>NC_090440.1:1184566649-1189566649 GCF_031143425.1 Pleurodeles waltl | reverse complement strand
TAAAAGCAACTGGTTGATCCTGGCCCTCAGAATTCAGTTGTGATAAGACTGCCCCTACCCCTAATTCAGATGCATCAGTTTGAACAATTAATTTCTTGGAGTAACATGGGCTTTTTAGGACAGGTGCAGAGCACATGGCCTGTTTGAGCTCCTCAAAAGCTTTCTGACAGTTAGCTGTCCACAATACCTTTTTAGGCATCTTTTTACTGGTGAGATCATTAAGTGGGGCTGCTATGGAGCCATAGTTTTCAATGAATCTCCTGTAATACCCAGTGAGGCCTAGGAAGACTCTCACCTGGGTCTGAGTTGTAGGGGGAACCCAATCCATGATTTTCTGGATTTTCCCCTGAAGTGGTGCAATCTGTTCTCCACCTACCAGGTGTCCCAGATAAACCACCTTTCCCTGCCCTATCTGACACTTTGAGGCCTTGATAGTGAGGCCTGCCTTTTGCAAGGCCTCCAAAACTTTCCAAAGGTGGACCAGGTGCTCATCCCAGGTGGAGCTGAAGACAACTATATCATCAAGATATGCTGCACTAAAAACCTCCTACCCTTGCAGGACTGTGTTCACCAACATCTGAAAAGTGGTAGGTGCATTCTTCAAACCAAAGGTCATCACTGTAAATTGGTAGTGCCCCCCTATAGTTGAAAATGCAGTTTTAGGTTTAGCACCCTCAGCCAATTTGACCTGCCAATACCCTGCAGTCAAATCAAAGGTGCTTAGATACTTGGCAGATGCCAGTGTATCTATGAGCTCATCTGCCCTGGGTATAGGGTGAGCATCATGTTTTGTTACCTGATTGAGACCTCTGTAGTCTAGTCTACATAAAACCTCATCTCCCTTTTTCCATCTTTTGAGTGAGGCTTTGGTACAAGCACCACAGGACTCGCCTATGGGCTTTCAGAAGGTTCAACCACTCCTAGGTCGAGCATTTTCTGAACCTCTTGTTTTATGCAGTCCCTGACATGGTCAGGCTGCCTATAGAGTTTACTTTTGACAGGCAAGCGGTCTCTAGTATCAATTGTGTGTTCACACCAAGATGTGGTGCCTGGCACAGTTGAAAAGAGTTCAGAAAATTGTCCAAGGAGATTTATGCAGTTGTCTTTCTGTTCTGCAGTCAGACGATCTGCTAAAACTACTCCCTCCACTAAAGCATCCTCTTCAGTGGAGGAGAAGAGATCAGGGAGAGGGTCACTCTCTTCTTCCTGTCCTTCATCTGTTGCCATGAGTAGGGTGAGATCAGCCCTGTCATAGTAGGGTTTTAGGCGGTTGACATGAATCACCCTAAGGGGACTCCTGGCAGTGCCCAGGTCTACCAGATAGGTAACCTCACCCTATTTCTCAACAATTAGATGGGGTCCACTCCATTTGTCTTGGAGTGCTCTTGGGGCCACAGGCTCCAATACCCACACCTTCTGTCCTGGTAGGTACTGAATCAGAACAGCCTTCAGGTCATGCCATTGCTTCTGTAGCTCTTGGCTGGCCTGAAGGTTTTTACTGGACTTTTTCATGTACTCAGCCATTCTGGATCTTAGGCCAAGTACATAGTCCACTATGTCCTGTTTGGGAGCTTTTAAAGGTTGTTCCTAACCCTCCTTCACAAGTGTTAGTGGACCTCTTACAGGGTGTCCAAGGAGGAGTTCAAAGGGGCTGAAGCCCACTCCTTTCTGGGGTACCTCCCTGTAAGCAAAAAGGAGGCAAGGTAACAGGACATCCCATCTCCTCCTGAGTTTTTCAGGGAGTCCCATTATCATACCTTTGAGAGTTTTATTAAACCTCTTCACCAGTCCATTAGTCTGTGGATGATAAGGAGTGGTGAATTTGTAGGCTACACCACATTCCTTCCACATAGCTTTCAAGTATGCAGACATAAAGTTGCTACCCCTGTCTGATACAACCTCTTTTGGAAAAACCTGCCTGGAAAAGATTCCCAGGAGGGCTTTTGCCACTGCAGGACCTGTAGTAGTCCTTAGAGGAATTGCTTCAGGATATCTTGTGGCATGGTCCACAACCACCAAGATAAACCTATTTCCTGAAGCAGTAGGAGGGTCAAGGGGGCCAACTATGTCAACCCCTACCCTTTCAAAGGGAACCCCAACCACAGGCAGTGGAATAAGGGGAGTCTTTGGAGTGCCACCAGTCTTGCCACTGGCTTGGCAGGTCACACAAGACTTGCAAAAATCTTTAGTGTCCTCTGACATCCTAGGCCAGTGAAACAGGGGGACAAGCCTTTCCCATGTTTTGATCTGGCCCAAATGCCCAGCCAAAGGAATGTCATGTGCCAGAGTTAGGAGGAACTCTCTGTACTGCAGGGGAATGACCAATCTCCTGGCTGCTCCAGGTTTTCCAGGTTTTGGGTCCCTTGCCTCTGTGTACAAGAGGTTGTCCTCCCAGTAAACTCTATGTGTGTCACTGACATCCCCATTTTGCTGCTTGACAGCTTGCTGTGTGAGACCCTCTAATGTGGGACAGGTTTGCTGTGCCACAATCAGCTCTTCCCTGGCAGCCCCCCCCCACCCAAAAGTCAGCAGAGTCTGCTGCCAGCTCATATGGTGAAGGTTCTGCACAGGGAGGACATTCTTCTTCCTCAGAAGGAGAATCATCTGCAGAGGGAGGGATAGTGGGTAGGGATTTACCCTTGCTATCCATAGCTTTAGAGAGCACTTGGTCCATTGTTCCAGGATCCAAGTTACCCGTCCTTTTTGCTTTTTGGCCTGAGCCCTTGACAAAGCAAAAATATGCCCAGGAATGCCCAGCATTGCTGCATGAGCCTCCAACTCCACTTCTGCCCCAGCTGATGTCTCTAAATCGTTCCCTAGTAGACAGTCTACAGGTAAATCTGAGGCAATCACAACTTTCTTTGGACCAGTAACTCCCCCCAGTTGAGATTCACAACAGCCATGGGGTGGCTAAGAGTGTTGTTATGAGCGTCTGTCACTTGGTACTGTTGACCAAGTAGGTGTTGTTCAGGGTGCACCAGTTTCTCTATTACCATGGTAACACTGGCACCTGTGTCCCTGTAGGCCTGAACCTCAACACCATTTATTAGGGGAAGTTGCTTGTACTTATCCATATTAAGGGGACAAGCAACCAAGGTGGCCAAATCAATGGCACCTTCAGAGACTAACACAGCCTCTGTGGTCTCCCTAACAAGACCAACCCCAACTAAATTACCAATAGTGACCCCAGCTACTCGCTTGGATTGGCTATTAGTAGGTTTGCTCCCACCACCACTGCTATTACTAGGGGCACTAGAATTTGCAGTAGGGGTTGTGGTAGTGGGAGGTTTGGTGTTTTTCTTTGGACAACTGGCATCAGTTGTCCAATGGCCTTTGACACAAATAACACCAAGGCTTTTTCACTTGATTATTGGAAGAGGATTTAGACCCACCACCCCCACCAGCGGATTTTTGTGGGCCTGATGAAGACTCAGTTTTACTTTTGTCCCCACCCTTGTCAGAAGACTTACTATCCTTCTTCTTGCCATCCTTGTCACCCCCTGTATGAACTTTTCTGTTCACTCTTGTTCTGACCATTTGTCTGCCTTCTTTCCCAATTCTTTGGGAGAGGTCATATCTGAGTCCACTAGATATTGGTGTAACAAGTCAGACACACAGTTATTCAGAATATGCTCTCTCAGAATAAGATTATACAGGCTTTCATAGTCAGAAACTTTACTGCCATGTAACCACCCCTCCAAGGCCTTCACTGAACAGTCAACAAAGTCTATCCAGTCTTGTGAGGACTCTTTTCTGGTGTCTCTGAACTTAATCCTGTATTGTTCAGTGGTTAAGCCAAATCCACCCAAGAGTGCATCCTTCAGAACTGCAAAATTGTTAGCATCACTTTCTCTAACAGTAAGGCGCCTATCCCTACCCTTTCCATTGAAAGATAGCCACAATATAGCAGCCCACTGCCTTTGAGGGTCCCCCTGTACCATACAGGCCCTCTCAAGTGCAGCAGACCACTTGTTGATGTCATCCCCCTCCTTGTAAGGGGGGACTATCTTGTGCAGATTCCTGGAATTATGCTCTCTAACAGGATGACTATCATGAATACTGCTGCTGCCACCATGGGGTCCAAACCCCAATCTCTGTCTCTCCTTCTCCAGGTCTAGGGATTCCCTATCTAAGGCCAGCTGTTGCTGTTTAAGCTGCAGTCAGGTCCCTTCAACCCTCAACTTTTTGAGTTCCCTTTCTAACATGTTGTCTTCAGGGTGGGTGGGTTGGGAATGCTTGGACACAGAAGATAATTTGGAAACAATAGAGGGAGATCTGTCCCTTACTGACTGAACCCTAATAACCTGTCCCCCAGGAATAAAGACTCCCCTACTATGATGGGAACCTCCATTACTACCAACATTACTAGGTGTCCTTCTAGGGGGCAGATCTGGAACAGAACCCTCCCCACCTCCCTCAAGGAGATCCCCTGAGTCAGAATGGGAACCTTCTATTAACCTCTCATTTGAAGTGCCTGCTTGGGACTCATCATTCACAATAAGCATGTTATATAGAAACTCTTTTGTAGGGTTCTTTCCTATCACTAAACCTCTATCTAAGCAGAGACTCCTTAGGCTCTTGTAATTCAAATTGTCATTAGTATTGACCATTTTAAGAGTAGAGTCTTCTACAGACATAATAGTAAAAGGTTTCGAGACAGTGAGAAGGAAGAAAAAGTTTCAGAACTTTTTAAAGAACAGAGAAAAAAAACTTTTTCGAACTTTTAGAAACTTTTAGAAGTTTTAGAGTACTTTTCAGAACTTAGTAAAAAGTTTAAGAGGAGAAAAGCAAAACTTTTTGGTTAGGTGTACATACACTGAACTTATTTGGTATATTATTCTCTTATGAAAAGTTCACAATGACAAAGTGGTAAGTAGTTACAAGTACTTATCCCACCGCTGCACAAACAATGTAGAAGGCTGGCCTGGCTTATAGTGGGTACCAGAGGTACTTACAGCTTGTGCCAGGTCCAGTTATCTCTTATTAGTGTAGAAGAGGTGTTTCTAGCAGCTTAGGCTGATTGAAGGTAGCTATGGCAAAGCAGCTTAGGCTGAACTAGGAGACATGTAAAGCTCCTACTATACCACTGGTGTCATATGCACAATATCATAAGAAAACACAATACACAGAAGTACTAAAAATAAAGGTACTATTATGACAATATGCCAAAAGTATCTCAGTGAGTACCCTCAGTATGAGGATAAGTTATATACACAAGATATATGTACACAAACCAAAATTATACAGGTAATAGCAAGAAAAAGTAATGCAAGCAGTGTGAAATTACAGTAGATTGCAATAGGAGCACATAGGTATAGCGGCAACACAAACCATATACTCCAAAAGTGGAATGCGAACCACGAATAGACCCCAAACCTATGTGAGCTTGTAGAGGGTCGCTGGGACTGTAAGAAAACAGTGAGGGTTAGAAAAATAGCCCCCCCAAGACCCTGAAACCCTGAGACCCTGAAAGGTAGGTCTAAAGTGCACCTACTACCCCCAGAGAGCACAGAAGTCATGATAGGGGGATTCTGCAGGAAGAACAGACACCAGCAATGCAACAACAGTGGATTTCCAGACCTGAGTACCTGTAAGACAAGGGGACCAAGTCCAATAGTCGCGACAGTGTCGAGAGTGGGCAGGAGCCCAGGAAATGCCAGCTGAGGGTGCAAGGAATCTGCCACCTGTTGGAAGAAGCAAATAAGTCTTGCTAGCTGCAAGGGTTGCGGTAGAGGTTTTTGGGTGCTGCTGTGGCCCAGGAGGGATCAGGATGTTGCCACTTGGAGGAGGAGACAGAGGGGGTGCCCCGCCAGTCAGGGAGCCCTCACAGAGGCAGGCAGCACCAGTAGAAGTACCGGAACAGGCACTTGGAAGAAGAGTGAACTGGAGTCCATGCGAAGTCACAAAAGGGAGTCCCACGACGCCGGAGGAGAACTCAGAAGGTTGTGCACTGCAGGTTAGAGTGTCGGGGACCCAGGCTTGGCTGTGCACAAAGGAAATCCTGGAAGAGTGCACAGGAGCCGGAGCAGCTGCAAATCACATGGTATCCAGCAATGCAGTCTAGCATGGGGAGGCAAGGACTTACCTCCACCAAACTTGGACTGAAGAGTCACTGGACTGTGGGAGTCACTTGGACAGAGGGACCACGCTCGTCGTGCTGAGAGGGGACCCAGAGGACCAGTGATGCAGTCTTTTGGTGCCTGCGGTTGCAGGGGGAAGATTTCTTCAGAGCTCCTGGTGCAGAGAAGAGGCAGGCTACCCCCAGAGCATGCACCACCTGGAAACAGTCGAGAAAGCCGGCAGGATGAAGCGATACAAGGTTGCTAGTAGTCATATTGCTACTTTGTTGTGATTTGCAGGCGTCCTGATCAATCAGCGGTCGATCCTTTGGCAGAAGGTGAAGAGGGAGATGCAGAGGAACTCTGGTGAGCTCTTGCATTCGTTATCTGGTGAGATCCCCAAAGCAGAGACCCTAAATAGCCAGAAAAGGAGGTTTGGGTACCTAGGAAGGAGGATTGGCTACCAAGAGAGGTAAGAGCCTCTCAGAAGGAGCCTCTGACGTCACCTGCTGGCATTGGCCACTCAGAGCAGTCCAGTGTGCCACAGACACCTCTGTTTCCAAGATGGCAGAGGTCTGGGACACACTGGAGGAGGTCTGGCCACCTCCCCTGGGAGGAGCAGGTCTCGGGAGTGGTCACTCCCCTTTCCTTTGTCCAGTGTCGTGCCAGAGCAGGGCTGGGGGATCCCTGAACCGGTGCAGACTGGCTTATGCAGAGATGGGCACCATCTCTGCCCATCAACGCATTTCCAGAGGCTGGGGGATGCTACTACTCCCCAGCCTTCACACCCATTTCCAAAGGGAGAGGGTGTTACACCCGCTCTCAGAGGAAGTCCTTTGTTCTGCCTTCCTGGGGCCAGGGCTGCCTGGACCCCAGGAGGGCAGAAGCCTGTCTGAGGGGTTGGCAGCAGCAGCAGCTGCAGTGGAGACCCCGGAAAGGCAGTTTGGCAGTACCCGGGTTCTGTGCTAGAGACCCAGGGGATCATGGAATTGTCACAAATTCTGGGGAATTTGCCCTGAAAGATGTGGGGGCACCTTGGCTAATGCCAGGGTGCCCACACACTAAGTAACTTTGCACCCAACCTTCACTAGGTGAAGGTTAGACATATAGATGATTTACAAGTTACTTAAGTGCAGTGGTAAATGGCTGTGAAATAACGTGGACGTTATTTCACTCAGGCTGCACTGGCAGGCCTGTGTAAGAATTGTCAGAGCTCCCTATGGGTGGCAAAAGAAATTCTGCAGCCCATAGGGATCTCCTGGAACCCCAATACCCTGGGTACCTCAGTACCATACACTAGGGAATTATATGGGTGTACCAGTATTCCAATTTGAATTGGTAAATTTAGTCACTAGCCAGTTAGTGACAAATTTGGAAAGCATAGAGAGCATAACCACTGAGGTTCTGGTTAGCAAAGCATCAGTGAGACAGTTAGGAACACATACAGGGCACATACTTATGAGCACTGGGGCCCTGTCTGCCAGGGTCCCAGTGACACATAAACTAAAACAACATATATACAGTGAAATACGGGGGTAACATGCTAGGCAAGATGGTACTTTCCTACAGATGGGCACCTCGTTCGCCCCAGGCACCTCAGGCCCTTTGCCAGTCAGCTCTGCTGCCCTTAGTGAGGAGGCTATTGACCTCCTGAGATCTCTCACTGTTAGGCAATCAACCATTTTGAATGCCATCCAGGGTGTTGAGAGGCATTTGCATCAAGCAAATGCATACCTGGAGGGCATTCATTCTGCCGTGGCGGCCCAACAGAGAGCAATACAGGCTCTGGCCTCAGCACTGATGGCAGCCATTGTCCCTGTGTCCAGCCTCCCCCCTCCAACTTCCTCTACCTAGACCCAATACCCTGTACCTCAGCCTATCCCAAGTACACCATCAGACCAGCATGCACACTCATCAACACACAAGAGTGGACATGGCAAACATAACCACCACACATCCCACTGGCACTCACACAAGCACCATCCCCATGCAGACACACCAACATCCACTGCCTCCATTGTGTCCCCCTCTTCCACATCCTCTTCCTCCCCGTCTCATCTCCACTCACACCTACATGCACTACATCTTCATCCACTACCTCCATCACCAGCACGCCCATCACCACACACCACTCACGTGCAATCACCAACCCCACTACCATTCACACATCCCCTGTGTCCTCTCCCAGTGTGTCTGTGAGCCCTCCTCCCAAAGTACACAAACGCAGGCACACACCCACATAACAGCCATCCACCTCACAACAGCCACCCGCCCATGCACCTTCACCCAAATTTATGTACACCTCCTACAACCACTACCTCTTCCTCCACTCCCAAACCCCCTCCATCTTCTCATCCCAGTGTGTCTAAGAAACTCTTCCTCGCTAACTTTGACCTCCAGCCACCAAATCATCTAGCACAGTGGTCTCAGCAAGTCCGGTCACATCGCGGGCGGCACCCATCAGGGCTGCCAGTGTGCCACCTAGCGAGGCCAAGAAGCAGGCCATTCTGCCACCTGCCAAGGTGAAGAAGGTGCCCACATGCTGGAGGGAGAAGCCACACCTACCACCAAGCAAGGGATCCTCCAAGCCAAAAGGGGACTGTGGCAAGGCACCAGCAGCGACATCAGAGATGGGGAAGGGACACAAGCCAAAGAGCAGGTCAGGACAGGGCACGGAGGCTCCGGCTAAGGGACCAGGGTCACCCGTTCTGTAAACCAGAACATCAACCTGTACGCCGGTGGACACCGCCACCTGCAACGCCACTTGCACCACCACCTGCAAGTCTGCTGCCTCAGCAACAGTCCCCAGCATCATCCACAGTGGGCAGCCATCCGAGGCTGCAGGACACGTCCTGCTGTGTCCCTCAACAGGTGCAGACACATGCACCACCGCCAGCACCTCTGCCAAAGACAACGCCGCAACCACCGCCACAAGCCCCGCAACGTGCTCAGAGAGTGCCACCACAGCTGACATTGCAATCATCCCCAGTGGCCAGCCATCCGAGGTTGCAGGAGACGTCCTGGACCCTGCCCAGCATACATGAGGCATGACTCCCAGCACTGTTTGTACCTGCATGAGGCAGGCGAAGTCACAGCATGGTGGAGTGTGTCTCTGCCTCCATGGAGTATCATGCTACCTGTTCCCAGGCAATCTCGTGGCACACACACCTAGGTGAGGGAATGGGACCTGCAACACTGCATGTGAAGCGCTCTGGGCACAAAGCCCCCTCCAGAACCAGTGGAGATTCACATCCACTACCCCAGTCCTTGGGAGGATGAAGCACTCTGGGCACAAAGCCCCCTCCAGAACCAGTGGAGATTCACATCCACTACCCCAGTCCTTGGGAGGATGAAGCACTCTGGGCACAAAGCCCCCTCTAGAACCAGTGGAGACTGACATCCACTTGAGAGACTGTGGCTTTGCACTCCCCAGGATAAAGCAGTGGGCAAACCATTCACTGGAGAGACTTGAGAGACTGTGGCATTGCACTCCCTAGGACCAATCAGTGGGCATGGAGCCCCCTCATGGAGCAGTGGCTTCGTCCGTTCATACAGCTGAGGTGCCCCCTTCTCCCCCTCCCCCTGAGGTGTCTGTTTATTTTCCATCTAATGCCCCTGCAGTGTTCTCTCCGTTTCGAGTCAGGTATCTTGTGTGGGCTTCGCCCATGCATTTTGGGACACTGATCCACGGACAATGATTTCATTAATATCTGGACTTGTGTAGTTGGTGTACATATTTGTATATACTGATATTTGAATTTGGCCTATCTGATTTTTCACTGATTACACTTGTTACAATCATTTCATTTTGTCCTTGCGTTCCTCCAAGGGGTGAAGGGTGTATTTGTAATGTTGCTGCATGTATTTGTGTGTATGGCGTTGTGGACGAGGGTGGGGGTGGGGGTGTTGCGTGTTGCGTGTGTACGTCACTCTCTTTTCCCTTCCCTCTCCTCTGTGTGCTAGGTGCAGTACTCACTGTGGTCATCGCCGGCGTCTTTGCTGCTCCTGATACAAGAGGAGGTAGACCAGCATGGGCAGGACCTGTAACTCCGGCTCCATGGCTTCCTGGTTGTTCGTAAAGTGACGAAAGGTGAGTGGTTTCCGTTCCAATGACTGTTTCCGCCATGCTTTTGATGGCGTTGGCACCGCCCCGGAAAATGTGGCGGATAGGCGTGTTGTAATACAGTGGGCGGAGCCTTGTCTTCCGCCCGTCTGTTGGCGGTGACCGCCGCGATGTTTGTTTCTACCGCCGTGACGGTCGAAGTGTTAAAGTGGCTGTCTAAGTTGGCGGTTTCTGCCATGGTCATGATTCCGTTTTTTTTCGCCAGCTTGTTGGCGGTATTACCGCTGCTTTAACACCGACCGCCAGGGTTGTAATGAGGGCCTAAATGTGAAAACAGTGCTTAGAAGTCAATAACTTTAAAAAAGGTTACTTGAGGTCGAAAGGGACGTTGCAAATCCAAAAGCCAGGCTGACCGTGAGGGAAGGTAGGCCGGCTACAAAACCCACACAGGGTCCACCAAAACACTACTTTGGATGGAACAAAGAGTGGACATCGAAGGCACAATGCATCAGGATTTTCCATGCAGTCGGGTCACTGTGTTTTTGTCGGCCTCCACTGAAGTGAATGGCAAGCATTGCTGTGAGTCATGCAGAGGATTGATGTTGAGTGTCTTGGCTGTGAATCCACTGTCATCAAACACCCTCTGCGTCAACATCACAGGAGCGATGTGTCGTATTTTCTCATGCACTCAAGGCAGTGCATCAGTTTTGCAAAAATAAGCTGCAGAACCCACGTTTGAGGCCCAGGACTGGAGTGAGACACCTCAGGCAAGAGGAGGACTCACAGATGGCAGAGTCCAGCAGTACCAGGTGAGTTGCAGGCAGTCATTCATGTGCCTGAGACTGCAGGAGAACAGAGGGAAAACCAACAAGTCCTTGGAGAATCTTGGTTTCAAGGAAAATAAAAGGATCAACTTCAAGCTCCTCGTATATGCTTACAGGGTCCTCCACAACCTAGGACCCAGCTACCTCAACCACCGCATCATCTTTCACTCCCCTGCCAGTCCACCTTGCTCCTCCCAGCAGTCACTCTCCACTGTACCCTACATAAGGAAGTGCCAGCTGGAGGGAGATCCTTCACCTACCTTGCGGCACAATTCTGAAACACCCTGCATCTCCACTTCAAGCAGTCGCCATCACTACCTCAATTCAGACAGGACCTTAAGAACTGGATCTTTGACTGAATCTTGAGGACCTACTTCACAGCGCCTTAAGACCCTATAGGTGAATAGTGCGCTTTAATAAATTTCGATTGATTGTTTAAAGGATGTAGAGAACATGTCCAGTCCTTCTCACTGCAGGCAAGAAGCAGCAGGCAAACACAGCAAAGCAAGTAGAAAAGTGGCAGTCCCTCCTATGGCACAGTACACAGCAAGAAGTAGACCAACAGAGCAATGCAGTTGTAGAGTGGCAGTCCCTACTAGCAGCACAGGAGTCCTTCTACCTGGCAGAATGTCCTTTGTTCCAGTAAAGTTATGATTTGGTTGGGTTTGGAGTCCAACACTTATACCTAAAAGTGTCTTTGAAGTGGGGGAGACTTCAGAAGAGGTCTTTGAAGATCACAAGTTTCCTGTCCTTCCTTCCCTGGCTCCAGACACTCTACAGGGGTTTATGCAGTCCTTTTGTGGAGAAAGGCACAGACCTATTTGAGGTATCAGTGAGGGATTGCTATGCTTCTCTCCCCATCAAGCCAGTTAATTGCCTATAAGCCTGGTGATGGGCCATCAGGATGCAAATGTCACACTTAAGCTTCCTTTGTGTGTGACTGTCTAGCGGGAATGCACAAAGTCCAGCTGTCGTCCACCTCAGACATGTATTCAGAGACAAGCAGAGGCACAAAATGGTTAAAATCTGACTTCATCATAAGTTGTGATTTTATATTATGAGTCCAGAGACATCAAATTGAAATGAAAGTTACACTTAAATGATGTTTCAAGGTAACCCCAATGTTGACCTATGGGAGAGATAGGCCTTGCTGTAGTGAAAATCACATTTAGCAGTTTTTCACTTCTAGGACATGTTCAACTAAAAGTACATGTCTGACTTTTTAAATACACTGTACCTTGCCCTTGGGGATAACTAGGGCCTACATTAGAGAAGACTTATATGTAATAAAAAGAAAGGGTTGGTCCTGGCAAGTGGGTGCATATGACAGGTCGAAATGGCAGTTTTGAACTACACACACAGGCTTTGCAGTTACAGGACTCATATTTACATATATATTTGAAAGGCTACTGTAGTAAGTGGCACAATCAGTGCTGCAGGCCCACTAGTAGCATTTAAATTGCAGGCCCTAAGCACACTAGAGACTTACAAGTAAATTAAATCTGCCAGTGGTGGATTGTTAGAAGTGGGCTGTCTGGTTGGCAGTCAGTTTGTACTCTGTCTATTCGGGGACCCTCACGCTAGTCAGTGCAATTGAGATACACACTTAGATAACCCCTGCTCACTGCCTTGGAAGCTTGGCACAAGCGGTCAGGCTTATCTCAAAGCCAATGTGTAGAGTATTTTCACCAACACACATAGTAATACAGTGAAAACACTGCAAAATGAACACCACACCAGTTTAGAAAAGTAGCCAATATTAATCCAAATCAAACAAGACCAATACGACAAGCATCCAAAATACACAAGTCAAGATATGATTTCTTTTTAAATAAAAACAGTATTAAAACATGTACTTTTTAAACAAAGTACCTGGTTTGCATCAAACATAAAGCTTCCGGGTGAGCGTGCATCAGAAAAGTCAGCAATGGGTCAGTTCCTTACTCGCATGTAAGGCCGTACATCGTTTCTTCTCTGGTCGTGTAGGTGAGGCGTTGTTTTTCTCTCCCTAAGGAGAGCAATGGGTCAATTTCCAGACAGGACACCTTGAATTGGCACAGATTTATGATGACTTTGACACCCAGCGATGATGCATGAGAAATCCGGCCACACAGTGATGGAAAAAATGCACTGCAATGGGTTTGTGACGTTCTCAGCAGCCGCAAGCGTGTGTTGCGTTGATTCTCCAGCTGCGATGCAGGTAGTGCGTTGATTTCTGCTGAGAGAAGGGTGGCATCACAGAATGGTTTAAGCAAGAAAATGCCCACCTTCTAAAAGTGGCATTTTCTAATTGACAATCTAATAATCACCTTCACTAAAAGATGTATTTTTAAATTGTGAGTTCAGAGACCCCAAACTCTATTTTTTCATCTACTCTCAAATGGAAACTGCAATTTAAGGGTATTTAAAGGCAGCCCTCATGTTAACCTATGAGAGAGATAGGCCTTGCAACAGTGAAAACCAAATTTGGCAGTATTTTACTGTCAGGACATGTAAAACACATCAATACATGTCCTAATGTGAACATATACTGCACCCTCCCCATGGGGCTACCTAGGGCCTACCTACCTTAGGGGTGCCTTACATGTATATAAACGGAAGGTTTCGGCCTGGCAAGTGGGTAAAAACTACACATAAAGACAATGCAGTGGCAGGACTGAGCCATGCTTATAGGGCTACTCATGTGGGTGGCACAATCAGTGCTGCAGGCCCACTAGTAACATTTGATTTACAGTCCCTGGGCACCTCTAGTGCACTTTACTAGGGACTTACTAGTAAATCAGATATGCTAATCATGGAAAAGCCAGTTACACATACAATTTATAGAGAGAGCATATTCACTTTAACACTCTTTAGCAGTGGTAAAGTGTCCAGAGTCCTAAAGCCAACACAAACAGGTTAGAAACAATAGGAGGAAGGAGGCAAAATGTATTGGGATGACCCTGCAATAAGGGCCAGGTCCAACATGGATAAGCTAATGTTACCAAGTTTTAGAGTACAGATCACCTGCACTTACGCACTGTTTAGGAATGGTAAAATCACCAGAGTCCTAAAACCAACAAAAGTGAATTGAGCAAAAAGTGGAGGGAAAAGGCAAAAGGTCTGGGGATGACCCTGCAGAAAAGGCCAGATTCAACAAGGATAAAGTTGGATTTTAAGACAGTCTGTAAATTCAACTTGTAGGAAGTTGGCCTTTTCTTGTCCTAACTCTGTTGGGGTTTGTATATTCTTCCTAGACAGTGACAAAAAAGGAAATAAGGGGCATATTTAAGTGCTCCTGGGTCAACTAGAGCTTCACTTTTCATGACGCTCCGGTGGCGCTAAGCACTGCTCCATATTTACAAGGAGGTATAACACCACTTTTTTGTGGCATTACGCCTCCTTGTAAATAGGAGTCCCTCCTAAGCAGTTTTCCCCATCAAAGGGGCATGTGATGGGTGTTGCGGTCTGCATTCCACTGAGTCACCCACTGCTTTTGATGCTGCCTTAGATTTACAAGTTATCGTAAACCTGAGGCAGCGCCAGAAACTAACACCACCCAAGGGGTGGCGCTAGCATGGCAAAACAAGGAGGAATTATTTTATTCCTCCTAGTGTTTTTTTTTTTTTTTATGTGTGCTGCATTCTGCAGCACACATAGAAGAAGCAAAATGTCATGGACGATTGTTTACATGCAGGGAGGGACACCTTCCTGCACACAAACTATCATTCAAAATTACGCTTTAGTACTTCTATGTGTGCTGCATTTTGCAGCACACATAGAAGTGCCAAATTGCCATTATAGATTGTTTATGTGCAGGAAAGGAAACCTTCCTACACATGAACAATCAACCCGAACACACTTGCACTATGGTGCAAGGATATCTGTGTTGGCACTAGGCAGCGTAATTCAGCCTCAGCGCAGGGGGAAACGTAGGTGTGCACTGTATTCCTCTAAATAATGTGCACCTCTGCGTTTCTAAAGTGACACAGCACCCCGCTGCACCACTTTAACACAAATCTGGGCCCAGGTGTGGTCTTCACGCTATAGGGACAACCATCTGAGAAGCTTACCCGGCTCCTCCTGGCTTCCTCTACTGTAAATGAAACTTTATAAGCAGCTCCAACTGGTCCCTGTATTTGGCCAGTACTCCATCGTCTGCCTGAACTTGTTACTTTTCCCTAGTCCCCTTCTTTAAAATTTGAAACTTAATACCTCCAGTTTTCCTAAGCTTTTGTTGTTGTTCTGGTATCATTTTATTTATTAAGATGTACTCTGTTTTCAAATTATGTT
Source organism: Pleurodeles waltl (assembly GCF_031143425.1). Classification (NCBI taxonomy): domain Eukaryota; kingdom Metazoa; phylum Chordata; class Amphibia; order Caudata; family Salamandridae; genus Pleurodeles; species Pleurodeles waltl. The sequence goes on along the minus strand of NC_090440.1, from coordinate 1,189,551,431 downwards.
TGGGATTTTCCTTGTCTTGTTTCCACTTTATTACTGTTTGTGTGCTGCATAAATTCACATTGCCTCTACGTTAAGCCTGACTGACCTTGAGTGCGCTTTCTGCCTTTAGCTGCTATATTTTCTTAAACCTTTGCAATTGGATGTTGCCGGTTCTAGTGAATGGATTTTTGTCCTTTTGGTGTCAAAAAAGTTATTAAATTATGCTCTACCTTTCTAAATTTATGTTGCATTTTTCTTGTGTAGTGGTTTCACTTTATTGCTGTTTGGGTGCTGCGTAAGTACACATTGCCTCTAAGTTAAACCTGACTGCTTTTGTACCAAGCTAACAGAGACTTAAGCACAGGTTAATTTGGTAACTTTTGCAGTTAACTCTGACACGGAGTGTAGTTGTTGCTTGAGTAGGACTTTCACTAACCTTAACAAATAACCAGCTTTCTTACAGCTGGGATCAACAAAAACCTCAACAATAAGCTATTTACCATAAAGAACTCAGCGACCAGAATCTCTCTGAATTTTCCATGCCATACTAACACCACACCTGAAGGAGATCTAGTGGATCCTCAGACACAAACTAGCACAATCCAAACTCCTCACCCACACTTTCAAAGGAGTACATTACAATCGCCCAGAAACTCAAAATCTCATCTGCTTTTCCAAACCCTCCAGAGAGCTTTGCTTGTCTGGACTCCTACTTGCATACATCCCACGCATAAGCAAAGCCAGATCCAAAAGCTCTTTAAATCCTTAGAACCATGCTTACAAAGCCAGTATGAGATAAACTACTTCGACATGCAAGACTACTGTATTCTACATCATTCAGCAATCTGCAATGCCACAAAACCTTCAGTGAAGTTCTGGAACCAAACATATGCACCTAATGAACATCCTTTCCACATATAATTTAGCAACAGCACTGCATTTCAACTATTTAAAATGGCCACATTCCCAGATATAAACTGGTGGATAATTAATTGTCAACAGAAGCTTTGGTCTTTCTCACCTTTTTTTTGCAATAGGATTTGGCTTTAGGCCACAAACCTACCTTAAAACATACCTCTGTAACCCATATCAGGTGCACTCAGCATTCAACCTGTTAAACATGGATTAATACTTGCACGCCAAAACGTGAGGGATTTGTAAATGGTATACCATATAACTTTCACCATGCACAAACACACCTGCCTCTAAGAAGTACACTTTTTCAATCTTATGCACCCACATCTGCATCCATTACACGTTACATTGCCCAAGCTGTTCCAATGTTTTGACAATGTAATTCGGAGATGGGGTAATGAACAGCCAATGTCGGCATTGAGTATATCTTCATATGCTTGATAAGTGTCCTTACGGATTACTCTTAGAGGTTGCTGCTCCCTAAATAGGGCTGTTGATGCTTTTCAGCCTCAGATAGATTAGAGCTCCTCTTAGGAAGAGGACCTAGAATTTCTTGCATAGAATTAGAGAGATAGTGACTACAATAGCTGCATGAACTCCCAGCTTTTATGTACTTTGGGAAATCAGGACATGGAGACCATAAATAATCCTCATCTGAATTTATCAAGGCACATTCTTACAAAATAACAAATGTCTGTCTTATATAAAGGTCTCTTATTTGTCACTTCAGGGACCACTGACTTTGTCTAACTCACAAATTAGGCTATTTAATTTTTCAGAAATATGAGAATCCAGGACTTTTTAATGAAAAAGCTAGACCAACAAATAAAGAAATATCAGAATGGACTCATAAAGAAACCCACATTTGTTTCACCTTCAGCAGAGATGTCTAGTGAGATCTGTACATTTGAGAAAAATGTTTGCTTATCCATCAATCAATTTGAGAAGAGATCCAAATATTTTAAATATACTATCTCTTGATGAAATCAATGTCTGAACGTAGGAACCAGAATACCATATTTCTCAAACCCTTCTGATAAAAGGAATGCAGGGGTGATAATGAACAAGGATGTAAGTTGACAACAGATCTTACAAGACAATTGCAGGAATAAATATGAGAACTTCCCTCTGAAGAAGCCGTAGATCAGGGGTGGATAGGTCTGAATGAATTCATATATCTGAAAAACACTACTCTACTCTGGTGATTCAGGAACTATACCTCATAAAAAATATTCATAACAATGTCAAAGACCCCTAGAATGAGTTTTTGTCTCTGGGTGCAACTCAGTTCTTCACCCCATATCCAAATATGTGGACGTTTTTCTTAAACCACTCTCAAAAACTACCCTGTGGGGTACTACTGATTTTATAAAGAGAATTTAAAGAACACCATTCAATCATACAACCCAAATCCTATCTGATGTGGTCTGTCTATACCTTCATATACCAAAAGACGAGTCACTTGAAGGTGTGTAATTATATTTGGAGAAGAGAGACAGACTTGAGTGTGCCCACCAATGTTATTGTATCACTTTCTAAAACTACATTGAAAAGAAATGGCTTTCAGTTTAATGGAGGCTACTTTAACAAGGTAAAGGGACTGAGATGGGATGTTACTTCTCTTCAGAGGTGGCCATTTTGTATATGGCTGACTATGAAGAAAAATGTATCTTTTGAAACAACCCACTTCTGAAACACATTCCAGCCTGGTACAGATATATTGACTGTGGTGTTGGTATTTGGATAGGCACTTTTGAACACTGAACAGCTTCATCCTGTGACTGAATGACAGGTTGCAAGACATCCAGTTCAGAATCATTAATGGCAAGCATAAGATCAAATTCTTGAGTTATGGCAGAAAATTAAGTGCTCTTCACCTCCTTATACACAAACCCTATAGTCTATTATGGTACAAATGTTTTCACACAAGAAGGCATCAGTATAATCCTCTATGACCATTTTTTAAGAATCTATCTCTACTGTTCCAACAAATCAGACTACTTTAAGCATCTAGATGAATTACAAACTAAAGAACTCAAAATCTAGAGAAGAAAAACAATCTTTAATATATCACCACATATTGACCAGCAAACATTCCATCAAGAAAATCATAAATCAAAACTTTCATACACACTTTACTCTAAAATGACAAGTTGAAAGGCGAATCTTTAATTAAAAATGAAGCACAACATCAGAGGCCTACAGGTGAAGATCTACACTGAAACTAATCCTTATACTAAAAACATCTAAGATATATATGGATATGTCAACCCCTAAAAGGATCTCATACATTTGGAGAGCGTTCAATGTACCACCAAATCATTAAAGAGAAGGAGTTCTCCCACATGAAGAAGAAAATAGTGCATTAAACTTTCTCCAATTGCAGAACAAAAAACACTTTATACCAGAGTCTTTGCCCCCACAAAAAAGTTTAGATCAGCAAAACAAACCAAGAACTAAGTAGAAAGATTGGATGGTTTAGTTGAAAGTTTGCTACAAAACAGTCACAGTCCATTGGCCAGGCATTTCACTCAAGAACATATATAGGGAACAAACTACAATGAACAATATTGGTCGTAGTGAGGAACCCAAGACAAGGCTGCTTTGAACTCCTACTTTTTAAAATGGAAGCATCCTTAGTCTTGAACTTTGACACTGTTAGACCTGATAACCTTGGGTGGTAGTCCACAAAACTTTTAACCTTCATCTCTTCTGTTTTGCTGGATTTGGTTTTGTTGGCTTTAGGACTCTGTGCCCTTTAACAGTAATAACCAGAGCTAAATTATGTGTTCTCTCTCCTGTAAACATAGTAACATTGACTTAGACACAATGGGCACATTTGATTTACTTTCAAGTCCCTAGTAAGGTAGTACTACAGGTACCCAGGGCTTGTAAATTAAAGGTTACTAGTAGACCTACAGCACTTGTTGTGCCATTTGTTCAAGTAGTCCTTTAAGAAATGTCATAGGTTCTCCATTGCAGCATGTGTGCAGTATTAACCTGCCATTTCAATTTGGCAAAGTAAATCTTTTGCCAGGCCTAAGCCTCCCTTTTTTAATACCTGGAGGTTACAGCTAAGGAAGGCCATAAACAACCCATACGGCATGGTGCCATACATTTAAAAGGATGGACATGTATTTTTGAGTTTTACATGTCCTGGTAGTGAAAAACTCCCAAATGTGTTTTTCACTGTTGTGAGCCCTCTCCCAATGATAACATTAGATTAGCTTATGATATTTAATTAATAAATGATAACTTCTGACTAGGAAAAAATAGAAATGTCATGTTTAGACCCAAATAAATTGTAATTTAAAATCCCCTTTAATGGTAAAGTCATATTTTAGATCACTTTAGGTCTAGAAAGTTGGCAATTTCTTGCCCTAACCATTTGGGGCATGCAGGCTGTTACCTTAGTCACATGACTATGCATAGTTTGTCTTTGTGTATTCCTCCCTGACAGCTACACAATAGAGGGACTTGTGGTGGCAGGATGGGCCATCCAAGGTAAGATGGGGGTGGAGCTGTGCACAGCCCCACTTGCACTTCAAAGGTACTGTCTCAGCTCACACACAAGGAAATTTACACAACCTATTTGTGACTACTGACAGACAGGGACCAGGGCAGGGAGGCAGGAAATTCCAGATGCTTCTGTGAGGGGAATTCTCCTGAAGCTTCTCACAATTCAAATTTAGGTTCAGGTATAAAAATTGGATCCTCAGACCCTTTCTTCAGTACACTCTTGGACCTGGGGATACTCGAAAAGAAGTACTGCCCTGCTCCCTGATACCCACCCTGGTGTCTGAGAAGGAGAACTGGACCTGCCCACTTCAATCCAGGCTACCTGAGTGACTGTAAGCGCTAGTTCACTGGCTTCCTGTACTCACTACAGAAACAAAATAAACCACAGTAGCCTCTATGCAACTGCCCAGCTGACCTGTTGCCCCAACCTACCTGAGCCCTGCTGGCCTCTGCTGGAGTGAATTCCTGATCCCCAAGAGCAGCCTTCCAGCTCCTGGACCTTGGGTGTGCTATCAATTAAGGTCCTCCTAGAAGAAAAGGAGAAATCTTGAAGTTTAAGGTTCTTCATCACCGCAATTAGGCCTGCTTGTGCCATGATCTTGCTACCTGCACCTTTGCCAAAGCGAGGCTCTGGTAAACTCAATTCTTCCTGTTACAACAACTCCAGCAATGACCAGCAATGCAGTAACCATCAACATGAAAATTAAGGAAGAACTGTTCACAACTCCTGAGAGGATTTTCATGCTACATCAATTACCATCTGCAAAACCTGGCCTGCTGTTCGCGCTACCGCAAAGACCATCCACGATGCTCCAGCTGTTCCTAGCGGCCCCCTCCACTAGGCCAGACTTTGAGTAGGTAACTTTTCACTGGGACTAACCGAGTACCTGTATCCCGTCCATGCTCCTTTACAGTTGGCCTGAACTTGTCACTTTCCCTTGGCCTAGCATGATCAGATAACCATGAATTTTTGTGGTTTTGGTGACTAATAATTTAATAAATTATACTCTACTTTTCTAAATCAATGCTGGATTTTTCTTGCATGGTGTTTTCACTTTATTCCTGTTTGAGTGCTACATAAATACAATTGTCTCCAAGTTAAACCTGACTGCTTTTGTGCCAAGTTAGTAAAGGGGCAAGCACAGGTTAATTTAGTGACGTTTTTGTTTCACCCTGACTGTGGCTGTTGTTTGAGAAGGGCACATACCATCTTTAACCAATAATACATTTTCTCAAATCGGTGCTCTGTGCTGGGATTTAGTACTTTTGTATGTGCAGTGTCATTCAGTGATGTTATGTAGCACTAAAATCCAATATAAATAATTTGATACCAGATTCAACATTTTCAAATTGTTCCTTATTGTCCTCTTTTGCTTTATCCAAGTTCACTTCTAATCCACCTGATTTAGGGTACTTGTGACTCTACCTGTAAATATGGAGTTTGAGCTCAGCAACTTGTAAAGCTATACTGCAGCTGAGCTTAGATGATTCTGCAAGAAGGAGGAGCTCTAGAAAGTCCTTGGGGCGTGGTGGGAGGCCGGCCAGTTGCAGGCTACAGCACAGGAAGATGAGGATGTGGACGTTGGGGTGGAGCAAGAGGAAGAGGCAGAAGGGGAGGATGACAGCTCCATGCTTGTGGCCATCAAAGGAGAGAGGGTCCCTTGCCAGATCAAGATTGGGGATGTGGAACAGACGTTAAGGCTATAGATGGCCAAACTCAAGATGGAGGAGGCAGCTGCCCAGAGGGCCGCAGAGAAATGAAAAGGCTGAGGCAGATAGAGCCATGGCAAGGAGGAAGGGAAAAACTGGCAGATCTCTAGAAGAAAATAAACTGACTCCCCTGGAGGAAACAAGAGGAAAATTCTGCTGAATCACAAAATGAGCAAACAAGAGTTAGACCTGAAGGCTATACAAAGCCCAGAGTCCAGCAACAATAATGACAGTGAAATCACAGGGTCTTATAAGGAAAAAAGAGCCTGCATACCTAAAGACCTAGTGCCCTGCTTTATAGTGGAGTACAACATAGATAAAGTCTGTTGAGACACATACCCACAGAGGGACAGGATTCTTTGTTGGCCCTAGGGAAGGGTGACAGAATGATTACCCCCATGAAGGCAGCATTTATCTGAAAGTATGGACTCACCCTTAAAGGGTATGTGCTGACGTTATGGGCAGCCAGTAACTGCCCCACCTGTCTTAGATAGATTTTGTTGAGTATCTCAGCAAGGCACTGGGTGATTAGGTGAAGGGTAGTGAAGTAAATACTTATGAGGGGCTGTACAATCTATCGTTCAGTAATCACATGTTCAGCCATTGTCTTCCAGAGCAGCATGAACACCTGATAGACCACGAGCTCACTAGCCCTAGGTAGCTTGCCAAAGAGGCAGACTGCTAGCTCTGCTCCAGGGTCGACAAGAAGGTATCTGGGGTGGATCAACCAAAGGGTAGACATGGTCCCCACCAGAAGTAGGGGCAGAAACAAAGGTAAGACATTTGAGCTCTCAAGAGGCTGCCATAGGAGTTTCTAGGGAGAAGCTACCCACACCATTCGTGACCAGAAGAAGGTATGGTTGCCTGGGGAGAAACTCTTAGCACTGCAGGTACGGGCAGTCCAATGGAGACCCCTACTGCCTAAAAAGGCAGCAGTCTCCCACTGAAGGGCAGCTCCTGCGAATGCTAGTGTGGTGCTCAGGGAGGAGGTGTCCCAGTTAGTAGCAGGGCAGTGCGAAGGTCACCTTAGTGTCCCTGGGAGACAGAGAGGTAGTCCCCATGACTCACATACCTAGTAATGCTAAGAAGTACAGCCAAAGGGTCACTATCAATAGGCAGAGGGGGAATGCTCCTTAAAGACACATGAGCCAGTATGATTACTGTCAGGTGTCATCTGGTATCCTCAAAGCAGATACATCCCAATCTAGTCCACCAGGTGGTTACTTCTGACCACAAGAGTCATTATCCAGTGCTTTGGTTCTTTTTGAATGTTGGTAAGGGTCTTGGTTCCTTGAAGGTAGTTGTGAATCTAGCTAGGCCAGTGGATTGTCTGTTGAGTAATGATGTGGAGGACACCATCTAGAAGGAGGTGAGCTCTGGTCACACTTAGAGATATTAAGGTTGCCTAAAAGGGTGTGCCTGACCACATGATCCATCACCTAAAGTGAGGCAAACCTCCAGGGTTCTGGAACCTGTAACAATGGCCCATGCATCTGCCAAGAAGATGAGGGGCATGGTATGTGGGAAATCTACCCCAGAGATTCCCACAGTCCTGGAGGAAGCTGAACCTGCTAGTAATGGTCAAGGACCTATAGGAGAAGACATTGCTACCCTAGGAGATCTACCTTAACAAGCCAGTTGGCAAGCTGAAGTAGGCACCCTCAGGGTAAAAATTCTGCCAAGTGCTGAAGGAATGGCCCACTTTCAAGAGCGTTCAACACAAGGCCAAAACCCAGGCAAATATAGACACCTCTGGTGAACACATCATCTACTGGGAGAATGATCTCCTTTACAGCTAGTCCAAGGTTCCTGAGCCTGGGGCAACCTATGTGTTGGTGGTCCTCCAGAGCTACAGGGACTTCCTACTAGGACTGGCTAATGATGTATCACATGGCAGGATATCTGGGGCAGACCAAGACCTGTGGAAGGCTGGTCACCTACTTGTATCGGCCCCAGATGAAAACTACCAAAGATGTGTTCTGCAGGTCTGGTCCTATTTGTCAGGCCGGTAGGAAGATAATAGAAAAGTAGAAGGCTCCTCCGGTTTCCCTTCTTGGTGTTGGCAACCCTTTTCAAAGGATGAGAAATTATATTGTGGGGCCTCTGGACCCCCAGACAGCCATGGGCCACTGGTTCATCCAGGTCTTGGTGGACCATGCCTCCCAGTACCCGGAAACCATCTCTCTGAGAACAGTAGCTACGCCTGCTGTGGATAATTACTAGGGTGGGTTTCCACATAGAGGTGGTATCTGACTGAGGCTCCAACTTCATACCTTCATACATGAAGTCTGTATGGGACAAGTGTGGATTAATCCACATGTTCTCCACACCCTATCACCCCCAAACCAAAAGGCTTGTTGAAACTTTCATCAAGACCCTGGAAGGCATGATAAAGGTCCTATGAGAGTCCGTCAGGTGGAATTGGAACATTCTCTTAACATGCCTGTTGTTTGCTTACAGGAAGGTGCCTCAGAAGGGAGTTGGATTTAGCACCTTTGAGCTTCTGTATGGCCACCCTGTCAAAGGGCCTCTCAGACTTGTCAAATAGGGGTAAGAACAAGCTTCCATGAGTCGCCCGTAAGAAGTAAGCACCTATATATTGGCTCCAAGATCCTACATGAAGCGGTTCTGGAAAACTGCCCCTGAGAACTTGGCAGCCAGACAGGAACTCATGAAACTCTGGCATGACCAGAAGGCCACTCTGGTTGAGTTTCAACCTGGTCAGAAGATGTGGTGATGGAGCCAGTGGAGTTGGGCTTTGCGGAATCCATGAACTGGCCCATATGAGGTAAATAAAGGAGTCCAAAGGAAAGTCACCTACCTTGTGGACCTCTGGACCCCCAGACACTCTTTAAGGATCCTGATATTAACCACCTCAGGTCACACTTTGAAAGGCTTGAGGTGACTTTGCTCTTGGCGACAGATGGAGGTGCAGAGAGAGTGAACCTGTTCCAGATCTCCTCTCCTCAAAATAGCATGATGGATCAGTAGAGGGAGTGAACCTCTCCCCATATCTCACCCCAAAGATATTGAGACTGCTTCCAGCTGTTGGAGCAATTGTCTACCTTGTTGTCACTTACCCCCAGGCTCACCCATTGGTGAACCCATGACATTGATACAGGGTGCAGTATACTTGTGAAGAATAAACTCTATAGGCTATCTGACAAAATGAGGGCCAGCATCAAGCAAAAAGTGTCAAGATGCTGAGCAAGGGGTGATTGAACACTCGGACAGCCCTTGGTCCAGCCAGTGGTACTGGTACTCAAGACTGCCCCACTGGAACTCCAGTTCTGTGTAGAATATCCTGGTTTGGGAGCCCTCAAGACTCAGACAGAGATGAGGGCCTTCCTGGTGCTCACCGGCTACTACAGGAGATTTGTCATTGACAATGGCACCATTGTTTCCCCTTGACTGAGCTGACTTCTATAAAGCAGCCCAGGAAAGTGATCTGGACAGGGGTGTGCCAGAAAGCATTCAGCACCTTGAAGGAGGCCACCTGCCCAACACCAGTGCTCAAGGCTCCCATATTTTCTAAGAAATTCATAGTTGAAACAGATGCCTCAGAGCATGACATAGGGGCTGTGATCTCACAGCTAAATGAAGAGAGAGTGCCTAGACCAACCTGTAGTCTTGATCATCAGGGGGCTATTACCCAGTGTACAAAGGTGGAGTGCCATGGAAAGGGAAGCCTTTTTAGTCGTCTGGGCACAGAAGAAGTTGAAACCTTAATTGTTTGATTCTCATTCCAGGGTTCAGACAGACAACAGATCCCCTCAGGTGGCTATTACTAAGGAGGGGTGAGAATCCCAAACTGTTGCTTTGGTCCCTCTCCCTACAGGGAATGGACTTTACTGTGGAATACAGCTCTGGGACTGACCACTCCTGCACTAATGGTCTCTCCAGAATCCTCCACCTTAGGGAAGGAAACTCCAATAAGGATGGGTAGTTCCCCCTAATTTCACCTGGGGGCAGACAGGGTAGACCTGACACCCTTCGGTGGCAGACACTCAAGCATTTTTCCTTTACCCCTCCTAATTTGCTGAATTCATTTTTGTTGGCTTTTGCACTCTGTATCTTTTAACACTGCTAACCAGTGGTAAAGTACTTATGCTCTCTCCTTCAAACATGGTAAGATCATATTACACCCAATTGCCACATTTCATTTAATTATAAGTCCCTAGTAAAGTGGTAGTACAGGTACCAGGACTTGTAAATAAATGCTACTAGTGTGCTTGAATCACTTATTGTGCCACCCACTGATGTTCCCCTTTACAACATGACTCAGGCCTCCCATTGCAGCCTGTGTGTGCAATATTAAACTGCCATTTCAATTTGGAAAAATAATCCATTTGCCAGACCTAAACCTCCTTTTTTACTACATATATGTCACCCTTAGCATGCCCTAAACAGCCCATAGGGCAGGATGCAGTTATTTCTTAACTGTATATGTTCCTTTTTAATAAATGTATGTTGCCCTTACGGTGCCCTGAACAGCCCATGGGGCAGGGTGCAGTGTGCTGAAAAAGTCAGACATGTACTTTTATGTTCTAGATATCCTGGTAGTGAAAAACTCCCAAACTAATTTGTCACTGTTGTGAGGCCTACCTCTCACATGGGATAACTAGCTTCATTGAAGACCAGAAGACATAGCTACTCAAATCATTAAGTGGGACTGAGAGATTTCGGTAGCCAGTCTCTCTGAACACAGTGTTGTTTGCTAACCTGACCCTTTGAGCGGAGACAGTGTGTGAGTTCTAGAGCTAGCCCTCTGCAGAAGAGACAACATAATTTATATGTTCGCATTTGTACACACAGCATTAGTTAAATTGGAGTATTCATCATTTGATAGTATCTGTTAGTTATTATTCTTTATCAGTGCACATAAAGTTGACAACAGTTCTTACATTGGACATCTAATGATGAAACACGTATGTTGCACTGAATTTGCACACCAAAACCAACTACACGCAGGTGCCTGTTAACCCCTCGGGTGCCAGGACGAGCTGGTCTCGCCCCCGGCCAAAATTGCCCGGTGCTGTGGACAAGACCAGCTTGTCCTGCTATGGGTCCTCGGGGAGCACTAGCGTTCCCCCAAGGGCCAAGCACCACGATCCCCTTGGCAGGGATGGAAGGGGAATTGCTTCGACTTCTAACCCATCCTCCCCAACTCCCCCTGTGCCATCTTATGACATCAGCCATCAGCACACGATTGCGGGCTGACCTCATCAGATTCTTCCCCCTTCCAGCACGGATCGGAGGAGAAATGCAAAATAATTTCTCCTCCGATCATGTGGAGGCGGCGAAAGAGGCATGAAAGGAGAAGAAAGGCCTTTCCTCTCCTTTAATGTCTCTCTCAGCATTTCTTGCCCAATCGCTAGACACCAGGGAGTTTAAAAAAAAATAATATCCATAAGGGGAGCGGCCCCTTGGACAAGGGATGCTCCTCAGGGGCACAAATTATTTTATAGCCATTTCTGGCCCTCTTGGGGCAGATTGGCCTAATATAATTAGACCGATATGCCCCCGGGGGGGCAGAAACCCCTAGACACCAGGAATATATATATATATATATATATATATATATATATATATATATATATATATATATATATAATATATGGGGAGCAACCCCTTAGGCAAGGGTCGCTACCCTGGGGGCAAAATTAACTCTAGGCCATTTCTGCCCCCATTGGGGGCAGATCGGCATATTTTTATTAGGCCAATCTGCCCCCAAAAGGGGCAGAAAACTCTGGACACTAGGGATTATTTTTTTGTCAGTTTCACCTCACGGTCAATCAGCCCCCAAAGAGGGCAGAAACCACTGGCCACCAACAATTTGTACTTTGTGTGTCACTTTTGTGCAAGGGGAGCTACCCCTTAGGCAAGGGTCGTTCCCCTGGGGGGAAAATTTATTTTAGGCCATTTCTTCCCCCCTTGTGGGCTGATCACCCTGTTTCTTTTATGCAGATCTGCCCCCGGGGGGGGGGGGGGGGAGAAACCACTTAGGCACCGGGGATTGGTGTGTGTGTATGTGTGTGTTTTGTTTGGGGTGGCAGCCCCTTGGGCAAGGGTCGCTCCCATGGGGGAACATTACTGTTGGCCATATCTGCCCCCCTTGGGGGCTGATTGGGGAGCAGACAAGCCTTCCAAAAATAGGTCAGAGACCAGGGAAGATTTTTTTTTCAAAAAAGAGTGTTGGGGTATGGCCACATCCCCACCCCAAATAAATAGGGCCAAATTTGTTCTGCCCACTGGTGGGCGGATGGGGCAATTACCCCCAATCCACTCCCGGGGGTGGGGGGGAGGTCTGAAAGCCTACTAGATACCAGGGAATTAAAATTAAAAAAAAACAATTGTTGGGTGGCAGCTTCCAACCAGTATGGGCATAGTTATGCCCCCACCCCAACTGAAGGGGGTAACAGTCTTTCAGCTTTCCCCTGCACACTAAAACATCTTATCCCACAGCAAGCAAGAGGACATTTGATTATTTTGGATTTTGGTTTTACATTTGGGCCATGAGAGCATGTCTCACTGTAAAAGCGTCCCACTTCGAATGGTGAGGGCTGCACTTTTTGGACTTTGGGACGCTGTCATGTAGAAATATCCACAAGACCTAGAAACATCTGAAAACTAAACATCTGGGTGAGTCTAGGGTGGTGTGCTTCACATGCACCCGTACAATTTTCTTAGCCACAGTGCCATCCAAACCCCCAACTTTGCTTGAAATCACACATTTTTCCCACATTTTTGTGATGGAACCTTCCAGAATCTGCAGGAATCCACAAATTTCCTACCTCCGAAATTGTCGCATCTATACCGACAAAACTTTGCCCAACTTGTCAGCCTGAAAATGTTTTTTTTCAAACTGCCCTTTTGGACCCGCTTTTATTCCCGCTCAATTTCAACATGTTTTTGGCCCTTCCCTGTCACAGACACTTGGCCCACCTACATAAGTGAGGTATCATTATTACCAGGAGATGAAGGGGAACATTGGGTGGCAGGAAATTGTCCTGATGTGATGATCCTGCACAGAAATGTGAGAAAATGTTAATTTGTTTAGCTAAATTTGAGGTTTGCTGAGGACTCTGGAAACACAATTGGGGATCCACGCAAGCCCCACCTCCCTAAACTCCCTCGGCTCTCAAGTTTTCAGAAATGTTTGGGTTTGGTCCCTATATGGCTGCTGAGCCCAGGACCAAAAACGCAGGTGCCCTCCCATCCCCGGCAAAAACAGGTAGTTTTGTATTAGATAATTTTGATGTGTCCAGATAGTGTTTTTGGGAAATTTCCTTTTGCGGGCACTAGGCCTACCCACACAAGTGAGGTACCATTTTCATTGTGAGACTTACGGGAATGCTGGGTGGAAGGAAATTTGTGTCTCCTCTCAGATTCCAGACCTTTCTGTCACCAAAATGTGAGGAAAAAGTGTTTTGGGGCCAAATTGTGAGGTTTGCAAAGGATTCTGGGTAACAGAACCTGGTGAGAGCCCAACAAGTCACCCCATCCTGGATTCCCCTGGGTGTCTAGTTTTAAAAAATGCACAGATTTGGAAGGTTTCCCTAGGTCCCGGCTGAGCTAGAGGCCAATATCCACAGGTAGGCACTTTGCAAAAAAAAGCTCTGTTTTCTTTGGGAAAATGTGAGATGTCCACATTGTGTTTTGGGGCATTTTTTGTCGCGGGCACTAGGTCTACCCACACAAGTGAGGTACTATTTGTATCGGGAGACCTGGAGGAACGCTGGGTGGAAGGAAATTTGTGGCTCCTCTCAGATTCCAGAACTTTCTGTCACTGAAAGGTAAGGAAAAAAAGTGTTTTTTGGGCCAAATTGTGAGGTTTGAAAAGGATTCTGGATAACAGAACCTGGTGAGAGCCCAACAAGTCACCCCATCCTAGATTCCCCAAGGTGTCCAGTTGTTAAAAATGAACAGGTTTGGTAGGTTTCCCTAGGTGCCGGCTGAGCTAGATGTCAAAATCCACAGATAGGCACTTTGCAAAAAGGCTCAGTTGTCTTTGGGAAAATCTGATATGTCCACGTTGTGTTTTGGGGCATTTCTTGTTGCGGGCACTCGGTCTACTCACATAAGTGAGGTACTATTTTTATCAGGAGACTTGGAGGAATGCTGGGTGGAAGGAAATTTGTGGAAAGGATTCTGGGTAACAGAACCTGGTGAGAGCCCCACAAGTCACCCCCATCTTGGATTCCCCTAGGTGTCTAGTTTTAAAAAATGCACAGGTTTGGTGCGTTTTCCTAGGTTCCAAAAAACACTTCAGTTTTCAATGTAAAAATTTGATGTGTCCATGTTGCGTATCCTGTCACAGGCATTAGGCCTACCCACGCAAGTGAGATACCATTTTTATCGCGAATCTTGGGGGAACACAGAATAGCAAAACAAGTGGTATTGCCCCTTGTATTTCTCTAAATTTTTTCCTTCCAAATGTAAGAGAGTGTGTAAAAAAAGACGACTATTTGAGAAATGCCCTGTAATTCACATGCTAGTATGGGGACCCGGGAATTCAGAGATGTGCAAATAACCAATGCTTCTCAACACCTTATGTTGTGCCTATTTTGGAAATACAAAGGTTTCATTGATAACTATTTTTCACTCTTTATATTTCAACAAATGAATTGCTGTATACCAGGTATACAATGAAAACCCAATGCAAGGTGCAGCGCCTTTATTGGCTCTGGATACCTACGGTTCTTGGTGAACCTACAAGCCCTATACATCCCCACAACCAGAAGAGTCCAGCAAACATACCAGTATATTGCTTTCAAAAATCTGACATCGCAGGAAAAAGTTACAGAATAAAACGTGGAGAAAAATGGCTGTTTTTGTCATCTCAATTTCAATATTTTATTTCAGCTGTTATCTTCTGTAGGAAAACGTTGTAGGATCTACACAAATGACCCCTTACTGAATTCAGAATTGTGTCTTCTTTCCAGAAATGTTTAGCTCTCTGTGATCCAGCTTTTGTTTCATACCCATTTCTGTCACTAACTGGAAGGAGGTTAAAAGCGAAAAAAATAGTAAAAATGGGAAAAGTCCCAGTAAAATGCCAAAATTGTATTAAGAAATGTGGTTTTCTGATCTGATTCAAGTCTGTCTGTTCCTGAAAGCTGGTGATTTAAGCACCAAAATCCCTTTGTTGATGCCATTTTCAGAGAAAAAATCACAAGCCTTCTTCAGCCCTTGCTTCCCATTTTCTTTAAAAAAAAAGAAATGTTCACTTTATTTTAGCTAATTTCTTTGTCTCCTTCTTGGGAACTCACAAACTCTGGGTACCTCTAGAATCCCAAGGATGTTAGAAAAAAAGGACCCAAATTTGGCGTGGGTAGCTCATGTGGACAAAAAATTATGAGGGTCTAAGTGCGAACTGCCCCAAATAGCCAAAAAAAGGCCTCCTGAGGGGGGAAAGGCCTGGCAGCTAAGGGGTTAAAACCAACAGACACATATGTGATATTGTAATGCAAAAGCGAAAACATGCCGATCTGTAGCTTTGCCAAGAAGCTTGCTTTTTTAAAAATCTACTATATTTTCTTTCTCTGAAGCCAGATGTTTCCCCTGTGCACTCAACAGTTGTAAAACCATTGGGTGCATTCTTCCCATTTAGAATCAGAATGTAAGCAAAAAATGAAACAGGAGTGTTTCATCAGTGATGTGGTTTTCACTTTAAAATTCTGCAGAAAGCAGGAAAGAAAGGAATAGGAAGACCTTTGAGCCCAGTGTAAAAATATGATCTTTAAATGGTTAAGGGCCGTGCGAGGGCACGATTCAAAGCGTGGCTCCTGTTTGAAATTGATTTTCATACAATCATAACGTTTGTGTTCGGATACAGAGTAGCATTCAAGGAAGGGAACTGTCCTGGGATAACCGAACAATATTGGGTTTGTTCCTCTAGAGGGGGAGTCCGAGTGCGAGTCTTTAGGGAGGTTTTGGCAGTGAAGGGATCTGACATTTTAATTTGAGGGGAAAAGTGCTGGCCTACAGGATGACATTGTGTATGTGTTTGTATAGACGCAGTTCGTGTAACTCCCTGGGACTTGACATGTGAGTGGGTGGAAAAACGATTTCGCAACTATTTATAACTTTTTGCAAAAGTGAAGAGTATTGTTAACTTTAGCAGCTTCCAAAGATAATCGGTTGATTGGAAAAATGGGGGTAAATCGCTTATGACCTAGACAATGAGTTATGTAGAGTGAAATTTCCCTATGGAATCCCATTTTATACAATTATCGTTCACTCTGGGTTCCTGGGCTCAGATTGCGCATGTACGGAAACAGGACTGATTTTACAGGCTTTAAAATTCGACTGGTAAAAGAGCTTTGGGAATGTGCTGCATTGCAGACTGGACCCGTTCCCCTGTCTCATCACCTGTCGAGGCATGTGAGGGACATGCATTGCTCCCCTTAGAAGGAAACATCCTCTTCTACACTTTCACAACCTTCACACCGCTCTGCCTCTCCCTGCTATGCACAGGGTACACCGACAAGCAACCCTGACCAACTAGATGTTTACATTCTGGTACAGACAATTATGACCATGATCACATCATCAAAAGGTGTACATAACCGACTATCAAAAGAGCCAGTTGAAAATGGGGAAAGGTGGGGAGGACATGGAGAAAGGAATGCCTTTGTCACAACACTAAATCATATGCCTATCCAATGTAGATATATGTGGTTTTCACATCTAACAGTGCATGCTTACAGCTGTTTTCGCCATTGCAGTGTCTCTAACATGGGAAGCACTAGTATAACTATGTACGGAGACCTTGCACAAGCGGGAGTGGGGTGCAGACACTACCAGTTCCATTTAAGGTATCCTATCATCACAGATATATTCCTAAGGACAAGCACAGGGAGTGACATTTAAGTCAGAAATGGGCCCCATAGATCCTCGAATTGCTGTAAGGGGTCATCCAATTTATTGATTACCCTTTCATATGAAGCCTCAGTGAATGTCATTCAGCCAATGCCGGTGTAGTGGTAGAACATTTGACTTCCAATGATGCAAAATCCCTACTTTGGCCACCGTTGTGAGCCATCTATTCACATGGTAGGGTACTGTGGGCAGGGGAGATGGATCATGTAAAAGGGCGGTCCTGGTCGTCCCAGGGGAATGGATTTCTGGAGTAAAGGTTACCGAGTCCCACACTTCCCTCCAATAGGTCCTCAATTGTGCACAGTCCTGCCCTTCGTGAACGCTATTGCCGAATGGTGTGTGGCACCTTCAGCTGGCAAAGTATTGTAACATATGTGCTTTGAAGAGTTTTGCCAGGGACCAGTGCCAATGGTGTAGTACTTTTTACTTAATAGAATTTGAGGTGCACTTCTTGCAGGGTCTTGTCGTGGGTCTCCATAATCTGGAGGCATGTATTTTCCTCTAATTCATAGGTCAATGTTGTGTAGAGACTGGAAAGGACTCTTCAATGAACCTTACATCTGCTAAAACATTTTGAGAGTTTGTCTGTGCTTAGAGAATAATGTCTATTCCCCAGAATCGATCGGAGAATACAGAACAATTGTGTATAAGGCCAGTACTGCGAGGGGGCAGGTCATATTTCTGCGCTGGCTTTGGGAAAGGAAGTAAGTCCCCATCTTGTAGAAGGTCATTAAGACAATGTATCCCCGAGTGAGCAATAGAGATCATTGTATTTCAGCATCCCCCACCTGAATCTAATCATTCCTTCACATAGGGACCCGAGAATGTATCCAAGCTGACTTATCCAATAAAGAGTGCACTCTATGTCAGGCATGTTGAGTGGAAGCTATGACGAGGTGAATCACGTTGCATGTTTGGGAAAGATTGGTGTAAGATCAGAGGCAGACCAAGGAGGTGACTCTCCATCCCCCTCCAACGTCGTATCTGTATATGTGGCATGAACAAATACACTCCATGTGCTAATGGGGAGGCTAGCCAATACGATTTAGTATAAGTCAGTCAAAGACCTCCCACAGAGGTGGAGACTTAAAGTTTTGGCGCTTTTAGGTGAGGCCTGCTGGCTCTCCAAATGATGTGTTGATTAGGTCCATCGATTTCTAGGAGTTTGGGGCTTAGCATCTTTAGGAGGAGCAAATTGAATACATACAGGCATTGCAGCATGATGTTCGTTTTTATGATCTAGATTCTACTACACATTGAAGTTGTAGCTTGGACCAAATGGAAACTCCGCTTTAACTTTGTCCAGAATGGGCAGCACATTATCTCAAATCATGTTTTGTAAACCTGGGCTGAGGAGAATTCCTAAATATTTGAAGCAGGTGGTTAGCCACTGGAAGGGTGATGCGCTTACTAAGGTCTTGGATGCGGATGCCGCATTAACATTGCGTCACATTTATACCAGTTTATTTTGTAAACTGAGAATGTAGAGAAGGAATTGATCACCTCAATTAGGGCCGGTACTGAAGTTGAGGGATCCAAAAGGGTGACTGGGATGTCATCAGAATATTACATAGATTTATACTCCCCTACTGCAGTGATGGATCTTGGGGTATGGTCACTCTAATAGCAGCTACTAGCAGTTCCAAGTCCAAGATGAACAAAAGGGACATCATGTCTTATTCTTCGGGTGAAAGCAAAATGTTGAGAGAAAAAACCTCCACAGGACATGGAGGCTGTAACTGTACTATAGAGACATCGTACTTTGTTAAGGAAAGGGTTGCCTAGTCCTATCAACTACATCACCTTTGACTCAATCAAAAGCCTTCTCAGCGTCTAAGGAAACCAGTATCTTTTCAGACGTGTCTTCTTTAACATGCCATAGTAGATGAGATAGGGTCCTAAGGTGCTTCATTGAGGATCCCCTGGCATAAACCCTCTTGAGAGGAATCAATAAATGAAGGAATGTATGATTTCAGCCTGTTAGCCAGTATATTCATCTGGATCTTAACATCTATATAAATTGAAAAAGATGGGCCTGTAACTGGTGCAAGAGAGTGGGTGTCTGTTGAGTTTTGGTATTAAGGAAATGCGCTCTCTGTAGAAGTCTGGAACACAGATGCAGAGTCAGTGATTTCTTTAAAAAGGTTAACTAAGATGGGGGTCTCAAAGGTTTCATTATTTTATAAATTTCTATTGGTAATCCATCTTCCCTTGGTGCCTTAAGTGTGGCCATCCCATCTATGTCCTGAGCTATTTCATTTAGAGTAATGTCCCCACCTAGTGCTGTTGAGTGTTCAGGTAGGAGTTTTGGGAGAAGGAGGAGATCTAGGAATGCGTGTGTTGCTGTCTGTGACCGAGTCACCAAGGAGACGTATAAAGCCTTGTAAAATGTTGTGAATTCCTGAAGATTGTCTGGAGAGTTTGCCAGAAGAGTAGAGTGCACAGTCAAGATAGCAGGGATAGTCTGGCCGGATTTAGCCCACTTCTGCCAATATCCTGCCAGCTTTCTCCCCACATTCATAATGACGCTGTTTAAGGCACAAGAGAGTACCTTCGGCCTGTGATGTGTAAATATCATTAAGGGATTGTTTGGCTTTGAGGAGGTCTCTGAGCAATTCCAGGGACGATTGGGCATAATAATTCTGAGTAAGGCACCTCACTTTATCATCCAGATTGTATGTTTCAGTTTCTTTTCAGTCAATCAATCAGAATTTGTAAAGTGCACTTATCACCCTGAGGGTATCCAGGCCCTGGAATTGGCTCCTTGGAGCTTCAGTCGAAGAGCCCGGTCGAAAGTCCCCTTCTGAATTTCTGGAGGGAGGAGGATGTCCTGAGGTAGATGGGGGGGCTGTTCCAGAATTTTGCGACGAGGTAGGAGAAGGAATGTCCTCCTCTGTTGCTGTAGCGGATGCAGGGGGTGTGAGTGAGGGAGAGAGAGGCAGAGCGACGAGGTTTGGAGGGATGATGGAAGCTCAGGCGTTTGAGGTATGCTGGTACTTGGTTGTGAAGTGCTTTATAGGTGTGCATCAACAGCTACAATTGACATCCTTTGTGTACTTGGAGTCAAAGGAGACTCCTCAGGTGGGTAGTGATGTAGGTCCATCTTGGGAAGTTCAAGATGAGTCTGGCTGCTGAGCTCTGTATGATTTGAAGTCTTTTCATAAGGTGTGCTGTGAGTCCGGCGTTCTGAGCTTTGATTTTGTCCAGGTGGTTGGTGCCAAGGGTTTGTGTGGCGCTCTGTCTGGTGGAGATTAGGAGCCACTTGAAAATATTAAGGCGCATCCAGAGAGTGAATAAGCAGGCTGAGGAGATGGTGTTGATCTGGTTCTTTCTGTTGAGTTTGTTGCCTAAGATCATGCCAGGTTTTCAGGCTTGGTCTGTGGAGGTTGGGAGGGGGGGTCCCAGGCTGGTGGGCCACCACAAACCATCCCATGGTGAAGCAGTGTTACTGAAGCTCAAAAACTCTGTTTTGTCTGTGTTGAGTCTGAGGAATTTGTCCTTCATTCATTTGGTGACACTGGTCATGCAGAGGTGGAAGTTGCCCTTCGCAGTGGTGGGGTTTTTGGATAGCGAGAGTATGAGCTGGATGTTGTCTGCGTAGGACATGATGTTCAGTCCATGGTTTCTGACGGTGTTGGCTGAGGGGTTCCTATAAGTGTTGAAGAGGGTGGGGCTGAGGGATGATCCTTGGGGGATGCCACAGATGATGTCTTTGGGCTTCGAGGTAAAAGGAGAGAGGTGCGCTCTCTGAGTTCTGCGGAAGAGGAAGGATGTGATCCATTTCAGGGCATTGTCATGGAAGCCAATCTGGTAGAGTCTTTTGAGTAGAGTGTGGTGGGAGATGTGTTGAAGGCTGCTGAGAGGTCAAGGAGGATCAGATCAGATGAGTCTCCTTATTCGAGGAAGCTTCTGGTGTCATCCGTGACAGTGATCAGGGCAGTTTCGGTGCTGTGGTTGGAGCGGAACCTGGATTGGGTTGCGCCAAAAAGCTTGTTGTCCTCTAGGTTTGCTGTGAGTTGTTGGTTGATGGATTACTCAAATGCTTTGGCTGGGAAGGGAAGCAGGGAGATTGGACAGTATTTTTTTAGTTTGTTAGGGTCAGCGCAGGGTTTTTTGAGGAGAGGTTTGTTTCTGGCATGTTTCCAATCTTCCAGGTAGGTGGCTGAGGTGATGGACGTGTTGAGGATGTCTATGAGTTTGCTGCTAATGGAGCTGTTGCTGAGATGGCACATATGGTAAGGATAAAGGTCTGTGGGGGATCCTGAGATCCGGAGACCCATGATGCGGGCTGCATCATGAGTGGTGATCTGGTTCCATCTGGTGAGTCTGGTATTTGTGAGGGTGTCTATAGGGCCTATAAGGCTAAGGGTGTCAGCAGTGGTAGGTTGGGGTGCACAGTTTCTGCAGAAACTTTGTGGAAGTAGTCAGTTAGAGAGTTGCACATGTCCTGGGAGGGGAAGTTGCTGTTCTCAGTAGCTAAGGGGTTGGAGAACTTTTAAAGTCTTTTTTTCCCTTTCAAAGTCTGCTCAGTCTTTTATCATGTGGCCACGAAGGCAAATATTACCAGTTGCTCAAAGTAGGTGAGTGAAGGAAATAGTGCCCTCATTGTCTTCCAAATATTGCTTCAGATAGGAACCAAACCATTCATTTTCGTCAGAGGTTCGATATAGAGTGATATTCATACACCAGCAGAATACAGGTGGCTTAAGCTAGGCAAGATAAAAATCTCTACTGATAAGGCAATGGTCGGTGGTGCTGTTAGGTGAAATAGAGGAGAGCACTAGTGGCTGAGAGCTAATGTGTTGCACAGAAAATAATCTATCCAAGTCCTGGTGCCATAAACTCAAGAAGTGAACATGTAATTTGGGTCAGTAGGTTGAGTCAGGCACCAAAGATCTACTAAGGAATGGTTGGTGAGGATGTTCTGCAAAGCATGTCTGTTATGTGGTTGGTGGCCTGTGAATTTTGCTGATCGGTCAAGGACAGGATCAAGGGGGAGGTTAAAATCACACCCTCCAGAAGCACTTTAGATTTCCTGAAGGAGTAGAGAAGTCTGGACAAAACAGCAGAAAAATCCATCTTAAGATGGTTAGGGGCATAGAGATAGCCAAAAATCACCATCTCTGATTGAATTTTAAGTTTAGAAAAAAACACATCGGCTTCCAACATCTTTCCAATTGTGAAATACGTGTAAAGAAAGAGTTTTGTAGAGCAAGGAAGGTCCTCCTACTTTTACTGTGTGTCAAGAGGATATCTGGGGGAGCTGCCTGGACCCTTACTTTAGCAGCAAAGAATGCAGTGCTTACCCAGTCTTCTTCATTACTTTATTTCGGTAAAGATATCCCATAAAAGTACAATACAAAACAATCAAGGAGATAAGAATAGGAATAAAAAATATTAAGATTTAAAGTCTTGCTCTAAAATCAGCAAATTTAAAACAACTCAATACAATAGCTAAAAATGTCCATAAATATGAAATATAAAAAAGGGCATACAACATCGGCTGAATAATGAATACAATAAACTACTATCCATACACTATATTTAACAACTATAGTCTGCTATGCCTTCTTCTAATATCTAATATCTAATATCTAATATCTAATATCTATTACTAAACTTTGTTCTTTAGAATCCCAAGTCTAAAGTGTCAGATAGATTCAAAACTTTTTGCCAAGGAACATGCAATTTGTACAGATGAATCTGACTTGAGTACTCTCAAAGCAGGTAAGCAGTCCCTAAAACCCATTTGTTTGCATAGGGGCATAATCCAAAGAGCCCTCTGATTGCGGTATGCAGGACATTGGAGAAGAACATGGGTCGCAGTGTCTTCATTCTCACAGCCCATCGGACATAACTTGGATCTATTGTTTGTATTAGACCATTTGTAGGTTAGGGTACGCAAAGGAAGAGAACCTATTCTAAACCTAGTGTTCAGGGCGCGTGCAAATGGAGAAAGTATTGCGTCCATGTAATGCTCAAACTCATGATGGCATTGGATTTGTAAAAAACTGCCAGTCATAGAGGAGGGCGAAACTTCGGCCAATTGCAAAGATTGGACATTAAGTCAAAATGCGTCCTTCAAGATCTGTGTAGCATTTTTAGGAATAGAGGAAGGGTCCTTCCAATAGGTGCCCAAACCAAGATGAAAAAAGGACCGTTCTACATAAGCACACCACTTAATTCTAGTAGTAAAATTGATACCCACCAAATTGGTCAGCCCAAGTCTAAATGGAATAAGAGCGTCTAATGACCATAGACGAATCCAGAACAACAATGGTCTTAGGGCGGCAATCTGATTAATTTGGAGAAGATTTAGATCCATTTGAATAGGCAAGGATGGGGTACTTGAAGGTACTCAATAACATCTTTAAAAACAAGTTTTCCACCCTTGCCAAGTCCTGCAGATTGCAGTGGCCCCACAGGTCAGCTCCATATAGAGCCCCCCCCCCAGCTTGAGATTTGTATATTTCGAGGGCTTCCCCAGTCCTTCTTGAGCTTCTCATGTTCCACCGCTGTTAAGTGAGTCTCTTGAAGAAGAGCTATGTCTTCTTGTGGGACCTCAGAAAGCTAAGTAAGAATCTTTTCTTCATTTTATGAAGTGGGTTAGACCAGTTACTTTTAGGAGCTTGATGCATATCAGTGTAGCAGTAAGTGAATGATGAAGTGTCATTGCTATGCCGTAGTAAGCTGGTGGTGCTTGTTGCCATGCCTGAGGGATTAAGACCAGAAAAAAGCAAGGCAAGAGATGCAAGGGTGAGAAGAAGCAAGGGATCAGCGGAACAGAGGTAGAACTTTTGCCTGCTAGGCAAACATAACACTACTGTGAAGTATGAGAGAGACAAGTCCGCACTCCACAGGCCTCAGGCCCACATCTACTCAGTGTGTCCACATGCATCACAGCATCGGTGCTCACAGGTGTCCAAAGGGAAACAATTAGGTGGTTGCATGGACCAAGAGCACAAACAGCAATTAGGTAGCAGAGGGAGGTAGCCGTCCAGCAATGGTAAAGTAAGCTGATAAGATAAATAAAGCATGCAACCATACCTCATACAAGTGGGTAAAGGAGAGTATAGCCAGGGAAACATAATGGTACATGGAAAAGGAATGAGGCTAGCTCTCCCCTGTAATAATGGCACAGAAGAACTGAGGGAAATGGACTGTCCCGGTCTATAGGCCGAATCTATTTTTCAATGGAGAACTGGATTTTTCCCTGGGGGGATGGGAAGATGAAAGTGGGCATCTGTTCTCATCAGCCCATTTCTGAGTCTCATGGTCTGGGCGATGACTTTCTTCCTTGTTGTCCATAGGTGAAGATGCACGCAGAGGTTCAGGTGGTGACATTGCATGAACGTGCTCAGTGTCCATTTGTAAGGAATACAGTATGACTAGCCATTGTACTAGAAGTTCTGGTTTGTCCGTTGAAAGTGCTAAGCATTGTGGTCAGTTACAGAAGCCTATAATGAAACTGTCTTTGAGAGAGTTAAGGTTTCATTGCCAGGAACTGTCCCGAGAAGTACAGTAATATGAAGATTTTGTGTCCCTCTTATGTGTAATACGGCCCTTGTTTCTTCGCTATAATAATGACCTGTTGGGCTTTTTAGTAATAGAGGAAACATGCCAGGATGGGCCCTGTAATGTGTACACTGTACCTCCTGTTTCTGTCTTCCAAATCAATCAGTTTGAGCTTCATGTTCCATATGTCTAAGCTGCAGTCTGGTAAGCCGTTTATGTGAGTTTCCACTTCATGGAGTCTGAGGTCTGTGGCATCGATCCGTTTGTGAAAGGAGGCAATGCCCACCCAAATATGGAAGAAAGGTAGCTCTTGGTCCATGAAGCTCCTTTTTTGTTATTTGCTCTAAATCCATTCAGTAGTTTTCGAGACAGTAAAGAACATTTTTAAAGTTGTACATATATGTATGTGAAGTCCCTGTGAACCCTCAAGATCTTGTGCTGAGAGCTGATTGGCTGTCAGTACTTCAACAAGGAAGTATTGGTAGCCATCTTGGGACTGGCTTCAGCCGAGCCCCAGAAAAAATGGTAAAAAATAAGAAAAGGAGCCAGAGTAAAGACACCCTGGCACCCTACCTCTGGCGCTAGAGGATAATAAAGCATGTTTTAAACAGTTTTGTCACTGATTCATGATGGAGTCATTAATCAGCAGCAAAATAAAAAAAAACAAGCACAGGTTCTTGTGCTTGTTTTCAATGAAGTCCCCAGGGTGGGCCAGGTTCCAAGGGCATTTCTAAAATAAGGATGGGAGCGCAGAGGGCACCCGTCCTGGGCTTGCTATAGCCCCAGGGACTTCCACCTCCCTTGGGCAAACATTCAATTGGTAACATGATCCTTCATAGTGTGGATATGTTTGATGGTATCAGAGACATTGCCATGGTTCACAGGAGTACAGATGGCTGTGCTCCACAGGGATGTCTTCTTGTGTGCCTAGAGAGGACTGCTTTGCCAGCTGTCGGGAGCTTGCAGAGCTGCCAGCCCTGACAGAGAGGTAAGGAGATGGCAAGGGGAAGGGACTGAAGCTGCCACTGGGGAAGAGTACGTGAGCAGTGTGTGGAGGGTTGTGTGATAGACATGGAGGTCACGGGGAGTGTGTCCAGGAGCAGTCACAGGCCAGAGAGCCAGAGAGATGCACTAGTCTGGGAATGCCCTACAAGGTAGACTTAAATGAAGCTGCATTAGGCAGTGTCTGTGTGAATTTCACTTTTAAATCAACAAGGATTTAAAAGGGAAGCTAGACACCCTGTGTACCTATTGGAAATATTTTACCAGATAGAGAAGGCTGTGTTGTAATTTAATGTATATTCTTTTTATATCCTGCAAATTTTAGCACTCAAGTCCGTGCGTGGCTCTACAGTGGGCATCTGGTCTTGTGGAATTGAAAGTATTGAGGGTCTGAAGTCCTTTGAGCAGCGTGCGTTCCTTATAGTAGCTGTCAGTTTCCGATTTTCACTGCCCACCTGTGCAAGCATTTCACATAGGCCACCAATGCTAGCTTCTCACACCACACACCAAAAGGTTGTGGTCATGCCTCCATGCCCATTCAATACATGGCTTCTTTGCTGGGAATGGAGAAGACCGGAATGACTTGCATTGGAATTGAGGCGTTTTCTGGAGAAGTCTCTGTCATGTCCTCACAGACAGAGAATTTAGATACTCCAAAAGTGTTCAATATATTTATTATTTGTTCCTTAGATTTAGTATTCGCTGTTGACCCTTGAACAGTGAGCAAGAACCTTTCTCTTTCTGTACTGTTCTGTTCCTGTACGATTTAGGCACTGAGGCCCTCATTACAACCCTGGCGGTAAATCCCGCTTTCCGCCGTGCTGAAGACCGCCAACATACCGTTGCGGCTGCGAAATTCCGCTACAGGTATTACGACCCACAGCTCCGAATCCGCCACAATACAGACACCCACACAAGTCCGCCACCAAAGGTCAGTGATAAACTGGTGAAACCAAAACCCACACCGTCACG
Organism: Pleurodeles waltl; assembly: GCF_031143425.1. Classification (NCBI taxonomy): domain Eukaryota; kingdom Metazoa; phylum Chordata; class Amphibia; order Caudata; family Salamandridae; genus Pleurodeles; species Pleurodeles waltl. Next base: position 1,189,524,935 of record NC_090440.1, on the reverse strand, counting down.
CCAACAAGAATATGCCCACACTATCACGACCCACGAGTCAACACGGCGGTCTTTCAACTGCAGTAATACATTGGACAATTCAAAATACACACACTGTGGTTCTAAAAATTCTGGACCATGTAATTTACTTTGCCACAGCAGTACGATTTTAGTATCAAAAGACCGATAATGACTAGTACACTAAGCATGAGCATTTACGCTCAATTCCAGCAGCGTTTTCACCTCGAAATCGCCATTTTCGTCCTGCACTCGTGGCTCCCATTTTATACACGGCAGCCATTTTTAAAAGTTGCCCTCACATAGGCTTATAATACAGTCAGATTTGATTCCAAGGACACGTACACCTTGATTGACTTTTCTCTGACCTGGGCAAGCTGGAACCATTGCCTCAGGCCAAACCTGTTTGGTCAGTCCCTCTCCCAGTGGCCGAATCAGATAGCATCAAGGCACACCAGGCCATAAAACCCTTATTATCGCTCACACACCCTGCCTAACTTGCTCACACCTGCACCTGCTCTTTTCTTCTTCTTACTTCACGAGGGGGAGGTGCCCGTTTTTATTAGGGGTCCACACTTATCTGATGTAAAATACTAGGCCTTGCCGGGTAATTTATTATGGGTTGGATGACATGAAATATGAGGTTTCATCATGACACTGTTTTTTCCTTTGTAGTGAAAACATGTGAATGACCAACCAAAATGTCAAGAATGTTTGCCTGAAGCTTAAAAAACTGTATAAAAGGAAACCTGACTTTGCATTGAAACACAGTCTCCTGAGAACATACAAACCGTGCTGTTGTACTTCTAGGACGCTTGTCACTTGGTTGCAGCCAATAAATTCGATCTTTGACTTCAGCTAGAAGACTCTGAGTTTCTGTGGTCTGAATCAGGAAAGTACCCGAGGTCTTTGGGTGTACCCTGGCACCGCTGGATTACCGGATCAGTACCGGTTCTGAAAAACCCAGTACCTCAGTTGGCGCCCAACGTGGGGTGATACCAGCGGTACCGGTCCAAGCCTGAGGTCCGTGGGGAGCTTCGTGTGAAAATTCTGGAGGAAGGCCGCCACTTCATCGACCCCTGCATGTCGACGTGGTCCGAAAGTCTTTGCTGCGAGGTTCCCCGCTTCCCGACGGCTACGAAGGACTGCTGCCCTGGCTATCGCCCTGATTTGGACCCTTGATGTTTGGTAGAGCGAAACGATAAGACGAGTCTTCTGGTGACGTCATCGATATTTTCAGTTAAGTATAAGTGGAGCGTCTCCCAGTCCATAGTTGGACACTTGGTTTGGTCCTTAAGTTGGACATTTGGTTTGGTATCCCTTTGGGATCACTTTGATTTGGAACTTGCAAGTACCAAAGCCGAAGGACTCGTGTATTCACGAGACTATCGTAAACGATAATCCTTTGAAGTTTGAAGCTAGACTAGTGAGCGAAGATGCCTGGTCTTAGCAGACTTGGAAATTTGTTTTGTCTTGGTTGTAAAAGGGACTCCCGGTTGGAGGACTCATGTCCGGTTCCTCCGATTGGAACTCCAACCTATGAACTATATGTGAAGCACGGAGTAGGCCCCATCACGTTTAATAAAGTATGGGTCCGCTATTCTTGGAAATAATTGAGAAAAGTTTTCTTTTTTTCTTGTAAATATGACTTACAACTAGGATCTGCAAACGGTTCTGTAAGTAAATTGCGACGGCGCTATTTATGAAAAATGGCTTAAGCGTGCTGTATTGTGTGTACTGAGTGTTTTCTGTTTATATCTGAAATGAGCTCAATGTGTGTTTGTGGGTCTTCTTGATGTTTACAGTTTGTTAAGTAAAATGTTGGTTAATTAATATTAAGTAGAAACTTAGAAAAAATCCAGAAATGAACCATGTGATGTGCTAACATAGCTATATGTTGCTCTTTAATTTATAGAATGAGCAATTGTGCACATATACAAAACTGCCGTTAAATGCTTAATAAATTAGAAAACACATTCAATAGATATAAATAGGGCCCCAACAAAAAAAAACGAAATTATCTATTTTTGCAAAAAAATAAATAAATTTACAGCATTTTTCTTAGATGCATTGTATTAGATGTTCACATGCAAACTTTTCAGCTGCAGTATATTTGATAGGAATGTTCAATTCAGCCAGCAATTTCCCAGTTAAACACGGGTGGAATTTTGCATAACCTTCCTTTTAAATGAAAGTGGCGCAAAAATGTGACGCATTTCAAGTTAGGCTTATGCGCTTAGGCTTGTGAGTTAATGTATCCCAAATAATAGGCAAGGGATGCAGCTTGCTTTTATATGTGGAATTATCACAAAAAAAAGAATATTTTTTTTTTTTTTTTTTTTTTAAAGAAAATTATTAATTATGGAAAAATTATTTAAAAAATAAGTGCCTTTCAAAATCGTTTTTTAATATTTATAAAGCTTAATACCTATACTATGACCTCCTAACATTAAAATTTAATTTAAGTTATGTTGCACCGCCAAAATGACATTTGTATGTGCAATTTTCCCTTGGCGCAGGAGCAAACAAGCTCATTTCTATAAAGTATAAGTTAATATTTTCAATGGCTGACTCATGGATTGTGTAATAGACATTCTGGTAATGCATATTATGCAAGAAAATTGTAGGATATTGATTTTTTAATGCCTAAAATATAAAAGTCGATTTTGGGCAAAAGCACTGTTTAAACTGCATTTTCTTTCATTCAGAGTACTTTTTAAAGTGTCTCAGGCTTCAGAAAATGCATACATTTAGGTTTGATATATATTTGCAGGTTGTGCCTTCTTATGATTCAATGAGTCAATGTGCCAGTACAAAGGCTTGTTTTAATATCAAGGTTGAAGGTTCTAACTTCAGCTGGGCCTACTGAGACGTTCATTCATTCGAGGTTGATGAAATATGTACCATTGCATGGGATTGCAACAAGCATTTATTCTAACAACTGGTATGTGTGTTATTAAGGTTTGTGAATTATTCACAGTAAATGTAGTTTAATAATCTGGAAATAGAGATAACTTTTTTAGCGCCTAAAAAGGAAAAAAAATTTTTTTTTAAATAGAGTGAATTATTGCAGGTTAGAAGGAAAATAGGAAGGCCTACTGTCTTTGACAGATTCAGAGTGGCAGAAGCTAGGAGAGCTACAGAGGCTGGCTCAAGTCACGCTCCTGAGATGCTATCTTTACTTTTCCCATAAACAATGGAGGAGGCTGTCATGTTGACACTTGTGACCTTTTAACTTAGGGCCTTGTCTCTGTGAAATGCAGAATGACCCTACGGGCCTCTAAAAGTGGGATTTCTGGTTTCTCCAGAAGAACATCAATACAATTAAAGAACTTAATTCCAAAGGGAAAATATAAAAAAAAAGGGGTTTCTTCGAAAGTCCCAACATCATGTTAAATGCTCTGCAGAACTGATACATTTGTGTCTCCGCTCTAAAAAAATAAAATGATGCCTGCTAGTTGCTTTTATTTGACAGAAAACGAAGTGTTGCATTAAGTCTTAGACAGAAAATAAGATGCAGCCCTTTTTTTTTAAATTTTGAAGGCTACATGCCTTAATGAGAACGATTTGCCAATTAAGACTTATTTTTCACAGTGGAAATTGTAGGTGCCAAATTAATATGGAGTGTCAGTGTAACAATTTTTATTTTTAGAAAGGTTAAACTAAGGTGGCTTGATGTTGCGAAGTAACTGACAAGAGGGTAACAGTTAAGTAATGGAAATTTATTTTCATGTATTTGGTCCTATCATGAATTGTTCTTGCTGGTCCTGTATGTTAGAAGAGAAACAGTAAAGTTATATTTGACAGCAGATTTCCATTGCCTGGTGATCTACTGTCAAAAGGAGGGTAAGGATTTTAAACCTGACAAATTAAACAGGCCAAATATTGGGTTTTGGGCTGCAGGTTTACAGTGCATAAAGTACATGACATGGTGTTGTGTGTCACCGCTTATTCACACATGCTATTGTTTTGTCTATGCTTTTTGTGCTTGATACACAGCAAGTATATCTGATGGCTTGACGTTTTGTGCGTTTTTATTATTTTTTATTTGTTTTTTTTGCATGTTTGTTGCTGCTTTTGATACTATTACAAGCTCCCCTGTGTTGTGAGGGGATGGTCATGACGATGCCCATCGCTATGCAACAGTTGGTTGAACTTGTTCTGGTTACTAAATTCCACAGATAATGATATTTCATGCTGTGAACATAAAAGACAACACTTCACCAGTGCATGTCTATTTGGCTATAATGGTATTGAAGGAAAATAAAAAGAGATATACAGGATCAAAGTGTGTCACCTGCAGTTAATCACGTTACTGCCCCTTCCCTTAAAGGAACAGGCAGCCCTACATTTATGTAGCCTTGATTGGACCTAAGGATGAAATTATAGATCTGTGACTCAAGGTGGCCTAATTTCTATATTACATTAGTTAATGATGTTCTGTTTCCTAAGTAGCATATGGCTTTCGTTCCTTAAAAGAAAACCAGGTTTTCATTTTTTCCTGAAGAAGGAACTGAAACATTAGCTAGGAGTACCCTATATGGTGTAGTCGCCAACGGTAGAGTTAAAATTTGTGTAACTTTGGCCTTTGTGTATCACCCGTACTCTCGGTGTTGTGTCACATGCCTGACTATCACCCAAATAATTTTTTTTGTTTTCCTATAGATTTTTTCTTTTGTTACTTCCCCTGACCAATGTCGCATCATGCTTAGTTATTGAGATTTTAGCTATGTCCTAGTCCCATTTCTCTTTTTCAAATTCCTTTCACCAGTCAGACCTTTTTATTATTATTGATGTATTGTTCAGGTTCACATTTCCAGACTGCAGTGATGTACCAGGGACCCCCATGTTATGTATAATTCCCTTTGGTATGACCAGACTGGTTTTCAAGAATTTGCCTTAGGCCTGCTTCAATGTTTTCCAGCCTGACTGTCAGGGTAGCGATAGACTGGTTAACTGACTCAATATTATAGTAAGACAAGTTTTCCATTTCAATAGGATATATCTTATGTTTACCTTTTTGAACATGACGAATTTTAAATGTCTATTTTAATTTGGTTTTCGGTTCCCTTCTGTTCCTGCTACTTTAATTTTTGGTGGGATCAGATGTGTCCTAATCATGCAAATATCAGGACCCTCTAGTTCTTGTCTTTTTGTTTGCACATTTGACTATTAGCCTGTGTATTGCATAGTGCACCTGATGCACAGTTTTTAAAGGAAGGTTTCTACATGTCCCTGATAATCGGTATCATGTGATTTCTCTATTGAGATGTTCTAAGGTAAGGAGGAACACCTAGACTTAATCATTGAGGAAAATATGTGTTTACCCCATTAGACAATGCCACTGTGTGAGGAAACCCATTCAGATAGAATTCTCATGTAGCTATAGATGGCAGAGAATAATGGAGAGAACCCAATTAAAGATGCTAGAGAACCTGTTTTGCCCTTCTGCCTTTGTCTTTGTATTTTATGCCCATGGTGTATGGCTACTCCTTTGAAGATTGCAGACCACCTGCTTGCAGTCCCCTTGCTAAAAACCATGAACTGTTTTTTTTACTAAATTGAAGGAAACTAACAACTGTGGCACATTTCCTACGTCACTAGATTCTGTGGGTATCAAGTCATAATAACCTGCAGGACATTGATTTAAGCCTAATTCCCATCAGTGACAGCTACAGATGAAAGACGGACGTCTTGGCCCTACAGTCTCAGCACCAAGAAAGTAGCAAAGCTGGACAGCGATCGCCAGCGCATGGTATCGTACTTGCTCCATCAGACGGCGTTGGACATCACAAAACCAAAGTTTCAGTGTAAAAGAGCTAAAGAGAAGGATTCCTGTTGTTGATAGCAGAGCTGTTTTGAGGTTTCATTTCTCTACCTGTCATGTGCTGGTAACCTCTGACAGTGTGCAATCCCTTGAGCCCCTTGGCCTGAGTTTTGGCCACACCCCCCCTTTTCTTTGCTCCAACGGAAGAAGGGCAGTGCACCGGAGATTTCAAGTTTGGAAAAAGGCACTATATTGTGGTGCCCATGAAAGAGCAGCTTGAGCGTCCTCTGACACTAAATAATGAGTGTTGGAGTCTGAAAGTGCTGCTGAGCTTGAGCTATTTCCCAATTAATGGTGCTTGGGTCTGCACGAGATGATTTGTGCCCTTGATCAATGAAGAGCACATTGTTTGTAGTGTCTGCCACAGAGGAGAGACACTGGTGCATTGCTTTAAGACATTGAGACTTTCGAGTGAGCTGTGGGTGTTTGCCAGGAGGGCACTCCAACTAAGCAGTACTTTTCTCATGAAGAGGCCTGAATTGAGAGGCCCATGCGAAAGAAAACAACAAAAGAAAATTTGATGGACAATAGAAGCCTGCCAGAGAGGCTTTTTGAACGGACTCTGGGCATAGTTGGTTTCACAAGAGGTTTCCGTGTGATTGTATAGACTAGGTGTTAGGAGACTGATTGTTTTGCTGGCATTGTTTTAAAGTACTATTCTGTTTAGTAAAAGCAGAATAAAGTCCATTTTCTGTGGAAAGAGTACCCCCTTTTCACCTTAGAGCATTGATGAGAATCACCACTGTTCCACCTGAACATACAAAAATTACTGAAATGCAGAGGAGCCCTAAAAATGTTACTAGATAATTTTAGGATTTGCTTTTTGGTTAGGATTGTGAAAAATTATTATTTCATTTGTACTAGTGGTCACTACTTTCTCCCGTTGTCTATATGTTCTTAATAACGTGTTTTCTAGTGTCTTTTAAACATTACGTTGTCATTTATGGGTGGGATTGTTTTTCTCTACTCAATTGACTTCTGCACCCACTTCCCAACCTATGTCTTTTCCTACTATTGTTTCTTTGCACTCTTTTCACCCTTTCCCTGAACATGAGCAGGTTAGAAGATCAGAATTCGTAAGCAATTCTTTTGTACAGCTTCTGCATCAACACTAGTTAGTAGTGAACATCACTAATTGTTGGGTGTGTGATCTTATGCCACCTACTGCAGATAGAGGTATTCCTTATTTTGTCCTGCCATATGTGGCCTTTTGTGCTACTTCATGTTCAAGGAGATCTGTCCAGAGAGAGTTACCAAGTACTAGAATTTTGCTCCAGCAACATCTCCATGGCCTTATAAACATAGACCTGGACTCAGATTAGCATGAGAATAGGTTTATTGCCTATGTAAGGGCAAAAGGAGGGTTTGTGGTTCTAAAAATTCTGGACCCATGTCATTTACTTTGCCACAGCAGTACGATTTTAGTATCAAAAGACCGATAATGACTAGTACACTAAGCATGAGCATTTTCGCTCAATTCCAGCAGCGTTTTCACCTCGAAATCACCATTTTCGTCCTGCACTCGTGGCTCCCATTATATACACGGCAGCCATTTTTAAAAGTTGCCCTCACATAGGCTTATAATACAGTCAGATTTGATTCCAAGGACACGTACACCTTGATTGACTTTTCTCTGACCTGGGCAAGCTGGAACCATTGCCTCAGGCCAAACCTGTTTGGTCAGTCCCTCTCCCAGTGGCCGAATCAGATAGCATCAAGGCACACCAGGCCATAAAACCCTTATTATCGCTCACACACCCTGCCTAACTTGCTCACACCTGCACCTGCTCTTTTCTTCTTCTTACTTTACGAGGGGGAGGTGCCCATTTTTATTAGGGGTCCACACTTATCTGATGTAAAATACTAGGCCTTGCCGGGTAATTTATTATGGGTTGGATGACATGAAATATGAGGTTTCATCATGACACTGTTTTTTCCTTTGTAGTGAAAACATGTGAATGACCAACCAAAATGTCAAGAATGTTTGCCTGAAGCTTAAAAAACTGTATAAAAGGAAACCTGACTTTGCACTGAAACACAGTCTCCTGAGAACATACAAACCGTGCTGTTGTACTTCTAGGACGCTTGTCACTTGGTTGCAGCCAATAAATTCGATCTTTGACTTCACCTAGAAGACTCTGAGTTTCTGTGGTCTGAATCAGGAAAGTACCCGAGGTCTTTGGGTGTACCCTGGCACCGCTGGGTTACCGGATCAGTACCGGTTCTGAAAAACCCAGTACCTCAACACCTGATACACATACACACACCACACCCACACACCCAATACAATATAAAGCCACACCCACATGACCCACAAACCCTTACAACCAAAAATTTGAAAAAAGGCCAAAGAGAGAGATTAGCTAACACATCACCAGCATCCACAGACACACAACACCATCAATTATACAACATCCACGCACCTCAAACAACACACACCAACACATCCCCTCACACATCACAACAGACAGCACCTCACACATCACCCACACCACATCATAGCACCTCAAAGACACCACAGGTTTTCTGAGGAGGAGCTCAGGGTCATGGTGGAGGAAATCATCTGGGTAGAGCCACAGCTATTCGGATCACAGTTGCAGCAGACATCCATTGCAATGAAGATGGAGCTATGGCGGAGAATTGTCGACAGGGCCAATGCAGTGGGACAGCATCCAAGGTCACGGGATGACATTAGGAAGAGGTGGAACGACCTCCCGGGAAGGTACGTTCCGTGGTATCCAGACACCAGATTGCTGTACAGAGGACTGGTGGATGAGCCCCACCTCATCCCCCACAACTAACAACATGGGGGGAGCAAGTCTTGGCGATCATGCATCCTGAGGGCCTCGCAGGAGTAGCAGGAGGACTGGACTCTGGTAAGTCATATCTTTACTACTACATCCTCCCAACCCCACCTGCATGCCATCACATACTCCCATTCTTACCCTCACCCCATCAACTCCATATGGCCCACTATCACAACCCACACATATCAATACCAAGGCCCTGCATGCAACACCTATGCATGGACCACCATCACCAAAGCATGTCCAGTACAGATACCCACACAGACCCCAAAACAACTATCATAAAAGGGCAAACACAATTATACAAGTACAGGAGTAGAGGGTACTGCACCCCATGCACAAGATGGCACATACATATACTAAAATTATGCATTTACACCCCAACAGGACCCATAGCCAATGTTACCGGACAGGAGGTGCCAGACATATCAAGTCCCCACACAGAAGAGGCCCACAGTTATGACAGCAGCTCTGCACACCTGGATGAAGATGACAAGCCCGGCCCATTGGGGACCTCTGGACAGTTGGTCCCCCTGACACAGTCCCAAACCACCACATAGCCTCCCCCTCAGGAAACACCAGCACAGCACCCACCCAGCGGGCCCATCCCTCTGTCCCCAGGACACATCAATCAGCAGTGTGTCCACCACTACAGGGAACCCAGGCAAACCCACCAACCCAAGACAATCAAGGACCTGGGGTCAGTGGCAGTGAGCACACTGTTCAAGGGACAGAGGCACAGGATAACAAAGAAGCTGGGAGGACTGCTGTGCAACAGGGGGAGGACAGGCCCCGGGAACTCACTCTCCACAAGGCACTCTCCAACATCATGGGAGCATACCACCATTCCCAGGAGACCATGGGCACAGTACTGGCCAAGTTTCAGGAGACCCAACGGTTGCAGGAGGAACACTACCTTGGGATCAGGGAGGACTTGAAGTCCATTAACACCACCCTGGTCACCATAGCAGGGGTGCTGGCAGACCTTGTCAACACCATGAGGGACACAGTGGCACACCAACGGGCCTCTGACACTAGCCTGGATGATGAACAGCCCTCTACCTCCGCCGGTGCTAGTGGACAGGAGTCACCGCCACAGGACCAACAGGCCACCAGCACCCCACCCCCTGCAGAAGGAGAACCACCCCGCAAACGGTCCCTGAGATCCAGGAACAAGACAGAGAACATTGCCAAGAGCCCCACTAGGAAATAAGACCCTCCTGAATGTCACCCTTCTGTCCCACTTTGTCATCCTGTCCAACTTAAACTGCCATTGCTCCACTTCCGATGCCCCATTGGACAATGCACCTGTGATAGAAATAGACTGGACTCTGCCATGGATATTCCTCTACCATCACCCCAGCCCATTGCACACCCCCCTCCACTTATTTGCACGGAAATAAACACCCTTGAATCACAAAACAATCTGGAGTCAGTCTGTGCTTTCACAAATGTGTAATTGCAACATCTCTGGAATACAGCAATGTCAATGTACTTGTTCACATCCCAATGTTACACAGCTGTAGGCCAGCAGTAAACATAGCAGAAGCCACAAATTAGGACCCAGATCTGTGAAATGGAAAGCCAAAGTGACAAGTCAGAGTCCATACACAGAGTGAAAAAGGCAGACTTATGCTAGCTCCTACAATAGTATGAGATGTGGGAAGCAGTTCCAACCTCTTAGCTGTGTCTCACTGGAAGTATTGCATGATGATGTTGCTTCGGTTGTCTACATCTTCTTCTTCTGCCTCCTCTTCTTCACTGTCCACAGGCTCCACAGCTGCCACAAGACGAACATCAGGCTCATCCTCCTGCAGAAAAGGCATCTGGCGTCGCAACAGGTTGTGCAACATGCAGCAGGCCACGATGATCTGGCACACCTTCTTCGGTGAGTAGTATAGGGATCCACCTGTAAGACGGAGGCACCGGAATATGGCCTTCAGGAGGCCGAAGGTGCACTCTATAATCCTCCCAGTCCACCCATGTGCCTCATTGTAGCGTTCCTCTGCCCTTGTCCTGGGATTCCTCACTGGGGTCCGTAGCCATGACAGGTTGGGGTAACCAGAGTCACCTGCAAATATCAAGGGACAACAGTTAGACATCCTCCAAACATTAGGGAATCTCCCATACCCAGACACCAAATGGAACTGTGTGGGGACTTTAGGCTCACCTCTTAGCCACACACGGTACCTCTGGAGTTGCCCCATCACATAAGGGATGCTGCTATTTCTCAAAATGTAAGCGTCATGCACTGAGCCCGGATACTTGGCATTCACATGGGAGATGCACTGGTCTGCCAAACACACCATCTGCACATTCATAGAATGGTAGCTTTTCCCGTTTCTGTACACCTGTTCATTCCTGCGGGGGGCACAAATGCCACATGTGTACCATCAATGGCACCAATGATGTTGGGCATAAAAGTCACCTTTCTCTGTGGGCAAATCCTCCACTTGAGGTAAAACAATGTAGCTGCGCATGTGTTTCAGCAGGGGAGACGTTAGAGAACATTTACTGGGACATCCCTGATGCCATGGCCACTGTTGTTTGAAAAGAGCCACTGGCCAGGAAATGGAGTACAGACAGGACCTGCACTAACGGGGGATTCCTGTGGGATAGCGGATAGCTGAAATCAGGTCTGGCTCTAACTGGGCACACAGTTCCTGGATTGTTGCATGATCAAGTCTGTAAGTGATAATTATGTGTTTCTCTTCTATTGACGACAGGTCCACCAGGGGTCTGCACACTGGAGGATGCCGCCATCTCATCACCTGCCTCAGCGGACGTGCCCTATGGAGGACAACAGTGAGCATAGGGTCATACAACACTTAGGTATCACAATGTTTTTCGCATAAATGTTACAATTTCTCCATGTGCCTTTGTCTGGCCGTATTCCTGGCCTAACTAGGTGTGACACAGTTATTTGGCCTGCCATGATGCCCACTGAAATGGCAGCTGTCTGACCTGTAAAGTGGGACAAGGTGAAATGAGGTAACTGTGCTGGGGTTGTACACCGTCGCGGTCGTAGACCGCGGCGCAATTCAGCATTGGTTAACATTGGGCCCTATGGGTTCCAGAAGCCAATGACGATGTACGCCGGCGGTGATGGTACGCACCGCCGCGGACATGGCCACCATTTTCTAACTGTTCCCTCACTTGATACCTGACCTTCAACAGGAGAGGACCTGCACTGCAAGTGATGCTGTAACCTGTATCTGGAAGCGACGATGGCTACAGTGTCTGGGGAAAGGACCCCTGCCTTCACTTCGGAGGAGTTGGAGAAACTAGTGGATGGGGTCCTCCCCCCAGTACACGCAACTGTACGTTCTTCCAGACAAACAGGTGAGAACACTGTGAGCATGGTGGATGGCACATGATTGTATGGAGTGTCGTGGATGGAAGAGGGTGGGGAGGGGGACAGGCCAGCATGTCAGCATGGTGTGTGTGTGTCTGGGCAAGGGTGGGAGGTGTTTGGGCAATGGGTGAGAAGAACTGTACGGAATAGTAGCATCCAATCTTACTTCACTTTTGCTCTAGGTCAGCGCCCACCAGAAGAAGGGTATTTGGCGTGCCATCGCCAAGGACATGCGGACCCTGGGGGTCTACCATAGACAGAGCACCAACTGCTGGAAAAGATGGGAGGACATGCGCCGCTGGAGCAAGAAGATGGCGGAGGCCCAGCTGGTGATGGCCTCCCATTGTGGAAGGGGTGCCCGTCGCACCATGACCCCCGCATGTTCCGGATCCTGGTGGTGGCATATCTGGAGTTAGATGGGCGTTTGAGGGCATCACACAGCCACAAGGGGGTGAGTATAGTCTCAATCAGCTGACTCTGCACGCTTTACGAGGTGTCTGGGTGGGGGAAGTGGCTGTGGGTACCCCTAGGCCAGAGCGAACTTGGAAGGGTAGGTCCCTTGTTAGGCAGGCTCTGAGGCACTCCAACCCCAATAGTGGTAGTAACCATCTACACCTATTCAGGTTCCGGTGGGTTCCAGGTGTGCAGCAAATGGGCTTAGGCATCGTCACCCATGGGCAGGTGATTTTCCTGAGAACTGTTAGTGCATGGTTTTGTGCATAGGGCTGCTCCTTGTGTGTTGTGTCCGCCAACGGTAGTAGTGTTGCATGCACTGCCCATGTGTCTCTTCTGTCTTTCCCCCCCTTTATGTTTTGTCACCCTGTTCTTGCGTGCATTAGCATCATCTGGCGGAGGAGCAGTGGCACCGGAGCAAGAGGGAGCTGCATCCCACATGGCCATGGAGGGTGAAGTAACGGAGTCTTAAGGCGAGGGGAGCTCCACGATGGGGACAGGAGCATACACCAGCCACAGCGACTCCTCCTCTGATGAGAGCTCCCTTGCGGTGGCAGGCACCTCTGTGCCCACCGCATCAACAGGTACTGCTGCCACACCCCCTACCAGCACCTCCCTTCCAGCAGCCCCTCAGCATGTGTCCCATGACTGCTCACCCAGGTGGGTGGGCATCTCCTTTGCCCCAGGCACCTCAGGCCCTGCCCCAGTCAGCCCTGCTGCCCTCAGTGAGGAGGCTTTTGACCTCCTGAGATCCTTCACTGTTGGGCAATCTACCATTTTGAATGCCATCCAGGGTGTTGAGAGGCATTTGCAACAAACAAGTGCATACCTGGAGGGCATTCATTCTGGCCAGGCGGCCCAACAGAGAGCATTTCAGGCTCTGGCCTCAGCACTGATGGCAGCCATTGTCCCTGTGTCCAGCCTCCCCCCTCCAACTTCCTCCACCCAGACCCAATCCCGTGTACCTCAGCCTATCCCAAGCACACCATCAGACCAGCATGCACACTCATCAACACACAAGAGTGGACATGGCAAACATGAGCACCACACATCCCACAGGCACTCACACAAGCAGCATACCCATGCAGACACACCAACATCCACTGCCTCCACTGTGTCCCCCTCCTCCACGTCCTCCACCTCCCTCCGTGTCTCGTCTCCACTCACACCTGCATGCACTACATCCTCAGCCACTACCTCAATCACCAGCACCCCCATCACTACACACCCCTCAATGGCAGTCACCACCCCCACATCTATGCACACGTCCCCTGTGTCCTCTCCTACTGTGTCTGTGACCCCTCGTCCCAAAGCACATAAATGCAAGCACACACCCACCCAACAGCCATCCACCTCACAACAGCTTCCAGCTCATGCACATGCACCAAAACACAGCAGACGGACACCTCCTACAACCACTCCCTCTTCCTCCACTCCCAAACCTTCACCGTCTTCCCGCCCCAATGTCCCCAAGAAGCTTTTCCTAGCCAACATTGACATGTTCCCTACTCCTCCCCCGTCCTTCCCCTCAGGCCAGGGTGGCCAAAACCCAGCCCAGCACCTCAGCTAACAAGTCCATGTCCGCTGTGGTTCCTGCAGCTGTCAGAGGCTCAAAGGGGGCACCCGTCAGGCCAGCTCGTGTGCCACCAATCCCTGCATGGCAAAGAACATTCAGCCTCCTGGCAAGGTGAATAAGGGGACAGCATCCAGTAAGGGGAAGGAGCCACAACCACCCAGCAAGGCCACCTCACAGAGTCCAGCTGCCAGACCCATGGTGACACCACCATCTGCGAAGGGCAGGAAGGGGCAGAAAACACCAGCCAAGGCACTTCATCCATCCGAGCCTGCAAGTGAAGGCCTGGTGGCTACCAGCACATCTGCCAGCACTGCCACCTGCACTGCGGCCAGCACCGCCGCAAGCACTGCCACCTGCACCGCCGCAAGCACCACTACTGTCATCAGCAGCAGCCACAGTGGGTAGCCGTCCGAGGCTGCAGGAGAAGGGATGGAGCCTCCCCCCACCACTGGCAGCACCAGTGATAGGTGAGCCCAAGGTCCCCACCCAGTATATGTTGATGTCTGGGTATGGGGTTGTTCCTAAGGGTTAGTGTGTGTCTAACAGTTGTCCCTCGATGTTTGCAGGTGTCTCTGGTTACCCCAACCTCTCATGGCTACTGACCCCAGTGAGGAATGCCAGGACAAGGGCAGAGGAACGTTACAATGAGGCACATGGGCAAACAAGGAGGATTATTGAGAGAACCTTCAGCCTCCTGAAGGCCAGGTTCAGGTGCCTCCATCTGACAGGTGGATCCCTGTGCTACTCACCCAAGTAGGTGTGCCAGATCATCGTTGCATGTTGCATGTTGCACAACCTGGCCTTGAGATGCCAGGTGCCTTTTTTGCAGGAGGATGAGCCTGGAGATGGTCTTGTGGCAGCGGTGGAACCTGTGGACACTGAGGAAGAGGTGGTAGAGGAAGAAGATGTGGACAACAGAAGTAATATCATACAGCAGTACTTCCAGTGACACACAGGTAAGACACTGTAACTTCACTTTACTTTTCAGTTTTCTGTTCGACATTGTACATGGCAGCATGATTTCCCTATGTCTATGGCCACTTACTGTACTATTTGGCATCTCTATTTTCAGATCTCTGTGCCCCACTCTGGCTCCTGGTATGTTTACTGCTGCCCACTGCAGGTCATACCAATGTATAAATTACTGTACATATGAATTGCAATGTATTCAGAATGTTGTACTAATACATATTTCAATCAATTGACAGACTCCAGATTTGTATTTGTTCCAAGGGTGATTATTTAAGTGCTAATAAGTAGGGGGGATGTGCAATGGGCTGGGTTGATGGTTGAGGAATGTCCAGTTAGAGTCCAGTCTCTGGTGCATTGTCCAATGGGGCATAGGAAGGAGAGCAATATCAGTTCAAGGTGAGTCAGGCGAAGAAGGTGGCGGATGCCAGAGAGTGCTTGCACATCTGCAAAGCGTATGTCAATAGTGGAATCCGAGCGAAGTCATAAAATTTAAACAATATGGTGTTGGGTGCCAGGCTAGCCCTAACACCTGCCACCACAGGTGTCGGAGGACCACACACTGAAGAGTGGGTGGTTGCCTAAATATTGAAAGAAGATTGGCCAGGGCACACCAATAGCATGAATCCTGATAATGTTCAAGAATAAATAGAAAGTTCGTTCTTGGAAGATGATGTGTAGATATTTATTATAAGTGCAGGTAGAAAGTAGAAATCTCAATCAAAAGACTGCGTTGTACAAAATGACCATGTGTCCAGAGCAGCCAGATGGTGATAAATGGTCAGAGGTACAATAGGATGATCGAATGTAACAATAAGTCCGTACAGCAAAACAGCCAACACGTGTTTCGTCTTCAAGACTTTGTCAAGGCTGTGGAAACATAGATGAAAAATACATATATGTTGGTATAGTATAATTGCGCAAGGTGACTTCACAACGTCTAAAATTCTTTGTACAGAGGTAAAGAGAACAATCCGAGTGAAGGTGCAATAGAATTGTGTGAATTAAGTGCAGGGATGCGTATAGTTAATGTGACGACCAGAATGTAGTGTGAATGCCTCAATAGGTCTTATAGGTGACTAATTGAATCACGTTACAGAAGAAAAAGGCAAACAAGTCAGTCTAGAGTGGAATAAAACGGCAACATCATGCGAGGTGAGATTGTCATAAACGTGTCTACACAGTGTGATACACACAAGTGCTTTAAAATTTTGAGAGGAAAATTAAGGCCATTCCCTATGGAGAGCTCACCAGGAACAGGAGAAATTGCAGTTAAGATATCATCTTCCATGAAGAATCCAAAGTAATGAACACACGATTCGTACGGAGGGGTTACTCACCTAGCACACTATCACGAGCTAACAACAGAATACAGCATGTTAAAAGATCAGATCTGCTGGTTACTTCCACCAACAAAAATAACTCACCCAGACCTCCATCCTTCATGTTCCACTACATCACATCATATGACTTGGTACTATACACCTAAAGTTTCTCTGTATCACTGGATGCAATAAAAACACAACCCAAAGCATCATGTTCTTGCCGTTTCAGTTCATTAACCGGTTCTGTGCCTTGGACGAGATGATCTCGTCCAAGGCTACAGTTCCCCTGTGCCTTGGACGAGATCATCTCGTCCTTGGCACAGGGGAACTTGGGGGCGTGCTAGCGCGCCCCCCCCGTGCACCCACCTCCCCCCCCCAGGCGGGGATGGAAGGGGAAGACCTTCCCCTTCCACCCCGCCCCCCCCCCACGGCAATCCGATGACGTCAGCGCGCGCACAGCGCGCTGACGTCATCTAGTGTTGCTGGCGCGCTGGAAGCCATTTGCTTCCAGCGCGTCTTCGGAGCAGGAGCTCAAAGGTGAGTCCTCTCCGTTTTTGGGGGGCGGGGGGTTTGAGAAAACAGACACGGTGGGAAAGGAAAGGGTTTTTCCTTTCCCCCTGTGTCTGTTTTCTCAAGATTCCTGCTCCACGATCGCGGGCAGGGCCTGCGATCGTGGAGCAGGAATCTCCACTAGCCACCAGGGATTTTCTTTTTGCCTAAATTTGGGGGCGACCCCTTGGGCAAGGGTCGCCCCCCCCGGGGACAATTTTTATTTGTATTTCGCCCCCCCTGGGGGCAGATCCGCCGATTTTTCGGCGGATCTGCCCCCGGGGGGGGGCGAAAACCACTAGACACCAGGGATATCTCTGTTTATGTGTGTTTTTGGGGGCGACCCCTTGGGCAAGGGTCGCCCCCCCCGGGGGAAATTTTTATTTGTATTTCGCCCCCCCCCCTGGAGGCAGATCCGCCGATTTTTCGGCGGATCTGCCCCCAGGGGGGGGGCGAAAACCACTAGACACCAGGGATATCTTTTTTTATGTTTGTTTTTGGGGGCGACCCCTTTCGGCGGATCTGCCCCCGGGGGGGGGGGGGGCGAAAACCACTAGACACCAGGGATTTTGTTTTTATTGTTTATTTTGGGGGCAACTTTTCGGCGGATCTGCCCCCAGGGGGGGGCGAAAACCACTAGACAGCAGGGATATCTTTGTTTATGTGTGTTTTTGGGGATGACCCCTTGGGCAATTTTTATTTGTATTTTGCCCCCGTGGGGGCAGATCAGCCGATTTTTGGGCTGATCTGCCCCCGGGGGGGGGGGGGGGGGGGCGAAAACCACTAGACACCAGGGATTTTGTTTTTATTGTTTATTTTGGGGGCAACTCCTGTGGCAAGGGTCGCTCCCCTGGGGAGCTTTTTTTTTCTCTGTTTCGGCCCCCCCCCGATGGCAGACCAGCCATTTTTTGGACGATCTGGCCCCGGGGGGGGGGGGTGGAAGCACACTAGGTGCCAGGGATTGTGTTTGGTGTGTGTTTGGGGGCACCCCTTGGGCAACGGTCGCCCCCCTAAGGTGGGGAAAATTTGTATTGCCCATCTCTGCCCGTAATTTTGTAGGGCCATCTGCCCCCAAGGAGGGCAGAGACCACCAATACGGCAGGGATTTTTTTGTTTTGTGTTGTGCTGGGGGTGCCCCCTTGGGGAAGGGTCGCCCCCTGAAAGGGGGCACAGAGGTGTTGCCCATTTCTGCCCCCCTTGGGGTCAGATTGGCCAATTCTTTTACGCCCATCTACCCTGAGGGGGGCAGGATCCACTTAATTACCAGGGACAACTTCTAAGTTCTTGGTGGTGGGGTGTTTGTCAACTGGCAAAGTATTTGTATTTGTGATTATAACAATTTATTTCTTCTTTTTCTTCTAGTTCAACGCTTTTGCTTCCTTTGCTGTGGATCTTTGCGGTTTTGGCAGTAGTTGTCCTGTGGTTTGCATAGTTGCATGTTTTAGGTAAGTGAACGCAATTTACTCCAAAGGAGTATTGTTGACATGTTTGTAGGTGGTGTACTAAATGCAGTATTGTGTGTTTTACATTGTCCTTAGATTTGAGCACAGCGGTGTTTGTGTTGTCATATGTCTAAATTGCTTTTTTCTTTTTTCTTTTTAGTGGGATATCATTGGTGATTGCTGTCTGTGCAGAGTAGTTGCTTGGTGAGTAGCTATTTCAGGCAACTGTGTGGTATAGTTTTTTGTAGTACATAACTCTTTGTGATAAAGCTACACTTTGTTTATTACTTATTTTAGTGCTAGTTGTTGTTGGCAATCCATTTGTTGTTAGGATCATGGCTAGCCACAAAGTGACTGCTCAGCAGGTTGTTCGCATGCTCTTTGAGTCGTCTTCAGACCATGATTACGACACTGACTCTGCATCTGAGGCAGAGGAGGAAGCAGGAGATTCTGGAAGTGAGTTTTCTGTCCGAGAGTATTCTTCTGATGAGGAAGCTACTCTCAGTGCAGATGAAGGGCCTGTGTTAGAGGAGGACATTGATGTGCCAAGAGTGCAGCAGCCTGGGGCTGCAGGGTTTCCCATTGGAAGACCTGACACCTGGATTGCCCCAAACATGGAGCAGCCACAGTTACCTGCATTTACTGGTCTCCCAGGGTGTAGAGTTAATACGGAAAACTTTCTGCCTGTCCATTTCTTTCACTTGTTTATGGACGATGTATTTTTGGAAGAGATTGTGGAGCAGACAAATGTGTATGCAGAGCAATATTTGCGGGACAACGCTGCCAGACTTAAGCCTCAGTCTAGAGCTATTCATTGGGTTCCCACATATCTGGAAGAGATGAAAAGGTTTTTAGGTTTGTCTTTTTTGATGGGGTTGATCAGGAAGCCGTCACTGGCTTCTTATTGGTTTACTAGTCCCTTGATGGCAACTGCTATATTTCCTGCAACTATGACACGTAATCGGTATTTGCTTCTTCTTCGTATGCTGCATTTTGTAGACAATGCTTTAGCCTTGCTAGGAGATCACCCTGATTGTGACCGCCTTTTTAAGATTAGGCCTGTCCTTGATCATTTTGTGGATCGGTTTTCAGAGGTCTATGTCCCAGGCAAAGAGATAAGTGTGGACGAGTCTTTGGTCCTTTTCAAGGGGCGTTTAGTTTTTAAGCAGTACATTCCTAGTAAAAGGGCACGGTATGGGATTAAATTGTATCTGCTGTCAGAAAGCAGTACAGGATATGTGTATAATTTCCGGGTCTACACTGGTAGGGATTCCAGTATTGACCCTCCTGGTTGTCCGGCCACTTTTGGAGTTAGCGAAAAAATTGTGTGGGAACTTGCTATACGGCTGTTTAACAAAGGTCACCATTTGTACGTAGATAATTTCTACACTGAAGTGCAGTTGTTCAAGGAGTTGTTTAGGGTGGACACTGTTGCTTGTGGCACAATCCGTTCTAACCGGAAAGGCTATCCAAGGGAGCTTGTCTGTAAAAAACGTGAGAGGGGACAGTGCAGTGCCTTGCGGAATAATGAGCTGCTAGCTCTGACATTTTCAGACAGGAGGGATGTGTACATGCTATCGACCATCCATGATGAGAGTACTTCCCCTGTGGCTGTTTGGGGACAGGTTGCGGAAGTGCGCAAACCTGCGTGCATTTTGGACTACAATAGGCACATGGGTGGTGTTGATAGAGTAGATCAGAGGTTAGAACCTTACACTGCTCTTCGTAAGTCATATGTGTGGTATAAAAAGTTGGCCCTACATTTATTTCATTTGGCAACTTTTAATGCCTTTATTGTATACAAGGATTGTTCACCCGAGTCAAGGATGACATTTGTTAAATTTCAGGAGTCGGTGATAGAAAGCCTTATTGTGGTGGAACCGGCAAGAGTTCCTAGAGTAGAAGTGGTGGAGGATGTGGCTAGATTGAAAGATCGGCACTTTCCAGATCACATTCCTCCCACTCCCAAAAAAGACATGCCCAAAAAAAAATGCAGAGTATGTGCCCGGAGATTAATCCAGAGGGAGAGCCGGATGTACTGCCCCGAATGCCCTTCAAAGCCTGGGCTGTGTGTTCCCGGCTGTTACAGAAGTTACCATACCCAAAAAAAAATCTGGGAAATACCTTGAGCGTAAGCTGTCTGTTTTATATTTTCATATGTTTCACGGTTGGCATCTGTTGTGTATTTAGTTAGAGCTTTTGTGTTTGTAGTTTTGTGCTTATTTTATAATTATTAGTTTCTTTGTTGTTTATAAATAAAAAAAAGTGATTGCGGTTGCGTGGGGTGGCGCTTGGCTGGCGGTGTGCGTGGGGTGGCGCTTGGCTGGCGGTGTGCGTGGGGTGGCGCTTGGCTGGCGGTGTGCGAGGGGTGGCGCTTGGCTGGCGGTGTGCGTGGGGTGGCGCTTGGCTGGCGGTGCCAGCCGAATGGCAGTCCACACTCCCATCAGCTGGTGTGATTCTTGTATCAGGCATGTGGGCGTATGTGAGTGATGGGCCCTTGAGTGGCGCGGTCTGTCGATGTGAGTGTTGTAATGTGCTGGGCCCGTGGCTGGCGGTGTGAATGGTCTTGTGCGTGTCATGTATGAAAGGAGTGTGAATGGCCTGTAAAGCGGTTGGTGCCTTGTCGCGGCTTTACAGCTCACGAGCTTTGAGTCATTGGTTCACTTTTTTGCCTTTCAGTTATTAGCAGTGCATTTCATTTTTGTGAAATCTCTTGTTAATAAAATTTGATCCACTGAACCATCACTCACCCTCGTGCCAAATCCAACCAGTATGTGTTGTAAAAAAAGACAAAACCTGCTCCGCTGTAATCAGGCGTCGCAGCACACCTGTGACACGCTAGGTGCCTCGGGTGGGACCCCGATGATGAAGCATGCCACCAACTTGGTTGGTGGGTGAGGGGTCTTCTTCACATAACCTAAGTGTGTTTCTTTTCACAATTTTAGTGTTTGGCACATCACGGACGTATGTGCACACATCAAAGTGATATATTCCAAAAATGCCTGTGTTTAGGGGGGGAGGGGGGGAGGGTCCACCTATGTTTTTGGTCCAGGATGCGGCTGTCATGTAGGGAAACCTACAAAACCCAGAAACTTTTTAAAAATAGGCACCCCAAGGAGTCCAGGGAGGTGTGGCTTGCGTGGCTCCCCCAACTATCCCTTCTATCCCTTCAGGTTTTGGGCCTTATTCTGTTGCAGGCACCTGGCCCACCCACACAAGTGAGGTATCATTTTTATCGGGAGACTTGGGGGAACGCTGGGTGGAAGGAAATTTGTAGCTCCTCTCAGATTCCAGAACTTTCTGCCACAGAAATGTGAGGAACATGTGTTTGTTTAGCCAAATTTTGAGGTTTGCAAAGGATTCTGGGTAACAGAACCTGGTCCGAGCCCCGCAAGTCACCCCACCTTGGATTCCCCTAGGTCTCTAGTTTTCAGAAATGCACAGGTTTGGCAGGTTTCCCTAGGTGCCGGCTGAGCTAGAGGCCAAAATCTACAGGTAGGCACTTCGCAAAAAACACCTCTGTTTTTTTCCAAAATGTAGGATGTGTCCACGTTGCGCTTTGGGGTGTTTCCTGTCGCCGGCGCTAGGCCTACCCACGCAAGTGAGGTATCATTTTTATCGGGAGACTTGGGGGAACGCTGGGTGGAAGGAAATTTGTAGCTCCTCTCAGATTCCAGAACTTTCTGCCACAGAAATGTGAGGAACATGTGTTTTTTTAGCCAAATTTTGAGGTTTGCAAAGGATTCTGGGTAACAGAACCTGGTCCGAGCCCCGCAAGTCACCCCTCCTTGGATTCCCCTAGGTCTCTAGTTTTTAAAAATGCACAGGTTTGGTAGGTTTCCCTAGGTGCCGGCTGAGCTAGAGGCCAAAATCTACAGGTAGGCACTTCGCAAAAAACACCTCTGTTTTTTTCCAAAATTTAGGATGTGTCCACGTTGCGCTTTGGGGTGTTTCCTGTCGCCGGCGCTAGGCCTACCCATGCAAGTGAGGTATCATTTTTATCGGGAGACTTGGGGGAACGCTGGGTGGAAGGAAATTTGTAGCTCCTCTCAGATTCCAGAACTTTCTGCCACAGAAATGTGAGGAACATGTGTTTTTTTAGCCAAATTTTGAGGTTTGCAAAGGATTCTGGGTAACAGAACCTGGTCCGAGCCCCGCAAGTCACCCCTCCTTGGATTCCCCTAAGTCTCTAGTTTTCAGAAATGTACAGGTTTGGTAGGTTTCCCTAGGTGCCGGCTGAGCTAGAGGCCAAAATCTACAGGTAGGCACTTCGCAAAAAACACCTCTGTTTTTTTCCAAAATTTAGGATGTGTCCACGTTGCGCTTTGGGGTGTTTCCTGTCGCCGGCGCTAGGCCTACCCACGCAAGTGAGGTATCATTTTTATCGGGAGACTTGGGGGAACGCTGGGTGGAAGGAAATTTGTAGCTCCTCTCAGATTCCAGAACTTTCTGCCACAGAAATGTGAGGAACATGTGTTTTTTTAGCCAAATTTTGAGGTTTGCAAAGGATTCTGGGTAACAGAACCTGGTCCGAGCCCCGCAAGTCACCCCTCCTTGGATTCCCCTAGGTCTCTAGTTTTCAGAAATGCACAGGTTTGGTAGGTTTCCCTAGGTGCCGGCTGAGCTAGAGGCCAAAATCTACAGGTAGGCACTCAGCAAAAAACACCTCTGTTTTTTTCCAAAATTTAGGATGTGTCCACGTTGCGCTTTGGGGTGTTTCCTGTCGCCGGCGCTAGGCCTACCCACGCAAGTGAGGTATCATTTTTATCGGGAGACTTGGAGGAACGCTGGGTGGAAGGAAATTTGTAGCTCCTCTCAGATTCCAGAACTTTCTGCCACCGAAATGTGAGGAACATGTGTTTTTTTAGCCAAATTTTGAGGTTTGCAAAGGATTCTGGGTAACAGAACCTGGTCCGAGCCCCGCAAGTCACCCCTCCTTGGATTCCCCTAGGTCTCTAGTTTTCAGAAATGCACAGGTTTGGTAGGTTTCCCTAGGTGCCGGCTGAGCTAGAGGCCAAAATCTACAGGTAGGCACTTCTCAAAAAACACCTCTGTTTTTTTCCAAAATTTAGGATGTGTCCACGTTGCGCTTTGGGGTGTTTCCTGTCGCCGGCGCTAGGCCTACTCACGCAAGTGAGGTATCATTTTTATCGGGAGACTTGGGGGAATGCTGGGTGGAAGGAAATTTGTAGCTCCTCTCAGATTCCAGAACTTTCTGCCACAGAAATGTGAGGAACATGTGTTTTTTTAGCAAAATTTTGAGGTTTGCAAAGGATTCTGGGTAACAGAACCTGGTCCGAGCCCCGCAAATCACCCCTCCTTGGATTCCCCTAGGTCTCTAGTTTTCAGAAATGCACAGGTTTGGTAGGTTTCCCTAGGTGCCGGCTGAGCTAGAGGCCAAAATCTACAGGTAGGCACTTCGCAAAAAACACCTGTTTTTTTCCAAAATTTAGGATGTGTCCACGTTGCGCTTTGGGGTGTTTCCTGTCGCCGGCGCTAGGCCTACCCACACAAGTGAGGTATCATTTTTATCGGGAGACTTGGGGGAACGCTGGGTGGAAGGAAATTTGTAGCTCCTCTCAGATTCCAGAACTTTCTGCCACAGAAATGTGAGGAACATGTGTTTTTTTAGCCAAATTTTGAGGTTTGCAAAGGATTCTGGGTAACAGAACCTGGTCCGAGCCCCGCAAGTCACCCCTCCTTGGATTCCCCTAAGTCTCTAGTTTTCAGAAATGTACAGGTTTGGTAGGTTTCCCTAGGTGCCGGCTGAGCTAGAGGCCAAAATCTACAGGTAGGCACTTCGCAAAAAACACCTCTGTTTTTTTCCAAAATTTAGGATGTGTCCACGTTGCGCTTTGGGGTGTTTCCTGTCGCCGGCGCTAGGCCTACCCACGCAAGTGAGGTATCATTTTTATCGGGAGACTTGGGGGAACGCTGGGTGGAAGGAAATTTGTAGCTCCTCTCAGATTCCAGAACTTTCTGCCACAGAAATGTGAGGAACATGTGTTTTTTTAGCCAAATTTTGAGGTTTGCAAAGGATTCTGGGTAACAGAACCTGGTCCGAGCCCCGCAAGTCACCCCTCCTTGGATTCCCCTAGGTCTCTAGTTTTCAGAAATGCACAGGTTTGGTAGGTTTCCCTAGGTGCCGGCTGAGCTAGAGGCCAAAATCTACAGGTAGGCACTCAGCAAAAAACACCTCTGTTTTTTTCCAAAATTTAGGATGTGTCCACGTTGCGCTTTGGGGTGTTTCCTGTCGCCGGCGCTAGGCCTACCCACGCAAGTGAGGTATCATTTTTATCGGGAGACTTGGAGGAACGCTGGGTGGAAGGAAATTTGTAGCTCCTCTCAGATTCCAGAACTTTCTGCCACCGAAATGTGAGGAACATGTGTTTTTTTAGCCAAATTTTGAGGTTTGCAAAGGATTCTGGGTAACAGAACCTGGTCCGAGCCCCGCAAGTCACCCCTCCTTGGATTCCCCTAGGTCTCTAGTTTTCAGAAATGCACAGGTTTGGTAGGTTTCCCTAGGTGCCGGCTGAGCTAGAGGCCAAAATCTACAGGTAGGCACTTCTCAAAAAACACCTCTGTTTTTTTCCAAAATTTAGGATGTGTCCACGTTGCGCTTTGGGGTGTTTCCTGTCGCCGGCGCTAGGCCTACTCACGCAAGTGAGGTATCATTTTTATCGGGAGACTTGGGGGAATGCTGGGTGGAAGGAAATTTGTAGCTCCTCTCAGATTCCAGAACTTTCTGCCACAGAAATGTGAGGAACATGTGTTTTTTTAGCAAAATTTTGAGGTTTGCAAAGGATTCTGGGTAACAGAACCTGGTCCGAGCCCCGCAAATCACCCCTCCTTGGATTCCCCTAGGTCTCTAGTTTTCAGAAATGCACAGGTTTGGTAGGTTTCCCTAGGTGCCGGCTGAGCTAGAGGCCAAAATCTACAGGTAGGCACTTCGCAAAAAACACCTGTTTTTTTCCAAAATTTAGGATGTGTCCACGTTGCGCTTTGGGGTGTTTCCTGTCGCCGGCGCTAGGCCTACCCACACAAGTGAGGTATCATTTTTATCGGGAGACTTGGGGGAACGCTGGGTGGAAGGAAATTTGTAGCTCCTCTCAGATTCCAGAACTTTCTGCCACAGAAATGTGAGGAACATGTGTTTTTTTAGCCAAATTTTGAGGTTTGCAAAGGATTCTGGGTAACAGAACCTGGTCCGAGCCCCGCAAGTCACCCCTCCTTGGATTCCCCTAAGTCTCTAGTTTTCAGAAATGTACAGGTTTGGTAGGTTTCCCTAGGTGCCGGCTGAGCTAGAGGCCAAAATCTACAGGTAGGCACTTCGCAAAAAACACCTCTGTTTTTTTCCAAAATTTAGGATGTGTCCACGTTGCGCTTTGGGGTGTTTCCTGTCGCCGGCGCTAGGCCTACCCACGCAAGTGAGGTATCATTTTTATCGGGAGACTTGGGGGAACGCTGGGTGGAAGGAAATTTGTAGCTCCTCTCAGATTCCAGAACTTTCTGCCACAGAAATGTGAGGAACATGTGTTTTTTTAGCCAAATTTTGAGGTTTGCAAAGGATTCTGGGTAACAGAACCTGGTCCGAGCCCCGCAAGTCACCCCTCCTTGGATTCCCCTAGGTCTCTAGTTTTCAGAAATGCACAGGTTTGGTAGGTTTCCCTAGGTGCCGGCTGAGCTAGAGGCCAAAATCTACAGGTAGGCACTCAGCAAAAAACACCTCTGTTTTTTTCCAAAATTTAGGATGTGTCCACGTTGCGCTTTGGGGTGTTTCCTGTCGCCGGCGCTAGGCCTACCCACGCAAGTGAGGTATCATTTTTATCGGGAGACTTGGAGGAACGCTGGGTGGAAGGAAATTTGTAGCTCCTCTCAGATTCCAGAACTTTCTGCCACCGAAATGTGAGGAACATGTGTTTTTTTAGCCAAATTTTGAGGTTTGCAAAGGATTCTGGGTAACAGAACCTGGTCCGAGCCCCGCAAGTCACCCCTCCTTGGATTCCCCTAGGTCTCTAGTTTTCAGAAATGCACAGGTTTGGTAGGTTTCCCTAGGTGCCGGCTGAGCTAGAGGCCAAAATCTACAGGTAGGCACTTCTCAAAAAACACCTCTGTTTTTTTCCAAAATTTAGGATGTGTCCACGTTGCGCTTTGGGGTGTTTCCTGTCGCCGGCGCTAGGCCTACTCACGCAAGTGAGGTATCATTTTTATCGGGAGACTTGGGGGAATGCTGGGTGGAAGGAAATTTGTAGCTCCTCTCAGATTCCAGAACTTTCTGCCACAGAAATGTGAGGAACATGTGTTTTTTTAGCAAAATTTTGAGGTTTGCAAAGGATTCTGGGTAACAGAACCTGGTCCGAGCCCCGCAAATCACCCCTCCTTGGATTCCCCTAGGTCTCTAGTTTTCAGAAATGCACAGGTTTGGTAGGTTTCCCTAGGTGCCGGCTGAGCTAGAGGCCAAAATCTACAGGTAGGCACTTCGCAAAAAACACCTGTTTTTTTCCAAAATTTAGGATGTGTCCACGTTGCGCTTTGGGGTGTTTCCTGTCGCCGGCGCTAGGCCTACCCACACAAGTGAGGTATCATTTTTATCGGGAGACTTGGGGGAACGCTGGGTGGAAGGAAATTTGTAGCTCCTCTCAGATTCCAGAACTTTCTGCCACAGAAATGTGAGGAACATGTGTTTTTTTAGCCAAATTTTGAGGTTTGCAAAGGATTCTGGGTAACAGAACCTGGTCCGAGCCCCGCAAGTCACCCCTCCTTGGATTCCTCTAGGTCTCTAGTTTTCAGAAATGCACAGGTTTGGTAGGTTTCCCTAGGTGCCGGCTGAGCTAGAGGCCAAAATCTACAGGTAGGCACTTCGCAAAAAACACCTCTGTTTTTTTCCAAAATTTAGGATGTGTCCACGTTGCGCTTTGGGGTGTTTCCTGTCGCCGGCGCTAGGCCTACCCACGCAAGTGAGGTATCATTTTTATCGGGAGACCTGGGGGAACGCTGGGTGGAAGGAAATTTGTAGCTCCTCTCAGATTCCAGAACTTTCTGCCACAGAAATGTGAGGAACATGTGTTTTTTTAGCCAAATTTTGAGGTTTGCAAAGGATTCTGGGTAACAGAACCTGGTCCGAGCCCCGCAAGTCACCCCTCCTTGGATTCCCCTAGGTCTCTAGTTTTCAGAAATGCACAGGTTTGGTAGGTTTCCCTAGGTGCCGGCTGAGCTAGAGGCCAAAATCTACAGGTAGGCACTTCGCAAAAAACACCTCTGTTTTTTTCCAAAATTTAGGATGTGTCCACGTTGCGCATTGGGGTGTTTCCTGTCGCCGGCGCTAGGCCTACCCACGCAAGTGAGGTATCATTTTTATCGGGAGACTTGGGGGAATGCTGGGTGGAAGGAAATTTGTAGCTCCTCTCAGATTCCAGAACTTTCTGCCACAGAAATGTGAGGAACATGTGTTTTTTTAGCCAAATTTTGAGGTTTGCAAAGGATTCTGGGTAACAGAACCTGGTCCGAGCCCCGCAAGTCACCCCTCCTTGGATTCCCCTAGGTCTCTAGTTTTCAGAAATGCACAGGTTTGGTAGGTTTCCCTAGGTGCCGGCTGAGCTAGAGGCCAAAATCTACAGGTAGGCACTTCGCAAAAAACACCTCTGTTTTCTCCCAAAATTTAGGATGTGTCCACGTTGCGCTTTGGGGTGTTTCCTGTCGCCGGCGCTAGGCCTACCCACACAAGTGAGGTATCATTTTTATCGGGAGACTTGGGGGAACATAGATTAGCAAAACAAGTGCTATTTCCCCTTGTCTTTCTCTACATTTTTTGCTTCCAAATATAGGAGAGTGTGTAAAAAAGACATCTATTTGAGAAATTCCCTATAATTCACATGCTTGTATGGTCACCCCGGAATTCAGAGATGTGCAAATAACCACTGCTCCTCAGCACCTTATCTTGTGCCCTTTTTGGAAATGCAAAGGTTTTCTTGATAGCAATTTTTTACTCTATATATTTCAGCAAATGAATTGCTGTACACCTGGTATAGAATGAAAACGCACTGCAGGGTGCAGCTCATTTATTGGCTCTGGGTTCCTCGGGTTCTTGATGAACCTACAAGCCCTACATATCCCCGCAACCAGAGGAGTCCAGCAGACGTAACGGTATATTGCTTTCCATAATCTGACATTGCAGGGAAAAGTTACAGAGTAAAACGTTGAGAAAAATTTATGTTTTTTTCACCTCAATTTCAATATTTTTCTTTTTCAGCTGTAATTTTCTGTAGGAAACCCTTGTAGGATCTACACAAATGACCCCTTGCTGAATTCAGAATTTTGTCTACTTTTCAGAAATGGTTAGGTTTCTGGGATCCAGCATTGGTTTCATGCCCATTCCTGTCACTGACTGGAAGGAGGCTGAAAGCACCAAAAATTGCAAAAATGGGGTATGCCCCAGTAAAATGACAAAATTGTGTTGAAAAATTGGGTTTTCTGATTCAAGTCTGCCTGTTCCTGAAAGCTAGGAAGCTGCTGAGTTTAGCACTACAAACCCTTTATTGATGCCATTTTCAGGGGGAAATCCACAAGCCTTCTTCTGCAGCCACTTTTTCCATTTTCTTTAAAAAAAAATAAATTTTCACTGTATTTTGGCCAATTTCTTGGCCTCCTTCAAGGGAACCCACAAAGTCTGGGTACCTCTAGAATCCCTAGGATGTTGGAAAAAAAGGACGCAAATTTGGCTTGGTTAGCTTATGTGGACAAAAAGTTATGAGGGCCTAAGCGCGAACTGCCCCAAATAGGCAAAAAAAGGCCTGGCACAGGAGGGGGAAAAGGCCTGGCAGCGAAGGGGTTAATAATGAACTCCCCAGGCACGTCCCTTTTAGTATGTCACAGCATTGAAACGAGAGCATTCTGGCATTTCTATGAAATAAAGAGCACCCAGCCATGTCTATCACACTGAGTCACTGCAATAAAAATGGGGGTACCGTCTAATATGTCTGTCGGACTGCATCACTACAACAAAAATAGAGCACCCTCAGATATGTCTATAACACTATGTAGCTGCAAGATATATAAATCACTGCTTGGAACAAAGGACAAAGAGACGCATGTTTATTTCACTGTATAATAAAGAAGAAACTCAAGTATTTCTATCCCAGTGGACCACTTTTTATGCCACCCCCTCTACAGTAATGGCATAAGCGTGCCAAATGTTTAGGTGAGAATCAATTAAGCAACCATAATCTTGTGGCCAACACCAATTCACAAAGGGACGCTGATAACTCGAAAAATTATTGGCTGACTATGTTGTTACTAACAAAAGGACTTTCTGAGTATCAAAGCCTCTTAAAAATCAATGGTTTCACTATAACCTTTTTATTTTTTTATTGTTTTTAATGATCAGGCTGCATTGTATTTATTGATGTATAATATTTTTATGAGGTTTGATCATGGGTGCCAGATGATATAGGCAGTGTTGGGGATTATGAGTTGATTATGATACCTCTTAATGGGTTACAACCCGTGCACCACCTTTTTAGGTAATAGTGGTTAGGAGAGCTAAAGTCAGAGGAAGTGTGTGTTTCTTTTTGGGGGTTACAGTTCGCACTGGCTCAGTGTTGTGCATTTTGTTTACACTGTGCTAAAGCTATACTAATATTTCCTGGGAGACATAATTTTGTAAATTGCTTAACAACTCGTAGAGTCCTTTTTAATGTATGTAGAGTATATTTATATTATATTTTATTTATTGTTATTTAGCTGATTTTAATGGATTTGATCGATTGTTTTCTGTATTAAATTATATCATGCAATTTTATTATGTGTTTCTTTTTATGTGCTATTATGGTCGTTGTACCAATTAAAGTAGAATTGAATTGAATATATCTATATGTATATATCTTACCTAGTGGCGGTCGCCATTAAGTAGTTATAGTTAGGATCATGTTTCCGTAGAAAAAGCATTGTTTGACTTGCCTATATCTGTTCCGTTTGGCAAATCTTCATGAAATTTTCCAAAAAAGTGTAGTGTGATTCTTCTTGCCCAATAAAAGTTTCACAATAATCCATCAAGTAGGGGATGAGAAAAAGGAGGGGGGCAAAAAACATGTGTTTCACATGTTAGTTCCTTTAGATTCTTTAGACATGCCTGCAGCCCGAACCACTGGAAGGAATTACACCACATTTGGCACAAAGCTAGATTTTATCCCATAGATCACCCTTTCTTCGTTTGGTGTAAATCTGTTAAGTAGTTGTTGAGATATTAAAGGGAAAAGGAATGTGTATACCTCGGGCTGTGGATCAAGGGAGATCTCTTCCAGAGACCTTTTTGGCTGCCAATGCTTCAAACAAGAAGTATTGGCAGCCATTTTAGGACTGAGCTTTAGCCAAGTCCCAAAAGACATTAAAAATAAAGAAAAGGGGCAGGGTATATATTCCCTAGCCTTGGTCCAGGTGTCTCCCTGGGACCTTCCCAAGGCTTAAAAGCATTTTTTATAGATCACAGAGTAATCTGTGACTGGATCTGTAGAGTTCTTTGAAATTTAAAAAAAGAAGAGTGGTCTCTAGCATTTAAAACTGTTTTTGCCTTTAGGTGGGCCATGTCCCGGGGGCATTATGGGCTTAAAATGGTATACAGGGTGCATGGCCCCCCTCCTAGGGCTATGGGAGGCCCCAGGAACTGCCACCTCCCCTTGGCAATATGCCATAATAAGTATGTGAGGGGTCTGTGCAGCACCCCTTGCACCCTGGAGACTGCCATGTCCAGAGGATAACCATGCCAACTTAAGTATGCGGGGGTGTTACGAGGTGCCCCCACACCCTGCAGATCACCACCTCACCAGGTCAATTAATCATGCCAAGCTAAGTATGCAGGGGTGTCTCAAGGCACCCTGTAGATCACCACCTTCCCAGGGCAAACAATCATGCCAAGTATGTGAGGGCTGTCCACACAGCACCCCCTTATGCCCTGGTGCCCACCACCTCCCCTGGGCAATCAATTTCATACCATCTGCCAAATTAAGTATGCAGGGGGTGCCTCATGACATACCTCAGGGACCACTACCTCCCCTGGGCAAAATACAAAACAAATACCAGGGGTGAGGCAGCCCTCCCTGGGCCCGCCACCTTCCTGGGACAACATTGAAAATGTTGACGGCAGGAGCGCAGCCCCCTTCTTGGAGCTATAGATGGTCCTGGGGACCACCATCCCCCAGGTGCAGTTCCTGCTGCCTGCCAAGGTGCCCACCCTCAGGAGGCAGCTATTTGCTTTTGCTTGGCAGGAAATGACAGCAAACATAACTCTACCTTAAGCAAGTGGAGCTTTCTAACAGTTCCCGCTTGCTGAAAGTGGAGTTTTCATTTCTTTCTCTGCATGCTAACATGTGTGCAGGGAAAAAGGTTAAACCATTGCTCCTACAAGTAGGAAGCTGCTATGTAAAGCAGCTCCCTGCTTTGCGGAGCAATGCCGGCTCCCACAGGAGAAGGGAGCTGGCTGGGACCGCAAATGCCTTGAGGCTCCAACAGTGGTCCTGTCACTTTCTCTCTATCTAGCTCTTTCTCTCTGTCTCTCTCTCTTTCTCTTCCATCTCATAATGGGATGGAAGAGAGAGAGAGAGATTGTTATTGTGATGGTCTCTCCATAGAATGAAAATGTGGCACACAAGCAAAAAATTGTCTGGGATGTTTTAGTTGTGTTTTGATGCATAGCAAAACATAGTAACCTGTGGCCTACTGGTAAAGTTCTTGGTCTGTCACTTGATAGGTTGAAAAGGTAAAATCCTGTTAATTCATGGAAGTGTGTCTGTTTATTTTCTCCCATTTTGAATGTCAAAGATTCCTTTTCTAATGCCAGTGTGTCTGTTTATTTACTCATGTTTTGAATGTTAAACATTCCTTGTGACTGAACATTTATGTTTTTTTCCAATTGCCATCTTTGGATTGAATGTCATAGCGATGTCTGAAGAAGGGGTACTAAGCAGTAACCTTTGGCTTAGTGGTGGATATTTCATACCCTTATACAGGAGGCTGAGTGTTCCAGTCTAGGTGTGTTAATTGTCATTTCTCACCTTTAAGTTATTTTCAACTACAAATACTAAAGGTACATAAAAAAAGGTGCACACACTGTTTTTACTTTGCAATAAAAATAAATTCAATTTGTCAGAACATTTCTCATTGTAAGTGGCGTGGGGTTGGGTGATTATAGGGGGGTTGCCTGCAGGCCCTGTGGCCAAACTTCTACCTTGCACAGTTGAAGGCCATGTGTGACGGTGGTTGGATTAACATACAGGGATTAAAATTATTTTACGTTAAATAAAACATAGAAATTCACTGAAAAAGCAAAAGGTTACAGGGGTGTTACAGTTCAAAAACAGAATGAAAAAATAAAAATTCACTTAAAAAAACAAAGGTTACAGGGACGTTATAGGTAGGCTCACATTTTAAATGTGCAAAACCAGAGAAATTCACCTGTTATAGTTATGTCAGGTAACTATAACTCATGCCCTACGGTCACTAGAACGTGCATCCTCATCATTCACTGCTAACTAGCCCTGATATTACACCACTCATGACATTTTTATATTTATATTTCTAATATCACTGTAACATTTTTTTAAAAATTCAGCCGAGTCTCGAAAATGTAAAAAAGAAAAGAATAGGGGGAAGGGTATGTATACCCAACGCCCCCCCCCCAGCCTTGGGCCAAGGGTCACCCTGGGACCCCACCAGGGCTTAAAAGTATGTTTTTTAATTCTCTAAGAAATCTGCAGCTTGATCCATGGATCTTTCTGAGATTTTCAAAAAGAAAACTCTGCCTCCCACAATTGTCAGTTATTTTGCCCCAGGTCCCAGGGGCATTGGTAAAAAAAATAAAGGAGAGAGGTGCATGGGGCCCTCCTCCCTGGGCTTTTAGATGCCCCGGGGACCACCACCTCCGCAGGGCTAAATGTGTTTATTGTGTAGTGGCCCGTGCTGCACCGCCACACTACATCCCCCGGGCTACATGCATAAAAAATAATATGGATGTCCTGCAGGCCCCACGGGTCATGGGGACCATCACTTCCCCAGGGCTATGTCTAAAAAGTATGTGAGGTGCCATGTGCCCCCTCGCGCTCAGGGGACCACCACCTTACAGGCCAATCAATCGTGCAAAGCTAAGTATGCGGGGGGTGCCACACAGCACCCCTGCACTCCAGGGACCGCCAACTCCCCAGGGCAATCAATATCATACCATTTGCCAAGTTAAGTATGCAGGTGGTACCCCACCAGGGCTTAAAAACATATTTTTAAATCTGCAGCTTGATCCAAGGCTTTTTCTGAGATTTAAAAAAAGAAAACACCAGCTCCCATGCTTGTCAGTTATTTTCCCCCTGAGTGGGCCAAGTCCGAAGACTATTGGCAATAAAATGAAGGAGGAGGTGCTTTTAGAAGTCCTGGAGACCATCACCTTCCCCGGGGCTGAATGTGTTGATTATGCAGGGGCCCAAGCGTCCCTCTGTACCACATCCTGAGGCTACATATATGAAACATAATAGGTAGTCCTGCAGACCTCCTGGACCTCTGGGACCACCACCTCCCCAAGGCTATGTCTAAAAAGTGTGCAGGGTGCCAGGCAGCTCCCGTGCCATGGGGACCATCACCTCCGAAGGACTACAAAACACAATAAATGGGGGGGCCGCACACCCCCAGGGCCTCAAGGAGCACCACCTCCCGGGGCTAGGTATAATAATTAATGCAGGGGGGCCACTTGGACCCCATGGGCCACAGGGACCCCCTCCTGCTAGGGGTTACAATATTAAAATAAGGTGGGAAGCCATCAGACCACCCAGGCCCAAGGGACTGCCAGCTCCATGTTTTTTTTAAAAAAAGGTGTGGGGGGGCCACACATACCCCCCATGCCCTGCAGACCACCATTACCCGGGTGACATACTCCATATTTGGGGGGGGGGGCTGCGTGTAGCCACCCGGGCACAAGGGACTGCTACCTTCCCAGGGCTGTAAAGAAATTTAGAGAGGGGGTCCATGCAGATCCATGCAATTGGGACCACCACTTACCCCGGATGAAATAGAAAATAAGAAGGAGGGGGTCATGAGACCCTCTCTACTGGAGCCATACATGGTCCCGGTGACCACCACCCCACAGGGGAGGCTCCTGCTACCACGAGGTGCCCATTCTCTGGAGGTAGCTCTTTGCTTTTGATTGGTGGGAGCAGACAGCTCCTGCCAAGCAAAAGCAAACACTCTGCTTTCAGCAAATGGGAGTTCTAAAAAATGCTCCCACTTGCTAAATGCAGAGATTTCATGTTAGGATGCTAGAGGGACAGAGATGAAAACTCTGCTTCATCAAGCAGGAGCTTTTTGGCAGCTCCTGCTTGCTGGAAGCAGAGTGTCTGCTTTTGTCTGGTGAGAGCTGTCACCGCTGCCTCCAAGCAAAAGCAAACAACTATCTCACAAGGCTGGGCACCTTGGGAAGTAGCAGGAGCCAGCGAAATTCACCATTGTTAGCGAAAGTTGCTATGAGTTAAAAAAAAATGCTTTTTTGCCCCAGGGGTTCCTAGGGGAAACCCTTGCACCAAGACTAGGAGGTTAGGGTAAACGTACCCACCCCCTTTTTTTCATCATTTGTTTTTTAGACTTGGCTGAAGAAGAGTCTCAAAATGACTGCCAACACTTCCTGTTTGAAGTCCTGGCAGCCAAACAGATGTCTGCATGAGATCAGGAGGACTCACAATCTGTTTTCGCCTCTAGATACACAAATTTAATTTTCCTTTAATATCTCCAAAACTACTGAATGAATTTACTCCAAAAACATAAAAGTGTGTTCTTCCTACCACAATCTACGTTTCTGCCAAATTTGGTGTCATTCCTTCCAGTGGTTTGGGCTACAGGCATGTCTAAAGAGGTTATTTACATGTATTTACTGAAAAAGAAAGGTTACAGCGATGTTATACTTAGGTTCTGAATTTACTGGTAGGGATTTATAGTACTACGACAAACCCCTTTGAGCAGGACTATGAGATGTACTCAGCTAAGGGATCACATGGTGTGAGGGGTGGGGCTTTGATCAAGGTCCTAAGGAGGTTTGGGTCTTTTGAACATCTGCGACCTGGAAGTGGTGGGTACACCTCAGGTCAAGGATGGTGAAGTAGTAGTGCAGCATTTTAGTGACCATAATCCCCTCAGGGTTTCTTTTAATTTTCCTGTGACTATGCAGAAATTAATGTGGGGTGGGCCAGTCTTTGTGAGACCCAAAGATCAGGGTAGACGACTTGGCTGGAAACAGGTTAATATTCAGCAAGTAACAGAGAAGGGGGTGGGTAAAAATTTAAACCTGATTTTATCTACTCTCTTGGCTGACTCCTCCAATCCAGGGAAAGTCATGGATGCCATATTCAAAGTTAATGAAGCTATCAAAAAAGGGATGATCGCAGCTGCCCAGCCTCTGTGTGAGCAACAGGGTGGTTGGTTCAGTAAGCCCTGCTATGAGGCTAAGAAATCTCAGAGGAAGGCATTAAAGGAACAACTGAGAGACACAGTTCTTGTAAGAGATGCGAGGGCCCACTATTAATCTGTTTTAAGGGCTAGGAAACAATAGCTTAAGGAGCGGGCCTGAGAGGAATTAGAACGTGCATCAATAGACAAGAACCCAGGCCTGTTCTTGAAGGTGGTCAACAGGGGCACTTTTGAGACGGAAACCTCTGAGGGTTTATATAGCACTTGAGTCTTGGGTGACTCACTTTTGTGGGACTTTTTGGGGGGGCCTTATAGGGGACCTAAAGGGCAATTGGCTTGGACACTCCCCAGACTTAGCCATTAGATTTAACCTTAAGGAGGTACAGGAGGCGCTGCAACGCAGCGCTAGCCATAAAGCCCCTGGCCCCAATACTATCCCTACGGATATATATAAATATTGCCCACAGATCCGGGCACCTATTTTGCTGAATGTCCTTAATGTAGCAGTTAATTTAGGAATCCCGGCTACTTGGAGATCGGCATATATAGTACCTGTCTATAAAGAGGGCAGTCGAAATGACCCGAAGTCGTACTGTCCGATCTCATTACTTGACTCCTCAAAAATTCTGGGTTGGATTATATTAAGACGTATTGAGGTTTGGATGTCTGAAAACACAATCTTGAGTAGGGTTCAGTGCGGCTTTAGGGAAGGGTTAGGCACCCTGGAGCAGTGCCTAAACCTGCTTATGTTGATTGGCAAATATACACAAGCTAAGAGGGGTACCCTGTATCTTACCTTTATGGATTTAAGCTGTGCCTATGATACGGTCAATCACAGTAGGCTTTGGGACAGGCTAATCCAGTTGGGCATGGATTCCCACATTGTGGAGTTGCTCTGTTTTCTCCACTCAGGAACTAATGCAAATGTGAGGGTTGGGCAGCATGGGGAAAGCTCGGAAACATTTGAACTAAATAAGGGAGTGCGACAGCGGTGTGTCTTGGCCCCTACGCTTTTTTGTTATATACAAATGGGCTGTATGATTTTATAGTTGAAAAATGTAAGGATGTTCCTAAAATCAATGGCAAACATATCCCAGTACTGATTTACGCGGACAATGCAGTTTTTATGGGCCATACCACGGATGGACTACGTGAGGCAGTTAAAGCTTATGAAATTTTTATGTCAGCCTTAGACTTAGAGATAAACTGCAGCAAATCAAATTTTATGGTCTATGGAAAGCCATTGAGTAGGGTAGGTGCGCTGAAAATAAAGGAGCAGGTAATTGGAAAAGTACAGGATTTTCCCTATCTAGTGGTGAACTTTGATGATAATGGCACCTGGAAACCATGTATCTCTAAGAGATGGGACTTTTTACCTCCACTGTAGGCGCCACGTTTGAGTTTGCTGCTAGGGTGGGCAATAAACCTATTATGCCCTTGCTTGACGTCTATAGGTGTCAATGCCTTCCAGTTCTGATGTATGGGGCCCCACTTTGGTGCTATATGGAAAATAGGGCCCCTGCGATTGAGGAACATCATTTTTTGTAGAAGGTTCCTAGGGGTGGGCCAAAACATTCCTGGGTTTTGCATGTTGAGCTGGATTTGGAATTTATAGAAGATACCATTAAAATAGCTCCCCTTTTAGTGTGGATTTCAATTTGAACTAATGAATTTGCATCCCTTAACAGGGAAATCCTGCAGGATTGCTTGCTGTGCGATCACGCAAAGGAAATTCCCTGGTTGGCTTATATAAGAAAGGTAGCCAGTGTATTGGGGCGTTCGGATATTTTTGATGCACCAGAGGATTTAACCAGCTCGGACAAACGGTGGGTGAAGGAGAACTTCTCAAAAATCTTAGGGGGCAAGAGGGAGGAGGTAGAGCTAAGGAAAAAATCAGTGAGGGACTTTATTATGATAAAGATGGGGGTGGGCCCAGCGACCTACCTCTTGGAGGTTAAAAATGTATGGGAATCACGCGATTCTGTTTGGGAGTATTTAGAAACAATCTGTATTTCCCGCTAGGGCGGTTTGACCAAAATTCCATAAAATTGTGTCTGTGTAATGGTGTATCCCCACAGACTTTAATTCGTTTTATTGTGTTTTGTGAGTTGTATGCACCTTTTATGAAGCGCTACTTAGTTCCCCTCTTGAGGGACAGGGGTTTTGTGTAATACTGCCCAGCCTTTATGTGGTTGTGTACGATTTCTGATGCGTTTGTGTGGCAAGGGATTGGCTCCTTTTTAAAGGAAGCTATAATATGGCGGAATAGTGTTAACTTTTAACTTTTGTCAGTGTTTTTATAAATGTTTACTTTTCTATGGATCCACCAATTGATTACTGTAATTTGGAATGTAATTGTCTTTTTAATTGTTTTTTTAAAAATAATTGGGGGCTGTGAGGTTTGAGAGATATGTGATGTGTTGTTTATTTATGTCTTTTTATGGTTGAAAATGTTTTAACTGAATAAAGTGAATTGATGGGTATGATGAGTTAGGTTCTGAATTTACTAGTACAAAGGCAAAGAAATTCAGCAGTTGTAGTTAGAGTTATTTCACATAATTATAACTCACCCACTAAGGTAACTACATCTTGCACACCATGCACAGTTTTCTTATCAAATGTTTTAAAGCAAATGTTGTTATGATAATAACAAAGATGTCATAGAGGATGTCATCAATAATATAATTTGTTGAGTAGTTAGCTGTGCATGGCGAAGGCGCGAGTTATAGTTACCCTAGGGTATGAGTTAGAGTTACCACATTGTCATAGCTAGAGGCAAAACAAGTCCCCATGGCTGTCCCCTGGGTCTGTCTGTAAATTTTGTTGTCAAAAATAAAAAAGTTATTATAAAAGCAAAACCTCATCATGTCTAGAAGCATTTCTGAATGTGGAAGATGCGACAAGGATCTTGCTTGAAAAAATGACTATAGGCCCTTAAACCTACATCATATTGTATGCTGGTATAGAGACTAGTGATGTCTAGTGTTATCAAAACATAGTTTTCTTCCCAATGCATGCCTTCAATGATAGTTAAAAAGTGGCTACTATCCTTGAAGTAAGCCTGCAATGCTGAAACAAATGGTCTGAGATGGTGATCTACATATCTAGATGTATTCTCCAAATAGATCCAATAGAGGATGTTATTGGGCCCCCCGTAGGGTTCCTGGCATCTTTATGTAGTTTGGGGAGGAGATATAGAATGGGAATCTTTGATCTATCAGGTTTAGGAAAAATAAATTACTCCCATTCAAGGAGTCCTTTGACTTTCCAATTAGTCAATAATTCAACATAAGTTAATTCAGCCTCCCTAAATTCTAGTTTACTAGAAATAGCATGACAATTAACATCAGCCAGTTGTCTTCTACCCTTCTGTAGATTCATGTTCCTCGACATGACCACAATGTTACCACCTTTGTCTGATACATGTATCACTATCTCAGGATCCATTTTTAACTCCTCCAATTGTTGGAATTGCTTCTTTGCTAGATTTGTTTGTGTTTGTGTCTATGCATATCTAACATCTATCAAATCCTTAGTCACACCCTTCTCAAACACATTGATGGCCTCACAAGATATCATGAGCAAAAAGGTAGATTTAGGCCTAAAGTTACTTGGACAATTAATTCTTAATTCAATATCTGAATTAAGCAAATTGAGGTAGGGGTCTTCATTATAAGAGTCACTGTTTTCTAAAGCTGATACAAGTATGTAAAAAATCAGTGTCTCTTATCTGGATTTACTAATAGCCACAGTGGAGTCCTCTGCTCTGAATTCTTGGGTTTAAGCTTGAACCACTTTTTTCAACTTTAGTTTTCTCGTAAAGTGAAACAGATCCACCCTACTCTGGAGATAATCAAAATTAGTTGTCGGACAGAAGGCTAGGCCTATGGATAACAGATTAATTTCTTCCACAGTCAAATTACCGTTGAAAGATTTACCACATTCATGGTGTTTTTGTTTGACCCCGTGTCTTTACTCCAACTGGGGTTTTGCTGTAGGATCTTTGTTTGATATTTTACTTTCCTATTGCTCTTCCGCCTTCTTTGCCTCTGCCTTCACCTCCTTGGTAAGTTTGTTCTGCCCTTAGCTCTGTCCTGTTTTGGTTTAAAAGTTGACACTGTTTTAAAAAACTTAGGCCCGTATTTATACTTTTTTTAGCGCCGCATTTGCGTCACTTTTTGACGCAAAAGCGGCGCAAACTTGCAAAATACAATTGTATTTTGTAAGTTTGCGCCGTTTTTGCGTCAAAAAGCGGTGCAAATGTGGCGCTAAAAAAGTATAAATACAGGCCTTAGTCTTGAATGTATCTGTTGCATTCGAGTATGTCTCGTATCTGATATGTTTGAGGCATTACTGTCTGAATATTCACTTGAGCTAGGTTATTGGTTGTTGATGTCCCACTGTGCTTGATTCGCTAATGGATTCTTCTTCATTATACAAATGAGCGTATTTCCTATAAAACATCAGGATAAGCCCTGTTTGCTAATCTTTACAATCTCTAATAAATTTCTGTTGTTTTTTATTCATAATTTATTTTTCTAATTTTTCTTTTTTAATCGGTAACTTTTTCATAAGGTTGTTAAACCATTCCTCTGATATCATGTTTGCCAAATTTTTGCTTTAGTTTCTCATTCTCCTCTAACAGTTTTGTTCTGTCCTTCAGTGCATATTTAATCAAGATACGCATCATAGTAATTGAGCAATTCTTTGAATTGTCAGCCCATTCCATTAGCATTTAAGGGTCTGGATTCTTGTATGTTGGT
Organism: Pleurodeles waltl; assembly: GCF_031143425.1. Lineage (NCBI taxonomy): Eukaryota > Metazoa > Chordata > Amphibia > Caudata > Salamandridae > Pleurodeles > Pleurodeles waltl. Next base: position 1,189,484,442 of record NC_090440.1, on the reverse strand, counting down.
ATTGTGAAGATCCTCAGTCTTCATGGTACTCTTTCCACATCTACATATTGTTGTAGAGATTCCACTTCCCACCATTCCGATTATTCCTTGATACTCAACTTCCCCAGTCTATCACATTTTAGTTCGATCTGAATCCCCTCTCCTTCTGGCGCCTTTGTTGTACAGCCATATGGTGGCATAGACAAAAATAACTTGCTAGCTTTTTCCTTTCTCTTTGCTTCAATATCAGAGGCCATTGTTAATAGATGTAACTCCCATATCAGTCCCTTGCACAATATCCCAATACTGTTCTTTATTAATCTTAAGGGAGTGGCACTGCCCCGCATATCCTTTCAGTTTTCTCAATAATAGAATTTCAAAAGGGAACCAAAATCGGAACACACCACTTACTTGGAGTTAACTGCAACCGAGCCCTCCAGCTGCAGCACAGACCTTGTTTCAGTGTAGCGTCCCTATTGAGTATCAAACGGGACCTTGCTTATGGAAACCACTTTCACTCTTTCACTCTGTTTGTCTGTGTTATTTCACTTATATTTCCTACTTTAACAATATTCCACTGTATTGTTGCTTCAGGGGCAAAAGGCACAGCTGCTGATTATTTTCATCCAAACAAGAGGCAATCTCGACTCAATCCACTGCCTGATTGTATGCAGTACAGCAGATAGCAAAACTGCTAATCGTCATTCAACTGAGCATAAAAGCTGTCTCGGCTCGGTTCAGCATAGATAAAGTTTATCGCACCTCACATGAAGCCTGTTTGCTTTATGTATATGTATGTATATATATATATATATATATATATATATACACACACATACACACACACACACACAGTTCCCTATGCTGGTTTGGTTTGTGTGGTTTACTTGTCACATGCTGCAATCACCATTCTGACACTGAGTAACGCTGGTATTGCTCGCAGGCTTATATATCTATTACTGTTGACACCATTGATACTATTGGTCCTATCATTCACATTCTTTGGGATTAAATGGGTAGAGAGAGTGGTAATGCATCCCTTTATGTTAATTTATTACACATTAGGACTTGTTGTAGGCCAATTAATCTTTTGACCCAGTTGAGAGACACCGTAGGACGAGATAGCTGATCAATATATCAATCAATATATCAATAATGTCATCAATATCTATCACAACAATACATTTCACTTTAGTCAAAGTCATTAATCAATTCAACGACGCTACCATGACCTTTCAGCCATGAATAACCACACCAGTTTAATAGAATTTTATGAATTTTATTCCCTATTGGTTACAATCTACGAGTAAATGAGTTAATCTCAAAACCAAGAAGCATAATAGCATATTCACAAAATGGCAGCTGTGATAAGATTTCATTAACGTGAGAATCACAAACGTTCAGAACATAGCATGGCGTAAACATAAGTCAAGATTATCAAAGTGTCAAATACGCGCCAGTTCAACATAGCATAATGTCAGTCATTTGTCTATTTGCGTTAGTTTTGGTAAACCTTGTGCTAACCACAAATTAGCATTTGCATGTTGGGCTTCATGTAAAACAATTTAGAACACCATTTTGGAAAACATATAGCTATGGCCTCTGTCAAAACAAGCAGTTGGTACCTAGAAAGGAAAAAAAGACAAATTACAAATGCATTGTCATAATTACCCTCCAAAGATTTGGTCAGTGCACAAGATCAGTCTCTGTCTTCAGGACATCAGTCAAAACGCCATCTTTCAGGACTCAACTAAAAGGGCATAAGGGGCACTTCCTGCATAAGGAGGAAAAGTGTAAATGGGCAGCCTACAGGTGAGGATGGTTTTTAATAAGTCTCAAATCATCAATCAGAGTGACAAAGTTTCTGGATAAAATCAATAGCATTCCCTAACTCGCTCTAATGACCTCTCTGTGACATGGGTTTTCATCCCTTTTTCGTAGTACATTCCCCCAAAATTATATTGGACTCTTGCTATACCCCACTATCTTTAACCTCTTAAATTTGACATTAGGTAATCCCAATCTTCACCCCATATTATTTTACAAGTTTTTGATTGGTCTTCGTAATTGACGTCTTCAGAGGTGGCACATCCGGCGTTACTTCATCTCTTGGTAATTCTTTGTACATCTTTTGGTCAGCAGTTCTTTGTCATCCCCGGTTTGAATGACCTTGTACATTACATTAATCTACACTTGTTTCAATATACTATAACATTCATTCCAGAGCACCGAAGATGCGCCTGGGAACGGATTTAACATGTTTACATTCATCTTTCAAGCTTGAAGGAAAAAGAACATTGCCCCTTGTGAGTCAGCACACTGAAACACAGGAAAAAATGCATTTAATATGAGAGCCGAGCAGCTAAGCTGCAGCTCACGCTAACTTAAGGCCTATGAGGATTTTCAATACGGATTCAGTAATGCAAATGTTAATATAAGCTTAACATAAACATATTATTCATCATTATTAGTTTGCGTATACATTGGTGGCCACTCATCGTGGTCACAATTCAAGTGCACGTTTAAGCAAAATCGCCATTATTATAGTTTTTAAGCGCCATCATTACACATTAATATATAAACGTTTCATGTTAATATAGATTATTTAAGCTACGCTCTCTCAGTCCCTCGTCTGATGACGCTCGTCAACACACAAACCTTTCCCTTTTTGACCTTTCACTTTCACTTTCATTTTTCACTTTACGTATAATGCGCATTTCAACATCTTGTCCCTTGTGTGAACTTTCCCAAATTTCATTGAACATTTTCTCCCTTTCACTTTCTTCATTGCTCCTGGTTCTTTTTGTCCAATTTCTTTTAATTGTATCATTAATTTTGCATGCTCCCCACAATCCTCATAGACAGGCCAGAACAATTGATAGACCCATTAGTATTTTTGCAAGTACCCCATTCCAAATATTGCTAAACCAGCTCCCTACTCTGGCAATTCCTTTTCCAAATTTCTCCCACACTCCAGGTTCCTTCAAATCCTTCAAATCTGCACTATCTCTAGTTAGGTTAGTAAGCATACCTCTAATCTTTTTACTATTATCTGGAATGAATGAGCAACAATGACGCTCGTTGAGCATCTTGCAGACCCCTCCACTCTTTGCCAAAAGAATGTCCAAAGCAAGCCGATTTTGAAGAGTCATAGCTATTTCCGCAGCAAGTTCAGTGTCCATCAGGAGTATTGCCTCTGTAAAATTTGTCAGCATGTTATCCACAATAGTAGACAACCTTTGAATTTTCATGGAGTTCAAGATAACCCCTACTGAAGGGATTATGGCTCCAAATATATCACCAATGACAGCCGCCACTGATTCTCGTTTCTGTCTAGTATGTTGTAATTCAGACGTTTTAGGTATTTGCTTTAAGTCATCAATCTGGTAAATCTTTGGGAAAACTATTCCCAAATAACATGTCCCATACCATCCCTTAGGGAGACGGTAATAAGTATTAAGCCCATAGATGTAATAGATCCCAGGGATCGCTGGATCCTGTCCATTCAACATAAATGTCCATTTACTCTGAAACAAAAACACATGTCTGCATTCACTTGTTCCCACAAACAAATTGCCCTGCTCGGATTTGGCCTATATATACAAAGCCTCCCTACATGTAATGCATCTATAGCTAATTTGCCTTGTGTCTTGATTGCGGTGTAAGCATAATCATTTGCATATGTACGTTTTTCTAACCCCTTTTCTAATCTTTCCTTTAATGCTTTGCGTCTATCATCAGTGTGATCTAAGAAGCTTTTCTCTACAGGTGACAATAAACAAGTCAGATTGTTGCAGTGTGCATAAGCTGTTCCAAATGTAAGCGTCGGTTCAAAGAAACCTCTAACTATTTTTATATTTTGCTCTTTAGCTAGCTTGTTCAGAAACTCAATCACAGGCACAAAGAAAACACAACATCCAGGTTTGAATAAAAGTATTGCACCTGCTCTTGATTATAGAATCTTGTTAATAGCAAGCTACAACTAATCCCGTATGTGAGTGGTAAGCTATGATAAGTGACCCCTTCTTTCACTGATGAAGGAATCTTTGTACCCATTTAACAGTTTTTCGCATCCATGGTCTCAACATACTCATTCAACAAGCGATAAAAGACATTAGTAAAAAGCTCCCCCTTTGAATTAGTCCCCTCATGCAAGTGTCTTGCATCCTGCTCAAATCTTCCCCACGGTGTTAATGTTGTAGTCTAAGGCTTTGAAACAGCGTTAGTTGCTTTCTTATCCAACCACAGCATTCCCACAATCACTCCCACAATTATTACTGCACACACAATACCTATTATAAGGCTTAACCAACCACACACCTTACCCTTCTTGTTACTACCTCTATTATAAGGCATGTCTGTATAGAATCAAATAGCAGAATAACAATCGAAGATGATATAAAACTTTTTCTTCTTTCTCTCTTTCGGAGTATATTTACAGCGTTTTCATTCACTCCAGGAACCCTTTTGTCAAACCAGGTTAGCAGCTTGTCACAATCAGGTTTCTCAAAGTCAAATCAGGTTATCAGTGTCTCATCTGGTAGTTTATAAGTCTCTTTCTCTTCCGTTTTCAAATTTTCAATGTTAACAAAGTCTTTTCTCTGAGTTATTTTCAGGTACCGTAGTATTGACCTGGTACTTATCGATCAAAACAGAACGCTAGGAATTCTCGTTGCCATTCAGACGTTGTTGCATACGCCCACGCAGGACCTGTGTACCTACTATTTGCGATTCTCTTTCTTTTCAATCTGCATTCACCTTGCAATTCTCCTTCACTTAGATCTTCTATTTGGGATGTATCAGTCTCTTCGGTTATTGTTTCACCTGGTATGCTTCTTACCCTTGCAACCTTTTCTGGGCAGTTATCACCCTTATGCGTCTTCTTCCGATTTGTCTTTTCAGGACTCTGAACAGCACCCTCCTCTTGTAATATGGTGTTTTCGCTTGATGGATCTGCTACTGGCTCAGGGGATGCCGGTACACTTTGGTCTCTTTCTATTATTTCCCCTTCTTCTTCTTCTTCTGTAACGGGTTCAATTTCCAACCCGTATCCGTCTACTTCTGGGAGAACCTCTCCTTGATTTAGTTCTCCTGCTGCCTCTACTGAGATAGGCACACTGTCACCTCTCTCGAACTCGTTCACTGTTTGAGGGACTAGGCTGTTCTCAGTGGGCTCTCCTGCAATCTCAGTTCCTTCTTGGCTGTTTTCTGGCCCTGAGACTTCCCTCTCTTGAATTGTTGTGCCGGAAACTTCAAGTTCCTCGTCAGTTGGACACGTTACCTTTTTTGTGTGACTGGCATGTATCCATTTGGAACGCCTGCACATTTCACAGCAGTGGTTGTTGTCAAGATTACTTGATATGGCCCCTTCCAGCGCGGCTCCAAACACGACTTTCTCACGTGCTTTTTGACATCCACCCAGTCACTGGCTTGTAGGGTGTGACCTGGATCCCCAATCGGTGGCAATGTGTTAGTTTCTACCTGGTGAGAAAAAGAGCAAATCATATCAGCCAAACCTTTGCAGTAGTCCAACACCATATCATCCGTGATATTCACTAGATCATTCGCAGGTACTGCCGGTAACCTCATAGCTCTGCCCATGAGTATCTCATGGGGTGATAGTCCTGTCTTCATATCAGGGGTGTTTCTCATCGACATCAGCACTAAGGGTAATGCATCTGGCCATTTCACATTGGTAGCTGCACACATCTTTGCCATCCTCGATTTGAAGGTACCATTCAATTGCCCTACTAGTCCTGATGCTTCAGGGCGGTAGCTACAATGCAGCTTTTGTTTGATGTCTAATGCGGCACACAGGAGTTTAATCACCTCATTGTCGAAGTGTCTGCCCCTATCTGATTCTATAGAGACCGGAAACCCGAACCTGGGTATTAGTTCCCTAAGCAGCAGCTTTGCAACTGTGAGACTGTCATTTCTACGTGGCTTCAATCCAGTGTCTGAAAACACACACAATCACCAACACATACTTCAATCCTCCACAAACGGGCATTTCAATGAAATCCATTTGTATCATGCTAAATGGACCACCAGCTCTCCCAATGTGGTTCAAAGTTACCACAGTCCCTTTTCCGCATTCATCTGTTGACAGATGATGCACCTATGACTGGTAACTTTTGCGGCATGTCTGAACTTTGGGTTGAACCAATCGATTTTGAATGACCTGATCATTGCATCCCTTCCAAGATGAGCCTGTCCATGATATAGCCTAGCAAACTGTGACAGAAGACTGTTTGGCAAAACTAATTTCCCCTCCTCTGAGACCCATAAGTCGTCAGCTCTCTGTACACACTGCATTCTTTGCCAGGAGCGTTTTTTCCTCTTTGCTAGCACGACCCTGTAGTGTCTTTAGCTAGTCTAGGGCGTCGACCACCCTTAATGCAAGGTTCAAGCATGTGTCATTTTTCGGTTTGTGGTAACAACTCCCACTGATCCTTGAACGATATACAGTTCAATGCGCAAAACCTTGCGACTTGATCTGCATAGCCGTTTCCCATAGATAAAAAGTCCTGTGATTTAACGTGAGCATTGCATTTCACCACGGAAATTTCAAGAGGTAACTGAATCGCATGTAACAAGTCTTTGATTTGTTCACCATTTTTCACAAGAGAACCAGTGGAGGTCATGAAACCTCTCTTCGACCAAGGTTGGCCAAAATCATGTACAATTCCAAATCCGTATCTGCTGTCAGTATAAATAGTGATTCTCAGATTTACAGCTTCGTGGCATGCCTTGGTAAGGGCAATCAACTCTGCCACTTGTGCAGAAAACACTCTCTCGAGCCAGGAGGCTTCGATGATACCGGCTATGGTACATACAGCGTAACCAGCTCTCAGTGTTCCGATGGAATCTCTCAAACAAGACCCATCAACGAACATAATGCAATCATTTTCTTTCAGCTGTGTGTCTTGAATATCAGGTCGTGGCTTGGTACATAGTTCTGTTACCTCAAGACAGTAATGCTCAACCTCTTTCCCATTGTTAACTTCAGTATTTTCAGCAGGAAGTAAAGTTGCCGGGTTCAACACAGTACATTGTTTCAGCAAAACATTAGGCAACCCCAGTATGATTGTCTCATATTTGTCATGTGCTGAGTTTTGGTTCGAGTCAACAAAATTTCAACTAAATGTGGAACCATTACTGTTAGGGGGTATCCCATGACTATGCCTTCACACTGTGTAAGGCTCTGACCAACTGCCGCAACTGCGCGCAAACAACCCAGTAAGGCTGCTGCAACGGGGTCCAAGGTAGCTGAAAAATATGCTACAGGGCGATTTGCACCTCCATGGACCTGTGTCAAGACAGACAAAGAACAAGCATCACGTTCATGACAAAACAGTAGAAAAGGCTTCGTGTAATCAGGCATACCTAAAGCTGGTGCCCTGCACATGCACTCTCTTAGCTCCATGAATGACTCAAGCTCTTCTTTGGACAAAGCTATGGTATACGGCTCATCCTTGATCTCTTTTACTGTCAGCTTTATTAATGGTTTTGATATAATCGAGAAGTTGGGTATCGACTGGCGACAGTAGCCCACCATTCCCAAAAACATCCTGACATCTCTCTTCGTTGTTGGGGGGTTCATTTGCAAAATGGCTGTTATTCTTTCTTTCGATATTGTCCTGGACCCTCTTTCAATCAAATGCCCTAAATATTTCACCTCTTTCTGGCAGTACTGCAGTTTCTTAGGTGACACCTTATGTCCGTTCTTTCCCAAATGATTCAGTAAGGCAATTGTGTCATATTTATAGTTGTCCCTTGTCTTCGATGCGATCAGCAAATCGTCAATGTACTGCACTAAAGTCGAATTAAAAGGCAGTACTAAGGATTCTAAATCCTTTTTCAGTATCTGAATAAAGATGGACGGTGATTCAGAAAACCCTTGTGGAATTATGCACCAACTGTACACCTTATCCAAGAATTTGAAACTGAATAAAAACTGCCTATCCTCGTGAAGAGGTATTGAAAAGAAGGCTTGTGACAGGTCTACAACGGTGAACCACTCAGCATCACATGGAACCTGAAACATGATTACCGCTGGATTCGGTACTATGGGGCAATATTTTACCACAATCTCATTTATTTTCCTCAAATCCTGCACAATTTGGACCTTTCCACAAGGCTTTTTCAGACCCATGATTGGTGAATTACATGGGCTGCTCAATACTTCCTTCAGGACTCCCTGTTTCATAAAGTCTGCAATTATTTGTGACACTTCAATAAGAACGTCTTGTGCCATATGATATTGTGGCACCTGGGGAAACACTGCATTTGGCTTCACTTGCACTTTAACTGGTTCCACACCTTTTATTAATCCCACTTCCTTTCCTGTCAAATTCCACACTTGCTCTGTCACTGTTCCTTCTAACTCTGCAGGTTTCAATTCAATCACTGTAAGCACCGGGAATCACTGTAAGCACCGGGAATAATGTAATCAAGGGTTAATCCTCATTTGTAATTCCTGTCTCTAATTCTGAGAACTGACCTTCATCTCCTTCGTCATCACTGTTTGTTTGCACTTCGATTCCATCATTGGTACATGTAATCGAACATTTTGTCTTGCACAGTAAGTCCCTTCCCAGTAGGGATACCGAACTCGAATCACAGACTACAAACTTATGCAGCCCCTGGAAGTTGCCGATCTCAACCTGTACTGGATCTGTAATCGGGTTTGTCAGGTACTGGTTTGCTACTCCGACCACCCTTATGGTACGCCCCGAAAGTGGTAATTTCGGAACTTCTGCACTTCTGACTGTAGAGCATGTAACTCCTGTATCAACCAGGAATGAAACCTTGTGACCCATTACCTTTCCCTCTACATAGGGTCCCCTCTGATCTACTTAGGACGCTGCAAGCCTGCACTCTTCACTATCTGAGCTATCATCCGACCACTCCTCATTCATTCCATCTTCACCTCGCAAGGGGAATTGTTGAACTGTGTTATTTTGACTCATTACCTGACCTGCAACCTGCTGATGAAGCATCACCTGTTGCTGTCCCATTGGAGCCATTGGTAATTGCGTTTGCTGTCTAGGTACCATGGGAACCTGCTGTTGTACTTGTTGCATTTGTGCTGGCTGATACGCGGCATTTGTATCTGCTGCACGGGCTGTACCCCTGGCATTTGTACCATGTTATTTTGAAAATTCGGGTTCTGGTTTCTCATTTTTGGCCCTCTCATGTTTTGGAATGTACCGACATTAGTGCTTTGTTGCACGACACCATCCTGCACCACATTCGGGCACTCCCATTTCCAAAGCACCACAGCCCCGCACGCGTGACATGGTGACATCTTTTTCATCCCTTGCACACCGTTTTGGACCACAACAGCATTTAAGTCTGGACCGCGATTCACAAAACCTCGACCTCGGCCTCTCGGTTGCACCTGAAACACACCATTCATCTGCGGTTGCTGCTGTATCATCTGTTGAACTCCATTTCCCTGTACTCCTGCCTGTGCAGCCCTTATCTGCATCACTATCACCTTTTCTTTCAACTTTTTCTGCTTCAGCTTAATTTAGTTGCTACAGTATTTCGCATACTGCAACACCTCATCGATCGGCTTCGCTTGCCAAAAATCAAATGATTCTTAATCATCTGGCTAACCTCTGGTCTCAGCCCCTCAACAAATCTGAATACATGGTGGTTCATATCTTTCGGCTCAATGGTCTCAGTACCACTGTAATGTTTGAATGCCTTTAACAACCTCTCATAGTAAGCATGTATTGATTCCTTAACCTCTTGCGAGGTCCGGTCGATTTTCTGCCAAACGGTCACCTTCGGCGACACTTTCTGCTTCAAAGACGCAATCACCTTATGATAATACTTTATCACCTCCTCAGAGGGTGCTCCGGTCACCTTATCCCTTGCCAGCTCCTTCGTCGGCCAATCTACCTCTCTCTTGCACTCGAGCCACAAATCAGGCGGAACAATGATCTCAAACAAAGTATTAAAGTCTTCCCAGAGACACTTTGCAAATTTCACAAACCTATCTGTTTGTTGGTACCACTTGATCGGTTTCTCCCTCAACCTGGGATAATCATTTGTAAAAGATAGGATGTCTCCTCTGGACCATGGCACATGAATTAAAACACCACCAGCTGTTTCTCTCATGGGTAGTATTTTCACCGATTCTGTATCGGGTGAAGCTTTAGTCTGACTCGACCCTGGGCTGTCTCCTTTCTCCTTATCTCTTTCTTTGCCCATCTGCCTTCCCATTTTTCTAACGCGCCCCAGATTTGCGCACTTTGCAGTATTTCTTTTAAATGTGCTTTAATTCGAGCAGACCTCATGTGCTCAAAGTCTTTTGAATCAAAGTCTAATCTGTAGCTTCTTTTCAAATGTTTGGTGTTCTCAATATCAATGTTGTACTTGTCTGCCAGGTTCGCTAATCTCTGATGCACCTTGCCCACCTCTTTAGTAATTTTAGGACACAGATATCTCAACTCTGCTTCTGTGTATGATTCTAATCTGTTTACCCCCATTGTTCCATCCACTAATTCAGCGGCTTCCACTCCCAATCTCACGAAATTCGGGTACTCATTTTGCCCTATCTTTTCCGGTTCTACCGTAGTCACTGTAGTCTTTTGTGAAGCATAGGTCTTTTCCACCCACTCATTCAGCTGTTGTACTGTAAAGCCTTGCAGTGAAATGTTCCCTGCATGCATCATTGGTGACTGTGAAGTATTCGTACTTATCGTCTGTGGGGTTTATACCCCTAGCCCTGCCTGACGCATTGCCTCTAATGGTGCTTCCACTAGGCTAAGATCTATTAAATATCTGGGTTTTTCCACTGCTTGTTCTCCTGGAGCCATTAACTGGGGAGTTCCTATCGACCCTCCTCTAATTGCATCTTGGGTCATTACTCCCTGGTCACATAGGCCAGATTTACCTTGTGCATACAATGGCACCGGTGGACCAACAGTAATTGGTAACGATATTGCAGCAGGTGTCTGACCTGGTCCCAAACTTCATGGAGCAGTACCTCCATATGTCTGTTCTAAGGTACCCGGGACAGGTACTAATGGAGGACCGGCTACTGGGTTGTATCCTGGTATCAGTTGTGGCTGCGGCTGGGACAGTAATTTCGGTGTCAACTCAATCTGCACTAACCTCGATTATGTATATATCGTGTCTAGCGGCACTATCAGATTTGTAGGAGTCTCAAGTACTGGGACGTCTGGATAGATTCTCCGTATCTGCCGTGGAGGTTGCAACTGTATCTGCATGTCTGGCGCAGTAGGTACACTGACACCATTCTGTATCGAAGCCGTATCACTAGTCTGAACCGTATCAGTAACTCCCTTCTCCTGCGTCTGGTTCCCAGGACCCATACTAGTGCTCGGGATATTGTCGCTCACTGCATAAGGTGGCGGGCGATCATGTAATATTCGGTCCATGAATTCCTCATCGTCTGAATCGTCTTCCTCTTCCCAAGGTCTCTTAGTTTCCTTAGGCTTACTAGAGTCTTTGGGGGTTATTCCAACTTTGGAGGAAGTGGTAATCCGTCCCAAAAGTGACGGTAAAGTGACGGATATACCACCAGCCGTATTACGAGTCCATTATATCCTATGGAACTCGTAATACGGCTGGTGGTAAATCCGTCACATTTGGGACGGATTACCACCTCCTCCAAAGTTGGAATAACCCCCTTTGTCTGTTTTACAGGAGGCCTTCTTTCCCTGCATCTCTTCTCCCTGTGTTATTGCTGGGAACAATTTTAATCCGTCAACTATTCCCTGTCTCCACATTTTGTTCTCATTAGCCCATCTGGCTTCTGCATAAGACGTTTTGGCTCTTTTTAATCTCCTTTGGAATCTTTCTTGTCTATGTTTAAGGGCCATTAAATCCCAAATTGCTATAACCTCATACTGAGCTGGCCTCGGAGGTGGTTTTTGTGTACTTAACATCCACCTTAAGTTCTCTAGCACCTTCGGATTGAACGTCCCATGTTCTGGGAACGCTAGGCATCCCTCTTTCTCTGGTAATTTGCGCCACTGTGTCATCCATAAACAAGGCGCCACACCCTTTTCCTCCATAACCATGTAGGCTGGAGTACCTTCAGGCGGTGTAGGCTCCCCTTCAGTCGCCATAATGTATACATCTCCTTTCAGAGCACTCTTAAAATCCTTGACAAAATTCATCTTTGAGTTTTCTCTTATTTGTAATTTAATCAGAAAATGACTTTAATTCCCAGGACACTCTTCACCCACCTTTCTCCACCTATTGCCTCTCACGGACGGCAGCCAATCCGTGCGCGACCCCTCTCGACAACTGACCTATCTCAGCTCGGCACCACTTACGTCACACTCACACACAGCAGCTGACAAAGTCTTGCGGCTCGTCCGCCCCTCACTGAATTCACACAAACTAATGCAAAATTACTGCGAGCACCTTTAACAACAACACAAATCTGCCGGTTTACTACAGGAAGGGTAATACATTTGCTTCAGAACGTTACAGAGATTTCACTTGAAGCCTCAGCCGCTACTTTCTCTTTCTCAGTACCCGCATATGCAATCAGAATTCGACCAGCAAATCCTACTCTCGACTTGTCAATGGTTCATCCTAGTGCACTTTAGAACTTGCCAAATCTCCATCGAAGGTTTCACACATACAATTTGATTCAAACTCAACTTGTCAACCACGCCCGATTGACCTATTAAACCGCACAGATTACACCATAAACCCAAGTGTCTTCTACACTTGTCAATGTACTCTGGAGTCTTAGACCACGACGGGTCCGTACAAACAACCAACCACGTGGATAATTTTTAAGCACAAAGCGTCACACTCATATGAAGTACGCCGACTTCCCTGCTTTCATACTGCGGAGTACGCCCACTCCTACTAAAACAACATTTATCTGGCCTAAATACACACAGATTTCACAATCACCTGCAAAAGGCATAAGCTGAGCAAGCGCAAAACCCTATGCCACACACATTATGACGCTGAGAACATTCCCAACTCACTTAGGCAGGCTCCGAGATCCCGGGAAAGTCATGGTGAATTTAGAAACACATCATACCTCCAATTTGCATTATCACAGAAAAAACTATTTAAACAATGATTCTCCGTCCTAGGGCCCCAAAGGGCCAAACCGTCGCTATGCTACCAGAACTGGTAACGCGTCCCTTTATGTTAATTTATTACACATTAGGACTCGTTTTAGGGCAATGAATCTTTTGACCCAGTTGAGAGACACCATAGGACGAGATAGCTGATCAATAGATCAATCAATATATCAATAATGTCATCAATATTTATCACAACAATACATTTCACTTTAGTCAAAGTCAATTCAACGACACTACCATGACCTTTCAGCCATGAATAACCACACCAGTTTAATAGAATTTTATTAATTTTATTCCCTATTGGTTACAATCTACGAGTAAATGAGTTAATCTCAAAACCAAGAAGCATAATAGCATAGTCACGATATGGCAGCTGTGATAAGATTTCATTAACGTGAGAATCACAAACATCAGAACATAGCACGGCGTAAACATAAGCCAAGATTAGCAAAGTGTCAAATACGCATCATTTCAACATAGCATAATGTCAGTTGTTTGTCTATTTGCGTTAGTTTTGGTAAACCCTGTGCTAACCGCTAATTAGCATTCAAATTTTGGGCTTCATGCAAAAAAATTTAGAACACCATTTCGGAAAACATATAGCTATGGCCTCTGTCAAAAAAAGCAGTTGGTACCTAGAAAGGAAAAGCAAATAGACAAATTACAAATGCATTGTCATAATTACCCTCCAAAGATTTGGTCAGCGCACAAGATCAGCCTTCGTCTTCAGGACAGCAGTTAAAACGCCATCTGTCAGGACTCAACGAAAAGAGCATAAGGGGCACTTCCCTCATAAGGAGGAAACGTGTAAATGGGCAGCCTACAGGTGAGGATGGTTTTTAATAAGTCTCAAATCATCAATCAGAGTGACAAAGTTTCTGGATAAAATCAATAGCATTCCCTAACTCGCTCTAATTACCTCTCTGTGACATGGGTTTTCATCCCTTTTTCGTAGTACATTCCCCCAAAATTATATTGGACACTTGCCATACCCCACTATCTTTAACCTATTAAATTTGACATTAGGTAATCCCAATCTTCACCCCATATTGTTTTACAAGTTTTTGATTGGTCTTCGTAATTGACGTCTTCAGAGGTGGCACATCCGGCGTTACTTCATCTCTTGGTAATTCTTTGTACATCTTTTGGTCAGCAGTTCTTTGTCGTCCCCGGTTTGAATGACCTTGTACATTACATTAATCTACACTTGTTTCAATATATTATAACATTTATTCCAGAGCACCGAAGATGCGCCTGGGAACGGATTTAACATGGTTACATTCATCTTTCAAGCTTGAAGGAAAAAGAACATTTGCGGGGTCATGGCCCCTTGTGAGTCAGCACACTGAAAAACAGGAAAAAATGCATTTAATATGAGAGCCGAGCAGCTAAGCTGCAGCTCACGCTAACTTAAGGCCTATGAGGATTTTCAATACGGATTCAGTAATGCAAATGTTAATATAAGCTTAATTGAACATAACATAAACATTCTATTCATCATTATTAGTTTGCGTATACATTGGTGGCCACTCATCGTGTCACAATTCAAGTGCACGTTTAAGCAAAATCGCCATTATTATAGTTTTTATGCGCCATCATTACACATTAATATATAAACGTTTCATGTTAATATTGATTATATAAGCTGCGCTCTCTCAAGAGAACGAGAGAGAAAACGTGAGCGTGGTCGGTGCGTATCTTGTATTGCATTAATTGAGCATACTCCTTATGCACTTGATTTTACTTTAATAAAGTAATTGGCAACCAACGATTTTGGCAATGTTTCTGATGATTTTCTTCTTCCTTACAAGTTTGGCTTCAGGTAACCTCCAACTTTAGAGTTCTGTGAAATTGATCAATAATATCTGAAATGTTATATAACACACATTAGCAGAATTCATAGAAATATGAAACAATGTATACGTTTTAATGAGAAGTACATTTGATTTAGACAAATACAAATAAAAAGGATTTTAACTCAAATATGTGATATTGTTTGATAATATGTATTTTTAAGAAATGAAATGCCCTTTAAGGTCTTTTGAATTGAGTGACAATTTAATGTTACCAAACACTTCTCAACTTAAGTGAACACTGATCAATATACTTTATCTTCTCGGATGAAGCACACACAAGTTTCTACTACTGAATTTGTCTAATTAAGTGGGGTAGTTTTGTGGTCAAAAAGTGCGATAATCACAAAAATGATCAAAAAAATATGGCAACCAAACAGCAACTTGAGTCCGTCAACCTCATCTTCCGTATCATAACAAGACAATTCAAAACTCTGGAGGGAAAGAGTAATAAACATTCGGTAATGGCCTATAATAGAACACGGATTCTTAGAGTCTCTATGGGCATTTTCATTGTTTGGAATTCGCTGGGTATATTGATAATAATGAGACTTGGTCATCCGAGGCCTATCTCAGAAAAGATCGACAAGGAAAGCCAATAGGTTTGTGTTTGGAATGATGTGCAGATTGTGTGTGCTCATGCCATACAAACGTTAAACCTATTGGATTTGCCAATGACTAGAGGGGAATAATTGCAGACAAAGCTATCTAGCAAATCAGATGGTGCAGAAAAAAGGTTACATTTTCTTCTGTAGCCTCCATTTATTTAGATTATCGTGTCTTTGCTTTCTTCCTAGTGCTGCTTGATCATTTGGGGAATGTTTATGAACTGGACACCCATCTTCAAATAGTAACAGTGATAGGGTATATAAAATTATGTTCCACAATGATCACCATATTTCTACTCTGTCAGTGACGGGAGCAGTGGCACTGAGATATGAACTATGACGAAATCAAACATGCATCCTGCAGGTATAAAACAACCCTTTTTAGGTGTAGACTACCAGACAGTGTAGGTGTGTTGTTGAAAAAATACCTATTATAAGTCTACCAAGAACGTACAGTGGGTTTCAGGCCCACCCATTGCTTTGCATTGGTTGGCTTTAATGTTACTCTTGTTTGCTTGCTTCTTACCCGGTTACTTACCTTGTCGATTAATTGTTTGTACTTCCACTAATCATGTCCTCCCACTGCTCACTTTTTTCGTTTTCCTTAAGCACTCCATAACCAGAATTGATATGTTTTCAAGTTGTCTCTCTCATATGCTTCTTTCCGCATCCTCCGCTTTTCCTCTTATTCTCCATCATCCTTGTACTTCACTTCCCACTCCAAGTTGCTCTCTTGCCCATGTGCTTCTCTTGCCCCCTCTGTGTTGCTCTCTTGCTCCTATGTGCTTCTCACAAACCCCACTTGTGCTCGTCCACAGCCCCTCTTTGTTCTCGCTCTTCGGCTGCCTTGCCCCTCTTCCGTCCAATCACTATTGTCTTCGGCTTCCAGACGCTCCTACTTTGCTCCGAACCCCACAGCCTTATGTTTTTTTAAATCAATGTTTTCAATTCGTTTATCATGAAAAATCTCTTAAATGCTACTTCGTTGTTTATTTATTTAGCAATCTGTTTCGGATTGGTACATTTTAAAAAAGCACCTGTGCATGCACATGCTTATTTACTGCAGCCTCATAATGCTTTAGTGTTTTTCTTCTGTTGTTCATGCTGTACAAAATTAACAAAAGGCACTGGTAGAGCTAACATGTCTCTAAGGCCAGACCTGTTGACTTTGCCAGTGCTTGTTTTCTTGCTCAACGCTGTCACTCAGTGGCCACAGCTTTGTTAGATTCAGAGACCCCTTAATTCTCTCATCCCACTTAAAGCAAAGCAAATTTCCACAGTGTGCATTGCACATGATGGAAGAGAACTAATTTGAAATAGAAGGACTTTGTGCATGGGAATCTACAGAATGTTTTTCAGGGGTGGCATAATTTTAACATCATGTGCAAGACTTCCGAGTCGGACCGACTCTGACTCAGTGTTAGCTGCTGCCAGGAGGACCCATCCGCTGTGTCTGCCACGGTCCGCAGGGGTTTTCTGCGGGGGCCACGGCCGTACTAGTGCAGACAGACTAACACTATCGTGGCCATAGTGTAACACTGCACTGTGAGCCTGCACACCAAGTTGTACCTAAATCCGGGGGGGGCAAGTGCCCCCCCTTTCCTCGCTGCAGATGCCCATGACTTTGGAGTGCGTTACAAAACAACCCTCACATATGAGTCAATAAGCTTTTAGAAAATATGCATTTATGTACACTCATTTATTTTAAATGTAGTGTAAACGTGCTCAGCCATGATAAATTAATGGTAAAAGCACTGACGTAGATCACAGCTTTGATTCTTTTCTCCCCCTGCAGTCGGCCCAAAAGCTGGGCTTATGCACAGCGGTAAAACTTCATAGAATACATAGCAACAGCGGAATGCAGATTGGTAGGGGTACTAAGTTAAAGAAAGTATATTATTTTGACAAATAACTAACATTTTGATGTCTTTCCGAACAGAGAGAGGAAGAGCATGTGTGTGCGTTTTTGTCTGTGTGTGTAAAACTTCGTGGTGAAATCTGACAGACATCTCACCATACCCAACTGAAAGCTCCTGTACCCAGGGGTGGCTCCTTCACAATGGCGAATGAGCGTTGCGCCCCTGGCTAAGCCAGGAGCTAAAAGATAACACAATGTTTCTTTGAAGGGAGGGGTAGGCTGGGCCACAGGAGGTGGAAGGGGAGGAGGAGAGAGTGCACCGAAGTGCGCATGTGTGTTTGGCGGGCCGTCTCAGGCTGGCCCAAACTAGATGCACACTAAGGTTTTTCCAGCCCAGCTGTGTTGAACAGCCGACTGGAGAACCTACACAGACCCCAAGGTTGTGTCTGAGCGGCAGCCCAAGCCTCTCAGACCAATCCTGATGCTGCTTTCATGGTAGCTTTAGCATAAAAGCAGCACCAGGATTGCTGGGGAGCCTGTGCTGGTATCCCAGAGAATGCTGGGACACCGAAGAGAATTGAGGCGGCAGGTGTCGTTGGCGGCGACAGGAAGAGGTATGTTTTTAAAAACGATTTTTTTAGCCCCCCCATCTCCATCCCTGTCTCACCCCTTTCCCCTCCCCTTTTGCAGCGGCCGCCGCTGCCTGTACCCAGCTTTTTATCACAAAATACATTTATTAGAGTGGTGGAGCACCCCAAACACCCTCCATGAAGTTGCGCCCCTGAAAATTGGATGCTGATAGTGAAGTGAAATTGTAATTCTGGTAAACTCTCTAGTTAGAACCCCATCCTACTGAAAGGCGTCAATTCACTAGTGACACTGTATTATTCCCTGGCAAAGGTTTTTTGCAAAATTATAATTTCACTGGTGTAACTA
The DNA here is from genome assembly GCF_031143425.1 of Pleurodeles waltl. NCBI lineage: Eukaryota > Metazoa > Chordata > Amphibia > Caudata > Salamandridae > Pleurodeles > Pleurodeles waltl. The sequence goes on along the minus strand of NC_090440.1, from coordinate 1,189,466,111 downwards.
GGTGAAATTAATTATTTTACAATTTCTTAAAATTGCAACATTTTGAATTATGTTTCAGGTAAGCCTTTGGCAAATGTTTCTATTTTTATGTAGGAAAATGTGCAAGAAAATGTACTAGCACAAAAATTATTTTACTTAGTTTGGCTTCACCAAAATATTTACTGAAATCAGCAAAAAGTAGATTGCTAGAATTTTTCTCAGGGAAAAAAAAATATTTTTATCTTTTTCTTTGGCAACTTCAACAAAACAAAAAAAAACTTCTGATTTTATATCATTTTACAAGATTTCCATAGTATTGTACACTCCTCGCCTCCAGTGTCTTTGGATTAGAAACATATCAACTAGGTAGAGATAGCAACTAATATAATGAGTCATCATTTCATAGTTTTCTGAATATCTTGCAAGCATGGGATAAATCCTCCCACCTTTCCGATCTCCTGTACTTCTCCCACTGATTGGTGGTGTTTATTTGTTGCTGCTTCTCTGCTCCCAGAACCATTTTTTAAATGTTACTTTATACTCTTTTTTCAAGGACCTGCAGCTGCAATTTGCAGCAGAGCCACTCCTTTTTCTGCTGTGCACTTTTACACACTTGTTTGAAATATACTGCTCCAAGAATGATATCTGCTTCCTTGGAGTAGAAATTAAAATGAAACAAAATGCCCACCACATTGCCATAAGGTTCACATGTGCATTCTATTCTATTCAGTAAGTCTTATACCGTGCATGGCTACCCGGATGCCTCCCAGCACTGGAGCAGTCAGCGTATTGCTTAGTTCTTAGTCAGAACTAATTACTATAAAGCCACGTTTTCAGGACCTTACACAATGAAAGCTCATCGGAAATCAGGCGTAATTTGAGGGGAAGCGTGTTCCAAAGTCTTGGGGCCTGAAAGGATAATTAACGGCCACCCCAGAGAGAGCTGCTAAACCTAGGGACCTGCAATAGGTGTGTGGAGGAAGATCTGAGAGACCTTCCAAGAAAGTAAGGCGTGGCAAGCGGTCTTAGTAGGACGGGACCTTTCTTGTGGAATGACCCGTACAGAATGCAGAGGGACTTGAACTGGACCCTCGGCTCAACTGGGAGTCAATAGAGGTGCTTCAAGGCCTTTTTGCCAGATTGAGTTTTGGGGACATTCACGAGGAGCTGTGCAGCTGCATTATGCATAGTCTTCAAACACTTAGCACATAGAAAGGAGAACAAAGAAAATGATCATTGCCATAATTGAGGTGGGACAAGATAAGAGCCTGGACCCTTAATCTTCCAGCTAAGAAAGGAAGGTTTAACACTTTTTTCGTGAGAAGTCTCAAAACACCCAAACTGGTGGCCTCAAGGTTTTTTGCTTGGTTCTTCACACTAAGGCTAGAGGATAGCCACATTCTCAGGCTCTTGATCACCCCTTTAGGGCTAGGAAGTCTTGCCAGATACTGTCTTTTTGTTAAAGTTGTTGCCCAGTATCATGGCCTCAGTCTTATACTCGTTAAGCTTCAGTTTACATTTGGCCATCCAACATGCTACCTTGTGAAGGCAAGGGCCCATGGTGAGGTGACTGGAGCTGGTGTAGGGGAAGATGGACATCACTAACTGAGTATCGCTGGCACAGGAAACCAAAGACACCCCAAAAGGAGCAGACAATATCAGCTAGATGGGGTATAGATAAAGATTAAAAAAGATTGTTGCTAAGGGAAGAACCTTGTGGTACCCCAGCACAATGGAAGGATCTGGAAGGTTCTATCCTTCAAGAAGGAGGAGAGCCAATTCAGGGCACGGCCGATGACACCCTCTTTAGCCATCCTATGGATAAGTATGACATGGTCGACCGTTAAGAAGGTCGTGCTCAGATCCAGAAGGGTGATGGCTGCAGACACTCCTTTGTCCAAGAGAAAGCTAAGCTTATCAACCACAGCCAGCAAGGCTGTTTCAGTGCTGTGCTCTGAATCCCATTTTGTGGGATAAAGAATGTTGTTGGACTCAAGGAAGGCAGAGTGATGCTTACGGACATGCTTTTCAAGGAACTTTGAGAGGTCCAGAAACAGCAAAATAGGCCTATAGTTCCCCAGGCAGGTAGTGCCTAAGCCTGGATTCTTGAGAAAGGGCTTAGCTACTGCATGCGTCCATTGTGGGAGAACCTGCCCACTGGTGAGCAAGAAATGCTATCAGTCCACTAGGGTGGGAGCAATAGTATCAAACTCTTGTAGCAGGATGTGGAGGGGGGGCAGGGTCAAGGGGTGAGACGTATTTTACTACATTTAGCAAATCTGAGAGCAAGCTCACAGTAAGATCCAGGAGAGCCAACAGCATTCCTTTTGGACTGAACTAAAGAAGATCTGCTTCCTGGAGGTTCCTCAATTGTTGATCCATCATGATAAGAAGAGTAGGTGTGCGAAATCATTTTATGAAAGAAATAGGCCAGGTTATCACCACGCTCGACTGATGCTTACAAACCATTACAGTGGGATTTCGGTTCTGTGATCTCCTTAAGGATCGGAAAAATCTCCTTAGTAGAAGTAGCATATTGCTCAGTTTTTAGGGAATAATATACTAATTGAGCAGCTTTTATTTCTACATGATAGCCTCTGACTACGCTCTTATAGTTAGCTTTACTAACCTCATCATATGCTTTTGTCCAATGCCTTTTCAGACGTTTGCAGTTTCTTTTTAGAGCAAGCGGCTTGGCGTTAAACAAGGGGGATTATCTCCCCTGTAAGGGGGTCTTATGCCACCTACCAGGTATAACAGAATCTAGAGAATCAGTAAACCATTTGTTAAAAGTGGATGTAGAGGAAATTCTGTAAGGAATCTGACCACTCCTCCTTGTTTAGCTTGGACCAGTATTGCTCAAGACGTTTGAGGTGTAATAGAAAAGGTGGAAGAAACAGATAACATCAACAGGAGCAGATAGTGACCCGACCAGATCAGAGGGATAGGAGTCCCCACCTGAATAGTGTTCACATTACTAAAGACTAAATCAATGGTATGAACTTTCTCATGAGTGGGCTCCTCGACCAATTGCTGCAGTGCGAGGGATGCAAGGTCCTGTGACAAAGTCTGAGAAGCAGCTTTGTCATGGTCTTCAAAATGTCGGTTGAAATTGCTAAGTACAGTGAAATCGGCCCTGTTTATGAATAAACTAGCAACTAGGTCACGGAGGGTTTGCAAAAACTGAACATATGGGCTGTGAGGCCTGTAGAAAAGAATCCCAGAGAAAGTGAAAGTGGGACTGAGTGTTATCGAAATCGGAAAGCTTTCACAGTTCTCAATCATGAGGGGTCAGAATGTGTATTTTAGGGCATCCCTATATATAATAGCAACCCCCGCTTCTAGTTCAGTCTAACCTGAGAATATCATACCCGAGAGGAAGAGCTTGAACCACATCAGGAGCAAAGCCCTCATGTAGCCAACTATCCATGAGGAAAAGCACATCAGGTACTTAGGGGGTTATTCTAACTTTGGAGGAGGTGTTAATCCGTCCCAAAAGTGACGGAAAAGTGACGGATTTACCACCAGCCGTATTACGAGTCCATTATATCCTATGGAACTCGTAATACGGCTGGTGGTATATCCGTCACTTTACCGTCACTTTTGGGACGGATTAACACTCCTCCAAAGTTAGAATAACCCCCTTAGTCCATTAAAAGACTACAGACTTCCAATTTGTGGGCCACCAAGGAACGGCAATCAACCATGAACATACAACATGAATAACGAGGGCACATGTGACTGATCGAAGTCCAGCTGAGGCCTAAAGCCACAGTTATCACAGGTTGATAGTGGGAGATGAGGGCCAGACGAATGAAGACAGGGATCAACTATGGGGGATTGAAGTGCCCGTAATTGGTTAGTGGTGAAAGTTACCATGTTTTGAGTAGAAGGGCTATAATTCCTGTCCCATGGTCTCTGGTGGGCATGGACAGGCGGATACGGGTTTGGATTTGGCACGCCAGTGCCGCACCAGCAGTGCGCCCGCAGAGCGCATCATCGCTATTGTACACATTTAACAGCTATGAGCTCTAACAGGCTCCGCCCAACGTTTGCTGATTGCAAGGTCCTAACCAATCAGAATGCACCCTCAAGAATCAATGGACAGTGACCATGCAGCAAAATAAAAACAGATGAAGTGAGTTAAAAAATACCCCCAAATTAACTCCCAGATTTTGGCAATTTGCATGTGTGGCAAAGCATGTGCATGCATATGTTATAATGCTGGGGCAGCCATTTGGCCTTTTTTTAGTTTTCCTTATGCTATTCAACATAGGAAATAAAAAACACTTTTTTCTTGTTGTCAGTGCTGTTCAGCATTGGCGTCACGCATAGACAAAGCCTAAAGATCTGCCAATGCCTTTTAAAAGTGAGACCTATTAGCTTTGCAAATGCTTGTTTTCCATAGCAATCATTTCTCGAATGATTTTGTCACCGCTCACTACTCAATGTTCACTTGTAAATTAATGAGGCGAAAGTACACCCAAGCAGCCAAAAGAATTAAAGACAATAACAACTCCATTGGGCTAATTTAAGATGTGATTGACCATATCTCAAATCAAGAGGTTAAGCATTTGGAGCAACACAAACTAGCTGCTGAAGGAGGGTGACCCAAAGCTTATTGAAGTAGGTATAAATTACAGTACGCTCAACAGGAGTGGCCCCAGTACTATCCATGTCAAACATAATAAATGGCCTCAAGGCAGGTTCTGTTGAACCCTCTATTTCTAACCTACTTTGTCCATTTTTTAGCTTTAAAAATGGTTTGTGTTTGAGATAGGCAGGGCAATAACGGAGGGGGTCATGTCACACTAATACGTTTTAACAATGTTGAAAGTGAATCATTGTGTCTGGCCGTGTCTCCTGCAGGAGAATAACACTGGAGTAGATAGGAGGAAATGAGTGCGAAAAGGAGGAACAGTGAGAGATACAGATGTTAGAATATTGATCTTTGTCACAGCAACGAAATTACAGCTAGCAGCTAGCAGATTACCCTTCCTGAGAATCGTGTTTGGAGTGCTGTATCCAATTCATGAATAATCTTACCAGTGTCAAGAGGTTCAGTATTACCCCTTGATTGAGGGTTTGTGTCGATAAATTGCAAACCCTTTAATGTAATATTGCCATATTTCTTTATTCCATATCATAATTGACAGTCTTTTGTTGGTGGTACCCAATTATAGTATTTCAATGAAGTAATCCATTATCAACACGTTTTAATGATAGGATATTACTGAATTATTGTAGATCTTTGGCAATGTAATGTAATGCAACTAAACTGAAGGAGCCCAGAGGTGCCCTCCCATGCCCTCAGGGACACCCCCTGTCACCCTTGCCCACCCCAGGAGGACACCCAAGGCTGGAGGGACCCATCCCAGGGACATTAAGGGAAGTTCAGGTAAGTGTTTTTTTTTGTTTTTTTTTGTGGCATAGGGGGGCCTGATTTGTGCCCCCCTACATGCCACTATGCTCAATGACCATGCCCAGGGGACAGAAGTCCCCTGGGCATGGCCATTGGGCAAGGGGGCATGACTCCTGTCTTTGCTAAGACAGGAGTCATTTCAATGGGGGTTGGGAGTGAAAAAAATGGCGCAAATCGGGTTGAGGCGAAAAAATTGCCTCAACCTGACTTGCCCCATTTCTTGACGCCCAAGCTCCATTTTCCCCTACGCCGCCGCTGCCTGGTGTACGTCGTTTTCTTTAACGCACACCAGACGGCGCCGGCGGCTAACGCCGGCTAACGTCATTCAATAAATACGGGGCCCGCATGGTGCTTCAGAATGGCGTTAGCCGGCGCTAATTTTTTTGACGCAAAACTGCGTTAGCGCAGTTTTGCGTCAAAAAGTATAAATATGGGCCTGGGTATCTAGTTGACAGAGGTATGTGCCCAGCCCAAGTAGGGACCACAATCCTAATCAGCGTAAGTCAGCTATGCTAGCGCGCCTGGTCCTTAGTAAATAAACTTACAAGGGGACGCGTATAGGCCGATGAACCTTTTGGATCACATGGAGTATCCTAGCTATGTAGTAATCGATGAACATCAATTATCAATGTAATTAATCATCAACAATCACTAAGATAATAATTAAGCATGAGACAATATATCAACATTTCATGAATAACCACAACTCAATTATACGTTTTATCAATGTTATTTCCCTATTAGTTACAGCATTAAGTCATAAGGTTAATTCAAACTTTATTCAATCAGCTCAGAATTAGTTCATTATTGACCACCAATAACATAATCTAATCAGAACTTGAGAAACATATGCTCGAATGCTTCAGCATACGCCATCAAAGATGAATATAACAGCATTAATAGCAGAGTTCAGCAATCAGTTCGTCAATCATTGTCACTGTCAGAGTCTCCCAAAGAATCCTACCTAAGCCAAATTAGCATTTAGAATGAGGGAATTCATGTGAAAACAATTTACAACATGAATCTGGAAAACATCAAGCTAGTAGATAACCTATAAAAACAGCGCAGTTGGTACCTAGAAAGAAAAGGCACAAAAGTTAATCAGTCACATTGTCATAGCTACCTATCCACGAAATGGATCAGCAACAAAGTCAGTCTTCATCTTCTGGTCATCAGCCGATCAGCAACGCATCAGGCTCTCAAGAACATGAGCCCAATAACATAATCTCGAATTGCTTCTTCTGCATCAGCATTTCACCCCTCGCAACTCTAGTTTTAGCCTCTTGTCATGACTTTTCATTAGAGTTTTTCAGTCCATCCCCCTAATTCCTAATTGGTCAGTCAATCGGCAGATATGACTCTAACCTATAATATTAATTTTACAAATCTATGAATTCCAATATTTCCCCATCCCCAATTCGTTGATTGGTTCACTGTACGATGTCCTCATCATCCGGCTCATCAGGTATCGAAAATGTTGCATCTTCTCCAGTCAGTGCTTCTATTGTTCGAGTCCTGGGAAAGTACATCTTGTCTACTCTACACATAATTGTTTCAATTTGATTCCATCATCTCCTGTCCGTCTGTACATTGCAGATAATTCTAGCTAAGCAAACTTTAACATCGGGTGGTTTAAGGTCAGTTTAGCATCTCATCTTCACTCCAGCATGCTCTAATAATTAAGCTTCTGCACGAGGCCTGGCAAAACTAGGCCACAACTTCGGCTAAGTTAACTCTCCAATATAATGCAAACATAGGTCTTAATATGACATATTACTACATTATTATAATAAATTTCATTATTTCACACATTTGTAGTCCTTTTAGTACAAGTTCGTATAAGTGACTGCCATGCCCTTGGGCACATTTTCAAACGTGCACCTTAATTTTTCTCTACAATTAATTTCTCTATGAACTTTTATAAATCATAACATATAAGCATTTATTAATATTTCTAATTAGCATATCTGCTTCAACAGCTACACACCCTAAATTAACCTGTGCTCACCCAATGGTAGCTTGGTACAGAGCTGTCAGGTGTAACTTATGAGGCAATGTGTAAAGTATTTGTGCAACAAACACACACAGTAAAACAATGACAACACCACAAAGGATGGACTCTACACCAGTTTTGAAACCTAGAGCATATTTATCTGAGTAAAACAAGACCAAAACAACAAAAATCCAATTAATAGTAGTCAAGACATGAATTTTTAAATCTGAAATGTAAATTATTGCTTAGAAGTCACTTGCTGTCAAAACGGTACTTGAGGTCACAAATTCAAGGCTTAGGCTGGCAGCGATGAAGGGTAGGCTGGCTACAGAACCCACACAGGGTCAGCTGAAACAGTACCTTTGATGGAGCACAGCGTCGGCTTCGAGGGCATGATGCATCATTTCCAATCCTCACAGTGGGGTCCCGTGTCGAACTCCATCAAAGCGAATGGGATGTGTCGTTGATGAGCCGTGCAGAGCGTCATCGTTGAGCCGTGCAGGATGTGAATCGACTGTCATCGAACAGCCTCTGCATCAGCATCAAGGGAGTAATGCGTCAAAATTTCTCCTGCACTCGAGGACACTCATTGGTTTTTGCAGAATTCAGCTCCAGAACCCACTTATGAGGACAAGGCACGAGAGAGGGCACGTCAGACAAGGTTAGGATTCACAGGTGGCAGAGTCTAGCAGCACCAGGAGTTGCAAGCAGTCTGTGATCTCCCTGAGACTGCAGAAGAACAGAGGGCAAGCCAGCAAGCCCTTGGAGACACTCTGGATCAGCAAGATGGACCCAGTCCTTATTCTCAGCAGGGCAGAGATCTGCAGGCAGCAGGGCAGCTCAGCAATACAGCGGCGCAGTCCCTTGGAATAGTCACTCCAGGCAGAGAGACAATCCTTACAGCACAGCAGTATTTACTCAAGCAGAGTTTTTCCCAAGTACCGTAGTGATCTGATTTGCTAGGGTCAGAGCCCCATTACTTATTCCCAGAGTGGGGGAGACTTGAAAGCACCTCCTTGAAGTGCACAGGTCCCCCTTTCATCCCAGCCCTGTCGCCAGACTATCAATTGGAAGTAATCAGCCCTTTGTGTAGGGTCAGGCCACTACCCTTTGATTTGTAAGTGGGAACCCCTCCCATCCTTTCTGCCCAGGAACACTCATCAGTATGCAGATGAATGCAGATGTTTTTGAGTGCCACCTTCTATGTATCCACTTTCTATGAGCGGACTCTAGGCGTGCACGTGCCCAGGGAACTAACTATAGAGGGAGCCATGAGTCAAGTACCACATCCTCACAACAAACACAATACATGAGCCCACCTGCTATGAGCAGGGCACTACCCAAGACTCCTGTCACTCACCTGCTGTATTCGAAACTGCCCAATGAGAAGCACAAGCTGAGTTCCACGTAGTCACATTATTCACACAGCCAAGCCAAAGAGTAGGGCACTCAGCACTGCTCCAATATCGTGACATGCTTCTGTCTAATCTCCTGAACTGTCCATTAGGAGGCATGTGGAATGCTGCAGGTTCTCACAACAAACATAATGCCCTTGTAGTCACCTATTTTAAGCAGGGCAGTACCCAAGATCCTTGGCACACACCTGCCTTACTTCCGAACTACCAGCGGGAGGCATGAGTTACTTACCAATTACCCACAACACACACAAAATCATCTTTCATGAGAAGTGAAGTGCCAAGACATCAGGCATCTGCCGTACTTCTGAACTGCCCACAGAAGGCATGTGGTGTCTAGAATGCACCCACAACACACACATACCAACACATGCCTTCTATTAGTAGGGCAGTGCCCAAGTCAGGTGTCATGCTACCTGCCTTACCAACAAACTGCCTCAGGTAAGGCAGGTCAGAGGTTGTGTGAAAAAAGAAAGTACAACACAAGCACAGCCACCTTCGATGAGCACGGCAGTGTCGTAGGCTCCTGACATGTGCCTAACATACCACTGGTACTGCTCAATAGGAGGCACGCACTTATAACAGAATCATGCATACTTACCTTGTATGAGCAGGGCAATGCTGAGTCCGAAGATATTGATGTTGGTCAAGCCCTCGGGAAGTGGGTAGGAAGTCACTATCCTTGCCTTCTGGTCATGGGAGCATGCATCCTTCTAACCTCTGTCCAGTGGGACCTCCGCATTACCCCTAATCTTCCGGTGAGTCCTCCAGGCTGCCCCTTGAAGGGCCAGCTTATGTGCCGGTGCATGCAGGCTACTATATAAACAAATGAGGTACAAAAAAGGCTTCTTCTCCTTGTTTGTGGGGGTTTAGTAAAAAAATGTAATCCCTCCAGGAATGCCTTACTGAGGGTAACTGAAAGTTCCAAGTGTGCACACTTTCTGTCTCCAAATCAAATTTGCATGTGGTCCCCAAATGAGCACACAATAACCTGAGTGCAACATGCACAGGACTATGAGAAAAAAATTTGGTTTTGGCCTGATTTTAGACAGAAAGTAACATCCAAATCAAAATGCACCCATTGCAATTTGTCTTTTTTATTAACATTAGTTATTAAAACAGTTCAATCATGAACCATTTCAGGATTTCACACAGCTACAATACTTATAACATACATATGTAAAAGCCTTTATGTTTATGGGTGAGCAGAACGCGGCTGAATCTTGTGACGGTTTTATGTGACTCCGCGCAATTCAGCAGAATTAAAATCTGCAAATTCCACCCTTAGCATGTAGCACCGAAGATTATCCCCCCCAGAACACTTCAGGGACACTGCACTTTCAAAGACTCTTCATATGATGCCAACCATTAGTCCATGTCATACCCCACACTGTAAATGAGCACCATTTCTTTTGGGATATGAAATCTGGACTCACTTGAATAACCTGCAGGTATGATGCCACCATTACTGCTGTTCCTGGACCCCTCATTTAGGGTCTTATGTCCAGCTCTCTCAGGCTGAGCTCATGGCTGCCTGAGACCATTTTTCTCCCCCATTGATACCTGAATTTGCTTGCAAAAGACCTTCATCTGAGCCACAGAATAAGACTCCATCTGGGTGAGATGAAATTCCACAACTTTAGGTACAGGTGCCGTTTTTTTAGAGTGAGACATGTTTGGCAGAAAAAATCAAAAGGCCAAACAGGGAGAATTGAAAATTTTAAAAATGGCAATGGCGTTGAAGGATCAATGTGTCAAAATATCTCCCACACTCGAAGCCACATGTCGTTTTTTGCAGAATTCAGCAGTAGAACCCACTTTTGAGGACTGGGACTGGAGGGGCACCTCAGACATGTGTCTGACTCACAAATGAAAGAGTTCAGCAGCACCAGGAGCTGCAAGCAGTCTTTGATGTTCCGGAGACTATAGAAGAACAGGGGGCATGCCAGCAAGCCCTTGGAGACACTCTGGGTCAGCAAAGTGGGGCAAGTCCTTGTCCTCAGCAGGGCTTAGATCAGCAGGCAGCAGGACAGCCCAGCAATACAGAGAATCAGTCCCTTGGAACAGTCAGTCCAGGCAGAGTGGCAATCCTTACAGCACAGCAGACATTACTCCAGCAGAGTTCTTCCCAAGTTCAGTGGTGATCTGATTTGCTAAGGTCAGAACTCCAGTACTTATACCCAAAAGTGTCTTTGAAGTGGGGGTGACTTCAAAGCAGTTCTTTGAAGTGCACGGGTCCCCCTTTCATCTCAGCCCTGTCTCCAGACTATCAGTTGGTTGTAATCAGTCCTTTTTGTGGTGTCTGGCCACTGCCCTTTGAAGTGTAAGTGTGAACCCCTATCATCCTCCCTGCCCTAGAAGATCCATCAGTATGCAGATTAATGCAGATGTAGTTGAGTGTCCTGTGCTCTGGATGGCATGCAGAAATGTAGCTGTCACCCAAACCAGTCCAGACGTGTATTGGAGAAAGACTGTCAGGCACACAGAGCAGAGACAGCAGAGAAATGCTTACTTTCTAAAATTGGCATTCTAAAATGGCAATTTTAACTCTAACTTTACCAGTAAAGAGGATTTATCAGTACCATTCCAATAATATGAAGCTTGATGTAACTACCCCTTTCTGATCAGGAATTAAAGCTTAGAATTCTATTAAGGAATTCTCAATGCTGGCCTATGAGAGGAGTATGGTCTTGCAGTAGTGAAAAATTACCTACAAGGACATGTAAAACTTAAAAGTATATGTCTTGCCTTTTACTTCAGTCAAACAACAGAACAATTCAAAATATACAACATACAGGATTAAAAAACACTGCATATTTAAAATGCCAATTCTAAGCAAGAGGTGATTCAAGTAAGCCTTTATAAAAACTAAAAAACAAAGTACATTTTTTGCCCAGACCGCTTAAAACATGACAGAACGTGTTTGAATAAATAGCACAATGTGCAAAATGCAGCAAGCAAATCCATAGTCAGCATGAAACGGACATATTACACAATTGTCTAGCTCCCTAACTAACCTATTGAAGGCCCAGTCTGAGCAATACAAAAGTATCAACGGAAAATAAATTTTAGTCCAAGACATGATGTGAAAAGAGTAAACACCCCAAACCAAACTATGAAACAGCTAGACATTTGAGAGCAGCGTGCAATATGCAGCCACAAACAGCAGATATTTTACTAAAGTGCAATATGTAAAGTATGTCAAAGGCATAAGTAGACCCATCCCGTTAGCAGCATCCCGGTATAGAGTAATGGAAAAAAACTGGTTATTTAAATGCAATACGCAACACACAGTTTTTACCATAGGGGCCACACAAAAGGCAACAAGTATGTTCACTAAAGTTAATATAAAACAAAAAAAATTTAACATTAAAAATAGTGTGCAATACACATTTACAACCAATCAATTGGCATCAGCTTCAGTCTTTACGCTGCTATATGTAAAATGAGCCAAAGGGATAATTAGACATGAGCCCTTACTGCACAATTAAGCAGGATGAAAGTTTGAAAACAGTGTGCAACATGCAAAAAAGGCAACAGGTATGTTCACTAAAGTGCAATATGCAAAGTATGCCACAGGCATGAGTAGTCCTGGCCCGTTAGCAGCATTCTGGCATACAATAATGGAAGAGACTGGTCATTTAAATAAAATATGCAATGTGAACTTAAGACCATAGGAAGCCACACAAAGGTAACAAGTAAATTCACTAAAGTGCAATGTGCAAATTATGCCTAAGGCATAAGTAGACCCAGCCCGTTAGCAGCATCCTAAGCATGCAGTGATGGAACACAGCACATAAAACGTAGTGCAAAAATTAAAAAGTGCACAGAACAAAAAATGTGCAGTAGAAGTAAGATTCAACATTTTAACTGTGTGTTATTATGGCACCAGAAACATTTACTTTGTCCAATTCAATTGTGACCATCCGGAGAAACTTAACAGTTTAGAAAATTGTTAATAGGATTCAGACAAGCAGTTACTGCCTGCCGGCAGATGTGGCTTCCAGGACGGATGAATTCAGGCTGAAGAAGACTTAGGCCCTCATTCTGACCCTGGCGGTCGGTGATAAAGCGGCGGCCAAGCCGCCAACAGGCCGGCGGTCTAAAATATGCAATTCTGACCCTGGCGGGAACCGCCAACACAGCCCGCCAACTTAACACTCCGCCCGCCACAGCAGTACAAACAAACAGCGCGGCGGTTCCCGCCAACAGCCAGGCGGCAGACAATGTACCGCCCACCCTATTACGACCCACCAATCTGCCACCTTTTCCGGGGCGGGAGCACCGCCGATAAGAACACGGCGGAAACAGACTACGAACGGGAAAACGCTCACCTCTACGCACTCCACGCGAGATTCCGGCAGTATGGAACCAGAGTTGCAGGTCATCCCCGCACTCCTATTCCTGCTCATATACCAGGAGCACGCCCGGCGGCGCGGAAGACATCGGTGAGTACTGCACCTACGACACAGGGGAGGGAAAAGATTACCGGCACACACCCACCCACCCACACCCACTACAACACACACATCAATGCATTCCCACAGATCACTGTCACAACCCACAAACCACCCCCCTCCGAAATAATGCAAAGACCAAAAGAAGAGATCATAAACGGGCAGATATATTGAAATATGTACACCAGTAATCCCAATAAATAAATAAACTATGTACAAAATATATACAGCTACTAAATGTAGTCCAACCACTGTCCGTGGATCACAGGCGTCCTGTGCAAAGGGGCAAGGCCCAGTCCCACGACAAGAACTCCACGGAGAGAACACTGCAGGGGCATCAGAAAGAAAATAGGACAGGCACCTCAGGGGGAAGGGAAGGGGGGGCACCTCAGCCACTTGAGTACACGACGCCAGATCCACGAGGGGACTCCATGACCACTGGGCCATCCTGGGGAGAGCAAAGCCACAGTCCAAACAGTCCATACAGTGGGTGGCCTGCCCACTGGGCCATCCTGGGGAGAGCAAAGCCACAGTCCATACAGTCCATACAGTGGGTGGCCTGCCCACTGGGCCATCCTGGGGAGAGCAAAGCCACAGTCCAAACAGTCCATACAGTGGGTGGCCTGCCCACTGGGCCATCCTGGGGAGAGCAAAGCCACAGTCCATACAGTCCATACAGTGGGTGGGCTGCCCACTGGGCCATCCTGGGGAGAGCCAAGCCACAGTCCATACAGTCCATACAGTGGGTGGCCTGCCCACTGGGCCATCCTGGGGAGAGCAAAGCCACAGTCCATACAGTCCATAACAGACCCCACTGCCACTGGAGGAGGCAAGTTGGCCAGAGGACATCCTGCAGCCCTGCCCGAGATAGATCCTGCCCTGCCACGTCTGCCAAAGGGCCAGCGGTTATTGCCTTGAAGGGCCCAGTTCAGCGGTTCCTGAGACGGCGGGGCCCAGTTCAGCGGTCCTTGCCCTGAAGGGCCCAGTTAAGCGGTTCTTGAGACGGCGGGGCCCAGCGGAGCGGTGCTTGAGACGGCGGGGCCCAGTTCAGCGGTCCTTGCCCTGAAGGGCCCAGTTAAGCGGTTCTTGAGACGGCGGGGCCCAGCGGAGCGGTTCTTGAGACGGCGGGGCCCAGCGGAGCGGTTCTTGAGACGGCGGGGCCCAGCGGAGCGGTGCTTGAGACGGCGGGGCCCAGTTCAGCGGTTCTTGAGACGGCGGGGCCCAGTTCAGCGGTTCTTGAGACGGCGGGGCCCAGTTCAGCGGTTCTTGAGACGGCGGGGCCCAGTTCAGCGGTCCTTGCCTTGAAGGGCCCAGTTCAGCGGTTCTTGAGACGGCGGGGCCCAGTTCAGCGGTGCTTGAGACGGCGGGGCCCAGTTCAGCGGTCCTTGCCCTGAAGGGCCCAGTTAAGCGGTTCTTGAGACGGCGGGGTCCAGTTCAGCGCTCCTTGCCTTGAAGGGCCCAGTTCAGCGGTTCTTGAGACGGCGGGGCCCAGTTCAGCGCTCCTTGCCTTGAAGGGCCCAGTTCAGCGGTTCTTGAGACGGCGGGGCCCAGTTCAGCGGTCCTTGCCTTGAAGGGCCCAGTTCAGCGGTTCTTGAGACGGCGGACGGTCTATGGCCAACTGCTAATTGCCTGGTGGTGCCCTCCTGGGCAGCGGGGATGGTGCTCCTTCACTGCCCACCTGGGCTGTGGGTGGTGGGGCCCTCCTGGCCAGCTGGGCTGGGTCCTCCCTGGGCAGCGGCTATGGGGGTGGAGGGCTCTCCCGGGGCAGCTGTGCCGGTTTCTCCCGGGGCAGCGGCTATGGGGGTTGTGGGCTCCTCCTGGGCAGCAGGCCTGCTGCCTGACCTCTCCGACTTGCTGCCCTTGCCCTCCTTAGTCGTCGGCCTGTGGCCCTTTCCTCCCTTTGGAGCTGTGGCTGGTGACTGTCTCTGGGTGGTGTCCGGGGGGGATGTAGAAGGCGGGCTCCTGCGGCCCCCCTTCCGCCTTCTGCTCCTCTTCCCAGGGGGTGGGCTGGCTGTCCCCTTGCTGCTGGGCGAAGATCCAGACATGCGGGCTGGCGGGCTCCAATACCCCTGCACCCTTGTCAAGGGGGCTGCAGGGCTGGTGGTGGCTGAGGTGCTCTTCTTACCCCAACGAGAAGGAGGGGGGGGCTCAGGGTCAGGAAAGAAGTTAGTAGTGGCGAGGAAGAGCTTCTTGGGACAATGGAGAGTGGTAGGTACAGTGGGAATGGGAGTGGAGGGAGAGGATGTGGTTGTAGGTGAGTCACGTTTGCTGTCTTTGGGTGCAGGTGCAGGAGGGATAGGCTGTCGTGAGGTGGATGGCTGTTGGGTGGGTGGGTGGCTGCGTTTGTGTGGTGTGGAAGAGGGGGTGACAGACACAGTGGGAGAGGACACAGGGGACGTGTAAATGGCAGTGGGGGTGGTGACTGCACGTGTGCGGACTGGAGTGGAGGGTGTGCTGGTGATGGAAACACTGGCTGATGGTGAGGTGAATGGAGGTGTGAGTGTAGACGTCACAGGGAGGGAGGAGGGAGACGAGGAGGTGGGGGTCACAGAGGTGGTAGTGACTGTTGGCATGTCTGCATCGGAATGTTGCGTGTGTGAATGTCTGCGTGATCTGTGCTTATGTTTGGATGAGCTTCTCTTGGGTGTTGAGGTGTGTGCAGGCTGGTCTGATGGTGTGGGTGGGACAGGCAGAGGAACAGGAGACTGGGAGGAGGGAGTTAGTAGAGGCAGGCAGGAGACAGGGACAATGGCTGCCGTCAGTGCTGAGGCCAGAGCCTGGAACGATCGCTGATGGGCAGCCTGACCCGAATGAATGCCCTCCAGGTACGCATTGCTGCGATGAACCTCCCTCTCCACCCCCTGGATGGCATTCAAAAGGGTAGTCTGCCCAACAATGAGCGTTCGGAGTAGGTCAATGACCTCCTCACTGAGGGCAGCGGGGGTAACAGGGGCAGGGCCTGAGGTGCCTGGGGCGAAGGAGATGCCCGGCTTCCTGGCAGAGCGGGCACGGGGCGAACGCGGAGGGGCTGCTGGGAGGGCGGAGATGGTGCGCTGGGTGGCGGCTGTACCTGTAATGGCGGGGGGCACGGATGGTGCCACCCCCGCAAGGGAGCCCCCTTCCGAGGACGTGTCCGTGTCGCTGCAGGGTCCAATCGTCCCCGTCGTGGAGCTCCCCTCGCCCTCCGTCTCACTGGTCCAGTCTGACTCTGTGGCATGGCCCTCCTGGGCCATGTGAGATGCAGCTCCCTCCTGCCCCGATGCCACTTCTCCTCCGCCTGATGATGCTGATGCACACAAGCACAGAAAGACAAACAAAAAGGGGGGGGGAGAGAGAAATAAAGGGATATTGAGTACATGGATCTCCGGTACAGTTAGCGGACATGACAGACACAGATGCCCCCTGCACTAAGTTGCGCACTTGGGGTCCGCTACGCATTCCGTGGAACATGCCCTACACGCCTAGAGTTGACAACTGCACCCATGGATGACACGGCCCAGGGATGGCTGTACTGACAAACTACTGAGGGTGGTGGCTGGGGACACAGGGGCTTACGGGGGTGCCCAGCCTACAGATATCGCCCTGGCCTAGGGGGACCCCCAGCCCTCCTCCCCCAACCAGACACCTCCACTGCGCGACAACAGAGTAGATAATGCTTGTACTCACCCCCTTGTGTCTGCTGTGCTGCCCTCACGCGCCCATCCAATTCAGGGTAGGCCACCGCCAGGATCCGGAACATCAGGGGGCTCAGTTGACGGCAGGCACCCCGCCTACGTTGGGAGGCCATCCCCAGCAGAGACTCGGCGGTCTTCTTGGTCCCGCGGCGGATGTCCTCCCACCTCTTGCGGCAGTGGGTGCCCCGTCGATGGTGGACCCCCAGGGTCCGGACTTCCTTGGCGATGGCACGCCAAATCCCGATCTTCTCATGGGCGCGGACCTATGTGACACGTACAGGGAGGGAGAAATACCACGTTCAAGTTTGTCTGCATTTTCCTTTCCAGTGGCCCAACGCCCCCCATCCCCGCCAGGCCCCCCGCCATGACCCCCGCCAGGCCCAACATGCCCCCCATCCCCGCCAGGCCCCCCGCCATGACCCCCGCCAGGCCCAACATGCCCCCCATCCCCGCCAGGCCCCCCGCCAGGCCCAACATGCCCCCCATCCCCGCCAGGCCCCCCGCCAGGCCCAACATGCCCCCCATCCCCGCCAGGCCCCCCGCCAGGACCCCCGCCAGGCCCAACATGCCCCCCATCCCCGCCAGGCCCCCCGCCAGGCCCAACATGCCCCCCATCCCCGCCAGGCCCCCCGCCAGGCCCAACATGCCCCCCATCCCCGCCAGGCCCCCCGCCAGGCCCCCCGCCAGGCCCAACATGCCCCCCATCCCCGCCAGGCCCCCCGCCAGGCCCCCAAGCCAGCCAGTGGCCCCAAATCCATATTGAATTAAACTCACTTGTTGGTCTGGAGGACCGTAGAGTAGCGCATACTGGGGGAGGACCCCATCCACAAGTTTCTCCAACTCCTCTCCAGTGAAGGCAGGGGCCCTTTCCCCAGGTGCAGCAGCCATTGTCCCTTCCAGACCGAGGTCACAGCAACACTTGCAGTATAGGTCCTCTCCTGTGAAAGTTCAAGTCGCAAGTGGATAAGTAGATAGAAAATGGCGGTCACGTCCGCGGCGGTGCGTACCGCGGCGGTGCGTCCCGCCACCGCCGCCGCCCTTCGCCATTGGCTCCTGAAACCCATAGGCTTCAATGTTAACCAATGCGGCTTGGCGCCGCGGTCTTGGCCCGCCGCCCGCCGCGGTGTGCCACGCCAGCGCATTGACCTCACATCCCATTGTCACACTTCACAGGTCAGGCAGCCGCCATTTCCAGGGCCCACATGGCTCAATTTCAACTGCGTCACACAGGCCTAGGCCTTGCTTAGCCACTCAGACACGCCATTCACTGCATAGAGAATCGTTTACTGTGCTAGCTGTGAGTACGTACCTGTGGGTTGCTTGACTGTGTGCTCCATGTTGTCCTTCCTAGGCACCGTCCGCTGGTTTGGGCGAGGAGACGGATGAATCCTCCCGTGTACCGACCGCTGGTGGACCTGTCGACAATGGAAGAACGCCACATTATCCTGACCTACCGTCTTAACCGTGCCACTATCCATGAACTGTGTGCCCAGCTGGAGCCCGACCTGATGTCCCCCATCCGCCAACCCACAGGGATTCCCCCTCTGGTGCAGGTCATGTCAGTACTCCATTTCTTGGCAAGTGGGTAATTTCAGACAACCGTGGGAATTGCTTCTGGGATGTCTCAGCCCATGTTTTCGAAGGTGTTATCCAGAGTGTTGTCTGCCCTGATGAAATCCGTGAGGAGCTACATCATTTTCCCTGAGGTGGGCGAATTGGCTACAGTGAAGGGTGATTTCTACACCCTTGGACATATTCCCAACGTAATTGGTGCCATTGATGGGACCCATGTGGCTTTGGTTCCCCCAAGAGACAGGGAGCAGGTGTACAGGAACAGAAAAAATTACCATTCAATGAACATCCAGGTGGTGTGTTTGGCTGACCAGTACATCTCGCATGTAAATGCCAAATTCCCTGGGTCAGTGCATGACGCCTACATCCTCAGGAATAGCAGCATCCCTTACGTGATGGAACAGCTACAGAGACACCGTGTATGGCTAGTGGGGGACTCTGGGTACCCCAACCTGTCGTGGCTACTGACCCCAGTAAGGAATCCCCGGACCAGGGCAGAGGAACGGTACAATGAGGCCCATGGGCGTACTAGGAGGGTGATCGAACGCACCTTTGGCCTCCTAAAGGCCAGGTTTAGGTGCCTGCATATGACAGGTGGATCCCTAATGTACTCACCTAGGAAGGTGTGTCACATCATCGTGGCCTGCTGCATGCTTCACAACCTGGCTTTGCGCCGCCAGGTGCCTTTCCTGCAGGAGGATGGTCGAGACGGTGGTGTTGTGGCAGCGGTGGAACCTGAGGAGAGTGACGAGGAGGAAGACGACGGGGCTGAAACAGACAACAGGGACAGAATCATTGAACAGTACTTCCAATAGGACACAGGTAACATTTCAAAGATAATTTAGTAAATGTTAACTACTCTCCAGCATCTCTGCTGCCTGTCTATTTGCCCCAGTGTATGATGACTGAGTTTTGGCTTTTCCCTCCCTATTTCAGATCTGAGGTCCCCACTACGAGTCCTGTGCTTCGTTTCCCCATGGACTACAGCTTTGTGGCAGCTGTTTGTTGACTTCACCATGTACAAGGACATATTTGCACTGTCATGTCAATTACAATCTATTGAAATCACAGCCAGACTCCAGATATTTTGGTGCAAAATAGGTGTTTATTTAAGTGCTCAAAATGGGATGGGTGGTTTCAAGTGGGTGGGGGCTATGGTGAAGGAATGTCCAGGGCAGAGTCCAGAGTAACAGTCACACAGGTGCATTGTCCAGAGGCCTGTGGAGAGATGGAGCATGGGCAGTTCAAGGATGGACAGGGTGACAATGTGGGACAGTGGGATGACATCAGGTGGTATCCATTGCTGGCGGGGGTCTTGACATCCTACTCTGTCTTCTTGCGAGATCTCAGGGCCCTCTTGCGGGGTGGTTCTTCTCCTGCAGGAGGTGGGGGTCCGGTGGGCTGCTGCTGTGCGGGGGCCTCCTGTCCACTAGCGCCGGCGGAGGTGGTTGGCTGTTCTTGGTCCAGGCTAGTGGCAGGGGCCCTTGGGTGTTGTTGAGTGTCCGCCCTGATGTTGACGAGGTCCTGCAGCAGCCCTACCATGGTAACCAGGGTGGTGTTGATGGCTCTGATGTCCTCCCTGTACCCCCGATAGTGTTCCTCCTGCAGTACCTGGATCTCCTGGAACCGGGCAAGTACCGTCGCCATCGTCTCCTGGGAGCGGTTGTATGCTCCCATGATGGTGGTGAGGACCTCGTGGAGAGTGGGTTCCCTGGGCCTCTCCTCCCCCCCCTGTCGCACAGCTGCCCTCCGAGTTCCCCTGTTTCCCTGGGCCTCTGCCCCCTGGCCGGTGTGCCCACTACCACTGCCCCCAGGTCCCTGTTGTTGTTGGGGTGGTGGGTTATCCTGGGTGCCCTGTAGTGGTAGACACACCGCAGATTGACGCGCCCTGGAGACAGAGGCATGGGCCCGCTGGGTGGGAGCTGTGCTGGTGTTCCCAGAGGGGTTTGGGTCTGTAGTGGCCTGGGCCTGTGTGAGGGGAACCGACTGTCCAGAGGTCCCCGATGGTCCGGGCTGGTCATCGGTGTCCAGGTCGACAGAGCTGCTGTCATCGCTGACGGCCTCTTGGGTGGGGGGTGTGGATAATTCTGGCCCCTCCGCCGCGGTGTGTTGACGGTCGGGTCCTGCAGGGGTATAGAGGTATGGTTATAGTTTCAATGTGTGGCATATGGGTGTATCTGTGGGTTCTCGTGTCCCCAAGTGCTGGCATTCGTGTGTGGGGGCTTTGGTGAGGGTGGCTTGTGGGGGGGATGTGTATATGCATTGGGCATGCTTTGGTGATGGGTGTCCATGCTTAGTGGACGCATGCAGGCCTAGGTTTTGGGATGTGTGGGTTGTGATGGTGAGACATTGGCGGGGAATAGGTGTGCTGGGGGTGGGGGTGAGGATGGTGGTGGGGGTGAGGATGGTGGTGGGGGTGAGGATGGTGGTGGGGGTGAGGGTGGGGGTGAGGATGGGGGTGGGGGTGAGGGTGGGGTTCGAGGATGGGGGTGAGGGTTGGGGTCTGATTTGGCATGCAGGTGGGGGGGAAGCAGTATTGAAGCTTCAACTTACCAGTATCCATTCCTCCGCCGACTCCTGCGAGGCCGTCAGGATGCAGGATGTTCAAGACTTCCTCCTCCCATGATGTGAATTGTGGGGGTTGAGGTGGGGGTCCTCCGCCAGTCTTCTGCACGGCGATGTTGTGCCTGGATACCATGGAACGCACCTTCCCCCGTAGGTCGTTCCATCGCTTCCTGATGTCTTCCCGATTTCTGGGGTGCTGTCCCACTGCGTTCACCCTGTCGACAATCCTCTGCCATAGCTCCGTCCTCCGGGCAATGCTGGTGTATTGTATCTGTGTGCCGAACAGCTGGGGCTCTACCCGAACGATTTCCTCCACCATGACCCTGAGTTCTTCGTCTGTGAAGCGGGGTTGTCTTTGGGGTGCCATGGGGTGGTGTGTATGATGTGTGGGGTGGAGTATGTGTATTTAAGTGAGTTGAGTGTGGTGGTGTGTGTTGTTTTGTGTGTGGATAGTGTGTGGGTGATGGTGTTGAGTGGCTGTGGCTGTTATTTTTTGGATGCTGGTGTCTCGCTCTTGCCTTCTTTACGAATTTTTTAGCGTAGGGGTTTGTGGGTGATGTGGGTGGGTGTTTTATATCGTATTGTGTGTGTGGGAGTGGTGTGTGTATGTGTATCAGGTGTGTGGGATTCAAATCGTCCAATGTGGCTGAGTTTTGTTCGTTTGTGTGTATTCTGACCGCGGCGGTGTGTCCCGCCAATGGAATACCGCGTTTGAATGACCGCCGCGTGGATTCGTGGGTCGTAATGGCATGGGCGTATTTCTGTTGGCGTGACGGTGGAGGTTTTGTCACCTCCACCTTTCCGCCGACCGCTGGTCTGGCGGTCTGTTGTGGCGGTCGGATTTTCGGAGGTTTGCCTTCTGCGGGTCAGAATGACCGTGGCGGGTTTCCGCGACCGCGGCGGGATTATGGAGGATTTCTGACCGGCGGTAGGCGCCTTTTACCGCCGAGGTCAGAATGACCCCCTTATTCTTTGCTGCAGCACTGCAAGGCAGGTGCATAAGATGTAAATTAGAGTTTCTTTGTCTTGGCCACAGGGACCGCATTGCATGTCATACGATTCTGAATACAGCCACGCTGGAAGATGGGCAATCAGATTCCACTCACCCAGCCTTAAAGCCACAAGCCTAGCCTGAATGCACACAGGGTAAGTTCAGCTGATGTAGTTCTGCTGCTTAGTGGAGGCATAGAAGTTAATAACTGACCATGCATGACAGCACTTGATTAATGCTGCCAGATCCTCTAACTGTGGCAGTTTTTTTGTTGTTGAAGTTGTTTGCTTCTTGAAAACCTGGGGAGAAAAATGTTTACACAGTGATAAAAAAGTAACCCCTAGGGGGAACAAGAACCATTCACCACTCAAAACTACCACAAGCACTCAACACTTCAATGATCAGTCTTAATAAAGGAATATATAAAAAATGATTTAATAAATAATCCAATACAATTGCAAAAAACAGTTAGAGAGACCCAACCAGCCCAGTACTAAAAATCAATAAAACTAATGCAAAATAAATAAAATGGGAGACAACACACAAGACATCCTTCCTACTCTATCATCTTTTGCTGTTCAAAATATGGTATCTACTGACTAATTGATTTATACGTCCAGTTGGCATGTCGGAAACGTTACGAGAGGAAGTAATACTCTGATTGGTGGACATGTCGGCCGACCTCACGCCCACTTGTGAATAAAAGAAAGGAGCAATATGGGGATTAGTTGGTTTATTTACCACGGAAGGGAGAACGCTGTTCCGTAAAAGAAAGGTGAGTGCAGTCTGGTATGGAGAAAGGACTCTGCGCACTTAATATACAAGGGGCAAAGTTATTTGGAGCCCGGTATGTTATAACTCGGGTCTGTTGCTGGCATGATGTTTTGTCATCTTTGTATAGATATAACTAAGGTGCATTGTGTTAAATGTAAACGCCAGCTGTCCCCGTTACCATTAGGAGGACGAGTGATATAATTGAAGGAGTATTTAGCGTGATACATTTTGAGCCCGTACCTCAAATAGGTGTCACACGGGGCCACACTACAGATGAGAGAGTGATTCTGCTGTTGTCTTGTTGTGATGAAGATGAACAAGCTACTGAGTAATATGGTGCTCCAATAGATGGATAGTGGTGTCTATTGATAGTTATGTAATTTTTAACAGGTCGCTATAGAGTACGTTGTTAAGAATTATTGATATATTTATTTTTCTAATTAGGTAGCTTTGAAAATGTGTTAGTTAAGGATGTGTGATAGTCTACTTATTGGGTAATATTAGGTCGATGTGTTTACTCCTGTTTTTCACCTATAGGTCAAAGAGTGAGAGATAATTTGATGACATAGGGCTCCCTTTAAATATTTAAATTAATCTGAAGGTTTGATGACATAAATGGTAAGCTCTAGAAAAATGTATTATGATATGATAGCTATTTTTAATCACTATATTATTATTATTATTATTTGTATTATTATTATTATTAATATTATTATTGCCTTTTTATTGTTTTTATTTTATCTTACCACATCTGGGCAACAGTAATGGGCTTTGCATGTGGATTGTTAATCACAGGTGATAAGGAGAAGAAAAAAGATATAATGATTACCCATTAAATAATTGGGTCTCATTGAAACGATTAATTACTTATTAATTTGCTTTGTCCAAATAGAAATGATTTGTTCTTCGGCCCAAAGAGAAGACAAATATATTCTCTGAATGAGGATAGGAGTTTGGTGAAGATTAGTGAATTTATGTGTGTTTGTCATATATTGGATGCAGGTGAGTGGAGGCTTTTAATAATGACTGGTGTGCTGGTAATCTTTTTTAAATAGCACTGGTATGATTGACTGACCTACATTGGTTGTTTTCATGTAATATTTTAATAAAGGAATAATGATTAGTTTTATAGTATATTATAATGGATGTTTATGCTGTTTAGGTAATATTGGGAGGGTCTGACTTGGGGACTTATAAAACCTTCAAAGAAGTTATAAAAAATAATTGCTTTGTTTGGTTGAAAGGGTAGGTAATTAGGAAATTCATGTTTGTCTGTTAATTATTTCTGTATAGATACAAAAAGGAATACGTTGGGAGTAAACTGATTTGTCCTGAAGAAGGTGGTGGAAGGACTTTGAAAGACCACCGATACGCGTTGACGCAAGTTGGATTGCTGGACCTATTGGAACTGGCTTATATAGACTGGAGACTGGATGTAGAAATCAATTAGCCAGTAGATACCATATCTGGAACAGCAAAAAATGATAGGCTAGGAAGGATGTCTTGTGTGTTGTGTCCCATTTTTTTTTTTTACATTAGTTTTATTGATTTTTAGTACTGGGTTGGTTGGGTCTTTATAGTTGGTTTTTGCAATTGTATGGGATTATTTATTAAATCCCTTTTTAGGTATTCCTTTATTAAGACTGATCATTGAAGTGTCTGAGTGCTCGTGGCAGTTTTGAGTGGTGGATAGTTCTTCTTCCCCCTAGGGGTTACTTTTTTATCACTGTGTTGCGGTTCCCTGTCCCTTTGGGGTGATAAGTTGAGTGGGGCCCTCTCTCTCCTTTGTTTGTGGAAAAAGATGTTTCCTCCAAGCCTCTGTCAGTGAAACTTCGGTCAGCTTATCATCTAGATGACGTCTGTATGATGATGTTAACTCTGCACCCTCTAATTTGCACCAGATTAGGCCATGAATGGACTCTTGCAATGCAGATCGAAGTCTGTGGCAGAAACTGAGGAAGCAGCTGCCTCTTGCCCAGGACTGTTTTGTAATGTTGTATTCAAGTCTCACTTGCACTGGTGACGATCTCTTTGGTAACCAAAGAGTGGCTTTCTAAATTCCATTAATCAGTTTGTCTACTGTCCTTACATCCCTGTCCAAGGTCATTTCTTTTTCATAGGTTAAAGCGGGAATGACCTTTGCTTTCTTCACCTGGAGAAGAGGGTCCAGGCTTGGACTTTGGAATTTCATTGCAGCAGCTAAAAGAGCGAACTTGAAGCTGGAGCCCTTATGTTCATAGAGCGCAAGTGAGATGTGAATGATCCTTTACTGTTCAGGAGAAGGCCCGGATATTTATAGACATAGCTGTGGTGAATCCATACGTTATTTAGCTGCCACCTCTTGTACCGGGTGTTTTTAAACCAAATGTAACTGCCATAGGTTTTGCTTTGGTTGCTTTCCAACCCATTCCTGACTGTATAGGCATACAAAATGGAGAATTGCCACCCAAGGCTAATCTTTGTCTGACTGAGGAGCCCAAAGTCTTCGGCATGTGGCAGAAAGGAGGTACGATGATCTCCCGGTGTGGGCGGGTGGCAGTTTACTTCATCAAGGAACTTCGACATGTCAGCTATGTGTAAATTGAAGAACAAGGGAGCAAGAATAAAACCTTGCATCAGACCAGAATTTGTTGATATCTTTCGTGAAATACATGAGCAATCTCCCTATTTGACCTGCACCCTGGTGTTGGTATATAGCTGTTCAATTGCTCTCAGAAAAGCACATGGCAGCCCCTAACCTCGCAGTTCACCCAAAAAGGGCCTCTTCATGTGCTGTCAAAAGCAGCTCTAGAGTCCACAAAACAAGAGTGAAGCACCAGTTTATTACTAATTGCTTTGTCACACATGAGGAACAGTGCCATCATATTTGCCTCTGAATCTGCGTGGATTCCTTGAAATGATCTGGCGCTCCTCTGCCCAGGGATTGAGGTTTTACCTAGAGTCTACTTTAGGAGTGACTTGTATGTAATAAAAGGGGAGTTTAATGCTTGGCAAGAGGTTTTAAATGCCAAGTCAAAGTGGCAGTGCAACTGCACACACAGGTCATTCAATGGCAGGCCTGAATCAGGTTTTAAAGGTTACTTACGTTGGTGGTATAATCAGTGCTGCAGGCCCAGCCCACTAGTAGCATTTATATTTACAGGCCCTGGATTATTGGTATACCACCTTACAAAAGACTTATACATGAATCAAATATGCCAATTTTGGGTACAACAATATTACCATGTTTAGGAGAGAAGCACATGTACTTTAGCACTGGTAAGCAGTGGTAAAGTGCTCAGAGTCCTGAGGCCAACAAAAAGATACACTCAATGGAATGTGAAAAGCAAAAACTTTGGTGTGACCCTCCAGAAAGCGGCATTTTCAACACATAGGATTCTAGCCCACAGGTGTTAAGCCTTAGTTACATAGGCTATTCCTCAAATAACAATTTCTTTGTTATATTACATAATGCACTAAACCTTCTTATCTTTGTGGGACTAGTATAATGTCATCTACCCAACCAAAACGTCAGGGTGCTATTTTAGACTATGCAACTCTGTATGTGGAATTTATGATTCACCAGACCCTGAGTAACAAAAGAACTTTCTTACAACCTTCTCATCTTTCCAAGTTTCTGCAGTTGTCTCTTTAGGGCTGTTCTACTACCTTGAAAATGAAAATATGAATCCAGCAAACTCTGGACACCTCTATTGATTATAGTCTGTGATCACTATTGCAATGCGGCTGCCAAGTGGTATTTGATATCCAAAATAAATGTTACTTTCGTGAAGAAAAGAAGGTAAACTATTTATTCTGGATGCACACAAATCCATTACTATAAACAATGTACATGAGTGCAAAGAAAACGTTGCATGTTTTCATCAACTTTTTCTACATAAAATGTTTTTACTCCTTTCTTGGTGGAGAAAATATGGAGCAAAATAAACTAGGTCCATGCACGATGGCCCGAAACCAGTTTGCAAGTGCACTTGTGTAAACGTATACCCTTCATCCATTTTTTAATATAACCCTTGGGCCCAGATATAAGAGGGCCTAGTGCCTTCTTGAACCAAATTAGCGTAACTTTTTATTCAAATGTGGCCCAAAGATGCGAAATTCGCCTTACCATATTGTGCCACTTTGTAACGCCTTGAGCCACATTATCTGTGCGCCAGGCATAATGTATGCAAGGCGAGCGTTCCCCCATTAGGGAGACTGCAAAAATGGTGCAGTGGAATCCCTTAGATTCCACTAAGACATTTTTAGCTGCTATTTTTAACGCCTGCACAGAGCAGGTGTTAAAAGGGGGCACACCTTTGTTTTCAGTGTGACCCTATGTACTCTGCAGGATAGCTAATCCTTCAGAGTACATCAATAGCGTCAAACATTTTGATACATGGTGCGCTGTATATTAAGGGGGTGATTCTGATTCTGGCGGGCGGCGGAGGCCGCCCGCCAGAATTCCGCCCCCATTATACCGCTCCGCGGTCAGAAGACCGCGGAGGGTATTATGAGTTTTTCCCTGGGCTGGCGGGCGGTCTCCAAAAGACCGCCCGCCAGCCCAGGGAAAAACTCCCTTCCCACGAGGATGCCGGCTCGTAATCGAGCCGGCGGAGTGGGAAGGTGCGACGGGTGCAGTGGCACCCGTCGCGTATTTCAGTGTCTGCAAGGCAGACACTGAAATACTTTGCGGGGCCCTCTTACGGGGGCCCCTGCCGTGCCCATGCCATTGGCATGGGCACGGCAGGGGCCCCAAGGGGCCCCGCGACCCCCCCTACCGCCATCCTGTTCATGGCGGCTTTCCCGCCATGAACAGGATGGCGGTAGGGGGGTCAGAATCCTCATGGGGGCGGAGCGCGCTCCGCCGCCATGAAGGATTCCCCCGAGCAGCGGTAAGTCGGCGGGAGCCCGCCGACTTGCCGCTTCTGACCGCGGCTGAACCGCCGCGGTCAGAATGCTCGTGGGAGCACCGCCAGCCTGTTGGCGGTGCTCCCGTGGTCGGTGGCCCTGGCGGCCACCGGCCGCCAGGGTCAGAATGACCCCCTAAATATGGCGCATGCATGGGGCACTAAGGGACACAAGAGAAGTGGCGCTTCATTGGGTACAACGCCACTTTTCTTAAATTCGTGGCTTTATATTTTCTACTGTACTTAAACCTGAAGGTATTCATTAACTTTTTTAGTGCGAATTGATCTTGTGCTATCGTTTCTCCAGGAGGAGCGAGGTGGTTTTGAAGGAGTTTGCACATTAGAGCCATGTTGCGCAATGGCAACCGGAGCCTGGACTATAACCAGCCTTGTTTAGTTCGAAATGTGGCAGGAAAATATGTTAATTGATGCCTGCCTCGCTGTCCATATTGACAGTTTTGAATCCGACTTTCTGGCAGTCCTGAAAGGTGCAGCTTCGACGGAGCCGCAGACTAGGATGACTAGATCCCTGCCACCACACACCTGAATGTTGGGGGGCATGAGAGTGAGTTGTAGAGCTTGCAGACGGCTAAGGAGGCGGGGCGGGCCAGCCGAGCGAAATATTCCCTTCCATTCAAGCGCATTGATGGCTGGGGCGGCAGTCTTGTTTTTCCTAAAGTCAGACGAGACGGAGTTCTCCAATGAAAATAAATCTCACATTAATTATGGCCTCGAGCTAGGTGGCAGACAAGCCGTCTTGCTGCTGCGCCGCCTCGGATTTCTTGCCCTTCACTACTTTTTTCCCAAGTGGAGTTCAAAAGCGTTGTGGGAATGGTTAAGTGGAGTAGATACATTCCTAGATCCCCAAGCTCTCTCTTTTTCTTGGTTCTATGTTTACCTTAACGGTCATGTATACCCATATACATTGCGAATGCAGAATTTCACAAACACTGGCCACACTTAGGGGCATATTTACAAGGCGCTTGTGATCTTTGTGCCACAATAGCATACTTTTTAACGCTAATATGGTGTTATGGAGGCCCTTTCCCCACACCATATTTTCAAAGTGGCGCAATGCATGCTTTGCACCACTTTGTAACCCTTTGAGCCACATTATGCCTGCACCATGAATAATGTATGCAAGGGGGGCTAGGGAGACACATAATAATTCACACACTTTCACTGCGTCATATTTAGCGTCATTTTCACAAGTGACTCTACCTTTGTTTTTAATGGGCCTCCCTTGATTTTGTAGGATTAGCACCATCATTTTTGGCACTAATCTGGCAAAGCACCACACTAGCATCAACATTGGTGATACTATCGCCCTAACGTGCACCATGGTGCTCCTCACTGTGAATATGGCTCACACATGGTGTTGCTAGGAGAGGAACAGGGGGCAAAAAAAAAGGGGTGCATCAGTATTGGTGCGCCATGCTAGCGCCACCCCTGGGATGGCGTTAGTTTTTGGAGCGACCTCAGATTTACGTTTCCTTGTAAATCGGGGTAGTGTAAAAAAGCAATGGATGTTGCATGCGTATGTCCTCAGCTGCTTGCCCCTCTGCCTCAGAAAACCATTGAGGGGAGCATATTTACAAGGCAGCGTTAAACCACAGAAAGTGGCTTTGATGCAAATAGGGGGCATAATTATGTGCTTGCAACTTATTGACCAAAGCTCGATGTTTCCTCTGATGTGCATTGAGGCATAAGCCTCTTTTATTTGCAACCTTACAATTGCGTTTAACTCCTTCAAATACCAACTCAGTGAAGACATCCACCCCATTGTGCAGACTTACTGGCATAAATGTGGATGCAGGTTTAAACTGAGCTTCAGATTCACCCCAAACTTTTAACTGGTGCATGTCAATTACCTCTTGCTCAGAGATTGGTTTGGTAATCCGGAAACAGTCATTTTTGAGTTCATGTGAGCTTCTTTATCATTTCCAAATCTGAAATCTTCAAGTTTTGCGGATTTGCATTGTCCTTCAGCATCATTTTAGCTTGCTTCTTTTCTTTCAATGACTGAAACTTAAAATGCTTTAACTTCTAAATAAACTTGAAATCATCAATCCTCTTTGGACTAACTGAATGAGGGTTCAGGACAGAAAGACAGCGCAAAGATAGGATAAGAGCTGTTTTTCTGCCTCACTCAGTGTTGTATTGGAGGGATTAATAATAGATTGTGTGTTCATCTTGCAGTGTGCTTCCTTCTCCATGATTTCTTGGAAATTGATTTTTCTGTGTCAGTTGTGCTGCTTGATCCTCCTCCTTTTATGACTTTGCAATTTTGATCTCGAGGACTTAGAGTTTGGCACCTGTCCAACCTTAAAAAATCCATCTCATCAACAATGGAAGCTTTTGGCCCATTGCCCCCCAGGAGCACCCATGCCTCTGCCACTTTCTGCAGTATCTGTGTCAAGATCAGAGCTCACCTCTGTTTCTATGTCAGTAGACTCCCTCTCCTGCAGTGATCTATTGCCCTAAATCAACCTTTGGAGTTTAATATTATTGAACCCCCACGCCCTTGTTTGCATAAGAAAATATTTTTTTGTTTTGCTGATAACTTTGGGGTTGTTTGACGAATCTCCATTAAATTTTCACAACTAGTTTGACACTAAAGCTGATGGCTGGAAAGTTGCAGGATAATTTGTCAAGCAGGGCCAAGAAAGAGGTTCTACAACACATGTTCACCATGCAAGTTCCCATAGGAATTTTAGACATAACTACCTCACGACCCGCTGAAAGTAATTACGCCAAATTTGGCAGAAAGCTCGATCTTGGTCCAGAAAGATATCTGTTTGTGCTATGGTGTAAATCTGTTCACTAGTTTTGGAGATATTAAATAAGACATGATTTATGTATAGCTAGAGACTCGGATCCATGGCAGATCCACCTCAGTGGATTCTCAGATCCACATGCCAACAGCAATGCCATGATTGGCTGGCGCCAACCTGAGAGGAAAGTTGCAGCCACCATTTTGTCAATCGGTACATGGTACCTAGGAGGGAAATATAGAGTAAATAGGATATAAGGGTTCAGGATAGAGGTATGAGGCTGATGGAGGGGATTCTGAGGGACCCCCATGGGCCAGAAATTGCCCCAAAACAATTTTGGGGGGTTTGTGAGGATCTGTAGTTCCTCTGCAGCACACAGCACAGCCTGCCATGTAAATCCATGACTGACCCATGGATCCAGAGCCCAATTAAAAGTAAATACACCCTCTTACAGACCCACTAACACAGTCACTCATACACCCATTCACACACTCACGTCTACTCACAGACCCACAAAACCACTACCACACCAAGTTAGAGACTCACACAGCCACTCATGCTGCCACTCACACACCCACACATTCAATGACACACCCACTCACACACTCATAGAGCTACTCACAGACCCACAAACCCACTCATACCCCCACTCAGAGACCCACACAGCCATTCACCGACTCACACACCCACTTACACACCCATGCAACCACTCACACACCCACACAGGCACTCACTCACAGACCCACAAAACCACTCACACACCCACTCACAGACCTACACAGTCACTCACACAGGCACTCACCCACCCATGCATACATTTACACACCACTTACACACCCACAAAACCACACACACCCAGTCACATACCAGTATAGCCACTCACACACCTACTGACAGACCTACAAGGTGAGGTTGGCTGCATGTGGGAGGTTGGTCAGAGGGCCTGGTCACAGCTCAGGCCCTGCAGCCAACCCCTGCTACCCACAAAAGGCCATGTGCAGTGTGGTGTTTGCACCATGGCGGTTGGATTAATGCAGGGTAATTACATTTTTCTGTATGTCAAAAAACCCTACAAATTCACTAAAAAATCAAAGGTTACAGGGACATTATAGTTAGGAAATAGAATAAAAAAACTTAGAAATCCACTAAAAAAAACTAAGGTTACAGGGACATTATAATTAGGTTTGGATTTTGCACATACAATCACAGAAATCCAGCAGCTATAGTAATACTTATTTCGAGAAAGTACAACTTGTGCCCTAAGGTAACTGTAACTCACACCCTTGCCATGCATTGCTAATTACCTCTCATATTTCATCACTCATTACATCTTCTATCAAATCATTGATTATATCATTGCAACTTTTGCAATTAAATTATTGATGAGAAAACTGCATGGTGGGGGTGCCTCCTCAAGACAAGTAAATTCACGTTTAATCAGCTTTTGTCTTTGGAGGTTGGACTTCAGGGATTTGAAAAAATTGAGGGCCTGCCCAGTTTATTATTGACTAGTTAGAGAGATGCTAGCATTATTGTCATCCAGACTGGATTACTGCAATGCGCTTTATTTAGGAATCAATAAGACTTCGGTAACCAAGTTGCAACTGATTCAAAATGTGGCAGCCGGGCTGATCCTGGATATTTCTAAATATCAATCAATCTCGAAGGGGATATCAGAGCTCCACTGGCTCACTATGAACAACCACATCATTTTAAAGCCCTATGTATTGTTCACAAGGCACTGAACATATAGGACCTGCTGGATTTAGGTCGATGTTTCAATGGTATAGGCCCTCCAGACAACTATGATCCTCTCACCTTAATCTTGTCATTGTCCTGAAATTTTGGAAGGCAAGATGGCGAGGTGGATCCTTTTCAGTATTGGCAGCTAGACATTGGAATTCACTTCCCCTTTGCATTGCAAGCCACCAGACCCATTCCTCTTTTCGCAAGGCTGTGAAAACTTGGCTTTTTAGTATTTAATGGATTATCCTTAGGCCACTCTGCCTATTAGGTCTAACCATCTTCAGTGTCTAGACGCCTTTGGGGATTTGTTTGCGCTTTTACAATTTTTTTAAATTTCATTTTGTTAGAGTTTTCATTTAACACATTTGAGGCTGCAACCATAGGACCAACCACAAGAGGTCCAGCACTCCAGGTCCAGCTTTGATGATAAGGTGTCCTGGTGTCAGTCATTCAATGACCAAGGAGACCTACTGTGAGTTTAAAAAAATCTTTCTGGGGCTTCTGCACTACCTGCAGCCCCCTCAATATTTAAAAAAATGGTTGGTGGTGTCACTGCCTCTGCTTGGGGGTATCACGATAAACAAGAATGAATAAGGATAAAAAAAAAAACTCACAGGGCATTCTGGGATGCTCTAATGAAGGTGTATTCCTGCCAGATTTACACATTTTTTCAACATTTCTTATTTGGTCACCCCAGTCCCACCTTGGACACCAAGGAAATATGTGTAACACTGGGAACAGTAGGGAGGTGCCCAATGCCCCTGCGGCCCAGCAGTTTCTCCAGTCATCACCCATTCTGGGTGCCGGTGGGAATCGGCCATAACTTTTTTTAGTTTAATGCCCCTATCCCACCATAGGCACCCATAACCTTTATAATGTTGGAAGTCACAGGGGTAGGGCCACTGCCCCGGCGGCCCTGTTGGCTCTATATCCAACATCCGTCTTGAATGCCAGGGAGAGCCAACAACACTAAATTTGCTCCTTCTTAGACGCAGCCTTAATTTCAACTACTGGACTAGGAGTAATTCACTGTTCCCTACCCGAATGCTTGCAAGCAGGGACACAGATTACTACTATCATCCAGCTAGAGCAATCAAAGCTGACATAGCCACAGGGATGAGGTCAGAGGGGTCGTCTTTGGTTCAGGGGTGTGGACCACACACAGGCTCTCCCTCCCCAACCTATTTATTAATTTTGTTTTTAAAACATAAGCTCAGGCCCTGGGGTTTGTGGTTGCTAGGGCCAATACCTGGCTCAGGTAGTGGGTTAACAAATGCTCCCACCCCATATTTTTCAAACCCAAAAAGTGTGGCAATCTCCTGGGTCTAGCTCACCCCGGAGTGCTATAATTAAAAACAGCAGCCCATTCTTTTCTTTTACATTTCTACTGTGGTTCTTCCTAATTTCACCTTTTATTTGGGCCAGGAAGAACATCCCCACATAGGCCTTGGGGTCAGGATAGCCCAAACTCCACCATACATAATTTGAGTTGTTTTTCCAGGACATGGGGCCTGAGTCCATGAGTCCTAGAATGGCTGCAAAACAGCTCTACTGACTTTTAGAGCAGCAAAGAAGACCATCTCTTTTGATCCACTGGTTCCGTTGTACTATCAGTCTTTAACTGTCTCTATATTTTGAACCTTAACTTCTCAAAACCTACTAAACAGACTTACACAATAAAAAAGCATGGTTTCTTGGTAACGATTAGGCATGGGCAGAAAACCTAATTCCTCTTTTGATGTGGCGGAATTTGAAAACTCAGAGTTATGTGTGGGCCGCGAATATCCTGCCAAATTCTGCCAATCCACACACAATTATTTTCTAGTTGGTGCCTCACGGTTTTCATGTGAACAATGTGAGGCTCCTGTCTCACATTTATGTGCAGAGCAAGATTTGCCAGTTGCTAGCATAATTTCTGGTCACCACAGAGCCTTCTGACACCATTTTGTGATGCTGGCGATCATGAGCAGCTGTTTCTGAAGTAGAACGTCTACTCAAGAATCAGCTAAATCAACTCATAAATACCTTTTCAAGTTGATATTCTACTCAAAGTGATGGTTCAGGTTGTTTTTTAGTGCATACATTATTTATTATTATTATTTTTTTCAACAGGAAGTAAGTGCACAGTGACTCCAACTTCCTCTTCCTGTCCAGAAGGTTCCTCTTACTGCTTTCATCCATCTTCCGGTCACTTTTCATTTGGATTACAAGGTGAAAGGATCTCTCTCTTTGTCTGCAATTCCTGTTGCATATATCCAATTTTTTTTTTTTAAGACTTTGGTTTTCTGACATCCCAAGTAAGTTAAAACTCTTTTGGATAAGGGTACTGTTAGGTAGAGGGGATGCAACAGTATCTATGTGTAGTTTGATTTTTTAACATTTTTATTGTGGTTGTGGTGGGTGCCCGGGAGTTGCAATAGGGGCCTACCTTTTTGTGCATTTCTTTTTTTAGATTTTAAGGGAAAAGGTTGTGCAGTTAAATACATGTTCTCCATGTTTGTTAATTTGGTATTATTTGATTCATTTTACCATGTGGCCTAGGCTGCCCTTGGGCCAGACAGTACCAGTCATTGGATATGTGAACCAAACTTTCTGTCTATCTCAAAGACCTTTGCACGACACACATAGGCAGTAGGTGTGCTCAAAGGTGTTTAATGTGATTCACAAGGGGAATGGGTGATGAGTGGGGTCATATTGGGTGAAATCATCAGAGTAATTAACCCAGCTGTAGGTAGCCCAGGTCCAGTATCCAAGGGGCCATGGGAAAATGGAGACATGACAGTTGACAGTCAACAGGGTGTGTCAGTGGCAGACAAGTGAGAATGTTTAGGAGCGGGCCATTTCCTGTCAGTGGTCTTAACATCAGGTCATAAAGGATGTCTGAATGGACGTCCTCGCTTGCGTGGGGGTTCCTCGGCTACAGGAGGAGGGGTGCTGGTGGTCTGTGGGTCCTCTGGCAGCGCATCCATTCCATTAGCTGCTGCAGAAGTGGAGGGTTCTGTTGGAATGTGGCTAGTAGATGTGGCCTGCTGGTTGTTGGAAGCTGAACGCAGGATGGTGGTCAGTTCCTTGAGCACCCCTGCCTTGGAGGCCATGTGGCATTGAGGAGGCCATGTGGCATTAGGAGGGTCTGCCACTGCTGCATGGCCTCCTGGTGGTATTCCCTCTGCAGCCTCTGGTTCACCTGCATGGTTGTGAGGATCTGGACCATAGTGTTGTGTGAATGGTGGTGTGATCCCAGAACTTGGGAAATGGCCACCTGGCCAGTCATTTGGTGTGGGTACCCCATCCCTTGAACCAGAGATGCCCTCCCACTGCCCCTGGTCCCCTGTGCCTGTGTCCCTGGCACGGTGTGCCTACTCCCAGTTGTGCCAGGACCTTCATAGTCTTGGGTGTGTGGCCTTGACTCTGGTTGCATTACTATGAGGCACACTGCTGATTGACCTCTCCGTGGGACACAGGTTTGGGCATGAAGGGTTGGCTGTGCTGTAGTCGCCACATGGGTGGCGGACTCCGATGTATCCAGGGTGGGCTCACCAGTTGTCCCAGGTGGGACAGACAAGTCATCAATATTCAGACATCCACTTGGGCCTTCACCCTGGGCAGTGCTCTCTGTCTCTGGCATCCGCTGCCGGGTGGCAGTTGCAGCGGGACCTGTGAATGGAAGACCTTCTCCCACGATGTAAACTCAGGGGGAGGAAATGGGGGGCCCACCGCCAGTCTTGTTGATGGCAATCTGGTGAAGTGATGCCATGGAGCACACTTTCCCCCGTAGGTCGTTCCACCTCTTCCTGATGTCCTCCCTTATGCCTGGATGGGTGCCCACTGAGTTGACTCTGTCAACGATCCGCCACCATAACTCCATTTTTTGGCTATTGAGGTTTGCTGGATCTGAGCTCTACCCTGACGATTTCATCTACCATGACCCTCAATTCATCATCTGTGAAACGTGGGTGCTTCTGACTGGACATGGTGGTTGTGTTGTGGGTGGGGGGTTGTTGTGTGTGTGGGGTGCAGTGTAGGGTGCTTGGTGGGGTGGGTATGTTTTGGTGTGTGTGCTGGTGGTATCTGGTGTTTGTGTGCAGTGGCGGTGTGTGTAATGTGTTGCTGCTGCAGTTGTGTGCTGTGTGATGTGTATTGCTGCCTATGGCATTGTAGGTGGCTGGCCTGGTTTGTAGTGGGTACCAAAGGTACACTTTATACCAGGTGCAGTTATCCCTTATTAGTGAAATGTAGCCAGTGTTTAGAAGCCAGGCTCTCTAGTGGTAGTGTGGATGAGTACCCAAGGCCTAACTAGGAGACATACAAAGCTCATGCAGTACCACTGTAGTCACACAGCACTCACACACATGAAAGGTACTTTATTTTGGTGACACAAATGCCAAAAATACCTTAGAGACTATACTCCCTTGGGAGGTAAGTAATATACACAGTATATACACTAGAATGCAGAAATAGCTATAAAAACAGTTAGAAAACAGTGCAAATAGTAAAAATCACAATAGTTAGAAATTGGTCTAGAGGGAACACAAACCATATACTAAAATATTGGAATGCGAAAGTCGGTTTCCCACCTAGGCAAGTGTAGTGTGTAGAGGGGCGCTGAGAGTATTAGAAAACACCAAAGGTAAGTAATAGAACCTGCCCTGAGCCCAGTATAGTAGGAGTAAATCACAATAGCTTTCCTAGAATATACAAGAACACAAGAAAGAAGATTATGCAAGAACCAGAAGAAACTGCAAGACACCAACGATGGATTCCTGGACCTGAAGACCTGTGTAAGAAGGGGACCAAGTCCAAGAAGCAATGAAGAGTCCAGGGAGAACAGGAGCCCCTTCTAATCCAGATGAAGGTGCAAAAGAAGAACCAGTGGTGAAGAAGAATAGTCCGTACAGCACACGAGAAGACAGATGCGGGTACCTGGTTGGTGCAGATGATGTCCCACACCGGATGGATGATTGCACTCTGGATTCCGCCAACAATCCTTGGTACACGGGAAGCTCACAGTTAGCAGAAAATTGTGCTGCCTGGGACCAGGAGGGACCTGGTGGACTCTACCCAAGAGGGGGAGACAGACGGGGCTCTCAGCAACTCAGAGAGCCCTCAGAAGACCAGGCAGCACTCAGAGGAGTACCACAGCATAGGGATAAAGAAGGTGCAAAAGGAGGCCAACGCAACACCACACAAAGGAATCCCACGAAGCTGGAGAACCAGGCCGGAGGCTGTGCATTGCAGGAAGGAGTGCTGGGGGCTGGAGCTGCATGGTGCACAAAAAAAAGTTAGTGGAAAGATGCTAACAAGCCTTGGCAAATTCAAAACACACAGTGCACGGGGTACTGTCTTAAGTGGGGAGGCAAGCTCTTACCTCCACCAAAGTTGGACAGTTGGACGTCAGGACCATCAGCACCACTTCTGTCTACTACCTGTGATGCTGAATCCACACACTTTGTCAGGAGAGGGGACCCAAGCCACCTGTTATCACTGCAGAGGGGTGCCTGCTGAAGCAAGGAAGTGACTCCTTCATTACAAGGGAGATTCCTTCTTTCTTTTGGTGCAGGCTGAAGACTGGATGTCCTCTGAGGATGCACACCAGGAAAACAGTTGCAATTTCTGGCAGGAGCTGAAGATACAATGTTGCAGATGTCATCTTTGCTTCTTTGTTGCAGTTGTAGAGTTCTAGGAGCGTCCAGATGCAGTTTCTTCAGTAAAAAGGTGAAGTAAAGGATGCAGAAGACTCCCATTGGAGTCTTGCAATCCGAATCTAAAGAACCACCCAAGAGAGAGACCCTAAATAGCCCTGAAAGCGGGATTGGTCAGCTACACAGGTAAGCAGCTATCTGGGGAGGGCTCTGATGTCACCTGCTGGCACTGGCCACTCAGATGCTCCCAGACTTCCCTACCACCATGGAATCCAAGATGGCAAAACTCAGGGACACTCAGAAGGAGCTCAAGGCACCACCCCTGGGGTGGTGATCGACAGGGGAGTGGTCACTAAACTTTCCTTTGTCCAGTTTCATGGCAGAGCAGGGACTGGGGGTCCCTGAACTGGTGTAGACAGTATTATGCAAGGAGGACACTATCTGTGCCCTTTAAAGCATTTCCAGAGGCCCTGGGAGGCTATCTCTCCCATGCCTGAAACACCTATTTACAAAGGGAGAGGGTGTAACATTCCTCTCCCAAAGGAAATCCTTTGTTCTGCCTTCCGGGTCTTGAGCTGTTGGAGCAACAGAAGGGCAGAAACATGTCTGTTAAGTGGCAGCAGCTGGGGCTGCCTGGAAAACCTTGGAAGGCTATAATGGCAGTACTGGGAGTACTTCAAGGAGCCCCCAGAGTGATGGAATCATACACCAAGGCCTGGAAAAGCCTTGGGGTATGAATCCAACATGATTGATACCAAACATGGCCATATTCTGAGTTACCATTGTGAAGCTGTACATAGGTGACCTGTGACCTGTGCACATGTAAAATGGTATCCTCCCACTCACGAAGCATGGGGAAATGGTCCTGGATGATGTGGAGGCACTTCTGCTAGTGCAGGGGTGCCCTCACACACAGGTACTCTCCACCCAGCCTTCAGGGTTGCAATGGGTTGAACTGCATCAGCTTATGTTCTTGCTCTGCCTCTTGGTCCACTACTCATAAAGCTTATCTTCTCATTGACTACAATTTCACAATTTACTCTTTTCCAATCCACAGGCCTTCTCTTCTTCTACATGCAAACTCCAACACTCCTACTTATGTTACCAAACCGGATGAGGCATGCACCCAAGATGGACATTCCAAGAAGAATGCAGATGCACTGTCCAATTTGGCATTTATATACAATACAATTTTTTTTTTAACAATCATATTTTTTCAGAACTTTGTGATTACATTCTTCCTTATTTTGTATTTTTCAAACCTAGATGGCAGAATAATTAGATAATAACTAGGGTCTCTATGACTCATGGACTGTTAACAATGCATCAACTGAACTGTGTTCTTCATTCATTTTCTTCTAAAACAGATTTGATGAATATGATTTGCTGCTCATCGACCTGAGGAATGTTGTGCACTGTTTATCTTTGCCACAGCATTCCTCAAATCCCCCCATTCTTATCCATTCATCAAACACATAACTCTCTTCCCTCCGGCTGAGTGATATATATTGAAGTGTGCCTTATAAATGTACACCATAAATGGGCCACACACTTGGTGGGGCGGATATAGTGAAAGTGACACCAATTCACTGTGGGACCTTTTTCAGTACTTGCAGAGTTACTACCCGTAATGTTACTGATGCAAAAGTTAATTCATTGTAAACTCACACTGCACAAGTCAGTAAACTAACAACAAAAGTCTAACTTTACCTTAGTGAATCAGGCTCTCCTTGTGTTAGTTACAGAATCTATACAACATGGAGTACCTAAACCTTCTCCTCATGAGTCCTGAGTCCTGACTTGAGGATTTTGTAAGTTTAGTTGTATTCTTTCAAATTAGACCTGGATTGCTTAGGAGTTACTATTGCTAGTATTTGCAATAAGAGCTTTTTTGTCATGGTGGTGTGGTTTTAGTCTTTGATAACCCACTAGCTCTATGTTTTCTTTAAGTCTACTTGCCTGTGATGAATCCTTTTGAGTAAGCCAACAATTGCAGTTCACCTTTGGAATACGTGGGAGTGGTACCGTGCCTTGACTTCCCTTTTAGCACAAGAACACTAATAATATCAAAACCATTAATTACAAGCATTTGCAAAGCAATAGGTCTCGCATATTTCAAACAAGTTAATTGTTAAGAGCACTCACAAGCAAGAACAATAAAACATGAGTGGGATCTGAGAAAAGACAACTCAAAAAAATAGAATAGTTAGCTTTAAATAATAAAACTTTGCAATTTTGTTTGTCTAGCTGGGCACTTTTCTGCGGGTCACAAGCCTTTGGTTTGCAGGGCACTGGAATTAGGAACAAAATAGTACCTCGATCACATCAGGAGCAGTGGAAAGACACTAATTAAGTTTAAATTAATTAGTGCTTGATCCCTACTCCAAACAGAGAAACAGAAATGATGCCAGACATGCCTTGATGAATTACAAGGCTGTAAAGCAGAGTGCTATGCAGACCAACTAATGGTGAGCAGTAGGTGGGCTCCGAGCCCTTTACGCAACACAACAGTATCTCGCATGTGAGATGCATGCGCTTGCACTTGCAGGCTTGACCCTAAAAAGGCCCTTTTGGGAATCTCTCCAAAAAGTCTTGGGAAGATTATGAGAGGTACTATCACTTAATCAATTCAGTTAAGAAGTGAACTTAAAGAACTAGTTGGTGACATAGTAGTGAAGATGTCCCTTGGAAGGAGAGAAAATGAATACTACATTTTTATGTATGTTGGTAGACCCCTCACTGGGCAAGTTGTTACAGAGTGTCGGACAAGGACAGCTACTACTATTCTAACTGCTATACCATTTAATTGATTGGAGGCTGCAAAACCTTATCAAGTGAAACAAAATTTAATTAATCATTAATCAGTTTTTGGCAGGCACCACTCTTTTGGCAGGGTATAAGTAATTATTGGACAGCACAAAGAGGTAAGTAACCTACTGAAGGATACATACATGACGAGGGACTTCAGATAGGAAAAGTCTAGGATGAAAATTCGATGTAAAAAGTTTGACAATTTCAAAGGTTAGCGCTGTGTTGCACCCTTGTGTAACAGTAACATTCAACAATGCTATACTATGCTAACTAGCAAAGGAAAGACAGATAACAACGAAAAAAGTAAAGCTCATTTATTTTAGTACCCAGCCTCACCATCCACAACAGGCTTTCCCCCCTCCACAAACCAAAACATGTCCCAAAAAGTTCAAAGTCCAATGTCCAGTCTTTCCCAACTTTCTGCCCTTCCCACCCTCTCAACTCACAACATGCCCTCCCACCAAAACAAAAAATCAATAAAAAGGGCCTTGAGCGGATCAATTTCCTGGGTCAAGTTCTGTTGTCCATACTGAATCAGTGCTGTCTCACGCCTGAGCTGGCGCATCTCATGTCTCAGGTGTGCTAGGTCTCGTAGGACTCAGTGGACTCGGAAGGACTCAGCATGGTGTTGATGAGCCTGAGGTAGAGGGAAGACTAGTGGTGGTATGGGCAGCACAGGACCTCGGCTCTAGCTAGTGGAAGTAGTGCAGTGGCCGAGATGGAGGCAGGCCTGGCTGGGCAGTCCACAGAACTTGAGGCCTATGTTTCCTCTTTTACTTCCTCCAGGGGCACCAGCTGGTGATATTCCGCTACCATTGCCTCCAACATACGCTTCTTCAGCTAGACGGCTATTGTGTTGAGACCCCCATCAGTTGCTGGGTGGTGCCAGCTCCAGCAGCAGGAGGAGCTATATCAAGAAAGTACGAAGAACACTTGTTTATACTGTTTACAGTGGCACAATACAGAAGCACAACATGGCTGTTTTCCTAGGGCCATTGGAATTTAATTTGGAATTGGATGTGATGATTGATGATATAGTAGTCACACAGCCTGGACCAAGTTTTTCTTGTGCATTCATCACATCATAGCTAGTTAATCAATCATAGCACGACTGAAGGGAATAACTAAACCAGAACGCTAACATAATCATTTCAAAATGTGATTTTGGTTTAAAGTATTTCACAGTGAAACTGAACAGACACTTTGTCCCACATTACAACCCTGGCAGTAAATCCCGCTTTCCGCCGTGCTGAAGACCACCAACACACAGTTGCGGCGGCAGAATTTTCCTACCGGTATTACGACCGACATCTCGGAATCCGCCACAATACAGAAACCAACACAAGTCCGCTACACCAAAGGTCAGTGATAAACTGGCGATACCAAAACCTACACCGTCACGCCAACAAGCATTTGCCCACACTATCACGACCCACAAATCAACGCAGCGGTCTTTTAACCGCGGTAATCCATTGGTGGTACACACCGTCACGCTCAAAATACACACACACTTACAAAACTACACCACATTGGACAATTCGAAATACACACACCTGATACACATACACACACCACACCTACACACTCACACCACTATAAAACACCCACCCACATTACCCACAAACCCTTACAATGCAAAATTTGGAAGAAGGCCAGAGAGAGAGATTAGTAAACACAACACCAGCATCCACAGACACACAACACCATCACTTATACAACATCCACGCACCTCAAACAACACACACCAACACATCCCCCCACAAATCACAACAGACAGCACCTCACACATCACCCATACCACATCATGGCACCTCTTTGAGGTCTTTGACAACCCAGGATTTCAGAGGAGGAGCTCAGGGTCATGGTGGAGGAAATCATCCGGGTAGAGCCACAGCTTTTCAGATCACATTTGCAGCACACCTCCATTGCGAGGGAACTAGCTGACATCAGTAAGAGGTGGGACGACCTTCAGGGGAAGGAATGTTCCATAGCAGCAAAACACCAGCTCGCCATCCAGAGGACTGGCGGTGGACCCCCACCTCCTCCCCCCACAACTCACAGCATGGGAGGAACAAGTCTTGGCAATATGCATCTGAGGGGCTGGCCGGAGTCAGAGGAGGACTGGACTCTGGAAAGTCAATTCTCCACTAGTATCACCCCCCTACCTGCATGCCACCACATACCCTCACCCTCGCCCTCACTCCACAAGATCCCACACACCCCACCATCACAACTCACTCATCCCAATGCCAAGCCCTGCATGCTGTACCAATGCATGCACACCATAGAGAATTAACTATCCCACTATACACTAACATACACAAGTGAAAGCTGGCAGGGCAAATCCAACCATAGAGGGGAAGCCACGGATGTACAATATGTCAGACACAGAAATCATAACACATCATTTACATCCCCACAGGTACCTCAGCCAATGTCAGCGGAGAGGAGGTGCCAGCACTATCCAGTTCCTCAACTGAAGAGGCCCACAGTAATGACAGTAACTCTGGACTTCAGGATCTGGATGATCTACCTGGCCCATCAGGGACCACTGGACAGGCGGTTCTCTAAGCCCAGTGTAATGATGACAACACAGGTAAACTTATAGTTCCAAGGTTTATTCCTCCAAGATCATAGGTACGTCCTTTCACAACCATTTCCTCTACCAGAATGCCCGTTCCACCTACCACCACGTTCCTCGTCTCCACATTCCACTACACTCAACCTTCCACTGTAGTTACATCATATAACACACTTTCCCTCCTTAAACTTAAAACAAAATAAACACATATATATAATATATAGCAATAAAATACAGTAAATACATTGCAAATTAAAGTTTTTTCTTTTTTTTTCTTGTTGATCTCTTTTCCTTTTTTTAAACAAAGTCTTTGAACTTGGCAGGCTGACGTCTTGTCCTTATATTGGATTTTACCCGTGATGCAATGGAACTGTCATCCATAGTAACATTAACATCACTATCATCCAACTCCATAATAGTCTCTCCTTCACCAGTCTCTCCTTCACCAGACCCATTTTCCATGACCTCCTGTTGTTCATGACCTACCCCTTCATTTATACATTCAAAAGACTGCATACCATTACCAAATTTAACCAACGGATCTGT
The DNA here is from genome assembly GCF_031143425.1 of Pleurodeles waltl. Classification (NCBI taxonomy): domain Eukaryota; kingdom Metazoa; phylum Chordata; class Amphibia; order Caudata; family Salamandridae; genus Pleurodeles; species Pleurodeles waltl. The sequence goes on along the minus strand of NC_090440.1, from coordinate 1,189,422,283 downwards.
TCCATAATTTTCGTCTTGGTATTTACCATTCCATGCGCACTTTGCTCACTCACATTCCACACTTTACCATCCTGTGTAACAACACTTTTTTTGACAACTTTTATCACTTTCAAAGCCTTTCCGAACTTTGCTGCACCTTTCATCACAAAACCTGCCTCACGCACCTTCACCTAGTCACCCACTACAAAACTAGGTTCTTTCACCTTCCACTTGTCATCATACCTCTTCTTGAATTTCTCTTGTTTCCTCCTTACCCTTTCTCGGACTTCCTCCACTGAGACTTCCTCCCAGTCCTTACCCTGCTTCTTCTTAAACCACCACGGACACAATTTAGACAACCGGATGTCTTCCTTTCAGTAATTTGAACTGACTCACCTCCATAGTACTTTGCGGGGTAATGCAATAATACCATAACTTCTCCCTTAACTTCTTTTTCCACATTCTACCAAATCCTCGTGCCCAGAAAATGCTATCCTTAAGAACTCGATTGAATCTCTCTACTTGACCATTACCTTGAGGATCATACAGAGGAGTAGTAACATGTTTGATGTTACTATATTTAAAAAAACTTTGCATTTCGCAAGACGTCAGCTGGACACCATTATCCGAAATCAAAACCTCTGGATAGCCTTCCCTAGCAAACACCTCCTTGAAAAACTCAATGATGGCTGCAGATGTTCGCCCCTTCACCTAGGCAACCAACTTCACCTCTGGCCATTTGGAAAAGTAATTGATTAACACCAAAGCATAACGTCTATCTGTAGGAAAGGAAAAGAATGGGCCAGAAATATCGAAACCCAATTTCTGCCAAGGAGAATTCGGCCAGGGAACATGTATTAGGGGAGCAGGTACCGTCTTCAACATTTTCTCCGCATTCACACACACACAGCACTCCCTCACTACCCGGTCTGCCATTTTATCCAACCCTGGCCACTGAACACGTGCGTATCAGTCTTTTCATAGATGACATTCCTGGATGACCATCATGTGCCAGTTTCAAAATCACTTCTTGCATACCCTGGGGAGGAATGCATTTCCCATTCTTAAACAACAACTCACTCTCAATATCCAATTCATCCCTTACTTTTCCATACGGCTCTACCTCAGCAGCTATACTACTCCTTCCTGGCCAACTGTCCCTCACATATCTCTTAACTTCTTGGAGAACCAAATCTTCCTCATCACATCTCATCCACTCATCCTCTTCTATACTACCAAACTCGGCAGACATAAATCCGGACACAGCAGATACCACGTCACTTTCCAAAATACTCTCCAAACCTTTTCCCTCCTCTTGTGGAAGACGCAACAAACAACCTGCTACAGCATTGCTTCTTCCTGGCACATACTCAATTTTAAAACAATACTCTTGCAACCTGGAAACAAGTCTGGCAATACGGGCAGTAGCATTCCAACCTCCACCTGGAGATAATATACCAACCAAAGGCTTATGGTCTGTTTGCAGAATAAAATTAGACCCCTAAATATAGTCCCAGAAATGCTCCACAGCTCAAATGCATGCTAACAATTCCTTCTCAATTACTGCATACCTTCTTTCTCCCTCAGTCAATGTACGAGAGGCAAAAGTAACATTCAATTTTTCCTTCCCACACATTTGAGACAAAACACCACCAATCCCATACATACTTGCATCCACAGTTACAATGCATGGTGCCCCCACACAGAAAGGCCTCAAAGTAGGTGCTTCCACAATTTCTTTTTTAATCCTCTCAAATGCATTACTCTGTTTTTCTGTCCATGCATACTGAACTCCTTTATGTGTAAGCTCCCTCAATGGCTCCATTTTTGTAGCCAAATTCTCAATAAACTTACTATAATACTCACACAGGCCGATGAATGATAATAACTTCTCCCAATTGTCAGGAGCAGGAGCATTGACTATTGCTTCCACTAGTGATCGTTTTGGTACCACCCCTTCTCCCGAAATCATGTGACCTAAGTACTCAACAGATTTCGAAAAGAACATGCATTTCTTCTCCATCAAGGTCAAACCACTCATACTCAGGACTTTACAAACATTTTCTACATGCTGTTTGTGTTCCCTCTCATCATTTGGGAAAATGAAAACATTGTCTTGAAAACACTTCACATATTTGTCCATGTCCTGGAATAGATGAAACATCGCTCTCTGGAAGATTGACGCTGCTGACGCCAAACCAAACGGCATCCTTTTAAACTGGTATAATCCTTGCGGGGTGATAAACGCTGTGAGATGTCTAGAGTCTTCCGTTAATTCAATGTGGTGGTACGCTGATCTCAAATCCAGTGTGGAGAAAATGTTCGCCCCTTCCAACATACTAATAACCAATCGGAGAAACTCATTCAGAAGATTCAATCTCTTCTATCACACCCTCATTCACCATTTCTGATAAGATCTGCTTCAACCCTTCTCTGACACTGATGGGAACATTCCTAAGTTTCTGTATCACAGGTTTAGCATTAGCCTTAACTTTAATTCTGTGGCTATAATTGGCCAATTTGCCCAATTTACGAGTGAAGACCTGTGGAAACTTAGAAGTAATCCACTCGGTCGCCTCCCCTGACTCCACAACTAAAACAGGTTCACTACAGCAGGGATTTAAAATTATTCCCAATTTAACTTGGTCTCTCCACCCTAGAAAATTAACACCTTTAACTGCAACATACAATTTAATGTTGGCACGCCTCTCTTTAAAAATGATTACAGTTTCAAAAAAAACTGTCACCTCAATAATTCCCCCCTCAAAACTTTCAGCAATAATATCTGGTTCCTTCAAATCTGTCATATCCCAAATTCCATGAAAAACTTGCTTAAAATAATCCTGTGTAACAATTGTCCAAGGTGACCCCGAATCTGCCATTAACTCCTGCTTCCTCCCAGCAATTTGCACCTCACATCTTGGTTGCCCTAATCGTTCGCACACTACTTCATCTCCATGCTTGAGTGACAACACCATGCCCCTTTGCTCACCATCACACTTCAGCCAATCTTTGCCATCTTTTCTGCTACTTACACACGCCATCTTTCCTTTGGCAACATAGTTACTTTTCTTGAAATCTTTACATACCTGAGCAAAATGTTCCAACCTCCCACATTTCATACATTTTTTTCCAACCGCAGGTCACTGGGGCGACAATGCAAGATGGTTCAAACTACCACAACGGAAACATGATGGTTTCTCCATCCTATCATGTTTCACCCATTTCCTGCCAACAGCAGTATTCTTGACACCATAGTTACCACTCGAATTACCACCCACCATTGCACCCACCACCTCAGATTCTATACTTTTAACTTTATCGGCATCCTGTACAGATCTCATCCACTGTTCGGATTGCTCCAGAGCTTTCGAGTAGAAATTACATCTTGCAATTTAGGATCTCCCATAACCCACAGATGCTCTTGGAGTTTCCTACTTTTCACATGCACTATAATTTGATCCCATATCATCTCATCAGTCATGTCACCAAAATTGCAATGTATAGATAATCCTCGCAGTGCTGTAAGGAACTCATCAAATGTCTCTTCTGAATGCTGTACCCTGGTGTAAAACTTAAATCTATTTAATGCTAGACTCGCAGTAGGTTTGAACCTCTTCTGCAACCTCATTAGCGCTTCTTTGAAAACATCCACTTTCCCATCAGCTTGATCTTGTATTATTACTGGGGGTAAAGTTCTGAAGACCATCTGCCCCTCAGAGCCCAAATAATGTAATACATTTTTTTTTTCCTTTCCTGTGACGTATCGTCATCATCAATAGCTTTCATGTAAGTTAAGAACTCCTTTTTCCACCTAGTCCAGTGCATTGGTGGATCTCTTTTGCTCTGCAAAAATGTTGCTGGAGGTTCAAACTGCATCTCTTTTTTTTTTTTTTTTTTTAAACTCAATAAGAAAAAACACAAATACAAGAAGAAAAACAAGGAAATAGAAAAAGAAACAAAAAAAAAAAATATGTAACAGTTTCCTTTTTCCCACAAGGTTAATTTACTTTTGTCACAACGGTATCCTTCTTCAATAAGTAATGATTTTAGTCCTTTGTTATTGACACTGACAGGAGGACTTGCACACGAGTCCTTTCTTAGTGTCAACACGCCGGAATCCAGGCTCCGCCCAGAACAAATCCCAGTGAACAGTAAGTGCGGGCGGGTGCAGTTCTCAAGTGCAGGGCGCATAAACAGATAAGGTATATTTTCCTGATTTGGTTGCAGATTTGTACGCCACCATAACAACTCAAACGAATCGCGCGTTGGTTTCTGAAACACGATTAATACAGCGTGTAGACCACAACGCGCATAGCAACGCTATGGAATCCTCAACAGGGTGTCGCGAGGCGCGTTGTTCAAAATGGGGCCGCACGACTAAGTCCACAACGGCAGTTTTAAAAATGAGCAGCAAAGGCAGCAAAGAAAAGGAAAAAAACATTAAAAAAATGAGAGCCCACCTTCACTGCCGTGCCTCCATATTGGGCCCACCTTCATTTCCGTGTTTCTCAGTCTGTACGACTCCCGTGAAATTCTTCCCCTTACAGTTCCTCTGTATTGTGCGCTCAGAGCACGCCCTGTTGCACCGTTACTGTGCCGTTCACAATAAATCCTCGTTGCCAAAATGTAATGATGACAACACAGGTAAACTTATAGTTCCAAGGTTAATTCCTCCAGGATCGTAGTTACTTCCTTTCACAACCGTTTCCTCTACCAGAATGCCTGTTCTACCTACCCCCATGTTCCTCGTCCCCACATTCCACATTCCACTACACTCAACCTTCCACTGTATTTACATCATATAACACCCAGTCACACACCACCACAGAGCCTCCCCATCAGGAAACTCCACCACAGCACCCACCCAGCTGGCCCATACCTCTTTCCCCAGGACACGTCAATCAGCAGTGCGTCCACCTCTACAGGGACCCCAGGGCACACCTCGCCCCAAGACAATCAGGCACTTGGTGTCAGTGGGCACACAATTCAGGGGACCGAGGAACAAGCCAACAGGGACACTGAGAGGACTGCTGTGTGCCATGGGGAGGACAAGCCCAGGGAACCGACACTCCAGGAGGCTCTTGCATTGATCTTGAGAGCCTATCAACATTCCCAGGACATGATGGGCCAGATCCTGGACAACGTGAAGGAGAACAGGCGGCTGCAGGAGGGACAGTACCAGGGGATCAGGGAGTACTTGCAGGCCATCAACAACACCCTGATCGCCATTGCAGGGGTGCTGGCAGACATGGCCAACATTATGAAGGAGGTAGTCTCACACCAGCGGGCCCCTGCCACTAGCCAGACATCTGAACAGCCTTCCACCTCCGCTGCTGCTAGTGGCCAGGAGGCCCCCCCACAGGACTAACAGGCCACCAGCACCCGTCCCCCTGCAGAACGTGAACCAGCCCGCAAACGTTCCCCGCAATCCAGACAAAAGCCAGATACACTTGCCCAGACCCCCGGCAGGAAATTAGACTCTCCTGATTGTCACCCTTGAGTCCCACTCAGACACCCTGTCCACCTTGAACTGCCATTGCTCCCCTTCCTATGTCCCCTTGGACAATGCACCTGTGCTATAAACAGACTGGAACAATATCCTGGAATTTCCTCCATCATCACCCCATTTCATTGCACTTGCCCCTCTGTGTATTAGCACTTCAATAAACACCCTTTAAAAAAAAAAAACATTTGGAGTATGTCATGTACATTAAATATGTATTCATTCAAACAGGTACAAACATTACAAATTAACTGTACGGAGAATGAGCATGGATTAATGACTTGTAGCTGGCTGCAGTGATCACACCAGGAGTATATGTCAGATCAACAACATCTGCAAAGTGAATTGCCAGAGAGAACAGTAAGTGGGAATAGAAGTGGGAAATATTAGCATGCCATTGCCACACAGATTACAACCAAAGTCATTGAAATGTAAAGTAACACTGTCCTACCTGTGTCATTGGAAGTATTGTTGGATCACATATGTTCTGTTGTCCTCATCCTCTGCCTCCTCATCCTCACTGTCCATAGGGTCTACTGCTGGTACGCTGGCATCTCCAGCCTCCTCCTCATGCAGTCATGGCGTCTGAGGGCCAGGTTATGCAACATGCAGCATGCCACCATTATATGGCAGACCTTCTTGGGTGAGTAGCACAGGGAACCACCTATTAGATGGAGGCACCGAAACCTGGCCTTCAGGAGGCCAAAGGTCCCTTCAGTGATCCTTCTGGTTCACCAATGTGCCTCATTATAACTTTCTTCTGCCCTTGTCCTGGCATTCCTCACAGGGTCCAGCAGCCATGATAGGCTTGGGTAACCAGATTCGCCTGCAAATATTAAGGGACAACATTTAGCCACACACTATCCATGTGGCTCACACCATACCCATACACCAACAGCTACTGGGTGGGAACCATGGCTCACCTCTTAGCCACACCCTGTGTCACTATAGTTGGGCCATCACATTTGGGATGCTGCTATTCCTCAGGACAAAGGCATCATGCACCGACCCACTATACTTAGCATTGACGTGGGAGTTGTACTGATCAGCCAGGCACACCATCTGAACATTCATGGAGTGGAAACTCTTATGATTCCTGAACACCTGTTCATTCAGCCGGGGGGGGACAAATGCAATATGTGTTCCATCAATTGCCCCAATTATGTTGGGGATATGTCCCATTACATAAAACTCAGCCTTCACTGTGGCCAAATCCTCAACCTGGGGGAAAACAATGTAGATGCACATGTGTTTTTTATCAGGGCAGACAACACTCTTGTCAGCACGTTTGAGAACATTGGCTGAGACATTCCTGCTTCCAAGCCCACTGTCACTTAGAAAAAAAACAGTTGCCAGGAAATGGAGTACTGATAGCACTTGCACAAGAGGGAGGATCCCAGTGGGTTGACAGGTAGCAGATATCAGGTCAGATTCCAACTGGGAACACAGCTCTGTGATTGTGGCCCTTTCAAGTCTATAGGTGAGGATAATGTTCCTGTCCTCCAGTGTTGCCAAGTCCACAGGGGTCTGTACAAGGGGGTATGTCTCCATCTCTTATTTATCCACAGTGGTAGGAATCTACAGTACAAAAGAGTGAGGAGCCGGTTACAAACTGAACAATGGAACTACAACAGTAATTTGCATCCTATAAACATGTAGTGGGTCAGTGTGATTTGTCCAGTATGTGTTAATATCTCTTGTGATGCAGCATTATTCCAGGGCCTGCCCAACTCCACTGAAATGGCATCTGCCTGTCCTGTGTGGAGGGACAGGTGGAAGTGAGATAATTCTGCTGACATTGTGCACTGTTGTGGGAGGCCTTCGGGAACCGCCGTGCAACTCCTCATTGGTTAACATTGGGCCCTATGGGGTACAGTGGCCAAAGGTGATCTACTCCGGTGGTGACGGTATGCACCGCTACGGCCGTGACCACCATTTTCTATCTGACTACTCACTTGCTACATGACCTTCCATAGGAGAGGACCTACACTGCATGTGCTGATGTGACCTGTGTTTGGAACCTACCATGGCCCATGTGACTGGGGAATGGGCCCCAGCCTTCACGTCAGAGGAGTTGGAGGGACTGGTGGATGGAGTCCTACCCCAGCACGGACTGCTGTATGGGCCTCCAGACCAACAGGTGAGTGCACTGTGGGCACAATGCATGTGGCATGAATGCATGGAGTTGTGTGAAAGGGGGGTGGCTGGATGTCCTCTTGGCGGTGTACAGGTTGTACCATGTGTGTGGCAATGGTGATCGGAACGGGTATGGTGGGCAACATGTGTAACAGCAAGAACTGTTTGTCTAATGGTATTTTCCTGTGTGTAGTGCCTCTGCAGGTCAGCGCCCATCAAAAGAAGGGTATATGGCGTGCCATCTCCAAGGAGGTGCAGACCCTGGGGGTCTATGGCAGGCAAAGCACCCACTTTGCAAACGGTGGGAGAGCCTGAGACGCTGGGCACAGAAGATGTCGGAGGCCTAGCTGGGGATTGCCTCCCAAGGAGGAAGGGGTGTCCGTCGAACCCTGACCCCCCTGACGGCCTGTATACTGACGGTGGCCTATCCAGAGCTGGATGGGCGTTTGAGGGCATCACAGCAGCAAGGGGGTGAGTACATTGCCCATCATTACAACTTACGCATGGTAGGGTGGTATCCGGGTGGTGGATGTGTGTCAGTGGGTGCCCCTAGGCCTGGCCTGACATTGCAGCGTAGGTCCCCTGGCAGCTAGGGCTCTGAAGGGATAATCCTACTACCTAGCTCGTAGGCATTCACTACTTGTCAGAGTTGTGTGGGTCCCAGGTGTGCTGCATTTGGCAGTGCGTGCCTTTCTACATGCCTTGGTGGTTAGCAATTTCTCTGGTAGTGCAATGCATAGTGCGTAGGGCTGTTCCCTGTGTGTGATTGTGCTGTGTAAGCCAACTGTGGTGTTGGTTCAGCCATTGACCCAGTGTATCCTTTATCTCTTCCCCCCCTTTCTTGTTTTGTCATCCTGTCCTTATGTGCATTAGCATCAGCTGGCGGAGGAGCAGAGGCACCGGTGACAGTGGGAGCTGCATCCCACAGAACACAGGAGGCAGAGTCCATCGACGGTAAGGGCTCGAGTGGGACAGAGGGCGAGGGGAGCACCACGGCGGAAACTGGTGGGGACACTTCAGACACAGATACCTCCTCCGATGGAAGCTCCCTGGTGTTAGCAGACACTTATGTGACCACCCCAGCTACAGGTACAGTGCCACCCACGTACCAACACCGCCCTCCCAGCAGCCCCTCATTGAGTTTCCAGTGCCCGCTCACCCAGAAAGTTGGGCATCTCCTTTGCCAGAGGCACTTCAGGCCCTGCCCCAGTGAGCCCTGCTGCCCTGAGTGAGGAGGATATTGACCTTCTGAGATCCATCTCTGTAGGGCAGTCAACCATTGTGAATGCCATCCAGGGGCTGGCAGCCCAGATTCAAAAATTCAGGCTAACCCACCACCCCAACAACAACAGGGACCTGGGGCAGTGGTAGTGGGCACACGGTCCAGGGGCCAGAGGCCCAGGAACACAGGGGAACTGGGAGGGCTGCTGTGCAACAGGGGGAGGACAGGCCAAGGGAAGCCACTCTCCACGAGGCCCTCTCCTCCATCATGGGAGCCTACCACCACTCCCAGAAGACGATGGCAATGGTACTGGCCAAGTTTCAGGAGACCCAGCGCCTGCAGGAGGAACAGTATTTGGGCTTCAGGGAGGAACTCAGAACCATCAATTCCACCCTGGGCACCATCATAGGGGTGCTGAAGGAAGTACTCAACACCAGGAGGGACACTGTGGCACAACAAGGGGCCCCTGACACTAGCATGGACGATGAACTGCCCACCACCTCCGCCGGCTCTAGTGGACAGGACGCCCCACCACAGGACCACCACACCACCACCCCACCCCCTGCAGAGGGAGAACCACCCCACAAGCGGTCCCTGAGATCCAGGACAAAGACAGAGAACGATGCCAAGACCTCCGCCAAGAAATGAGACCACCCTGAATGTCATCCTTTTGTACCACTTTGTCACCCTGTCCATCCTCAAACTGCCCCAGCTCCACTTCTTATGCACATGTGGGCAATGCACCTGTGAGACTAATAGACTGGACTCTGCCATGGACATTCCTCCACCATCACCCCTCACCATTTTACAACTCCCTCCAATATTGAGCACTTAAATAAACACCCTTGAAGCACAAAACAACCTGGAGTCAGTCTGTGATTTCAAATTAGTGTATTAGCAATTACAGAGACAAAATGCTCTTTCAATTGTAATGACAACATACCTATGTCACACAGCTCTAGTCCATGAGGAAACAAAGCAGATGTCACACAGTGGGACCCACATCTGTGAAATCGTAAGGGAAAGTGACAACTCAGTGATCATGCACTGGGTGAAAACGACAGACAGTAGAGAGTTAGTAGTGTTAAAATACATGTAGTAGGCAGGTCTGTATTCTTACCTGTGTCTCACTGGAAATATTGGAGGATCACCGAGTTCCTGTTGTCCATGTCCTCTTCTACTGCTTCCTCGTCTTCACTGTCCACAGGCTCCACAGCTGCAACAACACCGCCATCTGGACCATCCTCCTGCAGAAAAGGCACCTGTTGTCGCAAAGCTAAGTTGTGAAGCATACAGCAGGCCACGATGATCTGGCACACCTTCTTTGGTGAGTAGAATAGGGATCTACCTGTCATATGGAGGCACCTGAACCTGGCCTTCAGGAGGCCAAAGGTCCGCTCTATAATCCGCTGAGTACGCCCATGGGCCTAATTGTAGCGTTCCTCTGCCCTTGTCCTAGGATTCCTCACTGGGGTCAGTAGCCATGACAGGTTGGGGTAACCAGAGTCACCTGCAAATGGCGAGGGACAACTGTTAGACACTCACTAACCTGTAGGGATATCTCCAGACCCAGACACCATTCCCACTGTCTTGCTTCCAGGTGCTCACCTAATAGCTATACACGGTGCCTTTGGAGTTGCCCCATTACATAAGGGATGCTGCTATTCCGCAGGATGTAGGCGCCATGCACTGAGCCAGGGAACTTGGCATTAACATGGGAGATGTACTGGTCTGCCAAAAACACCATCTGCACATTCATGGAATGATAACTCTTCTGGTTTCTGTACACCTGTTTGCTCCTGCTGGGGGGTACCAAAACCACATGTGTCCCATTAATGGCACCTATGATGTTGGGGATATGTCCCAGGGCATAGAAATTACCTTTCACTGTAGGCAAATCCTCCACCTGAGGGAAAACGATGTAGCTGCGCATGTGTTTCAGCAGGGCAGACAACACTCTGGACAACACGTTTGAAAACATATACATATAAGAAAAAGGTGGCTGTGTAAAGGAGAGAGCGCACTTTCCAAATATAAGCTACTGCTTCTTTACAAAGTCCATGATGATGTAAAACGATAGGGGGAGTGCTCGAAGTGGTATTCACCCAGCCACAGAGTGCGTGAACTATCGCCCCAAAAAGGGGTTACAGTTATGATATGCAAAGAAGGAAAACCACGGCACATCCCAAGAAGTAATAATGTTCCAGTTTATTCCTCGTAATGTCTTTAGATGAAACAATGGCCTGTGACCCAAGCTGACATCTTGGAGCCAGAATCAAAAGATGACAACAGAGATCCTTTTCAAATTAACAGCAGCCCAAATAGACAACAGCCGACACGTGTTTCGTCTGGGTAGACTTTATCAAGGCTGTAGTAAAGATAATTAGCTCAATGTTCCAAAGTGCCAGAGACAAATTGATGTCTTATGATTTAAGCAGGCGGTCAAGTAAGGAAGAGCATGAGGACCATGGTAAGCCTTGAGCTGCTTGCTGCGCAGCGCTTTCAGTCGCTCTTTTCTGCGCAAAGAGGATCTCTGTTGTCATCTTTTGATTCTGGCTCCAAGATGTCAGCTTGGGCCACAGGCCATTGTTTCATCTAAAGACATTACGAGGAATAAACTGGAACATTATTACTTCTTGGGATGTGCCGTGGTTTTCCTTCTTTGCACGTTTGAAAACATAGGCTGGGACATCCCTGATGCTATTGCCACTGTTGTTTGAAATGACCCACTTGTAAGGAAATGGAGTACTGACAGCACCTGCACTTAAGGGGGGATTCCTGTGGGATGGCGGATAGCTGACATCAGGTCTGGCTCCAGCTGGGTACACAGTTCCTGGATTGTGGCACGGTCAAGCCTGTAGGTGATGATCACATGTCTTTCCTCCATTGTTGACAGGTCCACCAGCGGTCTGTACACCGGAGGATGGTGCGATCTCCTCACATGTGCCAGCGGACGGTGCCTATGAAAGACAACAGCGAGCACAACCAACTCAGAGGTACGTACCCACAGCTTACACAGAACACGAACCATAATCCGAAAAGTGGCCTGTATGTGTGTTGAGGCTAGGCCTAGATATGTGTGACGCAGTTAAAAATTAAGGCATATGGGCCCCTGGAATGACGGCTGCCTGACCTGTAAAGTGAGACAATGGGATGTGAGGTAACTGTGCTGGTGTTGTACACTGTCGCGGTAGGCGGTCGAAGACCGCGGCGCAATGCTGCATTGGTTAACATTGGACCCTATGGGTCCCAGGAGCCAATGACGATGTACGCCGGCGGTGACGGTACGCACCGCCGCGGACGTGACCGCCATTTTCTATCTGTTCAATCACTCAATACCTGATCTTTGACAGGAGAGGACCTACACTGCAAGTACTGCTGTTACCTCGGTCTGGAAGAGACAATGGCTCGAGTGTCTGGGGAAAGAGTCCCTGCCTTCACATCGGAGGAGTTGGAGAAACTCGTGCATGGGGTCCTCCCCCAGTACACGCTACTTTACGGTCCTCCAGACAAACAGGTAAATACACTGGGAGCATGCTGTATGGGCTATGCCTGTGTGGAGTGGGGTGGATGAAAGATGGGGGGAGATTGAGGCGAGCATGAAACAACGATGAGTGCATGTGCCACATGGCAAGGGTAGGGATGGGAGCCAATGACTGTGACGGCGCATTTGGTAATAACATTTCTTTTCCCCCTGTACAATTCATGTAGGTCAGCGCCCACCAGAAAAAAGATATTTAGCGTGCCATCGACAAGGATGTTCAGACCCTGGGGGTCTACCACAGACCGAGCACCCACTGCCGGAAAAGATGGGAGGACATTTGCCGCTGGAGCAAGAAGACGGCAGAGGCTCAGCTGGGGATGGCCTCTCAACGTGGGAAGGGTGCCCGTCACACCATGACACCCCTAATGTTCAGGATCCTGGCGGTGGCGTACCCGGAGTTGGATGGGCGCTTGGGGGCATCACAGCAGCCACAAGGGGGTGAGTACACTCTCATCCTGCTGATTTTGCGCGCAGTGGAGGTGTGTGGGTGGGGGAGGTGGGCTGTGGGTTTCCCTAGGCCAGGGCGAGTTTAGTAGGCAAGGTCCCTCCTTAAGGTAGGCCATGTGGCACCCCACCCCACCTGTGTACAGTGCCAAGTACACCTAGTCATGCTCCTGTGTCATCCATGTGTGCAGATGTCGTCCATAGCCCTGTAGGCCATGTCCCAGGGATTGAACAGTGGAGCCCAAGAGCGCGGCGTAGTGCTGTGGGCTTCTGTATCTGTCGTGTCCGCCAACGGTAGCGGTAATGCATGCACTCAACATGTCTTTCTTCTGTCGTCCCCCCCTTTTGTGGTCTCCCTGTTCTTGTGTGCATTAGCATCACCAGGCGGAGGAGCAGTGGCACCGGAGCAGGAGGGAGCTGCATCCCACATGGCCCTGGAGGGCGACACTACAGAGTCGGATTTCACCAGTGGGATGGAGGGCGAGGGGAGCTCCATGGCGGGGACAGGACTCGTCCTCTGATGGGAGCTCCCTTGTGGTGGCGGCAACATCTGTGCCCCCGCATCTACAGGTACAGCTGCCACCCCGCTACCAGCACCGCCCTCCCAGCAGCCCCTCAGCCTTTGCCCTGTGCCCGGTCTCCCAGGAGATTGGGCATCACCTTCACCCCAGGCACCTCAGGCCCTGCCCCAGTCACCCCTGCTGCCCTCAGTGAGGAGGCCATTTACCTCCTCAGGTCCCTCACTGTTGAGCAGTCTACCATTTTGAATGCCATCCAGGGTGTAGAAAGGCAGTTGCAACAAACAAATGCATTCTTGGAGGGCATTCATTCTGGTCAGGCGGCCCTTCAGCGAGCTTTTCAAACTCTGGCCTCAGCACTGATGGCAGCCATTGTCCCTGTGTCTAGCCTCCCCCCTCCAACTTCCTCCACCCAGACCCAATCCCCTGTACCTCAACCTATCCCAAGCACACCTTCAGACCAGCATGCACACACGTCAACACACAAGGGAAGCTCAGGCAAACATGAGCACCACACATCCCACAGGCACTCACGCAAGCAGAAGACACATGCAGACTCACCAACATCCACTGCCACCACTGTGTCCCCCTCCTCCTCATCTCCCTCCTCCCTCCCAGTCTCGTCTACACTCACAACTGCATGCACTACATCTACAGCCACTACTGCCATTACCAGCACACACACCACCACACCCCGCTCACGTGCACTCACCACCCCACTACCATTCACACGTCCCCTGTGTCCTCTCCCAGTGTGTCTGTGACGCCGACTCCCAAGATACACAAACGCAGGCACACACCCACCCAACAGCCATCTCACGACAGCCTCCAGCGCATGCACCTTCACCCAAAGTTACCAAACGAACACCTCCTACAACCACAACCTCTTCCTCCATTACCAAACCCCCTCCAGCTACCCGTCCCAGTGTCTCCAAAAAACTTTTCCTGGCCAACCTTGACCTCTTTCCCTCACCTCCCCCACCCCGTCCGTCTCCTAGGGCCTGACTCTCCAGGTCCCAATCTAGCACCTCAGCCAGAATATTTCCGGGACCAGTAGTGCCTGTAGTCACCGGAATATGGAGTGCACCGGCCACCAGGGCAGCCAGTGTGGCACGGAGCCACAGCACGGACAGTCCCCCACCTGTGAAGCATCAAAAGTAGCCCAGTGCCCGGCGGGAGAGGGGGAAGACTCCAGCCACCAAAGTCGCTCCCAGGGGTACAGGTGGGAGTGTGGAGTCAGCTGCAACACCTTCCAAGGTGGGAAGGGCCACAAGAAAGTCAGCAGGTCTGGGAAGAGCAGCACGGCAGAGAAGACCGCCATCAGCCCTGCTGCCCAGGAGGTCACCGCCAGCACCTGCCCTGCTGCCCAAGAGGCCACCGCCATCATCCCCGCTGCCCAGGAGGCCACCGCCAGCACCTGCCCTACTGCCCAGGAGGCCACCGCCAGCACCTGCCTTGCTGCCCAAGAGGCCGCCGCCATCATCCCCGCTGCCAAGGAGGCCACCGCCAGCACCTGCCCTACTGCCCAGGAGGCCACCGCCAGCACCTGCCCTACTGCCCAAGAGGCCGCCGCCATCATACCCGCTGGGCCAGAGAGGACCGCCAGCACCAGCCCCGCTGGGCCAGAGAGGACCGCCAGCACCAGCCCCGCTGGGCCAGAGAGGACCGCCAGCCCAGCGAGGACCGCCAGCACCAGCCTACTGGGCCAGAGAGAACCACCAACACCAGCCCCGCTGGGCCAGACACGACCGCCAGCACCAGCCCCGCTGGGCCATGAAGGACCGCCAGCACCTGAGTCACTGCAAAGCAGCCCTCCGCCACAAGCACCGCTGAACAGGGCACCACTGCCACAAGCACCGCTGAACAGGGCACCGCCGCTACAAGCACCGCTGAACAGGGCACCGCCGCCACAAGCACCGCTGAACAGGGCACCGCCGCCACAAGCACCGCTGAACAGGGCACTGCCGCTACAAGCACTGCTGAACAGGGCACCGCCGCAACAAGCACCGCAGGCCCACGAGTGCCAAAAGCTCTGACGCTACTGAGGCCACCACAAGCAGGATGAAGCACTCTGGGCACAAAGCCCCCTCCAGAACCAGTGGAGTTTTACATCCACTACCTCAGTCCTTGGCAGGATGAAGCACTCTGGGCACCAGGCCCCCTCCAGAACCAGTGGAGAAAGGCATCCACTACCTCAGTCCTTGGCAGGATGAAGCACTCTGGGCACCAAGCCCCCTCCAGAACCAATGGAGAAAGGCATACACTACCAAGCCCCCTCCAGAACCAGTGGAGAAAGACTTCCACTACCTCAGTCCTTGGCAGGATGAAGCACTCTGGGCACCAAGCCCCCTCCAGAACCAGTGGAGTTTTACATCCACTGCCTTTGTCCTTGGCAGGATGATGCACTCTGGGCACAAAGCCCCCTCCAGAACCAGTGGAGTTTTACATCCACTACCTCAGTCCTTGGCAGGATGAAGCACTCTGCGCACCAAGCCCCCTCCAGAACCAGTGGAGACTGTTATCCACTTGAGAGACTGTGGCTTTGCACTCCCGAGGATGGAATAGTGGGCAACCCACCCTCTGTAGAGACTTGAGAGACTGTGGCCTTGCACTCCCCAGGATGGAACAGTGGGCAAACCACCCACTGTATAGACTTGAGAGACTGTGGCTTTGCACTCCCCAGGATGAAACAGTGGGCAACCCACCCACTGTAGAGACTTGAGAGACTGTGGCTTTGCACTCCCAACGATGGAACAGTGGGCAACCCACCCACTGTAGAGACTTGAGAGACTGTGGCTTTGCACTCCCCAGGATGGAACAGTGGGCAACTCACCCACTGTAGAGACTTGAGAGACTGTGGCTTTGCACTCCCCAGGATGGAACAGTGGGCATGTGGCCGCCTTGTGGATTTGGCGTTGTGCACTCAACCGCCTGAGGTGCCACCCCTTTCCCTCCCCCTGAGGTGCCTGTTTTATTGCTATCTGATGCCCCTGCAGTGTTCTCTCCATCATGGTCGGGGATCTTGTGTGGGCCTCGCCCATACCGTGGGAGCCCAGTGTTCCACAGACTTCAATGGAGCACTACCTGGACTACTATTCTTGGTGTATATTTTGGTTATAGTGTATATATGTATATTTTTGCGTACTGGATTTTGATATATTACAATGGTTACACTAATTTCCTTTTGTCTTTGCATTCTTCCAGGGGGTTTGGGGGGTGTAACTGTAATGTATCATGCTGTATTAGTGTGTGTGTTGTGGTGGGTAAGGGTGGGGGTGGGGGTGGGGGTGTTGCGTGTGTGTGTCCCTGCTTTTTCCCCTCCCCTGTGTCGTAGGTGCAGTACTCACCGTGGTCTTCGCCGCCGGCGTTCGTGCTCCTGGTAGAGGAGCAAGAAGATAAGGGCTGCAGCTCTGGTTCCATGGCGTCCGGATTCCCCGTGGGGTGTGTAGAGGTGAGCGTTTTGCCTTCAAAGTCCTGTTTCCGCCGTGTTTTTGTCCGCGGTGAATCTGCCCCGGAAAAGGTGGCGGATTGGTAGGTTGTGATACTGTGGGCTGTACATTGTCTCCCGCCTGTCTGTTGGCGATGACCGCCGTGCTGTTTGTTTGTACCACCGTGGCGGTCGGAGTTTTAAAGTGGCTGTCTTTGTTGACGGTTTCCGCCACGGTTGGAATTCCATTTTTTTTACCGCCGGCCTGTTGACGGTCGTACAGCCGCTTTAACACCGTCCGCCAAGGTTGTAATGACCACCTTGGTGTGTGGGCACCCTGGCAGTAGCCAAGGTGCCCCCACATTATTCAGGGCAAATTCTCCGGACTTTGTGAGTGCGGGGACACCATTACACGTGTGCACTATAGATAGGTCACTACCTATGTATAGCGTCACAATGGTAACTCCGAACATGGCCATGTAACATGTCTAAGATCATGGAATTGTCAATTCCATGATTCCCCGGGTTTCCAGCACAGAACCCGGGTACTGACAAACTGCCTTTCCGGGGTTTCCACTGCAGCTGCTGCCAACCCCTCAGGCAGGTTTCTGCCTCCCTGGGGTCCAGGCAGCCCTGGCACAGGAAGGCAGAACAAAGGAGTTCCTCTGAGAGAGGGTGTTACACCCTCTCTCTTTGGAAATAGGTGTGAAGGGCTGGGGAGGAGTACCTCCCCCAGCCTCTGGAAATGCTTTGATGGACACAGATGCTGCCCATCTCTGCATAAGCCAGTCTACACCGGTTCAGGGATCCCCCCGCCCTGCTCTGGCGCGAAACTGGACAAAGGAAAGGGGAGTGGCCACTCCCCTGACCAGTACCTCCCAGGGGAGGTGCCGAGAGCTCCCCCAGTGTTTCTCTTGGAAACAGAGGTGTTGGGGGCACACTGGACTGCTCTGAGTGGCCAGTGCCAGCAGGTGACGTCAGAGACCCCCTCTGAAAGGCTCTTACCTCTCTTGATAGCCAATCCTCCTTTCCTGGTAGCCAAACCTCCTTTTCTGGCTATTTAGGGTCTCTCCTCTGGGGAATTCTTTAGATAACGAATGCAAGAGCTCACCAGAGTTCCTCTGCATCTCCCTCTTTGAATTCTACCAAGGATCGACCGCTGACTGCTCCAGGACGCCTTCAAAACCGCAACAAAGTAGCAAGATGACTGCCAGCAACATTGTAGCGCCTCATCCTGCCGGCTTCCTCAACTGTTTCCTGGTGGGACATGCTCTGGAGGTCACCTGCCTTCACCCTGCACTGGAAGCCAAGAAGAAATCTCCTGTGGGTCGACGGAATCTTCCCCCTGCTAACGCAGGCACCAAAAGACTGCATCACCTGTCCTCTGGGTCCCCTCTCATCCTGATGAGCGTGGTCACCTAGAACACAGGAACTCTATCCAAGTGACTCCCACAGTCCAGTGATCCTTCAGTCCAAGTTTGGTGGAGATAAGTCCTTGCCTCCCCACGCTAGACTGCAAACCTGTGTACTGGGTGATTTGCAGCTGCTTCGGCTCCTGTGCACTCTTCCAGGATTTCCTTCGTTCACAAATCTTCCAGGTGCCTGTTTAGGTACTTCTGCAGGTGCTGCCTGCTTCTGTGGGGGCTCTCTGAGTTGCTGAGCGACCCCTCTGTCTCCTCCTCCAAGGGGCGACATCCTGGTCCTTCCTGGTCCCCAGAAATACCCAAAAACCTCTACTGCGACCCTTGCAGCTATCAAAGCTTGTTTGCGGCATTTCTTCATGAGAACACGTCTGCAACCTTCATCGTGACATGGGACATCTTCCATCCAAAGGAGAAGTTCCTAGTCCTCTTCGTTGTTGCAGAACTCCAAGCTTCTTCCACCCGGAGGCAGCTTCCTTGCACCTTCCGGGTTTTTCTGGGCTCCTGCCCCCCCGGACACTATTGCGACTCTTGGACTTGGTCCCCTTGCCTTGCAGGTCCTCAGGTCCAGGAATCCACCTTCAGTGCCTTGCTGGTATTTGTTGTTCTTGCAGAATTCCCCTATCACGACTATTGTGCTCTTTTGGGGTAGTAGGTGTACTTTACTCCTACTTTTCAGGGTCTTGGGGTGGGGTATCTTGGACACCCTGACTGTTTTCTTACAGTCTGAGCGACCCGCTACAAGCTCCCATAGGTCTGGGGTCCATTCGTGATTCGCATTCCACTTTTGGAGTATATGATTTGTGTTGCCCCTAGACCTATGTTTGCCTATTGCAACCTATTGTAATTCTACACTGTTTGCATTACTTTTCTGACTCTTACTTACCTGTTTTGGGTTTGTGTACATATAACTTATGTATATTACTTACCTTCTTACTGAGGGTACTCACTGAGATACTTGTGGCATATTGTCATAAAAATAAAGTACCTTTATTTTTAGTAACTCTGTGTATTGTGTTTCTTATGATATTGTGCATATGATATAAGTGGTATATTAGGAGTTTTGCATGTCTCTTAGTTCAGCCTAAGCTGCTTTGCCATAGCTACCTTCTATCAGCCTAAGCTGATAGAAACACCTCTATTCTACTAATAAGGGATAACTGGACCTGGCACAGGGTGTAAGTACCACAGGGTACCCACTATAAGCCAGGCCAGCCTCCTACACCTCCACAACATCCATGCACACGTCCCCTTTGTCCTCTCCCACTGTGTCTGTTCCCCTACCTAAAGTACACAAACGAAAGCACTCAGACACCCAACAGCCATCCACCTCAAAACTGCAAACAGCCCATGCACCTGCACCCAAATACAGCAGACAGATACCTTCAACAACCACTCCCTCATCCTCCACTCCAATTCCTTCTCCGCTTCCCGCCCAAGTGTCCCTAAAAAAACTGTTCCTACCCCTCCCCCTGTTCTGCACGCAAGGCCAGGGTATCATGAACCCAGCCAAGCACCTCAGCCACACAGTCCACGGGCCCAGTCCTAACTGCACCCACTCGTGGTGGAAAGGGATCCAGGCCACATGTACTGAAGGGGAAGGAGCCTGCACCAACCAGCCTAAAGGGGAAGGAAGCTGTCCCAGCAGGCAAGAATGGCAAGGAGCCACCACCTGAAAGGACAAGGAGCCTGCACCAGCAGGCAAGAAGGGCAAGAAGCCTGCCCCAGCAGGCAGGAAGGCCAAGGAGCCTGCACCAGCAGGCAGGGAGGGCAAGGAGCCTGGACCAGCAGCTGTGACAGAGCCCCCACCACCAACCATGGTTGTGCATCTGTCAGAGGGTGCAGAGGATGTGCAGGAGCCTCCCCCCACCAGCAGCACCACCACTGTGCATCCGTCAAAGGATGCAGGGGATGTGCAGGAGCCTCCCCCCACCAGCAGCACTACCACTGTGGATCTGTCTGAGGTTGCAGTGGATGCGCAGGAGCCTCCCCCCACCAGCAGCACCACCACAGTGCAGCCATCACTGCTGGCGGACTCAATGTAATTGTGCATTCATGGGCTGCTGTGCGGGCTGCCCCCTCCAGAACTAGTGGGCAAGACACCCACTCGAGAGACGGTGGCCTTGTACTCCCCAGGATCAAGCACAGGGCAGGTTACCTCCTCCAGAACCAGTGGGCAAGACACTGACTCAAGAGACTGGCCCATCACTCCCCAGGATCAAGCACAGGGCAGGTTGCCCCCTCCAGAACCAATGGGCAAGACACCCACTTGAGAGTCTGTGGCCCATCACTCCCCAGGATCAAGCACAGGGCAGGTTGCCCCCTCCAGAACCAGTGGCCTTTTTTAATCTCCCGGCTGAGGTGGCCCCCATCCCCCTGAGGTGCTTGCCTATTTACCAACTGATGCCCCTGCAGTGTTCTCTCCGTGTTGAAGCAGGTGACAAGTGGGGCCCTGGACTCTGGCCTTTGGCCATGTAGCCCACGCAAATTGAGGACTGGGCTGTGTCCTTTTCATGTAAATTTGTATATGTCTGTTATATTACCTAACTTATTATTTCTACTGTGTTAAACTTATTACAAACACTTTGGCGAAATAGTTTTGTACTTGCATTTTTCAGCCGGTTTATGGGGGTATCTTGTTTTCTTCAGCTGGTTATGTGAATGGGGTCTGTATGGGGTGTATGTGTTGCATGTGTGTGTCACTGTAGTTTTCCTCCCCCCTCCCTTGTGTGCTAGGCAGCTATACTCACGTCATTGTCTTCGCCAGTATTGGTGTTCGTGGTGGAGACAACAGACAGGCGGAAGACAATGTACCGCCCACCGTATTACAAGGCACCAATCCTCCAGCTTCTCTGAGGAGGTACCAACAACATCAAAAGCAAGGCGGAAACAGTACACTGAAGGGGAACCACTCACCTTTCGACACTCAACAAAGGACCAGGATGCCATGGAGCCCGAACTGCAGGTCCTCCCCATGCTGGTGTATCTGCTAATACACCAGGAATTTGAAAGAAGGCGGCGGCAATGACGACGGTGAGTACTGCACCTAGCACACAGGGGAGGGGGGGAGGAAAAAGAGAGTGAGACATACATGCAACACGCAACACCCCCACCCTCACCCACAATACCATATACAGGGAGTGCAGAATTATTAGGCAAATGAGTATTTTGACCACATCATCCTCTTTATGCATGTTGTCTTACTCCAAGCTGTATAGGCTCGAAAGCCTACTACCAATTAAGCATATTAGGTGATGTGCATCTCTGTAATGAGAAGGGGTGTGGTCTAATGACATCAACACCCTATATCAGGTGTGCATAATTATTAGGCAACTTCCTTTCCTTTGGCAAAATGGGTCAAAAGAAGGACTTGACAGGCTCCGAAAAGTCAAAAATAGTGAGATATCTTGCAGAGGGATGCAGCACTCTTAAAATTGCAAAGCTTCTGAAGCGTGATCATCGAACAATCAAGCGTTTCATTCAAAATAGTCAACAGGGTCGCAAGAAGCGTGTGGAAAAACCAAGGCGCAAAATAACTGCCCATGAACTGAGAAAAGTCAAGCGTGCAGCTGCCACAATGCCACTTGCCACCAGTTTGGCCATATTTCAGAGCTGCAACATCACTGGAGTGCCCAAAAGCACAAGGTGTGCAATACTCAGAGACATGGCCAAGGTAAGAAAGGCTGAAAGACGACCACCACTGAACAAGACACACAAGCTGAAACGTCAAGACTGGGCCAAGAAATATCTCAAGACTGATTTTCCTAAGGTTTTATGGACTGATGAAATGAGAGTGAGTCTTGATGGGCCAGATGGATGGGCCCGTGGCTGGATTGGTAAAGGGCAGAGAGCTCCAGTCCGACTCAGACGCCAGCAAGGTGGAGGTGGAGTACTGGTTTGGGCTGGTATCATCAAAGATGAGCTTGTGGGGCCTTTTCGGGTTGAGGATGGAGTCAAGCTCAACTCCCAGTCCTACTGCCAGTTCCTGGAAGACACCTTCTTCAAGCAGTGGTACAGGAAGAAGTCTGCATCCTTCAAGAAAAACATGATTTTCATGCAGGACAATGCTCCCTCACACGCGTCCAAGTACTCCACAGCGTGGCTGGCAAGAAAGGGTATAAAAGAAGGAAATCTAATGACATGGCCTCCTTGTTCACCTGATCTGAACCCCATTGAGAACCTGTGGTCCATCATCAAATGTGAGATTTACAAGGAGGGAAAACAGTACACCTCTCTGAACAGTGTCTGGGAGGCTGTGGTTGCTGCTGCACGCAATGTTGATGGTGAACAGATCAAAACACTGAGAGAATCCATGGATGGCAGGCTTTTGAGTGTCCTTGCAAAGACAGGTGGCTATATTGGTCACTGATTTGTTTTTGTTTTGTTTTTGAATGTCAGAAATGTATATTTGTGAATGTTGAGATGTTATATTGGTTTCACTGGTAATAATAAATAATTGAAATGGGTATATATTTTGTTTTGTTAAGTTGCCTAATAATTATGCACAGTAATAGTCACCTGCACACACAGATATCCCCCTAACATAGCTAAAACTAAAAACAAACTAAAAACTACTTCCAAATATATTCAGCTTTGATATTAATGAGTTTTTTGGGTTCATTGAGAACATGGTTGTTGTTCAATAATAAAATTAATCCTCAAAAATACAACTTGCCTAATAATTCTGCACTCCCTGTACACTAACAGATCCAACAACATTACAGATGCACCCCATAACCCCCTGGAAGAATGCAAAGACAAAAGGAATTGAGTCAAATCTGTGATATTTAGAAAATGCATATAAAGTTAACGATTCTAAACAACAGTTTATACAAATATGTACAATATGCACAGAGGGCCGTACACTGTCCATTGCAAATGTCCGTGGACCAGTGGCCCAAAAAATCATTGGCGAAGCCCACACTTGACTCCTGCCTCAAAACGGAGAGAACACTGCAGGGGCACCAGGTCAAAAACACACAGGCACCTCTGGGGGAAGGGAAGGGGGTGCACCTCAGCCGGAAGATGGTATTATGCCACTGCTCCTTGAGGGGGCAACATGCCCACAGCGATGTCCTGGGGAGTGCAAAGCCACAGTCTCTCAAGTCTCTCAAGTGGGTGGTTTGCTCACTGCTTGGTCCTGGGGAGTGCAAAGCCACAGTCTCTGAAGTCTCTAAAGTGGGTGGTTTGCCCACTGCTTGGTCCTGGTGAGTGCAAAACCACAGTCTCTCAAGTCTCTCAAGTGGGTGGTTTGCCCACTGCGTGGTCCTGGGGAGTGCAAGGCCACAGTCTCTCAAGTGGGTGACATGTTCCACTGGTGTCTGCGGCGGAGATGCTGCCCGTGGTGCAGGTGCCAGTAGTAGTGGAGGAAGACACCAGGCCATCTCCAGCAGGCTCGGATGGCTGCTCACTGGGGTTGATGCTGGTGACTGTCGTTGTGGCAGCGGTGGTGCAGGGGGCGGTGCAGATGGCGGGGCAGGTGGCAGTGCAGGTGGCGGTCATTGCAGTGGTGCTTACCATGGTACAAGTTGCTGGCCTGTCAGGACAAATGGTGGTCACCAGTCCATCACCTGGAGGCTCCGAGCCCTGAAGTGCCTTGCCTTTGCTTTTTTTTCCCTTCCCCACCCTGGTTGATGCTGCTGGGACCTTGGCACTGTCCTCTTTTGTTTTGGATGAGGCCTTGATGGGTGGGTGTTGCTTCGTGTCCGTGCTGCATGCCGGCCCCTTTTTAACCTTGGCAGGTGGTGGAATCGGTTGGTCTTTTGCATTGGTAGGTGACACACTGCCAGCCCTGACGGGTGCCCCCTTCGATCCTCTCGGACTTGCAGGGACCACAGCGGACGCCGACTTGGTTGATGAGGTGCTGGCCTGGGATCTAGACATCCTTGCCATAGGGGAAAGATGGGCGGGAGACGTAGGGAAGAGGTCAACGTTAGCCAGGAAAAGTTTTTTAGACACACTGGGACGGGAAGATGGAGGGGGTGTGGGAGTAGAGGAAGAGGGAGTAGTTGTAGGAGTGCACATCTGCTGAGTTTGGGTGAAGGTGCATGGGATGGAGGCTGTTGTGAGGTGGATGGCTGTTGAGTAAGTTTGTGCCTGCATTTGTGTACTTTGGGAGGAGGGCTCACAGACACACTGGGAGAGGACACAGCGGACCTGTGCATGGTTGTGGGGTTGGTGATTGCTTGTGAGGGGTGTGTTGTGATGGGCGTGCTGGTGATGGAGGCAGTGGCTGATGATGTAGTGCAAGCAGGTGTGAGTGGAGAATCTACGTGGAGGGAGGTGGATGAAGAGGAGGAGGGGGACACAGTGGAGGAAGTGGAAGTTGGTATGTGTGCATTGGTATGGTGCTTGTGTGAGTACCTGTGTTATGACGTGTGGTGCCTATGTTTTCCTGAGCCACTTTTGTGTGTTGATGTGTGTGCATGCTGGTCTGAAGGTGTGCTTGGGATAGAGTGAGGTAGAGGAGACTGGGTCGGAGTAGTGGAAGTTGGAGGTGGGAGGCTGGACACAGGGACAATGGCTGCCATCAGTGCTGAGGGCAGAGCCTGAAATGCTCTCTGTTGGGCCGCCACGTCAGAATGAATGCCCTCCAGGTATGCATTTGTTTGTTGCAAATGCCTCTCGACACCCTGGATGGCATTCAGAATGGTTGACTGCCCAACAGTGAGGGATCTCAGGTCAATAGCCTCCTCACTGAGGGCAGCAGGGCTGACTGGGGCAGGGCCTGGGGTGAAGGAGATGCCAACCCTCCTGGGTGAGTGGGCACAGGAAACACGCTGAGGGGCTGCTGGGAGGGCGTTGCTGGTAGGGGGGTGGCGGTTGTACCTGTTGTTGGGGTGGGCACAGAGATGTCCGCCACCGCCAGGGTGCTTCCATCGGAGGTGGAGTCGCTGTCACTGGTACCCCCTCCTGTCCCCTTCGTGGAGCTCTCCTCACCCTCCGTCCCACTGGTGCCTTCACCCTCAGTGGATTTGCCCTCATGGGCCATGTGGGATGTAGCTCCCTCCGTTGCTGGTGCCTCTGCTCCTCCACCAGATAATGCTAATTCACACGCACACAAGGACAGGGTGACAAAACAAGAAGGGGGGAGAGACAGAGGATACACTTGATCAATGTCAGCAACACCACTACTGTTGGTGTACACAACACACACTGAGCTGCCCTATGCAGTAGGCCATGTCCAACCAGTCACTAAGGTAGTCACCAGCCCATGGGGTACAATGCCTAATGCCAGCATCTGCACACCTGACACTCACAGGACCCTGCCCAGTAGTAGTTGGCCACTTGTACCATTGGGTTTGGAGTGCTTCAGAGCCTGCAAACAAGGGACCTACCCTGCCATGATCGCCCTGGGCTAAGGGCACCCATAGCCCACATTCCCCACACAGCTAGATCCTAAAGCGCGCAAAGTCAGCTTTCTGAATCTGTACTCTGCTGTGAGGCCCTCAAGTGCCCATCCAACTCCAGATAGGCCACTGCCAGCATGCAGAATATCAGGGGGGTCATGGTGCGACGGGCACCCCTTCCACGTTGGGGGGCTAGCCCCAGTTGGGCCTCTGCCGTCTTTTTGTTCCAGCAGCACAGGTCCTCCCATTTCTTGTGGCAGTGGGTGCTCTGCCTGTGAAAGACCCCCAGGGTCCGCACCTCCTTGGCGATGGCATGCTAAATACCCTTTTTCTGGTGGGTGCTGACCTAGAGGGAAAAGACAGCGGAAAATGTAATTACACACCTGTCCGGACCGTCATACTCATTGCCCACCAGTTCCCATCCATGCCCTGACGCACAAACACTGACCACCTCTCATGCAGCATTCAGGCCAGGACGCCTTAGCACCCCCCAACATGTGGCTTACATCCACACCACTCCAAACAGGCTTTGCCCACACATCATGCTCACAGTGTACTCACCTGTGTATCTGGAGGACCATTGAGTAAGGTGTACTGGGGTAGGACCCCATACACCAGTTTCTCCAACTCCTCCGCAGTGAAGGCAGGGGCCCTTTCCCCAGCCACTCTAGCCATTGCTGCTTCCAGACTCAGTTGAGAGCAGCACTTGCAGTGTAGGTCCTCTCCTGTAGATGGTCAGGTAGCAAGTGAGTGAATAGCTAGAAAATGGCGGTGACATCTTCGGCGGTGCGTATTGTCACCGCCGGTGTACATCACCATTGGCTCCTGGGACCCATAGAGCCCAATGATAACCAATGCTGAGTTGCGTGGTGGTCACCGACCACCTACCGCGACACAGCACAACGCCAGCGCAGTTACCTTATTTCCACTTGTCCCTCCTCACAAGTCAGGCAGCTGCCATTTCAGGGGGGCATATGGCATGGCACCTAACTGAGTCACAGTACATATTGGCACATATACTGACTCTCAAATTCACACACTACTTCTGTGACATTAATTCAAAAACAGTTGTGCTATCTATGTGGAAAATTACCTTCTGCTCACCGTTCTCCTCCATAGGCTACAACCACTGAGGCAGATGATGAGATGGCGGCATCCTCCGGTGTACAGACCCCTGGTGGACCTGTCCAGAATGGAGGACAGACACATTATCATCACATACAGACTTGATTGTGCCACAATCCAAGAACTGTGTGCCCAATTGCAGCCAGACCTGATGTCTGCTATCCGCCAGGCCATAGGAATACCCCCTCTAGTGCAATCAGTCCTATCAGTGCTCCATTTCCTGGCAAGTGGTTCCTTTCAAACAACAAAGGCCATGGCATCAGGGATGTCTCAGCCAATGTTCTCCAATGTGTTCACCAGAGTGTTGTCTGCCCTGCTGAAACACATGTGCAGCTACATCGTCTTCCCCCAGGTGGAGGATTTGGCCACAGTGAAAGCTGACTTCTATGCCCTGGGACATATCCCCAACATCATTGGGGCCTTTGATGGTACACATGTGGCATTTGCCCCCCCCTGCAGAAATGAACAGGTCTACAGGAATAGAAAAAGCTATCATTCGATGAATGTGCAAATGGTGTGTTTGGCAGACAAGTACATCTCCCATGTGAATGCCAAATATCCTGGCTCAGTGCATGACGCCTATGTCTTGAGAAATAGCAGCATCCCTTATGTGATGGGGCAACTCCAGAGGCACTGGGTGTGGCTAATAGGTGAGGCCAAGGTCCCCACACAGTATAAGTCGGGGTCTGAGTATGGAGTTGTCCCTAAGGGTTAGGGTGTGTCTAACAGTTGTCCCTCTATATTTACAGGTGACTCTGGTTACCCCAACCTCTCATGGCTACTGACCCCAGTGAGGAATCCCAGGACAATGGCAGAGGAACGTTATAATAGGCACATGGGCGAACAAGGAGGGTTATTGAGAGGACCTTCGGTCTCCTGAAGGCCAGGTTACAGTGCCTCCATCTGACAGGTGGATCCCGTACTACTCACTGAAGAAGGTGTGCCAGATCATCGTGGCATGCTGTATGTATCACAAACTGGCCTTGAGATGCCATGTGCCTTTTCTGCTGGAGGATAAACCTGGTGATGGTCTTGTGGCAGCGGTGGAGCCTGTGGACAGTGAGGAAGAGGAGGCAGATGAAGAAGATGTGGACAACAGAACAAACATTATACAACAGTACTTCTAGTGACACATAGGTAAGAGACTGTAACTCAACTTCACATTTCTGTATACTTTTGGACATTTTACATGGCAGTCTCTTACCCTCTGTCTATGGCCACCGGCTGTTCCCTTTGGATTCCCTTTTTTCAGATCTGTGTACCCCATTCTGGCTCCTGCTATATGTACTGCTGCCCACCAACTTTCATACATTGGTATAATTCAATGAACATAGACGTTGCAATGCTTTGAGAATGTGTAAGAATGCATCTTTCCAATCATTACACTGACTCCAGTATGGTTTATATTTCAATGGTGTTTATTTTTTGTGCTAAATAGTATGGGGGTAAATGCAAGGGGCTGGGGTGATGGTGGAGGAAGGTCCAGGGTAGAGTTCAGTCTCTTGGTTTTACAGGTGCATTGTCCAATGGGGCAACGGAAGGAAAGCAATGGCAGTTCAAGGTGGACAGGGTGACAGAGTGGGACAGAAGGGTGACAATCAGGAGAGTCCTATTTCCTGGCAGGGGTCTTGGCAATGTTCTCTGCCTTCTGCCTGGATCGCAGTGACTGTTTGCGGGGTGGTTCTCATTCTACAGGGGGTGGGGTGCTGGTGGCCTGTTGGTCCTGTGGCGGGGTCTCCTGTCCACTAGTGCCGGCGGAGGTGGAAGGCTGTTCCTCGGTTTGGCCCTTTGTTGTGCCACTGCCTCCCTCATGGCCTTGCCCATGTCAGCCAGCGCCCATACTATGGTGACCAGGATGGTGTAGAGTTTTGTGAGGTCCTCCCTGATCCCCAGGTACTGTCCCTCCTGCAGCCGCTGGGTGTCCTGAAACTTGGCCAGTACCGTGCCCATGGTCTTCTGGGAATGGTGGTATGCTCCGATGATGTTGGAGAGTGCCTCATGGAGGTTCGGTTCCCTGGGCCTGTCCTCCCCCTGTTGCACAGCAGTCCTCCCAGCTTCCCTGCTGTCCTGTGCCTCTGTCCCCTGAACCGTGTGCCCACTGCCACAGACCCCAGGTCCCTGATAATCCTGTGTTAGTGGGTTTGCCTGGGGTCCCTGTAGTGGTGGGCACACTGCTGACTGCTGTGTCCTGGGGACAGAGGGATGGGTCCGCTGGATGGGTGCTGTGGTGTTGTTTACTGAGGGGGGAGGCTCTGTAGTGGGTTGGGACTGTGGCAGGGAAACCGACTGTCCAGAGGTCCCTGATGGGCCAGGTTGGTCATCGTGATCCAGGCGTGCAGAGCTGCTGTCATCACTGTGGGCCTCTTCTGGGGGGGCGCTGGTTGTTGGTGGCACCTCCTCTCCGGTGACGTTGAGTAGGGGTCCTGTTGGGATGCAAATGCATTGTTATTGTATCTGTGTATGCCATCTTGTGCAGTGGGTGTGTTTCCCTGTATAATTGTCCTTTCCCTGTCACCTTGGCCTTGTGTGAGTGCTGATTGTGTGGGCTGGGTGAGTCTCTCTACTGGGCATGCTTTGGTGATGTGTGTCCATGCAGGTCTGTGATGGGTGTCCATGCATTGTTGTTGTATGCAGGGCTTGGTATTGGGATGGGTGGGTTGTGATTGTGGGGTATATGTGAGGTGATGAAGTGATGGAAGTGAGGGTATGTGATGGCATTCTGGTTTGGGTGGGGGATATAATGGTAAAGATTTGACTTACCAGAGTCCAGTCCTCCTGCTACTCCTGCAAGGCTCTCAGGATGCATGATCGCCAAGACTTGCTCCTTCCATGTTGTTAGTTGTGGGGGAGGAGGTGGGGGTCCACCGCTAGTCCTCTGTACAGCAATCTGGTGTCTTGAAACCACAGAACACACCTTACCCCGTAGGTCGGTCCACCTCTTCCTGATGTCATCCCTGGTTCTTGGATGCTGTCCCACGGCGTTGACCCTGTCCACGATTCTCGCCATAGCTCCATCTTCCTAGCAATGGAAGTCTGCTGCACCTGTGATCCGAATAGCTGTGGCTAACCGGATGAGTTTCTCCACCATGACCCTTAGCTCCTCCTCTGAAAACCTGGGGTGTCTTTGCGGTGCCATGGATGTGGTGTGAGTGATATGTGTGAGGATGTGTGAGGTGATGTGTGGGGTGATGTGTTGGGGTGTATACTGTGATGTGCGTGGATGGTGTATGAGTGATGGTGTTCTGTGCCTTTGATTGAGTGGGTGCACTTTGCTTCTCTCTGTGCTTGGTCTCTTTTTCTTCATTATAAGGAGTTGTGGGTAGTGTGGGTGGGTGTTTTATAGTGGTGTGAGTGTGTGGTGTGTGTATGTGTGTCAGGTGTGTGTATTTTGAATTATCTAATTTGGTGTGGTTTTGTAAGTGTGTTTGTATTTTGAGCGCGGCGGTGTATACCGCCAATGGTTTACCGTGGTTGGAAGACCGCCACGTTGATTTGTGGGTCGTGATACTGTGAGTATATTCCTATTGGCATGACTGTGTGGATTTTGCTATCGCCATTTTATCAGTGACCTTTGGTGTGGCGAACTTGTGTGGTTGTCTGTATTGTGGCAGTATTCTCTGTGTGGGTCATAATACCCGTGGCGGATTACCACTGCGGTCACGGTATCTTGCCAGCCGTCGGCACGGCGGTAAGCGGGATTTATGGTCAAGGTTGTAATGAGGGCCAAAGTGACTTACTAATTGTCCCTGCCACCAATGGGACTACTCCCTCTCCATGGACTACCTGCACATCCACTGATGTCCTTGCTGTACAGCACTGCTGGTAGTCTGTGTCCCTGGTAAATAAAACATAATGCACTAATTTTAGATACCAGATAGCCACCTAAGTATTTGTTTTGCATGATGTCCAACAGCAATAGCTCACTGCAGTTAGGCTAGCTATCTTTCAGTATCTTCTTCCGAAAGTAATCACTTTGGGAGTTTTGTGTTATTGCTTGACAACATCTTAAAAAAACAGGTAGCCATTGAGCCAACCAAGACCTTGTCTCCTAATGGAGGAATAGGAAGGAATGGGGATTAAGAGGTTTCAGGAATGAGGGAAGAGCTTAAGGTAAGGCTATAAACGGATAAGGGGTATAAGGAAATGCAGCAGACATGGTATTGCAATGTCATGGAAACTGCTAGTGTAAGAAGGCATTGGGGCTCCATGACCATTATAATGACTGTCTCTGCCCCTGTGTTTTTTGACTGTTTGATTAAGAAAACCACAAACATGTTTGGTGACTAGAGTACGGCTTGGAGCTGGATGTGCGATCCTCTTTAAATTACCAAAAATCTTTTTCTCTCTTTGTACTACACAACAAGACATGTTAAAGGAGCAAGGAGAAGCTTACGATCAAAAGGAGCAAATGTCAGCCATGGAAATAAGAAATATAGAAAAAAATGAGAAATGCAGGGATAGCAAGGAACGTTCAACATTCAACATGAAAAAAACTAGTAAGTATACACAAGAGCATAATTTTAGTAGTGGGCAATAAAAAATACTTGCAGGAGGCAGCAGAACCCTCAACCACGGCCGTGGCACTGGTGATGGTGGAACCAGTCACTTCCAATGCAGCACTGGTGGCAGCTGAACCAGATGGCGTCTTGTACATGGGTGCTTAAGAAAGAAAATAAAAACAATGTTTGGTGGTAGTCTGTACAAAAACATTTTTACAGGAACAACATCGTACTTTTTAAATCAGCTAGCATATTCCTTGTTTCAAAATCCTTTGTAAGAGTGAGGGACATGATGAATTGACAATCATATCTTAAATCAGCCCTAGTGAGCATCTGACTAACTCACACTGGAACAGAATGCTGTCAGTATCATTTACTTTTTTTAAAACTTTGTTTATTGGTATTTTCATGAAATCATATTATGCTGCCGGGTACAGAGATTTATGTACATGGTACAAATACATATGCAAACTGTGCAGCTAGATAATAAACAATAATGTATAATGATCGTGGTTCTGTTAGATACGATGTTATTAATTGCCATACATTCAACAGGTCTGCCTTCCATTATACGGTTCAGTGGTCCTTGCCTTTCTACAGTTAGTGGGAGGTCGCTTATGTCAAGGCACGTACCATTTACATTAAGAACATATCTAACTAATACTAAAAAACTAAAAAATAAAAAACTAAAGAACAGTGCTCCGGAGGAGCATTTCTGTGTTGTGGTGTGGTTATGGTGGTCTGGGTTACCCGAGCTGCTGGGTTAGGGATGTCAATGTTAGTGCAACAATTTCTCCTTGTAGCCCGTTTGATTGGGTCGCGGTCATGCCAGCTTGTTACGGACCTTGTCCACCGTTAATCAGAGGGGTTAGTGCAGACATGCTGGCATCTGCCCTGTGGTTTCGGTCTCTCAATTCCCATGGCGCTAGCGTTGGGGCCTCTTCCCATCGCTTAGCCTGTTCTTTATATATCTCCCCTCCCCCTCTGGTCAGGTGATGGTTTGGTTCGCGTCTGGCTCACTCTCCCCGGCTTCTCCTAGGCTTCTAGGATCTCAGTCCACAATGGGGCAATCGGTCGTGCACGGACTCCCTGAGCCTCCTCCCTTCTTAATGCATGTAGCTCGCCACGGGCCCAGTTCGAGACATCCCATCTCCAGTCCAACAGAGATGGGCCCCTAGGGGATTTCCAGGCCATGGCAACTCTTCGCTTGAGCAGCCCGAGGGCTAGGTCCAGAAACCTGCTTCCAACTTTCTTAGAGGCAGGTCTGGAGTGTAAGCCCAGCAAACAGAAGGAGGGGTCCAAGTCCAGCCGCGAGTCCAGTGTGCCCCTCAAGTCGTCTAGGGTACTCCGCCAACACCTCTGTATCTCAGGACATTCCCATAGCATGTGATCTAAGTCTGCGTCCATTGCACTACATCTGGGACATGACCTGGGTTCACCGCCATATATTACCCTGAGCCTGTGGGGGTTGAGATATGTTCTGTGTACGAAATTGAATTGGATGTAACTGAGACGCGTGTGTGTGATACTCTACCGGGACCTGCCAGTACCCTCCGCCACTCTGTGTCTATCAACTCCTTACCTAGTGTCCCCTCCCATTTCACTCTCAGCAGTTGCAGGGATTCCTGTGTGTCCTCATTGTGGGCTCCTTAAAGTCTAGCAATAAGGTGCGTGTCGGGGTTGAGATATGTTCTGTGTACGAAATTGAATTGGATGTAACTGAGACGCGTGTGTGTGATACTCTACCGGGACCTGCCAGTACCCTCCGCCACTCTGTGTCTATCAACTCCTTACCTAGTGTCCCCTCCCATTTCACTCTCAGCAGTTGCAGGGATTCCTGTGTGTCCTCATTGTGGGCTCCTTAAAGTCTAGCAATAAGGTGCGTGTCGTCTCCTGTGGTTAATAGGAGTTGGAGAATACTATGCGTCTCAGGTTCCGCGTTCACTACAGGCCATAATTCTCTTATAGCATGAGTTAGTGACTGGTGTAAGAGGAATTGTCCTCTTGGGATTCCGTTCTCCTCTACCAGATTCGCAAAGAGTCTCAGGACACTGCCCTGGAAGCAGTCCCCCAGGGTCAACACACCTGCCCGGGTCCAAGTACTCATCTGGGTCTGCGATGTTATACGGTTCGGGGCTCCCAAAGGCAAGGCCGCCAGCCGCATCTCAGGGAATAGGCCACTGTCGTACCTGTGCGTCTCAGGCATCTTTTCCAACAGGAGAGGGCTACCATCAGCATAATATTTCACGCCGGCAGTGTGATTCGAGGATTAATCAACCGCGCCAGTAACAGGTCGCCTCCAACCTCCCCTCGGGCTGTTATCAGGTCCAGTCGACTTTCACCCGCGAACCACCTGGCAACCCACTGGAGTTGGCATGACAAATAATATAATTCAAAATCTGGTACTCCCAGCCCACCTCCAGAGGTGGGACGTCGCAGGGTGGAAAGGGACGTTCGTTGTCGACCCCGTCCCAGAGGAGCTCTCGGAGGAACGCCTTCAGATCCCTGAACCAGCTCGTCGGCACATTCACTGGGAGACTGGAGAAGTAATATAGAAGGCGGGGCAGCATAATCATCTTAGTCAAGGAGATTCGGCCCATCATGGAGAGCTTAAGGGAACGCCAGAACGTCACACATGATCTCAAGGCTCTAAGCATCCTACCCAAGTTGCTGTCTCAAAGGTCTCCTATATCATGGAACACTTGTATTCCCAGGTTTTTAAAAGTGTGGGTGGACCATGTGATGCCAGTGGGGCAGGAGGGGGCTGCTCCTCACCTGCCTTCCAAGGGAAGACATATGTCTTCCTCCTGTTCAGTCGAGGCCCGAGGGGTCACCAAATTCCTCAAGCAAAGCGAGCGCCCAGGGGATCCCAGACGTACCATCCCAAAGGTAAAGCAGTATTTCATCTACGTAGAGTGATATGTTATGTTCCACCGAACCCCAGACCACCCCCCTGCCCCGTCCCTCAACCCAGAACCGAGCTGCAAGGGGCTCGATAGCAAGTGCAAACAGCAGGGGAGAGAGAGGCCAGCCCTGCCTGGTGCCTCAAAATATGGGGTAGGTATTAAACACTGTTCTGCTCGTTTGCACCCTTGCCACAGGTAGATAATACAGTAATTCTACCCAGCGCACCCATTTCTCCCCCAGTCTCATTCGAAGCATCACCGCTTGTAAATAATCCCACTGTGCTGAGTCGAACGCTTTCTCGAGGTCTACTGAGATAAGTGCTGGGCCAGGGAGGATCTATTGGCCTGCGGCATATGGAGGAGTGAGAATAATCGTCTGAGGTTCAGGGAGGTACTGCGTGCTGGTATGAAGCCATTTTGGTCCTCATGTACGAGGTGGGGAACATTCCGCATCATCCGGTCAGCCAGGACTTTACTTAGGATCTTTGAAGTCGCAATTCAACATGGACAAAGGTCTAAAGTCAGACACCGAGGCCTTGCGCGACGTGGTCTTGTGGAGAGGAATCACCAATGCCTCCCTCATCGTCTCCGGGAGTACCCCCCGCTTGAATGCCTCTGCATATAGCTCAACCAATAGGTGTGCAATAACATCTGAGAATGTCTTGTAAAACTCCATAGGGAGTCCATCCATGCCCGGCGTTTTACCTGCCACCAATTGTGTAATAGCAGCTGTTACCTCCTCCAGAGTCACCGGGCCCCCCAGGAGATCTCTGTCCTCGGGGGGCAGGGTTCTCAATGGCAGAGACTGCAGATGGGGACCCAACGATTGTGGCAAGCCCTCTTCTGGTTGTCTATAGAGTGAGGCGTAGTACAGTTCAAATGCCTCATTTATTTTGGACGGTGCATGTACTAGGTCCCCTTCTCTCCCTCGGACGCTAGTGATCAGGGCACCCTCCCCATTAGGTCTCACCAGCCATGCCAGCATTCTACCAGGTCTGCCCTCCCCTGCATGTAGCGCTGTTAGGTATGTCCGGTAACTGTGAGATCGTAGTCTCTCCAGGGTCTGAGGAAAGGACTCCTTAGCTTCAAGGAGTCTCTGCTGTGTGACCTGATCTGTGCTCTGGGTATTGTCTCCATCGTGAATTATCTTTTCCAATCGGTTAAGTTCAAGCTCTAGGGCCTGCCTAAACCCTACTGTCTGTCCCACGCAATAGCCTTGTGTCACTACTTTTAAAGTTTCCCATTCTTTGTGTCGTGTTGTAGTGGTGCCTTTACTGATACTAATATGTTCCAGAAGGTGAGACCTAAGTGCCTCCCTGTAGGCCGGGTCCTCGAGTGCCATCGGCTGGAGCCTCCACGCCGTAATGGGAGCCTTAGCTTCGCCACAACGCCAGGTAATAATCAGTGGGCTATGATCGGAGATAGGGCAGCCTAAGTACTCGGAGTGGGTATTTGGGGGTTACGCTTCCAGTACTCAACATCCGGTCTATCCTAGTATGTAACTGGTGCAGACCAGAATAGAATGAATAGTCCTTGTCTCTTGGGTGTTGTATCCGCCATATATCCTCCAGTCTCCAGTGTGTCGTCCATTCCATCAGTCCCTTACCCGTCTTGTGCAAGTCCGCCCCAGGCAGGGGAGGGAGGGAACGGTCCAATTCAGTGTCAAGCACACAGTTAAAGTCTCCCCCAATCAGTAACCGCCCTCACTGGGGGATGAGTCAGGTGCCCCGAAAGAGACTGTAAGTAAGGGATCTGCTCCTGATTAGGGGCGTATACGCAGCTCAGTACAACATGTTTACCATGCAATCTGCCTTCTACTATTACAAATCTTCCATCCTGGTCCATGGCTATTGAGATGGCCTCGAAGGGGACCCCGCTCTTACCCATATCAGCGCGCCCCGTGCGAATGCTGAGTATGTAGTCCTATATATGTATATCTGTCCTCTCCATCTACGCCTGAGCCTGTCTACTTCCCTGGAGGTGATGTGTGTTTCCTGAAGCAGTGCTATATGTACCCCCTTCTTTTCAGATAAGTCAGGACCTTATGTCGCTTGGTCATTGTCCTCATCCCTCGGATATTCCAAGTTAACAGCTTATAGTCTGCCATTGTATAAGGACAGTATCGTTAAGTGACACTAACTCCCCCCAACTGCAGCTACTTCTCTGTTCCACCACCCAGTCCCCCAGCACCAGAATCAATCTTAGATCAGGAACACCCATTCTCCTGCGCTTAACAAAAACGTGGAACTTCAATCCCCAACCCCCAACCCCAGGACAACACTCCAACCAATGGTTGCCCAATTTGTGTAAAACAAACATAACAGTAACATTAGGTTGTGTTGTGTTCTCGCCATTCGTGCTGCTGCGGCTGAGAAACTGGAGGGGGTCCATAGCCAACAAGGCCCCATTTCCAGATGTGGGCCCTAGCCGTGGGATCAGGACCGCTCAGTTAGAGTCAACCCAGGTCATCAGCTGTTTGTGGAGTTACTCTTGGGTCTTCCTCAGTATGACAGGAGTCCGCATCTGAGGAATTGGCATGTTGGTCAGAATCTCTCTCACCGACATCTTCGGGCAGGTCTGCATTCCGTAGTGATGCCACCACCTCCAGGGCCTCATGTCTGTCCGACTCATTCTGTGCTGGGGTTGGCCCGATGCCAGTTCGGGGCCTACTACATTGCCTTCTTGTTTTCCGACATCCACGCCCTGGCATCCGTCTCAGCTTGGCGTGAGGGTCCCCACCAGTTTTGTGTGACTCTAGCCATTCCCACGCTTCCTCAGGTGTTTGGAGGAAAATGGTGGGCCCATCAATGATCACTCTCAGTCTGGCTGGGAATAGAAGGGAGTACTGAATGCCCTCCTCCTGGAGTGCCCATTTCACCGCTACGTAAGAGGTCCGCCTGCTCTGGACCTCCGTCGTGAAATCCGGGAATAGAGTTACTGTTCCATTCTCCACACAGAAGGGTCCGGCTTCCCTGGCTCGTTGTAGTAGCACGTCTCTGTCCCTATAATGTAGCAGCTTAGCCACAACTACCCGCTGGGGTCTGCCCGGGGCAGGTGGTCTCAACGCACCCAATATGCCCTCTCCAGTGCGAAGAAGAGAGTAAGTTGTTCCAGAGCCACCTCTGATTTGAACCACTTCTCCAGGTAGGCCACCATGTTGTTTTCCTCAACGCCCTCCGGGAGGCCGATAACTTGCACATTGTTCCTTCGATTTTGACCTTCAGCATCTTCAGCGTGGAGTTCCTAGCGTTGTACACAGTCCGTCAGTTGGAGGACGATGGCTTTGATTTCCTGTTGCGCCGGTGAGAGATCCGCAAGTGTGGTCTGAGTGCCCGAGAACCTATCCGCTAATTTCTGGTGGTCAGCTCTCAGCAGGCCCAGTTCTGCTGACACCAGCCAATTTCCCGCTGTAACGTTGTCTTGGACTCTTCTATGGCTCCCAGGATCTTGTCCAACTTGACTTGGAGGGAGTGCAGGATGTGGTCCATCATGTCCGATTGGGCCATGTAACTAGTGCGGCAGCGGCCCTGCGCCTTGACCCTGTTCCGATTTTTGGTGGTCATCTGGCACGGCAAGTAGCACCCCTCGACAGCGCCCGGTTGCCGCCCCTGTGTCTTTTTCCAGATGTACATGTTGTTCCTTCAGGACTGGACTAGTCCATGGGGGTTCAATCTTACTGTGTGGACCGTCGTTAAAGAGGCCCTTCCCCGGTCCTCCGCTCACTCCTCTCTGGTGTGGAGTGTGGGGGTAGAGGGGTGTATGTACGATCTGTTACCTGGGACTATAAGGGGGGGGCCTGCCGACCCCCACCTTGCAATGATTTCAATGGTCTGTTGGGGGCCAGGTCCTCAATTTCAGCAGCCAAGTCCCCTGAGGGCAGATCGGGGTCGCCCCGCATTCACAGCACTTCCCAGTCACCTGGCGTGCACCACTGACTCATGGGTAGTTAACCACCGCCCCTCGGCTCCTCACCGCAAGCCACCGACATCCAACACAGCACTCCGGTCCGCTGCATGTCATGGGCCATTTTCGTTAAGCCCGTCGCCGCCCTCTGCGTTCGTCGACGGGAGGGCGCTGCGCCTCTCCGTCGGCCCTCCGCATGTTCCAGGGGGTGCAGTATTTTCCTTATCTTGTGGCTCCCCGCAGGCCTCTTGTTCTCCGGCCGATGTCTCCGAGCCCCTCTCGCCGTGCCAGTCCCTGCCTGGGTGGGCGCTTCCTCCAGGCGCGCACCGCGTCAGTCGCAGCCCGCTCCTCAGGGCTTCCGATTTAATTGCAAAGCGCCCCAGGGAGCCCCAAGCCGCACCACAGGTCTCCCTGCTGGGTCCCCGTCCCTTCTCCGATGTCGGTGACGGTCCCCAGTCCCTGGCAGGGCAGTAACGGCAGGATTGTTTATCGGCCCAGAGCGGAGCAAGAGTTTCACGCATCCGCCATCTTGCCGATCAGACCACGCCCCCTGCAGTATCATTTACTTAACTTCAAATCCCCTCCTACATTCCTAACTTCCTGCATCCTCCCTGTCAGTCTGTCACCATGCACCACTACAGTACTCCATCAAGTGTTTCTTCCTCTAAGGATTGTTTTGGGGCACAGAGGTGTCTCTCCAAGCACAAAACAATCCAGGGAGCTTTGCCATGTAGTGTGGCACCCTTGAACCCTCATGGAGCAAGGGTGCCTGCATTGACGCTGTGAGGGAATTTGGGTGTACTATATGATATGGCTGGGTAGCCCTTTCATGTAGTACACTCTCAAATAATGTCTTGGGTCCAATCGGGTATGTTTACTCAACCTTAAGCTCAGCCTTGAGTAGCTGTGACTAGAAGCAGTAAGGCTTGGCAAAGAACAATGTGTAAAGAATTTAAAATTGAAAAAAAAAAAAAGAAAGTCACATGACATGAAAAAGAAACAAGACAACATTTTATAACAATGGAGCTTATTTTTATGAATTTTTAGAGACCTTAATCATTAAAATCCACCAGGTGAATCAGGAAAACAGATTTTAGCAGCAATAAATAACTTTTATATCAACCACAAACAAGCATTGGCCAACAAAATGTTTGAAAACTTTTGTAAAGTTTGAAACAGTTCACCAACTCCGGCTAAAGTTGGGTGACCAAGTCCAGCAGAACAGAGGTCTAGGGGCCTAGAGTGGACACTTTGGACAGTTACCTGGCAACCAGTGCATTTTTAAAGGAATATCTAAATTTCATAGGATGCCGCCATAGGCAACAATGGAGTGATGCTGAACAATGCTGCCTTAAAGATGCTCAAGGATGCTTGTGATGGTGTGTGATCCATGGATGTGTAGACCGATCGAGTCTTTAATCCACAGGTGAGTGAGGGCACCTCTGACCATGGATCTCAAGGTCCTATGAAGTCCTTTCTGCAGGGTTTCAAGGGCTGCTGATGCAGTCCTTGCACGTTTGAAACTCTGCAGCCATGGGACAACTCTGATGTAGAGGCTGGTGCCTGCTTTGGGTGATCAATCTGGTCAAAACCAACACTCACAAGTGTGGCATACATGGGAGCACCTTTTGGCTATCTCAGCGGTTATCAAAGATTCAACTTGGGCTCTTTGAACTTTAATGTCCACAGTGCCATTCTGGGGGGGGGGCAGCCAACTGACCCTTGGAATCTCTGTTTCCCACTAGGGATGGGAATCAACTTTTCTCCAAACCAAGCACAAAGAACAGGGTCCAAACTCTCAAAGTGCAGCAGGTGCAATCGCTCCGGCATTGCAGCTTCCCTTTGTGTGCTTCCAATGGGTGAAAAATTGTCTTCTTCTCATCTTCCTTTCAAGTACATCTAGCACTTAAGTCTTAGGGGTCAGGGGATTCCATTATATCCCAGCAAAGTGCCCCAAGGAGACAAAGCGGTCACTAGCCAATGAGCTAGTTTGTCCCCTCCTCTCTGGTGACAGAGTTTTGTGGATGTGGGCACCTGGCTATCCCAGAGTGCAACATTCTTGCCACAACCAATATGGCAGAATCCTTTTTTGACTGTAACATCCTTAGTCACCCACCCCAGAGGTGCAGCTATCATGGGGCTATACACCCGTGGAAAACCAATTTGTGAACTGGTTCTCCCTTTCCTGTCCTCAGCACTCTCCTGTCTACGGGAAACAAAAGGCATCCTGCCAATAATTTTTTCACAATGTCAGAAACTGCTCCTTTATTAGGATAGAGGAGCGTCACCCCTCTGCCTAAACCTTTGCCCAAGGATGAAAATAAAATGGTAATAAACTTAATTTATTACCATTTTATTTTCCATCACCCAGTCCTGACCCTAGTGTTAGGACGGGATGGGGGCACTGCTACTGAGTGGTAGCAGTGAGCTGTACATAGTTTAAAGTGTGCAGATCTTTTTGGCCAGCTGTTTTGCGAAGGGCAACCAGACATGCACATTTTAAACATCTTTAACATAGCTGTTTTAAGACAGCTGGCTTAGGAAAAGTACAGGCCTCCAGTGCTCTTGAGAGTGCTGAGAGAAGTCGCCCACTCCAACCCTGGCCCTTCTCTCATGCTAGTTACCAGTATGAGAGCAGCACCAGGATTGCTTAAGGGAATATTCTGGAGCCCAAGGAGACCGGAGTGAGGAGGACTTTGGATGTCGTGCTGCAAGCAAGGTAAGTGTTTTTTATTTTTTATTTACACACCCTCCTCATCTTGCATGCATGCATGCACAAACACACACCTATATGCCAGCAGTGGCCCTTCAAAAGCAGCTTCCCCTTTGAAGCTCACCTTTTGTGCTAAGCCCCTGGGGCAAGCATCCTGTGGGAGAAGGTCACACCTTCCAGTGTCGCAACAGCCTCTGTTCTTGTAATGGAAAAGAGTAGGTAAGACCTCTCAAAGTTATGAATTAAGGTAGATCATGGACCGTGGGTTAAGGAGCAAATTATCCATTCAAAATGTTCAGAAACACTCAAAACATGGTCGAGATCATATTGGTTATCCAGATATTCTTTATTGCAAGGTTAATGAGTGCATACTATATAGCTATATGTTTATATAGACCTTACTAGGATGAAATAATTGCTTTGAATGTCTATTCCTGTCTAATGTACCACTGGAATCTTGGAAGTGACTGATTTTTGCTAAGCTATTCAATTTTCTAATATGTTGTTGAACTTTAAGATATCTGTTTATATCACTTAGCAATTTGGGTTATTTGGTTTTACATCTATGCACTTTTTGCACCCCCTTCCTCTAAAATTAGTATACTGGTGTAGCTTCTACTTGTACCCTTCTGTTCTGCTCTGTCAGTCACCTAAATTCATTTTTCCTAGGGATATGTTCTGAATGATGAATGATCTGAGTTTTGACAGACGATACATCGCTCACTTGTCTAAACCATGAGCACACCAATTATCAGACCTATTGCATGCCAGATTCATTTTTGTTTCTAGTCACTATACTGCACAAATGCACCCAACACAAGTGCAAATCTATATGCCAGCGTCTTGCTTTTCATCCCTAGCCTGTAGTCATCACCAGACGAAGTCA
Source organism: Pleurodeles waltl (assembly GCF_031143425.1). Lineage (NCBI taxonomy): Eukaryota > Metazoa > Chordata > Amphibia > Caudata > Salamandridae > Pleurodeles > Pleurodeles waltl. The sequence continues at coordinate 1,189,380,705 of NC_090440.1, read as the reverse complement.
AGTATTCATTTGGGCACTTTTGGCAATCTGACTCTGGTAATAATTGGAGGAATAAATGAATATGCAAAACAAATACTGACACTACCATTTGCACTGAGTGTTGTTATAACTTCATCTAGTAGGTTGACTTATTTTTCACAATGTAAATGGTCACTTGTTATAATACTAAATTATCTGTAAACCAGATATCCTCTTTTCTCCACTGCACAGCCTTGAGAAAGGTCCAGGTTTTCAACCATGTAAGGGGCAAAACACTTGTGGGCTGACTCTCCTAAACCTTAAAATAAGGAATATTTGGGCCATGTTTTGATTGTTTCTGAACATTTCAATTGGATAATTTGCTCCTTAACACATCGACCATGAGCTATCTTAATGCCTAACTTTTAGTGGGTGAGCCTACTCTTTTTCAGTACAAGTAATTAACCTGATGAACAAGTCGTCCAAACATCACCTGGTGATCACTCCTTATATTGAACATGGGCATTGTGTGACAGAAAGGGAGTGTTGGATCTTGGAGCACTTTAGTTAGCCTACGTTCCTGACCTGGGAGTTGTTCACATGTCTCCCCAGGTGGGCAGAAAGCTGTCTGTGTGCTAGTGCCTTTGTGAGGCCACTGGACTAGCTGGGACACAGATTGGCCAACTTAGTAAAAGTTGCTTACCTTTGAAAATGACATTCATTTCACCTTGACCACCACGTCATATTTAATGCTACAATTAATTTGATCCCTTACATGACCCAGTTTTGTAGTCCCAGTCAAAGGTTAGCTGTGTTGGGATGCCACCCAGTATCTCTGCAGTAATTTTGATATATGTCATGACACATGTTCTGGTTTGATGGTGGGAGATTATGTTCTGATAAAAAAGACCTTGTAAAGTCAAAAAGTGAGAGTCAATACTTTCTTTGCCAGCTAAAACCTTATGCAATGTTAGGATTTTCAGAAATGTTCTCACATGTTATTATTTAAGTAATGTAATGTATGTAGTTATTTGTGTATTTATAATGTTATGGGGAAGGTGATGTAATACAGTAATGTGAGTCATCTCAAGATCTCTCTCGAGACATGGTTGGATTGCTTAATAGTGAAGGTCCTCCCCATGTCCGCAGTACAAAGGGACTGGTGAAGATTCTAACTTGGGTCATTTGCTTGCTGCCTGGAATCTGAGCCGGGCGTGAGTGATGGGCATTTTCATGCTTGAACTCATTAAATTATTCTATGCTTCTCAATTAACTATTTTCAGCGTTTCACTACAATTGAATGACCCCTATTTTAATACATGGGCGTTTCGCAAGCCTAAATGAGAGCATGAGATATCCAGTAGCAATGAGGATAACTCCACAGGTAAATGACCTGCTGCTGAGATTCATACGTAATTCGACAATTGACATTGTTAAATTCCAGCATAAACAATTAAACCTGTGATATATGGGGGCAGATTTATAAAAGGTGGTGCTGCACCTAGTGCAGCTCTACTTTTTTGGGGCCCTCAGTGCCCCCCTAACACCACCATGTGTGCGTCATATTTGAAAATCAGCGCACCATGTCGGTAGTCAGGGGTACTAGCGTCACACTTTTTGATGCTAGTCCGGCGTTTTGCAGGATTAGCATAAAAAATGTAGACGCTAATCCTGCAAAGCACCCAGAAGCCCATTGAAACTAATGGAACCCTCCTTTAAACACCTGCTCTGAGCAGGCTTTAAAAGTGCCAAAAAAATTGCACAAGGACATCTCTTAGATGTCCTTGTGCCTTTGTTTTGCCCCCCCTAACTGGGGCCGCCCCTTTGTATACATTATCGGGGGCACAGGCATAATGTGGTGCCAAGGGTTATAAAGTGGCGGAATGCATGCTTTGCACCACTTGGTAAATATGGTGCAGCATTTTTGGCCTGCTAATGCCACATTAGCTTGAAAAAAATGACGTTAATGTGGCGTTAGAATGGCACAAGGCCCACTTAAATCCAGGCCTTAGTATTTCAAGAAGAACAAAGTCAGGATGAGTAAGCAATTCATAAATATTGTTGCAATGGAATGAGATTTTAGTTGCAAAGAATCTGCTCTGCAAGATGTGATAGCAGAAATATATGTATAGATGTGCCAAAAGTTAAAAAATATACCCATGTGTCACTGATTCTAACTCACATGTTCGGGATCTTTTGTTTTTTTATGGGCGCAGGTGACACCCACTGGTGTGCGAAGTTGCAGTCTGTTGCTGATAATTTTCAGTTTTGGATAGGGTAGATAAAGGGATTGTTTTGGTCATGAAGTCCCTGACTTCTTGCTAGGGGTGGTTTCACTTTGCTGATCCATTTCTTGCAGCCTGATCCACACAACTTCAGAATCAGAAAGGTTTGTATATCTTTGGTGTCACCTGAGTAGCAACGGTGGGAAAAACAATAGCTGCCCCTCTCATTCATCAGCTCCTTTCTCTGCTTCCCAAAGACTCGCCCTTCTTCTTCTGACAGAAAAAGTAATTGTGCACGTAGAAAATGGAAAAAACAAATATTGGCAAAGCCATTTGGTATCACCTTTGGGACCTATTTGATTTGCTAATTGTTTGGACCATGGGGCACAGTATTTGAGATGCTGTCGGGGCAGCTCCTCTGCTATGGCAGAGAAGCGTCGCCCACCCCCCGCTTACAGCAGGAACTGCAAACCTTAAATAAAATGATGATAAAGAATGTTTGTAATCATTTTATTTTTAAAGGGGTGGGCCATGGGGTTGACAAGCAGTGACTCACCTCAGTGCGCGTCTCTGTTTGGCTGGCCTTCTCGGGCCGGACAAACACACATGCGCACAAGGGCTCTCTCCCACCCACGAAACGCACTGTGTTGCAAGACCAAGCTCCCAGGCTCCATTGGAGCGCCCAGCCAGGGCACTGCAGCCAGTCATAACGCTGCTCTGGACAGGTTCATGATTGCCCGCAGGGCAGGTTTGGAGCCTGTGTCTGCAGTGCAGCAGAGAGCGGATGTGCGGTTGAGCGAAGAAGGTACATTTTTTTGTTTTTTTCAAATTAAATATATATTTTATTTATGCCTCCAGCCCTCGCTCCGCCACTTCTCCCATTCGCCAGCTGCAGCTGGATGCTGTGCTGCATGATTACAAATTTTTTTTTTTAAACTTTTACACTGCTGGCCGCAGCTTCTATAAAGAGATGGGACCACTTTTTATAGTTACTGATCTGAATTGAATCAGTAACTAAAAAGAAAACAATGTACCAAAACAGTTTTATCAAGGAGGTAGAGAGACTCGACACAAAAGGGGCATAGGTGGAGGCTGAGGGAACAAGGGATTCAGGGGCATGAGCAAGAAGAACACCCGGTGGAAGACTATGGATAGATTTAGGCATAAGGTTAGCAATAGGCTTAGGTGTGGAGCTTAGGTATGGTGTTAGACGTAGGGTAAGGATTCAAAGCTGTAGAAATCTTAGTATATACATTTGTGCTGGGTCAAATAGATCACTGGATTCTACCATACAGACTTTGCCAGTTTCTTTCTTTTTCCCTCCCATTTGCTTGCACCATGACTTGTCACAAGGTAACTGGACAAGGGTGGAACGAAGATCTAGATACAGGGGATATGCTCCACGTCCAGTTTATCGACCTTCGGAGACTCCCTTTTTGGACCACAATCGTTTTAACTGTCTGAATGGTCTGGATGGTGTGGACTGACTGCCCCCAAACCCGAACTTAAATCCTGTGACCTTGGATAATGGTCCCAGTAAACTGCCTGATCTGGCTGAATCCACTTCTGAAAATGACCCTGTTAGAGTAATTGGTGTAGTTTCTGGCTTTGGTACTGGCTCTTCCCCCCACTCCATCCCTGCAATCTGTTCTGTGGCTTCTCCAGCGCACATGAGACTAATTTGGTGGAATGTGGCTGGTTTAGCCAGCAAACTGGGCACCCAAGATTGGATAACTTACATTGAGTCCGGGGATGTTTGCATGTTCCAAGAGACTTGGGCAAGGGAAGATTATAACCATCAAGGTTATGAGTCATTTTCCATCTTGGCTAGGTGGGAGGGTAAGGGCCGCCCCTCTGGTGGACTCACAACTTGGGTGGCTTCCCACTTAGGATGTCAGGCTTCACGCCTACCGGTGCCATCAGATGATATCCTAGTGGTTTTATTAGCCTGGCCGAACCTAGCGAAACTCGCCCTGATAAATATTTACTCCAGGCCAGTGGGAGCTTCGCGTGAATCCCCCACTATAGAGGAGCTTTCAGTATATTTAGCGGAAATGCCAAGAGATATCCCTTACATAGTGGGAGGGGATTTAAATTCCCATTTCGAGCCGTTGGTCGGTCTCGTAGAGGGATTTCCCATGGAAGAAGAGTTCAGGTGGTCAGTACCCTCTGTTGTAGCACCTTCCCCAAAGGCATGGACGCCTGTGGCTTTGCAGATTACTGCTCTCACCCTAAAGCATGGAATTAGAGCCTGCAATGGACGTATTAAGTCTGATGTACCAAGCAAAACCACGTACAACAGAGTGGGAAGAGAGTCCCGCTTGGACTATGCTCTTGTACAGATAGTGAACTGGTCTTCTATCCTGGACTTTAGGGTGGTGGAGAGACTGGATAGTGACCATAACGCCCTTGAACTCGACCTTAGCCATCCTGGGCCAAAGGCCTCCATAACAACCATGGGGGAGTCCAAACCTGAACTACTATTAGACAATAACAGGAGAAGAATCAGGTGGGATAAACTAGCTACGAGCCAAGTGAAACTTTCGAAGCTCTACGCAGGTTTAATCCCCATTTTGGAAAAAGTGGGAGAGCTAGCCAACGATGTGGGCAATATAGTCCACCATGAGAAATTATATCAGGCTCATGAGGACCTTATAAAGGGAGCGGCCTCTGAGCTTTTTACCAGGGTCCAGAATCAGAAGAGGATCCAACAACATAACTCCTTATGGTACAATGCAGTCTGCAGGAAGGCAAAGGGAGAACTCCTCAGATGCATCAAGGAGGGAACAGATAGAGAGAAGCTGCGAGAAAGTAGACGGGTTTATAAAAAACTGGTCATCCATGCTAAAACCGAATGGGAGGAGAACCAGTGGGAGGAGCTTACCTCTTCCCTCGCAACAAGAGACCACCGAATGTTTTGGAGAGTAGTAAACGGGGGGTCGGGGAACCTCCATTCGGCAATAGAACCAAATATTGCAGCAGGGGTGTGGCAGGCACACTTCCAGTCTCTCTACAGTTCCGAGCAGGGAGAAACTAAGATTGATTTCGGTACTGGACTGGTAGAGTATGGCGGGGATTTGATAACAGTGGGGGAGGTGAAGGTAGCACTAATGGGACTTAAAGCTGGAAAGGCGCCAGGATTGGACGGCCTGCCCGGGGACCTGTTCAAGCAGGAGCCCGGTGTTTGGGCCCCCTATCTGGCTGCAGTGTTTAATGGAGTTTTGTGTGGCATGGAAATTCCGAGTACTTGGCTGGGGGCAGAGGTGGTTCCTATATTTAAAAAGGGCTCGCCCCTGCTCCCTGCCAACTACAGACCAATCAGTCTAATTGACGTGTCACAGAAGCTGTTTGGCAGGATACTGCTGAATCGGCTTCAGGACTGGGTGGAAGAAACGGGTGCCCTCAGTCCGTATCAGGCGGGATTTAGAAAGGGAGTTTCTACAGTGGACCAGGTTTTTTGTCTGAACGTTATCTATTGGAGGGCAGCAATATTGGAAGGGGGTAGTTTATACACTATATTTGTGGACCTGAGGGCTGCGTTCGACCTCGTGCCCAGAGGGAAACTCTGGAGTGTTCTGGCTGAGATGGGGGTCCCCCCAGACATCCTGATAATTTTAAAGAGATTGCACCATAATAACTATGCCCGGGTCAGGTGCGGGAAACACGGGGAATTAACGGACAGATTCCCCGTTGACAGGGGGGTTAGACAGGGCTGTGTATTGGCACCGACCCTGTTCTGCCTCTTTGTCAACGGGGTAATCGCCCATCTCAATGGAACTGAACACACTGATGCCCCAAAATTGAATGGCAGCAGGGTGCCTGCAATCATGTTTGCAGATGACACCCTGCTGCTGTCCAAAACCCCCATGGGGATACAGAGGATCCTTGATTCTCTTGTGGCTTTTTGCACAGATAGGGGGTTAGAAATCAATGCTAACAAAACCAAGTTTATGGTTATGAACCCAACCCCAAGATCACGCCCGAACCCCTTACTGGGAGCTTCACGTTTAGAGAGAGTCTCCACCTTTGAATATCTAGGTGTAACGTTGAATGAAACCATGTCCTGGGGAACTCACCAGACTAGGGTTAATCTTAAATTAGTGCAGACCACTGGCGGCATTGCTCGGTTGATGAGAAGCTCCACATATCGACCGCTGGGGCCGCTTATCCAGATATACAAGGCACAGGCTAGAGGAGCTCTGATGTACGGGGCGGAACTGTGGGGTCACACAGCTTCCTGCAGTTTGTCTATAACTGAGAACAACTTCATTAGACAGATAGTAGCACTCCCGTCCAGTACTCCGCTCCTCCCCCTGAGGATGGATCTGGGTCTGAGACCAATAGCAGATGAATTAGGTCTCAGACCCATAGTCTTCTGGCGAAGGCTATGGAGCACCGAAGAACTCTCTTCTTATAGGGCGGAACTGAGGGAGTTTTTAACCCACCCTAAAGCTCTACAGATCCCGTGGATAAAATATATAAAAAAGTCCTGTATGGGATTGGGCCTCCCTGACCTGTGGTCGGATCCAGCTAACGCCTCACTAAGGATCCCACGAAGAGCTTTGGTCAGTGCTTACCACGAGCAGAAATTAGCTATGGCCCTAGACTGCAAGAATGAGGGGTCATTAACATCTGTATTCGCGCAAAGCAAGGACTCATACCGCCTGGAGAGGGTTCTGGATGCTATGTCTCCTGTGCTAGCCAGGAAGCTATTTCTCCAATGGAGATATGGCACATTGCCTCTGCGATCTTACACCTGCTCCTGGTCAACACTGCCATCTACCAAGCTATGTCCGACATGTGTGGGAGCAGAGGAAAGCGATCTGCATGTGGTCTTGTTCTGTCCAACTTACAAGGCCGCCAGGAAATATTGGCTCCTACCACTTATTAGAAACCTTGGTTTTAGGGAGTACCTCCCGGTGTATAGAATTTTAAAAACTGATGTTTCAGGTCCAATTGTGTTTGCACTAGCCAAATTCCTTACCAATGTCTGGCATATTCGTACCCGTATTTCAAAGTTGCAGGCTCCTATCTAACTTTAAGTTTTTATTTTAATTGTATGGTCTTTTATCTGATGTGTTTCCTGTTTATTTTTCCTTGATGGTTTTACATGTTTATATGTGTGTTTTTTGTGTACATCTTTTATGGCCAAATTGGCCGAAATAAAGATTAATTGATTGATTGATAGTATTAACTTTGGCTTAGGGCCAGAGCCAGTTTAAGGCGTCTTTAAGTTGAGGACATTATTACGGGTGCCTTAATTCCAGACGCTTTAACTATCGCCTATTACAATTTTTGCCCAATAGTACTGTCCAAAACTGTTGAATTTGAGTATAAAATCAATAGCTGGTCTTTTAAAGGTTAAAAACAGAGTCATGTTTCTTACCTCCTCAGTTGTACTCTCCTTTGTTGTTTAATTTTGTCTGTGCTACTTTCAGTAAAGTTTCTCGCTCTCTTTCAAATGGTTTGAACTCCTTCTCCTTTTCTGCTAGTTCTCGATAGCTCCCCACGTTCCTCTTTGTCTCTCCCACTCCCTTACCATGTCCATATCCCTCCCTCTCTCTCTTCCTGTCTCTCTCTGGCTCCATCGTCCGTGCAGGCAAATCTAGGCGTTGAACAGTGAGGGACATATTTTGAAGGAATTGATGTCGGGCAGCGCTGCAAGTCTGTTTGCTTCGTTGCCATACGCCAATTCGAAAGGGCAGAAATGCACTGTATTTAAAAGATACGGCGCATTTCTGTCCTTTCCTGCTGCACTGGCATACAATCAGCTGCATAGCACCAATGCAGGCACCCTGGCACCATAGTGCCAGGTTGCCTGCGTTGTTGGCAGGATTGTTTTTGTGTAGGAAGAGTCACCTTCCTGCACAAAAACAATCCTGAGAGGCTTTTTCCTTTTTCTATGTGTGCTGGAGAATGCCGCACACATACAAAGAGGAACCAACAAGGAGAAATAAAGATATTCCCCCTTGCCGCGCCTGCCCTCAAAGGCATACAGTTTTGATGCATTCCCAGGTTAACAAATTCTTGTAAATCTGGGAATGCGTTAAAACTCATGGGTGTTGCGTGGGAACAACTACCGCAATGCCCATGGAACGCCTCATTGATGCAGTGTAAGGCAACCCAGCGTCTTGCGCTGTTTTGCCTTAGACCATCTCTACGAGGCCATGAAAAGCTACGCAAAGTGGCTTTGCGGGACCTCTAGATTGGGGTCTACACACTGGCTGCCAGAGCGTCATCAAAAATGACATAGCCGCAGCGCAAGAGGCTTGGAAATATGCCCCAGAGTCCCTAAGTACTCTTTAATCTGATAAGGACATTAAATTAACTCGTCAATAAGAAAAGGTTTGTTTATGTAAATGTGTGTGGCAAAAGCTAGGACAGAATCAAGGAATAAGAGTCATAGCATGGGCACTCATCTTACAGCTCAATGATTGTGAGCGGGAGTAGTGTGGGAAACGAACAGGGAAACAAACTGAAGGAGCGCTGAGCAGAGCCAAATCCACTATATTATCAAAAGGGCGTATGGTTGATAAAGGGAGCATGGATGATCAATCAAAAATAGACGCCAAGAGGCTAGGAACTGAAGGTATTATAATAGAGGAAACACAGAAGAGTACAGCTCAGAGGTTCGCGAATATATATCAACAAATATATATCTATTTGAATTACATGTACTCCTCCAAAAAAAGTTCGGTCGAAGGGACATTATCGTTATGGTCCAAAATGGTCCAAAATCTAAAATCTACTAAACGTATGGTTTTGTCGAACAACACATTTATAAAATTGCTTACGATCTTTCACATGATCTCATATATGGCATAAAAAATTCGATAATTAACACGCACACGGGTGACATCACATATCACATTACAATTCAGATCGGGCACTGGGGCATGGGACTTGCCTCGCACAAATTCTGAGGAGTGTGAAATGTTGCTGAACCCCAAAAACCCACTCACCAGCGGTTTCCTCTATGCAGGGCTAGGACACACATTGTGCTCCACACCGTTACCCGAGAAAGTCACTGGGTGTACGGCCTTGATTTTAGATATGCATTGAGCACATACCACGTCTCCCCCTGGGCATGGCTTTCAACTATGATTAGGCGCCTTTAAGCGCAGAACTCGGCTTTCTCCAGCGCAGTACACGTCTCCACTGTGAACAACCTTTGGTCATACTTAGTGACCTCTGGTACTGCGTACAGCCATTCCCAGTGTTCGGCAACTCTTCCCTCAGTATACATTCCCATGCATGAGCCAGCAAAGATTGTGCAGTTTGTACAACAAATGAGGACAGCATTATGCAATATGAGTAAATAGTATGAGGGTAGCATTTTACTAGAGGCATAGAGATAATGAGGGTAAGACATTTAATAAGGCAGAAGGGCTAAGAGCTTCATTTTTCTTCGGGCACGGAATGAGCATGTGAAACTTTCTTCACTAGGCATACAGGAAGTGAGAGCATCGTGCTGCCCTAGGCAGTGAGAGGGTTAGCGGTAGCACGGAACCACTATTACTATTCTCTAGAGCTATTTCGATCTTTCCATTTTCTATCTCTCCCTCTATCCACTTCCTACTTCTAACTCTCGTTCTGTCACCAGTCGTCTACTCTCATCTTTACTTCTCCCACTTCCTCTCCATTTCCTCATAACCAAATCTCCTTCCTCCACTTTCTTTTTAGTTCTTTCTCTCATTTTGTATCTCCTTCGACTTCTCCTTCCTCATTCATTCTCTGTTTAGCCCTAGGTCGCCTCCTAATTATTTATTTTTCTCTCTATCTGTCCACACTTTCCCTCTCCCTGTGACAGCCCCTCTCCCAGTTCTTTCTCTAGGATTAGATGCAAATGGTGTCACGTGAGCACTCGTGTTCCTGAGACAGAGAGTTGAGTTATTGGTGTTACTCTGACTGGTAGCTGCCTCTCTCTGATTTTCTAAGGTGTCTTATAATGAGCGAGCTCCGCTGAAACCAAGACAGTGACAAGAAAAGGGATGGAAGCTTGAGGCGCATGTAAATCACCAGGGACTCTGCAGAGAGTAATAACTAATACATCCACACTTCAAAAAAAAACTTACACTATATCTTTACATGATGTATATAGGTATGTATATATGTGATATTTGTATAGCTCTAATCCAACCAAAAGACTTTATATCACTGTAGAGGATCAGAGTCAAAGAATAGTGGATGAGTGGGTGAAGGGGAAAGTAGGTTCAGGCAGTGAAAGTGTACTTTGTCTTGATGCAGTGTTCTTTAAAGAGATATGTCTTCAGTTCTTTTCTAATTTGGAATAGCGCTGGGGGTGTCCTGGAAGATTAAGGGATGTTGATGCAGAACCTGAATGCATCCACAGAGAAGATCTGTTGCCTTGTTTTGATTCTTGGATTTGCGCTTCTTTGTCTCCAGGCTGCTAAGGTCTTGGCTAGGGATGCTGGTCAGGTTGGCTTTATAGGTCAGGGTGTTGGCTTTGAAGAAGATCTGGGCTGGCACAACAAGCCTGAGGAGTTCAATTAAAGTTGGATAGATATAGTTATGTCTTTTCAAACCGTTCATGGGCATGCTTCAATTTGTAGGACACCCTTGACTTGTGCATTGTTGAAACAAGGAGGCCACGGAGCACGGTTTTGCCATCATCCAGATACCGGAGCAGAAGGGGTTAAACAACAATTCTGAAGTTGCTTCATGAGAGGGATGGTGTGCCAAAAAGTAACTTTAGGCCACACTATATCGTTTCCTAACTTAAGTATAACTATTAGTATAACTGTAAGTGCTGAATTTCCTTGGTTTTGTGTGGGTAAAAGGTCAACCGAACTATAACGTCCTTGTAACCTCTGGTTTTCTCATAGATATACATACACACACTCACACACATATCTTTATAATCTTATATATATATATGCAAATGGGCCAAAATTAGAATGGGGAGGTTGGGGTGGAATCAGTGAGATGTCCTCAGTGATGATATCAGTTCGATCATTGACCATGTCGCAAGTGATGTAATATATGAGGTCATAAGCAATGCAATGTGGGGGTGTGAACTATAGTCAGGTGAGGTAACTATAACTGCTGAATTTGTATGGTTTTCTAAATTTGAAATAATGTCAGCCTAACTATAACGTCCCTGTAACCTTAGTTTTTTGCAGTGAATTTCTAAGGACTTTTTATTCTATTTTCTAACTATAATGTTCCTGTAACCTTTAGGTTTCTCAGTGAATTTCTACGTTTTTTATTATATTTCCTAACTTTAACATCCCTGTAATGATTGTTTTTTTTCATTGAATTGCTAATGTTTTTTTCCATCTATTTGTGAAGTATAATATATATGTAGTGTTTAGTTGTTTTGTTCATTTATTGAGTTTATTTTTAATATTAGGTATTATTTAAAATATTATGGATATGATTTAATGTTTTTTCTTTTTTTAATCAGATGATCCATTTACAAGTTTGGCGAATTCGTGAATCTATGGGCCGGACTCGCGAATTCACTTGATGACAGAGGCAAAACTTGCCTTTTGATTGGGTACTTTTAAAACCTGCCCATTTAGATTCAAGACACACCCAAAAGCAGTCATTTTTCCGCTTAAGTGTCATGAAGAAGCATTTTTAAGCCGTGGCTCCCTGTGTTTTCAAAAATGTTTTTAAAGGTTCTGCACCACATCCAGAGGAAGAATCCCAGGTTAATGGAGATGACGAGGAGGAAGAACCAACAGTGTATGCATCGGTGTGTGCCTGGATGTTTCAGTGCGTTTGTGTGTACCTGGGTGTGTCAGTGTATGCGTCGGTGTGTGCCTGGAAGTTTCAGTGTATGTGTCAGTGTGTGCCTGGGTGTGTTAGTGTATGCATAAGTGTGTGCCTGGATGCCTCAGTGTATGGATTATTGTGTGCCTGGGTGAATCAGTGTCTGTATCAGTGTGTGCCTGGGAATGTCAGTGTGTGCCTGAGTGCGGGTCTGGCTGTGTCAGTATATGTATGAGTGTGTGCCCGGGTGTGGCAATGTATGCGTCAATGTGTGCCTGGATGTGTCAGTGTATGCATACATTAGTGTATGTATGGGTTTGGGCCTGAGTATGTCAAGGTATGCATGAGTGAATGCCAGAGTGTGTCAGTGTGTATCAAAGTGTGTGCCTGGGTGTTTCAATGTATGCATCACTGTGTGCCTGGATGTGCCAGTGTGTGTGTCAGTGTGTGCCTGAGTCTGTTACTGTTTGCATAGGTGTGTGCCTGGAGGTCCCAGTGTATGCATCATTGTGTTCCTGGGTATGTCAGAGTATGCATGAGTGTGTACCTGGGTATCTCAGTGTATGCATGAGTGTGTGCCTCCTTGTGTCAGTTGTGCATGAGTGTGTGCCTGAGTGTGTCAGTGTACGCATGAGTGTGGGCATGGCTGTGTCAGTGTATGCATCAGTGTGTGCCTGGGTGTGTCATTATATGCACCAATGCCAGCCCTGGTGTCTGATTGGATGCATTATAAATGGCTAAAGATGTAACTATTCACCTAAATTACTGCAATAAATGGTTCCGTTGATGTGTGTAAAAGGAGAGAAAACATAAATATGAGTTAATGTTGCAGTTATAAATTTACACAATAAAGTATGTTTCTGTAATGCAAAATATTGTTATTAATAAAGTACCACACATTTGTAACACTGTCACACAATCATACTTTTAATTTAAACATTTAGTTATCCCTTCTCTACTGTTCTCAAGTTCCATACCTTTACACTATTTACACCATAAATTGAGTGTTGTATAAAGAAATATCCTTGAACAGTGGGGACATAACAATCACATAGATTGCACCCAAAAAAACTGCACATTATGTCACTGTAAATAAGCAATACTATGCATTACACTCACTACAATTATGCTATGCTTACTGAACTAACGTGAATAAACATATGCTAAAGGTAAATCATGTTTTATTAAGAATATTACCATAGAATTAATTTGTATAAAGGGCACTAGCATATGGACAGCATTATAAAGACATCACCATTGGTAGGCCGTATGATATCATAAAAACTGGTAATAGATAAACTACAAGTAGGCAATTTCGCTTTTCCAATTGTAATCCTTCTTGTAACTTGGTCATGTTCCAATATATGTTTGTTTGTCACTATCTTCTCATTATATACAGTAGTGTCCATCCTGGTTCAGTTTTTAAATACAAAGGGCAGATGTAGCACACAGTTTGCATGTCGCAAACAGCGAATTTCGCTGTTTGCGACGTGCAAACTGCACTTGGCAATGCACAAAACCCCTTTTGCGATTCAGTTACCTTCCAAATTGCGAGTCGCAGTGCAATGCCAATTTTCTTTGTGACTGCAAACGCGGTCGCAAAGCAATCGCAGTTAGCACCCATTTCAAATGGGTTATAACCCATTCGCAAAAGGGAAGGGGTCCCCATGGGACCTCTTCCCCTTTGTGAATGGCATTAAAAAAATTTTTCCAGAGAAGGCAGTGGTCCTATGTACCACTGCCTGCTCTGAAAAAATGAAACAAAAACGTTTCACTTTTTATTTTTGTAATGCATCTCGTTTTCCTTTAAGGAAAACGGGCTGCATTACAAAAAAAAAAATGCTTTATTTAAAAGCAGTCAGAGACATGGTGGTCTGCTGTCTCCAGCAGGCCACCACCCCTGTGAGTGCCGCAAGCCTCAAGGGGGGTCACAAATTGCAACCCACCTCATTAATATTAATGAGGTGGGCCTTTGCGACCCCCTTGTGAGTCGCAGATGGTGTCAGGGACACCATCCTACATTCCAATTTGCGACTCGCAAATTGCGAGTCACTCTGACTCGCAATTTGCAAGACGCAAATTGGAATATACCTACATCTGGCCCAAAGTGCAGTATCCTGGGGTAATAGTAAGTACTTCATAAAAGAGAATAACTTTAGTAGTATTTCTTTCTCCACAAAATATTTTTTTATCCTGCATTTAGTTTGTAATGACTATTTCCAATTTAGTGCTGTCTGCACTGTATCACTCTACCATTAACTGCTCAGCAGTGTCTCAAATCTTTTATATGGGCATCACCCGTGTAGGCCATATGATGTCATAAATAGTTGTATTAGAACTGCCACTAGTATATTATTTCACTTTTTTAGTTGTAATATTCCCTAGAACTTAGGTTAAAAAACAGAAGATAGAAATTTGGTAGTTTAAAAGGTAGTTTTTTCTTGATCATGCGTTGGCCGTTTTTACATTCTGGCCATCCAGTTGGAGTTAAATAGGTGGTTTAGTGCCCGGATGTAATACTAACTCCTTCATGACAAATAATAGCTATTGTAGTATATTTTAGTCCTGAAACAGATATTTGCCCTGCTTTAAAAATTGTAATTTGCTTTTCCAATTTACTTCCATCTGCTGTACATCCCTGTAGCATTAGGATAAGATATTTGCTAGATCTTCGTATATGAAAATTTGATGGAAGACCTAAGTGGCATTTTCTGTAGGTATTTTTCTCACAATCTTCTTCAAAATTGACAAATTTACAGTCCAGTAGTGTTAGATAAATAAATCTCTCAGAATCAAATGTCAGTGCTTGACTTAGAAGAACAGATTTCACACTCATTGTTCCATGAGTAACTAAGTCCAAATAAACCATCAAAATGTGCCATCTCTTTTTCTAAAATACCAAAGATTACCATTAGAAATTCTTATGCATCTTCTTGAGTGTTTTGAGTAAAGTGCACAGATCCATTACACAGGACTACAAGATCTTGAATGTGAGATGCACAATATGCTTTTCTTCTATGACTGTATAGGAGTTCTAACAAAGCTAACAGTGCAGAACACACTCTCTTGCCTTTTGTCTGTTCAATATCATGAACAACATGAGGTAAAGAAAACAGTGCATTGAGAACCACATTGGCACAGCACTTGACACCAGAAGAATTGATAACTGGTAACCTTCAATATCATCAGCATTGTCAGTTTTTTTCTTAAGACGTTTGTTGTTCTCTTTTCTACATTTGTTTCAACAACATTGGTGCGATTCTTTGAATATTTTCTCTTCAAGCAGATTGTAGATTTTTCATAAAACAGATACTGCCCTAAATGAGGAGCATAAACACTTCTCAATCGGTTGTACTCTTTGACACAACTTGTATCAGCATTTAGTTTACTATTGTCAAAGTCTACAAGATGCAAACTATACAGTGTTCTAATTCGCAATAGCGCTGTATGTGACATACTTTCCTTAAAGACGGCAGTACCAATATTATTAATGCTAAATCTACACTTAAACCTTGCAATTTAAGAATAATAGTCACAGTATATGCAAGATAAGCTGGGAACTGCTTCCATTGAACGTACAAGTCTTTCACAAGCAAGAAGCATGCAACGCACCTTCACATCTGTTTTATGCCATCAAGCTGATTACATTTAATCACTTGTGTTAAAAATTGGGTCGCTAGTCGGCAGAGGTATGCACCCCGTCAAATTAGGGACCACAATCCTAGTCAGGGTAAGTCATTTATACAACATAAATTAATCTGTGCTCACCCTCTGGTAGCTTGGCACAGAGCAGGCAGGCTTAACTTATAAGGCAATGTGTAACGTATTTGTGCAACACACGTGCAGTATTCAAAGTGAAAACACCACAAAAAGACTCCAGGCAGGCTTATAAAAATAAACATTATTTATCTGAATTAATCAAGAGCAAAATGACAAAAATCCATTCAAGAATTTGTGCAAATAGAAGGAATTTAGGTCAGTAACCTGTATTAGACAAAAATATAAAAGATCCAATCAGTACTTCTGAATTAATATTTTGTCGAGTCCTTCAGATAGTAAGAGAATGAATTATCTTGTGAGGTTCAAGCTAGCAGTCCTAGCTCAGGGAAAAGAGTCTTTGCTTGGTCCCTATGGTGTTCAGAAAGAAATAATGAGCTCCAATAATATTAGTGCCTGAGAAAACAAGAATGTAGGCGGCTTTCCATACCGGGGAGTCGCTGTCATTGGAAGGGCCTATGCGCTTCTAGACAAAGGGGGTCCTTCTGACCCCGGCGGTCAAGGACCGCCGGGGTCGGCGGTAGCACCGCCAACAGGCTGGCGGTGCTCCGCCGGGCATTCTGACCGCGGCGGTACAGCCGCGGGCAGAAACGGAAAGTCGGCGGTGTACCGCCGACTTTCCGCTGCCCATGGGAATCTGCCATGGCGGCGCAGCTTGCTGCGCCGCCATGGGGATTCCGACCCCCTCACCGCCATCCTGTTCCTGGCGGTTCCGCCCGCCAGGAACAGGATGGCGGTGAGGGGTGTCGTGGGGCCCCTGGGGGCCCCTGCAGTGCCCATGCCAATGGCATGGGCACTGCAGGGGCCCCCGTAAGAGGGCCCCACTTTGAATTTCAGTGTCTGCTCAGCAGACACTGAAATTCGCGACGGGTGCTACTGCACCCGTCGCACATCCTCCACTCCGCCGGCTCCATTCGGAGCCGGCATCCTCATAGAGGGGTGTTTCCCACTGGGCTGGCGGGCGGCCTTTTGTCGGTCGCCCGCCAGCCCAGTGGGAAACCCAGAATAACCGCGGCGGTCTTTTGACCGCGCAGCGGTATTCTGGCGGTTCCCTCCAGGCGGGCGGCTCCCACCGCCCGCCGGGGTCAGAATGACCCCCAAAGTTTTATGGTGGTGACTTCGCATGCCCAGGTTGAGTTGTACTGATGCGCACTCTCTGAGCTGCGGACGAAGCAGACAACTCAAGTCCAGGATGCAAGCAGCTTCGCACACGGAGCCACCTGCCTGTGGGCAGAGTTGTGCTGGTGCACGGTTCCCTCTAAGGAAAGTGAACAGAAGGTGCAGCAATGTCTGCAGGCCAGGCAGCCTCTTAGTCCCGATGAGAGGACTCATCAAGTGTGCGCTCAATGCATTGGCAATATTGATCTAAGAAGATTCTGCCCTTGTAGCACCTCAGGACCCCGGTGGTGTCTCACTGTATCAGCAAAGCACGCTTGGCCCTTAGGACAGGCTCATGATATAAGCACCACACTCAGTCTCTCAGCACGTGATATTCTGATGAGGATCACATGGGGGGATGAGGTCTTTGATGTCCCTCAGACCTCAGTGAAGAACAAGGGAAAGGCAAGCAATCACTTGGAGACTTAGACAGCAGGGCAGCACGACAGGGCAGAGAAGCAGTTCCTGGGAATAGTCAGGTTTGGCAGAGTGACAATCCTGAAACACAGCAGTCTTTACTCCTGCAGAGATTCCTTGAGTCCAGAGGTATACTGATTTGAGTGGATCAGAGACCCAGCACTTATACTATGAAGTGCTTTGATGTGGGAGATTACTTCAAAAGAGTTCTGTGAAGTGCAGTGGTCCCATTCTCAGCTCAACCCTGGCTCCAGACTATCAGTGGGAGGTATTTAAGCCCCTTTGTGTGGACTCTGGTCACTACCCTTTGAAGTGTGAGTGTGAACCCTTCCCAACCTCAGCCCCAGGAAGACCCATCAGTATGCATATGAATGCAGATGCAGTTCAGATCCTGTGTTGTGGGTGTCTGGAGGGAATGCACAATGGTAGCTATAACCTAGCCCAGGTTAGACATGTATTGGAGACATGCTGCAGACACACCGGGCAGTGAGAGCAGAGAAATGCCCACTTTCTAAAAGTGGCATTTCTAGAATAGTAATAATAAATCTGACTTTATCAGTAAAGAGGATTTATCATTACCATTTCAATGATACTAAACAGATCAGGAATTACAGCTTAAAGGTATTTTAAGGTATTCCCAATGCTGACTTATGAGATGAGCAAGTCTTTTAGTGTTGAAAACGACTTTGGGAGGTTTTCATTAACAGAACATGAAAAACTTAAAAGTACATGTCCTGCCCATTACTCACTTGGCATCCCGCCCTATTGGCTACATAGGTCCTATTTTAGCAGTGACCTTTATGTAAGAAAAGGAGCGTCTAAGGCTTGGCAAGTGGTTTTAACTGCCAAGTTGGGGTGGCAGTGAGACTCCAGACAAAGGTTCTGCAGTGGCAGGCTGAGATGTTTACAGGGCCACTTGAGTGGGTGGCACAATTAGTGTTGCAGGCCCACTAGTAGCATTTAATTTACAGGCCTTGGGTATATGGCATACCATTTTTATAAAGGACTTACATATCAATTAAATGTGCCAATTATAGATGCAGCAATGTTACCATGTTTAGGGGAGAAGCATATGCACTTAAGCATTGGTTAGCAGTGGTAAAGTGCTTAGAGTCCTGAGGCCAACCCTGGGGTTAATCAGCTTCTCTTTCTACACCCATAGTTTCAACATACCATTTAAAATCTAAAGGTAAGTAGACAACACTTTCTTTAAGGCCTTTCTGTAGCTCTGTTGGTGGTAGTTTCCCACTCTTTGGTTCCATATGACTTATTGCTTGAAAGGGGTGTATAGATTTATGAGAACTGATTCATAAATATTTAACTGTTGAAGTTCTTCTGAAATTGACCCAAATTCTAACTTGTTATGTATTGCTCTGGCTGGCATTTTGTTACCCTCTAAAGTACCATAGCAATACTTACATATATGTGATGACAAATCAAACCATTCCTCCAAAGACATGAATATACACCAAGTTCTTGCCACTTATTTCTATTCTCCTGTTCAGTGTTAGAGAATACAACATTCCAAGTGTGTCAACAACAAATACAAACACAGTTTGGTTTCTCTGAAGAAACTGTCTCGAACTTTACAATCTCTTGTATTAAGTTTTCAACATTAATACCTGTATCCTGTTCCCATACACCTCCAATAACCAACTCCTCATTTTCCCTAGACTCATTTGCAGGACCAAAGAAACGAAACTGAACATCTTCACAAACCTTTCATACCACTGCTAGTGTACCATGCAATAGAGCTCTGTTTATCTCTCCTAAACATAAGGCCGGGGGTTTCACAAAGTAAAGCCTCCTAACTAAATTTCCGATTTTAGAGTGATGTACAGCTAACATTCTGAAGTGATGAAAGGTGCCTCTACACACTTTTTTCAATACGCATGTCAGTGAATGTCCCTGTAAATTAGTATACTTCCTCACTTCACACTTTTGCATGGAAAATCACGTAGGGAAGTTCTCACTATATCTTTTGAGTCCTAATGAACAGTGCCAATACTGCTACAGTCCCATTTGATACATGGGCCTTTTTACGTATTCCTTGTATCTTTTCCTATCTCTTCTTTTGCAATGGGAGTACCATCTTTTACTTTATAACGGCAAGTTGTATCAACTGCATGCACTATTGTGTTATCTTGTAAGTACCTTTCTTCATTAAACATTAAAAAGGCCCTGTCCTGGATGTGTGCTTCCATTCACCTTTAAAAATCTTACAAATCGTTTTTTTTATTATCAACCTTTTTTTTTCTTCATACACAATACTGTTTTATCTAGTGTCCTCATTATATTTAATATCAAGATAAACAGTTTCCTCTTCACAGCAAATGCTTTGTCAACTACAGTCTCAATAAGTTGCTTTTGCTCAAGTGCAGCGCTTTTCCTCCTATACTTCTTCATGTTTCTTAGCAAATTCTGTATGTTTGAAACATTTTAACTCATATCACTTTCAATTGTTTCTGGCTGCATTTCAAATTCCTTGTTTTCTTCTAACATTTCCTACTTTCAAAATCACATACTCCTTGCTGTTCATCAATTGATTTCAAACTTTGATTTTTACTTGACACCTTTCACTCATTTTGCATTTTGGGGCATACATTTTTCGGAAATTCCTTCGTTCTCTTGCCAGCTACTCTTTTTTATCTATGCACATTCTCCAATTTATTTTTCTTTTCACTTTCAGTTTTAAGCAGGTAGTAATGTTGCTTCCGTTTTTTTCTTCTTTGTGTTTTGCTAGTCATCATAATTCTTCTTCTTTAAATAGAAGTATATATCTAGAAAGCAAATAAGGAATACATGTACCTCTACAAAACATAGCATTAAAGTAGGTACTGTAAGCAACTAACTAATTACATAAATGGTAATTTAACTGTCTAAAAGGTTGTATAAATCTCTAAGTCTACATCTATAAATGTGTACAGTAGTTGATGTACACATATGAGATGAGGTGTTCCTCAACTTCAAACTATTTGCGTTGCTTACTTGCTGTCTTTCTTATATTATGATTACCGAGCTATCTATACAATTACCTCTTTTACGGATAGGTATTTGTGCTTCACTGAGTGTGTCTGTGCATGCATCTTGTCTCAACAGGTGTGTCAGTGCGGGCATTAGTGTTTGCCTGGTTGTGTTACTATATATCTCATGTTATGCAGGGGTATGTAAGTAGCTCTAGTAATGTTTAGTTAGCTGCGTTAGTGGCAGTATTACTGTCTATCTGATTGTGTTAGTGCCTGCATCAGTGTGTGCTTAGGTGTGTTAGTGGCTGCATTAGTGTTTGGCTGGGTGTGTCAGTGTCTGCATGGTTGTGTACATGGGTGTGTCAGTGTATGCATGAGTGGGTGCCTGGGTTTGTTAGTGTATGTATGAGTGTATGCCTGGGTGTGTCACTGCCTCCATCAGCATGACTCCGTGTTTCTCAGTGCCTGCATCAGACTATGCCTGTGTGTCAGTGACTGTATTAGTGTTTCACTGAGTATGTCTGTCTTTACATCAGACTATGCATGGTCTATTAGCATATGTATAACTATCTACATGGTGTGTCAGTGCATGCATCGGTGTGTGCCTGAGTGTGTCAGTGTATCAATCAGTGTGTCCATGCATGAGTCAGTGCATGCAGAAGTGTGTAACTGGGTGTGTCAGTGTATGGATCCGTATCTAGTTGAGTGCCTCAGTGTATACATCAGTGTGTTCCTGGGTGTGTCAGCATATGCATCAGTGTCTGCCTAATTGTGCGAGTGTCTGTCTAGGTGTGTGGGTGGGTGTAAGAGTGTTTATGTGAGTGTGTGTGACTGGGTGTGAGGGTGTCTGTGTGGGTGTCCCAGTGGGCGTGATAGTGTCTATCTTGGTGTATGAATGTGTGTGAGAGTGTCTGTTTGGGTACATGATTCAACATGAGAGTGTCTGGGTGTATGAGTGGGTATGACAGTGCATGTCTGGGTTTGTGAGTGGGTGTGAAAGTCTCCGGCTGTCACAGTGGGTGTGAGAGTGTCTCTCTGCATATGAGAGTGTCTGTCTATGTGTAAGTGGGTATGAGAGTGCTTTCTGGGTGTACAAATGGGTGTGAGAGTGTGTGTGGGTGTGTGAGTGGTTGTGAGAGTGTCTGTCTGGGTGTCACAGCGGGTGTGAGACTGTCTATCTGGACGTGTGAATGGGTGTGAGAGTGTCTATCTTGGTATATGAGTGGGTCTGAAAATGTATGTCTGGGTGTATGAGTGTCAGTCTGGGTGTATCAGTGGGTGTGAGAGTACCTGTCTGGGTGTGTGAGTGGGTGTTAGAGTGTCTGGGCATTAAATTGGGTGTGAGAGTGTCTGTATAGGTGTCAAAGTGGGTGCGAGAGTGCTAATATGGATGTGAGAGTGTCTGTATGGGTGTGATTGAGTGGGTGTGAGAGTTTCTGTCTGGGTGTGTGAGCGGATGTGAGACTGCCTGTCTGGGTGTGAGTGAGTGTGAGAGTGTCTGTATGTGTGAGTGGGGGTGAGAGTATCTGTGTGGGTTTCAGAGTTGGTATGAGCCCATCTGTATGGGTGTGAGTGGGTGTGAGAGTATCTGTGTGTGAGTGAATGGGTGTGAGAGTGTCTATCTGGGAGTCACAGTGGATGTGAGAGTGTCTGGATGTGTGAATGGGTTTGAGAGTGTCTGGGTGTGTGAGTGGATGTAAGAGTGTCTGAATGTGTGAGTCAGAGTAAGAGTGTTTCTCTGTATCAGTGGGTGTGAAAGTGTCTGGGTGTGTGTGTGTGTGGGTGTGAAATTGTCTGGGTGTTACAGTGAGTGTAAGAGTGTCTGTCTTTATGTGCAGATGGATGTAAGTGTGTGTGTGGGTGTGTGAGTGGTTGTGAGAGTGTCTGTATGGGTGTCACAGTATGTTTGAGAGTGTCTATCTGGATGTGTGAATTAGCATGAGAGTGTCTGGGTGTGTGAGTGGGTGTGAGAGTGTCTGTCTGGGTGTGTGAGTGGGTGCTAGTATCTGTTGGGATGTCACAGTGGGTGTGGGAATGTTTGTTTTTTGAGAGTGGGTGTAGGAGTGTTTGTCTGGGTATGTGAGTGGGTCTGAGAATGCCTGTCTGGGTGTGTGAGTATCAGTATGGGTGTATCAATGGGTGTGAGAGCACCAGTCTGGGTGTGTGAGTGGTTGTGAGGGTGTCTGTCTGGACATCCCATTGGTGCAAAAGTGTCTGCATAGGTGCCAGAGGGGGTGCAAGAGTGTCTCTATGGGTGTGAGAGTGTCTGACTGGGTGTGTGAGTGTGTGTGAATTTCTGTCTGGGTGTGTGAGTGTGTGTGAGATTGTCTGGGTGTGAGTGAGTGTGCGAGTGTCTGGCTCTATGTGTGAGTGGACGTGAGAGTGTCTGTGTGGGTGTCAGAGTTGGTCTGAGAGTGTCTGTATGGGTGTGAGTGGGTGTGAGAGCACTTGTGTGGGACCCATAATGGGCGTGAGAGTGTCTGGGTGTGTGAGTGGATCTGAGAGTGTCTGACTGAGTGTGTGAGTCAGAGTGATGGGACCCTATGGGACCCCTGCGCCCTGGAGACCACCACCCCGCGGGGCTAAGATCTCGTTGGAGGCAGTGTTTAACTTGGGCTTGTTGTTTCCGGTGCAAAGCACCAGGACTTATTTTTGAGGGCCAGCATCTATTTTTCTGCCTCAAGAATTTACTGCGAGCAAAAGACACATAGAAATTCACATAGGAATTCAGCAGTTATAATTACTTGAGCTCACTACTGTATAACTGGTGCTACCGTAATACACTGCTTATGACCACACATACTACATCACTCATTACATGGTCAGTGACATCACTGATGACATCACTGATGATATCTCATATGACATCATTGATGACACCACTGATGACATCATCCACACAGTCATACCCCCACTCATTTGCTGATACAAGCTCTTGCATACCCCCCACACACACACACATCTACTCTCATATCAATTCAGAGATGCATAAAAGTAGTGATATACAGACATTCATTCAGTCAAACAGCCACTGACACAACCACTCACTCACTCACCCATGCACTACTAACTGAGCTATTCACAGATTCATACAATTACTTACACACCCACTCATACACCCATTGACACACCTACTCATACTCACACAGCCTATCAATAGATCAGTATTCTAGTGACACATCCTGTTAATCCGCTGTAGAAACACTGACACACCCACACTCACCCATACAGTCACTGACACAGTCACTGACTCATTATTACAGTCACTTACACACGCAATCACACAACCATACAACTATTCACACACCAACTCACTCACATGACCAGGCACTTACATACCCACTCAGTCACCCATACAGCCATTCAAACAGCTACTCACTGAACAACACAAGTTCTCACACATCCACTCACTATCCTATATAAAAACTAACTCACCCACTCAGTTTATGATACAGCTACTCATGCACCCACTGACTCTTGCATATAGTCACTGACACAGCCACTTGGTTATACTTACAGCCATACAGTAAGTGACTGACCAAGTCACTCACCAATACAGTGACACCCAATCACTTACACAGACAACCATTCTGCCACCCACTCACTCACACATGCGGCCACCCACAGATCCACTCCCTTAATGAAATGCAGCTGCTCACACAGTCACTTACTCACCTATACAGCAACTTACACATCCATTCAGTCTCCCATACAGCAAATGATTCAACCACTCATTCACCCATAGACACACTCACACATCAACTCAACCACATCGATGCAACCACTTACAGTCCCTGGATGATGTAATCAGTGATGTCATTCGTGATGCCATATGAGATGTCATCAGTGACTGACCTTGTAATGAGTGATGTAATATGTGAGGTCATAAGCCGTGAATTATGGGAGCGCAAGTTATAGTTAGCTCAGGTAACTATAACTAATGAATTTTAACAGTTTTGTACAAATAAATTCCAAACCTAAATTTAACGCCCATGTAACCTTTTTTAATAAATATATATATATCATGTGAGTCTTGCTCACGGTTAGTGAGTCCTACATGTGTGGTGATGGGATACAGAGACGAGGTCCAGAATGCCTCATTATGGGCAGGGCGGACATGGGCATAAAAGGTGAAAGTGAAGTAGGACTCACTAACCGGGAGAAGGACCAGCATGAGCAGAAACGCGTTAGTGGTCACCCTGTTAATTCAATAAAGACCCAGTTTATTGCAGTTCCTGGAGTGTGGCATTCATTTTTTTGGATTTGAATGTGTGGAGGTTCAGTCTTCCTCCCACATCTGCACTGATGGGGCACTGCTGGAACACAATATATATATTACCTACTCGCAGTCGCCAATAAGTAGTTATAGTTAGGACATTTTTCCATAGAAAAATCATTTTTTGACTTGCCTAAATCTTTAGCACTGGTTGACGAATCTTCACAAAATTTTCCCAAAAAAGTGTGATGGTGATTCTTAATGTGCACGAAAAGGTGATCTGCTAAGCAGGGGCCCAGAAAAAAGGGAGGGTAAAAAAACGTGTGTTTCCTATGTTAATTCCCATAGGAGTTTTAAACACGGTTATAACCCAAACCACTGGACAGAATTACACCAAAATGTGGCAGAAAGGTAGGTTTCAGTTCACAGATTACACTTTTTATTATTTAGTGTAAATCTGTTCAGTAGTTTTTGAGAAATACATTTGTTTATATATGACGGCAGATCTCTTGTGACATTTTCGAAGCGATCGTGTTGTATTCGCAAATATGCACCCCAAAAGGAAATGTTGTCCTTGGGGCTAAAAAATAAAATGAAAAGCAGCATAAGGGGTGATAGTACAGGAACACTGACCTTGATGCACCCACTCACAGACTTGCTCAAACACTGATGCACTCACTCACAGACCCCGTCAGACATTCACACAGTGACTCACATACCCACTCAGACCTTGAAGTGCCCACTCACAGACCCAGTCAGACACTCATGCACTGAGACACAGACCCAGTCAGGCCCTCATGTACACTCACAGACCCTATAAGACACTCATGCACCCACTTACACCTTCATGTACTCACTCACACACCTACTCAGACACATACGCATCCAATCACAGACCCACTTAGACCCTGATGCACTCACTCACAGACTCACTCAGACCCTCATGCACCCACTTACAAATCTACCAAGAGACTCATGTACTCTCTCACAAACCAACTCAGTCACACACCCACGCACAGACACACTCAGACCTTGACACACCCACTCACAGACCTGCTCAGACTGTGGCACACACATTCACAGACCCATCCAGATCTTCATTAATACACCCAAAGACCCACTCAGACACTCAAGCACCCACTCACAGACCCACTCATACACTCATACACTCATGCACCCACTCACAGGCCCACTCAGACAATGACACACCCAGTCACAGACCCACTGAGACCCTCATGCACCCACTCACAGAATCACTCAGACACTGATACACCTACTCACAGACCCACTCAGACCCTAATGCCTCACTCACAGTCCTATTAAGGCCCTCATGCACCCATTCATACACTCACTCAAATGCAGTCTTGCACTCACTCACCTATGCATGCATTCACAAACTCATTAACTCACCCATACACCATGCATGTACTCAGTCCCTCACCCATACAGACACTCATTCACTCAGTGAATCACCCAAACAGTACTCATGCACTCATTCAGATGCCCATTCATGGACTAATACACTCAAACCTCATTCATACATGCACTCAGTAACTCATCTATAAATGCACGCATACAGTCAGTCATTCACCCATACACCAGTCATGCACATGCTCTTGCACTCACTCACCCATACTTTCATAATGCACTCACTCACCCATATATGCACTCGTACACCGAGTCAATCACCAATATACCACTCATGCACTGCTTCCAGTCAATCACCCACACACCACTCATGCACTCACTTACTCACCCATACATGTACTCTGACAATGATGCATACACACACACATGCACTCAATCAATCATTCATAAACCATTCATGCACTCAGTGACTGACCCATACATGCACTCATTCAATCACTCATACACATACACATGTACTCACTCACCCATACATGCACTCATGCACTCAGTCATTCACCCATACAGTAGGCATGCACTCACTCACTCATTCACTCACCCATATACACATTCACACACTCAGTCAATCACCCATACACCATTTATGCACTCATTCAGTCACCTACTCACACACAAAGTCAATCACCCATGCTGCCACTTAGACAGCTACTCACTCACTCACCAATCCAGACACTCACACAATGATTCACTCAGCCATACAGTCACTCACAAAATCACTCACTCTTCTATATAGCCACTGTCATGGCCAGTCACTGAAACAAACAGCTACTAACACAGCCACTGACTGACAATTAGAACCACTCACACAGGCACTCACTCATCCATTCAACCACTAACGTACTCAGTCACACATTTATACAACTACTGCTCTTTATATATATTGGCATAGACATTAAGGCCCTCATTACAACCCTGGTGGTCGGTGATAAAGCGGAGGTAATACCTCAAACAGACAGGCAGTAACAAAAATGGAATTATGACCACGGCGGAAACCGCTCAGTCAGACAGCCACTTTAACACACCGACTGCCACAGCGGTAGCAACAAGCACCACAGTGGTAACTGTCAACAGCAAGGCAGAAGACAATGTACCGCCCACTGTATTACAACAGGCCTGTCCGCCACCTTTTCCGGGGCGGTACCAACAACATCAAAAGCATGGCAGAAACAGTACACAGAAGGCAAAGGACTCACGCCTGGAGACAAAAGGAAGAACCATGCCGCCATGGAGCCCGAGTTGCAAGTGTTCCCCATGCTCGTTTATCTCCTTCACTATGAACACCAACACCGGCGAAGACGACCACGGTGAGTACTGCCGCCTAGCACACAGGGGAGGGGGGAGGAAAAAGACAGTGACACACACACTCAACACCCCACCCCCAACACCATACACATAACTTTATGCAGTAACATTACATATTCACCCTGTACCCCTAATGAATAATGCAAGGACAAAAGGAATTGATTAAAGTGAGTGTAATAAAATAAAAGTGTAGAAAATTGTGCTTCAAAATCAAAACCGTATATACTGATAAACAAATGGAGGGACACTGCCCAGTCCACAATGTCCATGGGTCACAGGGCCACATCACATAGGCCAAGGCCCCACTTGACTCCTGCAACAACACGGAGAGAACACCACAGAGGCATCAGGTCAAAAATACACAGGCACCTCAGGGGGACAGGGAACGGGGGGCACCTCAGCCAGAAGATGGTACAACACCACTGTCCTGGAGGGGACTACATGCTCTGTGTAATGTCCTGGGGAGTGCAAGGCCACAGTCTCTCAAGTGGGTGGTTTGCCCACTGCTTTGTCCTGGGGAGTGCAAAGGCACAGTCTCTCAAGTGGGTGGTTTGCCCGCTGATTGGTCCAGGGGAGTGCAAGGCCACAGTCTCTCAAGTGGGTGGTTTGCCCACTGCTTGGTCCTGGGGAGTGCAAGGCCACAGTTTCCCAAGTGGATGGCTTCTCCACTGGTTCTGGAGTGGGCCTTGTGCCCAGTGTGCTTCATCCTGGCAAGGATGCGGTGAGTGGATGGCTTCTTCCACTGGTTCTGGAGGGGGCATGGTGCCCAGTGTGCTTCATCCTGGCAAGGATGGGGTGAGTGGATGGCTTCTTCCACTGGTTCTGGAGGGGGCCTTGTGTCCAGTGTGCTTCATCCTGGCAAGGATGGGGTGAGTGGATGGCTTCTTCCACTGGTTCTATAGGGGCCGTGTGCCCAGTGTACTTCATCCTGGCAAGGATGGGGTGAGTGGATGGCTTCTTCCACTGGTTCTATAGGGGGCCTGTTGCCCTGTGAAACAGCACTTGGAGAGTACAAGGTCACAGTCTCTCACCTAGGTGTCACACCCACAGGATTTGCAGGGTCCAGGATGCACTACAGTCCATGGAGGCAGGACTACACACTGCCTGCCGGTGGTGACAACTGCTCAGTGGTGGCAGTGACAGTGCTGGTGTCGGTGCTGGCTGTGGTGGTGGGAGGTTCCAGCCCATCCCCTGCAGCCTCGGTCGGCTGCCCACTGTGGCTGCTGCTGCTGGCAGTGGTGCTGGTGGCAGTGTTGGTGGTGGTGCCAGGGCAGGAATGCCAGTGGTGGGGGAGGCTCCAGCCCATCCCCTGCAGCCTCGGACTGCTGCCCACTCGGACTGCTTCTGCTGGCAGTGGTGCTAGTGGCGGTGCTAGTGTGGGGAATGCTAGTGGTGGGGGAGGCTCCAACCCATCCCCTGCTGCTTTGGACGGCTGCCCACTCAGGCTGCTGCTGCTGGCAGTGGTGCTGTTGGGGGTGCTGGTGTCGGGAATGCCAGTGGTGGGAGGAAGCTCCAGCCTTTCCCCTGCAGCCTTGGATGGCTGAACCACCATGGTTGGTGTTGGGGGCTCAGAATCAATCCCAGCACCAGGCCTCCTGTCCTTCCTGCCTGCAGGGCAGGCCCCTTGTCCTTGCCCTTGGCAGCTGGCGGTGCCTCCTTGCCCATGGCAGCTGGTGGTGCCTCCTTGCCCTTGGCAACTGGTGGTGCCTCCTTGCCTTTCCCCTCAGCGGCTGGTGGTGCCTCCTTGCCTGTCCCCGTGGCAGATGGTGCAAGCACACTGTCAGTGCTGATGGCTGGCTCCCTGGAGCCTCTCACACCTGCAGTAGCTGCTGACTCTACTGTGGCCGTGGACTGGGTGGCTGAGGTGCTTGGCTGGGTTCTGACCACCCTGGCCCGACGTGAAGGGTGGGGGAGAGGGGTAGGGAAGAGGTCAACGGCAGAGAGAGGAAAAGCTTCTTAGGGAATCGGGGGTAGGAAGAGGGTGAATGTTTGGGAGTGTAGGAAGAGGGAGTGGTTGTAGGAGGGGTCTGTCTGCTGTGTTTGTGTGCAGGTGCATGGGCTGGATGCTTTTGTGAGGTGAATGGCTGTTGGGTGTCTGAGTGCTTGTGTTTGTGTACATTGGGAGGAGGGGGCACAGACACAGTGGGGGAGGACACAGTGGACATGTGCATGGATGTGGGGGTGGTCACTGCCAGTGAGGGGTGTGTAGTCATAGGCATGATGGTGATGGGGGTAGTGGATGAGGATGTAGTGCATGCAGGTGTGAGTGGAGACGCTATAGGGAGGGTGGTGGACAAGGAGGAGGAAGGGGACACAGTGGAGGCAGTGGATGTTGGTGTGTCTGCATCTGGATGGTGTTTGTGTGAGTGCCTGTGGGATGAAGTGTGGTGCTTGTGTTTGCCTGAGCCACTCCTGTGTGTTATCTTGGGTGCATGCTGGTCTGAATGTGTGCTTAGGATTGGTTGGTGTTGAGGGGAATGGGACTGGGTAGAGGAATTTGGAGGGGGGAGGCTGGAGACAGGGACAATAGCTGCCATCAGGGAGGAGGCCAGAGCTTGGATTGATCTCTGTTGGGCCGCCCAGTAGTGGATGCCTACTAGCTTTGTAGGAGGTAGTGTTCATCAGCCCCTGCCCAACATGGGACCTATCCTGCAATGTCTGGCCTGGCCTAGGGGCACCCACAGGCCCAAATCCCCCACCCGTAGACCACCTCACCACGCGCAAGTAGTAGATTTGGAAACTGTGAAGCCCTCAATCACCCATCCAGCTCCGGATAGGCCCCCGTCAGTATGCAGAACATCAGGTTCGACGGGCACCCCTTCCTCATTGGGAGGCCATCCCCAGCTGGGCCTTCGCCGTCTTCTGTGCACAGCGTCTCAGGTCCTCCCACCATTTGCAACAGACCCCCTGGGTCCGCACATCCTTGACAATGGCATGCTATATACCCTTTTTCTGATGTGCGCTGACCTGCAGAAAAATACACATAGAAAAAGGTATCAGCCGTACCGTCCGTCCTGTTACACTTGTGTTCCACCATAGCCCTCCCATCCCCTTACGCACAGACATTGCCCACCATACATACAGCACGCTACCCAGGACCCTTCCACCAACCCCCCTTACACGAAGCCCTCACACACAGCACTACATTCATTCATGCCCCATGCATCGTTCTCACAGTGTACTCACCTGTTGGTCTGGAGGCCCATACAGCATTCGGTACTGGGGTAGGACCTCATCTACTAGTCTCTCCAGCTCTGCAGCGGTGAAGGCAGGGGCCCTTTCCCCAGTGACTCGAGCCATGGTCGGTTCCAGACACAGGTCACAGCAGCACTTGCAGTGTAGGTCCTCTTCTGTTAAATGTCAGGTAGCAAGTGAGAGAACAGATAGAAAATGGTGGTCACGTCCGCGGCGGTGCATACCGTCACTGTCGGCGTACTTCACCATCGGCCACTGTAACCCATAGGGCCCTATGACAACCAATGAGGAGTTGCATGGCGGTACTCAACCGCCTCCTGCAACGGCACACAACGTCAGTGACATTACCTCATTTCCACATGTCCATCCACACAGGACAGGCGGGTGCCATTCAAGGGGGGGGCAGGCCATAGCACCTAACTGCTTCACAGTACACATAGGCACCATTTGGGCCTATCCAAAAACATATTGTTACTATCACAATATGCAATACAGTGCACAGTTTGGAAATGTAGAATACTGACCAGCTGCTCACTCTTTTGCCCTCTAGAGTACAACCGCTGCAGATGAACAGGAGATGGAGACATCCCCACATGTACAGGCCCCTGGTGGACTTGGCAACAATGGAGGACAGGCACATTATCCTCCCTATAGACTGGACAGGGCCACAATCACAGAGCTGTGTACCCAATTGGAGCCAGACCTGATATCTGCTATCCGTCACCCCACTGGGATCCCCCCCTCTTGTTCAAGTCCTATCTGTGCTCCATTTCTTGGCAACTGGTTCTTTCCAAGTGACAGTGGGACACCAAGTGTAGGAATATCCTGGGAGCTACCATACGCGGGACAAACAAGTGACAATTTATCCTTTTATCTCTTCCTTCTTTTATTTTCTTTCTTTTTTAAATTCTAACTTATATTCAAACAGATTGCTACCTGTCGGCAAAGTGTTTTCCTTATATTTTACTTTCTGCCAATTCGTTTAATTATCTTAGTTGGGGTGGTGCTATTTTGGTGCACACAATTAACTAAGCGTAACTTACCTTATATATAAATACCCCCATTTTCTCATACCGGACTTAGAGTGACATCACATAAAATATGGGGAAAAGGAAGCACTCAAAATTGAGTCACCCCCCAAGCTTAAAAGACAGTACCTCCATATTAAAATACATCTCAGGGGCCATGGGTATGATAGATAAACAAATTGCCAACGTAGAGGGGAAAATCCTGACATCCAAAGAACACAACACCCAATCTCCAACGGACGTGGTGATAACTGATGGTTCTACAAGGTGTAATAATGAAGCACTGAACAGAGATGCAACAGATAAAAATGGATGCATTCAAAATATCTCAGATTCAATTCTCTCATTAGATGACCTTTCACCTGTAGCTAAACGCCAAAGGAAGCCGGCGCCAGAGAAGGCAGACAACACCCCTAAAAAATCTCTTAAGAATGATTCGGTACCCACACTCGATAGAAAGCCCTTAAAGAAGTCATCTCGGAAGAAACTTCCAATTAAACCAGTAGATACGACTCGATCTCTCCTAGCCAACCTCTGTGACCTAATAAATAGCATGAAATCATCATTCGGGGCCAAACTGGATTCCCTGTTGGAACGCTTAAAAGTGGTGGAGTGCAAGGTCGAGGCAGGCATGGGATTTATAAAGTCTTTACACTCAGAGGCCTCACACGACCTAAAACAAAACCCAAGTTTAATATTGCCAAATTCGAATTTTGAGCGAAATTCCCAATCCATACCTCTAGATAAGGTTAATGACCCACACTCGTTCCCAAAGCTCTTGATTAAACCACAGGTACCATTCATATCAGCAAGTACTAGCCATATACACTCTATTCACAAGCCTCTAACCAGTATACAATCATTTCCACCAGTACCAACTACTAATCTAATCATAAACAAGTTACCACATTGCCCAACACTCCCTCAGTAATTAGGACAAATATTCCCCGAACAGACAAAGGAAGGTCTCAACATATTGAAACAAGACCCCCGAAGTCTACATACATACCTAGTGACCTTTTACATCTTCCTCCGGAGGCAACTCCATACGTTGTGGTCCTGACAAATGTTCCCCCTATAGGTGATCAACACCGGGAAACGTGGCCGGCATTGAGGAATAAGGCCCTGAATTGGATAGGAACACGTTTGGGTCCTGGGGGGGTGGGGGTCCTTTTCAATGATATAAAAATGGCAAGAAGAGTCAAGTGGATAGGAAACAGGGAAAAAGTAGTGGAAGGAGACTGTGTGGTTCTTTCATTCAAGACCCCAGATTTGGTGCATAGTATCATCCACAAATTAGGTGCTAGACAAGCCACTTGTCAAGGAATTTCACTGCTACCCTTGGGTTTCTTTTATCCAAGATCTTCGGGGCGCAACGTTAGGAATCTACAATCCGTAAATGAACAAGTACTAAATACCCTGGACCCTAATCCTCTTAGTAATAGATTTCAACCTCTTACAACGCTAGAAGATTTGGATTGACTAACCAGGAACAAGATAGATTTTCCATATGAATTTGCCCTGGATGTAAATAAAGAAAGGCCTACCGAGAACAGGGGAGATGTATTCCGCGAGATGGTACCTGATAGGAACATCACAGACATCCATTTGAATCAGGGAAACCAACTCCCTCCAATAATTTATGCTCAAGATGAAGTACCACTCTTACCATCTATAGAGGAGGCGCACCCCCAACCCTATCAATATATGGAAACAACTATACTTTACTGGAATGTGACAGGCCTAACTAATAAGATCAATAACGAGCTTTGGGTAAATTTCATTGGGGATTTTCCTTGTATCTGTCTTCAGGAGACTTGGACATTAAATCCAGTCCACATAAATGGGTACAAGACATTTCATACACCAGCTGTACAGGCTAATCACAGCAGGCCAAAGGGAGGCCTATGCACATATATCTCAAACAAGGCATGGCTACACAACACAAAAATGCAAATCACAAAAACCTATTATCAAATGATTGAATGCAACTTGGATCAGAACACGCACCTAGTACTCATCAACTTCTATAATAATGCAACGCATAGAGAAGTCCCCAAAATTTTAACAGAGATGGGTGAGGACCTAGAGGAAATATGTGCGAGCAATAGACGCAAGACTTTTATTATATGGGGGGGGCGACTTTAATGTACATCTTTGCAAGGAACCCACAGGAAAGGTGTGTGGTTGGGATACCGAAGACATCGGCATAGGACCGCACTTCTCACATACCATTCAAGGAGAGGCAATGAATTCAGTGGCCCAAAAACATAATCTGTCTCTTGTAAATGAATTATTTTCCAAAGAACTACAGTTTAAACCAACCTTTAATGGAAGGGGTGCAAATACAGTTATCGATTATATTTTAATGTCAACACATTTTGTACACTATTTTACTAATCACATAATCCACGACATCGCAATAAGCGACCATTTCCCTCAAAGCCTGGAACTTTCACTAATTCCTGCCACACAGGCTAAAGCCAGAGAGGTAATGATGGCAAACGATATTGTACTAGCCCCGGGTAATGGTTCTATACTGAGATGGACTCAGACCGACCCACAGGTATTATTAAAAGATATA
Source organism: Pleurodeles waltl (assembly GCF_031143425.1). Taxonomy (NCBI): domain Eukaryota; kingdom Metazoa; phylum Chordata; class Amphibia; order Caudata; family Salamandridae; genus Pleurodeles; species Pleurodeles waltl. The sequence goes on along the minus strand of NC_090440.1, from coordinate 1,189,346,713 downwards.
TTACGTGAACATACCAAAGTGTTCCTTGATTGCCTTAGTGATGATACGGCCCCAGGAGAATGTCTAAGTGCTTTCCAACAGATAACCTATGCCGTAAAAAAAGCCCTCACGACTAGTACAGGAGGGGGTAAGAAAAGGGAAACCGGCTAGTTTGACCACGATTGTACGAAAGCGCACACAAGATTAAAAAAAGCCCTAAGTGCCCCCATAAGATGTCAGACTGAAATACGTATCTGTAGACTGGCATACAAGACAGCCACAAAAAAGAGGAAACTCTTTGAGAGGGAAGTCATGGGACAACTTACACAGAGCTAGTCTGACGAAAGACAATGCCCCCTTCTGGAAAATAATAAATACTCCCGTTCTAGGTGACAATAATACCCCTAGAATGGAAATTGCAATTTCGGAAGAGGACTGGATCACGTACTTTTCTAAGATATACTGTCAACCTAATGACAGAGTTCCTCTGGACCTTTTAAAAGTCCCAGACCTTGAGGAAGATCGACACCTAGCAGTATCACCTCAGTTTACCTTAGAGGAGGTAGTAGAAGCTATAAACACAAGCAAAGCCGGGAAAGCGCCAGGGCCCGATGGTGTTCCAATCGACCTATATAAAGCTAACACCGACTTATGGGGCCCTCTATTGACGCAGGTACTGAGGGCCATTTGCACACAAGGCCCACCATCAACATGGCGCCATTCTATCATCATACCCATATACAAAAAGGGGGATCGCCTTAACCCAGCCTGTTATAGGCCAATTTCTCTCCTCGATACATCAGCCAAATTAGCAGGGAGAATAATTCTAAATAGACTCCAAACATGGGCGGAAGAAAATAACATTCTATCCCCAGTGCAGTATGGCTTCCGCACAGGACTAGGTACAGTGGAACAGGCTCTGAACTTAACAATCCTAGTGGGGAAGTATACGAAGACCAGAGAGGGTAATTTGCACCTGGCCTTTATAGATTTGTCCTCAGCATTTGACTGTGTCTTGCTTGAAAAGCTATGGGATATTCTAATAAGCATGGGGTCGAACCAACAATAGTCCATTTCATAAGGGATTTCTATACTGGGTGCAGAGCAAGAGTAAGGTACGGGATGAGAGGGGAATGCACTAAGTCTTTTGGCATATACAGAGGGGTGCGTCAAGGCTGCGTTCTCGCACCACTTCTATTTTCATTATACATAAACAACCTAGAAAGTGAATTAATAAGCAAATGTAAAGACCTTCCACAAATAGGCAATCGCCCCGTTCCTGCACTCCTTTACGCAGACGATGCAGTACTCATGGCCAGGACACCGCTAGCCCTCCAGAAACTCCTAACCACTTGTATAAATTACATGACAGCCCTGGGCCTCACAGTCAACCGTTCGAAACGTTCATAATGAACTGTGGCAGGAAACTGAGCAAGTCCTATAAAATCACTATTCACGAGGACAAGGTGAAGATAGCTCCCACCTTCTCATATTTGGGCATAATGTTCGATAAACAGGCCACTTGGGCACACTGCGTGAAAACGAAAAAAAGACCAGATCATTAAAACAACGGCGGCCTTGAAGATCTTTTCCAAAAAACTAGGGGGGATCTCCCCGTCAAACATGGTAAAAATCTACAAAGCCAAATGTATCCCGGCGGCCACTTATGGAGCATGTATACGAACTGCCATGCGATTCAGTTGGTGGAAAATGACTTCCTTAGATACCTGCTAATGGCACCAAATAGCACGTCATCATATATTAGCCATTCGGAACTAGGGGTCCACTTTGTAATTGATCTAATTAAGATACAGCCTCTATTATTATGGCATAAAGTGTGGACCTCTGAGCATACCGGATTAAACCAGGCCATACTATCCGACTGCATGAATCTAACACACTCGCTTAGAGTTCCCTGGCTGAGATATATTATGACCTTTTTTAAAAATATGGGCTGCGAAGCATATTACCAAAACCCACAATCACTGGAAAAAATAACCAGGAGAGATTTGAGGGCTCTGACATTGAAGCACTTGGATGAACAGAGATGGGAAGTGGAATCAAAAAAAATCTACAGTAATGTCTAACCAACTAATTCTGTCGACGGATGCAGTCCAGCCTTACCTAGTAAGCGTGGTAAATCCCCGACATCGATTTGTTCTTACAAGATTCCACTTAAATATCTTCCATCGGCTAGTAACCTTTCCGATTATGAGTGACTGGAGTACAGTTTTAAGAGCATGTCCATGTGATGCGAAAGCTCCCCAATCTACAATGCATGTGGTCCTCTTTAGTAAATTTTACGATATACCAAGAAAACATTTCTTATTGCCTTTTTTAAGATCGACTAATTTGCGTCAGTGCCGCGACGCGTATTTCAGCGTACAGATTTTATCCTCTATTGAAATGTGTGGAATTTTAGCAAACTTTTTATGTACAGTACTCTCTGTAAGGAAGTCTATGGGTGTACTGAACTAATTTTACTTGAATATCTGGAATCTCCGGCAAACTCCTCACTCTCTAGAAAATACTGTAATGGAACTCGATTTTGCACTGATGTAAATTTATCAAGTTTTATATACCTGTCCTTGAATGAATTAATGATGTGTTTTATTACCTTCCCTATTTATTTATAACTTTTCTTATACATATTTATTACTAAATGTGTTATTATTTGATACTTTTATGGCTTGTTGAAAGTCGAATAAAGTCTGTTTGATGATGATGACAGTGGGTTTGACAGCAGGAATGTCTCAGCCAATGTTCTCAATAGTGCTGACCAGGGTGTTGTCTGCCCTGAATAAACACATAAACAGCTACATCGTTTTCCCCCAGGTGGAGGATTTGGCCACGGTGAAAGCTGATTTCTATGCAATGGGACATATCCCCAACATTATTGAGGCTATTGATGGTACACATATTGCATTTGTCCCCTCCTGGAGAAATGAACAGGTGTTCAGAAATCGAAAGAGCTTTCACTCCATGAATGTGCAGATAGTGTGCCTGGTGGACCAGTACATCTCCCATGTCAATGCTAAGTATCCTGGGTCTGTGCATGATGCCTTTATCCTGAGGAATAGCAGCATCCCATATGTGATGGCTCAACTCCAGAGGCACCGGGTGTGGCTAATAGGTGAGCCACTGGTTCCAACCCAGTATATGTTGGTGTATGGGTATGGTGTTGGCCCTAAGGTTAGTGTTTGGCTAACAGGTATCCATTGATATTTGCAGGTGACTCTGGTTACCCCAACCTCTCATGGCTACTGACTCCAGTGATGAATCCCAGGACAAGGGGAGAGGAACGTTACAATGAGGCACACGGGCGAACAAGAAGAATAATCAAAAGGACATTCAGCCTCCTGAAGGCCAGGTTTCGTTGCCTCCATCTAACAGGTGGTTCCCTGTGCTACTCACCCAAGAGGGTGTGCCAGATCATCGTGGCATGCTGTATGTTGCATAACCTTGCCTTGAGACGCCAGGTTCCTTTTCTGCTGGAGGTTGAGGCTGGAGATGGGCATGTGGCAGTAGTGGGCCCTTGTGGACACTGATGAAGAGGAGGCAGAGGATGAGGATGAGGACAACAGAACAACAATCATACAACAGTACTTCCAGTGACACACAGGTAAGACACTGTAACTTCACCTTCCATTTACAGTTTTGTGTTGGATGTTGTACAAGGCAGGCTGATTTTCCCACTACTATGGCCACTTACTGTACCCTTTGGAATCTCTATTTTCAGATATCTGTGCCCCACTCTGCCTCCTGGTGTGTTGACTGCTGCCAACTACAGGTCATACATATGTATACTTTATTGTACAGTTGAATTGCAATGTTTACAGCTTGATAAACAAATACATATTTCAAACAATTGATAAACTCCATACTTGTATTTGTTCCAAGGGTGTTTATTTAGGTGCTAATAAGTGGAGGGGGTATTGCAATGGGCTTGGTTGCTGAAGGAGGAAAGACGAAGGTAGAGTCCAGTCTATTGGTATCACAGGTGCATTGTCCCAGGGGATATAGGAAGTGGAGCAATGGCAGTTCAAGGTGGACAGGGTGACTAAGTGGGACACAAGGGTGACATTCAGGAGAGTCTTATTTCCTGGCGGGGTTCTTGGCAATGTTCTCTGGCTTCTGCCTGGATCGCAAGGACCGTTTGCGGAGTGGTTCTCCTTCTGCAGGGGGAGAGGTGCTGGTGGCCTGTTGTTCCTGTGGTGGGGCTTCCTGTCCACTGGCGGCAGTGTAGGTGGAAGGCTGTTCATCATTTTGGCTAGTGTCAGAGGCCCGTTGGTGTGCCACTGCCTCCCTCATGGTGTTGGCCATGTCTGCCAGCACCCTTACAATGGTGACCAGGGTGGTGTGAATGTCCTTCAAGTCCTTTGTGATCCCCAGGTACTGTCCCTCCTACAGCCGCTGGGTCTCCTGCAACTTGTCCAGTATCAGGCCCATCGTCTCCTGGGAATGGTGGTATGCTCCCAGGATGTTGGTGAGTGCCTCCTGGAGAGTCGGTTCCCTGGGCCTGTCCTCCCCCTGTCGCACAGCAGTCCTCCCAGCTTCCCTGTTGTCCTATGCCTCTGTCCCCTGAACTGTATGCTCACTGCCACTGACCCCAGGTCCCTGATCGTCCTGTGTTTGTGGGGTGGCCTGGGGTCTCTGTAGTGGTAGACACACTGCTGATTGACGTGTCCTGGGGACAGTGGTATGGGCCTGCTTGGTGGGTGCTGTGGAGGTGTTTCCTGAGGGGAGGGCTCTGTGGTGGTATGGGACTGTGCCTGGGTTACCGACTGTCCGGAGGTCCCTGATGGGCCAGGTTGATCATCCCGATCCAGGCATCCAGAGCTGCTGTCATCACTGTGGGCCTCTTCTGGAGGGGATTAGATGTTGTTGGCACCTCCTCTCCTTTGACGTTGGACAGGGGACCTCTGGGAATGTAAATGCAGTTTTATTCTTTCTGTGTGTGCATCTTGTGCATGGGTGTGTTGCCCTCTAAGGTTGTTATTGCCCCGGCAGCTTTGCCTTCTGTGAGTAGTGATTTGATGGGCTAGGTGATTGTCTCTAGTGTGCATGCTTTAGTGATGTGTGTCCATGCAGGTCTGTGATGGGGATCCGTGCATTGGTGTTACATGCAGGGCTTGGCATTGGGATGAGCGGGTTGTGATGGTGGGGTGTGTGTGAGGTGGTGGGGTGATGGGGACGAGGGCAGGGGTGGGGGTATGTGATGGCATGCAGGTAGGGGGGTGATAGTAATAGACAGTGGACTTACCAGAGTCCAGTCCTCTTGCTACTCCTACCAGGCCCTCAGGATGCATGATTTCCAAGACTCGCTCCTCCCATGTTGTTAGTTGCGGGGAGGAGGTGGGGGTCCACCGCCAGTCCTCTGTACTGCTATCTGGTGCCTTGCTGCCACGGAACGCACCTTCCCCTGTAGGTCGTTCCACCTCTTCCTGATTTCGGGCCAGATGCAGGAAAATTGCAAATTGCGACTTGCAATTTGCGAGTCCTTCCGACTCGCAAATTGCAAGTCGCAATTTGCAACGCAGAACGGTGTCTCAGACACCGTCTGCGACTCGCTATGGGGTCGCAATGACCCACCTCATTAATATTCATGAGGTGGGTCACAAATTGTGGCCCCATAGCGAGTCTAGGCACTCGCAAACATGGAGGCCTGCTGTAGTCAGCAGACCTCCATGTTCGTGACTGCTTGTAAATAAAGCAGTTTTTTTTTTTAAGTGTAGCCCGTTTTCCTTAAAGGAAAACGAGCTGCACTTAAAAAAAAAAACGAAACCTTTAGTTTCAGTATTTTTTCAGGGCAGGCAGTGGTCCTTTGGACCACTGCCTGCCCTGAAAAAATTGTTTTGGGTCCATTCACAAACTGGAGGGGGTCCCATGGGGACCCCTTCCAAATTTGCGAGTGGGTTACCATCCACTTGAAGTGGATGGTAACTGCGACACCATTTGCGACCGCATATGCGGTCGCAAATGGTATTGCATACCACTCCGAATCGCAAATTTGAAGGGAACACCCCTTCCTATTTGCGATTCTGAAATGCATATTGCGAGTCGGTCCCGACTCGCAATATGCATTTCTGCATGGCAAAGAGGCATTTGCGCCTCGCAAACGGCGATTTTCGCAGTTTGCGACGCGCAAATCCTTTGCTACATCTGGCCCTAGATCCCTTCTTCTTCGGTGCTGTCCTATGGCATTGACCCTGTCCACGATCCTTGGCCATAGCTCCATCTTTCTTGCAATGGATGTCTGCTGCACCTGTGATCTGAATAGCTGTGGCTCTACCTGGATGATTTCCTTGACCATGACCCTTAGCTCCTCCTCTGAGAACCTGGGGTGTCTTTGTGGTGCCTTGGGTGTAGTGTGTGTGTGGTGTGTGTGAGGGTGTGTGGGGTGATGGGGTGTGTGCTGTAAGGTGCGTGGATAGTGTATGGGTGATGGTCTTTTGTGGCTCTGGTTTAGTGGATGCTCTTGGTCTGTCTCTCTCAGTTGTCAATATTTTTTCGTTGGAAGCGGTTGTGGGTATTGTGTGTGTATGTTTTATAGTGTTGTGGGTGTGTGGGTGTGGTGTGTGTATGTATGTCAGATGTATATAGTTTGAATTGTCTAATGTGGTATTGTTTTGTTAGGTTGTCTGTATTTTGAGCGCAGCGGTATGTACCGCCAATGGTTTACCGCAGTTGAATGTCCTCCACGGTGATTCATAGGTCATAATGCTGTGGGCGCAGTTCTGTTGTCGTAACAGTGTGGGTTTTGGTACCACCAATTTATCCCTAACCTTGGGCTGGCGGACTTGTGTGTGTGTCTGTATAGTGACGGATTGGTATGTGTGTGTCATAATATGGGTAGCAGTAATCCGCCGTGGCGCAGGTAGGTTGGTGGCAGTCGGCATGGCGATAAGCAGGACTTACCGCCAATGTCATAATGAGGGCCTAAGTTTTGAACCATGAAAGGTGGTTCTGAAAAGAACCTTTATATTTTTCTTTTTTTCCGGAACTGATTTTTCACATTTTCTATTTTTTATTTTCTAACAATTTTGTATTTTTTTTGTATTTTTTTTAAAATGAAGTGGCAACATAGAGAAACAATATTATCCACTAACACAAAAACAGTGGGTCAACTGGTGTAAATAAACTGAAATAAATTAACAGCTATGATGTCTCGCTTTTTCCAAGATAACATCCACAGACTAATCCCCGCCTTTGAGGGTGGTGTTACAGTCGAGGCAATAAGTACTGATGCCTCCTAATTCCAGTGACATTTGTGGATGTCCTTTCCACTTTCACTAGAACTCTCTCTCCAGGAGCAGGTAGTGCAGCTCTAGAGGTTGATAGCCTCTCTCAATCAGTGCAGTTTTCAAATGCTTCTCATGTTTTTAAGTGGTACAGCATACTTGTTGTCCCACATGAGCATTTCTTTGCTGTGAGCGTTGAAAAAATCTTATCACACAGCATGCACTTCACCAACTTAGCCTCTGTTTTTGATCCCACACTGCACTCTGTTTTTAGGGCGTGGTTCTTCATCAGAAGAGTCTTCTGGTGCTGCTGGTACCTCCTGCTCCTCAACTTGTTGCTGAACTTCCGCCTCCTCTCCAGTTCTTCCTGATGCAATTTTATTTATCAAAACTAACCAAAAAAATACAAACAGCACAGTTCTTCAGTATAAGTACAGGACAGCTCCAAGAAGTACTCAACCAGCAACTGGAACCTTCAAGAAGGGAGAAATTGGGGGGAACTTTGTATAATAATAAAAACTGCCGGGACCAATCAAATCTGTTTCTCACATAGTCACATAACATTTGCAAAAAATGACACCATTGTGAATATTGGCATTGTAGTGAAGACTGGAAATACAATTAGAAAGTGGTTTCAATAAACGTTTTTAAAAAATAGCAGTTTAAACATTATACTACTACACAGCTATTGTCATATACCTCTATATGTGTGTTTTACACTTTTGAAAAACATAGTATTTGTGATTTCTCAGCAAAAGTGGAACTTACGACTCACAATAATTGTCGCCCTTCGCGATGAATTGGCAAATATAAAACAACTGTCAATATAAACCAATATTACACTCTGAAATCCTCTCTACTTCCCTTATACTATTGCCTCTTGTATATACTCCATGTCCTTTGCTTATATTTTCCTACTGGGCCAGACTTGCGCCTTACTTTTCTCTGCAAAACAACTGTTTTTAACCCCTTCTGGGTTTTATTGGATTATAATTCTTTCTGGGATTGTATTATAAGTGTTTCACTGCACTGGTGTGTGTTTTCAAATTTTCTTTTGTGTATCCTGCAGGTACAAACCAGAGGACTTTATCTACTGAACACATTTTTTTGCTGGACTAGTCCCCCAAAATCTGTTCTCTCAAGGGCCAGGTCCTCCAGGCAACCCTGCTGCGCAGAGTAAAAAACTGTGACATAGCATGGGGTTGGGTGTTTATGGGGGGTTGACCGAAGGCCATGCGCAGTGGTGATTGGATTAACACATAGACCCTCATTACGACCCTGGCAGTTGGCGGTAATTTGGGAAAAGGTACTGCCAACAGGCTGGCAGTACCGTTTCCCACATTATGACATTGGCAGTTTGGCTCAAGCCAAACTGCCAATGTACCACACCATCCACCAGGGTGGTAACGGCCACTGGGCTGGAGACTTCGGTCTCCAGACAGGAGGCCGTCACAATCCCACAAAAATCATGGCAGTAGGCACTATCAGTGCCAGGGAATTACTTCCCTGGCACTGATAGGCATCTCCCCTGCCCCCTTACCCTCCCCAGAGTCCTCCCCACCCTCCCTCTCCTGCCCCACGCACATTTACACACCCACACATGCACACATACACACTCACACACACTCATACACACACACATACCCACATACACCCACGTATATACACATACATACCCACACACCGCAACACACACCAACATACATTGTCGCACACATGCATTCACAACACACAACATACACGTACACTCACATTCAGTCATTCACTGACTCATTCAATGTGACTCACACCCACAGGCACGCATACAAAAAAAGACACTCCCCACACACACACACACACACAACACCCCTCCCCCACACACAACACCCCCACACATGCACACACCACCCCCCACACACCTCTCCTGTTGGAGAACCTGACTTACTTGCTTGCAGGGGGTCCTCCGGAAGGAGAAGGGACGCAGTGCAGCTGCCAGCACCAGCGTCCGCCAGCAAAACACCACCAGGCCATATCTTTGCTCATGATACGGTCGGCTGTGTTTTTCTGGCGTGGCGCTGCTGCTGGCAGCAGCACCACCTTACCGCCGTCCGCCACCATGACTGTCGACGGAATACCACCAGCCTTCTGGCAGTATTCCGTCTATGGTCATAATGCAGTTGGTGGCTGGTAGCCACGTTGTACAGTATGTTGGCGGCGGTCACCGTGGCGGTAATTGGCATTTACTGCCAATGTTGTAATGAGAGCCATAGTAATTAAAATTACATTATGCTAAAAAAACATAGAAATTCACTTTAAAAAAACCTAAGGTTTAAGGGATGTTACAGTTAGGAAATAGAATTTTAAAAAATAGAAATTCACTTAAAAAACTAAAAGTTACAGGGACACTATAGTTAGGAAATAAAATTATAAAAACCTAAGAAATTAACTGAAAAAAGCAAAGGTTAGAGGGATGATATAGTTAGGCTCACATTTCAAGTGGACAAAACATGGAAAACAGCAGTTACCTGAGCTAACCATAACTTTCTCTCCTGCAATGCACTACCTCTCATATTACATTACTCATGGCATGGTTAGCGACATCACTGATGACATCTCAGCTGAAATCACTTATGACATCATAAAGAGAACCACTAATGGACTCACTCATACACACCTACCAACTCTTGTACATCCACACATACACACTCACACACACACCTACTCACATACTCATTCACAACCCCATAAAACTACTGATACATACCCACTCACTCACTCACAGAGCCACTGACACAACCACTCACTTACCCATACAGCACTAACTCAGCTATTCACACACTCATAGAGCTACTCAAATCTACTCACAGAACCATACAGCCACTCACACACCCACTCATATAGATACAACTCATATACCTGTTAACTGACCCACACAGCCACGCACACACCCACACACTCACCCACACAGCCACTGCCACGGTCACTTACTCACCGATATGGTCACCTACATATCAGTCACTCACCCAAGCAGCCACTCACACACTCACTCACTCACTGACACGGCTACTCACCCATCTACTCACTCGCCCATACAATCACTGACACAACCACTCACTTATGCATATAGCCACTCATACACCCACTCACTCACCTATACAGTCACTGACTCACCCACTCACTCACCAATAAAGTCACTAACACACCCACTCACTCACCCATACAAGCACTGACACGCCAATTCACTTACCTGTAGAGCCACTCACACACCCACTCACTCAACCAATGCAGCCATTCACATAGCCACTTGCTCACCCCTATACCTACTTACACATGCACTCATTATCCCATACAGCAACTGACTCAACCACTCACTCACCCACAGACCCACTCTCATATCCATATAACCACTTACACTCACTGGATGATGTAATCAGTGATGTCCACAGTGATGTAATTTGAGATGTCATTAGTGATGTCACTGACCATGTCATGAGTGATGTAATATGTGAGGTCAGAAGCAGAGCATTGCGGGGGCACAAGTTATAGTTAGCTCAGGTAACTATAACTGCTGAACCTGTATCGTTGTGTATGTGTTAAATGTGAGCATAACTATAACAACCCTGTAACATTTGCTTTTATCAGTTTATATGTATATATATTTTATTAAAACCCCAAAGGTTACAGGAACCTTATAGTTAGGTTGACATTTTAAATGTACAAAACCATGGAAATTCAACTGTTAGAGTTATTTCAACGAACTATAACTCGGACCCTAAGGTAACTATAACTTGTGCCCCAGCCAAGCACAGTTACGTGATCAATAGTTTTACTGCAGGTGTTATAGTGACATTATCAATGATGTTAGCAAAGATGTCATGAGTGCGTTAATTAGCAGTGCATGGCAAGGGTGCAAGTTATAGTTACTTGAAATAACTATAACTACAACAGGTGAATTTCTAGGGTTTTGTATGTTTAAAATGTGAGCCTAACTATAACACCCTTGTAACCTTTGTTTGTTAATTGAATTTCTATGTTTTTTTAATTCTATTTCCTAAGTATAATATTCCTGTAACATTTGTTTTTATCTGTGCATCTCTAGGGCTTTTTTTATTGTGAAGTAATTTTCATTACTACAGGTTAATTTAACCTTCGGCTGTGCATGGTGGCGGTTGGCCGCAAGGTCTGCGGCCAAACTCTATAACTATGCATCCTTGCGTTGCGCACAGCCTTCGGCGTGTGCAACAGGGGTTGGATGCAGGACCTGGCGATCCCCAGGGCTGCGGGGGGGGCATGTGCTCCCCCATACCATATTAATTTTGTCCAGGGAGTTGGCAGTCCCCTGGGCTGTGGAGTGGCATGCAGCCCCCCACCTCTGCACACTTCTAAACCTTCTCCCCGGGGAGGTGGTGCTCTTTGGGGCTTTGGAAAGCCCAGGAGGGAGGCCCTTTGTGCCCCCGTTCCGACTTTTCACACTCTCCCTTGACTTGGCTCACGCAGCCTATTTTGTTTTTTAAAAAATTAGAAAAATTTGCAGATTTTTCCAACTTCGTTTTGAAAAATGTCTCTAAGCTATGGTGGGGTCCATCTAGGACACCATCACCAGAGCTAAGGGGTCAGGTTGTCTCTACCCTGGCCCGTTTTCTCTTTTTTTTTTTTTTCTGAGAAAGATGGCCACCAACACTTCCTGGTTGAAGTGTTGACAGCCAATCAGAAATATGCATGGTGACAGTCAGAGCTGCGAAGGATGCGCGTTCCCATGTATTTATATTTTTGAACTCTAATTTCTCCAAAACTACTGAACGAATTTAAACCAAATCATAAAAAGTGTGCATTTACGACCAATATTGATCTTTCTGCCTAATTTGGTGTAATTCCGTTCAGCGGTTCAAGCCATAGTTGTGTTAAAAAAATTGAAAAAACCCATTTACATAGAATGGGGAAAAAGTGTTTTGGATCCCCCCTTTTTTCAGCCCCCACTTGATGGATCACCCTGAAACTTTCAAGACAGTAGCTGATCCGACAATAGTAAAAGTTTTAAAAATTGTGTGAAGATTTATCAAACGGTGTCAAAGTTCTAGGCAAAATAACATTTGCTCTGCCTATGGTAAAAAAAAGTCCTAACTAAAACTACCTAGTGGTGACTGCCACTAGGTAAAATATATATATATGTATATATATTATTGTGATTGGCAATTTCGCAAATGTGAGCACCAACAGGAGTGCTGTAATTGGCCAGCCGCAATCAGACCATAAAGTTGTGACCGCCATTTTAGGTAACAGGGCAGAGTCCCTGGGGCTGAAAAATAAAATGAAAAATGGAATAAGGGTTCAGGGTAGAGGTAGCCTGACCCCAGGGCTGCGATATAAGGGTCTTTGAGATCAAATTATGACCTTAAAAATATGTTTTTTGGGCTGTGCGATATTTGTGAGGATGTTGCGGTGCTCTGCGCAGCCCCCTGTGTAACTTCCCAATTAATTCGCAAATATTGATGAAAAAAATAAAATAAAAACATTCTCAGATTCATTTATACAACAAATCATTCACTCATAGAAGCAATCATGCACCCAGCCACAGACTCATTCAGACCCTCCTGTACCCACTCACACCTACTCTCACACTCAGACAGACACTATCATACCCACTCTCACACCCAGAGACACCCTCTGACACCTATTTTCAAACCCAGAAAGGCAGGTCCTGTGGCCAAGGCCTGTTACAGTATGGGGTGTGGAGTTGATAGGTTATAGGGGCTATAGGGGTTGGGCGCAGGGCCTGGCCACAAGCCAGGTCCTGTGGCCAAGCCCTGCTGGTCACAGCCATAGGCCGTGTGCGAGAGTGGTTGGATAAACATATAGTAATTAAAAATAGTTTAAGTAAAAAAAAATAAAGAAATTTACTGAATAAACCAATGGTTACAGGTATGTTGTCATTAGGTCCTGAATTTACTCATACAACACCATAGAAATTCAGTAGTTATACATGGAGTTATTTCAAGTAACTGTAACTCGTGCCCTAAGGTAACTGTAACTCGCACCCTCACTATGCACTGCTAATTACCACAGACATTACAGCACTCATGATAACTTCTATGACATTATTAAAAATATAAATTAAGCATTAGTAGTGAAATTAATAAAGAAAAAACTGTGGCATGGGGTATGAGTTAATGTTACCTTAGGACCCAAATTATAGTTACTTGAAATGAAATATAATTGATGAATTTCTAATTTTTACGAGTAAATTCAGAATCTAACTATAAGTCCCTGTAACCTTTAGTTTTTTTCAGTAAACAAAAAAAATAAAAAATTATATATATATTTATATATATATATATATGTATATATATATATATATATATATATATATATCTAGGGTCAAGCTAAGACAAGTACATTTACTAGTTTAACTATCAGGTCTGATTTGTTCTGTACTTTTTTTTTTAAAGTATGTGCCTGCAGTTTTACTCCAGAGTCTGTTGTATTTTAACTATTGCGAAATTTGCACCTTGATGAATTTAACCAGAGGTTTCTTCTTGTAGGGGTGGTACTTGAGTGCTGCAAATTGTTTTTAATTCCAGTTTCCAGAATCAAAAACTAATGGGGAAGAGACTTTGTGCTGCTTATGGATTTTAAATTGTTGTTTTTAATGTTTTTATTAGATTATATGCATTGTATTCTATGAAGAGCTAAATTGGATTGTTTTAAATCTCACTTTTAGGGCAATATGCTGAGATAAGGTATTATCATTCATTCCTTCATATATATATTCACTGAAAAAAACAAAGGTTACAGGGACGTTATAGTGAGGCTCACGTTTCACATGTACACAACCAGTGAAATTCAGCAGTTATTGTTACCTCAGCTAACTACAACTTGCACCCTGGAAATGCACTGCTTATGACCTCACATATTATATCACTCATGACATGGTCAGTGACATCACTGGTAACATCACTGATGACATTTCAAATTACATCACTGATGAAATCATCCAGTTCATGTAAGTGGTTTTATGGATGTGTGAGTGGCTATGCAGGTGGGTGTGTGCATGTGTGCTTGCATGGGTGAGTGCCAGAGTTTGTTTGTACAGGTGAGTGAGTGGACGTATCAGTGTGTTCATGCATACGTGTGTGGATATGTCTGTGACTTTATGGGAGAGTGATTGGATGTGTGAGTAGCTGTATCAGTTAATTACTGGGTGTGTCAGTGTCTACACTGGTGAGTTAGTGGGTGTATGAGTTGCTTCATGGGGGCATGAGTGTGTGTGTGCTTGTATACCTCGGTCACATCAGAGAGAGAGCTAGTGATCCTTCTGCACCAGGACCTGTACAAAATATATCTATTCCACCAACCAGCAGAAAGCTGAAGGGCGTAGTTGTGCACTGCAGCAAGTGGCAGGAAATTGTTGTTAAAAAAAAGATAATATAATTACCATGCGCAAGAAAGTTAAGAGCCACCACTGGTAATTTGTTTTATTTATTTAAAAGTTCAAACATTTATTTTTTAATATGCAACAGTTTTGCATTCAGTTTTATTGTTTACAGAGTTTCTTTTTTGAAGTCATTATTTTTTTTAATGTAAAAAACAAATAAATAAATAAAAAATGTTTTTTTGTAAAACTGTTTCAAAGAAATTGCCATAGTTACTACAAAGAGTGGTGTCCGTGTTTTTATTTTTGATTGAATATAGTACAGTATGTGTTAGTGTTTGTGTTGGCATATGAGTGTGTGTATCAGTGTGTATATTAATGTATGTCTAGCTGTGTCAGTGTGACCCTCACAGTGTGGCTGGGTGTATCACTGTATGCATCAATGAGTCCCAAGGTGTGTGAGTGTATGCATCAATGTGTGCCTGGGTATGTCAGTGTGTACATCAGTGTGTGCTTGGGTGTATTGGTGTATGCATGAGTGTGCCTAAGTGTCTGCCTGTATGCATAACTTTGTGATGCGGTGTGTCTGTTTGTGCATCAGTATGTACCTGGGTGTGTCACTGTATGCATCAGTGTGTGCTGAGGTGTGCCAGTTTATGCATTAGTATGTACCTTGGTGTGTTAGTGTATGCATAAGTGTGTGCCTGGGTGTGTGACTGAATGCATAAGTGACTACCTGGGTGTGTTAGTTAATGCATTTGTGTCTGCCGGGTGTGTTAATCTATACGTCAGTGTATGCTTGGATGTTTGAGTGCATGAATGAGTGTGTACCTGGCTATGTTAGTGTAGGCATAGGTTTTTGCCTGGGCATGTCAGTTTATCTATCAGTGTCTGTCTGGGTATGTCCGCATACATTTCAGAGTTTGCCTGAGTGTGTTAGTGTATGCATCACTGTTAGCCTGGGTATGTCAGTGTAGGCATCGGTGTTTTCTGGCTGTGTTAGTGTGTGCTTCAGTGTCTATGTGGGTGTGACAGTGTCTGCATGAAATGTGCCTGAATTTATCAGTGTATGGGGCAGTGTATTCTGGGGTATGTGAGTGTATATATCAGTGTTTGCCTGAGTGTGTCCGTGTATGCATCAGTGTGTGCCTGGGTGTCTTATTGTATGTGTCAGTGTTTGCCTGGGTGTGTTTGTCTATATGTCAATGTGTGCTTAGAGGTATGAGTGCATGGATGTATTGTGTACCTGGCTATTTTAGTGTATGCATCAGTGCTTGCCTGGGTATGTCAGTGTATGTATCAGTGTCTGTCTGGGTGTGTCAGCATACATGTCAGGGTTTGTCTGGGTGTGTTAATATATGCATCACTGTTTGCATGGGTAAATCAGTGTACGCATTAGTGTTTCTCTGCGGGTGTCAGTGTATGCATCAGTGTCTATGTGGGTGTGTTAGTGTCTGCATTAGTACGTGCCTGCATGTATCAGTGCATAGAGCAGTGTATCCCTGGGTTTATCAGTGTGTGCCTTGTAATGTCAGTGTAAGCATAGGAGTGTGTCTGAGTGTCTTATTGTATGTGTCAGTGTTTGCCTAGGTGTGTTAGTGTATGCATTAGTATATGCCTGGGTTTGTTAGTCTATATGTCAGTGGGTTCTTGGATGTATGAGTGCATGGCGGAGTGTGTACCTTGCTATGTTGGTATATGCATCTTGTTTGGCTGGGTATGTCAGTTTATGCATCAGTGTATGCCTGGGCATGTGAGTGTCTGCATCAGTATATGCCTGCATGTATCAGTATATGCATCAGTGTGTACCTGGATTTGTTGATGTGTGTGTATATATAAGTGTCTGTCTGGATGTGTTAGTGTGTGTATCACTGTGTATCTCTGTGTGTTAGTGTATGCATTGGTGTGTTCCTGAGTGCCTTAGTCCATACATCAGTGTGTGCTAGATTTGTATCAGTGTATGCATAAGTGTGCACATAGCTGTGTTCTTGTATACATCAGTGTTTGACTGGGTTTGTCACTCAATGCAACAGTGTCTGAGTAGGTGTGCCAGTGTGTGCAATGCTATGTATCTGTGTATGTTAGTGAATGCATTTGTGTGTGTGCCTGGGTGTGTTAGTCTATACGGCAATGTGTGCTTGCTAAGTTTCAGTGTATGGATGACTGTATATCTGGCTGTGTTAGTGTATGCATCAGTGTTTGTCTGGGTATGTCAGTAAATATGTCAGTGTGTACCTAGGTGTGTTAGTGTATGGATAAGTGTGTACCTGAGTGTGTTTGTATATGTGCTAATGTTTGCCTGGGTATGTCAGTGTATGTATCAGTATCTGTTGGTGTGTGTGAGTACTAGCATTTGTATATACCTGTATGTATCAGTGTATGCATTGGTGTGTCCTTGGGTGTGTCAGTGTATGCATCAGTGTGCCCCTGGGTGTGTCAGTGTATGCATCAGGATGTGCCTGGGTGTGTCATAATGTTGATCAGTGTGTGTGGGTGGGTGGGTGTGTGTGTGTTAGTGAATACATGAGTGTTTGCCTAATGTTTCCTGAGGTTGTTAGTGTTTTAGGTGCATTCACATTAATGTGTTGGTGTATCAGTATAATTAACTATGAGTACTTGGCTATATTTATGGAAGGTGTCTCAATGAACAAATATGTAATTAGTTACCTACATAAATGCAATAAATAGGCCCTTCAATCTGTGTATAAAGAGACAAAACATGAATAAAAGTTAAACTTTCATATTATTAAGTTATCTATTACAAGTTCACGATCTGTAATAAAATGATATTGATAACTACAAGATACAACAAATTTATATCACTGTATAGCAATCATAAATATTATTTACGCATGTTACACTTCCTGGTCCACTGTTCTCAACTTCTATAATTTTGCACTATAAATGAAGTGCATATAGCTACCTATCCTTGAAAAGTGACGTGGTGGGGCAGTAACATGGGGTGTGAAAAAACCATAACTATATAGAATGTTAACTAAAATTTATATTACTATGTATGACACTTATCACAAATGTTT
Organism: Pleurodeles waltl; assembly: GCF_031143425.1. Lineage (NCBI taxonomy): Eukaryota > Metazoa > Chordata > Amphibia > Caudata > Salamandridae > Pleurodeles > Pleurodeles waltl. The sequence goes on along the minus strand of NC_090440.1, from coordinate 1,189,329,107 downwards.
ACCAAACCCTTTTATCTATACTTGTTAAATAATATAAAGTATACTATATATTCAAAATATAATTAATGTGCATGAATCATAATAGTAGTTAACAAGGTGTATAAAAACCTCACTCTTAGTAGGCTGCATGATGTCATAAAGTCTGCTAATCCTTCGAACAAGAGCACAGTATATCAGTAGTAATAATAATATTATTGTTTTCCAGCTCTTCTTGAAACAGAAGTTTTTCTTTTTATCTTCTGTAAATGTTTGTCCTAGATCAAACTTCCTGATCTCTATTTCCAGTTTAGTAGTATGTGGTTTTCATCCAGGAGTAAGAAGATTTAAAGATTTAAAATTCCTTTGAAAGACATCACCCCTGTTAGGCTATATGATGTCTTATTTACTTTTTTTGAAAGTCCTAGACATGTACTATTCCATTTCTCCTCTTTTAATCTTCCTTAGAACTTTGGTTCAAAGAACAGAAGGTAAGAATGTGGTAATTTATGGGGTAATATCTGCTTAAATGGAAGTTTGCTAATATTACACTCTGTCCATCCAGATGTATTTTTTATATAGCTAGTGTAATGTCCAAATAGAACACTAACTCTTTAATTGAAGATAATTGTTGTACAGGCATAGGTTTTTCCAGAAATAGAGATTTGTCCAACTTTTCAATTGGTAACTTGAGTTTCTAATTTAGTTCCATCTGCTATGCATCATTGCAGCATTATGAACAATTTTCACAATTATGGTGCCATGAAAAACATAGTCCAAATAGCTCCTCAATGGGTACCATTTCTTCTTTTAAAATACCTAGTAGGACCATCAAAAATTCTTGTGCATCTTCTTGAGTATTTTCAGTGAAGTGCACTGATTCACTGCAATGATCTGCAAAATCTAATACAAGATGTAGAGCATGTTTGTGTTCTATCACTGTACAAGTGTTCTAACAGGCTCAAGAGGGCAGAGCATATCTTTTTTTCCTTTTTCTGTTCTTCATAAAACAGAGTACATAAACAGAATAGTGCATTAAGAATTACATTAGCATAGCAGCTATCTCCAGAGATAGTCGAAAACTGGTAACCTACAATTTCAGCATCGGTTTTATTATTGTTTTTCTCCAACAATTCTTTCTTTTCTTTTTCTTCTTTTTCTCAGGAACAAAAGTCTGATCCTTTGAAATGTTTTGTTTTGATAAGATTGTGGGCTTTTTGTGAACTGGGTACTGTCCTGCATGTGGAGCATACAGGCTTCTCAAACAAATGTACCCCAGTACCCAAGTGGAATCAGCATTTGCTTTAGTCTCAACAAACTATATCAGACACATCCCAGACAAAGTTTGAATCAAAGACAATGCTACATATGGCATACCGTTTTTTACCACAGTGCTGCCAATATTAATAAATGCTGCATCGACACTGAAACATTGAGACTTATGTATTGTCAAAGCATAGGCTAAAAATAATGGAAGCTACTTTCTATGAGCATACAAGTCTTTCACAAGTAAGAAAGGTGCAGCTGCCTGGCTATCTGTTTTACACCTTCAAGATCATCAAATTGAATTGCTAGATATTGAACTTCATTTCTGTTTCAGTACAAAATAAAATTTATTATTTTTCCCATGGCCCCATAAACTAATCTTTCATCAACATTTAAATGATGCTGTAAAATCACCATACAGTTATTTTAAACATGTAAAAACTTTCATAATCCTGCAGTTTTGGAAACAGACTTTTCCAAGAGTTGATTTTTGATTGTAGTTTTTCACTCAACATTATTGTCACTCCTTGGTGTTCAAATTTGTCAATTGATATTAATTCCAATATTTGTTCTTTCTCTGGTTGTAGTAATTGTTCATTGAAAGAGGTACATTCTTTAAGAGTAGGCATTAGACACACAATGGATTTTCCTTGTTGAATGAATTCAAATGTATAACTGTGCTTTATATGTTTTAAAAGGAAATATGTGCCAGATTTAATGGAAAATGATGGTGCATGGCGCTGCAACAAATTTGGCAGCGTCATGCATTGTAATTTTTTTCATTGCAGGGACAGACCATATTTAATTGAATATTCCACAGCCCTGTGTTTCCCCTGCGCCGGCACTAAATTTACTGCTGTGTACCAGTGCAGCTCCCCTTGCACAGTAGTGCAAGGATGGCTGCGTTGAGGGGGAGATTTTGTTTGTGCAGGAACACCTTTCTGCACAAAAACAATCTTAAATGGTGATTTGCTCTTTCTATGTGTGCTGCAAAATGTAGCACACATGGAAAGAGCAAAAAATGAGGACAAATGAAAGCATTTCTCCTTGTTTTACCACACTAACGCCACCCCTGGAGTGGCGTTTGATTTTGGCACTGCCTCAGATTTATGAAAACTCATAAACCTGGGGCAGTGGTGAAATGTAATGGGTGTTGCTTTGGCATGCCCAAAGCAACATCCAATGCATGCTCCTTCCACGCAAAGTGCTGCGTGTGAAGGAGCAGTATTAACAAGGTGGCTTAATGGCACCTTGTAAATACGGCGTGGTGCATGTAGCCACCGGAGCGTCACAAAAGTGACACTTCTGTGGCGCTAGGGGCTCTTAAATATGCCCCTATTTTGCTTATAAGTCAGATTTCCAAGCAATGTTTCCCTACTTTTGATAGTATTCCTACGCTGATATCCTTCAGAATGTCTACATATTGCATATGAGATGCTTGACACATGTTTTTAATTAGGTCTTTGTAGTGGAAATTCAAACAAATGTTGACATTTCCAATACTTCCTAAAGAATTATGGGTTTCTTCATGTGAGAGAGTCTTGAATACAGGCTGTCCTTTCACTGGGGCAAGTTGTAACATATCACCAAAAAACATTACATGTTTTCCACCACAAAGGACATCATACTCTGTCTTCAATATCTGTTGCATTCTTAAATGTACAAAGGTGAGCATTAAGTTTCAGACCATGCTCAACTTATCAAAGAATAAAAGATTACATTTTTTCAAAACTGTAGAAACTTTGTGACAACCTTCTCCAGATAACTTTTGATACTCCAGTGATGTTAGGTAATTCCTTTGATATTGTACGCAGCCAATCCAGAAGGGGGCGTTACTACCCATGATAAAATGGAATCTGTAGTCTCATGGAGATAAGTGGTCACAATTTGTATTATAAACGTTTTCCAGTCTCAGCTTGTCCGCTTACATACAAAAGAATTGACTTAAAATGTAAACATTTACATTGGTTCTTTTCATGGAGGAACTCATGTTCTATTTTTTTTTTCTTTAACTTCCATATACTTCTTTCTGCTCTTCATTGAGTTGTTCCACTAACTGTTGCAAGTCAACATTTTCTTCTCTTGCTTGTTGCATTGCTGTCACCACTTCATTCATCACCATGGCAGCCTCATTTTCGATTATTGGCTGTCCAAGGGGATCTTGACTGAGAGGCCCAGAAGTCTGGCTGCTTTAAGAGCTGTCCTTTGCTATCTCAGTTGCAATTGTCTCCTCATGTTCAGTTTCTTCATGCAACATTCTTAGATAGTTCAGAAATATTGGAAACTCAGTGTTGTCTTTTACAGCATTGAAAGAGTCTTCATAGGAGTCGTATTGTCCAAGTAACTTTGTTCCAGAATGCCAAGGGTTGAATTGCTGGAGACGTGCTAAGTAGAAAAAGTCTTGTTTCTCAGCAGTTTGACAAGTTAGGGCCTGATTTATGATGTCTTTTTGCGGTTGCAAAAGGTAAAAGTCATTGTTTATGACCATAAACCATCCTATTTTACAAGCTGGTACACAGTTACCAATTTGCAAAATAGAGATTGTGACTTGCAATTAGGAAGGAGCGTCCAGAAGGCGTCCCTCCCTAATTGCAAGTCATAGTGGTATGTATGATTCTTTTGTGACTGGTTGAAAAACAATTACAGTTAACATGAATTTCAAATTGGTGCTAATCCATTCGCAAACAGGAAGGGGTCCCCACTGGAGCCCTTCCTCTTTGTGAATGCACCAAAAATATTTTCTCAGAGCAGGCCGTGGTCCCACGGACCTCTGCCTACTCTGAAAACATGAAAAGAAAACTTTTCATTTTTCTTTTTAAAATGCATCCCGATTTTCCTTAAGGAAAGCAGGCTGCATTTAAAAAACATAAACTGCTTTATTGAAAAGTAGTCACTGACATGATGGTCTGCTGAGCCCAGTAGGCCACCATCCCTGTGACTGCGGCTATTCCCAAATTGGTCACAAATTGAGACCTGCGTCATGAATATTAATGAGGCAGGTCCCTTGTGACCCATTTGGGAATTGCAAACAGTGTGGTTCACATTGTTGTACATTTTGTTTTGCTACTTGCAATTTGAGATTCACAAACGATTGCAAATTGCAAATCGCAAAACAAAGATCGTACATTGGACCCTTAGTTTTCTATGGTTTATTAAGTTACCTTTTGCACGCCAAACTAAACAACCGTTGCAATCAGCTACACCACATTTCCCTTCATCAATGTTTTCTGAAATATTATTTTTGCACCTATAGTCCTGCACAATTTCATAAAGACACATATTTTCTAGGTGTGGACTTCTTCTTGGATTGTAAGTATCCAGCATATTTGTTTTTACAATATCTTTACTCTCTGGATCAAACTCTGCTAAGTACTGAATTTCTGGATAAGATTTTAAGACTCTGCTTCACATGTTGGCAAAGCCTAGACTAAACCAAACAATTCCTCTATACTTTGAAAACAAACTAGCTGTACTCAACCTATCACTGCACTCGTAAGAGCTTATCTCTCTCTCAATGCGGCAGCATTTTCAAACTGTAACTACATAATTTCTTCAATAGAGATTTTTCTGCAGAAATCTCCTCCCATGCTCCCTTCAGCTCTGTGTTTTAATATTTTGTGATGCATGAAGTGACATAACAAGCAACAGCAATGGAATTGTCAGCAACAAATTGTATATCCATGTTCGCATTCCATAATTTTAGGATAACAGGATTATACTTGTTAATATATTTGGAGGCCTCTGATCCTTTTAGATTATATGTATTTTTTGGTCATTTTCTTGTCAATTTGTGTCTCACTGCAGATAAAAAGTTGTTCGCTCTTCCTTGTGAAATGATAGGCCTTTGAAATTCAAAACAACACCTTGTATAAAACTTTCCTTTAGATCTGTATCTGCAATATTTGCTACATCTATGTGTTTGGAAGCATACAACTTGCTGTTGCAGTGTTTTGTTCTTATGCTCATCTGGAATGCTGCCTGTAACACGCGGTTCTATTAAAAACAGTACAGACTCATCAGTATCAATTCCGAATGTTGATGCATCCTTTATCCATAAGAGCATGTGTTTATGAGGAGCATCTCTTGCCTAGTATTCTTTTCTCAAAAAAAACTGTGACTTATCCAAGAGGAGGATTTGTTTTATTGCATATAAAAGTTATCATCGTTTGAAACTTGTGATTGAAATACCTACATATATTAGCAGTATCCAAAGAACAAAGTTATTCTTCTGTCTTTAATTGTAGATCCTTAATGTTAGAGTTTGCTTCTCTTAGAAATTGTAGAAATCATCCTATGCATACTCTAAGTGTTACAAACCAAGTGGGTAGACCTAAGTTGTGGAGCATACATTTAAGTTCTCTATGAAGATGGTACCAGTATTCATGAGTCCCACGTAGACATGCCACCAAATTAATTGAGTTTCACTCTAAATTTTCATCATTACCTTGCATTTTATCAACAAACTCCCTTGCGGAAAGATTTTGCAGATTGACTTCTGCATCAAGAATGTAATTCACAGCACAAAAGATTCCTGACAAGTCACTTTCAAATAAGAGATGGAATATGTAGGCTATAGATTTTTTAAACCTAAGGTCCTCAGGATATAGTCTTGTTGACCTATATTCAGCTGCTGGTATTTGTATAGCGCCCACCTAGTCCTGTGAGAAATAGCTATGGAAAACAGAGAGTCTCTAAAAACAAATCCCAGGCACTCATTGGAGCTCCTCTAGCTTGTTTCATTTGAAACAGATCAATAGCATCTCCAACAACTTCCTTTGGATATAATGGATGAATACTATACTGCTCATATGTTTGTTCTGATTTCTGCTTATCCACATTTTGTATTTGTTCACTTAATTGCAGTGTTTCATCATCAACACAACTTACTTCTCCAGCAATATCCACATGTTTGTATAAAACATTATTTTCTTTCCAATATATTGTAGTTTTTTAGTTTATTCACATCCACTAATTGTTGCGAGATTTTTTTTTAGCTTTTGGTAGGTACTTCATTTACTGAAATAATGAGTGGTTCATCTATATCTTTTTCAACACCAACTACATCAAAAACATTTTTACATCTAGAGGTGAATAAACAACTCTTCTTTAAGTCCTTTCTGTAGTTTTGTTGGTGGCTGTTTCCCTGTTTTTGGCTCTATTCAAATAATTGCTTGAAATGGGTACACAGTTTGTACTATAATTGATTCAAACACATTTAATTCATTAAGTTCTTCTGGAACTGGCACTAACTCTAATCCATTATGAATTGCTCTAGCTGGTTTTATATCATTCTCCAATTTGTTTTAGCAATACTTAGATATTGTTTCTTTTGTGTCTAAAATAAAACATTATTCTACAAATAGATATGCACCAAGTTCCTTCCACACATCATTGCTGTTTTTGTCAGTTTAGATAATAAAACTACATTACGAGTTTGTTTTTTGTAATAAGTATGGCGACAACAGGTATATACATACTCAGGTTTCTCAGAACACAGTGCATTGAACTTTGCTATCTACTGTGTAAAACTTTCAATATTTGTCTGTTTATCCACTTATTCTGCACCTCTCAACACTTCCCCGTCATTTTCTGTGATATCTTCTTTGGGTCCAAAGAAACAGAACTGAGTATCTTCTGAAACCTCCTCAACCTCTGTCACACTACCATGTAACAAAGCTGTATTCAAAACTCCTAAACATAAAGCTGGACAATTTACAAATTAAAGTCTCCTAACAAGATTGCACATGGTTGAATGATGCAGAAGTAACATTCTAAAGTGCTGAAAAGTGATTTTGCACACTTTCTTTGAAAAACATGCTGTAGGAGGCTGGCCTGGCTTGTAGTGGGTACCAATGGGGTACTTACACTCTGTACCAGGTCCAGTTATCCCTTATTAGTGTAGAAGAGGTGTTTCTAGCAGCTTAGACTAATAGAAGGTAGCTATAGCAGAGCAGCTTAGGCTGAACTAGGAGACATGCAAAACTCCTACTATACCACTGGTGTCATATGCACAATATCATAAGAAAACACAATACACAGATATACTAAAAATAAAGGTACTTTATTTTTATGACAATATGCCAAAAGTATCTCAGTGGGCACCCTCAGTATGAGGATGCCAAATATACACAAGATATATGTACACAATACCAAACATATGCAGTAATAGCAAAAGGAAGTAATGCAAGCAATGTAGAATTACAGTAGATTGCAATAGGAGCACATAGGTATAGGGGCAACACAAACCATATACTCCAAAAGGGGAATGCGAACCACGAATGGACCCCAAACCTATGTGCTTGTAGAGGGTCGCTGAGGCTGTAAGAAAACAGTGAGGGTTAGAAAAATAGCCCACCCCAAGACCCTGAAAAGTAGGTGTAAAGGGCACCTATATTCCCCAGAGAGCACAGAAGTCGTGATAGGGGAATTCTGCAAGGAAGACCAACACCAGAAATGCAACCAAAGTGGATTTCCGGACGAGAGTACCTGTGGAACAAGGGGACCAAGTCCAAGAGTTGCGACAAAGTCGAGATTGGGCAGATGCCCAGGAAATGCCAGCTGAGGGTTCAAAGAAGCTGCCACCGGATGGTAGAAGCTGTGGATTCTGCAAGAACGAAGAGAACTAGGAACTTCCCCTTTGGAGAATGGATGTCCCACGTCGTGAAGAAGCTTGCAGAGGTGTTCCCACGCAGAAAGACCGCAAACAAGCCTTGCTAGCTGCAAGGGTTGCGGTTAGGATTTTTGGATGCTGCTGCGGCCCAGGAGGGACCAGGATGTCGCCACTTGGATGAGGAGACAGAGGGGGCACCCAGCAAGTCAGGGGGCCCTCACAGAAGCAGGCAGCACCCGCAGAAGTACCAGAACAGGCACTTGGGAGAGAAGTGAACCGGAGCTCACCCGAAGACACAAAAGGGAGTCCCACGACGCCGGAGGACAACTCAGGAAGTTGTGCACTGCAGGTTAGAGTGTCGGGGACCCAGACTTGGCTGTGCATGAAGGAAATCCTGGAAGAGTGCACAGGAGCCGGAGCAGCTGCAAATCATGCGGTACCCAGCAATGCAGTCTAGCGTGGGGAGGCAAGGACTTACCTCCACCAAACTTGGACTGAAGAGTTACTGGACTGTGGGAGTCACTTGGACAGAGTTGCTGAGTTCCAGGGACCACGCTCGTCATGCTGAGAGGGGACCCAGAGGACCGGTGATGCAGTCTTTTGTTGCCTGCGGTTGCAGGGGGAGGATTCCGTCGTCCCACGGGAGATTTTTTCAGAGCTCCTGGTGCAAGAAGGAGGCAGGCTACCCCCAGAGCATGCACCACCAGGAAACAGGCGAGAAAGCGGCAGGATCAGCGATACAAGTTTGCAGTAGTAGTCTTTGCTACTTTGTTGCGGTTTTGCAGGCGTTCTGAGCAGTCAGCGGTCGATCCTTTGGCAGAAGGTGAAGAGAGAGAGATGCAGAGGAACTCTGATGAGCTCTTGCATTCGTTATCTAAAGAATTCCCCAAAGCAGAGACCCTAAATAGCCAGAAAAGAAGGTTTGGCTACCTAGGAAGGAGGATAGGCTAGCAACACAGGTAAGAGCCTATCAGAAGGAGTCTCTGATGTCACCTGCTGGCACTGGCCACTCAGAGCAGTCCAGTGTGCCAGCAGCACCTCTGTTTCCAAGATGGCAGAGGTCTGGAGCACACTGGAGGAGCTCTGGGCACCTTCCCTGGGAGGTGCAGGTCAGGGGAGTGGTCACTCCCCTTTCCTTTGTCCAGTTTTGCGCCAGAGCAGGGCTGGGGGATCCCTGAACCGGTGTAGACTGGCTTATGCAGAGATGGGCACCATCTGTGCCCATCAAACCATTTCCAGAGGCTGGGGGAGGCTACTCCTCCCCAGCCCTGACACCTTTTACCAAAGGGAGAGGGTGTAAAACCCTCTCTCTGAGGAAGTCCTTTGTTCTGCCTTCCTGGGCCAAGCCTGGCTGGATCCCAGGAGGGCAGAAACCTGTCTGAGGGGTTGGCAGCAGCAGGAGCTGCAGTGAAACCCCGGGAAAGGTAGTTTGGCAGTACCCGGGTCTATGCTAGAGACTCGGGAGATCATGGAATTGTCTCCCCAATGCCAAAATGGCATTGGGGTGACAATTCCATGATCTTAGACATGTTACATGGCCATGTTCGGAGTTACCATTGTGACGCTATACATAGGTAGTGACCTATGTATAGTGCATGCATGTAATGGTGTCCCCGCACTCACAAAGTCCGGGGAATTTGCCCTGAACAATGTGGGGGCACCTTGGCTAGTGCCAGGGTGCCCACACACTAAGCAACTTAGCACCCAACCTTCACCAGGTGAAGGTTAGACATATAGGTGACTTATAAGTTACTTAAGTGCAGTGGTAAATGGCTGTGAAATAACGTGGATGTTATTTCACTCAGGCTGCAGTGGCAGGCCTGTGTAAGAATTGTCAGAGCTCCCTATGGGTGGCAAAAGAAATGCTGCAGCCCATAGGGATCTCCTGGAACCCCAATACCCTGGGTACCTCAGTACCATATACTAGGGAATTATAAGGGTGTTCCAGTATGCCAATGTGAATTGGTGAAATTGGTCACTAGCCTCTTGGTGACAATTTGGAAAGCAGAGAGAGCATAACCACTGAGGTTCTGGTTAGCAGAGCCTCAGTGAGACAGTTAGTCATCACACAGGGAACACATACAGGGCACATTTATGAGCAATGGGGCCCTGGCTGGCAGGGTCCCAGTGACAACTACACAAAAACTACATATATACAGTGAAATATGGGGGTAACATGCCAGGCAAGATGGTACTTTCCTACACATGCCAATTAATTACCTTGTAAGTTTGCATATTTTCTAACTTAGCATGGATGTAAATCTGAAGCATCGTAATTTTCTGTTTCAAACTCCTCCATGAAAATTCTCTTAGAAATGTTTTCAATTTTGTCAATCAATTACTGATGGACAGTACAAATACTGCTACACTTCCACTTGTACACAGGAGTTTTCTTACGCCTACCTTGTATTTCTTCAGCTATCACTTGTTCTACATTCCTAGGAACCATCTGTTCTTTTTCTATGGGACTGCCATCCTTCACTTTGACGCCCACTTGTGTCAGCTGCATGCACTAATGAAATCTCTTGCAAGTAGCTATCTTAATTAAAATGGTTCTGTGTTAGATGTGTGCATCTATTCACCTTTACAATTTTTACAACAATTACTTTTGTTAATAAGCCCTTTCCTTAACGTTCTCTTCCTCATACAGACTACTGTTTTGTCTAGTGTGTTCATTCTGTTCAATATTAGGATAAAAAGTTTTCTTTTCAAAACAAATGTTTTTTCTACTGTACTCTCAATACGTTGATTCTGTTTAGCTATAGCACTTCTCTATATATACTTCTTTATCTTTATCAACAAATTTTGTATTACTCTAGTTCAAAATATTTTTACTCTTATTTCCTTAAGCTGATTTTGTCTCCAAGAAAACTCATTCCTTTTTTATTACATTTTCTGTTATACTAGCACGTAATCCTTATCTCCATCATTTAATTTAGAACTCCTCTTTTCATTGGACAATTTGATTTCAGTTTGCAATTTTTTACATATTTGTTTAGAAAGTCCTTAGTGCTCATACCAGCTTCTCTGTTTTTTCTTGTCCACATTGTCCACCTTATCTGGCTGCATACTGTCAGTTTCAATTAGGTAGTATTGTTTCTGTGTTTCCCTTTTCTTTCTCTCTAAATAGGCATTCTGATTCTTCTTTTTCCAGTACAACTGAACATCTGCAAATCAAATGAAAAATAAATTTACCTCTACAAAAACAGTATAAACTTTCATACTAGAACCAATGATCTCTCCCACTGTGTTGACTACTAAATACATGTGTCAGATTGATTATCTTATGGAATAATACATTATTTGTGCTAAAAGTTCACTTTAATACTTTACAAATATATTGTTATGTCAACTCATAGAAGGACTAAGAGTGCATACTCAGACACTGCACTAGTACGGTGACATCATGCTTTAAGGAGCACTTGTCTATATGGCTGACTAGTTTGTGTTAGTACCTCGCTACATATCTGTGTGACTGTATGAATCCCTTATTAGTGTTCCAGCAGATGTTTACGTAAATATAACAGTATTTCACTGGCTCTTTTAGAAACTCTGAACCAGTTAAAGTGTCTCTAAGTGACTCTATAAATAAGTTACCTCCTGTTTTGGTAAGTGCAATAGTATGTTACTCTGTATGCAATTCACTCTGATACTGCTGGCTACATAAATGCTATATAGGTATGTGCTTCAATGTGTAAGTAACCATCTCTCTATCTATCCAAAATCACTATAAAACTATGGGGCATATTTATACTCCATCTGCGCCGAATGTGCGTCAAACATTTTGACGCACATTCAGCGCAAACCTTGCCCCATATTTAAACTTTGACGCCCGAGCCCGCGAATGACAAAATTCCACTGTGTGTGTTATTTTTTGGATGTGCCTTGTGTTAATCATATGCAAGGTAGGCGTTCCTGTCCAAAAAATGACTTAAACGGCGGTGCGTCGTATTTATGCTTTCGGGCAAAAATGACGCACGGCTGGGAGGCGGAGCCGGAAAATGACGCACAGCCTGATTTGCATCAAAATTTAACGCCTGGGTCAGGGCAGGTGTTAAAATGGGGCAAACACACCTGAACACACAGAAGCAACAGCAGAGCAGCAAATGGGAGACATGGAGGTGCTTCTCATCCAGCGTGCACGCAGGCGCAGAGCCCAGCAGCAACAACAGCAGCTACCACAACACCAGCAGGGACCCCAAAGGCAGCACAGATGGCAGGAGAGGATATTCCGCCCCAGAACAATCCTTCATGGCCTCAGGGAACATGACATCATCCAGAGGTAGAGGTTAAACTGGCAGGCCATTCAGCAGCTGCTGGGAAACATAGAGCCACAGTTGGCACCCACCTTGCTGACACCCCCCACCATCCCAACAGAAACCAAGCTGCTTGCCGTACTTCACATGCTGGCAAGTGGCTCTTTTCAAACAACTGGTGCCCTGGTTGCCGGAATATCACAGCCGTCATTCTCTGCCTTTTGCCCAAAGTACTGGATGCCATCATTGGACTCACACCCGCCACATCTACTTCCCTAACACACTGCAGAAGCAGCAGGAAACAAAACAGGGGTTTTACCTCATTAGTGGCTTCCCACATGTCCTTGGTGCAATCGACTGCACACATTTTTGCCTTGTGCCACCTGCTGCAACTGAACACCTCTACCGCAACAGGAAGCACACACATTCCATCCATGTGCAGGCCGTTGTCGATCACCAAGGATTGATCACCAACATCGTGGCAAAATATCCTGGAAGTGTCCATGACTCATTCATTTCATCTTCAGTCACAGCACCATCAATCAACACCTCCAGGATGGACGGTATGGCAATGGACTACTTGTTGGTAAGTACAAAACCTTCTTATATACACACTGCACAGCAACCCTCTAGGACACACAACACATACACCACAACAGCAACATGTCGACAGGAACACACTGAGGTTGTGACTTCGCTAGCCATGTTTCATAGGTCACCATTGAACCTGTCACACATCTGAAATTACTGTACAGTCTAATGTTAAGACGTCAATGATCACAACATTTGGAGCGTGTTGCCTAAATGTCACCTTGCAAATTGTAAGCGTCTCAATTATGTTTACATTAATCCATTGCATAAGTCTAAAGGTATGGGATGTCCATGGTACATTGATATGAACGTGTTAACAACACTGTCAAATTTAACCCATGGAACTATCATCTCACCCCCAGTGAAGACACAGGGACACCTGCATCAAAAGTCACAATGGTAGGGAGTGGACACTGTACTGCACATCCCAAAACATACTGCTGACAACTGGTCAGCAGCCAAACACTCATCCAGCCAAGGAAACAACACAATGCAGATGGTACATCCTACAAGCCTAGGATGCAACACAATAACACAAAAGAGTCACAGACAACATAAGACAACTACTGACATGCAAGGAGATTTCAATGGGGCTAGCTACATCCACATGATCCCATTCATTTTATCTTGCAGCTGATCAGGGGTATGGCATCCAGCCATGGATAATGACACCTATTGGCAACCCGAGTACTGCAGCAGAGCGTGCCTACAATGACGCACATAGGAGAACACGCACCATAGTCAAGAGGACCTTCGGCATCCTCAAGTAGAGATTCCGGTGCCTCGACATCAATGGTGGTAGCCTCCTATATTCCCCTGAAATGGTCTGTAAGATAATTCTAACATGTACCATTCTGCACAACATTTGCATAAGAAGGAACATTCCCCTCCTGGAACCAGAGCCACACATGCCTGAAGAGGAGGAAGAGGAGGAAGAGGAGGATGGTGGCCTGCAACATGAGGGGGAACAACAAAACATGGCCGCTGGTTTGCTTAGGATGCAACATATCGTGAACAATTTCTTTTAAATATAATCACCATCACCACTTTATGAACTAATTTAAATAAACACATATAATAATCACCATATCATGGTCTGGCTAATCATGTTTGCACACCTTTATCTCTACCTATCAGAATAAGAGTGTTGCCTCATGGAGCATTGCTGATATACCGATTAGGACACTGAAAATCCCAGAGCAATTGTGATGCGTAACATACAACGGTCACACACACACACACTGTAAATGACATACATCCTGTACATTTTACCTTTGAAGGACAATAGCAGAGGACCACACCTATTTCACACATACATGTTGGAAACGTGGTTCATCGCAGCATATGGCACACAACTGAGACACCATCACTCAATAAGGGGAAAACAAGCCTCATACGTGAAGCAGTTGATGTGCTTTTGCTTCAGTAACAGGAATGTATGACCAGACCTGTGACAGCAGTAAGTCCAGCTGCATCCAATCTTTGCAAGGACTATCTGTGACTAGCGTTCCCTAGAATCAGAACATAGACAGCACAAGTGCCACACATATGAGCAGCATTGCTCACATGACAGTCCATGTACATGTCAGCCCATTTCCTAACTCCTGACACACCCATGCACCTGGTCACAACCCACCTTTCTGAAGAGGTCCCTGGAATAGTAATATGTGTACCCCGATATTCCCTCCTCTACACACACAGACTAACATTAGTAATCCAGTGTGCTACACCCTTTCCTATGGTATACCATTGTCATAGTACATCTGACTGCATGCACGTCAGGTCAATTAATACACTGGCTTGTAGTTTCTAAGCCCTGTTATCACCTGTAGATTGCTTCCCGTGTGAAAATGTCTGTTGGCCATTAGAATGCAAATATTACCTACAGGACTTGTGAGAAACTGATGCAGCCCACACCTGTGATCACCTCCATGCACACCACCCATTTCAACATGCACTGCCCCTGCTGATGCCTGGAACAGCATAGGAGTTGCCATGTTGTCAAATACACCATGAAGCATTGCTAGTAATGAAGCCGTGTAACACAGCCCTTGGGTTCATGTGTCACATTCAAAAACACAGGACATACACAGTTTTACATGTCAACTGTCTAGTTCGTCCTTCAAACAGTCTTAGTCAGACCACTGATTATGTAACTTGTGAAATTGGTGGATCCAGATTGACCCTGCATCCAGTCAGCCTGACTGGCATCTGTCTGTGCGTCACCCTAAAGTTTACCTGTGGCTTCATATGTTTCATACTTGCTTTACCAAACCTCTCATTCCTCAGAGGGTATTTGGTCATGTTCTTCATCAATGCATACCCAAATACATTGTATAGCATCATCTGCCTTTTAATTTTACCATATTAGTTAAATCCTCTGTGAATACCAAAATTCATGGCCCATCCCTTGTCTGGGTCTCATTTATGCATGAACGACAAAGTGTGACAGTTTCCCAGGGCCATATGCAGGGATTGGGTACTGGGCCTTCAGCAGAACCAGCAACCTCTGATAATGTCCATGAAAAGTCTACACATGTCAGGACCCTAACAGTTCACACACAGAATTACATTGCTCACAACATATTGATGGGCCGTGTGTGGTGAATAGCTGCAAAAATAATCAGCATAGATGCTATGATGTTCCCAGATGCAGTGGTAATTGCAGAGGCCAACCTGTGTACAAATGTTGTAATGACACCTGCCGGAACATGACACCTGAGACATTATCTCACTCAGTACACCAAGGTTGCCCTGTTAACAGTCTCATTACACGTCTTCAATGACAGGGGGGACCATCCCCATGTAGGTTCTCATGTCCTCATCCACTTCACTCACATTGATCAACAAAGGATACTCAGTAGATACAGGAATAGCTGCCACTGATTCATGATGAGACCTGGACGTAACTATGACAACATACACCCCTAAAAATATACAGGATCAACATTGGACCGCACACATGAACAAGACACCTCTGTGCAATTGATCACTGGAAATATGTGGACACGTGCTGCCTCGTCTGCTGGTCCACCACAGCCACTGGAGAGTTGTGGCTCAGTTATATGACCTCAACTGTGGCATCATCATGCATTTGTGGTTCACC
Source organism: Pleurodeles waltl (assembly GCF_031143425.1). Lineage (NCBI taxonomy): Eukaryota > Metazoa > Chordata > Amphibia > Caudata > Salamandridae > Pleurodeles > Pleurodeles waltl. The sequence continues at coordinate 1,189,313,302 of NC_090440.1, read as the reverse complement.
TTTGGCTGTCTGGGCCAATTACATGGTTCCCACTTCCTCAATGCATGTGTCTGACTCACTGTGGGATTCACCAACAAGTGCCTAGGAAGCTGTTACCAACAATCTAGGACATAGGATGGTGAAATTGTGGACCATTGACATGAACAAGCGTCTGCCATCTATCTGGTGCATGCTTTGTCATTTGTGGGTGGTGTCTACGTTACCCAAAATCTTGGAAGTGCACATAACGGATGTTGCTACAAGTATGGCTAACACATGTCCTCTCTCATTTCCACAATGACTTGCATCTAAGGTATGGACACATTGACTTCACATTCATACAAGCATATGTTCAATAATGCATCTTGTGATACACACACACACTCGTCAACAACTACATTAGTTGCCACTGCACACACATTGAGCCATAGGCATTGAGGTAATGTACTTATGTGCGTCACATTGCTATCCTTTCCTGATGCCAAACATGCCCAAATTGTGCAATACATATATGAAGGCCACACATATGGCCATCTAGTGCATCAGCCAACCGTCAAAATCCTGTTAAGGAAGTAGCGGGTCATGGTCCGCTGCAGTATGATGTCTCATATGTGAACATACACCATCAACCCCATAGTGGGTGCAATCAGCCTATCTCTGATGTGTCCCAAATGTAACATAACATAAAAACTGAAAAAATGCCCAAAACCAGTTCATGCACTTAAATTTTGACGTTGCTAGCGTTATGCGTCATTTTTTTCCAAGCAATACAGATTGTGCGTCATATTTTTCGACGCACAGGAGTGAAAATTAGGCAACATCCAAATAATTGTACAGACTATTTACTATTATTTGGATGCGTGAACAAATATGACACATAACGTGAAAAACGGTGGCCATTTTATGCAGGAAGTGATGTCATAGGATATCCTGTTTACAGATTATGTACAGTGGGTGTACTTTCACTTTCACTTTGCAGTCTGTGAATCTTCTAGACTGTGTGGCTGTGTTCAGAGTGTTGTCCAGTGATTTTGTGCTTTTGTGTCCTGTGTGCTATCTTAATTGTTATTTTGTGAAATAAATATTGTTGTTGTATAGTGTCCTAGTGTGTTTTGTTTACATTTGTCCAGTATGCTAGTGTTTTTGTTGTTTGTGGGAGTCCGTTGTGGGTAGTGCTAGTTTGGGGATAGTTGGGCTCTTTTAGTGGTTGTTTACTTTTCTTTTTTTTTGTACCCCTACTTTCCCCCTTTTCCCCTTTCTACTTCTTTATTCCCTATTCCCCTTTTCATTGCCGAGATGTCTGGTAGGCCACGTCTTGGCAGGATGGGTGAGGAGGAGTTCGGGGGCTTTATATGGCTTGTGTGCTATTTCCTACCACTCATGATCGAGGCAGGGGGCAAGGTGATACAGGGGTATCTCACTGAGGCACACAGAATCCGGTGGGGAAAGGTGCTGCATCACCTGCAGCGTGTGTATGGCAGCCAGAGGAGTGACCACCAGCTGAAGCACCGGTGGGCTGACCTCATCACCAGGGAGAAAGATCTGCTGGACCACCTGGAAATAGTGATTGGTGGCCCTGTTGGTGAGTACTAATCATGTAATTGTGCACGATTAAATGCTCTGTAGTGACATCAGAGGATTTGTACAATATCTGCCAGCTAAGTTGCTGACTGTGTGTAATGCAGCGGAAACATACAGGGTAATTGATGTACTATTTGAAGGATCACAATTGCCAGCTGTCAGGAAGCACGTGCTCTGCAAACTGACAGGATACTTTTCCGTTAAGCACATTAGTGCTGCCTTTGTGTCAGACAACCAAACAAAATAGGAGCCAATCATGTCTATATAGGTCACATTTGCCAGAGAAGTATAGATGTACTGAAATATTGGCTAACTTTGTTGACACAATAGCTAGACTGACTTTAGAAACACTACATGATGCAGAAAATGAGTGGTGGCTTCACGTCAATTGATGATAGCAAAGTGGCCCAGACATATGTCTCATGTGAGTCTGGTGAGTGTGGAAGGAAAGTGTTTACGGAAGTTCTGTGAATGTTAGGGATTATTGTGGTCCTTCATCTTTTTGGATGCATGTCAGATATGGATTTGAAAACATCGTGAAAAGGTGTAAGGTGCCCTCAGCTAACATCTTAGAATGGTATTTGGAGTTAGTTGTGCCACATTCCAATTAGGGATGGCAGTCCAAGGGTATGCACATGGGTTCACATCTCCATGGTTGGTGCAAATCACCATTGCTGGACCACATCAAATGAAGAAACTGTAACAACATGAGGGCTTACAAAAGTCCCTGCCCCTCTGTACATTGTACCTATGTGTAATAAATGTGTCAAGGCCACATAGGCTGTTTGACTGGTAATGCAGTCCTCAAGTAACCAGGTTTTGGATGTCTCTCTGGGATGCACATGATGAGACGATTACACACCATTATTATTTCTGATCACTAATGACGGAGCATGTTTGCCACCACTTGATAGTTAGGGCCACTGCATGTGTGCAGATATGTGTGTAACTGTCACAGGAGACCCATGCTATGTACATGTTGGCCATGATATATCAGATGCAGAATCATCATGTCTGAATGGCTGTCATTTCCTTATTCAGCTTACACATTGTATATGTCTTTGAAATTGTTGGTCAGTGCACAGATTCTGAGCATATTTCTTCCTTCCAAGCCTTACAGGTGGACCGGCACCCTACACTGTGGGAGAGGTGGCTAGATTTGAGGACCCGACCACTCCAGTAAGTGTTGATATGTCTGTTATGTGTTGTGTTTGCTGGTGATGTGTGATGGACTCCTGTGTGTTGAACACATAGCAAGGTGTGATGCGCTAGCCAATCATTTGTCTTGTTCCATGGGTGGGACTTCAGTTTCTCAAAAGTTTTGAGTTGGCCAATGCTTATCCGATTGTATTATCTAGGGATTGTAGGTCATTCCTATAGGCCCCACAATGAGTACTGGGGTGAGTCATGTGGATAACACTTGTATCAACAAGAGTCGCACTGGAACTCAGCTCAGATTTAGTCAGCCTGTCAGACCCACATTCTCCCAGATTGGTACTGAAAATAGCTTTCTAACAGACTTCTGCTTCCCTTTTCACCAAAGTACTTATTAAACTGTAGGTAGAACTTACTAGCAGCATGTACTTCCACATGTAGTGCTACAGGTATGTGGAACGTGAGTGCAATGGCCTAGGTGTGCATGCTAATCATGATCATGGGTGTTCTTGCAACTCTGTGTCTGGTGTAAGTCATGCCTTACTGAAAGTATATGATGTGTACCAAGCTCTGAATTTCCTGACATGTGTGGCGCTATGATTGGTCAAGGGTTTGCAGACTCCTAATTGTTGATAGACCTTACCTGTGGTGTGTGTGCAGAGCCAAACATGTGTGGAATTTTCTATACACTCCTGGGTGTCCTTGTTGTTTGGAATTGTTTGTTGTTTCTCCACCCCCCCCTCATCCCCCCCTCAAACACAGGCATGGGTTTGTGAATAGGGTACCTAGGACTGATACTACCAGTATGTTACACATATTGGTGAATAAGTGACTGTTTGGTCGGAACCTAGTATACACACTCAGGTATGGCACATGAGTACTATACTAGCAAGTCCAGTTACAACGTGCAGACCATGTGGCTTTAGTTTTTCATTCCGTACACTGACATCTGTAGCCCAGTGTTGGACCTGGCCCTTTTTACAGGGTCATCCCAAAACCTTTTTTGCCTCCTTCCTCCTATTTTTTCAGACCTGTTGTTATTGGCTTTTGAACTCTGAGCACTTTACCACTGCTAACCAGTGCTAAAGTGCATATGCTCTCTGTGTAAATTGTACTGTTGATTGGTTTATCCATGATTGGCATATTGAATTTACCTATAAGTCCCTAGTAAGGTGCACTATATGTGCCCAGGGCCTGTAGATTAAATGCTACTAGTGGGCCTGCAGCACTGGTTGTGCCACCCACTTTATTAGCCTCTTTACCTTGTCTCAGGCCTGCCATTGCAAGGCCTGTGTGTGCAGTTTCACTGTCACTTCGACTTGGCATTTAAAAGTACTTGCAAAGCCTAAAACTCCCCTTTTTCTACATATAAGTCACCCCTAATGTGTGCCCTAGGTAACCCTTAGAGCAGGGTGTTGTGTGGGTAAAAGGCAGGACATGTACCTTTGTAGTTTACATGTCCTGGTAGTGTAAAACTCCTAAATTTGTTTTTACACTACTGTGAGGCCTGCTCCCTTCATAGGCTAACATTGGGGCTGCCCTCATACATTGTTGAAGTGGTAGCTGCTGATCTGAAAGGAGAAGGAAGGTCATATTTACTATGGCCAGAATGGTAATACAAAATCCTGCTGACTGATGAAGTTGATTTTAATATTACTATTTTAGAAATGCCACTTTTAGAAAGTGAGCATTTCTCTGCACTTGAATCTTTCTGTGCCTTACAATCCACGGCTGGCTGGGTTTAGTTGACAGCTCCTTGTGCATACACTCAGACACACCCCAAACACAGGGTACTCAACCTCACTTGCATACATCTGCATTTTGAATGGGTCTTCCTGGGCTGGGAGGGTGGAGGGCCTGCTCTCACACAAAGGACAGCCACACCCCCTACTGGGACCCTGGCAGACAGGATTGAACTGAAAGGGGACCTGGTGCACTTCTAAGCCACTCTTTGAAGTCTCCCCCACTTCAAAGGCACATTTGGGTATAAAACAGGGCCTCTGCCCTACCACCTCAGGCACTTCCTGGAGAAGTAACCTGAACCAGAACCTGCACCCTGACAAGAAGAACTGCCTGGCTGCCTAAAGGACTCACCTGACTGCTTTCTACAAAGGACTGCTGCCTTGCTGTTGCCCTGCTGTCTTGCTGCTCCCTTGCTTTGCTGCAGAAGTGCTCTCCAAGGGCTTGGATAGAGCTTGCCTCCTGTTCCCTGAAGTCTCAGGACCAAAAAGACTTCTCTCTTGCAACTGGATTCCTTGTGCGGCGAAAAATTAGAAGCACAGCTTGTTCATCAGTGAAAAATTCACTGCACGCCGGACCGGAAAGACGCTGCTCGACGCGAGGAAAAGATTGACGCGGCGCCTGCGGTGTGACCGGAACTTCGACGCACGGCCCGCCTGGACACTGCCGCCAGACTTCCAGTGGGGAAATCGATGCAGCGCCTGCCGTGAAGGAGAAAATTCCACACACAGCCCACTGGAACAACGCGCAGCCGGACTACAAGCCCAGGATTCCACGCACAGACCCCAGGGCATCTGAAAACCCCTTGACCCACAGAGGAGACCTGTCCGTGCGCCGGAAATCGCTGCAACGTCTTCCTCGTGTGAAAAATAACGACGCAAGTCCGTGTGTGAAGGTGCAAAACCGACGCACAGACCATTTTCCAAGCATCTTCTCCTTTGTGGCCCTTTGCGGACATTTTTCACTCCAAGCCAGGTACTTTGTGCTTGAAAGAGACTTTGTTTGCTTTTTAAAGACTTAAGACACTTTATATCACTTTCCAGTGATATCTTTACAATCTCTTATTGCATATTTTATTGTTTTGACCTGCAAATATCCAGATAAATATTATATATTTTTCTAAACACTGGGTGGTGTATTTTTGTGGTGCTATATTGTGTTGTTGTATGATTTATTGCACAAATACTTTACACATTGCCTTCTAAGCTAAGCCTGACTGCTCAGTGCAAGCTACCAGAGGGTGGGCACAGGATAATTTAGATTGTGTGTGACTTACCCTGACTAGAGTGAGGGTCCTTGCTTGGACAGGGGGTAACCTGACTGCCAACCAAAGACCCCATTTCTAACATCCAGGCATTGGCGGAGGATGTGCAGCATGATTGTTAGCTGATAACTGTCAGTACTCAGATGGCAAGTCAATGCCAGTTGTTACCCATCTCATAGGATTTGGATGTGCTATGTGTGATGTGACCTTTGTAGGCTGGCCTGACATTTACTTCCTCAGGGACATTCAATGATCTGTATGGTGATATGAGGTGTTACAAGTACATTAGATGTATTGTCTGATTTACTTCTTGTGCCATTTCAGACAATGCAGTTCCTAATGTAAATTATTTGCCTTTGTCTTCACAGCTGCAAACACGACACCCATCCAGGTCCGTGAGTTCCAGAGGCGGGCCATGAGATATCAACATATCCTGCTGGTAGATTCGGGGTTCAGGAGGATGGCCCGTAGATACCGCCATGAACAGGCCTCCGGAGCATGGAGGGCTTTCCCACAGGGTTGCCTTACTTTGCCCACCACAGCCACCACCAGCACAACCACCAGTTCCACCCAGGTGGCACCACCCATAGCTGGGACTGTTGTCCCAACGTCTGCTGTTGTTCCAGGCCCCAGCAGTGCAACACCTTCAGGGCAGCCCACAGGCCTTGGCTCTACACACCCACAAACCTCCTCCACCGGTACCCAGACTGCCCCGCTCCAACAGTTGACCCTGCAGCTTTCCAGGCAATGGAATGTAAGATGGGCCGTGTATTGAGGAAAATCAGTAATCTGAGCCGGGATGTTCGCCATATGAACAGGCGTGTGCAGTCCATAAAGCGGACCCTCCAGAGGGCCAACCTCTAGACTTTGATGATGATGGACATGATTCCCTCCCTTCCCTCCTCTTTCCTTGTTGTCATACTTAGTGGGCTTAGGGGGCTTAGTGTTAGGTTAGTATAGGCTGTTAGTTTAGTTAGTGTTAGTGGGTGAGGGGTGGGGGTCCTGATTCTTTCTATTTGTACTTATTAAGTGTGTGGGTCTAGGATGGGGTTCTTGTGTGTTTAATTTAAAAAAAAATGTTTTATCAAAAAATACAAAAATATATATATATGTTTAGGATAGTTTAGTATGTGTTTAGGTTAGTATCTGTTGTCCTCCATGTGTCCCACCTCATAAGGGGGTTGGGGGGTTGATGTTTAGAACGTTTCGTTACATGTGATAAGTAAGTTTAGGTTAGTTTAGTTAGGGACAGTTATGGGTATTGAGTAGTCAGGGTAGATTAGGGTAGGTAAGACTTTTCCCTCAGTTTTCACTTCTGTGATTACCATTTAATAAATATATAGTGAACCCTTAACAGTATGTGTTAAATGCTTCTTGATCGTGGCCTTGGCATTAGTGTACATGAATTTTGTACTATTACATTTGTGTCCTTTGCTACGAACAAATCCCAAGTGAGCTGTAAGATTGGCAGCTACCCCAGAGCTACCTTGCAAAGATTCCTCCATTCATTGCAACCACCAATCACAGTTAATATGGATCCCAACGTGTTTTTATCGATAAGTATGTTTTCTAAGTCACAAACAGTGCTTCCAGACATGGTATTGGGGGAACAGTTTTAGGTCTGACTTCAGTGTGATGTTCAAGGACACCCTTATAAGATGAGTTGTTGTAAGCACTCTTGTAGTATCGTCTTCATGACTCACATAGATCATTTGTGACACTGTTCAGCATGATTACCTATTTGGATGTAAACTCAGACACTTTCATTCATGCAGTTTTTGGAGTGTTTGCTTAGATTTGTGTGCACTGTTATATGTGTTAGTATTGCATGGTGACAACATTTTGCGGCCACTATTTGATGACTTAGATATCCCTTGAGGAAGCATTATTCGGTCCAACACAGCATGATGGTGTATGGTTTCTCATTTCATCAGATATTACCCTAAGGAAGGGCAGAGTACGATGCAATCCTGGCCACTGTGCAGAGATATCTGACTACATAATTTCAGGACAGTTGTATTGACAAGCTACATTATTTCACAGGAGGCACATTTCAGTTATCTACTACACAGTTGATGTGTCACATTACCCAGAGACAGATTTGTGTGTAAGTGCTATTTAGTGAAAAGTGCTGTAGTGCTATATGTACATTGTCCATGATTGGGAGTCCATTATAGTGACATCATCCATTGTGATCCTACACAAGGGGTAAAGGAAAATGCTTTTGACATGCTGGGGTGATGTTTCAGACAGTGCAGAGGGACAGGATTTGCCAATGAGTAAGAGAGAGACAAGCACTGGGCAGGATGACAAGATGTACAGTGGTTAGCAGAACAGTCATTGAGTAGAGTTGTTGTAAGACTGGCATGTTACAAAACGCAGGACCTTGGTAATAGTTGGCCATGTGTCAGGGACTAGTGCTTCCGGGTACTTTTCCGTGTGAATGTAATCTGTTCCATGTCTTCTTCTTCTGATGTGTGTGTTGCCTCCTCTGTCCTTGGTGGTGGTGATTGTGAGGGGGCAACACACACCTCAGTGTTAGAATACGTGGAGTCAGACATCCCGGTCACTGCTACCTGTGAAAGTCTTAAGGGCATTACTGCTGCAAGGAGGATCTGCTGGTTCTTAAGAATAGCAGCCACATCACGATGGTAGGCAGCCAGGTCGGCCCTGAGGGGGTCATGATTGCATTTGTGAATGCAGTAGAAGGTTTGGGGTGCAAGGTGTTGTGGGAACTCCCTTACTGCAGTGGTGAATTCCTTGACAGTTTCTTGTAGTCCTTTCAGGAAGGATGTTAGCGCCTGCATGGCTGCTGCCTGATCTGCAGATGACATCATGCACAAACGCACCCCCTCTAGGCTGGCTGCCATGGTTTGCCTCCCACCCGCACCTCATTGGCCAGCTCCCGCTGTACCCCAACTACAGTTCTCTCAAAGCTGGTGCCTGGGTCGTATGAGTCCTCAGCTGTATTGGAGCTGGCAGGTCTTACTATTGGGGTGGTGGGTGGGTCCTCTGTGATGGCTGCTTGTTCTGTGCTCCTCCTTGTGCCTGAAGGTGGGGTCTGGAGAGTTCCAAGGACCTCTTGGATGGTCTGCTGGGGAATGTTTGTCAGCTCGTCATCCATGTCATCAGGGTATTCTGGGACAGGCATATCTGCAGGAGATCCATCGTCCTCTGCAATGAAATGGGGTACAATTAGTGTACTGTATGTGTGTTGTGGCATTAGTGATGTGACATGCCTGCCTTGTGATGAATGCACATTGTGATCTTATTTCGTGTTTATTGCTCCAGTCTTTCAGATGGGCATTCTTCCAGGCCTATGGCCCACCTGCATGTCACATGTATTGTGGTAAGTTATTAGACTTGTCGGCATCATCTCCTCTAGGTGTTTGTTCTGGCCAAATAGTGAATTGCCACCTTCTTGTCCTACTCAACCCTCTGTCTACATCCATTCTCATGGTGAGGCCTTTCACTGGCTGTGGGTGCTCTGATGGCACTGGCAGCACACTTGACAATCTGGACCTGCCCCAGTCTCTGTTCTTTCACATCCACTTAAATGTAGTTGACATGTAGCGTATCTTATGCATAGCATTGTTATGACACGATATGGATGTTGGCATTGGTAATGTGTACAGCTGATGTTGGGAATGTGTGGTACATTGGATTGCCCTGATAGTTGTAGCAGTGACCTATTTCCTTCTCTGACTGTGCTGGTGTATTTCAGTGACCAGTTACATGTGTCTCCCCCCCCCCCCCCTCAATGCTGTTGTCTGAGCAGTATGACATTTGGGATGTTACATTGAGATCCAGGCACAGGATGGACCCTGACATATGCAGAATGGGTATGTCCTTAGTGCTGTGTAGCTCCTACTGTTGATGACATTGGCTGATGTTTGCGACAACTATGGGCATTGACATTTGACAGGACTGGGGCCTTTGTCTTGTTTCAGGGGATTATTGGAGTTGTCATCCTAAACCCTCATATTTTGCTGTGTATGATCCATGGGGAAGTTACTGCCATTGGCTACTTGAGCTGCACACACAGCGGAGGTGGTAGTGACAACTGTTGTCACTGTTACATTCCAGTTGTCGGTATTGCTAGAGGTTGTTAATTGGGCCCTAGTTAATGTAGGGGGTATGGTGGCTGACGTGTGCCAGGATGTCAGTTTGACATTGTGCCCTTCCCTCCTGGCGTGGCTTTACCTTTGCTCCATCGTTGGCATGGCAGCATGCCCCCATGGGACTGTTGTTGGTGTAGTGTAATGGTGTGCCCCAGCTTCTGTCTGTGCAGGCCATGCCCCCATGCCATACCCCTTCACCCATGCCACTCCATGTATATGATGACTTCCATGCATTTTGTGGTGGGTATCCCCCCCCCTTCTTACGGTTAACATTAGTACATTTTAATTCCCCATGCGATTTACCCTGCATGTGCGTTGTCTCCTGCTGGTCTGCGCTGTCCTGTCCCTGAATCCTTGTGACGATCTCCTCAGGGATGACGACTGCGACCATCTCCTCCATGTGGTCCAGGGCCTCCTGGTGTGCTGGACTACCACCTCCAGTCTGCAGTGCTGCCTTCCTGTTCCTGGCCATCTTTTCCTTTGTCCTGCGCTTGCAGTCATGCCAGCGCAGTTTTGCATCAAAAAGTATAAATATGGCCCTGTGTTTGTTGCTGTAAGACTGGATGTGAAACTCTCAGTACAGATCTGAGATTGGGAGTCAAAACCTGCAGGTGTAAGAGTTGCAGTGAGACTGTTTCAATGTGATACTGCTTGTGACAAACTCTCTCTTGATGTGAACTGAGTGTGACAGTGTGTGTCTTGGTGTGACACTGTCTGGGTGTGGGCATCGGTGTGTGAGGCTCTCTTTTGCTATGAAAGTGTGTGGGACAGTGTCTATGTGGGTGTCAGAGTGGACAGTGACAATTTGCCACAGTGGCAGCACAGCTGACATTCTCTGTATGAATATGAAGCTGGATGTAAGAGCATCTGTCTGAGGATCAGTCTGGGTATAGCAGACTTTCTCTAGGTGTAACAATGGGTTTTTAAGTGTTTGTGTGGATGTAAGAGTAGTTGTGAGTCTTGTTGTCTAGGAGTGACAGTGACTAAGAGATGGACTGTATATACATGAGAGTGAGTGAAACAGAATCTGTCTGGGTGCTTTTGTGACTATGGGCCTGATTACGACCTTGGTGGATGGGCTACTTCGTCACAAAAGTGATGGATGTCCGCTCGCCCTTTTACAAGCTCCACAGAATATAATGGAACTTGTAATACGGCAGACAGAGATCCGTCACTTTTGTGACGTAGTATCCCATCCGCCAAGGTCGTAATCAGGCCCTATGTGTCTGTACGAGTGGATGTGAAAGTGTCTTTCTTGGTGTGAGAGTGTGTGTGACGGGTATTTCTGGATGTGAGATTGGATATTACAGTGTGCGTGTATGTGTGACAGTGGATGTGTCAGTTTATCTGCCCTTTTCCTAATAGCTATACCATTAGGACAACAGTCTATGCACTAAATTTATAAGTGAGCATAGAATTCTGCAAGTACATCTGTAATCCACTCAGACTTAGAAGGATATCTATAATTTCTAAACAGAAATAACCCTGCTGTATCATCTATGTACATAGTAGCTGAGTGGTTAGTTTTGATACTTTCAGGATTGTCACGCAGCATTTTTAAAAGAAAGTCTACTTCACAGTAAAAGTGCACATTAACATTCTGCATTAGTATGCCTGATTTGTGTTCTAAGCAGGTCTTGTTTAGTTAGGTGAATTTGATCAGTCAGTATTTCTCTACATATCTGAGAGACTGTAGCAATGGTATATATCTGAGTGAGTATATGATTCCTGTTATGGGTGTGCCAGCAGATGTTTATGTAATATGCTGCCCACATGGATATGTAACTGTGTGTGCAACTGGCTCCAATACTATTGAGAACATAAGTGTTGACTGCATGTGTGTATGCATGTATGAGCGGTTCTCTAAATCTTTGACTTGATGTGTCATTGGCTCTATCTTTCTTTTTATTAGCTATATGAGTTGTAATATGACATATACACTACATGTTTAAGTGAGGATAAGACTCTGTAACTACATATCTAATTCAGTGAAAGTTAGAAGGAAGTTTAATCTTTTATTCATTCATTTATTCATTCATTTAACTTTATTTTGGTAAGTAAAAACATACTATAAAAGTACAATACACATCCCAAAAAATGTTTTTTTAAAGCAAGAGAACACTAGAGATAAAAGCGCAATAAAGAAATTAGGAAAAAATAAGAAAAAAATTAAAAATCAAGCAAAATGAACAACATGATGAACACCTCTTAATAATGAAAAAATCCACTCAATCAAATAAACGATTCCATAAATCAATAAATAATCAATAATATAGTGAACCAGTATCTATATCCTGCAAGGTAAAGGCTAAAATCATGCATCCAATTCAATAAATATACATAATTAAATCTAAGAATTGGTACCCAGTCTTGTTCCTTAAAATGACTAATCTCAACTGGCAGATTAATTAGAAAAATTTTGCCACTGATAAAACTATCTGGACAGATGAATCACAGTTTAAAATTCTCTCAGCTTGAAAACAAAAGACAGGTTCCATAGATCAATAAATAATCAATAATATAGTGAACCATTATCTATATCCTACAAGATAAAGACTAAAACCATGCATCCAAATTCAATAAATATACATAAATAAGACTAAGCATTAACTACCCAGTCTTGTTCCTTAAGATTGCTAATCTAAACCGCCAGATTGATTCGAGAAATTTTGCCACTGATAAAACTATCTGGACTGATGAATCACATTTGAAAATTCTCTCAGCGTGAAAACAAGATCTGACCGCTATTTGTTTTCAAAGCGGGATGAGCCAGAGAGCTCTTTGTTTGTAATATGCATGGCAATGAAAAAAAACATGTGAAACAGACTCTTTACTTTTACAACCCATCGGGCAGAGTTTAGATCTATAAATGGAACTGGACCATTTGTACGTTAAGGAGCACAAGGGGAGAGACCCAATTCTGAACCTAATAAAAAGGGCACGAGCAAATGGAGATAACGCTGCGTCCATAAAAGGCTCAAATTCATAATGGCATTTGACAGATAAAAAATTATCAGACATAGACATCGGGACAGAACTGGCAAATTGGCCAATCTGGACGTTATGCCAAAAAGCATCCTTTAACAGCTGGGCAGCATTTTTAGGAATGGAATTGGGATCCTGCCAAAAGGACCCTAAGCCGAGCTGGGTGAAAGATCGTTCAACAAAAACACACCATTTAATTTTGGTAGTAGAATCACGGCCCACCAAATTAAGAAGCCCACAAAGAAAAGGAATTAGAGCATCTGTTGTCCACAGCCGGATCCAAAACAGCAGAGGCCTTAAAGCAGCAATCTGCTAAATTGAGAAAAGATTTAGGTCCATTCGAATGGGCAAAGATGGTGTGCTAGAGGGGACATTTAGCAGCATTTTTAGAAACTGATTTTCTGCCCTTGCCAAATTCGCCAAATTGCAGTGGCCCCAAAGTTCAGCGCCGTATAGGGCACCCCCCCTAGCTTGAGATTTGTATATTTCGAGGGCAGGGGACATTGCAAATTTGGGAGATCTAGAAGCAAATCTTGCAATGCCGCCCGCCCTTTGTTTTAGGCACAATAGAGATTTTTGGCGATGAGCATACCAGAGATGTGAATCTTCCACTTTAATGCCTAAGTAATCAAAGGTGCCCACTCTTTCCAAGGGAACACTTTCTAAATATACAGGCCTCTTCATTTTGTGCCTGGTGTCCCAAAGACCATATATTTTGTTTTTGCTGAATTGATTGACAACCCATGGTCGATACAAAATTCCATAAATCTGGAGAGCAGTCTAGAAAGGCCCATAGCAGTACGCGAAAGTAGCAGAGTATCGTCCGCAAACAAAAGACAAGGGAGCTTCTGCCCACCCATGCTGGGGGCATCACTTTGGCAATCTGAAAGGTATGGCAAGCAAGCATTAATAAACAAAAGGAACAGGGTAGGCGCCAGAACGCACCCCTGCCTCACACCATGTGCTGTTGGAAAAGCTGGAGTCAGATCGCCAGTCACACCCCAGCGGACTTTGGCACAGTTGTCAGAATAAAGATCCTTGATAATATTAATCATAGAACCAGGAACACCAGTAGTGCTGAGGACCTCCCAAAGCTTGGCGCGCGGGACAAGGTCAAATGCAGATTTCAAATCAACAAAAGCCACAAATAAGTGGCCTTGATCTGCAAATACGATCTTCCACTTAATGGTAGTAAATCGGAATATCTGATCGATGGTACTGACCTTGTCCCTGAATCCCGCCTGGAGATGACTTAAGACCTGGTTTTTCGTTATCCAGTGTTTTAATCTAGATAACAACTGGAACGAAAATATTTTCTGCAAGTTATCTAATAGACTAATAGGTATATAATTCCCTGTCGAGCTCTTGTCTCCTTTTTTGTGAATGGGGAAAATAATTGCCATCTTCCACAAGACTGGATAAGATTGAGTTGCCATGGCAGTATTCGATACCCTATTGATATACCTGGTCCATACAGATAGATCTGATTTGTACAGATCCGAGGGAATACCATCTGGGCCAGGGGCCCTACCAGATCTTTGAGCACAAATTGCCATCTCTGTTTCTTTTCAAGTAAAGGGCAGCACATCAGGCTGGCACAGTGCAAAATCTGTAGAACTATCATCAGACTCCAACCGAGAGCCGTACAATTTCCCAAAACGGGAGAGCCAAATTCCTGAATCAATATGACATTCAGGAGTAGATGACAGGGCAGGATCTCTACGCGAAACCAAGGTCCAAAAGAGTTTTGCATCGCGAGCACTAGCCGCCTCTGCCAGACACTCCCATAAGTTTTCCTCATATTTGAGTTTCGATAACTTGCGAGTAGACACATAGGGGGTCATTACGACCCTGGCGGTCTGAGACCTCCAGGGCTAAAGTGGCGTCCGTACCGCCAACAGGCTGGCGGTACGGAGACCCGTATTTTGACCGTGGCGGTAGCGCCGCAGTCGCACCGCCGGGGCCGGCGGTTTCCTGCCGTTTTAGCCCCGGCGGTGATAATCCGCCAGGGCAGCGCTGCCCTGGGGATTATGACTTCCCTACCGCCAGCCTGTTTCTGGCGGTTTGCACCGCCAGGAAGAGGCTGGCGATAAGGGGAGTCCTGGGGCCCCTGGGGGCCCCTGCACTGCCCATGCCACTGGGCCCCGTGCAGCTTTTCACTGTCTGCATAGCAGACAGTGAAAAGCGTGACCGGTGCAACTGCACCCGTCGCACGGCCTCAACACCGCCGGCTCCATTAGGAGCCGGCTCCTATGTTGCGGCCGCATCCCCGCTGTGCCGGCGGGCGTAAACTAGGTTTGCGTCCGCCGGCCCAGCGGGATGTTGTAATGGGCACCGCAGGAGTGCGGCAGCATTGGCGGCCGCATGGCGGTTACAGCTTCGCGGGCGGCGGTAGCCGCCCACCAATGTTGTAATGACCCCCATAGTTTCTTCTTGCATGTATAATGGCATCCCGGTTCTTTAACTTTAAAACTTTGGACAGAAGATTCGTGGCCACCCGGCACTTTTTATCGAACCATTTGCACTTAGGTGCAGAGGATTTCAATTGGGTTTTGGAAGATTTAGTGAAAAGCTCCTTGAGTTCCGCAAAAAAAGCTACATGGGAAGACATAATTTCCGAGGAAGATAATGCAGTGAAGTCCTCAAAGAGCTGGTGACAGGACACCATAGCGCTGAGCTTATTGTTAAGCAGATTAGATTTAAAAAACGAGGGCCACTTTACCACACGCCTATTAGTGGACAATTCCAACAAATCATTTGGATCAACCGAAGCAGTAGGCAGATCGTGCTCTGAAACTAGAGCTACATTGTATGCAATTTGTAAAGGGGCATGGTCACTAGTACGGGGAAGACCCACCTCTACGTTAATTATAAGATGCCAAACTCGTAGATCTAAAATAAGGTAATCCAGAAAACTGCTATAACATCCTCTGAAAAAGGTGGGCCTAGCAGGTTTATCGTTTGGAAATCGACCATTTCCAAAACGAAGGCCGTATGTAAGTGCAAGGTCTATTATCTGTGACGCCCTGGGGGAGGAAATGAGTGGCATAGATTGGATTGGAAGCGGGGGAACATTCCACACTTCATCTTCAGCCTGAGTGGACTCAACAAAGGCTGAGTCAAGTTCAATTTGGACATAAAGGTTGCCTGCGATGATGACACGATATTTAGAATGAAGTTCAGATAGAAGATTGTGCATCAGATGGATAGTGTCGGACTGTTGGTTAGAAGGGCCTGGTCTGTTATAGATATTAATGCATAACACAGGAGTACCAGAATTTGGCCGTATTGCTATGGCTAAAATGTCACAAGAGTCAACAGCAATTTCTTTTACCCTGCCCATCTCAGACAGCTTGACCCAAGTACATAGGCCCCCGGTCGCCCTTCCCCTAGGAGATTGAATTGCCTTTTTAGTAAATGAACAATAACCTTGTCTATACACACAATCCGTTGCCCAGGCTTCCTGAAACATGCAGATGGAATAGGATTCGACATAAGCCCCCCACTCAGAGTCAAACAGTTTACTCTTGATGCCTGCCACGTTCCAGGACAATAAGTTCCCTGAAGCAGGTGGAATGCTACAAGTGGGCATGCCAGAATCAACACCCAGAGCTAGATTAAAAATTGCATTAGGAATGCAGGATTCATCTTTTAAATATAAAGCTCCCTGGTCTATGCCCTACCTACAGCCGACCTGAGAAGTGAACTTTGACCACTAAAATGACAATATAAGGAACGCAAAGTAACCTTTCTAATGGGTACTCCAGCTGACAGTCAAACTGTATACTCAGTGTTTATAGTGCCAGGGCTGAGCCATATTTCTAATAGTAATTGTGTGGATAGCTAACTAGGTTGTGTTAGTGTTTAGTACATATCTGTCACCACCATATATATAAATATATATCTATATCTATCTATATATATCTATGTATATATATATATATATATATATATATATATATATATATATATATATATAGTGAACAAAGGGGTATGCAAATGTGTGTTCAACTGCTGCCAATAATGCTGGATACAAAACTGCTATCTCGGTTTATAAAGGAACAATATTTTAAGAATTAACAAGCAGGCTCTGTAATAGCACATTTTCCAGACAGTAAAGCTGCTTATTCAGGGTCTACAGTACTAGGCCTGAGGCGTGTTTAAAGTAATACTTATGTGGATGGATGAGCAGATAATGTCAGTATTTGGAACATATCAGAGAGAGTGTAAAAGTATTTCTGTCCTTGTCTCACAAAATGTCTCAATAGATACAGTAAGTACAGACGTATGTATCTGTGTGTGCAATGTCTATTGGAAACATAACTGCTACCTCCATGTGTGTATAAACCTAAAAGCAGCCTTATCACAGTCTGCCTAGGTGTGACAGTGGCTATATCCTTTTCCTATTAGATGTACGAGTTGAACTATGGGTGGGACACTGATTATATACAATCTATAAGTAGAGGTACATGTTCAATGTTTTAGCCACAAAGAACCATCCTCTAGCACCTACCTACAGACTACCTGAGTGCTCAATTCACTGTAGTAACACCACACTTCAAAATTATCGATCATCCTTTCTAATGGCTACTGTCTATGAATGTCCCATCAGATGTTAAAATAAATATGCTGAGTACAGGGGTATTTGACCTGACAGCCTTAGGGTGGTTTTCCCCCAACTTTGTGCCAGCCTTCCTACACGTTTATGGCACTGTTTTTGCTGGTTTTAGTACTATGCACACTTTACCACTGCTAACCAGTGCTAAAGAGCATATGCTCTCTCCCTTAAACATGGTAACATTGGTTCATACCCAACTGGCATATTTGATCTACTTGTAAGTCCCTAGTAAAGAGCACTACATGTACCCAGGGCCTGTAGATTGATTTCTACCAGTGGGCCTGCAGCTCTGATTGTGCCACCCACATAAGTAGCCCTTAACCATCTCCCACGCCTGCCATTGCAAGGCCTGCGTGTGCAGTTTCACTGACATTTTGACTTGGCATTTAAAAGTACTTGCCAAGCCCTGAACTCCCCTTTTTTCTACATATAAGTTACCCATTAGGTAAGCCCTAGGTAACCCATAGTGGAAGGTGTAGTTAAAAGGCAGGACATGTGTGGTTTATATGTCCTGGTAGTGGAAGACCCCTAAATTGGTTTTCCACTACTGTGAGGCCTGCTCCTTTCATAGGATAAAATTAGGGCTACCCTCATATACTGTTTGAGTGGTAGATTTGGAACAGAAAGTGGTAACCAGGTCATATTTAGTATGGCCAGAATGGTAATACAAAATCCTGCTTCTTGGTGAGGTTGGATTTTTTATTACTATTATAGAAATGCCACTTTAGAAAGTGAGCATTTCTCTACACTTAAAATCCATATGTGCCTTACAGCCTGTCTCCAATCCACGACTGGGCTGGGCTGGTTGACAGCTCCCTTGTGCATTTCACCCAGACAACCACAAACACAGGAATCAAAGTCACACCTGCACTCATCTGGATACTGAATGGGTTTTCCTGGACTGCCTAACCCCCTACTGGGACCCTGGCAGACAGACCTGTACTAGACGGTGACCTTGTGCACTTCAAAACCACTCTTTGAAGTCTCCACCACTAGAAAGGCATTTTTGGGTATATAAATTGGGTCCCTGACCCCACCAAATCAGACACTTCTGGACCTAGACAAGAGGAACTGCCTGGCTGCCCAAAGGACTCATCTATACTGCTTTGCTGTGAAGGACTGCTGCCTTGCTGTTGCCCTGCTGCTTTGCTGGCCTCTGCCTTTGCTCTCCAAGGGCTTGGGTTGAGCTTGCCTCCTGTTTTCTGAAGTCTAAGGGCCAAAAAGACTTCACCTCTTCAAGGAAACTCCTTGTGTACTGAAAATCGATGCGCATCCTGCCAGAAACTACGCACAGCTTGCCCTGCGATGAGAAAACGCCACACAACCGAACCGGAACAACTCTCCTGTCCATCACCACCCTAGGGGTGGTGCCCAGAGTTCCTCCAGTGTGTCCTAGGCTTAAGCCATCTTGCTTTGCAAGGTGTGGGGGCACTCTGGAGGCTTCTGATTGGCCAGTGCCAGCAGGTGACGTCCGAGACCCCTCCTGATAGGTCCATACCTGATAAGGTAGCCAATCCCCCTCTCAAGGCTATTTAGGGTCTCCCCTGTAAGTTCTCTTCAGATTCTGCTTGCAAGTTTCCTTCAGGAATCCTCTGCAACAACATCATCATCCTCTGACCTCGGATCAACCGCAGCTTGCTCCAAGAGCCGCTGTAACTGCAATAAAGTATCCTCAAGAGATACTTTTCTTCAGCAACCTCAGCTCCAAGTCAGCAACTGCAACAGTTTCCACAGTGTGCATGCTCTGAGGACTCCCTGTCTTCATCCTGCACCAGAAGGACCGAAGAAATCTCCCGTGGGGTGACAGAGTCACTCCCCTGCTCAAGCAGGCACCTTCCAAAATGGCAACCAGTACCCTTGGACTCCTCTCACAGTGACAAGCATGCTCCTAAGGACACAGAGGGTGGACATCATTGATGTAGACTGTCCTGAGGTCCTGCTGACGTAATTTGGAGGAGGTAAGATCTTGCCTTCCCAGAGAGCGATGGTACCCCTATGTACTGCGTCTTCTTCACTTCATGAGGCCTCTGTGCACTATTTGCAAAATACCTTTGTGTACTACTTGGCCCTGGTCCCCAGTACTCCATCCTGCAATGCTCAACTCGCTGAGTTGTTCTCCAGAGGCTTTGGACCTTCCTTTGTTGTGCTGCATCAACTGCGTTTTGCACCTCCTTTGTCCCTGTGTCCTAGGACTCCCGGGGGTGATAGCTTGCATCCTGAGGGACCTCTAAAGTGCTGAGAGCCCCCTCTTCCTCCTCACACAGAATTGAGGCCCCCAGGTCCCTCCTGGATCCATCCAGTACTATTTTGATGCAAAATGCACTTTTGTCATAGCCAAAGCTTGTTGGTGAATTCCAACACGAAATCACATCTGTAACAATCTTCACGTTGTGGGACATCTTTTGCATCATGCAGGAACCTGCTGGCATCTTCTTAGGGTGCATTTCTGCAGTCTTCGATTAACCGTGGACTCTTCTTTTGCAACCCTCTTCTGGGCTGGCAGGGGCTCCAGTCCTTCCTGGAACTTCTTTCGACTTCTGGACTTGGTCCCCTTCCATTGCAGGTCTTCAGATCCAGGAATCCAGCAGTTGTTTTTTGCAGACTTAGTTGGTTACTGCATAATCCCAATCACAAGGTGTAGTGTGTCCTAAGGAAACTTGCAGTACTTTACTCCTGCTTTTCTGGACTCTGGGGTGGGATAATTTACTTACCTTTACTGTATTCTTACTCTCCCAGCGATTCTGCACAGTACACTTGTCTAGAGGGAATTTGTGTTTCGCATTCTACTTCCTTAGTATATGGTTTGTGTTGCCCCTAGACCTATTTTCTCCCATTGCATTCTATAGCATTTCCTATTGCTTGCATTGTTCTATGACTATTTACTTGTCTAATTGTGGTGTCTAGTGTATATATTGTGTATAATACTTACCTCCAGAAGGAGTATTGTCTCTAAGATATTTTTGGTACTGTGTCACCCAAATAAATACCTTTATTTTTGGTAACACTGAGTATTGTCTTTACCTGTGTATAAGTACCGTGTAACTATAAGTGGTATTGCAGGAGCTTTGCATGGCTCCTAGTTCAGCCTAAGCTTCTCTGCTATAGCTACCTCTATCAGCCTAAGCTGTTAGAACACAACTGCATTTCACTAATAAGGGATAACTGGACCTGGTATAAGGTGTAAGTACACAAGGTACCCACTGCACCCCAGGCCAGCCTCCTACAGTCCAGCATAGCTTAATGAGTCTCCTGGGCTAGAGTGGGGGGGGGGAGCAGATACTTACACCTGAAAGGGCTGTGCCTGTCCTCACACATTGCAGTCTTCAACTCCCTGGTGTGTGTCTGGGGCCAGGCCTGGGCAAGGCAGGATCTTGTCAACAACAAAGGCTACTTTGGCTACTTTGGCTACTACAAAGGCAGAACTGGGTATAAGTAGTGGACCTAAAACCCCAGAGATTTAGATTACTTATGGA
Source organism: Pleurodeles waltl (assembly GCF_031143425.1). Taxonomy (NCBI): domain Eukaryota; kingdom Metazoa; phylum Chordata; class Amphibia; order Caudata; family Salamandridae; genus Pleurodeles; species Pleurodeles waltl. The sequence continues at coordinate 1,189,292,386 of NC_090440.1, read as the reverse complement.
TCAAGAGGAACCTCTGCCAAGGAGAAGAGCTGATGAGCTGGAGGAGGAATACTGCCCCTGTGCCTGTGAGTGTGCTTTGCTGGGTTGGCCTGCAGTTGCTGCTTCTGCCTTAGAGGGGACAAAGACTGGGCTTTGTGGTGTTTTTCTGCTTCTGAAGTGTCTCTGAGAGCTTGGACTGAGCTTGCCCCCTGTTTTGAAGTCTCAGGGCCATCATAAACTTCCTCTGCCAGCACCTGGACTTTCTTTTCTGGCTGAGACTCCTACCCTGCCAAGTGGTGCCTTCTCCAGTCCATGGACCCTTGAATGGAGTAGCTGCTGAATCAAGGCTGAAATCCCTGAACCAAAGGCGAGCAGAAGAAAATTTGGTGCAGCACCCACCTCGCAGCTGAAAAATCAACCCACCAGCTGCATTGTGGCTGGAAAATGGATTCAACACCCGCATCCTGAAATTGAGGCATCACCCACGCAGAGCAGCTCTTCACAATTGTGCGCCAGGATTTCGCACACCTCGTCGCTGGGTGTCAAATTCACAGTGAACCTGCAGGAACATGAGGCTGCCCGTCCAGAAATTGACACATCGCTCTTCTGTGGAAGAGAGAAATGAGGCATCGCCTACCCAACTGGAGAAGAATCAACGCACTGCCTGACTTGCAAGTCAGGAATCAACTCATTGCTTGCTTTTCCGATGCACGTTCACCGGCACAGCTTTATTTTTGATGAATACCAGGTACTTTGTGGAAAAACAACACATCCATGGATTTCTAGGGATTAAAAATCTTTTTTGTCTAAAAATTGATAGCTTTTGTCAGAGTCACCAGATCCTCGGGGTCTGCGCACATTCCCAACACGTCCACCAATGAACAGCTCCAAGACTCTGATAGATAAATCACAGAGGCTAAGAGAGTTCAAGAGGGGAAGAGGGGATTAGGAAGGGAAACAGCTGGGAAGGAGACCTGTAGTAAGAAAAAGGTTAGAACACACAATATGAAAATTATATCTCCTGAAATCAATACTAGACTATGATTCTAAGCATAGTCATTCTGAAAACATGAACAATCTAAGAATTAAGTTTAAAATGACTAAGTTTCAAGATGGCCAAATACCTGTAAGGGAATCAAGATGGATTAAATGAAAACTTTCTTATTCAAGTACTTTCCTTTACATGAGAATCAGAAAAACATTCTGACTAAATTTTAAACCAGTCATATAAATCCTTTTTTTGAGAATGCATACTAGGACCATACAATATTGCATCTAGAAACTCTGATCTTCTGTGTACTCTTAAATGTTTCAACACAAATTGCGCATATTGTAGATTTATATATATATATATATATATATATATATATATATAGTAAACACCATAAAAGGATTGTGCACCATGAATAACACAATATGGGTTCAGGAAAAACAAATCACATAATTTGTCAACTCAAATATTACATGATAAATATTTTAGAATAGTGGCATACAATGAACAACATGAATTAAACTCGAGGAGAGGATCGTGCGTCTTGCCGATTCGAGTGTCACCATGTAAAAAGCCAAGAAATGGTAGTACGCAATCAATAACAAAGTCAAATCATGATTAAACGAATTGCGCGTCTTGCTGATTCGTAAACCACAATGTAAATGCCAAGAAATAACAGCTAACAATGAATAACAAGATCAAAGTACAATGAAACGAATCGGGCATCTTTTGCCGATTCTTAAGCCACCATGTAAATGTCAAGAAATGATAGCGCGCAATGAACAACAAAGTTAAAACACCATAAAATGAATCACGCGTATTGCCGATCCTTAAACCACCATGCAAATGTCAAGAAATGGTAGCGTGCAATGAATAACTAGATTAAATTATCATGAAACGAATCACGCGTCTTGCCGATTCGCAAGTCACCCTGCAAATGTCACAAACACTCAAGCGCATATTTCACACGTGCAAAGTACTCTGTCAAATCATAAAAGAATTGGGCCCAAGAACATGAGAGTTCTCGATAACGGTGACGGGAGGCCAGCCCAACCACCGTCTTACCACCCAGAATAAGGATCTCCAAATGAAGAATGAAAGTCAGATGTCTTGAAGATCAAATAGGCCACCGGGACAGGAGCTCAGGAAGTAGCTGCTGCTCTGTACCGGGACCTCTGAATAGTGAGCACTTGGAGCTGGGCCGGCTCCTATTTATAGAGTCTTGGCCCAGCCCACAACCACACCCAGGCATGTTGCAGGGAAAGTCTCTAGAAGGCCATGGAAAGGGACCACACCCTAACACACTCTGAAAGCCTGCAGCAATACATTGCAAATGAACAGCATTTGTAAGCACATTAAAAATAAGTCTTCATGATTGAACTCTGCAATGCAAAAGGTTAAACAACAACATATCAGCACAATGCATAAATTATGTTGTTTTGAGAGTGCTGGGTTTTTGCATTCTAGTCGCCAATAGAGCGCGCACTGCCCTGATGTTGGCAGCTTTGCTTGTGTATGTTGGATTTTTGTCATTTTTGTCCTGTTTGATTTAGATAAATATTGACTATTTTTCTAAAGTGGTGTTGTGTCCCTTTTGCAGTGTTTTCACTGTATTACTGTGTGTGTTGGTACAAATACTTTACACTTTGCCTCTGAGATAAGCCTGACTGCTTGTGCCAAGCCACCAAGGGGGAGAGCAGAAGTTGTCTGAGGAGTGTAACTCCCTTATCCTGGCTAGAGTGATTGTCCCTGCTTGGACAGAGTGTAAACTGACTGTCAGCAAGAGATCCCATTTCTAACAGCCTCATGTCATGTAGTTCCAGGTCCCTAACCAGTGCCTCCCAGGCCACGGGCCCATCCTGTGACCCCTGTCCCCTTCGATTCTCCTGCATTTTAATCACTCCCTCATATCCTGCCCATTTCAGCATCTCTCGCTTCAAGTCCTCATAAGTTGGACTCTGAGTGTTCTTCCGTAGTCTTGTGATTTCTCTTGTGACTATGATGTATGCCAAGTCCTGGAACTGGCTTGTTAATTCATTTTGGGGTATGGGGAAACTAGAGAAGGACACAATGGCCTGGGGTACAGGGGATCTCTTGGTCTGTGACCGAGACCACAGTGCTGGTAAGCCTATCCCAGTAATCTACCAGTGGAGGGCAGTTCCAAAACATATGCACAAATTCTACTTGTAGCTCTCCATATCAGGGGCATTTCACCTTTATAACCCCAAAGTACTGACATATTCTGCCAGGGTTAAGGTAAGCTCTGTGGAGTATATAAAGGTTGATTAACTTAAAGCGAGTGTTGCCGGATACCTTGGGTATTCATTCTGGGATGCATTCCCAGTCTCTGTCTACCTAGGTCCTCTTACCACTGTGCCTTAAGTGTCAATAGTGGTGGATTGAGTTCCCACTACTGCCACCTGTAAAGACTTGTGACAAAGAAAAATAGCAGGTGTGGTTTCAAATAATACACATACCACAAGCACCAACACTTTTTCTGTTTTCTCAAAAGCCAATCCCACATCTATTTTATTTTCTCACAATATCACTAACTACCTGTATGTACCAACATATTTATGAGAACTAATAAAAAACTGTTGTCTAAATTTTTAACCAGAACCCTCCATTTTCAACTATGGTTGTGGGAAAGTGTCTCAGGGTGTGAAAGTGGCTGTGAAAGCGTGTTTCTGGGTGTGGGAGTGCATGCATGTGAGCGTCAATGTGAGAGTGTCTGGGTGTGAGAGGGTGTGTGAGAGGGTGTGTCGGGGTGAAGGAGTGGGTGTAAGAGGTCTCTGTGTGCAAGTGGGTGTGAAAGTCTCTCTCTAGATGTAAGAGTCGGTGTGAGAGTGTCTGTCTTAGTGTGGCAGTGGCTATAAGAGTGTGTGGGTGTGAGAGTGGGTGTAAGAGTGTCTAATTAGGCATGACAGTTGGTGTGAGTGTCTCTTTTAGTGTTAGCGTGGATGTCAGAATGACTGTCTTTCTGTGAGAGTGAATGTGAGAGTATCTCTGTTGATGTGCAAGTGAGTGTGAAGTTTCTCTCTAGATGTGAGAGTGGGTGTGAGAGTGTTTGTGTCATGGCATGTGTGTGACGATGTGAGTGTGAATATGGGAGGGTATATCTTGCTATAAAAGTGGGTGCAACAGTGGTGAAAAATTGTTTACAGTGCCATTCACAATGGGGAAGGGGTCCCATGGGGACCCCTTCCATTTTGCGAATGGGTTACCCCATTTGAAAAGGGTGCAAAATGTGATTGGATTGCGACCGCATTCGCGGTCACAAACCAATCCTACATTGCACTGCAACTCGCAATTAGGAAGGGAACACCCCTTCCTAATTGCAACTCGCAAACCTGTTTTGCGATTCGGTAACCAGGTTACCGAATCTCAAAACGGGGTTTGTGCATTGCAATGTGCTTTTTGCATGTCGCAAACAGCGAAATTTGCTGTTTGCGACGTGCAAAAAGCCTGCTACATCTGGCCCTTGGTCACCATTGATAAGGGAGAATTAGCATGTCTTTGCTAGAAGTATTGCTCCCATCTTTGATTTTGGCAATAGGCTTGGGTACAAGTCAGTGGGATCTATTCTTATGAGCTATAAGATCTGAGTCTGTCTGAGAATGAGAGTGGGTGTTAGAGTGTCCCTTTGAGAGTGGATGTGACAGTGTCTGTCTGGGTGTGTGAGTGGGTGTGACAGTGTCTCTCTGGTTGTGAGAGTGGGTGTGACATTGTCTCTCCGGGTACGTAAGTGAGTAAGAGAGTATCTGTATCAATGCCTAAGTGTGTGCGCTACTATTTTATATATATGCTAATAACTTTGCCACTGTTTCACAAATCTCCACAAAACTTTACAGACCTATTGTTTTTTCTAAATTGGTTGATGATGCAAATAAAAAAAGGAGGGGGGGAACACATTTTTCCACCAACACATTTTCCATAGACTTTTTCATAAGATGCAGTTCCAAAATGGCCGTACAGTGTTTTATGAAATTTGATGGAAATGTATATTATAGTATGGAAAGGATCTTTTTGTTAGTTTAGGTAAATTGCTGCAATATGTTTAAAGATATTAGGGCCAGAACCTTAGTGATATATTGGGTGGTGGTATACTGCAGTAATTTCACGGTATATCATAGTACATGACAAAGATTACAATATTATTGGCTTGTGACAGCTTTTAAAACATAAAAGAGTAGCCATATTGTTGTCTCCATTCATAGGAGCATATTTATACTTTGCTTGCGCCATTTTAGCATCAATAATTTTGACGCAAAAATGGTGCTGTGCTAACTCCATATTTCTATTTTGATGCTAGACCCGTTTAGTGTCAAAATAATGGAGTTAGTATCATGTTGTGGATGCAGCACACTACCTTGGGCTAATTAGATGCAAGGTAGCCGATCCTGTCCACCAAATGATGCTGACCCCCTACTGTCTTATTTATACTCTGGCGCACAAACCACACGCACGGAGTAGGCGGGCCCAAATAATGCTGTTAAGCCTGCTTAGTGCCATTATTTAACACCTGGGTCAAACCAGGTGTTAGGGTACCTGTGGACCCATTTCCATGGCCAAACACCATGGAATGGGCCCAAAGATGCCCACCCTAAGCCCCAGGAACACCTCCACCCACATCAGAGGGGTAAGTATAGGTAAGCATATATTTTTTTCAATGTGCCATTGGGGCCCCATTACACGGGGCCCCCTGCCTGGCACTGGGTCTAAAGGCCTTGCCCAGGGGACACTGGTCCCCTGTGCTGGCCATTGAGGTGGTGGGCATGACTCCTGTCTTTACTAAGACAGGAGTCATTTTGGTGCTAGTGTGTCAGAAAATTATGCTAGGCTGGTTAGTGGCATATTCACTGCCGCTAACCAGCCTAGTGTAATTTCTGGCCCACTAGCTCCTTCTACCCCACCACCTCTCCTACCCCCAGCTAGTGTCTTTTTATTAGAGCCTAGTCGATCCTTAGCGCCAGTGTGAGACATTCAATAGATATGGTGCACGGCTGCCGGTATGGAATGACGCTAGCCGGTGCTAAGGATTTAGCCGCAAAACTGTTAGTGCAGTTTAGTTTTGCTGCAAAACACATAAATATGCACCTTAGTATGTGTTGTGGGTTTTAACGGGGAGCAATATGTCACTGGTGTGCTTAAAATGTATATAAACATATGAAGCACTTTACCAAAGTCAGTAGACTTAGAGAAATGCTTTTTGTGTTTTATATGTTTTAGAAAAGGTTTACAGGGTAACCTAAGTACCATCTCAAAAATATTAAGATAGTACCACAGTACCTATGGAAATAAAATACAAATACACATAACAAACTATACACCACTGCAGTCTGTGCCACTGCACTCTATGCCAATCTACTGTACACCACTCAAAGCCACTGTACTCCACTCCACTCCACTCCACTCTACTCTAGTCTGCACCGCTCTACTCTATTCCATGGTACTGGACTCCACTCTACTCTACTCTGCACCACTCTACTTTATCCCATTGTAATCTATGCCACCCTGCTCTATGCCACTCTACTCAACCTCACATACTCAACCAACCTACCTCAGTACACTCTACTACACTTCATGTACTTCACTTCACCACCCTACTCTATCTCACTTAAATCTACCCCACTTCACTCTATCCCACTTTACTCTATACCGTTCTACTGTATGCCACTGTACTCCAGGCCACTGTACTCTATGCCGTTCTAGTGCCCACCTCTTCAAGCCACTCTACGTCACTACACTCTACTCCACTGCACGCTGCAATATTGCATCCTATGCTGCACTAACGTACATCACTCTACTCTACACCACTCTACCTACCCCACTTCAATCTACTCCATTTCACTCTACCCAACTTCACTTTACCCTACCCTACTTTACTCTGCACTACTATATTGTATGCCATTGCACTCTACTCTGCACCACACTACACAACTGCACTCTACAACATTGTAGTGTACTCCACTCTATTGTATGTCACTGTACTGTACCCCACTTCACTCTACCGCATTCACTCTACTATATGCCACTTTACCCTTCGCTACTGTTCCTCAGTTCACTGCATGCCACCCTATTTTACTCTACACCACTATACTCTACACCACTGCACTGTATGCACTGTATTCTACTTTGCACCACTCTACTGTACACAATTGCACTCTAAGCCACTGTACTCTTTACCACTCTACTGTATGCCACTTTATTCTACTCCACTTCACTCTACCCCACTTCACTGTACACCACTCTAGCCTATGGTCTCTGCTCTATGTCACTCTACACTATACACCACTTCACTCTACACCACTCTACTCTACACCACTTCACTCTTGTCCACTTTACAGTACTCCACTTCACTCTACCTAACTGTACTCTACACCACTCTACTCTACCCTACCTCATTATACCCCACTTCACTCTATGCCACTCTACCCCATTCCACTTTACTCTATGGCACTGTACTCTCTGCCACTCTTCTGTATGCCACTCCAAGCCACTGTATTCCACTCCATTATATGCCACTCTATTCCACTGTACTCTACTCCACTCTATGCCACAACACTGCACGCTACTGCACTCTACTCTCCACTACTGCACTCTATGCCACTCTTATGTATACCACTAGACTTTACACCACTCTACTCTATGCCACTCTAATCTACACCATTTGCCTCTACCCCATTTCACTCTACCCCACTTCACTCTATGCCACTCTAGTATGCCAGTCTGCACCGCTCTATGAAACTGCACTATAATCCACTGTCCTCAACTCTGCACGCCTACCTTACGCACCTTACTCTGTGCCACTGTACTGTATGCCATTTTACTGTGAGCCACTCTACTCTACCCAACTTCACTGTATGTCACTTCAGTCTACTCCACTCTACTCTGCTTCAATCTACTCTATGCCACTCTACCCCACATCTCTCTACCCCACTTCACTCTATGCCACTCTACTCTGCACCACTCAACTCTACACCACTACACTCTACGCCACTGGACTCTGCTGTGCACTATTCTACTGTGCACTACTGCGCTCTATGCCACTGCCCTGTACTCAATTGCACTCTACTCTACCACACTTCATTCTACACTACTCTACTGTATGCCACTTTACCCTACCCCACTTTACTGTATCCCATTCTACTCTATGCCACTCTACCGTCAGCCACTCTACTTTATGCCACTCTACTCTCCCCACTTCACTCTAGCCCACTTACCTCTACCTCACTTCACCCTATGCCATTATACTCGCCACTCTACTCTACAGCACTCTGCTGTATGCCACTCTATTCTATGCCACTATACACCACTCTACTTTATTCTACTGTACTCCAAATCACTGCAGTCTGTGCCATTATACTCTACCCCACTACACTCTACTATGCACCACTGCACTCTACAAGGCCATACTCTATGCCACTCTACTCCACTCTATGCAACTCTACTGTAACCCACTTCACTATATCATACTTCATTGTACTCACTTCACTCTACAGTAGTCTAATCAATGCCACTCTACTCTACCCCTTCACTGTTTCCCACTTCCCTCTAGCGGACCACTGTACCACACCGCTATTGAACACCACTGTACTCTATACCACTGTACTCTATACCACTGTACTCTAATCCACTTCAGTCTACCCCACTTCACAGTACCCTACTTTACTCTATGCCCCTCAACTGTATGCCACTATACACCATTGCACTGTATGCCACTGAACCCCTCTCTGCAGAGCTGGACTCTGTGCCACTCTACTGTGTGTCACTTTGCTGTATGCCACTCTACTGTACGTAAGAGTACTCTACCCCCACTTCACTCTATGTCACTCTACTCTAGTCTGCACCACTCTACTCTGTGGTGCTACAATCTATGCTACTGTACTTCACTTTACACCACTCTACTCTACAGACCTGGACGCTTTGCCACTGTACTGTACACGACTCAGCTGCATGCCACTCTATGCTACCCCAATTCACTCTACCTCACTTCACTCCATGCCACTCTACTCTACACCCCTTCACCATACCTGACTTCACTCTTTCTCACTTCATTCTATCCCACTGTACTGTATGCCACTCTACTCTACACCACTGTACTGTACTCCACTTCACTTTACCGGGGCTGTATTCTTTTTAGAAGGAAAGGGCATGCAGCCCCTTGAGCCTAACAATTTTGTCATATTTACTGGATCTCTCTTTTGTTCATAGCACCCAGTGGCCTAATTTATAATAGAGCACAATATAAGTACTTTATAATCTGACATAATAGGTGTAGGTAAGAAGGTCAATATCTCATGTGTTAAGTACATACAGTGGTTTTGCACTCGTTGTCTATAAAGTGTCATTTAAATTTCAACTTCTGTACAAAATTGTATAACGTTACAGATAGTAGGAGGCCGAAAACCTAAACTTTTTGTAAAAACACACGTCAATTGCCAGTTCTTTGGTAGAAAGAGTAATGACAGAAATGTTCTTGTTCATACTTGTATCATCAATTGTCTTAAGTTCTAACAAAGATCGTGTGATTTGATTCTCATTTTAAGTGTTATTGCTTGCACCTGTGAGCACTAACAATTGTTGAATACCCTCCCCGTATGTATGGGCCTAAGCTTCAGGTAAGAGTACATAACAAGGATGGTTAGGTTGCACTCATTATTGCTCTGTAATTTGTTACAATAAGACCATTAGCACTCTGCTGTCCTCAAAAACATTGGCAGGAGAGTGCAAAGAGGATCTATCTCTTAACTGAAGAGATTGGAAAAAGCAGCTCCATTCTCCCACAGTGCTCCATCGGCCGATTCCATAGCAGCCTGTTTACACATGGCTGCCTGGGCTCCTCCTTTTGATTTTGCTGAGAGAGAATCCCAACCAGCCAACACAAGCAGAAAACATTTGATTATGTTCTTCAACTTTTAAAACATGTGTTAACTGTTCAAAGGTACAAATACATTGGTGTGCATTCTTCAATCGTGTTTTGGCTGATTGAGCTTCCCTTGCAGCAAAATCAGATGGAGCAGCCAAGCCATCATGTGTAAATAGCCTGCATCTGAGAAGCTGAGGGAGCACTGTAGCAAAAATTCGCTTTTTTCTGTCTCTTCAGGTAACAGAAAGCTCCTGCAAAAGTTTCTATGATCCACAGCACACAGGAGCAACATTTGGAATTTAGCACAATGTTTCCTTTGTGGGCGTGTAACAATAGCTATAACCCTCATAGGGAGCCTTCAAATTGGCTAATCAGATCTAAGCATTGGACATTGCACCCAGAGTGCAAATGCAAGTTGTTTCTACTTGAACCATAAGTCGGTTTGTACTTCCTTCTTTACCTGTCTGTTATTGTCTTCCTTTTGACTCATCTACCTCTTTTTTGGGCAGAGTATATTGATACATCTGACTCCTAGCTTTTCATCTCTTCATATTTGTTTCTTCGTGTTTGCACCTCTGTTCCATTTGATATCCTTTTAACCTGTTCTATCCTTCCTAGTTGTTGCTCCCCTCACACTATGGCCTAGATTTACAAACATATTGCTCTAGGCTTGAGTCACAAAAGATAAGCAAACCTGCGCATTTTTTTTTTTATTTGCTTTCCAGTGCAAAACCTGTTTTGCACAGGAAAGCTGCCTAAAAGGCCCATATTTATGAAGATGTCACATAGCACAGCAACCAAAGTTGTGTTACTGTGCATCAAGGGGCCATTCCACAGGTGCACATGGGCGTTTTCATACTACTGTCCATGCTTTTTACACAAAACCTATTTACTAACAATACTATCATAATATCTCTCATTTTAATGATGGAAAACAAGGATTGTAAATGAAGTTCTGAAGATGAGACGCTCTAGAATGCCTTATCATGTGAATGAACGTACATATTGAGATTTGAATAATACTTCCTGGGTGAGTTGGTGTTTAGATATATTTCTGTTCACATGACGTGAGTGCAATTTATTCCTTATCACTTGGATGACCAACTCATTTTTACAGTACTGGATTTATCACTTTTTGCCAACTGATATAAACTGGGTTACTCGTTAAATTGACAGTGGTGCAGTTTCTCTAGTGTTATAAAATCTATTGTTGCGCAAACTGAGTCTTTGGTTCAGGTCTAAAAGGTTTGTTTTCACACAATAGGTGACACGAATGAACTTAGTTCAATGCACCAGTGCTGAATGTGAAAGACAGGTTATTTTAGCTCTGCAGAACCACACCCGAGGCGTGAGATGTGTCAATGCTTTTGGGATATAAGAACCTGCAGTGGTAAATCAAATGATTGGTCATTAATATTCTACACACTCAATATCACTAGAAATGGAATACATTTTCAGCATATTTATTTTAAAATAGTTATTTTAAAATGTTAGGATCTTGTGCACCTTATTATGGCAACATCGCAGAAGATAAAAAGCAGCTAAGCTTTTCAAATAACAATAAAACAGGGAAAATCATAACATCGCAATATATAGTCCTTAACATTCACTCTATGCTATCTCTAAGTGCTATACTAGTTCTAGCAGATTAATAAATAATAGGCCTGAGCTTCGGAGGTGGTGTGGATGCCTGGACAACAAGGTTTGTTGTCTGTTTGGAATAGGATGCCAGCTATTTTGAGCACAAGGCCAAGAGCTAGGAGACTGTGTTGCGCAAGAACACAATCCTGGCAGCAATTGGTGAAGGCAGAACGGAATGCTTAGAAGAGTCTTGGAGAGTCTTGCTGGCGGCTTCTTTAGGCAAAATAAAACCCAGTGCTGTGCTCATCTGAGATCTGCGTCTGCATTGACCTGGATGAAGTTTCTCTCCTGACAAGTGGTCAAGAGGCAGACCTTTTATACTGTGTCTTATCTGACATGGAATTTCAAATTTTACCTTGGGAATGTCTTGACATAATCATATACATCACTGGATGTACTAAGATAGAAAATTCTGCAATATAGACCACATTGTTTGGGTTATAGTGGTTAAATGAAATTGAAAAGGGTACCTGTGCTAGGCTGATGTCACACTGGGGGTTTATGTCTATGTCATTGATGGGAGGATATGTGACATTTAGAAGTCAAAAGGATGTGACATATTCACAGTTCTTCAGGAAAATAAAGAACTCCATTTGCTAGACAGGTCTATAACAAAATGGAGTCTCTGCCCGCACAAAAAGGGGTCTGCTTTTATGTTTTCAAGAACCTAAAACTAAAATAAAAAAGTCTAAAATCAAGTGATTGAACTGGATAAAATAATAGAATTATGCAAGTAAACAGTCATAGTATGTATGACATTTGTGGAATAATTACTAAACTAAATAGTCACTGAATCTTCACTGAATGTATTTTTGATTGATCTTGCTTATTAGACATATTCAATTTACAGAATAAATTCACATGCCAGAAAGGTGCATTTGATGAAATAGCAATTTATCACTTGTTACATGTTCAATCACACATCTCTTCAAACTAAAGTGAAAAAAGGGTATTTGCAATGGAAGATGTGATCCTCACAACACCATGGGCCAGATGTACAAAATACTTATTTTGCACTTCCCAAATAGCGACTCCTTAGAAATCACTAATTAGGAAATGCAAAATGGTATGTACAGAAATAGAGATTCCCTAATAGCGACTCCTAAAATATAGGAATCGCTATTAGGAAATCACTAGTAAGGAAATGCCACACTATTTGTTCCTATGGGCCTAAATGGGTATGAATGGTTTAGCATTTCCTAATTTGCAATTTCCTAATAGGAAATCACAAATTAGGAGATGCAAAAGCAAGGGTGATGCTCAGCCTAATATCCCACCTCCCTTGCTGCACCCTGAAAAAAGTGGTGCACATGTAAATTGCACACATACCCTAAGGGCATGTGTGTGCTTCATTACACTTTTAAAAAAAACATTTTCTGGTGCTGTTTTTAAATTGCATATGGTTACCATTGACTTGAAGTCGATGGCAATTGCATTTCCTAAATGCTAATTTTGCATTTAGGAAATGGTTCATACATGTGCCAAGAAATAATAACTAGGAAATCCCTATTTGCAATTTCCTACTTGGGGGATTGCAAAACGTGATTTCTACAGGGTAGTAATTGCATTTTGCGATTCCTTAAAGGCTTTTGTACATAGGAAAAGACTGTTTTGCATTTATTAACGGGCCAAAATTGTGATTTTCCCCGTTAAGAAATGCAAAAGGCCTTTGTGCATGTGACCCTATCGTATTTATAAGCTTGAATTTATGGGTTTTCTAAGCTTTTCGCCCACAATATTGCATATTTTAAACTTCTGTGAAGTTTTCTGCCAGTTAGTACATTAGCTGTGAACTTTATTCACCTTTTTCCAATTATACGATTCATTCCTACTTTCTTGAACGCAATTTAAAGCATTCACACTAACCTTGGATGGACAAGTACTATGTATAGCTTGATGATTTACATAATTCGATCTTTGTGTGTACTTAATACTGCTTTATTTTAAAACTATTTGAGTCGTTCAATGTGGAACAAGATATTTGAACATTGATAACTTTTAACATAAGTGATTTATGATTCTACACATTGTCCGCCGCCTGTTCCTACTAATAGTGGAGATTTGTTTGCCAATTTGACACACTGTGGTGTTAAATATCAGACACACCATAACTAAAGAAAATGGGGGTGGGGTAAATTATGCCAGTATGTTTGTTTTACTCCTGAGGAAGAAATTGGGCATCATGACTACTTGCCAAACCAAACGTCACCTTAAAGAAGAAAGTTTACAAGTCACTTGGCAAGATAATATTGCCAAAGAGATCATGTGGTGACATCCCAGTCGTTATACACAATAAATTGACTTATTATATAGTATGCACACATCCTCATAGCATATACATTCGTGTATGCATGCAGGTCTACTACTTATTTCCAAATAAGAAATCCCAGTACTCGAAATGTAAACCCTATCTCTGCTGATTGGTAGATCTCATTGTCTGGAAGCTACACATTCCAGCATCAGTTGCAAAACAAATCTAGATGTCCATTACAATTAGCCGCTATCCATTGAGAAAACATTCAAGCTATATTCAAAATCAGATCGCCAAAAAAAGTGATACCAAATCACTGCACGAACAAGCAGCAGTTTCTCATCAGTGACCTACATGACCTACAATGACTTCACATGCGAAAGAAGACTTATTTGAAATCAGTCACTCTATCCATAAAAATTCCCACTCTCCCAGATATTTTGTCTCAAGAAACTAGAAACTTACGATTCCCCTTTGCTGTTGCCCTGATCACGCTCAATATCACAGAACTGACATCAAAACGAAAGTGTTTCTTAATTTTCTTAATTAAAGAATCAAGACTCTCGAATGCTTTCCCTCATCTTTAGGACAGCATATAAAGACATCCTTTGGGGATGTCCAAAAGACACACTTCTGATAGGTTTTCTCCTGTAATCCCCATTCTTTTGAACCGACATGCACATTAAATGAGGATTTTCCTCTATGTGGCTCATTAAAAGATTATAATGATAATACAAGATCATAGCAGCAATGTAGATGCAAAGCTAGTAGGTAGCTGCATTAAGAGGTAGGACACTGCTCACTCAGTGTTGGGCTTGATGGTCATTTGTGAAACCCAGAAGAATAGATGAAGGTCAGCCATGAACATGGGTATTACTCACTAGATGACCATCTCTAAGGAGTCGGAGATCATGGTGTGTGTGTGTATATTTATGAGTATTGTTAGAAATGGGGTCTTTGTTTGAGAGTCAGGTTACCCCCTGTTCAAGCAAGGACCCTCATTCTAATCAGGATAAAAGAGAATCACCCTCAGCTAACCCCTGCTTACCCCCTTGGTAGCTTGGCAGAGCAGTAGGCTTAGCTTCAGAGTGCTAGGTGTAAAGTATTTGTACCAAAACACACAGTAACTTAATGAAATCACTACAAAATGACACAACACAGGTTTAGAAAAATAGGAAATATTTATCTAAACAAAACAAGACCAAAACGTCAAAAATCCACAATACACAAGTCAAGTTATCAATTAATAATCAAAAAGAGTCTTTAAGTAGTTTTAAACACACACTTACGCTGTTAGCAGGTGCGTCAAAAATAACCCCGCACGGGCAAGTGTGCATCAAAAAGGGCTTGCGATGCGTCGATTCCACTCACAAGCGGGACCTTGCGTAGTTTCTCCTTTCGTCGGGTTGGGCATGTCGTTTCTTCTCTCCACAGGAGAGCGATGCATCGATCTGGTCCGCACTCTCAGGGATGGGCAGACCTTGCGTTGTTTTTACATGCCCAGGGGTACTTGAGTCGGAAATCCAACCGCATGATGACACGAAAACCACGTAGCGCGGGTTGCGATCTCCCAGCCTCTGTCAGCGATGCTGCGTGTCGTTTCTCCTGCTCCGTGCGTTGAGTCTTCAGTTGCGTTTCTGAAGAGCATCGATTTTCAGCTGCGAAGCCGGCAGCGCGTCGTTTCTTCAGTCACAGATCAGAGTTGCGTTGATCTTTTCCCCGCACAGCGCTCTGTGCATGGATTTCCTTTTCTTTAGGCTGCCAGTTTCTCCTTTCAGGGTCCCAGGAACTGGATGGGCACCACAGGGCAGAGTAGGAGTCTCTCCAGAGACTCCAGGTGCTGGCAGAGAGAAGTCTTTGCTATCCCTGAGACTTCAAACAACAGGAGTCAATCTCTAAATCAAGCCCTCGGAGATTTCTTCTCAAGATGGAACACACAAAGTCCAGTCTTTGCCCTCTTACTCTGGCAGAAGCAGCAACTGCAGGATAGCTCCACAAAGCACAGTCACAGGCAGAGCAGCTCTTCTTCCTCAGCTCTTCAGCTCTTCTCCAGGCAGAGGTTCCTCTTGTTTCCAAAACTGTTTCTAAAGTCTGTGGTTTTGGGTGCCTTTCTTATACCCAATTCCTCCTTTGAAGTAGGCCTACTTCAAAGTAAAGTCTCTTTTGAATGTGAAATCCTGCCTTGCCCAGGACAGGCCCCAGACACTCACCAGGGTGTTGGAGACTGCATTGTGTGAGGGCAGGCACAGCCCTTTCAGGTGTGAGTGACCATTTCTCCCCTCCCTCCTTTTACAGATGGCTAATCAGGATATGCAGGCTATACCCAGCTCCCTTTGTGTCACTGTCTAGTGTGAGGTGCAACCAGCCCAACTGTCAAACTGACCCAGACAGGGAATCCACAAAAAGGCAGAGTCACAGAAATGGTATAAGCAAGAAAATGCTCACTTTCTAAAAGTGGCATTTTCAAACACACAATCTTAAAATCAACTTCACTAAAATATGTATTTTTTAATTGTGAGCTCAGATACCTCAAACTCCACATGTCAATCAGCTCCCAAAGGGAATCTACACTTTAATCAGATTTAAAGGTAGCCCCCATGTTAACCTATGAGAGGGACAGACCTTGCAACAGTGAAAAACGAAGTTAAAAATATTTCACTGTCAGGACATATAAAACACATTACCTTAACCATACACTGCACCCTGACCTTGGGGCTACCTGGGGCCCACTTTAGGGGTGTCTGACATGTAGGAAAAGGGAAGGTCTAGGCCTGGCAAGTGAGTACACTTGCCAAGTCGAATTTACAGTTAAAACTGCACACACAGACACTACAGTGGCAGGTCTGAGACATGATTAAAGAGCCACTTATGTGGGTGGCACAACCAGTGCTGCAGGCCCACTAGTAGCATTTGATTTACAGGCCCTGGCACCTCTAGGGTACTTTACTAAGGACTTACTAGTAAATCAAATATGCCAATCATGGATAAACCAATTATATACAATTTACGCAGAGAGCATATGCACTTTAGCACTGGTTAGCAGTGGTAAAGTGCTCAGAGTTCAAAAGTCAACAGCAACAGGTCAGAAAAAATAGGAGGCAGGAGGCAAAAATTGGGAATGACCCTGCATAAGCAAAAAAGTTCAACAAGTATCAATTGTCCTTTGAAGATTATACGCTTGGGCTTCTTTTATCATATATACAGACTCTTTAAATGATATAGTACTTGATGTGCTGCTTCTAACAAACTCCATGGTGAATCCACCTTTAAACTTCAGAAGTTGCAGTGCTTTTCGAGCCAGTGTTCTGTAGTTAGTCCATGGAGGCCGTACTATTGAATGTCATATCTGTGATAAGACGAAGGAGACCAGAGGCAACTTGCAGGTCAAAGTGAATTGTCATAACAATAAATGGACATCTAGACCTAGAACAAGCCCACTTCAAGATCAATTAACTCTCAGTTGGGGGCCAGAACTTTTACCTTCACATATGTGTTTCTGATTGAAAAAACATTCTTGAGACAATTTGGATTATAATGATATGCAATTCATCTACAATCCCAAATGTAAATACATAACATATCGTATCTGTGGCTGGTGCATTGTTGGGTGTAGAGTATCACAGATTGGCAGTAAGAATGGGGCTACTTTTTTACTTTTCCAAATGTGCCCAGAACTATGAGCACTTGACAGAGAATACTAAGAAGGGGTTGAAGGGCCCAGTGAGAAGGTGGAGTTTCATATTGTATCCTTAATTCAAATTACAGCGAGATGGCTCAGTGAGGTAACTACTTGCTGCTGACATCTTGTGTGAACTGCCTTCCACCTTTCTGATGATGATATACTGAGTACCATCATATTGGGGTACGGTATGAGAATATCATTGTTAGATAATTGTGTGACATAAAAATTGTCCTCTAAATATAATTTGCAACAATATCACCCCCATTGAAGTTAATTATAGAAAGTATAAACTCATTGGGACAATATTTCTGTAAATAATATTTAGAATGTTTAGAATATTTATGTTATTTTTGGTGTGAAGTTCTCTGACATACAACTTTAACTTGTGCAATGGATATTTAAAGCTTTTCAAAATGGCAGTATGGACCTATTTGTGTACATAGCAATGTAAATGATGGGTCAAAACTAGGAATAGCAAGTCATTTCATCCTTTTGTTGGAATTTACTGCAGCAGCACCATTGTACACAACTGATTATGGCCCTAAGAAAAAAGTTACATTTGTTTTTGTCAATTTTCTACAATTATTTTTAAAATGTCATTCACTTCACAAAGTAGTTAAAGTTTTACCCAAAATTTTGGTTAAATAGTCACACAAATCTGTGCTTTATAGGGAAACATCATGTCATACAAAAAAAAAATTCCCAGAAAAAATTACAAAAGCATCTTGTTCTGATTTTTACATGCAGGAGATGTTATGAGGTTACTAACTTCTGATATTTTTAAATTATGAACATTGTGAGATTTGCACAACTTTGTGACTAAGACGGTTGTGTCACAGACCCCTAAAAAGATATGTAATCTCCCTGCAAAATTCAGAGACGGGGCTGTAAAACCTAGGTCTTGCATACTTACAGCTATGCAAAAGCCGTGAGGCAATGGGTCCCGTGAGGGTTTGTTAGTCCCTAAAGTGTAGAAGCTGCAGAGCCGTTGATCTACCTTTTGTAGTTATTACTCCATGCTTTGCAAAATCTAAGTTGTGTTTTGTTATATAAATTTTTAGGTCGCAGCTTTCCTGACAGTGCAGCTGTCTGGTTTGCTAAAAACATCTTGGGGTCTTTAAGCAAGATGTCCTAGGAATGCATTCCGATGGTTGAGTACCATTGGTTTTGTGGTTTGTAACTCACACTTTCTGACTTTCCGTTTGTTGGCTTTATTTGCTTTCAGCTCTCCAGGTTCAGCTTGTTCCTCCCGTTGCCTAAACCATGCTCTGTAACCTTCCACAAACTTGCTTTGTGTTAACAGTTCTTTAAATCGTGTTCTCGTGGTGTCATATTTGCTGTGCATTCAAAGACTGAGGTTTAAGGCCGGGTGCTATGTTCCAAGGGCGTTTGTTTGCTTTACTTTTCCTGACTTCAAAGTGAGAGGATTTATGAGACAACCTTGCTGGATACTGGGGTAGGAAAAAGTTACTTTTTAGCAGACCACAATGTTTAAATGAACTGTGTACTTATTTCAGAATATATCAGAATTAGGAACGCACACAAGAAGCAAATTTATTTTTTTCTGAAGTGTGTTGGAAATTAATATGATCATAATAAATCATTAAACTAGGTGATGAAATGTCCACACATTTTTGTGTGTGCACTGTATAATGTTATTAATAAAACTGTATGTCATGCAAATGTAATGCTCATTTCTGTATAGTTTGATTAATAAAACTGTATGTCATGCAAATGTAATGGCCATTTCATTTGAAAATGTGTTCTCTGCAGTGGCAGTGTGCTACCACACCATGAATACTCTTCTGTAAGCCAGTTCTCTCTACTCTGCACCCCTCTACTTTACACCACTCCATACCACTGAACTATGCACCATTCCACTCTACCCCACTCACTGTATGCCTCTTCATGCTACTACTCTCTACTCTATCATGTACCACTCTACTCTATGCCTACGCACTCTTCGCCACTCTACTCTACAGCACTGCACTCATTGAAACTGCTCTCTACACCACTTCACTCTAGGCCACACCAATCTACTCTGCACAACTCCACTCTGCCCACTGTACTCTATGCCACTCTTTAACACCACACTCTATGCCACTGCACTCTATGCCAGTGCACTCTACATCAATGCACCTTACTCTGTAACACACAACTCTATGCCACTGCAATCTGGGTCAAACCACTGTACGTCACTCTAATCTACCCTGCACCACTGCACTCTATCCCACTGTCCCACTGCATTCTACACACATTAACCTAAGCCTTACAGTCTATGTCACTGTATGCAATTGCACTCTACCCTGCACCATTCTACTTTACAACACCTAGCTCTATGCCACTTTGGCCCACTTTGTGTCACTCCACTCTATGCCACTACACTTCACATCATTCTACTCTTAACCACTGTAATCTATGCCAATGTACTCTACATAACTGCACTCTGTGCCACTGCACTCTACTATGCATCACTGTACTCTACTCCACTCTACACCCCTGCACTCGGACACTCTGCTCTGCAACACTGCACTTTATGTCAATGAACTCCACACCACTCTACTTTGCACTTCTTCACTCTACACCTCTGCACTCTATGCCACTATACTCTACTCTGCACCATCTCTTTGCTACTCTACTGTGCACCACTCTGTACCACTGCACTCTATGCCCACATGACTCTACTCTGCACTCTATGACACTTCCCTCTATGCCCCTGGACTTTGTGACTCTGCCCTCTGCATCGCTCAACCCTAAGCCACTCTTTTGTATGCCACTGCACTCTATGCCACTCTACTCTATGCCACTCTACTCTACTCAGTGCCACTCTACTGTGCGCCACTCTGCTCTTTGTCACTCTACTTTATGCTACTCCACTCTGCACCACTCTACTCTACTATGCACCACTCTAATCTACACCACTGCATTCTGCAGCACTGCATTGTACGCCACTGAATTCAATACAATTCCAATCAATGCCACTACACTCAATGTCACGGCGCTCTATGTCACTATATTCTTCAACACTCTACTCCAATCCACTTGGCGCCAGTCTGTTCTACTCTATTTCACTCAAGTATATGCCACTCTACGCAACTCTACACTGTGCCACTCCAATACACAACACTCTCTGCCATTCCACTCTAATACACTCCTCGCCATTTCATTCTATGACACTCCACTCCACTTTTCTTTATGCCACTAACATTTAGCCATGCTAAACAGCAGCACGCTGGTGAACAACATTGCTTAAATACATTGACAAAAACAATAGCTCTTGCAGAAGCGAGACCTATTGGCTTTGCCAATGCTTGTTCTGTAAAGGTCTCATTAATGCACCCACCAACAACTAAACTGAGCCGGACAACAAAAGGCAGCGTGCCTTTATGGTGAAAGGCCATACAAGAAAGCCACGAACAAAACAGCTGCAAAGTTTTTGCAATTCAAAATGGGAAAAGCGTAATACTGTAGGTGTAAAAAAATAGAACTTGTCTATTTAACGCGATTCATGTACACGTAGAGTACTGTCCGTTCTCAAGTGACTCCCTGACACCATCAAATCTGGTGATGTAGGTGTATAAACGTCTACGGGGGAATTTCAGGAAACACTTTTTCATGGTTTATATTGCAGGACTTAAAAATTTGGCATTCCTTCTCAGCGCTCTTTATTTTGTTACTTGTTACTTAGAAATTGCATGTGCAAAACAGAGCTTTGCTGATGAATGACAAGTTCAGAAGATTCCTCCGGGTTAGGAGATGCTTGAACCACTTGGATGCCAATTTAGTCATCAGTAGTAACATGCCAGCTGTAGACTTGTGTGATGCCCTATGAGATTGGACTTTTTGATTCTGAGCCTCAAACGTGGGTGATCAGTCAATTGCAGGAGCAAAACCAGAAAAGCCACTTGGGAATCATAATTTATGCATATGCACGGACACTGATGGTACGTGCAACTGCCCAAAGTCTAGCAGATGTTGAATATGCGGTTGTAAATGATGGGAACATTGTAGTCTTCACAGGGGTAGTCAACAGATGTGGAGTAAAAGTAAATATTGTTTCACGAAGTTACACAACTTTCACTCTTTGCAACAAAAAAAAAAACTGAGTTTGTGAACTTGTTGCATACACAGGTTTGGGTTAACTTACTTGCGCTCCAGAGCAGTCCGTGATGATATGGCCCAATGTGATTGCCACCGGAGTTGATACCCACCACCCAATATTTTATGCACTTGGTGTTGTCTTATCAGGATTCGACCCACATCTAGACCCCATAGTCAAGGAGTAAATAGTTCCCTGCAAAACACTGAGCAATTTCGAGTCAAACTCCCAGTTGCTCAGCATTTCAACAGTGTGAAATGGCAAAATTCTGTGTGGTCTCAGTTATTTCATGTTTTTTCATTTACATACATTAGCTTCAGTTATCGTAGCTATGGTACAGCAACAACAGGGAATGTCAAAGTTCACTGGGGGTTAGTGATTAAGAGTACTTGAAACATAGCCTTTGTCCCAATTAGTTGCATAGCTTCATCCTTTGTTGAGACGGGTACAATTTCGAGACATCATTATCCTTTGCCCATGGTGAAGTTTCAGATCCTCTTCCATCTGCTGATATATTTAAGGCAGAGTTATCGCATGCATGAGATGACTTGCTGTAGTTTGAAGCCTAAATAAAGAAATCTGGGTTTTGGACCCCACCATTTCTGCAAGGTCACCCCCAAACGTTTTGCCTTCCTTCTCCTATTTTTCCCGACCTCGCTTTTGTTGGCTCTAGGACTCTATGCACTTTATCACTTCTAAACAGTGCCAAAGTGCTTGCGCTCTCTGCTTAAAACATGGTAACACTGACTTATCCCTAAATGGCATACTTAATTCACTTAGAAGTCCCTAATAAAGCGGTACTACATGTACCCAGGGCTTGCAAATTAAATTCTACTAGCGGGCCTCCAACAATGATTGTGCCACCCACTTAAGTAGCCCTCTAACCTTGTCTCAGGTCAGCCATTGCAGAGCCTGTGTGTGCAGTTTTGCACTGCCTTTTCGACCAGGCAAAGCTAACCTTTTGCCAGGCCCAACCCTTCCTTTTTAATACATATAATGTACCCCTAGTGTAGGCCCTTGGCAGCCTAGAGAGAGGGCAGAGTGCAATGTATTTGAAAAGTGGGACATTTACTTTTTAGTTTTTCATGTCCTGGTAGTGAAAAAATCTCAAAGTCATGTTCATGACTGCAAGACCTATTGCTTCCATAAAATAACATTGGGATTACCTTATTATATTTTACAAGTATAATTTCTAATTGGAAAGAGATACCTTGTCATCTCTGGTGTATGTGGAATCAAGATTTTAAATCTAAGCTTAAGGTGGAGTTATATAGCTATTTAGTGCCTGCTGCCTATCTCCGATCACACATCTGGGGAGTGACAGCTGGTCTTTGTGCATTCCTCCTAGACAGTAGCACACAATGGGAGCTTAGATGTGCAAGCTTGGGCAGGATGGGAGGAGCTGAGAACAGCCTCACTTAACGTGAATAGGCGATCTGCTGTCCGCACACAATGGGCTGCATACCAAGCCTATGGCGAGTCTGCAGCTATGGCAGGAGGAGCAGGACCTCTGTGTAATTCAAAGGCCTGTTTTGGAAATGTTACCTACTTTAAAGGCTCAACTGGGTATAAGTACTGGACCTCTGATACCACCAATCCAGTAGATTTCGGGACCTGTGAATACTGTGCCAGGAAGAAAGACTGCTGGGCTGCTGTAGGACTGCTACTCTGTTGGACTGCTGCTTTCTTTTACTCCTGTGTTGCTGTGCTGGCCTGCTGCTCTAGTGCCTGGGTGAGAAGGACAGGACATGCATTACTTGAACCCAGAGTGTCTCCATTGGCTAACAGCTGGTCTCCTGATCTGAGGTCTCAAGGACATATAAGACTTGCACCCACCCAGCTTCTGCACCTGGACTCTGCCATCTGTGAGTCTGCCCTGCCAAGTGGTGCCACCCCAGTACTGGACCCTTGGAAGTAGACATAAGGTGTGTCTCCAGTGAAGCAGATGCATCCTCAGCAAGAGCGATGCATCTCTGAGCAGAACTGATGCATTTCCTCAGCTGAACGGCACATCTTTGAGCAGAACCGATGCATTGCCACTGTTGCATGAATTGGACCCACCACAAAAGACTCTCATCACCGCCACATCCCACATCTTGGGATCAAAGCATCACCTTTGGAACCACCACTGTGCCGCTCTTTACCACGCCAGTTCCTTACATCTTTTATCAACAGCCTTAACGCTGACACTGAGACTCCTCATCACAGCTTCACAACTCATCGGAATCAACGCATCGCCTCAACTGCACAAAACATCTTCAACCTCGGCCTTCACATTGAAAGCCCCGTTGACAGGTTCCTCAACGTCAGTGCAGCAGGACCTCACACCACAGCCTCACCTCATCTTGGAAACAATGCATCATCTCAGCTGCACAATGCATCTTCGATGCAGATCCTCGCAACACTCTGCAATCTAGGATTTAAGGTACTTTGGTTCAGCTGGTATAACTGGGTCCCTGTAGCCAGCCCACACACCTTTGTAGTGTTCCTGAACTTTTGACTTTGTCTCGGTCCGGCATGACCATATATCACCACTATAGCTTTATGCGTCTTATAGATATTTTTATTTAAAACATTGAAATTCAATATCTCCAGTTCTACTTATTGGATTTCTGTTGTTTCAGACTTGTTGTACTTACTATATCTTCATCTTGTTTTCTAATCTGGTGTGGAATCTTTCTTGTGTAGTGTTTTTACTGCTCGAAGGGTTGCGTAAATACTCAACTCACTGCCTCTAAGTTAAGCCTGACTTCTCTGTGCTAAGCTACAAGAGGGTGAACAAAGGTTAATTTAGGATTTGCCAGTACCTTACCCTAACCAGGATTGTAGTTGCTGCTTGACCAGTGCTCATACCTCTGTCAACCAACAGCCCAGTTTCTAATAGTGGGACTTTCAGCAGCAGGGTGTTTTTCTTTCTTTTTTGTGTTGGAATTCTTTACTATTGAAGTACAGCAATACAAACGTAAACAGTTCGGAATATAGGACAGTTTAAGGGACATTTTGAAGTCTTTCATGGCGGCATAATCATAACGGCTATAACACATTTCTCATGCATGGGAAATTGGCACGCATGATTATAATTGTCCATGGCTGTGAAAGGAGAATATTATGCAGGACAGGGAGATATAAGGGGGGGAGAAAGCGAGAGAGAGGGGAGAAGAGGAGAGGAGGAAGGGGTGCAAGGCCAGGGAAGTATGGTAGGGTAAACAATATACTGTTGCAAACTGGGGAATAATGTAAATTGTCACTTAAGATATGTTATCCTGTGTTCCGTCGTGACTGGGTGAGCCAACCGGACCCAACCCGGTTGTGTTTCATATGTCCAGTAGAGCACGCAAGGTGTAGTTCTCGATAGCATGGGTCAATAAGCCATAACTTCCTGCTGGCAAGGGAGGGAGTGGGGGGCAGGGCTGTCCATAATGAGACTAAAGGAAGGCCTGTGGGGAATGGCGGAGGTTATGTAAAAAAGAGAAAGATGGGACGGAAGGTGAGAGAAAGAAAGACGGAAAGGAGGAGCAAAGAGGAAGGCAGAGAGAGGGATGGAGAGAAGATAGGGGAAGGGGTGAACAGACAGACACAGAGGATGCCACTGCAAGTCAAGAGGTTGGGGGGGTGAAAGGCTACTAGTGAGGATTCACAGTGCTTTCTGTGGATGAGGGGGGGAGGGAGATAAATGAGGAAGGAATTTTGGTGCCTCCGCCAGAAAGGGGACCCAGACCTGAGTGAATAAGGGTGCTTGATCTTACAGATTGTAGGTAACCTGTTCATGGGTGGCTATTCGTACCATAGCTGTCATCCATTCGTCTGGGGTTGGAGATGCCGTTGATCTCCAGTGCCGAAGGATACAAATCTGAGCTGTCGCAAGTGCCATATGTAGCAGTCTTTGTTGCGGGCGAGAGAGGGCGGGGAATGGATCTAGATCATCCAGGAGGATAGTCGAGGGGGTGAGTGGCGATTGGGGTGGCATGGAGTCTTTGAGGGTGGAACTCACCGCTTTGCACAGGATCAGGACTGAGGGACATTCACATAGAATATGGAGCAAGTTGCATTGAGTCTCCAGACATCTCCAGCATTTTGCATGTGGTAAAAGTCCAGCTCAGTACAGTTAAATAGGGGTCCAGAACCAATCATGTAATATCTTAAAGAGACATAATTTCAATTGGGCTTCCCTTGTTCCTCGATCTAAGGCATCCAGTATGTCTGTCCAATCTTCCACTGAATAGTCTGTAAATGGACCTGCCATTTGGAGAAGGGGTTTTGAGGAGGGGTTGCGAGTGAAGGTGACGCGTTAGGACGTCGTAAAGGACTGTCAATACTCCTTTATGGTGAGCCCATGTTTTCAAATAAGTGACCAGTGTAGAGGCCTTAAGGTTCCAAGGGGCTGTACCCAGCATTTGTCAAAGACAATGTGCAAGTTGCAGGTAGCGCCATTCCTGCCTCGTGTGTAAGTTATATTTTGCTCGTAGGTTATCGAATGACTGGGGAGACCCCTCATCAACTACCTGAGCGAGGCATTTAATGCCCGCTTGGCTCCACTGTGGCCAATTAAGGGCAATTCCCCCAATCTTAAAGTTATTATTCCCCCAAATGGGGGCTTGGGTGTGAAGGAAGGGGTGTATACCAAGTAGATGGTGTGCTCTGCGAAAGGCTGCACGCATTGCCGAGAGCATCTGGTGGCTGCGATGGTTGAGTTGGACTGTGTTGGTTCCATGCAGTGTAGGCCGTTTAGGCCGCCTGAATGGGAAAGTAAGTGTTTCGCCATAGCTACCCATTGCGTTTGCTCTGGGTGTCCAGGCACCATAACTGTCAGTTGTGATAGATGGAGAGCCAGGGAGTAATGCTTGATGGAGGGGAGACCCAGGCCCCCACCGGATCGAAGTGCCATAAGTTTTGCCGCTGTCAGTATGGGGAATGTAGAACCCCACACAAAGGCTCTCGGCATTGCGTCTATTTGTCTGAGTGTTGAGAGGGGGACTTGAAAGGGGATGATGCCTAGGATTTAGATAATGCGCGGGAGTGTGATCATTCTCACTGCTTGTACCCTCCCCCACATGGGGAGGCCTAGCTGTGACCATTTCACAAAGTCTAGTCTCATGCGTGCTATAAGAGGGTCCAAGTTGTCTGGCACCATACGTTCCAATCCCCGGTTGACAAGTATTCCCAGGTTTTTGAGATGGGACGCGGTCCACCGAAACTGATAACTGTGCAGGGCTGCTTTTGTCACTGTGAACGAGAGGGGCAATCCTTCACTTTTGTCCCAGTTCACCCGGTATCCTGATTGCAATGCAAAATCATCAATGATCTGCAATAAAGTAGTATAGGGATCTCGTCAGGTCAGTTATGGTAAGAAGCACCTCATCCTCGTATAGGTAAATTGTGGAGGTTCCCCCTTTCAGGGGTATAACTGTGATCTGTGGGCCTTGATGGATAGCTGTCATGAGAGGTTCCATTGCCAGCAGGAACAGGAGCGGCGAGAGAGGACATCCTGTGGGATGGTCGTATAACAGGTGAACTTTGGCTATGAATTGGTCTCCTACTCCAAATTTTAGCAAGGTGGCAAATAGGTAGGGCCATTCTATCTGGTCAAAAGCCTTCTCGGTGTCTAGGGACAGGGCGAGATCCTCTTCCAGGATATGCCTGGCTTCCGACAGAGTGTGGCTAAGAGTACGCAAGTGGTTCCAGGAAGTGGTTCCCGGTACAAATCCCACCTGGTCATGATGTATCAAGGACGGGATGACTTTGCGCAGGCGGGCCGCCAGGACGCTGGCAAGTTTCTTGATGTCTCCATTTAGGAGCGATATGGGGCGGTAACTACCACATAGTAGCGGGTTTTGTCCAGGTTTAGGTATGACTGCTATTGTTGCTCTATTGGAAATCATGCCAATAGAGCCTTCACTACAGGCCTCATTGAGTGCATCTTGGACATCGCTTCTCGCCTTGTCACCGGCCCATTTGTAAAATTCAGCTGGGAATCTGTCTTCCCCAGGAGCTTTGTGGTAAGGGAGATAGGAAATGGCTTGCTCCACTTCTGTCCTGCTGAAGTCACTGTCTAGGAGAGAGCGGCCTGCATCCGAAAGGCACGTTAGGGCCGCAGTGTTAAGAAATGCTTCTATATGGACAGAGTCTAACAGTGGTTCCAGAGTATACAGGTGTTGGTGGAATGTTGCGAACTCATTTACTATATCCTGGGGACTAGTGAGTATCTCGCTGGTTGCGGATGTGATTGCTGGTATAGCTATAGCGGCCTCTCTTTGCCTGAGCTGCGCCGCTAGCAGTCGGCAAGCCTTTTCCCCTTGCTCATAGAGTCGTCCCTGTAGTACGTATTTGGCTTGGGACGTGAAGAGCTCGTTGTGCGCAATTCGGGCGCGCTCCAAGGAACGGCGCATACCCGAAGAAGGTTGGCTGGTATATTGTCTCGTTAGACATCATATTTCGTCCTCTAGGGTCACTTGGCGAGCCTTCCTGGCTCTATTATCTATTGCCGCTGTAGGAGGCTGGCCTGGCTTGTAGTGGGTACCAGAGGTACTTACACCTTGTGCCAGGTCCAGTTATCCCTTATTAGTGTAGAAGAGGTGTTTCTAGCAGCTTAGGCTGATAGAAGGTAGCTATGGCAAAGCAGCTTAGGCTGAACTAGGAGACATGTAAAGCTCCTACTATACAACTGGTGTCATATGCACAATATCATAAGAAAACACAATACACAGAAGTACTGAAAATAAAGGTACTTTATTTTTATGACAATATGCCAAAAGTATCTCAGTGAGTACCCTCAGTATGAGGATAAGATATATACACAAGATATATGTACACAAACCAAAATTATGCTGGTAATAGTAAGAAAAGTAATGCAAGCAGTGTAAAGTTACAATAGATTGCAATAGGAGCACATAGGTATAGGGGCAACACAAACCATATACTCCAAAAGTGGAATGCGAACCACAAATGGACCCCAAACCTATGTGAGCTTGTAGAGGGTTGCTGGGACTGTAAGAAAACAGTGAGGGTTATAAAAATAACCCACCCCAAGACCCTGAAAGGTAGGTGTAAAATGCACCTACTTCCCCAGAGAGCACAGAAGTCGTGATAGGGGGATTCTGCAGGAAGAACAAACACCAGCAATGCAACAACATTGGATTTCCAGACCTGAGTACCTGTAAGACAAGGGGACCAAGTCCAATAGTCGCGACAGTGTCGAGAGTGGGCAGGAGCCCAGAAAATGCCAGCTGAGGATGCAAGGAAGCTGCCACCTGTTGGAAGAAGCTTGGAGTTCTGCAAGAAAGAAGAGGACTAGGAACTTTCCCTTTAGAGGATGGATGGCCCACGTCACGATGAAGCTTGCAATGGTGTTCCCACGCAGAAAGACCGCAAACAGGCCTTGCTAGCTGCAAGGGTCACTGTTAGGGTTTTTGGGTGCTGCTGTGGCCCAGGAGGGACCAGGATGTCGCCACTTGGAAGAGGAGACAGAGGGGTGCCCAGCAAAGTAGGGAGCCCTCACAGAAGCAGGCAGAACCCTCAGAAGTACCAGAACTGGCACTTGGAAGAAGAGTGAACCGGAGTCCATGTGAAGTCACAAAAGGGAGTCCCACGACGCCGGAGGACAACTCAGAAGATTGTGCACTGCTGGTTAGAGTGTCGGGGACCCAGGCTTGGCTGTGCATGAAGGAAATCCTGGAAGAGTGCACAGGAGCCGGAGCAGCTGCAAATCACACAGTACCCAGCAATGCAGTCTAGCGTGGGGAGGCAAGGACTTACCTCCACCAAACTGGGACTGAAGAGTCACTGGACTGTGGGAGTCACTTGGACAGAGTTGCTGAGTTCCAGGGACCATGCTCGTCGTTCTGAGAGGGGACCCAGAGGACTAGTGATGCAGTCTTTTGGTGCCTGCGGTTGCAGAGGGAAGATTCCGTCGACCCACCAGAGATTTCTTCAGAGCTCCTGGTGCAGAAAGGAGGCAGGCTACCCCCAGAGCATGCACCACCTGGAAACAGTCAAGAAAGCCGGCAGGATGAAGGGATACAAGGTTGCTAATAGTCGTCTTGCTACTTTGTTGCGGTTTTGCAGGCGTCCTGAGCAGTCAGCGGTCGATCCTTTGGTAGAGGGTGAAGAGGGAGAAGCAGAGGAACTCTGATCAGCTCTTGAATTCGTTATCTGGTGAGATCCCCAAGGCAGAGACACTAAATAGCCTAAAAAGATATGTAATCTCCCTGCAAAATTCAGAGACGGGGCTGTAAAACCTAGGTCTTGCATACTTACAGCTATGCAAAAGCCGTGAGGCATTGGGTCCCGTGAGGGTTTGTTAGTCCCTAAAGTGTAGAAGCTGCAGAGCCGTTGATCTACCTTTTGTAGTTATTACTCCATGCTTTGCAAAATCTAAGTTGTGGTTTGTTATATTAATTTTTAGGTCGCAGCTTTCCTGACAGTGCAGCTGTCTGGTTTGCTAAAAACATCTTGGGGTCTTTAAGCAAGATGTCCTAGGAATGCATTCCGATGGTTGAGTACCATTGGTTTTGTGGTTTGTAACTCACACTTTCTGACTTTCCGTTTGTTGGCTTTATTTGCTTTCAGCTCTCCAGGTTCAGCTTGTTCCTCCCGTTGCCTAAACCATGCTCTGTAGCCTTCCACAAACTTGCTTTGTGTTAACAGTTCTTTAAATCGTGTTCTCGTGATGTCATATTTGCTGTGCATTCAAAGACTGAGGTTTAAGGCCGGGTGCTATGTTCCAAGGGCGTTTGTTTGCTTTACTTTTCCTCACTTCAAAGTGAGAGGATTTATGAGACAACCTTGCTGGATACTGGGGTAGGAAAAAGTTACTTTCTAGCAGACCACAATGTTTAAATGAACTGTGTACTTATTTCAGAATATATCAGAATTATGAACGCACACAAGAAGCAAATTTCTTTTTTTCTGAAGTGTGTTGGAAATTAATATGATCATAATAAATCATTAAACTAGGTGATGAAATGTCCACACATTTTTGTGTGTGCACTGTATAATGTTATTAATAAAACTGTATGTCATGCAAATGTAATGCTCATTTCTGTATAGTTTGATTAATAAAACTGTATGTCATGCAAATGTAATGGCCATTTCATTTGAAAATGTGTTCTCTTCAGTGGCAGTGTGCTACCACACCATGAATACTCTTCTCTAAGCCAGTTCTCTCTACTCTGCACCCCTCTACTTTACACCACTCCATACCACTGAACTATGCACCATTCCACTCTACCCCAGTTCACTGTATGCCTCTTCATGCTACTACTCTCTACTCTATCATGTACCACTCTACTCTATGCCTACGCACTCTTCGCCACTCTACTCTACAGCACTGCACTCATTGAAACTGCTCTCTACACCACTTCACTCTAGGCCACACCAATCTACTCTGCACAACTCCACTCTGCCCACTGTACTCTATGCCACTCTTTAACACCACACTCTATGCCACTGCACTCTATGCCAGTGCACTCTACATCAATGCACCTTACTCTGTAACACACAACTCTATGCCACTGCAATCTGGGCCAAACCACTGTACGTCACTCTAATCTACCCTGCACCACTGCACTCTATCCCACTGTCCCACTGCATTCTACACACATTAACCTAAGCCTTACAGTCTATGTCACTGTATGCAATTGCACTCTACCCTGC
Organism: Pleurodeles waltl; assembly: GCF_031143425.1. Taxonomy (NCBI): domain Eukaryota; kingdom Metazoa; phylum Chordata; class Amphibia; order Caudata; family Salamandridae; genus Pleurodeles; species Pleurodeles waltl. The sequence continues at coordinate 1,189,261,223 of NC_090440.1, read as the reverse complement.
ACCATTCTACTTTACAACACTTAGCTCTATGCCACTTTGGCCCACTTTGTGTCACTCCACTCTATGCCACTACACTTCACATCATTCTACTCTTAACCACTGTACTCTATGCCAATGTACTCTACATAACTGCACTCTATGCCACTGCACTCTACTATGCATCACTGTACTCTACTCCACTCTACACCCCTGCACTCGGACACTCTGCTTTGCAACACTGCACTTTATGTCAATGAACTCCACGCCACTCTACTTTGCACTTCTTCACTCTACACCTCTGCACTCTATGCCACTATACTCTACTCTGCACCATCTCTTTGCTACTCTACTGTGCACCACTCTGTACCACTGCACTCTATGCCCACATGACTCTACTCTGCACTCTATGACACTTCCCTCTATGCCCCTGGACTTTGTGACTCTGCCCTCTGCATCGCTCAACCCTAAGCCACTCTTTTGTATGCCACTGCACTCTATGCCACTCTACTCTATGCCACTCTACTCTACTCAGTGCCACTCTACTGTGCGCCACTCTGCTCTTTGTCACTCTACTTTATGCTACTCCACTCTGCACCACTCTACTCTACTATGCACCACTCTAATCTACACCACTGCATTCTGCAGCACTGCATTGTACGCCACTGAATTCAATACAATTCCAATCAATGCCACTACACTCAATGTCACGGCGCTCTATGTCACTATATTCTTCAACACTCTACTCCAATCCACTTGGCGCCAGTCTGTTCTACTCTATTTCACTCAAGTATATGCCACTCTACGCAACTCTACACTGTGCCACTCCAATACACAACACTCTCTGCCATTCCACTCTAATACACTCCTCGCCATTTCATTCTATGACACTCCACTCCACTTTTCTTTATGCCACTAACATTTAGCCATGCTAAACAGCAGCACGCTGGTGAACAACATTGCTTAAATACATTGACAAAAACAATAGCTCTTGCAGAAGCGAGACCTATTGGCTTTGCCAATGCTTGTTCTGTAAAGGTCTCATTAATGCACCCACCAACAACTAAACTGAGCCGGACAACAAAAGGCAGCGTGCCTTTATGGTGAAAGGCCATACAAGAAAGCCACGAACAAAACAGCTGCAAAGTTTTTGCAATTCAAAATGGGAAAAGCGTAATACTGTAGGTGTAAAAAAATAGAACTTGTCTATTTAACGCGATTCATGTACACGTAGAGTACTGTCCGTTCTCAAGTGACTCCCTGACACCATCAAATCTGGTGATGTAGGTGTATAAACGTCTACGGGGGAATTTCAGGAAACACTTTTTCATGGTTTATATTGCAGGACTTAAAAATTTGGCATTCCTTCTCAGCGCTCTTTATTTTGTTACTTGTTACTTAGAAATTGCATGTGCAAAACAGAGCTTTGCTGATGAATGACAAGTTCAGAAGATTCCTCCGGGTTAGGAGATGCTTGAACCACTTGGATGCCAATTTAGTCATCAGTAGTAACATGCCAGCTGTAGACTTGTGTGATGCCCTATGAGATTGGACTTTTTGATTCTGAGCCTCAAACGTGGGTGATCAGTCAATTGCAGGAGCAAAACCAGAAAAGCCACTTGGGAATCATAATTTATGCATATGCACGGACACTGATGGTACGTGCAACTGCCCAAAGTCTAGCAGATGTTGAATATGCGGTTGTAAATGATGGGAACATTGTAGTCTTCACAGGGGTAGTCAACAGATGTGGAGTAAAAGTAAATATTGTTTCACGAAGTTACACAACTTTCACTCTTTGCAACAAAAAAAAAAAACTGAGTTTGTGAACTTGTTGCATACACAGGTTTGGGTTAACTTACTTGCGCTCCAGAGCAGTCCGTGATGAGATGGCCCAATGTGATTGCCACCGGAGTTGATACCCACCACCCAATATTTTATGCACTTGGTGTTGTCTTATCAGGATTCGACCCACATCTAGACCCCATAGCCAAGGAGTAAATAGTTCCCTGCAAAACACTGAGCAATTTCGAGTCAAACTCCCAGTTGCTCAGCATTTCAACAGTGTGAAATGGCAAAATTCTGTGTGGTCTCAGTTATTTCATGTTTTTTCATTTACATACATTAGCTTCAGTTATCGTAGCTATGGTACAGCAACAACAGGGAATTTCAAAGTTCACTGGGGGTTAGTGATTAAGAGTACTTGAAACATAGCCTTTGTCCCAATTAGTTGCATAGCGTCATCCTTTGTTGAGACGGGTACAATTTCGAGACATCATTATCCTTTGCCCATGGTGAAGTTTCAGATCCTCTTCCATCTGCTGATATATTTAAGGCAGAGTTATCGCATGCATGAGATGACTTGCTGTAGTTTGAAGCCTAAATAAAGAAATCTGGGTTTTGGACCCCACCATTTCTGCAAGGTCACCCCCAAACGTTTTGCCTTCCTGCTCCTATTTTTCCCGACCTCGCTTTTGTAGGCTCTAGGACTCTATGCACTTTATCACTTCTAACCAGTGCCAAAGTGCTTGCGCTCTCTGCTTAAAACATGGTAACACTGACTTATCCCTAAATGGCATACTTAATTCACTTAGAAGTCCCTAATAAAGCGGTACTACATGTACCCAGGGCTTGCAAATTAAATTCTACTAGCGGGCCTCCAACAATGATTGTGCCACCCACTTAAGTAGCCCTCTAACCATGTCTCAGGTCAGCCATTGCAGAGCCTGTGTGTGCAGTTTTGCACTGCCTTTTCGACCAGGCAAAGCTAACCTTTTGCCAGGCCCAACCCTTCCTTTTTAATACATATAATGTACCCCTAGTGTAGGCCCTTGGCAGCCTAGAGAGAGGGCAGAGTGCAATGTATTTGAAAAGTGGGACATTTACTTTTTAGTTTTTCATGTCCTGGTAGTGAAAAAATCCCAAAGTCATGTTCATGACTGCAAGACCTATTGCTTCCATAAGATAACATTGGGATTACCTTATTATATTTTACAAGTATAATTTCTAATTGGAAAGAGATACCTTGTCATCTCTGGTGTATGTGGAATCAAGATTTTAAATCTAAGCTTAAGGTGGAGTTATATAGCTATTTAGTGCCTGCTGCCTATCTCCGATCACACATCTGGGGAGTGACAGCTGGTCTTTGTGCATTCCTCCTAGACAGTAACACACAATGGGAGCTTAGATGTGCAAGCTTGGGCAGGATGGGAGGAGCTGAGAACAGCCTCACTTAACGTGAATAGGCGATCTGCTGTCCGCACACAATGGGCTGCATACCAAGCCTATGGCGAGTCTGCAGCTAGGGCAGGAGGAGCAGGACCTCTGTGTAATTCAAAGGCCTGTTTTGGAAATGTTACCTACTTTAAAGGCTCAACTGGGTATAAGTACTGGACCTCTGATACCACCAATCCAGTAGATTTCGGGACCTGTGAATACTGTGCCAGGAAGAAAGACTACTGTGCTGCTGTAGGACTGCTACTCTGTTGGACTGCTGCTTTCTTTTACTCCGGTGTTGCTGTGCTGGCCTGCTGCTCTAGTGCCTGGGTGAGAAGGACAGGACATGCATTACTTGAACCCAGAGTGTCTCCATTGGCTAACAGCTGGTCTCCTGATCTGAGGTTTCAAGGACATATAAGACTTGCACCCACCCAGCTTCTGCACCTGGACTCTGCCATCTGTGAGTCTGCCCTGCCAAGTGGTGCCACCCCAGTCCTGGACCCTTGGAAGTAGACATAAGGTGTGTCTCTAGTGAAGCAGATGCATCCTCAGCAAGAGCGATGCATCTCTGAGCAGAACTGATGCATTTCCTCGGCTGAACGGCACATCTTTGAGCAGAACCGATGCATTGCCACTGTTGCATGAATTGGACCCACCACAAAAGACTCTCATCACCGCCACATCCCACATCTTGGGATCAAAGCATCACCTTTGGAACCACCACTGTGCCGCTCTTTACCACGCCAGTTCCTTACATCTTTTATCAACAGCCTTAACGCTGACACTGAGACTCCTCATCACAGCTTCCCAACTCATCGGAATCAACGCATCGCCTCAACTGCACAAAACATCTTCAACCTCGGCCTTCACATTGAAAGCCCCGTTGACAGGTTCCTCAACGTCAGTGCAGCAGGACCTCACACCACAGCCTCACCTCATCTTGGAAACAATGCATCATCTCAGCTGCACAATGCATCTTCGATGCAGATCCTCGCAACACTCTGCAATCTAGGATTTAAGGTACTTTGGTTCAGCTGGTCTAACTGGGTCCCTGTAGCCAGCCCACACACCTTTGTAGTGTTCCTGAACTTTTGACTTTGTCTCGGTCCGGCATGACCATATATCACCACTATAGCTTTATGCGTCTTATAGATATTTTTATTTAAAACATTGAAATTCAATATCTCCAGTTCTACTTATTGGATTTCTGTTGTTTCAGACTTGTTGTACTTACTATATCTTCATCTTATTTTCTAATCTGGTGTGGAATCTTTCTTGTGTAGTGTTTTTACTGCTCGAAGGGTTGCGTAAATACTCAACTCACTGCCTCTAAGTTAAGCCTGACTTCTCTGTGCTAAGCTACAAGAGGGTGAACAAAGGTTAATTTAGGATTTGCCAGTACCTTACCCTAACCAGGATTGTAGTTGCTGCTTGACCAGTGCTCATACCTCTGTCAACCAACAGCCCAGTTTCTAATAGTGGGACTTTCAGCAGCAGGGTGTTTTTCTTTCTTTTTTTGTGTTGGAATTCTTTACTATTGAAGTACAGCAATACAAACGTAAACAGTTCGGAATATAGGACAGTTTAAGGGACATTTTGAAGTCTTTCATGGCGGCATAATCATAACGGCTATAACACATTTCTCATGCATGGGAAATTGGCACGCATGATTATAATTGTCCATGGCTGTGAAAGGAGAATATTATGCAGGACAGGGAGATATAAGGGGGGGAGAAAGCGAGAGAGAGGGGAGAAGAGGAGAAGAGGAAGGGGTGCAAGGCCAGGGAAGTATGGTAGGGTAAACAATATACTGTTGCAAACTGGGGAATAATGTAAATTGTCACTTAAGATATGTTATCCTGTGTTCCGTCGTGACTGAGTGAGCCAACCGGACCCAACCCGGTTGTGTTTCATATGTCCAGTAGAGCACGCAAGGTGTAGTTCTCGATAGCATGGGTCAATAAGCCATAACTTCCTGCTGGCAAGGGAGGGAGTGGGGGGCAGGGCTGTCCATAATGAGACTAAAGGAAGGCCTGTGGGGAATGGCGGAGGTTATGTAAAAAAGAGAAAGATGGGACGGAAGGTGAGAGAAAGAAAGACGGGAAGGAGGAGCAAAGAGGAAGGCAGAGAGAGGGATGGAGAGAAGATAGGGGAAGGGGTGAAGAGACAGACACAGAGGATGCCACTGCAAGTCAAGAGGTTGGGGGGGTGAAAGGCTATTAGTGAGGATTCACAGTGCTTTCTGTGGATGAGGGGGGGAGGGAGATAAATGAGGAAGGAATTTTGGTGCCTCCGCCAGAAAGGGGACCCAGACCTGAGTGAATAAGGCTGCTTGAGCTTACAGACTGTAGGTAACCTGTTCATGGGCGGCTATTCGTACCATAGCTGTCATCCATTCGTCTGGGGTTGGAGATGCCGTTGATCTCCAGTGCCGAAGGATACAAATCTGAGCTGTCGCAAGTGCCATATGTAGCAGTCTTTGTTGCGGGCGAGAGAGGGCGGGGAATGGATCTAGATCATGCAGGAGGATAGTCGAGGGGGTGAGTGGCGATTGGGGTGGCATGGAGTCTTTGAGGGTGGAACTCACCGCTTTGCACAGGATCAGGACTGAGGGACATTCACATAGAATATGGAGCAAGTTGCATCGAGTCTCCAGACATCTCCAGCATTTTGCATGTGGTAAAAGTCCAGCTCTGTACAGTTAAATAGGGGTCCAGAACCAATCATGTAATATCTTAAAGAGACAGAATTTCAATTGGGCTTCCCTTGTTCCTCGATCTAAGGCATCCAGTATGTCTGTCCAATCTTCCACTGAATAGTCTGTAAATGGACCTGCCATTTGGAGAAGGGGTTTTGAGGAGGGGTTGCGAGTGAAGGTGACGCGTTAGGACGTCGTAAAGGACTGTCAATACTCCTTTATGGTGAGCCCATGTTTTCAAATAAGTGACCAGTGGAGAGGCCTTAAGGTTCCAAGACAATGTGCAAGTTGCAGGTAGCGCCATTCCTGCCTCGTGTGTAAGTTATATTTTGCTCGTAGGTTATCGAATGACTGGGGAGACCCCTCATCAACTACCTGAGCGAGGCATTTAATGCCCGCTTGGCTCCACTGTGGCCAATTAAGGGCAATTCCCCCAATCTTAAAGTTATTATTCCCCCAAATGGGGGCTTGGGTATGAAGGAAGGGGTGTATACCAAGTAGATGGTGTGCTCTGCGAAAGGCTGCACGCATTGCCGCTAGCATCTGGTGGCTGCGATGGTTGAGTTGGACTGTGTTGGTTCCATGCAGTGTAGGCCGTTTAGGCCGCCTGAATGGGAAAGTAAGTGTTTCGCCATAGCTACCCATTGCGGTTGCTCTGGGTGTCCAGGCACCATAACTGTCAGTTGTGATAGATGGAGAGCCAGGGAGTAATGCTTGATGGAGGGGAGACCCAGGCCCCCACAGGATCGAAGTGCCATAAGTTTTGCCGCTGTCAGTATGGGGAATGTAGAACCCCACACAAAGGCTCTCGGCATTGCGTCTATTTGTCTGAGTGTCGAGAGGGGGACTTGAAAGGGGATGATGCCTAGGATCTAGATAAAGCGCGGGAGTGTGATCATTCTCACTGCTTGTACCCTTCCCCACATGGGGAGGCCTAGCTGTGACCATTTCACAAAGTCTAGTCTCATGCGTGCTATAAGAGGGTCCAAGTTGTCTGGCACCATACGTTCCAATCCCCGGTTGACAAGTATTCCCAGGTTTTTGAGGTGGGACGCGGTCCACCGAAACTGATAACTGTGCAGGGCTGCTTTTGTCACTGTGAACGAGAGGGGCAATCCTTCACTTTTGTCCCAGTTCACCCGGTATCCTGATTGCAATGCAAAATCATCAATGATCTGCAATAAAGTAGTATAGGGATCTCGTCAGGTCAGTTATGGTAAGAAGCACGTCATCCGCGTATAGGTAAATTGTGGAGGTTCCCCCTTTCAGGGGTATAACTGTGACCTGTGGGGCTTGATGGATAGCTGTCATGAGAGGTTCCATTGCCAGCAGGAACAGGAGCGTCGAGAGAGGACATCCTGTGGGATGGTCGTATAACAGGTGAACTTTGGCTATGAATTGGTCTCCTACTCAAAATTTTGACAAGGTGGCAAATAGGTAGGGCCATTCTATCTGGTCAAAAGCCTTCTTCATGTCTAGGGACAGGGCGAGATCCTCTTCCGGGATATGCCTGGCTTCCCACAGAGTGTGGCTAAGAGTACGCAAGTGGTTCCAGGAAGTGGTTCCCGGTACAAATCCCACCTGGTCATGATGTATCAAGGACGGGATGACTTTGCGCAGGCGGGCCGCCAGGACGCTGGCAAGTTTCTTGATGTCTCCATTTAGGAGCGATATGGGGCGGTAACTACCACATAGTAGCGGGTTTTGTCCAGGTTTAGGTATGACTGCTATTGTTGCTCTATTGGAAATCATGCCAATAGAGCCTTCACTACAGGCCTCATTGAGTGCATCTTGGACATCGCTTCTCGCCTTGTCACCGGCCTATTTGTAAAATTCAGCTGGGAATCTGTCTTCCCCAGGAGCTTTGTGGTAAGGGAGATAGGAAATGGCTTGCTCCACTTCTGTCCTGCTGAAGTCACTGTCTAGGAGAGAGCGGCCTCCATCCGAAAGGCACGGTAGGGCCGCAGTGTTAAGAAATGCTTCTATATGGACAGAGTCTAACAGTGGTTCCAGAGTATACAGGTGTTGGTGGAATGTTGCGAACTCATTTACTATATCCTGGGGACTAGTGAGTATCTCGCTGGTTGCGGATGTGATTGCTGGTATAGCTATAGCGGCCTCTCTTTGCCTGAGCTGCGCCGCTAGCAGTCGGCCAGCCTTTTCCCCTTGCTCATAGAGTCGTCCCTGTAGTACGTATTTGGCTTGGGACGTGAAGAGCTCGTTGTGCGCAATTCGGGCGCGCTCCAAGGAACGGCGCATACCCAAAGAAGGTTGGCTGGTATATTGTCTCGTTAGACATCATATTTCGTCCTCTAGGGTCACTTGGCGAGCCTTCCTGGCTCTATTATCTATTGCCGCTGTAGGAGGCTGGCCTGGCTTGTAGTGGGTACCAGAGGTACTAACACCTTGTGCCCGGTCCAGTTATCCCTTATTAGTGTAGAAGAGGTGTTTCTAGCAGCTTAGGCTGATAGAAGGTAGCTATGGCAAAGCAGCTTAGGCTGAACTAGGAGACATGTAAAGCTCCTACTATACAACTGGTGTCATATGCACAATATCATAAGAAAACACAATACACAGAAGTACTGAAAATAAAGGTACTTTATTTTTATGACAATATGCCAAAAGTATCTCAGTGAGTACCCTCAGTATGAGGATAAGATATATACACAAGATATATGTAACACAAACCAAAATTATGCTGGTAATAGTAAGAAAAGTAATGCAAGCAGTGTAAAGTTACAATAGATTGCAATAGGAGCACATAGGTATAGGGGCAACACAAACCATATACTCCAAAAGTGGAATGCGAACCACAAATGGACCCCAAACCTATGTGAGCTTGTAGAGGGTTGCTGGGACTGTAAGAAAACAGTGAGGGTTATAAAAATAACCCACCCCAAGACCCTGAAAGGTCAGCACAGAAGTCGTGATAGGGGGATTCTGCAGGAAGAACAAACACCAGCAATGCAACAACATTGGATTTCCAGACCTGAGTACCTGTAAGACAAGGGGACCAAGTCCAATTGTCGCGACAGTGTCGAGAGTGGGCAGGAGCCCAGAAAATGCCAGCTGAGGATGCAAGGAAGCTGCCACCTGTAGGAAGAAGCTTGGAGTTCTGCAAGAAAGAAGAGGACTAGGAACTTTCCCTTTAGAGGATGGATGGCCCACGTCACGATGAAGCTTGCAATGGTGTTCCCACGCAGAAAGACCGCAAACAGGCCTTGCTAGCTGCAAGGGTCACTGTTAGGGTTTTTGGGTGCTGCTGTGGCCCAGGAGGGACCAGGATGTCGCCACTTGGAAGAGGAGACAGAGGGGTGCCCAGCAAAGTAGGGAGCCCTCACAGAAGCAGGCAGCACCCTCAGAAGTACCAGAACAGGCAGTTGGAAGAAGAGTGAACCGGAGTCCATGTGAAGTCACAAAAGGGAGTCCCACGACGCCGGAGGACAACTCAGAAGATTGTGCACTGCTGGTTAGAGTGTCGGGGACCCAGGCTTGGCTGTGCATGAAGGAAATCCTGGAAGAGTGCACAGGAGCCGGAGCAGCTGCAAATCACACAGTACCCAGCAATGCAGTCTAGCGTGGGGAGGCAAGGACTTACCTCCACCAAACTGGGACTGAAGAGTCACTGGACTGTGGGAGTCACTTGGTCAGAGTTGCTGAGTTCCAGGGACCACGCTCGTCGTGCTGAGAGGGGACCCAGAGGACTAGTGATGCAGTCTTTTGGTGCCTGCGGTTGCAGAGGGAAGATTCCGTCGACCCACCAGAGATTTCTTCAGAGCTCCTGGTGCAGAAAGGAGGCAGGCTACCCCCAGAGCATGCACCACCTGGAAACAGTCAAGAAAGCCGGCAGGATGAAGGGATACAAGGTTGCTAATAGTCGTCTTGCTACTTTGTTGCGGTTTTGCAGGCATCCTGAGCAGTCAGCGGTCGATCCTTTGGTAGAGGGTGAAGAGGGAGAAGCAGAGGAACTCTGATCAGCTCTTGAATTCGTTATCTGGTGAGATCCCCAAGGCAGAGACACTAAATAGCCAGAAAAGGAGGTTTGGCTACCTAGGAAGGAGGATTGGCTACCAAGAGAGGTAAGAGCCTATCAGAAGGAGCCTCTGACATCACCTGCTGGCACTGGCCACTCAGAGCAGTCCAGTGTGCCACAGACACCTCTGTTTCCAAGATGGCAGAGGTCTGGGACACACTGGAGGGTGCAGGTCAGGGGTACCACACCACTACCCTTTCCTTTGCCTAGTTTTGAGCCAGAGCAGGGCTGGGGAATCCCTAAACTGTGTGTAGACTGGCTTATGCAGAGATGGGCACCATCTGTGCCCATCAAAGCCTTTCCAGAGGCTTGGGGAGGCTACTCCTCCCCAGCCCTCACACCTATTTCCAAAGGGAGAGGGTGTTACACACTCTCTCAGAGGAAGTCCTTTGTTCTGCCTTCCTGGGCCAGGGCTGCCTGGACCCCAGGAGGGCAGAAACCTGTCTGAGGGGTTGGCAGCAGCAGCAGCTGCAGTGGGGACCCCCGAAAGGCAGTTTGGCAGTACCCGGGTTCTGTGCTAGAGACCCGGGGGATCATGGAATTGAGGCATTGGGGTTATAATTCCATGATCTTAGACATGTTACATGGCCATCTTCGGAGTTACCATTGTGACGCTGTACATAGGTAGTGACCTATGTACAATGCACGCTTGTAATGGTGTCCCCGCACTCACAAAGTCCGGGGAATTTGCCCTGAACGATGTGGGTGCACATTGGCTAGTGCTTGGCTAGTTCCAGCTTGTTTACGCTCAGGCGGTGGTCTGGGTGATCGGCATCAGAACCGGTACTCCCCCGCCATGCCGTCCCCTGTCGCTCTGTCGTGGCCAGCGCCCCACTCACTTGCATGCGGCTGAGGCTATCTGTCCTCCAGGGGGAGGGGAGGCTCCTCCCCTCACCTCCTCTCCAGTCCTGTTCAGCGCTACTCACACTCCACCCAAGTTGTCAGGTACTCACAGGGTCCACCAGGGCCACCCCAGAACTCCAGTCTGCGGGCACAGAACCTCAGTTCCTCCTGCGCCCCTCACACACGCTCAGCGCGCAGTCTCCTCATCCCCGACGGAGGGCGTTACTCGAGGCACCTCCATTGTGGGCATCTCCCCCCGATGTCGCAGCCGGCTCGTTCCAACGGCTGCATGCCTCAGGGCTCCGAGTTCCGGGTACGTATCTTCCACACGTCCGACACTTGCATGCGCAACCGGACCGTCCCGGCAGCCACGTGTCAAGCGCCAAGCTTGTTGTGGGCCGCAGTCCACAGTCTTCTGGCGGGCCCTCACTTTGTGCCTCTCTCCCACTTCAAAGGGCTATGCGCCCGGGCAACAGCTCCCTTCATGACAAGCTCCATCGCAAGGGGGAGCCCCCATGCCAAAAAGACGAATTTTGCTATACCAAGGGTGCCCCTCATCCCTGATCGGAGCCCAAAGCCTCGTGGAGCCCCAGTGCTAGGTGGCCATCTTCGTTTGTGCCAGACCACGCCCAACGGGGAATTTTTCATGGGTTGACTATATCTATGCACTAACAGAACATTATGGATGTCTAGAAGTGAAAATGCCCCTATTATGGTTCGTGGCAACCCTCAACTCTAAGAAGCAGCAGGTACACAGTTGCTGCTTTGCAACATGGACATCAATTGATGTTTGCAAGAGTTTGTCCACTGTTATGCATGGCTTGCTGCTTGGTACTTCAGGCATTGTCTTTGCTACACCTGGTCTAAGGAATCATGAAGGCAGGGATAAATCATAAACTTGAGCTTTAAGAGCTGTGAATATTTACTGTAGATTCTGTTTTCACCTTTCAATAACTCATTAGCAGCTAATAGAAGGCCTTGACTGACTACCAGTGGGATGGGGCAATCCATGTATTATTACCATAATCACAGTGTATGTGATGTCACGCCCTAAAACAATGGTATTTTGATAAACTTGATATCCCTGGTTAACAGTGATGCAATAGACAGTTCCTGTAACTGAAAACACTGACCTTTCAAGAGTAGGGCTTTGAATAGTAGAGAATTGTAATGCATGGTTACTCTTTGGTACTTGCTGCTCTGACCAGTGGCAAGAACAGTCTCTAACTCCATTAGCATTTGTAACTTTCACAATGTCTTCTTCCACCAAAAAAGATGGTAATATTGGTGTAATTTGGGCAAGAAAATGGTGTATACACCTCCATATTTTTATTTGTCATATATGGAATAATTTTCCACAATGGAAAAATATTTCCACACAGATTTAAAACATGGAAATTGTTCACAATATAGACAATCTGCTAGAGTACGGTGGAAGATGAAAACAATATACCTGTAAATATAGGCTATTTATAGATTTATAAAAATATTCTGTGGGATTTTGGGAATTATAATAAATTAGGAAAACTATGCAAATCATAATCAAGAGTGTCTACACTGCATAGTTTTACCCAGTTTTGTAAATCAAGCTCTAGACAAACCAGTAGCTCGGGAGCTATTGGTAGCTTGACAGCTCCCTGAAAGTAGCTAATGGAAGCCCATCTGATTAGGTCTGGGAACATTGAAGGAGATATTTAGTCACATTTTAAGGCCCTTGGAGTCCCAGCAAAATAAAACAATGTCAGGTGTCTACACTAACACAAACATACACTGACAGTCAGATGCAGTGAGATGGTCTGCAACATGATCACATGCTTTCCCTCGCAGAGCGTCAACGTTGAATAGAGATTGGTCACGTTGTGTATCTCATTCTGTCAACCACAGTGTGTAAATTAACACTCAGCCATGAAAGAATGGCAGAAGGAGTGGGAATAGATTTGCTTTAGTAGGGGGCTGCAAGGAGTGATCCATATTGGTAATCTTATATGGGAAGGTAAGAAGTGGATTTTCTTTTTTTTTGTCAATTATTTTATTTGAGTTTCAACCAAAGCGAAGCATAGCCAAATAGACATCACATAGCAATCTCTGTGTAAAGCACCTAAACTAAAAACATATATCAAACATCCCCTCCCTCCCTCTCCACCCACTCCACAACACAGAAACCATCAGCCAATTTAGCAATCCCTGATTTCAGTTTTTCCTGTGTTCTCGTCCAGCCCAGAGGCCTCTCATCTTTCAATGTAATATAATATGTCCCTCTCATTACCCCAGGAGTCCACACTCGACAAGAGCCTATATATCCAAGGAATAATACGTCATCCAATCTCCCCATATCTTTTTAAACTTTCATGGGCATCCTCTATTTATGTAGGTCACTTTTTCCCCCCTCATGAGCCCGTCCATCCCTCTCCTCCATGCATCTACAGAGGGTCATGTCTCTGAGCCCCAAAGGCGGGCTATGTCCCTTTTGGCTACCATCAGTCTCAGTCCACACAACATGAGCTTTTGTCGGGGCAGGTCAATATCATTCGTTATTCCCAATAAAGTATACTTGGGGTCCAAGGGCATCTGCACTGGCAGTACTCCCTCCATCTCTCTTACCATCTCATTCCAAAACTCTTTGATCTTGGGGCATTCCCATAATACGTGGAAGAAGGATCCGATATTACCTCGGCATCTAATGCAGTTCGGATGCTTCTCTCTTCCCATCACATGTAATCGTTGTCTATCATACTATACCCTATGTAACATTTTAAATTGGATCAGCCTAAGTATTGACCTAATAGCCACCTCTCTAGGGAACATCAGTGTCGCCTCACAGTCTATGTCTTCTAAAACCCCTAGCTCTGCTTCCCACCTACTACGCAAGTTTATCAGTGTATTTGGCATATTGTTGTTAATAGTCTTATGTATTAGGGATGTCGCTTTAGTGTCTAGGCCGCCAATTAACAGTCTGCCTTCTAAAGGGGCGCTATCAGGTGTTCCCTCTCCCGGGAGACCCTCTACTCTCCATGCATGTCTGAAGTGTGTGTAATGATAGACCTGTGTTTTATCAGTGTATACTCAGTTTGGAGGGATGCAAAGGACATAATATCCCCCTCCTCCATCACATCCCCAACTTTTGAGATACCAATTCGGTCCCAGCACTCGAAACCTTTCAATTTCCTAATTTCCCGCAACCAGCCCCCCTTCCCAAAGTGGGGTCTCTTTAGTGGGACATCGGTGCTACCCCATCATCTTAGTAACTCTTATCCAAGCCTTCAAGGCCACCTGGGTGGCTGGCAAAAGATGTCCGGTCTCTCTTCCATCGTATAGGTAGTGCCTACATGATTTCCCATCCCATTGAAGTCACTCTAGGAGGAAGGTGGGATGGTCTCCCGATGAGAATAGCCAGTCATTGACATTGACCAGGTGCACCGCCCAATAATAAGCCCCTTTACCCGGCAGAGACAATTCCCCTGCATAATGATTGCATAGTAGCGTCTTAAGAGCTATTCTTGGATGTTTCCCTTCCCACAGGAAGAGCCTCATATCGCAGTCTTTGACCCTGAACAAGCTTGGTGGGATCTGATAGTATAAGTTTTGTAACACATAGAGGAGCTTTGGTAAAGGGATCATTTTAATCATTGCCACTCATCCCATAAGTGTGAGAGGCAGAGTTCCCCATCTTTCCAAGTCAGTCTTGCACTCCCTCAGCACCCTCCCCAGGTTATAAGCATGGCAGCTGTCGGCCTTATGTGTCACGTAGATGCCAAGGTATAGGAAGCCCTTGCTGGTGCACTGCAGGCATACCGGCAGAGGGGGGAGTGAAACATCTCCCCGTGGGGTATATAGAATTGTTTTATCCCAGTTAATACAATATCCTGAGTGCCTCCCATATTCCTCAAGCAGATGAAAGAGCGTCGGAAGGGATATCTCTGGGTGTGCTATGTATAGGAGGATGTCATCCGCATATAGAAAAATACGCTCCTCCCCCTCTTCCTCCTCTCTCAGTCTGAAACCATGGAGGCTCGGTCAGGTGCGGATCTTACACACTAGGGGTTCAAGGGTAAGGGCAAACAATAGGGGGGAACACTGGGCATCCCAGCCTCATGTACCACGCAATGGGGAAGTAAGAGGAGAGGACCCCGTTTACCCTCACTGCCGCCACTGGGTTACAGTAGAGCAGGCACACCCACTCCCTATATCTCAGACCAAATCCGAATCGTGTTGGTGTAGCCTCCAAAATAGGCTATTGCACTGCATCAAAAGCTTTCTTTGCATCCAAGGCTAAAAATAGGTGAGGATCCAAGTGGGCCATTATGGTGGTCAGCCACACATGCGCCCCCCGCAGATTATGTCTCGTGGAGCATCCAGCCATGAAGCCGGTCTGGTCCATGTGGACTAATGGAAAAATAACACCCAGCATACGAGTTGCCAGCACTGTGGCCAAGACTTTCACTTCCACATTCAGCAGGGATATCGGTCTATATGGTGCACACCACCATTTGGGCCTCCCCTCTTTATGTATCACTGCTATCTCAGCCCTCCTTAAGTGTGGGGGGAGAACTCCCTGTTTTCGGGCCTCCAGAAACATATTTAAGAGATGGGGAGCCAGGATAGCGCGGAAGCTGTTGAAGAGCTCCGTCGGAAACCCATTTGGTCCTGGGACTTTGCCTGGTCTGAGCCTTGTCAGGGCAGCTGTGATCTTGTCTAGAGTGATATCTCCCTCCAGCTCTTCCTGCCCCTTCACTTCCCAGGCAGGAATGTCTATACTCTCTAGGTACTCTGTGATGCAGTCAGCATTTTCTAGTAATCTTGCCCTGTAGAAATCCCTATAGTAGCAGGCAAAAGTCTCTGTGATATCATTGTCAGCAGACACCCTAATCCCTTCCTGAGTCTCCACCTCTTGTATCCACCTAGCTTCCTTCTCCTTTCTCCCGAGCCAGGCCAGGAGTTTGTCCCCTGTCTCATACAACCTATGTTGGACCGCCTGCAAATGACTCCTAGCCTCCTTTTCTGCTGTCTCTCGATATTCAGCTCTCCTCAACTCTAGTTGATGAAGTGACAAAAGTGTCAGCACCTGCACTACTGTTCCCTCTATTTCTAGGAGCTTGTGTTCCATTTTACTCAGCTGTTCATTGTCTCTCCATCTTTTCTGGGCTACTAGATTTTGTGCACTGTCTCGAAGTACCATTTTATAAGCCTCCCAAAACACCACTGCTGAACCGACTGACCCTGTATTTTCTTGAAAGTATAATTCATTGTCTACCCAAAGCCCTTGTGCCATTTCGCACTCTTGTAGATCCCAGGCACCCAACCTCCACCTTCTACGCCCCTTCACCCCTCCGCCCAGACGCACCTCCAGAGGAGAATGACCTGACAGCCCTCTTGCCTGGTACTCAGCTTGTTGTATAGTGCCCACCTCTCCCCCCGGGGCAAAGATATAATCCAGTCCAGAGAAAACCCTGTGGGCCCCAGAGAAATAAGAATACTTTCTGTCCATGGGATGAGCCCTTCTCCACAGGTCCGACAATCCCAAAGCTGCAGCAAAATCGCACAGTGGTGTAGTGGGATCCAAGGATTTCCTCATTCCGGTTCTGTCCATACCTGTCTCCATCATATCATTAAAGTATGTGGTGTGGGGAAGTAGACTCTAGCAGGATCCTTGCTAACTTCTATGGGAGGGGGGCCTGGAGTCTCAGCAGGGCATACGCACTCAGCAGCAAAACCTCTCTACGTCCCCAGAATCCCTTCACACCTACATATCTACCCTCAGGGTCCAACCATTGGTGGGTGACACGAAAGGGGGTGGACCGACGAATCAAGATCGCCACTCCCCTGGAGCCAGACTAATATCCAGCATGCGCCAACACAACATAGGGGCCTCTACTCAGGAAAGCACACTTCGTACCCCGGAGATGTGTCTCCTAAAGGAGTACTATATACGGTCTCTGCCTTTTTATATATTGGGACACTAGTCTGCGTTTAACCTTGTCTCCCAGGCTGTTCACATTCCAGGAGAGGACAGTAAAACCCTGCTCACCCTCTGAGGATGTTTCCTTAACTTTACTCATTGGGGAAATCTAATACAACCAATCATATTTATTTAATCCCAGGCCTCTAGGAGTGTAAATGAGGGGATCGAGAACCTACCTCCCTAAGAATAAGGTGCTCAACTATTTGTGTCTGTGGGTTAACTGTGTAATGTGACAACCGAAGAAGAACAAAGCTTCCTAAAGTAGAACCCCGGCCCACCCCCCTCCCCACCTCCCCATGGCCCCTGTGAGTGTTCATCTCCACACCCCTGCACCACAGGAGTCAAGAGATCTGTAGCTCCCTACCCTCCCAACAATACAAACTTATAGAACGTAATTAAGGGAGTTATATCCCTGTTAAAAGTGGGGACCCAACTGCTTGGTACTCAATAGATAAGGGCTTTCTTGCCCCCATTCAAAAACCCCTCAAACTTATGTAACGCCTCTGTCAATTGGGTGGGGGGGAGCAATAGTATCCTTCCTTGCTCCTCCAGCCTCCCTTCATAGGACTACCCCTCCGGACTTCTGGGCCTCCGGGGCCTCTTTCTCAGTCTCCATATTGTCATTGGCCTCTAGTAGCGGATGAGGGGACTCCCTTCCCAGTTCAAGGCGACTTTCTGAAGTTAAAGAATCCATATCTGCACTTCTATTTCGCTTCTGAATGGTTGCGCTGCGATTCCCTTCCGAGCCCGTTGTGTCCGCTCCCTTCTCTGCACGTGGGGGACACACCACGGCGTATCTCTACCAACTCTATGCCATCACCATCCCTGCGTCCCGGGAGGAACCACTCTTTGGGCCTCGCACCTTCCCTCTCTCTGGGCTCGTCAGTCCCTCCATTCCCCTTCCTTGGGAGCTGGGGGCTCTCCTCGAGCCACCCCCAGGCCTCCTTCAGAGACTGAAAAAAGAAAGCCTTCCCCTGGAACAGGACCTTCGGTTTGGCTGTAAAGAGGAGCATGTCCTGGAGCTAGAGACCACGAAGCTTAGCTTTAACCGAGTCAGAGGTACGGCGTTGTTATTGAAGTTCTCTAGTGTAGTCAGGGAAGACCAGGATCTTAGAGTTTTCACACCGGACCTCACCCATTCTACGTACTTCCATTAGGATCATGTCCTCGTCTTGATAGTTCAGAAAATGGGCAATCAACAGCCTAGGGGGTGGCCCAGGCGGGGGCCTCTCTCCCAGCGATCTGTGGGCACGTTCAATCACAAAGCAGGTAGAAAACTTTTCGGGTGGGGGGACTCTCTGGAGCCATTGATCCAAAAATCGGTTCATATCAGGCCCCTCAAGTCCCTCTGCAAAACCCACAAAGCGGAGATTCTTGCGCCGTGCTCAGTTTTCAGCATCCTCCAGCCACCACATAATACCCTTCTTAAGGATCTCTGACACTTCTTTTCCAGGTCCCTAACAGTGTCTTCCATTTCCGAGATGCGCGACTCCACAGGCGTAACTCGTTCTGCCACTTTTCGGAGGTCCTGGCCCAGCACGGAGACCCCCGAATGTACCGCACCCATTCGCCCCTCCAGTGCCTCCCTGTATGCCTGGATCGCGGAAAGAAGTGCAATATTGTCAGGGGCCACCACAGGGTCCGTCACTGGCATCTGGGGGGATACCACCTTGGTGTACCGATCCATTTTGCTCTATCAAGTTGGTTTAGGATCCTTATCTCTTACCATTGGAAGACCTTGGCAGGCTCCTCCGTACCATCTACTCACCACTAGTCATCTGTCAGGCAATGTGCAGCGGTGCCCAGCTGCTGGAAGGGACCCAGCGGGGGGATCCACCAGTCTCCTCCCGACCCTCGGTACAGGCGTCCGCCCCGGGTCCCCACCTGCACAGTCCTGCATCTGAGCCTTCCTTCTTCCTCCTCAATGAGGGGGGATGCGTCTCCT
This sequence comes from Pleurodeles waltl, assembly GCF_031143425.1. Lineage (NCBI taxonomy): Eukaryota > Metazoa > Chordata > Amphibia > Caudata > Salamandridae > Pleurodeles > Pleurodeles waltl. The sequence continues at coordinate 1,189,242,550 of NC_090440.1, read as the reverse complement.
CTCAGCAGTCCTTTGCCACCGCTTTCCAGGCCCATTGATCACCACCGGCAGGCTACTGTTGGTTGGCTATGCGGGGGTCTTATCCTTCATGCCCCTTCTCATCTTCATGTGGGCAGCGGATCTCTGATGACCCTCAGCCCCGGTTCCGGCACCCCATACAGTGAAAATTGAGGGTTGGGGTAGGAGAGGGGGCACGCCGCACCGACTCAGCTCTCTTCTGTGCACCACCGGGGACCGGCCCGACCTCCAACTACGGGCGCTCCAGTGGTACCCCCGCGGCAGACCCCCGGATCTGAAGGCCCACGTCTCAGCTGCTCCTCTCCTCCAAGGCGCTCCGCCCCCATCCAATCTCCCACGGCGGGGATGCCTCCAGGCCCGGGCTGGCCGCGCCACCTCAGCAGCCACACAAGAGTGCCCCAGTCGTTCTACGGCCTTTCTTTTTGTCAGCGAATCCCCAAAAGGGGGGGGGGGGTCCTCCCCTTCTGTTCCGGTGTGTCCCAGAGGGGTTAGGATGTTTTTAAAGGATATTTTGGCAGAGGCCGCTACGGAGCTCTTCAAGGAGCGTACGTCCTCGGCGCCATCTTGGCTCCACCCCCTCCAGAAGTGGAATCTTATTGGATGTGGTCATCTTTAGCGGTGTGCAAAATCCACCTAATCTGCTTTCGTACATAAAAGAACAAATAATTACTGAAATGCAAATCCATCATTTAGTGCTATATTTTAGCGCAAAAGTGCCCGCTTGTCAATTTTTGATGCTAGGATACAATTTTCACAAAAAAGCGCAAAAAACACAGCTGCCACAAACACTAGGTGCTTCTATCTGTCTGTTTGCATTTATCCAGGACTACAGCGCAATTTAATTACATTATGTGCCATAATGCTGTAATTTTTAGTGTTATAACAAGCATACCTCAAAATTATGTTGGTGTAATTTAAATTTCACCAAGGCCTAGCCATATTGAAATCGTGATAGTATTCATGAGTAGCTCAGGGTGATATTCATTGACCAAAAGTAGCTCCTGTCATAGAAAAGGTTGGAGACCCCTGCTCTAGACCTTTTTTTCAGCAGAAAATTGGGTAATGTCTAAAGGCGTTGTCAAGTTGATGGAAAGCTTCTAAATATACACACTAGTCTCCTTATCCAACTTCAGTCTCAGTTTTTATTAAGGAGACTCTTATTGATGACTCTGTTAGACATTATGGGGGTTATTCCAACTTTGGAGGAAGTGGTAATCCGTCCCAAAAGTGACGGTAAAGTGACGGATATACCACCAGCCGTATTACGAGTCCATTATATCCTATGGAACTCGTAATACGGCTGGTGGTAAATCCGTCACATTTGGGACGGATTACCACCTCCTCCAAAGTTGGAATAACCCCCTATGTTGCCTATTCACCCACTGAATGTTGTAGTATGTAAAGTAGTACTACAGAAGTACTACATTTGTACTACAGAATGCTATTGACAAGCCTATGGGCCTGCTTCCATTAAATAGTGCATCCGAGCTGAGACGAAGGAAGGTGCCGGGACACATCCCTGGTGAACTCCCTAATAAGAAGAGGAGTTAGCCAGGGATATTTCTTGGCACCTACCCTCTTCTTATTGTTCATTCGTGGTTCCATTACATAACTGATGGACTGTGAAAATGATTAACCAAAAATGGATGGGTCCAAGGTCCCACGTCAATTATTTGTGGATGATGCACCCCTTCTTTCAAAAAACCCTAGGGGTATATGTATTTTCTAGAAAGATTTAGGGCCTGATTTACATTTTGGCAGACGGGTTACTCTGTCACAACGGTGACAAATATCACTTCTACTGAAATCTACATCCTGTAGGAAATAATGGGATTTATATTTTGACAGACAGGATATTCATCAGTGTTGTTATGGAGTAACCCATCTGTCGAAATCTAAATCAAGCCCTGTCATTTTGCCCTGGAAATAAAAGGAATCAAAACCAAATAAATGGTATTTAATTTGCAGAAAATAAAGTTAAAGGAAGAGTTGTCCTGGAAGGGAAAGTATTGGAGAGGGTTTTCATGTCTGTTTCTTTTAGGGATGAGACTTAGGGCCACATGTACGTACCTTTTTTCTCATCGCAAATGGCCCGATTCGCGGAATCCGACCGTTTGCGATGAGAAAAAAGCTTGTTGGTATGTACAGACCCGTTTTTGTGATTTGGTAATCTATTTACCGAATCACAAACCCTTTTCCTAATTTCAAGTCGCAGTCCGATGTATGATTGTTTTGTGACCGCGAATGCCAAAAGGTGCTTGTGAATTTGTGAAATCAAGCTACTAGAATAGTGTATATTAAGCACAAGGTTTGCTACTGTTCCATCAGACAGTCTTTGAAATCTCTTTTTGGCTTTCAGGTGGGAATTTCATTTCAAAACATTCATGGATTATGTTAATCTTCCAGGGCCTCGTTTATTAAATTTGGGTTACGGATTCTCCCTCTTACGTGTTCATTGACTAAAAATGATATTGCAACAAATCTATGTCCTTTGAACTTCCAGGCAGAAGAGAATGAAGAACATTTGCTATTTTTTGTAGTTCCTATGTGAAAGAGCATGTTCAGTGGACTGATCCCCTTTGCTGTTCACTGGGGATCAGATACCATAACAATGCACTAAGAATGTGCAAACCAGCCACCAAAAGCTGTATTATTGTATCTATCTCAAAATACCTGCACTCAGTCTGGCATATATGATTAAGGAAAGAAATTATATTGTGATTTTTCGGTATATTTTAAAAGCGCAGAGCACTTTAAAGTTTATTATCTGAACGAAGTTATAAAAGTGAAACAGCCACTAGTCAATTGATCTGACTACAGTGTATCATATTGAGCATATAGTGTACTTTTTTAGCTAGCTCAGAAAGCCCTTCATTGTTTTCTGGATAGCATAGTGGACCCATTTTGAGTGTTTTTAGGGACCCTTTTAAAAGTTTTTGCTGACCAATTAAGCTTGTTTTAGCACCCTTGTCTAGCACTTTCTCTTATGTTTTTTTAATTATTGTTTACAACTAGCATCTTGCACTAACTTAGTAGCTACACCATTGTATTTTGTCCTTTCTTGAGTTATTAATATTTTAATGTATTTATATGTTTTATGTGTACGTTTCTGGTTATATAAACCACAATAAAGTTTTTGATAATGATTCTACATCTGAGCTAGAATCCTCCTCCTTTGCCTCCCTTATATTTCCTAAGGAATGGTCTCTGACACTGCGGCTGAGATCTTCATAAGCTTAGATATGTGATTATGTAATAAACGTGGGAGGGACAAGAGGGGATGGCCGGAAAATGGTAAATATTTCCTACTAAGTGGGATGGGTTTGGGGAGATTTATAGAAGCTTTTATGGAGTGGCATGCTAATACAAACACACACAAAACAATGAATAAGATCATTGCTAGTCACAAACTACCCTTCTAAAGTTACTAAAGCCCAAGAGGTGTCAAAACAGGTGTGACTGTATTCTAGGCCAGTCTAGAAATTAAGTCAAGCACACCGTATGGCCGCTCACAGTTACTGCAATGCACTTCCATAAAAAACATTAGAGGCAGAGAGTAAAGTAATACCCCAGAGGAACTATTGTTAAAGACATTTAATTATTTTGACATTTAAATGGAATATGTTTATATATTTTAATATTTATATTGTTGTGCTTGAATTAATTCTTTTAAAACTTAATAATGAACGTATTACAAAAGAAAATTAAATTAAATGCTTAATTTCTTGAAAAATAGAAAAATCATAATAACTAAATCATAAATTTGTTACAAAATAGACTACCTGTTGTATAAAAATGTTAGTTGTGGGTGTCTTAGGTATTGTTTGAAAAATATTATTTGTAAATTAAAAATAATATATTTAAAATATTTATTATGCATTTACTTGAATTAGTTAACATGCTCTAACTTGTGTTAGTCTTACGTTAAATATAAATGTTTTAAATAATTTACCTTTATGTTTAACATTGGATTATTTCAATCATTTATTAAATAATAATAAACTTTAACAATTGCCCCATACTTTCCCCTAGAGAAATGTCTGCAATGGTGGCGGAGATCTCCACATCTATTTGCAGTAGGCTCCACCTTCTGATTTCATGTGGTGGTAATGTGTATGTCTAATGCTAGGTGCGGATCTACATTTGAAAATGATGAATACGAAAAAAGTGAGAAGTTACATCTAGGTGTAGAAGATATATAGATAGTGCACCACTACACAAAGTCAGTACAGTCCAGTAACACAATGTTGTCTTTTGACCATCTTCATTTTTTTATTATTGCTTTTTCTTGCATATATGAACATTCAGCCAACGCGTTTCGTCCTAAACAAAAGGACTTCTTCAGGGCTGAAATATGACAAAAAGGATGTATGTATCACACCAGGACAGAAAGAATACAGTGAATACATAAACAATTAAACATATAAAATATATACAAGGACATACAAAAGCCATCTATAATACACATACTTATAATCATAAGAGACAAGGGACAAATAATATTTAGAAAATTATCACACATATAATCAATAAAAACATATATATTAATATACCACATAACACATATTACCAATATTTACAAGAAAAGATAAGGAAAAAGAGAACCCATACAAAAGAAAGAAATATACAAAGGCAAATTTTAAAAGAAATATTTATAATTTCTGCATAATTCTGGGAATTTGTAATATCACCATAATTTTGTTGTTTCTGAAAATGTGTATATTTCGTATACAAGAGCATAAAAAGGTGATTATAATTTAAACAAGCCATATCTTATATTTGTATAATCTTTAAGTTGATTGTCTTTCCATATTATTGAAATGGTAGATGTCCAATGCTAACCCATTGTTACCAGAAGGAATGATGACACCATGTAATATCCCACAAGTTAAAAAAATAGTTAGCAACCATAATTACAAATTGCCCACGCGTATATTTAATATATTCAAAAAAATGTGTAGAGAATTTAAAAAGAGATTATCAAAATATGTAAGGAAATAGCCATGGATAATGGCCAGAAAATACCACAAAAGTTGAACACCAAGACACCCACAATATAATTTTCAACAAAAAAAAACACGAGAAAATACGCTTTGAAGAAAATAACCAAAGCTTGAATAAATAAATGCATAAGTATAGGTGTTACTGTTTTAAGAGAAAACACAACTCGTGAACCATAAACACCTGTGCCTACAAGTGCTTAGTCAGTAACACATGTGATGAATCTAAAATTTTAACACATCGCATATACTAATAGTTCTCATCATCACTGCAAAGCAGTCTGAGTAGAAAAAGACATTGGCAAACATATAACGCGAAAAACGTTTCACAGAATGGCCTTTGTAAAGGCGAAGCGCTTACGGTATATTTAAAAGCTTAGCCATCAAGAATGTTGACCACAATGTCCTTATACACGTAAAAATAAAAGCAAATATTAGCCGCTTACCCCATAGCGTAAGAGACGTGCCACGTCCGTCCCGGTTGGAAAAAGAAGTGAGCCGAGCCAACCTAGAGTCTACTTATAAACCATGGAGATCTCGATGAAAAGATTATTCGACACAGGTGGCATGCAAATGCAATTACATCTAGGTGTATTAGTAAATATACAGAGAAGGACATATACACATCTATATTTACCTTTGTGAATAGCTCCCATTATGTTTTCGCTATTGGAAACAAGCAATGGCAAAGTCAATTGGTCCTACTTTGCTAATACTTGTTTGCTGCCAGTATTGGTTTTGCCAATGTTTCTAGAATTGTAGAAAGCAATGGAAAAGCCAAGAACCGTGAGCTTCTATCTTGAAATGATATTTTTTATACTTACAAGATAGCCATCCTATTAGGTCTAGATGCACTCTCATGGCCACTTTGAATTATATTACAATCAGTATATAATGTAATATCGTTTTACTGTTTCAAGTGGCTGAAACTTAGCACCTAGGCACAAGCTAATGGTTATCATGGAGGAATACAGAAAACATTCCAAGATGGCTGTCAGTCACTATTGTCTTTGCCAATGCTTGTACCACAATTCAAGAACCACCAGCAAACCCAGTAGCAACAGAGTCAACAACCGTAATGGAAGGCAGACCTACTTGTGGTGGGTCGGTGGCGGGTGGTCAAGGGAAGAGCGAGGTGGCTGGCGGGAGAGAGAGAAGCACTGAGCACCAGCAGTGGTCTGTGTTGTAAGAGTAGGATTGAAGGCAGACAGAGGGAGGGAGCAAGCAATACCACATCCCGGGAAGAATTTCTATTGATGACTAGGAAGGTGAGGTTGGAGAGAAAGATGGGCGCTATAGAGAGAGAGAGAGAGAGAGAGAGAGAGAGAAAGGAGCAGGACTGAAACTCTGATTGAATGCTATAAACAGCATTTCTTAGGCTCTGGTACCTTGGACCCTGTGGACTTCTAATCAATATTTTCTGTAAATAATTCTAAGCATTTTAAGCTACATAACTATATAAAGAAGGTTCTTCCTACCAAGATAAAAGGGTTATCAAATAAGAATAATACATGAAGTATACTGTATTGCTTCCCCAATGTATTTGATACAGTTATATGTTCAAAAAATAATTATACTTTTTTTTGTAGTTTTTAGTCAGAAGCTGATTGCTTCTCAAGTATAGAACTTGTGTGAATGTGCATAGTCAATGTTCACATTCAAACTCCGTCCGACTTGAACTATTCAAGAAAATCATATGCATCTGCACACTTAGAGAACCATTGTTATAACAGATTAGTGTTCTATGCATGTGTACACCGGTAGAAAACCCAAAAGGCCCTTTTTGGATGCAGGTCCTCCCTATTCACTGCTTTACATGGTGAGGCACTTACATGCTTCCAAGAACCTACACTTTTTCTATTGGGGAGAACACATCCAGGCTCTTCTCAGCAGAGCTCAAAAGCTTCCACAAGCAGAGTGCCACTTCGAGTAGACAGCATGTACTCTGGCATAATGAGCATCTGGTCTTGTCGCTTTTAAGTAGTCACTGTTTCTGGAAACTTTTTCACAAAGACCCTACATATTCTCCAGCTTTATCCGTAGCAAGTTCAATGTGTCTGCCTTAGACCAATGTCAGTCCAGTTTCTACTTCTGATCTACCACCTCTGCTGAGAGCTCTGGTTTCACATGAAGGACAACTGCCACAGAAGCATGCAAAGGGAAAGACAGTCCCCTGGTGTCAAATGTGGAAGGATACACAAACACAGTGAAACTTAAATGTTGCAAGGGCTGGGCAGCGGCGTAATGAAACTGGAGGGCCCCCCTGCAAAGACGAATCGGGACAAAAGCTACTGAATAAGTACAGGGAATTGAAAGATACTAGAAAGCCATCCAATCGAGAGTAATGACCTTCAGTCATCCACACCCACAAGAAGGTCACATGCAGAAACATAAGGTTACAAATCTGCCAATGACCTTCAAAATTGACAAAAGCTCCCAAACACAGACCTTTCTGTCCCCCTACCTGGAATGGACTCCCCAACGACCTTGGCAAGCTAGCCTACCTAAAGGGCCCTGCCTTTACCCAGGGTCAGAATACAGGCCTCTAGAGCTCAAGATGGGCGGCGGTGCCTTTCCTCAGGGTGCTCCCATTTACCCAAGAAGCTTGCTTATTTGTCTAGTGACTCGTCGAACTAAAACACCATGGCAGATCACCAACTTCTAAAGAGGGTACCGTAATTTTGTGTATTACAACGTCCTACTGCCTTGAAAAATCAAGAGCAGTTCAATCCAAAAGTCACCTCTTGCACAGCTCCTAGGTGCCCTGTCAGCGCTTTAGCGCCACATAAAAGCACAGAACTTTTCAAAGTTAAGCAACACTTCATAAACGTGCCTCGCGGTTTTCATGCATCCCCAATATGCTCCCAGAAACAGTTTTCAAAGTGTGTGAGTTGCCTAAATCGCAGCAAATGTGGGATCTTTTTTCCGAAGACGAATATTGACATAAATTTATTTGTCAGTGAGTGAGACCCTTCACACCTGGACCTCCAGGTCTGACCCTTTTCGCAGCGTGCGGAAACGGAACCCACTTTGGGTTGGAAGGGACGCAATTCATTTCCCCCGCTCTCGCCTCTCCGCCTTCGCTCTGAATACATAGAGCTGCAATGTGGGAACATTAAAGAGACAGGCTGGGACCAGGAGGAGGAGAGAAAGCCAGGGAGTGAGAGGTTAACCCGCATTTATTTTAATTGAGTTCCAGTCTTTGTGGCCCCCGGCACAGGGGGCCCTGACCCCGGCTAGCTGCATCCAGATGTGCCGTTCCCCGGGGACACCGGCAGACCCCTGGATTGTAGGAAGACGGTCAGAGGTGGGGGAACCATCAGCGCAGACGCCCCCACCCCCCGCACATACATACACTGGCAGGGCAGAGCTGAAAGCCCTCCTGGTTTTCAGCGGCCCTGGCCTCAGGTCTGGTCACGTTCTGTCCCGTCTACATCTGCTGTGCAAATTGGACTTGAATTGATGAGGCTAATTTCAAGGGGCGAAAAGAGGGGGCGAAAGAAAGATGGGAAAATCGAGTGAGCTGGAGAAGGGGAATGAAAGAGACTCAGAGAAAGTAACAGCGAAAATGTGAAGGCGGGAAAGGAAAAGGGAGTCAGAGGAGGAAAGAGGGAGGAGAAAGTGTGAAGGAGAAGGTGGTGGCAAAGGGAGGCGACCGTATGAAATGACCGAGTGCTCGAGAGAGGAAGAGACGAAATTGTAAATAATGCACAGAGGGGAAAATAAATATAAGAAATTGAAAGAAAGTAGATCATATGCTTTAAATAGGGTGAAATGCAGGAATAAGTCCGATTTTGGGAAAACGTCACGATGGGAAGAGAATATGCACGGTTTGGGGAAGACAGAAGTAGAAGTAAATAAGATCCGAGGGAGGAGGACGAAGGTACTGAAGAGACACAGGGTAGTGTGGAGGGAGAAAGGGAAAGGAAGGAGAAGAGGAGAAATATTGTTATAATCCAGCGAGTGCCCGTGGGGAAAGGGGAGAGTGAGGGAGAGAAATATAAGCTAATATTCTACCAAGAGGACTGAAGAACGGAAGGGAAGCAATTATAGAGAGTTGGAGAGGTGGGGGAGGGAAGCAGAGGGAGGGTAGGGGGAGAAGAGAGAAGAGTGAAAACACGAGAGAAAGCGACAGAGCAAGAAGAACGGGAGAAGGAGTACAGGCAAAGCGACGGAGACGTGGGGATGGGAGACACAGACAACAGGAGAAAGTGGTGCGACGAAGGGGTGGAATGAGAAAGCGAGCAGAAGAGGAGAAACTGCTTTCGTGGACAGGACCCCGACGAACTCACATTCTACCGGGGAGACCCTCGTGGGGTGTAAACCATCTCGCACGCTGGTCGGCTGAGGGGTTGACGGACGGTGTGCTTCCGCCCTCATGCACTCGATGTCTCGTGGGCCTTGGAAGGCGGCGTAACTGGGCGAACTGGGAAACCGCGGCACATTCTTGACATCACCTGAGGCCCCAGAGCTCTCTGATGAGGCTGGACGAACCCACCCTGGAGAAGGTAACGGTGTCTGCTGCTAGCGAACGCACTCGGACACTTAAAGCGCCCAATTATATGCACCCATTTCGTTCTGAATTTTAGGGGGCGACTTTCAAGTTATATTTTTTTCGTAGTTTGCGATTCGCCTTGTCATGCTAATTTTCTATGGGTGGGTAGGTTCACTTGCCGCTATGTGCGTGTCAAAGTACCACGGTAACACACATTTTGCATGAAATGAAAACAAACCTGTATGTCTTGCAATTTTTGTGTGTTTTATACCAGTTGTTTATGCAATTGTTGTTTTCCTGTGAGACTTAGAGCCAACTTTGCCATCACAAAGAAACTTTTGCACAACTCATTGGCCGACTTACTATCAACAACGTTGCCGTGTGTAGACAAAGATTGTTGATGAGCTACTTAGTTTCTACGCGACTGTAGCTTAATAAATGGCCACATTCCATCGCCAATTGTATCATATGTATTACATTAGGAACCAGAAAGACAAGGCTATAGCCACATCGTAGCTATCCGTTACGTCTCTTTTTTGCAAAAAATATGCTATTAAGTTTGCATATGCGATCCGGCCCTGGTATATTTTTTCTATGAAGAGGCTTCATGATCCACGAAATTAATTGATTTTCTTTCTGCTGCATATTTGGTAAGAAAATATATCATTTTTTTCTAAATGTGTGTGTATAAGACTAAAACTAAAAGCAGCCGAAATGATAACGATAGTAATGATAATACCATGAACACTATGAATATCAAAAGTTCTAATACTACTACCACATCTAGTGCTACTACTATTACTACTACTAATAATAATAATCATAATACGGTTGATGGTGTAGAACCCTAGTTTCAAGGTGCTGCTAATGTTAACTTATGAAATAATGTTAGCCTGCGCATTTCCGCTTCCCTTAAAATGTCGGATATTAACCCGAAGAGGATTTAATGTAATGGTCACCAGTGACACAAGACATTGCATTCACAACATTCCAGTCTTTTTACTGGAAAATCATCAGTGGAGAAATCTGTGGGACGCGACGGAAAGTGTGTGACTCAGGCTACAGCAGCCGAGCCAGTAACTATTTCAAAATATGCGCATTAAAGACTAAACGTTAAAAGCACACACTTCCTGCTCGGGCATCCTGCAGAGACATCCTTGGAAAAGGCACACGGAGCCCGAGAGAGATGCCGAAGGCCTCCATTGTCTTGCGCCCCTTATCTGCAGAGAAAACGTATCCTGTGCGCGGACGGGTGAGAGGGGTTTGAAGGCAGGACCAGGCAGCTTCCTCCTTCGCATCGCCAGTGACTTCACTTCCCAAATTTAGCCGAGAGAGGGAGAAAAAACACAGGCCTATCCGGTTAACTGTCTTCTGCCCTTTCTGTGTGTCACGAGAGGGAGACAGGGGACCACACTGAAGGGGCTGCTGCTCTCCCCCAGGGTGACCCAATGTGGGGGCATCTAGCTGACTCCTCCAAATGGACGGGACCATTAAGGTGAGAGCGTGCGGGGGTTGCGGGGGAGGTGGGAGAAATGGCCCTTGCTATTTAGGAGAAGGGCCAGGGAGGGAGGGGCTGCGGCTGCACCCAATGTGGAGGTAACTGGCTGGCACATTCATGTGGATACGCCACTTGGGTGAGGGTGGCTGGGGTATCTTGTAATGGTGGACCGGAGTATTCGCCCACCGACCTCTAGCAGGCGCGTCAGATGTGATTGTTAAGGGAGCTTTCTGTTTCCCCAGCGCCGAGATGTGGTTAGCTCCAAGTAGTGGCTACATACCTGGCTTCATGCTGTTGCAACGTCTCCAAGGTTCGCTGTCTCTTCCCGGGCTTTGGCTGAAGCTTGTTATTCGTGTAAAGCTGAGATGAATACTCGTGGTGTCTAAGCGGTTTGTGTTTTCAAGCCTGCATCTTTGGACCACAGTTTCTCCCAGCAGCCAGTGGAATATTTCACTATTGAATGCGCCAAAGAGAACCCGTCGGCCTCGGTGTTTATATGAGCCCTCTGCGTAGAGTGCTTTAAGAGGTTCCGGTCTTTGCAGAAAATCAACCGATGCTAAAGGAATAAATGGTTTGTCCAGGACCCCACTGTTGGACCTAGTGAAAACGCCGGGATTCGTTTATGCCAAAGAGCTGAAGATATTTGCAGCAGAAAGTGGGTCGGGCCCAGTTTGCTATTTGACTTGTATTGCTTGCGGAGGGGAGGGGGGGGGGATTGAAGTGGCAAGGAGTGAGAAACTAGAAAACACGTTACCAAATATAAAAACAAATTCTAAATCGAGGAATTGGCATGTCAAACCAGGTCTCCTGTTTTCATTCTCGGACCCCAAGCCACCAGACCACGTCTCCGGTACCATGGGCAATTAACCTGCGAGAGAGTGTACATTTCGCCCACCACACAAAAAACAACAGGATGCCATTGGGCACGCGCTCCGACGCTAACCTGGGGACAGAGCACAGCTGCCTGCTATGTTTCCTCAGGTGTACGTCGCCTCTTTGTCCACATGTAGGCTAGCCGGGCTGAAAATACAAGGTGATCTTGGCAAGGATGCTTCTTTGAAGCATCATTATTGTTTCACGTGTCGCCAATATGCATCATTTCGCCCACTGTAGTTGGCCCCATCACTTAAGGGGCGACATTGAGGGGAGCAGCATCCCAATGTTGCTCCCCTACTAGATAGGTTTGTATTTTTTCCAAAAGGACGGCCGTGGGTTGAGATCCCCCTTAAGTGGATTACCCATGGCGTCGGGGGGTGAGGTCGGCGGGGAACGCTGGGCCTCTTTGTGGTCGTCCTTTTAATTGAAGAGGTTTTAGGGCAGTGCCTTTAAAACACATTCGATTTTGCTGAAACCGCATTTATTTCCTGTAAAACCGATTCACTAAACGGAACTCCGGCCCACAAGTATATTGTTATTGATAAGTGGCAATCGTATACATTGCAATTTACCATCAATCCATCAAAAAGGCATTGGCAGTGAAAACCCCTTTATTAGGGGTTGGAAGCCCCTCTGTAGCAGCCTCTGAACGGGCGGATTTGGGGCCAGGGCGTGATGTGGGTGTAAAGCAGAGTGGGTCCCTTTCCATCTGCAGGCCACACGGCTGGTGTCCTGACGCGAGAGATGGACGGAGGTCTGACACCATGGCAGTTTGCAGCGATTTACACCGGGCCATAGAGAGCCTTTTCCCCATCCCTCCTCCCCAGAATACGCTTCTATTTCTCTCCCCTGCTTTACTCGTTCACGCCTTTCTCTCACAATGTTTCATTTTCATCCCTCTCTTCCCGGTCCTCTGTTTTTCTTGCGTTTTCAGTAACAGTGCCCGCTTTCTTCTCTCTGCGCCTCCACAACAAGCTAGTTTCCATCTCGCTGTCTCGCCTTCCATCACCCCGGGCCACCCTCTGTCTCCTCACTCCTGCCGCTCCCTGCAGGGGGGCTGTGAAGTTGGTGACGACTCTGGGCCCCGATGAGATGCCTTGATCTGACAGAGAGACAGAGGCCGCCTCTCGTCAACTGAAATCTTCTGATGACGAAGATGCGAAATGCAGCAACTGGCCGAGCTAGATACGGCGGAGAGCAGCAAGGGGCGCATGATATTTCGACAGAGAGGTGTGATTAGAGGGGGTGGCACAAGGAGGTATGAGTGAGAACTCCCCACACGGACCAGCTCTGCTGGAAAACCCACAACCACGGGGCAAAGTTTGCACTCTAAGTGCCCACAGACAATCATTTCACAGTAACATTAAGAGATGAGCATTGTTAACTTCAGGGTGTTGATTTATGTCTTGTTAATGTTCCGACCATCAACTGTTGTATCCCACCTTCCCGTCTGTGTACCGTTTTCATTATTGTTAAGATACCACGAAAAGCATACCGTGGGAAAGAAGGTACACAGCAAATTGTTAGCTAAACGAGAAGGTAAGAATTGTGGAGAAGAAAATAAACGAATAAGAATAAATAGGAAAAAATGAAGACCATGTAAACAAGACCATTACTGAAATTAATTAAACAAAGAAAGAAAGGCAAAACGATTCAGAAAGAGCGCAAAAAGTAGGAAGTAAGGAGAGAGAAAGAATTCATAGAAGGGGAGATAATTACACAGAAAACCAAGTGAAATAAAAAAGATAGCAGGGAATGACGAAAAGGAGACAAATTAAGAATGAGAGAATAAAACAGGGGAATTCTGAGAGAAAGAGAGAAGAAGAAACAAATGAGAACATTTTGTTTCCAGACTAACCTGAAGGGATAACATTTTTCAGAAACTGGAGAAGAGCGGTTAAAAAATAGCTTACAATCGAAAACTGACTACATTTCTAAGAATGCTAAACGATAACGGGTTAAAAATGCAAAAAGCAGCGTTTTTTCCAGCAGCACAAAACGTGTCTCTAGATGTAGTATTTGGAGTGCTAAGAAGGCGTGTGGCTCCAGTCCGTAAAACATGAGATTTTTAAATGTATCGTCTATATGTGTTCAGAAATGTAAAGTCACTTCGTTTCCGTTATAGTGCTTGGCCAAGTGACATTGCTATAACCTCCAGGCACCCTAGCACTGAAATCACTGCAGGACCCTTAGGGCTTGATCATGTGATGAGGGCTAACTATTCTACCCCAAGCAGTGACATCCGTAGGCCTTAGGGTTTGCTCACATGTTGGGAGCTATCAGCTCATCCCCTAACAGCGATATCACCAGAAGGTCTTAGGGTCTGACCCATTCTTGCAGATCTCTGATTCGCACACCCTTTGCTAAAACAGTTTTTTTACCCGGAAACATAAGATTTCAGAGTGGGCGGCCTCTTGCTTCAGAGCATATAAAACCTGGACTTCAAATATAAACTAATCACAAACATAAAAATGATGGGGCTTGTAGATCCAATCCGTCCCTCTCTCCAACCACTCACCATTCACACCTTTAGGTGCTGCTTCCAAAGGGAAGGTAACTCCTCCCTCCCTCTTGCTCAGTCATGTACTCAAAACAAAGACAACAAAGTTCGAACTACGCACTTCACACAGTCAATTGTAATTTGGATAAGTGCTTCAGCGCCCTAGATGTGGGTATTAGGCGCTAAATGCACCAATATAATACAATACACAGATAGCATCTCTGTACATGTGATTCACGAGGCGATGGAAGGCTAGTGAAAGCGCAGAGCTCCAGTGATCGATTAATGTTTTACGTTAGAGGCATTTGTGTAGCACACACTCAGGTACGACAATAGATCACCGTCCCAGTGTGGTTGTCTTTCCAGCATGGATCTGATGTTTCTATATATTTATTGGCCGTACAAAGTGCTATGATTCCCCTTTCACTTACCTCAGATGGCTGAGAATGAAGATGAAGTTACAATTTATTCAGGTGAAAAGCAAGTTGAGTCTAATCTCATGAGTTGTGAATCTCTGACCAGTCTTCACTCGTGAGCCGTGACCCCCATTCTGGCCATAGTTCAATTGAAAGCAAGTCTGCCAACCTATGTATTTAGAAGTTTCTCAACCCCCTGTATGAGCTGATTCAATTGTCAAATTAGGTTTTAGGCTATTCCTAAAGCTATGGCCCTGTACTCCAAAGGATTTGTATCCATGTTTGTGCCTCCAGAAAGATCGTTGGTCGATCACCTTTTCAGATGATAAATAACGCCTCTTAGATGGTGTACCCTTGGACCCTTTTTTGCAAACATGGTGAGCCTGTTCCTCATCAGGCGTTATGAGTGTGGTGGCAGAGGAGTTTTAACTTGAACCTTACATCTTCTGGAAGACAGTGGAGGGGTTTGACAGCAGGTATAATGTGCAGGTTTCATGTTGCTCAGTTTGACCGCTAAGCTTTGTAGCATTTCTTGCCTGGCAACGGGATTCCTAGAAAGGCCAGTGTAGATGATATTGTAGTTAGTGAGGCAAGAGTGGGGCCAGTGGAGCTATGTGGCATGAGAGTGCCACATTTTGTGTCAGGATTGAGTGAAGTATGCAGCAAGAAGAGGCAAATTATGTGGGATTATGCAATACATTGTGTAATAGCAATACTACATTAATGGTCATTGGTTGCATCTCATTAGTACCAGCGTAACACCCAACTATAGCAAAAGCAACAGAGAGGTGACCAGTTCAGCTGTGCAAAGGGACTTCCACTGTGCAGCAACACGTGTCATGGCACTTTAAATATCTTTTGAACCGTTTGAGCCATAGACACATTTTTCTTTGTTAAAATCTACAGATTTTGAAGCAGATGATGAGATATGTGGCAAATGCTGCAAATCTATAATTATGTAAAATCACTGCAGCCACACGATCACATAATTCTAGGGGTCCTGGGCAAGAGATGGATACCTACGAGAAGGGCTTCTGTCAGCTCCACCCTATGCCATTTTGCAGCAGTGGTGGGGATTATTCAAGGATAATATGCAGATTGAGCTGTGAGTGTATAATTTTGATGTGTAAGGACTGAGCTGTCCATCTTTGCCATTTGCGTACATATTCATTGCCCCAGAGAGAGAGGAGTATGTATTCCATTACTTGATGCCAAGTGTTGTTGGCTACCTTGATAATCAACTATATGATTTATCTGTGGTATATTGGATTAGTGCTAGGAAACATGTCAAATCTGTTTTGTTTGGTGTTAGTGTGGGGTGTATCACAGTGAGATGTGCCGTGGAGAGCACAGTGATAATGTCTGTAATATTGTAATGCTCACACTGCAGCACTCCATGTCTGTAGAAGGCCTAGGTTGTTTGGTAGTCAGAATATGCAATGTGATGAGAGGATGTCTCTCTGATAACTTTCATAACCTAGTCAATTACACTAAACCTGTGAAATTCCTGTGTGGGCACACTATCATCTAATCTGGATTCTTTGTATTTGTAAACCATCTTCAGTCTTTAGGAGTGTGTATTTCAGTCAAGGCCACTGGAATTATGTGGCAGGGAAGGACCAATTTATGTAACAGTGTTGACTACGTAATGTTGCAAGAAAATGCAAATTATGCGACATAATGTGACACAGTTTGTAATACTAATGCTACATTATTTTGTTATGTTTACTCAAGTTAATACTGCACGGACAAAGGTTTCACCTCATTAGTGCCAGTTTAACACCAAAACACATCAATAGGCAAATGGAAGGCGACCAGTCAAGTTTTGTGAAGGGCCTTCCACACGAGCAGTGGCAGATGTTGCTGCATTTTAGTAACTTTTGATCCATTTGAGCTAGATTCTACTTTTTGCGAAAAACTGCAGATTATGAAGCAGAAAATGCAACAGATGCAGCAAATCCATAGCTATGCAGAAAACACAGTGGCTGCAGAATTGCATAATTCAAGCCACCCTGTTTTGGCTCACTAAAGGATAACTGCTCACTCTTACTTTAATTGTTCACCCTCATTGTCTGTGTGTGCTCCCAAAAAAATAATCTGTGTTTATCAGGCTGCAGATAGCGGAAGGTTGACACATATTTAACATGTTTTGCAAACACTCTTGTGATAATCAGCGCACCAGCTGACAGGACGCAATCAGACTGCAGACTAAAAAGTGTAAAAAAGAAGGAAAAAAACCAGTAGGCCTGGACTATCTCTGCATCCAGGATCTGGCACAACATCCCTGAATCCATCAGGACCGCCCAACACTGCTCAAAATTAGGAAAGAGTTGAAGACTCACTTCATTAAAGAACACTACATCCCAATGCATCAACTGCCCATAACCCAGCATCATCTCCTTCTACTCATTGACTCGTTTTTCCATGTCTAGCACTCTGCTGTCTTATGGCTACGTTCACCCTGTAGAAATACCATATCCCTGTATACATTGAAATTAACTATGGTTTAGTTTTTTGAAGTATCCCAAGAATAGAGTTTCTTTTTTCGGCCCTAAGCTATGGCTGCTGAGGTCGTTGGTTTGAAACAGTGAAATAGGACAGCCATTTAAAATGCAATATGTCACAGGTGGACTGTTTGAGGAACAGAGAGTCACGTTAGTATGGTATGTTAGTATGGTAGACAATTCTGTAAAGCAGATTCAATCAACACCAGATCTAAAACCCTTCAACAATCAAGCCCCCGCTTTGTGAATCTATTAAACTTTTTAAATGGCCTCTTCGTAGTCTCCATTTCTTTTCTTATATAACACTACGGTCTAATGAAGTCTTCACATTTACGTATCTTTGGGGTTACAAGGTTTGCTTCATACAGATTTATGCTACTTGTTTTTTTAAAATAAAAACACTTTTTGAATGATTGCAAGACAGTAATAGTGTTATTATACTACCAAACCATCGGAGATTGTTCCCCTTTGCAGACCAATAGAAATAGTGAACCGCCTAAGGTAAATGGTTTTTGAACTTTTTAATGCCAGGCCCCATCTTCAGTAAAAGAAATTCCATTGTGGACCATCCGAATGACAAACATATTTTCTATCAATTATTCTTTAAAATTTGCAGCTCAAACATATTTAACAGTTGAAAGATTACAGTTATAATCAAATATCCATTTTAAAAATACAATCACATTCATGAGAGTCAACATGCTAGTGGCAACCTGGACTCCTTACAAGCATAAAAGTATCCAGAGTATGATGCCCTATCAGAAAGGGAGGGGACCTTGAGAGTTATTTAGAGCCCCATCCCCACTTTGATGCCTACTCCGAGCCAGAAGGAGAGTCAAAAATGTGTTTCTGATGGTCTATCACAGAGTGTCCCACTACCACTCCGTTCTCTTTCTATAAAACCACACTACTCCTTTCAGCATGAAATGTGTCTATCTTCCACAGTGCCATATTAACGCTCCTCTTGGCCAGAGTCTGGAGCCCCCTAAGATCAATTCAGCCCCCCCAGATGGAGTGCACCCTACAATCAATTTGAGGACCTCCGACTTAGAAACATTAGATAGACCAATGTGCTGCAAAAAATTGCTACTCGGTTGGTGTGTTTTACTCAGTGTCAAGCTCTAGCCAGGTATAGTTAAGACATAACTAGCATTACCACAGCACCGCTCGCTCTGATAGTTGTTGGTTTATCAGGCACGCTCTAGTTCTTCAGTAGTGAGTCTTGCACTTTATGATCAAAATGCGCACTGTCATTGTTGGGCTGTGTCTGAAAAAGGATTTGGTTCAGAAAATATGGTCACGAGGAATAACCTACATGCAATTGTTCTCCACAAAGTTTTTAACAGGAAACGCGAATGTGTCTGTCTAGAAATTAGGTAGAAAGTAAAGGCATTTCTGTGGAATTGTCCTTAAGAAGACACTTATATTTTGTGTCTATTCTTTTGAAATCAGAGAACTGAGAGGACTGCACTGGGCAATCTGCTTCATCTGGAGTAAGGGAACATACAAAGCGTTCAAATTGATTTTGCTTATTGTGAATTGCCGCAGATGCTTTGCCACAACCACGGGTTGCCCTAATTATGAGTGGCCGCGTCCTGCTGTAATGCAATGTAAACTGTATTTTGTCAGGCACACCCCTCAGCTCACATCTCCCAGTGACCCACGTGTTGCCCTATAAACAACCTAGGTTGAACTGCATGGCGATCATTTCATATTAGGGGCGATAATTGACAACGAAATAGGCCCGACATATATAACTTCTGTCTCAGATGATATAGATGATTCTTACTATAATCTTTTATTTACAATGAACACTGAGCAAGAACCATGCCAGATTTCAAATTATCCACTCACGGTAAATTTACATATTAAGAATCCAAAATGAAACTATTTACGTAACGTGTGGGTATCATGGAAACCTCAAAAAACTAGTTTTCAACATTGCCTCGCTGTGCCAACCTTGGGTGGCAAACAATTGTCTGATTTTGAGTATAAACACCATTGAGGACTCCATTGGCCAGAATGCGTTCATAGTACTGGTGCAGGCAGGCCAGCAGTGTGCTTTCCTTCCCCCACTCTTTAAATTAATGGGAGATGTAGTGAATAGTGAATGAAGCGCATGTGTGTTCTGGGAGGTGTTCACAGCCTGATTATCCTAAAGGCAGAATTCCAAGCACACCCAAACTAATAGATTGGTCCTTGCAGGGGCGTAGCTTCACGGAGGATTTTGGGGGTTTTCCACCCCCTAATAAATGTAATTTCTGATAAATAGCTGGGTACAGGTGCTTTCAGTTGGGTATTTGTGAAATGTTAGTCGGATTTCACCATTAATTTTTACATACACACAGACAAACATGCACACACACACTCTCCCTCTCTGTTTTGAAAGTCCTAAAAATATTGGTTATTTTTACGAAATATTGCTTCTCTCTCTCAGTACTCCTACCAGTTTGCATTACTCTCCCTTTTCACTGCTTCTTAGGCCCCTCTAATGCACACTGCTTGTGGCGTAATGTATTTGAACATTATATGACAGCGTGATTGTCAGAAAATCTGAAAGTCGCCCCCCCCCTCCAAACTTACTGATCAAGCCACACCCCTGGGCCCTTGCCAGAGAAAGCCATTTAGTATGAAACACTTAGGGATCACCAGCACTTGATGTGCCTACACATGACTAAAGCAGGTGGACGTTCCTTCTCTTTTTTGGGGCCAGTTGGCCGGAACAATCCTCCTCTGGAACTGCGCCAGATAGATGGGTAAGGAATTTTTAGGAAAAAATTCAAGACAAGGCTTTTGTTCAGTATCCAGCTTTCATTCTTTTTCATGGGTGCATCACGGCAAAGTGCGGGACACTGTTTTGAATAGCCATGCGCTCAATAAATTCCTGTACATAAACATGAACACTGGGAGGCAAACACTTGATTGATTGTGAGTATGAACATTAGTGGGGACTGCACTTGTCACAATGCTATGGATAACGTATGCAATGATGCAGATAGTGTGCTGCCTTCCCCCTCGTTTAAATCACCTAAATGATGTTGTGTGAGTAATTTTGAGGATTACTAAATTCAGTGCTCTAAGGGCTAGTGGTCCTAGGAGCAACTCACTGTAGGCAAATTGTTTAGTTAAAGTTTAAAGAAAGGGAACCCACATCCCTGCCATTAAGCTGAACACTTCATCTTTGTTGAAAAGCATTATAGAAAGCACTGTACTAAGCTGAAACTGCTAAAGTAAGACTTTCAAATAATTGCAATTCGGGGTTGCTCTGAGTAAGTAAGTACATTGTATTTGCATAGTTAATTAAAACCTGTGCAATGCAAACAAAACATAAAAGAATAATAAAATGTGATATAAAACCACAGTTAAAAAGTGCATACTTGAGCAGTTTTGTCTTGATTTGTGGACAGACAGAAAGTGTACCTGTGAATGCTCAGAATGTTACAGTGTGCTCTTGTTCACCAGAGGCGCTGATACGCCATTCTTCCTTATAGGACAGGCTTAAGAAAATGCAGAGTGCAGTATGTCCCTAAGATAAAAGAGAAAGGAATTTCCTTGCTATGTGTCTATCAAGAGAAAATTGGATGCCTACAATATGCAAGGTCTAGAAATTAATCTGGCTAAAACCAAACTGATGATGCTTCGTGGGACAAACCATAAATCGTTCAATTGGTTCTTAGGAGACAAAAAGGTGGAGGTGGTGCAATCTTATAAATATTTGGGAATCCATCTTGGACCACGCCTGAAATGAAAACGTCATCTGCAGTCAATTCAGGCAAAGTCCAATTCATTAACCTACAGCTTTTAGCTACTCAAGAAAAAGCTTATTTGCCCAAATCGGTCGCACCTTTTAAGAATCAATTCAGCTCAGCTGCTCCCAGCCATCTCTTATGGGACCGAAGTATTACGGGGCCGGGAGATCCCATCACTAAACAGCAGCCAAGTCAGAACCTATAGGGCCGTTTTCAATTTACCAAAAAAATGTCTCTCCAGCCAGGTAAAGTTGGAGTTGGGCCTAACAAACCAGATTTTTCAGTGCCAGGGAACATTCCTCAAAGCATTATGGAGGTTATGGTTGGCAGAGAACACTTCTATACTTTACTTCTTCTGGGAAAAAGTCCAGGCCCAATAAATCTGTAATAGAAAAGGCTCTTGGGGAAGCTACTTAAACCAAGTAATCAACAGCCTGGGCATGGAAGACCTTTAGAAAAGTGGCGCAGGAAAATACGTATTCAAGAGATTAGTCAACCTCTCAGTTCACTCGCTTTCTCTCATCACTGACAAAGCTTCCCTAGCCAAAAGACGGCACACCTGGGCAGTCCTAGGGTCCTATCTGCTTTCATCCCCTCAGCGTTACCTAACTGAACACTTTTCCGCTCAAATGAAACAACAATTCTTGCTGTATTGAATGGGCCTTTTTGACACCAAAGATGCTCGCCCATCCGGGAAAGAGTAGCACCTCGTCCAGAACTGTCGCCTTGGTGGTTACTACCAGGAATCACTTCTGTACGTCTTCTGCACCTGCCCAGCTCTAGGCCCTGAAAGAAAGAAGCTTTTAAAACCTGCCTTTCTGACAAACCACATTCCTTCTTGCAGATTAGCAGTCATTACCTGGTTTAAGGGCAACTCAATCCCATTTTGGTGCAGGGGGTTACGTTTTTAAAACTAGTTCAAAATAAGCTGACCAAGGTTGATACGGGTCAGTAGCCATGATATTACTCACTCATATGGTTCCGGGGTTTTATCTTATTTGTTTTGAATGAACGTTCAGATTTTGTACAACATTGCAATGGTTTTTATTAATCGAGCAATAAAGATTATCTATCTAAAAAAAAACACGGAAGAGTGCACTGCTTCTAGGGCCTGTTCAAATGTCACAAGTCTGGTGCCTCCCACATTCGTAGCAAATGCCGATACAGAGTGTATGGGTCAAATGACTTTTAGCATTTTCTTCTCAACCATCCCTAAAAAGTTTACCAGCCTACAGTTCATGTAGGTCCTCTTGCTTGAAGCAGGCCAGGACTGCCTGTCTCCGTGTTTGGATTCGTCATGAGTTAAACTGTGTTTTTGGCAGTCAAAAACTTTCTCCCTTCAGTTCTGCGCAAGTGCAGACTAGGTGCAGCATATCCTCCAAACCTTTTCCACACAAACGACAACTGGTTGGGGTTTGCTCCCTCTGCCAAGGTGGGAGGTGTAGCGCCAACGGTATAATGCCAAAGCGATGTTTCAAAGATTTTTCGTTTGTGTGTCTAGAGTAGCCTTGGCTAAAGTATTGTTGAGGGCCAAGTGTGCACTAGTCATTCATTGTCATCCAGGCATGGCTGCATCCTGTGAATGTGGCTTTGTCTTCCACCAGTGAGAGGCTTTTGATCATTTGCCAGGCCAGTTTTTTAAAGATTGCATGACTGGTGGGGATTTCCCAAGCCTGGGACAGCCTGATGTTTGCGAGAGGTCCCTGAAGGAACCTTCTGGCTGGCAATGTTTCCTTGTGCTGCAGCCCCAGCCAGAGTAGATGGTTAAAGGTGTTAGGGGAGGCATTCCTGATTTTATGGAAGCAGACTATGAAAGCTCTTTGCCTGACCAGAGAGTGCTTTGTTTAGCCAAACTCCAGCTAGATGTGTGCTGCTGATGCATAGTTTGGGATGCAAAACATAGTTCTGTAGGCCTTAGCCAGATTACTGCCCAATATTCTTGAGTCTCTGCCTCTCAGAGCTACACTTCCATAAGTGATTGTTTGTATTATTTTGGCTTGAGCTACCCTAAGGAAAGGTTCCCACATCGGGCCTGTGAGTTTCAATTTTAAGTTTTTAAGTGTTACTGCCAATGCCATCCCTTTTCTTTTGATCTCTTCTCTCTGTGTGGTGAATTTGCCACCCTTGTTATTGATTTTTGCCCAGATACTTGTAGTTTGCTGTCGCCTGGATTTGACTGTTCCCTAGATACAAGGCTCAGTTTTTTTTTTCCTTCTGCAGATATCTACTTTGTTTACTGGAGACTAACTCTTACAGGAGATATATCTATTTTATATTATTATATTTACATACAGACATTTCATTAGAGCAAAATACGTGTGGTCTATGGTAATGTGCTTCTGCATGTGGAAATGTTCATTTTTTTTCTCAAAAATTAAATTAATTTTCTTGTGGAGACCCCCTCCCACGTCTACATGTTAATGAAATATGTTAGTATTTCCTTCCGTTGTCCAAAGTGGAAAATCACTTACTCCTGCTGTTTGCATCAGTAGTTGTACATGCATTTGTTGTCTGTAGGGGAGACTAGCTGTTAAACGTTTGTGATTACCCACTCATGTAGGAGTTTGTGTGTGTTACCTGTGGTTTCAGAGTCACTGCTCCTGGAAGGCATTGTCTCCTTATTCTAAATTCTAAGCCTGGGTGGAACTCGTGGAGTTTCACTCTGTGGATTTGTGCAGGGATATATAAAAACTCAGGGACATTTCTTGAAGTTCTGTGAGCGGGCGGAATTCAGGCATGTTGCCCTGCTCGCATTGATTTTTAGTCCAGGAGCTTGTTCCGTGCTGTAAAATCAGCACAAATGTCATCATGTGGAATGCCAGAGAGTGCTGCTTTTTTCTGCCACTCCAGTAGAGTTTCTACTTGAGTGGCATCTTTCTCAATGTGAATGTTCGCAACCTGTTGAAACCTCCAGTGTTGAGAATTCTTGCAGGGAGGCATTCTAGCCACCAAAAATTATGCTAGAGGATGCAAATTCTCACTTGTGCTTGTCAAATTAATGTTGGCGTGCTGCATGCAAGAAAAAACTCCACCATGCGATGATTGGTGTGAGGAAAACTCTACGAACACCACCAGCGGAGTAGAATTTTTCTCCCACCCAGACTAAATTCTCAAATGTAAAATTCCACAAATCCATATCTCGTAAATCAGGATGTGGACTTTAGTGCCACCAATTGGAAATTTTGAAGGGTTTAGATTTCATTTGGGTGTGCAAAAATGTTTGCTACTAACACCCACAATTTTCATTTTCTTTTTCTCCTCGCTTTGCCACACTTCTGATTTTACTATGAGTAGATAAACAATTCAACATCTGGATGTCTTAATTAATCTAAACACACACATCATTCTCCACAAAACCTAAAACTCACTCTTTCTCTGTCCCTTTGTGTCTGTCATATTGCATCTCCTTCTTTGCCATGACTTTTATAATAAATTGTTCCTTTTTAGATCAAGCATAGCAGCGCTTGCAAAAGCGCTGCTTTTCCGACATGTTGGAATGTATCTGGGCTTTTAACCTACCACACCGCACACACTCATCAATAACACTCGTTCATGGGTTGCCATTCAAAAATCCATTCTTTTCGTTGGTAGCTTTACGTTTGTCTCTCCTTGCGGTGGTTTGGTTACCGCCTTGGTCATCAACACTGTTACATGGATAATTGCACTTTTGCTGATAACTTTGACTGCGAGTGAACTTCTTTTGGCTTCTGTGTCTCTCCTTGGCGTTCAGGGCGGCGGCGGTGCTTTGAATCAGCTCGCTTATGTCAACTATTTGACTTTTTATCTTTAGTTTGTGCGGGAAGAAAAGTTCAGTTAGGAATCTACAATGCTAAAAGCTTTAACTCGAGCAAACGCGAAACCCATTGCATTGCAAATGCTTATTTGGGTTTGAGTCCAGTCTGTCATCTTTCTTTCTTTGTTTCTTTCTCTATATACATTTCTTACTTTGTATTTATTCAATGCTGTGTGTTGAACGTCTACACTTAGTTCCAAGTACCTCCAAATTTTCTGTTGGTTATCTACCAAAAGTTCTTCCTTAGTGATGTTAATTACTCAGTCTTAAGACTTCTGAAAGGCATTTAGGCCCGTATTTATACTTTTTTTAGCGCCGCATTTGCGCCGCTTTTTGACGCAAAACGGCGCAAACCTACAAAATACAATGGCATTTTGCAAGTTTGGGCCGTTTTTGCGTCAAAAAACGACGCAAATGCGGCGCAAAAAAAGTATAAATACGGGCCTTACTTTTTAAGCAGCAGGTACTATTGTCTTGTGCTCCAGCTCACAAATTTATTTGCACACCCAAGTGAAACATACATTTACAAAGGCAAATACTATTTCTTATTCGCAAAATCAAAATTGATGGGATTTTGCCCCACACAAGCAATTTAATTTGATATTCATGAGGGGATTTTCTACGTGAGCACATATGCTGTTAGAGGCGTAATTGGTGGTGTTGCAAGGTGGGTCCATCTACAATAGTTAGTGAACTCCTACAAACTCACAAGCCTATGGATATTTACAGATTATTGTAGTGAGTTTCATAGATTTACTCATAGTAAACTTGTTTTTAAATGTGAAAGCTATAATTGTATTGAATTCATTATTCAAGATGCAGTTAATTAAAACCTTTATCTGATAAAAAGAGCAGGTTACAAAAATAAAAACAGATAAAAAACAAATGCAGCAGAAAATGTTCGCTTTCAGAGCTATAAGGAACAATCACCAAAATAATCGGCTGGAATGCAAGATGTTTATCCAGTGAAAGTGTGTCTGCAGGGAGAAAAAGAATATAGCTGCAAAGTGAAAATTCACGTTTGAATTACATTTTTGCATGCAAAAACGTGCATCTGAATGTTAACATGTGCGAAAATTGACAGTGCGTCTGGAAATCTTTGACAGTTGCAACTTTCTAGGAGCGATCTGCAATACATACTGAAATCATGAGAAGCCGACAAGTTGTAGAACAATAGGTGTACACCTACGTGTTTTAAATCCTAACTTTCCCAGGGAGGATTTTGTAAGTACATTGCCATGCCCTTAGTTCCCTTTTTGCCTTATAAGTTGTCATATTTGTGTTCTTGTTGCTCTTTCTTAATTGCTTTGAATCCATTTCCCTTCCTCTGCTTTGTTCTTTGAGCAAACCTGTAACAAAAGAAAACAATCCATATCATTGTTAAACAGACAGTGGAGAGAGGAGCCATGAGTGACACGCTGGTTCCAATCTTAAGAGTTATTTCTGAATAACGTTTTTTGTTATTTCAATCAATGTTGGCAGCCCACCACACCGGAACCTGTCTCTCACGGTCTTCTTTTATCTGACGAAGCACGTCTTCCTGTGCCCTTCCTCATGACTTCCTGTTCTATTTCCTGTTTCCTGTCAGTGAACAAAGACAAGCTTAAGTCAGCCAGCTCCCTCAAGGTCCCATAGCAAGGGCTCCTGTGAGCTGATTCCAGTCAATAATAGAAACAGTTCTTTATTTGGGTTCATATACCATTTTTTAACTTGAAAACTAAAGCACCAGACGTTTAACAACTTAGTAAATCATTTGAGAAAACAAAACAATAAACTTGTTTGTCATTCCCTGTGAATACTGTATGTCTAAGAGAGTTTTGAGCTTCGTGTATCAAGCCTGCAAATATATACCCTTCACTTGTTCTGCTGTTAACAATATGGGTTTAAGTTGTACTATTGTGCTGTTTCTTGTGACAAAGCTCTGCTGTGTCCTGCTGGGTGCTCCAAACATACGAAGACCCAAAAAATAAATTGATCGAAAGAAAATATCTTAAATCACGGATGTGTGTCAGAACAAAAGGAATGCTCCCTAACCAAAATGGTACATTCATGCAGGAAACTGAATGAGAATTCACATTAGTGAATATATCCTAACACTAAGACACCATGAGCAAACATCTTTGACTAAATATTAATGCTTGGAAGAATATCTGTGAATATAAATAGAAATAAGTATCAATCAACTGAAAAAACAATGTAAATTTATCCTTAATTCTAAACAAAATGCCTGTATGTTGACAATTAGAAGCCCAAGCCCCTGAGCTGGAGATCGTCGCCAGTGAGATACAACAGGAATGTGTGCAGGACTGGCTCTTTGAGATGAACCACGATTGCTTCACACCACAGCATCTCAACTGCACCGGATCCCTAGGATTCTGTGTTGACATCACACTTGGTTTGAGAATACACATCCGAGGGTCACGGAAAATAAGACATGCATGTGGCCACGCTGTTTTAGTTTATGTTGCATTAAAAATTCAAAACGAAATATTTTTTTAAAAATAAACAATGCACATCGAAAAAAATATAAAAGCCACGTGAGACTAGATACAGTGTTAGACAAAATGAAGGATGATTTCCCTGAAGCAGTATTCAGAATAGCCATGCAAACCTCGATGACATATCACCCTGACAGTGGCTGCCCCTTCCTTACCTGCTGGCATCCTAGAATCATGCCTGACTCCTATGATGAGCATCCTTCATTTCAGTGCATGATTGATTGGCGGTATGACAGAATTTCAAAGTCCTCAAATAACCTCATTGGCTCCCTCCACTAACTCTTTTCTCTTCATAGTATTCTACATCTGCTACAAACAAATAAACTCAAGCACCCTCCATATTTGTCAAGCAGGATCAGCAACAACACAAACAAGCATTTTCAATGCAACGGGTCTCGCATTAGCTCGAGTTAGAGCTATTAGCGTTGTAAAGAGGAAAAATCCAGTGTGATCGTACTATGTAAAATGCAGCGTGATCACGCTGCGTGGAAAATATACAGATAAAGTAGCCCGGACACTATGCTGAAAACATCGAGCCTTTACCGGTGCTGTGTAGGTGGGCTAAACACCAGAAAAGGCTTGATGGATGCATGCCTTTCACAAATAAAAGCAAGCGGATTTTAAAAGGCAAGCAACAAACCAATGTAAGTGACTGACGTGATATGGACGTGGTTTGAACCCCAAAGAGAGATTACATAATGGGACGGAGCACTTGGCACTCGCCCATAAAAAATCTGGATGAGAAGATAAAATGCCAGGCTTTCTCCTGCGGCACTCCAAGGATCCAGATCTCCCTTGACACCCAGCTCTGGCAATTCCTCTCTCTCTTGTTCTTCAGGAAGGCATAGCCTCGTCTTTAAACTACACCTCATCAATATGTAACATTGCAAATGATCCACCTTTATTAAAATCTGCTGGTCCTAACTACATCCCATCTCACAACCCCAAACTATGCACTCATCTACCGCCCTTCGTACTACATCTTGCTGCACTGTAGTTCAGATTGTGCTTTATAAATCACAGAACTAAACAGCTAACTAGCGCAACCCTACTGTTTTTGTCTGCAGACTGTGTTCAATTGGTACCCTTAAGAGAACCGTGGATGTTTTTATCTGCACAGCTATGTCTGTGCCACTCTGCTATCACCAATGTGCCAAGATCCATTTACAGCTGAAGTTCAGTGACTGAGTCAGTAGCAGAGAGCAATGGCACTTTCACATCACATATCATTTTACATCCCAACACATATATCTGGCTCCAGCAAATCATCAAGTTGTTGCTCAATATGGCTGTCCTCTATAAGGCTTAGGGACATATTTATGAACAGTGGCGCATCATGTCATGTCGTTCCATTTTTCTTGCACCCCATTACACTCAGCCACCATGTGTGCTCCTTTTTCATGATACGCTGCACCATGGTGCACCTTAGGGAACCAGTGTCAAAAATTGCGACACTAGTTTGGAGCTTTGCAGGATTACCGCCAAAAATGTTGACGCCAATCCTGCAAAGTGAAAGGAGGCCCATTGAAAACAATGGGAGCATAATTTTAACACCTTACTCAATGACGCTAAGAATGGTGCAGTGGAATCTCACATATTCCACTGTGCCATTTTTCTGGGCCTCCTAATGCCAGAACCCCCGCTCCCCTTGTATACATTATGCATGTTGCAGACATAATGTGGCACAAGGGTTTACAAAGTGGCCCAATGTGTGCAAAGGAGGATATGTGGGGCATTGGCTAATTTTGCAGTTTTTAAACAGGACCTGGCTTGTCCAATCCTGATTCTTTCTATTCACCAAGGTCTGCAGTCTTGTCAACAATCATATTATCTATTTACTCTGCTGCATCCTTACTTAGCAAAACTGGGAGAACGTAAAAACATTCTCCTGGGTAGGGGTGCTTTGCAAAAGGACTGGACAGCTAGAACAGTGTGTAGGCCTGGTAATAACCAACCGCTTCAGTTCCCCCAGGTTTACTTTGCAAGAAGCATTCACAGTGAGCCCATAGTGAAACCATAGTCCCATTCAATGATCGCGCCCTGTGACTCTTAGTTGTGAGTAGGCAGGATAATGAAGTGTTTTTCAAAAAGCAGCAACCTTCCTTGGAACAAGGACACAAGACGTAAACCACCCTAGCCTCTGGTGGCATTCTCAGGGGTCCATTTTACTGTAGCTCAGGTGCGCTTACGATGCTTGTTCTAAGCTCGTACTACCAAATGCCCTTTCAACTCACTCTGTTTGCAATATTAGACAGTAGTAACCATGTTTCCTTAATTTATGTACTAAGTTGGGTCCTGATGCTGACATACAGATTCTGTTTCTTGGTTTTGGAATTCCTTCTCCCTCACTTCAGTCTCCAAAGAGATTTGATGAAGTCACTGAAGTCATCAGAGGCACTTCTTTGTAGACATGGGTTTCTCTTTCCTAGAACTCTGCATTACTAAGGACTAGTACTACAGCTTAATGAGTTATTACACCCGTTGCAGAAAACCTCTCGGATGTTTAACTCCAGGTGTTCCCAGCTCAGCCTATCAGTGGTTCTGCCCTTCGTAATATTAGTAGTAATGCGTTGGGTAGTAAAAGTTTATGACATAACGTGTGTTTGTAAAGAGTATGTTAGCCCAGGTATCTTCGTTCTGATTAACAGCTGCTTATTGTTACCCACCCAGGAGGGTAAACGGCTAAGAGGTCCCGCTGTGATTTGAACCTGTGACCATGGGCTATACACAGAACTTTGCAGTAAATTCATAGTCTACTAACTCAACCAGTCCCTCAGACGTGATACACATGAGCTGCATGTAAACAAGAGCAGTCTTTTGACAGAGAACACATGGAACCGAACATATAGGGCCATATGTATGAACACATTTTCCCATAGACACAAAATGGGTAAAACCCTTTGAAACATCTGGGCCATATAGAGGTATTTAAATTTGCGAGCAGTATTAGTGCTTATAAACAGTTTGAGTTGATGGGATTTGAAGTCGTTGACTGTAAAAACTTAAGTGTTTATGGTTGTTGTGCAAAATGTTGTTTATTGAAACTTTACTAGTAATAGTGAAAGTACATCACTGTGCTGTATGGTAATAACTTCGAACTCTACTGTTTATCATTGACAATTTTAAATGCCATTAACCGTTGTTCAACTGTGTGTTAACCCCGACTCATTGTCACTCAAGTTCTTTGAGAGAAGGTGCTTCTGCCATCATTAGTAACATTCCACTGCTGTATAATATCTCTCAATTTCCCTCCTAGACTGTCTTCCGTCTCTCTTATTTTCTTCTCTCTCCCGCTCTCCTTCATCTTCTCCTATGCACATTATCTCTTTCTCTTTCCCTTTATTCACCCGTTTTTCTTGTACACAGGAAATAAACTGTCAGTACTACCTCATTATACAAACAAGGCAAAAGCCACAGACCACAAACGCCTGAAAAACTGGCTTCCTCTTTCAGCAACAGCCGTGGCTTCCTTGGTGGGTAAACCACTACTTAATAACATGCGAAACAAACATCTACAGCACAAAAATTACAAAGAAATAATCAAGCATAAAATAATAGTACAAAAACTAAGTCAACCTCTAAGGTTTATATCGATTGTTAATTTGTAAGCCTAGATATGAAAAATGCAACCAACTGGGCAATTTTAGAAACGCTCATGCACGAATTGCCAGGTCACATTAATTTTAATGTAGGCCTCTCTAGTTATTGGAGTTGCACAGCTTGGTAGTAACAAATGACAACAATATTGACCGAATAGAACAAATATTGAAATTTTGTACCAGTCAGCTGGTAAAAATGTGTGGTCAGGACTGGTACAAAACTGCCAGGCACAGTGCCAAACCTCCTTATCCCGGTGCAAACATGCATAGTGCTTGTAAAATTCACATGATCTGCCTAAGTTTTGCGAATATCATGCACTTAAAAATAACTGAAACTCACAAATGCATTCGGACAGCCTCAATCTAACGTTCCTGCCTGCAGTGCCATAAAGATTGCCTAGAGCATGTGAAAGATGATAATAAGCTCTCAGGTCAACTCAGGGCATGAGGTTGACAGACAGTTCAAATTTGCACGAGGGCATTTCTGGCTGATCATACACCACATGACCTAAAAAAGAATTTCAGTCTTCTTTAACTTGGCTCAAACGTTCCCTGGTCAGTGTGTAAACCACACAACACGAAAGCTGGAGTACTCTTCTACTTACAAAGGCCCATATTTATGGAGCTGGTGGCACAGGGCAGCACAGAAAGTCACCTTGCTGTGCTGCCCTGCACCGTATTTATTCAATAAGGCACATACCTGTCCTTTTCCCCTGTGCAGGTGCCATTTTGGAAGCCTAGCACCAATGCAGGCACCCTTGCACGTTGGATGCAGGATTGTTTTTGTGATGGAAGGGAGACCTTCCTGCACAAAAAAAATCCTGAGTGGCTTTTTCCTCTTTCTATGTGTGCTGCAGAATTCCCCACACATAGAAGGAAGAAAAACAAGGAGAAATAAAGATATTTCGCCTCATCACGCCTCTCCTTGGGAGGCGTCTTTTTGGTTCACTCCTAAGTTTACCAGGTTTGGTAAATATGAAAATGTGTTGAAAACTATGGGAGTTGCATGGCAACACCCAACCAACTCCCATGGAACACCTTCCTTTTGCAGAGTAAGGCAACGCTGTGATTTGAGCTGCTTTGCCTTTCTCCAGAGTTAATTCCTTGTCTCGCCCTTTGCCTCTGATTAATATTCTATTTTCTATTCATGGGCTTGGTAAGAATTAAAAGTACCAAAAGTAAAGCTGGGCTCTTACATTTCGTGCTATTTCCCGATCTCAGTGATTAGCAGTAGCAAAGGTAGTGCCAAGGGTGCCAAAGGGCATTCCAGGCAAACAGTTCCTACCAACACCTACCCCTAATTGACATATATGCCAGCCATCCTATCAGGACGTCTTATCAGATGCCTAAACTAGCACCCAGCATGCAATTCACCTTTCTGCTTTGGAAATTTAAACAGCTCATAATAGAATCTGAGAATTGTTTTATGCAGGGTGCAGCATCGTTTTGATTCTCAGTATATTTTTCAGAGTATTAGTACAGTTGGGCTCTTTTTTCAATTTTAACACAATTGCCACTTTTCTCTGCTTCTTGGCAAATTAACATTGCCCCGTAGTAAAGCAGATCATGGAAGATTTTGAAGACATTGGGTTAAACTGTGGTACTAGCTAGGTCTTACTGTGTGGAGTTACCACTTGCTACAAGTTAAATTTACTGCTCGGTTTATGTAAAAATATCAACAAGAAAAACTTAGATTCGTAGGCAATGCCAATTTAGAAAGAGTCTCCTTTTTGAAGAAAAAGCGTCCAGAGTTCAGTTCCCACTTCATATTATGAGTCTCAGATTCAACAGCACTGGGGGTAACCATCGTACTATTACTTGGCACCAACAGGTACATGCAGCAATAAACAAAAACAACGCAAAATAACATAACATTAACTCTTAATATGATATTAAATTACGCCATAAATAAAGGAGGCGTATTTGCCAGCATGCTAAAAATTAAGTTCCAGCCATGTAGCCAAATGCTCTTTGATCACCTTGAATGTTCTACATATCCTGACACATTATTTGCACATTATTTACTCCCTGTGCTTGCTCTATACGTTCGTCTGCCATTCTTTGTAGTATGCTGATGAAGACAAGCCTTCACTTTTCTCTTTCCCTGATGCCAGAAATTGCAGGATTGAAACAGGACCGTCAAAAGGAAGAGCATCTGAGACCACTTTATGGTGCCTGTAAAGTAGTGGGACCTAGGCCCACATGCTAAGTAAAATAATGAGACAGACACATGGGGTGGGCGCATAACTGGCCCAGAGCACGTGTGTCCGACCCCTTTTATAGACTGGTGATGCTTGTGTTGGATGGGTGAGGGGTCAGTGTTAGCACAGCCCCTAGGGAGGGTTGCATCATTATGTGTCCAACAGAACATTGCATCCCTCCCAAAATCTGAACAAAAAGAAAACAAGTCCAAACTGTGCAAAACAAAATAACAATAAACTGGAAACCACGTGGTCCATCAGTCTCTGAGTCAATCAGCAGGACAGCAGCGGACATATGGGCTGATGAAACAAGTTGAAACAGGGCATCTCTTATAATTTAACCTGAGTGGTTCAGGACAAGAACACTGGCTCAGAGAAGTTAAAAATCTTCTGGTTGAATGCAGACTGGTGTCATGCCTACTGTGTAGAGTTGGTCCACTATGCTGAAACTCTGGATGGTTGGTGATTGCTGTCAATTATTCAAAACAGGGTGCGTCAGGAACATTGTTGGAGTCCATCGCAAAACATCAATCACGAAGCATACTTTGGAGATGTTGTTTGACCTGCTGAAGACTGTCTTATCGTGCTGGAACTTGTTGAGTTTTCTGCTGCAAAAACGTGCCACTTCCTGGCATCCAACGGTGGGGCAGTGTCAAGTCCATCTCTTGTGCTTGTGGATACCCCTTGGATTGGTTGCTTCAGGACTGTGTGTGGTTTACCCTGGGGCAGTATATATGCCATGTCTGGACCTCTGCAAGACCACTGAGGAGCCACTGCCTAGTTTCTTCTGCAAGCTCAAGGTGTGGGCAGAGTGAGCTGGCAGTCTCTTCTGAGTGTCACTGGTGCTTCTTGTCTCCAGTTCTGATAGCTGTGTTGGACTCCACTTGGAATGTTTGCTGCTCCATGGATGGCAGTGATGACGCACTAGACAGATACTGGCATGATGGTTTGCCAGCCGTGTGGTGTACCTGTATGACTAGTAGCGATGACTTGCCTTGATGGTTGTGGGCCTTCTTTCTTGGGTCATCGACAACTGGGAGTGGTGATGGCATGGTGTTTCCATTTTTCCTTTGTGGAGGCATCTGCATTCATGCGTCTGGGTGTTTTGGGTTGCTGAGCCATTGATGTCTTCGTCTTGATGGATACGCTGGGAGGCGTGGAGCAGAGACTTGGTTTGCGCATGTTTGCGGCTTACTCCCACTGTGCTGACGTCAGGTCATCCACATTTTACCTCTGTAGCTTGCTGCTTGTGTGTCTAGATGCACTCTGTTGCAGTTCAAGTCTTCTCTGGCATGCCTTTCAGGCATGGCCTCTTTTGATCTTCTTTCCTAGGCTTGGTTGGTCGTCAGATTTCCCAGTGTGGTCCAGCAGGTCACATTTCCTTCTCCTCTTCCTTCTTGGTGGTTCAACCTGCACCTTCTGTCCAATGATGATGTTGAATCTTCTCACTGTGAGTCTGTACTTCTGGTTACATCCTCAGGCACCATCTTGGTGCCTACATCCCCTGTTTTCTGGACAAAGTGCTGGTATGATTCTCTGTGACCTTCAGTGGCACTTTGGCAGAGCTGACAAGGTGGTTTGCTGGGAGTGGATGACCTGCAGCTCTGCTTTGTTTGGTTTTCAGCTGGTGCTATCCAGTTGTTACGTGAGCACACTTTTTTTGTGGTGGCAGGCAACCCACAGGAGGTGTGCAATGCTTCTCATGCTTGGGACAGTTTGCTGCCTTAGCCCTGGTAAGCTGCTGTCCCTCCATGCAGTGGTGGGGCTGCTCACCTCTCAGGTGCTTCACAACAGCTTCTTCCTGCCACTGGTATCCTTTTGTGACCGGCTGTATACTTCACACTACCTCTTCTCTTCTTGGGTCTTGCAGGTGCACTGCCCCGGCTCCAGCACCTCACTGCTTCCTTCTTTGCATGGGTTGGCGGTCTTTTTATTTCCTGTTTTGTGCCAGGCACTTATGTCCCTCCTCACTTGCAGGCAGAAGAAACATGGGGAATGCGATAGAGTTGCAGTGGTAGAAAAAAAACTCCTCACTTCCTAGTGGAGATGGCCGATAGCCTCTGTCTCTCTGACCATGAGAGGTTGGGAGCTGTTCCTGCCAGTTTTCAGCCGGGTCAACATTCAGTTCTGGCTGTCCCCTATGACCTTTTTCATCCACCGCGCATGAAAAGCTGCATGGTGATTTCTCTTTGCCCTCAGCAGCTCACCCTTCACTGTCTGGCACAGCTCTGATAGTTGTGGCACTGCTGCACCAGTATCAGAGCAGTGACATCTGCTCTGTGACTCCTTGCCAGTGCACACCTACCAGCAGCGTCCTCACTCAGTGATTCAGGTTGCAGTGTATGCACCAGCATCCCCTTTTCTCAGGCCAGAATGGAGACCATTACCCTCTGCAGATTCAAGTGAGAGGGTTCTCGTATTTGATGCCGTGACATGTTGGACCCATCCCACCTCATCATCAATGTAAAGTAGTGGGCCATAGGATCACATGCTGAGTAAAATAATGACACAGACACTACTGGGGTGGGTGCATAACTGGGCCAGGTCATGTGCAGTCGGCCTCTTTTATTAGCAGGGTCACCTGATTAGTGACGCCTGTGTTGAATGGTGTTGAGTTCTGCTGGGCTCACTCTAGTGTCTTCCACAGTACTGGCTGGCTATCCCACTCACCCCACTCCCATTCAGCACAGGTGTCACAAGTGACATGGCGCCTAATAATAAAAAGGCATGTGCCCGGGCCCCATGGTATATACCATATTTTAGTGTTTGTGTTGTTCCTGTGCCTGCATGCGGGCCTAGGGCCCGGAACTTTACAATGGCAACGAGAGGGTTTGACACCATGCGTATGCGGGTGGCAGCCAAGCTGTTCCTCAGGGGGGGAGTAGCCCGCATTTAAGGCACCCCCACTCCTGCAGCCAGCACAACAGCACCAGACCACTGTGAAAGAGGGTGAAGCGTCACAGCCAGCACTGAGCTCAAGGCGCCTCAATGCTGCTGACCCTCATTTTAAGAGGCATGGAACACCCGCTCCTGAAGTACCCATGTGGGCGTTGGCACATCACCAGCCTTGTGGTGGATGAAATACCCGCAGAAACAGCCCCTCGGTCCTGAACATTGCTGGGGTGAGAACAGTGCAGCGAGCTGATCACCAACTACCACCCAGCAGGTGAGGAAAGGGTGTTTTGCCCCCGGCTGCATCAGGTGATCGGCACACCCACTGCAGCCATAAAAACACGGCCCAAGGTGCTATGAAGGCTGCTGTGGTCTTGCAGTTAATGTGGCTGCACTGCCTACTTGAGGGAGTCATGTGTTGTGTGCCCAACCAAGACTGAATTGGGAGGGGCCCCCTTGCACCTGCATCTCCAGCCCCAGGGTCCTCCTGCACAGTGCCCAAATGAGCTGCAAGACCAGCAGCCTTAGAAGAGTTACTGGGGCCTGGGAGAAGAGTGGCTGTAGTGCCACCTAGCAGTAGCTTCCTGCACCACACCTCCGCCCTGACTCAGGAGACTAGTGACTCGTAAGTGGAGAGACCCCAAGAGAAAAAAGAAATTGTGCAGGTGACTGATGAGCGCAATAATCTTGCAGACCAGCCTGCACTGGAGTCTGGCATGGGCCTGAGTGGTAGACATCAGAAGGAAAAGAAGCCTGCAGTGCCTGCAAGCCCACAAACTCACCAGATGCAAAGCATGAAATAAACAGCTCCCTGAACCTCCATTCTGCAGTAGAGACCAAGTCACGTGTGGTGGGCCGAACCAAGACTGATTTAGGAGGGGCCCCCTTGCACCTGCATCTCCAGCCCCACCACCCTCCTGCACAGTGTCCACATGAGGTGCAAGACCAGAAGCCTTAAGAGAGTTACCGGGACCTGAAAGAAGATTGGCTGTAGTGCCACAAAGCGAGAGCTTCCTGCTTCACACCTTGGCCTTGACTCAGGAGACTAGTGAAACTTAGGTGGAGAGATCCCAACAGAAAAAAAATAATGCAGGAGACAAGCCGCCCTGCTGCCTGGTGAGCAAGATAATCTTACAGACCAGCCTGCACTGGAGGCTGCATGGGCCTGAGTGGCAGACATTAGAAGGAAAAGAAGCCTACGATGCCCCACAAACCCCCAAACTCACCAGATGCAAAGCATGGAGTAAACAGCTCTCTGAACCCCCATGCTGCAGCAGAGCCCATCGGTGGTGAGGCTAGCAAGACCGAAAACAGCACAGTAAGTGCTTTACACACCATGATGGCAATAGGCTACTAGAGCAAGAGAAAACTCGGTTGCTTTTTATGGCAATTGTGTCATTTTTTTCAGCACCTGGTGCCTCAATATGAGAGAGGAGACATACAGCAGTACAAAACGTGTGCCACTAGAGCAGCACCATAAACTGTAAGGCATGAGCTGAGTCCAGCGTGGCAACACCAGTGCACGCCTTATAGCCGCTGGCTGCCACCGCCAAGAGAAACAAATAGATTTTTCATTGAAGGAGAAAGTAGAGACTGGCAACAAGGCAGCTAGCAAGCCACAAGGAGCACTGTGTGCTGTGTACACCTCACCCGAGCAGCCGAATGCTGTCTCAATTGAGAACACAGCATTACACGCCCCTAGTGGTAAATAGCCACCACTAGAAGCAAGAACAGAACATAAGGCACCAGCATGGGGCACCCCGAAAAAGACTGTCTGGAGGCCCACTGCATAGCGTGAGAAAACATGTTGCGCAAAAGAGGCCGAGCCAACCACACGCCCCAGCACTGAATGGTCGTCATTGGCCCATCAAAGAGAGTGTCACAAGAAGTGACAAACCCTGCCAGAAATGAATGAACTGAGGCAGGACCATGCGCAGGCGCAGCCTCGAGGAGCAAGCAATATGTCCTCGGCCGAAGAAAGGTGATTCAGTGAGCAGAGCACCAAGAAGATCCTTGAGGATGGGACAGGACCTGCAAGAGTTCCATGAACAGAAAGACTCAACTCCTATTGACAGGACAGGACCTGAGAGAGGTCCACAAGGAGAAACAGTCAAGTTCTACTGACAGGACAGGACCTGTGAGAGGTCCATAAGGAGAAAGAGTGAAGTCCTAAAAACAGGACCAGGCCTGTGAGAGGCCGCAACGGAAGACGATACACAGTCCTAGGAACAGGACGTGTCCAATGAGAAGCCCATGTGCAGTGAACATGCGAAACATGGCAGGATGCCAAATCACAAGGAGAGACTTGATCAGGAGAGAGAAGAGTGTGACAAGACGTCACATCATGAAATAGAAGTGGAAAGGAGAAGGGTGTGGCATAAGGCCCTGTTGCGAAGGAGAAGAGAAGAGGAGAGAAAAGTGTGTGACAGACCTGACTCACAGAAGATCCCGACAAACACAGGTGTGCAGGAAGAGTGAAGAAATGCGTCCAAGATCTACGACTCGCACCACCACGTGAGAATGCATCCATCTACACAAGCCAGTCACCAGGGTGCAGTTACATCACTGGAGACAGCCCTGCGTGAGTACAGAGCGTAAGCTGCATGCATGGGTGAACCACGTACCTGCCCCACGCTTCACAGTGTAACCGTCCAGTCACCTGTCACTGGCTGTATGAGACAAATGGCCTCTCTTCTAGTGACTTAACATGCCAAAGAAGAAGAACCACCCGAGGCTAGGATGTCCCTCAAGTCATCCTCAATCCAAGCAAGACTTCTCCACCTGCAGCACAAGTTGTCAAATGATAAGAAAGACATCATTACCACATGCCTCACCAGATTGAACTGAGGAGTAACTCACCTCTAGAGTGGAGACTTACGCCTGCAAAACATCAAAATCACAAGACCTTAGAGGCATCTCTGGCACTGTGGGAGACCAACCACCCATAGACCATCTGTTAGGTCCCACGTGCACCTGATTCCTGCTGGCAAGAGCACACAGACCATGAGAAAACCACACTGTGTGGTTGCACGAGCAACTGGGCCGTGGCCCTGCTGACGGTTCCACAGTGACCCCTTCATGCGGTCTATGAGAGGTCCCGCACAGCCCATGTTGTCCTGTGGCAAACAAGCAAAAATGGCCTAAAGGAATCTCTGAATGAGGGAATCCTGGCATGAGAGATGATTCTGAAACTACTCCACTGACAGGAACCAGGAGGCTCCCAGCTGAACCTGTCTAGTGATCCTGCACTGTCCTATGGACTGCCTGATGAGACAAAGGGACTCAATTGTGTTTTATTGTGTTATTTATTCTTTTCCACAATTTGGACAAATGTTATTTTTAATAAAGCTTGGGAGAGATGTAGAGTCCTGCTGGACTCGTTCTAGTATTTGCCATGGTACTGGTGTACCAGCCACTCCCCGAGAGCTGGCTGTCCCATTCACCCACACGAGTGACATTGGCACCTGATAATAAAAAGGGTCCGGTTGCACATGCCCCGGGCCATTTATATATACCGTAAGCTAGTGTATGTGTCATTCCTGTGCCTACATGCAGACCTAGGCCCCAGAACTTTACAGATGGGTGAGGGGTGGGTGTTAGCATGGCCCTTAGGGAGCAGCTGCATCATAACGTGTCCAGCAGGATACTACAGAACTAAATACTGCATTTTTACTTCCCATAGAGTACATTCCTTTCTAATTGCTTCTTCAGTCAAAAACTTAAGAGAGGCCCCAAAATGATATGCCCTCTTGCCCCACCAAAGCTTTGACATGCCTGTCCATCCGCGGGATAGGATGTGTCACCTTAATTGGAAGCAGTTGTGATTCCCTGCTCCAGGGATGCTGGGAGACTACAGAAAATTGCAGGAGGCTGGCCTGGTTTGTAGTGGGTACCTAAGGTACTTACACCTTATACCAGGTCCAGTTATCCCTTATTAGTAAAATGCAGGCAGTGTCTAGCAGCGTAGGCTGTCTAGGGGTAGCTGTACCAGAGCAGCCAAGTTTGAAGTAGGAGACATGCAAAGCTCTTGCAATACACTATAGTCATACAGTACTTATACACAATAAAATACAATACTCAGTGTTACCAAAAATAAAGGTACTTTATTTTAGTGACACAAGGCCAAAAATAACTTAGAGGCAATACTCCTACTGGAGGTAAGTATTATACACAATATATATACTAGTAACCAAAATCAGGTAAGTAAACAGTCATAGGATAGTGCAAACAGTGAAAACCACAATAGATTGCAATGGTCCTAGGAGCAACACAAACCATATACTAAAATAGTGGAATGCGAAAGTCGGATTCCCCCCTAGGCAAGTCGAGTGTGTAGAGAGGCACTGTTAGTGTAAGAAAACACCAAAGGTAAGTAAAGTACCCCACCCCAGAGCCCAGGAAAACAGGAGTAAAATACAGCAAGTTTCCTCAGAACACACTAGAAGTCGTGGTGAAGGATTATGCAAGAACCAAGCAAGACTGCAAGAAACCAACAATGGATTTCTGGACCTGAAGACCTGTGGAGAGAGGAAACCAAGTCCAGAAGTTGATGAAGAGTTCAGGAAAAACAGGAGCCCCTGCCAACCTGGAAGAAGGTGCAAAAGTGGATTCTTTGGTTGGAAGGAAAGTACAGAAATGCACCAAAGAAGATAGTTGGGGGTTCTTGCTTGGTGCAAGAGATGTCCCACGTTGAGTCATTGGATGCAGGCTGTTTGCGTCACTGGATTCCACCAAAAAACCTTGGTTTGCGCAAGAACGTGTTTTGCATCAAAGAGGAGCTGCCTAGACCCAGGATGAACCTACGGGTCTCAATGTGGACTGAGGAGACAGAGGGGGCTCTTAGCACTTCAGATAGCCCTCAGAAGACCAGGCAGCACCCACGGGAGTCTCAGGACATGGGGAAAATGGAGTGGCAAAGTGAGGTCATTGCAGGACTACACAAAGGAATTTCACGCCGCCGGATAACAACTCAGGGAGTTGAGCGTCACAGGATAGAGTGCTGGGGTCCTGGGCTACGCTGTGCATGAAGAACTTTTTGAAGAAGTGCACAGATGCCCAAGGAGCTGCAGAGGACGTGATGCACAGGGGTACTGTTTGGCATGGGGAGCAAGCCCTTACCACCACCAAATTTGGACAGCTGGATCTTTGGACAGTCACAATCACTTTGGTCCACCACCTTTGTTCCAGGGATCACGCTTATCAACAGGAGAGGAGTCCCAGAGTACTGACAGTCATTGCATAGAGGTGCCTACTGAAGCAGGGAAGTGACTCCGTCACTCCACTCTAGATTCCTTCAGTTCTTCTGGTGCAGGGTGAAGACAGGCAGTCCTCAGAGCATGCACAACCTGGAAACTGTTGCAGTTGCTGGCTGTAGCTGAAGATGCAGGTCACAGTAGCCTTCCTGAATACTTTGTTGCAGTCACAGCGGTTCCTGGAGGAGTCTGTGGTTGATCCGACGGTCAGAAGCAGAAGATGCAGAGGAGTCCTGGTGGAGTCTTGCAAACCGGATCTGAGGAAACACCCAGAGGAGAGACCTTACTTAGCCCTGAAAGGGGGATTGGCAACCTACCCAGGTATGCACCTATCAGGAGGGGTCTCTGACGTCACCTGCTAGCACTGGCCACTCAGATGCTCCCAGAGGATCCCCACACCTTGTAATCCAAGATGGCTAATGCCAGGGATACTCTGGAGGAGCACTGGGCACCACCCTTGGGGTGGTGATGGACAGGGGAGTGGTCACTCCCCTTTTCTTTGTCCAGTTTCACGCCAGAGCAGGGACTGGGGATCCCTGAACCGGTGTAGACTGGATTATGCAAGAAGGGCACCGTTTGTGCCCTTCAAAGCATTTCCAGAGGCTCTGGGAGGCTACCCCTCCCATGCCTGTAACACCTATTTCCAATGGAAGAGGGTGTAACACCCCTATCCTAAAGGAAATGCATTGCTCTGCCTTACTGGGATTGAGCTGCTCAATCCCCAGGAAGGCCAAAACCTGTCTGTGAGGTGGCAGCAGCTGGGGCTTCAGTTGAAACCTCAGAGTGCTGGTTTGGCAGTACTGGGGGTCCATGGTGGAATGGTGGAGCCCCTACGGTACATTGAATCGGCCCCCCAATACCAGATTTGGATTGGGGGTTCAATTTCACAATCTTAGACACCTCATATGGCCATATTCAGAGTTACCATTGTTAAGCTATACTTATGTATTGACATATATATGGTGCACGCTTATACTGGTGTATCCACACTCACAAGGACCGTGATTTTGGGCCTGGACAATGTGGGGTCACCTTTGCTAGTGCAAGGGTGCCCTCATACACAGTAACTTTGCTCCTAGCGTTCAGTAACTGGGCAACTTTACATGTGCAATTAAAACCAAATAAAACCTGCCTGGGCAAATACAGAAGGAATGCAATTTGCGCTCATCTCCTGAAGTGAGTTAGTGCTAAAACATGTACAAATGCGATGTGCACCCATTGTAGCACTCTCCCTTGGGTATAAGTGGTCGGTATATAAGTAGCAATGAAGATTAGGTATGGGCTAATTTCCAAACTAAAACATATTCATTTGTGATTAATACTTGCCTAAAGGGAGCGCTAGAAGGATAATTGAGCATCTCCCATGTTCTGTCAGTTTGAATTGAGGTTACATGCTATGCATGGTTAGAAGATCTTTGGTTTACTATCTAGTGGCGAAGCAAAGGTAAAATG
This sequence comes from Pleurodeles waltl, assembly GCF_031143425.1. NCBI lineage: Eukaryota > Metazoa > Chordata > Amphibia > Caudata > Salamandridae > Pleurodeles > Pleurodeles waltl. The sequence goes on along the minus strand of NC_090440.1, from coordinate 1,189,199,807 downwards.
ACATTTAATACAAAAAAAAGAACACGCACTGCCCAGGCCATAGTTGGGTATCAAAAGCCCTCATTATTGGGTGAACCTCTCAGATCCTTTAACCCTGGTGTCAGTGTGTCTGCTACCCTACTGATGTTTACGCATCTGCAGCTATGTCCTGCTTATTTGGTTGTTGGCAGTGGTGTAACGAAACTGGGGTGGGGGGGAGGGAGGTCCTGCAAAGAACATGGATTGGGCCCCCTCAAGGCTGGGCTCACTCAGGAACTCTCAGGCCAGAGTGCTGTGCTGAGGGGGCTACCTGGATATTGGGGCTGTACCCCCACCCCCGCACTGCAGGGGCTGCGGGGACCTTTGTTACACCACTGGTCGGTGGCTATTTGTAATGTGTGTTCTGTTGTAGATGTACTGGGGTTCCGATTTTGGATACAATAGTCTGGGTGTCTTAACGGCTTTTCGGGTGTACCTTTTTGAGAATAAACATTTGAACCTCTTGCTCGGTTTGCTTGTAAGCTTTGGACAACATGCATCAGCTTTCTGGTTCTGTGAGGTTGAAAAATGGGATGTTGAAAATACTCCAGCTCATAGAATTTGTTTCTTCATGGATGAAGACCAACCTGAACTTGAACTGAAATGCCTGTGCTTAGGGCCAGCTTGCTCCATGCGACACAGTGAAAAACACATACCCTGTCGTTTGAGGACATGGAGCTGCTTATGGAGATGAATGGATCCTCAGCCACTCTAGGTCTGAAAGACACACTTTGTGAGGTGCGCAGAATTTACTTAAAAGCATATGCTTGATTTTTTTGTAGCGAGAGACCAATGTTTTTAAATAGTATCATAAACCCTGAAGTATTTGAATATTTCCTGAGTTTCAATTCAAGGAAACACAGTAGACAGTACATTCAGAAAACGGTGCTGAGAAATGAATAGTATGTGTCCCACCAGCTATGCTCGATCACTATATGTAACTAGGGGCCTAGGACTAAAACTTTTCTCAGGGTTGCATCTGGCTTTAAGCCTAACTCGGCCAATATTTGACTGATTTGCAAGGAAACACAATCCATTGACCCCCACTTAGAGATGTGATATTGTTAAATTCCATGCAATAAATTCATGAATCCTTATAGGCATTGAAGCAGGGACACTGGAATTATGTGATTTTCCAGATGCAGTGATTCTCACATATTTATAGATCTGCCCCATTTGCCACGGAATCTATCATCTGCTGCAGAATCTGCAGATCTTAACAAAAAAAAAAAATACTTCTAGCTCAAACTGTTCAGAAGTTATAAAAAAGCATTTGTAATGCAATAGGTCTCGCATATTTAGAGCAAGTTAATTGTCATCTTTCGACCACAGCACCCACGAGCAAAAGCAGGAGAAAGCATGCAGACGAACTGGGAAAATAAAAAATGTAGCTTTAAAAAGAAAACTTTGCAATTTTGTTGTCCTGCTGGGCAAGTTTTTGCCAGCCACAAGCCTTCTGTTTGCGGGGCACTAGAAGTTAAAAAGAACCAATAGTACCTTGATCACGTCGGGAGCAGCGGTCGGGCAATATTTAAGTTGAATCTATTAGTGCTTGATCCTTGCTCCACACAGAGAAATGGAAATCATGCCAGGGGTGCCTTGACCAATTACAAGGCTGTAAAGAAGAGTGCCAAGCAAACCAGCAAATGGTGAGTGACAGGCTTGCTCCAAGTCCTTTAGTGAACACAACAGAGTCTCGCAAGCGAGACGAAACGCCTGTTGCAGCGTAGTGGCAGGCCCTATGCAAAGCTGGATTGGTCTTCTTTCTGTAGCTTATTGCTATACTTGGATTTTGAACTACTACTAATGAGGTGCAACTAATGCCCCGACAGTGTTAGGTAGTTTAAAAATTACAAATACTTAAAAAATACTATTATAAAATGTACTTCTACATGCCTCATAATTTGCTTTTTCTTGCACATAATTTACTCAACACGGCTGCATAATTTGTCCCTCTCCTGCTTCATATTTCTATTGGCTCTGCATGTGAGTATTATGATATGTCTTTCTTTAGTTGATTCACAATGCAAAAACCATGTAAAAAGTGAAACGTGGAAAGGTCAGCTCCCATGGACACCGTGCTTCCACATCTACCTCTACAGGGATCTCGAATGACCTTACACAAATAGTCAATCCCATAGTGCTGATCGTTCACTAACATTTACTCGGTGCTTCTAGCTAGGGTAGATACTTTGGGCCATATATACGAACACATTTTCCCATTGACACAGAATGGGAAAAACCCTTTGCTACATCTGTCCCTTAGTAACGAGGAATTGCCCTACAGTCAGCGTCTGCGGAGTGTATCATGTCTCCCTCAGCAAACTGCGGGAGAAACCATGACAAACAAATGTGAAGATCTTGGAAGCAGGGTATGCAGTGTTTCAGTGGCGTAACGAAACTTCAGCCCCCCTCCCCTGCAAATGACATGGAGACCCCCAAACCTATTCGCTGGCTGTCGTGACCAGGTACAATGCTGAGGGGGACCCCTGGAGCCCCTCCCCCTAAAAAGTGGTTATTGCCATTAACCAATTAACTGTATTTCCTTCATGCACCGAAAACCAGGAGGAACCATAGAGTGCTCTGTCTCGCACCGCGTCTGCATTGTATTGCACGGGGAATCGGGCACATGGGAGGACCTCCAACTCTACCTGGCTAACTGAAAGTCACGCTAAGAAACAAAGGGCCGTATTTATACTTTTTGGGGCACAACTGCGCCAACGCAGTTGTGCGTCAAAAAATTTAACGCCGGCTAACGCCATTCCAAAGCGCCATGCGGGCGCCTTATTTATGGAATGACGTTAGCCGGCGGAGCTGCCTGGTGTGCGTAAAAAAAAATGACTTACACAAGGCAGCGCCGGCGTAGGGGAAAATGGAGCTTGGGCGCCAAAAAATGGGGCAAGTCAGGCTGAGGCAAAATTTTCGCCTCAATCCGATTTGCGCCATTTTTTTGGACTCCCAACCCCCATTGAAATGACTCCTGTCTTAGCAAAGACAGGAGTCATGCCCCCTTGCCCAATGGCCATGCCCAGGGGACTTATGTCCCCTGGGCATGGTCATTGGGCATAGTGGCATGTAGGGGGGCACAAATCAGGCCCCACTATGCCACCCAAAAAAAAAATATATATACTTAACTGAACTTACCTTAAGTTCCCTGGGATGGGTCCCTCCATCCTTGGGCGTCCTCCTGGGGTGGGCAAGGGTGGCAGGGGGTGTCCCTGGGGGCATGGGAGGGCACCTCTGGGCTCCTTCCGAGCCCACAGGTCCCTTAACGCCTGCCCTGACCAGGCGTTAAAAATTGACGCTAAAGCGGCTGGACGTCATTTTTTTTGACCCGCCCACTCCCGGGCGTCATTTTTGCACGGGAGTGTAAATACGGCGCACATGCCTCGGAGTCATTTTTTAGAAGGGAACGCCTACCTTGTATATCATTAACGCAAGGTAGGTGTCCACGCAAAAAAATGACGCAAACTCCAAGATCTTTGGCGCTAGACAGGTCTAACGCCAAAGTATAAATATGGAGTTAGTTTTGCGTCGGATTAGCGTAAAAAAAAACAACGCAAATCCGGCGCAAACAGAGTATAAATATGCCCCAAACTTTCTCAACTTGAAACGCCAATAAAAAGCACACAATCCCACAAAATGTAAACGCCGCTGGAGCAAAAGAAGACTTGACAATTGTGCTGGAAAGGGCGAGCAGAAGAACTAGATGAGAAGCAGCTGCACTGTTATGGGGTTGCTCAATCGCTACTGCTGAACTACTGTTTCTGTTGTTTAGTTCTATACGCCAAAGTACCCGTCTGAGTTGAAATTGTTCTTGTTGTTTTGTCTTTTTAACTATTTGTATCAAAGACAGATACATCATAATTGAATCCTTCTGTCTTAACATATCGCATTGATTTCGTCATTCTGGCCGGCCCCGTGTCTGTTTGTGCTTCTCATGCCAAGTGTGTGGCTCAAGCTGCTCGCGCCTTCCTTCTCTGAATGATGCTTCTTCGCTGAACGTTACCGATGGAAAAAAACCCACACCACTGTGCTCTATAAATACTGATGCTCGCTTCCTGTTATGATTCTGCACAGCATCTGCGTAGGGTCGGGCTGAGAACTCCCATCTGGGCGAGGACAACACGAACGGCGCACTGTGGCTTCAGGAACTCCGCTGCACCAAAGGCCACTCCAGAGACATCACTTGTAGCAAACGTTTGTACCAGAACTGCGAGGGGGCTTTTCCTTCATAACATCTGTAGAAGGGTTGACTTAAAAGAATAGCCGATTTTTATTTTTGACCGAGTCCTGCCCTTTGTGTTTTGAAGCAGGGCCTGTTACCTTCCCCCCGCAGTACTGATGGAGCAAAGATACCCTGGGCCCTAATTCAAGCAAGAACAAATGTCTGCCACCTTCCTCCTGGCCCCTTCACTGTACTTCTACTGAACATTATTTGATCTATATACTGTGATGTATCCAACCAGTACCTGCATGTAAAGCTCTGTGTTGCCCGAGGTGTCTTGCTCAAGACCACAAATAAATAAATATTTGGGGTGCAGTTGTCTCCTCACTCCTGAGACCTGGTGCCACTGCACATGCTGCACTAATGACTGCCAGGCCCTTGCCCCAAGATAAAAATAGGCATCGGACAAGTCTTTTCTTCAAAATAGGAGCCAGTTGCCAGATGATCCTTATCGTGTATGACTATTTCCTTAGTAGAAGGTATTTTTATAAGCTGGATACTGGTGTTTATCTGACTGAGCGGTAAAGAATATTGATGATGGGTCTTATTATCTATATAGAGTAGGGTAACCAGATACATTTATGCCACACAAACAAATTGTTTTTAGTCACAGGGTTTCTTTTAACAACTGGATGTTCTTGTTTTGGTTCTTGTCCATTGAACACACCAGAAAACAAATTTATGTTACAGGAAAGTAGAATAATATTTGAGTTGTCTCCCGGTGACTTGGTGTCATCTGGTAACCTAGTTTCAAATCTTAAAAGAACAGAGTGACAACAAGAACAAAGATATTAGCCTGAAAACAGAGAAGCTGCCCCACTTAACATTGATCTCTGAGGCAGATGGAAACTGAGCTTGATGACATACCTCGCTCTGTGAAGTGCTAATCTCGGACTAAAATAGCTGTTTTGTACAGGCTCAGCTCATCTCACTTTTATTTGACCTCGAACATCTTTGTAAGATGTATTCCGAATTAAGTAATGAAGGTGCACACTGTTTGAAAGTTGTCGAAAACGGAGAACGTAGTGTGAGGGGTGTAACTAGCTTTTAAATCTATGGACGACCTTTTAGAAACTAGACCTCTGATTCGGTGGAAAGTTGCAGGCCATTTTGTTTGTTTGAGTGGGGATATATTTAGGGATTACAGAAAAATAGAAAAAGGTAATATCCGTCCATATTTTTGCTGGCTTACACAATGATTGTGAAACGTTGTAAAACTCCAAATCTCATTGAAAGTGAAAGGCAAATCAAAAATGGATTGAATTCTAAGAAGAATCTGCATTTAATTTTAATAGAAGAATACATATGCTTACAAGTGGGCTGGTCTGCTTAGAACAAGAATAAGCGTCTTCTTAGGTTCATTACACCTTATAGGAAAATATGATCTTTATTGGTGCAAAGAATGGGAACTCTCAACTTTCAATTACTGTCACATGAAGACATATGTTAAACCTACCAGCATGAGTAAAAAAATTAAAAGATAAGGAAAAAGCATTGTCAAAATACAGCGGAGGCATATCAACCATGAAACTGAAGTGCACTTCTCTTTAGATGGTTGTGCAAAACTGACGAGGCAAAATGCCATCACTCTTGGCAAGAGAGTCAATGGTAGAAGTGGGCTAACCCATTGCCCCATGCTGTATGCAGAGCTGGGTGAGGCAAAATGTAAAACAATGAAAGGGGAAGAGACCAGTGGATGGAGAGGGCTGAGTCAAAGGCCATCTGTATACATATGTAAGGCAGGTAAAGCTGTCCTTACACCTCACCTAAAAATAATATGTGATGCATTCAACAGTCCTTGCTTTTGCGCACACTGCTAAAAGTATAGCTGCAAGTCCCAGTGTGCAATACCAGGTCAATCGAAAACCCAATATTTCCTAAACATATAAATCACTATATGGTACTATTTGGAAAAGTATGGATTCATTATGCGAGAAACAGCAATATTGTCCATCCACTTACAGTAAGAAAATAGCCTGATTTTCTTCACCTTACACTTCCCAGCCATTACTGTCACTCATCTCCGCTTGTGATTAGCTGTCAGTAAACTATTTTGAAATAAAATAAAGTAGTGCAAAAAAAACGTTCAAAATACCATTTGAATTGTTTTACGTGAATGCTATCAATAGGCATTTCTTTAGCTCATCTAAAGCAGATGAGGGAACCACTTTTGATGTAGGCACACAAACATGAGGGATTCGAAAAATATAATTCTAGATTAAAATATATTTCAACCAATTTGAGACAAAAAGGAAGCTTTGGTATTTACAGCTGTGTTTTTTTAGAAAAGCTTTAATCAGTGGAGGTGCTGAACCCTGATAAAGGATATTAGTTATAGAAAGGTCTAGGGGTGGGTACAGGACACCCTTTTAATGGGATTAATATTTTCATTAGCAAAACTGCACATGATGATACATAGATGTTTCTGGTATTTCTAGAGCATTATGTTTGTTGTTACATGTACAAACTGTATGTTTAATATTGTTTATCCAATTTTACATATCTGCAGATTATCACTGCACATTTGGCACATGAAGGACCTGTTGCATTTTAAAATTATGTAAGTAGTGGATAGTGTGAGCACTTTCAGAATGAAACTTTAGTAATGACATAATAATTTTGCTAGATAACAACAGGCAAATATCTGTGATTTTCCAGTGTTCATTGTAATACGACACCAATCACTCCATTTTTAGGTGGAGCTTTGAAGACCTGTTGTATATACTTCAGTATATACTTCTGTTTGGGCTTACAGCCCACCCGCTGCTTTTCATTTGTTTGTTTCAGTGTCCTTTAAAAGTCCCCGCTTGCTAGAGGTTAATTCTTCCTCTTTGTCCTTCCACTTTAAATCTTGGCAAGACCGCACATGAGCTGTCTTTTCAAGACTGTTGCAATCTTACAGTGGGTTTAGAGTCTGCCCATTGCTTACCATTTGTTGACCTGCATGGCACTTGCCTTTACAGCCCTGTAATTGGTCACTGCAGGCTTAGCATCATTTCCGTTCCTGTCTGTGGTGTAGGGACCAGGCACTGATTGATTCAACTTAATCAGTGCCCGTCCACTGCTACCAACATGATTGAGGTACCTTTTAACTTCCAGGGCCCTGAAGACAGAAGGTGTGTGACTTACAAAAACATACTCAGGAGGGCAAACACAATTACAAAGTTCTAATCTCAATAGTTAATGTGTTTTTTTTATTTTCCATGTCTTTTTTTCTCACTTTGCACTCATGATTTGTTTTTGCTAAGGGGCACTGCTCTCGAAAAATGATGATTTTCTTGTTCTAAATATGGCAAAGATACATTGTTTCTTTCTTATGTGCAATTTCAAAACAAATGCTTTAACACAAAATCGTGCAGTACACCCCAATCCACCACACTCCAATTTAATCCGCCCCACTCCAGTCCACGCCAATCCACCCAACCTCACCCACACCAATCCACCCACTCAGTTCAATTCACCCCACTCAATCCAGTCCAATCCAATCCACCCAGACCAATCAATCCACCCCAGATCAATCCAATCCACCCCACTCAATCCAAAGCATTTACCCCAATGCACCACACTCCATCCTCCTAACCTACCCAAATCTGTCTTGTCTGCCACACTCCAATCCAAAACAATGTGCCCTACATCAGTCTGCCCTACACCAATCCAAAACAATCTACCCCTCTCCAGTCTAAAACAATCTGTCCCACTCCAATCTGCCCTGCTCTAATCCAAAACAATCGGACTCATTCAAAACCATAACAATCCAATGTGCCCCATCCCAATCTATTCCACTCCAATCTGCTCGACTCCAATCCAAAACAATCTCCCCCACGATAAGCTAAAGGAATCTGCTCTGCTCCAATCCAAAACAATCTGACCTTATCCAATCTGCCCCACTCCAATCCAAAACAATCTGCCCAAACCAACTTGCCTCACTCCAATGTGTACCACTCCAATCAAAACATTCTGTTTCACTCCAATCCAACCATAAATAATGGGGCAGCCTGTACTCCAGCAAACAATGGTAATATAATATACAAAGAAAAGTGTTCTGCCTGGAGAATCATCATGTGGAAGTATTTTAACTGGTTAAAAGATTCACGAAAAATACAAAAAATACTTCAGTCAAATACCTTCATAATGTTGCTAAGCATAGAGAAAAGACACATCTGTAGATAATTCAAAGTGGTATGTATTTTTCACATATCCGTATACAGAGAGTGATCTGTTAAAAAACACAATGCTACAAGGTGATGACGCAGTGAACAGTGAAAACAGATGAACCAAAACAAAAAAAAACTAAAATGCGATAACATAGATATATATGCAATATATACAAGAAAAATTAGGCCAATGCTCAAACTTGGAACCTCTTGAAATTTATTCACAAAAGGCTGTACATCATTCCAATGTCTAATATTTAATTAAAAGAACAGGGTTTGACCGTATAAGTGTCAACGTTTCGACCCCTAGCAGAATGACTTTTCCAGGGTCTTCATAAGGACAAAAAAAACAACAGGAAGACACCGGACTTGGACCAATCTTGGTCACACAAATACAGGTATCAGTGATTGAATTGGGAAGTTGCGGTGGCTGCTGAATTTGAAATAGTGAGTATACAGTGGCCTTTCCTTTGCTATATATTTAAGACACATCACACTTTAACGAGATTGAGAAGGATCCGTATTTGTGCGACCAAGTTTGGTTCTGGTCCGATGCCTACAAATTACTGCTGTAACTAAAACCAGTTCTTTGCATCCAGGTTTGTTAAATCTCATTAATCAATGGATCTGACATCTAGCTGCACTGAATGAATGAATTATTCAAAGAGAGGCTTCACTGATAATTATCACATCTTTAATGCCTTTCCCTCTAGAGAATCGAAATATTGGATGTGATTTATCTTATAAATAAAACTTTAAACAACGCATCTGCTCCACAAGTTTAGGGTTTTTGACAGACACCCTGGATTACTTTTTAACATCTTGCCTGCAAGGCAGTGCCCTTTTTTGTTTATGGTGGTGAGCTCTTTATTCCATATAATCAGGGCACAGGTCTTAAAAAAAGAAGGTAGGGGGGGCAACCAAGTAAGGCAATATGGAAGCCACATCACGGGTGATGACATTGAGCATGACATTAAAGGAAGTGGCATAATAACCATGACCTTACAGGAAGTGACATTCGAAGAGGTGATATCAGATTTCAAGACCTCCCACATATGTTTATCTGGTCTATCATGAGTACATTTGAGCATTTTACGAGATGTAACAAATGAAAGCTGATCACTACTTAAGCCTGCTACTTGATTTCCCTGTCTAAATGAAATAACAGCCCGAATGGGGATAACATTTGGTGTCTCATTAACTACAGTAGACAAACCGCTAAGTGCTACAAATTAGGCACACACACTGTCCCAAAAGGTTGTCACTCACATTTAACATCAGACATCTCTTGTGTTCTTACTCTTGGCAGAACTATATCTAAACCAAGCTCACATACACAAGTAGAAGGATAGCTCTCCCTGGAACCAGTACCACCAGAATACCCACAAGCATTCCATCCATACCTTTCTCATATACTTCAGTATGATTTCACTACTGGCATTATCAGCATGGGGGAGCCTTCAATATTTCTAAACCCACGTTTTCAAACTATTACTTTTAAGAACTGCAGTGATGTATTCTGAAGTACTAAGGTGAAAAGCTTCCACAAAAATAGACTTTTTCAATTTTTTGAAAATAGCTTTATTTACATGGCAAATATTGTCATGCTCAACTCTCCCTGCTAATATAGAGGTTCCCCATCAATACTTGGCCTGCAGTGATTTGATGTCACTGTTGTCACTATTGCTGCAGACGGTCAATCCAACTTTCACTGTCAGGCCAAGACCTGACTGAAAATGATTGAGGGGTGTCCCACCCTAACCCCCCCATTCCTGGAAGCTATATCCCAGTGTTGAAATGGTTTTGCAGCGTTGTTACTGGCATGTGTGTAATCCTTATAGCAGTGCTGGAATTGGAAAAATCTTTACTGGCAATGGAAAGAGGGTAGATTCACAAGGGATGGAGACATGGAGATCAGTCATGCAGTCAATGTATTCCTTTTTTTAACAAAAAGTTTGCTAGAAAAAAATTGTCAACAAGGAGAAACATGACGGCAAATCTGTTCTGGCTTAATTATGTTACTGGGGTTAACGCACCTGCTGCAGAGATCTTTGTGTGTCCAGTAAATCTCATGGAATATTAGTAATTGTAAGACAACTCTGGTGGTTAATGCACTTCCTGGAGCGATTAAAGTTTTGTCTAGTCACAGTTTTCACTCAAATAGCATAGGGGGTTAATGCGTTTTCTGAAAAGCACACCTTGTAAATGCAGATGACAATTTTTTATTTTATGTAAAAAGGTAAGTGGGCTACTGATTTTAGCACAGATCCTTTTGTTACTTGCAGTTCATAAATTGCAATCCTAATATAGCACAGTGATCTCTGAAGGGCACGTGACTTATACAACTTGTAATCCTCACTGTTTGCATCCTCATATTTCTCTATACCAATCCACTGCTAATCTTTTTTGGGTTCAGAAGTAGCATGCTACTCACCGAAAAGTGCTTTGATGCCTTGTCAGGGATAGTAAGCGTTATATAAATACATTTACAATTACAATCCTGTGCATTGATTTACCCATTTGTATGATATATTGTCCATTTAAAATATGTGCGTGTGATGGAAAGCACTCAGACACCCTACTTGGAATGAATATCACCATAAAAGAGTTAAATTAAACAAAAAAGTGTTATTTAAAATTTTGTGTAGGTAAATACTCATCCAGGATAATACATCTAACATTCTTAAAGTGCATGCAGATGCACAGTTACTTAACAAATTCAAAAGCTTTATAATTTTCCCGTTGATATATGTGATGTTTCTTATGCATATCTATAGAAGAAATGTGCACTCAGCACGGTATGAAACAATATGCTGCCTGGAACTTTTTATAAGCAAATGTTGAAGGCAATCTCTGTAAATGGTTTACTTTTGATATGGGTGGCTGATCTTTGTCCAGGATGGTAGAATCTTGCCAGATTTTCAGGATAAACAGTGACAATGTTGATTAATTTTAATTCTTTACAAATAAATACACCTGTTGTTTCACTGAAGATATGGCATGAATTCTTCCCCCCAGACCAGCATTGCACACCCTTGCTAGATTATGCTTGTATTGAGCAGTATATTGCACATTTACTGCTGCCTGGGGATCGGACAGCCAAACTAACTGTTCTTACCACATCCTAAAATGTATATAATTAAAAACATAGAATTTGATACATCTCCTCGACATAGGTCACTGTGCAAGCGATGCAAGTTGCTATATTATTTTAAGGTGAGTGACTTTCCACAGATATAATGATCTGATTTAAGTTAAGGAGATGCTGATCTGTCAACAGGTGAGTGGGGGCGTAGGAGACAGAAGAGGGGAGGGACATGACCAGTGGCAGTATTAGGTGTACGCGCGCGCATTAGTGTTGCTTTCAGTTAGAAGGCCCGGGTTTTAGTAACTAACTCTTAGCCACCCTCCACGCAGAATCTTGGCTTTCTGACTCTGAGGCCTGCTGCATCTGTGGCTTGCTGCAGCTGCCACCACGTTCTAAACCCACAGCAATCCATTTGTGTAATGCGCAGATATGCATCCCAGGTCACTTACGGGACAAATGGGCATGTTTATAAGCCCTTAGCTCCACTGGAGCGTCACTTTTTGTGATGCTCTGTTGGTGCTGTGCACTGCCTTGTATTTAGAAGGTGACGTTAATCCACAAAAAGTGTGTAAATATGGCCCCTTTACATTCAGCACTTTGTGTGGAAGAAGCGTGCAATGCATGTTTTTTCGTGTTGGTGTTCCACACCAACACCCATTGCATTTTGATGCTACCCCAGATTTACGAGATTTCATAAATCTGAGGCAGTGTCAAAATTTAATGCCACCACAGGGGTGGCTTTAGTATGGCACAAAGAGGAGAAATGCTTTAGTTTCTCTTTTTTTGTTTGCTGTTTCTGTGTGTGCTGCATTCTACAGCACACATAGAAGGAGAAAATTGCCATTGAAGATTGTTTTTGTGCAGAAAGGTGTCCCTTCCTGCACAAAAGCAACATCCCACAATGCATCCATCCTTGCACCATGGCCCAAGGGTGGCTGAGTTGGCGCTCAGCAGCTAATTTAGCACTAGCGCAGAGGGAAACACAGGGATACACTGTTTTCTAGTAAATATGACGCATCCCTGCATTTTAGAAGTGGCACAGAGCAGCGCTGACAATTTTGGCACAGCGGCGGAGCTGCATCACTTCTTGTAAATATGCCCCAAAGAGTGCTGTTGGTCCTAGACCATTGGAGGCTACTGGTGCCAGTTTCCAAAGCAGCTTAGGGATTAGAGTTTAAGCAGGAAATTCCTCTTTCTATAGGTTCGACAGGTGAAGGGATTCCATTGTTTGCCAGTAATATGGAATGACTGACTTTGCACCCAATTTGTGTAAGGGTTGAGCACTTTCATCAATGATGGCATGTGCAGCTTGCAGTAGCACTGCATGATTGAATTTGCACCCAATTTGCGTAAGGACTGAGTACTTTGATCAATGTCAATATGTGCAGCTTGCATCCCTCTGCTTCGCCTTCTTGTAGCAAATGTTTTGAGATTGCTTGTGTGTCCAGTGGGTCATGGCACAATGTTTTGATACTTTCCTGTCTATATATTCCCCGTCCCCTCCTCTTTACTTAATTGACTCTCTTGTCTCCTACTACTCAAATGAATGTATTTACAAGGGTTCCATGGTGTTTACTTAAGCAGCAAATATAGGCCAGTGCACACCGCTGGTTGAGTTGCGACAGCCGGAACTTGTACAGTGGGCTCCTCTCACCTCTGGGCACCATCCCCTTAATCATTCTGCACCAATTATGTCCCTTTTGCTTCTCCCCGCCCCTTCTCCATCTTTCCTTCTCTGCCATTCTTCACATTTTTTTTCTTCCTCACCCCAGCTTCTCTCCACACTTACTTCACAGGGCAGAAGTGCCCCTCTTTCTAGCTGCCTTGTCAGTGCCTCAAAACCTTCCTATTTTACTTTCCTCTGTTTTCTATCTTTCTATCTCCCATATAAGACTCCCTGCTCCTTTTTCTATTACCCTCCAGGGCAGTGGGCTTCTAACGTTTTAATGCTGCACCTCCCTCAATGAAGAAAAAATATCAGGATCCCCCTATGAATTTTTTCACAATTATTCTATTAAATTGGCAATGTTTTGTAATATGTGTGGACTTATTTAAACATTGCAGTTAAGTTCTGTTACTGTTATAAAAATGCAATCAAATACACAAACATACTATTCTGATCAGGCAGGCATTAATAACATGTAAAAGTATTCACAATGTGATTAGTAGAAGTGGGGGTGTGGCTTCTGAAAGTATTTGGAGTCCCTTCCTTTTTGATACACACTCCTAGCCTGGATATAAATGACATTATATAATAGTGATGGCCCATTACAAAGCGGTTTACTGCTGCTAATTTTTGTCAGCTTAAAACAAATCCCTGTTATCGGCATAATGCTCCATTTGGCCTGATCCTGGATCACCTGAGGCTCCCATGTCCCCTGTAACCCCCCCAAGTTTGAAGACCCTTGCTCCAGGGTCTCAAGCACTTGGATGAGACTGTACGTTATCATAATGTCACTATAGCAAACAACAAAGTCAGCTTTCCGAACTACTTGTGAAGGAGCTTGGGGAAAGATAGTGCCCAACTTTCTTAAGTGTTTAATTGACTGTTAATATCTTCTCAAGAATCTATTCTTAACACACCATGCTGGTCATGCCAGTTGGCATTATAATATATGGTGTTTCAATTCTTTATTTAGTTTTCTCATTACTGTCATAAGGGTGGCACATTAGAAATACACAGACCAATCGTCAAGCATGGCGAGAAAGTCAGCAGAGTAAAATGCTAACCCAAAATCCACTTGTAGACCATATCCTCATAAAAAACAACAACTAATAACTATAATATGCATTATATTATATCAGTTCTGCTTAAATAATTTGTTCTAAGATTCTAATGGTGTCTCACCTTTCAAGATATAACCTAACAATGGCCCAAAAAGTACAAGTCTATATCAATATGGCATGTATTCTAACCATATTGTTTAATGAAAAGTTTTATTAAGTGCTGCGTGTCACCTTTTGATAGCTTCAGAGCACTAGCATGTCAAGTGTACAGATTTTGAAAACAAGAGGAAAGGTTGGAGTCTAATGAGTTATGGGGTGTAGCTAGTTGCTTACATAATTCAGTCTCAGTCATACAATTAAATAAATACATTCAAAATTAAATAGCTTGTTTTTACAAGGTCTTTCTTAGTCACATGTAGTCCTGCTTGGCCATAAGTACTAGATTCAGAGTTTACCACATGTTTGTGTCCTCAAAGGACTACCCCCATTTTGGAGATAATTTAGTTTCCAAGTTTGATCAAGCATTTGGTTGATCAGAGATTTCTATGACAGTTGTGGATTGTGAGATTCTGAAGGCGTCCTTCGATCTCTACCCGTTGGATGTTGTGCGAAATACTGAGAACTTTAAACTGAATGCTTTCAGAAATTGTGGTACATTCTAGTAGTGTGAATTTTGCATTCTTTGCAGCTTGCCCATGATTTCTGAAATAGCCCTCTTCAAAACAAATCATTGTAGATGTAACACAAGCGCTAACAGCAGAATCAGTCACAGAATGAAATGCATGAATACCTTTTAGTAACAAGCAATGTTTGGTGGTTCTGGCACAACATAAGACACACCCCTAAGAGGCTGGTGTGACAAGTGGAGCACAGTTGCTGTAGTCATGGAAATAGACAATACAAATAAGTCCACTGGTACTTTAGTGATGTCCACTGGCTGCCACTGGTGGGCTCCAGCACTCATTGTGAAAGAGTGGGACTAATGTTTCTTGAGCAGACTTTGACCTAGAGAGGGAGTGAAAGGCAGAAAAGGGAATAAAATAAAGATAAGAAAACAGTAACAAGTGGAGAAGGCAAAGATGCTAAATAAACTGCAAAAGGGAGAAAAAGGCAGGAAATGGTGAGTGATGGAAGAAAGAAGTATGACATGGAGAAGAGACCAGGCATCCATGGTATTCGGCATCCCCGACATTTGACAGGGCTAGCAGTGGGATCCCGAAAATATCTATGGCCTCCTAACTTTAAAGCTAAAGACATCTCAGGGACTTTCAGAAAGTTGACTTAGGAATGCATTACGCTTGTTGCTTACCATTGGCTTTGTGGTTTGTAACTCATACTATCTGGCTTTCCATTTGCTGGCTTTATTTGCTTTAGGCTTTCCAGGTTCAGTTCGGCCCTTCTGTTGCCTAATCCTTTGTTTTCTATATCCTTCCACAAACTCACTTTCTGTTAACAGGCCTTAAAATCTTGTTCCTGTTGCTTCACATTTGCTGTGCACTCAAAGTTCAAGGTCAAATGTCACACGCTGTTTTCCAAGGGCGCTTGTTTACTTTTCTTTCTCTGGCTTCAATGTGAGAGGATATATGTGAAACTCTTGCTAGATACTGGGGGTGCGAGAGAGTTTTTGTTTCTAGCACAGGATATTTAAATGAACTGTTTAAGTATTTCAGAATATATCATAATTATGAACTCACAAATGAAGCACAGTTTTTGGTATTTCTGAAGTGTGTTGGAAACAAATACTTTAATATGATCAAATCAAATTATTAAACTAGGTGATGCAATTTCCACATATTTTTTCTATGCACTCCATTGTTTTATTATTAACACTGTATGATTGTACAAATGTAATGGTAATTTCCACTGAAAATGTGTTGTCAGGAATGACAGTGTGCTAACACACCATGAATACTACACTTTACACCATTACACTCTACTCTGCACCACTCCACACCACTGCACTGTACACTGCACCACTCCACTGTACACCACTCCATGCCACTTCACTCTGCACCACTCCACTCCACACCACTGCAGTCTATAGTATTTCATGCTATGCCTGTGTACTCTACCCTGTATCACTCTACTCTGTGCCAATGCACTCTTTGCCACTCCGCTGTACACCACTGCACTCTTCGCCACTACACTCTAAACTACGCTAGTCTAGCCCACAACAATCTACTCTGCAAAACTCCACTGTACGCCACTCTGCAACACTGCACTTTACGCCACCTCACTCTATGCCAATACACTTTACTCCAAAGCACATTACTCTGTAACACTCAACTCTGTGCCCCTGCATTCTACGCCATTCCATTGTATGCCACTCAAATCTACTCTTTACCACTGCACTCTATGGCGCTGCACTCTACACCATTTTATTCTATGACATTGCACTCTATGCCACTATATGCAACTGCACTCTACACTACACCACTCCACTCTATGCCACCTCACTCTACTCTGAAACAGTCTACTCTACATCACTGCACTCAATGCCACTCTAGCCCACTGTGCCCCACTCCACTCTATTTCACTTTACTGTATGTCACTTTACTCTACTGCACTTTACATCACTGAACTCTACTCTGCACCACTGTACTCTATGCTACTGGTCTCTATGCCACTCTACTCTGATCTAAACCACTGCACACTGACTCTACTTTGCAACTCTGCACTTTCTATCACTGAACTCTACACCCCTCTGCTCTGCATTTCTGCACCCTATGCCATGGCACACTTGCACTATACTCTACTCTGCCCCACTCTTTGCTATTCTACTCTGCACCGCTGTGTGCCACTCTACTATGTGCCGCTGCTCTCTACCATACACTGCATTCTATGTCCCTGCATTGTATGCCACTGAAGTCAATGCCACTGCACTCAATGCCACTACACTCCGTGCTACTATACTCTGCAACACTCTACACCAATGCACTCTACACAGTCCACTCTACTATATGGCACTTCAGTGTATTCCACTCTACACGACTTCATACTATGCCACTCCAATACATGACACTCTCTGCCAATCCACTCTACAACACTCTACTCCACTTTTTGCCATTTCACTCTACGACACTCCATGCCACTCTCCTCTATGCCACTAACTTTCAGCTATGCTGAACACCAGCTATGCTGATGAATCACATGGCTAAAACACATTGGCAAAGCCAATAGCTCTTGTATAGGTGAGATCTACTGGCTTTGTCAATGCTTTTTAGTTAGGCTACTGTACACCATGACGTTTATACTGGGCATGATAAACCATAGCAAAAAGCATGGTGAAACTAATGGCCCTACTCACACAAGGCTGTTTCTAATGGATTGCTAGCTCCAGTCCATTACTCTGCCTAATTCACACCAAGGATGTCCAGAGACTTAGTTGTCAATAAAGATGAAAAGTAAACGTGTTAGTATAAATCCACCAACATCACACCCCTTAAATAGTATGCCAATGCATATTTGTATGAGCAGATCGAAGGTTCTAGTGAATGGACTATAGTTTTAACCTTACTACTCGGGTAAATGAAACCAAAGGTGTCATGATAAATCGATATGTCTGCTCCACACTCATAGAAAAAAATCACACATTGAAAACCACATCTGTGATTGAAACTGTACCCAACCTTCAGTGCTGCAGCAGGGCCTCAATCCCCAAAACTATTGTGTTTGCTTCAAGGGTCTAAACAACAGGGTAATAGGAAATGAATGCTGCTGGTAAACACTACCTATTACAGATGGAGATACTACCACTTTAAATTAACCCCACTCTGGTAGCTGACCACTATGGGGAATATAATCACAGGCTGTAAATGCATTACCTGCAGAAATCCCCGTGACACATAAAATATAGGGCCGTATTTATACTTTTTGGCGCACAACTGCGCCAACACAGTTGTGCGTAAAAAAATTTAACGCCGGCTAACGCCATTCCAAAGCACCATGCGGGCGCCGTATTTATGGAATGACATTAGCCGGCGGAGCTGCCTGGTGTGCGTAAAAAAAAATGACTTACACCAGGCAGTGCCGGCGTAGGGGAAAATGGAGCTTGGGCGCCAAAAAATGGGGCAAATCAGGCTGAGGCAAAACTTTCGCCTCAACCCGATTTGCGCCATTTTTTTTTACTCCCAACCCCCCTTGAAATGACTCCTGTCTTAGCAAAGACAGGAGTCATGCCCCCTTGCCCAATGGCCATGCCCAGGGGACTTCTGTCCCCTGGGCATGGTCATTGGGCATAGTGGCATGTAGGGGGGCACAAATCAGGCCCCCCTATGCCACAAAAAAAATAATAATAATAATACTTACCTGAACTTACCTTAAGTTCCCTGGGATGGGTCCCTCCATCCTTGGTTGTCCTCCTGGGGTGGGCAAGGGTGGCAGGGGGTGTCCCTGGGGGCATGGGAGGGCACCTCTGGGCTCCTTCCGAGCCCACAGGTCCCTTAATGCCTGTCCTGACCAGGCGTTAAAAAATGACGCTAAAACAGCTGGACGTCATTTTTGACCCGCCCACTCCCGGGCGTAATTTTTGCCCGGGAGTGCAAATACGGCGCACATGCCTCGGAGTCATTTTTTAGACGGGAACGCCTACCTTGCATATCATTAACGCAAGGTAGGTGTCCACGCTAAAAAATGACGCAAACTCCAAGATCTTTGGCGCTAGACGGGTCTAACGCCAAAGTATAAATATGGAGTAACTTTTGCATCGGATTTGCGTAAAAAAAAACGACGCAATTCCGGCGCAAACAGAGTATAAATATGCCCCCTAGTGTTTGTACAGGATGTATTTTTCCACCTATAATAATATCAGCTCCAAGCTAACTAACCCCTTCCACGTCGTAATGTTCTGTTTATGAGTGGCCACGATATACTCAAGCAATGCAGAAGTGATTTTACCTGACGAGGTCTTGTCACTGGTCCTGAAATTTAATTTATTTTTCCCGGCTCTATTTTTACTGTTAGTAGGTGCTTCCCTCATAGTAAACTGAGTTATGCTGCCTGTATTCTTAGCTGCTCCTCGCAGTTAGTCAATACCACATTCAGAACTGCGTAATTGCAAAATAGTGAGTGCAGTAATATAAGTGGAGCAAATGTTTACCTCTTGCGGTTATCATTTTCTATATAAAGAAGGCCTTACACGCAAGGTATTGTCCGCAGAGCTGTCCAATTTCAAACCCGAAGACAATGGCCGATCCTCAGGGTGTCAGATTTCAATCTAAAACCATATCAATTCGCTGGGGAGTCGAATTCCAGACCCGAGGAGCTGCAGATTATTCAGGGTCCACAATAGTTACTTATTTCTTAAATTAATACCAAACGGGCTCTTTGTGTGGCTTGATAATTTTTACCTAGTTTTATAAGGGAACATAGGTGGTCCTGACAGCCATTATCGGCTGCACTAATAAAGGTGTCAGCCTTTAGGGCCCTGTGTTGTGTAGTTAATACCAAACTCTGTATAAAAGGAACGTGCGAACAGCCACAAAAACAATTATGTCTTCATCTTTAGTCTTAGAACCCGTCTGTGAAAAAAATGGTTATGGGTTTCTTTTGAAAACATTTTATCTGAAGTTAAGCGTCGTTCTGTGGGTAATATCTTCCAGATTCGTGCTCCCTCTAAAACGTAGCGAATCGGGTTTCGGTGGCTTTCAGTTTTGTCACGTGTACTATAGGAACAGCCAGTCAGTGGAGGTGTCGACTGCTAGTGTGAACGGGTTAATTAGAAGAGGCAGACTATCGAGTTTCCTGCTATCTGGCATGCCTTGCTCCCCAGTGTGTGAGATGCCTAACCGAGTCAGATGGCGATCGATCACTCTTTCTTCAGGCCTCTGTCTAGAACAGGCTAAGGAGAGGATGTGGCATAAAGGCCAAAGTTGCCAATCTTGGAGCTGGGGAACCAGGCTCGAGTCTTGGCTAAGCATCCTGGGATTCGGACACGCCACTTAATCTCTTTGTGCCTACCAAAAAATGAATTTGTCCTTGTGTAATATATCTGATGCACAGTAAAGCCCTCCAATACCTCCAGGTGGCGTTTGCACTATATACAATTGAATTAATAGAGACAAGCATACAAAGCCATTGGATTAGGCAGTGTATTTTGCCATGTTGTTTACCAGTGTAGCTGCTCTTCAGCATGGCTAAAAGTTAGTGGCATGGAGTGGGTGATTAGACTGTTGAAGAGTGGATTTGTTGGAGCATAGCTTCAAGTCCATGCGTGATGTGCTGCTCCAGTCCAGGTTTTTCCTTTGAATCCTGGAGCGCGTAGTCCTATTTTATAAATAAATAAATAAAACTACAAGCACTATAATTCAAATACATCAGATTAAATTGAGCTGGGTGGTTTAGATTGGACTAGATTGGAGTGGGGTGGATTGGATTCACTGGAGTGGTGTGGATAGAACTGGAGTGAGGTGGATTGGATTGGACTGGGTGGACTGCACTGGAATACGGTAGAATGGAGTGGGCTGGATGGATTGGAGTGGGGCAGACTGAACAGGGATGGGGTGGGATGGATTGGGACAGAGTGGGGTCAATTGGGAAAAGGTTATGCGTTGGAGTGAGTGTGGAGGATTGGAGTGACTGGGATGGATTGGAGTGGGATGAATTGGATAGGGCTAGGATGGACTGTAGTTGGGTGTGTTGAATGGGATTCAGGTGTGTTGAGGTGTAATGGGGTGGATTGGAGTAGTTTGGGGCGGATGGATTCTATGGAAGTGGAAGGATTGGAGTGAGTTAGGCAGGTTGAATTGGATTGCAGTGGGGTGCACTGTGCTGGGGTGGAGTGGAGTGGAGTGGACTGGCTTCTGGTAGACTGAGGAGGATTGGAGTATAGTGGGGTGGATTCGAATAAGATTAAATGGAATGGGGTGAATTAGAGTGAAATGTGGTCAGTGTATTGGAGTGGGGTGGATTGTAGTAGGGTTGGGTGGGTAGATTGTATTGAAGTGGGTTGGGCTGAACTGAGATGGGGTGGGGTGGAGTGGGTTGGATTGAGGGTGGATTGGAGTGGTTTGGATTGGCGTGAGGTGGATTGGATTGGAGTGGGATGGACAGGAGTAGGGTAGGCCGGATTAATTGCATTGGAGTCCAGTGGACTGAACTGAGATGGGATGAGGTGGATTGGATAGGGGTAGAGTAGGGTGGATTGGGGTAGAGTGGGGTAGATTGGAGTATGGTGGGTTGGAGTGGGGTTGAGTGTATTGAAATGGGGTGGGGTCAGTTGGGATGAGGTGGACTGGAAGATGTGAATTGGATTGGAGTGGATTGGAGTGGGGTGGATTGGGGTGGATTGGAGTGGGATGGATTGAGTTGAGGTCGATTGGATTGGATTGGATTGGCTTCACTTTTAGGTGAATTGGATTGGAGCGGGGTGTATTGGAGTGGGGTGGACTGGAGTGGGGTGGATCAGATTGGGATTTATCAGATTGGGATGACATGAATTGGAGTGGATTGAAATGATGTGGATTGGATTATGGTGGGGTGGACTAGGGTTGTGTGGGGTGGATTGGATTAAGTGTGGTGGATTGGATTGGGGTGGATTGGATGGGGTGGATTGATAGTATTGGGGTCGATTGGATTGGGGTGGAGTGGATTGGAGTGGATAATGGTGGATTGGAGTGGAGTTGATTGTGGTGGATTGGATTGAAGGGGGTTGGATTGGATTTGAGTGGGGAGGATTGGATTGGAATGAGGTGGATTGGTGATAGGTTGTGGTGTAACAGTCAGAGCTGCCGATTTAGGATCTGGGGAACCAGGTTTGAGCCTCAGCGTCAGCTCAACATCCTGTGATTCTGGGCAAATCATTTGATATCCCCATGCATACAACTAAAATGAATGTGTCCTTGTGTAATGTAACTGGTGCTCATGTGAATTGCTCCAATGCTTTCAGATCGAGTTTGCCCTATATGAAACTGAAAAATGAAGTGGTGTATATTGGATTGGTGTGGGGTGGATTAATTGTAAAGGGGTGGGAGGGATTCGATTGGAGTGGGGTGGATTAAATTGGCTTTGCGTGGGATGGATTGGACTAGTGTTGGGTGAATAGATGTGGACTGGATTGAACTGGAGTGGGGTGGATTAAAGTGGATTGTATTGAGTGGGATTAATTGGGGTGGTGTGGGTGAATTGGACTGGAGTGAGGTGGATTGAGTAGTAGTGGACTTGATTGAAGTGGGGTGGATTGGAGTGGATGGGTTGGGTTGGATTGGAATTAAGTGGTGTGGGGTGGAATAAAGTAGGGTAGGTTGGATAAAAGTAGGGTGGGATGGATTGGGGTGGAGTGGATTAGAATGGAGTGGTTTGGGGTGGGGTGGATTTGGTTGGGGTGATGTGTATTGGATTGGCGTGGGCTAGATTGGACAGCTGGATAGGGGTGTACTGGATTGTAGAGGGGTATATTGTGGTGGATTGGAGTGGATTTACTTGGGATGGAGTGGAGCCTATTGTTTTGAATTGGAGTGGGCTGCTTGGGATTGGAATGGGGCAGTGTGGAGTGGGGCACGTTGGGGTGGGGCAGATTGAAATGAATTGGAATGGAGCAGTGGGGCAGATTGTTTTGTATTTGAGTGTGGCAGATGTTTTGGTTTGGATTGGGGCAGATTGGAGTCAAACATATTTTTTTGGGATTGGAATGGGGCAGGCTAGCATGGGACAGATTGTTTTGGATTGGAGTTGGAAACATTGTTTTGGATTGGAGTCGGGCAGATTGGTTTGGAACGAGGGGGAGATTGGAGTGGGGCAGATTTCAGTGGGACAGATTGGAGTTGGACGATTGTATTGGATTAAAGTAGGGCAGATTGGAGTAAGGTGTATTGGAGTGGAATGTATTGTTTTGGATCAGAGCAGGACAGATTGTTTTGGATTGCAGTAGGGCAGAATGGAGTGCAGCAGACTGTTTTGGATTGGAGTGCAGTAGATTGGATTGGGGTGGATTGTTTTGGATTGGGGCAGACTGGAGTGGGGCAGATTATTTGGTTATAAAAAAAAGTAACTCTGCACATATTCTCTTGGCTAATTCATATTGACTCTCATGGCTCGTTTCTGCAGCACGTTAGTCTTATGCAGAGCTACCCAGAAGGGTTTAAAGGGGCAGGAGGGCAGAGTGGTGGTGGGGGGGCTATAAAGAGCAATATACTAATACAGTTAATCTATAGTCGAAGTATTCATTTCTTCTCCCATTCAGCCATGGGTTCCCTCTTTATCCATCTCTTTAATACCTTCATTTTTTTTAAGGAAATGCTTTAATTGTTCTGGGTGCATCTTTATGCACGAATGTTTAGTAATGTTGAGTACCTAGATTAAAATATATACATTATGTTTATGCATATTTATAAGGCACACACCTAAAGTGGGAGGAATAAGCTGTGTACATAATTGTGGGGCAGGGTATGATTTGTTTAAAAGTATCATTTTAATATTGTGTATATTAATTAGGTGCAAAACATGTCCTATTTTGATGCCATTGCAGAAGCTTACTTAAGTCACCTGAATAAATAGCCACACAAGGGTACCCAGTTGCAACAAAGGGCTTAATTATAGGCCTTTTCTAGGAAGAATGCAGCACACATGGAAAGAGGAAAAATCAAGGAGAAATACAAATATTTCTCCTTGTTACACCTACCCTGATGAAGCATACAGTTTTGGTGCATACCCAGGTATACAGGCTCTCGGAAATCTGGGGATGTAGCAAAATCCATAGGTGTTGCATGGGAAAACCCACCACAGTGCCCCTGAAACACCACCCTGACACAGAGTAAGGCAACGCAGAGACCTGCGCTGCCTTGTCTTACTCCATATCTACAAAGCCATTCAAAGCCATGAAAATTGGCTTCGCGTGGCTGCATATAGATGATTTTATAGTCTGCGCCATTGAAGAGTCACAAAAAGTGATGCTGCAGCGGTGCACTGGGCTCATAAATATGCTCCTTTGAATCAGGATTATACAAACTCACAGCATGAATGAAAGGAGATGTTGCCTAACGGCCAGAGTTGCTGACTTTAAAGTTTGGAAACCAGGTTAGAGGCATATTCAGCCTTCTGCGATTCTGGGAAAGTCACCTAATCTCTCTGTGCTTAAATAACAACAAGCATTTGCAATGCAATGGGTTGCGCGTTTGCTCGATTTAGAGCTATTAGCGTTGTAAATTCCTAACTGGACTTTTCTTGCCAAATAAATTGAAAATATAAATTAGCATGAGTGTGAAGGAAAGACACAAAATGAAAAAGAGGTTTGCTCAGTCAAACGTATCAGCAAAGTGCAATTATCCATGTAACAGGGTCGATGGTCAAGGCGGTAAGAAAAATGTCCCAAGGCGGGACAAACGTAAAGCATTTACCAATGATAACACAGGATTTTTGAAAGGCAAGCCAATGAACGAGTGATAGAGATGGGCGTGCAGTAGGTTTGGTTAAAAGCCCACGGATAGATTCCAACAGGCCAGCGAGCTTGCTGGCTCAACCTAAAAATAAAGAAAACTAACCTAGTGTAATATAATCTGGTGCTCATGTAAAGGTCACTTATGCTTTTGGGCCAAGTTTGCGCTATATAAAAAAAGGAAACCATTAAAAAAATAATGGGCGAGACCTTATGTTGTTTTGCATAAACATGAAAAGCCACGAATGAGAGCTACAACTAGAACAGTTTTAATATATGCATCCTTGGGATTTGTAGAGGTAAAGCGAACTGTGCATTTTTTCCTGGTATACTGAAACTAATATTGGATTCAGATTTCACTTAGTTTGGTTTGTGACAACAAACACGTATTTCCTCAATTTGTGGTTGGTATAGTGCATGCAAGGTGGATTTTTTATTTTTCCTTTCCTTTCACGTTTTGATGGTTCGACTACTTATGCATGTTGAGGGAGTCACAGATAGGTTGTCACAGATTGGGTGTTCACACAACAATTAATATTGGAACTTATCCACTTTAACTTGGACAAATTACTAATGTAAACATGTGAGTCTAAATTTGGATTTCACTATAATCTTGCGCAGAGTACTTCAACTACCAAATGAAGTGTATTTAATTCATGGATAATGATTCTTGGGTTCCAGATGGATTAAATTAATGGAAACGACCAGATTCCAGCTCTGAGGAAGTCAAGTGACGAAACACGTGTTGGCTGTAAGGTTGTCATAAAGAACTTGGATAGTCTTTTATTTTTGGTTTCCTAGTGGATTATTACCGGAATACAAGATGATTAGGTGATGGGAATAATCGTGCTCAAGCAGAACGGAATGTGGACTCGGATGGAATGATTTAAGTATAGTGAATTCAACTTAATTCGGAATACAAATGGACTGATTCAATTTTGAAATTATATTGAGTTTGAGTTGTAAAGGTTTTTTCTTTTGAGAGTTTGAATATTAAACCCGGTTATTGTAATACAAATATATAAGATTATATGATTAATTGCTATTATTTGTCAAGTACTAGGTTTGTTCATAAAAATTCATACTATCACACTAGGGATATCTTTAAGAGCAACGGGTGCCACAGTAGGCACACATATAGTCTGACTGCTTTTACAGTCAGTATTTGGGGTTAGGGTGTATTTCCCCATAGTAGTGCACCGTTGAATGTAGACTAGGTAGTGCTGGAAATATTTGAGTTACTTCTTTCTTGGTGCACCATTTGCCCTTCTAAATACACCAAATTTAGTACATTACAACTAGAACAAACATTTGCAATGCAACAGTTCTCACATTTTCTTGAGTTAGAGTTATTGGCCCTGTAAATTTATAGCTGCACTTTTCTTGCCACATAAATTGGTCAACCATTTCTAATAATTTCGTTTTTCCCTGCCATATAATTCCAGTGGCCCAGCATTTAACTAATGCACACCCATTTACCTTCTACTCTATCTTAAAACATATACAATTATCATAAAAACCTTTATCAGAAATAAACTTTTGGCATTAGAGTATAATGCTGAAAACACCATAACAAAAATAAAATTTTTGACAGATTGGAGGGCGAAAGGAAAGAGGGAGTCTGGAGTTAAGATGGAGAGAACAAGTGGCGTAGTAACGGTGTCATTAGCCCTGGAGTAGGAAAGGAAAATTGTTGGCTGGAACTTTGGTAGGAAAACAGACCAGTAATTAGAGTTGAGTTAGATCAATGGGTCTCTGGGTCCCGGTGCCATTGCACCTGCTGCTCCATTGATAAGTAGGCCTCAGAAGAGAAAATGGATGGAGCAGAAAAAGAGAAGTGAAAGGCATACAACAGACAAAAGAAAGAAAGAGAAGGAGTTGGAAAGAAAGAAAGAAAGAAAGAAAGAAAGAAAGAAAGAAAGAAAGAAAGAAAGAAAGAAAGAAAGAAAGAAAGAAAGAAAAGAGAAAGAAAAGAAAACAAAGCACAACTAAACAAAGAAATAGAGCAAGCGTGAGACAAAGAAAAAGGGAAGGAAGCTAGCGAGTGAAAGATAAAGAGGCAAAAAGATTTAAAGAACTGTGAAAAGAAAGAGAAAGATGAACATTAGGGAAAAAAGAGAGATGGTGAGAGAAACAAGCAGCGAAAGAACCAAAGACCCAGGGGATGTATGTACTGACACATGTCCCAGAGACACAGAATGGGAAAACAACTTTGACACTTTGGGTTCTGACAAGTAACTTGTAGCTTCCACATAAAGACAGGAAAAAGAGGGATTTATAGTAAAACATGATTTGACAGATAAAGATAAGAAACACACCAGAGAAAGGAAGGAAGGAAGATCTTTAAAAAAATGAAAGGATGCATACCGAGTCAAAGGATAGAGCAAATAAAAGTGACAAAGAAAGATTGAAGGGGAGAGGAAAAATAGTGAAAAAATGAATGCCTGATAAAGAAAAAGAGAGGAATGAAACAAGGAAAGAAATAACCAAGGGCCATATGTACGAACACATTTTCCCATAGACACAAAATGGGCAAAACTGCTTGCTACATCTGGCCCCAAGTTTTTGCAAATTTGAAAGAGGAGGTAACAAGAGGAAGAGGGAACTATAAAAGGGAGAGGTGTAGAAATAAACAGTTGAAATAAAGAGCAAAACTGTTAACGTGTGGATTTTAAGAGCTGGACAGAGAAAAGTGGGGGAGAAGGAAAACATTGAGAGTAAACAGAGTAAAGGAAAGAATAGAGAGTGATAGGTGAAACAGACCCTCCCAAATAAAGATGACAGCTAAGAATAGATTTAATTGGCTCCTCCACGTCCTCAAACAGAAGTCAGAGTGTGGAACAGCAGGGGGCAGTGCAGAACAGCAGGAGGTGCATTAGCAGAGCTATGTGAAGAACCTAGTTTTGGCATGCCAGTGTCTCTGAGTGTTAGCCTGAAGGTGCCCTGGTGAAGCTGCAAGTGGGGCCCAGCATAGGAGTGGCATTGTCTCTGAACCACAGAAGCTAGGAGTCATAAAGGGCGTTTGTGTGAGCCTTGAACATTCAGTGCACATTGAGATCAGATGTGCACTGAATGTTAGAACTGATGGATTCTGGCGGACTGTGGTCGTCCCCATCAACAAGGGCATTGGATGTTAGACTTGAGGTGCACTGGCTAAGCTGTGTTTCGCTCCTTTGGGCCCAGTATTGGCTTGGCAATGGGACTGAATAATAGAATTGAGCTGCTATAATGGAAATGTATGTAAGCGGGGTCCTAGTATAGGAAGTGAAGTGACCGCACCAGGGTAGAACTGAAGTGGACTGATGGAGCTGCACCGGAGGTCCCAGTACTGGAACAGCAGAGTGTACTGACTGTAAGAACTGAGGTGCTCTGGAAGACAGCATGTGTGGGGTTCTGGCACAGCTGAGGGCTTGGAGTGTGTGAACTGAGGTGCACTGATAAAGCTGCGCAAGAGGTACCATAACTGGAATAGTAGTGTGTACTGACTGTAAGAATTGAGGTCCTCTGGCATACAGCAAGTGTGGGATTCTGGCACAAACACGGCTGAGGGGCTTGGAGTGTGTAAACTGAGTTGCACTGATGGAGCTGCGCCCAAGGTCCCAGCACTAGAATAGAAGTGTGTACTGACTATAAGAATTGTGGTCCTCTGGCAGACAGTGCATATGAGGTTCAGGCACAGCTGAAGGGCTTGGAGTGTGTGAACTGAGGTGCCCTGATGGAGCTGTGTACTGAGTGTAAGAACTGAGTAGCTCTGGCAGACAGCACATGTGGGGTTCCTGGCACGGGCACGGCTGAGGGCTTGGAGTGTGTGAACTGATGTACACTGACGGAGCTGGGTCTGAGGTCCTAGTACTGGAGCAGCAGATTGTACAGACTGCAAGAACTGATGTGCTCTGGCAGACAGCATGTGTGGGAGCCCTGGCATGGGCACGGCTCAGGGCTTGGAGTGTGTGAGCTGAGGTGCGTAGACAGAGCTGCGCCTGAGGTCCCAGTACTAGAACAGCAGTGTGCACTGACTTTAAGAACTGAAGTGCTATTGCAGACAGCCTGTGTGGGGTTCCTGGCATGACTCAGGGCTTGGAGTGTGTGAACTGCAGTGCACTGATGGAGCTCCGCCAGAGGTCCCAGTTCTGGAGCAGCAGATTGTACTGACTGCAAGAACTGAGGTGCTCTGCTAGACAGCATGTGTTGGGTTCCTGGCACAGGCATGGCTGACGGCCTGGAGTGTGTGAACTAAGGTGCACTGAAGGAACTGCATGTGGGATCCCAGTATGGAGCAGAAGTGGGCACTGTCTCTAAGGATTGTGGAGCTTTGGTAGAGTTGGTAAATAAAATCCAGGCCAAGGAAGTGACGGGAGCCAGGCAGCTGAGAGAGGGTGTAGAGAGCCCACAAAGACCAAATATGACCAAGATAACAGCCTGGTTTATAGCCTTGTTTACAGCTAAGCTCAGAGTAAGAATGATCTGCAAATGAAAAGGGAAACTTCCCTGGACAGGAGCAGGAAACAAAGTTTAAAAAAGCCCCTTACAGACTAGATAAACAAGACAAAGCATAATTATACAGTAGTTGGTCTCTGCTCCCACAGAAAAGAAGGAAGGACAAAGAGGCATGACTGACCACTAGCAAGCAAGGATTTTTAAATGACACTGAAACTAACAAATGAAATAGCTGGAAGCCCACAGGAGAAGTATACTAAAAGAATACAAGAGGTCATATGCTTATGCTCGACCTAAAAAGGTTTAATTCTGTCAATGAGGATTATGGTATACATTTTTGCCACTTGTTATGACATTTATGTTATGTGAATTTGTATTTGTAGAATCTTGAATGCTGCACTAGGTTTCTGTTTAAATATGTTTCTCCTCCTTCCTCCTCCTCTTTTTATCATCTTACTCATCTTCCCTAGCCCAGGAGATTATTTCCCCTCATCCCACCTTAAATAACCCTGCAATTTCCTTCTTCACTGAAGATTTACTTCTCCCCAAACATCCTGATTCCAATCGACTGCCCCTGTAGGTCACCTATCTCTTCTTCATTCTGTGCCACCCACCTTCAGATTCAACATGGTCTGTTTTGCTTACTATGGACTGGATACGTCCCAGTTCTTTGTGTACTTTATAAAGCTCTTTGCTGCTCCCAATCAGTCCCATGTAAAAGAATCCAAATAAATCTATAAAAATCCACTTTTTGCACGCTCCTTCTTTATGGTGGTTGTTCTAGATTACATATGGAGGCCTTCTTGAAGGAAAGGAATACATTTCCAGTTCTTTCTGGATGTTGTGATTATCTTTAGGTAGCTCAAATATAGCAGGATCCGCATTTTGTTGGATGAATGCTTGAATTGGGAGAGTCTTCCTCTTAGAAGAAGTCTATAGAGCATATATTAATTTTTGATCTCTCTGGCATTTATTCAAATGGCTATATTAATAAGTGGCGTATAGTAACATGCCTTATTTGTGATGGTCATAAATGCTTTTGTATTTTTTCAGCTGTGACTCCGTGCCAGGGTTTCAGTCCTTCCTTAATATGGACCTATGACGAGTTCAGTATGCCACTTTCCACATTTCAATGGGCAGATACTCAATATTGTTCATGGGGAAACCAGAGCGCATGGATTTCCAATTGCTGACTTTGAAATGTATACGCTATATTAATATTTGATCATTATTATAAAATAATTATAAAATTAGCACACAAGTCTGCCTACCATAAAGCTTTTGACAGGGTGTGGTGCTTTGTGAAATAATAAGCTGATAGCAAACATTTGAGAGTCATTTTGTGATTGCAGTAGAGTGTGATGCTTTTTAAGCATAAACCATGGAAAACTTGTTGAAGGTCATTTGGCTATTATGCTAGTTTGCTTGGGTTGCGATTTGAGAAAATATTTATCAGTGAAATCTGGTATGCAGTGCAAACAGATTACCATCTCCTCAGCTCGACAAGTTAGCGATTTTTCTATAATCAGGGCTACTTATATTATGTGACACCGGATTATTAACGCATCAGGGTCAACTAAATTATGGAGCAAGGCAAACTATGCAGAATATTATGCAAATAAAGGCAAATTATGTTGCACATTGTCTGGCATTATTGTCTGTTTTGATGTTTTAGTATTTTAACATACTGAGGCAGCGCTAAGGTGGCCTTTTCACTGTACTAAATTTACAAAGTGAACTTTGTAACCCTTGGCGCTACATTATGCCTGCACAGGGCATAATATATACAAAGGGGGCATTCCCCGTTAGGGTAGTTGAAAAAATGGTGCAAAGAAATTTAAGAGATTTCTTTGTGTTATTTTTTTCTGCACTTTTAAAGCCTGCTCAGAGTAGGCGTTACAAGGGGGCACAACATTGTTTACAATAGACCCCTATGTACTGTTTATGGTTAGCACCACAATTTAGGCACTATCCCTGAACAGTACATTAATAGCGTCAGAAATTCTGACGCTATTGCCCCCTACCCTGCACCATGGTGCACCGTATTTTAAATACGGCACACACATGGTGTCGGTAGGGGGCCCGCAAGAAAAGTGGCGCTATATGTAATGTAGCACCACTTTTCATAAATCTGGGCATACATTATACACATTCAAGAGGTCTTATCCGATGTCATTAAAGAACAATAAATATTTTTTGTGCATGGGAGCACACAAACAACCTTTTATTAACACGGTTCTTTGTGCTATCCAATGTAGAACTAAACATGCATAACTAATACAAAGGTACCCCTATCAGAAATGAAGACTACATCTACATAATTTTTGTAATGAAAGGTGTACCTACTTTACAAGGCATAACATGAAAGAATACAAAGTCTCCCTGTCAGCCACAGATTCGCTTTTATTTCAATTGAAAAAAAAATCGACACTTGTTAATTTCCATCAGGTATGCAAACCTTGTAAAATGGACTGTTTTTCTTTCTTTTACATCAAACATGAGCTTCATTAAAAGTGCAGAAGGATATCACTTATTTCTATAATCTTACACCACATATGAATCCCTGGGACCTATTGAACCAATGAGATTACATTAAACGTTATTGAGATGGATCCAATGACAAGAAATTTGAATATCACCATATTTACAGAAGTGTGATATGAATCTATCATTCCACCTCAGAGCACAAGAAAGTATCAGCTTTTTAAGGAATTATTTTTTTCTGTTACGTGTATTAAAAGTGTTTCTGTGAGATTTTACCCTCTCCTAATTTAAGGAAAAAATACTCCTCAGATTATGCCAGTTGACACTTTTGAATGAACATTAGGCCTATAGGAAATTTTAATTATGTTAGTGTAAACTGAGTAATTTGATAATTTTACATTACTCTTGTGATGCAAAATTACACAATTACACGATTATGCCAGTTAGTGTAATTTAGAGTAATTTGGGGCAAAAATGCCTACCAAAGAGCACAGGAACAGAGCACAAGGTACTACTGACTGCTACTGTTAGTGTTCTTCTGTTCTAGTTACCACTATTTTTTTAGTGCAACATGCATCCTTCTTCCCATTTGGAATGCAAGGGTGCATTTTGTACTATGAAAATAGCACTAAATTCTGGATTACACACTATGAGTGATTGTACCTAGTATCACCTTATTTATGTAATTACACTACAATTAACTATGAGGATTACACCTACCTCTAGTGAACACCATACCGCCTCCGTGGTGGACTGTTCATTCTAAAGAGATCTTCATCACTACAGTGGATGCTTTAAGAATGTCAATATGTCTTCACATGAAATTCTTCACTCCTGATGATTGGTGCTCTATTGTTAAACTTCTACTGGTTCCCAAATTTGCAGATACTTTCCACTTGCCTTTTCTAATATTGGTGGCTAGTTCCTCACTGGTCATGACTCGTTTCCTCCCTCCAAGCTTCCAGCATTTGTTTTCGATAAGCTTTAAACTAGCTTGGTGACTCGGGGTACTTCTCTCAGAGAAGGCTGCGTCGATGTAGCTCATGTCTGATATAAAAAATTGAAAACAACCACTTTCACTTTAGATATACACCTGACACAAATAAAGAACTGTTGGGTGCATTCACTTTATAGGACCCCTCGGATACTTTCTTTTTGTTAAAAAATACAGCTCTTTAGAAGAGTAAGGTACATTTCATATTTATTAAGTTTGTTTGTCATTAGGCAGTTAGTTATAATTCAAGACATGGAACCTTAAAAGAAAGTGCAACATGTTTAGATTGCTTCTTGAGTCAAAGTATCGTCTTCACAAAAGTTTTGACAAAAGTGTTGGAAAGGTGAAGAGGCAAGGGTAAGGGTCTGGTTCACATTGTCAGTTTGGCCACAAGAAGAAAAATTACCCTGACAAAAGCCAGCAGCCCAAAACTCCCAAGTGCAATGAGTGCTATGAGTATGAACACTATAAAGGTGATCCAAAGAGTCCAAAAAGAGCACTACCTCCCACTGGAGGGAAAAACCCTGGGATGGTTAGTGTAGTGATGGGGGAGGAGGAGATTGTCCCAGTGAATGGTGGGAGTTTAGTGGGGTTACCCTAGTGTCCTTGGGTGACAGTGAGATGGTGCCTAAGAGCCATGTGCCCTCAAGTACAACCAAGTATAGGCAATGGGGCACCATCAACAGGCAAGGTGTTGTGGCTCTGAGGGACCAGGTGCCAGTATGACTAAGGTAAGGAGTCAGTTGGTGTCCCCAGAGCAGGTGATTCCCCTTGCATCCCACCAAGTTGTGGTGGCTGATAACAGACATGGTCAATATCCTGTGGCCCTTGTTCCATTTGAGTGGGGGAGGTTTCAGGACTTCTGAAGGTTTCTATGAGCCCTGCTATGCCTGTGAACTGTTTGTTGGGTAATGACCTGGAGTACACTGTCTGAAAAGAAGTGGAACTTAAGGTTCATGTGGAAATATTGGGGTTACCTGATTGGATCTATGCTACCACAGAATCCATTGGCGCCCTGGAGGGGAGACAGAAAGGGCTGGAGCCTGTAATAATAGCCCAGCCACCTCCTAAAAAGGAGAAAGGCAAAGGGCATAGGAAACCAGCCCCTGAGTGTAGCCCCAGTGAGATTGATGGGGCTTCTGCTGTAGCCACCATGAAGTCCACTTAGGAGGGCACTGCTTCTCTTTTTGACCTGGCTACACTTGCTGGATGGCATGTAAAAGGAGGCCCCACCAATGAGGAGTTCTGTAGAGCACAAAGGGAGTGTCTAACCTTTCAGGCCATTAGGTGCCAGGCTGAATCCCAAGAAGCAGGATATTCCTCAGGGAGCTATCACATCTGAGGACAACCTCCTTTACAGTGATCCTAAGGCCCCTGTGCATGAGACAGCAAGGGCCTTGGTGGTCCCGAATGCCACAAGGTCTTCCTACTAGAGCTGGCTAATGAGATTCCCCTGGAAGGACACTTTGGCCAAGAGAAGACAGTTGCAAGGCTTGCCCCTCTGCTTTTATTGGGATGCGTGTTACCTGCCAGGTCAGTGGGAGGACAGAGACGAAGCTAAAGGCCCTTCTTAAAACCTTGCCTGTCATTGGCAAACTCTTTGAGCATGTGGCATGAACATGGTTGGGCCTATGGATGCCAGACTACCTCAGGTCACAAGTGTATTATGGTCTTGGTGGATCATGCCACTAGGTACCCAGAGGCAATCCCTCTGAGGACCACAACTGTACCTGCAGTGACAAAGGCCCTGGTGAGGATTTTTACCTGAGTGGGAATCCTCAAAGAAGTTGTGTCTGACAGGGAAACAACTTTATGTCTGCTTACTTGCAGTCAAGGTGGAAGGAATGTGAGGTAAAATACAAGTTCTCCACTCCTTATCACTCACATACCAATGGACTTCCATTGAAAGGTTCCACAAGACCCTTAAAGGCATGATCAAAGGCCTTTCTGAGGCCTTGAGGAAAAAATTAAATATCCTCTTGCCATGCCTGTTGCTTCTCTACAGGGAGGTACCACAGAAAGGACTAGGCCTTAGTCCCTTTAAGCTTCTGTATGGGCACCCTGTTAGAGGACCTCTGAGTTTGGTCAAGGAAGGCTAGGAGCAAGCTCCCAGAATGATTCCTCAGGATGTAGTTGGCTACATGCTGGCTTTCAGGAGCCAAATGGTTAAGTTATGGAAGCAAACTCCTGACAACTTAGAAGCCAGCAAAGCTGTAATGAAAGAGTGGTATGACCAAAATTCTACCACTGTCAAATTTCAGCTGGAGCAGAAAGCATGGGTTATGGAACTTGTGGAACCTGGATCCCTCCAGGACTGGGCCCTATGAGGTGATTGAGAGGAAGGGTAAGGTCACCTATCTGGTGGACCTTAAGACCCCCAGACAACCCCACCGGATGCTCCCTATCAATCACCTCAAATCCCACTTTGAGCGGTCTGAGTTCACTTTTATGTTGACGACAGATGGAGAAGAGAAGGTGGAGAGTGACCCTCTCCCTGACCTCCTGGATTCCAAGAAGAATGACGGGTCTGGGGAAGGAGTAATCCTTTCACCCACTCTATCTTCTGAGCAGCAGAGTGACTGTCACCAAGTGTTGGGACATTGTTCCCCCTTGCACCTGTGTAATCATGATGTGGACACGGGTCACAACCTCCCTGTGAACAATAAGTCTTACAGGTTGTCAGATAAGGTGAAGGCCAGCATTAAGAGGTAACTCTCTAAAATGCTGGAGTTGGGGGTGATAGAACTCTCTAGTAGCCTTTAGTCCATTTCTGATGTACCGGTACCACACCTTAACTGAGGTTCTATGTGGTTTACAGAGGGCTCAGTTCTGTGTCCAAGACTTATGCTTAGCCCATCCCCCAGGCTAATGAGCCGAGTGATTGGTTAGGAGCTGCCCAGTACTTAAGTACATTTGGTCTCACATGAGGATACTGGCAGATTGCCCTAACAGACTGTGCCAAAGAAAGGTCAAGCTTCTCCACTGCAGAGGGCCAGTGCCAATTTTGTGTAATGCCCTTTGGACTCAAAAATGCTCCTGCCACCTTCCAGAAGTTGGTGAACCAGTGACTTGGTGGTATGGAGGCCTTCTCAGTGGCTTATCTGGATGATATAGTTGTGTTCAGTAGCACATGGAAGTACCACATCTTTCACTTCAGAAAGTGCTCCAGGGCCCGTAAATGCCAGACAGGACAGGGGTCTGTGGTGTACTTGGGACACCTGATGGGCAGGGGTAAGGTGAAGCCCCACAGGCCAAGATAAAGCATGTCATGCCTCTGAGCGCCCAAAACTCATACAGAAGTCAGAGCATTCTTTGGCCTCACTGGGTACTACAGGAGGTTTGCCAATGAATAGGGCACCATTGTTGCCCCCTTGACAGAGCTGACTTCTAAGAAGCATTCCAGAAATGTGATATGAACAAAGAAATCTCAAAAAGCATTTGACTCCCTGAAGCAAGCCATGTGCGAAGCCCTGACTTCTCCAAGAAGTTTAACAGTCAAAAAGATGCCTCAGAGCATGGCATAGAGACAGATTTATCACAGGTCAATGAAGAAGGACATTACTGTTTGCACCCACTTCCTGATTCAGACTAACCCGAGGCCCCCTCAGGTGGCTCGTGAAAATGAGGAATGAAAATCCAAAATTGTTGTGGTGGTCCATTTCCCTACAGGCTATGAACTCCAGGGAGGAACATAGATTGGGGTAGACAATGTCAGTGCTAGTGGTCTAGCCAGGTTTTTCTGCCTTAGTGATTAGAACTCTCAAGAGTCTGAGTAGCTGTCCCCTTTTTTCATCTGGGGGGAGGGGGCATGTGGTAGACTTCTCAGCCTTAGGGTGGTCTTCTTCAAAATCTTTTGCCTGTTTGCCTCACATTTCTGCTGGATACTTTTGTTGGCCTCATGACTCTACACACTTTACCATTACTGTCCACTGTTAAGGTGCATGTGTTCTCCCCTAAACCTGGTAGTGTTGGTATATCCTCAATCGGCATAATTAATTTACTTGTAAGTCCCTTGTAAGGTGGGACACCATATACCCAGGGCATGTAAATTAAACACTGCTAGTGGGCCTGCAGCGCTCATTGTGCAACCCACACAAGTAGCCTTTCTACCTGTCTCATGCTTGCCATTGCTGACCCTTTGTGTGCAGTTTCACTGCCACTTTGACTTGGCATTTAAAACATCTTGCCAAGCCTTTAGCCCCCCACTCTTTTTATTACATATTTCACCCCTAAGGTAGGTCCTAATTAACCCAAAGAGCAGGGTGCTATCTAAGTAAAAGGTAAGACATGTACTTTTAACTTGTACATGTCCTGGGAGTGAAAAACTCCCAAAGTCATTTTTCACTGCTGTGAGGCCATACTCCTCTTATAGACCAGCACAGGGAATTCTTTAATATACTTTGAGCTAAAACTCCTGAACAGAAAGGAGTAGCTACATCATGTTTCATATCAGTGGAATGGTAATGATAAATCCACTTTAATGGTAAAGTCAGAATTAACATTACTATATGAGAAATGGCACTTTTAGAAAATGGGCATTTCTCTGCTCTTATTCTGCCTGCATTGCATGCTTTCTCCAATACTTGTCTTTGGTAAGTGAGAGCTTCACTTTGTGCATTCCCTCTAGACAGCCACAAACACTGGAGGGTTAGGCCTGTCTTAGCACTCATCTGCATTCATCTGCATTCTGATTGACCTTCCAGGGCAGGAAGGTGGGGTGAAGCTCACACATTTGAATAGGGAAGTGCCTGTCCCACACAAAGGGCTGATTACCCCCTACCAGTTGTATGGAGCCAGGGCTAGGAAGAAAGGATTTCTATGCACTTCAAAGACCCTTCTTTGAAGTCACCTCCACTTCAAAGGCACATTTGGGTATAGGAACTGGGGCTCTGACCCTACCAAATCAGTACACTACTGGACCTGGGAAGAACTCTGCTGGAGTAAGGATTGCTGTGCTACACGTATTGCCTCTCTGCTTGACTGAATGTTCTGAGGAACTGGTTCACTGCTTTGCTAAGCTGCCCCTGCTGCCTGCTGATCTTTACCCTGCTGAGGGCAAGGACTGGTCCCATCTCACTTAATCCCAGAGTGACTCCAAGGGCTTGCTGGCTTGTCTCCTGTTTTCTGAAGTCTCAGGGATGCAAAGACTTCTTCCAACTCACCGGATGCAACTCCTGGACCCGTCTTCAATCAAGTCCTCACTCCCAAGAGGCACCTCTCCTGTCATGGGCCTTTGGAAGTGGTCTTTCTACTCTTTTTGCTCTTCAAATCAAGCTTTTGGGCTCTTCTTGAATGCAGATGTGCCTGTTCACATCGGAACCACATTCGCTAGCAAAAAGGATCACAAATTTCATCCCTTCATACAGCAACATCACTAAGTGAGGCTCCAACCCATCTGTCCACAATGCTCAGCAGTTCTTCGCACCCACAAATGCACTCTTTGCGCCAAACTGATACGGTTAAACTTCAGCTGGACTTACCTGGAACTGTATCCAACCCGCACTCCATCGCGGTTCACCTGAACTTTGTATTTGCCTTGGACCTCACGTAACCTGTTAATGCTATTGACTTCAAAGCACTGTTTTTTAATGTAAATTTTAAAAAATCATATTTAGAATTCTACTTGTTGGATTTTATTTGTTTGGTCTCATTTTACTCAGATAAATATTGTCTATGTTCCTAAAGTTGTGTGAAGTCATTTCTTGGTGTTCTCATTGTATTACTATGTGAGCATGCTGCACAAACACTTTACACATTGCCTCTTATGTTAAGCCTGCCTGTTCTGTGCCAAGCTGCCAGTGGGTGAGCACAGGTTAATTTAAAGTGTGTATCTGACTTACCCTGATTAGGTTGTGGTTCCTGCTTGTACAAAGTGCATACTCTGACAACAAGAAACCCAATTTCCAAAATCCGATTAAAAAGTTCAAGTTTGCAAGAGCAATGGCTAGCTTGTTTCTGAGATTTGCCTTCAACTGGACAATAGAGTCCTTCATTCAATTCACTATTTAAAGTGACAATGTGTAAATGGTCCTATTACTATTTGAAAATACAACTAGAAAGTTACAAGTAAATGCAAACACCCCATACTGTCCCCATTTTAAGAGTTTTCTATGTATTCTTTTGAAGATTCGCTTTAGTATCAGACAGATCCACAGGTCCTAATTCTATGAAAAATGTAGGGCCTCATTTAGAAGGAAATCGTGCAACATGGGGCCATAAGCAATTTGGCCGTGCTGAGCTGTCATTTTCAGAACGCAGGGATATGCTGTAGTTACAAGAATACAGTACATACTTGTGTTCTCACCTGTGCTGGTGCTAAATCAGCTGCCAAGCGCCAATGCAGGCACCCTTGTGCCATGGTGCAAGGATGTCTGAGTTGCAGGAACACCTTCCTGCAAAAAACAATCACTAATGGTGATTTGCTCCTTTGATGTGTGCTGCAGAATGCAAAAAGGAGCAAATGAGATAGAAAGAGCAAAAAACGAGGAGTGATAAAAGTATTTCTCCTTGCTGCGCCACACTAATGCCAACCCTGGGGTGGCATTAGTTTTTGGCACTGCCTCAGGTTTACAATTTCTTGTAAATCTCGAGCAGCATCAAATAACAATGGGTGTTGCACGGGTACGCCCACCCATTGGACTTTCCTTTGCCGCAGAAAACTGCGTTGGGCGGTCGATATTTACAAGGTGGTGAGAATCACAAAAGAGTGGCTTCACGCCATCCTGTAAATATAGTGCAGGGCATTGCACTACAGAAGTGTCACAAAAAGTGATGCTCCGGTGGTGCAAGGGGCTCGTAAATATGCCACGTAATCCTTACCTTTAACATATTTTTATTTTTACTGCTCTCAACATTTTTTAACCCAACAAATTATATAATCCACAGAAGAAATCAGTGAGAATATATATTAGTTCAATTTCTTTTGGATTCAGTGCAAAGTGCACATATGCCAGAGGTTGAATCTTAATTGCATTTGATCCAATGTGTGTCGAAAAATTAATTGTACTTTGAACTATCATAATTTAACATATTGCATTTCATGACTAGCACACACGTGCAAGTGACCACATACAGGGATGTTTATTTTGTCTGTGTGGAATGGTAGGTCTTGTGCCGGAATGTGTGGTGGTGTGCACATGGTGTTCACAGCCATATGGACTTGTATTCAATCGTCACGTGGTGGATTAGGGAACACATGAAAATGACTGAATACAGCAATGCATCATATTCTGTTTAGTTTGAATAGTGAGTCGTGCTCATTTTTTGTGTCGGTAGTATGGCTCAGGTGTTTAATAGTATGCCGATGTTGAATTGAGTGAGTGATTGGCACGAGCATGTGCAAATATACTGATGCATTTAATCACTGACCAACTTTCACATTAAAATGGAAATTTTGAGCCGACCCACACACAGTGCCAAATGCCTTTAAAGAAGTAACGCAAAGATGGTCGAAAGGCACAGGAACAAACACTTCTAGGTCTCTAAGAAAGCCAGACATGCTAAAGTAGCCCAATTTTGCTTTGACTATAATTAGAGCACTGAATACAACCATGTCAGTTGGATCATGGGTGCAGTTCTACATTTTCAAACATACGAATGGTCCATGGAGGTGCATTCAATCTTTTTGGAACATTGTGGCAATAGTTTCATTCGGTAAAATATTTGACGGTTGGCTCTTTGGAAATCTACTAAATGTGAATTAAGGTTTGGGTGCTGTCTTTCTATTTATACATTTGCTGTGTGTGCATATATTGAGTTGATGTTACACGAATCATTTTGATTGTTGTGTTCCATAGGGATTGCTCGATTATGTCATGGCATTGGTCTTTTTGCCCTCAATCAATTCATGAGTGAAAACCTCGTAGAAACCCCTTTTCATTTTAATCAGTGGCTCATTGTTCACAATAATCGCAAAAGTGTTTCTACCATATCTCCTAAAACGTGATTTAAGCAATGAAATCCTTTAACACTGCTCAAAACAGCTACAAGTAAAACATTGCTACAGTTAGAGGCAAAGCATGTGTTTTCTAATTCCTACATAAATTGTAACATAAAATAACTATGCTGGTGCTATTGTGCCCGTATTATTATTTATTGCGTGATTGTGGCACTGGGATGAACGGCAATCTGAGTTTAACAGTTATAGCTGAATTGGTGAGTCTACAGACAGTGACACACTTTCTGTAATGCATATTGACAATTACAGGCTTTCCGTCTAAAAGGCCCATTAGCAAGTGGCTTATGGGCCCTTCAGACTGAAAGAATTGCCGAATATTTCTTTTAGTAACATGAAACACCAGGAGTAGGCAAACTGTTCTATGAATCTAAATCGTAAAATTGCAAAGCCGCATTGTTTTTTTTACCTAATGAAGTTGTGTACAGACCTTTATGTAGTTCCATGACTGCTCTGCCAATGTAGAAATGAATGTCGTGAGGATAAACAGCAGACGAAGATGTGAAAATAACTCTAAAAACCGCTTGCTTTAGATGAGAACAAAATCGCTCCCTGTTAATGGCGAGTTGTCTGAACTGCAAGTTAAAGAAATGTTTTAGGAGTGAGTGTAAAATAAAATCATAGGTGGGAGTAAAACATTAGCTAAGCGCTGTATATATATTGATATTTGTATATGGTGAATCTAGCTGTGAAGCACCAGAGCACTGTGCACTGAGACGGTTTTGGAGCTAGTCTTAGATCGTGCACATTAAGTGGGTATTGCACAAATACGTGCCACACATACATAGACACAGGGAGATTAAGTGAGTGGCCCAAAATCACACTGTTGGACCTAGCACCCAGGCCAGACCTTGATCCCAAAACCAAGGGCAGCAGCTCGAGCTGGTAAGCCGCATCTCCTCTCACGTATACCACATATTTGCAACATGGATGGGTATGCATAACTTGCCTAACAGAAGAGCCAAAGGCACTTTTCAACAGCTGAGAACTCACTTTTTTTAGCACACGGGCTAAGAATCCAAGAGCTTGAGCAAGTCTGTGATTGGTACACAATTCTCGTTTAACATATTAAGAATGAATTC
The DNA here is from genome assembly GCF_031143425.1 of Pleurodeles waltl. Classification (NCBI taxonomy): domain Eukaryota; kingdom Metazoa; phylum Chordata; class Amphibia; order Caudata; family Salamandridae; genus Pleurodeles; species Pleurodeles waltl. The sequence continues at coordinate 1,189,158,272 of NC_090440.1, read as the reverse complement.
ACTTCTGAGTTTAATACATTTTGTAAATGCGCTTAAATGTCTTATAAATATTTTTTTAGCGTGGCCTCACTGCAGTCCTGGCCTCACCAGGGACATCTGGAGTGCAGATGGAGGAGTTGTCAATCTCCCCCTTTCTGCATTGCAGCAATGGAATTTGTGACTTGTTAAAGGCTGGAAAAGCATTATATTTGCCACAATAAGTAAATCGAGTCCCAGAAGAAAAGGGAAGGCTGGCATTTGTGAGCCAATTTGGGTCTGGTTGCGAAAATAGAAAACATGGGTGTTTTTTGCAAGTAAAACATTGCCACAAAATTGGCCATTAGGTTAAAACAATAGATAAATATCTCAGGATTATTTTGCGTTTTAATGCTGTGCTTCTTTCCCTACATCAGTTAAAAAAAATATCAACGCAATCTAATTTAGAATGTCATGTTTTGTAAAACAACCCAGAAAATAAATTGAGCACAAACACAATTTAACATAACATAAAAATGTAAATAAATAGCTGCATCAATGATATTGATCACAACTACATATTACAAAGAAATTCGCCCACAGTTGAACTATCCTCGAAAACTGGAAAAACGTTTTAGTATATACAATGATGTGTTTGAAATACAAGTCTTATGAGGGACATTTGGTAGGCAGGATGGGGATTTGCCAATTCCTCACCTCATGCATTGAAGCAATGGAATTTGTAAAAGGGTTAAACACAATCAAGCAGAGGCAAAAAAATGGAAGTACATATCACAAATGCAGAGAAACAAGACTGCTCACCCCAACAGCGTAAGTGAAAGCCCTCTCCATCTCTTTCCGACAGGTTTTCACCACCCTCCCCAGGGTCCGAGTGAAACAGAGTTCCTTCCCCAGGGTCATGAAAATTCTTGGATATTTTAAGTTCTCTTCTGCTTGTGTCAAGCGACAGAGTAGTAGGCATGTGTTTATCCCACCCTGTGGAAGGTAAAATATCCACTAATCCCTATTCCAGTTAGTTAGATTGCTGGAGTAACTCCCCTACTCCTTGCACAGGTAGACGATTAGGGGAGGGTCATGGATGGGTCTGCAATATAGAGGAGGATGTCATCTGCGTAAAGCAAAATTTTCTCTTTGTTTGCGTTCACCCCCATAATTGTGAAGCCGCAGACCCTGGGGTGATTCCAAAGTATACAGGCCAGCAATTCTATTGTGAGAACGAACAGGAGGGGGGCCATGGAGCAACCCTCCTTTTTACCTCTACAGATGGGGAAATCAGAGAACAACGTTCTGTTAAATCTTACAGCTGCCCCCCCAGCCTGGTAAGACAATTGTACCCACTTCAGGTATTGGGGAGCAAACCCAAACTTCACCAGAGTTTGTTCCAGAAAGAGCCAATGCACTGCATCGAATGTCTTTTCTGCACCTAGTGCGAGAAAGACCTGTACCTCCGGCCGGTCTCTTATTTCACTCATCCAATTATATGCCCTCCTTAGGATATACTGTTTGAACTGCCAGGCATAAAGCCTGATTGATCCCTATAGATCGGGGGCATGATAGCCTGTAGGAGTCTAGTGGCCGATGTCATGGCCAAGATCTTGACCTCCATATTGAGTAACAAAATCGAAACCTATGAATCACTGTGTTCCTTTGGTTTATCATCCTTATGGATCACTAGTATAACTGCATGCTTGAGATGTCATGGAAGAGTGCCTTGCTAACTGGCCTCTAGAAACATTTTCAGGAGGTAGGGCCAGAGCAGGCTGACAAAGTGGTACAAGAATCCTGATGGGGCCTGGAATTTAAACTTCACCATGGTGGCTTGGACCTCCACCAATGTGAATTTACCTTCCAAAGCATCACTCACCTCCTCCTCTAATACAGGAGTAATTACAGATGCTAAGTAGTGCATAATGTGCGGCACATCCTGCAGTGACCTTTGTAGAACTCCCCTTAATAGCAGACAAAGGACCCGGTAATGATTTCATCTGTATGAAAACAGTCCTCACTGGTCCCACTATCTGGTGCACCCATCTGGCCTCCGCTTCCTTCTTATCTAACTATGCACGGAGTTTCCAGGCTTTGTCGCTAGTGTCATACAGTCTATGTAGCATAGCAAGCATTTGTTTCTTTATCCCCTCCTCTGCCATATCTTGGTAGTCGGCTCTCAGGAGGTCCTACAGTCTAAGTCTGGGAGAATCTAGCCCAGGTCCTGGGTTTCCCTCGAGCTCCAGAAGTTTGCACTCGTGCCGCTCCAGGGCTCCTACCACCTTCTTCTTCTTTTGGACAATGATGTTCCAGGCACTGTCATGAAGGACCATCTTAAATGCTTCCCATAACACCACTTTGGATGTAACTGAGCCTTTATATTCTGTAAAGTACAGCTCAGAGTCTACCTGTAGCCCAATAGCCATATCCCAGTCCCGCAAATCGCATGCATTTAGTTTCCAGTCTGCACCCACATCATGGCACCATCTACTCAGTTTCACTAGTAGGGGGAATGGTCAGAAAGTCCCCGGGTCAGGTATTCTGCCTCCTGTATGGTAGCCACCTACCCGGTTGGTGCAAAGATGTAATTCAACCAACAAAACACTCTGTGAATCTAGAGAAATATGAGTATCTTCTATCAGTAGGGTGCATGTATTGCCTCAAAACTGAAGGGCCAAGTGTGGTGTTGAAGCGTGAAAGTGAGATAGTTGGTATGCCCATCTCTGGTGGCCTCATCCTATCCAGTTGTAGTGCCATGACATCGTTGAAATCTCCTTCCAAAATGTGAAATGAGGAGTTGCCTCCAGCAAAATTTCAGCAAGTTTTGCCATCATGGGGGCCTTTAGCCTAGGAGGTTCATACACACTGATACTGACGAAAGTAACATTGGTTCGTCCCCAGAGCCCCTGCTAGATGGATCTGTCCACTGTTTCGCTACATGAAAGAGAGTGTTCTTTCTAACTAGTATGTATACCCTGCATGTGCCACTGTGGTGTTGGCACCTCTCCCAAGAAATCTGCACTGTGTCCCCTGAAGATGGGTTTCTTGTAGAAGTACAACATCTGGTTGCAGGTTTTTTGATGCATTGGGCCACCAAGCATCTCTTGACTTTGTCGCCCAGTCCATTAACGTTCCAGAATAGGACCGTGAGAATCCTGGTTCTAAGAGATGAGTGCCTGCTATGTTCATATAGGTGTGTGCATGTTGTGTTAAAGAATGGGTATCTACCATGACTCTAACAACAGGGTAATGTTGTTTTGTAGGTCCCCTGGTGAGATCATTAAGTGGCTGATATGTCTGTGCCTTTCCCCTGAACTAATAAAACCCTAAACCCAAACTGTCTAGCCCACAAGGACCCCTGCGAGTCTGTGCCTCCATTAGTTATCTAGATCTACTCAACAGGGGAGACTGGGAGGTCTGTAGTCCATCACCTCACCCACTAACTCAGTCCCTCTACCTATGTATACACAACCTGAGCCTACCGCTGATGTACATGATGGCATGAATAACAAAATTAATTAGGGGTACATATGTTATTTTACTATATAAAGATAAAAATGTATCTATTTTTACCTTTAGTGTACTTTAGTAAATGCCCTAGTTAATGGAATTTATATGAACTCTAAAACATGGAGGTCATCTGTGAAAATTGACATACTTTCATTTAGTGGTTGCATCTTTGCTGCCTGTTAAATTTGTGCAGTAGGGAGGAAGTGTTGTAGGTAGATACTCATGAGCTTTTATTTATAGTGCACATTAAAGTACGTCTTTTCAAGCCTTGCTTTTCACTTAATCATTGAAACTATTTGTTGGTCATTTTATTTGCACCAAACCAAGCTTGATAATGTTCAGTTTGGAAACAGCTCCACTGAAACATTTTAGTGTTTTCACACTATGCTACGACTGGCAGCATCATCTGAAAATTAAATCAGTCTCAAAAATAATAATAAACAAAATCATGCATTCAACTCGGGTGCATATCGACAGTGCTATGGTGGCAGGACACGTTATACAAAAACACTGAAATCATGTGATTTTGCAGCTATGGGATTGTCTGCGTAATTAAAGAGTTGTTGCATTGTCACATAACTATTATCTTCTTTAGAATATGCAGATTTTAACAAAAAAGTAATTTTGTTTCTAGCTCAAACTGATCAAAAGTAAAAAGAATGTAGCAACACATGTTGCAGTGCAGTCAAAGGCCCTTTGCAAACCTTGACTGGTCACCTTTCTGTTACATATTATGTATTTAGATATTAAACTGATCTTAATGAGGTTAATCCTTTGCCCTGACAGTTTACCATGTGTAAAAGCAAACACCGACAAAGCCAAGAGGTCTGACACATGCAAAGCTATTTGCTTTGCCAAAGTGTTTTAGATATGTTGTACACCAGTGTGGCTGCTGTTCAGCATGGCTAAAAGTTAATAGAGTGGAGTAGAGTGGAATGGATTGGAGGAAAGTAGAGTAGAGTGGAGTTGATCATTGTGAAATGGCGTGGCGTAGAGTGGAGTAGAATTTCATAGAGTGGAGTGTCATAGAGTGTCATAGACTGTTATAGAGAGAGTGGAGTGGCAAAGAGTGGAGTAGTGCACAGTACAGTGGAGTGGCATAGGGTGGAGGAGAGTATCATAGAATACTGTACAGTGGCATAGAGTGGAGTAGAGTAAAGTGGCACAGAGTGAAGTGGTGCAGAATGCAGTGGAGTGTCATACAGTGTCGTAGACTGGAGTAGAGTGTCTTAGAGTGGCATAGGTAGGCATTGTATTGAGTGGAATGATTTATGTTGTATGTACCGGCTTGAAGCTGCTGTCTGTGTGTTGAAGCTAAAAGGATGAAATCAAAACCCTGGTTGGTGTGTGTGTTTATGTATATATAATCGAAATATGTGAAATCCAAATCCTCCCAAAGCCACACTACCAACAAGATGAAACCAGTCCAGCTGCTCATGAGCAATGAAGACAAAAGAAGTCAGAGCAATGTTACTGCCGGTGTGCTCCACTGGCTGACGCTCCACCCTCCCTGGGTAGCGGGTCCATTTGGCGCGAAGTACTGAGTATATACATATATATATATTAATAATATGGCTCTATATTACCATCCTGGGGTTCTAGTGACATACACAAACCACTTGGCCTTCGGACTTGTGCATTATGAGGACACCAGAATCTCAATGGCATTGCTGGACCATATTAGTCAGTTACAGGCTATATATAGTTGCCAAAACGCCTCAAACCTTGGTCTGAAAAAAGACATTTATTATTGTTTATTATTAATCTTGATGTGCTAGCATTCCTTCTTTTGTGGAAGTCTTTGATTTGGCTTCTGGAACCTGCACTCATAGAGTGGGCACCAACACCAGAGATGGAAGCAACCATGATTGCAGACTTGTTGTATCTATCTACAGTGATATAAAAATGACATAAAAAACACCATTAATGTATTACATGTGTCAATGACTTATCACAAGAAAACACAAGACTTATTCACTCTAATTTTACTTAGTTGCTAAAATTCAACCCCGTAATTCCTGGATTTGGTGAAATGTATTTTTAAACATATGTAGATAAAAATGCCATGCCATGCCATAAACCGTATGTTATGTTATATTAAAAGATTCTGTATAGCGCATAGCTGCCACAGCAATGGGGCTTCCCAGTGTTGACCCAGTAACAGAGCTACATTAACTACGTACACCTAAAGCAGAGGGTGAGGGGGAATTCTAGTTAGAAAACAGCCAGGTCGTAAGCAGTTTCCTAAAATGGATGAGGTTCTGGGTAAACCTGAGGGGAGAGGTAGTTTGTAAAGACCCGAGCTTGGAAGGTATGGCCTTCGGCTCTTGCCTTCTTGACTGGAGGTACAATGGCCAAGTTAAAGGCGGCCATTTGGAGCAGTCTGGGTGGTAGGTAAGGGGATATAAGATTGTTGAGGATGGGTGCCCTCTGGAAATGGAGAATCTTATGGGTGATGCACAGTGATGTAGGAAGGGTGTCATAGGCCTTGGAGCAAGCAAGGAAGATGTGCCCTAAGTCTACTGGTTGGGTAATAAGTGACAGCCAAAGCTTAGGTGCAGTCGGCCCCTAATACTACTGGATCCTGGTGACACTGCACCTGCTCCACTATTAATAGCTGTGCCACTGGAGAACCTTCCTTCACTTCTCCATCCACTAAAGACCTCCTGGGCTGCAAACAAAGCTCCTTTCCTACTGGAAGAGAGATCAGCAAGGGCCTCAGACCAGTGTGGCTTCTGTCAATGCTTACATCTCCCATCCCTCATATTTATTCTGCGTGTCTGGTGCAGCAGGGGACATCGTTTTAGACTGAGGTGCATTGAAGATGGGTAATTTAATTTTAGAGTAATTGTCTATGGCAGTACTCCTCCAGACAATGTACTGAGGAGGGGTGTTGCTGAGTGTTCTTAAAGACAAGGGGTTATTGCCATGTTATGCTTCTTCGTGTATTGTATATAAAAGCTTTGGGAAAAAAAGGTCAATTTGTAATTTATGTTCCCAGAATCCCAATAGATGATCCCTTACGTCTATAGAAAGTTTCTTCAAATACTTTTAACTCTTGCCCAGTGACACTGAAGCAATGTGTGAAGAGATGTCAGATCAGCAAGGTTGGAAGCTAATGTTAGCACATCTGTCTTCCATTCTCCCGAAACTGAGCAGCAGGGAATGCAGTGCATTTCCCACTACAACAAAAGCTAAAGCTCCCATTAAAAAATAGCTGAGAGTCAAAGGCAATAAATTGGGCATTTGGGCTTGTTTATTGGTGTTTTGCATGAAATCCAAGAAATGTAACTTTTAGACATGTGTATTTGGGTATTAAACTGATCTTAATGAGGTTAACAGTATCTCTGTAGCAGATCTTCGAAAACGCTTTGTTGGTTTTAACACTTCTCTATGCACCTTCATGGCCCATCCAGTCATTTTCATAGCCCTCTCAGATCCTGCACACTCCCCTAAGGTTTGGTCTGCACAGCTAATACTACTTTACTTCAAAATTATTGCATATAAAAACACATTTTGTCATTGAAAAGTTACCTATGCTAAAATGCAAGTTTCTGACTCGACCTAATCTCTGCCTTCATAGCAGCTCCAATACATTTTACAAGCTCCCCTAAAGCCACTTACTGGGTGGACTACAGATCCTAAGATGCATCTCTGCCACCCTGCTCCAGGCATAATGTATGCAAAGATGTCATTCCCCCTTTAAGGGGGCTGAAAAAATGTCACAAAGATTCTTTGTGTCATTTTTTTGGAACTTCTAACTCCTGCTCGGAGCAGGCATTTAAAGGAGGCACACCATTGTTGACCATGGGCCTCAATGGGCTTTGCAGGATTAGTGTCAACATTTTTTGTGCTAATCCTGTAAAGCTCTGAACAAGCATCAAAGAGTTTGCGCTAGTTCCTTAACTACGGCCATTGTGCGCCATATCTTAGATACGGCGCACACATGGTGGTGTTGGGGGGGCCGCTAAGGGGCGCAAGAAGAGTGGCACTGCACTGGGTGCACCATCACTTTTCTTAAATCTGGCCCTTAGTGGCTAAACTCTAACTCACCCAAAAGACAGAGGTCCAAATAATTATTGTTCTTTTTGCCCGGATCATATTTCAAGACGTTTGTCTAAGCTTCATTGGTTCGAAGGCAAATGCTTGTACATGCTATTAAACCCATTTTGCCTTTAAAAAATTGTCTAATTACTCCATTCAACTCGTTTACTTGACTCATTTGCAACGTTTTTCCCAAACTGCGTTTTATTTCTAAACTTACACCTGAGTGGGCCAGGCCTTGTCGGTGCAGAAAAATGGCATAGTGTTTTTCCAGGGGAACCGGGGAGCAATAGTCTGATTATGAAAGATGGTTTGCATGTGAAAGAAAAAATTCGGTGACATTTTACAAGTCAATTAACTCTGTACATTTGGATTTCTGCTACGATACAAAAAGAGTAAATCTCCATCTTGTATCTCGTGGAAGTTAAGGATTCACCAAAGAATTCATACATTTTGTAATCCATACATACAAGTCTTCACATGTGGAAATGCATGGGTTTTTGGGAACCTGGTTGCTAAATTTGGCTTTCGTCGTGAAATAGGCGTTATGATTGAAAATACATTGTCAGATTTCTTTGAGCAGGGACATCACACAACTGCTCTTTTGATTCTTAAATTTATAGTAGACATTTGTGTATGAAATCCACTTGACTTTAATAGGAGGGTTAAGGAGGATGAGATTTTCATTTTTAGGAAAATAATCCAAGACATATTATTTGTTGGTGAGGAAGCCTGTCATGCCGAAAGTAAACGTATTCTCTTCCCCCTTTACCCTTAAGATCATTAACAAATTAGCATACTGAAGAAAAGCCAAAATTCTCTTTTAAGAAAAGTTCAATGATGATGTTTATACAAATATGTGCGGCGACTAAGAAGGTGTGAACATATCCCACAAAAAAAGCATGGAGCCTTAATCAAGCAAAATATTTCACTGCACGGTGGTGCAGCACTTTGTGCATGAATAAAGAGAGGTGAGTCTTTTTATCGGGAGCGTTGGGATTGTTCTACATGCAGACCGATCAGATTACAAAATTTGATTTTGCACGTGTCCTTCGTTATGTTTTAAACATAACTCTTCTTTTCATTAGATATCTCTTATTTGCATTGTGTCTAATGTTTATGTTGTATGCTCAAAGTGGGAAACAGTTAATGTCTCAGCTTTATCCACTCATCTGGCTTAGAATGTTCTAGTTTTTGAGGTCTGAGTTTACTCCCTTATGTAGTGCTTGTAATATATTTTTCTTCCAGAATAAAATGGGCCTTAGACTCACTTTATCCGCAACGGATTTGTTTTGCACCAGATCTAGCCTCAAAGGGGTTAAAGGTGTACTGGAAGGTAAGCCCATACATTGACGCATAAAGCAATTTTCTGCAAGCCACGAATAGACACAACCCTGTGTCCCCACAGCTCAGCCCCATACAGAGCACATCCCAGTGCCTGGTAATTGTAAACTTGTAATGCTGGGGCAGTAGAGCGAAAGTGTGATCCCTTTTGCATCTTCACTATTCCTCCTGAAACTTGATCTATTTTGAGTCTACACCTTACTACATGCTTCAAATAATCCAAATGTTCAGTGAGTGTTACCCCCAGATAATCAAATGTCCAAACCCATTCTAATAGAGACCCTCCAAGCATAGAGGAATTATAAGGGTTGAAGATCATATATTTGGTTTTAGCGATGTTTATATCTAACTCCCTGAGATTACAAAAGGAGTTGAATCTGTCAAGAATTTTTTGAAGGCCCATAGGGGTTATCACCAGCAAACATCAGGGCCAGAACTCTGATGCCTGCAAAACACAGAGCATATGACGTATTGTGTGCCATGTAAGCCACCAGATCATTGATGAAAGCGTAAAGAGTGTGGGTGTGAGAACACACCCCTGTCTTAGCCCCCACTGACTGGGAATGGGTCCGTTAGTTCTCCCATCTGCCCACCTCTAACTTGGGCAAAGTTTTTGTCATGGAGTCTCATAATTGTGTTTAACAGGTCATGCGGCACCCCTATAATAGCCAAAATCTGCCACAACTTGGCACAAGATATAAGATCGAACACTGACTTCAAGTCAACGAACACCACATAGAGGCTTCCACCTCCTATGTGAACAAACTTCCAGTATAGCACCAGAAGACCAAAAACCTGATTTATCATGCTAGTGTGGTCCCTGAAGCCAGCATGAAGCGGAAGTTAGTATCTGTGGGGAATTCATCCATTCTTGTAGTCTACTCAGAAGAACCCTTGTAAAGAGCTTTTCGGAGCTATCTATATGGCTGATCGGCCTATAGTTTGTTGGATGATCACAGTCCCCTTCTTAAAAATGGGGATAATTCGGTCCAACCAAAGAAGGAGGGAAGGGAGCTCCTCTCAGTAATACACTAAAAATTGGAGCAAATTAGGGACTCCAGACCTCAGGTGTATCCTTAAAATGATCCCCAGATACCGTATTCAATACTGGTGTTTTGAGGGGTACTGTTTTTCTTACTGCTAAAATAACATCCTTAATACTAATATCTAAGGAATCATGTTGGCCATCGGGCAGGACAACTTAGCCTACCAAAGGTGTCAACCAAAAGGAATCAAAACAGCAAGGGATTCTGGGAACCATGTCAGAGTGTTCAAGATACTCTGATGTGGAATATAATGCAGAGAAGTTGGCTACCCAATCAGATATTTGTATGTGATTTTCTCTCGGATGATACCCCTCTGCACTGCCTTTAGCAACAAAGGTTCTAAAAGTCTGTGAGTTGCCTCTCTCAACTGCAACTAACAAACCCTCCCATTTCCTAGTTTCCCATTCACTCTTAGCTTCCTTATTGGCAAGTTTGTAGGCCCGCCTAGACGCTTGATTCCTTAATCTATGTTGTTGTTTAATTGCGCTAGATAGCCTACTCTAGCTTCACTGCATTGTTTTATGTACCAGGTTGGAGGTCTATGTCTCCTGACTAGGCAACTAATTTCCACAAAAAAGAACTCTTTCTGGTTTTTAAATAATCATGAATGAATATTACTAAGAGAAATCAGAGCTTCCCTCTCCTCTGTGGGATACTCAAGTGAAAACATTGCTTCCCCAATGCCATCAGCAACCAGTTTATACAGGTTGGCTAAGTCAGTCTAAAGATTTTGACATTGCACTCCATTTTACCCACGTTTGTTTGTAGACCGTAGCATGCTTTTATCGGGGGACTCATTACTGGTAGAATATACAACAGGAACTAACGACTTCCTATCTAAGGGTAGCACATAATTGCTGTCTAAGCAAGGTATAATAGCCATATCTACGATCTAGTCTATAAGGTTTAGGCTCTGCAGCCCATGAAGCATATGATTACCCTTCTTATCAGAGTTCATCCTGCCATTACAAGCTCTGAGGCCATGATTCAATGTAAGAGCGTTAAGGTGGGTTGCAAGAGGTGACCATCTTTTTATAGCTGGAACTGCCAAATTGCCAGCTCTGGAATGGACCAAAGGTGCTCTTCTTCTAGCCAGTTTGCCTTAGGCTGCACATCTAATGGCTTGTACTGGCAGTTAAAACCATCCACCACAATCTTAAGAATCTCAGCAGGAAAGGTAGTCAGATACGCAGATTGCTGATCAGTTATGCCAGATTCTCATTTATTTGCTGTAGGCCTGCAATAGATGTTATAAATACAACAACATAAATTGTTCGGCAATGTCAGGCCAATGCACAACAGATCTAACGATCCTAATATAATTTCCCTTATGTTGCACTTTAAGGTGGTTTAGACCCAAACTGTGATGCCCCCGAGGGTCTACCTTTTCTCAGAGGAAATGGCTCTCCGACTGGAACATTGAAAACCCTGATCGATACAGTGGAATAAGAGACCAGGTTTCCCGAAATAAGCAAATATCAATTGTGTCAACAAAGGCACATCACTCCGGGATGGACAGCTTGGGCAGTAGCCCCGCAACATTCCAGGAAATCAATCTGAAATAAGGAGAATGGTTCACGGACATATGGTAACAATCAATTTCGTAATTGCCGAATCAGTTGATGTCCGACTGTGCATCAAAACGATTATGGGTCGGTATCCAAGAAATTGGGCAAGCGGTGGCCTGGAAACAATACGTTTAGTAGGCCCAAACAGAGCCCGACTTTGGTCTTTGAAGGCAGGAGACACATTTTTATAGAAATAACCCAATGGTAGATCGTGGTAGGACAATGCTGCTACTGGGCAGTTGGCTACAGTCAAAAAGTAAGAGGTGTACCAGGGTGAGGAAGTTGAAGTTTAGAATGACACAGTCACCTTGTCGATGGACAGGCCTGGGTCAATCCAACCCACCCTTCTAACCAATAAGATCTTGTTTGCCACATGTAATGGAAAATTCCTATAATGCCCCAGCCAACACAAAGTCTTGTTAAGCAATTCATTATGTTTCCCTCTGGTTCCCGTGCAAAGGTGGGACTCCAGATATAACAAGCACGGAAGGACAGGAGGCTGGGGGGAGGTTAACCACTGTCAGTGTTATGGCTTGACCCCGTCCTTGGGTTAAATGAGTAGTTACAACTCGATCTGGCTCCCTTTGGGTTCCTCTTTGCTGTGAAGCAGTATGTTGCTGGGCGTTAGATACAATGTTGGCAGAAAGAGGCTCCTGATTTAAGGTAGCATTTGTAGAGCTAACAGGAGTATTATCCACGATATGGGGGTAACAATGTGGGTATCACAAGGGGGTGCCTTCGACCTCTCACCTTGTCCAGATCAAAAGGTGACACTGGATTGTTGGGCTGTGACTGTCATTCCACTGGCTGGTTAGTGCCCTTAAGCAGCCACTCGATTTCTTCCAGCTTCACAATGAGCGGGGACTACTCCGCATGCAAACGTTACTTGATATTATCTATGTAACCCTCCAGCAATCTCTGTATCCCAGTTGAATCTATCTGCAGGGCTGCTGGCAGGTTATGAGAGAGGGTTGGAGCCAGGGCTGCCACAATGCACTGCGGTGGACAAGTGGTCTTGGGGCTTTGCTGTTCGATTTTGGCATTTTGCATCAGTGATGGGATGAGAATTAGACCTTAAGCTGGGGCCTGCAAAAGTGCAAGAGGAGTCTAAATTGGTCAACGATGATGAAAGAGGCAAGCAGGCAAGCGTGTTTGTGGTAAGGTGATCCGGGCTGGATGAGAGAGGTAGTGTAATGTGTCGTAACATTGCATTTGCCTTTGCCATACTAAGAGACAGTCTATGTTTGGTGAGATCAGTTTCATTGCTAATAACATTAACAGCTCTCTGGATCATCCAGCCAATAGCGGATGGGCTCTGATGGCCGAGCAGGGGGAGCCTGGGTAGCTCTATATAGTGCTAGTAAGGGGGTGTGATAGCCTGTCACCTGGAATAGACATTGGCACCTCTTGGCACAATTACTCATGGTGTTCAGAGTCCCTCTTAGCCAGTAACAAAGGTGTTGTACACAGTGGCAGCCTGCATCGCGCTATATAGCACAAGTAAGGTGGTGTGGCAGTCTTTCCCCCGGGGTGGACATTGTCACCTCCTAGCGCAATGACTCCTAATGTTCAGAGACCCTCTTAGCCAGCAACAAAACTCTTCTGTGCAGCGGGAGACTGCATTGTGCTATATAGCGCTAATAAGGAGGTGTGGCAGCCTTTCCCCCCGGGTGGACATTGGTGATTCCTGGTGTTCAGAGTCCCTCTTAGCCAGCAACAATACTCTCCTGGACAGCAGGAGCCTGCATCGTTCTAGCACCAGTAAGGGGGTATTGTAGCCTGTCCCCCAGGATTTATGTTGGCACTTCCTACTGTAATGACTCCTGGTGTTCAGAGTCCCTCTTAGCCAGCAACAAAACTCTTCTGTGCAGCGGGAGACTGCATTGTGCTATATAGCGCTAATAAGGAGGTGTGGCAGCCTTTCCCCCCGGGTGGACATTGGTGATTCCTGGTGTTCAGAGTCCCTAGTGCTAGTACGGGGGCGTCACAGCCTTTCCACCGGAATAGACGATGGCGCCTCCTGGCACAATGACTCAGTATTCAGAGTCCCTCTTAGGCAGCAACAAAACTCTACCGTGCCGTGGGAGCCTGCATCACACTACATAGCACTAGTAAGGGAGTGTGCCAGCCTTTACCCCAGGATGGACATTGGTGCCTCCTGGCACAATGACTTCTGGTGTTCGGAGTCCTCTTAGCCAGCAACAACACTCTACCATGCAGCGGGAGCCAGAGTTGTGCTATATAGCGCTAGTAAGGGGTTGCGGCACCCTTTTCCCTGGGATGGACATTGGCACCTCCTGGCTCAATGACTCCTGGTGTTCAGAATCCCTCTTAGCCAGCAACAAAACTCTCCCGGGTAGCGGGAGCCTGTGTCACACTATATAGTGCTAGTAAGGGGGTGTACCAACTTTTTCCCCGGAATGGATGATGGCACCTCCTGTCGCAATGACTCAGTGTTCAGAGTCCTTCTTAGCCAGCAACAAAACTCTCCTGTGCAGTGGTAGCCTACATCACGCTACATAGAACTAGTAAGGGAGTGTGGCAGCCTTTACCCCAGGATGGACGTTGGTGTCTCCTGACACAATGATTTCTGGTGTTCAAAGTGCCTCTTAGCCAGCAACAAAGCTGACTCATGCAGCTTTTTAGGTCTTGGGTTTGCACATATGTCACCAGACCTTAAGAGATCAACCTAAAAAAGATCTTTGAGGAGTACTGCAGATAGAGTTTTTGCTTTGTCCACATGTTGGTTGACAGGATTACATGGTTTGATTGGGAAGAATATGTGTGATTTTGCAGGAAAAGTGCTTATTCTCCAAGAGCTTCATTTGTTTATTTATCAAGTTGCCTGAGCCCAGTGTCTCTACAAAGTCTAGCTATTGTATTGGAGCAAAGCATGGCCTTTGGGATGAACACATGTCACTGCAGTTTTATAAGTCTCCTAGATAATTATGAAGTTTGTTCATTGCTGGAAGCAACACAGACAAGAGGGTAGTAGTCAGGAGAAATGTACTACTGTTTTGCAGTTCCAAACACCTCTCCCTTTCATGAATCTCCATTCACCAAAATGCCAGGGATAGTGGAAGTGACATCACATGCCCTTTGACTTTCAATTTCACTCACACATTTGCTTACATACACACACACATTCATAGTTACCTCGCTTTCACGTAAACACTCACCCACAAGCACACACACAACATACATTTATAGGCATTTTTTACTTGTCTCAGCCCTCAGGGAAGGTCATTATCCGGCTAATTGCACTCCATTTTTTAAGTAGACAAATACTGAATCATGAGACGTTATTCACTATTATTCTAATAAAAAATTAAGAGAAAACAAAGAGAGTGGAGCCCCAACCATCGTCCATAGGGGTGAACTGCCAATGAGTTCCTGGCACTGATTTTGCCACCTGTGTAGCAAAGACAGTGCCGGGGGTCATAAGGGACCGGCCAGGGAATCACAGCTGTGATCTCTAAATGACGGCCATGCCCTCTTCCCTTTCTATAATCGATTTTAGAGATATCTTACCATGTCACTCCTTGAGAGAATTGTGATAATTCTTTCTAATTCCTATTTTTAAGATTTAAGGGCTGGAGAGCACTTTTAAGCTCCTCTGATTCCAAAAGTTTATGTAATTATTAATTTACATTTTATTATTTATTTTGTAAAGATCACATTTCTAATATTGTATGCAATTTATTTCAAACATAACATCATTTTACATTAGGTTAAAATCATTTATTTAATGTACTGTAATTTTAAATTACCCTTCCCTGAATCCAAAAAAAAACACTTACTGCTCCATAATGCTACCATTCACTTAATCCTACAAATTCCTTGTTATCCATTAATGGTCCCCTTCCTTGTACTCTCAAAACCCCTCAGTAACTCTTAACTCCCCCCTTCTTTGAACCCCAAAATCCCTTACTACCCCTTACTTTTCCTTGTAGCCTAATAATCCCTCACTACCCCTTAACACTACTGTCCCTAATCCCTAAAATCTCTTATCATGCTACCCTTCCCTGAACCCTAAACATCCTTTATTACTTTTTAAACTACCCTTTTCTGAACCCTACAAAACCCCTAACACTACCCTTTCATTAACCCTACAAACTATTTACTACTCTTTAACACTACCCACCCTTGAGCCCTAAAAATCCAAACTACCCCTTAATGCAGCCTATCCTTGAACCCTCAAAATTTCTTGCTATCCTTTAATGGTACCAATTCCTGATCCTTAAAAATCTATGCTGTCCCTTAACTCTACCCTTAGCTGAATCATAAAAACTCCTTATTACCCCTGAATGCTACCTTTCCCTGAACCCTAAAAAGCCCTTACTAACCCTTACTGATACCCTTGACATTACCACAAATTTAGATAGAAATTTGAATTCCTTGTTTCAGGCGCTTTTCCCGCAGTTATTGGTGTAAAATTAGCACCAGCTTTTCCTTTTTCAGTTCTGGTGCTAGTAGACACAGAATGCACTGAAAACCGCTTTCCACACATTTTACTTGGTTTAGTTTCACAGCTTTCCACACATTCTAAATGAAACCCAAAATAGCATGTTTGTGAATGAGAAAATACACCAAAAATAAGTGAATAGCTCTTCTACGTTTTTCATATTAAGGCCTACCTAAGTACCGTAATCTTCCTCTTTTATGTCTGGTTTTACAGCACGTGACAGCTGTCTGAATAACACATTTTAGCAATTCTTTAAAATGTGCCAAGAGTGGTCTTTGCATTGGCTCCGAGGGTGGACTGTGACGTGGCTCTCATCTTCTGCTATTAGCTGGCAATGTATAATTCCTCCTTCAAGTATGTGCTCCGATTGAAATCCAGCAGTGATTTTTCTAAATCTGAAAAATAAACTGAATTATGCTCTTTGTCACATTCAGTTATTTTTCTCCCATTTGTATTCTCCAAAGAAAGCATTACTTTGCTACCTTTTTTTCAGCATTGGCAAAGCCAGCAGGATAGGCTTTATTGTGATAAACATGTGTTTGTACAATGCAATTAACCAGCATTTGTGAATTTATGTGTTTACATTTGTTGGTACATTAATGCTAGATCTATCGGCTTTGCCAGTGCCTGTCTAACTCTAGAATAAAAAGGTTTTTCAAATCAGTTAATCTGGCAGTTCTTGGAGTATATTCATGATCATGTCTGCAAGTATACACACATATAAAACACTCACATGAAAGCACTTCCTCTTACATGATACATATCACAAGACTTCAGCCATAGCACAAAAGAAGAGTACAGAATTCAAGAATCATATTCACAAGTTTCACTTTCTAAGGATTAACACGATTTTAATGATTAACTTGAACAAATGTTCAGTGCATGAGTCAATCAAATATACAGAGGTAGCATAAGCCAGAGCTTTAGTGCATATAGCTTTAATGTTTTACCACCGAGCTTCATAAAACACAAGTTTGCACCTAGACACTTTGGAGCTGGCAACTGTACACAGTGACCCAATTAGTGATCTAGTCAGCTGTACAAACTATTCCAGTTTAGGAACGTGTAAAAGTGCAAGTTTATGAATATATTGCCATGAAATATGCCTGAATAGCACCACGACCTCAAGTACCAGTCGTTAATGTTTGACTTCCAAGATAAGATCAATGTTCGATGCAGCATAAATATTATAACACTAAAGGTAATCCAATCAAGGGTTTCAAAACGTAATTATCAGAATCTGTGCACAGGGTATGCACTGCGTCTCTGCATTAGGTGACCCACCCAATAAAAACGAACTGAAGTCATTGGCATGGAATGTTGTTTGTGGTCTTATAAACAAAGAGTTCGATCTCTTACTTTACTCAAATTCATCAAAATCACTTTGATTTTATTAATTCTTGAACATCTTTTAAACATTCAATCACTTCAACGGTCTCATCATATATGTAACTATGGCGTCAAGAAATTATGTTTTGCTGTATCTTTGACAGTGGAAGTCATTATTTCCATTCACCCCCGTCATTTAATGAATATAGGCATTAAATAAAAGGAGGGACAGAGCGACGCTCCAGAGACCGTAGAGGTCAGTTGCACAGTAAGTGTTATAATTTGACTAAACTGATCCTGCTGTCTCTTCTCTGTAAGGAATGTGCATGCCCATGTATTAATATCACGCTTTCAGTCGCCACAGTGATTGTTTTACACCATGTGCATTTATTGAAGTTGGCAGACTTGCCAGCTCACACGGTGCCACTGTGTGTCACACAATGTTGGCTTCCTTGACATTCACCCGGTGAAGAGGTGAAACCAGATGTTGGAAGGAAAAACTAGCTGGAAACCACTGCAGAAAGTGACTGTCCTACTTGTTTTTGGAGGCTGTAAGCAGCCTATGTCTACTAAGGGGTGTGAAAACATCCCAGAACATGGGCAATGTCCTCAGTTGAACCTTTGTATTTTTTTGGGAAGGCAGTCGGGGAAGGGGGGAGGTAGGGTTTCTTTGGGGGGGAGTGCGTGGGGAGGTTGGCGGAGGTCAAAGAGCCTCTAGGTAGCTCTTGGCACGAGGTCCCGACCCCCTGTTCACACAGTGATATTATTTTTGAAGTTGGGAGGTATGAGTTGGAGATAAGGACAAGCTGACAGAGATATGCAGTTCTCATTGGCTGGAATGTAGTGGTAAAAAAATAGGAATTACTAGGGAATACTCTTGGCTCCATGAGAATTTGTCTTCAAGAGAACAGGAAAATGAGACAACCATGCAATACATTTACTAATATGAAACATTTCTATCAACAGTTCCACATTGGGAAATGGTATTTCAACTGAACCCGAATAATGGTACCTCTGTGTCCAGTGGGTGAGAGGGGCATGTAAGAGAAAAGGAAGGAGAAAACCGTGAAGATATATGAAGTAATAAAATAAAATCTCTGTACTAGGAGGCCAAACAGATTACAGTTTAAGATTTTAATTTGATTGTAATGCATTGGGTTATTATCATGATTGGCTTTTATAGAAAGCTAGAAACAATTGAGGGCAGTAGGATTTGCTTTTTGAATATACTAAGTCTACATATGTACACTGTGTACATTAGATGGGTGCAGTTCAATTAAGGAGATTCCAGTAGAAAAATGTCTAGTACTGTAATTCTCCATTCACACTGAAAAGGTATCAGTCCAAAGTCAATATAAACAAAAGGCCTAAACAACAAAACTGGATGTTACTGTATAAATTGTTATTATGCCCAGTGTACAAATGTTTGTGAAGTGGCTGTTAGTGCATTTAAATGAATGGGCAGTTATCATTACTCAAACAGCATTGATGCTAATAGGCTTTTGTCTACGAAGCATATTTTGGTGGCACTGGGTTTCACTACAAAGGATTCTTTAGAGCCTGGTGCGTTGCTGTAGTTTGGTGGACTTTTTACTGGGTTGGTCATTGGGACAGGCTGTGGCTATAAAAGAAAACATAGCTATGGTGAGTGGATCAAAGGCCATTTCCCCCAATGTGTCAGATGAACACATTTCTGCCATTCTTGTTACACACAATATAGTACTCTTAGATATTAGCTCTAAGAGTATGCAACAAATTTACTCGCCGCACACCATGTTATTAAGTTGCTGGTAAATAATTTCCCCAATTATGCATAGGACTTTAGAAATCTAGGAGACTGGTCTGAAAATGAGCTGTGGATCTGAGGCTTTTAAATTTTACCGAACTTAGGTTGGGAAAGAGCTGTGGTTTATTATGTAAGGATTAATCACTTTCTGGTACAATATGCATTGCTGAACATCTCCTTAACTTTTAGCATAATAAAAAACAGTAGACTTTGAACTACACAAAAGAAGACTATCAGGGAATTCTACAGTATACCCAAGCAACTTTGTATTAGAGGATTATTACAACAAATTGTAGTTCAATGTTTTACAAAATCTAATACTTAAAACGTGGAAGTGATGATGATTTGAAATCGTTAGTTTGCAAACTATATTTGCTTCATGCAGCCTAGGTTTACTCAATCAATCAATCAAAAGATCTTTATTCGACCGTATACAGCCATAAAAGAAAGGTACAGGACACAAAAAAGCACAAGTACATGTTAAAAGTAAAGTAAAAGCCATAACATGTGATTTACCTTCAAAAGGGCATTGTTTCTCAAAGAGTCTGTATAAAACAACAGCCAACAGACGTTTAAGCTAAAAACAACAATCATAAGATGCATACTGTGAAAGATAAGAAGTATGAAATTCATATAATACAATTTGGCTACACGAGCAGCAGTGGTTACAAATTTGCATGTGTATAAAAAGGCCGCTAGTCAGCGCTGCTGTCAATAACAGGCTGGCATTGATAAGTAACAGGGAAGGATAAATCACACCAAGAGGCTACCAGTCAATTGAATTTCCTGGATCTCACTGCAGCTTTAAGAAAGGAGCTGACTCTCAGACAGATATTATGTGTTCAGCAGCTGCAAGTGAAACAAAACTACTCTACATTTGCGATGCCCCAGATTAATTAACAGAGGTTTAAGTATGGGCCTGTGCTGAAGGTAAAATTTTTTACAAAAAACATAAAATGCAGTAAAGTTTGCTCTGCCAAACCGTGCCTACCCTGAAATGGAAAAGGAGGGATCTCTCTCAATGCATGAGGTCTAAAGATAGGTAGAGGGCAGGATCAATAGAAGCAAAGGACCCAAGAAAAATCAGCACAGTCCTTTTCGAAAGTTCAGATTTCAGGCTTTTTTACATATTGATATTCTAAAAAGCAGCTCTTAACCCTAAATTTGTAATCTTTATTAATGTTCAGAGGGGTCGTAGATAGAGAGGACAGTCCCAGAGTGCAGAAGGTGTTTGCGATGTAGTCCAGCCAGGGGATTGTACCTCCCTTGTCCAGACGAAGGCAATCAATAATGATGTCTCTCAATAGAAACGCTTCCGGGTTAACACACGCACTGACCCATAGCAACAGAGGGGTCAAATTGAACTTATCTATTATAAATGGCAATTTTAGCTCAAGTGCCTAATGTAACTGGGGCTTGAAGGCGGGAGGTTCAGAAAGCCTCTGGCAGATACAGTTTTCCTCAAGTTGGAGAGGAGAGGTGTTATGGTAACTTCAAATCCCCGCCCCATACGTGGCAGCTGGGATTCACTGCGCATTGTAAACATTTAGTAGAGGGTAAATTGTCCCTTTCCCTGTGGGTCTTGATACTTAAGAGATAGAGCCAGCTGCATGACTGAGTTTAAGCCATGAACTGCTTAGCTGCGGTTGACAAGACCCAGAGGAGATGAAAATGACTCCTAAATAGCTAAAATTGCTTACACTACTGAGGGACTGACCCTCAACACAGAGCCCGGAGTTGTTAATTTTACCTGACCCACACGCCATGAAATGCAACTTACCAAAATTGGTAATCAGGTCAAGATTGCTCATGAAGGAACCAAAGAAGTTTACCAGCGCCCGCAGAGCATTAGTGGTACAAGCTAGTAGGACCGCGTCGTCAGCATAAAGCAGTGCCTGAACCTGGGTACGGGCAATCCTGGGGATATCCACTGGGGCTGAAGTTCAGTGGCAGCACAAGTCATTTCTGTAGAAAATAAAAAGCAGCGGGTGAAGAAACAGCCTTGACGCACCCCTCACTTGAGGGAGAATTCAGGCGACATTTCCCCGCTAATGCCCAGATGCACTCTAGCTGCTAGTTAGGGATGCATTCAGTACAAAAAAAGTCACTAAAGATAGCTCCACCCCCATATCCAGTAGCATCTGCCATGGTTTGGTCCAATTCACAGAATCAAGGGCTATGGATAGATCCATGAAGGATAGGTGCAGTGGACAATGCCTAACAAAGATATATTTGCTCACTAAGAAGTTTAAATTCAGGTATTGCTCCACCGTACCAAGCCTAGTATGATACCCGAACTGGAAGGGAAAAAGGAAATTGGGGGTGATTTTAACCTTGGCGGACGGCGGAGGCCGTCCGCCAAGGTACCGCCACCAAATGACCGCACCGCTGTCAAAAGACCGCGGCGGCCATTCAAACATTTCCTCTGGGCCGGCGGGCGCTCTCCAAAAGAGCGCCCGCCGGCCCAGAGGAAATGCTCCTGCAACGAGGACGCCGGCTCAGAATTGAGCCGGCGTAGTTGCAGGGGTGCGACGGGTGCAGTTTGCACCCGTCGCGTATTTCAGTGTCTGCATTGCAGACACTGAAATACACAGTGGGGCCCTCTTACGGGGGCCCCTGCAGTGCCCATGCCATTGGCATGGGCACTGCAGGGGCCCCCAGGGGCCCCGCGGCACCCCCTACCGCCATCCTGTTCCTGGCAGGAGACCCGCCAGGAACAGGATGGCGGTAGGGGGTGTCAGAATCCCCATGGCGGCGGAGCGCGCTCCGCCGCCATGGAGGATTCCCCCGAGCAGCGGGAAGTCGGCGGGAGACCGCCGACTTTCCGCTTCTGACCGCGGCTGAACCGCCGCGGTCAGAATGCTCGTGGGAGCACCGCCAGCCTGTTGGCGGTGCTCCCGTGGTCGGTGGCCCTGGCGGCCACCGCCCGCCAGGGTCAGAATGACCCCCATTATGTTTTTGAGCTCAAGTAGCAAGGCAGTTATAAACGACTCTTCCTATAATGTTAATCGTGCTATCAATAAGGGAGATTGGTCTCTAACATTTTGGAGACATACAATCTCCCTTTTTAAAAATAGTCACAATGGTGGACAAAGCCCAAGAGCTGGGGATGTTAGAATTAAGGGAGAGGGTAAATACATTAGTAAACAAAGGACTCCACAGATAGAGTCTACATTTTAAGAGGTCCATTGGGACTCCATTTGGCCAGGGTCTTTCCCTCCCGAGCTCTGCCGTATTGCCAATTCTTAGATAACACATATCAAAAGACTTCAATCATAGCACAAAAGGAGATATACATTCTTATAGTAACACAAAGAGGGACAGTGAATGTTCAAGTCTATGTTGTAGCGAATCAACCATATCTACATTCTCCTTAATGTTATATATGGCAGTAAAATGCAAGACCCAGTCAGACCCTAATTTATTACAATCCAGAAGAGGACTTTCTGGGGCATTCCTAAATCTGATTTTCTTAACTGTGTCCCAGAAAAGATTGCTGTTATTCCCTGCAGAGACATGTTCCAGAAGATCCCAATCCCTCTTAAGCAAGGCCTCCTTCCTGGATTTAAAGGTAGATGTATAAGCCAGACAGGCAGCACGGACCTCAAACCAGGATCTTGGATTAGTAGTTAATGCCCTCCTCAATTTGCAGTTAGCTGCAAACCAATGTTCATCAAACCATTAGGGTCCCCCTCTGTCAGGCAGGGAGAGTTTAAGCAGAAAGTGTTTAATATATTGACTAAGGCTTTCATAATGAGCCAGCATATCATCCCGATTGTTTTTCCAGACAGTGGAGGACTGTCTGCTGCTTCAGTAATGTGGTCATAGTGTTGCTGGGGTCTTTTGAGATGCCAAACACGCCTAAGGCCATATGAGGAGTGTTGTGTAATGGGTGTGACATTGGTGGGGTGCTTATATCTGGTTAAAGGCAGTAGTCTCAGGGCAAAGAAAGCGTTATGGTCCCCCCACTCGGTCTGCACTATCTTCCTTTTAGAGAATCAATGTAAGCTGTTCTTGGTCACAAACATGTAATCTATAATTGAAGCATGACCAAGTCCTCTTAAATATGGTAAGTAATGACCTTCTAAGTGCATCAACAAAATTGACTAATTTGTGTACAGTTAAGTGTCTGGGCAACTTAACACCCCTTCCATCACTAGTCTCTCCATGATGTTCCCCCGCTGATACCCCTAACTCCAAGGTATGGCCTGCCAACTTGGTGTTAAAGTTACCACACAGCAAATAATGTGGCTGTGGCTTTACATGACCTCTGCAGACTGCAGTTTAATAAGAGAATTGAACAAATGTGTAAAATGGACACATAAAGTATTACTGAAATCATTATTATAAAAGTTAATTAGTTAAAAGGTAAATCAAGACAGTTTGTTCTGGATCATTAAATTTAGTGAGGCCACAGTCCCAGAATCAATGACTGTTACTTTCATATGGAGACTCAGGCTAATCTAAATCAAAAGTCATCCCATGGATCTGCCTTGGTGGAGAAGGACTGGATTGGTTGGAGTAGCATGCATAGCCATCGCAGGATATGGGATTGGTAGCCCAGGTTTCTTGTGAGACTATGATATAGCATTTGTTAATGAAGGCCAATCAATCTGAATTATTCATTTTCTCTTTGAGACCTGCAATGCTCCAACTGAGTATGGTGAATGATCAACCTGGTGTAGATCCTGGGAGACCACCCTTTGTGACAGGAGAGTTTGGGTTGGTACCATGGTTGAATACTTGATTAATCTCAATAGAGAGTCGCCAGGGCTAAATAAAGCATCAAGTCTGTTGGCAGTGGGATTGGCGAAAAGAGCAGATGGTCTTGTCAAAGAGGCAGTTGATCCTTGGGTAGGTGCCCTGTTCAGCCCCCAGTTGGATGTGCTGGGGGTTGGCACAGTGCTAACCAACACTGACCAATCTAGGGGTAGTTAGGTCAGGCAGTTTCATGGCCCAAAGAATAAGTTAGTCTCTGAGTTTGGGAGATTGGAGGTTTATAAAAATAGCCTACGGGAACCAGGGCGATATTACTCCTCAGTGCATTGTGTGTACTAGGACCAAAGAGTATCTTGTGGCCAAAAAATGTAAATCTATAATTCACTATTACACAGTCACCTAGAGTATCAGATAGATCAGGCGCAATCTATTTGCATCTCTGTGTCAACAAAATGTCTTTAGCATGATAGTGTTGTACAAGCCAGACTAAAGTTTTGTTAAACAACTCCTCATGGGATTCTTTCTGTTAATTTCATAGAGGGCAGAGGCCAATGAGAACTGCCATGTAAGGATACATCGCTGGGGGGAGATTAACAACAGCCTGTTTAGACTCTGAGGGTGAAATGTCAGCCAATGACTCCTTCTTACATTGATCCATCAGAGTAGGGCCTTCTCTTCAGGTAATAATTTGGGAGCTATTTTGGCAGGATTAGATGGTGATACAATAGTGGTTTGCTCCATTTGTTCAGTATCTCTAGGCGATACTACACCCCTGGCTACTGTAGACTGGATTGAAGAGACAGGATCCACATTAAAAGACTGTTTAAGAGCTGGCTATGTGGACCCTTCTGACAAAGGGGTGCTACTATCAATGGTGGTAGATTTGGATGAGATAGGGCAGGCCAGTAATCAACGCTAATTTGACTTTGATAGAATCTAGTTGAGAAATAAGGGGAGAGATTTCCGTCCTCAGCAGTGTTTTAAGCCTCTTGAAATTACCTTCCATAACACAAGCCAGATTGTCATGAGTCATGTTTAGAGGTCCTTTGTCACTTATGGGAAGAAGAGATAAATGAGGAGAGTTGCGGGCCATCAACTTGGCTACCTGCAGGTTGTGGTGCGGCAGTACTATTACAAGGATGCTTAGACTGGGAGCCACGCTTGGATTTCCTGTAGGGAGCAGGAATAGAAGCGAAACTCACCACATGAGTAGAGCTAGGTGACTTAGTGATATTAATTCAAGTAGTGTCTAGACTGGGCGAGTTGGTGGGAAAAGTTGCCCAAGAAACAGGAGTGAGATCCACCATTGGTGCTTTTGTAGGACCAGATCAGGCACTGCTGTCCAGATTTTCAGGAAAATCTTTTCTCAGTAACGGCAGCTTCTCCATTAATGACCCCTAAAGCTTGCTCTAGCATGTGGTTGATAGAAGTAGATGTAAAAGAAGGTGTAGGATCAGGGCAGCAACCAGTAGTTTTCCTCTTCACCATGTTGATATGAATACGTTTAGAGGATAGGATTTGGGAGGGCCACCATGGACAGAGGGCTGGGGTACATGCAGTGCACAATTAAGTAAATTAAATGGCTTCCAAAGTAATAAATATGGTGAAAGACGGTGCCTTCTAGTGCTCTGGTTCTTTTGGCCGATGACGGATGAAGACCGGCCCATTCTTGGCTCAATCTTTGCTTGGTAACATGCCTGAGAGAGTCCCTTGCTCTTTGCACTGGGGGAAGCTGCTTTAAGCACTTTTCCACAAGTCCTGGCCCCTCCTGTGACAGGGGAATGCTGGAGGACATAGTCTCACCAAGGCAGGGATCCAAGGTGATGGAATGACTCCCCTCACTGCAGGAAGTTGCCAGCACTTTTAAGAGCTTTTCCACAAGTCCTGGCCCCACAGGTGACAGGGAAATGCTGGGGGACGTAATCCCACCCCAGCAGGGCTCCAAGTACCAAGTGCAGCAATGCAGGGAAAAGGAAACCACTGAAAATGACTCCACGCTCTGCGGGAAGCTGCCAGTGCTTTTAAGCACTTTTCCAAAAGTCCTCACCCCTGTTGCTACAGGGGAATGCTGGGGGACATAGTCCCATCCCAGCAGGGCTTCAAATACCAAGTGTGGCAATGCGGGCTATAGGAAACCTCTGAAATGTCTCCCATAGGTTTATTCTATTGGGCTGTTCAAAACAAGTTAAAACTAGGTTTAATTCCATTGGAATGCACAATTATATGGTTTTTAGGTTAGGTGTACTTTAAAATGATGTGGTAGTAAGGTGGCAGGGCATTTACATATAGGACAGTCAGTGTTGACTGCGCCACAACCATGTAGAAGCCGTTTTCCATTCCATCTTTCATGAATCAGCCCTGGCTGTTACAAAATATACTATTCTTGCTCTGCTTCTGAGGCAGTTGGGCAGATATAAAAACTTGAAACAATGGCGGTCAATTTGAATATGGTCGGAAAGCTCGCTCCGTCGGCGGTAATTACCACCAACGGCATGGCAGTGCATGGCTGCCGTATAAAGATGACAGTAGTGAACTGGCTGCAAAGCTGGCAGTTCACTACCACTCACCGCCGGGCCTGATTCGACCGCCGGGCCGAAGGTAGCCACCGTCGACCCGGCGGTGGAGTCTAGACCGCTGGTGAGAAAATGATCCCATTTCCACCAGAGATTTCCTGGCAGGATACCCTACCAAGTAATCCCTGGAAGAAAGCATACTGGTAACAGGAATTCCTGTCACCAGTATGTGACACCCTAGCCCCCCCTCCACCTGCCACAACCCCCAAATACCCCCCCAAGCCGCTGGGCACCCCGAATCCTGAAATCCTAAACCCTACCTCTCCTCCCCCCAATCTCCCTTTAGGCCCTCCCCAATCCACCCACCATCCCCCACCTCTGTTTAGGCCCCCCAACCCCCCAAATACACATGCACGCATACATAGACATACACACATGCATTCATACACGCAGACACGCATCCCCCCTTCACAAACACACACCCCCATTCTTGCACTCACTCACTCAACACCCCCTCCTTTCCCCCCTTCCCTCTCGGGCAGCACTTACTTGTTACGTGGCACTGCTCCAGGACGGAACAGACTCCTTGGATGCTGTTCTGCCGGCATCGCCACGTCTCCATACACTGCCAAGCCTATGGCTGCATTGTTAAAGGCGGCTGGTGTCTAGCTAATGTGGCGGTGAGGGTAGAGCAGCATCCACCCCTGCCACCGACCGCTAGCATGGCGCCTGGTAGCCCTTACCGCCATCAATAGCGGAGAGGCTCCAGGTGTCATTATATGGCGAGATACCTACCGCTGCCACTGGTGGTCTTCCGTCGACCGTCAGCACGTGTGTCGGCGGTGTATCCCGCCATGTTCAAAATGACCGCCACTGTAAGACATTATGGGCCTCATTACGAATTTGGCGGAGGGGATTACTCCATCACAAACGTGATGGATATCCTGACCGCGGTATTACAAGTTCCATAAGATGTAATGGAACTTGTAACGTGGTGGACGGGATATCCGTCACATTTGTGATACAGTAATCCCCTCGCCAAACTCGTAATGAGGCCCTATGTTATGAGTAAATGTAATCATAATGCATTTGGTTTACATAACGATAGGTTATTAATTTCTAGACGTTATGTAAGTGAGTATATATAATAACGTGGGGAAGTTCACCATATGAATAGGTCTGTAATTAAGTATTATTTACAGTGTCAATCTATAAATTTACACAGTGTTTTCTATTGATACGTTTGAGGTAGGTGTTAGTAATTTAACAGTATGTCTTTTTGCATGATTTATGAATTTGTATAAATCACAAATATTAAAAATAGAAAACTAATTACCGCTGCTATTATATGATTCTCAGACTGCAGTAATCTTACCTATTAAGTGCAGTGAAACCCGGAAAGCGGTGTGAAGCCTGGGAGTGAGACAGGCATGTGTTGTTACCTCACTGTCATCATTAAATTGTTAATCTGGATGGGGACATATGGGAAATTAATAAAACCAAACGTCTCTGATTCCTTGGCCAGAAAACGTATCTGAGCACTGATTTACGCTGTCAGAATGGAAACTGGATTGAGTTCTGCCTAGAAGAAACCGTTTGTTCCCTGATTTAATAATTTAATGAAACTTTAGATACTAGAAGACGCACCTTTCTTGTTGAAAATATTTTTCAATGATCAAAAGTGGAGACAATCTTTTGTGCAAAAACGTCTGAAAATATGTCTACAGTTTGAGTTTTTGGACTTATTATTATAGGAGAGTGTACCAGAGTCCGTTTTAAAGGTGATCTAACCAAACGCAGAATTACATAGATAATATAAAAGGGATCTTCTCAGTTTTATGACTTATTTGTGGTTTAGATCGAATCAGATTCCAGGGGAACTCCCCAGTATGCTGGATAAACTCAGGTGAGGAGAAGGCGTAGGGAAACCATTCATATTTCGAAGCCTGCCCTGTACAGCCTCCGTCAGTTTCTCTGTAGAGAGATCCCCCTCTGAGCCCATCATCTGGTCTCTATTTAGTCTTGGAAGGTCCACTAGGCCAGGAATTCCGTCCTAGCAGTGTCCTGGCAATTGACTGGCAGCTTGTAAAGATTAGCTAAATCCTGGTACAGCACCCTATTAATCCCAAACTGTGTAACCACCATTGCGCCCAGTCGTCTCTCCAGAGCCATGATTATAAACGCAGGCCTTTCTCGCCACAACAACCAGGCCAAGCGTGTGCCTGGTCTGCTCCTTTCCCTATGCAGTCGCCCTATACTGTGTCAGTGTGAATTTGTCTAATGTGTCCAATAGGTCCCCTATTCTTCGTTGCACCTCTATGGCTTCCCCTTCTATTAAAGTACCAAAGTTCCAGTTTGAGGATTAAAGGCCATTTCTCAGCCTGATTTCCTTGATATTTTTACCTTTGTGAGTAGGTCGTTTAATATCCGTGATGATATTTCAACCATGTTACAGAATTTTTAGAAGAAATGTGAGACAATACTCAATTTATTAGCCACAAACAAAGATAAACAAGCATTGGCAAAGCCAGTAGGTCTTGCCTATGCAAGAGCTATTGACTTTGCCAATGTGTTTTATCCATGTTGTACACCAGCAAGGCTGTGGACAGCATGGCTAAACGTTAGTGGTGTAGAGAAGAGTGATGTGGAGTGTTATAGAGTGGAATGGCAAAGACTTGAGTAGAGAGTGTTGTGTATTGAAGGGGCATTGTGTGGAATCACATTGAGTGGCATACACTGGAGTGGCATAGATTTGAGTTGGCTGGTGTAGAGTGTATCGGTGTTGGAGAGTGCAGTGGCATTGATTGCAGTTACATTGACTTCAGTGGCATACAATGCAGTGTTGTAGAATAGCATAGATTAGAGTGATGCATAGTAGAGCAGAGTGGTGCAGAGTTGAGAGGCACAGAGTAGAGTGGTGCAGAATAGAGCTGTGCAGACTAGAGTGGTGAAGATTAGAGTTGATTGGTGCAGCGGACAGTGTCACAGAGTAGAGATGAGTGGCATAGAGTTCTGTGCCGTAGAGTGCTGAGTAGAGTTAAGTAGCATACAGCGCAGTGGCGTAGAGTGGTGCAGACTAAAGTAGCATAGAGGGGTGCACAGTAGAGTATAGTGGAATACAGTGCATAGGCATAGAGTGCAGTGGTGTAGAGTGGAGTAGTGCAGAATAGAGTAGCGTAGAGTTCAGTGGTGGAGAGTACAGTGTAGCGTTTCAGAGTGCAGTGGGGATAGGTGGAGTAGAATGATGTAGAGAGCAGTGTCATAGAATAAAGTGATGCAGAGTAGAGTGCTATGGAGCAGAGTGCAGGCTGTGGATCATGCATTGGCATAGAGTGTAGTGGTTAAGAGTAGAGTGGCATAGAGTGCAGTGGAATAGAGTGGAGTGGTGCAAAGTGGAGTAGAGTGGCTTAGAGTGCAGTGGCATAGAGTAGATAATTTCAGAGTAGAGTGAAGTAGAAAAGAATGGAGTGGTCGGGGTAGAATGCAGTTGCGTAGAGTGGGATAAAGTGTAATGGCACAGAGTTAAGTGGTGTAGAGTGCTGTGGCATAGAGGATTTAAATAACAAATTTCTAGCTGAAAACACTATTAAAATATACTGCAGACTGGTATGAATGACATGATTCCTACACTTTGTAATTCTCATTGTCTTATGTAACATTTCCTATAGACTGATTTACACACGTGTCCTCTGTATAATGTGTATGATGTAAAGTGATCTGGTTCCCTCCTCTAGTATGAATAGTGCTATATAACAAATGAAACATATGTGAGAGAGGGGCTATGGAGACACGAGGGAACTGTTGAAGGGAGGTAGTGGGAATTTGTTGTGATGGAGATCATTGGTGGAGTACGAACAAGAGACTTTTGCCCCGGTGACCACCAGCTCTAAAGCCGGCCCTGGGTAAGCATATGAGATGGAGCACTGGGTTAGATCAAACTCTACTTGTCAGGTCATGCCCTCTCCATCCACTTGGGAGAATTTAGATCTATGTTGGGCTCAATGCAGTTTTGTGTCCCACTAGGACTATTTGACCCCAAAGGGCTGTCTCATTGAGGCCCATGATCTTTGGTATCAATTGTATGCACTAAGAGCTCAATTTATCGTGGGCCAACATGTTAGTCAACCAACCCCAAACCAGCTATTTGAAAATGGTAGCTCAGCAAAAATTGAGGAAAAATGTTCTGTGTGGCTCGTGCCTTTTTATGAAATACGGTGCTACTAGGTATACTTCGTGGCAATAGACTAGTTTGAAGACTGACTGAAAAAATATTTAAAACACTCATCTATGAGGTCTGTGTAGTTCCTCCTTATGCATGTCGCTGTATTATTATATGGCTGTTAGATTTTGCATTATTTTTAGCTTACTATTTTATTAATTACAATGTGATTTTTATTTAGGCTCAGTGGGCTATTAATTTATGTTGTGAGCTATGATGCATTGTTTTAACCAATGATTAATTAATTTAAACAAAGTCAGATTTGCATCCAAAGAACAGTAATAGAATATTTCGCCAAATTGGAGTGTGCCAGAGTTGTATAAGTGTGTCCTTTTATTTAATATCTCTTGAAATTAATTTTGTCATTGTCTGATGAGGACCACTCTAAACTCAATAGGCATGGGTAAAGCGAGCGTTCCAGTGTGTTTTTATACTGATGATTTTTTTTGTTAGTCCACACTGCCAGGGTACAAAGAGCACTGCTTGCCTTGACTGTCTATGTTTGATGTTAGTCATGTGGGATAAAGAAAAAGATGCATTCCTTTGATACGCACTTATTGAAAGCTTCCTGGTTAATAAACGGGCCTAAACTAGAGGTGGTCACTGCATTGACATTTTTTGGGGTATGGATGGAACAGAAACGTCATGCAATCTTTCTCTAAAAGTATGAGCACTGGCAGTAACAATTAGCATTCTTCACTTTAACAACACATTTAGGCCGTTATTACGACCCTGGTGGTCATGAGACCGCCAGGGCCGCTGTGGAGGTTGGACTGCCGCCAATGCATCGGTTCGTCCTCCACATTTTGACCGTGGAGAAAGTGCCACAGTACGACCGCAGGCACTGCCCGGTTGCCGCCGTTCGACAGCTTGGCAGTGGCTGTGGTCTTACTTCTCCAGCAGCGCTGCCCTGGGGATTATGCCCCCTTTGCCTGCCAGCCTTTGCATGGTGGTAGAACCGCCATTCAAAGGCTGGCGGACACGGGGGGCCCTGCACTGCTCATGCACTTGGCATGGGCAGTGCAGGGGTCCCCATGGACAGCCCGCCGCACTTTTTACTGCCTGCAAAGCAGGCAGTGAAAAGCACGGAGGGTGCTGTTGCACCCGATACACCACAACATTGCCACCAGCTCGATTACGAGCCGGGGTCAATATTGTGGTGAGTTTCCCACTGGCCCAGCGGAAAACTCTTAATAGGGCCAGCGGGCGGAAGACCAAGCTGGCAGTCTTCTGTCCTAAATAGTTTGGCGGGCAGCCTCCGCCACCTGCCAAACTCTTAATGAGGCCCTTAGTGTGGGAAATTGTTCCCATTAATTAGTGCTTCCAATATCAAGTTTATAAAGTAATTTCTCTAGAGTTACATTTGGTATGAGACTGAGCACTTCAACAATTTTTAGGGTGGAGCCTGGGTGCATGCGTCTCACTTGCAAGAGACTGTTGTTAACAAAAAGGGCTTGGAGTCTTCCCACTGCTTACCATTTGTTGGATTGCATGGCAGTCCTCTTTACAGCCTGACATTTGCCACGGCAGGCCTAGCATCATTTCCGTTCCTTTCTGTGGAGCAGGGACCAGGCTCTGATTGACTCAACATAATCAGTGCCTGCCCTCTGCACCTTAGGTGATTGAGGTACTATATTGCTTTTTAACTTCTAGTGCCCTGCAAACAAAAGGCATGTGACTAACAAAAATTTGCCCAACAGGACAAACAAAATTGCAAAGTTTTATTTTCTGTAGTTAACTTTCTTTTATTTTGCCAAGTCTTCTTTTCTCACTTTGCACTCTTGTTTTTGCTCGTGGGCGCTCTTCTCAAAAGATGATGATTATATTGTTCCTAATATTGTAAAGCAGCATTGTTTATTTCTTATGTGTAAGTTCCACAATTATGCTTTAATACATAATCATGCAGTACACCCCACTCCAATCAAATCCACCCCACTCACATTCATGCCAATCCATCCCACCTCCCCACATCATCCCATCCCAATCAATCAAATCCACCCCTATCAACCCAACCCACCCCATCACAGTCCACCCCACTCCCAGCCAAACCACTCAACCCAATCCAACCCACCAAATGCCAGTCCTCCCAACCCACCCCACTCCAATCTGTCCCACTCCAATCCAAAACAATCTGCCCCACTCTAATCTGTCCAACTCTAATCGGTCCCACTTCAATCCAAAACAATTTCCCCCCCTCCAATCCAAAACAATATTCCCTACTCCAATCTGCCCCACTCCAATCCAAAACAATTTGCCCCACTCCAATCAAAAATATCTGCTCCACTCAATCCAAAACAATCTATTCCACTCCAAAGTGCCCCACTCAAATCTGCCTTACTCCAATCCAAAACAATCTGCCCTACTCCATTCAAAACAATCTGCCCCACTCCAATCTAAAACAATCTGCCTCACTCCAATCCGGAACAATCTGTCCCACTCCAATCTGCCAACTTCAATCTGCCTCAATCTAATCAGCACCACACCAATCCACCCTATTCCAATCCAACCACCCCCCAGTCAAAGCCAATCTACTCCAATCCAATGCAGTCCACCCACTCAAGTCCATTCCACCCCATTCCAATCCATCACAACTCAATCCACCCCACTCAATCCATCCAACGCTTACCTAGTCCACCTTAATCCACCCCAATCCAGTCCAATCCAGTCAACCTTAATATACCCCACTCCATTCTAATCCACCCCACTCCAATCCAATCCACCTGACTCCAATCCATCCAATCCACCTCACTTCAATCCAATCCACCCCACTCCAGTTCAATCCACCCACTCCAGTACAATCCAATACACCCCACTCCAATCCAGTCAAACCCACCCCACTTCTATCCAGTCCACCTCCCTCCAGTACAATCCAATCCAATCTACTCCAGTCCAACCCACCCCACTCCACCTCACTCTAATCCACACCACTTCAAACAACCCCACTTTAATCCAATTCACTCCACCCCAATCCACTCCCCCCACACCAACCCAGTCCTATTTCTCCAATCCAGTCCAACCACCTCAATCCAATCCAATCAACCCCTCTCCAATCCATGTCCCCCTATTTCAATCCACCCCAGTCGAATCCAATCCACCCCATCAAATCCACTCACTCCAGTACAGCACTGTCCACTCAATTCACCCAACAGCACCACACTCCAATCCACCTTTATCTACTCCACTTCATTCCACCCTACTACCTCAATCTACTTCAACCCACTCCACCCTATTCCACCACCCTATACTCCCTGCCACTCAGTCAGTCAATTATATTTAAATGTGTGATTAATTAAAATCTTTACAATATATACACAAAGAAGAAGAAAAAGAAAAAGATGCACTTTTGCAAATGATTAGGCTAGACAAAGCTGGTATCTGGAATTATAAGGGCAAGCATATAAAGTGCACAGCAAGACTTTGAACCCAAACCACCCCACTCTAATCCAATCCAATCCGCCCCACTTCCTCAATCTACTCCAACCCACTCCACCCTATTCCACCCCATTCCATTCCCTGCCACTCCACTCTCTGCTACTCCACTCTACAACACTGTACTCTGCGACACTGCCACTGAACCACTGAACTCTCCTCCTCTCTACTCAGCTCCATGACATTCTATTTCCTCACTCCACTCTGACACTCTACTCCAACAAAACCACTCTACAACAGTCTACTCCCCAAATGCAATCTGACACTCCACACCACTAACTTTTAGCCATGCTGAACAGGAGCCACACTGATGTACAACATGGCAAGAGCACATTGTCAAAACCAATAGCTCTTGTATAGGCGAGACCTATTGGCTTTTACAATGCTTGTTAATCGAGGCACGCCCCAGAAGACTATTTTTTAGCATAGATAACAGCAGAATTAACTTTTTCAATGACAAACTTTATTATAAATATGCAAGATTTTATGAAAACTAGTGAATGTGGTAGATGTTGAATGAATGCTACAGGGTCCTGCAACGGGAGCAGCAGTACTCAAGTCAGTTGTTAAAAGTTGATTAAGATATGACAGGAAGACTTGGGATTCAGTAGCGCTCAATCCCTCTTCCGCTCTTCATTATACGTTTTACAAGCAAGGACATTCAGTGTATGTTTATGGTTGCTTCTCAGGTCAGGCTACCCAGATGTCGTGCATATGTGATTGAATTATATTTCTATTTTAGATGAAGTTGGAGGACGACTGTTGGACTTCAGGCAGACAGGTCGATTCTGTAGCAATGTTCTGGTTTGAATCATTTATATAATGTTTTATTGTGAAGGCCTAGAAGAAGTTATCGATTTGGCAGTCAGGCAATTAGTTGGCCACAGATAACTTTGTCTTGCTCTGCAGCCAATTCTGTCATGGTTGTCTTAAGTGCTGGTGCATGGTGGCTGCCTGCATCTCACGCAGTAAGGGATACATGGCAGGCAGCATCATAGCACTACATTACCTTGCCATCAACGTCCACAACCCCCTCTCCTCTCTAGTGAGTCAAGAAGTGGACCACAGCAATTTGGTAATTGCGCCAAATGGATAACCCTCACTTCTCTTAGGTTACAACACTTCCGTGGAGGGGGTCAGGCGACTCAGTCCAGCCTAGCATGCCACCCACAATTGACAAATTCTGAACCCTCTATAAAGGCAAATTGCCGAAAAGGAGTTTTTTTTTTCACTCATCTGAAGTAAGTATTCTGTAATGTCGGCCTGGAGCCAGGTCAAAGGCAGTGACATTGCTTACTGCATGTGGGTGAATATCTCTGGGCAAAAATGAATTGGCAAAGGAGGCTTTGGTTTTATAAGACATAGAGTCATGAGGACACAAATGAACGGCTGGTTTGAGGATGGGGTGGTTCTCTTATCCAAAATCGGGACTGAGCTATTCAATTGATTATGTTGGATTTTTTTTTGCTATTAACAAATTGTCCAGGGTAAAAGGTAATTAGGGGCTCTATGTGCCGTGCTGCTGCTGCCAGAGTTACAATGTGATCCTACAGTTTTGACACTCAAAATCAACCAATAAAATGTTCCCAAAAGAGGTAAGGGAGTTTGACTATACCTCTGCAATCCTCCATTGAAACTCCAAACTAAGTGACAGCAACAAGTAAACTCTGGGCGAGTTATAAGTTTGAGCAGTTGGGGGTGGGGGTAGGGGTTGGGGTGGGCGCTTTGATCACTCCTCCTTTGTTGGGATCTGCTTTTTCCTGGGCCATGTTCTCCAGATGAATGGTGAATCCATTTGAAGCATTTGAAATTCTGCATCAAGTTGTATGTAGCCATGATAGTTGTTGGTTAATCAAGATGGCAGCCAACTCGGGTTGTTTTATCACTGGCTGAATTTTAGATAGCTCATAAGTTAACCATTTATTTTCTTTAATAAACTCGCAACATAATTTTCCTCTAACTAAAATCGAGTCCTGTCTCTCATTTTAGTCTGCATACGTTATGTGCATTCATGCAATTGTGTTTACAAGTTGCTCGTCTGTTTGCCTATTGGATATTAGTGCTATGTTGGTGGTTACAAAGGAACAGTAAACGACAATGATTGCATCGTCCAAGCAGTCAACCCCCTACATAGCCACACACTTACACGCTGTAGTAGCATTATATCTGGATTTCCAGACTAGATTCTTCCCCTGAAAAGCTGGAACGGCTACGCCAGGGGTGTTTCATGCGCAACTGTCTTTTCTCCTAGCCTAACCACCTTTCAGGGAGCAGGGTTTGGGGGTTGGGAGGTTGTCATGCTCTTACAATTTTCCTGCATGCCTGCGACACTCGCTATGTTGTTGCAGTATGTCCAAAGGGGACGTTTCCTATGAATGGGTTCTTTTGTTCTCCCTCGAGCCACTAGGATGTCACCACTTCAGAAGGCTAGGAGGAGCAGAGCGGATCTGGCAGGCAGA
Organism: Pleurodeles waltl; assembly: GCF_031143425.1. Taxonomy (NCBI): domain Eukaryota; kingdom Metazoa; phylum Chordata; class Amphibia; order Caudata; family Salamandridae; genus Pleurodeles; species Pleurodeles waltl. Next base: position 1,189,121,880 of record NC_090440.1, on the reverse strand, counting down.
TGTGACCGGTCATTGCACCTTAGCCTCTCAATAAGTCCTTTTGACAGCTTTTTCCTCTTTCCGAGAGGAGTGCTGCTTGTATAGTGAGGGGCGGGCACACTCGGACTGTTACACATCATCACTCTAGAACATTTGTTAAGATGCTGTTGTCTAGAAACAAACCACCAACTCTAGACGCACAACTATCTGAGACTTCGTAGAGCTCCTTTACTGTGACAGGTAGTGATCCCCAGGTAGTGATGCTCTGGAAACATGAGCCGCTTACCAGCCCCTTCTTGAGTGCAATGAAACCGAAGGGTCACCAGAGATGGCAAGTAGATCATTGCAAGAATGGTCATCCCTGCTGGTGAGTGAACTTCCATTGACACTAACCACGAGGCCATTCTGGGCAAAAATCTTACTATATTAACTTTGCATAAGGAGCATGTGCAGACAAAGTTCTCTTAAAACGATGCTTCTAAGTGCTAATATTCTTCCTTAACTCCAGATGGTTCATGTTACCGACCTCAGAAGGATGAAAGACTGAGGCACTATTTTAATGTCACTCACTTAAGATACACAGATTATACTTTCTAAGGTTTGGTACCGGGGTTACACACCACAGAGTGTTGCTGTGATTACTCTTGCCTTACAAGAGTACAACCAAGTACAGTGTCAACCATCAACCGTGGCTCCAGCAGTGCTTAATTTGTAAATAAAAACGTGCCGGTGCCCAAAGCCCTCCTCTTAAACGCGCGGCTGCTGCAACTAAATGCGCGAACACGGAACACTGAAGCAGCGTGATACAGAAGCCATCTCGGGCCTACATCCATTTAAAGTCACTCCCTGCCCCTTCAGCTCATTCTTGCAGCTTTCTGCTATCTCCCATTGTGACGCTTTTTCGGTTTTCTCTTCCTCTGTCTTTCCCATATGTGTCTTTTGCTCGCAGTAAACGCTTGAGGCATAAAAGTAAGCGCCGGCCCTAAAAAAAAAGTGCTGGTGCTCTGCACCGGAAACAACAAGTACAAATTAAGCACTGGGCTCCAGCACAGCAGAACCCCAGAAATGCAAATGGCGCCTTGATTCTCAAGGATTAGGAGAATTTGCAATTAATAGTAGGCGCTTTGGGACAGCACACAGCATAATTTTCATTCTTAAACCGGCCTTGAGTTGCTGACCACGCTCAGTAAAAAGCATAGAGTAGATCGGAAATGACATTTGTGCCATTTTCAGAAACGAAACTGAAAGTACAAAATAAAAAATATGGTATACTTAGAGATCGGAAATTAGTCATGTTTTTACATATAGAAATATTTTTGATTTTTAAACTGTAACCTAAGTACCAATCTATAGAATGAATATTATTTGAGTATTTTAACATCACGTCTTCAATTAGTGTGGCCTCGTAGCGTTGCTTATGTAACTGTGTTTGTTTCAGAGTAGCAATCACCACATCTCATGATGGTTTTAGCCTTTCGCTCTTGTCACAGAAATCTGTGGTCCATTTATAAGTGTATAGCCGGGCAACACATTGAAAATGATTCTTTATATTTTAACTGTTCTGTTTTTTTAACTCCGAGCAAGGCATGGAAGGTTACACACAGGATAAAACTGCAAGTGAAACATGTGGATTTCCTTTCAAAACATACAGTTAATTAAACTAAACATGTTGCAGTTTAATAATTGCTTAAGTATTACTCTTATTAGTGGCGCACGCCCACTGTCAAATTCTGTTTAATGTGCCTGGTATAACAATTTACAAACAGCAAATGCATCTAGTATAAATTATTTTTTGTTCATTATACCTGAAGCAGGTCGCATTAGAGGGACTAAAGGGGCAGTGGAAAGGGCAACGACTGCGATTTGTTTTAGGGTATTAAGGGGGAGAAAACAATTTTTTTGTAAAATAATCAATACTGTTGAAGACTTTCAAAGCAGAAGAGAGAAATAGTGTGTGCATGTAAAAATTTCAGTTGAAATCCTACAGACATCTCGCCATACCCAACTGAAAACACCTGTATCCAACATTTTAGCAGTAAATGCATATTTAGGGTGTTGTAACACCCCAACACCCCCCTGAAGCTACGCCCCTGAGCGTATATACTAACATCTGTACAATATTTGTGTTTGGCCAATAAAATGTATCACGGCCCTCAAATAATAAAAAGATTAAAGAAAAAGATTAAAGGAACCTTGAAGATTAAAAACATATTTCAAAATCACTTTATTTGAAGAAATGTCCAGGCTTCAGAATAGGTCATAAATGTCTTGAAAAATGAGGCTAGAAGTAGCCCAGCAATCATAAATATCCCTTTCAGTGCACTGCAGATGGTACCACACCTGAAGTAACATATAACATCACTAATGATATCATCAATTAAACTGCAGCTAACTGAAAGAGGAAAGGTATTTGTATTTTTGAAGGTAACATTTTGAAATCTTTTCCGTCAGTATTTTTCACTCTCCCATCTCTCTCTCTCCCTCTCCCTCTCTCTTCTCTTGCTCTCTTTCTATCTATTATAGTCACTTAGATCTGCTTTTACATAGGAAAAGCATTTTTTGTTGTGTCCCTGATAACTCTGGTGCTGTTTGACAAATCTTCCTGAAATGTTAAACAAAAAAGTTTATCTACCTCAGCTCCTTTCTGGATAGTTTCAGGGTGATACGTGAGGAGGGAGTTCCAAACGTGTTTTCCTCATTCTTTTTTTCGTTGGGAAACTGAACAGCAGTACTGCAAAAACTGCTGTATGGAATTACACCAAATTTGGCAGAAAACTAGATCTTCGTCCACAAAGTGTGCTTTTTTGTTATTTGTTGTAAATCCATTTAGTAGTTTTTGAACAATTAGGGCTAGAAAAATTGTGTGTTTCATGCTGCTGATGATCCACGGGTCCAACCGATCTCCAGAGGAGATCTGATTGGTTGCCACTACATCAACAAGGACGTTGAGGCAGCCATTTTAGGACTTGGGACTCAATCCTGTATCCTTGAAAAAAAAGTGTGAAATAGACATAAGTTAACTCTGTCTCCTCATAAAGCTTCCACACCCTCTGTCTCCTGCGGAAGATCTTCAAATAAATCCCCCCGACACGAGGAAGATAGTCACCCATGCACTCATTGCCAGCAAACTGTACTATGGCAATGCACTAAATGCCGACATTACCAAGAAACTTCAATCAAGACTACAACAAGTCGAGAATGCAGCAGCCACACTTATCCTGGACATCCCCTGACACAGCCGAATCTCCTCCCACCTCAGAGACCTACACTGGCTCCCAGTCAACAAGCGCATCACATACAAACTCCTGATCCACACCTTGAAGGCACTGCCCAACACAGGACCAGCATACCTCAACCACCGCCTCACCTTCTACATACCCAACAGAGGCCTCCGTTCCTCCCAACTCACCCTTGCAGCTGTCCCCAAGATCCAGAAAAGTACAGCAGGAGGAAGATCCTTCTCCTACCAAGCAGCACAGATATGAAACAACTTCCCCTCAAGATCAGGCAGAACGCATGACTGAAGCAGTTCAGGAAGGACCTCAAGACCTGGCTCTTCAACTGAGAAGCACACTTTCATTTAGTGCCTTGAGACCCTATCGGTGGTTAGCAGTGCTTTACAAGCCCTGGTTGATTGATTGATTGACATAAGGGGACAGGGTAGGGATACTCTGCCCCCACTAGGCCTGGTGTGGGGTCCATGAAGGACCCACTGGGCCAAAACATTTTTTGTTAAATTGTGCCGCAAATGTGCAGTGGGACCATGAATCCTCAACAGAGTTTAAAAAAAATTAAGTGGGTTTCATCGAAAAATAAATGCTGGGGTGGGCCAGGGCCCAGGGGGGACGTAGCTCCTTAATCAGGGAAGGAACTGCATAGTTTCCCTCCCCCAAGCCTCTAGGAGGCCAAACGGACCCCACATTTTTGGGACCAAACTTAATTTGTTTGGGAAAGTGCACACAACCTTCTCTTGGAGCTTCAATGGGCCCTAGGTGCCCCATCCCGGGGGCCGATCGTAAATTAAAGGGGAAGGGGGCAAGCTGCGCCCCTCTCTAAGACCCCAGGGACCCCATATCCCAGGGCCGGATCAATAGCTGTGCCCATTGGAGACCACTCCACGGACACAGTAGTTTCCATGGCTGCAGGAGCATGATCAGGGAGGGCATGTCTGTTCCCACCTGGCCAGAGCTGTAAAAATGCTCCTGCTAGATGGGACCGGACATGTGTTTTCTTGTTGCACTCTTGCAGGAATGGAAACTCAAATTGCTCCTGCCTGGTGGGAGCAAGCAAAAATGGCTGCTCCTACCGAGTGGAAGTAATGCTGGCTTCCACTGTACCCAAGATATGGCCAAGATGGGTGGAGTTTCCATGGCCACTGTTGACACGGGGAAAGCGACACAAGTTACATTTACTAGAGATAACTTTAACTGATGAATTTCAATGATTTTAACGCAATAAAAAAAGGAGAGGGGGCTTACTGTCCCACTCCCGAGCCTTATTAGGCCTGAGGAGCCCATCCCCGGAACAAAACATAATAAAAAAAGGGCAGGGGTAGTGTAGCCCTTTTTCCCAAGCCTTTTGAGGCCCCAAGGATCCTATCCCCCAAGGCTCAAGCCAATAAAAAAGTGGAGGGGGTTATGTGCCCCCCCCCCCCACCTGAGCTGTATTAGGCCCTGGGAACCCTATTCCTTAATCCAAATATAATTAAAAAAGGGAGTAGGCTGTTAATCTCCACTTTTCTAGTATTCCCTGGCCCCAGAGACCCAATTCCCTGGGTACAAAGCAAATATAAAGAGTAGGGGAGACACTTGGCCCCTCCCCGGGCCTTCTGGACCTTGGGGACTCCATCCCCAAGGCCCATATACATTTTAAAAGTGGATGGGGATGTGAGCCCCCCTCCCTGAGCCTCATTTGGCCCTCAGGACCCACCCAGGGGCTGTATTTATTGTGAAAGGGGAGGGGACTGCTTGGCCCTCCCTCCCCAAGCCTTATTAGGCCCCGAGGACCCCATCCACCAGGGCTCTGTTTATTTTAAAGGGGCAGGGCAGCTGCACAGCAACCTCCATGAGCCTATTATTGCTTCAGAGACCCCATCGCCCAGGCCTTGCCTTTAATATTGGTGTGTGCCTAGTGCATACGTAGGGCACCCATAAGCAACCCATTGATGGCCATAGGTGGAGGCCCAGGGCCTTGTTGGCCCAAGGTGGTGCCCTATAAGGTGCATGAGCCGACATTGCTCCAGCCCTGAAGTAGCAGCTATTATGCTGCTCCCTCCAGGTGGGAGAAATATGTTGTTCTGTTTCCCTGCAAGCATCATTGTGTACAGGGCAACAGATCCCCCCCAGATTGGAATAAACACGTTTTTCTGCCAGTGCTGGTGCAGGCAGGGAAACTACTGTGTCCTGGGGGTGGGGGTGGGCTCCCCGGGACACATCAAGTGAGCCGACCCCAGGGGATGGGATCCCTGGGGCCATTAAAAGCTCAGGGAGGGGGGCCACACCACCCCTCCCTTTAATGCTACGTTATGACTCTGGAGGATGGGGTCCCAGGTCTTTTTTAAGGCCGTAGGAGGGGGACCAAATGGCCCACCTACCCCCTTAATAAACAGGTTTGGCCATGGGGAATGGGGCCCGAGGACAAAAAACAGCTTGCGGAAAAGGGTTGCATGCCCCCACCCTTTAATTCCCACATTTTTCCCTGGGGGAAGGGGGCCCCCACGGCCACAAATGGCTCAGGGAGGGGAACTGCATGCCACCCTCCCCTTATTAAATATATTCGGCCCTGTAGAATGGGGCCCTTGCTCCCCTGATATATATATATAGATATATAAATATATTTATATATATATGATAGATAGATAGATAGATAGATAGATAGATAGATAGATAGATAGATAGATAGATAGATAGATAGATAGATAGATAGATAGATACCACTCAGAATCCTTAATCCCATAGTTATCTGACTCCAGCAGGAGCAAGATGGCCAAAGGGGAGGAAAAAAAGCTCCATTGACCAATTAGAACCCTCTAATTTTGAACAGGCACTCCCACGAGACTCTTGAGAGAGTCATTTTTGGACCCATTCGTCCAGATATACAAATCATTTTTCAAAAAGTACTGAGAAGATTTACACCATATCACAAAAAGCACAATCTGTGGACTAACATCTAGCTTTCTTCCAATTGTAATTCTGTTCAGCGGTTCTGCATTTCTTTCAGTAGTGCTTCTTAAAGAAGTCTATGGAAATGCAGGTGGATTTTGCGATTTGGTACACCTTTTTTTTTTTTTTGCCTCCACTTGATGGATTACCCCAAAACTTTTCGTGCACAAACTAGGCAAAAATGATTTTGGAAAGTTTTGTTAAGATTCGTCAAACAGTGTTAAAATTGTCCTGTGGAATTGCTGACCTCCCTATAACTTCCCATATATGTGTGTGTATATATATATATATATATATACCAACTTTTTTGTCAGAAGCTATTTTATTTCTGATGTCCACACATATATTTGTAATAGGTAATAATGCTCCTATATGAGTGGTGTCATAGTTACAAATGATAAGCTATGTCTTATAGGTAAGATTTACCAAGGGTTACCTCTATGATTGTGATGGTAATGAATGGAAAATATCTAGAGAAGTAAGACATAAAATACAGCATTTGTCATTCATAAGGACACAATAGAGAAATTCAGAATGTGCAATATTATGATGGGGTCTGCTTTTTGTTACACAAATGAATATGAGACGGTGCAATACATATAAATTGTCAAATAGAATAGTAACATTTTGCAATAACATTATGATCATTGTGATAGAAATATGAGATAAATCATGTAAATGGTGAAAAAATGCTGAATCATGAAATGTGTTGCATATGAAACTGAAGTGATGTTTACACTATAAATAATCTGGTGGAAGAATACATGTTGCTAGTTTAGCTCAATTGAGATGGATGTGATCACAGAACAACAGAAATGATGTGTGAACTTTGTTACATAGACTTGTGGCGACTGACGCTCTAGTGTTTATATGGAGCACCATAATAGAGGAAGGACTATGTAGCTTCAGTATTACCGCCATAAGGGCTTGACAGGGCCAGTAGAAGGAAAGAATCATGCCAAAATGCATCAAGGCCACGAAATGCATTTTTGATTATGTACTTTTGCACTCATACAGCACAAGTTTGGAGAACTTTCATGTCACTCCTGATAGATTTTTATTAAACCACGTTAACACCCGTAGAGTTTTGTGCTGCTGTGTTACGCGTTCTTGAATGGAGACACAAGGAAGCATATATATATATATATATATATATATATACACATATACATAATAATATGTATATAACATGTATATATATATATATACCTTTTTAGATACACAATTAGGTTTCTACAAATGTTCCAAAGGTAAAGCATGCAGATATAGCACCAGTCGTAAACAGTATACATTACCCACGGGCAAGAAAGAGAACATTAAGAAATTTATCAATTGTACTTCAGACTTTGCTATTTATGTTATTGAGTGCCCATGTGGGCTGCAATATGTTGGAAGCACAATTTTCCCCCTCAAAAACGTATTTTAGAACATTGGAGAGCAATAGTGAATAAGGACACCACGTGCCCAGTAGCGCACCACTGCAACCTAGCACATGATGGAAAATTGGATAAGATGCAATTTTTTGGTATTGACAGGGTAGTGGGTACCCCAAGGGGGGGGGGGGTGACAGAGAGAAACAGTTGAGGAAGTTAGAATCGGAATACATTATTCGATTAAACTGTTTATTCCCCTGGGGATTGAATAAGGATGAAGAGCTTCATGTTCATATTGGATAGTCAGATATTGTTAAGAATTGGGAGAATTGGGTCAGGGTTTCAGAGTTTTGTATTTTTCAGTATTATTTTGTAATTTTGTTTGTAAAGTCATGTGGTCACCCCACCAGTTCGAAAACAATGTTGAAGATATTGATACATTGTTTATTAGGTTAACTTTGAAGGTTGGATGAAAAATGGCGAATACTAAAGATGATTTGGGTACTTGGGTAATTAATATTTCAAAATCAAAATAGATGTAGAATGCACATGGTAATATAAAAGAGAAAAAAAAAAAGATGTTGTTCTATGTCTATGCAATGGATCAGTGGTTATATAAAGAGTAGGATGGGTCACATGACTTGAATACTTGGAGGGCCAAGGAGGAAGACCGTGATGGTTGAAACGCGTCACCTTAAATCTGTGATTTTTGAGTTAGATGGATTGATATGAAATTTTGGATATAAATAAAGGACAGTAATCTGCATGGAGTGCCATCGTTCGAATTTTATGTGCAGCATACATTGAATGGGTCCTGTGCCCATTGTCTGAGCACCCACCTCGACAGGCGAGTGCAGGAAGAATAGCAGGACTTCTTTTATATGTATATTTATACATATATATATATATATAATAATATGTATATAACATGTGTATATATATACATATTATTATATATATATATATATGTATATTTATATATATATATATATATATATATATATATATATATATATATATATATATATATATATAATTATTACATGTAGTCACAGAAAAAAACAATGGTTACAGGGACTCCCTCCGTAAGGTAACAATAACTTGTGTCCGGCCATGCACAGTTTTCTCATCAATAATTTTATTGCAAATGTTTCCCTTATATTATCAATGATGCCATAGAAGTTGTCATCAATGATGTAATCTGCGAAGTAATTCGCTGTGGATGGTGAAGAAGCAAGGTAGGGCTCGAGTTATAGTTACTCGAGTTAACCATACCTATAACTTTCCATGGTTTTGTGCGAGGTTTTTTTAGCATGCACAGACGTATATATAACCAGCACCTGGCCTATGGACAGACCCGCGACCAGCCCTCCTGCATGCACCCAAACCAAACTGTACACGGACGTCGGCTGTGCGCAGCATGAGGTTGGATGCAGTGGGTGGTATTTTTTTCCCTTTTTCTCTAGAACCGCAGATCCACCAGTGTATTCACAGATCTGTGGATCTACCTGTGGATCCGCAGCTCAGAAAAAAAAGATAATTGGGCAAATTTTTGCCCATGTGGGGTCCCTAATTGACCCGTCTATGTGTCTTATGAGGTCAGAATACGTATATCCTTATGTGTTTTTGCACTCTTCTTTTCCCATCCCAAACCGATGCGACAAAGAAAATGGCAGCCGCAACTCTTCTGTCATGTTGTGGCCAGCCAATCAGGACCTTGATTTTTCCTCAGATTTGCAGATCTGGACCCGTGTCCATGGGTCCTGATCCACAGTTGATCTGCATTCCTATATATCTATATTTTTTGCTCTTGAATGACTCCAAAACTACGGAACGTATTTACACAAACCCACAAAACGCGTAATCTGCAGAACAGGATCTAGCATCCTGCCAAATTTTGTGTTATTCCGTTAAGCACTTTAGGCTGTAGGCGTGTCTAAATACTCTATGGAAAAATGAATAGGGAAAATGCATTTTGGGCCTCCCCATTTTTCTCAGCCTCCACTTGACGGATCACCCCAAAACTTTCAAGACAGCAGTTGAACTGACCAAAGTATACGTTTTGAAAAGGTTGTGAAGCTTCGTCAAGTGGCCCAAAGTTATAGGCAAAACAAAAAATGCTCCACAAATGGAAACTAGGTCCTAACTATAACTGCCTACTGGTGACCGCCAGTAGGTAATATTCTCTAGGTGGCTACTAGAGATAGGGGAATAAGCCAGCCATATGGGTGATGTGCTCGTCGTTGCCGCATAAATTGTAGACATTCACACACCTTTCATACATGACATGCACAAGACCATTCACGCCGCCAGCCGTGGGCCCAGCAGGTTACAACACTCGCATCATCAGACAGCGCCATTCAAGGGCCCATCACTTTAATACGCCCACATGCCTGATACAGCAATCACACCAGCTGATGGGAGTGTGTGGCCTGGCGTTTGGCTGGCAGTGTGTTGCAGTGACCAACATCAAGTCACTATTTACACCGCCAGCCAAGCACCACTCCACGCACACCGCCAGCCAAGTGCCACTCCACACACACCACCAGCCAAGCGCCACTCAACGCACACCGCCAGCCAAGCGCCACTCCATGCACACCGCCAGCCAAGCGCCACTCCACACACACCAGCAGCCAAGTGCCACTCCATGCACACCGCCATCACTTTTTTGTTGTTTTTTAAACAACAAAGAAACTACTAACTAATTAAAAATAAGTACAATACTACAAAGACAAAAGCTGTAACTGAATACATGACAGTAATGCCAACCATGAAACTGAACATATGAAAATATAAAACAGGTTACGCTCACGGTAGTTCCCAATAATTTTTGTGAGTGTGGTAACTCTTGAAACAGACATCTACACACAGCCTAGGCTTTGAAGGACAATCAGGACATTCCATACGAGTCTCCCTCCGGATACCTCTTCCAGCACAGACTCTACATTTCTTAGTGGGAAAGTCGTTTTTAGGCGTGGGAAGAGTGTGTTAAGCAAAGTGGCGATCCTTCAATCTAGCCACATCCTCTATCACTGCTCCTCTAGGAACTATAAGGCTCTCTATCACTGACTACTGAAATTTCACAAATGTCATCTTTGACTCTGGAGAACTATCCTTGAACACAATAAAAGCGTTAAAAGTTGCCAAGAGGAACAGGTGAATCGCTAACTTCTTAAACAAAACGTAAGACTTACGAACAGCTGTATAGGGTTCCAACCTCTGATCAACTCTATCTACTCCTCCTATGTGCCTATTATAATCTAAAATGCACACAGGTTTGCACACTTCGGCAACCAGACCCCAAATAGTCACAGGGGAAGTACTCTTATCATGGATAGTAGTTAGCATGTCTAACTCCTCCTGTCTGTAAATTTCAGAACTAGCAGCTCATCATTCCTCAAGGCAGTGCACTGTCCCCTCTCAAGTTTTTTGCAGACAAGCTGCATTGGATAGCCTTTTTGGTTAGAACGGATTGTGCTACAAGCAACAGTGTCCACTCTAAACAATTCCTTGAACAATGGCACTTCAGTGTAGAAGTTATCTACGTACAAATGGTGACCTTTGTTAGACAGTTGTCTACCACTTTCCCACACAATTTTCTCATTAACTCCAAAATTGGGCGCAAAACCAGGGGGTCAATACTGGAATCCCTACCAATGTAGACCTGGAAATTATACACATATCCTGTACTACGTTCAGACAGCACATACACTTTAATTCCATACCATGCCCTGTTGCTAGGAATGTACTGCCTAAAAACCAAATGACCCTTGAACAGTACCCAAGACTCGTCCACAGCTATTTCTTTGCCTGGAACATAGACCTCTTAAAACTGATCTACAAAATGATCAACGAGCGGCCTAATCTTAAAAAGATGGTCAGAATCAGGGTGATCTCGTGGCAAGGCTAAAGCATTGTCAACAAAATGCAGCATCCGAAGAAGAAGCAAATACCAATTATGACTGATGGTTGCAGGAAATGTAGCTGTTACCATCACTCACTTTCTCCTCTACCTCAGATGAAGAGTCAGTCTCATAATCATGATCAGATGATGACTTAAAAAGCATACCAACAACCTGCTGAGTGGTCATCCTGCAGCTAGCCATCATCCTTCCTACAAAAAGTAACTGGACAAATGCACCACCAACAACCAGCACTGTTTAAGATAAGTCATAAACAAAGTGTGGCCTTATCACAAAGAGTTATGTACTCAAAAACTATACCACTCACTTGCCTGAAAAAGCTAGACTCACCAGCAACTGCTCTGCACAGCTACAGCAATCACCAATGATATCCCACTAAAAAGAAAAGCAAATTAGACATAAGACAACACAAATATCATTGTGCACAAATCTACGGACAATTTCACGCATAATCCTGCATTTAGTACCACCTACATACATGTCATTCATGCATTGCAACAATACTCCTTTGGAGTAAACTGTTTTTGCTTACCTAAAACATGCAACTACGCATACCACAGGTCAACCACTGCCAAAACATCAAGGAGCCACAGAAAAGGAAGCAAAAGCTTTGAACTAGAACAAAAAGGAGACATAAGCTGTTATAATCACAAATGCAAATACTTCACCAATTGACAAACACCCCGCTCCCAAGCATTTAGAAATTTTCCCTGGTGCCTAAGTGGATTCTGCCCCCCTTCGGGGCAGATGGGCTTACAAAAAAATATGCTGATCTGCCCCCAAGGGCGGGGGGGGGGTGGGCAGAAATGGCCAACAGTTCTGTGCCCCCTTTGTGGGGCAACCCTTGCCCAAGTGGCGTCCCCCACACACAAAAAATTAAATGAAAACAATCCCTGGTGTCTTTTTGGCTTGTGCCCCCAGTGGGGGCAGATGGACCTAAAAAAACAAAATAGGCCAAAATGGCCAAAAAACACACACACACTATCCCTGGTGCCTAAGTGGCTTCTGCCCCACTTGGGGGCGGCAGATGGGCATAATAAAATAGGCTGATCTGCCAACAGTTCTATGTCCCCCTTTGGGGGCGACCCTTGCCCAAGGGGCCACCCCCACAGAAAAAACAAACAAAAAAAATGCCTGAGATTCAGTGGTTTCTGCCCCCCCCCCCCCCCTTTAGGGGAAGATCAGCCTAAAAATACTAGGCCAATCTGCCCCCTAGGTGTCAGAAATGGCCATAAATAATAGGCCTAGGGGGCCTCTCCCCGTAATGTAATAAACAAAAAAATAAAATCCCTGGTGTCTAGTGGGCATTCCTACTGCCTGATCTCGATGCAGCAGGAATGCTAAAAGAGACATCGAGGGAAAGGAAAACACTTTTCTTTCCCCAGTGCCTCTTTGTTAGGAATCACCTCCCCACGGCCGGTGGAGAAACTTACCTGTTTCTCCTTAGATGCGCTGGAAGCAAATCGCACGCTGATGTCATTAGATGGGGGAGCGAGGGTCGGGGGTGGAAGGGGAAGGGATTCTCCTTCCATCCCTGCCCTGGAGGGGTGGGGGAGGTCCACAGGGAGAGCGCTAGCACTCCTGCCACGCTCCAGTGACAGGACGTAATGGTTATGTCCTCGGCACAGAAGCACTGTGCCGCGGGACGTAACCATTATGTCCCGAGCACAGAGGCAGTTAATGTGAAAGAGCAAGGATGTTTGTAAACATGAACTACAAAATTAGAATCTCTAGTGCAAAATTCCAGTTCCAGAGAAACACATTTTAGGAGATATTATTACTTTTAAATGCAACTGCAAACAAGCATTAGTAAAAAAAAGCGTTGGAAACTTTTGAAAATTTTGAAACAGTTAGTATGGCTTCTTTGGCTCGGGTTGGGTGACCTATTCTGGCAGGGCAGGACTTTAGGGGGGCAGGGTGGACACTTTGGACAGTTGTCTGGCCACCAGAGCATTTCAAAATCCAAACTTTACAGGACAACCACCATAGATGACAATGGAGTGTTCCTGATGGTGGGGGGTGCAGGCAAAAGATGATCAAAGGATGCCCCGGTAGATGCGTAGGAAATGTGGGTGTCTTTGTGGGTGCTCCTCGGTACACAGGTGGAGTGGGGCGAACTTGGCCACAGAGATCAGGATCCCTCAAAGTCTTCTACAGTGCAGTAGCAGGCCAACCGATGTGGGCTACAGGTCAGTCTGCACCGTAGTTGGGGTGAAGTCCTTAGGTGGGGTTTAGTGTCCCTTTGGTGTGATGAATATTGACTTGGATAGCACTCCTGGGTCAGGCAGGCTTGAGTGAAACTTTTGGCTATCTCAGATTTGTCCTCTTGTGTGCCCAGCAACTAGTTGTGCCAAAAAGACTGCTGTGGCTACCAACTTAGCAATTTTGGCAACTTCAGCTCTTCTGTCCCTGGAGCCAGTTCCAGGAGGTCACCCAACTGATCCTTGGAGTCACTGCTATTGTTGGACGTGGGGAATCAACTGTTCCCCAAGCCAGGAGCCGTAGGCACAGTCCAAACATTGCTAGCCCAAAGTTCAGCAGGTGCAGTCCTTCTGAGCATGCAGCCTCTCTTTGTGCAGGTCCAAGGGCAGCTGGGCCTTCCTTCTTCAGTCCTATCTCTGATTTTAGCATGATCTGAGAGTCAGACTGCCGGGGGGGGGCATATTCATCCCAAGAGAGTGCCCTGAGGAGACCATGTGGTCACTACCCAATGAGCTACTCAGTCCCCTCCTACCAAGTGATGACTTTACTGTGATGTGTGGCATCTGGCTATCCCAGAGTGCCACATTCTTGCCCCTTTCAAGGTGGCCCAACCCTGATGTGGTCATCAGGAGCTTGCTAGCCTACCTCAGAAGTGTGGTTACCAGAGGACTACACACCCAAGGTAAAACCACTTTGGGGGTGATTTTCCCCTTCTTGACCCTGTCTCCACTTTGCCTACAGGAACATCCTTCTTAGGGGTGTTGGCACCACCTCCATTAAATGGGAGGCTTCACCTTTGAAGCACACCTTTTGGGCTAACATAATGAGGGGTCATGTTGGGGAAGGAGGTGACATCTCTCCTTGTGCCAACTAGCATCGTTCCTGTGATGGGTAGTAATTCACATGTTTCTCCAGATAGTCAGAAACCTGTCTGTGTGCCAGAGCCTTTGTGAGGCCCCTGGGCTAGCTGGAACACAGAGTGGCAACTTTCTAAAAGTTGATTACCTTTAATAGTGGCATTAGATTTGACCTGGTCAGGGTTTTAAGCCACGATTCATTTGAAGCCTTACATTACCCAGTTTGATAGGCCCATTCAAGAGTTAGTCGGGTTGGGATGTCAACTGGGTACCCTGTGATAATCAGTTAACTTTATCCACAACAAATTAACAATTTGGAAGCATTGCAGTTAAAACATATCAAAAACATATTTCTTGCTTAACAGAATACAGCTCCGTGACCTATGGCTCTAATGGGGTCCCTTAGGGAAGACTTACATATAGCATTAAGGGATAGGGTGGGTTTGCCATTGGAGCAAATGGCGAAGTTGAACTGGCAGTGAAAACACTATTCTTCCAGTCCATGACAATTGGTTGTGTCCAATTGGACATGTAATTTGTATGGGGCAGAACACTGGCACTGAGGTCTGGTTAGCAGACCTCATTACACTCTCAGAGTCAAAAGACCAGCAGCATCAGTCCAAAAATGTGCGGGTGACCACGCAAAAAGAGGCATTTTCCTACATCAACCTTTCAAGAATCAATAACTTAGCAGGTTGAAGCTGGACAACTAGCAATAGCATTAAGAAAAACCCTTTTTGGAATCAATGTGTGTTCTACAATTATTGCTGTTATATCAGAGGTTACATATAGATTTCAGAAGTAAGAACATTTACTCATTGAGCAATCTAGTCCTAGTATTCGATTACACTAAGACTAAGACCCCAAGACCCTTCATTCTTTTTATTTCATTAACATCGGCTATTCTTAGTATGACTCATGATTACTCTAATAGAACAAGGATCACATTGCTGTCCTCTTAACGAGAATATCCATAGTTTAAATAAATAATGTTTTAAGATGCTAGACCTGTCAGATTTTCGGTGATGTGCTGATGTCCTTTTGTGTTGTGCTTGGACAGCACCTGTACAATAATCTGAGCTCTTTTGAAATCTAGCACTGGAGGCACAGTACTCAATGTAAACTCTCTAATCTCAAGATTACTGGATTTGTCGTGGTGACACCCAACGGGTGTGCCCCCAAGAAACACGAGAGCCTCTCTACACAGGAGGGTGGTATCACTTAACTCCTGCTGTCCCGAGGCGCCCTTGATAGATTTGGGTTTTGCGCACGTATCTCAGGCGAGATTGAGGGAAGGGAGCGCTATCTGGGCGTCTTCCGCAGTAATGTTATTGTTGGACTTCGCTCGAGGGATGGTCATCCAATATCAGGCCTGTGCAGAGACAAGGTAGTGTGGTCATGTCAGGGAAAAGAGATAGCAAGGTTAATTACGTAGCATTCCGTGGCAGACTCCCTGGAGGTGGGTATAAGTTCCAGTGACAAGAACCGGGTATGGTCTGTGTGGGGTGAAAAGGAATGCCAATGAGCAATTCAGGAAACCACTCTTTAGTCGCCTGTGCAGGCGGTAAGTGAAATATTTGCTTCCAGGGTTGCTTGTTCAGGGTATGATCGTATCGCAGCAAGGATCTGCGTTTGGTGCTATAGTCACAGGTTTGAATCCGGCTGGTTCTGCTCAGCCTTTTTTTCACCGGGGTTGATATAATGAATACTCTTGAGTTTGGGAATTATACAAATCCGTTTTGAAGGTCCAAGAGGCACCCTAGACCGAGGGTGTGCTTTAAAGATACACAGGTAATGATTAAGGGACTGCGCTCTGCTAGATTAGATAGAGATCATTGCTTTTCCTGTAGTGTCCGGCCACCCCTGAATTTCACTCTGGCTCCTAGCCTTCTCTATGCCACCCTGCGGTAATATCTGTGACCAAACACCAGAAAAGAATTACAGCGCTGATCAATATTTGCTCACCCAGGTGTCAAGTCTTAGAAGTTTTTTATAGCGTATCCGGAATGATGTCACCCTTTGGGGAAGCGCCCCTAATCCCTTAACTCTGTTAAAATAGTTAATTGATCATGTTAATGTGACTGCTGCAAATATGTCTATGCAACATGAATTCCCGAGTTTACATCCTTACAAGCCACTTAACCTTTCTTCCACCCTCAGAGGGTGACATGGTTACCCTTGGGTGATGGTATTATTTGCTACAATTTCTGAAAACACAAAGAGAGGTTTTATGCAGTGGTCAACACCCTACAACTTCACCCCCCTCTTCTGTACACATACGGCAATTGCAACCATTTCTTTGAAAGTCTGCACACCCACCTGCTGAGTACCTCTTTCCAGCCTGAGTTAAGACAACTTTAACCGTTACAGGTGCATTCGTTCTAATTTAGTGTCCTTCCTTTCTCTCGCTTTCTCTTTTAACTTCCCCTGCCATCTTCCTTTTCCATCTTACTCTTCCTTCCCATCACATCTCCCCTATATTCTAAAGTGATCTGGACAAGCAAAAAAATAAATACTTATAAAGCTGTTCACCCTTATTATGGCAAATTATATTTCTCGTGGTAGATGTTTTGACCTTCTCCGTTATATTATTGCTTCCCTGGACATAAAAGTGAAAAAAGGTGTATTGTAATGTGGACCTCTTGGCTTGTGGGATCATTGCATTTCAAGCTAAAAGGGTGACATCAACAGGTTATGAAGTGGTGAATGATAGCTTCTTCACTTTGCCACAAGACACTAAGGGCCTCATTCACAAAGTTTTGGCGCAGGGCAAAGTCGCAAGCCTTCTTGCTGTGCTGTTCTGCGTCAAAACAAAAGGGCAGGAATGAGCTGTATTTACAAGGTACGGCGCATTCCTGTCCTTGTCCCCTGAGCTGGTGCATAAATTACTGCCATGTACCAACGCAGGCACAATTGCACCATGATGCAAGGATGTCTGCATTGCTTGGATGATTGTTTTGTGCAGGAAGGGACACCTTCCTGCACAAAAACAATCATAAGAGGCGTTTTCCTCCTCCTATGTGTGCTGCAGAATACAGCACACATAGAAAGGGGAAAAATTGAGAAATAATGTTATTTCTCCCCGTTATGTCATTCTTACGCTACCCCTGGTGGGGGGAAGGGGCGAGGTGCAAGAAACTGATGCATTCTGGGGTTTACAAAGCCTTGTAAATCTGGGAATGTGTCAGATTCCATGGGTGTCGCATGGGAACACCCACCACAAATTCCATGGATCCAAAATCCAGAGCAAAGCGTGAAAGGGGGCATATTTACAAGGCCATGTAAAGCCAAGCAAAGTGGCTTTGCGTGGCCTCGTAGATATGGCCCTGCAGCTTGAGCCGCAGGTGCATCAAAAAAAGTGATGCACTGGCGGCGCAGGCCACTTGGAAATGAGGATCTAAGTGCTTTCAAGTGCTTTCAATTAGTATATTTAAGTTTTTCTCTGGAGGAATCACCACATTAATCAAAGCTGAATGTAAGGATTAACAATCATTGGCAATGCCGATCTGTGTTGCTTACAACTGTAGGTGTATCTTCAAGCATTGGTGAGTTTGAGCAATACCTACTTATTCATACATGCCCTCTGCTGCACATTCTTGCACTCATGCATACATCCATCTGCCAAGTGACTCATTCTTCATCTGCAACCACTCACCCATGCACAATAAAACATACACATATATTCAGCAAGCATGGGCAAGATAAATTGAAAAAAATAACCCCCCAAAAATAACAAAATATTACATATAACTGTGGCAGGCTTTTGCTTTCAATAAAAATATGTATATAATTAAACATAGAAGTTTTCGGTCATCATGGTAGGTATTGTGCTTAGTGTATCTTTGCTGTACTGACCCAGGAAGGCCACTGTGTTGCATTTGAACATGTTGACAATTTTGGAATGGTAAAATAATGATGCACCGTGGAAAGCACCAATCCAAGACACCTGCGTGGTTCAAAAGCAATGCCTGCATGGGATTCAGGGCACAGCAGATGAAGTGAGCGGCAAGCAAGAAACTCATGAGCACTGTCTTTGGAGTTGTCAGGAGTCCCAAAAACACCAAATAAATAAAAATAGAAGGAATGAATAGAAAGGGACCTATAAAAAGAGAAGTCGGGAAACAAAAGGATGGGGCAAACTCAATTTCCGACTGATGTGCAAATATGTTCAGGTAACTTGCAGTTACAGGTCAATGGAACAAACTACTGAGGGGGGCTGAGCCATTGACCCATGCAATTTGCCATCGTTGATGAAACTGTTATGTGAATGACACTTTAACACAGAAGTGGCTGCTGCCAATACAAAGTGGTGAGGCAGGGCAGAGTGGGGAACATTTTTTTAAAAAGTACTTATCTGCCGCTTGCCACCTTGGTGCTCTCCTGCTCTCGGCCATATTGCACAGTATCGCCACCCAATCCAGATGCTTCTCTCATGGTAGTAATGCTATTGCCCAGCATGAGAGAAGCGCCAGGATTGGTCTGAGTTGGCTGTTTTGCCACTCACATAGGGATAGGGAGCCTGTGCCTCTTCCCCACTTGTCTGTACAACACAACTCAGGTTGGAGAAATCCAAATGCGCATGTCGGTTTGGCAGTGCTCAGACAGTTTGCAAGCCGACATGCATGCTTACAGTGCCCACCACTCCTCCTCCATAGAGGATGGCCCCACCCCCATAGACTCATCCCAGCTTCTAGGTCAGTGAAAAATAAAATGATAATAAAATTGTTTTTTTTACATTTTTATTTTTCATCTGCTGGCTCTCAGTATTGGGGTGACACTCCTCCGCCATAATGGAGCAGCCACCACTATTTGAACAGGCTAATTGATAACAGGCTGATCCAGTGCCCTTCTTTGAATGCATATGGTAGGAGAGCGTAAGTGCTGAATGTGTTTTTGACTCTATTCGGGGGGCATTTATTTTTATCCCAGGATATTGTAGCTTTTTAACAGCATAAGCCTTTTATCTTGGAAGGTTGGGGGGCCTTTCAGAGCCTTTCCTTCCACCTTTTATTTCTTTGGCAAACTCAAAGGTTAGCAGTCTAGCTGCTGCCAGGCACGTGAGCCGGAACTCCCTTGAGCCGGCGCTTTATTTTCAATCCCGTCTGCGCCTGTCCGCGACCGACTGGGACCGGGGGCCGGTGATTAAGCCCCTCACCAGGTAAATTTAGACCATCTCTCTTATTCACCCCAAATTCTCCATTCTATCATGCAAGTGTATGCATAAGATGGCCCCAGATAACTTGAAAGAATGGAGCTGCAAGCATTGTAATTGGACACCCTGGATTTTATGTGATGTCAGGGCTCTTGGCAGGCCCTCATCTAAGGAAAGGAAAAGGCAAAAAAAGGATATGGCCTCAACTAGGGATCCGTTAATTTGTGCTCTAATCAACATGTGTTCTTTAATTAAACATAAAATGGAAATTGAGGATTTAATTGTTCATCACAATCTTGATTGACTTTTATTACTGAAACTTGGGCAAATGCTGACTCTAATCCAGATTTTATAGCAGCTGCGCCTCCGGGATATGCATATTATAGACTGGATAGAACCATTGGCAGAGGTGGAGGATTAGCAATTATTTGTAGGTCCTATCTCATCTGCCAATGGAAGTGGACAATTCCTTCTTCAGAGAGCTGTGAAGGAATGTATTTCAAAATATGCAAACAAAATTCCATATTATTTGATGGATTTATAGTTTATCGACCTCCTGGCCCCTATTCCAACTTTCTGCAGCATTGGCCTAATTCATTAGAACCTTTAACTCTGTCCGCTAAATCCATTATTTTAGGGGATTTTAATCTTCATTTTGATGATAGCCAAAACCCACACATTAAGGAATTTTTAATTTTTAGACTGGGAATTGAAAGTTACATCAGCCACTCATGCAGCAGGCCATCTGTTAGACCGGATATTTGCTCGTTCTGAGGATCAGATGCTGCTGACTAATACCCTGCTTAGCTGGACAGATCATTATCTCCTAATCTTTAGATTCATGAATGTCCACCTGCCCCAGCAATCTAGCGCAAAGGGGAAATCTGTTGGATACTGGAACGCATTAATAAGCAACAGCTAGGACCGGCTCTGGTGGCAGGTTGGGCAGCCGTCAAAAATCTCTCTTTGTCAGCTATAGATAGTTTTAATCAGGGAATAAACATTGCTATTGATCAACTTGCCCCACTTAAGACCCCTGTTTTTTCAGAAACAAAAAAAAAATACTTGCCCTTGGTTCACAAAGGACCTTGAGTTACTTCAAAGAAAATATCGCCAACAAGAACAGCGATGGAAGTTAGATCCTAACTTAGCTGAGAAAGAAAAATTAAGAGCTGTTCTTAAAGTCTACAAAGAGGCGAGTACTAAAGCCAAATCTGAGTATTTCACCCAAAAGATTAAGGAGGCATCTAATGCCCCCAGAGAACTTTTAAAAGTTGTATGCGCCTTGACGCCACCTTTTTCCCCCCGGAGTTGGAAAATTCTCAAGAGTTCTGCAATAAGGTGGCAAATTATTTTGAAAATAAAGTCCTACAAATTTACTTGAGTTTTAATCACTCTGAAGGGATAGCTTGTTCACGTCATATTGCTAATAGCACTTTAGATACATATCATCCTTCATTAACTAATTTTCAGCCACTACCTTCAGAAAGAATTAAAGAGTTGATGTTAGGAATTAAGTCAGGTTCTCCTAGTGATCCTTGCCTTCCACATATTTTACAGAAGGTCCCTGATCTTCTCTCATCTGCCCTTGTCTCGGTTTCTCTGGAAGTTCTAACCACAGGAGTTTTTCCTCCTCTTTGGAGGGATCCAACTGTGGTTCCTTTGAAAAAGAAACCTGAAGGAGCAGGACATGATTTGAGTAATTTCCGGCCCATTTCTCTACTTCCCTTTCATGCCAAGATTTTTGAAAAACATATTAATAGTGAATTAGCTAACTTTCTAATTACCTCAGGAGGATTAGATTCCTCCCAACATGGTTTTAGGAAAGCACATAGTACTGAATCTGCGCTTATCACCACTTCTGACACAATTCGGAGATTGGTGGATGAGGGACAAGGGGCTATATTAGTACTATTGGATCTATCTGCGGCATTTGACACTATTTTGCCTCAGATTATGATATCTCGTCCCCATCAAGCAGGGATTAGCGACATTGCATTGAAGATTCTGGAATCTTTTTTGAGAGACAGATTTATTACTGTGAGCTGTGGAGATTTTACGGGCACCAACATATTGTTTGCCATGCGGTGTCCCCAGGGGCTCTTCACTTAGCCCTACATTATTCAATCTGTATGTCGCACCTTTAGCCAGTCTAATTTGCTTGTTTGGTTTGCTTTGTTCGGCCTACCTCCTATGCTGACGACACTCGATTGATCATTCTAGTTTCTAAGAACTGGGAGAAAGTGGCAGACCTCTTTAATAGCTGTATGCATGAAGTCAATAAGTGGATGGGCTTAATTTGCTAAAGTTGAATGGTGACAAAACCCAAATTTTGTGCTTTGGCTCCAGCAAGGAGTTATGGAACTCACGCTGGTGGCTGTTAGAATGTGGAGAACCCCCTGCCCCTATTGCTACTACTAGAAACCTGGGCGTCATTTTTGACAACTGTCTTTCTTTTAAATCTCACGTAAACTCTATCATTTAAACCAGTTTCTGGACTCTGAAAATGTTGAAGAAGATCTTACCTTACTTACAAAGAGAGTGTAGAATTATAGTGATTTTGGCACTGGTTATGTCTAAATTGGATTATTGTAATGCTTTGCTTCACAATTTGGATAACGCTTCACTTAAGAAGCTTCAGCTGATCCAAAATACAGCCGCTCGTTTTATATTGAATCTCCCTTGCTCGGCTTCTGCCAGTAGTTGCCTGAAACAATTGCACTGGTTACCGGTTACAAAGCGCATTATGTTTAAAGCTTTATGTTTGACCTATAAGTCTGTGAACAGAAATGGTTCTCAATATGTATCCTGAAGGCTACAATGGTATCGACCTAGTTGGCAACTTAGATCTACTGGAGCTTTCATGATTCTAGTCCCTCGTACTTATAGGGTTAGATGGGGTGACAAGGCTTTTACGCTGGCTGCTACCAAATGCTGGAATTCACTCCCTCTGTCCATAAGGAAGGAACACAATTTTTTGGTCTTCAGGAGACTAGTTAAAACCTGGCTTTTCCCGCGTTAAGTCTTGTCTCCCTCAGTTTCTTCTGGCCTTCAGTCACTTACTTCTTTCCTATTTAGCGCTTTGATGATTCAGCCGGAATGCGCTTTATAAATATCCAATACATACATACATACATACATGCATATATGTATGTATATATTTTTAACAATGTTTTTAAAACGTCTGGTAGACAGCTAAAGCCCACAGTCCATATATAAAAACTATGGTAATATACACAAGTACCCAAATTGTATGCAAATCATTGCAAATATATTTAAAATTACATTTAGCAAAACAATACACAACTCCTCCTAAGAGGTTCAAGCAAGGGTTATCAGAGAGTAGATGTTCTACTACCAGAGTTTGTCTGAGAGGTAATCTTTGTAATGATTTTTAAGTGGCAATCAATATACAATAATAGAATATAAAAACAGTTCAGGCCAATCAAACCTGACTTAATATTTCTTAATGAACCAGTCATACTTATAGCCGTCTTCATACATGACTTGTCACCATAACCCACTGAGACTTAAAGTATTGAGCGTAAGTATTTTCACAAGCCAACCATCAGCCATACAATAAATTTACAAATATGTACAATATTACAGTTGGCTAAACAATATATTGCCCCTCCTAAAAGGGGTTAACAAAGGTTTCCACAATGTTGATCTTCTGCCCACCATTTGTCCACGGGCTTAAACAGCACTTATACTTGTCTGCTGCGGTAATCTGTGGGATTCAATGTACCAAAGTACCAGTACAGAGGATTTAACACAGTGCAAAAACTATCCCCTTTTCATGGTCTATTGGCTTTCACACATGCCTTTCACAGTAAAGAAGGCTTTGTGATTTTGCCCTAATGTTTCATAGTAAACAGATCATACTTATCGCATCTGACAAGCCTACACCCTTGATTACTGGCATCTCACCATAAAGAACTGAGGCCTACTTTACTGGACTTCCGTTTTCCCACAAGGCATCCATCAAGCCAAACAGTCCTAAAATTGCAAGTGGGTACAAAGTCACATTTGATAAGTAACATGTAGCACATGCTTTGAGGGTCTAACAAGAAATATCACAGGGCAAGCCTACTCCCAGTGTTTGTCAAAGGGGTTAGCCAACACAAAAACCATTGCCTATTTCAGTAATCACCAATACCAGCACAACCTCTGCCCAATCAAACTCTGTGCTTACGGAAAACAGCATGTAAGTGGATTCAAAGCACCTCTCCCGGTAGTGCTCTATTAATCACATAAGGTAGGTCAACAGCTGCACTGCCAAGCAGTCAGTAACATAGATAATCGTGTTGAGTGCTAACAGCAGACCTGCAAGTCAAGCCCTCTATCAAATAGAAATGCAGTTCGCCAGGCAAGGTGGTATTCTTCTTTATTCAACAGGATGTAAAATTCAGACAGCAAGTTGTTACTCAAAGTACTCTTTCTTTGCCAGTCTTAGTTAGTCAGATGTTTCCCTAACTGAAGCTTCTGCTTCTAGACCAGTGAACCTTGAAGTGGGAAAATCTGAAAGGAAGGGGGGAATCCAGAGATTGGTTGTGATGTGCCACCCAACAGATGCAGCCTTGTCCCTAAGTGTCCCAAATAGACCAATCATTACACTTCTCAAAGACCATTCAGAAAAATTCAAATTAGGAGCAAGGATCAGGCTTGTACTTGCAAAAAAACTATTTCCTGAAACTCATCTATCCCCAGGCACTACAGTTATGTCCCTTTGCACGCACCTTTTGATTTCAATTTTGCCCTTGTAAAAAATAAATGTGAGTTTTAAATTGTCTTCAAATTCATATAATGGGAATCAGGCCCATGGAAGCATTAGGATACAGAGGAAGGCTCTAGGTCTGTATGTAACTTGTTTTCAATCACAAGATCAAAGTAAGCATGCCAGCACTAAACGTATCTACGTTTATCAGCTGTGGCTGTTTATCTCATTATAACAAGGGAAACTACCAGAAAATGCACTTTTTGTGTATTTTACTGGCGAAAAAAATAGAAATTAATGTCAGTATTTCTGGGCAGCGTAGAGGACTAAAAAGATCAAATGTAAGCCCAGAGAGGTCAAAACCAAGGCGAATTTTTCATGATATCCATATGAGAGAAGGTTTTTATAAAAGGCATCTAAAAGTAACTCACCTTCATCGTCTGTAGTCATCCTGAGAATCTGGCATTTATCTGCCTTCCTTAACTTACTTGGCCAATTCGTAGGCATAAAGAAAAACCCAAACACCAAATATTGATTTTGCAATATGTATGGCTAAGTGGCGTGGGTCCAGGGCTGTCAGAACGGAAAGCAAGATGGGGCACAGTGGGCTTTTTCAGATGTTGTTGCAGACCTGGATCAAACATATCAACTGTGGTCCTACGGAGAAATCTTTTTTTCCATGAGTCACAAGCATCTGATCTTAAGCATTAAAAAATGTCTTCCAGGTAAGGTGAAGACACCATCGTTCCAGCTTCCGGCATCTGTAGGGCTATGCCTGTTTTAGCAGCATCTTCATTATTAAACAGTGAAGTCTGCTTTCTAAGCACAATAAATACTCTTTATAGCTAGACCACATAGTCTTAGCAAGCACGGTCTACTGCCCACTCTATTTTCCCCTTTTGATGGCCCTATAACCGGTGAAACATTATTCTCCCGACACGTAGGGGTAGATTTACAAACATTTTGCACTGGGTTAGCATCACAAAAGTGAAGCATACCTGCACAAATAGTTTTTTCCTAATTTACTTTCGAGTGCAAAACTGGAAAGTACCCTGTAAGTAACGCAAAGAAGCACGAAGCACTGCTTTGCATTACTTATCACAAAGGGAGCGTTACATGGGTGGTACA
Source organism: Pleurodeles waltl (assembly GCF_031143425.1). Taxonomy (NCBI): domain Eukaryota; kingdom Metazoa; phylum Chordata; class Amphibia; order Caudata; family Salamandridae; genus Pleurodeles; species Pleurodeles waltl. The sequence continues at coordinate 1,189,096,388 of NC_090440.1, read as the reverse complement.
AGGGTGTTCCCATTCAACCACCCATGCCTTTTGACGCAATATACAAACAATAGTAGATAGGGTTTTGTGCCAAAAGTTAACACAATTTAACACAAGGTGTTAAAAGGAGAACTTTTTTTATTTCTCCTTTTTTTCCTGACTTTGCATGAATGCCGCACTGTCAGTACACATACAAAGTAAGACACGTTTTAAAGTGTGTCTAAGCATAGTATTTTGTACTGGAAGAATACCCTTCCAGTACAGAAATTATGATAGGCTCATGCACACACCCTTGCACTATGGCGCAAAGGTGTGTGCGTGGCGCACAGCAGCTAAAATCTGCGCAGGTGCTAGGGAGAGGGAAGGAGAGAGCCATATCTCTATATATATGGCGCTGTCCTTGTCCCTTCCTGTCATGCAACGCAGCGCAGCATTTGTGGTTGCTGTGCTGCATTTGTGACTCGTGTAAATCTCGGCCTGTGTTTTTCTGGTCCCCGCGCAACTACTATAGATTTCAAAGCAAACATATTTACTAATGATGGAACAGCTAAAAACACTAGATGGTGTCAGTTGTTGGAGAGACTGCTTTCTTTTTCCATGAGAAAAAGTTTGAAACTTCAAACAGGCACTCATCATGATATTTAGGGCCCACCTGCTTGAGCAACAAAGAATGCTGACTGAGCATTTTGAGGTTTTCGTTAACAGTGCAGCTGTAAAACATACCTTTTGCTTACATTAAACTTAGACTCAGCGTTCCAAAGGTATTGAAATTTATCAGGTCTCTGTGTAATTTACTATACCCAATAGTGTTCCCAGCATGGCGACATCATGCAACCTTATTTCTCATGCACGTCTTTCATGCTGTTATCACTGTTTTGTTTGGTTCTTGTAGACCATGTGTTAGTTATCCCCTCTATTACCTAGGATAGCCTCTGTGGGTCAGGGCATGCCAGTCTAGTGTAATTTAAGGTTATTGTAGAAATTAGAACACACAGTCATTCAGAACGACTAGGAGGGAGTTCCAGTAATCATTCCTGGGAGTGGTAAACCGCTATTGTAAATTCCCTGTCCATAGCTGACAACTACAGGCTAGGAGTGCCCCATTCCACAATAATGTATAGAGGGCAGAATCAGTCCGAAAAAAACTCTGAACTACCAATGTATTGTTCTGAAGGAAATTTAACAGCCCTGGGACGGAGGATGATTTTCTTATATAAAGTCAAACATCCCAAAAACACCAGGGTCATTTTCAATAATATTCCTCTTAATCTTTAAAACATGACAGGGCCTGTCAAAGGTTAACATTCTAAACTGCTACTTTATTTCATCATATTTAGATTCCAAGGTATTGAAATCCAGCTGAGATACCTGAAAAGGAGAGTCAAATTCAGGTGGCAATGTCCAGTTAATAATGGAAAACAAGGTCAACACCACCCAATTTATTGTGAACCTAGAGTATGCCCATAGGTTCAAAATATACTTAATCATACCAAAAGGTTCCAGTGGATCAGGCATATGGGAGAGTATGTCATTTGCATAAAGGGTTATTCTGTCATCCCACTGAGGGCGCTTTCTGAGACCCTGTATCAGAATGTCCACTCAGTCAGAGTTTGATGCTCCGTAATAACAGCAAAGACCAATTGGGAGAAGAGCAAAACAAATATGTTTTGACGAACATCTTTCAACCATGACATGGGACTTTGTCAATCACATCTTTGCTCAGGCAAGGGTATTGTTACCAGTGATATAGCTATCAATGGGACACCAGTTCGATGTGAGAGGCCAGAGAGGCCAATGTAACCTGGTTATTGCTATATTTTACTACCAAAACAGCAGGAAAGGGCTTGTTGTAGGACCTACGGCACCCTTGCTACACCACTTGCTGTTAGGGTGCATCTTACTGCCTCCAATACAGGGTATGCATTTTAATGCATGAGAGACTCCTTTACAGCCATAGGAGTCTCTCTCTGCTCCTGCATACTGCCTCCCACCCCTTTATTTTTCTCGTGTCTTGAGGTTCCTTTCTCCACACCATCTTTCCACTGTGTGCTTCTCGTTCCCCATAAATCACTCTCTCATGTTACTTCTTCTCGCACTTCTATCTTTCAACTGCATATTTCTCATTCCCCTCCCACAACCCTTTCTAGGTCAAGTTCGACCTGTTGTAAGCATTGTGTGCTTTTAATTACGCCTCCTTCACGCCCTACACTTTCACTTGTTCGTAGGCTTACTTTTCAAAAATACCTTGATGTCATTGGTAATTGCTTTACGTTTGTCCTGCCTTCAGGCTTTTTTTGTCACAGCTTGCAGACTGCCCCTGTTACATGGATTATTGCACAATTGCAGATATACTCCAGCGTGGGCAAACTATTTTTTCTTTTGTCTCTCCCCTCCGTGCTGCATGGCAGCCATGGTGCTTACAGCGCGAACAGGCACAACAGTGTGAACTTGATCAGCGGTGTTGAAGCACTGGTCACATTGTTCACAGTTACCTAATCAGAGTCATTTCTTGTGGCTCTCCCCTTAAAACACTTGAACTTGGTAAATGCTTTACATAAAACAGAAATCCTCAAAGCGAAAGCGGCTCGAAAGCGGCTTTACCGGCACAGTGGGAGAGCCAATACTACAATATTCACTGCACTCAGAAAAACTCTTTCTTTTCCACAACATGTTTGCCCATAACGCAGCCTGTAGTGTTCCTGGGACAAAAAGACCACCACCAAAACGTTCATCACAACACGCTCTTTCTGTCTAGGTCATCTCTGGGTCCCCATGCTACTTTAGTAGGGACCCCAAAATATTGATCCCTCCCATCCTTCGATGTCCTTTTTGAAGCATGCTTATGGTTAGAACTTTTGTTTTATAGCTGAGAATAGATTATATTTTTAGGACCTTGTTTGTGATGTCATTGTTTTAGGCCTGCTATTTCTGAAAATATAAAATGCACTATGCTTTCTAGAGGTTAAATATATCAATGCAGTGCATTACTTTTTGCTATTTTCTTTTTGTGAGATTATGTTCTTTAGTGGCTGAATATATGGTTACATGACCATGTTTCTTACAAATGCTATTTTCATTATGGTGTTCTCTTGGGGCTGTTTAAAGCATTACAGTCATATCAACATACTAAACTATTTGTGGCACTGAGACTTTGCCCATAATGCTTTGCAGGGCTTTACTTCTACACAACATTTTTGCCCATAATTCAGTCCGTGGTGTTCCTAGGACATTGGACGACCACCAAAACGTTCAGCACGATACGCTGTTTCTGTCTAGGTCATATCTGGGTTTTCACACTAGGTTAGTGGGGACTCAAAACGAATAGCCCTCCCACCTTTGCGTGCATGTTTAAAGCATTGTAATGGCTGGAATTGTTTTTGCTTTTAGGTTGTGTTTTAAGGGTCTTGTTTGTAATGTCATGTTATAGACCTTCTATGCTTGAGCATGAGTAATGTACTATGCTCTCTAGGGGCTACACATATGGTTTCTCTGCATTGTTTATTGTCATTTTCTTGCTGTAATATTTACTGCCATTTTCTTTTTGTGCCCTTATGCTCTCTAGGGGCTACATATTTATAATTACATGACCATGTTTCTTACAAATGCTATTTTCATTGTGGTGTCCTCTAGGGCTGTTCTTAGTATTTCAGTCATAGCAGCATATTAAAATATTCATGGCACAAAAACTTGCCCCATAATTCTTTGCAGGGCATTATTTTAACAAAACATTTTTGCTCATAACTCAGCCTGTAGTGGTGCCAGGACAGTGGGGCCACCTTCAGAGCATTGCCCACAATGTACTCTTTCGTTCCACATCCTCTCTGAGTCCCCACACTATGTCAGTGTGGACTACAAAATAATAACCCCTCCCACCATTCACAACCTTTTAAGCTTTCTAGTGGCACAAACTTTTTTTATTTTTTTTATAGAGTTTGAAGATGTTTTGTATTAAAGTCCTGGTTTGTAATATATTTGTAGTAGGCCTGGTAGTTTTAAAAATGTTCTCTAGGGGCTAAGTATATGGCTACACTGCATTACTTTCTTCTGTTATTTCTTTAATTGCTTTTTGCTCTTTAGGGGCTCACAATATGGTTACATGAACATGTTTCTTGACAAATGATTGTTTTGTCATGGTGCCCTTTAGGGACTGTTTTGAATGTTACAGTCTAATTCCAAAACTTTATTTCTGATACAGGTTTAAATGATAATTGTATATGTTTTGATAATTTCTCCTTATTGCAATTGTGACCATAATTCAGGCCAATTTAACATCCTTCTTACAGTATGACTGTTTGAACACTCTTGAGATGTTCGGGTGACCCTTCTAGTTTATTTCTCGTCTGTGGCTATCTTGTGTCTTTTTTGGGGAATTGTGTTAGCCAGCCAGCAACTCTGATGATGGGGTGGTGAAAGTGGTTTTCTATTGGAATTAGCATGGCAGGTTTAAATTAGGATGCTGAATGGCAACATTTTCATTTTTTGCTGCAGATAGAGGAAGGAGGTAAATTGTAGCACTTTAGTTATATGCAGGGTCACTGGATTAATATGGCAGGAAAAGACAAAATTATGAGGAAGGGTTGACCAATTTGTGTGGCAAGAAAAGCCCAGTTATGAATTTACAATGCCAATAGCTCTAACTGAAGCAAATGTAAGACCTATTGCATTGCAAATGCTTGTCTTAATTACTCACACCTCTCCATCCTATGTATGCTTTTTTTTCACCCCATCCCCTATGCCACCACTTTTTGTTCCTCCCCTTGGCATGTCTTTCCAGCACATTCTTATTAGAGTCCAGGGCTGGGTATTTGAAAGGATATGGGACATTAAAGAACATCCTTTGGGTTTCAGTTTAACCTCGTGGGCAGTGACATATTTGCACCACATGGTTTTTCTTCCTGCCTTCATTTGGTTGGTGCAGCTATCAAACATGCTCGGTCAAGACACAACATCTATTCATTAGGAGAGTCGGTTGTGTTGTTAAGTTATGCACCTCTTGGGCAAGATACTCCACATTGTGTGATTCATAAAGAATGTGCCCCAAGGAATGCAGGCTGCTTTTAAAAAACATGTTTTATAGGGTAGATAAGTATGATTATAATACAGTGGATGGGAAATCCTCTACATTTGTGACTATCTCATACACCAAACTGTAGAGCAGATGATAAGTACACAGGTCTGCGTTTGAGCTCCTAATTCCCCTAATATGTTCCTGTATCATGGTTGAGTAAGAGCATAATAGCTTGAGTGACATGGCAGAAATTCTTTGCTTGCCAAGTAGCAGAGGATTTTTTGGGAGAGGCTTTGAGGGTCAGACACTCATTTTTTAACTGATAAGTTGAACTCTGACAGGTTATTGAAGCAGGTATTCGGACTGGTTCATTTTGCTATTTTGAAAGGAATAAGGGTTTGCCATTGACTGAGCACATTTTAGGTTGTACATAAGCCATTTATTTTAATGCCAATAAAATATCTTAATTGTCTAAAAAAATGAGTAATAGGAAAGTTACAAGTTCCGTACCCACACTGCTTAATTTCAGCAGGTGGTTTTCGGTGCTTTGCACCAGCACTTAGAGGCAGATTTAAGTGCCCCTTGCCACATTAGCGCTGCCTTAGTGTCATTGTTTGATGCTATAGCAGCGCTAAGGTGGCTTTTTCCCCACACTATATTTACATGCTTGCATTGCGCCACTTTGTAGCCCTTTGTTCAACATTATGCCTGCGTCACGCATAATGTATGCAAGAGGGGCAATTTCTTTGTGCCATTTTTTTCAGCATTTTTACAATGGGCCTATATGAACTGTTCAGGGTTAGCCCCAAAATTTTGCCACTAACCCTGAACAGTACGTCATTAGCATCAAGAATTCTGACACTATTGCCCCCCTACCGTGCGTCATGGAGCACCGTATTTTAAATACGCCGCACACATGGTGGTGGTAGGGGGTAGCGCTAAAGGACTCAAGGAAAGTGGCACTGTACTGGGTGCAGTGCCACTTTTCTTAAAGCTGCCTCTTAGTTCTCAACACTGGCACCAATGACAGTCTACCACATGATGGCGCTGTCTAATTTTAAGATGAGCATAATAACAATGTTTGACACTTCATTGTATATCACAGATGAATAGTACCTGCCACCCATGCCTTTTTATATTTGTCATATACCTATATTGGTAGCGCTGGCAGCGGCAATGGGTGGTGCAAGCTGCAGGGGCGTTCTGAGAAGCGTCCTGACTCTTACCTTTTCCCAAATTAAGCACTGCATTCCTGAAAAGACTAAGCCGGCCTTTACCCTGGACCCGTATCACGTCTCAGCTCTCCGGCCACGTGATTAAGTAAAGAAAGTCTATGATCCTGAGAGGAATAGTGTTTGTCTTCAGCTCCTCCAAAATGGATTGAGAAATGAGTGGGAAACCCCAAAATTATTTGCCGATTTGCCGTACTGTAAAGTGGTGGATTTGGGTGTTTTGCTGACTAGGGAACACAAAGACGCATTAACATCCCTGTGGATCTGATCTCTGCTGTCACTAAAACATGCATTAACTCGGCGATATTTTGAGTTATTGTTTGTGCTCAAGACACCAAAAAGAAGGGCACAGACCGCTACTGTGCTGCAGCGGCACAGAGCACGGCATCATGAGATGGCTTCTGATATCCCTCTTCCAGCACTTTTTGAAGGGATTTTAGACTTTATTTTGGGATTAATCATTTGGTGAAAGATTACAGATACGCCAAGTAGTGAGAAATGCATTTTTTAGTCTGGTAGATAATTAAATGGTGTGAACTGTTCTTAGGATGTAAAAAAACGTCTCAAGAATATACTGCACCACATGAAACATACATAAGGCAGGTAACAGTGAAGGAAGCAGAGCCAAGCACCCAGGTCAATTCTTGTTCAAATATAAATGTAAAATGATAAAAGCTCCTTTTTCCAAACAATGGGCATGAGACACTTCGGCGACATACACGTTACAATACTCACTGGATGCAGATGCACGTTTTATCACAGACATGTCTTATTTTGCCCATAAAGAATGAAAACCATTCTATATCCTTCCTATACAAATGAGGTATGCTTTGTGTTCCTTTTCACCTGCCATATAATGACTCTAATCTTATCCCTTAAGAGGTAACTTTCTCCTTTTTGACGTTTACCTTTATTTGACTTTTGTTTAATTTTCAATATTCATGACATTCACATACTTTTGATCCTGTGTATGGATCTAGGGCCGTAATGTACAATGGGGCGCATTCTCCTTGTTTGCGCCGGGCGCACCTTTCAAAAGGTGCGCCCAGCGCAAACAGGAAGAATGTGCCGTATTAGTTTGAATGCGCTGCTTCTAGGGTCGCCACAAACTCACGCTTTCCTGGGGGCAGCGCATTCAAGTGAAAAATGGAGCAGCTGCTTTAAAGGCGCCCTGTGTTTCACTGTGCAGGTGGCACTTTTAAGGGGGATTCGAGATCCCTCTGCAGGCAGTTGTAGAGAGGGACTGCACCTGCCAGCAGGGGGATGTCTTGAGGGGTCCATTAGACACCCTTTTCCTCCCTCCATAGGGCTGCAGTCAGGGGCACACTGACAGTGCACCACCTTTGCTCTGATGCTCCGTCAGCGCACCTCCTGACAGTTTCTTTGCCTCTACGCCCAAGTCTATGATATGGTGCGGGCGCAGAGGCAAAGGGATTTCCTTATTTGCTTGGGCTCATGTCCCCATGTAAATAAGGGAACACCCTCTGGTGATAGTGCCGGCGCTATATGTGCGTCAGCGCTTTCTGTATTACAGAATGGTCGCACAAACATCTGTAGCCTTTTCTGTAATATCAAAGAACTCCGGGGGCACGCAAAGGGGGCTCACATGCCCATTGTGCCCCAGGGCACTTTCCATAATACAGACCCTAGTGTATACATTTAGGCATGCTTTACATTTACAACCACAGTTGCATAGACAGGCACACTCAAAAGAATTCATTTAGAATTTTTGTTTTAATTAAAACAAATTGCTGTTTAATTTTGTCCTCACCAGGGACTATCACTTACCTTGATATGTCTTTAGAAATCTCACTTAAGATGTTTGCCACAGAATCGTGCTGGCTGTGCCTTTCTGTGTAATAGTATGTTGGTACAATTATGGAAGAAATACCTCAATAACGTTTGCTTTTTAGACATTATGATAATGGATTGTCTTAACAAAGGCTTGAATGTCAGAAGAAAATTCTAAAACTTCACTTTTTAAGTCAACAATATTTTAATAAGAGTGTGGATGTTAATTCGTTGTAATAACAATGCCTTAGACCTAATAGATACAGCTGGAAATAAAAATAAATTGTAAAGGAAGCCCATTGGAATACACGAAATTGCTAAACTTTCAAGACAAGTGTAAAAATATGAATGGTTTTGAATGACTTGGCTACAGTAGAGTAAGAAATCGGTGTATTGACAAATAGAAATAATATGAATTTTTTAAACAGATTAGCCATAAACAAATGTTGCTTTCATTGTTAGAAGATTAACGTGTAAGAAATGCAGTTAATTGTTATGGACTTTATATTTGAGGAAATTAGGTAGAAATCAAATGTTATGTTAATTATTTATTATATAAATTATTTAGATGAATGAAAGAGATGACTTACTAACTGAATATGAGGTTAAATGATTTAAATTCATCAAAACGAAATACACTGAATGCAAGCAGTATTCCACATACAGACGCTGTTTATTGACAGCTATCAAGGGTGACTTGTGGGCCCACCTTGCCCCTTCTACATGGTGTTAGGTGTGTTCTTTATAGACAGTGCTCTTCAAAAAGTCTAATAACGGGCCTAGGTATACCTTCGAATGCAGGCCATTGCCTTTAGAGACGTTTCTACATACCAACCTGAAACAACCAAACATTAGATGTCTTTTGAGCAGCGAATTATTGAAGCCAAGGACGAAATGTATGAACGCCAGACACTTCTATATGATATGTAGTGGAAGCCTTTAATTCTGTCAAACTGCTACAATTAGGACCATGAGCTGAGTGCAGGGAAAAGAAAGTGTTTGACATGGCATTATTCATGGAATGTGAGAAACAAAAGGCTTTTTCATAGTTTTAATTTAGCAGATGATACACATTGCCTGTCTTGGGACCGAAGATTCAAATAAATAAATAGAAATGTTAATACTCCACTTTCCCATTTCCTCATTCTTAACCCCTACCACAGCCTGGCAATCCCTCACATTTGTCCCTCTTCTCCCATCATACACTAACCAGCTGAACTTTCCTCATTGCAATATTTTCTAACCTAAACAAGGAAATCGCCTCTAATCGCACATGTTAAATTTGTCTACCATTCAGTCACTCCACTGAGTAGCTTACAGCATCAGAATTTAAAGGAAAACACTTGGAGGTCTAAATAACTTTCCACGGGACTTGAATGTAAAGCAAATGCTCAGCCATTTAGTGCTCTTCAGTAACTCAAGGAGAAGATTTATGGGCCTTCAAGTAAAGAGAATCTCCTTTGCAGTCATGCTATACCTTCTCCTTCAAATGCCAAATGAGTGAGCTCAGCAGCCTGCCCTAACCGTAGCGCCATACGTGCTCTCTTTATTTGCCTTGGCCTAGTCTTTAATATAACATAGGGTACGCAATACAAGTCAAACCCTGGCAAAAATCTTTTGCTATTTTAAATATGTCAGGTACTTATTTGCTTGACTGTGGTCAGCCAAAATGCAGTTCTGCAGTGACATTGACTATCCTTCAATATGACTGTGAGTATCTTGCCTGAGAATGGCATGGGCTCCTGTTACTTGCAGTGGGATAGCTTGTCTTTGGATATTAACGAGAATACATATCTCCTGGTGTTAGATAATAGAAACAGAATGGATACAAGTGTGTGTATGTATTTACCCAATTCACAATGGAAAATACTTTGGACAAGATTGGTGACTACCATTGATAATCTGTGGTTGGAATGGAGAGCTGAAGCAGTCCAATATGGAATACAGTCTACACCAAGGGACTATTTGTATTCCCTGCAGAGAAGCCCTGAGGTTGAAGTAATGTGTGTAACCAGGTATGTTCATCATTACCTGTGTTGGTGCAGTTTCACATAAAATTTCTTGAATAATGATCTCCAAAATTTTAGACTTTCTCAGTCATGACATTGACTAGCTGCAAGCCTCTTAATTGGTATCAATGTTACCTTCTACACTTTTGACAACACATTTCGCTACCTAAGACTAAATACTGATCCAGACCTTGGAGCAATTTCTCAAAACATCGACATTTCAAACATCCACACCCATGCAGACATGTATTCTTTCAAGGAGGCTGAACTTTTAAGTACATTCCAGTATGAGGGTACTTAAGGAGAAACCCCTGGGTGTTTGGTGTTTTTTGTAGTGATTGTGAAAAAGAAGAAATACATGTTTGTTCTGCAATTGAAGCAGTGGCATACAGTGCAGAAAAAAGTCTGGCTTTTCAGGTTTTGTCTACAAGCTTTTTTCTCAAGCAGAGAAATGTGTATTGAAATCAATGAGTGAAATACTGGACTTCATTGCTTTGTTGGCTGTATTTAAAGGATACGAAAAGTCTGTATTATGTACTTAAGAAATTAGAGTTTTGGTTAGACAAGTGTAACTTTATTAAACACACACTGTGTCTGCAGTGAAGAGATTGATGGAGATGTAGCTCATACATACATCTACCAATCATGCTAAAAACACACAAACAGTCACATACATACACATACATGTCTGCCATGTTAATGATAGATCCCATTAACAAGTTCAGGAAGCCGCTTGCAACAGACACCAAGACTTTACTGGGAAAACGTCCCTTGCTATGAGCTATAGCTTTAACAGCATAGACACGAGGTGACTTGCTGCATTCGTTAGCTTTCAATGTCGCAGGGCTTTCAAATGGCCACTTGCAAAAACAAGCATTTGGCAAAGCAGCCAGTGTGTGTTTTTAAGTACATTAGTGCTGGATGCTCTATAGTCCTTTTTTAATTATTATTTTTAGCCATGTTGCTCAGCAGCCACACTGCTGTTTAGCATAGCTACACATTGTTGCCAGAGTCAGCAATGTCTATGCTGTACAGCATGAATAGAAGGCAATGGAGGAGCCAATAGTCTCAAAGGCGAGGCCTATTGGCTTTACCAATGCTTGTTAGGTCTCAGCACAGCACCTCTGTGATTCTCAGCAAATCAGTTAATCTCCCCCTCCCCATGTGTGAAAAAGAAAAAAAAAAACATCTTGCAAAAAATCCTATCACATAAAGAAAGCAATTGCGTTGATGTCCATGTCTTAGTGAAAATGTATTTGGAAGCAGATAACATATGTAGTCACAATAAAAGGAGATAAAATCTTTTATTACAGTATGCATCCATTTCAAAGGAGTATAATGTGTGTGGCATAGTATACAAATGGCAAGAGGTTCAACAAAGATGACAGAGCAGAAGAAAATAAAAATAAAAGAACCACCTCACTTACAGCGTGATCAATAGAAAGACAGCAAACAATCTGAAGCTGCCAGTTCTTGTTCCATGCTCCAGCCAAAATAAGAGGAAGTGAAGCCAGCACGCTATGGCCAATTAGAAGGCAGCAAATAAGAGTGACAATGAATGTAATCAATGGGCGGCCTCAAGCACCTTGTTATATACAATAGCTCTCAAACATGAGAGTGCATGCCTGTCACAGGCGAGATTTAAAAATGATGTAACACACAATAATGAAATGTATAATTTATTTATCATGTTGCTAGTGTACTGAATTAGGGCTAGGAGAGCTCAGCACTCTTTGACACTGTACAGCAAGCGTTTCTCATCTGGCAACACGAGATCCAAATTAAACATTGGCTATAGTCCCAGGGCCATAACTTCTACATTTTTATGTCCGTTAAAATTAAATTACTTTTGCCTGGAATTATAAATTAGGGTTTGATATGCTCGTACAGCTGCTAAAACATTTCCTTGACATGTAAGGCTATCCCAGTAATCATTGGTATTCAATCAGAGATCATAGGGCAATTAGTTGGATAATTTATCCTTCAGCAATTGAAATGTGTCAACACAAAAGAGGAGGTATAATGGTTTTTTGTGTTTACTGTCCATCTTCCCTCTGGGGCACATACATGCTAACAATTACAAAAGATGGTACTGTAATGGTAAAATGAGGGCAGATAGATCCATATGTGTGCAGACAACATACATCCACGTGACTGGTATCCTTCAAGGCAATGATATTTTTTCACGATGGGTGTGTGATGGGGCAGCCATGCTTGCAGCTTGTGTGGGACCCTAGCACCTGGTTCAGTTACTGTGGAACTAATGTGTTTCGGTTTCTTTTCTTCCACCAGGAGGCACTGTCGATAGTGAGTGACGACCAGTCACTCTTCGAGTCAACATACGGCGCTGCAGCCCACATCCCAAAGACTGACATGACTGCTTCAGGGAACCCAGACTATGGACAACCTCACAAAATCAACCCCTTACAACCACAGCAAGAGTGGATCAACCAGCCTGCACGGGTGAATATCAAGAGGGAATATGATCACATGAATGGATCCAGGTAAGTACAAAAGACTATCAATGCATCCTTCTTTCTTTCTTCCTAGCCTTACCCTCCCACTAACTCCACTCCAGTAAAGGAAGTTATTTACTTTCTCCCTTTTTTAGAAATCTGCTCCAGCCATTGGTCTATGTCTTATTCCAATCCTCCTTTTTCTTCATCACTTCCTTTGTTTGCATTCCACACCCTTTCTTCAATCAAACTTTTACCCCGATCCCTTTCTCTCTTCCACCTTTAAGTATATATCTATATCTTTCCTGTTTAACTCCTACTTTCCATTGTCTTCATGCATTCATTCTTCTCCCTAATAATTCCGATGCGTAATTCCTTTGATTTCCATTGCCTTCATGTACTGTCTTTTTTTAGGGTCGAGCCTGCATTGCATGCGCTCGCGCATGCGTATCGCAGCGAGACGCTTTAGTTATTAGAAAAGGGCTTGGAGCCTTGTCGATGTCACGTCAGTGTGTTTGATTGGTTCGTGGGCTTGCCTAGTAAAATCTGCTTGCTTTCATTAGTGGAAGGCACGCACACGTCATGCCTTTTCCGGTGGTTAGCCCTCCTCGAGCGCAGCGACCAAGTACAGAAAACATGCGAGGCTCGCTGTTTTCTGTCGGATCGTGGACTACTTTTTCTCTATTTTCCTAGCGCGATTTCGCTTGGCAGAAGTCGAGCTCTTACACAGTCAATTTCACTTTTTTACGTGCATAAAAGCACTTTTGCCGATAGATGAAAAGTCGGGTTAGGAATTTACAACGCGATCCGCTCTTTCTAACTTGAGCATTGTATTTAGTTGTTCTTTAATCATCTCCTAGTTACCTCGTAACTTCCCTATCTATTTTAATGTGAGAGTAGCTCTCACTGTCTATAGAAATTCATTCACACAGTCTTTCTGCACTATGTGATTCGCTCTCATTTTACCTGGAGCTTCATCTCACTTTGTGTTATTATGTATTGTGAAACCTACTCTGTGTCTGAGTGTAGCGGCAACTTTCAAGTGACCCAAAGGTCTTGACGTTCAAATTTACATTAATTACTTTCCTGAAATTGCTGTCATCAGAGTCGAGGTCGAGAGGCGGGAATAGTGAGATAAGCCATATAGACAGGGTATTCTGCTTGAAAACATGCGTGTCCTCCCGGACAAGTATTCAATCTGACCCTAGGCATTTACTTGACCAGCGCTATGGCGACAGGTCGGAGCCATATGATAGGTTAAGGGCCTTTTGGACGAGGCAAACGGCCTTGAGTTCAGCTCAATATCTGGCCAGGCACAGTGTCTGTGTGTAAACTTCCATCTCATTTGCCATATGTATATATTGTAAAAACCATTTACTTTTTCTGCGCGTATTCATTTCATTGTTATTTATCGGTGTGTACGTTGGGATTCCTTCTTATTGTATAAGAGAGTTGTTGGATTCACCGGCCCTGCCTTTGTCTGAAGGTTTCAGTCTCAAGGATGGCGGGCATTGTCAGATAGTACCTCGGTGTAAATGAGATTAACACTCATTGCTTTTTAGTAATGGGCACGTGCTGTCTATGTATATTGTGGCATTCCCTCGTACTGCCTCTCTTTACTTTGGCTCTGTGTGCACTGTACGAATCACTTGTACTACCTATTTTTATTGTGATATACATCATTATGGCCCTTGCTTACTTTGAAATTCTCTATTTTTTATTTTTATTTTAAATTTAATTTTATTTATACAAGATAAACACGCATAAGCAATTGTCAACAAGCCTTCACACCAGAGCGTATAAACATCGATTCTCAAGAGATTGCTTGCCAGTCCACTCAAGCTTTGTATCTTAATCGCCTTTATTTGATGTGAGATTAATAAAACGCATTCTCATTTTGAGCAATGATAAATCAGTGCCATTGAATTTGATTAATGTGAGATTCATCCTAATCTCCTTTGCTTGATATGAGGGTTATTATTAATGAAAGTAATATGATATCTATCTCATAGTTTTTTATTTTATTTTATTTTATGTGCAAGCTTGTCTTTTTTGTGCAATTTGAAAGCAAATTCAAGCTACAGCTCCTTAGTTTTTAGGTCTCGCCTACCAGACAGCACATACTGTCTGTTTGCAAAAAAGACATACAGCCTACCCATTGCTTACCTTTTCTTGCCTTATTTTCTTGTGTTCTAATCCTCAGCTGATTTATGTAACTGGTTCTCACAGCATGGTCCGTCTGGATGCCGTATAGGAGGGCAATGGCACATATCTCCTGCTTTGTGGCATTATCTAGAAATCATTTTGTGAAAAAGAGTTTTGTTGAACCTTGCCAATTGACTCAGATTCTCTGGGAAAAGAGACTTTTGGCCAATAGGAATGTGGACAATAAGTGCTATTGCGCAAAAGAAAGTTCCTGTTGGAAAATGTTTGCACTAAGTAGGTCTCTCATTTAACTTTTAAAACTGAAGCGTTTCTTTCACACTTCAAAAAAGGAAATCTCCCACTGAAAAAGAGGATTATTGTTTTAAACTCTATTTTAAAATTTAATTCAAATACTTCCATGCTTTTATGCACATGTTTCATTCCAAGGGTTTTGTTTATTTTATGTAAAATTTTAGGATTAAGTGCATTCTTAAGAGACACTAAGACGTTACTTTAATAATTTATCAGCATTGCTGAGATCAGTTTTGTTTCAGAAATGAAATTACTTTGTGTCATACAGAAATTAAATTGTCTGTTTACATCATTGCATAGACTTTTGTTTTAGTAGAATACTGAAGACAATGTACACATTCCATGTCCACTTTTTTTTGGAGTCCACCTTTTTGGCTATGAACATGTGTCAAAACTATGGATTTAGGGCCATATGTACGAACACATTTTCCCATAGACACAGAATGGGTAAAACCCTTTGCTACATCTGGCCCTTAGTTCCCAAAAATGTTAAAAGTAATCTTTCCAAAACAAAGTGCACAATGTGGAAACTCATGAGGAGAGATAAGATATTAGTTACTTTTTGGATATTGAGCCTCTCGCCTCACTGTCTCGCTATAAATTAGGGTAGTGATGTTAACCTGAGAACAAGAAATGTTTCCATTTGACTTGCAATGTTTTACTATCTTTTTTTCATTGTAGTGTTTTCTTTGGACTTCAAAAGAGTAGTTCAGATGTGGTGGGATGGTGGCGAGACTTAAAAAGTCTCACAAGTCAGCGACTGTGGTATAAATGAAGCTCTGAAAATCCACAGTAACTCGGATTGTGAATTATCTTTGTTGTTTAGCCACCTGCTCTTGGGGACGGTGTGTAGCCTGTTAAGGCAGGTTTGAATCCTGACAGACTTTTTGTTATTATTGCCTGGAAATTATTTAAATGTGTGGACGTCAGATTATGAAACAGTTAACACGTTTTGTACTGTTTTTTGTGTAGTTAGAGGAATGTGGTTATATCAAATTCCATCAAGAAAAAAACTGACCAAAGCCACCAAAACAAATGAAGGGTGGTAAATGGCATCAAGGGGCTTGAACTTGTCTAATAATGCTAAATAGAAGAATACGTCAGAATTACTTAAAAAGATGAGCCAAGGCTTTGCAGAAGTAGGTATGCTTGGTGATACAGCGCAGGTGACAAAAGTTTTCACAACTTGGTGGCAAGAAAGCAAAGGCCCTGTCTCTCAGTGGGCTTGCTTGAAACTAGGAGCTGATGCCATAGTGTGGGAGGACAAGTGGCGAGAGTATGAAGGGCTTTATCATGAAATTTGGGTGTGACTTCCAGGAGCACATGTGCCATATAGAGTCTAGTGTACCAGGCATAAGAATTTTAACTCAGTTCTCTGTTCTGCCGGAAGCCAATTAAATTTATGATGCACCTCCATCACATATTCAAATGTATGCAGCACAAAACAGACTAATAGATAAGATCCAAAGATGTTGTACTTTGGTCAGATTCTAAGTAGTAGCCACAGGTAACATTCTTTGGCATACTCGAGTCTGGATGGGGTTGCAGTATCTACCATTAAGGCTCTCATCTGCTGAGGGATAGCTGGGAGGATTTCTTCACAAATGTCACTGTGTACCCAGTCCATCAAACTGATGGTCCTCCTGCCTCATTTAGAATTGGGCAGACCATATGTATTCTGTTTAGAGGGCACCCCTATTGGCTCAGTTGACAGAATACTTCCTAAGAGAGTAGGGACCATCTGAGGACAGACGGTGAACGTCACAGGCCATAACTCAGCATCAAATCACTAAATTACTGACCGCACCCAAGTTTGCTTAAATGTGCTCTTTTCTATTCCAATGTATTATTTTAAACCTCTCATTTCTTCTTAGATACCAATAGAAATTAAGCATGATTACTGCTAGCTATTCCCATTCATATGTTGGAAAGGCATAAATGGGTAAAATCAACTGATTTCAAATGTTCCCATACAGTATTACCAGTGATTTATCACTAGATCTTTCTTGAGGGCTTGTTCCCCTGAATTTCTACTAATATTACCAGGTCGATAAAAATGAATACTATTGAGTTGGGATAATAATAACAGGTATTTACAGAAGTAGCAAGTCTGTGTGGGGAACTGATTCCATAACTTCACATTGTATTGTAATTACTATTAATTCTGTGTAGCTTCCTGGACACCTTGTTGATGCATGGTTTGCCCACGCAGACCACCCCGCTGCCTAGATTTTATTTTTGCCAGATTTCCTTTTAGCCCTTAATCTCAAAACGCAACAAGTGCAATGTATCAACAGTAGCTCTTTGTGTGCCAGTTAAGTGCGGCCTACTCGTTCCATTTGTCACCTGCTTCTGTTGCTCTTGTCCCCACATGTGTCAACCTGTGCGTGTTGGTGGAAGCGAGCTCGCGCTTCTGGCTGAGCATTGCGGTCGCGATGCCCCAGGTCTTAAGTGGGCGCTCTTCAGAGGCCGCAGCTGCCTCTTCAGTGCCTGTCGTGAGAGCTCCACCTGCGCCCAAGGGGATTCATTCACGAGTCTGCATTTACTGTCAGCGTCTCTTGTTATGAATGTCAGAATTTATTCAGCGTTGCAGAGAAAAATATTGGGTGACATTCTGTGCTTATCTGCAACGGTTTTCTTTTAAACCTGAGTAAAATTGTCATTAGGCATGCATAGCCCTCTGAAATTCTCGAGTATGGGTGTTTAACTTATTTGTTTTTGCTTCAGGCTGTTATGTTTGTTTATGTAATTTATCCCTGGATGGACATTTGTTCAAGTAGAAGATATTCTGCGGGGACCCGATACCAATGGGTTCTGCATCCCCAGACATTGTCATGTTGAGCAAGTCTCCCACCAGCATCTCACATGACTTTCACATGAAGACTCAATCTTCACGTTAAAGTTTTAATGCAAAATACAGGGCAAGTGCATTTTGGGTAAAATGAGTAATGTAGGTGAAATAACGTGGATTACGGAAGAAAAAACAGTTAGAACACCTCTTTTCCCTATTCACACGGAGGCTTTTTATTTATTTAGGGGTTTTATTAAGTGCTACTTACCACCCAATTGGTCGTGTGAAAGCCCTAGTGGAGTGACACCAAACGGTTCAAGTTTCAGATAAAGCAATGTGTCATGGTCAGGCTTTCCGACCCAATGTCATATAATTGTACCACTCAATAGTTCACACTGCCGCCAAAGGTTTGGGGATTCAGAAGCTCGGAACTGAGTCTACAGGGCAGACGATCTGAGATGTCTGACTGTTGGACTAGAAAAAAACTGCGATAAGATGATCCTGAGATAGAGGCGTTATTCAAATCTTAGGAGGAAAGGTGCATCTTTGGGGACTGCCTGAGTCTGAGGTAGTCGTTTTAAATGTTAGGTGGTTGGGTAAGTAGTTAGAGTTAATGAAGCCCTGTTAATGAAGGAATCAGCCACTGCATCTTTTGTATCTGAATCCATGGGGGAACAATAACTCTCTGTTAGCAGACATGTGACTGAACGTCAGTTCCTAAGGCAGAGAGCCTACCAGTGATATTCAGGGTAAAGTTGTGCAGTGTTGTGTTGACAAGACAGAGGACCTGATTTAGATCTTTGCGGTGCAGCGCACCCGAGAAGCCCGTCAAGTCAACGGTGTTCCGCCCACCGTATTTAGATGTTACAGTCTTGCAGACGGTGTACTGGCGGTGGTTTTCTTACGCAGGGAGGACATTGCGGGACCCAAAGTACATCAGACAATGGCAGTGGCTACTAAATACAGGTAAATCAAACACACACACACTGTCCTAGGTCATATATCTCCCCCTGCATCATACACCACATACACACCATTATCCGTTGACATTCCACCACAACATGTACATGTCACAAACACACATTGATGTACACCCATAATGCAACATACACACACCATTGACAATGCATCCACACAACGCAACCACAACATACTACACAACTACACACACACACACACACTCACACAACATCACAACTACACACATCACAACAGCAACCGCCACAGAACAACACTCACCTGACTGTTGCACGCAGCAGCACAACACAACAAACACACCAACATCAATGTCATAAGCAAGAGGCACACTGTAGAAAGCTGGCCTGGTTTGTAGTGGGTACCTAAGGTTCTTACACCATACACTAGGTCCGGTTATCCCTTATTAGTGAAATGTAGGCAGTGTTCTAGCAGCTTAGGCTGTCTAGGGGTAGCTGTAGCAGAGCAGCCAAGGCTGAACTAGGAGACATGCAAAGCTCTTGCAATACCACTATAGTCACACAGTACTTATACACAATAAAAGACAATACTCAGTGTTACCAAAATAAAGGTACTTTATTTTAGTGACACAAGACCAAAAATATCTTAGAGGCAATACTCCTACTGGAGGTAAGTATTATACACAATATATACACTAGTAATCAAATTCAGGTTACTAAATAGTCATAGAATAGTGCAAACAGTGAAAAACACAATAGATTGCAATGGTCTTAGGGGCAACACAAATCATATACTATAATAGTGGAAAGCGAAAGTCAGATTCCCCCTAAGCAAGTGTAGTGTGTAGAGGGGCGCTGGGAGTGTGAGAAAACACCAAAGGTAAGTAAAATACCCCACCCCAGAGCCCAGGAAAACAGGAGCAAAGAAGAGCAAGTTTCCTCAGAACACACTAGAAGTCGTGGTGAAGGATTATGCAAGAACCAAGCAAGATTGCAAGAAGCCAACAATGTATTCCTGGACCTGAAGACCTGTGGAGAGAGGAAACCAAGTCCAGAAGTCGATGAAGAGTCCAGGAGGAACAGGAGCCCCTGCCAACCACCAGAGATTCCACCACCAGAACACAGTATTTTCTCTGCTTGCATTTGTTTTCTCCCACCTAGTGGGAGCATTTTAAAATCTCCTGCCAAACATTAGCAAACATGCCTTCCCTGTCTGCAGAAGTGTGGGCAAAGAAAGCATGTTCTCTCTCACATGATGGGAGATTTAAACATGCTGCCCCCCCTCTGCTGGTAGAAGGCATCTGTTCTGTTTCCCTGGCTGTACTCCTGAGGGCACGGAAACAGAACAGAAATTGCTCTTGCCCTGAGGAAGCATGCAAAAACAGCTACGCCCTTTTGGATGCCTACAGGGACCCGGCTGATGGTGTGGGGACCTTGGGGCTCACCCTATGAACCCAACATGTGGTTTGCGGGCTTCCCTACCTCTGGCCTTGAGAGAGGGGTCCACAGGGCCCAAGAAGCTTTAGGAGGGGGCGCTCGGCCTTCCCACCCCATTTAAATAACATACTGCTCAGGAGGATGTGTCTTCTGGGCCTATGCTGGTGCAGGGATGAGGACAACACCCCGCTCCCCTTTTAAGCACAATTAGGCCCCAGGAAAGGGGTCCCTGGGACCTAAGGAGGCTCGGGAAGGGGGACGCGTGCCACCCTCCCCTGCGGGCAGGGAAACAGAACAGATATTTCTCCCACCTGGAGGGAGCATGCGAAGAACAGCTGCACTCTCGAGCAGCATGCAGAGAGCCGGCAGGCAGGGTAACTATTGTGTCCTGGGTGTAGGCTCGGACACAGTAACTGAGCCAGCCCTGAGAAGTGGGGTCCCGAGGGCCCTTTAAAGACTCAGAGAGGGGGAGGGCTTTCAGTGAATTTCTAGGGTTTTCTTCATTTGAAGTAATATTTTTTTATGTAAAGCCAAACCCCCTGATGCACACTGCCTTTGAGAAAATGGCTCTAAAGTTATAGGCAAACCAAAAAACACATTTTCTATGGACAAGTAGTCTTATCTATAACCACCTTGTGGTGACCACCACTGGTAACTTGTATATATATATATATATATATATGAGTTTACTCTTTGTTGTCATGGCCTATCACATTTACCCTACCCTTAGCGTTTCATCAGCTTTCCAAACACTGCTCATTATCGCACAAAATAGAAATGACACACTACTTCATAGGTGGTATTCCGAGATTTATTGCTGCACCCAGAATGCTACACAATACGTTTGGGCCCAATGGCATTTGTCAAGTGGCTTGACAAAGGGCATTCAGTCCAAAAGGGACACGATTGAGAGCTCTGAAGCAGAAGCAATGTAAGTGTTTCATAGTGTCAGTGGGTAATAGAGTTGTGAAGATTACATATATATCCACTCCTTGACCTCTCTGCAGAGTGCATAAAGTAGTGGTTGCATATGCACTAGTTGCAATTGCAGCAAAGTGTGGTATATGCAGATGGAAAATTTCAGAAAGATGTGAGGAGTAAAAAGTGAGAAATGTCTAGCAAAGTGAGAGACTGTATGAAAATGATGTGAAGGGTAGAAGAGGACTGATTCAGACACTTCGAAAGCCACTACCTCTTCCACACACTATAATAATGTTTCTGTCACAATTTTGCATATTTTGAATGGAAATATTTTCAATTGTAATTATTCCAACCACAATCATTGTTGTTACTCATTTATTTGATATAGCCAACAAGCATTAGTAGCACCAACAGTTCTTGCTTACGTATATGTGTCAGTTGCTGTGAGACTTGTCTGGATGCAACTACAAGAAAGCTCACTAATACTGGTCAGGTGGAATGCTATGTCAAGCATAGGATTTTAGGTTACATGTTTTAATGTTAGCTTTCTGTGTGTGTGTGTGTGTGTGTGTGTGTTGGGGGGGGAGCAAGTCACAAGGATTTCTATTTACGTTTTTTTGAATATGCCCCTTTTGAGACACAACACTCCCCCAACCCCTTTAAAGCACTGGGAGATAGAAACCATTAAATGTACAGCTAGGTTTAAATCTGCACTTGGAAATAGTGAATAGTGAAAAGGTGTAGAGTTACACCTAGGTTTAGTAGTAAACATATGGAAGAAGTTTATATCTACCTTTGCTACAAGGACCCTAAGGGGAATATTTATAAGCCCCTAGTGCCACATTGTGCCACATTACCTTATTTGTTTTTTTACGCTAATGTGGCCCAACGAGCCCAAAATCCTCGCGCCATATTTACAAAGTGGCACAACGCAGGCATTGCGCCACTTTGTAACCCTTTGCTCTACATTATGCCTGCATCAGGCATAATGTATACAAATGGAGGGGGGGTTCCCCTGTTTTGGGGCAGACAAAATGGTGCAAGGAAATCTAACAGATTTCCTTGCATCATTTGTAAGGGCACTTTTAACGCCTGCTCAGTGCATGCATTAAAAGGGGGCTTCCATTATTTAAAATGGGTCCCTATGTACTCTGCAAGGGTAGTGCCAAATGCCAATATTTTGGCGCTATTCCTGCAGAGTACATCAATTGCGTCAATAAAAATGATGCTATTGCCTCCTACCCTGCGCCTGGTGTGCCTTATCTTAGATGTGGTGCACAAACGGTGGCGGTAGGGGGACGCTAAGGGGCCCAAGGAAAGTGGCGCTGCACTAGTTACAGCGCCACATTTATTAAATATACCCCAGTATCCATTTTCCCCAGTGTGTTCAAAGAGGGGTTTGGCCTTTGCCACCCCTTCAAATTTGTTTTGGTGATGTGGTAGAAAAAGAAATATAGGCCCATATTAACTTTTTTAGTGCCACATTTGCGTCATTTTTTAATGCAAAAGCCGGACAAACTTACAAAATACAATTGTATTTTGTAAGTTTGCACCGCTTTTGCATCAAAAAGTGACCCAAATGAGGCGCTAAAAAAGTATAAATATGGGCCATAGTTGCTCGGATGTGAATGGAAATTCTCTGCTAGTTCGAATGAAGACTGCCAGTCGGAGGAAATGAAAGAGCAGAATCAAAGTTCAATTAGTTCGTTGAAGCTGATTTACACAGCAGAAAATCCAGTACTTTGTCTCACTGTCTCTAACCACCCCCTTCCCCCTCAACAGATTTAAGTCCGTCGCAACTTCATCCGGTGAGCATGTGGCACGGGCCATTTGGAGGATATAAAATCTGTTTTTGGTTCTCTGCACAGAAAAAAATGCAGATTAAAAAAAAACATAAAGAAACCTGTATTTGGACACAGACACCTCCTTTCTCCCAGCTCCCCATTAAAGCAAGGTTGATTCAGAGGAGAACATCAGGAACAAATTAGGGCTGAACTTTGGATATCCCAGCAAATCATTCATCTCGAGAGTTTCATGGAGGTGATTTTCAAATTGAATTCCCCCTTGGCTGCAAAAACATCAATTTCATGCATTTTCTCCCCGGTGAAACTCTGGGGAGAGGTCCAGGAAGCAGACGCAGGAAGGGGAGAAGGAGGGGCCAGATATGAATGTCTGTCTAGCCTTATTAGGCGGGTCCCAGGTATTTATTTATAAGGCATAACAGCTATAATTGCAGGCAGTACACTGACTTACATCCGTGATGTTCGACAGGTTTGTAAGAAAATGACATTTGTATTATATCTGAAAATCATCAGCCAATACGTGCAGTGCATTTGAAACTATTAGTCTTTTTACTGAACTTGCAGTTTCAATAGTTGTGGTCTGGTACATGTGATCGCTTTACTCTTGAAAAAACATCCCACATGTATAGATACAGCAAATGATGTATTCATTTTAAAGGCAACATGTTTATGTAATGGGTCATTGAAGGAAGCTCATGATTTTGCATGTTAATACCTCATTTACATCAATGTCATCTCTGGCAATTGTATCCTCTCCCCTGATAGCTGGATCCTTTCCATCTATCCATTTCAGTTATCCACCTGAACCTTCACACATTGGTCATTCTTCCTCCTTCCCACTTTTAACTGCTAGTCCCACCATTAGGGACAGATGTCAAGTGCAAGTTTAAATGCATGCGTGTTTGATGTACACTGAAACATGAAATTCACTTATTTTCTCCACATTGCACCTCCTCGATTAGTTCCTATGCAGGTCCATAGGTGCAAGAAATTTCAGATGTGTGGACAGCCCACATAATTCTTAGATTTGGTCGGACCGACCACTCTCCCTTTCATCTCTCACTGGGTCTTAGCACACAGCCATGGTCCCCCATCTCCTCACCCTCCAACCAAAGTAGGTTTCCTGTAAATCAGTTCAACATCTCTTCCTGCTCCTGAAACACCACCCTGCGCACCTCAATTTAATAGGAAAAGTAACCTGTATACCTTGCATCTTCTTGGTCTTAATTATCTCATGTCAACCACCAAACAGTAACTGAATACCCCTGCATGGACATTGGCATTGGCTTCTCATACTTATCACATGTGGGACCCTATTTATCTTTAAGTTCAAATCTATCTATCAGCTGCGGATCCCACCCCCTGCCAGCAGTGGCAGCTACAAACTTGACAAATAAAACTATAATAAACTGTGTTTATTATTGTTTTAATTTTCGGTAGTGGGCCATGGGGATGACAGGCACCAGGGGAAGTGGTAGGTGCACTCCCCCCAGTGCGCATGTGGGTTTAGACGGGGGTCTCATGCGCTCTGAGCTGTCTTCAACCTGGCACTTTGTTGCCAGGTTGTCATGGAGACATGCGCTTTGCTGTCATGGAGACATGCGCTCTGAGCTGTCTCCAAACTAGCACTGTGTTGCCCGGTTGCAGAGAGCAGGTTCCCAGTCTGCCTGGGAATGCAAATCAAGAGCACTCAGGCCAGTTCTGATGCTGCTCTAATGCTGACAGCAGCATGAGATTAGTGTTAGGATTTGGTGTAGGGCAGGCTGGGAGCCTGTGCCTTTAGCGAGGGACGCAGAAGAGTGACGAACTGGCGGAGATGTAGCAGTTTTGAGGGTATTTTGTGTGTCTTTTTTGTTTTGTGCTGACCCGCCACTTTGCCCTGGCTTCAGCCGACACTGCTATCTATCTATCTATCTATCTATCTATCTATCTATCTATCTATCTATCTATCTATCTATCTATCTATCTATCTATCTATCTATCTATCTATCTATCTATCCATCTATCTAGATATAAATATAGAGATATATTTATTTCAATATATTTATATAGATACATATATTTTATATTTTTTGTAATTTTTTCTATATGTAGATAGATAGATATAGACAGCTATATTTAGATAGAAAGGTTTATATATATATGTTATATTTTGTTGGTCAAACCCCATGCACAGTGTGGGGTATGCTGCCTTTGGAGGGTTGGCCACAGGGCCTGGCCATGCGCAATGTGGAGTTGGCTGCATGCAAGGGGTTGGCCACACGGCCT
Organism: Pleurodeles waltl; assembly: GCF_031143425.1. NCBI lineage: Eukaryota > Metazoa > Chordata > Amphibia > Caudata > Salamandridae > Pleurodeles > Pleurodeles waltl. The sequence goes on along the minus strand of NC_090440.1, from coordinate 1,189,071,302 downwards.
GGCTTTCAGGTCAGGCTTTGTGGACAAACCCACACTGTGCATGGCCAACAGCCAAGCGCAGCGGGGGTTGGCTCCATGCAAGAGATTGGCTGAAGGACCTGTGGTCAAACCCCGCCATGCATGTTCAAATGACCTGCACTGAGTTGGGTTATGAATGCAGGGTGTGGCTGCAGGGCCTGACCTGCAGGCATGCCCTTTACCCAACCTACATCTGTGCATGGCCTGAGCCTGGGCACGGCGGAATTTGGATAAATGTGTGGTAATTAAAAAGTAATTCAAATAAAAAAAAACATAGGAATTCTCTGAAAAACCCAAAGGTTAAAATCACACTATAGTTAGGTTACATTTTCACTAATAATGTTTTAAACTCTAAAAAACACTGAAATTCACCAGTTAGAGCTAGAGATATCTCAAGTAATCATAACTTTGTGCCATACTGCAACTATAACTCACACCCTCCATGCACCGCTAATAACAGTACTTATTATATCACTCATGACATCTAAGTCGACATCATTGATAATATCACTGTGCCTGGCAGGAGTGCGAGTTATATTTATCTTAGGGCACAAGTTATAGTTACTTGAGATAACTTTAACTATATATATATATATATATATTTCTCTGTGAACTAAAAAGTAGTGGTCTCCTTTGTCACTGGCGCTGTCAAGACTCTGTTTGATTGAATTGTTTCTCATATATATATATATGTTCGATGGCATGTGTAGCTGCAGATACACATGCTGTGCGCATCCCGCCATCTAGTGTTGGGCTCGGAATGTTACAAGTTGTTTTTCTTCGAAGAAGTCTTTTTGAGTCACGAGATCGAGGGACTCCTCTCCTTTCGGCTCCATTGCGCATGGGCGTCGACTCTATCTTAGATTATTTTCTTTCCACCATCGGGTTCGGACGTGTTCCTCTTCGCTCCGTATTTCGGTTCGGAAAGTTAGCTAAATCTCGGATAATTCGACGGTATTGTTTGCGTTCGGTATCGGGTTAGTTACAACAGATCGACATGGAATTTTGAAGAGCTCCGGTGGCCCTTCGGGGTTTTCGATTCCCTGGCGGGGCCTGGTCGGCCCGACCTGGTGCGTCTTCAAGGCTAATGGAACGGACCCCATTCCGCTTCTGCCCGAATGTCACAACAAGTATCCTTACACAGATCAGCATCTGGTCTGATATTTGTGTTTGTCTCCCGAACACAAAAAGGATACCTGCGAGGCCTGTCGAGCGTTTCGGTCGAGAAAAACGCTAAGAGACCGAAGAGCAAGAAGACTACAAATGGCGTCGGCAGGTCAACAACACTTGGAAGAAGAAGAAACCTTCTCTATTGTGGACGCCGAGAACCGTGAGTAAGACGTCACTGCCCAAAACTCACAGAAGATTCACTAAAGCCCAGGGGACGCCATCGCCAACAGGCCATGGCTTAACCCGAAAATTAGGTGACCGACCATCAGCACCGAAAAAGGGCACACATGTGTCGAAGTCATCCAACTCCGGTCGAGATACCGGCACAGAACAGACTCGACCCCGAGACACCGGGTCAGAGCAATCTCGACACCGAGAGGGCGGCACCGAAATGAGTCGTCACCGAGAGATCGGAACACCGAAAGGAAAAAAAGTGTCTTTGGAGCCGAAAAAGACGGTTGAAAAGGTTTCGATACCGAAACATCCGGCCTCGGAGCCAAAACCAAGTTCCTACACAGAGGAACAGGGCCTGTCCTCACAGATGCAAGGACACAGATTTGGGCAGGAGCTAGAGGCAGGGGAGCCAGATTACACTCAAAGGAGGCTCCACATTCAGAAGGACACAGGGAAAATCAGTACTCTCCCTCCAATCAGAATTAAAAGGAATCTTGCCTTCCAAGAGAAAGACAAGCAACCACAAGCAAAGGTGGCAAAACAAATAACTCCGCCACCATCACCACAACGCTCACCACAACCATCACCGATAGCCACTCCACCAATGATGCAGTCTCCAACTCATACAGGAATGAGTCAGGATGATCCTGATGCATGGGATCTTTATGATGCGCCTGTATCAGATAACAGTCCTGACTGTTATCCAGCGAGACCGTCACCACCTGAGGACAGTACTGCCTACACACAGGTGGTGTCAAGAGCAGCTGCGTTTCACAATGTCACCCTGCACGCAGAACCAATAGAGGATGACTTTCTGTTTAATACACTGTTGTCCACACATAGCCAGTACCAGATTCTCCCTATCTTACCGGGAATGCTGAAACACTCAAAACAAGTGTTTCAGGAGCCTGTGAAAGGCAGGGCCATTAAACCAAGGGTGGAGAAAAAGTACAAACCGCCACCAACAGACCATGTGTACATCACGCAGCAATTAACACCAGACTCAGTGGTAGTAGGGGCAGCTCACAAAAGGGCGAACTCACACACCTCGGGAGATGCACCACCACCAGACAAAGAAAGTCGCAAGTTCGACACAGCGGGGAAAAGGGTCGCAGCACAGGCAGCCAACCAATGGCGCATTGCCAACTCACAGGCCTTGCTGGCTAGATTTGATAGGGCTCATTGGGACGAAATGCAACATTTCATAGAACACCTACCCAAAGAGTTCCAAAAGAGAGCACAACAAGTGGTGGAAGAAGGCCAGAGTATCTCTAACAATCAGATACGGTTAGCAATGGATGCAGCAGACACAGCTGCTAGGACTGTAAATACAGCAGTCACCATACGGAGACACGCATGGCTATGCACCTCAGGATTCAAGCCGGAAATTCAACAAGCGGTGCTGAATATGCCTTTTAACGGACAGCAGTTGTTTGGGCCGGAGGTGGACACTGCTATCGAAAAACTTAAAAAGGACACAGATACGGCCAAAGCCATGGGCTCACTCTACTCCCCACAGAGCAGAGGCACATTTCGTAAATCACAGTTTAGAGGGGGGTTTCGGGGACAGAGCACAGAAACCTCAACCTCACAAACAAGACCCACTTACCAGAGTCAATATCAGAGGGGAAGTTTTCAGGAACAATACAGAGGGGGACAATTCCCCAAAAATAGAGGGAAGTTCCAGAGTCCCAAAACACCGCAAAATAAACAGTGACTTCAGCGTCACAAATCCCCAACACATAACACCAGTGGGGGGGAGTCTAACCAATTTTTACAAAAACTGGGAGGAAATAACAACAGACACGTGGGTCCTAGCCATTATCCAACATGGTTATTGCATAGAATTTCTACAATTCCCTCCAAATGTCCCACCGAAAACACACAACATGTCCAAACAACACATGGATCTATTACAACTAGAGGTCCAAGCATTGTTGCAAAAAGATGCAATAGAGCTAGTACCAATTCATCAGAAAGGAACAGGAGTTTACTCATTGTACTTTCTCATACCCCAAAAAGACAAAACTCTAAAACCTATCCTAGATCTCAGAACATTAAACATCTACATCAAATCAGATCACTTTCACATGGTGACACTGCAAGACGTGATCCCATTGCTCAAACAACAGGACTACATGACAACACTAGACCTCAAGGATGCGTATTTCCATATACCTATACCTCCTTCACACAGAAAGTACTTAAGGTTTGTAATCCAAGGGGTACATTACCAGTTCAAAGTGCTGCCATTCGGAATAACAACAGCGCCAAGAGTTTTTACAAAATGCCTGGCCGTAGTGGCAGCCCATATCAGAAGGCAGCAAATACATGTGTTCCCGTACCTAGACGATTGGTTAATCAAAACCAATACGCAAGAACGGTGTTCACAACACACAAAGTATGCCATAGAAACCCTTCACAAGCTAGGTTTCTCACTCAACTACAACAAATCACAACTACAGCCGTGTCAAATACAACAGTACTTAGGAGCAACAATCAACACAACAAAAGGGATTGCCACTCCAAGTCCACAAAGGGTACAGGCATTCCAAAACGTAATACAAGCCATGCACCCAAAACAAAAGTTTCAGGTAAAATTAGTGATGAAGCTACTAGGCATGATGTCCTCATGCATAGCCATTGTCCCAAACACAAGACTACACATGCGGCCCTTACAGCAGTGCCTAGCATCACAATGGTCACAAGCACAGGGTCAACTTCAAGATCTAGTGTTGATAGACCGCCAAACATACACCTCGCTTCAATGGTGGAACACTATAAACTTAAACAGAGGGCGGCCTTTTCAGGACCCAGTGCCTCAATACGTAATCACAACAGATGCTTCCACGATAGGGTGGGGAGCACACCTCAACCAACACAGCATCCAAGGACAATGGGATACTCAGCAGAGACAGCTTCATATAAATCACTTAGAACTACTAGCAGTATTTCTAGCGTTGAAAGCATTTCAACCTATAATAACCCACAAATACATTCTTGTCAAAACAGACAACATGACAACAATGTATTATCTGAACAAACAGGGAGGGACACACTCGACACAGTTGTGTCTCTTAGCACAAAAGATATGGCATTGGGCGATTCACAACCACATTCACCTAATAGCGCAGTTCATACCAGGAATTCAAAACCACTTAGCCGACAATCTCTCTCGGGATCACCAACATATCCACGAATGGGAAATTCATCCCCAAATACTAAAGTCTTACTTCCAAATATGGGGAACACCGCAAATAGACCTATTTGCAACAAAAGAAAACGCAAAATGCCAAAACTTCGCATCCAGGTACCCACAGGCTCACTCTCAAGGCAATGCGTTATGGATGAGTTGGTCAGGGATATTTGCATACGCTTTTCCCCCTCTCCACTCCTTCCATATCTAGTAAACAAATTGAGTCAAAACAAACTCAAACTCATACTAATAGCACCAACTTGGGCACGACAACCTTGGTACACAACACTACTAGACCTCTCAGTAGTGCCTCATATCAAACTGCCAAACAGACCAGATCTGTTAACTCAATACAAACAACAAATCAGACACCCGAATCCAGCATCGCTGAATCTAGCAATTTGGCTCCTGAAATCTTAGAATTCGGACACCTAGACCTTACACAAGAATGTATGGAAGTCATACAACAAGCTAGAAAACCAACCACAAGACATTGCTACACAAATAAGTGGAAAAGAATTGTTTATTACTGCCATAATAATCAAATTCAACCATTACACGCATCTGCTAAAAACATCGTAAGCTACCTACTACTCTTACAAAAGTCAAAGTTAGCTTTTTCATCCATTAAAATACATCTCACTGCAATTTCAGCTTATCTGCAAATTACGCACTCAACTTCACTATTCAGAATCCCAGTCATAAAAGCATTTATGGAGGGTCTGAAAAGAATTATCCCACCAAGAACACCACCAGTACCTTCGTGGAACCTCAACATTGTATTAACACGACTCATGGGTCCACCTTTTGAACCCATGCACTCATGTGAGATACAATACTTAACATGGAAAGTAGCATTTCTAATAGCTATCACATCTCTCAGAAGAGTAAGTGAAATACAAGCCTTTACCATACAAGAACCCTTTATTCAAATACACAAGCATAAAGTAGTTCTACGAACAAATCCAAAATTCTTACCTAAGGTCATATCACCGTTCCACTTAAATCAAACAGTGGAACTCCCAGTGTTCTTTCCAGAACCAGATTCTGTAGCGGAGAGAGCATTACATACATTAGACATCAAGAGGGCACTAATGTACTACATTGATAGAACAAAACAAATTCCCAAAACAAAACAACTGTTTGTTGCTTTCCAAAAACCTCATACAGGGAATCCAATATCCAAAAAAGGCATTGCCAGATGGATAGTTAAATGTATTCAAACCTGTTTTATAAAAGCAAAAAGAGACCTGCCTATTACACCAAAGGCACACTCAACTAGAAAGAAAGGTGCTACCATGGCCTTTCTAGGAAACATACCAATGACGGAAATCTGCAAGGCAGCCACATGGTCGACGCCTCATACATTTAGCAAGCATTACTGCGTGGATGTGTTAACAACACAACAAGCCACAGTAGGACAAGCAGTATTACGTACTTTTGGGGAGATAACTGATTACTAGTCTATGCACAGCATGTGTATCTATGGCTGAAGCTACACATGCCATCGAACGGAAAATGTCACTTACCCAGTGTACATCTGTTCGTGGCATGAGACGCTGCAGATTCACATGCGCCCTCTCACCTCCCCGGGAGCCTGTAGCCGTTTTAAGTTGAGAAAAAAAAAAAACAATTGGTCTTGAACATTTGTAAATTTGTAAATATATCACTTTTAACCACATTATGTACATACATATTTACTCCATTGCATGGGCACTATTACCATATACACAACTCCTACCTCACCCTCTGCGGGGAAAACAATCTAAGATGGAGTCGACGCCCATGCGCAATGGAGCCGAAAGGGGAGGAGTCCCTCGATCTCGTGACTCGAAAAGACTTATTTGAAGAAAAACAACTTGTAACACTCCGAGCCCAACACTAGATGGCGGGATGTGCACAGCATGTGAATCTGCAGCGTCTCATGCCACGAACAGATGTACACTGGATAAGTGACATTTTCCACATATATATATATTATATATATCACGGCACACACAGGAATTCTTGTGTTTGAAATTTATTCTCCCAACAGGGATGAGTAACCCCTGTTGGAAGAATAAAGAAAAAGATGAGTGGTGGTTGGGTTACTCATCTCTGTTGGAAGAATACATTTCAAACACAAGGATTCCTGTGTGTGCCATGTTTGACCTTGTGTCATTTGGTGGAGAAGTGTTTACAGGCCTGGCCCGTCCCTGACATGAGCACCAATTTTATGGAGCGCGCCCTGATAGGGGCCATTTGGAGAAATATATATATATATATATATATATATATATATATATATATATATATATATATGTATATATATATATATATATAAATATATATATATACACACACACACACAAACACATATATATAAAAAATTTAATTAAAAAAACAAAGGTTATAGGGATGTTATAGTTAGGCTCACATTTTAAACATGCAAAACCATAGAAATTCACCACTTATAGTTTGTGTTATCTCAAGTAACTATAACTTGTGTCCTAAGGTAACCCTAACTATATCTGCTGAATTTCTATGGTATTGTACATTTAAAATGTGAGCCTAACTATAGCGTCCCTGTAACCTTTGCTTTTTTTAAGTGAATTTCTATGTTTTTTAAATTTTATTTCCTAACTATAACGTCCCTGTAACCTTTGTTTTTTTAGTGAATTTCTTTGTTTGTTTTAATGTAAAATAATTTTAATTACTATATGTCAATTCAACCACCATTGTGCACGCCTTGTTATACTGTGATATATGGTGATTTATGGTGAGCGTTGCCTTAGGAGGACATTTTAAATCTACGGAGACTGTGCACTGCAGTTTCCAACCCATAGTTGTAAGTCGTGCGTGAACCTCTGCACTGTGAATTTTTATAATAACAATTTCATTGGTATTCCAAATATGAGGTTTACACAATTATTTAGGTTTATTTCTAAAATTGTGGATGACCTTGCACTGTTAGGGCATTCAGCTTATGTTTGGCCAGTGATTTCAATGTGTGGCCTCCTACTTTGAACACAGTGCTTGGTTTACTCACTCGCATTGACTTGCACAGTGCGAAATAAATTTCATGTCGTACTTACCTTGATTTGGTTAACAGAATAGAAGTTGCGGGTCTGACTGGAAAGAAACAGCCTACCTTATGGGGCAGAAGCATTTATTCTACAATAGATTATGGCCCTCACTACAACCCTGGTGGTCGATGATAAAGCGTTGGTAATACTGCCAACAGTCCGGCGGCAAAAAAAATTGAATCACGACCATGGCGGAAACCGCCAACACAGACAGCCCCATTAACACTCCGACCGCCACTGTGGTAGAAACAAACACTGTGGCGGTAACCGGCAACAGACAGACGGAAGACAGTGTACCGCCCACACTATTACAAGTCACCAATCCACCAGCTTTTCCGGGGCGGTACCAATGCCATCAAAAGCATGGTGGAAACAGTACACAGAAGGGAAACCACTCACCTCACAACACCCAACGAACAACCAGGACACCATGGAGCCCAAGTTACAGGTGTTACCAATGTTGGTTTACCTCCTCATCTACCATCTACAACATTAAAGACGGCGGCGACGATGACGGTGAGTACTGCACCTAGTACATAGGGGAGGGGGAAAGGAAAAAGAGAGTGACACACACACGTAACACTCAACACCCCCACCCACAACAACATACACACACACATCCAATTACATCACCGATACACCCCGTCACCCCTTGGAAGAACGCAAGGACCAAATGAAATGAGTTTAAAGAGTGTAATATTCGAACAATCAATTAGCCCAAGATAACTTCAAATCACCAGTATATACAAATATTTACAGCAAGTAAAAAAGTCTGTACACTGTCCCATTAAATGTCCGTGGACCAGTGGTCCCAAAAAGCATGGGTGAAACCCACACATGACACCTGCCTCAAAACGGAGAGAAAACTGCAAGGGCATCAGCTCGAAAAAAACACAGGCACCTCAGGGGGAGAAGGGGAGGGGGGGGACCTCAGCCAAATGATGGGATGACGCCACTGCTCCTCGAGGGGGCTCGATGCCCACTGCTTGCTCCTGGGGAGTGCAAAGCCACAGTCTCTCAAGTGGGTGGGTTGCTCACTGCCTGGTCCTGGGGAGTGCAAAGCCACAGTCTCTCAAGTCTCTCAAGTGGGTGGTTTGCCCACTGTCTGGTCCTGGGGAGTGCAAAGCCACAGTCTCTCAAGTCTCTCAAGTGGGTGGGTTGCCCACTGATGGGTCCTGGGGAGTGCAAAGCCACAATCTCTCAAGTGGATTGTTTGTCCACTGCTTGCTCCTGGGGAGTGCAAAGCCACAGTCTCTCGGGTGGATGCCTTCCTCCACTGGCTCTGGAGGGGGCCTAGTGCCCAGTGATGCTTCATTCTGCAATGGACTGGGGCAGTGGATGCTGTTCTCCATTGGTTCTGGAGGGGGCATGGTGCCCAGAGTGCTTCATCCTGCAAAGGACTGGGGTAGTGGATGCTGTTCTCCACTGGTTCTGGAGGGGGCATGGTGCCCAGTGACGCTGTACCAGTGGTGTGGCAGTTCCCATTCCCTCACATGGGTGTCTGAGCCAGGAGATATACTGGTAGCAGGTAGCATGATACTCCATGGAGGCAGAGCCATGCTCCTCCTTGCGACGACTAAGGCTGCAAACTGCTGGAAGTGCCAGTGCTGGTGGTGGTGCCTCAAGGAGTGTGTGCAGGGTCCAGGACGTCTCCTGCAGGTTCAGATGCCTGCCCACTGAGGATGCTGCTGATGTCCGCTCTAGTGGCACTAGGTGGGCATGTCACGGGGCAGGTGGCGGTGTCTGCAGCGGTGTCTGCGGCGGAGATGCTACCAGTGGTGCAGGTGTCTGCACTTGTGGAGGGAGACACCAGGCCGTCTCCTGCAGCCTCAGAAGGCTGTTCACTGGGGATGATGCTGGTGACTGTAGTTGAGGTAGCTGCTGTGCAGGTGGTGGTGCAGGTGGCAGTTGTTGCGGCAGTGCCCACCGCGGTACAGGTTGCTGGGCTGTCTTGCGGAAGGGGTGACACCAGTCCATCACCCGGAGGCTCCGTACTGTGAGCTGACTTCCCTTTGCTCTTGTGTCCCTTCCCCACCTTGGAAGTCACTGCTGGGACCTTGGCACTGTCCTCTTTGGTTCTGGAAGAGGCCTTGCTGGGTGGTTGGTGCGGCTTTTCTCCTCTGCATGCTGGCCCCTTCTTTACCTTGGCAGGTGGCGGAATATGGTGGTCCTTGGCTTCACTAGGTGGCACATTGGCAGCCCAGATGGGTGCACCCTTTGATGTTCCTGGACTTGCAGGGACCACAGTGGATGAGGATTTGTTGGCTGAGGTGCTGGTCAGGGCTCTAGACAACCTGGCCATAAGGGAAGGACAAGGGGGGGGAGGTGTAAGGAAGAGGTCAATGCTAGCCAGGAAAAGTTTCTCAGACACACTGGGACCGGAATATGGAGGGGGTTTGAGAGTGGAAGAAGAGGTAGTGGTTGTAGGAGGTGTACATCTGCTGAGTTTGGGTGAAGGTGCATGGGTTGGAGGCTGTTGTGCGGTGGATGGCTGAGTGGGTGTGTGCCAGCATTTGTGTACTTTAAGAGGAGGGCTCACAGACACACTGGGAGAGGACACAGGGTATGTGTGAATGATAGTGGGGGTGGTGATTGCACGTGAGCGGTGTGCAGTGATGGGCATGCTGGTGATGGAGGTAGTGGCTGAGGATGTAGTGCACGCAGGTGTGAGTGGAGACAAGACTGGGAGGGAGGTGGAGGATGTGGAGGTGGGGGACACACTGGAGTCAGTGGATGGTGGTGTGTCTGCATGCTTGTGTGAGTGCCTGTGGGATGTGTGGTGCTTATGTTTGCCTGAGCCACTTTTGTGTGTTGATGTGTGTGCATGCTGGTCTGATGGTGTGCTTGGGATAGGCTGAGGTAGAGGAGATTGGGTCTGGGTAGTTGAAGTTGGAGGGGGAGGCTGGACACAGGGACAATGGCTGCCATCAGTGCTGAGGCCAGAGCCTGAAATGCTCTCTGTTGGGCCGCCACGCCAGAGTGAATGTCCTCCAGGTATGCATTTGCTTGTTGCAAATGCCTCTCGACACTGTGGAAGGCATTCAAAATGGTTGACTGCCCAACAGTGAGGGATCTCAGGAGGTCAATACCCACCTCACTGAGGGCAGCAGGGCTGACTGGGGCAGGGCCTGAGGTGCCTGGGGCGAAGGAGATGCCCACCCTCCTGGGTGAGCGGGCAAGGGAAACACGCTGAGGGGCTGCTGGGAGGGCGGTGCTGGTAGGGGGGTTGGCGCCTGTACCTGTTGTTGCGGTGGGCACAGATGTGCCTGTCACCGCCAGGGAGACCCCATCAGAGGAGGAGTCGCTGTCGCTGGTGTCCCCTCCTGTTCCCATCATGGAGCTCCCCTCGCCCTCCGTCCCACTAGTGCCTTCAGACTCCATACATTCACCCTCCTGGGCCATGTGGGTTGCAGCTCTCTCCTGCTCTGGTGCTACTGCTCCTCCGCCAGATGATGCTAATGCACACAAGGACAGGGTGGCAAAACAAAAAGGGGGGAAAGACAGAGGAGACACATGGTCAATTCCAGCAACACCACTACCGTTGGCGGACACAACACACAGGGAGCAACCCTATGCACTAGCCCATGCACTCACAGTTCTTAGGAAAATCAGCTGCCCATGGGGGACGATGCCTAACCCCATTTGCTGCACACCTGCAACCCACAGGAGCCTGACTAATTGTAGATGCCTGCTACCACTATTGGGGTTGGAGTGGCACAGAGCCTGCCTAACAAGGGACCTACCCAACCAAGTTCACCCTGGCCTAGGGGAACCCACAGCCCAGATCCCCCACCCAGACACCTCGTAAAGCGCACAGAGTCAGCTGAATGAGACTGTAGTCACCTCCTTGTGGCTGCTGTGATGCCCTCAAGCATCCATCCAATTCCGGATATGCCACCGCCAGTATCCGTAACATCAGGGGGGTCATGGTGCGACGGGCACCCCTTCCACGTTGGGAGGCCATCCCCAGCTGGGTCTCCGTCGTCTTCTTGCACCAGCAGCACAGGTCCTCCCATCTCTTGTGGCAGTGGGTGCTCGGTCTATTATAGACCCCCAGGGTCCGGACTTCCTTGGCGATGGCACGCCAAATACCCTTCTTCTGGTGGGCGCTGACCTAGAGGAAAGGTAAAGTAAGAATGGAACTTACTCCACCATCCGGTTCTTCTTACTCATTGCCCTCCAGTTCCCACCCATGCCCCGAAACACATACAACGACCATCCTCACATGCAGGCCACAGCCCCCCCACCAACATGTATCCTCCATCCAGACAACTCCATACATTCATGTCCCATCCATTATGCTCACAGTGTACTCACCTGTTTGTCTGGAGTACCATAGAGTAGCGTGTACTGGGGGAGGACCCCATCCACCAGTTTGTCCAACTCCTCCGCGGTGAAGGCAGGGACCCTTTCCCCAGACATATGAGCCATTGTCCCTTCCAGACTGAGGTCACAGCAGCACTTGCAGTGTAGGTCCTCTGCTGTTGAAGGTCAGGTATCAAGTGAGTGAACAGATAGAAAATGGCAGTCACGTCCAAGGCGGTGTGTTCCATCACCGCCGGTGTGCATCTTCATTGGCTCCTGGAACCCATATGGCCCAATGACAACCAATGCTGAATTGCGCGACGCTGCACAATGCCAGCACAGTTATTCCTCATTTCCCCTTGTCCGTCCTTACAGGTCAGCCAGCCACCATTTCAGGGGGGCACATGGCAGGGCACCTAACTGCGTCACAGCACATTTGGGCAGGAATACGGACAGACAGCGCCACACACCGATTAAATCACAATAGTGCTTAACACCCTTGTGCAACCTACGTGGTACATGACCCTCTGCTCAACATTCCCCTCCATAGGGCACATCTGCTGTGGCTGATGATGAGATTTCATCATCCTCTGGTGTACAGACCCCTGGTGGACCTGTCGACAATGGAAGACAGACACATCATTATCACCTACAGACTTGATCGTGCCACAATCCAAGAACTCTGTGCCCAAATGGAGCCTGACCTGATGTCAGCTATCCGGCAGCCCTCAGGTATCCCCCCTTTAGTACAGGTTCTGTCAGTGCTCCATTTCCTGGCCAGTGGTTCCTTTCAGACAACAGTGGCCATGGCATCAGGGATGTCACAGCCAATGTTCTCTAACGTGTTGACCAGAGTTTTGTCTGCCCTACTGAAACACATGCGCAGCTACATCGTTTTCTCCCAGGTGAATGATTTGCCCAAAGTGAAAGGTGACTTCTATGCCCTGGGACATATCCCCGACATCATTGGTGCCATTGATGGTACACAGGTGGCATTTCTCCCCCCACCCCCGGCAGGAATGAACAGGTGTATAGAAATCGTAAAAGCTACTAGAAGAAGAAATTGAAAACCGAAACAACATCATCATGCAGTACTTCCAGTGAGACAAAGGTAAGAGACTGGCACTGCTCCTCTCATATCAGACTACTGTAGGACATTGTATAAGTCTGCCTTTTCACCTCTGTGTATGGACCCTCACAGTCCACAATGGCTTTCATTTTCACAGATCTGGGCACCACATTCTGCCTTATGCTATGTTCACTGCTGCCCAACAACTGTCATACTTTGGTATGTGCAAATGAACATTAACATTGATATTTGTCAAGGTGGTTGTAATAACATATTTGTGAAAGTACATACTGACTCCAGATTGTTTTGTGATTATAGGGTGTTTATTTAAGTGCTAATAAGTGAAGGGGGATGTGCAATGGGCTGGGGTGATGGTGGAGGAATATCCATGGTAGAGTCCAGTCTCTTTGGATCACAGGTGCATTGTCCAAGGGGGCATAGGAAATGGAGCAATGGCAGTTCAAGGTTGTCAGGGTGACATAGTGGGACAAAAGGGTGACAATCAGGAGTGTCTTATTTCCTGGCGGGGGTCTTGGCAATGTTCTCTGTCTTGTGCCTGGATCGCAGGGACCATTTGCAGGGTGGTTCTCCTTCTGCAGGGGGTGGAGTGCTGGTGGCCTGTTGGTCCTGTGGCGAAACGTCCTGTCCACTAGTTCCGGTGGATGTGGAGGGCTGTTCATCGTTCGGCTGGTGTCATTGGCCCGGTGGTGTGCCACTGTCTCCCTCATGGTGTTGGCCATGACTGCCAGCACCCCTGCCATGGTGACCAGGGTGGTGTTAATGGACTTCAAGTCCTCCCCGAAACCCATGTACTGTTCCTCCTGCAGCCGCTGGGTCTCCTGAAACTTGGCCAGTACCGTGCCCATGGTCTCCTGGGAATGGTGGTGTGCTCCCATGATGTTGGAGAGTGGCTCATGGAGTGTGAGTTCCCTGGGCCTGTCCTCCACCTGTCACACAGCAGTCCTCCCAGCTTCCCTGTTGTCCTGTGCCTCTGTCCCCTGAACCGTGTGCCCACTGCTACTGACCCGAGGTCCCTGATCGTCCTGGGTTTGTGGAGTTGGCTGGGGTCCCTGTAGTGGTGGACACACTGCTGATTGATGTGTCCTGGGGACAGTGGCATGGGCCCGCTGGGTGGGTGCTGTGGTGGTGTTACCTGAGGGGGGAGGTTCAGTGGTGGTTTGGGACTGTGGCAGGGGAACCGTCTGTCCAGAGGTCCCTGATGGGCTGGGCTGGTCATCTTGATCCAAGCGTGCAGAGCTGCTGTCGTCACTGTGGGCCTCTTCTGTGGGGGGACTGGATATGGCTGGCACCTCCTGTCCAGTGACATTGGGTAGGGTTCCTGTTGGGGTGTAAATGCATTGTTATTGTATCTGTGTGTGCCATCTTGTGAAATGGGTGTGTTTCCCTCTACTCCTGTGCTTGCAGTATCCCCTTGGCCCTTGTGTGAGTGGTGATTGCGTGCCCTGGCTGAGTCTCTCTACTGGACATGCTTTGGTGATGGGTGTCCATGCAGGTCTGTGATGGGTGTCCATCCATTGTTGTGACATGCAGGGCTTGGTATTGGTATGTGTGGGTTATGATAGTGGGGTATACGTGTGGTAGTGGAGTGATGGGGGTGAGGGTAGGGGTAGGAGTTTGTGATGCCATGCAGGTAGGGTGGGGAATATAATAGTAAAGATTTGCCTTTCCAGAGTCCAGTCCTCCTGCTACTCCTGCAAGGCCCTCAGGATACATGATCGCCAAGACTTGCTCCTCCCATGTTGTTAGTTTTGGTGGAGGAGGTGGGGGTCCACCGCCAGTCCTCTGTACTGCTACTGATACCAAGGAATGCACCTTCCCCCGTAGGTCGTTCCACCTCTTCCTGATGTCATCCCGTGTTCTTGGATGCCTTCCCACTGCATTGACCCTGTCGACAATTCTCCACCATAGCTCCATCTTCCTTGCAATGGAGGTCTGCTGCACCTGTGATCCGAATAGCTGTGGCTCTACCCGGATGATTTCCTCCACCAAGACCCTGAGCTCCTCCTCAGAAAACCTGGAGTGTCTTTCAGGTGCCATGATGTGGTGTGGGAGATGTGTGAGGTGATGGTTGATGTGATGTGTGATGTGTGCTGTGATGTGTTGGGGTGTGTTTTTTGAGGTGCGTGGATGGTGTATGAGTGATGGTGCTGTCTGCCTCTGGATGCTGGTGTTGTCTGCTATTCTCTCTCTCTGCTTCTTCCAAATATGTCATTGTAAGGGATTGTGGGTAATGTGGGTGTGTGTTTTATAGTGGTGTGGGTGTGTGGGTGTGGTGTGTGTATGTGTGTCAGGTGTGTGTATTTCGAATTGTCCAATGTGGTTTTGTTTTGTATATGTGTGTGTATTTTGAGCACGGCGGTGTGTACCACCAATGGTCTACCGCGGTTGAAATACCGCTGCATTGATTTATGGGTTGTGATAGTGTGGGGGTATTCCTGTTGGCGTAACGGTGAGGGTTTTGCTATCACTGTTTATCACTGACCTTTGGTGTGGCGGACTTCTGTGGGTGTCTGTATTGTGGCGGATTTCTGGATGTGGGTCATAATACCTGTAGCGGATTTCCTCCGTGGCCACGGTATGCTGGCGGCTGTCAGCACGGCGGTCAGCGGCCTTTACCGCCAGGGTTGTAATGAGGGCCTATGTGTTTGTTATCCGCACTCTAGAGGACTTATTCATGGTACAGTGGTTGCCTCTAGTTATAGTGACCACAGTCTCATTGAAGTTGTATTGTACCTGTGGTTTAAGGGGAACTTTAGGATGGACATTGGGGCTTGTGATTCTCAACCTTCTACTGACAACCTGAGGCTGATGTGGAAACTGCAAGAACTACTTATATTTTTTAACACAATGATTAAGGAAAAACTGGGGAACGTGATGCAGTGTTTGAATGATGATGTCCATTGTCTAGTGGTGGAAGCCTTCACCGCTTTATGCTGTAGCATTAGGACGGCTCTTTTGAATCCAATAAGCCCCTTGTCTTTTTTTTCTTTATAGAATAAACAGGACAACAGGGTACATGTACAATGCGGTACACAGGTAGTCACAATGAACAAGCAGGAGCTGTAAGAAGGGGGTCGGGGAGGGGGGTGAGAAAAGGAGGGAAGGCAGTAGACAATGCACACAGCATTATAAAAGAGTATGAAAGCGCACAGAGGTCACATTCATCGGTACTGATGATCCAAGAGAAGTAGGAGTCCCTGGTAGTGTGTTATTGGCTAGGGCTTGACTGTGGCTAGAATGAATCTGGGAGGAGGAAGGGAAGAACAATCAAGGGAGGGAGGCATCCGTTGATCAGGGAAAGCTGGCAGTGGGCTTGTATAAGACGAGCTATGCAGGACGATATTTGGGATGCAGAGGGGTGCATGAAGAGGCGAGAGAAGCAGATAAGTATGAAAGAAGGGCAATACTGATGTTGGCTTGGTGAGTCTGAAGGAGGGAAACCTGCGAGCGGGAGGAGGTGTAGGCAGAAAGGGGTAGTGGAGGGGCGGTGGGGCATCAGTGTTGCCGCTACATCCTTTAGGAGGTAGGAAAACAGGGAGCGGCAGACAATTCTTAATTTAATGATTGTCATGGAGGAAGGGTGCCCAGGTCTGCACAAATATTGCAGATTGGTCAGCAAAGTTATAAATGACATGTTCGTGGGCAGTGGTCTGTATCATCGCCACTGTCCATTCTTCTGGAGTCGAAAGGGGTAGGGGATCTCCAGTGGTGCAGAATACAAATCTTAGCCAATGCAAGGCCCGTATGTAGGAGGTGGTGTTGTGATCTGGTCAAGTCAGGGGAGACTATAAAGTAATGGAGGAGAATGAGAAAGGGGGATAGAGGCATCTGGAGGGTCATAGAGACCCCCAGAGTATTCCTGACCTCCTCCCAGAGGTGTTGAACTGAGGGACATTCACAAAGAATGTGCGCGATGTTGCAACAATAAGCTGCACACCGCCAGCAGGTGGCCTGCCCTGTGAAGCTTAACCACCATCCAATGTGAGTCGTGCAATGCCTTAGACAGGTAGAATTTCAGCCGTGCTTCCTATACGCCCTTATCTAGGGCCTCCACAAGGTCTGCACAGTCCTCCTCCACTTTCACCTGAAGTTGGGAGAGCCATTTAGTACATAGGCTTTTGAGGAGGGACTGCGACAAGCAGCCCCAGCTCACAAGGTAGGACACAACTGTTGTGGGAGATTCCAAGGGTCGGCCCGAGACAGCGACATAGACAGTGTTGTATTTGCAGATATCTACATTTTTGAGTTTGGAGGCCACATTCTTCTTGCAGATACTCAAAGGACCTGAGCCTATTTTCAGTTAGGAGTTGATCAAGGCTGTGGAGCTCAGGCGTGCGCCATTCTGGCCAATTGAGGACCGCCCCACCGATGAGCAGGCTATCATTACCCCATACAGGGGCTTGTTTATGGAGACAGGGGTGGATTCCCAGGTGCTGGTGCACCCTCTGCGAGGCTTTGTTCATGGCTTGGATCATTGGATTGGAGGGACAGGATAGGCTGTCCTTGTAAGGAGGCTAAGGCTGCAGCCGCTCAGACTAGGCGTTAGCTGTCATTCAGTGGTGACCTACTGCAGGAGATCTTTTGTCTCAGGGAGCAAAAATGTCAGTTGTGACAGCTGAAGGGCTAAAGCATAATGTTCTTCTGATGGATGCACCAGACCACCACATGAGCGGTCTGACATGAACTTAGCGGAAGCCAACGGGGGGCGAGAGGAGCCCCACACAAAGGTACGGATCTCTACATCTATAAGGCGAAGGGTCAATAGATGCACCAGAAGTGGAATCATTCCCAGTACATAGGTGTGGCAGGGGAGCTTGACCATCTTCACCACTTGCACTCTACCCCACAGGAAGAGATTCAGGTTTGACCATTTCTCAAAGTCGAGCCGCGTACGAGCTACCAGTGAATCCAGGTTATCCGCTACCATTGGGTCGAGTCCCATATTGAGAAGGCAATCCAAGTATTTCAGGTGCGACGGTTTCCACCAAAAGGGATAACCATGTACCGCCACACTCTTAGTAGTGGTGGAGAGGGGAAGTGCCTCACTTTTATCCAAGTTCACCCAGTAGCTCGATAAAAGTGCGAAGTCGTCTATGATCTCCAGTAGAGCCGGAAGGGAGTGCTGGAGGTCTGTCAGAATTAGCAGGATGTCATCCGCGCACAGGTAGAGTTCAGACTCCCCTCCGGGAACGCATATTCCTTTATTAAGAAAGGGTCTGACAGATAGTCACCACTGTTAACTTGAACCGTAGGGCTCTCATATGGTTGTATGACACAACCACGCATGCCGGAACCACGCATGCCTTAACAATGTGTCGGAACCACAACCGTGTCTTTTCCACACATGCCTTTAACCCCCATGCCTTTACAATGAATTGTTGTAAAAACATGCTTAGTAAAGATATATTTGGAAACAGCAAGCATGGTTGTGTCAAACAACCCCCAAATGTACCCTAAAAATCTTCCCCACCTGCCCGAGGCCCAAAACTACCCCACCCCTAATAAGTAAAATACCCAGACATCCCCACCCCCCATGAGCCCTAAAACTTCCCACACCACTAATAACTAAACTAACCCAATAATCCCTAAAAAAAAACTACACCAACCCCCCACCCTTGCCCCTAAAATCTAAACTAACCTGACACCACCCACCCACCCTGAGCTCTAAAACCTTCCCCACCCCTAAAAACCAAACTACCCGAAAAGCCCTAAAAAACTACCCCAACCCCCTCACCCCTGCCCCTAAAAAATAAACTACCCAGACACCCTGCACCCACCCTGAGCCCTAAAACCTTCCCCCACCCCTTATACGTAAACTACCTCAACCCCACCAGCACCTTAAGCACTAAATCCACCCTCCACCCCTACAAACTACCTCCCCAAACCCTGCCCCAGCCCCACTTACCCCACTTTGTCCTTTCCCCATCCTTCTTCCTCTTCTCTCACCCTTCCTTAAACATTCCCCACCCCAAAAAAATAAACTATCCTGCTCCTATAAAATTAAACTACCCTGTGCCCACCCGCCCCTAAAAAATAAACTACCCCGAAACCCCACCCACCCTAAGCCCTAAAAAAGAAACTTCCGTGACCCCCACCCGCCCGTAAAAAAAACTACTCCGACCTCCCACCCACCCTAAGCCCTCAATCCACCCCTCCTCTACAAACTACCCCTGAACCCTGCCCCACTTACCTCACTGCATCCTCTCCCGATCCACGAGACTGCTCTCTGCCTTTTCTCTGCTTTAACCTCGCATTCATACATGGTTTGACTCATGTGTGATGAATGCAGTTGTTGTTCAGGCAAACGTTTCTCTGCTTGTGTGGGGAATGTCTGCATTGTTTAGGACATTTTCCCTCTCATATAGAAGTTGAGCCATTGTGAGAAATTGGTCTCCCAGTCATAACTTCTGCAGAGTAGCAAACAGATGGTCCTATTCGATGTGGTCGAACGCCTTTTCCGCGTCAAGAGATCGGACTATAGCTTTGTCCGGCAGATCTCTAGCTTCCTAAAGGACATGGGTCAGTGTGCAAAGAAGATTCCTGGAGGTACACCCCGGAATGAAGCCCACTTGTGTATGGTGTATTATAAATGGGAGGACTTTGTGAAGATGGGCAGTTAGGACACTGGCAAGGATTTTCACATCCCTGTTCAATAGGGAGATACGTCTATAATTACCACTATGGAGAGGGTCCCTCCCGGGCTTGGGGATCACCACTACCACAGCTCTGTTGGAAAGAGAGCCTAGAGAGCCCTCACAACTAGCCTCTAAGAAGGCCCCATGGAGGGAGTCGACTACCTCCTCCCCAGTCAACTTGTAAAATTCAACAAGGAAGTCATCTTCCCCAGGAGACTTATGGTAGGGGAGACTGGAGATGGCGTGCACTATCTCATCTTTGCTGATATCCCCATCCAGCAGAGCCCATCCTTTGGTGGAAAACCGGGGCAATCTTGTGCCCTCTAGAAAGGCTGTTATTTGATGGGTGCTGCCCACCATCTCTGGGGTATATAGCCGCTGGTAAGATGCAGCAAATTTGTCGACAATATCCTGCTTTCTAGTGAGGACCTTTATGCTCGAAGAACAAACAGCAGGGATGACTTGTGCTGCTTCTAGCTGCTGCAACTGTGCCGGCAGGAGGCAACCAGCTTTTTCGCCCTGTTTGTAGTGGCGGTTTTTGAGTCGTTGAAGTGCGTGTTCTGCCTTGGACATATAAAGTTCACCAATAGCTACCCGAACTTGTTCCAGATGGTGGTGCATGGAGAGCAAGGGGTGAGCTGTTTAAAGGCAGGTATGGATGAGATATGATCCTCAAGGTCACGTTGGGGGGCCATCGCTTACCTGTTAGCCAGAGCTGCATCCTGCATCATTTGCCTCCATGCGGTGGCTTTCGCTACTGCCCATAGTACTCTCTAAGAGGAGACCGAGCCCTTATTATCATGCATGTAAGTGGAGAAGTACGACCGGAGTTGAAGCTTGCCCTGGGGAGTGCGGTAGTGATGTACAGCTAGTTGTCAGGACTGTGTCCATCATCAGCAGGACCAGGACTGGTCAAAGAGTGCGGTTCCCAAGATCTTAGAATCCTGAGCAGAGGCTACCACACTCTGAGAGACTAGAAAATGGTCCAGACATGACTGTGTGCCATGGACAAAGGACAGAAAGGTGTATTCCCTATCCGCCGGGAAGGTAAACCTCCAGTGGTTGACCAGGCCATGATCTGAGGTTAGGTCCCTCAAAAGGGCCCTGTTCAAATTGTTGCAGACATCAATGGGGACACTTCTGTCAAGCACAGCGTTCTAAGTGAGGTTCCAGTCACCTTCTATGATGTATTAGGAAGCCCGAATCTCAATGAGGAGGCGGTTGGGGTGAAGGAAAAATTAGCTTTTAGGTTCCGTAGGTGTGTAGACAGACCCTAGGCAGAGTGAAGTGACCCCTACTTTCAGTTTTGCAAAAGCATATCTCAGAGCCAGACCATGTCTTGACGATAGTAAGAGGCAAGACCTTATGAAATAAAAGCACCACACTGCGCTTCTTAGTGATCTTGCTCCGCGATGGCGATGCGACTGGGCAGCTACAGTTGATGACCTTCCCTACCCAGTCTCAATGTAGTTTACTAGATTCAAGTTCATTGAGGTGGGTCTCTTGCAAGAGAGCCACATCAACACATTTTGATTGAAGGTAGGATAGAAATTTCCTACGCTTCACATAATGAGTTAGGCCATGAACGTTCCACAAAAGAACTCAAAGCAGATAGGGGGTCAAACGAGTTGGGTGGGGGTCATCCCACGGCGTGGGGATGGGGCATTAGAAGGACGGGAGGCCATGGAATCTGGGGAAGAGGAAAGCTAGGAAGAGAGAGAGGGAGTGGTGAAGAAAAGAAGATGGGTAGGACAGACACGAGCAGCAAGAGAAACAAAGTGCATCAGCATCACATAAAGCTCATCCAGGCTTTTTAGGTGGAAGTCTAAGGCTGGAGGGAAAGGGAGCAGCAGGAATGGAAGGGGGTCCCTGACTGGGCCATAGTACAATCAGGAGTGGGTGTTGGAGCTGTCTAGCATAATGTCAACCTAAGCAGTGCGCCTTATAGGAGGCCTGTAACACATATAAGCATGCAGCAAAGTACTTATCCATCCATTTGGGTGAGGACACAAAGAGCAGGTCAGCACCCTGAGGTATAGGCGAGGACAAAGAACCAAGGGTGGCCAGGAGCACATTTGGATGATGGTGCAGGCTTTGGGGTGAGCTGGATTTATCCCTGTTCTGGGACTGAGTGAGGTGTGCCACTGTCTGTAGAGCCTGATCTCTGTCTCCCTGAGGCCGTAGAAGTCTCTCAGGGTCTCTGCCCCGATGATGGAAGCCACCTGCATTATACCAGTGGTCATCCTAGGTATCATAGTGGGGCACAGATGTCTGAGGGGCATCAGCAAGTGGTGATAGGGAGGCCGGAGGACCTGTGTCCATATTCTGGATCAGAAGGCTATCCAAGAAAAGACGTATGTCCTCAGCGTCAAAAAAGTCTCTTGATTTGCCTTTTTTGGTGAACCACATTCGTGCCGGTTTAAAGAGGCCATATTTTATATCCAGTTGGTAGAGCCGGGTTGCAGGGACAAGCATGCATTGCGGTGCTCATTGGTCTCTTTTGAGAAGTCCGTCATGATGCGGCTCTCTTGCCCTTCATGCAGGTAGAGGCCCTGTCAGCAGTCAGAGGAAAGGAGCTGGCGAACCTGCTTGTGTCGCAGGAAGCAGGCAATAATGGGGCGAGGTCAGGTCCCCGCTGGCATGCTTCAACCCATACAGTGTGCTTGCTGGAATTCCAACTGGGGGTCGTAAGTGAGGCCCGTGAGCACAGGGAAGGTATTGCAGAGGAAGGCTGCAATGTTTGTCCCCTCAATATGTTCCGGAAACCCAAAAAAGCTGCCAATGTCCCTACGGCTCCTGTCTTTGAGGTCAATTACCTTGCTGCGTAGAATGAGGAGTTCCTGGTCCCTATCCTGCACTGTGCTGAGGCAGCCTTCCACTGTTGAGACATGTTGTTCCAGGTCTGTGACTTGATTATGGAATCCCGCAATATTCAGATGTATAGATTTGGTCTCGGCCATCAGAGCAGAGATACCGTAATCCAGTCTCTCCAGCCGGGGCCCACAGCTGTGATTTTCCTGGAGGATACGCATCATAGCGGTGTCCTCCGTGGAACCAGAATGGGCAGAGGAGCGATCTGGTGGTGGGGTACTCCCTGCTGCGGTCATGGAGTGGGGTTGATGGAAATCTTCTGAGAAGATGAGTTGCCGTGTGGATTTATTTGCAGGTTTGCCCTGAGATTTACCAGAAGCAGTGCTTAATTTGTGCTTGTTGTTTCTGGTGCTGAGCACCAGCACTTATTTTTGAGGGCCGAGGCTTAGTCTTCTGCCTCCAGCATTTGCAGGAGCAAAAGACACATGAGAATGCCGGAGGAAGGGAAAAACGAAAAAGCGTCACAATGAGAGAAAGCAGAAAACTGCAGGAGTGAGCTGAAGAGGCAGGGAGTGGTTTTAAATGGATTAAAGGGGCCCGAGATGACTTCTGGATTACGGTGTCTCAGTATTCGGTGTTCGCACATTTCATTGCAGCAGCCTCGTGTTTAAGAGAAGGGCATTGAGCACCGGCACCTTTTTATCGACAAATTAAGCACTGACCGGAAGGCATCTCCTGGCTGGACTCCAGGGTTGCGGCCATGCAGAGAGATGCAGATGAGCCCACTGTGCATGCCCACATTGGGAACGGGACAAGAAGGCTGCGCGTAGGGTCAAAAGGAAGCAGCAGGCAGAGGGGGAGGGTGAAAAAAGTCAGATCCCTGTGTGCTCCGCAGCGGTCACCGGCCCTGCATACTCCTGTGCTTAATTTCCAGGTTTGCCGCCTAGTGCATTAAGAGAACCGAGAGGATCTTTGGTTCAGAGTCACAACAACAGGTCCAGGTACGGTGCTGTCCGAGGAAGATTGAAGGTAGACCTCGGTGTGGGCTCCGCCACCTTAAGTCCTCTGGGATGCAGATGGCCCAGGTTGCGTATAGACCAACCGGGTTCTTAGTGACCTGTCAAACCCCAGGAGCTGCGGGAAGCCTCAATGCGCTGTGGCAATAGAGAGCCCTACTGTCAGGCAGGCACACAATCCACTTCTCTCTGCAGTATCTAGTGTGGCTGGGAGGAAGAGGGCCCGTGCAGGCAACAACCAGCCTTCAGGGTCATCAGAGGAGGGCTCAACAGCCCTAGGGGCCACAGAGCAGGTTTTCAATTGGTGATACATACAGGTGGGCGGTGTACGGCCAGGCACCTCTTTCCTCCCCTGCCTCAGAGGCACCTGGTGACTGTCGAACTTGGTGGTCGGGTGCAAGACTGTCATCTGTAGCTCACTCAGAGTGCCGCTGCTCCACAAAAACCACCAGGCCTCTTGATCCCGGAGGTATCAAGCTGGGCAAACCAGCAGTGCACAGGATCCCCGCAGGCAGCCAACCCCCGGCTCCCAGGTAAAGGCAGGTTACAGTGCAGAGTACGAGGCCCCTGTCTCACTATGGATAATGCTTTTTGTGATCGGAGCCCACCGGCGCACTAAGCTCAGTGCTCAAGTGGCCATCATGTTCAGCAGCCAGACCACCATTAGCCCCTTGTCGAACCCTCTAGATGGTTTAATTCCAAATGTTCTGCAGCAAATAGAGTGCTGCATTCTGCCCTAGCCACACAACCTAGGTTCCCTGCCCTGCGTAATAACTATAAAAGGACACCATCAAGTGTTAGCAGGAGGTTATTATGAATCAGTGGGTTCAGTTAGTGTATGCTTCACAGTTGAATAACAGTAAATCCTTTTAACTCACTGTATCCGAGCTGAATCACACAAAAAAGGCCCCTTAGCACAATTACGTGTCACATCTCCAGTAATACCTGGGAAGAAACCTCAGTAATATTTATGCCGCACCTCGAACCCCTGATAACTTTTTTTTTATCCTTACCTTTTCTCATGCTTTAGGGTGACCATGGGTGAAGTTGAGGAAACCATTAAGCAAAGAGTAGGTGGTAAGGCGCCGGGCCCCAACAGCATCCCCATCAATCAAATAAAAAGTAACGTTACCTTTTGGGCTCCCCTTCTGGCCAATAGTTTTAACAATCTTACCCACTCTCTTCTGCCTGATAAATGGGCCACTTCCATCATTGTGCCTACCTTTAAAAAAGATCAGTCATTCTTGGCATGTTATCAGCCAATCTCGCTAATTGATACTGAATCCAAAATCTTGGATAGTAATCTACAGCAGAATTAGAGAATGGGTGCAAGATGAGTCAGTGCTACACCCGTGCCAACATGGGTTCAGGCATGAGGTGGGAACTGTAGAACAGTGCCTGAATCTGAATTTGGTTTTGGGGAAATACACAGAGGCATATTTATGAAAAATGATGCACAACTGCACCCAAGTACCAGCCAGGAGGGTACAGAAAAATCACAGGAGTAGGAGAAGAGAAAGAGAAGACAAATTGCAGGTGTCATTTTAGCGAGGAGGAGCATGACATCCTGGTCAGAGAGGAGACAGAGTACCAACATCAGCTTTTGTCACCTCCAAATTGCCAGTTGGTAGGAGAGGCACAATATGGCAGCAAATAGTGGACAAAATCAACAGTGTCACTGAGGTGAAGAGGACTGTCACAGAGGTCAAGAAGCGCTAGCATGACTGCAAGCACAGGACTAAGGAGAAACTTGCCAGGTATGCAAGCACTGCAGACTGGAGGTGGAAGTCCTGTACCACAGGAGGACCTGGTTGAGCTAGAGGTGATGGTTACAGCGGTCATCCCGGAGGAGCTGGTCACTGAAATCACAGAACAGGACAGCACAGTGCCCAGATACCATGAGAAATGCAGGGTAAGTTGCAGGTGGGGATATCTGAAACTCCACTAATGACAGAAGGGGGAGGACACACTCAATGCATGCTAAAGGGTTGCATCGGGGGACACAGGCCCTGAATCAAGATGCACCATCCTCACCCAAGCCACACGTGTTCTGATGCTTTGGTTGTGCTATGCACACCAACATATACACAACATCAACATAGGCCACTCACTATGGCTAAACTCCAATAAAGCACCACATTGCCTTGTAGGCATGTGGAAATAGTGTAGCTGTGCCATGACAACACCCATTGTATATAGTCTAAGCTCCTGTACCAACACAACATACACATCAGAGACTAGGATGGAAGTCAATATCACCCCAAGGGTGGTGTCAGGGTGGTGTCTCTGGCCAAAATGCTTCCCTTCCTCAATGTTGGTTTGTCTTTACTCATATGTGCTGCATCTTGCAGCACACATTGAAATGCCATCTCCGCAAAAATAACTTGTACATGTGCAGGAAGGGACACCTCCCTGCACATAAACAAATCATCACTTCAAGGCAGCCACCATGTCGTCATGTTGCAACAATGCCTGTTTTGGTGCAGGGAGCACTAATCTGTGCATGTGCAGGGGGAATTGCAGGGCTGTACTGTATACAGGTAAATATGGCACATCATTGCGTAGCTAAACTGTTGCAGTGTACTGCAACACGTCTTGCAGGTGAGCAGTGCCATGCCAAATGAGGAAATATCTGGCCTAAAGCTTGCAACCTGTGGAAAACATCCCATAGAGGCTGAACCCACAACAACACACACACAACCATATGCGTAATATGGGATTGGCCACCAAATAAAATGCATACAACACATTGTGCACGTATGTGAACATCATGTGTGCAGCTGAACGAGTGGTTGCAATCTCACCATTTTACAAGTTAGATGGCTAGATCAAACAGAAAATGATAGTGCATGCTGCTGTGTAAAAGTAGGCAGCATTATGTCATTTTAAAAATGCAGAGATGCACCATATACATAAGAATACACTGCCCCCCTGTGTACCTCCCTTCACAAGTGGAAATTTGATGTTGTGCGACAATGTAGCCACCCTTTCACTGTAGTGTAAGGATGGCTGCGTTGAGGGGGAGAATATTTATGTACAGAAAGGAAAACCATCCTGCATAACAACAACCTTAAAGTGTGATTTGCTCTTACTCTGTGTACTGCATAATGCAGCACTCATAGTAAAAGCAAGAAATGCAGTAGAAATGTAAGCATTACTCTTAGATTTTGCCTTGCTAAACCAACCCCTAGACTGGTGTCAGATATTGGCCCAGCATCCTGAATACAAATAGTCAAACATCTGAGGCAGTGTCAAAAACGCAATGGATGTTGCCATGGTAAGCCCACTGCAAAACCCATTGCACACACCTTGCACGCACAGTGTTGGGTGTGAAGGGGCCTTATATACAAGGAGGCATCAAGGAACAAAAAGTGGCTTCATGCCACCTAGTACATATGGGGCAGGGCATTGTGCCACTTGAGCCTCACCAAAAGTTACACTCAGGTGATATTTGGGGCACCTACATATGCCCAAAAATACCTAGGGGCATATTAATGAGCATCAAGCTCCACCGGAGCATCAGTTTTTGTGCTGCTCCGGTGGCGCAATATCCTGTGCCGTAATTACAAGGAAGCATTAGGTCACTCTTTGTGCCTTAACGCCACCCTGTAAATACAGCCCCTTCACACCCAGCACTTTGTGTGGAAGGGGTGAGCAATTGTCGTGGCTGTGGGCATGCCACAGCAACACGCATTGCATTTTGACACTGCCTCAGATTTACGAGTATCAGTAAACCTGAGGCAGTGCAAAAATCTAGCACCATCCCAGGGGTGGTGTTAGCAAGGTGCAACGTGGAGGTGTACGTTTATTCCCCCTGTTTTTTTTTTCTTTTTTATGTGTGCTTCAATCTGCGGCACACTCAGAGGAGCCAAATTGCCAGGAGTGATTGTATGTACAGGAACGAACACCTTCCAACACATAAACAATCAAATCTTTCAACACAGATATCCTTGCATGATGGTGCAAGGATGCCTGCATTGGCACTAGTCAGCTCTATTCAGTGCCAGCTCGGGTGACAACACAGGGGTGCGCCATATGCGAATGAATATGACACATCCCTGCATTGTGAAAATGATGCAGCGGGGTGCTGTCACACTTAGGGCAGCGTTGCGCTCTGTCATATTCCATTGCCAGTGAGCTTGACCTATGTGTGATGCACCATGCTACACATAAGTACAACCACAACCTTGGGTTAGTGATGTGTCAGTGAGCCTCCAATGGCTAATACATGATGTCCCATGTCAACAGCCAGTGAAATCCAATATTGATTTTACACTATCTGCAGAGGATGATGGCTTTTCTCCTGCTGACCTGCCTGTCCTGGATTTTGCACATGACATGGATGACCAGCTGCCAATCCACAATGAACAGACTCTCCAGGATGTCCTGGGATCGCTCCATACAGCACCTGCAGTCGCAGGGAGGACACACAGCGTTGTGGGGTCTCCACATGAACCACCCAGCCACCAACACGCCACCAGCCAGTTCTCACACAGCCCTGGTCTCTGAGGACCCAGAGATCAGCTTTCAGAGGAAAGTGGTAGGAGTCCATTGGGAGCTTTCAAAGCAGATTTGGGTGGGGATGGAGACTATGGCAGGCAACCTAGAGAGATTATGGACGTGCCTCAGTTCAAATAAGGACAACTCAGCTGCCATGCGAGGCACCCACTCCCCGCTACATGGTCTACAGCAGTCTCTGGCAATCAAAGCTGCTGTCATGAAGCAGAGGCTACTACAAATGCCCTCCCAAAATGCCAGCAGCATGCAGAATACCCTTGAGTCCATACAGCGGGAAGTAGCCTCCCTCAGGGAAAACATGGCTGCCTACCACTGTGGCGTTGTTGCTGACTTGAAAAATCAGCAGTTCCTCCTTTACAGCAGTGATGCCTTAACTGTTGTCACAAATGGCAGCTGCCAGGACCTTTGACTCCACATCTCTACCCCCTGAAGTGTGTGTGGCACCCTCTACCTCTACAAAAGCATCAGCCATGGCACAGGAGGCACCACACACATCAGAGGAGGAAGATGTGGAAGGAATAACATTCACGAGGAAAAGCACCCAGTAGCACCAGTCTGTGCCACATGGTCAGTTTCTCCTTAGTTCTGGGCATAAGATCATGCCATTGTTGTGACAGTAGGAAATGTGCCATCTTCACCTGACCACTGTTGAATTGTCTGCTATGTGCTGTCATTGTCTCTTCCATAGCAATTGGCAATTTTATGCACTCCTCACTAATGCACAATACTCCTAATCATGTCTGAAACCTGTACTCTCAATTTGCTACATATGGCAAACGTTCAATTATGGGGTCTGTGAAATAGATATTGTATAGAAATCACAATTACAATTGCACCTGTAAATAAAGCACCTTGTACATATGTACCATTTCTGCGTTTACTGTGATCCATCTACTCAGCTACAAGATAGCATTGTATCGACCCATGTCAATGTGTACAGTATATCAGTACATCAGTGCCTGACTGTCAGACACTAAGCCACACACACTAGGATCTGAACAAGAGAAAGCTGAATGATGGTGTTGTTGGCTACAACCAACTTACTGTGTATACTAAAGGATTTGGAACCCATATCCTTTGAAGTAGACATACAGCATGTATGGCTCTGAACCCAATCAATGGAAATTTACTCAGGTGGGAGTACCAGTCCAACTTATCTGGGTGGAACAAGAAAAGCTAACCTTATCAGTGATGGCCACCTGTCAGTGTTGCAGGATACAGTTCCACATTTGTCAGTTGTCAGATATACCACACTTGCCAACAGTAAAATAGCAGGACCCCACCAATGACAGATGAAGTACAATATTTACCTGTCCAAAATAAAGAATACGTACACATTGTAAATGGCTGGAGAACTGGATGGCAAATGTATGCACTAGTAGACAGAATGTAGCAGCCATTCTGACAGCTTCTTTGTCACAGGGGGTGCATATGGGAAACCTTGGAAATCAAGACAGTAAGCATACCCTAGGCCATTCCCCTAACTTGGCTAGTGCATTCATGAGAAGCCCCAGACACTCAATCAAATTGCAAAACTTATTAGGCTAAGATGAACAGGATATATTTTAAAAACATCTACCAAATGAATACCTAAAACCTACTGTAGTATGTACATAGTTTGTGGGATTTAGAATAATAAGAGTAGAATCTATGGGCAGGAATAGAATGTGATGGGTGGAGAGGAGATGGAAGAAGCTGACAGTTGGATGCGTTGGATGGGGCCTCTGTATCGGAATAAATAACTTTTATGAACCGTGCTCAGCATTGTCCTTATTGAAGATTATTTTCCTTATTTCACCTACCCTATCTAAGCCAACCTATACTAACTATCCTTAATGTACAACTACACCTATCTAACCTATTCTAAACGTATCTTACACATGTAACACCACACTCAAAACATTGGCCTCCACCCCACCTTAAGTGACAGCATGCAAGTGGAACAACATAAACTATGCCTGCACTTGTACTAACTTATCGCCTAAACACAGATAATATTTATCTATCTATCTATCTATCTATCTATCTATCTATCTATCTATCTATCTATCTATCTATCTATCTATCTATCTATCTATCTATCTTTCTTTCTTTCTATCTATCTATATATATATATTTATATATAGTTTCTACACAAATACCCCTACTTGACACCCCACCTAACCGCCCAACAATAAAATAATGTAGAAAAACCCAGCCCCCACTATACGTAACCCATCCTATGCCTACCATACACTAATGTAAGACTACACATCTAAAACCCTGTAGAAAACTACTCAAAACAGTAAAAGGGAGAACAAGGAACTGGGAGGTTTACGATACAAAAATGTTCACTTCCTGCTTTTCTTAATCTTCTTTTTGATGAATCATTACATCTTCCATCCACTGCTGCATCCGCCTCCAATTTTTTGAGTGTGGCTAAAATCTGCCCAATGTCCCTTCTCATGTACTGTTTGAACAGGCTTGGAACCACTGCTGCAGGTGGCTGTACTGGTGGCTGCAAGATAACTGGCGCAGCTGACGTTTAGTGCTTTGGTGCAGCTGTGGCCCCATGCACCCTTAATAACTTGTCTCCAGCGTCCTTGTGTGGCTGCAGTGGAGGTCAGCATGGTAAAACGTACGCCATTCCCTTGATGCTTTCTCTCTTCTGAACCTCCTGGCCATTCAGCGGAATCCTGTATCAACCTCCTGTGGCATGCTCGCCTCTGAACTTCTGTCATGTTGGCAGCTGAAATATGAGGAGAAGCAGGCATCAGTGTCAGCATTGGGTGGAGGTTGTACAGACATATAATGTGCACTGCAACTGCAGATAACACATACAGTCCAACACACATTCCTCAACAATGACTTACTCTTCATCTATGACTGTTTCCTACCAGCCATCAACAGTATCCTTTACATGTCCCTGGGATGACAGAAATCTATTTTTAAACAATAGGGCCCAGAGCTGATTGGACACAATTGTCCATGATCAACATTTGTGTCTTCTAACTTGTGAGGATCACGTGCCCCAACAAGTCTGGATTTCATGTGTCCGTGTGCATAAAGGGGCTGTGCATGCAATCCATCACCTCGACACACCTGGTGAAACATTAAGGCTTGCCCAGTCATCATGGAGGCAAGATGTGCGCCATATGATAGGGGGTCTGGTAACTTCCCACCTGCTATTCTTAGGTTTGGTAAATCAACATTAATGTGTCCTGTTGTAAGACCTGGCCCTGAGCATACGTTACAAAGGGGAACTCAATTGCCCATGATGTGCCCACATGTACAACTGATGTAATATTCCCAGAATGTTTGGCCTTAAGCCTGAGCTGCACATCAAAGTTGTCAATACATTACATATCTGAAGCCCCCTACCCAGTGCTATGTAGTGCAACATGTTTTAAAAGGCAGACACATGGTGGCTGTATTGATGCCCTAAAGCCCATGGTGAGTTTGGCACTACAGTGGGTGCTGCAACAGCATTCAGAAACATTGTACATCATTTGCACCTGCATGTCAGACATTATCAAAGTACCAGGTATGCACTCAGCATTCGCATCATATGCATATTTGATTTGACCTACATCATTCGCAAATATCACAGTGGCAGGACCATGTTGCGAAAACTGCTTGAGATCTGGTGTGGGAAGAATCATAGACTTTTCACAGAAACATCTGGGGGTTAGTTGTCTTCTAATTGTGTACACTACTGATTGTTGTGCACCACAATATGGCTCTGTGCAGTACTACATATTCATTCTATCTGAAGGGTACTGAGACACCTGTAGTGTATGAGTCTCCTACAGAAGCCCCTAAAGATCTCTGCAGATTTAACCCATATCTATACCGTCTTGTCAGTAAGTGTAATCTATGTGTGGCACACTGTGCTGACAATCGTGCTGTGACAAAGTGGTTGTAAACAGGCATGCTATGTACATAAGCAGCTGCCCTGAGACCTATCATTGGAGACACCAATGAATAACTGGCCAGCCATAACAATTCCCATTTCACACAATGCCATGCCAGCACATATTGCCTCTTGAGCTACATGCTAGCCATTCTCATTGCACAACATTCCAACATACATGATGTCACCATCCATTCTCCAATGATATCAGATCAATGGCCAGGCAAAACCACCTTCCTTAGCATTCCACACTTCAGACTGACTCACATCAAACACTGGACTAGTACCCATGATGCACAAGATAACACTTACTGGATGCACCGAGGTCTTCAAATCACAAAACCTCTCCTACGGTGTAGGGCACAGGTCCTCCTGCAAGACATGGATGGAAAACTTGTTAGGCTGAGTGAGCAAGTCATCCTAGTGGTAGAGCAGAGCAACTGACAAACATCTGTGATCAGTCAATCACACATAGTCTCAGATAATGTAGACCCACACACCTACACACCATCACTGTCCCTGACACTCCAGTGGTGCTTTTCATTGCACCATTAATACATAGCTTTGTCATGCAGGTGTCTGTTAGCTCTACACCTCCATGACCATGTGGGACTGCTTAATACTGTGTATTGCATCTGAGGGACATGCGTTTGTTGTTGCAGTGACTGTCCCATTGTGAATCCCATAGCATTTGAGCCTGCCTCACATGTTGTAGACATCTACCTCATTGTCACAGCAAACTGACAAACTACTGGCCAGGGGTTGTGTTGGTGCTCCAAGGTGTTGAGGAATTGTGTGATACATAGTTCAGTGAAGTAAGTAATATGTGTGTGCCATCACAAGGCTCACACATGAGCAATAATTTTATGGGAGTATACTCATGTGAAGATAGTTATACCTACCTGCACGTTGACTGATTTAAATAATGGATGCATTGCCAATAGTGTGTGGCCAGGCATTGTTGCCATGGTTTACAATTATTTGTCCAGGGAGTGATAAGAACATGGGCATAGAAATATGCCTCAACACAGAAACACTTGAACTGTGACCCAAGGATGCATTTATTGGTAAAGGTTACTGAGTGATGTGGCAGTGATGGGGCAGATGCAGGGCAGCCCCATACTGTCAGTGAGAAGCAGCAGGCCTGTGGAACTGACTCTGCACGTGTGTGGTATAGGGTGGGTGTATGTGATACACAAGTAACTGGAACAGAGAAGTGCTAGTAGTCTGGACCCAGTGCATTGTCAAGTTCCCTTACATGGCCTTGGTCAATGACACAAAGGGGTCAATAGAACACCAGGGGTGCAGCACAAATTGCATATACACAGTCCTTGTGGCCCTCAGTGCACCACTTACCCCCGCCATGTGTGCACCTAATGAGAATTAAGGCACAGCATGATGCAGGTAGGGTCCAACTGCATCTTTGTATGTGAAGGTAAATTATGTGCTCTGCAGGAGTTGCGACACATTATCACAACTTCTGCTGAGTACATTGGGGGCCCATCTCATACATTTTTATGCCCCCATATCACACCTGCTCTCAGCAGCTGTTCAGAGTGCCTGAACATTTGAAATAAGGGATTTCTCATCTTTCTCAGTGGCTTATACATTTGCCACCCAAACAGGTTTTGGGACCCCCTTCCGTATTACTGAGTTGCCCTATGCATGCATCACAACACTTTGTAATGGTTGTGCAGGAAAAAAGGTACATCTGCCCAGCATCAGCTTCTTTATTGTACATCTGCCTTGCAGGCTTAAGGTGGTGCTGGGACTCTTCATACAGGTAGCATATGACATATCCAGATCCACAAGCATTACATGTAGCACTCACCCATATCAGCAACTGTCATGCACATGCAAAAGTAAGGACTTTGTATTGAAATGTGAGACTTACCAACTGCTCCACCAATCTCTATACCCAGATGATCCAGTTGGTCCTACTCCCTTGTAACCAGATCTTCCCAGCGATGCTTTAATTGGCGGTCATTCATTCTACTGCCAAAGATCTGTGTGAGGTGGTGGAGCAATTGCCCTGCTGCAGCCGGCGTGCCTCTGTGGGGCAGCTAAGTTGCAGCATCATAGGAAGGTAGTGCTGAACATGCCAGCTGAACTCCCCCAGCTAATCGGCCGCATCCGCGCCATCCTCCCTTTCTCAGGCATACTGCAAATGCAGTTCACCCATAACAAAAAAATTAAAAATACTTAACACCTAACCCAACTACCCCAACAACTATACTACTCCTGAGAAACACCCCAGAATACAGAGACAAATACAGTACACTTACAATACAAAAGACAAGTTTAAAGACAAATAAGAACAACACCTACAGGACATAGCACAATAAGCACTCCAAACACTCCAAATCTCCTACAGCACCAGCTCCACACACCCTCACACAGTCACAGACAAAAAGACTGTGAAGTGAAAGTAAACCTACTGTACCATGTTTACAGGCAAGATGTCCTGTTTCTTCACATCCTGAGTGTGTGAGTTACGTTTTCAGTCAGGTGTCCTTTTTTACGCATGACGGTCATGCGCACTTTTTCTCACCATTAGCATGAAATTGCCTGTGGATGTGTGATAGACGGCTGTGCAACAATGTTGTATATGTAGTATGGCTACATGTGCGTGACTGTCCAGTAATGCCACTACAGTGACATTGGTATGTTGAACCTATAGGTTTCTTTATAGGTCTGCTGCATGAGATTACTCATATCTTGTGCATATGTGCATGTGTAGCTACACTGTGTCCACATACATGTAGGCACATGTGTGTTATGTGTGTACATATGTGTATGTATGCTAATTTGTGGGTGAACTACATTGTTTTGTCTTAGATACAAATGTACACATACCTACAACACGATATACATGGTGGCCTATGTCCAACACATGGAAAGGCATGTGACAACCATGACAATTTTACTCAGAGTATTCAGTGGACTTGGACTGCATTGATATCATAACCCTGGCAATTTGCATGTGCACGTGTGTCCACTCTGTGGTGTGTTGTTGGATTTTACTTCATGTGGCTCTGCTACGCATGTGCCATTTGGCTCCAATGCATCTTAGTAGCAGAAGATGTTAGGTACACATGTGAAGGTTAGTATGTGCCATGTGTTTGTATAGACATGTGTTGTGTAATTTCTATATCATATGACGACAGAGGTGTGTTCATTGGATGGGGAACCTCAACTTACTATCTTCCTGCATAGACACATTTTGGTATTTTACAAATGCATGTGCACTCACATCAATGCTACCTATGTTTCCATATGTTGGAACACACGTAAAGGTAATTTCTTACTGTCACTGATCTTGTGATAACTATTTCGTTATTTTTGTGCTAGATTACCTTTTGTTCTGAATCCATACACATTACCATGTCTGAGCCATTACAGTGCTACATGTGTGCTAAGAAATGTGCTATATGTGTGCATGCCTCCAACTAGGCACACATATCTTTCTACCTCATGTTTGTTTTGACTGTCACATACAATGGCATACTATTGTGTAACCATGTTGCAGTCTGGCATAGAAGCCAGCCTACTCACCATCACGACTGTGTGAGTTTGTACAGCAACACAAACCCATGGTTGCATGTGAAGGTACAGGTTAATGGTGCTCCAGTTTATTCAGCTCCCTGTACACATGCATCAGGCCCCTGACAATGTCATATGTTATTGTGACCAGAGCAGTGGTGTGTGGGTTTATTGAGCAGGGACCTAGATTCTTCATGATTGCTACTCAGCAGAACTATGCACACTCCCCAGCAGACAGACACATGCACAATTGTGGTCATACAGACCAGGATATCACATTTTTCTCTGCAGTACTTGATGTCAGCTTTCCCCTTTCATGTACAGAGCTCGGGTACTTACACATGTAGGAACATGTATCATTATTGGATGTCCTTAGATGTTTCGATGGGCAGCTTGTTTGGTTTTGTATATCTGTTGTGACTTCAGTATTGGAAATGTGCCTGGGGACACTTGGCATTTTCTGTCACAGCCTCCTGTCATGGTAGCATGCGATGGTCAAATACCATAGTATGCTAGTGGTCAACATGACTGGGTTATGCACTGACCTGGCCACCCTCTCTGTACATAAATAAAATGTTGACCTGCAGACATTGATGTCTTGTACAGTCAATGTTGCTCTATGTGTGTCACTTCTCCACGTATTCCTGCATTAGTGGTAAGGCATGTATTGTCACCTACATTGCTCCCATTCTTTAGGCTGCTTGCAATTTGTACACATCTTCTACCGCAACATTCTCTGGTCCTACATGGACATGATGCAACATGTGACTTGTGTAATTGGAAGATGTACACATCTCCTTCTTTTGGCTACTTGATAGTTGTGGTTCCATTGGCAGTATTGGTGAGATGTAATGAGTTCCACGCACACAACATTAATTCTGCCACAGCACTTGTGTTGTCTCCATTTGATCTACCTCCTGTGTTGCATTTGCAAGTATCTGTGGGTGTCTCAAAGCTGTCCATCCACAACCTCCATTGAACATAGGTATGCATTTCTTCCAGCATGCCATGACCTAGGTAACTCTTAATCAATCAATCAATCAATCAAGGAATTTGTAAAGTGCACTACTCACCCGTGAGGGTCTCAAGGTGCTGAGGGGGGGCACTGCTACTGCTCTAACAGCCAAGTCTTGAGAAGTCTTCTGAAGGTAAGGAGGTCCTTGGTCTGAGGTAGGTGGCTGGGAAGAGAGTTCCACGACTTGGCGGTGAGGTGCAAGAATGATCTGCAGCCGGCTGTAGTTCTGTGGATGCTGGAACGGTTGCGAGGTCGGCGGAGCAGAGCTGTTGGGTCGGGGTGTAGAAAGAGAGCCGTCTGTTGAGGTATTCTGGTTCGTGTTGTGCAGTGCTTTGTGAGCATGGGTGATGAGTTTGAATGTGATTCTCTTGTTGATGGGGAGCCAGTGCAGGTCTCTCAGGTGGCCTGTGATGTGGCAGTGGCAGGGGATGTCCAGGATGAGGCTTGCAGAGGTGTTCTGGATGCGTTGCAGCCTTTTCTGGAGTTTGGCCGTGGTTCCTGCATAGAGGGCATTGCTGTAGTCCAGTTTGCTACTTATGAAGGCTTGGGTAACTGTTCTTCTGGTTTCCATGGGGATCCATTTGTAAATCTTTCTGAGCATGTGGGGGTGTTGAAGCAAGAGGAGGAGATGGCGTTGACTTGCTGGGTCATGGATAGTGAGGAGTCCAGGAGGAATCCTAGGTTACATGCGTGGTCAGTGGGAGTCGGAGCAGATCCGAGTGTGGCAGGCCACCAGGAGTCATCCCATGCGGAGGGGGTGGAGCCGAAGATGAGGACCTCAGTCTTGTCGGAATTGAGTTTGAGGCAGCTGTCCTTCATCCATTCGGCGATGGCCTTCATTCCTTCATGGAGGTTGGTCTTGGCAGAGTCCTTGGTGAGGGAGAGGATCAGCTGGGTGTCATCAGCGTATGAGATGATGTTGAGGTTGTGAGATCAGGCGATGTTAGTGAGTGGAGCCATGTAGATGTTGAAGAGGGTCAGGCTGAGGGACGAACCCTGGGCTATGCTGCAGATGATTTTGGTGGCTTCAGAGCGGAATGGAAGGAGGCGGACTCTCTGAATTCTGCCTGTGAGAAAGGAGGTGATTCAGTCCAGGGCTCTGTCACGGATTCCTGCATTGATGAGGCATGTGCGTAGGGTGTGGTAGCAGATGGTGTTGAATGCGGCTGAGAGGTTCAGGAGGATGAGGGCCGTGGTTTCGCCAATGTCCAGTATGGTTCTGATGTTGTTGGTGGCGGCCATGACTGAATGATGTTGATGTGTGAAATCATCTCACTAGTGCACTGTTCATTAGCCAATTACAATGTATATAGCTGGGTCTACTCCCACTCAGTTTGATGTTGTGTCTCAGATATTTTTCAACAATGCAGGACATAGTAGCACATCCCACACCTGATTGCGATGTTGGAGGCCAAAAATGTATGGGATAAATTGTTACTGTTGCTATCATGTACTTGTTTTCTCATGTGAGTGACAATGCGTGGTGTGTATTGCTTTGTGCCTTGTGATGTAGTTCTACACAGCATACTAAGTAAACATGCTGACACATGTCAAGTATTGTAGATACTGGCAAACTCGTTGCTACCTAGAACATACACCCGTACATCAGTCTTCACATGTTTGCCTGGATTTTCTATAGGCACATGTCAAGACAGCAAATTTGTGTGACAAGTGTGCACCTCATGTACATTGGAAGTATTCAGACACTCTGCCTACATTCAGCACAGATATAAACTTGGTGGTCCATTGTCCCAGTAAATCTATGGATCCTGGCTATGGGTCATGTGTTTGGATAGTGATTCTGCACCCATAGCAGATTATTTAGTCTGGCAACCCATAGCACACTCCACAGCCAATATGTGTGTGCCATACCCGAGGTACAGTCCACCATGTGCCAAGGTTGTGCCCAATGGCAGTGCCAGTACATTATCCCATTGATACACTGTGTAGGCTCAGCATTGGGCATTGGTTACAAACCCTGGACATTTACTGAAGGTCCACAGTTACCAATGATGTTCCACCCTTGTCTCACATGTGCCATGCAGGCAAAGCTGCTGTCACCATGACTTGTGACAGTGTTGTGTTCCTACATAACTTGATATCCTTTTGCTGACTGCCCTAACCTTATGTGTGCCACACCTCCCATACATCCTGTTAGGCATGGTGTTGTTGTGGTGAATGGGCTAGGTATTAGCACCTTGCCCACTTGACAGAACAAGACATGTAGTTTTGCATGGATCTGGACCTTCAAGAGTCACATGTCCTCAAACATGTGAGATGGAAGCAGTAGGCCCCCTTATGTCACAAATTATGTTGCTACCATACTTGTCACCTTTGTGTTACTTACCTGCTCACTGAGGTTTGAGTCACATTCCAATGGTGTATGTAGTGGAGAATGAGTAGACCAAGGAAAATCATGTGCAAAGTAATTTATTTGTGCTATTTACAATGTGATGCTTTTAGTATAGTGACTGTGTGTAGAGGTTCTCAACAATGTGGAGTCTCCTACGAACTCCTGAAGCAGTGTTCTGTTGTTCCCCCTCCACATTATCTGCTCCATTATCATCCCCCTCCTCGTTGGGGACATCAACCTTATCATCCCAGATGATATTTGTTCTGACACTGATGTTTTGGAGGATTCCAAATGCCAGAATTATCTTGCAAATGAGTGGTGGAGCATACAAGAGGCTTCCTCCTGTCAGGGCCAGGCACCTGAACCTGGATTTCAGGAACCCAAATGTCCTTTCCACCACAGTGCAAGTTTTCCTGTGCCCCTTTTTGTAGGCCCACTCTTCCACCATTGAGGGATTGGCAATCGGGGTCATCACCCATGGCTGCATGCCGTACCCTTGAACAGCTGCAAAGGATAGAGAGAAGATATGTTGGTAAGTGTTGATAGTGGTTTGGAACATACCATGCCAGTTGTTAGTTTTCGTTGGCGATTGTTACAGTTTGTTCACAGACTCAGCACCATGATGGACCGTTTCTGGTATTTGCAACACGCATGGTGTTGTTAGGGTCACTAGAGGTGCATGTGAGGTGGCACTGGAGTAGGTACTGCCCCATTTCTCATGATTCAGCCCCATGGTCTGTAATGCACATGTGTGCGACACAATGCAGCAGATAGGTGTATGTGCACACTACAGGAATGTCAGGTATGAGTAGATGATATGTAATTGGTTATAGTACCACTTAGGTGGCATTTGATTTAGTTTCTGCCAGAGGCTTGCACACCATGGTTTACGTGGGACTGTGCCTATGTGTGACTTACTCAAAATGACCATGGCCTATGCCATTGACATGCCTGGTTGCTTCTTTGTTTGGTTAATGTGTGTGTGTGATCTGTATTTAGTTGTCAACTTATGGACACTTGTAGTGGTTTGTGAGCAGCTTCTATATGCAAAGGGGACTTGGCTCCACCTGCCCACACATGAGATGCCAGTCAGGGTGTGGCTGTATTATGTACATGTGGGTTTATGTGTTTGTGATGTGCAATGTATTCAGTGTAGTGTGGCATGTTGCATATGTTTTGTTGCCTGTACATGTCTGTGGCCCTGCCCATGTGTATTTAGTGTGGTGTTTGCCTTGTTTGTCCTATATGTTTGGTGTGTTCTGTTTTATGATTGGTATGGTGGCTTACCTATGAGTAGACAATTGCCATATTGGCCATCCTGGAACCGCTCGTTGGTGGTAAAATGGCAAAATATGTATGCATCATGCACGCTACCGGGATATTTAGCAAGGATGTTGGTGAAGAGCCCACGGTGGTCCATGATGGCCTGCACATTGATAGAATGTGTGTGCTTGCTGCTCCTATATAGGTGTTCCGTTGATGCAGGTGGCCCCAGTTGCACATGGGTACAGTCCATGGCACCCAGCACATGCGGAAACCCATCAATTTGATAGAAACCTTGCTTGTCTCCTGCTGCAGATGCTGGGTCTTTGGGAAGCAGATGTGGTGGGGTGTGAGACGTAGGATAGCATCCAGGACCTTTGGTAGAAAGACCGAGGGGGATGACTGGGAGATACCAGCCACTTGTGAACCTATTTTTTGGAATTATCCATATGCCAACATATGGAGGACAGTGAGGAGTTTGGTCATGGGTAGAATGTTAGTGGGAGTTTGCACCCTTGCTGTGATGTGTGGTGCAATATGGTGCAGCAGGTGTATAATGGCCTCCCGGTTGAGTCTGTACATCCAGACCACATCTTGTTCCCTCAATCCGAAGATGGTTGTACACTGTCTGAAGATCCTCTCCCTCCTTCTGCACTGCCTTTGTGGCTGGTGTGGTGGTGTTTGGGGTTGCTGCAGTGGTGGAGGGATCTTCTGTGTTCGCAGATGTCTGCAGGGTGTGCCAAGCTGGAGGAGTACTACTTCCATTTTGTCCTTGAGGTTTCCAAAGCTCCTTCTGTGTCTTTTCCTTGAGTGGTGGTGGTCTCACCAGGCATTAAAATGTGACGCTAATCGGAATTAGCACCATTTTTTAAAGTCCGCTTCCTTGGTTAGCATCGTTTTTGCATTAGTAGGTAAATATAACACTAGAGGTCTGGCATGTTTTTTAGATAGGGAACGTCTATCTTGCATCTCTTTGTCGCAATGTGAGGCAAGGTGGTTTGGCGCTTCAATAAAATGGAACTAACTCCTACATTTTGAGGCTAGACAGGTCAAAATATAAATATGGAGTTAATTGCACCGCTTTAGTGTAAAACAAAAAAATGACACTAAGGAATTGCAAACATTTCATAAATATGGGCCAAAGTTGCTAAGAAATCCCCTATTTACCAAGCATTTAGGGACCTATCATCAACCCTTGATTGTGTGAACCAGCCAAAACTATGGTCTCTTCTTATAGACCGGGGCTAGACATAGTGCTATTTTATTTTCTTGCATACCTACATAAGGCCATAAGGGCTAGGGTAGTATTAGTACTAGGGGTGAGGTTTCAGGAGATATATGCATTCACCGAGGAGTAAGACAGGGCTGCATGCTGGTTCCCCTTTTTTTCATCCTTTATATCACTGAGCTCTGTCTGTCCTTAGTAAGTTCAATGCCAATTGACTCAATAATGAAGAGTAAGCCATTACCAACACCTCTGTATGGCGATGACAAAATGCTCATGGCTCGCACACCCAGGACATTGCACCAGCTAGTGAATTCCTTTGTGGACTTCATGGCCTCGCTTGACGTGAAGACAAGTTTTACAAAATCCCATATGATGTGATGCAGGCCCAAAAGTAAGCCTTTATTAAGCACGGCTATAGGATAGGTAGTACTAGCGCCTTTCCATACCTTGGTATAATCTTTTCTGCTGGAGGGTTTTGGTCCTCTATCATTGTATTTTTGTGTACTAAATCTTCCACGGTTATTGAGTCCTAAAATAGCCTTCCCTAACCAGTGGAAGGGGGCCTCTTGCTCCCCTTTTTACAAGTATAAAATTCACTATGTTTACCCATTGCTATGTATCAAGCAGAGGTGTGGGGCATTTCGAACCACAATGCCATCCAGTCGGAGGAGAACAGATTTTGCCGGGAACACCAGCCTGTCCCTATATCAGCTTCACATCTTATTTGCCATAAAGAACTAGGCCTCCCGTACCTGCCAGACGGGATTACAGTACGGCCTGTTTTGCTATGGCTTGCAATTCGGAGGAATTCAGAAGCTGCGCTAGCAAAAGACATCATAATGGACTGTCTTTCTCTAGACAGGGAATGTGCATTTCTTGGCTGGCATATGTGAAGGCTGCATATTGTAAAATAGGCATGCAGTCAACTTTTACCGACCCACTATCACGTATTAGTGTAGACAAAAAGATTGTGGCACAAGCACTTTATAGCTCTGAGGAATCTCGACACATAAGGGAATTGGCAGAGATGCACAGAATGACTGCTTATTTAAGTTTGATTGAAGTTTGATTGAGTCTGACTGCCCCATTGATTTTATTTTGTGCCTACACAGTCACTGGGAATGCTTTTTGCTATTCCGTTTCAGATCAGACACAATAAAATATTTGCTTTGTTTTCCCTTGGGTTTTGTACGGAATTTAGATGACATACCATGCAGCTGTGACAATGCATCTGGTCGATTGATGCTTCATTTTACTTTCTTTTGTAAATTTTATGTCAGGTGTATCAGATATTTTCTGATCCTGTTTTTAAAAAAGAATTGCCAAAGTTTGGTCCATTGTATGCCTGCTTTTAGATTTTTATTGTTACTATGTAATGACGAAGCCGTTTTGCATGTTAGGTCGTTTTTTTAAAAATCTGCTGTTCGAGCCCGCAAGTCTGTGATGCCTTAGTAACCTATGCTATTATTGCTTTTTGTTTTGCTTTGTAATCATTTTAATTTTAACTATTGATTTTTTTGTATTTCATGAATTTCATTGCATGTTTTTATGGTATGATGCTTTAATGCATGTAACTATGCTTCCGAATTAAGCATGCACAAAATAAAATGAATTATTTACTCAGAATTAGATAATTTAGGACAAATTAAAAAGAAAAATTTCTTTGTCACGTAAAAAGACTGCAATCATATTTTGGTTTAGATCCTAAATATTTGAAAATGAAAAGTAATTAAAGCAGGAATGTGACTACTGACACACCTAGATTGGAACTTTCAACCATATGCTTGAGGGCCTGAGACATTATCCTCTAGGGAACAGGTGAGACTTTGCTAACCAGTTTCCAGACATAGATATATTCAACTCAAACATTTTGATGGCAAAGCATGTAAATGTTCCATCACCACGAATGTTTAACAGTCAAAATACTAGTGAATAACAGACACACTGCTGTGAGATACCAGTTTTTGAACCATCAACCTATTGAGTGACAGTTCAACTTTACTACTAGGCCAGACGTGAGTCTAGTCTGCTGTGCATCAAAACTTAACTATAAAATTCGAACCAAGCATCTTGCTATTATTATTGCAATGCTCTCTCCATAGAATGACTTCAAAGCAGCACACAAGCAAGATGCTTGGTGCCACCAGAAGACTGTGGGGGAGCCTGAAGGCACCCACATCTCTAGCTGGCTCCCTGGACCTCTGGGGGCCTGCTTTGCTTCCGCAAGCTGCATTAAATAGCAGCTCTCTACTTGCAGGAGCAATGTTTTCATCTCTTTCCCTGCACGCATGTTTGCATGGAGAGAAATAGATGAAAACTAAGCTTTTTTCAAGAGGGAGCTTTTTCACAGCTCCTGCTTGCAGAAAGTGGAGTTATATTTGCTTTTGCTTGGTGGGAACTGTTGTTGCCCTACCCCATCAGGGTACGTTAACAGTATCCTGCCCCATTTTTTGATACTCAGCTTTCGTCGGAAGCCGAGTCTGAAAACGGCTGCCAACACTT
Source organism: Pleurodeles waltl (assembly GCF_031143425.1). NCBI lineage: Eukaryota > Metazoa > Chordata > Amphibia > Caudata > Salamandridae > Pleurodeles > Pleurodeles waltl. The sequence goes on along the minus strand of NC_090440.1, from coordinate 1,189,027,508 downwards.
CCTTGTTGAAATGTTGGCAGTCAATCAGATCTCTGCACGACATCAGCAGTATTAAAAAATTTGTCGCAATCCTACATATACAAATTTGAATTTCCTTTAATTTCTCCTAAATAGATTTGCACCAAATATCACTCTTTTTGGATCACGAGCTACCTACCTGCCGAATTTGGTGTAATGCTGTCCAGCGGTTCAGGCTGTAGTCGTGTCTAAAATATCTATGGCAATTAAAATGGGAAATGCAGTTTTATTGACCCAACTTTTTTCTTATCCCCCGCTTGACAGATCACACAGAAACTTTCCATGCACAACACGATTCTATTAAGTACTGTATTTTGGAAAATTTAGTGAAGATTTGTCAAACTGTTTAAAAAATATTGTCAAAAATGCTTTTTCAATGGAAACTTGGTCCTAACTATAACTACCTACTGGTAACTGCCAGTAGGCTATATACTATATATATATATATATATATATATATATGTGTGTGGATCTATCTATCTATCTATCTATCTATCTATCTATCTATCTATCTATCTATCTATCTATCTATCTATCTATCTATAATCTCTCTCTCTCTCTCTCTCTCTCTCTCTATATATATATATATATATATATATCTATATATTTATATATAGATATATATATGTGTGTGTATATAAAAATTCCGGGGGGGAAAAACTATACCTCGCTCCCCCGCCATGCACAGTTTTTCTCATCAATAATTTTACAGCAAAAGTTTCACTGATATTATCAATGATGTTATAGAAGATGTCATGTGTGATGTAATGTGTGTGGAATTAGCAGTGCATGGCGAGGCCGTGTGTTATAGTTAACTTAGGGCACAAACTATAGGTACTTGAGATAACTGTAACTATAACGTCTGAATTTCTATGGTTTTGTGCGTGTGAAATGTAAACCTAACTATAATGTCCTTGTAACCTTTGGTTTCTAAGTAATTCCTAAAGTTTTTGATTTTTTTTTTCCTAACTTTAACGTCCCTCTAACCTTTGTTTTTTCACTGAATTTCCATATTTTTTTAAACATAAAGTAATAGCTAATTACCATACCTTAATCCAACCTCCCCGTGCACAGTCTTTGGCTAACCCCCCCCAAAATGCACTCAACCTGGGTGGGGGGCATACAGCCTCACTACTCAGGCTGATTTCAACCAGAAGACCCCACTCCCATGCCCTGCCAGCTATTATAGGGGCAAGGCTACATGGTCCTTATCTCCTGGTTCCCATCCCTTAAATTATGCAGGAAGGGGCAAGCAGCCACCATCTCCAAGTCAATTTTAGCCCTGGGGACATCATCTCTTGGGGCCTGACCTATGCATAAAAGTGGGGCATGCAGTCCTCCTCCTTCCATGGTCAATAATGGCCCCTGGGACCTCATCTCTGGGGGCCCACCCAGGAAATAGTAAGTCCCCTGGAGCCCTTTCAGAGCACCCACTTCATGAGTAAAAGGGTGAGGGGGCATCCTTCCACAGCCAATTTTGGCCCTGGGACCCCATCTCCTGGGGCCTGGCCTTATTCTTAAGGGGGAGAGGGCATTTAGCCCTCCTCCCTGGCCCATATTTGCCCAGAAACCCCAACCCCTAGAGCCTGGCCACACACTAAAGGGGAGGGGACATGCAGCCCCCTCCCAGAGCCAATAAGTGCCCCGGGCACCCCATCCCCTGGGGCCTGGCCACAACATGCTTGGTGCCCTGGAGTCCACCCACGGCACCCACTGACTTTTGTTGGAGGGTGCAAGGGAATTCCCAATGCCCCTGCAGCCCCAGTCTGCTACCCACCTCCTGTGGGAGTCAGAATTGCTTACTCTTGCAAAGATCAGCTTAAAATGCTTCTTCATGCGGAAAGGGAGCTAATTTTTCATTTGTTACCCTGCCTGCTTCACGGCCGGCAGGCAAACAGATGAAAGTCCTCTCCCAAGGGCGTGAGTGTTTACCATGCTCCCTATGACTGTGAGTGGACTTACTGTTTGCTCACACTTGGCAGGGGCTCTCAAATAGCTACCACCAAGTGAAACCAAACAGCTATGTCCCAAGAGATCACCTCGGAACATAGCAGGAGCCAGCCCTGAAGGTGGCAGACCTCCAGGGCCCTTAATGGCTCCAGGAGGGAGGCCATATGGCCCCCTCCTTTTCCTTCTGCATGGCTGTGCCCCTGGTAGTGGTGGTCTCTGGGGGCAACAATGGAGAAGGGGATGCCCAACCCCTTCTACCTTTTTCCTTATTGGTCTGGCCCCAGAGAGGTAGTGGTCCCTGGGGCTTAAATCGGCCCTGAATGGGGGCTGTGCGGTCCTCTCCCTGTTTTGGAACACAGCTGGGCCTTGGGGGTGGCAGTCTCTGGGGCCAGAACTGGCTGAAGGAGGGGGGTTGTGCAGTCCCCTCTCCCTTTTTCATTAACGGCATGCTCCAGGGACATGGTGGCACCGTGGGGCCAAAATCGGCATAGAGAGGGGGCGGCGCACCCATCCTCTGCTTAAATTATAGAAATAAATACAGCCCACAGGATCTGGCCGATCAGGGGGCATATTCCAAACAAGAACAGGAGTGCAGCAAAAAAAATTTTTTTAAAGTGTTTTTGGCCTCTCATCAACGATATAACATGTGGGGTAATTAGCTGTGCATGGCGAAGGCACGAGTTATAGTTACCGTAGGGTGCGAGTTATAGTTACTTAAAAGAACTCTAACTATAACTGCTGAATTTCTATGGTTTCATGAGAGTAAATTCAGAAAATAACTATAATGTCCCTGTAAAAATTGTTTTTTATAGTGAATTTGTATGTTTGTTTAAATACTAAATGTTATTCCAATCCTGCCGCGCACAACCTTTGGACACAGCCAGGCCTTGCAACCAAGCCCTTATAACCACCCAACCCCATGCCACTCACGTCCTTTGGGTGTGGGCAGCACAGGTTGGCCACAGGGCCTGTCTCTGTCAGTTGATCTGTGAGTGTGTGTGTGAGCATTTGAGTGGGTCTTAAAGTGGGCGTGTAAGTCTGAGTGGGTCTGAGATGGTGCATGAGTTTCTGAGTGCATGTATGAGTGAATGAACCAGTGTATGAATGAGTCTGTGCTTTTTTTTTCTTCCCAATTTTTCTATATTTGCAAATATTTAGGGAAAAATCAGGAATTTTCACACAGTTTGCGCATGGTGATGCAAAATTACTTTAAACCCATAATCTGCCCTAAAACACACCTATATCACACCCCTATAGACAGGGTACCTTCACCCTGACTCCTTATGCCACTTTCAATTTGGATTTTCAACCCTGGGGACCATGTCCTATGAAATAAAATGGTGGACACAACTTTCTAGTCAGGCTGTGGTCAGCCAATTGCAATGCTTCCTTTTGCACCTGCATTAGCAAAAAAAATTAATGAATTTCACAAACTATTTGCGAAGTATTTGCGAGGTTATCGTGGCTAGAGTTATACAAACACAAATATAATATCTCAAAAACTGCTGAACGGAATTACACTGAATAAATGAAAGCACGATCTGCATACTGAAAGCTAGCATTCTGCCAAATTTGTTGTAATTCTGTACAGCAGTTCGGGCTGTAGACATGTCTAAAGGTCCTATCGGAATTAACATGGGAAATGCAACTTTTTTCAGTCCCCCTTTTTTCTCTGCCCCTACTCTTCGAATCGCCCCAAAACTGCACAACAAGAATCACTGCAACACTTTTTTTGTAAAATTTTGTGAAGATTCATCAAACGGTGCCAAAGATATAGGCAAGTCAAAAAACTATTTTTCTTTGGAAACATGGACCAAGGGGGAACCCCCAAGGTTAAAAAATTAAACTCCTGTACTACTGTTCTCCTGTGGAATCAGTGCACCCTCCAATAAAGAACTGTGGTACTCTGCCATTACCCTTAATCAGGATTCACCACCATGATACTGCAGCACCATGCAAGATTGACTGAGTGATGCTTGCATGATCCCCCTGAAGCTTGAGGGGTGGTACTGCAGGAGTACCACAGGAGTGTGATTTTAAATGTAATAAATAAAATGTAGGTGGAAGTCTGCAGGGAGTTTGACATCTGTGGGCGTTGGGGGAAGGGCCTGGCTTATGAGTCTGTGACCAACCCCTTCCAGGGCACTGACCACATGCAGTAGACTGTTGGCTGCCGGATCTGGCCAGAGCTGTGCACAAAAGGGGGTGGCTGCCTACAGGGGGTTGAGTGCAGGGCATGGGCAGAGCTCTGGCTCAGTGGTCAACTGCCCGCTGATTAAAAGTAATTCAGAAGTTCATTGAAAAAACTAAGGGGGTCATTCTAACTTTGGCGGGCGGTAACCCCGTCGAAAGACCGCGGTGCGGTCAAAAGACCGCGGGGGTCATTTTGACTTTCCCGCTGGGCCGGCGGGCGACCACCAAAAGGGCGCCCGCCGGCCCAGCGGGAAAGACCCTGCAACAATGAAGCCGGCTCCGAATGGAGCCGGCGGAGTTGCAGGGGTGCGACGGGTGCAGTAGCACCCGTCGCGATTTTCACTGTCTGCAAAGCAGACAGTGAAAATCTTAATGGGGCCCTGTTAGGGGGCTCCTGCACTGCCCATGCCAGTGGCATGGGCAGTGCAGGGGCCCCCAGGGGCCCCACGACACCCGTTCCCGCCAGCCTGGTGTAAACCGCCAGAAACAGGCTGGCGGGAAGGGGGTCGGAATCCCCATGGCGGCTCTGCAAGCAGCGCCGCCATGGAGGATTCTCCGGGCCAGGGGAAATCCGGTGGGAAACCGCCGGATCCCCTTTTCTGACCGCGGCTTTACCGCCACGGTCAGAATGGCCCTGGAAGCACCGCCAGCCTGTTGGCGGTGCTTCCGTTGCCCTCCACCCTGGCGGCCATAGACCGCCAGGGTTGGAATGAGGGCCTAAATGTTAAAGTGACGTCATAGTTAGGAATGGTAATAAGATCTAAGATAACATTAAAAAAAAACAAGAAATTCACTGGAAAAAATAACAATAGTTAAAGTGACGTCATACGTAGATGTTGAATTAAAACAATGACCAATGTTTATAAACAAAAACACAGTGAAATTTAGCAGCTATATTTTACTGAGCTAACTACAACTTGTGCCTGCCATGCACTGCTTATGGCCTCACATACTACAACACTAATGACATGTTAAATTACATATTTAATGACATCGCCTTTCAAGCTGGAGGGTGTTCAGCAAGATACATCTAGACCCAATTTTATAACACCTCTGTAGTGCTATTTGGCATAACATTTTGCAACATGCAGAACATGAAGCATAGCTGTGCAACCATCCACATTAAGTAGATATTATCATCTGTTTTACTGGTATTCAGGTGTGTAAGAAACTTAATGGCTCTGTAGAGATTAATGTGATCAACAATTTATTAAACCTTGAAAAACATTAAAAAATGTATGTGGTCATTATTTACCTTAATGTCATGTGCCTGTTAAATATCTCACCTCACATAAAATGTTAAGTGAAAGGTCTCTCATCCTCTTTGAACAACCCTCCGTAGTTTGTAAAAGCACCCAACACATATTCCTAAAATCAGCAGAATGACGTGCACCATTTTAACAACATTTAGAATCATACTGCTTGAATCATCTGTAAGTGACTAACCAACACATTACATATTACACTTTTATGTATAATGCCTTGGAATTGTAGCTGAGTTTATAGAAATAAATATTTGCATTTTATAAATCTCAGTCTTACACATAAAATTTAAATAGCACTACATGAAAAATCTTTAATGTGAGTATGTGTCCATAAATACAGAGGTGAATAATGTATTACGTGGAAGCTTTAGATATTCACATATGTTTTGGCAACAAGACTTTGTTTTAAACCACAACCTATTTGAAATACACGTGTGCCTCTCACTCTAGTTGAGCTCATTCTCTACCTTTCTTACGTAAAGTACTGCTTGCACTTTTAACTTCACTGATAGTGTGCATAATGTAAGTTTTATCATACTGATCAGTCTTGTTTCCAGTACTACACTGCTTCTATTTCCTACATGTACACATCAGGGTTGAGTGTAACTCATGTAATTCTGTGTAGCGTAATCAGGCAGAATTGTCTAAACATTCTGCAAGATTACACAATATTACACAGGAATGATAATTCTACATTCAGCACTATGTTATTAGCACAGAAATGCCTCCTTGCTTCCAAAGTGATCGCAAGAATGCATTTTGACCTGAGATATGGCATAAAAGTATCAGAAAATTACTATCGTTGGGAACAGCCGCTCATGCTTGCTAAATGTGCACTTAGGGTAGGATTTTTCCTCAATTTGCTCACAGCATTTAGTGCTAGTTTCTTAGCTCAAAATACACCTGTGCATCCAAAATGGATGCGAGAGTGCATTTTGTGCTCCAAAAATAGTAATAAATACAACAGAACATGAATGTCATTGTTAGCAGCTGCTCACACTCCCTAAATTTGCTCTTGCAGTATGTTTTTTCTTACAAATTACTCTTAATTATGCAAGGGTATAATTATTTTATTATTGGTGCTTCTACATCAACACAGAGCACCAAAATTACTCTGTTACCTCTGGCATATTAAAAAATAGTTCCACGCCTTGTACACCTGTATATATTGCCTATCTATGATGTATATTTTTTGGACCATGTACTGCCTACTTTGTTTTTTACATGGTGTAGTGGTTTATATGGTAATTTGTGGAACATTCGTCAGTGATGTCATCAGTGATGGCATTTGGGATGTTATCAGTGATGTCAATAATGATGTTATTTGAGATGTTTTCAGCAATGTCATCAATTATGTATTTTAACATGCCAGAAATGATGTACTTTGGGAGGTTATAAGTGGTGTAGGTTGGTGGCACAACTTAGAGTTAGCCCAGTAAGCTATAATTGTGAATTCCAGTGTTTTTTAACTTTTTAAATGTTAGTTGTTGTGTTCTTCATGTCACTTTAACCTTTTGTTTTTTAAGGGAGCATGTACATTTGGAAACCCACAGATGCCAACATTTTCCACTAGTGCCAAGTTAGTCTTATGTTGTTCTGTATAATGTCTGGCTACTGGGTAGCTTTTATTTTTGTTTGTAATGGCCTTCAGAGGCTTTAGTATTCTTTTCTTCACCAGTAAGGTGGTGCTTCCAATACATCACTTAGGTCAGAGATAGGTTCACACATGGATTGTAAAGTCTGATGTACCTATTTTAAATGTAAGGATTTTTTTTCTTTCCAAAAATATAAGTAGAAACTGACTCAAATATACTTCTGACACATCTGAGGCACCCTTACGATGGCCGCACACCAAGTAGCCAGTTATAGATTTGGATATCCCATATGTGATCATGGGGACGGTCAGCAAATCTATGCTTATATCTGGGCCACCTTTTAAGATTTTCCAGTGTCTTTTTAAGATTCATCAAATTGCACTTGATTTAGCAATATTTATAGCAGGCATCTCCAAAGAGTAGCCTGTGAGTAGCACTCGTGTGTGCAGCACAGCCTACTACTATAGAAGCTTTTGCTTGGTTGAATTATTATGTGTATGCCAAAAATAAAAAGCATATATTCAAAATGGAAATGTGTGTATTTTCAGTACTCATAAGGTGTTGTTTGGTTGAATCTTCGAAATGTATTTAAATCTATTATTTGAGTTGGAGAGATTTATTATTCACATTATCACTCTAGTGCCAGGGGTGTGAAGGTCTGTTTGTTATGATTTACCTATTTAGAGGCATTCAGCCCTGCCTAATGCTCTGACCTGATCACTGCTAACAATCTTGGATGGGGTGGTCACTACTTCATCACCAATATTAGGAGCTTGTGATGATTTTTATTGAACATAAGTAGCTCTTGTTACCAGAATATTTGGAGACCGCCAACTTATAGTGATTAGTCTAGTTTTTTTACAGATCTTTTCAAACCTTTAATTTAAACAATAACAGTCCTGAGTGATTTCTTGAGCCTATTTTGCCACTTTTTCTAAGACATTAGAGGTATAGCCTCTGTCCTGAAAACTTGTGATCAAAAGATCACTTTCTATGTGATATACTGTATCACTGGTACCGTTTCAGTGCACAAGGAATTCTCGATTTAAGGATAGATGGATATATGTGCCAACAGGATACAGGTCCCTGAGATGGGTTTTCAGTACAATAAAGTAATGATCTGTGTATTACTGATTTCAGATGTTAAATCCAAGTACTCTGTCTTATCTTTTAGAATGCTTGTAGTTAATGTGAGATTGATGTTACACAATGCATCCACAAGTTTAGCTGCAGAGACCATATCATATTTACAAATGGTGTACAAGTTGCAACATACTAAATCCATTCATCACTTGACTGGTGTATCTCTAGTTCTGGAACCAAACAAGTTCTGGGACTAAACCATCAGCTCCTCTAACCAGCCTATAGACAGATTTGGAAGGAAGGGACAAGGTCGGTGCCCTTTGAGGGACCCCTTCATTGCCCATACAGTTGAATTTGAAAATGTAAAAATATTTCAATCCCAGCAAATGTCAATCATATTAATCAGCATTTGTGTTTGTTGAGAATAAATCAAAAGTCTAGCTCTCAGCAAATGTTCAAATGCATTCACAACATTTACATGTTGGATGCTTCTATATAAACTAGTTACATCAAGTCATCACAATATATTCAACTTCCAATATGATTCCATGGATTCTTCAAAAAGAAATCAAAATTCCCCACTGTGTTTGATGAATGATGGCAAACATTTAACCAAGGGAACCAGGCACTGATCTACATATATTGAAATAGTGTTTAGAAAACTCCAAATGGAGACTATTGGTTTACATTGGGCATAACTTGGATCATTATGGTTCTTTAAAAGGTAGGTAACCTGAGATGGCCTTTCAAAACGGATATTCCTCATAGTCAGTCAGCCCCGGATCTCTCCAAACTAGCAACAAATCATAATACTGGTGAATCACAATTTGGTAACATTGTCTACTAATGTTTATATAACACTCATTATCATCATGTTGTTTCTTTCCTTCATCCATCTGTCTGGGCATTGCACTCTATACCACTCTAATCTACTATGCACCTCTGTACTTTATGCCACTGCACTCTACACCACTGTACTCTACTCTGGACCACCCTACTCTACACTACTGCACTCCATGCCACTGCAGTCTATGCCACTGCATCCTACACTACTATACTATACTCTACACTACTGCACTCTACACAACCGCACTCTACAACACTGCACTCTGAACCACTGCACTCTGCTCCATGGCACTCTGCACCACTGCACTCTATGCCACTGAACTCTGTCATTGCACTGTACGCCACTATATTCTACTCTGAACCACACTACTCTATGTCACTACACTTTATGCCACTGCACTGGATGACACTCTACTCTGCACCACACTACTCAGCACCACTGCATTCTATTTCACTCTACTCTACTCTGTACTACTCAACTCTACAGTGCTGCACTCCATGCCACTCTACCCTGAATCACTCCTCTCTATGCCACTGTATTCTTCACCACTGCAATAAACTCTACTTCACTCAAATCGACGTGCTCCATATCACTTTACTCTGCATCTCTGCTCTCTATGCCACTCTAATCTACTCTGCACTTCTCTACTTTATGCCACTACACTCTACACCATTGTACTTTTACTCTGCACCAATCTACCCTATGCCACTGCATGTTACTCTGCACCACTGCACACAATGCCACTGCATTCTACACCACTCTACTCTACACAACTGCACTCCATGCCACTGTACTTTACTCTGCACCACTGCACACTATGCCACTGTACTCTGTGCCACTGCACTCTACACCACTGCACTTTGCATCATTGCACTCTATGTCATTGAATGCTTTACTTCTGCACTCTATACCACTCTACACACTGTACTCTGAACCATTCTTCTCTATCCCACTACACTTTATGTCACTCCACTATACAACACACTACTCTGTTCTGTTCTACTCTACATCACTGCATTCTATGCTACACTAATCTGTACCACTCTACTCTATGTGACTGCACTCTGTGTCACTCTACTCCTCACCACTTTATTCTATGCCACTATGCTTCATTCTCCACTACACTGTCCACTCTACTCTATACCGCTGCACTCTACCCCACTGCACTCTATGCCACTCTACTCTGCTCTTCACCACTGCACTCTACACCTCTCTACTCCACTGTACTGTATGCCACACTATTCTACTTTATGCCACTCTAATGTACTCTGTACCTCTGCACTCTTTGCCACTGCACTCTTCACCAGTGCATTCTGCACTTTATGCCACTGAACACTTTGTCACTGCACTGTACTTCACTATACTATACTCTGAACCACTTCTCTCTTTATCACTACACTTTATGCCACTGCAGTCTACAATGCTCTACTCTGCACCACTCTGCTCCACATCAATGCATTCTATGGAACTCTACACTACTCTGCATCACTTTTCTCTACACCACTCTACTTTGCACCACTTTACTCTATGTCGCTGCACTCTATGCCACTTTTATCTACTCTGTACCACTGTACTCCATGCTACTGCACTCTACCCACTGCACTCTACTCTGCACCATTATACTCTACAACACTGCACTCTATGCCACTGCACTCTGCTCTGCTCTACTGTACTCTGCACCACTCAACTCTATGTCACTGAACTCTAAGCCATTCCACTCTATACCACTACAGTCTACAGTACTCTACTCTAGTCTGCACTACTCTACTCTATGCCACTGCACTCAATGCCAGTATACTCTGCATTATTCTACTCTACACGTCTGCACTCTACGCCACAGTACTCTATGCCACCCTACTCTACTTTACACAGCTATACTCTGTGCCACTGCACTCTATGCCACTGCATTCTACAGCACTCTGCACCACTGCAGTCTACACCATTGCATTCTGCACCACTGCACTTTACTCTACATCACTCTATTCAATGCCACTGCACTATATGTCACTCTTCTCTACTCTGCACTCTACGCCACTGCACTTTAGTGAAGTTCACTCAACTGTGCACCACTCTACACCACTGCACTTTATGTCCCTGCACTCTATGCCACTCTCCTCCCCTCCGCGCCCCTGCATTCTAAGCTACTGCAGTCCACACCAGTCCACTCTACTCTACTCCACTCCACTCTACTCTATGCCACTCCACACCACTCCACTGTATGCTGCTCTACCACCCTTCCACTCTATGCCACTCCACTGCATGCAATTCTATACCACTCTACTCTACGCAACTCCACTTCACACAGTGCCACTCTAGGCCACTCTACCCAACACCACTCCACACAATTTCACATAACGCCACTCTACTCTATGCCACTGTACTCTACACTGCTTCACTCTACAGCACTTCACTCTATCCCACTTTTCTCTGTGCCACTCTTCTCTACGCCACTCTACTCCACTCCACTATACTTCAGTTTACCCTGTATCACTCTACTCCACTCTACAGCACTCTACTCCCTTCCACTCTACACCACTGCACACATCTCTGCACCATGCCACTCCATTCTACTCTACTCCACCCTGCTCCACTCTACTGTATGCCACACCACGCCACTCCAATCCACTTCTTTCTAGTGCACCCCACTCAACTGTCTGCACGTTCCCCACTCAGCTCTACTCTATAGCACTCCACTCAGCTCTACGGCAATCCAATCTATGACTCTGCACTCTGCAACACTCTTCTTTACGCCACACTACTCTAAGCCAGTCTACTCCACTTTATGCTGCTTGACTCCACTCCACACTGCTCCACTATACACCACAGTACACCACTCCACTCTACACCACTCTGCTCTATGCCACTTAACTCTATGCCATTCTACATCACTCCATTCTACTCCAATCCAGTCTACACCACTTCACATCACTCTACGCCATGCCACTCTACTCCACTGTACTCTACTCCTGCTACTGTACAACGTTGATAAGAGATATTGTCAAAGTCAATAGCTATTGCATTTGTGAAACCTATTGGCTTTCTAATGCTTGTTCTTTTTCTGTCTATCGTGTTCTTTCCCATGTTTTCTTTTTTCTACACACTTTCTAATGGCTGTTTCTGATGTGATATTCTTTATTCCATTGTGCTTTTCTCTCCATTTTCGTTACTCTCTTCCTTGGTCACACTATGTTCTGCGACAGACAAGTTCTTTGGAACCAATTGCTCTGCTAACCCTTGTTCTTTTATATTTTTTTAATCCTTTCCACTTTCCATCTCTCTCTTCAGGAGGCTCTGTCTGGCTTTCGTCCTCCAGTATCGTTGTAGTCTCTCCACCCTCTTGCTGTTTTTATCCTATATTTTCCACAATCATCTCTATTCCTCTCTCCCTCCATCTTTGACCCTATCTTTCTCTGCATCCTTCTATCACTAATCTTCCTCCTTAAGTTTCTGTTCTTACTCATGTGCATTTTCTCTTCTTCGTTACATGCTATATATGCTCTATGCCACCACTCGCTCACAGTGTTTCACTCTTTCGCTACACCATCTCTTCTCTTTCACTTATCCCACAATCTTGTCTTCTCTCTGTGCCTTGTACTACTGTGTTTTATCTCTTTCAAGTCTTTTTTTATTCTCCATCATTTCTCTCACCTTTCTCTGCCACCTTCCCCGTTTTATTTCCACTTGGCTTTCATGAAGAAATGTTGTTTAAACCATGTGTCCTTTCTTACTCACATTGCAGGCAATCCCCAGTGGACTGCAGCCTAAACAAATGCAATAAACTGGACGCAAATCAACTTGGTTATACTACCTACATTGATGAGAAAAATGGACCGCCTCCACCAAACATGACGACCAATGAGAGGAGAGTGATTGTCCCAGCAGGTAAGAGCCAAACCAAAACAAATTGAACTCTTGCCACTCCACAGCGCGGGTGGGTTTTGAAGTAAAATGCATTTTCTTCCCCTTCTGCCATTGCGGAATGTTCAGATTCACTGCTTATATCCCCAATCATCGTCTTTCTCGTAATATGGAAAGTCAAGACTCCTGTCTCAGTTAGCCATGAGATCTTGCACGAATATATGCCTTATCCTAACAGGTTTGATCCAAACCTAAGGCTTTCTGGCCTGCCTAGACCCATGAGTTAGTGCTAAAACGGTAACAAATTACATTGCACCCAATAGAGCATTCTGCGCTACCTCAAATTGTGATTCGAGTGTAGTGCTCCTCCACCCGTGCTTGCATGGAAAACCATCACAAGGTTTCGCCTTTTGTCAATATGTCCATTCAGACTTGTAAGAGCTAAACTTTGCAGTCTTACAAATTCATGTTTTCCTCGTTCATAAGCGCACAGGCCTTAACATTGTGCAAAACACTTTTCATTGGTTTTGTTGCCTCTTTCTATTCAGTAGTACTTTATAGGTATTAATCAGGGTGCACTGGGATCAGAAATCGTCCTGGGCACCCCCAAAAAGTGGCAAAACAGGCTTGGCCAAATAAGAGAAACCGAATTATTTCCATGCAGCACTGACCATGTCATTAAGGATGAGGTTTAAAACGTGAACTGAATTCCTGTATTTAGGTAGCCAACTATCAGTTTTCTGTCATTGCATCCAGGCGGTGCTCCCAACATCACCATAAGATGATGAGCAGAAAAACATGTAAATCGCACCAATTAGGGAAGACATAATCATAAAGGAAACAATAATAAACGGCCCTTTTAACGCTTCTGATGCAGTATCGAAGTCCCAGAAAAAAACATGTTCTCAAAAAGCCTCGCAATATCCATCACCTGAACATGGTACTTGGCGCTTGTGACTGCAGTTAACGTTATTGTAACTATGACATTATGGAGGACTGAACTGAACCTGTGGCCGTTTGATAATGAACATAATCTTGCAGTGAGCCCATTAACCTGCGGGGCTGCCAGTCTAGCTTTAGACACCTCAAGCACATATTGGCACTTGTATCTTCCTAACTTCACTGAGATAAAATATGAATGCAAATGTTGCCCGCACTTCTTGTGCACAGATAAGTTCACACTGGTGAGCCACACCTACTTATCAGTGGCAGCCAGGGGTCGAAGACCATTAAAAGAAATTTGACGAATTGAGGTAGAGCCTATAAATTAAACTATACAACCATTAATCCTTATTACCACAATTGTTGCCAAATATATTGTGAGGGTCCCTGTTCGGAATAGCTTTGAATTTATGATTCGGTTTCAGGTCTTTCATGGCCTCTTTGGCCAGGCCGCTGACAGTGCACAGGTACATTCATCAAAATTCTAAATATGTTTACATCTAATATTCAGGAGTAGTGATGTGTTTTCAACATTTTAACACAACAGCAGAGGCTCACTAATAATGCTGCACATAATCTCTGACACTGTCCCATTTATCAATTATCAGGTCCTGTCTTGATCTAAAAAAATATTTTTATGGATGTTACATTTACACGAAACATAAACACATTTCTCCGCAAAATGTATATAATAGACTTTCACACATCCCTCACATTAAACAATTAAGGCAAAGGGTATTTAAAACCATTTATTTAAGAGTTTGTCAAGGTAGTCAGGGCATGTTTCTACAGATCAGATCTGGCTCTGTACGTGGGTAAGCTGGGCCAGAACCCACTTTGCCCTTGCCTTAAAACGTCTCAGATTCATGGTCAATTATGACTTCTCCCAACATAATCTTGCCCATAACATCATTTATTCTCTACTGAATAATAATCTCTGTTTATCTATTGAGTTTGTTTATAGAGAAGGGGAATTCGAGTTGAAGTGGTTATCAGTTAAAGTTTTCCTTTGATGCAACGGGTCTTTTTCGGGTATATTGGTTTTATATTTTGCAATTCTCTTTGTGTTTTTTCCTTTCATCAGGGTCACTTTTGAGCATTTTCTGTTTTTATAAATTTAATAAAAAGGTTGTATTATGATTGTGTAGTCATTAGGGGTTTTCTATTACATTTGCCTATTTGGCATGCAAAGCATTATGCTTTCTCTATGTTTCTGTACAAAACAGTGAATGCAATGTCTTGCAAGTAATTTTGTAGCCGTTGCTTTCAATCAATTTCAAATATTTTTTCTTTCCTTATTGATTAAATACACTTGTGGTGTCATTTTTCACTCCCATTGTAACACATTACAAGGAATGAGTTTTCTCAATTAATTTCTACCACCAGTAATCACTCTGGGCCACCTTCCATTCCATTGTTTTTCACTGACAGACACCTGTCAAATGCAAATATATTTTGACCCTGCCCCAATGGGAACAGTCCAGTCACATATGAGAGGACATGTCTCCTACAGATAGGAACACAAGCAAATCTAGACTGGTTTCATTCTACATAGTCCTCGTCATTGAGGTATAGCTTGAGTCCATTAGAACAGAGACCGCCGTACCCACAGGACCCATAGGATAAAAATGGTCAGGCGTTGTCTGTGTTCCCACTTAGATGTAATGGCAATTCAGGCTAAACTGTTCTTAATGGAGTAGGACCAACACTGGTTTCCGTATGGCTGGTTCTTGATCATCATGATATTAAGGATGGACTGGTTTGTGCCCCGGAGTATTTAACAATGGACATTAATGCAAGCAATCTGCCCATCACTTTTTTCTTTTGCTCTTTTATGCTCTTGCAGCAACACCTTTAGCTTACAATGGGCTGTAGGAGTAAATAAATTGTGATGTTAGCTTGAACTTCAACGTAGAGTATTTTGCCAAAAGCAGTTGTTGATACTATGATAGTGAAATAGTGTGCTAAGTTATGTCAACAGATTTATTTAGCTCTGTATTGCCATTAGGAAGGCCTTGCAGCGCATGGAGAAATTTGAAGATATTTTAGCGCTCACATATTAATGAAAGTTAGGGCAGGGGTGTGCTAAACTAATGTGCATAATCCAGGTAGCCAATAAAGAAGGTAGAGATGTTGCAGGAGTCAACGTGAAATAAGAGCCAATTGTATCAGGTTTTCTCAGGAGTTTGAGGATGTAAAATTGGTGCCTAATCATTTTGTGAAGATGTTATATGCTTGTGAGTTGTTTGGCCTTGAAGGGTGGGCAAGAGAATACATCTGAATGCAAATACATAGTGAACTAGTAGCAGTGTGTCATTTTCAACGTAAACTACAACTGGAAGGAAACAGATGGATAATGGGGGAATGTAGAGACTAGCCATTGCCCCTTCGGTTGCAGGAATACCAGACCATCCGTATACAGGTACCCTATGTTATGCTCCACTGGACTCATAATCGGTTTAGCAGGAATTAAATTATTACAATATCCTTTGCACCCTCTGACTCACTTGTGTTAAAGAAACCTTATAACCAATTCTATTTCAATCTGGAAACTTTAGTGCCAATTCTATTTCAACCTGTGCTCTGTTATGTTGGATTAATTCTCTATCAGTTAATCTCAACTTGAAATAGCATGTTCTCTCCTTATATTTGATTTGTGCACAGCTCTGATCAGGCATTGGCACAGAAAGTTACAGACTGTCATTTGTTGTGTGAAATGCGATAGAGCTCATCATAGTGTGCATGAAGTTAACTAGTATACCTCTCTCACTGTCATTGCCTTTCTCAAGAGGAAGGTTAAAGCTGTCCACTCAGGATAAAAAAACCCAGTAAACATAAGTCTTAAGGAACCTCAATCTTGAGGTCCCTTGATTTTTATAACAAAAAGATATTGACAAAGAGATCCACACGAAGCCTGTTGGGTATTGCACATCCCACCCAACTTGGATCATGGTCCGATGATGAAGCTTGCCATTTTGATGGATGAAGCTCACTGCATCCTGAAGAGGATACTCCTCAGACCCGTAACTCAGAGACTTAATGGAAGATTCTTATTAAGCACCATTTTGTGGAACAACATACCTTTTTGACTTAAGTTTAAAGAGGAAATTGTCCTTCATCTTGACAACTTTCTTATCCTACAGAGTTCACCTCTACTAGAGGGAACAGGGTCAGGTAACCCATGGCTAATTGAATGGTACTGAATGTTTGTATACTGTTATTTCCTATCATGTTTTGCATGCTGTGCTATGGCCATTCTTTGTTCAGTTTTTTGCATCAATCCATGTTTACCTCATGTTTACCTCATAGTACAGAGGGATAATAGAAGAGATGGAAATGATGAATCAGGGGAGGAGAACAAAGGGGACAAAGGAATTGGAATAATGAAGGCACTTTGCGGATGGAGTAGTCTTATGCCAGACACTAGCACCTCACCAATTGGAATGATGGTGCATTGTGAGTAGCGGGTGCTATAGATCTGGTCTTCCGATGGGGGAAGAGGACAGATGATTTCTTTAGAGTGACATTCGAGATGCCTATGCTACAGATTTGGTTTTAATTGCGTAGTGCTGTCTGGGATGGTAAACATGGCTCATTCCTGCTTATCTAAAATTAAATTAACCCATATTGCCTATTTTTTATATGTTTATTTTAAAATGGCAGCTGGAATTAGTCATTTTGGCCAGAAGGCTAAGGCTAGTGGGTAGAAAATGCATTTTCAAAACAACAATTACAAATATCTTCAAAGGAAAGCCACTTTGTATCCAGATCAGACTACCCACGCACATACACACACACACACCATATACCCTGCAAAGTACGTTTTGAAGGAAACAGTACATTCTAAATCCCTTCTGCAGGCAAAGGAGATTATATCCAAAAACCTTTTTACAGGATAAGCCCTCCACACAAAACAAACACATTTTTACTAGAAATGTCAACACCAGCCAGTTTTTAAAAACGAAAACATCTGCAGTTTAGTGGTGTTTCAACAAACGTCACCTTTGAAAACCTTGCCAGGGAAAGTAAAGCTATGCACCAAATAAGGGGCATAGGACAAGATGTATTAAGAATTGATTTACAAAAAGTGGTTGGAAATTGTGCTCCAACTTTTTGTAAATTGATTCTGATTTTGTGAACATTTGTACTAATAGGCAAGGCCACTGCATATATGCAACTTTTCGGCAGTGGTATTTTCCACACATTTATCGATTTGGCCCATTTGCTAAATATTCCTACATCTTCTGAACAATCTGCAGATTTTACCAAATACATTTTTGTCAAACGGATCAAAAAATCAAAAGTCACTAACTACTCTGCAATCCATCTTGCAGTGCAGTGGAAGACTATTGCAAATGTTGACAGGTGACCTTTCTTTTGCTTATTCCTGTGTTTGTGTGTTATTTGTATACTAATGAGATGAAACTGTGCCCAAACAGTGTTAGCATATGTAAAATGACGAAACAGTAACGTCATATCATCACAAAATGTGCTGCATTATGTATGCATTATTTCCTTCTCTTGACACATAATTTAGGCCTCCCCTTCCACATAGTTCCAGAAGCCCTGCTAAAAGGTTTGTTCACAAACTTCTCATTCACAGAGGGTCACAATCTCGTGAATATTAATAAGGTTAGACACAAATTGTGACTAACACTTATTGGAGGCCATCTCAGGAATGGGAGCTGCTATGGTCAGCTGACAACCATGACTGTGATTGGCTTTAAATAAAGTGAACTTCAAAAAAATCAGCTCATTTCCTTTATGAAAATGGGGCTGTGTTTAATTAGAAAAGTGTACTATTTGAGGGTCCATAGTTGTCCCATGGACCACTGTCTCCACCCCAATAATCATTTTTTAACATTCACAAAGGAGAAGGAGTCCTAATTGGACCCCTTTCAAGTGGGGACCCGTTCCCTTTTTTTGAATGAGTTACCACTTCCTTTGTGGTGCTGGTAACTTTTCATCGGACACATCGGATACATACACTTATTCACTCATTCACAGTACTCCTATACTTGTACACGATATTGTTTAATCGACCATTGCTTTCCACGGGAAATTGTCACATCTACTGCTCTCGTCTAGTGGAATTATTACTCTTTGATTCTTCTGAAAGTACCATGCACTGATGACGCTTAGATGGACGTGGGCTTGAAGGGTAGCATGTAGCACAATGGCTACACACAAGCACTAACTTACAATTCCTTCTGTCAGATCCTACGTTGTGGAGCCAAGAACATGTGCACCAGTGGTTGGAGTGGGCTATCAAGGAATATGGACTAATGGAAGTCGATCCCTCCCTCTTCCAGAACATGGACGGCAAAGAACTCTGTAAACTGAACAAGGAGGATTTGCTGCGGACCACCTCCCTTTACAACACTGAAGTCCTGCTCTCTCACCTCAATTACCTCAGGGAAAGTAAGCATCACCACTTGGTATCTCCTTGACATTTTGCTCAACAAACAAGATGTAAGGAATATGCATTTTTGTTTTCTAAATCAAGGGGGCTTCAATTCTGATTTAAGCTATCGCCCTTTGTAGTTTTGGAATGTTAAGTGGACGAATGATATTCCAAAGCATATATATATATATATATATATATATATATATATATATATATATATATATATATATACACACATATAGGGGGTTATTCCAACTTTGGAGGAGTGTTAATCCGTCCCAAAAGTGACGGTAAAGTGACGGATATACCACCAGCCGTATTACGAGTTCCATAGGATATAATGGACTCGTAATACGGCTCGTGGTAAATCCGTCACTTTTCCGTCACTTTTGGGACGGATTAACACCTCCTCCAAAATTGGAATAACCCCCATAGTGTCTCTCTCTCTCTCTCTCTCTCTATATATATATATATATACACGTACATATATATATTTATACACACCCAGATGTGTGTGTGTGTGTGTGTGTATATATATATATATATATATATATATATATATATATATATATATACTTAGAAAGAGAGAGAGATGGGGAGAGAGAGAGAGGGCGAGAGTGCATACGTTTCCATAATGCCAATCAAACAATATGATTGGACTAGTTTCCTTTGTTGGCTGTGACACAGGACACGCAGATGCATATGTTTTTGGGTGGGGTCTGGTAAACAACATAACAGTGAAGTAACATCCATTGAGAAACCAAAGAGAAATTTGCATCGGGTCATGTTGAGTGGGTTTTAAACTATAATTCTTGCCCACTGCAATAAACATTAGAATAGTGCTGCAGGCGATATGAGAAAGCAGTGTGCAGCAGAAATGGTGGGCAGTATAGCAAATTAGCCAGTTGCTGCAAACCCACAGGAGAACAGCAGCATCGAGGTTTGAAGCTAAAAAGGCTTCCGTTGTTAAAAAAAAGGCAGCCACCTCCTATTTCCTTGTTTCTTCTTGGATGTTAACCATCTTCCCTGCTTCATGAGGACATTTTTGTACCTTCATCCTCGCACTGCTGTTGTAGTGGAGGTCCAGATTTTTGTGCTAGGTTGAAGATTCCCCTGGCTTTGATTAAATGTTTGTCTTTTCCAGAATATTCCTATATTTTTGTTCTAGAGAAAGGGAATCAAAGACTACAACAAAATTGTGTTCTTTTAAGAGTATACTTTACAAAAGTCTATTGTCAACACCCAAGTGCAACAAATTGAGTGCCAATCATTTTCACAAAAGGCTAGGGATGCACTGTCTACAATAACTCTTCGCTCCTGAAATTCTGTCTCTCTGCTTTTGCAGACCCAGTTTAATTTTCTTTTAATTCCCACCTTCTGCTCGTTTTTTTTTCTAGGGTGTATCTTCCAGCGTTTCCTCTTCTATCTACTCTATTTTTATCTCTAATAGGCCCTGATTCTGAATTTAGGTGCTTTTATCGCACTTTATAAATGACGATGCCACAGGGTACATCTTTTATCAGGTGCAATAAATAATACTATTATATATTGGCGGGGAATAATGTGGATATTTTGGTGTTTAATGCACCAAAATCCGCATGATTCGATAAATACCGTATACTTATTTCCCGTTAAATTTGGCCAGGTTTGACATGCCAAATTTAATGAAGGTTGAGATATTTAACGCATCCAATAATTATCAGATGCATTAAATAGGTACCAACTTTTAATGTCGACCTGTGCATAAACAGGGATTTACACCTGGGTCAAAATACACCGACCTCCTCATAATCAGGCCCTAAATCTCCAGGCATCCTTGATTCTTCATCTGTCTTTGTGTTTGTGATTTATTTTTTCTGAAAGGCTCTATCTCTTCACCTTTATTTTCTGTGCTATGTGAAACAGTAATATCCATTACCTAAAAATATCAATGTAATACAAATGAGGGGTGTTAAAAAGAGAAAGAACCGTGGCGATAGGAAGTGGAAGTGGGTGAGTGGCAGATAAAAGGAAGCAAAAGTTTTAGCAAAGACAGTGAGAGAAAGAGAATACAATGGGAAAATAAACAGTATGATTTCCTGTTTCACTCAAATCTCTATTTGTTTTATCTTTCTTTTTAGATCTTTCCTGAGACAGTGCATGCCCTGTCACTTGCAAGACATCTTGTTCGATTATAGTGGCTGAGAGTCTGTCCATTACTTACTATTGGTTGGCTTCATCATCATTCTCATTTCTTTGCTTCTCTTTGGTCAGTGCATGCCAGCTTTACTTCCTCTTAATGAGTTTGTCCTTGCCCTTGCGCATGGCCCAAATACTTTTTCTTTGTTCCAGTGTGTGTACTTCCACTGCTTGTGCTTATGGAGGTACTTTTCTGTCTTTTAGGTGCAGCATTGTATGTAATGCAGGCTGTCTCTCTGTTCCCCTCTTCATCATTGCTTAACCCATCGTTGCTTGTCCTGCGATCATTGCTTGTCATGCAGTTGTTACTCATTGCTTGCCCCCACATCGGCCCTACCCGTCAATGTTTGCCCTGCTTCCCATCCCCCCCTTTGCCCACAGTACACATCTAGAAAGACACAGTCATATGTTTATCAAGCAGTGCAAGATCCAGAAGTGTTACCTTTGCATATCAATTATTTATAGGTATATTTAAAGCACTTTTTTATGTTCTTTTTTAGATAACAAAGATTCCATCCACTTTTCCATAGTTTGATGACACATCTGAAGGGCTGGTCACTCAGATCTTTCTTTGGTTGGCAAACCATACGTTTGAACCACATCATGAAGTCAAGAGAACTTGGGCTATTAACCTGGGAGGTAGTAACGTTGTGATTAGCCTTGCTGCGAAACACCCATCAATATAGTGACCAGTGCAATACATAAAATAAAAGACATTAACATTCCAAGGGAAAGAGCAACTTTCTGTCTAGCTCTTAAAAGTGACCATTTAGAGGCAAAACAAAAAAGTCTGAATAAATAACTGCATTTTGTAGTTTAAGATGTTATGTCATGTTATGCAGATTTGTAGGGCGAACAGTCACCTGGTACGATACCCTGCCACCGAGCAGGTGTGAGTGTAGGCACACGTAGGGTCTATGAGTACTGCTCAAAAAGCCAAGTCTTCAGCCTCTTGATGAATTCAAGAAGTGTGGAAAAAGCTCCACCATGTAGCAGCAGGTCGTTCCATACTTTGGCAGTGGTATAGGGGGAGGCTTGACCACCATATCTGGTTTTCATATGCGTGGATTTTGTGCAAGTAGGAGTCCAAATAAATTGAGTTATCTGGAGGTCAGTTAAAACAGACTTGATTGTTAAAGTGTGCTCGGCCAGTGTTATGTAGTGCCTTGAAAGTCTGGGCATGGAGTTTGAATTGTGCTCGTCTGTGAAGAAGGAGGAAGCGGAGTTCCTTCAAACACTTGTCAGTGTTTATCTTTAAACAGATAGTCTTTATCCGGTGGGCGATTTCAGTCATGCAGGCATTGAGCTTGATCTGGGAACTAGTTGTTTTCTCCATGAAGGAGAGAATGAGTTGATTGTCATCAGCATAGGAGAGGATGTTGATTTCATGAGAGCAGATGATGCTTGCTATTGGGTCTGGCAGGATCCTTGCAGAACCCTGCAGATGATGTGTACAGTGCCAGGCTGACTGACTGGTCCTTTCAATCAGAAAAAAACAGCACTGCAATTGCTAGTGTTACGCTTTTAAACAACAACTGAAAAATGAAAGCAGTGCAGGTAGTGGTAGATCCCTGATCTGCAGGTTACACACATACCTTTGCAGCAAATGCCCAATTTTCTGAACTAGCTGACGATGGCAAAATGTCTGTTAGACTCGTGAACAATGCTGTGTGATAAGCTTAATGTGAACAAAGGAAGAGTACCAAATCTAAACAATTTATAATATAGAGATACCTCATTGTAAATGTGCAATATCCACAAACATGGGAATTTCGGCAAACTATCATTTTTACGATGCAAATTGATTCTTCACTATACTAAAGACATATTCTTTTAAAATTAATTGAGTTCAAGAACCCGGAACACTTCACTGCAATTGAGAGGGGAGCAACCCTCTGCTTTAGACAATAAGCACCCGAGATGCACTGTGAAAGTGTGTTGTAACAGCGGTCAACATTAAATGCATTAAATGCATGACCCTTCTTTCTCGTATACCACCCTACAGCACTACCACACATGTGCCATAGTTCACTTCAGAGTTTTATACACCGTTTCAGATGCTCCAAGATGCTCATCATTCGAGTGTCAAACACACGCTACTTCGAGAGCAAAACACACACGAAGTTCCATGCTACGTGTGCAAATCACTGCAGTATCTAACCCACTTCATCTTAGAAGCACACACATACGATTTGGGTGCCGAAAACATACAGTCACTCGAGCACTAAGCACACATTGCTTCAATGCCCAATTCACACCAGTTCAAAGACACACGCACACTTCACTTTGTTGTCACACACATCACATAGGTATTACACAGCAAAACCAATTCCGCATGAAACACACATCGCTTCAGTGCCAAACAATCACAGCCAGACACGCTCACACACCAGTTCCATTTTACGGGTACACACCACTTTAGTATCCCTCATGGATATCACCTGAGGTAAAACACACACAAACATCACTTGACTGCCACGTCTACACATCGCTTCAGTGCTGTAATCACACTATTCAGTATAAAATACACAAACACATCAGTTCAGTGCCACACACATCAATTTAGTGTCAAACATGTACAAGCATTATTTCAGGGTCAAAAACATATCATGTAAAAGTCTCACATATTGCTTCTGGGTCTTAAATGTATCACTTAAGAGTCAACCACACATATGACATGAGTGTCTCAATCACCACTTCAGTGTCTCGCAAACACCCTATCAGGGTCACATATTCACATCACTTCACAATCCAATGCCTTGCAAATATCACTTCAGCCAAACGCATTATTTCAATCACATACACAAATTTCAATATCACACACCAATAGTGTGTTATACACCTCACATCAATATCATGCAGCCATAATTCAGTGTTATGCACATACGGCTTAAGAAAAAGACTTTCAAGATGGCTGCCAGACATGCACAGGCACAGCGCCATTTGAGTGAGAAGGGGTGAGAAGAATTGGAGAAGCCACTATCTCTGTGCCTAAATTTGTAGGCGGGAACTATTTTATGAGATTTGTTAACACTGATATTTTTCCAATTGCCAACTCTTTTTCAAGTTCTCTTATTTCTTCTCCTCACTTAGGCATCCCTTTGTTACTCTTAACATTTCCCTTTCGATTTTTCAACTCCTTGCCAAATTTCACACTTCATCTTAATTTTCCTCACTCACTCCCTCTTTCTGTAGATCGACTTAGTCCTAGTATCTGATCTCTCTCACACATATCTCTCATACTATCCCCACATATTCCATGTTCTGCCATCCTTCTTACTTTTGTATTCCCACTGTACTTTTCTGTATTCTCATCCTTTCTACAACTCTTTTCAGTTTTCTTTTCTTTCATTCTGCTACATTTTGGAGTTTTGCTTACTTGCTCTCCTACCGTAGTTTACTTCCACTTCATTTTATTCTCCCTTTCACCTTCTGCTGTTCACTCTCTCTTTTTCTGCCTTTCTCCTACTCTCTTTCGTTGCATGAGTTAAGACTTTGGCCTAACTCTCCACTTGTTCTTTCTCACCCACAGTTGACACGGATCAAGGAAAGATTATTGTAGCCCCACAAAACAAACACTATTGGATGTGTAATTGATGTAGAAGCATTGCTGTTGGGTTACGAACAATTCCATAAAGGGGTTAGGGGCACTGGGGAAACAGTATCACACCTTATTTTGTTATTCACTGTATCACACACACACTGCACTAAGAAAAATGAACACTTTTAAATAAAAAAGTGTTTATTACTACAGGGGTAATCTTTTTTTTTTTTTTTTTTTTTTGTCCTCATCTCACTGACCCGTGCCAATAACGAGAGGATCCATTTTTACTCCAGGTATCCAGTCCCCTGGTATCAACGGGTCATTCCACCTGGCGCTCTTTTCTATGGATCTCCTTATAGCCTTGGCAAATCCTTCCCCCCTCCGCCCAAAATCCTGAATGGACAATAGGGCTAGATGTACCGAGGGGGGATCAGATATAATCATCGGACTTCATTAACAACTCAAGTAAGATTTTAACAAACATTTTCCCATCCCACCCACAAAACATCTCTTTTACTAATCGGCCCGGCTCCGGCCAGTTTATATAATCTATCTATCGAGTTCAGCCACTCCTGCACTGTAGGGGGTTGTGAACATATCCAGTTATGACAAATTTGCCGCCGGGCAATAAGCATCAAAAGAAACAAAAAACGTTGCTGTGATTGGTCTTTCATCTCACTAACCCCAAATTACACTAAAGCAGATTTCAATGTTAATTCTTCCCCAAATATCCTATTTAAGACATTCTGCACATCTACCCAATAATTAGCTAAGCCTGGACAATCCCAGAACATATGAATATCGTC
Source organism: Pleurodeles waltl (assembly GCF_031143425.1). Taxonomy (NCBI): domain Eukaryota; kingdom Metazoa; phylum Chordata; class Amphibia; order Caudata; family Salamandridae; genus Pleurodeles; species Pleurodeles waltl. Next base: position 1,189,001,822 of record NC_090440.1, on the reverse strand, counting down.
TGCATCAGTACCTCCACATCGTGGGCATTTCTTCTGGATTCTACTTATACGGGATAACCTTGCTGGAGTCCAATACACTCTGTGCAATGTAAACAAATGGTTCCTCCTCATTGCCGCTGATTTAACCATATTCCAAAGAATAGAGCATGATTTTTGCCACATCGCTGTTATATCCATATTTGGGAACACCTCTCCCCATTTCTGTAGCGGGAGGGGGGATCCTCCTCAACTGCCTCCATCAAGGCTTGATACCAGACCGCAATTTCCTTAGGTAGAGGTCTCTGAATTAATTTCTCATCCCAACAAGATCTACCAATTTCTCCTTCTTGTAAGGATTTAATCCAGCTAGTCAACTGATAGTACTTAAATTTAGAGATGGACCCTCCCACTCTCTCGAGAAATGTGGCCCATGGTATCAAGTTCCCGCCCTCTATAATCTGTCCCCATCGTAGTATCCCGCTCGCCTTCAGTGGATTTGATAGTTTATCATGAAGGCATACTGGGGTACCGGGTGAATCCCATATTAGAGCTGAACCAGAGTAATAAGCTATCCGGAATCTGTAGCCAAATTTTACAGGCCTGCCGCAAAATCTTAAGTCTAACTTTTTTTTAAAACCTTGGGTGGCCAAATTTATACAAAAAAAACTCAGCCCCTTCCTCCGCATATGCAGTCAACGCTGCCCACATTGGGGTATATTCTGACTTTTTATTTAGGAGAATTCTACTATTCTTAAATTGAAAAGCCAAATAATACTGATAAAAAGCAGGTGTTGCTAGCCCCCCCCGTTCCTTTCTCTTGCATAACTTTTTCCAAGAAATTCTTATTCCCTTTTGTGCCCAGACAAACGAGGACATGTCTCCCTGCAATTTTGTAAACCACTTGCTCTTAAATTCCAACGGAATAGTATTAAATAAAAAAAGTGAATTTTGGCAGAATTATCATTTTCAAAATATTGGATCTACCTATTAAAGACAGCGGGAGAGCCGCCCATGTTCTAAGGAGTTTCTTGGCCTCGAAATGTATTTTCTCAAAATTTATCCTTGCCAAATCCCCCAAATCTTTTGTGATCTGGACTCCTAGATATCTAATTTCCTGTTTAACTAGTGGGTATTCATATAACATGTTCCAACAAATAATCTCTGTCTTCTCAGCATTGACATTATAACCTGACATTCTACCAAAACCTTCTATCGCCAATTTTATTGAGGGAAGTGAAAAAGAGAGATCCCTAGTGTAAATCATAAGATTGTCCGCGTATAATGCAACCTTCTTCTCCCAGCTCCTACTCTGAAAGGGAAGAATTTCCCTGTTGTTTCTAAGCAGTGTTGCTAGCGGCTCAATATATAAATCAAATAACAAAGGGGACAAGGGACAACCCTGACGCGTCCCTCTGAAAATAGCTACTTCTTGTGAAAGCACATCATTAATCAGAATTCTCGCTGTTGATGACCTATATAGTTCATTAACTGCTCTGATAAAAGTAGTCCCTAATCCAAACCTTTCCATAACCACCTGCAAAAATAGCCAGTTTACCTGATCAAATGCCTTGGCTGCGTCAAAAGTTATTATTGCAAGAGGAAGCCTCTCTGCTAAAGCCAAGTCCATTGCCGCCAATAAATCGTGAACTAATTCCTGTAGCTGTCTACTTTTAATAAACCCTTTCTGATATGGATGGACTAGTCCCGGCATAACCTTCCCCAGCCTTTTGGATAACAAACTTGTATAAATTTTATAATCCGAATTCAGTAGTGAAATAGGCCGATAAGAAGAGCACTGTGTTGGGTCCTTACAGGGCTTCAAAATCAAACAAATTACCGCCTCCGTCCAAGAGCTCGGTGCATGCCCCCCTTTCAAGAGCATATGATTAAACAATTTCAATAAAACCAGAATTAATTCTTCCCTCAGTGCCAAATATAGCTCATTCGGGAGATCATCTGGGCCTGAAGCTTTTCCTCTCTTCAAACCCTTAAAAATATCAATTAATTCAAACCCGGTTACCTCTCCTTCTAAAATATGTAACGCTGAGCTCTCCAGACATGGCAGCCTAACCGTAGCCAAGAAATCCCTAACCTGCTCCTCAGAGTTCCGCAGCTCATCTGAATACAGGTCTTGAAAAAAGGAAACAAAAGCGGCTTCTATTTCTGATCCTTCTACACAAATCTGGCCGGTAGCCTTAGACCTAATTGAAGAGATATGTTTCTTTGAATGGTCAGATTTTACCTTCCAAGCTAGTAACTTACTGCACCCTTCCCCATATTCATAATGCGCGTACTGACTAGCTTCACATTTCTTTCTTTCTCGAGCTTCTAATAGATAGTCTAATTTCAAGTAGGCTTCCTCATGTTGTCGTTCGAGTACCATTAATTGATCCCTATTCCCCGTTTCCTGTGCAACTTGTATAGAATCCTGCAAAGTCGCTATACTGGTCTCGACACTACATAATTTCTCTCTCTCCTCCCTGCGCCTAAATACAGCCAAATTAATCAACCTCCCCCTTATATAGGCTTTGGATGCATCCCAAACTATTTGCAAACTAGCAGACCCCTGATTCACTTAAAAAAACTCTATTGTATCCTTTCTTAATGTCTCAATAATCAGGTCATCCAATAATAACGAACAACTTATTGTACATCGAAGCCTAGGAACTTGCGCTGTGAAGGAGAGATACAACTTGACGGCCACACCATCTGATAGATGTGCTGGGGCATGTACTATTGAGGAAACATTTCCTATCGAGCTATTCTGCAATAGAAAGAATTGTATTCTGGACTTATGCCCATATTTTTTGTTATGAAAAGTAAATCTGGGTCCTACACCCCCCTTAACCTGCCACACGTCCACCAACTCCAGATCGGTTATCGCCTGTTTAACCAATAACCTACATCTAGGGGAATTAGCTGTCCCCCGGGTAGTGGATTTGTCCAAGACCAAATTCAACAGTATATTAAAATCCCCACCTAACACAACCGGGTATTTAGTTTTCAGAAGAAGATTATACAGTTCTATAAATGAAGTAGAATCATCTGTATTGGGACCATAATAACCTGCGATCGTGAGCCATAAACCAAAAAAACAAACCTCAGCCACCACCCATCTACCCTTTGAATCAGTATGCACCGCCCCTATACATAACCCCTTCGCTATTTTTTCTTTAAAAATAATAGCAACTCCTTTAATTGGGCACGACTGATTGGTCTCTATACCCCTCGATATTTTTAAACACATTTTCCCATTCTTCTCGTGAGAGATGCGCCTCTTGTAATATAATCACATCCTCCTCCGCCTGCCTTAGAAATTCCAAAATCTTCCTTCTTCTACGCTTAACCCTGAGCCCATTGATATTCCATGAGCTTATTTTTAATAATAAGCCCTCCTGCTTACCCATCCTATAAAAAGAAAAAAAAGAAATTCTTGGATCCGCCCCTTCTTGATTCGTGAAAGACCCGTTTTGAGGACATTTATATTTGTAACCTTTTTTCCCCTTCTGCACCCACACCCAAAACAAAAAATTCTCCAAACCCCTCCAAACCCCCTTATACCCCTACCCCAACCACCCATGGGAACCCTCCCTACTTTTAATAGGACAACCATTGTTTATCCCATAGAGCCCTCCGCACACCGGGCAATCTTCAATCATACCAATAGAATTACATTATTGTGACGACTTTATCTGTTCTATAAAGGCCCTAACCTCATCTGGCTCTCTTATATTATGAGTTTTATTCTGCCACATAATCCGCAGGGCCGCCGGAAACCTTAACTGCACTATTGCTCCCAAAGAGCGAAGCTCTTGCATTAATTTCCCCAGCTCCCACTGTCTGTCCAAAGTCGCTCTGGAGACATCTGACCGAATTCTGAAGGACCAGTCATCCTTAACGAAGTTTCCCACCTTCAAAGCCTCAGACAAATCTTCTCTTTTATTGAGTAGGTGGCAAAGTTCACTAGGATTCTTCTAGGGGATTTCCTTCCCGCGTTCTTTTTGAACGGGTCTCGGTGTATCCTTTGAATGTCGTCCTCCAATTTCAGATGCGCTAAACCCGGCATTGCATCTTGTCAGTGGCAGATTCACTCATTACCATTTTGTCTCGTTTCACAAGATGGGGCAGACGGATAGGGAACATGGCGGCCAGCTAGGAAGCTGAGTCGCGAGTCCTCCGCACCGGGAGAGCAGACGCGACGCAGAGGAAGAGGAGGGGCTCGCCGGACGCGCAGAGGCAGCGCTAGTGCCGGCGGCTCCGGAGCATGGAGAAAATCAATTGTGAGCGCTGTAAATGCGCTTCTCTGTTTTTCGGATAATTTTTGGGGGGGAATCCAGCCTCCGGATATTCTTCTTAAGCTGGGGTTGGCTTGTCTGAGTTTTGGAGCTTCACAGACGGGCTATTTTCTGGGCAGTACCTGATATCCTGGAGGTAAGACTTCTTCTAAGGGGACATAGACTGGGAAGTATCGTCTCTCTAACCAAGTGGAAGACTCAAGGTGAGCCTGGCTTCTACAGGGGGGGGGAGAGTTCTGGAAAAGCCTTTCTCCTTCCCTCCCTGCTTGCTAGATAGACAGTGAGAGGTTGTTACTCACCATATTTAAATCTGGCACATATCTTGGTTCGGGCCGCGGACGCGGCAGGAAAAGGCGCAAATGATGGTTTACGCGGAGAGAGGCGCAGAAGGTTTTGCTCAACTTCAGGTGTGTGGAGTGAGGCGATAAGGGGCGTGCGTCAGGGGAGACGCTACACTGCTAGGTGCAGTCTTCGAGGTCAAAGATCACTTTCGGGAGCGGACTTAACACAAGTAAATAACCAAGGGGGAGAGATAACAGCTCCAGCATTAATGTCACCGGTTAAGCATTATTTGAAAGGTCCTCAGGTTGGTACTGGTAAGCTGGGGACAATACGGAAAGGGAAGCCGGGATCTCGAGGGCCGGAGTGCAATATAACTATGGACAATATATGTTCAACCAAAAGGAGAGGTCAATCTAGAGTAAAGGAGAGTCTGGGGGAGTTGGAGAACAATACGGGAGGAGGCTCAGGGGGAAAAAGTGTTACCACAGGGTCAATAACTAAATACTTCCAGTCAGGCGTGGAGGAAATAAGTGAGATTTCTCTGGCCCCTATGGAATCACAACCGGCCTCAGAGGGCTCAGCTGTATTGGAGCGGGACTCCCTGGTGCAGTGGGAGGCACAGATGACCCAGTTAACTACAATAGGGGGTAGCTCTTTAAGGGGCAAGGAAGATTCCTTGTCCGTACAGGGCCCCCTCGCGGAGCCTAACGCTTCAGCCCTCTTGGAGCCCAGGGATGGGGGAGTATATGAGCTCTTACTTTCCCTTACGAAGGAGATTCGGGAGAAGTTTGAGATCTCTGAAAACAATCAGGCTAAGATACAAGAAGCGTGCATGATTTTGGAGACTAAGATCAATCAGTTAACAGATCGGGTTGGCAAGGTGGAGGAGGCCATGGAGCAGCAGAAAAGTCAGGTGTTGGCCAACTCTCAAGATATTGTGTATCTTAAGCGGGGGGAGAAGGCTCTACAGGATAAACTAGAGTTTTTGGAGAACAACATGAGAAGAAACAATATTAGAGTTCTTGGAGTACCGGAGGGGGCGGAAGAAACAGACCTTAAGGATTATTTGGTATCATTGATAAAAGGAGTAATCTGTTGCTCAGCACATCTAAAACAACTGCACAAAATAATAGAAACACAGTAACAAGACACGTTATGAATAACAAGAGTAAAATTAAAATGTCAGGCATTGCTAAAATGTCCTCTAGAGCCTAACACCCTAAAGTCTACTTCTCTCATAGTCAATTTTCACTCTTGGTAAAACATAACATCCTACTCAAAACTTGGTCCAAGCCACAATGTTTAGGAACTCGATCACCTTATAGTTAAACATTCAGGCAAGCTTCCTTTTAAAACCTTCAGGATGACGCACGGGGTGTCCCAAAATGCTCGCATTGGCCTACATAATGTGTTTACTATTTGTACAACTCAAAGTCAAAGGACAAAAAGCTGACATTTTTCCATGCAGTGATTCAAGTCACATATGTTGTTCACACAGATCCAGGCAGCTGCTTAACTTACCGGCTATTGTACTGATTTATTCACGTTTCAAGGTATCAGTGTCGGGCCAGTTACAGCAGTGTCACGTTCACTTCAATGTATAGTTGCCGATATGGTCACAGAAGTCCTTCTGCCACGTATACTTTTGCTGAAAGATAACTAAGACATATTTTATCACAAACATTCAGCACTTGCTTGTCTTTTGCGGCGATACCCCCAGAAATGCTGACAGTGAGATGCGTGCGCCATAATGTTTCATGGAGGTGTGTAGGAATCTATAGCGAGAATTAGTTATATGTTTGAGGTCATTAGGCTTGGGTTTTCAGTATGCTGTAACAGATAAGGCAGTGTATTGGTCTCTGGAATCCACCATAGGAAAACCAATGATGGGTTGCCTCAGCTTCTCATCCTTCCGAGGTGCATACCTCGGGCTAATGATAACATCCGTTATTTGCAACGCCAAAAGGATACATTCTTTGGTAAAAATTATAAGATACAAAGCTAATTATTACTGTATTTTGAAAGGTGGGTGAAAAGAATTTAGGAGCACCAGGGGAAATTACATTTTGCCTATAGGCCACTCACCTCACCGAGTACCGACAGCATTTTTGAGGCAGTTCATTCAATGTGCCGCTTCTTGTGGTAACTTTCTCGGGCAGCTGTCTACCGAGTCTTTCATGTACTGATGTCTCTGCCTCCTTTTGTATATGGCAAATCATTATGTGTGCAGGTAACGCATGTGACTCCTCCCGCTGGTGCACTGTTATCTAGAGTAACTAGTTAGTATTGAGGATCGACAGGTTGCACTTCGAATGTTTACATCTGGTATTTATAATCTCTTCTCAGGTAGCTCCTCACTAGGATACAACACACCTTCTCACACGGACCAGTCCTCGCGCCTTAATTCCAAAGAAGGTAAGTCCTTATTTCTCCCTTTCCCTTTGTGTCTGATTCTCTCAGTCTCAAACTGAAGTGGCCACTCTTCACTGCTGACTTAAATAACTGAACATTTCAGACTAATATGAATTCAGGAGTGCAAGTTAGGCCATATGAAGTCAGTCAACAGAGGTCTCTTTTACAGCAGGTGTAGGTGAGAGTGGCGATGACACTTTCTTTGTGAAGGGTGGCAGGAGTAAGATAAGGCATCCACTTAATAAATATGTTAATGTAAAATTGGTACCTCTAGTTGTCGAGAAATGCAATTTATTTGAGTATTGCCAAGTATGTTTGTTAATCTCTAATCCATTTTTTTAGAAAAATTCTACTCTTTTAGATTGAGTAGAGTGGAATGGGGTAGATGGGGGTAGAATAGAGTGCTTAGAATGGAATGGGGTAGATTGGAGTAGGGTAGATTGGTGTAGATTGTAATGGAGTGAAGTGGGGTACAGTGGGGTAGAAAGGGTTAGAGTGGTGTGGGATAGATTGGGGTAGAGTGGAGTGGGGTGGATGGATTAGAGTGGATTGAGGTAGAGTGGGTCAAGTGGGGTGGATTGGGGTACAGTGGAGTTGGACACAGTGTGGTAGAGAAGAGTTGGTTGGAATGTAGAGGATTGGCGTGGTGTAGATTGGGGTAGAATGGAGTGAGGTACATTGGGGTAGAAGGGAGTGGGGTAGATTAGAACAGAGTGAAGTGGAGCAGGGTAGGTTGGAATGGATTGAGTTAGATTGGAGTGGTATAGATTGTTGTTGACTGGAGTGGGTTAGATTAAGTTAAAGTGGAATGAGTAGATTGGGGTAGTGTGACGTGGGGTAAATTATGGTGGGATAGAGTGGGGTAGATTTGGGTTGAGTGGAATGGTACAGAGTGGGGTGGGTTAGATTAGGGTAGAGTGGAGTGGGATACATTGGATTAGAGTGGAGTGGGGTAGATTGGAGTGGTGTAAATTGAAGTGGGGTAGAGTGGAATGGGATTGGTTGGAATAGAATGGAGTGGGGTAGATTGGGGTAGTGTGGAGTTGGGTTGATTGGGGTAGAGTGAGGTAGATTGTGGTAAATTGTAAAGGACTGGGGTAGTTTGGAGTGGGATCGATTGGGGTTGACTCGAGTAGGATAGATTGAGCTGAGTGGAGTGGGATAGATTGAGGTGGAGTGGAGTGTGGAATATTGGGGTAGAATTGATTAGGGTAGATTCCTGTGAAGTGTAGTAGAGTGTGGTACATTGGGGTAGATTGAGATAGAGTAGATTGTGTTGGAGTGGAGTGGGGTGGGGTAGATTTGGGTAGAGTGGAGTAGATTGGCATAGAGTGGATTGGGATAGATTGGGGTAGAATGAGGTGGAGTGGGTGAAGTGTGCTAGATAGTGGTAGAGTGAGGTGGATGGGGTAGATTAGGGTAGATTGTGGAAAATGGCAGCAACAGACCTGCTATCTGTGGGCTCAACTGCACAGCAGTGTCACTCCTATCTGTTCTGCTGTTTTTTTTCTACACAAAAGCAAAATGCAGAACTAGGCTAAAAATATGTAATGGAACTTGAGTTTGTCACAAATTATTTATTGATACAGTGCATTTCCTATAGTGACTGTATTTGAGTCTATCATGAAGGGGAAGAGTACAAATATGATTACAAGAGGAGATCTTAAATTGTTCATGGCTTGATTATTGGTGCTTTTAAAAAAAAAAAGTGAGATGGACGGAGCAGCAGGCAGGGCGAGTGGGAGAGGGAAAAAATGGTATCATCACATCCGGAGAAGAGGACGGGCACTTATTAAGTTTGATTAACCTGTGCTTGGTCCCTGCTCCACAGAAAGGATCAAAAATTACATTTGGCCAGCACTAGCCAATTAAGGTGGCGGCAAAGAAGAGGGACACTTCAGCCAACAAATGGTAAGCAAAGGAAGGACTCCAAGCCCTTTTTACAAATAATAGTGGCTCACAAGTTGTAAGTCTCATGCACTGGTGTATGCACTCACTGCCTCTGCCCTAAAAGTACCTCACTTCAGCATAAATAGTAGAAAGACACAAATAATACAAATAAAACAAATCAGCACTTTATCCATGCTCCACTAAGGGTGACCATGGACGTACTGACTAATCAGAAGCTAGTAAATAAGAACATCAATGAAGCCAAGGAGTGGTAAGCAATGAGGACTCCAAGGCCTTTTTAGTAAATAAAATAGGATACGCTTTTGACCTGAAAAATAGCCCAAGCTGAGCCCCAGCTAAACGGCCTTATGAATATGTGTCGATAGGTCACGTAGCCAATCTAACTCTGTGTGGGTCACCTACAGCTGTGAGTGACAATTTTGAATCCAGGCAGCGCTGATTTAGCGAAGTGTCATCAGGTTGTATTTATATAGTGCTTACTACCCCTGACTTTAGGTAAGAATAACACCTGTGTAATTTATTTAGCAGTCTGTCAAATAATGCAAATCATAGTAGCAAGTTCTATGTGAAAATAACCAGTTATTAATAGTATACAGCTAATACACGATGGGGGAATTTTGGGGGATGAATCTGGTTTGGGCCAGCCGGAAAAGCTCAGATTTAGGAGGCGCAGCGTAATGTGGGCAAAGACCTAGCTTGTGATGTTGGCTTCATTTTAGATGCACAAATCGGTGTTTTGAAACAACTTCTTGTATTCTGATGCTCATATTTTTTTTTTTCAATAACTCAGAATTGACTTTCAGTTGATGGTTTATACTGGTTACGATGCATACATAATTCATTGCAGCAGTGTAGGCTATTGCTATTTCAGGAATGATAGAGTTTGATAAATCTTAGAGCTGTGCTTACTTGGTGGCGTTGGCAACCTAACGGTTTCTTATTCTCTTTATTATTTCAACAGCAGTGTAAGCGTGTTTTATATTTTCAACACTTATACTAAAAACCCAAATGTTTTTTTAAGCATTGTTGTGGACTCATTTCATTTGCTCTGTGTTCTTCTCCATAATAAAACATATTTTGGGGAGTGATTCGTGTGCCAAATGTGACATCAACGAATGATTAAAAGGGGGGTCAACCGCATCTTTACAATATTGCAACTGTGTAAAAAGTGAAAGGAATGATTCAGCGATGCCCTGTATGCTACGGCACGTCATGCTCATACGGAGAGGCATGCCCTTCTGGCAGGCTTTACAGCTATTTATGCCTATGAAATGACACAGCCATGTGCCTGCGACATGTTTCGCTGCAGTACGAATTCGTAAAAAAAGCCTTCCTCGAGGATGTTTCACAAAAACTGTGTGTTTGTATAGAAAATGGTCTCCTATCGCCTCCTTTGCAAAGAGCCTTAAAAGATAATCTGAGTTACGAGGCTCAGCTATGTTTTTCTGCTTTGATAGCCAGATTTTGTGGTTGCCTCATTTTGATTCCACTTCAGGTTTCATGTTACACTTCTAGCTTTTTCATCTCATTTGTGCAGGTTCTTTATCATCCATGCTTTCCCCTACTGTCCACGTTTTCCTAGTTTGTCTTTCTCCCTTTTCCGTTTTTCTCTCTTGCCCTGGGCCCGCGTGCGATGATGGAAAATAAATCCTGATCTTAAAAACTGAGAACCGGTGCCCACCACCTGCAACCAGAGGCCCAAATTAAGCACTCCATGTTAAAGCAGTTGCACGCAGCAGGGTTTGCCGGCACCGCAAGTACTGTAGCCATATCATGGTTGACATCAAAGTACCCTCAAAGACACAGCAAATGATAGTCTGGATTTACAAACACGCTTTGGCTCTGGCATTAGGCTTGATCCTAATGTGCTCACACTTACAAAGTGCTAGCACAAACTTATAAATGAAAGTCTATCATGAAAGAACCTTTCCCTTCTATTCATAACTTCTTTCTTTTCGATTTAAAGCAATGGTTGAGTGTCATTATAGTCCTTGATTCATGAAGGACCATACATCCATCTGCACAAAAGTGAAGTCACTGGAAGAATTAATTAAGGCACCAGGGCAAAGAGGGAGAGTGGGGGGAGGGGGGAAGGGCCAATGTGCAATGCACTTGCAGAGTTGGATTGGGACCGAAAATAGGCACGGATACCCCAAAAACGTAGTCCAGCTTCACAGATCACAACTCATTGTAAATTATTGTTTGATTCGTGCAGGGGCTAGTGTTGGAGTAAATTGTAGTATAAGAATCAATCGGTTTACAGCTTGTAGGGTCAGTATCATGGGTCAAATCTGGAAACATCATTATTCCACTGCACCTCATTCATAAGTCTCTTGCTATTCATCTTCAGGCTTATGAATCTCCCTTGACCCTTGCCCATGTTCAGATCTCTGCAGCCCCTGAATCCAGTAGTCTGTAAAGCTCCAACTCATTCATGGGGATTCTCCCGGCCCTTTGGCCAACAGGTCCTCAGGGGTTCTTGTTTACCTATAGGTCTGGCTTCTATTCACTCTCAAGGAGTTGGGTGCCCAGTACATCCTAAGACAGTGACGCTCTTGCTCATCATCAGTGGATCCCAAAGTGCCTGCTCTCCCTCAGGACCTTTAAGCTCATTTCCACTCCCAGGTCCCCTGAGGTCCCTCAAGGCTACTGTTCATCCTCAGGAGGCACTAGACTCCTGCCCACCTACTAGTCCCTGTAGTCTTGTTTCACCATTAGGTCCTTCATCGCGTGCTCGTTCTTACCCAGAGTCCTGCTCACATTCAGGTCAATGAAGCCCATTTTCACCATGCGATTCCCTGTGGTTTCTGCTTACTGTCAGCTCCCCTGGTGCTCTACACACACTAAGTACCTGAGAACCCCACTTATTACCAGCTCTCCAAAGCTCTTGGTCATCCCAATGCTCCACATGTTTCTTCTCCCTATTAGGTTCCCAGCAATGGCTCTATTCAATTTAGATTTCTGAGACTCGAGCTTGCCAGATAGTCTCTGTGGCTATGATCTCACTCTCAGTTCCTCCAACTCCTGCAAGCCCTCTGGTGGTCTCAAAATCTTTGTTTACATGTTTATTAGTTTCCAGGTTTACCTTCAAGCACTTGAGAAGTCTTGACTCACACATGCCCTGATTGAATGACGATAGCGTTTGATCATCCACAAATGCAGTAATGCTTCAGGATCTCATACTTTGTGTCCTCTCACAAAGTGCTATGTGTTCAGCTAACTCCTTTCTGTGTGGCTGCCTACTGCAGAATCGTTTCCAAGAGAAAGACCCAAGTCAGTGGAGTGCTGAGACTGGCTAAGTCTTCGATGGCTATCTTGCCTCACAAATCTTCTTTAACTCCATTGCATAATCCGAAGCAAGTCTCAGGGTATATGGCGTATGATGCACCAAAACAATGCATACAAGCAGGCATACTTTACTTGAGATGGCAAAACTTTTCCCCATGAATATAACTAGTTGCCAGTACAGATCAATTAAACCTTTGAGCTAGTCTGCAAAGTCACTAAGTGATGTACAAACGTTTGAGTGTTTATGTGCAAATTAAAGGTCAGAGAACTGAACTCTGGCAGGGCCAACTCAGCCTTTTATGCTTTCAAGACACTTAGGTGGAAACCAATAAACGGGATAATGGAAATACCCATTATTTTAAACAGGACACATTTCAGTTGATGGTGTGCTTTTTATTTTAAAAAAAAGTCACTATTTGTATCAACTGTAGTAGGCAAGCAACCATAGGCACAGCAAGAGCAGGAGAGAAGCGGTGAAGCTTCTGCTACTTTCACCTCTGCTCCCCAGAAGAGAGAGGTTAGTGTAGCTGTAGTCCTAGCCATCCTTTCCCCTTAAATTCTCCTCTAAAATAGTCATTACAATTGTATGCACAACACTATAGTATTTGAGTATGTGTTTTCTGGTGTTTCCAACCTGAAATGAGCGGTAAACCGGCGAATCAAGGGAGGATCTACTACTCTCTGTGATTAAAGAGAGAAGGGGAATAATATGTGTGAATAAAGTGAAGAAGAGAGAAAAGATGTCAGTTAAACTCCTTGTCACGAGCTGTGACCTTGTGTCATCCACCTGCAGTTTCCCTGCCTGGTATCGTTCGTTGTGCCTCAATAATTGTGAGTTTATAGTTGACATTGTATTTTGCCCTACCAGTACCCTTCATGCATGGCTGGCTGTGACCCGGCTTTAAATTTTGTAATTGCAATAGGGTCTCCTGTAGGTTAGCAGTACTTGCAACTTTAATATAATTTGTAACTAGCAGTGTACTTTCTTGCAATTTTTATCTAATGCCCCTGACTACTGTTCACGGTGAACTCCCCACATTTTGTTCCATTACCAAATTACATCCCTCCATGGAAAAACTGTCTCTCTTCCTTGAAGAGGAGGAAAATCAGGACAGGGCAGAAAGGGCCAAACAGAACATATCCAGGAAATGTTTTTCACAAGTTATAATTCCTAGGTTACATTAATTACAAATTGCCCTGTTATGCTGAAAACTAGACTTTTACAAGAGGAAGGCTAACTGCAACAGGTCCAGACCCCAAAGCAGGAGGGTCGCATAGCCCCCGGCAGCAAGAAGTGCTGAGATCCTTTCAGGAGAGAGCTCTCTGTGGATGATGCTTATGGATCCACTGTAGTGAAAGAACTAGAGCTCCAATGTTACAGAGTTCCTGGTCTCCAGCAGGCTACAATCTACAAATCAATAGAATTCACAGGTTGCAGTAGTCGGTATCTCTTGGGAACAATTCTTTTTTATTTCGACAAAGCCGTTCCTATAATTTTTGTTAAACAACAATTTTTCATGAAAGTTTAATTGTGACCTTGAGGTGCCTCAGGGTAAAAGGGAGGGAGACGGACTGATGTATTGTGAAGTGAGAAAAGAATTAACAGAGAGCTAAAGAAGAAACAAGCCTTCACTCCGTGGTGTCTACCACCTGAAAGAAATGTAAATATGCTCAATTGGTTAATGAGCAAATCGAAAGGCATTGATGAAGTCATTTGAGCTTCATGCTGGCAATGATTTACTCTTTTTAAGAGTAGCGGAAGTACTTCAGAAGGTGAGTTCTGGAGTGTGTACTTTTAATAGAAACTTATAAAAGAAAGTATTGCACTAGGAACAGTCTAGATGTGTCTTACCAATATATATATATATATATATATATATATATATATATATATATATATATATTGAAAGCATTTGTTTTGTCGTAAAAACAATCTCTGTACATTTTGCAGTAGCCTATACTATGTTGTGTGCAAAGCCGTTTTAAAATAATTTCTTATTCACAGTACTTTGTGTCCGCCGTTTGGACCTTGTAGTGCTATGAAGAACATGTACCTATTCTCCAGGCACCAACTAGGATTCCTATCAGGAACTCTCCTCTTACACATAGACATCTACTGTGGTTACCAACTCAGCTTTCCTACCATGAACAGAGTTCAGTGCCCACAGAACAGTTCAACTTGCATTTTGTCCTTTAAGGTAAATGTAAATGTAAATTAGCACTTGTATAGCGCACTACTCACCCGTTAGGGTCTCAAGGCGCTGTACTCATACCACTATGGAACCCCTCCTGGCTTTTCCCTGTGAGGCGCCCACTCCTGAGCACCCCCAGGGTGAAGCCAGGCATCCAAGCGCTGTTGGGGCTGTTGTGGAGATTAAGCAAGCTATTGCCCAGAGTTGCAGAGTGGGACCCATGAATTAGATTAGGCACCGAGGTGAGAATTATCTGGTCAAGGGGAATTGAGCCCAAGACCTGCCGAAGCAGGACTTGAACCCTGGTCTTGAGCCAGATCTCTGCTTCAGGGTCTGCCGCTCTAACCATTGAGCCACACTTAGGTGTGTGCATTATATTGTATATACAGTTATGTGTAGGTCAAATCCAATAAATAGTTGCAGAGTATATTGGTTATTGCAGCCACATGTCTGCTCCATCACTATACTTACTGACCACAATCCCATTGTCCTCAAGATCACAGTTCCTATGCTTACTCTCATACAATTAAAACTCTGATGCTTTCACACCTTCCTCACCTTGCCATTGTGAATAGGGTGGTAACAGCCCCGAGGCACTACGTCTGCTGTGGGAGATGAAAGCAGAACCCTCTCCTGTCCTCTCACCCCCCCACCACACACAGCTTCTCACTCCATTGACAATGGAATGTGACCTCTGCTGCTCAGAAACAGAAGATCACTGGTTAGGGCACCCTGTAATGCCCCAAGGCCAGAATGGTAGGAAACATCCACATGTTGCGACCCCCCAAGGAGCATTCTCATTCTGTAGAAGATGACTATGGGCAAACCAAGAGTGTATGCTGACGAAAGGGGGTGAGGGGCTGCTGCAGCATATAGGGGTTTGGCATGGCCAGCCTGCCAATCCTCTGTTAATAAAAAATAGGAAATAAAACTGGCCCTCTGCAGCAAAACAAATGGAGCAGACATCTGGTCCTCAGGCACTGGCCTGTCTCTCAGTGCCTGAGTGCCCATTTTCCCAGGGACGAGGGATGAAAGAGACGGCAACACTCCAGGGAAAAAGACACTTGTGTGGTGTGGGAGACATCAACGTGCAGGTGACACACTAATGAAATGTGGAAGGAACAACAAGGAGCTAATTAAAGGAGATGCTGGTGGATATGAAATAACGCCTTGTGCTTTGTAATACAAGCCAGAGGTGCAACAAAGATGCCAACAGCCCATGTGGTGGAGGGGGGGCGATCTCCAGGTAGTCCCCTCAGTACTGTACCTTGGCCTGAGAGCTCCAGAGTTAGTCCAGAATGGGGGGCCCTCCATGTACTCTGCAGGGGAGGGACCCTCAGATTTTGTTACTCTACTGATGCAATGAGAAAGGTGGAAACGCTCAGTAGTATGAGCTGAGAATAAAATACTTCACTAGCTAAGCAAAGATGCTTGACAATGGCTCAAACCAATGGATGAAAGTAGCTGGTCCAAAAAAGCCAATATTTGAAGGTCCCAGGGTCGGACTGGCCTACAGGGCAGCCTGGCAGTGCCTGAAACCCTGGTTTGACTGGTCAATGAGTGATCCAGGTTTTTGGCTGTCTGTGAGCCCATTTTATTGTCAGGTGTGCCAGTTTGTACTGTCGATTTCCTTGATATTACCACAAACATTGCCGGAAGCATGCTTGAAAGAATGCATTTTCCAATACCTTGCAAAACACCTGTACAACATGTCTTCACAATTTCAAAACTGCATCTATTTGTAAAAGTAGGAATCCTTTTTAGCTATCTGATTTTCTGATGTGAGCCACTTTTATGTTGATGCCTGGGCCTAATTTCTGTCCCACTTTGACCCTAGAAGGGACACATCCAAGACCCATTCAATGCATGTTGTCTACAGTTGGCCTGGGTGACAGTATACTTTCAAAACTCAGAGCTAAAAAGAAGCTGCATCTTTGTTATAAGCAAAGATGCAATTCACAGATGCCATTCGTTTATATGTAGCTATTTATTGTTTTTGCTCACTTTCCCAATTAGGTTATCTGGGCAGGCATGGAATGGCCATGCAGTGGGTGCTCTGTGTGGAAATCCTCTCCTCTCACCGTCTCTCCTTCTGTCCTGGCTCCAACGTGCAACAGGACCCGAGAAACTGCACTAGCCAATCCTGGTGCTGCTTTATTGCTGGCAACCAGCATGAAAGAAGCGTCAGGATTGGTTGGAGTGGCCTCTCAGCACTCACAAGAGCCCTGGAGGCCTGTGCTTTCTCTAACCCAGCTCTGGTAAAACAGCTGGATTAGAGAATTTTAAAGTGTGCATGTCAGGCTGGCCATCACAAGACAGCCAGCCAAAGGGACATGCGCGCTTTAAATAAGTGTACAATTCTCTGCTGCTACTCAGCAGCACTTGCTTGCCCTGTCCTGACACTTGGTTCAGGGCGGATGGCTGAAAAATAAAATGGTAATAAAGCAAGTTCATTACCATTTTATTTATCAGTTCCAGAGGCATTTCTTTTTTGTGGGGCAACACTACTCTGCTCTCGTGGAGGGGCGTCCCTGTCTGCACTGATCCTTATTGGAAAAAAACTTGTTATCAATGTGGCCAATTGTATGCTGCTTACGGCATTGTCTATTAGCATAGAAAAATATGTCTGGATCACGTTTTAGAGCTAGGTGACTCACAGTCAAAGTTATAGATCTATGTGCTGTTTGTAAGCAGTGTTTGAGAAAATGCATAGTACTTATAAACCTTGGCCAATATTTATGGGATTTTGTTGCAGGGCAGCGCAGAATATATAGAATATAGAAGATATTTCTCCTTGTTGCGTCTCCCCTGAAGAGGTGTAAGGTTGTAGTGAATCCCCAGGTTTAGAAGATCTTGTAAATCTGGGGATGTGTCAAACTCCATGGGTATTTTGCAGGAACACCTTGCTAACTCAGAGTAAGGCAATGCAGCAATTTGCACTGCCCTGCATTACTCTATATCTATGAGGCTATTCAAAAGCCATGCAAAGTGGCTTTTCGTGGCCTCAAGATATAATTTGAAGGTTTACGCCGCTGTTGCATTAAAGAAGATGATACAACGGCAGCGCAAGGGGCTCGTAAATATGCCCCCTTATTTTTAAACATTCGTCTGTAAATTGACATATTTATAATTCTCATCAGTGAGTATTTTTGTAAAGCTGTCTTCATTGGCCACATTTACAGATATGTATGGTGAGATATAGTTTTATGTGGCTTCTATATTTAAGAACAATGTATATTGAGATTATATTAAGATTTACGTGACGTAATTTAAAGCAGTGTGTGTTAACATACAACATATTATGCATGTTCCTAAACAAATAAGTCATATTTTATGCAGTGTTTATTTATGCTTGTGTACTGTGGCAATGACCAATATTTACAGTAATATGGGTTAATATACGGAGCCGTATGCCTGTGGAAGGTAATACAGTAATATGTGCTGATGCAAAGTTTGTTTGCCTGTGCTATCGCGCACAGAAACATATGCTTGTTAGACCTGACAGCCTTAGGGTAGTCACCCCTAACTTTTTGCCTGCCTCCCTCCACTTCGTGGACACTGTTTTTGCTGGTTTTTAGACTCTGCGCACTTTACCACTGCTAACCAGTGCTAAAGTGCATATGCTCTCTCCCTTAAAACATGGTAACCTTGAATCATACCTGATTGGACTATTAATTTACTTATAAGTCCCTAGTAAGGTGCACTTTATGTGCATAGGGCTAGTAAATTAAATGCTACTAGTGGGCCAGCAGCACTGGTTGTGCCACCCACGTAAGTAGCCCCTTTTCCTTGTCTCAGGCCTGCCATTGCAAGGCCTGTGTGTGCAGTTTCACTGCCACCTCGACTTGGCATTTAAAAGTACTTGCCAAGCCTAGAACTCCCCTTTTTCTACATAGAAGTCACCCCTAATGTGTGCCCTAGGTAACCCCTAGAGCAGGGTGCTGTGTAGGTAAAAGGCAGGACATGTACCTGTGTAGTTATATGTCCTGGTAGTGTAAAACTCCTAAATTCGTTTTTACACTACTGTGAGGCCTGCTCCCTTCATAGGCTAACATTGGGACTGCCCTCATACACTATTGAAGTGGCAGCTGCTGATCTGAAAGGAGCAGGAAGGTCATATTTAGTATGGCCAGAATGGTAATACAAAATCCTGCTGACTGGTGAAGTCGGATTTAATATTACTATTCTAGAAATGCCACTTTTAGAAAGTGAGCATTTCTTTGCACTTAAATCCTTCTGTGCCTTACAATCCACGTCTGGCTGGGCTTGGTTGACAGCTCCTTGTGCATTCACTCAGACACACCCCAAACACAGGGTACTCAGCCTCACTTGCATACATCTGCATTTTGAATGGGTCTTCCTGGGCTGGTGGAGGGCCTGCTCTCAGACAAAGGACTGCCACACCCCCTACTGGGACCCTGGCAGATAGGATTGAACTGAAAGGGGACCTGGTGCACTTCTTAGCCACTCTTTGAAGTCTCCCCCACTTCAAAGGCACATTTGGGTATAAAACAGGGCCTCTGCCCTACCTCATCAGACACTTGCTGGAGAAGAAACCTGAACCAGAAACTACATCCTGCCAAGAAGAATTGCCTGGCTGCTCAAAGGACTCACCTGTCTGCTTTCTACAAAGGACTGCTGCCTTGCTGTTGGCCTGCTGCCTTGCTGAACTCTTGTCTGGCTGTGAAAGTGCTCTCCAAGGGCTTGGATAGAGCTTGCCTCCTGTTCCCTGAAGTCTCAGGACCACAAAAGACTTCTCTCTTTCACTTGGACGCTCCGTGCGCCGAATATTTCGACGCACAGCTTGTTCTGCGGCGAGAAAAACGCCGCACACCGACGCTGATCGACGCGACGCTCTTGGGACGACCGAAAATCCGACGCACGGCTTCGCAAGGAAAACGCCGCCCGACCTCTAGAGGAGAAATCGACGCGACGCCTGCCGTGAGATCGTAATTTCGATGCGCAGCCCCGCAGATCGACGCGCAGCCGGAAAACAAGCAGGAAAATCCACGCACAGACCCGGGACATCTGGTAATCCCCGTGATCCACGAAAAGAGACTGTCCGCGCGCCGGAAAACGACGCCTGACTTCCCCGCGTGGAAAATAACGATGCAAGTCCGTGTGTGCTGGGGAGAAATCGACGCACACACCCTTTTTCCACGCACCTCTTCTTTTGTGGCCCTCTGAGGAGATTTTTCCACTCCAAACTAGGTACTTGTGCTTGAAAGAGACTTTGTTTATATTCTAAAGACTTAAGACACTGTATATCACTTTTCAGTGATATCCCTACAATTTCCCATTGCAAACGTTATTCTTTTTGACCTACAAGTATCCAGATAAATATTATATATTTTTCTAAATACTGTGTGGTGTATTTTTGTGGTGCTATATGGTGGTATTGTATGATTTATTGCACAAATTCTTTACACATTGCCTTCTAAGTTAAGCCTGACTGCTCGTGCCAAGCTACCAGAGGGTGGGCACAGGATAATCTTGGATTGTGTGTGACTTACCCTGACTAGAGTGAGGGCTTTTGCTTGGACAGGGGGTAACCTGACTGCCAACCAAAAAACCCATTTCTAACATTGGTGATCAGCGGTGAGGATAGGACTTGTATTTGTGCAGTGACATACAGTAGCTAAGTATTTCACTATCTACCCACAGTTGAAGGTCAACTTGGTTTTTATCTCTTTTTGCAAATCCGTTTTTTCTCCTGACAATTTTCAAAAACTAAATCCTCACTCAACATGTCTCTGACTGGGTCTCAGACAGGGGACTTTGACCTAGTCCAGTTGGATACATATACTGTCAAACAACTAAGAGGATTCTGCAGGGCATTGAGGGTACCCACCCAAGGGGCCTCCAGAAAGGAGGACTTTCAAGTGGCGCTGAGGGCCTGGGCAGAAGCCCATTTAGAGGATGATGAGGAAGAGGAGCCAGAAAATGGCCCCTCAGAGGAATTTTCACTATCTGTGGATGGTG
This sequence comes from Pleurodeles waltl, assembly GCF_031143425.1. Lineage (NCBI taxonomy): Eukaryota > Metazoa > Chordata > Amphibia > Caudata > Salamandridae > Pleurodeles > Pleurodeles waltl. Next base: position 1,188,981,481 of record NC_090440.1, on the reverse strand, counting down.
TTACCACTGCAATTGTGCCCCCTTCCAGACCAGGGAGCAGTGTCTCTGTGCAAAGCCTGACCGCAGAGGAAAGGAGAGAAGAAAGGGAGTTCCAATTGCAAATGGCAAAACTGAAAATTGAGGCTCAACAGGAGGAGAGAAGGGCAGAAAGAGAAGCCAAGCAAGCTGAGGCTGAAAGAGCAGCCAAACAAATTGAAGCCGAAAGAGAAACCAAACAGGTGGAGGCTGAGAGAGCTTTGGCTGAAAATAAACTATTGTTGGCTCTAGAACTGAGTCTGAAGGAGCTGGAGATCAAGGCAAGACAGTCTGAATCCAGCAATAATGGTGGCAGCATACTGACAGGACCTGCTGGAGAAAAGAAGGTTTGTATACTCAAAAATGTGGTGCCCAGTTTTGTGGTGGGAGATGACATAGATAAATGGTTAGCTGCTTATGAAGTTGCACTAAGGGCTCATGAGGTTCCTGAAGGGCAATGGGGGGTAGCTATGTGGGGTATGTACCGCCATTGGGGAGGGATACACTCCTCACATTGGATCAACCTGATCAAAACACATACCCACTTCTGAAAGCCACTTTACTTGCCAAGTTTGGGCTGACCCCTGAGGGATACCGTCAGAGGTTCAGGGACAGCACCAAACAAACCAGACAAACATGGGTAGATTTCTTTGACTTCTCCAGTAAGGCACTGAATGGATGGGTGCGGGGCAACAAAGTAGCTGATTATAAAGGTTTATATGACTTGATTCTAAGAGAGCATACACTTAATACTACTTATACAGAGTTGCGCCAGCACTTAGTGGATAGCAAGCTGACTGATCCCAGGAAGCCTGCTGAGGAGGCGGACCTCTGGGTTAGCACCAGAGTGTCCAAGAAGGTACCTGGGGGGGACTCCCACAAAGGTGGTCAGGGTTCCCAACAGAAGAAAGAGGGGGGAGATAAACTTGCAGATAAGGAACTCTCCAAAGGCCCCCAAAAGAATTCCCAGGGAGGGGGTGGCAACCCTTCCTTTTCCAAATTTGGGAAAAAGCCAGGGACATATGACAGGTCAGGGAAATCTAACCCCAAATGCATGGAGTGTTACCAGTATGGTCACTATAAAGGCGATCCCCAGTGCCCCAAGAGGGCACCGTCCACTACCGGACAGGCACCTGGGTTGACTAGTGTAGCGCTCAGGGGGGAGATGGACCCAGATAGCTTTGGGGAACAGGTAGAGATTTCCCTAGTGTCCCTGGAAGAAGGAGAAATGGTGCCCAAGGTCCACATGCCCCAAAATACTTCCAAGTACCGGCAGTGGGTCACCATTGATGGGCAGAAGGTGGAGGCTCTGCGTGACACAGGAGCCAGTATGACTACTATCAAGAGTCAACTGGTGTCAGCAGAGCAGATAGTACCTAATACATTCCACCAGGTCATAGTCGCTGACAATCGCGAGAGTCACCTACCGGTGGCTCTGGTTCCCTTTGAGTGGGGGGGGGTCTCTGGTACTCTGAAAGTAGCTGTGAGTCCTGCCATGCCTGTAGATTGTCTGTTAGGCAATGATCTTGAGCATACTGCTTGGAAAGAAGTGGAGCTCAAGTCTCACCTGGAGATGTTAGGGTTACCTGAGTGGGTCTGCATGACAACACGGTCCATGGCTGACCGAGAGGGAAGTCAAGGGCATCTGGAGCCTGGAACGATGGCCCAGAGAGCTGCCAAGAGGAGGGACAAGGGGCGCGGGAAACCGGCCCCAGAAGTTCCCGCAGTGGCTGACGGGGCTCCTGAGGAGGAGGCTCCCGAGCCAACTGGGGATAACATTGCCACCCTAGGTGACTTACCTGAGCTTGCTGGCTGGTAAGTTGAGGGTGGACCCACCAGGGAGGAATTCTGCAAGGCGCAGAAAGAATGTCCCACTCTGGAAGGTCTGAGGAAACAAGCCTCAAACCAGGCAGCGGGTGACGCCTCTGGCGATCACCACCTATATTGGGAGAATGATCTCCTCTACAGTGAGCCTAAGGTTCCGGCCTTTGGGGCAGCACGGACGCTGGTGGTCCCCCAATGTTACCGAACCTTCCTACTGGGTCTGGCTCACGACATTCCCCTGGCAGGACATTTGTGCAAGGCAAGACCTTTAACAGGCTTGTCACCCACTTTTATTGGCCCAAAATGAGGACACACTCAGATAAGTTCTGCAGATCTTGTCCTACCTGCCAGGCCAGTGGTAAAGCAGGAAAAAGGGTTAAAACCCCCCTGATTCCACTTCCTGTCGTTGGCACCCCCTTTGAGAGGGTGGGCATCGACATTGTTGGTCCCTTGGATCCCAAAACTGCCTTAGGCAACAGGTTCATCCTGGTTTTGGTGGACCATGCCACCCGTTACCCAGAGGCAATCCCTCTGAGGACCGTAACTGCACCGGTGGTGACCAGAACTCTGATGGGGATATTTACCCATGTGGGATTCCCCAAGGAGATAGTGTCTGACAGAGGCACTAACTTCATGTCTGCATACATGAAGTCTCTGTGGGATGCGTGTGGTGTAACCTATAAGTTCACCACACCCTATCACCCCCAGTCTAATGGTCTTGTGGAGAGATTCAACAAGACCCTGAAAGGCATGATTGGTGTCCTCCCTGAGGCCATGAGGCGTAAGTGGGACGTCCTCTTACCATGCCTTCTCTTTGCTTACAGAGAGGTCCCCCAGAGGGGGGTAGGGTTCAGTCCCTTTGAGCTTCTCTATGGGTACCCTGTCAGGGGACCCTTAAGCATTGTCAAGGAGGGGTTGGAGAAATCTCCAAAGGCACCCCCTCAGGACGTGGTCAGCTACATGTTGGCCCTCTGCAACCAGATGACCCGCTTCTGGAAAGAGGCCCAAAGTAACCTTGAGGCCAGTCAAGAGGTAATGAAACACTGGTATGACCAGAAGGCCACCCTGGTAGAGTTTCAACCTGGAGACAAAGTGTGGGTAATGGAGCCAGTAGAGCCCAGAGCTCTCCAGGACCGCTGGTCTGGCCCATTTGAAATAAAGGAGCGAAAGGGGAGGCCACTTACCTAGTGGACCTCCAAACCCCTAGGAATCCCCTAAGGGTGCTCCATGTGAACCGACTAAAGGCTCATTTTGAGAGGTCGGAGATCAACATGCTTCTGGTCACAGATGAAGGAATGGAAGAGGAGAGTGAACCTCTCCCCGACCTCCTCTCTGCCCAAGAAGGTGATGGGTCAGTAAGCAGGGTCATTCTTTCTGACTCTAAACCAGAAAGGAGACTGCTATGAGCTATTGGAGCAGTTCTCCCCCCTGTTCTCCCTTACTCCTGGACTGACCCACCTCTGTGTTCATGATATTGACACCAGTGACAGTCTCCCTGTGAAGAACAAAATGTACAGGTTGTCGGATAAGGTGAAGGCCAGCATCAAGGAGGAGGTCTCCAAGATGTTGACTCTAGGTTTCATCGATAAATCCAGTAGTCCCTGGGCCAGCCCAGTGGTGTTGATCCCTAAGGCTACTGCCCCAGGTGCGAAGCCAGAACTCCGGTTCTGTGTGGACTACCGGGGTCTCAACTCAGTCACACGGACTGATGCTCACCCCATCCCCCGAGCGGATGAGCTCGTTGACAGGCTGGGCGCTGCCAAGTTCCTGAGTACGTTTGATCTTACTTCAGGGTACTGGCAGATCGCCCTGACTGAGGAGGCTAAGGAAAGATCCGCATTTTCAACCCCTGATGGCCATTACCAGTTCCGGATGATGCCGTTTGGATTGAAAAATGCCCCCGCTACCTTCCAACGGTTGGTTAACGGGGTCCTAGCTGGCAAGGATGCCTTCTGTGCAGCCTACCTGGATGACATAGCTGTCTACAGTTCCAGCTGGGAGGAACACCTGCTTCACCTCAAGGAGGTGCTTCAGGCCCTGCAACAGGCAGGCCTGACCATCAAGGCTAGTAAGTGCCAGATTGGGCAGGGTTCTGTGGTGTACTTGGGACACCTAGTGGGTGGTGGCAAGGTGCAGCCACTCCAGGCCAAGATTGAAACTATCAAGGCCTGGCAACCACCTTGAACGCAGACTGAGGTGAGAGCCTTTTTAGGCCTCACAGGATACTACCGCAGATTTGTCAAGGGCTATGGTACCATTGTGTCACCCTTGACAGAACTCACTTCCAAGAAACAACCTAGGTTGGTGAATTGGACAGAGGCTTGTCAGAAAGCCTTTGACGCCCTAAATGAAGCCATGTGCACGGCCCCCGTGCTCAAGGCCCCTGACTACTCCCAGGAATTTATCGTGCAGACAGACGCCTCAGAGCATGGCATAATGGCAGCTCTAGCACAGCTAAATGAGGAGGGCCTAGACCAACCGGTAGTCTTTATTAGCAGAAGGCTATTACCACGGGAACAGAGGTGGAGTGCTATTGAGAGAGAAGCTTTTGCTGTGGTCTGGGCACTGAAGAAGCTAAGACCCTACCTGTTTGGGACTCACTTCCGGGTTCAGACAGACCACAGGCCCCTCAGATGGCTCATGCAGATGAGGGGTGAGAATCCAAAACTCTTGAGGTGGTCCATTTCCCTACAGGGGATGGACTTTACGGTCGAACATCGCCCAGGGGTTGACCACGCCAATGCTGATGGTCTCTCCAGGTACTTCTGCCTTAGCGATGAGAGCTCCCAGGAGGTCGGGTAGCTCTCCCCACTTTCAGCTGGGGGGGACACATGTTAGACCTGACAGCCTTAGGGTAGTCACCCCTAACTTTTTGCCTGCCTCCCTCCACTTCGTGGACACTGTTTTTGCTGGTTTTTAGACTCTGCGCACTTTACCACTGCTAACCAGTGCTAAAGTGCATATGCTCTCTCCCTTAAAACATGGTAACCTTGAATCATACCTGATTGGACTATTAATTTACTTATAAGTCCCTAGTAAGGTGCACTTTATGTGCATAGGGCTGGTAAATTAAATGCTACTAGTGGGCCTGCAGCACTGGTTGTGCCACCCACTTAAGTAGCCCCTTTTCCTTGTCTCAGGCCTGCCATTGCAAGGCCTGTGTGTGCAGTTTCACTGCCACCTCGACTTGGCATTTAAAAGTACTTGCCAAGCCTAGAACTCCCCTTTTTCTACATATAAGTCACCCTTAATGTGTGCCCTAGGTAACCCCTAGAGCAGGGTGCTGTGTAGGTAAAAGGCAGGACATGTACCTGTGTAGTTATATGTCCTGGTAGTGTAAAACTCCTAAATTCGTTTTTACACTACTGTGAGGCCTGCTCCCTTCATAGGCTAACATTGGGGCTGCCCTCATACACTATTGAAGTGGCAGCTGCTGATCTGAAAGGAGCAGGAAGGTCATATTTAGTATGGCCAGAATGGTAATACAAAATCCTGCTGACTGGTGAAGTCGGATTTAATATTACTATTCTAGAAATGCAACTTTTAGAAAGTGAGCATTTCTTTGCACTTAAATCCTTCTGTGCCTTACAATCCACGTCTGGCTGGGCTTGGTTGACAGCTCCTTGTGCATTCACTCAGACACACCCCAAACACAGGGTACTCAGCCTCACTTGCATACATCTGCATTTTGAATGGGTCTTCCTGGGCTGGGAGGGTGGAGGGCCTGCTCTCAGACAAAGGACTGCCACACCCCCTACTGGGACCCTGGCAGACAGGATTGAACTGAAAGGGGACCTGGTGCACTTCTTAGCCACTCTTTGAAGTCTCCCCCACTTCAAAGGCACATTTGGGTATAAAACAGGGCCTCTGCCCTACCTCATCAGACACTTGCTGGAGAAGAAACCTGAACCAGAAACTACATCCTGCCAAGAAGAACTGCCTGGCTGCTCAAAGGACTCACCTGTCTGCTTTCTACAAAGGACTGCTGCCTTGCTGTTGGCCTGCTGCCTTGCTGAACTCTTGTCTGGCTGTGAAAGTGCTCTCCAAGGGCTTGGATAAAGCTTGCCTCCTGTTCCCTGAAGTCTCAGGACCAAAAAAGACTTCTCTCTTTCACTTGGACGCTCCGTGCGCCGAAAATTTCTACGCACAGCTTGTTCCGCGGCGAGAAAAATGCCGCACACCGACGCTGATCGACGCTACGCTCTTGGGACGACCGAAAATCCGACGCACGGCTTCGCAAGGACAACGCCGCCCGACCTCTAGAGGAGAAATCGACGCGACGCCTGCTGTGAGATCGTAATTTCGACGCGCAGCCCCGTAGATCGACGCGCAGCCGGAAAACAAGCAGGAAAATCCACGCACAGACCCGGGACATCTGGTAATCCCTGCGATCCACGAAAAGAGACTGTCCGCGCGCCGGAAAACGACGCCCGACTTTCCCGCGTGGAAAATAACGACGCAAGTCCGTGTGTGCTGGGGAGAAATCAACGCACACACCCTTTTTCCACGCACCTCTTCTTTTGTGGCCCTCTGAGGAGATTTTTCCACTCCAAACTAGGTACTTGTGCTTGAAAGAGACTTTGTTTATATTCTAAAGACTTAAGACACTGTGGTGGTCATTCTGACCCTGGCGGTCTTTGACCGCCAGGGCGGAGGACCGCGGGAGCACCGCCGACAGGCCGGCGGTGCTCCAATGGGGATTCCGACCGCGGCGGTAAAGCCGCGGTCGGACCGGCACCACTGGCGGGGTCCCGCCAGTGTACCGCGGCCCCATTGAATCCTCCGCGGCGGCGCAGCTTGCTGCACCGCCGTGGGGATTCCGACCCCCCCTACCGCCATCCAGATCCCGGCGGTCGGACCGCCGAGATCCGGATGGCGGTAGGATGGGTCGCGGGGCCCCTGGGGGCCCCTGCAGTGCCCATGCCACTGGCATGGGCATTGCAGGGGCCCCCGTAAGAGGGCCCCTACATGTATTTCACTGTCTGCTGCGCAGACAGTGAAATACGCGACGGGTGCAACTGCACCCGTCGCACAGCTTCCACTCCGCCGGCTCGATTCCGAGCCGGCTTCATCGTGGAAGCCTTTTTCCCGCTGGGCTGGCTGGCGGTCTGAAGGCGACCGCCTGCCAGCCCAGCGGGAAAGTCAGAATTACCGCCGCGGTCTTTCGACCGCGGAACGGTAACCTGACGGCGGGACTTTGGCGGGCGGCCTCCGCCGCCCGCCAAGGTCAGAATGAGGGCCTGTATATCACTTTTCAGTGATATCCCTACAATTTCCCATTGCAAACGTTATTCTTTTTGACCTACAAGTATCCAGATAAATATTATATATTTTTCTAAATACTGTGTGGTGTATTTTTGTGGTGCTATATGGTGGTATTATATGATTTATTGCACAAATACTTTACACATTGCCTTCTAAGTTAAGCCTGACTGCTCGTGCCAAGCTACCAGAGGGTGGGCACAGGATAATCTTGGATTGTGTGTGACTTACCCTGACTAGAGTGAGGGCTTTTGCTTGGACAGGGGGTAACCTGACTGCCAACCAAAAACCCCATTTCTAACAATGCTGATATACGATTATATGATTATGCCACGTATGCCGATAAGCAGAAGTATATACCTGTGCCGTTTTACAGCAGAGATTGCTGATTTAACATTATGGTGTGCTGATATATCAGCACCATGTTTAAGCAATGCATGCTGATATACAGACATATTAGTAGCGTATGATAATCTAAAGCACCTTCCTCATTCTTCACGAAGGGCTTTACAGCACAAGATGGCAGGTGGCAGTTGGTACATGGAATAGGTGTTATGTTTATGTTATGACTAAATGATGTGAGGTGTGTTGAATGTTAGGTTTTTAGAACTTGATAGGTGGATTGAAGGGGAGAAAGCTGAAAAAAATGAAGGAACGGCACAAGGTAAATGAAGAAATAGGAGAAAAATACAATGGTGAATTGAGTGCGTATGCAAGTCAGAGAAGGAATAAGCACTGGCGAAGCCTACAGTCGCCATTTTCGAACCATTCCAAGATGTCTGCTATCTGAACACAAATAAATAAAAGAAATTGCAGTGCGAGCTACTTTTAGAAAGTGTTCACATCCATAAAAAGCCATGAGGTGATACCCACACTTAAGAACAGTCTGTGCTAAAAGCCAATTGGATTACAGTTGCTAATGGCTGAAAGGGTCTGCCCAAAAGTATTTTTCGTATGAATGTGTATTTAGTGTTATATGCTGTGCGGTTGGGTGTTTGGTGGGTGACCACTAAGTAAAGCTGCCTGTGGTCAGGCCTAAGAAGGAGAAATGGTGCATTTGAGCCATTTAGCATTAATTAACACTGGAAAATTATGATGAATAATAGGTAACACTCTCAAAAGTTTTTTTATTTTTTATTACTTGATAAATAAAACCGTAAAATCACATCAGATTAAATTAAATAATGTTGGAACTTTGCTTTAATAAGGATAGTCTCTAACGGTACCATAATATAGCAAGGCCGTGGGGTCTGTTCAGAACAGGTGCTGCCATTCGTAATATGAATGGCAATATGAAGGGGCAAGAAAAAACACTTCACTGAGCCGATATCTTTGTTTTGTTGCACTTCTAAACCAACACTTCAGACCGTCGAGGTGAACGGTGGAGAGACAGACCCCGTTCAGGGTGCGTGGCTGCCTTTGCCTTCAAAGCACGCCTGGCTGTTCCATTTGAAGATATTATTAAAGCTGCTCTTAGCAGTTGCGCCCTTTGTCTAGCAGATAATAGGCCCCTCCACTTGATTTGCCTGTTGAACATTGCCAGCTCAGTTCCAGGTACCACCTGGATCATCATCGTTAGACGGGGCAGGCGAAATTAGCCGAATAAAAGCTAATCAGGCCTCTTTATTTGCGCACGTGTGGAGGGCTAGGAAAGCTGCAACCCGAGCATTAGAATAACATAGTGCAGAAAGGCAGCTATTGAATGTGTAATCTATTTGTCGGCTTGCTATTTATCTCATAGTCCGTTCAGCTCTCTCTCTCTCTCTCTCTCTCTCTCTCTCTCTTTTTTTTCGCAAAATATCTGGCTTTTACTCTATCACCGTCTTCACCTGTCTCCAACACACATATGCTTGGCTATTTGCTAGGTTGTAAATGTTCGCACTGGGACGGAATATAGGCCCAGATATCAAAGTAAGAGTGGCTCCCATTCGTCAATCAGAGAGCTAAAAAGGTGGCCACTTTTGCAAATCAGTTACGGTAATATTTGTGGTAATACTTGGTACATCAAACGGTAAAGCGCAGGTCACCAGACCACATTACAGGTCCAGAAACAGCCAAAAACCACGGTCTACACAGCTACACAATAACGGATCAGAACAGTCTTTCTGCCATAGATTGTTTGGCGATATACCCCAGTTAAATCCAGCGGTTGTCCTGCACCCAGAGAAACCAAGCTGTGAAATATCACAGTGAATTAAAAACCTCATTGCACTGTGATTTGAAAGTGACCAGTTTGAATTCCAGCAAAGTTAAGTTCAAGTTTATTTATTGAGTCAGCCTAGCATATCTAGGCCATACAGTATAAAAACACCAAACCCAACATACTATTACAGAGCATAAAAACATACGAATGCCCTCATTTCGGACTTATACACATACACAATTTAACAGAAAGCCCTGCTACTAGGGAAAGTGCAAGTGCTTCTTTGCTTTGATTATTTCCAGAAGCAAACAAACACAAATGATGGACAGAATGCGGAACCAATCAAACATTCACCCCCAGTCACAGATCTGGGTTTAATCCATCAATTATTTTGCTCACCATGCCACCATAGTTTAGACCCAGCCATATGCAAATCAGTCTTGACCCCGTTCCCCTTGGGAACAGTCTAGCCCGAACTGTCGGGCCAGGTCCTCCCTCGACCGGAAAGAAGCATCCTGGGACTTGTTTCATGGAAGCAACCTTCATTAGCCAGGCTAGCTTGAATCCAGTGGCATAGTGAGCCCGGGACCCACGTCTGGGCATACCCGGCACACTCATGGCAACAAAAGCAAACAAACACAAGTGCTTGCCATGCCACCAGATTCAAGCTAACCTGGCTGATACCCTGAAACTGCTCCTAGGATGTTTGTTTCTGGTTCAGAGAAGACTCAGCCTGGCTTTTCGGGCTAGACTGTTCCCATGGGGAACAAGTCCAAGACTGATTTGCATAAGGATGGGTCCAAAATGAAATGGCATGGCAAGCAAAAAAACTGATGGATTAAACCCAGATCTGGACTGGGGGTGAATGTTTGATTAGTTCTACATTTCGTCCATCATCTGTTATTTTTGCATTTGTTGCCCCAAGTTGGAAGGGTATGCCCAGACATGGGTCCCATGCTTGCTATGCCACCAAATTCAAGTTATCTTGGCTGATGAATGGTGATACCCTGAAATCGATCCCAGGATGCTTTTTTCTGGTTCAGAGAGGACCTGGCCTGGCAGTTCCAGCTGGACTGTTCCCATGGGGAACAGGGTAAAGACTGAGTTGCATATGGATGAGTCCAAACTGAAATGGCATGGCATGGCAAGCAAAAAAAAACTGTCGGATTAAGCCCAGATCTGTGACTGGGTATGAATGTTTGATTTGTTCTGCATTCCGTCCATCCTCTGTTGTTTTTGCATTTGATTATTTCCAGAGCATTACAACAACAAAGACAATTTTAATGGAACAGCGCCACAAACTCCTAGTACTGGATTCAGGGAGCATACACACATTTTATTGTGCTAACCTGAGTCAGACCTAACTAAGATGAAATAAAAACAATAAAAAAGTTATACAGCTTTAAAGTGCTTTATGCAAGCCAGCCATTTATGGCTAGAAGTGCTAATTCATATACCCTAGGCGACCCATTGCATATGATTTTAGGAGTAGAAAACTCATCCAAGTTTATGTTGCTACATACCGTTTAACAACGCAAGTGCTAGTGCATCTATTTTGGGCAACCCCGATAACAATCAATTGACACAAACTTTAATGTTTCCTCATAATGCACCAATCTCCTGCTAGATTATACTTTGTAGCTTGGTTTATAATCATATATATGTGTGTAAGGACTATCTAGGCAATATTGACTGTTGGGTCCCCAGGGCCTCCATTAACCCGGCAAAATTAAAAGTATTTATGTACAGGCCTAGTAATCCAACTATTTGCCATTAGCCTCAGAGTTCCATTATAGCCCTACTGATGACATTGTCTGGTTATTGTCCATGCATATATATATGTGGATACTTGAGTAACAATTTGCTCCAAGACGGTGCACAGGCACAGAGACAAAGCATCCTTGCTACTTCCTTTCGAGTGTGCTGAAAAGAGTGGATGGAATTTCTCTTTTCTAATACCAGCTGTAAAATTGCATAGCAGCATAAAGTGCATTACAGTCTCCTCCTCTCCCTGAGCACAGCCACAGTTGTATGAGCTAAGCCCATCTTTACACCACAATCTGGTATACAACCTAACTGGCAAAGTGCCTAGTCTAAAACTGACAACGACCTCTTTAAAAAGGGATAGATTTTATCCATGTATAGTTCAAAGTAAGAAGAAGGCTTAAAGGCCTGGAGCTGCTCCAATTTCTGACCTGACTGATTGGTGAACATGTAGTTCCAATACTCTTCTTTCACAAATTGAACAGTTCCTTCTGTCATGGTTTTGGGAGCAGTCCATCATGCGGACCAACCTATGGTCTGCAAGACGCTGGTTACATGGCCATACCATAGTAGTTTAGCTTGATTGGCAAAAGACTAGACCTCATGTACAATTGGCAGGTAGGATTCCAGCTCAGATTTGGTCCATACCTTTACCCAGTATACGACTGGACGAAGTACAGCTTGCAGCTCTCTTAATCTCATACCCAGCTCAAACTATAGAGCATCCCTTGGTGCTCCAGGGCCAGGTGTGAGGAGATGACGCAAAAAGCGATTTTAATCTTTCGCTAGGCTTTTCACATCCTCGTACCCCCAGATTTCTGAACCATACAAGTCTGCTGCAAGAGTCTGTCCTCTGTAGGCTTTTAGGGAATGGATAGTCACCCTGCTCCTCTGACTCCTGGCAAAGTTAAGCACTCCACAGGCATACCGACCCAATGACCCCTCGCCCTTAATCAACTGCGGAGACCAAGACAACTTGGAGTCGAATCTCACACCTAAATAGTCATAGTGATCAACACAATCTAGAAGTGTTTTAAAAGAGCTCCTCAGCTTGACACTTCCTTCGATGATCATATACTTTTTTTTGGATGTGTTGATCTTCTGATCCTTTCTTGTACAGTAGGTTTCAAATGCATACAGAAGCTTGTGCATGGTGAGCTCTGTGTAGAACAAAGAACAGCATTGTCTGCGAAAAGCAAGATTGCGATTTTTTTGCCCCCGCTATCTGGGACATCGAGGTTTAAGGCTCCCAAAAACTCAGCGACATCAATAATGAAGCAGTTAAACAAGGCTGGGCCAGCCCACAACCTTGTTTGGTTAATGCCAAAGCCCTTTGTGACTTCATTTTCTCTGTACCTGACTGATGAAACATTGCTGTACATCTCTTTGATAGCTGCCAATAGTTTCACCAGGCAGCCATACACGAGTAATGTTTGCTAGAGCGGATCACGTTTAACAGTATCAAAGGCAGTCTTTAAATCTACAAATATCAGGTACAGCTTTGATTTTTTAACACTAATATACTTTAAGCAGATGTTAAATAGTTGCGTGGCCTGCTCAGCTGTTCCTTGCCCTCTCTGGAACCCAGCTTGAAAGTAATTGATCACCATTTTGTCTCTTAGCCATTCCTTTACGCAAGTATGCAATAGTTTGGCATATATTTTTCCTGCTAAATCCAGCAGGGAAATAGGACGATAGCTACTCTGGTCATTCCCTGACCCCTTCTTATGCAGTTGTATAATTATTGCTACGTTTCAGGACTCTGGGACTGTCTCCTGGTACCAGATTGTATTATATACCATAGTCAGTGCAGGTGTCCAGTGATTATTCTGTGCTCTATTTATCTCCGCTGTTTGTGCCGGGAGGCTTGTCAAGGGGCAGGAGCCCTTTAAACTGAATTTGCGCTCCCGCCGTCGCAGGGAAGCGCTGTTTGTGCCGGGAGGAAGGAAAAGGGGCAGGAGCCCTTTAAAGTGTACTTGCGCTTCCGCCGTCGCGGGAAGCGCTGTTTGTGCCGGGAGGCTTGTCAAGGGGCAGGAGCCCTTTAAACTGAATTCGCGCTCCCACCGTCGCGGGAAGCGCTGTTTGTGCCGGGAGGAAGGACAAGGGGCAGGAGCCCTTTAAATTGTACTCGCGCTCCCGCCGTCGCGGGAAACGCTGTTTGTGCCGGGAGGCTTGTCAAGGGGCAGGAGCCCTTTAAACTGAATTCGCGCTCCCGCTGTCGCGGGAAGCGCTGTTTGTGCCGGGAGGAAGGACAAGGGGCAGGAGCCCTTTAAATTGTACTCGCACTCCTGCCGTCGCAGGACGCGCGCGGGCGGCGCCCGGGCGAAGCCAGGGCGGGCCCGTCCTTGCCCATCATTGCCAGGAAGAGGCAGGGCAGGGCCACCCCCCTGACATCTACTCAAAGACGTGGTCCATACAGCAAACTTGTCTATGGCTGAAGGAGATCTCAAGTTCCTCTGCTCGGTGCGTGGGTAGTTCTCCCATAAAGCCCCAGGCCCCATCAAGCACGTGGAAAACTATTAACCTAAACCGGATACTTGCAGGTTTTTCCGTGTACTCAGCTGAATTTATCTCAGTTCATCATATAACTGCTTATAACTGCTTATTGAATCACGTTTCTTGGAGGGTGGAAGGAGGCGGCACCATTCTTCTTCTCCCAAGGGCAGGAGCCCATAATTCATTACCCGCTCTGCGCCTGTCTGTGCCCGATAAGTGTTTGGGCCAGGCTTTATATATATACACTTGGGCGTCTTACTGTGGTCTTGTCTTTGGGATTTGTTAACAGTAGGGTCTGAGAAGCTTATTAATCACACTTTAGTGTCAGTGGCTGGGTCCCAAGGCCTACACACCCCTATAAGCCAGGGGCCCACTAAAGGCCCCTGATTTAAAGAATAATGTGCCGTCGACGTGGGGGTCGGTTGGAAGGTAAGCAGCACTCTAACAGAACCCTAGATGGTTTTCTGCAAAAGGCTGTTGGGGAACTTGAAAAAGAAATAGAGTTAGTGCAGCAACGCTTAGCTGCCCCCCCTTCTTCAACCAACAGCCTAGTTCATGATAGCTCAGCCCCACAGCCCTCCCCGCGACCAGAATTACAGTCTGTACTGACTACCCCTTTCCCTTCCCCCTCCAAAAATTCCCAGGAGAATCAGGACGAAACCCCAATTGTAATTACCACCCGTGCTGCACCTATTCCGCTGGCCCAGAGTCCCCCAAACGAAGGCCCCCTCACCTTAGCAGATTCCAATACCAAAGGAAAAAGGAAACGAAGGGAACCCGCTTTTAAAAACAAACGATCTAGGACTTTGAGCCCCTCTAACATGGCCCAACCTTCTAATAATGATACGGTATCAATCCCCTTACACAACACAAACGAGTGTCATACAAATGAGTACACCAGGGATTTCATAAGAGATGAGCTTTCCAAACTATTTTTTCCAATTTTAACCCGCCTCCAATCGATTGAGGACAAATTGGAAAGCCTTATCAATAGCCAGCCACCAAAAATTGCTCCATCCGTAGAAATTCAATCCCATCCCCTTGCCAACCATGACCCCATCACTGCCAACAGACCCACTGGCCAAATAGCAAAAATCCCTTTTCCCTCTTTAAACCAAGATTGGTCCAGCTCCGTCAAAACAGCTAGTATTTTAATGAATAAACCCCATATGGTTCCAGTTCCCCTTTTAAAAGGAACCGCCCCATGGAATAACCCAGTAACTAATCCGGGAGATGGCAACCCCACTTGGGAGCACCTGCAAACAGAACACCAGAAGAGCAACAAGATCAGGGGTCTGCCAGATCCAAAAGTGCTCCATTTGCCACCAGAATCATGTCATTATGTACTCATTATATCGAATGTTCCTGAACTCAAACCTCATTCCACTGAATCTTTTACCGAACTTAAAAACAAGGTTATTCATTGGTTGCACGTGAATGCAGGGTTTGCTTTTTCCATGGCACCCTCAATACTGATGGTGAGAAGGGTAGGGTGGGTGGGTTCCCTAGCGAAGATCGGTTTAGGGGACTGCATAGTTATCAACTTCAATTCTCCAGACCTTGTCCAACGGCTCTTTTTAAACGCTAATAGACCTTATCCTACAACTGGAAAAGCCTCCCTTTGCAGGTTACAAGTGTTTTATCCACCTCCCACGCCAGTTTGGAGTAGACAACTGCCAACGTTATACGTGGCTCCCCCGGCTATCCACACACAGTCTATCCCTCTATTTGGCCCCAGATGCCCTTCGTCATCTCTTTCTGAGACAGACTGACTAGGAGATGACCTTTCGGAAGTGGCTCCGAGCAATGGTGAGGCTGAGGACATTCACCCTACTGCCCTCAGCATCTCTAACTCTGTTGCCCCTTCGACCTTGGCAGATCCTGTTAACCAGGGATCACCCACAAGCACCACGAGCCAAGTCAGCGAGGAATGTACTCCGTCCCTGTCAATTGTTCCATACATTCTGGGGTCCACTCGTACGCCCAACCTACCTAATTCATATATAGCTGGGGCCACATCCAGCGAGGTTCATATGGCACATAGCGAGAAAGCCACTCGTCCTAATATACCTGAGGGAATTAGTATGATTCCTAGCAGCTCCTCCCCCTGTAGGAAATGTCCTCAGAATAAAGCAGGGTCCATAAAAACAGAGGATCTCGATAAGGTACTCAGCTGGAATATAGCAGGGTTGGAAAGCAAACTACAAAGTCCAGGTTGGGGCAGTCTTATTGATGATCACCTGATCTGCCTCTTCCAAGAAACATGGGCATTAGAACCCAAATACAGACTAGGCTTTAAAAGCTATTGGGTTCCAGCACGCAAGTCCTCTTCTGGGAGACCATCGGGAGGGCTGCTTGTGTGGATTAACACTTCTCTTAGGTGCAAGATAGAAGAAATAGATACGGGTTGCCCTGACTTGCAATTCCTATTAATAATGATTTCTGAAGAGAGACCGTTACTTTTAATTAATATCTATAACAGGAATGTGAGCTCCCACGCTGATTCTGATGTCCTGTCCATTTTGGACAGTTTTCTTAAAAACAATCCCTCCTTCTTTGTTTTGATTGGAGGGGATTCTAATATCACTTTTGAACCTAATCCTCTAGTCCAAGGAATATGTAAAGAAGAGGATGCCCACTGGGGCATCCCTCAGCTAGTCTCCAACAAAAGACCAAGGCTGAATAAATCTGCGTGCTTACTGGCTGACATCACACTAGCCCATGGCCTCCGAGCCTGCAACGGTCACTCACGCTCGGACGTAAATTTACAAGCTACCTTTAGGCGCGGAGGGCTCAGCAGTCGTATTGATTATATACTTCTTGACATCCGACTGTGGAGCCACATGTTTGATATGAGGGTCCAAAAGCAAATTGAGAGCGATCATGACCCGTTGATTTTATCGACCAGAGGACTTTTTCCTTCGTTTACTGTGCCCTACTCCAAGAGCCATGCCTCCCAGCTGGCTCTAACTAATAACAGACGCAACCTAAAATGGGAATTTGTTAATTCTTCCCCTAAACACCTGGCATCTATTTACAACCTGCTTGCCAACCAGATGGAGTGTATGATCCGCCTAAAGTCTTAGCAGCCCACACTGACTTGTTCCAATCTTTAAAGCATCTTTTTACAAAAGAGTTTCTTAATAATCCTAACAAAAAGCACTGCGCTCCTTGGTTTGACAGTTGTTGCACAGAAGCACAACTGTCTCTCCTGGAAGCAATAAAAGATGGCCATGTTGGGCTGTTAAGAACAGCCAGAAAAGTTTATAAGAAGGAATGTTCTAAGGCACGCAGAAGTTGGGAAGAGGCCAGATGGGTTATTATTTTGGAGACTGCTAAATCTAATGACACATCTAGGTTCTGGAAACTAATAACTGACGACTGTAGCAACTCCCCTGCCGCACCTGGCTCCTCAATTCTCTCAGCATCATGGGTAGAGCACTTTGGGCAACTATACGAAGGGCTTTCTGAAGCATCTTTGTGGGCCCCTGATGCCCCAATAAATCATGAGACCACCCCGATCACATTCTCTCTAACCGAAACAAGAGCAGCAATAGACTCATTGAAATGGGATAAGGCCCCTGGCCCAGACAAGATTCCAGGCGATCTATACAAATCAAGACCAGATATATGGGCACCATATCTCAACCTTATCTGCAATGCTATTGCAGCAGGGGCCCCCGCTCCACCCACTTGGAAAGGGGCCGAAATAGTACCCATTTTAAAAAAAGGAAATCCGAACATCCCTGCCAATTATCGTCCGATTAGTCTCCTTGATAACTCCAAAAAAATCTATGCAAAGCATCTTTTGCTCCATCTTGAGGAATGGATTATGGAGTCCGAAGCTCTTTCTGACCTACAAGCAGGATTTAGACCTGCAGTGAGTACAGTTGACCAAGCCCTAAGATTCATGTCAATAAAATGGAAGAATGTTGACCTGGGGAGGGGTAATCTCTATGTGGTCTTCATAGACCTCAGAGACGCATTTGATTTGATCCCCAGGAACCTGCTGTGGTCAACATTATCAAACATGGGAGTGCCATCTGGTCTCCTGAAACTCATTGCTCAACTGCATGAAAATACTTTTGCTCAAATTAGATGTGGCCAGGGGGGCGAGTTTACTGACTCCGTAGCTATTAAAAAAGGAGTTAGACAGGGATGTGTTCTGGCACCCACTCTTTTTTTTGCTATATATCAATAATTGCATCCACTACTTAGAGAACTGTACAAATGATTCACCTAAATTGGTTGGGAAAAAAATCCCGTGTCTGCTATATGCAGATGACACAATTTTGATATCTAAATCGCCAATGGGAATCCAAAACCTGATCAACCAATTCTGTGTTTTTTGTAGTGACTATGGTCTGGACATAAACATTAAGAAAACAAAACTCATGATATATAGTACCTCCAAGAAACGCTCGCGCGTTAGCATAGAAATGAACTCGATTCCATTGGAGAAAGTAGAAGAGTTCGACTACTTGGGTTTCAGACTATCGACCACAGGCAAATGGATTGCAGCCATTGACAAAGGGGCTCTCATTATAAGCCAGAGAGGTGGGGCCCTTGTCCGTAGATCTAGAAAGGCTCCGAGTCCCCCCTTGAACATACTTGCAGAGATTTACAATGTCCAAATCAGAGCAGCGGCCCTCTATGGAGCGGAACTTTGGGGGTTGCACAAAAACCTCGATATTCTGCAAACCAAGGAAAACCATTTCCTCAGACAGATTGCCCGGCTAGGTATGGGCTCACCAATGACCCCTCTAAGGCTAGACCTTGGTCTAAACAGTATCAAAACCACAGCAGCCCTAAGGCCTCTCTCCTATTGGATTCGCTTATGGAAATCTGTTGAACTCGAACCATATAGGCTGGCTATAAGAGAGCTCATATCCTCCCCCCAGGCACTGGAGAAAATCCCATGGCTGAAGGAAATGAAATCTGCCTGGGTCAAAATAGGTTTTCCTTCCTACTGGAAATATCCGGATCAAATCCCCGATAATGCAAAGAAACTTGTCACAAAAAGATATTGGGAGAAAGTTAATGAAGACTCCTTGCGCCAAAAAGGGGCGGGCAGGCTAACAATGGAATTTCTCCAACTCAAGCACGAGCCCTGGCCAGAGAACGTCTTGAACCTTCCCATGCCTCCGTACGCCCGTGCTTTATATCTCCAACTAAGATATGGTACACTGCCTATTAATGGTTTTACGACTCACTGGTCATCTAACATCGCCTCAAATGATAGATGTATCTCTTGCCAAAATTGTAAAGAAACAATAGAGCATATACTATTTTTCTGCCCTCTGTATAAAAGTCCCAGAGGGAGGTGGATCATTCCCCTCTGCAAAAATATGTCATTACATGATAGAGTAAACGCCACCAGAATCTGTAAATACGACTCATCCTCCGTGGTAGCTATTACAGTTACCAAATGTTTAGCGGAGGCCTGGTACATCCGGCGTAGGCTTATTGTTTCAAAGGGCATGTGAGCCATCCTGACATTAGTCGACAGAAGGAGTCTCAACTGTTATTTTTTGCCTCTATATGAGGATTGACGAGGGCCAGGTCTTACGGGAAAACAATTGCACACATGGGTATGTTAGACCGAATTTTATATCCTAGCTTTTATCTTTTTTATTCTTAACATTTTAGCCATGTCTTATTTATTGTACTTTTTATCTACAATCAAATACTTAGTCTTGTTGATCTTATTGTTATACTGTCCTGATTATTACTGTTTTTATATTGTTATCTTGTTTTTTTTAAACAAATACTATTTTATCATGTATGATTGTTATCTTTGTTACTCAAAATGGCCTAGATCTCTAGACCGAATGAACTCAAATAAAATATTTATCTCCGCTCTGATCCCATCGGATCCTGATGCCCTATTTAGTTTCTGTCTAAGGATTGCCAGACATGCCTCCTTTTGCAGAATTCCCTTTCGATTATTGTTTACCTTCTGAAATATTTAAATGTGAGGTACTTTGAGTTTCTTCTGATTGATGGATGCACATTTCCTCTGCGTCCTTTTCTAGTACTTGGCCTCTGAGCCTTGGACTAACTGGTCTTGGGAGCCTATATAGTGATGAAAAGTGGTGAAAACCGGTGCAGGCAGTGATGACGTGTTCCTGCTGCCTGGCAGGCCCTTGTGCTCCCCACCGTACTAGCTCCCAAAAGTGCCTACTGCTTTTCTGACCTATGGCTTCCATAATGGCCTTCCAGATCTTAAGTTTTATTTGACTTTTCCTGATCTTAATGAGGCACTTTTGCTGCTGCCTTAATTCTTTCAGATGACCTTCCCCGTCAGCAGCAGAATACCTTGATTTCAGTGCCAGTGAGAGTCCATGTTTAAGCTTACCACACTCTTCGTCAAACCAGTCCACGTTCCATTTGCCATTACCATCAGCCCTGCACCTGCCGGCTTGGTGTCGGGTGCTCAGCCCCTGTGATGTAATATTTAAGCTCTCAAAGTTACGAATGATCTCCGAATCATTTAGGTTCTTGTAGTCCATGTAAACCCTGGAAGCCTTTTCCACAAGAACGTGGATTCTGTCAGAGTATTGATCTGGATCTGAATTTTTGCTCAGGAACCCGCACCAAACAATTTATTACTATTGACGGACACTTGCACAATTTTTTTCCAGAGCTCAAGTACATGTTTGGTTACCAAGAGGTTGGTCAATGGAATTTTTCAGTGGGCTATCAGTGCATTATGATCGCTCAATCCGTTGCTCGATTTTGAAGTCAACAACCAGGTGCCAAGATTCCAAATTAATCACAATGTAGTATATCAGACATATGCTCTCCCACTTGAAGAGTATAATAAGCTGACGTATCAGAGGGCATGGCTCAGTTTAATTGGCAATGATCATAATCAAGTGCAAGGGATGTAAATGCAGCCCCTCTCTTGGTACAGCAGGTTATGAAAGAACATGGGTATGACAGTTTACCTAAAGTGAAATTATGGAGCACATCTCGATTAGCCATTGCATTATCGGGTTTTGTGTTAAAATCCCCGCATACCAGTATGATATGTTGTTTTGCATGTGTCTGGTTCAGTGTTTTAGAGAGCTGTGAATTATAGCTGGCACTATAAATGTGCTTTTCGACATCAGCCATTTGCCTGTGATAGCCTGCTTGCATGCCTGAGGGGAGCTAGATCTTCAACAAGGTCAACACCCAGTGATCACCAGAAATTACCACTTTCTAGAGATTCTCGTTGATTGGGGTGAGGACTTGGCTGTTGGTGCTTAATTTTGTAGAGTTCCAAATTGTGAGGCCACCTCTTGGTCTACCCCTTGTTGTCTTTGTGGCATTTGTTGAGAATACAGTGAACCCATTCATATTAAGCTCATCTAGGGCCCATGTTTCTTGGAAACAATAAATACTGTGTGCTTTGACAAAGTTTGCCCAGTCTGTACTATCCATCTTTGATTTTAGGCCGTCAATATTCCAACTATTCCAAATATTCTAGCCTTAAACCTGGCTTGGTGGTTTACCTCAATACCCTGTTCCTATGGGAGATAAGGGACACGAGTTGGAAATTGGGGCCATGCATAACCTTTCCCCGCTTCCTCCAGGGATTGAGGCTTTCACTAAGCAGCTGTATATTAACTTTTAGGCTGCATGCTTCCTCTTTGGAGATGGTACTAGTGGTGCCTAGTGCTGACAGCAGAACCCCTGCCTTACATAGTTTGTCAACCTTATGCATTGTTTCCTCGACGTACCCTAGTTTCAATATTTTAGGATATGGCTCTGGGCTACCTCACTGGACCAGTATTCCCCAATTGGCCAATGTTTTGCTTTTGCCGGAAAAGCTGTCTGCCACCTGCTTGTTTATTTACCATGTGGTTGCAGAGTCCCCAGCTCCAGTACAATTGGCATGTATAAAGCCAACTCTTAGAGGATCGCTTGATGACAAATTGTGTAGGACTTGAACAGAGTGCCTGACTCTCAATAAAGTATTCCTATTCAGAATGTCATGTTGTCCTTGTAATGGGTAGATTTGTGTAAACATTAAAATTGTGGGCTCACATTTGACCTCCCGACCCTCCTGACCCTAGGTTTCGTAATGCATGCACCAGTACTTCTTGCTTCATACTAATGCATATTGTTCATATGCAAGACAGGTGACATGGTTGTCTCATTTGGTACTGCATGGCCGGAGGCTCTTGTGGGTAATCTTCCTGGAACTACATTCAAACATGTTGGTCTAGCTGTGCCACTAACTTGTGAATTGCATTCATAAACAGTCCCTGGTGAATATAAGACTGCAGCTGTGACTGCTGGATGCTGGTCGACAGCCTCCACACAGGGTCTATATTCTACACTCTTAGGAAGAGTGCCAGGAACAATCCAGCAGGATGACATTCAGCCACTTATGTTGACGCTTTGGCCTGTATTTAGGCCACCAATACTGGAGATAGTTCATCTGTCCCTATCCACTGCTGTCCCCGGCAGGGTCTCCCTTCCCCTGTCAGCACTGTCAGTGCAGGCCCTATTCTCATGCTCAAATGTTGAGGCTGCCATTCCTGTCGTGTCAATAACTGGAGTGGTTCCATGGCCTTTCAGAACACAGCCTGAACTGTCTACGATAGGTTCTGAATATGCATTAAAAGGCGCTACAGGTGTGTCATGGCAGACCTGTGCAAGCTGATCATTTGACTGCACTGTGTAGACCCATTACTTGCGAAAATAATAGTTTCATGATCTGGGGCATTCTCCAACCTGGATGACACAGTTATGTGACCTTCTGCAGTGACCTGTTTGAAAACAATCCTGGGACCTGTCAGAAATATTTTAATGTGAGTATGTTCTCTACATGATGCTTCACATTTCAGATTTTTTGTTTTTATTGACTCATTTAGCTCGCCCCCAAGTTTGAGTATACGTTTGTTTGGAGGCCATCTGGCAGCGTTAATTCTGCTTGTCTAGTACCATTGAGGTGATCTGCTATTTTACCCTCTGATGCTTCCCTCTCTCTACGCGAGGGGTTTTCTGCTTCCGAGGAGCTAGTATTAAGTCTATTTGACTTTCTTTGGTCTCTTTGTAACACCATTCTTTTTTAAGCTGCTTCAGGTAGTGAGTCTTTCTCTGGGTTTCTGTTTTGCTGACCGCAGATTTCGGAGGCACTAAGACTGGGGTTCTCAATGATGATTTGCTTATCCGAGTTCCCTGCACATCCTAGAGCATCCTTGGTTCAACAGGAGCCTTTCCCTCCTCCAAAGGAGGACATTGCTCCTGTGCTTCCCCTTGCTGTATGCAGTTGGAAACTTCGGGCCATATTTATACTTTTCGACACACAACTGTGCCAACGCAGTTGTGCGTCAAAAAATTTAACGCCGGCTAACGCCATTCTGAAGCGCCATGCGGGCGCCATATTTATTCAATGACGTTAGCCGGCGTTAGCCGGCAATGCGGGGTGGTGTGCGTCAAAAAAATGACACACACCAGGCAGCGCCGGCGTAGGGGAAAATGGAGCTTGGGCGTCAAAAAATGGGGCAAGTCAGGCTGAGGCAAAATTATCGCCTCAACCCGATTTGTGCCATTTTGTTTTGACGCCCAGACGCCATCAACATGACTCCTGTCTTAGCAAAGACAGGAGTCATGCCCCCTTGCCCAATGGCCATGCCCAGGGGACTTTTGTCCCCTGGGCATGGGCATTGGGCATAGTGGCATGTAGGGGGGCTCAAATCAGGCCCCCCTATGCCACAAAAAAAAAATACTTACCAGCACTTACCTTAATGTCCCAGGGGTGGGTCCCTCCATCCTTGGGCGTCCTCCTGGGGTGGGCAAGGGTGGCAGGGGGTGTCCCTGGGGGCATGGGAGGGCACCTGTGGGCTCCTTCCGAGCCCACAGGTCCCTTAACGCCTGCCCTGACAAGGTGTTAAAAAATGACGCTAACGCGGGTAGACGTCATTTTTTTTGACCTGCCCACTCCCGTGCGTCATTTTTGCACGGGAGTGTAAATAAGGCGCACAGGCCTGGGAGTCATTTTTTAGACGGGAACGCCTACCTTGCATATCATTAGCGCAAGGTAGGTGTCCACGCTAAAAAATGACGCAAACTCCATGAACATTGGCGCTAGACGCGTCTAACGCCAGAGTATAAATATGGAGTTTGTTTTGCGGCGAATTTGCATTAAAAAAAACGACGCAAATCCGGCGCAAACAGAGTATAAATATGGCCCTTCATTTCCTGCTGATCTGTGTTTGCTCAGAGTGTGCCTCTGCTCCCTGTTTGTTTACAATCTTCCAGTAGTGAATTATTAACTTCTGGTAGTTCTGTGATCTTGGCAACAATCTTTTAAAAGGTTCTAATCCCAATCAAGAATGCACTGTTCTTCAGCTATTCTAGCACTGCATGCTCCGCTACTTGCGTATAGAAGTCAATTGTTGCTATGCTTGATATCCCACTCAAGATTCTTGTTTGGTCATCCAGCTTCAAGCTGTGAGCCGTCATGTTGTTTGCTGTTAGATCCAGAGTCCTGCACATGGTGCACTAGGCTGACATATCTGGCAGCTCGGGGATATTGATTTCTTAAAGTTGTTTGAGTGCAAATAACTGCAAATAAGAGACCAGGGCCCTCGTAATATGTGTACCCCAGACTTAGGACTTCCTCTTCCAGTTTGAAATTGCTGTAGATCATCCCACTGCCTACACTAATGAATGATTTGCAGAGTCTGGCATGAGAAGTTGGAAGAACCTGGTCGCCAACTTGCTCACTCTTCCTTGTCCTGGACTTAACAAGGGAACTGGTTCTCTGTGTTGCTGCTGGTATCTGACTTTTATTTTCATCATCGTTAGTTTCTGTATGAATGTCTGCTTAAGTACAAACTGGTGTTTGTCTGGGACGTCCCTCTCCTGCCGATAGTAGACGACCTACCATGCCACCTGGGGCTTTAACAAAGTAATTTTCTCCTCCATTTCTCCACCTCCTTCTCCAGGTGGAATTCCTGGTGTGGGTACCTCTTGGTACAGGGGGACCTTTGCTCACTTGAACTGGCACTAATGATTCAACAGTCAGTATCTTTGTTATCCTGAGAAAGTAACTCGGGCCTTTCTAGCACCAATATATTTGGTGACAGTAGCTCAGTGCACAAAACAGTGGTAAAATAGTTGGCAATCTTGTTAATAATCTTGTATTGGAGAAGAACATTAGCAGTGGATATGGCTGTATCTGGCTGCTCCGAAGCCATCAATATGGAGCTTGTTCTACTCCTACACAGGTCAGTTTCAACTGTGATTACTGCAAGCAGATGCCTGGACGGCCAGCTCCACCAAAGTTGCTGGCATGTTCGTCGATAAACTCCTAGCCTTAGAAGGATCTCTCCTTATTGAGTCATGGGACTCCATTTTATCCTGCACAGTGACTAAAGATTCAGCATCCTTTACAAAAACATTTTATTCTCTCCACATTTCCTCAAGTTCATAAATGGGTGCACTAGTGCTGACAGATTAAAGTGAAGCATCTGGAGCATTCAAGAGTGATTTTAGGGTAACAACTTTCACAAGTCTTTGCCCCCTGTAATCTCCATACTATCCAGGACCTCTTGGGTTTACCCGCCAGATATTCCTTAAGTATTTGATTGATTTAATTGCTCTGGGGCAACCAGCAGATTGTTTATCTTCTTGCTCCTTGTAACCCTTGACCTATTTCTTGCCAGACTCGCCGCTATATATTCAGTCCCTTGTCAAGGAGGACTACACTTTGAGGATTATGTCTCTAGAATTAGATTAGATTAAATAATACATTACATTAAATTAAATTAAATTTGCTGATGACTAAGGTAAGTAGTGGGTGGGACCGTTGTAAGGCTTTGGTAGGTTGAGACCAAGATGCGCTCTTCACCAGACCACGACCGGCCCTTCATTCTACCGGGGTCTCCAATTGAGGCTTATCAAGGCCTCTCTTGCTTCCCGTCTTATACTGGATCGGCTTTCACCTAATACCAACCTACCAAAGCCTTACAACGGTCCCACCCACTACTTACCTTCTTGGCCAAACTGACCCAGCCTTGAAAAAGTCACTTGTGTGACGAAACACGTGTTGGCTGTCCTTGGATGACTACGTCAAATTGTGGCGAATTGGGCCTACAAATAAAGACACTTACATCACCAACTGAGGACTCTTCAGATTTATTATCCACGTCTACAAACCGAACACCAGGGACACTTGTCCCACACTTGAACTGTGACTGTACTGTTCTGTGTGCCGGGGTCATTCTGCTGTCATAACTATTGTGTACTTGGTACGCATATCTGTGCCTATTAGGGGAGTTAGGCACCCGACCCACCGAGCACCAATGTTCAATTTTCACTGATTCTCTTATTTACCTGCGTTGTTACTCAACGGAAGTGCGGCTGCTTTCACCTTAACTACTTCCATGTACTCCCACATATTTCGTATTTGATAGATAGATATCTTCAAGCATCAGTCCAGTCCAGTTATATTTTCTGAGTATAATGGAGCCGCCTTCTCTGGCCACAAGCCGCAGACCAGGAGCATGGGCACTCCCGTAGATTTAACCACTCAGACACTCTGGCTAGGTACCCTCATGAGTTACATAGGGTGGAGCAGATATGAAGTAGAAGTAGAAGAGGGTAGATGTAGGTGAAGATAGTACAATGTGAGATGCGAGATATAAGATGATACGGTGGTACTCACACCCTGTCAGCAAACTGCACCTAAGCCTAGTTTGCCCACTTCCACAGACCAGGGGCTTAAACCACTAGTGCTGGACCTAGGTCACCCACACCTGCAGCCATAATTGGGGCCACAGTTGGAGCGCACTTGGAGCATGCATGAATACTCACACTTGCCTTCTTGCTTGTGCGCCTTCACTTGCCTTCACTTGTGGTTTGGCCCATGCCCGCAGCAGTAGGCTCTTGCTGTGAGGGCACCCTGTGTCAACTTACTTGGCTCGGCTCCTCGCTCTCTGTTAAAGCTGACATGACGCTGAGCAAATGGACTGGGCAATCAGAGCAAATGCTACTCCCTCCAGGGAGCACCCAAGGCAGCGGTATACTGTATTTTTAACCGCCGCTGCGACCACAGCTGCGCCCCAGCAGTCGACTGCCAACTGACCAACCAGCCAATCGGCCGAGGAAGGAAGCTGATCCTCCTCGCGGCCTCCCTGGCCTTCCTGGCATGGCACGATGTAACGTGGCACAACCTCCTGAGGACCTGCTTGCAAAGTGATGCGTCTGGCATCTGGTGTCGGCGACCCGAAACCAGAAGCTAGTTCAGCAGTTCAGCAGCAGTAATGCAAAGCTGTCTTCTGGGTCCAGATCCAGTGAAGTCAGTAAACCTCTCTTCTTTACTTAGTTGATGAGTAAAATTAAACTGGGAAATAGTGAAGTTTGATTATAGTGCTATTATTATTTTTATTTAATGCAGTTCCACTGAAGCATCTTCGCGCTAGGAACAGCAAAAGAAAGAAAAATCTAGCAACAGCATAAATGCAGCACAGAATGAGATGATATCACTACATCTAGCAGTTCCAAAGGGAGATTGCATGTCTAAGGTTGAGCCCAAATATAAGATTGTAATGTCTTTTTAACTTAGTTAAGTTACGGGTTGCACGAATACCCAGAGCAATCCATTTCAGAGTCCAGGGCCAGTGACTAGAAGGCATTTCCTCCTGCTTGTACCTTTTAGCTTTAATATATTTTAAGTAGGAGAGCAGTGCTTGAGCGGCGGACCGTCAACAGATAGATGGTAAGGGTAGACCATCTCAGAGTAAAAAGAGGTCCAGTTTTATGTTGAGCCCTGTGGACAAAACAAGTTGCCTTGAGCATAAATCATTTTCCTACAGACAACCAGCTAAGAAGGAATTTTCTTAGCCCCATCACTGTTCTCACTCCCATGTTTGGTAGGTGCTATAACTTTACAATTGAGGCGTTGGGCAGTCCCAATTATATGGCATTACAACTATCCAGATGACAAAGGACAGAAGCACCAATCTCTTGCTACGATAGTGGAATCCTCTGGTTGTAAGTGCTACATAAAAAAAACATTATTTATCTCAGTCTCTTCTTTCCTTGCTCACGGAGTATCATTTCTTCTGGTTGTGAAACCTTTATCTCCATCTCCCATAACATCTTATTTCCATGCACTTCCTATCTTCCTCTCTCTCTCTCTCTCTCTCATACATTGCCACTCTAACAATATCTCCTCTAATTTACTTAGCTTTTCCACTTTGCAATTTCCTTTTATTCTCTCCATGTGTTTTGCTTGCTGGTTATCCCTTTGATTCAATTCGTTTCTCTTTTTTTCAAAATTCTCTCACCCTCCCACTTCCTCTCATCTTCCATTCTTTCTTTTTTGCTCTCTTTGCCCATTTAGTTCCATTTTATGTTCCTCCTTCAGCTTCAGCATTTCCTCCACCTCACTGCTGGTGTCAGACGTGATAGAACAACATTAAAAAACACCATATAGTGTAAGAAAAATGAATTTGGGAATTTCATGAGAAAAGGCTAAAACAAGCAAGGAAAAATGTGGCAGTGATGAGACAACTTTGGCTGCCACATCCTCAAACCATATGGGAGCAGAGATTGTGCTTGGCAACTAAAATGCCAAAGGCTATGGAATGGCTAGAGTTCAGTGTTCCTTTTCAGAAATAAGAATGTGTTACCTAAACGTATGAGCAATCTAGCATAGCCAGAAGAGAGGACAAGTGTATCTGAGTTGCAAAAGTTCATATAAGCTGGTGGACTTCAATGCTTTCTCTGATATTTCCAGCTGTGGGCCAAACTCACCTTGTCCTGTCCACTAGGAATGGTAAAGTATTAATTTCATTATTCAAAACAGTCACAGAAGTGGACCAAGACATTTATTGCTTGTTGCCTCTGCCAACCCCACAGCAGAAAGACTTTGATTGGCCCACTGTTGGTAAAGTAGGCCGAGATTATGCCTCCCGTATACCCCTGGGTCTTCTGCTCTATTTGAGATGATCAAATTGCATTTAGGCAGTCTCGCTAGACTATGCATTGAGGTTAAACTCTACTGTGAGATGTGCGCTATCAGCAGCTGGCCAGGGTACCCAGTGATTTACATTTGCGCATATTCATGTCATTAATTGTTACAGTAGTTTATAAAGAATACGGTAGAATATGGCATTCAATTAGTGTAATTACTTTAAAAAAAGTAAAAGAAAGTGACAGAGAACTGAGTTGATACATTTTATTATCTGTGCAGTTTAAAACAATGTCCATACCAGCTTGAACTTTGCAAAAGCATGACACTATACTTGGAATTTTTAAACTCATTCTCCTACCCTTTATTTTTGTCAAATCACTTTTCATGCCACTTTTTCTTTTCACATATCTTTTTTTCTTTCATTTCACATATTCCTTTTTGTTTTCATTGATTGTGACAATTGCTGAATGGCGATGCTTTTGAAAAACAAGCCTTTAATGAATTTGTATTTTTTAAATATGTTTAAACTATTTTTATACCAGTTCATGTGTTTTATATAAAAGCAAGACGGTGTATACTTCTAAATATTGATTTGAAAAACTGTGTCGCCTCTGAAGCATATGGCAGTCCTGTTATTTCTGTATTTCTGTATTTCTGCATGTCCCAGATTATCTCATTTTCACATATTGTATTTAACACTATTTTGGCTTTATTCCTATCAGTTCTTTTTGTCATTTTAATGCCCCCAAGTGCATCTCCTGATCACACTGATCCAGTGATCATCGACTAATTTGTTTGGAGATTCAATGGAACGCTCTTTCTCTCCAGCTCTCTCTTATTACCCTTGATTAAAACTCAGCAGATTGTCTATATATCTCGTATGCATATCTTTCCACAGCTATGCAGATCATTGTCTATCCCTATCTAGTTTGATAAACAAGGAATTGTGTACATCGCAATCATATTACTTTATTTTTGTAGTTCTCAAGAGTAGTCTTTAACTCATTTCACCTCTGTAGTATTGAGTAATATGTTCCACTTTCTATACATTCTAGTTCTATTGGTATTTTTCCTAACTATGTACAATGGAGAGTCCATTAAGTGTCTGTACCCCTTTTTACGTCTTGTTCTTGACAGTACAGTTGTCAAGCAGACCTATTGCTAACAATATACATAGGCCCTCATTACAACCCTGGCAGTTGGTGATAAAGCAGCAATAATACCGCCGACAAGCCAGCGGTAAAAAAATGGAATTATGACCATGACGGAAACCGCCAACACAGACAGCCACTTTAAAACTGCGACTGCCACGGCGGTAGCAACAAGCACCGCGGCGGAAACCGCCAACAGTCAGGCGGAAGACTATGTACCGCCCACTTTATTACAACTGGCCAATCCGCCAGCTTTTCCAGGGCGGTACCAATGCCATCAAAAGCACAGTGGAAACAGTACACTGAAGGGAAACGACTCACCTCTCGACACTCAAGGAAGAACCACGACGCCATGAAGCCCGAGCTGCACATTTTTCCAATGCTGGTGTACCTCCTCATCCACCAGGAACACGAACGCTGGCAAAGACAACCACGGTGAGTACTGCACCTAGCAAACAAGGGAGGGGGGAGGAAAAAGAGAGTTACATACACATGAAACACGCAACACGCAACACCCCCACCCCCACCCTCACCCCCAACACCATACATACAAACAGATGCAACAGCATTACATATACACCCCGTAACCCTAAGGAATAAGACAAGGACAAAAGGAATGGAGTAAAAGGAGTGTAATAGTACAATTTAAGATAAATACGTCCTTAAATCAATAAACAGTATGTACAATATATACAAAAGGAGGGACAGTGCCCAATCCAAAAGGTCCGTGGCCCATGGGGCCATAACACATAGGCCAAGGCCACACTTGACTCCTGCCTCAATACACAGAGAACACTGCAGGGGCATCAGGTCCAAAACACACAGGCACCTCAGGGGGACGGGGAATGGGGGGGCACCTCAGCCGGATGATGGTACAACACCACTGCTCCGGGAGGGGGCTACATGCCCTCTCCTTGGTCCTGGGGAGTGCAAGGCCACAGTCTCTCTAGTGGGTTGTTTTCCCACTGCATGGTCCTGGGGAGTGCAAAGCCACAGTCTCTCTAGTGGGTGGTTTGCCCACTGCTTGGTCCTGGGGAGTGCAAGGCCACAGTCTCTCTAGTGGGTGGTTTGCCCACTGCTTGGTCCTGGGGAGTGCAAGGCCACAGTCTCTCTAGTGGGTGGTTTGCCCACTGCTTGGTCCTGGGGAGTGCAAAGCCACAGTCTCTGAAGTGGATGGCTTCTCCACTGGTTCTGGAGGGGGCTTTGTGCCCAGTGTGCTTCATCCTGCTAAGTAGGGGGTGAGTGGATGCCTTCTTCCACTGGTTCTGGAGGGGGCTTTGTGCCCAGTGTGCTTCATCCTGCCAAGGAGGGGGTGAGTGGATGCCTTCTTCCACTGGTTCTGGAGGGGGCTTTGTGCCCAGTGCGCTTCATCCTGGATGGTGCAAGGTCACAGTCTCTCACCTGGGTGTCACACCTACGGGTGTTGCAGGGGCCAGGATGCACTGCAGCCCATGTAGTCATGACTGCACATAGCACACCGGCCGTGACGGCTGCTCAGTGGATGTCAGTTGCGGTGCAGGTGGCGGTGCTGTCAGTGGTGGTGGGAGGCTCCAGTCCTTTCCCTGCAGCCTCAGATGGCTGCCCACTGGGGCAGCTGCTGGTGGCAGTGATGCTGCTGGCGGAGCAGGTGGCAGTGCTGGCAGTGGGGCCGGTGGCGGTGCTGGCTGCGGTGCAGGTGGAGGTGCTGTCAGTGGTGGTGGGGGGCTCCAGCCCTTCCCCTGCAGCCTTGGACGGCTGCCCACTGGGGCTGCTGCTGCTGGCAGTGGTGCTTCTGGCAGTGCAAGGGCAGTGCTGGAAGCGGGGCAGGTGGCGGTGCTGGCCGCGGTGCAGGTGGCGGTGATGGCCATGGTGCAGGTGGCGGTGCTGTCAGTGTTGGGGGGAGGCTCCAGCCCTTCCCTTGCAGCCTCAGATGGCTGCCCACTGGGGCTACTGCTGCTGGCAGTGGTGCTGCTGGGGGTGCAGGTGGCAGTGCTGGCGGTGGTGCAGGTGGCCGTGCTGGCCGTGGTACAGGTGGCGGTGCTGTCCGCAGTGCAGGTGGCGGTGCTGTCAGTGGTGGGGGGAGGCTCCAGCTCGGACAGCTGCAGTGCTATGGATGGTGTTGTGTGCCCCTTCCTGCCCTTGCCAGATGGTGGTGCCTCCTTGCTTCTGCCAGCTGGTGTTCCCTTCCTGCCCTTGCTGGCTGATGGTGCCTCCTTCCCCTTGCAGGTTAATGGTGCCTCCTTCCCCTTGCTGGCTGGTGGTGCCTCCTTCCCCTTGCTGGCTGGTGTCCCCTTCTTGCCCTTGGCAGGTGGGGCAGGCACACTGGCAGTAGCTGCAGAAATTACAGTGGCCGTGGAGTGGGTGGCTGAGGTGCTGGGCTGGGTTCTGGCCACCCTGGCCCGAAGTGATGGACGGGGGGGAGGGGTGGGGAATAGGTCAATGGTGGTGAGGAAAAGCTTCTTAGGGACACGGGCGGGAAGAGGGTGAATGTTTGGGAGTGGAGAAAGAGGGAGTAGTTGTAGAAGGTGTCTGTCTTCTGTGTTTGGGTGCAGATGCATGGGCTGGATGCTGTTGTGAGGTGGATGGCTGTTGGGTGTCTGAGTGCCTGCGTTTGTGTACTTTGGGAGGAGGGGTCACAGTGGGAGAGGGCACAGGCGTGTGTATTGATGTGGGGGTGGTGACTGGCACTGAAGGGTGTATTGTGATAGGTGTGCTGGTGATGGAGGTAGTGGATGAGGATGTAGCGCAGGCAGCTGTGAGTGGAGACGCTACTGAGAGGGAGGTGGATGATAAGGAGGAGGGGGACACACTGGAGGCAGTGGATGTTGGTGTGTCTGCATCTGGATGGTGCTTGTGTGAGTGCCTGTGGGATGAAGTGTGGTGCTTGTGTTTGCCTGAGCTACTTCTGTGCATTGATTTGGGTGCATGCAGGCCTGAAGATGTGCTTGAGATAGGCTGGGATTGAGGGGATTGGGACTGGGTAGAGGAAGTTGGAGGGGGGAGGCTGGAGACAGGACGATGGCTGCCTTCAGTGAGTTGGCCAGAGCCTGGAATGCTCTCTGTTGGGCCGTCACGCCAGAGTGAATGCCCTCCAGGTATGCATTAGTTTGTTGCAAATGCCCTGCTAGACTCTGGATGGCATTCAATATGGTTGACTTCCCAACAGAGAGGGATCTCAGGAGGTCAATAGCCTCCTCACTGAGGGCAGCAGGGCTGACTGCGGCAGGGCCTGAGGTGCCTAGGGTGAAGGAGATGCCTACCCTCCTGGGTCACCGGGCACGGGAAACACGCTGAGGGGCTGCTGGGAGGGCGGTGCTGGTACAGTGGGTGGTGGCTGTAACTGAAGTTGGGGTGGGCACAGAGGTGTCCGCCACTGCCAGGGAGCTTCCATCGGAGGAGGAGTCGCTGTTGGTACTGTCCCCTCCTGTGTCCGTCGTGGTGCTCCCCTCGCCCTCCATCCCGCTGGTGCCCTCACCATCGGTGGATTCGGCCTCCAGGCCCATATGGGATGCAGCTCCCTCCATCGCCAGTGCCTCTGCTCCTCCGCCAGATGATGCTGATGCACACAAGGACAGGGTGATAAACAAAAAGGGGGGGGAAGAGACAGAGCAACATTGGTCAATGCCAGCAACAACACTACCGTTGGCGTACACAACTCAAAGGGAACAGCCCTATGCACTAGGCCATGCACTACCACTTACAATGCTAGTCACCAGGCCATGGTGTACAATGCCTAACGCCATTAGCTGCACACCTGAAACCCACAGGATCCTGCCCAGTAGTAGATGCCCGCTAACATTATTGGGGTTGGAGTGCATCTGAGCTTGCCCATCATGGAACCTACCCTGCCATGTTTGCCCTGGCCTAGGGGCACCCACAGCCCACATCCCCCACCCAGGTAACACCTTAACGCGCACAAAGTCATGAATCTGAATCTGTACTCACCCCCTTGTGGCTGCTGTGATGCCTTCAAGCGCCCATCCAACTCTGGATAGGCCACCGCCAGGATGCGGTACATCAAGGGGTCAGGGTATGATGGGCACCCCTTCCTCGTTGGAAGGCCAACCCCAGCTGGGCCTCCGCCGTCTTCCTTGCCCAGCGGTGTTTGTCCTCCCACCGTTTGCGGCAGTGGGTGCTCCACCTGTCAAAGACCCCCAGGGTCCGCTCCTCCTCGGCGATGGCATGCCAAATACCCCTTTGCTGATGGGCGCTAACCTGCAGAAAAAAATACAGCAGAAAAGGTATTATTCATATGGTTCGGACCGTCATACTCATGGCCCAACATATCCCTCTCATCCCCTTACGCACATACATTGACCACCATACATGCAGCACTCTGCCCAGGACCCCTCAGCACCCCACTACACGAGGCTTACACACAGCATTCCATGCATTCATGCCCCATGCATCGTTCTCACAGTGTACTCACCTGTTGGTTGGGATGACCGGAACATAAAGTAAACAGTACTGGAGTAGGACCCCATCCATCAGTCTCTCCAACTCCTTGGAAGTGACAGCAGGGGCCCTTTCCCCAGACACTCAAGCCATGGTCACTTCCAGACATAGGTCACAGCAACACTTGCAGTGTAGGTCCTCTCCTGTTGAAGGTCAGGTAGCAAGTGAGTGAATAGATAGAAAATGGCAGTCACGTCCGCCGCGGTGCGTACTATCACCGCCGGCTTACAATCACCGTTGGCTCCTGGAACCCATAGGCCCCAATGACAACCAATGCGGTGTTGCACGGTGAACGTTGACCGCCACACGCAACGGCACACAACGCCAGCGGAATTACCTCAATTCCACTTGTCCTTCCTCACAGGTTAGGCGGCTGCCATTTCAGGGGGGCACAGGCCATGGCACGTAACTGTGTCACAGCATCCATAGGCACATCAACTGACTTACAATATCACATACTGTTTCTGTAAAACAAACATAGCATATTAATCTGAGTATATGTTTGAATATGACCTTCTGCTCACAGTTTTTCACCCTGAAGTTCAACCGCTGAGGATGAATAGGGGATGGAGACATACCCCCGTGTACAGACCTCTGGTGGACCTGGTGACAAAGGAGGACAGGCACATTATCCTAACCTACAGACTTGATAGGGCCACAATCACAGAGCTGTGTGCCCATGGGAGCCAGACCTGATTTCTGCTATCTGCCACCCCACAGGTATCCCCCCTCTAGTGCAAGTTCTGTCAGTGCTCCATTTCTTGGCAAGTGGTTCCTTCCACGCGACAGTGGCCATGGCATCAGGGATGTCACAGCCTATGTTCTCAAACGTGCTGACCAGAGTGTTGTCTGTCCTAATGAAACACATGTGCAGCTACATCGTATTCCCCCAGGTGGAGGATTTGGCCACAGTGAAGGCTGACTTCTATGCAATGGGACATATCCCCAACATCATTGGTGCTATTGATGGTACACATATTGCCTTTGGCCCCCCCCCCCGGAGAAATGAACAGGTGTTCAAAAATCGAAAGAGCTTTCCCTCTCTGAATGTGCAGATGGTGTGATTGGCGGACCAGTACATCTCCCATGTCAATGCAAAGTATCCTGGCTCAGTGCATGATGTCTTTATTTTGAGGAATAGCAGCATCCCATATGTGATGTCTCAACTCCAGAGGCACAGGGTGTGGCTAATAGGTGAGCTCATGGTCCCTACCCAGTTGATTTAGTTATATGGGTGTGGGGTTGGTCCTAAGGGTGAGTGTCTGACTAACAGGTATCCCTCGATATTTACAGGTGACTCTGGTTACCCCAACCTCTCATGGCTACTGACCCCATTGAGGAATCCCAGGACAAGGACAGAGGAACGTTACAATGAGGCACATGGACATACAAGAAGGATCATTGAGCGAACTTTTGACCTCCTGAAGGCCAGATTACAGTGCCTCCATCTGACAGGTGGATCCCTGTACTACTCACCCAAGAAGGTGTGCCAGATCATCGTTGCATGTTGCACAACCTGGCCTTGAGACGCCAGGTGCCTTTTCTGCAGGAGGATGAACCTGGAGATGGTCATTTGGCAGCGGTGGAGCCTGTGGACAGTGACGAAGAGGAGGCAGAGGAAGAGGATGTGGACAACAGAACTACTATAATTCTGCAGTATTTCCAGTGACACACAGGTAAGACACTGTAACTTCACCTTCCATTGCAGTTTTGTGTCGGACATTGTACATGGCAGCCTGATTTCCCTATTTCTATGGCCACTTACTGTACCCTTTGGCATCTATATTTTCAGATATCTGTGCCCCACTCTGGCTCCTGGTGTGTTTACTGCTGCCCACTACAGCTCATACCTATGTAAATATAACTGTACATTTGAATTGCAATGTTTACAGCTTGTTAAACTAATACATATTTCAATCAATTGACAGACTCCATACTTGTATTAGTTCCAAGGGTGTTTATTTCTGTGATAATAAGTGTAGGGGGTATTTCAATGGGCTGGGTTGATGGTGGAGAAATGTCTAGGATAGAGTCCAGTCTATTGGTATTACAGATGCATTGTCCAAGGGGGCATAGGAAGTGGAGCAATGGCAGTTCAAGGTGGACAGGGTGACAAGAGTGGGAAAAAAGGGTGACATTCAGGGGAGTCTTATTTCCTGGCGGGGGTCTTGGCAATATTCTCTGGCTTCTGCCTGGATCTCAGGGACCTTTTGCGTGGTGGTTCTCCTTCTGCAGGGGGAGGGGTGCTGGTGGCCTGTTGTTCCTGTGGTGGGGCCTCCTGTCCACTAGCATCGGCCGAGGTGGAGAGCTGTTCTTCGGTGTGGCTAGTGTTAGGGGCCCGTTGGTGTGCCTCTGCCTCCCTCATGGTGTTGGCCATGTCTGCCAGCACCCCTACAATGGTGACCAGGGTGGTGTGGATGTCTCTCAGGTCCTCCTTGATCCCCAGGTACTGTCCCTCCTGCAGCTGCTAGGTCTCCTGCAACTTGGCCAGCATCTGGCCCATGGTCTCAGGGGAATGGTGGTATGCTCCCAGGATCCCTGCAAGTGCCTTGTGGAGAGTCGGTTCCCTGAGCCTGTCCTCCCCCTGTCGCACAGCAGTCTTCCCAGCTTCCCTTTTGTCCTGTGCCTCTGTCCCCTGAACCGTGTGCCCACTGCCACTGACCCCAGGTCCCTGATCGTCGTGTGTTTGTGGGGTTGCCTGGGGTCCCTGTAGTGGTGGACACACTGCTGATTGACGTGTCCTGGAGACAGAGGGATGGCCCGCTGGGTGGGTGCTATGCTGGTGGTTTCTGAGGGGGAAGCTCTGTGGTGGTTTGGGAATATCTCTGGGTCACCGACTTTCCAGAGGTCCTTGATGGGCCAGGTTGGTCATCCTGATCCAGGCGTGCAGAGCTGCTGTCATCACTGTGGGCCTCTTATGGGGGGGACTTGATGTGGCTGGCACCTTCTCTCCAGTGACGTTGTGTGGGGGTCCTGTGGGGATGTAAATGCAGTGTTATTGTTTCTGTGTGTGCCATCTTATGCATGGGTATGTTTCCCTCTATGGTTGTTATTAGCAAGGCAGCTTTGGCTTGTGTGAGTTTTGATTTGGTTGGCTAAGTGATTGTCACTAGTGTGCATGCTGTAGTGATGGGTGTCCATGCAGGTCTGTGATGGGGGTCCATGCATTGGTGTAGCATGCAGGGCTTGGTATTGGGATGGGTGGGTTGTGATGGTAGGGTATATGTGAGGTGGTGGAGTGATGAGGTTGAGGGTAGAGGTAGGAGTTTGTTATGGCATGCAGGTAGGGTGGATAAAGGAGTAAAGATTTGACTTACCAGAGTCCAGTCCTCCTGCTACTCCTGCCAGGCTCTCAGGATGCATGATCGCCAAGACTTGCTCCTCCCATGTTGTTAGTTGTGAGGGAGGAGGTCGGGGTCCACCGCTCCTCTGTACAGCTATCTGGTGTATTGCAACCACTGAACGCACCTTCCCCCGTAGGTTGTTCCACCTCTTCCTGATGTCATCCCTTGTTCTGGAGTGCTGTCCCACAGTGTTGACCCTGTCCATGATTCTCTTCCATAGCTTCATCTTCCTAGCAATGGACGTCTGCTGCACCTGTGATCCGAATAGCTGTGGCTCTACCCGGATGATTTCCTCCACCATGACCCTTAGCTCCTCCTCTGGGAACCTGGGGTGTCTTTGTGGTGCCATGGGTGTAGTGTGAGTGGTGTGTGTGAGGGTGTGTGGGGTGATGTGTTGGGGTGTGTGCTGTGAGGTGCGTGGATGGTTTATGGGTGATGGTGTTCTGTGGCTCTGATTTAGTGGGTGCTCCTGGCTTGTCTCTCTCTCAGGTGTCAATTTTTTTTTTGTAAAGGGTTGTGGGTAATGTGTGTGTGTGTGTGTGTGTGTGTGTTTTAAAGTGGTGTGGGTGTGTTGTGTGTATGGGTGTCAGGTGTGTGTAGTTTGAATTGTCCAATGTGGTGTTGTTTTGTATGTGTGTGTGTATTTGGAGCGTGGCAGTCTGCACAGCCAATGGTTTACCGCTGTTGAATGTCCACTGCGGTGATTCGTGGGTTATAATGCTGTGGGTGTATTTTTGTTGGCGTAACGGTGTGGGTTTTGGTACCACCATTTTATCACTGACCTTTGGGCTGGCAGACTTGTGTATGTGTCTGTATGGTGGCAGATTTCTATGTGTGTGTCATAATACGCGTAGCAGTATACCGCCTCAGTCGCGGTATGTTGGCGGCAGTCAGCATGGCAGAAAGCAGCACTTACCGCCAATGTCATAATGAGGACCTTAGTGTTGGCTCTGGCCCAGCACCTTTCAACCACTGGCTTTCTTTGATCACCTTCTTTTAGCCATTGGCTTGATACTTCTTCAGTCATTTGTTGGCACTGCCCAGTGAAGCATTCATCTGTTACCTAATGTTAATAGTTTTATGGGTGTATCTCCCTCCACTTCAATGCTTGCATTGAACTGCATGAAGGAATACTTCACAATGATGGATCTCTCTGTTCAGTCCTGCTTGTCCCTCCCATGTGTCTCACTGTAACCTCAAGCATTAACATATTAATCCTAGACCTAGGCTTTAACAATGCTGGCGTAATCTGTACTTCTATTACTTTTTCTAAATTTACTCCAGCAGTCCTATATATGCTGTTGTGCGTTCTGTCATTTTCTCTGTACCTCTGGAGTTCTGTTTTTGTCTTTTCCGTACTTCTGTAGCCATAAATGGGCATATAGCAGTCTGTCTAAAACGTGAGGAGCTATTGTTTTCTCTCTAGTATTGTATTTTCTCCTGTCTAATCATATTTAGTTCTGTGCCTGCCTCAGAAATTTCCCTGGCTGTAGTTAAGTTTTTAACCCTACCTATATGTCTGTTTCTCTCACTCTTCATAATTCCATATCCATTTCAAATCATAGTTCTACATCAATCCATTTCTATAGTCATTTA
This sequence comes from Pleurodeles waltl, assembly GCF_031143425.1. Lineage (NCBI taxonomy): Eukaryota > Metazoa > Chordata > Amphibia > Caudata > Salamandridae > Pleurodeles > Pleurodeles waltl. Next base: position 1,188,942,532 of record NC_090440.1, on the reverse strand, counting down.
GCTATATCTGTCTTCACTTTTGTAGCCCTTGTGTTCTGTGGGTTTTCTAACTGCACTTCTATGGTGTTTTAGCTTTCCTGGCTTGCACTTCCATACCTCTAAGTATCAGTAGGTAAGTAATGGCTCCTACCTGGATCTCCACATCAACCATGTTTGTACATGTCCTACAGTACAGGATCAACTCAAAAATGTCTCTATATAAAACTCTAGCTATAAATCGCAATCAGTCAATCAACGTTATTAATTTATGGATTATCCAACAAATGTGTATACACGCACAACACACACTCATAATCTGTCAGAATTATTACAGTAGTTCTTTATGTGAACCTCTCTGTTCTTCTGGATATGTTTTATCTGCACTGCAGTAGTTCCATGACATATCCTAGTTGCAGATCACTTTCCATGTATTCATAAGTCTTTAATGTTTTACCACATTCTATTTTTCCCTGTATTTTACTCCATTGTTTTATGGTCTTTGCCTACTAAAATGCCATTTTCTTCATATCCCCTTTGCTCAAGGCTGATATTATAAATGAGCTAGTTCACTCCCTTCATGGATATGAGTAACCCTTGACACAGCCCTTTATATTAGCAAAAACGCACAGGCCATTTCTCCCTGAAGTAGGATGTATGGCCCTGGCAATTCAAGAGCAACATCTAAAAGTATGTTGAGAGCTGAGTAGTATAGTGTTATTTAGGAATTAGTTGTTCACACAGAACATGACTGCGTATTCCAAGTCTGCTGTTGAATAAGGATATAAACGTTTTCACCACAGCAATGGCTGTATATCTGGTCTGCAGCACAGTAATTGGCCCTACCAATAACCATTGTGCATGTTTGAAATAGTAGAGCTTCTCTAACATGTGCGGTAGTATCTGTACACTTAATGCAGTAGGACATGTAAATAAAGAAAATGATGCCTTGGCTATTGTGGACAAAGCGGTTGTGTTTATGAATAATGAAAGCTAAAATGTTGGACCAAATGGTGTTTTTTTGTAGAAAAAAAAATCTTTTGTCTTGGTGGTGAGAAGTAGTTTATGTACCAAAAAATAAAATGTCATTTGATTCCAACGCTAGAGCATTTTCAGAAAATGTCAAACTGATCAAAAATGAAAAACTCATGTTTGAGGTATTCTAAGTAATTGTAAGATGATGTTTTGGAAAACATCCTAACTGTAGTTTCAAAATATATGTGATACTTACTCTTGAATAGTAATTCATGTCTAATTGAGGACACTCGTTGCCCCGCTGCCAGAAGGCATCTGCTGATAATACTGATGCTTCATGGCTTATATGGATGGTATTTATCATTTCTATTGGTACATTCCTATGTTCCTATCATTATTGGTGTTTGAGGAATGAGCCTACAACATTGTAAAAGATGTTTCTAATGTCTGAATCTATGTAATTTCCATAAACTGAGGGATAATTCTACTGTCTATTCCTTAACTTTTTGAGATCTGTGTCACCTTTAATTTTTATATCCTGCCTCCTGTCAACCTTTTCATCACTTACAACTTACATAAAAGGGCCATTCTGGGAACAATCAAAGTAAATAGAGTAGAATTATACTGTATACATTTAAAAAATGATCAGACTTGTCAAATGGAGCGTGATTCCATTTGTGTGGTGCTTCTGGGCATTAACCATGGTGGCTGTTGTCATTTGCCTGCGATGTCCTACTGTGATGCTGCAAAAGTGGGCCAACTACCATCCCTTCAGTGCTCGATTCTCAGTGATAGCAGTGATGAGCAGTCACAGGCTTGTCAGGTAGGGTTGAGTAAATTCAGAACTTAACAATAACCCAGCAGTGCAATAACTGATTACCCAACTAAATGTTTTAGGGGGTCATTCCAATCTTGGCGGGCGGCGGGAGCCGCCCGCCAAGCGGGAACCGCCAGAAGACCGTACCGCGGTCAAAAGACCGCGGCGGTCATTCTGAGTTTCCCGCTGGGCTGGCGGGAGACCGCCAGAAGGCCGCCCGTCCGCCCAGCGGGAAACCCCCTTCCACGGGGATGCCGGCTCCGAATGGAACCGGCGGAGTGGAAAGGGTGCGACGGGTGTAGTTGCACCCGTCGCGATTTTCAGTGTCTGCTATGCAGACACTGAAAATCTTTGTGGGGCCCTGTTAGGGGGACCCCTGCAGTGCCCATGACATTGTCATGGGCACTGCAGAGGCCCCCAGGGGCCCCACGACACCCGTTCCCGCCAGCCAGGTTCTGGCGGTCGATACCGCCAGAACCAGGCTGGCGGGAAGGGGGTCGGAATCCCTATGGCGGCGCTGCCTGCAGCGCCGCCATGGAGGATTCCTCAGGCCAGGGGTAAACCGGCGGGAAACCGCCGGTTGTCCTTTTCTGACCGCGGCTTTACCGCCGCGGTCAGAATGGCCAAGGAAGCACCGCCAGCCTGTTGGCGGTGCTTCCGTCATTTTAGCCCTGGCGGTCGCCGACCGCCAGGGTTAGAATGACCCCCTTAGTTTGGTATAAAAAACAGGACTTCAATACACACATAAAATGTAATACTTGACGAAACAGGTGAAAGGTACAATTGCCTTACAGGTGCCTGGGATACTGTGCCTTGGGTCCTGGTCTCCCTCTGTCTCTGCCCCAGACGATCCTTCTTTGTGTAATTAGATAGGTATCCTCCTTTCTGGGTTCAAACTGTTAAAGACAGGTTTCAAGGATCAGGTGCAGAATACCCCTCTGAATAATTTGTGAGCTCATTTCTCTTATACAGCCTCTATGTTGCAATGCTCACAACAGTGGTGTTGTTTCAGTCCTCCTAGTGCAGCTGACAGGGACCTAAAGCATACACCCTACTCGCTTCCTTTTCCAGCAGGAGACAGCCCACATGGAAATTCTTCCTATGTTCAAGTAGATTTTGCAGCAGGTTGCTTTAGAGGCTGCTGCCCGCAGTCCTTGAGAACATGTGGTTTTTCAGTGAGAATGCATGAAGATTGGGCTGGGGGGCAGGGCAGACCTTACAGTAGCACTCTCCTCCTTGGGTGCAGTCTCTGATGTGGTACAATCTGCCCATGGCACAATTTCTACAATGTAGCAGCATGGTCCTCTCAGACACCGTTCTTTGATGCAGTGGCACAGTCCACTGGGGTAGAGATTCTTGGATGCATCAGTGCAGTCTGCTTGGGCATAGATTCTTTGACAGAATGGCATAGTTCCTTTGGGCACACATTTCTTGTATCATTTCCCAACTGGAACCGTTCATATGGAGATACTGTGCCCAGGCTCTTCAGTGAAAGCCGATCACTCTCCTCAGTCATCTTGTTCTGGAGGACTCAAACACAACCTAAGGTCAGGCTGCTTCTGGCTCTCCCTTGACAGTCACACCTCCTACAGTCATTCCTTCTACATTGGCAAATTAGATTCTAGATTCTATGTAATTAAGGACATAGAAACAAGCAAGATTTCAGGTGATGTCCCCTCATCTCTTGGAAGCTGGCTGTGAAGCAGACACCATCTATTGTACTGGGGTCCCCTGAGCACTTTGCAGAGAACTCCCTTCCATGGTCAAAGAGAACTTGGAACTGGAACAGCAAGTTGGTCACTGGCTCCTACATTTGTACAGACAAAGCTGACAGGGGCTGTGAATTCTCTGTCCGCCTTTCAGAAACTGACTTATGTTGCTTTCCAGACATAAGTTTGTGTAGAGTAATGCTACTTCAAGCAGAATAGTCTCCAGCCTGAAACAACCAACTGGAGCACAAAGATATGTACGCTTTCTGTGCCAGGGTATCAACAGCCACACTAAGCAATGATCAAGAAAGACAAAAAACGCTAGCCTCACTCACCTAAATGGGCCCCTTTCAACATATCAACAGAAACTGAAGTTTCACCTTTCACCCTCACCATAACCATCAAGTAAAGGGCAGTGCTACAGAAAGACTACTCTACAACATGTCTGCAAAATCCCTAATTGAATTTACAAAGGAGATTGTATCTTCTGTCCCCACTTCACAATCTAGGTCTCATCCCTCCAGCTTCAGAAAAGCCAGCAACACTCTTCCACTGTCTAGGAAAATCATCATGCTGCCATCTTGTGCACAAGAACGGACCTGCCTCCATTCCTGTGGATCGTTCATAAACAGAAAGTATCAGCCACACAGGCCACACATTCATACATGCATAACATGGAGTTGGAATGTTAGCACTAGGATCTGGTTTAACGCATAACAGTGGAAATTTACATGAGTGGGCAAGTAGGTCTCCACTGCAGTGACAACAGTAAAGAGGTGTGGCCACGGCTATGGATTTGTGTTAAATCGGTCAGTGGATCAGCCAGCAGCTAGCTGACAGTAAAGAAGGGCACATTTTGTGCACCCCTTCAGCTCACTAAATTAGTTCAAGGTCAAGGTCTAAAATCAAAATCCAGGACACAAGATACTCCCAGTTGGGCACTCAAGACAGAGGACTTTCCTGTCCTAATAACTGCAGGTAACATTTTTGACTACCCACAGTTCCTATGGCTTTTTAGCAAATATATTGTATTGAATTATATAGAAAAATGCACAAATTTCCATTTTTTTTTTAGAGTTTAGTTAAAGTGAATACCTGGAACTGTAGCTATGTAGGAACAGGGTTTCATGGTACTCAATGGAAGTGTTTGACTATTTCATGTTTATGCCTTTAAAGCAGAATGTACAATTCTAAGACCGTTTAGCCAGCATGTATGAAATGGTGCTCTGAAACACATTATTTGGTCTATTTCTTCAAGGCTTCTTTAAGAAGAATATAGATTTGTAGAAGACAAAACATTTCTCACTCCTTTCTGAATCTGGTGCCATTTGGGGATCTGGTTGTAGGATCCAATACATTTCAGACTTCATAGCCTTAAACATGTTCCTATATGCCGCTAATGCTGCATTGTAGTGTTCTTTATTTTTTCTGTACCGTGTGTTAGGCTTTAGGTTCCCAAAATCTACTGTTGCATTATGTCTCTTTTGCACATAGAATGTAATTGAAACAATACTTTTCGAAGTGTCTGTTATTCAAAAGCGCTGATATCACACTAAAAGGTGCAGTCATTCTTTGGTAACTTGGACACAGGACAAGGACCCGCTAGCACACCATATATGTATTTTCTTGTTCAGTCTAGGTTGCATTCTTTCAAGGTGCTTATGCTTAATGGTGTAAACAATTGGGTGGGTCGAAGGTTGATAACAGATTCTTGAGAAGGATGGTGATAGTGTGACACTTATAAAGTGTGCGCCTGATATGGACAAGGTGTTTTTTATCTTTGCAAATTATAGATCTTTCTTCACAGTGTGCAGCGGTTTGGAATAAACAGTGGGGCCATTACACATTGAAGTGAGACACCCCAAAACATTGTTTTTGTTAAAGATTATGTATACACGTTTTTCAAAGGCTTAGTAATAAAATGCAGTTGCGTTGCTATGACAGCTCGAGTCACATATCCTTTGACACTATTCAAAGACGCCATACACAACATGGGAGCTGGAGCTAAAGACAGCTATATCATCCAAATATGCTGCACTGAAAGCTTCCAGCCCTTGCAGGACTGTGTTCACCAACCTCTGAAAAGTGGCAGGTGCATTTTTCAAACCAAAAGGCATTACAGTAAACTGGTAATGTCCTCCAATGGTAGAAAATGCAGTCTTAGGTTTAGCATCTTCTGACATTTTGATCTGCCAATACCCTGCAGTCAAATCAAAAGTGCTTAGATACTTGGCAGATGCCAGTGTATCTATTAGCTCATCTGCCCTGGGTATAGGGTGAGCATCTGTTTTGGTTACCAAGTTGAGACCTCTATAGTCTACACAAAACCTCATTTCCTTCTTTCCATCTTTAGAATTGGGTTTTGGTACCAGTACCACAGGAGAAGCCCATGGACTGTCAGAGTGCTCAACCACTCCTAGTTCCAACATCTTCTGAACTTCTTGCTTTATGCAGTCCCTGACATGGTCAGGCTGCCTATAGATCTTACTTTTGACAGGTAAACTGTCTCCAGTATCTATAGTGTGCTCACACCAAGAAGTGGTGCCTGGCACAATGGAGAAGAGTTCTGAAAATTGTCCTAGGAGATTTATGCAATTATCTTTCTGCTCAGCAGTAAGACAATCAGCCAAAACTACCCCTTCCACAAGAGCATCTTGTTCTGTGGAAGAGAAGAGATCAGGTAGAGGATCACTGTCTTCTTCCTGTCCCTCATCTGTTGCCATGAGCAGGGTGAGATCAGCCCTGTCATAGTAGGGTTTCAGGCGGTTGACATGGAGCACCCTAAGGGGACTCCTGGCAGTGCCTAAGTCAACCAAGTAGGTGACTTCACCCTTCTTTTCAACAATTGTGTGTGGACCACTCCATTTATCTTGGAGTGCTCTTGGGGCCACAGGCTCCAAGACCCACACTTTCTGCCCTGGTTGGTACTGAACCAAAACAGCCTTCTGATCATGCCATTGCTTCTGGAGCTCTTGGCTGGCCTGAAGGTTTTTACTGGCCTTTTTCATGTACTCAGCCATCCTTGATCTGAGGCCAAGTACATAGTCCACAATATCCTGCTTAGGAGCTTTTAAAGGTTGTTCCCAACCCTCCTTTACAAGTGTGAGTGGACCCCTAACAGGGTGTCCAAAAAGAAGTTCAAAGGGGCTGAAGCCCACTCCTTTCTGGGGTACCTCCCTGTAGGCAAAAAGGAGGCATGGTAGAAGGATATCCCATCTCCTGCGGAGTTTTTCAGGGAGTCCCATAATCATGCCTTTGAGAGTTTTATTAAATCTCTCCACCAGTCCATTTGTTTGTGGATGATAGGGTGTTGTGAACTTGTAAGTTACACCACACTCCTTCCACATGGCCTTTAAGTATGCAGACATGAAATTGCTTCCTCTGTCTGATACTACTTCCTTTGGGAAGCCCACCCTGGAAAATATTCCCAGGAGGGCCTTTGCCACTGCAGGAGCTGTAGTGGTCCTTAAAGGAATAGCTTCAGGATATCTTGTGGCATGGTCCACTACCACCAAGATAAACCTATTGCCTGAAGCAGTAGGAGGGTCAAGGGGGCCAACTATGTCAACCCCTACCCTTTCAAAGGGAACCCCAACCACAGGCAGTGGGATAAGGGGTGCCTTTGGAGTGCCACCTGTCTTGCCACTGGCTTGACAGGTTTCACAGGACTTACAAAAATCTTTTGTGTCCTCAGACATCCTAGGCCAATGAAACAGTGGTACCAATCTGTCCCAAGTTTTCATTTGACCCAGGTGTCCAGCTAAGGGAATGTCATGTGCCAGTGTTAGGAGGAACTTTCTGTACTCCTGAGGAATCACTAATCTCCTGGCAGCTCCAGGTTTAGGATCCCTTTGCTCAGTGTACAAGAGGTTGTCCTCCCAGTAAACTCTGTGTGAGTCACTGACATCCCCATTAGCCTGTTTGACAGCTTGCTGTCTGAGACCCTCTAATGTGGGACAGGTTTGCTGTGCCACACTCAGCTCCTCTCTGGCAGGCCCCCCTTCACCCAAAAGCTCAGCAGTGTCTGCTTCCAGCTCCTCTGGTGTAGGTTCTGCACAGGGAGGGAAATCTTCTTCCTCAGAAGTAGAATCCACTGTAGAGGGAGGGATAGTAGGAAGTGGTTTGCTTCTACTAGCCCTAGCTTTAGGGAGCACTTGGTCCATTGTTCCAGGATCCAAGCTTCCCTGTCCTTTTTGCTTTTTGGCCTGAGCCCTTGTCAAAGCAAAAATATGCCCTGGGATGCCCAGCATTGCTGCATGGGCCTCCAACTCCACATCTGACCAAGCTGATGTCTCCAAATCGTTCCCTAATAGACAGTCTACAGGTAAATCTGAAGCTACCACAACTTTCTTTGGACCAGATACCCCCCCCCAGTTGAGATTTACAACAGCCATGGGGTGGCTTTGTGTTATGTTGTGAGCATCGGTTACTTGGTACTGGTGTCCAAGTATGTGTTGTTCAGGGTGCACCAGTTTCTCAATCACCATTGTGACACTGGCACCTGTGTCCCTGTAGGCCTGGACCTCAACACCATTTATTAGGGTTAGTTGCTTGTACTTCTCCAAGTTATGGGGGCAAGCAACCAAAGTGGCTAAGTCAATAGCCCCTTCAGAGACTAAAGTAGCCTCTGTGGTCTCCCTAATCAGACCAACCCCAACTAAATTACCAAAAGTGAGCCCAGCTACTCCCTTGGATTGGCTATTAGTAGGTTTGCTCCCACCACCACTGCTATTAGTAGGGACACTAGGTGTAGCAGTAGGGGTTGTAGTGGTAGGAGCTGTGGTGCCTTTCTTTGGACAACTGGGATCTGTTGTCCAATGGCCTTTTATCTTACATAAATAGCACCATGGTTTCCTTTCCTTGTTCTGATTAGAGGAAGGTTTGGGCCCACCACCCCCACCAGAGTGTTTTTGTGGGCCTGATGAAGACTCATTTTTAGATTTGTCCCCACCCTTGTCAGAAGACTTACCATCCTTCTTTTTGTTGCCATCTTTGTCACCCCCTGTATGAACTTTTCTGTTCACTCTTGTTCTGACCCATTTGTCTGCCTTCTTTCCCAATTCTTGGGGAGAGGTCAGATCAGAGTCCACCAAGTACTGGTGCAACAAATCAGACACACAATTATTAAGAATATGCTCTCTCAGGATTAAGTTATACAGGCTGTCATAATCAGTAACTTTACTGCCATGTAACCACCCCTCCAAGGCCTTCACTGCCTGGTCAATGAAATCAACCCAGTCTTGTGAAGACTCCTTTTTGGTATCTCTGAACTTGATCCTGTACTGTTCAGTGGTTAAGCCATAACCATCCAGGAGTGCATTCTTAAGAACTTGGAAATTGTTAGCATCATTTTCTTTTACAGTAAGGAGCCTATCCCTACCTTTTCCAGTAAATGATAGCCATAGGATAGCAGCCCACTGCCTTTGAGGGACATCCTGTACAGCACAGGCCCTCTCAAGTGCAGCAAACCACTTGTTAATGTCATCCCCCTCCTTGTAAGGGGGAACTATCTTATGCAGATTCCTGGAATCATGCTCTTTTGCAGGATGACTATGGGGAATACTGCTGCTGCCACCATGGGTATCTAAACCCATTTTCTGTCTTTCCCTCTCTATTTCTAAAGACTGTCTATCCAAATCCAGCTGTTGCTTCTTGAGCTTCAGTCTGGTTTGCTCCACTCTCAATCTATTGAGCTCCCTTTCCAACAATCTGTCATCAGGGTGGGTGGGAGGGACATTTCTAGATACAGAGGTATGATGGGAATGAACAGAAGGAGACCTGTCCCTTACAGAGGGCACCCTAACAGCTTGGCTACCAGTATAATGTGAGAGCACATCATCAGTATGATGTGATTCAACCTCTGTACCAACTATGCTAGACTGTCTAGTAATGGGCAGGCTGAGAAGTTTCTTTCCTGAACCTTTTCCTGGGGGAGTCCCTGGATCAGATTGAGAACCATTAGCTACTTTTTCTACAGATTGGGCACTTATGGCCTTATCCTGTACTCTAAGCATATTAATTAACAGTTCTAAGGAAGGATTCTTCCCTACACTCAAACCTCTCTCTATGCAGAGACTCCTTGCTCCTTTCCAGCTAAGGTGATCATATGCAAGTTTGGACAGTTCAACTTTTTGGCCTGTGCCAGACATTTTTTAGAGAGAGTTAAAGTGATAGACAAAGAGAAAAAAGTTTTCAGAACTTTTTGGAAAGACAGAAAAAAAACTTTTTAAACTTTTAAGAACTTTTTGAAAGTTTAGAAGTACTTTTCAGCACTTAGAAAAGAGTGAAAAGAGGAAATGCAAAACTTTTTGGCTATGTGTATATACACTGACCTTGTTTTGTATATTTTTCTCTTATGAAAAGTACAATGACAAGAGTGGTAAGTAGTCTCAAAGCACTTATCCCACCACTGCACAACCAATGTAGGAGGCTGGACTGGCTTGTAGTGAGTACCAAGGGGTACTTGCACCTTGCACCAGGCCCAGTTATCCCTTATTAGTGTATAGGGTGTCTAGCAGCTTAGGCTGATAGATAATGGTAGCTTAGCAGAGCAGCTTAGGCTGAACTAGGAGACGTGTGAAGCTACTACAGTACCACTTAGTGTCATATGCACAATATCATAAGAAAACACAATACACAGTTATACTAAAAATAAAGGTACTTTATTTTTATGACAATATGCCAAAGTATCTTAGAGTGTACCCTCAGTAAGAGGATAGGAAATATACACAAGATATATATACACAATAGCAAAAATATGCAGTATAGTCTTAGAAAACAGTGCAAACAATGTATAGGATGCAATGGTGAAACATAGGGATAGGGGCAACACAAACCATATACTCCAGAAGTGGAATGCGACCCACGAATGGACCCCAAACCTATGTGACCTTGTAGAGGGTCGCTGGGACTATTAGAAAATAGTGAGAGTTAGAAAAATAACCCTCCCCAAGACCCTGAAAAGTGAGTGCAAAGTGCACCAAAGTTCCCCTAAGGACAAAATAGTCGTGTTAGAGGGAGAATGCAAGGAAAACACAAATCAGCAATGCAACAACGATGGATTCCTGTCTGAGGGTACCTGTGGAACAAGGGGACCAAGTCCAAAAGTCACAAGCAGCTCGGAGATGGGCAGATGCCCAAGAAATGCCAGCGGTTGGTGCAAAGAAGCTCTTACTAGGCTGAAGAACTGTGAATACTGCAGGAACGACAAGGGCTAGAGACTTCCCCTTTGGAGGATGGATCCCCCACGCCTTGGAGAGTCGTGCAGAAGTGTTTTCCCGCCGGATGGACGCCAACAAGCCTTGCTACACGCAAATCGTGCGTTTGGCGTTTTTGGACGCTGCTGGGGCCCAGGAGGGACCAGGAGGTCGCAAATTGGACCTGCAGAGAGAGGGGACGTCGAGCAAGACAAGGAGCCCTCACTGAAGCAGGTAGCACCCGGAGAAGTGCCAGAAACAGGCACTACGAGGATGCGTGAAACGGTGCTCGCCGAAGTTGCACAAAGGAGTCCCACGTCGCCGGAGACCAACTTAGAAAGTCGTGCAATGCAGGTTAGAGTGCCGTGGACCCAGGCTTGGCTGTGCACGAAGGATTTCCGCCGGAAGTGCACAGGGGCCGGAGAAGCTTGCAAAGTCGCGGTTCCCAGCAATGCAGCCCAGCGAGGTGAGGCAAGGACTTACCTCCACCAAACTTGGGCTGAAGAGTCACTGGACTGTGGGGGTCACTTGGACGGTGTCGCTGGATTCGAGGGACCTCGCTCGTCGTGATGAGAGGAGACCCAAGGGACCGGAGATGCAGCTTTTTGGTGCCTGCGGTTGCAGGGGGAAGATTCCGTCGACCCACGGGAGATTTCTTCGGAGCTTCTGGTGCAGAGAGGAGGCAGACTACCCCCACAGCATGCACAAGCAGGAAAACAGTCGAGAAGGCGGCAGGATCAGCGTTACAGAGTTGCAGTAGTCGTCTTTGCTACTATGTTGCAGGTTTGCAGGCTTCCAGCGCGGTCAGCGGTCGATTCCTTATCAGAAGGTGAAGAGGGAGATGCAGAGGAACTCGGCTGAGCTCATGCATTCGTTATCTAAAGTTTCCCCAGAGACAGAGACCCTAAATAGCCAGAAAAGAGGGTTTGGCTACCTAGGAGAGAGGAAAGGCTACTAACACCTGAAGGAGCCTATCAGCAGGAGTCTCTGACGTCACCTGGTGGCACTGGCCACTCAGAGCAGTCCAGTGTGCCAGCAGCACCTCTGTTTCCAAGATGGCAGAGGTCTGGAGCACACTGGAGGAGCTCTGGACACCTCCCAGGGGAGGTGCAGGTCAGGGGAGTGGTCACTCCCCTTTCCTTTGTCCAGTTTCGCGCCAGAGCAGGGGCTAAGGGGTCCCTGAACCGGTGTAGACTGGCTTATGCAGAATTGGGCACCTCTGTGCCCAACAAAGCATTTCCAGAGGCTGGGGGAGGCTACTCCTCCCCTGCCTTCACACCATTTTCCAAAGGGAGAGGGTGTTACACCCTTTCTCAGAGGAAGTTCTTTGTTCTGCCATCCTGGGCCAGGCCTGGCTGGACCCCAGGAGGGCAGATGCCTGTCTGAGGGGTTGGCAGCAGCAGCAGCTGCAGAGAAACCCCAGGAAGGGCAGTTTGGCAGTACCAGGGTCTGTGCTACAGACCACTGGGATCATGGAATTGTACCAACAATGCCAGGATGGCATAGAGGGGGCAATTCCATGATCATAGACATGTTACATGGCCATATTCGGAGTTACCATGGTGAAGCTACATATAGGTAGTGACCTATATGTAGTGCACGCGTGTAATGGTGTCCCCGCACTCACAAAGTTCAGTGAATTGGCTCTGAACAATGTGGGGGCACCTTGGCTAGTGCCAGGGTGCCCTCACACTAAGTAACTTTGCACCTAACCTTTACCAGGTAAAGGTTAGACATATAGGTGACTTATAAGTTACTTAAGTGCAGTGTAAAATGGCTGTGAAATAACGTGGACGTTATTTCACTCAGGCTGCAGTGGCAGGCCTGTGTAAGAATTGTCAGAGCTCCCTATGGGTGGCAAAAGAAATGCTGCAGCCCATAGGGATCTCCTGGAACCCCAATACCCTGGGTACCTCAGTACCATATACTAGGGGATTATAAGGGTGTTCCAGTAAGCCAATGTAAATTGGTAAAAATGGTCACTAGCCTGTCAGTGACAATTTGGAAAGAAATGAGAGAGCATAACCACTGAGGTTCTGATTAGCAGAGCCTCAGTGAGACAGTTAGTCACTACACAGGTAACACATACAGGCACACTTATGAGCACTGGGGCCCTGGGTTACCAGGGTCCCAGTGACACATACAACTAAAACAACATATATACAGTGAAAAATGGGGGTAACATGCCAGGCAAGATGGTACTTTCCTACACAACCCCCCCCCAAACGAAGGACAATAAGACTAGCCATTACCTGATGAGTCTTCATTGTCTAAGTGGAAATATCTGGAGAGTCCATCTGCATTGGAGTGGCTACTCCCAGGTCTATGTTCCACTGTATAGTCCATTCCCTGTAGGGATATGGACCACCTCAACAATTTAGGATTTTCACCTTTCATTTGTTTTAGCCAAAGTAGAGGTTTGTGGTCTGTCTGGACAATGAAGTGAGTGCCAAACAGGTATGGCCTCAACTTCTTCAGAGCCCAGACCACAGCAAAGGCCTCCCTCTCAATGGCAGACCAACGCTTTTCTCTAGGGGTCAACCTTCTACTAATAAAAGCAACAGGTTGATCCTGGCCCTCAGAATTAAGTTGTGATAGGACTGCCCCTACTCCTAATTCAGATGCATCAGTTTGGACATAGAATTTTTTAGAGTAACAAGGGCTTTTCAGGACAGGTGCAGAGCACATGGCCTGCTTCAGCTCCTCAAAAGCTTTCTGACAGTTTGCTGTCCATAATACCTTTTTAGGCATTTTCTTGGATGTGAGGTCATTAAGAGGGGCTGCAATGGAGCCATAGTTCTTAATGAACCTCCTGTAATACCCAGTGAGGCCTAGGAAGGCTCTCACCTGAGTTTGAGTGGTAGGGGGAACCCAATCAATAATAGTTTGGATTTTCCCCTGTAGTGGTGCAATCTGTTCCCCACCAACAAGGTGTCCCAGATAAACCACCTTACCCTGCCCTATCTGGCACTTTGAAGCCTTGATAGTGAGGCCTGCCTTTGTAATTTAAAGGGCCAGATTTTGATGTAGTCTTTTTCATTCCTTGGAAGTTAAAGCTGCTCTTTTAACGTATGTATGCTTGAAAGCTGAGCTTAAAGTGATAACCAACTAAAATATTGTTCAGTGCCCTGTTTTTCTAGCATTTTCTTGCATAATTTGAGGTAACCAGGCAATTTCTGTAAGATTACCAGACATTATATATACGTATATATATATATATATTACCTACTTGTGGTCGCCAGTAAGTACTTATTGTTAGGACCTAGTTTCCCTAGGAAAAATGTTTTTTGTTTTGCTAGTAACTTTGGCACAGTTTGACAAATCTTCACAAAAATTTCAAAACTAGTTTGCCATACATTGCAGCTGCTTTTTTTTTTACTGTTTCATGGTGATTCATCAAGCAGGGGCCAAGAAAATGGTGGGGTCCTAAAAAGCATTTTCCCTGTTTAATATCCCACAGGGATTTTAGACACGACTACTGCCAGAACCACTGAATGGAATTACAGCAAACTAGGCACAAAGCTAGATCTTGGTCCAGAAAGATCTCTTTTTGTGACCTGGTGTAAATCTGGTTCGTAGTTGTGGAGTCATTAAAGAAAGAACATTTACGTATATTTAGAGACGCGTAGGGTCCGCAAATCCAGCAGATCTCAAAATGAGATATGATTGGCTGCCAGCACTTCAACCAGGAAGTGGTGGCACCCATCTTGCGACTCAGACTCGGCTGACTCATTAGGCCTGCTGGTGGGGTCCCAAAGGGATCTTGCCAGGGGCCAAATATGTTCTTTTTTAAAAATAATTTTCCTGCAAATCAGAGGAGGATCTGCAGACCCACTGGAAATTTTATAACTTCCTTAGTAATTACTAGGTCTGCGTTTTCAAAGGAAAAGCTATTTTTGTTTTCCTAATAACTCTGGCTTTGTTAGACAAATCTTTACAAAACTTTCCACCAAACGTTTCACTGTAGCTCCTACCTGGAAAGTTTTATGGTGATCTGTCAAGCAGGGCCCAAGGGTTTGGGCGGGGTGGTCCCAAAATGCATTTTCCCCATTAATATATCCTTATGAAAATTGAACCTTGATATAACGAAAAAAAAGGTTGGATGGCTTGACACCAAATTTGGCAAAAAGCTAGATCTTGGTCCAGAAAGAAGCATGCTTTTTGTGATTTAGTATAAATCCATTCAGTAGTTTTTAAGCAATTAGAGCACAAAATGTTTTAAATTTCATACCACGGAGGATCAGCGGACCCCACAGATCTCATGCTGAGATCACATTGGCTGCCACCACACCATCAAGTATAAGAGGCGCAAGCCATCTTAGGACTCAGACAAGAGTCCTAAAAAAGTTTTAAAAAGTTAAAAAAGGCATAAGGGGGCAGGATAGGGATACCTTGACACCATAGGCCTGGTGGTGAGGTCACCTGTGGGCAATTTATTTTAAACATTTTTTGCTGCAAATCCTCTGCTGCCGCCCCAGTGAGCCATGCCCTAGGGGGCAGCACACACATTACTTTTGGGGAGGAGTCGCTTTTTAAAATAAGGGTAGGGGTCTCAGGGTCCTCCTCCTTGACCCTTATTAGGGCCTGGACCATATCTTCCAGGGAGGAATTCCATAAAAGAAGGAAGAGAGGCTCTGCGGCCCCCCTATCCAAGCCTTAAAACTCCCCAAGGTGCCCACCTCTCGTGGCCGGACTGAACTTTAAAGGGAAGGGGAACTCCCATTCCTATGGTTCTGGCTCAATTACTGGCTCCCGGGGAGCCCACTCACAGGACACAGTAGTTTTCCTGCCTTCATTAGCGCATCAGGGAAATAAATGTCTGCTTGCACCTGGCAGGAGCGATTTTAAAGTTCCTGCTGAATGGGAGCAGACATGCCTTACCTCTTCGCAAAAATTGGGGCAGGAAAGGCATTACTGCTCTCACTCATGAGAGCTTTACAAATGCTCTTGTTGAGTCGAAGCAGACTTTTGTTTTACTGCTCGTGCTCTTATGGGCAGGGAATCCCACATTGCCCCCGCCTGGCTGGAGGAAACAAAAACAGATTATCCCTGCTAGGTGGGAGCAATACCGGCTCATACAGCACTCAGGATAGATGCATGCATGGAGTCAGCCGGGGCTGCTGGCATCCCAGGGCTCACCCCACAGCTCCCAGTGTAATGTGGCACTGGGGCACCTACCATGAAGGATCACCAGGCCCGGAATGGAGTCCGCGGGGGCCTATTTAGGCTTGGGGAGGCTGTGCGGCATCTCCCCTCATTAATGGAAATATGGCCGGGGGGTGGGGTTCCCAGGGCCTGTTAAGGCTCGGGTAATAGGGCTGTGTAGCCAACCTTTCTTTATTAATGGAATTTGGGCCTGCCGCTGGGTTTGCTCCCTTCAGGGCTTTGTGTGTAGAGAGTGGCTGCTGGGTAGTCTTTACGTATGGTAATAAAATATTATTTTACATATAAAAAAGCCTAGATATTCACTGAAAAAAACAAAGGTTAAAGGGACGTTCTAGTTAGGTGAAAATGCCTGCAATAACATACTGTTTTAAACAAATAACCCCTTTATAGTTAACAAAAGTATAACTCATGCCCTATGGCAACTATAACTCGTGCCCTCTCCATGCACTCCTAATTACCTCACATGTTACATAACTCATGACATTTACTATGACATCATTGATAATATAACTGCAACATTTGCAATGAAATTATTGATGATTAAACTGTGCATTGCAGGGACACAAATTGATTGGCTGGCCTCAACATGGACAAAGTGTTGTTGCAGCCATTATAAGACTCTGGGGCATGGTCTGGGACTGGCAGGTTTTTAGAGTCACAAAAAGGAGCACACATAAAGGGTGACAACAGATTTTCCTCATAATATATAATTTTACTCATTTGTTGATGGTACATTACTAACTTTAGGAGTTGTGGGGTGTTATAAGTTATTTTAAACAAGAAAAATGATGACACTGCAGGGATTTGCTGAACTAGGTTTGTGTTGTGAGAAAACAGTTTTCTCTCATGATTTTTCATAGAAATGATGGTAGTTATAGTGAGAGCGCATTTTTTATCAATGCACATTATTGTCCTCAGCCATTTCAGAATAAAGTCTGACATTCTGCGTAAAACGTACTTCCAACAGAAGCAACCACCTGTCAATTGATTTCCCAGTGTTCTACTGCAGTCCCTCACAGTGTTCTAATATTATGTATTTGTGATAGTAATGTGGCACACCTGGAGCCATATTGATTAAATCAAAGCTGTAAAGCTTAAATAATTTCCTTTAGAAATAAACTGAGAGGGTTCTTTTTGTCATAGAAATTATGGCTAGTGCTCCACAAAGATAAAATGAGGATACATTTTTATTCTGAAATGTTTTTCTCACCATTGAAACATTTTGATTTGTATACTGAAACATGCACTTTCAACAACAGCAGAAGTCTGTTAGTTAACTTCCTGGTGTTCTACTGCAGGTTCCCACAGTTTTCAATTGAGTAACTAGAGCACTGGCATTTTCTATTTATGATAGAAATAAGGCACACCTGAATCCATCTTGATGGATTCACAGATGTAAAACTTAATGCATTTATAGGCGGGGGAGTGCAGGGGAACACACAAGGATAACGAAAGGCAGAGGGGCAGGGGCCATAAGCAGACTGTGGAGAGCAGACCAGCATGGGCAATGGCAGTACAATGGCCCATGGAGGGCAGAGGGAAGGGGCATGACCTGGAGAATGGAGAGCAAGGGGAATGGTGATCAGTCACAGAACGGTGACCACAAAGGGCAGGTGCAAGGGGGCACTAGCACATAGAGGGCAAACAAATGACAGGCAAGAGGGGGGCAGGGGAAGCATGCTGACCATAGAAGGAAGGTCAGCATGAGCAGGGGTAGCACAGCAGATCACAGAGGGCAGGTCAACATCAGCAAAAGCAGCAAGCTGACAATGGAGGACAGGTGGGAAGGGGCAGGTGCACATATACAGAGAAAAGAAGGCAGGCAGGAGGGAGGTGGCTACAGCAACTAAAAGCTGACCACAGAGGGCAGGTCCTCATTGGCATGGGCAGCAAGCTGATCACAGAGCGTGGGAGGGAAGTGGCAATGGCAAGGGCAGTAAGCTGACATTTCAGGACAGGCCAGCATGAGCAGGGGGCTCACAATGGACCACAGATAGAGGGTGGTATGGGGTAAAGGCACTCACATTGAGAATGGAGGGCAGGAGGAGGGGGAATGTGACTGACAGGAGCAGCAAGCTGACCATAGTATGGAGGCGAGCTGGGGCAGCACAACGGACTACGAAGAGCAAGTAGGAGTTTGAAGGGGCTCATAGATGGAGAATGGAAGGCTAGGTGAATTAGGCAGGGGCATCAAGATGATCTTGGAGGGTTGGCTGACATAGGAAGGAGAAGCACAACAGACCATGGAAGCAAGGAGGGTGGGGGCAGGTGCGCACACATGGAGAACAAAGTGGAGTAGGAGGGGAGGGGACAGTGGCAGGTGCAGCAAGCTGACCACAGAGGGCAGGCTGACATGAGCAAATGCAGCACAATGCAACATGGAAAGCAGGAGGGCGGGGCACCCAGATGGAGAACAGAGAGCAGTCAATGTTGTGCAAGCTACAACCTTGGCATAGCTCTACAACATGTGCTTTCCCACCCATGGGTGACACAGGTAAACTTGGTTCAATGCACCAACAATGAATATGAAAGACAGGTTATTGTAGCCCCACAGAACACTATTCCGTATATTACTGAAATAGAGGTATTGCTTTTGTGTTACTTACTATCCCCTGTGAAGGGATCAGAGACACTGTGGTAACAGTAACAAATCTATTTAATTATTCACAGTATCACACACTCGCTGCACTAAGAAGAATGATCACTTTTAAGTAAATAGTATTTATTGCTAAAGGAACAACCTGTTTGTCAGTACATCTAAAACAACTATGCAGACTCATATATAAAAAACAGTAAGAAGACATGTTATAAACAACAAGAATACAATTAACATTACTAAAATAGTTGAAAGATCAGTTAAAAACGAACCACCTCTAATGCCTACTTATGTGCTATACTAAGTGAGAATGGAAGGCAGAAAATGCCTTAGAGTGCCTTAGGGAGAAGAGATGCACTGATTACCTTGTTGACAGCAAAGGCTGTCATTATTAGCGTAGTGCTGAAGACAGTGTTCCCTGCAAAGGACAAACACATGCTGCTATAGTAGTCTTCCTCCGGGACTTGGCTTTATCGGTTTCAGGCGAGATTTAGCATCTGTGAAGTGTGAAGTATGCTGGCGGTAGGTGAGATCGTCTATGGTAGAATCACATGCGAAAATGTGGGCAAAGGACCTTGTCTGACAAGTGGTCAAGTGGTAGTCCTTATATACTAAATCTTACCAGAAAATGGATTTTCTGACATAAGTTTAAGAATGTCTGACAAAGATTATGTGCATCAAGGTACGTGTTCCAGACGTTCTTCTTGTGACATATACAGTAAAAAATGTCAATTCAGAGTACACTATTTCAGCTATGTGTCTGTATGTGTTCTTATTTAACCTTGACATGGTGAAAAGTAGACATTTGACTCAGACAAATGTCGCATCAAGTGTTGCATCTATGTCATTTGTCGAGTGACTTGACACTTTCACAGTTCTTGGAAAGATAAGGGCAGACAACATCTGTGTCAAAAGAAAGACATGACAATTATTCAAAACAAATCAGGAAAGTTGGTGGCATCCATTGTCTAAGATTTAGAACATAGCAACTTCCATTAACCAAGATGGAGTCAGGCTCAACATAAAATAGAGTCGTACATTAGGGGCTTTACATCAGCAGTAAGGGTCAGGAGTAGGGACAGCAAACTTACCTTGGAGTGCAGGCTACTCTTGGATGGCCACCTGCAGAGGGATGCATGGACCCACCCCCTGCTGCGCATAGCAGTATTCAGCATTTGTCTGAATGAGATAAAAAGCATAGAAATTCACATAAAACACTTAAAAAACAAATGTTAAAGTGATATTATAATTAGGTGTGGTGACATAATCTTTGCGCTCACCAAAAAACCGTGAAATTCACAAAAGACAAAGGTTAGAGTGAAGCCATACTTAGGAGTTTAAATGGTTAAAAACTAATGTCTATAAATAAAAAACAGTGAAATTCACTAGGTATAGTTTGGTGAACTTACCATAACTTGCTCCCGCGACTTATCACTTCACATATTACATCATGCATGACATGTTAAATGACATCACTGATGAAATCTCAAATGACATCATTAATGACATCACTACTGTGCCATCCACAAGAGTGACAACAAAAACATCGCTCCAGGTCTACCACTGTAACATGACCAAGTTGTAAAACTGCATCCTGACCTGTCAAAATGGCTGTTTTGAGAGGAGAAAAGCTCCATTTTAAATATTCATAAGCCATTATTATTTAGGACAAGAAGCCCACAAAGCTGAGTGCATGGTGTTTGAAAGTAGGACATATAGAAATGTAAAGTTACTTAAAGTGACTGATACCGAGAACTACTTTCATTATAGGAAGTCTGGCTAAACCCTAGAGAAACACAGGGACGCAATATTAAATATTAATTTCTGTTACCTCAGACTAAAGGCCAGCTAGAAAAATTCTTAAACTACTTTTAACATTAATAGCCCTACTGAGAAAATGACCTGGGTGTGGGGAGATGTTTTTGTTCCCTTGGCAGGAAGATCTGTTAGGTTGTGCCCAGCACACCTAATTGACTTTAAAGGGTTGTCCCCTATCCCAAGTAGATTCCAGATGACAACTGAATATGCTCCTTCCTTTGTTCTTCCAGTTAAGCAGGCACCAAATCATGTGGGGGGAAAGCTGCCCCAAGGACTGGTCTGGATTGACTACAGAGGAAGGGCTGACCCAGTGCTTAATTTGAGCTAGTGCTTGCAGGTGGAGCCCCCATCAATCATTTTTGGGGGCTAGCACTTTTTCCTCAACAAGATTTGACCCAGAGCTGGAGAGTGTAAAACTGAAAAGGAGAAAGAAGGAGAACGAGAAAGATGGAAAGGCAGGGACAAGGGGAGAACGCAGGGGTGACCAAAAGAGACATCTAGAGTTTGATAGAGAGACAGGGAATGTCTGGTGGTGGTTAAAAGAGCCCTGAGGAAAAAACAAGACTATGCAACCTTGGTTTTCTGCTCCCTGACCTTGGAAAGCGCCAGCCACAGGCTTTTGGGCAAAACATTGGGTCGCAGCACTTAGGCCAAGATTTATGTAAAAGTGGAGCAGCGTGGTGCTGCGCCAAAAATAGCAACGCCGCACTGCACCACTTTAGAAAAACAGAGGTGCGCAGTATTCAGAGGAATAAGGCGCACCCCTGCATTGCTTAACGCCAACGCATGCATCTTTGCACCATAGTGCAAAGGTATCTGCTTAGAGGGGATAGATTGTTTATGTGCAGGAAGTTCACCCTTCCTGCACAAAAACAATCTATAATGCCGATTTGGCACTCCTATGTGTGCTGCAAAATGCAGAAGTACCAAAACGTCATTTTGAATGATTGTTTACGTGTAGGAAGGTCTCTCTTCCTGCACGCATACAATCGTAAATGGCATTTTGCTTCATCTATGTGTGCTGCAAAATGCTGCACACATAGAAAAAGCAAAAAACGAGGAGGAATAAAAGTATTCCTCCTTGTTGTGCCATGCTAAAGCCATCCCCGGGATGGCGTTAGTTTTTGGCGCTGCCTTAGGTGTACAACAGCTTGTAAATCTGAGGCAGCGTCAAAGCAAAGCAATGGGTATTGCGGTGGAATGCCCACCGCAACACCCATTGCATGCCCCTCTGACGCAGAAAACTGCGTCGGAGAGGCCCAAATTTACAAGGAGACGTAATGCCACAAAAAATGGAGTTACACCTCCTTGTAAATATTGAGCAGTGATGGTCCGGTGATGCTAGTGGCTCTTAAATATGCCCTTATTCTTTTTTAAGCTAAGCACTGACCTGCCCATGCCTCTGAGTGAGCACACAGGCTCTGTACTAGGAGAAAATTGTTTCTCCATTTTGGATTAGTGAGTGAGGGTCATTGTGGGATTGTTTGTAGTAGGGAACACAGCCTGCAGCCTTGCCCTGCAAGAGGATTCCTACCTTCGAAAATGGAGTCTAAGTCATAAGGTATAAATCTTGACCTTTCTGCGAGCAAAACCCACATTTTCTTCTCAGAGCTTTTCCCACCAAGACCAACAGCTTCACTGCAACCCATATCTGATGTCATAGCGCTCTCTTCAGGTACAGCTTATTGCCTTGCCCCGCTGAAGGATTTAGATTTACATTTCTGAGTCAAAGAGCCCAATTTCAGTTTGGCAGATAAGTATTCTCCATTGGTCTGGCGGAATACCTAACATCCACAAGGCTGAGGGTACTTTGCCCCTCTAAATTAGATGGATGGACATAGAGGTGAACCTCTGACAGACTTCACTTCATTGGGCGTTCAAAGGGGTTTAACCATGGTGGAGATTAAGTAGTCTCCTCCGTGGTTATATCAAAGGTCTGTCCACATTTAAATTGGGCAGGTAGACCATTATGTTGGTAATAAGGATATTCCTTAGCCATTGTGATGGAGTATCCTTACCACCTACAAATAAATTGGGCCCTAAGTCCCAAGATGAAACCTCTGACCTGGTTGAACCTGGTTGGTGGATCCAACCTGCGCTCCATCGTTGTTGGTCTGAAATCATGCCTTAGTCCTGGTATACCATGAACAATTGAACCCCATTGATGCTTAATACTTTTTTGCTCTATTTTTACTTAAACCTTCTACAATTCATACCCCCACTCCTACTTGCTTGATTTCTTTTGTTTAGGCGTCACGTTGATCACTAAATTATTGTCACTATTTATGAATTGAAGTGGGATTTTTATTATGTTGTGTTGTTTGACTTTTTAACTGTTTTGGTAGTTATAGATGCTTTACACGTTTTCTTAATTTAAGCCTGTCTGCTCTATGTCATAGCTACCAGGGGTTGAGCACTCAGGTTTAAACTACTGTAATCTTTAACTGGGCCTAACAAAACAGTGACCTTAGTAGTGTGATAAACTACCACCTACTCCAATTAATAATATACTTTCTCATCACTCCAAAACTGTGACTCATCTGTCTCAGCCAATGTTTAGTACGAGGAGGGTCAAAGCTTGTACTCTCTTAAGGAGTAGGGGTGAGACCTATGATGTCTCCTCTCTCTCAGGGTTCATCCAGGGTGTTACCCAGAGGGCACCAACTTTCAATTTACAGGTCTCTAGGAATTGAGGGGGAGGGGGACAACATCTGTTGTCAAAAACAAAAACCACAGTTACACTCAAGGGAGCAAAGGAAAAAAAAATGGTGATAAAAGCAGCACAGTATGTCATGGATATTCATCCACACTCTATCTCTGTCTCTCTCTGTTGCCTAATACAGTGCACTTATTCATAGAGATTGCAACTTCCCATGCACATGTCTTCTGAATCCTAATAGTTTCATATTAGGCAACTAGATGGAGTAACACGTACTTAAATTATGTATATTGCATTTTTTTTTTATTTGGAAGCCCAAAGTTCACATGTTTCTGCTCTCCATTGACAGACCCTTCATATGACACAGGAAGAAGATCAGGATGGAGTAACAACATGATCTCTACAGTTCCTAAAAGTAAGTCAGCGATTGGAAACAACTTGCAAAACAGAAGCATTTTTACCTTCCGACTTGGAAGGTAGAGAAAAGAATAATTGAAATATGTTAATGAAGGAGACTGGTGTAAGTAGTAATTGTACTGATCTTAGAGTTCAACCATCATTTAGTATATTGTATAAATGGCCTTGGTGGCCATTAAGCTTAAAAGTCGGCTCTCGAGAACCCTGGTGCTAATTATTTTCAAGTATGAACTGGCATTATTGTAGTCAGCGTGGTGTGCAGGTAGGGAGGAGAGAAAAAATGGGAGTCCCTCTAAGTAGGAAAGCAGATGTAGAGAGAAAGGCAGTTTCTGATTGTCAGACTATTCCATTTGGAAAATAACTTAGTTGTATTCTTTATCTAATTCACAAACGTTACAGGGGAACAAGCTTCTCAAATTTTATGTAGTTATGGGGAATAAACCGCACCCCACCATCTTGAAAAGTGAGATTACAATGAAAAAAACACAATGGGGGTCATTCCGACCCTGGTGGTAAATACCGCCAGGGCCGGGGTCGGCGGTAGCACCGCCAACAGGCTGGCGGTGCACCGCCGGGCATTCTGACCGCGGCGGTACAGCCGCGGCCAGAAGCGGAAAGCCGGCGGTGTACCGCCGACTTTCCGCTGCCCATGGGAATCCGCCATGGCGGCGCAGCTTGCTGCGCCGCCATGGGGATTCTGACACCCCATACCGCAATCCTGTTCCTGGCGGTTCGCCCGCCAGGAACAGGATGGCGGCATGGGGTGTCGTGGGGCCCCTGGGGGCCCCTGCAGTGCCCATGCCAATGGCATGGGCACTGCAGGGGCCCCCGTAAGAGGGCCCCACAAAGAATTTCAGTGTCTGCTTTGCAGACACTGAAATTCGCGACGGGTACAACTGCACCCGTCGCACCTTCCCACTCCGCCGGCTCCATTCGGAGCCGGCTTCCTCGTGGGAAGGGTGTTTCCCACTGGGCTGGCGGGCGGCCTTTTGGCGGTCGCCCGCCAGCCCAGTGGGAAACCCAGAATGACCGCTGCGGTCTTTTGACCACGGTACGGTCTTCTGGCGGTTCCCGCTTGGCGGGCGGCTCCCGCCGCCCACCAAGCTTAGAATCAGGCCCAATGTGTCATGGATTTGGTTTTGGCTGCCCTGGTTCAATTTGAGCAGATGCCCTTTTAAATCAATGAAAGCCTCTGACTCCAAGTAAAATAAAACGAAGTTTACTCCCCTCTAAAAACAGGCAGGTCAGTCGCTGTATCTGAACTTGTTTTATTTGCAGTATTCTATCTTCTGATCTGACATTATTCAATCCTCTATAATGTTCTGATAGGGCTAGCACTCTCTATCATAAAAATACAAACATGCCTGACATCCTTAACTAAGCATCCTACACTCTGTTTTTAGCAGTGCAGAGGACTTCACAGCTGAAAATACCCACCACATAAATTATATCAGGAAAGCAGTTTAGATTGACTTTAGTATACTGGATGTGAAAATGTTAATTTAAAAAGTGTACTGAAATTAGGTAAATGGTGTTGATATTAGTGGGCTTCTACACTCCATGCCTTACTTAATAAGGATGCACAAAGTAGCCGTGTGCGAAGCTATGCAAATATTCTTCTGTATAATTTGTGAAAATCATTTTCAAACTTTTAAACGTTAGTGAAGTATTGCAAAGGGTGCGATGTTTCGACTGCAGGAAAATCAGGACAAGTAGGATTTGTGTTGAACTTCTTTGCCAGCAAATCCTTCAAGAAAAAAGTCATTTTGAATGAAATATTTCAGTTTTTTCAAAATTCACAATCTTCATAATGTGCTACCCCTGTCAACTTTCCAAATCTTTACAGACGAAAATTAGATTTTACCTCCCAGAGTAAAAATGTCACCCACTTTTAGACCTGTCAGCTTTAGGGTGGTCTTCTTGCAAACATTTTGACTACACCTCTCTTACTTTTGCTGATCTCATTTTTGTGGTTCTTAGGAATTTGTGAACTTTATCATTCCTAACCTCTGCTAAAGTGCATGTGCTTACTCCTTAGAACATGGTAACATTGTCTTATCCCCAACTGGCATATTTAATTTACTTTAAGTCCCTGGTAAAGTGCTAGTACCTGCACTCAGGGACTGTAAATTAAATGCTACTAGTGAGCCTGCAGCACTTATTTTGCCACCAACATTAGTAGCCCTTTTAAACATGTCTCAGGCCTGCCATTGTAGCCTCTGTGTACATTGTTAAACTGCCATTTCAACATGGCAGTATAAATCTTTTGCCTGTCCCAAACCCTCATTTTTAAGACATATGTCACCCTTAGAGTAGACCTTAAACAACCCAAAGGGCAGAAAGTAGAACATGTAATTTCAAAATTGACATGTCCTGGTAGTGAAAAACTCTTAAATGTGTTTTTCATTATTGCAAGGCCTACCGCTCCCATAGGTAGGTAGGTAGGTAGGTATAAAAATACTTTATTAGTTAATAAAAAACATAAAAAGCATCTAAAAGATACAGTAACATGATTTTGGGCCATCCCACATGATGTGCTGAGCTATTGTCCTGAATAGGCACCAATGCCAATTAACCTAAAACGTATGCGGACAGTAAAATGTAAACAGAAGTTAAAAGAAGCCCTCGTAATTAGGACATAGAAAACCCAAATACAGTTCTGGGACACAAACATAACCTATTATTTGAAAATACATTCAGGATAATCAAAACCATCACAGTGGGGACACCAAGGGCCTCAGCATTTTTTAGGCAAAGCAACCTGTTATCTGAAGGTGTATTCAGGATAGACAAAATCCTCACATTATGGACACCTAATGTCTATAGACTAGGCTCTGGTGTTATATAACTAAGCCATCCCTTTCTTTACCTAGAGAGTGCTAGATAAACTGGGTGGGACCACCAGGGCTGCAAAGATTCTCAGGAACTGTATTAATCTGATATTTAACTTTTCATTACTTGGGTCGAGTGCTGTCATAACAGCCGACCTGCAGGATCGAACTCCTAGGGTATTAAATTCTCTTCTCAGTAGTTCCGTTCTCTGACTTCCCAGAGCTGGGCAGATGCAAACCACATGGGTTAGGGTCTCCCTAGATTGATGACATAGTCTGCAAACCTGTGGTTGCGGCCTGGTCTCTCTTTTCCATTTTGGGAGGAAATCAAGAGTTTGTAGATCTCCCAACCTCATACGTAAGAGGCTCTGTTTAGGTTTTCGTGCTAGTGGGGCGGACAGGATGCGTGATTCCTTATCCAATGCATATTAATTTAGGACTAGCCATCCATTATTGCAAGGCCTACCTCTCCCATAAGATATTGTTGGAGTTTTCTCATTACATTTAATAAGCTGTAACTTTAAAATGGGAGCAGGTAACCCAGTTCATGTTTGGTGTTTTTCTAATTCTAATGAAAAATCCTCTTTTATGGTGTTGTCCGACTTTAAATTACCATACTGAAAATGCCATTGCTAGAAAGTTGGCATTATCCTGGCTTAGCCACTGAGTGCCTGCAGCCTCTCTCTGATCACATGACTGAGTGTAGCTGACAGTTGGGCTTTATGTATTCCTCCTAGACAACCACACACAATAGAAAGCTTAGGTGTGCCTGGATGGGCAATCACTTGTAGAATGGGAGGTAGGATCTTGGAACAGCGCTACTTACACATGAATAGGCCGTGTTCTGCTTCCACATATAGTGCTGCATACCCACTGTAGTCTGGAGCCAGGACAGGGAACACAGGATGTTTGTGGACTTCAAAATGAAACCTCTAGAAGCTTCTCCCACTTCAAAGGCAGAGCTAGGTATAAAAACTGGACATCAGACACCAACTGTTCAGTAGACTTCTTGATCCATGAACACTCTGCCAGGAAGATGGTCTGCTGTGCTGCTGAAAGGACTACCATTCTGCTGGACTGCTGCTCTGAATCACTGTTACACTGATGTGCTGTCCTGCTGCCATCTTGGCTGGGTGAGAAGGACTGGACCTGCATCTGTTGAACCCAGGACACCAAAGTGACTTCAGTAGCTAGTTGGCTGGCCTCCTGACTAGTGCCTCAAGGACAGAAGGCTTCAACACCCTTGAACGCAGCACCTGGACTCTGCCATCTGTGAGTCTTAGCCTGCCAAGTGGTGTCACCCCTGTCCTAGCCCCTTGGAAGTGGGCCTGAAGGTGCTCTGCCAACGCATCTGTGGATCCAGCAGGATCGATGCATCTCCTCTGTGGGCAGCACAATCCTGAACAGAACAGAGGCATCACGAGAAACAAGGTTTCTCTCAGCACAAGGACCTCGCATCGACCCAGCAAATCTCATCGAGGCAGCCTCAACAATGACAAAGGCTCTAGCATCTCAGCCTGGTAGCTCCTCAGAACCGACAAATCACCTTGACTGCACAATGCATCCTTGAAGTTGGACTACACATCGCTAGCTCTTGTTGTCTGGATCCTCGATGATGACACAGAACCTTGCATCGCAGCTTTGCATCTCCACAGAACCGATGCATCATCTCAGCTGTGCAATGCATCTGTGCCAAGGTACCTTGCAATTCTCCGCAACCAGGATATACGGTACTGTTGTTTAGTGGCCTAACTCGGACCCTGTAGCTGGCCAGCACTTCAATGCAGTCAGCCTGAACTGGTGACTTTGCCCTGGTCCATTGTGACCAGATATCCACAATTGGCGCTTTGGGGTTCTTGCGCTATTTTCACGGAAACCTTTATAATTGCATATCTGTTATCCTACTAGTTTAATTTTTGTCATTTTGGTCTTGTTTCATTTATTAAAGATTAATCTTTTTTCTACAAATGGTGTGGGATCTTTTTTTGTGTGTTTTCACTGTATTACTATTTGAATTGTTGCACAACTACTTTACAGGATGCCTCTAAGTTAGGCCTGACCAGGCTACAAGTGGGTTGAGCACAGGTTAATCCAGAGTTTACTCATGGCTTCACCCTGACGTAGATTGCGGTTTCTGTTTGAGTAGAGTTTTACCCCACTCAACAAGCAACCCAGTTGTTTCTTACACTGGTGATCAGTGGTGAGGATTTGGACTTGTGTTCGTGCAGTGTTTGTGCAGTGTGTTACACTACCATCCCGTATAAGCAATTCAAGGCTAGTTTAGTCCTTTTAAAATTCTCCATTGTTTTCAGTTTGTCTATTTGACCTTTTCCTAAATTCAAGTTACCTGCCTTTGTTAATACCATGGAAGCGGAAAGGTGCAATGTGAATAAGCTCAGAGAGACTGAGCTGCAGAAACTCTGCAAGGAGAGAGGTCAATGTGAAGGAAAGAAGGCCACAAACCTGTACCTTCAAATAGCCCTCTGTGCCTATAAAGAAGTCACAAGGATGCAATCCCAACCTGAGGATTCTGAGGATGAGAATCCTTATGTGCAGGATTCTGATGAGGGGGAACTTGATTTAGGAGTGGAGGATGACCTGGCAGTCTGCCCGAGCAGGAGCTCCCAGAAGAGGGAGGTGCTTTACCCACTGAGAGAAACCCCAGTGTGATGGTAGGAAGTAGTGTGTCTTCAAAAGGGCTGTGTCCAGAGTGGCTGGAGAACAGAAAGTCAGAAAAGGAGTTCAAACTGCAGTTGGTAAAAATGAAACTTGAGGTGGAGGAAAAGAAGGCTAAGAGAGGCTTAGCAGACAATAAAATAGTGCTGGAGCACAAGAAGAACCCGCAAGACCTGGAGAACAGAGCTAAGCAGAGCTCAGAATCCAGCAAAAGTGGAGGCAGCTTACCTGTAGTGTCTGAAAGTGATACGAAGGTCTCCATATCGAAACATGTGGTGCCTTACAACTTGGTAGGTGATGATATTGACAAGTGGCTTGCTGGAAATGAGGTGGCCTCGAGGGCGCACAAGGTTCCAAAGAAGCACTGGGGGGCATATGCCTACAGTGGGGAGGGATACACTACTCATTGAGATAGTAGATGAACAGACCAAGTAAACCATTCTTGTCGCTAAATGTGGGCTGACTCCTTAGAAATACCACCAGAGGTCCAGGGTTAGCCACTGAACTCCAAAACAGTCCAGGGCAGTCTTATTAGATTACTCTAGTTGGTTGGATGAGGGGCAGCAAAGTTAAAGATTATAATGGGTAGTACAACCTGATTCTGAGGGAGCACATAATCAATGTTTGGAGCTTCATTATTAAAGGTGTGGGCCCCTTCAGACGCCCTGTGATACAATATTTATGCAATTGTGCTACTTTACATTGAGTATACATATATCATTTGACAATAACTATTGTTAATAAACATGGTGCCTACAGGCCATCCCTCTGAAGACCATAAGTGCATTTGCAGTGGCTAGGGCCTTGATGGAGATTTTTTATCTGAGGGGGTTTCTCCAAGAAAGTGGTGTCAGACAGGGGCACCAGCTTCATGTTAGTGTACATCAAGTCTATGTGGAAGGAGTGTGGAGTAATCTACAAGATCTCAATACCTTACCACTAAGGGGCTTGTTGAAAGGTTCAACAAGGCCATTAAAGGCATGATTATGGACCTACCAGAGCCCATGAGGCAGACATGGGATGTCCTCTTGCCCTGCCTACTCTTTTCATACAGGGATATACCACAGAAAGGCGTAGGGTTCAGTCCTTTTAAACTCGTCTATGGTCATCCTGTAAGTGGACCTCTCAGTTTGGTGAAGAAGGGGTGGGAGAAAGCACCCAAGAAACCCCCTCAGAACGTGGTTAGCTACATGCTAGCCCTCCACAACTAAATGCAGAAGTTCTGGAAGAAGGCTTCAGAGAACTTAAAAGCTAGCCAGGTGATGAAGCAATGGCTTGACAAGAAGGCTACTCTGGTCGATGTTCAGCCTGGCGATAATGTGTGTTTGATGGAGCCAATTGAGCCCAGTGCCCTCCAAGATCATTGGGCAGGACACTATGAGGTGATTGAGAGGAAGGGGAGGCCACCTACCTGGTGAACTTCATGACCACCTTAAAGCCCCTATGGGTCCTTGAAATCACATGCCAAGAGCCCCACTATAAGAAGTTTGACACCACCATGTTGTTGGTGATGGATGATGGAGTAGAGGACAAAAGTGAACCTCTCCCTGATCCCTTGTCATCCAAGGAGAAAGATGGATCAGTGGAGGGTGTCAACTTCTCCCCTACCTTGACCTCAGAGCAGCAGAGGGTCTGTTGCTAGATATTGGGACAGTTCGCCTCGCTATTCTCCCTGACACCTGGGCTTACATATTTGTGTTCCCACAATATTATAGACACTGGTCACAATCCTACTGTCGAAAACAGGATCTACAGACTGTCAGACAAGGTGAGGGACAGCATCCAAGATGCTTGAGCTGGGATGGGAGTGACAACACTTCAGTAGTCTCTGGTCCAGCCCAGTTGTGCTGATTCTGAAGGCTGCCTCACCAGGCACCACACCAGAACTCTGGCTCTGTGTGAACTACAGGGGGCTGAATTCATCCACAAAGACTGATGCTCAACCAATCCCCCGAGCTTATGAGTTCATTGGTCGGTTGGGGGCTGCTAAGATCCTGAGTACTTTTGGCTTGACTTTGGGTTACAGGCAGATTGCTCTAATTGATGGGGCTAAATAGAGGTCGGCATTCAAGATCATGGCCTTTCACCTGAAAAATGCCCCTGCCACCTTCCAGAGGCTGATGAACCATTTCTTGGCTGGAATGGAGGCAATTCGTTCTGCTTACCTGGATGACAAAGTTGTCTTCAATAGCAGCTTGGAAGACCATCTGTTTCACCCCAGGAAGTGTTTCAAGCAGGCCTAATTATCAAAGCCAGTAAGTGCCAGATGTGACAGGGGTCTGTAATGTATTTTGGGCACCTGGTGGGTGGGGGTAAGGTGCAGCCAGGCCAAGGAAGAAATTATCTTGTCTTTGGAGCCCTCCAAAATGCAGACTAAAGTGAGGGCCTTCCCAGGCCTCACTGGCTACTACAGGAGATTTGTCAAGCAGTATGGCACCATTGTTGCCTCCTTGACTGCTCTGATTTCACAGAAACAGCCAAAGGAGGAGATCTGGACAGGTCCAGCAGAAAATCTTCGACTCCCTCAAATAAGCCATGTGTACAACCTTTGTATTTAAGCCCCTTGCCTTTTCCAGAATTGTTATTGTGCAAATTAATGCCTTAAAGTACAGCATAGGTGCAGATTTATCACAGTTAAATGAGGAGGGCCTATACCAGCCTGTAGTCTTCATTACTAGGAGGTTACTACCCTGGGAACAGAGGTGAAGAGTGCTATCGAAAGGGAAGCATTTGCTATGGTCTGGGCACTGAAGAAACCAATACCCTACCTGTTAAAGGCTCAGTTCTGGGTTCAGACAAACCACAGGCTCCTCAGATAGTTGATACAGATAGGGGGCGAGAATCCCAAATTGTTGAGGTGGTTCATCTCCTGCAGAGAATGGACTTTATGGTAGAACACCGTCCTGGGCCAAACCATGCCTATGGTGATGGTATCTCCAGGTTTTTCCACCTTAGTGATGAGAACTCCTAGGAGGTTGGGTAGTTTGCCCCACTTTGAGCAGGGTGCAATGCAAATTAGACCTGTCAGCCTTAGAGTGGTCTTCCCCTAAACTTTTGCCTTCACCCCCTCCTTTTTTTGCTCCTTTTTTGCCTTCTGACCTTGTGCTCTTTACCACTGCTAACCACTGTTAAAGTGCATAGACTCACTCTTAAAACATGATGGCATTGGCTTATCCCCAACTGGCATATTTAATTTACATATAAGTCCCTATTTAAGTGGCGCCAGATGTACCCCAGGTCTGTAAGTGAAATGCTACAAGTATGCCTGCTGCGTTTATTGTGCCACCCACTTAAGTAACCCTTTCAAACAACTCAGCAGCCTTTGTTTTAAACTTCCATTTCTACCTGGCAAGATAAACCTTTTGGCAGGCTCCAACCTTTTTAATACATATGAGTGACCCCTAGGATAGGCCCTACCAGCCCACAGAGCAGTGAGCAATACATTGAAAAAGTAAGACATGTAAGTTTAAATTTTACATGTGCTGGAAGTGAAAATCTCCTACATTTCTTTTTTACTATTGCAAGGCCTACCCCTCATAGGAAAACATTGGAGTTACCTTATTACATTTAATATGCTGTAAATTCCAAGTTGGACAGGTAACCAATTAATAATTGGTGTCTTTGGAATGTTATTGAAAAATGTTCTTTTATGGTGAGGTAGGATTTTAAATTAGAATTTTGAAAATTCCACTTTTAGAAAGTTGGCATTTTCATGGCTCGGCCATATAGTGCCCGCAGTCTATTTCTGGATCACATGAGTGGGTGTAGCTGAGAGTTGAGCTTTGTGTATTCCTACTATACTGCAACACACAACAAAGAGCTTAGATGTGCCTAGATGGGCATGTGGACTTCAAAGGGAAACCTCGAGTAGCTTCTCCCACCTCAAACAAAGGTCCAGGTATACATATTGGACCTCAGACACCAACCCTCTAGTACACTTCTGGACATATGGAAACTTTGCTGGAAAGGAGGACTGCTGCACTGCTCAAAAGACTGCCATTCTGCTTGACTCCTGCTTTGCTCTGCTGACCTGCTGTCTGCTGCCCTCTTCCTGGCTGAGAAGGACTGGATCTGCATCTGTTTATTCCAGGAACTGAGAGTGACTCCAA
The DNA here is from genome assembly GCF_031143425.1 of Pleurodeles waltl. NCBI lineage: Eukaryota > Metazoa > Chordata > Amphibia > Caudata > Salamandridae > Pleurodeles > Pleurodeles waltl. Next base: position 1,188,909,587 of record NC_090440.1, on the reverse strand, counting down.
GGGCTAGATGGCTGTCCCCCTGAATAGAACATCAGAAAAAGAAGGTTCCAAAAACCTTGACCAGCACCTGCACTCTGCCATCTTTGAGTCTTACCCTGCCAAGCAGTGCCACACCAGTCCCGGATCCTTTGAAGTGGGGCTGAAGGTGATCTGCCAGCATATCTGTGGACCCAGTAGAAAGTTTTCTTCAGTTCAAGGATTCTGGAGCGATCTCGCAGCCAGCATCGGAACCACCACTGTGCAAAGCTTACCCACACAAACCCTGGCATCGCAAATCTCTTTTCGATGGCAGCCTCAATGATGACACAGGTTCTCGCATGGCAGCCTTGCAGCTCCTCAGAACAGACGCATCATCTTGACTGCGCAATTCATCCTCAACGCCAGACTGCGCATCACAAACCCTTGTTGACGGGATCCTAGTTGATGAAGCAGGACTTCGAATCACAGCTTTGCAACTCCACAGAACTGACAGGTGGCCCCTGGTGAGCCACATATCTTTGACACAGGACCTCATGATGCAACGCAACCAGAATTTAAGGTGCTGTTATTCAGCTGGCCTAACTGGGTCTCTGTAGATGGCCCCAAATCTAATGCAGTCAGCCTAAACATGTGACTTTGTCCTGGTCCGGGGCAACCAGATATCCACATTTGGTGCTTTGCAGTTTTTGCCACAATTTTCACTGAAACTTTTTCTCTGGTGCTACTGTTTGGATTTCTTATCATTTTGGTCTTGCTTTATTTATTAAAGATTAATCTGTTTTTCTAAAGATGCTTTGGAATCCTTTTGTAGTGTGTTTTCACTGTGTTATTGTTGGAATTATTGAACAAATATCTTACACATTACCTCTAAATTATACCTGACCCTCTGTGCCAACCTTTCAGCGGATTGAGCACAAGTTAATTTGGATATGCTCGTGACTTCATCCTGACAAGGATTGTGGTTGTTGCTTGAGTAGGTTTTCACCTCCCTCAACCAGAAACCCAATTTCCTACACTCAGACTTTCCATGAACTCCTGGGTTTTATTATGCTGAATGCATTTTCAAACCACTTAGCTTTGTTGTTCTTCAACAGAAATATGCAGTTGTAGATGATAAATGCTATATTACACATTTTGTGTCAAATTAGCGATTGTTTACCCGAAAATGATGAAAAATCAATCTGGGGTGCAGTGTGCTGTATCAAATCAGATAACCATTTGTTACCCAAGTATCAGGTTTTGTCCACATGGATCTACAGTGGAGTTCATTTCACTCCCAATTAGCGCTTACTCAGGTAAAGAAAAGCATTCTTTATAATTTGTTTTGCTACAGAGAACCATTTTCCTCAAAACGGTTTCACTTTTCGGCAGCATGTTGAAAGTTCTCCGCAATTCTGTACAAAAATGTTCATACCTTGATAGAATAACTTCCACCTACTCTAAAGACGTTTCTCATTTGAGAGTAGTAATACCGCTAGCCACTTTTCCTTCAGATGTTTTGATTCTAGCTTTACAAATGAATGTTCACTTCATCCTCATTTCTTGCAATGTATTTTGCCACTAATGACGTTAGACTGTTATGTTTTGGTATTCGATCTTTAGTACACAGTCTCCTTTCACGGTGAGTGAGACATTGCAATAAGGACTTGGGATGCTCTCATCTGTCTTAGTTTACAGTTCAAATTAAAAAAGTGTGAATTTATTCTGTGTTCTTATAGGTCCGCCTGTTGGAGGATCGCAAACTGTAAACAAAAATACAGAACAGCAGCGGCCCCAACCAGGTAAAGCACGTATGATAAGTTGTGTCATGAAACCATACCCTTACCTGTCATGTCATCAGCCCCCTGCCCTGATGGCATCTCACTTCTTTAGTAGGGAGTGATGTCATCAGCTGCCTACCTCACACGGTGGTGTCTTCTGCTCCTACATTTAACCAGCAGCATACTTTGATTCACTGTGATGTCATCAGTCTCCCGCTCTGGCCTGGGAAGTCATCAGCCTTCTTCCATAAACTATGATGTTATTTCCTTTAAACTATGAACTTTGATGTTGTCAGCTGTCCACTATAAACTGCGATGTTACCAATTTTAAAATACGAACCGTGAAGTCTTCAGTCCCACACAAAGAGAAAGAAATCAGGGGTGTGTTGGAAAGAGGTCTTTACTCAAATAATCCACTCCTCATCAGCCTCCCAGATCAGAACATTAGAGCATCTTCATATTAATATAAACGCTGTGTTGGAAGATACACTGAGTTCAAATCATATTACCCCGACATTCCAAATGCTGAAACAGTTGTGATAAAACAGTTACCTACATTTTCAATTCACGGATTTGCATGTGTGTGTCAAAGTTAGACATGTCTGTGCAAGGAAACACTCTTCTCAGGATTCCGATGCACATAGTTGCTTAAATCACTAAACTCTCAGTAAAATCTACAAACTCCATAACACACAACTTTAATAATAAGTAAGAAGCTTAGTTAACATAGAAACACACATTTGTGTCTTTTGAGAAATCTGAGCTTGGTCCTTCATTTTATTTCTGTCTTGCCGGCCATGATGTATATGGTCTTCAATGGATTTTAAATGGGGCACTGGAATTATTGTCGCTTCTTCGCTTTCCCCATATTTATGCATTTGCCATTTTTGCCACATAATCCATCATCTGCTGCATGATCTGGAGATTTTAACGAAATAAATGTTTTTATCGCAAACGGATCAGTGGAAGGCCCTTCACAAAGGTTGACTGGTCACCTTTCCATTGCTTATTTCTGTATTTGTTTGTTAAAATGGTACTAAAATACAAGCTTTGCTCTTACAATGTTAGCATGTTTGCAAATTACACAATAATGATGTAAAACTATCTCTAAATGTGCTCCTTTCTTGCCTTGTCCTTTAGTCAATTCTGAACCATAATTTGTTCTTCCTACCCATATAATTCCAGTGACCCTGACATTAAGTCAGCATGAAAAAAGGCACTGTCAACTTTCAGCATCTCTCCCCCTCTCACACTATCATTTTGATTTACGGAGACAATCCTCCTACCTGCACACATAGAAATCTGTGTGGATAACCTCTTGGAGAAGAGTGTTAGCGTGTCAGTCCTTAATAAGTAAACTTACAAGGTGATGCGTATAGGTCGACGAACCTTTTGATTTGCCTGGAGTATCCTAGCTATAATGTGACCAATGTTCTCAGTAATCAATGCACAAAATTCAATAACCATTTAGACAAATCATTAATCAATAATCAATAAAAGCATCAAGCATTGCACCATGACCTTTCAGTCTTGAATATCCACACATCAGTATACGTTTTAGTAATTTTATTTCCCTTTTTGTTACAATACTAAGTCATGAGACTAATTCAAACGTAATTCAATTCAAATAAAAACAGAATTAGTAGACGCCAAAACCATAATTTAATCAAAGCTTGCATCAGAGTACATTCTAATGCATTACCACAAGTCAATAAAAGAATCAAAGACAATAAATAATTTCTAGTCATGAAGTTCAGCAAAACAGTCCGTCAACCATTTGGCTCTGTAATCTGTCAATCGGCATGTAAGGAACCCTCATCTAACCCAGATTAGCATCAGCATTTGGGACTTCATGCAAAACAATCTATAAACATAAATTCAGAAAACATCTAGCTAAGAATACTATTTAGACAGTGCAGTTGGTACCTAGAAAGGAAAGGCACAAAAATACAATTTAGTCACATTGTCATATCTACATATCCACGGTATGGGTCAGCAACAGAGTCAGTCTTCGTCCTCAGGTCATCAGTTGATCAGCATCACATCAGGCTCTCAGTCAGAGAATATGAGCCCAATGACAGATCCGCGAATCTCTTCTCCCCAATATCGCATCACAACTTCGGAGTATGGTCTGCTGCCTTTTCCCTCCGTCACGTTGTTATATCAAAGTTTCCCAGACCATCCCCCAATTTCCAATTGGTCAATTAATCATACATTATTACCCTAACCAATAATGTCTATGTACCAAGTCTATGAATTCCAATATTTCACAGTTCTTTTGTTATTGATTGGTCTGCTTTATGATGTTCTCATCATCCGGCTCGTCAGGTATCGAAAATGTTGCATCTTCTTCTCCAGTCAGTGTCTTCATTGTTCGAGTCCTGGGAAAGTACATCTACCACACATTACACACTATTAGATACATTTCTAGAGACATCATCTCCTTTCCGTCGGTTCTCATATAAAGTTCCAGTTAAGCATTTTTATTAAACAATAAGCAGTTCACGGTTTGTTCATTTTGTCAGCATTTTCCATTAAACGTTAAGAAATACAGCTTCTGCATGAGGCCTGGCAAGACAAGGCTAAGACACTCGCTAAGTTAAGGCCTACGACTATTGGGAAACATAGGTTATAACTCTCAATACGGCATATTACTACATTAATTTAATACATTTTCATTATTTCATGTATGTTAATCATGCATTTAGTACAATTCGTAAATACTGATGGTTATTCTCCGAGGTCACAATTTCAAACGTGCACATTATTTTTCTACATTATTCATTTTCAACATTATTCAAAATACATAAACGTTCATTAATAATTTCTAATTAAGACATTTGCGTTAACAAGAGTCACCGATTTACTTGGTGGCATCACTGACATTGTCAAACCCTGCGTTTAGTTTCACCAGATAGCGCAAATGCAATAGCCTGCTGCATAAATTCAAGGTGGCCAAAAAACAAGCACGTTGTCTCTTAAATGGTTTAAAATACAGATAAGGCGTTTCAACAACTTCCACTGGCAAGGCTGGTTTGACATCCACCCATTGTAGGTTAGATATGCTCAACCCTTGTTTTATGAAGAGTGATGTCACAAGACATCCATGAAAGTTTGCATTTATTAATGATGATATGATCATGCATCATATTTAGGAGCATTATTTGGAAATAGATAGAGTGATCCTTAACAGAGCTATTTTATGTAGGAGCAAATGTATTATAATATGGAAGATCATCCTCATGATTTGTTTCCATTACTCTTTTGTAGATCCTTACCAGATTCTTGGGCCTACCAGTAGCCGATTAGCAAACCCAGGTAAGACCAGACTTGTCCTCAATCTGAAGGTTTTGAAATCACAGGAATGCATTCTAGGGAACAGGGAAATTATATTAGGGTTTGTGAAATTATAATATTTCTGACATTGTAATTTTGCGAAAGTGACAAACAAAGTTTCATAGGCTGCAAAATTCATCAATGGGTGAAATGTTCTTTCCAAAAAAGGTTTTACAAGAAATTGTTGAACCAAAATATTTTATGAGGTTTTGGTCTTTTTATTTCCTTCGCAACCCATATATTCAGATAAAAGTTTTACATGCTACTTGAAAAAAATTGCCAAACGTGTGAAGTTGACTAAGCTGGCAAAGTTTTTTAAAAAAATCACAAAGTTTGCAAAAGAAAACTTTGTAGGCTTTGCATGCCCTTAGATGCAATTCCCACGCGCCCTTTCATAAATACATGTAAACTGTTGAGTTCAGCCACTGTTTTCATGTTACAAAGCGAAACGGGAAAAAATAAAGTGAACAGGTGTAGTGAGGTACTTAAGGCACAGTAATTGGTCTCGCAGTACGGTTGCAACTTATCAACTCAAACGTGTGTTGTTATTTGCTTCATAACACTATAGTTATAGTATAGTATAGTCATCAGTAGATTTTTGGAATTCTAATGAATAAGTGAGGACTTTTTCATCTTGTTTTGTTCTTAATGTCCATTCTGTTGAAATGCTATAATATTATATAAAAATTTAATTTAATTACTGAAGAACATAGCATATGCAATTTGTTCCATGTGGCTTACCTTCTAATCTAATTGCAATGATAAACAATACAACACTGAATAACACAAAAATACAACGTAAACTGTCATTGTACAATCACACTTTAAATATTTTCAAATAGGGTTATACAGGTCTTGGAAACAAATTTTTGTCATGGTTTCTCAAATATGCTGATTTTTAATGAACTGAAAACTCTCCGGCTGGATATCCATTGAATGTGTACTCTTAATTTGGATCTCCGATTTTAAGCAGTTTCCCGAAATGCAGCATTTTATGTTCCTTACACTGTTGTTTTCTTTTTGCAGGAAGTGGGCAGATCCAGCTCTGGCAGTTTCTCTTAGAGTTGCTCTCAGACAGTTGCAATGCCAGCTGCATTACTTGGGAGGGCACCAATGGGGAGTTCAAAATGACAGATCCAGATGAGGTGGCAAGACGGTGGGGGGAAAGGAAGAGCAAACCTAACATGAATTATGATAAATTGAGCCGAGCCCTGCGATACTACTATGACAAGAACATTATGACCAAAGTACATGGCAAGCGGTATGCTTACAAGTTTGACTTTCATGGAATTGCACAGGCTCTTCAGCCTCACCCAACTGAGTCTTCAATGTACAAATATCCCTCTGAGCTGTCGTATGTGCCTTCCTATCATGCTCATCAACAGAAAATGAACTTTGTTCAGTCACACCCTTCTTCAATGCCTGTGACTTCTTCTAGTTTCTTTGGCGCTGCATCCCCATATTGGAACTCACCAACTGGAAACATCTACCCAAACCCTAACGTCCCTCGTCATCCTAACACCCATGTACCTTCCCACTTGGGTGGCTACTATTAGACAATTATCAATGATTGTCTGTAAGACTTGTTGAGTATTTTTAACTTCTCAAATAGACATTTCCTGGAATTGTGGCATTTGAAATGAGAAGAAACAAGATATAGAATTTTCTCTTTTTGGATAAAGTTGAAATCTAGCTTTGTTTCTTAAAAGTAAATTGATGACAGTAAGCCAGCAGACAAATTCTCTGTTTTTAAATGTAATTGCTCCTGGAAATCCTTGTAACACCTGTTTACAAATGCAAACATAACTTTTGCTATTTTACCAGCTAGAAGCTCTCTTGGTATGGCGTACATGCATTTATGGATTGAACAAGAATCATCATGGTCCTCTCAAGGATAGCCAGGTGTTGTCTACCCCTGACATTTTCTGTTGGAGTATTTCCTTACAACAATGTCCTTCACTAACTGGCATAAGGGAGTAGAGAATTTAATGACATAAAAGGTTCTAAACCTTACTGGAATATCATGTACATTTTATAGACTTTGAAAATGTAAGGGCATTGAGGAGCCTTAAATGTTGGTCAAGGCATTTGAAAAAATAAAAGTGTAGCTGTTAATCCTGCTGGAACATAGTGGTTCTGCTGTTCATGTTTAGAGGCTCATGAGAGAATTCACTGAAGCTTCAGAGCAACAATGCTGTGAGGCTGTACATACACAGCTCCTCTAAACCCCTAGTATCGGGAAATCGGGAAATCAGAAACGGATGTCATCTGAACCACAGGCACATCTCATAAGATACCACTCCACATTTATAGTCTTCCACTGCCTTTCTTCATTATGGATAAGGTTGGAAGTTCTTTAAAATTTCTGGATAGATGGAAACTGTAGTTTGACCCAACATCGGATTTTACCAATCCTTTAATTTGGAAGGAGTTTAACACCAACTTCAGAGATCACAAAGCTTTCTTGTCTGCATATTGAGGGAAGAAAAGAGGAAATGGCCATAGCTTCTAGAACTTTTGTGAAAGTCTGAAAGGAATGCAATTTTTGATATGTAATGATTCGCAAACGCTGTGCGTTTGTCAGACCACCAAAAAAAGGTCAACTTATCACACAGCAAGTTACTGTATAAATTATGCAGATTTATTTTCCTATATCATGCATTATGAAAGAAGATACTTAAACGAGTTGACCTCGGTCACAAATGCAGTTTTAACTATCAAAACAGTTGTTAAATATAATTTGTACATCTTGTTTTATCCATCTGTACATTTGGGCTACTTCTGCCTGTACCAGTTAGAGGAAATGAAAGAAATACTTCCTACTTGTTCTCTTTAAAGGTATTCCAAACATATGTCTAAGCAACTATCATGGTGTCATGAAAACATTTATGCCCGTTTCAATACCTATTTCTTTATGTATGGGAATTTGTATTTATTTGTGGCTTCCATAATCTCTTTATGAATTGTATTACTAGATTACCCATAATGGCATTTGAAATCAAACCCAGCATTTAAGTTTCCAGAAGTCATTCAGCATGGTATGTGAATTCAAAAGTTGCCTTAACCTAGGCCCTAATGGATGGTAACAGACTGAACTACGAACGCCAGCTGGTTGCTAAGTGCTGAGACCCTCTGAAGGGGCACATTGCAACCAACATTGCTTGTTCTTCCTCTGGACACAAGGATAAAGTCAAAACATCAACAGCTTTTACTAGTGTGAAATGTGAGATACTTTATAAAATATAAGGGTGTGAGTGCACTGCATCTGAGGGCATTTTAATGTAGTTATGAATCAACAGAAGACTTGATCTTCCATCTCAACTACATCTGTTGAAAATGTTTTGACATTAGACTCTGTACTAGCTCATCATGTAGTGAGACACTAAACATGTTCATTTTAACACTACTTGGCTTTTACAGCACTCTTTTGGTGGACGTGGTAAAATAACTCTATTTTTCTTTAATTATGGTAGCAGCATTTATACATAACATTGAATGTGACATCCCGACTCAGGTCTGACTGAAATTTATTGTGTGCTTTTCCTTTACTGGTCTCTTGGTGTCTTTGGCCTTATGAACTATGTGCTAATTGCTTTTATTTTTTCAGCACAAAACCTTGTCACAGGAGCAGAAGCACATAAAGTTATGATTCTATTTAATTTGTCAGATCAGAAACGTGTCTTATTCAATAAAGAGCAAAACAGGCAGTTTTTCTTTATGATAAATAGTCTTATTCTGCTAAGGAGGTGGGTTCTATACAAACAGATGATACTAATGCTGTGATTAACGCCTTCCAATTTCAGTTCATGGAGTCTTACATTAACACAAGTAGCTAGGCAATGTGTATTGCCAATTAAATATTACACTTGTTAGCAATTGTATCAAAAGATAATACTTCTTGACTATTATTTTTAAATACTAGAATGAAACACATTTCTAAAAATGTTAAAATATTTCTTGTGTGGAAATTTGAGAGGATGATTCTACAGCCAATTAAAGAGTTTGCCATCTCAAAAAAAGAAAATGCCACTGCTATTATCTTCACTTTAAAATAAATTATAATCATCTCTTAAAGGTAACTGGAATACACCAAAATGAACAAGCAGCTTTTCCAAGAAAAGAATCCAATATCTTGATTTGAACAGAAGAATAGCACACTTTTGTCTCTGCCATCTTTAATAATGCAAAATATGTTGTCTGCAAGTCACCATCTGTTGTGTAAACAGTATTGCTGGTCTGTCCAGAATAGCGGAAAGGGATAATAGTAAAATAAAATGTGCTGATATTGTTTCAAATGGACGAGGGTGGGCACAAACTCTACAGCACTTTTCAAGGTAATATCTTAATTGATAATTTACTTTAAATTCTCTATTTCAAAATAGGCATGTTCATTGTCCATTTTCTGTTGAGTGCATTGACATGTTTTTATTGACAAAATGGATTGTGGATCTGGTTCTGATTAAACATTGTTTTGAATCACAATGTTTTCAATATATGGTAGCTTTGCCAGTTATTGACTTTATTTCCATTGTCACAAGGTGGCTCAGTGTATACATTGTTCTGTATTGAGAATCATTGTAATCCAAAGATCAAAAGTTACTATCCTAGCAAAGTCAGCACAACCTACCATCCTTCCCAAGTCAGAAAACTGAGTTCCATTATACTGAGAGATAGTAACACTTGCCAGGTTTACAGCACTTAGAAATAACTAAACTGTGTTATTGTGTGTTTTACAAGAACAGGTTACTAATAAAATTTGTGTTATTCACAACAATCAACATTCCAAATGCAGAATATATGCATAGAAGGATTGGGATTTACAGTCATCACGTGTCTCATCCTATTTATGTGTACTCTGTAAAACACTGTGGGAGAGAGGTAAAGAATAAACATTACTGATAGTTGTGCTGTCCTGAGGCTTGAAATGTTATGGTATCATTGTGTTCTCTCATTTCCAATAGCTAGCTCTATAGACACACTTTCTAATAACTTGCTAATATTGTACATTCTTAAGTATCCCTAAATATGATCCTTCAAGTGAGGTCACTAAGCTTAACATCTTTTCACCTCGACAAGAGACAATACACAATAAAGTGTGTGTATTCAATGAGCTTGCTCTCACATCTAAGTATAACAAATGTTTTAAATGACCAAATGTCTATTTTTGGGAAGGTAGTTAAAAGGACAATATGTGTGATAAAATGTTATCCCAACCTGTGAATTATATGAGAGGGCAATGTTGAACATGTCATACTTCTAAATCTTTTAAATTATTGCCACATTTCAAGTGTAAGACAATGCGTGGAGTACCTTTAAAGAAAATGCACTGTGGTTTGAGATGTTCAAGCCATAATCACCTAAAGTGCTTGCAGGCTGTGCATATGTAATGTTATTGCAATAATTAAAGCATAACCTTTTCATTGTGCTACTATATATATATGCAATATATTTTTGGGATATTAAATATATATAATTTTGCAAGTAAACTATGGGATTGTTTTTATACGTTGTGTTATTAAATATGGACAAAAGTTGTAGGAAAGCTAACTTGAAAACAATGGAAAAATGTGACCAAATAAATGTTTTTTTTAACTGAAAGGATATTTGAGAATTCTTTGTCTCGTCTCTTGGCCTCTAAATGGAAGTTGTCTCCTAATGTATGTTTGGTTTCAATATCAAGAGGCACTGTTGGAATTGCCTAAAAATAGAATATTATTGTACATACATTCTTATTTTGTGAAATTAAGAGTATTTAGCTTTTTAAAATATTGTTTAACCAAGAACATTAAACACTAAGAAAAGGTTTGGAGAATTACCTAGAATGTATTTAAGAGGTTTTCTCTTCAAAAACTGCAAGAACAAGGGCGTAGAAAGCTGATGAGTGTGGGGCAGAGGATCTCTTTCAGTTTCACAAACATAGATACATTTGTGGGTATTTAGAGAGAGCAAATTGAGCAACAAATCAATGACATGCTATACATGCACACATCTGCAATGGAATATTGTCTAGTGTATTTTAGATTAATGTGTTCTTTGTTGTAATGATTTGCATTTTGTCAAACAGAGCAAAAGCAAATGTCTTGAAGAAAAACGCCTGTTAGAAAAAGGTCTGACATCTTCAAATAGCACATTCTTTGCTAGTGTTTCAGGAACAGAAGGCACACACATTTTATGACATAATATTACATGGAATAGTTGAGCTGAAATATTTAATCTATGACAGCTACTAAGTCAATTAAATTGAACAACACCACTAGAAACTCCTACTTCCTAAAGCATCTTATTGGTTAAAGCAGTACATAATTAAGTAAATAAAATCATGTGTCATGAAACATGGGAGTACAATGGTTCATTCAACTACCAGCAAATCTTGGCTAGGAGTCCTTGGCATTGTTTGTGGAGAACATCATTCCCCCTTCCCTCCGAAGGGCAGAACAGATTAGACATTTTATACATAGAGGCCCTGACTGAAGCAGTATTTCTTTTGAATTTCTGAAAGAGAGAACACTGGATTCTCATAAATAACCAGGCACTTTCTGCAACAATTCCATCCTCTGAATTTAGATTACCATAGATCTAATTGCAAACATCTCTTCATTTATCTCAGTTAAAGAACCTGCTGTGTTACTTGCTAAATGCATCTCTAAAGTAGTCACTTTTCAAATCTTAGTGTCATTTATGAAAATAAATCAAAACAACAAACACATGTAGTACTGTTGGCTGGTATTTTCTCTCCTCACTTTTCTATGATGGCGTCACTCACTTCACTCAAACAGAGAAGCTAAATAACAAGAATCTGTCCAACGTTGTCAAAGTGTGAAATAAGCAGTCTTATTGCAAATGTAATAAATGTTTTTAAACATAATGCCATACTTCCTAGCATTTAAAATCTAAATAATGCACAATTAAAATTTCAGGTAGTATTCCCTATTACTTTCAGTGTATCATACTTACTACGTCCCATTCATATCTAACACACACCCCATTCTTTCTCTTTCAAAGTTCTAAGACAAGGGTATATTTGTGATTTTTTTACTCACGGTCCTTTCTTATGACTTACACATCAAAACTTCTGAACCTTTTTGCAACTTTTCTTACAATCTTTCCTTGATAATGAAATCTAATGAAGTCACATTCAACTTCAGTCAGCACACAGTCTGCATGTTACCACTTCCATAGTTTTTTCTGTGATTTGTGAAACAGTTCTACAAAGTTCAGATTTCTCAACACCTCTAATATTTAGTAAATTATTAAGGGATAAATTATAATCAACATGGCCTTCTTCCAAATAGTCTTGGTGCATCGCCAAAGAATAATGCACTGAGCAGGACAACTAGGGCAGCTAAAATATGTCACATCTTCTGAAAAAGAAGTAGGTACAGGACTACAAATATGATAGTCAAACAAATATATTATATCCCTATAATACTTTAGTAAACTTATGTAAGAATTGTCTCCAAATTCGTCACTATAATTATTTTTATGATATAAACTATGATCCTTAGTATTCATAGCATTATAGGACTCTGTTATTAACTCGGATTTAGAGATATTTAGTAGGAGGGTATATATATGTCACAATAGCATGGCCACAATAGCAAATATAAAAATATATTCGGAAAGCCAAGGTGCCTTTCTCTTCTTGCAGGCATCTTCTTCAGTTACTTTTTTCAAAACAAATGTAATTTTAAAAGCCAAAGTAGCAATGGAAAAGTAATCCAAAGTAATCACAAAGTAATTCAAAAGTAATCCAATCCATCAAACATGGCTTAAAAGTAATACAAACCTGTCAAAAGCAAAATGTCGAAGAAAAATCACAGTCTTTCAGAATTCAGAGCAACAGTTCACTTTTTTATCAGGAAACTTCTTTAGCATTGATGATTTCATAATTCATTTCTCATTATGTGGGCTTTTCAAGCAAATATTTTAAATCTTTCAAATCAATGTCTCTTTCTTTTGGCACAATTCTTGTCAACTAGGCCCATTTAGTTGCTTTGTATTTTTTGTTTGGTGCTCTTACTCTTGTAGATCTTATTGTTGTAACATCTATTGTTGACTTCTCAAATGATAATTCATCAATGATTTCCTCAGTCTCTTTGTTACCTCTTTCTTTCACTGTTTTAGTTGATTTTTCATCATGTTTCTTCACAATGTGCAAGTGGTGCACTTTGATTTGCTCTTTGGGTTTTCAGACTTACTTTTTTCTTCTTCTTCTTAAACTCTTTATCCCCTCCCCCTCTGAATCTACACAGCAAGGTGGAGTTTAGATTTTGCGAGTCAACTGTCTGTGTAACCATTTCTTCATGTGCTGCACACACTCATTTTATTTAAGCTGAGTGTATCAAATATGGCTAACCTCCACACTTTACAGCTAGGTTTGTCACCAGTATGACTTGGTGTTTTCCACTCTACATGGTCGAAAGAACCAGTTTTGTACACGCATCCTCACCAAAACTGAGGCACTGGGTTCCCAGTCATGGTAAGTATTAATACTTATAGTAGGTATAGCAGGCTTCCCCTTCTGAAATATAGAACATACTGTATCAGCCAAACCTTTGAAGGAATCCAAAACCAAGTAAGCAGTAATAGAAGCTTAGGAAAGGCCAGTAATTCTCATGGCCCTTCCCATGACTACTTTGACTGCACCTAAACTAGTTTACCTATGTTTAGTGCTTATCATGCTGAGTAGTGCCAAAGGAAGCACATCTGGCCTTTCAAACATGTGGAGGCACACATAGGCCCTCATTCTGACCTTGGCGGTCTTTTCGCAAGACCGCTGAGTTACCGCCGCGGTGAAGACCGCCGACCGCGGCGGTGTGCCGCTGTGCGCATTCTGACCGCTGGGAGCGTTCTGCCGGAAAACCGCCAGCAGCCACACTGGCGGTCGGCGGGAAAGTGGAGACTGGTCAACCTCCACCGCCACGCCAGCAGAACACCGCCCACAGAATTACGACCCACATTTCTGTGTGGCGGTCTTCTGTTGGCGGTCTTCTGTTGGCGGTCACGTCCCTATGGCTCCCGTCGCCTCCCGGAGGACCAACGCACAAGGTAAGTTGATCGTCCGTGAGGGGAGGGGGTGGGGGGGTGTTGTGTGATGTGGGCGTGCATGGGGGTGTGCGTGTGAGTGTGTAGAGGGGGTGTGTGAGTGCGTGTATGCGGGCGGGGGGTGCTGCTGTGTCTATGGGTAATGTGTGCTGTTCGGCAGGTGCGCATGTCGGCATGTATGTGTGCGGGTATGTGTCCCCGTTGTGTATGTGTGTGTAGGGGGTGTGTATATGTGCATGTTGGGGGTGTGTGCATGTCGGGGTACATGTATGTGCATGTCGGGGTGGGGGTGGGGAGGGGGTTCGTACCACCTCTGGGGGGTGGCAGGGGGGTGGAGGGTGTGGGGGGAGGACTCGGGTGGGTAGTGGGGGGTGGGGAGACCCCTATCAGTGCCAGGGAAGGAATTCCCTGGCCCCGATAGTGCTTACCGCCATGGTTCGCACGGCGGTTCCCGCCCGCAAGAAACCGCGGCGGTAGGCAGGGTCATAATACCCTTGGCGGTCTTGGGACGACCGCCGGGCCGGAGTGCGCAAACTCCAGCCCCGCGGTCATGACCGCCGTGGCGGTCGGAGTGGAGAAGTAGCGGTCGGTCGCGGCGGGGACCGCCGCGGTCAGAATGCCATTTTTAATACCGCCGGTCTGTTCGCGGTCCGACCGCCGTCTCTCCGCCGACCGCCAGGGTCAGAATGAGGGCCATAGTGTCTAGTTTACTGTATATTACGCCATTCATCAGCTTAGCCACTGCTGAAACTTCTGAATGATAGTTCCAGTGGAAAAATATTTTAAACAGTGCACAAAGTCTTCTTGATTTAATTCTTAAAATGTGTGCCCTTGTCTGTCTCTGGTGAAGCAGGAAATCCAAATCTTTGGATCCACTCCCTCCATAGCAATTTGGCAACTGTCAATGCATCACATATCCTTGTTAGATATGCCACAATCCATTTTGAAAATAAGCAAATGATCACTAAGATCACTAAGATGAACCTCAGACTATTGCAAAGTGGCACCTCTACAAAATGTACCTGTAGTCTTGTGAAAGGATCTGCTGTTTCTCCTACATGGCTCATCTTTACTCTGGTTCTTTTACTTGTAATATTCTATTAACACACTGTACATCATTGACATGAATTTGGTGCAATATTTCAAAAGTGAGATTTGAACCAATGTCCACCATCCCATCAAATCCTAAAGGTACGGGGCATACATTATCCTTGCAATTTGCAGTAAAAATGAATCTGGCAAAGCAGACATCCCATCAGTAGATCTCCATGTTGCATTTTCATCTTGCTTGAAACCTGCTTTTCCTCATTTAACATTTAATTCCAAATTTTTCTCATGTCATTTATTTGAAATGACATTGAGATAAAGCTATTTACATTTCCAACTTCTGCTTCTGAATTCACATTTGTGTGTTCTGGCAATATTGCCAATGTACGCACAATACTTGGCAAACTGATCTGAAAAGTTATTTCCTAATGTAATCATGTCATGTTTAGTTTTGTGTGTAGCACACTTGACAACTACTATTTTATTTGGTAATTGCAATGCATGCAATAAATCAAGACTATGTGGATCATTGTGAATTGAGGTTCCAGCAGAGGTCATGATATCCTGCAGTGATCATGCATGTATGGATGGTAATAGTCAATTCTTTGGCCATGCAGCAAGCTCTAGTAATAGCAATCAATTCAGCAATTTGTGCCAAGGACATTTCACAAGTAAAGTGCCACACAATGTATTTTATTGTGCAAACTGCATAAACTGTTAGTAGATTCCCATGGACTACTCTCAAACAGGAGTCATACAATAAAATCAGTCGATTTGACTGGTACATCTTCAATATCTGGTCCTGGGTTGGCGCACAGTTGCGTTGCAGGAATGCAGTCGTTCACAAATACTTTTATGCCATCATCAACATTTTTATTTCTTGGAAAGCGCAACCGTACAGCAGGGTCTCCTTTCTCCAACTGCCTTATGGGGAATGCATTTACCTCATCCCTAGAATTATGAGAAGGCAGCCTTCTATGCTAAGTCAACATTACAACTCATCCCTCCTCTCCCTGTAAATAAATAAATTGCACAGAAAGATTAAAGATAAACACATACATTCAAATAACAAGGGCTGTAAGAAATAACATCAAAATGTAGCATATAATAAAACACACTGCAATGATAGCTATTGACAAATGTAGTTTTCTAACTATTTGGGTTTTGTCCTGACTTAACCAGGGGTTTGGACTAACTTATTTATGTTCATATCAACTGCAGCGTCAAAGGGATTCTTTCTCCTCCACACCTTCCACTACAAATCACTACACCCAGTTACCTTCCTTACATTCTACCACCTGCCATCTTTCAAATGTATCATGTTACCTTTTGCCTCACACACTTCTTTTGGACACAACCATTTCAAAATGCTCCTCTAGCAGTTTCGCACACGTACACCCAATTTCCTGCCTTTATCACCTGCTCTTTCTGACCACTCAGGTATTATGTCTCTGCACATACTAATCTTGATATATTTTCACTCAGTACCTCAAAATGTTTTCATTCATCGCAGCCTGAGTCATCCTTTCCATCCAGGCTGGAGCATCCATGGTTCATGCCACTCTTCCCTTTAAAAGAAAAAATGAGGTTTTACCCAACACAGAATGCGGAGTAGGCAGTAGCTCCACAAGATATTTCTCAATTACTGCTTCCAGTTCTAACCCCTATTCATAGCTAACTGGATATATTCACCCAACACCCTGTTGAAGCATTCTACCAAACCATTTTTGCGAGTGTGGTAAGCTGCCTTTTTATGGTGCGTGATCCCTTCTTCCCTCAGAAATGGCACCTACAGTCACTTATAATAGTATTCTTCCATTAAAATGGCAAATCTCTTTTCCTGATCCCAAGCACTGAAAGGGATCATAAATTTCAATGGTCAGTTTTTCACATGCTTTTTGCGGAAACTCTACTGGTATAATAGGAGTGACCATGGATATGTAAGGCTTGTCACTGCATGAGCATGCTACACAATTCCTGACAAATCTCTCAACATCATTGTCCATTCAAGGTCACCGAAAATCCAAGTGTACTTTACTTTTTATGGCTCATATACCTCCATGTCCAACTTGAGACAAAATTAACAAACGTTGACTGAGAGTGGTAGGTACCACAAACCTGTCACACACATACAATACCATTCATCACCAACAATTCTTCCCACACATTTTTAAATTAATTTAAGATCTCATTGTTCTTTGCTTTAGACTTCAATGGCAAATTACTTCTCAAAGATTGTAACATTTGATTCCTCCGCACTGCCTCCCTCCAATCCTCCTCTGAAATAGTTCATTCACAAGATTTACTTTGGCCACTATCCACTCTCCATCTTCCATATACTCAAAGAGATCCAAATGTAATTACAAAAGACAATCCGCATTTATTTCTTTAACTCTGGGTATGTATGTAATGGTAAATGCATACTCTTGCAAATGATGCAGCCATTTAGCTGTATGTGGAATTGCTCTCCAGGCCCACTTTGGGGAAAATAAACCAATAAGAGGCTTGTGATCAGTTTGCAGCTTACACTTTGTACCCCATGCAAAAGTGTTTTACACCTCACCAACACACCAATGTCTCCTTCTCAATGGTTGAATACCTACTCTTAGCACCTTTTAAGCATCTGTGATGCAAATGTCACAACCATCTTGCATACCTGCATTATAATTGCACCCAAACCATACTCACTGGCATCGTTGACAACACACAGATAAAATAGTTTCAACACCATTAATTTGATGATAGTTTGTGTAACCATCACAAAAGCCAGTTGACAAGCATCTGACCAATGATAATGTACTTCCTTCTTCATCAAGGATTGTACCACATGTACCTTTACAGCAAAATCTTCCACAAATGTAGAGTTCAGCCAAACAAAGAAAGGATCACAATTGATCTCTGTCCATGGGTTGTGGTGCTCTCTCAATGGCCATTAACTTTAACTTGGGTATCACCCCTCACATGACAATGTATGTCCCAGATACTCCACTTGACCAACTTGAAACTTAAACTTCTCTACACCAATTGTAAGTGCAGCACGTTCCAACATATTCAGAAACTTTTCTAAAACTTCATCATGTTGTATGTTATTAGAATGGATCACTGACATAATGTTCAATCATAAAATATCTGATCACAAAAATTGATAACAAGAATATTGACTCCTTGTACTTGACTATTAAAACCACAAATATCGAGAATAGAAATATCATTGGTAGAAATATTGATTTTCACGTATATCAAAACAAAAATATAGAAAACATACATATTGTTACCTTAATTTATACATTTAGGCCCTCATTACAACCCTGGCAGTAAATGCCGCCGCCCGCCGTGCTGACGGCCGCCAACATACCGTGACCATGGTGATAAACCAGTATGGGTATTATGACCCACATAGAGAAATCCGCCACTATACAGACACCCTCACAAGTCCACCAGCCCAAAGGTCAGTGATAAACTGGCGGTACCAAAACCCATACCATTACCAGGATGACCCACGAATCACTGCGACAGTCATTCAATTGTGGTAAACCATTGGCGGTACACACCGCCGCGCTCAAAATACACACACACTAACAAAACTACACCACATTGGACAATTCAAATTATACACACCTGACACACATACACACACCATACCCACACACCCAATCCAATATAAAACACACACCCACATTACCCACAACCCCTTACAATGAAAAAAAATATTGCAAACTGAGAGAGAGACAAGCCAGGAGCACCCACTGAATCAGAGCCACATAACACCATCACCAATACACCATCCACGCCCCTCACAGCACACACCCCAACACATCACCCCACACACCCTCACACATACCACTCACACTACACCCAAGGCACCACAAAGACACCACAGGTTCTCTGAGGAGGAGCTAAGGGTCATGGTGGAAGAAATCATCCAGGTAGGGCCACAGCTATTCGGATCACAGGTGCAGCAGATGTCCATTGCAAGGAAGATGAAGCTATGGCGGAGAGTCTTGGACAGGGTCAATGCCGTGGGACAGCACCCCAGAACAAGGGATGACATCAGGAAGAGGTGGAACGATCTACGGGGGAAGGCGCATTCCATTGTAGCAAGACATCAGGTATCCGTACAGAGGACTGGTGGTGGACTCCCACCTCCTCCCCCACAACTAACAACATGGGAGGAGCAAGTCTTGGCGATCATGCATCCTGAGAGCCTCGCAGGAGTAGCAGAAGGACTGGACTCTGGTAAGTCAAATCTTTACTGCTATATCCCCCACCCTACCTGAATGCCATCACAAACTCCTACCCTTACCCTCACCCCCATCACTCCACCACCTCACATATACCCCACTATCACAACCCACCCATCCCAATACCAAGCCATGCATGGACACCCATCACAGACCTGCATGGACACCCATCACCACAGCATGCACACTAGTGACAAATCACTTAGCCAAACCAATAACTTCTCACACAACCCAAACGTGCCTTGCTAATAACAACCATAGATGGAAACATATCCAGGCCCAAGATGGCACACGCAGATACAATAACACCGCATTTACATCCCCACAGGACCCCCACTCAACATTACCGGAGAGGAGGTGCCACTAACATCCAGCCCCCCCCATAAGAGGCCCACAGTGATGACAGCAGCTTTGCACGCCTGGATCACGATGACCAACCTGGCCCATCAGAGACCTCTGGACAGTCGGTTACCTTGCCACAGTCCCAACCCACCACAGGGCATCCCCCCTCAGGAAACACCAGCACAGCACCGACCCGGCGGGCCCATCCCTCTGTCTCCAGGACACGTCAATCAGCAGTGTGTCCACCAGTACAGGGACCCCAGGCAACCCAAGACAATCAGAGACCTGGGGTCAGTGGCAGTGGGCAAACGGTTTAGGGGACAGAGGCACAGGATAACAGGGAAGCTGGGAGGACTGCCTTGTGACAGGGGGGGACAGGCCCAGGGAACCCACTCTCCACAAGGCACTTGCAGGGATCCTGGGAGCATACCACCATTCCCAGGAGACCTTGGGCCAGATACTGTACAAGTTGCAGGAGACCCAGGGGCTGCAGGAGGGACAGTACCTGGGGGTCAGTGAGGACCTCAAATACATCCACACCATCCTGGTCACCTTTGCAGGGGTTCTAGCTGACATGGCCAACACCATGAGGGAGGCAGTGGCACACTAACGGGCCCCTGACATTAGCCACACCAAAGAACAGCCCTCCACCTCCGCCGACACTAGTGGACAAGAGGCCCCGCCACAGGACCAACAGGCCACCAGCACCCCACCCCCTACAGAAGGAGAACCACCCCGCAAACGGTCCCTGCGATCCAGGCAGAAGCCAGAGAACATTGCCAAGACCCCCACCAGGAAATAAGACTCTTCTGAATGTCACCCTTGTGTCCCACTCTGTCACCCTGTCCACCTTGTACTGCCATTGCTCCCCTTCCTATGCCCCCTTGGACAATGCACCTGTGATACAAATAGACTAGACTCTATCCTGGACATTCGTCCACCATCACCACAGCCCACTGCACATCCCCCTCTACTTATTAGCACTTAACAAAACACCCTTGTACAAATACAAGTATGGAGTCTGTCAAATGATTGAAATATGTATTAGTGAAACAAGCTGTAAACATTGCAATTCCTATATACAGTTATGTATACATAGGTATGGCCTGTAGTGGGCAGCAGTAAACACCAGGAGCCAGAGTGGGGCACACATATCTGAAAATAGAGATGCCAAAGGGTACAGTAAGTGGCCATAGACATAGGTAAATCAGGCTACCATGTCCAATGTCTAACAAAAACTGAAATGGAAAGTGAAGTTACAGTGTCTTACCTGTGTGTCACTGGAAGTACTGTTGAATGAGTGAACTTCTGTTGTCCACATCTTCTTCCTCTGCCTCCTCTTCCTCACTGTCCACAGGCTCCACCACTGCCACAAGACCATCTCCAGGCCCCTCCTCCTCCAGGAAAGGCACCTGGCATCTCAAGGCCAGGTTGTGAAACTTGCAACATGCAACAATGATCTGGCACACCTTCTTTGGTGAGTAGTACAGGGATCCACCTGTCAGATGGAGACACCGGAATCTGGCCTTCAGGAGGCCAAAGGTTCTCTCAATTATCCTCCTTGTTTGCCCATGTGCCTCATTGTAACATTCCTCTGCCCTTGTCCTGTCATTCCTCACTGGGGTCAGTAGCCATGAGAGGTTGGGGTAACCAGAGTCATCTGCAAATATCAAGGGATACCTGTTAGACACACACTCACCCTGAGGGAGAGCCCCACACCCATATACCCATATACCTACATCAACTGGGTGGGAACCATGGGCTTGCCTATTAGCCACACCTGGTACCTCTGTAATTGTGACATCACATATGGAATGCTGCTATTCCTCACAATAAAGGCATCATGCACAGAGCCAGGATACGTGGCATTCAGATGGGAAATGTACTGGTCTGCCAAACACACCATCTGCACATTCAGAGAGTGAAAGCTTTTTCTTTTCCTGAAGAGTTGTTCATTTCTCCAGGGGGAGGGGACAAATTCTATATGTGTACCATCAAAGGCACCAATGATGTTGGAGTTATGTCCCAGGGCATAAAAGTCAGCCTTCACTGTGGGCAAATCCTCCACATGGGGTAATACGATGTAGCTGCGCATGTGTTTCAGCAGGGCAGACAACAATTTGGTCAACACGTTGGAGAACATTGGCTGAGATATGCCTGATGTCATGGCCACTGTTGCTTGGAACGAACCACTTGCCAGGAAATGGAGCACTGACAGGACCTGCACTAGAGGGGGGATACCTGTGGGCTTGCGGATAGCTGAAATCAGGTCTGGCTCCAATTAGGCACACAGTTCTTGGATTGTGGCTCTATCAAGTCTGTATGTAAGGATAATGGCCCTCATTACAACATTGGCAGTAAATCCCTCTTACCGCCGTGCAGAAGACCGCCAACACACTGCCGTGGCCGCGGAATCCTGCCACAGCTATTACGACCCACAGCTCAGAATCCGCCAAAATATAGACACCCACACAAGTCCGCCACACCAAAGGTCAGTGATAAACTGGCGATAACAAAACCTCCACCGTCACATCAACAGGAATATGCCCACAATATCACAACCCACGAATCCACGCAGTGGTCTTTCAACCACGGTATTCCATTGGCGGTGCACACCGCCGCGCTCCAAATACACACACATTTACAAAACACAACCACATTGGACAAATCGAAATACACACACCTGATACACATATACACACCACTCCCACACACCGAATACTATATAAAACACCCACCCACATTACCCACAAACCCTTACAACAAACAATTTGGAGGAAGCAGAAAGACAGCAAAGCAAAGACCACACCAGCAGACAGAAGCACACAACACCATCACTCATACACATCCGCGCACAAAACACCACACACCCCTAAACATCACCTCACTCATCATAACACACACCATCTCACACATCACCCACACCACCCCATGGCACCGCAAAGACACCCCAGGTTTTCTGAGGAGGAGCTCAGGTTCATGGTGGAGGAAATCTTCTGGGTAGAGCCACAGCTATTCGGATCACAGGTGCAGCACACCTCCATAGCTAGGAAGATGGAGCTATGGCGCAGAATCGTGGACAGGCTCAATGCAGTGGGACAGCACCCAAGAACACAGGATGACATCAGGAAGAGGTGGAACGACCTACGGGAAAAGGTGCGTTCCGTGGTCTCAAGACACCACATTGCGGTTCAGAGGACTGGCGGCGGACACTCACCTCCTCCCCACAACTAACAACATGGGAGGAGCAGGTCTTGGCTATACTGCATCCGGAGGGCCTCGCAGGAGTAGCTGGAGGAGTGGACTCTGATAAGTCAAATCTTTCACTACTTCATCCCCCACCCTACCTGCATGCTATCACATACCCCCACCGTCGCTCTCACCACCATCACTCCAACTCCTCACATATGTCCCACTATCACAAACCACACATCCCAACACCAAGCCCTGCATGCAACAACAAAGCATGGGCACCCATCAACAAAGCATGTCCACTACAGATACCTACACAGACCCCTAAACAATTATCACTCAAGGTCCTACACAAGAATGTAAGCACTGTGGTACAGGGTCACCCACCCATTGCACACCATGGGTCACACAGATGCAATAATCATGCCTTTACACCCCTGCAGGACCCCTACCCAACGTCACCGGACAGGAGGTTCCAGACATGTCCACTCCCCCCACAGAAGAGGCCCACAGTGATGACTGCAGCTCTGTCCAACTGGATCTAGATGACCAGACCAGCCCATCTGGGACCTTGGGACAGTCGGTTCCCCTCACACAGTCACAGGCCACTACAGAGCCTCCCCCCTCAGGAAACACCAGCACAGCACCCACCCAGCGGGCCCATCCCTCTGTCCCCAGGAAACGTCAAGCAGCAGTGTGTCCACCACTACAGGGAACCCAGGCTAACCCACCACCCAAGAACAGCAGGGACCTGGGGGCAGTGGCAGTGGGCACACGGTTCAGGGGACAGAGGCTCAGGAAAACAGGGGAACTGGGAGGTCTGCTGTGCGACAGGGGGAGGACAGGCCCAGGTAACCCACTCTCCACAAGGCCCTCTCCAACATCATGGGAGCGTACCATCATTACCAGGAGATGATGGCAACGGTACTGGCCAAGTTTCAGGAGACCCAGCGGCTGCAGGAGGAACAGTATTTGGGATTTAGGGAGGAACTCAAGTCCATCAACACCACCCTGGGCACCATTGTAGGGGTGCTGAAGGACCTCGTGAACACCGGGAGGGACACTGTGGCACAACAAGGGGCCCCTGACACTAGCCTGGATGATGAACTGCCCACCACCTCTGCCGGCGCTAGTGGACAGGAGGCACCGCCACAGGACCACACACCAGCACCCCACCCCCTGCAGATGGAGAACCACCCCGCAAGCGGTCCCTGAGATCCAGGACAAAGACAGAGAACAATGCCAAGGCCCCCGCCAAGAAATGAGACCATCCTGAATGTCATCCTTCTGTCCCACTTAGTCACCCAGTCCATCCTTAAACTGCCGTAGCTCCCCTTCCTATGCCCCTTTGAACAATGCACCTGTGAGCCAAATAACTGGACTCTGCCATGGACATTCCTCCACCATCACCCCTGACCATTTTACACCCCCCTCCACTATTTAGCACTTACATAAACACCCTTGAATCACAAAACAATCTGGAGTCAGTGTGTGCTTTCACAAATGTGTATTTGCAATAACTGAGGGAAATAGCAACGTCCATTCTATTGTCAATATAACTATGTCACATAGCTCTAGTCCATGAGGTAACATAGCAGAGGTCACACAGTGGGACCTGCATCTGTGAAATCGAAAGGGAAAGTGACAAATTAGGGTCCATACACTGGGTGAATGTGACAGACAGATGATAGGTCGAACACTTTTATCAGATGTAGGAGGCAGTGATGTCTTTTTACCTGAGTCTTACTGGAAGTGTTGCTGGATCGCGGTGTTTCTGTTGTCTATGTCCTCTTCTTCTGCCTCCTCTTCTTCACTGTCCACAGGCTCCACAGCTGCCACAAGACATCCTTCTGGACCATCCTCCTGCAGAAAAGGCACCTGTCGTCGCAAAGCCAAGTTGTGCAGCATACAGCAGGCCACGATGATCTGGCACACCTTCTTTGGTGAGTAGTATAGTGAACCACCTGTCATATGGAGGCACCGGAACCTGCCCTTCAGGAGGCCGAAGGTCCTCTCTATAACCCTCCTAGTTCGCCCATGTGCCTCATTGTAGCGTTCCTCTGCCCTTGTCCTGGGATTCCTCACTGAGGTCAGTAGCCATGACAGGTTGGGGTAGCCAGAGTCACCTGCAAATGTCGAGGGACAACTGTTAGACACACACTAACCCGCAGGGACAACCCCATACCCAGACAACTATTCACATTGTATGTGGTGCTTGTCCTCACCTAGTAGCCACACACAGTGCCTCTGGAGTTGCCCCATCATACAAGGGATGCTGCTATTCCTCAGAATGTAAGCGTCATGCACTGAGCCAGGAAATTTGGCATTCACATGGTAGATGTACTGGTCGGCCAAACACACCATCTGCACATTCATCGAATGGTAGCTCTTCCTGTTTTCTGTACACCTTTTCACTCCTGCGGGAGGTACCAAGGCCACATGTGTCCCATCAATGGCACCTATGATGTTGGGGATATGTCCCAGGGCATAGAAGTCACCTTTCACTGTAGACAAATCCTCCACCTGAGGAAAAACGATGTAGCTGCGCATGTGTTTCAGCAGGGCAGACAACACTCTGGACAACACGTTTGAGAACATAGGCTGGGACATCCTTGATGCTATGGCCCCTGTTGTTTTAAAAGACCCACTTGCCAGGAAATGGAGTACTGACAGGACCTGCACTAGAGGGGGGATTCCTGGGTCTGGCTCCAACTGGGCACACAGTTCCTGGATTGTGGCACGATCAACTCTGTAGGTGACTATTACATGTCGCTCTTCCATTGTCGACAGGTCCACCAGCGTTCTGTACACCGGAGGATGCTGCCATCTCCTCACCTGCCCCAGCGGATGTGCCCTATGGATGAGAACAGCAAGCAGAGGGTCAGCCAGCACTGCGGTACTAAAACAACAACCTTATTGCACACATTTGTCAATCCGCTATGTGCCTGTCTTGGTGGGTATGCAAGGCCTAGATATGTGTGACGCTTTAAAAAAAAAAGCCATGTGACCCCCTGAAATGGCGGCTGCCTGACCTGTAATGTGGGACAAGGGGATATGAGGTAACTGCGCTTGTGTTGTACACCCTCGCGGGAGGCGTTTGAAGCCTGCGGTGCAATCCTGCATTGGTTAACATTGGACCCTATGGGTCCCAGGAGCCAATGACGATGTACGCCGGTGGCGACGGTACGCACCGCCGCGGACGTGACCGCCATTTTTGCTCTGTTCACTCACTTGATACCTGATCTTCAACAGGAGAGGACCTACACTGCGAGTGCTGCTGTGACCTCAGTCTGGAAGCGACGATGGCTGATGTGTCTGGGGAAAGGGCCCCTGCCTTCACATCAAAGGAGTTAGATAAACTAGTGGATGTGGTCCTCCCCAGTACATGCTACTCTACGGTCCTCCAGACAAACAGGTGAGTACACTGTGTGCATGCTGTATGGGCAATGCCTATTTGGAGTGGTGTGGATGGGAGATGGGGGGGATGAGGCGTGCATGATTTGACGGTGAGTGTATGTGCATCAGGGCAAGGGTGGGAATGTGGGCCAATGACTGTGACGGTCAGGACGAATATTATTGTACTTTTCCCCTGTACTATTCCTGTAGGTCAGCGCCCACCAGAAGAAGGATATTTGGCGTGCCATCGCCAAGGACGTCCAGGCCCTGGGGGTCCACCACAGACGGAGCACCCACTGCCGTAAAAGATGGGAGGACATTCGCCGCTGGAGCAAGAAGACGGCGGAGGCCCAGCTGGGGATGGCCTCCCAACATGGGAGGGGTGTCCGTCGCACCATGACCCCCCTGATGTTCCGTATCCTGTCGGTGGCGTATCCGGAGTTGGATGGGTACCTGAGAACATCACAGCAGCCACAAGGGGGTGAGTACAGTCACATCCATGTGACTCTGCGCGCATTGGAGGTGTATGGCTGTGGTAGGTGGGCTGTGGGTTCCCCTAGGCTAGGGCAAGCATTGTAGGCAAGGACCCTTTGTGAGGCAGGCTAAGTGGCACCCCAACCCCACCAGTAGTAAGAGCCATCTACACCTAGTCAGGCTCCTGTGACTTCCATGTGTGCAGCAATCGGGCATAGGCCATGTACCCCATGTCCGTGTGAGGAATTAGGGAACTCTAAGTGCATGGTGTAGTGCAGAGGGCTGCTGCGTCTGTAGTGTCCGCTAACGGTAGCGGTATTGCATGTACTGAACATGTCTTTCTACTTTGTTCCCCCCCCTTTTTGTGGTATTCCTGTTCTTCTGTGCATTAGCATCATCAGGCGGAGGAGCTGTGCCACCGGAGCAGGAGAGAGCTGCATCCCACATGGCCCTGGAGGGCGACACTACAGAGTCAGAATTCACCAGTGGGACGGAGGGCGAGGGGAGCTCCACAGTGGGGACTGGAGCAGAGACCAGCGACACCGACTCCTCCTCTGATGGGAGCTCCCTTGCGGTGGCGGGCCCCTCTGTGTCCCCGCATCTACAGGTACAGCCGCCACCCCCCCACCAGCACCGCCCTCCCAGAAGCCCCTCAGCGTGTGGCCCGTGGCCGCTCACCCAGGAGGGAGGGCATCTTCTTCGCCCCAGGCACCTCAGCCCCTGCCCCAGTCATCCCTGCTGCCCTCAGTGAGGAGGCCATTGACCTCCTGAGATCCCTCACTGTTGGGCAGTCTACCATTCTGAATGCCATCCAGGGTGTAGAGAGGCAGTTGCAACAGACACATGCATACCTGGAGGGCATTCATTCTGGTCAGGCAGCCCAACAGAGAGTATTTCAGTCTCTGGCCTCAGCACTGATGGCAGCCATTGTCCCTGTGTCCAACCTCCCCCCTCCAACTTCCTCTACCCAGACCCAATCCCCAGTACCTGAGCCTATCCCAAGCACACCATCAGACCAGCATGCACACACCTCAACACACAAGGGTAGCTCTGGCAAACATAAGCACCACACATCCCACAAGCACTCACACAAGCATCATACCCATTCACACATACCAACATCCACTGCCTCCACTGTGTCCCTCTCCTCCCTGTCACGTCTCCACTCACACCTGCATGCACTACATCCTCAGCCACTACCTCCATCACCAGCACGCCCACCACCACACACCACTAACGTGCAATCAGCACCCCATTACCATTCACACATCCCCTGTGTCCTCTACCAGTGTGTCTGAGCCCTCCTTCCAAAGTGCACACACGCAGTCACACACCCACCCAACAGCCATCCACCTCACGACAGCCTCCAGCCCATGCAACTTCATCCAAAGTCAGCAAACGAGCACCTCCTACAACCACTACCTCTTCCTCCACTCCCAAACCCCCTCCATCATAGTATGTGCCGTGTATGTGTTCCCTGTGTGGTGCCTAACTGTATCACTGAGGCTCTGCTAACCCGAACCTCAGTGTTTATGCTCTCTCTGCTTTCTTAATTTGTCACTGCAGGCTAGTGACTACATTTACCAATTCTCATTTGGCACACTGGTACACCCATATAATTCCCTTGTATATGGTACTTAGGTACCCAGGGTATTGGGGTTCCAGGAGATCCCTATGGGCTGCAGCATTTCTTTTGCCACCCATAGGGAGCTCAGACAATTCATACACAGGCCTGCTACTGCAGCCTGAGTGAAATAACGTCCACTTTATTTCATAGTCATTTTTCACAGCACATAAGTAACTTGGTTGGGTGCCCAGTTACTTAGTGTGTGGGCACCCTGGCACTAGCCAAGGTGCCCCCACATCGTTCAGGGCAATTTCCCCAGACTTTGTGAGTACGGGGACACCATTACACATGTGCACTATACATAGGTCACTATGTATAGTGTCACAATGGTAACTCCGAACATGGCCATGTAACATGACTAAGATCATGGAATTGTCACCCCAATACCATTCTGGTATTGGAGGGACAATTCCATGATCCCCTGGGTCTCTAGCACAGAACCCGGGTACTGCCAAAATGCCTTTCTGGGGTTTCAACTGCAGCTGCTGCCAACCCCTCAGACAGGATTCTGCCCTTCTGGGGTCTGGGCAGCCCCGGCCCTGGAAGGCAGAACAAAGGATTTCCTCTGAGAGAGGGTGTTACACCCTCTCCCTTTGGAAATAGGTGTGAAGGGCTGGGGAGGAGTAGCCTCCCCCAGCCTCTGGAAATGCTTTGATGGGCACAGATGGTGCCCATCTCTACATAAGCCAGTCTGCACCGGTTCAGGGATCCCCCAGCCCTGCTCTGGCATGAAACTGGACTAAGGAAAGGGGGTGACCACTCCCCTGACCAGTAACTCCCAGGGGAGGTGCCCAGAGCTCCTCCAGTGTGTCCCAGACCTCTGCCATCTTGGAAACAGAGGTGTTGGGGGCACACTGGACTGCTCTGAGTGGCCAGTGCCAGCAGGTGACATCAGAGACCCCCTCTGATAGGCTCTTACCTTTCTTGGTAGCCAATCCTCCTTTCTTGGTAGCCAAACTTCCTTTTCTGGCTGTTTACGGTCTCTCCTCTGATGTATTCTTCAGATAATGGATGCAAGAGCTCACCAGAGTTCCTCTGCACTTCCCTCTTTAACTTCTGCCAAGGATCAACCGCTGATTGCTCCAGGATGCCTGCAAAACCGCAACAAAGTAGCAAGACGACTACCAGCAACATTGTAGCGCCTAATCCTGCTGGCTTTCTCAACTGCTTCCTGGTGGTGCATACTCTGAGGGCTGTCTGCCTTCACCCTGCACTGGAAATCCCGAAGAAATCTCCTGTGGGTTAACGCAGGCACCAAACTTCTGCATCACCAGTCCTCTGGGTCCCCTCTCATCTCGACGAGCGTGGTCCCTGGAGCACAGGAGCTATATCCAAGTGACTCCCACAGTCCAGAGATCCTTCAGTCCAAGTTTGGTGGAGGTAAGTCCTTGCCTCCCTACGCTAGACTGCAAACCTGTGTACTGCGTGTTTGCAGCTGCTCCGGCATCTGTGCACTTTTCTAAGGAACGGGTACATAGCGCGCTTTATAAATTATTGATTGATTGATTTGTGCACAGCCTAGTCTGGGTCCCCAGCACTCCGTCCTGCAGTGCTCAACCCTCTGAGTTGGACTCCGACGTCGTGGGACCCTCCTTTATGACTCTGAGCCAGCTTCGGTTCACAAATCATCTAAGTGCCTGCTCTGGTACTTCTGTGGGTGCTGTCTTCTTCTATGGGGGCTCTCTGAGTTGCTGAGCGCCTCCTCTATCTCCTCCTCCAAGGGGCGGCATCCTGGTCCTTCCTGGTCCCCAGCAGCACCCACAAACCTCTACCATGACCCTTGCAGCTAGCAAGGCTTGTTTGCAGTATTTCTGCGTGGAAACACTTCCACAACCTCCAGCACGCCGTGGGACATCTTCCAACCAAAGGAGAAGTTCCTAGCCCTTTTCGTTGTTGCAGAATACTTGGCTTCTTCCACCCAGAGGCAGCCTTCTTGCACCTTCATCCGGGGTTTCCTCGGCTCCTGCCCCCCCTGGACACTACTACAACTCTTGGACTTGGTCCCCTTGCCTTGCAGGTCCCCAGGTCCAGGAATCCGTCTTCAGTGCTTTGCCTGTGTTTGTGGTTCTTGCAGAATCTCCCTATCACGACTATTGTGTCCTATTGGGGTAGTAGGGGTACTTTACTCTTACTTTTCAGGGTCTTGGGGTGAGGTATCTTGGACACCCTGTTTTCTTACTGTCCCTGCGACGCTCTACAAGCTCCCAGAGGTCTGGGGTCCATTCGTGATTCGCATTCCACTTTTGGAGTATATGGTTTGTGTTGCCCCTAGACCTCTGTTCACCTATTGCTTCCTATTGTATTCTACACTGTTTGCATTACTTTTCTTACTATTACTTACCTGTTTTGGGTTTGTGTACATATGACTTGTGTATAGTACTTACATTCTAACTGAGGGTACACACTGAGATACTTTTGGCATATTGTCATAAAAATAAAGTACCTTTATTTTTAGTAACTCTGAGTATTGTGTTTTCTTATGATATTGTGCTATATGATATAAGTGGTATAGTAGGAGCTGTGCATGTGTCCTAGTTCAGCCTAAGCTGCTTTGCCATAGCTACCTTCTATCAGCCTAAGCTGCTAGAAACACCTCTATTCTACTAATAAGGGATAACTGGATCTGGCACAGGGTGTAAGTACCACAAGGTACCCACTATAAGCCAGGCCAGCCACCTACAGACGGGGAAGGGGTGCCTGACGTACCCTGACCCCCCTGATGTTCTGCATCCTGGCGGTGGCCTATCCGGAGTTGGATGGGTGCTTGAAGGCATCACAGCAGCCACAAGGGGGTGAGTACAGATTCTGAATCATGACTTTGCGCGCGTTAAGGTTGTACCTGGGTGGGGGATGTGGGCTGTGGGTGGCCGTAGGCCAGGGCATACTGGCAGGGTAGGTCCCTTGTTGGGCAGCCTCTGAAGCACTCAAACGCCAATATTGTTAGTGGGCATCTACTACTGGGCAGAGTCCTGTTAGCTTCAGGTGTGCAGCCAATGGCGTTGGGCAATGTACCCCATGGGCTGGTGACTTGCTTTGTAACTGGTAGTGCACAGCCTAGTGCATAAGGCTGATCCCTGTGTATTGTGTACGGCAACGGTAGTGTTGTTGCTGGCTTTGACCAAGTGTATCTTCTCTTTCCCCCCACTTCTTGTTTTGTCACCCTGTCCTTGTGTGCATTAGCATCATCTGGTGGAGGAGCAGAGGCACCGGCGATGGAGGGAGCTGCATCCCACATGGGCCTGGAGGCCGAATCCACCAACTGTGAGGGCACCAGTGGGACGGAGGGCGAGGGGAGCACCATGACGCAGACAGGAGGTGACACTACAGACAGTGACTCCTCCTCCGATGGAAGCTCCCTGACACTGGTGAACACCTCTGTGTCCACCTCAACAACAGGTACAGCTGACACCCCCCATACCAGCACCGCCCTCCCAGCAGCCCCTCAGCGTGTTTCCTGTGCCCACTCACCCAAGAGGGTGGGCATCTCCTTCGCCCCAGGCACCTCAGGCACTGCCCCAGTCAGCCCTGCTGCCCTCAGTGAGGAGGCTATTGACCTCCTGAGATCCCTCACTGTTGGGCAGTCAACCATACTGAATGCCATCCAGCGTGTCGAAAGGCATTTGCAACAAATAAGTGCATACCTGGATGGCATTCACTCTGGCATGGCGGCCCAACAGAGAGCATTTCAGGCTCTGGTCTCCGCACTGATGGCAGCCATTGTCCATGTCTCCAGCTTCCCCCCTCCAACTTCCTCTACCCAGTCCCAATCCCCTCAACCACAACCTATCCCAAGCACACCTTCAGACCAGCAATCACCCAAATCAACACATAGAAGTGGCTCAGGCAAACACAAGCACCACACTTCATCTCACAGGCACTCACACAAGCACCATCCCCATGCAGACACACCAACATCTACTGCCTTCACTGTGTCCCCCTCCTCCTTATTGTCCACCTCCCTCCCAGTGGCATCTCCACTCACACCTGCATGCACTACATCCTCATCCACTACCTCCAGCATGCCTATCACTACACACCCCTCACTGACAGACACCACCCCCACAACCATGCACACGTTCCCCAGGTCCTCTCCCACTGTGTCTGTGACACCCTCCTCCCAAAGTACACAAATGCACGCACACCCACACCCAACAGCCATCTACCTCACAACAGCATCCAGCTCATGCACCTGCACCCAAACACAGCAGACTGACACCTCCTATAAGCACTCCCTCTTCCTCCACTCCCAAACCTTCACCCTCTTCCCACCACAATGTCTCTAAGAAGCTTTTCCTAGCCAACATTGACCTCTTCCCTACCCCTCACCCTGTCATTCACTTCAGGCCAGGTTGGCCAGAACCCAGCCCAACACCTCAGCCACCAAGTCCACGTCCGCTGAGGTTTCTGCAGCTGTGAGAGGCTCTAAGGAGGCACCCCTTAGCCCAGCCAGTGTGCCACCAACACCTGCCAAGGCCAAGAATGCTCCGCCACCTGGCAAAGGCAAAAAGGGGACAGCATCCAGCAAGGAGAAGTAGGCACAACCAGTCAGCAAAGCCAAGTCAAAGACTCCAGCTGGCAGAAGCAAGGAGGCACCACCATCCGCCAAGCGCAGGAAGAGGCGCAGAACACCAGCAAGGGCACTTCAGCTGTTCGAGGCTGCAGGTGAAGGCCTGGAGGTTACCACCACAACCGCCAGCACCGCCACCAGCACCGCGGCCAGCACTGCCACCTGCACCGCCGCAAGCACCGCCACCTGCACCGCCGCAAGCAGCACCACTGGCAGCAGCAGCAGCCCCAGTGGGTGGCCGTCTGAGGCAGAAGGGGAAGGACTGGAGCCTCCCCCCACCACTGGCAGCACCTACACCAGCACCTTTACTGCTACTACTGTACAGCCGCCCCGCCAGCGGATGGACTATAGTCCTGCCTCTGCGGAGTGTCATGCATCCTGCCCACAGATCATTGTGTAGGTCTGACACACAGGTGAGTGACTGTGACCTTGCACTCCCCATGTGCAGCATCACAGGGCACAAAACCCCCTCCAGAACCAGTGGAAGAAGGCATCCACTCACCCTATCATTGGCAGGATGAAGCACACTGGGCACAAAGCCCCCTCCAGAACCAGTGGAAGAAGGCATCCATTCACTCCCTCCTTTCCAGGATGAAGCACACTGGGCACAAAGCCCCTTCCAGAACCAGTGGAAGAAGGCATCCACTCACCATATCATTTGCAGGATGAAGCACACTGGGCACAAAGCCCCCTCCAGAACCAGTGGAAGAAGGCATCCACTCACCCTATCCTTGGCAGGATGAAGCACACTGGGCACAAGGCCCTCTCCAGGACCAGTGGAAGAATGCATCCACTCACCCTATCCCTGGCAGGATGAAGCACACTGGCACAAAGCCCCCTCCAGAACCAGTGGAAGAAGGCATCCACTCACCCTCTCCTTGGCAGGATGAAGCACACTGGGCACAAAGCCCCCACCAGAACCAGTGGAAGAAGGCACCCACTCACCCTATCCTTGGCAGGATGAAGCAAACTGGGCACAAAGCCCCCTCTAGAACCAGTGGAAGAAGGTGTCTACTAGAAAGACTGTGGCCTTCACTCCCGAGGACCAAGCAGTGGGCAAACCACCCACTTGAGAGACTGTAGCCTTGCACTCCCCAGGACCAAGCAGTGGGCAAACCACCCACTAAAGAGACTGTGGCCTTGCACTTCCCAGGACCAAGCAGTAGGCAAACCACCCACTAGAGAGACTGTGGCTTTGCACTTCCCAGGAACAAGCAGCGGGCAAACCACCCACTTGAGAGACGTGGCTTTGCATTCCCCAGGACCAAGCAGCGGGCAAACCACCCACTAGAGAGACTGTGGCTTTGCAGTCCCCAGGACCAAGCCGTGGGCAAACCACACACTTGAGAGACTGTGGCTTTGCACTCCCCAGGACCAAGCAGTGGGCATGGAGCTCCCTCCAGGAGCAGTGGCGTTGTACCATCTTCCGGCTGAGGTGACCTGCCCATTCCCTGTCCCCCTGAGGTGCCTGTGTGTTTTCGACCTGATGCCCCTGCAGTGTTCTCTCTGTATTGAGGCAGGAGTCAAGTGTGGGCTTGGCGTATGTGCTTTGGCCCAGTGGGCCAGGGACATTTTGAGTGGGCATTGTCCCGCCTTTTGTATATATTGTATATATTGTAACTACAGTTTTTGCTTTCTGAACGTTTATTTAAATATTTCTAATATTACACTCATTTGCCTCCATTCCTTTTGTCCTTGCGTTATTCCTGAGGGTTATAGGGTGTGTATGTAATGTTGTTGCATCTGTTTGTGTGTATGGTGTTGGGGTGAGGGTGGGGGTTGGGGTGTTGCGTGTGTGTGTCACTCTCTTTTTCCTCCTGCCCTCCCTTGTGTGCTAGGTGCAGTACTCACCGTGGTCGGTAGCGGCGGCGTTGCTGCTCCTGATATATGAGCAGATACACCAGCATGGGGAAGACCTGCAGCTCGTGCTCCATGGCGTCCTGGTTCTTCCTTGAGTGGCGAGAGGTGAGTCTTTGCCCTTCAGAACATTGGGCCAGATGTATCAAAGTTTTTTGCATTCGCAAACAGTGAGAACGGCCGTTTGCGAATGCAAAAATGCCTTTCAGTATGTATGAAAGGCATTTACTATGCAATTTTAAGGAATCACTAAAATAGCGATTCCTTAAAATTGCGACCCCGTTTAGAGAATCGCAAATTGTGATTCTCTAAATAAGAAATCACAAATAAGGAATCCTTATTTGCGATTTCCAAACCACATGTATCAAGCAATTCCTTAATGCGAATTTGGCATTAAGGAATCGCAATTACCACCAAGTAAAACTTAGTGGTAACCATGTGCAAATTTTAAAAACTCATTAAAAATGTACATGTCCCCAAAAACTTTTTGGGGTGCAGCAGAGGGGGCCTTAGGCCCCCCAGCACCCTGGGGTTTTGCATTTCCAAAATTGTGAATTCCAGTTAGTAATTTGGGAAATGCAAAAAATTCGCAAATATGGGCCTACAGGCCCATAGGTGCGAATGGGGGATGTTTTGCTATTTGCGATTCGGTAATAGCATTTGCGATTTTTAAGAAATCGCTATTACCGAATCGCAAATATGATACATAGCATTTTTAGAATCAGAAATAGCGATTTCATAAAATTCGCTATTACCGATTCGCAAAAGGCTTTTTTGATACATCTGGCCCATTGTTTCCCCTGTGCTTTTGATGGCGTTGGTACCCTCCCGCAAAAGCTGACG
Source organism: Pleurodeles waltl (assembly GCF_031143425.1). Taxonomy (NCBI): domain Eukaryota; kingdom Metazoa; phylum Chordata; class Amphibia; order Caudata; family Salamandridae; genus Pleurodeles; species Pleurodeles waltl. The sequence continues at coordinate 1,188,873,881 of NC_090440.1, read as the reverse complement.
GATAGACCTCTTGTAATACAGTGGGCGGAACCTTGTCTTCCGCCTGTCTGTTGGCGGTTACTGCCGCGGTGTTTGTTGCTACCACCGTGGTGGTCGGAGTGTTAAAGTGGCTGTATGTGTTGGCGGTTTCCGCCGTGGTCATGATTCCATTTTTTTTTTACAGCTGGCCTGTTGGTGGTGTTACCGCCACTTTAACACTGATCGCCAGTGTTGTAATGAGGGCCTTAATGCGTAAATAATATCAATTTGCACAATATTGACTAAAATATCATCGCCAAAATGATTAATCATTAAATAAAAGATTAAAAAAACACTTTTCACATAAAGCATTTGCAGTGCCTTGCATGTTGTAGAATGGAACCTTTTTGGCTCCTAACAGCCTAATTACCAGTGTTACATAATCATTAGAATGAAATGTAGTGAAAACTTGGTTTAGAAAGTTTGAGGTACAAGCAAAGGAATAAAGCTGTGTGATTTACAGCTCTATTTGTGTTGTAGTTATTGGGGGGTACCCAGGTTGAGGAGAACACTACAAATGGTGACAAGATAGGAGATTAGTAACCCAAAGAAGAAAGTGTTCTCCTGGAGAGTTTGTCGTGGTCCAAGCAAACTGCTTGTGCATGCCACGTGTGCCTTCACCGAAGTGCGAAGGCAACAGTCTTTGTGGAGTCAAAGCGCAACTCTCGTCGGTGTGAAGCATTTGAATGGAAAGAAAGATTCACTAACAAGTCTACGCATCATTGGTCAAGAAGCTACGACCAAGATCCTACTAAAAGGTACTGTGCTGCCATGCAAAATAAAGTTATACATTGTACAGAGCATTAACGCTTAAGGTGGATACAATCAGGCTTTCAAATTGCAATCAAGAACAATCATAAGTTATCACATACAGTAACGAATAAGAGCACTGGCTGACAGAACAACTAAAAAGGAAGCGTACTGTTATTAGACTTATCAGAGTCTTGATAAGAGGAGCATCACAACCTCAGCATCTGACAGGGAGATCCAAGAAGAAGCGCTTGGGTTGGCCTTACTGAGCTGTCCAATACTTGAAGCTGCACACCATCAAAGGTGCCTGGTGGTGCCTCAGACCAACTCCAGAGGTCTCCACGAGTGTTGAGTCGCTAACAAAGGCCAAGAAAAAGATAAAAACTTCAAAGACTGTCCTGGATGACCCAGAGGCCGAACCATCGTCGGGCCTCAGTGATGATGCAGATTCCCAGGGACAGCCAACAGCGCCTGACAGAGCTCCACCCTCAGTGCCAGACACTCCCATGAACAATTACAATGCTGCAGCTTTTCTGAGACCACCACCACTTTTCAATACCACCAAAAAGCAAAATATTGGCAATAGATGGACTGCTTGGATAGAGACATTTGAATATTTCATTCATGCACTTGAAGAGACTGTTAACAGGAAGATTATCACATATCTCAAATATCTTGCTGGTGATGATGTAAAAGAAGTCATAAAGAAATGTTGAAAACTGCCGAAGAAGTCACATACTATCAGATTGAAAATGCTTTGAATCTCAAGTCCAATCCAGTTCTGAATGTTAATTGTGAACAATACATTTTCAGTTAAGATTGTCAAAGATTTGGTGCAACAATGAATGAATTTGTATAAAGATTCAATACACTCATCAAACACAGCTACATTCACTGAATTTGATAATGAAGAAGCCGTGTGTCTTAGAGTATTGATGGATGCTTGTCCGATTTAGTCAGATGACGAATGCTGAGAGAAACTCTTAGTCTGAAACAGGTGTTGACGGCTTCTAGAGCTGATTAACGTGCTAAGAGACAAGCTGCTGAAATGGAGGACGGAGGTGCCCAGGTCAAGTCAGTCATAACTGTGAAAAGAAATTCAAAGCAAAAGTCGGAAGGTCACAAAGTAATGTCTACACATAAAATGAAGTTGTGTTTTAGATGTGGATTTTAATTTCCACATGAAAGATATCATTCCACCGTTGGACAGAAATGTAAAGGCTGTTGGAAAGAGAACCATTTTGTGGCATTGTGTAAAGCAAAGGAAAAAGAAAGTGCATCATGCCGCGAAGACCAAATGGCTGCCAGAACATTCCAGAAGCAATGTTCAAAGCGCTTTCACAAGGCCAAGAATCAGTTGAGGCAAATGAATACTTAATGAAGTCGATCTTCATCTAAACCATCGTCAAACAATTCCTCCTCTATCAGAGGGGGAACATGGCGGGCGGCAGGGACGCTGTGTGCTGAGCATCCTACCTGAGTTCCCTGGTGGACGCCTAGCGCAGTATTCACCCTCGGTGGCAGAGGTGCGGCGGCGGAGGTGCCTCCCTGCAGGCACATGTGTGGGGGCTCCAGCCTCACGAAGACGGATGGCGGCAGCTCGGCTGGGGCCACAGGTTGGGTGCGCGCCACCCTGGATCTCCGTAGGAGTTGCTGAGCAGGCGGCAGCGCGCAGAGCAGGTCTGAAGAAGGACGATCTCGGCAAGGAGACGAGTGCAGGAAGAAGCAGGCATCTCTCACCATCCAAGGCGGTAAGATGCTCCATTTTAGATAAAGGTAAGTGAGGAGCCCATAAAAAGGAGGGTTTAACCCCTTCAATGCGGGCGTCGGCCACTGGCCGACGCCCGCACTACCTCCCTGGTGCGGGTCACGACCAGTGGCCGACACCAGGGAGGTGGTTAATAAATCCTCGGGGTGCGTCGCACCCGAGGATTTATTATTATTTTTTTTTGCCCCAGGGAGACACTGAAGCTCTTCCGTGTCTCCCTCCGCCCCCCAACCGGCCCTTTGTGACGTCAGCGCGCCACGAGGCGCGCTGACGTCACAAAGTTGATTTCCCCATCGGAGCAGGAAGCAGCCTTGCGGCCGCTTCCTGCTCCAATGGGGAAAACGGCCTTCCCCACGTTCGGGAAGGCTTCGTGAAAGAGAAGAGTCTCCTCTTTCTTTCGAGGCCTTCCTGAAAGTGTTTCCTGGCCCCCGATCGCAGCACAGCTGTGATCGGGGGCCAGGAAACACCACTAGATGCCAGGGATTTCACTTGGGGGGTCGGCCCCCTCGGAAAACGGGCCGCCCCCCCACCCCGGTGGCATATTTTTTTTACAAAAAATTTGGTGCCCCCCAGGGGCAACATTTAAAAAAAAAAAAAAAAAATGGACAGGGGATCGCCCATGAGCAGGGCGACCCTCTGTGGGGGCAATATTTTTTTAGTTGTTGTAGGGTTTCCCTGGGGGCCATTTTGGCCCCCAAGGAAACCATACAACAACTAAAAAAATATATATATATATATATATATATATATATATATATATATATATATATATATACAGATATATCTATGTACATGGATATATCTATGTACATGGATATATCTATAGATAGATCTATAGATATATATATATATATATCTATAGATCTATCTATAGATATATCTATGTAGATATATATATAGAGATAGATAGATATATATATATATATATATATATATATATATATATATCACTTTTGTCAATATGTGTGTGGTTTCTCTGGGGGCTGCGATCGGCCCCCAGGAAAACCAGACCCACATATAAAAGAGATATATATATATATATATATATATATATATATACATATACATATATATATTTTTTTTTTTTTTACATATATATATTTTTATATATATATATATATGTATATATAGATTTATATATAGATTTGCCACCAGTTGTCTTGCAGTTGCAGCTTGCGTCTTCAAAGCAATGCACATACTTCAACTGACGCTTTTCAACTGTAGCTTTTAGGCAGCAATAAAAAAGTCAAGTAAGTATTGTGACTATGTTTCTGCTACAAAAGGGTCAGACTTGTCTAGTGGCAGTTTTAGTGCCATAAAGAAGCGCAGAAGGTTTATAGGCCTGCAAAGAGCAAATCTGTATTTTATGTAAATAGCTGAGTACATTAGTAACGTCAGCCATTACCTACTCTATAATACAAATGAAATTTATGTGCGGGGTGGAGGGCGGCTATGGAGAGATGAAGTGCACTTTTGCTGGGTGGTAATGAGGGAATCCGAGGAGGAGGGAGTGGGAGCACCAATAATGATTGTTGGACTGGGCGCAGGAGGTGCTAAAGACTGTGACGAATGGTATGTGACAAGGTGTTTTTTGAGTGTCTTGAAAGAACGTGCTGATTGAGGGAAGAAGCGCAGGTAAGATGGCCTCTACTGTTGCACGTATCTCACACACACCATCGATTTTGTGACTGTCTACGTAGGCTAGTGTTTTAGAGCAACAGTTTAGCCAATAGCAGAGATGGCATCTTGATGGATGACTGCTGCCGGCACTCGGGTTATAGAAGACAGCTCTGACATAGGATCAGAGAATGAGACATCAGATACTGAGACAGCATCTGAGGGATAGGACAATGGCGCAGACTCTGGGAGTGATTTTTCAGTCGAAGAAGTCCCATTCGATAACTCCTCTTCCAGTACATTATGAGGGAGGTGATGAGGACAGTCCTGCTGTCCCTTCGCAAGCAGTCTGTGCAACTGGGTAATAGTGGGTTAGCCCAACCCAGAGAGCAGGTGAATGCGGCAGCAAGCAGAGAGAGAGAGAGTGCTCTCTTGGGAGCTCCCCAATTTAGTTCAGCCTCAAATTCCACCGCCCAAATCGTATTGTGGAGAAATCAAAAATATCTATCGCAAAACAAACTGGTTTTGTAAGGCAGGCACCTGTGTTTTTGGTCCTAGGTTCGGCGGCCATATAGAGAAACACACTAAACCCAAACATTTCTGGAAACTAGACATTCGGGGGAGTCCACAGAGGTGTGACTTGTGTGGATTCCCCAAAGTTTTCTTACCCAGAATACCCTGCAAAGCTGAAATGTTGAATAAAAACTCTATTTTTCTTGCATTTCTGTCACACAAACTACAGGAATATGCTGGGATCCACAAAATTTCTACCACCCAGTGATTCCTCACCTGTCCTGATAAAAACACTACCCCACTTGAGTGCCTACACCTAGTGCCTGTGTCAGGAATGGATCACCCCAGGGTCAACAGCTGCCTCATGTAAGGACCAACATTGACCGTTGTGTGATCTATTCCTGTCGCGGGCACCAGGCCTACCCACACAAGTGAGGTACCATTTTATCGGGAGACTTGGGGAAATGCTGGGTGGAAGGAAATTTGTGGCTCCTCTCAGATTCCAGAACTTTCTGTCACCGAAATGAGAGGGAAAAGTGTTTTTTAGGCCAAATTTTGATGTTTGCAAAGGATTCTGGGTAACAGAACCTGGTCAGAGCCCCACAAGTCACCCCATCTTGGATTCCCCTGGGTTTCTAGTTTTCAAAAATGTGCTGGTTTACTAGGTTTCCCCAGGTGCTGGCTGAGCTAGAGGCCAAAATCCACAGGTAGGCACTGTTTTCTATGAAAAAATGTGATGTGTCCACGTTGTGTTTTGGGGCATTTCCTGTTGCGGGCACTAGGCCTACCCACACAAGTGAGGTATCATTTTTATCGGGTGTCATGGGGAACGCTGAGTGGAAGGAAATTTGTGGCTCCACTCAGATTCCAGAACTTTCTGTCACCGAAATGTGAGGAAAACGTGTTATTTATCTCTAGTTTTCAAAAATGCACAGGGTTGGTAGGTTTCTCTAGGTGCCAGCTGAGCTAGAGGCCAACATCCACAGCTATGCACTTTTCAAAAAACAGCTCTGTTTTCTGTCAAAAAAATGGGATGTGTCCACGTTGTGTTTTGGGGCATTTCCTGTCGCGGGCGCTAGGCCTACCCACACAAGTGAGGTATCATTTTTATCGGGAGACTTGGGGGAACATAGAATAGCAAAACAAGTGTTATTGCCCCTTATCTTTCTCTACATTTTTTCCTTCCAAATATAAGAGAGTGTGTAAAAAATACGTCTATTTGAGAAATGCCCTGCAATTCACATGCTAGTATGGGCACCCCGGAATTCAGAGATGTGCAAATAACCACTGCTCCTCAAAACCTTATCTTGATCCCATTTTGGAAATGCAAAGGTTTTCTTGATACCTATTTTTCACTCTTCATATTTCAGCAAATGAATTGCTGTATACCCAGTATAGAATGAAAACCAATTGCAGGGTGCAGCTCATTTATTGGCTCTGGGTACCGAGGGTTCTTGATGAACCTACAAGTCGTTTATATCCCCGTAACCAGAAGAGTCCAGCAGACATAACGGTATATTGCTTTAAAATATCTGACTTCGCAGGAAAAAGTTACAGAGTAAAACATAAAGACAAATGGCTGTTGTTTTCAGCTCAATTTCAATATTGTTTTTATTTCAGCTGTTATTTTCTGTAGGAAAACCTTGTAGGATCTACACAATGACCCCTTGATGAATTCAGAATGTTGTCTAGTTTTCAGAAATGTTTAGCTTTCCGGGATCTAGCATTGGTTTCACACCCATTCCTGTCACTAACTGGAAGGAGGCTGAAAGCACCAAAAATAGTAAAAATGGGGTATGTCCCAGTAAAATGCCAAATTTGTGTTGAAAAATGTGGTTTTCTGATTCAAGCCTGCCTGTTCCTGAAAGGTGGGAAGATGGTGATTTTAGCACCAGAAACCCTTTGTTGATGGCATTTTCAGGGAAAAAAACACAAGCCTTCTTCGGCAGCCCTTTTTTCCCATTGTTTTAGAAAAAAACTAAATTTTCACTGTATTTTGGCTAATTTCTTGGTCCCCTCCACAAACTCTGGGTACCATTAGAATCCCTAGGATGTTGGAAAAAAAGGACGCAAATTTGGCGTGGATAGCTTATGTGGACAAAAAGTTATTAAGGCCTAAGCAAGAACCACCCCAAATAGCCAAAAAAGGGCTCAGCACGGGGGGGGGAAGGCCCAGCAACTAAGAGGTTAACTAATAGAACGAAAACAATAAACTTAAGCTTACCTTTAGGAGGAGAAGGTGGGGAGGAGAAAGATAAACTTTAGGGTAAAAGTCCTGCCAGTGAGGAGCTCAGGAGAAATTCAAGGAGAGCTACTTTAAGACAGAAAACAATCATTGGCAAAGTCAAAGTGACTCCCTCCGTGCAAGCATATTTCAGGGCTCTTCCATTGATAATCCCTACTTCTAGTGCCCAGATGGAGCAGATGGAGCATTTGGTTTCATTCTCATAGGATGGGGGCATGGCGAGGGAGGGTAATATACCCCCCCAACTTGAGGAATCATCTCAGGTTGGATCCTGTTCTGACAGTCAGGGTGAAGGTAGGGAGAGTGTGAAAGATTCGGAATCATTTAATTCTCCCGACCCTTGGGGGCCTTTGGCGGTATCGGGATCTGCCCCCCCTCAGGGTAACCTGGGGCAGGTTGAACCATCCGAGCCCAACAAACTGTATAACATGTTCCTGGCACTTACAGAGAATATATCAAAGGGGTTTGCGGTCTCAGAGGCAAACCAAAGAGAGATCAGGTCGGCTTGTGAGTCATTGGAATTTTTTTTTATCTTCTGGCACTTAGGACTCAAGGCCTCGAGGAGTTGATGGAGACCATTAAAGGGGAAACAAGTAAGAACAAGGAGGAAATTAAATCACTAAAGGAAAGTGAAAGTAATGTACAGGAGAAATTGAAACATTTGGAAAATTATTCAAGGAGGAATAATTGAAGGATTTTAAAGGTACCAGAAGGTGTCGAAGAAGACGACCTAAAAAAACGAGGTTGTTTCTCTTATAAAAAAACAATGACAGTGGAGGAAAGTGAAGCTGAGATCATGAAGGATATCCAGAGGATCCACAGAGATCCGTTTAGGAGGGATCTTAATAAGAAGAATCCTCTGAAGAGATTGGTTAATATTCAAACATATCAGTTGAAAGAAAAAATATTGGTGAAGGCATTGTGGCTGGGACCCTTAAAAGTTGAGGAGTTTTAATTTGAGATCAGGTCCGATCTATCTAGTGTAACATTAGATAGACGGTGGGGGCTGGGAAAACGATTGGAAGAATTTAAAAGTGTAGGTGCAGTAGCCCAACTCAAATTTCCAGCAACTCTTCGTGTAATGTATAATAATAGAATGTACAATATTAGGGACCCAGCCTTAGCAGATGAAATATTAGAAGGTATAAAGAAGGGTGATACTATGCAGGCCACGCCGGGGAGCTCAAAAAGACTCTAAATGAGACCGAAGGGTCTGTCAATAGGATGGGGGGTCCCCCCGGGTTGGGAGGGTAGGGGGGTCACAGTGGGAACCAAGGTGGCGGAGATTGGGGTTGCATGGAGGGGAAGTTGATTGGGAGGAAGCTATAAAATGTCCTTATGCACCTTAGGCTACTCGCGTATAATTGTATAGGGCTATAGGGTGTCAGGGGGATGGGGCGGGATTATTCCAAAAAATGTCTTGGAATATTATTGGTTTAAGGGTGAAGGCTAGGGCTAAATAAAAATTGTTGTTTCTCAGAGAGTGTCCAGCGCTTATAATAATTCTGCAAGAGACGCATCTAACTAAAGAGGTATATGTTAAGTTTGTTTAAAAGTCACAAATGGATCCAACACTATGGGACTCCTTTCGACCTCGTGGTCTTTTTAGAAGACCACTGAGGTACCACTGTGCTGAAGACTGCCAGTGCAGGTGGATTTCCGCACAGCGTATTATGACTGCTGCCAGCCCTCCGCCCTTTTTTGGATGGAGAGCCGCCAGCAGCCATAATGGCGGTCGGCGGTGAAATGGAGGCTGCTCCACCTCCACCGCCACGTCATCAGAACACTGCCCACTGAATCACAACCCATGATTCGTTGTGGCGGTGTTCTGGTGATGGGGTGCTGGCAGCGGAGCAGCCCCATGGATCCCGTTCCCTCCCGGAGGATCACCGGAACAGGTAAGGTGATCGTCCGTTAGGATAGGGGGGTGGGAGGGTGTTGTGTGTTGTGTGCGTGCATGAATGTGTGTGTGTGAGTGTGTAGAGGGGGTATCAGAGTGCATGTATGCATGTATGCATGCGGGGGTTGTTGTGTGTATGGGAAATGTGTGCACATATGTCTGTGTGTATGTCTGTGTGTATGTGTGCATGTATATGTGCGTGTATGTCAGGGTCTTTGTGTAGTTGGTAGGTGTGTGAGTGTGCATGTAGGGGGGTGGGTGGTGTGTATGTCAATGTGGGGGGTCCTGCCACCTTTGGGGTGGTAGGGGGGTTGTGGGTGTGGGGGGAGGACTCTAGCGAAGGAGAGAGGGGTGGGGGAGACCCCTATCAGTTCCAGGGAAGGAATTCCCTGGCACTGACAGTGCCTACCATCATGGATTGCGTGGCGGTACAGAACCCCACGAAATCCATGGCAGTATGCAGGGTCGTGATACTGCGGGCAGTGTAGTGACGGCCGCCGGGCTGGAGACCGAAGTCTCCAGCCCAGCGGTCATTACCACCCTGGCGGTCGGAGTGGTCCTCCGCCAGGGTTGTAATGAAGGCCTATGTTTGTACAGACCATAATTGTAACACTAGGGGGGTAGCGACTTTAGTTAAGCGACAGGTAAATGTATCATTGGTAGGAGCCAAAACGGATAAGTCAGGTAGATGGGTTGTGGTTACTCTCCTGTTGGAACTAAGAAAATTCACATTGGTAGGGTTTTATGGCCCAAACTGTGATGATATAGAACCTTTGCAGAGGGTTTTTGAGAATCTCTTGGATTGTACGGATCTGGTTATTATGGTTGGGGATTTTAATGTGGTTCTAGACAATAAATTGGGATAGGTCAGCTAGTTCTAGGTCAGTGGGTACACCAAAATCCCAACAGTATCTTAAATTAATGCTGAAAGAGTTCCACTTATGTGATATGTGGAGATTAAGAGCAGGTGAGGAGCGAAAATGTTCTTTTCACAACAGAAAGTACAGCCACGCATCACAAATTGATTATTTTTTAGTTGATAAATCTGTGTGTGGCTTAGTAAAAGATATTATTTATTCTCCTGTACATTTGTCTGACCATGCTGCAGTGACTTTAAGAATGAATTGTCCTCAGGAGGTGGGCGGGAGAAGGTGGACTCTGGATAGGACCTTACTATTAGAGGAAGACATTATAGGCGGACTTCGTAAGGACACCGTGGAGTTCTTTAGAATTAATCATGGTTCAGCCCCTATAGGTATAGTGTGGGATACTTTTAAGGCAGTAACGAGGGGGAGAATTATAAGTGTTGCCAGCTATGGAAGAAGGCAGTATAGGGATCTATTGGAGGGTATAGAAAGGCAAATTTGGTTATGTGATTCTGATTTGGAGAAGGTAGGTGATGAGGAGTATTTGAACAACAAGAGAAGGAATTTGCTGCAGCAGCTGGAATCAGTTTTACAAGCTAAAATAGAGAAAAGATGGGAGGCAAATAAGGAGGCCCAATTTGAGATTGGAGATAATATGGGGAAATTACTGTCCTGGAAAATTAAGAAAGATCAGGTTCGGGATAATATAGAGGAATTTGTGGCTAGTTATTCGGGGGTCAGATTGACATCCCCTGATGATATAAAGGAGGCCTTCCTAATGTTTTTCATATCTCTATATAGGGAGGACGGGGAAGTAGAGGTCAAGGCAGCTGAGAAGTGGTTAGATATGGACGCCCTCCCCCTCCTCACGTAGGACAAGCAGTCATTTTTAATTAGACCTATTATGGAGGAAGAAATAAGAGCAGTCCTAAAAAAGAGTAGTAAGGGGAAGGCGGCAGGGCCGGATGGTATCCTGGTTCAATTTTGTCAGGTTTTGGGTGACTCTATAATTCCTCCGATGACTCAATTGTTTTCAGAGATTTTTCATGAGGGCGCTTCGTCGTCAATTTCGTGGCGTGAAGCTACGATTTCTCTTATTTTAAAACCAGGGAAATCTCCAGTAAGGTGTGAACCTTATAGGGCAATATCTCTGTTGAATAGTGACTATACAATCTGTGCTAAGGTTTTGGCAAATAAGTTAAGTGAGTTAATTGGTGAATTAATTCATCCAGATCAGAAAGGTTTTATACGGAACAGGTTTATGTATAAGCAAACATTTAACCTAATTGGTGCTATCGACTTAGCTACCACGTATCAAGAACCATTAGCAGTTATATAACTGGATGCTATGAAAGCATTTGATAGGGTTTGTTGGAAGTACTTACATTTTGTTCTTGAACAGAATAACTTGGGTAGTAAATTTTGTTGAGCAATTCAGCTGATTTACCAGGCACCAGAGGCTAAGGTTTTGGTGAATGGGAGGCTTATAGATCCATTTGAGATTATTAGGGATACTAGACAGGATTGTCCCCTTTCCCCCTTGTTGTTTGATCTGTATATAGAGCCTTTTGCAAGGAGGATCAGGTGAGATTCAAAAATTTCTCTCTTTAATAGTAAAGGGTGGATGAAGAAAGTTGACTTCAAATCTATCAAACTCTCTTCCTGCATTATTGAGTCTAGTGGATGGATTTGGGAGGATTTTGGGGTACCATATTAATCCGGATAAAACAGAGATAATGGTATGGAATTTGGAGGTCGATAACTGCAGCATGACAAAATCCATGAGGTACTTAGGGTTCTTATTCGATCAGGAGGTGGAGTGAATAACAGAGATTAATATTAGGTCTGTAGTAACAGAATGTAGTAAGTGAATGTTAAGGTGGGCGCACCTGCCTCTTACATTGATGGGGGGGTAGATTTGGTTAAAATGATAATCCTGCCTAAATTGAATTTCCTTTTCAATTCCATTCCACTGTTAATGGATAGTAGGCTCTTGAGTATGTTCCAACAAAAGGTTAACTTGTTTATTTGGGCACAAAAAGGTTCTAGGATTGCATGGAAGAAACTGCACAGAAGAAAGGAGAAAGGAGGCCTTACTTTGCCTGATTTACAGTATTATGTATGGGCATTTCATCTTAGGAATGTTAGAATGTTATTCTCTGATCCAGATCTCTCAGCGGTTGGAGAAATGCTTAATTGAATGGTAACAACAGAAAAAGGTGCAGCCACATACTTTTTAAATACGTTTGGGGATCCCAATTTTTTTAAGAAAGTGAGATTGAAGATACTGCAGGATGCAGCTAAAGTGTGGTATAGGGTACAGCAAGTGGGCAAAAATTGAGTATTATAGTTTTTGGGCACCGGTCTGGGAGTCCCTGGGGACACCTGAATGTCTTACAGATGTGTTAGCTTTGCCTCTTCAGAAAGCGGGGATCCAATACTGGGGCGATTTAGTCGGCAATGGTTCATTGCTATCTTGGGAAGAGTTTACGGAATGGACTGGAGGAAACCTTTCAAGTCTGAAGTACATACAACTGAGAAGCTAGAAGCTGGTCCCAGAAGGTTACAGTTAAATTGGTGGCTGAAAACCAGTTTGTAGATAATATAATAAATAATCAGGCGAGTGTCAGGAAGGTTCCTAGTTGGTATTGGGATCTGGTTGATGTGCAGCATGGGGACTTGAACTTGCCGCACTCCCTTTGGGGGTAAGTTGTTTCTGTGGTTCAAATACAAAGATGGTGGGAAATTTCAATGCGTATTATATATAAGTCAAATTAGCATCATTATTGAGGAACCATCTCTTTACTTTGCATAGGGTCTTTGTTACTCCAGGGAAGCTCTCAAAGATGAGACGAGGGGATCCAGTTAATTGTGCAAAATGTGGGCTATCGCGAGCGTCAGACATTCACATGTTTTGGGACTGCCCTTTGGTACAAAGTTTTTGGATAAAAGTTTGTAAGGCTATTACGAATGCTGTGGAGCAACAGCTTTTACCGATTCTCCCCTTAGTAATTTTCAGTGTCCTGAAAGAAGGGGAAGTGAAGAGTAGAGTGAAGAAGAGGTTAATTTGTTATCCGATAATTTTGGCTAGGAGGGAAATATGTTGCAAGTGGACATCCCCTTCCACCCTTCATATATGGATTGGTGTGATGCACTCAATGGGATCTCTAGGCGGGAGGTGATAACTAACGACTTAAATAGTGGAAGAAAGGTGGCGGTATGGTCACAATTATGGAACAACGGTTCACTGGACAACACTGCTTGATGGGGTACCATTGTTAATTAAAATACTGTCCAATGATTAAAGGCCAGGTCAACTTTATCCTCAACACAGATTGGTGTATCGAGGTTAAGTGAGAGAGACCTGGGCACCCCTGGAGTTATGCATCTCTATATATCTATGTATGAGTGAGGCCTTCTGTTTGTCTGGACGATATGTAGTTGATTCAATCAGGGGTGTATGAGGACCAAAAAAAAAAAAGAAACAGTTCCTCCTCTTCAATAATAAGTGAAAGCGAAGAAAGTGATTGTGCCACGTCAATGTGTACTTTAGAGAAATGTGTACATGTTGGACTAGTCATATGGAAAGAAAAATGTAACTCAAAGAAAAGTTGACATGCCAAAGCAGTCAAATCATACAAACACTGTAAAAAGATTACATTGAAAATAAATGGGTGCTCAATACCTTTTATTATCAACAGTGGTGCATAGATAAACGTAATGCCTGAAGAGAAATGCAATGAACTGTCTCCATTACTGCAGCTTACACTGTTGAAGACATAAATGTGTCCTTAGGCTGCATCGAAGTCCATAAAGATTCAATGTTCCCTTGTAGCAACAGTAAAGCATAAAAAAGCAAAGGTACAAGCATCCATGAATTTGTTTCAAGGTACTACGTCAAGTGCCTCAGTTTCAATACTGCTACCGATATGGGACTGATTTCTGTGAATTGCACTACGAATGCTCATCGCAAAATAGTAGGCCAATTCCCTTTGTTGTTTAATGGTTTAAAAAAGCTAAAGACTATGAAGGTATAACTGCACATTAATGACGATGTCCGTCCTGTTGCTCAGACACATAGAAGAAGTATTTTCCTTTTCAAGAAGCTGTTGAACATGAATCATTACTTAAGCATCACACTATTGAGTGTTCCACTGCTCCAACACCAAGGGTTTCTCCTATTGTAGTAGTGCCTAAAAAGGACAGTGAAAGAGCTGTGCGCATATGCGTTGACGTGTCAGGAAAGTAAAGCAACTGAACGAGAACAATATCCTGGGCCACATATTGCTGACATGATACCACATTTGAATGGTACCATCATCTTAACTTGATTTAAATAAAGGTGATCATCAGTTAGAACTTGAAAAAAGCTGCAGGTCATTACAACCCTTTCTACACATGTTGGTTTGTTTAGATACAAGAGACTTAGGGGCATATTTATGAGAGGCTTGAGCCACAGTTGAATCTCTTTTAGTCTTGCAGCAGTGGTCCAAACCCCTCAACCATGCAGCAGCACCCGTCGCACATTCCACTGCTCCTAATTTGGGCAGTGGAATGCGCAATGGGGCTGTGCATGGGGGCCCCTGCACTGCCCATGCCAAGTGCATGGTCAGTGCATGGGCCCCCAGGTACCCCCCAAGTTCCCAATTCCGCCAGCCTTTCCCTGGCGGTGTAAACCGCCAAGGAAAGGCTGGCAGATGTGGACTCTTAATCCCCAGGGCAGCGCTGCTTGCAACCCTGCCCTGGCAGATTACAGCCACCGGGACTGCCGGGACTGGCGGCAGCCTGGCAGTGTCGGCGGTTGAACCACCAGGGTCATAATGACCCCCCTTGTCTTGATTTCTCCGCTTTTTTCCTCTTTCTATGTGTGCTGTATTCTGCAGCACACACAGGGAAAGGAAAAAGTCTCTCAGGATTGATTTTGTGCACAAAAGTGCCCATTCCTGCACAAAAACAATGCTGCCTACAATGCAGACACCTCTGCACCATGGTGAAAGGGTGCCTCCATTGGCGCTAGGCTGGCAAAACGGCACCCACGCAGGGAGAAAGGACAGGAATGCACTGTATGCCATAGATACTGCACATTCCCGCCCTTCCACTTTGAAGCAGGGCAGTGCAGCAAGGTGACTTACTGAGCTGCCCTGCGCCAATCCCCATAAATCTGGGCCTTAGTTTTGGTGTGTCATCGGCTGCAGAACTCTTCCAAGACATCATTCGACATAACATACAGCCTGTTGTGAATGCATTCAACTATAGTGATTACATATTTGTTTTCAGAGCTACACAGGAGGAGCTCTCACACAAGTATATTACTCAATGATGCAGCTTTGACTTTAAATGCAGAGAAGTGCGAGTTCAACCTGACAAAACTGCAATTCTTTGGCCATATCTTTTCTGGTGAGGGTGTAATGCCCGATTCTGTAAAAGTTCAAGCTCTGTTAAATTAAATGCTGATCCCCCACAAGATGTTTTTATGGTTCATTCTTTTCTTGCCATGGCAATTACTGTCCAAGATACATGAAAGACTTTGTCACTGTTGGTGCTCCACTACGAGGCTTAACAAAGAAAAATGTTTTATTTCAGTGGTCACAAGAATGCGAGAAAAGTTTCAAAAGAATCAGGCATGCCATTGTAAATGCTACTGATGTCATGAACCCATCTTGTGTTCTAAGTGCAGTGAGTTTCACTCCCCGGGTTCATGTTACCCTTCCATTGTGGTGCCTCCCAGCCCTAAGTAATCCCAGTCACCCTTGCCCTGTGGTGCCTTTCTGTCACAAGTGCTCCATGGCTCCCCCCTCTCCAAAAGCCTGAACTATTTGCCCTTCAGGTCTGTTGCCATACAAGTTTAGGCCAGTTAGCACCTGCCAATAATATGCCAATCTAGGAATTTAGGATAGTCAAGTTTCCACTGAGAACCATTAAATTGTATCATCATGCACTTGGGTTCAGTGGCACTTGTAGCGTCCATTACCTGAAGGTAATGTAACTTGTGCCCCGCCATGCACAGTTTTCTCATCATTAATTGTTATACAAATGTTGCAGTGATATTATCAATGATGTAATAAAAGATGTCATGACATATGTAATATGTGGGTAATTAGCAATGCATTGTGAGGGCTCGAATTATGGTTACCTTAGGGCGTGAGTTATAGTTACTTGAGTTAACCTTTACCATAACTGCTGAATTTCTATGGTTTTGTATGAGTAAATTCAGAACCTAACTATAATGTCCCTGTATCCTTTGTTCTTTTTCAAATGTTGCAGTGATATTATCAATGGTGTCATAAAAGATGTAGTGATTTATGTAATATGTGAGGTAATTAGCAATGTCTTGTGAGGGCTCTAGTTATGGTTACCTCAGGGCGTGAGTTATAGTTACTTGAGATAACCTTCACTATAATTGCTGAATTTCTATGGTTTTGTGTGAGTAAATTCAGAACCTAACTATAATGTTCCTGTAACCTTTGTTTTTTAAGTGAATTTCCATGTTTTTTTAAATTCTATTTTGTAACTATAATGCCCCTCTAACCTTTGTTTTTTTCAGTGATTTTCTATGGTGTTTTTAACATAAAGTAATTTTAATTACTTAACTTTAATACAACCACTGCTGTGCACATGGCTGTACATGGTGGGCGTTGGCTGCAGGGCCTGAACTGTGCCCAGGCCCTGTGACCAACTCCCTATAAACACTAAGCCCCGTACCATAGACATCCTTGGCCATGTACGGGGCGGGGGGTTGGCCACTGGGCCTGGCCTGCAGCCAGGCTGTGCGGTATACCCTCTATATGGACTTAATTCTGCACCACACACGGCCTTCAGCCAATCCCTGCATGTGACCCCATATAAGCACCCAAACCTGCCATTATGAGATGGAAGCCAGAGAGCGAGAGAGAGAGAGACAAAGAGAGAAAGTGAGAGAGTGAGAGAAATTTAGAGAAAGAGATTGACAAAGATAAATTGAGAGAGAAAGAAAGAGATTTTTTTTAGGCTTTGATGAATGATATACTTAGAATGAAATATCACTGGAGAAATCAAAAAGAAAAATCAATTTGTCACATAAATAGAGGAAGATTACCTTTCAGTATGGAATTGATATATGAAAAAAAATTAAAACAAGGAAAAAATGACTGATATACCTAGACTTGAACCCTCAATATTCAGGGTTAAGGTTTGAGATGTTAACCACTAGGATACAGGTGAGCCTTTACATTGTATTAGTGTGGCGCTATGATGCAATTGTATGGAGAGACCATTGCAGTAACAATCTCTCTGGCTCCCATTCTATCCCTTTATGGGATGGAAGAGATAGAGAGAGATAGAGAGATAGAGAGAGAGAGAGAGAGAGAGAGAAAGAGAGAGAGAGAGAGAGAGAGAGAAAGGGAGAGATAGATACATTTAGGGAAAGAGACTGGCAGGTAGAAATTGAGTTAGAGAAAGAGCGAGAAAGAACAAGATAAAAGGGAAAGAAAAAGTGAGAGAATTCTTTTTTTTAGGGTGAGGTGAGTGATATCATCTTTTGGTATGCACCCTACATTTTTCAAGTTGAAAAGAAATGCAAAGTGGAAAGTGATCACTGACACACCTAGACTGGAACTCTTAACCTTCAGTGGAAAGGTCTGAGGCCTTACCCACTAGGCTACAGATACCCCTGTCCTATGTAGTATCCCAACATACCTCTAAGATTCCCCCAAAATATAGCCTGGGGCCACGTGGAACTCTCAGTCACCAGGGACCACCATTTCCCACAGGACAAATATTTATTTTAACCTGGGAGGGTGCCCGATGGCCACCCTTCCCTAGTCTGATTTCAGCCCCAGGGATTCCATTGTCAGTGCCGGGCCATGTCCTCCTGGGTGCCCTGGACCCACCCAGGGCACCCAGTATACTGTGATAAGAACTGTGGAGGGAACATCAAGGCCCCCACATTCCCAGCTGGTTCCCCATCTGTTGCAGGAGCCGGCATTTCTCCTGCACACAGGGAGCTGCTGAAAAATGTAGCTCCATGCAAACAGGAGTAATAGACTCATCTTTTCTCTGGCCGCATGTCGGCAGGCAGGAAAAGAGATGAAAACTCTGCTTCCAGCAAGAAGTAGCATTTTCACATCTACTGTTTGCTAGAAGCAGAGTGTTTACTTTTGCTTGGTGGGATCTGTCACAGCTCCCGCCAAGCAAAAGCAAACAGATATTTACTGAGGTAAGCCCCTTGGGAGATAGCAGGAGCCAGCCCTGGAGGAGTAGGGGTCTCCAGGAGCATAAATGGCCTGAGGAAGGACGATGTGCGTCCCCCATCCTTTCTTTAGCACGGGCTGGACCTAGGGTGGTGGTCTTTGGAGGCCTGGGATGGTGGAGACTGTGCTTGCTTGTTCTTTTTTAAATTCACTGTCCAGAAGTTCGGGCTGTAGTCGTATTCAAAAGCCCTATGGGGATTAAAACAGAAACACATATTTTTTGTCCCCTCCCTTTTTCTTGCCCCTCACTTGAGGGATAACCCCAACCCTTTCCTTGTACAAAATGCGTCTTTTGCACACTTTGGAAAATGTCATGAAGATTCATCATATGGCACCAAAGATATAGCAAAGTCAAAAAACATTTTTTATGGTAACTAGCTCTAGTTACATCTACCCACTGGCAAACTGATTTATAGTTTGACAGACGGGGGACACCGTAACAAACATGACTGATATCCCATCAGCTGTATTACGTTTTCCATAGGAAATTATGGAATCCTAATACGGTGGACGGGATATCCATCACATTTGTCCACCAAACTCTAAATCAGGCCCCTAGTTTCCATAGGAAAAGGGTTTTTTAACTTGCCTATAACTTTAGCGCTGTTTGACAAATCTACACAACATTTTCAACGAAGTGCCCTGCTGTGTCATATTGTGCAAGGTAAGTTTTGGGGTGATTCGTCAAGCGGGGCTGAAAAAAGGGGGGGGTTGTAAAAAGAGCATTTCCCATATTAATTCCTATGGAGATTTTGAACATAACTACAGCCTGAACTATTGGACAGAATTACTCTAAATTTGACAGGAAGGTAGCCCTTGGTCCAGAAAGTGACCTTTTCGTTATTTGGTGTAAGTCTATTCAGTAGTTTTGGGATAATAAAAGAAAAACAAATTTGTATCAAGGGACGTGGAGGCTCTGTGAATTCTCCCAAACCTCATGCAGAGATTTGATTGACTGCCCAACACTGCAGCCATTTTGGGACTAGGAACCCCGGGGACCCTGCCAGTGCAAAAAAAATGCTTTTTAAATGTTTGCCACAAAATCGGGGTGGATTCGCAAATCTACTGCAAAAATTGAAAAAACAAGTGCAGTCTCCTCCGCTAGTTTTCCGTTTAGCCTGGGTGGGCCAGGTCCTGGGTGCATATGTGTATTTTGACAATAGATCCCCTCAATTGGGCACATTGAGCACCGCAGACCACCACTTCCCTGGGGCTTTATTAAAAAAAGGAGGGGGATCGCACCAACCCCCTCCCCTTCCTGGGGCTTTAATATACCCTGGGGACCACCACGTCCCCTGGGATAAATAAACAATGATGTGGGTACTGCACCGATCCCCCAGGCTCTGAGGACCACCACCTCCCAGGGGCCACATACATATTAAAACTGGGATTGGAAGCACTGTTCCCTTTCCGGGCCATATATGGCCCTGGAAACTCCACCTCCTTGGGGCTGGCCCATTAATGGCCCTGGGGACCCCTGCATCCAGGGCAAGCTCCTGCCATTTCCTGTGGTGCCCACACTCAGGAGATATCTGTTTGCTTTAACTTAGTGGGAGCTATGACAGCTCCCTCTGAGCGAGAGCAAACACTAACTCTGTTCCCAGCAAGCGGGACCTGTCAAAATGATCCTGCTCATTGGGAACAGAGTTTTCATCTATTTACCTGCCTGCTGCCATGTAGGCAGGGAAACAGATGAAGGTTGCTCCCTAAGAATAAAGAGCTGCATATTTAGCTGCTCCGTGCGTGCAGAAGAAATGTCGGCTCCTGCAGAAGAGGAGATGCTGGCAGGGACCTTGGTGGCCTTGAGGCTCAACAAGCAGTCCCCATCATTACAAACTGTGTGCCCTGGGTGGGGCCAGGTCACCGAGTTAGATGTGGCTGGGCCCCAGGGGATAGGGTAACCTGGGTGGTATATGGCCTGAGAGGGGCACCGTGCAGCCCCTTTCCCAGTTTAAATATGTGGTTGGTTCCTGTGTCCCGGGGGTTCCACGCTGCCTCCTGCATCATTGTTTAGTCAGCCCTTTGATTTTTGTTTTGATCCTTTGTTCACATGGGGCACTGAGCCCATTATATATGTATTATGACATTTAAAATGTTTTTAGCACTTAGTGCTTCCTTGATTGATCTCATTGTCATTGATTTCCTTGGTACTCTATTCTGTTTGCCATTTGGCCATTGTGTTTATATATACATGTTAGTGATTCATTATCATTAGGTATCCTTAAGGAGAACCACTCTTAACATATCCAAATATACAACATTCATCAGCAGCCCATCTGTGGCCATTTTACAGTCATCTAGTTAGAATATTAAGAAGCTTAACACAATTTGTAAAGGAAACATTAAATACTGCCCCAGCAAGGGCTGCTCCAGCTATCCAACAACAATTGGCTACACCTGGGATTAACCCAGTGACTATTAATGTTATTATGTGTGAGGTACACATCAAATGGGAGGTGATGCCATTTTGGATTGCTCAGAAAACAAATTAACTGGAAACAGTGTTTTCCTATACTGAACCCCAGAATAAACACAATGTGCTTGCTACTTGAGATGGGACCCTCTATTGAAGATAGTGCTACTTGGGACACAGTCTTTGCTGCAATATATACCATAACGCATGGTACACCATCCATTGTGGTTTTACCAGAAGTGTTAAAACAAATACAAACTGAATACAGGGCTTCCCCTGCCCTGGATTTGGGGATGAAATTATTTGGCAACTTTACCAAAGTATCCCCAAATATTTTAGGAAACATAAAAGGGGATGCAGTAGGATTGGAGGTATGCCCAAGTCTCACACTAGCTCCTTTAATAGATACGGAGCGCACGTTACCAAAAATAATTGCTGAGACTTATACATGTCTAGGTCATGATAATTTGGGGGCCAGGCCAAATAAACCACAGCTTAAAGGTAATCTGAAAGGGATAATGCCCAGCAAGTGCGGGAGTCTTCTAAAAAGACTGGGCCAACCAAAATCAAATAACGATAAAGTAAAATTACAGGGAGAAGCTCCGTAGCCGGAGGGCTCTGAGAAGCATTCTAATTTATGTAACTGTGACAATTTGAAACAGTCTGACAAGTATAAGTATATGGATACACGCTCTTCTTGTTCCCTTTATGACTCATCAGGCTAATGGTGTGAGAAAGCAGGGAGACCAGAACGCAGAGGAGTACGTGAAACCAAAAAAGGATGCACAATGCTTTTCTGACATCCCCAAATCAAAAGAAGGCTGCTGGAATTTCGGCAAAGTATGCCACGCATATTGAGAACGTTACTGCAGAACAGGATGTGGGCAGTGACTCTGCTTGACAGCAGGGTAGAGGTCATGATAGGTTGGCAAAATCTTCAAGAGTTTCTGGGTGTGAGATCAACTAACGACTATACAGAAGTTGAAATCCCAGACAGGAGGGTCGCCCCTTAGCACTGTGCTTATAAATTAAGTATACAAATTGGAGGGGAAATACTGAGCACAATTAAAGTAATTTTCAGGGAAAGAGTAACATTCATTTAGCTGAAAATGATTGGCCACCAGAGTTTGTTGAAACCCTCTCACAAGGGAAAGATGTGATTTTACCTTCTTTCTCAATCCTGGTTCCAAAGTTAGTAGAGCAAACAGACGCTGCAGATTAGGCTCTTGCACAAGCCCCAGTGGTAAAATAAAACCACGTTGGCTGGGATAGGGACTCTCCTTATCATTTGATACACATCAAGTTCAGCTCACAAGTGCAACCACAATAACCCATAAAACATGAAGTAAAAGCTCCAGTGAGGGAGGATCTCTCACAGCTCGAGTACCAGGGAGTAATTGAACCCTGTATATTTCCTATGAACAATCCTTTGCTCCCAGTAGCTCAGCCACACCATTCATATAGAATAGTGTTAGATTATACCCATTTAAAAAGTCATACACACACATTTCAAATACAAAACCCACATAGTACAGCACTACTGACCAACAATTCCAATGTTTTTTTCTGCCAAAAATATAGTGCATGAAAAAGGGACTTAACCGCTTTTTCTGTGCTCAGCTTCAAGCGCCGATTTTGCCAACTTCCCTAGGAGTATAAGAACAGTCAGGGCTGTTCTCTGCCTGTGTAAAATCAATATTGCATGATATTGATCTAGACGCATTGTCCTATGTTGATGACATTTATTTGGTGGATGATGACTTAAATACACACTTGGCCAGAGTAGATTGCATAGTATTGGGATTCATAGAACATGGATACAGATTCAACTTTCAGAAAACAAAAAATGCTTTTCTTAGTGTCCTATTTTTGGGATATGAGCTTTCAAATGAGGGGACGTTTGGCACCACACTTCCTAGAGGAGTGTGCACAACAGCAACCACCAAACAGCATCAAGAACAAACTACCATCCTTGTTAGGATTCTTTAATTTTGGTAGAACATACATCCCAGATTACGAACAATGCATAAAACCACTTTATGATTTAATTTATCCAGACTTTTCAAACAAACAATGAATACCAGGGCACACATAAATACTCAGATCACTACAGATTGACATGCTTGAGGCAAACCATCTACACACGTAAAAACAAAACAAATCTGGTCATCCAGGAAATTCTGGGTGCCCTTGACTTTACTTATGTCACAGTGCTGCTTGCAAATAAATTACACTAATACTTCAATTCTGAAATGTGTATTGTGTTCACTGAAAAAAATACTTACTGCAGTTCAGATGGCTGTCATTAAGGGAAGACTACTGGCTCAGTGAAAATGTATCATTGTTGTCACCCCAGTTTCAACCTCAGAGGCTGTCACAAAGGCTAGTGTTCCAAATGCAAAAGCCTTAAGTCCACGATGGATACAATGGGCCACTTCCTTGACTGCCAGAGATGTAGGCTTTGTATTTGATCCAAAACTGCAAAATTAAGAATTTTGCCAGTACATGCTGGAGTATCCCTGACCACTAACTTTATGTCTTTTTTTCAATATAAATATTTACACTGATGGTTCAGCTCAACCTGCTGTAGTTACAAAACATCAATACTCCATGGCGTACGCAGCATTTTATGGAGTAATGAAGAATGGAGCAATCCACCCTCAAAAAACTTTTATGCAGCTCCCCTGGGGATTACACTGAACAACTAACTGTGCTAAAAGCATTGCAAGGTGGTACTGAAACATATGAATCCCGAATTCCCAACACTTATAGTGTGTGATTCCTACTATTGTGTCCAGTCTTTTCATGAAAATCTGCTTTGCTGGCACCTAAATGGATTCAGAGACTCAAAGGGAAACATTATCAAGCATGAAGTGCTTTGAGGAAGGTGACAGAACTCAACTGCCACAGGCTTACGTAATACAATCATTGGGCCAGCAGCATGTTGGAATACAGGTTGTAGGGAATTCACTAGCTGATGAAGCAGCCAAATCTGCAGTGGTTACTGCAACGGTAGATGCGATTACTCATTCCAATACAAGGGTGGATGAAGAAATACTAACTGACGTAAATGCCTCAGCTGATGGCATCCCTTTACTTAAAGCATATCCAGCAAAATATTCCTACCATTTAAGTGTACTAAACATTTCTTATGTAACTATTCCAGGGGTTGGTGATTGTGTGATCCCCAACCAAAACTGTAGGCTAGAACTAATTCAAGCAGTGCATGAGGGTGTTGCTTCTGCTGCCCAGGCTGGTGTGGCTGCAATTTCCTTGTTAAAAAGCACTATTGCTGGCATGGCCTATTCAAAGAGGCAAAACAGTTTATCGTTTGTTCTCACATATGTAAGCAAATTAAAGGCTCCACCATTAAGCGCCCACCTCAGACTCCCCTTTTATGGCCTGCTTTAGGTTTTTACAGATGGATTACTCCATCACAGATGTGATCGCATCCACTAAAATATAAATCCCATTAGTTTCTATATTTTCTATATTATTTATATTTCAGAGGAAGGGATAGTTGTAACTGTTGTGACGGATTAGCTCATCTGCCGAAACCTAAATCGGGTCATTCGTGTCCAATTAACCTATGCAGTGTTTGTACCTGAACCATTGTGGTCCTTTAAGATTTGATGGCGTATACAAATACATTCTACTTGCTGTAGATTCTTGAACCAAATTCCTTTGATGTGTGGCAACAACGATTGGCTGATCATCGCACTGTTATTGAAGATTTGCAAGTCTTTGTCTGACATACGCAGTAGCTGAATTCCACTCAGACTAGGGCCTTGTCTTTGCCTCCAATGCAGACTTGGATACCATGGGAACCCTGGGTGTAGCTGCGCATTTCTTTTCCTCTATCATCCTACGGGAAATTTGATAGTGGGGAGAAAGAACTGAGACTTAAAGCAATCCTCAACGGTGGGGAAGCCAATTTGTTAATTAAGATATTGTTTCTGCATGTTGAAGAATAATAATAAAATGTAAAAATAATAATGTATAGAACTAATGTGCACGTTTGAAAATGTGCCCTCGGAGAGTTGTCAACAAGATTAAAAAAAATTAAGAATAATATGAATAACGTATGAAATATAGAAAATATATTGAAATAATGTAGTAGCATGTCATATTGAGATATATAATGTATGTTTTGCATTATATTGTAGAGTTAACTTAGCCAAAGTTGTGGCCTAGTTTTGCCAGGCCTCATGCAGAAGCTAAATTACTAGTGCAATGTAGAGAAGCTAATGTGCTGAACTGACCCTGAACTGCTTATTGTTTAATAAAATCTGCTCAGCAAAAATCCTATGCGTGAACCGACGGACAGGAGATGATGGAATCATAAATGTAACAAGGACTGTGTGAAGCAGACGAGATGTACTTTCCCAGGTCTCGAACAATGGAGACACTGACTGGAGAAGAAGATGCTACATTTTTTATACCTGACGGACCAGATGATGAGAACATCGTACATTGAACCAATCAACACCTTGAGAATCTAGAATTCATAGATTTCAAGAACTGAAATTATTGGGTAGAGTTATAGGTGGTAACTAATTGACCAATTAGGAATTGGGGGATAGTCTAGGTGACTTTGATATAATGCTGTGACAAAGGGGGAAGACTAGAGAACCGATTGAGAGAATAGATGTTCGAGTTTAGGCATGGACGTTCGAAGAGATTTGAGATTCTGTCATTGGGCTCATGCGCTTGAGAGCCTGATGTGATGCTGAATGATTGATGACCTGAAGACGAAGACTGACTTTGTTGCTGATCCATACCGTGGATAGGTAGCTATGACAATATGACTGATTGACTTTTTGTGCCTTTTCTTTCTAGGTACCAACTGCGCTGTATAAATTGTTTTTCTTAAGCTAGATGTTTTTCCAAGTTCATGTTCTAAACTGTTTTCACATAAAGTCCCACATGCTAATGCTAATCTGTGTTAGGTAGGGTTCCTATTCTGAGACTCTGACATATACGGTGACAAATGATTGACGGACTGATTTGCTGAACTCTGCTACTCGTGTTAACATATTCATCATTATTGGCTTATGTTGAGGTATTAGAATTCATGTTTTCTCAAGTTCTGATTAGGTTATGTTATTGGTGGTCACTAATGAATTAATCTTGAGTGGATTTGAATAAAGTTTTGAATTAACGTTGTGATTTAGTATTGTAACTAAAAGGGAAATAACATTGTTAAAACGCATATTGAGTTGTGATTTTTCATGAATATTGGCGTTATTGACTACTGAATAATGTTTTGCTTATTGGTTATTGGTTTGTGTATTGATTATTGATGCACATTAGTTACACTGTAGCTAGTATACTCCATACGAATGAAAAGGTTAATCGACCTATAAGCGCCCCCTTGTAAGTTTACTCACTAAGGACCAGGCACGCTGGCAGTTTTTGGTAGCAGCTTGATAGTTAGTTTCCTTAGAGAACTAGTTATGTGGTTACCGATGGTTATGGTGGTAGTTTAAATTAGGGCAGTTATTCATTTTATGAGATTTGAATTTTGTTTTTCTAAAATGCCACTTGTTGCAAGAATGATGTCCCCTTAAGCCCAGAGATGACGTTCCAGGTCCTGGATCCTCGAAGTAGAGTTGGGTATTTTTTGGGCATCTTTGTGATAAGTGTGAAAGTGGTAGATTGCGCTAGCAATTGGCTTATGCAAAATCGCAGGTGAATTGTGACGTATGTGAGGGAAGTAGGGGGTCTGCATACTCAAGTTACTGTTTAGTAGAAGTGTGCGTACTCTGCAGTTTGAGAGTAGGGAAGTGTGTCTGGTGCTTTGTGCTAAACAATTGTCCACGTGGTTGTTGGTGATGTACGGACGTGCATGGTCTAAGACTCCGGAGTATATTGACAAGTGTAGGAGACATTTGGTTTTATGTTGTAATCTGTCTGGTTTAGCAGGTTGATCGGGCACTGTCAACAAGTCGGTGTGTGAGTTAAGTGGGTAAGAAAAAAAATGCGACTGAGATTTGGCGAGTCCGATGTGCACCAGGACAGACCCATTGATCAGTTGAGAGTACAATTTGCAGGTCAAATTTTGCTTGCGAATGTGGGAGACTAAGAAAGAGGAATAGCTGCATGAGCAAAAGGGCCATCAGTGAAAATCCGTAATGTCGCTGAAGCGATTTTGTCCACTCCTGTAGTAAACTAGCAGGCTTGTTTTGGTTAATGGTTTTTGGTCAGTGCTTGCAATAAGTTGCATTAGTTTTGTGTGAGTTGGAGTTTAGGAGGACAAGCCGCAAGACTTTGTCAGCTGCAGTGTGTGAGTATGACGTCAGAGTGAGCCGCGCTGGGATAGGTTGGTCAATATGAAGAGGCGCGAGCAGATTGGCAGCCATCTGTGAGAGACAATTGGTTGAGAAGGCAGGTGAAGGGAATCCTGGAAGTAAAAGTAATTTAATTATTGAATCGAATAAAAACAACAGAGAGGATTACGTTTTTCAAGGGGTTTAGGAGTGCCATGAAGGGTATTACATACATTGAGGCGACAGTGGGGGAGCCTACCCCACAGGGATGTTCTCCGGCTTATAGTGTAAAAGAAGTGCAAGGTTTTGCGCTATTTCCTTTTGTTAAAGCAGTGGTGCAAATTGACAGAGAAACAAGGAGCTTTAGCGTTTCCAGAGCATAGAACGTTTAATTTGAGAATTTTGGATCAGTTACAAATGACACTGTATGAGACAAAGCCTCTTCCGAGACCAGCACAGTTTGAGGCATTAGCAGTTTGGGAGCTCATAGCGAGACAGCAACAAGAGATTAAATTACAGAGAAGAATAAGGAAGGTAAAGAAGTCGTTAGCAGGGGCAAGATGGGATTGGGCACAGAAAAGGTGAAGAACAGAGACGTTAGGTGTTAAGTTCTTTCCTGCTATCACAGAGGAAGATGAGTCAGAAGAGAAAGAGGAAACTAGCAAGAGTGATAACAGTTCGTCAGGGGGTAAGAAGAAGAAAAAGACCATATAGAAGAAGAAGACTCAGATGTTGAGGATCTTATTACTCAGGTGTTGAGTGTCCGACCTCCTCCATATGTGGTGCATGAGGGGGGTCCCAGTACTAGTTCTGCTCCAACTGCCCCAGCTCAAGTGCCTGGGACAGCAGGACCAATGCAAGCAGATAATGGACAGGTACAAGGGGTAGTGCAGAGTACTCCGAATGCAGTGACTACTTGGGTAGTTCAGGCACAGATGCACCCACCACCAGTACAGAGAATTTATCCAGAGATACCGATACTCGAGACAACCTCGAACTTAGTGGTTTCTATGGAGCAAGTGGTTCTGAGGCTGATGTTAGTTCAGATCGAGCTGACTCCAATGTTGATGCCCCAGGCACAGCCACAGGATTTGCTGAAGTTAACACTAATGACCAGGACACAGTCAGATATGACACCAGTAATGAATCAGAGCATGGGAGTTGCCCTTCCACAAAATGGGAGTGTCAGAGCGGCACCAGATGCAATATCGCTGCCGATTACTGTTGGTCCAGCTTTACCATTATTTGTGCAGAAAATGCCAATTGAAGGAAAACAGGATGAAATGTCGCAAAGCCTTGGGAGGAGGGGGTTAGACCTTTGATGGATCTAGACCATTACTGGATCTTAGTCCACTTGTGGTGCTTCCAGATGACATAAATTACCCGAGTGTAAGTCAGAGCTTGAAGCTTTTGACACTGCAAACTCCGGGAGTAGTGGCACAACAGGTGCCATTGCTGAACGCAAGTAATATTTCATTATAGGGATTGACAGCACAGCAGTTAAATGAGTGGTTAGATAGTTTGAATACTCCCCCAAACATGTACAAGGGTGAAGAGGAAATTGATCACGCCAGGCTGGTCACAGAAGTGACTGAATTGGTTGAGGGATCAATGGGACTGAATAGGTTAGAATCCTATACCGAAGAAGAGCTGAGATATTTGTGCCTGAGAATTACGAGAGAAGTGGGCAAGATACATCAGAAATTGGCAGATTTGGTAGATAAGCATGACATAGAAATTGAGAAAACAAAGCTTTTGAAAATAAGTTACTGATTAGATTTTGAGGCAAAAGATTTCAAACACATGAGGTCAGCTGGGATGAAAGCGCATCTTAAAGAACTATTGCAGAGTGCTCAGATCTGGGAAGCATTAGATAAGTGGAAAGGCAGATGGGCAAAGAAGAAGGATAAATGGAAACGAGACTCACAAGCAGGGTCTGAAAGTGTTCAGAAAGAAAAAGATACAGTGCAAATACTACCAATGAGGGAAATTCCAGGAGGACAGTTTGTGCACGTTCCTTAGCACAGGAATGATATTTTGTCATTCACAAATGATTATCCAAAGTTGAGGGAGAAACCGTTTCAATGGTACCAGCAGACATATAGATTTGTGAAGCTTTCCAAATGTCTGTGGGAAGACCTGAATACTCTGTTGGAGATAGTGGTGCCAGCTGATGTGTGGGTTGAGTACAAGAGAGCTGTAGATTGGCCGACGAGTAAACCGGAAATAGATAGATTTACAGGTGCACCACTACCTGCAGTGATGAAACATTATTATAAGGTGACTGAATTCCTGAAGACAAGAATCTCGCCTAAAAATATTGACTTGCAGAGAATTGACAGGACAGTGCAGGAGGTAAAAGAGTCAATATGTTGTAATCTGTCTCGTAATCTGTCTTGAGGATCCTACGTGATGCAGGCCTCAAGACAACATAATGGAATGTTTAATACGTGTAGCTTGGCGGTGTTCTCTCCGTGGCAGTTGCTTGCTGACCTTGGGAGAGAGAGCACCGCGTCAGAGTTGTTCGTGAATAAAGCTTCCCGTTTTGGTCTTTACTGTTGTATGGAGCGTCATTACTTCATTTTGGCGACGAGTTGGTCAGCAAGATCACTCACCTGATGACAACCCGTCGTGGATGCTCAGGACTCACGCATAATGGAGTCGTAAATTCCAAGTCCTGATCGGAGCTGCGTCCAATTTCATTTCGAGAAAAGACTTCATTGTACTCTCCGGTATTGACATTCGGTATTTTCTTCGTTTTCTAGTGGCTGTTTGCGTCCCATACGTGCTAGTCGCGTTACCTAGCAACGTGAGAACACTGTGAACACTGTTTTCTTAAACACTGCGCTTGTTCTTTTTTTTCTTACAACACGTGTAGTTTGTCACACGTTGGTTACATTGCAACTTCTGTTTCCTGCATGTCTACATCAACGACCATGCGTGGCGGCCATCTTTGGTGATGCAAGGATAGTGACATCAATACCAGCTCTCTTACATTTCACCCCTGTTGGCCATACTGGATATATTGTACACAGACTATTTCATTCAATTGAACATTGGAAATGTTGTGCTGTTTCACATATTGAATATGGTCTTCAACGGTGATTGACGTACTTTATTCTTTCTTATAAACATGGAGAATTCAGCTGCAGCAATCAACTCTCCTCCATTATTTTTGATGCATCCTGGTGCTCCGCCAATCGAATGGGAGGATTGGGTGGACATTTTTGACAATTATTTGGAAGCGCTGGATGGGTCGGGGTTTTCTTCTAAAAAAGCAATTTTTCTTAGCTTTTTGGGCAATGAAGTTCACCGAGTGTTTAAATATCTACCTAAGGCTTGTGATCAATCTGGGCAACCTATAGATGATGTGTTTCTTGAGGCAAGATATAGGGGGTCATTCTGACCCTGGCGGCCGGTGACCGCCAGGGTCACCGACCACGGGAGCACCGCCAACAGGCTGGCGGTGCTCCCGAGGGCATTCTGACCGCGGCGGTTCAGCCGCGGCCAGAAAGGGTAAACCGGCGGTCTCCCGCCGGTTTATCACTGCCCTTGTGAATCCTCCATGGCTGCGGAGCGCGCTCCGCAGCCATGGGGATTCTGACACCCCCTACCGCCATCCTGTTCCTGGCGGGTCTCCCGCCAGGAACAGGATGGCGGTAGGGGGTGCCGCGGGGCCCCTGGGGGCCCCTGCAGTGCCCATGCCCATGGCATGGGCACTGCAGGGGCCCCCTTAAGAGGGCCCCGCAAAGTATTTCAGTGTCTGCTAAGCAGACACTGAAATACGCGACGGGTGCAACTGTACCCGTCGCACCCCTGCAACTACGCCGGCTCAATTCTGAGCCGGCGTCCTCGTTGCAGGGGCATTTCCTCTGGGCCGGCGGGCGCTCTCCGCTCGGCCCAGAGGAAATGTCTGAATGGCCGCCGCGTTCTTTTGACCGCGGTGCTGTCATTCAGCGGCGGTACCTTGGCGGACGGCCTCCGCCGTCCGCCAAGGTCAAAATGACCCCCATAGATTGGAAATGAGATTTGCTAAGGCTGAAAATGTGGTTATGCGCAGATTTAAATTCTACACGCAATCTCAAAAAGAGGGAGAATCCGTAGACAAGTTTGTTACTCGTTTGAGGGAATTATCCATTAAGTGCAAGTTTGGCCCCATGACGGAGGAGTTAATTAGGGACCAACTTATAGTGCAATGTAGAAGCAGAAAAATGCAAGAAAGATTGTGGGCTGCAAGAGATCCAAAGTTGAAAGATGCTATTGAGATTGCTAAAGTAGTCGAAGAGTCTGAGTCGTGTATGAAGTTGATAGATAAGAGGGAGGTTAAATATTCTGATGATGTGACATGTGTGGAGAGTGAGGTTGCGGTTACCTCCAGAATGTGGGGTGGAAAGTCATGTAAAGGGATGCCTGGCGGAAGTACAAGTGGTAGTGCTTTTGGCAATAAGTTGTGTTCTAAATGTGGTAGTAGATATCACACTTCTAATTTAAAAAATTGTTTTGCCATAGGGAAAGAGTGTAGACGATGTGGGCGTAAAGGGCATTTTGCCAGAGTATGCAAGGGAAGGGATGTATCCAAAGGGAAAGTGGCTGTGGTGGTTGACGAGGAAGAAAAACCGTATGCGTGTGATGTGGTTGACCATGTACTATATGCATCTGGGTCTGACGCTAGTTTAGTTGGCGTAAGAAGAATGCAAAGGCCCAGAGCTACGTTCATTATTAGGAATGTGCCTGTTGAATTAATGGTGGACTCTGGCTCTTTATACAACATTATTCCTAAGGAATTGTTTCTTTGCAAGTGGCCGTCCACTAGATTATTGCCCAAAGACAATAACCCGGGGGGGTACTAAGTAGAACAAATTGATATTACAGGATACATGCTTGCAGAAATAGCTTTTAAGGGGAGGATGGTCATGGGCAAAGTGTACATATCGGAGTCAGGTCCTCCTATTTTGGGTTGGCAACATCAGTTTGATCTGTGCATTACTATTGATCCTTGTGCTCCCAGTTATGGTTATTGGTGACACTACTCTAGAAAATATCTTGTCTGGCGCTAAAAATGTGTTCAAAGAAGAAATGGGAGTACTAAAAGTTTATGTTCATGAGATCAAATTAAAGCAAGGCGCTGTTCCTGTGCAGTACAAAGTCAGGAAGGTGCCAGTATCAGTTAGAGGTGAAGTCAAAACACTTTTAAGTGAAATGCTAGACAGTGGGGTTATAGAACCTGTGGAAGCCTCTGAATGGCTTTCGCCTATTGTTATTTAAAAAAACAAAGATGGAGAGTTAAGATTTTGTGTGGACTTGAGGGGTTTAAATCAAAACATTGTGACAGACAACTTTCCTTTGCCCAATATTAGTGAATTGGTTTTGCTGTGCAAAGGTGCTAGATATTTTTCCAAGTTGGATCTTAAACATGCTTATCATCAGATAAAACTTCATCCAGCATCTAAAGCTCTCACAGCCTTTGTTACCATGGAGGGGACATTTCAATTTACCCAGATGCCTTTTGGTTTAGCATCGGCTGCGAGTGTTTTCCAAAGGATGATGAGCGATGTCTTCAAAGGATTGCAGAATGTCTTATTCTTCCAAGATGATATACTTGTTTTCGGTGATTCCATTGCTAACCATAATGTAACTCTGAGAATGTTGTTAGACAGACTGTCAGAGTGTGGCTTGACATTGCGGAAGGAGAAATGTCAATTTCTTGTGAAGGAAGTTGAATTTTTGGGCCACACTCTATCCGAATTTGGAGTCAATCCTAAGAGAGATCTCTTGGAGGCATTAGATCTGCACCGGCACCTAAGGACAAGGATCAGCTCAGATCTTTTTTAGGCTTAGTGGAATACTATTCTAAATTTGTAAAAAAATGTGCAAGCAAAACTGAAAATCTGAAGACTCTACTACGCAAAGGAGTGAGTTTTGTGTGGGACAAGGCGCAACAACATGCTTTTCTTTCTATAAAACAAGCTGTGTGTGGTGCCGGTATTTTGACGCCGTTCGACACTAAGAAGGATACCATCATTACTGTTGATGCCAGTGCCACGGGATTGGGCGCAGTCATGTCACAAATGCATGACTCTATTGAAAAGACAGTTGCTTTTGCTTCACGGACTTTGACGACCACTGAAAGACATTATGCTGTTATTGAACGTGAGGCATTGGCTGCAGCGTGGGGTGTGGAGTATTTTCGTACATACATTTGGGGTAGTAGGATCACTCTACGCACAGATCATTAGCCTTTGCTGAAGATTTTGTTGCCTGGTGGTACTGGCAAAGGTTCAGCGAGATTAGCCAGACTGTCGTCACGTCTGTAGGAATATAATTATAATATTGAGTATATTCCTGGCTGGAAGAATGCTCAGGCAGATTGCTTGTCACGTCTGGCACTTGATTGGCATATGGTGGATGAGCATGGTATTTTGAAGAGTGAGCGCGAAGGTGCTGTTGCTTCTGTATGTGAAGTTACTCACTGGAGTGGTGGAATCGTCAATGAGCAAGAGTGGCTTACAGCACTGGACGAGGACAATGTGTGGATGTGTGTAATTGATCTTATTAGGAAAGGTGGTGGAAGAGAAAGTACTCTTCCTCCTTTGGTGCGGCCATATAGCAAAGTGCTGGATGAATTTTCAGAGGTGAATGGTAAAATGGTTCTACGTGGAGACAAGATAGTTCCACCCATGGGTGTCAGGAAAAAATTGTTTGATATAGCTCATGAAGGGCATCTGGGGCAGACTTTTACAAAAAAAAGCCTCAGAATGGAGTTTTGGTGGCCAGGCATGGACAGCGATGTTGTAGGCTGGGTAGAAAGGTGTAGTGAGTGTATTCAGAGTGAAAAACGCCTTAAAGTTGGGGCACAAGTGCTGGGTGGTAGTATAAGCGATCCTGGAAGGCCATGGCACAGTGTGTGTTTGGACTTTATTGGACCTTTGTCAGGGGTCGGTAAAAGCAAAAGCTTTGCTCTTGTTTTGATTGATGTTCATTAAAAATGGTTGGTAGTCAAAAAAAGTTACCACCTTAGCTACCATTAGTGTATTGCGTGATATTTTCACAGAGGAAGGGTTTCCGAAGGTGTTAATCACAGACAATGGTACTCAATTAACCTCCAGGGAAATGAGAGAATACTTGGATTCGTGTGGGATCAGACATGCGCGCACTGCTTTGTATAATCCTCGTGCTAATGGTATTGTGGAGCGTGCCAATCGTATGATTAAAGGAGGGATACAATTAGCTAAAGTTAACAATTTGGATGTAGAAAGTACTATTTCTGAACTGATATGGGCATATCGCACCACTGAACATATGAGTACAGGAAGGATTCCATTCTTGGTCATGAGGGGCAGGAAACCTGTGGGTAGAAATAAACCATCGTGGATGCAAGAGTTCATTTCTGGTTGTCAATGCTATCATGGCAAGTCCAATAACACGTTTGATTGTTTAGACAAAGCTGAGCGAGTTGATCTCAGAATCAAACCAGGCGATTGGGTTAAGGTTAAATCAGGAAAAGTAAGGGGTGGTATTTCCAAATTCTTAGGGCCATTCAAGGTTCTTGAAGTGCATAAATGGCATGTTGTTCTCTCTAATGGCCAACGATGGAATAAGAGGAGGGTGGGTAAGTTTGCATCCAATCGGGGTGATGGGGAGTATGAAGAAAGTTGTACAGGTTACATGTTGATGGGGGATGGTGAGGTTGTGAATGATCAGTTTGAAGGTCAGGTCTTGGATGCTGGTGGTGGTGATGGTGTTTTGACGCCTGAGAGTCGTGTTATGAACGAGAATATGAGGACTGCACACTCCAGTGGTGTTAGTTCAAGGTTGTTCAGTCTTAGGCCTACTAGGTCTAGGAGACCACCTGTTTTTCTTAAAGATTTTGTGTCTTGAGTTTTTTTTTCTTTTCTTGGCTCTTTACATTTGTAACTGTAAAGGGCGTATTAGTTTCACTTCTGTTATGTTTATGTTTTTCTATGTTTATGTTTTTACATGTTTTATTTCTCTTTGTAGTAATCTGTCTCGAAATCTGTCTCGAGGATCCTACGTGATGCAGGCCTCGAGACAACATAACGGAATGTTTAATACTTGTAGCTTGGCGGTGTTCTCTCCGTGGCAGTTGCTTGCTGACCTTGGGAGAGAGAGCACCACGTCGGAGTTGTTCGTGAATAAAGCTTCCCGTTTTGGTCTTTACTGTTGTATGGAGCGTCATTACTTCACAATACATCCGAAAGACATGCTACACTTTGTTCAGGTTCGTGGAAGGATTGAGACCTGAAATATGTCAGATGATTAAGAGTCATTTTGATGAGGTGTTGCAGTATGCGAAATACTGTAGTGATGAAATCAAGTTGAAACAAAAGAAGCTGAAGGAGAAAGCAATGGTGATACAAATTAAGGCAGCTCAGACAGGAGTGCAGGGAGCTTTTGTTCAGCAGATGCCACAGCAGCAGGGAACTGTTATGTTCCAACCTCAGGTGAGAGGTAGAGGTTGTGGAGCTAATGTGAATCGTGGTCCAGGTTTGAGTACAGTAGTGGTTTAAAATGATGTGCAAGGGATGAAAAAGATGTTGATGTGTCATCTTCGCAGAAATGTGGGACACTGGAAATGGGAATGCCTGATGATGGTGCAGGATGGTGTTGTTCAGCAAAGTGGTGATGTCAATACATTTCAAACTGTAAAAGTCCCTAGAATGAGAGAACTTAATCCGAATTTTCAGAATAATATGAATCAAGTGCAGAATTTTCAACCCATGCAACAGATGCAAATGCCTCGTGCACAAATGACACAGTTGCAACCAATGCAGCAGCAGGATACTATGGTACCTAGACATAAAATCAGAAAATGCAGATGCCTCAAGCCCCGATGGAGCAGTAACAGTTGATGCTTACTCAGCAGGTCACAGATCAGAGGCAAGACAGAAGTAGTGATACCGTGAACCAAATCCCATTACATTGTGAGAATGAAATAAACGACAAATGGATGTGTGAGAGTTCAGATGAGGAGCCATGCATGCTTTCAGCATCCCTAGAGGTAGATCAGAGAGGACCTTTTGTGAGAGGGAAGATGATGGGTCATAGGGTCTCATTTCTGGTGGACACAGGAGCTACATGCTTTACAGTAAGAAGTGCGGAAGTTCCGAACTTACCTCTTTCAGGCAGGACAGTTCAGGTTGTAGGGGTAGAGAATAAATCTGATCACTGATACAGTACAGGTTGAGATTGGCAATTTCCAGGGACTGCATAAGTTTTTAGTCTGTGATTCAAGTCCAGTATCCCTACTGGGAAGGGACTTGTTGTGCAAGACCAGATGTTTCATTAATTGTTCTACTGCTGGAATAGAGGTTCAAATGAATAGTGATGACGAGGAAGAGCAAGCTCCTGAAACTCAGAATGAAACCACTAACGAAGAGTACCCGTTGATTGAGTTTTTCCCGATGTTTACTGTGAAAGAATTACATGCAGACTTGCAGGGAACAGTGCAGGAAAATGTGTGGGACCTGACAGGTAAAGAAGTGGGTTTGATTAAGGGAGTTGAGCCAATTAAGATCACTTGAAGCCGAATGTAGAGTTCTCGCAACTTCCACAGTATAACATGGCTAAGATGTTTTGATGAAAGTGGCGCAGATAATTGGAGATTTTCTGAACCAAGGGGTTTTGAAAGAAGTGTTGAGCAGTTCATGTAATTCACTGATAATGGACCTGAAGAAACCTTGTGGAAAAGTACGAATTGTGCAAGATTTGCGAAAAGTGAATGACATGGTGGTCAAGTGTTGTCCCGTACTGCCAAATCCAGCAGTAATATTGTTTCAAATTCCATGCGATGCAGAATGGTTCACAGTGGTTGATTTGTCACAAGCTTTCTTTTCTGTGCCTCTTCATGAGGATAGTCAGTTTATTTTGAGTTTCAAATTCTTAGACAGAGTCTACAGCTGGTGCAGGCTTCCTCAAGGGTACACGGAGTCACCATCCTTAATCAATCAGATTTTGAAAAAGAATTTGGAGTCATTGGAATTGCCATGCCAATCGACTCTGGTGCAGTATATTGATGACTTACTGATTGCATCCAAAACAAGGGACGAGTGTAAGTACAACTCGATTGCCTGTTAAATCATTTGGGAAAATTCTGACATAAAGTTTCACCATTGAAATTACAGTACTGTCAGAAGTCAGTGAAATATTTGAGACATCAAATTGAGAAAGGGTCAAGGAGAATTTCCAGAACAAGGGTTACAATGATATTGCAGAGAAGTCCCAAGACGTCACAGAGAGATGTCAGAATGTTTCTGGGAATGGTAGGTTATTGTCATCAATGGATTCCAAATTTTGCTGAGATTGCTAAACCATTGCAGCAGCTGACACATAAGGATATTACAGATCCCATTACCTTAGATCAGGATCAGATAAAGGCGTTCACTGAGTTGAGGGAGAGTTTGTGCAGGACTCCAGCACTGGGAATGCCTGATAACACAAAGCCATTCATATTGTTTTGTCATGAACGTGATGCTTGTTCTTTGTCTGTCTTGACACAGGTCCATGGAGGTGCTTATCACCCAGTAGCCTATTTTTCAGCTATCTTGGACCTAGTTGCATCAGCCTTACCAGGTTGTTTGCATGCAGGTGCCACAGTTGGTCAAAGCCTTTCACAATGTGAGGGAATAGTGATGGGATACCCTCTAATGGTAATGGTACTGGTAACGCGTCCTTTTATGTCAATTTTATACTCATTAGGATTCGTTTTAGGCCGATGAATCTTTTGACCCAGTGGTGAGACACCGTAGAACGAGATAACTGATCAATATGTCAAGCAATATATCAATGACGTTATCAACATATATCACCACAATATACTGTACTTTGGATAAAGACATTTATTAAACTGTCGATGCAAGCATGACCTTTCAGCCATGAATAACCACACCTTTATTGGAGTTTTGTGAATTTCTTTCCCTATTGATTACAATCTAATAATAGAAATGTCAATCTCAAAACCAAGCAGCATAAGAGCAAAGTCACAACACGACAGCTATGATAAGACTTCAATAATGCAAAGATCACAAACATAAGAGCACCAACATAAGATATGCATAGATCAGAGTGCATAGAATATCATATACGTCTCAGTTCAGCATAGCACAATGTCAGTCACGTCTATTTGCGTCAGCCAAAGTGATCACCTAGCCTAACCACTGATTAGCATCAGCATGTTGGACTTCATGCAAAATAATTTTGAACATAAATTTAGAAAACCTCTGACTATCCAAAAATACAGCAGTTGGTACCTAGAAAGGAAAAGCAAACAGACAAATCACAATAGCATTGTCATAATTACCCTCCTCTGAATAAGTCAGCATACAGGATCAGTCTTTGTCTTCAGGACATCAGTTAGAACGCCGACAGTCTATTT
The DNA here is from genome assembly GCF_031143425.1 of Pleurodeles waltl. NCBI lineage: Eukaryota > Metazoa > Chordata > Amphibia > Caudata > Salamandridae > Pleurodeles > Pleurodeles waltl. Next base: position 1,188,835,902 of record NC_090440.1, on the reverse strand, counting down.
CATCTAAGGGACAGGGGACACTTCCCTCATAAGGAGGAGAAGTGTAAAGGGGCAGTCTATGGATGAAGATGGTTTTGTCTAAGTCTCAAATCACCAAAAAGAGTGACAGAGTTTCTGGATGCAATCGATATCATTCCCTACCTAATTCCAACGACTGTTCTGTGTCATGAGTTTTTATCCCTTTTTCACAAAACATTCCCCCAAAATTCTATTGGATATTCGCTATACCCCACTAACTTTAGCCTATCAAATTAAACATTAGGTAATCCAAATTGTCACCCCACGATAATTTATAACGCTTTGATTGGTCATCATAATTGACGTCTTCGTAGGTGGCACATCCGGAGGATGTCATCTCCTTGGCACGTTCTTCAGGTCAAAAGTTCTCTTTTCCATGGGTAAACGTCCTTGAATATTTCTACATTTGTTGCAAAACGTATAAAACTTATACTAAGGGAGCTAGCATGCGGATGGGAAAAGGGCAAATCTTGCGACATAAAACAAAGGAAAAGAACACATGCTGGGTCATGGCCTTTTACAAGTCAGCACACTGGAAAATAGAAAAATATGCTTTAATATGAGAGCTACACGGCTAAAACTTCAACTCACGCTAATTTAAGGCCTATGGGTTCTAATGCAATCTTCGTAGGTGTTAACATATTCAATTAATCATAATGCAAGCAATTATTTCTTACAGTCGACATTAGTTTATGTGCACAATAGTAACTTTAAACTTATAATCATGTTAAGAATACATTTAAGCAATTAATATTTTATGATCGTTTTTATATGCAGCATTGTTAGACATTTATATAAGCATTTTACATCCAATATATGTAATATTTAAACTACGCTCTCTCAGTCCCTCCTCTGATGACGCTCGTCATCACACAAATCTTTCTTTTGACTTTTCATTTTTAATTTTTCACCTTGCGCATAATGCACATTTCACCATCCTGGCCTTTATGTGAGCTTTCCCAAATTTCATTAAACATTTTCTCTCTTTCACTTTCTTCATTTCTCCTGGTTCTTTTGGTCCAATTTCTCTTTATTTTGTCATTAATTTTGCATGCCCCCCATAATCCTAATAGACAGACCAGAACAATTAATACGCCCATCAATTTTTTTGCAAGTACCCCATTCCAAATGTTGGTAAACCAGCTCCCCACTCTGGCAATTCCCTTTCCAAATTTCTCCCAAACACCGAGTTCTTTCAAATCCTTCAAATCTGTACTATCTCTAGTAAAGTTAGTAAGCATACTTCTAATCTTCTTACTGTTATCTGGTATGAATGAACAACAATGCCGCTCATTGAGCATCTTGCAGACCCCTCCACTCTTAGCTAAAAGAATGTCTAAAGCAAGCCGATTTTGAAGAGTCATAGCCCTTTCTGCAGCAGGTTCAGTATCCATCAGGAGTATCGCCCCTGTAAAATTTGTCAGCATGTTATCCACTAGAGTAGACAACTTTTGAATCTTCATAGAATTCAAGATAACCCCTACTGATGGGATTATAGCTCCAAATATATCACCAATGACAGCCGCCACTGATTCTCGTTTCTGTCTGGGATGTTGTAATTCAGACGTCTTAGGTATTTGCTTTAGGTCATCAATTTGGTAAATCTTTGGGAATACTATCCCCAAATAACATGTCCCATACCATCCCTTAGGGAGACGGTAATAAGCATTTAGCCCACAGATGTAATAGATTCCAGGAATCGCTGGATCTTCTCCATTTAGCATAAAGGTCCATTTACTCTGAAACAAAAACACATGCCTGCATTCACTCGTTCCCACAAACAAATTATCCTGTTCAGATTTTGGCCTATATATACAAAGCCTACCTACATGTAATGCATCTATAGCTAATTTGCCTTGTGTCTTGATTACAGTGTAAGCATAATAATTTGCGTATGTGCGTTTCTCTAATCCTTTTTCTAATCTTTCTTTTAATGCTTTGCGTCTATCATCTGTGTGATCTAAGAAGCTTTTCTCTACAGGCGATAATAAGCAAGTCAAATTATTGCGGTGTGCATAGGCAGTTCCAAATGTAAGCGTCGGCTCAAAGAATCCCCTAACTATTTTTATATCATGTTCCTTAGCTAACTTGTTCAAAAATGTAATCACAGGCACAAAAGAAAACACAACATCCAAATTTGAATAAAAATATTGCACATGCTCTTGATTATAGAATCTTGTAAATAGCAAGCTACAACTAATCATATTAGGTTAAAGGGAGGCTATGATAAGCAACTCCCTCCTGCACAGATGAAGGAATTTTAGTACATACATAACAATCTTTCGCATCCATAGTTTCCACATACTCGTTTAGTAAGCGATAGAAGACATTAGTAGAAAGTTCCCCTTTTGCATTAGTTCCCTCATGCATGTGTCTTGCGTCTTGCTCTAATCTCTCCCACGGTGTTAGTGTGGTAGTTTCAGGTTTTGAAGTAGCATTAATAGTTTCTTTCTCTATCCAGGGCATTCCTACAATCACTCCCACAATTATTACTGCACACACAACACCTATTATAAGACCTAACCAACCACACACCTTACTTCCCTTGCTACTATTTCTATTGTAAGCCATGTTTGTATAGAATCGGACAGTAGAGCAACAATCAACTAGAGGATAGTTCAAATTTGTCTAGCTTTCTTCGTTTATTTACAGCGTCTTCACTCACTCCAGGACCTCTTGTCAAATTTGGTTAGCAGCTTGTTGTAATCAGGTTTAAAGTCAATCCAGTTTTTAGTGTCACTTCCAGTAGTTTATAATGTCTCTTTTCAGTTTCAAAATTTTCCAAACTTAACCAGGCTTCCCTCTGATTCATTCAGGCACCATAGTATTGGCCTGGTATTTCTCGATCAAAGCAGAATGCTAGAAATTCTTGTTGCCATTCAGAAGTTGTAGCATATGCCCATTCAGGACCCGTATATCTTCTGTTTGCGATTCTTTTTTCTCTTTAACCTTCGCTCACCCTGTTGTTCTCCTTCACTCAGATCATCCACTCTAGATGTATTGTTCTCTTCAGCAACATTTGATACATCTCTTATCTTGAAGAGTGGCTTATCTGGCCAATTGTCGCCTCTATGGGTCTTTTCTCGATGTGTCCTTTCAGGACGTTGGACAATACCCTCCTCTTGTGATATGGTGTTTTCTCTTGATGGACCTGCAGCTGGTTCAGGAGGTTCTGATACGTTCTGATTCCTCTCTACAATTTCTCCTTCTTCTTCTTCTTCCGGTTCTGTGCCGGGTTCGAACTCTAGCCCGTATCCGTCTGCTTCTGGGAGAACCTCTCCTTGACTTAGTTCTCCTGTTGCTTCTTCTGAGATAGGCCCTCTGTCACCTCTCTCGAACTCATTAACTGTTTGAGGGACAAGGCTGTTCTCAGTGGGCTCTCCGGTAGTATCAGTTTCTTCTTGACTGTTCTCTGGCTCTGAGACTTCTCTTTCCAGAGTTGTTGTGCCGGAAACTTCAAGTTCCTCATCAACAGGACATGTTACCCTTTTCATATGACTGGCATGTATCCAGTTGGGAACCCCGGCACACTTTACGCCAGTGGTAGTCGTCAATATTACTTGATACGGCCCTTTCCAACGTGGTTCTAGACACGATTTTCTCACGTGCTTCTTGACAACCACCCAGTCACCGGCTTGAAGAGAGTGGCCCGGATCTCCGATCGGTGGCAAAGTGTTAGCTTCCACCTGGTGAGAGAAAGAGTGAATCACATCAGCCAAACCTTTGCAGTAATCCAACACCATATCATCTGTGATATTCATTAGTGCATTTGCAGGTACTGCTGGTAATCTCATAGCTCTGCCCATGAGGATTTCATGGGGGGATAGTCCCGTTTTCTTGTCTGGGGTATTTCTCATTGACATCAGCACTAGAGGCAAGGCATCTGGCCACTTCATGTTAGTTGCTGCACACATTTTTGCCATTCTCGATTTCAAAGTACCGTTCATTTGCTCTACTAGTCCTGATGCTTCGGGGCGATAGCTACAATGCAGCTTTTGTTCAATGTTGAGTGCAGCACACAGGAGTTTAATCACCTCCTTGTCGAAGTGTCTACCCCTATGTGATTCTATAGAAACCGGAAACCCGAACCTTGGTATCAGTTCCCTGAGTAGTAGTTTGGCTACTGTAAGGCTGTCATTTCTACATGTGGGATATGACTCAGTTCAATGACTGAAAACACACACAATCACCAACACATACTTCAGTCCTCCACAAGCAGGCATTTCAATGAAATCCATTTGCATTTTGTTAAATGGACCTCCAGCTCTTCCAATATGGCTCAAAGTTACCACAGTTCCCTTTCCTGCATTCATCTGTTGACAGATAATGCATCTGTGACAAGTAATTTCTGCGGCATGTCTGAATTTTGGGTTAAACCAATCAATTTTAAATGACCTGATCATGGCGTCTCTTCCCAGGTGGGCTTGCCCATGATAGAGCCTGGCAAATTGTGACAGGAGACTGTTTGGCAAAACTAATTTTCCTTCCTCTAAAACCCATAAATCATCAGCTCTCTGTACAAATTCCATTCTTTGCCAAGAGCGTTTTTCTTCCTTACTTGCACAGCTTTGTAGTGTTTTTAGTTCGTCCAACGTGTCAACTACCCGCAATGCTAGGTTTAAACATGTGTCATTCTCAGTTTGTGGTAACAATTCCCATTGCTCCTTGAACGATATACAGTTCAATGCGCAGAATCTTGCGACTTGATCTGCATAGCCGTTTCCCATGGACACAAAGTCTTGTGATCTAATGTGAGCACTGCATTTCACCACGGCAATTTCAAGAGGTAACTGAATCGCATGCAACAAATCCTTTATTTGTTCACCATTTTTCACAGGAGAACCAGATGAGGTCATAAAACCCCTCTGTGACCAAAGTTGGCCAAAATCATGTACGATTCCGAATCCGTATCTGCTGTCAGTATAGATAGTGACTTTCAAATTTACAGCTGCGTGGCATGCCTTAGTAAGGGCAATCAATTATTCACTTGTGCAGAAAACACTCTTTCGAGCCAGGAGGCTTCGACGATGACAGTTATAGTACATACCGCATAACCAGCTCTCAGTGTTCCGGCAGAGTCTCTAAGACAGGACCCATCAACAAACATGATGCAGTCATTTTCTTTCAATTGAGTGTCCTGAATATCTGGACGAGGTTTGGTGCACAATTCAGTCACCTCAAGACAATCATGTTCAAATTCTTCCCCATCTTTGATTTCAGTATTTTCATTTGGAAGCAAAGTTGCCGGGTTCAGTACAGTGCATCTCCTAAGCGTGACATTCGGTGACCCCAGTATGATCGTCTCATACCTAGTAAGACGTGCATTTGTCATGTGCTGAGTCTTAGTTCGAGTTAACAGAATTTCAACTGAATGTGGAACCATTACTGTTAGAGGGTATCCCATGACTATACCTTCACATTGTAAAAGGCTCTGACCAACTGCTGCAACTGCACGCAAACAACCCGGTAAGGCTGCTGCGACAGGGTCCAAGGTAGCTGAAAAATATACTACAGAGCGATTTGCATCTTCGTGGACCTATGTTAAGACAGACAAAGAACAAGCATCACGTTCATGACAAAACAACAGAAATGGTTTCTCGTAGTCTGGCATTCCCAGTGCTGGTGCCCTGCACATGCATTCTCTCAATTCCATAAATGATTCGAGCTCTTCTTTTGACAAGGTTATAGTATATGGCTCATCCTTGATTTCCTTTCCTGTCAGTTTTATTAATGGCTTTGAAATGATTGAGAAGTTAGGTATCCACTGGCGACAGTAGCCCACCATTCCCAAAAACATCCTGACATCTCTTTTTGTTGTTGGAGGGTTCATTTGCAAGACAGCTGTTATTCTTTCCTTTGATATTCTTCTGGAACCCTTCTCAATCAAATGTCCCAAATATTTCACCTCCATCTGACAGTATTGTAGTTTTCTGGGTGACACCTTATGTCCATTCTTTCCCAGATGATTCAGTAATGCAATGGTATCATACTTGCAACTGTCCCTTGTTTTGGACGCGATTAGCAAATCATCAATGTACTGCACAAGAGTTGAATTAAAAGGCAGCACCAGTGGCTCCAAATCCTTCTTCAATATTTGATTGAAGATGGACGGTGACTCAGAAAACCCTTGAGGAATTCTGCACCAACTGTACACCTTATCCAGGAATTTGAAACTGAAGAAAAATTGACTGTCCTCATGAAGAGGTATTGAAAAGAAAGCTTGTGACAGGTCTACTATGGTAAACCATTCACCATTACAGGGGACCTGAAACATGATTACTGCTGGGTTGGGCACCACAGGGCAACACTTTATCACAATTTCATTTATTTTTCTCAGGTCCTGCACAATTCGAACTTTTCCACAAGGCTTCTTTAACCCCATTATGGGTGAGTTACATGGACTGCTCAAAACCTCTTTCAGGACTCCCTGCCTGAGAAAGTCTGCAATTATTTGATTTATTTCGATAAGAACATCTTGGGTCATGTGGTATTGTGGCACTTGTGGGAACTCTGCATTTGATTTTATCTGAACTTTAACTGGTTCTACTCCTTTTATCAATCCTACTTCTTTCCCAGTTAAGTCCCACACCTTTTCTGTTACTGTTCCTTGTAGTTCGACGGGTAAGTCGATCAAGGTATGCATTGGGAATAAAGTAATCAGAGGATAGTCCTCATTTGTTCCTGCTTCTTCCTCAAAAATTTGACTTTCATCTCCTTCATCGTCACTATTTGTCTGTGCCTCAATTCCATCATTGGAACAGGTAATTGAGCATTTTGTCTTGCACAGTAAGGGGGTCATTCCAACCCTGGCGGTCGGTGTTAAAGCGGCGGCCAAACCGCCAACAGGCTGGCGGTAAAAAAAATGCAATTCCGACCCTGGCGGAAACCGCCAACAGAGACCGCCACTTTAACACACCGCCCGCCACGGCAGGACAAACAAACAGTGCGGTGGTCACCGCCAACAGACAGGCGGGAGACAATGTACTGCCCACTCTATCACAACCCACCAATCCGCCAATCCGCCACCTTTTCCGGGGCAGTAGCCCGCCGATAAAAGCACGGCGGAAACAGCCATTTCAAACGGAAAACGCTCACCTCCATACACCCCACGAGGAATCTGGACAGCATGGAACCCGAACTACACATCCTACCAGCCATTGTCTTCCTGCTCCTCTACCAGGAGCACGAACGCCGGCGCAGAAGACAACGGTGAGTACTGTACCTACGACACAGGGGAGGGGGAGGCAAAAAATTACGGGGACACACATATGCGACACACCCACCCTCACCCTCAACCACTACAACACACACATCAATGCATAGCAACACATCACAGTTACACCCCCAAACCCACCGGAAGAATGCAAAGGCAAAAGGAAATTATATACATAAATTGTCCAGTCCGATATGTCTATCAGCCATTGTTCGTGGGCCACTGGGCCAAAACACATGGGCAAAGCCCACACAGGATACCTGCCTCCAATGGAGAGAACACTGCAGGGGCATCAGATAGGAAAACTACAGGCACCTCAGGGGGAAGGGAAGGGGGGGCACCTCAGCCAGATGAGTCCACGACGCCAGAACCTCGAGGGGCCTCCATGGCCACTGTGCCTTCCTGGGGAGTGCAAAGCCACAGTCTCACAAGTCTCTACAGTGGGTGGGATGCCCACTGTGCCATCCTGGGGAGTGCAAAGCCACAGTCTCTCAAGTGGATAACAGTCTCCGCTGGTACTGGAGGGGGACTAGTGCCCAGAGTGCTTCGTGCAGCCCTGCCCGACACAGATGCGGGCCTGCCCCTTCCCCCAATGGGCCAGCGGTGCTTGAGATGAAGGGCCCAGTTCAGTGGTGCTTGAGATGAAGGGCCCAGTTCAGCGGTGCTTGAGACGGCGGTGCCCAGCGGAGCAGTGCTTGAGATGAAGGGCCCAGCGGAGCGGTGCTTGAGATGAAGGGCCCTGTTCAGCGGTGCTTGAGACGAAGGGCCCAGTTCAGCGGTGCTTGAGATGAAGGGCCCAGTTAAGCGGTGCTTGAGACAGCGGTGCCCAGCGGAGCAGTGCTTGAGATGAAGGGCCCAGCGGAGCGGTGCTTGAGATGAAGGGCCCTGTTCAGCAGTGCTTGAGACGGTGGTGCCCTGTTCAGCGGTGCTTGAGATGAAGGGCCCAGTTCAGCGGTGCTTGAGACGGCGGTGCCCAGCAGAGCACTGCTTGAGATGAAGGGCCCAGTTCAGCGGTGCTTGAGATGGCGTGCCCTGTTCAGCGGTGCTTGAGACGGCGGTGCCCAGTTCAGCGGTGCTTGAGATGAAGGGCCCAGTTCAGCGGTTCCTGAGACGGCGGTGCCCAGCGGAGCGGTGCTTGAGATGAAGGGCGCAGCGGAGCGGTGCTTGAGATGAAGGGCCCTGTTCAGCGGTGCTTGAGACGGCGGTGCCCTGTTCAGCGGTGCTTGAGATGAAGGGCCCTGTTCAGCGGTGCTTGAGACGGCGGTGCCCTGTTCAGCGGTGCTTGAGATGAAGGGCCCAGTTCAGCGGTGCTTGAGACGGCGCTGCCCTGTTCAGCAGTGCTTGAGATGAAGGGCCCAGTTCAGCGGTGCTTGAGACGGCGGTGCCCTGTTCAGTGGTGCTTGAGATGAAGGGCCCAGTTCAGCGGTTCTTGAGACGGCGGTGCCCAGCGGAGCGGTGCTTGAGATGAAGGGCCCTGTTCAGCGGTGCTTGAGACGGCGGTGCCCTGTTCAGGGGTGCTTGAGACGGCGGTGCCCTGTTCAGCGGTGCTTGAGACGGCGGTGCCCTGTTCAGCGGTGCTTGAGACGGTGGTGCCCTGTTCAGCGGTGCTTGAGATGAAGGGCCCAGTTCAGCGGTGCTTGAGATGAAGGGCACAGTTCAGCGGTTCTTGAGACGGCGGTGCCCAGCAGAGTGGTGCTTGAGATGAAGGGCCCTGTTCAGCGGTGCTTGAGACGGCGGTGCCCAGCGGAGCGGTGCTTGAGATGAGTGTCCTGGTCAGCGGATCCGGCCCAGGCATGGATGTCACTCGCCACCTGACATGTGGCTGGCGGGGCCTTCCTGCCCATCTGTCTGGTGGCTTGCGGGGCCCTCCTGGGCTGCAGTTCTCGGCCTGTGGGTGTCCTCCTGCCCACCTGGGACGTGGCTTGCGGGGTCCTCCTGGGCTGCAGTACTGGGCCTGTGTGTGTCCTCCTGCACACCTGGGATGGGGCTGGTGGGGTCCTCCTGGCCAGCTGGCCTGCTGCCGGACTTGTCGGGTGTGCTGCCCTTCCCACCCTTCCCTGCACGCTTGTGGCCCTTTCCCACCTTTGGCGGTGTGCCAGGTGGCACCCGACTTCCTGCCGGAGCCAATGTAGCTGAACTGGATGCCCTTGAGGGTGGGGGACTCCACAGTCCATGGACAACAGTCTTCACAGGTCCCGGTTTTGTGGTGGCTGAGGTGCTGATTAGAGTCTTATGAGATGGACGGGGTGGGGGAGTTGTAGGAAAGAGGTCAAGTTTGGAAAAGAAAAGCAATTTGGAAAGAGAGGGACGGGTAGGTGTAGTGGGTATGGGAGTGGAGGAAGAGGATGTGGTTGTAGGAGTGTGAAGTCTGGTGTCTTTGGGTGCAGGTGCTTGGGCTGGAGGCTGTCGTGAGGTGGATGGCTGTTGGGTGGGTGGCTGCCTGCGTTTGTGTAGTTTGGAGGAGGGGGTGACAGACACACTTGGAGAGGACACAGGGGACGTGTAAATGGTAGTGGGGGTGGTGACTGCACGTGTGCGGAGTGTTCTGGTGGGTGTGCTGGTGATGGACGTAGTGGCTGAAGATGTTGTGCATGCAAGTGTGAGTGGAGACGTCACAGGGAGGGAGGAGGGAGACGAGGAGGAGGGGGACACAGTGGAGGCGTTGGCTGTTGGTATGTCTGCATGTGGATGTTGCTTGTGTGAATGCTTGTGTGATGTGTGGTGCTTATGTCTGGATGAGCTTCCCTTGGGTGTTGAGGTGTGTGCAGGCTGGTCTGTAGGTGTGTCTGGGATAGGCAGAGGTACAGGGGATTGGGTCTGGGTGGAGGAAGTTGGAGGGGGGAGGCTAGAGACAGGGACAATTGCTGCCGTCAGTGTTGAGGCCAGAGCGTTGAACGATCGCTGATGGGCAGCCTGACCCGAATGAATGCCCTCCAGGTATGCATTACTCTGGTGCACCTCTCTTTGTACACCCTGGATGGCATTCAAAAGGGTAGACTGCCCAACAATGATGGTCCTTAGGTGGTCAATGACCTCCTCACTGAGGGCAGCAGGGGTAACAGGGGCAGGGCCTGAGGTGCCTGGGGCGAAGGAGATGCCCACCTTCCTGGGTGAGCGGGCACGGGGCAAACGCTGAGGGGCTGCTGGGAGGGCGGTGCTGGTGAGCTGGGTGGCGGCTGTACCTGTTGTTGCGGGGGGCACGGATGTTGCCGCCACCACAAGGGAGCTCCCTTCAGAGGACGAGTCGCTGTCACTGACATCAGCACGAGTCCCCGCTGTGGAGCTCCCCTCGCCCTCCGTCTCAATGGTGAAATCCGAGTCAGTTGCATGGCCCGCCATGGCAATGTGAGATGCAGCTCCCTCGTGCTCCGATGCCACTTGTCCTCCGCCTGATGATGCTAATGCACACATGAACAGGAAGACCACAAAAAAGGGGGGGAGGAGAAATAAAGACATGTTGAGTGCATGGATTACCGCTACCGTTGGCGGACAAGACAGACACAGAAGCCCCCTGCACTACGCCGCGCACTTGGGGTCCACTACGCAATCCGTGGGACATGGCCTACAAGCCTATGGACGACAACTGCACACATAGATGACACAGGGCCATGGATACCTGTACTTGGCACTCTACAGAGGTGGGGGGCGGGGGCACAGGGCCATGCCTTACGGAGGGGCCTAGCCTACAGAAATCGCCCTGGCCTAGGGATACCCATAGCCCTCCTCCCCAGACACCTCCACTGCGCGCATAGTCAGCAGAATGTATTTGTACTCACCCCCTTGTGTCTGCTGTGATGTCCTCACGCGCCCATCCAAATCGGGGTAGGCCACCGCCAGGATCCGGGACATCAGGGGGGTCAAATGACGACTGGCACCCCTCCTACGTTGGGAGGCCATCCCCAGCTGAGCCTCCGCCATCTTCCTGCTCCAGCGTCGGATGTCCTCCCACCTCTTCCGGCAGTGGGTGCCCCGTCTGTTGTGTACCCCCAGGGTCCGGACGTCCTTGGCGATGGCACGCCAAATCGCGACTTTCTGGTGGGCGCTGACCTATGTGACATGTACAGAGAGAGAACAATTGTCATCACCTTCTGCATGCTCGATGTGAGTGGCACCCCATCCCCACCCTTGCCATGTGGCACATGCTCTCATCAGTCGTTTGATGCATGCATCAATCGCTCCCCTCCCCACCATCTTTCATCCACCCCACTCAACCCAGGCATTGCCCACTAAGCATGGTCCCAGTGAACTTACCTGTTGGTCTGGAGGACCATAGAGTAGCACATACTGGGGGAGGACCCCATCCACAAGTTTCTCCAACTCCTCAGCAGTGAAGGCAGGGGCCCTTTCCCCAGTCGCATGAGCCATTGTCTCTTCCAGACCGAGGTCACAGCAGCACTTGCAGTGTAGGTCCTCTCCTGTCGAAGATCAGGTATCGAGTGATTAAGCAGATAGAAAATGGCGGTCACGCCCGCAGCGGTGCGTACCGCGACCGCCGGCGCACATCGTCATTGGCTCCTGAAACCCATAGGGTTCAATGTTAACCAATGCGGCTTAGCGCCGCGGTCTTCAACCGCCTACCGCCGCGGTGTGCCACGCCAGCGCATTGACCTCACATCCCACTGTCGCACTTCACAGGTCAGGCAGCCACCAATTCAAGGACCCACATGGCCTAATTACCAACTGCGTCACACATACCTAGGACATGAACCAACACTCATACAAGCCATTCACTGCATTGGGAATCGTGTTATGTGCAAGCTGTGGTTATGTACCTGTGGGTTGCTTGACTCTGTGCTCGCTGTTGCCCTTCATAGGCACTGTCTGCTGGGACATGCGAGGAGATGGAGGAATCTTCCCGTGTACAGACCGCTGGTGGACCTTTCGACAATGGAGGAACGACATGTCATACTGACATACAGGCTTGACCGAGCCACTATACAGGAACTGTGTGCCCAGCTGGAGCCAGACCTGATGTCACCCATCCACCAACCCACAGGGATCCCCCCTCTAGTGCAGGTGCTGTCAGTACTCCATTTCTTAGCAAGTGGGTCATTTCAAACAACAGTGGCCATATCATCAGGGATGTCCCAGCCTATGTTTTCCAAGGTGTTGTCCAGAGTGTTGTCTGCCCTGCTGAAACACATGCAGAGCTACATCGTTTTCCCTGAGGTGGGGGATTTGCCTACAGTGAAGGGTGATTTCTATGCCCTTGGACATATACCCAACATCATAGGTGCCATTGATGGGACACATGTTGCTTTGGTCCCCCCCAGCAGGAGTGAACAGGTGTACAGGAACCGGAAGAGTTATCATTCCATGAATGTACAGATGGTGTGTTTGGCTGACCAGTACATGTCCCATGTTAATGCCAAGTTCCCTGGGTCAGTGCATGACGCCTACATCCTGCGGAATAGCAGCATCCCGTATGTGATGGGTCAACTCCAGAGGCACCGGGTGTGGCTATTAGGGGACTCTGGTTACCCCAACCTGTCCTTGCTACTGACTCTAGTGAGGAATCCCAGGACAAGGGCAGAGGAACAGTACAATGAGGCCCATGGGCGGACTAGGAGGGTGATCGAGCGAACCTTTGGCCTCCTGAAGGCCAGGTTCAGGTGCCTCCATATGACAGGTGGATCCCTAATGTACTCACCAAAGAAGGTGTGCCAGATCATCGTGGCCTGCTGTATGCTTCACAACCTGGCTTTGCGCCGCCAGGTGCCTTTTCTGCAGGAGGATGGTCCAGATGGTGTTGTTGTAGCAGCTGTGGAGCCTGTGGAGAGTGAAGAGGAGGAAGCCGAAGAGGACGACATAGAGAACAGGAACACAGTAATACAGCAGTATTTTCAGTGACACACAGGTAAGAGTAGACACCAGCATATTACATTTACTTAAGGACTCCTACCTCTCTACTGTCTGACTTTTTCCCCCAGTGTATGGTAACTGTGTTGTGACTTTCCCTTCCATTTTCAGAGATGTGGGCCCCACTGCATGACATCTGCTTTGTTTCCCCATGGACTACAGCTGTGTGACAGCGGTTTGTTAGCATCACAATGTGAATGAACATTTTGGCACGGTCATGTCTAATACATTTGTTCTAAATCACAGCCAGACTCCAGATTGTTTTGTGCAATAAGTGTTTTTATTCAAGTGCTCTAAATTGGATGGGTGGTTGCAAATCGGTGAGGGGTGATGGTGGAGGATTGTCCAAATGCCTGTGGGAAGTGGAGCAGGGGCAGTTTAAGGTTGGACAGGGTGACAATGTGGGACAGTGGGATGACAATCAGGGCGGTATCCTTTGCTGGCGGGGGTCTTGACATCTTACTCTGTCTTCTTCCTGGATCTCAGGGCCCGCTTGCGGGGTGGTTCTCCTTCTGCAGGGGGTGGGGTTCTGGTGGCCTGTTGGTCTTGTTTCGGGGCCTCCTGTCCACTAGTGCCGGCGGAGGTGGTAGGCAGTTCTTGGTGCATACTAGTGTCAGGGGCCCTTTGAGGTGCCACAGTGTCCCGCAATGTCGTGACTACCTCATTCAGGGCCACTACGATGGTACCCATGTCGGAACTGATGTTTCTTAGTTCCTCCCTGAACCCCATATACTGTTGCTCCTGCAGAAGCTGGATCTCCTGAAACCTGGCCAGGACCGTCGCCATCGTCTCCTGGGAGCGGTGGTATGCTCCCATGATGGAGGAGAGGGCCTCGTGGAGAGTGGGTTCCCTGGGCCTGTCCCCCCCCTGTCGCACAGCAGCCTTCCCAGTTCCCCTGTTTCCTTGGGCCTCTGTCCCCTGGACCGTGTGCCCACTACCACTGCCCCCAGGTCCCTGTTGTTGTTGGGGTGGTGGGTTAGCCTGGGTTCCCTGTAGTGGTGGACACACCGCTGATTGACGTGTCCTGGGGTCAGAGGTATGGGCCCGCTGGGTGGGTGCTGTGCTGGTGTTCCCAGAGGGGGGAAGGTCTACTGTGGCCTGTGGCTGTGTGAGGGGAACCGACTGTCCCGAGGTCCCCGATGGACCGGGCTGGTCATCTAGATCCAGGGAGACAGAGCTGCTGTCCTCACTGTGGGCCTCTTCTGGGGGTGGAGTGGACATTTGTGGACCCTCCTGCGCGGTGACGTGGCGTTCGGGTCCTGCAGGGGTATAAAAGTATGGTTATTGCTTCTGTGTGTCATAGCGTGCAATGGGTGGGTGCCCGTGTACCCCAGTGCTGGCATTCCTTTGTGGGGGCTGTTGTGACGGTGGTTGGGGGGGGGTTGTATGTGTATGTGCAGTGGGCATGCTTAGGTGATAGGTGTCCAATGTTTGTGGACGCATGCAGGGCTAGGTGTTGGGATGGGTGGGTTGTGATGGTGAGACAGTTGCAAGGAGTAGGATGTGATGGGGGTGAGGGTGGGGGTCTGAGTTGGCATTCAGGTGGGGTGGGGGGAAGAAGTAGTTAAGATTTGCCGTACCAGAGTCCATTCCTCCGCCTACTCCAGCGAGGCCCTCAGGATGCAGGATGTTCAAGACTTGCTCCTCCCATGTTGTAAATTCTGGGGGAGGAGGTGGGGGTCCGCCGCCAGTCCGCTGCACCGCGATGTTGTGCCTGGATACCATGGAACGCACCTTCCCCCGTAGGTCGTTCCACCTCTTCCTGATGTCGTCCCGATTTCTTGGGTGCTATCCCACAGCGTTGACCCTGTCCACTATTCTGCTCCATAGCTCCATCTTCCTGGCAATGGTGGTGTGCTGCACCTGTGCCCCGAACAGCTGTGGCTCTACTCGTACAGTTTCCTCCACCATGACCCTGAGTTCATCATCAATGAACCTGGAGTGTCTTTGCGGTGCCATGGGGTGGTGTGGGTGATGTGTAGGGTGGATTGTGTGGTGCTAAGTGTGGTGATGTGTATTGTTGTGTTGTGTGAAGTGCGTGCAAATATTGCTGGGTGACAGTGAATTGGGCGTCTGGGTGCTCGGATGTCTTTTCTCGGTGCGTGTTCACGAATCTCTAGGAGTGGAGGTTTGTGGGTGATGTGGGTGTGTATTTTATATTTAATTGGGTGTGTGGGAGTGGTGTGTGTATGTGTCTCAGGTGTGTGTATTTTGAATTGTCCAATGTGGTTGTATTTTGTAAGTGTGTGTGTATTTTGAGCGCGTGGATTCGTGTGTCGTGATAGTGTGGGCGTATTTCTGTTGGCGTGACGGTGGAGGTTTGGTCATCGCCAGTTTCTCGCTGCCCTTTGGTGTGGTGGACTTTTGTGGATGTCTGTATTTTGGCGGTTTGCCTGTTGTGGGTCAGAATGACCGTGGCGGTTTACCGCTGCCGCGGCAGTGTTATGGCGGTCTTCTGAACGGCGGTAAGCGCCTTTTACCACCGAGGTTGGAATGTCCACCTAAGTCTCTTCCCAGTAGGGATACCGGACTTGAATCACATACTACAAACCTATGTAGTCCCTGGAAGTTGCTAATCTCAACCTGCCCTGGATCTGTAATCGGGTTGGTCAGATACTGATTTGCTACTCCAACCACTCGTATGGTACGCCCTCACAGTGGCAATCTCAGAACTTCCGCACTTCTGACTGTAGAGCATGTGGCTCCTGTGTCAACCAGAAATGAAACCTTATTCCCCATCACCTTTCCCTCGACGTATGGGCCTCTCTGATTCTCTGATCTACCTCTAAGGATGCTGCAAGCCTGCACTCTTCACTGTCTGAGCTGTCATCTGACCAATCTTCATTCATGCCATTTTCACCTCGTAATGGGAACTGTTGTACAGTATTGTTTTGATTTGTTACCTGGCCTGTGACCTGCTGAGGAAGCATCACCTGTTGCTGTCCCATCGGAGCCATTGGTATTTGCATTTGCTTTTCTAGGCACCATAGGAATCTGCTGCTGCACTGGTTGTATTTGTATTGACTGAAAACGCGGCATTTGCATCTGTTGCATGGGCTGTACCCCTTGCATTTGTACCAAGTTGTTCTGAACATTTGGGTTCTGATGTCTTATTTTTGGGCCTCGTGAATTTTGTAATGCACCAACATTAGTGCTCTGCTGAACTGCACCATCCTGTACCATATTCGGGCACTCCCGTTTCTAGTGCCCCACGCCCCCGCACACGTGACATGGTGACATCTTCTTTACCCCTTGCGTGTCATTTTGAATTACAACAGTATTCATGTCTGAACCACGGTTCACAAACCCTCGACCCCTCGGTTGGGTCTGAAACACACCATTAATTTGCGGTTGTTGCTGTATCATCTGTTGAACTCCATTTCCCTGTATTCCTGCCTGTGCAGCCCTTATCTGCATCACCATCACCTTTTCCTTCAACTTTTTCTGTTTTAACTCAATCTCATCACTACAGTACTTTGCATACTGCAACACCTCATCAATCGGTTTAGCTTGCCAACAAATCAAATGATTCTTAATCATTTGGCTAACTTCTGGTCTCAATCCTTCGACGAATCTGAACATAAGGTGGTTCAAGTCCTTTGGTTCAATAGTCTCAGTACCCCTGTAGTGCTTAAATGCTTTCAACAATCTCTCGTAATAAGCATGTATTGACTCTTTAACCTCTTGTGAGGTCCGGTCGATTTTCTGCCAGTCAGTCACTTTCGGCGAAACCTTTTGTTTCAAAAACTCAATCACTTTATGATAATACTTCATCACCTCTTCAGAAGGTGCTCCAGTCACCTTATCATTTGTTGGCCAATCAACGCCTCTCTTGCACTCGAGCCACAAATCAGGCGGAACAATGATCTCAAACAAGGTGTTCAAGTCTTCCCAGAGACACTTTGCAAGTTTCACAAACCTATCTGTTTGTTGATACCACTCGATCGGCTTCTCTCTCAATCTGGGATAATCATTAGTAAAGGATAGAATATATCCTCTAGTCCAAGGAATATGAACTAAAACACCACCAGCTGTCTCTCTCATAGGTAATATTTTTACTGATTCCAAATCATGTGAGGTCTTGGCTTGATTAGACCCTGGGCTGTCACCTTTTCCCTTATCTCTTTTCTTTGCCCATCTGCCTTCCCATTTTTCCAGTGCACCCCAAATTTGTGCGCTTTGCAACAGTTCTCTTAAATGTGCCTTCATTCCTGCAGACCTCATATGCTCAAAATCTTTTGAATCAAAATCTAATCTGTAACTTCTTTTCAAATGTTTAGTGTTTCCAATATCAATATTGTATTTGTCTGCTAAGTTCGCTAATCTCTGATGTACTTTGCCTACCTCCTTGGTAATCTTGGGGCATAAGTATCTCAATTCTGCCTCTGTGTAGGACTCCAATCTATTTACTCCCATTGTCCCTTCTACCAACTCAGCAGCTTCCGCCCCTAATCGTACAACGTTCAAGTATTCATCTTGTTTTTCTTTCTCTGGTTCGACTGTAACCACTGCAGTTTTCTGTGAAGTATACGTTTTTTCTAACCATTCATTTAACTGTTGGACTGTAAAACCTTGCAGTGAAATGTTCCCTGCATGCATCATTGGGGAATGTGAGGTATTCGTACTCATGGTTTGTGGGGTTAGAACTCCCAAACCCGCTTGACGCATTGCTTCGAGAGGTGCTCCTACTGGACTAAGGTCCATTAAGGACCTAGGCTGTTCAATTACTTGTTCCCCAGGGGCCATTATCTGTGGAGTTCCTATGGACCCTTCTCTTATCGCCTCCTGAGTCATCACTCCCTGATCACATACGCCTGTTTTACCCTGTGCATATAATGGCACTGGTGGACCGACAGTAATGGGTAACGATATAGCGGCAGGTGTCTGACCCGGACCCAGACTTCTTGGAGCAGCAACTCCATAGGTCAGTTCCAATGTACCCGGAACCGGCACTAATTGTGAACCTGCTACAGGGTTGTACCCTGGTATCAGCTGTGATTGTGGTTGAGATATTAATTTCGGAGTTGATTCAATCTGTATTAACTTTGGCTTTGTGTATATCGGGTCTGGCGGCACTATCAAATTCGTAGTTGTCTCAGGCACTGGGACGTCAGGATAGATTCTCTGTATCTGCGGTGGAGACTGCAACTGTATCGAAGCTGTATCGCTAGTCTGTGCCGTATCAGTAACTCCCTTTTCCTGCGTCTGTTTCCCAGGATCCAAGCTAGTATTTGGAGCATTGTCGCTCACCGCATATGGTGGCGGGCGATCATGTAATAATCTGTCCATAAATTCCTCATCGTCTGAATCATCTTCCTCTTCCCAAGATCTTTTATTCTCTTTAGATTTCCCTGAATCTTTGTCGGTTTTACAGGAGGCTTTCTTTCCCTGTGTCTCTTCACCCTGTGATAATGCTGGGAATAATTTTATCCCATCAACAATCCCCCTTCTCCACATTTTGCTCTCGCTATCCCATCTAGCCTCTGGATAAGATTTTTCTGCCCTCCGCAGTCTTCTCTGAAACCTTTCTTGTCTATGTTTAAGTGCCATCAAGTCCCAAATTGCCAAAGCCTCATACTGAGCTGGTCTCGGAGGTGGTTTCTGTGTACTTAAAATCCACCTCAAGTTTTCAAGAATCCTCGTATTGAATGTTCCATATTCTGGAAACGCTAAACATCCCTCCTTTTCTGTTAACTTGCGCCACTGTTTCATCCATAAACAAGGCGCAACACCCTTCTCTTCCATGACTATATAAGCTGGAGTACCCTCGG
Source organism: Pleurodeles waltl (assembly GCF_031143425.1). Taxonomy (NCBI): domain Eukaryota; kingdom Metazoa; phylum Chordata; class Amphibia; order Caudata; family Salamandridae; genus Pleurodeles; species Pleurodeles waltl. Next base: position 1,188,817,041 of record NC_090440.1, on the reverse strand, counting down.
GTGGTGTAGGCTCCCCATCGGTTGCAACAATATATACATCTCCTTTCAGAGCGCTCTTAAATGCTTTACCGAAATTCATTTTTGTGATTCTCTTATTTTGTATTTAATCAGAAGTGACTTAGGGGGTCATTCTGACCCCCGCCGGCGGCGGATGCCGCCGGTCTGGCGGGAGCCGCCAGAAGACCGTACCGCAGTCAAAAGACCGCGGCGGTCATTCTGAGTTTCCCGCTGGGCTGGCAGGCGACCGCCAGAAGGCCGCCCGCCCGCCCAGCGGGAAACCCCCTTCCACGAGGATGCCGGCTCCGAATGGAGCCGGCGGAGTGGAAGGGGTGCGACGGGTGCAGTTGCACCCGTTGCGATTTTCAGTGTCTGCCACGCAGACCCTGAAAATCTATGTGGGGCCCTGTTAGGGCCAGTGGCATGGGCAATGCAGGGGCCCCCAGGGGCCCCACGACACCCGTTCCCGCCAGCCAGGTCCTGGCGGTAAAAAACACCAGAACCCGGCTGGCGGGAAGGGGGTCGGAATCCCCATGCCGGCGCTGCTTGCAGCGCCGCCGTGGAGGATTCCCTGGGGCAGCGGGAAGCCGGCGGGAAACCGCCGGCTTCCCTTTTCTGACCGCGGCGGTCAGAATGCCCCCGGAAGCACTGCCAGCCTGTTGGCGGTGCTTCCGCGGTCGTTGGCCCTGGCGGTCCATGACCGCCAGGGTCAGAATGACCCCCTTAGTTCCCAGGACACTCTTCACCCGCCCTTCTCAATCTATTGCCTCTCACGGACGGCAGCCAATCCGTGCGCGACCCCTCTCGACAAGCGACCTATCTCAGCGCGGCACCACTGACGTCACACTCACACACACTGCAGCTGACAAAGTCTCGCGGTTCATCCGCTCCTCACTGAACCTATACAATCTCACATAAACTAATGCGATTATTGCGAGCACTTTAAATGACAACACAAATCTGCCGGTTTACTACAGGAAGGGTAACACATTCGCTTCAGAACTTTACAGAGATTTCACTTGAAGCCTCGGCCGCTACTCTCTCCTTATCAGTTCCCGCATACGCAAGTAGAATTCGACCCGCAAATTCTACTCTCGACTTGTCAATGGCTCATCCTGGTGCACTTTAGAACTCACCAAATCTCCATCGAAGGTTTTCATACACACATTATGAATCAAACTTGACTTGTCAACCACGCCTGATTGACCTATTAAACCGCACAGATTACAACATAAACCACATTTGTCTTCATACTCCGGAGTCTTAGACCTCAACAGGTCCGTACACAACGACCAACCACGTGGATAATTTTTGAGCACCAAGCGCTACATTCACATGAAGTACGCCGACTTCCCTACTCTCATACTGTGGAGTACGCCTACTCCTACTAAACAACACTTAGTTTGGCCTAAATACACACAAATTTTCACAATCACCTGCAAAATGCGTAAGCTTAAGCAAGCTCAGAGACCATAACCACATACACTATGGCGCCGAGAACATTCCCAACTGATTCAGGCAGGCTCCGAGATCCCGGGAAAGTCATGGTGACCTTAGAAACCCATCATCTCTCCAATTTGCATTATTACAGAAAAACAAATTAAACAATGAATCTCCGTCCTAGGGCCCCCAAGGGCCAAACCATCGCTCTACTACCAGAACTGGTAACGCGTCCTTTTATGTCAATTTTGTACAAATTAGGACTCGTTTTAGGCCGATGAATCTTTTGACCCAGTGGTGAGACCCCGTAGAACGAGATAACTGATCAATATGTCAAGCAATATATCTATGACGTTATCAACATATATCACCACAATATACTTTACTTTGGATGAAGACATTTATTAAACTGTTGACGCAAGCATGACCTTTCAGCCATGAATAACCACACCTTTATTGGAGTTTTGTGAATTTTATTCCCTATTGATTACAATCCAATAATAGAAATGTCAATCTCAAAACCAAGCAGCATAAGAGCAAAGTCACAACACGACAGCTATGATAAGACATCAATAATGCAAAGATCACAAACATAAGAGCACTAACATAAGATATGCATAGATCAGAGTGCATAGAATATCATATAGGTCTCAGTTCAGCATAGCACAATGTCAGTCACGTCTATTTGCATCAGTCAAAGTGATCACCTAGCCTAACCACTGATTAGCATCAGCATGTTGGACTTCATGCAAAATTATTTTGAACATAAATTTAGAAAACATCTGACTAAGGTCTCTATCCAAAAATACAGCAGTTGGTACCTAGAAAGGAAAAGCAAACAGACAAATCACAATAGCATTGTCATAATTACCCTCCTCGGAATAAGTCAGTGTAAAGAAATGGCTCCCTGTTGCAGTTACCCCCCACTTTTTGCCTGATACTGATGCTGACTTGACTGAGAAGAGTGCTGGGACCCTGCTAACCAGGCCCCAGCACCAGTGTTCCTTCACCTAAAATGTACCATTGTATCCACAATTGGCACACCCTGGCATTCAGATAAGTCCCTTGTAACTGGTACTTCTAGTACCAAGGGCCCTGATGCCAAGGAAGGTCTCTAAGGGCTGCAGCATGTCTTATGCCACCCTAGAGACCCCTCACTCAGCACAGACACACTGCTTACAAGCCTGTGTGTGCTAGTGAGAACAAAATGAGTAAGTCGACATGGCACTCCCCTCAGGGTGCCATGCCAGCCTCTCACTGCCTATGCAGTATAGGTAAGACACCCCTCTAGCAGGCCTTACAGCCCTAAGGCAGGGTGCACTATACCATAGGTGAGGGTACCAGTGCATGAGCATGGTACCCCTACAGTGTCTAAACAAAACCTTAGACATTGTAAGCGCAGGGTAGCCATAAGAGTATATGGTCTGGGAGTCTGTCAAACACGAACTCCACAGCACCATAATGGCTACACTGAAAACTGGGAAGTTTGGTATCAAACTTCTCAGCACAATAAATGCACACTGATGCCAGTGTACATTTTATTGTAAAATACACCCCAGAGGGCACCTTAGAGGTGCCCCCTGAAACTTAACCGATTGTCTGTGTAGGCTGACTAGTTCCAGCAGCCTGCCACACCAGAGACATGTTGCTGGCCCCATGGGGAGAGTGCCTTTGTCACTCTGAGGCCAGTAACAAAGCCTGCACTGGGTGGAGATGCTAACACCTCCCCCAGGCAGGAACTGTGACACCTGGCGGTGAGCCTCAAAGGCTCACCCCTTTGTCACAGCCCAGCAGGGCACTCCAGCTTAGTGGAGTTTCCCGCCCCCTCCGGCCACGGCCCCCACTTTTGGCGGCAAGGCTGGAGGGAACAAAGAAAGCAACAAGGAGGAGTCACTGGCCAGTCAGGACAGCCCCTAAGGTGTCCTGAGCTGAAGTGACTCTAACTTTTAGAAATCCTCCATCTTGCAGATGGAGGATTCCCCCAATAGGGTTAGGATTGTGACCCCCTCCCCTTGGGAGGAGGCACAAAGAGGGTGTACCCACCCTCAGGGCTAGTAGCCATTGGCTACTAACCCCCCAGACCTAAACACGCCCTTAAATTTAGTATTTAAGGGCTACCCTGAACCCTAGAAAATGAGATTCCTGCAACTACAAGAAGAAGGACTGCCTAGCTGAAAACCCCTGCAGAGGAAGACCAGAAGACGACAACTGCCTTGGCTCCAGAAACTCACCGGCCTGTCTCCTGCCTTCCAAAGATCCTGCTCCAGCGACGCCTTCCAAAAGGGACCAGCGACCTCGACATCCTCTGAGGACTGCCCCTGCTTCGAAAAGACAAGAAACTCCCGAGGACAGCGGACCTGCTCCAAGAAAGGCTGCAACTTTGTTTCCAGCAGCCTTGAAAGAACCCTGCAAGCTCCCCGCAAGAAGCGTGAGACTTGCAACACTGCACCCGGCGACCCCGACTCGGCTGGTGGAGATCCAACACCTCAGGAGGGACCCCAGGACTACTCTGATACTGTGAGTACCAAAACCTGTCCCCCCTGAGCCCCCACAGCGCCGCCTGCAGAGGGAATCCCGAGGCTTCCCCTGACCGCGACTCTTTGAATCCAAAGTCCCGACGCCTGGGAGAGACCCTGCACCCGCAGCCCCCAGGACCTGAAGGACCGGACTTTCACTGGAGAAGTGACCCCCAGGAGTCCCTCTCCCTTACCCAAGTGGAGGTTTCCCCGAGGAATCCCCCCCTTGCCTGCCTGCAGCGCTGAAGAGATCCCGAGATCTCTCATAGACTAACATTGCGAACCCGACGCCTGTTTCTACACTGCACCCGGCCGCCCCCGCGCTGCTGAGGGTGAAATTTCTGTGTGGGCTTGTGTCCCCCCCGGTGCCCTACAAAACCCCCCTGGTCTGCCCTCCGAAGACGTGGGTACTTACCTGCAAGCAGACCGGAACCGGGGCACCCCCTTCTCTCCATTCTAGCCTATGCGGTTTGGGCACCACTTTGAACTCTGCACCTGACCGGCCCTGAGCTGCTGGTGTGGTAACTTTGGGGTTGCTCTGAACCCCCAACGGTGGGCTACCTTGGACCAAGAACTGAACCCTGTAAGTGTCTTACTTACCTGGTAAAACTAACAAAAACTTACCTCCCCTAGGAACTGTGAAAATTGCACTGTGTCCACTTTTAAAACAGCTATTTGTCAATAACTTGAAAAGTATACATGCAATTTTTATGATTTAAAGTTCCTAAAGTACTTACCTGCAATACCTTTCGAATGAGATATTACATGTAGAATTTGAACCTGTGGTTCTTAAAATAAACTAAGAAAAGATATTTTTCTATACAAAAAACCTATTGGCTGGATTTGTCTCTGAGTGTGTGTACCTCATTTATTGTCTATGTGTATGTACAACAAATGCTTAACACTACTCCTTGGATAAGCCTACTGCTCGACCACACTACCACAAAATAGAGCATTAGTATTATCTATTTTTACCACTATTTTACCTCTAAGGGGAACCCTTGGACTCTGTGCATGCTATTCCTTACTTTGAAGTAGCACATACAGAGCCAACTTCCTACATTGGTGGATCAGCGGTGGGGTACAAGACTTTGCATTTGCTGGACTACTCAGCCAATACCTGATCACACGACAAATTCCAAAATTGTCATTAGAAATTGATTTTTGCAATTTGAAAAGTTTTCTAAATTCTTAAAAGACCTGCTAGGGCCTTGTGTTAGATCCTGTTTAGCATTTCTTTTAGAGTTTAAAAGTTTGTAAAAGTTTGAATTAGATTCTAGAACCAGTTGTAGATTCTTAAAAAGTATTCCAACTTTTAGAAGCAAAATGTCTAGCACAGATGTGACTGTGGTGGAACTCGACACCACACCTTACCTCCATCTTAAGATGAGGGAGCTAAGGTCACTCTGTAAAATAAAGAAAATAACAATGGGCCCCAAACCTACCAAAATACAGCTCCAGGAGCTTTTGGCAGAGTTTGAAAAGGCCAACCCCTCTGAGGGTGGCAACTCAGAGGAAGAGGATAGTGACTTGGAGGAAAATTCCCCCCTATCAGTCCTATCTAGGGAGAACAGGGTCCCTCAAACCCTGACTCCAAAAATAATAGTCAGAGATGCTGGTTCCCTCACAGGAGAGACCAACACCTCTGAAATCACTGAGGATAACTCCAGTGAAGATGACCCCCTGTTAGCCAGGATGGTCAAAAGATTGGCTTTGGAAAAGCAGCTCCTAGCCATAGAAAGGGAAAGAAAAGAGATGGGCCTAGGTCCCATCGATGGTGGCAGCAACTTAAATAGGGTCAGAGATTCTCCTGACATCCTAAAAATCCCCAAAGGGATTGTAACAAAATATGAAGATGGTGATGACAGGGGACACTTCCCTCATAAGGAGGAGAAGTGTAAGGGGCAGGCTATGGATGAAGATGGTTTTGTCTAAGTCTCAAATCACCAAACAGAGTGACAGAGTTTCTGGATGCAATCGATATCATTCCCTACCTAACTCTAACGACTGTTCTGTGTCATGAGTTTTTATCCCTTTTTCACAATACATTCCCCCAAAATTCTATTGGATATTCGCTATACCCCACTATCTTTAGCCTATCAAATTATACATTAGGTAATCCAAATTGTCACCCCACGATAATTTATAACGCTTTGATTGGTCTTCATAATTGACGTCTTCGTAGGTGGCACATCCGGAGGATGTAATCTCCTTGGCACGTTCTTCAGGTCAAAAGTTCTCATTTCCATGGTTAAACGTCCTTGAATATTTCTACATTTGCTGCAAAACGTATAAAACTTATACTAAGGCAGCTAGCATGCGGATGGGAACAGGGCAAATATTGCAACATAAAACAAAGGAAAAGAACACATGCTGGGTCATGGCCTTTTACGAGTCAGCACACTGGAAAATAGAAAAATATGCTTTAATATGAGAGCTACACGGGTAAAACATCAACTCACTCTAATTTAAGGCCTATGGGTTCTAATGCAATCTTCGTAGGTGTTAACATATTCAATTAATCATAATGCAAGCAATTATTTCTTACAGTCGACATTAGTTTATGTGCACAATAGTAACTTTACACTTATAATCATGTTAAGAATACATTTAAGCAATTAATATTTTATGATCGTTTTTATATGCAGCATTGTTAGACATTTATATAAGCATTTCACATCTAATATATGTAATATTTAAACTACGCTCTCTCAGTACCTCTCGCTGTTGAGATCTTTCTGACAAGAACAGAAACACAGTATTTGACTGGTGCCAGACTGACAAGGTATGAGACGAGCATTCTAGGTGCTCCAAATGTAACATTGAAAAGATGTACAATGTTGAACATAGCAACATTACTTCCAAGTAGTACTGTTGAAATTGAAAAGGAAGAAGACTTTGAGCATGATTGTCTTCAGGTAACTGAGTTGTGCACAAAACCCAGACCTGATGTCAGAGATACACGATTGGAAGAAAATGACCAAATTGTCTTTGTTGATAGTTCATGTCTCAGAGATGGTACAGGAATATTGAGAGCAGGATATACTGTGTGTACAATTACAGGTAGAAGCCTCTTAGCTTCGAGGTGTATATTCTGCACAAGTAGCAGAATTGGTAGCTCTTACTAGAGCATGCCACGTATCTGCAAGATTGAGAGTTACCATCTACACAGATAGCCAATATGGATTTGGAATTGTCCATGATTTTGGTCAGCTGTGGTCACAAAGAGGTTTCCCAACCTCTACTGGTACACCAGTTAGAAATGGCGACAGAATAAAAGAGCTGCTGTATGCAATACAGTTACCTGAAGAAATTGCTGTGGTAAAATGTAGTGCACATCTGAAGTCACAGGACTACATCTCACTAGGAAATGGATATGCGATCAAGTTGCAAGGTTTTGCGCATTGAACTGTATATCTTTCAAAGACAAGTGGAAACTGATGTCAGAAGAAGATAACACATGAACAAGTTTTGCACTGAAAGTGATCGATACTTTGGAAGAGTTGAAAACATTGCAAAATAATGTTGACAAAGAGAAGAAACAACTTTGGTCTAAACTAAAATGTGTTCAAAGGCCTGATGAAATATGGGTTTCTGAGGAAGGTCAGATGGTTCTACTAAATAGTTTATTGTCGCAAATGGCTAGGTATTACCATGGGCGGGCACACATTGGGAGGGATGCAATGGTTTGATTGTTCAAGATTGAATGGTCCAATCCTAAGTTTAGGCAGGCAGCAGAAGCAGTATGTCATCGCTGTATAACCTGTCAGCAGCTAAATGTGAGAACAAGGACAGTGGTGAATTTGAGCCACATTGGAAGAGCAGGAAGTCCATTCAGCAGAATGCTATTGGATTTCATTGAGATGCATGCATGTGGAGGTTTGAAGTATGTGTTGGTAATTGTATGCATTTTTAGTCACTGGATTGAAGCATACCCCACAAGAAGGAATGACAGTCTCACCGTCGAAAAATAGTTGCTCAGGGAGTTGATACCACATTTCGGGTTTCCGATCTCTTTAGAATCAGACAGGGGAACTCACTTCAACAATGTATTATGGCTCTGTCGTCCCAATTCTAGGAGGCGCTGTAAGGGGACTGTCGGTAGCCTGGGAATCACCTTGAACACTTATCTAGAATCCCTTGCTGACTCCCGTTTGTTTCTCTTTTTGCCATGGTATGCTTTTGTAGTATTTAATTTGCTTCCTGGGACTGAAAATCCCATACTGCACAGCCTGGTAGTCAGGAAAGCCTGGATTCTGTTTTACATTGTTTTCAATGGGAGCAGCCCAGTCGCTCCTTTTCACCAGATCCTCTCCTCCTGGACTTGCGAGTGTCTGAAACTACACAGACCTGAGACCTCTCCTGTGCAGCCCAGTCATGTGATTCCATCTTGGGTTTTCTGCAGCTTGGAACTGCTTATAAGCAACCATTTCCTCAAGATCCTCATCGTGTATTGGAGTTCGATTCCTTTGTGTTACAGACCCCTTATCGGATGGTGTTCCAGTCTTGTTCCTGATCTGTTCCAGTTTGAACCTGTTTCCTGTTTCTCTGCCTTGCTCCTGATTGTTCCAGCCAGAGTCTGCTCCCTACCTCTTAGCCTTGTACCTGTTTGTTTCTTCCAGAGCCTGCTCCCTGTTTTGCTGTCCTGCTCCTGCCTTGTTTCAGCCTGAACCTGCTCTTTCTTTCCCAGTCCTGTTTTCTGCTTATTCCTACTCCCTGTATTCCAGCCCTGTCCTTGCTTGCTCCAGCCAGAGCCTTCTCTCTGTTTCCCAGTCCTGTCTCTGTTTGTTCCAGCCAGAAGTTTGCACCCTGCTTTCCAGTCCTAGTCCTGCCTTTACTTCAGCCTGAGTCTGTTCCCAGTTCCTGCCTCTGTCTCTGAGGTTGTCCCTTCTGTTTCCGTTTCCTCTCGGTATTTGTGTCTGGTAAGTGTTCTATCAGTCTTCACCAGTGTATAAGTGTCCTCCTTTGTACTGGGCGTGGCTCCTGGTTTCCAGGAGGCAATTACAGCCCCCATCCTTGTCTAGTGTTATACGTTGTCTTACGTGCCTAACAGTGACAGTGTGCTATTTCAGCTTTTCCAGGAATTGCCACTGTGTTTCCAGCTGGACCCACAAGAGCTTGTCTTGTGTATGTAAGTACTATGCTTGTTTGTGCTCTAGGGTCCAGAGACAGAATCACTTCTGCTGCCTCCTTTCCATGGGGCTGGCAGGGTGACCATCTGTAAGAGAAAACTGCACAGAGGCATTTATATTCCTTGTCATTGTGGGAGGTTCTGCCCCCTACTCTGTGTACAACCCCAGCTTGTTTGTCCATTCGTAATCCGTTTCCTGTTTGTTCACACAAGGGTTGCTCTGCTTTTACTTTCCTATTTTCTGTGCCTGTCCATAGCTGTCCTTTCCATTTATGCCTTTAGCTACTCTTCTGCCCCAGTACACTACCTCTTTAAGGTATTCGGTGACCTCAAGGGGTGTCCCAACCAGAGTCCTGATCAGACCCCCCCGAATCCATAACAAAATGAGGTGATTAAACTCTTATGTGTAGCACTAAACATTGAGCAGAAGTTGCATTGTAGCTACCGTCCTGAAGCATCAGGACTAGTGGAACAGATGAATGGTACTTTGAAATCCAGAATTGCTAAGATGTGTGCAGCCACAAATCTGAAATGGCCAGATGCATTACCTTTGGTGCTGATGTCAAGGAGAAATACACCTAACAGGAAGACAGGGCTGTCACCCCACAAGATCCTTATCAAACACAATCAAGAACAATCAAATTATCAGCAGTTCCAGCAGCACTTGTAAACATTACAGATGATATGGTGTTGGACTACTGCAATGGTCTGGCTGATGTGGTTCGCTCTTTCTCTCAGCAGGTGCAGGCTACTCCCCTGCCACCCATCCACAATCCAGGACACAATCTGCGAGCTGGTGACTGGGTTGTTGTTCGAAAGCATGTGCGCAAGACGTGTTTAGAGCCACGCTGGAGAGGAACTTACCAGGTGATCTTAACAACTACGACAGCTGTGAAGAGTGCGGGACTTCCGAACTGGATTCATGCGAGTCATACGAAGAAAGTGGCATGCCCACTGGACCATGAAGAAGTATTGTTGAGAGCACCAACAACAGCAAAACAGGTTGTCGCACTTGAGCCAGAAAAATAATGAAGAGAGTCTGAAATTGAACAAGAGCTGGTGGAAGATGGTTCTATGAACCCTATAGGAGCCGAAAGTGAAGAATTACAGGAGGGTACCGAAGAAACAATCTCCATGGATACAGCAGGAGAGCCTAGCTCAGCAGGGGTTTCCAAGAAGCAGATGGTGCCAAAAAGCAGACAGAGCAAGTGCCAGACCAAGAAGGGGAGGGAGTTGAGACAGAGCAAAATCAAGGTGATCCGACTCATCCTGAGCCTGTTGCAGGTCCAGCAAGAGAAAACGCCATAGAGAAAGAAAAAGAGAAAAGTCCAATCTTGAGAAGAATATTAACAGAAGGATTGAGAAAAGGAGACAGATGTCCTGAACCACAGGTCGAAAAAAGAAAGGAAGCGATCATAAATGAAACAATAGAGGAAGAAGTAGATACCACGAGAAAAGAAGAATCGAGTGAAGGAGAAATAAGTGGTGATTGTAAATTGTAAAGAAAGGGAATAGCAAGTCGACGTTACGCAGGTCCTGAATGGGTGTATGCAACTACTATTGAATGGCAACACAAGTTTATGTCCTTTTGCTTTGGTAGAGAGGTTCCGAGTCAGTACTTTGATGTAACCTGAAGGTGAACAAGGAGCTGAATTGTTGAACCAATCTGAAATATCTTAAAGAGACTGTTGAAAATAACCGGAAGAGACATTGATAACCTGATTTGAGATAAAACCGGATGTGACAAGCTGCCAATCAATTTTTGACAAAGAAAAGGGTTCCTGGATGTGAAACTGAACTGTGAGAGAAGGATTTTTCCTTATTTTTGAATTTTACTGCACTTTATATGAGTTTCTTCTGCATTCTGATTCTTTACAGATCATGGCTGAATTGAATAATCAAGTTAGGGATGCTAGGCGCTGTAAATAAATGACCATTGGATTGGCGATTATATGTGGAATTTTGTTTATAGTAGTGATTGTGGGAATGTTTGTTCTTGAAACGAAAGGAGCCAATCGTACTTCTGCTCCTGAAACTACTACATTAACGGCTTTAGAGAAGCTTAAGTTAGATGAGAAGTATTCGCATGACTATACTAATGCTCAAGGAGAGCTTTCTTCTAACGTCTTCAATCGCTTGTTGAGTGAATATGTTGAGACAATGAATGCAAGGGATTGTCTTGTGTGTACACAAATTCCTTCATCAGTAGAGGAAGGAGTTACGTACCATGGCCTACCATTAACCTATGGAATAAGCTGTAGTCTGCTACTAACAAGGTTCTATAATCAAGAGTATATACAGTATTTTTACTCTAACTACGATGTGGTGTTTCCATTTCTTCCTGTTATCAGATATCTGAGTAGAGTAGCTAAGGATCATGACATAGTATTAGTTAGAGAATTCTTTGAGCCTACACTAACATTTGGAACTGCTTATGCGCACAAAAATAATCTGTTGTGCTTGCTTATACCTTTTGAAAAGAGCTTTATAGACCATACTGAAGATAGGAGAAAAGCACTGAAAGAAAAACTAGAAAAAGGCTTAGAGAAAAGAACTTATAAGAATGATTATGCTTACACTGCAATTAAGACGCAAGGGAAATTAGCTTTAGATGCATTACATGTAGAAAAGCTCTGTATATATAGGCCAAAATCACACACTGACACTTTATTTGTGGGAATGAGTGACTGTAGGCATGTGTTTTTCTTCCAGAGTAAATGGACTTTTATGTTGAATGGTCAGGACCCTGCGATTCCTGGTATCTATTATATTTGTGGACTTAATGCTTATTCCCGTCTTCCAAGAGGATGGTATGGGACATATTATTTGGGGATAGTTTTCGCAAAGATTTATCAGATAGATGACTTACAGAAGTTTTCGAAATTGACTGAATTACATCATAAGCGACAGAAGAGGGAATCCTCTTCTGCTATTGTGGAAGATATATTTGGTGCGGTGATTCCTTCACTGGGAGTCACCCTGAACTCAATCAAGATACAAAAGTTGTCTACTATTGTGGATAACATGCTGACACATTTTACAGGGGCAATACTCCTGATAGATACAGAATTAGCTGTGGATAGAGCTATGATGCTTCAGAATCCCCTAGCTTTAGACATCCTCCTAGCGACAGATGGCAGAGTCTGTAAAATGATTAACTCTAGGCATTGCTGCTCTTATATTCCTAACAATAGTAAAGAGATAAGAGACTTAGGGCCTCATTACGACCCTGGCTGCTGGCGGTAAGCTGGCGGTAACATCGCCAACAGGCTGGCGGTGTTACTCCAGCTATTATGACCGTGGCACAATAGCCACGGCCATACCGCTGGCCCCTCCACTATACCGCCAGGCTTTCACCTGCCGGTCATAATCCCCAAACACCACTGCCCTGGGGATTATGAGTCCTCGACCGCCAGACTGGCCACAGCGGTAAACACCGGCATGGAAAGGCTGGTGGTAAAGGGGACTTGGGGTGCCCCTGGGGGCCCCTGCACTGCCCATGCAGTTGGCATGGGCAGTGCAAGGCCCCCCAGGCATAGCCACGTCGCGCATTTCACTGCCCAAATTTCGGGCAGTGAAATGCGCGACGGGGCTACTGAACCCGCTGCACATCAGCATTGCCGCTGGCTCTATTATGAGCCAGCAGAAATGTTGATGTGACTTTTCCACTGGGCCAGCGGATGGTAACACTGTTACTGTCCGCTGGCCCAGCAGAAAATCATAATAGGGAGCTAGGAATACCGCCACCACTGGCGGTATTCTGTCTCCCGCAGCCTTAGCGGTCTTTTTGAAAGACCGCAGAGGTTGTAATGAGGGCCTTACTTACTAACCTGACTAACTCAAGTAAGGATTTGAAGGAATTGAAGGAACCAGGAGTTTGGGAAAAGGCTGGAAAGGGATTTGCTTCAGTGGGAAATTGGTTTAATAACATTTGGAATGGGATACTATTAAAAATCATACCGGAAATATTAATTGTGATTTCTTGCATATTAGGATTATGGGGTTCATGTAAATTGTGTCAAAAGATTAAATTGAAAAGGTATAAACATAATCAGAGGAGGGAAGAACGAAACAGGGAAATAATTTATATGGAAGATTTGAGAAGGCGACAAAATACTGAAGAAATTGAGCTATGAAAATGTTAATGAGAAACGTAGTGTGATGACATATTTAGCCATCAGAGGAGGGACTTTTGAAGCCAATATGGACTGCTGAAGCCAACAATAAAGACATTGACTGGAGAAGAAGATGCAATATTTTTGATACCTGACGGGCCGGATGATGAGAACATCGTACAGTGAACCAATCGACACCTTGAGAATCGTGTAATACTAGAATTCATAGATTTTAAGAACTAAAATTATTGGGTAGAGTCATAGCTGGTGACTGATTGACCAGTTAGGAATTGGGGGATAGTCTGGGTGAGTTTGATATAATGCCGTGACAAAGGGGGAAGACTAGAGAACCAATGGAGAGAATAGATGCTCGAGCTTAGGCGTGGACATTTGAAGAGATTCGAGATTCTGTCATTGCGCTCATGCTCCTGAGAGCCTGATGCAATGCTGAAGACGAAGACTGACTTTGTTGCTGATCCATACCGTGGAAAGGTAGCTATGACAACATGACTGACTGACTTTTTGTGCCTTTTCTATCTAGGTACCAACTGCGCTGTCTAAATAGTTTTTCTTAAGCTAGATCTCTTTCCAAATTTATGTTCTAAACTGTTTTCGTATGAAGTCCCACATGCTAATGCTAATATGGGTTAGGTAGGGCTCCTATTCTGAGACACTGACAAATACGGTGACAGATAATTGACGGACTGATTTGCTGAACTCGGCTACTCATGTTAACATATTCATCGTTATTGGCTTATGTTGAGGCATTAGAATGCATGTTTTCTCAAGTTCTGATTAGGTTATGTTAACGGTGGTCACCAATTAATCTTGAGTGGATTCAAATAAAGTTTTGAATTAACCTCATGATTTAGTACTGTAACTAATACTGAAACAAAATTGTGAAAACACATATTGAGTTGTACTTTTTCATGAATATTGGCGTTATTGACAACTAAATAATGTTTTGCTTATTGGTTATTGGTTTGTGTATTGATTATTAATGCACATTGGTTACACCGTAGCTAGGATACTCAATGTGAATCAAATGGTTCATCGACCTATACTCGTCCCCTTATAAGTTTACTTACTAAGGACCAGGCACGCTGGCAATGGCTAGACTATTAGAATCAGGTTGTAGTTGAATTCAGCACCTTTATGAGATCTAGAGAACATTAAGGGGGTAATTACAACCCTGGCGGACGGTGTTAAAGCTGCGGTAATACCGCAAACAGGCCGGCAGACAAAAAAAGGGAATTATGACCGTGGCGTAAACCGCCAACATAGACAGCCACTTTAACACTCCGACCGCCACGGCGGTACAGACAAGCAGCGCGGCGGTCACTGCCAACAGACAGGCGGAAGACAAAGTACCACCCACAGTATTACAACAGGCCAATCCGCCACCTTTTCCGGGGCGGATTCACCGTGGATAAAAACACGGCGGAAACAGCTTTTTCAATGGGAAAACGCTCACCTGAACAAACTCCACGAGGAAGTAGGGCATCATGGAGCCAGAATTACAAATCCTACCTGCCCTTGTCTTCCTGCTCATTTACGAACACCAGCAACGGCGGTGGCGCCGACAACGGTGAGTGCTGTACCTACGACATAGGGGAGGGGGGAGGCAAAAGTCAGGGGGACACACACGCAACACCCCCACCCTCATCCTTGCACATTACAACACACACACCAATGCATGTCAAAACATCACAGTAACAACCCACAACCCCCCCGGAAGAATGCAAAGACCAAAGGAAATTAGTTAAAAAATTGTAATGTATCAAAATACAGGTACCAAATATATACAGATATATATACACATTCAAAAGTATATACATTACGAGAAGCAGTGCAGGTATGCACATATCAATGTCCGTGCACCACTGGTCCAAAAATGCATGAGCGAGGCCCACAATAGATACCTGTCCACAAACGGAGAGAACACTGCTGGAGCATCAGATCGAAATACAACAGGCACCTCAGGGGGAAGGGAATGGGGGGGCACCTCAGCCAGATTACAGCACCATGCCAGATCCACGACGGGGCTCCATGCCCATTGATGTATCCTGGGGAGTGCAAAGCCACAGTCTCTCAAGTCTCTACAGTGGGTGGGTTGCCCACTGTTCAATCCTGGGGAGTGCAAAGCCACAGTCTCTCAAGTCTCTACAGTGGGTGGGTTGCCCACTGTTCAATCCTGGGGAGTGGAAAGCCACAGTCTCTCAAGTCTAACAAGTGGGTGGGTTGCCCACTGTTCAATCCTGGGGAGTGCAAAGCCACAGTCTCTCAAGTCTCTACAGTGGGTGGGTTGCCCACTAAACAATCCTGGGGAGTGCAAAGTCACAGTCTCTCAAGTGGATAACAGTCTCCACTGCTTCTGGAGGGGGAATGGTGCCCACACTGCATTAGGCTCCCTGTGACGGTTCCTGTTCCGTCACAGTCCCAGCTGTACATGTGATAACGATGCTTGATGTGACGGTGTTCCCTTGTTCAGCGGTGCTTTGCCATGGCGGTCTCTGATCTGTTCAGCGGTTCTCTGCCCTGTGCAGCGGTGCTTTGCCATGGCGGTCTCTGATCTGTTCAGCGGTTCTCTGCCCTGTGCAGCGGTGCTTTGCCCTGTTCAGCGGTCTTCACCATGGCGGTGATTCCCTTGTTCAGCGGTGCTTTGCCATGGCGGTCTCTGATCTGTTCAGCGGTTCTGTGCCCTGTGCAAAGGTGCTTTGCCCTGTTCAGCGGTCTTCACCATGGCGGTGATTCCCTTGTTCAGCGGTGCTTTGCCATGGCGGTCTCTGATCTGTTCAGCGGTCTTCACCATGGCGGTGATTCCCTTGTTCAGCGGTGCTTTGCCATGGCGGTCTCTGATCTGTTCAGCGGTTCTCTGCCCTGTGCAGCAGTGCTTTGCCCTGTTCAGCGGTCTTCACCATAGCGGTGATTCCCTTGTTCAGCGGTGCTTTGCCATGGCGGTCTCTGATCTGTGCATTGGTGTGTGGCATGATGGTCCCTCATTGCCCAGCGGGGCTGTGGCAGCCGGGGCCCTCCTGGGCACTGACTCCGGTGGTGGTCTCCTGACCAGTGACGATACTCCTGCCCTCCTGGGCACTGACTCCGGCGTTGGTCTCCTGACCAGTGACGATACTCCTGCCCTCCTGGCCACTGACTCCGGCGGTGGTCACCTGACCAGTGATGATACTCCTGCCCTCCTGGGCAATGACTCTGGCGGTGGTCTCCTGACAAGTGACGACGGTGCTGGCGGTGGCGTCCCGGCCGCCGGGGAGGATGGCGCCCTTCTCCGCCGTGCTGCTCTCACCAGACTGTGCAGACTTCTTCTGGCCCTTCACCACCTTTGGAGGAGTCACAGCTGACTCTCCAATCCCCCTGGGACCCTTGTGAGCAGTTTTGCCACCAGGAGTCTTCACCCTGTCCTGTCGGCCACTTTCCAACTTGAGATGCTTTACAGGGGGTGGACTGTCAGTGCTTTGGCTCCGTGTCACACTGCCTGCCCTGGTGGCCGGTGCACTCCACACACCTTGAACACGCACCACTGGTACTGGAGTCTTTTTGGCTGCGGCGCTACTACGGGACTTATGAATTGGGGGATGGGGGCAAAGAGGTCAACGCTGCTGAGGGAGAGTTTATAACGAACACTGGGATGGGTAGCTGGAGGGGGTCTGGGAGTGGAGGAAGAGGAGTTGGTTGTAGGAGGTGTCACTTTAGGTGTTTTGGGTGCAGGTGCAGGTACTGGAGGTTGTCGTGAGGTGGATGGATGTTGGGTGTGTGAGTGCCCGCGTTTGTATACTTTGGGAGGGGGCGTCACAGACACACTGGGAGAGGACACAGGGGACGTGTAAATGGGAGTGGGGGTGGTGAGTGCAGGTGAGCGTGGTGTGGTGCTGGGTGTTCTGGTGCGAGTCCTAGTGGCTGTAGATGTAGTGCATGCAGGTGAGAGTGTAGACGGCACTGGGAGGGAGGAGGGAGACGATGAGGAGGGGGACACAGTGGAGGCAGTGGATGTTGCTGTGTCTGTATGTGGGTGATGCTTGTGTGAGTGCCTGTGGGATGTGTGGTGCCTATGTTTGCCTGAGCTACTTTTGTGTGTTGAGGTGTGTGCATGCTTGTCTGATGGTGTGCTTGGGCTGGGCTGGGGTACAGGGGATTGGGTCTGGGTGGAGGAAGTTGGAGGGGGGAGGCTAGATACAGGGACAATGGCTGCCATCAGTGGGTGCCCCATCTCTGGTGGACCCCCAGGGTCCGGACGTCCATGGCGATGGCACGCCATATGTCCTTCTTCTGGTGGGCGCTGACCTACATGACATGCACAGGGGAAGAAGAGAAGTCATTAGCAAGAGCACCGTCGAAGTGAGTGGCCCACATCCCTGCCCTTGCCATGTGGCACATGCATTCACAGTCCTTCATGTTCACTGCACTCAGCCCCCTTCCCTCTTACAACCAGCCCTCTCCACCCAGGCATAGCCCATGCAACGTGCTCCCTGTGTACTTAACTGTTGGTCTGGAGGACCGTAGAGTAGCGTGTACTGGGGGAGGACCCCGTCCACGAGCTTCTCCAACTCCTGAGCAGTGAAGGCAGGGGCCCTTTCGCCAGACGCAGCAGCCATTTTCTCTTCCAGACCGAGGTCACAACAGCACATGCAGTGTAGGTCCTCTCCTGTCGAAGATCAGGTATCAAGTGATTGAACAGAGAGAAAAGGGCAGTCACGTCCGTGGCGGTGATGTCCGCAGCGGTGCGTATCATCACCGCCGGCGTACTTCGTCATTGGCTCCTGGGACCCACAGGGTCCAATGTTAACCAATACAGCATTGCGCCGCGGTCTTCGACCGCCTACCGCGACGGTGTACAACGCCAGCGCAGTTACCTCACATCCCATTGTCCCACTTTACAGGTCAGGCAGCTGCCATTTCAGGGGCCCACATGGCTTCATTTGCAACTGCGTCACACATACCTAGGCCTACACTCGACACACATACAGGAAGATATTTGTCTTTGCTGTCGTGTTCTGTGTATCTGTGGGTACATACCTGGGATTTTGTTGACTCTGTGGTAGCTGTTGTCCTTCCTAGGCACCGTCAGCTTGGACATTTGAGAAGATGGCGGAATCCTCCGGTGTACCGACCGCTGGTGGACCTGTTGACAATGCCGGTGCAGTTTTGTGTCAAAAATATTACCGCCGGCTGATGCCATTTTGGTGCACCGAACAACAGGTGGGAGTCATTAGTTTTCACGCACACCGCGGCGTCAAGTGGTAAAGGAAAATGACGTTAACATGGCGGAAATGACTGTGGGTCGATTTACGACACCACAAACCGGATATGCGCCGTTTTTTTTACGCAGTAGCGTATAAAAAAAACAGCGAACACAGCCATTTCACCAGAGGAGAGCCAAAAATGGATCACAGATGCCACTACAGACCCCAGGAAGATGACAGCAGACCAGGAACCAGCCAGGATGTCCCACACAAGAACCAGGACACTTTTAAGAAGAAAAGAAATTGTTGCTTTAGTGCAGAGGAGCAGGAAATTCTGGTTAAAGAGGTGACGGAACACCAGCACCAACTGTTTGTCACATCAAAGTTGCCAATCAGTAGGAGAGAGGCTATATGGCAACAAATTGTCGACAAGATTAACAGTGTGGCTGAAGTACGCAGAACAGTCATTGAGTGCAAGAAACGCTGGCATGACTGCAAGCGCAGGACCAAGGAAAAGATGGCCAGGAACAGGAAGGCAGCACTGCAGACTGGAGGGGGGAGTCCAGCACACCAGGAGGCCCTGGACCACACGGAGGAGATGGTCGCAGCCGTCATCCCTAAGGAGATCGTCACAGGGATTCAAGGACAGGACAGCGCAGACTACCAAGAGACAACGCACATGCAGGGTAAGTCGCATGGGGAATTAAAATGCACTAATGTCAACTGTGAGCAGGGGGGATACCGACCACTAAATGCATGGAAGTCATCTAATACATGGAGTGGCATGGGTAAAGGGGCACGGCAGGGGGGCATGGCCCGTTCTGAGAAGACCTGGGGCACACCATTTCACAACACCAACAACAGTCCCATGGGGGCATGCTGTCATGCCAACAATGGAGCAAAGGGAAAGCCACGCCAGGAGGGAAGGCCACTACTTCAAACTGACATCCCGACACACGTCAGCCAACATACCCCCTACATTAACTAGGGCTCTAATAACAACCTCTAGCCATACCGACAACTGGAATGTAACTGCGACAACAGGTGCCACTACCACCTCTGCTCTGTGTGCAGCTCAATTAGCCAATGGCAGTAACCTCCCCATGGATCATACACACCTAAATTAGGGGGTGGGGATGACAACTGCAACAATCCCCAGAAACAAGACAAAGGCCCCAGTACTCTCAAATGTCAATGCCCATAGTTGTCGCAAACATCAGCCAATGTAAACATCAATAGGAGCTACACAGCACTAAGGACACACCCATGCTGCATATGTCAGGGTCCATCCTGTGCCTGGGTAACAATGCAACATCCCAAAAGTCATACTGCTCAGACAGCAGCGGGGGACTCATGGAACTGGTCACTGAAATACACCTGCACTGTCAGAGGAGGAAATAGGACACTGCTACGACTATCAGGGCAATCCAATGTAACACACATTCCCCAACATCAGCAGGACACATTACCAATGTCAACATCCATATCGGATCATAACATTGCCATGCATAGGATATGCCACATGTCAATTACATTTAAGTGGATGTGAAAGGTCAGAGATTGGGGCAGGTCCAGATTGTTAAGTGTGCTGCCAGGGCCATCAGAACACCCACAGCCAGTGATAGGTCTCACCATGAGAATGGATGTACACGGAGGGTCGAGTAGGAAAAGAAGGTGGCAATTCACTATTTGGCAGAAACCAACACCTAGAGGCTGACAAGTCTGATAACTCAATAACATACATGTGACACACAGGTGGGTCATAGGCCTGGAAGAATGCCCATCGGAAGGACTGGAGAAATTAACACAAAACAAGATCACAAAGTGAATTCATCAAAATGCAGGCACGTCACATCAAAATTGCCACAACACAGACATACTAATTTTACCCTGTTTCATTGCAGAGGAAGATGGATCTCTTGTCATCAGATTTCCCTGATGACATGGATGACGAGCCGATAAACATTCCCCAGGAGAGTATCCAAAAGGCCCTTGACACCCTCCAGACCCCACCTTCAGTCACAAGGAGGAGCACAGAACAAGCAGCCATCGCAGAGGATCCACCCACCACCCCAATTGTAAGACCTGCCAGCTCCAATACAGCTGAGGACTCAGACGACACTGGCACCAACTTTGAGAGAACTATAGTTGGAGTACAGTGGGAGCTGGCCAAGGAGGTGCGGGTGGGGATGCAAACTATGGCAGCCAGCCTTGAGGGGATGCGTTTGTGCATGATGTCATCTGCAGATCAGGCAGCAGCTATGCAAGCCCTAGCATCCATACTGCAAGGACTACAAGAAACTGTCAAGGAATTCACCACTGCAGTAAGGGAGTTGCCACAACACCTCGCACCCCAAACCTTTCACTGCGTGCACGAATCCAATCATGACTCCCTCAGGGCCGACTTGGCTGCCTACCATCGTGATGTGGCTGCTATTCTTAAGAAATAGCAGACCCTCCATGCTGCAGTACTGCCCTTAAGACCTTCACAGGGAGCAGCGACCGGGATGTCCAACTCCACGTCTTCTAACACTGAGGTGTGTCTTGCCCCTTCACAACCAACAACAACAAGGACAAAGCAGGCAACACACACATCAGAAGAAGAAGACATGGAACAGATAACATTCACAAGGAAAATGACCCGGAAGCACTAGTCCCTGCCACATGGCCCACATTTACCACGGTCCTGCGCATTGTAACTTTCCAGTCTTGCAACAACTTTACTCGAGCACTGTTCTGCAAACCACTGTATATCTTGTCACCCAGCCCAGTGATTGTCTCTCTCCTATTCATTGCCAAATCCTGTCCCTCTGCACTGTCTGAAACATCAGCCCCAGCATGTCAAAAGCATTTCCGTAACCCCTTGTGTTGGATCCCAATTTAAAATGTCACTATAATGGACTCACAATCATGGACAATGTACAGATAGCACTACAGCACGTTTCAATCAATAGCACTTACACAACAAATCTGTCTCTGGGTAATGTGACATATCAACTGTGAAGTAGATAACTGAAATGTGCCTACTGTCAAATTACGTAGCTTGTCAATACAACTGTCCTGATAATATGTAGTCAGAGAATTCTGCACAGTGCCCATAATTGCATCATACTCTGCCCTTCCTGAGGGACAAATCGGATGAAGTGAGAAACCATACACCACCATGCTGTGTTGGACAGAAGAATGCTTCCTCAGGGGATAACTAAGTCATCAAATAGTGGCTGCAAAATGTTGTAAACATGCAAAAATAACACAATAAATATGCCACAGTAATCTAAGTAAACACTAAAAAAACTGCACAAATGAAGCTGTCTGAGTCAACATACAAATAGGTAATCATGCCGAACTGTGTCACAAATGATGTATGAGGGTCATGAAGACAAGAATATAAGATTGCCAATGAGAACTCATTTTATAAGGGTGTGCATGATCATCACACTGCAGTCAGACCTAAAACTGTTTCCCCAATATCAAGTCTGGATGCACTGTTATTGACTTTGAAAACACACTTATCAACAGAAACACATTGGGATCCATATTAACTGTGATTGGTGGTTGCAACGAAGGGTCGACACTTTGCAAGGTAGCTCTGGGCTAGCTGCCAATCGTACAGCTCAGTTGGGATTTGTTTGTAGCATAGGACACAGATATTATAGTACCAAATTGATGTACACTGAATCCAAACCTACGATCAAGTACCATTCAACACATACTATTAAGGGGTAACCAAATATTTATTAAATGCAAATCACAGATGATGAAACTGAGGGAAAAATCTTACCTACCCTAATCTACCCCGACTACTCATTACCCACAACTGTCCCTAACTAACCTACGCTACACTTACTTATCAAATGTAATGAAACGTTCTAAACATCTACCCCCTACCTCCCTTATGAGACAGGACACATGGAGGTCAACACATACTAACCTAAACACATACTACTGTATACTATCCTATACAAATATATATATTTTTTTATATGTTTTAAAAAAAAAAAAATTAACACACAAGAACCCAAACATAGCCCCCCACCCGCACGGCTACACACTTAATAAGTAAATGTATAAAAAAAAGAGGACCCCCAGCCCCCCACCCACTAACACTAACTAAACTAACAGCCTAAACTAACATAACACTAAGCCCCCTAAGTCCACTTACTATAAGAACAAGGAAAGAGGAGGGAGGGGAGGGAATCATGTCCATCAAAAAAGTGTCTAGAGGTTGGCCCTCCGGAGGCTCCTCTTAATGGACATAACCCGCCGGTTTATGTGCCGCACGTCCAGGTTCAGGTGGCTCAACTTGTGCAGCACTTTGTCCATCTTATGTTCCATTCGGTTGAAGGCTGCAGGGTCAAAAGATGGAGCAGTGGCAGTCTGGGTACCGGTGGAGGAGGTCTGTGTGGGTGTGGTGCCAGGCCTAGTGAGCTGTCCTGCAACGGTGGCAATGCTGGGGCCAGGAAGTCCAGTAGATGTTGGACCAACAGTGGCAGCTGTGGGTGGGGCCACCTGGCTCGTATTGGTGGTTGTGCTGGTGGTGGCTATGGTGGGCAAAGTAGGCCCACCCTGTGGGAAGGCTCTCCATGCCCCAGAGGCCCGTTCATGGCGATATCGCCGGGCCATCCTCCGGAACCCCGACTCCACCAGCAGGATGTGCTGATATCGCATGGCCCGGTGCTGAAATTCACAGACCTGGTCTGGAGTCATGTTAGCAGCTGTGAAGACAAATGCAGATATTCTACATTAGTAACTGCATTGTGTGAAATGGCACAGCAAGTTAATCAGACATTACATCTAATGTACTTGTAACAGCTCATATCACAATACAGAGCATTGAATGTCCCTGAGGAAGTATATGGCAGACCAGACTACAAAGGTCACATCACACAAAGCACATCCATAACCTACAAGATGGGTAATAACTGGCTTTGACTTGCAATCTGAGTTCTGCCAGTTGTCATCTAAGAATCATGCTGCATATCCTCCGCCAAGACCTGGGCTACAAATGTCAGTGTACGGAAAGCAAAACTAAAGCCACATGGTCTGCAAGTTGTAACTGGACTTGCCAGTATAGTACCAAGTGCCAAACCTGAGTGTGTATACTAGTATGCAACCAAACCGTCACTTATTCACATGTATGTGTAACATACTCGTAGCATCAGTACTAGGTACCCCATTCACAAACCCATGGCTGTGTTTGAGGGGGGGTGGTGGATACACAACTATAATTTGCCAACAACATGTACACCGAGGAGTGTATAGGAAACTGCACACGTGTTTGTCTCTACAGACACACCACAGGTAAGGTCTATCTACAATTAGGAGTCAGCAAACCCTAGAGCACTCATAGGTTCAGACATGTCAGGAAATGCAGAACTTGGTACACAACATATACTTCCAGTGAGGCCTGACTTACATCAGACACAGAGTTGCTAGAACACCCATGATCATGAATTGCATACACACCTAGGCCATTGCACTCAGGTTCCACAGACTTGTTGCACCACATGTGGAAGTACATGCTGCTAGGAGGTTCTACCTTCTGTTTAAAAATAACATAGGTAAATAGGGAAGCAGATGTCTATTGGAAAGCTATTTGCTGTACCAATCTGAGAGAATGTGGGTCTGACAGGCTGACTAAATTGGGGCTGACTTCCATTGCGACTCTTGGTGATACAAGTGTCATACACATGACTAACCCCTGTACTCACAGTGGGGCCCACAGGGATGTCCTACAATCCCCACATGATACCATTGGATACGCATTGGCAAACTCAAAACATGTGGGAACTGCATTCCCACTCATGGAACAAGAGAAAAGCTTGCCCAACGCATCACACCTTGCTATGCGTCCAACTCACACGAGTCCATAACCAGCAAACACAACACATAACAGACATATCAACACTTACTGGAGTGGTCAGGGTCCTCAAATGTCGCCATCTCTCCCACAGTGTAGGGTGCCGGTCCACCTGTAAGGTATGGAAGGAAGAAATGTGCTCAAAATCTGTGCACAGTGCAACAATTTCATAAACATTTACAATGTGTAGGCTGAATAAGGAAATGGCAGCCATTCAGACATGATGGTACTGCATCTGATATATCACGGCCAACTTGTACTTAGCATGGGTCTCCTGTGAAAGTTACACACATATCTGCACACATACATTGGCCCTAACTATCATGTGGTTGCAAACATGCCCCATAATTGGTGAGCACTACACAACATGGAGTGTAATTGTCTCATCATGTGCATCCAAGAGAGACATCCAAAGCCTGGTTACTTAAGGACTGCATTACCAGTCAAACATGCCTTGTGGCCCTGACACATTTATTGCACGTAGGCCCAATGTACTGAGGGAGGGGCAGGGACTTTTGTAAGCCATCCTGTTGTTACAGTATAGTCAATTGATGTGGCACTGCTATGGTGATTTGCACCAACCATGGAGATGTGAGGCCATGTGCATACACTTGGACTGCCATCCATATTTTGATTGTGGCTCAACTAATTCCAAAAAACATCTTAAGATGTTACTTGAGGGCACCTTACACCTTTTCACAATGTTTTCAAATCAAGAACTGACATGTATCCAAAAAGATCAAGGAACACAATAATCCCACACATTCATAGTACTTCTGTGAACGCTTTCCTTTCACACTCACCAGACTCACATGAGACATATGTCTGAGCCACTTTGCTATTATCAATTGACGTGAAGGCAGCACTCATTTTCAGCATCATGTAGTGATTCTAAAGTCAGTCTAGCAATTGCGTCAACATAGTTGGCCTAAATGTTGGTACATCTGTACTTCTCTGTCAATAGTACCCTATATACACATGATTGGCTCCTATTTTGTTAGCGGTTCTGACAAAAAGCCTGCACCAATTTCCTTCATAGAAAAGTAACCTGTAAGTTTGCTGAGCACGTGTTACCTGACAGCTAGCAATTGTGATCCTTGCCATAGTGCATCAATGATCCCCTTATATTTCCCCAGCATTACACACAGTCAGCAAGTAGCTGGCAGACATTGTACTAATCCCCTGATGTCACAAGAGAGCATTTAATCGTGCACATTAACATGATTCATACTCACCAACAGTGCCACCAATCATGATTCCCAGGTGGTCCAAGAGATCCTGCTCCCTGGTGATGAGGTCAGCCCACCAGTGCTTCAGCTGGTGGTGACTCCTCTGGCTGCCATACACACGCTGAAGGTGATGCAGCACCTTTCCCAACCGGATTCTGTGCGCCTCTGTCGGATACCCCTGTATCACCCTGCCCCCTGCCTGGATTATGAGTGGCAAGAGATGAGTCACAAGCCAGAAGAAGCCACCCAACTCCTCTTCGCCCATCCTGCCAAGACGTGGCCAGACATACTTATAAGTGAAATGGAATAGGGGTAAAAGAAATTGAATGGGGAAAAGGGGGAAAGTAGGGGTACAAAGACAGAAAAAAAGTAAACCTAAACACTAACAGAGCCCAACTATCCCCAAACTAACACTACCCACAACAGACTCCCACAAACAAGAAAAACACAAAATAAATGGACAAATGTAGACAAAACACAGTAGTACAGTATACACCAACAATATTTATTTCACAAATGGACAATATAGATAGCACACAGGACAAAAACAGCACAAAATCTTAGGACAACACTCTCTACACAGCCACACAGTCTAGAAGGATCATAGACTGGAAAGTGAAAGTACACCCACTGTACATGATCTGTAAACAGGATATCCTATTACATCACTTCCTGTATGAAAAGTCCCGCCTTTTTCGCGTTATGCGTCATTTTTTGTTTCACAAAACTGTATTGTGTCATTTTTTTTTGACGCACAGACGTGAATATTAACCCGCATCCACATAATGATACATGGACTGTACAAATATCTGGATGCGGGCTAAATTTCACTCTTGTGCATCCAAAAAAATGACACAAATACAGTTTTGAGTGTCAAAAAATGACGCACAGCGCTAGGGACCAGTGCATTAACTGGTTTGGGTCATTTCTACTTGTTTTTTGGTTATTTTACATTTGGGACACAGCTGAGATTGGCTAATTGAAGACAGTATGGTGTTAATGGTGCATGTTCACATGTGTGACATCATACTGCAGCGGAACATGATCCACTACTCCCTTCACAGTATTTTTACAGTTGGCTGACGCAATAGATGTTCATAAGTGTGGCCTACATATATGTGTTGCACAAATTGTGCATGTTTGGCATAAGGAGAGGATAGCAATGTGACGCACATGTACAATACCTAAATGCCTTTGGCTTAAATTGTGTGCTTTGACAACTAATGTGTTGGTTGACCAAGTGTGTGTGTATCACATGAAGCATAATTGTACATATGGTTGTATGAATGTGACGTCCATGTGTCCAATCCTTAGATGCAAGTCATATTGGAAATGAGCGAGGTCATGTGTTAGTCATACATGTAACAACACCGTAAAGTGTACTTCCAAGTTTTAGGGTCACGTAGACACCACATGTGACATAGCATGCACCAGATGGATGGCAGACGCTTGTTCATGTCAATGGTCCACATTTTCTACATCCTATGTCCTAGAGTATTGGTAAGAGCTTCCTAGGCACTACTTGGAGAATCCCACAGTGAATCATACACATGCATTGAGGAAGTGGGTACCATGCTGTTTGCACAGACAGACAAGGGTGAATCTCAAATGTATGATGACACCACAGTTGAGGCCATAGAAGTGAGCCCCAACTATCAAGTGGCTGTGGTGGACCAGCATACAAGACAGCACTTGTCCACTTATTTCCAGTGATCAATTGCACATAGGTGTCTTGTTCATGTGTGTGGTCCAATGATGATCCTGTATATTTTTGGGGGTGTAATTTGTCACAGTTCAGTCCAGGACTCATCATGAGTCAGTGGCAGCTATTCCTGTATCTACTGAGTATCCCTAGCTGATCAATGTGAGTAAAGTAGATGTGGACATGTGAACCAACATGTGGATGGTCCCACCCTGTCACTAAAGACGTGTAATGAGACAGTCAACAGGGTAACCTTGGTGTGCTGAGTGAGATAATGTCTCAGGTGTCATGTTCCGGCAGGTGTCATTACAACATTTGTACACAGGTTGGCCTCTGCACTTCCCACTGCATCTGGGAACATCATAGTCTCTGTGCTGATTATTCTCGCAGCTATTCACCACA
Source organism: Pleurodeles waltl (assembly GCF_031143425.1). Taxonomy (NCBI): domain Eukaryota; kingdom Metazoa; phylum Chordata; class Amphibia; order Caudata; family Salamandridae; genus Pleurodeles; species Pleurodeles waltl. The sequence goes on along the minus strand of NC_090440.1, from coordinate 1,188,789,451 downwards.
CACGGCCCATCACTATGTTGTGTGCACTGTGATTCTGTGTGTGAACTGTCATGGTCCTGACATTTGTGTATTATTCATGTACATTATCAGAGGTTGCTGGTTGTGCTGAAGCCCCGTACCCAATCCCTTCCTACGGCCCTGGGACACTGTCACACTTTGTCATTCATGCATAAATGCAACCTAGACAAGGGATGGGCCATGAATTTTACTTTTCCAAGAGGATGTAACTCAAATGGTACAGTTAAAAGGCAGATGATGCCATACAATGTGTTTGGGTTTTCATTGAAGAAGCCCATGCCCAATGCCCCCTGATGAATGAGAGGTTTGCTAACGCAAGTGTGGTACATATGTAGACACAGGGATACTTTAGTGTGACGCACAGACAGTTGCCAGTCAGGCTGACAGAATGCAAGGTGATTCAGGATCCAGTTACTTGACAAGTTACATAATCAGTGGTCTGACTGAGACTGTTTGGAGGACAAACTAGACAGTTGACATGTCAAACTGTGTACGTCCTGTGGTTTTGAAGGTGACAAATGAACCCAAGGGCTGTGTTACACGGCTTAATTAGTATCAATGCTTGACGGTGTATTTGACATAATGGCAACTCCTATGCTGTTCCAGGCATCATCAGGGGCAGTGCTTTCTGAAATGGGTGGCATGCATTTAGTTGATCACAGGTGTGGGCTGCATCTGTTTCTCACCAGTCCTGCAGGTGAGACTTGCATTCTAAGGGCCAACAGACATTTTCACAAGGGGAAGCAATCTACATGTGCTAACAGGGCTTGGAAACTAGAAGACAGTGTATAAATTGACCTGACGTCCTTGCAGTCAGATGTTCTATGACAATGGCATACCACAGGAAAGGGTGTAGTACACTGGTTTGCTAATGTTGGTCTGTGTGTGTAGAGGAGGTAATATCAGGGTACACATCTTAGTATTCCAGGGACCTCTTCCGACAGGTGGGTTGTGACCAGGTGCATGGGTGTGTCAGGAGTTAGGAAATGGGCTGACATGTACATGGAATGTCATGTGCGCAATGCTTGTCATATGTGTGGCACTTGTGCTGTCTATGTTCTGCTTCTAGGGAACTCTAGTCACAGATAGTCCTTGCAAAGATTGGTTGCAGTTGGACTTACTGCTTCTCAAGGGTCTGGTCAGACATTTCTGTCACTGATGCCAAAGCACATTGTCTGCCTCATGTATGAGGCTTGTTTTCCCCTTATTGAGTGGTGGTGTCTTAGTTATGTGCCATATGCTGCGTTGGACCTTGATTTCAACATGTATGTGTGAAATAGTTGTGGTCCTCTGCTATTGGCCTTCAAAGGAGATATGTACATGATATATGTCATTAAGAGTGTGTGTGTATGTGACCATTGTATGTTAGGCATCACATTAGCTCTGGGATGTTCTGTGTCCTACTCAGTATCTCAGCAATGCTCCATGAGGCAACACTCTTATTCTGATAAGTAGAGATGAAGGTGAGCAAAAAGGAATAGCCAGACCATGATATGGTGATTAGAATAGGTGTTTATTTAAATTTGTTAACTAAAATGGTCAAGGTGATCATATTCAAAAGAAATCATTTACGATCTGTTGCCGCCTGCGTATACCAGCGGCCATGTTCTGTAGTTCCCCCTCCTGTTGCAGGCCAGCATCCTCCTCTTCCTCCTCTTCAGGCATGTGTGGCTCTGGTTCCAGGAGGGGAATGTTTCTTTTGATACAAATGTTGTGCAATATTGCACATGTGAGGATGATCCTACAGACCATCTCTGGGGAATATAGGAGGCTACCACCAGTGATGTCGAGGCAGCGGAACCTTGACTTGAGGATGCCAAAGGTCCGCTCGACAATGCTGCGTGTCCTCATATGGGCGTCGTTGTAGGCACGCTCTGCAGCAGAACTTGGGTTGCCAAATGGTGTCATGATCCATGGCTGGATGCCATACCCCTGATCAGCTGCAAGAGAAAATGATTGGGATCATGTTGATGTAGCTGGCACTATTGAAAAGACCTTTCATGGCAGTAGTTGTCTTGTGTTGTCTGTGACTCCTTTGTGTACTAATGTGGCATCCTATTCTTGTAGGATATACCATCTGCATTGTGTTGTTTCCTTAACTGAACGAGTGTTTGTCTGCTGACCGTTTGTCAGCAGTTTGTTTTGGGTTTTGCAGTACAGTGTGCCCTCCCTAGCATTGTGACTTGTGATACAGGTGTCCGTGTGTCTTCACTGGGGGTGAGATGATAGTTCCATGCACAGTTAAAATTGACAGTGTTGTTAACACGTTCATATCAATGTACCCTGGACATCCCATACCTTTAGACTTATGCAATGGATTAATGTAAAGGTCATTGGGACACTTACAATTTGCAAGGTGACATTTAGGCAACTACACTCATTGACGTCTTAACATTAGGCTGTACAGTAATTTCCGATGTGTGACAGGTTCAATGGTGACTTAAGAAACATGGCTAGCGATGTCACAACCTCAGTGTGTTCCTGTTGACATGTTGCTGTTGTGGTGTATGTGTTGTGTGTCCTAGAGGTTTGCTGTGCAGTGTGTATATAAGTAGGTTTTTGTACTTACCAACAAGTAGTCCATTGCCATACCGTTCATCCTGGAAGTGTTCATTGATGGTGCAGTGACGGAAGATGTATGAGTCCTGTAAACTCCTAGGATATTTAGCCACGATGTTGGTGATCAATCCCTGGTGATCGACTATGGCCTGCACGTTGATGGAATGTGTGTGCTTCCTGTTGCGGTTGTAGAGGTGTTCAGTTGCAGCAGGTGGCACAAGGCGTACATGTGTGCAGTCGATTGCACCAAGGACGTGTGGGAAGCCACTGATGAGGTAGAACCCCTGTTTTGTTTCCTGCTGCTTCTGCAGTGTGTTAGGGAAGCAGATGTGGCGGGGTGTCAGTCCAATGATGGCATCCAGGACTTTGGGCAAAAAGGCGGAGAATGATGGTTGTGATATTCCGCCAACCAGGACACCAGTTGTTTGGAAAGAGCCACTTGCCAGCATATGAAGTACGGCAAGCAGCTTTGTTTCTGTTGGGATGGTGCGGGGTGTCACCAAAGTGGGGGCCAACTGCTGTTCAATGTTTTGCAGCAGCTGCTAAATGGCCTGCCAGTTCAACCGGTACCTCTGGATGATGTCATGTTCCCTGAGGCCCTGAAGGGTGGTTCTTGGGCGGAATATCGATCTCCTGCCTTCTGCGCTGCCTTTGGGGTCCCTGTTGGTGTTGTTGTAGCTGCTGTTGTTGCTGCTGGGCTCTGCGTCTGCGTGCACACTGGATTAGTATCACCTCCATGGCTCCCTGTTGCTGTTCTGCTGCTCTGCTGTGTGTTCTGTGTGTTCTGATTAAATACAGGTGTGTTTGCCCCATTTTACCGCGTGCCCTGACCCAGGCGTAAATTTTTGACGCAAATCGGGCTGTGCGTCATTTTCTGGCTCCGCCTCCCAGCCGTGCATCATTTTTGCCCGAAAGCATAAATACGACGCACGGCCCTCTAAGCCATTTTTTGGACAGGAACGCCTACCTTGCATATAATTAACGCAACACGGGTTGCCGCATCCAAAAAATGACGCACACTGTGGAATTTTGTCGTCCGCGGGCTTGGGCGTCAAAGTTTAAATACGGGGCAACATTTGCGCTGATTGTGCATCAAAATCTTTGACGCACAATCGGCGCAGACGGAGTATAAATATGCCCCACAACGGTTAATAGAGAAAAGTTAGAAAAGTTGCCTTTCAAAGTGGCTGAGACTCCATCTGCAGTATGGTTAGTACCCAGAGCTTTCTCGCTGCCAATTTCCACGTTTCAATTCACATTGAGCTTGGAACAGTTTTTTGGTAGGAATATTTGAAGCGTTAGGGGAGACTTTCATACATGAAGTGTGGGGAACTGCCTTTCGTTTACAAATGTATGAGTGGGTAAAAGGAAGCCTTTCTCAGTGATAATGATTGTGAAACTTCTTTAAGCCACTCAATAATTTGTAAACTGGTGACATTGCACAGCATGTGTAAAGTGTTGATGGCTAATTTAGCTCGCTACTTGAAGGCAGCTCCCATCCCCTTGATTTGCCCAGTGTTTCAGTTACTTTCAAATGTAAGTCGCTTAGGCCCTCATTATGACATTGGCGGTAAATCCCACTTACGCCACGCTGACTGCTGCCAAAATATGGTCGCTGCAGCAGATATCCCTTCGCCATATTATGACACACATACACCAATTCAGCCACATACACAAATCCACCAGACCAAAGGTCAGTGATAAAGTGGCGGTATCAAACCCCACACCATTACGCCAACAGAACAACGTCCACCACATTTTGACCCATGAATCCCCACGGCGGACATTCAACTGCGGTAAACCATTGGCGATACATACCACTGCATTCAAAATACACACAAACAAACAAAACAACACCACATTGAACAATTCAAACAACACACACCTGACACCCATACACACACACCCACTCACGCCACTATAAAACACCCACGCCCCTTTACCATTACAAACAATTGCCCACAGAGAGAGACAGCAAGACCACAGACACAACCAGAGCCACACACTACTCACACCTATACACCACTCACGCACCCCACAACATCCACCCCAACACATTACCCAACAAACCCTCACCTACACACCTCACCCAACACCCATGGCACCACAAAGACACACCCGATTCAGAGAGGAGGAGCTAAGGGTCATGGTGGAGGAAATCATCAGGGTAGAGCCTCAGCTATTTGGAGCACCGGTGCAGCAGATATCGATAGCTAGGAAGATGGAGCTATGGTGGAGAATCGTGGACATGGTCAATGCTGTGGGACAGCACCCAAGAACTAGGGCTGACATCAGGAAGAGGTGGAACAACATGCAGGGGAAGGTACGTTCCATAGCAGCAAGACACCAGCTCGCGATCCAGTGGACTGGTGCTGGACCCCCACCTACTCTCCCACAACTCACAGCATGGAAGGAGCAAATCTTGGCAATACTGCATCCTGAGGGCCTGGCCAGAGTAGGAGGAGGACTGGACTCTGTTAAGTCAACTCTCCACTATTATCACCCCCACCTGCATGCCATCACATACCCCCACCCTCACTCCCATCACTCCACCACTACCCACACACCCCACCATCACATCTCACTCATCCCAATGCCAAGCCCTGCTGGCTTCACCAATGCATGGGCACCCCTCGCAGCCCTGCATGGACACTCATCACTAAAGCATGCACACTATAGATAACTAATCATCCCACCATACACCAACGTACACAAGAGAAAGCTGCCATGGCTAATACAACCAAAGAGGGCAAGTCACGGATGCACAATATGTCAGACACAGAAACCATAGCACATCATTTACATCCCCACAGGTACCCCAGCCAAAGTCACCAGAGAGGAGATGCCAGCACTATCAAGTCCCGCAACTGAAGAGGCCCACAGAGATGACAGGAACTCAGGTCTTCAGGATCTGGATGACAAACCTGGCCCACCAGGGACCTCTGGACAGTTGTTTACCAGTCACACACCACCACAGAGCCTCCTCATCAGGAAACACCACTACAGGATCCACCCAGCGTACCCATACCTCTGTCCCCAGGACACGTCAATCAGCAGTGTGTCCACCTCGACAGGGACCCCAGGGCACACCTCAAACCCATGACAATCAGGGACCTGGGGTCAGTGGTCACACGGTTCAGGGGACAGAGGCACATGCCAACAGGGACACTGGTAGGACTGCTGTGTGCCAGGGGGAGGACAGGCCCAGGGAACTGACTCTCCAGAAGGCACTTGCAGAGATCCTGGGAGCATATCAACATTCCAAAGACACGATGGGCCAGAATCTGGACAATGTGCAGGAGAACAGGCGGCTGCAGTAGGGACAGTACAGGGGATCAGGGAGGACTTGCAGGCCATCAACAACACCCTGATCTCAATAGCAGGGGTGCTGGCAGACATGGCCAATATTATGAGGAAGGCAGTCTCACACCAGCGGGCCCCTGCCACTAGCCAGACATCTGAACAGCCTTCCACCTCAGCTGCTGCTAGCAGACAGGAGGCCCCGCCACAGGACTCACAGGCCACAAACACCCTCCCCCTGCAGAAGGAGAACCACCCCGCAAACGTTCCATGCGATCCAGACAGAAGCCAGGGACTATAGCCAAGAGCCCTGCCAGAAAATTAGACTCTCCTGATTGTCACCCTTGTGTCCCACCCTGTCCACCTTGAACTGCCATTGCTCCCCTTGTAGTGTGGTCAGTTTTACGTATATTTTGCGCATTAGCTTCAGGCCTTAGGCCTCTGTGCACTTTGCCCTAAATCATTTGCTAACAGCTTAGAGCCTCTGTGCACTTTACTCTAAATGCTTTCTATTAGGCTTCGTACTGTTATTTTACAGAATAGCCAGTTCTACGGTGTTGTTTTTTATTCATATCACACTGTTTTGCCTACTTCAGCACTGGAGTTCTTCATAACATATTCACTCTGTGCTTTAGTCAAGGATACAGTCTGGTACATTGCCGATAGACGTGGTAGGAGTCTAGACTTGCCATTCCTGCGTAGGAACATTTTGTGATCACGATGACATGTTAGTTATAAAATCACTTCCTTGTCCCAATACATGCAAGAGGGAGATTCCGACCAGGGAACCACAACTAGATGCTGACTGCCTCGTTGCAGATGCTGAACCAGATCACAGGCCTTTGCTCAGGTATGAGTGTGTCCGTCTCCCTAGTGATACAGAAAGGCAAGCTGAAAGCTTAACATGCTGTGCTCTAAATAGAACAAGCAGAGGGAGAGTAGAAACGGTTAGGAATTATGATAGCTTTATTTCTATGTTTTACTCTCCTGGTTACTATATCAATCCTACTATGTTGTATTGTTCTGGTTATTGCGGCTCACGCCTTAATATCTAAAATACAGTTGTTTTATTAAAACATTATATAAAACTTATACTGTCTTTGTCATTTGTATATGAGACCATATTGTGAATGAGAGAGTTGGTTTGGATCTGAGTGACCACGACTTCCCTGAGAAGTTCCAAAGATGTCATGCGCTCGGCTGCCCAATCATTTCTTCCCCGTGGGAGAAATGAGGCACTGCTAGTTAGCCGGAGCAACAACCGGATTTAGGGTGACAGAGTTCCTTACACGTGGGTCAGACTCAGTCCCCCACACCGTTATCGATCCTGCTGCCTAGAAATCCAGTAGTCTCATTTAGGATAATGAGAACCCACGCGACATGGCGCCGCCAACGTTTGGTCTGGCTCTAATGTTTGGGTCCGACTGACTCTCTCGGTCTCGTATATATTTTGACTACTCGGTTCCGTATACGGAGACGTCCGTGGGGCTGAGGGTTTCCGCCACCACAGGTTGGGTACATCCTCATACTTTGTGGTTGGTTGTTCAAGCTTGAACTTTGAAAGGAAATACCCCGATATTGGTGTGCCTTCTCTGTCCTAAAGCTATTATTGTTATACTAATGGCGAATCCAGTTGTAGTAAATATACCGCTTAATATGCGATTTCCGCTCACGGGTCATCTGATAGCACATGGACTGACGGTCCAGGGGGGTCCGGTCACTTTTGTGGTGGACGCCCATGCAGCCTATAGAACAGAACTTTTTTATTCTTGGGTCGTATTTCCAGCAGATGATGGGGGTACAAATACTTTTCACGAATATACTGTTGCGAATGTCCCTGGACAATACAGGGCTTATGCATACTTAGAAATACCTTTATCTTATCAAGAACACCATAATTGGCTTGATGGCGCCCTCCCACATTCAGTAACACCAGTAAGGTTAGGTCCGTTGAGTAATGATGGTCCGACCTGGCCTTTATTGGCTACATATACACCATATCCTGGAGTGGCAAATGTGGCAGTGGCTGAAGTGCGTCGTTTATATGTGGAATTAACTGCAACGTACAGACGATTAGTTCAGTTTGTGATGCAGACATTGAATACTAATGCAGCGCGTGCTGCTCCAGCTCACCCACATGCGGTGGTACCGGGAATCAATCCGGCCACTGTACACTCTGTAATGGGCAAAGTACCGGCTAAACGTGAGGAGACTCCATATTGGCTGGCGCAAAAAATTAATACGCTGGAAGCAGTATTTCCCCATACGGGACCTCAGGATAAGCATAGAATTTTGACGATGTGTTTGCCGTATGGGATGGTTCCTACGGTGGATCTTTGTAATACTTGGGGCACGGTGTTTGCCGCACTCCATACTACAGCACACGGTACACCGACTTTGGCTAATTTGCCGGAGGTGCTTAAACAAATTCAGGATGAATATGGGTCTGCCCCTGCCTTAGATTTAGGCATGCAATTGATGGGTAATTTTGACGTGGTTTCTTCTATTATTTTGAGTAATCTCAAGGGGGAGGCTCTAGCACTAGCAGTGCGAATGCGTCTTCGGGACGTTCCGCAGATTAATCAGGAGTGGGAACTTCCGAGAATAATAGCTGAAACATATTCTAGTATTGGTCGTGATAGCCTAGGGGCTCGACCGCAGAAGCCACAATTGCAGGGTAAAAATAATAAGGATAATTCTAAGCAACAGCAACCTGAGGGTGCGAAAAAGCGCTGGGATAAGAAACAGCAAACACCTAAGAAAGATGGTGGGCAGTCTCCGCAACCGGAGACCCCACAAAATAAGTATAATCTCAGGAATAGGGATACTTTGAAGACGCCTGATAGATATCAATATACTGATACGCGCCAATCTCGTTCCTTTCAGGACTCCTCGGAGAAAAGAAGTGAGAGAGGTGGGTGGTCAGAGCGGAGGACGGAGTACGTGAAACCGAGACAGGATTCACAACGCTCAGCGGAGGTTTCTATTAAACAAGAAGAGAAACCGCTGCAACAAAAACAGCAATTTAAAAAGAAAAAAGTGGCGGCAGTCTCAGTTAGACATGCCGCTCAAGAAGAGGGTTCTCTTGACGAACAAGACATGGGCGTTAGCGCTGTTAGACAGCGCAGCAGAGGTCACAATAGTTCGCCGGAGTCTTCTAGAGCATCTGGAGGCGAAAGCAACTGATGACTTCATACAAGTCGAGACGGCGGATATGCGAGTCTCTGATCCTGATCAAGTATATCTTGTGACTCTACGATTAGAAGGGGACATTGACCGCGTTGTACACGCCATCTTTTGGGACCATGTGGTGAAATCATATGATGTCCTGTTGGCCGAACAAGATTGGCCACCTGACTTTGTTCGCGACTGTCCGGTTGGGGAGGAGGTTATTGCGCCTTCCTTTTCACCACTTGTTCAGAGAGAACTAGCGGAGTCATATGGTGAATCATGGGCTCTAGCACAAGCCCCCGCCCTATATAGAAATAATGTGGGTTGGGATAATCAATCACCTTATCATGTCATTCCCATTAAAGGAGAACCTCAGCCACAGCCGCAATATCCTATTAAATTTGAAGCAAGGGCATCGGTTCGGAAAATTCTTACACAATTGGAGTACCAAGGTGTGATTGAGCCTTGTGTCTCGCCGATGAATAATCCCTTATTTCCGGTTGCTAAACCGGACCATTCCTATAGGATAGTGGTGGATTACAGACATCTGAATAGTCATACACGCACATATGCAATACAGAATTCACATAGCGCTGCGCTTATGAATAATATAGTGCGTAAAAAATACAAAACAACCTTGGATATCTCGAATGGATTTTTCTGCCAGAATATAGCACCCGAAAGTCGGGACTATACCAGTTTCAGTGCGTTTGGCTCTCAGAAAAAGTTTTGTCGTTTACCTCAGGGGTATAAGAATAGCCCAGGACTGTTTTCGGCTCGTGTGACTGAACTTCTGCACGAGTTGGACCCTGAGGCGTTATCATATGTTGATGACATTTATTTGACGGACAATGAGATTCTACAACATCTCAGACGCGTATCGCGCATTGTTGTGGGTTTTGCTGATATTGGTTATAAGTTTAATTTTAAGAAATCGAAGATTGCCTTCCTCAGTGTTGTTTTCCTGGGATATGAGTTATCGAGTGAGGGCAAGAGCCTGGCGCCACATTTTTTGGAGAAATGTGCTTTACTGCAGCCTCCTAATACGGTTCGGAAGCTCCAGTCATTATTGGGGTTTCTGAATTTTGGCAGAACTTACATTCCTGATTATGCTACACGTATAAAACCTTTATATGAACTGATTCGCCCGAATTTTTCAAGTAGATTTTGGACGATTGAGCATACACACATACTGCGAGAGTTGCAGACTGATCTCTTAGCGGTTAAACATTTACACACATGGGACAATAAAACTCATTTGGTCATCAGGGTGATTCCTGGGGCTGTTGGATTTACGTATGTCACCTTTAATGAAGGGGAGACAGTCCCGATAGCATACAAGTCCCACTTGTAGTCAGCTGCAGAACAACGTTTTGCACAGACTAAGAAAATTCTCACTGCAGTACAGATGGCTGTGATCAAAGAAAGACCGCTAGCCCAGGGCCAACGCATTATTGTCCTTTCCCCTATTCCGGCCTTAGAGGCTGTTACAAAAGCGAGTGTTCCTAATTCGAAAGCTTTACACCCGCGGTGGATACAATGGGCTACGTCTTTGACGGCCACTGATGTGGATTACATATTTGACCCTAAGCTGCAGACTCAAGAATTTCTTCAATATGAAATAGAGTACCCAGTTCCTGCTGGCACATTGCCTGTTGACCAATATGAAGTGGTCATGTATACCGATGGCTCTGCGCAACCGGCGGTTGGGACTAAACAACAGTATTCTGCTGCATGTGCGGTGGTGAGCGGGACTATGGAGGGTGAAGTCTTCTGCCCCCGACATACTTATACTAAAACCTTGGGAGATTGCACGGCGCAGCTGGCTGAGCTCAAAGCTCTTTTGTTAACGTTGGAGCATGCAGAGCCGGCGATATTGACCTTGCTGGTCTGTGACTCCTACTACTGTGTGCAATCCTTCAATGAATATCTGCATTATTGGAAAATGAATGGGTTCAGAGATTCTAAAGGCAACACCATTAAACATAAATTGTTGTGGGGTAAGGTTGCGGGTCTGAAAGAAACGCTTCCTAAAGTCCATGTTGTACATACACTTGGACACCAGCGCGTTGGAATACACGTTGCTGGGAATACTTTGGCTGATGAGGCTGCAAAGTCGGCAGTGGCTATCGCCACTGTAGCCGCGGTAACTCGTTCGAGTTCAAAACCAGACATAGAGATTTCGGCTGCCATAAAGGCTACGGCTGATGGCACGCCATTTCCTAAAGGATTCCCTTCTAAATATAGTTACTGCTTGAGTGGTGCACTAAATGCTGTTGTTAATATTCCAGGCGTTGGTGTACGTGAATTACCGAATAAGATTGAGAGACCTCGATTAATTTCTGCAGCACATGAAGGGGTGGCATCTGCGCATGCTGGTGTGGCTGCCACGATTTCACTTTTACAGGCCCGTTATTGGTGGCCTGGTCTCTATAAGGAGACAAAGCAGTATGTCCTTTGTTGTGACGTCTGTCAACAAATTAAAGCATCGTCGGCTAGACGCCCGCAGCAGACTCCTCTTCTGATATCAAATAGACCATTACAGTGTGTGTACTTGGACCATTGTGGTCCACTGACACCAGATAGTGCATACAAATACATATTGGTTGCTGTAGATTCGTGCTCCAGATTTGTGTGGGTCTGGCCACAGCGCTCGGCTGACGCTCGGACTGTTATTAAAGATTTGCGTATCTTTGTCGATACATTTGCAGTTGCGGCTTTTCATTCGGACCAGGGCCCTGCTTTTGCCTCTAAGGCATTCAGGGACACCATGGCTTCGTTGGGGGTCCAAATCCAATTCTCGTCTCCATTTCATCCCAAGGGAAATTCTGTCGTGGAGCGTTTAAATCATGATTTAAAGCAATCCTTAACGGCCAGGGTTATAGGTACGGGTCGTAGTTGGCTAGCCCACCTGTATGGAGTACAGAGAGCACTTAATAACTTGCCTAGAAGGTCACTGGGGGGTCGTACTTCATATGAGTGCCTGTTCGGAACACGAATGTATGTTCCTGATCTAGATGGTCCTGGTGTGGAGGCGGCAGATACGCCCTTGGACATAAATGATCGTGTCACTGTTTTGCAGGATTTACAACAATTTTGTGAAGATAACTCTTCTGCGAGTGCTGCCTCCTCTGGAATTAAGGATGAGCCAGTAACACCTACTGTTGGATACCCAGGATTGGGGATCTAGTGCGTGAAAAGGTCGCAGTAAAGAAAGAATTTGGTCCTTCTTATCGAGCACCTGTCGCGGTGTTGGGGGTGAGCGGCACGAGAACTGTGATTTTGCTGCCGCTGCAAGGGGCCAAAGGAAATCGTTTTGTTTCCATTGATAATGTCAAGTTACAACATGTGGCCGATTCTGCACAGCAGACCAAGAGGGACACCGAGTAGTTCCGGCATCCCTCTCACTACTGGGGAAGAAGTCCCGCTGCAGGTGATTTGGACCGACCGTGTTTCCTCTCCGAGCTTGGGGAGGGTGGAAGATGATCTTGAGATTGTTCCACAGTCAACGATTGATATCGATTCTTTTTCTCAAGTTGCTGTACGTTCTACTGATGTTTCTGAACATGTGATTTATAGCGTACCTAGGAGAGAACCTCCATCAGCTTCCTTGTTCACTGTTGCACCTTTTGCAAGAACTGCCTCTGGCTGCTTCAACGACGCGGATGCGGCTGTATCCAGCTCTTCGTCTTCGCTGTCTTCAATCCGAGGTCCACGTAAGCTACTCAGTTGGCTTAAACGTACATATTTTGTTATTCCTTGGAACTATTTGTGGCTTTTTATGGCTGTACTGACTCTTTTTTTATGGTTGGGATTTGTGGTTAGCTTTTTTTCTGGTAATACATGGTCATTTTCTTCCTGATCGATCAGACATTGAGCACCTGGAGACTGTGTTGAGACCACATTTTTCGTCTCATATGGTTCGAAGAGACTTATCCAATGTGAACATTTCTGCAATACCAATTCCGAATGGGATTGTGTGGGATAAAGTAATGTTTGATATATATGGTCCTACTGAATTGATTCAAATACCGTATGTCCTTAAGTTATCAATGAATGATATTGTTATTCCAGGCATTGTTTCTGATGATTGGGATGTGAAGACAGTAGATGCTATGCTAAAAGATTTGCAATATTATACTGTCTATGACGATGAAGATGCTTACCAATTTAGAGATAATCATGGTGATATGTTTTGCTACACCTATTATGGACACCACTTTATTCACAAAGCGAGTAGCCCTATGTCCATCTTTAATTATGTACAATGGGAACATTGCCCGACTCCTCCACAAGGGAGTTCGAAAACGTATAATGATAAATTTGCATATTTTTCTGGGCATGCTCAGCGAAATGCTAAGTCTTACTATTTTAAAGTGACACCGTATTCTAATAAGCAAATTTTGTTGACCGATTCTAAATTACTGTATTCTAATTCGTTTGTATCTAAACTTTCGGTCGAAGGTTATGAATACTGGTTGAAGACTGTTGACTTGAAAAGTGTTTGGGGTACGAAAAATTGGCAGATGCAAGGCAGAGATCATTATTTCGAGCATGCATTATCCCTGTGCAAATGATTTTCCTCAATGACACAGTACAACAGACTAGTTGTTTGGGCTTGGCGTCGATTAGAGAATTGACTTTGCCTAGTATACCTGTCCCTTCTACATTAAATAACTGGCAGCACTATGTGAATGCTACTTTTAGTGAATTTACGCATTGGGTCCAGAATGGTACGCTTAACGCTTCATCGTTACTTCCGGGCGGGTGGTTATTGTGGCCTGTAGACACTAATCAGTGTCATCAACATTTTGTTACCTCTTCTGGGGGGTTCAGGACTAGTAGGGCAGACCCTCGTTACATTTCACCAGAACATGCTGATATAATAACTACATACAGTGTGGGGAAACTTTGTCAACAATGGTTGAAGTACTCCACGCTGGGTGCAGTTAAGTCACACCTCAAGTTACTGTCTAATGGTACTGATTTACAAGATTTCTTATCAGGTCCCAAGGTGCCCCGGAGAAAACGGTTCTTATATGAAGTGTATAATGAGTTTTGGAAACTTTCCCAGCAGGAGGCTGCAGCCCGGTTAAGACAGATTGATCAAGAAAATCTGCTGCAGACTTTGTCTGTTGTTGATAATGGCATGCATACCCTTTCTGACCGTGTTTACACGATTGACAGCATTGTCTCTTCTGCTATTGACATTATAAAATCAGACATGTCTTCTTTATATCATGGGCAGAGTCAGACACGATCTATCATGCAGCTGGGTTGGACTCTTCAGACCTTGAAGGCGGGTCGCGTTCCATGGCAGCACATTCGTGCCAGAGAGATCTTTATCTCCTTTAATTTAACTCGTCAACAACAATTGATGGCTAAGAAGGAAGCGACGTATGTTATGTTAAATATTGAAAAGTTGGAGAAACTGCCTTTTACGGTGGCTGAGATTCCGTCAGCTGAGTGGTTGATTCATGGGGTTATTAATTTGCCTATCTCCACTCTGCAATTTACTTCTTGTTTGAAGCACATTCCGGTGGGTAGATATGAACTATTGGGTGACAGTTACATACACGAGGTGTGGGAGCTTCCTTTTCAGTACAGATGTGTTAATGGTTTGCGGGAAGTTTTTCTTAGCTGTAGCGAATGCGAAGCTTCTGTTAGCCATTCCATGGTTTGTAAACAGCTGTCCTTGCACGGAGCGTGTAATGCTTCGATTGCTAACTTAGCTTGTTATCTGAAGGGAGTTCCAGTCCCGGTAATTAAAAACACTTTCCAGGTGCTTTCTAACGGCAGTTACATTGTTCTTAAGAGCGAACGCTGCTGTGGCATGCGTGCCGGAATAGTTTACGTCGTTGTCGTCAACAAGGCCGTTACGTGCTGAGGGAATGTGTTGTTTCCCCCTACTGAATTTAGGGAGGTAGCGGACATCTGGCCTCATATTGCTACTTCCAAGGTTGATTTCGACAAGTTGAGTCGGCTGAAAGCTTTATTGTTTCAAAAGCATGTGGCCCTTACATCTGCTAGCGAGACCTACGCACTTCAAGTGGCAAGGTCATCGGCGGAGATACAGTCCCTTTTGAATACTAACTTTCCGAGTCACTTCGGTGAACTTGTGGGACGTATATTTAATGCATCCAGCACTGCTGGTATTGCTCATTTTTTCAAAGCCGTTGGTGTTGTTTCGTTCACACCTTCTCTTCCATATTCGGTTTGATACCTTCGGCTATACACTCTATTTTCGGAAGCATTTTTGGGGGTTTCCCAATTACTTTGGCTTTATTGGCTGGAGTTTTGCTGTTGTTGCTATTTTTTCGCAATGGCTGTCCCGCCGCAACGAGATCCTGTATTGCTGCTCCCGTCAGCGCAGCTGTGTCGTGAACGCATGATGCAGCGTTTTGGAGCAACACTCCTGGCTCATTTGGAGTGTGACTGGTCTTTGTCGTTCCGACCGGTTTTGGATTGTGTGCAACCCGTGTTTCGATGCCTTTGGTGCTCGTTTGAACATGCACTGGCTTTCTGTCTCTCACTGCAGCGCTCTCCAGTGGTTGATCTTGATCTGTTAATGTTCCCGATTAGGGCTCATTCCCAGACTTGTGCACTACGGTTGCGTTTGCTTCGTGAAGCGGATTATGAGATTCCCTTCCTGGAGGAAGATGGTTTTGTCTCTTTCCTTGGCACTACACGGGGTGCCGCCCTGAATGGTTTTGGGGCTTTGGAACACACCTGCTCCATGGTACTTTGTGGATCTTCCGATATTGACATATCTCGAAGTGGAGGAGCTTCTACGTTCTATTGCTTCTGTCTGACAATTGGATTTTTTTTTCTCTCTCTCTCGACTAAATTGACACTATATTGCAATTCGCTCTATGGTCACATGTTTCCTAAATTTATGACTTTGTTGTCTTCTCATCTTGTCGAATTGTTGGGTTTAAATTTAGGTCATGTTTTTTTATTTTTTTTATGTTGTTAGAACCACTTGCTACCGACAAGGGGAGGATGTAGTGTGGTCAGTTTTACGTATATTTTGCGCATTAGCTTCAGGCCTTAGGCCTCTGTGCACTTTGCCCTAAATCATTTGCTAACAGCTTAGAGCCTCCGTGCACTTTACTCTAAATGCTTTCTATTAGGCTTCGTACTGTTATTTTACAGAATAGCCAGTTCTACGGTGTTGTTTTTTATTCATATCACACTGTTTTGCCTACTTCAGCACTGGAGTTCTTCATAACATATTCACTCTGTGCTTTAGTCAAGGATACAGTCTGGTACATTGCCGATAGACGTGGTAGGAGTCTAGACTTGCCATTCCTGCGTAGGAACATTTTGTGATCACGATGACATGTTAGTTATAAAATCACTTCCTTGTCCCAATACATGCAAGAGGGAGATTCCGACCAGGGAACCACAACTAGACGCTGACTGCCTCGTTGCAGATGCTGAACCAGATCACAGGCCTTTGCTCAGGTATGAGTGTGTCCGTCTCCCTAGTGATACAGAAAGGCAAGCTGAAAGCTTAACATGCTGTGCTCTAAATAGAACAAGCAGAGGGAGAGTAGAAACGGTTAGGAATTATGATAGCTTTATTTCTATGTTTTACTCTCCTGGTTACTATATCAATCCTACTATGTTGTATTGTTCTGGTTATTGCGGCTCACGCCTTAATATCTAAAATACAGTTGTTTTATTAAAACATTATATAAAACTTATACTGTCTTTGTCATTTGTATATGAGACCATATTGTGAATGAGAGAGTTGGTTTGGATCTGAGTGACCACGACTTCCCTGAGAAGTTCCAAAGATGTCATGCGCTCGGCTGCCCAATCATTTCTTCCCCGTGGGAGAAATGAGGCACTGCTAGTTAGCCGGAGCAACAACCGGATTTAGGGTGACAGAGTTCCTTACACGTGGGTCAGACTCAGTCCCCCACACCGTTATCGATCCTGCTGCCTAGAAATCCAGTAGTCTCATTTAGGATAATGAGAACCCACGCGACACCCTTCCTATGTCCCCTTGGACAATGCATCTGTGCTAACAAATAGACTGGAACAATACCCTGGACTTTCCTCCATCATCGCCCCATACCATTGCACATGCCCCTCAAAATGTTAGCACTTCAATAAACACCCTTGCAAAAAAAGAATTTTGGAGTATGTCAAATATTTCAAGTATGTATTCATTTAAACAAGTACAAACATTGCAATTCAACTGTCCAGGAAATGAGTATAGATTAATTACCTGTAGCTAGCTGCAGTGATCACACCAGGAGCATATGTGAGGTCACCAACATCTGCAAAATGAATTGCCAAAGGGTACAGTAAGTGGACATAGAAGTGGGAAATAGCAGCATGCCAGTGCCACAGAAATTTCAACAAATACTATAGAAATGTGAAGTAACACTGTCTTACCTTTGTGTCATTGGAATTGTTGTCTGATCACTGACGTTTTGTTGTCCTCATCCTCATCCTCATCCTCATCCTCATCCTCTGCCTCCTCCTCCTCACTGTCCACAGGGTCCACTGCTGCCACACGGGCATCCCCAGCCTCCTCCTCCTAAAAAAAATGCACATTGCGTCTCAGGGCAAGTTGTGCAACATGCAGCATGCCACTACTATCTGGCGGACCTTCTTGGGTGAATAGCACAGGGATCAACCTGTCAGATGGAGGCATCTGAACCTGGCCTTCAGAAGGCTAAAGATCCTTTCTATTATCCTTCAGGTTTGTCCATGATCCTCATTCTAACATTCTTCCGCACTTGTCCTGGCATTCCTCACAGGGGTCAGCAGCCATGATAGGTTGGGGTAACCAGAGTCACCTACAAATATTGAGGGACAACATTTAGCCACACACTATCCAGTATAGCCAACATATATATATATCTATTCTCTTTCCTAAATTATTTTTCTAGATGTGTTGCTCCCATTACATTCACTTTTTCAAAATCATTTTGTCCTTGCATCATTCATTGGAGTTGCAGGGTAAAATGTTTTAGTAATGCAGCTGATTGTGTGTATGGTGTTGAGTGTGTGTGTTTTGCGTGTGTGTATCACTGTCGTTTTCCTCCCCCCCTCCCTTGTGTGCTAGGCAGCTGCACTCACCGTTGTTGTCTTCGCCAGCGTTGATGTTCGTGGTGGAGCAGCACGTAGAAGATCATGGGGAAAACAAGCAGCTCAGGCTCCATGGTGGCACGGTTGTTCCCTGTGCCTCCAATGTTGAGTCCTTTCCCTTCTGTGCTCAGTTTCCGCCGGGCTTTTGATGTCGTTGGTACCACCACGGAAAAGGTGGCTGATTGATTTGTCTTAATATGGCGGGTGGAACACTGACTTCTGCATGGCTGTAGGCGGCTACCGCCATGGGGGCTGTTTTTTCCGCCCAGGCGGTCGGTGTGGTAATAATTTGGCGGTAATTACCGCCAGCCTGTTGGCGGTATTACCCCAACTTTAACACCAACCACCAGGGTTGTAATGAGGGCCTTAATGTTTAGTGATTAAGGCTACTGTGGGATGAGAACAGGTGACCTACTGTGTTGATGTGTTATTCCCACCTGGGCATCAGATTAGGGTAGCATGTTTGCGGCCTTCCATTCCTACCTTTAATGTTAACTTCAACAAGCTAAGGCCATTAAATGCTCTATTGTTTCAGAAACATGTGGCAACGACATCTGCCTGTGAAGCATTACAATTTCAAATGGCAAGGTCATTTGCCCAGATAAAGTCACTTTTAAATAGCAACTTCCCAAGGCACTTTAGTGAACTTGGAAGCCACATTTTTAATTCTTCTAAAAGTGCTGTGCAATTTTTTGAAGCTATTTGGATTGGATTTGTCAGCACTTTATGGCCTGTCTTCGGACTAATTCCATCTTTTTCACACTCCCTGTTTTCCAGTGTTTTCGGAGGTATACTAATTGTATTAGCATTAATTGGCAGTATTTTACTATTACTACTTTTGCTCCGCAGTTGATGTCCCATTTCAAAGCCGAATGGTGGTAGAGTTACTAAATGTCCAGCTATGTTGAGAACGCATGATAGAGCACTTTGGAGTGTCTTTGTTGAAGGAACTAAGGGCCAGATGTAGCAAGCAGTTTTGCCCATTCTGTGTCTATGGGAAAATGTGTTCGTACATATGGCCCTAAATGATAACTGGTCTTTGTCTTTTCAACTAGTATGATTCTGCAGCATGTGGTCCTCTGCCTTTAGTGCTCTTTTGAGTGCACAGTGGATGTGTGTCTTGCACAGAGATTGGTATTATCTACAGATATGAATCTTGAGATGTTCCTACTGAGGGTTCATTCTTGGAGTTGTCCTATGAATCTACAGTTACTTCAAGATGCATTTTATGAGCCATTCTAGGTGGATATTGATGCTACAGCTCTATGTATGTTTTTGTGTAGCTCAACAACTGTGTTCATTGCACAGGATGCTACTTCCTCAGTGGATTATGAAGGTTTGGTTCGTATATATTATTTTGATTTCCTCACTAAGGCTTTGATGTTTCTGTCATTTGTGGATGCAGGATCCTCCTTGGACTTTCTATCCACCTATGCTTTGGATGACATAATCGCTGCCTTTCTATGATTTTTAAATTTGGCCTTTTGTTTTAAATAAATTGAGTATTTTTCGGCTCTTTTACTCATACGCTCTTCTTGTTGGTGTGAACATTTTATTGCTTTTAGGATTGTAGATGTTTTATTGTTTTTAGCATTTTAGATGGGTTATTAGAATCTGTCTTCTAACAAGGGGAGGGTCCCATGAGGACCTCTAGAACCCAAGTTGCCTACCCCTGTTTTTGCTTCATTTTACAGTTCAGATTTTATTCATTTTAGTGAGGCTGATTTTAGTGATGATTTTTAAATATATTTATTAGCTTCCTTTTATTCTAGGAAAATGAAAAACATGCTGCTTGATTAGTTAGCCTTTCCATGACATATAATCAGTTTGTTCTGTCCAAAGCTGAAGAACACTATACATGATAGGTTAGTTTGAGTTGCCTGTTTCACGAGACAGCTCCTACTACCAAAACACATTGCATTGGAAATGTACTTCCAACGCAGTATGGTTTATTATATAAACAGTGCATTGACCCAGAGGGGGCAGAGGGCATTCTGGCCACGGCTATCCTGGGACGCATGGTGGGTGGCATACAGCTTGGCTGGCACTGATCCACCAGCCTTCTGAAGGGATTGTCAGCTACATCACCGACTAACTCCTGGCACTATGGGGTTGGGCCTTACATCGGACCAGGCAGAAGGGTACACCCACTATGCTCTCTGCATAGAAATAGGGTTAAGTAGGAAACTCTAGAACATGTAGAGCCACATACACTATGGTTTGATTGTTTATCCTCTTTACCATGTTCATAATGCTGATTAATCTGCTTTGTTTCCTCTGCCTAATTATCATTGCTCGCTCTTTATATACCAGATTGTGATTGTTTCAATAAATGCGTTGAAAACTTATCTTGCATCTCTTGTGTTTTGCCTTGACATGCATAAGGAATATTACAAAAGGGGTAAGTTCTGTTTCCACAGCTTCTCTGGGGAGTCAGATTATCATATTCAGACTGCCATAATCGCCTTCCTCCCCGGTCTGTTTGGGGTTCTGGTAAGGGACTGTGAGCTAGCCAGGAGTTAGGCCGACAGTTAAGTTACTAATGGTGTGGATGGGCTCAGCCTCCCACACTCTGACTGTAGGAAAGTACCATCTTGCCTGGCATGTTACCCCCATATTTCACTGTATATATGTTGTTTTAGTTGTATGTGTCACTGGGACCCTGCCAGCCAGGGCCCCAGTGCTCATAAGTGTGCCCTGTATGTGTTACCTGTGTTATGACTAACTGTCTCACTGAGGCTCTGCTATCCAGAACCTCAGTGGTTATGCTCTCTCATGACCAATTTTACCAATTTATATTGGCATACTGGAACACCCTTATAATTCCCCAGTATATGGTACTGAGGTACCTAGGGTATTGGGGTTCCAGGAGACCCCTATGGGCTGCAGCATTTCTTTTGCCACCCATAGGGAGCTCTGACAATTCTTACACAGGCCTGCCATTGCAGCCTGAGTGAAATAACATCCATGTTATTTCACAGCCATTTACCACTGCACTTAAGTAACTTATAAGTCACCTATATGTCTAACCTTTACCTGGTAAAGGTTGGGTGCTAAGTTACTTAGGGGGTTATTACAACTTTGGAGGAGGTGTTAATCCGTCCCAAAAGTGACGGTAAAGGGACGGATATACCACCAGCCGTATTACGAGTTCCATAGGATATAATGGACTTGTAATACGGCTGGTGGTATATCCGTCACTTTACCGTCACTTTTGGGACGGATTAACACCTCCTCCAAAGTTGTAATAACCCCCTTAGTGTGTGGGCACCCTGGCACTAGCCAAGGTGCCCCCACATTGTTCAGGGCAAATTCCCCGGACTTTGTGAGTGCGGGGACACCATTACACGCATGCACTACACATAGGTCACTACCTATGTGTAGCTTCACAATGGTAACTCCGAACATGGCCATGTAACATGTCTAAGATCATGGAATTGCCCCCCCAATGCCATCCTGGTATTGGGGAGACAATCCCATGATTCCCCGGGTCTCTAGCACAGACCCGGGTACTGCCAAACTGCCTTTCCTGGGGTTTCACTGCAGCTGCTGCTGCTGCCAACCCCTCAGACAGGTTTCTGCCCTCCTGGGGTCCAGCCAGGCTTGGCCCAGGAAGGCAGAACAAAGGACTTCCTCAGAGAGAGGGTGTTACACCCTCTCCCTTTGGAAAAACGTGTTAAGGAAGGGGAGGAGTAGCCTCCCCCAGCCTCTGGAAATGCTTTCATGGGCACAGATGGTGCCCATTTCTGCATAAGCCAGTCTACACCGGTTCAGGGATCCCCCAGCCCTGCTCTGGCGTGAATCTGGACAAAGGAAAGGGGAGTGACCACTCCCCTGACCTGCACCTCCCCTGGGAGGTGCCCGGAGCTCCTCCAGTGTGCTCCAGACCTCTGCCATCTTGGAAACAGAGGTGCTGCTGGCACACTGGACTGCTCTGAGTGGCCAGTGCAGCAGGTGACGTCAGAGACTCCTTCTGATAGGCTCCTCCAGGTGTTGCTAGCCTATCCTCTCTCCTAAGTAGCCAAACCTCCTTTTCTGGCTATTTAGGGTCTCTGCTTTGGGGAATTCTTTAGATAATGAATGCAAGAGCTCATCAGAGTTCCTCTGCATCTCTCTCTTCACCTTCTGCCAAGGAATCGACTGCTGACCGCACTGGAAGCCTGCAAAACTGCAACAAAGTAGCAAAGACGACTACTGCGACCTTGTAACGCTGATCCTGCCGCCTTCTCGACTGTTTTCCTGGTGGTGCATGCTGTGGGGGTAGTCTGCCTCCTCTTTGCACTAGAAGCTCCGAAGAAATCTCCTGTGGGTCAACGGAATCTTCCCCCTGCAACCGCAGGCACCAAAGAACTGCTTCACCGGTCCTCTGGGTCTCCTCTCAGTTCTTGCCTCCCCACGCTAGACTACATTGCTGCGAACCGCGTGATTTGCAGCTGCTCCGGCTTCTGTGCACTCTTCCAGGATTTCCTTTGTGCACAGCCAAGCCTGGGTCCCCGGCATTCTAACCTGCAGTGCACAACCTCCTGAGTTGTCCTCTGGTGTTGTGGGACCTTCTTTTGTGACTTCGGGTGAGCTCCGGTTCACTCCACTTTGTAGTGCCTGTTCCGGCACTTCTGCGGGTGCTGCTTGCTTCTGAGTGGGCTCTTTGTCTTGCTGGATGCCCCCTCTGTCTCCTCACGCAATTGGCGACATCCTGGTCCCTCCTGGGCCACAGCAGCATCCAAAAACCCTAACCGCGACCCTTGCAGCTAGCAAGGCTTATTTGCGGTCTTTCTGCACGAAAACACCTCTGCAAGCTTCTTCACGATGTGGGACATCCATCCTCCAAAGGGGAAGTTTCTAGCCCTCTTCGTTCTTGCAGAATCCACAGTTTCTACCATCCGGTGGCAGCTTCTTTGCACCCACAGCTGGCATTTCCTGGGCATCTGCCCACTCCCGACTTGAACGTGACTCTTGGACTTGGTCCCCTTGTTCCACAGGTCCTCTCGTCTGGAAATCCATCGTTGTTGTATTGCTGGTGTTGGTCTTTCTTGCAGAATTCCCCTATCACGACTTCTGTGCTCTCTGGGGAACTTAGGTGCACTTTGCACCCACTTTTCAGGGTCTTGGGGTGGGCTATTTTTCTAACCCTCACTGTTTTCTTACAGTCCCAGCGACCCTCTACGAGCTCACATAGGTTTGGGGTCCATTCGTGGTTCGCATTCCACTTCTAGAGTATATGGTTTGTATTGCCCCTATCCCTATGTGCTCCCATTGCATTCTATTGTGACTATACATTGTTTGCACTGTTTTCTATTGCTATTACTGCATATTTTGGTATTGTGTACATATATCTTGTGTATATTTGCTATCCTCATACTGAGGGTACTCACTGAGATACTTTGGCATATTGTCATAAAAATAAATTACCTTAATTTTTAGTATATCTGTGTATTGTGTAAATGATATTGTGCAAATGACACTAGTGGTACTGTAGGAGCTTCACTCGTCTCCTAGTTCAGCCTAAGCTGCTCTGCTAAGCTACCATTTTCTATCAGCCTAAGCTGCTAGACACCCCTCTACACTAATAAGGGATACCTGGACCTGGTGCAGAGTGTAAGTACCCCTTGGTACCCACTACAAACCAGGCCAGCCTCCTACATTGGTTGTGCAGCGGTGGGATAAGTACTTGCAACTACTTACCACTTTGTCATTTTGTACTTTTCATAAGAGAAAAATATACAAAACAAGTTCAGTGTATGTACACCTAACCAAAAAGTTTTGCTTTTCTTCTCTTACTCCTTTGCTAAGTGCTGAAAAGTACCTCTAAAACTTTCAAAAAGTTCTTTAAAAGTTTTTAAAGTATTTTTCTGTTCTTTAAAAAGTTCTGAAACTTTTTCTTTCTTTTTCTGTCCCTTAAACCTTTTCTATAATGTCTGGTACAGGTCAAACTGTTGATCTGACTAAACTTGCTTATGACCACCTTAGCTGGAAAGGAGCAAGGAGTCTCTGCGTTGAAAGAGGTTTAGGGGTAGGGAAGAATCCCTCAAGAGAATTGTTAGTCAATATGCTCATTGAACAGGATAAGACCTTTGTTGGCACCTCTGGTGAGAGATTGGCTGATGGTTCACACTCTGATTCTGGGGCACACCCAGTAAAGGGGGTAGAAGGGGACCTTCCTAACCTGCCCCTTAGCAGGCCACCTAGCATGGCTGGTACTAATGTGAGTTTTCATCACAGTAGGAGTGTTACTTCTGTAGGCCAGAATGTTAGAGTGCCATATGTTAGGGACAGGTCTCCCTCTGTTCATTCACACCATTCTTCTGTGTCAAAACATGACCAACCCACCCTCCCTGAAGACAGAATGTTAGAAAGGGAACTCAATAGATTGAGAGTGGAAGAATCCAGGCTGAAGCTCAAGAAGCAACATCTGGATCTAGACAGGGAAGCATTTGACTTAGAAAAAGAAAGACAGAGGTTGGGGTTTGGACCCCATGGTGGCAGCAGCAGTATTCCAAATAGTCATCCTGTAAAAGAGCATGATTCTAGGAATCTGCACAAGATAGTTCCTCCTTACAAGGAGGGGGATGACATTAACAAGTGGTTTGCTGCACTTGAGAGGGCCTGTGTTTTGTCAAGGAGGTCCCTCAAAGGCAGTGGGCTGCTATCCTATGGCTATCTTTCAGTGGAAAGGGTAGGGATAGGCTCCTTACTGTTAAGGAAAGTGATGCCAATAATTTTACAGTTCTTAAGAATGCACTCCTAGATGGTTATGGCTTAACCACTGAACAGTACAGGATCAAGTTCAGAGAAACCAAAAAGGAGTCTTCACAAGACTGGGTAGACTTTGTTGACCATTCAGTGAAGGCCTTGGAGGGGTGGTTACATGGCAGTAAAGTTTCTGACTATGAAAGCCTGTATAACTTAATCCTGAGAGAGCATATTCTTAATAATTGTGTGTCTGATTTGTTACACCAGTACCTGGTAGACTCTGATCTGACCTCTCCCCAAGAATTGGGAAAGAAGGCAGACAAATGGGTCAGAACAAGGGTGAACAGAAAAGTTCATACAGGGGTGACAAGGATGGCAAGAAGAAGGATGGTAAGTCTTCTGACAGGGGTGGGGACAAATCTAAAAATGTGTCTTCATCAGGCCCACAGAAACACTCTGGTGGGGGTGGTGGGCCCAAATCCTCTTCAAATCAAAATAAAGAAAATAAACCATGGTGCTATTTATGTAAAATAAAAGGCCATTGGACAACAGATCCCAGTTGTCCAAAGAAAAGCACCAAGCCTCCTACCACTACAACCCCTGCTGCTACTCCTAGTGCCCCTAGTAATAGCAGTGGTGGTGGGAGCAAACCTACTAATAGCCAATCCAAGGGAGTAGCTGGGCTCACTTTTGGTAATTTAGTTGGGGTTGGTCTTGTTAGGGAGACCACAGAGGCTGTGTTAGTCTCTGAGGGGGCCATTGATCTGGCCACCTTGGTTGCTTGTCCCTTTAACATGGATAAGTACAAGCAACTTCCCCTAATAAATGGTGTGGAGGTTCAGGCCTACAGGGACACAGGTGCCAGTGTTACCATGGTAATAGAGAAACTGGTCCACCCTGAACAACACCTACTTGGTCACCAGTACCAAGTAACTGATGCTCATAACAACACTCTTAGCCACCCCATGGCTGTGTGAATCTCAACTGGGGGTGGGGAGGGGGGGAGGGTTACTGGCCCAAAGAAAG
Organism: Pleurodeles waltl; assembly: GCF_031143425.1. Lineage (NCBI taxonomy): Eukaryota > Metazoa > Chordata > Amphibia > Caudata > Salamandridae > Pleurodeles > Pleurodeles waltl. The sequence goes on along the minus strand of NC_090440.1, from coordinate 1,188,763,579 downwards.
TTGTGGTTGCCTCAGATTTACCTGTAGACTGTCTACTAGGGAACAATTTAGAGACATTAGCTTGGGCAGAAGTGGAGTTGGAGGCTCATGCAGCAATGCTGGGCATTCCAGGGCATATTTTTGCTTTAACCAGGGCTCAGGCCAAAAAGCAAAAAGGACAGGGTGACTTGGATCCTGGAAGAATGGACCAAGTGCTCCCTAAAGCTAGGGTTACTAAAGGTAAAACACTACCTACTATCCCTCCCTCTACAGTGGATTCTACTTCTGAGGAAGAAGAATTTCCACCCTGTGCAGAACCTACACCAGAGGAGCTGGAAGCAGACACTGCTGAGCTTTTGGGTGGAGGGGGGCCTGCCAGGGAGAAGCTGAGTGTGGCACAGCAGACCTGTCAAACACTAGAGGGTCTAAGACAGCAAGCTGTCAAACAAGCAAATGGGGATGTCAGTGACTCTCACAGAGTTTACTGGGAGGACAACCTCTTGTATACTGAAGCAAGGGATCCAAAACCTGGAGCTGCCAGATTAGTGATTCCTCAGCAATACAGAGAGTTCCTCCTAACTCTAGCCCACAACATTCCCTTAGCTGGACATTTAGGGCAACTGAACACTTGGGACAGGCTTGTTCCCTTGTTTCATTGGCCTAGAATGTCAGAGGACACAAAGGAATTTTGTAAGTCCTGTGAAACCTGTCAAGCCAGGGGCAAAACAGGTGGCACTCCAAAGGCACCCCTTATTTCACTGCCTGTGTTTGGGGTCCCCTTTGAAAGGGTAGGGGTTGACATAGTTGGCCCCCTTGACCCTCCTACTGCTTCAGGCAATAGGTTTATTTTGGTGGTAGTGGACCATGCCACCATATACCCTGAAGCAATTCCTCTAAGGACCACTACAGCTCCTGCAGTGGCAAAGGCCCTCCTGGGAATCGTTTCCAGTGTGGGCTTCCCAAAAGAGGTGGTATCAGACAGGGGAAGCAATTTCATGTCTGCTTACTTAAAGGCCATGTGGAAGGAATGTGGTGTTACATACAAGTTCACCACACCCTATCATCCACAAACAAATGGACTGGTGGAGAGATTTAACAAAACTCTCAAAGGAATGATAATGGGACTCCCTGAATAACTCCGCAGGAGATGGGATGTCCTGTTACCTTGCCTCCTTTTTGCTTACAGGGAGGTACCCCAAAAAGGAGTGGGCTTCAGCCCCTTTGAACTCCTATTTGGACAACCTGTAAGAGGTGCCCTAACATTTGTGGAGGGGGGCTGGGAACAACCTTTAAAAGCTCCTAAGCAAGACATAGTGGACTATGTACTTGGCCTAAGATCCAGAATGGCTGAATACATGAAAAAGGCCAGTAAAAACCTTCAGGCCAGCCAAGAGCTCCAAAAGCAATGGCATGACCAGAAGGCTGTTCTGATTCAGTACCAACCAGGGCAGAAAGTGTGGGTCTTGGAGCCTGTGGCCCCAAGAGCACTCCAAGACAAATGGAGTGGACCCCACATTATTGTTGAGAAAAAGGGAGAAGTCACCTATTTGGTTGACTTAGGCACTGCCAGGAGTCCCCTTAGGGTGCTCCATGTCAATCGCCTGAAACCCTACTATGACAGGGCTGATCTCACCCTGCTCATGGCAACAGATGAAGAACAGGAAGAAGAGAGTGACCCTCTCCCTGATCTCTTCTCTTCCACAGAACAAGATGCTCTAGTGGAAGGTGTAGTTCTGGCAGATTGTCTTACTGCTGAGCAGAAAGACCACTGCATAAATCTCCTGGGTCAGTTTTCTGAACCCTTTTCTACTGTGCCAGGCACCACTTCTTGGTGTGAGCACACTATAGATACTGGAGACAGCTTGCCTGCCAAAAGTAAGATCTATAGGCAGCCTGACCGTGTCAGAGACTGCATAAAACAAGAGGTTCAGAAAATGCTTGAGCTGGGATTGGTTGAGCACTCTGAAAGTCCATGGGCCTCTCCTGTGGTACTTGTACCAAAACCTCATTCCAAAGATGGAAAGAAGGAAATGTGGTTTTGTGTAGATTACAGAGGTCTCAACCAGGTAACTAAAACTGATGCTCACCCTATACCCAGGGCAGATGAGCTAATAGATACACTGGCATCTGCCAAGTATCTAAGCACCTTTGATTTGACTGCAGGGTATTGGCGGATCAAATTATCAGAGGATGCTAAAGCAAAAACTGCATTCTCAATCATTGGAGGGCACTACCAATTCACAGTAATGCCTTTTGGGTTGAAGAATGCACTCCCACTTTTCAAAGGTTGGTGAATACAATCCTGCAAGGGTTGGAGGCTTTTGGTGCAGCATATCTAGATGATATAGCTGTCTATAGCTCCACCTGGGATGATCACCTGGTCCAACTATGGAACGTTTTGGAGGCCCTGCAAAAGGCAGGCCTCACTATCAAGGCTTCAAAGTGCCAGATAGGGCAGGGGAAAGTGGTTTATCTGGGACACCTGGTAGGTTGAGAACAGGTTGCACCACTTCAGGGGAAAATCCAAACTATTATAGATTGGGTTCCCCCTACAACTCAGACTCAGGTGAGAGCCTTTTTAGGCCTCACTGGGTACTATAGGAGGTTCATAAAGAACTATGGCTCCATTGCAGCCCCTCTTAATGACCTCACATCTAAGAAAATGCCTACAAATGTATTATGGACAGCAAACTGTCAGAAAGGTTTTGAGGAGCTAAAGCAGGCCACGTGCTCTGCACCTGTCCTGAAAAGCCCCTGTTACTCCAAACAATTCATTGTCCATACTGATGCATCTGAATTAGGGGTAGGGGCAGTCTTATCACAACTTATTTCTGAGGGCCAGGATCAACCTGTTGCTTTTATCAGCAGGAGGTTGACCCCTAGAGAAAAGTGTTGGTCTGCCATAGAGAGGGAGGCCTTTGCTGTGGTCTGGGCACTGAAGAAGTTGAGGCCATACCTGTTTGGCACTCATTTCATTGTTCAAACAGACCACAAACCTCTACTTTGGCTAAAACTAATGAAAGGTGAAAACCCTAAATTGTTGAGGTGGTCCATATCCCTACAGGGAATGGACTATACAGTGGAACATAAACCTGGGAGTACCCACTCCAATGCAGATGGACTCTCCAGATATTTCCACTTAGACAATGAAGACTCATCAGGGCATGGCTAGTCTTATTGTCCTTCGTTTGGGGGGGGGGTGGTTGTGTAGGAAAGTACCATCTTGCCTGGCATGTTACCCCCATATTTCACTGTATATATGTTGTTTTAGTTGTATGTGTCACTGGGACCCTGCCAGCCAGGGCCCCAGTGCTCATAAGTGTGCCCTGTATGTGTTACCTGTGTTATGACTAACTATCTCACTGAGGCTCTGCTATCCAGAACCTCAGTGGTTATGCTCTCTCATTTCTTTCCAAATTGTCACTAACAGGCTAGTGACCAATTTTACCAATTTACATTGGCATACTGGAACACCCTTATAATTCCCTAGTATTTGGTACTGAGGTACCTAGGGTATTGGGGTTCCAGGAGACCCCTATGGGCTGCAGCATTTCTTTTGCCACCCATAGGGAGCTCTGACAATTCTTACACAGGCCTGCCATTGCAGCCTGAGTGAAATAACGTCCACGTTATTTCACAGCCATTTACCACTGCACTTAAGTAACTTATAAGTCACCTATATGTCTAACCTTTACCTGGTAAAGGTTGGGTGCTAAGTTACTTAGTGTGTGGGCCCCCTGGCACTAGCCAAGGTGCCCCCACATTGTTCAGGGCAAATTCCCCGGACTTTGTGAGTGCGGGGACACCATTACACGTGTGCACTACACATAGGTCACTACCTATGTGTAGCTTCACAATGGTAACTCCGAACATGGCCATGTAACATGTCTAAGATCATGGAATTGCCCCCCCAGTGCTATCCTGGTATTGGGGAGACAATCCCATGATTCCCCAGGTCTCTAGCACAGACCCGGGTACTGCCAAACTGCCTTTCCTGGGGTTTCACTGCAGCTGCTGCTGCTGCCAACCCCTCAGACAGGTTTCTGCCCTCCTGGGGTCCAGCCAGGCTTGGCCCAGGACGGCAGAACAAAGGACTTCCTCAGAGAGAGGGTGTTACACCCTCTCCCTTTGGAAAAAGGTGTTAAGGCAGGGGAAGAGTAGCCTCCCCCAGCCTCTGGAAATGCTTTCATGGGCACAGATGGTGCCCATTTCTGCATAAGCCAGTCTACACCGGTTCAGGGATCCCCCAGCCCTGCTCTGGCGCAAATCTGGACAAAGGAAAAGGGAGTGACCACTCCCCTGACCTGCACCTCCCCTGGGAGGTGCCCGGAGCTCCTCCAGTGTGCTCCAGACCTCTGCCATCTTGGAAACAGAGGTGCTGCTGGCACACTGGACTGCTCTGAGTGGCCAGTGCCAGCAGGTGACGTCAGAGACTCCTTCTGATAGGCTCCTCCAGGTGTTGCTAGCCTATCCTCTCTCCTAAGTAGCCAAACCTCCTTTTCTGGCTATTTAGGGTCTCTGCTTTGGGGAATTCTTTAGATAACGAATGCAAGAGCTCATCAGAGTTCCTCTGCATCTCTCTCTTCACCTTCTGCCAAGGAATCAACTGCTGACCGCGCTGGAAGCCTGCAAAACTGCAACAAAGTAGCAAAGACGACTATTGCGACCTTGTAACGCTGATCCTGCCGCCTTCTCAACTGTTTTCCTGGTGGTGCATGCTGTGGGGGTAGTCTGCCTCCTCTCTGCACTAGAAGCTCCGAAGAAAACTCCTGTGGGTCGACGGAATCTTCCCCCTGCAACCGCAGGCACCAAAGAACTGCTTCACTGGTCCCCTGGGTCTCCTCTCAGCACGACGAGCGTGGTCCCTTGAACTCAGCAACTCTGTCCAAGTGACTCCCACAGTCCAGTGACTCTTCAGTCCAAGTTTGGTGAAGGTAAGTCCTTGCCTCCCCACGCTAGACTGCATTGCTGGGAACCGCGTGATTTGCACTCTTCCAGGATTTCCTTTGTGCACAGCCAAGCCTGGGTCCCCGGCACTCTAACCTGCAGTGCACGACCTCCTGAGTTGTCCTCCGGCGTCGTGGGACCTTCTTTTGTGACTTCGGGTGAGCTCTGGTTCACTCCACTTTGTAGTGCCTGTTCTGGCACTTCTGCGGGTGATGCTTGCTTCTGAGTGGGCTCTTTGTCTTGCTGGACGCCCCCTCTGTCTCCTCACGCAACTGGCGACATCCTGGTCCCTCCTGGGCCACAGCAGCATCCAAAAACCCTAACTGCGACCCTTGCAGCTAGCAAGGCTTGTTTGCGGTCTTTCTGCACGAAAACACGTCTTCAAGCATCTTCATGACGTGGGACATCCATCCTCCAAAGGGGAAGTTTCTAGCCCTCTTCGTTCTTGCAGAATCCACAGTTTCTACCATCCGGTGGCAGCTTCTTTGCACCCACAGCTGGCATTTCCTGGGCATCTGCCCACTCCCGACTTGATCGTGACTCTTGGACTTGGTCCCCTTGTTCCACAGGTCCTCTCGTCTGGAAATCCATTGTTGTTGCATTGCTGGTGTTGGTCTTTCTTGCAGAATTCCCCTATCACGACTTCTGTGCTCTCTGGAGAACTTAGGTGCACTTTGCACCCACTTTTCAGGGTCTTGGGGTGGGCTATTTTTCTAACCTTCACTGTTTTCTTACAGTCCCAGCGACCCTCTACAAGCTCACATAGGTTTCGGGTCCATTCGTGGTTCGCATTCCACTTCTAGAGTATATGGTTTGTGTTGCCCCTATCCCTATGTGCTCCCATTGCATTCTATTGTGACAATACATTGTTTGCACTGTTTTCTATTGCTATTACTGCATATTTTGGTATTGTGTACATATATCTTGTGTATATTTGCTATCCTCATACTGAGGGTACTCACTGAGATACTTTGGCATATTGTCATAAAAATAAAGTACCTTTATTTTTAGTATATCTGTGTATTGTGTTTTCCTATGATATTGTGCATATGACACTAGTGGTACTGTAGGAGCTTCACTCGTCTCCTAGTTCAGACTAAGCTGCTCTGCTAAGCTACCATTTTCTATCAGCCTAAACTGCTAGACACCCCTCCACACTAATAAGGGATACCTGGACCTGGTGCAGAGTGTAAGTACCCCTTGGTACCCACTACAAACCAGGCCAGCCTCCTACACTGACGTTCTGCCTTTCTAAGTATGCAGTCCTATTATTATAGTAGGAACTGCATAACAGTAATCGAACACATAACAGGGCAACTACCACCTATCCCCACTTTAATTGTATGAGCTAAAAAAGCCACCAGCGATAGCCCACCTGCCTCTAGAACGTACCAAGACATAGACATACCTGAACATTTCACTATTACAAATAAGGAATCATTCCTTACATATGACAACCTAAATAATGAGCAATGAATTCTAATATTCTCTACAGCAAACAACTTGATGAAACTCGGCCAACTTCAAATTTGGAAAGTAGATGGGCCCTTCAAAACTATGTCCCAAACCATTCATTCAGATATACACCACATATAGTTAATATCAAAGCACAAATATTCATTTGATATATGCCCTAATACCACATAAACAAAGCAGCACTTACTACAAGCTTACAATCCATATAAAAAAAAAAAAAAAAACTTCTACCCCCAAAAAATAATCATAGACTGTGGGCAAGCCATGATTCAAACCATTCTAAAAATATACTCCCACACAGCCATACAGGGCTGTTACTATCATTTCACTCAAAGTATCTTCACAAAGTGTAAAATATTCCACTAAACAGACAATTTCACTTCGAAATAAAAATGATAGCACTTGCATATTGTATTGCACATGATAGTTTGCATATTGTATTGCACATGATCTCACAGAGGTGACCATTCACTACAACATATGAATAGAAAACCCATTCTACCAACAAAATTAAGTCAAACTTAGGGCCTCATTACGAATTTTGCAGTCCGTGTACTGCCATGACAGTAGTGGCAGTCCAACCATCGTCAGTTTGGCAGTCGGACCATCGTATTACGAGTCAAAGACCACCGCAGTCCCGCCGGCACGCCAGTTAGTGCAGACTGCCTCAGTCACAAGGCAGCACAAATAGGCACGCGGAGACAGCGTTTCAGCCAGAAACATTATGAGGTTGCACACTGCCAATGTGACCGTGACAGTCCAAACACTAGGTCTCAGCAGATGGAAACAGAAAGTACAAAGGGAGCAACTCAACTGCAGGCAGCTTTACACATCCTGTGCCTCCATGGAGGCGGTCACACACGTCCTGCCGCTGCTGCTGCTCGTTGATGGAGCCCAAATTCCATACCGCCGTGGACACAACCAACCGTAAGTACACACACCTAAATGTGTCATTATACTCAACAGATCATCGCACCGTCATCCACATGAGATAGGAGTCACGCCAAGGGCACCAAGTACACTTGTCATCATGTACACAGTCAGAGTCATTCACAAAAAAGGACACATTCACAGCCACAAAACTCCCCCTTGTGCAGGTCACTCACAGTGCACCGCAACACTACACAAAAACACTTAGGCACAGGGACAGAGAAGTATACAAAACATTGTATCACACAATAGCAACAACACTGCAACATCACATATACAAATGCAATTGACACCCTCTCATTTCTCACATGCCATGTACTGCCATCAGATTCAACACATATGCATGGATGTGCCATGGAACACAAACACTACTCACAAGGACAATGGGATGCACAATAGTCAGAGAGACAAATACACAAAGCTCACTATCCAACCCATACCTGCACAATAGGGATGGGGGCATCAGGAGCACCTAGGGAAGAATGCTGCACTGAAACACATATCACTGTGCACACACTCCTAAAACTACATTTGTACATGAACTGGCCCTTCAGGTATCTCAGGGAAAACCAATACTAGAAGCAAGTGACATGCCTATCTGCTGAATGTGGAAGTGCAAGTCAAGAAAGCACATACAACAGCAACAGCATGGGACATACAACTAAATTAAGCAGCTGGGAGGTACACACAGACAAATGGACACATGCTCCGTCAAATGCTAAGGAAGCTAGCACAATTGAACACCCTCCATGTGTGGACAAACAAAACGCAAACTCCCACACATGAGACAAATATGCAATTCATATCAGGGGGACAAGTCTAACAGTATACATGCTGACACTGGACAACACAAGATGAAATACTTACCATACCAAACAGAACACAATGCAATGACACCCCAATTGCATTAACACCCACACATCTATACAGTCAACATCTACCTTTGCCTTGGGTGACACCAGCACTGCCACAAAGTCAGATATTGCAAACAACAACAAATAGATCAGCAAGCAGGGTGAAACACACACAACTGTAGGCATACAACACAAGTTACTCAGGAACAACACAAAGGAACAAAATGAATTGCAGGCTAAATGTGTACCCAACAACACAACTATTTGGGTATTTTGATCAAAATGCAACCTGTCAAAAGCCATTGGCCAGTCCAGCAGTTTTTCAGTGCACAGCACTGTGCCCACATTTGACTCCTATGATTGCCAGGGAACCTCCACAGGAAGGGGCATCAAGTGGACAGGCAGATACCTTATGAATCATCAGGGGGGGCGAATTTGGGATGAGTGGGTTTGGGTTTAGGTTTGGAAGGGGTGGGCTTCTTGGGTGGGGCGGTATGAGTGCTTGCATCAGGGGCAGGGGAGGACTTGGATGTGGAAGGGATGAGTTAGGATGTGGGTCGGGCCTCTTGGATTTGGGACGGAGTGAACGGAACAGGGGAAAGGTCACGTAAAAAAAACTTTCCTTAGGACCACGGGGATGGTCATCAGAGGGGGTTTGGGATTTGGAGGCTGAGGGAGTAGTTTTCGGGTATGTCGGTGTTGATGTCTTGGGTGTGTACATGTGTGAAGTATGCTTATGTTTGGGTGGAGTCTATTGCATGTGTGAGTGTAGGTGTTTGCATGTCTTGGGGAGGCTGGGAGGTGGAGCTGCTGGGTGATGTGGGAGTGGTGGATGTGTGTGTCTGTTGGGGTGGTGTATGCGGGTATGGTGAGTGTGGTCGATGTGTGTGTGTGTCTGTTGTAGTGTGTCTCGGTATGGTGGGTGTGGTGGGTGTGCCACTGCCTGTTGTCATGGTGCCTGTGGCTACGCTTGATGTGGTGTGATGGCCAATGAGGGTGGTGGGGGTGTCTGGGGTGTCTGGGGAAGTTGTGGCTGATGTTGTGTGTGTGGGTGTATGTTGAGTACTTGTGTGCCGGTGTATTTTGTGGTGTTAATGTTTATGTGTGCTGCTTGCGTGTGTTAAGGTAAATGTGTGCGGATGTGTCTATGTGCTTGTCATAGGTAGGGGAATGGGGGATTTGGACTAAGAGGGAAGTGGAGGTGGGATGGAATGTGGGGTGACTGGCTGCTGTCAGTGAGTAGGCCAGAGTCTGAAAAGATCTCTGTAGGCCAGACATGTCACTTTGAATGCCTTCCAGGAAAGCATTGGTCTGCAGAAGTTGGCTTGCCAATCCCTGGATGGCATCCACAGTGGCAGTCTGACCCACAAAGATACTCCTCAGGAGGTCAATAGCCTCCTCACCCAGGGAAGCAGGGGAAACAGGGGCTGGGGAGGAGGTGCCTGTAGCAAAGGAGACCCCCACCATCTTGGGTGAGCAGGCACAGCCAACTGGGAGGGTGGTGATAGAACTGGGGATGGCAGACAAAGATGGTACTGGAGTATATCCCATTGGGTCCGCCACCACTAGGGAGTGTCCACTGAGGTAGAATCCAATGATGATGATGTAGATCCAGCCTCCTCCATCGTACTTCCCTCACCCTCCAAGCCACTGGATCCCTCTGTGTCGGTGGTGTCTTGACAGGAGGTACCATGTCCAGATGCTTCCCTACTTGGCTGTGCCCTGTCTCCTTTGCTTGCCTGGGCTAATGCTGCAAATGCAAAGAGAAATAGGGTCACCACATGTCCCTGATCACACCTGAGCAAAAGCTGTTGTAGTGTAGCCATATTTAATGTAGCCTTTGCACGTTTGCTTAAAGCATTAGGCCTCTGTTCACTTTGTTCTAGATGCATTTTATTCAGTCTTGCACTGTTATTTTTCAATAGCCAGTTTCACGGTCTTGTTTTATTTTCTTCTATCACACTGTTTAGCTTACTTCAGCACAGGAGTTCTCAAACAATACATTCTTGCTCGCTCTGTGCTTCAGTCAAGGATACAGTCTGATACTTTGCCGATAGACGTGGTAGGAGTTTAGTCTTTAGGGTTCGTAGAAAGTACACATTCTTACGTAGGGACGTTTCTTAGAACACGGGCGTGTTAATTATAAAAACACTTCCTAGTCCTGGTACACGTAAGAAAGAGATTCCGACCAGGGAACCACAACTAGACGCTGACTGCCCTGTTGCAGATGCTGATCCAGATCACAGGCCTTTGCTCAGGTATGAGGGTTGATGTCCTCCAGGGGAACCCTGAAAGGCAGGCTTAGAGCTTAACATGCTGTGCTCAAAATAGAACTTAGAAGAGAGAACGTAATCTAGTAGCACTATGATAGCGTTGTTCTTATGTTTCACTCTCCCCGTTACTATTTCAATCCTACTGTGTTGTATGGTTTTGGTTATTGCGGCTCACATATCCAAAATGCACCTTCACCAAGTACAGTTTGTCCCAATGGAGTGATGGATTTAGTACCAATGTTGCTCTGATAGGCCACACATTAGGCATGAAAAATTACACTGTAGATATCATGTGCAAATTGTCAGGCAGATATGTTCCTAAAAATCCTTCCCCCTTAAACATGTGCAGTGCACTTTGCTACATGGTGCCAAATCAATGGCCTGGAAATGCACATTGTGGCTAAAAAATCTAGTCATACACGACTTTTCCCTCATTGCTACTGCAGTTATACGTGCTAAATGACATGCAATGACAGCTGAGGGTATGTGTGAGGAAAGAATCAATGGTGACACACTTGTGTCTGTGGTGCCACATGAAATGTACTCCCATTGCAAATATCCTTATTCCAAACACAGGTTGGCCTGCACATATAAATGTGAGGGAATACAGGAATCATCCCATGAACACAGGTAGACAATGCATGAAACAGCAGTGTACACATTTTGTCAAGAGAGAAAGGGGCACATGTCAACATGTATGCACAAGGAATGTTGGCAACAGTGATGGCACATAAATCATTTCCATGGACATTTCCCACTTACCAAGGGAATATTTTGATCTGTAGCTGCACCCAAAGAACAATGTATGCTCATTCCCATGTATGATGGCCATCTTCACATTACGGACAATAGTGAGGCACCAGCACCCGTCACATGCTGAAGACAAGTTGCCTCTGGGTAGCAGATGCCAATATACTCATTTAACCAGACACATAGCTAAAGGCAGTGATCCATCACTTCCTTTCCTTTGGACTGTAACACTAAGGAGTAGTGGTCTGTTGCATAGAATGTACACCCACTACAACAACAAACATTATTTACACAGTCATATGCTGTCCCTGGAGAGTATATTGTTTGTGGAGTGTACACAGTTGGGGCCTATGTCCATGGGTCAATAGGTAAGGCACATCAGTATGCACCACATTACTTACCTTCACAAACAGTCACTCATCTACTGTTTCACACATGGCACATCCCTAATCGTCAAGGGGAGATGTCAGAACCTTACACATTAACATGGCAATGTGACAGGCAAGATTACCCCCTGTACTCACCCTCTTGTGGCTGCTGGGCTCCCCTCAAATGTCCATCAAGGTCTGGGTATGCTACTGCCAGGATACATGACATTAGGGGGGTCATCTTCCATTGTGTACCCCACCCATGTTGGGAGGACAGCCCCAGCTTTACCTCTGTGATCCTCCAGGCCAAGCATCTCAGGTCCTCCCACCTCTTGTGACAGTGTGCTCTCCGCCATCTGTGGACCCCCAGGGTCTGCACCTTCCACGCAATAGCTCTCCATAACTGCTTCTTTTGATGGGCGTTTACCTGCATGAATGTAAGAGACAAATCAAGAGATTGCAATCACAAGTTTTGGCACAAATGGTTGAGTCACATTAGTCAGAAACAACAAGTTAGAAATAATTTGTTAACATACCACAAGTGTAAAGCACACAAGCTAATAAGTACAGGGACATGACTACACACTTTTGTAACCCACTACCCTGCTCACGGCCTACAATGACTAAGCAAGCCTACTCACATCAGGTAACTATTGAGCCAGCATCATGTACTGTGATATTAGCCGCAATGAAACACTGCACACATATGTGGCTTCTGAATGGTAAACCCCTGCGGCCTCACTGGACCAACACATTCACATTCAGTGAGATTGACTCACTGCATAGAGTCCCTACAGGCAACTACCATAATACAGACTTCACCATTACACTTGAGTGACAATAAAGGGGCTGTTATGATGGGTACAAAATGTGTCTTCCTGGTCCATGTGTGAACATGTGGCCTGCCAAATGCAGACTCATGACACTTCAGGAGGTGGGTTATGTATCTCAGAACACTCCTTTGGATATATGTGTCTATCCCACAGAGATGGCATCCAACACAAAAGGTATGCATTGTGCAGTTTCGGCTTGTGACCAAGCTACTGAGTCAAATGTCATGGCCTCCCAGAAATCAACACACTGCACTGTGAGACTGTCATCAGAGCAATAAGCCTGTACAGGACAAATATGGCTTCTGTGAAGGTGACAGCAGAGCTGTGAGAGTAAGGGGCCTGTCATGAGTCAAAGACATACATTGACAATGATGCAAAATGCACATAATGACTAGTTCTGGCATTTACCTCAGTACCCATTCCTAATCTAGACTAAGGACTGAGGCATTCAAGGCAAGGTTAGCCACTAGAGCCTCATATTGGACACATGACTAGATCTGCTGATGTACAGGGAGTGGGCACAGTGCCACAGTTGCATAGTCACAGTGACTCTACCACAGCCTGGACTATGTCCCATACTGGGAGATCCATTTGACAGGCCCTGCTCTCTTTAGGGTGAGCATACATAACCTACATGACACTCCATTTCCATCACTTCCATTCACAACGTTACACCATGTGTCCATCAGCAATTTGGCTTGTGGTGCATCTAGCAACCTGAAGGGCAGAGTGAATCAGGACATGCCTGCCAGACTACAGTTTGGCAAGGCCAGATGTGGTTGGAAAGATCTGTGGTACTATACACATTGCTTACAAGATCCTCAAATGACTCATACAAAATGCATACACTGCTCATGCTGTCATGCACATACATCTTGTCTAACATTTACAAACATCATAAAGAAAAAAATGGCAGTGGATGGCAGTAAAGTCTCCTTACTTAGTTATGTGCATCCAACACAAGGAGGATGTAGGAGCCCAAAAACCTCACACAATGCAATGTGACTGAACTTAACATATAGTACTGGCCACCAATACCTGTACCATGTACATGTCATTGATGCCACACAGACTGCAACAACAGGCACACAAGAAGTCTTACTGTCACACAGGGGAAAATTGCAGCTTGTGAGTAGGAAAAAGATGGTGTCAAACAGTATCAGGTTTGCCTATAGGATTCTTACCAGCACGTGTGGTGAGCAATAAAGCTGTTCATACAGGGGTAGGACCTCATTTACAAGCCTCTCCAGCTCTTCTGGGGAGAAGGCAGGGGTCCTATCACCTGCTTGCCATGGCATGATTGTTCCCAGAGGCGGCACACAGCAGTTCGGTTTGTGGAGATGTTGCTGGCAGCAGTGTCAGGAGTCAAGTGAGTGAATGTGCACAACATGATAGTCACGTCCGCAGTCATCACCGCTGATGGACACAGCCATTGAGCCTCAACTGCCACAGACAACAACGTTAGCTTATGGCTGTGGCCACCATGGTTGCAACCTCCCTAATGTCTTCTGCCAGCAGTCACGGGATGTCCCCAATGTCCAGTGGAGTAGGTCAGGCATCCGCCATTTTGGTAGCCTGAAATGGCTGTATTTGGCTTTATTAACTGCGTCCCACCTACAATATATGTTTAGTTGCATCACAAACATCATGTCTTGTCATGTAGGTCATTCTACTCATCCACCATTGTAGTTTGTTGCAGGGCACAGATAGTGCTTAACAGCAGTGCACAGGCCGCAACCACTGATGTTTTTTTTGGCAGTCGAAATATACAGTCACATTTCAAGGGGCAACTGTGTAGCACATCTGTGAGTTTCATCCAAAACCATGTTGTAGACCTGTCTTGAAAACTCTGGGGGTCACATGTGACCCTTGTGTAGTTGCCAGCTGGAATATGTATTGGGAGTCATGTCTATCCAGTCAGAAATCCCTTGTCACATGATATTGTTGGCATGCATCATGTATGTTGCTGTGGACACACTAACTAATGTTACAAATCATGTCTTTTCACACATAGGTATCCTGTGAGAGGGAGGATGCAACAACCTCCTGTCTACCATCCACTGCCAGACCTTCAGACCATGGAAGAACGCTATGTCATCCAGCTCTACTATTTGAATAGGCAAACAATGGTGGATCTATGCCGTCAGTTGGAGCCAGATCTGATGCCAGCTATTAGTTATTCAACCAGCATGCCACCTATTGTACAAGTCATGTAAGTATTGTACTTATAGATATAGGGTCCTTCCAACATACAGAGACAGTATATTCTGGTATGTCCCAACCTATGTTCAGTCTGGTGTTTAAGGATTTTCTCTCAGCAGTGGTGAAACACATTGACAGCTATATCAGGTTCCCCCAACACGAGGATTTAGTGAGTGTAAAGGCTGACTTTTATGGTTTTGGCTGCCTCCCACATGTGGTGGGGCCATTGATAGCACACATATTGGTTTGGTGCCACTGCAGGCTGCTGAACAAGTCTGTTGCTACAGAAAGAACTTCCATTCCATCAACATGCAAGTTGTCTGTTTGGCGAATTTCTACATCTCACATGCCTGTGTCTGTTATCTGGGTTCATCCCATGATTCCTTCATGATGCAGAACAGCACCATACCCAATCTGATGACACAACTGCACCCGGAGAGGGCCTGGCTGGTTGATAAGTCATGTCTGTCCTGATTGTGTGTGTGCAATGTCAGGTGCTACAATCACAAAGTGAGTGACTCATTGTGGCACTTATGTCCCATTCCTTGTCAGGAGACTCTGCATATCCAAACCATTTTTGGTTGTTTACTCCGCGAAGGAATTCAACTATGCCAGGGTAAGTCTGCTTCTATGAGGCCCATGGAAGAACACGTGTGAGTGGGCTTTTGGGCGCCTGAAGGCCAGATTCTGCTCTCTGGACCGGACTGGTGGAGCCCTCTACTCACCCAGGAAAGTGTGTCAGATCACTGTGGCATGCTGAATGATCCACAGCTTTGCCCTGCAGAGGAATATCCTGTAAATTCAGGGGAGGGGTGGCTGCATTGCCACTGGCAGAGAATCCTGAAATACCCAGTGAGGATGACAGTGGTGAAAAGAAAGCAGCTGATTTGTGGAAGATCTAATCAATAGCTACTTTTCACAAGTGTAAGTATGTCATGTGATGTATTGATTGTGACTGTACGATGAACTGTAGTTGTGAGAATGTGTGGAGTTGAGTGTTTTAGAAACAGCGAGGGAGCTGATACTTTGCAGTTTTCAGCCAAAGGCTGCTTGATAAGATAGCTTTTGACACATCCCCACCTTGATAATGTTGTTTGCATGTGTCAGTTTCCAAGCAATGTACTTTGTTTTCCATTTGCTTGCTATGTGACTTTTGCCATAGGTATTATTTCAAGTCTATACTCCTTGTTTGGTACTTTGTACAGGTACCTTCACCATGACATCTACATGTAGCATTTCAGAGTTGTGACATTGTCAGGTATCTGATGCTGTTCTGACATACAAAGTGGGCAGGTTGCAGAGTTTGGATGTATGAGGCCTGTATCAAGACAGTTTACACAGTGTTTGGGTGGAGGAACAGAAGTTAACATTGCACTTGTTATGTGTCTCGTGGCTGGCCTGATGCATCATTTGTGCCATCATGTGGTCTGAAAATATGTAGTCCTAGCTTTTGATCACATATTTTTTCCTTCACATGTATATAATCCTGAGCTGGACACTGTGTACTTTTATCATATCCCTGATTGGATTGGTTTTGCATTGCTGGAGAGAATTGCACGTACAGCTCGGGGAGGCACCAGAAACAATGCAAATGTCTAAGGGTGGCAGAATATGGAATGCTTTGATATGTATGTATTACGTGGTGTGTTGGGGTATGCTCGGTGGTTATATTCCACACTCTGGCCTGTGGAAATGTTGTGGGTTGTTGTATGACTTATAATCAATAAAATTCAGTTAATAAAAAAGTAACATTTTTTAATAACTAAAAATTGTAAAGAACTATAAATTGAAATATGTGTGACATGTCTTTATTATACAAAATTTGGAGAATGTGGACACTAAAGGGGCGACATTTACTATTCCTACTCCAATTTAATCACATTGGGAGAAGGTGCTGGACACTAAAAGGGTGACATTTACTATTCCCACTCCAATTCAAACCTATGTGGGGAATGTGCTGAACACTACAGGACTTACATTAACTATTCTCACTCCAGTGTAAACCAATTTGAGGAAAGTTCTGGACAATTAAAGGGTGAGAATTTACTATTCCTCCTCCAATCTAAATCAGTTTGGGGAAGGTGTTGAAGAATAAAGTATGACATTAATGATTCTGACTCCAATCTAAACCAATTTAGGGAAGGTGTTGGACACTAAAGGGTTGACAATTACTATTCTTACTCCAATCTAAACCAATTCGGGGAAGGTGTTGGACACTAAAGCACTTACAATTACAATTTCCACCCCAATGTAAACCCATTTGGGAAGTTCTTAAACACTAAAGGGGTGACATTTATTATTCCCACTCAAATTTAAACCAATTTGGGGAAGGTATTATCAACTAAAGGGTTGGCATTTACTATCCCCACTCTAACCTAACCATAGGGGTGGAAGGTATTGGATTAAAAAGAGATGACATTTACTATTCCTACTCCATTCTAAACAAATTTGGACACGGTATTGGATACTAAAGGGGTGACATTTACTATTCCCACTCCAATCTAAACCAATTTGGGGGAGGTGTTGGACACTAAAGGGGTGACATTTAATATTCACACCCAAATCTAACCACATTGAGGAAGGTGTTGAACACTAAAGTGGTGGCATTTACTATTCCCACTCCAATCTAACCATATTGGGGGAAGGTGTCGGACACTTAAAGGGTGCCAGTTACTATTCCCACTCCAATCTAACCCTATTGGGGGAAGGTGTTAGACACTAAAGAGTTGGCATTTACAAAACCCACTCACAGATATATATATTTCACTTAAAATATTACAAAATAAAAATGTTACATAAACATTCAGTACTCCATATTTTCACATATTTTTGTTATATAAAATTAACAAAAATGTTACCTAAAAACACACTGATCTAAACTACAGACCTTTATATACATACATATATTTTCAATTTTAAAATTACTATTAAAAATGAATATATAGTTAAACATATTTACTTTAAACAATAAAATAAAAAAGCATTGTTACTACAAAATTAAAAATCACATATTTAAAAATATGTATATAAAACAAGTTTATTTTAAATAAACTTTAAATTAAACTTTGATTTTTATCATTAAATAAAAATGGTTGTACAATTATAAATGTTATTTTACAATTTTAGATATGTATATTTGTATATTCAAACATTTCTAAATATTCTACTTAATTAAAAACATTTCATCTGCTTTTAATATTTTATATATTTATTTTTTCTTATTATTTATGTTTTATAAATCATAATTATTAATTTGCATAGATTTAAAATTATTACCTTACAATTTAAATTTAAAGCCTAGTTTTTATTTTTTTAAAATCTCAGCCCCTGAAACCACAATTTCATGCTACACAAAAAATGCAACAACTAATTAGATACATTAGTACAACTTAAAATACAAATTTCAACTAAAATATATCTTACTAAAAACAAATAAAAAAATAATAAACACGTACAATCAAACACACTATAATAAATTACATATTAACACTTACAAACTATTTTACATACAAAGTTTTACATCGATGTTTGTACAACAATATTAAAAGCAACAGTAAAAACATTTCTTTTACGATATTTTTGATGTCCCGATATTCCTGACACAATATATTTGTATCACAATATTTCTTTCTGATATTTTTCCCAGAACCCCAGGCTAGCATATCATCTTGGAAAAATAATACATTGGACAATGCCTTCAATACCCCTTAAATGATCCTTTGAAAGACCACCAAAAGCAAATGCCAAAGCTCAGCTGGATGGCATGCAAATGAATTGATATGCTCCTTCTGGTGTCACAAAAGATGTTAAATGCCCAGAGTCAGGGTGCAAACTAACGTGGTGACACACATATCTTTACAACTTCGGAGTCTCCGCACATAAAAAGATTGGATTGTTCAATCTTTTTATTTGCAGTCATAAAGATACTACTAGTAAAATACCTTTATGAACAGGAAGCTTTTGTAAACTTACACAAAAGTGTAAGTTTATCTTTTTGAATCAGGCCCTAAGTAACTCAGAGGGGTTATAGTACTGCTATTAACAATACCTTTCTACCAGATTGCATCCCATCCTTGTTGCCAGTTTTGGGAAGTAATTCACACACTTTGAATGGATAAATAGTAAATGTATTGAGTGCAGTCCATCTGTACAACCCCTGGCAAGCTGGGTCTGCCTCCTCCAACTTCATATTCTGGAACGCATTTACCTCATCCCTAGAACTAGGAAAAGGCAGCAATCTATTCTACTTCAGTAAGTCAACATTACAAGTGTTCTTTCCTCATTCCTTTCTGAATTTGATATCCTGAGTAGATAACTTCTTTCTGACAATATTGCAGTTTTGTAGGGGAAAGTTTGTGGCCATTTTCAGTCAAATAATTCAACAGTGCACAAGTGCCCAAGTTATTGCTCACTTTTGGTTCTGCTACAATCATCAACTCATCAATGTATTGCACTAGCACTCAGTCACAAGGCAACGATGAAGACTCTATGGGACAGATGTATCATGCATTTTTGTGGTCACAAAGGGCCCAACTGGGCCATCTGCGAACACAAAAATGCATTTTGACTAATTACCAATTCTGTATTAGGAAGGGGCATGTCAAGGGCGTCCCTTCCTAATACCGAATCACAGCGGTATGCAGAAATGTTTGTGACCGACATGTGGTCGCAAAACATTTGTATTTTGCCACCTACTTAAAGTAGGTGGTAACCCATTTGCATACGGGAAGGAGTCCCTGAGGGATCCCTTCCCCTTTGTGAATGCATGCAAAAACGATTTTAAGAGCAGATGGTGGTCGCCCGGACCACTGCCTACTCTTAAAACAGGAAAGGAAAAACTTTCATTTTACTTTTTTAAACGTATCTTGTTTTCCTTTAAGGAAAATGGACTGCATTTAAAAAAAAAGATTGCTTTATTTAAAAGCAATCACAGACAAGGTGGTCTGCTGAACCAAGCAGGCCACCATCCCTGTGATTTTAGCATTTCCTAATGGATTGCAAATTGCGACCAACCTCAAGAA
Source organism: Pleurodeles waltl (assembly GCF_031143425.1). NCBI lineage: Eukaryota > Metazoa > Chordata > Amphibia > Caudata > Salamandridae > Pleurodeles > Pleurodeles waltl. Next base: position 1,188,743,946 of record NC_090440.1, on the reverse strand, counting down.
TAATAATGAGGTAGGTCTCTTTGCGACCCATTAGGAAACATAAAAATTAAACTTCATGACTATCATACATTACAATAGCGATTAGTTAATTGTGATTCGTAGGTGTGAGAAAACAGGGCTGATTGCAGAGGCCCCATAACTTTTTGCCCCCATTTTCCTCTTTTTGCTGGTGTTTTCCTGACTTTGATGGTGCCCTGGGTACTGCTAACCAGTCCCAGGGCCTGTGCTCTGTGTAAATTCAATATGCAAATTAGGCTAATTATAATTGGCTAAGTTAACCTACCTATAAGTCCCTAGTATATGGTAGGGCATGTAGGTTTAGGGACCACAGCATAGGTGGTGCACACCTAGGTGCACTGCTGAGGTGCCCAGTGTCATTTTAAAGGCAGGCCTGCTTTGCTGGCTGCTTTTAAATTAAAGTTATATGCAAATTCGACTTTGGAATTAAAGGTACTTCCAAAGTCTTAAACTACCTTATTTTTACATAAAAGTCACCCCTAAGGTGTGCCCTATGTGCCCCTAGGGCTGGGTGCCATGTAACTATAAGCAGGGACTTTATAAAAATAGATTTATAAGCCCTGGTGAGGTAAAAACAGCCAAATTTGTTTTTCCCTCATTGAAGTAAATGGCCTTCATAGGCTAGAATGGGCAGACTTTATTTTAAATTTTAAAGTCTCCTTAAATGTTACATACCAAGAATTTGGTATCAAATTAATTGTTGTAATAAATCCCACAACTTCCAGTTGTTGGATTTAATATAACTTGTTCAGGGAAAAAGTTTAGACTTTACCTAAAAAGTTGCCAATTTCAGCTCTGCATTGTTTTTGCTGCTGTGCTCTGATTGGCCAGCCTGCAGCAGCTTCTGCCAGGCTGCCTTGATGAGGTGTGAAGTGGCCTGGCTTCACACAAAGGAATGTGCTTGGGGGAGAGAATCTCCCCTCAGCAGATGGTGAGGCAGGAAGGGGGAGGGCTGCCAAACTGGTCTTCAAAGGCAGAGAAGGACATTTGCAGCACCCAGCAACACCCCCACATCCTGCAACCCCAGACAGCTAGGTGCCCCCTTGATTAGATTAGGAGAGGGCAGGAGAGGGGTGTGTTTATGATTTTTAGCCACACCAGTGGGTGGGCTCAGCCAGATGTAACCACCAAAAATCAGATTCAGCCATGTTAGATTTTTAGAGACTGTTGCCTTCTGGGATGGATTTTTGCCACACTTCCCAGGAAGTGGTCATCACAGGGGGACGACCCTGTCCCTGATTGGAGAACCAGGGCCCCCCTGCTTTTCACCCAGGAGCAAGGATAAAACTGGCAGACCTGCACCCACGCCTCAGATCCCTACCAGATTTCAACAAGAAAGGAACTAAAGGAGAAGAAGGACTGCCCTGCTGGACCCCTGGCCTGCACCTGGAACCTGCACTCAGAAGGACTGCACCAGCTGCACACTTGGGCTTCACCACAAGAAGGACTTTGCCTGGCTTCAACTGGTTCAAGGAGGGACTCCCTGTTTGCTACAGGTGAAAAATTGCTAACCAGAGTCCCCTGCACCAACTCCTGAAGAAAGCGACCAGCTGACCACTGTCCAGTGGCCAAAAAGGAGTTTGCGCCAGGTGCATTCTGGGAGTTGAAGTCCGCACCCCCCAAGGACCATCACAGAACTTTTGGACCCTTGGGGTGAGCTGCGGACCCCAAAAGAACCTTAAAAGAACATCTGGGTGAAGCCCCAGAAGTTTGGAAAAGATTTGAGAATTTATGGAAAAAAGCTCCAGAGAGGGACCGACCCGCCGCGGAAATTCTAGCCGGCTTGCCTCAACCGCGACCCGGCCTGACTTCGTGGTTCGTCCCGGTAAAGAAAAACATCCAAAAAAGAGACTAAGTCCGAACGTAAAAAGTTGACCGGGACCTCCCAGCCATCGTATCCGAGAAGGGCTCCATGGACGTCGGATCAAGATCCAGGTTTACCCCGGTCGAAGGATTTTCATCTCGAAAAAACGACTAAGTCCGAAGGTAAAAGTCTCCACCAAGGAAACCCACATCGCGTATCCGGACAAGGGCTCCAGGAGGTCGGATTCAACTGGCAGGTTCGTCCCGGTGAAGAAAAACTTCAAAATAAAGACTAAGTCAGAAGGTAACTTTTTAACCGAGGCCTCCCGCGACCTGTAGCCGAGCAGGGCTCCATCGCGGTCGGCCTGAAAGTTTGACTTTGCCCCTGTCGAGGTGCAACCAGATGACCCGATTGGCGCTTTTTGTTTCTAAGCGCTAGAAAAGTAATAATTCTTTAAAAATTCATATCTCCGGTTCCCCTGAACCGATTTTAATCGTTTTTGTGTCATTTTAAAGATAAAAATATATACTATTTTTATAAATTGGTTTTGGATTTTTAAACTGTTTCCTGTGTTTTATTTAATTACTGTTTTGTGATATTTGAATGCTTTACACTTTGTCTCCTAAGTTAAGCCTTGACGCTCGTTGCCAAGCTACCAAGGGTTGAGCTGGGATTAATTTACTGAGACCTAACTGTACCTATGTGGAGGTTAGTGGCTTGTTGCTAGGTGTAGGTACCTACCTGCCCTACCAATAACCCATTTTCCAACAGTAGGTAATTGCAATTAGGTAATCACAGTTCCATAAAATGATACATCAGGCCTCATATCTTTTTTCAGTATTTGATAGAAAATTGAAGGACTTTGTGCATACTCCTGAAGGATTTCAGTCCAAACAGTAATTATTTTTTTTAATGTAAATACCAAAGGATACTCACTATTTCTGTGAAGTAAAATGGGGAAAAATGCCAACCACAAATCTTTCACTGTCAACCATTATGTATCTACAGGAACAAAGTTACTGTTGGATGCAGAACTGTAGGACATCATAGAACTGCTGTCTTATTTATCTTTCTTAAATCTTGGAGTATCATCCATTTCCTATACAGTTTGCACAAGCCAATTATAGGTGAGCTATATGGACTCCCTTAAATCTCTTTTAAAATGCCATGATGTTCCATTTTTCACAAGAAAGTTGTTACTGTGGACTGCATGGGGACTGCATGGATTAGCTGAATCCAGTTGCACTGTAATTTGAACTTGCTTTGCACTTTTCATCAGCCTAATCTATTTTCCTGTAAAGTCCCAAACTTCTCTTTTCAGTATATATGATACATCTGGAGGTAAGCCTTCATCTATGAGAACTGGAAACATACTTTTATTTCTTGAGATTTCATTTTAAAATCATTATCCTTTGTTTGAATGCAAACACCATCTGATGTGCAATGAATTAAACAATTTTACTTGCATAAAGATCATGACCTAACAGATTTACTGGACTTTTGTCACAAATTATGAATTCATACTTAGCTAAAGCAGAATCTTTTTTAACTGGAATGTTTGCTGACAATTTACTAGTTACCTCTTCATATGTAATGCCTACTCCTTAGATGTCTTTTCCAAGAGGGGTAGGTTTGGAACTTCCACTGGTCTAACTGTAGAATTAATAGCACCAGTATCAACCAAGAATGATCGATGATGGCCATTAACTTCTTCTTGTACAAATGGGCCATTACGATCTACCTCTAGGACTGAACAAAGCAAGTAATCCTCCTCGCCCCTCAAGCACCAACATTGAGCCTGACTTAGTAACCCAAGTAAAGTTGCAATTTATGGAAAAGTGTCACTAATTGCTTATTGTTTCATTTGAGATTGAGAAAAAATGTGCTGAAATGTAAAATTATGTGGTAATCCCATTATCACATTATTCTGAATTCGAGGTCATAAAACTGGAGCTGAATGCATGGTTCTATTGAACTTCCTTATGTTCTACAAGTTCTGCACATGTGTTGTTGGTAACATTGGGACCATGGACAGTGTCATCACACTCTGCCCGATTGGAATCATGTTCTGCTGAATGGGATTCATTTAATGCATCATTTATATTCCATTTGCAAATCATTTTACATTAAGAGCCTCATTACAGGTTTGGCGGTCTGATGGGCAGACCGCCGCGGTGACAGCCGCCAAAAGACCGCCATGTTGGCGTCATACAGACCACAGTATTCTGAGTTACACAGCCAGGGCTGCCAAAAGACAGACACAATCCTGACACCACCAGGAAACAGGAGGGCGGGAAAGAGGCAGACCTACTACTGGCACCGCCAGCCTGCAATCCAACCACCGACCCTATTACAAGTCAAAAATCGCCATGGCATTCTTGCCATGGTGGACTTCAAGTGGTGAGGCGAACCGCGGCGGTCAGCAGTCCCCACAGTAATACACTACACCACATAGGCTGCATTTGAAAACAACACAGCAGACACACATTCACACACTCAATACACCTACCAACCACACTATAAAACACACACCTACACACACCATAATCCATGATATCTTCCAGGCCAAACACAGAAGACAGACCAACTACAGAACTAACCAAACCAAACCATAGATTAGGCCCCTCATCATCTCTCACAAAGCACTTATCACACATCCTCACAACATCCCCAACACACAGATTTGCACCCTATCACACTTGTTAGTACCCGTCACCCCAACATCACACAGCATCTACAACATATTCATTTGCATCACTTCGTTACCACCACCATGTCCCCACAGAAACATCCCCGTTTCACAGATAGCGAGTTAAGAGTCATGGTGAATGAAATCGTTAGAGTAGAGCAACATCTATTTGGTCCAGCAGACTACTATTGTAAGGGAAATGGAAATGTGTCAGAGGATGGTTAACAGAGTGAATTGCGTAGGCCGCTTCCCAGGCACAAGGGATGACATAAAGAAGAGGTGGAACAACCACAGGGAGAAGGTACTTTCCATAGCATCAAGGTACCAGCTAGCGATCCACAAGACTGGCGATGATTCTCCTCCCCCACAGTTCACATCATGGGAGGAGAAGGTCTTGGCCATCTTGTATCCTGAGGGCCTGACATGGATACCTGGGGGAGTCGTTTCAGGAAAGCCACAGCAATAAATTTAGCAAACATTTCTTGGCATGCATGCTCATTGAGCACCTTTCCCCACCTACAATGTCACCCCATTCAACAGCCCAGTGTCCACCTGTCCAGCAACCCCTGTCTGGCCTTCAACATGCCAGTCAAACACACCATGGGGAACAACAACTCTGTATAGTGAGAGTAGTACTGGGGTTGACAGCACTACAAATCCCAGCAGGCAAGGTCCTACAATCACTAATTCCAGAACAGTGTAGGCCAATCCAAATAACCTCCTTTGTCAACTCCACATTGAAGTGTACCCACCTGAGGGGATTTAAACTGCACAGTTTGTGGGTGTGACAGACAAAGACAGCAATGCCAAGGTCAGAAGGCACTGGGCATGTCACTATAACCAGCCAATACTGTGTTCTCTGCTCCTAGGACAATTTCCCTCTCCTCAGCCTTTGCTGTGTACTCACCTATGGGGATATCAAATGTATTGTGAGTAGGTGGGACAGGCAAAGTCAGCAATGCCAAGGTCTTCAGGCACTGGGAAGGTCACTACAACCAGCCAATACTGTGCTCTCTGCTACTATTACCATTCTCCCTCTACTCAGCGTTTGCCATGTTCGCACCTATGGGGATATCTACTGTATTGTGTGTGGGTGGGACAGGCAAAGACAGCAATGCAAGGTCTGCAGGCACAGGGAATGTCACTACAACCAGCCAATACTGTGTACTCTTATATTAGGACCATTCTCCCTCTACTCAGCCTTTGCCATGTACTGACATAGGGGGATATCTACTGTAATGCATGTGGGTGGGAGAGAAAAAAACAGCAATGCCAAGGGCTGCAGGAACTATCCACTCAATGCAAAACACCTGCTCATTGTGCATCTGTCCTCACACGCTTTTACATCAACTCAGTATGAAAATCTACTCACCTGAGAGGGTGACTTATGTATATGCTGTGTGTAGTACTTGCTGTAACATCACTTTACATCCCAGGAGGAACTGTCCCTCCAAATCCAATTACCAGGACAGTGTCCACACTGGCATAGTGCTGCTATCTGTTAAATCTGCTGCTATCTGTTAAATCTGTTAAATCCCCTTTTTGGGAGGGACCAACTAAAAGATCATAGTACACTCTGTGATGTGCCTCATCAACTAGGTCCACCTTGAGCAGATGAGCCAAGAGGAAAGTGATGTGGACAGGAAGGATAGCCCAACCTATGTGCCCAATGAATGAAGGAGAACTGAAAGAAACCAAGGTGCTTCAGCTAAATGCTTGTGGCAGAACACATATGCACAATGCACTGACCACATGATGACAACTAACATATACAACAACAAAGATCCGGGTCTGCCTGCAGAGCAGTCTACTAGGTCTTGAGATGACCTAAGCCATATCATGCCCAGCCACTGTTTGGAATGTACTGTTGGAAAGATAGGAGTCTACCAACAAACATCCAAGTGCCAAGAAACTCAGACAACCTGTAGCAAGCTGACTTGAAATGGAATTGGTCTGTTCCCCAACTGTCAGGTGTATACAGTTAATAGCAACTGTGCCTCTAACATAAGGGACAAATGCAAAGCAAATGTATACATAGACTTCATCAAATGTCACTGTAAACTGTTGGAGGTATATGTCACAATACAACCTGTAACATTCTGTCTCTCACTTCGACAGGTCTACCTACCACTGGATACACAGACACCAATCAAGAGATTGCCACTAAACCCACGGATGAAGCCCTCAGTGAAGGTATCACTCCTGGACATGTAGATATTTCTGGCCCATCTGGGGAATCTGGTCAGACAATACCTGTCAGCTTTGCCCTTACCACAGTGACTCCTCAAAGCCCTGTTGCATCAATACCTGTGGCAACCAGACTCCCCCAGACCTGTGTCCTGAGGATAGATTCCACAGTCTTGTGCGCACCAGTCCAGGTACCCAAGTCACATCTAGACATCATTGACAATGACAGACCTGGACCCAGGGATAAGGGCCAAACTTTGCAAAGGGCATAGGCATGTAGGGGTAGAGTGCATGGGAGGATGGTATGGGACAGCTGCATGAGGCTGCTGGGGATAGGTCTGGCCAGGACACAATCACCCAAGTCATGGGAGCCTACCAACAATCCCAAGGTATGATGGGCTAGGTACTCACTAAACTCAGGGAGATCAAGTAGTTACAAAGGGATTACCACCAGGACATACTGCTACAGTGGAAGGCCAACAATGGCACCTTGGCATCTCTAACAAGGGTGCTGAGGGACATCAACACCACCCTGAGTGGGGATCAAGAATAACACCAGACCCCTTCCATTGGCTTAGTAACATCAGCCTCTTCAACCTCTGTGACATCCATTGGAAGGGAAGCCCTGCCAGGGGAAGGGCCTGAATTAGACACCCCTGCCTCTGTAGGTGAAGAAGCAAGCAGGGACGTCAACCCAAACATCCAGGAGATGCCGATGCCAAGACCTCAGCCACCTCCAGGATGTGACCTCTTCCTGATAGAGCCCCTTTGTGTACCACAGATTCACTATGTTACCTGTTCTTCAAACACTAACCATTTCCAGGATAGTAGGACACTTGACTTTGACCTTCAGATGTTGTGGCAGCGAATCTAATGATTACATCCACAATGACTGATCCCTTCACTGTTTAATGTCTATTTTTGACTTAACATCCACCTTCATGTTCCAAGCACATGTGATTAAACACAACTAGCACACAATCAATGCTTAATTTTGATTACTCATCACTGTGGGAAGTACAATGTGAAAATCATGTGGTGCAAATGAGGTACTACTAAGGTGGTAATGTAAGGAGGGATAAGTCATAGGCAGTGTCAGGCTGAGGATTAGCCGCAACTCAACAACACATGTGATCACTCACACCTAAATGTTTATTTACAATGTTCAGTCCATTGGTAGCAACAATGTTTGATTTGTCAGTGCCAAGAACGAGAAAACATTTTTGCTTATGGCTGGATAGCTCAAAGTACCATTCCCCTGGCCACAGGAGAAAGGGCTAAGGTAGACCCTGTCCTGTAGTACAGGCAAACAGATTGGTGAATGTTATCACCAGATTGAACCTTATCACATACCAAAACTTGGTCCATCCTAGCTTACATACTACATGACACAGACGGAGGACAGTACAACAGTCCCTTGTCAGAGACCAATCCCATAACAATGGTTAGGCATCTAGTGGCACATTACACACCTATATCAGAGTTGTGGCACAGGCACTATGGCCCGCAATGAGGAAAGACATTGAAAGCTGCATACAGGGCATACAGTAGCATTATCAACACAATGTGAAGGGAGAATGGATGGATTGCATAAGATGGCATGTTAGAAAGCCACATCCCCGGGCAAACAGCTCTAATCTGGAGCTCAGATTACTGCCCTTCCTCTGTCCAGGCAGCATGGGCAAGGAACTCAAACAAAACACATTTGCGACAAACAGTACTTGGATCAATTCCATGTCCCCTCCACATGTCAGACACAACTCTGAAATGCCCACATGAGGATGGCATGGTGTAGAGACTTGGAAAAAAGTGACATACAAGAAGGTTAGGCGGGCAAAGGCATACATGAGACACTACACTCATTTTAAACTTCTGCTGTTTCTCTGACAGTGCAATGTGAGTGCCCCTAACAAAGGAGATCCTCAAGAGAGTCATATCTTCAAATCTGATGTAGCCAGCAAGCCTTGGATGTATGATGTATTGCATAGGATGCCCTGTCTCATGGTGGCCGTGATACCCTTCTTCACAAATCCTGACCCCTACAGTCCCTCATGCAGTCACAGTAATCACAGAACATCATACACTTACACTAAAGTAAAGTACTGATTGATGAGATCTGCCCTCATGTTTCCACCTTCATCCTCATTACTGTCATCCTCACTTGGCATTTCAGAACGCTCTCCCCTTGGCACTGCCAGCTCCCCCTCATTAGGGATGTACAGGATGTTTCTCCTCAGGGCACGATTGTGGAGCATGCAGCAGGCCACAATGATCTTACACACTTACGAGTGAATAGAGAAGGGCTCCACCTAATTTGTCTATGATCCGGTATATTGCCTTCAATGTGCCTCGTTTAAGCGTACTTCCCCTGGTGTAGTTGGGTTCCTCACTAATGTCAATAAGCAGGGACTATTTGGGTAGGCAGAATTCCATGTAAGGAAAGTGAAATGTGTGCAGCCATCAGGCCAAAGCAGCATCTCACTAACAGCAGACATAGCATACAAACACACATGACATATGTGACTTACTAACCAACCAGGCCCTCTCTGGGTACAGTTGTGTCATCAGCCAGAGAATAGCACTGTTCTCCATGATGAAGGCATCATTGACTAAACCTGGATATCGAGCACATACTTGGGAAATGTAGAGGTCTGCCAAACACGCTACTTGTACATTGATGGAATGGAAGATCTTCCTGTTCCGATAAACCTGTTCATTGTCATGGGGTGGAACCAGGGCAACATGGGTACCATCAATGGCTCCCATAACATGTGGAATGTGTGCCAAACCATAGAACTCTGCTTTCACATGGACAAAATCCTCACTTTGAAGGAAACAAATATAGCTGCCCAGGTGTTTCAACAGTGCTGAGAGAAATTCCTTCAACACCAAACTGAACATAGGCTGCAACATCCCAGCAGCCGGGGCCACTGTGTTTTGGAAGGACTCTGTGGCCAGGAAGTACAACACTGACATGACTTATACTATTGGTGGTGTGCTATTTGGAGGATGTATGGCTGTCATCAGATATGGCTCCAACTCTTAATATAGATCCATGATTGTCTGCCTATCCAGGCAGTGGAACTGAATGACATGTCCGTTCTCCATGCTCTGCAAGTCTGCTAGTTGACGATACACAGGAGAGTGTCTGATCCTTCTCCACCCAGCATACCTATGTAGGCCAAAAGAAACAAAGGCAATCACTCAATGTGTACCTAGCAATTCACATTCTACGTGTCAATTATGATATGTGACATATCATGTGAGTCGCTGTTAATATGATACACAACACACACCAGGGGTAACACATGCACATTTGTGAAAGGTTAATGCGTTGCTTATCTACAAAGCTTCATCTGGACAGCAAGCATATGTCTAGTTAACTCCATATACTGAGTTTGAATCAATGTCCCAAATCCTGGATTACACATGGGGGAAAGGGTGGTCGCTGTACCCCTAATGAATTTGACACGTCTGATGGACCATATACCTACATGATGACAAATATGATTGACCTATGTGACAGGACAAGGCAAGCCCACAATATTTGCCAGGACATCATTTGTATTATTGCGAGGCATCAAAATATTTCATTTACTAGCATTGTATGCCTCTAAAATGGCTCTTCCTGACCTACTCCCCTGGACATTGGGAACCGCCCTCAACCACCAGCCGAAGTTGTCATGGCAGTAGGTGGATGCCACTGCATCGACACTGCCATAGGATACCATTGCTGCCTGTGGTGGTCTTTGCCCAGTGGCAGTGTCGACCAGTGGTGACAGTCACATACGTGGCAGACGAGACCGCCATTTTCTACAGAACTCTCACTTGACTCCGGACACTGCAGCCAGCAAGACCTCTACGACCTGAACTGCTGTGTATCACCCCTGAGAGCTATCATGACGGTCCTACAGGCGATAGGGCCCCTGCCTTCTCACCTGAAGAGCTGGAGAAGCTGGTGGAGGAGGTCCTACCCCTGTATGAACAGCTCTATGGTGCACCAGAGGAGCTGATAAGTGCACCATGTGCACACTCTACACTGTACCTCTACTTATCTTAGCTTTAGTCATCCTAGGCTTAAACCCAGTTTGTATGATTGTGCCTGCAAAGCTCTGTAGGTGCTGTTAGTGTGCAGTAATGGTTGAGTCAATGGGCATGTATCTATGTCAAGTGACAGGTATCAGGTCTGTAGTCCTGAGACAATATGGTGAGTGTGCATTGACTGTTCCTACAACCAACTTGCATTTGATGCACATGGCTAGGTGAGGTGTTGAGTCAGCCATCCCCAACATAATCTTGCCACTAGATGTATGTATTGTGTAGTCACATGTGGTTGCATGACAGCAGGAGGGTTGAATACATTTTGTATGTGTTGATGGGCCACTATGTGAGCTCTTCCTGTGTTTGCACAGTGATCTCTGGCCACATCTGGCCTTGTTGGACTGTTGTTGTGAAGCCAGGTAATGACTCACTATGCCCCTCAGCTCTGCACATAGGCGGCCAATGTTGATTGGCTGTAGGGTACATGATGTACTGTGATGCAATAGATTTTTGGGGCTGTTGTGTTGTGTAGGTATGTCTGCTCAGCCTGCATAGAAGGGGGTCTGTGTATTTTCACTCACTCCATTATTCGACATCTAGGATTGCATTGATTCCCTTTTCCACTACAAGTGTCACACTGTGCCCACTCCCTGTATCCCTGGACAGCATGTGATGATGCCACATCATACCTTACTACCATTATCCTGCTTCCTGAGCCTATGTTCAATGATTACAATGGGAATTACTTTAGTGCAGGCTTGTAATCTGTGACTGATGTGCTCATATCACCTCTGACAATGTGTGTCACATGGCCTTGACAGATCCCTTGATCTCACAGCCCTGTTGTCTCTTTCATCCAGCTCCAATGTGTCCAGTGCAGGTATCTTCTAATTTTACATTGCATATCTGCAGGCAGTGTGCTGTTGAGTGATGTACCATGAGTTTGGACTCAGTGCGTATGGTTATGAAGCTGAACATGTACAATGCATGGCCAGGTTTCTCTTTCAGTAATGTAGGTTTAAAGAACACACATGTGTGGATTTGTGTCCCTTAATGTTGATGTGACACACAGACCATCTCCATCAGAAGTAGCAGGTGCCTACATCGGTATCGGCACTCGTCCACACATGGACAGGTTTGCCTCTTTGCTTTCCATGCTCAACATGTCACTCCCTTCAATGTGCTTGAAGCACAATGAGTCTTTATGTAGGCTTTCTGTGACATGTCAGGACTGTATAGAGCAGGTAACAATTAGAGGTGGTGGATGTTTCTGTCCATTGTATACAGTGTGCTTTACCTGTCACCAGCCACTTTGTGAGATGTGTGCCTTTGTGTTCCTGGTCAATGTCATATGATTGGCTGATGTCCCACCAAAGCCACTGCTTTCCTACCTGGTCAGTGCAGTGCCTGAGCTTGGGGTGGGTAGTGCACCCTAATAGGGAGTGTTTGCAGTCATGCTTCTCTTTCCAATGCAGGCTATGTACCACGAGTGGACAAAATGGTCAGGACAGGATGTCATCAGCTAGGTACATTGACATGTATGTGACTCAGCCATTTTGTATGGGACTTGTGGACATAACAATTTATCTTGTCCTTTGCATCCATGCAGGTCAACGTCTATCAAAAGAAGGGGATTTGGAGAACCATTGCCAAGAAAGTGCGGACCCTGGGGTGTCCCAACCCGTCTAATGGCCCACATTTTTGCAGTGGCCTACCCAACTTTGGATGGGCGTCTGAGGGCAGCACAGCAGCCACAAGGGGGTGAGTAAATGGCAAAATCATGATTGAATTTAGAGCAGGTGATTGAGAGGGGGACAGACTCCCCCCCTGAAAATGTGGCATGTATCATCTGTCACATCTTCTGGGGTCAAATTGGTGTATACAGGCCATGTGTAGTATGTGGGACACTGTCCTCTGTCATGTGTCTGGTGCCAGGTGCAAGTTTCCTCCATTGTGTTCTGGGTGCTGATGGCTCACAGTAGTATGTGACACGTGGGTGTCCATCATACATGTGACATGACTTACATTGTAAAATCTTGGCAATTGTTTCATACTACTTTCCTTTGGCAAATGGGGAATGTGCATTGTCATTACTGATGTGTCATCAGTGTAGCAAACATACCTTGTGCAAACATGTCCACATGTGCTCCATTCCCACTTGGAAACATATCTATGCAGTAGACGTATGGCATGTGCTAGCCATGCATATGGGATGATGTCAAAAAACTGTTACATATATGTTTATGGCATCCTGTTGTCATTATGTCATATCGGCAATGATTGTCCATTTACTAGGTTGTCTCAGACAGGACTGTGTCACCATTATATGTAGTCAGGAAGAAACATTCATGCCTCCTAATCTGTCATTAGTTATGTGTAACTGCAGTAGCTATGATGGACATGACAGGTAGGGGCACGGTGTTGATCCACTTGATGATGATTTGTACCCTTGCTGTGGTATGATGGTTGTAGGTACACAGCATCTGTGTGTTGTTTGGGAATAGACAGCACCTGTGTGTTGTTTGGGAATGGTGCCCTGACTGCATGGATGATTCATGGATTGACTTGCAGTGATGTTTGCATGACATGTGTTTGGGGTCAGAGACTCATTCACAGACATATGCCATGCTTGTTATGTCTGAAATATGGGTAGTGATATTGTTTTTCATTGTGCGACAATTTAGTATCCTCTTGATAGTGATAGCAAGGCCTATGTTCCTACTTCCTGCATGGTACGTGTCTACTACAACCACACTCATAAGTAAACATGGAAATGGGTGTAAGCAACTGGTGGGGGATAACCTGGCCCTAACAGGTCCATTCATGTTTGTAATCTGGATACATCTCTCCATGAGGTTTGGAATCTTTCTTCATTGTTGTTCCATGTATAACCATATGTGGTGCATATCTGGGTGATCTTGCTACTACCTCCTTGACTCATTTTGGAAAGGTGTGAGTTGTGGAGCTGTACACTGTTGTGAGGTGTCCGTAGTGACATAGATATTTCAATATCACTGAAGGAGGCTGGCCTGGTTCGTAGTGGGTACCTTGGGTACTTACACATTATACCAGGTCCAGTTATCTATTATTAGTGAAATGTAGCAATGTGCTAGCAGCTTAAGCTAGTAGGGTTAGCTATAGCAGAGCAGCTTAGGCTGAACTAGGAGAGTTGCAAAGGTCATGCAATACCACTTATAGGGCCAGATGTAGGAAACGTTTGCAAGACGCAAATGGGTCGCAGCGCTATTTGCCACCTCGCAAAAAGTGAAATGGTATGTACCAATGCCATTTCGGAGTTCCAAATAGCGATGCAACCCATTGCCGACTCCCAAGAATTGCGACCTGATTTTGCAACTTGCAATTCCGAAGTCGCAAATGGCGAGTCGCAAACTGAATGCACAAGCCAGTCGCAAATTGCGAATAGTCGCAAAATGGCCGTTTTGCACACCCAGAGTAGCACTGATCTGGTGGTAACCAGAACCAAAGTATAAAAGTATATAAAAGGAGACCCAGAAGGCATCTGGCTTTCTCACATTGGCTGCACTATATGTGATTGCATGGAGGAGGAGAGTCCAGGCTACCCAGCAGAGGAGGTGGAGGCAGAGACAGGATAGGATATACCGAACCAGGCAGACACTATTTCAACAAACTGAGGATGAGATATATGATAAAAACACACTGAGCAGCGCAGTAATCCTAGAGATCATTGAACTGCTGAAACCTCAGCTTGAATGCCAGACAATGCGCCGCTGCGCTTTCCCCACACATGTGTAAGTGCTATGTTCACTGCACCTCTTGGCCTCGGGTAGCTATCAGGGAGTGATTGCAGTGGCAGGTGGGGTATCCCAAAGTGCCCACTCAAGATTCTTCAGACTTTTCCTGGGTGCCATACTCGCACACATGTCCAGATATATATACCTTCCCAGGAATGAGGTGGAAATTAACAGCACCAAGTTGGACTTCTAAAGAATTGCCAACTTCCCCCATGTAATAGGGTGTGTGGACGGGACACATATACCAATTTGCCCACCAGAAAATCTTGAATATGTTTTCCGCAATAGGAAATGTACCCACTCACTAAACATCCAGGTGGTATGTGACACCCATAATGACATTACTGGCTAAATATCCAGGCAGTACACATGATGCATACATATTCAGGCACAGTGGGATACACCAACGCCTAGAACATAGGGAGTTTGGCGAAGGATATTTATTAGGTTCTGTTGAGTACACTCTGATGCCTTAAATATATGTCACTGCGTAACCCGGTGATGTCCTGCTAATTTTGTCACACAGGTGACAGTGCATATGCCCTAAGACCATGGATACTCCCCCCATACCTAGCACCTGGCAATCAGAATGAGAGGCGATACAACATAGGACATCGGCGGACCAGAGCTGTCATAGAGAGGACATTCGGCTTGTTGAAGTTACGATTCCGATGCCTGCACAAAAGTGGAGGGGCACTCCAGTATGCCCCAGAACATTCATGCAAGATCGTTGCAACTTGTGCCATCCTACACAACATTGCCACCAGACGTGGGCTATATCTCACCCCTGTCGACACAGATTCGGAGGATGAGGAGCAAGAGCTACCACACCGACAGCCTGGGGATGAAAACATCGCAATGGAGGGCAGACAGAGACGGAACCACATTGCAACCCACTACTTTGGCAGGTACGTGGCAACCGTGACAGCACTCACTAATGTAAGACACACATAGCCCAATTGTGTAGTACAACAAATTATCCCTTTAATTTCAGGAATATTATGAAGAAAATATAGTCAACTAAACTGCACAAAGGAAGCAAAAAGTAAAGTCTGGCACATTTAGTTCATGTGCCTCAGTCACAACACAGATTGGTAGCTCACAGACTCCTGCCATTACGGCCACCATGGCTCGATCCAGGTTGGTCCCCTCATCCTTGCCGGGCACTCCTACTCCGCAGTATTCGTGCAACAGTGGCAGATACACTGCTGACACTGGAGATCTCCTCGCTATCCTGAGGGGTATTGCCAATGCCCCTTGCTGCCTGGCAGGTCCTCTTGCAACATCACCTGCAAAATCGCCAAGTTCAAACTGCAGGTTGTTGTGGTTGAAAGGCACCCAATTGAAACACTCAGTCTGTCCAAATGGGCAGCAGTGTTGCGCTCCCAGCGCCTTGCATATGCCCTATCTGCCACCATTTCCCTGACCAAGTCATTTATGGAACTGGTAAGGTTTGCCATGTTTATGTTCATAGCACATTGGCAAAACCCTGGGAGAGTGTCTGCTGTAGGCTGTTCAGGTTCCTATTCATCACCCGCATGTGTCTGTTTTGCAGCCAGATGTATCATGCATTTTTGTGGTCACAAATGGCCCAACTGGGCCGTCTGCAAACACAAAAAGCATTTTGGTATGCATGAATACCAATTTGCAATTGGTTAACTTGTTACCCAATTGCAAATTGTGATTGCAACTACATACCAATTCCGTATTAGGAAGGGGCATGTCAAGGGCGTCCCTTCCTAATACCGAATCACAGCGGTATGCAGAAATGTTTGTGACCGACATGTGGTCGCAAAACATTTGTATTTTGCCACCTACTTCAAGTAGGTGGTAACCCATCTTCATACGGGAAGGAGTCCCAAAGGGATCCCTTCCCCTTTGCGAATGCATGCGAAAACGTTTTTAAGAGCAGATGGTGGTCGCCCGGACCACTGCCTACTCTTAAAACATGAAAGGAAAAATTTTCATTTTACTTTTTTAAACCTATCTTGTTTTCCTTTAAGGAAAACGGACTGCATTTAAAAAAAAAAGATTGCTTAATTTAAAAGCAATCACAGACATGGTGGTCTGCTGAACCAAGCAGGCCACCATCCCTGTGATTTTAGCATTTCCTATTGTGTTGCAAATTGTGACCAACCTCAAGAATATTAATGAGGTAGGTCTCTTTGCGACCCATTAGGAAATGCAAAATTAAACTTCATGACTATCATACATTACAATAGCGATTAGTTAATTGCGATTCGCGGAGAATTGCAATTAGCTAATCACAATTTAATAAAATGCCATGAGGTTCAATTTTTTCAATCACCGGTGCAACCCTCTCTTCAGCTGCACAAGAATGTTCATTCTGGGGACTGCATGGGGATTGCATGGATATACTGCATCCAGTTGCACTGTATTTTGAACTTGCTTTGCACTTTTCATCAGCCTACTCTATTTTCCTGTAAAGTCCCAAACTTCTTTTTTCAGTATATATGGTAGATCTGGAGGTAAACTCTCATCTATGAGAACTGCAAACATACTTTTATTTCTTGAGATTTTATTTTAAAATCATTATCCTTTGTTTGAATGCAAACACCATCTGATGTGCAATAAATGAAACAATTTTCCTTGCATAACGATCATGACCTAACAGATTTACTGGACTTTTGTCACTAATTATGAATTCAAACTTAGCTAAAGCAGAACCTTTTTACACTGGAATGTTTGCTGACAATTTACTAGCCACCTGTTCATATGTAATGCCTACTCCTTAGATGTCTTTTCCAAGAGGGGTAAGTTTGGAACTTCCACTGGTCTAACTGTAGAATTAATAGCACCAGTATCAACCAAGAATGGTCGATGATGGCCATTAACTTCTTCTTGTACAAATGGGCCATTATGATCTACCTCTAGGGCTGCACAAATCAAGTAATCCTCCTAGCCCCTCAAGCACCAACATTGAGTCTGACTTAGTAACCCAAGTATAGATGCAATTTATGGAAAAGTGTCACTAATTTCTTATTGTTTCATTTGAGATTGAGAAACAATGTGCTGAAATGTAAAATTATGTGGCAATCCCATCATCACATTATTCTGAATTCGAGGTCATAAAACTGGAGATGAATGCATAGTTCGATTGAACTTTCTTATGTTCTACATGTTCTGCACACGTGTTGTTGGTAACATTGGGACCATGGACGGTGTCATCACACTCTGCCTGATTGGAATCATGTTCTGCTGCATGGGATTCATTTGATGCATCATTTATATTCCATTTGCAGATCGTTTGACATTAAGAGCCTCATTACAGGTTTGGCGGTCTTATGGGCAGACCGCTGCGGCGATGGCCGCCAAAAGACCACCATGTTGGCGTCATACAGACCGCAGTATTGTTAGTTACACAGCCAGGACCGCCAAAAGACAGACACAATCCTGACACCACCAGGAAACAGGAGGGCGGGAAAGAGGTGGGCCTACTACTGGCACCGCCAGACTGCAATCCAACCACTGAACCAATTAGAAGTCGAAAATCACCATGGCATTCTTTTCATGGTGGTCTTGAAATGGTGGTGCGAACCGCGGTGGTCAGCAGTCCCCACAGTAATACACTACATCACATTGGCTGCATTTGAAAACAACACAGCAGACACACATTCACACACTCAATACACCTACCAACCACACTATAAAACACACACCTACACACACCATAACCCTTTATATCTCCCAGGCCAAACACAGAAGACAGACCAACTACAGAACAAACCAAAGCATAGATTAGGCACCTCACCATCTCTCACAAAGCACTTATCACACATCCTCACAACATCCCCAACACACAGATTTGCACCCTAAAACACTTGTTAGTACCCATCACCCCAACATCACACAGCACCTACAACATATTCATTTGCATCACTTCGTTACCACCACCATGTCCCCACAAAAACATCCCTGTTACACAGATGGCGAGATAAGAGTCATGGTGGATGAAATCATCAGAGTAGAGCAACATCTATTTGGAGCCCAAGTCCAGCGGACTACTATTGTAAGGGAAATGGAAATGTGTAAAAGGATGGTTAACAGGGTGAATTGCGTAGCCCGCTTCCCAGGCACAAGGGATGACATAAAGAAGAGGTGGAACAACCACAGGGAGAAGGTACTTTCCATAGCATCCAGGTACCAGCTGGCGATCCACAAAACTGGCGATGATTCTCCACCTCCTCCCCCACAGTTCAGATCATGGGAGGAGAAGGTCTTGGCCATCTTGTATCCTGAGGGCCTGACAGGGATACCTGGGGGAGTCGTTTCAGGTAAGTCACAGCAACAAATTTAGCAAACATTTCTTGGCATGCATGCTCACTGAGCACCTTTCCCCACCTACAATGTCACCCCACTCAACAGCCCAGTGTCCACCTGTCCAGAAACCCCTGTCTGTCCTTCAACATGCCAGTCAAACACACCATGGGGAACAACAACTCTGTATAGTGGGAGTAGTACTGGGGTTGACAGCACTACAAATCCCAGGAGGCAAGGTCCTAAAATCACTAATTCCAGAACAGTGTAGGCCAATCCAAATAACCTCCTTTGTCAACTCCACATTGAAGTGTACCCACCTGAGGGGATTTAAACTGCACAGTTTGTGGGTGGGACAAACAAAGACAGCAATGCCAAGGTCAGAAGGCACTGGGCATGTCACTACAACCAGCCAATACTATGTTCTCTGCTACTAGGACCCTTTCCCTCTCCTCAGCCTTTGCCATGTACTCACCTATGGGATATCAACTGTATTGTGTGTGGTGGGACAGGTAAAGTCAGCAATGCCAAGGTCTTCAGGCACTGGGAAGGTCACTACAACCAGCCAATACTGTGTTCTCTGCTACTATTACCATTCTCCCTCTACTCAGCGTTTGCCATGTTCGCACCTATGGGGATATCTACTGTATTGTGTGTGGGTGGGACAGGCAAAGACAGCAATGCAAGGTCTGCAGGCACAGGGAATGTCACTACAACCAGCCAATACTGTGTACTCTTATATTAGGACCATTCTCCCTCTACTCAGCCTTTGCCATGTACTCACATAGGGGGATATCTACTGTAATGCATGTGGGTGGGACAGACAAAGACAGCAATGCCAAGGGCTGCAGGAATTATCCACTCCAGTTCACACATAGCTTTATTCGGTTACTTTCAACCATAAAAGCAAACAATCAACAATTGAATAAAAAAGAAAAAGAAGTTTAGTAAAAAAAAAAAAAGGGATAAGAATAAAATAGAATAGCACATGTTCAGCCTTAAAACATATAAAATTACATTCCATCAAAAATGCACCTGGCCCCCTAATATCTATCATTTAAATTAAACATAGGGTTTTATTTCAGTCTTAGGTGCATAGTTAAAATTTAGCAGCTAAAACACTTTCCCTTTTTTTTTCCTTTTAAAATTTGTTCCTCATCATCATTTTTCCCCAGGGAACTGATACGTATATGCCAAGCAGCTACAATATACTTACTAACCGCACAAGATAGAGAGAGGGAAGTATCCCTCATCATGATCCTCAGGGCAGCCATACAGTGTCTTATCCCCATATTTCTACACACAGGTCGTAACCACTTCCGTCGCGCAATCATATATGCAGGGCATATAAACATAAAATGTACAATAGATTCTGAAGTGTGATTACAATTAGGACAGGGATCAGATCTTGTAGTCAGACTCCGTATACTACCATAAGATTTAAGAGGCAGGCAACCATATCTGAACTGAATGTATAAACTCTTACTTAATGGGTCAAGAATTGTATCCATAAATGGTTCCAAATACGGATATCATTTGAAATCAAAGAATTGTGAGGTCAATCTGCCGTGTGTTGAGCACATCAGGTAGTTTTCCCTGACATATATCCAATAAACAGTTTTCAAATGGTTCTTCTGATCCTTCCTTATACTTTCTGGATGGCTCCAAAACTCACTAAGACCCAATCTGTAAAACCATTTTGAGATGTGATTAAACCAAGGAATGGTAAGAACATTTGGTCTATCTAGAATGTCTTGAATAGACTCGTATATATGTAGATAGCTCAGGGGTAGTCCATACACGGACCCAGAAAAGAAATGGTCGTAGGGCAATTACATCTGAGATGCATGACAAGCCGAGGTCCCAGAACATTGGCAGCAGTGGGGTATTGCGAGGACAAGCCAAAGTTGACCTTACAAAGTTGTTTTCCCCCACTGCCAACTTGCCAGTGTTCGAGGACCCCCAGATTTCTGCCCCATAGACTGCAGCACTCAAGGAACTATCCACTCAATGCAAAACACCTGCTCATTGTGCATCTGTCCTCACATGCTTTTACATCAACTCGCTATGAAAATCTACTCACCTGAGAGGGTGACTTATGTATATGCTGTGTGTAGTACTTGCTGTAACATCACTTTACATCCCAGGAGGAACTGTCCCTCCAAATCCAATTACCAGGACAGTGTCCACACTGACATTGTGCTGCTATCTATTAAATCACCTTTTTGGGAGGGACCAACTAAAAGATTATAGTACACTCTGTGATGTGCCTCATCAACTAGGTCCATCTTGAGCAGATAAGACAAGAGGAAAGTGATGTGGACAGGAAGGATAGCCCAACCAATGTGCCCAATGAATGAAGGAGAACTGAAAGAAACCAAGGTGCTTCAGCTAAATGCTTGTGGCAGAACACATATGCACAATGCACTGACCACATGATGACAACTAAGATATACAACAACAAAGATCCGGGTCTGCCCGCATAGCGGTCTTGAGATGACCTAAGCCATATCATGCACAGCCACTCTTTAGAATGTACTGCTGGAAAGATAGGAGTCTACCAACAGACATCCAAGTGCCAAGATACTCAGACAACCTGTAGCAAGCTGACTTGAAATGGAATTGGTCTGTTCCCCAACTGTCAGGTGTATACAGTTAATAGCAACTGTGCCTCTAACATAAGGGACAAATGCAAAGCAGATGTGTACATGGCCTGACTGCATGGATGATTCTTGGATTGACTTGCAGTGATGTTTGCATGACATGTGTTTGGGGTCAGGGAATCATTCACAGACATATGCCATGCTTGTTATGTCTGAAATGTGGGTAGTGATGTTGTTTTTCACTGTGTGACAATTTGGTATCCTCTTGATAGTGATAGCAAGGCCTGTGTTCCTACTTCCTGCATGGTACAAGTGTCTACTACAACCACACTCATAAGTAAACATAGAAATGGATATAAGCAACTGGTGGGGATAACCTGGCCCTAACAGGGCCATTCATGTGTGAAATCTGGATACATCTCTCCATGAGGTTTGGAATCTGACTTCATTGTTGTTCCATGTATAACCATATGTGGTGCATATCTGGGTGATCTTGCTACTACCCCCTTGACTCATTTTGGAAAGGTGTGAGTTGCGGAGCTGTACATTGTTGTGAGGTGTCCATAGTGACATAGATATTTCAATATCACTGTAGGAGGCTGGCCTGGTTCGTAGTGGGTACCTTGGGTACTTACACATTATACCAGGTCCAGTTATCCATTATTAGTGAAATGTAGCAGTGTTCTAGCAGCTTAAGCTGATAGAGGTAGCTATAGCAGAGCATCTTAGGCTGAACTAGGAGACATACAAAGCTCATGCAATACCACTTATAGGGCCAGATGTAGGACACTTTTGCGAGTCGCAGGGATCGCAGCGCTATTTGCGACCTCGCAAAAAGCAAAATGGTATGTACCAATGCCATTTCGGAGTTCCAAATAGCGATGTGACCCATTACCGACTCCCAATTACGAAGTTGCAGATTGCGAGTCGCAAACTGAATGCACAAGCCAGTTGCAAATTGTGACTAGTCGCAAAAAGCACGTTTTGCACACCCAGATTAGCACTGATTCCGAACAGGTGGTAACCAGAACCAAAGTATAAAAGGAGACCCAGAAGGTATCTGGCTTTCTCACAATGGCTGCACTATACGTGATTGCATGGAGGAGGAAAGTCCAGGCTACCCAGCAGAGGAGGAGGAGGCAGAGACAGGAGAGGATATACCGAACCAGGCAGACACTATTTCAACAAACTGAGGATGAGAAATATGATAAATACAGACTGAGCAGCGCAGTTATCCTAGAGATAATTGAACTGCTGAAACCTCAGATTGAACTCCAGACAATGAGCCGCTGAGCTTTCCCAAAACATGTACAAGTGCTATGCTCACTGCACCTCTTGGCCTCGGGTAGCTATGAGGGGGTGATTGCAGTGGCAGGTGGGGTATCCCAAAGTGCCCTCTCAAGATTCTTCAGACTTTTCCTGGATGCCATACTCACACACATGTCCAGATATATATGCCTTCCCAGAAATGAGGCGTAAATTAACAGCACCAAGTTGGACTTCTAAAGAATTGCCAACTTCCCCCATGTAATAGGGTGTGTGGACGGGACACATATACCAATTTGCCCACCAGCAAATCTGGAATATGTGTTTCGCAATAGGAAATTTACCCACTCACTGAACATCCAGGTGGTATGTGACGCCCATAATGTCATTACTGACATTGTGGCTAAATATCCAGGCAGTACACATGATGCATACATATTCAGGCACAGTGGGATACACCAACGCCTAGAATATGGGGAGTTTGGCAAAGGATATTTATTAGGTACTGTCGAGTACTCTCTGATGCCTTAAATACATGTCACAGTGTAACCCTGTGATGCCCTGCTAATTTTGCATCTTTTGTCACACAGGTGACAGTGCATATGCCCTGAGACCATGGATACTCACCCCATGCCTAAAATCTGGCACTCAGAATGAGAGGCGATACAACATAGGACATCGGCGGACCAGAGCTGTCATAGAGAGGACGTTCGGCTTGTTGAAGGCACGAGTCCGAAGCCTGCACAAGAGTCGAGGGGCACTCCAGTATGCCCCAGAAACTACATGCAAAATCGTTGCAACTTGTGCCATCCTATACAACATTGCCACCAGACTTGGGCTATATGTCACCCCTGACAACACAGATTCAGAGGATAAGGAGCAAGAGCTACCACACCGACAGCCTGGGGATGGAAGCATCGCAATGGAGGGCAGACAGAGACGGAACCACATTGCAACCCACTACTTTGGCAGGTACGTGGCAATCGTGACAACACTCACTAATGCAAGACACACATAGCCCAATTGTGTAGTATAACAAATTATCCCTTTAATTTCAGGAATATAATGAAGAAAATATAGTCAACTAAACTGCACGAAGAAAGCAAAAAGTAAAGTCTGACACATTTAGTTAATGCACCTCAGTCACAACACAGATTGGTAGCTCACAGCCTGTTGCGACTAAGGCCACCACGGCTCAATCCAGGTTGGTCCCCTCATCCTTACCGGGCACTGCTACTCCGCAGGATTCGTGCATCAGTGGCAGATACACCGCTGACACTGGAGATCTCCTCGCTATCCTGTGGGGTTTCGCCAATGCCCCTTGCTGCCTGGCTGGTCTCCATGAGGTCCACTGCATGGCTGATGTGCCCAAGTCCTCTTGCCACATCACCTGCAAAATGGCCAAGTTCATCTGCAGCTTCACTGTGCGCCTTGACAGGCAGGTTGTTGTGGTTGCAAGGCTCCCAATTGAAACACTCAGTCTGTCCAAACGGGCAGCAGTGTTGCACTTCCTGCACCTTGCATGTGCCCTATCTACCACCATTTCCCTGACCAAGTTGTTTATGGAACTGGTAAGGTTTGCCATGTTTGTGTTCATAGCAGTGAACTGGTTGCCCACACTGGCAAAACCCTGGGAGAGTGTCTGCTGCAGTCTGTTCAGGTTCCTATTCATCACCCGCATGTGTCTGTTTTTCAGCCGGTGAGTTTGCAGCAAGGATGCCTCCAGTCCCAACAATTGTTAGTCGTTGACATCCTCCTTACTCGCTGACTGCATTGGGCGTTGAGTTTGCAGCAAGGATGCCTCCAGTCCCAACAATTGTTAGTCGGTGACATCCTCCTTACTCGCTGACTGCATTGGGCGTTGCCATGTCCGCACTGAGCCAGCTGACCTATATGGTCGACTCTCCCTCATCATTGACCCCGGTGTCACGTTGGCTGCCTCAAGACCCAGATCAGGCTCGTCCATGTTCTCTGGTGCATGTTGGATGGGTGGTGTAGTCATGCAATCCCCAGCAGTTTCTGTGGCTGCCTCGTCTTGTGTGTGTGGCTAGTTCATCTCCCTGCACAGTAGGGCTGTTGGTGGGTCCTTGTGGGAGACCTGTGGGACACAGGGGATACACTGTCAGTGCCTCACATATGTTTGATGTCTCAGAATAAATATTTCTCAATATTTGGACTACTGTACTACATTGCCCATAGTGCACTGTTCTATAGGTTGCAACATAGGAATGGAGCTAATCTGGAGGATGCATTCAACAACAGCACAGCTTTATTCGTTTACTAGACCATCAAAGCGTAAATACAGTCAAAATATTATAAGAGCATGGTAAAAGAATAATATAGAAATACAAGAATATAAGCATATAAGTAAATGTTTAAGATACTATACACATAATACTAATTCATAAAAAGCTACCATTTAGAAACTCTTCTTATGTGCCATTCTGTCACAAGAACCTACTAATACAAGTATAAAATATAAATATGTTAATAAAAAGTTAAGATACTATGCATAAGGTGGGAATTCTTAAAACTACTGTTTAAGAAAACTCTTTCTTATATGCCATGCAGCCACAAGGAACTTGCTTATGTGTACTGTGGCTGTGTGCATGGTGCATAGAGTGGTGTAAATAAATTAATTTTGGTACTTACTTTTGGATGTTCCTGGAGCTGAACTGTCAAGGTCTCCAATTCCAAGTACTGCCTCTGGCTCCAGAGTGGTCTCCACCATGGTCTCTATGGCTGTAGGGGGTGGTACTGTAGATTGGCCTCTCCAGTGCCGTGCATCTCCCTCATACGCTCAGCCACCCTTTCCTTGGTCCTGGACCGGAGGATATACCACCTTTTGCGGACCTCATCTATTGTGAGGTGGCTGACTCCAATGGCATTAATCTTGGTGAGGATGTCCTGCCAGATTTTTTTCTTTTGGGTGTCAGGGACACTCATTGCTGCCTTTCCAAACAATACATCATAGTGCAGGCAGCACTCCTCTGTTAGCACCTCCAGCTCCTTCTCTGAAAACGTCAGTTTTCTTTTTCTGCCAGCAATGGGTGTCTCCTTGTCCTGAGATGGCATTGTTGTAGTAGCTCCTCTCAGCTGGGTGTGACTCTGCTGTTTGGGCTGGGTAGGCTCCTCCCTGTTCCATGGGGGTACTTCCTGGTTCTGATGTCATCACTCAGAACCAGGAAGTGTGTTTTTCACTATTTTATTTGCACCTGCGTGCAATTTGCGAGTCAGTCGCAATTTGCAACTCCGGACCACACCCTTGTGCAATTTGCAACCTCGCAAATAGCGATTTCACAAATTGCGAGGTCGCAAATTGCGGTGCGACTTCGCACCATATCGCTATTCGGTACGTGCATCTTGTTCTGGGAGTCGGACATAGCGATTCGCAAGGAGTTGCTATTTCCGACTCACACATTTTTTTGTTCCTACATCTGGCCCATAGTTACACAGTACTTATACACAAGTAAAGACAATACTCAGGCGGTCATTCTGACCGCGGCGGGCGGCGGTAGCCGCCCACCATGCGGTTACCGCCATTTGGCCGCTCTGTGGTCAAAAGACCGCGGAGG
The DNA here is from genome assembly GCF_031143425.1 of Pleurodeles waltl. NCBI lineage: Eukaryota > Metazoa > Chordata > Amphibia > Caudata > Salamandridae > Pleurodeles > Pleurodeles waltl. The sequence goes on along the minus strand of NC_090440.1, from coordinate 1,188,717,712 downwards.
CCATTCTGGCTTTCCCGCTGGGCCGGCGGGCGCCCGCCAAAGGAGCGCCCGCCGGCCCAGCGGGAAAGGCCCTGCAACATAGAAGCCGGCTCCGAATGGAGCCGGCGGTGTTGCAGGGGTGCGACGGGTGCAGTTGCACCCGTCGCGATTTTCACTGTCTGCTATGCAGACAGTGAAAATCATGCTGGGGCCCTGTTAGGGGGCCCCAAGACACCCGTTCCCGCCATCCTGTTCCTGGCGGTCAAAACCGCCAGAAATAGGCTGGCGGGAAGGGGGTCGGAATCCCCATGGCGGTGCTGCTTGCAGCGCCGCCATGGAGGATTCTCCCAGCCGGGGGAAATCCGGCGGGAAACCGCCGGACCCGGCTGGGCGACCGCGGCTTTACAGCCGAGGTCGGAATGCCAAATGAAGCACCGCCAGCCTGTTGGCGGTGCTTCCGACGACATCCACCCTGGCAGTCATAGACCGCCAGGGTTGGAATGAGGGCCTCAGTGTTACCAAAAATAAAGGTATTTATTTGGGTGACACAGTATCAAAAATATCTCCTTCTGGAGGTACGTATTATACACAATATATACACTAGACACCAAAATTAGACAAGTAAATAGTCATAGGATAGTGCAAACAACAGGAAATGCTATAGAATGCAATGAGAGAAAATAGGTCTAGGAGCAACACAAAGAAAGTGGAATGCGAATCACGAAGTCCGCCCTAGACAAGCGTAGTGTGTGTAGAATCACTGGGAGAGTATGAATACAGTAAAGGTAAGTAAATTACCTCACTTCAGAGCCCAGAAAAGCAGGAGTAAAGTACTGCAAGTTTCCTTAGGACACACTACACCTCGTGATTGGGATTTTGCAGTAACCAACCAAGTCTTTGAACAACAACTGCTGGATTCCTGGCCCTGAAGACCTGCAAACTAAGGGGACCAAGTCCAGAAGTCGAAAGAAGTTCATGGCAGGGCAGGAGCCCCTGCCAACCCAGAAGAGGGTGCAAAAGAAGAGTCCCCAGTTAGTTGAAGACTACACAAATGCAACCTTGGAAGATACCAGTGGGTTCCTGCATGATGCAAAAGATGTCTCACGATGTGAAGATGGATGCAGATGTAATTTCGTGTTGGAAGTCACCAACAAGCCTTGGTTATGACAACTATGCGTTTTGTGTCAAAATGGCGCTGGCTTGACCCCAGAGGGACCTGGGGGCCTCAACGCTGTGTGAGGAGAAAGAGGGGGCCCACAGCACTTTAGAAAGCCCTCAGGATGCCAGACAGCACCCACTGGAGTCCCAGGACATGGGGACAAAGGAGGTACAAAACACGGTTGGTGCAGCACAACAAAGGAAGGTCCCAAGCCACCAGAGAACAACTCATCAAGTTGAGCATCTCAGGATGGAGTGCTGGGGACATCGGCCAGGCTGTGCACAAAGGATTTTTCCAAATAGTGCACAAGGGCCTCAGGACGTGAAGAAGACGCAGTACACAGGGATACCATCATTCTCGGGGAAGGCAAGGTCTTACCTCCTCCAAATTGCCTCAGCAGGACCTCAGGACTGTCTATATCGATGGGGTCTACCCTCTATGTCCTTAGGAGCATGCTCGTCATTGTCAGAGGAGTCCAAGTATACTGGTCATCGTCTTAGAAGGTGCCTGCGTGAGCAGGGGAGTGACTCCGTCACCCCACGGGAGATTCCTTCGGTCTTTCTGGTGCAGGATGAAGACAAGGAGTCCTCAGAGCGTGCACACCGTGGAAACTGTTGCAGTTGCTGGCTGGAGCTGAAGTTGCAGGGGAAAAGTATCCTTTGTGGATACTTTGTTGCTGTTACAGTGGTTCCTGGAGCAGGCTGCGGTTGATCCGAGGTCAGAGGATGAAGTGGTAGTTGAGGATTCCTGAAGTAAACTTGCAAGTAGAATCTGAAGAGAACACACAGGAAAGACCATAAATAGTCCTGAGAGGGGGATTGGCTACCTTATCAGGTAAGGACCTATCAGGAGGGGTCTCTGATGTCACCTGCTGGCACTGGCCACTCAGAGCACTCCAGAGTGCCCCCACACCTTGCAAAGCAAGATGGCTGAATTCTGGGACACACTGGAGGAGCTCGGGGCACCACCCCTAAGGTGGTGATGGAGAGGGGAGTGGTCACTCCCCTTTCCTTTGTCCAGTTTCCACCAGACCAGGGAACAAGGGGTCCCTGAACCGGTGTAGACTGGCTTATGCGAGGAGGGCACCATCTGTGCCTTTCAAAGCATTTCCAGAGGCTGGGGGAGGCTACCCTTCCCCAGCCTGCAACACCTATTTCCAAAGGGAGAGGGTGTAACACCCTGCTCTCAGAGGAAATGTTTTGTTCTGCCTTCCTGGGACTGAGCTGATCTGACCCCAGGAGGGCAGAACCCTATCTGTGAGGTGGCAGCAGCTGTAGCTGCAGTTCAAGCCTCAGAGAGATGGTTTGGCAGTACTGGTGTTCCATGGTGGAGCCCCCAAGATTCATGGAATTGGCTCCCCAATACCAGATTTGGAATGGGAGGACAATTCGATTATCTTAGACATGTTACATGGCCATATTCGGAGTTACTATTGTGAAGCTACATATAGGTATTGACCTATATGTAGTGCATACGTGTAATGGCGTCCCCGCACTCACAAAGTTCGGGGAAATGGCCCTGAACTATGTGGGGGCACCTTTGCTAGTGCAAGGGTGCCCTCACACTTAGTAAATTTGCACCTAACCTTCAGCAAGTGGAGGTTAGACATATAGGTGACTTATAAGTTACTTAAGTGCAGTGAAAATGGCTGTGAAATAACATGTGCGTTATTTCACGCAGGCTGAAGTGGTAGTCTTGTGAAAGGGTTTGCCTGAGCACCTTATGGGTGGCAAAAGAAATGCTGCAGCCCATAAGGATCTCCTGGAACCCTAATGGCCTGGGTACCTAGATACCATATACTAGGGACTTATAAGGGGGATCCAGTGTGCCAATTGGAATTGGTAAATGGAGTAACTAGCCTATAGTGACAAATTTAAAAGCAGAGAGAGCATAAGCGCTGAGGTTCCGATTAGCATAGCCTCAGTGACACAGTTAAGCACTACTGACAACACACACATTAGGTCACAAACTATGAGCACTGGGGTCCTTGCTTGCAGGATCCCAGTGAGACAGGCAAAACACACTGACATATAGCTTTTTATCTATGAGCACTGGGGTCCTGGCTAGTAGGATCCCAGTGACACAGTATAAACACACTGGCACACACTCACAAACAGGCCAAAAATGGGGGTAACCATGCTACAAAGAGGCTACTTTACAATTGTTTGGTATTGATTCACTGGGGTGTGCTGTATGTGGCACAGGTTTGGGGTGAAGAGGTCACCTAGTTGTGTTTTGCTTAGTGTGGTAGCCTGATTTCCTCTATGCTAATGTAGTTATCGGAGGACAAGATTTGCTCATGTGTTACCTATGTGATTCCAGATGACATGCATGATTTTTTAGTGGCATCTCATGGTGCCACTTTGCTGTCTGCTCATGTGGTGGGCCACTTGACATGTTGGTATTTTTGGACTCTCAGGGTTGTGATTGATATGTCATCATGTACATGTTATAGCCTTACTCCTCTTTCTTTTTGCAGCATCGGCACCAGCAGGGAAGGAGGCGGGGCTGAGCCATGTGGGGAAGCATCTGGCCACGGGACCTCAGGTCACGAGACCATCGACAGTGAGGGACCCAGTGGCATGGAGGGCGAGGGTAGTGCTATGGGGGAGACTGGATCTGGCTCAACATCATCAGATTCTTCCTCCAGTGGCCACTCCCTCGTGGTGGTGGACCCATCGGGGACCCCCAGTGCCATCTTTGTCCACCACCCCCATCCTATAATAGCTCTCCCTGTTGCTCCCCATCTAGTTGGCCGTGACCGCTCACCCAAGAGGGAGGGTATCTCCTTTGCTGCAGGCACCTCTGCCCCAGCCCCTGTTAGCCCTGCTGCCCTCAATGAGGAGGCTATGACCTCCTGAGGTCGATCTCTGTGGGTCAGATGGCCATTGTGAATGCCATCCAGGGACTGACAACCCAAGTCCAGCAAAGCAATGCGTTCCTCAAGGGCATTCACTGTACAATATCTTGACTGTGGAGATCATTTCAGTCTTTGGCTTCCACCTAGACGACAGTCAGTCACCCCTTGTCTTCCGCCTCCCCTCCACCTTTCTCTTCTGAGTCCAAATCCCCCCTTCCCCGACCCACCCAAAGCACATGGACAGACTCGCATGCATCCACCTCAACAGACAAGGCTAGGGCACACAAAAATAAGCACCACAAGACACACCACCGGCATGCACACAAACAACGTCCACCTGCAGAAATGGCAACAGTCATGACTTCCCCTGACACCCCACTCGCCCCCAACATCACAAACATGACATCTGGCACTTCTACAGACACCGCATGAACAATCACTAATCCAGCCACCTCACCTGTCATACCCACAGACTCCACCCCAGCAGACCCTCAGACACCCACCCCGTCACCACACTCACAAACACCACAACCACAGACAGACTTACATGCAGCACATCCACCATACTTGCAGTAACTACCCCAACAGACACCCACCCATACACCAAAAGATACTCCACCTCTCCTCAGCCCAAAACACATATTGACCCTCATTTACTCACCCAACAGACACCCACTACATACAAGCACACCTCCCACAAACACGCACCCAGGACATTCTCACTGAGACGTCATACAACCACTCCCTAAACCTTCAAATCCTGTCCCCTTCTGATGACCATCCCATGTGTCCAAAAAGGTTTTTCTTTGTGTCCTTGTCCCAGTTCTCCCCTCCCCTGTACCACCCCAAAAGGTCTGTTTCCCTCCCCAAGGCCATCTCTTCCATCTCCAATGCTTCCCCTTCCCCCTGCAAGAACCCTTGCCCCTCCCCATCAAGAAGAAGAAGCCAACCCCTCCCAAGAAGGTCCCCCTGCCCAAACCTAAACACCCTCTTCCAACCCCCTCAAGATCATCCCTGAGGTGCCTTTCTGCCCCATTGATGCCCCTGTCTGTGGAGGTTACTTGGCAGTCAGGTGTTAAGTTTGGGGCCCTGAACTGTGCCTTTAGGTTCTTGGATTGTAAGGACTGGCACATGGCCTTGGACTTTACATTTTGGCACATTTTCAATAGATTAATTAAAACCCAATCTGTTGTTGGTGTTTTGGACACACCTTTGTCCTGCATTTCCTTCCCTAGATTTCTGTTCTTCCTGGCTGACATTGATTGTGTGCCTGTAGTTGTGTGTGTTTGTGCTGCTTGCTGCTCCATGTGTTTTTCTTAAGAGTATGTGAGTTTGTGTGCAGTGCTGTTGTCCCCCAAGGGTAGTGGTGAGTGTTGTGGGATGGGTATGTGTTTAGATTGAATGTTGGTGTCATGACATTGTGTTGTGTTTGTTGTGGTATGTGTTTCTTTTTGTCTGGTGGGATGTGGGAATGTATGGTGTCTGACTTGTCTGCTCAAATGGCTATTGTCTACATGTGGTGTGTGTGTTCTTCAGTTTTGTCAGTGCAGATCTCGAGTGTGTTGAGTTGTGGTAGTTTGCTTAGCATTTGAGTGGACGTGACCATTCAGGTGTTTGCCCCTCACAGCTGGTTGGTGTAGGGGTATGTCCCATGGAGTGTGAGTTGTGATGCTTTTTTGCCTTGCCCATACCCCCTTGTATGCCCGTGCATGACAATTGATATTGGTAATCATTATCCCTGATGATCAAATGCGGTCAACTGCTCTGGCCATAGTGTTTGGGGCCTAGTTCAACATGATATCTGTCCAGTGCAGTGTACTTCCAAGTATGGTCCTGCTTCTCCCATCGCAGCTGTGCAGGTGTTGTTGTGGTGGTGCACTTAGTGTCTTTTGTCTATTTGGCTCTGTGTGCATTGGGCGTGGCCTTGTTGGTCCATTGTGCTGTGACTGTGTGTGATGGTTGTGGTGCCATGGCAGATGGATGTATTTATGTGTTATATGTGTGGTCAGTCCTTAGCTAGTGTTGGGTGTCAGACTGTGGAATGCATTTGTATGTGTGCAGCAGTTGTGTTGTTGTTGCTGTGTGTGTGTTGTGTATGTTGTGTGGCCTTCAGTGTCCCTGATCCTGTGTTGTGTAGCTGTGCATATATGTGTGATATTGCTGTGCAGTGTGGGTGTGCTGGCTGAAGTGTGCATGTTGTGATTGTGTGGGTGTCTATATTGCAGTATGTGAGTGTGTGTGTCTGGTATGATATGTTTAGCTGCTGCCTTTGGTGCTTCCCCCTATAATGTGTTTTGTAGTGGTAAGATTTTGTTATCCATGTTAATAATACAGGTAGGTGTTAATACTTATGGTTGGTGTCGTCCACATCGGTGTTGGATTTGTTCTCTTTCAGCAAGCAGAAGCAGCATCATGATGTTCAGGAATGGTTCCATGGTGGCTATGCACGTGTATTGCTGTGTATTGGTGGGTGTCTCCCTTTATACTGCTCGATACCACCTTCTGATCCATGGTGGTTGGGCCGCGGTGGTCACATTGGTGGTGTGCGACCTCATATTTAGTCCAGCTAAAATATGGTCTCAGTTGGCCTCTTTGTGCCTCCAGGAGACCATGGCGGTCTGTGCTGCCTAGCAGTGGCGGCAGACCACTGGAGGTCTTCTATTTCCTCATCCACCAAACTCATAATGTGGCTGTCCGCTCTGTCAGACTGTTGGCAGTTGGACCACCAACATGGGGGTCACTGGACCACCAAACTTGTAATCAGTCCCAAAATCAACAGGTAATTATCCCATGATCATCTTTACCACAAAGATGTCCAGCTCCAGATGTATTCTAAACATTATTAACATTACCATTAGAACCATTTCCTCCACCTCATGGAAGACACTGAAATCACACCCCAGGAACTTGAAACACACCATGACTCTCTTTCTGAAAAAACTGAGACTGTACCAGCATCGATTTGTTTTTAGTAAATTTGTTTTCAACTCACAGTAATCGCTACCATATGTCACATAGACAAGAATCTCATCCAACAATTTTGCTTGCCAAAACATGACATTCTGCTGAATCTGTGAACTCAACGGCCACAAACATAAACGGACACAACACAAAAGCTGAAATAAGTTCCAGAGCACCTTCTTTTGATGAATTATTCATTTCACTGAGCTAACTGTAAATCTGCACTAATGTCTGATATTGTGCATGAACTTAGTCATCTGCATTTTATGTTGATCTCATATTTATGACCAATTAAGCTGTTTTGCTAGAACATTTCCATTTAAATGCTCAATTACTTGATCATATTTGTGCATGACAATTGATGAGTGCTTGTAACCAGGGCCACATTTGTGTGTTTCTTCCTCTGGCCACTTTACAATATTTTTACACTCATTTGATAACTCGTAAGGCACAATTTGTGAAAATAATGCATTCAAATCTTCAAAAAGTACTTTTGAAACAGTTACAATCCTAGGTGTCTATTTGAATCACATTTCTAACTTCCAAAGATTTGGAAAACCCTTTTTAAAAGTCCAAAGATCTTTCTCTACTGCAAGGGACGTGCACATAAGCCCCTTCCCTATTGAGAATTACTTTTTAACATCTTCACATTGAGAATCACTTACAACTTTCAATTTCTGTGGCTTCGCAGTCCAGTCATCTTTGTGCTTTTTCACAGTTTCCCAGCCTCTGATTAAATCTATAATTTATGCAAAAATGGCTCTTAATTGCAAAATTATTTATTTTTGTAATTCAGATTCTGACTTTATGTTACATGAGCCACAAAGTCTCTTTTTAGCCACACTCACACTCATTCCTTCAACCATTCTCTCAAGCTATTTATTTGCACACCAATCACGCTTCCCTGCTTCCAAATTCACAACCTTTAATTAATCAAAATCCAATTTTTGACTCTTATTATGCTAAATATTTGAATCCACATATTCTTCTACGTGGAATTTATGTTTTGAAGCATTATCTTTCACAATCCTTATCTAACTTTTTGACAATGCGCAAGTCTATGAATCATCTTCCCTTTCACTCACTCACTCCACTCAGGCTCATTAATTTGTAACTGGACTTCATTAGAAGGAGGTGGTTTTGACACAATCAATAATTCATCCATAAATCTTCTTCCTCTGAATCACCCTTGCTTACCTTTATTTTTTCGCTTTTGATTGAAATAATAATTACAGGAAAAGCAACCATTGTTTCTTACACTTTCACACGCCACCCTTTTTGCGCAAACACAATGTTGCAGCCATCCAATTTTTTACGGCATTACTAACCTGCCCTTTCAACATTTTTTTAAAACATGTTTTAATTGAAGTTTTGTAAGCATTATCATTACATTGACAATACGCAGCATGAGCTGATTACAATATCAGTAGTATATTCACAAAAAATATAGCAGGCAGGAACAAATCTAATCATTAATTAAACTAACCAATAAATTCACTTTTGGTTAATAGGGTCAATTACTTTCCCAAATATGTTTATTCATTTATTTACAAATAGCAATGTTTACCTCATCATGAGAACGTATAAAAAACACCAGTAAATGACATATCAAATCAAAAACTATTACATAATCAGCGAAATCACATATTGAATACAACCGTCAGTGGTTACTGCTTCGCACACGAAGCTACGAGCAAGTTATCGGCATGAACCGGGATACGGCTTGGTGAAAGAAAAAACTAACCGTTTACAAACAGATGATACGGACATTTGATTGCATGGTGACATTAACGCCTAATAAAATCAGAAGCGTCAGGATAATACTAACAGCCAAATAGACAATTTGGCCTGACGGTTGTATTCAATATGTGATTTCACTGATTAGAGGAAGTGGTGCCAGTGTCCTTCGACTGTCCTGAAGAGGCCCCAAGTTTAAAGGCCGAAACGCGTCGACACTAGTCTTGCGGGATCAAGGGCGTGTAATTAATGAATTGAGAGTTTTAATAATTCAAAAGCACTAGATAAATACCTTAAAAGATTGTTAGGTGTTTTCAGCTGGGTGCTAACCCCTTGGTCATCTTTAGTAGGCAGGATCACAATGAGGGTTGTGCTAGAGTGACCTGTATGAGTTATTTCGTTGGGCATTTCCCATTCTTATGTATTGTTTGTGTTTAGTTGTAACTAATTGTGCAGTATAATTTATGTAATAGTTTTTGATTTGATATGTCATTTACTGGTGTTTTTTATACGTTCTCATGATGAGGTATACATTGCTATTTGTAAATAAATTAATAAACATATTTGGGAAAGTAATTGACCCTATTAACCAAAAGTGAATTTATTGGTTAGTTTAATTAATGATTAGATTTGTTCCTGCCTGCTATATTTTTTGTGAATATGCTCTGATAGTACACTAAGCAGGGTGGGGTGAAAGGGTACTTCCCTCCTTTTGTAAATATTACAATATCAGTAGTGGCATAACAATGAACAAGGTGTGCAAGTTCCATCACAAGAAGAGGTAGGAGTGATAGTTACGGGTGCAGACGCACAGTAGAACAAAGAGGGAAGTTAAACCGAGAGTGAGCAACAAACCCACGCACGGGAAATGCACAAAGGTGTCTGGTCCCAGATTACACTCGGATGGACATCCGTCAACATGAGGAAGTTGTGTTAATAAAGCTTCAATGGAACAGGCATTTGGGGCAGCATCTTGGTGGGGCGGGAATAGGGGGTGAAGGGCCAGTCCTATAGCGTCAGGCAGTTAGGCAATGTAGGTAGGGAATGTAGGAGGTGAGACATCTTAGACAGGGAGCAAGTCAAGGGCTACTGCTGGAGAAGCAGGATCCAGGCTGAGGGTGGTCAACAGCTGAGCAGGTGCGAAGAATCTGAGACAGTTGTCTCAGAGCTAAAAGGCTTTAGCAGGCTATCTCACTGGTGTGGGATCGGGAATTTCTGGAGGCCCAGCAGTTCGACTGATTGCAGGGCAGTGCCCACTGCTGTCGCCCACACCTCCACTGATCGGGCCCAGGCAAGTAGTAAGGGAGGTGCTATTTACTTCCAGGCACATATAACCATCATCTTAGCTAAGAGAAGGGCCAGGTCAATTAATCTATTGACTGTCCTGTTGTTTTTGGGATGTGAAAACATGCCACTGGTACATGATCCCCAAGTGCACAGTGAGGGAATCCCAGTGGCACAAGAGAAATGGTGAGTAACAGACAACCAGTAGTTAGTCAGCATAGGGCAGGACCAGATCATGTGGGTAAAATTTGTATCCTCATGTAGGCAGCGGGGGCAGGAGGCATCAGGCGGTGGAAGATGTGGCTAATCTGTGCAGGGGAGAGATAAATTGTGCATTCTAGGAGACAGTGGCAGGGTACGCCAGGGTTGCTGCTGATTCTGTGTCGCTAAACGACCTGCTCAGATCCTAGTGCCACAGATCACAAAGGGTCAGGAGCGGTAGGCAAGTATGCCCGCGTAGCACCTCGATTCAGCCATGTGATCAAATGACGTCCCATACCTAAGAGGTATATTTTCTGAAGTACCTGATATGTGTTTAGGCCAGACTGCAGCGGCCCCAAGGTTGTAAGTAAAGTATGTTTCATGGAGTTATACATGAGGAACTGTCTGGGGGGGACCAGTTTGTTCACTCAGATTAGTAAAGGGGATGAGCTGAGCATCCAGATAGAGGCCATGATAGTTGCCACCATGAGGTGTGTTCGCCCCATGGGAGTGCCTAGCAGCAGAATCGTGTGGGCGTTTAGAGTCAAGGAGTTAGTAAGGCATAGGCTGTGGTGAAAGCTGCGGAGCACCACTCACAAAAGATGCATAGGCAGGTTAGAAGCATGTATTAGGGGGTGAAAGAGTAATCACTCCAGTGTCCACAAGAGGACATCATTGTCACTGTATCATCCACATCGCGCTAAGGAAACCACTGCAGTTGAGGAGAAAGGTAGTAGTGATAAACGTTGGGGGCGCCCTTAGGTCACCCCTGTCTATCAGCAGGCACAGTTTCCGTAATGCCACATGATGGCGAGTGCTGTGCCAGATGAAGACACTAAGCAGACGCTCAAGGGCCATGAAAAGGATTTCCACAAGTATATTGTGACATTGACAAAATAGTAGACATGGCAGCATCACCATCTTAGATAGGGCTATGCTCCCCACCACCTGCAGTGGCAGGGTAATCCAAAACGAGGTTTGACCATGGCGGGAGAACACCACTTGGTGTACATTGCCATGCACCAGTGCCTCTCCATCGCAGTACATCTTGATACAAAGGTGACGGATGATGTCCGGTTGCATTGAATTAGATTAGCTCTTCTCCAAGCCACAGAGCAGAGTTTATTGCCTTGCTTAACAAGGGAAAAAGACAGAATTTGCCCCAGTTGACCTGCTTGCCTAAAACACTAGTGAAGGCGGTAAGCAGGGATTCGATTACCAGCAAGTATTTAGAGATATCCTGCATCAGCATAAAGCAAGACAGCGTGCATCTCATCTCCCAGTTGAATCCACCAATCTTGTCCCTGAGTTCTCAGTTTGTGCACCAGGGATTCCATAGCCAGGGAGAAAAGAAGTGGGGAGAGGGTTCTCTCCTTGGCCTATATGGATAGGATCAGAAATGTAACTGCCCGTCTTGACGCGGGTCAATGGTGCGCTGTACAGGCTATGCATGTGAGGGCTTAATCCACACCTAGATAGTACAGTGAAAAGTTAGCTCCACTCCAGTGAGTTAAAGACCTTTTCAGCATCCAGTACCAGTGGCCTGGCACCTGCTCCAGAACCCGGAAGAGATGGCAGAAGTTCTGTGGCTTGCTGCAGCCAGGAATAAATTAATTTCGGTCCTTGTGGACCAGCTGCAGAATCACCGGCACCAGGCGGTCTTCTAGAATTTAGACTAGTATCTAAGAGTCTGCATTGAGCATTGCCAAGGGTCGGCAAGAACCAAGTTTGGTGGGGTCACGCCCTGGCTTAGGTATGGAAACAATCAATGCTTCTCAAAGGTGCTGTCCGAGCCAGGAGCACAAGAGCGCTTTATCGTACAGGTTTTGGAGGCAAGGGACCAACAGCATGGTGTATGTCTTACAAAACTCCTGGGGAAGCCCATCAGGTCCCAGAATCTTTCACAACTCTAGCGATTAAAAGGCCTCACGGAACTTGACCAGAGTAATGTCAGATTTGAGTTCCAGCACCAAATCAAGTGGAGTCTCCGAGAGGTTTATGGCTGTTAAGAAGGTCTCCATAGCTGAATCAGTGATTCCCGCCACCGGCATATAGAGGCACTCGTAGTACTGAGTAAATGCTGAATGTATCTCACTCTGCGAGTGCAGCTCCATGGTTGGAGGCAATGTGATGGGCGAAATAGGGCGCTGTAGATAGTTTTGTTTAATTGGCCAGGTCCGCAGAGCTCCTGACTTGTCTGTCTCAGCATGTGTCCGCACAGTGTGAGGAGTAATGAAGGCAGCGCAGGAGTTCCAATGTATGCTCTTGTTGCATTTTGGTGAGAACCTTTCAAACTTTTCTTATGGGCTTTCTCTTTATCCAGAAAATGTTAACTCCCCTAGGTGACTCCATTAACTAAATTAATTAATACCTATAGACAAAGTGTAAACTGCGCAAAAACCCAAATATACAAAAACATATCGAACTATATAATTGATTAACACATAGCATGAAACTATACATCAATTACATCAATGCAAAAAACGTTATTGTTTAAAATAAACACAACATAAACAGAGGAGGTTTACATAACTACTAATAAAACTATGATTGTATGTGAGCTCTTTCTTATAGCTAATCGTGTGATGCTGAATTAATAGTCATTATATTTCAGAAGAAACTAGATGTAAGGCAAGAAATTAGTCTTTGGTATTTGTTGACATGTTTCAGGGGATCAAATTAATTTAGACATGCCACAGGACACAAAATGTAAGCCTTTCATATCCCACTAATATTTTCCGCCAGTTTTCCATGTGTGTTCTGATCCAGTCTAATGTTCACTCGCCCCACCTGCCTCCGCCTCTCGCACACTCCGAGCTATTCTTATACTTTCTCGTACTAAACCTGTCCACTGTCACCTTACACCCTCCAAGCCTGTCTCCCACATATGTATACATTTCAATATTACCTTCTGTCTCTTCACACACTGAGCTTAACTTATGTTCCACACCCGCCGACCATGTCTTTTGCTTCCTCTATCAGCTCTTTCCCCTTGCATACTGAGCCTGGGTTCTGCTCCACCTATTGGGCATGTTTACTGCCGCCTTGCACAATGAACATACGTTTTTCCTGCCCCTCAGTGATGCAGCCTATCTTCTTCTCCCTCACATACGAGCCTGTGTCCTCATACATGGATCTGCCTACTGTAGATGTTAGTGGCTTGCAGAAAGGTAGAAAGACAGGAGGGGAAGATGACCAGTGAATAGGATGAGAGAGGGATACAAGTGTTAGCCTGTCAAGAGACTTGCGAGTGAGAGAGGAGGGTAATTTGGCATGGGGAACCAGCGAGAAATGGGAGAGGATAGAAATAGCAAAGAAGGAAATAAATACTTTGGAAAACTGGTGACAATTGTGCAGGCTCGTGTAAAAGACACAAAGGAGCTGACACAAAATCTTTAGTGACATGAGACTAACTGTGATTGCTTGCAGCAGAAGCACCATCTTGTCACAGCATGTCTGTATCCATCTAGTGGACATTATGCCTCTGTGTCCCCATTCTGCGGACCACTTCTATCCCTCCCTTTCCTAGACTGTTAAGCATGTTGAACGTTTTGCTGGTTGAGCTCATGTTTTGGCTCTAAAAATATGACCAGTGGCTCAACTCTGGTGTGGCTCATCTCAAAAAATCTCTGGCTTGCTCAACTCTAAAAATGGGTCATGTACCCTAGTACTTGCGCTGTGTCTTTCGGTGGGTGACTTGAGGGCTGTGACCAGTTTAGAATGTGGATCCATCCCCCCTCCTTGTTAATAATGCTTTACACCATCTGCCTCCATGCCCCATAAAAATATTTATTAGTCTATCCTGCACTCTTCGGAAATAATTATTCTTTCTGGTCCATTGCAGTGTTATTGTAAACTAAACAGGAGCTTTATCCGAGAAGCAATCTACCGAGCTGCAGAGGTAGATGCCCGGAAAGGCTGAAAGATGGTGATCAGAGAGTGGAGACCTTAAATTGAGTGAGCAAGCGAGATGTGAGAGCAAATAATAGAAGCCTGAACTGGGGATACAGAATGAAAAAGAGAGAGGTTCAGAAAGATGTAGAGATGTATCCGAGCACAAAGGGAAGAGTAATGAGAGAAGAGAAGTGAGAACAGAAGTGTGTAGAGAAATGACAGAGGCAAAAGGAGACAGAGGAAGATCTAGAGCAAACAAGCACCAGGCAGCTCGTAGTGTGGGCTTACTTACCTGAATCCCCCACATGGTACCAGTAGGTGTCTGCATCAGAATTTCAAGTGACAGCAGGGACAAAGTTGGAATTATGCCAGAGAGGTCCTTTTCCTCAGTGTCTGGCCTCAAGCCATAATCTCCATAGGTTGGGACAGCAAAGTCGATCCTTGTCAATGTAGTGATGAGGCCATGAGAAGTCAGAGCTGTCTCCCTTGTGGTTTGAGGGTGACAGATCTCTCAGGATTGGCACTGACCTCTGCTGCATTTTAATTTCACTGATGTAGTCACTGCAACTAAGAATGCGGGAGAAAGGCCTGGCTGGGGATCACTGAAATAATATCCATGCATACAGTATCAAAATACAAAATATTTGGAATTAAATATTGATAACGAAAATATTGACTTTCTATACTTAAATAGTAAAACCACAAATGTCAAGAACACAAATCATTGTTATAAATATCAATTTTAGTCCATATTGAAAACAGAAATATTGGAAACAAAAATATTGTTACCTTTAAATAAAAATATAATATGTCAAAAACTTGGATTCACCCAATAATGACTACACATCATCACCAAAATAATTAAATAATCATTATTAAATATTATTTAAAAATCACTTTATAAATGAAACAATTATTGGAAATTAACCTAAAACATGTTATACACATGTTTAAATTGAATGTATATATATTACATCAACAAGATATTTACTATTCACCCCAGAAAAATAATATATGTAAATTCATAACAGTACAATAACAAAATTCCTCTGAACTACAAATGTTTAAACAACATAGATAATATATATATATATATATATATATATATATATATATATATATATATATACTTATATTTATAAATCTCTCTCGTAGTTATAGTTAGGACCATGTTTCCATTGAAAATGAGTTTATTGACTTGCCTATATCTTTGGCAAACCTTCACAAAGTTTTCCAAACTAAGTGCCCCAGTGATTCTTATTGTGCATTGAAAGTTTCGGGGTGATCTGTGAGGCAGGGGCTGACAAAAATTAGGGGTGATCAACAAAAGTTATGTTTCCTATGTTAATTCCCATAGGACCTTTGAACACGACTACAACCTGAACTGCTGGACGTAATTAATGAGGCCCCATTATGAGTTCCCCGCTCAGAACAGACAGAAATACAAACTTCATAATTAATAGAAGAATGTAATTGACATTATAACAAGACAACTGTTTACATTGGTATTTACCTGAATAAAATGTTTAATGTGGAAGTAAATAATTGAAAGGAAATGTTACTTGGTTTTTCAGATATCAGTTTCTTCTTACCTACACACAGTTACAATGCTATTAAAATCTCAGAGAAGAAAAAAAGAGAGACAACAATGCTACCTCCTGACAACTGAGAAACAAAAGGGGCAAAATTAAGAAACATTATTGAAAGATGAGCTACCGGTAAGAGAACAAAGACTTTTCTTAAAATAGTATTTGGTCAACTTGAGAGACAGCAAAATGAAGTAAACAAGAAACAAAACTTGACACCAACTAAGAAAGGAGAAAAATTACATGATATTACAAGTAAGAAATCATATGAAGGAGTACAGAAGTAGAAGGTAGCACCAGTTGAAGGAAATAAGAGTTAGAACGTTCCAAAGCAGAGTAATCAATAATCATATGATAAGTTTAGAGAAATATAAAAGGAGAGAAAGTATCATACAAAAGAAACGTATAGAGGATATAGTTAAGCGTTTATTCTGAAAAGGAAGCTATTTGTTTTGATTGTAAACAGAATGAAAACACTAGATAAAATAGTGGTGAGTATGAGGAGAAAAAGGCAAAAGAAAAGATTTAAAAACAGGACTGACATTTGCAAAGTATTTAGTGGGGAATGAAGGCATACTTCTAGTACTAAGCCTTTCTTTACTGAAGAAAGCTACTTCCAAGAGAACAGACTAGTTTATGCAGTTGATGAATCTGGATGCTGTTATGAGATGAACCATGGTTCTCCCATTGAAAAAGAGGTCATGGTACCTAGAAATGTAGAGGAAGCCATAGCTGAAGAGTTACAGGTAAGACATGGACAGGTATGTAAGTGGAATTGTAGAAGTATTTGAAGTATTTGCCAGCAATCAATTGACACACTCAGAATTTATTTACGCATGTTTCCTTGCAAAAGTCTTAAATAGAAAATTAACCGTTTGCAAAAATTAAATCTATGCAAAGTAAGAATATCTACAAGTAAATTCACTAGCATACCTGTTGAAGAAAGTGTGCTAAAGCACCTTTCATCATTTTAGAATATTAGCTGTACACCACTCGTGATGAGAACTCTAGTTAGGAGGCGTTATCATGTGAAAAGTCCTGCACTATGTTTACAAGAAATAAATAGAGCTCTTTTTGCATGGAACAGTGGCAGAGGTACAAAAGGTTTGTGATGATGTGCAGTTTTCTTTCTTTGGACCTGAAGAGGAGTACAGCTAAAATAAACAATTGGAATATGCAGGTGTTGCAGAAAATTAAATAGTTTTTACGGTTGACAACTTTCATGAGGAGATTAGAAAGTTAAACACAGTCTCCTCCGAGAAACCATACTGTGTTCGTATATGTTGTAGATGCACTTACTACTAAAAACAAACTTGTTATGTTATTGTGTCTTCAAAAGAAGAAAGGTAGAAGATAGGTTTGGTTGTGTCACACATAAAACTATATGTAAGTATTATTTATTTAAGTTAGAGGACAATACAGTGCCAGCTGGAGCAGTGTATAAAAAAATTGGAACTGGGTTTAATTCCACAGGACCTTCAAGATTGAAATGTTTATGATACTATACTTATACAATGTGTACATCTGTTTCAAGCTGTAGTCCAATGGAGCAAAAGCTAGGACTGGTACCTCAAACTGAACTCCAGAAAAGACTTTGAGGTAGATTTGTGTACTTATCATCCGATTTCAAGCAGAATGTTGAAACTGTAGGGGTGCAGAATGAGGAAGGACTTGTGACTCTAGTCAACGGTGTCCCAACCAAAAGTAAAAAGTTATGGCAAGAGTAGATGTTAGTAAAGTAAAGAAAGCTGCCTTATATCTGGTAGAAAGTAATATTTAGTGTTAAAATGTAGATGATGTTCAAGATAGTACACATAGAGAGGATGGCATAGTTTCATCAAAAGGTCAAATTGAAAAGATAGATGGGATAAGATCAGAAGAAAGTTATGAAAACTATAGTATTCATCCTCTACATTCAGAAGAAATTATTGGAGATGCTTTTGGTCTCCTTCAGATGAAAAAAGCGAAAACCGCTCTCTTAAATGTGTGGGAGAAAACCATAGAAGCTTGCTGTTTTCCACAAATGTTCGCTACTAGAGTAGTTGGTAGAGATGATGAGCAGACTATACAAATAACCATAGCAGAGTACAGATCAATCAGACTTTACTTAGAGGACCCAAGATTTCACCAGTGTATTCCCTATATATTTTATCTGATATTTGAAAGTGGCTTACCTTATGCCGTTGATCATATTCTGAAAACAGGGATGAATATCCAGACTCTGTTAGCAAGGGAGTTTGTTGAAAAGGTTAATGGGAAAGATGAAAATCTCATCCAACAATTTTGCTTGCCAAAACATGACATTCTGCTGAATCTGTGAACTCAACGGCCACAAACATAAACGGACACAACACAAAAGCTGATATAAGTTCCAGAGCACCTTCTTTTGATGAATTATTCATTTCACTGAGCTAACTGTAAATCTGCACTAATGTCTGATATTGTGCATGAACTTAGTCATCTGCATTTTATGTTGATCTCATATTTATGACCAATTAAGCTGTTTTGCTAGAACATTTCCATTTAAATGCTCAATTACTTGATCATATTTGTGCATGACAATTGATGAGTGCTTGTAACCAGGGCCACATTTGTGTGTTTCTTCCTCTGGCCACTTTACAATATTTTTACACTCATTTGATAACTCGTAAGGCACAATTTGTGAAAATAATGCATTCAAATCTTCAAAAAGTACTTTTGAAACAGTTACAATCCTAGGTGTCTATTTGAATCACATTTCTAACTTCCAAAGATTTGGAAAACCCTTTTTAAAAGTCCAAAGATCTTTCTCTACTGCAAGGGACGTGCACATAAGCCCCTTCCCTATTGAGAATTACTTTTTAACATCTTCACATTGAGAATCACTTACAACTTTCAATTTCTGTGGCTTCGCAGTCCAGTCATCTTTGTGCTTTGTCACAGTTTCCCAGCCTCTGATTAAATCTATAATTTATGCAAAAATGGCTCTTAATTGCAAAATTATTTATTTTTGTAATTCAGATTCTGACTTTATGTTACATGAGCCACAAAGTCTCTTTTTAGCCACACTCACACTCATTTCTTCAACCATTCTCTCAAGCTATTTATTTGCACACCAATCACGCTTCCCTGCTTCCAAATTCACAACCTTTAATTAATCAAAATACAATTTTTGTCTCTTATTATGGTAAATATTTGAATCCACATATTCTTCTATGTGGAATTTATGTTTTGAAGCATTATCTTTCACAATCCTTATCTAACTTTTTGACAATGCGCAAGTCTTTGAATCATCTTCCCTTTCACTCACTCACTCCACTCAGGCTCATTAATTTGTAACTGGACTTCATTAGAAGGAGGTGGTTTTGACACAATCAATAATTCATCCATAAATCTTCTCCTACTCTGAATCACCCTTGCTTACCTTTATTTTTTCTCTTTTGATTGAAATAATAATTACAGGAAAAGCAACCATTGTTTCTAACACTTTCACACGCCACCCTTTTTGCGCAAACACAATGTTGCAGCCATCCAATTTTTTACGGCATTACTAACCTGCCCTTTCAACTTTTTTTAAAACATGTTTTAATTGAAGTTTTGCAAGCATTATCATTACATTGCCAATACGCGGCATGAGCTGATTACAATATCAGTAGTATATTCACAAAAAAAATAGCAGGCAGGAACAAATCTAATCATTAATTAAACTAACCAATAAATTCACTTTTGGTTAATAGGGTCAATTACTTTCCCAAATATGTTTATTAATTTATTTACAAATAGCAATGTATACAATGTAGACAATTTGGCCTGACGGTTGTATTCAATATGTGATTTCGCTGATTAGAGGAAGTGGTGCCAGTGTCCTTCGACTGTCCTGAAGAGGCCACAAGTTTAAAGGCCGAAACGCGTCAACACTAGTCTTGCGGGATCAAGGGCGTGTAATTAATGAATTGAGAGTTTTAATCATTCAAAAGCACTAGATAAATACCTTAAAAGATTGTTAGGTGTTTTCAGCTGGGTGCTAACCCCTTGGTCATCTTTAGTAGGCAGGATCACAATGAGAATTGCGCTAGAGTGACCTGTATGAGTTATTTCGTTGGGCATTTCCCATTCTTATGTGTTGTTTGTGTTTAGTTGTAACTAATTGTGTAGTATAATTTATGTAATAGTTTTTGATTTGATATGTCATTTACTGGTGTTTTTTATACATTCTCATGATGAGGTATACATTGCTATTTGTAAATAAATGAATAAATATATTTGGGAAAGTAATTGACCCTATTAACCAAAAGTGAATTTATTGGTTAGTTTAATTAATGATTAGATTTGTTCCTGCCTGCTATATTTTTTGTGAATATGCTCTGATAGTACC
Organism: Pleurodeles waltl; assembly: GCF_031143425.1. Lineage (NCBI taxonomy): Eukaryota > Metazoa > Chordata > Amphibia > Caudata > Salamandridae > Pleurodeles > Pleurodeles waltl. The sequence goes on along the minus strand of NC_090440.1, from coordinate 1,188,697,697 downwards.
CTAAACAGGGTGGGGTGAAAGGGTACTCCCCTCCTTTTGTAAATATTACAATATCAGTAGTGGCATAACAATGAACAAGGTGTGCAAGTTCCATCACAAGAAGAGGTAGGATTGATAGTTACGGGTGCAGACGCACAGTAGAACAAAGAGGGAAGTTAAAGTGAGAGTGAGCAACAAACCCACGCACGGGAAATGCACAAAGGCGTCTGGTCCCAGATTACACTCGGATGGACATCCGTCAACATGAGGAAGTTGTGTTAATAAAGCTTCAATGGAACAGGCATTTGGGGCGGAATCTTGGTGGGGCGGGAATAGGGGGTGAAGGGCCAGTCCTATAGCGTCAGGCAGTTAAGCAATGTAGGTAGGGAATGTAGGAGGTGAGACATCTTAGACAGGGAGCAAGTCAAGGGCTACAGCTGGAGAAGCAGGATCCAGGCTGAGGGTGGTCAACAGCTGAGCAGGTGCGAAGAATCTGAGACAGTTGTCTCAGAGCTAAAAGGCTTTAGCAGGCTATCTCACTGGTGTGAGATCGGGAATTTCTGGAGGCCCAGCAGTTCTCCTGATTGCAGGGCAGTGCCCACTGCTGTCGCCCACACCTCCACTGATCGGGCCCAGGCAAGTAGTAAGGGAGGTGCTATTTACTTCCAGGTACATGTAACCATCATCTTAGCTAAGAGAAGGGCCAGGTCAATTAATCTATTGACTGTCCTGTTGTTTTTGGGATGTGGAAACATGCCACTGGTACATGATCCCCAAGTGCACAGTGAGGGAATCCCAGTGGCACAAGAGAAATGATGAGTAACAGACAACCAGTAGTTAGTCAGCATAGGGCAGGACCAGATCATGTGGGTAAAATTTGTATCCTCATGTAGGCAGGGGGGGCAGGAGGCATCAGGCGGTGGAAGATGTGGTTAATCTGTGCAGGGGTGAGATAAATTGTGCATTCTAGGAGACAGTGGCAGGGTACGCCAGGGTTGCTGCTGATTCTGTGTTGCTAAACGACCTACTCAGATCCTAGTGCCACAGATCACAAAGGGTCAGGAGCGGTAGGCAAGTATGCCCGCGTAGCACCTTGATTCAGCCATGTGATCAAATGACGTCCCATACCTAAGAGGTATATTTTCTGAAGTACCTGATATGTGTTTAGTCCAGACTGCAACGGCCCCAAGGTTGTAAGAAAAGTATGTTTCATGGAGTTATACGTGAGGAACTGTCTGGGGGGGACCAGTTTGTTCACTCAGATTAGTAAAGGGGATGAGCTGAGCATCCAGATAGAGGCCATGATAGTTGCCACCATGAGGTGTGTTCGCCCCATGGGAGTGCCTAGCAGCAGAATCGTGTGGGCGTTTAGAGTCAAGGAGTTAGTAAGGCATAGGCTGTGGTGAAAGCTGCGGAGCACCACTCACAAAAGATGCATAGGCAGATTAGAGGTTAGAAGCATGTATTAGGGGGTGAAAGAGATGTAGTAATCACTCCAGTGTCCCCAAGAGGACATCATTGTCACTGTATCATCCACATCGCGCTAAGGAAACCACTGCAGTTGAGGAGAAAGGTAGTAGTGCTAAACGTTGGGGGCCCCTAGGTCACCCCTGTCTATCAGCAGGCACAGTTTCCGTAATGCCACATGATGGCGAGTGCTGTGCCAGATGAAGACACTAAGCAGACGCTCAAGGGCCATGAAAAGGATTTCCACAAGTATATTGTGACATTGACAAAATAGTAGACATGGCAGCATCACCATCTTAGATAGGGCTATGCTCCCCACCACCTGCAGTGGCAGGGTCATCCAAAACGAGGTTTGACCATGGCGGGAGAACACCACTTGGTGTACATTGCCATGCACCAGTGCCTCTCCATTGCAGTACATCTTGAGACAAAGGTGACGGATGATGTCCGGCTGCATTGAATTAGATTAGCTCCTCTCCAAGCCACAGAGCAGAGTTTATTGCCTTGCTTAACAAGGGAAAAAGACAGAATTTGCCCCAGTTGACCTGCTTGCCTAAAACACTAGTGAAGGCGGTAAGCAGGGATGCGATTACCGGCAAGTATTTAGAGATATCCTGCATCAGCATAAAGCGAGACAGCGTGCATCTCATCTCCCAGTTGAATCCACCAATCTTGTCCCTGAGTTCTCAGTTTGTGCACCAGGGATTCCATAGCCAGGGAGAAAAGAAGTGGGGAGAGGGTTCTCTCCTCGGCCTATATGGATAGGATCAGAAATGTAGCTGCCCGTCTTGACGCGGGTCAATGGTGCGCTGTACAGGCTATGCATGTGAGGGCTTAATCCACACCTAGATAGTACAGTGAAAAGTTAGCTCCACTCCAGTGAGTTAAAGACCTTTTCAGCATCCAGTACCAGTGGCCTGGCACCTGCTCCAGAACCCGGAAGAGATGGCAGAAGTTCTGTGGCTTGCTGCAGCCAGGAATAAATTAATTTCGGTACATGTGGACCACCTGCAGAATCACCGGCACCAGGCGGTCTGCTAGAATTTAGACTAGTATCTAAGAGTCTGCATTGAGCATTGCCAAGGGTCGGCAAGAACCAAGTTTGGTGGGGTCACGCCCTGGCTTAGGTATGGAAACAATCAATGCTTCTCAAAGGTGCTGTCCGAGCCAGGAGCACAAGAGCGCTTTATCGTACAGGTTTTGGAGGCAAGGGACCAACAGCATGGTGTATGTCTTACAAAACTCCTGCGGAAGCCCATCAGGTCCCAGAATCTTTCACAACTCTAGCGATTGAAAGGCCTCACGGAACTTGACCAGAGTAATGTCAGATTTAAGTTCCAGCACCAAATCAAGTGGAGTCTCCGAGAGGTTTATGGCTGTTAAGAAGGTCTCCATAGCTGAATCAGTGATTCCCGCCACCGGCATATAGAGGCACTCGTAGTACTGAGTAAATGCTGAATGTATCTCACTCTGCGAGTGCAGCTCCATGGTTGGAGGCAATGTGATGGGCGAAATAGGGCGCTGTAGATAGTTTTGTTTAATTGGCCAGGTCCGCAGAGCTCCTGACTTGTCTGTCTCAGCATGTGTCCGCACAGTGTGAGGAGTAATGAAGGCAGCGCAGGAGTTCCAATAGGGTGTATGCTCTTGTTGCATTTTGGTGAGAACCTTTCAAACTTTTCTTATGGGCTTTCTCTTTATCCAGAAAATGTTAACTCCCCTAGGTGACTCCATTAACTAAATTAATTAATACCTATAGACAAAGTGTAAACTGCGCAAAAACCCAAATATACAAAAACATATCGAACTATATAATTGATTAACACATAGCATGAAACTATACATCAATTACATCAATGCAAAAAACGTTATTGTTTAAAATAAACACAACATAAACAGAGGAGGTTTACATAACAACTAATAAAACTATGATTGTATGTGAGCTCTTTCTTATAGCTAATCGTGTGATGCTGAATTAATAGTCATTATATTTCAGAAGAAACTAGATGTAAGGCAAGAAATTAGTCTTTGGTATTTGTTGACATGTTTCATGGGATCAAATTAATTTAGACATGCCTCAGGACACAAAATTTAAGCCTTTCATATCCCACTAATATTTTCCGCCAGTTTTCCATGTGTGTTCTGATCCAGTCTAATGTTCACTCGCCCCACCTGCCTCCGCCTCTCGCACACTCCGAGCTATTCTTATACTTTCTCGTACTAAACCTGTCCACTGTCACCTTACACCCTCCAAGCCTGTCTCCCACATTTGTATACATTTCAATATTACCTTCTGTCTCTTCACACACTGAGCTTAATTTATGTTCCACACCCGCCGACCATGTCTTTTGCTTCCTCTATCAGCTCTTTCCCCTTGCATACTGAGCCTGGGTTCTGCTCCACCTATTGGGCATGTTTACTGCCGCCTTGCACAATGAACATACGTTTTTCCTGCCCCTCAGTGATGCAGCCTATCTTCTTCTCCCTCACATACGAGCCTGTGTCCTCATACATGGATCTGCCTACTGTAGATGTTAGTGGCTTGCAGAAAGGTAGAAAGACAGGAGGGGAAGATGACCAGTGAATAGGATGAGAGAGGGATACAAGTGTTAGCCTGTCAAGAGACTTGCGAGTGAGAGAAGAGGGTAATTTGGCATGGGGAACCAGCGAGAAATGGGAGAGGATAGAAATAGCAGAGAAGGAAATAAATACTTTGGAAAACTGGTGAAAATGGTGCAGGCTCGTGTAAAAGACACAAAGGAGCTGACACAAAATCTTTAGTGACATGAGACTAACTGTGATTGCTTGCAGCAGAAGCACCATCTTGTCACAGCATGTCTGTATCCATCTAGTGGACATTATGCCTCTGTATCCCCATTCTGCGGACCACTTCTATCCCTCCCTTTCCTAGACTGTTAAGCATGTTGAACGTTTTGCTGGTTGAGCTCATGTTTTGGCTCTAAAAATATGACCAGTGGCTCAACTCTGGTGTGGCTCATCTCAAAAAATCTCTGGCTTGCTCAACTCTAAAAATGGGTCATGTACCCTAGTACTTGCGCTGTGTCTTTCGGTGGGTGACTTGAGGGCTGTGACCAGTTTAGAATGTGGATCCATCCCCCCTCCTTGTTAATAATGCTTTACACCATCTGCCTCCATGCCCCATAAAAATATTTATTAGTCTATCCTGCACTCTTCGGAAAACAATTTTCTTTCTGGTCCATTGCAGTGTTATTGTAAACTAAACAGGACCTTTATCCGAGAAGCAATCTACCGAGCTGCAGAGGTAGATGCCCGAAAAGGCTGAAAGATGGTGATCAGAGAGTGGAGACCTTAAATTGAGTGAGCAAGCGAGATGTGAGAGCAAATAATAGAAGCCTGAACTGGGGATACAGAATGAAAAAGAGAGAGGTTCAGAAAGATGCAGAGATGGATCCGAGCACAAAGGGAAGAGTAATGAGAGAAGAGAAGTGAGAACAGAAGTGTGTAGAGAAATGACAGAGGCAAAATGAGACAGAGGAAGATCTAGAGCAAACAAGCACCAGGCAGCTCGTAGTGTGGGCTTACTTACCTGAATCCCCCACATGGTACCAGTAGGTGTCTGCATCAGAATTACAAGAGACAGCAGGGACAAAGTTGGAATTATCCCAGAGGGGTCCTTATCCTCAGTGTCTGGCCTCAAGCCATAATCTCCATAGGTTGGGACAGCAAAGTCAATCCTTGTCAATGTAGTGATGAGGCCATGAGAAGTCAGAGCTGTCTCCCTTGTGGTTTGAGGGTGACAGATCTCCCAGGATTGGCACTGACCTCTGCTGCATTTTAATTCCACTGATGTAGTCACTGCAACTAAGAATGCGGGAGAAAGGCCTGGCTGGGGATCACTGAAATAATATCAATGCATACAGTATCAAAATACAACATATTTGGAATTAAATATTGATAACAAAAATATGGACTTTCTATACTTAAATAGTAAAACCACAAATGTCAAGAACACAAATCATTGTTAAAAATATCAATTTTAGTCCATACTGAAAACAGAAATATTGGAAACAAAAATATTGTTACCTTTAACCACTTCGCTGCCAGGCCCTTTCCCCCTCCTGTGCCAGGTCTTTTTTTGCCTATTTGGGGCAGTTCGCGCTTAGGCCCTCATAACTTTTTGTCCACATAAGCTAACCAAGCCAAATTTGTGTCCTTTTTTTCCAACATCCTAGGGATTCTAAAGGTACCCAGACTTTGTGGGTTCCCCTGAAGGAGGCCAAGAAATTGGCCAAAATACAGTGAAAATTTCGTTTTTTTCAAAAAAATTGGAAAAAGGGGCTGCAGAAGAAGGCTTGTGGTTTTTCCCCTGAAAATGGCATCAACAAAGGGTTTGCGGTGCTAAACTCAGCAGCTTCCCAGCTTTCAGGAACAGGCAGACTTGAATCCGAAAACCCAATTTTTCAACACAATTTTGGCATTTTACTGGGGCATACCCCATTTGTGCAATTTTTTGTGCTTTCAGCCTCCTTCCAGTCAGTCACCGGAATGGTCATGAAACCAATGCTGGATCCCAGAAACCTAAACATTTCTGAAAAGTAGACAAAATTCTGAATTCAGCAAGGGGTCATTTGTGTAGATCCTACAAGGGTTTCCTACAGAAAATAACAGCTGAAAAAGAAAAATATTGAAATTGAGGTGAAAAAAACATCAATTTTTCTCTACTTTTTACTCTGTAACTTTTCCCTGCAATGTCAGATTATCGAAAGCAATATACCGTTACGTCTGCTGGACTCCTCTGGTTGCGGGGATATATAGGGTTTGTAGGTTCATCAAGAACCCGAGGAACCCAGAGCCAATAAATGAGCTGCACCCTGCAGTGCATTTTCATTCTATACCGGGTATACAGTAATTCATTTGCTGAAATATAAGGAGTAAAAAATAGCTATCAAGAAAACCTTTGCATTTCCAAAAAGGGCACAAGATAAGGTGTTGAGGAGCAGTGGTTATTTGCACATCTCTGAATTCCGGGGTGACCATAGTAGCACGTGAATTACATGGAATTTCTCAAATAGATGTCTTTTTTACACACACCCCTATATTTGGAAGGAATAAATGTAGAGAAAGACAGGGGCAATAACACTTGTTTTGCTATTCTATGTTCCCCCAAGTCTCCCGATAAAAATGATACCTCACTTGTTTGGGTAGGCCTAGCGCCCGCGACAGGATATGCCCCAAAACACAACGTGGACCCTTCACAGAAAACAGAGCTGTTTTTAGCAAAGTGACTACCTGTAGATTTTGGCCTCTAGCTCAGCCGCCACCTAGGGAAACCTACCAAACCTGTGCGTTTCTGAAAACTAGAGACCTAGGGGAATCCAAGGAGGGGTGACTTGTGTGGCTCGGACCAGGTTCTGTTACCCAGAATCCTTTGCAAACCTCAAAATTTGGCTAAAAAAAACACATGTTCCTCACATTTCTGTGGCAGAAAGTTCTGGAATCTGAGAGGAGCGACAAATTTCCTTCCACCCAGCATTCCCCCACGTCTCCCGATAAAAATGATACCTCACTTGTGTGGGTAGGCCTAGCGCCCGCGACAGGATATGCCCCAAAACACAACGTGGACATATCACAGAAAACAGAGCTGTTTTTAGCAAAGTGACTACCTGTAGATTTTGGCCTCTAGCTCAGCCGCCACCTAGGGAAACCTACGAAACCTGTGCATTTCTGAAAACTAGAGACCTAGGGGGATCCAAGGAGGGGTGACTTGCGGCGCTCGGACCAGGTTCTGTTACCCAGAATCCTTTGCAAACCTCAAAATTTGGCTAAAAAAACACATGTTCCTCACATTTCTGTGGCAGAAAGTTCTGGAATCTGAGAGGAGCCACAAATTTCCTTCCACCCAGCGTTCCCCCACGTCTCTCGATAAAAATGATACCTCACTTGTGTGGATAGGCCTAGCGCCCGCGACAGGATATGCCCCAAAACACAACGTGGACATATCACAGAAAACAGAGCTGTTTTTAGCAAAGTGACTACCTGTAGATTTTGGCCTCTAGCTCAGCCGCCACCTAGGGAAACCTACCAAACCTATGCATTTCTGAAAACTAGAGACCTAGGGGAATCCAAGGAGGGGTGACTTGTGTGGCTCGGACCAGGTTCTGTTACCCAGAATCCTTTGCAAACCTCAAAATTTGGCTAAAAAAACACATGTTCCTCACATTTCTGTGGCAGAAAGTTCTGGAATCTGAGAGGAGCCACAAATTTCCTTCCACCCAGCGTTCCCCCACGTCTCCCGATAAAAATGATACCTCACTTGTGTGGGTAGGCCTAGCGCCCACGACAGGATATGCCCCAAAACACAACGTGGACATATCACAGAAAACAAAGCTGTTTTTAGCAAAGTGACTACCTGTAGATTTTGGCCTCTAGCTCAGCCGCCACCTAGGGAAACCTACCAAACCTGTGCATTTCTGAAAACTAGAGACCTAGGGGAATCCAAGGAGGGGTGACTTGCGGGGCTCGGACCAGGTTCTGTTACCCAGAATCCTTTGCAAACCTCAAAATTTGGCTAAAAAAACACATGTCCCTCACATTTCTGTGGCAGAAAGTTCTGGAATCTGAGAGGAGCTACAAATTTCCTTCCACCCAGCGTTCCCCCAAGTCTCCCGATAAAAATGATACCTCACTTGCGTGGGTAGGCCTAGCGCCGGCGACAGGAAACACCCCAAAGCGCAACGTGGACACATCCTAAATTTTGGAAAAAAACAGAGGTGTTTTTTGCGAAGTGCCTACCTGTAGATTTTGGCCTCTAGCTCAGCCGGCACCTAGGGAAACCTACCAAACCTGTGCATTTCTGAAAACTAGAGACCTAGGGGAATCCAAGGAGGGGTGACTTGCGGGGCTCGGACCAGGTTCTGTTACCCAGAATCCTTTGCAAACCTCAAAATTTGGCTAAAAAAACACATGTTCCTCACATTTCTGTGGCAGAAAGTTCTGGAATCTGAGAGGAACCACAAATTTCCTTCTACCCAGCGTTCCCCCAAGTCTCCCGATAAAAATGATACATCACTTGTGTGGGTAGGACTAGCGCCCACGAAAGGAAAGGGCCCAAAACACAACGTGGACACATCACATTTTTTTATAAAAAGCAGTGCCTACCTGTGGATTTTGGCCTGTAGCTCAGCCGACACCTGAGGAAACCTAGCAAACCAGTGCATTTTTGAAAACTAGAAACCCAGGGGAATCCAAGATGGGGTGACTTACGGGGCTCTGACCAGGTTATGTTACCCAGAATCCTTTGCAAACATCAAAATTTGGCCCAAAAAACACTTTTTCCTCTCATTTCGGTGACAGAAAGTTCTGGAATCTGAGAGGAGCCACAAATTTCCTTCCACCCAGCGTTCCCCTAAGTCTCTCGATAAAAATGGTACATCACTTCTGTGGGTAGGCCTAGCGCCCACAAAAGGAAATGGCCCAAAACACAACGTGGACACAACATATTTTTTCACAGAAAACAGAGGTGTTTTTTGCAAGGTGCCTACCTGTGGTGTTTGGCCTGTAGCTCAGCCGGCCCCAGGGGGGGGGGGCAGAAATGCCCTAAAATAAATTTGCCCCCCCAACCCCCACCCTCCCCCGCCGGGAGCGACCCTTGCCTACGGGGTCGCTCCCCCTGCGTGACATTGGCACCAAAAAACAAATCCCCGGTGCCTAGTGGTTTCTGCCCCCTTGGGGGCAGGTTGACCTAAACTCAGCCAATCTGCCCCCAAGGGGGGCAGAAATGGCCTAAATACAATTTGTCCCCCAGGGGAGCGACTTTTGCCTGATGGGTCGCTCCCCATCTCTAAAAAAAAAAAACAAAGAAAAAAAAAAAGAAAAAAAAGAAAAATTCCCCTGGCGCCTAGAGGTTTCTGCCCCCCCCCGGGGGCAGATCGGCCTAATAATAGGCCGATCTGCCCCCCGGGGGGGCAGAAATGGCCTAAAATAAATTTGCCCCCCCAACACCCACCCCCCCCCCCCGGGAGCGACCCTTGCCTACGGGGTCGCTCCCCCTGCGTGACATTGGCGTCAAAAAACAAATCCCCAGTGCCTAGTGGTTTCTGCCCCCTTGGGGGCAGATTGACCTAAAATTGGCCAATCAGCCCCCAGGGGGGCAGAAATGGTCTAAATACAATTTGCCCCCCCAGGGGAGCGACCCTTGCCTGATGGGTCGCTCCCCATCTCTAAAAAAAGAAACAACAAAAAAAAAAAACACAAAAAAAAAATTGCCCTGGTGCCTACAGTGTTCTGCCCCCCCCCCCGGGGCAGTTCGGCCTAATAATAGGCCGATCTGTCCCCGGGGGGGCAGAAATGGCCTAAAATAAATTTGCCCCCCAACCCCCACCCCCCCCGTGAGCGACCCTTGCCTACGGGGTCGCTCCCCCTGCGTGACATTGGCGCCAAAAAACAAATCCCCGTGCCTAGTGGTTTCTGCCCCCTTGGGGGCAGATTGACCTAAAATTGGCCAATCTGCCCCCAGGGGGGCAGAAATGGTCTAAATACAATTTGCCCCCCCAGGGGAGCGACCCTTGCCTGATTGGTCGCTCCCCATCTCTAAAAAAAGAAACAACAAAAAAAAAAAACACAAAAAAAAAATTGCCCTGGCGCCTAGAGTGTTCTGCCCCCCCCGGGGGGCAGTTCGGCCTAATAATAGGCCGATCTGTCCCCCAGGGGGGCAGAAATGGTCTAAATACAATTTGCCCCCCAGGGGAGCGACCCTTGCCTGATGGGTCGCTCCCCATCTCTAAAAAAAAGAAAGAACAAAAAAAAAAAACACACAAAAAAGATTTGCCCTGGCGCCTAGAGGTTTCTTCCCCCCCTGTGGGCAGATCGGCCTAATAATAGGCCGATCTGCCCCCAGGGGGGGCAGAAATGGCCTAAAATAAATTGCCCTCCCCCCCAGGGAGCGACCCTTGCCTAAGGGGTCGCTCCCTTTGCGTGAAATTCACGCAAAGAAAAAACTCCCTGGTGTCTAGTGGTTTCTACCCCCCTTGGGGGCAGATTGGCCTCATCAAAATAGGCCAATCTGCCCCCAAGGGAGGCAGAAATGGCCAAAATATAATTTTCCCCCAAGGGGAGCGACCCTTGCCTAAGGGGTCGCTCCCCACCAAAAAAAAAAAAAATGAAACAAAAAAAAAAAAATGGTCCCTGGTGCATAGAGGTTTCTGCCCCCCCTGGGGGCAGATCGGCCTAATAGTAGGCCGATCTGCCCCCAGGGGGGGCAGAAAAGGCCTTCCCGAAAATATGCCCCCCCTGGGAGCGACCCTTGCCCAAGGGGTCGCTCCCTTTTGTCAATAACAATAAAAAAAAAAAAAAATCCCTGGTGTCTAGTGGTTTCTACCCCCCTTGGGGGCAGATTGGCCTCATCAAAATAGGCCAATCTGCCCCCAAGGGGGGCAGAAATGGCCAAAATATAATTTTCCCCCAAGGGGAGCGACCCTTGCCTAAGGGGTCGTTCCCCACCTCAATAAAAAAAAATGAAACAAAAAAAATAAAAAATAAAAAAAATGGTCCCTGGTGCCTAGAGGTTTCTGCCCCCAGGGGGGGCAGAAAAGGCCTTTTTAAAAAAATGCCCCCCCTGGGAGCGACCCTTGCCCAAGGGGTCGCTCCCTTTTGTCAATTTCAAAGAAAAAAAAAAAAATCCCTGGTGTCTAGTGGGGTTTCAAAAGCCGGATTGCAAGCAATCCGGCTTTTGAAACCCTCGGAGGGACTTCAAAGGGAAGGAAATACTTTTCCTTCCCTTTGAAGCCCCTCCGGGCCTCCCAAGTGATTGAAAAAGAAATGCTTTTGCATTTCTTTTTCAATCGCGCTGGAAGCAGAGCTTCCAGCGCGACGAGGGAGGCCCCTGTGACACATCAGCGCGCGCGCGCGCGCTGACGTCACAGGGGGGGGTGGGGGGGGTCGGGGGTGGAAGGGGAAGGGATTCCCCGGTCAGCCCTGACCTAGGGGGGTGGGGGGGCGGCCCTCGGGAGGAGCGCTAGCGCTTCTCCCGAGGGAAGCATTCAGGACGTAATGGTTACGTCCATGGCGCCACACGGGCGCTGCCATGGACGTAACCATTACGTCCGTGGCGGGGAAGGGGTTAAATAAAATATAATATGTCAAAAACTTGGATTCACCCAATAATGACCACACATCATCACCAAAATAATTAAATAATCATTATTAAATATTATTTAAAAATCACTTTATAAATGAAACAATTATTGGAAATTAACCTAAAACATGTTATACACATGTTTAAATTGAATGTATATATATTACATCAACAAGATATTTACTATTCACCCCAGAAAAATAATATATGTAAATTCATAACAATAACAAAATTCCTCTGAACTACAAATGTTTAAACAACATAGATAATATATATATATATATATATACTTATATTTATAAATCTCTCTCGTAGTTATAGTTAGGACCATGTTTCCATTGAAAATGAGTTTATTGACTTGCCTATATCTTTGGCAAACCTTCACAAAGTTTTCCAAACTAAGTGCCCCAGTGATTCCTATTGTGCATTGAAAGTTTTGGGGTGATCTGAGAGGCAGGGGCTGACAAAAATTAGGGGTGATCAAAAAAAGTTGTGTTTCCTATGTTAATTCCCATAGGACCTTTGAACACGACTACAACCTGAACTGCTGGATGTAAATAATGAGGCCCCATTATGAGTTCCCCGCTCAGAACAGACAGAAATACAAACTTCATAATTAATAGAAGAATGTAATTGACATTATAACAAGACAACTGTTTACATTGGTATTTACCTGAATAAAATGTTTAATGTGGAAGTAAATAATTGAAAGGAAATGTTACTTTTTTTTTCAGTTATCAGTTTCTTCTTACCTACACACAGTTACAATGCTATTAAAATCTCAGAGAAGAAAAAAAGAGAGACAACAATGCTACCTCCTGACAACTGAGAAACAAAAGGGGCAAAATTAAGAAAAATTATTGAAAGATGAGCTACCGGTAAGAGAACAAAGACTTTTCTTAAAATAGTATTTGGTCAACTTGAGAGACAGCAAAATGAAGTAAACAAGAAACAAAACTTGACACCAACTAAGAAAGGAGAAAAATTACATGATATTACAAGTAAGAAATCATATGAAGGAGTACAGAAGTAGAAGGTAGCACCAGTTGAAGGAAATAAGAGTTAGAACGTTCCAAAGCAGAGTAATCAATAATCATATGATAAGTTTAGAGAAATATAAAAGGAGAGAAAGTATCATACAAAAGAAACGTATAGAGGATATAGTTAAGCGTTTATTCTGAAAAGGAAGCTATTTGTTTTGATTGTAAACAGAATGAAAACACTAGATAAAATAGTGGTGAGTATGAGGAGAAAAAGGCAAAAGAAAAGATTTAAAAACAGGACTGACATTTGCAAAGTATTTAGTGGGGAATGAAGGCATACTTCTAGTACTAAGCCTTTCTTTACTGAAGAAAGCTACTTCCAAGAGAACAGACTAGTTTATGCAGTTGATGAATCTGGATGCTGTTATGAGATGAACCATGGTTCTCCCATTGAAAAAGAGGTCATGGTACCTAGAAATGTAGAGGAAGCCATAGCTGAAGAGTTACAGGTAAGACATGGACAGGTATGTAAGTGGAATTGTAGAAGTATTTGAAGTGTTCGCCAGCAATCAATTGACACACTCAGAATTTATTTACGCATGTTTCCTTGCAAAAGTCTTAAATAGAAAATTAACCGTTTGCAAAAATTAAATCTATGCAAAGTAAGAATATCTACAAGTAAATTCACTAGCATACCTGTTGAAGAAAGTGTGCTAAAGCACCTTTCATCATTTTAGAATATTAGCTGTACACCACTCGTGATGAGAACTCTAGTTAGGAGGCGTTATCATGTAAAAAGTCCTGCACTATGTTTACAAGAAATAAATAGAGCTCTTTTTGCATGGAACAGTGGCAGAGGTACAAAAGGTTTGTGATGGTGTGCAGTTTTCTTTCTTTGGACCTGAAGAGGAGTACAGCTAAAATAAACAATTGGAATATGCAGGTGTTGCAGAAAATTAAATAGCTATTACTGTTGACAACTTTCATGAGGAGATTAGAAAGTTAAACACAGTCTCCTCCGAGAAACCATACTGTGTTCGTATATGCTGTAGATGCACTTACTACTAAAAACAAACTTGTTACGTTATTGTGTCTTCAAAAGAAGAAAGGTAGAAGATAGGTTTGGTTGTGTCACACATAAAACTATATGTAAGTATTATTTATTTAAGTTAGAGGACAATACAGTGCCAGCTGGAGCAGTGTATAAAAAAATTGGAACTGGGTTTAATTCCACAGGACCTTCAAGATTTAAATGTTTATGATACTATACTTATACAATGTGTACATCTGTTTCAAGCTGTAGTCCAATGGAGCAAAAGCTAGGACTGGTACCTCAAACTGGACTCCAGAAAAGACTTTGAGGTAGATTTGTGTACTTATCATCAGATTTCAAGCAGAATGTTGAAACTGTAGGGGTGCAGAATGAGGAAGGACTTGTGACTCTAGTCAATGGTGTCCCAACCAAAAGTAAAAAGTTATGGCAAGAGTAGATGTTAGTAAAGTAAAGAAAGCTGCATTATATCTGGTAGAAAGTAATATTTACTGTTAAAATGTAGATGATGTTCAAGATAGTACACATAGAGAGGATGGCATAGTTTCATCAAAAGGTCAAATTGAAAAGATAGATGAGATAAGATCAGAAGAAAGTTATGAAAACTATAGTATTCATCCTCTACATTCAGAAGAGATTATTGGAGATGCTTTTGGTCTCCTTCAGATGAAAAAAGCGAAAACCGCTCTCTTAAATGTGTGGGAGAAAACCATAGAAGCTTGCTGTTTTCCACAAATGTTCGCTACTAGAGTAGTTGGTAGAGATGATGAGCAGACTATACAAATAACCATAGCAGAGTACAGATCAACCAGACTTTACTTAGAGGACCCAAGATTTCACCAGTGTATTCCCTATATATTTTATCTGATATTTGAAAGTGGCTTATCTTATGCCCTTGATCATATTCTAAAAACAGGGATGAATATGCAGACTCTGTTAGCAAGGGAGTTTGTTGAAAAGGTTAATGGGAAAGATGAAAATCTGGAATACAACTTAAATACTTTGATGGCATATCAACATGGTACTAATGAGTATTGGTATCATCATCATGGAGAATTTAAATGCATGTTGAGAAACCTAGGAAAACCTACCTGGTTTCTAACACTGAGTTGTGCTGAATATTCATGGATGATATGCTTGATTTCTTAAGAGAAGCAAATTTAAATACAAAAAATATCATTATAAAGACACTCTGCTCATTGAATCCAGCAAATGTTTGCAGACATTTAACTACAGGTTTCAAGCAATGATGGCTTTTATCTTGCACAAAGCAAATCCTCCTTTTGACGAAGTGTCTGATTTCTTTTGGTGCAAAGATTACCAAACTACGGGTGTGGGGTGCCACAAATTCACAAGCTGTTATGGGTAAAATATGTTTCAAAGTTTGGAACAGACTCTGATGAGTCTGTCTTGTCTTTCACAGAACCGTATGTAACATGTGCTACCACAACAGAAACTGCTGACAAAGAATTAGGACAACATAGGTGTGGTAAATACTGTCATTGAAAAACTAGATCTAAAGCAAACTTTTACACAAGATTTTTTGGGTTCCCATGACCTATCATCTCTGAGGGAAGAGTGAACAGCTTCTTGTTAGGAGCAAGGCACACTATAACACAGAAATTACCAAAACATATTTATTCTGAAGATGTGGAATGCAAATATTGATGCTCAATTTGTAGCAGATACCTCTATTTCTGTTGCTATATACGTGACGTCTTATATCAGAAAGTCAGAAAAGACAGGGATGAAAGGTCTGGGGGGAATATTTCTGCAGAAAAGAGTCTTACCAAGAAATTGTACAGTTTTAGTTTGAAAATGCTTTCGGACAGATAAATTGGATCTTAAGAATGCACAGATAGATTGAGTTCTGCAAGTTTGTTCTCCAAGTCTAGGAGAATTGTGTGGGTAAACCTAGGCCTTGCAAGCAGTCGTAATAGAGTATTAAAGTATTTTCCAGAAATACAGTGCCTTGCAGAAGTTGATCCCAAGAGTGCAGACATCCTAAAAATGAATATGCTTGAAACATACTGCCCACAAAGGCGTCATCATCTCCAAAACATATGTGACTAGAAGTAAAACAACTGAAAATATAGAAGAAGGAATTTTTTCAGTTATTGGATGTGATGGTTGTTTGTTGAGACACAACAAAGGAAACCTAATTAACCACCGAAAGCTTATTTGCCAAACGTCAGAGAGAAAAGATTTTTTTATTTGGCATTTTTGCAACTCTTCAAGCTTTGGCGCAGTGAATAGAATTTACTTGGACAGTATGATTGTTAAGAAGACTTATTTAACACTTTAAAATATAGTATTGAGTGTTCTGTCTTTCCAGAATACTTGAAGATGTTGAAAGATGAAATTCAACAGGAAGAAACCATCACTACTGAAATATCCAGGGAAAGTTTTCAAAGCAGACAAAGTTCTGGACCTACAAGTCAAGATCATCTTGGAGAATTAATAATTCAAAATGAGGCAGATATAGCTATGAATGAGGTGGAGATTGAAATGAAGCAAGCAAGAGAGGAAACTTTGGGGTTTCAAAGTTTTTTTAGTCCTCATATATGACAAAAAGCTAGAGGTGTGATCCGGGTGCTGCATAACTTCATAAGACCCCTAAGGGTTCAACCTCCTTGATTTAGCCTCCTTCAAGCAGATGAATGAAAGGTTTTGCATTCCCCACCGCTATACTCCTCCACCGCAGAAGTTTGTCTTAATCCTTGGATTGCCATGGCAGAAGAAAGGCCCATACTAGTTGTGTACTATTTCCCCGCCTTTGTTGAGATGACTGGTTATCCTAAGCAAGAATTTTTTTTTCCCACATTTCCCTTCTCTTACCTGAGTCACTTTAACAATCCAACCTGCCAATTTGTTTCACAGGGACCAGCCAATTAGATCAGGAGAGTAATGTGTCGGAGACCCATTTTACTCATACTTCTCTGCATGTAACTGAGCTTGTACCCTCCGCAGTTTATGAGTAGACTCTCTGCCTTCTAAAATCCCAACAATACCCAAAGGGAGCCTTACCTCTAATTCTTGCCCCAGAATTTCTATAAGCACCGTACCCATGTCTTGCCAGAAGAGCCAGATACCTGGATACTGCCACAAAAGGTGTACATCACCCACATTTACCAGGGCACATTTTGGACAGCATCTTTTTTTCCATACACCCAGCTTTGCAAGCTTCTTTGACAACCAGCATGCCCTGTACTTGGTGAATAAATGGTTTCTACTTAGAGGTGCAGATCTCACCATGACCCATAATGTAGCCATAGATACTTGCCACAGATATGAAATTTCTGATGTTGGCAGGTTCACCTTCCATACCTCCTCTGGCAGAGTGGAGGGCCATTTTCACCTTTGGGACAGAGCCCAGTACCACTAGGACACTCCCTTTCTGAACATCCAACCATTATGTAGTTCTTCTTCACATTTTGTTCTACTTCATAAATTAAGTTGACCTCAAGACCAATTTGCAAGGTGATAGTATTTGTATCTAGAGAGCTGATTATTTGTACTTTCTGAAACTGAATCCCATGAAATAAGAGATCCTTCTTCAAATAGCTGACCCCATTGTACTATGCCTGCAGGCTGTAATGGAAAGGGTAAGGCATCTTGTAAGCATTGGGGTGTCCCTAAAGATTGCCATATCGGAGCCAAACTGCTTTAATATGGGATTCTCAACATTCTTCAAACTTGAATTCATGCTTTTCATGCTGTGTTTAAGACTCTAAACTTAATCTTCTTGAAGTATTTGGGATGTCTGAACTTAAACAGAAAGTAACTACCTTCTTCAGAAAGATTTTTTGTTAGCGCTTTACGGGTCTCATTTACGAGGTCCCAGGGCCACCGGAGCACCATTGTTTGCATGCTTTGGCAGCATTGTGCAATGCACCATATCTACAAGGTGGATTTAAGCCACCTTTCTTGACTTAACCCAGCCTTTTAGTTATGGGCCGTCCGACGCAGTTTTCTGCAGCTAAGGGGAATGCAAAGGGTGTTGCTGTGGGCGTACCCACGCAACACCAATTGCTTTTTGACACTGCCCCAGATTTATGAGAAATCGTAAATCTGAGGCAGCTCCAAAAACCATCGCCTCCCCAGTGGAGGCATAAGAGTGGCACAACGAGGAGAAATACTTTTATTGCTCCTTGTGTTTTGCTCTTTCCATGCATTTTGCAGCACACATAGAAGGGGAAAATCGCCATTAAAGAGTGTTTTTGTGCAGGAAGGTGTCCCTTCCTACACAAAAACAATCTCTCCCACAGTGCAGCCATCCTTGCACCATGGAGCAAGGGTGGCTGCATTGGAGCTAGACAGCTAATTTAGGACCGGCACAGGCAGGGGGAAACACATGGATGCGCTTTATTCTTTTAAAAATACAGCACATCCCTGCATTTGGAAATGACACAGCTCAGCACAGCCAGATTGCTTGTGGCACTACACTGCACCATTTTATTGTAGATGAGGCCCTATATCTCAGAGAAAACTGTTGGTAACAAGTAGTTAACCGGACTCTTGTTTCCTTTAAAAAAAGGCCCAATAGTATAATTGAAAATCCGAGAATGCTATTCCTCTATCTATCTTCTTCTACAAAGTTTTTTTCCGGGCTATCCTTACAATTTTATACAGTTGTTTAAACCGTTCTGTTTTAAAATGTATAGGAACTGCATTGAAAATGAAGATACATTTTCGGAGGATCATCATTTTTACTAAATACAATCTCCCTAGAATGGAAAAGGGAATATATGCCCAAAATCGCAATAGCTTCTTGGTTTCTAGGATGAGTCTGGTGAGACTTACATGTGCCATTCTATCCAGTTCTTTTACCAGACACACTCCTATATATATATTATAATCTCTAATTTTTACAATGGGCTATCCATGGACCCATTTGAAGTCATGACCTCTGTTTTTTTCCTTATTTACCAAGTAGCCTGAACATCTCCCAAAATCATTTAGAAGATCAATTATTATGTGAAAGGGGGATTTGAAGTCTTAAGTATAAATTATTAGGTCATTCACATATAAAGCTTCTTTTTTAGCCCAGTTGAGGTATTGAAAAGGGAGGGTCTTTAGTTCAGACCTAAATCTTCTAGCCAGCGGCTCTATAGAGGTTAAATATTAACTGGGACAATGGACACCCTTGCCGAGTGTCCCTTCCTATTTGAAATTGATGAACTGAGGGAACAGTTGACCAATATCCTGGCTGTCAGACTGTTATCAATACATCTTATTACTTTAGGAAACATTTCCCCTAAGCCAAATTGTATGATCACTTTGTATAAAAAAGCCAGCTGACTCTGTCAAAGGCCTTGGCCGTGACTACCATTATGACAGACAAAGGAGCTCTAGTAACCACGGCTACATCAATCACACTTACCAAATCATGAGTCAGCTCATAAAGCTGTCCATTGTCCTTTTGGTTTTCATGCACAATATCTCCTAATACATTGTCTAATCTATTAGATAGTATCCCGGTTTTTATGTTGTAATTATTGTTGAGCAAAGATATTGGTCGGTACGATTCACATTTTTTTAGGTCTTGATTAAGTTTTAAGATCAATGTAATTATTGCTTTGTTCCATGACTTTGGAAGAGGTAGATGTTTTATATAGATGGTGTTCATTAAGCTGGATAAAGCTGGGGTAAGTTCATCCCTTAGGATCTTGTACAGCTCACTCAGAATACTATCAGGGCCTGGTGCCTTTTCCCTTACTCAACCCTGTTAATAGCCTATCTATTTCAGGTGTAGTAATTTCTTTGTTGAGAGACAGCTGGTGATCCTGACTTATCCTAGGCAGGCTATCCGGTTTCAACCAATCCTCAATCTCTACATAAGTGGCCTTCAAGTCATCAGTGTACAAATCATGAAATAAACCCATGAAGGCCCTCCAATATCATGATCCTCCACTCACCGTTCTTTAGTAACATCAATCTCTGTCTCATATTCGGAACACTATCTGACTTGTTATCAAGGTCAGACATTTTCCACCCCCTTCGCCATACTCATACTGTGCCAACTTGCTGGCCTTCTACCGACTCTTCACCCTTCCCTCCAAGTACTCTGCTAGGTGTCCCATAGTCTCCTTTAGTTTGCCTTGAAGCTCTACCTTTACGGAGAGATGAACGCAGTCTGCCAACGTTCTATGGATTACATTTATTATCAATCTCTAAGCTTGTTCTTACTTTCTCTCTTTTTTATGCTGAGTAGTTTAGCAATCTACCTTGAATAAAAGCTTTATATGCATCTCACACAACATACCAAGGAGTGGAGTCCCTATTTAAATAAAAAAAACTCTACTGTGTCCTTCGATGCACTTATGATTTCTTCCTCCCCTAATAGGCTTCTGTCTAAGGTCCATCTAACAGTGGTTTGGTAGCACTTCAACGAGAGCTCCAATTTTACTGCAGCATGATCCAAGAGGAGCTCTGGTTGGTGTGCTATCCTTCTTATATTGTTCCCTAGCTTTATATCTATTAAGAAAAGGTCGATTCTAGAAGCTTAAGCATATTTTTTGTTATGATAAGTGTGCTCTTTCCTCAGCCCCACCATATGCCTCCAAATATCTATCAGACCAGATTTTTCATCAGCCGGTGTATACACTCACTCATTTTTGGCGTGTTTACTGGTGGTATGGCAGAGGATTACTCTATTGCTGGCTCTAATAATTCGCTGAAATCTCCACTCAGAATTAGGTGACCCCTTGTGTTGACCACATATTTATGTAATTCCCTAAGTGGAGACAGGTCATCTACGTTAGGGCCATAATATCCTACAACTGAAAAGCAAATGTTAAGAATTTTGAAATTAACAATTAGCAACCTTCCACCTGAATCTGTCACAGAGCTCTCTATCCTCGGTTGTGTGTAGTTTTTAAAAAGGATTGCTACCCCTTTCACATTACAAGGTTGGTTAGTACAAGCAAATTGACTAATCCATTTATGCTCCTTTAAAACCTCCCCTCATTCTTGTCGCTGAGGATGTTTTCAAAAATATTATAATATCATTATTGCAGAGTTTTAGAAGTTCCAAGATCTTCCCTCTTTTTTTTATTTACTCTCAGGTCATTTTTGTTCCTTATATTATGAGTCTTCTTTACTCCCTTCTCCACCTTTTTTGCTACCTCAAGACTAACCACCTGCACCATAAACTAAACTTCTAATCGTGAAAGAGGACTATTATTTTTTTGTTCTTTTCCACATGCTTCCCACCATGTTCTCAATAAAATTGTAAACCACAGTGATAACATCTGACCCCCATCCACACACCTCCAACACCCTCCCTGGAGAACCCTCCCTGTATTCACATGAGGTAATGCATCATATCTCTTGAGCTCCTGCTCACCGTTCAATCTTCTATAAACATTTCTGTGCTTCTATCTGTTTGAGCAACCTTGGTTGCTTTTTCCTATTGTACATTTTATTGTTCTACATAACTCGTAATGTCGCTGGAAACTTTAGTTGGGCAGTGGCTCCCAATCATTTCAGTTCTTGAATAGGACTACCCAGCTCCCTTTGTTGGTTTTGGGTTATGTTTGCAATGTCTGACCTTATTTTAAAGGACTAATCATTTTTCCCGAAAAGCTTTACCCTCAGGGCTTCTATAAGAATTAACTCTATTATTACATAGGTACGGAAATGTATAAGAATGTCCTTTGGTTTCTCTTTTTTTAGAGTTCCTTTTAAATGGGTCTTGATCCTGTCTATATCCTGTTCAAGGTCTAAAGGAATGGTTGCCGAGGTATACTCTTTAATCAAATCAAACCCTTTCAAATTTTCACATTCTGCTCCCTTCAGGATATTTAGAAACCTTAGGTTATTTCTCCTGAAGGTATATTCTAGTGATTCTAATGTCTCTCTAAGGTCTTTCTGCCCTGCTTTTAGCATTTGAACCTTCTAATAGTTAGTCTTGACCTCCTCCCGTAGTACTCCAAAGGAAGCTTCTATATTGAATAGTCTCTCTGTGATGTCTACTACTTTGATCTCAAGATTTCCACAGGTCTCCTGTATTTTTGCTTGGTTACTCTCTGAGACTGTAAGTTTAGCTTTAATCTCGTTTGATAAGGTAAGTATTAGGCAGCTCATATCTAGAGACTCTCTGTTCATTGAGGTTGCCGTGCTATCTTGACAAGCTAGTTGTTTCTCCTCCACGGTATTGCCCCTGAGAGATCTTGGGATAGAGTTGAGAATTTGAAAGAGAGAAACTAGGGTCTCCTGTCATCGCTAGATGGGTAGTCTGAACTATATTACTTAAATCCATGCTCGGGATGGGCTCAGAGGAAGTCAACCTGGAGGAACTATCCTGAGATTTTGTTTCCCAAACTTTAAAGTATGACCTTAATGATGGTATAATTTTTATTTTCCCTCTTGTTAGACATTTTATATCTTTTGTTGTTCTACTAGCCCTGTTTTACCTGCCTGAGTTAGTGCCTGGGAATTTATGGGGAAGGATATAGTGTGTGTGACAAGTGGGGGAGAAATAGTCACCCTATTTGAGTGCTGGTCCTTCAAAACGTGCACTGTGTTCTGCAATTGTGGTGCAACTAACTGAGCATTCCTAAGTGTATATCTGTTTTTACCTGAAGTTCCAGTGAATTCTGACTTGGTTTAATTACTAGCAGTTTGCTGTTCTCTCCTCTTGATGTCTGTTTTTCCTGCAGCACTAGAGGGCTTCAGCACATTCTGCTTCTTCAAGTTTGTGCAGGACCCAAACCTGGTGCTTTTCTTGGGGCTCATAGAGTTTGCCCCGGCCGTTCCTTCAGCTGTTTCCACAATACAACCTGGTCTCAGCTTGTATATGCCGGCTCAGCTGTGTGTGACCGTAAAGCCCTGGAAGTAGATACGGGCCGCTGCGCGTCATCCCCGGCATAGCTGCGGCACAGCCAACAACCACAGGGAACCTGGAGACAATCCCAAAGCCGTTACCAGGAGGTCACATGCGGAGAGAGGTAAGATGGGGTGGATAAGGGACCCATGCAGCTTACCACACACCGAGGTTGGAGAAAAGAGCTAAAGTAATCCTGCATATTGGGTTTGTACACCAGAGATATGGGAGTTCCCGGTTGGCGAGTTAGCTAGCCGCCATGTTCCCCCTCTTTTGTGAAATTGTGGATTTTGAACAGTTACTGGAACAACTGAAGAACGAACAGTGAGAAATTTCTAACAAAGTTAAAACTAAAATAGAGTATGGATTTCTGCATGACAAAAAACGATGTCAATGTTCTACATATAAACCAATATAACTGTACATCAGTAGTCAAGATGGTACTGGCAAAACTTTCCTAATTAATGTTCTCGCCAGTTATCTGCTGAATAATACAGATTCAAATGTGTCATATGTAATTAAGGCACTAACAGGATTAGCCACACACACCATTTAAGGAATTACACTACATCGACTACTTATGCTACCTGTTGAACATGACAATAAGCTGGAATATCAGACATTATCTGGTGACGATTGCTATCAAGTATCAAGAGTATTATAAAAAATTACACTTCTGATTATTGATGAAGTTAGCATGGTATCCACCATAATACTTGTTTTCATACATTTAAGAATGCAACAGATTTTGAGAACAAGCTATGATGTACTATTCAGAGGTAAGCATTTAATTGTCTTCGGAGAGCTACTCAATCTTACCCCTGTAAAATGGCAACCAATTGTTAAAACACTTTTGCATAAAGAAACAAGGTATTCTCTAGGAAATATTGGTAACATAAATATTTGGTTAAACTTTGAATACAAAGAATTAGTAAAAAAAAAAAAACATGTACCAAGCCTCTTATAAGGAATCTGGAGCGATATTGAGAGACACTAGAGTAAGAGTCCTCAAAAAACAGAGTAAACACGCTTTGGAAACTCACCTAATCAAGAGCCTATTCCCATCTGAGATTACTGCACCACAACTAATGTTCAATTGAAATAAAGAGGAGAAATCTATAGTGTGTTTGATGCCAACACTTCAATAGTGCTCATACTTTAATGAAAATTACTACAACTCAAAAAAGAAGATAATTTGGAAATTACAGCCATTGATAAAATGGAACATCAGGGAGTCACAATACTACTGACAGATGAACTACAAGACAAATTGAATTCTTTGGAGAAATCAGTATCCAAAACATCAAGATGAGAAAAGTGTTTATATCTCTACAAAAATGATCGAATTATTTTACAATGCAATTTTACATGATGAGGAAGGCTTAGTTAATGGTGCAATGGGTAATGTTACTGATTTCATTAATTTTCCAAATAGAGCTAAGTTAGATTATTTGGCTATAAAATTTGATCAGATAGCTGATGTGAAAAAGATTGGCCCGTGTGTTGTACATTTTTTTACTTGTGAAAGACATATGTATACGACAACAGTTTCCTATGTCTTTAGCATAAGCTATAACAATCTATAAATCACAAGGTTTAACTGTAGATGCAGCTTTGCTTAATGTTGGAAGTTCTGTATTCAAAGAAGGTATGTAATATGTAGCATTGAACTTTGTCCGGTTTGTTTTTGATGGACCTTGATGAGACCAAAGTTAGTGCTAATGTCATCTGTGTAAGAGACTACAATCGCTTTATGCTCCTCATTTAGGCCAGAATCCTATTTATCAGAAATTGATACTCTGCCTCAAGCAGAAAATTACAAAACTGTCTACAGACTGTAAAGAAAAGAAAGGAGGAAAGAGGAACACCGAGAGTGCTATGAAGAATAAACTGTAAAAAGAAGGTGAAATTGTAGGTTACCAGTTTGAAAACAGTTCAGGTGTCATCTGCTATGCGAATGGTGTTGTCAATGTACTGTTCCATTTATCCCATGTAGTAAACCAAATTGAATGAAAATCAGATAAGAGAATGACTTCTGTACTATATAATTTGCTACAATGTTTAATAAGTGACAGAACTATAATACATTCAGCTTCAGGGATCCAACACCTTTTAGATGTATGTACAGGATCAATAATGTTTACTCAAACATCAACAAGATGACACAAGAATTTATGATGGTCATGCTTGGAATCTTAGAAGAAGAAGAAGTAAATATTGATAATCTGTTTGGACTCAATTACAAATGGGAAAACTGCTCTTTTACATCTAGCGCTCAAAGCGATTCTGAACAATTTCTTTACTTAACATTACCAGATTCTAAAACTGTGCTTTTTGAGAAACTGTATAGAAATGCAAACCAAAATATGACCTGCCAAAACTTCAGATCACTGCCCACTACAAGTATCACTACAATGGGGTAGAAGGCACACGGGCATCCCAATGTGGTATTTACAACCCAAAATACTTACCGATCCCCCATTTTGCCAAGAATTGGCAGACCGCATATTCCAATACTTTGAACTTAATAGGGAGGCAACTTTGTCCAGGGCCACAGAGTGGGATGCCCACAAAGTGGTTAGTCGGGGCCACTGCTTCTCGGCTGCAGGGGGAGTCAAACACGTATTGACTCAGGAACTGATCTCATTAGAGACCGATGAGATGTTGCAAACGGTAACAGCCACCCCGGCACACTTGGCGATACACAAGCACAGTGCAGAGAAGACGACTCACGGTTATGCCGCTATGGCTACCATTATTCCATAACTAGACTCCACGCAGAAGGGGACTGCTCTGGCAGATTGTTGGTTTGGCTGACTGACAGGGAGCATTCCCATAGGTGTCAATAAACTATATACTGGCATTATAGTTAACACTCAAACCTCCATTAACAATGCCTTCTGAGACCATTATCACGATCTTTATCCAGCAGGCACCGAGCCCATTCCCCATAAATCAGCTTCTTTCTTGGGCAACCTCTCCCTGACTCAACTAACTCTACTCCAGAGACAGGAACTCAATGAGCCCATCAGCCTTGTGGAAGTCCAGACTGCACTGCACCAGTTAGCTCGAAACAAAACACCGGGTATGGGTGGGCTGCCAGCAGAGTATTATTCCACATTCTCGTTCCAACTCACTCAACCATTTCTGGTAGTATTACACGAAGCTATACCACGGGGTCAACTCACTTACTCCCAGTGCAAGGCACTTACAGTGATTTTACCCAAGCCAGGGCGAGATGCCCAAAATGTGCCCTCCTATAGGCCCCTGTTGTTACTTAACCTGGACTACAAACTTCTGGGCAAAGTGCTTGCCAATAGGCTACTCTCACTGATTAGACAGTTGATCCCTGAGGATCAATCAGGCTTTATCTCAGGGTGCAACACCTTTCTCAACATCTGGCACCTTCTGCGCCTGATAAACGGAGCACCAAAAGGGGACCATGATAGGGTAGCAGTTTCTTTGGATATAGAGAAAGCCTTTGATACTCTTGGATGGACCTACCTCAAGAAGGCACTGCGCAGCATGGACTTTGGGCCTGGGTTCTTGTGATAGATAGGTATAATGTACTCTAATCCCATGACTATAATGAAAACGGGGTGAATTGTCACTGACAGGTTCCCCATTTGTCATGGCACTAGACAAGGCTGCCCTCTTTTGCTGCTGAGATAACGATTGAGCCCTTAGCCTCTCTACTGCACCTTCAGGCACAGTAATGGGGAATCCAAGACTTGGATAGATTTCTTATTGTATCTCTCTATGCAAACGATGCTGTGATATATTTGCACAGAAGCACATCATCCCTACCAAGAATCATGCAATTAGTGGTGGATTTTGGAGATGTATCTGGATTGCGCGTGAATTGGATGAGGTCCTGCATATTCCCCTTGACTCATATACCAGAGCATCTGTGACCCACTCTTCTGGTACATCAATAGCCTTGGAACCATGCTACCTTCAAAACACTTGGCATACAAATCTATCACTCTACCGTGGACCTTAGAGATAGCAATCTGGACTGAGCAGTTTGTGTGGTCCGAAGATCTCTACCTTTCTGGTGTTCCATTATCACCCCTGGGGCGTTTGGCAATCGCCAAGATGATAATACCCCCTAGACTACTATATATTTTAACTGTACTACCGTTGGGGCTGCCTAGATCATTCTTTTGCTGCTTAGATGGCGTTATGCTGGAACTACTGTGGAGGAATGACAGATACTGTGTTGCCCTAACTACCAAGCACCACCCACTAGAATCAGGGGGCCCAACTTTGAGCTGTAGCATGAAGCAGCACAGCTGCCGGGGCCACTTCGTTGGTTACAAACCTCCTGCACAGCAAAGAGAACATTGGTACTCAATAGGGTGGGTCCAAGTTACATACTGACCTGGCTAACAGATCGCCAGTGTCCCCCAAAATGTGGTATCAACCTCATAGACACTGCTCGGGCCTTTTGGCAGAGGTTCATACACTGCAGGAACCCACCCTACTCCCCAAATATTCCAATACTTAGGCCCTCATTACAACCCTGGCGGTCAAAGACCGCCAGGGCTGTTTTGACGGAAGCACCGCCAACAGGCTGGCGGTCCTTCACATCGCACCGCCAGGACCGACGGTTTCCAGCCACATTGGTCCCGGCGGTTGTAATCCCCAAGCAGCGCTGCCCAGGGGATTACGAGCCCCCCTCCCACCAGCCTTTTTATGGCGGAATGAACCACCATGAAAAGGCTGGCGGAAAGGGGAGTCGCGTGCCTCTGACATGGGCAGTGCAGGGGCCCCCTGCCACAGCCCCATGGAGCTTTTCACTGTCTACATAGCAGACAGTGAAAAGCGCGACAGGTGCAAGTGCACCCGTCGCACTGCTGCAACACCGCCGGCTCCATTTGGAGCCGGCTCCCGTGTTGCGGCCGAGATCCCCGCTGGGCCGGCAGTCCGGCCCAGCGGGGATCTCCAATTAGACACCGCAGGAGTGCGGCCGCAGCTGTTTCAACTTTTGCCGCCCGCCAAAGTTGAAATGAAGGCCTTAGTATTCAGTGAGCGAGGGACCTATATTCACACCATAATCTACCACCATGGTCAGCAGCAGGATTGACAACTGTAGGGAACTTCTTTAGGGATGGCTCTCTGATGACATAAAATGACAATATGGACACTTTTAATATTGGTCCAGGAAGGTTCTTAACGTACTGTGCCACAAGACAGCTTATAGGCAAAACTTGGCGGATGGGTGGAACAGAACTCCCAACTTCACCTATTCTTCACTTACTACTGTCGGTTCTGAACCCTACAAAAGCCATTACCTTACAATACCAAACCTTTATCACATACACTGACACTAGCCAGATGGGAGCACCGGCTCAATAGGATGCAGTCCTACCTATCCCAATACCCCAAAATGCATGGCACATGGCGCTCAACCACATCAACAATGTTTCCCACAATCTATGATTCCACTTTACTCTATTTAATTATTTACATCAGGTGTACTTATATCCTCAATGCCTTAAAAGTATATTCCCCACACAACACAGGAATGCCCACGCTGTGGAGAACAGGATGCCACGTTTAATCACATGGTATGGGACTGCCCTTCTATACAACACATTTGGCGCAACATCATTACAATAACAGGGGAGATCATTGATTGCGTGCTCCCCGTCACACATGAATCCTGTCTATTAGGCATCCCTGCTAGACCCAAACGTGACAAACACTTACATAGGTTTATAGACCTGGCTTTTATTTTATTTAAACACCTTATAGCCATGCAATGGGAGCCTCCTTCACTCCAGATGTACAAGCGTGGCTCAATGCAGTGCTACAGTGGGCCACTGCTGAATTACAGGTCCTCCGCACCTTAAGGGATAGAGACCTCACCCTGGGAGGACATGAGACTTGGGACAACCTTATAATTAAAATTGAAGTAAAAAATGACAGTTGCACCAGTTGAGCAGTGACAGTAAGCACTAGCACAGTTCCTAGTATCCTTCTAACTTGCCCCCATACATTCTGGATCTCAGGCTATTCCGGATACCGAGGAGACTCGCATCTCCAGCTTTCCCGTCAAGTACCCCTCTATCACCAATACAGAAAACTGATATATTTATGCACACCAATGGCATGGCTTGGATGGTGCTCACCAGCTACCTGATTCACTTACCTTCTATAGCATAGACCTCTTCCTAGGGACAACGTGTCATTGCATCTCTTTACAGCTATGGGTAGGTCCTATATGCTATATTTTATTGTAAGTGAGCCACTCTCTATAAAAGCTTGGAATAGTTGTGACTGCTCATACTACTGATAATATCTGTATAACAGCATGCTGTTTTCATGATCCTTTCATTATTGGACTCCCTTCTGTATCCCACCTTCTTACTTGTCCCTATACTAACTGTCCACTCTTCAAAACTCTGTGCTCTGTATTGTTGTTTTGTTGCAGCTGCAAAAAAATACATCCACTCATACATCCCCTCACTCACCCATGGATACACTCATACAGTCAGTCACTCATATTTGCACTCACATACTCTGTCATTCACTCACATACCACTAATCCACTCACTAACTTGCCTATAATTCCCCTTATCCCTTATGCAGTCACTCATACATGCTCTCATGCACACTGTTGATTGCTTATACACAACACATGCACTCAGTCAATCACCCACACACAACTCATGCACTCAGTCACTCATCCATATATGCACTCAGCCAATCACCCATACAACACTCATGCACTCACTCTTTTACACATACATGTACTCATACAATCGGTTAATTACCCATACATGCTTTCAGATACTCACTCAATCACCCATACACCACTCATACACTCAGTCACATATATACACACTCTTGCACTCACTCACCTATACATGCACTCAAGCACTCACTCAGTCACCCATACATGAATTCATACACGCTTTCAGTCACTCACCTATACAACTATAACACAATTTGGCCCTCATTACAACAATGGCGGTAAAAATCAATTACTGCCGGCAAAAGACCATCGCTGCGGCAACTAGCCATCCGCCATATTATGACCACAGCTGGATTTCTGCCACAAGAAGGGTGGAAATCCAGCTGTGGCCATACTGGAGGATGGTGTTAAGGTGGCGCTGCTACCACCAGCAGCACCACACCAGTAGACCGCCACCAGCCATTTTATGACAAATAATACGGCCTGGCGGTGCTCTGCTGCTGGGCGCCGCTGGTGGTTGCAGCGCCCCATCCCGTCCCCTGCTAGAAGACCCCCTGAATCCAGGTAAGTCGGGTTTCTGACAGGGGAGGGGGTGGGGATTGATGTGTGTGTGTATGTGTGTGTGGGGGTGTGTTCATGGATGTGTGAGTGCGTGCATGAATGGGGTGTGTGTTTAGTGTTGTGTGTGTTCTTGTAAGTAGGTGTGTAAGTGCGTGAATGAAGGTGTGTGAGTGCGTGTATGTATGAAAATGTGAATGCGTATCTGCGTGTATGTTTCTATTTGTGTGCCGATGTGTGCATGGATGTCTGTATGTGTGCATGGATGAGTGTGTGTATGCATATGTGTGTGTGTGTAGGGGGCGTGGATCTGGGTGGGTGGGGGGTGTCTGGGGAGTGTAAGGGGGGTGGGGGGCCTCCTATCAGTGACGGAATTCCCTGTCACTGATAGAGCCTACCGCCATGGTTTTTGTGGCATTATGAGCACCACGGAAACCATGGCAGTAGGCAGGGTCGTAATACAGGCAGCAGAATAGCGTCCGCCGGGCTGGAGATAGTTATCTCCAGCTCGGCGGCTGCTACCACCATGGCGGTTGCAGTGGTACATGGGCGGGTTGGCATAAAGTGGCAGTAAGTACCGCCAGCCTATTGGCGGTACTACCACCACATTAACACTGACCGCCAGGGTCATAATGACCCCCTTTGTCTCTCACTCATACAGCCACTCACACAACCACTCTCTGAATCATGCAGACACTAACACAGCCACTTTTTCATCCTTATAACATACCCAGTCACTCACTCATACAGCTACACACACACTCAGTCACATTCTCACACTGCCACTCACACAACCACTCTCTCAACCATACAGCCACTCACACAACCACTGATGCATTCATGCAGACAATCACACACTTAATCACTCACTCTTAGAGTCTCTCACACACCCATTCACACACCTTTGCAGCCACTCACACACTCAGCGACTGACATATGCAGCTAGTTACACAACCACCCAATCACAGATACAGACACTCACACACTTAATCACTCACCAATACAGTCACTCATCCACTTAGCCACTCACACACTCACATAACCACTCACTCAATCATGCAGACACTCACACACTCAGTCACTCACCCATACAGCCACTCACATACAGTCACTGACTCATATAGCCACTCACACAACCACTCACTGAAACATGCAGACACTCACGCACCCAGGGCCTCATTACAATTTTGGTGATCTATGGACTGCCATTGGGTTGCGGGTCAGACCTCTGTATTACGAGCCATGCGGGCCTGTGGAGCAAAGATGTCCGGTGTTCCACCAGCAACGCCAGGCAGCACAGACCGTCTCAGGCGCCACAAACAGGTTGGCGGAAACAGTGTTTCTGCCAGACACCTTATGAGGTCGCACACCACCAATGTGACCGTGGCAGTCCAACCACCATGGCTCAACAGGCAGAAATGGAGAGCGTAAAGGGGGACACTCAACTGCAGGCAGCCTTACACTTCTGGTGCCACCATCAAGCTCATCACACATGTCCTAACACTGCTGATCTTCAAAGGTACACAGAATCTACTTCGCCGTAGATGCAACCACGCATAAGTACACACACCTACCTGTGTCATTATGATCAACAACAGATTGTCGCCCTGTCAGCCACATCGTATGGGGGTCACGCTATGGGCACCAACTACACGTGTCATTGTGTCCCAGGTCGGAATCATTTACAAAGAAGTGCACATTCACAGTCACAAAATGCCCTCTTTGGGCAGGTCACTCATACTGCACTGCAACACTACACAACACATCTGCTCATTTCAGGCACACAGAAATTGAAGTGTATACAACATTGTGTCATACAACATCAGCAACACAGCAACATCACATCTACAAACTCAACTGACACTCACATTGCTCACATGACATTGACTGGCATTGCATTCAATGCAACGCACATATGTGTGGAAGTGGCATGGAACACAAACACCACTCCTATTTAACTGCCCTGCCATGGACACACACATCACCCACATTACAACACAGTGGAAGGACAATGGGATGCACAATAGACAGAGAAACAAATTTACAAATCTCACTATGCAAAGAATACCTGCACCATAGGGATGGGGGCATCAGGAGCACTCAGGCAAGGAAACTGTACTGGGACACATCTCACTTTGCACATGCCCATGCACAGGATTTGGCCCTACATGTATCGCAGGGACTAATAATAATAATAGAGTCAAGAGGCATGCCTATCTCCACATTGTGGAAGTGCAAGTCAGTAAAGCAAATACAACTCCAACTTTTTAGGACATACATCTACATTAGGTAGCTACAAGGTACACACAGTAAAATGGAAACATTCACAGTCAAGTGCAAACACAGGTAGCACAATTGAACACCCTCCATGTCTGTACAAACAAAACTCAAGCTGCCACAGATTAGATGAATCTATAACCCATATCAGGGGGACACTTCTAACACCATACATGCTCACATTGGACAACAAAAGATGACATACTTACCATACCAAACAGAACACAATGCTATGACACCACAATTGCATTAACACCCACTTATTTATAAGGCCAACATATACCTTTGTCTTGGGTGACACCAGCACTACCCACAAGGTCAGATACTACAAACAACCGCAAAGGGAGCAGCAAGCAGGCTGAAACACACACAACTGTAGGCAGACAACACAAGTTACTCAGGAAAAACATAAAGGTAGAAAAGGAATTGCAGGACAACTGTCTACATAACAAAACAACTGTTTTGGTTTATTTACTGAAAATTACTCAGAAGTAAGGCCATTGGCCAGTTCATATTCAATTATCCATGCACATCACTGTGCTCCAACTTGACTCCTTTACTGCCAGGGAACCTCCACATTAAGGGACATCAAGTGGGTAGGCAGGCACCTCAGGAATCATCCTTGAGGGGGTGAGGGGCAGATCTGGGGTGGGTTTGTTTGAGTTTGGGTTTGGGAGGGGTGGACTGCTTCTTTGGGGGGCGGGCTTCTTCTTGGGGGGAGGGGTATGAGTGCCTGCAGAGGTAGGTGTGACAGGGGAGGACTTGGAGACAGAAGGCATGTGTTGTGGATGTGGGTGGGGGCCTCTTGGGTTTGGGAGGGGATAGAGGGAAGGGGAAAGAGCAAGCTCAACCAAAAAATCTTCCCCAGGAACATTGTACAGTCAGCAGAAGAGGGGGTTTGTAGTTGGAGGGAGTGGTTGTCTGCTGTGTCCGTATGGATATCTTGGGTGTGCGTTTGTGTGAGGTATGCTTATGTTTGGATGGTGTCTGTTGGTGTGTGAGTGTGGGCATTTGTTGTCTTGGGCAGGGAGGTGGAGGTGCTGGGTGATGGAGTGGTGGATGTATGTGTGTCTGCTGGGGTGGTGTCTGCAGGTATTCTTGTAGTGGTTGATGTGTATATGTCTGTTGGGGCGGTGTCTGCATGTATGGTGGATGTGGTTGAATGTCTGTGTGTCTGTTGGAGTGGTGTCTGCAGGTATAGTGGATATGGTGGATGTATCACTGACTGTTGTGGTGGTGCTTGTGGGTATGCTTGATGTGGAGTGTGGTATAATGGAGGTGGTGAGGGTGCCTAGGGAAGTGGTGGCTGATGTTGTGTATCTGTGGAGTGCTTGCATGTCGGTATGTCTTGTGGTGTTTGTACTTATTTATGCTGCTCTTTTGTGTTGAGGTGGGTGTTTGCAGCTTTGTCTGTGAGCTTGGGATAGGTAGGTAAATGGGGGATTTGGATTGGGAAGAGGGAGGTGTAGGGAATGCAAGGTGGGGGGGTGAAGGTTGCCATCAGTGAGGAGGACAGAGCTTGAAAAGATCTCTGTAGGCCACACATTGCACTTTGAATGCCTTCAAGGAATGAATTTGTCTACTGCAGCTGGGTGGACAACCCCAAGATGGCATTCACAATGGCTGCCTGACCCACGGGGATACATCTCAGGAGGTCAATAGCCACCTCACTGAGGGCAGCATGGGTAACAGAGGCTGGGGTGGAGGTGCCTGCTGCAAAGGAGACAACCCCTCCTATTGGGTGAGCGGGCATGGCCAACTGGCTGGGGAGCAACAGGGAGGGAGGCGATAGAGCTGTGAGTGGAAGACAAAGATGGTACATGAGTACATCCTGATGGGTCCGCCAAAACTAGGGAGTGGCCACTGGAGGAAGAATCTGATGATGGCAAGGATATAGATCCAGTCTCCTCCATGGCAATCCCCTCACCCTCTAGGCCACTGGGCCCCTTTGTGTCGGTGGTGTCTTGACTTGAGATCCCCCACTTGTCTGTGCCCTGTCTTCTTCACTTCTCTGGGCTGATGCTGCAAAAGCAAAGAGAAATAGGGTCATCACATGTCCATGATCACATTTGGACAACAGTTGTGATTAGCAAACATTACCTTGATGTCAAGTAGACCACCGGGTGAGATTCCTGAATTGGCAAGTGAGGATGACAGTGGTGAATAGGACGCAGCTGACTTGCAAGAAGATCTCATGAACAGCTACTTTTCATGAGTGTATGTCATGTGATGTTATGACTGTGACTGTACAATGAACTGTAGTTGTGAGAATTTGTGGAACCTTTTTTTTAGAAACAGCTATGGAGCTGACACTCTGCAATATTAATTCAAGTGCTGCTTATGAGTTAGCTTTTGACATATCCCTACCTTGATGATGTTGCTTTGTTTGTGTCAGTTTCCTTGCAATGTAATTTAATTTCCAGGCGCTTGCTATGTGATTTGTGTAATAGCTATGTTTTCAAGCCTATACTCCTTGTTTTGTCTTTGTGCAGGTATCTTCACCATGACATCCTTATGTGGACATTTCAAAGTTGTGACATTGGCAGGTATCTGATGCTGTTCTGACATACTAAGTGGACATGGATTGTCCCAAATAATTTAGATATCAGAGTTTGGGTGTATGATACCTGTGCCAAGACAGCTTGCACTGTGTTTTTGTGGCAGGTCAGAAATACACATTGAACTTGTTTTTTTGGTGCTGTGGTGGGACAGTTGTATCATGAAATCTGTAGTCATAGATTGTGACCAAGTTATTTTACCTTCACATTGACCGGTATGTAGCTGTAGATGTGTTTAATCATTACAGGTCACAGTGTCTGTGCCACAACACTGACATATGTTTGTGTCATACCACCTGATGCATGACAACTGGATTATGATGGGCCTGTGATCAGGGACTGTTGTACTGCCATCTGTCTGTATATTAGATTAAGTGATGTTGGATTACTTTGGTGTGGTATGTGTATGGGTCAAGCTAGTGACATCATCCACTTTAATGTTTGCCTATTCTATAGGACAATATCTGAAAAACTCCCTTGTTTCTTTGGTCTGGGGGGTTGTACCTTGGAGAATGTACTTTGACTCAGTATGAGGAGCACATTCTTGTTTCAAAAATTCCAGACAAATAAAGAACCTATGTGCTGTTCACTGGAATAAAATGTTTGGTGTGGCCAGACACTTGTGCTAATGTGTTTGTTTCTAATGGTTGTAATCCTGAGCAGGACACAGGGTACTTGTGACATGTCCCAACTTGTACAAGTAGCTTATGCCTTCATCGTGTGGTTCACACGGTCTTACATTTCTACACAGCAAAATGTTGAAATTAAGCAAGCAGTCAATGAGTTTGTGATTGGTGAGTGCTAAAGCAGGAAATACAATTTGGACAGAAAGGAGGAAAAAATGAAAGTGAAGGGGTTAGCCCTGGTGAATGAAATCAATGGAGTAGAGGTCACGCCATTGGGAGTCCAGAGAACTCCATTGGAACTGGTAGGTGGTTGAGGATCAATCAAAAGAGTGAATGTGTGGCACACAAAGGAGGTCCTCTAGGAAAAGGTCACTTGCTGGCAGTGGTGGGCGTCTTGCCATTTGGTCTTCCTGGATTCCCAGTGCCTGCTGGGAGTCGCAATCATGTAAATCCCTGTACTACACACTATACAAACCGCATCCCCCAAGGTGAGTATACTTCAATTGTTAGTTGCTCAATAGAGGTCTTTGAACAGGTGAGCACTGGGCTGGTGCATAGAGTAACAGTAATTGAGTCAAAACGTGAGCTATGAGCATGTATGACATAGCGTTTTGGTGGCATTTTTTGTGTTGTGAAATACCAGACTCCACTCCCCCATTTATTCCAGTCAAGCCCTCAGGATGCAGGATGGCCACGACCTTCTCCTCCCAGGGCAAGAGATGTAATGGGGCAGTGGGAGGGCATCCACCAGTTTCCTTGGCCTGCATCTGGTAGCTGAAGACCAGGGCACAGACCTTGCCCTTGAGCTTGTGCCACCTCTTCCTGATGTCCTCCCTTGTGCGCAGGGTGGTGCCTACAGCATTCCCTCTGTCAACGATCCTGTCCCACATTTCTATTTTCCGACTGAGAGGAGTGTGCTCTACATGTGCTCCAAACAATTGTGCCTCTACTTGTATGATTTCATCCACTGTGACTCGTAACTCATCTTCTGAAAAACAGGGATTTTTGGAACGTGACATGGTTGAAAACAAAAACGGGTGACAGTGACTTACTAAACAGGGAAAGTGCAAAAGGGTGTGAATGAACAAAAGTGTGTGCAGGGTGTTCAATGGGATGGTGAAAAAAGGGGAGCCTACTATATGGACTTTGGAAATCTGGCTTTTGTGTATTTATTATTTCCTGTATCCTATGGAACTTGTAAAACGGCTGGCGGGATCTTTGTTGCCTTTGTGAAGGAGTAGCCCATCCGCCAAGGTCGTAATCAGGCCCTATGTGTGGCACAGGTTTGGAGTCGTACGCAGTGGTGGTTCGATTAACATATAGTAATTAAAATTACTCCCCGTTTAAAAAAACATAGAAATTTACTGAAAAAAACACGAAGGTGTCAGGGACATTATTCTTAGGAAATATAATTTTAAAAAACTTTGACATTCACTGAAAAAACCTAAGGTTACCGGGACGTTGTAGTTAGGAAATAGAATTTATAAAACCTTAAAAATTTACATAAAAACCAAACATTACAGAGACGTTACTGTTAGAAAATAGAAATAAAAAAAACTTAGAAATTCACTGAAAAAACAAAAGGTGAAAGTGTTGTTATTGTTAGGGTCCCATTTAACATGTAGAAAACCATAGAAATTCAGCAGTTATAGTTACCTGAGCTCACCTATAACTTGCCCCCCCAGTAATGCACTGCTTATGACCTCACATATTATATCACTCGTGACGTGGTCAGTGACAGGGAGCTGCCCCCTCTCTGTGAAATTAATGTTTCCTCTGTTTCCCGCGCCTGCATCTCTGCGGGCAGGGAAACAGAGGAAACCTCTGCTTGCAGTGAGGGAGAGCTGTTTGGTACCTGCAGCAGAGGCATGTAACAGAGCCTCCTCCTTGTTATATTTTAGCCCCATGGATGTGGTGGTTGCCAGAGCTGTGAGTGGAATGCATGGCCCCGTGTTCTATTTCATTAAAGCCCTAGGGAAGTGGCAGTCCCCGGGGTTGCTACGGGCCCTGGCAGCCCCCTAGATTATTTTTCATTATGGCCCGGGGGATGTGGCAGTCCCTGGGACTGCAGAGGAGGGACAAGCTCCCGAATTATCTTTCTTTAGAGTCCCGGGGAGGTGGCGGTTCCCTGGTCGTGGAAAGCCGTGTGCCCCCCCTGCATATTACAAATGATAAGCCCTGGGGAGGTGGCAGTCCCCGGGACAATAATAAGCCCAAGAGGGGGGCCCTGTGTGATCCCTTCATTATTTTTCTATATGCCCCCGGGACCCGGCCCACCCTGGGGCTTTAAAAGAACAAGTGCTGGAGATTGTGCCTGATTTATTAAATTTTTACAACAAATGTGTGGTGATGCCATGAATTTGCTGCAATGTTGTTTTTTTAAAGTGCTTTTTCTCTCTAGCGGAGTCTCTCCTGGACCCCAGCACCAGAGCTAAGGGGTCAGGGTGTCCCTATCCCGGCCCTTTTCTTTTTTTTGCATTTTTTGGAGGTACTCAGCTGAAGTCGAGTCCCAAGATGGCTGGCAACACTTCCTGGATGAAGTGTTGGCAGCCAATTAGAGCTGTGCTTTCCCTGCACAAACTTGTCATTACTTGCAAAGTCACTGAGGAAGATCCACGGCCCTAGGTATACAAATTTGTTTTCCTTTAATAGCTCTGAAACTACTGCACAGATTTACACCAAATAAGCGAATGGGTAATCTGTGTCCCGAAAGCAAGCTTTCTGACAAATTTGGTGTAATTCCGTCCAGCGGTTCAGGCTGTAGTCATGACCAAAGTCCTAGGGGAATAAACATGGGAAACACATGCTTTTTTATGCCCCCTTTTTCTCACCCCCCACTTTATAGATCACCCCAAAATGTCCTATGCATAACAAGAATCACCGGACATACTTTTTTTGGTAAAGGTTTGTAAAGATTCGTCAAACGCTGCCACACTGTTTAGTACATTAGAAATAAAACCTAAGTTAGCATTTACCATAAAAGGACATAACGGATAAAAAAAATGCAAACCAAAACTAAATCCATCAATAATATGAAAGTATTAGCAACCTTAACCAATAAAATAAAACAAACAATTAAATCAACAATATGGAAGACGCACCAATTTAAACAACCAAATACTTCAAAAACGACAAACACTACAAGACGAGGTAAAAACCCTTTGCACTGGCTTGCACCATTCCATATATATGGTGCCCGGCTGGTGCACAGAAATGGTGCAAGCCGGTGCTAAACTTTTTGGTGCAAAACTGAGTTAGTGCAGTTTTGCAGCAAAAAGTATAAATAAGAGCCAATATTTTGTAAGTTTGCTCCACTTTTGCGTCAAAAAATGACGTTAATGCGGCGCAAAAAAAGTATAAATCAGGGCCTTGGTGCTAGACGGGTCTAGCACCAAAATATAAATATGGAGTTAGATTTGCACTGAATTAGAGTAAAAAAAATGACGCTAATTCGGAGCAAACAGAGTATAAATATGCCGCAGAGTATAAATATGCCCCTAAATATGGCGTTAAGGCCACAGAGTCATTTTTTGCACAGGAAAGGATTTTTTGCACCTTGCATCTCATTAAGGCAAGGTAGGTCTCCACTTTCAAAAAATGACTTTAACTCCATAAATTTGGTGCTAGAGGGGTCTAGCACCAAAGTATAAATATGGAGTTAGTTTTGCACCGAATTTGAGTTAAAAAAAATGACACTAAGGCCCGTATTTATACTTTTTTTGCGCCGCATTTGCGTCGTCTTTTGACGCAAAAACGGCGCAAACTTGCAAAATGCCATTGTATTTTGTAGGTTTGCGCCGTTTTGCGTCAAAAAGCGGCGCAAATGCGGCGCTAAAAAAAGTATAAATACGGGCCTAATTCGGTGCAAACAGAGTATAAAAATACCCCTTAATGTTTTACATGCCCTGGTAGTGAAAACCCTTCAGTCATTTTCACAGTCGCGAGGCTGACTATTCTGTAGGCTATCATTGATTTACACTAAAGCAGTGATAAGTGCTAATGGAAGTTTGGGAATAGCTAGGAAAGTGACTCACAGCTAATTTTAGTAGTAATTCAAAACTACAATTTAATGGTAAAGACAGATTTTATATTGTTATGAAGGAACACGTTTTTAAAGTTTTTGGTTTTCTGACCGGAGCTAAATTACTTTCCTGCCAATGCCCAGTGGTAAACTGGTCCCTGATTGCTCCGCTGCAGTGAAATGTAGACAAAGGACTTTGGGAGAAGGGGGGATGTCTCTTGAGCAGGATTCCAGGCGGCTGGTCCCAGCCCTTTCCTGAGCTTCAAAGGATGTCTGCCCTGTCACAGCCGGATGTAGCTCACACGTGGGCCTGCTTCCCTTTTTTTCAAACCCAGTAGGAGAAGGAGAGCTGCCCAGAACCGGCTAAGGGTTTGGACAAAGGTCTCCCTGCCAACAGGCTGGGACTGGGCATAAATGTGGCACCCATGAATACCTTCCTCAGAACGCTGCTGGACCTGTGGAAGACAGAAGAAGGCCAGCAATAACATGGAATTATGTAAAACAATTATTTTGTGTGTAGACATCCAGACTTTGTTTACATCTTTAGAACAACCTGTAGTTTCTCTCCCGTTCTTTTCATCCTCTGATACCTCGTTCTGCAGTTCTCTCAACTACTCGAGTGACCGAGCTGATATACACAAGATGAGAACTTACTTACATTTTCCATTTCACATTCTGAATGCTTCATTTGTTCCCAATGTACTGTTGTGTAGGCTCTCATTATTCTAATGAGACTACTGGATTTTGAGTGGCAGAATCGCCTGCGATGTGGGAGACTGAGTCTGACCCAGTAGAGGTGACACCTGTCACTCCAATCCATGTTTTGCTCCGGCTAACTAGCAGTGCCTCATCTCTACCCAAAGGCAGGGTCGATTGGGCAGCCGATGTAGGAGGCTGGACTGGCTTGTAGTGAGTACCAAGGGGTACTTACACCTTGCACCAGGCCCACTTATCCCTTATTAGTGTAGAGGGGTGTCTAGCAGCTTAGGCTGATAGAAAAGGTAGCTTAGCAGAGCAGCTTAGGCTGAACTAGGAGACGTGTGAAGCTCCTACTATACCACTGGTGTCATATGCACAATATCATAAGAAAACACAATACACAGATATACTAAAAATAAAGGTACTTTATTTTTATGACAATATGCCAAAGTATCTCAGTGAGTACCCTCAGTATGAGGATAGCAAATATACACAAGATATATGTACACAATACCAAAATATGCAGTAATGGCAATAGAAAACAGTGCAAACAGTGTATAGCCACAATAGAATGCAATGGGGGCACATAGGGATAGGGGCAACACAAACCATATACTCTAGAAGTGGAATGCGAACCACGAATGGAACCCAAACCTATGTGACCTTGTAGAGGGTCGCTGGGACTGTAAGAAAACAGTGAGGGTTAGAAAAATAGCCCACCCCAAGACCCTGAAAAGTGGGTGCAAAGTGCACCTAAGTTCCCCAAAAAGCACAGAAGTCCTGATAGGGGAATTCTGCAAGAAATAGCAACACCAGCAATGCAACAATGATGGATTTCCTGACGAGAGTACCTGTGGAACAAGAGGACCAAGTCCAAAAGTCACGATCAAGTCGGGAGTGGGCAGATGCCTAGGAAATGCCAGCTGTGGGTGCAAAGAAGCTGCCACTGGATGGTAGAAGCTGTGGATTCTGCA
This sequence comes from Pleurodeles waltl, assembly GCF_031143425.1. NCBI lineage: Eukaryota > Metazoa > Chordata > Amphibia > Caudata > Salamandridae > Pleurodeles > Pleurodeles waltl. The sequence goes on along the minus strand of NC_090440.1, from coordinate 1,188,656,863 downwards.
AGAACGACAAGGGCTAGAAACTTCCCCTTTAGAGGATGTATGTCCCACGTCGTGAAGAGTCGTGCAGAATTGTTTCCGTGCAGAAAGACCACAAACAAGCCTTGCTAGCTGCAAGGGTCGCAGTTAGGGTTTTTGGATGCTGCTGTGGCCCAGGAGGGACCAGGATCTCGCCAATTACGTGAGGAGACAGAGGGGGCGTCCAGCAAGACAAAGAGCCCACTCTGAAGCAAGCAGCACCCACAGAAGTGCCGGAACAGGCACTACGAAGTAGAGTGAACCGGAGCTCACCCAAAGTTGTACAAGAAGATCCCACGAAGCTGGAGGACAACTCAGGAGGTCGTGCAATGCAGGTTAGAGTGCCGGGGACCCAGGCTTGGCTGTGCACAAAGGAAATCCTGGAAGAGTGCACAGGAGCAGGAGTAGCTGCAAAACACGCGGTTCCCAGCAATGCAGTCTAGCGTGGGGAGGCAAGGACTTACCTCCATCAAACTTGGACTGAAGAGGTCACTGGACTGTGGGAGTAACTTGGACAGAGTTGCTGAGTTCAAGGGACCTCGCTCGTCGTGCTGAGAGGAGACCCAGTGGACCGGTGATGCAGTTCTTTGGTGCCTGCGGTTGCAGGGGGAAGATTCCGTCGACCCACGGGAGATTTCTTTGGAGCTTCCAGTGCAGAGAGGAGGCAGACTACCCCCACAGCATGCACCACCAGGAAAACAGTCGAGAAGGCGGCAGGATCAGCGTTACAAGGTCGCAGTAGTCGTCTTTGCTACTTTGTTGCAGTTTTGCAGGCTTCCACCGCGGTCAGCAGTCGATTCCGTGGCAGAAGGTGAAGAGAGAGATGCAGAGGAACTCTGATGAGCTCTTGCATTCGTTATCTAAGGAATTACCCAAAGTGGAGACCCTAAATAGCCAGAAAAGGAGGTTTGGCTACCTAGGAGAGAGGATAGGCTAGCAACACCTGAAGGACCCTATCAGAAGGAGTCTCTGACGTCACCTGCTGGCCCTGGCCACTCAGAGCAGTCCAGTGTGCCAGCAGCACCTCTGTTTCCAAGATGGCAGAGGTCTGGAGCACACTGGAGGAGCTCTGGGCACCTCCCAGGGGAGGTGCAGGTCAGGGGAGTAGTCACTCCCCTTTCCTTTGTCCAGTTTCGTGCCAGAGCAGGGCTGAGGGATCTCTGAACCGGTGTAGACTGTCCTATGAAGAGATGGGCACCATCTGAGCCCATCAAAGCATTTCCAGAGGCTGGGGGAGGCTACTCCTCCCCAGCCCTGACACCTTATTCCAAAGGGAGAGGGTGTAACACCCTCTCTCTGAGGAAGTCCTTTGTTCTACCTTCCTGGGCCAAGCCTGGCTGGACCCCAGGAGGGCAGAAACCTGTCTGAGGGGTTGGCAGCAGCAGCAGCTGCAGTGAAACCCCGGGAAAGGCAGTTTGGCAGTACCCGGGTCTGTGCTAGAGACCCGGGGGATCATGGGATTGTCACACCAATGCCAGGATGGCATTGGGGGGGCAATTCCATGATCATAGACATGTTACATGGCCATATTCGGAGTTACTATTGTGAAGCTATATAGGTAGTGACTTATGTATAGTGCACGCGTGTAATGGTGTCCCCGCACTCACAATGTCCAGGGAATTGGCCCTGAACAATGTGGGGGCACCTTGGCTAGTGCCAGGGGGCCCACACACTAAGTAACTTAGCACCCAACCTTTACCAGGTAAAGGTTAGACATATAGGTGACTTATAAGTTACTTAAGTGCAGTGTAAAAATGGCTGTGAAATAACGTGGACGTTATTTCACTCAGGCTGCAGTGACAGGCCTGTGTAAGAATTGTCAGAGCTCCCTATGGGTGGCAAAAGAAATGCTGCAGCCCATAGGGATCTCCTGGAACCACAATACCCTGGGTACCTCAGTACCATATACTAGGGAATTATAAGGGTGTTCCAGTATGCCAATGTAAATTGGTAAAATTGGTCACTAGCCTGTTAGTGACAATTTGGAAAGAAATGAGAGAGCATAACCACTGAGGTTCTGATTAGCAGAGCCTCAGTGAGACAGTTAGTCATAACACAGGTAACACATACAGGGCACACTTATGAGCACTGGGGCCCTGGCTGGCAGGGTCCCAGTGACACATACAACTAAAACAACATATAAACAGTGAAGTATGGGGGTAACATGCCAGGCAAGATGGTACTTTCCTACACAACCCCCCCACCACAAACGAAGGACAATAAGACTAGCCATGACCTGATGAGTCTTCATTGTCTGAGTGGAAATATCTGGAGAGTCCATCTGCATTGGAGTGGGTACTCCCAGGTCTATGTTCCACTGTATAATCCATTCCCTGTAGGGATATGGACCACCTCAACAATTTAGGGTTTTCACCTTTCATTTGTTTTAGCCAAAGTAGAGGTTTGTGGTCTGTCTGAACAATGAAGTGAGTGCCAAACAGGTATGGCCTCAACTTCTTCAGTGCCCAGACCACAGCAAAGGCCTCCCTCTCTATGGCAGACCAACGCTTTTCTCTAGGGGTCAACCTCCTGCTGATAAAAGCAACAGGTTGATCCTGGCCCTCAGAATTAAGTTGTGATAAGACTGCCCCTACCCCTAATTCAGATGCATCAGTTTGGACAATTAATTTTTTGGATTAACAGGGGCTTTTCAGGACAGGTGCAGAGCACATGGCCCGCTTCAGCTCCTCAAAAGCTTTCTGACAGCTAGCTGTCCACAATACCTTTTTAGGCATTTTCTTAGATGTGAGGTCATTAAGAGGGGCTGCAATGGAGCCATAGTTCTTTATGAACCTCGTGTAATACCCAGTGAGGCCTAAGAAGGCTCTCACCTGGGTCTGAGTTGTAGGGGGAACCCAATCTATAATAGTTTGGATTTCCCCCTGAAGTGGTGCAATCTGTTCACCACCTACCAGGTGTCCCAGATAAACCCCTTTGCCCTGCCCTATCTGGCACTTTGAAGCCTTGATAGTGAGGCCTGTCTTTTGCAGGGTCTCCAAAACTTTCCATAGGTGGACCAGGTGATCATCCCAGGTGGAGCTAAAGACAGCTATATCATCTAGATATGCTGCACTATAAGCCTCCAACCCTTGCAGGACTGTATTCACCAACCTTTGAAAAGTGGCAGGTGCAGTTTTCAACCCAAAAGGCATTACTGTGAATTGGTAGTGCCCTCCAATGGTTGAAAATGCAGTTTTTGCTTTTGCATCCTCTGATAACTTGATCTGCCAATACCCTGCAGTCAAATCAAAGGTGCTTAGATACTTGGCAGATGCCAGTGTATCTATGAGCTCATCTGCCCTGGGTATAGGGTGAGCATCAGTTTTGGTTACTTGGTTGAGACCTCTATAGTCTACACAAAACCGCATTTCCTTCTTTCCATCTTTGGAATGAGGTTTTGGTACAAGTACCACAGGAGAGGCCCATGGACTTTCAGAGTGCTCAACCACTCCCAGTTCAAGCATTTTCTGCACTTCTTGTTTTATGCAGTCTCTGACATGGTCAGGCTGCCTATAGATCTTACTTTTGACAGGCAAGCTGTCTCCAGTATCTATAGTGTGCTCACACCAAGAAGTGGTGCCTGGCACAGTAGAAAAGAGTTCAGAAAACTGACCCAGGTGATTTATGCAGTGGTCTTTCTGCTCAGCAGTAAGACAATCTGCCAGTACTACACCTTCCACTAGAGCATCTTGTTCTGTGGAAGAGAAGAGATCAGGGAGAGGGTCACTCTCTTCTTCCTGTCCCTCATCTGTTGCCATGAGCAGGGTGAGATCAGCCCTGTCATAGTAGGGTTCCAGGCGATTGACATGGAGCACCCTAAGGGGACTCCTGGCAGTGCCTAAGTCAACTAAGTAGGTGACTTCACCCTTTTTCTCAACAATAATGTGGGGTCCACTCCATTTGTCTTGGAGTGCTCTTGGGGCTACAGGCTCCAAGACCCACACTTTCTGCCCTGGTTGGTACTGAACCAAAACAGCCTTCTGGTCATGCCATTGCTTTTGGAGCTCTTGGCTGGCCTGAAGGTTTTTACTGGCCTTTTTCATGTTCTCAGCCATTCTAGATCTTAGGCCAAGTACATAGTCCACTATGTCTTGCTTAGGAGCTTTTAAAGGTTGTTCCCAACCCTCCTTCACAAGTGTTAGAGGACCTCTCACAGGGTGTCCAAATAGGAGTTCAAAGGGGCTGAAGCCCACTCCTTTTTGGGGTACCTCCCTGTAAGCTAAAAGGAGGCAAGGTAACAGGATATCCCATCTCCTGCGGAGTTTTTCAGGGAGTCCCATTATCATTCCTTTGAGAGTTTTATTAAACCTCTCAACCAGTCCATTTGTTTGTGGATGATAGGGTGTGGTGAACTTGTATGTAACACCACATTCCTTCCACATGGCCTTCAAGTAAGCAGACATAAAATTGCTTCCCCTGTCTGATACCACCTCTTTTGGGAAGCCCACCCTGGAAAAGATTCGCAGGAGGGCCTTTGCCACTGCAAGAGCTGTAGTGGTCCTTAGAGGAATTTTCTTCAGGGTATCTGGTGGCATGGTCCACTACCACCAAAATAAAACTATTGCCTGAAGCAGTAGGAGGGTCAAGGGGGCCAACTATGTCAACCCCTACCCTTTCAAAGGGGACCCCAACCACAGGTAGTGGAATAAGGGGTGCCTTTGGAGTGCCACCTGTTTTGCCACTGGCTTGACAGGTTTCACAGGACTTACAAAATTCCTTTGTGTCCTCTGACATTCTAGGCCAATGAAACAAGGGGACAAGCCTGTCCCAAGTTTTCATTTGCCCCAAATGTCCAGCTAAGGGAATGTCGTGGGCTAGAGTTAGGAGGAACTTTCTGTATTCCTGAGGAATCACCAATCTCCTGGCAGCTCCAGGTTTTGGATCCCTTGCTTCAGTATACAAAAGGTTATCCTCCCAGTAAACTCTGTGAGAGTCTCTGACATCCCCATTTGCTTGTTTGACAGCGTGCTGCCTTAGACCCTCTAGTGTGGGACAGGTATGCTGTGCCACACTCAGCTCCTCCGTGGCAGGCCCCCCTTCACCCAAAAGCTCAGCAGTGTCTGCTTCCAGCTCCTCTGGTGTAGGTTCTGCACAGGGTGGAAATTCTTCTTCCTCAGAAGTAGAATCAACTGTAGAGGGAGGGATAGTAGGTAGTGTTTTACCTTTACTAACCCTTGCTTTAGGGAGCACTTGGTCCATTCTTCCAGGATCCAAGTCACCCTGTCCTTTTTGCTTTTTGGCCTGAGCCCTGGTTAAAGTAAAAATATGCCCTGGAATGCCCAGCATTGCTGCATGAGACTCCAACTCCACATCTGACCAAGCTGATGTCTCTAAATCGTTCCCTAGTAGACAGTCTACAGGTAAATCTGAGGCAACCACAACTTTCTTTGGACCAGTAACCCCCCCCCCCCCCCAGTTGAGATTTACAACAGCCATGGGGTGGTTAAGTGTGTTGTTATGAGCATCAGTCACTTGGTACTGGTGACCAACTAGGTGTTGTTCAGGGTGGACCAGTTTCTCTATTAACATGGTAACACTGGCACCTGTGTCCCTGTAGGCCTGAACCTCAACACCATTTATTAGGGGAAGTTGCTTGTACTTATCCATATTAAGGGGACAAGCAACCAAGGTGGCTAAATCAATAGCCCCCTCAGAGACTAACACAGCCTCTGTGGTCTCCCTAACAAGACCAACCCCAACTAAGTTACCAAAAGTGAGCCCAGCTACTCCCTTGGATTGGCTATTAGTAGGTTTGCTCCCACCACCACTGCTATTACTAGGGGCACTAGGTGTAGCAGCAGGGGTTGTAGTGGTAGGAGGCTTGGTGCTTTTCTTTGCACAACTGGGATCTGTTGTCCAATGGCCTTTTATTTTACATAAATAGCACCATGGTTTCTTTTCTTTGTTTTGATTTGAAGAGGATTTGGGCCCACCACCACCACCAGAGTGTTTTTGTGGGCCTGATGAAGACTCATTTTTAGATTTGTCCCCACCCTTGTCAGAAGACTTACCATCCTTCTTCTTGCCATCCTTGTCACCCCCTGTATGAACTTTTCTGTTCACCCTTGTTCTGACCCATTTGTCTGCCTTCTTTCCCAATTCTAGGGGAGAGGTCAGATCAGAGTCTACCAGGTACTGGTGCAACAAATCAGACACACAATTATTAAGTATATGCTCTCTCAGGATTAAGTTATACAGGCTTTCATAGTCAGAAACTTTACTGCCATGTAACCACCCCTCCAAGGCCTTCACTGAATGGTCAACAAAATCTACCCAGTCTTGTGAAGACTCCTTTTTGGTTTCTCTGAACTTCATCCTGTACTGTTCAGTGGTTAACCCATAACCATCTAGGAGTGCATTCTTAAGAACTGTAAAATTATTGGCATCACTTTCTTTAACAGTAAGGAGCCTTTCCCTACCCTTTCCACTGAAAGATAGCCATAGGATAGCAGCCCACTGCCTTTGAGGGACCTCCTGTACAACACAGGCCCTCTCAAGTGCAGCAAACCACTTGTTAATGTCATCCCCTCCTTGTAAGGGGGAACTATCTTGTGCAGATTCCTAGAATCATGCTCTTTAACAGGATGACTATTGGGAATACTGCTGCTGCCACCATGGGGTCCAAACCCCAACCTCTTTCTTTCTTTTTCTAAGTCAAATGCTTCCTTGTCTAGATCCAGCTGTTGCTTTTTAAGCTTCAGCCTGGACTCTTCCACTCTCAATCTATTGAGTTCCCTTTCTAACATTCTGTCTTCAGGGAGGGTGGGATGGGCATGCCTTGACACAGAAGAATGGTGTGAATGAACAGAGGGAGACCTGTCCCTAACAGATGGCACTCTAACATTCTGGCCTATAGAAGTCACACTCCTACTATGATGAGAGGTAACACTCTTACTGTGATGAGAAGTCACATTAGTACCAGCTATGCTAGGTGGCCTGCTAAGGGGCAGGTTGGGAAAGTTTCCTTCTAATTCTCTTACTAGGGGTGCCCCAGAATCAGAGTGGGAACCATCAGCTAATTTCTCACCAGAAGTGCCAACAAAGGTCTGATCTTGTTCAACGAGCATGTTAACTAATAGTTCTCTAGAGGGATTCTTCCCTACCCCTAAACCTCTTTCTACACAGAGACTCCTTGCTGCCTTCCAGCTAAGGTGGTCATAAGCAGTCTTGGACAGATCCAGAGTGTGACCTGTACCAGACATAATAGAAAAGGTTTAAGGGACAGAAAAAGAAAGAAAAAGTTTCAGGACCTTTTAAAGAACAGAAAAAAACTTTTAAAACTTTTTAAGAACTTTTTGAAAGTTTTTAGAGGTACTTTTCAGCACTTAGCAAAGAAGTGAGAGGAGAAAAGCAAAACTTTTTGGTTAGGTGTACATACACTGAACTTGTTTTGTATATTTTTCTCTTATGAAAAGTACAATATGACAAAGTGGTAAGTAGTTGCAAGTACTTATCCCACTGCTGCACAACCAATGTAGGAGGCTGGACTGGCTTGTAGTGAGGACCAAGGGGTACTTACACCTTGCACCAGTCCCAGGTATCCCTTATTAGTGTAGAGGGGGTGTCTAGCAGCTTAGGCTGATAGAAAAGGTAGCTTAGCAGAGCAGCTTAGGCTGAACTAGGAGACGTGTGAAGCTCCTACTATACCACTGCTGTCATATGCACAATATCATAAGAAAACACAATACACAGATATACTAAAAATAAAGGTACTTTATTTTTATGACAATATGCCAAAGTATCTCAGTGAGTACCCTCAGTATGAGGATAGCAAATATACACAAGATATATGTACACAATACCAAAATATGCAAAAATGGCAATAGAAAACAGTGCAAACAGTGTATAGTCACAATAGAATGCAATGGGGGCACATAGGGATAGGGGCAACACAAACCATATACTCTAGAAGTGGAATGCGAACCACGAATGGACCCCAAACCTATGTGACCTTGTAGAAGGTCGCTGGGACTGTAAGAAAACAGTGAGGGTTAGAAAAATAGCCCACCCCAAGACCCTGAAAAGTGGGTGCAAAGTGCACCTAAGTTCCCCAAAGAGCACAGAAGTCGTGATAGGGGAATTCTGCAAGAAACAGCAACACCAGCAATGCAACAACGATGGATTTCCTGACGAGAGTACCTGTGGAACAAGGGGACCAAGTCCAAAAGTCACGATCAAGTCGGGAGTGGGCAGATGCCCAGGAAATGCCAGCTGGGGGTGCAAAGAAGCTGCCACTGGATGGTAGAAGCTGTGGATTCTGCAAGAACGACAAGGGCTAGAAACTTCCCCTTTGGAGGATGGATGTCGCACATTGTGTAGAGTCGTGCAGAAGTGTTTCCGTGCAGAAAGACTACAAACAAACCTTGCTAGCTGCAAGGGTCGCAGTTAGGGTTTTTGGATGCTGATGTGGCCCAGAAGGGACCAGGATGTCACCAATTGCGTGAGGAGACAGAGGGGGCGTCCAGGAAGACAAAGAGCCCACTCAGAAGCAAGCAGCACCCGCAGAAGTGCCGGAACAGGCACTACAAACTGGAGTGAACCGGAGCTCACCCGAAGTTGCACAAGAGGATCCCATGAAGCCGGAGGACAACTCAGGAGGTCGTGCAATGCAGGTTAGAGTGCCGGGGACCCAGGCTTGGCTGTGCACAAAGGAAATCCTGGAAGAGTGCACAGGAGCTGGAGTAGCTGCAAAATACGCGGTTCCCAGCAATGCAGTCTAGCGTGGGGAGGCAAGGACTTACCTCCACCAAACTTGGACTGAAGAGGTCACTGGACTGTGGGAGTAACTTGGACAGAGTTGCTGAGTTCAAGGGACCTCGCTCGTCGTGCTGAGAGGAGACCCAGTGGACCGGTGATGCGGTTCTTTGGTGGCTGCGGTTGCAGGGGGAAGATTCCGTCGACCCACGGGAGATTTCTTCGGAGCTTCTAGTGCAGAGAGGAGGCAGACTACCCCCACAGCATGCACCACCATGAAAACAGTCGAGAAGGCAGCAGGATCAGCGTTACAAGGTCGCAGTAGTCGTCTTTGCTACTTTGTTGCAGTTTTGCAGGCTTCCAGCGCGGTCAGCAGTCGATTCCTTGGACGAAGGTGAAGAGACAGATGCATAGGAACTCTGATGAGCTCTTGCATTTGTCATCTAAGGAATTCCCCAAAGCAGAGATCCTAAATAGCCAGAAAAGGAGGTTTGGCTACCTAGGAGAGAGGATAGGCTAGCAACACCTGAAGGAGCCTATCAGAAGGAGTCTCTGACGTCACCTGCTGGCCCTGGCCACTCAGAGCAGTCCAGTGTGCCAGCAGCACCTCTGTTTCCAAGATGGCAGAGGTCTGGAGCACACTGGAGGAGCTCTAGGCACCTCCCAGGGTAGGTGCAGGTCAGGGGAGTGGTCACTCCCCTTTCCTTTGTCCAGTTTCGCGCCAGAGCAGGGCTGAGGGATCCCTGACCCGGGTAGACTGGCGTATGCAGAGATGGCACCATCTGTGCCCATCAAAGCATTTCCAGAGGCTGGGGGAGGCTACTCCTCCCCAGCCCTGACACCTTATTCCAAAGGGAGAGGGTGTAACACCCTCTCTCTGAGGAAGTCCTTTGTTCTGCCTTCCTGGGCCAAGCCTGGCTGGACCCCAGGAGGGCAGAAACCTGTCTGAGGGGTTGACAGCAGCAGCAGCTGCAGTGAAACCCCGGGAAAGGCAGTTTGGCAGTACCTGGGTCTGTGCTAGAGACCCAGGGGATCATGGGATTGTCACACCAATGCCAGGATGGCATTGGGGGGGGCAATTCCATGATCATAGACATGTTACATGGCCATATTCGGAGTTACCATTGTGAAGCTATACATAGGTAGTGACCTATGTATAGTGCACGTGTGTAATGGTGTCCCCGCACTCACAAAGTCCGGGGAATTGGCCCTGAACAATGTGGGGGCACCTTGGCTAGTGCCAGGGTGCCCACACACTAAGTAACTTAGCACCGAATCTTTACCAGGTAAAGGTTAGACATATAGGTGACTTATAAGTTACTTAAGTGCAGTGTAAAAATGGCTGTGAAATAACGTGGACGTTATTTCACTCAGGCTACAGTGGCAGGCCTGTGTAAGAATTGTCAGAGCTCCCTATGAGTGGCAAAATAAATTCTGCAGCCCATAGGAATCTCCTGGAACCCCAATACCCTGGGTACCTCAGTACCATATACTAGGGAATTACAAGGGTGTTCCAGTATGCCAATGTAAATTGGTAAAATTGGTCACTAGCCTGTTAGTGACAGTTTGGAAAGAAATTAGAGAGCATAACCACTGAGGTTCTGATTAGCAGAGCCTCAGTGAGACAGTTAGTCATAACACAGGTAACACATACAGGGCACAATTATGAGCACTGGGGCCCTGGCTGGCTGGGTCCCAGTGACACATACAACTAAAACAACATATATACAGTGAAGTATGGGGGTAACATGCCAGGCAAGATGGTACTTTCCTACAGCCGAGCACATGATTGGTTTCTCAGGGAAGCCGAGGTCAGTCAGGTCTCGTCCGTTTTTCTCAGTTACTTTGGTCTCATATACATAATGACAAACAGAGGCAGTATATATTTCAATAATGCTTTAATGAAGCAACTGTATCTTAGATAGCAAAGCATGGACTGCAATAACCAGGACGATACAGCATGACAAGATTAAAATTGTGGCAAGGAGAGTAAAGCATTGAAATAACGCTACCATATAGTCACTGGAGTAAATAGACTAATTCCTATCTAGGCTATACTAGAGCGCAGCGTGTTAAGCTCTAATTCTGCCCTTCAGGTTCCCCTAGGAAGACATCATCCCCCATACCTGAGCAACGGCCTGAAGTCTGCAGAAGCAGCTGTAGCGAAGCATTCAGCAATCAGCATACAGTTGTGGTTCTCTGGCTGGAATCTCCCTCTAATGTGTAAGGGACATGGAAGTGTTTTTATAATAAAACAGCTGATGTTCTGCGAAATGTCCCTACGTAACAATGTGTATTTTCTATGAAGTCAGAGACTAAACTTATACCAAGTTCACCAGCAACCTATCTTGCTGCAGCATTGGAAGAAGCACAGAGTTAGCAAGAATGTCTTGTTTGAGAAAAGAGTGCTGGCCTAGGCAAAAACAGCGAGATAGAGAGAAATAAAACAAGACCGTAAAAGTGGGTACTGTAACAATAATAAAGCGAAGCCGAATAAAACATATCTAGGTTACAGTGCACAGCGGCAGGCCTAGTATGTTAAAATAACGTGCATGGAGCTTTAACTTAAGTGGCTACACAACAGTACCAGACTCAAGACCACATTACTTTGCAACTTTATCATCATAATTGTTTTCTGTCACAATCATGTCACCTCCATTAATATGTGTGGCACATTTAATCACACCAACATTCTTTGGGAATTACAGCGCTGCTAACAAATGCATAATGTATGGTATATTCCTCACAGGAGTGCCAGCAGATGTTATGAAACCCCTTTATGACCACCTGCCCAAAATCATGGAACACATCAAAAACATACTATCTATATAGATTGTAACACACAATCTGTTGGTTCTGCAGCACCCTCTTGTAATTGCAATTAGTTTTGCTCCTTGTGCTGAAGTCACATTACACAGTTATTGTGCTTCCATAATATAAGTTACTTTGCAGACTACATATGCTGCTTTAAGAGTTCCATAATGGTCTCTGAGAAAAGAAGTACTACACCTTGAATATCCAGTCTTGATTTGGTGCAAAATTCTGTCACATCATTACAATCATGGTCACTTTCATCAATTTTGTTATCAGCTTCTATTCAAGCAGTGGCATAAGTATTCTGTAATTCAGGGTACTGTAGTGTTCAGTTGAAATGTTTTCTGCCACTAGGATAATTTGCACAAATTTAGTCTACTGTTTGTAAGATGCTGAGTGCATGTATGAGTCAACAATGTCTTAACTGAACAAGGGACCTGCACAATAAGTGTGTGTCCCTTCAAAATTATTACAATTTGTACAGTTTGCAAGAAAGTAGATGCAATGCTCCTCATACAACCTGGGTAGGTGTTGAACCATCGCATCCAGTGCAGCAGAAACATTTGCAATGGGCCATTTCACTATCATGCTACTTTATGAGGATGGAGAGTGCGAACCCTTCTCTCACATGACAGAATAAAAATCTTTCTTGAAGTTTTGCATTCCTAGTGCAGCAGCAGTATACAAGCTGGGTCTGAGCTCCAGGAATCCTTGCAAATATTTTATCCTAATGCCCTGAGCCCCTCATATCACTGTGAGACTTTGCAATCAGCAAAAAGTTTGAAATCCCCGGATCACAGAAGCTAACCATCCCCATAATAAGCCTAGCTTCACTTTGTGTGGTTGGTGGATTCATTTTCAGATTTGCAAAAATGTGTTCCTTGGGCACTTTTCTACTCTCTTCTAAATCTGGAGAAAATAATCACTTCTCCCCGACAGTACTGTAATTTAGCTATGGACGATGTATGCCCATTTTCAGTTAAACGACTCAGCAAGGCAATTGTATCAAGTCTACAACCCCTCTCTCATTTTGGCTATGACCAACAGGTCATCAATGTTCTGAACTAGCACTGTGTTCAGGGCTGATTTAGGATTTCCCAGATCCTTCTCAAGAATTTGGGAGAAGATTAAAGCATTATTTGTGTAGCCCTGTGGGATCCTGCACCAAACTAAAATTCTTTACCAGAGTCTGACAGTGAAGAGTTACTGACTAAACTCAAGAAGAGGGATTGAGAAAAATGCTTGACACAAGTTTATCAAAATAGACTACTGGCCTTCTGTGGGAATCTGAAACATAATTACTACAGGATTCAGTACCATCGGAAAAAAAGTAATCACTAAATCATCCATCTTCGGCAGATCCTGTACTATCCTCTATTTTACTTTAAGCTTTGTTTAATACGATTATAAGAGAATCACATGGATTCCCTAACACTTATCTGTGAATGCCATGCTAAATCATTTTATCTATAGCAGATATAATCCCCTCCAGTGCTTCACGAGTAAGCATGCACGTAGGAGTACAGAGATACACTGCATTTGGGTTTACAGTGATTTGCACTCTCTGCACTTTTTAAATCAATTTATTATTTTTTCCTGAAAAATCCCAAACATCCTTAGTCACAGTACATCTCTATAAAGGTAAGTCTTCCATTGTAAAAATTGGAAACACATTTACTCTTAATTATTGTGATTTTATTTTAAAATCAGAGAATCAGAAAATCTTCTGTCAGGGCGCCCAAGTCCTCGGGATCTGCACATTGCTGAGTAAGAGACCCACTTCCAGGCAACGCCAACTCAGAATGCCCTTGTGGCACTGAGTTTTGGAGGTGCCAGGCGAGGGGAAGGGAAAACAGGAAGGGAACAGCAGGGTAGGAGATCTGAAAAACAAATGGTTAAATGCAATGCACCGTAATAAGACTGCAATCACAAATGTTATGCTATAAACTGGAATGTCTTGGGTTGCCACCGGGAAACACGCTAGGAGGAACAGAGGAAACAAAACTCAACAGGAGTAACTTCTTATCAGCCAACTAAGAAACAAAAAACTGAACCCACTGCGCTTCACTAGAACGGACTCTAAAGCATGGGCATCACACCTCTTGAAAACAATAGCTCTTGGGAACAACTATGTTGCCAACACAAATCTCACTGCAATGCGTAACTGTGGGACTAATCATCATATTAAGAATATTATACTCTCTTCCATCGTCAATAACACAGTTTTAAACAGAGACAGGATATGATGCCATGAAGTATCCCCGCAAATAGCATTGCCTAAATTCTCTAGTTCAAGAAAGCGCCAGCAATGCGCTACAGTACTTTGCTTTTGGTTCTAAATTTTGTTTACACAAGAACAAACAGATCGTCTTGAACAACGGCGTCTGAATTGAATGCTGAAAGAAAAAACACACTGGTTGTTAACAGCAGACTCAGACAATATCAACTGCATCCAAGAACTCGCTCCAGACTCAGGCAATAACAACTGTAAACAAGAACTCACTTTGAGTTCTGAAATGCCGAGAGGAGCCCAAAAAGCAGGCACAGCCAAAAGCTGCCAGGGGAAACTCCGATGGAACGGACTCACCACTATGAGTCCGACCACTCTTTGTCCATAGAGCTGCCTTCCTGCTCTGCCTCAGGCAAAGAGAGCGCTGGGAAAAGACCGAACCTGCTCTCTACAGGAAAACTCCAGAATAGTGAGCGTCTTTGCTTGGGTGTGGCAGGTATTTATAAACCGGCCACACCCCAAGATGGCCACTGCCATAGCATGCTGGGATTTGTGGTTCTGTTCAGACAGCAGAGCCCCTGCAGGTATGAAAGTGGTAGTTGCAGCGCAACCACCATCGACCAGTGCCTGCAGAGAGATGAGTTCTCCCACAGGGGTATGGGAAAAGGTGTGGTCTGCCGCAGGAAGGAACAACCAATGGGGGCATAGTCTGGTACTACAAACACGCACAGCAGTGGGTTGATCACCGGAGAGGACGGAGTTCAGACGGCATGTCCCCGTGAACCTGACATCTTCATATTCTGTCTGAATCCACACACCATCTGGTGTATAGTAACTTACACAATTTACTTTGCATAGCAAGCCACTTCCCTGCAAATGAACTAGATTTGATTAACTGGTAATGAATTTGTGATTATTTATGACTGGGCCAATTTTTACTTGGACATTAGCTGAGAGCTAAGAACTTAGTAAGCACCTGTTTATTTGAAATGCCTACAACTTGGATTTATTTTCCCGATAGGGGCAGGTTGGGTGCCTCCAACAGTCTAACTTTTCAGCAAGAAGCAGATGTATCAATAAAAATGATGCTGGCTGGCCAGTCACTACTTGTAGGAAAGTACCATCTTGCCTGGCATGTTACCCCCATATTTCACTGTATATATGTTGTTTTAGTTGTATGTGTCACTGGGACCCTGCCAGCCAGGGCCCCAGTGCTCATAAGTGTGCCCTGTATGTGTTACCTATGTTATGACTAACTGTCTCACTGAGGCTCTGCTAATCAGAACCTCAGTGGTTATGCTCTCTCATTTCTTTCCAAATTGTCACTAACAGGCTAGTGACCAATTTTGCTGAATTGGCTTGATGCCCCACAAATTCTGTCAGCACTTTGCACCAACAAATTATCAAGACTGGACTGGGCTGTGTGAGTTCCAAAGGACAAGTGCCCAAGGCAAATAAAGGGAAACCCACGCAAGTCAATATTCAAAGTCAAAACTATGAAGATTTATTCCAAATTAAGATTCATTACAGAAAGCAACAGGTATTGGCAAAGTCAAAAGGGCTTGCCAATGAAAGAGCTATTGGCTTTGCCAATATGTTTTAGCCATATTGTTCATCAGCATGGCTGTTGTTCAGAATAACAAAAGGTTAGTGGGGTAAAGGTGGTTGGGGTACAGTGGAGCATCATACAGTCAAGTAGAGTGTAGCAGAATAGAGTTTTATGGAGTTGCGTAGAAAGTCATAGCATGGTGAGTGGTTGCATGGAGTGGCCTGGAGTGGAGTTGAATGGTGTGAAGTGAAGTGGAGTGATATGGAATGGAGTGATGTACAGTGGATTGATTTAGGGGGTCATTCTGACTCCCGCCGGCCGCGGTAACCGCAGGGCCGGCGGGAGCTGCTGAATGACCGCACTGCGGTCAAATGACCGCGGCGGCCATTCTGGCTTTCCCGCTGGGCTGGCGGGCGACCACCAGAAGGCCGCCCGCCAGCCCAGCGGGAAAGCGCCTTCAACGAGGAAGCCGGCTCCGAATGGAGCCGGCGGAGTTGAAGGCGTGCGACGGGTGTCGTGGCACCCGTCGCAATTTTCAGTGTCTGCTATGCAGACACTGAAAATCTTAGTGGGGCCCTGTTAGGGGGCCCCTGCAGTGCCCATGCCATTGGCATGGGCACTGCAGGGGCCCCCAGGGGCCCCACGACACCCGTTACCGCCAGCCAGGTTCTGGCGGTCGTTTCTGACCGCGGCTGTACCGCCGCGGTCAGAATGCCCATGGGAGCACCGCCAGCCTGTTGGCGGTGCTCCCGCGGTCGTTGGCCCGTCAGAATGACCCCCTTAGAGTGCTGTAGAGTGTAGTGGAGGGAGTAGAGTGTAGTAGAGTGGAAAGGCATTGGGTGGAGAAGAGTGGCAGAGTGGAGTAGAGTGTCATAGAGTGGAGTGGCATAGAGTGTTGTAGAGTGGCTTAGAGCAGATTAGAGTGGGATAGGGGCTGTTGCATGGAGTAGAGTGTGATAAAGTAGGGTAGCATAGCCTGGAGTGGTGTACAGTAGAGTGATGCAGCGTAGAGTGGAGTGCCCTAGACTGGAGTGAAGAGTGCAGCAGTGCATTATAGAATGGGGTAGAGTGCATTGGTATAGAGTAGGATGGCCTAGTGCAGAGTAGAGAGGCAGAGAGTGAAGTGGCTTAGAGTGCAATGTCATAGAGTGTAGTAGTGCACAATAGATTAGAAATGCATAGAGTGGGTTGGCATAGAGTGCACTGGCATAGAGTGAGTGGCATAAAGTGCAGTGGCATAGAGTGTAGTGGTGTAGAGTGCAGTGGCATAGAGTCCATTTGTGTAGAGTGCAGTATAGTGGTTTAGAGTGGGGTGGTGCAGAGTGGTATAGAGCGGGTCATTCCGACCTCGGCGGGTGGCGGCACCGCCCGCCAGGCGGAAACCGCCAAAAGACCGCACCGCGGTCAAATGACCGCGGCGGTCATTCTAACTTTCCCGCTGGGCCGGCGGGCGATCTCCAAAAGATCGCCCGCCGGCCCAGCGGGAAAGCCCCTGCAAAGAGGAAGCCGGCTCCGAATGGAGCCGGCGGATTTGCAGGGGTGCGACGGGTGCAGTGGCACCTGTCGCGATTTTTGCAAAGCAGACACTGAAAATCCACGACACCCGTTCCCGCCAGCCTCTTCCTGGCGGTGTAAACCGGCAGGAACAGGCTGGCGGAAAGGGGGTCGGAATCCCCATGGCGGCGCTGCAAGCAGCGCCGCCATGGAGGATTCCCTGGGCCAGGGTTAAACCGTCGGGAAACCGCTGGTTCCCTTTTTCTGACCGCGGCTTTACCGCCGCGGTCAGAATGGCCCGGGAAGCACCGCCAGCCTGTTGGCGGTGCTTCCTCTGCCCTCCACCCTGGCGGTTTCAAACCGCCAGGGTCGGAATGAGGGCCAGAGTGTATTGGTGTAGAGTAGTGTCATGCAGAGTAAAGTGCGTAGACAGCAGTGGCACGGAGTGCAGTGGTGCAGAATAGAATAGAGTGGTGCAGAGTTCAGTGACATGGACTGCAATGGTGCAAAGTAGAGTGGCATAGAGTGCAGTAGTGTAGAGTGTACTGGTTTTTAGTAAAGTAGTGTAAAGTATAGTGGTGTACAGTGCAATGGTTCAGAGTAGATTGGCATAGAGTGCAGTGGCATGGAGTGCATATGTTTTGAATAAAGTGGTGAACAGTGCATTGGTGTCCAAGTGGGGCAGAGTGCAGTGAAGTGGAGTAGATTATTTCAGAGTAGAGTGGAGTTAAGTGGTGCACACAGCACTTTGGAGTGGTGCAGGGTAAAGTGTAGTTGCATAGAGTGCAGTGGCATAAAGTAGAGTAGTATAAAGTTAAGTGGTGCAGGTTAGATTAGAGTGTTGTGAAGTAGATTGACATAGAGTGCATTGGTGTAGAATAGAGTGGTACTGAGTAGAGTGCATTGACATAGAGTGCAGTGGTGCAGAGAGGAGGAGCATAGAGTGGAGCGGTGTAGAGTGGAGTGGTGCAGAGTGGGGTGGTTTAGAGTGCAGTTGTGAAGACTGCAGTTGTGCATAGTAAGTACAGTGGGGTAGAGTTAATTGGCTTAGATTAGAATGGTGCAAAGTAGTGAGGCATCGAGTAAAGTGGTGTAGAGTGGAGTGTTGCATGGTAGAGTGCAGTGATGCATTCTGGAGTGATATAAAGTGGAGCGGCATAGTGTGGAGTGGTACAGACTAGAGTATATGGCATGTAGTGTTGCAAAGTAGAATGGTGCAGGGTAAAGTGAAAAATGCACTGTTAAAAGGCTATCTCATTTGTACTGACAAACAGTTTACTGATAAAAGTACAGCTCAT
Organism: Pleurodeles waltl; assembly: GCF_031143425.1. Classification (NCBI taxonomy): domain Eukaryota; kingdom Metazoa; phylum Chordata; class Amphibia; order Caudata; family Salamandridae; genus Pleurodeles; species Pleurodeles waltl. The sequence continues at coordinate 1,188,638,769 of NC_090440.1, read as the reverse complement.
GTGCGGTAAGGTGTAGAAATGTCATCATCTAGTGTATTGATTTGTTCTGATCATATTCAAATATTAGTTTCCATGACATTTCAGAATTACCTAGTAGAAAAGTGTTTTAGTTGTGCTTTCCAAATTCTGATATATTTTGAAATATCTGCACAGTTTGTTTACAGACATTTAAATTATTATACTGCCTTCCTTCAGCACATCCAAAGTAGCCAGCATGATTGTCACATATATCCTCTCACTTTGAAGCCAGAGAAAAAAAAGTAAACACCAAATTCTCTTGGCGACAAAACCTGACATTTGCACTCTCTCTATGAATGCACAGCAAATATGACGAGATAAGAACAAGATTTAAGGGCCTGTTTACAGGAAGCAAGTACTGGTGGAAGAATACAGTAAATAGTTTATGGGCAACAGAAGGTACAAACTCAAACTGGAGACACTAAAAACAAATTGAGCCAGCAAATAAAAAGCAAGCACATGTGAGTTACAAACCACAAATCCAATGGTAATTGATGGGAAGGAATGCATTTCCAGGTGATCTTTATGAATGTCCCCAAGATGTTATTAGCAAACGACAAGCTGCACTGTCTGGTAGGCTTTTAACTTCTCTCTCTTTCTCTCTTTCTCTCTCTCTCTCCATATATATATATATATATATATATATACATATATATATATATATATGCATGTCACAAGTCACGAGAAAAATTCTAAGTATGGAATCAAATAGCAATCCATCATAGGAGCTGCCCCCCTAGAAAGCAGAGAAAAGCATAGCACATATCACAAAAGTAGCAATTTTTATAGGTTGGGAGGAGTAGAAAACCACAGTCTTTGCATGGTATGAATTATGCCCATGACCTGTACTAATAACGTTTCATGACATAAACCAATCAGCATTGCAGAACGTATGTTACCTAAAACAGGCTATCCTCCACCACCCATTGTTAATATTCTAATTTCTCCTTTAACCTGCAGACAAGGGGGAATGACTAAGATTGGGCAAAATTTCTCAAATTGAGTGTTATGATTGTTACCCGAAACTCCTGCAATTATGCAATTACGCACCTTGGGATAATTATGCACCATTCACTGTAAATATGTACAGTGAATGGTTTAATTTGTGGTAATTCCCTGTAAAAACTTATAGCAAACACACAGGAACAACAGAGCACAAGAGACTGTTGATCGCAGCGCTCTTGTTTAAATGCATCCTCATGCCAAAAATTTAAGCAATGAGGCTTTTTTCACCAACATATGGGGTGAAATAACTGATTTGCAACTTGCAGGATTATGAGTGCACAATTTTGAACTAATTTTGCACAGTTACGCAAAAGCAGATTCACGTGAATTTTGCACAACTTAGAATGACATTGCAGTACTGAACAATAAAGTAATTTGGAATTAATAATTGCTAAATTGAAGCAGCAAGCAACTTCAGCTTTGAACGTTGCAACATTATGAAAACGTCTCCAGCAGTGCTTCCTTCAAAGCACAAAAAAGACACACAATCTACAGTCTTCAGCACAAAATAAATCCCATTTTGACTATTCTAGGAACAAAAAAAAGTACTGTAGAGAAATAAACATGGATGTAGGACATTTTCCATTGTAGGTTCAAAAGCCACATTGTCTTCAGCTTACTTTGCAAAATGAGAATTTCCTTTGTAGGAATTTGGGTTCAATAGTTGAGGGGTGGAAGCACCACTCAGGCAACATCCACAATCCTTCTCAGGGTGAATTTCAAAAGTCACTAAATTAAACTTTGCTTATCCCTCAAGCAGGTTGGCACAAAGGCAGTTGGGATTAACTTGTATAAAGTTTATTCAGCACCTAAAGAGTAATAAAGTGAAAACACAACACAAGAAAAATCCCAAACCAATTTAGTAAAACAGAGTACATTTTAATAAATAACATGATACCAGAATGAGAACATTCTGATCAGTTGAACTGGAGATATTACTTTTAAAACTTTTAAGTAAAAAAATAAAGCCCAGAAGCAGAAAACGCTACTCACCTTTATCTGGTCATGCTAGACTAGGGGAAAGTCACAGGTTTAGGTCGACTGCCACGAAGAACCATTTGGATACAGGGACTAGGTTAGTCCTACTTAAGAGTTACCTCCTCAAGTCCAGTGCAAAGAGTTCCATTCGCCTTAGAGGAGACTGTGAGGAGGAGGCTTTTGGTGTGATCAGCAGGTTGAGCATTGCAGGCATCATTCCAGTAATGCAAAGAACCAGTTGTTACTGGACCTTTGTGCTGGTTTATTGCAACAGATGTTCACTCTCGGCTCAAAGTGCAGGTCTTGTGTCCCTGGTTGACGTGGACTGTCGCTGTTGGCGAAAAGAGCAGACCCTAGCAGAGTTTTGCATTGACGATACTCACTGGTGACAAAAATCTGATCAGTAGAACTGGAGATTTTGAATTTTTTAATATTAAGTCAACGTAGAGCCAAGAAGCAGAAAGCGCCACTTGCAGTTAACTGGTCGTGTTAGACCATGGAAAGTCACAAGTTCAGGCTGATCATCCTGGAGCACCGGCTGGGTACAAGGAACAGGTTAGTATTGCTTAAAAGTTACCTTCTCAAGTCGAGTGCAGAGTTTTGTTTGCTTTGCAGGAGCTGCATGGAGGGGGCTTTGGGTGTGAAGAGCAGTTCAAGCATCACAGGCGTTCATTCCGGTGGCATGCAGAGGAAGTTGTCACTGAAGCTTTGTGCTTTGTTGATCATCGCTGATCATCGTTCTCAGCTCAAAGTGAAGGTCTTGCATCTCTCGTCAAAGTGGATGATCGCTGCCTGTGCACAAAGTTGGTCCCAATAGAGTTTGGCATTGGCGATCCTCGCAGGCGGCAGAGGTTTAGCACAAACAAGCTTTTTTATGATTTGAAGACTATAGAAACATGTTCTACATAGGAATTACTGCACACCTCTTGAAGAGACTCCAGACAACACAGAACTCAGCAGCAAGACACATACTCAGCCTCCTCAGAAGAACCCACATCACACCTTATCTCAAGAAACTACACTGGCTCCCAATTCAGAAGAAATGCCAGTTCAAGATTCTCACCAATGCCAACAAGGCCCCGCACAATGAAGGACTAAAATACATCAACAAATGCCTGACCTTACACCAACCTATCAGACACCTCTGATCATCTTCCCTCTCTCTCGCAGATACCCAATGGATCCGTCAAGCCAACAACAGAGGACACTTCTTCCCACACCTGGCAGCCAAGGCTTGGGACAACCTCCCCCTGCACCTCAGGACCGCATCATCACTCCAGTGTTTTAGTGTTCGAATGATCATACCTCCATGCAGCAGCGTATAGCTGCATCACCTCAAGATCCTCACGGGTAATTTGCAACACTCTATAAATGTTGATTGATTGATTAATTAACAGGATAACAGGATTTTCACATTTTACTTCAGAAGAGCTCTCACTGATGCCAGCCAAGGGTTCAGGACTTGGCTGGGGATGGATTAAACTCACATGCCCTACTTTGTGAATGTCATGCATTCCCTGCCTTAGGAGAGGCTAGGGCCTACCTTAGGGCTGACTTATTAGTATTAAAAAAGGAGGTTTGGACCTAAAAAAAACTTATTTTGTCTGGTCAAAATTCCAGTTTAAAACTCCACTGCAGGTTGCAGTGACAGGCCTTACTCATGTTTTGCAGTGCTACTTTGGTGGGTAGTACAATGAGTGCTTCTGCCCACTAGCAACATTTAATTTACAGGCCCTGGGTATATGTAGTACTACCTACTAGGGGCATACAAGCAAATAAATATGCTAATCAGGCGTAGGCTGCATAATGTTTTAAGGAGAGAGCACAACCAGCTGAGCACTGGTTAGTATGGGAATAGTGCACAGAGTCCTTATGCCAACAAACGCAAGATTAGCAAAAATTAGGGAGTGAAGGCAAAAGGTTTGGGGAATACCACACCCAGGATGTCAGGTCTAATAGCCTTTAGATTTATTTTTGAGTCCTTGTTATGCTAACATAAACACACATAAATGAACATTGAACTTACATTAATAAATCTTCTCTAACATTGTAGGGATTCCATGTAACAAGTGAAGTGAAGAGTGGCTTCAAGCATCAAGCATTGTTGTTTGCAGCAGGTTACACAGTGGAGTTTATTTGGCTGAACTACTACCTACTGGTCATGTAGACGTTTTACCAGTAGAGGGTGGTACCATCAAAGCCATTTAACAAAAGGGTGGTATTTGGAACAGTCCAGAAGGTTGATGGTATGAAACAGTGCTGGCAGGGTCCACAATTACAAAGAGACAGAGGTCAACACTTTTGGTCATGAAATGCATATCGCCCAGCATCGAGATGGTTCTGTGTCGCAGACGAGGTGACTCTAGCCTCGGCTTTGTCTGAATCCTTGCTGGTAGTCCATAAGAAGACATCAGTCTTGATTTGCTTATGTATCTACTTTGTAGCAGTCTTCTCGGTGTGTTCATTGTGGAAGGAGAGGTTGATGACTGGGCTTTAATTGGACAGAAAGCTTTAGAAGATATTTTCAATAGAGAAAGGATGTATCCAGTTTGCGGTCATCAGGGAACATGTCTTGCATGATTAATGGGTTGATGAGATTTAACCATGATTTGTGTACTTCAAGAATTTCAGGGTTTAGGGTAGAACAACATTTTGTTAATTGCTGCATGCAACAGTTGTGCCTTTTTCTCTCGCTTAGCCGTCAAAATGCAAGAGCAACTCATTGCTATGACCATGAGGCCTCTGAGCACAAGTAAAATGTATAAGAAATAGCTAATCACTCTAAAACGGCCATCAATGAAGGATAAGCCCCACATCCCTAAAATATTCCAGTAAGGTAAAAAGATGATGTCCAAAACAGAGGAAACAAAAGACGGTTTCAGGCACTCAAGAGCGCTGCTGGAAGAATAGGAACGGAAGTCTGGCAGAGAGACAATAGTCTGAATCCACAGCAGACAAAAAATATCAAATTAGAGGCAAAGGTCTCCTGACAAAAACTGGATACAATGCACTGTAACAATATAATTACTGACTGATAATCTTATACAGGAAAATTTTAGGAAATGTTGTAACATGAACAAGAAGTAACAGACTAGAACTGCAGAAGCCATGATGGTTTGGATACCATTTTTAGAAAGATTGAGGCATTATCTCCACTCCTAAACATATGATTCAGCATGGGCAGTCATTTTGACTTGTCATAATTTCTTCTATACCTGCATGTCTTTAGTATATTGCCATGTTCATGGAGGCATGCTGCCTCTACCACCCACCTGACCAGGTGATTCAGCGCTGTGCCCTGGGAAACAAGAGCTCAATATCCAGATAACCTAATGCTGCCTCATCCACCCACTCAAAATCTGCTGCAGGAAGCTAAACACCCAGCATGGTTGCATCCCTGCCTGGGGAAATGGTGTGTAAAAAACAGGATTCATATCAAGAGTCATGCTTTGAGGTAAACACACCTCACAAGCCCCACAACCTCACCAAAAGTGCGGACCCTGGATGAGCGCAACACCATATAGGTGGATACGATGCACGGTCAGATAGGTGGAATGGCTGTTGATGCCTCAGTTTTGAGGGGAACATAGTATATACACTAAATTCATCTTCTGAGTGTTCTGTTTAGGGGTCCATGGTGGGAGTTCCATAGTGCTTGATAGCCTTGAAGACTTTTCTGCTTTAGTTACCGACTTTGTTGATATAGTTACAGTAGTAACTTGCTTCGGTCATTGGGATAATATTCCAGGAAGGAGAGCAGTGTACTTTCAGGAGTCCCCAGGTCATCCAAGTTACAAGACTTTCACCACCTCCCTTCTTTTCTTTGACTGGCACATTTACTGGTGAGTTAATAGTTCATAAACAACTGTTGTTAATTAGACAAACAGCGCCCGACTTTCATAAGTGCAGGTGTTCACAAATAAATGTAGGTGCTGCCACTGAGAACCATCACCTCAAAGTAAGCACTGGTAAGGACATTTATGAATGTGGCAATTCAATTTGTGTACCACAGAGATTAAAGAACAGAGGGCCTGATTTAGTGAAAGTGGAGCCTCACCCAGTGCAGCTCCACTTTTCTTGTGCCCCTTAGTGCCCCCCTAACACTACCAGGTGTAGGAAAGTACCATCTTTCTTGGCATCTTACCCCCATTTTTACCGGTATGTCAGTATGTTTTGCCTGTCTCACTGGGATGCTGCTGGTCAGGACCCCAGTGCTCATAGTTTACGGCCTAATATGTGGGTCTGTATAGTGCTTGACTGTGTCACTGAGGCTCTGCTAATCAGAACCTCAGTGCTTATGCTCTCTCTGCTTTTAATTTGTCGTTGTAGGCTCGTGACTTCATTTACCAATTTCATTTGGCACACTGGACCCCCCTTATAAGTCCATAGTATATCTTAACTAGGTACCCAGGGCATTGGGATTCCAAGAGATCCTTATGGGCTGCAGCATTTCTTTTGCCACCCATAAGGAGTTCAGACAAACCCTTTCACAGGACTGCCACTGCAGCCTGCGTGAAGTAACGCACATGTTATTTCACAGCCATTTTCACTGCACTTAAGTAACTTATAAGTCACCTATATGTCTATCCTTCACTTGCTGAAGGTTAGGTACAAAGTTATTAAGTGTGAAGGCACCCTTGAACTAGCAAAGGTGCCCCCACATAGTTCAGGGCCATTTCCCGGGACTTTGTGAGGGCGGGGACCCCATTACACGTGTTCACTACATGTAGGTCAATACCTATAAGTAGCTTTGCAATGCTAACTCTGAATAGGGCCATTTAAGGTGTCTAACATCATGGAATTGTCCTTCCATTCCAAATATGGTATTGGGGAGCCAATTCCAGGCATCCTGGGGGCTCCACCATGGACCCCCAGTACTTCCAAACCAGCTCTCTGAGGCTTGCACTGCAGCTACAGCTGCTGCCACCTCACAGACGGGATTCTGCCCTCCTGGGGTCTGAACAGCTCAGTCCCAGGAAGGCAGAACAAAGCATTTCCTTTGGGAGCAGGGTGTTACACCCTCTCCCTTTGGAAATAGGTGTTACAGGCTGGGTTGGGGTAGCCTCCCCAAGCCTCTGAAAATGCTTCGAAGGGCACAGATGGTGCCCTCCTTGCACAAGCCAGTCTACACCGGTTGAGGGACCCCTTGTCCCCTGCTCTGGTGCGAAACTGGACAAAGGAAAGGGGAGTGACCACTCTCCTGTCCATCACCATACTAGGGGTGGTGCCCAGAGCTCCCCCAGTGTGTGCCAGACTTCAGCCATCTTGCTTTGCAAGGTGTGGGGGAACTCTGGAGGGCTCTGAGTGGCCAGTGCCAGAAGGTGATGTCTCAGACCCCTCCTGATAGGTCCTTACCTGATAAGGTAGCCAATCCCCCTCTCTGGGCTATTTAAGGTCTCTCGTGTGAGTTCTCTTCAGATTCTACATGCAAGTTTAAAGCAGGAATCCTCTGCAACTACTACTTCATCCCCTGGCCTTGGATCAATCGCAGCCTGCTCCAGGAAACGCTGTAACAGCAACAAAGTATCCACAAGGGATACTTTTCCTCTGCAACTTCAGCTCCAACCAGCAACTGCAACAGTTTCCAGGGTGTGCACTCTCTGAGGACTCCCTGTCTTCATCCTGCACCAGAGGGACCAAAGGAATCTCCCGTGGGATGACGGAGTCACTCCCCTGCTCACGCAGGCACCTTACAAGTCGACGACTAGAATTTCTGGACTCCTCTCACAGCGACGAGGGAGCTCCTAGAAACACAGAGGGTGGACCCCATTGACAAGGACTGTCCTGAGGTCCTGCTGACGCAATTTGGAGGAGGTAAGACCTTGCCTTCCCTGAGAGCGACGATACCCCTGTGCACTGCATCTTCTTCACCTCCTGAGGCCTCTGTGCATTATTTGAAAAATTTCTTCATGCACAGCATGGCCCAGGTCCCCAGCACTCTATACTGTGGCGCTCAACTTGCTGAGTTGACCTCCGGCGGCGTGGGACCCTTCTTTGCAGTGCTGCACCAACCGCATTTTGCACCTCCTTTGTCCCCATGTCTTGGGACTCCCATGGGTGCTGTCTGGCAACCTGAGGGCTCTCTAAAGTGCTGAGAGCACCCTCTTCTTCCTCATACAGAGTTGAGGCCCTCAGATCCCTCTTGGGTCCAGCCAGCACCATTTTGACGCAAAACTCACATGTGTCGTAACCAAGGCTTGCTGGCGATTTCCAACAGAAAATCACATCTGCATCCATCTTCACTTTCTGTGACATCTTTTGCATCATGCAGGATCCCGCTGGCATCTTCTGAGGGTGCATTCCTGCAGTCTTCGTCCAACCGGGGACTCTTCTTTTGCACCCTCTTATGGGTTGGCAGTAGCTCCTGGCCTTCCTGGAACTTCTTTCGACTTCTGGACTTGGTCTCCTTCTTTTGCAGGTCTTCAGGTCCAGGAATCCAGCAGTTGCTGTTTGCAGAATTGGTTGGTTACTGCAATAATCCATATCAATCACGAGGTGTAGTGTGTACTAAGGAAACTTGCAGTACTTTACTTCTGCTTTTCTGGGCTCTGGAGTGGGGTAATTTATTTACCTTTACTGTATTCTTACTCTCCATGTGATTCTGCACACACTACATTTGTCTAGGGGGGAATTTGTGATTCGCATTCCATTTTCTTAGTATATGGTTGGTGTTGCCCCTAGACCTATTTTCTCCCTTTGCATTCTATACCATTTCCTATTGTTTGCATTATCCTATGTCTAATTACTTGCCTTATTTTGGTGTCTAGTGTATATATTATGTATAATACTTACCTCCAGAAGGAGTATTGTCTCTAAGATATTTTTGGTACTGCGTCACCCAAATAAATACCTTTATTTTTGGTAACACTGAGTATTGTCTTTACTTGTGTATAAGTACTGTGTAACTATAAGTGGTATTGCATGAGCTTTCCATGTCTCCTAGTTCAGCCTAAGCTGCTCTGCTATAGCTACCTCTATCTGTCTAAGCTGCTAGAACATATTACTTCACTAATAAGGGATAACTGGACCTGGTATAAGGTGTAACTACTGAAGGTACCCAAAAAAAAACCAGGCCAGCCTCCTACAACATGTGTGCACCATATCTAGGATACGGTGCACCGTGGCGGTAGTTAGAGGAACTAGCATCAACATTTTTGATGTTAGTTAGGAGCTTATCAGGATTAGCATAAAAATTGTTGATGCTAATCCTTCAAAGCCCATTGAGGCCCATTGTAAACAATGGTGTTCCTTCTTTTAATGCCTGTTCTGAGCAGGCATTAAAAGTGCTGAAAAATATGATGCAAAGAAATTTCTTAGATTTTTTTGTGCCATTTTCTCGCCCTCCTAAAGGTGGAATGCCCCCATTGTATACATTATGCCTGGCACAGGCATAAAGGAGTGCAAAGGGTTACAAAGCGGTGAAATGCATACATTGCGCCACTTTGTGGATTTGGCACTACGATTTTGACCTCATTGGGCCAAATTAGCGTAAAAAAGTCACTAATGTGGCACACGGAGGTGCTAGAGGCTCTTAACTCTGCCCCACAGTATATACAGGGTGCTGCCTGATATGTTGGCGCCTGTGCTATTAGGATGCCTAAGAAGCCTCACCAAAGAGGTCCAATTTCTTACTACAAAACCATCACTTAAAATAGTAAAAGTTTTGCAATCAGTCAATAATGACCACTATCATAAAATGTGTGTGCAACTCAAAGCTTCAATCCTTTATTTATCCACCTCACATTCATGAGCTTGGCCACTATAAACTTAATCCATTCTGTTTTTCACTATTCCACTGATATAAAATGCTAAAATATTGTGAACCTGTTTTTTCTCAACAACATTTTAAAATACACAGCGTAAAGTAATTTGAACAACATTCACAGTACAAGCATTTATACAATTATAACATGCACATTAGTTTTGAAAAATTGTCACCTTGGATTAATCATAATAAATGAAATTGCAATTTCAAAGGTGATTAAATGATGATATGCTACTATTAAATATCAGCTATACTTTAATAGCCACATTCACAAATAAGAATTTTCTGCCAAAATGTATTTTTCCTGACAGAAAATATCAATAACTGTTCAAAATTCTACATGAATTATACACATCACTAGAAAGATATAATTCAGTAATTTTAGGAAAACCTACAAAGGATCTTTTCCCAGACCAAAACTATAGGGCTGATTACAACTTCAGTGGTCATGGGACCACTGTACCATCTTTAGCAGTCCGACCGTCTCCTCCTCGGTGGTACAACAATCTTATTATGATATGTGCGGTTGGACCGCCACCAGACCGCCTCTGGAAGGGACAGCAGTGGTCAATGATGGCAGAGCTGGCATTGGCACCACGTGAATATAATGACTTGCCTTCCCACCGATCTTGTCATGGCAAGGACACCACCATGAAAAGGTCATCGGAAGGGCAGGTAAAGGGCCACAAAATGGGCCCCAGTGTGAATAAGCCCATATGGATTGTGGGTGGATCCCATGTTATTCCCCCTATGCCCGCAATGTTGGTGGGTGGACTGTTTGCCATGCACAGCATAGTGCATAGAAACGGTGTGCCTGACTTGCTACTTGCTGGACGCGCAGCAGTGTAGCCGGCATTGGCTTCAGGCTCTCTCCTACAGCCCAAGCATGCTGCTGCCTTGACTACACTACTGACACACCACCAGCTCCCCCTGGGATGTCGTAATGCGGCAGTCAGGATGCCACCGGCTTTGCAGTGTTCTCTTTACTGCCACCAATACGGGAGGCCATGTGTCCACCAAAGTCATACTCTGCCCCTTTGTGAGCGCAAGGGCCATTCCACAAGATATTAACATGCATTACCCGTGAGCAAATGTAAATGTGCTATGCAAATAGGACTTAATTCCCGAAATATTTCTTCCTCCATTCTCTGCGTGACTCACCCTGCTAATGGAAGATACTGAATTCCGCAATTCAGGCATGGAGTGGAGTTCATACACGCATGCAAGGTTGGGTTTTGGCGCTTTCTCACAACTGCCACGATACTCCTGGGCCACTAGCAAGGGCTCACAAGGCTTTGCATTCCATTGCGCTGTTTCCAGCCATGTACATGAGACTTAGGGGGTTATTACAACTTTGGAGGAGGTGTTAATCCGTCCTAAATGTGACAGATATACCACCAGCCGTATTACGAGTTCCATAGGATATAATGGACTCGTAATACGGCTGGTGGTATATCCGTCACTTTACCGTCACTTTTGGGACGGATTAACACCTCCTCCAAAGTTGTAATAACTCCCTTAGTGGCATATTTATACTTTGTTTGCGCCGTTTGATGCACATTCGGCGCAATTCGCGCACCATATTTAAACTTTGACGTCCGCTGACGTCAAAATTCCTCTGTGTGCGTCATTTTTTAGATGCGGGAAACTGCCTTGCGTTAATGACATGCAAGGTAGGCGTTCCTGCCCAAAAAATGACTTTAAGGCCTGTGCGCCTTAATTATACGTCAGCGTCATTTTGGCGCACAGGAGGGGGCAGGCCTTAAAAAACGGCGCACAGCCTGATGTGCGCTGGGTTTTAACGCCTGGGTCATGGCAGGTGTTAAGGGACCTGGGGGCTCACTTCCATGGTCTCTGACCATGGAAGTAATCCAGAGGAGCCCTTCCCTGACCCCAGGGACACCCCCTGCCACCCTCGCCCACCCCTGGAGGACACCCATGGATGGGGGACCCATCCCAGGTAAGTACCGGTAAGTTGAGGTAAGTATTTTTTTTTTTTTTAAATTAAGTGGCATAGGGGGTCCTAATTTGGGCCCCCCTACATGCCACTATGCCCAATGACCAAGCCCAGGGGACAGAAGTCTGCTGGGCATGACCAATGGGCAACGGGCCATGACTCCTGTCTTTCCTAAGACAGGAATCATTTCAATGGGGGTTGTGCGTCAAACAATGGCGCAAGTCCGGCTTGCAGCACGATTTTTGCCTCAAATCTGACTTGCACCATTTTTTGATACACAACCCCCATTTTACCCTACACCGGCGCTGCCTGGTATGAGTAATTTTTTTTTACTCAGACCAGTCCTCAGAGCCGGCTAACGTAATTCCTTAAATAAGGCGCCCGCATGGCGCGTAGGAATGGCGTTAGCCGGCGGTAACATTTTTGATGCAAACCAGCGCCGGCATTGGTTTGCATCAAAAAGAATAAATATGGGCCCTAGCGTTTACTTGTGCAGCTTCCAGCTGTGACAGCAGCCAAAACAGTCCAGCTCGTGAGCTGAAATGCACCTGGAGTAGATTTTTTACTCCCGATATATCTAAATCTAGTTCAAAAAGTGTTTTTGTTTGTGGATTTTCTTTTCAATGGACGCTTCAAGTTGTTTTTTTAAATTGAGAAGCCTTTATTTTCAAACAGGAAGGAAGTGTCCCTGATACTCCAACTTCCTGTTTCAGGCCAGCAGGCTCTTCCCTGTGCTTTGTCCATCTCCTGGTCACTTTTCACTTGGATTTCGAGGTAGAAGGATCACTCTCTTTGTCTCCTGGATATACCTTTGGATTTAAGGACTTTATTTTTGTGAAATCACACAACTGAGTTAAAAAACTATTGAATAAGGGTGTTGTTTGTTTGCTTGGGCATGTACCAGTATTTCTTTGTACTTTAATTTGATTTTAACACGTCTATGGTGGTGAGGAGCCTAGACTTTAAGTATGGGCCTAGTTATCATTTATTTTGCATTTCATTGATTTTTCATCTTTTGTAAAGGAAAATTGTTTCACAGCTCAGTGGCTGTCATTTTCTACATATTTGTAACATTTGCACTGTTACTTTACTATGTGGCCTAGATTTCCAAATGGCCATCCAGCCAGTAGGCCCAGTACTAGTAGTCAGTAGTGCATTAAATAAATATTTTGGTGGTATATGTTTTTGAAACTTCAGTTAGGACAGGGATGCCATTGGATCAATTTGAAAATGTTGGCTACTTTTGCATTTCATTTTCATTGCAAAAAGTGTATATGTTGTGTTGTAATATTTAATGGCATAGGAGGATGTGTGTACTGTTGTAAAATTTTTATAGCTCAGTTAGTTTTCATATTTTGCTTGCTGAATTATATTAGTGTTTTCTTACCACCATGCCTCCTTATGGCCAGGGTGTGTGTGTGTGTGTGTGTATGTGTGTTTGTTTGTCATTGTCCACCATTTGTCTTTGTTTGTCTTTGTTCTCCATGCCATGTTGCCAGGGGCCATTTTGTGTAGAGTATGTCTATAGGCTTGCATTTATTCTTTGTTCTCCATGGCTCCTTGTTCGCAGTTTTTGTTTGACCATGGTTGCCATTTTGTCCATCCAGCCAGTGTCCTTTTGAATATAGGCTTGCATGTGTTCCTTTGCCAGAAGCCTACATGTGTTCTTTCTTTGTTCCCCATGTCTCTTTGCTTCTTCTTGTTGTTTTATCATGTGGCTGTCAGCTATTTTGTGCATTTTTGCGATAGACTTACTTACAAACCTCGTTAACGATTGATCATTTGTTTATTTTAAGTTCATATTTTATTTTTTCAATTCTATTTTCTATTTTAATTTTGTATTTTATTTTTGTATTCAATATTTTTTCATTGAATTGTTTATTTAATTTTTAATTTTTAATTTTATGTTTTGAATTCTAGTTTTTTATTTTAACTTTTTATTAAAAAAATGTATTTCTTGTTTTTCTTTACATTTTTATATTAGTTATTTAATTTATTTATATTTTGTATTTTTTGTTTTAATTTATTTTAACTCAGCATTTTACCTTGATCCATACATACAGAGACATTCTTCTATCCATCCATCCACCGAAGACACACAGCCACACCACAGCATTTGTTTTTTTTAGGTGTCTAATAATTCCATTTCCTCCTGGATACTCTGGCTGCGGAGCACTCCAGACAAGCCAGCAGCGTAATTCATTATTTTAATGATTATTCCATTTACCCTGGACCATCTTGCTGCCATACGTTTTTTGAAGGATTATTCAATTTACTGATGCAACTCTCTCTGGCTACATCTGGTGTCTCCTTTAAAACAGATAGAGATAAAGCAAAGAGCTATAGCTGCATGTTGTGCTGCCTGATTTGAAATCAAATTCTATGGTGTGGTGGTGTAGTTTGCAATGTTTGATAAAATTGGTATTTATTACATACATAACCAACCACACTAATATTGCATTTGTTTGTACTATTTCAACCTGCAATATTGGCACATTTCACTAACTAAATGTTTTTCTTGCTTGGTTGCCTTTCAGTGCACAAAAGGAGACCTCACATCAACCGTAGTCCTGCCAAATAGAAGGCCTTACAGTTACTTCCTCTTGTACATCTTAGTGCCACTGCCAACTTATAGCTTGAGATGGCCCCAAAGAAAGTTGCTCCCAAGAAATTGGCCAGTGAGAAGAAGCAGCTTTTCACCAGTGTCGTGCCAACTGCAACTTTTTTGGGGAGACATGTGCCTTCCACACTGGCCTCCGGGGAGGAACCTGGAAACAGCACTCCTGCATCAACAGGACTACCTTAACCTAATCCCAAGACCTTGTCTGTCAGTGAGACAGCCACTACAATCATGGCGACACCGATGAGCAGCAAACTGGATTTGTCCCTTTTGCAATGTAGTACCTAATAGTTTCAGGAATCGGAGGAAAGTGGACAGCAGCCACAGCCAGCAATAGTCTTCCAGAAGTTGGTGCAGAACAGGAGGTCCAGCTTCCTGCCTAGCAAGAACCTCCACTTTTAGAATTAATAGCTTACATATCTCCAGCAAGAAAAGAAAAGGGAAGGGTACTCTCTACCATCTTCTCCAAACACCACTTCTGATGACGATGAATAGAGATGCCAGGAGAGGCTAGGGAAAAGAATAGTTTCAGAAAGCTTTAGAAGCATTAAAGGGGATGATGATGTGGAGGATGATGACAATGAGCCTGTCATTGTGGAAGCTGGCACAGAGGAGTCCGACATTACTATCTAACCTGTTCCTAGGGATGTGGCACAGGCAGCACCACTACTCCCATATTTGTAAGGCCGCAGCAGAGACCTGCACCAACCTATGCCCCAGTAGAAGTATGCAATGCAGAGAGGCCATTGACACACCCACCTACCTCCAGGCTTTGGCAGTGGCCCAATAAGAAAGTAGTCCTACACAGTTTGGGATTTTTTTACAATTAGGGAACAGGAGGAGAACATTGCGAAATGCTCTATTTGCCACAGAAGCATTTGTCGAGGTAAGTAAGCCTGGTTCACATTATGGTATCCTGCTTCATAATTTGGTCTGTTACTGCCACATAATTCCAGTGGCCCTGCATATAACTAAAGCATTTCCATTTACCTCCTTCCTTTATCTGCAGCAAAAAATTAAAATTTTGCCACTGAGCATCCTCGTTTAAATCTGCCATGCTAATTCCAATAGAGTAGCATTTTCACCACCCCACTATCAGAGTTGCTGGCTGGCTAACACAAAGCATTATGAACACTCCCTGCAAATAGTCATGGTGACATTTAATGGAACATTGAGATTTATATGAACCGCCTCAAATTAAAAATTCAGGGCCTGTTGTATACTTTTTTAGCGCCGCATTTGCATCATTTTTTAACGCAAAAGAGGCGGAAACTTACAAAATTCAATGATATTTTGTACGTTTGCGCCGAGTTTGCGTCAAAAAATGACTCAAATGCGGTGCTAAAATTTTATAAATCTGGCCCTCACTTTTTTAGCCCGGTCTTCTGGTGATACAGTGTTACATTAGGAATGTGCCCCTTATACCCATTAGTATTCAGAGATCTCTTGGCTGTACATGTCTACTCTACAGCTGACAATATGGGGGATGGTTAAAATGTTTCAGAAAATATCACTGAAAAGTTAACCAGCACATATTTATCAATTTGGGGACATTCGTAAAAGAACATGTACTAATGGGGCTGTGCCATACCATCTCAAGCATTTGCATATTTAACTGGCACCCGGCACAGTGTCCCCCTGGCAAATACAGATAGCACTTGCGCAGTGTACAGCAATCCCCACTGACAACATGGATTCCATTGTTCATGTAGTAAATATGGGAACTGCAGGGAAGCAGCAAGTGTTGTATTTTGCATGGGTTCCCATTGTCAGCAAGGGATCCTTTGCCATTTAGCATTCAAGCAGCACATCTGAAACAAATCAACTAGTCACAGGCCTTTTTTTCGAGTATGTTTGCTATGAGACATTACACATGGCAGGAGAGCACACAAATGCTTATAACATTACATAAGATGACATAACATTTCCACAAATTGGCATGCTTTAGTTTACAGGCACAAAAATAAGTAAACATAAAATGATTGTCTTCCTAACTTATCAGAGTTCTACATCATTAGTGGTATAACTCCTGGCAGTTATCAAAAGAGACTCAAGTCCCTTATTTTAAACACAAACTTAGGCCCTGATTTGTACTTTTTGGTGCAAAACTGCACTAACGCCGTTTTGCACCAAAACGTTTAACACCGACTTTCACCATTTCTGTGCACCAGCCGGGCACCATATTTATGGAATGGTGCAAGCCAATGCAAAGGGGAGGCTAGCGTAAAAAACAAATACGTTAGTCGGGTGAGGCTGGTGGTATGGAAGAAGGGGGTTTTGCACCAAAAAATGACACTAGGCAGGTTAGAGTAAAATAAATCACTCTAACCTGCCTAGAGTCATTTTCTGATGCAAAACCATCCATACCACATGACTTCTGTCTTAGAAAAGACAGGAGTCATGCCCACCACCCCAATGGCCAGCACAGGGGACAAGGGTTCACTGGGCATGGCCATTGCACCCTGTGCCACGTAGGGGGGCCCATTTCAGGGCCCCAGTGGCATTTAAAAAAAAAAACTTACTTATACTTACCTGGGATGGGGTCCCCCATCCTCCGCTGTACCTCTGATGTGGGTGGGGGAGTCCCTGGGGCACGGATAGGGCACCTGTGGGCATATTTCATGGTATAATTATTTCATGGAAATAAGCCCACAGGTCCCCTAACGTCTGCCCTGACCCAGGCGTTAAAAAATGGTGCAAAGCAAACTCTGCACCACTTTTTGACCCCTCCTTCCCCCTGTGCATGATTTTTGCACAGAAGGATGAAAAAGGCGCTAGGGCCTTAGAGTCATTTTTTGCACTGTAACGCCTACTTTGCATCTTATTGACACAAGATAGGTTTCCACGTCACAAAAATTACTTTAACTCCATAAATTTGCCACTAGACGGGCCTAGTGCCAAAGTATAAATATGGAGTTCGTTGTGCACTGAATTTGCGTAAAACAAATTACGCAAATTCGGCACAAAACAAGTATAAATATGCCCCTCAATGTTTTTTGGAAAAAAATCCTTCCCCATGGTGAAAGGAAGCAAAGGTTCACGCTGTGTTTTCCACATGTTTATAGGGCTAGCATAAAAGGGATAGCATCAGCCCGTGGCTTTTGTTTCCACGTTTCAGACATGACTTTACAAGCAATGGATTACCTAGGCCCCTTGTTTTGGCACCCTGCCAATAAATAGTGTCCTTTTTAAAGGAACGGAAGACAAAAAACACACCCACACAACCCGTTCCGAATGTTTTTTTATCCCAAGTGCACTATTTTTACTGCCCGGTTTGAACCATATGATGCCATGGGTGATCAGACCTTGCTCAGATGCCTAAAATAAAACGGAATTTAAGACACAGCCCTTGCTTGCCTTCAGAAATTCTTAACCAACATGTCCTTACGCATACAGTTGGACTTGCACTTATCTGATGCTAGGTGGCTAGGAGTATTACTTGTTCTGTCCCGCAGTGCACTGCCTCTGTTTGTTTTCTATATGGACCCTTTGCATTTCCTCATCCAGACTTTCAATGCGACTTTACCCATGGGTGCCACAACATCCGGATTAGTTTTCAAAACTGATGGGAACATAGCCAAAGAAAGAATTGAAGCTATGTTGAACTGTTTATGAGGTGCCATAATTTGGATAAGGAAAACAACATAAATTGAACAGGAATAAAACTGAAAATCTGGGCACATTAAAACAATTCCTAGTTCAAGAACTAGCTTTTTGGCCTCCTAATTTGGATGAAAAACTGCACCCATTCAACTTGTAAAATGTCTAGGTTTGACTCACAATGAACTGTGTCAAACCAGGTGTGATTTAGACGGTTCGATCTAGTATCTCCTGCTACTACAGCACAGAATCAAGTTACAGGTCCCTTCGTATTGTATATGGTCATCAGGACCATCCCCCTTTCGCCAAAAATATTCTCACTGTGAAGGAGACATTAAAACTGTTAACGCGTCCGTCTATGCTAATTTATACACATCAGGACTCGTTTTAGGTCGATTAACCTTTTGACCCAGTGGTGAGTCTCCGTAGGACGAGATTACCAAACATCAATTTTATTTCACAAT
The DNA here is from genome assembly GCF_031143425.1 of Pleurodeles waltl. Classification (NCBI taxonomy): domain Eukaryota; kingdom Metazoa; phylum Chordata; class Amphibia; order Caudata; family Salamandridae; genus Pleurodeles; species Pleurodeles waltl. Next base: position 1,188,620,362 of record NC_090440.1, on the reverse strand, counting down.
AACCAATAATGAATCTTCGGCGCATTTACTAATTCTCAGACTTAAATAACCACACTTTGAAGGAAGGTTTTGTGAATTTATTCCCTATTGATTACAATCTAATATTAAACGTATTAATCTCAAAACCAAGAGGCATAAAACCATAATCACAGAGTGGCAATTATAATAAACTTTCAAGAATGCGATAATCAGAATCATAGGATAGATATAACAGCAGAGATTATACCATAGTGCATGATAAACATCAGAATATCAGTTCAGCATAGCTTCATGTCAGTCACGTCAGTTTCGTCAGTCAACCGGATACCTTTTCTAACCTCAAATTAGCATTAGCATGTTGGGCTTCATGCGAAAACAATTTAGAACATCAATTTAGAAAAACATCTAACTAAGATACTTAATTAAACATACAGCAGTTGGTACCTAGAAAGAAAAAGCATAGAGATTCTCTTTGCAATAATATTTACCCTCCTCAAGCTAAGTCAGCATGCAGGATCAGTCTTCGTCTTCAGGACATTAGTTGGTTCACCGTCAATCTATCTAAAGAGAATCATGGGTCACTCTCCTCATATGGAGGACAGTGTAATAGGGCAGTCTATGGACTGTAATATTTTGTCTAAGTCTCAAATCACCAAATAGAGTGACAGCGTTTCTGGATGCAATCGATGTCATCCCTTCCTAACTGAACTTCGTCCTCCGTGTCATGAGTTTTTATCCCCTTTTCTTAACCCATTCCCCCAAAATTCTATTGGTTAATAACTACACCCCATCATCGGTAACCAATCAAATTATTCATTAAGTAATGCATTTGTCATTCCAAGATATTTTCTCATCTTCCAATTGGTCTTTATAATCAACATTTTCGTAGGTGGTACGTCCAGGGTTACTTCACCATCTTGGCACACGTCTCGAGTCAGGAGTTCTTCTCCCCTCGTCTCATTGTCCTTGAGAGTGTCCATTACTGTTTCAAAGCTCATATCTTTATACTAAAAGCTATTAGAATGCGGATGGGAAGTTTTGTTAATGTTGCCTTTTAATACAGAAGAGAACAATAGCTGGGTCATAGTTCTTTTTGCGAGTCCGCATACAGGAAAAGCAGGAAAATAGATTTTAAAATGAGAGTTGCACAGCTAGTTCGCGACTCATGCTAACTTAAGACACACAATTTTAATGAATGCAGTTCAACTCATAATACTAAATATAACTAAAATTATTATTTAGTTTAGCATTAGCGTTCATATATGAGCAAAACTTATACCTTTATTTAATATATTCTAAGAATGTTTTAGTCAAATGTAAGCATTTCACGTCTATAATATATGATGTTAAAACTACGCTCTCTCAGTCCCTCCTCTGATGACGCACGTCATCACACAATTCTTCATTTTCAGTTTTTCACCTTGCGCATTATGCGCATTTCAACATCTTGCCCTTTATGTGAACTTTCCCATATTTCATTGAACATTTTCTCTCTTTCAGTTTCTTCATTTTGTATGGCTCTTTTTGATAAATTTCTTCTAATTTTGTCATTAATTTTACATGCTCCCCATAATCCTAGTAGACAAATTAAAACAATTAATAGGCCCATCATAATTTTTGCAAGAACACCATTCCAAATACTGGTAAACCAGTTTCCTACCCGGGCAATTCCTTTTCCAAATTTTTCCCAAACTCCAGGTTCTTTCAGTTCCTTCAAATCCGTACTATCTCTAGTCAGGTTAGTAAGCATGTTTCTAATTTTCTTACTATTATCAGGTATGTAGGTACAACAGTGACGCTCATTAAGCATTTTGCACACACCTCCATTTTTAGCTAAAAGAATGTCTAAAGCAAGCCGATTTTGAAGAGTCATAGCTCTTTCTTCAGCAAGTTCAGTATCCATTAATAATATTGCTCCTGTAAAGTTTGTCAGCATGTTATCCACAATAGTGGACAACTTTTGAATTTTCATAGAATTTAGAATAACCCCAACTGATGGGATTATTGCTCCAAATATGTCACCAATGACAGAAGCCACTGATTCTCATTTTTGTCTTGAATGTTGTATTTCAGAAGACTTATGTATTTGTTTTAAGTCATCAATCTGGTATATTTTTGGGAAAACTATTCCCAAATAACATGTCCCATACCATCCCTTTGGGAGACGATAATATGCATTCAACCCACAGATGTAATAGATTCCAGGAATCGCTGGGTCTTGGCCATTTAACATGAAGGTCCATTTACTCTGAAACAAAAACACATGCCTACATTCACTCGTACCCACAAACAAATTGTCATTATCAGATTTCGGTCTGTATATACATAGCCTACCTACGTGTAGTGCATCTATAGCTAACTTGCCTTGTGTTTTAATAGCAGTGTAAGCGTAATCATTTGCATAGGTATGTTTTTCTAAGCCTTTTTCTAGTTTCTCCTTTAATGCTTTGCGTCTATCATCTGTGTGATCTAAAAAGCTTTTCTCTACAGGAGACAGTAAGCATGTTAAATTGTTGCAGTGTGCGTAAGCAGTTCCAAATGTTAGTGTTGGTTCAAAGAATCCTCTAACTAATTTTATGTCATGCTCTTTAGCTAGCTTATTTAGGAAGCCAATTACAGGCACAAAAGAGAACACAATGTCTAGATTCGAATAAAAGTATTGTACATGCTCTTGATTATAGAATCTCGTTAGTAACAAACTACAACTAATCCCATAAGTAGGAGGGAGACTATGATAAGTGACCCCCTCCTGCACAGATGAAGGAATTTTAGTACACACATAACAATCTTTCGTATCCATAGTCTCCACGTACTCGTTCAATAAGCGATAGAAGACATTAGTAGAAAGTTCCCCCTTTGTATTAGTTTCCTCATGTAGATGTTTAGTATCTTGTTCGAATTTCTCCCACGGTGATAATTTATTAGTTGTAGTGGTAGTTTCAGGTTTTGAAGTTGCATTAATAGTCTCTTTCTCTCTCCATGGCATTCCCACAATCACTCCCACAATCATTATTGCGCATACAACACCTATCAAAAGTCCTAACCAACCACACACTTTACTTCCCTTATTACTATAAGCCATGTTTGTATAGAATCAGAATAGTAGATCAACAATCAACTTAAGATGGCAAACTCTCTATGCGTATTTACAGCGTCTTCTTTCACTCCAGGACCCTTTTTGTCAATTCAGGTTAGCAGTTTGTCGTAATCAGGTTTTCTTGATGTCAAATCCAGATTTGATTGTCTCTTTCTGGTAGGTTTATAGAGTCTCTTTCCTTTTGATATATTTTCAGCAGAATTTTCCTGTTGCTTTCCTTCAGGTACCGTAGTATTGGCCTGGCACTTCTCGATCAAAGCAGAATGCTAAGAATTCTTGTTGCCATTCAGAGGTTGTAGCATATGCCCATTGAGGACCTGTGTACCTTCGATTTGCTATTCTCTTTCTTTTTAATCTTCGTTCACCTTGTTGTTCCCCTTCACTCAGATCATTCACCTGTGAGGTATCACTTTCTTCTATTATTGACTCGTTTGTTAATTTTCTTATTCTAAAGGGTGACCTTTCTGGCCATGTATCACCTTTGCGAGTCTTGTGTCTGTGATCACCTTCAGGACTCTGGACAACACCCTCCTCTTGTGATATGGTGTTTTCTCTCGGCAGGCTTGGAATTCGATCAGAATAGCTTGATTCGTTCTGATTTGTGTTTGTCGCTACTCCGTCTCGCTCTTCTTCTGGTTCAATACTGTATTCAGGTTCTGAATTGTATTTGTCTGCTTCTGGGAGAACCTCTCCATGTCTTTGTTCTCCTGTTGCCTCCACTGAGATTGGCACTCCGTCACCTCTCTCGATCTCTCTGATAGTGTGAGGGACGCGGCTGTTCTCAGCGGGCTCTTCTGTAGACTCGGATCTTTCTTGGCTGATCTCTGACTCTGAGGCTTCTTCTCTTGAAGTTGCTGTACCGGAATTTTCAAGTTCCTCTTCAACAGGACCCGTTACCCTTTTTGTGTGACTGGCATGTATCCAGTTGGGAACCCCGGCACATTTCACAGCAGTAGTGGTCATCAATATCACTTGATATGGCCCTTTCCAACGCGGCTCAAGACACGATTTTCTTACGTGTTTCTTGACAACCACCCAATCTCCAGCTTGCAGAGAGTGTCCTGGTTCGCCGATTGGTGGTAACGTGTTAGCTTCTACCTGGTGAGAGAAAGAGCGTATCACGTCAGCTAAATTCTTGCAGTAATCCAACACCATATCATCTGTAATATTCACTAGTGCATTGGCAGGTACCGCTGGTAACCTCATTGCTCTACCCATGAGGATTTCATGGGGTGACAATCCTGTTTTCTTATCTGGTGTGTTTCTCATGGACATCAGTACTAGCGGTAATGCATCTGGCCACTTCATGTTTGTTGCTGCACACATTTTCGCTATTCTTGATTTTAAGGTACCATTCATCTGTTCAACTAGTCCTGATGCTTCAGGGCGATAGCTACAGTGTAACTTCTGCACGATGTTGAGTGCTGCACACAGAAGCTTGATCACTTCATTGTCGAAGTGTCTTCCCCTATCTGATTCTATAGAAACCGGGAACCCGAATCGTGGTATTAATTCCCTCAGTAATAGTTTTGCAACTGTGAGACTGTCATTTCTACGTGTAGGGTATGCCTCGATCAAATGACTGAAAACACACACAATCACCAACACGTACTTCAATCCTCCACAAACAGGCATCTCAATGAAATCCATTTGTAATCTATTAAATGGACCTCCAGCTCTTCCAATGTGGCTCAAGTTTACCACTGTTCCTTTTCCAGCATTCATCTGTTGACAGATGATGCACCTGTGACAAATGATTTCTGCAGCATGTCTAAATTTTGGATTAAACCAATCAACTTTGAAAGATCTGATCATGGCGTCTCTTCCTAAATGTGCTTGCCCATGATATAATCGGGCGAATTGTGACAGTAGACTATTAGGTAAGACTAATTTTCCATCTTCTAAGATCCATATATCATCTGCTCTTTGTGTACATTGCATTCTCTGCCAGGAGCGTTTTTCTTCCTTGTTAGCACGGTTCTGTAATGTTTTTAACTTATCTAGAGTATCAACCACTTGCAATGCTAGATTCAGAGTTGTGTCATTTTCCGGCTGAGGTAACAATTCCCATTGCTCTTTGAATGAGATACAATTTAAAGCACAAAATCTTGCTACCTGATCTGCATAATCATTTCCCATTGACACAAAGTCTTGTGATCTGGTGTGAGCACTGCATTTTACCACGGCAATTTCAAGAGGTAACTGAATCGCATGTAACAAATCTCTTATCTGTTCTCCATTTTTCACAGGTGATCCGGATGAGGTCATGAAACCCCTTTGTGACCAGATCTGACCAAAATCATGTACAATTCCAAATCCATATCTGCTATCCGTATAAATTGTAACTTTCAAATTTACAGCAGCATGGCAGGCCTTTGTAAGAGCTATTAATTCTGCCACCTGTGCTGAAAATACTTTCTCAAGCCAGGAGGCTTCGACTATGCCAGCCATTGTACATACTGCATAGCCAGCTCTTAATGTTCCAGTTGAATCCCTTAAACAGGACCCATCTACGAACATAATGCAATCGTTTTCTTTTAATTGGGAGTCCTGAATGTCTGGGCGAGGTTTGGTACAGAGGTCAGTTACTTCAAGACAATCATGCTCAAATTCTTCCCCTTCTTTGACTTCTGTATTTTCATTGGGAAGCAGAGTTGCCGGGTTCAGTACTGTGCATCTTTTCAATGTGACATTTGGTGACCCCAAAATAATCGTCTCATATTTGGTAAGTCGTGCATTTGTCATGTGCTGTGTTTTTGTCCTTGTCAACAGTATTTCAACAGAATGTGGAACCAAAACTGTTAGAGGGTAACCATGACTATGCCCTCACATTGGGAAAGGCTTTGACCAACTGCTGCAACTGCTCGCAAACAACCCGGTAGGGCTGCTGCGACAGGGTCCAAAGTAGCTGAAAAATATGCTACAGGACGATTTGCATCTCCGTGGACCTGTGTTAAAACAGACAAAGAACAAGCATCACGTTCATGACAAAACAACAGAAAAGGTTTTTCATAATTGGGCATCCCTAATACTGGGGCCCTGCACATGCATTCCTTCAGCTCCATAAATGACTCAAGTTCTTCTTTTGTCAAAGTGATTGTATATGGCTCATCTTTGACATCTTTCCCTGTCAATTTTATCAAAGGCTTTGCAATGATTGAAAAATTGGGTATCCATTGGCGGCAATAACCCACCATTCCCCAAAACATCCTAACATCTCTTTTTGTTGTTGGGGGATTCATTTGTATGACAGCTGTTATTCTCTCTTTTGATATTCTTCGGGATCCTTTCTCAATTAAATGTCCCAAATATTTTACTTCTTTCTGACAGTACTGCAGCTTCTTAGGTGACACCTTATGCCCGTTTCTTCCCAAATGGTTCAACAATGCAATGGTATCATATTTGCAACTGTCTCTGGTCTTGGATGCAATCAACAAGTCATCAATGTACTGCACAAGAGTTGAATTAAAAGGCAGTACTAGAGGTTCCAAATCCTTCTTTAAGATCTGATTAAAGATAGATGGAGATTCGGAAAACCCTTGAGGGATTCTGCACCAACTGTACACCTTATCTAGGAACTTAAAACTGAACAAAAATTGGCTTTCTTCATGCAGTGGTATCGAGAAAAATGCCTGTGATAGGTCTACTACGGTAAACCATTCAGCATCACAAGGAACTTGGAACATTATTACCGCTGGATTAGGAACTACAGGACAGCATTTTATCACAATTTCATTTATTTTTCTCAAATCCTGCACAATCCGAATCTTCCCACAGGGCTTTTTCATACCCATAATAGGTGAGTTGCATGGACTGCTCAAAACTTCCTTTAGAACTCCTTGCCTGAGAAAATCTTCAATTATCTGTGTCACCTCAATGAGCACGTCTTGAGTCATGTGATATTGTGGTACTTATGGGAATACGGCATTTGGTTTTATCTGCACCTTGACTGGTTTAATTCCTTTAATCAATCCAACCTCCTTTCCTGTCAAATCCCACACTTTTTCGGTTACGGACCCTTGTAGGTCAGCAGGTAAGTCAATTAATGTGAACACTGGGAATAAGGTAATTAGAGGGTAATCTTCGCTCATCTCCCCTCCTCCTATAAACTGGTCCTCCTCACCTTCGTCATCACTGTTTGTCTGAACTTCTATTCCATCGTTGAAACAGGTAATTGAACATTTAGTTTTACATAGTAAGTCCCTTCCCAGTAGGGATACTGGACTTGAGTCGCATACAACAAACCTATGCAGGCCTTGGAAATTTCCAATTTCAACCTGTACTGGATCGGTAATTGGATTGGTCAGATACTGATTAGCCACACCAACCACTCGTATGGTGCGTCCTGATAAAGGTAACCTTGGTACTTCCACACTACGGACTGTAGAGCGTGTAGCTCCAGTGTCAACCAAAAATGAAACCTTATAGCCCATTACCTTCCCTACTACATATGGGCCTCTCTGATCTACTTCTAGTGAGGCTGCAAGCCTACACTCTTCACTGTCTGAACTGTCATCTGACCAATCGTCATTCGTCTCATTTTCACCTCGTAATGGGAACTGCTGTACAGTATTGTTTTGACTCGACACCTCACCTGTGACCTGCTGAGGAAGCATCACCTGTTGCTGACCCATCGGGGCTAGAGGTAGCTGCATTTGCTGTCTAGGTACCATAGGAATCTGCTGTTGTATTGGTTGTACTGACACAGTTTGGAAACGTGGCGTCTGCATTTGCTGTATGGGTTGTACCCCTGACATCTGTGCCAAATTATTTTGATAATTCTGATTTTGCTGTCTCATTCTTGGACCTCGTTGATTTTGTTGTGTCCCAACATTCATGCTCTGCTGAACTGAACCATCATGCACCATATTTGGACAATCCCGCTTCCAATGTCCCATGCCCCCGCACGCGTGACATGGTGACATCCTCTTCATTACTTGCCCATCATTTTGCATGACAACATTATTCATGTCTGAATTTCGATTCACAAAACCTCGACCTCTACCTCTCGGCTGTACCTGAAACCCTCCGTTCATTTGCGGGTGCTGATTCATAATTTGTTGAAGACCATTTCCCTGAATTCCATCCTGTGCAGCTCTTATCTGCATCACCATCACCTTTTCCTTTAGCTTTTTCTGCTTTAACTCAATTTCACCACTACAGTATTTCGCATACTGCAACACCTGGTCAATCAGTTTAGCTTGCCAACAAATTAAATGATTCTTAATCATCTGACCAACCTCTGGTCTCAGCCCTTCAACAAATCTGAACACAAGATGATTCATGTCTTTCGGCTCGATCGTTTCAGTACCACTGTAATGTTTAAATGCTTTTAACAATCTCTCATAATAAGCATGTATTGATTCCTTAACTTCTTGCGAAGTCCGGTCGATTTTCTGCCAATCGGTCACCTTCGGTGACACCTTTTGTTTCAAAAACTCAATTACTTTATGATAATATTTCATCACCTCTTCAGAAGGTGCTCCTGTCACCTTGTCCCTTGCCGGTTCCTTTGTGGGCCAATCCACCCCTCTTTTGCACTCAAGCCATAAATCTGGTGGAACAATAATCTCAAACAAAGTATTCAAGTCCTCCCAGAGACATTTTGCAAGCTTCACGAATCTATCTGTCTGCTGATACCACTCGATCGGTTTCTCTCTCAACCTCGGGTAATCATTTGTAAAGGACAAAATATCTATCCTGGACCATGGCACATGGACTAAAACACCACCAGCTGTTTCTCTCATAGGCAAGATTTTTACTGAATCCAGATCGGGTGCTGTCGCCGTTTCAATAGATCCTGGACTATCCCTCTTCCCTTTATCCTTTTTCTTTGCCCATCTGTTTTCCCACTTTTCTAATGCACCCCAGATTTGCGCACTCTGCAGCAATTCTTTCAAGTGTGTCTTCATACCTGTGGATCTCATGTGTTCGAAATCTTTTGTGTCAAAGTCTAATCTGTAACTTCGTTTCAAATGTTTTGTGTTCCCAATATCGATATTGTATCTGTCTGCCAAATTTGTTAATCTCTGGTGTATTTTTCCCACTTCTTTAGTAATCTTAGGGCACAAGTATCTCAATTCCGCCTCAGTGTAAGATTCTAACCTGTTTACCCCCATGGTTCCTTCCACCAACTCAGCAGCTTCTGCACCTAACCGTACCAGATTCAGGTATTCATTTTGTTTTTCTTTTTCGGGATTGACTTCGGTTACCGTAGTTGCTATAGTCTTTTGTGATGTACAGGTTTTCTCTAACCACTCATTTAACTGCTGCACTGTAAAACCCTGCAGTGAAATGTTCCCTGTATGTATCATTGGAGTGTATGAGGTATTTGTACTCATAGTTTGGGGAGTCAAAACTCCCAACCCTGCTTGTCGCATTGCCTCAAGAGGTGCCCCTATTGGACTCAGGTCCATTAAAGGTCTTGATTGCTCGAAAACATGTCCTCCCTGGGCCATTATTTGTGGAGTTCTAATAGACCCTCCTCTTATAATTTCATTGGCCACAACTCCCTGTTCACATGTCTTTGTTCTCTCTTGGGCATATAATGGTACTGGGGGACCAACAGTGATAGGTAGTGATATTGCGGCAGGGGTCTGACCTGATCCCAGGCTTCTGGGAGCTTCAACACCATAGGTCTGCTCTAATAATCCTGGTGCAGGTTCCTTTAGAGGACCCGCTACTGGGTTGTACCCCGGTATCAGTTGTGGAGGTTGTGACACTAACTGTGGGGTTGACTCAATCTGAACCAGTCTTGGTTTTGTATATATCGGGTCTGGCGGCACCACTAAGTTCGTAGTAGTCTCAAGCACTGGAACATCAGGATAAATTCTTTTTATCTGCGGTGGAGGTTGCAACTGTTTCGGTATGTCTGGAGCAGTAGGTACACTGTCACCATTCTGTATCGAAGCTGTATCACTAGTCTGTACCGTATCAGTGACTCCCTTTTCTTGTGTCTGGTTCCCAGGATCCAAGCTAGTGCTCGGAACATTATCACTCACCGCATAAGGTGGTGGTCTGTCATGTAGTAATCTATCCATAAACTCCTCGTCCTCTGAATTGTCCTCTTCTTCCCAGGACCTTTTGTGTTCCTTAACTTTGTCCAAATCTCTGTTAGTTTTGCAAGTAGCTTTCTTTCCCTGTGTCTCTTCTCCCTGTGTTATCGCTGGAAACAGCTTTAACCCATCTACGATTCCCCGTCTCCGATTCTTATTCTCGTTATCCCATCTTGCTTCTGCATAGGATTTTTCTGCTCTTGTCAATCTCCTGTGAAACCTTTCCTGCCTGTGTTTAACCCCTTCTGTGCCGCGGACGTAGTGGTTATGTCCCGCGGCACAGTGCTGCTGTGCCGAGGACGTAACCACTACGTCCTCGGCACACAGCCCAGAGGGAGCGCTCTCGCTCCCTCTGTGTGCTTCCCCCCACCCCCCCAAAGTCAGGGATGGAAGGGGAAGCCCTTCCCCTTCCACCCCCGACCCCCCCACCCCCCCATAATGACGTCAGCGCGCGATCGCGCGCTGACTTCATTATGGGGATTTCGCCGCACAGGAAGCCATTTGCTTCCTGTGCGGCGAACGGAGAAGAGGTGAGTTCCTCTTCCCGGTGGGTGGGGGGTTTGGGCTAAAGAGGCACCGGGGGAAAGGAAAGGCTTTTCCTTTCCCCCGGTGTCTCTTTGAGCATTTCTGCTGCCCGATCGCATTGCGATCGGGCAGCAGGAATGCCCACTAGACACCAGGGATTTTTTTTTTTTGTTGTTCTTTACGGTTTCTTGTTTGCGGGGAGCGGCCCCTTGGGCAAGGGTCGCTCCCCTTGTGGGGGCAATTTGTTACGGCCATTTCTGCCCCCCTTGGGGGCAGATTGGCCTACTTTTTAGGCGGATCTGCCCCCAAGGGGGGCAGAAACCACTGGATCACCAGGGATTTTTATTTTCTGTGCATTTATGTTGGGGGGGTGCCCCCTTGGGCAAGGGGCGCCCCCCCCAAGGGGGCAGAGAACTGTTGGCCTTTTCTGCCCCCCTTGGGGGCAGATCGGCCTATTTTTTTTAGGTCCATCTGCCCCCAAGGGGGGCAGAAGCCACTTAGGCACCAGGGATTGTGTGTGTAGTGAATGGGGGGGCGCCCCCTTGGGCAAGGGTCGCTCCCCTGTGGGGGGCATGTCCTTTAGGGCCATTTCTGCCCCCCTTGAGGGCAGATTGGCTACTTTTTAGCCAGATCTGCCCCCAAGGGGGGCAGAAAACACTAGATCACCAGGGTTTTTTATTTTTATGTGTATTTATGTGGGGGGGGTGCCCCCTTGGGCAAGGGGCGCCCCCCCCCTAGGGGGCAGAGAACTGTTGGCCTTTTCTACCCCCCTTGGGGGCAAATCGGCCTATTTTTTTTAGGTCCATCTGCCCCCAAGGGGGGCAGAAGCCACTTAGGCACCAGGGATTGTGTGTGTAGTGGATGGGGGGGCGCCCCCTTGGGCAAGGGTCGCTCCCCTTTGGGGGGCATGTCTTTTAGGGCCATTTCTGCCCCCCTTGAGGGCAGATCAGCCTATTATTTTTAGGCTGATCTGCCCCCAAGGGGGGCAGAAACCACTAGAACGCCAGGGATGTTTTTTTATGTGTTTATTTTTGTGGGGGGGCGTCCCCTTGGGCACGGGGCGCCCCCCCAAGGGGGGCATTGACCTGTTGGCCATTTCTGCCCCCCCTGGGGGCAGATGGGCCTATTTTTCTAGACCCACCTGCCCCCAAGGGGGGCAGAAGCCACGTAGACACCAGGGATAGTGTGTGTGTGTGTGTGTGTTAGTGGATGGGGGGGGGGCTTGGGCAAGGGTCGCCCCCCACTTTGGGGGCACATGTACCCAGGCCATTTCTGCACCCCTTGGAGACAGATCAGCCTATTATTTTTAGGCTGATCTGCCCCCAAGGGGGGCAGAAACCACTAGAACGCCAGGGATGTTTTTTTATGTGTTTATTTTTGTGGGGGGGCGTCCCCTTGGGCACGGGGCGCCCCCCCCCAAGGGGGGCATTGACCTGTTGGCCATTTCTTCCCCCCCTGGGGGCAGATGGGCCTATTTTTCTAGACCCACCTGCCCCCAAGGGGGGCAGAAGCCACGTAGACACCAGGGATAGTGTGTGTGTGTGTTAGTGGATGGGGGGGGGGCTTGGGCAAGGGTCGCCCCCCACTTTGGGGGCACATGTACCCAGGCCATTTCTGCACCCCTTGGAGACAGATCAGCCTATTATTTTTAGGCTGATCTGCCCCCAAGGGGGGCAGAAACCACTAGAACGCCAGGGATTTTTTTTTATGTGTTTATTTTTGTGTGGGGGCGTCCCCTTGTGCACGGGCGCCCCCCCAAGGGGGGCATTGACCTGTGGGCCATTTCTGCCCCCCCTGGGGGCAGATGGGCCTATTTTTCTAGACCCATCTGCCCCCAAGGGGGGCAGAAGCCACGTAGACACCAGGGATAGTGTGTGTGTGTGTGTGTGTTAGTGGATGGGGGGGGGCTTGGGCAAGGGTCGCCCCCCACTTTGGGGGCACATGTACCCAGGCCATTTCTGCACCCCTTGGAGACAGATCAGCCTATTATTTTTAGGCTGATCTGCCCCCAAGGGGGGCAGAAACCACTAGAACGCCAGGGATTTTTTTTTATGTGTTTATTTTTGTGTGGGGGCGTCCCCTTGGGCACGGGCGCCCCCCCAAGGGGGGCATTGACCTGTTGGCCATTTCTGCCCCCCCTGGGGGCAGATGGGCCTATTTTTCTAGAACCACCTGCCCCCAAGGGGGGCAGAAGCCACGTAGACACCAGGGATAGTGTGTGTGTGTGTGTGTGTGTTAGTGGATGGGGGGGGGCTTGGGCAAGGGTCGCCCCCCACTTTGGGGGCACATGTACCCAGGCCATTTCTGCACCCCTTGGAGACAGATCAGCCTATTATTTTTAGGCTGATCTGCCCCCAAGGGGGGCAGAAACCACTAGAACGCCAGGGAATTTTTTTTTATTTGTTTATTTTTGTGGGGGGGGGCGTCCCCTTGGTCACGGGGCGCCCCCCCAAGGGGGGCATTGACCTGTTGGCCATTTCTACACCCCCTGGGGGCAGATGGGCCTATTTTCTTAGGCCCACCTGCCCCCAAGGGGGCAGAAGCCACTTAGGCACCAGGGATAGTGTTGTGTGTGTTTTTTTTGTTTGAGGGCTGTCCCCTTTGGCAAGGGTCGCTCTCCATGGGGACACAGTACTAAAGGTATTTTTTGGCTTCCTTGGGGCAGACAGGCCTATTTTTTTAGTAGGCCCATCTGCCCCTATGGCAGAATCCACTTAGGCACCAATTTCTAAAATGTTTGATGGTGGGGTGTTTGTCAACTGAAGAAGTCTTTGCATTTGTGATAAAAAATGTTTTCCTCCTTTTTGTTCTAGTTCAAAGCTTTTGCTTTATTTGCTGTGGCTCCTTGCGGTTTTGGCGGTGGTTGACCTGCAGTTTGCACAGTTGCATGTTTTAGGTAAGTAAAAACAATTTACTCCAAAGGAGTATTGTTGCCATGCATGAATGACATGTTTGTAGGGGGTGTACTAAATGCAGGATTGTGTGTGAAATTGTCCTTAGGTTTGTGCACAATGATATTTGTTTTGTCTTATTTCTAATTTGCCTTTCTTTCTTTCTTTTTAGTGGGATATCATTGGTGATTGCTGTGTAGTTGCTGGTGAATCAAGCTCTTTCAGGCAAGTGAGCGGTATAGTTTTTGAGTTTGTAACTCTTACTAACAAAGCTACACTTTGTTACTTGTCTTACACAGTGCTGGTTGTTGGTGGTGAATTTGTCCAGTTAATTTTAGCAGGAGAGATCATGGCTAGCCGCAGGATGACCGCTCAGCAGGTGGTTGGTATGCTTTTTGAGTCACAGTCTGATCATGACTATGAGACGGAATCTGCATCTGAGGCAGAGGAGGAAGTCAGAGGTTCTGGCAGTGATGTTTCTGTTGGAGGGGAATCTTCTGATGATGAAGCCACACTCAGTGCAGATGAAGGTTCTGTTTTAGAGGAGGACATTGATGTGCCAATAGTGCAGCAACCTGGGGCTGAAAGGTTTCCCGTTAGAAGACCTGATGTCTGGGTTGCCCCAAACATGGAGCAGCCAGAGTTGCCTGCCTTTACTGGTCTCCCGGGGTGTAACGCCAATACAGAGAACTTTATGCCTATCAATTTCTTTGAGTTATTCATGGATGATGTGTTTTTGGAAGAGATTGTTGAGCAGACTAATTTGTATGCGGAGCAGCATTTGAGGGACAACGCTGCTAGACTTAGGCCACACTCTAGAGCTGCCCAGTGGATTCCCACAAATTTGGAGGAGCTAAAAAAGTTTTTGGGTTTGACTTTTTTGATGGGGTTGATAAGGAAGCCGTCACTGGCTTCTTATTGGTCTACTAGTCCCTTGATGGCAACAGCTATATTTCCAGCTACCATGAGTCGTAATCGGTATTTGCTTCTTCTTAGGATGCTGCATTTTGTTGACAATGCATTAGCCTTGCCACAAGATCACCCAGATTCTGACCGTCTTTTTAAGATTAGGCCTGTCCTTGATCATTTTGTAGATCGGTTTTCGGAGGTCTATGTTCCAGGCAAAGAGATAAGTGTGGACGAGTCTTTGGTCCTCTTCAAGGGTCGTTTGGTTTTTAGGCAGTACATTCCTAGCAAAAGGGCACAATATGGAATTAAATTGTATATGCTGTCTGAAAGTAGGACAGGATATGTGTATAGTTTCCGTGTGTACACTGGTAGGGATTCCAATATTGACCCCCCTGGTTGTCCTCCCACTTTTGGAGTTACTGAGAAAATAGTGTGGGATCTTGGTAGACGACTGTTCAACAAAGGTCACCATTTGTATGTAGATAACTTCTACACTGGTGTGCAGTTGTTCAAGGAATTGTTTAGAGTGGACACAGTTGCTTGTGGCACAATCCGTTCTAACCGGAAAGGCTATCCAAGGGAGCTTGTCTGTAAAAAACTTGAGAGGGGACAGTGCTGTGCCTTGCGGAACGAGGAGCTGCTAGCTTTGAAATTTTCAGACAAGAGGGATGTCTACATGCTAAGTACCATCCATGATGAGAGTACTTCCCCTGTGACTGTTTGGGGCCAGGTTGCTGAAGTGCGCAAACCTGTGTGCATTTTAGATTATAATAAGCACATGGGAGGTGTAGATAGAGTTGACCAGAGGTTGGAACCTTATACTGCTATTCGTAAGTCTTATGTTTGGTATAAGAAGTTAGCACTTCACCTCTTCCACTTAGCAACCTTCAATGCTTTTATTGTGTTTAGGGATAGGTCTCCAGACTCAAAGATGACATTTGTGAAATTTCAGGAGTCAGTGATAGAGAGCCTTATTGTGGTGGAACAGGCCAGAGTTCCTAGAGAAGCAGTGGTGGAGGATGTGGCTAGATTGAAAGATCGCCACTTTGCTGAGCACATTCCTCCCACACCCAAAAAAGACTTTCCAGCTAAGAAATGTAGAGTGTGTTTTCGAAGAGGTATCCGGAGGGAGTCTCGAATGTACTGCCCAGATTGTCCTTCAAAGCCTGGCCTGTGTGTCGGTGCTTGTTTTAAGAATTACCACACCCAAAAGAATTTCTGGGAACAACCATGAGTGTAAACTCATGTCTGTTTTGTATTTTCATGTGTTTAGTTTCATGGTTAGCATTTCTGTCATGTTGTTAGTTAGAGCTTTTGTGTTTGTTGTTTTGTAATTCTTTCTACTTAGTTAGGGGTTCCTCTGTTTAAAAAAAAAAAAAAAAAAATAGGATGCCATTGTGTGTGGAGTGGGGCTTGGCTGAGACTGTACATATTGACTTGATGTTGGCTACTGCAACACACTGCCAGCCAAACACCAGTCCACACACTCCCATCAGCTGGTGTGATTGTTGTATCAGGCATGTGGGCGTATGTAAGTGATGGGCCCTTGAGTGGCGCTGTCTGTCGATGTGAGTGTTGTAATGTGCTGGGCCCGTGGCTGGCGGTGTGAATGGCCTTGTGTGTGTCATGTATGAAAGTTGTGTGAATGGACTGTAAAGCGGTTGGTGCCTTGTCGCGGCTTTACAGCTCACGAGCTGTGAGTCATTGGTTCAGTTTTTTGCCTTTCAGTTACTAACAGTGCTTTTCATTTTTGTGAAAGCTCTTGTTAGTAAAATTTGATCCACTGAACCATCACTCACCCTCGTGCCAAATCCAACCAGTATGTGTGGTAAAAATGACCAAACCTGCTCCGCTGTAATCAGGCGTCGCAGCACACCTATGACACGCTAGGTGCCTCAGGTGGGACCCCGATGATGAAGCATGCCACCAACTTGGTTGGTGGGTGAGGGGTCTTTTTCACATAACCTAAGTGTGTTTCTTTTCAAAATTTTAGTGTTTGGCACATCACGGACGTATGTGGGCACATCAAAACGATATATTACAAAACTACCTGTGTTTGGGGGGGGAGAGGGCACCTATGTTTTTGGTCCTGTGTGCGGCCTTCATCTAGGGAAACCTACCAAACCCAGACATTTTTTAAAACTAGACACCCCAAGGAGTCTAGGGAGGAGTGGCTTGCGTGGATCCCCCAACATTTTCTTACCCAGACTCCTCTGTAAACCTCAAAATGTGCTTAAAAAAAGCATATTTTCCTGACTTTTCTTCGTACGATCACCACTCCAGCACAAAATTCCTACTCCCCAGTGTTCCCCTCAGTCTCCCAAATAAAATGACACCTCACGTATGTGGGTCCCCAAAGCAGAGTCAGTCTAAAGATGTATAAAAGAATATGTCCTTATAAACTCGCAGTACTATCCCCTGTATCTCTACAAGTTTTGGGCCTTATTCTGTTGGAGGCACCTGGCCCACCCACACAACTGAGGTATCATTTTTATCGGGAGACTTGGGGGAACGCTGGGTGGAAGGAAATTTGTGGCTCCACTCAGATTCCAGAACTTTCTGTCACCGAAATGTGTGAAAAATGCGTTTTTTTAGCCAAAATTTGAGGTTTGGAAAGGATTCTGGGTAACAGAACCTGGTCAGAGCCCCTCAAGTCACCCCATCTTGGATTCCCCTAGGTCTCTAGTTTCCAGAAATGCACAGGTTTGGTAGGTTTCCCTAGGTGCTGGCTGAGCTACAGGCCAAAAACTACAGGTAGGCACTGTTTTCAATGAAAAAATGTGATGTGTCCACGCTGCGCTTTGGGGCGTTTCCTGTCGCGGGCGCTAGGCCTACCCACACAAGTGAGGTATCATTTTTATCGGGAGACGTGGGGGAACGCTGGGTGGAAGGAAATTTGTGGCCCCTCTCAGATTCCAGAACTTTCTGCCACAGAAATGTGAGGAACATGTGTTTTTTTAGCCAAATTTTGAGGTTTGCAAAGGATTCTGGGTAACAGAACCTGGTCCGAGCCACACAAATCACCCCATCTTGGATTCCCCTAGGTCTCTAGTTTTCAGAAATGCACAGGTTTGGTAGGTTTCCCTAGGTGGCGGCTGAGCTACAGGCCAAAATCTACAGGTAGGCACTTTGCTAAAAACAGGTCTGTTTTCTGTGATGTGTCCACGTTGCGCTTTGGGGCGTTTCCTGTCGCGGGCGCTAGGCCTACCCACACAAGTGAGGTATCATTTTTATCGGGAGACGTGGGGGAACGCTGGGTGGAAGGAAATTTGTGGCTCCTCTCAGATTCCAGAACTTTCTGCCACAGAAATGTGTGGAACATGTGTTTTTTTAGCCAATTTTTGAGCTTTGCAAAGGATTCTGGGTAACAGAACCTGGTCCGAGCCCCGCCAGTCACCCCTCCTTGGATTCACCTAGGTCTCTAGTTTTCAGAAATGTACAGGTTTGGTAGGTTTCCCTAGGTGCCGGCTGAGCTAGAGGCCAAAATCTACAGGTAGTCACTTCGCAAAAAACACCTCTGTTTTCTTCCAAAATTTTGGTGGTGTCCACGTTGCGCTTTGGGGCGTTTCCTGTCGCGGGCGCTAGGCCTACCCACGCAAGTGAGGTATCATTTTTATCGGGAGACTTGGGGGAACGCTGGGTGGAAGGAAATTTGTGGCTCCTCCCAGATTCCAGAACTTTCTGCCACAGAAATGTGAGGAACATGTGTTTTTTTAGCCAAAATTTGAGGTTTGGAAAGGATTCTGGGTAACAGAACCTGGTCAGAGCCCCTCAAGTCACCACATCTTGGATTCCCCTAGGTCTCTAGTTTTCAGAAATGTACAGGTTTGGTAGGTTTCCCTAGGTGCCGGCTGAGCTAGAGGCCAAAATCTACAGGTAGTCACTTCGCAAAAAACACCTCTGTTTTCTTCCAAAATTTTGGTGGTGTCCACGTTGCGCTTTGGGGCGTTTCCTGTCGCGGGCGCTAGGCCTACCCACGCAAGTGAGGTATCATTTTTATCGGGAGACTTGGGGGAACGCTGGGTGGAAGGAAATTTGTGGCTCCTCCCAGATTCCAGAACTTTCTGCCACAGAAATGTGAGGAACATGTGTTTTTTTAGCCAATTTTTGAGCTTTGCAAAGGATTCTGGGTAACAGAACCTGGTCCGAGCCCCGCCAGTCACCCCTCCTTGGATTCCCCTAGGTCTCTAGTTTTCAGAAATGTACAGGTTTGGTAGGTTTCCCTAGGTGCCGGCTGAGCTAGAGGCCAAAATCTACAGGTAGTCACTTCGCAAAAAACACCTCTGTTTTCTTCCAAAATTTTGGTGGTGTCCATGTTGCGCTTTGGGGCGTTCCCTGTCGCGGGCACTAGGCCTACCCACGCAAGTGAGGTATCATTTTTATCGGGAGACTTGGGGGAACGCTGGGTGGAAGGAAATTTGTGGCTCCTCCCAGATTCCAGAACTTTCTGCCACAGAAATGTGAGGAACATGTGTTTTTTTAGCCAATTTTTGAGCTTTGCAAAGGATTCTGGGTAACAGAACCTGGTCCGAGCCCCGCCAGTCACCCCTCCTTGGATTCCCCTAGGTCTCTAGTTTTCAGAAATGCACAGGTTTGGTAGGTTTCCCTAGGTGGCGGCTGAGCTACAGGCCAAAATCTACAGGTAGGCACTTTGCTAAAAACAGGTCTTTTTTCTGTGATGTGTCCATGTTGCGCTTTGGGGCGTTTCCTGTCGCGGGCGCTAGGCCTACCCACACAAGTGAGGTATCATTTTTATCGGGAGATGTGGGGGAACGCTGGGTGGAAGGAAATTTGTGGCTCCTCTCGGATTCCAGAACTTTCTGCCACAGAAATGTGAGGAACATGTGTTTTTTTAGCCAATTTTTGAGCTTTGCAAAGGATTCTGGGTAACAGAACCTGGTCCGAGCCCCGCCAGTCACCCCTCCTTGGATTCCCCTAGGTCTCTAGTTTTCAGAAATGTACAGGTTTGGTAGGTTTCCCTAGGTGCCGGCTGAGTTAGAGGCCAAAATCTACAGGTAGTCACTTCGCAAAAAACACCTCTGTTTTCTTCCAAAATTTTGGTGGTGTCCACGTTGCGCTTTGGGGCGTTTCCTGTCGCGGGCGCTAGGCCTACCCACGCAAGTGAGGTATCATTTTTATCGGGAGACTTGGGGGAACGCTGGGTGGAAGGAAATTTGTGGCTCCTCCCAGATTCCAGAACTTTCTGCCACAGAAATGTGAGGAACATGTGTTTTTTTAGCCAATTTTTGAGCTTTGCAAAGGATTCTGGGTAACAGAACCTGGTCCGAGCCCCGCCAGTCACCCCTCCTTGGATTCCCCTAGGTCTCTAGTTTTCAGAAATGCACAGGTTTGGTAGGTTTCCCTAGGTGGCGGCTGAGCTAGAGGCCAAAATCTACAGGTAGGCACTTTGCTAAAAACAGGTCTTTTTTCTGTGATGTGTCCATGTTGCGCTTTGGGGCGTTTCCTGTCGCGGGCGCTAGGCCTACCCACACAAGTGAGGTATCATTTTTATCGGGAGACGTGGGGGAACGCTGGGTGGAAGGAAATTTGTGGCTCCTCTCGGATTCCAGAACTTTCTGCCACAGAAATGTGAGGAACATGTGTTTTTTTAGCCAATTTTTGAGCTTTGCAAAGGATTCTGGGTAACAGAACCTGGTCCGAGCCCCGCCAGTCACCCCTCCTTGGATTCCCCTAGGTCTCTAGTTTTCAGAAATGTACAGGTTTGGTAGGTTTCCCTAGGTGCCGGCTGAGCTAGAGGCCAAAATCTACAGGTAGTCACTTCGCAAAAAACACCTCTGTTTTCTTCCAAACTTTTGGTGGTGTCCACGTTGCGCTTTGGGGCGTTTCCTGTCGCGGGCGCTAGGCCTACCAACGCAAGTGAGGTATCATTTTTATCGGGAGACTTGGGGGAACGCTGGGTGGAAGGAAATTTGTGGCTCCTCCCAGATTCCAGAACTTTCTGCCACAGAAATGTGAGGAACATGTGTTTTTTTAGCCAATTTTTGAGCTTTGCAAAGGATTCTGGGTAACAGAACCTGGTCCGAGCCCCGCCAGTCACCCCTCCTTGGATTCCCCTAGGTCTCTAGTTTTCAGAAATGCACAGGTTTGGTAGGTTTCCCTAGGTGGCGGCTGAGCTAGAGGCCAAAATCTACAGGTAGGCACTTTGCTAAAAACAGGTCTGTTTTCTGTGATGTGTCCACGTTGCGCTTTGGGGCGTTTCCTGTCGCGGGCGCTAGGCCTACCCACACAAGTGAGGTATCATTTCTATCGGGAGACGTGGGGGAACGCTGGGTGGAAGGAAATTTGTGGCTCCTCTCGGATTCCAGAACTTTCTGCCACAGAAATGTGAGGAACATGTGTTTTTTTAGCCAATTTTTGAGCTTTGCAAAGGATTCTGGGTAACAGAACCTGGTCCGAGCCCCGCCAGTCACCCCTCCTTGGATTCCCCTAGGTCTCTAGTTTTCAGAAATGTACAGGTTTGGTAGGTTTCCCTAGGTGCCGGCTGAGCTAGAGGCCAAAATCTACAGGTAGTCACTTCGCAAAAAACACCTCTGTTTTCTTCCAAAATTTTGGTGGTGTCCACGTTGCGCTTTGGGGCGTTTCCTGTCGCGGGCGCTAGACCTACCCACGCAAGTGAGGTATCATTTTTATCGGGAGTCTTGGGGGAACGCTGGGTGGAAGGAAATTTGTGGCTCCTCCCAGATTCCAGAACTTTCTGCCACAGAAATGTGAGGAACATGTGTTTTTTTAGCCAATTTTTGAGCTTTGCAAAGGATTCTGGGTAACAGAACCTGGTCCGAGCCCCGCCAGTCACCCCTCCTTGGATTCCCCTAGGTCTCTAGTTTTCAGAAATGCACAGGTTTGGTAGGTTTCCCTAGGTGGCGGCTGAGCTAGAGGCCAAAATCTACAGGTAGGCACTTTGCTAAAAACAGGTCTGTTTTCTGTGATGTGTCCACGTTGCGCTTTGGGGCGTTTCCTGTCGCGGGCGCTAGGCCTACCCACACAAGTGAGGTATCATTTTTATCGGGAGACTTGGGGGAACATAGAATAGCAAAACAAGTGTTATTGCCCCTTGTCTTTCTCTACATTTTTCCCTTCCAAATGTAAGACAGTGTGTAAAAAAGACGTCTATTTGAGAAATGCCCTGTAATTCACATGCTAGTATGGGCACCCCGGAATTCAGAGATGTGCAAATAACCACTGCTTCTCAACACCTTATCTTGTGCCCATTTTGGAAATACAAAGGTTTTCTTGATAGCTATTTTTTACTCTTTATATTTCAGCAAATGAATTGCTGTATACCCGGCATAGAATGAAAACCCACTGCAGGGTGCAGGTCATTTATTGGCTCTGGGTACCTAGAGTTCTTGATGAACCTACAAGCCCTATATATCCCCGCAACCAGAAGAGTCCAGCAGACGTAACGGTATATTGCTTTCGAAAATCTGACATTGCAGGAAAAAGTTACAGAGTAAAACTTAGAGAAAAATTGATGTTTTTTTCACCTCAATTTCAATATTTTTCTTTTTCAGTTGCTATTTTCTGTAGGAAACCCTTGTAGGATCTACACAAATTACCCCTTGCTGAATTCAGAATTTTGTCTACTTTTCAGAAATGTTGCGGTTTATGGGATCCAGCGTTGGTTTCATGCCCATTTCTGTCACTGACTGGAAGGAGGCTGAAAGCACAAAAAATCGTTAAAATGGGGTATGTCCCAGTAAAATGCCAAAATTGGGTTGAAAAATTGGGTTTTTTGATTCAAGTCTGCCTGTTCCTGAAAGCTGGGAAGCTGGTGATTTTATCACCGCAAACCCTTTGTTGATGCCCTTTTCAGGGAAAAAACCACAAGCCTTCTTCTGCAGCCCATTTTTCCAAATTTTTTTAAAAAAATGAAATTTTCACTGTTTTTTGGCTAATTTCTTGGCCTCCTTCTGGGGAACCCACAAAGTCTGGGTACCTCTAGAATCCCTAGGATGTTGGAAAAAAAGGACGCAAATTTGGCATGGGTAGCTTATGTGAACAAAAAGTTATGAGGGCCTAAGCGCGAACTGCTCCAAATAGCCAAAAAAAGGCTCGGCACAGGAGGGGGAAAAGGCCTGGCAGCGAAGGGGTTAAGAGCCATTAAATCCCAGATCGCTAGTGCCTCATATTGGGCTGGTCTCGGGGGTGGTTTTTGTGTACTTAGCATCCACCTCAAGTTTTCTAAAACTCTTTGATTAAACGTTCCATGTTCTGGAAATGCTAGACACCTTTCTTTTTCTGTCAACTTGCGCCATTGTTTTAACCATAAACACGGTGCAACACCCTTTTCCTCCATAACAGTATAAGCTGGAGTACCTTCGGGCGGTGTAGGTTCCCCATCTGTTGCAACGATGTATACATCTCCCCTCAAAGCGCTTTTGAATGCCTTAACAAAGTTCATTTTAAATTTAAATTTAATCAGGAATGGCTTAGTTCCCAGGACACTCTTCACCTGCCCTTTGCTCACCCTATTGCCTCTCACGGACGGCAGCCAATCCGTGCGCGACCCCTCTCAACATCTGACCTATCCCAGCGCGGCACCCCTGACGTCACACTGATACACACTGCAGCTGACAAAGTCTTAAGGATAACGCATTCGCTTCAGAACTTTACGGAGATTTCACTTGAAGCCTCGGCCGCTACTCTCTCTTTCTCAGATCCCACATACGCAAGCAGAATTCGACCCGCAAATCCTACTCTCGACTTGTCAATGACTCCCTCTAGTGCACTTTAGAGCTTGTCAAATCTCCATCGAAGGTTTCATACATATGTTGTGGCATATGTTGTGGCTTGACTTGTCAACCACACCCGATTGACCTATTAAACCACGCAGGTTACAACATAAACCATATTTTTCATCCTACTCCGGAGTCTTAGACCTCAACAGGTCCGTACCTTGACCAACCACGTGGATAATTTTTTGAAACAATAAGCGCTGCATTCACGTGAAGTACGCCGACTTCCCCACTCTCATACTGTGGAGTACGCCCACTCCTGCTAAACGACACTTATCTTTGGCCTAAACACACAATCTTCAAAATCTCCTGCAAGTTGCATAAGCTTCTGAGCAAGCGCAAAACCCTAACCACACATACCATGGCGCCAAGAACATTCCCAACTCATCTTAGGCAGGCTCCGAGATCCCAGGAGAGCCTATGGTGTACCGAGCCACTCATCGTTTTGCCAAATTTCATCATAATAAAAAACAAATTTAACCACAAAAACTCCGTCCTAGGGCCCCCAAGGGCCAAACCCGAACTCTGCTACCAAAACTGTTAACGCGTCCGTCTATGCTAATTTATACACATCAGGACTCGTTTTAGGTCGATGAACCTTTTGACCCAGTGGTGAGTCTCAGTAGGACGAGATTACCAAACATCAATTTTATTTCACAATAACCAATAATGAATCTTCGGCGCATTTACTAATTCTCAGACTTAAATAACCACACCTTGAAGGAAGGTTTTGTGAATTTATTCCCTATTGATTACAATCTAATATTAAACGTATTAATCTCAAAACCAAGAGGCATAAAACCATAATCACAGAGTGGCAATTATAATAAACTTTCAAGAATGCGATAATCAGAATCATAGGATAGATATAACAGCAGAGATTATACCATAGTGCATGATAAACATAAGAATATCAGTTCAGCATAGCTTCATGTCAGTCACGTCAGTTTCGTCAGTCAACCAGATACCTTTTCTAACCTCAAATTAGCATTAGCATGTTGGGCTTCATGCGAAAACAATGTATAACATCAATTTAGAAAAACATCTAACTAAGATACTTAATTAAACATACAGCAGTTGGTACCTAGAAAGAAAAAGCATAGAGATTCTGTTAGCAATAATATTTACCCTCCTCAAGCTAAGTCAGCATGCAGGATCAGTCTTCGTCTTCAGGACATTAGTTGGTTCACCGTCAATCTAACTAAAGAGAATCATGGGTCACTCTCCTCATATGGAGGACAGCGTAATAGGGCAGTCTATGGACTGTAATATTTTGTCTAAGTCTCAAATCACCAAATAGAGTGACAGCGTTTCTGGATGCAATCGATGTCATCCCTTCCTAACTGAACTTCGTCCTCCGTGTCATGAGTTTTTATCCCCTTTTCTTAACCCATTCCCCCAAAATTCTATTGGTTAATAACTACACCCCATCATCGGTAACCAATCAAATTATTCATTAAGTAATGCATTTGTCATTCCAAGATATTTTCTCATCTTCCAATTGGTCTTTATAATCAGCATTTTCGTAGGTGGTACGTCTGGGGTTACTTCACCATCTTGGCACACGTCTCGGGTCAGGAGTTCTTCTCCCCTCGTCTCATTGTCCTTGAGAGTGTCCATTACTGTTTCGAAGCTCATATCTTTATACTAAAAGCTATTAGAATGCGGATGGGAAGTTTTGTTAATGTTGCCTTTTAATACAGAAGAGAACAATAGCTGGGTCATAGTTCTTTTTGCGAGTCCGCATACAGGAAAAGCAGGAAAATAGATTTTAAAATGAGAGTTGCACAGCTAGTTCGCGACTCATGCTAACTTAAGACACACAATTTTAATGAATGCAGTTCAACTCATAAAACTACATATAACTAAAATTATTATTTAGTTTAGCATTAGCGTTCATATATGAGCAAAACTTATACCTTTATTTAATATATTCTAAGAATGTTTTAGTCAAATGTAAGCATTTCACGTCTATAATATATGATATTAAAACTACGCTCTCTCAACATCAAAGTCTGCTTTCAAAAGCGGCGTCGCTACGATAGTCCCCAGGTTCTGCTGGACACCTTTGGTGACACAACTTTTTCACTAGTGATGTGAAGCACTGGAAATCACTGCCTTTTACTCACAAGTGCCAATTACACAGAGTATTACTGTAAAGTTTGGCACGTGTAAGGCAGCAAATCACTAATCATTTGTAGAGCCACTATACATTAGTCTATGACGCCATCTTCTGGTAATATGCTGTAAGTGTTCTTCGGACAGTACTGTGGCTGATAACGTTATTGCTAATACGTTTACTGACCTTGAGAAGCTCTTGTTTCTTCAAATACAAAAAAGTTGCATGCCTGCCACGGAATGTGAAGGAGAGCATGCAGAGTGCTCCAATACCGCCAATCAAGTTTGCGCAGATGGAGTATGCGCTGCATGAAACTTCAAAGTGATGTGGCCGCCATGAGTACGAAGGACAGAAACAAAAGAAAAGAGAAGTTTGCTCACAGTAAAGCATATCTGCAATCATGTAATTATTCATGTAACAGGGTCGGTCCCCAAGATGGTAACAAAGAAGCCTCACGGTGGGCCTAACATAAAGCATTTACCAATGCTATCAAGAGATTCTTGAAAGGCAAGCCCACAAATGAGTGAAAGTGATGGGAGTGAGGTGGGCATGGCTAAAAGCTCTCAATACTAAACAACAGGTCGGAAACGCTTGTGCGCTCGACCTAAAAATGGCTGACTGATCAAATCACAGTGGAACATGAGGAAGAAGAGGGTGACATCCTCACGCAAAGCAGCCCTGTCCCCAGCAATGCCCAAGAATCACCTGCCTCAGCGACCTCACAATGGCACAGGAAGACTCAGAGTTAGATGGAAACTGCACCACAATGCACATTGAGTCTACCAACACCTACATCTCAAAGTTCACCTGCGTCAGTTGCCCCACAAAAGAAAAAAGAAAAAGATGAGGCTACAATTACAGGCGTTTTAGGCACGAGGGGTGCTATGACTGCAACCACCAGTTTGTACAATGGGAATCTGGCAAATATGTTAGCGCTAGACCTCCTCCCTTTTTCATTTGTCAAAGGATTGGGTTTCTTAGAGTTTGTTGCAGCCATCTGCCTCAAATGAAAGATTTCAAGTCGGACCTATTTTGCCAGATTTGCTGTTCCAGCAGTGCATCACGATGTGCTGCAATTGGTTGGGCAAACTTTACAGCAAAGTACTGTCCACACTATCCATCCAAAGACAAACATGTGGACCAATTGTCAGGCGACTGATTGCATGTGCATCACTGCACACTGGATCTCTTTTGTGGGGGTAAAACGAAAGCTATCTGCAGGTCTTGGCCCAGAAGAAAGTTTTAAGAGCATTCAGCAGCATGCAACAGCAGCTATATTTGCCACAGAAAAATCACACAAAACTGCAAACATCTTGGAAGAATAAAATAACAAGGTGTCTGAATCCCTGAGACCCAGAGGACTCCAAATTGGATTTGTTGCTACGGATAATGGCAGTAACATAGTCAAGGCCATGACAGATGGTGGCTATTTCAGGGTCCTGTGTTTAGAGCACTACATCAACCTAGTAGTGCAAGACTTTTAAAAAAAAAGAAGACATTGTCAGCAACATTCCGACCACTTGCAGGTGAATCTGCACTCATTTCAGCCATTCTTCAAAAGCCCTTGAAATAGTTGTGGATTATTCAGAATGGTAACAGAGTACCAGTTAAAGCCCTGATACCGGAGGTGGCAACACTTTGGAACTCAATGATCATGTGTTTCAACGCCTGTTTGAGCAATACAGACAGATTAATGACTATGTCATTCTAAGAGGAGGGGATGCAATTGGGAAAGCTATGACCATGGATGCAGAAAAATGGGGCCTAGTCAGATGCCTGACAAAGATGCTACTCCCTTTTGAGGTTTTCAGAAGTTAGCAAGGAGGACAGTACGATGGGCCAAGCTATCCTGTTGTTGCATCTCCTACAGGACCAGCTAAGGATAGTGTCTGAAAGGTTCGCATTTGGAGGTGTGAGCGAAAACCCCGAAGTGTATGTCTTGGTTGGGAGCGTAAGCTATTGCTTGACTTGTAATGCTAGACTGCAAAATTACATTATCTCATCCAAAGAGTTTATCTGTGACACCCTACTCAATCAACACTACAAAAAAAATCTTTCCTCTTTGAATCCTTTTTTCTGAAGGGGATGTTTCAAAATACAAGAGGTGGCTTGTTGAGCAAGTCGGAAACTGGAAGAAAGAAAGGCTGGAGAATAGAGTCCCGGTCTGCAGTTCTGGGGTGCTGCCTTCAATTTTCATGAGAGGGCAATCTTGAATCACGGCAGCCAACACTGGCA
Organism: Pleurodeles waltl; assembly: GCF_031143425.1. Lineage (NCBI taxonomy): Eukaryota > Metazoa > Chordata > Amphibia > Caudata > Salamandridae > Pleurodeles > Pleurodeles waltl. The sequence continues at coordinate 1,188,592,796 of NC_090440.1, read as the reverse complement.
ACAACAGCATCAGAAGTATCGGACCCAACCTCTGCATTTGCTTTGTTTCAAGCGGCAATTCTTCATCCTAGTGCAGAGGTGAAGGTAAAAGAGGTTGAGCAAGTGGCAGCACCAGTGACACTTCAGAGGATGTTCCAGGAGTATCTGGATGACCCAAAAGAGGTGTATGTGGATCATAACCCATTGGGTTATTGGTATGGGAAGATGTGCCAATGGCCAGAGCTCAGCAGATTGGTAATAAAGTATCTGGCTTGTCCTGTAGCCAGTGTGTCTGCAGAAAGTGTGTCAGTGCAGCTGGTGCAGTTGTTACAATGAGAAGGACGAGTCTAACATCTCAAAATGTGGAGAAATTAACCATGATCAAAATGAACCAGGATTTTGTACACTGCTCCCGAAATACCACAGGAAGAGAAAGAGGATGATTGGTCAGAATCAGGTGTGTTTGCTGACCAACATCTGGGTGAACCACCTGAGTTTGAGGGCAAACTATACTTCCCGGACTGAGTATGACTGAGTATGCCAGTGTCACCACATAACTTTTTTTATTATTTCTCATTGAACTTCTTTCTTTTCTTGCAAATAAAAAATTGCTAGTGGAACATTATGTTTGTGTCAGATTTATGCTGTCCGACCCTCTTTTAGTCATGTATTATTTGACCGGATTGGAGCTGGACCTGTGTACAGTGAAGACGCCTCCACTCCACATTCCTTTCAGGACATTAGAGACAATACCTGCCTCCCTCACATGCCATTGCATATACTTTCTTTTACATCACTTAGCATGGCTGCCCCATAAGATCATTGATTAAAGACTGCTGGTGCCAATCCCAAATTCGAATGTTTGCTACTTGCTGCCATTAGAGGAAATAATATTTTGTTTAACCACCATGCGTGGATTGGAAGAGGTAACTACTAGCTATTGCACCAATGAGTGGTGATATATTGAGTGATTGTGAGTGATCATTGATTATGTATGTGGTGGCTGACAGGGAGGGAGGTAAACAAATTTGCAAGCTTGATTCTGATGATTTGCAATGTTTGTGGGGTAAAAGGTGATAATATTCTCCTGAAAGTGATTGAACTTTTAAACTTAGTAAAATTTACCTACTGTGTCCAATCCTTTTTTCTTCTTCCTCAGACCAGAGTAGTCACTTTAGTTACCAAACACAAAGCTACAAAAAATACTCCAATTCTGTTTCTCTATTTGTTCTTCAACAGCACTGCACTTGACTACACAGGTCTACCTCACTCGGTTTGTGACTCGGATGGAGTTCCTCAGAATCACGAAGAGGAGGATGGAAGGACTCAGGGCGGGACTACCTCAACAGCTAGAAGGAGAATGTTATTCACTTCAAAGCGAAACCATGATAAAGACTATGAGGGCTTGTACTCACTCAGCTCTGTGGGCTGGAGAGAGGTGTGTTGATTTGGGAAATGCTGGCTCAAACACGAAATCCTTTTTATATTCTTGCCCGGCCTCTAAGTTTGCTTGGTACACTCCTGACTCCTCGTGAAGCTTACCTTGCTTCCTTTTTTCCCTCTCCTTTACTATATAACACAGTTACTGTTTTTTTTCAATACACAAGCCTTCTCCAACTTACCTACTGGACAGGATAAGCCAGGCACCCAAGAGGGATTGACATTCCAAGAAGAATGGAGATGCACTGCCCAATTTCGCAATACAGTATCATTTTCCTTTTAACAATCAACATTTTTAGAACTTGGTAGGTTAACTTCAATCCTCCATAATTTGTATTTTTCAAACCTAGAACGCATAACATTTAGAGACATATTATCTTGGGTCTCTCTGGGGCACCAGAATTGTTTGCAATGCATTTAACTGAACTGAACCGTGTTATACTTATCCCTTGATCATTTTCTTCCACAACAGATTGATGATGGTGTGCTGCTTGGCGCCCCGATGAATAGCGGTATGGTTTATTTTTTGTAGTGTTTGTCTTTGTCACACCTTTCTCCCAATCCCTCTTCCTATCCATTAATCGAGCCCATTAACCCTCTTACTCAGGGCTATATGATGTACTGAGGCGTGACTTAATTTTACACCATAAATGGTGTGGATGTGGTGAAAGCAACACCACCTCACTGCATGACCTCCTATAGCAATTTTCCACACTAGCCCCATCAAAATCATCATTAAGACCTGTTGTGTTGTGTGTTGCATAAACACTTAACCGTGTCTAACCATTCTTGGTTCTGAGCTAACTTCTCCTGACTCCATTATTTAATTTCCCAAGTTTAGTTTTTAAATACTAGCTCCCCACAATTGCTCAGAAGACGTTGATATTGCTAGTTTTTATCATCCAATCAGGTCTTCTTTTTCGTGTGTCAGATACTGTACTCTGGTCTCAGTCTTCCTAAAATTATCATATACTATGACCCACTAACTCTCTTTTACTTCTCTCAAGTCTAGGTGAGAGTGATGGATAACCCTTTGATTAATCCTGCAGTTGGAGTTCACATAGATGGGAGTGGCACTCTCTGTATTCCCAGTGAGTTGCTAGCCTGATGCTACTACTATCTTCCTCCCCCTTAAGATGTCACCTTGAGAAAAATCCTGCAGAAAGAAGACTCCTTCACTTCATCTATTCAGGTAAGAGAAGAACAATGGATTGAAGTTAACTTGTTTAGTTAGTAATTAACTCCTACTGAAGAAGATGTTGTCTGTCTGTATCTAGGTTTTTGTAAGCAAAATAGGCCATGGCAACCATACCCTAGTGGTCAATATAGTTTCAGAGGGAAGTAGAGCAAGTGCATAATTAAATGACATACACTTTTTTTAGCAGATTTTTTAAAAAAGGCCACACTTAAAGATAGCAGTGCAAACTAAAACACCAAAATAACATTTGAGGCATGAATCAAGTAAAATAAATTATCCCCTTTTTATTTTTAACAAATACAAAAACCCATCCTTTCCACCCACAACAGGCTGTTACCCTCTCTCCAAACAAATAGCCCTGCCCCCAAAAAGTGCAATGAAAAGTCCAATATGAAAAGTTTTTAAAAACCCTGTCCCTGCTTCCTCCCACCCTCTCCACCCACAAGCCCCTCCCACCAATACAATTTTTTTTTTTTTTTTTTTTTAAAGGGCTCAGAAGAGGGCCCTCTCTATATAGGTCTGGAGCTATTCCAGGCTCTCCTCAATCCTAGAGAGCCAGCTCTCCACCGGGTACATCTGCTGCAGGATGCAGTGGAGCATTGCCCTGTCAGACCAGGAGGGTGCAGCAGCAGGTGCAGTCAGGCTCCCTGACAACTGACACTGGTGGCCCCAGCGATGTAGTGACGGGGAAGCTGGAGGCTGGGGCAGGCATGCTGGCGAGTTGTGTCCTGAGTCTGAGACACCTTCTCCTCCAGGACAACCAGCCGCAGGTATTCAGCCTGGATATTCTCCAGCCTCTGCTGCATTAGACAGGCCGCTATTTCCTGCCTGGTTGGTTGCCGTCTAGCAGGAGTAGCTATATCGAGAAAGACAAAAATAAAAAAGCAAATTGTACAAAAACTTCATCAAAAGTGGGTAGTGGGTGGCACAGTAGCACTACAATGCTGGTTCCATAGGGACATTGGAATTTGATGTGATTATGATTAGGAGAGTCACAGGGACAATTTTATTTGTTTTGCCTCACATGCCACAAATATAAAGCACTGCCTGTCTGGTAGAAAAGAAGTAACGCAGAATAACACCAGATTTAAAAAAAAAAAACAGTGATTTCATTTTTTTTTCTTTTAAAGTCTTTTCTAGTAACTAAACAGACACTTTTAGTGAAAGAATACAAATGAACTACCTCTCAGTTATGAGTAAGGCATTATGCACTATGGAAAACAAGTTGTTGTGCCAAATTAATGGAGGCATGCTAGCCAGGGCTTCAAGTACGTTGCTACTGTCTGCAGCTGGGGCAGCTGCAGGTGACAATTATCTATGTTTAATTTCAATGGCCGTGATCTTCCCAAAATGCCTTTCACTTAGTTTCTACCCTGACTTCAAAGACGCAAATGAATAAATAAGATATGTCACACATGTCATGTAAAAATATAGATATATTTACCCTATCTGCCATAAGTAGATGGTGGGGAAAATGATGCACTGCACTACACAGAAAGCGAGGGGCTATAGTATTTGGCACATTTGTCTCAGAGTATCCCTTACACCAAACTTGAAAGTAAATCTGGCACTTACTAGTCCTACTTTACTCACTGGGTGCGCCCACCACCATAAATTCTTTCTAACAAATCTGTTCGCTGGGCAGTAAGGAAAGGAACCTTGACTTACTCTACTGTAGAGAAAGGCAGAGGGATTAGGCAGGTAGATAGAGCTTTTGCTATAGAGTAGAGAGGTATCACTGATCATTGATTCATTGTGTGCATAAGCTTTGGCTTATTCAGTCACTCAATAGAAGAAAGTCTAAAAGGAAAAATTGGAACATGTGTAAAATAAATCTGTTATGGGAAACCACAAAATATATTTTGGAAACACTTCACATACCCATGAATATGTGGCACATGTCAAGAATGGATTATTCAATTTGTTTGGCACCCTGGGAAGAAAGAACTTAGAAAAGAATAAAGGAGTGAAGTACTAAGAGGTGACTGAGTGCGCGAAGGGAAAATAACACAGCTTGCGTGTTCGGTTTGCAATGCATTGAAAACTTTGCAAATGCTGCATCAACTGAAGCAGATGCACATTGCACAGCCAACACTGCTGGCACAAATTGAACTATGCTGCACTTCTTCGATCATGGGTGGCATCACGCCATGGGCAGGGATGGGGTTGGTGAATGATGGTGTTGGGTGCAATAAATATCTGCCTCGTTTAACAAACACAGTGAATCAGGGGATTACCCCCCTCTTTGAACCATTGCTTTGGTAACCATAAAGCACAAAGTAAGCAAAGTGGTTAAGCAGCAAACCCCTCTGCAGAAAAGCCCCCTTGTTTATTCATCCAAGCCAGTATTCAATTATCCTTTCATTCTTACTACGATATTCACCTATAGCAACCATGATTTAAACTATACTTCTCACATCTGGTCTTTCACTAAAATTCACAATCCATAGCCATCTGTTCAGTATACACTAGCCACCCTTTCTTTCAATCATCCTTTCACCCATCCATCTATTTACCCAATACTTACCCATGCATGCTTTCACCCACCCACCCACACATCCTTTCCTTTTGCTCATTTCACCCATCCTTTCTTTTAACCTTCCATTCATTCCAGTTTCCATCAAGTCACCATTCTTAGTGTACAATATGTGTGCTTTTGCTGAGTCGCAGATAGAAGAGGCCATAAGTAACCCAACCACCACTGTAGCTGAAACACTGGGGCTTTCACGATCACAACGACGCCCTTGTCACTAGTGAGTAATAGTAAGTGTCAATAAGCTAGCAACGTGACTTATCATCGCCCATCCTTGTCACTGCTTCTCTCCCTGCTCCATCTGCTCCTGCATCATATCTTGAGCTGGCTCCACTGGTGGGCGGTGTGGCTAGAAAAACAATCATACAGTTTTTAGATGCCAGGTACACCTACCCTTAATTTCTTTAATCAAACAAATGCAACTGCAATACATTGTAACAGTTTTGGTTGGCACTGCAACATCTTCTATCAAAAATATCACTCTGGGTATTTTGTTGGTTCACACTGTTAGAAAAGCCAGGTAATCAAGCCAACCAAAAACCTTGCATAATGAACTGGCAGAGCTATATCCTATTATGATAATGACTCGGAATCATTGAAGAACAATGGTGGAGTGGAATAAAAATGTTCAATGAAGTACAGAAAAAAATAGAAAATGCAGGAATAGCAGGAATTAAAAAGTGGAAAGGGGAGTTGGAAAAAACAAGACAGTATAAAAAAGTAAACAAGGCAAAATTAAAAATAGTGTCATAGTGGGCAGAGGTAAAAGTTAGGGAAACAATAATAATATTAAATAATAGTACTTACGGGGATGAGCAGAGCCCTCAGCATTAGCATTGGTGGTCGGCGCCTTCACAGCTCCTACCGGACCCGCCTCTGTGGTGCCCCTCTTCTTACCCTTGGGTGCTGATGTAAGAAATAAAGATTTAAAAAAATAGATTAGTGGCACAGTTCATCTCTGCAAGATTATTATTTAACAGGCAAACACAGTAACATTGTGCTTAAATCAGATTGCCTATTGTACTAGTATGATCGACTCATTGAGTTGGCTATACTCCTGAAATCCCTATTCCAAATTTCCCTCTCAAAAACTACATTTGGAACCAATGCATTGCAATGATCTTTGGTTCTATTCCCATTTCTCGACCCCTTTGATGGGCCAACTCAGTCTCCCTTTTTTGCAATGCATAGATATATACTTGTACTACACATCACTGTGAAATTGCTTGGGACTGTACAAGCTACATAAAGAAAGTTACAGAGAATGCTAACTCACTGATATCACTAATTCACTATGGTGACAGGAGGACAGAGAACTCTGCATTGCAATGGCTTCTTAAATAATCAGCTAACACGAGTAACTACGAGTATGATGATGTAGCGCCTAACTCTAACAGGATCACATAGTAAATAATATTCTTAACGTAAACTAAATGTAGCTTACCTCAGAGTGTGAGCAGCATGCTATTCGGAAAAAAAAGTTATAATTGTTGAACACAAACACATTAATAAAGTTAATACCCATCGAGCCCTGGAATTTCCATGCCTAGCAGGTCAAGCAGGTCCTGCTCGCAGTCGATGATATCCACCCAACGGTGTCTCAGCTGCTGGGTGGTGCACTGGACTTGGATGGTGCCCCGAACACACCTGCACACCCTAGCCCTAAGCAGCCGATGTTCTTGCAGGGGGTAACTGGTGCCAGGCCTGCCACCTGCTAGCAACATGAAAGGGAGGTGGTGTGCTGCACATAGAAAACTAGTGCTGCCTACTCCTCCTCACAAAAGATGGCCTGGGGCTGCATCCCTTGGCGACTCCACTGCCCACAAGGTAGACAGCTGCTGCTTGCTGTCTGGGGGAGGCCTGGTGCTGCCGCTACGCTAATTGCCAGCGCTGCCCTGCTCTCCCATGGTAGTGCGCAGTGGAGTGAACTCCCTCAATCAACCAACCTAAGAGGTATATTGGACTAAGATTGGAAGAGGGCTTAGTTTTTGAGGAAGTCAAAGATGTGTTCAATGGATGTAGTACGGATAAAGCCCCTGGGTCAGATGGTGTCACATTTGATTTATTTATTGGATGTATTGACGCGAGATGAGGTCTCCACTGCTTTCTAACATCCTGAATGCCATTGCTAAAGTAGGCCCTTCTCCCTCATCGAGGAAGTTAGTTATTGTCCCAATTTTTAAGAAGGTTACCAAAGCGACCCAGCGTGTTACATACTTCTTTCACTTTTGGATTCCACAATGAAGGTGGCAGGGAGGATACCTTTGGACGGGCTTTAAAGGTAGGCATATGACCATAAACTGTTCAGTATGTCTTCAGGAAGGGAATTGGTACAACTGTACAATGTCTCAACCTGCACTACTTATTGATAACTATACAGTTGCCAAGCTGGAGACTTTGCAACTATCATTTATGGATCACTTATCCACTTTTGATTTAGTTAATCACTCTCTGCTTTGGGACTTTCTACTTGATCGTTGGGTGGACACAGGTATTGTCCAATTTATCCGACATATTGAGATTACAACATCGGTAAAATACGGCCACAATGGTAACCCCACTGATTAGTTTGGAGTGTGCAGAGGTGTGTGTATGGGGTGTAAATTAGCTCCCTTTCTTTTCACGTATATGTTAATGAGATAGACAATTTTCCGTCTGCAAAATAGCATGCAAAGGCTCTTGTTCAGCCCCTATTGTATTGTATGTGAACAGTGTTGTGTTTTCAGGTAATGCTTTACAGTCTCTTTGAGATAGCTTTCTGACATTTATGGAGGGTTTAAGATTGAAAGTCAACAGGGGCAAAACATATCTTATAATAGTGGGGCCTAGTAAGGAAAAGGCAAGGCCATTTTGAATCCAATGGGAAAAACATTTCTGTGACCGGTAATTTCTCTTGTTTGGGGATTAACTTCAGTTCCTCTAATTCTTGGTCCAAACAAGTTACCAATACGAAATTGTACGTTCAGAGAACGTTAAACGTTGTGGAAAGATTCAATGCTAGACTAGGAAGGAAGCTGGTTAGAGAAAAGCGGCATCAGATATGTGCCACGGAAAAGTGGTGTGGCCTCACGCTCGTACGGTTCTGCTCGAAGGTGGTGGAAAATAACAATCTGAAAACTTTACCAGCCCTTCTGTGCAGTGCAGTAAACTATCTTTGCAATGAGGAGTTAGGCATGACTTTTATTAAGGACTCAATTTCAGTTGCCCTTATTTTATTGTGGCATGCTGTCTGGTTAAAATCAAAAGCTAAATTAAACCTGGATTTTATCCATGACTGCTTATGTCTGCATAGGTACAAAAGAATTGCCTGATGTAAGCCTGTTCATTATGCTCTGCACGAAGCTCAGTAAACAACATTATTTTACCGACACTCAATGAGTATGTAAGGTCGGCAGGAAAGACCTGAGGATACATGTTTAAGTTGCACTGTGGGTAATATTAGAAAATAACCTGTTCATGCAAATGTAACTTTGTGGTTTTAAATGTGAATTCAACAATTTTTATGCTGGACCAGTGGTGATCGCGTGAGCTCTCATCATGTTCCGTGAATGAGCTGAGGACAGAAGGAGCAGCAGCAAGATGGTGTGATAGGCTGGCGGCAGCGGTTAAAAATTAACATTACTAGGAGCCCGTGCAGACCCGAGGATGCAAGACTAGATTGGCATGGGTCGGCGGGGGGGTTTTCGCCACTTTCCCCTGACCATCTACTGACCACCGACCACACTACAGTGTCTGCCCCGAGAAACTACTGTTATTGCTGGCACGGCTCATGATCACGGCGTGCAGCTCACAGCTCGCTTGCGGCTCCCAGTGGACCGTGCATTGTACTCAGCGTTGAGCATAACAGAAAAGCACCGGAAAAGCACCCGAGAAGGGGAAGGAGAAGGATTGGCACTACTCGGCACCAATTGAGGAAGAGCTGGCGGTAAGAGGGAACAAGGCAGTCAGTGGTAGAGAAACACGTAGAAGCACTGTTCATCCACTCCTGAGACTATGGCCCTCATTATAAATACGCTAATTTTCACCGCCATGTTCAGGCCGGCGGTCATTCTACTGACCGCCAGACTCCCTGGAATCCCGCTGGCAGCATAAAAAACATTTTGCTGGGCCGGAAAGGCTGGGGCAGTAGGGATCATTATCCGAAGGGCAGCAGCGCTGCCCTGTTGTATAATAATGCCTTCCACCGTCAGGCTGCCTGTCGGAGGCAGCCTGGCGCTGTTCTTTATATGGCGGTTCAGCCTGCCATGCTGGTGGTGGGCTTCTCAGGCGCCGCTGGCATGGCGGGCTGAACCGCCATGTTCATAATGAGGGCCTATGTGCTTACATTTTTTAATACAGTCTGAGCACCTTATGGGGGTGAAGAAAGGCAATTAAAAGGTGTGTGAGAGGCTGTAAGAGGTTTGCTATACTTTATTTTTTGAAGCAGTTTGTGCCAGCCCTGGAAAGAACTGTTGTGATTCTCACAATCCTTCCACTTCCCTCTAATATACAGGGGGGGATAACAATGGCAATGTACTCCGGACTAGGAAACAAGGTGGGGAAAGAAGAGTAATCCTGCAGTCAGCCCCCCCCACTCAATGAGCTTTCTGGTTCCTTCTCTTCCACCGTCTTGGGACCTTCTCATGACCAGAGAGTTTGTCACAACCTGTTCATAATCGTTAGATTATTTGATCTATAAATTTACGAACCTACCCAGAAGGGCTGAACTGAGAGGGGCAAAAAGCGGACTGGGTTTGTAGCACCCACTGGGCAGGCATTAGGCCCCCTCAGATAGACCGAGGAGTCCCTGAGGTGCGGCAGAAGCAGCCTGATTAGTTTAGGTGCGGCTTGAAGCCCTTTAGTGATTTATCAAGCATCCCCTATTTACAAGGGGTGAGGCAAAATGCAATGAAGCATATGGCGAGAGACGGAACCCCCAAACCACATATAGTAAGTAAAACCTTAAAAGCAAGAAGTAAGAAATCAATTGGATCCTCTCAAGAAGCTAAAGCCCTTCCTACGCAGAGGCAGAGTATGCACTCAGACACCAAAGGACCAACAGACCTCCCATGACACCTTCAATCTCCTCAACTCTACGAACCATCGGAGAGTACAGCCTACCCCTTGTTTACAATGAGTAACCCAAAAAGTGCCACAAGAGAGGACTTTGTGCCTGAGCAGCTCTCGCACCTGGTGGATCAGACAATAAGTGCAATACAAACCCGTCCTCGGAACCCCTGCCACGAACACAAACATAAACCACCAGCTCTCAAGCAATCCTAGTGGTCTCCGCAGCAACAGAAGATCCAGTACTGGTATCTTTACATGGAGGTCCCGACCGTTTTCTGCTTCCATGTCCCCACCTGAGCCAACATAGGAGAAAGTAACTGTGGAAACCTTACTCAACCAGATCCTGAGCTAGGTAAGGGATTTTAAAATTTCCCAAGAGGAGGCTCACAGAAGAACTAACAAGAAGCTAGGTGAAATAGGTAATAGCATTTATCAGCTGGGTGAACCAGACAGAGCAGAGAGGGACCCAGGTTGAACAGAGAGTATCAGATCTACAGGACCTAGCCAACAGGCAAGATATGAGTATACCACGACTCCAGTCAGAGCTTGAAGAGCTCCAGATCTAAATGGATGATGTTAAGAATAGGTCCTTGAAATGGGATTCATAGTAGCTCAAGTCATCTTGGACCTGTTTTTTCAGCATATCTTTGCAGAAAAAAACAAAACAAGTTTTGATTTATCCATCATGCGGGCCCATCAGGTCCCTGCAGTCAGGTCTTCCAATGCCAGATTCCCTCGTACTGTCCTGGTAAATTTTGGGGACTTCAGAATCAAAGAACAACTCCTCTTGCACGCCATGAAAGCCAAAAGCCACAACTCTTCAAAGAAAAGCTATTCCTTCCGGATCTTTTCAGACCTAACCATCATGGCTGCACATCACTGAAAGGAGTTTCAGGGGCTAATCATTGAATTTGAAAGTCAAGGGGCACCAGAGGGAATCGTACAGCAATCAAAGCTCAAAGTTAGACACAAGGGAGGAGTTCATATTTTTCATTCAGTGATGCCTGCAAAGGACTTTCTTCAGGCGATGAAAGAAAGAGGCCACTCCAGCTATTAAAACTAACGAAGAATTAAAAGGATGCAGGAATTCCACACTCCTTTTTTAGTTTTATTAGCAAACCGCTACAAGAATAGCAATTTCAAATGATCTATGTAGGAATTAAGTATTTCAGAAACCAGAATAGGGTCTGGGGTGAACAGACAGCATCCTTTCTGAGTAGTGGGTGGTTTTGGTGGTGCCCGCATGTGAATTGGCAACTCAGGCACAGATTTATACTCTGTTTGCACTGAATTAGTATAAGATTTTTTACGTGAATTCATTGCAAACTTAATTCTATATTTATATTTTGACAGCTAGACTAGTCTAACGTAAAAATATTGGAGTTAAAGTAATATTTTGAATGTGTGAACCCACGTTGCGTCAATGAGATGCAAGGTAGGCATTCCCGTCCAAAAAATGACTCTAAGGCCCTACCACCTTATTTATCCCCCCGTGCAAAAATGGTACACGGGAGGAAGGCGGGCCTAAATAATGGCAGTAAGCTTGCTTAGCGCCATTATTTAATGCCTCTGTCAGGGCAGGCATTAGGGGACCTGTTCACCCATTTCCATGGTGGAACACCATGGAATACGTCCCCAGGTGTCCTCCTCAGGCCCCAGGTACACCCCCTCCCACGCCAGAGGGACACCGTAGGATGGGGGACCCCATCCCAGGTAAGTAGAGGTAAGTATTTTTCTTTAATATTTTAAGTGCCATTGGAGGCCCTGAAATGGGCCCCCCTACATGACACTGGGTGCAATGGCAATGCCCAGGGGTCCCTTGTCCCCTTTGCCGGCCATTGGGGTGGTGGGACTGACTCCTGTCTTTTATAAGACAGGAGTCATGTGGTATGGAAGGTTTTTCATCAAGAAATGACACTAGGCTGGTTAGAGTCATCTTTTTTAACTGTAACCAGTCTAACGTCCTTTTTCAGTGCAAACCCCCTTGTAAGGAAATGCCTCCTTGGCATGGTTGCCCCCTGACTTTTTGCCTTTGCTGATGCTATGTTTACAATTGAAAGTGTGCTGAGGCCTGCTAACCAGGCCCCAGCACCAGTGTTCTTTCCCTAACCTGTACTTTTGTATCCACAATTGGCAGACCCTGGCATCCAGATAAGTCCCTTGTAACTGGTACTTCTAGTACCAAGGGCCCTGATGCCAAGGAAGGTCTCTAAGGGCTGCAGCATGTCTTATGCCACCCTGGAGACCTCTCACTCAGCACAGGCACACTGCTTGGCAGCTTGTGTGTGCTAGTGAAAACAAAACGAGTAAGTCGACATGGCACTCCCCTCAGGGTGCCATGCCAGCCTCTCACTGCCTATGCAGTATAGGTAAGACACCCCTCTAGCAGGCCTTACAGCCCTAAGGCAGGGTGCACTATACCATAGGTGAGGGTACCAGTGCATGAGCATGGTACCCCTACAGTGTCTAAACAAAACCTTAGACATTGTAAGTGCAGGGTAGCCATAAGAGTATATGGTCTGGGAGTCTGTCAAACACGAACTCCACAGCACCATAATGGCTACACTGAAAACTGGGAAGTTTGGTATCAAACTTCTCAGCACAATAAATGCACACTGATGCCAGTGTACATTTTATTGTAAAATACACCACAGAGGGCACCTTAGAGGTGCCCCCTGAAACTTAACCGACTGTCTGTGTAGGCTGACTAGTTCCAGCAGCCTGCCACACCAGAGACATGTTGCTGGCCCCATGGGGAGAGTGCCTTTGTCACTCTGAGGCCAGTAACAAAGCCTGCACTGGGTGGAGATGCTAACACCTCCCCCAGGCAGGAGCTGTAACACCTGGCGGTGAGCCTCAAAGGCTCACCCCTTTGTCACAGCCCAGCAGGGCACTCCAGCTTAGTGGAGTTGCCCGCCCCCTCCGGCCACGGCCCCCACTTTTGGCGGCAAGGCTGGAGGGAACAAAGAAAGCAACAAGGAGGAGTCACTGGCCAGTCAGGACAGCCCCTAAGGTGTCCTGAGCTGAAGTGACTCTAACTTTTAGAAATCCTCCATCTTGCAGATGGAGGATTCCCCCAATAGGGTTAGGATTGTGACCCCCTCCCCTTGGGAGGAGGCACAAAGAGGGTGTACCCACCCTCAGGGCTAGTAGCCATTGGCTACTAACCCCCCAGACCTAAACACGCCCTTAAATTTAGTATTTAAGGGCTACCCTGAACCCTAGAAAATTAGATTCCTGCAACTACAAGAAGAAGGACTGCCTAGCTGAAAACCCCTGCAGAGGAAGACCAGAAGACGACAACTGCCTTGGCTCCAGAAACTCACCGGCCTGTCTCCTGCCTTCCAAAGATCCTGCTCCAGCGACGCCTTCCAAAGGGACCAGCGACCTCGACATCCTCTGAGGACTGCCCCTGCTTCGAAAAGACAAGAAACTCCCGAGGACAGCGGACCTGCTCCAAGAAAAGCTGCAACTTTGTTTCCAGCAGCTTTAAAGAACCCTGCAAGCTCCCCGCAAGAAGCGTGAGACTTGCAACACTGCACCCGGCGACCCCGACTCGGCTGGTGGCGATCCAACACCTCAGGAGGGACCCCAGGACTACTCTAAGACTGTGAGTACAAAAACCTGTCCCCCCTGAGCCCCCACAGCGCCGCCTGCAGAGGGAATCCCGAGGCTTCCCCTGACCGCGACTCTTTGAATCCTAAGTCCCGACACCTGGGAGAGACCCTGCACCCGCAGCCCCCAGGACCTGAAGGACCGGACTTTCACTGGAGGAGTGACCCCCAGGAGTCCCTCTCCCTTGACCAAGTGGAGGTTTCCCCGAGGAACCCCCCCCTTGCCTGCCTGCAGCGCTGAAGAGATCCCTAGATCTCCCATTGACTTCCATTACAAACCCGACGCTTGTTTCTACACTGAACCCGGCCGCCCCCGCGCTGCTGAGGGTGAAATTTCTGTGTGGGCTTGTGTCCCCCCCGGTGCCCTACAAAACCCCCCTGGTCTGCCCTCCGAAGACGCGGGTACTTACCTGCAAGCAGACCGGAACCGGGGCACCCCCTTCTCTCCATTCTAGCCTATGTGTTTTGGGCACCACTTTGAACTCTGCACCTGACCGGCCCTGAGCTGCTGGTGTGGTGACTTTGGGGTTGCCCTGAACCCCCAACGGTGGGCTACCTTGGACCAAGAACTAAGCCCTGTAAGTGTCTTACTTACCTGGTTAACCTAACAAATACTTACCTCCCCTAGGAACTGTGAAAATTGCACTGTGTCCACTTTTAAAACAGCTATTTGTGAATAACTTGAAAAGTATACATGCAATTTTGATGATTTGAAGTTCCTAAAGTACTTACCTGCAATACCTCTCGAATGAGATATTACATGTAGAATTTGAACCTGTGGTTCTTAAAATAAACTAAGAAAAGATATTTTTCTATAACAAAACCTATTGGCTGGATTTGTCTCTGAGTGTGTGTACCTCATTTATTGTCTATGTGTATGTACAACAAATGCTTAACACTACTCCTTGGATAAGCCTACTGCTCGACCACACTACCACAAAATAGAGCATTAGTATTATCTATTTTTACCACTATTTTACCTCTAAGGGGAACCCTTGGACTCTGTGCATGCTATTCCTTACTTTGAAATAGCACATACAGAGCCAACTTCCTACATTGGTGGATCAGCGGTGGGGTACAAGACTTTGCATTTGCTGGACTACTCAGCCAATACCTGATCACACGACAAATTCCAAAATTGTCATTAGAAATTCATTTTTGCAATTTGAAAGTTTTTCTAAATTCTTAAAAGTCCTGCTAGGGCCTTGTGTGTTAAGTCCCTGTTTAGCATTATCTTTTTAGAGTTTAAAAGTTTGTTAAAAGTTTGAATTAGATTCTAGAAACAGTTTTTAGATTCTTAAAAAAGTATTCCAACTCTTAGCAGAATAATGTCTGATACAGAGATGCAGGTGGTGGAACTCGACACCACACCTTACCTCCATCTTAAGATGAGGGAGCTAAGGTCTCTCTGTAATATAAAGAAAATAACCATTGGCTCCAGACCTACCAAAATTCAGCTCCAGGAGCTGTTGGCAGAGTTTGAAAAAGCCAACCCCTCTGATGATGACCTCACAGAGGAAGAAATTAGTGACTTGGAGGCCAATGTCCCTCCTCCAGTCCTAAATAGGGAGAACAGGACCCCTCAAGTCCTGTCTCCAACTGTGTTAGTCAGAAATAGTGAGTCCCTCACAGGAGGGTCCCACATTTCTGAAATCACTGAGGATGCTCTCAGTGAAGATGACCTCCTGTTAGCCAGGATGGCCAAAAGATTGGCTTTAGAGAGACAGCTCCTAGCCATAGAAAGGGAAAGACAAGAGATGGGCCTAGGACCCATCAATGGTGGCAGCAATATAAATAGGGTCAGAGATTCTCCTGACATGTTAAAAATCCCCAAAGGGATTGTGACAAAATTTGAAGATGGTGATGACATCACCAAGTGGTTCACAGCTTTTGAGAGGGCTTGTGTAACCAGAAAAGTGAACAGATCTCACTGGGGTGCTCTCCTTTGGGAAATGTTCACTGGAAAGTGTAGGGATAGACTCCTCACACTCTCTGGAAAAGATGCAGAATCTTATGACCTCATGAAGGGTACCCTGATTGAGGGCTTTGGATTCTCCACTGAGGAGTACAGGATTAGGTTCAGGGGGGGTCAAAAATCCTCGAGCCAGACCTGGGTTGACTTTGTTGACTACTCAGTGAAAACACTAGATGGTTGGATTCAAGGCAGTGGTGTAAGTAATTATGATGGGCTGTACAATTTATTTGTGAAAGAACACCTGTTAAGTAATTGTTTCAATGATAAACTGCATCAGCATCTGGTAGACCTAGGACCAATTTCTCCCCAAGAATTGGGAAAGAAGGCGGACCATTGGGTCACGACAAGGGTGTCCAAGACTTCAACAGGGGGTGACCAAAAGAAAGGGGTCACAAAGACTCCCCAGGGGAAGGGTGATGAGACAACCAAAACTAAAAATAGTAAAGAGTCTTCTACAGGCCCCCAAAAACCTGCACAGGAGGGTGGGCCCAGAGCCTCTTCACAAAACAATGGGTACAAGGGTAAAAACTTTGATCCCAAAAAGGCCTGGTGTCATAGCTGTAAACAGCATGGACACCAAACTGGAGACAAGGCCTGTCCCAAGAAAGGTTCCACTCCAAACTCCCATCCAGGTAACACTGGTATGGCTAGTCTCCAAGTGGGATCAACAGTGTGCCCAGAGCAAATCAGGGTCCACACTGAAGCTACTCTAGTTTCTGAGGGTGGGGTGGATTTAGCCACACTAGCTGTCTGGCCGCCTAACATGCAAAAATACAGACAGCAACTCTTAATTAATGGGACTAGAATAGAGGGCCTGAGGGATACAGGTGCCAGTGTCACCATGGTGACAGAGAAACTGGTTTCCCCTGGCCAATACCTGACTGGAAAAACTTACACAGTCACCAACGCTGACAATCAGAGAAAAGTACATCCCATGGCAATGGTTACTTTAGAATGGGGAGGGGTCAATGGCCTGAAACAGGTGGTGGTCTCCTCAAATATCCCAGTGGACTGTCTGCTTGGAAATTACCTGGAGTCCTCAGCATGGGCTGAGGTAGAACTAAAAACCCATGCAGCAATGCTGGGTATCCCTGAACTGGTGTGTGTGAAAACAAGAGCACAATGCAAGGCACAGGGTGAACAAGTAGAGCTGGAGTCTGGAAGAATGGCCCAGCCTACCAAGAGAACAGGAAAGTCAGTTGGGAAACCAACTGCAACACAGCAAAAGAAAGGGAACCTCTCTTCTCAGGAAGAAGTTCTGCCCTCTGAGGGAACTGAGCCTTTGGAGCTTGAACCTTACCAGGTTGAGCTCTTGGGCCCAGGGGGACCCTCAAGGGAGGAGCTGTGTAAGGGACAAGAAACCTGTCCCTCTCTTGAAGGCCTTAGGCAGCAAGCTGCTGAAGAGTCCAAAGGCAAGAAAAATGGAACACATAGGGTCTATTGGGAAGATGGACTCCTGTACACTGAGGCCAGAGACCCCAAACCTGGTGCCACTAGGAGAGTGGTAGTGCCTCAGCTGTTCAGGAAGTTCATCCTAACATTGGCCCATGACATTCCCCTTGCTGGACATTTGGGACAAACCAAGACGTGGGAGAGGTTAGTCAACCACTTCTACTGGCCCAATATGTCCAACATGGTTAAGGAGTTTTGCCTCTCCTGCCCCACCTGTCAAGCCAGTGGTAAGACAGGTGGGCATCCAAAGGCCCCCCTCATTCCACTTCCAGTGGTGGGGGTTCCCTTTGAAAGAGTGGGTGTGGACATAGTTGGTCCACTAGAACCTCCCACAGCCTCAGGAAATATGTATATCCTGGTAGTAGTGGATCATGCTACCAGGTATCCTGAAGCTATTCCCCCTAGGTCGACTACTGCCCCTGCAGTAGCCAAGGCCCTCATTGGTATCTTTACCAGAGTGGGTTTCCCTAAGGAGGTGGTGTCTGACAGAGGTACCAACTTCATGTCAGCATACCTAAAGCACATGTGGAATGAGTGTGGAGTGACTTATAAATTCACTACACCATACCATCCACAAACTAATGGCTTGGTTGAGAGATTCAACAAGACATTAAAAGGCATGATCATGGGGCTCCCAGAAAAACTCAAAAGGAGATGGGATGTCCTCTTGCCATGTCGGCTTTTCGCTTACAGAGAGGTGCCACAGAAGGGAGTAGGATTCTCACCCTTTGAACTTCTGTTTGGTCATCCTGTAAGGGGACCACTTGCCCTTGTTAAAGAAGGCTGTGAGAGACCTCTCCATGAGCCTAACCAGGACATAGTGGACTATGTACTTGGCCTTCGCTCTAGAATGGCAGAGTACATGGAAAAGGCAACCAAAAACCTTGAGGCCAGCCAACAGCTCCAGAAGTTTTGGTATGACCAAAAGGCTGCACTGGTTGAGTTCCAACCAGGGCAGAAAGTCTGGGTTCTGGAGCCTGTGGCTCCCAGGGCACTCCAGGACAAATGGAGTGGCCCTTACCCAGTGCTAGAAAGGAAGAGTCAGGTCACCTACCTGGTGGACCTGGGCACAAGCAGGAGCCCCAAGAGGGTGATCCATGTGAACCGCCTTAAGCTCTTCCATGACAGGGCTGATGTGAATCTGTTGATGGTAACAGATGAGGATCAGGAGGCAGAGAGTGAACCTCTCCCTGATCTTCTGTCATCAGACCCAAAAGATGGCACAGTAGATGGAGTGATCTACTCAGACACCCTCTCTGGCCAACAGCAAGCTGATTGTAGGAGAGTCCTACAACAGTTTCCTGAACTCTTCTCCTTAACCCCTGGTCAGACACACCTGTGTACCCATGATGTGGACACAGGAGACAGCATGCCTGTCAAAAACAAAATCTTTAGACAGTCTGACCATGTTAAGGAAAGCATCAAGGTGGAAGTCCACAAGATGCTGGAATTGGGAGTAATTGAGCACTCTGACAGCCCCTGGGCTAGCCCAGTGGTCTTAGTCCCCAAACCTCACACCAAAGATGGAAAGAAAGAGATGAGGTTTTGTGTGGACTACAGAGGGCTCAATTCTGTCACCAAGACAGATGCTCATCCAATTCCAAGAGCTGATGAGCTCATAGATAAATTAGGTGCTGCCAAATTCTTAAGTACCTTTAACTTGACAGCAGGGTACTGGCAAATAAAAATGGCACCTGGAGCAAAAGAGAAAACAGCATTCTCCACACCTGATGGGCATTATCAGTTTACTGTTATGCCCTTTGGTTTAAAGAATGCCCCTGCCACCTTCCAAAGGTTGGTGAATCAAGTCCTTGCTGGCTTGGAGTCCTTTAGCACAGCTTATCTTGATGATATTGCTGTCTTTAGCTCCACCTGGCAGGATCACCTGGTCCACCTGAAGAAGGTTTTGAAGGCTCTGCAATCTGCAGGCCTCTCTATCAAGGCATCCAAATGCCAGATAGGGCAGGGAACTGTGGTTTACTTGGGCCACCTTGTAGGTGGAGGCCAAGTTCAGCCACTCCAACCCAAGATCCAGACTATTCTGGACTGGGTAGCTCCAAAAACCCAGACTCAAGTCAGGGCATTCCTTGGCTTGACTGGGTACTACAGGAGGTTTGTGAAGGGATATGGATCCATTGTGACAGCCCTCACTGAACTCACCTCCAAGAAAATGCCCAAGAAAGTGAACTGGACTGTGGAATGCCAACAGGCCTTTGACACCCTGAAACAAGCAATGTGCTCAGCACCAGTTCTAAAAGCTCCAGATTATTCTAAGCAGTTCATTGTGCAGACTGATGCCTCTGAACATGGGATAGGGGCAGTTTTGTCCCAAACAAATGATGATGGCCTTGACCAGCCTGTTGCTTTCATTAGCAGGAGGTTACTCCCCAGGGAGCAGCGTTGGAGTGCCATTGAGAGGGAGGCCTTTGCTGTGGTTTGGTCCCTGAAGAAGCTGAGACCATACCTCTTTGGGACTCACTTCCTAGTTCAAACTGACCACAGACCTCTCAAATGGCTGATGCAAATGAAAGGTGAAAATCCTAAACTGTTGAGGTGGTCCATCTCCCTACAGGGAATGGACTTTATAGTGGAACACAGACCTGGGACTGCCCATGCCAATGCAGATGGCCTTTCCAGGTTCTTCCACTTAGAAAATGAAGACTCTCTTGGGAAAGGTTAGTCTCATCCTCTTTCGTTTGGGGGGGGGGTTGTGTAAGGAAATGCCTCCTTGGCATGGTTGCCCCCTGACTTTTTGCCTTTGCTGATGCTATGTTTACAATTGAAAGTGTGCTGAGGCCTGCTAACCAGGCCCCAGCACCAGTGTTCTTTCCCTAACCTGTACTTTTGTATCCACAATTGGCAGACCCTGGCATCCAGATAAGTCCCTTGTAACTGGTACTTCTAGTACCAAGGGCCCTGATGCCAAGGAAGGTCTCTAAGGGCTGCAGCATGTCTTATGCCACCCTGGAGACCTCTCACTCAGCACAGGCACACTGCTTGGCAGCTTGTGTGTGCTAGTGAAAACAAAACGAGTAAGTCGACATGGCACTCCCCTCAGGGTGCCATGCCAGCCTCTCACTGCCTATGCAGTATAGGTAAGACACCCCTCTAGCAGGCCTTACAGCCCTAAGGCAGGGTGCACTATACCATAGGTGAGGGTACCAGTGCATGAGCATGGTACCCCTACAGTGTCTAAACAAAACCTTAGACATTGTAAGTGCAGGGTAGCCATAAGAGTATATGGTCTGGGAGTCTGTCAAACACGAACTCCACAGCACCATAATGGCTACACTGAAAACTGGGAAGTTTGGTATCAAACTTCTCAGCACAATAAATGCACACTGATGCCAGTGTACATTTTATTGTAAAATACACCACAGAGGGCACCTTACAGGTGCCCCCTGAAACTTAACCGACTGTCTGTGTAGGCTGACTAGTTCCAGCAGCCTGCCACACCAGAGACATGTTGCTGGCCCCATGGGGAGAGTGCCTTTGTCACTCTGAGGCCAGTAACAAAGCCTGCACTGGGTGGAGATGCTAACACCTCCCCCAGGCAGGAGCTGTAACACCTGGCGGTGAGCCTCAAAGGCTCACCCCTTTGTCACAGCCCAGCAGGGCACTCCAGCTTAGTGGAGTTGCCCGCCCCCTCCGGCCACGGCCCCCACTTTTGGCGGCAAGGCTGGAGGGAACAAAGAAAGCAACAAGGAGGAGTCACTGGCCAGTCAGGACAGCCCCTAAGGTGTCCTGAGCTGAAGTGACTCTAACTTTTAGAAATCCTCCATCTTGCAGATGGAGGATTCCCCCAATAGGGTTAGGATTGTGACCCCCTCCCCTTGGGAGGAGGCACAAAGAGGGTGTACCCACCCTCAGGGCTAGTAGCCATTGGCTACTAACCCCCCAGACCTAAACACGCCCTTAAATTTAGTATTTAAGGGCTACCCTGAACCCTAGAAAATTAGATTCCTGCAACTACAAGAAGAAGGACTGCCTAGCTGAAAACCCCTGCAGAGGAAGACCAGAAGACGACAACTGCCTTGGCTCCAGAAACTCACCGGCCTGTCTCCTGCCTTCCAAAGATCCTGCTCCAGCGACGCCTTCCAAAGGGACCAGCGACCTCGACATCCTCTGAGGACTGCCCCTGCTTCGAAAAGACAAGAAACTCCCGAGGACAGCAGACCTGCTCCAAGAAAAGCTGCAACTTTGTTTCCAGCAGCTTTAAAGAACCCTGCAAGCTCCCCGCAAGAAGCGTGAGACTTGCAACACTGCACCCGGCGACCCCGACTCGGCTGGTGGCGATCCAACACCTCAGGAGGGACCCCAGGACTACTCTAAGACTGTGAGTACAAAAACCTGTCCCCCCTGAGCCCCCACAGCGCCGCCTGCAGAGGGAATCCCGAGGCTTCCCCTGACCGCAACTCTTTGAATCCTAAGTCCCGACACCTGGGAGAGACCCTGCACCCGCAGCCCCCAGGACCTGAAGGACCGGACTTTCACTGGAGGAGTGACCCCCAGGAGTCCCTCTCCCTTGACCAAGTGGAGGTTTCCCCGAGGAACCCCCCCCTTGCCTGCCTGCAGCGCTGAAGAGATCCCTAGATCTCCCATTGACTTCCATTACAAACCTGACGCTTGTTTCTACACTGCACCCGGCCGCCCCCGCGCTGCTGAGGGTGAAATTTCTGTGTGGGCTTGTGTCCCCCCCGGTGCCCTACAAAACCCCCCTGGTCTGCCCTCCGAAGACGCGGGTACTTACCTGCAAGCAGACCGGAACCGGGGCACCCCCTTCTCTCCATTCTAGCCTATGTGTTTTGGGCACCACTTTGAACTCTGCACCTGACCGGCCCTGAGCTGCTGGTGTGGTGACTTTGGGGTTGCCCTGAACCCCCAACGGTGGGCTACCTTGGACCAAGAACTAAGCCCTGTAAGTGTCTTACTTACCTGGTTAACCTAACAAATACTTACCTCCCCTAGGAACTGTGAAAATTGCACTGTGTCCACTTTTAAAACAGCTATTTGTGAATAACTTGAAAAGTATACATGCAATTTTGATGATTTGAAGTTCCTAAAGTACTTACCTGCAATACCTCTCGAATGAGATATTACATGTAGAATTTGAACCTGTGGTTCTTAAAATAAACTAAGAAAAGATATTTTTCTATAACAAAACCTATTGGCTGGATTTGTCTCTGAGTGTGTGTACCTCATTTATTGTCTATGTGTATGTACAACAAATGCTTAACACTACTCCTTGGATAAGCCTACTGCTCGACCACACTACCACAAAATAGAGCATTAGTATTATCTATTTTTACCACTATTTTACCTCTAAGGGGAACCCTTGGACTCTGTGCATGCTATTCCTTACTTTGAAATAGCACATACAGAGCCAACTTCCTACATCCTTCTTCCATACCACCACCCCACCCCACTAACTTCCTTTTCCTTGACGTTAGACCACCCTTTGTGCCGGATTGCACCACTCCAGAAATATGACTCCCGGCCAGCATCTTGGAATGGCGCTAGCCGGCAGTAAACATTCTCAGGCAAAACTGTGTTATCGCAGTTTTGCGTGAAAAAGTATAAATCTGGGCCTCATGTTTTAAGCTACGGGGAAGTCGGATATGTAATTATTCTGTTCTATTTTTTTCAATATATTTTATAAGGTCTTTGAATTTTGAAGGTCATCTGCTGCTGTCCCTCTGAAGAAGACTCAGGGGTGCCATGCCACAGCACTTGAATCACCTAGGGAGGTTGGGGGATAAGGACACATTGGGGGAGACTGCTGTGGGGGAAGAGGTCCCAGGATAGATTGGGGTCCAATAAGCGCCGTGTGGGGGAGAGGGGTGTTGTACTTTGAGGTGTAGTGAGATTGCAAAGTGAGTCATTGGAAGGATCCAGTATGAGCAGTGAGAAAAGTGTTTGGCTGGTGTATAGAATAAGCAACGGGGCGTGGCCAAGACCAGCATGGCGTAGGCAGCAGAGTACGGGAGCTCCGGGGCCCGCGACTGCTTCTACACCACCACAATCCATCCTGAAAGGATCTCCAGAGTGGAGCGGATCGATGGCACACCGTGACCAGGGGACTAGCAATGGCGATTCCAAAAGTGGCATTCGAACCCCAAAAAAGTAAACTTTAATTGCAACTGGCGCCGTGCTCGAAATTGCGACCGCCATCGGGCGTCGGAGCTCAATGGCGCACACAAGAGGTGGACCCATCCTATGAACGGTGAGAAATATTGGCAGCAAGAGCAGCACAATAACGGAGCCGCAAACGAACCTGAAGACAGACCCTGGGACCCAGAATGCGGACCAGGAGTTGAGGTGGGTCCTGCACGCAAGCGGACGGAGGTGCAGAGGTGGGTGCGGGTGCACAGACGGAGTGGCGGTGAGGTCCGCAGGACAAGTTCACACGGCTCGGAGTGCAGAGGCGTCACGATCGAGGTGATCCGGGAGACCCGAGTTGGGTACTTCCTGGGCCAACACATAGCGATCATATAAAACGAACACGGAATGCTCCATGGCACCAGTGAGCCATCATTGAAATTGCGAGGACCGATGAGCAACAGGTGTTAAGGAGATGGTTTGAGCTGCGGTGCAATGGAAGCTTGCGGATGAGTCCCTTTGCGCCAAGAGGACCTAAAAAACAGATCACGTGCACCCAGCACAGTTAGTTTGAATCTAGATAAGCAATCTTGCACCCGTGCAGCAAGATATCCAGTCTGAGACATCATCGAGACACAATAAGAGCAAAGAACTTGGTGCCATAGTATACATCAGAGGCGTTTTATGTACTCCGCAGATTGAAGTCTAGTGAATGCTTAAGCAGAATTAAGGTTCAGCTGCTAAACATCACAAGGACAAGGCCGCACTCTTAGATGGTCTCTTCTCGAAATAACTTGGTGCGCATGCAAAATGGCGACTGCGACTGGGTGGTGGAACCCGAGAGCGCGAATATAAGGCGGCGCGCCGGCTGAGCTTTGAAACCCTTCATTTGCAGCGATTGCGCCGCTACGGAGGCAAGGAACACTAGCGGGACAGGCTTAGAGATCCAGAACGCACACCATGCTCAAAGGAGGGACCAACGAGCGGACTAGCAATACCGCCTAAGAGTGCACCTACCGATAGGCGCTACATTTCGGGGACCCAGAAAAAGAACCCATTTGTCCTGGCGAGCTGCTGCGCCAGGCTCTGGGGCACCTGAGGAGGCTGGACGGGCCCCCCCAGTCAGGCGCTTAGCGGTTTCAAAAAATAAAAAGAGTGCTCAGCCTGTGCCATGTGAAGACTATTGCTATAAGAAAAAGACGCTTCAGGCCACAGGGGCATTAGCTACAGCTCGCACGAATCCGCTACAACCAGATAGCGTCACTATCTCAATTCAGTAGCTGTGATGCGACAAACAAAGCATGAGACACCGCTGAGAAAAGACAGACTTGTCGCTTGAGACACCCCAGAGTACAAAAGAAGCACTTCGTAGCCTGAAATAAAATAAACGAAAACCTCCAAAGAAGTCAGACGCAGCACAAAGATGGGGAAGACCATCAAAGAAAGGGACTGTACCATAGGGGCCCCTCCACACATTGGAACACGTACAGAGGAGATGGGCCCCACACCACAAAGCCCACCAATATCAGAACCCAATGAACCAACCCTCCAAGATGTACTGCAAGCCATAGCGGCATCCAGAACAGCACTGGAAATTAAAATAGACACGTTGAGCATCGATTTGGGTCTCTTAAGAGATGATCACAAAAGTCTAGCAGTCAGGGTATCTGCCACCGAAAGGGACCTTGCGGAAACAATTGCACCTCTGACACTAACGAGTAACAGATTAAATAATGCAGAAGACTGCCTCAAAATTCTGGAAGACAGAGCGGAAGACGCTGAAAACAGGGCGAGACACAATAACATTAGAATTATAGGCCTACCAGAACACTGAGAAGGATCTATTATGATAGACTTCCTGGAGAACTGGCTGAGATCAGAAGTCGCCCCGGAGGGCCTGTCCACCTTTTTTGCTTTGGAGAGAGCTCACAGAGTACCTGGCAGGAAGCCACCCCCAGGGGCCCCTTCAAGACCAGTGATAGCGAAATTACACAATTTCAGAGACAGAGATCACATACTGAGGCAGGCAAGACAACGAGGCAAAGTAACAGTTGCGAATAGCAAGATCTCCATTTTCCCAGACTTCTCGAGGGAAGTGCAACGCCGCAGAGCAAACTTCAATGCAGTAAAACGCAAACCACGAGAACTGGAGTTTCCCTATTCAATGCAATTTCCTGCCAGGCTCAGAGTAGTTACTTCAACGGGTACAGAATTCTTTTCAACACCTGAGGAAACTTGGACATGGTTGGAGACCAGACCAACCCCAGCACTAAACGCTAGCCCACAGCATGAAAGGAAGCGGAGGCGCCCCAGATCGAATAAGAGGCAAACAACCTACGGGGGTGGCCCCCCGCCGCAGACGAGATCCAAACGGCGAGGAGACAGGCGATGGAAGCAGCAGCAATGATCGGCAGGGGAGCCGGGAGATCTGAAGCCACCTCGCCTCAGAGTACTCAGAGAGAGGATGAACATTCAGACTCTAACAGTGCAACTGCACCTTCCTCACAGTCGAGCGTACTGTTGCCCAGAGTCCCGCCAAGCACAGCTGACAAGATAATCTGATCAGTAAACACTAAAGCGAGATGCCCGAGTCGTAAGACAAGATGTTCAATAAGAGAACTAGGTGAGCAAAGAGAACTTTGTCATCTGCAACGCGACTAACAACCCGCTTGAGAGGCCATTTGTACACAGCTCCCACTTCATCGATAGTTGGTGCGTGGGGATTGGTCCCGGGATTCCTGGAGCTCCCGATTACCAGTTGACAGACACTGCGCCCCGCAAAAGCTCTGTGTTGCATAGCTGAAAATAGGTTACTAACTTAAATTTGGTTGTTAATTAAAATTTTGGGCAACGACAGTACGTCCTTTGCCCTGGGGATGGGGAGTTGGGATTTTTGTTATTCAGCCATGTTTCAGTTTATGCCAAGTGTCTGAGGTGAGATGCAATTACAAGAGTTGAATAGAATCTTCTCCTAGTCAGATGGGTAGTGCAGGAGACCTGAAATGCCTATCATGGCATGTTAGGGGGATTAGATCTATGGCCAAATGCCACAAAGTCTTCGCTTTCCTCAATAGAAGGGGAATCCACTTTGCAATGCTCCAAGAGACACATCTAGATAAGGCCGAGGGCCAAGCTCTCCAGAAGCACTGGAGGGGCAGGGTTTTTTGGACAACATACTCAGTCTTCGCCAGGGGGACCCTAATATGGGTAAGAGAAGGAGTTCCCTACCAAGACATGAAAACCATTAATGATCCTCTAGGCCGTTACACCGTAATATCAGGATTACTGGACAGTAAAGAGATAACACTATGTAGTCTATACGGTACCAATTTAAATCAAGGCGAGTTTTTGGCAACCCTGTCATCAACGCTAGCTGAGCACCTATTGGAAACGATAATTCTGGGAGGGAACTTCAATTGCATAACGGATGTAGCAATGGACAGATCACACACACCCTTCCCACCTCCCCAAGAGTTCACACAGCGCACACATACCGTGCATGGAAAAACAACTGGGGATTAGTAGACATATGGCGGGCCCAGCACACTCAAGACCGAGAATATTCATTCTACTCACACATGCATGACTTACACGTCAGATTAGAGACTTTTCTCGCCTCATCAGAAGTACATAGGACAGTACAGGCAAGAAAATACCTTGCCCTAACAATTTCAGACCACAATCCACTTCTTGTCAGACTGAGTTGGTCTCGGACTAGATCGCCAATACCCACCTGGCGTCTCCAACTAGTCATGCTAGAGGACGAGCCATTTAGGCACGTTATTGGCAAAACTATAGACACGTACTTCGTCATGAATGAAGGATCGTCTTCCTCCAAATTAATAGAATGGGATGCCTTTAAAGTGGTCATCAGTGGGAAATGTATATCGGTAGCATCCGGAGAAAGACGAGCACTACTACACGATCTGGAAATAGCTGAACGCTATCAGAGGGAGATAGAAAGACAATGCCACAAAACCCCAAGCTCGAGGGAATCTCTCACCACTGCACTGGAAAAAACTTTGCTAGCGACTGATCGACTGCGCTATTACGATTGCAGGGCTTTCTTAGCTCGATCACACGCAGAGGGAGACCGAGCGAGTAGATTATTAGCGTGGCTTGCGAACACAGCAAAGAAAAGCTTGGTAATAATAGAACTTAACATACCTGAAGGAACTCGGGTGAACTCCCAACTGGACATTAATGAAGAATTTCGGAAATTCTACATGAACTTGTACACTAACAAAGTGCACCCAGCACTACAGGAAATCCAGAATTTCCTATACCATCTGCCAATACCTAAGCTTTCAACACCAGACGCGCCTAAACTATGGGCACCAATTACATTGACGGAAGTAAAAGAAGCAATAACCTCTATCACACGTAATAAATCACCAGGACCAGATGGGTAGCCAATAGCGTTCTACCTATCTTTTCTTTCTAAATTAGGGCCCAAACTAGTGGCGGTATATAACACAGCAGCTGAAAAACATTCTTTTCCCCTATCTGCACGAGAAGCATTGATCATACCGCTCTTGAATCCGGGGAAAGACCCGACGGATGTAGCTTCTTACTGACCACTGTCAATGCTAAATACAGACTATAAAAAATTAAGCAAAACTTTAGCGACTCGTCTCATGCCACACATGCCACAAATAGTACACTTGGACCAAGCTGGCTTTATACCAGGGTGCCAAACAGCACATAATATACGCCGCCTTTTAGCGCTGTTGAACGGAAATGGGTTTGATAAAAAAGCGGCAGCAGTTCTTGCCATTGACTTTGAAAAAGCATTCAACAGTCTGGAATGGAGGTATCTATACGAGGTGCTCCGCAAGTTCGGACAGGGAACCCAATTTATTGCCTGGACGAAACTTCTGTACTTTAACGCAAAGGCCAGAGTCTGCACAGCTGATATTATCCCTAATCATTATGAAGTGGCAAGGGGAACTAGACAGGGTTGCCCTCTTTGCCCCTTGCTGTTCACACTAGCGATAGAGCCATTGGCCTGCAAGGCTAGGGAGGGTGGTGCACACAGAGGTATCACCCTAACAGACCAGACCCATCATATAGCACTATACGCAGAAGACCTTCAGTTTTTTCTCAAAAGCGTGAGGGAAGATCTGCAGGGGGCTCAGTCGCTACTAAAGAACTTCGGAGACCTTTCGGTCTTGAGAGTAAACTGGAATAAATCCAGCCTCTTCCCACTTGAAGAGGGAGGGAACCCTCCCAGTATTAGGAGAACTACAGTGGGAACCTAGGTGCCTCAAATATTTAGGGGTCCATATTTATCATGCATCCCAGAACCTCTACGAAGGCAATATCAAAAGAGCGCTGAGAGGTATCAAAGTCTCAATGGAGTTCTGGGCTATACTGCCTCTCTCGGTAGCAGGCAGAGTGGCACTTTTAAAGATGATAGCCCTCCCTCTGCTACTGTATTTTTTTACAGCCCTCCCAGTGTGGATACAGTGCAGCTTTTTCAATAACCTGAACTCAATGCTCAAAAGCTTCATTTGGGGGACAGGAAACGGAGGCTCTCACTGGCGGTGATACGCAGGACCACCGAGGAGGGTGGTTTGGCAGTCCCAGATTTTGAGGCGTATTACCTGGCTGGCCAACTTCAGTGGCTGACCCGGTGGATGGCCTCCCAAACAGCGCACAAAAGTGAAATTTTATCTTTCACTCCTGACTTACGTGCATTGGCTAGAGTCATTCTGGACCTCAGCAGCATGAGATCCAGTGGTCTCATGGCATTGAAGGTCATCCACAAATGCTGGAGGAGATATTTACGCAAGTCGCAATACCCTAGACCCCACACCCCTGAACTTCCACTGAGATGTTTATTAATGTTCCCACATAAACGTAACTGGGGCGCAATCAGGGGATGGGAAAGAACAGGAGACACAACCCTTGGCGCGTTACACGAAACTGACCATCTGCTGCCGTTCGAAGACTTCTGTGTCAGATACCAGATATCAGCGGGGAATTTCTTGCTTCATAGAGCAATCACAAACACCCTGAATAGACACTGGCGAGTGGCGAGCACAGAGCTGCCCGCTTCGGAGGTTGCACAGTACCTCGTGAGCGCTACAGGGACACATAGAGCAGTAACCACTCTCTATAGAAAAATCCGAACTAGTATGACCCTCCCCCTGATGGATCTTAAACTAAAATGGAAGCAGACCTGGAGGCAACAATAGAAGAAAAGGCATGGGAGGAAACACTATCCTGGACTGCGAGAGCGTCTAGAAACGCCCGATTTAAACTAATCAATATATACATCTTGCATTGAGCATATCTAACACCAGGCAGAATTAAAAGTTACTTGGGGGTCTCGGGGGGGCTAGCTGTCCCAGATGCCAGGAGGAGGGAGAGAAATTTCTTCACATGTTCTGGGACTGCCCAGAACTACGGGAATACTGGCCTGGCATTACACAGCTTCTCTCCGAAATTTACCGGGCAAGCGGTGCCAGAAAAACCAGGGCACTGACTCGTAGGAAACTACCGGCATCAACCCAAACACAAATCCACTAACCATTTTCAAGATCTAGCCCTTGTTTTAGCCAAAAGAGAGATAGAAATTACCTGGAAAGCGCGGACAGGCCCAAGATTACAGGCATGGACAAGAGAAGTCCTCAGATGGTCTAAAGCCGAAGAGACGATCCGACATAGGGAGGCACAGAGAGGTCATCGCCCCATAGAGAGGGCTAGAGCTTGGAGTACAATGGTAGATGAATGGGAACAGCGTGTCGAAGAAACACAACAACCCTGTCACCAGTAGGGGAACTCTAACAGCTTGGCACAGATTCCCGTAGCCCGCCATAATACACGTGCCCTCATGTAGCATACCTTCATGAATGCACTACATACACCCATGAACGAAGCATACCCCAGGCCACATCAGTAGAGACCAAGCTTTTACAAATAATAACTACTAGACTGCACTTACTAGACACTTGGGCGGCAGTTGGGGAGGTGGAGGGGGAGGGGAGTGTTGATCCCCCTTGAGAGGAGAATTATGAGGCGACAGCATCTTGAGGGCCACTACTTCACCTTATGAAAATGTTTCATTCCTTACTGTATTAATAGACATAAAGGAAATTGCTCATGAAAACGGCAATTCATGAGTGACTCAATGTAGAAACTTGTACCAAACCCAATAAAATGTTTTATTTAAAAAAAGAATAAGCAACGGGAGTATAGAAGACCAAAAAAAACATAAAATGAGTGAAATTTCCACAATACAGGGGGGAACCAAACCCAAATCAAATAGCATGAAATGATGGCCATGATACCTATTAGGTTTGCTTTGTGTAATGCCAGTGGTCTCAATAATTGGATTAAGTGCCATGACTTGCTTCAGTAGCTAAAGGCTTCGAAAGAGAAAGTAATCTTAATACAAGAAAGACATCTCAAAACCTTTGCAAAACCACCTGAATTACCAAGTTACTTCTCCCACGACTATTACGCGCCCGCTAACATGGCAAATTGAGGGGTAGCAGTCATTATAGCACAAGGTTTTTCATGCGACGTGTGTCAGGTCTATAGAGACATTCAAGCCAGGTGGATTGTAGTTACCCTATCATTCCAGGGCAGGATTTTTAAGGTAGCCAGCTTTCATGGCCCTATAGAGGATGATCCCTCATCTCGCAAAGGCTTACATGGAGTGCTTTCATCCTTATCAGGTGAGCTCATCATAAGGGGTAATTTTAACATTATTATGGATCTAAGGACAGATATGTCTCATAAAAATAGGTCACAGAATGAGGCTAGGTCTTTTGCTGTGCTAACCAAGATGAGTCAGGCTTTGGCCTTGATCGATCCTTGGAGATCAGATCATCCTGCCAGTTCTGAATTTACGTATTTCTCAAAGCAATTTAATTCTGCCTCACAAACTAATTTCTTTCTGATTTCTTGTGTAGGGCCCAGGTAGAACTCCTATATTTCAGCAAACCCCTAGTTAGATCACTCAGTTCTGGTTTTTCAACTATATATGCGTACTCACCAGACTAGTAGACCAAAAAGGTTATTAGACAAAGCCCTGCTGACTGATCCTGGATGGGTAGTCACCCTCTAGGCAAGGGTCTCTGAGTTTCTGGATAGAAACAAGTGTACTGCAACAAGCTTCTCCATCTGGGGTGCATGTAAGGCCTTGTATTAGAGGAGAGACAATAGCCTACCAGGTCAAGACTTTTAAAATAAACAAAGAAGAAGTTTAGCATTTGCAGCAAGAATTAGACTTTGCAACGTTGAGGTATGCAATGGAGGGTTCCCTTGCATCAGAGGAACATGTATAGGCAGCTAAACCAAGGCTTAACAAACTTTTTCATGTACCAAAGAGATTCTGCATCACAACTCTTGTTTCCAAAAGCATTATGGGGTGAGCGAACACGCCAGGAGATTATTGGCATGGTCTGTCAAGCAAGACGCAATAATGCAGTGATTAAGTCTATTTTTGACGAGGCCAGTAATTTTTTGGTTAACCAACCAGCTAATATCAATAGAGTTTTTTTGACTCATTATGAAAGTTTATACGCCTCCACTTCAGATGCAGATCCAGCAAGAATTAAGATGTATTTTGGGCACTGTCCAGCTACCCACTGTCCCAAATGATGAAAGGATACTAGAGGAAGCTTCTATCTCGTTGGCCGAAGTCACCAGTGCAATTTCCAATCCTCCCAATGGGAAAGTGTGCAGGACTGATGATCTACTGGCAGAGCTTTACAAGCTGCTGACCGACCAGTTGGGTGAGATCCTAAATGGCTTTGAAATACCAAGAGACTTTATGGAGGCCGTTATAGTTAGCTTTTTGAAAAAGGATAAACCAGCTGATTAACTGGTTCCTATAGGAATACAAATTTTCTGTTACAAGTAATCGATTACTTTGAGAATAATGAGGCCAAGGCAGCTATATTAATGCTCAATGCCAAGTAGACATTTGATCAGGTTTATTGGGAAGTATTTTTCGCTGTTCTCAAGCATTTTAGCTGTCCAGAGAAACTCATTCGGGTTTTGCGCAGATTATTCAATAAGCTGGAAGCCAAGTCATAATCAATTCATCAATGGCAATGAAGATAACTATTAGCCACAGAACTCGCCAAGGCTGCCCCATCTCCCCGGTATTAATCACAGTTTGTATTAAACCTTTGGCCGCAACCTTGTGCCAAGGTCCCCAAATTAAGTCACCTTTGCCCGAACACCACCACCCGGCTCGACAACCTCGACAACCTCGGCCTCAAACAACTGGTGAACACTGCCACCCACATCGCCGGACACACACTCGACCCTATCTTCTCCGCAAGCAAACACGTCTTCTTCAGCCACCCCTCCGCCCTTCATTGGACCGACCACAGCTGCGTCCACTTCACATTCCGACGCGAGACCCGCCACCTCCGCACTCAACCCATCCCTCGCCGACAGTGGAACAAGATCCCTGAAGAGCAACTCTTCGCCGCACTCGCCGCCAACCAACCCACCCTCACCACCGACCCCAACGTCGCAGCCCTCAACCTCACAAACTGGATCTCCAACTGCGCAGACAACCTTGCTCCCCTCAAACACTCGCAGCGACAGAACAACACCAAGAAACCCCTCTGGTTCTCTGACACCCTCAAAGAATCAAAGAAAACTTGTCGCGCACTTGAGAAAGCCTGGCGCAAGGACCGCACCGCTGACAACATGACGGCCCTCAAGAACGCTACCCGCAAACACCACCACCTGATCCGCACTGCCAAAAGGAATTTTTTCACCGACAGACTGGACAAAAACAGCCACAACAGCAGAGAACTCTTCAGCATCGTCAAGGAGTTCTCCAACCCCAGCGCCAACGCCAACGCCGTCACGCCCTCACAGGATCTATGCGAATCCCTCGCCACTTTCTTCCATCGCAAGATCAGCGACCTCCACGACAGCTTCGGACACCAGACCCAACCTAACACCACCGAACCCACATCCCCGACCATCACCCTCAACAACTGGACCCACATCAGCACGGAAGAAACCAAATCCATCATGAACTCTATCCACTCCGGCGCCCCTTCGGACCCCTGCCCGCACTTCATCTTTAACAAAGCCGACAACATCATCGCCCCGCACCTCCAGACCGTCATCAACTCTTCTTTTTCTTCTGCTACCTTCCCCGAATGCTGGAAACACGCCGAAGTCAACACCCTACTAAAGAAACCTACGGCTGACCCGAGCGACCTGAAAAACTTCCGCCCCATCTCCCTTCTGCCTTTCCCAGCCAAAGTAATAGAGAAGACCGTCAACAAACAGCTGACCACCTTCCTGGAAGACAACAACCTGCTCGACCCCTCACAGACCGTATTCCGAACCAACCACAGCACTGAAACCGCCCTCATCTCAGTCACAGACGACATCAGAACCCTGATGGACAACGGTGAAACAGTCGCCCTCATTCTTCTCGACCTCTCGGCTGCCTTTGACACCGTCTGTCACCGTACCCTAATCACCCGCCTCCGCTCCTCCGGGATCCAAGACCAGGCCCTGGACTGGATCGCCTCCTTCCTCGTAAACCGCTCCCAAAGAGTCTACCTCCCTCCGTTTCGCTCAGAACCCACTGAGATCATCTGCGGCGTACCTAAAGGCTCATCACTCAGCCCGACACTCTTCAATGTCTACATGAGCCCCCTCGCTAACATCGTACGCAAGCACGACATCATCATCACCTCCTACGCCGACACCCAACTTATACTCTCCCTCACCAAGGACCCCGCCAGCGCCAAGACCAACCTACAAGAGGGTATGAAGGACGTCGCAGATTGGATGAGGCTCAGCCGCCTAAAGCTGAACTCTGAAAAAACTGAAGTCCTCATCCTCGGCAACACCCCGTCCGCCTGGGACGACTCCTGGTGGCCCAGGGCCCTCGGCACCGCACCGACCCCCGCAGACCACGCCCGCAACCTCGGCTTCATCTTGGACCCCCTTCTCACCATGACCAAGCAAGTCAACGCCGTGTCCTCCGCCTGCTTCCTCACCCTCCGCATGCTCCGCAAGATCTTCCGCTGGATCCCCGCCGACACCAGAAAAACCGTGACCCACGCCCTCGTCACGAGCCGCCTGGACTACGGCAACACCCTCTACGCTGGGACCACCGCCAAACTCCAAAATCGCCTGCAACGCATTCAAAACGCCTCAGCCCGCCTCATCCTCGACGTACCCCGCAACAGCCACATCTCCGCACACCTGAGACACCTGCATTGGCTCCCAGTCAGCAAAAGGATCACCTTCCGACTTCTCACCCACGCACACAAAGCCCTCCACGACAAGGGACCGGAATACCTCAACAGACGGCTCAACTTCTACGTCCCCACCCGCCCCCTCCGCTCCTCTGGCCTCGCACTCGCCGCCGTCCCTCGCATCCGACTCTCCACGGCGGGTGGGAGATCTTTCTCCTTCCTGGCGGCCAAGACCTGGAACTCCCTCCCCACCAGCCTCAGGACCACCCAGGACCACTCCGCTTTCCGGAGACTCCTAAAGACCTGGCTGTTCGAGCAGCGATAACCACCCCCTTTGTCCCTAGCGCCTTGGGACCCGCACGGGTGAGTAGCGCGCTTTATAAATGCTAATGATTTGATTTGATTTGACTACATGATTCTTTACTTAGCAGGTGATTGTTAGAAATGGAGCGTTTGGTTGGCAGTCAGGTAACCCCCTGTCCAAGCAAGGACCCTCCCTCTAGTCAGGGTAAGTAACACACAATCAAAATTATCCTGTGCCCACCCTATGGGAGCTTGGCACTGAGCAGTCAGGCTTAACTTAGAAGGCAATGTGTAAAGTATTTGTGCAATAAATCATGCAATAACACAGTATAAACACCACAAAAATACACCACAGGTTTAGAAAAATATGGAATATTTATCTGAGTAGAAAAAGGTCAAAAAGATCAAGATTTTATAAGTGCAAGTGGAGATAGTACTTTTGAAAGGATAGAGTCTTAAGCTCTTAAAAGCAACAATTGTCTCTTGCAAGCACAAAGTACCTGGTTTGCATCACAATTATCTGCACTGGACTGCAGAGGAGAAAATGCATGGAAAAAGGGGAGGTGTGTGTCAGTTTCTCCGGGCGCACACACACGATGCATTGATTGTTTTCCATGCGGCAAAGTCTTTGCATCGGTTTCTGGCACGCAGGCTTGAATCCTCTTCGGGTTGCAGGGTATATGGTGGCCCCGGGGACGATGCAGAGAAATCCTGGGCATGCAGGACAAAATCATAGGTGTTGCGTCAATACAGTGTGGCGATGTGTCAAATTTTCTGCCGCATGGCAGGCAGTGCATCGGTTTCCACTTGGGGAATCGCCTGCATCGTTCCGGTTCGGATGTGCGTTGATCCGCTAGGTCTGTGATTCAAATCTTCTGTCGCAAGGCAGGCGCTGCGTCAAACCTTCCCTCGGGAAGTCGAGGATCGTCA
This sequence comes from Pleurodeles waltl, assembly GCF_031143425.1. Lineage (NCBI taxonomy): Eukaryota > Metazoa > Chordata > Amphibia > Caudata > Salamandridae > Pleurodeles > Pleurodeles waltl. The sequence goes on along the minus strand of NC_090440.1, from coordinate 1,188,557,026 downwards.
TTCCAGTACGGCTGTGCGACGATTTCTCAGTCGCAAAATGGCTGTGCAGCGTTTCTGTCAGGCTGTGCGTCAGTTTCCAGCGCACAAGGAGTTCTTTGGAGAGATGAAGTCTTTTTGGCCCTGAGACTTCAGGAAACAGGAGGCAAGCTCAATCCAAGCCCTTGGAGAGCACTTCTCAGCAGACTCTGAGGGCAGCAGGGCAGCAGGCCAGCAGGGCAACAGCAGGGCAGTAGTCCTTCACAGCAAAGCAGTCCAGATGAATCATTTGGGCAGCCAGGCAGTTCCTCTTGACAGGTTGCAGGTTCAGGTCCAGAAGTGTCTGAGTTGGTAGGGTCAGAGTCTCTGCTTAAATACCCAAATGTGCCTTTGAAGTCGAGGAGACTTCAAAGAGTGGCTTAGAAGTGCACAAGTTCCCCTTTCAGTTCCATCCTGTGTGCCAGGGTCCCAGTAGGGGGTTTGGCAGTCCATTGTGTGAGGGAAGTCCACTGTCCTTTCAAATGTAAGGGTCAGGCCCTCCACCCATCCAGCCCATGAAGAACCGTTCACTATGCAGATGTGTTCAGGTCTGACAGAGCATCCTGTTTGGGATTGTCTGAGTGAAGTGCACAAGGGAGCTGTCAACTAACCCAGCCAGACATGGATTGTAAGGCACAGAAGGATTTAAGTGCAAAGAAATGCTCACTTTCTAAATGTGCCATTTCTAAAATAGTAATATTAAATCCAACATCACTAGTCAGCAGGATTTTGTATTATCATTCTGGCCATACTAAATATGACCTTGTTACTTCTTTCAGATCATAATCTACTACTAAAACAGTATATGAGGGTAGCCCCAAAGTTAGCCTATGAAAGGAGCAGGCCTCACAGCAGTGTAAAACAAATTTAGGCGTTTTACACTACCAGGCCCTTTAGAACACACATGTTCATGTCCTGCTTGTTACTTACATAGAATCGTGCCGTATGGGTTACCTAGGGCCTACCTTAGGGGTGACTTATATGTAGAAAAAGTGGAGTTTAAGGCTTGGCAAGTACTTTTAAATACCAAGTCGAATTGGCAGTGAAGCTGCACACCCAGGCCCTGCAATGACAACCCTGAGACATGATTGGAGGGCTACTTATGTGGTTGGCCCAACCAGTGCTGCTGCCCACTAGTAGCATTTAATTTACAGGCCCTGGGCACATGAAGTGCACTTGACTAGGGACTTAGAAGTAAATTAAATAAGCCAATTGGTTATGAGCCAATGTCACCATGTTTTAAGGGAGAGAGCATATGCACTTTAGCACTGGTTAGCAGTGGTAAAGTGTGCAGAGTCCTAAAACCAGCAAAAACCGTGCCAAAAAATGGATGAAGGCAGGCAAAAATCTGGGGGTGACCACCCTAAGGCTGTCAGGTCTAACAGTGATGAGTAAAATATTACTCAGCATTTGAAAAACTTCAACGTTTCTCAGACCTAGGTGAATATAGAATCAATCAAGCAAAGTCAGAAGCACTTTTATTTAATTGCTCGCATCATGTTCTACCAGTAGATATGCACTTCAATTTTTGGAAAAGCCATTCAATTAGATATCTAGGAATATTCATCTCCTCCCATTTCAAAGATTTGTTCCAACTGAATTATTTGCCAGTCTTGAATAAGGCCAAATTACTGCTTCAGTAGTGACAAGCAGCTCCTCTCACAATGATAGAGCTTCTTACTTTGGTGAAAATGATGATCCTCCCTTTATCTCTTTTTTAGTTTTTTTGTGTTATTATTAAGGTTCCCCAGAGGGAGGTCGACCAGATGTTATCACACTTTCTCTAGTCTGGCAAGAAGCCCCGCATTTGATTAACAACGAAATAATTAAACGTTGAAGATGGTGGTCTGGCTGTCCCCCATCTTAAGAAATATTGTCAGGCGGACTATTTGGATTGGCTGATTGTGGCATCTTTCCCCCTTCCAATGCACAACAATTTCTAAATTAAACTAATGCTTGAGGAGAATATTATTAGACTCCCCCACTTTTTGAAAATCCCCATGCGACTCAAGCGTACCAGATATAAGATACCCCAGGTAATAAGTGTAAGATTTAGGCAGGTTCCATCCCGCAATGCATTGGATCAGTGTGAAGGTTTGGGCTTAGATGTAAGCGCAGGGAATGTCAAAAGTTGGGAGAAGCTGGGAATCATACGATTCAGAGATTTCCTTTCCTTTGTGCTGGTTATAACGGGAGCAGTTGATTGAAAATAGGTCAGCTGACCTGCCTATGCTCTTTTTCGCCTATCTCCAAATTTCCCACTTCTTACTATCAGTTCCTACAGCCACCGCCATTTCCCAAGCTATTTATGTAAAACAATTACTAGCGGTTGGTAATTGGTATTGTATATTTCTGCAGCTGCACCCACAAAAGCTAGTTCCCAGGATTTTGGTAAGGATAGAGGAAGTCACAGCAAGTAAGATCGAGTGTTCCTTCTGGAAACAATATAACTTATGGGCATATAAGGCGTTAAGAGAGGCCAATTTTAAAGACTGGCCTTCTTTTGGAAATGGATGCTCTACCACACCCCAGTGAAGTCAAATAAAATATTTCCCTCGGTCACAGAGGTCGGTTTTAGATGTAGGCGATGTAAGGGAGATTGGTTGCATGTAAAATTTACTTGTCCAGAACTGAACACTTTCTGGGGAAATATATATACCTGGCTAAGTGGCAAGCTTAAGCTTAAGGTTCCTTTGTTCCTCGACCCCCTAGGAGCCCTTTTAGGAATCAGTGCTGAATGTAGGCTGACAAACGGCAATGACAATGCATTTTTTATTGCATCATTAGTGGCCAAATCACTGATCCCGCAACTCTGGAAAACCATGGAGCTTCTATGAGAGGTGGCTCCAGAAAATGAGGCAAGTTCAAATCAAAGAAAAACTGTACGCTCAAAGGGTGGCGTCTCTATTAAAATATCAAAATATTTGGGAAGGAGGACGGTTGGTCTAAAAGCTAAATGGTGGGGACGGAAAGTTTGTGGGCAATGGAGATTGGGGCCTTGGGGGGGATGAGGGGGAACGAGGAGTTCCCCCCTGGGTTTTTTGGGAGAGGTGGCACGACCCGCGACGCGGTTGGGCGTCCGGGGTGCCAATTAGGGTGGGTGGGTGCATTATTTAGGCGGACATTTTGTGTCTCCGGGCACCATTTTGAGAAAGGTGACCTGGTGGCCAGGACGTTTGTCAGTGGGCTCCGTGTTTCTTTTCCACGTGGTCGGTGATCATTTGAGTCAGTTGGTGAAGGCAGTGCAGGGTATCAGTTACTGTGTTTTTACAGAGCTGTTGTAGGTGCTGTGAGGAGATTAGCGGAGCTTGAGCGCTTACCTCATGCGTGTAGAAGTTTTGAAGCTGCGTTGGAATGGAGAGGGACGATAAGGTTCGGGAGGTCTTGGCTCTGCTCTGGCAGGCCGGCCGTATGGATCTGGTTAAAGAGGAGGCGTTGGCGCCCAGTCGCCTGGCGCTCAGTGCTCGGCTGGTGTTGCCGCGGCGGTCACGGCTTGCTCTCCGCCGCGTGCGGCGGGTAGAGTTCAGGTGAGGGTTTTTTCCAGAGGGGCAGTCCGGAGGGCGGGTTTGGCTGTGGCTGGGGCGGGAAAAGGGAGGGCTGGGAGGCGGGGGCCCGACCAGGGATCCCCAAGGGTTTCCCTCGGGGCGGAGCGACCACAAGGGTTGAGATCGAGCTGGAATTCAGCTCTTCGCACCTCTTCGGGAGCGCGCGGTGCGGCGCGGCGTCGAGGGCATCGAAAAGGGGCGGCCGAGGTGATCCCTGGGTGTAGTGCGGGCCGAGGTAAGGGGCCGAGGTCTGGTTCGGGTACGGCCAGGGTGGGGGTCCCATCAGAGTTTGAAAAGAAGGAGAATTGGGTGGGGGCCCAGAGGTTTGAGGACAGCCGGGTTGCGGCAGCGGGATGGGTGGAGGGGGAGGGGCCTCAGGTGGAGTCAGCAGGGTTTGGGGCCCAAAGGGACCCTAGGGTCCCAGTCTCCAGGAAGTGGCCAACTATGCTCATTTGGAGTAGCAGTGAGGAGGAAGGGGTTCCAGGTGACGGTGAGGGCGAGTGGTCAGACGGGGAGGGCCCTTCAGCGGGCGGGACACGGAAGGCCCCCAGAAGGGTTTATGGGTCCTTGCAATTGGGGACATTGCTGGGTGAGGATGAGGGTAGCGAGGAGGGAGAGGTTCTAGGCAAGGAAGGGGGTATAGTGGTTCAGGGTAAAAAGGGGGTGTTTTTGTACCCTGGCACACCAGACCTTGTTTGGCAGGGCCCCTTGGATTTTGATGAAGAGGACCCAGGCCAGCAGGAGGCGGCTCGGACACCCTGGGAAGAAGGGAAGGCGGGCCCCAGGGCGGCTAGCCGGATGGCATCATCAGGATGGCGTGGACGACGGCGTGAGGCTGCGGACGCTTCTTCTGGGCGGTGTGGCGGTGTGGGTTATGCGCCCCCCGACGCCACTGCCTGGGAGGAGCAACGTCCGGGCCCATCAAAGAGGCGGTCAAAGAACACAGGGGAGTACACAGATTGTGTGTGATGTGGTGGCTCTGGTGAGCATGAGGTGGGGAGAGGATTGGCTCAGGAGGAAAGGGTGTCAGATGTGAGTCTAGAAGAAGTGGAATTACGAAATAGCGGGAGTGAGGGTGAGTGGTGGGAGCGGCAGGGGCCGGGGGTTTCTAACCCTGTCCGTAAGTCGTTTCAGGCGAAGCACGCAGCTCAGCGGCCAGGGGGCAGTCCAAGGGAGTGAGTAAGAGGAGAGGAGCGGAAGGTGCAGGAGCGGCCCCCGCTGTTATCTCCAGGTAAGGTTTCGTCCTACATGGGAACGGCAAAACCTCTAGGGGCGCATTTAATGACGGCGACAAAAGAGAACATTTGGAAAAGGGTAATATGTTGATATATTAAAATTGTTGCATCGGGAAGTCAGGGTGAAGAAGGGCTCCAAAGAAGAAGAATGGGAGCTTTCCAAGCGTCCGAAGGTGCCGGTAACTATCGAGAACCGGACGGCGGCCTTTTTGATTTTTGCTAATGTTTATTGCGAGCGGTTTCCAGAAAGGTCGGTTGCGTTGTTCAAGTATATGGACATTATACGAAAGGCGCAACTTAACTACGGGGGTTATGCTTGGCGTCAGTACGATGAGGAGGTCAGGGCGCACATGCCCGCGGATTCGATGGTGCAATGGGGAGAAATCGATTCGGATCTGTGGCAGCACACTATGGGTCCCGCTAAATTTGGCAAGACAGGTTTTACGGCCAGTGGCTTGCCCATAATATATCGGCCCTTTCGGGAGCGCCCCACCCAAGGGGTGGAGTCCGGGGGCTCTAGCCCAGGTAGGTCCAACAATTCGGGGACCGGTCGCTCAGGGGCCTGCTGGGATTATAATAAAGGACTTTGTACCAGAGAGTATTGTAAGTTCAGACACGAATGTTCCAAGTGCACGGGGCGACATCCAGTCACTTCATGTGGCGGGCAGCAGAATTCAACTGGCTCGGGGGGAGCCCAGAGTGGGGGTCCGAGCTCCAGCTATGGTGGAAGAGAAGGGCAGCGCCAGTGGCAAGGAGTGGTGGGTAAGGGCTCTTACGCCAGTTAAGGTGGACCGTTCAGAAATTTATTTGGCGGGATATGACAGTCCGGGAGACGCTGAGTTGTTGGTGCGAGGCTTTCGCGGCGGTTTTCGGTTGGGTTATCAGGGCCCACGGGAGCATCGGTGGGCGGAGAATTTGCGGTCCATTCGCGGAAAAGAAGATTTGGTCCAAGAGAAATTGATAAAAGAAGTGCGTGAGGGTCGCATGGGGGGTCCTTTTACTTGTTGGCCTCTACGAAACCTCATCGTGTCCCCTATTGGCGTTGTCCCTAAAAAAGAAAAAGGGCAGTTTTGGTTGATTCATCACTTGTCATGACCGGAGGGAGCGTCAGTCAACGATTTCATTCCTGAGGATTTCACCAAGGTGTCTTATGCGTCGGTGGATGTGGCGGTCGATATGATTGAGCAGTTCGGCCCCGGGGCCCTGATGGCCAAAACCGACGTTAAGTCGGCGTTTCGGCTCCTTCCGGTTCATCCAGACGATTTTGAGCTGTTGGGCATCCAGTTTCAAGGGAACTGGTATGTGGACAAGGCATTGCCTATGGGGTGCTCCAGCTCGTGTGCTCTATTCGAGCGTTTTAGTACGGCTCTACTGTGGATTTTCAGGAGAATTACGGGTCACCAATGGGTAACACACTACTTGGATGACTTTTTCTTTTTGGCGCCGGCGGACAGCCCGCGTTGTGCGGCGGTGCTGAGCTGGTTTGTGGAAATAATGGGAGACCTGGGTGTGCCCCTGGCTCCTGAAAAGACAGTGGGGCCAAGTACGGCGCTGTCATTTTTGGGGATCGAGCTGGACACAGTGGCAGGTACGGCCAGATTGCCGGCCGATAAAAAAGCGGACATGGTTAAGCGGATTTACGCAATGTTGGGCCAGCAAAAAGTCACGGTGCAGGAGGTCCAAGTACTTCTGGGTCACTTGAATTTTGCCTGCAGAGTGGTGCGAGCGGGAAGGACATTTTGCAGGCGACTTGCGATGGCATTGTCGGGGCACGCGCTTCCACATCATCATGTGCGATTGAAGGTGGGAGTTCGTGAGGATTTGCGCATGTGGGCCAGATTTTTGGAATCATTTAATGGCATTCCCCTGAAGGTGTGGCGTGATTGCGAATGGGACGTGCAGCTTTTTTCTGATGCGGTGTGGTCGTCCGGGTTTGGTCTATACTGGGGGGGGTGCTGGTGCGCAGAAGAATGGCCGAGTGAATGGAAGCAAGGGGAACGCAGCACCGCTTTTTTGGAGCTTTTTCTGCTGATAGTAGCGGTTTGCTTGTGGGGCGCGGAGCTTCGGCACTCGCGGGTGCTTTTTCGGGTGGACAACATGGCGGTGGTACAGATGGTTAATCGTCAGTCGGCGCGCGAGGCCGGGGTTTTACAGCTAATGCGCGTATTTGTCCTTCAGTGCTTGCAGCATGACATACACTTTAGGGCGAGACATGTGCCGGGTGCGAATAATGACATAGCGGATGCTTTGTCTCGTTCGCAGTGGGAGCGGTTCCATGGATTAACCACGGGTGTGGCGCTGAGAAGAATTTGCATGCCGGAGGCGCTGTGGAGAGTAGGCAATTCCGAATGCTACAGCTGGTTATGAACTCTTTGGCTCCGTCTGCACGGCGGGCATATGCAAAAGCATGAGAAAAGTTCCTGGGATCCGGGGCTCGGCGATGGGTGAGGCAGGAAGAGATTGTGGAGGATGTGGTGCAGTTTATTATGGATTTGATTGGGAAGGGGCAGTCCAGAGTCACGATTTCGGGTAAGTTGGCGGCACTGGGGTTTATGGGTAAGCTGTTTTGGGGATACCCTCCCTCGGCGGGAGAACTGGGTATTAGGATTCTCCAGGGCTGGGAAAAATCGTTGGGGGCGGAGGGGCGTGTGCATCAGCCAATATCCCTGGTAATCCTAAAAAACCTGCTACCGGTGCTGGGTGAAGTATGCTATGATGAGCATGAGACCCTAATTTTCAGAACATTGATGGCGTGCCTGTTTTTTGGGGCTTTTCGCGTGTCGGAATTGCTGGGCTTGCCAGGGCGGTCGGGTATCCAGTGGAGAGATGTACACTTGGGGGTAGAAGGGTTGGCTCTGCGCGTTCGGCGTTCAAAGACAGATCAAAAAGGTGTGGGGGTCACGGTATGCCTTAGGCCTTATCCGGTTAGTTTTATTTGCCCAGTTTTTTGGGGAGGCCAATTGCGTGCGGGGGCTGCGTCTTTAGCCGGTCAGGTTTTTTGTCATGCGGATGGCCGGAGAGTATCCGCAGCACAGCTATTAGCAGTTTTGCGGAAAGGGTTGGCCACTATTGGCCTGGATGCAGCGAGTTTTGGGACGCACTCCTTCCGGATCGGGGTGGCTACAGAGGCGGGGAACAAAGGCTGGGGTAGAGATGAACTGATGGCCCTGGGGAGGTGGAGATCCGACTGTTTTAGGCGATACGTGCGGGGTTGGGAATTTTAAGGAATTTGGGAATTTGGTTTTGTGCTTTCGTGTGGCTTCATGTCCTTTTTCTTTTTCAGGTGTTGTCCTGGGGCCGGAAGCGGACTACCTGGCTATCTGGGTGATTGGTCATTCGTTTGTAAAGTGGGCTCAACGACAGGCTCGACGGACTGCTATTGGGGATAACTTAGGATTAGATTCAGCTCGCTACCGGGTTAAGTGGATAGGAAAAGGGGGGATGATGTGGAATGAGCTGTTGTCTCACCTACAAAACACAATGGGCAGGGGACATTGTCCAGATGTACTTGTTATTCATCTGGGGAGAATGATTTAGTACGAACAACGGGTTTGAACCTTTTGAAAGTAATAAAGAGGAATTTGCAGCTCTTGTTAGATCAGTGGAAGGGTTGCCACATAGGGGGTCATTCTGACCCCGGCGGGCGGCGGGAGCCGCCCGCCTGGAGGGAACCGCCAGAATACCGCTGCGCGGTCAAAAGACCGCCGCAGGTATTCTGGGTTTCCCACTGGGCTGGCGGGTGACCGCCAACAGGCCGCCCGCCAGCCCAGTGGGAAATACCCCTCCATGAGGATGCCGGCTCCGAATGGAGCCGGCGGAGTGGAGGATGTGCGACGGGTGCAGTAGCACCCGTCGCGAATTTCAGTGTCTGCTGAGCAGACACTGAAATTCAGAGTGGGGCCCTCTTATGGGGGCCCCTGCAGTGCCCATGCCATTGGCATGGGCACTGCAGGGGCCCCCAGGGGCCCCACAACACCCCATACCGCCATCCTGTTCCTGGCGGCCGAAGCCGCCAGGAACAGGATGGCGGTATGGGGGTCAGAATCCCCATGGCGGCGCAGCAAGCTGCGCCGCCATGGAGGATTCAACAGGGCAGCGGAAAACCGGCGGGAGACCGCCGGTTTTCCCTTTCTGACCGCAGCTGAACCGCCGCGGTCAGAATACCCTGTGGAGCACCGCCAGCCTGTTGGCGGTGCTCCCGCCGACCCCAGCGGTCCTTGACCGCCGGGGTCGGAATGACCCCCATAGTGTTTACGGCATTTGTTGCGCGGCGGCTGTGGAGAGGAACACGGAAGCCAATGGCGGTCACGTCCGCGGTGATGCATACCGTCACCGCTGGCGTACATCGTCATTGGCTCCTGGGTCCCATAGGGTCCAATGTTAACCAATGCAGCATTGCGCCGCGGTCTTTGACCGCCTACCGTGACAGTGTACAGTGCCAGCGCACTTACCTCACATCCCATTGTCCCACTTTAGAGGTCAGGCAGCCGCCATTCCAGGGGCCCACATGGCTTAATTTTTAACTGCGTCACACATACCTAGGCCTAGACTCAACACACATACAGGACACTTTTCGGATTAGGATTTGTGTTCTGGGTAAGCTGTGGGTACGTACCTCTGAGTTGGTTGACTCTGTGCTCGCTTTTGTCTACATAGGCACCGTCCGCTGGGACATGTGAGGAGATGGCGGCATCCTCTGGTGTACAGACCGCTGGTGGACCTGTTGACAATGGAGGAAAGACATGTGATCATCACCTACAGGCTTGACCGTGCCACAATCCATGAACTGTGTACCCAGTTGGAGCCAGACCTGATGTCAGCTGTCCGCCATCCCACAGGAATCCCCCCTCAAGTGCAGGTGCTGTCAGTGCTCCATTTCCTTGCAAGTGGGTCATTTCAAACAATAGTGGCCATAGCATAAGGGATGTCCCAGCCTGTTTTCCAACGTGTTGTCCAGAGTGTTGCCTGCCCTGCTGAAACACATGCAGAGCTACAACGTTTTCCCTCAGGTGGAGTATTTGCCGACAGTGAAAGGTGATTTCTATGCCCTGGGACATATCCCCAAAATCATAGGTGCCATTGATGGGACACATGTGGCTTTGGTACCCCCCTGCAGGAGTGAATAGGGGTACAGAAACCAGAAGAGTTATCATTCCATGAATGTGCAGATAGTGTGTTTGGCAGACCAGTACATCTTCCATGTGAATGCCAAGTTCCCTGGCTCAGTGCATGACGCCTACATCCTGCGGAATAGCAGCATTCCTTATGTGATGGGGCAACTCCAGAGGCACCGTGTGTGGCTATTATGTGAGCACCTGGAAGCAAGACAGTGGGAATGGTTGTATGGGTCTGGGGTTATCCCTACAGGTTAGTGTGTGTCTAACAGTTGTCCCTCGCGATTTGCAGGTGACTCTGGTTACCCCAACCTGTCATGGCTACTGACCCCAGTGAGGAATCCCAGGACAAGGGCAGAGGAACGCTACAATGAGGCCAATGGGCGAACTCGGTGGATTATCAAACGGACCATCGGCCTCCTGAAGGCCAGGTTCAGGTGCCTCCATATGACAGGTGGATCCCTATTCTACTCACCAAAGAAGGTGTGCCAGATCATCATGGCCTGCTGTATGCTTCACAACTTAGCTTTGCGACGACAGGTGTCTTTTCTGCAGGAGGATGGTCCAGATGGCGGTGTTGTTGCAGCTGTGGAGCCTGTGGACAGTAAAGACGAGGAAGCAGAAGAAGAGGACATGGACAACAGGAACTCGGTGATCCTGCAATATTTCCAGTGAGACACAAGTAAGAGTACGGACCTGCCTACTACTATGTACTTTGACACTACTACCTCTCTACTGTCTGTCGTTTTCACCCAGTGTATGGTCACTGAGTTGTCACTTTCCCTTACGATTTCCCAGATGTGGGTCCCAATGTGTGACATCTGCTTTGTTTCCTCATGGACTAGAGCTGTGTGACATAGGTATGTTGACATTACAATTGAAAGAGCATTTTGTCACTGTAATTGCTAATAAACAATTTCAATATCACATACTGACTCCAGATTCTTTTGTGCTTCAAGGGTGTTTATTTAAGTGCTAAATATTGGAGGGTGTTGTGAAATGGTCAGGGGTGATGGTGGAGGAATGTCCATGGCAGAGTCCAGTCAATTAGTCTCACAGGTGCATTGCCCAAATGGGCATAGGAAGTGGAGCTGGGGCAGTTTGAGGATGGACAGGGTGACAAAGTGGGACAGAAAGATGACATTCAGGGTGGTCTTATTTCTTGGCTGGGGTCTTGGCATCGTTCTCTGTCTTTGTCCTGGATCTCAGGGATCGTTTTCTGGGTGGTTCTCCCTCTGCAGAGGATGGGGTGCTGGTTTGGTGGTCCTGTGGCGGGGCGTCCTGTCCACTAGCGCCGGCAGAGGTGGTGGGCAGTTCATCGTCCATGCTAGTGTCAGGGTCCCTTGTTATGTGGGTGATGGTATGGTGTGCCTGTGGCTGCTTGGTAGTAGTTTGTAGTGTCTCTCTCTGTGCTTCTTTCTCAATTAGTGTCGTAGGGGCTTGTGGGTGATGTGGGTGTGTGTTTTATATTGTATTGGGTGTGGGGAGTGGTGTGTGTATGTGTATCAGGTGTGTGTATTTCGAATTGTCCAATGTGGTTGTGTTTTGTAAATGTGTGTGTATTTTGAGCGCGGCGGTGTGTACCGCCAATGGAATACCGCAGTTGAAAGACTGCCGCGTGGATTCGTGTGTCGTGATAGTGTGGGCGTATTTCTGTTGGCATGACGGTGGAGGATTTGTTTTTGCCAGTTTATCACTGACCTTTGGTGTGGCGGACTTGTGTGGGTGTCTGAATTTTGCCGTATTCCGTGCTGTGGGTCATAATAGCTGTGGCGGAATTCCGCGGCGGGGTGTTGGCGGTCTTCTGCATGGCGGTAAGCGGCTTTTACCGCCAATGTTGTAATGACCCCCTTTGTCTTTAACCGTCTGATATTTTAAACCATCCTCATCCTACCCCTCGTCTGATATACACTTCTCCTCCTTATGAGGGAAGATCCTTGTTCTTTATCTATGCCCTACTGAGACTTGCCTATTCTATCTTTGCTGATGGCGAATCGACTGATGTCCTGAGGACGGAGACTGACACTGTTTGCTGACTCATTTGGATGGGTAACTATCTGATGAAAATTGTAATTGCCTGTTTGCCTTTTCTTTGTAGGTACCAAGTGCTCTTTTGATAGAGGCCATAGTTAGATGTTTTCCAAATTAATGTTTGCCAAATTGTTTTGCATGAAGCCAAACATGCTGATGCTAATTCGAGGTTAGTGAAGGAGTTCACTAATATCGGATGCAAATAGGCAAATGACTGAATTCTTGCTTTGTTGAATAATGTACTAATGATGCTCTGCTAAATTTGACTCATGCTAACATTGTGCTTTATTTTAATGTTCATCATCTATGCTTTGATAAAGTTTTGCTCGGGTTGCCAAGTTATAGTGGTTTTGATGTGCTAGTTATTGTTGAAACTAATAAACATGATATTAGATTGTAACTAATAGGGAATAAATATCCTAACTGTTACTAGATTGTTGTGGTTATTCATGGCTGAAAGGTCATGGTGCGTTTGCTATATTGATCTATATTAAATGTTATTGATTAGCTTGATTGATTAGTTATTGTGCATATTGATAGAGTTATTGACCTATTGATTGTGATGCCAAAAAGATATCTCGTTCTGGGAAGTCTCCAAACGTGGTCAAAAGGTTCATTGGCCTAGACGTGTCTCCTTGTAAATTTACTTATCAAGGTTCTGACGCATTATCAGTTTTGGTAGCATAGGTAGTTGTTTGGCCCTTTGGGGCCCCAGGACGAAAGACCACTGTTTAAAAATTGTTTTAAAGTGATGCAAATTGGATAGATGATGTGCCCCTAAGTCCTGAATGACTTTCCCGGAATCTCGGAGCTTGCTGAAGTAAGTTGGGTATGTTCTCGGCGTGAGAAGGTGAGCGAAGAGAGTTCTGGGAATTAAAGTCACTTCCTGATTCGACTGTTAACAAAATAAAACACGCAAAATGAAGTTTTTCAAGGCTTTAAAGAGCGCTTTCAGGGGAGATGTGTACATTACCACGAGTGTAGGGGAACCTACACCGCCAGAGGATACACCGGCTTATGCCGTAATGGAGGAGAGGGGAGTCACGCCATGTCTTTGGCTAAAGCAACGGTGCAAAGTGACAGAGAAAGAAGGGTGTTTGGCGTTTCCGGAGCACGGAACGTTCAATATAAGGAATTTGGAAAATTTGCAGAGGGTGTTAAATGAGCTAAAGCCACCTCCGAGGCCAGCACAGAAATTTGAGAGGAGAATGAGGAAAGCAGAAAAGACACTAGCAGAGGCTAGGTTGGATAGTGCACAGAGGGTTTGGAGAAGAGAAACAATAGACGGAGTTAGGATGTTTCCAGCAATAGCTCAAGAAGGTGGAACCCAAGGAGGGAAAGACACTTGTAAGACTGTCAAGGGTTCTAGCAAAAAAAAAGGAGACTAAGAAGTCCTGGGCAGAGGCAGATGACTCAGATGATGATGAGATCCTTAATCAGTTGCTAAATGATGACCACCACCATACGCACTAGATGACAATCGACCAAGTACTAGTGCAGGTCCCATAAATTCGACCCAGAACCAGGGAACAACAAATACGGTACAGGTTAATACTGTTGCGACACCAGTTCCGGTGCAGAATAGTGTCAGTGTGTCTACTGCTCCAGAGATGCAATCTCAGTCACAGCCACCACAGGTTCAGAGGCTTTACCCTGATGTCCCAATACTAGAGACTACTACGAATTTGATGGTGCCATCAGATCCGGCATATACGAGACCAAAGCTGATACAGACTGAGCCAGCTCCACTTTTACTGCCTCAGGCACAGCAACAGATAATTCTGAATTACTCTTCGGTCATAGGACAGCAGTCAGCCATAGCACCAGGAATGAATCAGAATATGGGAGTTAATGCTCCACAGGTTTTGGGAAGCAGGCAGACGTCAGCCGCCATATCCTTACATGTTACAGTTGGTCCACCAGTGCCATTGTATGCACAGGCCAAGCCTGGTGTATGTGATCAGGGAATAATGACCCAAGAGATGGCAAGAGGAGGGTTCGTAGGGAGCTCTCAACGGATGACCCCAGTGGAACCGACAATAGAAAGATCTAGATCTCTGTCAGACTTCCGTCTGATTGGGGTTCCTCCAGATACCATGAGACAATCAGGTTTGGGACTGCTGACTCCGCAGATCTTAAGTGCGAATGTACTGCAAACACCGATGATGCAGGCTGGAAATATCTCCTTGCAAGGTTTTAACTGCGCAACAACTGAATGAATGGTTAGACAAGTTAAACTCACCACAGACCACTCCTGCGACAGCAGAGCGGTTGGAAAGAGAAGAGTGCCTGAATTTTGTGAGGTTGGGCATGGAGGCAAATGAACTAGTTGAATGGAGCATGGGAGTGAACAGGCTAGAGTCATACACTGAAGCAGAATTTAGGTATTTGTGCCCAAAGATAACTAAATAAGTGGGCAGGGTGCACCAGAGGTTGGCGTACCTGGCAGATAAATATGGAATAGATTTAAAAATAACAAACATCTGAAGAGAAGTTATAGGTTAGAGTTTGAGCCTAAGGATTTTGAACACATGAGGTCTACGGGGATGAAGGCTATACCTCAAAGAGATACTGCAGAGTGCAAAAGTTTGAGGAGCATTAGAGAAGTGGGAAAGCAGATGGGCAAAGAAAAGAGACAGAAGGAAGACTGACGGCCTAGAGCAGCAGGCTAAAGCTGTGCCGGATACCGGTACAATAAAGATGGTACCCATGAGAGAAACGGACAGAGGGGTTCTTGTCCATGTACCGTGGACCAGGGGTGACATTCTGACATTCACAAATGATTTCCCCAGGTTGAGGCAGAAGCCAATAGAGTGGTATCAGCAGACAGACAGGTTTGTGAAGCTTGCGAAGTGTCTTTGGGAAGACTGAATACTCTCTTTGAGATCATAGTTCCAGCTGATTTGTGGCTGGAGTGCAAGAGGAGTGTGGATTGGCCGGCTGAAGAAAGGGCAAGAGATAGAGTCACAGGGGCACCGTCACCTGAGGTGATGAAATACTACTATAAGGTGATTGAGTTCCTGAAACAGAGGGTATCGCCGCAAAATATTGATTGGCAAAAGATTGATCGAACGGCGCAGGAGGCCAGGGAGTCGATACATGCGTACGATGAGAGGTTGTTGAAAGCATTCAAGCACTACAGTGGCACAGAGGTTGTTGAGGCGAAGGACATGAATCACCTTGTGTTCAGGTTTGTTGAAGGATTGAGACTCGAGATTACTTAGATGATTAAGAATCATTTGATTTGCTGGCAAGCGAAGCTGATTGACGAGGTGTTGCAGTAAGCAAAGTACTGTAGTGACGAGATTGAGTTGAAGGAGAGAAAGTTGAAGGAGAAGGTGATGGTGATGGTGATGCAAATTAAGGCAGCACAGTCAAGGTTGCGGGGAGGTTGTCTACAGCAGATGGTGCAACAGCCGCAAGGAAATGGGATGTTTCAGGCGCAAGTGAGAGACAGAGGTCGAGGTGAACCGTGGTCTAGATTTGAATACCGTAGTAGTTCAAAATGATGTGCAGGGGATGAAGAAGGTGTTAACTTGTCATGCTTGCGGGGGCGTTGGACACTGGAAGTGGGAGTGCCCGATGATGGTGCAGGAGGGTGCTGTTCAACAAAGCAATGATGTCAATGCATTCCAAAATGTTAAAGGACCAAGAATGAGAGGTCCTAATCCGAACTTCCAGAATAACATGGTTCAGATGCAGGGTCTCCAACCCATGCAACAAGTGCAGATGCCATGTGTACAACAAATGCAGATGCAGAAAATGCAACAGCAGATTCCCATGGTACCTAGACAGCAAATGCAGTTGCCCTTAGCACCAATGGAACAGCAACAGGTGATGCTTCCTCAACAGGTCACAGGTCAAAGAATGAGTCAAAATAACACAGTACAACAGTTCCCATTACGTGGTGAGAATGGAATAAACGATGAATGGTCGGATGAGAGTTCAGATAGTGAGGAGAGCAGGCTTGCAGCATTCCTAGAAGTAGATCAGAGAGGGCCCTATGTGCAAGGGAAAGTAATGGGTCACAAGGTCTTATTCTTGGTTGACACAGGAGCTACACGCTCTACAGTTAGAAGTGCAGAGGATCCGTAATTGCCCCTTTCGGGACGAACAGTTAAGGTAGTGGGAGTGGCAAATCAACTCCTGACTAACCCAATCACAGATCCAGTTCAGGTTGAGCTTGGCACTTTCCAGGGGTTGCACAGGTTTGTAGTTTGTGATTTAAGTCCCGTGTCCCTACTGGGAAGAGACTTACTGTGCAAGACAAGATGTTCGATCACCTGTTCCAATGAGGTGATCGAAGTTCAGACAAACAGTGACGATGAAGCAGATGAAGGGCAGCTTTCAGAGCCTGAAACGGAGACGACAGATGAGGAGTATCCTCTGATTAACTTCTTCCCAATGTTCACAGTGACTGATCTGCCAGCAGACTTGCAGGGGACAGTCAAAGAGAAAGTGTGGGACATGACAGGGAAGGAAGTAGGACTGATAAAAGGAGTGGAACCAGTCAAAGTCAGTGTGAAGCCAAATGCTGTGTTCCCCCAGGTACCGCAGTACCACATGGCGCAAGATGTCCTTATAAAGGTGGCACAACTAATTGCAGACTTTGTAAAGCAGGGAGTTTTGAAAGAAGTGATGAGCAGTCCATGTAATTCACCAATTGTGGGACTGAGAAAGCCTTGTGGGAAAGTTCGAATTGTCCAAGACTTGAGAAAAATCAATGACATAGTGGTGAAATGTTGCCCAGTAGTGCCAAATCCAGCTGTGATCATGTTCCAGGTTCCATGTGATGCAGAGTGGTCCACAGTAGATTTGTCCCAAGTGTTCTTTTTTCTGTGCCTCTTCATGAGGACAGATAATTTATTTTCAGTTTCAAATTCCTGGATAAGGTTTACAATTGGTATCGAATTCCTCAAGAGTTTTTGGAATCACCCTCATCTTCAATCAGATACTGAAGAAGGATTTCGAGTCATTGGAACTGCCTTTTCCATCAACTCTAGTGCAATACATTGAAGATCTGTTGACTGCATCCAAAACGAGAGATGACTGCAAGTATGATTCGATTGCCTTACTGAACCACTTGGGAAAGAATGGGCATAAGATGTCCCCAAAGAAGCTGCAATATTGTCAGAAAGAGGTGAAATATTTGGGTCATCAAATTGAGAAAGAGTTGAGGAAGTTGTCCAGGGAAAGCGTTCCCACCCTGTTGCAGATGAATCCCCCAACGACACGGAGAGTCGTTAGGATGTTTCTGGGAATGGTGGGCTACTGTCATCAGTGGATCCCGAATTTCTCAGTCATCTCCAAGCCATTGGTGAGACTGATGGTTAAGGATGGGCCAGATGTCATAACTTTATCAGAAAAGGAAATGAAGGCGTTTACTGAGCTGAGGGAATGTATGTACAGGGCTCCAGCTTTAGGTATGCCTGACTACACGAAGCCTTTTGTTCTGTTTTGTCATGAACATGATGCATGTTCTTTGTCTGTCCTGACACAGGTCCATGGAGGTGTAAACCGACCAGTAGCATATTTTTCAGCTACTTTGGACCCAGTTGCAGCAGCCCTACCAGGTTGTCTGTGTGCAGTAGCAGCAGTTGGTCAAAGCCTCGCACAATGTGAAGGCATAGTGATAGGACAACCCTTAACAGTTATGGTCCCACACTCAGTTGAGATCTTGTTAACCCGTACCAAAACACAGCACATGACAAATGCAAGACTGCCGAAATATGAAACGATTATATTGGGGTCATCAAATGTAATGTTGAAAAGGTGTACAGTGCTGAACCCGGCAACTTTGCTTCCAAATGAAAACACAGAAGTTGAGGATGCTGAAGATGTAGAACATGATTGTCTTGAGGTAACAGAAATGTGCACCAAACCAAGGCCTGATCTTAAAAATACCCAATTGGAAGAAAATGACAAAATTATCTTTGTTGATGGTTCATGTTTAAGAGATTCGGTAGGCTGAGAGCCGAATACGCTGTATGTACGATCTCTGGTATCCTGGAAGCATCTTGGCTTGAAAGAGTATACTCTGCTCAAGTGGCTCAATTGGTTGCTCTTACTAGAGTTTGCCATGCTGCTACCCAATTGAGAGTGACTATCTATACTGATAGCAGATATGGTTTTGGAATTGTCCATGACTTTGGCCAACTATGGTCACAATGGGATTTGCTGACCTCTTCCGGTTCCTCTGTGAAAAATGGTGAAAGATTTAAAGGAATTGTTGCATGCGATTCAGTTACCTCATCAAATTGCCGTGGTGAAATGCAGCGCTCATTTGATATCAGAAGACTTTGTTTCAATGGGAAATGGATATGCGGATCAAGTCGCAAGGTTTTGTGCATTGAACTGTATATCGTTTAAAGATCAGTGGGAATTGTTACCGGAGACAGAAAATGAGACATGCACAGGTTACACTTTAAGGGTGGTTGACACGTTGGAGGAATTGAGATTGTTGCACGGACGCACCAGCAACGATGAGAAGTGTTCTTGGGTTAAGATGCAATGTGTAAAAAGACGAGATGATTTGTGGGTTTCAGATGAAGGGAAAATGGTTTTGCCGAACAGTCTCCTGTCACAGTTTGCAAGGTTTTACCATGGGCAAGCACATATTGGGAGAGATGCCATGATCAGGCTGTTCAAAATTGACTGGTTTAACCCGAAATTCAGACAAGCTGCAGAAGTGATCTGTCACAGGAGTATCATCTGTCTACAGATGAATGCGGGGAAAGGGACTGTGGTGAATTTGAGCCACATTGGGAGAGCAGGAGATCCATTTAGCAGAATGCAATTGGATTTTTATCGAGATGCCTGTGTGTGGAGGTCTGAGATACGTGTTGGTGATTGTGTGTATCTTTAGTCACTGGATTGAAGCGTACCCTACACGTAGAAATGACAGTTTCACAGTAGCAAAGCTGATGCTTACAGAATTGATACCACTTTTTGGGTTCCCGATCTCTTTAGAATCAGATAGGGGAAGTCACTTCAACAACGAGGTGGTTAAACTATTGTGTGCAGCATTGAACATTGAACATAAGTTGCATTGCAGCTACCGCCCTGAAGCATCAGGATTAGTGGAGCAGATGAATGGTATCCTGAAGTTGAGAATGGCAAAGATGTGTGCAGCCACAAATTTGAAATGGCCTGATGCATTGCCTTTGGTGCTAATGTCAATGAGAAACACACCTAACAAGAAAACAGGACTGTCTCCTTATGAAATACTCATGGGCCGAGCTATGAGACTGCCCGCAGTGCCTGCGAATGCTCTTGTGAATATCACGGATGATATGGTGTTGGACTACTGCAAGGGTCTGGCTGACGTAGTTCGCTCTTTCTCTCACCAGGTGGAAGCTACCACACTGCCACCGATAAGTGATCCAGGTCACAACCTGAAAGCTGTCATCAAGAAACACGTGAGGAAGTCGTGTTTGGAGCCACTTTGGAAGGGACCATATCAAGTAATACTGACAACTACTACTGCAGTGAAATGCGCAGGAATTCACAACTGGATCCATGCCAGCCACACGGAAAAGGTGACGTGTCCAACTGATGAGGAAGTTGAGTTGAGTTGTTGAAAGCACCAACAACAGAGAAGGAAGTCTCAGGGCCGGAGAATGATCGAAGGGGAACTGAGACAGAAGGAGAGCCTGTTGAGGATGGCTTGGTCACTCCAATAGGAGACGAAGGAGAAGAGACCTAGAGGGGTGACGGTGAGCCTATCTCAACTGAGGCACAAGGAGGACCAAGTAAGAGGGAGGTTCTCCCAGAAGCAGACGAATATGGCAAGAATTAGAGCCCCTGACAGACCCAGAAGGCGAAGGAGTTGAGGCGGAAGAGAGTCACAGTGTTCAGACTCCTCCTGAGCAAATTGCAGGTCCATCAAGAGAAAACACCATAGAGTCAGAGGAGGACGACAATTTGCCACAAGGAAGATCAAAGACCAAAGGGACACTAAAGGGAGATAAGTGGCCAGATTTGCAAGTGACTAAGGGAAAGGTGGTTGTCGAAGATGCAATAGAGGAAGAAGTTGATACAACAAGGAGAGAAGATCTGAGTGAAGGAGAGTTGCAGGGCGATCGCAAGTTGAAAAGAAATAGAGTAGCAAACAGAAGGTACGCAGGTCCTGAATGGGCGTATGCAACGTCAGCTGAATGGCAACAAGAGTTCTTGGTGTTCTGTTTTAATCGAGAAGTCCCAGGTCAGTACTTTAGTACCTGAGTCTGGCCAGAGAGGCTGAGTGGGCATGAAAATTGAGTTAAAGAAAACTGAGAAAAGAGACTGATAAATTACCGGATTTGACACTGTTAACCTGAATAGACTTTTGAGAACTGATTTTGAGAAGCTGCTAACCTGAATTGACAAGGATCCTGGGAGCGAAAATGAAAGCTGTAAATAATTGCTGAAGAAAGACTTTTTGCTTGCTTTAATTGTGCTGAGAAAAAAAAAAAAAAAACAATTAATAATAAGTTTCAACCATCCTCTGTTGGTTGTTGTTTGAACTAAAAAATCTTCACTTTCGGATTCTTTACAGATCATGGCTAACATTAGAGATGATAATAGGGGAAGTAGGCGTTGTAAATGTTTGGGTGTTGCTTTGGGTGTCGTGTGTGTGATATTCATTATAGTTGTGATTGTGGTAATGCCATTTGTGGATATTAGGGGAACTAACAATGCTACCATTCCTGAGACCGCCACTGCACTAACAGCTTGGGAGAGGTTTGAGCAAGACACAAAGGTGGTCATTCTAACCCTGGGGGTAAAAACCGCCAGGGCGAATGACCGCGGTAGCACCGCCAACAGGCTGGCGGTGCACCGCTGGGCATTCTGACCGCGGCGGTTCAGCCGCGGGCAGAAACGGAAAGTCGGCGGTGTACCGCCGACTTTCCGCTGCCCTTGAGAATCCTCCATGGCGGCGGAGCGCGCTCCGCCGCCATGGGGATTCTGACACCCCCTACCGCCATCCTGTTCCTGGCGGGTCTCATGACAGGAACAAGATGGCGGTAGGGGGTGCCGCGGGGCCCCTGGGGGCCCCACTATGTATTTCAGTGTCTGCTATGCAGACACTGAAATACGCGACGGGTGCCACTGCACCCGTCGCACCTTCCCACTCCGCCTGCTGCATTCGGAGCCAGCGCCCTCGTGGGAAGGCTGTTTCCCACTGGGCTGGCGGGCGGCCTTTTGGCGGTCGCCTGCCAGCCCAGTGGGAAACACTGAATAACCGCCGCGGTCTTTCAACCGCGGTACGGTCTTCTGGCGGTTCCCGCTTGGCGGGCGGCTCCCGCCGCCCGCCAACATTAGAATCAGGCCCAAAGTATTTGCATGAGGGAACTACTGCTAAAGGGGAACTATCGACTAATGTTTTCTATCGCTTGCTGAGTAAGTATGTTGACACTATGGATGCGAAAGATTGTTATGTGTGTACACAAATTCCTGTTTCGTGCAAGAGGGAGTTACCTATCATAGTTTACCTCTAACATATGGGATAAGCTGTAGTCTGTTACTAACAAGATTCTATAACCAGGAAGAGATTCAATATTTTTATTCAAATCATGACCTTGTGTTTTCTTATGATCCTATCATAGAGGATTTGAGTAGTGTTGCTAAATACTATAGAATAAAATTAGTTAAGGGGTTCCTCGAGGCGACATTAACAATTAGTACATCCTATGCACATCACAATAATTTGACATGTTTGCTTACACCTGTAGAGAAAAGCTTCTTAGATCACACGGAAGATAGAAGAAGGACTTTGAAAGGGAAATTAGAGAAAGGACTGCAGCAGCGAGCTTTAACTAGTAGTGAGAGCTAAAGTGCAATTAGGGAACAAGGGAAACTAGCTTTAGATGCACTACACGTGGGCAAGCTTTGCATAATGCAACCAAAATCATATTATGACAATGTGTTTGTGGGAATGAGTGAATGTAAGCATGTGTTTTTGTTTCAGAGTAAATGGCCGTTCATGTTAAATGGACAGGATCTAGCGATCCCTGGGATCTATTATATATGTGGACTTAATGCTTATTACCGTCTTCCAAAAGGATGGTATGGGACATGTTATTTGGGGATGATTTTCCCAAAGATCAACTGGATGATCTGAAAAAGTTTCCGAAATTGTCTGAATTATATCGTACTAGACAAAGGAGAGAGACTGCTGCTGGTGTAGTAGGAGACATATTTGGGGTGATAATTCCTTCAGTGGGAGTTATCTTAAACTCCAAAAAGATTCGAAAGTTGGTTACTATTGTGAATCACATGCTGACAAATTTTACAGGGGCTATACTCCTGATGGATACTGAACTTGCTGTGGAGAGGGCCATGACTCTTCAAAACAGGCTTGCTTTAGACATTCTTTTAGCGAAAAATGCCAGAGTTTGTAAAATGCTTAATGACCGTCATTGTTGTGCTTACATACCTGACAATAGTAACGAAATTAGAAGAATGCTTACTAAGTTAACTAGAGATAGTACAGATTTGAAGGAACTGAAAGAGCCAGGAGTTTGGAAAAAGGTTGGAAAGGGACTTGCTAAAATGGGAAATTGGTTTAGTAATATTTCGCATGGGATATTGGCAAAAATAATACAGGGAATATTGATTGTTATAGCTTGCATATTTGGATTATGCCAGTCATGCAAAATTAGTAAAAGGATTACATAAAAAATGGCGAAAAATAATAAGAGGAGGGAAGGAAAGAAAAGAGAAAAATTGTTCAGAGCAAAATTAGAAGGGGAACGATTGAGAGAAGAAATTGAAATGAGGGAATTCTAGGATGCAAATTGTAAGGAAAAATTTGTGTGATAACAAGAGTCATCAGAGGAGGGATTGTTGGAGTGTGACCTTTAGAATTAATATTAACATGAAAAGCTTGCAATATAATGTGTTATGAAGCTGCATAGAAAATGTGTTAGCATAGAAAAATAATGTACGCGTTTGGAATGTGACCACGGGGAGTGGCCACCGTTATATACGATGATTAATGAAACTGACTAATGATGAATTAACAATGTACTAATGTATGGTTTTGTATTAGCGTATCTTAGTTAGAGTCATGTATTAGGGTTTGTCAACTTAAATTACTAGGCCTTAGTTAGCGAGGGTCTGGGCCTAGCTGCCTGGTCTCATATTAATTGTGTTTTTCTAACGTGCAATGTGCTGCTTTCCTGAAGGACACGAAGCTGTACTTTTCCAGAATCTAGAGATATGTGTGTGTAGCTGTAGTAAATTCTTTCTCATGGGACCCGACTTGCTCAAGGAGACATTCTTGCCGAATGCATCAGTGCAATTCGCAACAGGTGCAAGGTCGCCTGGACTAGGAGAAGACAATGAAACTACTGACTGGAGTGTAAAGTGTAACTTTTCTTACCTGACATTCCACCCGATGAAGACGTCAATCACAGGAGCCAATCAACTGCATGAGAACTGTGTTAGGTGAAAGTTCTAGAAAGGTGTGTGGAGAATTATTGGACAGAGATAATGATGCACCAAATAGTGCCCAATGGGAAATTAGAGACTTGTTAGACTGTTTTAATATAACCGCATGACTCAAGGGGAGGCCAGACACTTTTGAAGGCACTTTTGGGACCACTCTTCGCCATTCTTCATCATCCCTTGCCATTCTTAGAGACTTTGGTGGTCATTACAACCCTGGCGGTCAGTGTTAAAGCGGCGGTAAGACCGCCAACAGGCCGGCGGTAAAAAAAATTGCAGCGGTACAAACAAACAGCTTGGCGGTCATCGCCAACAGACAGGCGGGAGACAATGTACCGCCCACACTATTATGACAGGCCAATCCGCCACCTTTTCCGGGGCGGATTCACTGCGGATAAAAACATGGCAGAAACAGGAATCCCGAAGGGAAAACGCTCACCTCTACACACCCCACGAGGAACGAGGACGCCATAGACCCGGAACTCCAAATCCACCCTGCAATAGTTATCCTGCTCTTCTACCAGGAGCATGAACGGCGGCGGTGAAGACCACGGTGAGTACTGCACCTACGACACAGGGGAGGGGGGAGGCAAAAAACAGGGACACACACATGCAACACCCCCACCCTCACCCACTGCAACACACACACTAATGCATATCAATACATCACAGTTACACCCCCAAACACCCCGGAAGAATGCAAAGACAATAGAAAATGAGTGTAACCATTGTAATATATTAAAAGCAAGTAGGCAGAAATATATATATATACACCATGTACATAAGTTATACCAAGCATAGTAGTCCAGGTAGTGAACTAAGAAAGTCAGTGGAACGCTGGGACCACACGGTATGGGCGAGGCCCACACAAGATCCCCGACCATGACGGAGAGAACACAGCAGGGGCATCCGAGAGCAACTAAACAGGCACCTCAGGGAGAGGGAAAGGGGGGGCACCTCAGCAGCTTGAGTGCACGACGCCAAATCCACATGGGGGCCACTTGCCCACTGTTCAATACTGGGGGGTGCAAAGCCACAGTCTCTCAAGTCTCTACAGTGGGTGGTTTGCCCACTGCCATATCCTGGGGAGTGCAAAGCCACAGTCTCTCAAGTCTCTACAGTGGGTGGTTTGCCCACTGCCATGTCCTGGGGAGTGCAAAGCCACAGTCTCTCAAGTCTCTACAGTGGGTGGGTTGCCCACTGCCATATCCTGGGGAGAGCAAAGCCACAGTCTCTCAAGTGTCTACAGTGGGTGGTTTGCCCACTGCCATATCCTGGGGAGTGCAAAGCCACAGTCTCTCAAGTCTCTACTGCAAAGCCACAGTCTCTCAAGTCTCTACTGTGGGTGGGTTTCTCACTGCCATATCCTGGGGAGTGCAAAGCCACAGTCTCTCAAGTCTCTACTGCAAAGCCACAGTCTCACAAGTCTCTACTGTGGGTGGGTTTCTCACTGCCATATCCTGGGGAGTGCAAAGCCACAGTCTCTCAAGTCTCTACAGTGGGTGGTTTGCCCACTGCCATATCCTGGGGAGTGCAAAGCCACAGTCTCACAAGTGGATGACAGTCTCCACTGGGTCTGGAGGGGGCTTGGTACCCAGAGTGCTTCATCCTGCCAAGGATTGAGGTAATGGATGCTTTTCTCCACTGGTTCTGGAGGGGGCTTGGTGCCCAGAGTGCATCATTCATCCCGTGACTGACTCAGTTGCGTCAGTGCCCTTGACGCTCATGGGCCAGCGGTGCTTGAGATGGCGGTGCCCTGTGCAGCGGTGCTTGAGACGGCGGTGCCCTGTTCAGCGGTGCTTGAGACGGCGGTGCCCTGTTCAGCGGTGCTTGAGATGGCGGTGCCCTGTGCAACGGTGCTTGAGATGCCGGTCTCCATTGCAGGGTCTCAGCTGCTGGCGGTCCTTCGTGGCCCAGCGGGGCTTTTGCTGGCGGTCCATCATGGCCCAGCGGGGCTAGTGTTGGCGGTCCGTCATGGTCCAGCGGGGCTTTTGCTGGCGGTCATTCATGGCCCAGCGGGGCTTTAGCTGGCGGTCCTTCATGGCCCAGCGGGGCTTTAGCTGGCGGTCCTGCATGGCCCAGCGAGGCTAGTGCTGACGGTCCTTCATCGCCCAGCGGGGCTTTTGCTGGCGGTCCTTCATGGCCCAGCGGGGCTTTTGCTGGCGGTCCTGCATGGCCCAGCGGGGCCAGTGCTGGCGGTCCTTCATGGCCCAGCGGGGCCAGTGCTGGCGGTCCTTCATGGCCCAGCGGGGCTTTTGCTGGCGATACTTCAAGGCCCAGCGGGGCTAGTGCTGGCGGTGGCCTCCTGGGCTGGTGCTGGCGGTGGCCTCCTGGGCAGCTGGGCTGGTGCTGGCGGTGGCCTACTGGGCAGCTGGGCTGGTGCTGGCGGTGGCCTACTGGGCAGCTGGGCTGGTGCTGGCGGTGGCCTCCTGGGCAGGTGGGCTGGTGCTGGCGGTGGCCTCCTGGGCAGGTGGGCTGGTGCTGGCGGTAGCCTCCTGGGCAGGTGGGCTGGTGCTGGCGGTGGCCTCCTGGGCAGCTGGGATTGTGCTGGAGGTGGGCTCCTGGGCATCGGGGATGATGGCGGTCTTCTCCGCCGTGCTGCTCTTCCCAGACTTGCCGGGTTTCTTGTGGCCCTTCCCCACCTTGGAAGGTGTCACAGCTGACTCCACACTCCCACCGGGACCCCTGGGAGCGGCTTTGGTGGCTGCAGTCTTCTCCCTCTCCCGCCGGGCACTGGCCAACTTCTGATGCTTCACAGGTGGGGGACTGTCTGTGCTGTGGCTCCGTGCCACACTGGCTGCCCTGGTGGCCGGTGCACTCCAGATTCCGGTGACTACAGGCACCACTGGTCCCAGAGATGTTGCTGCTGAGGTGCTAATTTGGGACCTAGGAGACGGACGGGGTGGGGGAGGCGTGGGAAAGAGGTCATGGTTGGACAGGAAAAGTTTTTTTGACACAATGGGACGGGTAGCTGGAGGGGGTTTGGGAGTGGAGGAAGACGTGGTGGTTGTAGGAGGTGTACGTTTGGTGACTTTGGGTGAAGGTGCATGCGCTGTAGGCTGTCGTGAGGTGGATGGCTGTTGGGTGGGTGTGTGCCTGCGTTTGTGTATCTTGGGAGGGGGCGTCACAGACACACTGGGAGAGGACACAGGGGACGTGTGAATGGTAGTGGGGGTGGTGACTGCACATGAGCGGGGTGTGGTGGTGGGTGTGCTGGAGAGGGACGTAGTGGCTGTAGAGGTAGTGCATGCAGGTGTGAGTGTAGATGAGACTGGGAGGGAGGAGTGAGACGACGAGGAGTGGGACACAGTGGAGGCAGTGGATGTTGTGTCTGCATGTGTGTGATGCTTGCGTGAGTGCCTGTGGGATGTGTGGTGCTTATGTTTGCCTGAGCTTCCCTTGTGTGTTGACGTGTGTGCATGTTGGTCTGTAGGTGTGCTTGGATAGGCTGAGGTATAGGGGATTGGGTCTGGGTGGAGGAAGTTGGAGGGGGAGGCTAGAGACAGGGACAATGGCTACCATCAGTGCTGGGGCCAGAGTCTGAAAAGCTCGCTGAAGGGCCACCTGATCAGAATGAATACCCTCCTGGAATGCATTGGTTGGTTGCAACTGCCTCTCTACACCCTGGATGGCATTCAAAATGGTAGACTGCCCAACAGTGAGGGACCTGAGGAGGTCAATGGCCTCCTAGCTGAGGGCAGCAGGGGTGACTGGGGCAGGGCCTGAGGTGCCTGGGGCGAAGGTGATGCCCACCCTCCTGGGCAAAGGCTGAGAGGCTGCTGGGAGGGCAGTGCTGGTAGAGGGGGTGGCGGTTGTACCTGTAGATGCGGGGGGCACAGATGTTGCTGCGACCACAAGGGAGCTCCCATCAGAGGACGAGTCTGTGTCGCTGGTGTCAGCTCCTGTCCCCGCCGTGGAGCTCCCCTCTCCCTCCGTCCCACTGGTGAACGAGTCCGTAGTCTTGCACTCCAGGGCCATGTGGGATGCAGCTCCCTCGTACTCCGGTGCCACTGCTCCTCCGCCTGATGATGCTAATGCACACAAGAACAGGGAGACAGCAAAAAGGGGGGGGGGGGTGAGACAGAAGAAAGACATGTTGAGTGCATGCATTACCGTTACCGTTGGCGGACACAACAGACACAGAAGCCCCCTGCACTACGCCGCACTCTTGGGCTCCACTGTGCAATTCCTGGGAAATGGCATACAAGGCTATGGACGACATCTGCACACATAGATGACACAGGGGCATGACTAGGTGTATTTGGCACGCTACAGAGGTGGGGTGGGGTGCCACATGGCCTGCCTTACGGAGGGGCCTTGCCTACGGAACTCGCCCTTGCCTAGGGAAACCCACAGCCCACCTCCCCCACCCAGACACCTCCACTGCGCTCAAAGTCACCAGAATGAGAGTAAACTCACCCTGTTGTGGCTGCTGTGATGCCCTCAAGTGCCCATCCAAATCCGGGTAGGCCACCGTCAGGGAGGTCATGGTGCGACAGGTACCCCTCCCACATTGGGAGGCCATCCCCAGCTGAGCCTCCGCTGTCTTCTTGCTCCAGCAGCGAATGTCCTCCCATCTTTTCCAGCAGTGGGTGCTCCATCTGTGGTAGACCCCAGGGTCCGGACGTCCTTGGCGATGGCACGCCAAATATCTTTTTTCTGGTGTGCGCTGACCTACATGAAATGTACAGGGGAAAAAGAGTAGTTATTACCACCTGCACTGTCAAACTGATTGGCCCCCATCCCTACCCTTGCCATGTGGCACACGCATTCACCGTCTTTCATGCACGCAACACTCTCCCCCCTTCCTTCTTACATCCAGCCCTCTCCACACAGGCATAGCCCATACAACATGCTCCCTGTGTACTTACCTGTTTGTCTGGAGGACCGTAGAGTAGCGTGTACTGGGGGAGGACCCCATCCACGAGCTTCTCCAACTCCTCCGATGTGAAGGCAGGGGCCCTTTCCCCAGACACTCGAGCCATTGTCTCTTCCAGACCGAGGTCACAGCAGCACTTGCAGTGTAGGTCCTCTCCTGTCGAAGATCAGGTATCGAGTGATTGAACAGATAGAAAATGGCGGTCATGTCCGCGGCGGTGCGTACCGTCACCGCCGGCATACATCGTCATTGGCTCCTGGGACCCATAGGGTACAATGTGAACCAATGCAGCATTGCGCCGCGGTCTTCGACCGCCTACCGCGACGGTGTACAACGCCATCGCAGTTACCTCACATAATTTTGTCCCACTTTACAGGTCAGGCAGCCGCCATTCCAGGGGTCAACATGGATTCATTTCCAACTGCATCACACATACCTAGGCCTAGACTCAACACACATACAGGCCACCTTTTGTGTATGATTTGTGTTCTGGGTAAACTGTGGGTATGTACCTCTGAGTTGTTTGACTCTGTGCTCGCTGTTGTCCTTCATAGGCACCGTCTGCTGGGACATGTGTGGAGATGGCGGCATCCTCCGGTGTACCGACCATTGGTGGATCTATCGACAATGGAGGAGCGACATGTGATTATCACATACAGGCTTGACCGTGCCACAATCCAGGAACTGTGTACCCAGTTGGAGCCAGACCTGTTGTCAGCAATCCGCCATCCCACAGGAATTCCCCCTCAAGTGCAGGTGCAGCCAGTGCTCCTTTTCCTTGCAAGTGGGTAATTTCAAACAACAGTGGCCATAGCATCAGGGATGTCCCAGTGTATGTTTTCCAACGTATTGTCCAGAGTGTTGTCTGCCCTTCTGAAACACATGCGGAGCTATATCATTTTCCATCAGGTGGAGGATTTGTCTACAGTGAAAGGTGATTTCTATGCCCTGGGACACATCCCCAACATCATAGGTACCTTTGATGGGACCCATGTGGCTTTGGTCCCCCCACCCCCAGGAGTGAACAGGTGTACAGAAACCAGAAGAGTTATCATTCCATGAATGTACAGATGGTATGTTTGGCAGACCAGTACATCTCCCATGTGAATGCCAAGTTCCCTGGCTCAGTGCATGATGCCTACATCCTGCGTAATAGCAGCATCCCTTATGTGATGGGTCAACTCCAGAGGCACCGTGTGTGGCTATTAGGTGAGCACCTGGAGGCAAGTCAGTGTGAATGGTTGTCTGGGGATATCCGTCCAGGTTAGTGCATGTCTAACAGTTGTCCCTCACCATTTGCAGGTGTCTCTGGTTACCCCAACCTGTCATGGCTACTGACCCCAGTGAGGAATCTCAGGACAAGGGCAGAGGAACGCTACAATGAGGCCCATGGGCGAACTAGGAGGGTGATCGAGCAGACCTTCGGCCTCCTGAAGGCCAGGTTCAGCTGCCTCCATATGACAGGTGGATCCCTATTCTACTCACCAAAGAAGGTGTGCTAGATCATCGTGGCCTGCTGTATGCTTCACAACTTGGCTTTGCGACAACAGGTGCCTTTTCTGCAGGAGGATGATCCAGGTGGCGGTGTTGTTGCAGCTGTGGAGCCTGTGGACAGTGAAGACGAGGAAGCAGATGAAGAAGACATGAACAACAGGGACTCAGTGATCCAGCAATATTTCCAGTGAGACACAGGTAAGAGTACAGACCTGCCTACTACATGTACTTTAACACTACTACCTCTCTACTGTCTGTCGTTGTCACCCAGTGTATGGTCACTGAGTTGTCACTTTCCCTTACGATTTCACAGATGTGGGTCCCACTGTGTGACATCTGCTTAGATTCCTCATGGACTAGAGCTGTATGACATAGGTATGTTGATATTATAATTGAAAGAGCATTTTGTCACTGCAATTGCTAATACACTATTTCGAAATCACAGACAGACTCCAGATTGTTTTGAGCTTTAAGTGTGTTTATTTTAGTGCTCAATATTGGAGGGGGTAGTGAAATGGTAAGGGGTGATGGCGGAGGAATGTCCATGGCAGTGTCCAGTCTATTAGTCTCACAGGTGCATTGCCCAAATGGGCATAGGAAGTGGAGCTGGGCCAGTTTAAGTATGGACAGGGTGACAAAGTGGGACAGTAGGATGACAATCAGGGTGGTCTCATTTCTTGGCGGGGGTCTTGTCATCGTGCTTTGTCTTTGTCCTGGATCGCAGGGACCGTTTGCTGGGTGGTTCTCCCTCTGCAGGGGGTGGGGTGCTGGTGTGGTGGTCCTGTGGCAGGGCGTCCTGTCCACTAGCGCCGGCGGAGGTGGCGGGCAGTTCATCGTCCATGCTAGTTTCAGGGGCCCCTTGTAGTGCCACAGTGTCCCTCCTGCTGTTGAGTACTTCCTTCAGCACCCCTACGATGGTGCCCAGGGTGGAGCTGATGGTTCTGAGTTCCTCCCTGAAGCACAAATACTGTTCCTCCTGCAGGCGCTGGGTCTCCTGAAACTTGGCCAGTACCGTTGCCATCGTCTCCTGGGAGTGGTGGTAGGCTCCCATGATGGAGGAGAGGGCCTCGTGGAGAGTGGGTTCCCTTGGCCTGTCCCCCCCCGTCGCACAGCAGCCCTCCCAGTTCCCCTGTGTTCCTGGGCCTCCGTCCCCTGGACCGTGTGCCCACTACCACTGCCCCCAGGTCCCTGTTGTTGTTGGGGTGGTGGGTTATCCTGAGTTCCCTGTAGTGGTGGACACACAGCTGATTGACGTGTCCTGGTGACGGAGGTATGGGCCCGCTGGGTGGGTGCTGTGCTGGTGTTTCCAGAGGGGGGAAGGTCTGTGGTGGCCTGTGCCAGTGTGAGGGGAACCGACTGTCCCGAGGTCTCCGATGGGCCGGGCTGGTCATCTAGATCCAGTTGGACAGAGCTGCTGCCATCACTGTGAGCCTCTTCTGTTGGTGGTGTGGACATGTGTGGACCCTCCTGTCCGGTGACGTTGGGTAGGGGTCCTGCAGGGGTATAAAAGGATGGTTATTACATCTGTGTGTGTCATGGTGTGCAATGGGTAGGTGACCGTGTACCCCAGTGCTTGCATTCCTGTGTGGGACCTTGTGTGATGATGGTTTAGGGGGTTGTGTGGGTATGTGCAGTGGGCATGCTTTAGTGATGGGTGTCCATGCTTTGTTGTTGTTGTTGTTGTTGTTGTTGTGGGCTTGGTGTTGGGATGGGTGGTTTGTGATGTTGGGACATATGTGAGGAGTTGGGGTGCTGGAGGTGAGGGTGGGAGTATGTGATAGCATGCAGGTAGGGTGGGGGATGTAATATTTAAGATTTGTCTTACCAGTGTCCATTCCTCCATCTACTCCTGCGAGGCCCTCAGGATGCAGAATCGCCAAGACCTGCTCCTCCCATGTTGTTAGTTGTGGGAGAGGAGGTGGGTGTAGGAAGTTGGCTCTGTATGCACTATTTCAAAGTAAGGAATAGTATGCACAGAGTCCAAGGGTTCCCCTTAGAGGTAAGATAGTGGCAAAAAAGAGATAAGTCTAATGCTCTATTTTGTGGTAGTGTGGTCGAGCAGTAGGCTTATCAAAGGAGTAGTGTTAAGCATTTGATGTACATACACAAGCAATAAATGAGGAACACACACTCAGAGACAATTCCAGGCCAATAGGTTTTTGTATAGAAAAATATATTTTCTTAGTTTATTTTAAGAACCACAGGTTCAAGATTTACATGTAGTACTTCAAATGAAAGGTATTGCAGGTAGGTACTTTAGGAACTTTGAATTAGCAAAATAGCATATACAGTTTTCACATAAATCACATATAGCTATTTTAAAAGTAGACACTGCAATTTTCAACAGTTCCTGGGGGGAGTAAGAGTTTGTTAGTTTTTGTAGGTAAGTAAACCACCTACGGGGTTCAGGTTTGGGTCCAGGGTAGCCCACCGTTGGGGTTCAGAGCAACCCCAAAGTTACCACACCAGCAGCTCAGGGCCGGTCAGGTGCAGAGGTCAAAGTGGTGCCCAAAACGCATAGGCTTCAATGGAGAAGGGGGGGCCCCGGTTCCAGTCTGCCAGCAGGTAAGTACCCGGGTTTTCGGAGGGCAGACCAGGGGGGTTTTGTAGGGCACCGGGGGGGACTCAAGTCCACACAGAAAGTACACCCTCAGCAGCACGGGGGCGGCCGGGTGCAGTGTGCAAACACACGTCGGGTTTTCAATAGGTTTCAATGGGAGACCAAGGGGTCTCTTCAGCGATGCAGGTAGGCAAGGGGGGGGGGGTCTCCTCGGGGTAGCCACCACCTGGGCAAGGGAGAGGGCCACCTGGGGGTCGCTCCTGCACTGGAGGTCGGATCCTTCAGGTCCTGGGGGCTGCGGGTGCAGAGTCTTTACCAGGCATCGGATCTTAGAAGCAGGCAGTCGCGGTCAGGGGGAGCCTCGGGATTCCCTCTGCAGGCGTCGCTGTGGGGGCTCAGGGGGGGCAACTCTGGCTACTCACGGTCTCACAGTCGCCGGGGAGTCCTCCCTGAAGTGATTGTTCTCCACAAGTCGAGCCGGGGGCGTCGGGTGCCAAGTCTCAAGCTTCCGGCGGGGAACACGAGTTGATTCAAAGTTGCTTCTTTGTTGCAAAGTTGCAGTCCTTGGTGAACAGAGCCGCTGTCCTCGGGAGTTCTTGGTCCTTCTAGATGCAGGGCAGTCCTCTGAGGCTTCAAAGGTTGCTGGTCCCTGTGGAAAGCGTCGCTGGAGCAGTGTCTTTAGAAGTGGGGAGACAGGCCGGTAGAGCTGGGGCCAAAGCAGTTGGTGTCTCCGTCTTCTCTGCAGGTTTTTCAGCTTAGCAGTCCTCTTCTTCTTAGGTTGCAGGAATCTGAGTTCCTAGGTTCCGGGGAGCCCTTAAATACTGAATTTAAGGGCGTGTTTAGGTCTGGGGGGTTCGTAGCCAATAGCTACTAGCCCTGAGGGTGGGTACACCCTCTTTGTGCCTCCTCCCTGAGGGGGGGGGCACATCCCCAATCCTATTGGGGGAATCCTCCATCTGCAAGATGGAGGATTTCTAAAAGTTAGAGTCACCTCAGCTCAGGACACCTTAGGGGCTGTCCTGACTGGCCAGTGACTCCTTGTTTTTCTCATTATCTCCTCCGGCCTTGCTGCCAAAAGTGGGGCTGTGGCTGGAGGGGGCGGGCAACTCCACTAGCTGGAATGCCCTGGGGTGCTGTAACAAAGGGGGTGAGCCTTTGAGGCTCACCGCCAGGTGTTACAGTTCCTGCAGGAGGAGGTGTGAAGCACCTCCACCCAGTACATGCTTTGTTACTAGCCACAGAGTGACAAAGGCACTCTCCCCATGTGGCCAGCAACATGTCTGGTGAGTGGCAGGCTGCTAAAACTAGTCAGCCTACACGGATAGTCGGTTAAGGCTTCAGGGGGCACCTCTAAGGTGCCCTCTGGGGTGTATGTTACAATAAAATGTACACTGGCATCAGTGTGCATTTATTGTGCTGAGAAGTTTGATACCAAACTTCACAGTTTTCAGTGTAGCCATTATGGTGCTGTGGAGTTCGTGCATGACAGACTCCCAGACCATATACTCTTATGGCTACCCTGCACTTACAATGTCTAAGGTTTTGCTTAGACACTGTAGGGGCACAGTGCTCATGCACTTATGCCCTCACCTATGGTATAGTGCACCCTGCCTTAGGGCTGTAAGGCCTGCTAGAGGGGTGACTTATCTATACTGCATAGGCAGCGTGAGGTTGGCATGGCACCCTGAGGGGAGTGCCACGTCGACTCAGTCGTTTTATCCCCACTAGCACACACAAGCTAGCAAGCAGTGTGTCTGTGCTGAGTGAGGGGTCCCCAGGGTGGCATAAGACATGCTGCAGCCCTTAGAGACCTTCCCTGGCATCAGGGCCCTTGGTACCAGGGGTACCAGTTACAAGGGACTTACCTGGATGCCAGGGTGTGCCAATTGTGGAAACAAAAGTACAGGTTGGGAAAGAACACTGGTGCTGGGGCCTGGATAGCAGGCCTCAGCACACTTCCAAATCAAAACTTAGCATCAGCAAAGGCAAAAGGTCAGGGGGTAACCATGCCAAGGAGGCATTTCCTTACACACCCCCCCCCCAAACGAAAGAGGATGAGACTAACCTTTCCCAAGAGAGTCTTCATTGTCTAAGTGGAAGAACCTGGAAAGGCCATCTGCATTGGCATGGGCAGTCCCAGGTCTGTGTTCCACTATAAAGTCCATTTCCTGTAGGGAGATGGACCACCTCAACAGTTTTGGATTTTCACCTTTCATTTGCATCAGCCATCTTAGAGGTATGTGGTCAGTTTGAACTACAAAGTGAGTACCAAAGAGGTATGGTCTCAGCTTCTTCAGGGACCAAACCTCAGCAAAGGCCTCCCTCTCAATGGCACTCCAACGCTGCTCCCTGGGGAATAACCTCCTGCTAATGAAAGCAACAGGCTGGTCAAAGCCATCATCATTTGTTTGGGACAAAACTGCCCCTATCCCATGTTCAGAGGCATCTGTCTGCCCAATGAACTGCTTGGAGTAATCTGAAGCTTTTAGAACTGGTGCTGTGCACATTGCTTGTTTCAGGGTGTCAAATGCCTGTTGGCATTCTACAGTCCAGTTTACCTTCTTGGGCATTTTCTTGGAGGTAAGTTCTGTGAGGGCTGTCACTATGGATCCATATCCCTTCACAAACCTCCTGTAGTACCCAGTCAAGCCAAGGAATGCCCTGACTTGAGTCTGGGTTTTTGGAGCTGCCCAGTCCAGAATAGTCTGGATCTTAGGCTGGAGTGGCTGAACTTGGCCTCCACCTACAAGGTGACCCAAGTAAACCACGGTTCCCTGCCCTATCTGGCATTTTGATGCCTTGATAGAGAGGTAGGCTGATTACAGGGCCTTCAAAACCTTCTTCAGGTGGACCAGGTGATCCTGCCAGATGGAGCTAAAGACACCAATATCGTCAAGATAAGCTGCACTAAAGGACTCCAAGCCAGCAAGGACTTGATTCACCAACCTTTGGAAGGTGGCAGGGGCATTCTTTAAGCCAAAAGGCATAGGGGGTCATTCCGACCCTGGCGGTAAATACCGCCAGGGCCGGGGTCGGCGGTAGCACCGCCAACAGGCTGGCGGTGCTCCGCCGGGCATTCTGACCGCGGCGGTACAGCCGCGGCCAGAAGCGGAAAGCCGGCGGTGTACCGCCGACTTTCCGCTGCCCATGGGAATCCGCCATGGCGGCGCAGCTTGCTGCGCCGCCATGGGGATTCTGACACCCCATACCGCCATCCTGTTCCTGGCGGCTCGCCCGCCAGGAACAGGATGGCGGTATGGGGTGTCGTGGGGCCCCTGGGGGCCCCTGCAGTGCCCATGCCAATGGCATGGGCACTGCAGGGGCCCCCGTAAGAGGGCCCCACAAAGAATTTCAGTGTCTGCTTTGCAGACACTGAAATTCGCGACGGGTGCAACTGCACCCGTCGCACCTTCCCACTCCGCCGGCTCCATTCGGAGCCGGCTTCCTCGTGGGAAGGGTGTTTCCCACTGGGCTGGCGGGCGGCCTTTTGGCGGTCGCCCGCCAGCCCAGTGGGAAACCCAGAATGACCGCCGCGGTCTTTTGACCGCGGTACGGTCTTCTGGCAGTTCCCGCTTGGCGGGCGGCTCCCGCCGCCCGCCAAGCTTAGAATCATGCCCATAACAGTAAACTGATAATGCCCATCCAGTGTGGAGAATGCTGTCTTTTCTTTTGCTCCTGGTGCCATTTTGATTTGCCAGTACCCTGCTGTTAAGTCAAAGGTACTTAAGAATTTGGCAGCACCTAGTTTGTCAATGAGTTCATCTGCCCTTGGAATGGGATGGGCATCTGTCTTGGTGACAGAATTAAGTCCTCTGTAGTCCACACAAAACCTAATCTCTCTCTTTCCATCTTTGGTGTGAGGTTTGGGGACTAAGACCACTGGGCTAGCCCAGGGGCTGTCAGAGTGCTCAATGACTCCCAATTCCAGCATCTTGTGGACTTCCACCTTGATGCTTTCCTTAACTTGGTCAGACTGTCTGAATATTTTGTTTTTGACAGGCATGCTGTCTCCTGTGTCCACATCATGGGTACACAGGTGTGTCTGACCAGGGGTTAGGGAAAAGAGCTCAGCAAACTGTTGCAGGACCTTCCTACAGTCAGATTGCTGTTGGCCAGAGAGGGTGTCTGAATAGATCACTCCATCTACTGAGCCATCTTTATTGTCTGTGGAGAGGAGATCAGGGAGAGGTTAACTCTCAGCTTCCTGGTCCTCATCTGTTACCGTTAACAGATTCACAACAGCCCTGTCATGGAAGAGCTTGAGGCGGTTCACATAGATCACCCTCTTGGGGGTCCTGCTAGTGCCTAGGTCCACCAGGTAGGTGACCTGACTCTTCTTTTCTAGCACTGGGTAAGGGCCACTCCATCTGTCCTGAAGTCCCCTGGGAGCCACTGGCTCCAAAACCCAGACTTTCTGCCCTGGCTGAAATTCAACCATTGCAGCCTTTTGGTCATACCAAAACTTCTGGAGCTGTTGGCTGGCCTCAAGGTTTTTACTTGCCTTTTCCATATACTCTGCCATCCTTGAACGTAGGCCTAGTACATAGTCCACTATATCTTGCTTAGGCTCATGAAGAGGTCTCTCCCAGCCTTCTTTCACAAGAGCTAGTGGTCCCCTTACAGGGTGGCCAAACAGAAGTTCAAAGGGTGAAAACCCTACTCCCTTCTGAGGCACCTCTCTGTAAGCAAAAGCAGACATGGCAAGAGGACATCCCATCTCCTTTTGAGTTTTTCATGGAGCCCCATGATCATGCCTTTCAATGTCTTGTTGAATCTCTCAACAAGGCCATTGGTTTGTGGATGGTAAGGTGTGGTGAATTTGTAAGTCACCCCACACTCATTCCACATATGTTTCAGGTATGCTGACATAAAGTTGGTACCTCTGTCAGACACCACCTCCTTAGGAAAACCCACTCTGGTAAAAATACCAATGAGTGCTTTGGCTACTGCAGGGGCAGTAGTCGACCTAAGGGGAATTGCTTCAGGGTATCTAGTAGCATGATCCACTACTACTAGTATGTATACGTTCCCTGAGGCTGTGGGAGGTTCAAGTGGACCCACTATGTCCACACCCACTCTTTCAAAGGGGACCCCCACCACTGGAAGTGGAATGAGGGGGGCCTCTGGGTGTCCGCCTGTCTTACCACTGGCTTGACAGGTGGCACAGGAGACACAAAACTCCTTGACTTTCTGGGACATGTTGGGCCAATAGAAGTGGTTGACTAGTCTCTCCCACGTCTTGGTCTATCCCAAATGCCCATCAAGAGGAATATCATGGGCTATGGTCAGTATGGACTCTCTAAACTCCTAAGGCACTACCACTCTCCTAGTGGCACCAGGTTTGGGATCTCGTGCCTCAGTGTAAAGGAGTCCATCTTCCCAATAGACCCTATGTGTTCCTGTTTCCTTGCCATTGGACCCTTCAGCAGCTTGCTGCCTAAGGCCTTCAAGAGAGGGACAGGTTTCTTGCCCCTTACACAACTGTTCCCTTGAGGGTCCCCCTGGGCCTAGGAGCTCAACCTGATAAGGTCCTAACTCCATAGGCTCAGTTCCCTCAGAGGGCAGAACTTCTTCCTGAGAAGAGAGGTTCTTTTTTTCTTGTTGTGTTGCAACCGGTTCCCCAGTTGTCTTTCCTTTCCTCTTGGAGGGTTGGGCCCTTTTTCCAGGCTCCAACACCACTTTTTCACCCTGAGCCTTGCACTGTGCCCTTGTCTTGACACACACCAGTTCAGGGATACCCAGCATGGCTGCATGGGTTTTCAGTTCTACCTCAGCCCATGCTGAGTACTCCAGGTAATTTCCAAGCAAACAGTCTACAGGGATATTTGAGGAGACCACCACCTGTTTGAGGCCATTGACCCCTCCCCATTCTAAATTTACCATAGCCATGGGATGTACTTTAGTCTGATTGTCAGCGTTGGTGACTGGATAAGTTTGTCC
This sequence comes from Pleurodeles waltl, assembly GCF_031143425.1. Classification (NCBI taxonomy): domain Eukaryota; kingdom Metazoa; phylum Chordata; class Amphibia; order Caudata; family Salamandridae; genus Pleurodeles; species Pleurodeles waltl. The sequence continues at coordinate 1,188,518,783 of NC_090440.1, read as the reverse complement.
AGCCAGGTATTGACCAGGGGAAACCAGTTTCTCTGTCACCATAGTGACACTGGCACCTGTATCCCTCCGGCCTTCTACACTTGTCCCATTAATTAAGAGCTGCTGCCTGTATTTTTGCATGTTAGGAGGCCAGGCAGCCAGTGTGGCTAAATCCACCCACCCTCAGAGACTAATGTAGCTTCAGTGTGACACCTGATTTGCTCTGGGCACACTGTTGATCCCACTTGGAGACTGGCCATTCCAGTGTTAGCTGGAGTAGAGTTTGAAGTGGAACCTTTCTTGGGACAGGCCTTGTCTCCAGTTTGGTGTCCAGGCTGATTACAGCTACGACACCAGGCCTTTTTGGGATCAAAGTGTTTACCCTTGTACCCAAAATTGGATTGTGAAGAGGTTCTGGGCCCACCCTCCTGTGCAGGTTTTTGGGGGCCTGTAGAAGACTCTTTACTATTTTTCCCTTTGGATGTCTCAACACTCTTCCCCTTTCTTTTGATCACCCCCTGTGTAAGTCTTGGTCACCCTAGTCTTGACCCAATGGTCCACCTTCTTTCCCAATTCTTGGGGAGAAATTGGTCCTAGGTATACCAGATGCTGATGCAGTTTATCATTTGAACAATTACTTAATAGGTGTTCTTTCACAAATAAATTGTACAGCCCATCATAATCATTTACACCACTACCTTGAATCCAACCATCCAGTGTTTTCACTGAGTAGTCCACAAAATCAACCCAGGTGTGGCTCGAGGATTTTTGAGCCCCCCTGAACCTAATTCTATACTCCTCAGTGGAGAATCCAAAGCCCTCAATCAGGGTAGCCTTCATGAGGTCATAGGATTCTGCATCTTTTCCAGAGAGTGTGAGGAGTCTATCCTTGCACTTTCCAGTGAACATTTCCCAAAGGAGAGCACCCCAGTGAGATCTGTTTACTTGTCTGGTTGCACAAGCCCTCTCAAAAGCTGTGAACCATTTAGTGATGTCATCACCCTCTTCATATTTAGTTACAATCCCTTTTGGGATTTTCAACATGTCAGGAGAATCTCTGACCCTATTTATGTTGCTGCCACCATGGATGGGACCAAAACCCATCTCTTGTCTTTCCCTTTCTATGGCTAGGAGCTGTCTCTCTAAAGCCAATCTTTTGGCCATCCTAGCTAGCAGGAGGTCATCTTCACTGAGGCTATCCTCAGTGACTCCAGAGGTGCTGGACCCTCCTGTGAGGGAAACAGTATCTCTGACTATCACAGTTGGAGACAGGGCTTGAGGGGCCCTGATCTCCCTAACTAGGACTGGAGGGGGGGGGAATTCTCCTCCAAATCACAAGCTTCCTCCTCTGGGAGGTCATCCCAGAGGAGGGGTTGGCTTTGGCAAACTCTGCCAACAGCTCCTGGAGCTGTAGTTTGGTACGGTTTATGCCAGCTTTAATATTGTTTAATTTGCAGAGAGACCTTAACTCCCTCATTCTAAGATGGAGGTAAGGTGTGAGGTCGAGTTCCATCACTCTCTCTTCTGCATTAGACATTATGGGGGTTATTACAACTTTGGAGGAGGTGTTAATCTGTCCCAAAAGTGACGGTAAAGTGACGGATATACCACCAGCCGTATTACGAGTTCCATAGGATATAATGGACTCGTAATATGGCTGGTGGTATATCCGTCACTTTACCGTCACTTTTGGGACAGATTAACACCTCCTCCAAAGTTGTAATAACCCCCAATGTTTCTAAAAGTTGGAATACTTTTTAAGAATCTAAAACTATCTCTAGAACTTAATTCAAACTTTTACAAAACTTTTAAACTCTAAAAGAAATGCTAACAGGGACTAACACAAGGCCCTAGCAGGACTTTTAAAAATGTAGAAAAATAGCTAAAATTTCAAAAATCAGTTTCTAATGACAATTTTTGGAATTTAGACGTGTGATCAGGTATTGGCTGAGTAGTCCAGCAAATGCAAAGTCTTGTATCCCACCACTGATCCACCAATGTAGGAATTTGGCTCTGTATGCACTATTTCAAAGTAATGAATAGTATTCACAGAGTCCAAGGGTTCCCCTTAGAGGTAAGATAGTTGCAAAAAAGAGATAATTCTAATGCTCTATTTTGTGGTAGTGTGGTCGAGCAGTAGGCTTATCAAAGGAGTAGTGTTAAGCATTTGTTGTACATACACAAGCAATAAATGAGGAACACACACTCAGGGGGTCATTACGACCGCCAGGGGTAATGTAGCGTCTGTACCGCCAACAGGCTGGTGTTACGGAGGCCCTTATTACGACCGGGGCGGTAGCGCCGCGGTCGCATCGCCGGGCCCGGCGGTTTGCCGTCGTTTTAGCCACGGCGGTGATAATCCGCCAGGGCAGCGCTGCAATCAGCCCTGCCCTGGGGATTATGACACCCCTACCGCTAGCCTGTTTCTGGCGGTTTGCACCGCCAGGAAGAGGCTGGCGGTAAGGGGTGTCCTGGGGCCCCTGGGGGCCCCTGCCAGCTTTTCACTGTCTGCATAGCAGACAGTGAAAAGCGCGACGGGTGCAACTGCACCCGTCGCACGGCCGCAACACCGCCGGCTCCATTAGGAGCCGGCACCTATGTTGCGGCCTCATCCCCGCCGGCCCAGCGGGAATGTCGGAAAGGGGGCCGCGGGAGTGCGGCTGCATTGGCGGCCGCACGGCAGTTACCGCCGCCCGCCAATGTCGTAATGACCCCCTCAGAGACAATTCCAGGCCAATAGGTTTTTGTATAGAAAAATATATTTCTTAGTTTATTTTAAGAACCACAGGTTCAAGATTTACATGTAATACTTCAAATGAAAGGTATTGCAGGTAGGTACTTTAGGAACTTTGAATTAGCAAAATAGCATATACAGTTTTCACATAAATCACATATAGCTATTTTAAAAGTAGACAGTGCAATTTTCAACAGTTCCTGGGTGGAGTAAGAGTTTGTTAGTTTTTGTAGGTAAGTAAACCACCTACGTGGTTCAAGTTTGGGTCCAAGGTAGCCCACCATTGGGGATTCAGAACAACCCCAAAGTTACCACACCAGCAGTTCAGGGCCGGTCAGGTGCAGAGGTCAAAGTGGGGCCCAAAACGCATAGGCTTCAATGGAGAAGGGGGTGCCCCGGTTCCAGTCTGCCAGCAGGTAAGTACCCGCGTCTTCGGAGAGCAGACCAGGGGGGTTTTGTAGGGTACCGGGGGGGACACAAGTCCACACAGAAAGTACACCCTCAGCAGCACGGGGGCGGCCGGGTGCAGTGTGCAAACATGCGTCGGGTTTTCAATAGGTTTCAATGGGAGACCAAGGGGTCTCTTCAGCGATGCAGGCAGGCAAGGGGGGGGCTCCTCGGGGTAGCCAACACCTGGGCAAGAGAGAGGGCCACCTGGGGGTCGCTCCTGCACTGGAGGTCGGATCCTTCAGGTCCTGGGGGCTGCGGGTGCAGAGTCTTTACCAGGCGTCGGATCTTAGAAGCAGGCAGTCGCGGTCAGGGGGAGCCTCGGGATTCCCTCTGCAGGCATCGCTGTGGGGGCTCAGGGGGGGAAACTCTGGCTACTCACGGTCTTGAAGTCGCCGGGGAGTCCTCCCTGAAGTGATTGTTCTCCACAAGTCGAGCCGGGGGCGTCGGGTGCAGAGTGCCAAGTCTCACGCTTCCGGCGGGAAACACGAGTTGTTTCAAAGTTGCTTCTTTGTTGCAAAGTTGAAGTCTTTGGTGAACAGAGCCGCTGTCCTCGGGAGTTCTTGGTCCTTCTAGATGCAGGGCAGTCCTCTGAGGCTTCAGAGGTCGCTGGTCCCTGTGGAAATTCGCTGGAGCAGTGTCTTTAGAAGTGGGGAGACAGGTCGGTAGAGCTGGGGCCAAAGCAGTTGGTGTCTCCGTCTTCTCTGCAGGGTTTTTCAGCTTATCAGTCCTCTTCTTCTTAGGTTGCAGGAAACTGAGTTCCTAGGTTCTGGGGAGCCCTTAAATACTGAATTTAAGGACGTGTTTAGGTCTGGGGGGTTAGTAGCCAATGGCTACTAGGCCAGAGGGTGGGTACACCCTCTTTGTGCCTCCTCCCTGAGGGGAGGGGGGCACATCCCTAATCCTATTGGGGGAATCCCCCATCTGCAAGATGGAGGATTTCTAAAAGTTAGCGTCACCTCAGCTCAGGACACTTTAGGGGCTGTCCTGACTGGCCAGTGACTCCTCCTTGTTTTTCTCATTATCTCCTCCGGCCTTGCCGCCAAAAGTGTGGCCGTGGCCGGAGGGGGCGGGCAACTCCACTATCTGGAAGGCCCTGGGGTGCTGTAACAAAGGGGGTGAGCCTTTGAGGCTCACCGCCAGATGTTACAGTTCCTGCAGGGGGAGGTGTGAAGCACCTCCACCCAGTACAGGCTTTGTTACTAGCCACAGAGTGACAAAGGCACTCTCCCCATGTGGCCAGAAACATGTCTGGTGTGTGACAGGCTGCTAAAACTAGTCAGCCTACACGGATAGTCGGTTAAGGTTTTAGGGGGTACCTCTAAGGTGGCCCCTGCGGTGTATGTTACATTCAAATGTACACTGGCATCAGTGTGCATTTATTGTGCTGAGAAGTTTGATACCAAACTTCACAGTTTTCAGTGTAGCCATTATGGTGCTTTGGAGTTCGTGCATGACAGACTCCCAGACCATATACTCTTAAGGCTACCCTGCACTTACAATGTCTAAGGTTTTGCTTAGACACTGTAGGGGCACAGTGCTCATGCACTTATGCCCTCACCTATGGTATAGTGCACCCTGCCTTAGGGCTGTAAGGCCTGCTAGAGGGGTGACTTATCTATACTGCATAGGCAGTGTGAGGTTGGCATGGCACCCTGAGGGGAGTGCCATGTCGACTTAGTCGTTTTATCCCCACTAGCACACACAAGCTGGCAAGCAGTATGTCTGTGCTGAGTGAGGGGTCCCCAGGGTGGCATAAGACATGCTGCAGCCCTTAGAGACCTTCCCTGGCATCAGGGCCCTGGGGACCAGGGGTACCAGTTACAAGGGACTTACCTGGGTGCCAGGGTGTGCCAATTGTGGAAACAAAAGTACAGGTTAGGGAAAGAACACTGGTGCTGGGGCCTGGTTAGCAGGCCTCAGTACACTTTCAAATCAAAACTTAGCATCAGCAAAGGCAAAAAGTCAGGGGGTAACCATGCCAAGGAGGCATTTCCTTACAGTGGGGGTCCGCCACCAGTCCGCTGAACCGCCTGGTGGTGTCTTGAGACCACGGAACGCACCTTCCCCCGTAGGTCGTTCCACCTCTTCCTGATGTCCTCCCGATTTCTTGGGTGCTGTCCCACTGCGTTGACCCTGTCCACTATTCTTTGCCATAACTCTACCTTCCTTGCAATTGAGGTGTGCCGCACCTGTGCTCCGAATAGCTGTGGCTCTACCCAGACGATTTCCTCCACCATGACCCTGAGCTCCTCCTCCGAGAACCTGGGGTGTCTTTGCCGTGCCATGGGGTGGTGTAGGTGATATGTGTGGTGATAAGTGTGCTGATATGTAGTGGGGTGTTGTGTGAGGTGCGTGGAAGTTCTGTGGGTGATGGTGTGTGTGCCTGTGGATGATGTTGTTCTTGCTGGTGGTGTCGCTCTCTGGCCTTCTTTCAGAATTTGTGGTCTTGGGGGTTTGTGGGTGATGTGGGTGTGTGTTTTATATTTTAATGGTTGTGTGGGAGTGGTGTGTGTATGTGTATTTCGAATTTTCCAATGTGGTAGTGTTTTGTAAGAGTGTGTGTATTTTGAGCGCGGCGTCGTGTACTGCCAGTGTAATACCGCGGTTGAAAGACCGCCCGTGGATTCGTGTGTCGTGATAGTGTGGGCGTATTTCTGTTGGCGTGACGGTGGAGGTTTTGTTTTCGTCAGTTTATCACTGACCTTTGGTGTGGCGGACTTGTGTGGGTGTCTGAATTTTGGCAGATTCCGAAATGTGGGTCATAATAGCTGTGGAGGAATTCCGCGGCCGCGGCGGTGTGTTGGCGGTATTCTGCATGGCAGTAAGCGCCTTTTACCGCCAATGTTGTAATGACCGCCTTTGTCTTTAACCATCTGATATTTTAAACCATCCTCATCCTACCCCTCGTCTGATATACACTTCTCCTCCTTATGAGGGAAGAGCCTTGTTCTTTATCTATGCCCTACTGAGACTTGCCTATTCTATCTTTGCAAATGGCGAATCGACTGATGTCCTGAGGACGAAGACTGTTGCTGTTTGCTGACTCATTCGGATGGGTAATTATCTGATGAAAATTGTAATTGTCTGTTTGCCTTTTCTTTCTAGATACCAAGTGCTCTTTTAATAGAGGCCATAGATAGATGTTTTCCAAATTAATGTTTGCCAAATTGTTTTGCATGAAGCCCAACATGCTGATGCTAATTCGAGGTTAGTTAAGGAGTTCACTAATATCGGATGCAAATAGACAAATGACTGAATTCTTGCTTTGTTGAATAATGTACTAATGATGCTCTGCTAAAGTTGACTCATGCTAACGTTGTGCTTTATTTTAATGTTCATCATCTATGCTTTGATAAAGTTTTGCTCAGGTTGCCAAGTTATAGTGGTTTTGATGTGCTTGTTATTGTTGTAACTAATAGGGAATAAATATCCTAACTCTTACTAGATTGTTGTGGTTATTCATGGCTGAAAGGTCATGGTGTGTTCGCTGTATTGATCTATATTAAATGTTATTGATTAGCTCAATTGATTAGTTATTGTGCATATTGATAGAGTTATTGACCTATTGATTGTGATGCCAAAAACATATCTAGTTCTGGGAAGTCTCCAAACCTGGTCAAAAGGTTCATTGGCCTAGACGTGTCTCCTTGTAAGTTTACTTATCAAGGTTCTGACGCGTTATCAGGAGCAAGGAGACCACTCTGCCAAAAGTTTAAAAAAAGATAGAAACCAGATTAAAAATACGATGGAGGTGGACCACAGGGGGAAAGAAAACAAAGGCAGACAGCATGCAGAGACAAGCAACAGAGCAAATCCAGTTTTCATTTGTGGGCCTTACACCTTCAAGGCAGTGCTGTCTGCACACACTTTCCTCTGAAGAGTAGTCATAGGAAGAAAGGCAGAAAGCCATGAAAAGAGCACACGCATTGGCAAAGCCAATAGGTCTTGCCCATGCAAGAGCTATTTGCTTTGCAAATGTGTTTTAACCACATTTTACACCAGTGTGGCTGCTGTTCAGCATGCCTAAAAGTTAGTGGTGTAGAAGAAGGTGGTGTGGAGTGTCATAGGGTGGAATTGAATGGCAAAGAGTGAAGTAGAGTGTTGTAGAGTGGAGTAGCAGAGTGCAGTGTTGCAGAGTGTAAGAGTGCAGTGGGGAAGAGTGGAGTAGAGTGGCATAGAGCGCAGTGGCATAAGGTACAGTGATGCAGAGTAGAGTGCAGTGGGGAATAGCGGAGTAAAGACATAGAGAGCAGTGGTGTAGAGTACAGTGATGCAGAGTAGAGTGCAGTGGTGTAGAGTGCAGTGACATACAGTGCAGTTGTGGTGAGTGTATTAGCAAGAATTCAGTGGTTAAGAGTAGAGTGGTGTAAAGTGCAGTGGCATACAGCAGATTATTTCAGAGTAGAGTGAAGTGGCATAGAGTGGAGTGGGTCAGGGCAGAATGCAGTTGTGTGGAGTGGCACAGAGTATAATTGCATAGAGTAAAGAGGTGTAGAGTGCAGTGGCAAAGGCTACAGTGGTGTAGGGTAAATTACAGTGGCATACAGTGAATTGACGTAGAGTGCAGGGGCATAGAGTTGAGTGTTACAGAGTAAAATGCATTGGCATAGAGTGTATTGCCATAAACTGCAGTGGCATAGAGTGCAAGGTGGCAAAGTGTCATAAAGTACAGAGGCGTAGAGTGGAGTTGTACAGAGTAGATTGGTGTGGCCAAACTGAAGTGGTTAGAGTTTAGTGGCAAAAAGTGCAGCAGTGTAGAGTAGAGTGGCAAAGACTGTATTGGCACAGAGTAGACTGGTACAGAGTAGAGTAGAGCGGCGTAACATGAAGTGGCAGTGAGTGCAGCCGCATAGCGTGAAGTGGTGCAGAGTAGAGTGGGGTGGCAGAAATAGGGGTATTCATGGTGTGGTAGCACACTGACATTACAGACAACACATTTTCAATTGAAATGACCATTACGTTTGCAGAGATACACAGTTTTACTAATAAAACTATATAGTGCACTGACTAAAATGTGTGGAGATTGCATCACTTAGGGTATTGATTTGTTTTGATCATATTAAAGTATTTATTACCAACACATTCCAGAAATTACCAAAAATGCGTGCTTCGTTTGTGTTACTAATTCTGATATATTTTGAAATACTTACACAGTTCATTTAAATGTTGTTGTATCCTGAATAAACTCTTTCCGACCCAGAGTATCCAGCAAGACTGTCACATAAATCCTCTCACTTTGAAGTCAGAGAAACAATAGTAAACAAGCGTCCTCAAAAGACAGCATCTGACATTTGACTTCGACCTTGAATGCATAGCAAATGTGACGAGATAAGAACGAGTTTTGCTGCCCTATTTACAGAAAGTGAGAAAAAGGAGGCATACTGTAAATAAGGTTTTGGCAAGGGAAGGACCAAACTCAAGCTGGACAGCCTAAAACAAATAAATCCAGCAAAACCGGGAGTTACAAACTACAAAGCCAATGCAAAGCAACAGGCAGAATGCATCCCTAGGTCAACTTTTTGCATGTCCCCAAGATGTCTTTAGCAAACCAGACAGCTGTGCTGTCTGGGAGGCTGAGACCTAAAAATAGTGGGGCATACTTACAAGCCCCTTGCGTTCAGAGTGCAGCCCCATATCTATAAGGCCATGCACAGCCACTTTGCTTGGGTTTTCATGGCCTCATAGATGTGGCATTAGGCAAAAGCAGGGAGGCATTCCATGGGCATTGTGGTGGATTTACCCACGCAAAATCCATGGGTGTTGGCACATTCACAGTTTTACAAGGACATGTAAACCTGGGAATGCATCAAAACCAAATGCCTTCCCAGAGGAGGCATAACGAAGAGCAATATCTTTATTTTGCCTTGTTTTTTCCCCTTTGCATTGATGGTTTCTGTGCACAAAAGCAACCCTACCAACAATGCAGACCTTCTTGCACTATGATGCAAGGGTGCCTACGTTGGTGCTAGGCACCAAATTGTGCACCAGCGCTGGCTGATAAGACAGGAATGCACCATATCTCGGTAATAGAGTGCATTCCTGCCCTTTCATATTGTCTTTTTGCTGTGCTGCCCTATGCCAATTTTCTGTAAATATGCCCCAGAATGTGATCGGAAGAGGAAGGGAAGAAAAAGGATCAAACACCATGACAAGTATGTGGAGAATATACTACAAGAATGTCTCCGACTTTCTGCATGTGGCTTCGACCATTCCCCAGTGAATGGCCTTAGACCTCAGCCCATATATTAATCTCCTTAAAAGTAAAAAAAAAAAATCAATCAAGCTCCAACCTCACATCCCAAAGTGAACAGGCGGTCACATTTAAATGAATGGAAAGAACTTAGGGTGACAAACTACTACCTCTGATAGTTATTGGGCCTTTTTTAGCTGTCTGAGAGACCATGTTGTCATTAATTCTTCCAAAAAAGTGTATTAGCAATTGCAAAGATACAGTGGGCTTTGGGAAAGCCCAGTAAGGCCAATAGGTTTTATGTGTTTCCCTTGGTTTGCCGATGCTTCGGTGGGCAGTCGATCATCACCATGGTATTTTTGAGAATGGTTACATTGACCTTTTTTGTGTTCTCATTATGGAGCATGTTTATACTCTGTTTGCGCCGAATGTGCGTCCAAACTTTAGACGCACATTTGGCGCAAACCTTGCCCTATATTTAAACTATGACGCCCAACTCCGCGGATGTCAAAAAACCTCCCTGTGCTTCATTTTTGGGATGCGGTAAACCGCCTTGCGTTAATGACATGCAAGGTAGGCGTTCCCGTCCTAAAAATGACTTTAAGGCCTGTGTGCCTTATTTATGCTCCTGCGTCATTTTGAAGCACAGGAGGAGGCGGGCCTTAAAAAACGGCGCACAGCCTGATGTTTTTTAACGCCTGGGTGAGGGCAGGCGTTAAGGGACCTGTGGGCTCACTTCCATGGTCTCAGACCATGGAAGCAGTCCAGAGGTGCCCTTCCCTGCCCCCAGGGACACCCCTCGCCACCCTCGCCCACCCCAGGAGGACACCCATGCATGGGGGGACCCATCCCAGGTAAGTTGAGGTAAGTATTATTGTTTTATTTTTTAAAGTGGTATAGAGGGGCCTAATTTGGGCCCCCCTACATGCCACTGTGCCCAATGGCCATGCCCAGGGGACAGAAGTCCCCTGGGCATGGCCATTGGGCAAGGGGGCTTGACTCCTGTCTTTGCTAAGACAGGAGTCATTTCAATGGGGGTTGTGCGTCAAAAAATGGCACAGGTCCGGTTTGAGCCATGATTTTTTACTCAAACCTGACTTGCACCATTTTTTGACGCACAACCCCCATTCTCCCCTACGCCGGGGCTGCCTGCTTTGAGTCCTTTTGTTTTATTCTGACCAGCCCACAGCGCCGGCTAACGTCAATCCTCAAATAAGGCGCCCGCATGGTGCGTAGGAATGGTGTGAGCCGGCAGTAACATTTTTGACGCAAACCAGCGCCGGCACTGGTTTGCGTCAAAAAGTATAAATACGGGCCTAGGTTTTAATGATGGGACATCACGTAGTCCTTTTGCTATGCTGCAGATGTGGTATAAAATGTATATTTTAATTAAGAATCAGTGACGCAAATGCGGCGCTAAAAAGTATAAATATGGGCTTGCGTTTTTCAATATCATCATTGTTCAGGCATTAGTTTCTCTTCGCTGTCATTGCAATATGTTGGAGTTAAAGCTTATTTTGTTTGATCACAATATGTATATATGCCGGCATATAGACTTTCTTAGAAATGTAAATGAAATACTAGCAATCTAGCAAAATATCTCCTTTGCAATATTTTGCTGCGTATGACTTTACGTTCACCACTTGAAGCAAAAACAGCACTCAATTCCATATATGTATTCTGTGAGATACAGTTAAACTCTAGTATTGCAGTCTGCTCCTCAAGAGCACCGAACTCCCAGTTTACATGTTGTTGTAGCCCAAGCTGTAGTTTCATTTAGGAACTTCCTTTCAAGGACAGTTGGGGCAAAGGGTACAAATTCTCCTGATTACTACTAAACACGTCCTAACAAAAAGCCAGACCGGGTTTTGTCGGGGGCTGTTTTTCTTTGTTCAAATGATCGGTAAAACGTGGACTACGTATTGTTTAACCGTAATTTGTCGAGTAACGACATTGATTATTAATCTTGCATTGCCATCTACTGGCCATTGGGACAACTGTCATCGCTTATTTTTAATTTTACATAGATGACTTTTAAGTTTATAGTTACGGTGATACGTCAAATAATGTGTAGCTGGATCTTCTGTGGTAATCACAGATTCATTAGTAGACTTAAGAATGCAATGGAGTTGGGGAATGTTTTTCGGGGTGGTGGTGGAGAGGGAGATGCCGAAATTATTAGTTTAAACCATAAATGAAAGGCAGAATTTAAACACTCAACTTTTCAATAGGCCCGTGTCAAGGATTTGGGTTCTGGAAAGGCCATGAAGAAGCATGGTGGGATATAGGGCCAGATCTACAAGAAACTGGCGCAGTGCGGTGCTGCAGCAAAAATAACAGCGCCGTACCAGTTTTGAAACACAGGGATGGACCGTATTTACAAGAATAGAGTGCACCCACTGCGTTTCTCCCTGTGCCGGCATTACATTAAGCAGCCAGCACCAATGCAGGCATCCTTGCACCGTAGTGCAAGGGTGCCTGCGTTGAGGGGAGTGATTGTTTATGTGCAGGAAGGTGCCCCTTCCTGCACGTAAATAATCTACAATGGCGATTTGGCACTTCTATGTTTGCTGCATTACACAGCGCACATAGAAGTACCGAATCATCATTTTTGAATGATTGTTTATGTGCAGGGAGGGCACCTTCCTGCACATAAACAACCATTCATGGCCTTTTGCTCTTTCTATCTGTGCTGCAGAATGCGGCACACACGCAAAAAGGAAAAAACGAGGAGGAATAAAAGTATTCCTCCACGTTGTGCCATGCTAACGCCATCCCTGGGGTGGCATTAGTTTTTGGTGCCGCCACAGATTTACACCTTCTCGTAAATCTGTAGCAGCATCAAAAGCAATAGGTGTTGCGGAGGAATGCCCACAGCAACACCCATTGCACGGCCCTCTGTCGCAGAAAACTGCCTCGGAGTGGCCCACATTTACAAGGCAACGTTGAGCCACAACAAATGGTTTAGCAAGACCTCATAAACATGGTGCACCGCACAGAGCCACTAGAGGATCACTAAAAGTGGTGCTCCGGTGGCACTAGGTCCTTGTAAACTCTCTCAGGTGTCTGAGAACAGGGTCTGTAAATGTTGGATGGTGTTTTGTTGTTGTGAGCTGCGTCCCATACTTACTACTGGGTTTGGTCTACTAATTTTAACAGTGTACTTGTAGAGGTTTAAAACTAAGGGCTTGATCTCTTCTGCTCTCTCCACCACACTCTCCTTTCTCTCGGTCACTCCTTCTTCCCTCCTGACTTCACCCTCCTTTCTGTCCACCACACCCTCCTGTCTCGCTCCCCTCACCTTCTAATTCATCCCACCTCACTCTTATCTATTCACCTCATGCTAGTCTCTCTCCACCTTATCCACCTGTTTCCTGCTGTGCCCTTCTCTTTCTCTACTTCACCTCATATTTCTCTCATCTCACTCTTCTCTCTATCCAACTTATCTTAGTTTCACTCTCTCCTGACCTCACCATCCTTTTACTGTGCATCAACTTACTCGCACTTCACTACCCTTCTATTTCCACCTCATGCTTCTCTCTCCATGTCACCCTTCTCTCTTCACCTCACCCTTTTCTCTTTGTTGTTTGCCCTTTTCCCTCATTCACTCTCCATTCACTCCTGCTCACCCTCCTCTTTCTTCTTGACTCATCACCTTCTCTCACCCTCACCAGCTTCCTTTTTTTCACAATCCTCCCTCCTGCTTCAGCCTCCACCTTTTACTCTACCAGCTTCACCTTCTTCTCCTCTCCTCACCTCATCCTTCTCATTCTCCACCCCACCCTGCCCTCTCCACCTGACCCTCTTCTGTCATCTTCAACTTCACTGCTCCTGTCTATGGGGTAACAATTTTGTGTATGTAAATGAATGAGAGATGTGCATGTACTTATGTGGGTGCATGAGTGTGTGTAATCAGGCGTGGCAGTTCTCTGCCTCTGGATCTGTTCTTCACTGGTAGCTCTCCAAATTCGGGAGAGTTGCAGCACTAAGGGCTCAATTAAGTAGCACATACTCATAAGCACAGATAAGCTCTGCAAAGACCTGGAGTTAGGCATATTTTAAATAGATAAGTGAGGTAAAAGTGGAAGAGAAATCAGAGGTGGCAACCTGAGCAACAAAACCAAACCAGACATCATATGTGGGTCTGTTCCTACCACTATGTGCCCACTGTGCCAAGAGTACATCTTCCGAGGTTGATGACTGGACTTGTAATTTGATGGCTAGTTTCTCAACCATTATTTTGTTGTCAGTCTTTTAAGCTGAATATATCTTAAGTGGAACAAAGAGGAAAGGTGAAGCTCATGTGAGTGCCTCATAATTAAACTGCCTCTCCTGAATAATGAGTGGCATGTTTCCTCGTCTTTTCCATTCTCCTGTCTTGCACTAATCATACCCATTACCATCCTTCCCTCCCATGGAGTATGGGCCAAGTACTGCTTCCTTTCCAAGTGTCCTTCCATGGCTCACCCTTTACGGAGCTACTGTTTATTTTTAGTCGCAACACTCCATAAGTGTGCATGTGTTTGCAGGCTGTCTAGCCCTCCTCCAATCCCACTCAGTGGCTTGCCCCCTTCTACTTTTCATTGTTGCTTGCCTATGTTGCTACTTATGTTGATTTGCTTTGCCCCACCTTCCCTTAGCGCCATTCTTGCTGCTTTGACACTACACTCCCTGCCCACCATCTGTGTTGTTTTCCCCCTCCCGTAATGCCAGCCATCCATGTTGCTATGCCCCCACCTGCCTGTGTTGTCCCGAAAAACTGCCTTAAAGCCTGCTATGATGCGACTGTGTCAAAGCACTTTTTCACCTCCGCTAGCCGCCCAACATGCTGCCTCCACCCTCCTCTCTGTAGTGCCACCCAGTAATTCAATTTGTGGCATGTACTCTAAACATGGTAATGGTAATAACAATGTATGAAAGTGGGGACATTTAAAGATTTAGTGCTGGGGCGCCTGATTTTTACTGCCAACAAGGACTGCAGCAGACCTGTTGCATTTTTGTGCAACAGGCCTGGAGGCGTAGTTGCAGAGCTGGCCTCCTTTGGTGGCAGGGCCTCCTGTAGATGATGTGCTTAAAAGCGCTCCTTTCAACCCGCAGCATGGGATGCGGGCAGGCTGTGACCCCATCAGCTACCCCAAGAGGCTGGGCTGGGCTAGGCCCCGTCTCTTGGCTCAGTGTCCACTGCTGCTTCATGTACTTTTTTGAAGTGACTAACAGTAAATAGTAAGTGGTCTGCTATTTTGACCAGTCTCAAAGGATGACTTTGGGCCACATTCTACTAGCCCCTTGCCGGTATCTGATAGAGGAACCATGGGTAATAGAAGGCAATCTGTAACAAGGCATCATCAGGGGATAATTCTACAGCAATAGATTCATTTTTGTCTAGAGCTGTAAGTGTTGTCTTTAAAGAGATTGACCTGGCGGAGAGACGTTTTTCTCTAGATGTATTGGATCACCACTCATTACTACTACTGGTACGGAAGCTATGGAGGGAGGGCCTGATCCTTTTAACATGACCAGCCTTGTTTGGACTCTAGCCCGGGAAAGCCTTTTGCTGGCACTGTTGCACCCAAGCCCAGTGAGGAACGACAAGCTTGAACAGTACCAGTATCTTCACCAGCTGCTAAGCGCAAGAGAAAGGCTAGGCAAACTGTTGAACCATTATCTTCTCCTTCAATATCAGGCTTTGGTGAACAGAGCAGCATGAATATTGCACAGAACCCTGGATGGGATATAGATTTTCAAAGATTTTTAGCTTCCCTGAAAGAGTGTTTGAATACTCAGAGAGAGACTGGATAATCTAGAAATAGCAGTTGGGAAAATTCTGACTGTATACCAGGAGCAGCAGAAGATGCTTCAAAAGGGGACTGTGATGAGGCAAGAAGCCTTGGCATGGCTACACTGATCCGTCCTTTCTTTCAGGAGGATTTTCCTTCTCTAATTAGTATTCAGAAAGTGCTAAAGGTTATTAGCCATCAGCAGCCCAGATTGAGCCTGCAGCCAAGTTTGTACCTAGTAGCCTCAGTCCCCGCACCCAGTCCATCTGTTTCTACTTTGTCCCCAGCGATATCTGGTAATGTCTTGCAAGAGCTTCAGTCTGCAACACAGGTCTTCCAGCTACTGGTGATTAACCTCCCTTCTGCTTGTTGCCCATATTTTGTTGTCATTGCTGGGGATACCTCAATGCCCAATTTCCATAAGGAGTCAATCTCCAAGTTTTGCAATAAGGTGTGTCACTGGTTAGTTAACCATTCCAATTTTGATGTGCAAGATTATGGAAATAGTTTAATGGCACACTGAGCCTCCTGGGTTGGCCCTGCTAGTAAGTCCATCCAAGGAGACTGTATTATTGTGAATTTTAGGTACCCTCTGATCGCGGAAAAGAAATTGTCCCAGAACTCTCAGGTCTTTGACAGGATAGGTGGTGTTAGAACTTTGCCTCTTGGCTTCTTCTATAGGCCTTTCCATCTTCGGCCCTTTCAGCATCAACGACTCATGATGATATTGATGCGTGTAATAATCGTTTGAATGGTTAATGGACCTTAACTGTCAGGATTGACAGTACACGGGCCCTCAGAAACTAACTCTATGTATCAAAGAAAGGGACTTAAATCGGAGACATTTTAGTGGGGTTGTTCTACATTTTATTACTGATACAATCGCCTGTGCTCCCATTACTGGGTTGGATACAGCTGGTACCTCCCTACCCTTGTAATATAGTACCCCTTTGGTGGGGACGTGGAGAGATCTCCAATACAGAATGGCTTTCTTTTATTAATAATTTTGATTTTGTTGTTCTTCAGGAGACCTTTTTAATCAATTATCTGTAATGGTTTCTTCTGTTATTCTTGCTCGGCTATTGCCTCTCCATATGGGAGAGCTAGAGGCGGCATCGAAATCTGGGTTCAGCTTAATCCTAGAATAAAATTGTCAGTAATGAATACGGCCACTTTAGCTTACCAGCCATTTCTTATCCGGGATTGTAAATGTTTTATAGTTTATATCTAGTTATTTTTTATTATCATGATTTTTCTAACTCCTATAGTAATCTATTTGAGGAGTTATTTTGTTTTATTGCAGGCTTGAAGCTACAAGGGAAGGGTATTATCTCTCAACCTCAAGTATTCATCTGTGGAGATTTTAAAACAAAGATGGGTACTGAAAAAACAGAGCTTGGTTCCAAGAGCACTGTTTTGGACATTGCCCCATGGGGTTCAAGGCGTTTGAACCTGAGAGATTCAGTTGCGCGGTTGGAGTTTGTAGATGTAGTTAACTAAGCCAACGAATAGAGCAGGGGGACAAAGTTCAACCATTGACTATATATTTGCCTCCAAACGCCGCTTGCTGTGATGTGTAAACAGCGCAGTGATTGTAACCCAATGGAGCGAAAACAATGCCCTTTTTGTTGAAGGTGTTTTTCCACTTGACAGGGATAAAAGACCAGCAGTGTATGACGGTATTAACAAACACCCCAAGGATGGTTTAAGGGTAGAGTGGCACCTCAAAGATCCTGCAATTAATTTAAATGGCTTTCTCCAAGAAGATCTTCTGACTTTCCTGGGCTGTCTAGAGGAAGAGCCGAGGGACGAGCTATTTTGTCGTTATCAGTGATTATGTGCCACCATCAAGAACTTTTCATTGAAACTTCTTAAACCCATGTTAGAATGCCCTAGCTGGTTCAATGTGAATTGCTCAGCTGCTAATCGTTGCCTGAGGAAGGCGTAACCGGGACCCCCAGGAATGTAAAAGCAGTTCAGGTGGCTAGAAAGATGTATAAATGGCCATCAAAGAAAGGAAGTGCTTCCTGTTTAGAAAAGATCAGGAAATGCTCGAAATGGTCACTGCACATAAGCATCAAGGTATTTTGGGGGTCAGTAATAACATTTTGAGCAGTAATATCTCAGGTCAGGAATAGGTAGCCCTTTTTACTGGTGTATATCAAAAAGAGAGAGACAGAGAGTGCGAGGACGCTTTGCAACAGTCCCTTGCCCACTCAAATTAATTACAAGTTACTGTATAAGAGGCTGAGGCTGCTATTCATGTTAGTGCTGGCGGCAAGGCTCTGGGTCTGGCTGGGATCCCAAGGACTTATTTAGATGTAACTCTGATCGGTGGGGCCCCTTACTTACAAACTTATTAATAACTCTTCCTGCAATAGGATCCCAGAGTCTTGGTCACTTTGCACAAATGCACCAATTTTCAAAAAAGGAAATTGGGGGTTACCCAAATGCTATAGGCCCTTATCCTTGGTTGAGAGCTCTAGAAAGATATTCGGGAGGGTCATTATTAACCACTTGCAACAATGGGCTACGGAGAAACAAATACTATCCCCTTGTCAGTGTGGCTTACTTCCACAGCTTTCTAGAGTGGAGCAGTGCTTGAATTTACATCTGATATTAAGTAAATATACAGTTGCCACGCGTTGCCCACTGTACCTGGCTTTCATGGACCTGTCAACCGTTTTTGACTGTGTGAATAGAAGTAAGCAGCGGCTGAAGGTAATTAAATTGGGGGTAGATGGTGACATAGTTAACTTTTTGGATGACCTTCATGAAAATCTGGCCACCA
Source organism: Pleurodeles waltl (assembly GCF_031143425.1). Taxonomy (NCBI): domain Eukaryota; kingdom Metazoa; phylum Chordata; class Amphibia; order Caudata; family Salamandridae; genus Pleurodeles; species Pleurodeles waltl. The sequence continues at coordinate 1,188,500,862 of NC_090440.1, read as the reverse complement.
GGGTGTGATGTGGCCAGTCTGGTGAACGGTCCAATATTTTCCCTTTAGCAAGTTGAGTGCAACAAGGGTGCGTGTTAGCACCTCTTCTTTTTGTCTTATATATTAATGATTTAAGTGCCCTCTTTATCAATTTCAACTCTGGATGTGCCGAAAATTGCCAACTCTGCTGTTCTGGCCTTTCTTTATGCCAACAACACGGTTTTGTTGGCTATAACCCCTCATTCTTTACATAGCCTGGTTGATGCTTTTGTGTTATTTATGTGCAGCTTAGATATGAAAACAAATTTTGAAAACTCACACATCATGGCTTGTGGGCTTGGTAAGAAAACAGTGTCAGTCCTAAAAATGGGTGAAAATTCTGTTAGTGCTATTGGGAATTTTTGTTACCTGGGATTGGATTTTTCCTCATGCGATACCTGGCTGACACAAATAAATAGAGCCCGGCAGGAACTTGGAAGGTCAGCGGGTTGTCTCCTTAATTTAGTTGAAAAAAAAAAAGTCTACAATTTCACCTTTTATTAAAGTGCATAGAATGCAATGCATTCCCACAGCTGTATATGGAGCTGGAGTGTGGGGTGTCAAAATGTTACTGCTATACAACTAGAAGAAAACAAAATCTGTAGAAGGTTGTTGAACCTCCCACCCTCGAGCGCAAACTTCATTTTGCACACCAAATTGAACTTAGATGATATTTCAGACAATATAAGATTGGCGCCACTCTTGCTCTGGGTGAGCGTGTGGTGCAATAAGAAGGCATGTCTTAACAGGGAAGTAATGATCTGTTGTGTGAATTTAGATAATGGGCTCTATCCCCTGACTGAATTATGTTGGCAAATTTTTGGCCAATATTGGTCTTCCTGAATTGTTTAGCAATCCTGGTTCGATCAGTAAAACTGATAAAAGGGCAGTGAGGTTGAGGTTTGGGAAACATGCCTCTTCACAGAGGATTCAGGACGCCATTTGTAAACAGACCATTAGCCATTTATATTCCACTTTGGTAAATAGTGTTAAGCCTTAGTATCTTACCCTAGAGTTAAGATGTTTGGAGAGGTCCTTTCTCTTCAGATTCAGGTCAGGGAGTGTCTGGCATTTGGTATGTTTTAATGATGTGGCCAACGCGTGGGGTAGCTCGCCACCCCCTTGTCCTTGCAATGGTAGGGCAGGACAATCTTTGCTGCATTTTATGGTTTTTTGTACCTTTTATCATAGGTTTTTTCAGTTTTGCCTAAAAAACGTTTAGTAAGAAATGTAGGCCCAAATTTGTGAAAAGTGGCACTGCACCTAGTGCAGCAACACTTTTCTTGCGCCCCTTAGCGCCCCCTTAGCTCTATCATGTGTATGCTGTATTTAAAATACGGCGCACCATGGCAGTAGTTAGGGACTAGAGTCAGAAATGTTGATGCTAGTCTGGCACTTTGCATAATTAGCATAAAAAATGTTGACGCTAATCCTGCAAAGCAGGCATAGGTCCATTGTAACCAATGGAAGCCTCCTTTAACGCCTGCTCTGAGCAGGTGTTAAATGTGCCAAGAAAAATGCAGCAAAGAAATACCTTAGATTCCTTTGCACCATTTTTACCCCCCCCCTAGTGCTGGAATGCCCCCCTTGCATACATTATGCCTGGTGCCAGCATAATATGGAACAAGGGGTTACAAAGTGTGTAAATATGGTGCTGCATTTTTGCCCTTCCAACGTCACATTAGCGAAAAAATTATGCTAATGTTGCATTGGAATGGCGCTAGGCCAACATAAATCTGGGCCTTAGCTTTTCAAAAATGTAGAGTGGCCTTAATTTTTCTTCAAATGTTAAATATCTCTGACATCTGCTTTAGAGTGTGTTGCTTCTTAAAGCTAGCTATCCGCAGCAGAAAATCAATGGAGGGCAATTATCTGGGCAGGTATGAGTTTTGGGTTGTCAGTTCTATATCATTTTAATATTGTTTTTATGCGATGGATTTTTTTTTTATCTGAAGCTTTAATATATCAATGAACTGTGTTTGATAAGAAGCATTTTTGTATTGTTTATTTTATGCTTTTATGATCTTTTTAGTGATCGAATAAAGATTATTGTATTGTGTAAAAGTTGGTTGAATAAAAGTTACTGACAGGCTGCAAATCCAAACAAGGTGCTCCGGAAACGGAAACTCTAAAAAATGGACAAAGGTGCAGAAATACAAGACACCAGTAGACGATTTTAGTGATTAATACAGTGTTTTACTAAATAAAAATAACACTTAAGGTGGAAACTCGTACACTTTGATTTATAAAGCATTGGCACAGACAATAGATCTTGCCTATGCAAAAACTATTAGATTTGTCAATGTTTTTTTAGCCATGATGTACAGCAGCGCATCTCCTGTGCAGCATAGCTGAAAGTAAAAAAAGAAAAGTGCGATGAGAGATGAGTCATAGCACTTTTGTTACTTTCAGCACACAACAGAGTAACCGTACCGCTGTATAACATGTCAAAAAAACACTGACAAAGCCTAGAGTTCTCGCATAGGCAAGACCTATTGACTGCGCCAGTGCTTGTTTAGTTAAATCCATTTATTGCAAGTAAAGCATTTTCAAATTTTTCGTTTGCGAGTATAGTCTGTTATAATAAGATGGTGCTGTTGTATCAGTTTTGCGGAAATTGGACCATCAAGTCTTACCAGTACACCGATCTTCTTATGAAAGACCACATAAGAGGAATGTGGTGGATGTCACTTTATTTGTGTATTACCTGTCAAGGAGCGTGGCCGCGCAGCCGAAGATGGTGGCTGCATAAAACCCTAGCCCCGGAGGGGCCCACAAAATATCCGATAATAAAAGCCCGATCTCGGGGCTGCCTGTGCGGCTCGCTGCGGGCATGGCGCTGTGAGCCTAGTAGGGAGCAGAGAAGGCTGCTTCAGCCGTCCGAGAGCGAGTCCTGGCAGCGGAGGAGACGGGAGACGCCGGCGGCCTGGTGCTCGCCTCTGAGACTGGGGACAGAAGTGCCTGAGCGCGCCCGTGCGTGACTCGACCGGACCGCCGGGTGACTCAATTAAGGCGGAGGCAGTCACGTCGGGACCTGTCAAGAGGGTCCTAGTGCGCTGCAGGAGAAGAGGTGAGGCCAGCCGGCCGCAATTACAAGCCGATGCAGGGAGGGGGAACCCGAGGCTTCCCCGCGTGTGGCGCTAATGAGAGCACGGAGTGGAGGGCTGGGTCCCAGGGGACCAAGCGAAGCTGAGCCTGGGAGCGCTGATCTGCGCTGAGCTGGAAGCGCAGTGCGGAGCATTGATGGCCGCATCAGCACCTGGGAAGTAGAGGGGGTGCTGCGCTGGAAAAAGGCCGGACAGAGCGCTCCTAGTTACTGGTGGAGGAGGAACATGGCCCACACAGAGATCAGCGGGAGGTGCGTGACCCCACTGCCCGTGCCATACCAGGATTGGCACTGTAGCCCCTGGTGAAACACAGAACGGAGAAACCTGATGACCACCAGGAACTGGGGTGAAAGAATGAAAGGGAACTACCCCAGAGCACCAGATGAAGATCCCGCCGGGCACAGCCTCACGCCCTGTGGGAGTCCGGGAGCAGCGGCGTCGGTCCTCGGATTGACCGGGGTGGGCGGCAGCGACCAGACCCTGGTGAATCGCTCGACCCTGTTGGGCATGTAGTCTGCTGGAGACCTGAACCGGAAAGTGCGGGATAGCTGCGTTCTGGGGGATCACCGCCTAGACAAGGTAAGGAAGGTGGGACTGCGTTAACACCAAAGGCATCAGACGAAGGAGGAAAAGAAGTGGCAGACAGTCCCTCGTGCTGACCCTACTGGAGCGAAGTCCTGTACTTGCAATGTCTTCCAAGAACCGGCAGATAAATAAAACCATGGAACGTGCACTATCCGTGGAGCGCAAGGGTGGGGACTCTCAGGATCCCTCGCAATGTAAAGTACAGGACACCCTGGACAAAATCCTGTGCGCAATCGAAGACACAAAAACAACGTTACTGCACGATAGTAATCAAGTTGCAGTTGAGGTAGGACTCCTGGGGGAGGACAACCAAAAATTGGCCGACAGAGTTAAAGAGACGGAGCCCACCCTAGCAGACATAGCACCGAAACAAAAAGATCTAACAGCCACGGTGATGAACCTAACGGACAGAATGAAGCGGCTGGAGCAGAGAACAGAGGACGCGGAGGGACAGAATTGAAGGAACAATGTGCGGGTGGTTGGCCTTCCGGAGGGGGCGGAGGGCACGAACATGTTGGGATTCCTCGAGGAATGGCTGCGCACAGTCATGGCACTGGACCGACTGACCCATTTCTTTACATTGGAACGAGCGCACCGGGTGCCCTTGAGGCCCCTGGCTCCGGGCAGGCCGCCCCGCGTAGTGGTTGCTAGGCTGCTACACTACAAGGACAGGGACACCCTGCTACAGAGGGCCAGAGAGACGGGCCCTTTTAAGGTGGCGAACGGGGAGGTGACGCTGTTCCCGGATTTTACACTCGAAGTCCAGACCAAGCATGCCTCATTTCTGGCAGTTAAGAGGGCCCTTAGAGGAGAGGGGGATCCAGTACTTGCTCCTCTTTCTCGCTAGGCTGAGGGTGATCCTGGAGGGCAAGAGTACATTCTTCCAGTCCCCGGAGGAGGCATGGGAATGGCTGTAAGCATGTGGAGGTCAGTCAGGGCAGCACCTGAGAGAAGCCTGAGTTGAGAGCAGAGCCCACAGAGGCCCGGGGAGACCACAGAACAGAAATCGCTCCCGCGCAGTGCCAACCCAGGCACAGAGGGAGAAAGGAAAGAAAGCGGCCCTGGAGGCAGCGGCCACCATGAGCGTGGAGGCGTACCCACCGGAGGGCTCTGGAGAAGAATCGGATGACACGGCTGTGACCTCCATGGGGGGCTTGGGCTGCTCAGCGCGGGCCCGAGGGTAACTATGCAGACAGCAGATGAACTTGGATAACTGAGCAAATATGACGACCCCGAGACGAGGAGAATTGCACGAGCTTGAGGCCCCTCCAAGCACGCACCCCAACCGGATTCTCGTCCATTCCGTCAGACTGGCGAGAACTAATATTAAACTGTTGAATACGTTGCCCTGTTGCAGTTTCCTGGGCAACCTACTGTTCGAGAGGCACCCTGGAGAGGGGGAGTTGGGTTTTACGTTTACAAGTTTTGATGGTGCTGGGGCAGATGTGGTTAGATGGTGTAAGGTACGCGATAAGATCAGGGGGGGGACCGGATGGGTAGACTGTAATATTCTTGATATACCAACATGGCAGAGTATAACCTGTTAACGTGGAATATACGGGGGATGGGGTCACCAGTCAAAAGGCACAGAATATTATCCTATCTAAAGAGAAGGGGTATTTAGGTGGCGATGCTACAAGAGACCCACTTAGCTACAGGAGAAGCAGAGAAGTTGAGACGCAGGTGGAGAGGGCAGGTGTTTGCCACGGAATACTCCGCGTATGCAAGGGGTGTACCGATTTGGGTCCATGCTGGGGTCCCCTTTGAGGTAGTGTCAACCGACATAGACCATGAGGGCAGATTTGTAATAGTGGACGGGGAGCTTCACGGCACCCCGATTGTCCTGGGTAGTATCTACGCTCCCAATCAGGATCAGGCCCCCTTCATGACGCGTTTATCTAGTCACCTCACCCGAATGCAGATGGGAGAATTATTAATTGGTGGAGACTTTAACAGCATGCTAGACGTTGACTTGGACCGTTCCTCCCCGCCGTTGCCAGGTGCAGCAACACATAAGGTATCTAAGAAATTGAGAGAGTGGTTGGGTTCCTGGGGCTTGGTGGACGTGTGGTGAGAACAGCACACTTACGACAAAGACTACTCATATTACTCTGGTCTCCATCGGGTGCACACCAGGATAGACAGAGTGGTGTGCACAGCAAACCTGGTGCAGGGAGTGACCCACTCTGAATACCTTGGCTGTACCTTATCGGATCATAATCCCTTACTGCTTACCTGGAGAGTGACCGAAGACAGGTCCCCCATCCCGATGTGGAGACTGACCCCGGCCTCACTAGAAGACCAGACATACAGGGATGCCCTCCGCTCACATCTGGCTGATCATATTAAAATTAATAAGGGATCTACCCCTTCTAGGTCAACGGAATGGGAAACGCTTAAAGTAGTGATGAGGGGTTACTGTCTAGGACAAACGGTAGAGGTGAGACGAACGCTGGAACGGGAGCTGATCAGTCTTGAGCAGATAATACACGAGGGGGAAAGAAGGAGGGGTGGGGAGGCACCAGAGAGGGAGGAGTATGACCAGGCGAGGAGATCTCACTGTCAGGTCGAAGAACAACTTTGCTGCCACAACATGCAAAAATACTTAGCCTAATTGCAATCAGAGGAGGGTAGATCAGGCAGGATGCTGGCGTGGCTGATGCGCCCAAGAGGGCAAAGTGAGCCCATCACGAGTGTGAGAGACAGGGAGGGGGAATGAAGATGCAAGCCTTTAAAGAATAGTAAACTTACCTGTATAGGAGCCCGGACGAGCTCAGGACGGAGGAACTTGCTGGCTACTTGCATCGACTCCCTCTGGCTGCTCTGACGCACGAGGAGCGTGACAGACTGGGAGGGCCGGTGACAGTGGAGGAAGTGCAGAAGGACATCTCGCAGTTGGCTCCCGGGAAGACGCCGGGGACAGATGGCCTCCCCCCAGTTGGTGGAGATGTACACGGAGGCATTGCACCGCGGCATATTACCCGACTCACTTAGGGAGGCACTAGTGTTCCCTCTACCCAAACTGAAAGCAAGGGAGGCCTGGGTGACTGATTTCCGCCCCTTATTGATGCTGAACAGCGATTTTAAAATCCTTAGGAAGATTTTGGCCAACCGCTTGCTCCACTACATACCCACCTTAGTGCACGCAGACCAGAACTGATTTGTCCCGAACCGCAGTACCTCCCTTAATCTCAGGCGACTATTTGCCATCTTACATATGCCCAGAGAAGACAGACCCCCATTGGGAGTGTTACTAGCAGTGGACTTTGAGAAAGCCTTCGACTCGGTTAGGTGGGACTAGCTGAGGGAGGTGATGCTACGGATGGGCCTAGGAGAGGGATGGGTAAAATGGGTGGACCTACTGTACGTGTCTCCACTGGCAAGGGTCAGGATGGGTAGGATGGTATCTGAGACTTACCCCATATATAGGGGAACAAGACAGGGCTGCCCTCTGTCTCCACTATTATTCGCCCTGGCCATCGAACCGCTAGCTGCCAAGATGCGGAACGACGGAGTTGATAGAGGAGTGGAATGGGGACAGTCATGTTATCTTGTTATATGCTGACGATATTCTCATTTATCTCAGAGATAGAGAGTCCAGACTCCCCTGGGCCCTACGGAATTTAGAACATTTTGGAACCCTGTCGGGACTACGCCTCAACAGGGGCAAAACATTTGTCTTCCCTGTACTGCCAAGCTGTGAGCGCCCCTCCTCGTGCCCGGAGGACGTGGTTTGGGCACCACACACCTTTAAGTACCTCGGTATACAGGTGTTCCATGAAGTGGGGGACCTCCGGGACGGTAACATCGGCAGGGCACTTCGCTTCTTGTGGGCTTATGTTGGGTTCTGGCGTTCCCTGAAGTTATCTATAATGGCCAGAATAGCACTATCCTAAATGATCATGTTACCCCACCTCCTTTATTATTTTGTTAACTTACCGCTGTTGATTCCATCGGCGTGGTTTCGCGAGTTGAACACCCTGCTTAGGGAACTCATATGGGACGAAGGGTGTAGATGCACATCACTCTCCATCCTTTGTAGGCCTGCTCACTCGGGGGCCTAGGAGCTCCAGATTTTGAATCCTATTATCTGGCGTCCCAACTGCAGTGGGTACCCAAGTGGTTTGCGGAAAGGGTCATCTGGACAGATGTATTGCCAATGGCGAGAAGGGCACGGATCTGATTATTGCACTCATGATAAATCAGCGGGTGGCTCACCAAACAGACAGCCTAATGACGAGGGTCGCTGCGTCGTGCTGGAAGAGATGCATGAGACGGGTGAGAGTGGGACCGCCCTACTTGCCTGCCCTGCCACTGTCGGCACTGATGTTGGAGCAGGGGGGGGGGAGCTTGGTGGGCACGGGATTAGGAGCCTGGAAAAAAGCGGGAGTGGAGACAGTGGGGGATCTATTCCGGGATGGGTGCTGAGATCCTTTGCTGACCTGGTGGCAGGTAGCAGAATACCACAGGGGCAGTTCCTTCTATACCAGAAGTTAGTACACACTTTGAGGGAACATTGGGAGACGGTAAACGCAGAGCCCGCTACCCACAGGGTATTACACCACCTATTAATATCTGGGGATGATACCCACCTAATCACTAAACTGTACCGGGCCCAAAGTGAGGATGCCTTAGACCCACTACAATCCCAGAGGGAGAAATGGGAGAGGACAGTGAACAGGGACCTAACAGACACGGAATGGAGTAGGGTGCTGGCGTACCCGTAGATGGTCTCTCGAAACACACGACTAAGATACATCCAGTATAATTACATTCATAGGACGTTACTTACCCCACATCGCTTATCCTTAATATATGGCGGTGCCCCAAAGGCATGCCCCAGATGCGACGACACAGACGCAGACTTCGATCACATGTTGTGGAATTGCCCGGAACTCCAGCAGGGTTGGGGTGCGGTACTGACCGACCTAAATAGATTATTTGATGTGGAACTGACTTTGGCTCCAACTATGTGCTTGCTGGGGCTCGGAACAGGATTCCCACGCGGGAAGGTGAGGGGCCGCTTTTTGGATTTAGCCCTGGTCCTTTACAGGAGGTTGATCACTTTGGGTTGGAAGTCGCCCAAGAGCCCCCCGTTGCATGTATGGAGACAGGACTGACGAATTGGGCTAGGACAGAGCTACAGGTCCTGAAGAGCGAGGAGGCATGAGGCCTCCGTCAGACCCCTAATGCACCAGCTTGGGAGGAAGTTCTGATGAAATGGGACCGTATGGCGAGGGGAGAGGAACCAACCTCAGAGGAGGAGGCAGAGATAGCAGGCCCGGGAATGGGATAAGAGGGAAAGGGACGACTATATATCAGAGGTGGTATAGCACACAGAAAAGGCCAGAGGCCACACCAGAGGAGAAAGTGGAGGCGGCCATAGACCTGGGCCGGTAGCACTGGGAGGGCGGAACGGAGAGAGCTGGGGCTGGCCAGGCATTGACCCGGATGATCAATTACTCATCAAAGAGCCAGCTGGGATCGTAAAAGGGGCCCAGACCACGACCCGGTGGAGCAGTAAAATGGTTTACCTCTGTATTTGAACTCACCTGCTCACATAGGCACCATCAAGTAAAGTTGTTTTTTAGTGTTAGTTGAAGACTGTCATGTGGGCATAACAGTAAAAATGACATTATGGCGCGCTCACGGAAAGAATTTATGTATATGAGACTCCAACAAACTGAGTACGTAGAATGTACAAGTCTGAAGTACGGGCTGGGGGAGTGACACGAAGTAAATAATAACACGCATAGCTTGACGATGTGATATGAACACGAATAAGGATCAATCGGGCGAAAGCCAGTTTTGGTCATAATTAAATTGCACATGTATGACAGCAAAATGTTAATAAAAATATATTTAAAAATGTGTGTATTACCTGTCATTTTTTTGTGATGTAAAAATATTTACGCATTTTAAGTTTAAAATACACTTTTTAGTGAAACAATCTTATTTATAGTAAAACTACACCATTTTAATATTGGTTAAAAAAATCAAAGTCCAAACATAGGCATGTTTTTATTATTGCGAAGAATACATTAAAAACGTGATGTAACAGGCTTGAGGGAGGCGAGAATGAAATATATGTATTTTAAGATCTTTCACTGATGGTGTCGGACTCCGGTAAAACTCGGACGGCCAAGCTGAGTCTGTTGAAGGTGTGACAGGGAAGGAGGGGGCATTGTACACAGCTTGTGAGAGAGTGTTATGGTGTCTGATTACTCGAAACACATAAGGGAAACTCTGCAAGGGGAACTAGAAGTGCCTCCGGACTTTCATGCTTGGATTGGACTGCTGCATGATTTCTTCACACTCGCCCACTGACGTTTCACACAGAGCACTGGTTGTCAATTGCGAAAATGGGGATATATAGGGCATATTTATGAGAGGCTTGCGCCAGCCTTGCGTTGCGTATTGTGAAACAAGGGTCGTGCAAGCAGTAAGCCATATTTTAAATAAAATATGGAGCATATTTACTAGAAGCGGTGCTGCGCTGCATCGCTTCTAAAATGCAGGGATGTGTTGTATTTAAAAGAATATCGATGTTATAGATGGTCAGTTTGGTGGCTCAGGTTCCCCCTGCACGGCGCTAAATTAGCTGCCGAGCACCAAAGCAGCCGCTCTTGCGCCACTATCTCATTCAACTCAATCCATCAAGGTAAAACGGACTCAGTCAATTGTTATGCTGTCAAACAGAACGTACATTAGTAAATAGCACAGACTAAAACGCAACGGTGTACTCAGGATCCTGAACTGAACACTCTCTAGCCGTATCAATGATGTCAGAATCTATCCATATAAGTGCTGAATCAACTATAAGACACAATCTCAGGCGTATGATTTCAGAAAATGTTGTGCATGGTTTGTATTATAACGTTACCTTTACCTATATCAGTTTTTCCCATATGCAAATGGAACAAATTGGCATACCTATGTGTCAATCTAAGTTAAGCAAGACACTTTGCCATTCAAAAAAGCATTAAGTGCTATTTATCAAAAGCCTACATAAATTTCTATGTCACGTTTTGGAAATTGTTGACATGTACCAATCAAATTGTCATGTTAAATGAAGTAAACACATCAAAGGCTGTGCCAATGTCATGTAGGAAACAAGGACATCATAAATGATGAAAGGACACATGTAGGTGTGAGTGTCAAACATGTTAGCACTGTCACAACCTATACAGGACTGAATGTATGCAAGATATACAGATCTTAAGTTTGCAACTTAGCAGCTATAGTGAGTGAAAATTATATAGAGACCCCAGGAAAATTCCAAAGTACTTACCATTGTAATCTACTGCCTAAACATGAAAGTCAGCATGTAAAATTGTCCTATGTCTCAGGAAATGGACAATATGTGCAATGATACATAGAACTTGAACATACATGTGTAAAGCAATGATCAAGAGTGCCTAACACATATCGGTTAAAAATGAAAGAAATGTGTATGAGTTTTCTAGCATGCATAACACATGTGGTCAGTTATGCCCAAGTAAAAATGTAGAAAGTGTAGAAAATCATTTACTGTTGGTTTTTACACCTTTCAGGTGACCAAAGATATGGGTTGCAGTCATGGCTCAAGGTGATGGATGGCATGCTTGAATTAATCTCAGCCACTGGCAATTGCTCTGAGCCATATCTCAATCCAACATTTTCTGCCCACCATGCGACCCCAGTTTGGATCCAACCATGCTGGCTGATGAGGGAAGATACCCTGAAACTGGTCTCTTAGTGCTTGTTTCCAGTCCAGGGAGGACCTGGACTGGCAGGTCAGGCTGAACAGTTCCCATGGGGAGCAGGGTCAAGACTGATTTGCACATGGCTGAGTACAAACTGCAATGGCATGCAAGGAAAAAACAATGGATTTAAGCCCAGATCTGGTAGTAGAGGTGAATATTTAACATTGTTTAGCATTTATCCATCACCTGTTCTTTTTTTTGGATTTGTTGGCATAAGTGGGAAGGGTATGCACAGACTTGGGTCCTGCGCTTGCTGTGGCACTGGGTTTAAACTAGCCTGGCTGATGAGGGGTGATACCCTGAAACCGGTCCCAGGGTGTTTGTTCCTAGTTCAGGAAGGACCTGGCCTGTCAGTTGGGGCTGGACTGTTTTCATAGAGTACAAGGTCAAGACTGATTTGCATTTGGCTGGGTCCAAACTGGAATAGTGTGGTAAGCAAAATACCAATGGATTTAGGCCCAGATCTGTGGTTGGTGGTGAATGTTTGACATTGTTCAGCATTCTTTCCATCACCTGTTCTTTCTGTATTTGTCTTCCTAAGTGGGAACGTGTAGGAGGCTGGCCTGGTTTGTAGTGGGTACCAAGGGGTACTTACACTCTGCACCAGGTCCAGGTATCCCTTATTAGTGTAGAAGAGGTGTCTAGCAGCTTAGGCTGATAGATAAGGTAGCTTAGCAGAGCAGCTTAGGCTGAACTAGGAGACATGCAAAGCTCCCACTATACCACTGGTGTCATATGCACAATATCATAAGAAAACACAATACACAGATATACTAAAAATAAAGGTACTTTATTCTTATGACAATATGCCAAAAGTATCTCAGTGAGTACCCTCAGTATGAGGATAGCAAATATACACAAGATATATGTACACAATACCAAAAATATGCAGTAATAGCAATAGAAAGCAATGCAAGCAACGTACAGTCACAATAGATTGCAATGAGAGCACATAGGAATAGGAGCAACACAAACCATATGCTCTAAAAGTGGAATGCGAACCACAAATGGACCCCAAGCCTATGTGAGCTTGTAGAGGGTCGCTGGGACTGTAAGAAAACAGTGAGGGTTAGAAAAATAGCCCACCCCAAGACCCTGAAAAGTAGGTGTAAAGTGCACCTAAGTTCCCCAGAGGGCACAGAAGTCGTGATAGGGGAATTCTGCAAGGAAGACCAACACCAGCAATGCAACAACGATGGATTTCCAGACGAGAGTACCTGTGGAACAAGGGGACCAAGTCCAAGAGTCACACTCAAGTCGGGAGTGGGCAGATGCCCAGGAAATGCCAGCTGTGGGTGCAAAGAAGCTGCCACAGGATGGTAGAAGCTGTGGATTCTGCAAGAACGAAGAGGACTAGGAACTTCTCCTTTGGAGGATGGATGTCCCACGTCGTGAATAAGCTTGCAGGTGTGTTCCCACGCAGAAAGACCGCAAACAAGCCTTGCTAGCAGCAAGGGTTGCGGTTAGGGTTTTTGGATGCTGCTGTGGCCCAGGAGGGACCAGGATGTCGCCAATTGCATGAGGAGACAGAGGGGGCGCCCAGCAAGACAAGGAGCCCACTCAGAAGCAGGCAGCACCCGCAGAAGTGCCGGAACAGGCACTACAAAGAAGAGTGAACCGGAGCTCACCCGAAGTCACAAAAGAAGGAGGACAACTCTGGACGTCGTGCACTGCAGGTTAGAGTGTCGGGGACCCATGCTTGGCTGTGCACAAAGGAAATCCTGGAAGAGTGCATAGGAGCCGAAGCAGCTGCAAATCACGCGGTACCCAGCAATGCAGTCTAGCGTGGTGAGGCAAGGACTTACCTCCACCAAACTTGGACTGAAGAGTCACTGGACTGTGGGAGTCACTTGGACAGAGTTGCTGAGTTCCAGGGACCACACTCGTCGTGCTGAGAGGGGACCCAGAGGACCGGTGATGCAGTCTTTTGGTGCCTGCGGTTGCAGGGGGAAGATTCAGTCAACCCACGGGAGATTTCTTCGGAGCTTTTAGTGCAGAGAGGAGACAGACTACCCCCACAGCATGCACCACCAGGAAAGCAGACGAGAAGGCGGCTGGATCAGCGATACAAGGTTGCAGTAGTCGTCTATGCTACTTTGTTGCGGTTTTGCAGGCGTCCGGAGCAGTCAGCGGTCGATTCCTTGGCAGAAGGTGAAGAGAGAGATGCAGAGGAACTCTGATGAGCTCTTGCATTTGTTATCTAAAGAATTCCCCAAAGCAGAGACCCTAAATAGCCAGAAAAGGAGGTTTGGCTACCTAGGAAGGAGGATAGGCTAGCAACACAGGTAAGACCCTATCAGAAGTAGTCTCTGATGTCACCTGCTGGCACTGGCCACTCAGAGCAGTCCAGGTTAGGTCGCTCCCCCTGCCTCCCCTATCTTTTCTCACCTTACCTGACCCCCCCACCCTCCGCTTTCCCGCCGCCACCACCTGCTCGCCCCGCCCCCCCTGCTCCCATTCGTCGCCCCACTCCCGCCCCCCGCCCCCAGCTGACCCCTCCTCCCCCCCTCCTCCCTCTTATGGTGGCCGCTGCACGACAGAGTTAGCGGCCCTTGACCCAAGGGTAGGTCGCTCCCCCTGCCGCTGCAGCTCCACCAGCCCAGGCTCCTGAACCCTCCAAGCAAGTCCTGCGAAACCACAGTAAGTACTCCCCCCGCCCAGCCCCTCGCCCTGCCCCGCGCTACTCACCTCTTCTCCTGCTTCCCTCTTCATCTTTGATCTTCCTCTTTGCTCTCCATCTGTATTCCTCATCTGTGTTCATCTTTCTTCCCTGAACCCAGTCCTGCGTGTTCTTTCTTCTGTCTTCATCTGCGTTCTTCTTCTGTGCTCGTCTTTCTTCCCTGCACCCCGTCCTGCGTGTTCTTTCTTCTGTCTTCATCTGTGTTCTTCTTCTGTGCATTTCATCTGTGTTCTTCCCTCTCTTCTGCACCGCGACCTGCGTGTGCTTTCTTCTGTCTTCATCTGTATTCTTCTTCTTTGTACTTCATCTGTGTTTCTTCCTTCTCTTCTGCACCGCGACCTGAGTGTGCTTTCTTCTGTCTTCATCTGTATTCTTCTTCTTTGTACTTCATCTGTGTTTCTTCCTTCTCTTCTGCACCGCGACCTGCGTGTGCTTTCTTCTTCTTTGTCCTTCTTCTGTGTTCTTCATCTGTATTCTTCTTCTGTGTTCTTCTTTACCTTCTCCTTGGCTCTTCTCTCTTCTGCTCCTCGCTCCTCTTCTTCTTTACCTTCTTCTGGGCTCTTCTCTCTTCTGTTCTTCTGCTCCTCTTCTTCTTTACCTTCTTCTTGGCTCTTTTCTCTTCTGTTCTTCTGCTCCTCTTCTTCTTTACCTTCTTCCTGGCTCTTCTCTCCTCTCTCTTCTGCTCCTGACTCCTCTCTCTGACCTTCCTCACTCCCCTCCACCTCTGTAACCCCCCCTCCCCTATCTTCCTATCTTCCTATCTTTTCTTCCTAAGTCCCCGCCTCCTTTAAACCCCCCCTCCCCTATCTTTTCTCCCCTCTACCTGACCCCCCACCCTCCGCTTTCCCGCCGCCACCACCTGGTCGCCCCGCCCCCCCTGCTCCCATTCGTCGCCCCACTCCCGCCCCCCACCCCCAGCTGACCCCTCCTCCCCCCTTCCTCCCTCTTATGGCGGCCGCTGCGCTGCCGTGCCGAAGGCGCACCAAAGGTAAGCCCGTCTGCGCCCATCCGTGCCTGGGCCGCGCCCAGCACCACGACCCCTGGCCACCAGCACTCCCAAACCCCGCAGCATTGCTACGACCTCAACCCGGGGCGCTCCAGCACCTGCTTCCAAGCCAACCCGAAATGCACCCACGGACCCTTCGTATGTCACACTCCTCCCATTCCCCACCAAAGTCATAGAGAAGACCGTCAACAAGCAACTTACCAACTTCCTTGAAGACAACAGCCTACTCGACCCCTCTCAGTCCGGATTCCGAGCCAATCACAGCACAGAAACCGCCCTCATCTCAGTCACAGACGACATCAGAACCCTGATGGACGACGGAGAAACAGTCGCCCTCATCCTCCTCGACCTCTCGGCTGCCTTCGTCACCGTCTGCCACCGAACCCTAATATCCCGCCTCCGCTCCACCGGGATCCAAGGACAGGCCCTGGACTGGATCACCTCCTTCCTCTCCAACCGCTCCGAAAGAGTCTACCTCCCACCTTTTCGCTCAGACCCCACCGAGATCATCTGCGGCGTCCCACAAGGCTCCTCGCTCAGCCCGACACTCTTCAATGTCTGCATGAGCCCCCTCGCCGACATCGTACGCAAACACAGCATCATCATCACCTCCTACGCCGACGACACTCAACTGATACTTTCCCTCACCAAGGACCCCACCAGCGCCAAGACCAACCTGCAAGATGGAATGAAAGACGTCGCAGATTGGATGAAACTCAGCCGTCTGAAACTGAACTCAGACAAAACAGAAGTCCTCATCCTCGGAAACACCCCGACCGCCTGGGACGACTCCTGGTGGCCCACGGCCCTTGGCACCGCACCTACCCCCTCAGACCACGCACGCAACCTCGGTTTCATCTTGGACCCACTTCTCACCATGACCAAACAAGTCAACGCTGTATCATCCTCCTGCTTCCTCACCCTCCGCATGCTCCGAAAGATCTTCCGTTGGATCCCCACCGACACCAGAAAGACCGTGACCCACGCCCTTGTCACGAGCCGCCTGGACTACGGCAACACACTATACGCAGGAACCACTGCTAAACTCCAGAAACGTCTGCAACGAATTCAAAACGGCTCCGCCCGCCTCATCCTCAACATACCCCGCAACAGCCACATCTCCGCCCACCTGAGACACCTGCACTGGCTTCCCGTCAACAAAAGGATCACCTTCCGACTCCTCACCCACGCACACAAAGCCCTCCACAACAAGGGTCCCGAATACCTCAACCGCCACCTCAGCTTCTACACTCCCACCCGTCCTCTTCGCTCCGCCAACCTCGCTCTCGCCGCCGTCCCTCGCATCCGCCGCACCACGGCGGGTGGGAGGTCCTTCTCCTACCTGGCGGCCAAGACATGGAACTCCCTCCCCACCATCCTCAGGACCACCCAGGACCACTCCGCTTTCCGGAGACTACTCAAGACCTGGCTCTTCGAGCAGCAGTAACCCCTTCCCCCTAGCGCCTTGAGACCCGCACGGGTGAGTAGTGCGCTTTATAAATGTTTATGATTTGATTTGATTTATGTTGGAGGGCTCACAGCCTGGCTTGGCCTCATTTTCCCTACAGTACAAGTGAAAGACGTTGCGCCTACTGAGCTGATTTTGCAAGGAAAAATGTATCTATTTCTTTTTGACATAGAAAGCAGAGGTAGAGGGCAATACTAACTTATAAATTATGAAAATGCCTCCAGATTGGGTAAAACATTTCATATCCTCAGGCCATTGGGGCCATGAAAGGAATACAACAGTGCCCCTTTATCCTATAAAGGACAGTTGGTATTCTGAGAATAGGTGGCTGACCTTCTTTATTTACACTGGTTTCAGTACAGCAACTCAAGAATTTTGTGACAAACACAAGAGTTGATGGGAGGAATGCTTGCAATAAGACTAACCACTGACAATCGTTCAAGGTAGCATTCTAACATATTGTTTTTTTTGTCCATAACAGTATATGAATTAGACTCAGACATATGCACATTAGCTTTGACCCTGCTCCAATAGGAACAGTCCATTCTGAACTCCTGGACAAGATCCTCCCTGAACCAGAACACAAGGCACTCAAGAATGGGTTTGCCCTGACTAGGGCTCATCAATCAGATGTAGATTGGTTCCAGTGGCACAGTGAGCAAGGGAACCACATCTGGACATCCCCTTTTCACTTAAGGTGGTACATTAAACACACAAAATGTGATAGGAGGGATGCTTGCAATTGGTTTAATTAGTGGCAATTACTTGAGGTACCATTCCAACCCATCATTCTTTTGCCCATAGTGCCACCTCAGTTGGACCCAGGCATATGCAAATCAGTGTTGACCCTACTCCAATAGGAACAGCCCATTGTATACTCAGAGTGTCATCCTAAGTGGGACAGGTATGCCTCCAGCCATGATTCCCATACACTTCTCACTGGAAACAAGTGATACTCAAATGATAGAGGAATTGATTGGCAGACAGATGGATGGGCACCTAATCATTGTTTAGAAGATTCAGACTTAGGCCCAGATTTATCCACATTTGGCGCAATGCAGAAAAACAACTTGCTGTGCTACGTGAAATTGAGAGGGCAGGAATGCACCATATTTGCTAACATGTGGTGCATGCATTGCTGCTGTCTCTCTATGTGCTGCTGCACTTGTGGCTGCAAAGCACTAATGCAGGCACCCTTGCACCATGGTGCAAGGGTTTCTACATTACGGGCAGGATTGTTTTTTGCAGGAAAGGTCACAGTGCTGTACAAAAGTAACCTCTGAGGGATTTTACTAAATCAGAATCCAGCACACATAGAAAGAGAAAATAAGGAGGGGAAAAAAAACACATTTCTCCTTATTACACCCCACCTGGGAAGGCATATAAATTTGATGCACTGCCAGGTATTCTAGTTTTAGTATATCTGAGAATGCTCCAAAAACCATGGGTCGATGTGTAAGAACAGCCACACTCAAAACATGAAACACCTTCCCAAGGCAGAGTAACTCAAGGCAGCAACTTGCGCTGCCTTGTGGTGCTCCAGATTTACTAAGCCAAGCAGAGACATGAAAGCTGGCTCTGCATGGCTTACTAAATCTGACTTAAAGTTTTGCGAGTCACTTTGGCGCCGTTAGATGAATCTTCACAACATTTTCAAAACTAGTTTTCCACTCACTTCAGCTTCTGTCTAGAAAGTTTTGGGGTGATTCATCCAGTGGGGGCCTAGACACACAGCATGTTACTCAATAACATAACCTCTTATGTAGCTACTCATTTGCTTATAGTATGTAATCTAAAAGTATCTAATGAACAGGTAAGTGTATTCTATATTTGCTTTTCAGATATCTAAGAGGAAACAAAGATGAATGGTGAGGTAAAAAAAAATGCAGTGGAGGTTCAGAAGACAATGCATCAAATTCAAGATGCAGGATGCAGTGGCAATGTGGGTCTGTTACGATGGGTCAAATCCACACAAGACTGGCGATGCATCAATTCTGCTCAAAGATGTGCCACTCAGCTGAGGAGATGCATTGGTTCTGCTCAGGGATGTGGTGCTCAGCAGAGTATGCCTCGGTTACACTGAGAAAGCAGCTTAGGCCCATTTCTAAGGGTCCAGACTGGAGTGGCACCACTTGGCAGGGGAGACTCACGGAGGGCAGAGTCCCGGTGCAGGATTAAAGTGGTTGAAGTCTTTTATGGTCTTGAAACTTAAGATCAGGAGGCCAGCCAGTTAGCCCTTGGAGTAACCCTGGGTTCAAGTCATGCAGGTCTAGTCCTTCTTACCCAGGCAGGGGAACAACAGACAGCAGGGCAACACAACAAGGCAGAGATCCAGCAAAGTAGCAGTCCAGCAGAGTGGCACAGAATCCTTCTTCCTTGCATCTTCCTTGCAGAATATTAACAGGTCCAGAAGTGTAGTGAAGTGATGGTGTCTGAGGTTCAGCTCTTATACCCAGTGGTGCCCTTGAAGTGGGGTAGACTTCAAAGAAAGGTATTTGAAATGCACAGAGGTCCTGTCATTCCTGCCCTGGCTCCAGACTCATACCAGGAGAGTATGCAACCCTTTTTGTGGGGACAAGACACAGCCTATTCAGTTGTAAGTGAGGCTGGATCCAGCTCCTCTCCTCCATCTTGCCAGGAAGTCTCACCGAGTCACATGTAAGCTCCCATTGCATATGACTGTCTACGGGGAATACACAAAAGCCCAGCTGTCACCCACTCCACAGACATGTGATCAGAGACAGGCAGCAGGAAACAAATGGCTGGAGTAAGAAAATGTCAGCTTTCTAAAAGTGGCATTTTCAGAATTGCAATTTAAAATCCGATCTCACCATAAGTTTGTATTTTAAATTGTAATACCAGAGGCACCAAACATGAAAAGTCTAACTCTTCACCACTGAAAATTACACCTATGAAATATAATAAGGTACTCCAAATATTATCCTATAGGAGAGATGGGCCTTGCACTAGTGAAAAACAACTTTGGAAGTTTCTCATTACCAGGACATGTCAAACATGTTCTGCCTTTCAAGTATGTTGCACCCTGCTCTCTAGGTTGTCCAGGGTCTAACCTAGGAGTGACATATGTATAAAAAGGGGAGGTTTGGATCTAGAAAAAGGCTTATTTTCTGAAGTTGACACAGCAGTGTAAAACTACACAAACAGGCTCCCTAGCTGCAGGCCTCAGACATAGTTAAGAGGCTACTTAAGTGGGTGGCACAATGAGTGCTGCAGGCCCACAAGTAGCCTTTAATTTACAGCCCCTATCTGCACATAGTACCACTTTACGAGGGACTTATAAGTAAATTAAATATGCCAATTGCTGATAAGCCAATATTAACATGATTAGGGGAGACAGCACCAGCACTTTAGCACTGGTTAGCATTGGTAAAGTGCACAAATTCCTATTACTAGCAAAAACGAGGAAAGAGAAGTGGAGGAGCTAGGCAAAATGTTAGGTCGGGTGACCACTCTAACACTGTCAGGTATAACACATGTCCCCCCACACAACTGAAAGTGAGAAGAGCTACCCAACCCCTCAGGGGTCCTCTTCACTGAGGCAGAAGAACCTGGAGAGACCATCAGCATTGGCATGGTCTGACCCTGGACAGTGCTCCACCATAAAGTCCATTCTTTGTGGGGATATGGACCACCTCAACAGTTAGGGATTTCCACCCCTCATCTGCATGAGCCATCTGAGGGGCCTGTGGTCTGTCTGAACCAGGCAGTGAGTCCCAAACAGGTATGGTGTCAACTTCTTTAGTGCCCAAGCAACAGGAAGAGCTTCTCTCTCAATTGTAATCTATCTCTGATCCTGTGGAAGTAGTATCTTGCTAATCAAGGCTACTGGTTGGTCTAGGCCTTCTTCATTTAGCTGTGCTAAGACCGCCTCTATGCCATGCTCTGAAACGTCCATCTGCACAATGAATTCCTTGGCCACGTTGAGGGTATCAAAGACTTTCTGGCAAGCCTCAGTCCAAGTTACCACGATGGGCTGCTTCTTCATAGTCAACTCAGATAAGTGAGCAAAATTGGTTCTATAGCCCTTAACAAATATTCTTTGGTATCCTGTGAGGCCCAGAAAACCTCTCACTTCTGTCTAGGTTTTAGGTGGATGCCAGGCCATAATAGTCTCAATCTTTGCCTGCAGAAGCTGCACCTTGCTCCCACCCACCAGGTGACCCAGGCACACCACACAACCCTAGAAACACAAAAGGATGATGGACAGAGTGTTGAAACTTTCAGTCTTGACCCTGTTACCCATGGGAACAGTCCAGCCTGTACTGCCAGGCCAGGTCCTTCCTGGACCAGAAACAAGCATCTTAGGACCAGTTTCAAGGTACCACCCTTCATCAGCCAGGCTAGCTTGAATCCATTGGCACAGTGAGCAAGGGACCCACGTCTGGGCATACCCTTCCCACTTAGAGCATCTTTAGCAACACAAAAGGATGATGGACGGAGAGTTGACATTTTTCAAACACTAACCCTCAGTCACAAATATGGGTTTAATCCATTGTTCTTTTGCTCACCATGCCACCCCAGTTTGGACCCAGAGATATGCAAATCAGTCTTGACCCTGTTCCCCATGGGAACAGTCCAGCCCGAACTGCCAGGACAGGTCCTTCCTGGACCGGAAACATGTATCCTTGGACCAGTTTCAGGGTATCATCCTTCATCAGCCTGGCTAGCTTGAATCCAGTTGCACAGTGAGCATGGGACCCACGTCTGGGCATACCCTTCCCACTTAGGGTAACTTTAGCTACACAAAAGTATGATGGAGAGAGTTTTGAAAGTTTTCATACACTCACCCCCAGTCACAGATTTGGGTTTAATCCATTGTTGAAGCTGATGAAAGGTGATACCCTGAAATCGGTCCCAGGATACCTAAATCCTGTCCAGGGAGGACCTGGCTTGGCAGTTGGGCAGTATTACTCCCACTGGGAGCAGGGTCAAGACTGATTTGCATATGGATGGGTTCGAACTGGGGTGACGTGGCAAGCAAAATAACAGTGGATTAAACCCAGATCTATGACCAGGGGGTGAGTGTTTGAAAAGTTTTAACACCCCGTCCATCATTTTATTATATGATATTACACCACAGAACCCTGCACTATATGGCACTTACAGGCCAGACAAGGCCTGAGGTACCCTAACAGAGTAGGCATAGAGGAGTTCAATGGGTTTTTACCCTACCACCAGTGCAGTCACTGGCCTCAGAGGGATGGCCTCTGGTAGCGGGTGGTATGGTTCAACAAGACCAGGAGAACCTGGTGCCTAAGGCTGTCATGGGGTCCAAGGGTCCTATGGTGCCACTGACCACCCTTTCAAAGCAGTGTCAATGACTGGTAATTGGATCAGGAGAGCTTTTAGCTTTTTCCCTGATTTTACACTTCCTGGAAGGTGGAACAGGACCTGCAGAGTTCCTTTGAGGCTGTCTCTGTTCTGGGCAATAGAAGTGGGAGACAAGCCTGCTGAGGTTCTTGTCTTGCCCTACATGTCCTGTCAGGGATATTTCATGAGCCAAACTCAATAGGAAGGTCCTGTACCACTGGTGGACCAACAGCACACAGGCTGCCCCAGTACCAGAAGCTCACTATATAGAAGATGATTAGGTGATCCCCAGAGGCGTCACCTGCTGCCTGGACTGCGGCTTGCACCTCATACCCTCAAGAGTGGGACACTACTTCTGCACCTTGCAGAATTCCTCTGTGGTAGGCCCACCCTCAACTTGCCAGCCAGCAAGTTCAGGCAGGTCACCTAGGGCAGCAATGGTCTCCCCAGTTGGCTACCCGGTTGACTCAGGGGCCTCCTTCTCAGAGACTCTATCCATCAGGGACAGTGGGAACTTGGGGGCTGGTTTTCCACACCCCTTGCCCCTCTTCTTTTAGGCAGCTGTCTGGTCCATTGTTCCAGGCTCCAGATGCCCTTGATCGTGTGGTCATACAGACCCACTCAGGGAATCCCACCATCCACAACTGTGATATAACCTCTACCTCCCTCCAGGCAGGGTGCTCCAGGTTCATTGCCGAACAGACAATCTATGGTCATGGCAGTGCAGCTACTTTTTGAGAACCTTTGAGAACCTAAGACCTCCACCCAGGATCTCACGATTATATGTGACTTTTTCTAACATCCTGGGGATTCTAAAAATAGCCAGGATTTGTGAATTCCCCTGTAGGGGACTGAGAAAATAGGCAAAATATAGCTGCGTTTTGAGATTTTTGAAAAAAATAGGGAAAAGTGCTCTACATAAAAGTGTTTGTTTTTCCTTAAAAATGGCATCCATGAATGGTTTGCTGTACTAAAGTCACCTTCTTCCCAGATTTTATGAACATGCAGAGCAGAATCAAACAATTTAATTTTGTATCAAAGTTTTAGCATTTTTCTAAGAGGTAGCCTATTAAATGTTTTGTACTTTTAAGCTACTTCTAATTTGTGGTGGATTACGGTGTAAAACCCATGGGTGATTCAAAAAAGCTATACATTTCTGAAAACTAGACACAATTCTGAACAAGGGGGTTGTATGTGTAGATCCCTCAAAGTTCACCCAAGGGAACTAACAGTTGAAATAAAGAAATATTAAAAATTAGTTGGAAAAAACAGGCATTTGATACAGCATTGTCATCTTTAACTTTTTCTCGTGATGACAGATTGACAAAAGCAATACACCATTACATCTGCCAAGCTCTTCTGGTTGAGGGGATATATAGGGAATGTAGGTTCCCCAAGAGCCCAAGGTTCTCAAAGCGAACAATTGAGCTGCACCATACAATGGGTTTTCATTGACTACTGAGTATAGACCAATTCCTATAGTGAAATAGGTAGAGTGAAAAATGGGTATCAAGGAAACATATGTATTTCTGAAATCAGTACAAGATATAGAACTTAGAAGCCATTGTTATTTCTATATTTCTGAATTTGTGAATACCCACAGTAGCAAATGATTTGGAGTGTATTTTTGAAAATGCCATTTTTTTATACACTAGTTTACATTAGAAAGGCACAAATGCAGCAAAATCTAATTAGTAATAACAAATATTCTACTATTATATGCTCCCACAAGTCTCCAGATAAAAATGGTACCTCACTTGTGTGGGTAGAGCTAGTGCCCGCAAAAGGAAACAGCCCAAAAAAGCAACATGGATGCAGTGCATTTTTCTGCCCAAAACTGACCCTCTATTCCCAAAATGAGTAGCTCTAGATTTTTGGGTGCTAGCTAAGCTTCCACCTAGGGAAACCTATCCAACCTGTAATGTTTATAAGCTAGACACCTAGGGGTATCAAGGGTGGGCAGACTTGAGTGGCTTTCACCAAGTTTTGTTACCCAGAATCCCTTATAAACCTCACATTGTGACAAAAAAAATACATACATTTTCCTCACATTTCTGTGCTGGAAAGTTCTAGAATCCATGGAGAGACACAAACTTCCTTCTACCCGGCAAGTACACAAGCCTCCAATAAAAATGGTACCTCACTTGTGTAGGTAAACCTAGTGACCAGGACATCAAATGGCACAAAACGCAGCATGGACACAGCACATTTTTCCACTCAAAAGGGCCCTCTTTTCCACTGTGGTTTGCTCTGGAGTTTGGACCCTAGCTCAGCTGCCACCTAGGGAAACCTAGCCAATCTGTACATGTTTGAAAAATAGACATATAGGGGTATCCAGGGTATGATGACTTGTGTGGTTGTCGCTATATTTTATAACACAGAAATCCTTGCAAACCTGAACCTTTCACAAAAAACACACTTTCCTCACATTTCTGTGATAGAAAGTTCTAGAATCCATGGTGAGCCACAAACTTCTTTCCACCTGGCTGTCCCCCAAGTCTGCAGATAAAGATGGGACCTTACTTGTGTGGGCAGACCTAGTGCCTGTGACAGGAAATTTCCCAAAACCCAACATGGATGATGCACATTTTACCACCCAAAACTGACTCTCTTATCCCATTGTGAGTGTCTGCAGATTTTGGACCCTAGGTGAGGCGCAACCAGGGAAAATTAGTTAAACTGTTCATTTTTAAAAACTAGACACCTAGGGGTATCCAGGGTTGGCTGGCTTGTAGGGTTCCCACCACATTTTGTTACCCAGAATCCCTTGCAAATCTGAAACTTTGAAAGAAAAGCACATTTTCCTCACATTTCTGTGATAGAAAGATCTAGAATCTTTGGGGATTCACAAACTTCCTTCCACCTGTCATTGCCCCAGTTCTCCCAATGAAAATGGTATCTCACTTGTGTCGGTACACCTAGTGCCCGCGACAGGAAACGGCCCGAAACACAACAGGGATGTTGTACATTTTTCCACCGCAAAGTAACCCTCACTTCCCTATCAGGATAGCTCGAGATTTTGGACCTTAACTCAGCTGCCACCTGAGAAAACCTAGCCAACCTGTACATTTTTGAAAACTAGACACCTAGAGGTATTTAAGAAGGGTTGACTTGCATGGCTTTTACCATGTTTTCATTACCCATAATCCCATGCAAGTCTGAAACTTTGACAGATAAACACATTTTCCTCACAGGTCTGTGCTAAAGTTCTAGAATTCGTGGGAAGCCACAAACTTCCTTCTACCTGGCATTCCCCCAAGTCTCTTGATAAAAATAATACCTCACTTATGTGGGTAGACATAGTGCCCGTGGCAGGAAATGACTCAAAACGCACCATGGGCGCTGCACATTTTTCCACCCAAAATCTACGTCTTTTCCCAATGTGGGTAGCTCTAGATTTTAGACCCTAGCTCAGCTGCCCCTAAGGAAACCTAGCCAAATGGTACATTTTTTAAAACTAGACATCTGGGGGTAGCCAGGGTGTGCTGACTTGCATGGCTCTCACCACGTTTTGTTACCCAGAAAGCGTTGCAAACCTGAATCTTTGACAAAAAACACATTTTCCTCACATTTCTGTGATGGAAAGTTCCAGAATCCATAGGGAGCCACAAACTTTCTTGTACCTGGCATTCCCCCAAGTCTCGTGATAAAAATGGCACCTCACGTTTGTGAGAAGACCTAATGCCCGTAACAGGAAATGGCCCAAAACGCAACATGGACGCTGGACATTTTTCCACCCAAAACTGACCCTCTTTTCCCAATGGGGTTAGCTCCTGGTTTGGACCCTAGCTCAGGTTCCACTTAAGAAAAATGAGCTAATCTGCACATTTTTGAAAACTAGACAACTAGGGGTATCCACGGTAGGTTGACTTACATGACTCTCACCACGTTTTGTTACCAAGAATCCGTGGCAAATCTGAAACCTTGACATAAAAACATATTTTCCTCACATTTCTGTGATGTAAAGTTCCAGAATCTGCAGGGAGCCAG
The DNA here is from genome assembly GCF_031143425.1 of Pleurodeles waltl. NCBI lineage: Eukaryota > Metazoa > Chordata > Amphibia > Caudata > Salamandridae > Pleurodeles > Pleurodeles waltl. The sequence goes on along the minus strand of NC_090440.1, from coordinate 1,188,474,932 downwards.
ACACTTCCTTCCGGCCAGCATCCCCCCAAGCCTCCTGATAAAAATGGTACCTCACTTGTGTGACTGGACCAAGTGCCTGCATCAGAACAAATCAAACCAAGGTCAAGGAGGATCTCTTTGCAATGACTCCTATTGATGTTCGTTTGATCTGTTCCTGCCACGGGGATTAGACCTATCAACACACGTGGGGCAGCATTTGTATTGTGACAAGTTGGGAAATACTGAGTGGTGGGAATTTTGTGGTTTCCTTCTGATACTGGAAGAATAAGTGTTAGACCTGACATCCTTAGGGTGGTCACCCCTAACATTTTGCCTGCATGCTCTACTTTTCTGACACAGTTTTTACTGGCTTTAGGACTCTGCGTTCTTTGCCACTGCTAACCAGTGCTAAAGTGCATATGCTCGCTCCCTTAAAACATGGTTACATTGGCTCATACCCAATTGGCTTATTAAATTTACTTGTAAGTCCCCAGTAAAGTGCACTACATGTGCCCAGGGCCTGTAGATTAAGTGCTACTACTGGGCCTGCAGCACAGGTTCTGCCACCCACATGATTAGTCCCTTAACCATGCCTCAGGCCTGCCACTGCAAGGCATGTGTGCGCAATTTCACTGCCACTTTGACTTGGCATTTAAGAGTACTTGCCAAGCCTTAAACTCCCCTTTTTCTACACATAAGTCCCCCCTAAGTTAGGCCCTCAGTAACCCCTAGGGCAGGGCACATACCTGTGTAGTCTATATGTCCTGGTAGTGTAAAACTCCTACTCCTACTGCTGTGAGACCTGCTCCTTTCATAGGCTAACATTAGGGCTACCCTCATATGCTGTTTTAGTGGTAGATGATTCTGATCTGAAAGGGGTAACAGAGTCATATTTAGAATGGCCAGAATGGTAATACAAAATCCTGCTGACTGGTGAAGTTGGATTTAATATTACTATTTTAGAAATGCCACTTTTAGAAAGTGAGCATTTCTCTGCACTTAAATCCTTTTGTGCCTTACAATCCACGTCTGGCTAGGTTAGTTGACAGCTCCCTTGTGCCTTTCACTCAGACAACCCCAAACACAGGATGCTCAGTCACACCTGCACACATCTGCATACTGAATGGGTCTATTTGGGCTGGGAGGGTGGAGGGCCTGACACTTACATTTGAAAGGACAATGGACTATCATACCCCCTACTGGGACCCAGGCAGACAGGATTGAACTGAAAGGGGACCTTGTGCACTTCTAAGCCACTCTTTGAAGTCTCCCCCACTTCAAAGGCACATTTGGGTATTTAAACCGGGTCTTTAACCCTACCAACTCAGACGCTTCTTGACAAGATACCTCTTGGGAAAGAAACTCTGAACCAGAACCTGCAACCTGCTAAAAGAAGCTGCCAGGCTGCCTAAAGGACTCACCTGGACTGTTTGCTGTAAAGGACTGCTGCCTTGCTGTTGCTCTGCTGCCTTGCTGGCCTCTGGCTCGGCTGAGAACTGCTCTCCAAGGGCTTGGATTGAGCTTGCCTTCTGATGCTGAAGTCTCAGGGCGAAAAAGACTTCACTTTCTGCAAAGAAATCCTCGTGCACTGAAAATTCAATGCACAGCCTGCTGAAAACGACACACAGCCTGCACTGCGATGAGAAACTTGCCACACAGCCAAACTGGAACGATGCAGCCCGACTTCCCGAGTGAAGATCGAGGCAGCGCCTGCGTTGCGACTGGAAATTCACCACACAACCTTCTTGATCGATGCACAGCCGAGCCGGAATGACGCAGCGCCTGCCGTGCAACAGAAAATCTGATGCATCACGGAACTACGCAAGCCTGCGACTTCGCCCCACATGCCCAGGATTTCCCCGTATCATCCCTGGGTGCAACAAAGATCCCCGCACTGCAGTGAGAAACCCGGACCGCACGCCAAAGTAACAACGCAAGTCCTGTGATGCGGGAAAAGTAACAACGCATCGTCTGTGGGTGTTGGAAAATTCGACGCACACCCTCTCTTTTTCCATGCAACCTCCTCCTTTGTGATCTCTGTGCGGGTAATTTTTGACGCACACCAGGTACTTTGACAAAACAAGCATTAATTGTGTATTTCTTATCTAAGGACTATTTTAAGACTTCTGAAATTAATATTTCAACTTGTACTTATTGCATCTTGATCATTTTTTACCTTAATCTACTCAGATAGATATTCTATATTTTTCTAAATCTGTGTGGTGTATTTTTGTGGTGTTATACTGTGTTATTGCATGATTTATTGCACAAATACTTTACACATTGCCTTCTAAGTGAAGCCTGACTGCTCAATGCCAAGCTACCAGAGGGTGGACACAGGATAATTTGGATTGAATTGTGTGTGACTTACCCTGACTATAGTGAGGGTCCTTGCTTGGGCAGGAGAGATGTCTACATCTCTACATCTACATCAGGGGGTAACCAAAGACCCAATTTCTAACAAAAAGGCACAGTAGTACAAGGAAAATGTGTGGTTTTTGTATGAAAACCTGTTTGGATCCACAAGAGGCACAACACCCTGTACTCCCCTAAATGTCTTGTTTACATAAATATCTGGAGTTGGTAGATATTCCCCAGAGACAATGTACATCCTGGCAGCAAAAACGAAAAGATGAATATTACATCACAACCATCTGTTCCTGAAGTGCACACATATACTGGTTGGATTTGGCGCCAGGGTGAGTGATGGTTCAAAATGTAAAATGTTATTAACAAGAGATTTCACAAACATGAAATACACTGTTCATAGTGTAAAGGTTAAACAACTGAGCCAATGTCTCACAGCTTGTGAGCTGTAAATCTGTGTCAAGGCACCAACTGCTTTACAGTCCATTCACATACATTTCATATGTGGCACACACAAGACCATTCACACCGCCAGCTGCAGGCCCAGAACATTAGAACACTCACATCAACAGACAGCTCCTTGGAAGGGCCCATTACTTTCATACGCCCATATGATCGACACAGCAACCACACCAGCTGGTAGGTGATGGAGTGTGTGGACTGGAATTTGGCTAAGAGTGTGTGAAGTGACCAGCAGCAGGTCACTACTCACACTCCACCAGTCAAATGCAAGCTCACACAAACCGGAAGCCAAGCGTCAGCTCACACACACCGCCAGCCAAGTACCAGCTCACACAAACCACCAGCCAAGCACCAGAAAAGCACAAACCAATTGGAAGTAAATACAGGACTACAAACACAACAGCTCTAACTAATTACATTACACTAATGCCAACCGTGAAACTGAACCAAAAATATAAAACAATACAGACCAGTCAGTTCACTTCTACTGTTATGGTTGCTCCCAGAAATTCTGTTGTCTGTGGTACAATGCAAAACATGTGGGCACACACAGCCCAGGGTTAGAAGGACACTCGGGCAGTGCATACAACTCTCCTTCCACACGCCTCTTCACATACAGACTCTACATCTCTTACAGGGATTGTTTTTTTTATGGTGTTGGAGGAATTTAATCAACAAAGTGGCGATCTTTCAATCTAACCACATACTCCACCACTCAAACTCCAGGAACACTTGCCTGTTCTACTACAATAAGGCTGCCTTTCACAGACTGACAAAACTGAAAAAATGTCATCTTTGACACTTGAGAACAGTCCTTGAATACAACAAAGGCAATGAAGGTTGCAAGAATTAACAAATGGATAGCCAACTTCCTATACCAAATGCAAGCCTTACAGCAGTGTACGGTTCCAACCTCCTATCTACTCTTTCAATACCACCCATGTGCTCATTGTAGTCTAAAAGGCACACAGATTTGTGCATGTCAGATACCTGACCCCAAACAGTCACAGGTGAAGTACTTTCATTATGGATGGTAGCCAGCATGTAGACATCTCTCCTGCCTGCAAATTTCACAGCTTTCAGTTCATCACTATGCAAGGCACTGCGCTGTTCCCTCTCAACTTTTCTACAAACAGGCTCCTTTCAATAACCTTTATGATTAGAATGGACCATGGCACAAGCAACAGTGTCCACTTTTAACAATTCTCTGAAGAATTGCACACCAGTGTAGAAGTTATCTAAATATAAATGGTGATCTTTGTTAAAAAGTCTTCTACCAAGTTCCTACACAATTTACTCACTAACTCCAAAGGTGAACGGACAATCAGGGGTTCAATAGTGGAATCCCCACCAGTGTACACCCTGAAATTATAGACATATCCCGTACTACTCTTAGACAGCTTTTACATCTTAATTGCTTAATGTGCCCTTTTGCTAGGAATGTACTGCCTAAAACCAAACTGCCCTTGAACAGGACCAAAGGCTCATTCACAGCTATTTTTTCCTAGGAAATAGGGGCCAGATGTATGATTCTGGCCCATTGCGATTCGGTAATTGCGATTTTTAAGAAATCGCAATTACTGACTCGCAAAGGGCCATGTATCACATTTGCGATTCGGTAATTGCGATTTCTTAAAAATCGCAAATGCAATTACCGAATCGCAAATTGCGATACTGGCCCCATTCGCTGCTATGGGCCTGTTGGCCCATCGCTGCGAATTTTTTGCATTTCCTAAATTGCGATTTCTGAACCAGAAATCGCAATTTGGGAAATGCAAAAGGGCAGGGTGCTGGGGGCATAAGGCACCCTCTCCTGCACCCCAATTGTTTTTTTTTTTTTTTTTTTAACAATGTAAAGTACACACATGCCAAAAGGGCATGTGTGCTTTACATATTAAATTTAAAAATGCAGTTTTACTGCATTTTTAAATTTTGCACCAGGTTACCACCTGGTTGCAGACAATGGTATTTTGCATGTGCAAAATACCATTCTGCGAAAAATCGCAATTTGCGATTTTTTGCAGAATTGCCTTGTGACCTGGATTTTGCGAATCGCAAATTGCGATTCGCAAAATCCAGGTCGCAATGCAGAAAATCGCAGTTTTTGCGATTTTCATTTTGTGGTCTGCGAATGCCTTTGATGCATTGCAGACCACGATTTTGCACTCGCAAACGGCTGATTTCGCTGTTTGCGAGTGCAAAATCATTTGATACATCTGGCCCTAGATCTCTGAAAATCAGTCTACAAAGTGATGAGGGACAGGCTGAATCTTAAAAAAGATGGTCACAATCAGGGTGATCTTGTGTCAACAATGAAGCATTAACAACAAAATGCAGCATCTGAAGCAGAAGCAAATACCCACCAAGATTCATGATTGCAGGAAATAAGGCCGCTCCCATTAAGGGACCGGTAGACCAATATGAAGACAGCAACAGCTTCCTTATCAACCATATCAAAAAAGTTAACCTATGAACTTCTTCAACTTATCCAGATTTGTGGGTGTCCACCAGGTAGCTCTAGAGCAGGGTTTAAGTCTGGCACTGTTGTCCCTTAAATACTGTTTAGCATACAAATTAGTCTGCCCAACAATCTCATTCAAAAATACAATGTCCATAAACAATTGAAATAAATTTATAGGCAAAAAGTTTTCAGTAATCACGTTGCACACTGTGAAACCAGTAAAGGCAGGCACCGCCGCCTGCACCATGTTTTCAGTTTAAAACAAGGCTCCGTTATCAGCATAATGCTTCTTTTGGCAGGAGCTTGGCATCCCCCCCGGATCAATTGAGGCCCCTCTAGAGGGGCTCGCCCCACACTTCGAAGTCCCTTGCTCTAGGTCTGCTGATGTTAAAAATTCTTCAGGATGGAATTGGTGTGGAGTCAGCCCTGCTGCACCATGGTCAAAACGACTTCATAGCTGTTCTTTGTCTCTACTGTAAAAGTCTGTTGCCCCAAAGCACCCTTTGTTTCCTCTGTTACCAAAAAAGGCACACGAGCCTGAGGCTGCAGCCTATAAAAGCAGCAGAGCTATACTAGTGTCAGGTGTTGAATTCTGGGTCTGGAGTTGTTGGAGAAGGATACTAGACCCAAAAGGTATTTTACAGTTCATAATTATACAGTGCTCCGGTGATTCTTTTGTTCGCTTTCCTAACCTATGCTGTTCTCAGAACTGAAACGTTATGATATGTTTGTTACATTAAGCTATCCAATATTGAATATTGTCTTTGTTTTGTCATCTACTTCTTATTTAAAACAGCCCATATAGCTTTTTTAATGTGATTCTCCTTCGTATGGATATTAAATCTGCATGCCAGCAGTGAAAAAATGGCACATAATGAGTATATGAGAGGCTTTGACATGACGATAAAATAATGGACTTACATTGTTTTAAAATGACCTCTCTGAGAAGGTTACTCTACCAACTGCTGGCTAGGTATAAAAAACAGTGGACAATGCACTGCAAGTGGCAGATTTACTATCGTTCGGTGTTGGGGTCGCATCACGTTTGTGGCAGAGCCTGAAATGCAAAATAATTGTTGGTATTTATGAGGCATGCAAAGCCAGTTTGGAAGGCTTTGTGAGGTTTAGTTAATACAAAGTGCCTGCTGCCTTGCATTACCTTACATTGGAAAGCCATTTCTTGGGTGGAGCATGGGTGTACCCAGGCATCTACCTATGGATTTTAGTGCATTCCCAGACTCTCTAAGCTAGTCAACTTGGTGATGAATCAAAATGCTATGCCTCCCCAAGTGAGGAATAACAAGCCGAAATATCTTTATTTCGCCCTCTTATTTCCTCTTTCCACGTGTGCTGCATTGCAGCACACATAAAAAAGGTACACGCCTCTAACAATTGCTTTTGTGCGGGAAGGTATTGCTTCCTGCACATAAAACAATCTTGCCAATAACACAGGCACCCTTGCACCCTTCATTGGTGCTATGCAGCTAAAGTGTGCCAGCGCAGGGAAAAAGTTGAAGAGTGCCATATCTCAGTAGCCAATTTTCTTGCTTGCTCCTGTTCCACATAACCACATTAAGGGGCGTGGCCTAGCAGGCAATGGCGGAGGAGCGGTGTGTTTTTAGCTCCTCCGCCTGACGAAGAGCCTGGAGACAATTATCCTGACTATACGAGGCCAACGATAATGGTATCAATGGGGATTACCCCCTCATTCCTCTGAGAAAGCAGTTCTGTCCAAAACAGAGCTACATTTGAAGAATCAAGGCAAGAATGCCAAAACACCTGTGAATCTCCTTATGAATAAGATGGTGACCACCATGATCAGAGTCCACTGGAGAAGACGGATCGCGTTAAGGGGAACTAACAGCAGGTTTCGCAGATCAGGCAGCACACAGATAAAGGAGATGCCACATCACGATATAATACAACACCAACCAAGTGAGCAGCGACATCAGCTCCCTCCTCCCTCTCCTTCCCATCGCAGAGCAAACAGACATTCAGGCCCGTATTTATACTTTTTTTAGCGCCGCATTTGCGCCGCTTTTTGTCGCAAAACGGCGCAAACCCACAAAATACAATGGTATTTTGCAAGTTTGCGCCGTTTTTGCGTCAAAAAACAACGCAAATGCGGCGCAAAAAAAGTATAAATACGGGCCTCAGACTCTAACCGAGCCCCGTCAGGTCCCATGTAATCCACATGCAGGTGCCACCGAGCACTCAGTTCAAAGGAGGAACAATAATGCCTGTAAGCAAGATGGCCGGGAGAACGGCTACATAAGTGGTATCGGTTTAGGCTGCAGTGTGATAGAGTACAGGACCCCTTCCACCATCTCCTGCAAGTGCCGACCTTAGCCGAGGGATCGGCATTGCTGAGAGATTGTACAAGGGGAGTAAATGAAGCGCAGGCTTGCCATATCCACCTGAAACGTGCACATAACTGGCTGACACAACCTAATTGGCTGAAATCGTCCTCTCTGGGGCCAAACTTACCACTAAATAGTGACAGGGACGCACAGTGCAACCCCATGAGCAAGGAAAAGAGACTTTCAATCCAGTTCATGTGGAAAAGGAATCCTAAAGGCTAAAGAGTTACCAGATTAGGAGAGAGCCATAACAATCTGACTGGAGCTGTGACATACCTCGAAGGGGTGGTGAATCAGAGAGAGTACCAATAAAGTAATCAAAGTACGTGCCACTAAAATACAGTCCCGCTGATTCCAAACCCCCAGGGAGGAGCCTGACTCTGTATACATCATGCAGCAGGCAGAGTGACAGGAGGGCAGCGCTGCCGCCTCCAGAGCGTCAGGAGACGCATTAAAACTCAGACACACAACCGCGGCACAGGACGCGCTGATTCATAAACCCCAATGGGGGAGCCTCACTTTGCGTACATCACCCAGCAGGCAGAGCGGTGGGAGGGCCTTGCTGCCACCTCTAGAGCATTAGGAGATGCATTAAAACTTAGGCACACGACCGAGGTGCGGGAAACACTGATTCCAAACTCCCAGGGGGGAGCCTGACTTTGCATACATTGCCCAGCAGGCAGAGCGGCAGGAGGGCCATGCTGCCACATCTAGAGCATCAGGAGATGCAGTAAAATCTAGGCACACAACCGTGGTGTGGGACGCACCCGAACGAAGATCAGGCCAAGTGCGGGCCCGTCTTCGTCCCTCATCATCCAGCAGAGGCTGGGTTGGGCTTACCTCCCCTTCGCTCCCTGGTTGAAAGGATATTTAGGGATAAAAAGCTGCACTTAACCAGTGCTCAGGGGTACTGAGAGTGCCCCAGAAATGACTGAGAATGGGTAAGCGTAAGGCAGGGGTTATTGAAACTCTGTCTAGCAGTGCCAAGAAACCTAAAAAGCAAACAGGATTGACCTAACGGGGGCCATCGGTGAATGATGATCCAGGTACTCTTTCAGAAATTGACAATCTCGTTGGGGAGGTGGAACTATTGCTAAAGGGCAAACTGCCCAAGAGGACAAGGAAGGAAACATGTAGTAAGGTCCCCAACATGTTTACCAAATCAAAACCTATAGCTGGACGCTCTCAGACTAGTGACAAGGTTACGCTAACGTCCAGTGATAAAAACGTGTGCAACCAGTTATGTTGTAGCTGGATTTTCAGTTGTGCCCACACCCCCATCAAGCATTCACGTTTCACCTACTGTAATAGTAAACAGGCCCATACATTGCACAAACAGGTTTGCCCCTCTGGCAGTAATCAATAGCACCATCTCACTTATTGGTAACACAGGTAAAATACAGGAAGAAACAAACAAGCATACCACTAACTGTGAATCTCTCTGGCACGAAATAAATGTACTTAAAATGATGGTTGCCGAATTAGTTAGTAAGATGGATAACCTGACAGCAAAACTGGAAAAGCATTGTTGCCTCTTCCGGGGCAGTTGTAATGACCTCTAAGAAGGGCACAAGATCCAAGGAGAGAACAAGAGACCGCCTACCCAGGTAGCAGCAAAAATCTGGGGACGGTCCCTGAAGAGACAAGTGACTTATTTGACCTGAGGCCAAACATTCTACCAATGGGGAGGATTGAATGGGGTACTAAGTCTCGTAGTCCTAGGAGTACTCATGATTATTTGGTGAAAACAACTCCTCCAGCTCGCCCTAGTTTAAAATGTAATCTGGTTCCAGATAAACATCACTGTAGGAAACGTCACACTGCAGCTGGAAGACATCATCAAACTCATGACAGTGACACTTGTAGACTGTGGGGATCAGATCTGCTTAACTTAGGTGCCTAAACTAAGCAAGGGTTCTCATGAGGCTACTGGATCCTTGGTTAACAAAGTCATATTTTGGCTTAGATACCAATGCAATTGTTTGTCTATAGTAAGATCAGATATCATCCATGCGAGGACATATTTATCTAAGTAGGCTCCAAATGACCACATCATAGCTCAATTAATTTCTAATACCTTGGTCAATAATCTCATAGGCTTTGAACAACACACTGGTCGATCAAGGGAATGCACATCATTAGCAATCAGCATGAAACTGGGCCCTCTGGAAGCTGGACATTGGAATGACTCTGGAAGGGGTGCCTTGTACATGTACAAAAAGAATTGTAAACCATGGCTCAAATGTTCCCCGCCCCTCAACCTAGTTCCCTAGATAAAGTGGACTGACTGTATACGGGGATTGATGCAGGGATGAATTCTCATTTGCTTACCCCTAAGCAGGCATGCTTATATAGAAAGGGATTGGCTGAGGCGAAGTTGGCCCCTGATGATCCTCCTACTGTTAGTCCTATGGTAACCAGCAATGAGACAGCACATGAAAAAGATCTAGTAGGCGCAGAGGATCACCTCGGAGAAGGGACTAGCAGGATCTATCTGCACGACCCACATCGGGCAGTGCAGCAGACTCCCCCTGACAGCCCTATTGGGCTGGGGGGGTGGGCAAAGTCTCAGAGTAGCTTGGTAGGGGGAAAATACACTACCCCCAGTAATCAGCTTTTATTGATGTTGTGGAATTTAGCAGGGATCAGGCACAAATTGGGAGAAAACGAGTGGGTTTCCCATAAAGAGAAATGTGATATCTGTATGTTCCAAGAGAACTGGGCCACAGATAAAACATTTATTAATGGCTATACTTCCTATAGCAAAGAGGCCAAGCCACCCCAGAAGTTTGGAAGAGCTAGTGGGGGGGCTGCTGACTCTTGTAAAGAATGATCTATCCAGCCGCCGCAAACTTTTGCAAACAGACTCATTAGATATCTTGGGCATTATTATAATCTTCCCCTCGGGACTGCATTTTGCTTTTATTAACATCTACATACGACATGGACTAGGTAGTGAGGAGGCCCCTACTTTATCTCTGTTAGAGGATACATTTGAACATCTGGATAGTGGGATGAAGATTATAGTAGCGGGCGGGTGACTTCAACATAACATTTGAACCGTCCACCCTCTTGAAAAAGGTCACTGCCTCGGAAGATAAATTCTGGAATAATCCATCTATGGCAAGGAACTCCTGCAAGAATCATTCAGCCTCTGCCCTTAAGATAGTTTCAATGATGGCCAATTGGGGTCTTAAGACCTGTAACGGCTGCACAATATCTGATTCTGGGATGGCATAAACATTTAAGTTAAGTGGGGCACACATTCTAGTATCATTGATTACATTCTCTTAGATGTTAGACTGTGGGGCCTTTTGGGGATCTGACAGTTGGAAATCACCTGGATAGTGACCACAACTCCCTCTTTTTATTGTTAATAGGGGATCCAGTAGGGAAAGCTAACACTATTCACGAGTTGACGACCTTTGAGCCCGAGGTGGGCAGTAATGGCCGCTACCTGTCTTGGCCCGCTATGGTGGCCAATAGGAATTCGCACTCAGAGATATATGATCTCTTTGTATCCCATCTCTCCGAGTACGAGGGCTTTCTTCCCATGCATATCCTGATTTTAGAAGTACACAATATGTTTTTTATTAAACTAAAATAACTTTTTTTTTAGGGATAACCATGGGAAGGCGATAAAGGAAAGAATGACCACCTGGTTCAACGTAGGTTGTAAAACTGCTAAATCTCACTTGAAAATGGCTTTAAGGGAGGGAGACAGAGAGGGTATCATGGAAGCCAACTAGAATATGATAGATGGTTTGTTGATCTTAAGGTCGCTTTTGACTCTATTCCACATAACATGTTATGGCAAGTATTGTTGAATATGGGGATTCCCATCAAATCTGCTTACATTGATTATAAGGTTAAACTCGATGAATTATGCTCAAGTGCGATGGGGCAAAAGGGGTGAATTAACAAACAAGATTGCTATCAGACGTGGTGTGCGCCAAGGGTGCATACTCGCCCCCACGTTATTCACCTTCTGTATGAACAAAGTGGCATAGGAGCTCTGTAATTGCACAAACGATGCCCCCTCATTAAACAATGTAAAAGTTCCCATATTACTCTTCGCTGAAGATTCTCTATTCATTTCCAGATCACCAATGGGGCTCCAAGCACTATTTGACAGACTTATGAACTTTTGTAACTCAAGAGGATTGGAACTGAATGTGGAGAAGACAACATATATGTTTTTTGGACAGAGGTGAACCAAGTAAAGACCAATCAGAGCAGGTGGTAAAATACTGCAGAGTATTGAATCATTTGAATACTACAGCAGTAGTGAATGCTTATGTCCCAAATACAGGAATCTTGTCCATCAGCTGAACATGGACCTATTGTACAGGTAATGTTTGCTAGTGATGTTTGCACTGTTTGCACTGCTGATACCAATGTTATACTTGTTTTTTATGAAAGTGAATGTTGATGAACACCCTTTTACTACCTAATACCAAAATGATTGACGCGGTCAAAGAATGGGTGGATGATGTTGCAGAGCGAATGCAGGGTACAAGATACTAAGGCCTATATTTATGAAAAATTATGCAAAACTGTGCTAATGCAGTTTTGCATAATTTTTCCTAATGCCGACTAAAGCCAGTCCCTAGAGCCATCTTTACCCACATATTTATAAACTGACGCATGATGGCGCTAAGGAATGGCTAGCATCTAAAAAAAAAAAAGACACAACCTGGTCAGGGATGGCGTTAAGGAAATTGGTGCTAGTGGGTCTGAAATGACGTAAGGCTGGTTAGCGGCAAATAATATACCTGCTAACCATCATAGCGTCATTTTTTGACGCCCAAGCAGCCGAAAAAAGACTCCTATCTAAGTGTAGAAAGGAGTCATGCCCACCACCGCAATGCCCACTACAGGGGACTAGTGACCCCTGTTCAAGCCCAACATACCCAGTGCCAGGCCTCCAATGGTACTTGGCCTCCAATGGTACTTACAAAAAATATATATATGCTTACCTAAACTTACCTGGGAGGTGGGTCCCCTTTCTGTAGTGTCCCTGTGGTGTGGTGTTCCTGGGGCTTTGGGGGGGGCATTTTTGTGCCCATTCCATGGTGTTTAGCCATGGAAATGGGCCTACCTGCATCCTAATGCCTGGTCTGAAACATGCATTGAATAATGGTGCTAAACGGGCACCATTATTTAGGCCCGCCTCGTCCTTGTGCTTTGTTTATTTTCCTGGAGATAAATATGGTGCTATGGGGTTTAGCACCGTGTTTAGGATGGGAACGCCTAACTTGCATCTCATTGATGCAAGGTGGTTTCGCACATCCTAAACACGGAGCCAACTCTTATATTTTGACACTAGATGGGTCTAGAGTGAAAATATTAATATGGAGTTAGGTTAGCGCTGCTTTAGCACCAAAATAAATGGCGCTAAAGTGATGCTAACCAACCATAAATATGGGCCTAAGAGCTATGGGTGCAAGGGCTGGATGTGCAAGGTGCAGAAAGTGAAAACCCAGAGCAACAAGCAGATGGAAAAGCTGATGTTCTTCCCCTGCACACAGTGCAAGCTTCCCTTGCACATACATATGCTGGCATCTCAAAGACATCAGCTGTTCAATGTTCTCTTTTACACAAAGGAAGAGGGCCATAAGTGCTTAACCAGTGCAAGCTTACATTACACACAGAAAATGTATCATGCAACAGGAACAGTGCAGGATTCTCACACAAACATCTATACACACACTAATAGGGTCCAGGTAAAGAGAGATTTACAGAGTAAGTAGAGTACAGTGAGGGTACAGGAGGTAAGTTTGGTGATCTTTATATGCTGTCACTATGTACGTCTCAGTGTAATACTGTAATAGCAGAAACAGAGCAGACAACTAATAAATAGACTATGAGGCCAGGTACATGTACATAAAACAAATTTTACTTTATCCATAACCACGATTGATTACAACATTGCTGTAAGAAATTGGGTTAGTGGCTGAGGGAGGTGAACCCATTGTAAAGCAGCAACCACAGTTTTTACCAGGCTGAAGTCAGAAGCAAATCTTAAATTAACTTGTGCTTGACTGTCCAGTAGGTTAGCATAGAGCAGTCGGGCTTAACTCAGACGCAACGTGTAAAGTATTTGTGCAACACTTCAAACTGCAACACATTGAAAACACAGCACAAAGGGATGCAAAACCACAAGAGCAGAAAAATAAGGTAATTTTAATCCATAAAACAAGACCAAAACAACAAAAAGAGATTTATGCAGGTTAAGAGATTTTTATGAAAATGGTGCAAAAAAGCTTGAAGCCAACTGTGGCTATCTGGTCACCCCATACCAGGACAAAGTCACAAGTTCAGGTCAACATTGATAGAGTGTGGGCTGGCTACAAGGACATACTTATGCCTGCTGAACAAAGTACCTTTAATCCTGGTTTGTGGAGAGTTGCGAGGGTCAGCTTCGAAGATGCATTGCGCAGCTGAAGCGATGCTTCAGTCCTGAGGAGCTCTGAGGCTGTGATGCAGAGTCTGGCATCGTTCTCAAGGCTGCTGTATATGAGGGATGCAAGGGCCTGAGCCAAGAATGCGTCACAGAGCAACAGTTCCGATTAAGTGACTGCTGCAATGTCATGCAGATTTTTGCTATGGATCTGATCCATGCAGCAGTGGCAATGCATCAGTTCTGCTTGGGTTTGTGCCATTCATCAGAGAAATTGCATCAGTTCCACTGGATCCACAGAGGCTGGCAGAGCACCTTAGATAAACTTCCAAAGGTCCAAAGGTCCAGGACTAGGATGGCAGCATTTGACAGATTAGACTTGCAGATGGCAGAGTCTTAGGCCCATATTTATACTTTTTTAGCGCCACATTTGCGCCATTTTTTTACGCAAAATCGGCGCAAACTTACAAAATACAATTGTATTTTGTGAGTTTGCGCTGCTTTTGCGTCAAAAAATGACGCAAATGCGGCGCTAAAAAAGTATAAATATGGGCCTTAGTGCTTTGTTCAAAGTTGGTATAGCCTTCTCTCTGTCAGGCTCTAATTAGGAGGCCAGCTAACTAGCCCTTGGTGTCATTTTGGGGTCCTAGGTTCAACAATGCTAGGACCAATCCAGGTCAGGTCAGCATTGCAGGGCAGCAGTCCTTCAGAGCCGCAGTCCAGCACATAAACCCTTGTTTGTGTAATCTTCTTGGTCGTGTTCATTTAGTAGTCAAAAATAGTATTGATTTAGTATAGGTGAAGATTATGTAGTATGCACACAAGCCGAAATATTCAAATTAGGAAATACTCCATCTACTCAAGTAATATTCAGATGCTTAGAAAGATGATCAGTAGCATTAATTCTTATCATTAAAGGAAGACCAGTAATGATTGTTGTAAACACAAGTTGAAGACTAGTTACATCAGTTCAGAACACTAAATGAAGACTAGTAGTTTCCATTGTGAACGTTTAGTGAAGATTACTAGCAATAATAATTAGCAGTAAATGAAGATAGTGTCATTGAATGTGAGCACTAAAGGAAGACTTTAAGCACTGATTATGATCACTAACAGTCATATATAGAAACTTATTTTGTGGTCACAAACCTCTGAGTCTCACAATCATAGCCTTTGCAACTGCAAAATACCTTTCTGCAATGTACAAAAGCCATTTTGAAAGTCACAAAATATTTACACCTGGCTAAATAGCATCTGCAGCCCTTTCTGAATCACAGACGGGGCTTGAAGGTCTCCCTCTCTCTGCTGGAGAGTTGCAAATATACATTTAGATAGTTTGGGTCACAACTAAGGTTGCTAACTGCTGATCACTTGCTGACCCCACTGTTTGTGTGCTAATGGATTCACAAAGGGGAAGATGTCCCCAGAGGATAGCTTCCCCAATGGAATACATTGTTTTTGACCTCAGGAAAAACAGACAGTTGTCCAGGGGAACACTGCATGCATGCTGCCCCAATGCCTTTCCTGTCTGAGTTTTTCTTAACCCGTTGAGTGTGGGCGTCGGCCACTGGCCAACGCCCGCACTACCTCCCTGGTTCGGGTCACGACCAGTGGCCGACACCAGGGAGGGGGTTAGAAAATCCTCGGGTGCAGATTATTATTTTTTTCACTACCCGGGAGACACAGAAGCTTTTCTGTGTCTCCCCCCGCCCCTGACCGTGCCGTTGTGACATCAGCGCGCCGTCACATAGTTGTTTTCCCCATCGGAGCAGGAAGAGGCCGTAAGGCCGCTTCCTGCTCCGATGGGGAAAACGGCCCCAAATGGCCTTCCCCACATTCGGGAAGGCCTCGTATGAAAGGGGAGACTCTCCCCTTTCATACGAGGCCTTCCTGAAAGCGTTTCCTGGCCCTCGATTGCAGCACAGCTGCGATCGATGGCCTGGAAACACCACTAGACACCAGGAATTTCACTTGGGGGGGTCGGCCCCCTTGGAAAACGGGCCACCCACCCCAGGGGGCATATGTTTTTTCATAATGAGGTAGGTGGCCCCTGGGGGGGTCGCGATCGAGTGCGATTCCCCCTGTGGGGGCAATACTTTTTTTTAGTAGTTGTAGGGTTTCCCTGGGGACCGAGGAAACCCCAAGGAAATCATACAACTAAATATATATATATATATATATATATATATATGTATCTATGTAGATAGATATATCTATCTACATGGGCTATATCTATAGATAGATCTAAAAATATATATATATATATCACTTTTGTTAATGCATGTGTGGTTTCCCTGGGGGCTGCGATCGGCCCCTGGAAAACCAGACCCACATATCAAGGATATATCTATATCTATATATATATATATATATATATATATATATATATATATATATATTTGCCACCAGTTGTCTTGTAGTTGCACCTTGCGTCTTAAAAGCAATGCATATACTTCATCTGACGCATTTCAACTGTAGCTTTTAGGCACCAATAAAAAAAGTCAAGCAAGTCTTGTGATTATGTTTCTGCTACAAAAGGATCAGACTTTTGTCTCGTGGCAGTTTTAGTGCCATAAAGAAGCACCGAAGGTTTATATGCCTACTGCAAAGAGCAAATCTGTATTTTATGTAAATAGCTGAGTACATTAGTGAAGTGAGCCACTTCCTACGCTATAATACTAATCAAATGTATGTTCGGGATGGGTGGCGGCTATGGAGAGATGAAAGGCACTTTTGCTGGATGGTAATGAGGGAATCCTAGGAGGAGGACATGGGAGTGGGAGCACCAATAATGTTTGTTGGACTGGGCGCAGGAGGTGCTAAAGACTGGGACGAATGGTATGGGACAAGGTGTTTTTTGAGTGTTTTGAAAGAACGTGCAGATTGAGGGACGAATCGCAGGTAAGGTGGCCTCTACTGTTGCATGTATCACAAACACACCAGCAATTTCGTGACTGTCTACATAGGCTAGTGTTTTAGAGCAACAGTTTAGCTAATAGCAGAGATGGCATCTTGATGGATCACTGCTGCTGACGCCGTCACTGGGGTTATAGAGGACGGCTCTGACATAGGATCAGAGACTGAGACAGCAGATACTGAGACAGCATCTGAGGGAATAGGACAATGGCGCAGACTTTGGGAGTTATTTTTCAGTCAGAGAAGTCCCATTGGATAACTCCTCTTCCAGTAAATTATGAGGGGGGTGATGAGCACAGTCCTGTTGTCTCTTCGCAAGCACAGTCTGTGCAACGGGACAATAGTGGGTTAGCCCAACCCAGAGAGCAGGTAAATGTGGCGGCAAGCACAGAGAGAGAGTGCTGTCTTGGGAGCTCCCCACTTTAGTTCGGCCCCAAATTCCACCGCCCAAATCGTATTATGGAGACATCAGAATTATCTATCACAAAACAAACTGGTTTTGTAAGGAAGGCACCTGTGTTTTTGGTCCTGGGTTTCGGTGGTCAGATAGGGAAACATACGAAACCCAAACATTTCTGGAAACTAGACATCAGGGGGGAGTCCACAGAGGTGTGACTTGTGCAGATTCCCCAAAGTTTTCTTACCCAGAATACCCTGCAAAGCTGAAATGATGAATAAAAACTCAATTTTTCTTGCATTTCTGTCACACAAACTACAGGAATATGCTGGGATCCCCAGAATTCCTACCACCTAGTGATTCCTCACATATCCTGATAAAAACAGTACCCCACTAGAGTGCCTATACCTAGTGCCTGCGTAACGAATGGATCACCCCAGGGTCAACAGTTGCCTCATGTAAGGACCGCCATTGGCCATTGTGTGATCTATTCCTTTTGCGGGCACTAAGCCTACCCACACAAGCGTGTTACCATTTCTAACGGGAAACTTGGGGGAATGCTGGGTGGAAGGAAATTTGTGGCTCCTCTCAGATTCCAGAACTTTCTGTCACCGAAATGTGAGGAAAAGGTGTTTTTTTGGCTGCATTTTGAGGTTTGCAAAGGATTCTGGGTAACAGAACCTGATGAGACCCCCACAAGTCAGCCCCTTCTGGATTCCCCTAGGTGTCTGGTGTTAAAAAGTGCACAGGTTTGGTAGGTTTCCCTAGGTGCCGGCTGAGCTAGAGGCCAAAATCCACAGCTAGGCACTTTGTAAAAAACAGCTCTGTTTTTTTAGGAAAATGTGATGTGTCCACGTTGTGTTTTGTGGCATTTCCTGTCGCAGGCGCTAGGCCTACCTACACAAGTGAGGTACAATTTTTATCGGGAGACTTGGGAGAACACTGGGTGGAAGGAAATTTGTGGCTTCTCTAGGATTCCAGAACTTTCTGTCACCGAAATGTGAGGAAAAATTGTTTTTTTAGCCGCATTGTGAGGTTTGCAAAGGATTCTGGGTAAAAGAACCTGGTGAGAGCCCCACAAGTCAGCCCATCCTGGATTCCCCTAGGTGTCTAGTTTTCAAAACTATGCAGGTTTGATAGGTTTCCCTATGTGCCGGCTGAGCTAGAGACCAAAATCCACAGCTAGGCACTTTGTAAAAAACAGCTCTGTTTTTTTTAGGAAAATTTGATGTGTCCACTTTGTGTTTTGTGGCATTTCCTGTCGCAGGCACTAGGCCTACCCACACAAGTGAGTTACCATTTCTAACGGAAAACTTGGGGGAATGCTGGGTGGAAGGAAATTTGTGGCTCCTCTCAGATTCCAGAACTTTCTGTCACCGAAATGTGAGGAAAAGGTGTTTTTTTGGCTGCATTTTGAGGTTTGCAAAGGATTCTGGGTAACAGAACCTGGTGAGACCCCCACAAGTCAGCCCATTCTGGATTCCTCTAGGTGTCTAGTGTTAAAAAATGCACAGGTTTGGTAGGTTTCCCTAGGTGCCGGCTGAGCTAGAGGCCAAAATCCACAGCTAGGCACTTTGTAAAAAACAGCTCTGTTTTTTTTAGGAAATGTGATGTGTCCACGTTGTGTTTTGTGGCATTTCCTGTCACAGGCGCTAGGCCTACCTACCCAACTGAGGTACTATTTTTATCGGGAGACTTGGGACAACACTGGGTGGAAGGAAATTTGTGGCTCCTCTCAGATTCCAGAACTTTCTGTCACCGAAATGTGAGGAAAGATTGTTTTTTTAGCCGCATTGTGAGGTTTGCAAAGGATTCTGGGTAACAGAACCTGGTGAGAGCCCCACAAGTCAGCCCATCCTGGATTCCCCTAGGTGTCTAGTTTTCAAAAATGCACAGGTTTGGTAGGTTTCCCTAGGTGCCGGCTGAGCTAGAGGCCAAAATCTACAGCTAGACACTTTGCAAAAAGCACGTCAGATTTCAGTGTAAAAATGTCATGTGTCCATATTGCCTTTCCTGTCGCGAGCATTAAGCCTACCCACGCAAGTGAGGTACCATTTTTATTGAGAGACTGGGGGAACACAGAATAACACAACAAGTTTTCTTTCCCCTTGTCTTTCTCTACATTTTTTTCCTTCCAAATGTAAGACAGTGTGTAAAAAAGACGTCTATTTGAGAAATGGCCTGTAATGCACCTGCTAGTGTGGGCACCCCTGAATTCAGATATGTTGAAATAGCTACTGCTTCTCAACTCATCTTGTGGCCATTTTGGAAATACAAAGGTTTTCTTGATACCTATTTGTCACTCTTTATATTTCAGAAAATGAATTGCTGTATACCCGGAATAGAATGAAAAGCCATTGCAAGGTGCAGCTCATTTATTGGCTCTGGGTACCTAGGGATCTTGATAAACCTGCAAGCCCTATATATCCCTGCAACCAGAAGAGTCCAGCACACGTAATGGTATATTGCTTTAGAAAATTTGACATTGCAGGAAAAAGTTACAAAGTAAAACATGGAGAAACGTGGAGAAAAATGGCTGGTTTTTTCAGCTCAATTTCAATATTTTTTAATTTCAGCTGTTATTTTCTGTAGGAAAACCTTGTAGGATCTACTCAAATGACCGCTTGCTGAATTCAGAATTTTGTCTACTTTTCAGAAATGCTTAGCTATCCGGGATCCAGTATTGGTTTCACACCCATTCCTGTCACTAACTGGAAGGAGGCTGAAAGCACCAAAATAGTATAAATGAAGTATGTCCCAGTAAAATGCCAAAATTGTGTTGAAAAATGTAGTTTTGTGATTCAACTCTGCCTGTTCCTGAAAGCTGGGAAGATGGTGATTTTAGCACTACAAACCCTTTGTTGGTGCCATTTTCAGGGAAACAAACACAAGCCTTCTTCAGAAGCCCTTTTTTCCCATTGTTTTAAAAAAAACGAAATTTTAGGTGTATTTTGGCTAATTTCTTGGTCTCCTCCAGGGGAACCCAGAAACTCTGGTACCTTTAGAATCCCTAGGATGTTGGAAAAAGGTACGCAAATTTGGCGTGGATAGCTTATGTGGACAAAATGTTATGAAGGCCTAAGCGCGAACTACCCCAAATAGCCAAAGAAGGTCTCAGCACTGGGGGCAACTGATTAGTACAGCAGTGGCCTCACAAAATACAGCCCTGCTCGCAAACCAATCAGTGTGAAATTTGCACCTTCTTATTTGTGAACACGGCTTTATACGTTTTGGTCCTAAAAGAAGAACAACAGTGTTCAGTGGCAGCACTAACTGAAGACCAACAGTATCACTTTAGGCTACATGAAGATCAGTAGTATTCCTCTAAATAATCACTTTTCTGTTTTGAGGCACAATAACACAGGTGTTTTATATAAACAACTTTCGGTAAGGTGAGGAGGTAATCCTTGCCCTTGTCATGCATGTAAACCAAGTACTTCTCAGCTACCAATGGCACAGTGGGAAAGTCCAATTATTGAACTGTGAAAGGGAATCTTGTTAGGCTTCAGCATCACAGGCATCGATTGGTTTGCTCATGCCAGTGAGTGGAGAGGGCAAGACTTGAATATCTCAATGAGAGAAGACTACACACTACCAAACGCGGACCCTTACCACCCTCACACAGTCCCTTAAAGATGGTGCCCATGGTCCGGGCCCTAGCCAGTAGTGATGAGTGAGACTCATGCTTGGGAAGCAGCTTCTGAATGACGTTCACACTGCTTCTCCTCCTCCTGAGATCCTTGCTGTTGCTGCTTGTGGGACCCTGGCTTCACTGTACTGGCCACTACCCAATGGAATTGGTCCAGGGACCCTACCAGATTGGCTTATTCCCAAAGATGGTCCAGTAGTGCAGCAATACGGGCGACATTCCGTCATCTACCATAGCAAATTATAGCAACTGCTGTGCTGTGAAAGGAGGTCAGCAAGAGAAGGAAAATCGCAAGTGACAAACTAGGCCATGATGTGTCAAATGGGTGAAACTAATGTCTCTTTCTATAGTAAACAACGTGTGCTACTTGGTGCATGTTTCCTTTTCGCTGTCACTAAATAACTTTTCCCAATTAAATAAAATAATAGTAACATTCAAAACGGATCCAGTTGTGCATTTTGCATCGCATAGGGTTATCCAAGCCCACCTGACCCTCAAAGGACCTTTCCAAGAAATAGGTTTGCCCCTGAAGGAAGAAAACAACTTTTAAATATAGTGTCGATCTATTCTAGATTCCTGCCATCCCACCATCACCCCTCAGAAATGCGTTGATATTACTCCGTCAGCCACCAGCAATCTAATGTTACAAGTAGGTGTGATTGATGGAGGTAGAGAGAAGAGTCAGCGGTACCAGTGACATGCCATATATATATCAATACTTTATTTCGCCTCACATAAAGCAATAAAAGGCAACCAACATGGATTCATATAAAAAACATTGTAATCATTAAAACACAGCAATAATGTTGGAGTAGATTTACACCAAAGTCTAATTATGAACACCAGCATAGTGCAATCTATGAACCTCTTCAAAAGCAATAATGTTCGTCTCTAGATAAGGGCGTTTAGCTTTTAACCTAATAAAACACATTGCCGATAAAACGTTTGCAATGGAAATACAACCGGGCGGCTGGTGTTGGTTCTGCATTCTCTGAAGAGCATAGGTTTGCATAAGTGTACGATCCAGCGAGACCGTTGCCTCTTATAAGTCGGACAGAAGAATAAAACATGCTCGATGGTCTCCACTACATCACAACCCATCGGACAGGTGTTTGTCATGTCATTTTTATGATTCCATGAAGAGGTAAAAGCTGCTAACTGTAAAGTTGCCTGTCTAAACTTGACATAAATTGCATGTGCAAAAGGATTAGATATCATGTTTAGATAAAAGTCAAAATTGAAAGAGCACTTAAATGATAAAGAAGTTGACCAAGCTGCCTGAAAAAGCCCTTGAAATCTTCTTCCCCAGCACAAAATTCCAATAAGTTGATTTTAGGTTTATGTGTGCATTAGGTGGGAACCCTGAGGAGTTTAGCCAGATGTCCCTGAAGCCTAGCTTAAATAGCCATCTCTTTAAGTGGCTGCACCAGGGCATCTTATCTACATGAGAACCGTCTATCAGGTTTAAGATCCATTCCCTACAGGGATCTATGCCCTCAGTCGACCACCATCTGATCAATATTGAATGGGATTCAAGGCTGCCACATCGGAGACGGATTTCAGAGTTAAATTCATGCAGTTGGGAAGTGTACGGGCGCTTTGGGGAATTTTTAATAATAAGTTTAAAAATCATTCTCAGCTTTCTCTAAGATATCCAGATTACAATGTCCCTAAATATCTGCTCCTTAAAGAGCTGCGTGACAAACTTGGACCTTGTAAATTCCCATGAGTGGGGAAATGGGGAAGGTGGGTGTCCGGTTGGCAAATCTCATAATAAACCCCTCTTTTTGTTTTATAATCTGTGTAAATAACGGAAGCCTTCTCTAGAAGAATAGATAAGCCTGTATGGCTTTTTGATAGCAGCAAAGTATCCTCAATGAAAAGCAAACCAGGTATTTTCACATATTTGATCTTCGGGGAGTCATTTTCACAGTAAAAAGATATGGGATGCATGCATTAGTATACAAATGGAAGAGGGTGGGGACCAGTTTACACCCTTGGCACACTCCACTTTGTATCTGAATTTCCTTTGTCAATCCGCCAGGAGGTCCCCACCTAACTCTTGCATAATTGTCTGTGTACAGCTCCTGTATTAAGGACAGCAGACCACTGGGTATCCCAATCCTAGACAAAATCTCCCACAGCTTTGACCTTGGGACAAGATCAAATTCAGATCGAAGATCCACAAAGGCAACAAATATCATCCCCTTCTCAATGTAAACAGTACTCCATTTGATGGTTAAAACTTGCATAATCTGATCCATAGTGGAGATGTTTTTCCTAAACTCCACCTGCAAGTGGGATAAAACCTTATGCTGAGTAATCCATTCTCATAGTCTAGTGAGTATTTTCATACTAAACACCTTTGGAATGTTACCAATAAGACTTATGGGTCTGTAGTTACTCGGGCTCGACCAATCTCCCTTTCTGTGGATTGGGATTTTCACAACTCCTTTCCAGGAACTTGGGAACTGACCTCCTGCTATCAGGGTATTTGACAAGGCATTAGTGTATGGGCCCCAAATCAGAGGTTCACTATTGTTCAGAACTACAGGGATGTTATGTAAGCTGGAAGCTTTACGCGGTTTCTGAGTTTGGATAGCTACAATGGTTTCTTTTAATGAAAATTCTATTTGTCCCCCATCCTGATAATCATGGAGTGATATTGGCGTCTGATCTTCCAGCGAAGTGATCCATTTTTTTTCCTCAAAAAGACCCTGAAAGCCTCAAGTCATGGTGAATCAGTATGTCTATTTTAGGTTATCAGCTGCCAAAAGCACTTAGGCCCATATTTATACTTTTTGACGCAAAACTGCGCCATCGCAGTTTTGCGTCAAAAAAATTTGCGCCGTCTAACGCCATTTGGATGCGCCATTCGGGCGTCAAATTTATACTTTGACATATGGCGGCGCAACCAACAGGTGGGAGTCATTATTTCGTGACACAAACAGCGTCGGTCTGTCGTAAGGCAAACCCACGTAAAAGTGACGCAAATCACTGTGGGTCGATTTACGACAGCGCTATCGTGAATACGCCGTTTTTTTTCACGCTATTGCGTGACATTTTTGCGCGAAAACTGCACTTACAGGAGAGGAGACCCAAAATGGATCCCAGATGCCCCAACAGACCCCAGGAGGATGAGAGCAGACCAGGACCCAGCCAGGAGGAAGCACACAGGAACCAGGACATGTTAAAGAAAAAAAGAAAGTGTCGCTTCAGTGCAGAGGAGCAGGAAATCCTGGTGAAAGAGGTGACGGAACACCAGCACCAACTTTTCATATCCTCAAAATTGCCACTCAGTAGGAGAGAGGCCATCTGGAAAGAAATTGTGGACAAGATAAACAGTGTGGCTGAAGAACGCCGGACAGTCACCGAGTGTAAGAAACGCTGGCATGACTGTAAACGTAGGACCAAAGAGAAAATGGCCAGGAACAGGAAGGCAGCAATGCAGACTGGAGGGGGGAGTCCAGCACAACAGGAGGCTCTGGACCACATGGAGGAGATGGTCGCAGCCGTCATCCCAGAGGAGATCGTCACAGGGATACAAGGACTGGACAGCGCAGACTACCACGACACTACGCACATGCAGGGTAAGTCGCATGGGGAATTACAATGCAATAATGGGGACTGTAAGCAGGGGGGGGATACCTACTACACAATGCATGTAACTTAGCACATATATGAAGTGGCATGGGGAAAGGGGCACGGCAGGGGGGAATGCCCAGTACTGACCATAGCCGGGGCACGACAAAATACTGCCACCACTACAGTCCCATGGGGACATCCTGTAATTACAACAAGAGAGCCAAGGGAAACCAGTGACAGGTGGGAAGGACACTACCCTGAATCCACATCCAGGCACTTGTTTTGCACAAACTATTCCCCATCAACTAGGTCCCTACCTGTAATGCAGTAGCAAATACAACAACTGCAACTTAACTGCCACCACAGTTGACAATAACACCTCTCATCTCTGGGCAGCTATAGTACCAAATGGCAGGAACCCCACCCTGGAACATACATTCCTAAATTAGGGGGTGAGGATGACATCTGCAACTACTCCTAGAAATAAGACAAAGCTACCAGTACACTTAAATGCCGAATGTCCATAACTGACACATACATAAGCCTAAGTAAACAGCAATAGGAGCCACACAGCACTAACGACACACACATGCTGCATACGTCAGGGTCCCTCACGTGCCTGCCTAACAATGCTACATCACAAATGTCATACTGCTCAGACAACAACATTGACGAGGGGACACATGCAACTGGTCAATGAAACACATCTGCACAGTCTAACCAAAAAATAGGACATTCATACGATAAACAGGCCAATCCAGTAAGACACACATGAGACCCCATCAGATACAAACATCAACAATGTTTACATCCATACCACATCCTAACATTGACATACATAGGTCATGCCACCTAACATGTACAGATCATGCAATGTGAATAAAAAGTGTATGGTGCAGGGCCTGTGAGGCAAGTGTGCTGGCAGGGCAGTCACAACACCCACAGTCAGTCAAAGTGTAGCGTGGCAAGTGAAACGTATACTTTGCGCAATAGCCTCAGGCTGGAGGCCTTTGTGCATCTTACCCTGAATGTACTTATACTCATTTGCTCACATCTAAGTGCCTCAGAGCACTTTGCACTAAATGAATCTCATTGCCCTTCCTATCAGTTAATGTAGCAAATAGTCAGTCCTAAGGTGTTGGCAATTAGTCAAATCACCCTGTTTTGCCTACTTCTGCACTGGAGTTTGCCAGAACATATTCACTCTGTGGCCCAGTCAAGGATACCGTCTGGTTCGTTGATGATAGATGTGGTAGGGGTTAAGGTTTGCCATTCCTGCGTAGGGAAACTTTGTCATCACAATGACATATGTCTTTTAAATTCACTTCCTCGTCCCAAGACACGCATGGGGGAGTTTACAAACAGAAAATCACATCTAGATGCTGCCTGCCTTGCTGCTGATGCACAACCAGATCCCAGCCCATTCCTCTGATATGAGGGATGATGTCTCCCCTGTGATTCAGACAGCCAAGCTCCAAACTTAACATGCAGTGCTATATATAGAACAAGCAGAGGGAGAGTAGAAACTGTTAGGCACCATGATAGCTGTGTACCAATGTATTACTCTCCTGCGGACTATTTCAGTTCTAACTGTGTGTATTGTTTTGGTTATTGGGGCTCACACCGTAATTCCTACAAGTCAGTTGTACAATGAAACTTCATATCCAACAAATACTGTCTGTGTCATTTGTGTATGGGAACATACCGGAAAAGATAGAAATGTGTAGGACCTGAGTGACCACCACTTCCCTGAGAAGTCCCAAAGATGTCATGGGCTTGGACTTCTAAACATTCCTCTGTTGTGGGAGACCAGAGGCACTGCTAGTCTGTCTGAGCTAAATACAATATCTGGGTGACAGAGTTATTTACAAGTGGGTCAAACTTAGTCCCCCACACCATTAGCTATCCTGCTGCGTAGAAAGCCAAGAATCACATGTAGGATAATGAGAGCCCACCCAAACAAATGTCCCTCCATAACAATAGTGAAACACAGAGGGAGGAGTTGGACAAAAAAATGCATATTCCAAAATAATTACAAATCAACACCTAGAGATGACCTGGCAGGCATGTCTGATAGCTCCATATCATATATGTGACACACAGGTGGGCCATAGGCCTACAACAATGCCCTATGACAGACAGCAGATACCAAGACAAAATCAGAGTACAAAGTAAAGGCATCCAAAGGCTTGTATCTTAGTGCTAAATGATCTCAACACAGACACACTAATTGTACCCTGTTTCTTTGCAGAGGAACACGGATCTCCTGCCGATATGCCTGTCCATGAGTTCCCTGATGACATGGATGACGAGAACATCAACCTCACACAAGAGACCATTGACATGGTCCTCGAAAGCCTCCAAACCCCCCCTTCAGTAACAAGGAGGAGCCAAGATGAAGCAGCCACCACAGTAGAACCACCCGCCACCCCAATTGTAAGACCTGCCAGCTCCAACACAGCTGAGGACTCTGACGACACTGGCACCAGCTTCGAAAGAACAGTCGTTGGGGTCCAGCGGGAGCTGGCCAAGGAGGTGCGGGTGGGGATGCAAACTATGGCAGCCAGCCTTGAGGGGGTGCGTTCGTGCATGCTGTCAACTGCTGATCAGGCAGCTGCAATGCAAGCCAGAACATCGCTGTTGGAGGAACTTTTAGTAACACAGAAGGCAATCTGCACAGCTGTCATCCAGTTGACCAAACAACTCCAACAGCAAGCCAGTCAGCGTGTGCACGAATGCAACATCGAACCCCTCAGGGCAGACCTGGCTGCCTACCATCGGGATGTGGCTGCCATTCTGAAAAACCAGCACGCTCTCCTTGCTGCAGTACTGCCCTTCATAACTGGACAGGGATCAGCCCCCGGGATGTCTGCCTCCATGTCTTCTGACACTGAGGTGTGTGTTGCCCCTTCAAAACCAACAACAACAAGGACACACCAGGCAACACACACATCAGAAGAAGAAGACATGGAACAGATAACATTCACATGCAAGAGTACCCGGAAGCCCTAGTCCCTGCACCATGCCCCACTCTGACCAAGGTCCTACGTTTTGACACATGCCAGCCTCACTCCAACTACCCTCAATGACTGTTCGGCAATCTACTGTTTAACTTGTCCACATTGGCTGTAAATGTTTCTCTCCTACCATTTGGCAATTCCTGTTCCTCTGCACCGTCTGTGACATCACCCCAGCATGTCAGGAGCATCATCCACACCCTGTAAATAGGATCACCATTTAAGAATGCACCAGAACGGACTCACCTAACATTGTTAATGGACTTTTTGCACTACTCCACCTAAAAATAAATATCACTTGCACACCAATTGTGTCTCTGTGTCATTTCACACTTCAACTGTGCAGTACATAACTCCAAAGTGGCTGTGTGGCAACCATGTTGATTCTCTAGACTACTGTCCTGATTTCATGTATACTGAAACATCTGTGCAGTGGCCAGGATTGCATCATAGCTTTACTAGACTGAGGAAAATAACTGATGTAGGGACTAAGCACACACAATCATGCTGTGTTGGACAGAATGAGGCCCCATCCATAGCTATTCTAGACAACTAATGGTGGATGAGAAATGTAGGCACCTTGCGATACTAACACAATACATTATGCTGTAAAATGAAAGGAATGATAACCAAATTACACTGCATCAATCACCCTTACAGCGTATACTACCATGAAGGAAAGTCATGCTCAAGCAGTACACACATGATGTAGGTCAGCAATGACAGCAACAAGACAAGAGTGTGAACAAATACTCATCTACAAAGCTCTCCCTGAACTTCACAATGCTGTCCGACCTATCTATTTACCTACAAAATCAACTCTGGAAGCACTCTTTGT
Source organism: Pleurodeles waltl (assembly GCF_031143425.1). Lineage (NCBI taxonomy): Eukaryota > Metazoa > Chordata > Amphibia > Caudata > Salamandridae > Pleurodeles > Pleurodeles waltl. Next base: position 1,188,446,498 of record NC_090440.1, on the reverse strand, counting down.
GAAGTAGGATACATACCAACCCCAAATCTTGATGATCTATGCACACTACCAATGGTGGCTCTCCCACACGGTGGATACTTACCAAGTTAGCACACGGGTAGCTGGCATGTTAAACCTCAATAGCCTGGGGATAACGAGCATAGGACACAAATGTCATACTAAAACTTTCTGCAACACTGATGTCAAGGCCATGAAAAGGTAGCACCTAACGCATCTGGTAAAGGGTTAACACATTTTTTATTTCCAATAAGTAAGAAAAGAGGCAACTAAGGGAAAGATAAACCTACACTAATCTAACCTGACTACTACTAACCCACAACTGTCCCTAACTAACCTAAGCTAAACTTACTCTACACATGTAACGAAACGATCTAAACATCAACCCCCCACCCACCATTATGAGACAAGACACATGCAGGACAACACTTACTAACCTACACACATACTATACTATCCTAAACAAACATATATTTTTTTGTATTTTTTTTTTTTTTATATATTTTTTTTTTTTTTTTTATCAAACAGGAATCCCAACATTGCCCCCCACCCACCCACCCACACAAAAATATTAGATAGAAAGTATAAGGACCCCCCACCCGCTTACCTAACACTAACTAAGCTAATTACCTATACTTATCCTACAACTAACACCCCAAACCCAACTAACAGTATGAAAAGAGGAAAGAGGGGAGAGGGGAGGGGTAAAAGTTCAGGAGGGCAAAATAACTAAGGATTTGCCCTCTGAAGTGTGCGCCGGATGGAGCGCACCTTCTTTTTAACCTCCGCCATGTCCTCCGTCAGGTTGTCAACCTTTTGAATTAACCTGTCCAGTTTCCTAGACAATGCCTGGAAGGCTGCAGGGTCAATTGGAGGGTCACTGCTGGTCTGCGTGCCGGTGGAGGTGGAGATTGTCGCTGGAGTGGAGTGGCCACGGGACAGCCCTGCTCCCAACACACGGCTGGGTCCAGGTCTTGAGGAAGATGGCTGGTCCGTCGCTGGGTCCCCTTGGGCAGACCTGGTGGTTGTAGGTGGCACCGTTGGTGGAGCCTGTGGTGTGGCATACCACGCCCCGGAGGCCCATTCCGAATTGTATCTGCGGGCCATCCTCCGATACCCACACTGCACCTGCAGGATGTGCCTGTACCTCATTGCACGGCGCTCAAACTGGTTGCGAGCTGCGGCACTCAGGTTTGCAGCTGTGAAGGGAAAAGGCAAATATTGAGCATAGAATTTACAGTGGGTTGAATACCACAATGGGTAATTTGACCATTACTAGCAATGTATTGGTTGCAGCAATTGTTACAACATATTTCACGGGAAGGCTCAGAGGAAGTACATGTGAATCATGCATACTGAAGGGCATATCACATATAGCATATCCATGTCTCTACATGATGGATGACATCACCCTAAACTACTCCTACAATTCATACCTAAGCCATTATACATTATGGCACCAGCTCGTCCGCATACTGACTTCACTACATATGTCATTCTATGTGATAAGAATCACACTCCTCACTCAATGGCATTTCGAAATAGTTGTGTGCTAAGATTGAACCCCTGGCCATGAATCATATGTCGACACTATGGGCCAGATGTAGGAATTGATGGGAAATCAACTAGCAAATTGCAAAGCTGAACGGTGTCTCTGACACCGTCTGCGAGTCACTATGGGGTCCCTAAATCCCACCTCATGAACATCAATGATGTGGGTTCCAACTTGCACCACCTTAGCAACTATGGGCACTCACGGGGATGGAGGCCTGCTGGGGACAGCAGAACTGCATAGACGTGACTGCTTTTAAATGAAGCAAGTTATTTTTCACCAAGTGTAGGCCCTTTATCTGAAAGGAAAATGAGCTGCGATTTGTTTAAATTCACAACAATTGATTGTTCGTAATTTACACAATAATTATTGCTCCCCTAGACCACTGGCTGTTTTGTGCAGGAGTATTTTGGTCCACTCACAAAGGTGAAGGTTCACAATGAGGACCCCTTCCAGTCAGCAAGTTGGTTAGCAGCCACTTCAAGTGGATGATAACAGCTACTCACTTTGCAACCACGTACTCGTTAGCAAATGGGATTGCCTAACACTGTGATTTGCAAGTAGGGCTGGTAAACTCCTTTTTTTTTTTACTTTAGAAAAGCATTTTGCGAATATGTACATGACCACCAAAAACATTTCGGATTAGGAAACAGACGTTTGCAACTCACTAACATCAAATTATGCTATTTGCAATGTGGAGACATTTAGCTACATCTGGACCTAGGTACAAACTCAAGTCACAAAAGGTGTTAAGTACGTGTAACATACTGGTTGCTACAGTCCTAGGTACCCTGTTTCACAGTAACATCCCAGTCTTTGTGGGTGGTGTGGGAAGAACAAACAACAATCCCATGATCAATGCACAACCAGGAGTGTACAGAAAGTGCAACAAGCATGTGCCTTCACACACAACACCTATGAAGGGCTAGCAACACGTTGGAGTCAGCCCAACCTTGTCACATCCCAGGTCCACACATGTCAAAATGATATGACTTAGCCAAACATAACATACTATTAGTGAGGCATGTTTTACAACACACACAGAGGAGGTAGAACACCCATTCACATGATTCAACACAATACCTAGGCCATTGCACTCAAGTCACACACACTTCGAGGTCACCTTGTGGAAGTACATGCCCCCGGAAGATCCGACCTACAGTGTACACAGTCCATCCTCAACTCGGAAGAAGCACTTGTCATCGAAGCCATGTGCCTAAGCTATCTGGGAGACTGTCAGTCTGATATGCTGACTCAGTTAATGGCAAGTTCCTGACCAAGTCTAACATTGACCAGTGTGTTCAAAATGAGTCATGCTATTCCCAATAGTCGCACTAATTGAATGACCTACTGCCCCTCAATCTGAGAGATGACTAGGGATTGCTTTACCGAAACATTATTCCAATTTGATATCACACCAAAACAACAAAGCCAATGAACGGCCAGCACATCATATCATGATTTGTCCTGAACACACAGTAATCCATCATGCTTCATTTCCAAACAATGTAAATAGCACTTAGGCAACACTCACTGTAGGTATCGGGGTCGTCAAAATGGGCTACCTCACCAACGGTGTACGGGGCTGGTCCACCTGTAAAGCATGAAAGGAAGATTATACTCAGACTGGGTGAACAGACAAATAATTTCTGTTACAATGACAGTGTGTGAATATTACATGGTAATGATACACTTTCACACATGCTCATCCTGCCTGGCTGACTTTGTATTCTAGATTATCATTGGATGAGTCTCCTGCTCCAGTGACACACCCTACTACACTCATGCAGTGGCCAGGACAGTCATGTGTCGTCCAAGTTACTCCTCCATTAGTAGGCCTGAACAATCATGTGATCCATACATCTCAGCATGTGCATCCCAGAGAGAAACATTTCACAACTGGTTCCATGAGGACTGCATGACCACTCACAATCAAACAGGCTATGGGGACAGGTTCAACACACAGCAACCAGACACACATGTGACATATGTGTGGACAACATGACTAACTTCATGTGACGTGAAGGCAACACACAGGTGTTGCATCATCATGTGTTTGCAATTTTCGGTCTAGCTATGGCGTCTACATATGTAGGTATGTTGTTTCTACATGACGTACTCACTGGCCATTATGACCAGTAGAGTACAAATAGAGCAGTTCACGTGTTGCTTTTCAGGCACAAATGCAACACTACATTCCATGCAGCTACAGCCATCTGGTATGTGTTGCAAAGATAAGGCATCGGCCTGGTAGCATAGGTCTTCATACACACCCGGCAACAAATACACATTTTGACACATATGTATACCTTTGTAGCGCAGCATTTGCATCATTTTGTGACGCAGAGAGGGGGCTACTTAGCAAAATACAAAGAGATGTTGCATTTTACTGCTGTTATTGGGTGTACATGTGTAGCAAAAATGGGGATTTATGTGTATGCCCATGGGCCTAGGTTTCCCTAGTATAACACGCAGTCAGCTACTTATTTTGCAGATTGGCTACCAATCATCACATGTTCACCCACACATTCCTATTATTCCCATGTAATTGATTATTACTCACCAACATAGCCACCAATCCGGAGTCCCAGGTGGTCCAGCAGGTCCTGTTCCCTGCTGATCAGATCTGCCCAGCGGTGCTTGAGTTGATGGACATTCCTCATACTCCCGTAGACCCGGACCAGGTGATGGCGCACCTTCTCCCAACGTATTTTCCTCGCCTCCGTGTGATACCCCTGTATCACACGGCCCCCAGCCTCCAGCATCAGTGGGAGGAAATGGCTTACGAGCCATATGAAGCCCCCCAATTCGTCCTCACCCATCCTGGACAGGCGAGGCCTACCTGACATGATGCGAGGTGTAAAAAAGTACCAAAGAAAAATGAAAGAAAAAGTGGGAAATGGGGAAAGGTAGAGGTGTGAAAGAAAAAGAAGAAGGAGAAAAATAGCCCAACTAACACCCCAAACTATGCTACCCACAACAGACTCCCACAGACAATACAAACTATCACAGGTATAGACAAAACAACACTAAACAGACTGAGACAATGTTTGACAACAATAAAAGATTGACACAAAGACAAAATACAAGGCACACAGGACACTAAAGCAGTAAAACACAGGACAACACCTTTCACACAACCACACAGTCTAGATACCTCTGAGACTGCAAAGTGAAAGTTAAAGTCAACTCCCAGTACAGATTTGGTAAACAGGATATCCTATTACATCACTTCCTGCATAAAATGGCCGCCGTTTTTATTTTCGCGTAATGCGTCATATTTTCACGCATACACAGATGTGCGTCATATTTTTTTGACGCATTACAGTGCACATGATGCGGAGTGTAAAAATATGCTATGAATATTAAAATTTCAAATTGTACATGAGATGACCAACATATTGTGCATGTAGCGTCAATTACACCACGCATACATCATGGGCGTCGTTTTTTTTACACGTACAGTGGTGCACATGATGCGGAGTCAAAAAATATGATATGAATATTAATAATTGATAATGTACATGAGATGACCAACATATTGTCCATGTAGCGTCATTTTGACCACGCATACATCATGTGCGTGTTTTTTTTTACACGTACAGTGGTGCACATGATGCGGAGTCAAAAAATATGATTTGAATATTAATAATTGATAATGTACATGAGATGACCAACATATTGTCCATGTAGCGTCATTTTGACCACGCATACATCATGTGCGTGGTTTTTATTACACGTACAGTGGTGCACATGATGCGGAGTCAAAAAAAATGGTATGAATATTAATAATGAATACTGTACATGAAATGAGCAATATATTGTGCATATAGCGTCATTTTGACCACGCATACATCATGTGCGTGTTTTTTATTACACGTACAGTGGTGCACATGATGCGGAGTCAAAAAAAATGCTATTAATATTAATAATTAATACTGTACATGAAATGAGCAATATATTGTGCATATAGCGTCATTTTGACCACGCATACATCATGTGCGTGGTTTTTATTACACGTACAGTGGTGCACATGATGCGGAGTCAAAAAAAATGCTATTAATATTAATAATTAATACTGTACATGAAATGAGCAATATATTGTGCATATAGCGTCATTTTGACCACGCATACATCATGTGCGTGGTTTTTATTACACGTACAGTGGTGCACATGATGCGGAGTCAAAAAAAATGCTATTAATATTAATAATTAATACTGTACATGAAATGAGCAATATATTGTGCATATAGCGTCATTTTGACCACGCATACATCATGTGCGTGGTTTTTATTACACGTACAGTAGTGCACATGATGCAGAGTCAAAAATATTGTGGATGTAAATAATAATTTGAAGGTGAAATATCAAGACACTTTTGGATACATTTGTATCTGACTCTGCATTGTGTGCACTCATGTACATGAACAAATTATGACGGCCATGCTGTATGCGTAGAATATGGAGCAAATTGATCCAAATGTCTTCATGTGTTTAGCTTTGGAAAGGTGATTTGTCATGGTAAAACGGTGCGATGTGAGACACATTTGTGTTTGTATCTGACAAATGTCCGTACTTTTATGTATAGACGGCCTTCACACTGTGATGTTTGGGATACGTTAACTAATGTATTGACCATATTTGACAACATATTTGGTGTGATTGCTGATGGCTATTTTGAAATGAGGTTTTTGATACCATTATGTATTCCGTCTCCAAAATGTCCCCACCTTTATGATGGGGATGCTTTTATCTGTAGTCCTAACAGGGAGTGGGAGAGTCACTTTCAGTTTTTAGGGGGCTGACCATGTCCCATTATGATTTTGTGTTTCATATTTGTGTAGGACTTGTGACATTGAGGCCACATATGTGCCTTATGCATGTGTTTAGTTCACAAGTACATGATTCCTGTATGTTTTGGGGGTGGTAGAGGTGGAGTTAGTCCCCCAGCACCCTAGGATTTGACCATCCAGAATAGCTACTGTATCCATGGAGTATTTTTATCATATCCTGGCAAACCTGCAGCAGCGGGCGAATGTAAGGCCATATGTATGAATGACTGTTGACCATTCATTCATCTCATTATCCCATTTGACGTTTGCAGTATTGATGATTTGGAGCTAAGTTGCATACCATTTTCATATGACTAAGGGGGTCATTCTGACCGCGGCGGGCGGCGGTCGCCGCCCGCCAAGCGGTTCCCGCCGAAAGACCGCGGCGGTCATTCTGGCTTTCCCACTGGGCTGGCGGGCAACCGCCAAAAGTCCGCCCGCCAGCCCAGCGGGAAACACCCTTCCCACGAGGACGCCGGCTCAGAATGGAGCCGGCGGAGTGGGAAGGTGCGACGGGTGCAGTTGCACCCGTGGCGAATTTCTGTGTCTGCAAAGCAGACACTGAAATTCTTTGTGGGTCCCTCTTACGGGGGCCCCTGCAGTGGCCATGCCATTGGCATGGGCACTGCAGGGGCCCCCAGGGGCCCCGCGGCACCCCCTACCGCCATCCTGTTCCTGGCGGAAGACCCGCCAGGAACAGGATGGCGGTAGGGGGTGTCAGAATCCCCATGGCGGCGGAGCGCGCTACGCCGCCATGGCGGATTCTCAAGGGCAGCGGGAAGTCCGTTTCTGGCCGCGGCTGAACCGCCGCGGTCAGAATGCCCATCGGTGCACCGCCAGCCTGTTGGCGGTGCTACCGCCGACCTCCGCCAGGGCGGTAATTACCGCCAGGGTCCGAATGACCCCCTAAGTTTGCAAGACTCTCAGCGTTCACGATGTGATAATGCGAAGATTGTTTTGCTTGTCTGTGTCCCTTTCTGCATAAACTGGTTTAGTGTCATGTTACAATCTTCCTGCTAGGTTCAAACTGGGACACAACTGTGATGGTCTACTTTCAAATATTAGGTTGGTTGTATGACATATGTGTACATGTGTGTGGGAATGTGGATCCAGTATGACCTGTCTGTGTGTATGTTGTCACTGTAACTTCAAGGTCTCCTCCTGAGTTAGTGGCAGCTGATGTTGTTGCAATTGTGTATTGCTCACATCATACACTTGAGAGAAGCCATTGATGACATGTTCACGTACACATGGATGGTCCCACCCTGTCTCTGAACCCGTGTGATGTGACTTTCAAATGATCTCCAATTTTGGGCTGGATGAGAGACTGTTTCAGTTGTTTGGATCCGGCATGTCTAATTGTCACATTTGTACTCTTGTTGGGCTCTGTGTATGGTAATGTAACATGTCACATCCTACCCTCTGTGCATACAGTTGTGATGTTTATTTTTGGTGTGATGATTTTTAATGGCATTCTTGATCAATGAAACGACATTCATCTTCAGCTATTTCAAACTAAAGGTGGTCAGAAATGAATAGGCCAAAGCATGATGTGGTGTTTGTGATCTGTGTTTATTTACAAGTGTGGAATACAAGTGATTATAATGACTTAAGTAAAAAAATTGTTCACAAGCTGTTGGCGCCTACGCACTCCTGCTGCGGTGTTAGGTTGTTCCCCCTCCTGTTGCAGGCCAGCATCCTCCTCATCATCATCATCCTCAGGCATGTCTGGGTCCGGTTCAAGGAGGGGAATGTTCCTTTGTACACAAATATTGTGTAATATGGCACAAGTGAGTATAATTTTGCATACCATCTCTGGGGAGTATAGTAGGCTTCCGCCAGTGATGTCAAGGCAGCGGAACCTTGACTTTAGGATCCCAAAGGTCCTCTCCACAATGCTGCGTGTCCTCTTGTGGGCGTCATTGTATGCCCGCTCAGCAGCAGTATTTGGGTTCCCATATGGTGTCATTATCCAAGGCTGGATGCCATACCCCTGATCAGCTGAAAGAGAAACACAGAATGGTATCAATTAGATGTAGAAGGCACTGTTGTACGTATCTTTGATGGCAGTAGTTGTGTTGTGTTGTCTGTGACTATTTTGTGTACTAATGTGACAACCTATGGTTGTTGGTGGAAACTTTGGCATTGTTTTTTTTCCTTGGCTGAGCAAGTGTTTGTTGTCTAACTGTTTGTCAGCAGGATGTATTGGTTTCTCAAGTACAGTGTGCCCTCCCTTGCATTGTGACTTGTGACACAGGTGTCCGTGTGTCCTCACTGGGGGTGTGATGATAGTTCCATGCAGAGTTGAAACATGAAAGGGTATTAGAAACGTCCATATGAACATAGCCAGGCCATCCCATCCCTTAAAAGTTATGCATTGTATTAGTGTACAGGTTATTGTGAGACTTCCAATTTGCAAGGTGACATTTAGGCAACCACAGTCATGAATGTCTTCACACTAAGCTGTGGAGTAAATTCAAATGTGTGAGAGGTTCAATGGTGACTTGTGACACATGGCTAGTGATGTGAGTACCTCAGTGTGTTCCTGTCTAGGTGTTGCTATTGTGGTGTATGTGTTGTTTATCCTAGAGGGTTTCTGTGCAGTGAGTATATAAGTAGATTTTTGTCCTTACCAACAAGTAGTCCATTGCCATACCGTCCATCCTGGAAGTGTTGGTTGATGGTGCAGTGACGGAAGATGAATGCATCATGTACACTCCCAGGATATTTAGCCACGATGTTGCTGATCAGTCCTTGGTGATCGACTATGGCCTGCACGTTGATGGAATGTGTGTGCTTCCTGTTGCGGAAGAGGTGTTCACTCGCAGCAGGTGGCACAAGGCGTACGTGTGTGCAGTCGATTGCACCAAGGACGTGCGGAAAGCCACTGATGGCGTAGAACCCCTGTTTTGTTTCCTGCTGCTTCTGCAGTGTGTTAGGGAAGCAGATGTGGCGGGGTGTCAGTCCAATGATGGCATCCAGTACTTTAGGCAGGAATGCTGAGAAAGATGGTTGTGAGATTCCACCAACCAGGGCACCAGTTGTCTGAAAGGAGCCACTTGCCAGCAGGTGAAGTACGGCAAGCAGCTTTGTTTCTGTTGGGATAGTGCGTGGAGTCACTAAAGTGGGGGCCAATTGCTGTTCAATATTTGTCAGCAGCTGCTGAATGGCCTGCCAGTTCAACCGGTACCTCTGGATGATGTCTCGTTCCCTGAGGCCATGCAGGGTTGTTCTTGGGCGGAATATCCTCTCCTGCCTTCTGCGCTGTCTTTGGGGTCCCTGCTGTTGTTGTTGTGGCTGCTGTTGTTGCTGCAGGGCTCTGCGTCTACGTGCACGTTGAAGAAAAAGCACCTCCATGTCTCCCTGTTGCTGCTCTGCTGCTCTGTTGTTTGTTCTGTGTGTTCTGATTAAGTACAGGTGTGTTTGCCCCATTTTAACGCCTGCCCTGACCCAGGCGTTAAAATTTCACGCTATTCATGCTTTGCGCCATTTTTTTGCGCCGCCTGCCGCGCGGGAGTGATTTTTGCCCTGGAGCATAAATACCACGCACCGCTATGTGCGTCTGTTTTTAGACGGGAACGCCTTCCTTGCATCTCATTAACGCAAGGAAGGCGTTCACACCAAAAAATGACGCTATTTGCCCATACTTTGGCGCTAGACGCGTCTAACGCCAAAGTATAAATATGGCGTTGGTTTTGCGCTGATTTTGCGTCGAAAAATACTACGCAAATTCGGCGCAAACGAAGTATAAATACGGGCCTTATTATCTTTGGCCCTAGCTGCTTTGAGCAAATTGTCCCAAATACTATCCTCCCACTGAGCTTTGCTGGCCTTAATGGCTCTGGCATACTCCTGTCTGGCCGTGGCAATTAATGTTCTTTCCTTGAGCTTCAGAGCTTTGACCAGGGCGTTTTTAGCGATTTTACACTCCTTTGACCTCATGAGCTTATGGCCCCCTGTCCTCTTGTAATTTGTGTTGCTCAACTTAGTAAAAACATTATTATGGACTGCCACCATCTGCCTTCCCTTGAGTACACTTAACTCTTCATACACTAGTTGGTATAACTTTGATATCAATTGATTGGATTTAGAGAAAGCCTCTCATTTTATACCACACTTATTATTACTAACCACCACTGGAGTTAGAGCCTTGCCTATCTGAGACCTCTCCCCTTCTATGGACCATCTAGTCCCAAAGCACTAAAATCAGAAAGTGATCACTGTCATGGTGATCAATAACTACAATGTCTGAAATGTTATGCCAAATTCCTAAATCCACTACGACAAAGCCAATATGGCTATTGTAGTGCCCTCTAGTGTAAGTGGGTTTGGCACCACTATCCAAGGGGAATCACCAATTTTCTGGCCTTAGGCCATAAGAAACCATTATATATATTACTTGAAGAGCCACTGTACTCATTTTAGGCGGTTTTGAGATTATACTAAGTGGGGGGATTTAGGGTTTAAAACAAGTATCACCAGCGATAATCACACGATAAGTGGAAACCAAATCTACTATAGATGCATTTAAAAAATTTAATGTGTGAGATGCTTGGGCAAAAGGGTCTGATCTATTATATATATTTACCATCTGATATGGGGGCCCACACTTTGGTGTTATACTGAGACATAATAGGTTGTGGGAGTCAATATTGATGTGGGAGTCACTATTGAATTATTTACAGTGCATGGAAGAGATAGCTTTATCCGTATGGTGAGCCCCACCAATGGCCTTCCTGAAGATGATGGTATGGCCTTGATGCTATGCACCTGTGTGATGGCCAATGTTTCCTGGAATAAACACAAGTCAAAAATAGCAATAAACTTACCCCCACCTTCATCATCCATTTCTTCTCTTAGCCCCATGTCTTTCAGGAAATGAGAAGGTGGGGGGCAGAAATGTTCCACAGGCATGTTCAATGACATGTCATTACCCTGCCATTCTTACAACTGTGTGGCTGGTTGACAGAAGCTGTGGTGGTTTGGAGTAGTCTTCTGCAGCTCCTTGAAAAGAAGAGGGCTGGAGGAGAACCATAAAGGTAATGGTAAGAGGCACATGACCGTCATTTTAAAAAGGTTTAGTTCTCATTCCAAGGGGTCACAAACTTTCATGACAGGTCCCAGGAAGGATGGGTGTGTGATACATACTTGTGTTGGAAAAAAATGTCCCATGATACTTAGGGCCAGACGTACAGAACCACTTAGCATTTCTTAACAGTCCGAATCCCTATTTCTGGCCATTAAGAAATTCTAAATTTGTTTTTCAGATATACAAAGCCCTTTAGGGAATCACAAATAGGGATTGCCTATTTGTGATTCCTATTCAGATGCGCCACGCATTTCCTAAATGCGAATTGGGCATTTAGGAAATGCTATTATCATTGACTTTAAGTCTTCAGCCCTTCTTTTGAAATTCTGAAATATGATATAATTTACAAACATGTGCAATGAGGGGTAAAGCAAAGAAGTAAGATCTCTGTGGCAGCATGAGGATGTTTTCAAATAACTACTCAGCCAGTAAATATTAGTCCTATATTCCGGGGCATTAATGACTTAAGGACAGTTAGGTGATCTGTGTGAGATCAATTGCTGCTGATGCTGGAATTGCAGAACTAGATACTAACATAATTTCACTAAAATGCCAAGGGCCTCCTTTTTAAGGCTCTGCCTTCGAAGGTGCAGTGGTGAAAAATAATGACAGCTTGCTCTTAATGGGTGATGTAGAGCATAATTAATAGTTCAGGATGCACTTGTATCACTCACAAGAAACTCATTGTCCAACCATTATTAATTTTGAAAAAAATATAGAAATTTGTATTTTGATTAAGCAAATATGGCTAGTAATCTTTAAGAAATTTCAGAACATTAGCACTTACACGTAACTCTATATTCTGGTTACTCTTTAAATTAACCAAGCTCTAGCATTTGCATACAAAGTAGGCTTTACCTACAGGGGACTAATCCTCACACCTCAAAGAAGTGCAAGGGGCTCAACTCGGACAACACACAGGGACCCACTTGCCAGTTAGCTAACGTGCATTTGAGAATGTCATTGGTGTCCCATTTTGTGTCAAATGGGGAGAGTTAGAGGGGACAGGTGCATAAGCCCTTAAAGAAGCTGCCCATTTGTTTGTAGAGCAGGGAGTGGTACCTACATGAGAGTTTGAGGCCCACAAGAGGCACCAGCACCATTACGGCTTGAAGAAAGGGATGCATTGCAAAGAGGTTGGGCACATGAAACTTACTCAGTCGTCAATTGCAAAAAGATGATACACTGCATTAAGGTCAGGGAATACAGATCCCTTCTCTCATCAGTCTCTAAGCCCCACCCTGTCCAATCAGTCTTGCTCCACCCACTCCCTCAAATTTTGCCATAAAGTTTTGGCGGGGGCCCAACATCAAAACACTTTTGCTTAGGGGGATCAGAGCAAAAGAGTTTGAAGACCTTTTCTTCATGTGATAGAAGCTTGTCAGAAGGATTCAGGAGCTGTACCATCTTCTGTTTTTGTGCCAGAAGCTTGCACCACACAGGGTTAAAGAAGAGAATAATGGAATAAAATTGAAAATAAAAAACAGCTGCAATCTCATTACACTGCAAAGGTGATTGTCTGGGCGATCGGCGGTCAGGCTGTATCAATAGCCACAAGGGGAGGAAGACTGGTGTCATCTTTTTTGCTTTAATATCAATTTCCTGCACGTCTTGCACCTACAACCCCAGATAAAGCAGTGATGGACAACATTTAAATGGGAGAGTGATCTGGCTGGGGTTAGGATGGAGCAGGGGGGAGGGGCAAAGAGGCAACAGGAGATGGAGGACAGAGTGAGTGAAAACATGAGCACTTATGTGGAGTGCTCAAACACAAAGAAAAAAGTAGTTCCTAAAATGAGAACAATGGATGGACACAAGTACTTGGCCCATGTTCTGGGGGAGGGCTAAGCACAAGGATAGACATGGCACATGTATGCCATGTACAATCAGTAACAAAGGATACAGAAGTGACAATGGTACAAACAAATGTTAAGCCTATGGGACGGCTGAAGCCCACTGATTGTAAACAATATGTCTCTTCGAGGCAGGGCATGCGCTGTGTAACCAAGATCTAATGACTGTATGAATAAAGCATTTCACGTGACAATCCACTGAAAAACCTTCACACATCAAAACAAGCATATTACACCAGGGACAAATGGTTTAAGAAAGTTAAAAATAAAAGTATGAATCCTTCAATGTCAGTGGTACAATTCAAAGACCACATTAGATACTATAGGACTCTAAATTCTTGACAGGATGCATAAATCCTCCATCACAAATACACAAAATGGTTTATTACTGGTAGGAATACAATTGTCAGGCACCCTGTAGAGGAAGTTCACTAAATACTATCATAAGTTTGCAATCTGGAAAGTATTTCTGTAGCAGTGCCACAATCAGAAAATTTCTTTGAATGAAGGCCAGATCATTTCTTTATCATAATCAAAGTAAAAGCTTTAGAACAACATTGTTAAACAAAACAACTAGCTCATAGTCAGAAAACCAGTACAAATAAATTGTTCCAAAAACGGAAGTCCTTACCTTAACCTCCTTCAACCAACTGACCTTTCTGGAAATAAAGGGCCTATTAGAAGCCAGAGCACTTAGAGCTCACTAACAGATCCATTGCCCCCTCCAGTATTCAATGAAAATATTAATGCTACCTTTGCCATTCCAATAATGAATATAATAAACAACTCTTTAACCACATGCACATTTCCTGCTGAAGTCAAGTACACCAAATACATATGACCAGTCATTAAGAAAAAAACCTGGGTATAGCAACCCAAACTACATGCCATTCTAAAATGAACCATTTCTCAGGAAACTAATAGGAAGAGCAGCTTTCTACCAGACCTCCTATTTCCTGTGAGTATGATACTGTCTGACCAAAGGTTTCTAATCAGGGAATGGGACTGAATTTGCTGTGATTTCTGTTTTGGATCCCCTGAAAACTAGAGTGGATAGAAATGGGTTACCACTTTTCTCTTTAATGGAAGCCTTTAAAACTGTGGATCACGAAACACTATTAAGTAGACCAAAGGAAAATAGCACTGAAGCAAACATCATCAACTGGACCTGCTCTTAACTTAAGGACAGAACAAGGAGAAACCAAGAATTATACCAATAGCTCTATTTAACTTCGTTTCATTATGTATCAAGGCAAGAGTACTTCAAGGCTCACTGAAGGCATAGTACCAGATTATTGAGTATTTTATATCTTGTTAAAAACATATTAGAAGAAAAATACCAACAACTAAAATATTGACGAGGTAAGTATATCCAGGTATTTTGTACTGAACTTAACTCTCCATATTTATACCATCATGGTGTGTAGACTTTGAGTTAAGAATGTATACATTAAACCACTTCCCCAGAGTTCATCAAATCTATTAATTTCCTCACATCTTATAACTATGTTGGTGAAAAGTAATACTTACATTTAGTGACCTTGAAACTGCCTTAAAATTAAAGCATCAAAAACAGAAAAAAAACTGTGAGCCTGGAAAAATGACAGTCTATCATCAGGAGGGCCCAAAGAACCAGGACCACTAAGAAACCTAGGAGTTAACAAGGGTTTTATCATGGGTTTTTCTATGAATCCTCAAATCAATTAAGTAACAAACACAGCTTTGTACACAATTCGGATAATATGAAGTGTTTTCTGACTTCTGGGTTTCCCACAGAAGATCCAGACAATTTCCTTCTTTGCCATTTCATGAGTGAATTATACCAATAACTTGTACCACTAAGTATCTGCTTCAGATGTGAGATACCTTCAAAAATTCAGAACACAGAGGCAAGGCAATTTCTGCATGTAAAAAGATATGACCCTATTTCCCAAGTTATGAAGGTTAGTCAGTGGCTTTGTGTTTCTACAAGATTTACTTTTAAATGATCACATTACAAACAAAACAATAAATGGAAAGGAACCAGACAAAGCGTCCTACAGATAAAGCTTAAAAGAGACCATCAGACAAGGACACTACAGCCCAGTTAATCAGTACTCCTTACATGAAGAAAACCTTTGGTGGCACATATGTAAGTTAAGTGGGATGGTGAAGACCTGGTCTTCCATATCAGAGCTGGCTACTCCTCCAACAATGCAGGAAACATGCAGGCCCAGGTATACAAAATCCTAAATTTGCAACTCACAAATAGTGACTCCATAGAAATCGCTATTTGCGAGTCAGAAATCACCATGCATGTAGCTTGCGATTTCTGCAGGGTAGAAATTGCAAATAGGAAATTGGTATTTAAGAAACCGCAAATTTGTGATTTCTTAAAAATAAATCACAATTTTAGAAATTAAGTCCAAAATGCACCTAAACGCCCAGGTGGGAGTGATGTACAGGATGTGGCCACTCTCCAGAGGCCTGATACACCTACAGGAAACTGCTGCAGGCACAGTGAAGGGAAAGCACACTACATCATGGCTGCAGAGGAGAGCAGGGAAGCTGTAGGTAGCAGAAAAAGGAAAAGGAAACCTTCAGAGAGGGAGTTTGAGGTCCTCACTTAGGAATGTGAGTCCAAAATGGACCAGCTTTTTGGCAAGGCCTCTTTTTCTGTTCCTGATGCCTAGAAAAACAAAATATGGCTGGAGGTACAGGAGAGAGTAAACTCCTTGGGGGTCACCCAGAGGATCATACCTGCACTGAGGAAGAGATGGTATGACCTTTGCTCCAAGACCAAAGAACAGCTGGGCAGCAGGATGGCTGAGGGGTGTGGGACAGGAGGAGGACCATCCACCACACCCCTGAATGCCATGGAGTGCCTTATTAAGGGGACCCTGGAACCAGTGCGTGTCACTGGTGTTGAAGACATCAATACCTTCCTTCCAGCAGGCACCAGCCAGGGTAAGTAACATACCTTCATGTTCCATCCAGGCCATGCTGTTAGGCAAACCACAGCACATACATCAGAGTGTGAACTACTCCATTCAGGTGTTTGATCCACCTAAACAATGCATCATGGGAGTTAAGGTGCACTCCACCAGCATGCTGTACTGTATGCTAAAGACCACTTCTAACAGTCAGCTACATTTCCAAAGTCCCAAACAAACATATAGCTATGTCACAACGCAACATCGTTGTGCTCAAAGCAAATACATTTATTTACAATTGATTTGTGCATATAAGTTCCACAGATCCCAGCCCACATGTCACAGACCCTGGTCCTGGGAGTGATGTCCAGCTGGAGCCAGAAAAAGCACCATCACCTATACCATGATCCTCCATCCCAACAGGCAGGAGAGTCAGGACCTCACTACTGCCCACCTTTTCTAACAGTGATGGTGACCAGTCCCCTACAAGGTAGCACACCACAGCTGGGTCCAGGCCTGTCATCATGCCCACTGTGCCCATTTCAGGAGTCGCAGCAACACCAGGAATCTATGGTGGACTGGAGAGAGGGATGTTCAGGACACAGGGCCTGTAGAACAAAAGGATAAGTGGGGTCATCAGGGAGCTGCAGCACCGGACCAAGGCACTGGAGAAGGTGGAGTGCTGGCATCCAGCAGTGGTGTGAAAGCACAGACTGCAGTGTTTGTGTTGTGGAATAGGCATTAAATTGGGCGCATTGACACATTCTCCATGGCAATAAACCACCTGGCCAATGCCATCTAAAGCCTGGCTAGGCATACTGTCAACATCCACACTGATGTGTCCCACTGCTGCCAAGATGTTGTACCGGGACTGGAAAACATCCAGCCACACAACCTGCCTGCCCCATCCTACCTCCTCCTGAAAGTGAGGAGGGAACAAGCAAGAGTGGTGTTTCCTTTCAACAGACCTGCCCCACTCTGCGTACCTGCCACCTACACTCTGAGTCTGAGACAGGATCAGAACCAGGGTGCAATGCATCTATGAAGCAAAGCAGAGCAAGGGGATAGAAAAGGTGAACCCATCTGACAGTTCTTAGTTTCACTCTGTTTGGCACAAACATACCAAATATACTTAGACATGTTTTTTTTTTTTTTTTTTAATTTGTCTGATCCACCTAAATAAAAGGTGGTCACAGAGTTGTGCACCAAACACTAACCCCTATGTGAGATGTTTCATTACTACCATGCCATGTAATGTCTTACCTCAGAAATTACTGTTTGTGATTTCTGTGCATCTTGCCCGTTCCTCAGCCGCCTGGGTGCCGTCCTGATGTACCAATAGTGGCTGTTGGTTACCATCAAAGTCTTCATTAGATTCTGGTTCACTGATGACATTGTATAGTCTCCTCCTCATCGCAATGTTGTGCAGAATGGCACATGTTGCTATTATCTAGCAGCATGTCTGTGGCCTGTAGAGAAGTGTGCCCCCTGTCTTATGGATGATCCTGAAGCAGAATTTGAGTATGCCAAATGGTTGCTCAATGACTGAGTGTGTTGACTTGTGTGCCCTGTTGTACCGTCTCTCACTTGGGCCCATATTTATACTTTTTTAGCGCCACCTTTGCATCATTTTGTTACGCAAAAGCGGTGCAAACTTACAATACAATTGCATTTTGTAGGTTTGCGCCGCTTTTGCATCAAAAAGTGACGCGAATGCGGCGCTAGAAAAGTATAAATATGGGCCTTGGTGTCCAGACGCTCCAGAAAGTTGTGAGGATCCATGGGCATAAGGCACATGTACTGTCACCTTTGAAGCATGACTGGGAAAACCATTAGGTCAGTTGACATATACCCTCCTAGCCAGTGCATACAGTGATTTAGAGATGAACTTGCCTAGCAGAAACCCAACTCAAAATTCCCCCTGTGTCAGTCAGTTGTGTAATCCATTGTGCTGGAACATGAATGAGTTGTGTGTGCTGCTTAGGTACCTGGCCACCAGGTCAGTGATGACACAGGAGGCATCACACACCACCTGCACATTAATGGAATGTGTGCTCTTCCTGTTCCTGTAAACATATTCTATTGTTGAAGGAGAGCATATGGCAATATGTGTGCCACCCACACAGCCAATGGCATTGGGGAACTGTGCCACCCTATTGAAATTGAGTTTTGTCTGCTGCGATGTTTAGGGGGTATTTAGAAAATAGATGTATCAGTTCAGTTTAGCAACCATTAGATTCAGGAATGATAATGTGCTCTGTGACTCCCCCTGTGCCACTGCTATGACTGACTGGTTGCTCCCTGACACAAGGAGATGTAGGCAACACAATACCTGCACATGGGGCGGTATGGGGTTGCTCCGCAGCACTGGGGCCTGTAGCTGAGGCTGTGGGCCAGATGTATCAAAATGCAATTTTACATTTTCTAAATAGCAACTCAATGGAAATTGCTAGTTAGGAAATGCAAAATGATATGCATGAAATTACCATTTCCTAAAAGGGATTCCTATGGAATAAGAATCGCTATTAGGAAATCTCATGGCATTTTTTCCAGTGGGCCGGTTTATGCCTATTTTAAAAATGCTAAATCAAGGATGGGTATGGGCATAAGGCACCCTGTGATGCACCCCAAAGATAGTGGTGCACATGTAGAGCATACATATGTCCTAGGGGTATGTGTGTGTTCTATTGCACTTTAAAAAGCATCTTTGAGTGTTTTTTTAAGATTACACATGGTTACAATCGACTTGGAGTCTATGGTAATTGCATTTCCTAAATACCCAATTTGCATGTGAATAGGAATCGCAAATAGATCATCCCTATTTTCAATTTCCTTTTTAGGGGATCGCAAATTGCGATTTCTACTGGGTAGAAATCACAATTTGTGACTGTTTACAGGTCTTTGTACATCAGAAAAGCCCATTTAGCATTTCTTAACGGCCCGAAATAGCGATTCAGACTGTTAAGAAATGTTAAATGTATTTGTACATCTGGCCCTTAGTTCCTACCCTCAGCCAAATTGAATTTGCAATCAAATTTAAAACTATACTACATTTTAAAATGGCCGCATTTCTCCAAATACTGAGCTCTGTTAAGTTGCTCTTGGGTATCAAAACCTATACCACAAACATAAATAATATTGGGAAAACTGTTGACCAGCAGCACGACAATTATATCACACACAGCAAAACAACTATAGTGTCTTCTTCATTTGCCGGACAATATTGGAAAGCATTCCGCCCACTCCAGTCCTCAAAATCAGCACCCACATTTGAATATTGCACAAAATTACAGATTTCACTTGAAGAATTTTGCTAAATACACGACAGAATGGATGCGGCAAGACTAATTATAATCCATTTTGCTTTGCAACGTATCTAACACTTGACTCACAGAGAGGCGTGTTACCCATATTCAAAGTTCTTCAGCACCTCGTCATGTGTAACGAGCGCTACACAAATACCCATTTCGTACAATGGGAAATACTACTTTTCATCGCGCTCCCTCAATAATTTTGCTCTTTCCTTTGACAAATCTGCAGGAACTTTAAATCAAACCAAGTTTCACAAATTTCTTGCAGATTTTCCATACAGCTTCAGTGTTATAATACATGTAAAATTCCTGTTTCCTATGGGTTAACAATTTCAACTCAGTTAATGTCACCAAATGAGCAATTTCCAGAATGCTTAGGGGTACTTTTAAGCAGTACACCCAACTTGGAACAATGGTAATGGCATTAACTCTGGAATATATTGTTTTTCTTGAGTTGAAGATTCTCATAACAATATGAGTAACCTGTGAAAACGATCATCATCAGGACTGATTTCACAGTCTCCATAACATTACTCCTACTCTTTAAATGCTGCGGATTTTCCAGTTAGAGCACGAATGGACAGCACAACACTTACTTCCAGAGTGTGTGAATAATCTAACTGTACTAGTGTGTATTTAACACTCACAAGATCTTCAATATTGGCATATTCCTTGATCATTTCCCAGGCCTGCGGTCACAGTGAGCTATTTATAATTGAATTACTGTGCAGTCAAATTGGCTGAATCATGTGAGATCATACAAAATATCATTGGGGATCGCGAAATCGAAACCAGGAATGAATATTGTCAAACATGTTCAGGACTAGATAATTTGATAGACACCTCTTCTTGCCTTATTATCCACCATCACTTCCCATGCCATTCGATCTCCTAATAAGCAAAGGAAAACAAATTATCCGTTAGTTACCCTAGCACTGTAAATTGACCGAGCAGTGTGCAGAAAAAAAAGAGCTTATTTGGTTTTGGGCATCAACAATCTCAACCTCCGATCCCAGAAGCTAGATAGCACTTCTTCTGAACCTCTTGCACCTCCAACATTACAACAGTGAAAAAGGACCCAAAACAGTAGTAAATGTTCGCCACCTCAGATCTGGAGTAAGTCCAATGATGCACATGGCCAACTACCGGTACTACAGCATACTCCCATAGAAAATAATGGTGGCAAGGATTTAAAATAGAGCGCCATAAGAAATACTGTTAAAATAAATTACAGTTTTTCAGACTGCCTGCATTATGCAAAAGACTCCTCTACACAATCCTCCTGATACTTTACATCAAAATAAAACATTTTGGGGCATATTTCCAAGAAATGTTCTTGCGTCCCCACCCTACTGACACCTAACAACACCATGGTTGCATTGTATTTACAATACAGAGCACCATGGTGGTTTTTAGCACAATAGTGTCAATATTTTTTAAGCTATTGTGGCGATTTCTGCACTAGCGTTACAAATGTTGATGCTAGCATAGGGAGGCCCATTTAATATAATGGGTGCATCATTTTAACACTTGCTCTGAGCAGGCGTTAAAAATGACAAAATAAATGGCGCAGTGAATGTCAATTTCGTGCACCATTTTTCAGGCCTCCCTGTGCTGGAATGCCCCCCTTGCATCCATTATGCCTTACGTAGGTATAATGTGGCACAAGGGTTTACAAAGTGGCTCAGTGCAAGCATCGCACCACTTTGTAAATATGGAGCGGCAGAAAAGCCACCTTAGCACCACCTTAGCGTAAAAAATAAAATGACGCTAAGGCAGCGCTAAGTTGGTGCAAGTGGCTTGTAAATATGCCTCTTCAGGTGTGCTTAGAAAACGTTTAGGATTGGAACATTTGCTCCATCAAGACAGAATGTAGAATGGCACAGGCTCTCTCTAGCAGTGCAACCAGAATGTGTAACTCTCTTCCTCCTAGCCTTCTTACAAATGCCTTGATAGACATTTGACCTGAAGGGAGGTGTTGAAACTGCGTCTCTTCCAAAGGGACTTTCCAATCTGCATCTACAATATCTTGAATCTACCTTCCCATTCAAGTTTCTCTTTCTCCAATCAAGCTTTGCCTAGATCTTGCTGGAATCCAAATTATAAGGTTGTTAGTGGGGCAATAACATGTACACATAAACAGCATAAAATAAAATACCAGTGTTCTTTTTTGTCAATCATGCAATCACATGGTGGTGGTAAGTACCGACAAATAATGACCATGGGGGTGATAACTCCCATAGACAGCCAATGTACCATACCAACCACCAGGGCGGAAACAACACTCACCATGGCGGTAACCATCAACAGCCAGGCGGAAGACAAAGTACCGCTCACCATATCATGACACACGAATCCGCCACCTTTTTCGGGGCAGTACCAGTGCCATCAAAAGCCTGGTGGAAACAGAGCACAGAAGAGAAAGGACTTACCATTAGAGAAGAAAAACACCGCCATGGAACCCAAACTGCAAGTATTCCCGATGATCATCTACATTATGCTCCACCTGGAACACCAACACGACAAAGACCACGACGGTGAGTACAGCCGCCTAGCACACAAGGGAGGGATGGAGGAGAAGGAGAGTGACACACACACGCACAACACACAGCATTAACACACAGACCATACACACAACCAGCTGCAGAGGTAAACCAATGGCACATGACACACAGCAGAATAACACAAGGACCAGAGTACGGATGTACAGAAAATGTATTAGCATAGCAAAACTCACCACACGAACTAAGTATATACAAATGTTCACAAAGGGCCAATGCCCAGTCCAAGGTCATAAGGGCACACATGGCCACAGAGCACAGTCCAAGGCCCAACTTGTATCCTGACATCATCCGAGAGAACACTGCAGGGGCATCATTTTGCAAGTGGGCAGGCACCTCAGGGGGATGGGGGCACCTCAGCCGAATACAGGAACTTCCCCACTGGTTCTGGAGGGGGCTCCATGCCGATGTCCCATTGCTGGGGAGTGCAAGGTCACAGTCTCTGGGCTGGGGAACATGCCCACTGGTTCTGGAGGGGCCCCGTGTGCCTAAGTCCCTGGAGGGTGGCCTACATGTCCTCAGCTGGTGGTGCTGGCTACACTGTCTCATCTGGAGGTGAGGGTCGCTCTGTGTCAACAGGTGATGGTGCCTTCTGGCCTGCCTCTGCTGGTGGTGATAGCTGCACTGCCTCAGCTTATAGTGAGAGCTGCTCTGTGGCAATAGGTGATGGTGCATCCTGGCCTGCCTCTGCTGGTGGTGATAGCTGCACTGCCTCAGCTGGTGGTGAGGGCTGCTCTGTGACAACAGGTGATAGTGCCTCCTGGCCTGCCTCTGCTGGCAGTGAGGGATCCGAGACCACAGGTGGTGATGGTGGTGGTTTCACCCTCCCAGCCTCTGATAGAGTTGAGGGCCTCATTCCCTCAATGGCAGGAGGTGCGGGCACCTTCCCCTTCCTGGCTGTTCGTGTTGTGGGCTCCTTCCCATTCCTGGCTGTTTGTGTTGTGGGCTCCTTCCCCTTCCTGGCTGTTTGTGTTGTAGGCTCCTTAGACTTCCTGGCTGTTTGTGTCGTGGGCTCCTTCCCCTTCCTGACTGTTTGTGTTGAGGGCTCCTTCCCCTTCCTGGCTGTTTGTGTTGTGGGCTTCTTCCCCTTCCTGGCTGTAGGTGTTGTGGGCTCCTTCCCCTTTCTCGCTTTTGGAGTGGAATCCCTCACAGTCCTGCCTCCACGACTAGGAGGTGCCTCTACTGTCCCTGTGGACTGTTTGGCTGAGGTGCTGGGCTGGCTGGTTGGCACCCTGGTTCTATGAGCAGGACAGGGAGCGGAGGAGGAGGGAAGAGGTCAAGTTGTGCAAGGAAAAGCTTCTTAGGGACGGTGGGGCGGGAGGAGGGGTGGGAGTGGAGGTTGCAGAAGTGGTTGTTGGAGATGTACGTCTGCTGGATATGGGTGCAGGTGCATGGGCAGTGTGCATGTGTGAGGTAGATGGCTGTTGGCTGGATGTTATAGAGGTGTCTGCTAGAGAGGTGTGTGTGTTGCTTGATGTGGTGATGCTGGTAGTGGACATTGAGTCAGTGCATGCAGGTGTGAGTGTGGGCGTGACTGGGAGGGAGGTGGAGGAGGACGGGGAGACATTGGAGGTAGTGGATGTGGTTGTATCTGTAACTGTCAGGTGTTTGCATAAGTGCTTGTGGGATGAAGTGTGGTGCTTGAGTCTGCCTGTGCCACTCTTGGGTGTGGTCTTGTGTGCATGCTCATTAGTATGCGTGCCTGGGATGGGTTGGGGTTGAGGAGAATGGGACTGGGAAATGGTAGTTGGAGGGGGGAACGGTAGAAACAGGGACAATGGCTGCCGTCAGAGAGGAGGCCAGAGCCTGAATCGATCTCTGTTGGGCCGCCAATCCAACGTGAATGCCCTCCAGGATTGCATTGCATTACTGCATCTGGGATGTCAGCCCCTGGGTGGCACACAATAATTGATTTCCCTACAGAGATGGATCTCAGGAGGTCAATAGCCTCCTCGCTCAGGGCAGCAGAGCTCACTGGAGCAGGGCCTGAGTTGGCTGGGGTGAAGGAGATGCCCACTCTCCTGGGTGAGCGGGCATGGGCAACTCGCTGAGGGGCTACTGGGAATGCGGTGCCGGTACGGGGCTGGCGGCTGTACCTGCAGCTGGGGTGGTCACAGAAGTGTGCACCACCACCAGGGAGCTTTCATCGGAGGAAGTATCTGAGTCTGTGTTGTCTCCTCCAGTCTCCGTTGTGGTGCTCCCCTCGCCCTCCGTCCTACCGGCTCCCTCGGCGGACTCTGACTCCTCAGTCCTGTGGGATGCAGCTCCCTCTGTCGCCGGTGCCCCTGCTCCTGCATCAGATGATGCTAGTACACCCAAGGACAGGATGGCAATACAAGAAAGAGGGAGGAGACAAAGGATACACTGGGTCAATGACTGCACCAACAAGACTATTGGCTTGCACATCACCGTCACACACAGGAAACAGGCTTAAGCACTACACATTGCACTACCAGTGATATGGCTAGTCACTAAGGCAAGATGAGGACCACACACTGCCAACTGCAGCACTCGTGGGACCCACGATGCCCTGGCTGAAATGGACTGCTTACAAGCTAGGTTACGTGTATTTGCCATATACCCATTACCCTTCAGTTGACCCATGCTGCAATGTCTGGCCCAGCCTTAGGGGTACCCACTAAGACACTTCCACCACCTGGATACCACCCCACCAGCCAAAATATGTAATGATACCCACTGTACTCACCCCCTTGTGGCTGCTGTGATTCCCTCAAGCGCCCATCCAACTCAGGGTAGGCCACCGCCAGGGTCCGACGGGCACCCCTTCGTCGTTGGGAGGCCATCCCCAGCTGGGCCTCCGAAGTCTTCCGTGCCCATCGTCTCAGGTCCTCCCACCGTTTCTGACAGTGGGTGCTCTGCCTGCCACAGACCCCCAGGGTCTGCATGTCCTTGGCGATGGCACACCATATTTCCTTCTTTTGATAGTGCTGACCTGCAGAGGCAATACAGACCGGAGAACACCAATAGACAAACAGTCCAGCCTGTCACACAAATAGCCCAGCATACCCGTTTCCATCACCATTGGCACACACATTGCCCCAAGCACACCATGCACACCGCCACTAGACATTCCCCCCACCCCGACTCCTCTTACACGATGCTTGCCTACACATCTCCATTCATCCTTCCCACATGCATCATGCCCAAAATGCACTCACCTGTTGGTCTGGAGGCCCATAGAGCTGTCCGTATTCGGGTAGGGCCCCATCCACCAGTCGCTCCAGTTCCTCCGAAGTGAAAGCTGGGGCCCTTTCACAGGTCTCACGGGCCATGGTAGGTTCCAGACACAGGTCACAGCAGCACACGCAGTGTAGGTGGTCTCCTTTTGAAGGTCAGGAAACAAGTGAGGAATCAGATAGAAAACGGCGGTCACATCCGCAGTGGTGTACACTGTCACCGCCGGCGTAGATCCTCATTGGCCACTGAATTCCATAGAGACCCATATTATTACCTCACTTCCACCTGTCCCTCCATACAGGACAGGTGGTCGCCATTTCATGGGTGGGGTGGACAGGCCTATCGACAATTACTGTGTCAAAGATTAGATTGGCACATACTTCCCAATTTACACTGTCCCAATACATAAGTGAACCATGTGGACTGCAGTTGTGGTTTTGTTGTTCCAATTGTGACACCCTACTCACTCTTGTGTCCCTTAGATACCTACCTCTGTGGATGAATAGGAGGTGGAGACATACCCCGGTGTACAAACTTCTGGTGGACTAGGCTACACTGGAGGACAGGCACTTAATACTCACCTATAGACTGGACAGGGCCACAATCACAGAGCTGTGTGTCCTGTTGGAGCCTGACCTGATATCAGCTATCCATCATCCCACTGGGATCCTCCCTGTTGTGCAAGTTCCATCAGTGCTCCATTTCCTTGCAACTGGTTCTTTCCACGTGACAGTGGGATTGGCAGCAGGAATGTCACAGCCAATATTTTCAATCATGTTGGCAAGAGTTTTTTCTGCCCTGGTAAAACACATGTGCAGCTACATAGCTTTCCCCCAGGTGGAGGATTTGGCCACTGTGAAGGCTGGATTCTATGCAATGGGGCATATCTCCCATATTATAGGAGAGATTGACGGGACCATATTGCATTTGTCCCCCCTGCCAGAATGAACAAGTGTTCAGGAATCGTAAGAGTTTCCACTCAATGAATGTGCAGATGGTGTGCCTAGCGGACCAGTACATCTCCCACTTCAATGCTAAGCATCTTCGGTCGGGGCATGATGCTTTTGTTCTGAGGAATAGCAGCATCCCAAATGTGATGGGCCAACTACAGAGGCACAGGGTTTAGCTAATAGGTGAGCCTTGGTCCCCACCTTCTGTATGTTAGTGTATGCCTCTGGTGTCAACCCCATAGGATTGTGTGTGGCTAAATGTTGTACATCAATACTTGCAGGTGACTCTGGCTACCCAAACCTATTTTGGCTGCTGACCTCCTTGAGGAATGCCAGGACAAGGACTGAAGAATGTTATAATGAGGCACATGGTTGAACCAGATGGATCATCGAGTGGACCTTCGGCCTCTTGAAGGCCAGGTTCAGGTGCCCGCATCTGACAGGTGGGTCCCTGTGCTACTCACCTGAGAAGGTTTGCCAGATAGTAGTGGCATGTTGCACAACCTGGCCTTCAGGCGGCATGTACCTTTTCTGCAGGCGGAGGAGACTGGAGATTCCCCTGTGGCAGCAGTAGATCCTGATAACAGTGAGGATGAAGAGGCTGAGGATGAGGATGAGGACAACAGAACATCAGTTATCTGTCAGTACTTCCATTGACACATACATGAGCCAGTGCAACTTAACATTTCTATGACTATTGGTGTATTCTGTGTGGCTGTGGCATGATGGCATTCACTTATTGTCACCTATGGTTTGTCATTTTGCAGATGTTGGTGATATAACAAATGTGTACTGATGTGCTGACTACAGTCAGCTACAGGTCATTATATCTATGCTCTCACAATGTACAGTACATTTGCAATGGATGAAACTGTTTCCATGAATACACATTTTCAACACATGACATACAAGTAGTTAAGTTGTGTCCAAGGGTGTTTATTGTAGTGCTAGAAAATTCAGGGGAAGTGCAATGGAATTGGGTGATGATGGAGGAATGTCCAGGGTATTGTTCCAGTCTGTTTGTAGCACAGGTCCAGTGTCCAAGGGGCTATAGGAAGGGGAGCAACGGCAGTTCAAAGTGGACAAGATGACAGTGTGGGACACAAGGGGGACAATCAGGAGAGTCTCACTTCATGGTGGTCTTTACAAGTGTCTCTGGCTTCTGTCTGGGTCGCAGGGAACGTTTGAGGGTGGGGAGGGGTATTGGTGGCCTGTGGGTCCTGTGGCAGGGCCACCTGTCCACTAGCGGCAGCAGAAGTGGAGGGATGGTCGATGGACTGGCTAGTGGTTGGGGCCCGCTGGTGTGCTGATGCCTCCCTCATGATGTTGGCCATGTCAGCCAGCACCCCTGCTATGGAGATCAGGGTGGTCTTAATGGCCTGCAAGTCCTCCCCCATCCCCTGATACTGTCCCTCCTGCAGCCACCTGCTCTCCTGCACATTGTCTAGGATCTGGTCCATCGTGTCTGGGGAATGTTGGTAGGCTCCCAGGATCTCGGAGAGTGTCTCCTGGAGAGTCGGTTTCCTGCTCCTGTCCTCCCCTGGCGCACAGCAGTCCTCCCAGTGTTCCTGTTGGACTGTGCCTCTGTCCCCTGAATTGTGTGCCCACTGCCACTGACCCCAGGTCCCTGATTTTCTTGGGGGAGAGGTGTGGCCTGGGGTCCCTGTACAGGTGGGCACACTGCTGATTGACGTGTCCTGGGCCCAGAGGTGTGGGTATGCTGGGTGGTTGCTGTGGTGTTGGATCCTGACGGGGGAGGCTCTGTGGTGGTCTGTAAGTGGGTTTGGGTGACCGGCTGTCCAGTGGTTACTGATGGGCCAGGTAGGTCTTCCAGATCCAGAAGTCCAGAGTTACTGTCATCACTGGGGGCATCTTCTGTTGGAGGACTAGATAATCGTGGCACCTCCTCTCCACTGACATTGGCTGGGGTACCTGTGGGATGTAACTGATGTATTATGCTTCATGTGTATGACATATTGTACATCCCTGGCTTCCCCTCTATGGTTGCTGTTGCCCTGCCACCTTTTGTTTGTGTATGGTGATGTATTGTGGGATTGTTAGTTTCCCTATGCTGTACATGCTTTGGTGATGGGTGTCCATGCAGGGCTGGGGGGGCTGTCCATGAATCGGTATAGCATGCAGGGGTTGGCATTGGGGTTAGTCATATGTGTAGGTGCAGTGCATGGGATGGAGTAGTGTGATGGGAGTGAGGGTGAGGGTGTGAGATGGCATGCAGGTATAGGTGGGTTGATAGGTAGTAAATGTTGAATTACCAGTTTCCAGTCCTCCGGCTACTCCAGCGAGTCCCTCAGGATGCAGTAATGCCTAAACCTTCTCCTCATATGCTGTCAACTGTGAAGGAGAAGGTGGGGGTCCTCTGTATGCGAGCTGGTGCCTTGCTGCTATGGGACGTATCTCTACCCCCGTAGGTCATTCCACCTCTTCCTGATGTCATCCCTTGTCTTTGGGTGTTGTCCCACGGCATTCACCTTGTCCACGATTCTCCACCATAGCTCCATCTTCCAGGCTATGAAAATCTGCTGTACCTGTGCTCCAAACAGCTGTGGCTCTACCCTGACAATTTCCTCCACCATGACCCTTAACTCCTCCTCATTGAAATGGGGGTGCCTTTGTGGGGCCATAGGTGTTGTATGTTGTGTGATGGTGAGAGTGTGTTGAGTGATGTGGTGGGGTGAGTGATGTGGGGTGCATGAGGGATATATGGGTGTAAGTGGTGTATGTGTAGTTGTCTCTGTGATGTTGGTGGCTATCTCTTGCAGTGTTTTAGTGTTGGCAAAGGGTTGTGGGTAATGTGGGTGGGTGTTTTATAGTGGTGTGGGTGTGGTGTGTATGAATGCCAGGTGTGTGGTTTTAGTGTTGGACAATGTAGTGTTGTTTTGTTTGTGGGTGTCCATTCTGAGTGTGGCGGTATGTACCGTAAATGGTTTAGCACCATTGAATGTCTGCTGTGGTGATTCGTGTGTCATAATGTGATGGGCATAGTTTTGTTGGCGTAACGGTATGGGTGTTGTTACCGGCACTTTACCACTGACCTTTGGGCTGGCAGACTTGTGTGTGTGGCAGTATTCTGTCGGATTGGTGTGTGTGTGTCATAATATGGATAACGGATATCCGCCACCGCGGCGGTATGTTGGCAGCCATCAGCATGGCGGTAAGCGGCATTAACCGCCAATGACATAATGAGGGGCATAGTTTTATAATGGGGCAATGTGCATCAGTTACTTGCCTCCTGGTGGTTTAGCCTCATGTAGGCAAACCTAAGTGTGCAATTTAGGGTTTTCCCCAAAAGGCTGTTTCTGTGAGTGTCCAGATGAGAGTGGGGTTATCTGACCACTCTCCTGGTCCGATTGAGCAGGGATCAAATAGTTTGTACTATCATGATTTTCACTACAGTGCTGCTCAGTAAGTGGTTGGAGTAGTTTGAGACAATTTTTCTAACCCATCTTCAAACTGGGGGCAGACCCCCTTAGGGGGGACCTTAAGTGATCCCAGGGGGGCGCCAGGCTCTGGCCAAAACAAGCATTATGAAGATAACAGTGCTTTGTTTTAATCAAAAAATTATTTATTGTATTTTTTGAAAGGTAACATAACTTAACTGCAATCTTTAAATGCGCCTAGACATATTTAAACATTGCCAACGTAATAGAATAATTGTGAATAATTCTGAGGGGTGCCCGATGATTTTTTTTCCCCTTTGGGGGAGGGGCGCAGTATTAAAAAGTTTGAAAACCACTAACCTAGTTTGACTAATTTTGATGCGATCATTGTCATTGGATAGCTGTGAAGTTCTTTAGAGTTAGGGCCTCATTCCGAGGCCGGCGGGCGGCGGGAGCCGCCCGCCTGGCGGGAACCGCCATATGGCCGCTCCGCGGTCGAAAGACCGCGGAGGCCATTCTGGCTTTCCCGCTGGGCTGGCGGGCGACCGCCAGAAGGCCGCCCGCCAGCCCAGCGGGAAACCCCTTCCCACGATGAAGCCGGCTCCGAATGGAGCCGGCGTAGTGGGAAGGTGCGACGGGTGCTGTTGCACCCGTCGCGAATTTCAGTGTCTGCTAAGCAGACACTGAAATTCTTTGTGGGGCCCTCTTACGGGGGCCCCTGCATTGCCCATGCCAGTGGCATGGGCACTGCAGGTGCCCCCAGGGGCCCCACGACACCCCATACCGCCATCCTGTTCCTGGCGGGCGAACCGCCAGGAACAGGATGGCAGTATGGGGTGTCGGAATCCCCATGGAGGATTCATGAGGGCAGCGGAAAACCGGCGGGAGACCGCCGGTTTTCCCTTTCTGACCGCGGCCAAACTGCCGCGGTCAGAATGCCCTTGAGAGCACCGCCAGCCTGTTGGCGGTGCTCTCGTGGTCGTTGACCCTGGCGGTCAATGACCGCCAGGGTCAGAATGACCCCCTTAGTGCCCTATGGCCCTCGACCTAATCTTTATCAGGTACAACAATGTTGTTTATTGTTTATTGTTTTGTGCTCATGTGGACCACTGTTTTAGCATCAGGATTTGTGAACTTTCAAATGACCTAAGTGTTTGCCCTAGGTTTTCTAATATGTGGTGGTCAACCTGTTACAGACCACTTTTCTTACTGTGGTTCATCTGTATTAACTTGCCCTCTTTCTAATGTAGTATAGCCACTTTCATTCTGATATAGAGGTTCTCTGTCCTGTGGCCCGCTGTTCATCTGTCTCCCTGCCCTGATGTTACCTATTTTTCATGAGACTCCCTCTCACATTTACTATTCCCAGGGTACGTGTTCTCTGGCTCCAAGACCATCGATTCACCTTGTTCTCGATCTCCTTGCCGCAGGTCCCCCTGTCACAGTTGTGGGTATCTCCGTACCTTTTTGGTCTCTGGTTTTAATTCTATGATTCAGAGATTTCTGATTGAGTGGGGCTGTTTATTTGACCTGCAATTTCATTGGATGCTGCTATGAAGTACTTTGTCTATGTGGGAGGAGAACCTTGTTACTTTGGACAGTCAGAATTTGTGGTGTAGTGATGGTCAGTGCCGTATTGTGTGATGTGGTGTTTAATGGTGTGGGGTGGTATATTGTGATGTGGTAAGCTTTATTTATAATGATGTGGTATGGTGTCTTATTCATATGGTGCGCTTTCATGCTATTTTGATCTGCGATGAGCTATGATATGTAGTAAAAGGCAATTTGATTTGGTGTGGAGAGGTACGATGTAGTGCCATGGTGCAATGCGCAGTATTATGGAGAGGTTTGGTGTTAAATGGTCCAGTTAAGTTCGGCAAGGAGTAGTCTTTCATCTTGTGTTATGGCATGTTGTTAGATGTTTTTGATTTTTTGTTTTAATGTGCAAATCTAAATGGTTTTGCACAATGTGGCATGGTATAATTCATGGTATGTTAGGATAGGGTGATGGGTGCTCTTGTAAGGAGGTAGGACAAAAATGTGTGTAGTAAGAAGTGAAAAGGTTTTGTATGGTGTGCTAATAAGTTGTTGGATATGGTCTTGTCTAATTAATTGGACCTATAAAATGGCTTAGTAAATTAAGCGCTCACATCCTCTCAGGTTCAAAGTTACAACTTTTAATGCCAGCATGGTCGCCTGAGACTTCAGTCATTCCGAGGTTGATGATTTGGGTACCATGAAACTGTTAAACGGTAGCATCTGTTATGGTGCTGATAAACTGCAGCTCTGAAGGGTGGAGGGGTATGTTATATGGTGTAGTACAGTTTGGTGTGGTGTGTTATGTGTAGTGACAGATTACATGATATATGTTGCTTAGTGTGTGGTATTTGTAATTAGGGCTCCTGGTTTTATGGTATTTATTTTTAAGCTTTTCCTCCTGCATATATCCATATTTATTTTTTGGTCATCCTATTTGCATGTATCCATATTTATGTTGTGTTTTGAGAATAAATGGAATTGTAAAATGGTATATTTCTACATTTATTTAACTAACAAGCATTCACTCATACTTTGATGCCTGTCGCGTTTTAGCAAATTATACAGTCAAATATAACAAAATACTACATCCCAGATAAACAATACCATTACATACAAATATATGCTAACCAATGTTGGTATGTAAGGAAATCTCATCTTATTTTTTAACTTCTCATGCTTGTATCTGCTCAGCTGTTGGCCTCGAATTCATGAAAGACAGCAGGGAGAGTTACTCACAAGAATCACAAGTTTATGTATTTTTTCGCTTTTAAAAATAGATACAGATAGAAAATACTTTGCTTTCTGTCTCTATTTATCTGCAAAAATCTGTAAAAAGGGAAAATCGGGGGCCTTAATTATGATGTAATGCTGGATGGTTTGATGTGGGATGTGGGGATGGTTTGGTATATCGCAATGTGCTTTGATATAGTCTGGTATAGAAACAAGTATGGTGAGGTACTATGTGTTACGATGATTTTTGTGTGCTATGTTGTGTGCTATGTTGTCAAGGGTTGTACGATTGTGTGTTATTTTATTATATTGTTGTTATGTATTTGATTATATGATTTTGTTTTGTTATGATCAGAGTTGGGTGGTTAACTGTGTAGCTTTGAGGTTTGGTACATTGTGATTGTAATTGTAATTGTATTTATATAGCGCTTACTACCCCTGACGAGGCGTCGAAGCGCTTTTCGATGAGTAGCACGCTACTCCGGTACCCAACAAGAATTAGTCATGGATTAGTATAATTTAAATAAGGAGTACAGTTTTAGTATTATTATGAGTTAATTTGAGTTGCGGATATGAGAGTTTGTTAGTTAGATTGACTGGAGTAATGGAGGGGTGGAGGAGGAAAGAAATCCAGAAGTGTTAGTTGGGAGTTTATCCTTCATTTACTCAATCCAAAGGCTTGAGATGAATAAAAGGGGAGCGGAGGAGAAAGAGGATGTGGAAGGGTTAGGGAGAGCATAGTAGCAGGGTGAGATGAATGCAGGAGAATTTAGTAGGGTTGTGTGGGAGGTCACAGAGGTAGAGTGAGGTTTGGTGAGTTAGATGTGGAGGTGGAGGGAAGAGCTTAGGCAGAGATATTTAGGAGATGAAAGTGGTCGAAGGGATTTGGGATGAGTCCGAGTGAGAATGGAGGATAGTTTGATAGAGACATGACATAAGAGTGATGAGTAGATAAGTGTGATAAAAAGAGAGCAGAAATTCATAGATATCTAGTATAACAACCCATGCAATGATCCACAAACATGCCAGGCACAGAAACAACATATACACATATATATATATATATTTATACACACACACACATGAATACACACACATATGCACATACAATACATAATTGGAATCATGGTTAAAAAATACTTAGTCAGACAGGTTTAAAAGAGTGTGTGTGTATTTTATTGTTATTGGTTTAGTTTCTATAAAATGAGCATCGTGGCCTACCCAACCGGAGTATTTTCTACGAGTATGTCAGTAAGCGTTACCTAGCATGTTTTATATGCCCCGTTTATATTGTACACTAAGGGTATGTGATGGGCCACGGGGTAAGCGTCTCCAGCAACCTTGTGTGCCTTTGGCAATGTGATTGTTACTAGTGCGTCTTTGTGGAGATGTCCTTGTGCTTCTGAGCATCAACAACGCACCACCGGAATCGGCGGTGAACGCATTGGAGTCGTTTTGGAAAGCTGTCCATCATCCTGGTAAAAGGCGGGAATTCCTTTACCTACTTCGAGGGTGGACGGGGCGTGGCTCAGCGGGCGGAGCTTACAGGTGCTTTAATAAAGGGAGAACCTTCTACTCTGTGTCTCCAGCAGAGGAAGATAGAACCCGAGCGTCACAGTCAGATACAGATTACGCTACAGTACATCATCAGTTCACCTCCAGGAAGGATTCTAGATCTTTTCTGCTATGGGATCTCTGAGCGTACAGCCTTGCATTGTGATGCTATGCAATATGGTGTGACAGGATAGCCCAGCATGGCATGGGTGGTATGGAATGGTTCTTAATGGATATTTTTCTGTTGTACATGATATATTGTGTCATGTGTTGGAGAGGCATGTCCTATGGAGAGGGATGGCAGAGTTGAAATGTTTAATATGGTTAGAATTGGAGAGTTATGTTATAGTGGTTTGCAGGTTCTGTGGTGTGTGGTATATTTGGTCTGGTTCAGTAAATTGTGGTGTCATTGCATGGGGTGGTAAAGTGTGATGAGATACATGGTGTGATAGTGTATGGTAAAATGCAGTGTAATGCAGTATAGTTTGTCATGCCATGAATTTCGGATGGATTGGTGATGTATAACGTGCCATGGTTCGATATGGCCTCTCTTGTTTAGTGTGGTAATATCGCTGTGTGAAGGCTTTTTGAGGCGTGGTCTGCGGTGATACCTCGTGTTTACCTAGGTGTTTTTGATTGGTGCTCTAATGTCAGTATCTCCCTATTTCAGGAACAGGGTGCAAAATGCTTGCTGCTTGCCTATGGGTCTGCCATGTAAGTGTCAGTGCTTGAAGTGTAGAGGAGCTAAATATTTCCACTGTGACAACATTAAATCATTACAATGATGTGATGTCAAGGTAGATAAATCCTAGAAACAGAGGTCCAGCTGTCTGAAGGGTGTCCAAGATTGTGAATTCCAAGTGTTCTTTTACCCTTGTACCCATCATCATATGGGTGCAGCATACATGAGACATGAGGTAGTTACATGGAGACTGTATGAGTATAGCAGATTTTGCCCTAGGTCCTTGTTGGCTGTGGCAGCTAGCCTCGCTGTCCCTTTTCTCTAACACCCCAAATCAGTGAAAATCTTACCCTACAATTGTTAAATAACTCATCCTCACTGTTTTTTCCAAGTCAAATCCATTTTTGCTAGTATTTGTTTCAATTCCGACAAATCACCACACAATTAAACCAGCAACCTCTACTTGAAAAAAATAACAAGCTGTCTAAATGTAACAATTTCCAAAGCAGAATAATCACAATCACCAACCTTAACGGCAGAAATCAAGCATTCGTAATGCAAATAGGTCTGCTTTTAAATGAATGTTGTGTGATAAAGTGAAGCACTACAAGTAAATAGCATGTAATAGATATGTTTTTGTGTGGAATAAAATAACTGTAGAATAATATCGGTTAAGGTTAAAGGGTCGGGTGAAAATGTAACTTTCAAGAAAGACCTAAACTTCCATGTAAGTTAATCGCTACCCAACTCCTATTTGTGGTGCTGCCAAAGAAAAACACCAGTTAGTTAAGACACTTTACAATGTCATGCGGGTGCCTATAAAAGATATAGCTCATGCAGCTGCAGAAACAAAATGATCACAGCTGTGTGAAGGGCAAGCACATTTTTGTGGAAGCACACTCTAAACATGTACTCATATCTCCCAGCATGAGGGCAGAGCCAAAGCTCCTCTCTAGTGTTCCGCCATAATTGTTTGGCAACAGCTGTGTTGTCAAACCAGATCATAAAAGCACAAAACTTGTGTTCTGAAACACTGTGCTGCTTGGCATGAAGTGTTTTAAAACCTAATCAGGGTAAAGTAAGCCCTTTATAAATGCAGTTGCAATAAAATGCAATACCATCCTGGCCCACTATACTAATACCATAACACTCAGCAGTTGATTGCAGTTTTTACAGACTGTATAACATTTACCTTATACTGCTTAATACTCTCACATTCACAAAAGACAAAACTGTTTCTCATCCATCACTCTGCTAAGCTCTATCTCCCATAATATGCTAAATGTTCCTCAGTGGTCTTCACATATGAAAAGGAAACACTTTCAACATAGGATCAAAACAAAGACAAAACCCTTATAATCCCACACCCTACATGGTGTAACAGGCTACCCCTGCTGAAAGCGATTTGGCGTGCCACTTAGAGGTAGTAAATGCTATATAGATGTTACAATAAAATACATTGCCTTTTCCAGAAACATTCCAAAAATATCAAAGTCACTCTCTCCGAGTTTGATAAATTCACTTTAAAAGCAAAACCATTCACCTCAAAAATAATTTCTTAATCAACACTAATAAAAATGGGATTCAAAGTAATGTACCACATTCACCTTGCTATTCTAATAATGCTTTAAATATCTGCAACAAAAACACAATTTGAGAATTGAGGTTAGCTCACTAATGTAAATAGATGATTTGTTTCTCAAATAGAACACTATTGTTACTTTTGTGTGATAAAACATAGGCTCGAACCAGTATATTTTCTGGAAATTAATTACTGAAAGCTTAAATTACCCATGTGAGTAAAATACAGTTTAGTTCATTCATAAATAAATTCTCTTTTACATCAGTATTGCATGTATAATTTATGAACGGAGGAAATGTACCCTTAGACAATCTCACTCATGTCTGGTTATGTAGCCTAGTGTATGCAAAGGGTTAGAAAATTACCAAACTCTGTTTTTAATTCCACAAAATTCTTATTTTCTCCTGCCAAAACACGTTTAGCTTTGGGAATCAATATCAAATAATGCATGGTAGACTAGGTAGAAAAGTACCCTCTTTTTGGCATGGTTACCCCGACTTTTTGCCTGCTGTGAGTATGCTTTGACTGTCTACACTAGGATCCTGCCAACCAGGACCCCAGTGATTGTGCCCTCTCCCTTTAAATTTGGTTGCCTAGGACTTTGCACACCCCACAATTGCATACTGCTGCCCACATATTAGTCCCTAGTGTATGGTACCTAGGTACCCAGGGCATTGGGGCACCAGGGGTTCCCCATGGTCTGCTGCATGTAGTGTGCCACCCATGGGAGCCCATGCAAAATGTGTCTGCAGGACTGCCATTGCAGCCTTTGTAAAAAGGTGTGTGCACTCTTTTCACTAGAGGTCACTGCACCAGGTCCCTGTAAGTCACCCCTATGGTAGGTCCTCCTAGCACAGAGTGCTGGGTGCAGGTCCCTGTGTGTTAGGGCACCCCTGCATGAGCAGAGGTGCCCCTATGAACTCCAGCTCCATTGCACTGGACATCGTGAGAGCAGGGAAGCTTTTTTACCTGTGTACTGGACTCAGGCCCTACCTGTGTCCTGCTACTTAATGATAACTCCGAACCTGGGTATGATTGGTATCAAACATGTTGGAATCATACCCCAATACTGTTGCTAGTATTGACAAACAAATGACAGTGGCTGTGCAAAAAAGGTTTGCACTTCCTTGAAATAACAGCTAAGTTGCTATAGTTATAATGCTGTATCACGTGGGTGCCAAGCAGTACCACACCCAGCCACTTAAGGTGCAAAATCCAGGTTGAGAAACAACCCAATCTAATAACATCAAATATCACGGCACACCACTGAAAAGTCCATAAGTCAGTCCTTTGTGTAGTAGACAAGAATCATATCTCAACACAGTAAACTTCATCAAGAATAATATGTTTAATTCATAGGTTAAATTGTACATCTCCGGGGCAGACCACAAGTGTTCCATGTGCGCAAGACATCCTTCAAATGAAAATACAGCTGACACGTGTTTCGTCAAAAATACTTTTTCAAGGCTGTAAAACAAATAAATATAAAGCAAAATTGCATATCATATTGTCAACACTGTTGTCTAACATGAGTACCAATTAACGTCATGTAGGACCACGCAGGTATACACTTGAACTTGAAAAGAAGAAAACCAAAACACAAAGGGGTCTCCTTCATGTGAACGTGAAGAAAGAGAAAAGAACAATCTGCTTATCGAAACCCTCTGAGGGAAACGAAAAACATGCAGTGCATATATAGTAACCTTATAGCCCAAAGTAGTACGTACAAAACACATAGACATGGTGGCACATCATTTTAAAAATAAACAACAACCGAGTGAGCTAATGGTATGAACACACATCAAAGTGAGCAATCACAAACCAAGCGAACACCACTAAACCTACCCGAGATACCACAAAAGCGCCTCATCAGAACGATATAAAGATGGATTCAAATGTCTTATAATGACAGCAATACATCAACTTCAAAGCATCAAGAATGTAATAATGAAACGACCCTGAGAAGCCTGGAAAAAAGGGGCAGTAGTGAACATGACACTAAAGGTAGACAAGAATAAGTTTGTCTTATCAGAGACACCAAACGAACAAACGAGTCGAACAACAGAACTCCCTAAGTGAAGAAATAAGTCAGCCAGTAATGTTAGATACGAGCAAGGAGAAAGTTAACTAAAATATTCCAAACTCCGCAGCTATGTGGTGCCCTAACGTCCGTACACAAGAAGGGCTATTTTAAGTATCTAATAGAACAAAGAGAAATGTGCTGTCACCCTCCAAAACCTACCCATAAAATAAACTCCCAAAGGGAAGCGGAAAAGTACTACTAAACAACCTAGCAGTCCTAATTAGCAAGGAACAGACCCCCACCATAAACAGTTGAAAAATGCAAAGTTCAGCACGTGGCAAAAGTCACATGATTTTATAGCCACTGCCGGCGTGTAATAGTGGGTCTAGGGATCAAAGAGCACACATTTATAATAATAATGTCCGACACACCCAAAGGTGCCGGCGCGTAATGCTGAGTAAAGACATAAAAGGGCACACATTTATAATGATCATGCCCGCCACACCGAAGGTGTGCTAAACTTACCGTCATCATCCTGTGCAGCACCCATCTACGCGAGAAATGCGGAGCTACCGCTCTCCTGTGTCAGCCATTTTTAAGGCTGGACCCCGGCCTCATAGTAATCAAAATAGAAAAAGGACCAAGTAAGCAAAACAGATGTAGAAAATACCAATAACCCTGGTCGCAATCTTCCACCACGCAAAATGTTCTAGAATAAAACCAAATGCAAGTAGAAAACACGAACCAGCCTGTCTGCCATACATTTAAAGGAACAGCAATTGAACCATGGTCGACCTAGCAATAATATAGGAAGACGAACTATACTACCCACCGAGGTGTGAAGGTGAAAAATACCCACGGTATATAAACTGTTAGCAAGACAAAGAGTTAATACCCAGAAAGGACAGTGACGTGAAGAGACCCATATGTGTATTCCTGCAATAAACGCCAAAGTCATACTAACATAGTTGTAAGAAAATAATAATAACCACAACATGGTGGAAATTGCCACGTTTTCTAAGGTCAAAAGAATCATACAGTATGGATAATATTAGACTAGAATCATATATGCCACCCCTACCCAAAAACAAGGGGGCCTGTACAATAAAATCATGATACATAGCTGAAATACAACCAAACAGTTAGTACTCATCAGAAAAACAAGTAACAACATATACAAGTAATAATACATATTGCATATCCGTATGCAGAATTAATATGCCAGTATTGGTTGTATGATTACATGCACTCTGGGGGCTCCTTAGAGGATCCCAAGTATTGCTCCTACCAACCTTCTGATGTTTTCTGGCAGCCCTTGCTTCAGCCACCCTCCAGACGGGTTTCTGCCCTCCTGCTGCTTGCCCAGCTCAAGCAGAGGAAGGCAGAACAAATAATTTCTTGTGGGAGAGATAGGCAACACCCTCTCCCTTTGAAAATAGGTGTAACATGGGGTTGCCTCCCCAAACCACAGGTATCCTTTGAAGGGTACTTTTGGTGCCCTCCTTGCATAAACTGGTTTGCACAAGTCCAGGGACCCTCGGTCCCTGCTCTGGTGTGAAACTGGAAAAAGGAAAGGAGAGTGACCACTCCCCTTTCCATCACCACCCCAGGGGTGGTGCCCAGAGCTCCTCCAGGTGGCCACTTGATTCTGGCATCTTGAATCCAAGATGTGCAGAGGCCCCTGGGAGCTTTTGAGGGCCAGGGCAGGTAAGTGGAATCACAGCTCCCTCCTGATAGGTGGTCACCCTGCCAGGTGACTAATCCCCCTTCCTGGGCTATCTAGGGTCTCCTTCTTGGGTGGGTTCTCAGATTCAACATGCAAGATTCAAGCAGGACTCCTCTGCAATGTTTACTTCATCTTCTGCCCACTGGAATCGCAACTGGACTCTTCAGGAACCAACAATCTGCAACTCCAGAGATAACTCCTCTTTGCAACATTGTTTCTCCGGCCCCTTTCAGCAACAGCAACATATCCCTGGCTGTGCATCCTATGAGGTTGACGAGACTCCAGCCTGCACCAAGAAGTAAGAAGGAATCTCCCTTGGAGTGAATGACTCACTCCCCTGCATCTGCAGGCAACAACTGCAACGACAACCTGCTAAGTGGATCTGCTGTCCTCCGGAACTGTGTGGAC
Organism: Pleurodeles waltl; assembly: GCF_031143425.1. NCBI lineage: Eukaryota > Metazoa > Chordata > Amphibia > Caudata > Salamandridae > Pleurodeles > Pleurodeles waltl. The sequence goes on along the minus strand of NC_090440.1, from coordinate 1,188,406,101 downwards.
CTTGCCTTTCCTTGCAGGACAGTACCACTCTGCACCAGTGGGCCTTACTGCAACTTGCTGTGCCTGCTGCCAGTGGTTCCCTGTGGGGGCTACTGACTCTTCGGGTGACTTTTGAACTGCTGAGGGTCACCCCAGACTCCCCTCCTTGAGTCGAGTCTCCTGGGCCTTGCTGGTCCTATTCAGCCTTGCAACACTTCTTTTCCATTTTCTGCATTTGCCAAGGCTTGTTGGTAGTCTTCCTGCATCACTGACCAACTGCAACTCAACAGCCGGCGTGGGACACCATCTGCATCACTTCAGGGACTCCTCTTCCTCTCCTATGCTGCACAGCTGGTCTTCTTCATCCCTTGTCGACCTAGGCCTGCATCCTCAGAAGGGTGGGTAGTGGTTCCTGTCACTAACGGATACTCCATCATAAACTGGACTTGGTCCCCTTCCTTTGCAGGCCCATTTCTGCCAGAATCCACCTTTGGGTTCTTCCAATCTTGTTCGGGTCTTCCACAATCCTTTGCCTAAGTCCTCCTGGTGGTTTTGGAGAAACCAAAGTACTTACCACAGCTCTCCTGGTTGCTGGGGTTCCCTCTGGTACTCACCTCTTGGGGTTCCTAGCTCCTCCAGCTTCCCTCTATTGATCCAACATCCTTGAGTGGGAGACTGTATCTAGCATTCCACTTTTTAGTATAGGGTGTGGACCTCCCATAGGAACCTCATTATTTTCTATTACTTTTGCCAATGCTTATTGCTTTTTATGCTCTTTACTGATTGCTAATGTGTACATAATAGTGTGTTTACTTACCTCCAGTTGGGGGACTGCCTATTAGTATTCTAGTATTTGTATTACCCTAATAAAGTACCTTTATTTTTTTTAACACTCTGTGGTTCTTTCATGTGTGATAGTGCTGTGTGATTATAGTGGTATTGCATAAGCTTTGCATGTCTCCTAGATAGGTCTTGGATGCTCATCCACAGCTACCTCTAGAAAGCCCTGGCTTCCTAGACACTGCATACACTTTACTAATAGGGGATACCTGGACCTGGTACAAGGTGATAACACCATAGATACTCACCACACACCAGACCAGCTTCTTATATTGGTGGTGCAGTGGTGGAATAAGACACTTGCAATCGCATTACCCCTTTGTCACTAGTCACTCTCCACTGTAAAGACCATTACTAGTTGTTAGGTACACACCACACCTAATGATCAGGATTTCTACTCTCCTAGTTGGGGTAAGCTGGGGATCTAACATAGGCCTTTCTCTAAACTTTTCTAGGGAGCCTAGTTGTTAGAGTAGTCAGGTGCACTCACGCCACTCTAGCAAGGTGTCTTCAGTGGAGCCCACCACTCAGACCCCAGACTCTCGCTATGAGGGCCTCAACTTCCAATAGTTGAGGGAGATATGTGCTTCCAGGAAACTAAAGACAGGGAGAAATCCCAACAAAAGTCTACTTCTGGGGTTACTGCTCCAGGCTGACGAGGACAACGCAGGTACCTAGGAGGAGGAGGAAGTAGAAACTGAACCTCCCATCTTAGACCGGGTATATTTAGGCTACAGTGAGGAGGGTCAGGAAGAATCTAAGGAACACCACAGCCCTATGTAGGTAGTGAAAATGGGGTCATTCCAGTAGGCACACTTTAACTCCTAGAGGGTTACGACAGAGAGTCCCCAGAAGGAGGGATAGGTCCTCCCCTGTCATCACCTATGTCTCCTTAGTATCTGAGGTGACTCACTGCTCCAACTCAGGGGAAGATTCCTTTAGGAAACTGAACTTGGAGGAGCCCAAGCTGAGGCTACAGCAGCTAGCCCTAGATAGCAAGGCGTTAGCAGCGGAAAGGGAGAGACAGGATTTCAGGTTAACTCCCTATGGTGGCAGCAATCTTAGCGTTGGGGACACTAGAGTCATGGAGGACTCCTATGATTCTAGGAACCTGAGCAACATAGCCCCACCTTACAAGGTGGGAGATGGCCTTCATAAATGGTTTACTGCTTTGGAGAGGGCCTGTAAAGTACAAAGGGTCCCCAAAAGGCAGTGGGCAGCAACCGTGTGGTTCTCCTCTGACAAAGGCAGAGACAAACTTCTCACTGTCAAAGAGGAAGATGCAGATGCTTATACAGCACTCAAAAATGCACTCCCAGATGAATTTGGGATAACCAGCGAACAATATAGGATTACGTTCAGGGAGACCAAAAAGGAGTCCTCCCAGGATTGGATAGATTTTGTGGACTGCTCAGTTAAAGCTCTGGAAGGCTGGTTACATGGGTGCAAAGTAAGTGACTACCAGGGCTTGTGTTATCTGCTTCTGAGAGAGCGCATTCAGAATATTTGTATTTCTCTATCAGCTACATCAATACCTGGTGGACTCTGATCTGATCTCTCCCCAGCAATCCAGAAAGACTGCAAACATAACACTCCAGAACCAAAAAAAGATATATATTGTTACATGCATTAGTGTAATGACCTGCTCCTTTGGGTGGATTACGTTTTACTATGAGCTTTGTCTTTTGAAGAAAGTTGCTTAGAAGTGAAATTGTTGTAAGTACTAGTCTTCAATGACAAATACCAGGGCCCATAGTTACAAAACATTACGCAGCGTGGCGCTTCCAGTCAGCTTGTTGCCCTGCTGCGTCATTAGGAAAGTGCATGGATGAGTTGTATTTAAATAAATACAATGCACACAAATGTGTCCTTGCAGCATACAGCACACATAGAAAGAGCAAAGAACAAGAAGAAATAAAGTTATTTCTCCTTATTGCGCCACTTTTACGCCACCCCTGGGGTGGAGTAGGAATCTGATGCTTTTCCAGCCTTGTAAATCTGAGAATATGCCAGATTCTATGGGTGTTGTGTGGGAACAACCACAGCAACACCCATGGAACGCCCCTTTTATGGAGAATTATGCGTGAAAAGGGGGGCCATTTTTACAAAGCTATGAAAAGTCATACAACATGGATTTATATGACCGTGTAACTGTGTGCAGCACACTGCGCCGCCAGAGCATCACAAAAGTGCTGCTCCGGTGGTCGTATTCTGCTGGAGGGGCATTGTAAATATGCCCCCTGCTGCATTTTAAAAAATAGTTTGCACTTATATCCCATAGTCCCTATTCTACCTGAGATATTATGTGTCATCTCTGAGCATCCCGCGGTAGGCCTGCCACAGGCTGCCTACTTCTGCACTGGAGGGTGGACAGTGCTCCCAGCCAGTGGCTGCTCACTGTGTCCCCTCAGACTGCCCACTGACGCCTGTCAGAGGCTGGTCTCTACGTCCAACCGAGGCTGCTCACTGCGGCTACCCCTAGTCAGAATTCGTTTCACTCCCTGCCTGCGGGGCGAGCTCCCTGCACGTTCCGAATACGCATCCCACATCCAAGGTCCGCTGTGCAAAATCATCATATGCTCTCATCACCGCCTCGTATCGCTGGGTACAAAGGTAGCCTGTCTGCGCAGAACATCGGTTTTCACAGTTGAGTAATCCTGCGCTCCCTCCTCTGCTCGGACAAGAAGTGGTCAGCACTGATTTGTGCATGTATTCCTTTTTATTTTATTCACCGGACACAGGTGTGAATGCAGTCCTAGCGTAAGAAGTTATAAATAGTAGCAAGAGCTAAGTGCACCCCAATTTACCGGACATCTTCCAGGAGGATAGAGAAGATTGGGGTGTGTGACATTTAAGCCAAATATCCAACGCCAGATGTACTTGAAAATAGAAATGTGCTAATTACGTCCCGAAAGTATTTATCTAGGTATTTCGTTAAATGATTGCGTTTTAAAAAAAAAACTGTGCCTGATTCTCTGCCCCAGCATTGGCTGTAATACTTGTGGTATGCATTGTTCAAGGTTTGATGTGTTGCCACTCCACAAAAATAAATGTATTAATTTATTTTTACTAAATATTTTTTTTCTAAAGCGCTAGGTGCAGCCTTTTATTAACTTCATTGCGCCTACATAGTGCCGGATGGATAGCCTCTAGGGCATGTTCAAACCCTGGGATCTCACAAGTTCTCCCCTGTGATGTTTTTGGCACCACAAAGCAAAAAAAGTATACTTCAGTTCCTCCTAACATCTCTGATCGGTCATACTGCCATAGGGTGATTGTGAGCAAGAAGTCCCGCTCCTCTTTCGTTATTATTTCACCTTAGATTATTAGACTGTTAAAACATCATTGCAGGTGCGGGCAAGAGGCACAGAGCACAATATGCGAGCGGCATAAAAGATGTTTATATAAGAGTTCATTCAGTCCTGAAATGTACATTTTCAACTTCTTATTGCACTTCCGCTTAAAAGTCAAAAGGAATGAGAATGTTTATCTGATTCTGCAGCAACGTGCCCCCTCGTTGCTCCCAATGCCACGGATATCTCTTCAGCATTAAAGAACAATATTTGCTTCAGGAATAGGGGGAAAGCCCGTGTCCAGAGGGGACCAGAGAGGCCGGAGCAGAAACCTCACCAAGGCCCAGTCAAGGGGGCAAGGGGACAAAGAGAACCAATAATACAAAAAAGGTATGTACCCCAAGCAGCCAATGGAAGGCCGAAGCTTGATTTGAAAGTGGCCCTATATTTGTATAACTGCACAGAAAACATTTTTTTTTTTTTTTAAGCGCAGTAGGGTAATTCAACATACTTCAGTCAGGATTCAAACTACAACCCAGACCAGTTGCGTTTTCCAATGCTGGTTTCCTATTCTTACCTCTGACGCTCAGAACGTAGTGTTTAGGAGGGTAGCATAACAATGCATTTCTATGAAGAGAGACACAAAATGCGCCGCAAATCTTTAGGCAGATTGCACTCTTGAACTCCGCTGAAAAGCTGTCCACTAAAAGTCTTTTGAAAAATGTACACTCTTGGGTATCGGAAAAGCGAATCACCCCTATTGCGCAATCACAACGCATTTTAATACAGAAATTGGATTCAAATAATGTTGTCTGTTGGGCTGCTGTTATTCTCCTTGTGTTTATATGATTTTCCTAGAATGTTCAAATGCCTCCAAATGTTTCTTCGTTTGCTTGGGTTATGCCATTTGCACATGTTAATGAATGCTGGCAATGCAATGTTTTTGGATTTAACACTATCAAGGTGCCAGCCAGACACCATGACTCTGACCAGCAATTTATCTGAAGATCAGTATCAAAGTGCAAGACCGCAAAATAGTTCTCCATTTAACGGGCAAGTGGGAGAGGAAATATTGGAGAAAGTTTAATAATATGTTTATTTGTGTGAGATCTTCACTCAAGACTTACGTTATACACTTCACATAAAAAATTGCCAAAGCCATAGCACACAGCTGAGCACACAGGTGGTGATGCATTCCCTTTATATACATAGTTGACAAAAAGACTTTCTCTACTTATTGAGTGCTTGCGAGACAAAAGACCTATCAACCCTATTTCATTCTGTTCAATATCTACCACATGAATGAACATCATTTTTTAACAAGGCTGGGGACAGTTTTTGCTTGTTGAGGCAATCAATACCTCTACAGGCAAATGGTTAAAGTTATAATTCAGCGTTCAAGTGCATATTGGTGATCAATGGTTTTGTACCTCTCCAGTGGTCAATCTTTATAGGTACAAAGGACAAGGGGTCATTTTTTCATTTAATTCCTTTAAAAAATGTGTATGTGTAGTAAATGTTAATGTTTGTGACTGGGTGACTTCTTTAAGAGGACAGAGACATTGTAAATACATTTAATCAAATGTAAATGTAAAAAATACCTCAGGTTTCGCTAACTAAATGAACGTGTTTGTCTGCAGCATAAGTACCACCCTAGGTGCAACATCTCACACTCTCGAATTCAAACTTCTTTCCACATCAAAGCAAGCTCATTGACTCTTGGAAATCTTACTAATCCTAGTACCAAGCTTGTCCACAATATTTAGTGCTGGAAGTAGAATAGCAAATTCTAATTTTCCATGCGTAACTCTGAAACTCATTATGCAATACGATATATAGAGCTGGTGGGTATGCATGCTCATGTTTACTTACATATGTCTGCATTCTAATCCATAGCCTACTGTTTAACAATGTAAGTAGGAAGACCAAATCCTTATGAATTATTACTATATCTGTATTGGAAGAACAAATAATGTACAATTCTATTTCTGTTAGTCTTCTAAGTACAGACATAGTTGCATTCTAGAGAAGGCGTTTCAACAGGCTTTACAATTAACCTACAATCAAGCTACAATACAAAAATATATTAAAAAGTATAGTACCAGTAACATTTAAATAAACATTCATAACGTATTTTGCTACTTTGGCAATAGAAATAATCCTCGGCATGTCTATTTGGGCCATTTATCAGAAATGTTAACGTTTATACTTCACAGAAATTGAGACTCCCTCTTGCAGCAACTACATTTTAGTCTCATCTATTTCATTCACTTCTGACAACTCAAATCCTGGATTGTCATAGCCTTTCTTGAGCCTGACTTTAGCATCCCTCTCATTATAAAGGCAGAAAGCACAATGTGGGGTATCCACTTCCACCATCTTGCTAAAGTTTGAGAAGTCAACTCTGTACTTGCCCTCCTTGGTCTTTGACACAATTGGGGCAAATCGGTAGCCCCAGAAGACTTCTTCAGGGATGTAGGATGTCCTAACTTGGCAGGTGGCACTGGTGGCTTCCACAGTGCCATCCAGGAAAACGACCAGCTCAAAGTCCTGCTGCAGGATAGTTTCTGCAGTCATCTCGAAGAACGGACTGTTTTTGTCAATGATATGGTAGATAGTCAGTGGGGAGATGAAGAACAAGTTTTCATTGCCAGCGTCCACCATGAAGTCTATGTTTACTTGATCAAGGATTATGGTCTCTCCTTCTGGTGTGACTGTGGTCTTCAATAGCTTGCCATAGATATGGCTTCCAATTAACAAACTCTTCCTGAGGTTGGCCACGCGAATTATGAGGCTTAACTTTCCACCGCGTTTGCTGATCACAGCATTTTTGCTGAAGGTGATGGTCTTTCCTCTTTTTTTGGGCCGGGATATCTTAGCCAGAATGGCACCACACATGAACGAGTTGATAACGACACCAAGGATTGATTGGGCGATCAGCAGGGATATGGCAGTAGCACACTGTTCAGTAACACACCTGAAACCGTAGCCAATGGTCACCTGCGTTTCCAAGGAGAAGAGAAAGGAAGAAGTTAGGCCGTTGATATTCTCCACACATGGAGTATGATTTGGGGAAGGATTGAATTGTGGCAAGTCCTGATGCAAATAGGCCACAGCATACCAAAGCAGACCAAAAAGAAACCAGCTCCCCAAAAAAGCAGTGAAGAAGATAGCCATTTGGAAACGCCATTTTAAGTCCAGCACAGTGGTCCATATGTCAGAAAGGAATGCAAACCGTGTCTGTTCCTCCACATTGCCGAATTCTATGTTGCATCGTCCATCCTTGGATACTAGCCTCCCCCGTCTCCTCTTGCCTTCCAATACATGGCAATCAAAATGTTTGCATAGGAAGTTGAACATCCTGCCCGGGAGCAATCCCACCTGAAAGAGAAAGAAGCAGTCAGAAGTATGTTTAAGACATCTCACTGCAGCATTCAAATACAAAGCAGACTGGGATGAAGGTTGTACATTCAACGAGATCTGTAAAACGACCTTTGACTGCTTGCACTCTAGTGCGACATGAAAAAAGACGAAAACTGTCTACTAAAGAAAGTCTTGAAAAGAAACATCATTTTATCATAAACCTGGAGTGTCTCCGCGCTATTTTCCTTGTTGATTGTAAAGTGGCAAAAATTTCAGAACATTTTCAGGGAAAAACGATTTAAATTAAATGTACATTTTAAATTTGAATAAACGTTTGGGACTTCTAATCATTAACATCTAGGTGAGCTCCGGGTTCAATATTCGTTTATGGTGTTCCCAATATTGTAAATGTGTTATTTTGTCACATTTCCTTCTGATATCAGGTTGCATAAATCGGGGAAACAAACATACGACTACAATTCCTGTAATAACTGTATTCATTTTGGTCACGCATATAGGTCTATGTCAAGCAAGTATTGTCAGTACTTCCTTGTCTGCAATGCATCGATGATATCTAGCATGATCAGTGTCCTCTGCGTTTCATATAGAATGGATGCAGACTGGGCCACTGCAGAGAAAGGTTCCTTTCCTTGCAGAAAAGGTCATACAACTGGTATCAGAAGTGCAGTTAGCTCATAGATGCAAATATGGAAATATTTTGTTCTTATCGATTTCTTCACCGCCGATATTTTTATTTGGGTAGGCACATTAACCCAGTTGTTTAATAACAGTCATTAAATTGGCAGACTTGCAAATTCAGGGAGGGGCTCAGTGATCACTCCAATATATAACAATCATGGGAGTATGTCTCCCCCAGGGGCGCAACTAGAGTCGAGCTTTGGTGGGGGCTAACAGGTCAGCCAATGAAGGCGTGGCTAACACTTCAAGAATTGGGGCAGAGCTAGCTTTAGGGCTAATACAAGAAAATAGAGTGATAACTGTGCATTTCAAAAAAATTGGTCACACTTGATAGGATTACAACAAACATGGTTCCGTGGATCTGACAATGTTTATACACTATTGATAGATTTTTTTTAAAGGGGAATTAGTGATTTGACAGCTATGAAACAGGTTCTGCAGATTTCAATACAAAGCACTCTATAAACAGTTATTTTAAGACAGGACATTTGTTTGCCAATTCTTTCTCTGAAATTACAATGACCTCGTAAAATGTTTACTGTGTGACTGCTGAAGAAAGGGGCATTTCAGTGTGCTCATCGAGATGGTGCAACATAAGCTTGTTTTTGAGGCCACACAGTTCTGATCCTGGTAGTTAACACACCTGATTTTGGGATGGGTGACTGGCAAGTTTCTGATTTGATTCCCAATTAATCTTCCATTCCACCTGAGACTAAGGGGGTCATTCCAACCCTGGCGGTCGGTGATAAAGCGGCGGCCAACCCGCCAACAGGCAGGCGGTCCAAAAAAAGGAATTCTGACCCTGGCGGGAACCGCCAACACAGCCCGCCACATTAACACTCCGACCGCCACGGCGGGACAGACAAACAGCGCGCCGGTCACCGCCAACAGGCAGGTGGCAGACAATGTACCGCCCACCCTATCACAACTCACCAATCCGCCACCTTTTCCGGGGCGGGAGCCCCGCCGATAAAAACACGGCGGAAACAGACTACGAACGGGAAAACGCTCACCTATACACACTCCACGAGGAAGGAGGACAGCATGGAACCCGAATTAAACATCCTACCAGCTATTGTCTACCTGCTCATCTACCAGGAGTACAAACGCCGGCGCAGACGACAACGGTGAGTACTGCACCTACGACACAGGGGAGGGGGGAGGAGGAAAGCTTACGGGCACACACATGCGCCATACACCCACCCCCCAACCCCAAATACCTACACCCCAATGCAGAGCAACAAGTCAGAGTGACACCCTCCAAACCTACCGGAATAATGCAAAGACACAATTAAAATGATCTATAAAATATATGTATAAATAGCTCCATTGAAGGTATGGGAAATATGCTATATGAAAGATACAAAATAAGGAATAAACATAGTCAAAAATATATACATAGGCAATAAGTCCTGCACATTCCGTCAAAGTTCCATAGTCCGTGGGCCAATGTGCACAAACACATGGGCAAAGCCCACACAGGAGACCAGATACCATTGGAGAGAACACTGCTGGGGCATCAGATGATAAAACTACAGGCACCTCAGGGGGAAGGGAAGGGGGGGCACCTCAGCCACATGAGTCCACAACGCCAGATCCACGAGGGGCCTCCATGCCCACTGTCCCATCCTGGGGAGTGCAAAGCCACAGTCTCACAAGTCTCTACAGTGGGTGGCTTGCCCACTGTGCCATCCTTGGGAGTGCAAAGCCACAGTCTCTCAAGTCTCTACAGTGGGTGGCTTGCCCACTGTTCCATCCTGGGAAGTGCCAAGCCACAGTCCATCAGATGGATTACCGACTCCACTGTTAATGGAGGAGGCATGGTGCCCAGAGTGCTTCGTGAAGCCCTGCTCGACACAGAACCGGCACTGTCAATGGGCCAGCGGTGCTTTAGATGAAGGGCCCAGCGGAGCGGTAATTGACAGGAAGGGCCCAGCGGAGTGGTGCTTGAGATGAAGGGCCCAGCGGAGCGGTGCTTGAGATGAAGGGCCCAGCGGAGCGGTGCATGACAGGAAGGACCCAGCAGAGCGGTGCTTGAGATGAAGGACCCAGCGGAGCGGTGCATATACGGCGGGGCCCAGCGGAGCGGTGCTTGAGATGAAGGGCCCAGCAGAGCGGTGCTTGAGATGAAGGGCCCAGCGGAGCGGAGCTTGAGATGAAGGGCCCAGCGGAGCGGTGCTTGAGATGAAGGGCCCAGCGGAGCGGTGCAGAGACGGCGGGGCCCAGCGGAGCGGTGCTTGAGATGAAGGGCCCAGCGGAGCGGTGCTTGAGATGAAGGGCCCAGCGGAGCGGTGCTTGAGATGAAGGGCCCAGCGGAGCGGTGCAGAGACGGCGGGGCCAAGCGGAGCGGTGCTTGAGATGAAGGGCCCAGCGGAGCGGTGCTTGAGATGAAGGGCCCAGCGGAGCGGTGCTTGAGATTAAGGGCCCAGCAGAGCGGTGCTTGAGATGAAGGGCCCAGCGGAGCGGTGCTTAAGATGAAGGGCCCAGCGGAGCGGTGCTTGAGATGAAGGGCCCAGCGGAGCGGTGCTTGCGATGAAGGGCCCAGCGGAGCGGTGCTTGACAGGAAGGTCCCAGCGGAGCAGTGCTTGAGATGAAAGGCCCAGCGGAGCGGTGCATGACAGGAAGGGCCCAGCGGAGCGGTGCTTGAGATGAAGGGCCCAGCGGAGCGGTGCAGAGACGGCGGGGCCCAGCGGAGCGGTGCTTGAGATGAGGGGCCCAGCGGAGCGGTGCTTGAGATGAAGGGCCCAGCGGAGCGGTGCTTGACAGGAAGGGCCCAGCGGAGCGGTGCTTGAGATGAAGGGCCCAGCGGAGCGGTGCATGACAGGAAGGGCCCAGCAGAGCGGTGCTTGAGATGAAGGGCCCAGCGGAGCGGTGCAGAGACGGCGGGGCCCAGCGGAGCGGTGCTTGAGATGAAGGGCCCAGCGGAGCGGTGCTTGAGATGAAGGGCCCAGCGGAGCGGTGCTTGACAGGAAGGGCCCAGCGGAGCGGTGCTTGAGATGAAGGGCCCAGCGGAGCGGTGCTTGAGATGAAGGGCCCAGCGGAGCGGTGCATGACAGGAAGGGCCCAGCGGAGCGGTGCTTGAGATGAAGGGCCCAGCGGAGCGGTGCAGAGACGGCGGGGCACAGCGGAGCGGTGCTTGAGATGAAGGGCCCAGCGGAGCGGTGCTTGAGATGAAGGGCCCAGCGGAGCGGTGCTTGACAGGAAGGGCCCAGCGGAGCGGTGCTTGAGATGAAGGGCCCAGAGGAGCGGTGCATGACAGGAAGGGCCCAGCAGAGCGGTGCTTGAGATGAAGGGCCCAGCGGAGCGGTGCAGAGACGGCGGGGCCCAGCGGAGCGGTGCTTGAGATGAAGGGCCCAGCGGAGCGGTGCTTGACAGGAAGGGCCCAGCGGAGCGGTGCTTGAGATGAAGGGCCCAGCGGAGCGGTGCTTGACAGGAAGGGCCCAGCGGAGCGGTGCTTGAGATGAAGGGCCCAGCGGAGCGGTGCATGACAGGAAGGGCCCAGCGGAGCGGTGCTTGAGATGAAGGGCCCAGCGGAGCGGTGCAGAGACGGCGGGCCCAGCGGAGTGGTGCTTGTGATGAAGGGCCCAGCGGAGCGGTGCTTGACAGGAAGGGCCCAGCGGAGCGGTGCTTGAGATGAAGGGCTCAGCGGAGCGGTGCTTGACAGGAAGGGCCCAGTGGAGCGGTGCTGAGATGAAGTGCCCAGCGGAGCGGTGCAGAGACGGCGGGGCCCAGCGGAGCGGTGCTTGAGATGAAGGGCCCAGCGGAGCGGTGCCTGAGATGAAGGGCCCAGCGGAGCGGTTCTTGAGATGAAGGGCCCAGCGGAGCGGTGCATGACAGGAAGGGCCCAGCGGAGCGGTGCTTGAGATGAAGGGCTCAGCGGAGCGGTGCTTGACAGGAAGGGCCCAGCGGAGCGGTGCTTGAGATGAAGGGCCCAGCGGAGCGGTGCTTGACAGGAAGGGCCCAGCGGAGCGGTGATTGAGATGAAGGGCCCAGCGGAGCGGTGCTTGACAGGAAGGGCCCAGCGGAGCGATGCTTGAGATGAAGGGCCCAGCGGAGCGGTGCATGACAGGAAGGGCCCAGCGGAGCGGTGCTTGAGATGAAGGGCCCAGCGGAGCGGTGCCGAGACGGCGGGCCCAGCGGAGCGGTGCTTGAGATGAAGGGCCCAGCGGAGCGGTGCTTGACAGGAAGGGCCCAGCGGAGCGGTGCTTGAGATGAAGGGCTCAGCGGAGCGGTGCTTGACAGGAAGGGCCCAGCGGAGCGGTGCTTGAGATGAAGGGCCCAGCGGAGCGGTGCTTGACAGGAAGGGCCCAGCGGAGCGGTGCTTGAGATGAAGGGCTCAGCGGAGCGGTGCTTGACAGGAAGGGCCCAGTGGAGCGGTGCTGCAATGAAGGGCCCAGCGGAGCGGTGCAGAGACGGCGGGGCCCAGCGGAGCGGTGCTTGAGATGAAGGGCCCAGCGGAGCGGTGCCTGAGATGAAGGGACCAGCGGAGCGGTTCTTGAGATGTAGGGCCCAGCGGAGCGGTGCATGACAGGAAGGGCCCAGCGGAACGGTGCTTGAGATGAAGGGCTCAGCGGAGCGGTGCTTGACAGGAAGGGCCCAGCGGAGCGGTGCTTGAGATGAAGGGCCCAGCGGAGCGGTGCTTGACAGGAAGGGCCCAGCGGAGCGGTGCTTGAGATGAAGGGCCCAGTGGAGCGGTGCTTGACAGGAAGGGCCCAGCGGAGCGGTGCTTAGGACGAAGGGCCCAGCGGAGCGGTGCATGACAGGAAGGGCCCAGCGGAGCGGTGCTTGAGATGAAGGGCCCAGCGGAGCGGTGCAGAGACGGCGGGCCCAGCGGAGCGGTGCTTGAGATGAAGGGCCCAGCGGAGCGGTGCTTGACAGGAAGGGCCCAGCGGAGCGGTGCTTGAGATGAAGGGCTCAGCGGAGCGGTGCTTGACAGGAGGGGCCCAGCGGAGCGGTGCTTGAGATGAAGGGCCCAGCGGAGCGGTGCTTGACAGGAAGGGCCCAGCGGAGCGGTGCTTGAGATGAAGGGCTCAGCGGAGCGGTGCTTGACAGGAAGGGCCCAGTGGAGCGGTGCTGAGATGAAGGGCCCAGCGGAGCGGTGCAGAGATGGCGGGGCCCAGCGGAGCGGTGCTTGAGATGAAGGGCCCAGCGGAGCGGTGCCTGAGATGAAGGGCCCAGCGGAGCGGTTCTTGAGATGAAGGGCCCAGCGGAGCGGTGCATGACAGGAAGGGCCCTGCGGAGCGGTGCTTGAGATGAAGGGCTCAGCGGAGCGGTGCTTGACAGGAAGGGCCCAGCGGAGCGGTGCTTGAGATGAAGGGCCCAGCGGAGCGGTGCTTGACAGGAAGGGCCCAGCGGAGCGGTGCTTGAGATGAAGGGTCCAGCGGAGCGGTGCTTGACAGGAAGGGCCCAGGGAGCGGTGCTTGAGATGAAGGGCCCAGCGGAGCGGTGCATGACAGGAAGGGCCCAGCGGACCGGTGCTTGAGATGAAGGGCCCAGCGGAGCGGTGCAGAGACGGCGGGCCCAGCGGAGCGGTGCTTGACAGGAAGGGCCCAGCGGAGCGGTGCTTGAGATGAAGGGCCCAGCGGAGCAGTGCCTGAGATGAAGGGCCCAGCGGAGCGGTTCTTGTCCCGGCGGGCCCCTGTTCAGCGGTGCTCCTCCCGGCGGGGCCCTGTTCAGCGGTGCTCCTCCCGGCAGGGCCCTGTTCAGCGGTGCTTGTCCTGTGTTTCTAGGGAGCCAGACCTGGCCAAGACTTCCCGCTCAGTCACCATCCGACCTTGAGGTCGCAGGGCCCTCCTGTGATGGAGTCCTGGGCCCGTGGGTGTCGTCCGTCACAACCGGAATGGGGCTGGTGGGGCCCTCCTGGGCAGCTCGCCTGCTGCCTGACTTCTCCGCCCTGCTGCCCTTGCCCTCCTTCGCTGAAGCTCTGTGGCCCTTGCCTCCCTTGGATGATGTGGCAGGTGACGGGGCAAGGCTACTGTCCTTGGTGGCAGCCGTCTCAGTCTTGTCGCGCCAGGCCTTTTTTTTTGTCCTCTTCCCAGGGGGTGGGCTGGCTGTCCCCTTGCTGCTGGCCGATGTTCCTGCCCTAGGAGCTGGTGGACTCCAATAGCCCTGCACTATGGTCACAGTAGATGCAGGGCTGGTGGTGGCTGAGGTGCTTTTTTTACTCTTACCAGATGGAGGGGGTGGGTCAGTGATTGGAACGAGCTCAAGGTTGGAAAGGAAAAGGACTTGGGAAGGACAGGGACGGGTAGGTGTAGTGGGTATGGGAGTGGAGGAAGAGGATGTGGTTGTAGGAGAGTCAAGTGTGCTGTCTTTGGGTGCAGGTGCTTGTGACGGAGGCTGTCGTGAGGTGGATGGCTGTTGGGTGGGTGGCTGCCTGCGTTTGTGTGCTTTGGAAGAGGGGGTGACAGACACACTGGGAGAGGACACAGGGGACGTGTAAATGGCAGTGGGGGTGGTGACTGCACGTGTGCGGACTGTAATGGAGGGTGTGCTGGTGATGGAAGTACTGGCTGATGGTGGTGTGCATGCAGGTGTGAGTGGAGACGTCACAGGGAGGGAGGAGGGAGATGAGGAGGTGGGGGACACAGAGGTGGTAGTGACTGTTGGCATGTCTGCATCTGGATGTTGCTTGGGTGAATGCTTGTGGGATCTGTGGTGCTTATGTCTGGATGAGCTGCCCTTGGGTGTAGAGGTGTGTGCAGGCTGGTCTGATGGTGTGGATGGGATAGGCAGAGGAACAGGCGACTGGGACTGGGTGGAGGGAGGCTGGAGACAGGGACAATGGCTGCCGTCAGTGCTGAGGCCAGAGCGTTGAACGATCGCTGATGGGCAGCCTGACCCGAATGAATGCCCTCCAGGTATGCATTGCTCCGATGCACCTCCCTTTCTACACCCTGGATGGCATTCAAAAGGGTAGACTGCCCAACAATGAGTGTCCTGAGGAGGTCAATGACCTCCTCACTGAGGGCAGCAGGGGTAACTGGGGCAGGGCCTGAGGTGCCAGGGGCGAAGGAGATGCCCGCCTTCCTGGGCGAGCGGGGACGGAGTGAAGGCTGAGGGGCTGCTGGGAGGGCGGGGCTGGTGCGCTGGGTGGCGGCTGTACCTGTTGTGGCGGTGGGCACGGATGTTGCCGCCACCGCTAGGGAGCTCCCTTCCGAGGACGTGTCGGTGTCGCTGACGTCTCCACGGGTCCCCGTTGTGGAACTCCACTCGCCCTCCATCTCACTGGTGTACTCGGAGTCTGTTGTATGGCCCTCCGGGGCCATGTGAGATGCAGCTCCCTCGTGCGCCGATGCCACTTCTCCTCCGCCTGATGATGCTAATGCACACATGAACAGGAAGACAAAGAAAATGGGGGGGGGGGAGAAATGAAGACAGGTTGAGTGCATGCATTGGCAACACCGTTGTCGGAGAGGACAGACACAGAAGCCCCCTGCACTAGGCTGCGCAATTGGGGTACACTACTCAGTTATTGTGACTAGGCCTACAGGTCTATGGACGACAAATGCACACATGGGTGAGGCCGGACCATGGATAGCTGTACTTGGCACCCTACAGAGGTGGGGGGCGGGGGCACAGGGCCATGCCTAACAGAGGGGCCTAGCCTACAGAATGCGCCCTGGCCTAGAGATAGCCACAGCCCTCCTCCCCCAACCAGACACCTTCACTGCGCGCAAAGATAGCAGAATGTGCTGATACTCACCCCCTTGTGTCTGCTGTGATGTCCTCACGCGCCCATCCAAATCGGGGTAGGCCACCGCCAGGATCCGGGACATCAGGGGGGTCAATTGGCGGCTGGCACCCCTCCTACGTTGGGAGGCCATCCCCAGCAGAGACTCGGCGGTCTTTCTGGTCCCGCGGAGGATGTCCTCCCACCTCTTTCGGCAGAGGGTGCCCCGTTTGTTGTGGACCCCCAGGGCCCGGACGTCCTTGGCGATGGCACGCCAAATGTCGATCTTCTGATGGGCGCTGACCTTTGTGACATGTACAGGGTGGTAAAGGAAATCGCATCAGTTTTCTGCCTGGTCTATGTGAGTGGCCCCCCCCCTCCCCAACCTTGCCATGTGGCACATGCTCTCATCTTTCGTGCGTTGCACTCCTCATTCGCTCCCCTCCCAACCATCTTACATACACCCCACTCAACACAGGCATAGCCCATTCAACATGCACCCTGTGTACTAACCTGTTGGTCTGGAGGACCGTAGAGTAGCGCATACTGGGGGAGGACCCCATCAACAAGTTTCTCCAATTCTTCGGAAGTGAAGGCAGGGGCCCTTTCCCCAGTCGCAGCAGCCATTGTATCTCCCAGACCGAGGTCACAGCAGCACTTGCAGTATAGGTCCTCTCCTGTGGATGATCAGGTCTCGAGTGATTAATCAGATAGAAAATGGCGGTCACGCCCGCGGCGGTGCGTTCCCAATATTGTAAATGTGTTATTTTGTCACATTTCCTTCTGATATCAGGTTGCATAAATCGGGGAAACAAACATACGACTACAATTCCTGTAATAACTGTATTCATTTTGGTCACGCATATAGGTCTATGTCAAGCAAGTATTGTCAGTACTTCCTTGTCTGCAATGCATCGATGATATCTAGCATGATCAGTGTCCTCTGCGTTTCATATAGAATGGATGCAGACTGGGCCACTGCAGAGAAAGGTTCCTTTCCTTGCAGAAAAGGTCATACAACTGGTATCAGAAGTGCAGTTAGCTCATAGATGCAAATATGGAAATATTTTGTTCTTATCGATTTCTTCACCGCCGATATTTTTATTTGGGTAGGCACATTAACCCAGTTGTTTAATAACAGTCATTAAATTGGCAGACTTGCAAATTCAGGGAGGGGCTCAGTGATCACTCCAATATATAACAATCATGGGAGTATGTCTCCCCCAGGGGCGCAACTAGAGTCGAGCTTTGGTGGGGGCTAACAGGTCAGCCAATGAAGGCGTGGCTAACACTTCAAGAATTGGGGCAGAGCTAGCTTTAGGGCTAATACAAGAAAATAGAGTGATAACTGTGCATTTCAAAAAAATTGGTCACACTTGATAGGATTACAACAAACATGGTTCCGTGGATCTGACAATGTTTATACACTATTGATAGATTTTTTTTAAAGGGGAATTAGTGATTTGACAGCTATGAAACAGGTTCTGCAGATTTCAATACAAAGCACTCTATAAACAGTTATTTTAAGACAGGACATTTGTTTGCCAATTCTTTCTCTGAAATTACAATGACCTCGTAAAATGTTTACTGTGTGACTGCTGAAGAAAGGGGCATTTCAGTGTGCTCATCGAGATGGTGCAACATAAGCTTGTTTTTGAGGCCACACAGTTCTGATCCTGGTAGTTAACACACCTGATTTTGGGATGGGTGACTGGCAAGTTTCTGATTTGATTCCCAATTAATCTTCCATTCCACCTGAGACTAAGGGGGTCATTCCAACCCTGGCGGTCGGTGATAAAGCGGCGGCCAACCCGCCAACAGGCAGGCGGTCCAAAAAAAGGAATTCTGACCCTGGCGGGAACCGCCAACACAGCCCGCCACATTAACACTCCGACCGCCACGGCGGGACAGACAAACAGCGCGCCGGTCACCGCCAACAGGCAGGTGGCAGACAATGTACCGCCCACCCTATCACAACTCACCAATCCGCCACCTTTTCCGGGGCGGGAGCCCCGCCGATAAAAACACGGCGGAAACAGACTACGAACGGGAAAACGCTCACCTATACACACTCCACGAGGAAGGAGGACAGCATGGAACCCGAATTAAACATCCTACCAGCTATTGTCTACCTGCTCATCTACCAGGAGTACGAACGCCGGCGCAGACGACAACGGTGAGTACTGCACCTACGACACAGGGGAGGGGGGAGGAGGAAAGCTTACGGGCACACACATGCGCCATACACCCACCCCCCCACCCCAAATACCTACACCCCAATGCAGAGCAACAAGTCAGAGTGACACCCCCCAAACCTACCGGAATAATGCAAAGACACAATTAAAATGATCTATAAAATATATGTATAAATAGCTCCATTGAAGGTATGGGAAATATGCTATATGAAAGATACAAAATAAGGAATGAACATAGTCAAAAATATATACATAGGCAATAAGTCCTGCACATTCCGTCAAAGTTCCATAGTCCGTGGGCCAATGTGCACAAACACATGGGCAAAGCCCACACAGGAGACCAGATACCATTGGAGAGAACACTGCTGGGGCATCAGATGATAAAACTACAGGCACCTCAGGGGGAAGGGAAGGGGGGGCACCTCAGCCACATGAGTCCACAACGCCAGATCCACGAGGGGCCTCCATGCCCACTGTCCCATCCTGGGGAGTGCAAAGCCACAGTCTCACAAGTCTCTACAGTGGGTGGCTTGCCCACTGTGCCATCCTTGGGAGTGCAAAGCCACAGTCTCTCAAGTCTCTACAGTGGGTGGCTTGCCCACTGTTCCATCCTGGGAAGTGCCAAGCCACAGTCCATCAGATGGATTACCGACTCCACTGTTAATGGAGGAGGCATGGTGCCCAGAGTGCTTCGTGAAGCCCTGCTCGACACAGAACCGGCACTGTCAATGGGCCAGCGGTGCTTTAGATGAAGGGCCCAGCGGAGCGGTAATTGACAGGAAGGGCCCAGCGGAGTGGTGCTTGAGATGAAGGGCCCAGCGGAGCGGTGCTTGAGATGAAGGGCCCATCGGAGCGGTGCATGACAGGAAGGACCCAGCGGAGCGGTGCTTGAGATGAAGGACCCAGCGGAGCGGTGCAGAGACGGCGGGGCCCAGCGGAGCGGTGCTTGAGATGAAGGGCCCAGCAGAGCGGTGCTTGAGATGAAGGGCCCAGCGGAGCGGTGCTTGAGATGAAGGGCCCAGCGGAGCGGTGCTTGAGATGAAGGGCCCAGCGGAGCGGTGCAGAGACGGCGGGGCCCAGCGGAGCGTTGCTTGAGATGAAGGGCCCAGCGGAGCGGTGCTTGAGATGAAGGGCCCAGCGGAGCGGTGCAGAGACGGCGGGGCCCAGCGGAGCGGTGCTTGAGATGAAGGGCCCAGCGGAGCGGTGCTTGAGATGAAGGGCCCAGCGGAGCGGTGCTTGAGATTAAGGGCCCAGCGGAGCGGTGCTTGAGATGAAGGGCCCAGCGGAGCGGTGCTTAAGATGAAGGGCCCAGCGGAGCGGTGCTTGAGATGAAGGGCCCAGCGGAGCGGTGCTTGCGATGAAGGGCCCAGCGGAGCGGTGCTTGACAGGAAGGGCCCAGCGGAGCGGAGCTTGAGATGAAAGGCCCAGCGGAGCGGTGCATGACAGGAAGGGCCCAGCGGAGCGGTGCTTGAGATGAAGGGCCCAGCGGAGCGGTGCAGAGACGGCGGGGCCCAGCGGAGCGGTGCTTGAGATGAAGGGCCCAGCGGAGCGGTGCTTGAGATGAAGGGCCCAGCGGAGCGGTGCTTGACAGGAAGGGCCCAGCGGAGCGGTGCTTGAGATGAAGGGCCCAGCGGAGCGGTGCATGACAGGAAGGGCCCAGCAGAGCGGTGCTTGAGATGAAGGGCCCAGCGGAGCGGTGCAGAGACGGCGGGGCCCAGCGGAGCGGTGCTTGAGATGAAGGGCCCAGCGGAGCGGTGCTTGACAGGAAGGGCCCAGCGGAGCGGTGCTTGAGATGAAGGGCCCAGCGGAGCGGTGCTTGATAGGAAGGGCCCAGCGGAGCGGTGCTTGAGATGAAGGGCCCAGCGGAGCGGTGCATGACAGGAAGGGCCCAGCGGAGCAGTGCTTGAGATGAAGGGCCCAGCGGAGCGGTGCAGAGACGGCGGGCCCAGCGGAGTGGTGCTTGAGATGAAGGGCCCAGCGGAGCGGTGCTTGACAGGAAGGGCCCAGCGGAGCGGTGCTTGAGATGAAGGGCTCAGCGGAGCGGTGCTTGACAGGAAGGGCCCAGTGGAGCGGTGCTGAGATGAAGGGCCCAGCGGAGCGGTGCAGAGACGGCGGGGCCCAGCGGAGCGGTGCTTGAGATGAAGGGCCCAGCGGAGCGGTGCCTGAGATGAAGGGCCCAGCGGAGCGGTTCTTGAGATGAAGGGCCCAGCGGAGCGGTGCATGACAGGAAGGGCCCAGCGGAGCGGTGCTTGAGATGAAGGGCTCAGCGGAGCGGTGCTTGACAGGAAGGGCCCAGCGGAGCGGTGCTTGAGATGAAGGGCCTAGCGGAGCGGTGCTTGACAGGAAGGGCCCAGCGGAGCGGTGCTTGAGATGAAGGGCCCAGCGGAGCGGTGCTTGAGATGAAGGGCCCAGCGGAGCGGTGCTTGAGATGAAGGGCCCAGCGGAGCGGTGCATGACAGGAAGGGCCCAGCGGAGCGGTGCTTGAGATGAAGGGCCCAGCGGAGCGGTGCAGAGACGGCGGGCCCAGCGGAGCGGTGCTTGAGATGAAGGGCCCAGCGGAGCGGTGCTTGACTGGAAGGGCCCAGCGGAGCGGTGCTTGAGATGAAGGGCTCAGCGGAGCGGTGCTTGACAGGAAGGGCCCAGCGGAGCGGTGCTTGAGATGAAGGGCCCAGCGGAGCGGTGCTTGACAGGAAGGGCCCAGCGGAGCGGTGCTTGAGATGAAGGGCTCAGCGGAGCGGTGCTTGACAGGAAGGGCCCAGTGGAGCGGTGCTGAGATGAAGGGCTCAGCGGAGCGGTGCTTGACAGGAAGGGCCCAGTGGAGCGGTGCTGAGATGAAGGGCCCAGCGGAGCGGTGCAGAGACGGCGGGGCCCAGCGGAGCGGTGCTTGAGATGAAGGGCCCAGCGGAGCGGTGCCTGAGATGAAGGGACCAGCGGAGCGGTTCTTGAGATGAAGGGCCCAGCGGAGCGGTGCATGACAGGAAGGGCCCAGCGGAACGGTGCTTGAGATGAAGGGCTCAGCGGAGCGGTGCTTGACAGGAAGGGCCCAGCGGAGCGGTGCTTGAGATGAAGGGCCCAGCGGAGCGGTGCTTGACAGGAAGGGCCCAGCGGAGCGGTGCATGAGATGAAGGGCCCAGTGGAGCGGTGCTTGACAGGAAGGGCCCAGCGGAGCGGTGCATGACAGGAAGGGCCCAGCGGAGCGGTGCTTGAGATGAAGGGCCCAGCGGAGCGGTGCAGAGACGGCGGGCCCAGCGGAGCGGTGCTTGAGATGAAGGGCCCAGCGGAGCGGTGCTTGACAGGAAGTGCCCAGCGGAGCGGTGCTTGAGATGAAGGGCTCAGCGGAGCGGTGCTTGACAGGAGGGGCCCAGCGGAGCGGTGCTTGAGATGAAGGGCCCAGCGGAGCGGTGCTTGACAGGAAGGACCCAGCGGAGCGGTGCTTGAGATGAAGGGCTCAGCGGAGCGGTGCTTGACAGGAAGGGCCCAGTGGAGCGGTGCTGAGATGAAGGGCCCAGCGGAGCGGTGCAGAGACGGCGGGGCCCAGCGGAGCGGTGCTTGAGATGAAGGGCCCAGCGGAGCGGTGCCTGAGATGACGGGCCCAGCGGAGCGGTTCTTGAGATGAAGGGCCCAGCGGAGCGGTGCTTGACAGGAAGGGCCCAGCGGAGCGGTGCTTGAGATGATGGGCCCAGCGGAGCGGTGCTTGACAGGAAGGGCCCAGCGGAGCGGTGCTTGAGATGAAGGGCCCAGCGGAGCTGTGCATGACAGGAAGGGCCCAGCGGAGCGGTACTTGAGATGAAGGGCCCAGCGGAGCGGTGCAGAGACGGCGGGCCCAGCGGAGCGGTGCTTGACAGGAAGGGCCCAGCGGAGCGGTGCTTGAGATGAAGGGCCCAGCGGAGCAGTGCCTGAGATGAAGGGCCCAGCGGAGCGCTTCTTGTCCCGGCGGGCCCCTGTTCAGCGGTGCTCCTCCCGGCGGGGCCCTGTTTAGCGGTGCTCCTCCCGGCAGGGCCCTGTTCAGCGGTGCTTGTCCTGTGTTTCTAGGGAGCCAGACCTGGCCAAGACTTCCCGCTCAGTCACCATCCGACCTTGAGGTCGCAGGGCCCTCCTGTGATGGAGTCCTGGGCCCGTGGGTGTCGTCCGTCACAACCGGAATGGGGCTGGTGGGGCCCTCCTGGGCAGCTCGCCTGCTGCCTGACTTCTCCGCCCTGCTGCCCTTGCCCTCCTTCGCTGAAGCTCTGTGGCCCTTGCCTCCCTTGGATGATGTGGCAGGTGACGGGGCAAGGCTACTGTCCTTGGTGGCAGCCGTCTCAGTCTTGTCGCGCCAGGCCTTTTTTTTTTGTCCTCTTCCCAGGGGGTGGGCTGGCTGTCCCCTTGCTGCTGGCCGATGTTCCTGCCCTAGGAGCTGGTGGACTCCAATAGCCCTGCACTATGGTCACAGTAGATGCAGGGCTGGTGGTGGCTGAGGTGCTTTTTTTACTCTTACCAGATGGAGGGGGTGGGTCAGTGATTGGAACGAGCTCAAGGTTGGAAAGGAAAAGGACTTGGGAAGGACAGGGACGGGTAGGTGTAGTGGGTATGGGAGTGGAGGAAGAGGATGTGGTTGTAGGAGAGTCAAGTGTGCTGTCTTTGGGTGCAGGTGCTTGTGACGGAGGCTGTCGTGAGGTGGATGGCTGTTGGGTGGGTGGCTGCCTGCGTTTGTGTGCTTTGGAAGAGGGGGTGACAGACACACTGGGAGAGGACACAGGGGACGTGTAAATGGCAGTGGGGGTGGTGACTGCACGTGTGCGGACTGTAATGGAGGGTGTGCTGGTGATGGAAGTACTGGGTGATGGTGGTGTGCATGCAGGTGTGAGTGGAGACGTCACAGGGAGGGAGGAGGGAGATGAGGAGGTGGGGGACACAGAGGTGGTAGTGACTGTTGGCATGTCTGCATCTGGATGTTGCTTGGGTGAATGCTTGTGGGATCTGTGGTGCTTATGTCTGGATGAGCTGCCCTTGGGTGTAGAGGTGTGTGCAGGCTGGTCTGATGGTGTGGATGGGATAGGCAGAGGAACAGGCGACTGGGACTGGGTGGAGGGAGGCTGGAGACAGGGACAATGGCTGCCGTCAGTGCTGAGGCCAGAGCGTTGAACGATCGCTGATGGGCAGCCTGACCCGAATGAATGCCCTCCAGGTATGCATTGCTCCGATGCACCTCCCTTTCTACACCCTGGATGGCATTCAAAAGGGTAGACTGCCCAACAATGAGTGTCCTGAGGAGGTCAATGACCTCCTCACTGAGGGCAGCAGGGGTAACTGGGGCAGAGCCTGAGGTGCCTGGGGCGAAGGAGATGCCCGCCTTCATGGGCGAGCGGGGATGGAGCGAAGGCTGAGGGGCTGCTGGGAGGGCGGGGCTGGTGCGCTGGGTGGCGGCTGTACCTGTTGTGGCGGTGGGCACGGATGTTGCCGCCACCGCTAGGGAGCTCCCTTCCGAGGACGTGTCGGTGTCGCTGACGTCTCCACTGGTCCCCGTTGTGGAACTCCACTCGCCCTCCATCTCACTGGTGTACTCGGAGTCTGTTGTATGGCCCTCCGGGGCCATGTGAGATGCAGCTCCCTCGTGCGCCGATGCCACTTCTCCTCCGCCTGATGATGCTAATGCACACATGAACAGGAAGACAAAGAAAATGGGGGGGGGGGGGAGAAATGAAGACAGGTTGAGTGCATGCATTGGCAACACCGTTGTCGGAGAGGACAGACACAGAAGCCCCCTGCACTAGGCTGCGCAATCGGGGTACACTACTCAGTTATTGTGACTAGGCCTACAGGTCTATGGACGACAAATGCACACATGGGTGAGGCCGGACCATGGATAGCTGTACTTGGCACCCTACAGAGGTGGGGGGCGGGGGCACAGGGCCATGCCTAACAGAGGGGCCTAGCCTACAGAATGCGCCCTGGCCTAGAGATAGCCACAGCCCTCCTCCCCCACCCAGACACCTTCACTGCGCGCAAAGATAGCAGAATGTGCTGATACTCACCCCCTTGTGTCTGCTGTGATGTCCTCACGCGCCCATCCAAATCGGGGTAGGCCACCGCCAGGATCCGGGACATCAGGGGGGTCAATTGGCGGCTGGCACCCCTCCTACGTTGGGAGGCCATCCCCAGCAGAGACTCGGCGGTCTTTCTGGTCCCGCGGAGGATGTCCTCCCACCTCTTTCGGCAGTGGGTGCCCCGTTTGTTGTGGACCCCCAGGGCCCGGACGTCCTTGGCGATGGCACGCCAAATGTCGATCTTCTGATGGGCGCTGACCTTTGTGACATGTACAGGGTGGTAAAGGAAATCGCATCAGTTTTCTGCCTGGTCAATGTGAGTGCCCCCCCCCTCCCCAACCTTGCCATGTGGCACATGCTCTCATCTTTCGTGCGTTGCACTCCTCATTCGCTCCCCTCCCCACCATCTTACATACACCCCACTCAACACAGGCATAGCCCATTCAACATGCACCCTGTGTACTAACCTGTTGGTCTGGAGGACCGTAGAGTAGCGCATACTGGGGGAGGACCCCATCAACAAGTTACTCCAATTCTTCGGAAGTGAAGGCAGGGGCCCTTTCCCCAGTCGCAGCAGCCATTGTATCTCCCAGACCGAGGTCACAGCAGCACTTGCAGTATAGGTCCTCTCCTGTGGATGATCAGGTCTCGAGTGATTAATCAGATAGAAAATGGCGGTCACGCCCGCGGCGGTGCGTACCGCGGCGGTGCGTACCGCGACCGCCGGCGCACATCGTCATTGGCTCCTGAGACCCATAGGGTTCAATGTTAACCAATGCTGCTTTGCGCCGCGGTCTTCGACCGCCTACCGCCACGGTGTGCCACGCCAGCGCAGTGACCTCACATCCCACTGTCACACTTCACAGGTCAGGCAGCCGCCATTTCAAGGGCCCACATGGCATAATTTCTACTGCGTCACACAGGCCTAGGCCTTGCATTGCCACTCATACAAGCCTTTCAATGCATAGCGATTCGTGTACTGTGCAAGCTGTGTGAACGAACCTGTGGGTTGCTTGACTCTGTGCTCCATGTTGTCCTTCCTAGGCACCGTCCGCTGGGACTTGCGAGGAGAAGGATGAATCCTCCCGTGTACCGACCGCTGGTGGACCTGTCGACAATGGAAGAACGACATATCATACTTACATATAGGCTTGACAGAGCAACTATACATAAACTATGTACCCAGCTGGAGCCAGACCTGATGTCCCCCATCCGCCAACCCACAGGGATTCCCCCTCTGGTGCAGGTTCTGTCAGTACTCCATTTTTTGGCAAGTGGGTCTTTTCAGACAACAGTGGCCATATCATCTGGGATGTCTCAGCCTATGTTTTCTAAGGTTTTGTCCAGAGTGTTGTCTGCCCTGATGAAATACATGCGGAGCTACATTATTTTCCCTGAGGTGGGCGAATTGGCTACAGTGAAGGGTGATTTCTATGCCCTTGGACATATCCCCAACATCATTGGTGCCATTGATGGGACCCATGTGGCTTTGGTTCCCCCCAAAGAAAGTGAGCAGGTGTACAGAAACAGAAAATGTTATCATTCGATGAATGTCCAGGTGGTCTGTTTGGCTGACCAGTACATCTCCCATGTAAATGCCAAGTTCCCTGGGTCAGTGCATGACGCGTATGTCATGCGAAATAGCAGTATCCCTTATGTGATGGAACAGCTACAGAGACACCGTGTGTGGCTAATTGGTGACTCTGGTTACCCCAACCTGTCGTGGCTACTGACCCCAGTGAGGAATCCCCGGACCAGGGCAGAGGAACGGTACAATGAGGCCCATGGGTGAACTAGGAGGATCATAGAAAGGACCTTCGGGGTCCTGAAGGCCAGGTTTAGGTGCCTGCATATGACAGTGGGATCCCTAATGTACTCACCAAAGAAGGTGTGCCATATCATCGTGGCCTGCTGTATGCTTCACAATCTTGCTTTGCGACGCCAGGTGCCTTTTCTGCAGGAGGATGGTCCAGATGGTGGTGTTGTAGCAGCTGTGGAGCCTGTGGAGAGTGAAGAGGAGGAAGACAACGGGGACGACACGGACAACAGGGATACAGTCATACAACAATATTTTCAGTAGCACACAGGTAAGTATCACCAACGCCATTTTACATTTACTTAAGGCCTGATGCGTCTCCACTGTCTGTGTTTCCTCCCAGTTCCTGTTAACTGATTTGTGACTTTCCCTTCCCTTTTCAGAGCTGTATGACCCACTGCCTGACTTCAGCTTTGTTTGCCCATGGACTAAAGCTTATTGAAATTGGTATGTTGTAATCACAAAGTAACTGGACATAATTGCACCGTTGTGTGTAATACATTTGTTAAGAATACAAGCAGACTCCTGTTATTTTAAGTGCAATAAGTGATTTATTTTAAGTGCTACATATAGGTGCGTGATTGTAAAACGGTGATGGGTGGGGGTGGAGTAATGTCCATGGCAGAGTCCAGTTCTCAGTCGCACAGGTGCATTGTCCATATGCCTGGGGAAGGATGGAGCAGGGGCAGTTCAAGGTTGGACAGGGTGACAATGTGGGACAGTGGGATGACATCAGGGGGTATCTTAGGCTGGCGGGGGTCTTGCAATCCTACTCTGTCTTCTTGTGAGATCTCAGGTTCCGCTTGCGGGGTGGTTCTTCTTCTGCAGGAGGTGGGGTTCTGGTGGCCTGTCGTTGTGTGGGGGCCTCCTGTCCACTAGCGCCGGCAGAGGTGGTAGGCTGTTCCTGGCCTGGGCTTGTGACAGGGGCCCTTTGGGGTGCCACATGGTCCCGCAATGTGGTGACGATCTGGGTAAGGGCCACGACGATGGTCCCCATTGCGGAACCGATGTTCCTCAGTTCCTCCCTGAACCCCATGTACCGTTCCTCCTGCAGTGCCTGGATCTCCTGGAACCGGGCCATTACCGTCGCCATCGTCTCCTGGGAGCGGTGGTATGCTCCCATGATGGAGGAGAGGGCCTCTTGGAGAGTCGGTTCCCTGGGCCTGTCCCCCCCCTGTTGCACAGCAGCCCTCCCAGTTCCCCTGTGTTCCTGCGCCTCTGTCCCCTGGACGGTGTGCCCACTACCACTGTCCCCAGGTCCCTGTTGTTGTTGGGGTGGTGGGTCAACCTGGGTGCCCTGTAGTGGTGGACACACCGCTGATTGATGTGTCCTGGAGACAGAGGCATGGGCCCGCTGGGTGGGAGCTGTGCTGGTGTTCCCAGAGGGGGTTGGGTCTGGTGTAGCCTGTGGCTGTCTGTGGGGAACCGACTGTCCAGAGGTCCCCGATGGGCCGGGCTGGTCATCTGGGTCCAGGGAGACAGAGCTGCTGTCATCGCTGGGGGCCTCTTCTGGGGGTGGGATGGACATCTCTGGACCCTCCGTGGCGGTGTGGTGGCGTTCGGGTCCTGCAGGGGTATAAAGGTATGGTTATTGCTTCTGTGTGTGGCATTTCGTGTGATGGGTGGGTGTCCGTGTACCCAAGTGCAGGCATTCCCTTGTGGGGGCTTTTGTGAGGGTGGCTTGTGGGTGGTGATGTGTGTGTGCAATGGGCATGCTTTGGTGATGGGTGTCCATGCTTTGTGGTCGCATGAAGGGCTTGGTGTTGGGATGGGTGGGTTGTGATGGGGAGCCTTTTGCTAGGAGTTGGTGTGATGGGGGTGGGGGTGAGGGTGGTTTGTATGATTTGGCATGCAGGTGGGGTGGGGGTGGGAAGCAGTAGTGAAGATTTGACTTACCAGAGTCATTTCCTCCGGCTACTCCTGCGAGGCCCTCAGGATGCATGATGTGCAAGACTTCCTCCTCCCATGCTGTAAATTCTGGGGGAGTAGGTGGGGGTCCGCCGCCAGTCTTCTGCACCGCAATGTTGTGCCTTGATACCATAGAACGCACCTTCCCCCGTAGGTTGTTCCATCTCTTCCTTATGTCATCCCGATTGCGTGGATGCTGTCCCACCGCGTTGACCCTGTCCACTATCCTTTGCCATAGCTCCATCTTCCTGGCAATTGTGGTGTGCTGCACCTGTGCCCCGAAGAGCTGGGGCTCTACACGGACTATTTCCTCCACCATGACCCTGAGTTCGGCGTCACTGAACCTGGGGTGTCTTTGGGGTGCCATGGGGTGGTGTGGATGAGGTGTGGGGTGGCGTTTGTGGTGATGAGTGTGGTGCGTTTGGTGGTGTGTGGTGTTTGGTGCGTGGATTCTGTGTGGGTGATGGTGTTGTGTGCCTCTGTGTTGTGGGATTGTCTGTTCTGTGCTCTGTCTCTAGCCTTCGTCAATAATTTCGGGTCGTAGGGGTTTGTGGGTGATGTGGGTGTGTGTTTTATATTGTGTTGGGTGTGTGGGAGTGGTGTTAGTATGTGTATCAGGTGTGCGTGTTTCAAACTGACCAATGTGGCTGTGTTTTCTATGTGTGTGTGTATTTTGACCGCGGCGGTGTGTACCGCCAATGGAATACCGCGTTTGAAAGACCGCCGCGTGGATTTGTGGGTCGGAATGGTATGGGAGTATTTCTGTTGGCGTGACGGTGGAGGTTTGTTCATCGCCATTTTTTCGCTGACCTTTGGTGTGGCGGACTTTTGTGGATGTCGGGTTTTTGGCGGTTTGCCAGTTGTGGGTCAGAATGACCGTGGCGGTTTACCGCGGCCGCGGCGGTGTTATGGCGGTCTTCTGACCGGCGGTAAGCGCCTTTTACCGCCGAGGTCAGAATGACCCCCTAAGTGATTGCTAATCACTTGGTAGTATTACTGCCTGTTAATTACTCCACCAAGAAACTGCACCATTTTAAATCAGAATAAATATTTGTTGTTATCACCACCTATTGAAAGGTTCTCACATTGGATGGTAGAGCTACATCCATGCAGCAAGCGACCAGACCGAAAGAACTGGCTGAAAAAGGTATTTGTCTTAAATTAACTTTTTCAACAAACTGGTGTTTACAAGGAAACGAGTATTGCTTAAAGCTCCAGAACACATAGAATGGGTGGCTGATGAGCACTGTTCTGCAAATAAGACTCTCAAAAACAAAAAAATGAAATAGCATATGTTATAATAACAGCAACCCTATATTAAATTCGGTTCTGAAGGCCTCAGCTTAATGTTTTTTTCAAATCCTATAGGGACAATGTGCATTATAAAATACAACAATTGTTACACATTTCTCCAAAATTCCTTTGAGAAGAATGACCATAGCCTCTTTAATGGCTTCTCATAAATGTCTATACTAATTGTAAAAATTAGCCTTGCCCGGGTAGAGAAACGGACAACCTTAAACGGGACTCACGTGGGAGACACCAGGCAGACAATGTGGTTACCAGATTCTCTTTGTAAGACTGAAACAAATATTGTACAAAGTAGTGTTTTCATTGTGCAACACTTTTGTATTGGATCCTATTATACACTAAATCAGAATGATGCTGCTTTTGACAAACCCAGGCTATAATGATTGTACAGTAAATTTTACAAGTAATTTACGACCAGACAACGCTAGTTTAAAGAGGCAGGACACATTGATGCAATGCATACACAAGGGGGGTGCCGGTGTACTGCATCTGCACAAACACCATTTCAGGGAGGTTCAAACGCCAGCACCCAGCAGGGGCAGGCTCTCTCCCTCAAGCAATGCTGCCAGC
Source organism: Pleurodeles waltl (assembly GCF_031143425.1). Taxonomy (NCBI): domain Eukaryota; kingdom Metazoa; phylum Chordata; class Amphibia; order Caudata; family Salamandridae; genus Pleurodeles; species Pleurodeles waltl. Next base: position 1,188,376,432 of record NC_090440.1, on the reverse strand, counting down.
TTTTCCCAGTGAGTGGAGATGCTCTCAACCTGAGAAGAAGCAAAGACAAGGTAAGCAAAACTCCACGGTGGTGGTGTGGGGGGGCACTCAATACTCCAGCTCCTGACCAGAACCCACAGAGATCCACAATATCTTCCTCAGCACCCTTCATAGTCCTCAAGGGGAGGAAAGTCAATCAGGGGAAGGTCTTGGAGTCCGGGCTCGACCTGCTGGTCACAGCCACAATCTTCTACCGAGCAATGGCCCAAACGTCTTGCAGTGTCGCAGCCCGATCTGGCATATGGAGATGCTGTAGTACTTTCAGACCTAGGTGTAGACTCCTCTTGTGCAATAGCCCACATCACGGTGGCTTCTTCTGGCATACAGGGTTATTGCTAAGGCAGGCACAAGTCTCAAAGTACTGGCAACAATAGTGGCCCCTTTGGCATATGTGACACCGCAATGAGGTGGTACAGGTTTAGCGCATCCTGCAGGGGTATCAATACATAGCTCAGTCTACAGTGGCCCCCTGTTGACATAAGGGGGTTGCCAAATCACTTCTGCACATGGGGGATAACTCGATTGGTGCATAGCTATTTCGTCACACCTCACTCAGGGAATCATCCCACTAGGGCTTCCCACTGGTGCTAGAATGCAGCACGCACAGAAAAAGCAAAAAACGAGGAGAAATTAAAGTATTCTTCCTCATTGCACCTTGCTAATCCACCCCTGGATTGGCAATAGATTTTGGCACTGCCTCAGGTTTACGAAAAGGCGTAAGTCTGGGGCAGCATCAAAGTGCAATGGGTGTTGCTGTGGCATACCCACAACAATAACCATTGCATGCCCCTTCCATGCAAAGTGCTGCATGTGAAGGGGCCATATTTAGAAGGTGCTGTGAAGCCACAAAAAGTGGCCTAACGCCACCTTGTAAATATGTCGTAGGACATAGCACCACCGGAGAGTCACGTAAAGTGACGCTGCGGTGGCACCTGCCCACTCCTTTGCTGACCTGTTTCTGGGCTTTCGTCTGAAGTCCCACAAGCATAGGACACTCCTCCTATACCTTGCGGAAGTCTTCCCAGGTAAGCCCCCAGCATCTACCAAATTCTGCAGCTCTGGAAGTGAACCAAACTTCAGCAACTGGTCTGCTTTAGAAGCCTTATCTGCCCCTCCATTTGAAGCAGATGTGATGACCTCCATGGCCATTGCCTTACCAGAGTCTGCCCTTTCCTGCAAACAATCGTGTACTGGTCCCTGCAAATCAGAGATTATTCCAGCCTCACTATGAGACTAATGTGCAGCCTGCGCTCTGGTTAACACCACAGACTTAGTCCAAAAAATAAAGGTTTCTGGTGATGGCACTAAGACAGGGGCAATCAAATAATTGCCAAGAAACATCCAGCTCTTGCTTTCCCCTTGCCCCAACATCAATCATGGCTGCCTCGCAATTGAGCTCAATCTCACCTATGGCAGGTAGATACTCCATGCCCTCTTTACTAGCTACCAAACCTGTGTCCTTGGTCCCAGGGAGTATCTCCTCAGGCTTAAGGTACTTCCTCTCAGTCATCATGTAAGAGGCTTCAGTATTCCACAAGGTAGGCACTTTCTTCCCATTGATAGTAACTTGCTGCACAAATCCCATTGCATTAGGATGAATGTGCTTCAAAGCATCTGGGTCCTTCTCTTGAATGACCCTAGATACTAGGTTGAGCGCAACTGGTCCCTCTCGTGTACCTTCATCCACATGTAACATGCTTGCTATCACAGGTGTCTCTAGGTCAAGTTCCTTCTTTTGACAATCTCCCTGGTAATGTCCCACCTTGTGGCATTTAAAACAAGTCACCACCTTGGACTCTGAAGGGATTCCTTACCTTTCCTTCTCATGATGCTCATTCCCCGAATACACCATTACCATTCCCGTATTTCCTGTGCCCTTCTCAAGTCACATTAGAATTACCCCAGCCCTTACCCTCCAGTCTGGAACCAGTCTGTGGAAAGCTCTTCTGCTCTTTAGCTTAGAACTGTGCTACTCCAGCCCCCAGCCCTTGATGAACTCTATTAGCCAATCACTTATAGCCTAACACTGCAAGTTTAGTTGGTTCCCTCTCTGTCAAATTAAACAGGTATTGCCTAAGCGGGATAGGGCACTCCTCTGTGAGTCACTCTGTCACCACCAGCTGGGTAAGGTATGGAAAATCCTTGGCCTTTATTTTTCTTGCCCACTCATTCCAAACGCTATGAATTCAAGTCTCAAACGGAACATCATCCACTCTTTTGCAGCCACTGATCTCTGCAGGTATTGACTGACTTCAGCCCAAAATGCCTGATAAGAGATATCTTCATTTGCTCATAGATCATCTGGTCTGCCACAAGCATCCTCCTAATGACGGTTGTCTCTTTCAGAGGCACGCGCCCCATTAAGGCAGATGCCTTGGACAACTCATTAAAAGGCCTGCATCTTACAAGCGATCTCAAAGCTCACAAACTGTTCCAAAATATCCTGACCTTCCACATAGACAGGCACAAAATCTTTTGAAACCTCGGCCACAATCTGGCCTGAACTGAATGCAGATTCACTTATTCCAAATGGAGTTGTCATTGCTTCCATCCTAAGACTTTCTCTTACAAGGGTTATCTTTTTCTTTTCCAGCTCTCTTTTAATTTCTTCCTGTTCCTCCCCCCACTCTCTCTGTTTCTTCTCCACCTTCTGCAATTTCTCCTCCTGGGCCTTTGTCCTTGTCTCTCCTCCTCCTCACCTCTTGTTCTGATGATGTACTTTTAGTGTCTGCCTCCTGAATTCTCTGGCATTTCCATTGCTCTCAGGCTTAGGTTTCTGAAGTGTCAACTCCAAAGTCAGGGTCTCAGCTAGACTCAACCCATCCAAGGGATGTACTTCCGGAATTAGGGAAATTGGGACCCTAAAACTTTGAGGTGGAAAACACACCTGAGGTGTTCTAGAAACTAAAGGTGATGAGTGTTTTAGTAAAACTCTGGACAGTGCATTAGGGGATACACTTGACGTGTGTTTGGGATATATCTGTACTGAGGGAATCCCAGCGCCTGAATCCACAGCATTCTCTTCCTGGGTTCCTACCATGGTTTCCTCCCCAGAGTCAACTATAGACTCATCCCTTTCACCCAGTATCTCAAACAGGTCCCTAATGAAATTAGCAAGGACCTATCTGTTCCTACTCCTGTGGATTTTCAGTTCTATTCTATGTCCTACTTTGCCGAGGTCAGTTCCTAAACCTGTGTTCTCCACTGCCCATGAATGTCGCCTTTGTGAGTGAAGAAAAACAACTGGACTTATTGCATTACAGTTGCAGATTGGAAATGTCCAATGCCACCTCTGTATCTTGGCTTTTAAATATTAGGTGCCCCACTGCTTGCCACCAATTGTCAGAACCACTTTCAGAGGGTGCCATGGCACACTGGGGCTACTGAGCCCAACTGTAGTGGTTGAGGCCTTTTAGTCCTGATGTCCCAGGGCCCAACCGAAAAAGGCCCCTAAGCAACTGGGTCAAGTATCCTTTCTTCACTTGACTCTCAGAGGTAGCTGTGGGTGAGCAGTCACAGACTAACTCTGGGAGTGGGGGTGAGTGTAGACACAGGTGAATGACCACAACTCATAACTCAAAGTGCACACAATACTGTCAATAACTCAATACCCAGTCAAATGCTTGCTTTTATAAAGAAAATATGTATTTTATTTCTAACTATACACATTCAAAGACATAGGCCCTCATTTCAACCCTGGAGGTCGGTGGAATAGTGGAGGTATTACTGCCAACAGGATGGCGGCACCTACCTCCACTATTATGACATTGGCGGTTTGGCCAAAGCCAAACCGCCAATGTACCACGCGGACCTCCATGGTGGTAACAACCCCCGGGCTAGAGACTTCAGTCTCCAGAGCGGCGGCCGTTACTAGGCCGCCCATGGCATTATTATCCCACCCACCACCATGGTTTCAGTGGTTTCGGTACCGCCACTGAAACCATGGCGGTAGGCACTATCAGTGCCAGGGAATTCCTTCCCTGGCACTGATAGGGGTCTCCCCTGCCCCCCTCCCCAGAATCCTCCCCCGCCCTCCCCCTCCCTCTCCCGACCCACCCACATTTACACACATACATGCACATACATACACACCCATACATACACACATACAAACATTCACCCACGCATTCATACAATCATACACACAGCAACACTCATGAACATACATCCAGGCACACACGCAATCTCACGACATAACATGCATACACACTCACACCCATTTATGCACACACGCATGCACGCATTCACACACAGTCACACACACCCCCACTCACGCACACAACACCCCCTACCCCCCTCTCCTGTCGGAGAACCCGACTTACCTGCTTGCAGTGGGTCCTCCGGCAGGAGACGGGATGCAGCGCTTCTGCCAGCAGCAGGGCCAGCCAGCAAAACACCGGCAGGCAGTATCATGAAACATGATATGGTAGGTGGTGTTTTGCTGGCGTGGCGCTGCTGCACCTTACCACCGTCCGCCACCATAACCGTTGACGGAATTTCATTAGCCTTCTGGCGGTATTCCATTTACGGTCATAATGCCATGGACGATCAGTAGCCATGGTGTTAGGCGCCATTTGCCGCCAATGTCATAATGAGGGCCATAATGACATTCAGAAGCATTAACACAATTCTCTTGAGGTCGGGCTCTTCTTTGTCTTCTTTGTAACGTGGTTGAGGTTATTACTGATTCACTGGTGGCTGCATCCAGGGAAGGCTTACTAGTAGGCCGTACTCCAAAGGTCACCTTTGACTCTTTAGGAATTAGCCAAAAGTGTCCACAGTGTCACAGCACCATCGGAAGTGGCTCCACAGGCCCAGTTAGAGTCTCACTCATTCAGTACAAAAGCATTCAGTAATGCAGTGAGGGCCCTGTCCGTGGGTGCTCAGACATCTGATCAGGTTTGGAGAACTCTGGCTGCTTGTGGAACACGTGGTAGTACTCAGCAGGAGCAAGCCTTCTCCCCAGAGTGGCACTTCTGGCTTTTCCCGGTAATCGGACATGCTCCCAACCTGTAAAGACGAGCTAAGTCAATCTTTCCACACAAGGGATATTCAATCCTCCAGCTCCTAACTTGAGCCGAGCAAAGGTACAATGTCTTTCACAGGGCCCTTCTCTGTCCTCAGGGAGATCAGTTAGTGGCAGGATTTGCTGTGCAGACTTGACCCACTGGTCACAGCTGCAGTCTTTTTCCAGGCAATGGCCCGAACTTCTTGCAATTATGGTACAGGCAGTCCCTTCTGGTATATGGGGTTGCTGCACTATTTTTTGGCCAAGGTGCAGACTTCTCCATACTTCATTGGCCTCTCCTCGCATATGGGGTTGCTGCGGAACTTTTCAGCCTGTGTGCAGACTCCTTCGGTGCAATGGTCCACATCATATCAGAGAGTCCTGGCATATGAGGTTGCTACTAAGACAGACACATGTCTCAATGCGCTGGCAACAATAACTTCAAGGGTGGCACCCTCTGGCATACAGGATCACTGCAATCAGATGGTACAGGTTTGGCACTCCCCACACGGCACTCAATACATGGCTCAGTCCACTGTGCACTCTCCTGGCATACAGGTATCACTGAATCACTTTGCACATGGGCAATGACCCAATGGGGCACAGACATTGCCTCACACCTAGTTCAGAGAGTCCTCTTGCTAGGGCTCTCCATTGAACTTGCTCCCTCCAAAGCTCTCCTCATCCTCAGAGGGCACACTGGTCTTGGCAAGCAGGCAGGCGGTGGTGCTTCAGGCTACAAGGCATGTGATCTTGGTTTCTCTGGGTGATGTCCTCTCACCCAGGAGAGACACTAGCAGACCTTGGTCTTCAGTCCTGGTCTGGCTGCTTGGCAGATGACAAAGTTTAGGATCTCAACCTCCCCTACTTATTGTACATTTCCAGAATCCAAATGTGATTTAGGATCTGAGACTTTGAAGTTTTATGTTGGGGTTCTGCTTCTTTTGAAGTGTACACTTTTCTTTCTCTTTTTTCCTCTTGAAAGGCTGTCTGTTACAAAAGGAAATTCTCTGAAGCTGATAGTCCCACAACACAGCGCATTTAATTGACTAGAGTTCACATCTGTTGTCAGCCACAGTGATATGTGCATCCAAAGGTTAATCCTGGGTTCACATCCCCACTCCTTATGATTCTTTTATCAGCCCTATGCCCTTTCTGAAATGTATTGAGGCCCCTTCCTTGTGATACACTAATCCCACGTGTACTGCACAGTACTGCTTTACCTCTGCACTGTACCCTGCCCAGGCACACATACATCAATCTCAGGGTCACCACTCCTGAGCTACGCAGCACTCTACATCTACCAGATGTAGTCCAAGGGGCGAGTTAAGCACACATCAGTCAAACTTTTAAAAGGTGAGTGAGCCTGTAGGCATCACTCCAGTGGACCATGGTAAAAAGGACTTGTTGTCTACTACTCATTACTACATGGTACGCTACCACCACCTTGCTTGTGCTGCTTAAATCCTGGTTACAGCTGCAGCCTTCGACCACTACAAGGGTAGCACTTTGGCCACCCCTTACAGTCCAACAAGACTACAATCCTTGAGGCAGTCCTATGTCATGGTGCACATTCAATCCGTGCTTGCTTTTGCCAAAAAATCTGCATTACGGATCCATATAGCAGGGCAGAGGTACATGTCTCTTACAATGCAGAAGTCTTTTCTATCTAAACATTCGGGCTTGTTGTAGCTGAGCTATGTATCAGACTAAGCACAGGCCATGTGGCAGATATCTTTGCTATGCCTCAGATGACAATGCTCCATCACCAAAGGAGAAGAGCCATAAACAACCATTTCTGCCCAATTTCTTCTAAAGTTGTCACTGGCCCTGCAACAACCTACACATGCAAGAAAAGAGTTGAGTTGAGTTGTTACTTATATAATGTAATGAATGCTCTAATGCATCTTGGCATTGACCTGGCTAACAACAATAGAAGATATGAAGTTAATGAATAAAAAAGATAAATTTTAAGAGCCTTTCTAAACAAAGAAAGGCCCTCTGTTTTGTGCAGGTCAAGACATTACAAACAGAGGAAACACAAAAGAGAAGGAACATTCCCCTCAAACCCCCTACCCCCACCAAACTTCCTAAATCGAGGGATTATGGGCAGGAGGGAAGAGCCATAATGAAAGGATTCAAAGCAACCACTCAAGCAGCTTGAGGATTTTTTCATAATATGTTTTGTGGGAAAAGCAGAGTGTCTTATAATGGATCTTATGTATCTGTAGGAATATCGTGATGTTAGAAGTTCAAAGAAATATTTGGAGACTAAGGTCAAGATTTCAAGTTATGTTGTAGTTGGACTATAATTAGTGCACATGGCAATTACCACTAACCTAGAGTGGGATATTTACTAGGTGACATAATTGACTTTTACTGAGTTCCTCACATGACAAGCATAACAAGAGGACTAAGGCCCATATTTATACTCTGTTTGCGCTGAATTTGCGTCAATTTTTTTGAAGCAAATTCAGAGCAAACCTAACAGTCGTTTTTCTGAGGTCTCTGTGTCTGCATTATAGCTATTTTCAAGTCTTTACTCGGAGATCAGTGGTACCTGGATATTGTGGGCCTCGTAAACTTGGGTCAGACCCAGTGTTGCTGATCCCAATGTTTTCCTGTCTCGGGTTAAAGTGTCTCGTTTCCCAACATCCACCACACTAGGGAAAGAGGTGTATTCCCAAAACCCACACATTGAAATCTCCTTGCATGGGATTTTGTAGCAGTTCTGTACCAGGGGCCGTATTACAAAAGTGCCCCAAAGGTGCAACAGACATTTGCACCTCCTTCGTGCACCCACTTGACACTTTGGTAATACAGAAGGGGCCACAAACGCTTGTGCAGCCCCTTCCGTAATACAGATAGTGCTGGCATTCATATAGCACCAGCGCTATTGAGAGAGGATGCTCCCTCATGTGCATGGGGCATAGCTCCATGCAAATGAGGGGCTCATTTTGCCCACACCGTATTTATGACATGGGCACAGAGGCAAACAGGCCTTTACGAAGTGCATTGGAAGTGCGCCAAAAAAAGTTTTCACACTGTCAGTTTGCCCTCTGATGGCAGCCATCTCAAGGGATGCAAGGGAGTCCCATAGACCTCCCATATATCCCTCATGTAGGTGAGTGAAGTCACTGCACCCTCCTGCAAGGGGATCTGTAATCCCTCTTGAAAGTGTAGGCAGATGCCATCTGCACAGAAAAACAGGGAGCAGCTTTTAAACAGCTGCTCCGTCTTTCTCTTGATTGCTCTACCCTGGGTGCAGTGGGAAGTCGCAGCTGCCCTGAGGGGAGCATATTCTTCCTAATAGGGCACCCTTTCCCTGTTTGCACCTGGCGTGCCTGCTTTAAGATGCGCTGTGGCGCAAACTGGAAAAGTGTATCCTGTCTGTATTAGGGCCCTAGGAGTTTGAATTTATTGCAGGGTAGAGTATCAGAGGGTTGTTGCACGATTGTGCCCATTATAGCAATGTTTCATGGCCTTAATCTGTGTTGAGAAGGTGGTTGTTAGTGTGGCATTCTGATCGGTCAATGACTTACCCGGACTGCATACAGTTTCATAAACTGTTGGTTCTCCATAAAGCATGTGTTCACTATTTCCAAACCTATTTTCCATGATTAAAGGTAATTTTCAGCTAAAGAGTAAAATGTTTACCTCTGAGATGACTTCTGGTTTCCTCATTTCCAAGTTAAGAGACTGAAGCAGGTTAAACTTTAATAAAATATTCACTGATTACCTGTGGAATGCAAGAATCTATGCCAAGACTAGCCGCTTTGCACAGCAGATTTAGAACAAGAAATAAAAATATGCACTCCATTGCACCAGAGCAATGATGAAAGGTCTCCAACAAACCATTCTTCACACAATCTATACTGACTTGGTAAAACTGAGATTCGTAAAACACAATACCAAAAAATCACCGTCCAATTTTAAGATCACCAGAGTTATTTTATGCTCAGTACAGTGTTGGTCAGACAAAAAGCAATGAACCCTCTAGTTTAGACATATTAGGATGTCCACTATCAAGCCTCAGAAATGGAACCATCTAGAATAGTAAAGACTAAAAACCTGATTTAAAACTCACCAGGCGGGTTACTCCATCGCAACGGTGACGGATATCCCGCCTGCCGAAATCTAATTCCCATTATGTCCCATGGGATTTATATTTCAGCAGATGGGATATTTGTCACTGTTGTGATGGAGTAACCCGTTTGCTGAGTTCTAAATCAGTTCCAAAATATAGCTCACCAGCACAAATTTAGATCTGCTAGCTCAACAAAGTTGACATGCTTTGTTTTTAAAAGGAAATTATTGTATGTTCTTGTGTAAGTGAATGCTGTAGACTTTGACTAAGTGAAGACACCTGTAACTTGCTACATGAGCAGTTGTGATCCAAACTGCACTGATTAGAACTTAAGATGAATTTTGCAAATTAATAAGACAAATGGGTGAAATCTGACTTCAAAAGGCGGTAATTGATGATTTACTCGGCTAGGTGTCAGGGAACATTTTGAGTATTTTGGGGCATATTTATACTCTGTTTGCGCCGGAATTGCGTCATTTTTTTTGACGCAATTCCAACGCAAAACTAACTCCATATTTATACTTTGGCGTTAGACGTGTCTAGCGCCAAAGTCCATGGAGTTTGCGTCATTTTTTAGCGTGGACACCTACTTTGCGTTAATGATATGCAAGGTAGGCGTTCCCGTCTAAAAAATTGACTCCGAGGCATGTGCGCCGTATTTACACTCCCGGGTAAAATTCACGCCCGGGAGTGGGCGGGTAAAAAAAAATGACATACGGCCGCTTTTGCGCCCTTTTTTAGCGCCTGGTCAGGGCAGGCGTTAAGGGACCTGTGGGCTCGGAAGGAGCCCAGAGGTGCCCTCCCATGCCCCCAGGGACACCCCCTGCCACCCTTGCCCACCCCAGGAGGACACCCAAGGCTGGAGGGACCCATCCCAGGGACATTAAGGTAAGTTCAGGTAAGTTTTTTATTTTTATTTTTTTGTGGCATAGGGGGGCCTGATTTGTGCCCCCCTACATGCCACTATGCCCAATGACCATGCCCAGGGGACAGAAGTCCCCTGGGCATGGCCATTGGGCAAGGGGGCATGACTCCTGTCTTTGCTAAGACAGGAGTCATTTGAATGGGGGTTGGGAGTCGAAAAAAATGGCGCAAATCGGGTTGAGGCGAAAAATTTGCCTCAGCCTGACTTGCCCCATTTTTTGGCGCCCAAGCCGGCGCTGCCCGGTGTACGTCATTTTTTTTCACGCACACCAGGCAGCGTCGGCGGCTAACGCCGGCTAACGTCATTGAATAAATACGGCGCCCGCATGGTGCTTCAGAATGGCGTTAGCCGGCGCTATTTTTTTTGACGCAAAACTGCGTTAGCGCAGTTTTGCGTCAAAAAGTATAAATATGGCCCTTTATATTTTAGTTTTAAGTTAATTATTTCTTAAAGTTGAAAATAATGCTTTAGAAATTAATGTTATGAGTAATTCTTCCAAGTTGATGATGCCGCAAAACTGATACATTGATGGATAAAGAGTAGAACAAAGGAAAAGCAGAAGGTACTCCAGAAAAAACAAAAAATTGAGAGCAGTTAAAGAAGGACGCAGATAACGTATGCATCATTTGTGGTTCAAAGCTTGCCAAGAGAAATGTGAAGCAAATGTGGATGTACCTGACAATTGAAAGCATATAAAGGATGACTGAGCTTGGTTGTCATTGACAACAGTCTTAAAATGAGTGTGCAATTCCCTCTAAAAACGAGCAAGGGTATGGAAACGAGCATCCCAAGTTCGGAATACCTGAGCAATTATGTATTGATTCATACTTGCCCTGGGACGGAACCATGGGCCAGATGTATCAAGCTTTTTTGCATTCGCAAACAGTGCGAATTGCAAAAATCGTCGGTTTGTGAATGCAAAAATGGTCCCTGCGATGTATGAAAGGCATTCGCAGTGTGAAAATACGGAATCGCAAAAATTGTGAATTTTTGCGAATATGACATGGTTTTGCATGTCGCAATCAGCATATCGCAAATAGCGACATGAAATACCGAATCGCTATTTGTGAGACGCAAACTGCAACACAGTTTAGTGAATCGCAGAAAGCGATCCGCAAAATCATGGCACAATTTGCAATAAGCTGATTGTGACACGCAAAACCATGTCGCAGTGGGATGCATCAAAAAGTCGCAAATTGCGAAAATTCCCAGAATGGCCTTTTGCACATGCAATCTACCACGTTTTGAAATCAGGTGGTAACGGGGTGCAACCTATATAAAGAGGCCCAGAATGCCTCAGCCGCTCTTCCACAATGGCTATACTCTACGTGATGGCGAGGAGCATGAGGATCTTGTCAGGTTTGAGGAGAGGGAGGAGGAGACAGGAGCGCATTTTCACAGTGCGGATAACATTGTTTGACCAAACAGAGGAGGCGAAATATGATAAGTACTGATTAAACTCAGCCTTGATACTTTACCTGATAGCTGATGTACAACCCCTACTGCAGTGCACCAAACACGGACCAATAGCATACCCACCCATGTGCAGGTATTATGCTTTCTGCACCTATTAGCCTCAGGGTGCAATCAAGGGGTCATAGCAGCAGCACGAGGGGTCTCACAGAGTGCTCTCTCACGATTCTTCAAAGCATTTCTGAATGCCATGTTGAGCAAAATACAAGAGCACATAAGATTCCCCAACACCCCACAGGAATTACAACAAATTAAAATACATTTTTATCAGATTGCACAATTCTCTCATGTCATAGGTGCCATCGATGGGACACATGTAGCTATCTGTCCACCATCGGCCACCGAGTATGTTTATCGGAACTCTGAAAACCATCATTCCATGAACATACAGGTGATTAGCAATGCCTCTAACATCATAACCGATCCTGTGGCCAGACACCCAGGTAGTACACATGACTCCTACATCTTTAGCCACAGCCGGATTCATACAAGACTGCTAGCTGGGGAGTTTGGCAAAGGATACCTACTGGGTAAAGTAATAGATGACTATGTTGCATTGAAGTAATAGTGAGGTCAGATTCCAACAATACTCATTTTACCCTCTGTTCATTCCAGGAGACAGTGCCTATGCAGTACGCATCTACATATTGACACCCTACCAGAACCCTGCAATGCCTGCAGAGAGGAGGTACGATGCTGCACACAGGGCAACCCGCAGTGTGGTGGAGCAGACTTTTGGTCTTCTGAAGAGACGCTTCAGGTGCATCCATAAGAGTGGAGGGGGCCTACAGTACAGCCCAGAGGCGACATGTAAAATAGTGGCCGCATGTGCAATGTTGCACAACATAGCAACAAGAAGAGGCATACTGGTTGAACCAATGGAGCTGGACTCAGATGAAGATGGAGACCCCTTACCACCCCATCACCCAGTAGACAGGACCAGTGCAGCAGAGGGCAGGCAAAGGCATGCTGACATCACGTGCAACCATTTCTAATGTAAGTAATGACAACACCACTGCAATTTTATGTCTTTCTGCAGTTAGCAACTTTATTACTTTGACTTCAGGTAACATGTGTGTCAATAGGACATAGCCATGAGCCCTAGGCTACCATGTGCAAATAACAGTGTCACACTATTAGCATCATAGTATAACTGTGCATGTTACGTAGTCCCCTGTAGGCCTTAACATTACTTTCTACGTCCACGCACTCCACTTGAGTGCTCAGTGGCCTCACTGGCACCTCTTGTAGCGGGTTCACTGGCAGTACTGTGTCTGGTACTGCAACGCCTAGGGTCCATCACAGGGGCTGCAAGACTGCTGAGGCTAGAAAACTCCTCACTATCTCCACCACCCAGTTCACTGTTTGAGCACTGCGTGCTGTCTGCATTGCATCCAGGACATTCGTCATTTGCACCAAGCCCTGTGCAACATCCCGACTGCAGTATGCCATCTCCACCTGTATGCCCGCAGCACGTCGTGACATCATGGCAGTTGAGCTAGCAAACCGATTGACCGATCTGCAGAACCCATCAAACCTTCTCATGAATTGGTAATGGCACCTACGGTGGCTGACACGCTCCTTCTGAATCTCAGTGCAGAGGTCCCTAATGGCATTTGTCAAGTCCTTTCTGTTTTCTGCTGCTGTTTGCTGTCCCTCATGCAGTGACTCCAAATGCTTGTTCATTGTGCCCATGTTCTGATTGAATGACACCAACTGCCTGTGCATTGACCTCATGTGTTTGCATTGCAGGCGCTGCACTTTCAGCAAGGAAGCTTCAAGTCCGCCAAAGATTGATGGGCCCTCTCTTTCCTCTGTGCACTGTCTGCCTGCATCGTGACGCCTCCTGAGGGGAGTTGACTGATGCTGGGGCAGGGACTGCTGTGTTCCTGTGGATCTATCCTCTGGGGGTGGTGTGCGGAGTTCATCCGGCATCTCATTTGAGTCCAGGTTGTACTCTGGGAGAGGTAACACCCTTGCCCTGCTTCCGGTTGGTGCAATACTGAGAGACTCACTTGTGTTGAAGTCGGACTGTGGCTGTGTTTCAACATACCCCACATTTCCACTTTCTGCTGCAGCAGGGCCCGGGACATCTGCAACGACAATGTGAAGAATGTCATTAATGTATATCACAATAAGTAGCACAATAGTATTTTTTCTACTCTGACATCATATCACTGTGATGTGTGTATGTTATTTCTCCATGTGGCTTAACACCATGTTGTTTTGAATGTGGTTTATTGACCTTCGGATTGTGGCCTATCACTCCCATAAGGCATTGTTGTGTTGTATGTAAGATGTGGCATGGACTACTTACCATTCTGCATCAAGCTAATAGCTATTTCTAGGGGGCATTTGTACATGCACATATGGGGATAGACATAATTTCTGCTCTTACCTTTGCTGGTGCTGGGTGTCCCTGAGGTGTCAATGTCAGTGACACCACTGACGGCTTCCGGAAGCAGTGTGGACTCCACATGTCTTCCATTGGTGTGGACGGTGACGCAGGTCATAGCACCTCTTGCAAATTTTCTCCACAGAGCGCTGCGCAACACCCACTGCACAGATTTTTGTCTGGATTTCCAAACAGAGTTTCTTTTTCTCACTTTCAGGGACCTGTAGTGAGTTCTTCCCAAAGAGTTTGTCATGGTTCCTGACAACCTCCTCAGTGAGCAACCTCCAATTCCTGCTCACTGAATCTGAGCTTGCGCTTCCTGCCTCAGTTGTCCTTCACCTTCCCATCAGTGGCCATGTTACAATTTGGTCCTGGCTGGATCACAACACTGGCTCCCTGGTGCTAGGCTGTGTCTCCCTGCTCTTCTCCTGTGGGTGTGGCTCCTGGAAACAGCATGGGCTGACTCACTTCCTGGTTGTGATGTCATCAGGCTGTTCCGGTTTTCCATTTTCGCAATTTGCGATCTTCAGGTACCGAATTGCAAATAATTTGCAATTCGGTATTTGCTAATCACAAATTGTGTTTGCAAATTTTAAGAAATCGCAAATACCTACTTGCAATTTTGATACATCCCATTTTGCATTTCTAAAATAGTGATTTCTTAAAATTTGCTATTCAAGAAATGCAAACCGGGAGCTTGATACATCTGGCCCCATATCTTGAGTGGGTTAAAAACGCATGGGAAAGGTCTTTTCTTGCCTGATTTAGTTTGTGTTCCATAAGATCAAAGTTATGCTTCCTTGTTGTGCAGTATAATGTCTTCTCTTATTGTTGATGCCCTTGTGATGAATATTCAGATTTCTCTATTCTGCTCTTTCTGTTCTTTTGTAGATTTTTTAAAGAATTGTCAAAAGGCCGGCTTACTCCAGCTTTTGGGAAAGCCAGGATTAAATACTATAGAGCAGCGTTATTATATCTCCAGTCACTGCGATCTGAAGACCTCTGTCTTCAAGAGGGTTTATTTTTAAAATCTGTTATTAAATAAAATGATGGAACTCTATGATGTTTTAATATTTGTTTATTTGATTTTAACATCTCGTTTTTTAATTTGGACTCTGTGCTTTTGCCTGTGATAAATAGTTATTATGGATATGTTTAGTGTTTGGTACATGCTTTTATGGCCAATCTGGTCATAATGTAATGTAATGAGTGCTCAATTTCCTAAGACTAGTCATATGTCACTTGCATTATGGAGACTATAAGGATAATTAAACGATATTTCTACATCATATTTTACATTATAGCATCACATCTCAAGTTCAGTTTTATAAATACTCCCCTTGAGTGCCTTCGAGTTACCCTCGCACAGGAAATGGTGTTGCCTAGTACACATATTGTTTTTGATTTCTTTTTACAAAATCATAGTTTCCAGATGTTACTTTTGCAATCTAGCATCTTATGGGAGTGAATTAGAAGTCTATTATCCATTTACTAGTGTTAGGTTTGTAAGCCCAAATACTCTCTATGATTGCAAAAATGGCAGAACGGATTTTAATGACATTTTGCAGAAATATAGATTATGATGTGCAAATGATCCTTTTTATTTTTTTAACCTGGTTTCCATAGCTGGTAAAATGGACACAAGCAGGATAATAAAGTGTTGTACTGGAATATCTGATATCCCAGTGAAAAATAAATTCTGTGTTCTCTAGAGAATGCTGAGACTGACCTGTTGACATGTCCTGGAGTCTGTTCAAACGTAGAAGCATATAATGTAGATCACTTCCGCTTTTGTCTCTGACAAATGTTGAAGAAGACAAATTGCGTGTTTGAAAACATACACATTAGGTTTGAAAATGTCTCAATTATCAGTTCCTAGTCTAACTCATGTTAAGTGGCTTATATCATTATCACCAGTGGATAATCATAAAATGAGGATGGTCACATGCAGACAGAGGAAAGTAGAGGGAGTAAATGATTCCATCTCAAACCTCTTTCCCCAACCCATGTCATGCCTACATCTTTCAAACCTAAATTTGCTTCAAACTCTGCTTTCTTGGCATGCTCACTGGCTCAAAATATGAAACTGTGCCGAACTAGCCAAACACAATCCATCTTGCACCAGCACTCACATACAAAAAGGAAGAAAGCAGAACCACAGAAACAAGCATATACAGAGTTAGAGGATAGGTCAGTAGGAAAGTACTTAACATTTAGAATTTTGAAAGGAGGGCAATAAGTGGCTTAGATTCAATTTCGGTTACAAATTTAACACATTGCTTCCATGTTCCAAAATGATGTCAGAAAATAACCTGGTCTGCAGCTATGTATTTCACAAGTATTACAAAGGCATGTGGAACACCTGTTTGTGGTCACATGAAAATGGAAACCAATAGATAAATAGCTGCAAAGTGGAATAAACAAGTAAAGCATTATGTGATTGGTCACTAACAGAATATGGTCTATAAGCACAGCCTAATACTGCTATGCACAAATTTCAGGTCACTTGGCATTTAAAACAAATAGAAAAGCAGATAACAAATACAATGAAGAAATAAAGCTAAATCTCATTGGTTTAGAACATAAACTGTGATATAAACAGAGCCTAATACTTCTAAATAAAACTGGCAACCAAAAGCACTCTGGTGACTGTGGGAAAGCAATACAGAACTATTTCTTCATTAAAGATATTACAGACAATTTAGAAGTAATACCTAGTCACCTCCATCTACAGATTTTTACCTAAAACAGGTATTTTAATTTATGGAATACTTTTTGAAAAAACATGGACCTATAATAACGAAGTTACCATTACCAATTGTATTAGAATAACTAATAGTACTCAAAGCTATACTTCTTCATGTCTTTGTTAAAACAGATTTTCTCATATTGAACACAATGGGTGCAAAACATTAACTGCAGAAGAAAGAATGGTCATTGTACAACACATAGAGGAAAAGGAAAATATTGGACAGGGAGAAGGAGGCTGCCTACTGAAAAACAATACTACTGGTAAGAGTACTTCAAAATTATCTGCTCTTTCTACGCTCCTTAACCTTGGTAGTAAAAAGGTTAGTAGTAAGCAGTTAGCAAACAGACCACTATTAACTCTTTTTTTTTCTTCTTTTTGGTTCTCACACATCTCTGGCCTTAAAGACTACTCATATCGCCCCAATGATGTTTGTCTATCGTAGAGAAGTTCAACGCCAGGGAGAATAAGACTCTCTCATTGATCCTTAGACCACTGTTATTGTCAAGGACACAAGAGTAGACATATATATAATCATAGGACCGATATCTGCATATACAGGTGGTACATTATAATAAAGTACATTATAATAAAGTGCCCTGCCATTCCCATAAACATGACCACATCTTGATTTTTTTTCCCTTTTATTCAATTTACTCGCTCCCACATCCAATTTTGAGATACCCATCAAAGCATTAAGCCAATCTATATAAGAAGGGGGCATGGGAATCATCCATTTCCTGCAGATCTCCCTCCTAGCCAAAAGTATTGCATACAAGAGCATTAATCTAGTTTCTCTATTCAACAGTACACCCTCTTCCAATGCAAAGAAAATAACTAAAGGTAAAGTCGGATCGATATTTGTCTATTAATACCCGAAAGAGATGTACATACCTTTCTCCAAAAAACTAACACCACTGGACAGTCCAAAAACATATGTATATCAGAAGCACCTAGCAGACCACATTTTACACAGGTCACTTCTTCTCCTCCCCTAATCTTAGAAAGTCTCTTCGGGGAAAAAAAGGCCCTATGCAATGTATAAAAATGATTCCTTCTCAATGACACAGGTATTATTACTTTGAACACCCTTTGCATAGATGACTCCCACCATTCTTGCACCTGATCCTGCTTTGAGGGGAACGCCTCCGCCCCAAAGGGCCCTCGGTAATCCAAAATCACCATCTAAAGCCTCCAAGAGCCCCAAATACCATTTAGAAACGTTTTGTAAAAGTACATGATTCCTTATCAGGGTGTCCTCTAATAGATTCGCAGAGCCAAACATATTTGTAAGTTCACATGTCCAATTTCTCAGTAGAAGATACTTTAATCTTGAAAGGGATCCCTCTGTAATTTCCAAGAGCTCATTCCAAGATAACAAAATTCCTCCCCTAATCAAGTCCCCCCAAACTTTAATTCCTGCTCTCTTAAGAGGCTGAGCCAATACATCCATTAAACATTCAGGGATACCTGGGGAATCCCAAACTGGAGCACTCGGACTATAATATTGTATTTTAACCACTCTGCGAACCTCAAACCATACCTTAGCAGCGTCATATAGTATTTTCAATTTAACTTTCTTGAGGAACTTGGGATCACCAAACTTATATAGAAAATACTTTGTTGCACCTTTTTCAGTGGCCACCATAAATTTAAACATTGTGCACACTGCTGAGAGGTCCGCGGAGGACAACGACACCATAACATTCTTAAGATGAAACGCCCTCGCATAATATTGAACATCAGGAAGCGTCAACCCACCTTTCTCATTTCTTCTACGCAGTTTCTTCCAGGCTATCCTAGGGCCCTTATGTGCCCAAATGAAAGAGTACATTTTTTGTTGAAACATAGCCAATAATTTTTTATCGGTATAAAGAGGGACAGAATTACAAAGAAAATTCAACTTAGGTAGTATTATCATTTTAACCAAATTGACCGTCCCAATAATTGTAAGAGGCAGATGCAGCCAACCCAACATAAGCTTACTACACTCAGTTATAATCAACCTAATATTCACCAGGGAGATTCGTTTCAAATTGTGGACAATTGTTAACCATAAATACCTCATGGAGTTAGTAGTACGCCAATTTGCACTATTCAGGTTCCAGACCATTATTTCGGTTTTGTCTGTATTGATACAATAGCCTGAGATCTTCCCAAACCCCTCAGTGATATCTAACAGAATAGGCATTGTTGTCAATAAATCAGAGGTATAAATCAGAAGATGATCAGCAAACAAGGCTACTTTCTTCTCCCAACCCTTGCTCTAAAAGGGAGAATTCTCGAATCCTGTCTAATTCCTCTGGCCAAAGGCTCTATATATAGATTAAACAACAAAGGGGAAAGGGGACAGCCCTGTTGAGTACCCCTGGTAATCCAAAATTAATCTGTTAACCTACTGTTAACCAACAACCTGGCCTTGGGTGCCTGGTAAATAGATCGTATAACCTGACAACATTTCTGCCCCAAATTACTATGATCCAGAATCCTATACAAATATTTCCAACTAACTCTGTAGAAAGCTTTTATCGCATCCACAGCTATAACAGCCAGGGGATCTTGGTATGTAGTAGCTAAATCAATGGCCCCTATTAAGGTAAATGTCTCCTGATGTAAAAATCTATTCCTAATAAAACCTCTCTGGTCAGGATGAACCAAGTCCTCACCACCACACTCAACCTATTTTCCATTATTTTAGCAAACAACTTATAGTCGCTATTCAACAAAGAAATTGGTCTATATGACTCACACTTCAAAGGGGATTTACCAGGTTTTAAAATGAGCGAAATAATAGCCTCCTGCCATGAAGCTGGTAAAGAAACTCCCCCCTCAAAGATCTCTAAAAACAATTGCTAAAGAGCAGGTATTATGACATCCCCCAATGCCTTATAAAACTCAACCGGAATTCCATCTGGCCCAGGGGCCTTACCACCCTTGCTTTCTTTTAACGCCACTATAATTTCCCCCTCCATAATAGCTCTAGATAAATAATTCTGTTTCCTTTCCAGGAGGCGTGGAGAGGGATGATCTCTATCTAACCATTCATCGATCATCCCCTCACTCACCTCCCCTTCCTCGCTATAAAGTCTCGAATGTTTTTTGTAGAAGGTCTCTCCTATAGCCTCGAAAGATGTTACGCTCACCCCTGATTGAACATCCACCAATTCTTTAACCATATTACGTGTCTGAGCATTTTTACACTTCCAAGCCAAAACCTTTCCCATATTTTCTCCATGTTCAAAGTGACTTTGCTCCCTTGCCTCACATCGCTTTGCAATTTGAACTTGTAAAACAGACTCCAGCTGTAATTTTAGCTGGGAAATTCTGTTCCTCAAATACACCTCATCTCCACCCATATCATAGAGGGTAGTGGATAATGCAATTTGCTGCTCTAAGTTTTTCACTTCCTCCCTGTGCATCTTCTTCCTATAACTCACTAGGCTTATAATTTTCCTCTCATTACTGCTTTAAAAGTATCCCACACTACCCCAGTAGATGCTGAGCCTACATTCAACCTAAAAAAATCCTCAGCCTCCTTACGGAGAACACAAATAATCTCCTCCTCAAGTAAAAGGGCTCAATAAAGGGTCCATCTCACCCCACCTACCCCATGGGAACAACGTAATTTTAACATCACTGCTGCATGGTCTGATAGATGGGCAGGTGAATAAACAATGGTCTCCACCAAATCACAAATAGTATAATCCACTAAAAAGTAATCGATTCGCGAAGCATGTCCATACTTTCGATTATGAAATGAGAATTCCTGCCTTTGCCCTGCTCTCTCCCTCCACAAGTCACACAGCCCAAAATCCTTCATCATTAACTTTAAATACTTCTGGGACTTAGGAGTGCAGACCGACCTAGATTTTGCTGATCTATCGAGCCTATTATCTAAAATCACATTAAAGTCCCCTACCATAATTACTGGGTCAGAAAAGTTCAAAAGATGTGAAAAAACGTCCCTAAGAGGCTCTAGATCGTCACAGTTAGGACCATAATATCCTCCCAAAGTAAATGCCCTATTACCGAGATGCAACCTGAGTATAATCCATCTCCCTAATTTGTCTGTTACTGCCTTGAATAGGGTCACATTCAACTGACGCTTCGCCAAAATTGCCACCCCCTTTGTATTAAAATTGTGCTCAGTGGTTACAAAATCCCCTATCCAGTGTTGTGTTCTAAACAAAGTTACACTCTGTTAACTCTTAGCCATTAGAAACAAAGATTTGTTACCTCTTCAACACAAATACAGACATTCAAAAGGAAATAGAAGATAAGGAATTTAACTGCAAACCATTAGTAAAAGTGTGCCCTCAAAAATCAGCTCAAAACACTTCCTTTTTAAGGAAAGAAATGGACAAGCTGATGCAGAATATATTGTGGAAAAAGGATTTGTAGTGAAAAGAAAACACTTACTTTCATAATTAATCACATCAAAAGCCTGGCCATTTAATTTCAACTTATAAATCAAATAAACTACCTAAGAAACAACTAACAAGAATTCAATTTTGTAACATTTTCCAGGCAACATGCAGACATATCTCAAGTACTGAACCATACATTCATGAAGAGAGTGATCATCAACAAAATAGTTGTGTGCTTTCAGTCACACAGGAAGGCCACTGTTGTGAATTCTTACATGCCAATTTAGTAGGAAATACAAAATATATATCTACTGATGATTAAAAAAAAACAAAAAACCTGTATATGAATGGGATTGCACATCTATTTGTAATGTTAGAGATACATCCATTTTGAAGCTAAGGGAATTTCAAATTTTATATAAAACGTCATCACTTCTTAAAAAAATAAATCTAATAAAAACTTTAGATATCTGCTATTTTGAACCATTACTATCCTACAAGGATATTATTTAGGTTCCCTCAGAAATTACATGTGTGACACCAAGTTCTATCACATCAAAATGCTTTCCACACATTGTTCATCAATAAGAAAACGTGTGCGGCCATTAAACATTGTCAAAACACCATGATTCCAATGAGAACAACTCAATTATGATCTACTATACTCTAATCCAACAAATATCAGCAATATTGCTGACTACATTCAATCTAAACACTTTGCTGCAGTATCTGACAACAATAATTGTTTAGATGTTATCTTCACTTAGAGTGAACCAGAAAATGAATTAACATAGTTGGCTAGTTATAAAATGGATATTCTGGTATTCCAAGATATACGATTTTGGAAATATCAAATCAGATTTGCATTTGTTGCCAAAGAACACATTGTAAGAATCAAGTTAAAATGATTAATCTCTTTGACAAAACAGAAAATAAAGACACATTGGCATGGAGAAATCTTACTCTCTTTTTATGTGCTGAAGAAAGATAAGACATCTGCAAATGTCCTGTAATCTGCAATTACTGCCTTGGAATACTAGACCATAGCATGATGCCCTTACGTGCCATTCTTAAAATAAACATAGATGTGTTTCCAATACCATCAGAGCTACAACAAATGAATGTATGTGAAAGCATTTTAATTCAAGCATTCTATCCTTTTCAAACCATGTTTATAGTGCAACCAAAACATGGAAAATTTCAGAACCATGAATTAGTAAGCAAACTAAAAGGTAATGTTGTTTTGCTACCATTAGATGTAACCAAAAACATAACTACCCTTGGAATAGAATGAAGAATTAAGGAACCTTTAGTGGTTTTAATCAATGGAGTACCTACGAAGGGCAAAAAAGGTTGGCAAGAATTAATAAGCATCGAATAAGTTCAGAAAGCAATATTTTGACTTCAGAAAAATGACATCTATAAAAATGTGGACATTTTAATCTTGAACTCTCCTACATACGTATCATTTGGAGAAAAAAAATACAACTGAATAAATTGAACAGATTACTGATCAACGAGCTGAACACCTATATGAACATTGCAGTATACACCCACTACACTCCATAGACATGATGCTTTAGAACTGTATCATATGAAGGAAGATAGAATAGAGACTATTAATGTCTGGAGATAAAAACACTAGAACCTAGATGTTATCCACATTTATTCCCTGCTGGAAAAGGTGGATGATATGATGATCATCCAGTCCAATATTCTGCATGTATGTACCGAGCTGCAAGATTATAGTCAGAGAATTCACGCTTTTGATGCGCTATTCCCTAAATTGTCACACTCTAAATTAAAGGGAACTTTCAGTCATTTCTTAGGCTGTTGCACATGCTATGCAAACTGGAAATGGCTTTTCTAATAATACAGCAAGACAAAAGGATGCAGCACAGGATTTTGTTGAACAGGCCCATGACAAAGATGGGACTCTAGACTATGGGGGTCATTATGACCCTGGCGGTCAGAGACCGCCAGGGGTAATGTGGCGTCCGTACCGCCAACAGGCTGGCGGTACGGAGACCCGTATTACGACCGCGGCGGTAGTGCCGCGGTCGCACCGCCGGGGCCGGCAGTTTCCCGCCGTTTTACCCCCGGCGATGATAATACACCAGGGCAGCGCTGCCCTGGGGATTATGACCCCCCTACCGCCAGCCTGTTTCTGGCGGTTTGCACCGCCAGGAAGAGGCTGGCGGTAAGGGGTGTCCTGGGGCCCCTGGGTGCCCCTGCACTGCCCATGCCACTGGCAAGGGCAGTGCAGGGGCCCCGAGCAGCTTTTCACTGTCTGCATAGCAGACAGTGAAAAGCGCGACGGGTGCTACTGCACCCGTCGCACGGCCGCAACACCGCCGGCTCCATTAGGAGCCGGCTCCTATGTTGCGGCCTCATCCCCGCTGGGCCAGCGGGCGTAAACTTGGTTTGCGCCCAGCGGGGATGTCGTAATGGGGGCGGCGGGAGTGCGGCCGCATTGGCGGCCGCACAGCGGTTACCGCTTGGCGGGCGGCGGTAGCCGCCCAACAAAAGCTTGTAATGACCCCCTATAAATTGATCAACATTATGTCATCTCAATGAGGGACAAATGAATATTGGTTTCAAAGAAACAGAGAATTGAAACGTATGATGCAAAATCTAGGATCACCAACTTGGTTTATTACTTTAAGCCGAGTACAGATAGGATGATTTGTATCAATTTCTACTTGCAGCAAATGCTAATATTCAAGACATTAACTGCAAAACTGCAGCTGAATTATATTATTTGGATCCTGTCAATGTTTACACATTTGAACCACAAATTTCAAATTATGATTCACTATTTAACCAACAAAAAGAAAAATCCTGTTAGAGAAGTCCCTGATTTTGGCAAAAAGAGCACCAAGCAAAAGGTGCACCACACATTCATATGCTTCTCAAAGATGCACCTAAGTATGGATATGACTCCAATAAATCCATTCTATATTTTATTGAATGTTATGTCACTTGTGACATCTCAAATAAAAGAAAAAAAACAGAAACTATTTAAACAAGTTTTATGCTTTCAACCACATAAGTGAGATAAATGCTGCTTAAGAAAATATCGGAACAAATCTAAATATGACTCAACATGTTGCTTTGGAATTATATGAACAATTCAACAGAAATGAAAAGTAAACAATTTAATTTAATCTGTAAGACATGCGGTTACTGGCAAATCACCCCAAAACACTTACAATCTTAGGAGACCACACATATCACAACGGATCAGCAATTACAACCCTTTGATTTTAAGTATGTGGGATGCTAAAATGGATGTACAATTTGTTGCAGATAACTCTACAGTAGTTACCCACTATGTTACAAAGGCAGAAAAAACAGGTTTGAAGGAAGAATGGGAACACATTTGTGGTGAGCAATCCTTAAATAAAAAATATATAGATTTAAGGCCTTATTAGCTGCTCCACTCCTGGTGGTCTGACATCAGATTCCGATCCTGAAGGTCAGACCACTAGGAGACTGCCGCCTCTGCCAGGATCAGGGATCCCAATGGGTTGGCGACCGTCAAAGTCATGGTCAGCCACGGTGGTGCTGAGTTCGGCACTGCCGTGCTGATCACACCTTTGCTTTCCACCAGCCTTTCCATGGGGGGGTGCCCGCCATGAAAAGGCTGGTGGAAAGGGCAGTGTTGGGGGCTATGCACACTGTCTGCTATGGCAGAAAGCGTGCATCCCAAGGGTGCTGTGTGCAACAGCATTGGCATCGGCTCCCTGAGGGAGCCAAGGCCAATGCTGCCACACTGTTTCCACTAGGCTGACTGGCAGAAACGTCTCAATATAATGGTTTTCACCAGTCAGCCTGGTAGAATCATCGTAACATGAGGGTTGTGAGGCCGTCTCACCACCACAGTAATGAGGCCCTTAGCCTCCAAATGCAATCTCACCATGAGGTCAGTAGCTATGAAGCATGTGACCACTTGAGTTACTTAAGCGTATAAGGTAAATCGTCAGCAATCGTGTGGCTTAGTTTAGGTTTGCAATCGTGATCACAGAGAGTTTTGAAAACCCTACCTGAAACTAAATGCTGTGTACCTTTTGATCCCACAAAGATATTTTAAAAACAAATATGTTGAACACATATTATCTAATGAGTTGCTCAGTTCGATGCATATCGAAATAATATAGCAGAAGATATCAATGCTGGAAATTTGGAGTTCAAGGGTCCACTGGCTATTTATTACATCTTTGATACGTCATTCTGTATCTACTCCTATTAATCGTCAGCCACTGAGTTGTGACACAGGAGAAAAGAAAGAATCCTACTATTTAGCACTTCTTCAACTATTTAAACCATGGCACAAACAGGAGGAGATGACATATCCCCTTGAAACCTATGAAGATGCATTTATGTTTACAAAAATTAAATTGCATTGCCTCAATTTCACACATACTTAAAAATGTTGGAACAAGAAATACAGGAGAATAATATTAATGCAGAAATTAAATACAATACTAGATAAACTAATAATACTTCCACTTCCAGGACTGGTAACCCCCTTGGGCAACCAGTTTATTAATAAGGAAGCTGTGGTTGCTATGGATGAGGTTCAAAATGCAATAAACGAAGTGAAAAAGGACATATTTGGTTTACTTACCTCAGTTAAATTGTGAACAACTGCAAATATAGGAAGGCACAAAACAGTCAGCAGATAATGCACTTCAACATGAAAATGGATTATGTGAATGTATTAGTTTTAAACTTACATTACAATACGTGAGTGGCCAAGCAGGAATTGGGAAAAGCTTTCTTATTAAAGTAATTACTGGTTATGTGCATAAAGTCACTACCTCAAATGTACATTGTGCAGTTACTGCTCCTACTGGCTTAGTAGTACATAACATAATAGGAATTACATCACATCAGCTATTACTACTACCAGTGGAGCAGTACAACAGATTGGAATACTTACAATTAAATACTAATAGATGCCAAGAAAATAAGAGAGTCCTTAAAATTTTTTACGTTTTGATCATAGATTAAGTGAACCTGGTTTTTAACTTGATGTTGCCATTTGTTCATTTGGTGATATAGGAAATACTCAGAATGTCTTGCGAAGTGCTCTTTGGAGGGAAATATGTCATTGTTTTTGGAGATTTATTACAGCTAACATCTGTAACATGTGAAATCATTTTCAACAAACGTTTGCTGAAGCAAACAGAATTGTTTAAGAAATATAGAGAATGTAAACATTTGGTTGCAGTTCATGTACAGAGAGCTAACACAGAATATGAGGCAAGCTAACAATGAAGAATATGGCAAGATATTGAAAGACTTTCACTTTGGTATTGTGATAAAAAGAAGCATAGAATAAGCTAAGGGAAAGAAATGCAAGTAATTTATTTCCTAACATTCATTCTCCTGTTGACTGTATGTATTGTCTTCTTTCATAATTACAAACTGTGGTTTATTTAATGCCAACCATTGAAGAATGTGCTCAATTAAATTATGAAATGCTACATCTGGATCCATACCAAATTTACTGCCACACCACTTTCAAAATCAAATGGCATAAACTGCTATAGCAATGTCATTGTTAATGTACTTTGCTATCTACCATCTGTGAAAGAAATAGTCCACCAGTATGTACATCAACGTTTTGCAAGACTTTGAAAAATCTTCTTCAACAAATTCTGTTCTATTCTACATGAGGCAGAAGAGATATGGTAGATATGTATCAAGGTGATATTCAGTTTTCTATCAAAGATCAACAAGATGTCCAAGAATTCTCTATGGCTGTTTTAGAAATAGTAGCTAATGAGAGCCACCTGAGTTCTGACCTCCTTGGGCTAAGCTACTCTTGGGAACATAGATGCTTCCAGTACCTAGATTCAAGCACCACAGTTACAGAATTTGAAAGATGTGTGTATTTACTAATACCTGATCGCAAATTAATTCCTTTTAGAAATATAATATATAAAGATGTGCTTGCAAACGTATATCCAAACTGTATATCAGATCCTTGTCTCAATGCTTAATTTAACAAAAGTTAACCAAATATCTAATTTTGACGCTTCAGAGATGCAATCTAAATAACATAAAAATCAATACATGTTTCTAACTTCACTGCTAATCAAATTTCTATTTCAGGGTGCACTTTCACCATAAGTGCTACTGTTTTTCATCTTGGAAAAACTACAGTATCTGGAAACTACACCCACTACTTAAAGAACCCTACAGGTTGGAAAGAATGTAATAGTAACACTCTTAATTTTAGGCACAGACTGACAACAAAATTACAGAACAGTTACCTTCTTATTTCACTTCAAAACTTCTAATTAACCATATCACCACTGCTAAAAAGCTACAAAGGTACATTTGAGTTGTACTTACACAATTCAGTAGATATGTCATTATGTTGCCTGGTAAAGTTAATTACATTTTTAGAAATCTACTGTAAGTAAACAGTAGTACCAGGCCCTGCAGCCAAACCTCCTGCATGTACCCAAGCCCAAGCTGTGCAGGCCTTCACCCGTGTGCAGCATAGGTTAGATGCAGTGGGTGTTTGCTTTTCAATTGTTATCTGGATCTGTGAATCCACCAAGGTGATCCGTGGATCGGACAAAAATTAAAAAACTTGGCAATTTTTTGCCCATGAGGGGTCTAGACCCCTCTATGTGTCCTATGGTGTCAGGATACCTGTATCCTGCCGCCATATGTGTTTTCCACTCTTCTTTTCCCACCCCCAGCCGATGCGACACACAAAATGGCAGCTGCAGCTTTTCTGTCAGGATGCAGCCAGCCAATCAGGGCCTTGCTTTTCCCTCCCAAATCTGTGGATCTGCTGCGGGTGGACCCACAGAGGATTCTCATTGTTGTGTATCTATGTGTTTTAACCTTTAATAACTCGAAATTTACTGAACAGATTTACACCAATTCACAAAAAGCACAATCTGCGTGCCAAATTTGGTGTAATACCATTCAGGAGTTCACATGCTATAGGCATGTCTAAAGACGTAAGGGGAAAAATGCATTGGGAAAATGCGTTTTAGGACACCCTCTTTTTCTGTACAACACTCCACTCTATGTTATCCCACTGTACACCACTCCACTCCACGCTACTCCGCTCTAAGCCACTCCACTGTAGGCCAATTCACTCTACACAACTTTACTTTATGCTGTTCCAGTGTATGCCACTCTAGTGTACACAACTCCTCTCTGCACCACCCCACTGTGTGCCACTACGTTCCATGCCAATCCACTCTAATGCTGTTCCATTGTATACAAATCCACTCTGTGCAACTGCAGTATATACTATTCCACTCAACCCTACTCCACCGTATGCCACTCCAGTCTACACCACTCCACTGTACTCCATTCTATTGTATGCCACTCCAGTATATGCTACTCCACTGTATGCCACTTCACTGTCTGCAACTCCATTCTAACACACTCCTCCTTATGCCACTCCAGACTAGGCCACTC
Organism: Pleurodeles waltl; assembly: GCF_031143425.1. Lineage (NCBI taxonomy): Eukaryota > Metazoa > Chordata > Amphibia > Caudata > Salamandridae > Pleurodeles > Pleurodeles waltl. Next base: position 1,188,347,931 of record NC_090440.1, on the reverse strand, counting down.
CACTCTACTGTACACCACTGCACTCTATGCACTGCACAAACCCACTTACAGCCACTCCACTGTATGCTATTCTATTCCACCCCACTCCACTGTATGACACCCCACTCTACACCACAGTTCACCAATATATCGTACTGTACTCAACTCTAAGATATTCCACTCCACAGACAACTTACCTATATGCTATTCAATGTATGCACCTCCGCTGTATGACACCTCACTTTATGCTATTCCACTATATGTCATTCCATTGTACTCTACTATGCCACTCTATGCCACTCCACTGCACACCACTCCATTTTATACCATTCCACTCTACACTATTCCACGGTACGCCACAGCACTGTACACGATTCAACTGTACACCAAACCACTCTATACCACTCCAATGCACAGTAATACTCTGTACACTCTGTGATTTTCCACTGTACACTCTGCTCCACGTCACACCATGCTATCCCACTCTATCACATTCTTCTGTATTGCCACTCCAGTATAAGCTACTCCATTGTACACTACTCCACTCTATGCTATTCCACTATATGCCAGTCCACTCTGCGCCACTCCACTCTATGATTTTCCACTATATATCACTATATTCTACACTATTACACTTTACACCTCCCCATGCCACTCCACTCTATGCTATTTCACTGTCTGCCATTCCAGCCTGTGCTACTCCACTCTACATCACTCCACTCTACGCCGCTCCACTATACACCATTCCATTGTACACAACTCCAGTCCACTCAACGCCTCACCTCTTCCCTACGCTATTCCACTCTAGCTCTAATATAAGACAATCCAGTCTATACCACTCCACTGTATGCCACTGCACTCTACGCTACTCCACTCTATATGCCACTCCACTGTAAGCCACTTTACTGTTCACCATAAAACTGTACACTATTGCACTGTACTGTACACTGCTCCACTGTATGGCTTGCCACTTTACGACACTCCACTTAATACCACTGCAATAATCGCTCTGCCACTGTACGACAATCCAGTGTACTCTATTACACTGTATAACACTATGGCCCTCATTCTGACATTGGCGGTAAATCCCACTTACCATCATGCTAAGAGCCACCAACATACCACTGCCGCGGCAGATATCCATGTATTATGACGCACACACACCAACTCGTTACTATTCAGCCACATACACAATTCAGCCACACCAGAGGTCAGTGATAAACTGGCGGTATCAAAACCCAAACCGTTATGCCAACACAACAACGCCCATCACAATATGACCAACGAATCACCAAGGCGGACCTTCAATGGCGGTAAGCCATTAGCAGTACATACTGCCGCGCTCAAAATACACACACACAAACAAAACAACACCACATTGGACAATTCAAACAACACACACCTGACACACATACACACACCGACCCACACACCCACACCACTATAAAACACACACCCACATTACCCACAACCCGTTACGACTACAAACCATTGGCACGAGACAGACACCATGACCACAGACGAGACCAGAGCTACACACTACCTACACATATACACCACTCACGTACCACGCATCACATACCCCAACACATCACCCTACACCTCCTCACCTACACACCCCACACAACACCCAGGGCACCACAAAGACCCCCCCGATTCTCAGAGGAGGAGCTAAGGGTCTTGGTGGAGGAGATCATAGGGATAGAGCCATAGCTATTTGGAGCACAGGTGCAGCAGATATCCATTGCAAGGAAGATGGAGCTATGGCGGAGAATTGTGGACAGGGTCAATGCCGTGGGACAGCACCCAAGAACTAGGGGCGACATCAGGAAGAGGCGGAACGACCTACAGGGGAAGGTACGTTCCATATTAGCTAGACACCAACTTGCTGTACAGAGGACTGGCGGTACACCCCCGCCTCTTCCCCCACAACTAACAACATGGGAGGAGCAAGTCTTGGCAATCATGCATCCTGAGGACCTGGCCGGAGTAGGAGGAAGACTGGACTCTGGTAAGTCAACTGTTTACAACTATTACCCCCCTACCTGCATGCTATCACATACCCCCACTCTTACCCTCACTCCCATCACTCCACCACCTCCAACACACCCCACCATCACATCTCACTCATCCGAATGTCAAGCCCTGCATGCTCTACCAATGCATGGACATCATTCACAGCCCTGCAGGGACACATATCACTAAAGCATGCACACTAGAGAGAATCAGCTAGTCCACCACATACCAACTTAGACAAGTTAAATCTGCCTGGGGAAATACAACCAAAGAGGGCAACCTACTGATGCACAATATGTCACACACAGAAACAATAACACATCATTTACATCCCCACAGGTATCCCAGCAAATGTCTCCAGAGAGGATATGCCAGCAATATCCAGTCCCCCAACTGAAGAGGCCCACAGTGATGACAGCAACTCTGGTCACCTGGATCTGGATGACCAACCTGGCCAATCAGGGACCTCTGGACAGTTGGTTACCCAAGCCTAGTCACACACCACCACAGAGACTCCCCCATCTGGGAACACCACCACAGCACCCACACAGTGTACCCATACCTCTGTCCCCAGGACATGTCAATCAGCAGTGTGTCCACCTCTACAGGGACCCCAGGGCACACCTCATACCCAAGACAATCAGGAACATGGGGTCAGTGGCAGTGGGCACACGGTTCGGGGACAGGGGCACAGGACAACAAGGAAACTGGGAGGACTCCTGTGTGCCAGGGGGAGGACAGGACCAGGGAACCAACTCTCCAGGAGGCAGTCACAGAGATCCTGGGAGCATATCAACATTCCCAGGAAACGATGGGCCAGATCCTGGACAAAGTGCAGGAGAACAGGTGGCTGCAGGAGGGACAGTACCAGGGGATCAGGGCTGCTTGTGTCCCAGGTGTGCTGCATTTGGCAGTGTGTGCCCCTCCCTGTGCCTTTGTGGCTATATCACTGGTAGTGCAGTGCATATTGCGTAGGCCTGTACCCTGTGTGTGAGTGTGCTGTGTACGCCAATGGTGGTGTTGGTGCAGCCATTGACCCAGTATATATTTTATCTCTTTCCCCGCTTTTTGTTGTGTCACCCTGTTCTTATGTGCATTAGCATCATCTGGCAGAGGAGCAGTGGCACCGGCGATGGAGGGAGCTGCATGCCACAGGACCCAGAAGGCAGAGTCCACTGACGGTGAGGGCACCAGTGGGATGGAGGGCGAGGGGAGCACCACAGTGGAGACTGGAGGGGACAGTTCAGACACAGATACCTCATCTGATGGAAGCTTCCTGGTGGTGGAGGACACCTCTGTATCCACCCCAGCTACAGGTACAGCCGCCTCCCGCTGTACCAACACCGGCCTCCCAGCAGCACCTCATCGAGTTGTCCGTGCCCGCTCACCCAGGAGGGTGGGCATCTCCTTGGCCCTAGGCACCTCAGGCCCTGCCCCAGTGAGCCCTGCTGGCCTGAGTGAGGAGGCTATTGGCCTCCTGAGAACCATCTATGTATGGCAGGCAACCATTGTGAATGCCATCCAGGGGCTGGTAGCCCAGATGCAACAGACTAATGCATTCCTGGAGGGCATTCACACTGGCTTGGTGGCCCAAAAGAGATCGATCGAGGCTCTGGCCTCCTCTCTGATGGCAGCCATTGTCCCTGTTTCCACCCTCTCCCCTCAACCCATTTCCCTCAACTTTAACCTTTTCCAAGCACACAGGCAGATGAGCTTGCACACAAGACAACACACAAGAGTGTCGCAGGCAAACACAAGCACCACACTTCATCTCACAGGCACTCACACAAACACCATCCAGATGCAGACATATCAACATCCACAATTTACACTGTCTCCCCCTCCACCTCCTCCACCTCCCTCCCAGTTTTGTCAACACTCACACCTGCATGCACTACACCATTACCCACTACCAGCTTCACCACCACACCTAGCAGAACACACCTCACTGGCAGACACCTCCACAACAGGCATGCACACGTCCCCTGTGACCTTTCCCACTGTGTCTGTCCCCTCTTCTAAAGTACACAAGCGCAAGCACTCACACACCCAACAGCCATCCTCCTCACAACAGCATCCAGCCCATGCAACTGCACCCAAAATCAGCAGACACCTCCTACAACCACTCCCTCTTCCTCCACTCTCAAACCTTCTCCCTCTTCTGCCTCCAATGTCCCTAAAAATCTTTTCCTATCCACTATTGACCTCTTACCCACCCTTCCCCCCGTCCTGCACATCTGACCAGGATAGCAAAAACCCAGGCAAGCATCTCAGCCACCCAGTCCACGGGCCCAGTAGTCACCACACCTGCTCGTGGTGGGAAAGTATCCAGTGCACATGTCCTGAGGGCAAAGGATCCTGCACCAGGCAGCCTCAAGGGTAAGAAGCCTGCCACAGCTGCTGCCAGGAAGAGCAAGGAGCCTGCCACAGCTGCTGTTTGGAAGAGCAAGGAGCCTCCCCCAGCTGCTGCCAGGAAGAGCAAAGAGCCTGCCACAGCTGCTGCCACGAAGAGCAAAGAGCCTGCACCAGCTGCTGCCAGGAAGACCAAGGAACCTGACCCAGCTTCTGCCAGGAAGAGCAAGGAGCCTGCGCCAGCTGCTGCCAGGAAGAGCAAGGAGCCAACACCAGCAGGCAATAAGGGCAAGGGGCCTGGGGCAGGGACTCTGAAGGATCCCCCACCACCAACCATGGTTGTACAGCCCTCTGAGGCTGCATGGGGTGGGCTGGAGTCTCCCCCAACAAGCAGCAGCACCACCACCACCACCAGTGGGCAGCCATCCGAGGCTGCAGGGGATGGGCTGGAGCTTCCACCCACCATCAGCAGCAGCACCACCACCACCAGTGGGCAGCCATTCGAGGCTGCAGGGGATGGGCTGGAGCCTCCCCACACCAGAGGCTGCAGCACCACTACCTCCACTGAGCAGCCATCACCGCTTGCGGATTGTATGTAGTCCTGCCTCCATGGGCAGCTGTGCGGCCTGCCCCCTGCAAATCCAGAGGGTATGACACCCACCTGAAAGACTGTGACTTTGCACTCCACAGGATCAAGAGCACAGGGCACGATCCCCCCTCCAGAACCAGTGGTTAATACACCCACCAACCCCAGCCTCCCAGGATCTATAGCACAAGCACAATGCCCCCTCCAAAACCAGTGGGTAAGACAACCACCAACCACAGCCTCCCCGGGATCAAGAGCACAAGGCATGATGCCTCCTCCAGAACCAGTGTGTAATACACCCACCAACACCAGCCTCCCCAGAATCAAGAGCACAGGGCACGATGCCCCCTCCAGAACCAGTGGTGGGTAAAATACCCACCAACCCCAGCCTCCCCAGGATCAGGAGCACAGGGCATGATGCCCCCTCCAGAACCAGTGTGGGAGACACCCACTCCAGAAACTGTGGCCTTGAACTCCACAGGACCAAGAAGGGCATGCTGCCCCCTCCAGAACCAGTGGTCTTGTTTAATTTCCCGGCTGAGGTGCCCCCCATCCCCCGTCCCCCTGAGGTGCCTGCCTATTTACCAACTGATGCCCCTGCAGTGTTCTCTCCGTGTTGATGCAGGTGACAAGTGGGGCCTTGGACTTTGGCTTGTGACCCTGTGGCCTACGCACACTGAGGACTGGGCAGTGTCCCTTGAGTTGTACAATTGTATATATCTGTTGCATTGCATATTTCTAATTTCTACTGTGTTGATCTTATTACACTCACTTTAGTAAATTCCTGTTGTCCTTGCATTATTCATCTGAGGTACGGGGTAAATATGTTTTAGTACTGCAGCTGTATTTGTGTATGGTGTTGGGGATGGGTGTGTGTGTGTTGCATGTATGTGTCACTCTCTTTTTCCTCCCCCTTCCCCTTTGTGCTAGGCGGCTGTACTCACCGTCGTCGTCTTTGCCGTCGTTGGTGTTCGTGGTGGTGCAGCACATAGAAGAGCAAGGGGAAGACATGCAGCTCGGGCTCCATGGCAGCGTGGTTGTTCCCTGAGTCTCCAATGGTGAGTCCTTTCCATTCTGTGCACTGTTTCTGCCAGGCTTTTGATGTCATTGGTACTGCCCCGGAAAAGGTGGCGGATTGTGTTCTTGTAATATGGTGGTCGGAACACGCCTGGATGTAGGCAGCTACTGCCTTAGTGCCTGTTGTTTCCGCTCTGGCGTTCGGTGTGGTAAAATGGCTGTCTATCTGAGTTCTCACCGCCATGGTCATAATTTGGCAGTATTTACCGCCAGCCTGTTAGTGGTATTACCACCACTTTAACACCAACCACCAGGATTGTAATGAGGTACTATATTCTTTGGCACTCCACTCTATGTCACTCCACTCTATGCTACTAAACTCTATGCTATTCAACTCTACGACACTGCCCTCTACGGCACTCTACTCTTCTCTACTCCACTATATGCCAATAAACTCTAGGTCACTACACTGTACGTCACTGAACTCAACATTATCCATCTATACTACTCTACTTTACTCTTTTCCACTATATGCCTCTCCACTCTGCCACTCATCTCTACACCACTATGCTCTGTGACCTTACATTGTACGCCACTACACTCTAAAGCAATCAACTCCACTACCCTACTGTGCCCTGTTCCACTGTATGCCACTCCACTGTACTCCACTCTATGACACTATACTCTATGACAGAACACTTTATGACAATCCCTTCCACCCTACTGTACCATACTCTCCTTACTGACACTCCACTTGATGGGTAGCATACAGTGGAGGGGCTTACAATGAACTTGTGTTGACTGGAGTGTCATAGAACTGAGTGGTGTAGAATATAATAGCATAGAGTAGAGTGGTATGGTATGGAGTTTCATAGAGTGGAGTGGAGCAGAGTGGAGTGGCGTACAGTTGGGATTAGCATAGAATTTAGCTCTGTATAATGGATTGACATAGGGTGGAGTGGCGTAGAGTGTTATAGCAGAAGGTGGCGTGGGATAGAGTAGAGTGGCTTCGAGTGAAGTGGCATAGTGTAGAATGTGTTAATTGAAACATACGTTGCATGAAAGTGTGAAAACAGATGCAGATGTAAAGTTGCAGGATATTATGAGGTGCAAATAGTTGATTTTGGCAGTCTGTGCGAATAATGTAAATTGTGTTAAAGGTATAAGTTTCAAAAGACTTACGGCCTGATTTAGAACTCGGTGGTCGGGTTACTCCATCACAACGATGATGGATCTCCTGTCTGCTGAAATCTAAATTCCATTCTATCCTATGGGATGTAGATTTTAGCAGACAGGATATCAGTCACCAATGTGACCGAGTAACCGCTCTGCCGAGTTCTAAATAAGGCCCTTAGTTATGCATTCTGGATCGGTATACCATGGTAAGTTAGTGGTATACTGCGGTATATGTGGATGAAAAGTCAGTATGTGACTGGCTAATGGCTGTGTTTGCCAAAGGTAAAAGGCAACCATGTCATTTCACAGTTTTAGTGCGTTGTATGATCTGTGTTTTACTATGTTCTAAGTTAAAGTCTCACATATAGATAAGAAGTAGGTTTCATTATTGTTCACTATGTATTACCACTTTATTAAAGTGATCTCATAAATGGTGTCATAGGGCACAACATGAGCAATATAATATGTGTGGTCATTAGTAGTCCATTGCGGGCGTACTAGTTCTATTGCTGATGAATTTCTGTATTTTGTTTAGTTCAAAAAGTTAATGTAATCACTGACATGTTCACCTAACTATAACGTTACTTTAACTTTTGTTTTTTTTCTGTGAATTTTCGAAGGTTTTTTAAAACAAATATAGATCTTTATATCACACTTAACTATAATATTACTTTAACATGTGTTCTTTGAGTGACTTTCTAGGGTATTTTTAAGGTAAAGAAATATATTATTACTATACATAAAGCCAACCCCCTGCAGTGCAAGGCATCTGGCCATGTACAGTGGGGGGAGGGGACACTGCACATGGCCTATCGCTGTGCACAGCAAGTAATTGGCAAGAGGGCCAGTGCAACCAGCCCTGTGGCCAAGCCGTCTAGAGCTAGCATTGTTGCATACTACTAATGTGAAAGGGACAGGGCCAAATGGGTAGAGCTTGTAGGTGATTAGACGCCTTTTCCATACTCACCAGCAATTAAAAGGAACAACTGTGGCATGTGTCCTCAGACGTGGGAATGATAAGAAAGAACCCACTCATCTTGGACAGTCACTACAGAAGCGATTGCACTTCAATAAATCCACAATACATTCACCTCCAACAACGATTTGAAATAATTTTTCATTTGGCAATTGCAGAGAAAACACTATCCATCAGCCTGGAAAATGTCGGGAATGCCATTGCATACTACTAACATGGAAGGGTGGGGCCAAGCAGGCAGAGCTTGAAGGTAATTTGGCACCTTTGCATACTCAGCAGCAATGAAAAGGGATAACCGTTGACTCAGCTCTTAGTCCATGAGACAACATGAAAGAACCTACACATCTTGGACTTTAGGTTCAGAAGAGATTTTGATCCAATAAATCAATGATGCACTCATCTTCATCAAGAATTTGAGATCATTTTTCAATGTGCAATTGTAGAGAAAAAACACTGTTCATCAGTCTGGAAAATGGTGGGTAGACCATTGCACACTAATAACATTGAGGGGGCGGGACCAAATGCACAGAGCTTGTAGGTGATTTAATGCTTTTTCACGAAAGGGGGTGGGGCCCATGTGGTCCCCTTTCCAGAGCCCTTAAAAGGAATCAGGGGCCCCATTACTCAGGACCATGTTTTTTTAAACAGGAGGCTGGGCCACGTGGCCTCCCTCCCCAAGCTGTGTTCTGTTAATAAAGGGGAGATGGGCTGTGTGGCCCTCCTCCTCCAACCCTTAAAAAGCCCCTAGGAACTCCATCCTTCTGGGCCATGTTTTTTTAAGGGCCACATACCCCACCCCCATACTCAAGCCTTTTCTGGCCCAGGGACTCCAGCCCTGGGACCTATATTTAATATGGGTGGAGCCCACCCTATTCTGGCCCTAGGTACCCCATCCACTGGGACTTATATTTAAAATGAGTGGAGCCCACCAGTGCATCCAACATACACTTGTTGGGTCCACGGTCGAAGCCCCAGCGCCCTTGCAGCACCAGCTCCCTCCCCCTGCTGTAGGAGCAAGCATTGCTTATACTAGTAGGGAGCAGATATATATGCTGACCCCTCCTGGCAGTAGCAATATCTGGATCTGTTTACCTGCATGCATCAGATAGGTACTTTTAGATGAGGAGACATCGCTCTCATAAAGCTCTTACGAGTAAATCCATTTGTGAATAGCAAACAGTCACAAACCTACACAAAAGTGTAAGTTTACCTCTGTAGATCAGGCCTCCAGAGTCTGCTTGACTGTTGGGGTCTTTGGTTGGCAGTCAGGTTACCCTCGTCCAAACAAGGGCCCTCACTCTAGTCAGGGTAGAGGAGAATCATACTCAGGTAACCCCCACTCACCCCTTTGGTAGCTTGGCATAAGCAGGCAGGCTTAACTTCAGAAGCAATGTGTGAAATATTTGTACCAACACACACACTAATACAGTGAAACACTACAAAATAGACACCACACCAGTTTAGAAAAATAGGTAATATTTATCTAAACCAAACAAGACTAAAACGACAAAAATCCAACATACACAAGTCAAGATATGAATTTTCAAAAGAATAAGAGTCTTCATCCTTAGAAAACAGTGAGAATGCTGTTGTTGTACCAATACCTGATTAGCATCAAAAATAAAGCCGCACTGGGCACGCGTGCATCAGAAAAGGGGTAGTGATGCATCGATTCCTTATTTGCAAGTGAGACCGTGCGTAATTTTCTTCTCCGGTCATCTCAGCAATGTGTCACTTTTCTGTCTGGCAAGAGAGCGATGCATCGATATCTGGATGTGGGACCTCGGATCCGCGCAGAGTCGGGTTGACTTGGACGCCCAGGAACGATACGTGGAAAATCAGGTCGCACAACATCAGAAAACCGTGCTGTGTGGGGTTTGCGGCGTTATCAGCCTCCGCAACCAGGTGTTGCTCGTCGTTTCTCGAGCTGCATCGATCTCCCAGCTGCGATGCAGGTGGAGCGTCGATTTCAGCCACAAAGCCGGCGGCATGTCATTTATCAGCCACATTGTGTCCAAAATTTCCCTGCACTGCGTTCTGTGCGTGGATTTCCAGTTTTTGTCTGCCAACTTCACCTTTCAACGGCCCAGGGACTGGATAGGGAAACACTTGGCAGGGCAGGAGTCTCAGCAGAGAGTCCAAGTGCTGGCAGGGGGGAGTCTTTAATGGCCCTGAGACAACAGGAGGCAAGTTCAGTCTTCAGCCCCTGGAGATTCTTCTCAAGCAGGAATGCACAACAAAGTCCAGTTTTCGTCCCCTTTCACAGGCAGAAGCAGCAACTGCAGGATAGTCTATAGAGCAAAGTCACAGACACGGGCAGCACTTCTCCTCAGCTCTTCAACTTTTTTCCTTGGCAGAGGTTCCTCTTGAATCCAGAAGTGATCTAATTTTCAGGGGGTTTGGGTCAACTTCTTATACCCCCTCCTGCCTTTGAAGTAGGCAAAATTCAAAGGAAAGTCTCTCTTGTTTGTAAGATCCTGCCATGCCCAGGCCAGGCACAAGACACACACCAGGGGGTTAGTGACTGCATTGTGTGAGGATAGGCACAACCCTTTCAGGTGTGAGTGACCACTCCTCCCAGCTCTCCTAGCACAGATGGCTCATCAGGATATGCAGGCTACACCCCAGCTCCCTTTGTGTCACTGTCTAGAGGAGAGGTGCAAACACCCCAACTGTCAAACTGACCCAGACAGGGAATCCACAAACAGGCAGAGTCATAGAATGGTTTAAGAAAGAAAATGCCTACTTTCTAAAAGTGGCATTTTCAAAAGCACAAGCTAAAAACAACCTTTACCAAAAGATGTATTTTTAAACTGTGAGTTCAGAGACCCTAAACTCCACATTTCTATCTGCTCCCAAAGAGAATCTGAGCATTACTAATATTTAATCGTAGCCCCCATGTTAACCTAGGAGAGAGATAGGCCTTGCACAGTGAAAACCGAATTTGGCAGTATTTCGCTGTTAGGACATATAAAACATATTAGTCTATGTTCTACCTTAAACTTACATTGCTCCCTGCTCTTGCGCTACCTAGGATCTACCTTAGGGGTGCCTTATATGTATGAAAAGGGAAGGTTTAGGTCTGGCAAGGGGGTCACTTGCCAAGTCGAATTGGCAGTTTAGAACTGCACACACAGACACTGCAGTGGCAGTTCTGAGCCATGTTTACAGGGCTACTCATGTGGGTGGCACAACCAGTGCTGCAGACCCACTAGTAGCATTTGATTTATAGGCCCTGGGCACATCCAGTACAATTTACTAGAGACCTATTAGCAGATCACATATGTGAATCATGTAAAGCCAATTACACATACATTTTACATAGGAGCATTTGCACTTTAGCACTGGATAGCAGTGGTAAAGTGCTCAGAGTATCAAAAACTGAAAAAACGAGTCCAACACACATCAAAAACCTGGGAAACAGAGGCAACAAGTTAGGGGAGACCACGCCAAGGATGCCAAGTCTAACACGTGTGTCCCCCCAGCTGAAAGTGGGCAGCAACTACCCATCACTAAGGCAGAAATATCCGGACAGACCATCAGCATTGGCATGTTCTATACCAGGGCGGTGCTCTACTGTAAAGTCCATCCCCTGTAGGGAAATGGACCACCTCTACATTTTTTTATTCTCACCCCTCATCTGCATTAACCTTCTGAGGGGCCTGTGGTCGGTCTGAACCCGGAAGTGAGTCCCAAACAAGTAAGGTCTTAGCTTCTTCAGCATCCAGACCACAGCAAAAGCTTCTAGCTCTATTGCACTCCACCTACGTTCTCTGGTAAGTCACCTACTGCTAATGAAAGCTACAGGTTGACCTAGGCCCTCTTCATTTAACTGTGATAGCACTGCTCCTATAAGAATGCTCTAATGCATTTGTTTGCACAACAAACTCATTGGAGTAATCAGGTGCCTTCAGCCCAGGTGCTGTGCACATGGCAGCCTTCAGGGCATCAAAAGCGGTCTGGCAAGCCTCCATCCAGATCACCTTCCTTGGTTGTTTCTTTCTCATTCAAGGGGGCAACAATGGTGCCAAATCCCCTGACAAACCTCGTGTAATAGACGGGGAGGCCTAAAAAGGGCATTACTCAGTCTGGGTTTTGGGAGGCTCCCAAGCCAGATTGGTGTCACTTTTTGGCTGTAGGGGTGGCACCTGGCCACTCCCTACCTGGTGTCCCAAATACACCACTGAATCCTGTTGTATTTGGCATTTACTGGCCTTAATGGTGAGGCCTGCCTTTTGCAGGACCTCCAACACTCTGCAGAGGTTCTGCAAGTATTCCTCCAAGTGGAACTGAACACTGCAATGTCGTCCAGGTAGGCTTCACTGAAATCCTCCAGCCCAGTCAACACCTGGATCACCAACCTCTGAAAGGAAGCAGGGGCATTTTTCATCCCAAATGGCATCATTTTAAACTGTAAGTGCCCATCCGGGGTAGAAAATGCTGACCTCTTCTTGGCCCCCTCAGTTAAGACAATCTGCCAATACCCAGACATCAAATCAAATATGCTGTGGTATTTGGCAGCTCCCAACGGATCGATAAGCTAATCAGCTCGGCGGATGGGGTGTGCGTCAGTTTTAGTGACCGCATTAAGACCCTGGTAATCCACACAGAACCGGAGTTCTGGGGTGGCACCAGGAGCAGCAGCCTTTGGGACCAAGACCACAGGGCTTGCCGAAGGACTGCTAGAAAACTCAATTACCCCTAGGGTTAACATCTTAGACACCTCATCTTTGATGCTAGACCTGAGCTTATCAGTGACGCTGTAAACCTTCTATTTAATAGGTGGGCTGTCCCCAGTGTCCACATTAGGTGTATGTGACCCCTGGGATCAAGGAGAACAGGGAGGCAAACTGACCCAATACCTGGTGACAGTCCCTCTGTTGTTCTGAGGTGAGGAGGGGGGAGAGGTTTACTCCCTCCACAGACCCATCCTTCTCTGCAGCAGACAGGAGGTTTCAAATAGGCTCACTCTCGTCCTCAACCTAATTATCTGTTGATAGGAGCATGGACAATTCAGTCCGCGCAAAGTGTGGCTTGAGATGGTTCACATGTGGTACCCTCATGGGATTCCTGGGAGTCCGCAAGTACACCAGATAGGTAAATTCACTCTTGCACCCCAATACCTCAAATGGCCCAGTCCACTTGTCCTGGAGTGCCCTAGGCTCCACTAGAGCCATCACCCACACTTTTTGTCCAGGTTGAAACTCTACCAGAGTGGTATTCTGGTCATACCACCATTTCATGTCTTCCTGGCTTGCTTCTAGGTTCTCTTGTGCAAGAGCTCTAAAGTGGGCAGTCTGGTTTCTAAACACCAGAATGTAGCTGAATACATCCTTGGGAGGTTTACTGGGGGCTTTCTCTATGCCCTCCTTCACAAGACTTAAAGGTCCCCTGACAGGGTGGCCATACAGTAACTCCAAAGGACTAAATCCAAACCCTTTATGAGGCACCTCCCTGTAGGCGAAAAGAAAGCATGCAAGAGGACGTCCCACTTATGCCTCAAGGGCTCTGACAGGCCCATGATCATGCTTTCAAGATGTGGTTGAATCTTTCAACCAGACCATTGCTTTGGGGTAGTAAGGAGTGGTGAACTTATACGTTATCCCACACTCCTGCCACAGAGACCTCATATAAGTAGATATGAAGTTGGTACCCCTATCAGATAGCACTTCCTTGGGGAACCCCATGCGGGTAAAAGCCCCCATGAATGCACATCGCACCACAGGGGCGGTGATTGACCTCAGAGGAATGGCTTCTTTGTACGAGTAGGCATGGTCCACCAAGACCAGGATAAACCTGATGCCCATGTCTTGGGATCCAGAGGCCACACAATGTCAATACCAACCCTTTCAAAAGGGGTACTAACCACAGGAAAAGGTTGGAGGAGAGCCTTGCACTTCCCCCACCCTTGCCACTTGCCTGACAAGTCTGCAAAACCTACAATGAGCATCCGAGCGCCTGCGCATCTGGGGCCAATAGAAATGGGTGACAAGCCTGTCAAAGGTCTTGTCTCACTCTAGATGTCCAGCTAAAGGCACATCATGAGCCAGACCCAGCAGGAAGGCTCTGAAGCACTGGGGTACCACCACCACATAGGCTGACCCAGGCTCAGCAACCTTAGGCTCACTATACAGGAGGCCGTCCTCCAAATAAATCAGGTGAGATCCTGACTCCTTGCCAGAAGCCTGGTCTGCAGCCTACTGCAGCAAACCTTCCAGAGTAGGGCATACTTTCTGTGCCTCACAGAACGTCTCCCTGGAGGGTCCCCCTTCTTGCTGCCACTGTGACAGCTCAGGGACCTCCCCCAGCTCAGCCATGTGTTCACCTGTAGGGTCCGGGGTGTCACCCTCAGGCTCCACCTCCTCCCAGACCGTGGGAACTTCTGGGGCATTTCCCACATCCCTTGCCCTTCCTCTTACTGGCAGACCTCTGGGCCACTGTTTCAGGCTCCAGGGGCTTTTGACCACCCTGACAGGCTGCCATTGACCAGGGTAGATACGCATACCCACCCAGGCAGACCCAAGTTCTCCAAGTGTGTCCTGTGTTCCACCTCCTTCCAAGGGGATTCCTCCAGGTCATTGCCAAGCAACAATCCACAGGCATATTGGACTCACAGCTACTTTCAAGGAACCTGAGATCTCCCCCCCCTTCAAAGGGAACCTGCTCTGCTCTGCATAGGCACTCTGAGTAGTCCACTGCAAATACTTTGTGAAATACGTGGGGATCTATCTGCTCTTCAGATACCAGGTGACTCCTCACCATAGTCACACCGGCTCCTGTGTGTCTCAGAGACTCAACCCTCTGTCCATCAATGGTCCCCCACTGCCTGTACTTTTTTGTGTTTTCAGGCACTAGGGTTCTCTGGACCATCTCACTGTCCCTTAGTGAGACAAGGGTCAGCTGGATCGCACCTTCCTGGAACCAACTCCTCCCCAAGCCCTACACTGGCCAGACACTGTGACTAAGCACCAGTGGCTGCTGGTGTACCCTTGGGACATTTGGGATCCCCTCTCATATGACCCACCTGGTCACATGCATGACACTTGTGGGGACCCTCTCCACAGGTTTCCCTTTGGAGAACCATGGTTTCTTTTCACTGGGGCGCTGGGAATCCTTACCCTGGGAACTAGGTTGGGGCCTTTAGTGAACTCCCCCTGTTTACCCTTACATCCCCCTTTCTTCTGAGGGTGACCCTGCCCACCCTTGGCACTGGTCTCCCCCATACCTCTTCTGGACCCTGGTGCTCTCCCAGCGGTCCGCTTCTTGCACAAGCTTCCTGGGATCAGTCAGTTTGCTGTCAATCAGATGCTGGCGCAGCTCTGGAAAACACAGACTATACAAATTTTCCCAAGCAATCAAATTGTATAGCCCCTCAAAGGTTGTTACCTTACTGCCCTTCACCCACCCATCTAGTGACCTGCAAAAGGAATCAACACATTCCAACCATGTTTGGGATTCCTTCTTCTTATATGAGCTAACCTCCTCCTTGTACTGCTCAGGGGTGGTACCATACCTTGTTGTAGGGCATCCTTCATGATAGAGTAGGTGAGCCCCTGAGAATCCCTTAAGGATGTCAGAGTATCCCTCCCCTCTACCTCAAAGTTCTTCCACAGACCCACCCTCCAATGTGCTTCAGGGACCAGATTCATGTGGAGAGCAGACCCATACCCCTTAAACCACAAGAACATGTCATCCTCCCTCTTGTAATCCTTCAATAAGGTCTTTAGGAATGTGCACCCTCCTCTCAGGCTGCACTGTGGTATTGCTGCTACCATTCCTACTGGACTGGCTTCCGTGATCCAGCTCTCTCAAGCTGAGCTCATGGACATCCTCAATTTCTCCAACTCCAACTGGTGAGCCCTCTCTGCCTGTCTGTCCTGCAACTCTTCAGGAGTCTCAGACCCTTGGATGACACACTTCTACCTGTCCCTGAGACCCTTCCCCCAGGTATAACAGGTCCACCCACTACCCTATTGTTTATACTGCACCTCCTCATCCTCATCATCCTCCACTGTGTGCCCCCCGCCTCCTTAGCTGTCACCCAGGCCCTCAGTGCCTTTTGCAGCTCCTCCTTCCTGGTGGAGCTCCTAATGGGACATGCAAGCCCCTTACAGAACTGTTTCAACTGAGAAACTATGTAACTTTCCAGTTTCCCTAATTCAAAAACAGCTCAAGTTGGTGCATTTCCAGATTGGGACATGATGGCAAATCAAAAGTGCAAAGTTCCGAAGCAGAGAAAGAGTTTCCAATGTAAAGTTCACAAATCAATAAAAGATCATCAAGAATATGGAAGTAGGGAAAAAATCCAAAAAGAGAAAACAAGCTGTATGTGGTCACGTAATGTTTTGCACTGTAAATAGTAGTGTACCCTTAATCACTGTATGTCAAGTACAAATACAAGTTCAAATCCTCACCGCTGATCAGCGATGATAGAAATGGTGTATTTGGTTTGCAGTCAGGTTACCCCCTGTCCAAGTAAGGACCCTCACTCTAGTCAAGGGAAAGGAGAATCACACTCAGTTAACCCCTGCTCACCCCCTTGGCAGCTTGGCACGAGTAGGCAGGCTTAACTTTAGACGCAATGTGTAAAGTATTTGTATAACACACACAGTAATACAGTGAAACACTACAAAATGGACACCACACCAGTTTAGAAAAATAGGTAATATTTATCTAAATCAAACAAGACCAAAACGACAAAAATCCAACACTCACAAGTCAAGATCTGAATTTTCAAAAGAATAAGGCTCTCATTATGACATTGGCGGTAAATGCCGCTTACCGCCACAGTGACGGCCGCCAACTTACCGCTGCGGTGGTGAATATCCGTTCACCATATAACAACACACACACACACACCAATCGGACAAAATGCAGCCACATACACAAAACTGCCAGCCCAAAGGTCAGTCCAAAAGTGGCGATCCCAACACCCATACCATTACGCCAACAAAACAACTCTCATCACATTATGACTCACGAATCACCACGGCGGACATTCAACAGTGGTAAACCATTGGCGGTACATACCGCAGCGCTCAGAATGGACACCCACATACAAAACAACACTACATTGGCCAATATGAAAAACACACACCTGACACTCATACACACACCACACCCACACCACTATAAAACACACACCCACATTACCCTAACCCTTTATGAATACAAATCATTGCCACCAGACTGACACCAAGACCTCTGCGACAACTAGACACACACCACTTACACCCATACATCCCTTACGCACCCCACATTGCACGCCTCACCACATTACTCAACACAATCTCACCAACACACATCACTCAACACCCATGTCCCGACAAAGGCACCCCCGTTTCACTGATAAGGAGTTAAAGGTCATGGTGGAGAATATTAGAGCCACAGCTCTTTTGAGCACAGGTACAGCAGATATCCATTGCAAGGAAGATGGAGCCATGGCGGAGAATTGTGGATAGGGTGAACGCTGTGGGACGATATCAGGAAGAGTTGAAATGACCTACGTGGGAAAGTACGTTCCATAGCAGCAAGGCACCAGCTTGCCATACAGAGGACTGGTGGTGGACCCCCACCCACTCCCCCACAGCTCACAGCATGGGAAGAGCAAGTCTTGACAATACTGCATCCTGAGGGGCTCACTGGAGTAGCCGGATGACTGGACACTAGTAAGTCAACATTTACCACTTATCACCTCCCATACCTGCATGCCATCTGGCACCCTCACCCTCACTCCCATCACTCCACCCCATCCCACAGACTGCACTTACACATATTACTAACCCCAATGCCAAGCCCTGCATGCTATACCAATGCATGGACAGCCCTCCCAGCCCTGCATGGACACCCATCACCAAAGCATGCACAGCATAGAGAAACTAACAATCCCACAATACACAAGCAAAAGGTGGCAAGGCAACACCAACAACAGAGAGAAAGCCAGGGATGTACAATATGTCACACATGAAGCATAGTACATCACTTACATCCCCACAGGTACCCCAGCCAATTTCAGGGGAGAAGAGGTGACACGACTATCCAGTCCTCCAACAGAAGATGCCCCCAGTGATGACAGTAACTCTGGACTTCTGGATCTGGATGACCTACCTGGCCCATCAGGGAGCACTGGACAGCAGGTCACCCAAGCCCACTCACGGACCCTCACAGAGCCTCCCACTTCAGTATCCAACACCACAACACCCACCCAGAATACCTACACCTCAGTCCCCAGGACACGTCAATCAGCAGGGTGCCCACCTGTACAGGGACCCCAGGCCAACCTCACCCTCAAGACAATCAGGGACCTGGGGACAGTGGCAGTGGGCACACCATTCAGGGGACAGAGGCACAGGCCAACAGGGACACTGGGAGGACTGCAGTGTGCCAGGGGGAGGAGAGGACCAGGGAATCGACTCTCTAGGAGGCACTCTCCGAGATCCTGTGAGCCTACCAACATTCCCAGGACACGATGGGCCAGATCCTTGACAACGTGCAGGAGAACAGGCGGCTGCAGGAGACACAGTATCAGGGGATCAGGGAGGACTTGCAGGCCATTAACACCATCCTGATCTCCATAGCAGGTGTGCTGGCAGACATGGCCAACATCATGAGGGAGGCAACAGCACACCACTGGGCCCCTGCCGCTAGCCTGTCCATTGACCAGCCCTCCACTTCCGCTGCAGCTAGTGGGCAGGAGACTCACCACAGGACCCACAGGCCACCAACACCCCTCCCCCTGCAGAAGGTGAACCACCCCGCAAACGTTTCCTGCGACCCAGACAGAAGCCAGAGACCTTTGCCAAGACCCCCGTCAGGAAATGACACTCTCCTGATTGTCCCCCTTGTGTCTCACTCATTCACCTTGTCCACTTTGAAATGCTGTTGCTCCCCTTCTTATGGCCCCTTGGGCACTGCACCTGTGCTACAAACAGACTGGGAACAATACCCTGGACTTTCCTCCATCATCATCCCATTCCATTGCACTTTGCTCTCAATTTCTTAGCACTACAATTAACACCCTTTAACACAACTTGACTACTAGTATTTTATGTATTGTAAATGTAAAATGACAAACCATAGGGGACAGTAAGTTGAGATGCAAAGGAAGTTAATGCCATCATACTACAGCCACACAGAATATACCAATAGTCATAGAAATGTGCACCTGCACTCTATCACCTGTGTATCATTGGAAGTACTGGTGGATAACTGATGTTCTGTTGTCCTCATCCTCAGCCTCTTCATCCTCACTGTCATCAGGGTCTACTGCTGCCACAGGGGCATCTCCAGTCTCCTCCTCCTGCAGAAAAGGTACATGGCAGCCGAGGGCCAGGTTGTGCAACATGCAGCATGCCACTATTATCTGGCAGACCTTCTCGGGTGAGTAGCACAGGGATCCACCTGTCAGATGGAGGCACCTGAACCTGGCCTTCAGGAGGCCGAAGGTCCTCTCGATGATCCGTCTGGTTCACCCAGGTGCTTTATTATATCGTCCTCTGCCCCTGTCCTGGCATTCCTCACAGGAGTTAGCAGCCACAATAGGTTTGGGTAGCCAGAGTCACCTGCAAGTATTGAGAGTGCACATTTAGCCTCACACAATCCTATCGGGTTAACACCAGAAGGCATACACTAACGTACAATGGGTGGGAACTAAGGCTCACCCATTAACCACACTCTGTGCCTCTGTAGTTGGGCCATCACATTTGGGATGCTGCTATTCCTCAGAACAAAGGCATCATGCACCAACCCAGTATACTGAGCATTGACGTGGGAGATGTACTGGTCCATCTGGCACACTGTCTGCACATTCAGTTGGAGGAGACTCTTACGATTCCTGAACACCTGTTCATTCTGGCGGGTGGGAACAAATGCAATGTGTATACTGTCAATCGCCCCAATAATATTGGGATATGTCCCATTGCATAGAATCCGGCCTTCACAGTGGCCAATTCTTTCACCTGGGGGAAAGAAATGAAGCTCCACGTGTTTTACAAGGGCAGACAACACTCTTGCCAGCACAATTGAGAACATTGTCTGTGACATTCATGCTGCCAAGCCCACTGTCACTTGGAAGGAACCAGTTGCCAAGAAATGGAGCACTGATAGAACTTGCATAAGAGGGTAGATGAGATCAGGTCTGGCTCAAAGTGGGCACACAGCTCTGTGATATTGGGCCTGTCCAGTCTACAGGTGAGGATAATGTGCCTGTCCTCCAGTGTAGCTAAGTCCCCCAGGGGTCTGTGCACGGGGGTATGTCTCCACCTCCTATTCATCCGCAACAGTAGGTATCTAAGGGACACAAGAGTGAGTAGGCTGTCACAATTGGAACAATAGAACCACAACTGCAGTCTACATGGTGCACTTATGTAATGGGACAGTGTTAATGGTGAGGTATGTGCCAATCTAATCTGTGATGCAGTTAATGTCGATATGACTGTTCCGCCTCCCCCCCGAAATGGAGACTGCCTGCCCTGTATGTAGGGACAGGTGGAAGTGAGGTAATTCCGCCGACGTTTGGCTTTGTGGCGGAAGGCAGTCTTGCATTGTCGTGCAATTCCTCATTGGATAATATGGGGCTCTATGGAGTACAGTGGCCAATGGGGATCTGCGCCGGCAGTGACAGTGTACACCACCACGGCGGTGACTGCCATTTTCTATCTGATTACTCACTTGTTTCCTGACCTTCAACAGGAGAATACCTACACGGCCTGCGCTGTTGTGACCTGTGTCTGGAACCTACCATGGCCTGTGTGACCGGGAAAGGGCCCCTGTGTTCACTTCGGAGGAGTTGGAGCGACTGGTAGATAGGGTCATACCCCAGTACGGACTGCAGTATGGGCCTCCAGACCAACAAGTGAGTACACTTTGGGGACGATGCATGGGGAAAGGATGCATGGAGATGTGTTTGCAAGCATGGTGTAAGGGGGGGTGGGGTTTTTGTCTTGTGGCGGTGTACATGGTGTGCGCTGGGCGATGTGTCTGCCAATGGTGAAGGAAACGGGTATGGTGGACGATTTGTGTGACAGGCTGGACTGCTTGTTTAATGGTGTTCTCCTGTCTGTATTGCCTCTGCAGGTCAGCACCCATCAAAGAAAGGGATATATGGTGTGCCATCACCAAGGACATGTAGACCCTGGGGGTCTATGGCAGGCGGAGCACCCACTGTCAGAAAAGGTGGAAGGATCTGAGACGCTGGGCACGGAAGACTGCGGAGGCCCAGCTGGGGATGGCCTCCCAACGACGAAGGGGTGCCCGTCAGACCCTGCCCCCCCTGATAGCCCGCATTCTGGCGGTGGCCTACCCTGAGATGGATGGACACTTGATGGAATCACAGCAGCCACAAGGGGTTGAGTACATTGGGTATCATTACATATTTTGGCAGGTGGGGAGGGATCCAGGTGGTGGATGTGTGTTAGTGGGTGCCCCTGAGGCCAGGCCAGACATTGCAGCTTGGGTCATCTCTAGGGTAATGTGTGTATGGCAAATACAGGTAACCTAGCTTGTTAGAAGTCCATTTCAGGCAGGGCATTGTGGGTCCCAGGAGTGCTGCAGTTGGCGGTGTGGCCCTCATCTTGACTTAGCATCTAGCCATATCACTGGTAGTGCAATGCATAGTGCTTAAGCCTATTCCATGTGTGTGACGGTTCTGTGTATGCCAACTGTGGTGTTGGTGCAGTCATTGACCCAGTGTTTTCTTTATCTCATTCCCTTGTGTGCATTAGCATCATCTGGCGGAAGAGCAGGGGCACCAGCAACAGAGGAAGCTGCTTCACACAGGACCCAGGAGGCAGAGTCCACAAACGCAGAGGGAACCAGTGGGATGGAGGGCGAGGGGAGCACCACGGCGGGGACAGGAGGTGACAACACAGACTAAGATACCTCCTCCGATGGAAGCTCCCTGGTGGTGACGGACACCTCCGTGACCACCCCAGCTGCAGGTACAGCCGCCACCCCCATACCAGAACCGTCCTCCCAGTAGCCCCTCAGCTAATTGCCCGTGCCCTCTCACCCAGGAGGGTGGCCATCTCCTTCGCCCAGGGCACCTCAGGCCATCCCCAGTGAGCCCTGCTACCCTGAGTGAGGAGGCTATTGACTTCCTGAGATCCATCTCTGTAGGGCAATCAACCATTGTGAATGCCATTCAGGGGCTGGCATCCCAGATGCAGCAATGCATTGCATTCCTGAAGGGCATTCACGGTGGATTGGCAGCCCAACAGAGATCGATTCAGGCTCTGGCCTCCTCTCTGATGGCAGCCATTGACCCTGTTCCTACCGTCCCCCCTCCGACTACCACTTCCCAGTCCCATTCTCCTCAACCCCAATCCATCCCAGGCACATATACAGACGAGCATCCACACAAGACAACACACAAAAGTGGCACAGGCAAACACAAGTACCACACTTCATCACACAAGCACTCACGCAAAAACCATACAGTTGCAGACACAACAACATCCACTGCCTCCACTGTCTCACCCTCCTCCTCCTCCACCTCCCTCCCAGTCATATCCACACTCACACTTTCATGCACCACATCAACATCCACCACCAGCATCACCACACCAAGCAGCACACACACCTCACTAGCAGACACCTGCACAACAGCCATGCACCCGTCCCCTCTGTCCTCTCCCACCATGTCTGTCCTCCCCTCCTAAAGGACACAAATGCAAGCACTCACACACCCAACAGCCATCCAAGTCACATCAGCATACAGCCCATGCACACAAATCCAGAAGACTTACACCTCCTACAACCACTCCCTCTACCTCCACTCCCATCACTCCTCCCGCCCCACCGTCCCTAAAAAGCTTTTCCTTGTCCAACTTAACCTTGTCCTTGCCCCTCCCCCCATCCTGCCCGTAAGAGCAAGGTACCAAAGACACAGCCCAACACCTCAGCCAAAAAGTCCATGGGGACAGTGGGTGGCACCACCTACTCGTGGTGGTAAGAATACCACACCTCCAGGCAAGAAGGGGAAGGAGCCTGAACCTCCAGGCAAGAAGGGGAAGGAGCCTTCACCTCCAGGAAAGAAGGGGAAAGAGCCTGCACCTCCATCCAAGAAGGGGAAGAAGCCATCCACCCCTGCAAGGAAGGGTAAGGAATCCACGCCCCATATCATGGAGGAGACAAAGCCCTTTACTCCAGCAGAGGCTGTCAGGATGACACCTCCACCATCACCAGTGGTCACTGGCCCTCACCGCCAGCTGAGAAAGTGCAGCCATCACCGCCTGCAGAGGCTGCCCGGTGGGCACCTCCATCTGCCACTACACTGCAGCCATCACCACCTGCAGAGGCTGCCCAGGAGGCACCTCCATCCACCACCACACTGCAGCCATCACCAACTGCAGAGGCTGCCCAGGAGATATCTCCATCTGCCACCACACTGCTGCCATCACCAACTGTAGAGGCCATCCAGGAGACACCTCCATCTGCCACCAACATGTAACCATCACCACCAGCAGACTCCATGTAGGCGACCCTCCAGGGGCTGCTGTACGAGGGGCCCCATCAAGAACCAGTGGAAAAGTCACTCACCTGAGAGACTGTGGCCTTGAACTCCTCAGGACAGAGCAATTGGCATGTTGCCCCACCCTGAACCAGTGGAAAAGTCACCCACCTAGGAGACTGTGGCCTTGCACTCCCCAGGACAGAGCAATGGGCATGTTGCCCCATCCAGAACCAGTGGGCAAGTCACTCACCTGAGCGACTGTGGCCTTGCACTCCCCAGGACACAGCAATGGGCATGGAGCCCCCTCCAGAACCAGTGGGATTGTTCCTGAGGTGCCTGCCCACATGCAAACTTATGCCCCTGCAGAGTTCTATCCGGATAAAGTCAGGATTCGAGTTGGGCCTTAGACTGTGCCCTGTGGCCATGTGGGCCCTTTGAACATTGGACTGGGCGGTTTCCCTTTGTGTACATGTGTACGTATCTGTTTCATTGACAATTCAATATTTATTAGCAGTTGATGTGAATGCATTCACTTTCGCGCATTCCTGTTGTCCTTGCATTATTCTACTGTGTATCGAGTGCAAATTGTTTTTCATGTGCAGCTGGTTGTGTGTATGGTGTGTGTGTGTCGGGGTTGTCGTGCATGTGTGTGTCACTCTCGTTTTCTTCCCTCCCTCCCTTGTGTGCTAGACATCTGTACTCACCGTCATCGTCTTCATCCGCATTGGTGTTCCAGGTGGAGCTTAACATAGAAGATCTTCAGGAAAACTTGCTGTTCGGGTTCCATGGCAGCGTTCTTCTTCCCTGTGTCTACGATGGTGAGACAGTTCTCTTCAGTGATGTGTTTCCACCACGCTTTTGATGGTGTTGGAACCGCCCCAGAAAAGGTGGCGGTTTGCAGTGTCATAATATGGTGGGCGGGACTTTGTCTACCTCCTGGCTGTTGCCAGCTACCGCTGTGGTGAGTGTTGTTTCCGTCCTGGCGGTTGGTGTGGTACATTGGTAGTTTATGGGAGTTGTCACCGCCATGGTCATAATTTGACGGTAGTTATCGCCAGACTATTGGTGGTATTACTGCCACTTTATCACTCATCACCAAGGTCGTAATGAGGGTCAAAGAGTCTTAAACCTTAGAAAACAAGGTGAATGCTGTTGTTACACAAAGTGCCTGGTTAGCGTCAAAAATATAGCCAAACTGGTGAGCGTGTGTCGGAAAAAGGGTGGCGATGCATCAATTCCTTATTCGCAAGTGAGGCTGTGCGTCATTTCCTTCTCTGGATGGGTCGGCAATGCGTTATTTTTCTCACTCGCAAGGGAGCAATGCGTTGATTTCTGGGTGGGACACCTCGAATCCACGCAGAGTCAGGTTGACTTGGACACCCAGGGACGCTGCGTGAAAAAAACAGTAGCACTGTATCAGAAAACCAGTGTTATCAGCCTCGCAATGCAGTTGGAGCGTAGATTTCAGCAGCGAAGCTGGCGGCGTGTTGTTTTCCAGCCAAGTTGCGGAAGGTGCGTCAAGAATTTCCCCTCACTGCGTTCTGTGTGTGGATTTTCAGTTCTTGTCTGTCACGTTTCAAGGGCCCAGGGACTAGATAGGGAAACACTTAGTAGGGCAGGAGTCTCAGCAGAGAGTCCAGGTGTTGGCAGGGGGGAGTCTCTGATGGCCCTGAGACTTCAACAACAGCAGGCAAGCTCAGTTCAAGCTCTTGGAGATTCTTCTCAAGCAGGAACGAACAACAAAGTCCAGTCTTTGTCCCCTTTCACAGGCAGAAGCAGCAACTGCAAAAAGCACAGTCACAGACAGGGGCAGCACTTCTCTTCAGCTTTTCTCCTTGGTAGAGGTTCCTCTTGAATCCAGAAGTGATCTAATTTTCAGGGGGTTTGGGCCCAATACTTATACGCCTTTCTGCCTTTGAAGTAGGCAACCTTCAAAGGAAGGTTTCTCTTGTTTGTATGATCCTGTCATGCCCAGGCTAGGCCCCAGACACACACCAGGGGGTTGGTGACTGCAGGCACATCCCTTTCAGGTATGAGTAACCACTCCTCCCCTTCCTCCTAGCACAGATGGCTCATCAGGATAGGCAGGCTACACCCCAGCTCCCTTTGTGTCATTTCAGGAGGTGAGGTGGAAACTACTCAACTGTCAAACTGACCCAGACAGGGAATCCACAAACTTGCAGAGTCACAGAATGGTTTAAGAAAGAAAATGCCTACTTTCTAAAAGTGGCGTTTTCAAATGCACAATCTAAAAACAACTTTTAGCAAAATATGTATTTTTAACTTGTGAGTTCAGAGACCCTAAACTCCACATTTCTTTCTGCTCCCATAGGGAATCTGCACTTTTATAATATTTTAAGGCAGCCCCCATGTTGACCTACGAGAGAGATAGGTCTTGCATACTGAAAAACGAATTTGGCAGTAATTCACTGTCAGGACATATAAATTATATTTCCTACCATAAATGTAAACTTCACCCTGCCCATGGAACTACCTAGGGCCTGCCTTAGGGGTGCCTTACATGTATGAAAAGGGAAGGTTTAGGCCTGGCAAGTAGATACACTTGCCAAGTCGAATTGTCAGTTTAAAACTGCACACACAGACACTGCAGTGGCAGGTCTGAGCCATGTTTACAGGGCTAGTCATGTGGGTGGCAGGCCCACTAGTAGCATTTGATTTACAGGCCCTGGGCACCTACAGTGCACTGTACTATGGACTTACTAGTAGATCAAATATGCCAATCATGGAAAGCCAATTACACATACATCTTACATAGGAACGCTTGCATTTTAGCACTGCATAACAGTGGTAACGTGCCCAAAGTATCAAAAATAGCAAAAACAGAGTCCAGCACACATCACCGACCAGGGAAACAGAGGCAAAAAGTTAGGGGAGACCATGCCAAGGATGCCAAGTATAACATTGACCAATCCCACACTGATGGTGAAGGTGTCTTTTTCTATTTTTTGTACATCTCCCGATTTGTTGCAAATATAATGTCTAGAATTGAAGATCAATCCCATTTAGAGCAATGAATTGTAGGTCCAGCAATGTAACTCTTCAGTCATTTGGTATTAGGTTGGACACAGTACTCTGAATATGGCTCAGCTCTTGTACTTGTACAACCGGACAAGATCACCACATGTGCATTTTAACTCCTACATTAGCCCTCATTACAACCCTGGAGGTTGGTGTTAAAGTGGCAGTAATAACGCCAACAGGCTGGCAGTAAATACCACCAAATTATGACCATGGCGGTGAGAACTCATATAGGCAACCATTTTACCACACCGACCGCCAGGGCGGAAACAACAGGCACCATGGCGGTAGCCGCCTACAGCCAGGCAGAAGTCAATGTTCCGCCCACCACATTACAAGAACACAATCCGCCACCTTTTCCGGGGCAGTACCAATGACATCAAAAGTCTGTCGGAAACACTCCACAGAAGGGAAAAGATTCACCATTGGAGACGCAGGGAACAACCACGCCGCCATGGAGCCCGAGCTGCATGTCCTCCCCATGCTCTTCTACTTGCTGCTCCACCACGAACACTAACAACGGCAAAGACGATGACGGTGAGTACAGCTACGTAGCACACAAGGGAAGGGGGGGAGAGAGTGACACACACGCGCAACACACACATTCCCACCCCCAACACCATTCACACATACAGCTGCAGTACTAAAACATATATTCCCCGTATCTCGGATGAATAATGCAAGGACAACAGGAATTTACTAAAGTGAGTGTAATAAGATCAACACAGAAGAAATAAGAAATATGCAGTGCAACGGATATATACCATTGTACAGTTCAAGGGACACTGCCCAGTCCTCAGTGTGCGTGGGCCACAGGGTCACAGGCCAAAGTCCAAGGCCCCACTTGTCACCTGCATCAACACAGAGAGAACACTGCAGGGGCATCAGTTGGTAAATAGGGAGGCACTTCAGGGGGACGGGGTGGGGGGGGCACCTCAGCTGGGAGATGAAACAAGAAAACTGGTTCTGGAGGGGGCAACATGCCCTGTGCATGGTCCTGGGGAGTGCAAAGCCACAGTCTCTCAAGTGGGTGACTTGCCCACTTGCTCTGGAGGGGGCAACATGCCCCATGTTTGGTCCTGGGGAGTGCAAGGCCACAGTCTCTAAGGTGGGGGACTTGCCCACATGCCCTTGAAGGGGCAAAATGACCTGTGTTTGGTCCTGCGGAGGGCAAGGCCATAGTCTCTCTGGTGGGTGACTTGACCACATGCCCTGGAAGGGGCAACATGCCCTGTGCTTGGTCCTGGGGAGTGCAAGGCCACAGTTTCTGGAGTGGGTGTATAACACACTGGTTCTTGAGGTGGCATCGTGCCCTGTGCTCTTGATCCTGGCGAGACTGGGGTTGGTTGGTGTCTTACCCACTGGTTCTGGAGGGGGCATTGTGCCCTGTGCTCTTGATCCTGGGGAGGCTGGGGTTGGTGGATGTCTTACCCACTGGTTCTGCAGGGGGCATTGTGCCCTGTGCTCTTGGTCCTGGGGAGGCTGGGGTTGGTGGGTGTCTTACCCACTGGTTCTGGAGGGGGCATCGTGCATTGTGCTCTTGATCCTGGGGAGTGCAAGGTCACAGTCTCTCAGGTGGGTGTCATACTCACTGCATTTGTAGGGGGCAGGCCGCACAGCAGCCTATGGAGGCAGGACTACATACCGTCTGCCATCATTGACGGCTGCTCAATGGTGGTAGTGGTGCTGCTGCTGCAGCCGCTGGTTGGGGGAGGCTCCAGCCCATCCCTTGCAGCCTTGGATGGCTGCCCACTGTTGGTGGTGCTGCTACTGCTGGTGGGGGGAGGCTCTAGCCCATCCCCTTCAGCTTTGGATGGCTGCCCACTGGTGGTGTTGGTGCATCTGCTGCTGGTGGGGGGAGGCTCCAGCCCATCCCCTGCAGCCTTGGATGGCTGCCCACTGGTGGTGGTGGTGCTGCTGATGCTGGTGGGGGAGGCTACAGCCCATCCCCTGCAGCCTCAGATGGCTGCACAACCATGGTTGGGTTGGTGGTGGGGGCTCCATCAGAGTCCCTGCCCCAGCCCCTTGCCCTTACTCTCTGCCCTTCTGGTGCTGGCTCCTTGCTCTTCCTGGCAGAAGCTGGGGCAGGCTCCTTGCCCTTCCTGGCAGCAGCTGGGGCAGGCTCCTTGGTCTTCCTGGCAGCAGCTGTGCAGGCTCTTTGCTTTTCCTGGCAACAGCTGGGGCAGGCTCTTTGCTCTTCCTGGCAGCAGCTGGGGCAGGCTCCTTGTTCTTCCAGGCAGCAGCTGTGGCAGGCTCCTTACCCTTGAGGCTCCTTCACCCTCAGGACATGTGCCCTGGATCCTTTCCCACGACGAGTGGGTGTGGTGACTACTGGGCCCATGGACTGAGTGGCTGAGGTGGTTGCCTGGGTTTTTGCCACCCTGGCCAGACGTGTAGGATGGGGGAGGGGTAGGGAAGAGTTCAATGGTGGATAAGAAAAGCTTTTTAGGGACGTTGGGGCGGGAAGAGAGAGAAAGTTTGGGAGTGGAGGAAGAGGGAGAGGTGGGAGGAGGTGTCTGTTTGCTGAATTTGGGTGCAGGTGCATGGGCTGGATGCTGTTGTGAGGTGGATGGCTGTTGGGTGTCTGAGTGCTTGCGTTTGTGTACTTTGGGAGGGGGACAGACACAGTGTGAGAGGACACAGGGGACGTGTGCATGGCTATTTGGAGGTGTCTCCCAGTGAGGTGTGTGTTCTACTAGGTGTGGTGGTGATGCTGGTAGTGGATGATGGTGTAGTGCATGCAGGTGTGAGTGTTGACGGAACTGGAAGGGAGGTGGAGGAGGAGACGGAGGGGGAGACAGTGGAATTTGTGGATGTTGGTATGTCTGCATCTGGATGGTATTTGTGAGAATGCCTTTGGGATGAAGTGTGGTGCTTGAGTCTGTCTGTGACACTCTTGGGTGTTGTCTTGTGTGCATGCCCGTCTGCCTGTGTGCTTGGGATAGGTTGGGGTTGAGGGGGATGTGTTTGGGAAGAGGAAGTTGGTGTGGAAACAGGGACAATGGCTACCATCAGAGAGGAGGCTAGAGCCTGGATCGATCACTGTTGGGCCACCAAGCCAGTGTGAACGCCCTCCGGGAATGCATTCATCTGTTGCATCTGAGCTGCCAGCCCCTGGATGGTATTCACAATGGTTGACTGCCCTACAGAGATGGATCTCAGGAGGTAAATAGCCTCCTCACTCCGGGCAGCAGGGCTCACTGCGGCAGGGCCTGAGGTGCCTGGGGCGAAGGAGATGCCCAGCCTCCTGGGTGAGCGGGCATGGGCATCTCGCTGAGGGGCTGCTGGGAGGGTGGTGCTGGTACGGGGTGGCAGGTACAGCTGGGGTGATCAACAGGTGTCCGCCACCGCCAGGGAGCTTCCATCAGAAGAGATATATGTGTCCAAACTGTCCCCTCCAGTCTCCGCTGTGGTGCTCCCCTCACCCTCTGTCCCACTGGTGCCCTAAGCGTTGGTGGACTCTGTCTCCTGAGCACTGTGGGATGCAGCTCCCTTTGTCGCTGGTGCCTCGGCCAAATGATGCTAATGCACATAAGGACAGGGTGACAAAAGAAAAAGGGGGGGAAGAGACATAGGATACACTGGGTCAGTGGCTGCACCAACACCACCGTTGGCGTACACAGCATACTCACACACAGGGTACAGGCCTACGCAATATGCATTGCACTACCAGTGAGATTGCTATCTACCAAGGCTTAGGGAGGGGCACACACCACCATATGCAGTACACCTGGGACCCATGCAGCCCTGACTAGTAGTGGATGCCTACGAGCTAGGTAGCAGGATTATCCCTTCAGGACCCTTGCCACCAGGGGACCTACTCTGCAATATCAGGCTTGGCCTAGGGGCACCTACTGACACATATCCACCACCCGGATACTACCCCACCAGGCATTAGTAGTAATGATGGGCACTGTACTCACCCCCTTGTGGCTGCTGTGATGCCCTCAATTGCCCATCCAGCTCAGGATAGGCCACCGCCAGTATGCAGGCCATCAGGGGGTCAGGGTTCCACGGGCACCCCTTCCTCTTTGGGAGGCGATCCCCTGCTGGGCCTCCGCCGTCTTCCGTGCCCAGCATCTCAGGTCCTCTCCACCTGCCGTAGACCCCCAAGGTCCGCACCTCCTTGGCGATGGCATGCAATATACCCTTCTTTTGATGGGTGCTGACCTGCAGAGGCAATACACACTGGAAAATAGTATCAGTCAGACAGTCCTGCCTGTTACACCTATGGCCCACCATACCCCTTCAAATCACCATTTACACACACATGGCCCAGCACACAACCTGTACTCCGCCCAGGGGACATCCACCCACCCCCCTTACATGAGGCCTTCACACACCACTCCATGCCTCCAAGCCGCATGCATCGTACTAACAGAGCACTCACCTGTTGGTCTGGATGCCCATGAAACTCTCCGTACTGAGGTAGGACCCCATCCACCAGTCTCTCCAACAATGCCAACATTAAGGCAGGGTCCCTTTCCCCAGTCACACGGGCCATGGTAGGTTCCAGACACAGGTCACAGCAGCACATGCAGTGTAGGTCCTCTCCTGTGGAAGGTCAGGTAGCAAGTGAGGAATCAGATAGAAAATGGCGGTCACGTCCGACCGCCTCCCGCAACGGTGCACAACATCAGCGGAATTACCTCACTTCCACCTGTCCCTCCACACAGGACAGGTGGACTCCATTTCGTGGCGGGGGGCAGGCCCAGGATAATTACTACATCACTGTCAAAATTTAGACATACAGGACAATTTTCACTTACCCATTACAATTTGACAGCATGCATTGTACTGTTGTAGCCCCATTGTTCAGTTTCTGACTGGCTCCTCACTCTTTTGTCCCATAGATTGTTACCGCTGCAAATGAATAGGTGATGGAGACATACCCCCATATACAGACCCTGGTGGACTTGGCAACAATGGAGGACAGGCACATAATACTCACCTATAGACTTGACAGGGCCACAATCACAGAGCTGTGTGCCCAATTGGAGCCTGACCTGATATCTGCTATCCGTCACCCCACTGGAATCCCCCTCTTGTGCAAGTTCTATCAGTGCTTCAATTCCTCGCAACTGGTTCTTTCCAACTGACAGTGGGCTTGGCAGCAGGAATGTCCCAGCCAATGTTCTCAATAGTGCTGACCAGAGTGGTGTCTGCCCTGATTAAACACATGTGCAGCTACATTGTATTTCCCCAGGTGGAGGATTTGGCCACAGTGAAGGCTGACTTCTATGCAATGGGACATATCCTCAACATTGATGGAACACATATTGCATTTGCCCTCCCCCATCAAAATGAACAGGTGTACAGAAATCGTAAGAGTTTTCACTGAATGAATGTACAGATGGTGTGCTTGGCGGATCAGTACATCTGCCATGTCAATGTTAAGCATCCTGGATCGGTGCACGATGCCTTTATCCTGAGGAATAGCAGCATCCCAAATGTGATGGCCCGACTACAGAGGCACAGGGTGTAGCTAATCGGTGAGCCCTGGTCCCCACCCAGTATATGTTGGTGTATGGGTATGGTGTGGGCCATATGGAATAGTGTGTGGCTAAATGTTGTCCATTAATATTTGCAGGTTACTCTGGTTATCCCAACCTATCATGGATTCTGACCCCTGTGAGGAATGCCAGGACAATGGCAGAAGAACGTTACAATGAGGCACATGGGCAAACCAGAAAGATCATAGAAAGAACCTTTGGCCTCCTGAAGTCCAGGTTTCGGTGCCTCCATCTGACAGGTGGATCCCTGTGCTAATCACCTAAGAAGGTCTGCCAGATAACAGTGGCATGCTGCATGTTGCACAACCTTGCCCTGAGACGCCATGTGCCTTTTTTGTAGGAGGAGAAGGCTGGAGATGGCAGTGTGGCAGCAGTGTACCCTGTGGACAGTGAGGATGAGAAGGCAGAGGATGAGGATGGGGACAACAGAACAGCAGTGATATGGCAATATTTCCAATGACACACAGGTAAGATAGTGTTACTTCACATTTCATTGTCATTATTTTGAAATTCTTTGCACTGGTATGCTGTTATTTCCCACTTCTATGCGGACTTACTGTACCCTTTGGCCATTCATTTTACAGATGTTGGTGCCTCACTATAGCTCCTGGTGTGATCACTGCAGCCAACTACAGGTCTTTCTTATGTGCTCATTAACTGTACAGTTGAATTGCATTGTTTGTACCTGTTTAAATGAATACATACTTGAAAAATGTGACATACTCAATACTTGTATTTCTTCCAAGTGTGTTTATTGAAGTGCTAAGAAAAAGAAGGGCAAGTGCAATGGTATAGGGTGAGGATGGAGGAAGTTCCAGGGTATAGTTCCAGTCTGTAGCACAGGTGCATTGCACATGGGGACATAGAAAGGGGAGCAATGTCAGTTCAAGGTGGACAGGGTGACAGAGTGGGACACAAGGGTGACAATCAGGAGAGTCTCATTTCCTGGTGGGGGGTCTTGGCAATAGTCTCTGGCTTCTGGCTGGATCGCAGGGAACGTTTGCGGGGTGGTTCTCCTTCTGGAGGGAGAGGGGTGCTGGTGGCCTGTGAGTCCTGGGGCGGGGCCTCCTGGCCACTAGCGGAGATGGAAGGCAGTTCAGATGAATGGCTAGTGGCAGTGGCCCGCTGGTGTGAGGCTGCCTCCTTCATAATGTTGGCCATGTCTGCCAGCACCCCTGCTATGGAGACCAGGGTGGTGTTGATGGCCTGAAAGTCCTCCATGATCCCCTGGTACTGTCCCTCCTGTAGCCTCCTGTTCTCCTGCACATTGTCCAGGATCTGGCCCATCATGTCTTGGGAATGTTGATATGCTCCAAGGATCTAGATGAGTGCATCCTGGAGAGTCAGTTCCCTGGGCCTGTCCTCCCCCTGGTACACAGCACTCCTCCCAGTTTCCCTGTTGTCCTGTGCCTCTGTTTCCTGAACCATGTGCCCACTGCCACTGCCCCCAGGTCCCTGATTGTCTTGGGTATGAGGTGTGCCCTGGGGTCCCTGTAGAGGTGGACACACTGCTGATTGATGTGTCCTGGGGACAGAGGTATGGGTACGCTGGGTGGGTGCTGTCGTGGTGTTTCCAGATGGGGGAGGCTCTGTGGTGGCGTGTGATTGGGCTTGGGTAACTGACTGTCCAGAGGTCCCTGATGGGCCAGGTTGGTCATCCAGATCCAGGCAACCAGAGTTGCTGTCATCACTGTGGGCCTCTTGAGTTGGGGGACTGGATATTGCTGGCACCTCCTCTCCGGTGGCATTGGCTGGGATACCTGTGGGGATGTAAATGATGTGTTATTGTTTCTCTCTGTGACATATAGTGCATGGGGGGGTTGTCCTCTTTGGTTGTATTTGCCCTGGCAACTTTAACTTGTGTAAGTTGGTATGTAGTGTGTTAGCTAATTCTCTATAATGTGCATGCTTTGGTGATAGGCGTCAATGTAGGGCTGTGAGTGATGTCCATGCATTGGTAGAGCATGCCGTGCTTGGTACTGGGGTGAATGAGATGTGATGCTGAGGTGTGTGGGAGGTGGTGGATTGATGGGAGTGAGGGTGAGCGTGGGGGTATGTGATGGCATGCAGGTAGGGGGATGATAGTAGTAAAGAGTTGACTTACCAGAGTCCAGTCCTCCTCCTACTCATGCCAGGCCCTCAGGATGCATGATTGCCAAGACTTGCTCCTCCCAATTTGTTAGTTATGGGGGAGTAGGTGGAGACCACCGCCAGTCCTCTATACAGCGAGTTGGTGTCTTGCTGCTATGGAAGGCACCTTCCACCAGAGGTCGCTCCACCTCTTCCTGATGTCGTCCAAAGTTCTCGGGTGCTGTCCCACGTTGTTGGCCCTGTCCACAATTCTCCGCCATAGCTCCATCTTCCTTGCAATGGATATCTGCTGCACCTGTGCTCCAAAAAGTTGAATCTCTAACCTGATGATTTCCTCCACCATGACCCTTAGCTCCTCTCCTGAGAATTAGGGGTGTCTTTGTGGTGCAGTGGGTGTTTTGTGTAGGTGAGGGTGTGTTGGTTTATAGTCGTAAAGGTTTGTGGGTAATGTGGGTGGGTGTTTTATAGTGGTGTGGGTGTGTGGGTGTGGTGTGTGTATGGGTGTAAGGTGTGTGTTGTTTGAATTGTCCAATGTGGTGTTTTGTGTGTGTGTGTGTATTTTGAGCGCAGCGGTATGTACCGCCAATGGTTTACCGCCATTGAATGTCTGACCTGGTGATTCGTGGGTTATAATGTGATGGGC
The DNA here is from genome assembly GCF_031143425.1 of Pleurodeles waltl. NCBI lineage: Eukaryota > Metazoa > Chordata > Amphibia > Caudata > Salamandridae > Pleurodeles > Pleurodeles waltl. Next base: position 1,188,313,092 of record NC_090440.1, on the reverse strand, counting down.
GTTGTTCTGTTGGTGTAACAGTGTGGTTTTGATCCCACCAGTTTATCACTGACCTTTGGTGTGGCAGAATTGTGTATGTGGCTGGATAGTGACGGATTGGTGTGTGTGTGTGTCATAATATGGTGAACGGATATCCGCGGCGGCGGCAGTATGTTGGCAGCAGGCAGTATGGCAATAAGTGGGATTTACTGCCAATTTCATAATGAGGGTCATTGTCTCCAAACACCTATCATTCAATAGTGTTTATCGTTTTTAGCTTTTTATTCAACCTAACCCAGCTGTGCAAATTTTTAAACAGGGTCCCTCCATTCTGTACACTTGGGGTAATCTGTTGTGTGTCTAAAACGTTACCCAACATTTTCTCCCAAGCTATCATAATTGGAAATGTGAATGACTACTAAGCAGAGGTCAGTACAAGCTAAATGTTAGAAATCAGACCTTTAGTAAGTTCATATGATGGAAGCAGTTTGTCGAAAAGTCTCTCGTACCTTCTGCATTAGGGGACATGGTAGAGTGTCAGAGTAACAAGAATTGGAGTCATTCAGACTTGCCAATAGAGAACTCCCTTTTGCAAGATTAAAATGTTTTGATTTTACCCAGGTGCTAGAGGTATTTTAGAATAGAAATCCCATTTTCCTTTTCATGGACAATTCCCCTGACTTTGCCGGTGTGCACTCAATATTATTATGCACGGATGTAGGGGGGTTGAGATAGGGATACTTTCTATGTGATCCAAAATTTTGTTCATAAACACATGCAGACAAATGTCTCAAATTGAATTGATTTTGGGATACACTTTAGGCTTCTTAAGACAAAGTGTGAATCTAGTATGCAGTAAGGAAAAGTGGCTTCAGTCAAGAGCACAGTAAATGAAGAAACTTGGGGGCCATATTACAGAAGTGTCCCTGAGGCACAATGGAAATTTACATTTTCTGCACCCTGGTTGCACTTTAGTATTACAGAAGGGGTTGCAAATACTTGTGTAGCCCCTTTTGTAATCCAGATGGTGCTGGCTCACATGTAATGCCAGTGTTATCATTAGAGGGTGTAGCCCCATTTAAATGAGGGAATCCCTTTACCTCTGTGCTCATGCTGTATTACCGATGTGGGCACAGAGGCAAACATGCATTTAGGAGGCACACTAAAAGTGCACCACCAAAGCCTCTGGAGGGATGAAAGGGGGTCCCATGGCCCCCCAGACATACCCTTGCAGGTAGGTGCAGTCACTCACTACACCCACCTGCAAGGAGATCTCTAGTCCCTCTTATGAGTGCAGGTGGCTTGCCACATTCACAGAGAAACATGGAGAAGCTTTTAGACAGCTGCTTCCTATTTTTCTTGAATGTGCTGCCCTGGGGGCAACACAAAGTGGGTGGCTGCCCTCAGGGCAGTGCATTTAACATAATAAGGCATACTTTCACTGTTTGCACCCAGCGCACCTGCTTAAAGGTGCTGCTTGGCACACACAGGAAAAGTGCGCTCTTTCTGTCATAGGACCCCTGGATGATTTAAATGTGCATTGCTAAGGAAATAGATATTTAATCATTTTTGTAGGATGGATTTTTTGTAGATGGAGATTGGACACCCTGCATCTGGGACCAGTTTGAATTTGTCATTACTTAATTGACAAAATTTCTGACAAGAACAGGTTTTTTAAAGAAAGAAGAGCTGAATAGTACTATGATTATAATAAATGTTTCCCCTGGAGAGATTCTTCTCTAGATGATAGAGGAATGTAAACAGGGTGAACGCACCTGACTATGAAAGCCTGACCCTTTTTGGTTTCTAGAAAAGGGACATGTTTTTCTTAAACTGTTTATTAGTTAACAGTTAGTAGGAAATTAATTTGCTTATTTGGCTTTTTGTGGATTTTAGCAGGGAGATGATGTCAAAGTGCTTGTTATTCTTTCACTTAGGTTGTCTTGAACATTGTTGGCAGTTTACTGATGCATTGGATGAGTGAAGAAACTAGTTATGATGTGGATTAAGTTGAGCACTTCATGTTTTGTAAGTAAAATTCAAGAAGAGTGACCCAATGGCAAAAGAAACCTGGCCAATTAAATGTATTGAGCAGCAGTGGTTCAGTTTACTGAACGAATGTAAAGATTAATTAGATAAAATTATAGTGTGTGAAGAATAAACAATGGATGGAAATGTTTTTAGCGATTACAAAACCAAGTAGGCAGTGATTAATTTGTTAAATATTAAGTGCCAGGGCCCTTGTAAGGAGGCCACTGCAGCTTGCAATGAGCGTACCAACCCATCTATTAACCATCACACTCCTACAGGTGTGACAATTACACCAATTCCAGGCACCCAAAGCTATCAGAATGGCTTGGGCAGCAGATATTCATCATTTTTAATCCTTATTGAATGAATAAACTGTTGTTGTGCTCATCTCTTAATTAGACAAACAGTGTCACAATGTGGCAAGCTGTAATAAGTGCTGGTGTTGATTATTAAGTACCAGGGCTGGGCACTGGAAAACACCAGCTCAAAGAAAGCACTGGCTTTACAGTTGAAAATGTTTGGTGGAAAACATACCAATGCCCATCAATATTCATGGAAATTCTGCCAACAAAAGTGGTCAGTGAAAATGTCCACCAAAGTGGACTGCATTTTGAGTGCCCATTTAGAAGAAATCCTGAAAATGTTGGGGACTATAACTGGGCAGGTTAGGAACATTATATTTACTTTTTTATGAATGGTCAACAACATTTTCATGACAGTCTGTCTTGTAATAAACTCTATTGGTTGTTGTTAGACCTGAAAGCCTTAGGGTGGTCACCCCTAACTTTTTGCCTGCCTCTCTCCACTTTTTGGACACAGTTTTTGCTAGTTTTAGGACTCTGTGCACTTTACCACTGCTAACCAGTGCTAAAGTGCATATGCTCTCTCCCTTAAAACATGGTACATTGGTTCATACCTAATTGGCTCATTTAATATACTTGTAAGACCCCATTAAAGTGCACTACATGTACCCAGGGCCTGTAGATTAAATGCTACTATTGGGCCTGTAGCACTGATTGTTCCACCCACATACGTAGCCCCTTAACCATGCCTCGGGCCTGCCATTGAAAGGCCTGTGTGTGCAGTTTCACTGCCACTTTCACTTGGTATTTAAAAGTACTTGCCAAGCCTTAAACTCCCCTTTTTCTACATATAAGTCACCCCTAAGGTAGGCCCTAGGTAACCCATAGGGCAGGGTGCAATGCAGGTAAATGGCAGGACATATACCTGTGTAGTTTATATGTCCTGGTAGTGTAGAACTCCTAAATTCATTTTACACTGCTGTGAGGCCTACTCCTTTCATAGGCTAACATTAGGGCTACCCTCATATACTGTTTGAGTGGTAGATTCTGATCTGAAAGGAGTAACAAGGTCATATTTAGCATGGCCAGAATACAAAATCCTGCTGACTGGTGAAGTTGGATTTAATATAACTATTTTAGAAATGCCACTTTTAGAAAGTGAGCATATCTATGCACTTAAATCCTTCTGTGCCTTACAATCCACATCTGGTTAGGTTACTTGACAGCTCCCTTGTGCATTTCACTCAGACAACCCCAAACACTTATGCTCAGTCACACCTGCACACATCTGCATACTGAATGGGTCTTCCTGTGCTGGGAGGGTGGAGGGCCTGACACTTACATTTGAAAGGACAGCGGCCTGCCCTCACACAATGGACTGCCAAACCTCCTACTGGGACCCTGGCAGACAGGATGGAAATGAAAGGGGACCTGGTGCACTTCTAAGCCACTCTTTGAAGTCTCCCCAATTTTAAAGGCACATTTGGGTATTTAAACAGGGCCTCTGACCCTACCAACTAAGACAGTTCTGGACAAGATACCACTGGTGAAGAAACTCTGAATCAGACCCCGCAACCTGCCAAGAGGAACTGCCTGGCTGCCCAAAGGACTCACCTGACTGCTTTTCTGCAAAGGACTGCTGCCCTGATGTTGCCCTGCTGCCTTGCTGCACTCTGGCTCTGCTGAGAAGTGCTCTCCAAGGGCTTAGATAGAGCTTGCCTCCTGTTCCTTGAAACCTCAGGGCCAAAAATACTTCCTCTTGCAAAGAACTCCTTGTGCTGCGAAAATTCGATGCACAGCCTGCCAGAAACAACGCACAGCCTGCATCACGGTGAGAAAATCACTGCACGCCGAACCGGAGCGACGCAGCCCGGCTCCCCGAGAGGAGATTGACACAGTGACAGCGTTGCAACCGGAACTTGGATGCACGGCCCACTGGATTGACGCATAGCCGAGCCCAACTTCCTGTGAGAAGAATCGAGCAGCGCCTGTCGTGCAACAGAAACTTCCCTGCATCGCCCACCGGATCGACGCAGCTCCTGTGGACTTCGTCCTGAATGCCCAGGATTTCTCTGCATCATCCCCGGGGTGTCCGAATACCCCACACATGAAGAAGATCCAAGACAGCATGCTGGAAATCGATGCAAATCCTTCCCTGCGCATCATCTGTGTGCGCCAGGAGAAACCGACGCACGCCTCCCTGTTTTACACACATCTCCTCTTCTGCAGTCCCTTGCAGATAATTTGTATGCAAACCAGGTACTCTGTGCTTGCAAGAGACACGTGTGGCTATAGGCTTTTTTTATCATTCTCTGAAGTGATATTTCAACATTTACGTTTTGACCTGAATTTAACCACATAAATATTCTATATTTTTCTAAACACTGTGTGGTGTATTTTTGTGGTGTTATACTGTGTTATTGCATGATTTATTGCACAAATACTTTACACATTGCCTTCTAAGTTAAGCCTGACTGCTCAGTGTCAATCTACCAGAGGGTGGGCACAGGATAATTTGGATTCTGTGTGACTTACCCTGACTAGAGTGAGGGTCCTTGCTTGGAAAGGGGGTAACCTGACTGCCAACCAAAGACCCCATTTCTAACAGTTGTACTGTTGGACTAGCTACCCTAGGTTAGCAAGCTGGTAAACCACCATGTCTTGTGAAGGCAGCTTTGGCAACTTATGTAGTGGATAGCCGCACACCTCAAGATCAGGTTGCTATTGAATATAGAGCTTCAATTCAGTAGGTCTAGACACATTATGACTTCGGCAGTTGGAAAAGCCAGTCTGCCGAAGTACCGACGGGCAGGTTGCAGCCAGTGTGGCTGCCTACTCACGCGCCCCATTATGAGTTTCCCGCTGGGTCAGTGGGCAGAAATGGTGTCTGGACCAGTGGTAAACGCCCTACAGCGTTGCCTCCGGCTCATAATACAGCCGGTGGCAATGCTGTAGTGAGTAGGGTGCACCAGCACCCTTCGCAATGTTCACTGTCTGCTGAACATTGCAATGAGGCGGGCCAGGAGGGCCCCTGCATTGCCCATGCCAAGTGCATGGGCAGTGCAGGGGCCTCCCTGGGGCCCCCTGCACCCTGTCTCTGTCAGCCTTTGGCAGAGAAGGAACTCATAATCCCCAGGGAAGCACTGCTTGCAGCGTTGCCTTGGCAGATTAGGACCACCAGCACTGCAAGACTGATGAAAACTCAGAATCTGGCAGTGCTGGCGGTCCGGCCGTGGAGCTACTGCCACGGTCATAATGTTGCCAATGTGGCGGTCCGACTTCCACCGCAATCCTGGTGGTCTTAAGACCGCCAGGGTCATAATGACCCCCAATATGATGTACAGAAACAGGTGCATTCTGCTTCAACACATTGGGAGCACAGATGCATATGGGATTTGCTCAGTGTTGTTATTTTCTGTTAGTTCATAGACTATGGAGTCTTCCAATGGATTTAGGCCATCATGGCATATTGAATGTTTGGCAAAATAGACCCCATCAAATTGCTATGTTCATCAAAATGGATTGGCCCAGTTGACTTCCACTCGTCACATTGACATGATCTTCACCCGTGCAGATTGAGAAATTAAAAAAAAATCTAGACACATTTTGATGCAGAGTTTCAAGGTAACAACTGCTGGTCCAACTTTCTGGTTTTATACATTTAAAAAACCATACAAGACGAAGGAGCATTGGACCATGTCCTAGGTATGTGTTACAATTATCTGGATGTAGGAGGGATGTACCTATGGAAATTACATTTCCCATTATAATTATCAGTCTGGAAATAGCTAGATGTGAAGCAGGGGGATATGTGAGAGTAAAGACATACATAGAAATGGGGGTGATAGTCCTGAAGTAGTTGTAAAGACAGGGCCATCATTGAAACGTATAGGGTACAGAGACAAAGGTGTTACATAGGCACACTCTACGGAGAAAACAGGGGCTTTAGAAAGCTGTGGGATGTGATACATATGAGCAAGGAAAAATAAGGTGTCACATGAACAAAAAGTAGTGGGAATGTGGAAGACTGACAGAAAGTCTTCTGTTCAGTCATCTACTGATGAATGGCCCTGTAAGAAGAGATTGTTCCCATGTTATGCATGTCTGTGGATATATTGCAAATGGTTTTCCGCTATTTAGCATGGCCAGACTTTTGGGGCTTTTTGATTACCTAGTTTTTTACTTTTTTACTATGGGTGAGTCTCACAACTTGTGTCTCACCCATGGTAATCACATAGTAAGTGGACTGCATGTGTTTAAGGTCAGTGTCTGCCTTTTAAGAAAAGGCCTCTGTGACACAGCGAGTGCAAGGGGCACTTGGCTGGTTACATGTGAATACACGTGTAAGACTACCATTGTGATGAGCTGGCAACTGGGCACAGGTATCCTGCCACAGAGGAGACTGTAATAATCCCTCTATTAGTAGTGGGCACACATAAGTAAGGTCAGTAGGGTTTACTGGTTTATCTGCATTATCACTTTATCACACACATGGAGGCATGAGAATTTGGGAGTATTATATGGTATTGCTGTGTTGCCTTACTATGTATTACAATCACAAAAACTGTCTTGGGTCCAGTCAGGCTCATTTGTAAAACCTTAAGCTCAATCCTCAGTAGCTATGGCTTCAAGCAGCAAGGTTTAAAGAAATAAACCAGTGTAAAGCATTTAACAGTAACAAACAACAGAATAAAAAAGCAAAAAAACACAAAGGAAATCCAACACCAATTTATAACCATTGATTATACTTTTATGAATGTTTAGAGTCCAAGATTAGCAAAATCCACCAAAGGGTTCTGGAGGTACAGATTTTTAAAGAAAAGTTTAACCTCAAAAAAGCAGTGGTAACCATAAAGTGTGCAAAATGTTTAAGAGTTTGTGAGAGTTGACCGACTACTCTGGACCAGCTTGGGTAACCCGTTCAGACAGGGAGAATTTCTGGGAGCCAATGAAGAGTATTTGGACAGTTACCTGGCCACCAAAGCATTTTACAGTCCAGTTCCAAACTATTCAGCATGACTGCCACTGGACAGTAAAGTGCCCTGGGAGATGATGTGGTCACTAGCCAATGAGCCACAAGGTCTCCTCCCGCTAGGTGATGACTTTTCAGATATGTGTGGCACCTGGCAATGCTAGAATGCATTATTCTGGACATTTTCAAGATGTCAAGACCCTTTGCCTTTGAAGCTCGCCTTTTTGGCTAACACCTTGAGTGGATTTTGCAAAGTGGAGGTGACTCCTCGCCCTGTAGGAGGCTGCTGTTGTTCCTAAGCTTGTGAGTCATTCAAACAACTTTCGAGGAGGGCAGAAAGTTGACTGATGGCAAGTGACCATGTGAGGCCACTGGACAAATCACAGAGTGGCAAGTTTCTAAAAGTTTCACTTCTTTAATAGTGACATTAAATTTGACTTGGGCGTCAAGTCAGAGGTAATGCCATGATTAATCTGATACCTTACAATACTCATCTGAGAAGTTAGCTAGGCTGAAGGGTTAGCCAGTAACCCTGTGTGGGGCTACTAACTCTCCCACAGCTAAACAACAATTTAGAAGAATTGCTAAGACATATATGACAAGTGCATGTCCTATTTCATAATATAATAATATAGCTCCCTGCCTTAGGGTTTGATAGGCCTTCCTTAGGGGAGACTTACATATATTGTTAAGGTAAGTGGGGACTTTGCCATTAGCTTGAATGGGAAAGTCAAACTAGTAGTATTACACTGCCCTTTCAGTCTGCATTGGTAGACTGGGAGCCACTTTATACCTTGCCCCACACAGGGTGGCCAAATTAGTACTGCAATCCTGGGTGGATCCTCTGCCTTACATTCCCTGGGTACCTTGGGTACCATATAATAGAGATCTCTAAGTAAGTCAGTTTCTGCCAATTGAGGGTAACACTTTGTAAGGGGTTATAACACTGGCACTGAGGTCTGTTGTTTAGCAGGCCGCAGTGCACTCTCAGAGTCGATAAACCAGCACCATCAGTCCAAAAATATGGGGGTGAATATACAAAAAGAGGCCCTTCATTTCATGTCGGATCTTCCTTCAGGAGCAATCTGGCTTCGCTTAGTCCAACAAAGCCCAGCTAGGCATCAAACTGGGGTGAAATGTGCCAATTTGAACATATCCCAAGCACATATATGTACATCTTATGGGTCACCAAGAACTTTTATATTTCCCTGTCTCAGTTCAATGTCAGAGTTCAGGCATTTTGTCACCCTGCTGGGCCATGTTAATTACTCTACACCCTGTCAGAGGGAACAAAGGAGTCCCCCCACCAAAGGAGTAATTAACAGAGCTTCACACAGCTCCTGAGGAAGAATGGTTGGGGAAGAAAATCTGTATCTGGAGCCAAAACAGGAGGGGGCTCTCCCATTAAATTTGTGGGGGAAAGCCCTGGCAGTGGTGTCAGCTAGGGGCCTAGCTGAGGCCCACAGAAGAGATGTGAGCGGAGACCACTTAACAGTGCAATCTTGTATTGTCACTGCACATTGTGCAGAAGGGTTGGGCCAAGGGGTGGAGGGGTGATGTGGTACCTTTGGGTTGGCCAGGGGTGCCTGGAATCTGGAACTTTCCACCCACATTCAAATCTCTTTGAATTTGTGCAGACAAATAGCTCAGGGGAAAAAAGGGGTCATGTTGAGGTACATTGAGTAACATGAGTAAGACAGGTGAGGAGAAGTGATGGTAGGAGTCAATGCCAGTAAATATCGGAATATGACAGTGAAGATGGGAATATCAGTGGATAAACCGAAATGCAGCATGGCAATGGTACTCTAAAAGAATTCAATGAAAAGACAAGAGAACAGAATGAAGATGCAATCAATAACAGATGAAGAGTGAATGGCATGAGGTGAGAGGGAAAATAAAAAAGTGAAATAAAGTAGAGAATGAAAAAAGGAAAAGTGCCAGGTAATATGTAGTGGGCCTCATTTACGAGGCTCTAGCGGCACGCTGTGGGACTGGAGCGTAATTTTTTTTAATGCTTCAATAGCATTGTGATACAGCCATATTTACAAGGTCCTGCAATGCCACCTTGAGTGGCTTTTCATGGCCTTGCAAATATGGACTCCTTCCACACAAAACAGTGTGCAAAAGGGCCATTCCATGAGAGTTCTTATGCAATACCTATGGGCACCAAAGGAATCTGACGCATTCCCAGATTTACAAGTCTGGGAATGCATCCGATTCTTACGCCACCTCAGGGGTGGCATTAAAAGGACTGAACTGGGAGAAATATCTTTATTTCTCCCCGCTTTTTCCACATTCTGCAGCACCCATAGAAAGAGGAACACACTACTTACGATTGTTTTTGTGCAGGAAGGTGTCCCTTCCTGCACACAAACAATCATCCACACAACGCAGGCACCCTGGCACCATAGTGCAAGGATGCCTGCGTTGGTGCATGGTAGCAATTTGTGCACCAGCGCATGGGGAGAGGACATGGACTGTTAGCCAATCTCCTTGAATGGCAAACTACCATTAGGCGAGAAGAAAGGGATATCAAGGAAACAGAGCGAGAAATCGAATGAGAGAGAGAGAGAGAGATAGAGAGAGATAGAGAGAGAGAGAGAGAGAGAGAGAGAGAGGTAGCAAAACTAGTATATAGTCGTTATTCCATGAAAGGGGACACCAAAACAGAGGCATATAGGACATGAGGGTCACATAAGTAATTCCTGAAATACTTAAAAAGGTAAGTTATTAACATGCTTTAGATGCACTCGTTAAATTTTGCTGAAAGAGCAAAGTCACACATTAACAGCACTAGTATTCCAGTATTGCTTGAAGTAGAGTTTAAGTACTGTACACCTGATATTAAATGGAAAATTACAGATTATCGTGCTGATTTATAGTGACAACGCCACACTTCGTCCATTCAGTGCACCTGCCGACGTGTCTGCGTTAGACGCGCCCCTCGGTCGCTTCAGTGGAAAAATACAACGTAGCCTATTGTAGTGAGTGGGCACGTGAAGGCTCACGATGTGTTTTTGTTTTTCCTACTCAGTCGCCTTTGTACAAGGTCCAATATACTGCACAATCCCCTATGCACAGCAAGCACACGTGATCAGCCACTTTGGGAGAGGCACCCCTCAGCTAGGGTGGCCACATGGCCCTGTTCTTTTACCTGCATGACTAGTTTAAAATGCCATAGCTGGTACAAAAAAATATGAAAATCACCTAAAGCTGGTATTTTGCCTTGTGAGTACATACTTTAAACAGTAAATTTGTAAAGAAAGCACTTCAAAATATATTCTAGTGCTGTCTTAATGAGCCCTGCCTGCTAATTAAAGTAAGCAAAAGCACAAAGGCCATGTTGAAAATGAATACAGACTGTTTCTTATAAAGTTCTATTTAAGTACCATGTCTGGGTCTTTACAGAATCTTAACACGTGAACAAATGGCAATATTGTTCTCTGGGGAAGGTGACAAGGCTAGCCTCATCACAATCTCCTGTTTTGAGCAACAAACAAGACCAGGCATTTAGGGTCGACCTAACCATCCTTTCACGTGATGTATCTTTTCAATCTCCCCTAGTATGACGCAAGTAACGCCAAACCGTAAAAACACCACACAAGCAGGCAGATACGCCATCACATTGCTGTCTTATGTGTGAGGTTCGTAATCACTTCAACGTAATACATTTGAATAGGGGAAACAAAAAAAATACAAAAATATATTCCTCTCCTAACGACTGATACTGTTTCTATGGCCAAATACACGCAACACACACAAAAAAAATCAACATTTTCTTAACTGCAACTATACTATTTATATGTTTAGGTCATATTTGGAGGTTATCTCTATTGTTGTTGGTTTGCTTTCTTTAAAAGTGCAGCACTCAGCATTCATTGGCATCAACCTTTTAGTCTTTCAGTGCCGAAGAACTTCAAATCCACAGGCGACTAAGACAAAGAATTTAATTCAGCCTATGGGGTTTTCAGAAAGCAAAAAATTCCCAATGTGTCTCAACCACACTGTAAGTTCAGCCCACAGCTTTGGGACAAATAAATATGAGTGATAACTCGACGCTCCGTATGAGTCTCACTTTGGGGGTAGGGGGCAAAAAACAACTGGCTTTTTGAGAGGAGGATCTTTGTTTTCACATAAGAATGGAAATGGTGGGCCAATCAAGACTGCGCAAGGTGGTTAAGATCTTTGTACATTATTCTTTGTACATTATTCTTCGTTCCTAATATTACAGGAATATTCCAGCTTTGGAAATATGAGAATACTTTTTTAATTGACAGAAAGGTCGTAGTGCGGTATTCTGAACTCTGAAATGGTCAAGGGGCATATGCTGGTAATTCCAGATATAACAGAATACGTCAATGGATCTTTCAAAAAACGCATGGCACGATCGCAGGTTATTGCAACTCTTTTGGAAGAAAGGGAGGGGGGCGTCATAGACGTCACTTCACAAAAATGCCAGGGGTAGCGGAAGTTACATCACTAGCCCTTTGACCTCCACTTTCACTCACACTTACTTATGCACACACACAAATTCATACTTACATACACTCTCTCACATAAACACACTCACCCGTAAGCAAGCTCACAACGTACATTTAAGACCATTTTCACTTACCTCAGCTGCCATGGAAATGTGGATTCCATCTAACTGTGCCCCATTTCGATTACACTAATAGTGAATAATATGCTATTATTCATTACTAGTGTAATACAAAATTTAAAGAAAACTAGAAGAATGGGGCCGCAGCTGACGTCCATAAGGACGAGCTGCCACTTTGTTCCCGGGAGAGAATTTGCCCCCTCTGAGGCCAGGGGTCGCTAAGGGCAAGCCAGTGGTTGCAACTGCGACCGCTGGCGATCCCTAAAAGACGTCCATATCTGAAAAGAACTTGGAAGCCGGAACTTCACATAGGATCTTCTTGGCAAGACATTGAGACATTTTGGTCCAGGGAATAACGAGCCCTCTCATCTTGCTTTGTTCCTTCCAATAATCTGTCTTGTTGACACTTAACTTTAAAGAAATTGTTGACCAGCCCCATTGTTGTAAGGCCAGCAGACAGTCAAGTAGATGGAGCATAGAGCACAGGGCGTGGTGGTCTGGACAGGTGATGAGCTGTATGTCATCTGCATATGAAAGCGCTGTGCAGGCAAATGAATAAAGGAACTTGGAGAGACATAAACATTCAAATTAATAAGGGTGGGTGACCAAGAGGATTCCTGAGGAAATCGTAGCAGGGAGGGCTAAAATTAGCACACCTGCCATGACACCCTCATCAGTGATAACCTTAGTATTTCAGTGGGGATGAAATAGCACTTCCCCTGTTTGTTGTGGGGCTGAAGTCTATTTGCCAGCATATTTTTTTAAAATTTGTGATAAACTGCCTGGTCACAATTTTCTGCAGAACATTTACTAAAGTGAGGAGAAGCGTAATTGGGTGAAAATTTGCCACATCCTCCAACGTCCAAGGTTGGCTTTTCCATCAGCAGAGATGCAACCCCTATCTTTCAGTTGTGTGCAAATACTCCCGTTGCCTTTGAGCGATTGTTAAATTCCACTAAGACGAGATAAACAACCTAACAGATGCTGCAAGATGGAGGCTGAACGCGGTGGTGCATTTGTTACTGTTATACGTTATGTGACTAGTATTGTTATTAATTATCATTCTGTTTTTAATGTTTATTAGATAAGGGTACTGTTGTAGTCCGTGTTTCTTGTTAGAGCTATGGTTATTATTATTAGTAGTCATATTTTTATCTGTTGGGGCTATAGTTATTAGCTTTAGTTATTTGTTATGTGTATTTTGGCTATTGCTCACAGTTATGGTTATGTCTAATGGTTTTGTGTACTGATTAAATTATGTATGATATTGTTATTTGGGGTTATGTAGAGAGGTTACAGTATGGCAGTTAGTTATGTCTTTGGTTATGGATTTGGTATGCCTTGCACAAATATATTTTGGTTATTGTTAGACTTGGCATCCTCGGCGTGGTCCCCCTAACTTTTTGCCTCTGTTTCCCAGGTTGTTGATCTGTGCTGGACTCTGTTTTTGCTGTTTTTGATACTCTGGGCACTTTTCCACTGCTATCCAGTGCTAAAGTGCAAGTGCTCCTCTGAAAAATGTATGTGTACATTGGCCTTCCATGATTGGCATATTTAATTGACTATTAAGTCCCTATTACAGTGCACTAGGGGTGCCCAGGGCCTGTAAATCAAATGCTACTAGTTGGCCTACAGCACTGGTTGTGCCACCCACAAATAGCCTTGTAAACATGGCTCAGACCTGCCATTGCAGTGCATGTGTGTGCAGTTTTAAACTGCCAATTTGACTTGGCAAGTGTACCCACTTGCCAGGCCTAAACTTTCCCTTTTTTACATGTAAGGTGCCCCTAAAGTAGGCCTTAGGTAACCCCGTGGGCAGGGTCCAGTGTATGTTTAAGGTAGGACATATATTAATGTGTTTTATATGTTCTAGCAGTGAATTACTGCCAAAGTCAGTTTTCACTGTGCAAGGCCTATCTCTCTCATAGATTAACATGGGGGCTGCCTTTAAATATTATTAAAGTTCAGATTCCCTTTGGGAGCAGATAGAAATTTGGAGTTTATGGTCTCTGAACTCACAGTTTAAAAAAACATCTTTTCGTGAAGGTTGTTTTTAGACTGTGTGTTTGAAAATGCCACTTTTAGAAAGTAGGCAGTTTGTTGCTTAAACCATTCTGTGACTCTGCATGTTTGTGGATTCCCTGTCTGGGTCAGTTTGACAGTTGGGCTGTTTGCACCTCTCCTTTAGACAGTGACACAGAGGGGGCTGGGGTGTAGCCTGCAATTCCTGATGAGCCATCTGTGCTGGGAGGGGGGGGAGTGGTCACTAACACCTGAAAGGGTTGTGCCTTCCATCACACAATGCAGTCTCCACCCCCCTGGTGAGTGTCTGGGGCCTGGCCTGGGCAAGGCAGGATCTTAAACATAAAAGACACTTTACCTTGAAGTTTGCCTACTGCAAAGGCAGAAAGGGGTATAAGTAGTAGATCCAAAAGCCATGAAAATTAGATCACTTCTGGAATAAAGAGGAACCTCTGCCAAAGAGAAGAAATGAAGAGCTGAGGAGAAGTGCTGCACCTGCCTGCAACTGTGATTTGTGTGATATCTGTGCAGTTGCTGCTTCTACCAAGAACAGAACATCCACACACAGAACGCCATGCAAGGAAATTTTCGACGCACCTTCCACAATGCTAATAAATGACTCAATGCCGGCTTTGCAGCTGAAATCGGCGCTCCATCTGCATCGCGGCTGGGAGATCGACTCATTGCGCCTGGAGAAAGGATGCGCAACATCTGCTTACGGAGGCTGATAACAACGCAAACACCACGCAGAGTGGTTTTCTAATACCATGCAACCAGAATTTCCACGCATCATCCCTGGGCGTCCAAGTCAACCTGACTCTGCGCAGATCTGAGATGCCCTGTCCAGAAATCGACTCATTACTCTATTGCGAGGGAGAAAAATGACCCATCGCCGACCGGAGAAGGAAACAACACATAGCCTCAATTGCGAGTAAGGATTAGACGCATCACTACCCTTTTCTGAAGCATGCTCTCCTGTGCGGCTTTATTTGTGAAGATGACTGGATATTTTGTCTAACAACAACATTCTCACTGTTTTCTAAGGATTAAGGGCCAGATGCAGGAAACACTTTGCGACTCGCAAACGGCAAAATCTGCCGTTTGCGACTCGCAAATGCGTGTTTCCAATGCAGAAATGCATTCTGCGAGTCGGGACCGACTCGCAAAATGCATTTCAGAATCGCAAATAGGAAGGGGTGTTCCCTTCCTATTTGCGATTCCTAGTGGTATGCAATACCGTTATGCGGTCGCAAATGGTGTCACAGTTACCATCCACTTCAAGTGGATGGTAACCCACTCGCAAATTGGAAGGGGTCCCCATGGGACCCCTTCCTCTTTGTGAATGGACCCCAAATTATTTTTTCATACCCCATACCGACTCGCAGAATGTTCGGCATAACATTTTGCGAGTTGCAAATAGCGAGTCGCGATGACTCGCTATTTGCAAGTCGCAAAATGTTTCTTTGCTACATCTGGCCCTAAGACTCTTATTCTTTTGAAAATTCATAACTTGACTTGTGCATGTTGCATTTTTGTTGTTTTGGTCTAGTTTGATTTAGATAAATATTACCTATTTTTCTAAACTAATGGGATGTCCATTTTGTAGTGTTTTCACTGTATTACTGTGTGTGTTGGTACAAATACTTTACACATTGCTTCTGAGGTTAAGCCTGCCTGCTCGTACCAAGCTACCAAGGGGGTGAGCGGGGGTTCATTGAGTGTGATTCTCCTTTACCCTGACTAGATTGAGGGTCCTAGCTTGGACAGGGGGTAACCTGATTGCCAACCAAAGACCCCATTTATAACAGTTATGATATGTCATAAGATCATGTTCTGGTTAATATCTATGAAGTTTGTAAGAAACATGACCTTTCTCCCTGTACCGAGCCACTAAAATACTGTAATGCCCAGGTAGCAGAGGTGCACTGCCTGGGGGTAACTCAAGTTGCAAGTGAGGTTGAGTTTTAGTGTGTGTGTCCTCCATGTATAACACTTGCAGGGTGCCTTGTGCTGATAAAAGCTTAATAGAAATGCCTGGAAAAACTTAGTGCAATTGTACTATGTGAATCTTTTAGAAAAGGGCTGACCATTTCTGCGCCTGACAGCCTCCTAGTCGGAAGAACAGTCTGTGAGGATTCAACCTGAACGCACCAAAGAAAAGTCACACAGGACATTTTGGTGCTTGTCTGCTAATAGTTGTTTAATTTTCACATTTAGCTTTAAACTGCCCTGGAGCTAGTTATGAACTATAGTTCTTGAGGGGGCGTGGCCAAGAACCCAAAGATGGTGCACGCTTAATCCCCTCGCTCCGGAGGGGCCTACAATTATCCGGGTAAAGTGTGCCCTCCCCGGGCCGATCGGTGCCGGGGATGAGGTGGTAGCCTGGGGGAGTGGTCTTGGGAGCCGCGGAGCCCCCATCCCGACCCTGAGTCGTGGGTTCGAGCTGAGCCAGCTGAGCTGGTGAAGAGAGGAGCCGGCGGCCCATCCCTCGGCCGGAGCCGGGATCCTGCGTGAAGACGCCGGCCATCCCGGAACCGAAGCGGACAGCTGGGCGAGCCGCAGGAGTGCCGGAACGGGTCTGGCCGCTGGAGCCACGACCCAAAAGCAAAAAGGCCCCCCGGGGAGGGTAGGAGCAT
The DNA here is from genome assembly GCF_031143425.1 of Pleurodeles waltl. Taxonomy (NCBI): domain Eukaryota; kingdom Metazoa; phylum Chordata; class Amphibia; order Caudata; family Salamandridae; genus Pleurodeles; species Pleurodeles waltl. The sequence continues at coordinate 1,188,296,550 of NC_090440.1, read as the reverse complement.
CGGTAGGCCCTGCCGACCTGGGGCCTCGGAAAAGACCCAACGACCGCTAGCGGCCGAGGAGCCCCGAAAGACTGGGTGTCACTGAACTGTAGGAGGCTGGGGCAAGGAGAGCGGGCGCGGCCCGAGTGGGACAGGGGCCGGCCCGCAGATACACCAGGCGGACGCCGGGGGCGACGCTGGTCATCCGGCTTGGGATACGGCCCCAGAATTGGAGTGAGGCTGGCTTCCCTACCAGCCCGGAATCGATGAGGGAGAAGAACGACCTGTGGAGTGGAGACCGGAATCCCGGGTTGGGCCCGGCCGACTCCTGGGGCAATGGGTGAGCACCCGGGGCGGCGCTTTCCGCAAAAGGAGTAAGATGCGGACCACCTAATAAAGGGAGGGTGGTGAACGTCCCTGACACCCAAGAACAGAGGGGTGCACCAGCGGCCTCTGGGTGAGTGGCATAACAGCTGGGATACCTGGAGGGGCTGGATGCCCTGGTGGTGGAGGGCGCGCCCCGGTAGGCCCTGAGTGAGGGGAAGCGGAGGTCGTCCTGGCCACTTCTGGAGGAGGAAAAATCCTGGGGCATGCCCGGATGGGGCACCAGCGTTACAGAGATGACACCGAAGAGGCAATAGAGACACAGAGAGGGAGTATGGCCCGGCGGTGGCCCGCAGCGCCCCACTGGAACTGAACGGACCCCCCAGGGGAACCCATAAGCCATCAAGGAGGCGACTCCTGGATGCCTCGGTGAGTCCCTGAGGGGTGCAGCCCCTGACACACAACACGTGGAAGAGCGGTTGGGCTGGCCAGGACCTGAGAGTAGCGAACTCCCATGGACCAGCAACGAGGAACCTCCAAACCCTGTGGAACACACTGAGGATCTGCTGGAAGCTGGCGACTACCGGTGTGGTGTCTCAGGGGTCCGCCGGGATTCTGCCCGGGAGCTGCAGTGCGGCCTGCGGCGAACCGGACGCAGAGGCCACAGATGGAGAAGAGTTTTCAATAACAGTGTAACGCCTGCCTCGATTCCGGGTGTACGACCCCCCATTTACTACATGTCCCCCAAGAACCGACACAAGAGCAGAACCATGGACACCGCAATGCCCTCGGGGCACAAAGGAGCGGATCCGCAGGGCCCATCACAAATTAAAGTGCAGGACACCCTAGACAAAATACTAGGGGCAATCGAGGACACAAAGACAACACTACAGCACGACATCAATCAGGTCTCAGTCGAAGTGGGTCTACTGAGGGCAGATCACCATAAATTGGTGGACAGAGTTAAAGAAACGGAGTCCACATTGGCGGAAATTTTACCGAAACAAAAAGACCTAACGGCCGAGGTGACATCCCTCACAGACAGAGTGACACGCCTAGAACAAAGGGCTGAGGACGCGGAGGGGAGAAACAGGAGGAACAACGTGCGTGTGGTGGGCCTCCCAGAAGGGGCGGAAGGAGCGAATATGGTGGAATTTCTCGAGAAATGGTTAAGCACGGCTGTGTGTAGGACGCTGGACTGGCTTGTAGTGAGTACCAAGGGGTACTTGCACCTTGCACCAGGCCCAGTTATCCCTTATTAGTGTATAGGGTGTCTAGCAGCTTAGGCTGATAGATAATGGTAGCTTAGCAAAGCAGCTCAGGCTGAACTAGGAGACGTGTGAAGCTACTACAGTACCACTTAGTGTCATATGCACAATATCATAAGAAAACACAATACACAGTTATACTAAAAATAAAGGTACTTTATTTTTATGACAATATGCCAAAGTATCTTAGAGTGTACCCTCAGTGAGAGGATAGGAAATATACACAAGATATATATACACAATAGCAAAAATATGCAGTATAGTCTTAGAAAACAGTGCAAACAATGTATAGTTACAATAGGATGCAATGGGGAAACATAGGGATAGGGGCAACACAAACCATATACTCCAGAAGTGGAATGTGAACCACGAATGGACCCCAAACCTATGTGACCTTGTAGAGGGTCGCTGGGACTATTAGAAAATAGTGAGAGTTAGCAAAATAACCCACCCCAAGACCCTGAAAAGTGAGTGCAAAGTGCACCAAAGTTCCCCTAAGGACAAAATAGTCGTGTTAGAGGGAGAATGCAAGGAAAACACAAATCAGCAATGCAACAACGATGGATTCCTGTCTGAAGGTACCTGTGGAACAAGGGGACCAAGTCCAAAAGTCACAAGCAGCTCGGAGATGGGCAGATGCCCAAGAAATGCCAGCGGTTGGTGCAAAGAAGCTCTTACTAGGCTGAAGAACTGTGAATACTGCAGGAACGACAAGGGCTAGAGACTTCCCCTTTGGAGGATGGATCCCCCACGCCTTGGAGAGTCGTGCAGAAGTGTTTTCCCGCCGGATGGACGCCAACAAGCCTTGCTACCCGCAAATCGTGCGTTTGGCGTTTTTGGACGCTGCTGGGGCCCAGGAGGGACCAGGAGGTCGCAAATTGGACCTGCAGAGAGAGGGGACGTCGAGCAAGACAAGGAGCCCTCACTGAAGCAGGTAGCACCCGGAGAAGTGCCAGAAACAGGCACTACGAGGATGCGTGAAACGGTGCTCGCCGAAGTTGCACAAAGGAGTCCCACGTCACCGGAGACCAACTTAGAAAGTCGTGCAATGCAGGTTAGAGTGCCGTGGACCCCGGCTTGGCTGTGCACGAAGGATTTCCGCCGGAAGTGCACAGGGGCCGGAGAAGCTTGCAAAGTCGCGGTTCCCAGCAATGCAGCCCAGCGAGGTGAGGCAAGGACTTACCTCCACCAAACTTGGGCTGAAGAGTCACTGGACTGTGGGGGTCACTTGGACGGTGTCGCTGGATTCGAGGGACCTCGCTCGTCGTGCTGAGAGGAGACCCAAGGGACCGGAGATGCAGCTTTTTGGAGCCTGCGGTTGCAGGGGGAAGATTCCGTCGACCCACGGGAGATTTCTTCGGATCTTCTGGTGCAGAGAGGAGGCAGACTACCCCCACAGCATGCACAAGCAGGAAAACAGTCGAGAAGGCGGCAGGATCAGCGTTACAGAGTTGCAGTAGTCGTCTTTGCTACTATGTTGCAGGTTTGCAGGCTTCCAGCGCGGTCAGCGGTCGATTCCTTATCAGAAGGTGAAGAGGGAGATGCAGAGGAACTCGGCTGAGCTCATGCATTCGTTATCTAAAGTTTCCCCAGAGACAGAGACCCTAAATAGCCAGAAAAGAGGGTTTGGCTACCTAGGAGAGAGGAAAGGCTACTAACACCTGAAGGAGCCTATCAGCAGGAGTCTCTGACGTCACCTGGTGGCACTGGCCACTCAGAGCAGTCCAGTGTGCCAGCAGCACCTCTGTTTCCAAGATGGCAGAGGTCTGGAGCACACTGGAGGAGCTCTGGACACCTCCCAGGGGAGGTGCAGGTCAGGGGAGTGGTCACTCCCCTTTCCTTTGTCCAGTTTCGCGCCAGAGCAGGGGCTAAGGGGTCCCTGAACCGGTGTAGACTGGCTTATGCAGAATTGGGCACATCTGTGCCCAACAAAGCATTTCCAGAGGCTGGGGGAGGCTACTCCTCCCCTGCCTTCACACCATTTTCCAAAGGGAGAGGGTGTCACACCCTCTCTCAGAGGAAGTTCTTTGTTCTGCCATCCTGGGCCAGGCCTGGCTGGACCCCAGGAGGGAAGCTGCCTGTCTGAGGGGTTGGCAGCAGCTGCAGAGAAACCCCAGGAAGGGCAGTCTGGCAGTACCAGGGTCTGTGCTACAGACCACTGGGATCATGGAATTGTACCAACAATGCCAGGATGGCATAGAGGGGGCAATTCCATGATCATAGACATGTTACATGGCCATATTCGGAGTTACCATGGTGAAGCTACATATAGGTAGTGACCTATATGTAGTGCACGCGTGTAATGGTGTCCCCGCACTCACAAAGTTCAGTGAATTGGCTCTGAACAATGTGGGGGCACCTTGGCTAGTGCCAGGGTGCCCTCACACTAAGTAACTTTGCACCTAACCTTTACCAGGTAAAGGTTAGACATATAGGTGACTTATAAGTTACTTAAGTGCAGTGTAAAATGGCTGTGAAATAACGTGGACGTTATTTCACTCAGGCTGCAGTGGCAGGCCTGTGTAAGAATTGTCAGAGCTCCCTATGGGTGGCAAAAGAAATGCTGCAGCCCATAGGGATCTCCTGGAACCCCAATACCCTGCGTACCTCAGTACCATATACTAGGGAATTATAAGGGTGTTCCAGTAAGCCAATGTAAATTGGTAAAAAATGGTCACTAGCCTGTTAGTGACAATTTGAAAGTAATGAGAGAGCATAACCACTGAGGTTCTGGTTAGCAGAGCCTCAGTGAGACAGTTAGGCACCACACAGGGAACATATACATGCACACCTATGAGCACTGGGGCCCTGTGTGACAGGGTCCCAGTGACACATACATATAGGCCACAAACCTATGAGCACTGGGGTCCTGACTAGCAGGATCCCAGTGACACATAACAACCATACTGAAAACATAGTGTTTTCACTATGAGCACTGAGGCCTAGCCATCAGGATCCCAGTGAGACAGTGAAAACAGTGACAAACATCCTGACATACACTCACAAACAGGCCAAAAGTGGGGGTAACAAGGCTAGAAAGAGGCTACCTTCTCACACAACCCCCCCCCAAACGAAGGACAATAAGGCTAACCTTGGCCAGTTGAGACTTTATTGTCTAAGTGGTGATAAGTAGAGAGTAGCTCTGCAATAGACTGGTTACTCCCTTTATCATCCACTATATGGTTACTTCCCTGTGGGGATGTAAACCACCCTGTTTGAAGTTTTTTAGCTAAGCAACAATGTGAAGATGTATTTTCAGAGTTTCTATCAGTAAGTTTTAGTTTAGAGCAGTGGGAATTGTCCACTGAACCTATTTGTAGTGATGGAAATGCCAGACAGGGATGCTGTCTCAGAAAAGCCATAGCTGGGCAAAAACTTTGTCCATCTGGCTGGAAGAGAGAACAGGGATGCTGTTTCTCTTGAGTTGGAGCAGGGCAGGGATGCTGTCCTATGAGCTCCACACTAGGGCAGGGATGCTGTCCTAAGTGTTGTGAGGTAGTGCAGGTTTTCTGCACTAAAGTTTCTCTGGGAGGGTTGGAGGGATGCTCCATGTTAACTAAAATGGTGCTGTTTTTCTCACCAATGTTAGTTATCCCACAGAGAGGTACTTCCACCTCAGGGAGTCCAGCTTTGCCAGCTGATGATTCCCTTGGAACAGGTGCCACCCCAGGAGAGGTTTCTCCCACCACAGGAATGGTATCCTGAATGGTAGGGTGGTTAGGGGATACTGTGATACCCTTTTTACCTGTTGATGGAGAGGGATCCTGAGTTTTCAGGCCTTCTCTCCTTTGCTTTTTCATTTCACTTGAAATGAGAGGGAACAATTCCTCAGGGATGCCCAGCATGGCTGCATGGGCATAAAACTCTACATCAGCCCAACCTGAGGCCTCTAGGTCATTACCTAAGAGACAGTCTACAGGTAAGCTAGGTGATACCACCACCTGCTTAGGGCCAGTAACTCCACCCCAACTAAACTGAATTATAGCTAAGGGAAGAAACTTAGTGGAGTTATGGACATCAATAATCTTATACTGTTGTCCAATGATGTGTTGTTCAGGAGGCACTAGGTTTTCAGTCACCAAAGTGAAACTGGCACCTGTGTCCCTGTAGGCCAAGGCCTCAACACCATTTATTGAAACTGTCTGCCTGTACTTATCCATTGTAAGGGGACAAGCAGCCAGTGTGGCAAGGCCAATGCCACTAGGTGTGACAGAAACTGTCTTGGGACTGATTACATCAGTTTCCACTATGGACCCATAAGTGAACCCAACTACACCCTTTGCTTGACTGTTGCCAGCAGTCCCACCACTAGTACCACTACTGCTAGGGGCACTAGAGCTTGATGTATTAGTGGTGGTAGGCTCAGGGGGTTTACCTGGACAGGACTTATCCCCTGGCCTATGGCCTCTGTTTTTACACACAAAGCACCAAGGCTTTTTAATGTGTGCAGGTTGGGAAGAAGAGGAAGAATTAGTTTTATCCCCACCCTCTGAAGAGTGTTTAAGATTTGAAGTGGGATCTTTGGTTTTACCCTTATCCCCATGCTTATCTTGAGATTTTTCACCCTCTTTCTTCTTATTGCCATCTTTGTCACCCCCTGTATGAACTTTTCTGTTCACCCTTGTTCTGACCCATTTGTCTGCCTTCTTTCCCAATTCTTGGGGAGAGGTCAGATCAGAGTCTACCAGGTACTGGTGCAACAAATCAGACACACAATTATTAAGTATATGCTCTCTCAGGATTGTGTTATACAGGCTTTCATAATCAGTAACTTTACTGCCATGTAACCACCCCTCCAAGGCCTTCACTGAATGGTCAATGAAATCAACCCAGTCTTGTGAAGACTCCTTTTTGGTCTCTCTGAACTTTATCCTGTACTGTTCAGTGGTTAAGCCATAACCATCCAGGAGTGCATTCTTAAGAACTGTAAAATTATTGGCATCATTTTCTTTCACAGTAAGGAGCCTATCCCTACCTTTTCCACTAAATGATAGCCATAGGATAGCAGCCCACTGCCTTTGAGGGACATCCTGTACAACACAGGCCCTCTCAAGTGCAGCAAACCACTTGTTAATGTCATCCCCCTCCTTATAAGGGGGAACTATCTTGTGCAGATTCCTGGAATCATGCTCTTTTGCAGGGTGACTATGGGGAATACTGCTGCTGCCACCATGGGTATCTAAACCCATCTTCTGTCTTTCCCTCTCTATTTCTAAAGACTGTCTATCCAAATCCAGCTGTTGCTTCTTGAGCTTCAGTCTGGTTTGCTCCACTCTCAATCTATTGAGCTCCCTTTCTAACAATCTGTCATCAGGGTGGGTGGGAGGGACATTTCTAGATACAGAGGTATGATGGGAATGAACAGAAGGAGACCTGTCCCTTACCAAGGGCACCCTAACAGCTTGGCTACCAGCATAATGTGAGAGCACATCATCAGTATGATGTGATTCAACCTCTGTACCAACTATGCTAGACTGTCTAGTAATGGGCAGGCTGAGAAGTTTCTTTCCTGAACCTTTTCCTGGGGGAGTCCCTGGATCAGATTGAGAACCATTAGCTACTTTTTCTACAGATTGGGCACTTATGGCCTTATCCTGTACTCTAAGCATGTTAATTAACAGTTCTATGGAAGGATTCTTCCCTACACTCAAACCTCTCTCTATGCAGAGACTCCTTGCTCCTTTCCAGCTAAGGTGATCATATGCAAGTTTGGACAGTTCAACTTTTTGGCCTGTGCCAGACATTTTTTAGAGAGAGTTAAAGTGATAGACAAAGAGAAAAAAGTTTTCAGAACTTTTTGGAAAGACAGAAAAACTTTTTTAAACTTTTAAGAACTTTTTGAAAGTTTAGAAGTACTTTTCAGCACTTAGAAAAGAGTGAAAAGAGGAAATGCAAAACTTTTTGGCTATGTGTATATACACTGACCTTGTTTTGTATATTTTTCTCTTATGAAAAGTACAATGACAAGAGTGGTAAGTAGTCTCAAGCACTTATCCCACCACTGCACAACCAATGTAGGAGGCTGGACTGGCTTGTAGTGAGTACCAAGGGGTACTTGCACCTTGCACCAGGCCCAGTTATCCCTTATTAGTGTATAGGGTGTCTAGCAGCTTAGGCTGATAGATAATGGTAGCTTAGCAAAGCAGCTCAGGCTGAACTAGGAGACGTGTGAAGCTACTACAGTACCACTTAGTGTCATATGCACAATATCATAAGAAAACACAATACACAGTTATACTAAAAATAAAGGTACTTTATTTTTATGACAATATGCCAAAGTATCTTAGAGTGTACCCTCAGTGAGAGGATAGGAAATATACACAAGATATATATACACAATAGCAAAAATATGCAGTATAGTCTTAGAAAACAGTGCAAACAATGTATAGTTACAATAGGATGCAATGGGGAAACATAGGGATAGGGGCAACACAAACCATATACTCCAGAAGTGGAATGTGAACCACGAATGGACCCCAAACCTATGTGACCTTGTAGAGGGTCGCTGGGACTATTAGAAAATAGTGAGAGTTAGCAAAATAACCCACCCCAAGACCCTGAAAAGTGAGTGCAAAGTGCACCAAAGTTCCCCTAAGGACAAAATAGTCGTGTTAGAGGGAGAATGCAAGGAAAACACAAATCAGCAATGCAACAACGATGGATTCCTGTCTGAAGGTACCTGTGGAACAAGGGGACCAAGTCCAAAAGTCACAAGCAGCTCGGAGATGGGCAGATGCCCAAGAAATGCCAGCGGTTGGTGCAAAGAAGCTCTTACTAGGCTGAAGAACTGTGAATACTGCAGGAACGACAAGGGCTAGAGACTTCCCCTTTGGAGGATGGATCCCCCACGCCTTGGAGAGTCGTGCAGAAGTGTTTTCCCGCCGGATGGACGCCAACAAGCCTTGCTACCCGCAAATCGTGCGTTTGGCGTTTTTGGACGCTGCTGGGGCCCAGGAGGGACCAGGAGGTCGCAAATTGGACCTGCAGAGAGAGGGGACGTCGAGCAAGACAAGGAGCCCTCACTGAAGCAGGTAGCACCCGGAGAAGTGCCAGAAACAGGCACTACGAGGATGCGTGAAACGGTGCTCGCCGAAGTTGCACAAAGGAGTCCCACGTCGCCGGAGACCAACTTAGAAAGTCGTGCAATGCAGGTTAGAGTGCCGTGGACCCCGGCTTGGCTGTGCACGAAGGATTTCCGCCGGAAGTGCACAGGGGCCGGAGAAGCTTGCAAAGTCGCGGTTCCCAGCAATGCAGCCCAGCGAGGTGAGGCAAGGACTTACCTCCACCAAACTTGGGCTGAAGAGTCACTGGACTGTGGGGGTCACTTGGACGGTGTCGCTGGATTCGAGGGACCTCGCTCGTCGTGCTGAGAGGAGACCCAAGGGACCGGAGATGCAGCTTTTTGGAGCCTGCGGTTGCAGGGGGAAGATTCCGTCGACCCACGGGAGATTTCTTCGGATCTTCTGGTGCAGAGAGGAGGCAGACTACCCCCACAGCATGCACAAGCAGGAAAACAGTCGAGAAGGCGGCAGGATCAGCGTTACAGAGTTGCAGTAGTCGTCTTTGCTACTATGTTGCAGGTTTGCAGGCTTCCAGCGCGGTCAGCGGTCGATTCCTTATCAGAAGGTGAAGAGGGAGATGCAGAGGAACTCGGCTGAGCTCATGCATTCGTTATCTAAAGTTTCCCCAGAGACAGAGACCCTAAATAGCCAGAAAAGAGGGTTTGGCTACCTAGGAGAGAGGAAAGGCTACTAACACCTGAAGGAGCCTATCAGCAGGAGTCTCTGACGTCACCTGGTGGCACTGGCCACTCAGAGCAGTCCAGTGTGCCAGCAGCACCTCTGTTTCCAAGATGGCAGAGGTCTGGAGCACACTGGAGGAGCTCTGGACACCTCCCAGGGGAGGTGCATGTCAGGGGAGTGGTCACTCCCCTTTCCTTTGTCCAGTTTCGCGCCAGAGCAGGGGCTAAGGGGTCCCTGAACCGGTGTAGACTGGCTTATGCAGAATTGGGCACATCTGTGCCCAACAAAGCATTTCCAGAGGCTGGGGGAGGCTACTCCTCCCCTGCCTTCACACCATTTTCCAAAGGGAGAGGGTGTCACACCCTCTCTCAGAGGAAGTTCTTTGTTCTGCCATCCTGGGCCAGGCCTGGCTGGACCCCAGGAGGGAAGCTGCCTGTCTGAGGGGTTGGCAGCAGCAGCAGCTGCAGAGAAACCCCAGGAAGGGCAGTCTGGCAGTACCAGGGTCTGTGCTACAGACCACTGGGATCATGGAATTGTACCAACAATGCCAGGATGGCATAGAGGGGGCAATTCCATGATCATAGACATGTTACATGGCCATATTCGGAGTTACCATGGTGAAGCTACATATAGGTAGTGACCTATATGTAGTGCACGCGTGTAATGGTGTCCCCGCACTCACAAAGTTCAGTGAATTGGCTCTGAACAATGTGGGGGCACCTTGGCTAGTGCCAGGGTGCCCTCACACTAAGTAACTTTGCACCTAACCTTTACCAGGTAAAGGTTAGACATATAGGTGACTTATAAGTTACTTAAGTGCAGTGTAAAATGGCTGTGAAATAACGTGGACGTTATTTCACTCAGGCTGCAGTGGCAGGCCTGTGTAAGAATTGTCAGAGCTCCCTATGGGTGGCAAAAGAAATGCTGCAGCCCATAGGGATCTCCTGGAACCCCAATACCCTGCGTACCTCAGTACCATATACTAGGGAATTATAAGGGTGTTCCAGTAAGCCAATGTAAATTGGTAAAAAATGGTCACTAGCCTGTTAGTGACAATTTGAAAGTAATGAGAGAGCATAACCACTGAGGTTCTGGTTAGCAGAGCCTCAGTGAGACAGTTAGGCACCACACAGGGAACATATACATGCACACCTATGAGCACTGGGGCCCTGTGTGACAGGGTCCCAGTGACACATACATATAGGCCACAAACCTATGAGCACTGGGGTCCTGACTAGCAGGATCCCAGTGACACATAACAACCATACTGAAAACATAGTGTTTTCACTATGAGCACTGAGGCCTAGCCATCAGGATCCCAGTGAGACAGTGAAAACAGTGACAAACATCCTGACATACACTCACAAACAGGCCAAAAGTGGGGGTAACAAGGCTAGAAAGAGGCTACCTTCTCACACTGTGGCACCTGGTTGTCTGACTCCCTTCTACACACTGGAACAAGTGCACCGGGTGCCATCAAGGCCTCTCGCCCCTTGTAGGCCCCCGTGTGGTGATTGCCAGGTTACTGCACTATAGAGACAGAGACATTCTCCTGCAGAGGGCCAGAGAGATGGGCCCATTTAAAGTAGCGAATGGGGAGGTGACGCTATTCCCGGATTTCACTCTGGACGTTCAGAACAAGCGAACCTCATTCATGGCAGTTAAAAGGGCCCTAAGGGAAGAAGGGATCCAATACTCTCTGATTTATCCAGCCAGGCTAAGAGTGATATTGTAGGGGAAGACCACATTGCTTCAATCCCCAGAGGGGGCGTGGGAGTGGCTTGAGGCCCATGGGACCCAGTCGGGGTGGCACGCGAGAGAGGGCCTGGCTGGGAGTGGGACTTGCCGGGCCCGAAGGGGCGGCGGCCCAGGGATCGTCCCTGCCTAGCGCCAACGTAGACGCAAAAGGAAAAGGGCAGAAAGGCGGCACTGGAGGTGGCGGCCCGCGTGAGCGGAGAAGCGCCCCCCCCGGAAGGTCTTGGGGAGAATCGGATGACACTGTGATGTCCTTGGCTGGGGGCTCGGGTTGCTCAGCGCGTGCTCCAAGGGTGATCCCGCAGACATCGGACAAGCTCGGATAACCCAGACTACAGGAGAACCCGGGGACACAGTAAAACGGGTGAACACGAGGCCCCTCTCGACATGGCCACCCCGACCGGAACCTCGCCTGTCCAGTCAGGCTGGCGAGAACTGCAGTTACAAGTTTGAATAAGTTGCACTGTTTCACAGTTTTCTGGGCAACCTACTGTTTGAGAGGCACCCTGGGGAAGGGGAGTTAGGTTATACAATTACAAGTTAAAATGGCGGCGTGGGAGATGAGCATCAACTATATCAGGGGTCTGAGAAAGGGAAAGGGTGAGTCGGATGCTAGGGCAGGCCCGGGACGTTATCACCAGACTGAAATATTAATATGGCAGAATACAACTTTTTAACATGGAACGTCCGGGGAATGGGCACACCAGCTAAAAGGCATAGAATAGTTTCTTACCTAAAGAGAAGGGGCGTACAAGTGGCAATGCTACAAGAGACTCACTTAGCAACAGGGGAGGTGGAGAAACTGAGATGCAGGTGGAGGTGGCAGGTGTTTGCCACGGAATACTCAGCACACGCAAGGGGAGTACTGATATGGGTTCAAGCAGGGGTCCCCTTTAAAGTAGATTCATCCAACATAGATCGCGAGGGCAGATTTGTGATTCTGGAAGGGAAGCTACACGGCACCCCGATTGTCATGAGCTGCATATACGCTCCTAATCAAGACCAGATCCCCTTTATGACAAGGTTGTCGAGCCACCTTACCAGCCAGCGTACAAGAGAACTACTAGTCGGGGGGGATTTCAATAGTGTATTAGACATAGACATGGACAGGTCCACACCACCACTACAAGGGGCAGTGCCAAGTAAAATAGCCAAAAAATTGTGTGAATGGTTAGAAACCTGGGGGCTAGTAGATATCTGGCGGGAGCAACACTTGAATGACAAAGACTACACGTACTATTCGGGCCTCCACTGGGTCCATACCAGAATTCATAGAGTGGTATGTACAGCAACCCTCGCGCGTGGTATGACCCATTCTGAATACCTCGGCCGTACTCTATCAGACCATAATCCCTTATTACTGACATGGAGGGTGACGGAAGATAAGCCCCCCATACCGTCATGGAGACTGGCCCCTGCGGCACTTGAGGATCAGGCGTATAGAGACGCCCTAAGATGCCACCTGGCAGACCAATTGAGTCCAATAAAGGATCTACCCCTTCTAGAGCCACGGAATGGGAAACACTTAAAGTGGTGACAAGAGGTTATTGTCTGGGGCAGTCGGTGGGGGTGAGACGTACACTTGAAAGGGAATTGACTACCCTAGAGAAGAAAATACATGAGGGGGAACTGAGACAGGGGTCTGACGCGCAGGAGAACGAGGAATATAACCGTGCCCGGAGAGCCCACTCTCAGGTCGAAGAATAACTTAGATGCCACAATATGCAAAAATACTTTGCATCATTACAATCAGAAGAGGGTAGATCGGGGAAAATGCTGGCATGATTGGTAAGGCCAGGGGGAGACAGTGAGCCCATTACGAGTGTGCTGGATAAAGAGGGACTGCGCAGACTCAGACCGGGCCCTATAAATGATGCATTCAAGGAATGTTATACTCATTTGTATGGGAGGCCTGGTGAACTGGGGATGGAGGCCTTTGATAGTTTTCTACAGCAAACTCCACTGACGACCCTGAAGATAGAAGAGAGGGATAGCCTGGGAGGATTAGTGACGGTGGAGGAGATCGGTGAGGCCATATCGCAATTAGCCTCCGGGAAGACTCTGGGAACGGACGGCCTCCCCATGGAGTTTTACTAAAAATATAAAACACTGCTGGTCCCCCAGCTAGTGGAAATGTACACGCAAGCATTATACCATGGGGAGCTGCCGGGTACCCTGCGGGAGGCCTTGGTGATCCCACTCCCCAAGACAAAATCCAAGGAAGCATCGGTGACCGACTTTCGCCCCCTGTCGATGCTGAACAGCGATTTTAAAATCCTCAGTAAGATCATGGCCAACCGGTTGCTCCCCCACATACCCACACTTGTGCACGTAGATCAGAATGGTTTTGTCCCGAATCGTAGTACATCCCTGAACCTGAGGCGACTTTTCGCTGTTCTGCATAAGTCCAGTGAAGAGAAACCCCCAGCGGGTGTGTTGCTTGCTGTGGACTTCGAGAAGGCCTTTGACTCGATTAGCTGAGACTACCTAAGGGCCGTGATGCTTAGAATGGGACTTGGGGAAGGATGGGTAAAATGGGTGGACTTGTTATACGCGTCCCCACTGGCAAGGGTAAAGACAGGCAGGACAATATCTGACACATACCCAATATACAGGGGAACCAGACAGGGATGCCCCCTGTCCCCACTGTTATTCGCCCTGGCCATCGAGCCCCTGGCGGCCCGGCTGCGACGGAATGGGGCGGGTAAAGGAATTAAATTGGGACAAACTGAGGATGTCATCTCATTATATGCCGACAATATACTTATTTACCTCAGGGACGGGGTGAGTGGACTCCCGTGGGCCTTGAGGAACCTGGAAGATTTCGGGACACTGTCAGGGCTACGCCTTAACCGAGGCAAAACATTTGTGTTCCCCATACTACCAAGTTGCGAACGCCCTGTAACATGCCCCGGGGATGTGATCTGGGCCCCACAGACCTTCAAATATTTGGGCATACAAGTATTTTATGATATGGGTGATCTCCGGGATGGTAACCTCGGTAGGGCACTCCGCTCCTTAGGGCTTCAGTCGGGTTCTGGCGATCCTTGAAGTTAACGATAATGGCCAGAGTAGCATTATCTAAAATGATTATGCTCCCTCGCCTTCTCTACTACTTCGCTAATTTTCCATTACTGATCCCTTCGCCATGGTTCCGTGAGTTGAACATCCTACTTAGGGAACTCATATGGGATGATGGTCGTAGACGCACGGCGCTATCGACCCTTTGTAGGCCGACCCATATGGGTGGCCTGGGTGCCCCAGACTTCGAAGCCTACTACTTGGCGTCCCAATTACAATGGGCGGCCGGCTGGTTCGCCGGTAGGGGACAATTGGACATATGTACCGCCCACGGTGAGATTGACAAAGACTGGATTATTGTACGCATGTCAAATAGGAGGATTACCCCCTAAAGGGACAGCCTAATGACTAGAGTGGCGATGACATGTTGGAAAAGATGTGCGAGAAGAGTCGGAGTGGGCCCACTTTATTCCCCAGCGCTGCCGTTATCGGTCCTTGTGCTCGATCCGAGAGGGAAGGGCCTAGGGGGCACGGGATTGGGACCATGGAAGAAAGCAAGAGTGGAAGCAGTTGGGGAACTCTTCTGTGAAGGTGTGCTGGAAACCTTCACTGACCTAACAAGCGGAGGAGTTCCCCAGGGACAGTTCTTACTATTTCGGAAGCTAGTACATACCCTGAAAGAACACTGGGACACGATTAACGCGGAACCCACTTCCCACAGGGTGTTACGCCTCCTGTTGACATCGGGAGAGGAATCCCATTTGATCACTAAACTATACCGGGACCAGATTGAGGTTGCACTGGACCCACTGCGTCCCCTGAGAGAAAGATGGGGGAGAACGGTCGGTCGTGATTTGTCAGACGCGGAATGGAGTAGAGCGTTGGCCTGTCCCGAGACGGTCTCCCGTAACACATGATTACGATACATCCAATACAATTACCTCCATAGGACGTACCTCACCCCACACCGACTGTTCCTAATATATGGTGGAGCCCCCAAGACATACCCCAGATGTGGGGATGGGGATGCTGACTTTGACCACATGGTATGGAGCAGCCTAGAACTCCAGGTCGGCTGGAGGGCGGTGATGGCAGACCTGTCAAGACTATTTGAGACGGGACTGTCGCCAGCCCCCGCTGTATGCTTGCTGGGCCTCAAGACTGGTACCCCACAAGGGAAAGTTAGGGGTCGCCTCCTGGACCTGGCTCTGGCCCTTTATAGGAGACTGATTACGAAGGGTTGGAAAGCTCCAAGCCATCCTTCGCTGACTGAATGGAGACGTGATGTGGCTAAATGGACTAGAGCCGAACTACAGGTCCTGAAAAGCGAAGAAGCAAGAGGCATCCGTCAAACCCCAATGCCCCAGAATGGGAGGACTTAGTGACGAGTTGGGACAACTTGGCGAGGGGGCCGGTAACACCCACTGAGGAACCAGCAGAAGTAGGAGTCTAGTAGGACGTAGGGAAGGGAAGGACGATAACACACCGACTAGAATGCGGCCCTAGGGAGGGACCCTGAAACCAAATGTAAGGTGAGGGCGGAGGCACCAACAGAGAGAAATTTCCCCCTGCAAGTCACTGAAATTCAGGACACGTTTAGCCAATTGAGGACTAAACTTGTAATAGTGTACAAGGGTGTACTGAAATTGTATGTAAGTATCGTATGGGGTGTCTGAAGGCTGAACAACTATATGTGAAAGGTAGTTTTTTGTGTCTGCAAGGAGCTCTGGGGCTTGGCTGAGGGCCACCGAGGATGAAACAAAGGACTTTTGAGGCCCTGCTGGAAGTTTCTAAAGGTGCACTGAGAGTACCTGCGGTTTGTCACTTGAAGTATTAGTACCAGCAGGGGTTACCTGAAGGCAGTTCTTAATGGAAGTACCTGCAGGCACACCAATAGTTTCTGATTTTCATTTGGGATTGTTTAAGTACCAGATGAATGTATGGGCAGTCTCATAGTTTTTATGGGCATGCGGGAGATGTACGAGATCACAACACAATGAGGTCACAACAAGACAGCACACATAAAATTGTACTTTAATGACATGAACTTTGATGGCCTTGAATCTCAACATTCCCTGAAAGCCAAGTCACTAGGATGCACATTGGAAACCAGTCTCACCCTCAAGGATGACATTGCCAAAGAAAACAAATATGGAATGATACCAGCCCTCTCTTCTGGGGAAAGTGAATGCATGTCTTCCAGGAAGTGTCTTCAGAACTGTTGTTCAAGCCCTCACAGACTCCCCATCTCCCTTAAGGCACCCTACATGTCACAGAACACCCCATCCAGCGTCTTAAGAAATACGATTCCTTTACCCCCATCCCATCACAACCCATCCTGATGAAATTCCTTTCGCTCTACTTGCCATCTTAAAATCCAGTTGCATCATTACAAAGCCTTCTCTTTGAAATTTAAATTGTTCTGTATTATTGAGTGAGTTTGATCGAGTAATTAATTGCTAGCCTTCAATTTTACCTCATCTTTGGTTGTGTGTAGGAATTAATTAATTGTTCGTTCTATGTATGTAGTTATTCCAACAGAACCATTTCTTGATTGATATTGTTTGTTGCCCAGATTCTAAGGAACAGAGTCGCCCCACACTTTATAAGGGTTTATGTGGCTCATCATAAATGTTAAAACTCCAAACGTAGGTGAAAGATTCTACATTATTTAAATTAGAGTGATACATTTAAGCTTTCCTTATTATAACATCCTTGACTCGAGTACCATTTAGCGGGGTATTAAAACCACCCTTTCCATTGCATTCTTTAAATTTCCCTCTTTGCTGTTCCCAAATGACAATATATATCAAAGAGATTTGTGTGGTGAAGAACTGTCCAACTTTGTGGGTAGATTAAATATGTGACATATTGACCCAGTCTTGAATTGTTGTTAGGCAAAATCACTTTGTACACAAGGACTTTTAGGCCGTTGCTGCAATAGTACAAGTGAAATAAAATATCCAGAACTGCACATGTGAGTGGCTTTAAAGCACAGATTAGGTGGTTAACTGACATAATTCTACTTGTGTCTGAAAGATCGCGTTATCCTTTTGTGTTTTTGAGTGCTGTGCCTTGCCATTCTTGTGGGATCTGCCAGATGCCTTGTATATAATGGCTAGACCAGACATACTGGTGCTGCAGCTACGGAATTGTTTGTAGTAGTAAGAGTGCAATATTGAGGTTTTTACATTGCATTTTCCATGCCTCTATTGAGCTGCTCTTTTTCTGTAGCTGTTATTTTGAGCGATGTTTATTATTTCCTTGCTGGAGAAAGCTGTAACGCTGTGAAATGTAACCTCATTTGAATGTGCATGCTTTTATTTTGATAATCATATTCAGGACATTATATACAGGGTTCATATGGATGCAATTTATTACTGCATTTGAAACTTATTCTGACTATGGCCTCCAGACACACTGACCTCTTGGGTGCCCACAGCACCAAATCATTGTATTTAGTCCCTTGTCCACACTTTAGCCATTCCTACTATATCCCTGGAGGCTTGTAATGAGAATTACTGACACCATTATAATTATGAGTTCCATGGGAAAATCATGGGACTGGTAAATTTTTTCAGGACATTTCAGCTGGGCAAGGAAGTAAAAATGTCCAGAATGCATGAGACAGATAAGAAACAATTAGGGGCTTTTGGTGTTTAATTATCGATTCCCCTGGTAATTCTGCATTTCTGAGGGTGTTCCACGGCTACACCTACTATTACCCAGCAAGAGTAGCCACAAAATGAAAATAGCCCACACTTCGAACTAAAGCACTAATGTCACCAAGCAAGCGAAGCTAGTGAGCTAAACCCTCACTAGGACAACTTCCTTGCCTCTTCCATCCCCTTCCATCCTTGCATCTATCAATTCATTCTTTCAACATTCCACCCAACTACTGATATCCACTATTTCACCTGTACATTGTTATCCATTCATTATTCCATTCATCATTCAATCTTTCCTCATTCCATCCATCCAGCCATCCATTCATCATCCATTCAATCATCCATCCACTCTGCCACCCATTGATTCATCCACTTTACCATTTACCCTTCCATCTACTCTGCTATCCATCCACCTAGACACTCTGCCATCCATCCCTACACTCTGGCATCCATCAATTCATCCAGCCACTCTGCCATCCATCAATTCATCCACTTTGCCATTCATCCATCCTTGGATTAATCCATGGATCCATCCATCCACCCACACAGTCTGCCACCTCTGCCATCTCTGCCATCCACTCTGCCATTCTGCTACTCATCTATCGATTCTGCCATCCATCCATCCATTCACTCTGTCATCCACTCTGACACCCACTCACTCACCCATTCATCCATCCATCCATCCAGTCTGCCATCCAGCCACTCTGCTATCCATTATCCATCCTGTCACTCTGCCATCTATCCATCCACTCTGCTATCCATTCACTCATCCTTTTGCTCACTCATCCAGCAACCCCTTTACTCTGCCATCCTTTCACCTGTTCATCCACCTATCCATTAACTCATTCATCAATCCCTTTACCTGCTATCTTTTCACCTGCCCATCAATCTATCCATTTGTTCACTCATCTATCCACCGATCCTTCCTTTTGTCCATCTACCTACAAGTCACACATGCTTTCCTTCACTCATTCACATTCGCATTATTTCATCCATTCATCCATTAGTTCCTCTTTTCACGCTTTGCTCCCTCTTGCTCTCCTATTGATGCTGTATACCAGTGGTAATGATGAACTTTTGTCTGCTGAGTTGCAGACTGAAGAGGCATAAAAAGGAGCACCACCACATCTGTAGCTGCAAAAGCGGGGGGTTCACGACGCCCCCAATACTCAGCATTTCTGCCCTCTTGTATTACAGATGCCCCAAAGGATCAGTAATTCCGAGAGCAGGAAACTCAACAGACCCCCGTGTGAGGCCCTAGGTATGAAGAGCATGCTGCAGACTCGAGTAATCTCTAATAATGTTTTAAATCAAAACTTTCAATGAGTCATCACGAGTCGAAGGTTATGTCACTTTCTGGATTTAATCATCACCAGCATGTGCCAAATATCACTTCTGTGCCATTGTTGGACACACCTGGTTGACAAGCTGAAAATAAATGAAGGTCACAGAGGTCCGAAAAAGGGCTCTTATTTTCATTTACTAATGAACCTATAAAAACTGACCTACGAGAAGCAAAGACGTGTTTCAAAAAAGTAAGACTATTAAAAAAAAGTTACAATTAAGAGAATTGGCGGAAACTGTATCGCTAAGATATCAATATTGATATGCACGACTTATACCAATGCTTGATTTATAGATGAGAAAATTATTAGCTAACACATCAACAAAGGATCATTAGTGCTATATTATTCAATGATATAGTGTGATTTTTTTCTGTGATGAAGATAGAAAGTGATTGCATGCGAAAATTATAAAGACTTCAAGAATATGATCTGGCTAGTAGAGAAGAACTTGTGTTGACTTCAGTCTGGCATCCACATACGCTAAGATCGCTTTACAGTCTACCATTGGTGCCATAAACCAGCCTGATTAATCCACCTGAATCCGGAACGAGCAACCGTTGCACAAGGTGTTTACCAAGTAGTCGCTCAGAACATATCTTTGCAACATGCTCAGTTGTGGTTATCTGCGTGAATAAGATATTTTCCCAGCCTAGAATAAAATATTTTAGAATATTCCCAGAACAAACCCTGACCAAATTGGGATATAGGCCCTCATTCCAACCCTGGCGGTCTCTGACCGCCAGGGCGGAGGGCAGCGGAAGCACCGCCAACAGGCTGGGGGTGCTTCCAGGGCTATTCTGACCGCGGCGGTAAAGCCGCGGTCAGAAAAGGGGAACCGGCGGTTTCCCGCAGGTTTTCCCCTGGCCCAGGGAGCGCCGCCATGGGGATTCCGACCCCCTTCCCGCCAGCCTGTTTCTGGCGGTTTTCACCGCCAGAACCAGGATGGCGGGAATGGGTGTCGTGGGGCCCCTGGGGGCCCCTGCACTGCTCATGCCACTGGCATGGGCAGTGCAGGGGCCCCCTAACAGGGCCCCATACAGATTTTCACTGTCTGCTTTGCAGACAGTGAAAATCGCGACGGGTGCCACTGCACCCGTCGCACCCCTGCAACTCCGCCGGCTCCATTCGGAGCCGGCTTCCTCGTTGCAGGGGCTTTCCCGCTGGGCCGGCAGGCGGCCTTTTGGCGGTCGCCCGCCGGCCCAGTGGGAAAGCCAGAATGGCATCCACGGTCTCCTGACCGCGGAGCGGCCATTCGGCGGTGACAGCATGACGGGCGGCGACTGCCGCCCGCCGCGGTCAGAATGACCGCCATAATCACCAAATAATAAAAATTATTAACAAACAGTACTAATGTGTAACAACACTATGAAATAGTATGTATTTCAATACTACGCAATGGAAAATACCTGGACTGGTGTATTATTGGGCCGATTTTTTACCTGGATGACCAGTATTTTAATGACCCGGCTTGTGCAAAAATTAATAACATGGCCAAAAGCTTGTACTTTTCCTCTCAGTACATCCTTTAGGCAGTAAATATTACATAAGGCGAAAGCAGTAAAACTGTGTTCTAAAGCTGCCATAATGATCTCTGAGAGGTAATTAAAGCAAATAAAGACAAAATAGCCACAGTAAAAAGGAATACAGGTGATTTTATATAAAGATATATTTTAGTATCATGTGCGCGCCGTTGCAGAATCTTAACATGCGAAAACATACTTGATATTTTTTCCTGGGAAATGTGGCAACTCTTTAAGGACATAAAAAAAAATTCTGGGAGAAACTTTTCTTGTGGCCATGACATGTGATTGTTACTCAAAAATGACAAATTGGACCCTGTCTTACATGTTCACAAAGAGTGAAGGTATCTTATTGTTTTGCAGCATTTATATAGCGCTTACTACCCCAATGTGTAGCATTGAAGCTCATGGGAAGCACTCTACGCCATATAAGGTGTGTGGTTATGAGGTGTTGTCCTATTTTTGATCCTACGTGGGAGGTGTTTCATTGTCATCTTGAAGAACACCAAGGTGTGGTTATCATGTTATAGGATTCAGCTCTTTGCAGTGTGGAGGATGCAGTGCTGTAAAAGAGAGACACGTGGCCTTTAATTTTCAGAATGGCTGGCAGATTTGAGCAGCTTTGCAGTTCCCTTAATGTACTGTTTTCGTTCAGAGCCTACGTAGATGGTTACAGCAATGAGATGTCTAACGTGATATTTTGTTTGTAATTTGTGGTCCTGAGCAGGCATCGTTTGAGAGATAAATGGCAAAGTAGATCTGCTGGGAAGGATTTTGTTAGTATTATCCCATGTGAGAATGTCATTGTGAGATGTAAAAAAGTCGTGAGAGCGTTTAGATACTTGGGACTGGCTGCAGTGTCCAGCAGTATGTGACCAATCTCTTCGGTTATCCCATGCCTGATATATACAAAATGTGATCCTCACCGAGAATCCTGGACAGGTTAACTCAATTAACATATCCTACCATGATGCAATCTCAAGAGAAATAGACAGTTATTTATTACTCAAAAAGGGAAGAGTAGACATAAACATCACAAAAGAAATGGAAACCGAGTATTTTACATTGTATTAGAAATCACTAATATTTATACATTATACACATATGTATGGTTGCCACATGGAGTGTAACAAAGTGCTAAAAAAAAGTGCACATGTGAACATTTAAAAAAAAAGTGAAAAGAAACATGACAATCAACTTTTCTTTACAATAAAGCCTGTTCATCTATCCAATTAAGCACAAAGTCCACACAATCCAGGCTATAATGGCAGGGACACTTCCCTGCCGCTATAACATGGATTGTGGAGAGTATCCACAATGGACAACATTGACTCAAGCGATTCCCAGTTGAATGTGGAATAGATTTGAAGTAATTAATGGTGATCATGATTGCAATGCTGTATGTTTTTGTTATAGTGGCATAGAATGATTGTTTCTTGTCCAACTCTTGATTTTCTCCACTTGCACTGGAGTATGTGATTTGAATTTTCTTTTTTTTATGTCATCCTTAATCCATGTGGTGTTCTTTATGTGGTTAACTCTTGAAGCGGTCATTATTGGTATCTATTTTTCTGATGCAGTGATTGTGGTGTCTTTGAATTGCTGTAAATGATAGGTGTGTTGATCTTGAAGGTGATGATGTTGTGGTCACTGCATTTTAAACTATAGGGGGTTGTCTGCTATTTTGGCTTGTCCCAAAAGGGCACATATGTTATGCAGAGATTATAAAAAAAAGATGGACCCTAATGGTCTGCAATGGAATTATATTAATCCAGAACAAGTTTAATTGTCCGGGTAAAAGGACAAGTTTAAAAATTGAAATTATTAATATGGTAAATGTCTAAGACAGTCCATTTCATGATAAAAAAGGCAGACAAGGAAATCATTCCCCAGATCTTGGGGCATCTCTTCCTAAGCCTCAGGGCACCTGCCAGAAAATAAGCCATATTGTGACAATTTATGGGGGACTGCAGCATTTGTAAATAAATGAAAGCAGGTTTTACCTGGAAAAAATCCTTTACCCCTTAGCAAAGGTAGTACATATACCTCTGTCTCAAATTGCAAAAGTGACCACCAAAAAAGATAAAGTGCATTGTGTTCTGTATTGAAAAGTTATCACAAGAGCAAGGATTCTGATTATCCTCATTGCGATAAATCTGAGGTTCTGCTAGGAGCCAATGTAAAAGGTTTAATCTTAACTTTGTTAATAACAAACAATGATGTGAGGAACTCACAAAACAAAGATAAGGCTTTATACCTAAATCTGTCTAACCGTAGATTTTTGCAGATTCTCACCCTCTCTCTCAGACTTAACTTGTTTCAAGTATTGCTGTTTAATCCACAATACATCTTTTCCTTTAATTTGTTTTATAATTTGCAGTTATCTCTGGTGTGGTTTTTGATGTGTATTATTTTTAGAGGTTTTTAAGAATTACAACTAGGCTTCCTCAAATTTTGCCCATGCACTTTTTGTTGATGATACAAAATTTTGCTTGGGTTGCTTCATGACATGCAAGTGCAAAGTATTCACTTTGATAAATGAGGGTGAGCTCTGGTGTGGTTTTTGAGAGATCAAGAATGTTGAAATACTTTGTGTTCATAGATCTTGCATTGAAGAGTGAGCATTTTAGATGTAGTGTTTATTTCCTCTTCCTGTCACGCTGCTCTGAGGGGGTAGTTTAGTGAAGTATGGGAGGAGGAACAGAGGCATGGGAGATTTTGGTAGGTGAGGTGGCTACTCTGGTTGCAGCTTGAGATTGGGTTGAAAGAGGGGTTATTGGGTTTGAGAATTTTGAGGTGTGAGAGGTTTGTGCATGCATGTGGGCTTTTGTGGAAAATATTGGTGTTGTAGGTTATGAACTGCCTGGTGGTTAGAATGGGTTGGTGATGGTATAAAGGGAGAGGTGTGATCAGGGAACCTAGTGATCATAAGCCTGTGCCTTACCTTGATTTTTGGTTTCCTCGCTTCAAGTGACATTGTCACTTGCTTGGGTTGTGGTTTTGCAGTTAGTGTGTTTTTTTTGATAGGTTGTGTGGTGCAGATGTTGTGGTTGAATTTGTTGTTCAAGAGGTGATATGGGTTTATGTTGGTGGTTGTTTTTGTCACCTTGTGAATATATATGAGGACTGTATATTTAGGATAGGGAGTATTTAGGGGACAGTAGTAGACATAGGGGGTCATTACGACCCTGGCGGTCAGAGACCGCCAGGGGTAATGTGGCGTCCGTACCGCCAACAGGCTGGCAGTACGGAGACCCATATTACGACCGTGGCGGTAGCGCCGCGGTCGCACTGCCGGGGTCGGCCGTTTCCCGCCGTTTTAGCCCCGGCTGTGATAATCCGCCAGGGCAGCGCTGCCCTGGGGATTATGACCCCCCTACCGCCAGCCTGTTTCTGGCGGTTTTCACTGCCAGGAAGAGGCTGGCGGTAAGGGGTGTACTGGGGCCACTGGGGGCCCCGGGCAACTTTTCACTGTCTGCATAGCAGACAGTGAAAAGCGCGACGGGTGCTACTGCACCCGTCACACGGCCGCAACACCGCCGGCTCCATTAGGAGCCGGCTCCTATGTTGCGGCCTCATCCCCGCTGGGCCGGCGGGCGTAAACTTGGTTTGCGCCCGCCGGCCCAGCGGGGATGTCGTAATGGGGTCCGCGGGAGTGCGGCTGTATTGGCGGCCGCACGGCGGTTATCAAGCTTGTAATGACCCCCATAGACTGTTTAAATAAAGAATTGCTTGCATGAAGCTTTAAAGATGGAGATTCAGACTTTATGACCATACATTTTCAACACCCTAAGAAGTCCACAAAACAGCACCCTTAACCTGAAACCCATCACCTAGTTGCCCTAAACCCTTGGTTTCAATCACTCTATTGTTCAGATGACCTCCGTCAATGCGAACGCCAGCCCTAGAAGGCAATAGGTATCCAAGCCCAAAACACTAATCAATAGAAACCCTAGCCTTAGAAGCCAAGGTTAGAATAAACCAATGAGTTGAGAGTGTCTGTTTTCTAAAATAAATGGGATGAAGATATAATCATAGCTTCTCCTTTTTTTAGGTGTTGCTTGACAATGTATTCAATATATTATAATGTGTATTCACCAATTGTTAAATTATGCGTAGAGTGGGCTTTGGCTCCACCCAGAGCAGTACCCCTCTGTTGTTTCATTCTTTTGGGTGTTTGATGTATCATTCCACCTTCCAATAAGTTCTTTGACTGGAATGCATGAGGGACTATTTTACATCTGTAAAGTATCATCACACAATTGGTCACATCCAAATCCTTATATCCTGTATGCCTTAAACCCAGAAAGCAATCCTATTTTGCTACTTTTTTCTCTTATTACCAAATTCAATAGGGCAAGCTTCATAGTGATAAATAGCATTTCTGCAAAGTACAGATGTGAACAGCACAAGTGACTGTTTGGGTTCATGTGTGTTTGTTTATTCAAGCCAGACCTTTTGGCTTTGCCAATGCTTGCTCTTGTTAGGCTACAAATGCAAGTTAGGCAGCTATTTGTGCTGAGATTCCAGATGGTTGGAGTTATCCTTACCAGTCTCTCCACGTGTCTATCAACCTATTATGAATTAAAGCCTAAAGAATGGGAAATAACTGCAGACTTTAATTTATCAGTTGGAATTCCACACTGAATTCTAAACTTCATTGGGTTTAGCGTAGACAATTACCACCTTCTTGGAGCAATGTTTGCAAGGAAGCCACTACAGGACACATGGTGAGGAAAATGGTTAGGGCGGAGCGAGGGACGAGAAGGGTTTTGCATGGCGGGTGGAGGGTTACATACCCTCATTTCCTTGTTGGAGGATTGGGAGACTGCGACCGAGTTTCAGTGCAACACAAACCCAATGCACTTTTGCTAGCTGGGTTTTCTTGCTGATTAAATGATGTTCAGTGTCCTATCATGTAGAACATCTAGCTGGAAGAACACAAACCCACTTAGAGTTGAACAGAAAATAGTTCCACACAGTCATCTGCCCTACTCAACTTGTAATCGAGACCCAAGTAGAGACAGAGAAGGCCTAACATCAGAGAAAAACATCAGAGAAAAATAGCGCTATGATTAATGGGTAATTAATTTTATAGATATTGCTATGGCTACAAGGCTCTAAAAAAATCATATTAGCAGAATTTAAATACAAAAAACAATCCTTGGGTTTTCTCTTTTGTCAGAAAGAAAGGAAGTTAGGGTACTGAGGAAAGAAAATGAGAATGCAATTTTGGAGAGGATTAGTGGAATAGGTGAAATTTTATAAATTGAAAATGTTGACACATGGAAACATCAGCAGCTTATTTTCACGATGACCTAATAATGTTCTTAATCTTTCTTCTAATTTGTAAATTATTTTCTGATGGCAATTGCATAAGGAGCACATTGATGTAATATGTAATTTATTTACAACATATACTAACAGACATAGCAGGGTGAATTTATCAAGGCTTTGCCCCATCGTAAAGTCATGCACAGTGGCACAAAGCCTTCATTTAGTATTTACTTTCCAGTACAAAACTTTCTTATGCTACAAAATTGCCCTTTGTGTATTGAAAGTAGTGCCTTAGACCACTTTGCATCACTTTGCGCCAAGGGGGGTGTTCCATTGATGGCCCTTGGGCATACAACAATACCACCAATGGTTTTCGATGCAAAGCCAGATCTGCACAGATTGTCAAACCATCAAACAACCTGGCTACTTTACGCAGGCACAAAGTCAAAGAAATGTTTTCATTTCTCCTTATATTTGAAACATTGCATGTGTGCTGGATCCTTCAGCACACATTCAGTGGGAGAAATGTTAATAAAAAAAGTCTAAGCATAAGATTTTGTACTGGAAGGGCACCCTTTTTTTAGTGCAGAGCCTATACTAAGGCTACACATACAGTTGTGTAGTAGGTGTGTGGGGAGTAAATATAAATATAGCACTGCACTGCTCTTTCCTCTTAGCACAACACAGTGCAGCAACCAAAGATTCTGCACTGCCTCAGACTATTTGTTTGGAAACCTGGCCGTTTGTCTTCTGTAAGAATTTGTACCTGTAAATGATAACTTAAAATCATTACCAACAAAACCAGTGAAGCTACTCCAATCACAGTTAGCAGACACATAGCATGAAAAACTGAATTCTTAAGAATGCTTGAAAGGGTGGGAGGGGAGTCTGACTTTACAGTGGTTGCCGAATATAGCAACTGAGACCAAAAAGGGACATTAAAAAAGTATGTGGCAATGATGTGCCTTATCATTTGGAAATAGTTGTTTGTGTGCAACAAGGCCTAGAAGGAGAGAAGTGCAAAAGCCTAGAAACATCTGCAATAACTGATGGTGTTTAAGTGCATGAATGAGATGAATTACAGAGAACATTTATAGAGTGTCCACCACCCTTCACTGGTCTCTTGGCAGCAGTTTGAAACACTGAGTAGCAAACTTGGTAAAACATCAGTTTTCCTGAAGCTTAGGTACATGGTTGAAATATTCATGTCTAGAGGTCATGAATTCCATGACATAGGTGCCTCCATTAAGAATGAATGACTCCTTCTGGGTTGTGATTGCATTTAGTGACCCTTAAATGATACTTACCTTATGGAGAACACATAGCTAGCAGCGAGTTGATATAGACATTCAAACACAATGCATAGGAACTTAAATGCAATGTAAGCTGAAAACCAATGTAAGGCACTACAAACAGATGAGATGTGATCTCTTCTTTCCAAATCATAGACTTCCCAAACTGTTGAATTTTGAGCCTTTTGGAACCTTCCCAAGAGTTTCGTAGTATAGCCAGTGTAAATATAATTGCGGTAGCCTAGCCAGGCATTTGCTGTAGCCCCAACCACAAATGCATGGTTCTTCAGGTATATGGGTTCACAGTAGATGTTTGAGTCTTTTCATTTTATAGAAGCAGTTAGTGCATGTCCCTAAGGCTTAAGGGTTCCTCTTCATCATGCAGAATCATCCCTTTTTTGTCTTTTCCACATGGTTCAGTTGCAACCTGTTAGAAACTGGGTTTCTAGTTGGCAGACGTATGCACCCAGTCCAAGTAGGGACCACAATCCTAGTCACAGTAAGTCACAACAAAACCTAAATTATCCTGTGCTCACCCTCTGGTAGCTTGCACATAGCAGGCAGGCTTAACTTAGAAGGCAGTGTGTAAGGTATTTGTGCAATAACTCATACAGTAACACAATGAAAACACCACACAAAGTACTCCACACCAGTTTAGAAAAATAGATAATATGTATTTGAACAAAACAAGACCAAAACGACAAAGGTCCAATACACACGGGTCGAGATATCACTTTTTAGAGGTTTAAGCCAGTCTTAATCCATAGGAGTCAATGGATGTATCTATTTAGCACAAGGTATCTCAGATTTGTCAAAAACAAAGATGATGTGGGCCACAGGGGAGGTTGGGTGCTGGAAAGCAAAGCAATGCATCGAATCTTTACTGAGCACAGGAGGTGATGTGTAGATTCATTCCATGTGTATGAGAAACGTTGGTTCCGTACTGGCAGGGGAGGTGATGCATCAGTTCTTTCATCACAGGAAAGGTGATGCGTTGATTTCCGGACACACAGCCTTGGTTACTTATTGCGGTGCACGGTTGGTGACAAACTGATGCCCTGGGATGATGCGTGGATAATCCAGATGCGCTCTCATGATAGAACCATGGTGAGACAGGTGCTGTGTTGACTTTGCAGGGGATGCATTGATTTTTCAGCCATGGGACAGGCGTTGTGTCGATTTTTCCAGCGTGTCGCTTTTAGGCATGGATTTTTCTTTTAGATGAAGTCTTCGATGGCCCTGAGACTTCTCAACAGGAAACAAGCTGACAAGCTGTTGCAGATCACTCATGGTGGGAAAGCAAAGTGCTTCCAGTAGAGTCTGTGAGCAGCAGGCAGCAGGGCAACAAGCAGGAGAGCAGCCCTTCCAGAAAAGCAGTCCAGATGAGTCTGTTGGGCAGCACTGCAGTCATTCTGACAGAGTCCAGTTGTAGGGCCAGAAGTGCCTGATTTTGAGGGGGTCACAGACCCTTTATATAAATATATATATATATATATATATATATATATATATATATATATATATATATATATATACCCAAATGTGCCTTTGAAGTGGAGGAGACTTCAAAGAGATGTTTTGAAGTGCACCAGTTCCCCTTTCAACCACGTCCTGTCTGCCAGGAGACCTGTGTGTGGGAAGGGTTATCAGTTCTTTGTGTGGGGTGAAGCCTCTACCTTTTGAAATGCAAGTCGGAGCCCCTCCACCCCTTCTGCCCAGGAAGACCCATCAGTAAGCAGATTAATGCAGATCCAGCTGAGTGTCCTGTGTTTATGGCTGTCAGGGTAGAATGTACAAGGGAAGCTGTCCACCAGCACAGACCAGACTTGGATTGAAGACAGGATGTAAGGCACAGAGAGCAGTAAGTGCAGAGAAATACCTACCTCCATAAGTGGCATTACTGATATAGTAATGTTAAATACAACTTCACCAGCAAGCAGGATGTCTCACTACCATTAAACATAACAATACCACTCCTTTCAGATCAGAAATTAACACTTTAGAGCATATAAGAGAATTTCCAATGCAGGTTTATGAAAGGAGCAGGCTTTACAATAGTGAAAAACGACTTTTGGAGTTTTTCACTACCAGGACATGGAAAACTTGCAAGGACATTAGCATCCTGCACTATCGACTACGTAGGGCCTATTTTAGGGGTGACACGTGTAATAAGTGGGGAGTTTAAGACTTGACAAGTAGTTTTTAATGCTAAGTTGAAGTGGCAGTGAGACTGCACACACAGGCCTTGCAATTGCTGGACTAAGACATGGTTAAGGGGCTACTTATGTGGGTGGCACATTCAGTGCTGCAGGCCAACTAGTAGCATTGAATTTACAGGCCCTGGGCACATATAGTGCACTTTACTAGGAACTTATAGGTAAATAAAATTTGCCATTTGGGTAGGAGCCAATGTTAGTATGTTTGGGGAAGAGAACACAAGCACTTTAGCACTCGTTGGCAGTGGTAAAGCATGCAGAGTCCTAAACCCAGCAAAAACGAGATCAGAGAAATGGAGGGAGACAGACAAAAAGGTGGGGGAAGACCACCCTAAGGCTGTCAAGTCCAACATTTGTCCCCCCAGCTGAAAGTGGGAAGAGATACCCAACCCCTTTGGAGCTCTCTTCACTAAGGCAGAAGAATCTGGGGAGATCATCATGGCTGGCATGGTCATTCCCCAGGCGATGCTACACTATAAAGTCCATTCCCTGTAGGGAGATCAACCACTTCAAGAGTTTAGGATTTTCACCCCCCATGTGCATGAGCCACTTAACGGACCTGTGGTCTGTCTGAACCCAGAAGTGAGCCCCAAACAGATATGTTCTCAGCTTCTTGAGTGCCCGGACCACATCTAATGCTTATCGTTCAATGGCACCCCACCTCTGTTTCCATGGATGTGACCTCCAGATAATGAAGGCTGCCAGTTGGTCTAGGCCCTCCTCATTCAGCTGTGCTAAAACTGCTCCCATGCCATGCTCTGAAGCATCCATCTACACAATGAAGTCCTTGGAGTAATCAGAGGTCCTGAGCACAGGTACTGTGCACATGGCTTTAAAGAATCAAAGGCTTTCCGATAAGCCTCTGTCCAGATCACTAATCTGGACTGCTTCTTAGAAGTCAGCTTGGTTAAGGGGGCAACAATGGTGCCATAGCATTTAATGAATCTTCTGTAGTAGCCTGTGAGGCCTAGGAAGGCTCTCACTTTGGTTTGGGATTTAGGTGGTTGCCAGGCCATGATGGTTTTAGTCTTGACCTGGAGGGGCTGCACCTTGCCACCACCTACTAGTTGTCCCAAATACATCACAGAACCCTATTGAATCTGGCACCTGCTGGTCTTACTAGTCAGGCATGCCTGTTGCAGGGCCCAAAGCACCTCTTGGCAGTGATGCAGGTGTTCCTCCCAGCTGGCACTATAGATAGCAATGTTCTTTAAATAGGCGGCACAGAAAGCTTCCTTGGCAGCCAGGACCCTGTTAACCAACCGTAGGAAGATGGCAGGGCCATTCTTCAAGTCAAAGGTCATCACCGGAAATTGGTAATGACCCTCAAGTGTTGAGAATGCCAATCTCTCTTTTGATCCCTCAGTCAAGGTAAACTGCCAGAAACATGGTGTTAAATCAAAGGTACTGAGGAATTTGGTAGCACCAAGCCTGTCAATTAGTTCATCAGCTGTGGGGATGTGGTGTGCGTCAGCGTTGGTGACAGAATTGAGGCCTCTGTAGTCCATGCAGAACTAAAGTTCTGGTTTCGTGCCTAGTGGGGCAGACTTTGGTACACACACTAAGGGGCTGGACAAGAGACTGCTGGAGGGTTCAATCACCCCTAAAGCTAGCATCTTGGAGACTTGCTCCAGGCTCTCACCCTGTCTGACAACCCGTACATTTTGTTCTTTACAGGGGTACTGTCTCCCGAGGGTGCACAGATGTGTGAGGCAAACTATCCCAACAACTTGTAGTCATCTTGCTGCTCTGGGATCCTGGAGGCAGAGAGGTTGACACCTTCCACTGACCCCTCATGTTTTTGTGGAGAGAGGAGGTCAGGGAGAGGTTCACTCTCCTCTGCCACACCATCATCTGTCACAATGAGCATGCTCACTTCAGACCTCTTGAAATGACATAGCACCAATGCAGGCACCCTGGGATCATGGTGCAAGGGTGCCTGAGTTGCAGGCAGGATTGTTTTTGTCCATTAAGGGACACCCTGCACAAAAACAATTCTCTGTGGTATTTTCCTCTTTCCACCTGCTTTGTAGAATGAGGAAAAACAAGGAGAAATGGTGTAGCATTTTGACACATTCCCAGGTCTACCACTAATGGTAAGTTTGGGAATCTGCCAATATTAATGGCTGGATGTGTGGGAACACCCAAGGTTTGCTCTTGCAATGCCTCCATGGGGCAGAGTAACGCAAGGAAGTGATTTGCGCTGCCTTGCGTTACTTCCAGGGGAAACTCCTCCGCAGTGGCGCAGGAGCGTGGCCCCCGGGTCAAGAGCCAGGAGATAAAAAAAAACACCAATAGTTTGATATTGTTTTATTTTTCATCTGGTGGCTCAGCCAGCAGTGCAGGGACAGGCAGGGATCGGCCATGGGAGGTGAGAGGAGGAGAGAGTGAACAGCTGGACTAGAAAATCTGTACAGACCCCAGAGTTGTGTCTGAGCTGCGCTCTGAGCCGCTCAGACTAGCATGAAAGCAGCGCCAGGATTGCTGGGGAGCCTGTGCTTGTGTTCCAGTGAATGCTGGGACACCGGAAGAAGAGCGTGAGGTGGCAGGAGGCGACGAGCTGCAGCGACAAGAAAGATAAGTGTTCATATTTTTTTTTTAAAGGTGTTTCTCCGTCCCTTTCATTCCCCCTCTGCCCTCCTCCTTAACATTTGTGGCAGCCGCACTGTTTACTCCAGGTTTATCAAGCCACTCAAATCTGACTTTTATGCTGCATACATTTATGCCCCCTTGTGTGATGCAAGAGCGATGCAACAATATTTAAAAAAATGTCCTTAACTTTATAAAAACCTAAGGTATAAGGCTAGGACTTGTAAAGTCACTGATTTGTTAGTGAATGTGACTCTTGATGTTTACAGTAACGAACAAAAAAAAAAACATTAAAAACCAATACTAATCTAAGTTCCTCAGTGCTGAAGAAATCAAGAATGATGAAAAGACATGCCCATGTTTAGTCTTTAGAAATTTAGTCAGGACATTTTGCTTCAGACATTGATCTACAATTTCATAAGAGGAAACATGGCCTGTCACGCATGTGTACAGATGAAGGTTGTTGTGTGGACAGATGTTCCATCTAGCCCACATATTGCACTTTCTGACTGATCCTTTGTTTAATTCCTGTGGAAGCGAATGCACTGGAGGTGCTATATAAGGATTTCATGTTCACTATCAACAGAGCATAAGGTCTAGTAAACTAATTAGAGTGAAGGCTGCCCCCTCACCAGTCTATGCGAGAACTGACAGTGGGTGGCGGCTGAGATTGTAATGAAAGCACAGGCTTTTTTTTTTAACCTGTGCCACTGGTAAAGATATCCAGTGGTTATATGTAGCATCACTTCAATCGCATAACTGGGACCTTTATTTATCATCTTATTTGTTGGGGTGAACTGTGCAATGTAGGTCTGTTTTTCTGTAATATGCTGGATTTATCAGAGGAACTCTATCTGCTGTGCCTTTCTGTGATGTTTGAAGGCAAGCTAAACTCAGTGCTTAATTTGAGCCCACCGGCAGAGAAAAACACAAAAGAGGGAAGGAGAAGGAATAGGAAGATGGAAAAACACTGACAAAGGGAGAAAACAGTGCGAAAAGTAATTGCAAGTGTGAGCTAAAGAGGCAGGGAAAGTCAGTGGCAGATAAAAGAGATATGAGGTGGAATCAGAATACGCAACATTGGTATTCAGCAACTGAATACTGATATCCCTAAATGAGGGCTTCTGTGCAAACTTTGGGCCCTAGCCAAGTTAAGCACTGGCTAAACTTGTACATCTCAAGAGGAAGAGCAAGGTAAAGCTGTCTCTGTTGGCTAAAAGATGTCCTGAGGAATCAATAGTTCACCTCCAGCTGTCAGACTAAAGATGCCTGCTCTCTGGAAGTCGACAGAGGGCATGGATAATTGAAGGATTGCCCAATGTGGTGAGATCGACTGTGTGTTTACTTCCGGAAACAAATGGAACCTTCAATCAACTCATTTCAGACATGATAGGTTCCAAAGGGATTTTCCACTGCACTTTAAGGCTTCGAGTTTGGACAAAAAATCTAACCCTTGTGCGTAGGAATCTGTATTCTCTGTTTTGTATCACACCTGTGCAATTTTACTATG
This sequence comes from Pleurodeles waltl, assembly GCF_031143425.1. NCBI lineage: Eukaryota > Metazoa > Chordata > Amphibia > Caudata > Salamandridae > Pleurodeles > Pleurodeles waltl. The sequence goes on along the minus strand of NC_090440.1, from coordinate 1,188,263,043 downwards.
TCAGATTTCATGAGGTTTGACCTGCGAAAGGCATCAGGGAAACATGTCCCAGAATACAGCAGAACAGGCAGAATTATGTGTAGTAAATACTTCTACCACATGACAAGTCTCATTCCTAAGCTGAAAACTTGAAATAGTAGGTACTTACCTTGCATTGTAAAGACCTCATGTTATGGTAAAGGGATTTAACCAGGGTGGTAAATTCCACCCCTATTTTGATCAAGTTATAATCAGGGCTCGGATTTATGATTGCACACCAGGGGCAGCACCTCCACAAGAGGATGAGCGTCCGTCGCCCGCTAAAAAAAATGCCCCAGAGCTGAAATCTTTCTTTATTACCATTTTATTTTTCAGCACCCCGTCCTGAACCCAGAGTCAGAATGGGGCGAAGTCTCTTCTGCTCTGCTGTTAAGTGATGGCAGCAGGGAGCTTGCACTTTAGTTTAAAGTGCGCATGTCCCTTTGACCGGCCATCTTGTGATAGCCAGCCTGACATCCGCACCTCAAACTTCTTTAATCCAGCTGTTTTAAGACAGCTGGGTTAAAGAAAGCACAGGCCTCCAGCACTCTGATTAGCACTGAGAGAGGTCACTCTGACCAATCCTGACACTGGTTTCATGCTTGTTACCTGTATGAAACTAGCGTCAGGATTTGTTAGCGCTGTTTCCTCGACCCCGCATTGCGTTGGAGCCACAACGAGAGGAGGGCATCATGAGGAGAGGGAGATCCATCACGTAAGTGCCTTTTTCCAAACCCCGCCGTAAATACAAACCAGCTGAAACTGTAGCGCACGGCTGGCTCAGGCTTTTCTCTCTCTTTCTATAGCCAAGAAAACTATCTCTGTACCCCATTATCATTCAGGAGATATATCGGTTTAAATATGTGGTTGCCCTTTAGTCCAAAATTCTTGTATCTAGTAGGTTAGAGGGAACACGTGGGTCCAATAGACTCCCCTGATACTTTGGAGTTGCCCACCATTGAAAACTAGCGGCCAGGACTTTTTTTTTTTGTTATCTCTCCTAAATGTGGGTGCCATCTGAAATTTAGCACCAGTATTAATTCAGTTTTAAATTACTTACCCCAACATTGACCTGTGGAGCGAGAGGCTCAATTTTGATAACAACCTAGACCCAGGAAAAATTTCTGTTACACTGGCATAATCTTAAATAATGCCAGTAATTTTGAGTTTTGCTTGTTATGTGAAACTCCCGATATTGTTCCATTTTGCGGCATTGCATAATCATGCGCTGTATGCAATTTACTGTGCCTGCGTGCAAGGGAATAACACGGACAACTTAAAAGAAAGTGACTTCTCTTAGTGGCACGCGTGTTTTTTGCACTATTTCCCAAGCTTCAAATGCCAGTAATACATTTCACATAATTCTGTGTAATTTTCGTATATGCTCCTAAAATTTCCCATAATTGTGCAAAAGCAAAATCTAAAGATGTTGCACACTACTTTAGACACCAATCTACTAGCATCAAATGCATAATCACAATTTGCGTGAAAATACAAGGTCACCGTGGGTGATTAGATTTGCATGTTCTCCCTATTTCTGAGCATTCTAGTGTTTTTTAGCAGCCTACGTTGTGCCCAACTGTTTTTCCATGCACTGCACACAGGGTGCCTAAGAAACTAGGATAAAGAATAGACACATCAATGAACACTTGATTTATCACAGGATTCTCTGTGACAGCTTTGCTTGGGAGAACAGGTATTGTAAAACCTGCCATAATAAAAGCTTTTAGACCAAAGAGTCTACAAAGATATTCCTGAAGCTTCAAGGGTATTTAAAATGTAGCATCTAGTCACAAAGCGCTATAATTTTGTCGCTTCATATTCCAGCTCTTGAAAGTGCTAAGACCTTCCGGTTTTCTAGTGTCCTTAATTTTAACTCATACATTCCCCTACATACGTTCCCCACAGATAAATAAATACATAATAATTTTAAAATTCAAAGGGGCAGATTTAAGAGCACCTTGCACCATAATATCACCACATTAGTGTCATTGTTTTGTATGCTAATGTGGTGATATTATGGCAAAAATGCTGCGCCCGTTTTACAAAGTGGCGCGATGCATGCATTGCACGACTTTGTAACCACTTGCGCCAAATTATGCCTGTGCCAGGCATAATGTACGCAAGGGGAGCATTCCTCGTTGGGGGGGCCAAAAAAATGGCAAACGAAATCTAAAAGGTTTCTTTGTGTCATTTTTTTCGGCATTTTTAATGCACACCATTATTTGCGATGGTCCCCTATATACTGCCTGCATGTTGTGCAGCATTCTAAATACGGCGTACACATGGTGGCGGTAGTGGGACGCTAAGGGGCACCCAGAAAGTGGCACTGCACTGGGTGCAGCGCCACTTTCCTCAAATCTTCCCCATAGTGTTGACTGGGTATGAACATGTCGGTTGAGATTATTAAATTGAACACTATATGAGTTTCAAATCTGCTACAATCTCCTGAGTAAGCCTTGACTTACTCATATTTCTGCATAATTCTCTGCTCAATAACTGCCTCAATACTAGTTCTTTCACAGTTAAAGGAAATTAGTTTGGAAGCCGTGTACCAATGAGACACTAACCACCTCTCCTGGAAGCACGATCCATAAATTAACTGCACTGATTATTAGAACCAGTTTCACCATACTGATTGTGGGACCTTCTCCTAGGTCATGGGCAGTTGGTGACGCATATGCAGAATCTGTGTTTCTTACAATCTACCATCATTGGTGTTCTAGGCCGAGGAACTTTTCCACTTCAATTGGGAAATGAAGCTACTCCCTTTTACTCAAGACTCTCCAAGAATAGCGAGTGTGCAGTCCTCACATACTCCAGTAGATCATACGTGGTTTGGGATGCAGCTAGTGTAAGACATAAGTAATAATATTCAATAAATCCAGCACCCAGTCAGAGATATATCTTTTAAAAATGTTTATTTATTTATGTGTAGGAAAGTATTGTGGTTTAAACTAGGATATGAAACCAAACACAGTCATAGAGCATATGCAGTGGAAAGCTGCAGTACAAAAACATGTCCTCTATATGGACAGCTCTATCATACTGAGAAAGGTTTAGGGCTTCTCATTTGCTTACCATTACTCACAAATCTCAAATCTTTTACTGCGGAATTGACTCACTGTAGCTGTTAGGTCAAAGTCTCGTGTGGAACAAAAAGGTATTACGCTTTCCATGATGTGTCTAGCCTCTGAGGTGGTTTCTGAGAGTGTTTGTGTGCCGAGTGGGATTCTTAGGGCCAGATGCAGTAAACTCAAATTTTGCAAGTTGCAAATTGCGAGTCAGACCGACTCGCAATTTGCAACTCGCAAAATTGTATGCAGAAAGGTGTCTCAGACACCTTCTGCTACTCGCTATGGGGTCGCAAAGACCCACCTCATGAAAATTAATGAGGTGGGTCGCATTTTGCGACCCCATAGCGAGTCCCTGCACTCACAGGGATGGTGGCCTGCTGGAGACAGCAGACCTCCATGTCTGTGACTGCTTTTGTAATAAAGCAGTTTTTTTTTTTAATTGCAGCCCGTTTTCCTTAAAGGAAAACGAGTTGCAATACAAAAAAATTATGAAACCATTTGGTTTCATTTTTTCAGAGTAGGCAGTGGTCCATTGGACCACTACCTGCTCTGAAAAATTATTTTTAGCGACATTCACAAAGGGAAAGGGGTCCCATTGGGACCCCTTCCCGTTTGCAAATGAGTTACCACCCACTTCAAGTGGGTGTTAACTGCGAATTGCTTTGCAACTGCTTTCGCGGTCACAAAGCAATTCTGCATCGCGGTGCGAGTCGCAAATAGGAAAGGAACACCCCTTCCTATTTGCGAGTCGGATTCACATTTTGCGAGTCGGTACCGACTCGCAAAATGTGAATCAGCATCGCAATGGCCATTTTGCATGTCGCAAACTGCGTTTTTCGCAGTTTGCAACATGCAAAATGGTTCCTACATCTGCCCCTTAGTTGGCTGAACCAAGATGCCAGAGAATCTGCAAACATACTACAAAAATAAAATGCCTAAAGGTCAACTGCTCAAACTGAAGAGAAGTCCATGCCAAACCAAAAATTATGTTTGTTGGTGTTTGAGGGTGCCAAAGGCCAGTTCCCAAAGCCCAAAAAAATCTTGGGGGACTTGTATGTACCTTAGTGTAGGAGGCTGGCCCTCTATGTAGTGTGCAAAACTAGGTCCAGACAACCACACGTTGGTATACAGAGGTAAAAACTAGACCACCCAATGCTATAATTTTTATGTTAGCTTAGTCGAGCAGTTAAGCTAATCTTGGAGAAGTGCAAAGCATTTGTTGGACACACAATATCAATAAAAGAGACCACACACTCAAAAGAGTAACTCAACACCAATTAAAAAAAAAAACTTCAGATTTTTATATAAATGTTAAGACCAAGATCGGGTAAGTACTTTTTAAGTTATGACTTTTTGAAGTTTTATTAAAAACAGTCTTTCTGTGTGTAATTACGCACCCTAGAAATCAATGGAAAAATATTTGAAAATTCACAGTAATCAGATAATGTGCTTACCAGTGTCTCCTTTTGCAGGTTAGTCAAGGTCATCAGTGGTAACCCTGGACCGGCTGGAGAAGTTTGGGTGGCTCCGAGCTCCAGCGAGAGCAACTGCAGAAAGTTTATGGAGCTGTTGCCAGGCCTCTGTGGGCACCACTTAGAAAATTGCTGCACTGGTGGACTTAGAGGAACATTCGGTAGGTCCCCTTGGACTGTCGAGGTTGTGAGGGGTTTGAAACCCACTAGGGCACAGCTGGTTATTCCATGTGTGGCACAGGGTGGCTGTGTGCAGATCGAATCAGTGAGCTAGGAGCTGTGCATAATGGTGCCCTTGGAAGCAGGAGGTAGATATCTTAGAGGGTTGTTTGCAGATTAGCAGGTGCACCCAGGTGAGAGGTCTGGGAGATTCCTAAAGTCCCTTGATGAGGGCTTCCTTCTAGTCCTTCTATTGTTCTGGAGTGGACGGTCCTTCTGGGTTTTCGGATGTGAGGTGACCAGTACCTGGGGCTATTGTACAGTTTGGCCATTGGAGGGTGCAACGCCACCAATCTTGGCTCACTGGTGGGGTTTGCACTCACTGTCCAATGAATGAGGTTTGGCCTGGCTGCGGTGTCCAGTTTCTTGGTCAGCAGCTGGTCAGGGAAGTGGCCTTCACTGGGTCTTGGGTTTCTTGGTGTTGCAGAGTGATGCTTTTCTTTGGAGGGTGATCTTGGTGAATTTTGAAGAGTGGAGGTCCTCTGAGGTTTTGTAGAGTCCGTCCAATGCCCAAGTAACCCCTCAACGACGATTGTCGGATGCTGGGTGCAGCAGGCAGGGTTTGGCACCTTTTCTTGGTGCAGCAGGACGTCAGTTCTTGAGTCTTGGGTCTTCTTTCATCAGTTGAATCCGATTTCTTGGTCTAGGGAGGCCCATTAAGTACTGTATTTAGTGGGTGTTTAAGGCGGTACCTGGTAGTAACCAATGGGTCACCTACCTAAGGGTGGCTACACCCACTAGGTGACCACTTCCTGTGGCAGCAGTCACTTCCCTACACCTGATTGGCTATTTTCCTTCCATTCAAGATGGAGGAAAATGAAATGGATATGTCACCTTGCATGTAACACCTTATGGGTGGTGCAAGCTGGGGTGACCACTCCTCCTACCCTTTGTTTGTTTTCCCACTGTTGCTCCTACCAAAAGTTAGGGTTTGCAACCAGGGCAGCCATCTGCTGTTAGCAGCAGGCCCGGGTCGAGTTTCAAGGGCGATATACCCTTTGAAGCTCGCCAACAGGGCAGTGCACATTCCTGAGGGAGGGGGCGCTAACACCTCCACTCAGGAAGGGCTTTGTTCTGAATCCTAGAGAGCAAGATCTCTCATCCCGGGGATTCAGAATCTTTTCAGGCACTGGCAGGCTGGTTGTGACCGGCCAGCTACCATGGTAGGGTGGTTAGATTTTTCAAGTGGCACCTCTAAGGTGGCCCCTGGGTATATTTTGTAAGAAATTCAATAGTGGTACCAGTTTGGATTTATCATCCTGAGGTGTTTGATACCACCAACTTAGGATTCGGAGTAGCCATCATATAGCTGTGAAACTCGTACTGGAAAATGTCCAGCACATGCATTAAAATGGCTGCTCTGTTCATTTACTATGTCCCAGGTTTCGCAATGACACAGTAGGGGCATATTGCTCATGCAGTTATGCCCTCACATACCATATAGTGCACGCTCCTTAGGACTGGAAGGCCTGCCCGAGAACTGCCTTCTCTATAGGGCATGCAGTGTGTAGTGGACAGAGCACACAGGCTGGGTGCCATGTCGAGTTTGTCTTTTAGGATTGCCCAAGAACACTCAGCCTGCAATGGCAGTGCTGAGTGCTTTTGCATGCATGGCCCTAGAGAATGGCACAATCTGTACTGCTGCCCTCAGGGGCCTACCCTTAGTACCCTGTGCCCTGGGTACCTGAGTACCATTTAATAGGGGCTTATAGTGGCAGCTAAAGGTGTTGCCAATTGTGCCAATGCATCACAACAGTTTTAGGGAAAGAGAGATGGCTCAAGGAACCTGGTTAGCAGGGACCCTGCACACTAACAAGTTTGAGGCTACATCACATACCAGGCAAAAAGATGGGAGGCTAACCATGACAAAAGAGGCCTTTTCTCACACTTAGCAGGGTTCACAAGGTCAGAGTAAGCAAGGTGTCTTCAAACTGAGGGGTGGACCCCCTAGAGGGTTCTGAAGTGACCCCAGGAGGAGCACCAGGCTCAGGCCAAAAGAAACATTATGCTAATAACAGGGCTTTGTTTTAAACTGAAACAAATGAACAGCAGTAAACCACTCTGTAATGGGCCATCACTAACATGTTTTGTAATTTAGATTCAAGCTGGGAGTATGAGTCAAAAGGGAAGGGACTCCAAATACTCTTCAAATCCCCCACCCCACTTCTAATAATCACACTGTGGATACTTTACCATGATAGTAAGGCCTGCCTGACCAAAATAGTATGTTTGGCATCATGTATTTGATTACAGTTTTACAACAGTAACAGAACTTAACTGCATTGTTTAAATAAGTGTGGACATATTTAAACATTGTCAATTTAATAGAATAATTGTGAAAAGTTTGGAGTGGGGGCCCGATGACATTTCCCCACTGGGGGTGGGGGGGCATGGCATTAAAAAGTTTGAAGACCACTAGTGTAAGCCCTGGCCTATGTTCCCCTGATGTAGAAAAACCACAATTACGGATCCCATCTGTCTGGACGGCATCTCTGTGACAGAAGCGAATCTGCTTGTATGGGGGATGAGGGCGCTGCACAGTTTTAAAATGCAGGGATAACCGTTTTTACAAGAATACGGCGCACCACTGTGTTTCCCCCATGCTAAATTTAGCTGCCAGCGCAGGCATCCTTGCATCCTGCGTTGAGGGCATTGATTGTTTATGTGCAGGAAGGTGCCCTTTCCTGCACATAAACAATCTACAATGGTGATTTGGCAATTCTATGTGTGCTGTGTAATGTAGCAAACATAGAAGTACCAAACGTCATTTTTTAATGGAACACCTTCCTGCATATAAACAATAATTTATGGTGATTCTGCTCTTTCTATGTGTAGTGCAGAGTGCAGCACACATAGAAAACTCAAAAAAGAGGAGAAATGAAAGCATTTCTCTTTGTTGCACCATACTAACGCCATCCCTACAGATTCTTGTAAATCTGGGGCAGCATCAAAAGCAATGGGTGTTGCGGTGGAATGCCCACAGCAACACCTATTGCACGCCCCTCTGACACAGAAAACTGCATCGGAGGGGCCTATATTTACAAATTGGCATTAAGCCATAAAAAGTGGCTTAGCACCACCTTGTAAATATGCGTAATGCACAGTGCCACTAGAGCGTCACAAAAAGGGATGCTCCTGTGGTGCTATGGTGCTTGTAAACATGCCCCTAAATGCATTCATTGGTGTTCAATGACAGCCCTTTGGGTTACCATTTAAAAGCCAAGCTGATCTCTCAAACAATGTCCAATGCAGGTAGGACCGAGCCTACAAGTCAATACCCAAAGATTTGGGATGAAGAGGACAAATCTCTGCCTCAATCTCAGACTGGAAAGGGGAAGATAGCATCCAAATGATGAGGAGTGGTATCCAAGGTGAGCTTGGGATAAACAAGGGTCATCACACCAAATGTGTTAGACTGCGCTCTGCTGGTTCTTAACCCTCGTGATTACATCAGTCACAGAGCAGATCTATCCAGCAGGGCTGTAAGGACCTTGTAATTGTTAATGTCTAACGTACTTAAGATGGCCTCTTCACTGACATTAGATGTGTCTGTTGGACGTTGCTTGCATTTTCCTTGTTTGGGACCTACTCTCTATGCTAGACACCCAAGCCTCAGTTGCCTGTCAACAACACATGCTAAGCATCTCCAGTGGGTTAATTGGTTGTCATATCAATTAAGGAGAAATAGCAAGACAGGCCAAACATATTGACAGGGAGGCAGTGCGTTCACAGTCCTGTAAGCACATTCCTCACTTCACCCTAGCTTCCCTTTTCCCCGAAGTTGGGAGTTCTAGGAATCATTCAATACGTTGTTGTTAAGTGATTCGTAATATTAGTAGACATTCACTTAATACATTTCCCCCAAAAAAGCTGCTCTATTAAAATGTTGGCAGCAGCGTTGTTTAGCGTGATGACTGACTCCATTCAGAAGCAGCTATCATTTGAGCACCTTCGCTTTTACAGATCCACTTGCTGCACCTGGTCGCTGGCCTTTCTCTGAGTCCCGGTCACATTCTCATATGTCCCGGCCAGGAGCCTATTACAAACAGCAGATGAATGAGCATCCAAAGGAGAGAAATCTGAACCCGGGGGGAGTGGCAAGAATTCATTCGATGATTTTCAGTTTTCAAATGGTGTAAGTTCACTTTGGTGTAAAGTTCCTGAACTGATGACCAAAAACTAAACTAAATGTGACACGCATTGTATTCAATTGGCTGAGTAGAAATCAGTGGCATTGCAATAAAACCCTCGATACTGGCAGGTTTTGCACGCCCTAAGCATCTAATCTAGCGTGACGAGTGTATGCATAGAGTTTGCTCCCATGAGTGGGAACTCTTACATAAATATTACTCTCTTGCAATTCAATGCTTTAGAAACATGAATAAAGGTGTGTAAATGCACGGTTCTAACCAGAGAGCAGTAAACTGGATGTTTCACAGGTTAGAGGGTCCTAACCGTACAGACCCATAGAAATTTACACCTAATATCTGTATTATCTCGCATTATCTCTGTCTTGGGGGCTTTTGGTTCTTTAAAGAGAATTGGTTATTTCCCTTCTTTGTTCCATTCCTCACAACGATACAGTGTCATAATGCCTGACACTTTCACTCCATGGCAAAGTCAACCTGATGGGTACTTACAGTTGCTGGTCTCACATTGATTTAGGTAAAATTGGACATGCAATCAATAGAACAGAATGATTTGAACGGAAGTCTATAGGGCTTCCAAAAATAGCTTGAAGGCCATGGTAAGCAGTGCTAACTGTTCTTTACAGTTATGTTGTGATGCTGACAAAGTGTTGTTTCTTTTTTCTAGTTTTGGTGATTCGTTGAGTATGCATTGAGAGACACAGCAATAGGACAAAAAATTATGTAGCCTAGAAATGGAGAAAGAAATGAGTCAATTGTTCTCGTTATAAGTCCATTGTGGAGTGGCATAAAAATAAAAAGCAAGGAAGAATGGAGGAAGAATGCAATAGAGTATGTGTGCACAATATTGAACCTATGTGCTGGATCTAGGCCAAATGTTCACTATATTCACAATACATAACATAGACCTGATTATAGCTGCCCTGCAATTATGGTCAATCCACTTAACATAAATGAAAGTGCTTTTTTGCTTGTTAATAATTTTGTGCGTCTTTGACAAATATGCATGAAGCTTTGAACAATAAAAGTATACATGCGGGTAAGAATGACTCTCTAAAGTTAGGTGCAGATTGGGTCAAGTTAAGAAACGTTATGGAGAAGTCACAAAAGTGAAAGATTTGATGATGGATTACTAAAAAAATCGGCAAAAGAATCTGCACCAAACGTGTCATTGTGACAGGTGCTTTTCCTTTTTTCTGTGTGCTTTTTTTGTGAGTGTTTTTTATGCAGTTTAATATTTATTATCAAGAAACGGTGGAATCTGAATAGCTGAGAAGAGCTAATCATTTTACCTCTGAAAACCATTTCTCCTGGTTTTACCCCTGCTTTGCTGGTATTGGTGATAAAATGGGCTTAAACCAGACCACAACCATTCACCTATTCTGACAATTATTTAGCTTTGCAAGTTATTTCAACCGACGTATTAATATGTTGTACAACCATTGTTCTGATATATTATGGTTGTACCTAAATATATCGACCTTTGCCTGGGTGTATTACTCTTTAATCAGATAAAGCGAGCTATGCCACAACTAATAAAACTTTGCCCACAGTTATCAAACTTCGCAAAGCTATTTCGGCCCATGTCATAGAAGCAACTATTTAAACAAATATACCAAACTTTGACAGCTTTGTAAATCGGTGACTGAAATATCAACCTTTTGTGCCAAGTTATGCCCAAACAAAGCATTAAATGCCTTGTGAGGTTAACAATTGTTACATGTGTCAACATACTTCTAGGTTAATTCAACATTTGGCAAGATAATTCACCCGTTGCCGAGACGAAACAGTGTTTGCCCACGATTTCTGAATACTTTGCCAGATATGTCTACCTTTTTTTCAACTGTTGAAACCATAGTGTTGGACGGGAGATTGTGCCTGGTAAAAGATAAAACTTAGGCTTTTTCATTACATCAGTAACCAGTGTGTCAAAAAAGCTTTCAGTTGATTTGGAAAAAAATCTCAGGGATATATGCAGAGCCCTCGGTGTGTATGTGCGCACACAGCATCACAACCTACTTAAATGCTGCTCCCTTTTCAGTGCTGTTTACTTGTCACCGCGGCCTGTAAGATGAATGGGATCAAGCAAATTCTTCTTGGATTGACTTGTGTCATCGGTAGCCTTTGTGAGTGGACTCCCTGTTCATAGTGGGGGCTATTTTACAAAATGTGTACTCCCAGCAGGAAGCTTACATAGGGACCTTTGCCTTCTGGTGTGGCAATGGTGTATTGCAGAAGGGATCCCAAGCGTTTTTCTTGAATATTGACTAGGGCATTTTCTAATATTAATGGAGGGGTCGTGGTCCTATGCAAACGAGGGAATAACATTTGCCATAAGCCAGGCCCTCGTTATAAAAATATCGACAGGGTATGCACTGAGTATCTGCCAGTCCGAGGTTTGTGGATTCAGCACGCCCCTGGGGACAGTAGGATTGTCGGGAAGGGCATTGAGGATCACTGGGCCTCTAACTCCTCCTGTGGGGCTCTAGAATGAGGTGCAGATGCACACCACTCGCACTGTGGTTAAAGTACACAAATGGGATGTAGACATGACCACGCTGATCTTTGGCCCTTGAGGGAGCCCTCTACCTGTGTTGTGGCATATGCAGGATTCCACACATTGGTCCGATATAGTGTTGTGCCGACATTGTATGCATGTCCACATCAAATATGCATGTATGTACATACTGTCTTTTCCACAGTTGAGAAATGTATATTTTTGCAATTTAAATTGTTCCACTGCACAAACTTACATCTGCCGAAGCGTATTGGTGTTTGAAAACCAACTCTGCCACACTGATTGTGCTGCCAACAGATGAGATGAGTTGCTACCATATCAATACTTACCTAAATAGTGCATATTGCAATTTAGTTGATGAATAAAACATTATTTCCTAAACATGTACAAAACGGGCGCCGATTACAATTCATTTTACAAACAGTATGCTAGAGAAGTTCTTATGTGATAAAGAAGGGAGGGATTTCACAATTTGCAGACTTGGTCCTTCTTAAGCCCTAATGACGAGTTGGACAGGATAGGGGGCAGTATTTACCACACAAATTAAATACCATGGACTTGGGGTGAGGTATTTACTAGATGTGGTAAAAACTAGTTATTCAGAGTTTTGAACTTGGAAATAAGGCATAAATTGCAGGTTTTTTAAAGTACCGAATTACACATTTTGCTCCCACCCCCTCGCGACAAAAAAGAAAATCGGCCGGTGTGGCCTTCTCGAATTTGGCAGGGATGAAAAGCAGGGGTTTAAATTGGCACACATTCAGAATTCCGACGAAGTGCAAAGCTGTTTTAAATGGATCGGAACATAACCCCCCTCCCCTTGGAATCAGGGCTTCAGTTGGTAATGATATATCATAGTTAGTTTAACATTAGATAATCGCTTCTCTCTGAGTTCACGGTCTCAAAACTGACATATTTTAAACAAGTCAAAACACACGGATATCTGAACACTTGTTTGTCCGCTGGCGGTGAGTTTCTTGCCTGTGAGATGTATGCTTAAGGGAAGATACAGCAACAGCTGAGAATTAGGAAAACTGCTAAATCGGCGAAGCAGCAAAAGAAAATGTGAGCGGCCCAAAGGAAATACTTCACATTCAAAGACCAACATTTTAGTTCAAAATTAACTCATTTTGTTCTCATGTGAGACTCGGTTTGAAGGAGCAATTCTCTACTCGCTATCAAGGGCAAAGAAAGCTGGTTAGAGCAGGAAACTCTGAAAAAAATGTTCTCATAGGCAACGGAGCGTGCCAAGGGTTTGCCCTCTGCCCTGTGGTGACTGAGCTAAGAGTGCACGTGCATCTCTTCACAGACGCTTGGCTTCCAGCACAGCGGTCAAGTGGAACAAGTTACCATTTTGATGACTGACATTGAATGTGTGGAAAGTGAGGGGGCCAATGAGGTAAGAGCTGTATATAGTATACACGAACCTACTATTACAATCAGACCTCACATCAGTTGTTTCAGGTCTTTCCCCATTTCTTAGACGTTGTTTGGACCATCTAGTTTAGCATTATGACATGAGAGACTGCCTGTGTTATTTGGAAGCCCTAAACAATCCACCAGCAGGCAAAGCCGGAACGAGTTTCTAAATCAAATGTTCAGCTCATTACAAATAATATTCGCCTTAAATGAAGGCACAAATAAGTGAAAAGCCGTCTCAGAACAGTGAAGTGCACTTTTGTATATATTTTGAAAGCAGTCAGAGTGAGACCTGAACCTGATATGTAACAATAATATTGTATGGTGTACTGGTCAAGCAATTTGCCATCTATCCATTTTAGTTCGAACTGTGTTTTTAAACTCAAAATATTATTTCAGATATTTTTCCTCATGGTACGCTCTCCAAAGAATCTCTTGCCCTCGACTCATAATCTCTGCAACTACGTCCCTTCTAATCCACCTCCAACTTCAGAGACTCTTCATCCAGTACACGTCTCCTCCTTTCCTTTCTAGTCACTGATAGTGGGTTTACGCTTTCTTAATATGGTTTGAGTGTTACACAAGCAAACACACACTCGCTTAAACACACGCTCATCAACGGGAATCTGATTGTGATACTACCACTATACTGGAGGCACAAACGATGACCTGAAACACAGTCACTCATACGAGTACACTAGGGCAATGGAAATGACTTAGGGAAACCATGACACTGGTATGGGGACAATAGCATGGAAACAGACACTGGGACAAGAACACTGGGACACTTGGATACTGACATACGGATCGCAGCAGAATGACGTGAAAATACTTACAGAAACATATGCATGAGGATACGAACTGTAAATGGAAAGTGGCACAGAAACCCTGACACGATGAACACTGAGGAAAGGGAATAGGGGACGCTATTACAGGGCTACTGGCATTAAGACAGTGACTTAGACAACGGTAAACTGACACATGGGTGCTGATTTGTGAATTTAGGCACAGAAACACTGGAATTAACTCTGAAAGATTGACTCTGGTAGCTGACACCGGGATGCTAAAAAGGGAACGATGACATATGAACACTAACAGTAGAATGCTGACAATGGAGCAATTGTGCAGGACCACACAACAGGGCCAGGTCATAACACGGTACACAGACATTGACAGTGAGATACTGACACTAAGAAACGAACTTAATGATAAGGATAGGGGAACAGTGACCTTAAGACACACACAAAGAGACCACAAGATTGACCATGAGACAATGCCAAGAGTACATGGACACATACGTGCTCATTACGACTTCTGCAGTTTTTTCGAAAGACCTCCAAAGCTGCGGGGGTCAAAAGACCATCAGTGCTGGTGGTCCGAAGACATCCTATTACGACGTTGTGCCGATGAAATCCGAACACTGTCAAGCTGGCCGACTTCGTAATAGAGGTGTTTTCCACCGCCAGCACCGCCACGCCAACAGGACACCGCCCGCCGTATTATGATCCGTAATACAGCGCAGTGATTTCCTGCACAGCGGTGCAGTGCCGGCAGAGGAAAGCGCCAGGACCCATCCCCTCCTGGGCGGCCACCTCACCAAAGCAGGTAAGTTGATTGTCTGAAAAGGGGGGGGGGTTGTGTGGATGTGTGTGGTGTCTGCGTGTGTGTATGAATGTGGGGGGTAGAGGGTGTCTGTGTGTGCATTTGTGAGTGCGTGTATGCAGAGGGGGGTGTAATTTGTGTGGGTGAGTGCATGTATGTTTGTGTGAATGTGGATGGGGGACTGGGGTGTCAGTTTGAGTGTGTGCATGCAAGTGTATGTGTCTGAGTGTGTGTGTGCAAGTGAATAGGTGTATCTGAGTGCATGTTTGGGTGTGCGAATGCGTGGGTGAGTGAAGGTGCGTGAATGTAGGTGTGTGGTCATGTGGGGGGGTGTCTGCCTGTGTCAGGAATGGAGATTTCTGTCACCGCGTGCATGACCACCAGCATATTCATGGCGGTGTGACTGCCACGAAAATGCTGGCAGTCTGCTGAGTCCTAAAAAAACAATGGTGGTATTACGGCTACCGCCAGACCAGAGGTACTCAGCTCTGGCCCAGGGGTCCAACCACTCTGGAGGTATGGGCAGCGTTTCAGCTGTTTGGCTTCAGCCAACCGCCAAAGTCGTAATATGGAAGTCTTTACCACTGGCCCAGCA
Organism: Pleurodeles waltl; assembly: GCF_031143425.1. Taxonomy (NCBI): domain Eukaryota; kingdom Metazoa; phylum Chordata; class Amphibia; order Caudata; family Salamandridae; genus Pleurodeles; species Pleurodeles waltl. The sequence goes on along the minus strand of NC_090440.1, from coordinate 1,188,247,975 downwards.
GTGGTAAGACCGCCACCACGAGTCTGGTGTTCCAAGGCCCGCAGACTTGTAATGAGGGCCATAGTGTAATTTACAATGCATGACTGACACAGGGCTACTTATAGGTTTACATTTACATGGGGACACTGATATTATAAGAAAGACACACAAAGAGACCAACATTGACAATGGAATGTTGACACAGAAACATTGATTTACTAACATGGACATCGGAGCCCCTACACTAAAACTATGATCCAAGGACACTGAAAATGGCTCATTCAACCTCTGTTACTATGTTCATATCTAGTTGATGTAAGTGATCGTATGCAGCTCGAAAAGTCACATTCCAGAATATAATCTGGTAGTAAATGCCCCATCATATTCCATCCTTCTTTAAAAGGAGCTTTGATGTTTTTACTCAACTCAGGCAGTTCAGATACTGTACAACAGAATGACAGTTTGGACAGAGTTTTTAACAGGGATTATAGTGCTGCACAGTAAATAATGTGGCCTCGTTGTTTCAGCAGCATTAATCCACCATTGCCAGCTCTCTCTGTAGTCAGCACCAGCTAGACCAAAAATCTGTGATTTTCTGGATTTTGCTTTTAATTGGAAAAGTGGAATCTCCAAGTCTCATATTCTAAATTGTTAGCTTCAAAAGTAACAACTGCCTTTAGGTGAGTCTCATAACATGATTCAGTTGCCAGCTCTGTGCACTCACCTCGGTAGGACTAACGCAGCCTTGCTATCATAACATATTATTACATGCTACTATATGCCCATTTCAAAGTGTACATTGAGTCTGAATGGTACGAACACGGCAAACAGATAAAAGATGTTTGTTAACCAACACAATCCAACTCATGTTATCTACTTTGCAAAGATATATGGCTGAGTGGACTAGCCATTATTCAAACCAGTGACCATGGAGTGAAACACAAATCCTTGCATATCATACATTGCAAAAGGAAGCCATAGATGTCGGTCCTGAAAATTGACTCGACAATATTGTTGCCCCTTAATATCCACAGCTAAGTAAATATAGATTTTCTACATCTACCTTAATGTATGCACCTTGACAATTTGTGTACATATTGAAGGTACATTGATTATAAATCTCTTCAAGTATGTGAAGGAGTAGTTTAACAATAATAGATTTGTATTTCCCTTTTAATATGTTGGTCTTCGATAATTTGGTTATTATATTACGGTATCACAATATTCCCTGCTCGATATTCCAGACTACAACCAGCTACCAGTCTAGGTTATTCATCCTGCTGTTAAGAGAGAACCCACAAATCTAAACTAAATTTATGTTTAAATTCCGTCCTGCCCCGAGGAGAGGTCCTACTCCAAAAATGCACAATGTATTACTTGACTTTAGAAAATTTCCACGGGGGAGACAATCATCTTATGCTTAAAATGCTGCATTTAAATGAGTTTCAATTTCAGCAATGACGCTGTGGTTGAAGAAAATGAGTTTGCAGAATCTTTCAAGACATTTCTAATGAGCCCCTTCATCCACTGTAACGTTTTCAAATTTTAGCCAGGGTGTTTGGACAAATGTGCCTTAATGTGAGTGAACTAATATTTTAATTCGAAATATTCCTTTAGGCAGAATTATAATAATTACAAAATACAGTGACTTGTATTATGTCCTTTCAAATTTGACAAACGCGTACAACACTGTGTAAACAAACTTCCACGAAAGAACCCGTCTCAACTCTTTCAAAATCCATTTTACATCGTTGTTATTACCAGGCATCATGGCCTCTTAACATATGCTCCAGCTTACCAGCTTGGTGCAGGCCCTGCAAACTGCAGGCTAAGTCCCCATCTTGATCTGTCCGGCAATCATGTTTTTGGGGTAAACTCTTGTTTGCCCGCAAAACAGGGTCGGTCTGGATTCATAAATCGCAGGTGTTTGCCCCATAATTTGAAGCTGGTGGAACCAGGGTGAAATTACTGAAGCGAATGGCACAAGTGCACTGTTTGCCTGCATTGGAATGAGGAGATATATGCACCACTATCGTGTTATTCCTCCTTCCCGAGTAAATGCAAAGAAATTGCACGCGATTTTAGTGGCATGGTTGTGAATGGGCCCTATTTAATGTTGTTGATTTTAGAATGCGTTTATGTGTGTGCTTTGATGTCATGCTGAAATAGAGCCACCAGCCTGAAATGTGTTGTAATTGTATTGCGGGAAACCTGTCTCAGGTGGATGATGATGTCTGGCATCCTGCGCCTACATTCAAAGCGCAGGATTATCTATGGGTGTAGAGATTACTGAAATCATGGTAGTTGCCTCACTATTAATGGTCAGTATGCTTCTCTGGATTTACTTGAAAGGTGATTTGCTTAGATTGCATCAACGCTCATCAAATTTAAGGGAAATGGAGCACTCTTGCAAGACAATTGTGTAAACAGCAATAATTTTTACTATTCAACTTATAATGTTATTTTACATAAACGTTTATTAATTTAGCATTTGGTAACACATTATTATTATTACTATTATTATTGTTATTAATAATCTTCTTTTTTATTATTTTTATTCTTAACAAAAAGGGGAAAGGATGGGAAACAGTGAGTGACGAATTAGCATGAAAATAGCTCCTTCCACCAGGATCATTTGTCTGCTAATTACGTCGGTAAAACACCTTTGTTGCATCCATGTGCTCACAACCAAGTAGGTAAGTGGAAGTATTGTTCTTGCCAGTTCATTGTCTGTAGAGCTACATTTTTATTTAAAGGAGAAAATGACGAAGCTTGATGATTTATGTGACTTTTGTTATCCCTCGTGGCATGAGAAGACCGGAACGCCAGTGCGGTTCCTGCAGTGGCACGTCAAGGCTGGGCTTAGGTGCAACGCTAGTTCGTATCAGCTACCCGGGCACAGCAAAATGGACCTGTAATTATTCTGGGCGTTAGGACCCCGGGTTCCTACTCCACCAACCACTCCCTTTTAGCCTGTAGATGCCTTAAATGGGTTCATATAGATACTGAGCAGTAAACAGGACTTTATATGAACTTCTTGTTGCATTTACATATTAAAGTTTCCACGTCCTGATGTAGAGTGCGGTAGTTGGGTAAATCGTCAAACACGTGACAGATTTTCTTCTGCATTATTGCATATGCCATAGGATATGATACACTTGTAATGACATGGACAGGATACGATCATATTTGTGATGGAGTAACCTGTCCGATGCACAAATTACCTGAGCACCATCTAATTATTTTAAGATTTTGCTTTCCGTCGCTGCAAAGAGTGGCCATTTTGTAAGTACCACTCTTGCTTGAGTACAGAAGAATGTGAAAGATGGCTAAACTATGACAAACATTTTATAACACAGATTTATACTAGATACTTGCTCTCCGTACAATGGAAATTGTGCAAGTATTTCAGAATAAATCAAACGTATGCAAAGTACAAATCAAGCATTTTCTTCTTTAATCCAGAGGAGTGATGGGAACAAACATTCCTCCGATAGTTATTTTCCTATTTGAAATCTGTCCATGAGGTTAAAACCTCTTCGGAAACTGCAAAAGTGCACCCATTACAAACATTAAAATGCTGATAGTAGATTCATAGACAAGTGTGTAAAAAGATACGGTAACTGCCAAGTCTTACATTTACGAAAAACAAGTAAATCAAGAGGTAGAGCCAAAGATCTAGGTTTTTGACATTGCACTTTGTTTCACAGTATAGCGCTTTATGTTATTTCTAAAATATTGTTTACCTTTGCTGTACAAAAGATGGTGATGTATTCGTTTCTGGCCCTTTTACAATCATGTTTTTATCCTTTATAATTAGGGTGTCAGAAATATTGTTCCAAATAAATGCAGCATGCTGGTAAGCGCTATATGACCTAAAAATGAGCGTCTTCATTCTGATTTATATTAAATTTAACAAATTTGTGGTAAAGCAGCAACCACAATTCTTGTCAGGGTAAGCACAAGCTAACCCTGAATTAACTTGAACTCAACACTCCGGTAGCTTGACATAGAGCAGTCTGTTTAACTTAGAGCCAATGGGTATAGTATTGTGCAATTATTCAAATAATAATAAGGTGGAAAAAAGCGCAAAAGGATCCCACATCAAGTTAGAAAACTAGGGAGAATTTTAATGAATAAAATAAGACAAAAACTCCAAAAATCCAACCAGAAGAACCAAAGATATGTAATTTTAAAGATTTCAGGGAAAATAGCACCAAAAAGCGTGACAAAGATATCTGGTTGCACTGGATCTGGACAAAATCACAAATTCAGATCGACTGTAGTGGAGCATGGGCCAGTTACAGGGACCCAGTTAAGCCAGCTGAACAAAGCACCTTAAATCCTCGTTTGCAGAGGGTTGTGAGGATCTGTGCAGAAGATGCATCACGCAGCCAAAGAGATGAGGCTGTGGTGTGAAGTCCTGTTTCATCATCAAGGATCCCGTTGACAAGGGCTTATGATGTGAAATCCAATGTCGAGTATGCATTGCTCAGTCAGGGCATTGTGTCAGTTCTGAAGAGCTGCGAGGCTGCAATGTGGAGTCCGGCATCGAGACTGCCTTTGACAAGAGATGCAAGGGCCTGCAGTGAGGATGAGGCATGCAGCAGCCCTGATGGTCTGCAATGCGATGTGGGTCTCAGCGGCGATATCGATCAACTCAGCAGCCGAAATGCATCAGTTCTGCTGAGGTTATGGCACTCAGCAGAGGAGATGTATTGGTTTTGCTGGATCCACAGAGGCTGGCACTTTCAAGGGGCCAGGACTGGGGTGGCACCACTTAGCATGGTAGACTCACAGATGGCAGAGTCCAGGTGCTTGAGTCTAGGTTGTTGGAGCCTTCTTTTTCTGACATTCAAGTCAGGACGCCATCCAGCTAGCCCTTGGATTCACTCTGGTTGTACTGTTTTCAACAAATGCAGATCCAGTCCTTCTACTTAAGCAACGGGGCAGCAAGCAGGAGATCAGCACAGGAGAGCAGCAGTCCTTCAGGGCAGCAATTCAGCAGAGTGGCAACACTTTCAGCAAAACAGCTGTCCTTCTACCTGGCAGAGTATCCCCAAATGTACTGAATAGTTGATGTATGAGGACCAGTATTTATACACAGTTTTGCCTTTGAAACTCAGAGAAGTTTCTAGAAACATGTCTTTGAAGTGCACAGGTGCCCTGCTTTCCTTTGTTCTGGCTCTAGACTATCTACAGAGGAAAGGAGCACCATTGAGTGGAGGTGGAACGCAGCCTATTCAAGTCTAAGTGTGGCTGTACCCAGCTCCTCCCTCCCATCCTGCCAGTGATGGCCCATTCAGGCACCCTATTGTGTGTGGATGTTTAGGAGGAATGCACAAAGCCAAACTGTCAACTACACCCAGTTAGTGTGATCCAGAGACAGGCTGTAGGCAACAAATGGCTAAGGCGGGAAAAAGTAAACTTTCTAAAAGTGTCATTTTCAAAATTGTAATTTAATGTCCAACTTCACCATAAGACAGGATTTTTCATTACAGTTCCAAAGAAACCAAACACTAATGAGCTACCTGTTCCCATTTGTAAGTTATAGCTTAATAAATGTAATAAGGTAACTCCAGTGTTACTCTAAGGGAGAGGTAGGCCTTGCTGTAGTGAAAAAAGAACTTAGAATTTCTCACTACTCGGACATGTAAAACCTAAAACATAAAATGCATGTCCTACTTCTTAAATACATTGTGTCCTGCCCTCTGAGCTGGCCAGGGTCTACTCTAGGGGTGACAAGGAAGGCTTGGGTCTAGCAAAAGTTTTACTTTGCCAGGTTGAAATGACAGTTTAAAACTGCACCAGAAGGCTGCTTTGACTTGCCTGAGACATATATACACATAAATAGGTGGCACAATCAGTGCTGCAGGCCCTATAGTAACACTTATTTGCTAGGCCCTGGGCACATGAGTGTCACTTTACTGGGGAGTTACAAGTAACTTAAATATGCCAGTTGAGTATAAGTCAAAACCACCATGTTTTAAGGAGAGAATAAGCACGCTAGCACTGCTCAGCAGTGGTAAAATGTGCAGAGTCCTAAAGTTAGCTGTTGGAAAATGGCCCTCTCTGAAGGATCACCCCAAACGTTTTTGCCTTCCTCATCCTCCTTTTCTGACCACATTTTTGTTGGCTTTAGGACTCTGGACACTTTACCACTGCTAATCAGTGCTAAAGTGCATGTGCTTTCTCTCTAAAACATGGTAACATTGGCTCATACCCAATTGGCATATTTAATTTACTTGTAAGTCCCTAGTATAGTGCACTACAGGTGCCCAGGGCCTGTAAATTAAATGCACAATCAGTGCCACCCACATAAGTAGCCCCTTAACCAGGTCTCAGGCCTGCCACTGCAAGGCCTGTGTGCGAAGTTTCACAGCCACTTCAACTTGGCATTTAAAACTACTTGCCAAGCCTCAAACTCCCCTTTTTCTACATGTAAGTCACCCCTAAGGTAGTCCTTAAGTAACCCATAGGACAGGGTGCTATATAAGTAAAAGGCAGGACATGTACTCATGTATTTTACATGTCCTGGCAGTGACAAACTCACAAATACATTTTTCACTGCTCTGAGGCTTGTTCCTCTCATAGACCAACATTAGAAATACCCTTATATACTTTTAAGTGGTAGATTCTGATCTGAAAGGAGTAGCCCCATCATGTTTAGTATGGCCAGAATAGTAGTAGAAACTCCTGCTCACTGGCAAAGTTGTATTTAATATTACTATTTTAGAAATGCCACTTCTAGAAAATGGGAATTTCTCTGTACTTACTGCCATCTGTGCCTTACAGCCTGTCTCCAATCCATGTCTGGACTGTGCTGGTTGACAGCTCCCCTTGTGCATTCCACCCACACAGCCATAAACATAGGACACTCAGTTAGATTTGCATTTATCTGCCTACAGATGGGTTTGCCTGGGCAGGAAGGGTAGAGGGGTTCTCTCTTACACTTTAAAGGCCAGTGACCTGCCCTCACACAAAGGACTAATAATCCCCCCCAATGGGATCCTGGCAGAAAGGACTGGGCTGAAAGGGGAACTTGTTTACTTCAGAACCACTCTTTGAAGTTTTCCCTACTTCAAAGTCTTTTTTGGGTGTATATATACTGGGTCTCTGACCCCACCAAATCAGACACTTCTGGATCTACACCTGGACTCTGTCAGAGGGACTGCGTGGCTGCCCAAAGGACTCATCTGGACTGCTTTGCTGAGAAGGACTGCTGCCCTGCTTGTTGCCCTGCTGCCTGCTGGCCTCTGACTCTGCTGGAAGGACTATGCCTTCCCCACAAGTTCTCTCCAAGGGCTTGGATTGAGCTTGCCTCCTGTTCTGAAGTCTCAGGGCCTCAAAGACTACACCAAAAAGAAGAAAATCCCCAAGGGTCTGAAAATCGGAGCAACACCTGCAGAAATCGACACAGCACCTGCCATGTGGCTAAAAATGTGTTGCATCGCCTATCGGATTGACACAGCACCTGATCCTTCTACCAGTGCATCAAGGATTTTCAATGCATCGTCCATTGGCATCAAAATATCCCTGCCATGCAGTGAGGAACTAAGGCTGCGCTCCTGAAAATCGATGCATCACCTTGCAGTGTGGAAAGAAACAAAGCATCATCTGTGCCAAGCTGGAAAAACTGACACTTTGCCTTATTTTTAATGCATGTCCTACTTTGAGTCCCCAGTGTCATTATCTTTAACGCATCCCAGGTGCTGTGTGTTACAAGGATATAACCACTGATTCTTAAGGATTGAGACTCATTTAAGCCTTTCAAAACTTATATCTTGACTTGTGCATATTGGATTGCTGTCATTTTGATCTTATTTTATTCAGATAAATATGATCTATTTTCTAAACTGGTGTGGAGCACTGTTTGTGGTGTTTTCACTGTATTACTGTATGAGTTATTCTACAAATACTTTACACATTACCTTCTAAGTTAAGCCTGCGTGCACTGTGCCAAGATACCAGAGGGCGAGCACAGGGCAACTTGGATTGTGTTGTGACTTACCCTGACTAGGATTGTGGTTCCTACTTGGACAGGGACGTATACCTATGCCAACTAGAGACCCAATTTCTAACACTAGCAAAACAAAGTAAGTAAAACAGGAAGTTTTACAGCAGAAAGATAGGGGGAAAACATGCCAAGGATGTGAGGTCTAACAGTATTTAATGGTATACCACACATGAAAACAATGATAGGTAAACGAAAGTTCTGAGAAGATTGTTTTCGCCAGACAGAGAGTATTCTATCAACCCCAGGTAGAGAGTACAAGAATGCTCTGCTTGATTAAAACTTGGCTCTGTCACAATATTTCATAAGCTTGCTCTTGGCCCAATATTAACTGATATCTAGTTCCATGTGAAATTGTGTATGATTCCATTGCTTTGTTTTTATTACATTTTTTTATAGGGAATCTGATGCGGTACAACAATACATAGAAACACATTAAAGAAGTAAAAGAAAAGACGCCAACAAGAAAAAGAAACAAAAGGAGAAAAAGGGAGAGAGAAAAACAGAAGAGGAGAAACATGGATGGATTAATAACACAGCATGAAAGCCAATATATGTATACATTTCCCACTGCTAATTTCATATTTATATTCTATATATCATGATTCACATACACATATTCATAAGAATAAATAGGGAGTGGTCAGTAAATTACAACACCTAAAAATACCCAGCATCCAGATATTATTTATACATTTCGTGCCATGTTTGCCTCTAAGCTGACAAATTGTAACCTCTGCCTCATAAATCTGCCCACCGTTGATAAACGTGGGAGGTGCAGTCGCCTTCCATTCCCTGGCAATACATAAGTGAGCTATAATCATTGCAACAGATATAGCTACAGTGATATATTGCGCTGCACCTTCTTCCAGGCCAACATAATATCTCAAACAGTTAGTTGGACATCACCCTGTAAGAGCTGAAAGAGATGCTGAGCTGTACAGTTACAGTATTGCAATAAGTATGGGCAGCTAACAAACATATGGTCTACGTCTGCTGCGTATAATCCGCACCTTGGAAACCTGCTCCTGTTGCCAGATTTATTCAAGCCCAATTCATCTACCTTTCCTGACGTGCACAAGAGCATACAGAGAGGTGTGAATTGATGCAGCTCCCGGTTGACAGAAACCAATTACATTTTACCGTTCTTAAGGCTTTACAGTAATTTTGTGCAAGGCTACCGAGATCGTTCTCCTTGTACAAGGTCTTTAGACGATAAAGCATCAGAATTGGTAGTTTGCAATCACCTGAACGTATGTATGATAAAAGATTCAAATCATCACTAATGATCTCACGTAATTCATTATGTTGAACTAATCCTGGACCTGGAGATAATTAAAAAGTCATTATGAAGAAGACCCTATTCTCACTGGAGGACAGCAAATATGCTAAAACCTTGATAATCGAAGATATGCCCTGCAACTTTAATCCCGCTACAGTACCAGGGTTTAGGGACAGCATTCTGAAAAATGGACATGAGGATGAATTCCCCAAAGAGGTGTAAAAAAGTGAAGAGATTAAATTTGAACAGCTCAGCCGATGTTGACCCATATTTTGACAGCATCGATAATTACCTCGAAACCTACTGACCTAAAATAGTTAGGGTCAGAATATCTATACAATAAAAGCTTCCAGTCGGACCCAGCCCATATTTGATACATGAGCGTGTTACGATTAGGCCTGAGCAGAGCTTGCGGAGTTGCGCGGAGCAGAGCTCCGCAAAGTGCCCAAAAAACTCTGCCGCATTATGTGGTGTTCTGGAAGCAATGAAGTGCATTAGGACACGCCCTTTGTGCTGATTTTTAGTACCAGGTATTTGTCTCGTGCTAAAAAATCAGTGCAAATGGATTCTTTTCTGCCGCTCGAGTTGATTTTCTACTCAAGAGTCAGCTACCTCAACCCGAATGGAAGGTTTCTCAATGCAAGCGGTCGCAACCATCTGCGACTTCCCGAAATTCAGAAATCATGCTGGGCAGTGGTCTTGAGTAAGATTTTCCTTGCTCACACTTGCCATCTCACCATTGACGAGCGTGAGCCAGGAAAAAACTCAGCTCCCCTCCACTACGCAGAGTTTTTCCGAACTCCGCGCTCCAAGCAGAGCGTGGAGTGGGAAAAACTATGCAAACTCCACCCCTAATTACGATCTGGATGGCAATCTGTGAGAAGGCACATCCTACAGGAACCGAAGGCTGCCCAAAAGTAGACCTTGAAGTCCGGTATAGACCAAACACCTTGATTGGGGTGCAAATTAAAGAGCTGGATACCACCTAGCCTTTTTATAACCCCACAGAAAGCTGCTATTAGCTCCTTCAAGCCTCCTGAGAAACAAATTTGGTACACAAAAGGGGAGAGCATGAAAAAGATATAAAATCTTGGGAAGAGTATTCATTTTTACAATATTGCAACGGCCGATAATGCTAAAGCTTGACGGTGCCATAAGAGCATAATAATTATGGCCTTATGAAGCAGCTGTTCATAATTTAGTTTAATTGTCCTATTGACAGAACAAGTGATTTAACTTGGAGATGAGTTGTAACAGGCACGTCAATTTGGGCCACATGTACGAAGCATTTTACACGTTGCAAATGGCAAATTGGGCCATTTGCGACGTGCAAAATGCAATTTGGGATGTACAGACCCATATTTGCGATTCGGTAATCTATTTACCAAGTCGCAGAAAGGGTTTGCAAGTTGCAATTAGGAAGGGGTGTTCCCTTCCTATTTGTGAGGTGCAGTCCCATATATGATTGTTTTGTGACCGCAAACTGGTGCTAACCCATTCACAAATGAGAAGGGGTCCCCATGGGACCCCTTCCCATTTGTGAATGGCAGCAAAAATATTTTTTCAAAGCAGGCAGTGGTCCTACGGACCACTGCCTGCTCTGAAAAAATGAAAAGAAAACTTTTCATTTTTTGTTTTTGAAATGCATCTCGTTTTCCTTTAAAGAAAACGGGCTGCATTAAAAAAAAAAAACTGCCTTATTTAAAAAGCAGTCACAGACATGGTGGTCACCATCCCTGTGAGGGCAGCCATTCCCAATGAGGTCGCAAATTGCGACCTACCTCATGAATATTCATGAGGTAGGTCATTTTTGACCCCCTTGCGAATCGCAAACAGTGTCATTGACACTGTTGTACATCGCAATTTGCGACTCGCAAAACCTGTATTTCGTACATGTGGCCCTTTGTTCCTTCAGAATGGGTGCAAAATTAAGAATAGTTTAGACCATCCTCAGGAACTGCCCCGAATGTCTCAGTCTACTTGGCACTGAATTGAGTGGCCTGAATTGGTTCTGATGAATTCACAGCTCTATCATCCTCATAAGCACTAATCTTGATCTTTATTTCATTCAAGACTACCGGAGTTATCAATGAAACTACTAATAGGATATTGTAAATAGGTTTTCTGATAAAACGCAAACAGGGCGACACAAAAGTTTACAAAACAGTGATGGATGGAATGCTTGAATTCTTCTCAGCCATTGGTAATTACTCAGGCCGCATCTCAGTGCATCATTATTTTGCCCACCATACCACCACAGTTCGCACCCTGCTATATGCAAATCATTCTTGACCGTGGTTCAACAGGAACAGTACAGCCCAAACTGTCAAGCCAAGTCCTCCTGGGAACAGCTGAATTCCCAAATAATAATGCTCTTTTCTATGGTCAGGGTGAAACTACTGTACATACTAAAGTTAGTTCCCAAACAGATACATTTACATTAAATATCTCCACTTCCCATGTGAAAAAACACAGCCATGTCTGATTTGAACCTAAATCATGGAGCCTATCATATCTTTTTTTTTGCTAAGAATGAATGCTTTACCATTGAGAGCGAGCTTGAGAGTGTTTACGGATGCATGGGAAAAAAATTGACTTTTAAAGATCATATTTGTAAAGTCTACCAATGGTGTCCGAGATTTTAATTATGCCATTTTTATTTCACTTGCCCTGTATCCTCTACATTGACAAATTTTTAAAGCTTATAAGGATTGATTATTTACTCTGTCTCCTCAAAATGGAAAAACAAGTTTTAATATTTTTATATTTTTTAAACTTTTTTACCTTTACATTGAATTTGCTTATGTGAATGTATTGAGTTAGGTATCCTCTGTATATTTGTGGTGGATCTCCTGTGGAGTTCCAAATCAACTAAATAAACATGTGTGGAGAATTTGAGATATCACAGAGGCACACAGACCACCAGGTTTAGGGTTAAGGAAAAACAAAGTATTTGGAAGATCCGAGGGACAGAGAGTCTCAACAGACCATTGGTTCTCTTGATCTGACCATCTGACAGGTCAGCATTTGGTGCTGGTACCACCACAAACTGTAGGAACAGATCGAAGAACAAAATAAGCATTGATGCAGAGAATTCACAGATGAGTGTGCCTGGCTGGAAGACGCAGCACTTGGGGTGCGAGAGCAGTGCGAAGTTACAGAAAACAACTATATTTTGTAAATTTGCGCTACTTTTCCCTAAAAAAATGACACTAAGGCGGCACAAACTTTTCATAAATCAGGCCCTTAGTACTCAGTCTCACCGGATCATTAAGCAGTGGATCTTGCAGCAGCCAGCTTTCTTTCTTAGGAAAGGATTCAAAGGAATGTATGTCGGAACAACGCATGCTGGAACAACGCATGCCTGAACAATGAGGTCGGAACAACGACCGCGTTGTTACCACTAATGCCTTTACCACGAATGCCTTAACAACGATTTTTCATTGTAAAGGCATTCCCGGTAAAGGCATTAGTGATCGGCATGCATGGTTGCAGCATGCGTCCCTCCTGGCCCCCCACCCCACCCCTACAAGTCACTGCGACCCCTCACCCCCTCCCCTCAAACCACGCCAACCCCCCAGCCTTGCCCCTAAAACCACCCCAATCCCCCACCCCACCCCTAAAACCTAAACCACCCCAACCCCCCACCCCCAAATACTAAAAATACCCGACCCCCCCCACATCGCCACTAAAACTAAAAATGCCCCTCCCCCTCCCTGCCACTAAACCTAAACCACCTGACTCCCCACCCCCAAAACTAAAAATACCACAACCCCCCACCCTCGCCCCTAAAACAAAAAATACCCCTCCCCCAAACTTAAACCGCCTGACAATCACCCCTAAAACAAAAAATACCTCGACCCCCACCACACCCCTAAAACCAAAAATACCCCTCCCCTCCCTCCCCCGCCCCTGAACCTAAACCGGCCGACGTCCCCTCCCCTAAAACTAAAAATACCTCGACCCCCGCCCCTAAAACTAAAAATACCCCGACGCCCCCTTCCCCCGCCCCTAAACCTAAACTGCCCCTAAAACAAAAAATAACCTGACCCCCTCCCCTAAACCACCCTGACCCCTCAAAACTAAAAATACCCCAACCCCCACCCTCGCCCCTAAAACTAAAATGACCCCTCCCCCAAACCTAAATCGCCTGACCCCCCACCCCTAAAACTAAAAATACCCCGACCTCCCCACCCTCGCCCCTAAAACTATAAATACCAATCCCCCCAAACCTAAACCGCCGGACCCCCACCCCTAAAACTAAAAATACCTCGCCCCCCAACCCGCCCCTAAAACTAAAAATACCCCTTCCCACCCTCCCCTAAACCTAAACCGCCCGACACCCCCTCCCCTAAAACTAAAAATACCTTGACCCCCCTTCCCCACCCCTAAACCTAAACCGCCCCTAAAACAAAACATAACCCGACCCCTCTCCCCTAAACCACCGACCCCCAAAACTAAAAATACTGCAACACCCCACCCCCAAAATTAAAAATACCCCTCCCCAAACCTAAATGGCCCGACCCCCCACCCCTTAAACTAAAAATACTCTGACCCCTCACCCCTAAAACTAAAAATACACCAACCCCCCTTCCCCGCCCCTAAACCTTAACCGCCCCTAAAACACAAAATACCCCGACCCCCCTCCCCTAAATCACCATGACCCCCCAAAACAAAAAATACCCCAACCCCCCATTAACCACGCATGTGCTCTGGTTCAGCACATGCGTGGTTAATGCATGAAACCACGAAGTTGTTGTTAACGAAAGCGTTGTTCCACTTTCGTTGTCCACAACTTTGTTGTCACAGAGACCTGGTTAAGGCTGTTTCCCGATTCAAGGGGCTTGAGTGAATACTCACAAACATCTACATTAGTGAAGAGCAGTCTTAGGGCATCCTTATGGCATTTGGAGATTCTGCACGGCCTTCATGTTTATTCCTAGCCGGGAGAAACAGGGCAGCCTGCAGCTCAATGATTCACCAACAGCAACAGGGATCAGGTAAAGCCAAGATCGAAAGATAATCAGTGAGCTAGATGACCGTTAGGTGACCGCTCCAAATTATATTTCAGATGGCAGGCAAGTGAAAAGGTGACTACTGCCAATTATTGTCCAGTACAGGTCCCAGATTCCTGTCTCAAAGTCGGGAAAATTTTCTGTGCAGACTGCAATGGAGTGCCTCTTCCTATGTTCACTGGCATAGATGCACCTTCCAAGTAGCTGCTCTGATGTGAAAAAAGATAGGTTCTCACTTGAAAAGTCTTAAAATGAACAGAGAAAGAAGAAGTGTGAGATGGTGTTGCCATTCTGAGGGCAGCGTCCATCCTCCATCTTGCAAATATTATTAGTGCACGAAGGTAATTGTTCATAGTCTGCTATGTTTATCACTAGAAACAACTGGGAGTAGTCGCAAAACATTTGAAGAACTCGTCTATTCTAATGTTCACAAAATAGTTATGATTGTGTTGCAGCACACAGTTTGAGAGCATTTCAGTTGCTGCAAAAAACTCAAAGTGTGCTCACTGGCCCCAAGTATCTGGACTTCATTTACACGTGGAAGATACTAGGCTAGTACCAATTTTAGGTGCCCTTTCCCAGAGGTCATTAAAATGTTGACTGAAAATCTCCCATTAACCTTTAGATGTCTCTCAGAGACCCCACCCCCAAACTTTTAGAAATAAGACAAATAAAGGTAACTTTCAAGGACAAAGGAACATTGGCAGGGGTGTCCCAGTACCCAGTGTGCCAGGAACTTAGACCAGATGTATGAATGTATTTTGGTTTAAAAGATTTGTGTTTTGACAAATTGGGATTTTTACAAATGGAAAAGGCCTTTTGTTATGTACTAAACCCATTTGCTTCTCAATTTTAGCAATTCAAAGGTTTACCGTATCGCTAAAACTGTGATTCCAGATTGGTAACCACAGTTAACAATTTCTATTACAGATTCATTATTTTAATATACTATGCATTTGCAAATTGCGATTTGTCGCAAAAAGGCTCATTTTGCATGTGAAACTTGCCACCAACTCAAAACAGGTGATAACCAGGTGCAACCTATATTAAGAGCCCCCGAATGCATTTTCATTGTCCACAATGGCTGCTCTGGATGGGATGGCGATGAGGATGAGGATACTTGCTGGTTTTAAAGTATTTAGACCCATATTTATACTTTTTTAGCGCCACATTTGCGCCGCTTTTTAATGCAAAAGTGGCGCAAACCTTCAAAATACAATTGTATTTTTAAGTTTGCACCGCTTTTGCGTAAAAAATGACGCAAATGCAGTGCTAAAAAAGTATAAATATGGGCCTTAGAGTTAGAGTTACTCTTTTTGACCAGACAGAGGTGAAAATCTTTGACAAATGTGGCTTAGTAGTGCACTTAGATTTATTAGCTGAAATTAAAACTCAGCTAAAGTGTAACACTCAAAGGAGGAATTCTAGTCCCAACCCAGGTGCAGGTAGTATGCTCACTGCACCTCTTAGCATCTGGGAGCAACCAGGCTGTGATAGCTGCAGCAGGCAGGGGTTTCCCAATGCACAGTGTCACACTTTTTCAGAGAATTTCTGCTTTACAATGCTATCTAAGATTAACGATAACATAACATTTCCTACAACACCGTCCGTCGGAATTGCAGTTAACTAAATTAAATTTTTATCAGATAGCACAATTTTCTCATGTCCTTGACTGCACTGATGGGACTCGTTCAAATATTCCCTCCATCTGAGAATGAGCTTTTATTTAGAAATCGTTAAAAAATACTCATTCATTAAACACTCAAACTGTGTGCAATGCCTGCATCAAAATTATAGACATAGTGCCCAGATCCCCAGGAAGTATCCGTGATTCCTGTATTTTGCTACATAGTGGGATTCAGGCATGCCCTCTTGGAGAAGAATTTGGTGAATATATTTACTTTGTAAATGTTTACATATTTCCATAAGTATATAGTGGGGATGTACCTTTATTTCGTAACTAAATTATTTTTAACATTTATATTGTAGGAGACAGTGCTTACGCTTTGAGCTCTTGCAATTTAATAACATATCTGAACCTCGCTTCAGCACATACGTGCTCCTATAATACTACCCATACAGCTACCATGAAAGTAATTGAGAGGACTTCTGGACAGCTCTAAAGTTGATTTGGATGTCTTCATAAAAGCGATTAAGCACTTCAGTATAGACCAGATGTCAGCAGCAAATAGTAGTAACATTTGCTCTATTCACTACATCGCCACATTATGGGGAACATCCATCATCCTGTCCATCCTGACTCCAATGCAGATGAACTGCCAATACAACAGCATCACTTTTCACATGGCAGGAGTAGCCAGAGAACAATCAGCTGAGATTATAAGAACTCATTTTTAAATGATTACATCTAAAGTAATGCAGTCAGCAATGCTTGTTAAAATATACTATTTTATTAGCTTTGCTTCAGTTTTTTTCAAGTTGTAAATCAAACAACAATAAATGCACAAACTGTGCAAAATCATACTTGTCAATTATGACAATACAAATTTGCAACAAATGTAAATATTATAAGAAATTCCTAATACGTGTTGCTACTACAGTTTCCTGCCTCTCACTGCACTCGTCCTTTCATTTTGGTGCTCAACATTATAAGTTTGGGAGACATATGTAGGTGGACTTCTTTGCCTGCGAAGCAGACTCATTGCTTCTGATGCTGAAATGCCACTGAGGCTTGAAAACTCCTAGTTTTCCCCTCTACAGTGGCACAAATGTTGGAAGCTTGCATGTTTTCTAATGCACTGGTGACTTGTAGCAGGCCACGTGCTATGTCACCTCTGTAGTGACGCATCCTACCTGCATGTTAACCATGTGCCGTGATAATATTGCTTTTGCATGTGTGAGCCAGCGAACACACCTAGTAAAACCATCCAATCTACACATAAGCTGATAATGTCAACTTCTGTGAGAGATGTAATCCTGCTGCACTACTGTGCAGAAGTTAGTGATAATCTCAGTAAGCTGTCTGAAAATCTCAGAAGCATTTTTTGCCTCTCTTTAGCAGTGTTGTTCGGCTTTTCTAAACCGTCTTTAATATTGTTGGACTATTTTTTGCTTATGCAGGGTCATCCCCAATCTTTTTGCCTCCTGCTTCCTATTTTTTTCTGACCTGTTGCTGATGGCTTTGTAACTCTGAGCACTTTACCACTGCTAACCAGTGCTAAAGTGCATATGCTCACTGTGTAAATTGTATGTGATTGGTTTATCCATGATTGGCAAATTTGATTTAATAGTAAGTCCCTAGTAAAGTGCACTAGAGGTGCCAGGGCCTATAAATCAAATGCTACTAGTGGGCCTGCAGCACTGGTTGTGCCACCCACATAAGTAGCTCTGTGATCATGTCTCAGGCCTGCCATTGCAGTGTCTGTGTGTGCAGTTTTAACTGTAAATTCGACTTGGCAAGTGTACCCACTTGCCAGGCCTAAACCTTCCCTTCTCTTACATGTAAGCCACCGCTAAGGTAGGCCCTAGGTAGCCCCAAGGGCAGGGTGCAGTGTATGGTTAAGGTGGGACATATAGTAATGTGTTTTATATGTCCTGACAGTGAAATATTGCTAAATTCGTTTTTTCACTGTTGCAAGGCCTGTCCCTCTCATAGGTTAACATGGGGGCTACCTTTAAATATGATTAAAGTGTAGATTTCCTTTGGGAGCGGATGGACGTGTGGAGTTTGGGGTCTCTGAGCTCACAATTTAAAAATACATCTTTTAGTAAAGTTGATTTTAAGATTGTGCGTTTCAAAATGCCACTTTTAGAAAGTGAGCATTTTCTTGCTTATACCATTTCTGTTACTCTGCCTGTTTGTGGATTCCCTGTCTGGGTCAGTTTGACAGTTGGGCTGGTTGCACCTCACCCTAGACCAGTGGTTCCCAAACTTTTTTGGCCTACGGCTCCCTTGACCTATGGGCCATTGACCGCGGCTCCCCATTATGTTACTTATGTTTGGCATGTGGGTGATGTAAGTACGGCCTCAGGAGTACTTCCATTTTTCTCTCTGAAAATAATGGGGGTGAAGCTGTATGTTGTTCTTGCCCCCTGCCTGTGTGTCCGTGCCTACCGTCTGTGTGTTCCTGTCTATTGTCTGTATGCCCTTGCTTCCTGTGTCCTGTGTCCCCATGCCTCCTGTCTGAGTGTTTTTGCATCTTGTCTGTGTCCTCATGCTTCATGTGTGTGTTCTTGCCTCCTGTCTGTGTGTTCCCGCCCACTGGCTGTTTGTCTTTGCCTCCTGTCTTTTTTTTCATGCCTCCTGTCTGTGCCCTCATGCCTACGGCTTGATTGGTAGGCACTACAAAAAGTTGACAGATAAGTTGCTTATTTATTTTTCTTGAGCTTTGGTGACTTCTTTAATTCCTGGTCCTTTCCATCAACATTTGAGTAAGGGCATGCTGCGGGACAAGCTCAGCATTTTGCCTCCATGGAACTGCCTATATTTTGGTCAACATGGCTCCCATGGGCACCCCACAAAACATATGTCTTTGCCCCAAGCAGCTTGGAAAATAAGAGCACCTCGCAGAGACAGCAAAAGGGTGGATCCACGAATGACTGACATGTACAATTACTGTGGTCTAAAAGCAAGACTTGAGATGAGAACCCGCCATTTCCAGGTGTCTCATACTTTGCCACCCTCTCCTAGCCGTGCCACAGGTGAAAAAAAAGTTTGGCTCCTTAGAACTGCAACCCACCAGCAAACAAATATGATTGGGGAAGGCAGCGCTCTTAGACCCCTGCACATATAAAGTGCCTCTCTAGTGTGTGCGTAAGTCTAAATGACCGCTTTAACATCTAGCACGCTGTCCTTAGCTTCCTGCAACAGGGTGACAAACTTGGTAGTGAGCAACCCCAGGCTTTTCTTGTGGCAGCCAAAGGCACTGCTCTGTCACTCTGAGGCAGCGGCCATAATCCACGCTTGCCTACCCAGCCATCTTGCGTCACAGCCTCCTGTTTAGTGCAAGTAAATGCACGGTAGCCCTATGTGGCGCAGTAGTGACAACACGATAACCCTGTCAGAGTTTCCACATAGGAAGTGACATTGCAGCCTCTCACAGTTGCCAGAGTAACAGGATTGTTGGCCTGTGTTCGGTATGAAAGCTGCCATGCTACTGCACTATTAAGGGTAACAGATAGAAGTGTTTTGACTAGTCACAGCAAACCTGGCAGTAGTTAAGCCAAGGGACTAGCTGAAACACTTAGGAATCATGATAGATGGGGTCAGCATATTGAGGAGTTTAAGACACTAACTATGCACACCATACCTGATATTAAATCTTTTAAAGGAGAGATGTAATGGGAGGGGGGCTGTAAGGGAATGGGGTGCTAGGTAGTTGGTACAAATCGTTTACTTGCCGGCCACTGGTAATAGGTGGCTGTGTGTGATTAATTGTCTGCACTAAACTTAAAAAAATAATTTAACCAAAAGGGATTCGTCAGTCATATTTTTCACATCCAGATGCTATTAAAAAAGACACAGGAAAACAATGCCGTTTTCCTGTTGTTTTTTTTCATAGAAGGACTGAAGTGTCCATTTCCTTATATATTCTTATTTGATTTTTAAAGTACAAATTCGAGAAAGAGTTCCACATGACAAGCGAAAACAAACCACAACAGATGGAAAGGTCGACAGTGGCCCTCTGGTTTGCAGTTTATAGCTCTTGAGTTTCTGAAAGAATGTCCTTGAATGTGCCATTCCGTCAAATTTCGCATTAGCCCTCAACTGCTAGTGTATGTGTCCATAAAATTATTTTTTTAGACAAGGCTGAGTTGCTAAGAATCGATTAAGTATGTAAAAGAGGTGAACATTTTGTATTGTTACATGCATCTGGGAACAGTGTCAGTGTTGCTTATTTTGACCAGTGTCAGTGGAAAATATTTCCCATTCAGACACTTGCTATGATCCAGTGGTTCCCTGAACTCTGTGCTTGGAGCACGGCGCCCCTGGCTAGTTCTAATGGCGCACAGGGGTGCCACGGCACACAGTTTGGGAACCACTGCCCTAGACAGTGACACAAAGGGAGCTGGGGTGTAGTCTTCATTTCCTGATGAGCCATCTGTGCTAGGAGGGAGGGAAGGAGTTTTCACTTACACCTGAAAGGGCTGTGCCTGTCCTCACACAATGCAGTCTCCGACCCCCTGGTGAGTGTCTGGGGCCTGGCCTGGGCAAGGCAGGATTTCACATTCAAAAGAGACTTTACTTTGTAGTAGGCCTACTTCAAAGGGAAATTGGGTATAATAAGGGCACCCAAAACCACAGACTAAAAAAAACACTTCTGGAACCAAGATGAACCTCTGCCTGTAGAAGAGCTGAATAGTTGAAGAAGAAGAGCTGCCCTGCCTGTGACTGTGCTTTGTGGAGCTATCCTGCAGTTGCTGCTTCTGCCAGAGTAAGAGGGCGAAGACTGGACTTTGTGTGCCTTCCACCTTGAGAAGAAATCTCCAAGTTCTTGATCTAGAGCTTGCCTCCTGTTGTTTGAAATCTCAGGGAGAGCAAAGACCTCTCTGCCAGCACCTGGAGTCTCTGGAGAAACTCCTACTCTGCCCTGTGGTGCCCATCCAGTTCCTGGGACCCTGAAAGGAGAATCTGGCAGCTAAAGACAAGGAAATCCACGCACAGAGTGCCGTGCGGGTAAAAGATTGACGTAACTCCGATCTGAGGCTGAAAATACGACGCGCCGCCGCTCCGCAGCTCAGAAACAACGCTTGCAGGAAACGCGACCAAAGAATCGACGCACGGAGCAGGAGAAACGACGCGCAGCATCGCTGACGGAGGCTGGGAGATCACAACCTGCACTGCAGGGTTTTCAGATCATTGTGCGGCTGGATTTCCGACTCACACCCGCCCGTGCAGGGTTATTTTTGAAGCGCACCAGGTACATTTTCACGCTAGCAGCGCTAGTGTGTGTTTAAAACTGCTGAAAGACTCTTTTTGCATTTTTATTGATAACTTGACTTGTGTATTGTGGATTTTTGTCGTTTTGGTCTTGTTTTGTTTAGATAAATAGTTTTTTTTTCTAAACCTGTGTTGTGTCATTTTGTAGTGTTTTCATTAAGTTACTGTGTGTGTTGGTACAAATACTTTACACCTAGCACTCTGAAGTTAAGCCTACTGCTCTGCCAAGCTACCAAGGGGGTAAGCAGGGGTTAGCTGAGGGTGATTCTCTTTTACCCTGACTAGAGTGAGGGTCCTTGCTTGAACAGGGGGTAACCTGACTGTCAACCAAAGACCCCATTTCTAACAAATATGGATAGCGTTTTTATTCATGGGCACTAACTGTGTCTTCACTGATTTTAGGTTTTTACACTGCAGGTGCTGCAGAGACAAAATTGACACCTTCAAGCCACCAAAATGAGAAGTAGTGCCACCTTCATCTGATGCCCTACGAACACCTAAAGCTTGCTTTCTGCTTGCACTGCACTGCACCGGCTTTTGTGACAGAATGACTTGCAGGCATATATGTTGTTTGGTTTTTATATGAAATTGGTTTAGTGGTTGAGGGAAGATCAAAACTGACTCAAGCAGCAACCACAATTCCTGTCAGTGTGAAACACAAACAAACCCCAAATTAACTTGTGCTCAACTGTCTGCTAGCTTGGCACAAAAGCAGTTAGGCTTCCCTTAGAGGCAATGGGTAAAGTATTTATGCAACCCAGGAACAGCAACAAAATTAAAACACAACTCAAGAAACATCCCACACCAATTTAGAAAAATAGAGAAAATTTAATAAATCATTTGACACCAGAAGACTTAAAATCCAATTACTAGAACTGGGGAAATTAAAAGTCATATAAATCAAAAACTACCAACCACAGTTATCTGGTTTTGGCAGACCATGCCCAAGTCTCAATTTCAGGCTGATCATGATGAACTGTGGGCTGGCTACGGTACTGTGTTCAGTCTGCTGAAAAGTACCTTTTCTCTTGGGTGCCATTACATCGAGCTGTGACGGCTGGCCTTGGGGAACCAATGACAAAAAGCTGAGATGTGAAGTCCAGCATTGAAATGCATTGTGTATGGGCAGAGTCGATGATCATCGATGGAAAGCTGTGATACGGGGTCCTACGCCATTGTTGTGGAAGCCAGTGGGGCTTGCAGAGACTTTCACTGTGAAGTGTCAGGGCAGGGTACTAGATGTGTCAGGTTAGGCTGGTGTTGGACTGCATCGGCATCCAGGAAGCCAGCAGGCCTTGCAAGAACTTGTGCTGAGATGTGTCGGCATCAAGGACGAACTGCGTTGAGCTGGCCCAGAGTTGATGAAGGAATACACTGAGATGCGTGGAAATGCATTGATGTTGAAGAAGTATGTTATTTCCCTGTGGCTTGAACGGGACCCCGCTGACTGGCCCTTGGATATTCATTTGAGTCCTGGGTCCACACACGCAGGATGGATTCAGTATGGCAGCTTACAGCAGTAGAAGAGTCTGGGTGGAGCAACAGCAGGAATTGTGCAGCAAAGCAGTCCTTGGTCAGCAAGCAGGTCAGAAGAGAAGGCTTTACAGCTGAGCAGTCCTTCTTCCTGGCAGAGTTTACAGGTCAGAAGTGATCTGAAGTGTTGGTTCTGAGGGTCCACTACTTATACCTGGTTCCCACTTTGAATTGGGAGAAGCCTCTAGCGCTCTTCACCTGCAGATGTGTCTAGAATTTCCTTCCTTCCTGCACTAGTCTCAGCTTGTCAGGGGGACAAAAGAATAGAGTGAAACCCTCTGTCAGTGTGCTGAGGCAATGAATTTTGTGATGTGTAAGTGTTCTAGGTGACGGCTCCTGGTCTTCATCCAGAGAAAGATGGTCCATCCTGGCACACCTAGTCCCCCTTTGTCTTACTGTCTGGGAGTAATACACAAAGACCAAGTACCAGCTTCATATTGTCATGTGACCCAGGTTACAGACAGGAGGCACCAAAGGGTTGGAACAAGAAAATGCCTACCTTCTAAAAGTGCTATTTTCTGAATTGTCACGTAAATGCCAATTTTACCATTAGGAAAGGTTTAAATTACATGCTTCCAATTAAAAGTTATCACTTATTAAATGTAGTACCGTCACCCAAGGTTATCCTATGCGAGAGGTAGGCCTTGCAGTAGTAAAAAACTAATTTAAGAGGTTTTCACTACCATGACATGTACAGGTTAAATGTACAACACTAACCTGTTAAATACACTGTACCCTGCCCAACTGAGCTTATATGTTAAAAAAGGAAGATGTATGCCTGGTAAAAAGTTATGTTAAAACTGCACACACAGGCTACAGTGGCAGATCTGAGACATGTTTGAAAGGGCTACTTAAGTGGGTGGCACACTCAGTGGTGAAAGCCCACTGGTAGCATTTAATTTGCAGGCCCTTACTACATGTATTACCACTTTACTAAGGACTTACAAGTAAATTAAAGGTGCCAATTGGAGGGGGGGGGCTAATGCTTCCTTGTTTTGGGAAGAGAGCACACACTATTTAGCTCCCGTTGGCATTTGTAAAGTGTACAGAGTAAGCATTGGTAAAGTGTGCAAAAGCAGAAGGATAGATGGCAAACGTTGGGGGAAAACTACACCAAGGATTTCATGTCCAATAGTTTTATGCTTCCTCTGAAAAATAAGTCAGTGGAGAGTCTGCTCCACCCTGGTTGCTCAGGTGTTGTGGGTGTTGCTGCTATAATGTTATAATCCCCCATATCTGTGGTATTGTCCTGACTTTCCTCATGCTTTGTTTCCTAAACTCTTGATTATGGTACATCTGTGTGATATATGAGAAGTATTTGAGTTTACTGAATAGCAAAGTGTTAAATTTTTCCACTTTTAGAAAACAATTAAAATGTTTACTTCTATCAAAATATCTTTGCATGATCTTTAACGTAATTAATATTTGATTAATGATTAAGAAAAATAGGAAAATGTTCAATCTAATTTTAAGACCAGGGTCCACAACTCCCATAATGCATCAGTAAGGATGAAGGAGTCGTAAACGTTTTAAAAATGTAACCAATACACAAAACAGACATTTATATTAAAAATGCATCTTACCTTTTGATGTACTGGGTAGGGAAGAGGTATCTATTCATGACAGATCAACAACACATTCAGACTGAAAGGTGCTTCCAATTAAGTGTTCCATAGGTGTTGGCTGCATGAATGGACCGTTGCCTGTTAATTGGGCCTCTGCATGTCTGCTTGCTATCTTCTCTTTGGTATGTGACCATAGATCATACCAGCGCTTTCTTATTTCTTCTATTGTTCATTATGTCACTACCAAAGCTCTTATTTTGTGCAGGATGTCCTAACAGATTTTCCTTTTCTGCCTATCTGGTACTTGGAAAGAGCTTCTCCCAAATAGCTCATCAGGATGTGACACACTTTCTGCTATGAACACCTCCAGCTCCTTTTCCCTGAACTTCAGCTTTCTTTTACACCTCCTACATCCTTCCCATTATCCTCTAAGGGCATGGTCACCAAAAAATAAGTAAAAATGGCTCCAAACACGTTGAAGGTTTGTTTGTTTTCACAACCTGCCTTCCTCTCTGAATTTGTGATCTCAATAGAGTATGTTGAACGGCAACTATGATATATTAAGTATAGTGATTTCCTAATTCCGATTCAATCACAATTTGAAAATCACTATTCTTATTCTTAGTACCTCTAGCCCTTATTTCCCCTACAGCTCATTTTAGGGAGTTAAATATCAAGAGTCATGAAGGCTTGGCAATCAACTTTCAATGCCTCTAGTCATATAAAATCAGGAGAAAACTTGCAGTACTGTTCCTATATGGTGAATATAAACAAATAGATAATTAAGGGCCATATGTACGAAAGCTTTTTCCCATAGATACAGAATGGGTAAAATCCTTTGGTACATCTGGCCCTAAGTTCTGTCTCTGGTTTGGATAATTTACATGATGGGAAACATACCTATAAACACTTTTCGTAGTATGGACTTAGTTAAGATGAGCAAAAGCCAACATAGAGATAAAAACCCTTGAGAGAAGCCTGTCTATGCCACTTTGGATAAATTGATCTAACATTATCCTCTAAAGACCCATGCCTTTTAGACTGAATACTTTGCACTTAAGGACGAGGAATTGGTCCTATTGTTCAGGGGATGTGCTGGATGTGCAGGTGAACTGACTGTGTGGATTAGGTCAACATCCAGCAATCTTTGTTTGCTTATATTATCCGAATATGTTGAACTATCTGCCTGCTGTTAATAGCACTCCGCTTGAAGATGACACTGAGACGCCTAACATATAGATGAAGAAAAACGTTTGAAACAGTGACCCTTTCTTACCTCTAAAAAGCCAAAGTCAACAGGAGGCATAAGGACAATCCCCAATGATCTAATTTATCCAGCCCAATTGAAATAAGATGACCCGCATCAAAATGCCACCTCCCATAAATTTCATTTCACATAGGTGCCGCATCTACAGCCCATGATAAACAGTGCCAAAGCTCACTAACAGGTGCAGCATTACACTGGCTTTCTCTGACCAAACATACAGGGAATTTACAGAGCCATGTCCAGCTCAAGAGTCTCATTTTGTGCTTTTGAATAAACCAGCCCCACCCGGACACAAATGCCACCTATTCCAAAATCGCACCTAGAAAAGAAAGGTTTGGGATGGAATGGTCTTTGTTGAGTATAAGAAAATCAGTAGCTTTGCAGTGTTTTCTCTTTTAAATGCTAAATGCCAACTCGTAGTGAAAACTCAGTGTCCAGACAGTACAAAAATATTAAACCACTTGAACAGTTAAAAACAAATGCATGCAACAGTCGTGGTAAATCAATTCATACTAGGTCTTGAGGTCTGAATTGAAATCTTAACTAAAACTCAGTGTGAAAGAGAAACCACACCGGTAAGATAACACCCTCAGTATACATGAGATGAACTCCCAAGAAGACCATTTACAGAAGACCTAAATAACATTTTGGTGGAGAATTGGGTGAAAGCCAAACAAACGTGATGACAAAACCCCTCCCAGCAACTTGAATATACCTGCATGTTGAAATCTGACCAGCCCGCTCAACATTAAGGGCCTAATTTATAGTTTAGCGGAGGGGGTTATTCCGTCACAAACATGAAGGATACGCGGTCTGCCGTATTACAATTCCATTATAGCCTTTGGGACTTGTATTATGTCGGATGGGATATCCGTCATGTTTGTGAAGGAGTAACCCCTCTGCCAAACTCTGAATTAGGCCCTAAGTCAGCAAAAACATATCTTAGAAAGTGATGAGTTAAACATAATCTTTGAGATATTTCATATGTAATTTGTCTTTAAAAAAAAAAAAAAAAGGACAATCCAATCACGATTATGGAAAAAATGCATTTCCATGCTAATAGGATCATACAGAACAACAGTGGTGGGTAGAAATATTAACAAAGAAACTCCCATGCACCAGGGCCCAGAAAAATCATACGAGTCCTGCATAATTGTTGCCACAAGATGCACAAGTAACACAAAATGCATCCTTTTTTTGTAGAAAGCCAGTATCAGGCACCAGGCTGTGAAAAGTTATTTTTGGCTGAAGCTGACGGTATGCCTACATTTGTTAACTCAATGATTGGAGAATTCAGCCTATGTGTGAGAAACCATGAAAATAAATGTTATAAAGAGCTTGTGGAGAACATGGAAGAGATCAGCTTCAACAGATTAGTGGAGTGTCCCATCTATACTTGCAAGCATACTCTCTGAGAGAAGCTTCGCCGGCTGCTATCTAATGCCCCCAAAGCACACTTTGTTCCACACAAAATGAAGACCAGACTAATCATTCAGCTACTTTGCTATGAGACTGTAAGTTGTGGCTTTCAGATCAGAATGGGTTGCCATGACCCAACCATGATTCCACGGTCCAGTTCTAGTCATAGCCTCCTGCAGTGTTGGTCTGATTTGAAAATTTTTGCTGGGGATGATTTTGGTTTCTAGTCTGGCCCTGCCCATATGGAACAGACAGTTCAACATACGGAAGCCCTGGCTTACTGTCAAGACATCTGCCAGGGTCTGAATAAGGTCTGCACATTGTCTGCCATGGTCTAAGCGAGGCCCAAAGCATCTATAAAATGGGTCAACAAGGAGTTTGCCAATATACTGTAGAGAGTGAGGTAAACAATCCATTTGACAATATTTCCACAACAAATCGAACAAAGTGAAAATAAAGACATATGGGAGAAGATAGCAAAGACCAGCGAAGAGAAAAACAGGGAATGTATGTTCACTATTTAAATAATGCAGCCAATCTATTGAGGGCAACATTTCATGAGCTGTTGGTTGCCCCAGGGCCAGCACCAGGGCACCCACTGACCAGTAATGATGAGGCTCGCATACTTGATTGTTGGTCTTGTATCGCCAACTAACTTGCACACACGCGCTTTCTTTATTTATATCAATGAAGACACAGAATATGGATCAAACGAAGTACAGCACCCACGATTGGGACAGTGGGAACTTTCCCCTTAATGAAATTACATTTCTCCCTCTGTTTAGAATGGAACAATAATTTTAATAATGAACATTTCAAACATCAAAGCACAAAAGAAAGAGGGAGAAAGAAAATGAGAGCGAGAGTGAGAGAGAGAGATCATTCAGACTTCTCATTTCATTTCTCACAGTCCATGTATCGTTAAGGCAGCCGAGGATGGGGCTTTAACAAGTAGGGATGCCCTTTTTCCAGATGTTGACATTGTCTTTTGACAGTGGTGGTAGCGCATTGGTCCTTAATAAGTAAAGTTACAAGGGGACGCGTATAGGTCGATTAACCTTTTGACTAGTTTAGGATGTTCTTACCATAGCTCCTGAACAGACAACATTAATCGATACACAATAATCAATAACCATTAGTCAAATCAATAATCAATAGAGTCAGTAATTATCACGCACCATGACTTTTCAGCCATGAATAACCACACCTTTAGTGAAGGTTAGTAATTTTATGTCCCTTATATTAACAATGCTAAAGTCATGTAGATTAATCTCAAAATCAAATGAAACACATACAAGAACAATACTGGTTGACACAAACAATGGAAGAAACACAATCTAATCTAAGCCTGAATCACAACACATTTTAAGGCAAAGGTGCAGATCAATAGCAAAGTAAACTGCAACAAAGTAATCACGTACATAGAATTCAGCAAGATAGCTCATCAAACATTTGTCCCTAAAATTCGTCAATCGTCAGGTGAATAG
Source organism: Pleurodeles waltl (assembly GCF_031143425.1). Taxonomy (NCBI): domain Eukaryota; kingdom Metazoa; phylum Chordata; class Amphibia; order Caudata; family Salamandridae; genus Pleurodeles; species Pleurodeles waltl. The sequence goes on along the minus strand of NC_090440.1, from coordinate 1,188,219,513 downwards.
CCTCATCTAACCCAGATTAGCATCAGCATGTGGGGCTTCATGCAAAACAATTTAGAACACAAATTTAGAAAACATCTAGCTAAGGGACTATTCAGACAGCGCAGTTGGTACCTAGAAAGGAAAGGCATAAAAATGCAATTCAGTCACATTGTCACATCTACCTATCCACGGAATGGGTCAGCAAGCAAAATCAGTATTCCTCCTCAGGTCATCAATCGATCTGCAAAGCATCAGGCTCTCAGTCAGAGAATATGAGCCCAATGACAGAATCTCAAGTCTCTTCTTCTCTCAATATCACATCGCATAACGAGGTAGGATCTGATCTATCTTCCCTCTGTCGCGTTGTTATATCAAAGTCCCCTAAACTATCCCCCAATTCCCTATTGGTCAATCACTTGTACATTATTACTTTACCCAATAATATTTCTATACCAAATCTATGAATTCTAATATTTCGCCCTTCACACGACGTTGATTGGTCTGCTTTACGATGTTCTCATCATCCAGTTCATCAGGTATCGAAATTGTTGCATCTTCTCTCCAGTCAATGTCAACACATTACACACAGCTTGTTACAAATTTTAGGACACTGTCTCCTGGTAGTTGGTTCTCATGGAAAGCTTTTTATTAAAACAATGAACATTTCACAGTTAGTTCACTCTGTCAGCATTTTCTATTAAACGCTAAGAAAAACATCTTCTGCATGAGGCCTGGTAAAACTAAGCCAAGACACTCACTAAGTTAAGGCCTACAATTAACAAATAAAAACATACATCATATCCCTAAATATGACATATTACTACATTAATCTAATACATTTTCAATATTTCATAAGTATTAATCATTAATTAGTACATTTCGTGAACACTAGTGGCCCTTCTTCGAGGTCACAATTTCAAACGTGTTCATTATTTTCTCTAAGTTATTCATTTTCTCCATAATTCATTATTCAGAATACATAAACACCTATTAATACTTTCTAATTAAGACATCTGCTTCAGCAGTGGTGCCCTTTGACTCTGTTGAAGGTTAGGTGATGGAGCTTTTTTTCATCCTCAAGCCTATGAGGTCCCACCAGGGGCCTGCAGGGAGAATCAGTTGGACAGATGTCCGGAGAAGATGAAGAGGTAAGTGGCAAATCTCTATGTGCTTCAGCTACGCCTCCTTGCCACCCAGCTTGGTCTGAAATCCTCTTAAACTGTATGATGTTTTGTTTTATTTTGCTGTCTGTACTTGCTTGCTGTGTCAATATTTCCCGCACTATTGGTCTTGAATAGCTCGAGGACTCTGCACAGGTGGAACCTATGACAAGTGATAAGTGACATGGGGCAAGTGCCCCTACATGTCACCCTCTAGCATTGACTGTGGCCGGTTTTCTTGAGGTTTGCAGTGTGTTCCGGTAGTCTTGCAAAAAATTGATTATGGTCCATTCTACCTACGTGGTCACTGTCCATTTCTGCAGCTGTTCATCTTTTCCCTTGAAAGGGCGGCCCTTGGTCGATTTTGACTTCCAGAGGAATGCTAAAATTGGCAAATATTTTTTCGAGTTTATGTATTCCTTTTTTGGTTGACATTTATTGAATCACTTCTACATCTGGATACTTGCAGAAGTCATTTACAACAATGATGAGGTGTTGGCCTCCTGGTACAGTGGCAAAGTCTGCACTCAATTAGGTTCATGGAGTTTGTTATGAGATGACTGCTGTGGGTGAGTCTTGTCGCTCCAGTGCTTGGATGGATGAACAGATTGCTGCTGTTCTCTCCACATGGTCATCCACATCTGGAAATCAGACTTTTAGTCAAAGCCTTATCTTTGTTTTGACCACTTTTTGAAAGGTAAGGTGGACAGCTTGCATGAGCAGAGGCATGATTTGATATGGGATGATGATAGCCGTTCCCTTGCAGTATCAGACGGTTTTCCATCAGAGACAATTTGCTGCTGATGTTGTACAGTGCTTGGATCTGCCTCCTGGTTTCAACTGTCCATCTTACTTATTCCTTCAGGGTTCACCACTAGTTGCCAACTTTGATGGCTTGTCACACTAGTTGAAATCATTTATCTTCTTGGGAAGACTGGCTCATTTCTCAATCCGAGGGGGTGGTTTGGATTTGGTGAGAACCAGATTTTAGGACAATTTTTAAGAAGCATAGCTCCTTTTATCTTGATGATGGTCTCATTGACTGTAAACATTAAGTGGTGCTCACATATGGAATGAAATCCACTGGTGGAGAAGAGCAAGATATTGAGTAGTGGTTTCTATGTGGAGTTTGACCACCTTTTTCTCTATAGACTTCCAATGCCTTGGAATACTTCAGCAAACTCTTCAAGCTTGCAAAACGAATAAGCATTAAGCCCCTCATTTCAGCCAGAGCTGTTTCGTCGGATTGCACTGCCAGGCTGGTGGTGCAATCCTGTGTATTGCGTCCGTGGCGGAAGCACAGTGGTCGCACCGCCGGGACTGGTGATTTACCGCCATGTTGGTCCCGGCGGTTTACCGCCACGTTGGTCCAAGAGGCTTACCGCCACGTTGGTCCCGGCAGTTGTAATCCCCCAGCGCTGCCCAGGGGATTACGAGTCCCCCTCCCATCAGCCTGAAAAGGCTGGCAGAAAGGGGAGTCGCAGGGCCCCCTGCCACGGCCCCATGGAGCTTTTCACTGTCTGCATAGTAGACAGTGAAAAGCGTGATGGGTGCAACTGCACCCGTCGCACCACCGCAACACCGCCGGCTACATTTGGATCCGGCTCCCGTGTTGCGCCCGACATCCCCACTGGGCCGGTGGACGGAAACTCGGTTTCTGCCCACCGGGCCAGCGGGGATGTTGAAATGGCCTCCACGGAAGTGCGGCCGCATTGGCGGCCGCGCAGTGGTTACAACTTGGCGGGCGGCAGTTGCCACGCGCCAAAGTTGTAATGAGGCCCTAAGTCTTCATCTGCACTGCAACTGATGATCATTGTGATCTCCTTTGACTTGGTTCAAAGCAGCATGCTGATATCGATTCCTTTTGGTCCAAGACTTTGGTAATAAAGGCACTGGTGAGGTTGACTAGGGTGAGGTCCAATAGGCGTAGATTTGAGGGGCTGTTGCATTGAGTGTTAGTGGTGGCGCTCAGCCATTGACATCACACATTCTGTGGCACCTGTATGAATCAGACAGTTTGTTCATTGGCCCTTGTTAGAAATGGGGTCCTTGGTTGACAGTCAGGTTACCCACTGTTCAAGCAAGGACCTTCACTCTAGTCATGGTAAAGGAGAATCACCCTCAGCTAACCCCTGCTTACCCCCTTGGTAGCATGGCAGAGTAGTAGGCTTAACTTCAGAGTGCTGGATGTAAAGTATTTGTACCAACACACACGGTAACATAATGAAAACACTACAAAATGACACAACACCAGTTTAGAAAAATAGGAAATATTTATCTAAACAAAACAAGACCAAAACGACAAAAACAAGTCGATGCGTGAAGTTGGGGATCGTGGTGTCTGTGCGAAACGTTGAATTCACACACTTCGAGCGGCGTCGGTCACGACGTGGTGTGGCGACTTCCACAAAGTCACAGACTTCAACGGGCTGCAGCGGCATCGGGCCTGCGAAGGTCATCGCGTTCCAGCAAAGATCACAAAGACCGTTGCAGGTGGCGTACCCGGATTCAGCAGCGGCGTCGGTCCGAAGTCGTCCGAAGTCGATTTCCTTGGATTTTCACCAGCTTTCCTTTCAAGGGCGCAGGGACTGGATAGGGCACCACCTGTCAGAGCAGGAGTCTCTCCAGAGACTCCAGGTGCTGGCAGAGAGAAGTCTTTGCTGTCCCTGAGACTTCAAACAACAGGAGGCAAGCTCTAAATCAAGCCCTTGGAGATTTCTTCACAACATGGAAGGCACACAAAGTCCAGTCTTTGCCCTCTTACTCTGGCAGAAGCAGCAACTGCAGGATAGCTCAAGTGTTCTAAAGTCTGTCGTTTTGGGTGCCCTTCTTATACCCAATTTCTCCTTTGAAGTAGGCCTACTTCAAAGTAAAGTCTCTTTCGAATGTGAAATCCTGCCTTGCCCAGGCCAGGCCCCAGACATTCACCAGGGGGTCGGAGACTGCATTGTGTGAGGACAGGCACACCCCTTTCAGGTGTAAGTGACCACTCCTTCCCTTCCTCCTAGCACAGATGGCTCATCAGGAAATGCAGACTACACCCCAGCTCCTTTTGTGTCACTGTCTAGTGTGAGGTGCATCCAGCCCAACTGTCAAACAAACCCAGACAGGTAATCCACAAACAGGCAGAGTCACAGAAATGGTATAAGCAAGAAAATGCTCACTTTCTAAAAGTGGCATTTTCAAACGCACAATCTTAAAATCAACTTTACTAAAAGATGTATTTTTAAATTGTGAGCTCAGAGACCCCAAACTCCACATGTCCATCTGCTCCCAAAGGGAATCTACACTTTTATCAGATTTCAAGGTAGCCCCCTTTTTAACCTATGAGAGGGACAGGCCTTGCTACAGTGAAAAACGAATGTAGCAATATTTCACTGTCAGGACATGTAAAACACATTACTATATGTCCTACCTTAACCATACACTGCACCCTGCCCTTGGGGCTACCTAGGGCCTACCTTAGGGGTGCCTTACATGTAAGAAAAGGGAAGGTTTGGGCCTGGCAAGTGGGTACACTTGCCAAGTCGAATTTACAGTTAAAACTGCACACACAGACACTGCAGTGGCAGGTCTGAGACATGATTACAGAGCTACTCATGTGGGTGGCACAACCAGTGCTGCAGGCCCACTAGTAGCATTTGATTTACAGGCCCTGGCACATCTAGTGCAATTTACTAGGGACTTACTAGTAAACCAATATGCCAATCATGGAAGGCTAATGTACACATACATTTTTCAGAGGAGCACTTGCACTTTAGCACTGGATAGCAGAGATAAGCAAATTACATAAACATTTGTAAAGAAGCACTTGCACTTTAGCACTGGTTAACAGCGGTAAAGTGCCCATAGTAACAAAAACAGCAAAATCAGAGTCCAGCACACATCAAAAACCTGGGGAACAGAGGCAAAAAGTTAAGGGAGACCACATCAAGGATGAAAAGTCTAACAGCCCTGGAATTGCAGGCAGCACTGTGGTTGTGTTTTTTGGGGGGAGGACACCGGGCTATTGAGTGGAGAAATTAAATCAACCTGTTAAAGTTGTGGCCTTCCTCAGTTGTTGAACTCTATATGTCCACTAATAACATGTTTTTCTTTTGTGATTTTCACCAGGTTTGCCTTTGTTTTAGGAGTAGAGAATAATAGCTTTGCAAAATGGTCTGCTTTGCTACAGACTGAGCACGTCTAGCCTCTTGGGGGACACGTGGATCACTGGGGTGCAGCATTTAGACAGTAGTCACATGTTTGGTTTAGCCCCTTGCTTGACTGCCATCTGAATACATCATGTGCTTGTGTGGTGGACACACAATTCAGTTTTAATTGGTTTGGATCCAAGGACAGCTCAGTGTGGGCAGCTCATGCATCCTTAAGTTCAGAGGCGCATCCTACAGCAAACATGGTGGCTACTGGTATGCTAGTGGTCTTTAGGATTTCTTTGTGAGGAACAGAAAAACACCACCCTTGAATAATTTGGGCATGTGGTTCCTCCTCTATGTTAATAAACTCAAAATGGCTTTCTCAGTCACTAAGGCATACGTAGAAGCAAAAATTGTCTTGCATCGGCCTTGCTTCACTATAAAAAGGATGAATCATTCATAGTAAGGGTTCACCTGTGTGCTGAGCAGGAGGTTCAGTGATGCTAGTGTGACATTGTAGTTATTGCCAGGGCCAATGTTTAAGATAGTCTCAAACATATTGTTTATCTCTTCGCCTACCAGATGGAGGAGGATGGAATGTTTTGTCTCTGCATCAGTTTCTTTGCGCACCGCAGGTAGTTCTCAAACCTTGTCACCCATGTTTTTTTAGGGCATGTACTGAGAAGGGCAGAGTAAGCATGTTGAATAACTGTATGGCACAGGGTAGCAGGGCTCAAGTGGCTGGGAGCAATAGAGCGTCTTGCTGACATGAAGCAGGCAGTGATAACAAGCGAATGATGCTCTAATTTGATTACATTGTTTGGAGAGGTAGGGGTTCTATGTTCATCAAGTCGATGTGCATATGGCAAGCCTACCTCTCTTCTTGTGTGGACACATCATGGCTGAAGGGTCTCAAGTGGTGGCTTCTACCATGCAGAATCTTTTGGTGAGGCATGGAACTGATGAGTGCCACTGGAGAGCACCAGAAAAGCAAAATAGGCTGTTGCAAGTTTACACTCCAGCTCTGGAATTCGGTGTGCAGAGTGTGGCGGGTGCTGCAGCACGGACACCCTTGAGGAAACATTGGACCTGCAGCTCACAGCCTCATCATTACTTTGTTTGTGCCCCAGGGCAAGTACCAGGGCAGCCGTGACCAGTAATGATGAGATGTGCATACTAATTTGTCTTACATCGCACATTAACTTGCGCACACACATATGTTCTTTATTTATATCAGTGACAACGCAGCACATAGACCAAACCAAGTGCAACACCCCAGACAGGGAGAGTGGGAACTTTCCTCTTAACAACATTATACTAACCATTACAAAAACTGTGAGGAACTCTAATTTTGTACCTCTAAACTTTCCAGAACCCCCCATTTATTCTTTGAAGAAACAAAATAGAAAACTAGAGATAGCTAATAATATATCTGAATTTCTCTACCCCTGACCACTACACCTGCTATTGTTTCTTCTTTCTCTGCTTTATAATCTCAGTAAAAGGAGATGGAAGGAAAAGGACAGAGAAGATGCCTCTGTGTAATGTATCAACCCTTCCACCAAACTTAATGTATAAAACCACTTTTACAAACGCTTAAAGCTGATATCAATAACCTTATTAATATATCCCTTACTAAAAGGTGGTAAGCTTTAATCATGGCATACACAAAGAAACCAATAACGGGCTCTTGTAGTACAATTTCTAGTCTATCTGCCCTAGTAAAACCATTGAAAGATAATGCAAGACACTATTACAGAAATAAAAATAAAAAACAAATACTACTCCACAGCTGTCAATCAACAATCAGGCCAAGGTGAGAGCTGGAACGTGACAGTACTGATAGAGCGTAAATTTTAGCGCTGTCTGTCATGTCACTAAAGTCATCAGACTGTGACAATTTGTATTTTAAAAACCATGAAGAGTGGAAAAACTAATGTAGAAAGCTGCCCTGAGGCATTTTAAAAGTACAATTTGCTTGTATTTCAAAGTTTGACATAGGTGCCTTTTTAATTCAATCACACGATAGAAGGTTAAAGTTTATGTTAAAATGTAAATTAGACTCTAAACTAATAGCCCATGTAGAAGCAATATTAGTTTTTGTGTGATTAATGAAGATTAATGACTGAAAATATGGGCAAGTGATAACAATGCATTTCCCTGTTTTACCATTTATATGAAATGTATTACTCATACTGCTGAAATATTATTATTAATGAATTTATAAGTTTGCATACTATGGGGGTGATTCTGATATTGGCGGGCGGCTCCCGCCGCCCGCCAAGCGGGAACCGCCAGAAGACCGTACTGCGGTCGAAAGACCGCGGCGGTCATTCTGGGTTTCCCACTGGGCTGGCGGGCGACCGCCAAAAGGCCGCCCGCCAGCCCAGTGGGAAACAGCCTTCCCACGAGGACGCCGGCTCAGAATTGAGCCGGCGGAGTGGGAAGGTGCGACGGGTGCAGTGGCACCCGTCGCGTATTTCAGTGTCTGCCTAGCAGACACTGAAATACTTTGTGGGGCCCTCTTACGGGGGCCCCTGCAGTGCCCATGCCATTGGCATGGGCACTGCAGGGGCCCCCAGGGGCCCCGCGGCACCCCCTACCGCCATCCTGTTCCTGGCGGGAGACCCGCCAGGAACAGGATGGCGGTAGGGGGTGTCAGAATCCCCATTGCGGCGGAGCGCGCTCCGCCGCCATGGAGGATTCTCAAGGGCAGCGGAAAGTCGGCGGTACACCGCCGACTTTCCGTTTCTGGCCGCGGCTGAACCGCCGCGGTCAGAATGCCCAGCGGTGCACCGCCAGCCTGTTGGCGGTGCTACCGCGGTCATTCGCCCTGGCGGTTTTTACCGCCAGGGTTAGAATGACCACCTATGTGTTTTACTAAAAACTATTAAACCAAATAATTTTATATTTCTCTTGTGTTAGCATAACTGTGGCCTACGGAGCTTGCATTTTTCAGTCATGTAAATGTATTGAATTTTATTTTCATATCGTGAAGTCTTCTTTCAGATTTCGTTCCCTTTAGAAGCAAAGTCTATTTGTTAAAAGTCTGTTATTTAATTGCAGAAGAACCGTACCCATTTGTCCTTGAGAACTTTGTAAGGAAGGAACATGGACTACGTTCGTACACATTTTTTACTAAGCTGTTTGGAGTCACACGGAAAAGAGATGTCCCCATGACGAACTTGGGAAATTGTCGAACTGTTGCAACCTGGAGTCTGGTGATCAATTTCAATTGGATTATGCCCCATTAACATAATATAAACTGACACCTTTGCAAATCAGAACACTTTATGTGAATTATTGTACCAGTGGACATTAAAATTTTGTTCGGAGCTGAAGCGGTCCTATTAGTTCCTTGGTCAGAGACAGACACTCTCCTGATGCTTGCAGATGCCTTGCTGATAAAGATTCCTTGAATGCTGTGTCCCTCGGAGAGGTATTTTCCTCTCTGCCATTTGCCACTGCCCTTCGAAATGCCCTTTAATGTTAGAAACTCTATTATGCTGATGCTTTACTTTTCTTTTTACTTTTAGTTAGTATCCTGTAGCTCGAGTTAATCCTTTTCTAAAATTATTTTTGTCCTTTTTGTATTTTTGTATTTTGCCCCCATATGCTTCATCCAACACATGTATTTCTCTAATTTGGTAGCTGTAGGGTTGACCTATGCCCAGCCAAATTTTATTGACTCTGCTAAATTTTAATTGATTAATGATTGTGCAATGGGAGCACCATGTGAGATCTGTGCCGCAGATATTCTATTAACTTTATGTATTATTCTTCTTGAATGCTTGATTGTATTAATATTATAATATATAATATAAATATTATTATTAATATAAATAAATAAAATATAATACTATAATATTATTATTAATATAGATTGAATCTATTTCATCGCCTTGGGCAACCCTTGGTGATTATGTATCTTTATAATTTGGTTTTGCGCATTGCGTACATGAGCTTGTGTTTGTAATAAATCTTTTAACTTTATTTCTGATTGGAGTTTTCCTTCCATGGCCACATTAGTCATAGTGTCTAAATTATTGGGGTGGTGTTGATGAAATTTTTGATGGTTGACCACACATCTTTCTGGGTCCAAATGTCTGCCGATCTTGTTGCACATTTGATTCCTTTCAAGAATGAAAAATGTGTCCACAGATCCTAACATCATCCTCCTAAATGAAGACTAGCCGGTAGGTTTGATTCTCCTGGCTGTATGAACAGCATTTCATATGTTAGATCATAGCATCTGGCTTGAAATATTAAGACCTTCATTTCAAATGTTGCTGCAGTGCCGGCTTTAGCACTGGTTGCACTGCCCAATGACTTTCTTCTCCATAGATTCCTTCCCTATCACTCTCCAACTGTGCCCTTCATCTCTCCATAGCTTCTCACGCACATACATTTCATTTTTTATAATGCCACTCATACCAGTGTATTGTGCCAGAGCACTTCACATCACACAAACATTGTACCGAGACAATGAATTAAACAAGTGTAAATAAGTCTACTGGAAATCTTACATACAACAATGAGGATCATAAGGTGTAGGAATCACAAGGGATCTATGCTAGCAGGCAGTGCATTTTAAGAGTGTTTGGTCTGGAGAAGCACAACCTGACGATTTACAACATACCCCAGTAGTTGAAGATGATTCAACCAATAAGATTGTATTTCTACTCAAACCCTTTTTAGCACATTAGGATAATTAAAGAGTAGGGAAAAAACAGAACGTTCTAACTTATAACATGCCGTTTGCATACAGCTCTTTGATGACAGTTCATAGGTCACTGTGCTATAATAGAATTGTAACTTATGAACTGCAAGTAACAAAAGGATGTCTGAGACAAAACAGTCCTCACTGTGCTATCCAAATAAAACAAAGTTCTGTGATCTGCATGCACCATTTGCACCGCCCTAAAGCCGGCTCTTGCTGTTGGAAAAGCACATCAGTAATAGTGCATTGGAATTACTAATACCACAGATTACTCTAATTCCTGCATGCGGTATTTGTGCACTAATATAGGGGAATGGACAATAGGAAAAACTATAGCAATCTTTACCTGCGCACTGTCTCCTGCACGTTTTTTTCCTTTTATGTGTCATTCGTAAGGCGAAATCTGCCTTGAAATGTGTCTTGTGAAATAACCAAAAGTGGAGCTATTCCTGCCCCCTTCTTTTGTTAGTATCCTAAAGTGGGTGGTAATTCATGCGACTGGCAGGATTTGGATATCCTTTCAAAGTTTAATGAGTGGGCTGAAATTAAAAAAACACATCGTTTAGACTTGATCCAACCATTCCCTTAAAATTGGAAAGAACTAAACATAATAACATGTTTATCTTACACCGTGGCTTTGGCACTGTAAATCACACATGGCACTATTACCTAATTTAATTATACTAAAACCGGAAGAGAGTTCATCTTGTCTGCCAGGAGGAAAGCCTCACTCAGCATTTCTCCGTAAGCATCCTTATCACAACTACACCTCAGTATATGTATGTGCCGCATGCATCCTAAAATTTGAAATGTCTGCAATCGGCCCCCGATTTGACATGGGAACCAAAGTAACATTACAAACCGCTAGGTATTCCCTGTCTTTGGTTGAAATCAGAATTGGAATCCTTCTTTTGGGCGGAAATGACAAGACAACAATCATATTCAGGTGTCAGCTAAGCTCGGGCTTCCTAAAAATGTGAAGAATGTGGGAGAGATTTTCCAATCAGATTTAAGGTTGATTTCAAAATGGCTGCAACCGGGTCTCAGTAGTGAGATTGTACATGATTGCAGGGATTCAACCTTCAACGTCCAGGTTTTACTATATAATGTGTATTTAGCAGCGCTACATATATGACACTAATATGTTAGAATTCGTTTTTTAAATTAGACCCTGCTAGGATAGCTCCATCTCCTCCCTTATAAAAGTTGTTGTTAACCGGTGAGCTGTATACTGACACGTTTTTGTCATAACGCTGAAAAGCCACTACAATGGTTAATACAACAACAGGGCCATTTTATATTGTATTTTACAACTACCGTGAGCCCCCTACTCTTCCCTGTAAATACCCTGACCTTATTTTATTTTTTAAATGAATTAAAATGCATTTTCTTTACTGATTAATTTCCCTAACTGTAATTGTGATCTTACTTATTTTTCTTAAATAACGTTATTTGTAGCCTTACTATAACCCTAATAGTTAATTTATTGTGGTCGCATTTGTTTCAAGTACTTGTTGTAAATAACACAATATAATTAATTATCTATAAGCTAACACTAATACACTAATTCATTTTCAATTACATTCAATTAAATATAAATTTTAACTAATCCTAACACTAACCTTAACTTGTAATTAACTTAAAACACAATATACTGAACCTATCCCTTATATTGACCCCAATCCCTACTTTATTTCTACAATGTATTCTAAAATGTATCACTAAACTAACCCTAACCTTTATCCTTAAATAGCTGATGTTAAAATGAACAAAAAAATTACCATTAACCTAAATTAAATCTTAACCTAACCCCATCCCTTTCTTAATTTGAATCCCCAACTGTGCAAGAACTATAAATAAGTATGGCCAAAGTACGGTATTGATCGCCTTTTCAATATCAAGTGTTACGACAGCTGATTGTGTATCCATTTGTGGTACCAAATCCATTAAAAAAAAGAAACATCAAAGTTTCAGGTGTCTCTTGCACCCCAGAATGGTCCTCATTGAGTAGACCCCACCACCTGCAGTAATCTATTAGCTAATATTTTCTTTAATACCTTGTGTTCAACATTAAGTAATAAGAGGCACCAATAAGATTTTACATCAAGGGGACACTTATCAGGCTTCAAAAAGACCACCAAATTGGCTCTCTAGTAGATGATGGTATATGTTGTGTAGGCCTATAAGTACAGTTTTGTAACTTAGGGACTAATTGCCCCTTATATGTATAATAAAGTGTAAAGGCAAGATCATCTAGACCAGGAGTTTACCCACTAGCCAACTGATAAATAGTATGCTTAATTTCTTCAGTTGTTATCATTGATCCAGTATCTCTGCCTATTAACCAGTGACTCTTGGCACTTTGGCCGAGGCCAATTATTCCTCCATCCTCAATGAATCCTCCATTAGAGGTGAAGTACATAGTTTACAAGAATACTTGCAAATACTGAGTTCATTTCCGTTTGCAAATTCACAGTATCCCCAGTCAATGAGCAAATGGCACAATATGACTTCCTCCTAATCTCACTCCTGAGAAGCCATGCCAGTAGTGGACCTAACTTGACCCCCTCTTGATGGGTTCTTGCCTAGCATAATTTATAGTCTAAGTGTCCCAGTCTGTGCACTTGCTCCGCATGCTGCAACCTCAATTTTCAGAATTCACCTATGCATTCTCTTTTTCTAACACCCTGACATTTTAGCTCCAATATCTTATCCCCCATCTAACCCAGCAAATGGCTTTAGCGCAACTGACACGTATCACCAATTTAAAGATGTCCCACTGTACAGCAGCCGTAGAGGCTGAGCCTTCTATCTCCTGAAAATGTAAATCAATTTGATCAGCTAGCGTAGTTCAGAAAATTGTGCCATATAGTGCCTCTTGCTGTTGCTGCCACAGTGGCGCCTTTGGGGGTCTCTTCTCCCCATCACAATGATGGGCTCAGAGAACTTTAGCTCAACACAGAGTGAGCTAGGCATTCAGTCTCCAGTAAAATCTGTAGACATCTCTACTCCTTGGAAATGTATCTAATCTAGTGTACACTATTTTTAGTGCAGAGTAGTATGAATATTCCTGAGCCTCAAGGTGTATCTCCCTCCATATATCAATCAAGTGTCATTGTTGCACCCACGAGCAACTTTCTGTGCCACTAATAGACTGTAGGATGCTCTAAGTGGGGGTAGGGATCTACCTAAGTGATTACTTAACATGATTTTGTAATCCCCCTCCCCATATACCATTATGGTCTTGGTAACGAACCAAGACATAAGAGACTACAGGAACTGCACCTGTTCGACAATAGGAGCATACACACTAAATATAAGCAAAGGTGATCCCTTCAATATCTAGTAGAACACAGTATATCAACCCTCAGGCTCTATGTGTGACTGTACTGCATGAAAGGGGATCCAGGGGCTACCCACGCCAGAGTACTTACCCCAGCATACTGAACTTGATGCCACTATATGTCTCCCCATGTCTGCACTATTGCTTCTAAATCTGCTTACATAAGTGAGTCTCCTGGAGACATACCTTCTGCACTTCCCCAATGCTTTAGACAGGCGTACATTTTGTGCCATTCAGACAAGACAGTCATGCCCTTTACATTTCACATCACCCATCTATATGTAGTATGCATTACGTTGCGGGTCATAGCACAAGTTTACTTTCAATGATATCCATACATAAATATTAATCAATCCTAGGCATACCAGTACTCAATATGGGAAAAAAGGCATATCTACAATATCACAGTAGTATCACAGAAGAGCCCTAGACCCAACGTATGCATTCTACACTTACATTCCATGAACTTCAGTGTTCTAGACCCCAAACCAGCCTCAGTTTAAGCATTTTTAGGTACATAGTGTATGCCCAAACAACTTGAATCAAAATATACTGTCAGCTTTCATGGGGGTCAATTCTGGGCTCCATCTAGGACATTCGGAAACTCTTCAGCATCTGATTCCAAATCAGTCCTCTGCAACTCAGGGCTCATGTGTGTTCTGTTGTCTTGTGACTGACTCTAGTACTTTAAATCTGAAACCACTCTGGTTTGCTCCTCTTCTGCTTGTTGCCTTGTCAGATGAACAAGAGGTCTGCTCCTCCTCTGACGTTGTACAAGATCTCTTCATTGACCTACCTTCCTCCACTCCTCCCGACAACCAAGGGAAAATTCATTGCTTTCAAGCCAATCCCAAACAGCAGCTGATATGTCAAGCATATGGACCACATTATCTTTAGACACCTGGAGACTCACCAGGAACTACAGGATAATGAGAGGCTGATGAAATTTCCCCTTAACCTCAAGAAAAGAGATTTTTAATTTTTGCTTTCAGGTGGTATAATTTTGGAACACATAGGGGGTTATTATGACCCCGGCAGTTGGTGGAAAGGTGGCAGTAGTACTGCCAACATTATGCCAACCTGCCAATGTACCACACCGACCGTCAAAGCGGTAGCAGCCGCCGAGCTGGCGATAACAATCTCCAACCCGGTGGCCGCTACTGTCCCGCCTGTGGCATTATGACCCTGCCTACCGCCTAGTTTTTGTGGCTTTTGTAACGCCACGAAAACCACGGAGTTAGGCCCTACCAGTGACAGGGAATTCCTTCCCTGTCACTGGTAGGAGGCCCACCCACCCCCTAACACTCCCCAGACAACCCCCACCCCTTCATCCACACTCCCCCCTTCCAATTCTCTCCTCCACACACGCACACTCTCAGGCACACACCACACATTCACACACTCACTCACACAGGCATAAACACATTCATACATGCATCCATCCATTCATTCATGCACACATCTGTGCACACATCCAAACTTACAAGCAGACACGCATTCACATTTTCATTCATTCACGTATTCTCACACATGCACACACACACGCAAACAACACTACACACTCATTCGCATGCACACACACACACTCACACATTCATGCACACACCTCCACACACACAGAACACCCCCACCCGCCTCCCCTTTCAGAAACCTGACTTACCTGAATCCAGGGGGTTGTCCAGCAGGGGACGGGATGGGGCGCTGCTACCGCATAATAAGCCTGGCGGCGGTCTACTGGAGTGGCGCTGCAGGTAGTAGCAGCGCCACCTTTACACCGTCCATCAGCATGGCCACAGCCGTATTTCCGCCCTTCTTACGGCGGAAATCCGGCTGTGGTCATATTATGGCGGATGGATGTTAGCCACTTTGACAGTCTTTTGGCAGCCGTCGCCGCATCGGTAGGCGGTACTTACCACCAAAGTTATAATGTGGGCCATAATCTTAGATTCCTTCACCTGTCCACAGACTGTGCTGTTGGATCACCTGCAAGATATGATTCTGTCCCTACAAATAAATAACCCGACAATTGTTGGTCAAGGTGGGGGTCTCATTATAGGGGGTCTGCCAGGTACTCAATTCAATTTAAAAAAAGAGAGGAGGAGTGCCTGTGAATAAATTGCCCAGCAGCCACATTTCCATATATACTGTTCAATATCAGACATGGTGCACTATGCTAACAAGCGGCATGGCAAGTGCGGTGCGAGAGGGGGGGAGGTGGGGAGTGAGCGGGGGTACATTTAATAAATAAAATGAATAAAAAATTACCTGATCCTCGAACCCATGCCTCGCCGCTCCCCTTTCCATTGTCGCTGCAGACACAGGCTCCCAGCCTGCCCTGCCGCCAATCCTGACGCTGCTTAGAGCAGCATTAGGATTGGCTGGGAGTGCCCAGCCAGGGCGCTCCCAGGAAGACTGGGAGCCTGTGCATGCTCTCTCCAGTCCGGCAACTGTGTTGCAGGGCTGGAGAGAGCCTACTGTGCATGTGTGTTTGGCCGGCCTGAGACACCCAGCCAAACACACATGCACTCTGAGGGCACTTCCCCTGACTGCTCATCCCCCCATGGCCCCACCCCTTTCACAATGAAAGGAGAATAAACATGGTTTATTATCCTTTCGTTCTGAAAGGTTTGCAGCTTCTGCTCTGGTGGAGGGGTGACAGTCTTCCGCCCTAACAGAGGAGCCGCACCTGTTCAATGTTCTGCCACCCCTTTTTTTTTCAGAAAACCTGTGACCCAGCAATTGTTTCTACAAGAGCAATCCTCTTCGTCCTCCAACCTTTCCAGGAGGTAGTACACTTTCTCTGCAAACAACTCAAAGTGTGTCTGCAGCTCCCAAACCTAAAGTCTCAATGAGGACGAGGGGGATTAATTTTCCATCTCTTTTTCAGATACTTTTCTTTGGTCAGACAATCAATCTTCACCCCATCGATTTTTACTTCCAGAAAGCTTTTGAAGTCAGATTTAACTTTCAAGACTTTTTGGACTGTTCTCTGTGCCTCAGCAGCACAACTACTACCTAGTGGCATAGCATAAGCCCCTGCGGTACAGGGGGCCCTCTCAACAAAAGTGGTAGGTGGTGGGCCGGGAACAGCAGGGGGGCTCACTCCATCCACTTTTCGGCAGGGGGGCTCAAGTTTTGTTACGCCCCTGTTCCTACCTTGCAAAGGGCCTCCTCCCCAGTTCTGGAAGCTATCTGTTTCATGCTTCACTGTTGAAGTCTGTCCATCCTCGGTTTCACTATCATGTAGAACTGACCTATACCTTTGCACTAGCGAGTTACTCAAGTGAGCAGCATTTGGATGTAGAATACGTTAAGAGATCAGTGAGTTTCTGCTTTTCCCAGCTAGGGAAAGGAGCACAACCGCTTTTTAGCAGTTCCAAAATGGAAGCAGTTGGGCAGTTTACATTTGTTACTGGCAAGAAAAGCACAAATATATACATCTGATCAGTCCACCAGAAAAATATTTTATTGATAGGAAACCTTAATGTATTTAGTTGTCCATATCATATTTCAATAACCTAAGGCAGCTGCAAACTAGCGAGTCTCACAGCCCAGCCCCTTCAGCTCACTCCCAAAAGAAGGGGGGGGGTTTGGTGGATACAGGGGAATATACTGAGGAAGGGAGGGCTCTGAACTAGGTCCTCACTGCTGCCAACCCCAGCATGCAGTAAATGTCCCAGGGCAAGACGCCTGATAGCCTTTGCAGATATCCTACATTTGCATCTTTCTTGCAACCCCAGCACTTTCTGGTAGTCAGCCCCCCTTGTCCTTTTGAAATTGAGGCCCAGGAGTGTTCAATTAAGCGTCTTCTCGGTACCAAGAGATCATTTTTCTCACAAACTGTTCCAATAAAGAGCATATTATAAATATTGCATGGACTTGAGTCTGCAGAGCTGAAAAGAAAGAAAAATCACCTATGTGGTACTCTAAAGACCTGAAATAAGTAAGAAAGTCACTCAGCGCCTCCAAATAAATGTGGCATGAAAGCCCCTGGCTAAATACCTAGAAAACCGTTGTTCTGGTCGCAGGAGATACAGACAACAAACACACGGTTTTAAGGCTAAATCCTCTGTGTTCAGAATGTGAATTGATCCATCCAGAACAAACCTAACAAACTGAAAATGTCAAAGAGGCCACCAGTCAATGGACTCTTCTACTGATCCACAATAATAAAGAACACAAGTTTGTTTACTCTTTGAAGAGAATATCAAAAGAGTGATAGTTCTCTCACATTCCCTAACAGGGACATAAGCCATAAGCCTAGGAAGTCATGATATTTTATAGAGATTACTGTGAGCGAAGTGATTAAAAGGTTAACTAACATCAAACCCTTACCTCACTTCTCAGAACCAATTGCTTTAGTACATATGTAACTTGGTTCCCCCCTGGCGGACAGATCTCATCAACACATCCCAGAGACATGGTGAGGCCCCTCACTGCATGAACACTGTGTAACTTCTCTTGTCAAGAAACCAGGGCAGATGCAGAATACCTGAGAAATTGTCACCCAATGACAATCCTACCATTCCCAGCAAAAGCCCCAGAAAACAGGGTGGCTTCTCAATTAAAATAATTCATATTGCAAAATGGTCTATTTATAGCCTGAAATCAGTGGTTAAATCTGACTACAGCAATGACACAGTCCTGCTGCAAATAAACTGATGATGCTCTAAGCACCCTACAAAATAAAGACGCTTGCCTCATCATGCTAGATCTATAAGCATCATGTGAATAATTAAATAAATACCCTCAAATTCAATCAATACACTGAATCAGATGAATCTCTTTTTAGTGACTCCAACATCTATCACATACAGTAATGAAACTTAGCTGTATCTGAAAGTCTCTTCCCTTACTGATGCCTCCCCCCTGACTCAGATTCTCGAGGATATTTAATCTAGGATGACCTTTCACAACCTTAAATTGAATCCTTTAAAAACAGGGGGTCTCATTTACAAGGACTGTGGCACAGGGGAGCGCAGCAAGTACCTTGCTGCACTGGCCTGCGCCAACAGGAAAGGGGAGAAATGCGCCATATTTACAAGATACAGCACATTTCTGTCCTCTCCCCCAGCTCCAGTGAACAAATTGCTGCCATGTGCCAACTCGGGCACCCCTGAACCATGGTGCAAGAGTGCCTGCATTGTGTGGATGATTGTTTTTGTGCAGAAAGGGACACCTACACTGCACAAAAACAATCACAAGAAGTGTTTTCCTGCAGCACACATAGAAAGAGGAAAAAACAGGGAGATATAAAGATATTTCTCCCCGTTGTGTCACTTTTACCCCACCGCTGAGGTGGCTTAGGAATCTGACTCATTACCAGACTTGTAAATCTGGGAATGCATCAAATTCCTTCGGGTGCCATGGGTATTGCATGGGAACGCCCCAAGCAACACAAAGTGTTATGCGAAAAAGGGGTCAATATTTACAATGCCATGAAAAGATATGCAAGGTGGCTTTGAGTGACCTTGTAAATATGGAATAGCACACTGCGCCACAGGAGCTAAAAAAACGACATTCTGGCGACACAATGTGCTGCTAGGGCCTCATAAATGAGGCCCAGAACTTCTTCTAACCTAACCTTCCTAATTGTCATTATTCCATTCTTGTCTAAACCTTGCTTGACTTGCTTTGAGTCTTAGGGTGCAAGCCATTACTTATTGACTGCATTAATTTCCTGGGTTTTACCATAGACAAAGCCTCACTTTGTGAGCACACATTAACTCACAAACCAAATGCACTCCGCATCAGCACAGACTCCTGCTTGGGATTAAATCCTACATCCCACAGTTCGATTTGAAAATGGTAGTCCAATCCCATTTCGTTTCTAGGCCTGAGCATGTGAACTCTATTTTTTCTGGGGTTCCAAAGATTCACCTGCACCTCTACAAATGGCTCACGATGCTACTAGGCTGCAGCAAGGAACACCATTCCCAGAATATATGATTGCTCTATCACACTTCAGTGTCACCATTGAATTTAGAAGAAGCTTTATGTTTGAGTGTATTGTGAGTAAAGCTCATTGCTTTGGTTCCCAAAAATATGTGAGACATTTTGGGCAGTGTGGCAGAAAGGGTTAGGTGGTGTGGCCTGTGCAGACTTGGCCCTGGTCCAAAGGAAACATCACAACCCAAACTGCCATGCCAAGGTGGGAGCCCAAGCAAACCTGACGTGATTAGCATTGCTCATTCAGCCTCATCAGTGAGGCAGTGAGGTGTGACTTGAATCATGTGGCAGAGCAAGGATTTGACCCATCACCCATACAGAGCGGTAATGAAACACAAAATGTGATGTGCGTAATTACTGCAAAAGTCTCAGCCACTTGGAGTTAAGCAACTGCATTTTATTCTATAATTTTCAATCCGCCTATGCCTCTCAAGAGATAGACCAGCCTTATTACAAATCTATCTGGCTCATAGCCCAGTAAGAGCAATCAAGCACAAATATCTTGGCCAGACCCCCAACAGACCCCAATTCAAAGAAGCTCAGACCAGTTTTAGACTCATTGTCCCTCATCAGTGAGGTGCAGCTTGAGTCATTTGGCACAGCAAACATGGGACATAGATGCAGGCACAGTCATCACACTTTGGGGCTCATTTACAAGTCCCTTACGCCGCAGTAGCATAGTTTTTTTTATGCTATGGTGGCACAGAACAGTCCCCCACCCTGGACCGTATTTGCAAACTGGCACAGTGGGGCCATTGTGCCAGTTTGTAAACCCTTGTGCCATATTATACCTGTGCCAGGTATAATGTATGCAAGGTAGGCGTTCCCACACAGAGGCCCCTTAGGAAAGCGCAGTGAAATCTACAACATTTCACTGGGTCATTCTGGCATCATTTGTTAATGCTGCACTTAAAGTGATGTGCTTTGTCCTATGGACCTCCCTGCACTTTGCTGGACTAGCCACAAAGTCCAGCACAGCGCCACAACTGTGTCAGATGTTCTGACACTGCTGTGCTAACGAGCACCATGATGCACTGTATTGTAAATACAGTGCTACCATGGTGTCACTAGGGAGCGCAGGGCGGTGCAAGCAAATTGACGCATCCTGAGCAATGCACCAGTTTGTAGTAAATGAGGCCCTTAGGGAAACAAACTGAAACTGATAAGGTGCATTTATTTATGGGCTCTGGACTAGTAGCTTAATCTGACCTTTTTTAGATGTTGCATTAACCGTAGTTAGTTCTTGCATTTGTTTGGTAGGTATGACACTGTTGGGTAATCTCCAGCCTGGGGTGGCGCACAGTTTTTTGCATGCCTTGAGATGCTTCACTTGAAGCACCTGGACCTCGTGATTGTGCAGTAAAAGATACTCTGATTATTTTAAGACTCTGTATCTCAGAGCCAAGGGAAACATCTAAAGCCATTCATTGTCGCAGAGGTTAATGCTCTCGTGCCCCTGTAAATCTGGCACTCATTCAGATATCTGGTTTCTTTTCTTCCCTGTGGTATTGTGGTTCTTTTCTATTCAGTCCTGGCTTGAAAAAATACTATGGATTTATAATTATGATTGTGTTGTACTCGTTCATTTCAATATCGATCAATCATTGATGCTAAAGCATAAATGTGGGTGAAAACATTTAGCCTATTGCTGAAGGCTAGACCGGCACACACCCCTGTGTTCACAGCCCTTCCCGCTTTTCTGTGCCAGGAACTTTCCTTTAGTCAATACCAGGCAGCTTCACTTAGCCAGCAGTTATGCACTTGTGAACGGGTTTAAGGTTGGATAAGTCCCATTATGTTTAATGGCTCAGCAGTGTCAGTCTCTATGGTGCCACACAATTGCATTCAAACTATGAACTTTGATTCACCAAATAACCAGGGAAAGCAGAAGTGGTATCCAACACCCCTGACTCAGATGACATCACAGTATTGAATCTCTTATCCCATGCTTTGATCCACAGCCCCCTATTTGGAGTTCAGGGGTTAGAAGAA
The DNA here is from genome assembly GCF_031143425.1 of Pleurodeles waltl. Classification (NCBI taxonomy): domain Eukaryota; kingdom Metazoa; phylum Chordata; class Amphibia; order Caudata; family Salamandridae; genus Pleurodeles; species Pleurodeles waltl. The sequence goes on along the minus strand of NC_090440.1, from coordinate 1,188,198,234 downwards.
GGGTAAAGAGGGGAGACTTCAGAAAGGGTTCTGTTTGGTATAGCCCATTTACATTATATTCCTCCTCCTGCTTTCATTGATCAGAGATAATAAAGACACGGAAACGGATACCAAGAGACAATTCATGGGTAGCATCTGCAATCCTTAGATAACTGGAGGAACATAGCTCTCTCGCATCTATGAAAATGTTCCCTCCTGTCTTTTGTGTGTTAGGTCGTGAACCTCCGAGTAAATAAATTTCAAGCTCTGCTGGTGATTGTGGACGAAAACATTTAAAAAAGTTATTTACAGTTTACACTCCAGTTAATCATTTTCCAATTTTATGATACGGGGCTAATTAATCCAACTATTATTGAAAACACTGCTAATAATTATAGCATTTACTGCAGTTCATACAAATAATACACAACAACGGTTTGACACTTTTCTTACAAGGGTGTTTTACTTTCCTTGTATGCAAATGTCTGCTGATGCACTAGCTGAGAAAAGGCAATATTTCAAGATTGTGATTTTGTAAACAATGGTAAATAGCCAGTCGCAGGAAGGCAACACCAATATGCACACAGGGGTATCTGTGTTCCCTGTGCACATTACCAAAGTATTACGAGGCACAATTTTGATGCAGCTGTAAATTGTGGGGGGATGGCGTAGGAGAAATCAATTTTATAACATTCATTGGAAAAAGCGGTTCCCTTTCCTTGCTTGACAATGGCTGCTGATACAGTATTTTAGAAGAGGAAGCATTTCAAGATGAAGATTTCATCAATAATAGTAAATAGTTGATCATAGGGAAGCCACATTATTCTGCATTTAGGAATATCTGTGTGTTCTCTTTTTGCCTAACAGTTGCAAAATATGATTCATGCCATAGCTGAAGCCCATGTTATCCCATTCTGTAAATAATTTACTTTGCTTTAGAGGAACAAATGATTCACTGCTCCACAATGTATAAGTAGTGACTGCAGAAAGCGTTTTGAGGTGCAACCGTCTTCTGCAGATTCCCTTACAGGGATAAACTCCAAACACGTCAAAACCAAAACACAATCGTGTAGCCTATCAAAATCTTTAAAGTAGGGCTACTTTCCAGACCTTTTACAAATTCAGGCTATGAAACAGGAAATTATTTTGTGCCATTTTTGTGTCATTTCTCCTGGACTACCTATTTAAACACTTTCTTATTTTATGGGAGATCTGCAACTGTTTTTTCTATCTGTGAAACGTCCTAACGTGAGAGCCATAGTTATTGGTCAATGACTTCTTATAAAAAAATATGTTCCCAGTTGTAAGATGCAGCTGTCCAACAGCTGCTAGTCCTACTTGCAATTAAGCAGTGTTGTCTTTTGCTTGGGGTGTGCAGATGGTACTAACCACTGTCTGTTCCACCATTGGCAACCCTATCCCAAGGAAAGGTTACTTGCTGTAGGGAAGGCCAATTAACATATGTCATTGTCAGAGAGCTGGTGAAGAATAAGGTAATTAGCACCCTGTTCTCTAGCCTCACCCATTACAGACACATAAATGCTCTCTCTGTTTTATATTCCTGCCACTGAATCTAGAATTCAGGCAAACAATAGTAGTCAGTGCCAGGGTACTCTAAGCATACTAATTGGCTGTTGCAAATTTAACTTCTAACATTTGATTTTGAACTATGTTGCTTGTCATGCACACGTGTTGTCATACCAGGCTTTCTTCATGTGAATAAGTGTAAATCATTGGGTGACCTGGGCGAGGAAGGTGACAGGCTGAGAGATAATTCTAATACAAGAAAGAAGCAATGGAAAGGTCCTTTACAGCAATCCAAATAACAACACAAAACCTATACAGCTTCTAGAGAACATCAATCAATGTCTGGCCTTAGCCTAAGCATTAGATTATGGAAACAAAACAAACAAATATATATATATACCAAGCAGCTCCACTACAGAGCCAGGGGCACTCATGGATTCCACTTCCTCAACCCAGCATGACACGTTTCGGCGAAGTGCCTTCTTCAGATGCCGGTAATTACAGGACACATGCCCACTAGTGTTTAAATACGTTTTTGACTCCTCCTTCAATTCATTCATGATTACAAACAGACTTCATTTCCCACAATGCACCAAGCTGGATATGCTACCACTCTGATTTTTCCTAATTGTTTTAACACAGTCCCACTCATCTTTTCTCTCAGTGGATTGTAATACCAAGAACATTTTGGTTTTGGGCACTTAGCTGTACTGTAATGGCAAGTGCATTCCTAGCCTCCATCTCTCTCTTACTCAAATTTCAAAACATGCGTGTGTCTCTTTATCAGTAGTTCTAATGATCCATTTCACCTCTGCACTTCTCACCCCTGAGACTCCTCACACAGCCTGGAAACGCTGATTACTGTAATATGCGCCCTTTCATGTAAGTCATGTCCTGTCTCTGCAGCAGGCATGTGTTTTAAAAGGGGACAATGGCGGTTCATGTTGCAAACAAAAGTACATTCACCCAAATGCTGCTCATTGTTACCGAACTCTATCAGGTGGGTGCCTCCTCCGTGCAAGCAGCACTGCACGTAATTAATGTCCAAACCAAGCAGCTCCACTACAGAGCTAGGGGCACTCTTGGATTCCACTTCCTCACCCCAGCATGACATGTTTCGTCAAAGTGCCTTCTTCAGGTGCCGGTAATTACAGGACACACGCCCACTAGTGTTTAAATACGTTTTTACTCCTCCTTCAATTCATACGTGATTACAAACAGACTTCATTTCCCATAATGCACCAAGCTGGATATGCTACCACTCTGATTTTTCTTAATTGTTTTCACACAGTCCCAATCATATTTTCTCTCAGTGCATTGTAATACCAAGAACATTTAGGTTTTGGGCACTTAACTGTACTGTAGTGGCAAGTGCATTCCCAGCCTCCATCTCTCTCTTACTCAAATTTCAAAACGTGCTTGTGTCCCTTTATCAGTTGTTCTAATGATCCATTTCACCTTGCCACATCTCACCCCTGAGACTCCTCACACAGCCTGGAAATGCCGATTATTGTAATCTGCGCCACTTCATGTAAGTCATGTCCTGTCTCTGCAGCAGGCATGTGTTTGGAAAGGGGACAATGGTGGTTCAGGTAGCAAACAAAAGTACATTCACCCAAATGCTGCTCATAGTTACCGAACTCTATCAGGTGGATGCCTCCTCCGTGCAAGCAGCACTGCACATAATTAATGTACAAACCAAGCAGCTCCACTACAGAACCAGGGGCACTCTTGGATTCCACTTCCTCACCCCAGCATGACATGTTTCAGCGAAGTGCCTTCTTCAGATGCTGGTAATTACAGCACACACGCCCACTAGTGTTTAAATGCATTTTTACTCCTCCTTCAATTTATTCATGAGTACAAACAGACTTCATTTCCCATAATGCACCAAGCTGGATATGCTACCACTCTGATTTTTCCTAATTGTTTTTTACACAGTCCCAATCATATTTTCTCTCAGTGCATTGTAATACCAAGAACATTTAGGTTTTGGGCACTTAGCTGTACTGTAGTGGCAAGTGCATTCCCAGCCTCCATCTCTCTCTTACTCAAATTTCAAAACATGCGTGTGTCCCTTTATCAGTTGTTCTAATGATCCATTTCACCTTGCCACATCTCACTCCTGAGACTCCTCACACAGCCTGGAAACGCCAAGGTGAAATGGATAAATAGTGATTTGTTAAACCCTTCCAAGCCCATGTTGTTATTTGATAATCTGTTAAAAATGGGTGCATTCCAAAAACCCATTTAACTGTCACAAATAATTTACAAATCCTATGATTTAGTGAATCACAGGGTCGGCAACCTCTAAATGGCTTCCTATATCTGACTCAATATTTCCGACTACTCTTGGCGACCAAACCCAACTAAGATGACTCTAAAGGAAATGCTGGTTTATTATCTTCTAATAATAATAATGGTTATAAGAGGATGGCTGCCTTTAAGGAACATAATTTCAATAGAGATGTCCCATGATCCTCATTTCATGGCAAAGGTGTAACCTGGGTATTTTTGTATACAAAGACCCCGTGTTAGATATTCTCAGTGGTCTTTTACTTTCTTTGTTGGGTAGTTCATAGAGAGTTCTATTATCTATTATAGCCTTAGATCCCGCCGTAGTGCTCTCTACCGGCTATTAAAAAAGGCCCGAGCTGACGGCGAGGGCCTTTAACAAAGGAGAGGGCCTTTAATAGCCGGTAGAGCCTGCTACGGCAGGTTCTAAGGCTATTAGAACATTCTGCCATTAGAGGGCAGAATGTTCTCATAAATAAAACAAAGGCTTCACGGAACCGGAGGGGATTAAAATCCCCCCAGGCTCCGTGAGGCTTTGTTCACAGCTGCTGCTGTGATCAAAGAAGATTGGAATGTTGGCACTCCGGACTTTTACCGCCCGTAAAAGCCCGGAGCACTCCATTGTTTTCAATGGAGCTGCCAACATTCCAATGTTCTAATAAGACGACGAATTGGAATAAAAGGACCAAAATGGAAGGCATGTATTTTCATTTTTTTTGGAAGATGACATTGTAAACTGAATTAGTTCTAAAATGTTTTTGAGGTCCAAATCTCTGTTGTCACTTGAAAATAGCAGGCTGGTGATCAATGAAAATGTGACTTTAAACGTCCTGTCAGCACCAAAGCTGAAGGAATTGCAAAGTGCTGCTGTAATTATGTCCTATTTTTGACTGGGAGAACTTGAAAGTTTCTCCACGCGATGTAGCGCAGTGCTGTCTCAATTTGTATGCGGTAGCTGCCAGTGCATGGGCGGAGGAATTCATAGTTATTAATCTTTCTAGTTTTTGCAAAGTTGTGGCCAGCCACACATCATTTCAATTGCTGTTTGCAAAGTTATGAAAGAGTGTTGACAAGGCGAGTGGTGGGTGGATTTAAAAAAAAAATAATGCAATACTGTACACTTCTATCCATTCACCCAAACCATTGAATGCATGAGTGGATGACAAAGAATAAAGACATTTAACTATGTGGAGCAAGTAGTATCATTGCATTGACCAAGGCTGGGTGCTCTGGTGTTCATTTTAGCTTCTGCATCAAAACATCATTGTCCATAAACACCACTACCACCAATCCTTGTGAAACATTCCTAGCCAGGAAGTTTTCAACACAGTGCACTGCATTAGCACCTAAAAAAATTGAACACAAAGCATTAAGCCTTAATTTGAAATGGGACAGATAATGAGGTAACCATAATAGCTGAATTGCATAGAGTGAAATCGTGAAATAATTGATCAATTGCGGTTACTACTTGACTTCCACTTCCATTGTGTGATCCTAGGTAATTAGGTTTTTCACAGTGCCTCCTTTTCCTTCATCCTCACATAAGAGCACCTTGAAATACCTCAGTTCGGAGTATGCACTGAGCAAAAGCAAAAGACTATACTATTACTCCACCTATTTTAACACCCTCTGCCACGAATAGTGGCCACGTGGCCAAAAGACAACTGATGTTAATCTGGGTTCACCAATAGCATCATTGTCTTGGCAGTGGCGGTGGCGGTGGGAGCTCAAATGTTTCCAAGTAAATCTTTAGGCTCTCTCACTTCAAAAAATTGCCACTAAATGCACTGATATAATTTAATGTACTAAAATGAAGTGGTTTGCAAAGATCACAATATAAAGAAGTACACCGTTTTGGTTTTTGAAGAGTCTTTGTCATATTTGTACTGGACTCTGAGCCAAGTAACAGTAGACACCTCACCCTTCACCCCCATAAAAGGCCCCCAAGGACACTTGCTTGTCGGGACTCTGTTTTAGACAGGAACCACCCAAATGGCAAAACAAATGGTTTTTCAGCACTGTAGCACTGCAGGCAGAAAAAAACAGCTGAACAGTCCCCAGCAATAAAACAAGCCCTCATCGTCAGTGAAACTGGCCTTCATCCTGCTAGGCTACTGGGAAAATACCCAGTGCCCGGTAGTGTCAGTTCAAGACTAGATATTGTGCTGTTCTGCTCTGGCCCTCTCACGCAGTTCATTGCAGCACAATAACTTTGGCTGCTATGTTGTGTTGCATGAGTTTTTAGTTTATGCTTTAGAGTGCAGTAGCACTGTACAGTTAATTTACACACACTATATGTGCACTTCAGGTGCCTGCATCTACAGTTAATGCGGCAGCACTACAAAGTTATCTCACGAACATCACAGGCATACATCAGCTTCTCTGCTCACGCATAAAACAAGTACGTGGCAACTGCTTTCACTGCACTGTGACCTCATACATATCCAAGTGAGTCATGCCTAGTAGGACAAGGCCCTCCAGCATACTACGCATGGAAGTGTAAGTGTTCCATACATGACGCTGGTGGCACATGCAGCAGCACAGTGAACCTTAAAGCCTTTTTTCATGTCACTAGCAAAGTGGGTGTGTGTTCTCTTCTTTTTTTAAGCCCACCCTTTTCACACCTAAATATATTTATCGAAGGATTACAACACTAAAAATGGTCTGAAGATGGTGGAGAATTAAACCAGTGGAGGACCCGGTTGCCAAGAGTGTGTCCGTAAAGGGATGCTCTCTAAGGGACACGGCCAGCCTACTCTCTTTATCACGGAGATGGTAAAAGTGGAGAGGCCAGAAGAGGTTCCCTAAAGCACCATAAAACCTGTCAATAGGGCCAGAGGCATGAAAGAAGAGTTAAATGATGCTAACTGTAGCAGCCTTAAGCGTTGAAGTGGTGTTCTAAAATTACAGTTCAGCCATGCTTACCTGAAGCTCAGCCTCACCTGAAGAACAACAGCAATGGAGACCCGAGTATTAGAAGCTCCACTGGACCATTTGTTGAAGCAATAACCATTTTCATTGCCAATGTGAGCAAAGCTACGTTCTTGTGCTTAGGTGAAGGGGAAGTCAATGAAAGAGATTGTCCAGCATCCACCAGGAAGATAGCATAAGTAGGGTGACACTGGTACCAACTGCCCGCACAACTAGGAGGTCAGAGGAAGGTGCTGGACACCATGCAGAGCAGCCCTCTCTGGAAGGCCAGAAGTAGGGTCTTCACAACAAGCTGATGCGCTATGGGGAAGCTCAGAATAAGTTATTCTCTTCACCATTTTACTGAAGAGGAGGCATTGCTGTGAAGGATCCCCAATGACACTGTGGGCTGTACAGTAGGGGCATAAGCGATGGATGCCACTTCCAAAGAAGTCAGTGAATTGTACCTTTGTTCCCCATGATGCTTGAAAAAGGGGGAGCTATTTGCAACTTAAGTCCAACACGGCACACAGGATTCAGGAGATGGTAGGCACACACCTGAGGTCTCAGATGAGATCTGATTCATGAAAAGAACCTACAACATGGAAGCAGAGCAACGCCCCTTTAACCAGGCACAAGTGAGATGGATGACATCAAATGCTTTATCAGACGTTTGAGGAATGCAGCCAGCATGTATGGAAAAGAGTGGCTTCTGAAACAAGACATTGTTGAGCAACCCCAGAAATGGAAGGGGCAGGGCATGCATCGGAACAGAGCACATGTTGGTGTAGCAAACCTAGCATTGCTAATGGATGATTCTGGGCGGGTGAAGCAGCTGAAGGGGAGCGGAAGAGACAGGTTTAATGGCTGCAAGAAAATGCTTCATGGAGAGTACAGCAAATTAAACTCCCACCTGGTGTTTCAAGTGTCAGACTGAATAGTGCTTCAATGTAGCACCACAGCGTACACCACAAAATACGCCAATAGGGTGATGCACTTATCTGCCCATATATGCAAAGTGCGCAGCAGACAATGGGCTTACAGGTAATGGAACCAAACAATGTTTCAGTGTGCATTCTGCAGGTAGAGGAAGGTGGCTCCTTGAAAGGCCAGGGCATGGACGTTTGGGCCATGAGTTTTGCACATCATGTACATCTCAAACTAACTCAGCCATTATCAGGGTTCTCACAGTAGCATGGTCTTGGGCAGCCGGGACAAATCCACAGCATCAGTACACTCATTCATTTTAGGTGAACTAACAGTAACTACAGTAGACTCTTCACTGGTCGGCCACCCATTGTTACTTAATCAACAGGTTTAGTCAGCCTAATCCCGTCTCCGTCAAGGAGAAGATTTGAAGGAAATAATTTATCAATATTTTGTCATTGTTTTCGATTCACTTCGAAACTTTATCTTTTAATGATAAACAGAGGGGAGAAAAAAAGTGTGACAGGGAAGCAAGAACTATTGATAACAGGTTGGCTTTATTCAGGGTAATGTACAAGATTATAGCAGCAACGGATGGAGCAGGCAAGCTGCTGAAACCAGCCCTTTAAGCATGCTCCCTTTAAGGGAAAACAAGTTAAATTCAAGGCCTTTCACTAGAACAAAACTTCTCAGAAAAGCCAATCAGGAAGCAAATGAACCAGTACAATTGTTGGACGTAAGAAAAAGGCAACTGCACATGGGGCATATCATGCAGGTCCAGTATGTAGAACCTGGGAGGGGGAGCCACCGGATACTGATTGAAACAAGCCAAGAAAGTTAGTCAATAAGAAAATATACCAAATGAGACACCAATACAGGACAGCTGCTCAAGAATCAGGCTCTCAAAGTCTCACTGACAAGAGCTGCGGGCACACCACGGAGTAGCAAGTTGAAATTTACACAGGCCAACCTGTTCCATTTTGCACAGTACCCAATTGACAACTGCAATATACTAAATGAGCACTACAGATAATATTCCAGAGGAATCTTTGACACGCTTTGAGGAAGGTATTGCAATCACATTCAAATGAGTACTACAGATAATATGCCAGAAGAATCATTTTGACAAGCTTTGCGGAAAACATCGCAATCACATTTAAATGTCAAATCACCGAAACAATAAGAAAGAACTTAAGCTCAGGATCAGAGTATCACCATGATTAAAGAGAAAATAAAAAGTAGCTGTGGGTGGAGAAAGTTGAGGGCCATCCAAGGAAGTGCCACTACCAAAATTCATTCTCTAATCAGGGCGGTCGGGCAGTTCAGGCTGATTAATCATCTTTCCTTCCCTGACGGTGATTTTGTTAACAACTGCATTGAACAGTACCAATTCAAAGACCCCATTTTTTTCACGGTCCTCCCAATTTTTTCTCCTTTATTTTGCTGCCTTTAGGACTCTACTAGCACTTTACTATTGCAAAACAGTAGAAAAGTGCCTTGATTTCCCCCAAAACATGTGCTATACATTCCTACTTTCTGTTCAGCCTCTTTCACTTCCTTATACCGCCATTGTAGATGGTTCGGCAAATGTTCCACCGGCATAGAAGTTTGAATGTCATATGTAGGCTGCAGCTTGTATTTACATTATGCCCTAATACAACAAAAATACATGTCGTTCAAGTGCACCACTGTGCTCTGGATGGGTTGCAGTTTAAATATATATAGTAAGGAAAAGTGGTTTTCCATGTAGGAAAAGTCTATTTTGTATATTCATAAGTCATCCCAAAGTGTCTCTTGTAAACCTACAGTGCAGGGTGCTGATATATCGAAAACGAGCATATTACAAATTGAGTTTTGTAAGCTCTCACAATGAAATAAAACCCATAAAATATTTCACTGTGTAGGCGTTGCTAGTTTTTCTCTCAACAGGCATAGATAGAATACAAAAATCAATATTATCTACCACTGGTTAGGGGGAATTATAGAAAAGTATCACTCTGAATTTATTAACTACTTAATTTTCAAAATCTGGATTAATGGTGAAATCAGTTCTTTGATGACATTAGTGAAAACTACATTTGCAAGTCTACCTTAGGCTACCTGAGAAAGAACTGGCTTAAAACCAGTTCTGCTACTCAGCACACCTTAGAGCTGGAATTCACATCCTTGGCTCGGAGAGATACCTACACTCTCTGAGAGGACTATAGCCAGCCTTGGTGCCCAGGAAGAGCAAATGTGTGTTGCTGGCTGATAATTTAGCCTCGTTAAACTATGTGGGAATATACAGGAACAGTTGGCAGAGCAAAGAATTGCTTTAGAACTACCTTTCGACTTGGAGATGCTGCAATGCTTTCATCTATTTATTCCCCATAACACGCCTAGATAGCCAGCCTCCATTCACAGTGGGGAAAAGAACCAGTTTTGATTCTGTCAGATGGAATAAGAGCTTATCTAAAGAGTGGAGTGACCAAGGAGCTAAAAACAGGCCTGCTTGGTGGCAGCTGTTCTCTACCATCTTAATACAGTGGCTCCTGTGTAATTGTACATTAAGGCAAATAGTACTTTAAGCAAAAGCAGGAAAATAGTTAGGATTGGGTGTTGGAATTTCTCCAATCACTGGATAATGCATAGGATTATCCTGGCACCACTGCCTCCACCCCCTCAGAGCATTCCCAGACTGGGAAGATTCTCTAAGAAGCGCATGGCCCTTCTGGAAGAAGGCTCCTTGCTACTGCTGGAAAAAGAGCTCTTGGTAAAGGATTTGAGGAGTCCTAACTGTTGCTGACTCCCAAGGATTGGAACTAATCTCCAAAGGCCAAGTGGTTGGACATCTGTTTGCCTACTGCAATGACACAAGAAACAGAAGTACTTCTGATTGCAAGAGGGCCTGGCTAACCACAGGGGACAGGATCCTGAAGGACACCTGGCTTGAGTAAGACATAGTACCCAGAGGCATTGACATAGCAAAACTTGAGGGCCCCCCCCCCCCAGCAAAGTACCTCGAAGGGCACCCACCCACCTTGACTCAGTCAGAAGCCTGCTGCCTGTGCACAGTGTAACAAGCACGATGCAATATGTGGGAAAAAGCGCTATAATGTGTCCAGCGAAATGAAGTGTGGGAGGGTGAGCTAAGGGAAAAATGCAGACATCAGGGTTGGAAGGAAGGGGCTGGGAGCAAGTAGACAGAGGGTGAGAGGTTGGCAAGTTGATGCACAATGGAGGGAGGGAGTGGCTGGGGTGAGCAACAAGCAATGGAAAGAGGGAGGGAGGGTGGGGGCAAGGAACAGCAATGGAAGGATTGTGGGCAGGTGAGGACAAGCAACAACACCAGCCAAGCTGAAACAATGGATAGAAGGATGGGTGCAGGTGGGGGGGGCCACAACAAGAATGGAAAAAGGGTGAGGCAAGCAAAAACCACAAAAGGAGTGCGGACAGGTGGGGCAAGCAACAACATTGACTACAACAAAGGGAGGGCAGGAGGGGCAGACACATTTCAATATAGCTTCAGGCACGTTAGGTTAACATATTAGGCCTTTGTGCACTTTGCCCTAGATACATTTTATTCAACCTTGCACTGTTATTTTATAATAACCAGTTTTACGGCCTTGTTTTATTTATTTCTATCACACTGTTTAGCTTAGTTCAGCACTGTGTTCTCAAACAATGCGTTCTTGCTCACCCTGTGCTTCAGTCAAGGCTACAGTCTGGTACATTGCCGGTACATGTGGTAGAAGTTTAGTCTCTAGTGTTTGTAGACAAAACGCATCCTTACGTAGGGACATTTTCCTAGAACATCTGCGTGTTAGTTATAAAAACTCTTTCTAGTCCTAGTACATGTTAGAGGGAGATTCCGACCGGGAACCTACAACTAGATGCTGACTGCCCCGTTGGTAGCTGGCAGGAGCAGTCAGGCATATCTCAGACGCAATGTGTAAAGAATTTGCACATAACACACAGTAATATAGTGAAAACATTACAAACGTACACCAGTTTTAGAGAAATAGCTAATATTTATCTGTGTAAAACAAGGCCAAAAAGGGAAAAATCCAACATTCAGTAATAAGGGTATGCATTTTGCAAGAATTAACTTAAAAATACAGTTCCTTGAAGTCAATAGCTCTGTCTGGGGCTATCAAAGCTTCATAAACATCAAATCCAACAGTTCAGGCCTGCCGCGGCGTTGCTGTCCAGCTACGATGTCGGGAACACCCGCAAACAGTACCTTGGAAATGCAAGGCATTGAAATCCTCCGCATAAGATCCGGAGTGTGGTTCTGCTGGTGTCGCAGACGTCGATTTCAGAGGTCGGTGTGGGGGTCGTTGGGCCCTTGAAGTCACACGCATTGCAGATTGAACTCCGGGCTGATGACGAAGTCAGGAGCATTGGCGTTGATGGCGTTTGGGCGGCGGTGCGCCATGCAGCACCCATGGGTCGGGGAGCAGACAGAAGCATCGGTTGACGATGCTGGAGTCGATGGCGCTGGTGTCGGTAGACCGGGCCTGTGCTACAGGACAGGACGGGATGGTGCGTCATGTACCTCATGAGCGGTGTCCTCAGGCCATGGTGCAAGCGGCAGTGTCAGCATAGAGCAGTGGCGTTGGGGATTACAAGGCTGTGGTTTGAGAACAGGTCACAGTGCAAGCAGCAGCTCAGTGACGGCGTCAGGTGGCGGCATGACCAGTAATGTGGTGCCACATGGGGCCACGGCTCCATGTGGCATTATCAGGTCATGGTGCAGACAGCGGCGTCCTTGATGGCATTGCAGTGTTTTTTCTTCTGTTGCAGCAAAAAATACACAGTTCCCAGTGCTGTAGGATGAAGCTGAAGTCTTTGATGTCCTTGAGATTCCCAACAGGAGGTAATTTCTACTCCAAGCCCTTGGAGAAACTTGACAAGCAGGATACACAGCAAAGTCCAGCCTTTACCCTCTTTAAGGCAGAAGCAGCAACTGCAGGCCAAATCAACACATCACACACAGCAAAGGGGCAGTACTCCTCCTCCAACTCTTCAGCTCTTCTCCTTGGCAAAGGTTCCTTTTTATCCAGAAGTGTTCTAAAAATCTGGGGTTTGGGGTCCACAATTTATACTCATTTCTGCCTTTGATGTAGGCAAACTTCAAAGGAAAGTCTATGTTTTTAACAAGATCCAGCCTTGCCCAGGTCTGACCCCAGACACACACCAGGGGATTAGAGACTGCATTGTGTGAGGACAGGCACAGCCCCTTCAGGTTCAGGTGTCAGCTCCTCCCTCCCCACTCTAGCCCGGGAGACTCATCAGGATATGCAGGCTACACCCCAACTCCCTTTGTGTCACTGTCTAAAGGGAATTCGCAAACAGCCCAACTGTCAGTCTGACCCATGGATTCCACAGGCAGGCAGAGGCACAGAATGATTAAGCAGGACAATCTCCACTTTCTAAAAGTTTCATTTTCAAACAGACAATCTAAAAATCAATTTTACCAAAAGATGTATTTTTAAATTTTGAGTTCAGAGACCCCAAACTTCACATCTCTATCTGCTCCCAATGGAAACTGCACTTAAAAGACATTTAAAGGTAGTCCCCCTGTTAACCTATGGGAGTGATAGGCCTTGCAATAGTGAAAACCGAATTTGGCAGTATTTCACTACCAGGACATGTAAAACACAGCAGTACATGTTCCACCTTTTAAATACACTGCACACTGCCAATGGGGCTACCTAGCACCTACCTTTGGGGTGCCATACATGTACAAAGAGGGAAGGTTTGGGCCTTGCATGTGGGTACACTTGCCAGATCGAATTGGCAGTGTGAGACTGCGCACACAGACAGTGCAGTGGCATGTCTGAGACATGGTTACAGGGCTACTCATGTGGGTGGCACAATCAGTGCTGCAGGCCCACTAGTAGCATTTGATTTACATGCCCTGGGAACCTCTAGTGCACTTTACTAGGGACTTACTAGTAAATCAAATATGTCAATCATGGATAAACCAATCACCAATACAATTTACACTGGGAGCACTTGCACTTCAGTGGTAAAGTGAGCAGAGACAATAAACTATCAAAAACAGAGTCCAGCATATCATAAAGACAGGAGGTTAGAATGTAAAAAGAAAGAGAAAACACGCCAAACGATGCCAGGTCTAACAGGTCCATTGACAGAAATGGTGTTTGAAATGTTTCATTTATGGACCTATAATGGGAACAAAACTAAATATGGGATATAGGATACACGTATATGTGGTGGCAGTGTCTTACTTTGAAAGAATATCCAAGGCAAGAGTTAGGAAGCTTCCCATTATTTCTCCCTTTCTGCAGGGTATCCCCAGATTTTTGCTTCTTCTGTCTTCGTTGTATTAACTTGTTTTTGTTGGCTTTTAGGACTCTGTATTTTTTCCCTAAGAGAGGTGGCGGTTCCCCCTTGGAAGTCATGACTTGCCAGGTGCCTGTTTAGCCACAGGTTACAGAATGTGCACAAGAGGCCAGTTTTAGGACACCAACCGCTGCAATGGTGGGAGAGAGAGTGGAAATAGGATGCCTAACACCTGGGAATGTTGCCCCCCATTCTAACAAACCTCAGGGGTCACAGAAACTTCAGGTGCAAGTAGGGAACTCCTTTCCAGGCCCAAGGCTAGATGTGAGCTCTGCCCGAGGCCCTGGCCTGGAGCCTTCACCTGGTAGTGGGTGTCCCTGGATCTGGCTCTCTTTGCACTGAATTGCTGTCAGTGGCCTCTTTTGGTTGTTTTCCTTATAGGCAGAGTTTTTCATGGATTAGGGACAGAAGTCTGATTCAGGTGGCAGAATGGGCCACATCACCCTGTGGAACATGTTGGTACTGTCTACCTACTGGGATGCATCTGTGAGCAAACCAAGATTAGGAGTCTCTCAGATGGGGTCTGCAGGTGAGGCTAAGGGGTTCCCCATGTATCAGTCCAGTAGGTCTGGAGAGTGTTCCAAGTAGGTTCAGAAGGGCATAGAAATATCAAGTGCATCTGCAGAAGAAGGCCATTGTGCACAGTCTATCACCTGAGCTGGGAAGCCCAGCAAGGTTTTAATAAGTCTACCTGGCTTTTGGCTGGAGGGAGGTCAAGTTGGACCTGGCTCATTCTGTAGGGTCACTCCCGATGTTTGCCTTGCTCTTCCTTCCTTTGCAGAATTTGTTTTTGTTTGCTTTAATAATTCTATGCACGTTTTGCCTATTAACCAGTGGTAAAGTGCTTGTGTTTTCCCCTTTAAACATGGTAAAAATTGGCCTACACCTGAGTAGATTTCATTTACATGTAAGTCCCTAATAAATGGTACGACATGTACCCAGGGCCTGTAAATTGTAGCACTCATTGAACTACCCATTAAATTAGTTTCAGGCCTGCACTGAAAACTATAGAGCAGTTTTAAAACACATTTCACCCTTGCAAATAACCTTTTTTCACGGCCTAAACCTTCCTTTTTAATACATATGTCACCCTGAAGGTGGGCCCTAAACTAAATGCTCATAAGGCACAATGCATGGTATTTTAAAAAGTAGGACATGTGGATTTAAGTTTTACATGTCATAACAGGGAAACTCCGGAAAATGTTTTTCACTTTTGTAAGGCCTATCTCTCCCATTGACTAACACTGGATTTCCTCATTTCATTTAATAGGTGCTAACTTTAGAGTGGGAGCAGATAGAAATATACTGTTTACACTCAAACCAATTGTAATTTTAAAATCCTCTTTAATAGTGAAGTTGGATGTTAACTTACCATTCAGAAAAAACACATTTTGAAAGTTACCATTTTCTTGTCCCAGCCATCTGTGCCTGTCTGCCAGTATTCTGGGTCACATGGCTGTGGATGGGTCTGCTGTTGGGGTTTGTGTATTACTTCCATACTGTGACACATAGAGGACTTAGGTTTGGACAAAATGGGCCATCCTGACAGGATGGCTTGGGAGGGTCTGTTCCCAGCCATACTTACATTTTAAAGTGATTTGCCTATTGCGCACACAAAGGAACCTGACACCAGGCCTGCCCTGCCTTTTTTCACCTCAGACAGTTTGGAGTCTTGACCAGGTGAAGGGGGAGATCTTTCCAGAACCAGTTTTAGGGGTAGAACAGAGAGTCCCCCTACACAAGCGCTGGCACCAGGTATCAATAATGAACCTTCAGAGCCATTCATCAGAACAATACTGGACCTGTGGGACATTCAGAAGGACTGTCCCACAGCCAGAGGATTACCATGCTGCTTGAAGGAATGATTTGCTGTCTGAAGAAGGAAGACAGAACCTGTTGTCTTGCACCTAGGCTACCCAGTGTGACTCCAAGGGCCAGATGGCTGACCTCCGGTGTGAACCACAGGGGCACAACAAGCTTCAGAGGCCTCCTTGCAGCTGGACCTCCCTGGACTTAAATGGACCTGCATGAGCCCAGCTGCTGGCCTCTGCTGTAGTGAGTCCTGATCCCCCAGAGGCACTCTCCAGGTCCTGGACCCTTGACTGACATCAGTGGAAGTTAATCCAAGAAGAAAAATGTGAAAAATTCTGACATTGGGCTAATTGCAAAGAGGCTTATTTGTGCTGAAACTCTGCTGACCATCTTCAATGAGTGCCAATGCAAAGCTCTAGTGACAACCAAATCTTTGTGCTACAGGAATGATTGCCCAAGGCACGTGCCCTGCTCCTTGCACTGAAAGTCCCCCTTCTCGTGGTCTCCCTTAGTGTGAATGTAATTCTTTGCGCTACACTTGAGAAGGTAACTCTTCAGCAGGACTAACCTGGGCCATTTATCAGAACCACGCTCCAGTGCAGTTGGTCTAAACTTGTGATCTTCTCTCAGTCTAACATGATTTAAGGAGATAGAAAGGACGAGAGTTAAGCTCCGGCACCCCGATTAGAGGCTGTGAACGTGTGTGACAATACAGGGCCCCTCGGGATTATTTAAACGAAATTGTGGCTTCCATGAGCTTAACTGCTTTAAAGGCTATTGTGAAGCAAAGGACAGTATGTATATTAGCATATGGATTGGTGATGAGTGTTTGATTTGCTTCTGATGCAGATTTGCTAAATAACTGTTGGGAGTATATTCTTTTGTCCTGAAGAAGGTGGTGAAAGGGCTTTAAAGACCACCGAAACGCGTCGACTCTAACTGGCATTGCTGGACCTGGAGGAGCAGGCCCTAATCGAACAGGGACTGGTTATAGAAATCGATTGGCTTGTATTTACCAGAACTGGGACAGCTTACACAAAATAGACCATAGTGGATGTCTTCTTTTGTCTCCCATATGTTGGACTTTGTCTTTTATATGTGATTCTTTTTATCAATCTCCTTTTCGTATTGGGTTTTGTTGGTTTATTATGGGTGGTTTTATTCTATTTTATAATTGTATGGGATTGTATTATTAAATAATTATTTTCCATAGATTCCTTTATTTAAGATCGATCATTGGAGTGATTGGATGTTTGAGACTGTGTATTGATCGGTTCCTTCCCCTTAGGGAGTTTTGTTTTTTCACTTTAACATGACCCGAGGACCATTAGTGGTGTCTTGTGCTTTTAGGGACTATTTTAACTAAAAAATTCAAAATGTAATGTCTCCAGTTTTAACAATTTTTTTTTGTTTATCAGGTATCATTTTATTTATTAAAATGTAGTCACTTTTTCTAAATTGATTTGGGACTTTTCTTGTGATGTGTCTTCATTTCATTGCTGTTTATCTGCTGCATATATACTTTACACTTTGCCTTTAATTAAGCCAGACTGCTTTTGTGAAAGCTACCGGAGTTTAGGCACAGGTTCATTTGGTGGCTGTCATGGTTCACTCCGACAAGGATTGTGATTGTCGACTAACTGGGGCTTCCACCCTTCTCAAACAATAACCCAATTTCTCACATCCCCTTTCTCAGCCCATCTATGAAATTATAGTGCACTCAATAGGGCTTGAAGCAGATACAAGGCTCCTTTAGACTTATGGAAGTTGGTTACTTTGTGTGAGCCGTTGAACTGGCACGATAATCACTATTTGAAGAAGTTATGTTCAAAGTAGCTTTTGTCCAGCATTCTATGTGGCTCCGGGTGAGTGAGTTTGTGTTATTACACGGGAAAATGTGTGCAATGTCTAAGGGCAGAAAACATACACATAGAAGTGTAGTCCTCTGGGTCAGAAAATCCAAGACCAACTAATAGGGTAGGGCTGCTGTCATGTCTCTGGGGTGTGCAGCACACATATGCTACAGTCCAATTTGCCTGTTGAAGGCCTATGTGAACATTAGGCTTGCTCATAGGTGTGGACAAGCCACTGAAAGCTCGAGCCAGGCTTGAGCCTGAAACCTGGCTCTGGCCCAGCCCGAGGTCCTGTTGGAACCTCAAGCCCATAATGAACCAAACTTTCATGTGGCTTCTGCCTGGCTGCCTCCATCTACCCAGGATGTGGCATCACAGCCAGAGCTGCCACCCAGGTTTCAGTCTCAGCATTGGCTAAGCAACCTCTGTTTCTGAGCAAATCACTTAATTCCACCTGCTCCTCCCTATAAACAATGAAGGTGAAAGTTTAATTTAACTAATCCTTATGTAAAGTGCTCCAATATGTTCGGGTCGAGTTACTGCTATATAAAAAGTGCAGAAAAATGCAAAGCGATAAAAGGAAAGTCTTCACATGAGAAACGACAAATTGATACCTATTTCCTGGCTGATCGGTCCAAAGTGAAATCAGAAAATCTGGATAAATCATGACTTACATTTTGTGATCTAAGGCAAATATTTTGTTTCACTCAAACACTTTTTAGGTCAAAGCCTACCAGACAGCACAGATGTCTGGTTTATTAAAGACATCTTGGGGACATTCAGAAATCTGACCCGGGAATGCATTCTGCTCTTTTCTTGTCATTGCCTTTGTGGTTTATAACTCACATTTTCTTGCTTTCCATTTGCTGGCTTCATTTGTTCCAGGCTGCCCAGCTTGAGTTTGTACCTTCCCTTGCCCAAACCTTATTTACAGTACCTTTCAGAATGTTCTCTTTCTATAAACATGCCTGTAAACCTTGTTCTTATCTTGTCACATTTGCGGTGCATTCAAAGACTGAGGTCAAATTTCAGGCACTGTCTTCCAGGATGGGTGATGCTTGTTTACTTTTCTTTCTCTGATGTCAAAGTGAGAGGATTTATGTGACAGTCTTGCTGCATACTAGGGGAAGGAAAGAGGTTTTTTTCAAGCATGTGACAACATTTAAATGAACTATGTAAGTATTTCAGATTATATCAGAATTAGGAATACAAATGAAGCACATTTTTTAATTTCTAAAGTGAGTTGGAATCAAATACTTTAATATGTTCAAAACAAATCAGTACACTTGGTGATGCAATATCCACATATTTTTGTCTGTGCACTATATAGGTTTATTAGTAAAACTGTATATCTGTGCAAATGTAATGGTCATTTCATTTGAAAGTATGTCATCTGTAATGGCAGTGTGATACCACACCATGAATACTCCACTCCAAGCTACTCCACTCTACTCTGCACCTCTTCACACAACTGCACTCTACTCTGCACCACCCCACTTTGCACCACTCCAGCCACTGCACTGTACACTACTCCATTCTATGTCACTTGACTCTATGCCACTTAATTCTAAGCCTCTCTCCTCTACACCGTACCACTCTACTCTGTGCAAATGCACTATTTGCCATTCTACTCTACACCACTGCACTCTTTGCCACTGCACTCTACACCACTGCAGTGTAACCCACACCAATCTACTCTGCACAACCTCACTCTATACCCCTGTACTCTACTCCACTCTGCGACACTGCACTCTACGCCACTGCACTCTATGCCAATACACTCTACGCCAATGCACTTTGCGCTGTTAAATTCAACTCTATGCCCCTGTACTCTACGCCAGTTCACTGTATGCCAATCTAATCTACTCTGTACCACTGCACTCTACACCACTTTATGCCATTACACTCTATGCCAGTCTGCACAACTGGACTCTTCCCTGCACCATTCCACTCAACACAACTTCACTCTACTCTGAAACAATCCACTTCATGCCTTTGCACTGTACATCAATCTACTCCACTCTGCGCCACTCCACTCTATGCCATTGCCCTCTACATCACTCTACTCTTAACCACTGCACTCTACCCCAATGCACTCTACACAATTGCACTTTATGTCACTGGCCTCCATACCACTGCACTCTACTATACATTGCTGTACTCTATGCCGCTGCTCTCTACGCCACTTTACTCCACTCTACATTACTGCACTCTGACACTCTGCTCTGCACCACTGCACTCTTCACCACTTAACTCTACGCCACTATACTCTGCACTATTCCACTCTATACTACTACACTCAATGCTACTCAACTCCACTCTGCACTCTATGCTGCTGCACTCTATGCCACTCGAATCTACTCTGCACCACTGCCCTCTGCATCACTCAGTTCTATGCCACTCCAATCTGCACCACTCAACCCCACTCTACTCTATCCCACTGCACTCTATGCCACTCTACTTTACTCTGTGCAACTCTACTCTGCGCCACTGCGCTCTACTAATGCACCACTTATCTACGCCACTGCATTCTATATTACTGCATTGTACACTGCTGAATTCAACTCCACTGCAGTTAATGCCACTGCATGCTATGCCACTGTACTCTGCAACACTCTACACCTTTTCACTGTACACCAGTCCACTCTACTCTATGCCACTCCACACAACTCCACACTATGCCAGTCCAATACACAACGCTCTCTGCCACTCCACTCTCACACTCTACTCCACTCTTCGCCATTCCACTCTACGACACTCCACACCACTCTCCTCTATGGCACTAACTTTTAGCCATTCTGAAAAGTAGCTATTCAGGTGTACAACATGGTTAAAACACATTAGCAAAGCCAATAGGTCTTGCATAGACAAGACCTTTTGGCTTTGTCAATGCTTGTTTCTTCGTTACCATGTATGAAAGCTGTGTCAACTATATGAGTTCTGAAACACATTTGTACAAAATCCTATTGTTCTGAATTTAATAGACTGTAATGTCTATAATAATCTGGATTGCATACTGTGTTTATGTGACAGACAATTGTTTTGCCTCTTTGTACTCTAATGGTTCATGTTTTAAACATAGCACTTTTAATAAGTACTTCTCAGTGTAATGCTGTAATGAGATTCATTGAAGTCTAAGCTGAACTTGTTAAGGAAATAGACTTTCTTGCATTTTTAAGTACATTTATCATATTTCAGGTTAATATCTGTTGTGTTATTTACATAGCAAACCTTTTCTAGGCTCCACTAGAGCACGTGCTCTAACGTCCGAGTCACACCCTTGGCTTGGTTCTGGCGCAGCTCTCCCTGTAAATCTGTTTGCTCACCCATCTCTACTCTCACGGGGTCACGGGCTAATTAGACAATGCGAGTGTTTATATTTTGGTGCACACCAATTTTCAGCTGTGGAGTTTAGATCCTTGAAAAGAGGGGAGTTTGGATGTGCGATATAAGGTGTTGTAACTACACTGGCACAACACACCTTGCACTAGGATGGCAGAAAGAAAGTGGGCAGATGGTAATCAAATACGTACAAAGGATATGTGAGAAGGGATGTGGTCTAGCCCCCATGTGAGTGTCAGGAAACTTCGGTTCAAGGCAGGGCCATTTTATGGATTTCAGAGGCCCTGGACCAAGATTAAATTGGGGGGCCCTACTCAGAACAGCTTTGAATTTGTGATCTAATTTCAACTCTTTCATGCCCTCTCTGGCTAGGTCACTGGCCCTGCACACAGACGGTCCAAATTCTAAATGTGTTTCCATCTAATATTCAGGGGCAGTGACTTGTGTTTTCAATATTATAATACAGCAACAGCTAGCTAGTATTATTACAAATAATCTGCTGCCCGTTTTTCGTATGTGAGAATGTGTTTTCTTTGTGGATGTTGCATGGTGTTGAAGAACAAACATTTATCTGCAAAATGTCTCTTATAGACTCCCACACATCACCCACATTAAAAATAAACTCAAGGGAAACCTTATTTAAAACAATCTGGCCAGAACCCAGTTGCCTTAAATCGTATCTGGTCCAAGGACGTCTTGTTCTGAAACACAGACGATGAGAGTTATTGTGCGCCGTGCATGAGGTGGTCGCATCTAATCGAAAAAGAGCATAGCCTTTCAAGACAACACAAGCCATACATTTTGGTTGTCAAGCTGAGAGGGAATGACACTGGCATTGAACACTCTCTGCCACACAGTAGAACATGAGTTCCAACCCGTGCGGGATTCTCACACACCGAAGAGGTGGAGAGCAAAATATCTGCCTGTCACGCTGTTGATATATTCTCTGAGACCTTCCTTAATGCACTTCATTTGGGTAAAGCCTGGGTTGTGCTGCTGTGAAAAGCGTCACGTCATAACCGGCTCAGGACTCACGCCTTTAAGCTCCACAGGGAGCTTAAAGGCGTGATCCACGGGGACCTCCTCTGTAGGTCGAGGGAGACTGTGACTCCGAGGCTGAGAGCAATTACTGCCTGCCCCCTCGCTCTTGTTTAAAGCAGCTGATGGTTGAGGCGGGGTCGTCTGTCCAATTTGTCATCATTTGACAGTTCGTGCTATGCATTGGGTGGAAGTTATGCATTCGTTTTAGAAAACTTGAATTCCCTCGAACGTGCCCAGGATTAGTACAGTGACCAGCACCACAGACTGCGGCACTTCCCCCATCTCCTGCATCCTCCCCGAAGGTTCTATGAGACCGACCTTTAGTACTCGGAGCAGACGTCAGTTGATGCTCTATCGTGCCTCTTCCGTGGTTTGTCTGAGCAAGTTCCCTGTGTCTTAGTGCTTCACATTACTGCACTAAAATGTGTAGCAGATAAAAACAGCTGAGATCCTTTCTCTTCTTCTTTGAAATCAATCTACGGGAATTGCGCTAACACTTGACTCTCCACCCAGCCCTGAGAATCTTCACTCACTCCCTAGGCTCCCCGTCGGCAGAATCCTCGGCATCACCCTGAGAATCTCCAGTCTCCTCCGTGCTTCTAGTCAACACCTGAGTAACCCTGAACCTTTCCATTCACTGCACATGACCCCCTTCGCACCTTGAGTGCCTCTGAGAACCTCTAGTAACTACACGGGGCTCTCGCCAGCACGTTTTTCAGGGTCGTCCGCCTCACTTTGAGAACGTCCAGTCTCTGTAGCTCAAGACCGGAGTGGCCCTCTGGGTCGTCACTTAATCCGCAGCCTCTCGTCAGAGCCCAGATGACACTGAATCCCCACAGGACCCCTTTCAACAATGAGCGGTCGACCTCACCGGCAGCTTCAGCCTCCTTTCACGCCACAGCCTTCCTGGCGACGCATGGGGGCCCTTCAAGGGTCTCGGCCTCGGACCGAGACTCTCCGGCTGCTATGAAAGAACCTGAGGTAACCTGGACAGCCCTCTGCCGCGCCCTCACAACTAACAGCCACAACATAGACGACACATTAACCCCGAGTGACCCCGAGACTCTCCAGTCACTGCATTGACTATCCCTAAGGACTGCGGCTCTCTGCCTCATCCTCATAATGTTCACTCACTACAGAGGATCCCTGTCAAAACTTCAGAGACCTGAAATAACTTTTGTCTTCCCAATGGGATCTTCACTCATAACAGAGTCTCTCCATCAAGACCGGAGTGACCTTGATACCACTCATCCTATCCTCACCGTCAGCTATCCTCACCGTCAGCTAGCGCTGCCAGATCACTCCATGTACTGAAGGTCTCTGTTATCCTTTCCAGTCATTTTCTTTAACTGCACGGTATCGCCGGGACACCCTCAAGTCTCGCCATAGGTTTCCAGTCGACTAATTTGCCCTGATAATGGTTACTCATTCCACCCGCTCACCTTCAACTTCAGAATGGTATTAAATGCCTTATCCTGGCCCAGAGGCCCAAAGCTCCTGAGACACACAATAATACATCTAGGGCCATATGTACTAACACATTTTCCAATAGAGACAGAATGGATAAAACCCCTTGCTACATTTGGCCCCTAGCTCCTAGCTCTCCCGTATTCCTTCCCTCAGACCCTGCAGAGGAACTCTTTAGCAGTGTAGAACTGGGATGGAAAATAGACCGGGCACAAAAATAAAGTGGCCCTGGTTATGGGTTCGAATAGCTAAAAAGTGCCCCACATTCTGCAATCAGAGGAGTTTTGTAATTGCAAATGCACGAGGCATAGGTGTTTTTCAAGGTATGGGAGTCGACATGCGTCGGTGCTTGCTGCAGGCAGTATTTGATTTAATATCAGGGAAATCAACATGAAAAAACGGCCCACAATAATAAATAAAACAGGCCCATATCAACCAAAGAGCGGCCACCCAGACCATAAACCAGGCCCACAAACACCCAAAAAACCAGTCCACTCACTGAGCTGGCAGACCAGTCCTTCGGGCACTGCCTGAATGCCTTGCAGGCCAGTCCGACCCTGCACTGTATTAAGTTGCCGCGGGAGAAGTGGTCGGCGCGCCACAGGCCGAGGAAGCTGACAGTGGGACGCCCTCCCTACAGTATTGTGTGACAATACCAACCAAATCGCTTACCAACAAAACCGTCGGAGGCGATTGCGTTTACACAACGAGGCATATTTCGTTAATTCATTCATTTGTCCATTCCTTCATAATGCAGCTGCTACAGGCTCAGATTTCAATCTAGCAGCGTTAAATTGCCCTTCTATCTGAAGTGGTCGTAGTTCGACAGAGCTCTGTGCAGAATTAAAAAAATAGATATATAACTACGTTTGAGACAGCCACTATACCCAAGTTATCCGCACATTGTCCCCAGCAGAAACCGATAGTACGATCAAATGAGAAAATATAGCATACCTCGCTTTACAGGCGCCCTGAAGTTAGACAGCAGAGCTCCACAGCTCCACAAAGACCAAAGAGAGCTGTTGTTGACTGCTAGGTCCCCTTAGCTCAAAAACTGCTTGGTCAGGTGTGTTCCAGCACCCCCAGGCCAATAAGCTCATTGGAGTGAGTTGAAACCGGCTATTTGCCTTATTTAAATGCAGCAGCACATCCTGAACAGAGCTTACCTTCCCACCACTGATTAATAGTGGGCGGGCTCCTGGTGGTCAGATTAGGAGGAAGTGTGTTGGCTGCCAAAAAGTAATTATGTGTGCACGCATAGCCTCATCCTTTCATGTACTGGGGACTCGGGCGATGAATGGTGTCGCTGGGCCAATGAAGGACCAGCTACTCGAGGTATCACCATGGAAGAGGAGCTCCCAGGACTTTACTCATCGAGTCAAGTTTTCTTGTTTTCGTCGAACTGCCTTTCAAGAGACAATGCAGCAGTTACACGTGGTGGAGCTGTACACGCTGTACAGCTATGCGGACAGCATCGATACACAGTAACGTAACAGGGGATACATGCGCCACATTGTAGTAAAATGGAAAGATGCAATTAGGATTGTCTTCTAAGAAACAGGGGAAAGATTCTGAGCACCCTCTTTAAAGTACCACGCAATTGTGTTGGTTTTTTTCTTATTTTCTTCCAAAATCAGCTTTTGGTTTTCTAAAGCTGCGTTGAATTGGTCCATTTTATCTTATGGCATGGGTGTGTTTTTGACACACTCAGCCACCACGTGTATACCTTCTCGTCATTCTTTCCTATCCATCAACTATAGACACCAGGAAACCCGCAGTTTATTTGCATCATAAGCTGGTACACAATTTGTCCAATGTCATCGGTCATTAACATGCTCAGCTTTGCTTATCTTGCAGTGTAATGTAAAGCATTCATCTCATAACTGCTCACACTTTCAACTTTATTGCATATTAAAATCATAACTTGCATAATCATGCCATGTATCATCGTCACAGTCATCATGTCTCTCTTTAAAATGGTTGTCATAAATAATTTTTCTGAATAACACTCCTACTTGGTACACCAAGTCAGGGCTTCAAGGCTTTCCTTGCAACAGAATGTCTGGCTTTCGTGGCCCTGAGGTCATGCCTGGGCTGCAAGTGCAAGTGCTGTGACCACCCAGGGCTGACAATTTCTTATGCCTTTGATTGCCTGTTGGAAAATGGGTTATTGGTAAGGGCAGGTAAGTACCTACACTTAGCAATAGGCCAATAACCTCCTCTTAGGTCCAGTTAGGTCTCAGTAAATTAAACCTAGCTCAACCCTTGGTAGCTTGGCAACGAGCGACAAGGCTTAATTTAGGTGACAAAGCGTGAAGCATTCAAATATCACAAAACAGTAATTAAATAAAACACAGGAAACAGTTTAAAAATCCAAAATCAATTTATAAAGATGGGAAATATCTTTAGCTTTAAAATGACACCAAAACGAATAAAATCAGATAAGGGGAACCGGAGATATGAATTTTACAAGAATTAATGCTCTCCAACACTTAGAAACTAAAAGCGCCAATCTGGTCATCTGGCCGGACCTCGACCGGGACAAAGTCAAAGTTTAAGGCCAACCGCAATGGAGCCTGGCTCGGCTACAGCCCGCGGGAGGCCTCAGTCAAAAGTTTACCTTAGGACTTTGTCGTTTTTCTGGAGATTTTCTTCAGCGGGACGAACCTGCCAGTCCAATCTGACCTCCTGGAACTCTTCCTTTGATACGCGGACTTAGTCGTTTTTTCGAGGTGAAAATCCTTCGACTGGGGCAAACCTGAATCTTGATCCGCCGTCCTTGTTGCCCTCTTCGGATACACTACCTGGGAGATCCCAGTCAACTTCCTATATTCGGACTCAGGGGGTCATTCGGAACCGCCAGAAGACCGTACCGCGGTCAAAAGACCGCGGCGGTCATTCTGACTTTCCCGCTGGGCTGGCGGGCGACCGCCAAAAGTCCGCCCGCCCAGCGGGAAAGCCCCAGCAACGAGGAAGCCGGCTACGAATGGAGCCGGCGGAGTTGCTGGTGTGCGACGGGTGCAGTTGCACCCGTTGCAATTTTCAGTGTCTGCCAAGCAGACACTGAAAATCTTAATGGGGCCCTGTTAGGGGGCCCCTGGGGCCCCCAGGGGCCCCACGACACCCGTTCCGGTGAAAACTGCCAGAAACAGAATGGCGGGAAGGGGGTCGGAATCCCCATGGCGGCGCTGCTAGCAGCGCCGCCGTGGAGGATTCCCTGGGGCCGCGGGAAACCGCCGGGAAACCGCCGGTTTCCTTTTTCTGACCGCGGCTGTACCGCCGCGGTCAGAATGGCCCCAGAAGCACCGCCAGCCTGTTGGTGGTGCTTCCGCGGTCGTTGGCCCTGGCAGTCCATGACCGCCAGGGTCAGAATGACCCCCTCAGTCACTTTTTTGGAGATTTTCTTCACCGGGACAAACCTGCAAGTCAGGCCGGGTCGCGGTTGAGGCAAGCCAGCTAGAGTTGCCATGGCAGGTCGGTCCCTCTATGGAGCTTTTTTCCAAAAGTTCTCCAATCTTCTCCAAACTTCTGGATCTTCTTCCAGATGTTCTTTTAAGGTTCTTTTGAGGTCCGCAGTTCACCCCAAGGTTCCAGAAGCTCTGAGATGCTCCTTGAGGGTGCAGACTACAACTCCCAGAATGCACCTGGCACTCCTTTTTGGCCACCTGAACAGTGGTCAGCTGTTTGGTTTCTTCAGGAGTTGGTGCAGGGGACACTGGTTATCAAGTTTTCACCTGTAGCAAACAGGGAGTCCCTCCTTGAGCAAGTTGAAGCCAGGCAAAGTCCTTCTTGTGGTGAAGTCCAAGTGTGCAGCTGGTGCAGTCCTCCAGAGTGCAGTGTCCAGGTGCAGGCCAGGGGTCCACCAGGACAGTCCTTCTTCTTCTGTAGTGCTTCCTTGTTGGAATCTGATAAGGATCTGAGGTGAGGGTGCAGGTCTGCCAGTTTTATTCTTGATCCTGGGTGAAAAAAATGGGGTCCTGGTTCTCCAGTCAGGGGCAGGGTCCTTTCCCCTGTGATGACCACTTCCTGGGAAGTGTGGCAAAAATCAATCTCAGGGAGCAACATTTCTCAAAAATCCATCATGGCAGAAGGTGATTTTTGGAGGTTACGTCTGGCTGAGCCCACCCACTGGTGAGGCTAAACATCCTAAACACACCCCTCTCCTAATCTAATCAAGGGGTCACCTAATTGTCTGGGATTGCAGGATGTGAGGATGTTGCTGGGTTGCTCCAAATGTCCTTCTCTGCCTTTGAAGACCAGTGTGGCAGCCCTCCCCACTTCCTGCTTCCCCATCTGCTGAGGGGAGATCTCTTCCCCCAGGCACATCTCTTTGTGTTGATCCAGGCCACTTCACACCTCATCAATGCAGTCTGGCCAGGCTGCCAGAGGCTGGCCAATTAGAGCAAAGCAGCAAAAACATTGCAGGGTTAAAGTTGGCAACTTTTCAGGTAAAGTTTAAAACTCTTTACCTGAACAAGTTATATTAAATCCCACAAGTGGAAGTTGTGGGATTTATTATAACAAATAATTTGATACCAAACTTGTTGTATCAGTTACTTAAGGGGATTTTAAAAATTAATATAAAGTCCCCGCATTCTAGCCTATGAAGGCCATTACTACAATGAGGGGAAAATTAATGTCGCTGTTTTACCCCACCAGGGCTTATAAAGATATTTTTATAAGGTCCCTGCTTATAGTTACATGGCACCCAGTCCTAGGGGCACATAGGGCACACCTTAATGGTGACTTATATGTACAAATAAGGTAGTTTAAGACTTTGGAACTACTTTTAATTCCAAAGTCGAATTTGCATGTAACTTTAATTTAAAAGCAGCCAGCAAGGCAGGCCTGCCTTTAAAAGGACTCTGGGGACCTCAGCAGTGCACCTATGGTGGCACTACCTATGCTGGGGTCCCTAAACCTCCATACCCTACCATATACTAGGGACTTATAGGTAGGTTAATTTTGCCAATTAGAATTCGCCTAATTTGCATATCCACTTGACACAGAGCACTGGCCCTGGGACTGGTAAGCAGTACCCAGGGCACAGCCAAGAGTCAGTAACCACCAGTACCTGTCCAAAAAGTTTGGGGGTGACCAGGCCAAAAAGAGGAGAACTTTCCTACATTGCCCTTAAGTGCCCCTGCCATAAGGCATCCCAAGGATCATGTCTGGGCAACTGTGTGTCCCTGCCGTGAGGCATCCAAGGACCTAATTTGGGCTTTTGCCCTTGTACATCTTGTGTGAGGATATTTACTGTCAAAACCTTGTAACTCCCACCTCTGCCCCTTAGTCTTGCTGCAGCTGTGACGCCTGTGAAACCGGATTTGGGTGTGTGGGATCAGTTTGTCCAGGCGGCAATGCTGGGATACACTTGTCCCAGTCACCTTTTGTCCTGCAAGCAGCCCTGCCCATTCCTCTGGATCAGTCATTCAAAACCTGCCTGCTTCTGTTCCTGGGTGACCACTTACTCTATTGGTGCAGTTTCACAGCTCCTTCTGCTGCCGTACCCCTTTGTTTGCAGTCCCATGGTTGGGGGTTGCCACTATCCTTTCAAGGGTCAGCTGTGCCTCCCAATCTGGTGGTAGAACCTTGCCCCCGCTACCTGTGGGAGCAACTCCCGGGACCTCCCACCATTCTTTCTTACCCATCAAGTATGAACACCATGAAACAATGTGGTGCTAGAATGCCTGCAGTTTATTGACAATAAACGTTGGTATATAGGTTGTTACAATGCCATCGGTCATTAACATGATCAGTTTGCTTACCTTGCATTGTAATATAAAGTATTCATTCATAACTGTAGTACAAACTTTATTCGACTTTCAACAAGTCATAAAAGTATCAAATATTTTACATTTCAATATACAATAAATACAATAAATAAACTAAAATATAAATGATTTACAATGATAAAATGATGCGTACATGAAAAATATTTAAAATTTCTTTAAGAAAAATTTCCTAGATACAAACCGTTGGGTAAACTAGATAAAATTACATTGTTACCCCCATGCGCTTTCTTGTATTTAATACGGAGCATAAAAAGTTGGCCAAGGTTCCGCACATATCAATAGAGGATAGCACCTGGAGGCTGGCGTATGCGGTACGACACTGTGGCAGATTAATTAACCTTAAAAGAGGGGCTACTAAGCGCTTTCTTTGCTCAGCATAGAATTTACAGAATAAAACCACATAAATTGTGGTTTGGGATGCCTTTGCATCACATGGACAAGCCTTCAGGGTGGTGCTCCAATCATTCATAGTTGGAAAGGTCACTAAACAATTAAATATATCTAGCCTCAGTCTGGTAAGAACAAAACGGTGGCGGGGGTTTACCACATTCGTCAAATAAGGCTGTATGGCCGCCGTCGACAGAATTATTTGATTGTAAATGACGGTGGGCTTTTTTGATTCAACCTCCCATTGTGAATCTTCTAAATATTTTAATGCCAGAGCACTCAGGTCCTTCCTAGAGATTTTTTCCAGCGAAGCTGGATTTGTGTAATAAGCTTTATTGCCCATGTTTTCAAAGAAGGTCATAATGTATCTTAACCAGGGCACCCTTGCTGCGTGTATAGACTCCATGCAGTCAGTCAAGATGGCCTTATTTAGTTCAGTATATTCCGAGGTCCAGACTTTGTGCCATAGCAATAAGGGTTGAATCTTTATCAAGTCTGTAATAAAGGAGAGCCCCAGTTCTGAGTGGATAATGTATGATGATGTACCATTTGGTACCATCAATAGATGTCTTATAAAATCATTTTCGACCGTCTGCAACAGGTTACAATTAGTATATCCCCAAATTCCAGACCCGTACATGGCAGCTGGGGTGCACTTGGCTTTGTAAATTTTGATCATATTTGGCGGGGTAATCCCCCTATCCTTTTGGAAAAAAGCCTTAAAGCCATTGTTGTTTTAATAAGCTGGGCTTTTTTCGTCTTCCTACAATTAGCCCAGGAGCCCTGTTTGTCGAACATTATGTCCAGGTAAGAGAAGGTTCGCGCAGTTTCTACTCTCCCATCCGCGGTAGTGATATTATAGGACTTTCCGCGTTTCCCGCCACAGTTCATAATGAACATTTTTGAGCGATTGACAGTGAGACCCAGTTGTGACATAAATGTGATGCAGGTAGTTAAGAGTTTTTGTAGAGCTAACGGGGTCCTGGCCATTAAAACTGCGTCGTCTGCATAGAGTAAAACCGGGACAGCACGATTGCCTATTTGGGGTAGATCTTTGCAGTTACTAGCCAATGCATTTTCTAGGTTATTTATGTACATTGAGAACAGGAACGGGGCAAAAACACAACCTTGGCGCACACCTCTATATCTGCCAAAAGGGCAAGTACATTCCCCCTTTAGGCCATACCTCACTCTTGCTCTGCACCCAGTGTACATTTCTCGTATAAACTGGATTATGGCTGGTTCTACCCCCATGCTGCTTAGGATATCCCATAGCTTGTCATGTAGTACACAGTCAAATGCTGATGATAGGTCAATGAAAGCCAGATGCAGGTTACCTTCTCTAATCCTTGTATACTTTCCAATAATAATACTTAGATTCAGGCTTTGTTCCACTGTCCCAATTCCTTTCCGGAATCCATATTGGACAGGAGATAAAGCACTCTTTTCTTCCGCCCATATTTGCAACCTGTTCAAGATAATTCTCCCCGCTAGTTTAGCCGTTGTGTCCAGCAAGGAGATTGGTCTGTAACAGGCTGGGTTAAGGCGGTCACCTTTTTTATATATTGGAATTATATTGGAGTCTCGCCAAGATGGTAGGGGATCTCGTATACAAATGGCCCTCAATGACTGCGTCAGTACAGGCCCCCATAGCTGGATATTGGCCTTGTATATATCAATCGGAACGCCATCGGGGCCCGGAGCTTTCCCTGATTTACTTAGAGTTAAGGCTTCTTCTACCTCCTCAAGGCTAAATTGTGGGGTTATGAACAGGTGTGTACCTTCCTGGGAGCTTGATCGTATACAGAAAATGTAGGGTTCACATCGCTAGCCCGCAAGTATATTTTAGAAAAGTGTGCAATCCAGTCTTCTTCGGAGATCGCTATTTCCATCCTCGGGGAGTCTCTGTCCCCAAACATAGGAGAGTTGATTGTTTTCCAGAAGAGGATATTATCTTTCGTTTGGCTAGCTGTGTGTAGAGTTTCCCACAGAGTTCTTTTTAATGTCAATTTCCTTCCCTTCGTTGCTGCTTTATATTCTTGTCTGCACTTACGTATCTCAGTTAAAGATCTTTTTGGGGCTCTTAGAGCCTTTTTCAATTTCCTATGTGCTTGTGAGCAGTTATAATCAAACCATCCAGTGGCCCTTTTTTTTCCCGACTTACCACTTCTGATAGTAAGGGCTTTCTTTATGGTTTGCATAATCAATGTAAAGGCACTTAAACATCGCCCTGGATCTGGATTCTCACTTAAACAGTCTGCAAAAGCATGCTTGCAGTCGCTTAGTAACTGTTTCAGCAGAGACTCGGGGTCAGTCTGTGACCATTTCAGGGTATATCCATTACGCGCATTAATTCGATGTCATCTATCAGAGTGGTTCTGTCATCTCTGTCTGCTGTAAGAGGGGTTATTAGGAGGTTCAGGCTATGAGGATAATGGTCGCTAATTGCGATGTCATGCAGAGTATAATTCATAAGGTAGTGTGCAAAGTGGGTTGACATTAAAACATAATCAATCACGGTATTCGCACCCCTTACATTATATGTTGGTTTAAACTGTGTTTCAGCAGAGTATAATTCATTTACAAAGGATAAATTATGGGTTTGAGCCAGTAAATTCAATGCGTCTCCTTGGGTGTTATGTGCAAAGTGAAGACTTAAGCCAACACCTTCAGGGTCCCAGCCACATACCTTATCTGAGGTTTCTTTACTAGGATGGACATTAAAGTCTCCACCCCAGATCATAAAGGTCTCGCGATTATTATTAGTACTTATTTTTTTAAAATCATTTCCCATCTCCATTAGGATATTAGGAAACTCTCCTGGGGCTACATTATTATAAAAGTTAATGATGACTAGGTGAGTCTTATGAACCAAGTTACCCTCTATCATTTGATAGTACAAGCTCGTAAATTTCAACTCTAGGTTTTGTAGTCGTATCTTGTTAGAGATATATGTACATAGAACCCCTTTTGGTCTACCGTGCCTAGACTGAGCAGCTGGTGAGTGAAATGTTTTGTAGCCGTTAATGTGAAGAGGACTTAATAGCCACGTCTCTTGGAGGCATATGCATGAATATTCTTCTATAAAGTTCACCCAGGTCTCATTGCCTATCTTGTTGGTTAGACCTGCAATGTTCCAAAACAGTAAAGCAATCTCCGCTTTCTGTTTAGGAATGCCATACTGGTCCATTGGTGTACAGGGAGATAGAACGTCGCCTGGTGGCTGGGATGTGTTTCTGGGGGCACTGCTCTGGGTTAGCTGGGGTTGGGACCTGTTTGTTATAGGATCTATTGTGTGGGATGTGTGTTCTTTGTTTGAAACCCACCCTGATTTATGTTCTGTCTGGGCTAGTTCATCTGGGGGAACTGTCTGATTCTTATTGAGTCAATCTATGTCTTCTAAAGCCGTGAGAGGGTGAAATCTGTTGCGCCCTATAGGAAGGTCTGGTGTATTTAAAAATACTATTGCTGGTTGTGGGTTAATGGAGTTATACCCCACTGGACTTTGATAAAAGAAACCTAAGGGTAGTAGTGAAATTCCTTGGGAAGTGACTTGTGTGGCTCCTAATTCGTGGATAAGTTTGTCCACTAGATTTGGTGACCTGAATGAAAGGACCACACAGTCGCCTTCCAGCACTTTCTTACTGCTGCCTATCCACTTAATTCTCCTGACCATTTTTATATTTTCAAAAAGGGGCCCAACCATTCCCGAACCCAGACGGACTCCTATCCAATTGAGGGCCTTATTTCTCAGAGCCGTCCATGGTTCTATCTGCTGATCGTCTAGAGATGGAACGTTGGCCAAAACCACTACGTAAGGTGTAACTTCTGGGGGGAGATGTAATAGATCACTTGGGCGATATCGTATATTTGGGGATTTAGTCCTGCTATATGTGTTCCTCACTGAGTTTACGTAGGGCTGAGTAGTCATTGTCCTCAATGGGCAGTTGCCTACTCTCTTAGGTAATCTAGGGTTTGGGTCTGTTTGATCAGGGGGAGAATCATGAGCTGTAGCAGCAGGGGATAAAGGCCGGCAAGTTTGGTTCAAGTTGGATACTGGTGGCTGTATTGATGTCTTTCTCAGGCGATCTACGTTCGGTGTGTACCGTTTATCCTGTTTTGCAGGAAAAATTGAGTGTTGTTTTCCTGATCTGGGATCAGTGGTGGTATATTAGGATCCTTTATTACGTGGTGTAAATCTTTCCGTTGTATAGCCTTTATTAATCCTAGACCTGCCTCGAGTTTATTCTCCACCCCCTTTAGGTGCTCCAGCATGGAGTCAAGAGTGAGTCCTATGGATGATTTCAGGGTATTTACTAGCTCATAGAGATTTATAAGGAGTGATCTAGTTGTATCTCCTACATTATTTGAAGATTTCTTCTGAGATGGTTTCTTGGGTTGCTTTATAGTTGGAGTAATTGTTATGCCTATCACTGGGGGTTTCTTTGGGTTCTTGTCTTCCAGACCCACCTCCGGTTTCCTTGGTCGTTTGGCCACAGGAGAAATTTCGTCCAAGGAGTAAATTAAATTAGAGGTGTCTTTAATACATCCGTTAGTATACCTTGGTTCTGTGTACTCGTCGCCATGTTCACTCTGTGGGGGGTTATTGTGTAGTTCTACAGGTTCTAATGGTTCAAGGGGATGGTCTTGAGACCACGACAATTTCTCTTCGACAGTGGTGATTTGTTTATCTATCATGCCCATCGCCCCTGAGATATATTTTAATATAGATGTACTATCTTTTAAATTTGTTGGATCATTTGATTTGGAGTGCTTCCTTTTACCCATATTTTGTGTGGAGACAAAAAACCCTGTCTAGGTAAGGAGAGGGAGGGAGAAGTGAGATAGATTAACCCGCCTTAAATGGCTTCACTGCGCTATCCTAGTTCAGCAGATATTCGCAGGGGGGGAGGGATCCTAGGCTGCTCTGTCGAAATGAGGCTTCTTTTGGGCCCTTGCCCTTTGGTCTTGGACTACTGGGTTAAGAGGCAGTGGGCCCTGGGAGGCAAGAACCAAAAATTAAAGAGGGGTGGCCCAGCCCAGCCTCTTCCTGGCGATGACGGGCAAAGGACGGGCCCGCCCTTGGCCCGGGCTTCGCCCAGGCGCTGAGGGCGCACTATGTTGTTGAAAAGTTCCTCCCGCCCAATCAGAGCGTTCCCGCTCTCGAAGTTTAAAGTTAAAGGGCTCCTACCCCTGTCAATGTCTCTGCGCGTCCCGCAGCTGCGGGTGCGCTACTTTGTTGAAAAGGGCCTCCCGCCCAATCAGAGCGTTCCCGCTCTCGAAGTTTAAAGTTAAAGGGCTCCTGCCCCTGTCAATGTCTCTGCGCATCCCGCGGCTGCGGGCGCGCTACGTTGTTAAAAAGGGCCTCCCGCCCAATCAGAGCGTTCCCGCTCTCGAAGTTTAAAGTTAAAGGGCTCCTGCATCTGTCAATGTCTCTGCGCATTCATAACTGTTCATACATATACTTTCAACCTTGTTGCATATTAAAATAATAGCTTGCTTAATCATGGCATGTATCTTCCTCACAGTCATCACATCTCTCTTAAAAATGGTTGTCGCTTTATGAATTGATGTGACAGCTCTCCTTCTGTCGATATCTTGGTACAGTGAGTCGCGGCTTCGAGCCTTCGCTTGCTGCTGACTGACTGACATTTGTGGCACTGAGCTGCAAGTGCTGTGACCACCCAGCACTGATGATTTCTTACACTTTTGTTAGCCCTCAAGTGTCCCTGCGATGAGGCCTCCAATGGACCTGTTCAGGCACTTGTATGTCCCTGCCGTGAGGCATTGTTAAGACCTTAATCGGGCCATTGCCCTTTTAGGTTATGTGTGAGGATATTTATCGTCAAAACCTTGTAATTCCAGCAACACTGGCAGTGATTTACTGACCTCTGACAGATCTCCCCAGAACTAGGGAAAACCCAGAGTGCCAAATGATGTTCAGGAGCAACATGGCTGTCCCTACCTTAGAAAGTTAAACCCTGTCTCCTGTGTAATACTGCCACATCCTCAGGTTAATGAGAACAATGCCTCATTACCTCCCAACCCAAGCCTTTACAAAACTTGCTTATTGCTATGTTCAACACTCTCCTGGATCTGTCTACTGCCCCTGGTCACTCATCGCGTATGATTATTTCTGACCAAACTATGTCAGCCGGGGTACCAGTCATGATGGGAGGATTAAATCAGCTTGGATTGCCTCCAAAAGGGCTTTGAGACCCATTGCAGCCAAGTCGTTGCCTTCTATGTGAATGACCACAGTGCCAGGGCTCTTGTGTGCCCATTGACCCTCTTGTACCACCAGGAGAAGCTCTTTCCACTTCATGCATGGTTTTCTCAGCCATATAACCTTGGTGTTGAGCAGCCATATGCTGTCATAAAGTTTCCTGGCACTGGCTACCTCCGCACCCTTGTAATGTTGAATGTCCATTTATCCACACCATCCGTTTCTCAGTTCTGTTCCCTGTGAGAGAGAGTAGGCTCATGTTAACATGATGCCTGCTTGATGTAGGACTTAAACGCTGAGAACCTCCAACTCTCTATGCTCCAGACACTCTCCTCTGCCATGCTATGTGCTGCCACAGTTATTGCAGCCCTGATGCAGAATGAGTGAGACCTAAAGCATGTGGGAGCTACACCTGCCCTTGCTAAGGGCAGGTGCGATACTGGGGTGAATTGAAACCTGCTGAGGAAGCTACCATCCTTGTCTATGAATAGTGGGGGGGGGGCTCCCCATGCCCTGATATGCATGTAGCTGCGGTTTATGCACATTGGGCAGTGCTCACTTGTCGCAAGACACTCTAGCCACATGACTTGGCCTCTCCCTGCTGGTCAGTTTTTGACCTCCTCAGGTACAACAGCAAATGATTCTCCCCCATTTGTAGGCCCTTAATCCGTAGACAAGCCGAGCCCAGGTTCGCCCTTGATGGGCCACTAGCTTGCCCACCCTAAACCCCCTTAAGAATGTTACTGCAAAAGTGACCCTAAACAAATGAGTCTGCTCCAGGGACATTCAAATCCTTGGCAGGGCTCTTAGGATCACCCTCAACCTCTCAAAGTCAGTTTATAATCTGGTGTTGTGCCTCTTTGGCTGCATGTGGCCCCAGCCTTTCATTGCTGCCTGACAGTGAAATGTGTTGGTTGGGTCCAACACCCAGTGCAGCTTTGAGTGGTATGCTACTTCGCTCAGGTGTGATTGTGGCCAAGTTCTGGATTTGCCCTGTTCAAATGACCAACATATAATTCCTTCCACTTTGTCGCTGGTGCAGGTTATCGGGGCCCCCTCAGTCTTCCCCTTGAAACGTTCCTGACACAATAGTTGGTTATGGTTTCTGGAGCCAGGGCCCTGTTGACAAATGCTGGAAGGTCAGCTACACTGCCTCTCACATGTCTGCTGGTGGAGGTGTCACTTGCTCTGTGTCTGTGTCATCTGCTTTCTGCCCACTGTGCTAGCTGGCAGAACCTCCCCCATTGAAAGCGAGAGAGCACATCAGCAATAGAGTTGTCACATCCTGACACCTGCCTAGCTTTAATCGCTATATTGTGTCCCAGCTGGCAGCTCATGAGTCGCTGCTGAAGTCCTAAAACTCTTGGGCATCGTGCTGCCCATAGCTTTATTGCCTGCCCCACTGCATAGTTGTCAGATCACAGCATCACTTGCTTGTTTGCCGGACATTCTCTCCACAGCATAAACACTATAACTATTGGGAATGACTCAAGTAGTTCACATTCTTTGTTACCTCATTCCAACTAGTGGGCCTGCTTGTGGCACACCATGCAGAGTCTAGAATAGCTCCAAAACCGTATCTACCTACCGCATCCAAGTATAGGCTCAGTTGCTCTGCCATCACCCAGGATTCCACCAAACCAGGGTCCTGTTGAAGTTTATTAAGAAGGCCTGCACTACTGCAAGTCCCCTTTGACCACTATGACCAGCCATTGTCATGTGGTGCTTTCACGTGATGCATTTTGTCAGTCATGCCAGACGCCTTGCAAGTGTGCGTCCCAAAGGGATCACCCTGGTGGCAATGTTAAGCTTCCCTAATAGTTGCTGCAAGAGGAGTCTGAATCCAATTCTATCCCTAAGAGGGTCAGGCAAATAGTGGGGCCATCTGCTTTTTCCTGTGCTAATGGGACGCTGAACTGGTCCGCCGGACCCCTGGATTGCTCAATCATTGTGCTGCACTGCTCAGTGTTTCACCCTTCCCATGAACTCTGCAACATCCTCTCAGACTACTTCCACAGCAAGATTGCCACCTTGCACAACAGATTTGACTCCCCAACTCTCAATCTCCATCCTCAGCTCTCTTGACCCCCTGGTGCGTGCCAACAGAACAATCACCATGTGTCACTACTCACCACACAATCCACCTCTGCCATCTACACCAGAGCACCCTCCAACCCTTGCCCCACCACCTGTTCAATCTCAGAAGCAACCTCATCAACCCTAAACCTCTATCACCTCAGTAGTTTATTTGGACAAATGGCCAGAATCAGCCTGGACCTACCCAAATGCACCAACAGCAACCCCACCTCAGATACTTATAGTGGCTTCCTGTCCAGGAGAGATGCCTCTTAAGCTCCTCATGCACACCTACAAAGCCCCGCGTGATCAAGGGTGGACTACATCAACCACTGCTTACACTTCTACCAGCCCACTAGACACTTCCACTCCTCCTCTCTGGCCCTCACACACACTTCCAGGACCTGTCTCAGCTGCAGCAGTGGCCTTTCATTTTCCTATATCTCTGCTAAAGCCTGGAAAGATCTACCCATCCCCCTCTGAACCTCACCCTTGCTGGCAGACTTCTGGAAGAGACTCAAGACCTGGCTCTCCGACAGAGATATCGCACCCCGATACCCAGATACACCCAGGGGTGACAAAGTCGCTCTCTATAAATGACTGATTGATTGATATGATGGTGGTTAAAAAATTGAATAAGACATTAGGATGTTATTGGTGTGGGCGCCAGCCCCTGTACCTCTGTGCTCACCTGTCGTGACTGAGAGTTACTTTTTGAAGGGCCTTTTTTCTCTTTGCTCCCTTTCTTTCCCTGGCACTCAGTGACATCCTCCATTTCCAGTTGCCTTTCTCAAACGTCCAGCACGTGCAGGCTGTGGCTGACCCACCTGTTACTTGAGTACTGTTTCCCCTTGCTGCCCTGTTGGTACCAATCAGTCTTCTGCTTGGCCTGTTAAACTGAAAGGACTGCTTATGTGACTCCACCTCTTCTCATGCACAGACCATGTGCTCGGTAAAGCCTGGTATGTCCTGATGATCTCAGTCTATGATGGCCCATGTCTGCATTTTTGCCCTGATACTTTCATCATACTTCAATCAAGCCTCCTCTGAATTTTTTTGTTCATACAAGAACAATGCCGCTGCTGCCTTCGGAAACAAGCAAGTCAAAGTGTGAAATGCGTGCAACCAGTTCTCAATGGACCTCTTTACCTGGGCTTGCACAGCTCTACCCTGTCTTCATCTTTCTTGCCCAGGAGCACAAGGTCCAGCCCTGACTGCCTTTCCTCGAGCAGCAAAAATATATCAATTAACTCCTTGCGCCAAATTTGCTCTTTTAAAGCCAAGGGCACTATGCTAGCTGGCCTTGTCCTACGTGTTCTTATTGGGAGATCACCTAGGGAAGGCCTAATGTATTTGCTGCCCGGTTTGCCATTTCTGCTGCCGTCATGGTGTTGTCTCCCTATGCTACTGTGGGGTCTGCATCCTTAGCTTTCCTACTCCCTGTCCCTTGTGCGCCCTGCTGCACTTCTCTGTGCGCCTTCGTCCTTTGAGAATCCTTCAGGTCTGTGTGGCTAGTAGTCTGACCTGGTTGCATCAGGCCCATCTTGCTAATGATTGTTGTTGCTCAGCCGACCTGATCCAAGCCCTGCACGGTCCAATGCCAGTGATAAATCCGTGGCCACGCGAAAGGGAGAGTAGGTGCCCCTATGCTTCCTGACTCCTGCTATGGCCACCATGCCGGGGGAATTAGAGGTGGGTGTAAGTAGTGTGCCTGTCCCAAGGGTTGCCCTGGCAATGTGCTTGCCTCCCTAACTACTCTGATCTGTCTCCCATGGTTGGAAATCTAGTGCGTTGAGCCTAGCTGTCCTGCCGGCTCATGCTGAGGACTAGATTTTGTTGCCTCCTTCATGCACAAGTACTATCAGTACATGTCTCACCATCCACTGAAGGGAATTCACCCTTTTTCGGTTCATCACAGGGACAGCCATGGAGGCTGTATGTGTCTGCTGGGTGCTCACCGGAACCAAGTTCCTTTCACTGCCGTGTCCATCCTCATTGTTGATTGCAGAGCGCAGTAGCCTCCACATGTGTGGGCCCGCAAAGTGGCTGCAGGCCTTCTAGACGGTGCACCACTGGAGTCCTTGCTGCTTGTGCTCATGTTTTGTCCCTTCCTGTGGTCTCTCCACCTTCACTTTTCACTCAAGTCATTTCTCCCCAGGCTTAAGCTGCTGCTAGACCCCCTTCTCTGGCACGCCACTGGTTGCGCCTTTCAGTGCCCCACTGCGGGGTGCTTCTCTGTGCTGTGGCTGCTTTCACTCCTCCTGCCTCAAGACCCATTGAATTCCTTTGCCCTGATCTGCCCCTGGGGCCCGGAACCTGCTCCATCAGTCACTCGCCCCTGTGCAGATCTGATTTCTTCCTCATCCTTGCCAGCATTTGGTCCATCTCCAGGGCGCCCTGGTCCCTGCTTGCTCCTAGGGACTTTGACGCCTTCCCCTTCCAACCGGGGTGGGCTGGCTTCCTTGTCCTGCTTATCACTTCCATTGCTGCATCTCCTGCATCCTCTCGGCAACTCATGGGCTTCATGCGTGACCTTTTTTCAAGCCCTGCCCAAGGGGAGCCTCCTCTATGTTGGTGCGTTTTTTCTCTCCGGTCCCTGCTTCTTGGGGGGCTCCAAGCCTCACCTCATGGCTCCTTGTCAGTGAATCGTACCTCTGTTATGTGGTTCTGTGATTCACTGCTGGAACAAGAAAACCTTGCCGTAGAGAGGGCCTGTGGAGTCAAATACAGAAGCCTTTTACCCTGAGTCAAAAAAAGGCCTCGCTGATATTTTTGTTAAAATACCTATGACACTGAAGCCTTCTCCTGGCCTCAGCGCAGCTGCCTGAATGCAGTGTGCAGCCCCTTTAAGGATAGTGATGCTCCTGTGCCTTTAGTGGAGGGGCATGTTTCTAGCCTTGCACACAGTTTCTGGACTGCACCCCCAAGGCTGTTAGTGTTCACAGGTGACTCAGCACAGCTTGATGCAACAGGTAAGCTGACAGAATTTCATAGGGCAGAGCACTTCTCCCCTGCTGCTGCCTGCTTTTTCCCAGTCAGGTCGGGTAGCGAGCTCCTTGCCATGCCGTTGTCCGATTCAATTTACAGTCCCAGTCGGGCAGTATGGTTGTTCAAACCTCATTAATCCCATTCATAAAACATTAGCAACAGGTTTACAATAAAAAAACTTTGACTACATTGTCATTAGACCAATCTGCAGATCTAGGAATGTCCTCCAACCGACCACCCGCCCAAAAGGCTTTGGATGCCATTGCTCCTCTAGAAGAATGGGCACCAATTGTGGAAGTGTCTATTTTACCTAACCAGCTAGAGAAGGGGAAGATACAGGATTAGAGGGTTTCCTAAAGGAGGTAAGAAGTTGGGATACAGTGGGTATTCTTAGATCTACAGTCTTCTGTTCATAAATCTTTAAACATTGTCCAACACGTATCTTGGGATGATCAGGAAAATAAGGATAAAACACGGATGTCAGGTTGGTTTTGGTTCGTTGAACCACTGTGAACAAAAAACACCTGAAGGGGTAAACTGGAGAGAAGAAATGTCAAGAGCTTTAACATCAGATAGTGGTTTAACAGGAATGACAACATCGTCAACTTGGCAGATAACATTTTCTGAGAAAGCATAATATTATCCGGGATGACAAAAACAGAGTAAAAACTACATTTATATCTATAACTGACTATATTTGGGAAGTGGAGGATTAGAGCATTTTACTGCCTTCAAAAGCCGACGAACAAGTGGGTGTACTCCAACTGGTTTGCCGTTAACATAAGCATGGTTGGATGATATAGCTGATCTGTAAAGATTGATGGTGCGATAAGATTTGCCTTTGCTAGCCTCTGCTGCCAGGAAGTTAATAATGAATGTTTAATCTGCTGAAAGGGAATTAATGTCCTTTCCCAAGCATCAGTTGTGCCATAAAGAACAAGCAGATTTGTAAGCCTTTCTAGTTCCTGCAGTCTAGGATTGTTTGATAAATTCTGAAGCCTCCTGCGAAATGAAAGGGAGAGGTTGAGGATTCCTGAAATCTTCCATGCGGAAAGGGTCAGAAGGTTGTCTAGGATGAGATTGAGAGGATGATTCAGGAAGGCTAACAAGAGGTTCAGAAACAAAGGAAGAAGAACTGTAACGTCTATTGACAGTTCCAAAAGACTTGGGAACCATATCTGGTATTGCCAGAATGGAGCTCCAAGCACTAGAGTGGCCTGTTGACGCCTTGCTTGTGCAAGAACTCTGTTGATCATGAGAAAAGGACGAAAGGCGTAATTCAGAGACGTTGACTAATCCTGTAAAAAAGCATCTGAAGCCAAGGCCAACGGATCCGGATGCCAGCTGTAGAATTGAGGAAGCTGAGAAATGAGACAGGAGGCAAACAGATCTATTATTAAAGGACCCCACGTGTCCTGAATTGACTGAAAGACTGAGGGATGAAGTTTCCAGTCGCTTGAGTCGCAGAGATGGCATGAGTGCCAATCTTCTATAGAGTTGAGAGCTCCTGGAAGATACTCTGCATGAACCAAAATGTGGTTTGAAAGGCAAAATTAATCAAAACCCTTTGCCACTTCTGCTAGGGGTTTGGCTTTTGTCCCTTCTAGATGATTTACAGGCGTACTGCTGAAATGTTGTCCATCCTGAGAAGGATAGCACAACGAACCTTGTTTTTTGCAAGGCTTCTGATTGCAAAGGAGCCCACAAGCATCTCTAAACAGTTGATATGCAACCTGGACTCCTCTAAAGACCATGTAACTCCAGTCGATATTGGACCACATCGGGCCCACCAACCTGTGCGGCTTTCATCTGATTCTAATACAAGATCTGGGGCTGATGTGAAGATAGTTCTGCCATCCAAGGCATCTAAATTGTCTATCCACCACTGGAGTTCCATTCGAGAATCTTGATCTAGAGGGATAGTGTCTAAATATGAGAATCCTTTTCTTGCATGTTGAATTTTTAGCCTCTGAACTGCTCGATAGTGAAGAGGACCTGGGAATATTGCTTGGATAGAGGAAGAGAGAAGACCTACTACTCGAGCTAGAGATCTGAGAGAAATGAAGGAGTTGCGTAGGATCTGAAGAATTTCTGATTTTATGGGTTTTACTTTTGCCGAAGGAAGATGGAGGGTGGCAGAAGTTGAGTTTATTTTGAAACCTAAGAATTCTATTAGTTGAGTTGGAGACAGAGAGGATTTTTCTTATTTGATAATAAAGCCTAGATTGGATAAGAGATAGCATGACAGTGTCAAGTGAGAAAGAAGAGTTTGAGGAGACTGGCTCATTATAAGAATGTCGTCTAGATAAATGATGAGTCTCACCCCTTGAGCTCTGAGGAGAGCTACAACCGGTTTCATTAACTTGGTGAAGCACCACAGGGCTGACGAGAAACTGAAGGGCCGAGAAGTAAAGTGATAGTGAAGGTCTAAACATTGAAATTGTAGAAATTTCCTGATATCTGGATGAATCGGAACTACCAGGTATGCATCTTGTAAGTCTAAACGAACCATCCAAATTTGTTGAAGGAGAGTATCTCTGAGATGAAGAATTGTTTCCATTTTGAAATGTCGATAAATTACAAAATGGTTGAAAACTTTGAGTTTGATGACTGGACGCATCTTTTTGTTCTTTTTTAGAACTAAGAAAATGGAGCTGGTGAAACCTGATGGGTCGGGCAGAGTCTGAGCAATTGTTTTTTTCTTTAGAAGAGAGTGTACTTCCAAAGGAATAAGATCAGACATTTCTGTTGAGAATCATGGAAGCAGAGGTAAACATGCCTGAACAGTGTTTGAATAAAGTTTGCTTACATAACCCTAAACTGTATTTAATACCCAAGAGTCTGAGGTGATTGACAACCATTTAGGGAGTAAAAAAAATATTGTCCCCTACAGGAGGAAGGCCAGAAGTTAGGCTTATCTGAATAGAGAGCCTGGAGTTCTTGAAACCTCTGTTACGGAAATCTCTTTCTCTTTGCGGGTAAATCAGTGGCTCGTATTCTTGATAGGATGCGTTGTAGTTTCCTCAGGAACCTTGGTTGAAATAACCACAGCTAGCAAAGAGGTTCCTGCCTCAGCCAGCACTGGCAAAAACCCATTGGGAGATCATTTTCTTCATGTACTGTTGGGCCATGTCCAATGATGCAAAACTGGAAACATATTTGCTTAGTTCTTTGATGAACGAATCCCCAAAAAGCAAACCCTCTGGTTTGACAGCAGGAAGCACCGTCGCCAAATTCCCCAACTTGGGTCTAGTTTGAGTAAAATACCTTTTCTCCTTTCATGGGTCAAAGTGGTGTTAGCGTTGCCCAGAAGGCAAACTGTCCTCTGGACTCATGGCGAAAGTTCTTCCGGGTCAAAA
The DNA here is from genome assembly GCF_031143425.1 of Pleurodeles waltl. Lineage (NCBI taxonomy): Eukaryota > Metazoa > Chordata > Amphibia > Caudata > Salamandridae > Pleurodeles > Pleurodeles waltl. Next base: position 1,188,153,899 of record NC_090440.1, on the reverse strand, counting down.
ATACTGCCCTCCAATCTGGCAGGCTCTTTGAGGTTGAAAAAGCATGTAAAGGGGCCAACAACATCCAAAAGTTTATCCTGACAAGAGGACCATGCTTTATCCACCCCTTTCCAATGATCTTTTCCGAATTTGGTAAAAAAGGTTAGGAGAGCCTCATCAGTAGAAGGAGTAATTGTGACTATTTGGGGAAGGGAGGGGCGAGGGCATTCGGATCTTAACTTGGCCCTAGTCTGTTTAGGGGGACAACTCAGTCTAGAAGTTACATACTACCCCACATGATCCGCAGGTACCCACTCTGTGGAGTTCGGGTAGAAAATATGGCTGGGATCAAACATTGGTACTCCTACTGAATCTACAACTGTCTTAGGTTTATTAGCCTCTGTTGGAGATAATTTGTGTTTCTAAATAGGGGGAATAGGGGGAAGAGATAATGTATCGCTGTCATCCTTGTCAGATAAATCATTTTCCGAATCTATATCAACCACATCGTCATCCTTATCAGGGATGGAGGATATAATAATAGGAGCCAATTTTTTTTAAATTTAGTTTAACATTTTAAAGATGATTTTTGATTTTCTTGAGGTTTTCTTGAGGTTTATCCTACTTTGTAGGAGCGATGTGAGGAGCCACGTCCTCTGCCTTATGTGAGGAAACCTCAGTAACCGTTAGCACCGCATTATGCTGTTTTTTAGGCTCATGAATGGCTGAAGGGCACTTTCTGCTTTCCCCTGCCGACTGGGCCGATATCGTCTTGGTCATTATATTAAACACAGAGGCTTCTAAATGTTTTCTCATTTTTTGCACAGATGTAGAAACCGCCTGCTTTACATAGGCCTGAATAAAAGCATTCAACTCTACCTCTTCAGGGTCATCCTGTGGTAAAGGAGAGATGTCAATCTCCATAATTATGTGTTAAAAAATGAAATGGAATGAAAAAATGGTTGGGAAAGGGTAAAAAATTTAGTGGGAAGGATTATAAACCCAAAACCCCACCTCTGGGTAGTTACAACAGAGTCTGAGGTTGTGGAAGGGCCAGACCGGGGGTGGCTGAAAGCCGAGAACAGGCAACAAGGCTGGAGAAGGCGGAGACGATGTCTCTCAGAGCATAAATACAAAAAGTACACCGAACAACAGCTGGAAAGCAGGCAAAACGGTACCGACTGCTCCTCAGACGCGGATAAAATGGCGACTGCAAACTGAGGAGACAGTTGAAACCATTTCTGAATGCGCGCGAGGAGATGCGCTCGCAAAGCGTGTAGCAACGTGCCGACTGAGGAGGAAAACACCAGCCACACGTCGCAGCAGCAAATGTGTAAGAATATAAATATGTACAGTAAATATATAATAAAACATCAACTATTGAAGAGAAATGCTGAGAAAAGTACTTAACTTGACCGCGAGGAGCAAGAAAAGAGGACTGTTCGCAATCAAGTGATGTCACAATGCTGTGTATCTCTTTCTGATTGGTTATTGTGTTTCAACTACGTTTTACTTCCCGTTTGCTTATTTCTTTTGCCACCTGGGAGTAGTAGTTTGTTAATCTTGACAGCTGCTATTAATATTAAGCAAGGAAAGAAACGCATAATAGGAGCCTCCGGTCTTGACATAAAATTCACAGTTGCCTTACATAGTTCATAAACAAATAACCCTTACTCTCTTTCAGCCTGGCACTGGCCCCATGCATTTACGTGTATTATACAAGCTTCCTCAATCTCTCATTCCACAAATTAAGGGATTTCTTTCATTGCAAACCTTGCTCCCCTTTCCACATACCACAGAATGTCACAAATTTCTAGCATGCACTGCCATGGCTAAATAGGCCACAAATCGTCCAGACAGTGTCAGGGGGTGATTTACAATGGGACCTCTTTTATTTGGCTAACAATTAAAAAAAATGAAAAACAATTTCAAAAACAATTTTTCTCCAGGTAAGATTTGAACCCTGGTCAAAAGTAATATTAATTAAAGCAGCTAACGACTAGGTCATGCACTGTAATGATGGTTTCAACTGGCAAAATGCCTTGTAATCAGAGAGACAGTGTTGAAGTCCTTCTTTTATGTCCATTGCAATTTTTAGGTTACATTCCACAAATTCACAGTTGCTTTCCACACTTAATAAACAAATAACCCCTCCTCTCTTTCACCCTGGCACTGGCCCCATGCATTTATTTTTTATTCTACAAACCTGCTCTGTCTCTCCTTCCACAAATTATGGGATTTCTTTCACAGCAAACTATTCCCCCTTCAACATGCCACAGCATGTAACCAATTTTTGATATGCACTGCCATGACTAAATAGGCCCTAAATCTTCCAGACTGTGTCGGAGAGTGATTAACAATGGGACCTCTTTCGTTTGAGTAAAATTAAAAAATAAAATAAAAACGACCTAGCACGATTTTACCCAGGTGGGGTTAAGCCCATCTAATTTTATGGCAAGCCCATATTATGCCTTCTAATCTTGCATTTCTGTTAACACCAGCAGTCAAGATAACATGATAATCAACACTCCCAAAGGCTGAACGAAAATAGCTAATGGGAGGAAAAAGTATTAGCTTCACATCCACTGATAGCATGACTAACATGAGTATAACACCTAACTTAACTGCAAACAGCCCTCTTTTCTTGCTGCTCACAGTCAAGATAAGTATTATATTTTTGTTTACCGCTATATGACAACTAAGATACCATTTTCATTAATGTGTTCATCGATTTTGCATGAGTGTGATAGCAGTTGTAAGGTACTTCTATCCTTTATAGCAGAATCAAAGTCGGCACGTTGCTGCATTTGCTCCTGCATGCTTCTCCTACTAGTGCAAGTGACGTGAGAGACAGCGCGCCGTAATTTTACTTCGCAGTTAGCAACTTCTGTTTCATAACACTTGCACTCACAAGCGTTTTGTCTGCTCACCGCGTTTTGCCTGTCCTGCTGCGGTGAGTTTTTTCTGACTATCCGTGGCAAAGATCGTTTCTGTGGGTGTTTCGTCCTGTGTTACCACCCACAAGTGTTTTCTAGCTTCTTGTATTTCCTCAAACATTCCTTTTGCCTCTAGGGACATTTCTCTATTTCTTTATACACACCCTTTGGACACTCCTCTCAGTTCCTCTCAATTTAACCCTTTAGAAGCTGAATTTTCAGAAAGTTGCATTTTGGTCATGGAAAGAAACAATAAAAATTGCATTCTGGAGGAGGAAGGCCAGGAAATCATTAATGACCACTTAAATGACTTTATTCAGTCTTCTGTGGAACAGGCTGTGGCAACCTCCATGGATAAAATTACAAAACATATTGAAACCTCGGTCATTAACCTGGTTTCTAAATCTATTTTGGCCCATTCTCCGGGGAAATGCAGAAAGCGAAAAGCAATGGGTTATCATGCACCATCCTATTCTAAACCCTTGCAAAATAAAGAAACTGCGCAAATGGACAGTGAGAGACCCTCACACTCGGCAGAGGACGCGGTTCTTCACAGGCCTCCTTATTTGGAGGGGAATAATACTACAAATACCAGGAATTCTGGTGTTAAGGTTATTTTGACCGCAGGAATATGTAAGTCAAAAACTAAACATACTGCTCCGGCGTCATCTCCCATTCTCATATTGCACATTGCGGACACTCATGATGATATGTATGATTTGAAGTCAGATGATGCTGGTGACGTTGCTTCCCTCTCTGAGATTCCTTCTAAGAAGGCAAAGATTTTGCCTGTTGCCAATGATCCATTTGCAGCTGTTACAGTTTTTGACTCTGAGGGTGCTCCAATGCTTGATCCATCATTATTCCACCACCCTGATTCTACTGAGAGGTTTCCGACAGACCACGTGTGTGAGTACATAGCCTTTAGACTTCGTTTGCCCCTAGATAAGGTGACCAGGGCCAAACATACATCTGAATGTCCAGATCCCTTCTCACCTTCTAAAACCTCTCTTACCCCTATTATAGATCCTTCCATGATAAGTTTTTTCTCTAAATTTGGAAAGGATCCACACAAAGGAGTGGACAAGTCATGGTCCACTTGCCAGGATAAGTTACTGGACATCATTGGACCCCTTGCTCGCATTTTTGATTTAGCGGAGGCAGCTAGGCTGGAAGATTCGCCTATTGATCCGTAAACTTTGTCCCTCTGAGTACAACAAGCTTTTTGTTTACTAGGTAACGCCAATTCAGCCAGTACCAATGAACGCAGGAAGGGTCTCTTGTTAAAATTAGATCCAAAGCTCACAAACCTAGCGATCATGGATAAAGGTTTAAAAGCAGATGGTATGCCTTTTGGAGATTCCTTTATAAAGGAACTAGGTAAATACGTAGCTACATTTGTCTCTTTGGACAAGGCCCAGCGGTCCCTTAAAAAGGTATTCACACATCGGGTTTTTGCCAGGGCCGATAGAAGAAGGAGCCGATTTACCGGCCGCAACATGCAACACCAGGGATCCAGAGGCTCCTTCAATTCTTCATACAACTCTTCCTCACAAGAATACAAGCTGCACTTCTATCCACAACGTGGCTGAGGTACCTGTTGTTGGGGTCAGAGGAGTTCCAGATTTCATTCAGAAACAAATAATTCCTGCTTTTGGACCTCCTTCAGTAGGAGGCTGTCTTCATTTATTTATTTCAAAATGGAAAACATAGACGTTAGATCCTTGGGTATTAAGTACAGTTCAGGGTTACATGATCTAATTCTAATCGACCCCTATACAAACAGAATTTCCTTCTCCACCAAAGGTTTCCATAGAAATGTCCGACCTCATTTCCTTAGAAATAGAATTTCTTTTGGCCAAACAAGCGAGTCAAGTCACTTCCCCAGATTTTTCAGGTTTCTTCAGTTCACTTTTCTTACTTCAGAAGAAAAGCAAGAAAATGAGACCTGTAATGAACCTCAAACAGTTAAATCACTTCGTAGTATATTGTCATTTCAAGATGGAAGCCCTTCTCTATCTCAGGGACACGCTTCAACAACACAATTGGATGGTTTGTTTGGACCTTCAGGACGCATATTTATCCGTCCCCATTTGTCCAGAACATCGCAAATTTCTACAATTCAAGTTGAGCAACAAAATGTACCATTTCTCTTCCCTTCCTTTTGGTCTTTCATCGGCCCCCTGGAGCTTCACCAAACTAATGAAACCAGTGGTAGCCTTTCTCAGAACTCAGAGAGGCAGGTTAATGATATATTTGGATGACATTCTATTAATTAATCAATCCATACTCTCTCTTCATTCTCCAATACAAACCAATTGTTCTCTCCTTTCAGAACTAGGATTCCTCATCAACAGAGAAAAATTATTTCCTTTATCCTTCAAAACAGGTAGCGTTCCTAGGATTTCTAATTGATTCTTCTTCCGCCACTCTGCATTTACCTTCTGCAAAAATAAAGATTATCAAATAGGAGATCATTCAGACCCTATGCAGTGCTTCCATTTCTCTGAGAGCACTGGCAAGAATAGTAGGTCTCCTTTTTTCCTCCATTCAAACAATTTTTCAAGGGCCCTTATATTATCAAGCCCTACAAAGATAAAAAAATTATCATTTGCGCAAGGGTCTGGCAAAACTATATTTGCATCAGCCCCAGATCTTGTATTAGAATCAGATGCAAGTTTGATGGGTTGGGGCACCCGTTGTGGAGACATTTCGACTGGAGGTACATGGTCGCCAGAGGAGTCCAAATTGCACATCAAGGCCCATATTTATACTTTTTGACGCAAAACTGCACCAACGCAGTTTTGCATCAAATTTTTTACGCTGGCTAACGCCATTTTTTAGCGCCACTCGAGCGTCAAATTTATACTTTGACGCATGGCGGCGCAAACCACTGGTGTAAGTCATTTTTTTTTACCCAAACCTATGCGTAACGTCGTAAAGAAAAACAATGTTAACGCAGCGAAAATGAGTAGGACAATTAGTAGGAGAAAGGCAATTTGGCAACAAATTGTTGACAAGATAAACAGTGTGGCAGAGGTACGGAGAACAGTCATCGATTGCAAAAAATGCTGGCATGACTGCAAGCGCAGGACCAAGGAAAAGATGGCCAAGAACAGGAAGGCAACACTGCAGACTGAAGGTGGGAGTCCAGCACCGCAGGAGGCCCTGGACCACATGGAGGAGATGGTGGCAGCCGTCATCCCTGAGGAGATCGTCACAGGGATTCAAGGACAGGACAGTGCAGACTATCAGGAGACAACACAAATGCAGGGTAAGTGGCATGGGGAACTAAAATGCCTATTTGTAAACTGTAAGCGGGGGGCATCCCTACTACACAATGCATAGAAGTCATGATATTCAGGGAGTGGAATGGGCAAAGGGGCACAGCACGGGGTCATGGGCTGTGCAGGGCAAACCTGGGGCACAGTACTACACTACAACAACAACCTTTGCATTGGGGTATGCTGGCATGCCAAGGATGATGGAAAAGTAAAGCCAGTCCAGGAGGGTAGGGTACAACGTAAAACTGGCCTACTGTCACACAACAGCTGGTATTCTCCATACATGAACTAGGACTCGATTAACAGTCTCAGGCCATATCAGCAAGTGGAATTTAACATTGACAACAGTTGCCACTACCACCTCTGCTGTGTGTCAAGGTCAAGTAGCTAATGGCAGTTACGTGCCCATGGACAAACACACCCAAATTAGAGGGTTCAGGATGACAACGTTATCAATCCCCTGTAATCAATAAAAATGTGCTAAACCTGTCAAATGTGAATGTCCATAGTCGCTACAAACATCAGCCATTTTCAGAAACATTATGAGGTACACAGCAGTAATGGCATACCCATGCTGCATATGTCAGGGGCCACCCTGTGCCTGGGTCACGATAGCTGCAATGTCACCATGCAATATACCAACTGTTATACTGCTCAGACAACAGCATTGAGGGGGGGAACATATGTTACCGGCTAGTGAAATAGACCTGCACAGTCAGACGGGGAAATGGAACACTGCTAGGACCATCAGTGCAATCCAATGTAGCACACATTCCCTAACATCAATAACACATGCTACCAATGCTGACATCTGTAGTGTGGCATTCCAATGATATACATAGTATATGCTAGGTCTCAGCAACATATAGCTGGATGTGAAATATCAGAAACTGGGGCAGTTCCACATTGTTAAGTGTGGTGCAAGTGCCATCAGAACACCCACAGCCAGTGCAAGGTCACAACATGAGAATGGAAGTAGATGGAGGGTTGAGTAGGACAAGAAGGTGGCAACATACAATTTGGGAAGAACCTACACCTAGAGGATGTGACGCAGAAAATTCCTCAAACTGCCCATACTACATGTGACATGCAGGTGGGGCATAGACCTGGGAGAATGCTAATATTATAGACATGAACAATGAACAGGGACCAATATCACAATGTGCAACTAATATGAAGTCAGGCACGTCACATTACAAATGCCACAGCACAGACACACTAAATGTATTATATCTCATTGCAGAGGACGATTGCTCTCCTGTGGATATGCCTGTCCTGTACTTCCCTGATGACATGGATGATGAGCTGACAAAATTCAGCCAGCAGACCCTCCAAGATGTCCTTGGAACCCTCCAGACCCCACCTTCTGTTGCAAGGAGGAGCACAGATACAGCAGCCATCACAGAGGACCCACCCACCACCCCAATTGCCAGGTCCAACGCAGCTGAGGACTCTGACGACACTGGCACCAGCTTTGAGAGGACTGTATTTGGAGTACAGCGGGAGCTGGCCAAGGGGGTGCGGGAGGGATGCAAAATATGACAGCCAGCCTAGAGGTGGTACGTTCGTGCATGATGTCAACTGCAGAAAAGGCAGCACCCATGCAAGGGCGAACATCAATCTTGCAAGAACTTCAACAAAGTGTGAAGGAAATCAGCACAGCAGTAAGAGAGTTGACACAACACCTCCAACAACAAACCTTTCAACACATGCACAAATGCAATATTGACCCCCTCAGGGCCGACCTGGCTGCCTACCACAGTGATGTAGCTGCTATCCTTAAGAACCAGCAGCTCCTCCTTGCTGCAGTACAGCCCTTAATAGCCCCACAGTTGGCAGCTACCGGGATTTCTGACTCCACGTCTTCAAACACTGAAGTGTGTGTTGCCCCTTTAAACCCACCACCACCAAGGGCAGAGGAGACAACACACACATCAGAAGATGAAGACGTGGAACAGATCACTTTCACCCGTAAGAGTACGGCAGCACTAGTCCCTGTCACATGGGCATTTATAACCAAGGTCCTGTGCGTTGTAACATGCCAGTCTTGCAACAGCTGCTCACAAGCACTGTTCACCAGCCCACTGCTTTCCTTGTCACTATGCCCTGTGATTGTCTCCACTACCTCATAGGCAATTCATGTCCCTCTGCACTGTATGACACTTCACCCCAGCATGCCCAATGACATGTCCTTTTGCACTTGTGTAGGATCACAATGGAAGGTGTCACACCAATGGACTTACAATCCTAGACTATGTAAATATAGCACTACAGCACTTTAAAATAAATAGCACTTACACAACCACTTTGCCTCTGTGTAATGTGACACATCAACTGTGAGGGAGATTAGTGATGTTTGCCTCATGTCAATGCCCATAGAATGTCAATACAACTTCCCTGAAAGATTGTGGGCTAATAACTATGCCCTGTGGTCTGGATTGTACCATCATCTGCCCTTCCTGAGGGTTAATTCTGAGGTAAATAGAAACATTACAGTATAATGCTGTGTTGGACAGAATAACTCTTCTTCAAGGAATGTCTAAGCGCAAAATCATTGTCTTCAAATTTTTCTTTCAGATAATCTTTACGTATGTGACATTTGACACAAATCTTTCATCACACACCATACAGCAGGAATAGATGTGTATGAGTGTACGTACAAATAAGTAACCTAGCTTTGCAACGTAACAAATGATAGGTGTGAGTTATGAAAACTATACTACACAAGAATATACCATCACTCACCTTACAAGGATTCACATGAACATCAGGCTGTAGGCAGATGTAACACAGTGTCTTCAATACCAAATCTGGTGTCAAAGTATGTCAGATTGAAAACATACATCCAAACTTAACAACACATTGGGAACCATAGTAACCTTGAGTGGTGGGTGCAATGGATGGCAGATTCCTAGCGAAGTAGCTTTGGTGTAGCTGCCAATGTGACAGCTTAATTGAGATTTGGATGTAGGATGGAACACAAATGCAAATACTAAATTGACACTGTACACCCATGCCAAGGCCCTGATCCCCCCCCAAGCATATGACACATACTATAAAGGAGTACCTACGTATTTATTAAAATGTAAAAATAGGATGCTAAAACTAGGGGAAACACCTTAAATAACCTAACATATCCTAACTAAACATTACCCACAACAGGCCCTAACTACCCTAAGCTAAACTTACTTAACACATTTAACTAAACACTCTAAACATCAACCCCCCAACCCCCTTATATGACGGGACACATGGAGGACAACATATAGTAACCTAAACACATACTATCTTATACTAAACAAATATATATATATATTTTTTAATATGTTTTTGTTTTGTTTTTATTTATTTTTTATTTAATACACAAAAACCCCAACATCATCCCCCACCCATCCACCCACATAAAAAAACATGTAAAAATATCATACCCCCCACCCCCAAGGGTATGATAAGCCCCCTAAACCCACTAATTAAAAGAACCAGGAAAGAGGAGGGAGGGAATCATGGGTGAGGGTATCAAATTCACAAGTATGCCCTCCGCAGGGTCTTCTTAATAGCACGCACTCTCTTACTTATCTGTGACACCTCCTGCTGCAGTCTGCGCAACATCCGTTGCATGTCACGTTGCATAGCACGAAAATCACCAGTGTCAATGACTGCAGCAGGGGTGGTCTGAGTGCCAGTTGTTGAAGGTTGTCCAGTTGGTGGTGCCATGCATGCAGGGGGAGGTGCAGGTGCTGCTGTCAGTGGTCCAGGAGCTGAGGAAGTTGATGGACCTTCAGTGGTGGCTGTCATCCTTGGTGCCACCTGGGTCGTAGTGGTGGTCCTGGTGGTGGCGGCTGTTTTGTGGACACAGAAGGGCCCCCTTGGGCAAATGCCCTCCACACCCCTGAGGCTCTTTCATGGCAATAACGCCGTGCCATGTGGCGGAACCCAGACTCTACATCCAGAATGTGGTGGTAACACATCACCCTCCGCTGAAATTCACAGATCTGGTTGGCATCCATATTGGCTGCTGTTAAAAAAGGTAAAGCCAAACATTAGGTATATCATTGTATGATACAGCTACTGATGAGAATCAGACAATACATGTAATGTAGCTAAAACAGGCCATATCACCATACAGATCCCAGATTCTCCCTGAGGAAGTACATGCCAGTGCAGCCTACACATGTCCTATCTAACAGCACAGCAATGCTCTAAAAGATGTGTACCAACTTAAATGATCTAAGCATCATTGTTCTGCCATTAGTCACGTAACAAATGCTGCAAGTCCTCCACACGTGACAGGCCAACTAATGACTATCTTCTGGATGACAATCAAGGGCCACAAGATGTGTGATTTGTAAATGGAATTGCCAGGATGGTATGCAGTTGCTAATCAAGAGTGGGTATCCTAGGTTGGGACAAATGATTTACAGATTTACATGTCTGTGTACTACACTTGAATCATCACACCTAGGTACACATATTTCATAACCCTAAGCCTGTGCCCTGGGGGGATGGACGAGCAACACACACTTTCAAACATCAAGGACACCCAGGAAGCTTTGGACAACTGTACATGGGTTTAGTCAGTCACCACAGGTAAGGAGGGTGTCCAACTAGGATAGACACAAACCTTGGATAATCCCATCCACATTTATGTTTGTAATTGCAGACAATTGTCAACATCATTTGATACCACCAATACCTGTCCTACAACAAGCAGATAGATGCAAGCACACATCTGGGCATGAGCTGCATGCACACTTATGACTTTGTACTCAAGTGCCACATAAACGTAGCACAACATGTGGAGCCAGATGCTGCTAGGAAGTCAAACATACAGTAGAACATGTTCATTAGTGAACAGGGAGGCTCAGGTCTGTGGGTAATACTTTGGCATCCCTATTCTGTGAGATTCAGGGTATGACTTGCTGACTAAATCATGAAAATGGCCCTCTGCAAAATGTTCTTTACAAGAAATTTAACAACAAATGTCACCCTATTCACATGGCCATGCCTACAAGGCTGCACTACAATCCCAAAACATGACTCTACGCTACTGATTGTCCAACTCAAATATAGATAAAAAAGTGAAACTCCAGTCAAGCTACATATCAGATCATGTGCCAGCACATCATACCTTGCTATGTGTCCAACACACAAGAGTCAATCACACAACAGCTGCAAACACAACACAGAACAGAAATATCAACACTTACTGGATATGTCTGGGTCCGCAAATTGAGCCACTTCGACATTTGTGTAAGGGGCAGGTCCACCTGTAAAGCATGGAAGGGTGAAATGTGCTGAATGTCTGTGCACTGTATAACACTTTCAAATAAAATTACTGTGTGTGACATTATATCTGAAAGTCCAGACCCCCAGGCATGATTATACTCCAACATACGTAGCACTGCAAACATGTATAGACCCTGTCACTCCAGTGAGTGATACACACACATCTGCACACATGCAGTGGCCCTAAATATCATGTGGTGACAAACATGATCCCTCAATTGTTTGCAGACTCATTTATGGAGTGTACTCCTTTCATCATTTATTGTAATGAGAGACATGCAAAGCCACATTCCTGGAGCACTGCAATACAAGTCATTCAGGTATTGTGGCTTGTGCATCAAGGGACAATCAGTTACTGCGTGATGCTCATGTGGGTTGAGTGAAGCTCATGGCTTATTATGCATTCTATGGTCCCTTACATGTAGGGCCTGTGTTGTGTGTAGGTTACATATGCTACATTTCCAGTGTACCCTGAGCCACATATGCCCCCTATGACACCATAATGGCAAAGATCCTGTGGGTTACTTAGTGACAATCTGACGCAAAACATGGATTGGGCATTTTTCAAAATATAATACAACAAAGAAATAAATGCTGACAATGTATATTGTGGTCATCCATGACAGTATGCATGGGCACAGGTGTAGTCATTGCACCTAAAATGTGTCCCTCATTTCCCTGTGTACCCAAAGTGGGTTTTGGAAATCACAGTTAGCCACATTCATCATCTTACATTTGCCAAGTTGGGAGATCAGAGGGTATACAGCAAACTGACACTGTCTCATTATTGAAACATGGTTTAGCAAATGTCCTACTGTGTCATTCATGATGATGTAGGTTTCAATTTGTATGTACCTTTGGAATGGCAGCAGTCATAGGAATGCTGGTCTTCTGATCTTAGCATACACCCATGTCTGTGATAGCCTCCATACTGGGAAGTTAGCTATTGTACATATGCTACACTAGATCAGCAGGGGTGTACCAATCGTAAACTAGCAAAGTATTAGGAAACTTTATATGTATGATGGAATTGGTCAGGGGTCCCTTGCACAACATCATGCAAGTAATACATTGTGACCATGCATTCCCCAACGTCAGGTATCCCATGATGACCCAATAACTTATGAGAAGTGCATGGCAATAGAGTAACACAGATGGGAAATGCATCAGCTCTGTTCCAGGTATTGTGCCAAAGACCAATTTAAAACACACAGGTACAATGAACAGAGGGCCAGGGATAGTTGTTATCCCTCAATTTGTATCATTTGCTTCATGTTTTACGCTAGAGCTATGGAAAGTAGCACCAAACATTTAGATATGAACCTATGTGCGTTACTTTGGCATCCATTCCTAATTTAATTGCGGCACAACAAAACTATCAGCCTAAGATATTACCAGAGGTTAGAAAGAAATTGGTATGTATGGGCCAGAATACAGTTCAGACATGTATTCAAAATAAATGGGGAACACATTAATTCTTTGCTTTAGCTTTTGAAAAACATCTCTTTCCTGGTACACTCACAGAGCATGGATAAAACATATGTTCGAGCCGTTTTACCATCATCTATTGATGTGAAGGCAGCACTAATTTACAAGATCAAGTTGTGTTTTGTAAGTTAGAGCAGCTAATGTGTCAACAAATGACAGTAATGTGTAGCAATTATTGTATAACTCAGGGCCACTGTATGTTTAACTTGCATTCCACATGTTCAAAAACATTGCCTGTAGCATATCAACAAATCTGCTACTGTCACTAAAGAGCATTTAAATGTGCACATTACTCTGAATTGTACTCACTAACAGGGCCACCAATCACAATACCCAGGTGGTCCAGCAGGTCTTGCTCTCTGGCAACAAGATCAGCCCAGCGGTGCTTCAGTTGGTGGTCGTTGCGCGGTGTGTTGAAGATGCGACGCAGAAGGTACAACACCTGGGACCACCGTAGCCTCCTCGCCTCTGTGTGATACCCCTGTATCACCCTGAAACCTGCTTCAATCATCAAGGGGAGGAAGTGGCACACCAGCCAAAAGAATGCCCCCAGCTCCTCCTCACCCATTCTCCCCAGACGTGGTCTACCCAACATGACAGAAATAATACGAAAAAGAAAGGGTACAGAGGAAAATAAAGGGAAAGGAGGGAGGAAAATTAAAGAAAAGTAACCCTCAAACAGCCCAACTATCCCCAAACTAACAATACCCACAACAGACTCCCAACAGTACAAAGACAAAATTAGGCACCAAATATGACAAACAAACACTTACAATGAACAACTGAGACAATTAAAAATAAAACAGATGACAATTAGGATGGTACACAGGAGTCAAAAGCACAATTGGGGCAGACAAAACTCTAAGCACAGCCACACAGTCTAGAAAAATCACAGACTGCAAAGTGAAAGTGAAAGTACACCCACTGTACCAATTCTGTAAACAGGATATCCTATTACATCACTTCCTGCCTCAAATTTTGGTGCCTTTTTATTATGATGCGTCAAAATTTTATGACGCTTACAGTCTGTGTGTCAATTGTTTTTTACGCAAATGCTTACAAATTACCCCGCATCCATAGTTAAAAATATTTAGCATTGGTAACCAATTTCATGGGGTACAGTGTAGGAATTACCGCTCGGGGCCAATGGATGTATCATGGCTGTGAGCGTCATTTTTCTACGCATATGCAGTGATTTTTTACGCATATGCATCTTTTTTTTATGCGTTTGCGTCAAAATTTATGTCTTTTACTTGGTTTGTGTCATTTCTCACATTTTTTAAGTAAATGACAGATGTAACTGTACAGAGATAGGCTGTTTGCACCTGCATAGTGTATTCTAGTGTTTGGGCACATGTGGCAGATCACACTACTGAGGATCATGATACTCCAGTTGTTGTACCGGATGAGCACTCTTCACTGAAGCAATAGATACCCAAACGTTTTGAATACAAATTAGTATTACCCAGTTTGAGCAGGTTGTGCATCAATAGAGGATAGCAAGGCTACACAAATACATACATTAACTCATTGCCTGTGTGTCAATGTCCGTGAAATGGCTATTTCAATTTTAGTTGGGCCTCTGTGTGAACGTCACAAGACTTGCTTTCATTAATGTGCTTGTATGCATGTGTTGGAAATGTGGATAACCATCAGATGCTATTCAGTGTGGAAATGAGTCAGGATATGTGTTTGTCATACATAGCAACTAATACTGTGTGAACTTCCCTGACATTTGGGACAAAGCATCTCCCATGACAAACTGCGCACAGGATAGATAGAGGACGGTTGATAATGGCAATGTTACAAGAGTAAGCCATCACATGTACTGGAATGTTGGATACCACTTCCTGGTCACTTGTTTGGATACTACCCATGAGTCAGACATTTGAAAACGCTATGTGGGTACAGTGTTTGTGACACAGAGACCCAAAACCAATCCAAAAATGTTATGTCACTCCATAGTTTGAGTCATATAAATGACCTATGTTTCTCTTGTGGCAGTGGAGGACCAGCAGACCAAGCTGCATGTGTTCACATATTTCCAGTGGTTAATTGCACAAAGGTGCCCATTTCAAGTGTGTGGCATTGGTGTACCCTGTGTCATTATTGACCTCCATGTTGTCACAGCTACGTGTAGGTCTAGTCATGAGTCTGTGGAGCCATTCCCTGCATTAACAGAGTATCCTTCAAAGAAGAATTGACCAAAAGCCAAAGAGGAATTGACAACACACATGGGGATAGTCCAGCTATGGCACTTCAGAAGTTTTATGAAACTGACAACAAGGCAACCTTGGGGTGCTCACAAAGTTAATGGATCAGTAATTTAAAACTGGCAGGTTTCATTACAACATTTGTACACAGGGTGGCCTCTAAAATTCCCACTGCAACCGGGAACATCAGTGCCTCTGTGCTGATTAATCTCACAGCTAGTCACCACGTAAGCACCATCATTCGGTTGCAGCCAATGTGAATCTGTGTGTGGATCGTCAGGGCACAAACATGTTTTGTCCTTTCATGCACATTAGCAAACATTGTTTGTTGTGCTGGAGGCACCATACCCAATCCATGCATACAGCCATGATACCCTGTCACTGTTTGTCACGCATGCATACATGAAACCCAGACAAGGGATAGAGCCGGGATTAGGCTATTTGAATACATGTCCCAGACCATGATGCAATAAGTAAACTGATTACACTATACAATCTATTAGAGGATTTATCGTAGACTTACCAGACACAATACCCCAGGAGGAAAGTGAGGGCATGGAAAGCAACTATAAGACACATGTAGCCACAGGGAACCTTTATGGTAACACAAAGACCAGGAACCAATCAGGCTAACAAGATGGAACGAACATGAACAAGGCAAATACACAGTGAGCAGACACTGACTGGGAAAAGCTGGAACAATACTGTGGAAAATGAAAACTGTATTTGTGCTATGGGCTGCAACATTACACAATAACCCAAGGCCTGTGTTATACAAGTGATTTATATGGGAATTCACAACAAGGATATACATACAATGGCAGCTTTTAAGCCGTTCCAGGCAGCAGCAAAGGCAGTACAGATTCAAATGGCTGGTCTATGGAAGAGCTCACAGGTGTGTGCAGCTTCAGTCTCTCACAAGTCCTGTAGGTGAGAATCAAGTTCAAAGGGCCAACAGTACATTTCACATGGGAAGCAATGGACAGGTGATTACAGGTCCTACAGACTACCAGGCAGTGCATTATCGGACCTGAAGTCCATGCAGACAGATGAACTAGGACTATGGCATGCCATACTAAAGAGGGAAGCACATTGGAGTCAGAATGTGAGTCTGGGCGTGTGTAGATGAAGGATTATCAGGGTACAAATAGTCCAGTTACAGGGCCCCCTAGAGAAGGGTGGGGAGAGACTGAAAACATGCCTGTGGCAGAACTTATACCCTGGGATGGCATGCGCAGGGCATGTTTTATGAGGAATGCTTTTCATACTTGGGGCACTCGTGCTATCCATTTGCAGCTTACATGGAATTCTTGTCACACATACTCCTTGCAGAGATAGCTGATGTCACACTTACTGCTGTCAAAGGTCTGGGCATACATTTCTGTTACTAATGCAATAGCACATCCACTGCCTCATGTATGAAGCAGTTTTTTACCTTATGATTGATGGTGTCTTAGTTGTGTGCCATATGCTGCAATGAACCATGTTGCCAACATGGATGTGTGCCATAGCCTTGCTACTCTGATATTGCCCTTCAAATGTGAAATGGACAGGATATATGTCATTTACACTGTGTGTGAAGTTGGGTGTACATTCATACCCATCAAAAGTGATGTGGCTTTTTCAGTATCCTAATCTGTATATCTGCAATGCTTCATGAGGCTAAACTCTGATTATGATTCCTAGGGATCATGTGATGCATAAATAATTACCCAGACCATGATTTAGTGATGAAGTGAGGTGTTTAATGACATATGGTAAGACAGTGGTGATGGTGACTAGAGTTAAAGGAAGTTTTGTACAATGTGTTGTCTCCGACGCAATCCTGCTGCAGTGTTTGGAGGGCCCCCCTCATGTTGATGGACAACATCCTCCTCTTCATCCTCTTCAGGCATTTGTGGGTCTGGTTCATAGAGGGGAATGTTCCTCCTTACACAAATGTTGTGCAGGATGGCACAGGTCAAAATGATCTTGCACACTATTTCAGGTGAGCATTCAAGCTCAATCCAAGCCCTTGGATAGCACTTCAGGAGAAGGCCTAGGACAGGGTGCTATGTACGTATAAGGCAGGACATGTAGATATGTGTTTTATATGTCCTGGTAGTGAAAAACTCTTAAGTTAATTTTCCACCACTGTGAGGCCTGCTTCTTTCATAGACTAGTATACGGACTGCCCTTATATACTTTTTCAGTGGTAGATTCTGATCTGAAAGGGGTAACTGTGTCATATTTAGTATGGCCAGAATGGTAATAGAAAATCCTGCTTATTGCTGAGGTTGGATTTTATATTACTATTTTAGAAATGCCACTTTTAGAAAGTGGGCATTTATCTGCACTTAAAACCATCTGTGCCTTACAACCTGCCTCCAATCAACATCTGGTTTGTGCTGGTTGCCACTCCCTTGTGCATTTCACCCAGACAACCACAAACACAGGACACTCAGTCACATCTGCATTCATCTGCATACTGAGTGGGTCTTACTGAGCTGAAAGGGTGGAGGGCCTGACACATTTCAAAGGCCAGTGGCCTGCTCTCACAAAAAGGACTGATAAACTCCCACAGGGACCCTGGAAGACAGGACTGGGCAGAAAGGGGAACTTGAGCACTTCAAAGCTCCAGTTGTTTAAATCGCAAAGATGTCTGAAATACCTGTCGGCTACTGTGTTCAATTTGCTTGGAAGATACTCTGCTTTGAAGGAGATGCTCCCTTAAAGGCAAGGAACCCAAATACTCTTGCCGAGAATTGATTGAGGTTTGGACCTTGTACCTCCGAGACTGTTTAAGTCCTTGACAGCCGACAGATTGTCCGTAAAAGGACGGTGCATTTTACTATGTCTTTTACAAACAACTGGATGGCAAAGGATCCTGCAAGTATCTCTAAACAATTGATGTGCAATGAAGACTCCTGAAGAGACCACGGGGGTTATTCTAACTTTGGAGGAGGTGTTAATCCGTCCCAAAAGTGACGGAAAAGTGACGGATTTACCACCAGCCGTATCACGAGTCCATTATATCCTATGGAACTCGTAATACGGCTGGTGGTATATCCGTCACTTTACCGTCACTTTTGGGACGGATTAACACTCCTCCAAAGTTAGAATAACCCCCGACATACCTCCAGTCGAGAGTTGACCACATCTTTCACTCCAACCTATCCGACTTGCATCTAACTTTAACACAGGATCTGGTGCAGCAGAGAAAATTGTTCTCCCGTTCCAAGGGTCTAAATGACTCAGCCACGAGAGGAGTTATTTCCTGGATTCTAAATAAAAACTTACTGGATCCAAATAATCCAACCCTTTGAGCAGATGTCTAATCTTCAATCTTTACAGGCCTCTGTAATGGAGAGGGCTTGGAAAAATGGTTTTTATTAAGGAAGCCAGAAGACCTACTAATCAAATCAAATCAAATAGTAACTTTATTTTGGCTAAAAGCCATAAAAGTAAACAATAAAACACCATATCATAAATGAGCAAGCTAAATAAGTTATAAGATCACATAGTTATTGAAAACAGTGCAAAACAACCATTTTTCTTAAAGTCTTAAAATCCTAAAATATTAAATACACAATTATTAGGCCATTATAACTTAACTCCAAACAGTTAAAACTTGTTATGTTGAATAAATATAATCTAAGACCAATATGTTAAAACACGCAATTATAACAATTCTCTGGTTCTTATAGCCCATGCACTTTGCAGGAATCTTGCAACTGGAAAAACGATTTTGTCAATTGTGTCAGTTGTCAAAAAGCGTAATGCTGTATTTCATTCCCTAATCCCCACTGACCCACATAACGGAGCAATCCACTTCTTCCTAGGTACCAAATATCTAGGACAAAAAAACATAAAATGTGCGAGTGACTCTATTGTCTTTTGACAATAATGACAGAATATTGAGTTACTATCCTCTGCTCTCCATCGCACTGTAAATGTCTTGAGCGGGATGTTCCCTAATCTGAATTTGATGAAAAGTGTTTTAGTATAGGGAAGATTTACATCGTCCATATAGGCCTCAAATTTGGGGCTACATTTATGGTCTAGGAACTGTAGGGTCCGACTACCTTGCTTTTTAGACCAGATTTGAACCAAGATATTCTCCCAGTAACACCTTTTTACACGCTCTTTTACTTCCTTGGTCAAATTATGAGGAGTACTCCACACCTCCTCCATCTTGAGGAGTTTACACATATCTCTGATGTGTCTAAACCAAGGGATCTTTAATGCACAGTCACCTACGAGAAACTCATCTAATGCTACATGGAGGATGGACAAGTACTCCGAAGTCCAAAGATGAACCCAATACATGAGTGGTCTTAGTGCAATTACGTTATGGATCTCGTTTAAGGCTAGGTCAAATCTAAGAGGGGTGAGAGGGGTACTCATCGGTAGCCGCAAGAAATTCCATATAAAACGGTTTTCTACCGTAGTCATACACCTAGAGTTAGTGTATCCCCAGAGCTCAGCACCATAGATTGAAGCTGCAACTGCCGCTGATTTATAAACAGTAATGGCGGGTGATATCTCCCCTTCCAAGGTATTGGCAATTTTCCTCCCTATCGCTGTTGACCTCTGCCTGAGTACTGTCAGACTCTTCCCAATCTGCGCCGACCAGTGTTGGTCATCACTTAGCCTGATCCCCAGATAGTGAAATTGGCTGACTCTCTCACTGGTTGGCCTGCTATGGTCATTTTCCCCCTGAACGATTTATGTGGGTTAAAAGCCATGAACTTGGATTTTGTTGGATTTATTTCAAGACCTCTAGTAAAACAAAAGTTGTAAAAAGCATCCAGTTCATTTTGTAAGCCCATGGGTGTTCTCGAGATTAATAAAGTGTCGTCAGCAAACATTAAAATGGGGACAGGGGATCCAGCTAGCCTTGGGGCATCATGGTTGCAGTGTAGCAGTTGGTCCGCCGCACCATTAATGTAAAGATTAAACAATGTTGGTGCCAAAATGCACCCCTGCCTAACCCCCCTATTGACAGGTATAGCTTCCGTTAGATCGCCACTTTGTGACCAACGTACTTGAGCGTAAGTCCCTTCATGTAGGTACCTAATCAATCTTAGTAATTCTCCTTCAAGTTGATAGCTCTCCATGACATTCCATAATAGATCCCGAGGTACCATGTCAAAAGCAGCTTTTAAATCAATAAAGGCTACATATAGATGGCTCTTATTAAGTGACAAGTATTTCCAGCAGAGAAGGTTAAACCTAAATACCTGATCTATTGTACTCATTGCTTTTCGAAAACCTGCCTGGAAGTCAGAGAGAATATGAGAATCCTCTATCCAAGCCTGTAGTCTATTCAGTACCTGCTTGCTGAATATCTTTTGATTAACATCAATTAGGCTAATAGGCCTATAGTGGGAAGGTTTTTCCCTTGGCCCTTTCTTATAAATAGGCACTATGATTGCTCCTTGCCACGTGGTAGGAAGTCCTCCCCCCCTCAGTATCTCGTTGCTGAGCGCATTTAGATACAGAGACCAAGTTGTCGGTCGGGACAAATATAAATCACCTGGGATGCCATCAAGACCAGGGGCCTTCCCTTTCCGTATTGATCGAAGAGCCAGAGTTGTTTCTTTTAGGGAGAAAACATCCAGATCAAATTTGGGTGATATAACTCTCCCGTCCATAGAAGTATTGGCTAAAAGTTCATTAGGTTTTAAAGAAGTGATAGTGGTGCTACTAGTGTGAGGTTTTCTGTATACATTTTTAAAATACGTCACCCAAGTTTCAGGCTGAATTACGGGAAAGTTCCCCACACCTTGAGAACTACTTTTGTCTGCCACTAATTTCCAGAATAATTTAAAATCTTTCTCATAAAGTGCATCAACCATCCTATTCCAATATTTAGTTACCCACTCTTTTTTTGCGTTTTTAAGTACCACTTTGTATGCAGCCCTGAATTTTCTGATCTCTCGGCAGTTCCCTGCCTTAAGTGCTCCCAATAGCTGTATTTTAGACAGACGGCAAGAGTTAGAGAACCACCTCAATGTTCTAATCCCAATCTCTGTTCGCCTCCTTGCTATCTGAAAATGTGGTTTTAGCCGGGTGATCAAGATACTATGCAGATTGATCAAATCCACCAATTATCGTATTTATATGCTTCAGTGGGGAAAGCGTTGTTACAACTATTCTATAAATTAATAGCTGGAAGTTTACGTCATTCTCCACCCAATCCCATTTCACATTTTTATAATCATTGGTCATAGTTAAGACATTACTTTGGGCCCATGTTAGACCTACTAGATGAACTAGTGATCTGAGGGAACAAAGAGGACAAGACAAGGTGTGTCAAATCTCCTTCTTTATTAAATCCACTTTTTTTTTTAGAAAACAGGAGCATTGACCGAGAAGTGTCTATGATGAAACCTAAAAATTCCAGGTGTTGGGATGGGATCAGAGAAGACCTTTGAACATTTATTAGGAATCCTGGTCTTAATGAAA
The DNA here is from genome assembly GCF_031143425.1 of Pleurodeles waltl. Taxonomy (NCBI): domain Eukaryota; kingdom Metazoa; phylum Chordata; class Amphibia; order Caudata; family Salamandridae; genus Pleurodeles; species Pleurodeles waltl. The sequence goes on along the minus strand of NC_090440.1, from coordinate 1,188,132,263 downwards.
GATGTTGACATAGATTTAGATTGGATAGAAGGCAAGACTGGTCTTGGGTCATGCTTAAGAAATGATCTACGTAGACAACTTGGTGAAAAACCAAGGGGCAGAAGAGAGATCGAGGGAAGAGTTTTGAAATGGAAAAAGGATTGACCCCACTAAAATTAAAGAAATTTCTTGTAGGAAGGATGAACAGGAATGGCAAGTAAGCATCTTGAAGATCCAGATGTACCAACCAAGCATCCTGAAACAGAAGGTCTCTGAGATGAAGAATGGCTTCCATTTTGAAATGATTGTAAACCACACAGTTGTGGAACACTTTTAGGTTGTTGAGTGGATGATGCTTCTTATTCCTTTTGAGAATAGAAAATGGTGCTGATGAAACCATATGGGTCAAAAGTGATCTGCTTTATAACCTTTTTTGAAAGAAGGCATTGCACTTCCTTTTGAAATAGGCGGAACTGTTCCTGTGAGAACTGTAGAGTTTGAGGACGACTCTGTTTTGGAATCTGGTGTAGCTCTATGCAATAACCCTGAATATTTTGAATCACCCAAGGATCTGACATTAGAGACAACCAAGCATCCAGACAATACGCAAAACAGCCTCCTACGGGAGGAGGCCAAAATCTGAAGTTCTTACCTGAGGATTGGTCTCCTTTGGCCCTGTATCCCCTGTTCCGGAATCCACAGGGTTTATACTCTTGATAATAATCATGTTGGGAGCCTTGATTGTAGAAGCCTCTGAGGGGATGACCCCTTGAGGAATACCAGTCAGCAAAGCGACCCTTTCCTTTGTCAGTCCCGCCAAAACCCAGAGAACAGAAAATCTTTTTTATGGAAAACTGGTCTTTGTATATGGTTGCGAAGGAGGAGACATATTTGTCCATTTCTTTTATAAAAGAATCTCCAAACAAGAGACTATTAGCCTGAGGTCCCTCCTCCTTAGTTGCCAGGCTACTGAGCTTTGGGTCTATTTTTAATAAAAGGCTCTTACGCCTTTCTCAACTGTATTCCCCAACATACAAATTATTGTTCCCAGTTAGAGCGGGTTTCAGGGTCTACTTGTTCGACTTCCATCTTTGCCTCCTCGGCTAGATCTTTTATCCTGTTCAATGGACCCACCAAGCTAAAAATTCTATCCTGGCAGTTAGACCAGGCTCTATCTACTCCTTTTTTTGGGGTCCTTCCACAATTTTGTAAATAACAGTAACATGTTTGTTCAAATCAAATCAAATCAAAATTAGCTTTATTTGATTTTTTGTTAAAATCATAAAAGCACATGATAAAAGACTGTAATAAATAGTTAAGAAAAAAAAACACCAATTCATTTACAACTAGATAATACACTAACTCTCACTCTCCTAAAACCGGATCATCTTTATATGCCTTAAAATAGCCCTTAAAACTTAGACATAACATTACAAATATAACTAGTTCGTAAAGACTGTAAAACCACATAGGCTGGGCGACATTGAACCAAATCCATGGACCTCAAAAATGGTAGCAGCAGAGCCTTTCTTTGTGTCTTATACAAGTTAATGTTTGGATCAATCATGTGGGTATCATTCACCTTATTATGAAGAGATAGACGAGGACACTCCGATTAAAATTTTATTCTGAAGGACTAGGAAGTGCCTTAAATAAAATGAAACATAATCTAACACATGATCAGAAGGGAGCCATTCAGAAGAATGTGAATGATGGATTAACGTGGGGTCAAACATGGGTTCCCATATTTGATCTACAAAATCATAGGACACTGAATCTGAAGGCGAAAGTTTGCACCTTTTTTCCAGAAGCCCATTATCAGAGGTATCATTGTGAACATTACAATTAGCCCTGTCATCATTCATGATGCAATCATTATCCAGTGGATGCTAAGGACCTCTTCGTCCTCAGACATTATGTAAACATATGAGTAGTAACAGAAACCCAAGATAATTTACATTTATAAAAATGTATACAAAATAGGATCAAGCACTAAGCAAAAACTAAGCAGTACCCTATTGAAAACTAAGCTTCATGCATTTGAAAACTAAAACAGCAAATGAGGTGTTAAAACTTAACTTCAAGGTTCACACAGGAGGGCCTAAAGGGGAATAGGTGTGTCAATAGGCAGGCTGAACTGGAAGCCTCACCGATACAGAGACATGAAGTAGCATGGAGCGAATGCTCCAAGCTTATCAGGTTGAGGAAAGTGTTCTGACAGAAGTGATGAAGCAGAGACTATCTCCAAAACATCTGCGCTCCCAACCTCAAACACTATGGCCCTCATTCTGACCTTGGCGGGCGGCGGAGGCCGCCCGCCAAAGTCCCGCCGTCAGGTTACCGTTCCGCGGTGGAAAGACCGCGGCGGTAATTCTGACTTTCCCGCTGGGCTGGCGGGCGGTCTCCTTCAGACCGCCAGCCAGCCCAGCGGGAAAGAGGCTTCCACGATGAAGCCGGCTCGGAATCGAGCCGGCGGAGTGGAAGCTGTGCGACGGGTGCAGTTGCACCCGTCGCGTATTTCACTGTCTGCGCAGCGGACAGTGAAATACATTTAGGGGCCCTCTTACGGGGGCCCCTGCAATGCCCATGCCAGTGGCATGGGCACTGCAGGGGCCCCCAGGGGCCCCGCGACCCCCCCTACCGCCATCCGGATCTCGGCGGTCCGACCGCCGGGATCTGGATGGCGGTAGGGGGGGTCAGAATCCCCGCGGCGGTGCAACAAGCTGCGCCGCCGCGGAGGATTCAATGGGGCCGCGGTACACTGGCGGGACCCCGCCAGTGGTGCCGGTCCGACCGCGGCTTTACCGCCGCGGTCGGAATCCCCATTGAAGCACCGCCGGCTTGTCGGCGGTGCTCCCGCGGTCCTCCGCCCTGGCGGTCAAAGACCGCCAGGGTCAGAATGAGGGCCTATGTGATGTAAACCAGCGTCCCTCAAAGAGGAAAAGAGCAGTAATGAAAGAAGTACCTATGTCTCTGCGGGAAATCGAACGTGAAACCAACATTCCAAATGATCGCCGATCACACACAAGCCACAACAGAATGTTTTTAACAATAATAAATGGACAATTTGATTTTACTACAGTAAATAAAAGTAAACATTTATAAGAGAGAAATAATTTTGTGAGCCGAATATTTATCTTGACTGCGAGCAGCAAGAAAAGAGGGCTTGTTGCTGTCAGTCAAGATAGTTATTGTTGTTCTCAATATTCAATTGATTGTTCTATTGTGATGCAATGTAGTAGTTATTCCCCAGGGTTTTCTGGGTAATTAAGTTTTTTTTTTTGGCTGCTGTCTTTATTAAAGCAAGAACGGAAAGCATAATATGAGCCTCCAAGTCTTGTAATAAAATTCACAGTTGCTTTTCATGCTTTATAAACAAATAACCCTTCCTCTCTCTTATCTTGGCAGTGGCCCCATGCCCTCCCTTTTCTTACAAAAGCCTCCCGTATCTCTCATTCCACTAATTAAGGGATTTCTTTCACTGCAAACCTTGTCCCACCTTCCACATGCTACAGCATGTCATGAATTTCTGACATGCACTGCCATGACTAAATAGGAAACAAATCTCCCAGGCAGTACCAGGGGTGATTTACAAAGAGACATTTTTCATTTGGGTAAAATAAAAAATAAAAAATTAAAGACAACATATTTTGTTTTGCGAGGTGGGGTTTGAACTCTGGTCGGAAAGAAAAATACCCATGCAAATAACCACTATACCAAGCCTACTCTTGACCACTTAGCTTGGCTAAATGCCTTATAATCAGAGACATGATGATGTGTCATTGCTTTCCTTTCCATGGTGATTTTATGTTACATGTCACAAATTCATGTAGAATATCAATTCAATGTGATCTGAGAACAACACCACTGAACAAGTTGAAAATTTCCCAATTCTTTTATTTTCTATCCTGTCAGGAATTACTTTTCTAATTATGGCAGAGCCGGTAAAAAAATATAACAGCCACAACCAATACATGTTTTGAGTCACAAAGACTTCTTCAGGGCTTTAACTGACTGGTAAGGTGTCCTATCTTCAAAGTAAGTCAAATAGAAAACAGAGACTTTTTTAATTGACACCAAGTATTGGTGAAACTATATAGATCACTTGAAACCTTCAAGATAGTCAGTAGTAAATAGTAAAATCATAATTAAATATCAGTGACAAATAGCTACAAATGTTGCAGCTTTTCAATAATATTGCACAGTTTGTATAGGCCATATTTGACAGAAAACAGAAGAGTGGATACCTGCCAAATGCATTGCCTATCTGACCCAACCTGCTAGGGTAGAAGCAGAACCTGCCTTGTGAGCGAACCTAGACAATCTGAGGAGTTGAGAAGAGGAGGACATTCTTAAATCTTGGATATTTGCTATATATACTCTCTTAGACAATTACCCACACAAAGTTTAGGCTGAACAGTGAAATATGGATAGAAAACAGACAAATTTGCTTTAGTTGTTCTGCAAAAATGAAAACATACCACAGATGGGCTATTCTGAACAGTAAAGACAATCAAAGCTTTAACATAACAAAGATATTTCAAAGAGACCAGACAAAGACTAGCAGTCAGTTTTGCAGAAAGGATTTTAAGAGAGAGATGCAGTATTTTTTGCCCAAATAAAAAACAAATTGCACATCTGATTATATTTGTTTCGGGAGAGTAGGATTTGAAAATGTTACTCACTTTCACAGTCATCTCAACAAAAGATGTTCTGCTGAAATTGCTGATCTTGCTAGTTCTGCTAGTGTTGCTGGTTTACCTTCTCTTGAGCAAGCAAACCAGCCACAAGTGCACGAAAGTAGGTAGAGAGCTAAACTGCACTATATGTTTGGAATGTGGCACTGTTCTGCTCTCTTCCATTCACATATGGCTGCAATTTGTCTTGCTGCAATATATATTGTGTGTCCTTTTTGAAATTCGCCCCCTATATTTTGACATATTCTTCTTTTAAATGCCATGCATCATGCTCTATGGGCAGAAAGTCCTACATAGTCATGACGTTAATATTTTAAAGTAAAGCTATGTCAGTGAAAATGGGTTAATTTAATAGTTTGAATTTCAATATTTAAACTGCTACATGGAATAATGGTTAGTCTGAATTCATGTTTTACACCATTAGTTTAGTGGATTGCAGACCAATAGTGAAATTTAACTTTCATGTCCTTTCATGTCCTGGGTGTACATACTAGCGGCTTAGAAGTAAAGTTAAACATGCCACTTGGGAGTATACCAATTTCCTCATATTGAAAGGAGGAACCCAGGCACTGCACCACCTGCTGCCAGCTGTAACATATGCAGACTTCTACAGTCAGTAAAAACAGATATGGCAAGAATCTGGGTTTAAATAATGCCAAAGTTCATTTCTTGAAGTTAAATCGCACATTTTATTTTCTAGCGATCCCTTCATGTAGGAGGCTGGTCTGGTTTGTGGTGGATACCTGAGGTACTTACACCTTATACCAGGTCCAGTTATCCCTTCTCAGTGAAATGTAGACAGTGTCTAGAAGCTAGGCTCTCTAGTAGTAGTGTGGATGAGAAGCCAAGGCTTAACTAGGAGACATTCAAAGCTCATGCAATACCACTGTAGTCACACAGTACTCACACACATGAAAGAAAATACTCAGTGTTACAAAAGTAAATGTACTTTGTTTTGGTGACACAAATGCCAAAAATACCACAGGGACTATGCTCCCTTAGGAGGTAAGCAATACACAAGTTATATACAATAGTATGCAGAAATAGCTGTAAAAACAGTTAGAAAACAGGGCAAATAGTGAAAATCACAATAGTTAGAAATGGGCATAAGGGCACACATACCATATACTAAGAAAGTGGAATGCGAAAGTCGGTTTCCCACCTAGGCAAATGTAGTGTGTAGAGGGGCGCTGCGACTATTAGAAAACACCAAAGGTAAGTAATAGAACCTACCCCAGAGCCCAGGAAAGCAGGAGTAAATCACAATAACTTTCCTAGAACACACAAGAACACAAGAAACAAGATTATGCAAGAACTGTAGGGGACTGCAAGACACCAACGATGGATTCCTGGACTTGAAGACCTGTGGAAGAATGGGATCAAGTCCAGGGAGAACAGGAGCCCCTGCTAACCCATATGAAGGTGCCAAAGTGGAACCATCCGGTGAAGTACTGTACCCAAGAAAACAGATGCCGGTTCCTGGTTGGTGCAGAAGATGTCCCATGCTGGGACAGTCTGGTTTGCATCGCAAGATTCCACCAACAAGCCTTGGCACAATCAAAGCTTGCGGTTAGCGGAAAATGGCGCTGCCCAGGACAAGGAGGGACCTGGTGGACTCTACCCAGGAGGGTTAGTCAGAGGGGGCTCTCAGCAAGTACGAGAGCCCTTAGAAGACCAGGCTGCACTCACAGGAGTCTCACAGCAGGGGACAAAGAAGGTGCAAAAGGAGGCCCATGCAGCACTACAAAAAGGGATCCCACGCCGCTGGAGAACCATGCAGGAAGCTGTGCATCACAGGAAGGAGTGCTCGGGCCGGAGCTGCACAGTCCATGAAGACATTCGTGGAAAGATGCCAACAAGCTTTGGCAACTGCAAAACACCCGGAGCACGGGCGTACTGTCTTGCGTGGAGAGGCAAGCTCTTACCTCCACCAAAGTTGGACAGTTGGACGTCAGGACATCCGGGACCACTTCAGTCTACAACCCATGATGCTGGATACACACACTTCATTAGGAGAGTGCAAGCCACCAGTCGTCGCTGCAGAGAGGTGCCTTCTGAAGCAGTGAAGTGACTCCTTCACTTTCAAGGAGATTCCTTTGTTCTTCTGGTGCAGGCGGGAGACTGTTTGTCTCTGGAGGATGCACAACCATGAAATAGTTGCAGTTGCTGGCAGGAGCCAAAGATGCAATGTTGTAGAAGTCTTCTTAGCTTCTTTGTTGCAGTTGTAGAGTTCCTGGAGGGTCCAGAAGCAGTTTCTTTAGTAAGAAGGTGAAGTAAAGGATGCAGAGGATTCCTGCTGGCAATCTGAATCTGAATAACTACCCAAGAAAGAGACCCTAAATAGCCCTGAAAGGGGGATTGTCAGCTACACAGGTAAGCACCTATCAGGGGAGGGCTCTGATGTCACCTGCTGGCACTGGCCACTCAGATTCACCCAGAGTTCCCTGCCACCTTGGAATCCAAGATGGCAAACCCCAGGGACCCTCTGGAAGAGCTCTGAGCACCACCCCTGGGCTGGTGTTGGACAGGGGAGTGGTCATTCCCATTTTCTTTGTCCAGTTTTATGTCAGAGCAGGGATTGGGGGTCACTGAACTGGTGTAGACTGGATTATGCAAGTACTGTACCATCTGTGCCCTTCAAAGCATTTTCAGATGCTCTGGGAGGCTACCCCTCCCATGCCTGTAACGCCTATTTTCAAGGGGAGAGGGTGTAACATCCCTCTCCCAAAGGAAATTCTTTGTTCTGTCTTCCTGGGTTTGAGCTGCTCAAGCAACAGGAGGGCAGAAACCTGTCTGTGAGGTGGCAGCATACAGATTTTCACTGTCTGCTTAGCAGACAGTGAAAATCGCGACGGGTGCCACTGCACCCGTCGCACCCCTGCAACTCCGCCGGCTCCATTCGGAGCCGGCTTCCTCGTTGCAGGGGCTTTCCCGCTGGGCCGGCGGACGGCCTTTTGGCGGTCGCCCGCCGGCCCAGCGGGAAAGTTGGAATGACCGCCGCGGTCTTTTGACCGCGGGGCGGTCATTCGGCGGTAACCGCATGGCGGGCGGCGACCGCCGCCGCCGCGGTCAGAATGACCGCCATTGTATTTTATGGAGGGACATATCACAAACCACAAACACAACACATACTTAATATCACAGATATTTGTACGTTTGTACAGAAAAACCCACGTACATACACCACTTTTATAGTCGAAAACAAACAAGGCCAATACCTGTCCCCACTCTAAATCTAGTCTCTCCTGTTGTTGGTGAGACGGCTGTTAATGCCTGGTCATCACATACTTTTACTCTATACCCAGTAGTCCCATAGTCTAGTGACTTGATTCTGGTTATTGATGACATTGCTCTTCTGGCTCAATTTTTTGATCATTTTGCATGTAAAATTGTTTATCACATTGTGTCTTTGTGTGTCAGTGTGAGGCCTTGCTGTTTTTTCAACTCACATAAATTCCAAAGCTACTGAGATTTGTAGCACTGTTATCTTTAAAATTGCTAGACCCTCTGAATTCCATACTATGCTGGACTACACTTCAGAGAGATACTTCCATGGTACTGAATAGCTACAGGCACGTCCTGGGATACTTGTTGTAGGGCTTTTGCTCACTAAGTAGTTACGAGCCTCATAAAGAGAGCCAGGGTGTGGGGTTTCAATTTTGATACCCAATATGAACAGTACTCTATGTAACGTTAATTCTGGGAGGGGTGCAGATTTAATGTAAATTGTTTGTTCAACCCTGGCAATCTCTTGTTTATAGAAGATTTACTAGGTAATCTGCCGTTATGGGTTTGATTATTCATTTAATTCCTCAATTCCCCAGAAGTTTTTGTGGATATTATATCCCCTGTTAGCATTCAAAATCTTGTGTTGAAAGTAAACAGACACTCAGGGCCTTATTTATGAGAAAGTGGCACATCAGAGCTCTGATGCCCCACTCTTCTTGTGTCGTCCTGTCCCCCCCTAATTTCACCATGTTTGCGCTGTATTTATTATACAGCAGACCATGGCACAGGTTAGCACAATAGTGTCAAGATTTATGTCTCTATCATGGAGCTTTGCTGGATTGGTGCCATAAATTATGACACTAGTCCAGCAAAGCACAGGTGGGCCCATTAGATACAATGGAGACATCAGTTAACACCTGCCCTAAAATGTCATTTAAATGCATTAAAACTGATGAAAACATTGGTGCTGTGAAATATTGTGGATTTCACTGTACCATTTTCCTGGGCCTTCCTGTGTGGGAATGCCCCCCTTGCAGAAAGTAATGTGGGGCAAGAGGTTACAAAGTGGCACAGTGGAACCACTGCACCACTTTCTAAATATGGAAGCCTCCTTAACGCCACCTTAGCATAATGAAAATGATGGTAGAATGATGCAAGGAGGCACAAGGGGCTTGTAAATGAGCCCCTCAATGTTTCCAAGTAGCTCATAATTCAAATGTGACCTATAAATGGTGTTACTAGCCGCATTTGAATTGAAAGCTATATTTTTTTTTCCTAGGAGAGTCCTCAGGGCCCTGTCTGAACCATGCTGCGACATGCTAACATGTGTGAAAGGGCTAGGCTGGTAAACAAATCTATGCTCAGACTAATAGGTCTCATATATATGGTGATGCCAAACTATAACTGATGTATGACTGGTCAGTTTAGTTCAGGTTTTGTATGACTTTATGTCAGTCACACTGCCTTTATTCCATCAGCTACGTTCAGAGATGTTCAGACGCCCAACCAACATCTCTATAGACTGGTACGAACAGGTGTCATGGAGATTCCTACTAATGTAGGCAAGGTTTGAAGGATGGCTTTCTTGAACAAGAGGGCCACTTGTCAAAATGGTACAAAGTGTTGTAATTTTCATAATAAAAGTCTCAAAGCAGCTGTTTTTGTTTTGAAAAATTAAATGACCTAATGACCACCATAGTGTGGGAGTCTTTTTTTTTACTGCCCTGCACCAGCAAGATATACCTGATGGTGACAAAAGTCTTGCAACCACCCACTCAAATTAGGGCCATTGGTCCGTTGGAGACAGGTTTATGCCAATGGAGTTCATTTTCATTTTTCACCATAAACCTGGCATTCCATTCACAAGTAAATTTTCGGCGAGTGGATCAAAAGCTTGGACGAGAGGGTACTCTGTAGCCATTGCATCAGAATACCTTCTGTGCCAAACCCTAGATCAGCTCCTCTAAATCAAGCAATGCAGCATGCTGTACATAGGTTTGTTTCACTAAAGTGATATTGGTGTGAGTCAGGTCCCTTTTAGGCTGTTGGTTTTGGGAAGAAAAGCTCAGAGCGGGAAAGTTGAATTTGCCCACCTATAGAAGTCATGATGTTGGCCACCTATGTTTGGCATCGTACCCTGCTCCCAAATTCTATGATGGGACTTAGGGTCGGATTTAGAGATAGGTGGAAGGGTACTCCATCACAAACGAGCTGCTTATTCCGTCCACCTTCTTAAAAGTTCATAATATCCTAATCCACTTTTAAAAAGGTGGACAGGGTGCTTATTGCATTTGTACCAGTCAGTCAAAGTCTAAATTAGTCACTTGCTCTATTTTTTGGAACTTGGATTCCTCTAGCAGGGAAAGGTGGCAGGTTACATGTGAATAGCACTACAGGAGACAAGAAACCTTTTCTCCAAGGTACTGCTGAGACAGATGTATTGCTTTAAAGAAGTTCCAAGGAGGACAAGATGGCTGCACATTCACTCTGGTGGTAGGTCTCAGTCCTTTGGAGCTCTGACAATCCATAAATGATCTAAGTCCCAATTTTGCAGACCTCATTCTCTTTCACCTTCACCTAAGGCTTCCAGATATTGAAGGAAGATTTTTGTAATTTTAGAGTTTGATCCTGTCAAGGCTGCCCAGGAACCAAGGCAAGTCAATTTTTGGCTTGTTGTGTCCCTGTAGCATCACAAGAGGGTAGTCGAATGACCCTTCGAGTCCACTTCTTTTTCCTGAGTCCAAGATGGAGAAGGTCCAAACCTTCATGCTTTCTATCAGATGATAGCAAGCAATATTTAAGTCCTAGCATGTTCTGATCAGTTCCGTTCTACCACAGGTCCGGAAAGTGATTTGAAAAGGGTGGGTTGCGGGTGCAAGACATGTGGACACCAGCCAGTAAGGGAAATCAACACATGGGCCCTCCCTAACAGATGTAGTTAATGTTTCATGGGACAACCCTATACATTTTTGCACCAGTTTCTCTTTGCCCAATTGAAAACAATCTCACTGTGTATTTTATCCCCAAAATTCAAGATGGAGAAACCATCCTTCCTTGTGCAGATATTGCCTGCCCACACAGGTCGGTGGTCAGGGAAATGAGCAGTCCTTTTTGGAGTCACTCAGAACCAGTCCTGGGGGTACATTCATTCCCACCGGGATTGGTGCAAACCTGGCGATTGAAAAATAGCTTGCTTCTTGAGGCCTCACTATACATTTACTTGTGAAACAAGTTCTTGGTGCAACCCTGTAGTCTTCCTGTAAGGGAACGAAAAACACCTACTTATACCAAGGACATTCCACCTACTCTGGTAGCAATTTTTACACTTCATTAAGGCCAAGGATTCTCTGGGCATCTGCTGTACAGTTCATGCAAATTAGCATACAGGAGTTTCAGCCAGGCAACAGGTAACTTGTAAGAAATACTTTTCATAAATATGTTTTAAAAATCTATCCTTATCAATGTATTGGACTTTAAATAAATGCAAAAATGTATTTAAATGAATTGTGTAGCTATTAACTGTCAATAGTTATCGATTAAAGTTTATATAATTTAGTTTGATATTTTCTATGATTTCGCTATAGACCTGTTAGTTGAAATAATGTTTGCGGTCTACTGATGATGAAGATGATGAAGATAATGATAAATATTTATAAAGTATAAAAAATATCCAGAAAAGACAATCCTGGCACTAGAGGCACACCTAAGTGTTTTAAGAGACTTCAAAAATGTAATGTGATTGGGTTCAGCCTGCAGGTGTAAGTCAATCAATCAATCAATCAGGAATTTGTAAAGCGCACCACTCGTGAGGGTCTCAAGGCATTGAGGTCGGGGAGGTGCTGCTACTGCTCAAACAGCCAGGACTTGAGAAGTTTCCTGATGGTAAGGAGGTTTTTGGTCTGACGCAGGTGGGTTGGAAGAGTGTTCCACGTCTTGGCGGTGAGGTGCGAAAATGATCTGCCGCTGGTTGTAGTTCTGCGGATGGGTGGGACGTTTGCGAGGTTGAGTGGAGTGGAGATGACGAGATAGGGTGAAGAAGGAGAGCCGTCTATTGAGGTATTCTGGTCTGGTGTTGTGCAGCGCTTTGTGAGCGTGGGTGAGAAGTTTGAAGGTGATTCTCTTGTTGACTGGGAGTCAGTGCAGGTCTCTCAGATGGCCTGTGATATGGCAGTGGTGGGGAATGTCCAGGATGAGGAATGCGGAGGCGTTCTGGATGCTTTGCAGCCTCTTCTGGAGTTTGGCCATGGTTCCTGCATAGAGGGCATTGCCGTAGTCCAGTTTGCTGCTTATTTGGGATTGGGTGACTGTTCTTCTGGTTTCGGTGGGGATCCATTTGTAGATCTTTCGGAGCATGCAGAGGGTGTTGAAGCAGGAGGAGGAGATGGCGTTGACTTGCTGGGTCATGGATAATGAGGAATTCAAGATGAATCCTAGGTTGCGTGCGTGGTCGGTGGGATTCGGAGCAGCTCCGATAGTGGCAGGCCACCAGGAGCCATTCCATGTGGAGGGGGTAGAGCTGAAGATGAGGACTTCCTTCTTGTCAGAATTGAGTTTGAGGCAGCTGTTCTTCATCCATTCGGCGATGGCCTTCATTCCTTTGTGGAGGTTGGTCTTGGCGGAGTCCTTGGTGAGGGAGAGAATCAGTTGGGTGTCGTTGGCAAATGAGAAGTTGTTGATGTTGTGGGACCCGGCTGTGTTAGCGAGCGGGGCCATGTAGACATTGAAGAGGGTCGGGCTGAGGGACGTAATCTGGGGTACGCTGCAGATGATTTTGGTGGCCTCTGATCAGAATGGGGGGAGGCGGACTCTCTGGGGTCTACCTGTGAGAAAGGAGGTGACCCAGTCCAGGGCTCTGTCGTAGATTCCTGCATTGCTGAGCCTTGAGCGTAGGGTGTGATGACCGAGAGTGTCAAACGTGGGTGGGAGGTCCAGAAGGATGAGGGCTACGGTTTTGCTGTTGTCTAGTATGGTTCTGATGTCATTGGTGATGGCGATGAGGGCAGTTTTGTTACTGTGGTTCCTGTGGAATCTGTATTGGGAAGTGTTCAGGGTACAGTTCTCCTCGTGGAAGCAGGTTAGTTGTCCATTGACAGCCTTCTCAATGACTTTTGCCGGGAAGGGGAGCAGGGAGATAGGCCAGAAGTTCTTGAGGCCCTTTGGGTCCGCCTTGGGTTTTTTGAGGAGGGCGTTAATTTTGGCGTGTTTCCAGCTCTCCGGGAGGTAGACTTGAAGGAACTGTTGATGATTTTCCGTAGTTGGGGTGCGATGACGGAGCTTGCTTTGTTAAGGATGTGGTGAGAGCAGAGGTCAGATGGAGAGCCAGAGTGGATGGTGTTCATCATTTCGATGGTGTTGTTGTCGTTGACAGGGGTCAGGGAGAGCATTAGGTTGGTCGGAGGTGTATCAGTGGTGTTGGTGGTTGCCAGGGGGACTGGGTGCTGAAGCTGTCGTGGATGTCTGCAATCTTGCAGTGGAAGTGGGAGGCTAGGGAGTCGCAGAGGTCTTGAGATTCTGGGATGTTGTTGGCGTTGGAGCTGGGGTTGTAGAGTTCTTTCATGATGTTGAAGAGCTTCTTGTGGCTGTGTGATTTCTTCTTAATTCAGTCTTTGAAGGCAGTTCTCTAGTCAGTTCGGATGAGTTGGCGGTGTCTGAGGATGGTGTTTTTGAAGGCTGTGTGGCTGCCCGGAGTCTGTTCTTGGTGCCACTTTCTTTCAAGTCTGCGGCAGGTTTGCTTAGATTTGTGGAGGTCGTTGGAGGGGTTCTTGATTGGGGCGAGAGTATTAGCACAGGTTTCGATCCATTGCCTGACGTTGCGGGCAGCTGCATCAGTGTCGGTGGTGTCCCTGGGTGTGTTCTAAGAGAGAGTCGCGATAATTTGGTCTTCGGTAACCTTGTTCCAACGGCGGTGGGGGATCCGTTGTGGGTGGTGGTGTGTTGTGGGTTTATTGAAGGAGAAGTGGATGCAGCGGTGATCTGTGCATTGAAGTTCGGTGGTGTGGCTGAAGCGGGCGTGATTGCTGGCGGAGAAAATAGGGTGAAGTGTGTGTCCTGTGGAGTGGGTCGGAGTCATGATGAGCTGTTTGAGGCCAAGGTTGAAGAGGTTGTCGAGCATGGTGGCAGTGTTGTTGTCGTTGGTGTTCTCGAGGTGGAAGTTTAAGTCCCCGAGGAGTATGTAGTCAGTGGATGCGAGAGCTATTCTATAACTTGTAGTTGTAAAATTTTAAAGATCTTCTCCACTTACAAGCATCATTACATTGAGGAATGTAAAGTAGAAGGGTATCAGAAGATCATAAAAGTCTGGTTGGAATGTATCTATGAAGCTGAGAGTAAATATTCACCAGGAAGTGCTGACAGAAGGCGCTGCTTATGAATTTAAACATCACTCTCTTATTTACTTGAAGTCCGTGTACACTATGAAATATTTGTCTGTGTGACCGAGTTGTTGTAATTCATGGAAGTCGGAATTGTTACTGCCTGTTTCTGAACAAATTGCGAGTGGGTCAAAGTTTTAGAAAGGAAGGACAAAATATAGTGCATTGCAGTATTCCAGTTGGGAGACATTGGAAGGACTATGTTTTGCACTTAGATTGACAAGAGGGAAAGCACTTTATAGAGCATTCACAGGACACTGAATTTGCCTTAACAGGCTTTTCAAAATTGAGTTGACTCTCTATGAAGAAACTCAGGGGTGGATTTAAGAAAAGTGGCGCTGCACCCAGTGCGCCCCTACCACCACCATGTGTGCGCTGGCGCAGGACAGAGGGCAATAGCATCAACATTTTTGATATTATTAATGTACTGTTCAGGTTTAGTGCCAACATTTTGGCACTCACCCTGAACAGTACATAGGGGCCTATTATAAATAATGGTAGACCCCCTGTTAACGCCTGCTCTGAGTCAGCGTTAAAAATGCTGCACAATTGGTGCAAAGAAATCTTTTTTTCCCACCTAACGGGGAAATGCCCCCCTGCATACATTAGCACCGGGATAATGTGGAGCAAGGAGTTACAAAGTGGTGCAGTGCCTCATTGGGCCACATTAGCATAAAACAAATGATGCTAATGAGCCACAAGGAGACCCTCTTAATTCTGGGTCTCAGTACTTTAGCAAAAGCTAACAGTGTAGGAGGCCCTCACAATTTGGCAGGACACCAATTTTGGGTTTAAGAGATTGACAAATGGCCAAAAATCAGAAGTTATGTTTTAACCGCATTCAATTACAAGGCATTTTTGCATATATTTTGGGTCACTAAAAAAACACAGGAATGAAAATTAATCCCATGCATAGTCTCATCTATTAAGTTGACTACAATTTGTGTGTAATGTATGACATTAAGGAAAGGACAACACAATGCACCTGTGGAGGCCAATAACATACCTCCTTTTTATCTGTATATTATATGTATTTACTTGAAGTTTATGTACTTAGCTACAAAAACAGTATTAAAAGCAGTTTTAAATAATTTATTTCTTTCATTTGAAAACCATTGATCATTTAAATGATGTAAAAACTCACCTCTGGTAACAATACATCAATCATGAGTGGTGTATTTCTGCTACATAGTAAAAACGTAGAACTTTTTGAATTTGTTCCATTAGACACCTTGCCTACAATACAAAATTATCATACAGTAATGATTTTGGTTTTATAGATATGGTTTAATTTACTAAATAAGTCACAAAATGTGGTTGATGGGTTTAATATTTTACTCAAATCATTCTCCTTAAATATTGTCATCCTCATCTTCAATTCTTGTTTTAATTTTGGCATAAATGTAGGGTTTGTGAAAAGGAACATTCGGTTTGATTTCTTTTTACCTTTGATAAAATTGTTGGCATATTCCTATTCATGATAAAAGACAATTTGACAATTATAAAATCAATGTTTCTCTACTTTGACTGCATTATCACATGGCAAGTAGCTGAGAACATTCTAAATGTTTATTTTCTGCTGTCACTAATTAACCAACCCTATACATATTTCATCTACAGTTGGCTCTACATTATTTCACTTACTGAAAAGAGTTATAAAGAATCTATTTTATTTACTATGACCACAATACACTAGTATCATGATAACAAGTACCCTTTAACTCTTGACTTATCCATACATTCCATGAGTACTTTAGGAGTAAGACAACATATATATCTAACTCAAGAGAAAGGGCCTCATTACATGGCTGGAGCGCCACCTGGCAGCCCTCCAGCCCTGTGGAGAGCAGACCACCACGGTCCCGGAGGTCTTCTCTGGTCAGCCCAGTGGGAAATGTGTGGCAGCATTGTTGCTGGCTCATAATAGACCCAGGGGCAATGCTGCTGCTTGCAGACAGTGCACATTTTGAGGGTGCTGAGCAGGGGGGACTGCACTTGTTTTCTGCCAGCCTTTTCATGGTGGGGAAACCACCATGAAAAGGGTAATGGAAAACAAGATTGTATTCAGCACAGCGGTGCTGAGTTCAGCGCTCCCATGGGTGACTACAACCAAGACATCTGTCAGCCCATTGGGAACTATTTTCCTTTCAGGACTAGCAGTCCAGTGGCAGCTCCGGCTGCCACGGTCATAATGTGGCAGTTGGACCGCCACCTTGAGTCTGGAGGTCCGAGGACCTCCAGAGTCATAATGAGTCATAATGAGGCCCTGAGTCTGTACAAATGCCACAGATATAGCTGGTATAGAAAATGGGATCAAAATCAACAAATTAAAACTTTACTCTTCGAGCAGCATTATACACTAAAGATTTAATGATTCTAGCTAATCATCACCTAGCTGGATTAGTGTCAGCCTCAAAATAATATGCTTGTTGGGTGCACCTGCTCAGTCTAATTATTCTCTTCCCTAATGTTAATGTTTTTACTACTTTCTCCCTTGCTATTGCTTTCTAAAATTATGCACACATTGCCCCTTTAACCTCTAGTACCAGGTTGAATTACTAATTTGTTCCCCTTCATTCGTGCATCTTCTGAGTCACCCGATTTCATGTGTCATGCCTTCATATTCTATTCCTATAATTATAGGTTACCTACTCTTTGTAATCCACCCTTTCCTGTATTCACTGCCAGGACTACCTTGCTTTTGTGATCTTACTATTATTTTGATTAAAAATGCTACCTAACTAGGACCATATTTTAGGTCTTTGTGGTGCAGCGCAGCAGGTCACCTTGCTGCACCACCCTGTGTCACCTGCAATTGGCAGAAATACATTGTATTTATAAAATATGACACACTCCTGTCCTTTCGCCTGCGCTGGTGCTCTTGTGGCAACCAAGCGCCAAGGCAGGCACCCTTGCACCATGGTGCAAGAGTGCCTCTGTTGCAGGTAAGATTGTTTTTGTGCAGGAAGGTACATTTTCCTGCCCAAAAACAATCCTGAGAGGCATTTCACTCTTCTTGGTGTGCAGCAGAGTGCAACACCCAGAGAGATGAAAAAAAGAAGAAATAAGCACATTTCTCCTTGTTACACCTCTCTTGGGTAGTCATAAGATTTTGGTGCATTCCCAAATTTACAAGTCCTTGTAAATATGGGAATGTGTAAAAATCCATGGGAGATGCGTGGGAACACCTACGACTCTGCACAGGGAACGCTTAGGCAGGGAAGAGTAAGATAACTCAACAATTTGCACTGCATTGCCCTACTCTAAATTTCTGAGGCATTCAAAGCCATGCAACGTGGCTTTGCATGGGTTCAAAAACATGACTTAGTGGCTTGTGTTACACATTTACCACATTGTGTGTTGTTAGCATGACAAAACACACTCATAAAAATGCCCTGTAGAGCCATGTTGCGGTCATTTATTTGCTTCATTCTCATAGATTCTTACACTGACAAGTTTTAATCTCTCTCATTTTCTTATATAGGGTAATTATGATGCCTACTCTCCTATCTGCTCTGTTTACAACTTCACCTGATGAGGACCATTCTGACGTTCCTTCCGCCATGGTCTCTAAACTTCCAAATCTGTCTATTAAGTTCTTATTACCCACCACTATTTTGCTTCTATTCTCACTGTACCTGCCTCTCTCATCTTGTTTGAAAGACTTTCAACTTTATCTAACTCTGTATTAGGGCTGGTAGCTTAATTGCTGCTATTTCTCTCTAGGCTGACCCTTGCACATGTCTTTGCTCTACCACCTTTTATTTATTAACCCTTCTTTCTCTCACATTCGCTCTGAAGACCCAATTCTAACATTTCTTGTATGTTTCTGTATATTTGCACCACAAAGATGGCTGTACTAACTATATTCCCTTTCCCACAGCCTATATACATATTATTGTGGCACACCTACTAAATGATGGCCGTCTGTTATTTTTCTCACCTCATGTCATGGCTTTCTTGAAAAATGGGTCTCTTGACAATGACATCTCCTGTGCTTTCAGGCTTGCCTTTAGGCAAACAATAAGCCAGCTTTCCCCACATAACCCCACCCACAAAGTAATCCAGAAGTATACAATACAATGTAATTTAAAAAAAATCTGTTTGCAATAGGCATATCTTATCAATGCCTCTGGTATGGGTGGTTCCTTTCATTCATGAAGAAGGAAAGAGAAAGAGATTGACAATCTGTTTCAATAGCCTAAAATCTTCCCACTGATGATCCTTACAGTTAAACAGCATCAGAGCATGGCAGAGGCACATACTTTGTATGTGTTTAACTTCAATGCTACCCCAATCTTGCATGCTCCTTATCTATTTTATAAAGGCACCAGTGAAGACTGGATGGTGATGCTTATAAGGACTATTGTACCATAACTCACTCTAATGACAGACATGTACTTAGCTCAGTCCTCCAGATCTATTCTCTCATTATTTGCAGGCTTTTATGATATTGTCAACACCAGGACTGCAGTGACGTGGTAGGTGTATCGGCATTGTCTGTGAAGGTGTCCAAAACACAAAGTCAACAGTCTATTGAGATCCCTCAATCCTAAAGTGCCAAGTAGGGATTATGTCGGAGACTTTTAGAGACAGTATTTTTACAATCTATTAGAGGTACTCAGATTTCCACACATGCTCGGAGTTGCTATATTTGGGTATTTTTTAATTACTGAATTTGAGTGCCAAAGTAGAATGGATTTGGAATTTCTAGGTTCTGATAAATTGCCATAGATCTGCTGATTTTACATAAAACCAAGAAACATGTTCACCACATTCTTAGAAAAGAAGGACATTTAATTTCCTTCATGCTCCACTTTGTTTTTCTCCCTTTCACAAGGATCACAACAATAATAAACACTTGAAGTGGGAGTACCTTGTAATTTTAAACACAAATTTACACCATTAGAAACAACACTAATTATCATTCGATACCCTTGAGGGACCTGATGGGCATTGCAATGCTGGCCCAATGAGGAACTGCCCGATGATGAAGCATGCTACCAATCTTAGTGGACAAGTGCTTTTTGTCCAAAATATAAACATTTCCCCCAACCTTCACTCTCTCTGGATACAGTAGTAGTATTTATCTAGAGGATTAACAGGACCAGTATATTCATTTTTTCACTAGTTAACCGGGAGTGTTTATGCTGGCCCTTTGTTACCCCCCATCCCTCTAACTGTTCATGATTATCTTTAAATTGTCAGCCAGTAACTTGAGCAAGTGGGATCTGGGAGGGCAAAGTTTGGGGGTCCTACTGATTTCCGTTTATTCCTGTACTCACTACTGCCAGAATCCTTCATCTATAATCACAAATTCAGATATCTTTTGATATTTCAGGTGCCCAGTCTCAGTGCATGGCTCTCCAATTCCAAGTCACCCCAACTCTGGCACCTCATTGAGCTTCTGTTGACTCACTGTTCATTGTCCATGTTCATCTTCAGTAGGGTTTAGGAGACAGAGTCCTGCAGTTCTCTTGAGCCCTTCTGAAGATAAGCACAATGTGGTTGATCTCTCAAGTCTCACAGCATTCTCACCCAGTCACATGTTGCCTTTGCAGCATGCAACAGGGGATGTCTGAGATTTGAAACTGTACAGAGGGAAAGAAAAGTAGAGCCACTATAGGGGAGCCAGAACTTTACACTTTTGCACAGGAGGTAAGTCTTGAGGTATTACACGGATAAAGTAGAGCCTCACATTTCTACATGTATCTGCACCTGTAATAAGTGCAAGTCAGCATGCATGTTATTGAGTGTGTCCTTTTAATTTGTTCATCTGCTTGCTTATTTATGTGAGTCAGCCTATGTGTCTTTGTTGTTTTGTTCCTAACTTATTTAGGTGTGTACTTGCATGTCGTCTGGCAAGCCAAGTAATTGGGAGCACTATTAGAAAGGTGTAAGAGTCCTGGCCTTGTGTTTTCTGAAGATCGAAAGACAAAGGGAATATGGGGCCTCTCACCAAGGCAAGCAGGAGTAAGGGAACATGGGATGGGTTCAATGAACCTTATCAGGTCTCTAAAAACACTAATGGCCCAAGGCCACACAAAAGCTAGGATTGGCCATACCTTCTTTCATTCACATTCTCTTTTTTTTACCATGGTCACCACCACATTAGCTGCTCCTGGAGAGCCATGTTCAACCCTCACTTCATCTTGAACCATTAATATAACGCTTTAAGTCCTCTTTACAAACCTGATTTGGTTGATTGCATATGGCATCTATGCTTAGTATTATAATTTCATATGTTCGACATGTACTGAAATAGACCAACAAAACATTTCAATTTTTTTTTAATGTTTAATATTCATGAAAATTAACTTTAAGTTAACCCCCACACATGTGAAATTGTGATCATTTAAAAGTAAAACTAAAGGAAAAAGTGCTACTTCTGTTAACATATTTCTGAATTAAAGCTTTAATTAATGTAAAAAAAATATTGAAATGACTTTTCAGAATTTTAAATAAAAAAATGAAATTTGACCTAAAGTAGAATAATTTTTTGTGCTTTTATAATTATTAAAGAGTATGTACAGAATGAATCCAAATGTATTTAGTTATATTTTAGAGAATGTATTGTTGCATGAACTTTTAAATGCTAACAATGTAATATCGGGTGTTATACTTATATACAAAGTTCTATTTTTACATGCTAGTTTTGAAATTAAAATATGTTTATTTTTATTTTAAAATTATTATTGTAATTTATTTTTATGTAAGATAATTTCCTATGGGGTGTTTATTTTAGGTCTCTATTGTTATCATTTTGTATGGGTGGATATTGCATTGCCAGTTGTTGGCAATGTGTGGTGTTGGGCTTCCTTCAGCTCTGAGCAGGACTGATTCACTACTGTTTTGGGCTGTACTAACTATAGAAGTAAGGTTCAGATTTGCACCGCCTTAGATTCATTTTGTTGATGCTAAGGTGGCCTTTCCCCCGCACCATGTTTACAAAGTGGTGCAATGAACACATTGTGCCACTTTGTAACCCTTTGCTCCACATTATGCCTGCCCCAGACATAATTAATGCAAAAAGGGAGTTTTCCTGTTAGGGGGGCACAAAAAAATTGGCGCAGTGAAGTTTAAAAGATTTAACTGTGCCATTTTGTCAGTAATTTATTAACGCCTACTCAGAGCAGGCGTCAAAATAACAAACTCATTTAAATCAATGAGCCTACATGCACTTTGCTACACTAGCTTAAACATTTTTTATGCTAGTGTAGCAAAGCGCCACAATAGCATCAAACTTTTGTTCTAACTACCACCATGGTGCGCCATTTCTTAAATACAATGCACACATCGTGACGTTACGGGGGCAGAGGGGGACACAAGAAAAGTGGCGCTACATTGGATGCAGCAATACTTTTCTTAAATTCAGCCCTAAATTTCTTGAATAGGAATGATCTTACTCTTTTGTGGGTGGGTCAACTTTTCTCCCTACCCCCCTCCCTTATATTCCATGACCCTCCCTAAACCCCTCCTTACTCCCCCCAATCCCCTTCCCTTTAATCATAAGTATTCCCCATTTTCCAGCCAGTCCCCTTAGTACCTTCCATATTTAATACTCTGATATGGTGTTGAGCGCAGGGAGGCTTCCGACGAAATAGTTGCACACTTAAATGCATTTGATTTATTGATTGATTTATAACATATACCTACTTATGCAGAGACTCTTGGGGTGGAGATCTCCACACAAAAACCACAGGAAAGGCAAAGGTGTACAGTCTGCAAATATGTTTGTAAATAGCATTTTATAAAATGCAGTTTGTGAATAGTCCCCTAAGTAATACACATGTGGTTGGCTAGAACCTTTGAAAATCTGGGCCGTGGTGTACATTTTAATTCCTGGTCTATGAGTCAGACATGTTATTTTTGGATAAATACATTCACTATAGCACTTCACATTATTTCTTCATTGAGGACAGTTTTGTTATTTGCACATATCTCAGTTCTAGATTTTATGACTCACTGACGAGTTTACATTGTTTCTTAACCATGTGTTCAGCTATTAATGTCCACTTATGTTGCATGTTCAACATGGACTATGAGTCTCAGTTTCATTCATTAAGCTGAAGAGCCTGGTTAATGTAGCAAAGAATTCCTAAGACACCACTATGTAATTTTGGGGGATTGTGCTTTTCAAAAGAATTTGATAAATGGTTAGAGGAGAGAGGGATAGTTCATAAACTGTGTCCTTATTAACTAAATGTTTTCCAAGATTAAAGGAATTTAGAAAGGTATGGTTTTCCCAAGTCTTGAGTTATCTTCAAACATCAAGCAATCTCCTGTTGCATGGAACTGGTTCCTAAAGACATTACACTAATATGATAAATGCATTTTGTTTCAGTATATTTGTAACTATGAATACATGTTTTAAACAGACAAAAGGGAAAGAATCTTAGAAATACTTATAGATACATGCCTTCATCTCATCTTTTGCAAGTACATTTTCAATACAGCTGATTTTCAGGCTATTTCTTAGTCTAAAAAAGAATATTTACATATTCATTGATTTCTAGTTAATTTGGCATTTTTATTTGAAAAGCACATTCACTGAATGGAATCCATGTTTATCTTTAACTCATTTAAAAGTATAGTAATGCCTATCCCTTAAATATTCTATTAAATGTTTCAATGTATACATTTATTTGAATAGATTTCTTATGTGGTTCTATCAAACCATGAAATACAATGCATTCTGCAGTATCATATTTAAAAATGTTTTCAGATGCATTGGTAGCCAACATTTTCACTAATTCTGTGACTTTATTTAAACCTAATTAATTTTGATTAGTTAGTTGCATAGTGCACTTTTACTGATAACTTGAAATTTCATTTCACATAAACTTTTAAGTGATCATAATTTCAAATGTGTGGGGGTTCACATATATAGTTTGATGCACCTACATTGGGAATGCAAAAAACCATTTGATGAACATTCTTATGCATGACATTTCAGTATTCTGCTGTATTTATAAATGTGAGAAAATCTGTCTTTAGCATCTTGCCTGAGGTCCTACCGAATGGGAGAACATAGAGGAATTCCAGCCTCTAATGATGTAATGGGATACACATTAGGTAAAAGGAAATATGTTTTTCCAGGTTCTACTGTATTTGTCAAAAAACATTATCCTTCACCACCTCATCATTTATCATGGTTTCTAGTATAGAAATAGGGTAAGAGGAACAGTGAAACTGTCACTTGTAACGTTCATTAAATAAAAATGTGGAGTTATGTAGTGCAAACTGTCTTGTCATCAATATTTACTGTGTCTTATTGTTTAGTACTAAAATGGTGTGGCCAAAAACTACTCTGTTATTGGCACATCTACGCAGTCAGAATGTATCCACTGTCTGCAGTTTTCGCACTCTATCCATCATAGTTTTTGTTCTTTTGGATACAGATACGTACTCATGCAAACATATCAAAAGAGCAATTTAACAACCGTGCAATGTAAAAAAATGGATACAATGTGCATCTTGTTAACCAGTTTTCCAGACAAGAGCAATGTATTAACTTTGTCATCATTTAAAAAAAAAAAAAACTACACAGCACCAGAAACACACTGTCAATAAAATGTAATGGTGCAACCTGTCTTATTTTTCCAAATTCGAAAGGGTATTATTGATTTATACATGAAACAGCATCACTACAGAATCATATACATTACATTCCCTCTAACAACTTTTGTTATCTTAGTTGTAGATTTTAATATTCGATGACATCCCAGAACTTTGCACAATACCTACCTATAATATTAACAGACATGACTTAACTTAATTCTTTTTTAAATTGTCCCTTTCTTGGTAAAGGAAGACCATCACCTTTGCAGCCATGCATTTGATGCCATCTATTCCTTGAACTAGGCTCTTTCATGTCTAGCTTGTTTCAAATACTCTCTCGGCTGCTCCTACCGTATCATCTTTTGACGTTAACTGTTCGGTGTGCAGTTCACTCTCTTGGGGAACTGAGGCTACTTTTTCCATCTCAATGACCAATGAAAGAACAAAATACTTACAAAGGTTACTTTTAATTCAGATTACTGTAGAGCAGTAGGATTCACAGTGAATAAGAACCCTTTAGACAAAGACATTTGTGTGTCCATCTGTAACTTAGTAACACAAGTACAACTGTTTTTCATGGTTGTTTAAGTAACAGGGAAATGGGTTTTCACCCAAGAATTTTAATTTTAATTTTATGAAAAAGTAATTTTTAACGGAAATCATGAACAAAAAGAATAATGATTCCTAATTTAACTTTGCAGTAACAATATGAAATACTAATATACAATATTGTATATCATTTACAATTTAGTCTAAAAACATATCTAAAAAGCAAATGTTCATAATGTAATGGAAGTAATTCCAATTTTTTTGTGTTATGATTTTTTTTAAGGCTGCTAGAGAGGTAACACTGGTGATTGTCATACACTCTACCACATCAAACAGCTACAGTGAGATTAATAATATATTTTGCTAAATATTTTGCTTTGATACATTGTCTTAGTTGGACTCTGTGCACATCATGGCATTGAACATTCAGCTGTTTTAGAATGCTATCATATAGGGCTGAATATATGCATGTCATGGGAAAAGAAGGATCACAGTCAAAGAAGGAGAAGTAATTATGCAAGTTGAATACGTTAACTTTCTTTCATGACAAGTGGATACACGGCCCCAGTTGCTTCTAAATAAGGGCTGACAGTCCAACAGCATCTCTGCTTATAATTTCTGAGGAGAATTTATGATCTAATACACATCATCCAATTTATGATAACTGTTCTTTGCATATATTTTCCACAAGCCACAATCCATAATTTCACAACACACATGAAATACACATAACTATTGAAAATTACTGAGTAAAATAAACGCTATGGGCATGATTACGACGCTGGCGGTCTGAAGACCCTTAGCCTCGAGGTAACTGTTGGAACACCACGGCTGTGGGGGTCTGACTGCCACATTATGAGGTTGGTGGACATAACCGGCAACCGATCATCGTCCCTACCAGGATCTCAGATCCTGACGGGCTGACGGTGGTGCAGGTTGTAATCCGACAAGGTGCCGCTAAACTTAGTGGCCTGACTCCCATGAAAAGGCTGATGGAGAACAAGTGCAGGTGGCCACAGGGAACATGGCAGTGAAGGGATCCCCCTGCTGTGCAGACAGTGCGCATTTCGATGATGCTGGTGCCCCCTGCTTGTGACAGCATTGCTGCCGGCTCTATTATGAGCCTGCAACAATGCTGCCACACCTTTTCCACTGGGCTGACTGGCAGAAACCTTGGTTTACGCCAGTCAACCCAGTGGAAAGTCGCAATGGGGCTGGCGAGGAGGTCACCAGTACGGCAGCGACCACCCCATCTGGAGTTTGGCAGACGAGTGATTCTGTCCGCCAAACTTTGATTCAGCCACTAAGGGTACACACATCACAATTGCACCTATGATGTTAACCTCTTTTATTATAAAACATGTATTATTTCTCATAGGAAAATCTTAAAGATTTACTAGTATTTTAAAAAAATAAATTAATGAATTAACATACTTGATTTCCTAGAATCTGCATGAGACTTGATGGATGGTATCTTCTTAGGTGCTGCAAGTTATCAGCTGATAATCCTTCAGATGACATTAAGATAACACAATTTACTACATCAGCTGCCTATCATTTGAAATTCAAAAAGTAACAGTTTAAGGTTAACCGTGGGAATCGATAATAAAAGTCAGTATAGATTTCTATTGATACTTACAGTGCAGACAAAGACACTGCAACTCTCACTGTCTGGCCATTAAATTGGGTATTCAATTTTCCAATTTTGAAGATCCCATATTTGTGACTGATTTACTGAATTAGAAAAAAATATTAAATCATGACACATTGAATAAATGTACCATACATATTATATCATTGTTTAAAAAAAAATCATAATAATAATTTAACTTGTGTGGCATTGATACTTGCCAAAGTATGTTCATGTCATCATCTTCAATACTGTTATATGGCCAAGAAATAAAACACTTGTGTTATATGTGTTTTGCCATTCAAAACCTGCAATAACAAACAGAATGTTGCTTTAAGTTAAAACATAGTAACAAAAGGCATGTCTAATGCTTGCCATTCATATCTATGCCAAGCCAGGTTATCAGTAAAGGATGTTTAAATACAAAGAATATAACATGTAGTGATCAATACATCTTTAAGTTATTATTTCAACTAGACATGGATTTGACTTTCCATGTTATATATTGGGCACCCCTACATTAAAACGACTGTTGCTTGACATGCACAAAATTGGATACTCAACTCTAAACTGAAGATGTCAACAACAATATCTTGCAACTAATCTCACACACTTTCTGTAATTTATTTATTATTATGTCTACAGTTTTTATAATGGGCTCTTTTGTGGCAGGTCCTCAGAGGTACACAGAGATGAAACAAAGTACAAATCACGTTGCATCTGTCCAATAAAAAGGATGTCTTGATAAATGGCACTACCACATCACCTTTCCCACAGTTGATGTAAGATTTTCTGTTAGACTAGAGGTGTGATTGTGAACCACCTCTTTTGGATATTTGTCACTTTGCTCAAGCACAAATTCACTTTCTCAACAAACAGGTGTACCAGTGTGACCACTTGTGATGTTTATAATTACAGAGATGAAATATGTTTTTGGTTAATCTCACTTATTAAAAATAGAAAAGAATGCAAAATAAATACATTTTTATAGGCCTAAAACACAAGGTTCATATAGACATTAAGATTGTTGAGGTGTAGTATGCACTTTGACATTTATACTTTGTGTATAGGTCTTAACCTTATGACAACATTAGTCAGTGTGTTCCTAGTGTTTGCCAAATGTTTTAAATATGTGGTGAATAGCATTAGAAGTTGTATACCCTTGTGTGATCACTTCCCAGTATATGTAATGGGAAATTGAGGATGATACCAATAAACTAGGCATAAATGCTGCTTTAGTGTTATGGTCATGGACTGGCGGCTTATGTCAGCTTTTGCAGCAATGTTATCAGTTTTTCCATTCTGATATCGAAAATTCCAAAAGATATCAACACCAAGTTGGATGCATGTGAATGTTCATGATGGCAATGGCTGTGCCACTTTTTTAAAACTTTGCATTTGAATGAAATCCTAGACTCAAGGTGCTTCTTCGCTTCAAAAAAATCAAAGGATAGTTTATATAAGTCCATCAATAAATAGACACATGTGGGAGAACATGCAGCTGACCTTCAAACATCATGCTTTTGTTATACAGAACGTTTCTTGAGAAAAAGCTATTGTAATCACAGTTTTCTAAACTGGCAAACAACAACGTTTTAATTAATAGGTTATTTTGAAAAATAGCAGTTTGAGTATACAACAAAACTGTTTCTGATTGAAATAAAGATTACCTATCAACTTAGGACACCACATGAAAAAATGCACTGTTGCAGATCTGCTTATAATATTGCACATAATTGCTAAAACTATATTTAAGGTTTCTTCTCCATAGCTGTAGCTTTAGCTGCTGTAAAATATGGGCATGTTCTATTGATTCTTATATTTGAAATATTTGACTAAAATGAACTTCAGGCTGTGTTAATACTGCAGGCAGGTAGGAATGCAAAACAATCAAAAGAAGTGTGTGAAAATCTTTCTGTATCATTGAAAATATTGTGTAGAATGTGAGGCAGATTCAAATATTTATCAATGTTAAAATGTCCTACAGGTAAACATCCCCTATACTTGGAGTGGAAATTTAAAAGAGCCATACCAATCTCACTCCGGACACAGGGAAACTAATTCGCAACACCATGGTGAATGGACCATGTTACACCGCATCAGACAGAAAGCAGACACATTTCTCCATACAAATAAGCATACAACATTCAAATTGCTGACACATACATAAAAAACACTGCACAGTTGAGAAATCACTTTGCATCAACAGCCGCATCACCTTTCACACCCCCAACAGACACCTTCAATCAGCCAATCTCATGATCATGGCCGGACCCCCACATCCAAAGATGGCATCACCTTCTTGGATTTGGCTACTAACCACCTTCACAAGATGGCTGCCAACTCAGTCTTTCAATTCAGAAAGAAACTGAAAATATGGCACTTCACATAGGCAGTTGCCAGGCCAGCACCCCTTTGTCCACCTGCACTACGTTGCCCTCCTGGGTGAGATATGTGATTTAAAAGTATACATGAGGTGACATGGCATGCCAGACCACACACATGGTCTTATTTGTTACTTCTTTATTTTGAATGTAATATACTGAGCCTTGGAAAAGTCATATTTGCTAACTGCACAAAGTGAAACATGTGTCAGATGACATCCAAGGTATGCTTGGAAGTTTGGTATTAATATAATGTCACTTAAAAAAATTATTAAAGAAATAAACAATTTTGTATACACAGGAGTTATGAGCTTTTTTGGTTTAATTCCTAAAACATGAAGGAAAATACCAATCAGGAATCTAAGACTACCAGGAAAATGAGATGTACATATCTGAATTGTTAGGACGAGACACTTACAGATCTTCAATGAACCTCAACAATTCAAAAATATATATTAGGTTACTGAGCTCTGTTGAGGCTACCATTTTAATTAAGATTGTTGATTTATGTGAGTAATTGGCAAAACTGGTTAATCCTTATTTATAATAGTGTATATGAGCTACAGCATTGAGTGGACCTAGATTAATTATCAGTGTTTCACATTAATTCAAAATTGGCCATCCATTACATTTTTCTACCTGCTTCCTGGAATACTGTGATTACTGTAGTGTAGTGAACTGCAACTTTAACTCTGATTTTCAAATATATTCAACATTAAAACAAATCAGCAAATGTCAATTAAGGTAGAAAATGACCATCAACACTGAATAACTATAAAAGAAGCTCTTCCTTGCAAATATGTTGGTCATAATGAAGTTGTAGCATTGCAGGAAGAACTCCAAACGTAAACTGTGTTATTTGCTTCAAACACCCCAATGTAGACTTTGTTATTTGCTTACCTTTAAACTTGAGATGTTTTGCTTCACTGTTCCTAAAGTTAGTAATTCCCTCCACCAAAAAACAAACCAGAATGTTTCTATCATGTGTTTCTAAAAATACATAAAAAGAGCATTGTATTGCAAGAAAGGCATGTTTCCCTTGTTCTCTAGGACTGCTCAAATAGATCACATAGTGCAGTTACATGCTCAAACATGCACATCCTGTGTGCACACACACAGCTTTTCAATTCAATAACCTATGAAATAGTAACATTTACAATTGGTCACCTTATCCTATTCCATTCATTGAGGTTCATAAAATTATATTATTGGATTTATTGTTCATCACTCATTTAATCAGTTATATAATCACAAGAAATGATTGGAATAGTAGAAGAGGCCACCAACAAATAAGGGTCCTGGTTACTGCCATAATGTATGTATTCTACAGTAGTAGAGGAAGTTCTGTTTCCTATGTGTTATCGTATTTGCCCCAAATACATGAAATTGAAAGGCACTGAACAAATGTCAACAAATTAGATATCTAGAAATAGAATTCCAGGGAATGTTATTTATTTCATAGACAGTAAGGCTATGTAATAAATAATTTAAAACTTGGATATGTTAGATCACTTATATACTGTATTTTAAGTAACAACAACATGATACCATAGAGTTTAACCAGATCTATATTTTGCTCTATAGTTTTCAGTTTTACCCTTGAAATGCTAAATATCATCAAAGGTAGTATATCATAATTACAGTATATCACACAACTGTAATCTGCTATATTATTTTTCTTTGGTTGTTAGAAGAGCAGGTTCAAAGTTTCACAGTCGGGTAAAGAGCTGCTCTAATCTGCCTTCAGTAGTTCTGTGATAGTTTAATAAATGTTTAACCTGAAGATCATGATCAAGGTATCATAATAACATATGTTCTATTACAGAAGCACAAGCCTGCATACTTAAGTTGTCATTACAGACCGCCAGGGCTGTGATGGCGGTCTGATAGCCACCAGAGCGGTGGTCCAACTGCTTTGGCACTGGTCAGACCACCACATTTTGACCGTGGCGGTTCGGCCATGGTCAGCCCACCAGCACCACCAGTTTCCCTCCACTGGAGGGGCTGGTGATGCTAATCCACCAGGACAGCGCAGCCCTGTTGATTATGAGCCCCCTCTCTGCCAGCTTTAATATGGTGGTTGTACCACCATGTAAAAGCTGGCGAAGAGTGGGGGTTGCAGCGGACCTGAATGGGCAGTGCAGGGGCCCCCATGGAAAGCCCCATCACACTTTTCACTGTCTACTCTTAAAAATCTGTTACTTGTTATGCACCAAGTTCCCGATTATAAAGAAAAAATGTCAAAACTTGACTATTATAAGATTATTACAATAGAGTTCTGACGTCACAATGCCTGCTGCTGGAGACATAAACACAGGTTGAACGCAGGTCAGGTCTTGGAGCATAATTGAAGTAGCTGTTTAAAGCACCAAACGTAACATTGCTTTTCTTTCTTCTACTCTATTTAATAGCTTACAATGATAAGCATACATACTGTTGTTTGCACTTCCTAGATAGAGAAAAACTAGATGATTTCTGCATGTTTCAACACATTCTGAACAACTTTTTTTTAGCTGTTTCCAATACCTATTTGCAACAAGTATCTAACAGGTTTTTGATGTGTTTAATTTCACACTAGAGGTTTTATTTTTATTTGTCATTTTTTCCAAACATGCTTGCTCTATCATATGAAAGAGGTATGCAATAAGGTTTTAACTGGTTTGTGGGAAAGGTAATGGTGCAACCATGTATTGTATGCCATAAAGTACCCACTGGTATGGCTGATAAGAAGTTTTCAAGATAATTCGTAGTTCCTTAATCTTCTAAACATTATAATGGTTATGGAATTTTTGGTGATTTCCAACACCCTTATAATGTACATTGGGGTAGTTTATCCCTTATATGTTAATTTGGTTAATTAAAAAGTGTACATAATTACATTTAATAAAAAGATGGAATTGACTTACATATCTTTTGTCTGAAACTATTCGATAAATCCATGCATTAAGTATCTACAAAATAAAGGGTAATTTTGTAAATTAAAATTATTGCTTTGATTCTCATAGAGTTTTTTTTTGTTGATAGCATAGTGCTTTGTACAATTGTGTAAAAAATGTCTTACATCATCCGTGAGAGTTTTCAGATCCATCTTGGGTCTTGTGGCTGCCATTCCTTTGAATGTTAATTGGACAAAGGCTCCTCAAGTTTTTTAAATTGATTGGGATGTTTCCTACAAGGGCTAATGTTTTTTCTTCACACCATCCTCATTCAAAATGTTCTTTAGAAATTCCTATTGCGGATTAAAATATAAAAGTTGCTTAAGTAAGTTTTCTGGTATAGATAATCACAGTAGTACTGTTACATATTTAATTAGGTGTGTAATAAAAAAATCCTTTATTCTAAGAAAACCTTGATCAAATATGCAGATAAATAATAAAAAATATATTAATATATACAAGCATACATGCATATATGAGGGGTGTGTAAATGTACATGTAAGTATATATATTAAAAGCAAAGCGATCCTTATTGTGGCGCGCATTCTCAGCTGATGCACATGGAAGGGACTGACCTGAAAGAAAAGCATCCCTTTTAATTTAGTTTATTAGAATGAAACGGAACTGCCCCACAGAACAAAAAATGGAAACAAAATTTGCTGAGACCAAACAAAGGTTTATCCAGAGGAAAATACAAATATAGAGACATTAAGGCCCTCATTACAACATTGGCGGTAAAAGCCGCTTACCGCCGTGCAGAAGACTGCCAACACACCGCCGCCGCTGCGGAATTCCACCACAGCTATTATGACCCACATGTCGGAATCCGCCAAAATTCAGACACCTACACAAGTCCGCCACACCAAAGGTCAGTGATAAACTGACGAAAACAAATTCTCCACCGTCATGCCAACAGAAATACGCCCACACTATCACGACACACGAATCCATGCGGCGGTCTTTCAACCGCGGTATTCCATTGGTGGTAAACACCGCTGCGCTCAAAATACAAACACTCTTACAAAACACAGCCACTTTGGACAATTTGAAATACACACACCTGATACACATACACACACCACTCCCACACACCCATTACAATATAAAACACACACCCACATCACCCACAAACCCCCACAACAAAAAATTCCGAAAGAAGGCCAGAGAGAGAGCACTAGCAAGAACAACAGCATTCACAGGCACACAACATCATCACCCACAGAACTTCCACGCACCTCACACAACACACCACTACATATCACCCCACATATCACCACACACTCCACCCCACACATCACCCCATGGCACCGCAAAGACACCCCAGGTTCTCGGAGGAGGAGCTCAGGGTCATGGTGGAGGAAATCATCCGGGTAGAGCCACAGCTATTCGGAGCACAGGTGCAGCTCACCTCAATTGCAAGGAAGATGGAGCTATGGTGAAGAATAGTGGACAGGGTCAACGCAGTGGGACAGCACCCAAGAAATCGGGAGGACATCAGGAAGCGGTGGAACGACCTATGGGGAAGGTGCGTTCCCTGGTCTGAAGACACCACCTGGCGGTTCAGAGGACTGGTGGCGGACCCCCACCTCCTCCCCCACAATTAACAACATGGGAGGAGCAGGTCTTGGCGATTCTGCATCCTGAGGGCCTCGCAGGTGTAGGTGGAGGAATGGACTCTGGTAAGACAAACCTTAACTATTACAACCCCCACCCTACCTGCATGCTATCACATACCACCACCTTCACCCTCACCCCCAGCAGCCCAACTCCTCACATATGTCCCAATATCACAAACCACCCATCCCAACACCAAGCCCTGCATGCAACAACAAAGCATGGACACACATCACTAAAGCATGCCCACTGCACATACCCATACAACCCCCTAAACCATCCTCACACAAGGTCCCACACAGGAATGCAAACACTGGGGTACACGGTCACCCACCCATTGCACACCATGACACACACAGATGTAATAACCATCCTTTTATACCCCTGCAGGACCCCTACCCAAAGTCACCGGACAGGAGGATCCACACATGTCCACACCACCAACAGAAGAGGCCCACAGTGATGACAACACCTCTGTCCAGCTGGATCTAGATGACCAGCCCGGCCCATCGGGGACCTCGGGACAGTCGGTTCACATCACACAGTTACAGGCCACTACAGAGCTTCCACCCTCTGGAAACACCAGCACAGGACCCACCCAGCGGGCCCATACCACCATCCCCAGGACACGCCAGTTAGCAGTGTGTCCACCACTACAGGGAACCCAGGATAACCCACTACCCCAACAACAACAGGGACCTTGGGGCAGTGGTAGTGGGCACACGGTCCAGGGGACGGAGGTCCAGGAACACAGGGGAACTGGGAGGGCTGCTGTGCGACAGGGGGTGGACAGGCCAAGGGAACCCACTCTCCACGAGGCCCTCTCCTCCATCATGGGAGCGTACCACCACTCCCAGGAGACGATGGCAACAGTACTGGCCAAGTTTCAGGAGACCCAGCGCCTGCAGGAGGAACAGTATATGGGCTTAATGGAGGAACTCAGAACCATCAGCTCCACCCTGGGCACCATCGTAGGGGTGCTGAAGGAAGTACACCAGGAGGGACACTGTGGCACTACAAGGGGCCCCTGACACTAGCATGGACGATGAACTGCCCACCACCTCCACCGGCGCTAGTGGACAGGAGGCACTGCCACAGGACCACCACACCAGCACCCCACCCCCTGCAGAGGGAGAACTACCCCGCAAACGGTCCCTAAGATCCAGGACAAAGTCAGAGCACGATGCCAAGACCCCCACCAAGAAATGAGACCACCCTGATTGTCATCCTACTGTCCCACTTTGTCACCCTGTCCATACTTAAACTGCCCCAGCTCCACTTCCTATGCCCATTTGGCCAATGCACCTGTGAGACTAATAGACTGGACTCTGCCATGGACATTCCTCCGCCATCACCCCTCACCATTTCACTACCCCCTCCAATATTGAGCACTTAAATAAACACCCTTAAAGCACAAAACAATCTGGAGTCTGTCTGTGATTTCAAAATAGTGTATTAGCAATTACAGTGACAAAATGCTCTTTCAAGTTTAATGTCAACATACCTATGTCACACAGCTCTAGTCCATGAGGAATCTAAGCAGATGTCACACATCTGTGAAATCGTAAGGGAAAGTGACAACTCAGTGACCATACACTGGGTGAAAAAGACACACAGTAGAGAGGTAGTAGTGTTAAAGTACATGTAGTAGGCAGGTCTGTACTGTTACCTGTGTCTCACTGGAAATATTGCTGGATCACTGAGTCCTTGTTGTGCATATCTTCTTCTTCTGCTTCCCCGTCTTCACTGTCCACAGGCTAAACAGCTGCAACAACACCGCCATCTGGACCATCCTCCTGCAGAAAAGGCACCTGTTGTCGCAAAGCCAAGTTATGAAGCATACAGCAGGCCACGATGATCTGGCACACCTTCTTTGGTGAGTAGAATAGGGTTCCACCTGTCATATGGAGGCACCTGAACCTGGCCTTCAGGCGGCCGAAGTTCCGCTCGATCACCCTCCTAGTTCGCCCATGGGCCTCATTGTAGCGTTCCTCTGCCTTTGTCCTGGGATTCATCACTGGGGTCAGTAGCCATGACAGGTTGGGGTAACCAGAGTCACCTACAAATGGTGAGGGATAACTGTTAGACACGCACTAACCTGCAGGGATATCCCCAGACCCAGACAACCATTCCCACTGACTTGCTTCCAGGTGCTCACC
Organism: Pleurodeles waltl; assembly: GCF_031143425.1. Lineage (NCBI taxonomy): Eukaryota > Metazoa > Chordata > Amphibia > Caudata > Salamandridae > Pleurodeles > Pleurodeles waltl. Next base: position 1,188,097,155 of record NC_090440.1, on the reverse strand, counting down.
TAATAGCCACACACGGTGCCTCTGGAGTTGACCCATCACATAAGGGATGCTGCTATTCTGCAGGATGTAGGCGTCATGCACTGAGCCAGGGAACTTGGCATTCACATGGGAGATGTACTGGTCTTCCAAACATACTATCTGTACATTCATAGAATGATAACTCTTCCGGTTTCTGTACACCTGTTCACTCCTGTGGGGGGGTACCAAAGCCACATGTGTCCCATCAATGGCACCTATGATGTTGGGGATGTGTCCCAGGCCATTGAAATCCCCTTTCACTGTAGGCAAATCCTCCACCTGAGGGAAAATGATGTAGCCCTGCATGTGTTTCAGAAGGGCAGACAACACTCTGGACAATACATTGGAAAACATAGGCTGGGACACCCCTGATGCCATGGCCACAGTTGTTTGAAATAACCCACTTGCAAGGAAATGGAGCACTGACAGCACCTGCACTTGAGGGGGGATTCCTGTGGGGTGGCAGATAGCTGACATCAGGTCTGGCTCCAACTGGGTACACAGTTGCTGGATTGTGGCACGGTCAAGCCTGTATGTGATAATCAAATGTCGCTCCTCCATTGTCGACAGGTCCACCAATGGTCGGTACACCGGAGGATGCCACAATCTCCTCATATGTCCCAGGGGACGGTGCCTATGAAGGACAACAGCGAGCACAGAGTCAAACAACTCAGAGGTACGTACCCACAGTTTACACAGAACAGCAATCATACACAAAAGGTGGCCTGTATGTGTGTTGAGTCTAGGCCTAGGTATGTGTGACGCATTCGGAAATGAAGCCATGTGGGCCCCTGAAATGGCGGTTGCCTGACCTGTAAAGTGGGACAATGGGATGTGAGGTAACTGGGCTGGCGTTGTACACCGTCGCGGTAGGTGGCTGAAGACCGCGGCGCAATGCTGCATTGGTTAACGTTGGACCCTATGGGTCCCAGGAGCCAATGGCGATGTACGCCGGCGGTGACGGTACGCACCGCCATGGACATGACCGCCATTTTCTCTCTGTTCAATCACTCGATACCTGATCTTCGACAGGAGAGGACCTACACTGCAAGTGCTGCTGTGACCTCAGTCTGGAAGAGACAATGGCTCGAGTGTCTGGGGAAAGGGCCCCTGACTTCACATCGGAGGAGTTGGAGAAGCTCGTGGATGGGGTCTTCCCCCAGTACACGCTACTCTACGGTCCTCCAGACAAACAGGTAAGTACACAGGGAGCATGTTGTATGGGCTATGCCTGTGTGGAGATGGATGGATGTAAGAAGGAAGGGGGGAGAGTGCTGCGTGCATGAAAAACGGTGAATGCATGTGCCACATGGTAATGGTAGGGATGGGGGCCAATCACTTTGACGGTGCAGTTGGTAATAACTTCTCTTTTTCCCCTGTACATTTCATGTAGGTCAGTGCCCACCAGAAGAATGATATTTGGCGTGCCATCGCCAAGGACTTCCGGACCCTGGGGATCTACCACAGACGGGGCACCCACAGCCGGAAAAGATGGGAGGACATTCGCCGCTGGAGCAAGAAGACGGCGGAGGCTCAGCTGGGGATGGCCTCCCAACGTGGGAGGGGTGCCCATCACACCATGACCGCCCTGATGTTCAGGATCCTGGCGGTGGCCTACCCGGAGTTGGATGGGCGCTTGAGGGCATCACAGCAGCCACAAGGGGGTGAGTACACTCTCATTCTGCTGACTTTACGCGCAGTGGAGGTGTCTGGGTGGGGGAGGTGGGCTGTGGGTTTCCCTAGGCCAGGGCGAGTTCCGTAGGCAAGGCCCCTCCGTAAGGCAGGCCATGTGGCACCCCAGCCCACCTCTGTAGAGTGCCAAGTACACCTAGTCATGCCCCTGTGTCAACTATGTGTGCAGATGTCGTCCATAGCCTTGTAGGCCATTTCCCAGAAATTGAACAGTGGAGCCCAAGAGCGTGGCGTAATGCAGGGGGCTTCTGTGTCTGTCGTGTCCGCCAACGGTAGCGGTAATGTCTGCACTCAACATGTCTTTCTTCTGTCTTCCCCCCCCCTTTTTGTGGTCTCCCTGTTCTTGTGTGCATTAGCATCATCAGGCAGAGGAGCAGTGGCACCGGAGCACGAGGGAGCTGCATCCCACATTGCCCTGGAGGGCGACACTACGGAGTCTGAATTCACCAGTGGGACGGAGGGTGAGGGGAGCTCCACGGCGGGGACATGGGCTGACACCAGCGACACGGACTCGTCCTCTCATGGGAGCTCCCTTGTGGTGGCAGCAACATCTGTTCCCCCCACATCTACAGGTACAGCTGCCACCCCCCCTACCAGCACCGCCCTCCCGGCAGCCCCTCAACCTTTGCCCTGTGCCCGCTCACCCAGGAGGGTGGGCATCACCTTCGCCCCAGGCACCTCAGGCCCTGCCCCAGTCACCCCTGCTGCCCTCAGTGAGGAGGCCATTGACCTCCTCAGGTCCCTCACTGTTGGGCAGTCTACTATTTTGAATGCCATCCAGGGTGTAGAGAGGCAGTTGCAACAAACCAATGCATTCCTGGAGGGCATTCATTCTGGTCAGGCGGCCCTTCAGCGAGCTTGTCAGACTCTGGCCTCAACACTGATGGCAGCCATTGTACCCGTCTCTAGCTTCCCCCCTCCAACTTCCTTCACCTGACCCAATCCCTTGTACCTCAGCCTATCCCAAGCACACCTACAGACCAACATGCACACACCTCAACACCCAAGGGGAGCTCAGGCAAACATAAGCACCACACATCCCACAGGCACTCACGCAAGCATCACACATATGCAGACACAGCAACATCCACTGCCTCCACTGTGTCCCCCTCCTCCTCTTCTTCGTCCTCCCTCCCAGTCTCGTCTACACTCCCACCTGCATGCACTATCTCTACAGCCACTACGTCCCTCTCCAGCACACCCACCACCACACCCCGCTCACATGCAGTCACCACCCCCACTACCATTCACACGTCCCCTGTGTCCTCTCCCAGTGTGTCTGTGACGCCCCATCCCAAGATACACAAACGCAGGCACACACCCACCCAACAGTGATCCACCTCACAACAGCCTCCAGCGCATGCACCTTCACCCAAAGTCACCAAACATACACCTCCTACAACCACCACCTCTTCCTCCACTCCCAAACCCCCTCCAGCTACCTGTCCCAGTGTGTCCCAAAAACTTTTCCTGTCCAACCTTGACCTCTTTCCCACACCTCCCCCACCCCGTCCGTCTCATAGGTCCCAAACTAGCACCTCAGCCACAACATCTCCGGGACCAGTGGTGCCTGTAGTCACCGGAATCTGTAGTGCACCGGCCACCAGGGCAGCCAGTGTGGCACGGAGCCCCAGCACAGACAGTCCCCCACCTGTGAAGCATCAGAAGTTGGCCAGTGCCCGGCAGGAGAGGGGGAAGACTCCAGCCACCAAAGCTGCTCCCAGGGGTCCCATTGGGAGTGTGGAGTAAGCTGAGACACCTTCTAAGGTGGGGAAGGGCCACAAGAAACCCGGCAAGTCTGGGAAGGGCAGCACGGCGGAGAAGACCGCCATCAGCCCAGCTGCCCAGGAGGCCACCACTTGCACCAGCCCAGCTGCCCAGGAGGCCACCGCCAGCACCAGCCCAGCTGCCCAGGAGGCCACCGCCAGCACCAGCCCAGCTGCCCAGGACGCCACCGCCAGCACCAGCCCCGCTGGGCCATGAAGGACCGCCAGCAAAAGGCCTGCTGGGCCATGAAGGACCGCCAGCAAAAGGCCTGCTGGGCCATGAAGGACAGCCAGCAAAAGGCCCGCTGGGCCATGAAGGACCGCCAGCACCAGCCCCGCTGGGCCATGAAGGACCGCCAGCAGCTGAGACCCTGCAATGGAGACCGCCATCTCAAGCACCTCTGAACAGGGTACCGCCATCTCAAGCACCGCTGAGCAGGGCACCGCCATCTCAAGCACCGCTGAACAGGGCACCGCCATCTCAAGCACCGCTGAACAGGGCACCGCCATCTCAATCACAGCTGAACAGGGCACCGCCATCTCAAGCACCGCTAGCCCAAGAGCGGCAGGGGCACTGACGCAACTGAGTCCGTCACGGGGTGAATGATGCACTCTGGGCACCATGCCCCCTCCAGAACCAGTGGAGACTGTCATCCACTACCTCTGTCCTCAACAGGATGAAGCACTCTGGGCACCATGCCCCCTCCAGAACCAGTGGAGAGATACATCCACTACCTCTGTCCTTAACAGGATGAAGCACTCTGGGCACCATGCCCCCTCCAGAACCTGTGGAGACTGTAATTCACTACATCTGTCCTTAACAGGATGAAGCACTCTGGGTACCATGCCCCCTCCAGAATCAGTGGAGACTGTCATCCACTTGCGAGACTGTGGCTTTGCACTCCCCAGGATTGAAGAGTGGGCAAGCCACCCACTGTAGAGACTTGAGAGACTGTGGCTTTGCACTCCCCAGGATGGAACAGTGGGCATGTGGCTCCCTCGTGAATTTGGCGTCATGCACTCAAGCGGCTGAGTTGCCCCCCCCTTTCCCTCCCCGTGAGGTGCCTGTTTTATTGGTATCTGATGTCCCTGCAGTGTTCTCTCCGTCATGGTCGGGGATCTTGTGTGGGCCTCGGCCATACCGTGTGGTCCCAGTGTTCCACAGACTTTCTTAGTGCACTACCTGGACTACTATGCTTGGTATATATTTTGTACATGGTGTATATATATATTTCTGCCTATTGTTTTTAATATGTTACACTAATTTTCTATTGTCTTTGCATTCTTCCAGAGGGTTTGGGGGGTGTAACTGTGATGTATTGATATGCATTTGTGTGTGTGGTAGTGGGTGAGGGTGGGGGTGTTGCATGTGTATGTCCCTGTTTTTCCCTCCCCCCTCCCCACTCCCCTGTGTCGTAGGTGCAGTACTCACTGTGGTCTTCTCCGCCGGCGATTGTGCTCCTGGTAGCGGAGCAGGAAGACTATCGCAGGTAGAATTTGGAGTTCTGGGTCCATGGTGTCCTCGTGGGGTGTGTTGAGGTGAGCGTTTTCCCTTCGAAATTCCTGTTTCCGCCGTGTTTTTATCTGAGTTGAATCCGCCCCGGAAAAGGTGGCGGATTGGCCTATCATAATAGTGTGGGCGGTACATTGTCTCCCGTCTGTCTGTTGGCGGTGACCGCCGCGCTGTTTGTTTGTACCGCCGTGGCGGTCGGAGTGTTAAAGTGGCTGTCTTTGTTGGCGGTGTCCGCCACGGTCGTAATTGCACATTTTTTACCGCCGGCCTGTTGGCGGTCTTACCGCCGCTTTAACACCGACCGCCAGGGTTGTAATGACCACCTAAGTCTGGTGAACAAAAAGCAAGGTCTCTAACGAGAACTGAAATATTGAATAAATCAGCAACAAGGAAAAAGAAGGAGGATCCGAACATAAGAATGGTGATGACATTTAGTAAAGAAAATCATCTATTCCTAAATATTCTTAACAAATATTGAGGCATAATAAAGAAAGATTCAGATATAGGCAAATTACATGGAGCAAAACCAACTATCACTTACAAAAAGGTTCCATCACTACAGGATCTCCTGGTAAGGAGTAATTTTCAAACTAACAAACCGCTGAATTGGCTAGAGGCACAAGGAAATGGCTTACATGTTGTGGAAAATGCAAAGCATGTTGGCTAGGCATAAACACTAAAGAATATAAAGATGGTAGAGGGAAGAAAATAGTGATTAATAAAAGGATCACATGCAACACTACTCATGTAGTGTATAGAAATAGAGTGTTTTTGTGGATTGCGGTATGTTGGCAGCATCATCTGCTCTCTGAAGAAACTAATTTTGAAGCAGATTAGAGCTGTCCAAAATAAAGATTTCAATTATGCCATGTCAAAACATTTATCCACACATGAAGGAAAAAACTGGACAAATATGAACTTTTTTGGCATTGCTAGTATTGATAAAAGTAAGAGGAGGAGACCGTGAATTAAAATTAAGATGCTTAGAATCACAGTGGATTATAAGACTACGGACTAAGACCCCGAAGGGTCTAAATGGGGATGAAGTACTTTACAGTCATTTATAAATAACATAAAAAAGAAAAATATGATTATTATAAATAAGGGAATGAAACAAATTGACAGACACTGTAATTATGAGCTCTTCATGAAAATGATGGTTAAAATATGGGGCAATCGAGCTGAAAGTAAAATTGAATAATATCTTGAAATTAGTGAGCCCAGACACATGAGAATAGTATGATTACGGACAAAATAAGGCATTTAATTAGTAGAGAGAACAAATAAGGAGAGGATGGTGACATTGTTTGAAAAGGAATTTTTTATTTTTAACTTTATTTTTAATGTTTATTGAAGAATGTTAGTTGTGATTTTATGGAGAATTTATATGAAATGATTTAAACAATTGAAGTAGATTCTGTAGTATTTTACTACGTTTCCCTTAATGCATTGTTAGAGAGGTACTTGTAACAGTATAAAAACGAGACATAGAAGATGTACTCACAAACTGTGAACAAGACCTGCTGGTTGAAACGCGTTGGTGGAGGATTTGGTGTTGTATTGCTTAATTAACAAAAGGATCAACTCTCCCGGAGTGCTACGGATTTACCATTTGTATTACAATTGTTTGCTTGGAGTAAGTATATATGTATATATTTAGGGCCTGGTTTCTATAGGAAAACCACTTTTGGTTGTGCCCATAACTTTGGCGCTGTTTGATAAATTTACATGAATTTTTCAAAATTAGTATGACAGTTACTTCAGCTTATGTCTTGGACCTTGACATTTTCGGGGTAATTCCTAAAGCAGGGATTGAGAAAAATGGGGGATACAAAACTTATTTTCCCATACAGTTTGTGGGCACAACTACAGCCCAAAATGATAAAAGGAATTATAACAAATGTATGCAGGAAACTAGACCTCAATGCGCAGAACATGCTTTTTGGTATTTTGTGTTCATCTGTTCAGTAGTTTTTAATTTATTAAAGGAAAACGAAATAAAGATATCTGGGCGGAGCCTAAGGACAGATCCCATGGGGAGATCTGATTGGCTTCATTTATGAAGTGCTGGCAGTCATCTTGGAACCAATATCCATGAGAGCACCCATTGAAATGCATTGTAGTGAGTGGCAGGTTTTGAGGGTCACTAAAATGAGAACATATGAAGGGTGATAACAGATTTTGTTTACAATGTAAACCAGTCGTTGATGGTACATACTAATTTTAGAAATTGTGGTTTGTTCTAAGGTGATTTTATCCCATGAAAAAGCCTTGTGCTTGGATTTCATGAATCATGCTGAGAGAAAACCGTTCTGTCATGATTTCCACATAGAGGTTATCAAAGGTGCACCAGAAGCTAAAATGAGAGCACATATTCTGTAAATTCACACTATTTTTCTCAGCCATATGAGAATGAAGTCTGACATTCTCAGTAAAAAATGAATTTTATGGCAAGACCAGAAGCTCCTATTATGCTTTCTTAAATCTTGCAAATTTTAATAGCAGCAGTCAAGTATAGACAAAGAAAAAACTACAAATTCCATGAGGCAGAGGACTGCAGCCAATCGGATTGAAACAATAGTATCAGAACATATGCTAACCAATCACAACTATGCACCTCTAATAATAGCTTACCTTGACTGAGAACAGCCCTCTTTTCTTGCTGCTCGCAGTGAAGTTAAGTACTTCAAGTATCTCATTACTCTAAACTCAATTGTCTCACATTATGTGTGGTGTGTTGTTTTAGTGTTTATACTTATTAACTTATATTTCTTGCATGCGTTAGTTGGCACGTTGCTGCATTCCAAAACCGTTTATATCATTAATGCGTGCAGACACGCTAAACCGCATTTTTCAGTCCGCATTGATCATTTTTTCTACTTTGTGGACTGAGAACTGATGTCACTACTACCTGTTTCCTTTCCGGTACTCTTTTCAGTCACCTCATTCCTTTCAACAGTGGTGATCTTTCAAGAGCCGGTTTTCCACCTTGGAGCAGAATGAGCAGTAATCCTTTCTGTCTCGCTTCTGTCTGTTCCTCCCTGGGGACCGGCATAAGCTCCTGCTGCTGCTCTCCTCTCACTCGCTCTCCTCAGAGAGTCATCAGGTGACCCTGCCTACATGGGGAGTTTACTAGGTCTTTCTGTATTTTGAAGGGTTTAACCCTCTCCTGGACTGTAATATTTTATTATTTAATCTATATATTTGAGTCGATTTTACTATTTCAAGAATGGAGATTGACAGCTCTTCTTTAATCCATCCAGACAATGAGGATGATGATTCATTAAAAGATAATTTGAATCAATTTATTCATAGTTCAGTGGAAAAGGTAGTTTCTGCCTCTATGGATAAATATTCAAAAAATATTGAAAAAGTCTGTTAACAACAAAATGTCAAAGACTCTGTTGGCCCATTCTGTGGGGGATAGCAGAAAGCGCCATTCTTCATCCTCAACTATGTTTAATTCCAAAAAAGAAAGACTGGTGGCGCTACAGACTCAGAAGGCTCTCCATCAAAGGCAGAGTACGCAGTTCCTCACAGACATCCTTCTAAGGAGTGAAATAAACAGAATAATAAGGAAAAATCATCATCTCGTAACTGCAAAAATAAAACTAAACATAATTCTTCCCCAATTTTAAAATCTTATTTTCCTGATACAGATGACAATATGGGTGCTGTTGATTCAGCTAAAGACAAAAATAAAGACGCACACATCTTACCGGTTTTATCCCCTAAACAATCTAAGGGGGTCATTCCAACCCTGGCGGTCGGTGATAAAGCGGCGGCCAACCCGCCAACAGGCTGGCGGTCCAAAAAATGGAATTCTGACCCTGGCGGGAACCGGCAACACAGCCCGCCACTTTAACACTCCGACCGCCACGGCGGGACAGACAAACAGCGCGGCGGTCACCGCCAACAGGCAGGCGGCAGACATTGTACCGCCCACAGTATCACAACTCACCAATCCGCCACCTTTTCCGGGGCGGGAGCCCCGCCGATAAAAACACGGTGGAAACAGACTACGAACGGGAAAACGCTCACCTCTATACACTCCACGAGGACGGAGGACAGCATGGAACCCGAATTAAACATCCTACCAGCTCTTGTATACCTGCTCATCTACCACGAGTACGAACTCCGGCGCAGAAGACAACGGTGAGTACTGCACCTACGACACAGGGGAGGGGGGAGGATGAAAGGTTACGGGCACACACATACGCCCCCCCCCCATCTATCAACATACCAATGCAGAGCAACAACTGAGTGACTCCCCCCAACCCCCCCTAAAAAATGCAAAGACATAATAAAATTTTAAATTTAATTTATGTAAAATTAGGTTCATTGAAGTCATGGAAAATTATCGTTATGAAATATCAAATCAAAAATCATGAACAGTGCGAAAGCTATGTACAAAGTCAATAAGTCCTGCTCAGTGTGTCAAATATCCACAGTCCGTGGGCCAATGTGTATCAAACACATGGGCAAAGCCCACACAGGAGACCTGAGTCCGTTGGAGAGAACACTGCTGGGGCATCAGATGACAAAACTACAGGCACCTCAGGGGGAAGGGAAGGGGGGGCACCTCAGCCACAGGGGTCCACGACGCCAGAACCACGAAGGGGTCACCATGCCCACTGTCCCATCCTGGGGAGTGCAAAGCCACAGTCCATCAGGTGGATTACAGACTCCACTGGTCATGGAGGAGGCAGGGTGCCCCGAGTGCAGCGTGAACACTAGCTCGACACAGAACCAGCACTGTCAATGGGCCAGCGGTGCATGACAGGAAGGGCCCAGCGGAGCGGTGCTTGAGACGGCGGGGCCCAGCGGAGCGGAGCTTGACAGGAAGGGCCCAGCGGAGTGGTGCTTGAGACGGCGGGCCCAGCGGAGCGGTGCTTGACAGGAAGGGCCCAGCGTAGCGGTGCTTGAGACGGCGGGGCCCAGCGGAGCGGTGCTTGACAGGAAGGGCCCAGCGGAGCGGTGCTTGACAGGAAGGGCCCAGCGGAGCGGTGCTTGAGACGGCGGGGCCCAGCGGAGCGGTGCTTGACAGGAAGGGCCCAGCGGAGCGGTGCTTGACAGGAAGGGCCCAGCGGAGCGGTGCTTGAGATGGCGGGGCCCAGCGGAGCGGTGCTTGACAGGAAGGGCCCAGCAGAGCGGTGCTTGAGACGGCGGGGCCCAGCGGAGCGGTGCTTGACAGGAAGGGCCCAGCGGAGCGGTGCTTGAGACGGCGGGGCACATGCTTGACAGGAAGGGCCCAGCGGAGCGGTGCTTGACAGGAAGGGCCCAGCGGAGCGGTGCATGAGACGGCGGGGCCCAGCGGAGCGGTGCTTGACAGGAAGAGCCCAGCTGAGCGGTGCTTGACAGGAAGGGCCCAGCGGAGCGGTGCTTGAGACGGAGGGTCCCAGCGGAGCGGTGCTTGACAGGAAGGGCCCAGCGGAGCGGTGCTTGACAGGAAGGGCCCAGCGGAGCGGTGCTTGACAGGAAGGGCCCAGCGGAGCGGTGCTTGAGAGGGCGGGGCCCAGCGGAGCGGTGCTTGACAGGAAGGGCCCAGCGGAGCGGTGCTTGAGACGGCGGGGCCCAGCGGAGCGGTGCTTGACAGGAAGGGCCCAGCGGAGCGGTGCTTGACAGGAAGGGCCCAGCGGAGCGGTGCTTGAGACGGCGGGCCCAGCGGAGCGGTGCTTGACAGGAAGGGCCCAGCGGAGCGGTGCTTGAGACGGCGGGGCCCAGCGGAGCGGTGCTTGACAGGAAGGGCCCAGCGGAGCGGTGCTTGACAGGAAGGGCCCAGCGGAGCGGTGCTTGAGACGGCGGGGCCCAGCGGAGCGGTGCTTGACAGGAAGGGCCCAGCGGAGCGGTGCTTGAGACGGCGGGGCCCAGCGGAGCGGTGCTTCAGACAGCGGGCCCTGTTCAGCAGTGCCTGTCTTCACGGCGGGGCCCTGTTCAGCGGTGCCTGTCTTCACGGCGGGGCCCTGTTCAGCGGTGCCTTTCTTCTCGGCAGGGCCCTCTTCAGCGGTGCCTTTCTTCGCGGCGGGGCCCTCTTCAGCGGTGCCTTTCTTCACGGCAGGGCCCTGTTCAGCGGTGCCTTTCTTCTCGGCGGGGCCCTCTTCAGCGGTGCCTTTCTTCACGGCGGGGCCCTCTTCAGCGGTGCCTTTCTTCACGGCGGGGCCCTCTTCAGCGGTGCCTTTCTGCACGGCGGGGCTCTCTTCAGCAGTGCCTTTCTGCACGGCGGGGCCCTCTTCAGCGGTGCCTTTCTTCTCGGCGGGCCCCTCTTCAGCGGTGCCTTTCTTCACCGCGGGGCCCTCTTCAGCGGTGCCTTTCTGCACGGGGGGGCCCTCTTCAGCGGTGCCTTTCTTCACGGCGGGGCCCTGTTCAGCGGTGCCTTTCTTCTCGGCGGGGCCCTCTTCAGCGGTGCCTTTCTTCACGGCGGGGCCCTCTTCAGCGGTGCCTTTCTGCACGGCGGGGCCCTCTTCAGCGGTGCCTTTCTTCTCGGCGGGGCCCTCTTCAGCGGTGCTTTTCTGCACGGCGGGGCCATCTTCAGCGGCGCTTGTCCAGTCATTCAAGGGAGCCAGACCTGGCCAGGACTCCCTGCTTAGTCGCCCTCCGACCGTGCATTTGCTGGACCCTTCGGTGACGGAGTCCTGGGCCCGTGGGTGTCCTCCCTCACACCCGGGATGGGTCGTGCTCCCTCGTGCTCGCGCTCCTGGTCCGCGCCCCTGCTGGCTGACTTCTCCGCCCTGCTGCCCTTGCCCTCCTTCGATGAGGCTCTCTGGCCCTTGCCTCCCCTGGATGTTGTGGCAGGTGACGGCCCAGGACTTTGCTCCTTGGGGGCAGCCGTGTCAGTCTTCTCGCGGCGGCCCTTGATTTTACGGGTCCTCTTTCCGGGGGGGTGCTGGCTGTCCCCTTGCTGCTGGACAATGTATCAGTGCTGGGAAAGGGTGGACTCCAAAACCCGTGCACAATGGTGACACTTGAAGCAGGGCTGGTGGTGGCTGAGGTGCTCTTGGGACTCTTAGCAGATGGAGGGGGTGGGTCAGGTGGGGCAAAGAGGTTAAGTTTGGAGAGGTAAAGTTTTTTAGGACCAATGGAAAGGGTAGGTGTAGTGGGTATGGGAGTGGAGGAAGAGGATGTGGTTGTAGGAGAGTCAGATGTGCTGTCTTTGGGTGCAGGTGCTTGTGACGTAGGCTGTCGTGAGGTGGTTGGCTGTTGGGTGGGTGGCTGCCTGCGTTTGTGTGTCTTGGAAGAGGGGGTGACAGACACAGTGGGAGAGTACACAGGGGACGTGTAAATGGCAGTGGGGGTGGGGACTGCACGTGTGCGTACTGTACTGGAGGGTGTGCTGGTGATGGAAGTACTGGCTGATGGTGGTGTGCATGCAGGTGTGAGTGGAGACGTCACAGGGAGGGAGGAGGGAGACGAGGAGGAGGGGGACACAGAGGTGGTAGTGACTGTTGCCATGTCTGCATCTGGGTGTTGCTTGGGTGAATGCTTGTGTGATCTGTGGTGCTTATGTCTGGATGAGCTGCCCTTGGGTGTTGAGGTGTGTGCAGGCTGGTCTGATGGTGTAGATGGGATAGGCTGAGGAACAGGAGACAGAGACAGGATGGAGGCAGTTAGAAGAGGGAGGCTGGAAACAGGGACAATGGCTGCCGTCAGTGCTGAGGCCAGAGCATTGAACGATCGTTGATGGGCAGCCTGACCCGAATGAATGCCCTCCAGGTATGCATTGCTCCAATGCACCTCCTTCTCTACCCCCTGGATGGCATTCAGAAGGGTAGACTGCCCAACAATGATGGTCTGTAGGAGGTCAATGACCTCCTCACTGAGGGCAGCAGGGGTAACAGGGGCAGGGCCTGAGGTGCCTGGGGCGAAGGAGATGCCCACCTTCTTGGGCGAGCGGGCACGGAGCGAAGGCTGAGGGGCTGCTGGGAGGGCGGAGCTGGTGCGCTGGGTGGCGGCTGTACCTGTAGAGGCGGGGGGCCCGGATGTTGCCGCCACCGCTAGGGAGCTCCCTTCTGAGGACGTGTCGGTGTCGCTGGTGTCACCACGGGTCCCCGTTGTGGTGCTCCCCTCGCCCTCCGTATCACTGGTGACCTCGGTGTCTGTACCATGGCCCACCGGGGCCTTGTGAGTTGCAGCTCCCTCGTGCTCCGATGCCAATTCTCCGCCGCCTGATGATGCTAATGCACACATGCACAAGAAGATAAAGAAAAAGGGTGGGGGGAGAAATAAAAACAGGTTGAGTGCATGCATTGTCAACACTGTTGGCGGAGAGGACAGACACAGGAGCCTCATGCACTACGCCGCGCAATCGGGGTACACTACTCAGTACTTGTGACTAGGCCAACAGGTCTATGGACAACAAATGCGCACATGGGTGATGCTGGACCATGGATTGCTGTACTTGGCACCCTACAGAGGTGGGGGGCGGGGGCACAGGGCCATGCCTAAAGGAGGGGACTACACTACAGAAAGCACCCCGGCCTAATGTCACCCACAGCCCTCCTCCCCCACCCAGACGCCTCCACTGCGTGTAAAGATAGCAGAGTGTGCTGGTACTCACCCCCTTGTGTCTGCTGTGATGTCCTCACGTGCCCATCCAAATCGGGGTAGGCCACCGCCAGGATCCGGGACATCAGGGGGGTCAAGGTACGACTGGCACCCCTCCTACGTTGGGAGGCCATCCCCAGCAGTGACTCGGCGGTCTTCCTGGTCCCGCGGCGGATGTCCTCCCACCTCTTTCGGCAGTGGGTGCCCTGTCTGTTGTGGACCCCCAGGGCCCGGACTTCCTTGGCGATGGCACGCCAAATGTCGACTTTCTGATGGGCGCTGACCTATTTGACATGTACAGGGTGGGAAAGGAATTTTCATCATTTTTCTGCATGTTAGATGTGATTGCCCCCCCTTCCCCAACCCTGCCATGTGGCACATGCTCTCATCTGTCGTGCCTTGCACTCCTCATTTGCTCCCCACCCCACCATCTTACATCCACCATACACAACCCAGGCATAGCCCATTCAACGTGCACCCAGTGTACTTACCTGTTGGTCTGGAGGACCGTAGAGTAGCGCATACTGGGGCAGGACCCCATCCACAAGTTTCTTCAACTCTTCTGAAGTGAAGGCAGGGGCCCTTTCCCCAGTCGCAGCAGCCATTGTCTCTTCCAGACCGAGGTCACAGCAGCACTTGCAATATAGGTCCTCTCCTGTGTATGGTCAGGTCTCGAGTGGCTAAGCAGATAGAAAATGGCGGTCACCGCCGCGGTGCGTACCGCGACCGCCGGCGCACATCGTCATTGGCTCCTGAGACCCATAGGGTTCAATGTTAACCAATGCGCCTTCGCACTGCGGTCCTGGACCGCCTACTGCCACGGTGTGCCACGCCAGCGCGTTGACCTCATATCCCACTGTCACACTTCTCAGGTCAGGCAGCCGCCATTACAAGGGCCCACATGGCTTAATTGCTACTGCGTCACACAGGCCTAGGCCTTGCATTGCCACTCATACAAGCCTTTCAATGCATAGCGATTCGTGTACTGTGCAAGCTGGGTGAACGTACCTGTGGGTTGCTTGACTCTGTGCTCCATGTTGTCCTTCCTAGGCACCGTCCGCTGGGACTTGCGAGGAGAAGGATGAATCCTCCCGTGTACCGACCGCTGATGGACCTGTCGACAATGGAAGAACGACATATTATACTTCGATACCGACTTGACCGAGCCACTATACATGAACTGTGTGCCCAGCTGGAGCCTGACCTGATGTCCCCCATCCGCCAACCCACAGGGATTCCCCCTCTGGTGCAGGTTCTGTCAGTACTCCATTTTTTGGCAAGTGGGTCTTTTCAGACAACAGTGGCCATGTCATCAGGGATGTCTCAGCCTATGTTTTCTAAGGTTTTGTCCAGAGTGTTGTCTGCCCTGATGAAATACATGCGGAGATACATTGTTTTCCCTGAGGAGGGTGATTTGGCCACTGTGAAGGGTGATTTCTATGCCCTTGGACATATCCCCAACATCATTGGTGCCATTGATGGGACCCATGTGGCTTTAGTACCCCCAAAAGACGATGAGCAGGTGTACAGAAATCTAAAAAATTACCATTCGATGAATGTCCAGGTGGTCTATTTGGCTGACCAGTACATCTCCCATGTAAATGCCAAGTTCCCTGGATCAGTGCATGACGCGTATGTCATGCGAAATAGCAGCATCCCTTATGTGATGGAACAGCTACAGAGACACCGTGTGTGGCTAATAGGTGACTCTGGTTACCCCAACCTGCCTTGGCTATTGACCCCAGTGAGGAATCCCCGGACCAGGGCAGAGGAACGCTACAATGAGGCACATGGGCAAACTAGGAGGATTATAGAACGGACCTTCGGGGTCCTGAAGGCCAGGTTTAGGTGCCTGCATATGACAGGTGGATCCCTAATGTACTCACCAAAGAAGGTGTGTCATATCATCGTGGCCTGCTGTATGCTTCACAATCTTGCATTGCGACGCCAGGTGCCTTTCCTGCAGGAGGATGGTCCAGATGGTGGTGTTGTAGCAGCTGTGGAGCCTGTGGAGAGTGAAGAGGAGGAAGACGACGGGGACGACACGGACAACAGGGACACAGTTATTCAACAGTATTTTCAGTAGCACACAGGTAAGAATCACCCACGCCTTTTTACATTTACTTCTGCCCTCCTGCATCTCTACTTTCAGTGTTTCCCCCCAGTTCCTTTTAGCTGATTTTTGACTTTCCCTTCCCTTTTCAGAGCTGTATGACCCACAGCGTGACTGCTGCTTTGTTTGACCATGGACTAATGCTTATAGACATTGGTATGTTGTCATCACAATGTGACTGAACATTATTGCACCGTTATGTGTAATACATTTGTAAAGAATACAAGCAGACTCCTGATTTTTGAAGTGCAATTGTGATTTATTTTAAGTGCTGCATATGGGTCCATGATAGTAAAACGTGATGGGTGGGGGTGGAGTAATGTCCATGGCAGAGTCCAGTTCTCAGTCGCACAGGTGCATTGTCCATATGCCTGTGGAAGGATGGATCAGGGGCAGTTCAAGGTTGGACAGGGTGACAATGTGGGACAGTGGGATGACATCAGGGGGTATCTTATGCTGGCGGGGGTCTTGGCATCCTACTCTGTCTTTTTGTGTGATCTCAGGTTCCGCTTGCGGGGTGGTTGATCTTCAGCAGGAGGTGGGGTTCTGGTGGCCTGTCATTGTGTGGGGGCCTCCTGTCCACTAACGCCGGCGGAGGTGGTAGGCTGTTCGTGGTCCGGGCTAGTGACAGGGGCCCTTTGGGGTGCCACATGGTCCCGCAATGTGGTGACTATCTGGTTGAGGGCCAGGACGATGGTCCCCATTGCGGAACCGATGTTCCTGAGTTCGTCTCGGAACCCCATGTACCGTTCCTCCTGCTGTGCCTGGATCTCCTGGAACCTGGCCAGTACCGTCGCCATCGTCTCCTGGGAGTGGTGGTATGCTCCCATGATGGTGGTGAGGGCCTCTTGGAGAGTGGGTTCCCTGGGCCGGTCCACCCCCTCTCGCACAGCAGCCCTCCCAGTTCCCCTGTTTCCCCGGGCTGGTCATCAGGTTCTAGGTCGACAGAGCTGCTGTCATCACTGGGGGCCTGTTCTGGGGGCGGGATGGACAAATCTGGACCCTCCTGGCCGGTGTGTTGGCGTTCGGGCCCTGCAGGGGTAAAAGAGTATGGTTATTGCTTCTGTGTGTGCCATGGCGTGCGATTTGTGGGTGCCCATGTCCCCCAGTGCTGGAATTCCCTTGTGGGAGGAGTTGTGAGGGTGGTTTGTGGGGGGGGGATGGGTATGTGCAGTGGTCATGCTTAGGTGATGGGTGTCCATGGTTTGTGTTGGCATTCAGGGATTGGTGTTGTGTTGGGTGGGTTGTGCTGGTTAGACATTGGCAGGGAGGATGTGTGCTGGGGGTGGGGGGTGAGGGTGGGGGTGTGGGTTGGCATGCTGGTGGTTGGGGGGGGTAAGGTAGTTGAGATTAGACTTACCAGAGTCCATTCCTCCGCCTACTCCAGCGAGGCCCTCAGGATGCAGGATGTTCAAGACCTCTTGCTCCCATGCTGTGAATTCGGGTGGAGTGGGTGGGGGTCCGCCGCCAGTCTTCTGCACAGCGATGTTGTGTCTTGACACCATCGACCGCACCTTCCCCCGTAGGTCGTTCCAGCGCTTTCGGATGTCTTCCCGGTTTCTGGGATGCTGTCCCACAGCGTTGACCCTGTTGACGATCCTTTGCCATAGCTCCGCCTTCCTGGCAATGGTGGTGTGCTGCACCTGTGTGCCGAATAGCTGGGGCTCTACCCTAATTAGTTCCTCCACCATGACCCTGAGTTCTTGGTCCGAGAACCTGGGGTGTCTTTGGGGTGCCATGGGGTGGTGTGGGGTGGTGTTTGTGGTGATGAGTGTGGTGTGTGTGGTGGTGTGTGGTGTTTTGTGCGTGGATGTAGTGTGGGTGATGATGTTGTGTTCCTGTGTGTGTTGGGGTTTTCGATAGCTGTGCTCTCTCTCTCGCCTTCTCTCCGAATTTCTAGTAGTGGGGGTTTGTGGGTGATGTGGGTGTGTGTTTTTTAGTTGATTGGATGTGTGGGAGTGGTGTTTGTATGTGTATCAGGTGTTTGTATTTCAAATTGTCCAATGTGGCTGTGTTTTGGAGCTGGGTGTGTATTTTGACCGCGGCGGTGTGTACCGCCAAAGGAATACCGGGGTTGAAAGACCGCTGCGTGGATTCGTGGGTCGTAATGGCATGGGCGTGTTTGTGTTGGCGTGACGGTGGAGGTTTGGTCATCTCCAGTTTATCGCTGACTGCTGATGAGGCGGCCTTCCGTGGATGTCGGGTTTTTGGCGGCTTGGCAGTTGTGGGTCAGAATGACCGTGGCGGTTTACCACGGCCGCGGCGGTAGAATGGCGGTCTTCTGACCGGCGGTAAGAGCTTTTTACCGCCGAGGTCAGAATGACCCCCTAAGTCTGCTACTGTTGATACCGCCAAACCTAAATTTGTTTCAGATCCAGAAAGGGTTCCTATGTTCTGCCCTAATGACATACGACACCCTAATTATACAGAGTGATTCCCAACAGACCACGTAGGTGAGCATGTGGCTTCCAGACTTTGCCCTCCTTTGGATAAAAAAAACATTACCTAAATTAAGATCTGAATGCCCTTACCCTTCTCTTCCTTAAAAAATTACAACTACCCCAGTATTGACCCAGCCTTTTTAACTCTCTTTTCTAAGTTTGGTATGGACCCACGTAAGGGTGTCGATAAGGCAAAGTCCACGACCCCAGGACAATTTATTAGCCTTTGTGGGTCCCCTCACCCGTATTTTTGATTTAGCAGAAGAGGCAAGACTGGATGACATTCCTATAAACCCAGATGACCTTTCTCTATGGGTAAAGTGTTCTTTTGCCTACTAGGAAATGCCAACTTCGCTATCACTCATGAGCGCAGAAAGGGGCTTCTATTAAAACTGGACTCTAAATTAGTAAATTTAGCGGCTGTAGATCCAGGCATTAAGGCAGATGAACTTCATTTCAGAGATTCTTTTGTTAAAGACAACCAAATATGTCTCCACCTTTGCTTCATTGGATAAAGCCCAACAATCCTCAAAGAAAATGTTCACACATCAGGATTTTTCCAGGTCCAGCAGAGGCAGGAACCTCTTTGCCAGCCAATCCTACAACAACCAAGGTTCCAGAGGTTTCTTCAGTTCTATCCACAGAGAAGCAGAGGTTTCTGTGGTGAGGCAACAAAGCTTCCAGATATGCCTACCAACCAGGTGAGCCCAGTGTCTGGCCTTTCGCCAGTAGGAAGTCGTATTCGTCTTTTTCTTCCAAATTGTCATACAATAACTTCAGATCTATGGGTTCTAGACACAGTTCAAGGTAATCTACTCAGAACCTTTTCAACCAATACTTCCTCATCCTCCTCATTTCTCTTCCAAAATGACATTTGTAATTTCCCTAGAGATTCAGGCCCTCATTAGGAGTTAGGCGGGTGCAAAAGGCTGCCCGCCAAACTCCTGCAGTTCAAGAGACTGCCAGTGTGGTCTCCTTCACGCTGGTCCTATTGTGGGTTTCCCCCTGGGCCAGGATGCAGGAACACAGTTTCTGCACACTGGCCCAGCCGGAAACGCCCAACAACATTGATGCCGGCTCATAATAGAGCCGGTGGCAATGCTGTTGTGTGTTGGGTGCACGAGCACCCGTCACGCAAATCCGCAACGGGGCTGGCCTGGCGGACGAACACACTGCTGATGCCAAGTGCATGTACAGTGCAGGGGCCCTTGTGACCCCCAGCACCCCTTCTCTGCCAACATGTACATGGTGGTGAAACCGCCATGTAAACGCCGGCGGAGAGAGGGGTCGTAATCTCCAGGGCAGTGCTGCTTGCAGTGCTGCCCTGGCGGATTGGGAACACCGTCACTGCTATGCTATCTGGCGGCCGAAAAGTGGCAGTGCCGGTGTTCCGATTGTGGCACTTTTGCCACAGTTGTAATGTTGCAGTCAGACCACTGCTATGGCGGCAGTCCGAATGTGACCCGGCAGTCTGGTGACTGTCCGGGTCATAACAAGGCCCTCAGTCTCTCTCACAAAAAGAAGTAATTTCTTCATGCCATCTCAACCAGTCCGGTTTCATAAGTTATATTTTTCTACTACAAAAGAAAAGCAAGAAAATTAGACCCGTTTTCAACCTCAAACACTTCAACCAATTTGTAGTGTATCGTCATTTCAAAATGGAAGCTATTATTCATCTCAGAGACTCTCTTTTTCTTCACGATTGGATGGTTTGCTTGGACTTACAAGATGATTATCTTGCGGTCACAATTCATCCTTCATACAGGGAATATATTCAATTTCAATGGCTAGGCCACTCTTATCACTTTACATATCTCCCTTTCGGTCTATCTTCAGCTCCTTGGTGCTTCACCAAATTAATGCAGCCCGTAGTCACCTTCCTCAGGTCTCAAGGGATAAGACTGAATATTTATCTCGATGAAATACTCATTATGAGCCAAAGCATAACCTCCTTACAGAACCATATTCATCTAACCTGTTCTCTCCTTTCAGATGGAGGTTTCTTGATCAACAAAGAGAAATCTCTTCTATCTCCTACTCAAAAGAATTTCTAGGTTTCCTCATAAATTCAAACTAAGCTTCTTTGCATCTCCTTTCAGCAAAAGTAAAGTTAATAAAATCCGAGATTCTTCAAAGCTTACGCAGCTCGGTCCTCTCACTCAGATCCCTAACAAGGATAGTGGGTCTACTCTCTTCTTCAATCCAAGCTATATTCCCAGGTCCTCTTCATTATCGAGCACTTCAGAGATTAAAAATTTGTCATCTCCTAAAAGGTCTTTCTTACTCAGACAACATTTCTCTAGACCAACATTCTCAACTAGAGTTGCAATGGTAGATAGACCATTTAGATGCCTGGAATAGAAGGGCTATCTTTGCATCAGCCCAAGACCTTGTATTAGAATCAGATGCAAGTCGCACAGGCTAGGGCACCTGCTGTGGACCAATATCGACTGGAGGTTCATGGTCGTTAGAGGAGTCCAACTTGCACATCAATTATTTAGAGATGCTTGCAGGCTCATTTACCATCAGAAATCTTGCAAAGAACAAAATAGGTTGTTCCATTCTTCTCTGTATGGACAACATCTCTGCCGCCCAATACATAAACGATCTAGGCGGCACCAGATCCAAACCCCTTGTGGAATTGGCAAAAGCTTTCTGGAATTTTTCCTGTTAAAACAAATTTATGTTTCTGCCCAATTTCTTTCAGTAACGGATTGGCATTCCCAACACCTTTAGGATTCCAGCAATTGGAAACTCTACCCTTCAACAAACTTCAGCAAAAGTGATGTCCTTTACACATAGATCTCTTTGCGTCACGTCTCAACTCTCATTTTCCTCAATTCTTCGGCTGGCACCCAGACCTCTTAGCACTATCCTCAGAAGCTTTCTTACAGGAGTGGTCAACTTCAACAAACTACACCTTTCATCATTTTGTCATGATAAACAGAGTTCTTGCACAAGTCAGACGCCAGCATGCATCTGTAGTCCTAATAACCCCTTTTTGATAATCTCAAGAATGGTTCCCTCCTCTTCTGGAATTAGCCAACCACTTTCCACTTCTCCTACCTTCTTTTCTGGAGCTTCTCCTTGATCGTCTAAACCAACCTCACAATCTAATTATAGACAATTCCTTTACCCCTCAGCTTGGAAAATAACAGGAGTTCCCAACCTTGTTCTCTTATTTCGACAGAAGCTTCAAACTATATCAATATTTCATGGGCTCTGGGAGCAACAAAGGCTTACAAGTCAGCTTGTCTTTATAGTCAAGCTGGGGTTTTGGAAAACATATCGATCCCTTTTCAGTGGATGTACTCTTTATTAACACCTTCTTGGCAGCTGAAGCCAGCAGGGGCAAAACACATTGAATGATAAATTTATATAGATCAGCTATCTTTATCAGTCACCCTTACATCAATGGAAAACCAGTGGGTGAACATCCATTCATTTGCCTTCTTTTATGGGGAGTAAAAGTTTGTAATCCTCCTGCACCTAAATATAGTTCTTGTGGGATGTCAATGTTGTTTTCAAACCAATTTTATGATAATATGTCTCTCTCACTTAAAATGTTATCAACTAAACTTACTATGTTGTTATGTTTGATATCCATTGAACGTCTTTCAGATGTTAGAGCTTTGGATATTTCCTCTAGACAATTTACTCCATCAGGCGTTTTGTTCACTGTGCATTGACGTACTAAAAAAAAAAATTCCACTGTGTTCTCTCACTACTTTCACAATCAGCTTAGGCTTTGTGTGAGTCAATCACTTAAAGGTTTAGGAACAAAGGTCTGATGATCTAAGCATGTCATCTGCGACATAACTTTTGATCTCCTTCAGAAACCCTTGGAAACCTGTTTCCTACCCATCCCTGGCTCGTTGGGTTAAAATGATTAAGCCCTCAGCAGGTATAGATACTTCCGTCTATGGAGCACATTCCTCCAGAGGAGCCAAGCCTTCTAAGGCCCTTTGGGTGGGTTCACGTCTTGAGGACATTCTAAGATCTGTAGATTGGTCAAAAGATAATGGGCCTGATTACAACTTTGGAGGACGGTGTTAATCCGTCCCAAATGTGACGGATATACCACCTACCGTATTACGAGTCCATTACATCCTATGGAACTCGTAATATGGTAGGTGGCATATCCGTCACATTTGAGACGGATTAACACCGTCCTCCAAAGTTGTAATCAGGCCCAATGTGTTTAAAATGTTTAATTGCAAATCTCTACTTAATGTTTCTAACTAGGACAATCTACATTTCCAACTGGAGCAGCCAGTCAGTTGATTCCCTTGTGTTCTACTTCAGCCTCCTAAAGTGTTCCAAAGAACAGCTAGAGCACTAACAGTCTTAATTATGACAAAAGTGTTGTACACCTGAACGCCATCTTGATGGAATCTAAATGGAAAACTGAAAGCATTTTCTACTGATGATACTTCACTAATTGAGAAAATTAGAGAGCTACATAGCAAATCTGTCTCCCAAAATGACCACCAGAAAATAAAGAGCCCAAATGTATCAGAAGTATCACCTAAATGTAGCATTAGTATAGGCAAATCACAAAAGTGTGCAAAATAGCTTATTTTTTATTTTTTGCAGTTTTAAAAAACGCAAACCTGACCTGAAGGTATTGAGGTGCTTTACAGAAGCATCAGTTACATTACACAGGGATACATTCATTTTGTTTTTAGGTATGGGGAGATTAAGGCCCATAGTTATACTTTTTGACACAAAACTGCGCAAACTGAGTTTTGCAGCAGAAAGTATAGCGGCGGCTTGCGCCATTCCAAAGAGCCAGCCAGGCACCATATTTATGGAATGCCGCAAGCTGGTGCTCAGATTCAGCTAGCGTCAGAAAAAATGACATTAGCCAGGTCGGGGTGGCAGTAAGGGTGAAGTGGGTTTTGCCTCAAAAAATTACGCTAAGCTGGTAAGAGGTAAAACAAAATGCCATTAACCATCCTAGAGGCATTTGCTGAAACAAAGACATCCATACCACATGACTCCTGTCTTATAAAGGACACATGTCATGCGCACCACCCCGTTGGCCAGCACAGGGCACCAGGGTTCCCTGGGCATGGCTATTGCACCCAGTGGCATGCAGGGGGGGCCATTGTCAGGGCCCTTAATGGCACTTAAATGTCTTTTAAAATACTTACCTATACTTACCCTACTTACCTGGGATGTGGTCCCCCATCCTCTGGTGTCCCTCTGGTGTGGGTGGGAGTGCTCCTGGGGCTTGGGGTGGGCACCTGGGGGCCCATTCCATGGTGTTTTACCATGGAAATTGGTCCACAGGTCCCCTAATGCCTGGTCTGCGCCATTATTTAGCCCCTCTTCCCACCCGTGCGTCATTTTAGCATGGGGGTTACATTTGGAGCTATGGGTTAACACCATTTTTATATAGGAATGCCAACCTTGCATCTCATTGATGCAAGGTAGGAGCACACATCTAAAAATGGTGCTAACTCCAATATTTTTAGAAGAGTCTAGCATCAAAATATAAATATGGAGTTAAATTTGTGCCAAATTTGCGTAAAAAAAAAGTAACGCAAATCCAGCGCAAACATAGTATAAATATGCCCTTCAGTGATTTGTCCATAATCATAGGATGTTGACCTGACAACAACAAGTGGATAAAAAATGTAAAGATAGTAAAACATTTTAAAGTGCTTTCACGTGATTTGAGAACTCCAAAAATATGTCCTCATTTAAGTTGTTTAGAGCATTAGCTATAGTTTCTATATGAATAAAACCCTCTTAGTTTTAGATTTTCAAAAGGAAGGGATTTAGGTATTACAGCTTTGGTTACATCAAGATGACATCCGGTGCGCCATACTTTTGTAACAAATGTAGAATGTTAGCAATCTAGTTGTTCATTAGAATACTGTGGGGAGGCAGAGGTCAATGGCACAGACTCAGATAATTGAGGGCAGGGAGGAGGGTGCAGAGGCAACAAGTTGACTACGCTGGGCTGATGGGCGGCGCAGAGTCAACACAACAGACCATGGAGGGCAGGGGACAAGGGGGTATGGGCATTTCACAAACTATGCAAAACATGCAAGAGAGTCTGTGGCAATACAACAGACCATTGAGGCCAGAAGGAAGAAGCAGAGGCAATACAAACACACATGCCAACAGACCTGATTCAGGCAGGAGACTCCCAATACTTTAAAGGCAAAAAAGGGCTATATTTTATCTGTCTCCTGCCTCAAATCTCCTCTTTTTCAAGCTGAGTCAATGGGTAAAATTAATTCCCCTTTATTTTTTTCAAATTTGCCCTCTTACAAAGTTCACAAAATTGGCAAGAATGGTACATTGGATCACAAATGGCAGGAAGAATGGAGTAGGGACATGGACTCAGATAACAGAGGGTAGGAGGGAGATGGGTAGCGGTACCAAACTAACGTTACAGGGGAGGTGTCAGTGGTTGCAGCATTACAATACACCACATAGGGCAAGCAGGACAGCAGTGCAACACAATGGACCATGGAAAGCACTAGGGAGGGGTTAGGGCAAAGCACATGGACAACAGGGGAAAGAGGCATGGGCAGCAAGCTGACTATACTGGACAGACAGGAGGGACAATTGCAGCGTAACGCCCCATGTGGGGTAGGAGTGAGGGTGCAGGGGCATGACAACGGACTAGGCAAGACAGGATGAAGGGGAGAGGGGCATCCACATCCAAAATGGAAGGCAGGGGGCAAGGTGAAAGGGCAGGAGTAGCAACCTGACCACGGAGGGCAGGCAGGATGGACATTGAAAGCACAATACACCTTGGAGGCTATAACGGTATACTCACAGGCAAAAGAGGGAAGGTGGGAGGGGTCAGGAGCAGCAAGCTGACCACACATTGCAGGTGTGAGGGGATGTGGCAGCACAGAAGAGAATGCATGGCATGCCAGAGGATTCTTGGCAGCACACTAGCCATGGTGTGCAAGAGGGAGCAGGTAGGAGCATGCACAAAGGGGTATGGAGGACAGAAGGGATGGGTAGGGTCTAGACACAGACGTGAGAGGGCACTGGAAAAATCTTCACAACAGACCTAGCAGGGTAGACAGGACAATATGAAATTGTGAAAATTATAAAGATTGAAGGCAAAATTGTGGCAATAATGGCACAACACCAACGGTAGGCTATGACTGCAATAGACTGGGTACCAAGTGCGATTTCAGGTGGACCACACATCGGAAATGCCAACCAGGATTCACCTGGTTGGAGGTTTTGGTAGGAAAAGCTCCAAGTGGGTAAATTCAATATTCCCACATGGGAAAGTCCTCTTGTTGGCAGATTTTTTGGCAACTTCACTCTGTCATTATTTCTACCCTTTGAACTTAGGGTCTGATTAAGAGTTTGGCAGATATGTTACTCTATCACAAATTTTATAGATTTTCTGTCCACCACATTATATCCAATGGTACTTGTAATAGGGCGTATGGGATATCAGTTACTTTTGTGATGAGGTAGTCCATCCAGCTAACTTCAAAGCAGTCCCATAATCCCTTTCTGAGAGCTCAGACTCCTCCAGCCTGGCAAGACAGTATATTCAAACTGATAATGCATTCCACAAGGACAGATACCTTCTCGCTGAGGGCCCAATAAATTGGATTTGTAGCTGTAGAGAAGTTCAGAGTGGGAGAAACCTGACTCTTTTGACTACCATGGTTGCGCTATGTGCTGGTAGGCTGGGGTAGTTTTGTCCCAGTCCTCTGGCAGTTTAGAAGTCCGAAAAATTTCTAAGCTACAGTTTCAGTTGTGGTAGGAGAAGGTCAGTTTAATGCAGCAAAGGGTCCAAGGACATTAGAAAAAGCACTTGGGGGGGTCAAGACTCACTCAAGTAGAGGCCACCGGCAGGGTCCATGCCAGGTCATGCTGCAACTGGTCATCTGGACACATCAGACAAAAGGCCACTTGCAGCTTGTGTCCCTGTAGTCACACAGGAGGTCAGTCAACTGACTTGTGGAGCACACTTCTTTGCCCTGGGTGCAGGAGGAAACATGATCTAGTCATTCAGTTCTCCTCATGTCACAGACAGCAGGCCCAGTCCTCTTTTATTCTCCCTCAGGTCCAGAAAGTGTTCTGAAGGGGATTCCTAGATTTGCTAGATGTCAGGCACCAGCTAATGGGTGTAGGGATTCCTGGGCCCACCCCAACCAATTTAGTAAAAGTACAAAGTGTTAACCATAACAACCTTTGCAGCCATTCCTGTGTGCCTTACAGCAAACAATCCAACAGTGTTCCTCACTCCCCAAATCTCAAAAATACTGAAACTCGTCTATCATTGTGCACCAATTTTGAGGGAAGATCTCCCCCTCTGGGCTTGATGCCTTCTTGCCTGGAGGCCAAAGGCCGAGGCCATTCCAGGTGTAATCAGACATCTTTTTGTGATGAGGAGGCTACTTGTCAGACCTCTTTCAGAAGGCTACAGGGCATGCAGGAGTTACTGGGCCCAACCATGGTAGCTGAGGACTTTTACTTCTGATGTGAAGGGGCGGTTGACTATGGGTTCTGAGTAACTGGGCTAAATACTACGACTTCAGCACTTGACTCTCAGTGGTGGCGCAGGTCACCAGGCCTAGGCTTCTTGTGAGAGAGGTCAATGCAAGGTGAACCCAGACTTACAACTCGACACATGCTCAGCAACCCTAATTAATAAATATCCTGCACTCTAGCATTGTCCTAGTAAGTTCTCGTGTCCCAGGTTCCTGTCTGAGGAAGGTGGTTAATCACTATTCAAATGAGGCAGGCAACCTTCAGGTTAGGCGCCCACTAAAAAAGTACACTAAAAAGTACAACTTTTAGAAGTTCCACAATGGTTTCTTAAAAATCAAAGGCCTGAATTATACTTAGGAAGATGGTTGCCATGGTGAAATACTTCATTCCCACCATTGGCATAGGTACTCCACCGCCATATTTAGAGCTTTCCATTGGCAAATGGAACTCACTTGTATTTCCAGGCACCGCTGTCATGGCTATTCCTGTATATGCATTGAAAGTTTAACACATTTCATCTTTGTGTATTTTTTTAAAAAAAAGTCTGAAGCAGAAGGCGTTTTTTTTTTTTTTAAATGAAAGAAATGAATGATCCTGTGGCAATCAGAGCTTTCTCCCACTCGTGGAGGTCATTTTGCCGTTTTCACTGTGCCTTACAGCAGACTTCACTAGGTGGTGACCGACAGTGAAAACTAGCCCTTTTACTGCCCGCTCTAAGTCGGGCAGATGGATAAATGGCAAAACTTCCATGTTGGGCTATCAGATGTGTATGGCATGTATCAGTGGCCCGGCCGTGATCAGAAGTCTGGAAGCTGCATGCTAGGTAGCAGATGTCAAGGATGCTCCTTCCATCATGTGGCAAGTCTTCCTGAGTCCGGTGACCATTATTAAATCATGTTGGGCAGCACTGCAATTGTAGGGTCATTCCAAGTGTGGTAGTTGTCAAGTACGTAGGTTCACGATGAACATAAAATCATTTGAGACCCCTTTCAAACAATTTCTTTTTGGGTCATTCTCCAATGGTAATACAAAGAATGTAAAATATGTAATTTATTATCCTTTCAGTATGTTAGATATTGGACAAAGCCCACAGATGGTAGGGTAATGAAATAGCCAACACTGCAGCATGATCAAGTGCATAGTTTATTATGCCCCCCAGGTCATACACTGAATCTTTGGGCAATCAGAGATTGACTTTGGACAAGAAAATGCTGGTGGTCATTACACCCTGCATGTAGGTTCACATGAATGAGACTATCCCCTTGCTTGGATTTTAGTTCTATTGAATGAATTGGAGAGTTTTATAAAGTCAGAGCATGACAGATAAGAACACCCTACTGACAGACCATTTCTTTTCTTAAGAGTGTTCTTCATTCATTAATGACAGTATTTTGTTTTTTAGATCAATTCAATTGGCCCAGGATTCTTTGTTGAAAGTGATAGATTATTTACTCACATCTTGTTGCAAGATGGTACAGGCTGCCTGATTTATAAGTACCTATAACTATTGGAGCTACATAGATGATCCGGTCCCTGGACCTTGCTGGTAGCTGCTGATGGATTGAATCTTGACCCCAAGTGATTTACCTGAGGTCCTGGAAACCTTGTCTTTGTCTCACTGAACTTCTCCTACCACCACTGAAAACCTGGGACTTAGAAACCTTTTGAACTTGCAGAGCTTTGGAGGACTAGGACAAACCTGCCAAGCCGATTCATCAAAGGTAGGCTGCTGTTGTGTTGAAGAAACAGATTTCCCTTGCTCTGAGTTTTCCCCAGCATCGAATGTGGTTTAGCGTGATCTTGTGGATACCTGCTTTGTGGCGCCTTTGTCAGATAGAGTCCAGCGCCTTACTCCGCTGAAGGATTCTAAACTCTGAAAATATGACAGCGTATGAATGCAGAAATTTTGATTTTGTGAAGGCATCAACCAATTTTACAATCAGAGTACTTCACTAGTAACACAATTTTTTTTTTCCACTCTGAGCCTTTCCTGCCTAAACCAATGACTCCATGAAGACCCCCTCTAAAGGATATCCCACCTGGTGGAAACCTCTTCAGATATAGCCTGCTGTCTTGCCCCACTGAATGATTTTGAACCTGGTTTCTGTATTCAACTACCCACCATCTTTGGCATGCCTAGGTGCCAGTCTACCACTACCGGTTGTTCCATATTGGTGTTTAGTGCTTTTTGGATATTTTACACCAAGATTCATTTCTAAAGGCCTCCTCATTGAATTGTTGTAATTGTTTTGAGTAATGTTATTAATCAGAATTTCCTCTATTTTTTTTATTCAGATGTTTATTGTGATTTATATTACCTTCATTACTCTTTCTGTGATAATAAATGCTTTACACATTGATCCAAGTTAACTCTGTGCCATAAGAACCAATGGACTCAACTCTAGTTACTTTAGTTACCGGTAGAGTTACACCCTGACAAGTTCTGTAATTATAACAAAAGGTGGGTAGTCATCCACCTTAACTAACAATCACTTTTCCTACAGACGTATTCGCAAAAAACATGTTGTCTTATTATATTAGAAAACGTGTTTTTTAGCAAAGCATAATTCCTGACTCAGTCGATGTTAGTAAATCATACCTGCCACACAGTATCAATCATCATGAATTGAAACTACTACTTTCGCATTTCTACAGGGAGTGCAGAATTATTAGGCAAATGAGTATTTTGACCACATCATCCTCTTTATGCATGTTGTCTTACTCCAAGCTGTATAGGCTCGAAAGCCTACTACCAATTAAGCATATTAGGTGATGTGCATCTCTGTAATGAGAAGGGGTGTGGTCTAATGACATCAACACCCTATATCAGGTGTGCATAATTATTAGGCAACTTCCTTTCCTTTGGCAAAATGGGTCAAAAGAAGGACTTGACAGGCTCAGAAAAGTCAAAAATAGTGAGATATCTTGCAGAGGGATGCAGCACTCTTAAAATTGCAAAGCTTCTGAAGCGTGATCATCGAACAATCAAGCGTTTCATTCAAAATAGTCAACAGGGTCGCAAGAAGCGTGTGGAAAAACCAAGGCGCAAATTAACTGCCCATGAACTGAGAAAAGTCAAGCGTGCAGCTGCCACGATGCCACTTGCCACCAGTTTGGCCATATTTCAGAGCTGCAACATCACTGGAGTGCCCAAAAGCACAAGGTGTGCAATACTCAGAGACATGGCCAAGGTAAGAAAGGCTGAAAGACGACCACCACTGAACAAGACACACAAGCTGAAACGTCAAGACTGGGCCAAGAAATATCTCAAGACTGATTTTCCTAAGGTTTTATGGACTGATGAAATGAGAGTGAGTCTTGATGGGCCAGATGGATGGGCCCGTGGCTGGATTGGTAAAGGGCAGAGAGCTCCAGTCCGACTCAGACGCCAGCAAGGTGGAGGTGGAGTACTGGTTTGGGCTGGTATCATCAAAGATGAGCTTGTGGGGCCTTTTCGGGTTGAGGATGGAGTCAAGCTCAACTCCCAGTCCTACTGCCAGTTCCTGGAAGACACCTTCTTCAAGCAGTGGTACAGGAAGAAGTCTGCATCCTTCAAGAAAAACATGATTTTCATGCAGGACAATGCTCCATCACACGCGTCCAAGTACTCCACAGCGTGGCCGGCAAGAAAGGGTATAAAAGAAGGAAATCTAGTGACATGGCCTCCTTGTTCACCTGATCTGAACCCCATTGAGAACCTGTGGTCCATCATCAAATGTGAGATTTACAAGGAGGGAAAACAGTACACCTCTCTGAACAGTGTCTGGGAGGCTGTGGTTGCTGCTGCACGCAATGTTGATGGTGAACAGATCAAAACACTGACAGAATCCATGGATGGCAGGCTTTTGAGTGTCCTTGCAAAGAAAAGTGGCTATATTGGTCACTGATTTGTTTTTGTTTTGTTTTTGAATGTCAGAAATGTATATTTGTGAATGTTGAGATGTTATATTGGTTTCACTGGTAATAATAAATAATTGAAATGGGTATATATTTTTTTTTGTTAAGTTGCCTAATAATTATGCACAGTAATAGTCACCTGCACACACAGATATCCCCCTAACATAGCTAAAACTAAAAACAAACTAAAAACTACTTCCAAAAATTTCAGCTTTGATATTAATGAGTTTTTTGGGTTCATTGAGAACATGGTTGTTGTTCAATAATAAAATTAATCCTCAAAAATACAACTTGCCTAATAATTCTGCACTCCCTGTATTCACCTCATCGCTTGAAAATATTGGAAAACTTCAACAGAAAACCTGTGAATCACATTGTCTTTTAATGTTTCTTTGTCTGTTAGCTCTTGCTTGGGTTCAGTTTTAATGCACTCCTTGGATTTTCTTCTGTGTTTCTCCTTTGCATCTGCAAAGAAAAAGTTGTTTCATCATCGTATGTTACAGAGTGCTGCAGTTAAATTAACATCTTCTCAAGTCAATGAAAAGTAAGTGTGTGAATTGATTATTGCATTAATGAGTGTTGTACTGTAACCTGTACAATTATAGTCCATATGTTATTTATTAGAAATAGTTTTAAATATAAATCATGTTTACAAATTTAATTTTTATAGAATTCTGTTACCTGTGCCTTCAAGTGCAATCCTCCCATCAGGAAGTAAAGTAAAATTGGTGGATGTAATGTTTTTCATTTGCTTTTCAAAATGTTTTATTAATGTTTTCTTTGTTTAAATGAAATAGAAGACGAACTGAAAATAAGAAGTGCAACTCTTTCATATCTCAAAACAAAGTAACGGTTTGATGCAAGATCACGATTCACTTGCTCAGCATCAGCAGTGTTTCTGTATCCAAGCAAGTCTGGAGTTAAAGCGATACTTCTTAATTTCTCTTCTGCTCTCTTCAGATTTCTTTCATGAAATTGATCATACAAAGACAATCATTCATGTGTGCCAGATATGGGATGCTGTTTCTGATAAAATTCCTTATCAGACATTTTAATGTATGCCATGGGATCATTAGAAATTATATTTTTTAGTCAAGGAATTTTAATCTTCAGAGTTTTCTCTGTGGCCTTCTGTATATTTTCCTCAGTTGCTGCACATAGCCGCTCATCATAGGGTTGTAAGAACTGTTGATGTGTTCGGTTGTTGGTATGTTGTCTAGCACCCTGACCAGCAATATCATATAT
This sequence comes from Pleurodeles waltl, assembly GCF_031143425.1. Taxonomy (NCBI): domain Eukaryota; kingdom Metazoa; phylum Chordata; class Amphibia; order Caudata; family Salamandridae; genus Pleurodeles; species Pleurodeles waltl. Next base: position 1,188,065,439 of record NC_090440.1, on the reverse strand, counting down.
AGATAGAAGGTGGGTATAAAAAACTTAGCAGCCCATCTGCATGATCACGTGCTGATTCTTGCCACCACAGTGGTGAGCTGTAATAAATGACTGAATGAATGCAGCCCATGTGTAGAACACCTCCTGCAAAATATGAATCATATATTAAAATCTATAACAACACAACATATTTGAGGGCTGCTCTAAATATTAAATTATAAAATGATAACTTAATATGTAAATCAATTATTGACTCTATAAATGACAAATGACTATTTCAAAACTTTTATAATGGAGATTTTTATTAAACCGATCAGCCATGAATTGGAAATGATGTTTGCAATATATGCATATTATAATCATTTCTGTCCAATTAAGTACAACATGTTTTTTATGGTCTTAGATTAATTTAATAATTTTAGATCTGCATGACATAATCCAGAGTAAGACAGTTATTTTATCTATCTATCTATCACTCTCTCTATATATATATACATATATATATATATATATATATATATAAAAGCAGACGTATGCCACTTGAATCAGACTTTGTGTTGCTAATGTTTAAAGGAGAAATATGTGTACTGCATATTCTCTCAAATTTGCCAGATGCCAAATCATGACTGGTGTTTACGAACAGAATGTGCATTATGACCACAGCACACCACACTGTATCCATATCAGACTCAATAAAATATTGATTTCCTATCATCTTTTCATATTGTAGAACCTATGCTGGATGGGGTAATTATATTTATTCTGAGAGTTTGAATTTGTTAAGTTTTAGCTTATCAAAATATGAGTGGTTTCGCATTTGTATGAGTGTAAAAATAGTTCTGCAAGTCATATCTGTTAAATGTTTACGGTTAAGTTTTTCCCTTTTTCATACATTTAGTTACTGAAATCAAAGAGTTGTAAGTACTTATATTTAGTAAGAATTATCTTTTTTTTTTTTAAACAGGAAGCTTAGCCACTCCTAAATTGAAAGAAGGCATATGAAAACAAGTTAAATTTAACAATCATAATTACATTGTTTAAAATAGTACATAATAAACACCCAAAGCAATTGCACTCATTGAAAGTGTAAAAGTTAACAATGCTAATACTGGCACAGGTTGACAATATTTCCAGAAAGAAACACACCGGTACAAACTGTTATTAGAATATTGTATAATTTTATGCACTAAAAATAAAATGCACAGAACTCTCATATTGATTACTATGAATTTGTTTTCTAATACTGATGGCATATCACACAATTACAATATAGATATTAAATCTGTGTATCATACCTCCAGTTCTCTGTAGTTTTGAAAACACCGCAGGGTAACTTTCTTCGTAGAGTATAAGCTCTTGTACCCAGTTTATTAGGTCTGATTGTGATCCAGTGCCTAAAACACCCAAAGTTTGGCATGCCTTTTTATTTTATCCTCTTTCAGCAATTAATTTATTTATGCAGATAAGCTGCATTGTTCCAAGATACAAAAAAGAGAAAGAATCATTAATTGAACAAAGATTTATGTCCTGAAATGCAAAATGCTTTTTCAAGTATTACATTCATGCATACATGCAGTTTGGAGATAAACGCATTTAGCTTAAAAGATGATTCATGTGAAGAACTGGCAATGCACCAAGGTTAGCACATAATCATATATGTATTGTGCCAGCTACATCTCCTTGTGCATTGGACCTTTACAGCGGGATGCACATATAGTTCTTGTCTTTCATATACCTCCCATTTATATAGCATATTTGTAACCTGTCTCAAAACGTATGGCAGGGGCACAACACAGAATGCAGATGATGAACAAAACTATTCCAAATTAGTGTAAATAATGTAATTAATTCCCATAAATTGAGATTATGATATACTTCATACACATGTCACAAGAACACCTGATATTTTGTTGTTTGTCAATCAAGCCTCCTTAAATAACCCTGCAATTCAATTAGCAACAAACACCCTCAAGCAGCAGCATTATAAAGTGAAAGTAAGTAATACTAAAGTCCCTTATTTATATCTGGGTGGATGGCCCGTGGGTCCACCATGGGGACGTGGTACATTACTCCATCCCTATGGTGATGAGACTGCCCACCTAATTTATAAATGACCCCCAAGTAGACAGTCAATTATAAGGGCACTGGCTGGATCCACTGTCATGGCAGATCCTACCAATGCATTTTACCATTTATAACAGGGCCTTGCTGGGAGGATGCATTCCAGTAGAAAGGATTTTTTGTCTATTCAAGATTAAAACCCCAAAACTGGATGTTCTCATTTGAAAAGAAAATACATTATACTCACCTAATCCTGGGAGTCTTCCCCTATTATAAAGATATTACTTTTCCTTACCGCCAGGTTTTACCAGGAGGTAACAAACAGCAAAACAATCATCTAAATTGTACAGACAAACATGAAACTGTTTTTCCAGTGGCTCTTACTGCACAGAGCAGTTGGAGACATTTGTCCACAGCAGAGACAGAGAAGTCTCCGCCATGGCCAAACTTATGTTCCTTCCTGTGTTAAATTTTGCAAGCGGACCACTATATTGGCACAGAGCTAACCCAATATATGAATTTCGCTGTAAGTGTTTATTGGGAGTAGAGGTTCAATTACATGTACAATTTTGGAATATATTTTATATTTTAAATTGTTGAAATATAAATATTTATTTTGAAAGACTAACCTTTTAAAACTATTCCCCCCTTGTAACTTGTAATTACAGTTCATTTATTTATTTTATCATAAGCAAATAGTTTCAAATTTTGCATTTCCGAGTAGTACCTGCTACAACCTACAATAGCAGTTATTATCTCATAATTGAACCTGTGATAAAACCAGGTACTCAATACAGCCTCTTGAAGGTTTACTAAAGAATACATTTCTTGGAAGCCTTTGCATATCAGTTATTACAACATGTATTACCTACTTTGTAAGTAAATCAGATAAACAATCAAAAGATACACCCTTTGAATCATGATATCATACTGCCACATCAACGATTTAGATTACAACCTGTCAAGTGGCTTCTGTTAAAAAGTTATAAAACATTTAGATTGATAACTGTGCTGATTCCAGGAGTAGCAGGATTTTATCTTCATTCATTATTTTGTCTTCTTCTTTTATAATATTTTAATCTCTGCACCTCAATGGCAGCCCTTTCTTCACTTTGGTTTTTGGCTCCTTAGGGTCCACCCTGGTTGCACTTCCAAACCAAGGCACAACATGTGGAAAGCCAGAGTTGGGGTTACAGGGGAACCCCTGCAATACCCATGACCATGTCATGGGCAGTGCAGGGGCTTCACAGTCAGAACCCTTTAAATGCACACGGTCTGTGCTCATTTTGAGGGTGCTGTGCGCCCCTTGTGTGCAACGGCATTGGCCTTGGCCTCCTGAGGGAGCACAGACCAAAGCCACTGCACTGTTCCTGCTGGTCAGCCCAGCAGGAACATTCTAATAGGCCTGGGGGGCCTCCAGCCTGGTGGCAAGCTACTCCCCATGAGTCTGATGGGCTGGCGGTCTGCCCACCAGACTCGTAATTATAGAAACATATTTTTCTTCTTAAAATTTTCCCCATTTAATATACAAAATGACTGTTTTCGAATTAGAAATATGGCACTGTGTATACCAGCCACTAGGAGCAAGATTCCTGCTGCTTGTAAAAGTGACACTTTGAAATGAGAGAAAATTAAAATGAAGAGTTAACTTAATAAATTAGTTAAATCTAAAATGGAAATTTAACTTAAATATTAAGTTAACTCTTCGTTTACATTTTTTTCTCAGTTGAAAGTGTTCAGAAACATCATTTTGTTCTCACATCCCAATAGAGAGTTGATAGTGACATTTGCTTAAGAGTTAAATACATCATTGCATCAGTACTAAACCTATGTGACACACTAGGGTCATACATCTGAGCAGAACACTGCTCATTATAAGGCTCTGCTATCTGTGGCCTGAAAGTAATGTAAAATGAACACAGCCTTTACTTAACTTTACAAGGAAAAAGCAACTCTTATTTATTGCAGTTCTTAGTTTAAAAATAAATTAAAGGCTGCAAGCTACTCTGAATGTTATTGGGATTTACTGATATCTCACGATCGACTGGTTGGAGACACCTGCTCTAAAGAGGAATGGCTTACAAAGAGGAATACCTACTAAAGTACTGTAAATTTGCACAAAAAAAGTAAAAATTAAGGAAGGGCACACAGAGGGATATGGTTATACAAAACATCACAACAAATGATGTCACCAGAAACTCACCCCATGTAAACCCACATCTAATCTAATGATAGTAAAGCTCAAATTTGCTCCAATCTACTCCAGGAAGCATTGGTGTATTTCATGGTACTTATATGGGCATTTACAGGTGCTTTATGAGGTGCACTTAGAAATCAGTTGAGACAGAGAATCACACTAAAATCTAAAATAAAATCAGCTAAAGGAAAATGAAATGTTTAAATAAGTTTAAGCATTTCAAATACTCATTTAAATCTCATTGTTGAAACACAAAAAAATAAAAAATGCAAATGTAATTTTTTAAAAAGGACACACAGCTTTGGACCCCCATATAAATGTCATTGTAGAAATATAAACTCCAAGCACGACTTTTGAAAACTAAAAAAGGAATGGCTCCTCAAACGCACACCTGACAGCCTCACAGCCCACAAGGACGCCACCCGCAGACACCACCAACTCATCAGACAAGCCAAACGATCCCACTTCAAAGACCGCCTGGACAACAACGCACATGACAGCAAAGAGCTCTTCAGCATCGTAAAAGAACTCTCCAACCCCAGCGCCAACGTCAATGACATCCCTCCATCCCAAGAACTCTGCAACGCACTGTCCACCTTCTTCCACCGAAAGATCGCTGACATCCACGACAGCTTCAACGGCACTCCCATGCCAGACCCCACCCCCGAAAGCTCCACCTGTGCAAACCGCCTGACCTCCTGGACCAACGTCAACGACACAGAGACACGCAAGATCATGAACTCCATCCAGCCAGGATCTCCTTCAGACCCCTGCCCCCACCACGTATACAACAAGGCCGACTCCACCATCGCCACCCAACTACGGAAGGCCATTAACATCTCCTTTGAAACAGCAACCTTCCCGGAAAATTGGAAGCGCGCCAAAATCCGTGCCCTCCTCAAGAAGCCCAAAGCACACCCCAATGATCTCAAGAACTTCCGACCGATCTCCCTTCTCCCCTTCCCCGCGAAGGTGATTGAAAAAATAGTCAACACACAACTAACCAGCCACCTCAAAGACAACAACATCCTGGCTCCCTCCCAATCCGGCTTCAGATGAAACCACAGCACTGAGACCGCCCTTCTCGCCGCCACAGACGACATCAGGCGTCAAATGGACAACGGCGAAACATCAGCCCTCATCCTCCTGGACCTATCTGCCGCCTTCGACACAGTCTGCCACCGCACCCTGAAAACACGCCTCCACGAAACCGGAATCCAAGGAAAAGCCCTCAACTGGATCATCTCATTCCTCTCCGGCAGAACCCAGAGAGTCCACCTCCCCCCCTTCCGCTCCGAAGCCATCGACATCATCTGCGGCGTCCCCCAAGGCTCATCCCTCAGCCCGATACTGTTCAACATCTACATGGCCCCCCTAGCACAAGTAGCCCAACAACACAACCTCAACATTCTCACCTACGCCGACGACACCCAGATCATCCTCTCACTCACCAAAGACCCGCGCACAGCCAAAACCAACCTCCACGAGGGAATGGAATCCATCGCCGAAAGGATGAAAAGCAGCCGTCTGAAACTTAATTCGGACAAGACTGAGGTCCTCATCCTAGGACCCACCCCCTCCACCTGGAACGACACCTGGTGGCCTACCGCACTTGGAAAACCACCGACACCAACCAACCACGCACGCAACCTGGGCTTCGTCCTCGACTCCTCCCTCACCATGTCTAAACAGGTCAACGCAGTCTCCTCCTCCTGCTACAACACACTCCGCATGCTCCGTAGGATCTTCAAGTGGATCCCGACAGAAACAAAAAGAACGGTGACACAGGCCCTCATCAGCAGCAGGTTAGACTACAGCAACGCACTCTACACAGGCATCCCAGCAAAAGACCTACTACGCCTCCAACGCATCCAAAACGCCTCCACCCGGCTGATCCTCGAAATACCCCGCCGCAGCCACATCTCCCACCACCTGAGAAACCTTCACTGGCTCCCCGTGGACAAGAGGATCACTTTCAAGCTTCTTACCCATGCTCACAAAGCACTCCACAACACCGGAGCAACCTACCTGAACAACAGACTCAGCTTCTACACCCCCAGCTCCGATCCGCAAACCTCGCCCTCGCTGTCGTCCCCCGCATCCAACGAAAAAGCTCCGGCGGCAGATCCTTCTCATACCTCACTGCCAAAACCTGGAACACGCTCCCTACCAACCCGCGACAAACCCAAGACCTACTCACCTTCAGAAGACTACTCAAGACATGGCTCTTCGATCAGTAACATCAGCTACCACCCCCCCCAGCGCCTTGAAACCCTGCGGGTACGAAGAGCGCTTTACAAATTCAATGATTGATTGATTGATTGATAAACACAAAAGATGAATCTACTGAAAACAATCAATTGATAATATATAGATTGTAAATTAATTATAAATGAGACGCCTCTCACATCTAACGTTCTTCTATACCCATTCAAAGACTAATCCTAACACATAGGGCCTCATTTTGAGTTTGGCGGGTAGACAAGTCTGTCTGCCAAACTCCCGACACGGTGGCCGCCTATGCAGTGGCCTCCCCACCGGAGTCACTAAGAGTGGAAACCTTGGCTTCTCCCCACCGGCCTAGCAGGAAACTGGCTACAGTAGTGTCTCCGGCTCATAATCAAGCTGGCGACAATGCTGGATCCAGCAGGGTGCTGGTCAGAGTGCCCCTGCACTGCCCATGCCAGGTGCATGGGCAGTTGTGGGGCCCCCCTGTGGTGGCGTTTCTGCCATGAAAAGACTGACAGAGAATAAGGTCATAATCCGCAGGACAGAGCTGCATGCAGCGCTGCCGGGTGGATTAGGATCCCCGCCACCGCCACCGCGAGTGTAGCAGTCATAAGACTGCCACACTGGTAAAGAGTCCCATAATGTGCCCAAACAAATACATGAACATGGACACACACACAAAGACACAGCTGTTTAATATCTGGTTCCCTCATATCCTGCATCAGCAAGGGAAGTCGGAATAGTCTTTGGTGTGCACTCTATGTGCTCCCAAAAGTAATGTTCGTGAGGTATGCATTATTTTACTCAGTGAGTGCCTACTCTACTATTCTTTTCAATTAATAGTTCTACATAGAGTAGTTAATAGCTCCACTCATGCTATGCAGAACCACATTGTGCAGGTCTATGCCCAAAATGCACCTGTAAAGTGACTAGTAGTAAATTTACAATGTATTTTAACTTATATGTATCACCTTATCCTCCGGTTAGAGGGCACACATTCATACTAATATACATGAATCAGCATTTAGAGAGAGCATAGTGTCTCTAGCTGGCAATTTACACCCAGGCATCAGGCATAATCATCACTATATGTGTGCAGAGAATCTCACATGGAGATTTACATTTTTCTAAATGTATCTCACTGCACAGGATGCATGTTCCTGTGCTATAACAATGTACACTATCACTTGACAGTTTATTGTAAATAAAAAAGCACATACCTTTATCTCTAAATGACTGTAAATCAGAGCAATAATTTTAATTGTACATCTTATCTGAGTAAAAAAAAAAAAAAAACTTACCATCACAAATTCCGCTAGCAATAATTCTGTACTCTGTATTTTGCCAAGAATTTTCAATGTCTACTTCTAATTCCCCCTCTTTTTCATCATGCAGAATGGGTCTTTTGATACTGTATTATTTAGTAATCCACAGGATTTGCTTTCCTTGATCAATGGTTATGTATTTTAATTCCGTACAGAGTACATTTGAATCCCTGGTTTGCAATGCTGATTGCTATGCATGTATATAGGGGCTTCACTGGTGCAAAACTGGTGGTAAAGTGAAAACCAACTTCAGTATAGTTACAACATCCAAAGAGAACACTATGCAAAATAATTAGAATAAAGACATAGCATGATATTGAATCACCAAAACAAACATTAAACAATTAACTGCAATGCAAATCTTGTTGCTTAGTTTTTGATAGTGATATACAAAAAGACAAATGGATACAGGCAGTAAAAATGATCATTGGGCACAAGTGTGATAACTGACAGTGCTTAATTGTTAGATAATTGAAATACACCACACATAAGAAGGAACTGACTTTAAACTATTGAGAATGGCTTTCAGAAAAATAAAATGTTTGCTTCTTTGGAATATCAAAAGAAAGCTTCCAGTTTGCATCACCAACTAAAATTGCAGGATGGTGTCTACACCGAATGCAACAGAAGTTGTAGGAATATTTCCTCATTGTTGAGAAATAAAAGAATGCCTTTCTAAGCGTATCGTGATGAAATTCTATCCCCATGAAGTCTTCCATTGTAGTTAAGAATCGGACAATTGCTGTGTGGTTCTATAGAGTATAAATAATTGCAAATATTTTAACATAATGTGATAGTTTTTTAAATATAATATTTAAATTTACACATAGTATCACATCCAACTATTAATTAAAATAAAATGATTAACATTTGGTAATTTTAAAGCACATGTTCAAAAACTGATTGAAGGAAAAAGTAATCTATAGATCTCTCTCTCTCTCTCTCTCTCACTCTCTCTCTTTCTCTCTCTCTCTCTCTCGATATATATATATATATATATATATATATATATATTCATGTCTTGAAGTATTTGCAGGATGCCTTTCTTAGTAATTATTCATACTATAATAAAGTAAATTGTAAAATGAGAATCAACATCAATTTGCTTTCATTTGTTTCAGTAAAAGTGTTCTCTAAATATGTTTGGCTTGTAAAAATATGTCTATGAAGGTTTATGACAATGAAAGAATCAGGCAACTAAAGAGAAATGGGTTTTTAGACCACTACACTGACGAAAAATTGTATTAGTAAAATAGCTTTTGATCAAAATATACGTGTGGAAGGCTAAATATTACTTAGGCAAAAATTAGTAGCATCAAGATTCTGTAAAAACATATATGCTGATGTACAAATCATGTACTGAGCTGCAGAGCGGAAAAATGATTTGGTTACACATGCTGAGGCAGAGAAAGGGCATCATGCACTCAGTGAAATCAGTATGCATGTAATATATATTGCAAATTCTATATAATTCATTCAAAGTCAAATCATCCAGCACTTTTAAAATAACATTAATCTTCACAATGTAAATTTAAATTGAATTGTTATGTAATTGTTGAAGATTTCAAATATTTACTAACTATTCTAAGAGCTCACACCCACAGACACACACACAGACATACACACACACACATATACATACTTACTTGAAATGAAGAGGTCATGAGAATGCACAGAGGAATAGTCAAAGATATCCTGTCATTGAAATTGTGAAATTCTGAAGAATATTCTTGATACCGGACCGTGGTAGCATAAATTGGACAAATCTTCACATAAACATATATGCCTGACTCAAAGATAAAAATAACATGTAAATTATTATATACACCCCTGTTTCAGAAACATATTTTTCTACTGAAAGCTACAAGCATAAACACACCAATGGGCTATAACAGTGATAGGTTCTAAAAGATTATAAATATGCTTACTTGTGAGTTCAATGAAACTTCATTTCTAACATAGACAAGAGGTATTAAGCATACTTATGCCGATATTATGACTCAGAAGAAGCAGAATGACATCACGGAATTCTGCTTCGCCTGATTAAAATTGGGTATTTTCTACAAACCTGTTTTTTACCAAGTGTGGAAGCTCGAGAACCAATTTTACAGTGCAGTAAGTCCACACAGCAGAATTCCATGAGGCATCGGCTGTAGCAACATAAAAATCTTATTATAATCTTTTGAGAGGGGCAAAGAAAAACCGTACCAGCCCAGGTTTCGGGTCAGCGTCTTGCCCGGTGTAAAGTGCCAAAAAACGTGTTCAGTGGTTTAAAAAACTGTATAAGCTCAATTACAATACAAAACAAAACACAACCCACAATAATATTGGTACTATAATACTCAGCGGTCCGAGCAGTCAATTATAGGTCATACAGGCTGTATAAAAATTCCCTTTTACTGCTTGACACTCTTACACTCACATAAGATAAAACTGCTAAGGGTCGTGTCCATCAGCCATTACTGTACCAATACACAACTATTAACCACCAATTACATATTGAACAGGAGCTCTCTGCCATTTCCTTCTGAAACCTATGCCTGCTCTGGATCATGTACTTTACACAAACAAATTCAAGATGGATAATGCTGTGTGGTAATTAGCAAAGTGGACGATGAACAGAAGAAATACCAGAAAGAGACCCGCAGAGCTGCTCAAACTTGTCACCTTACTATAAACCGACTGACTCTCTTTCACATTTCTTGACCCATCACTCTGCTAAACACTGCGTGCAATCACACTATAACTGCACCTCAGTAGTCATCATGCACAATACAGAAAGACTTTATAGGAGGCTGGCTCACTACATAGAGTATGAAAATGATGTGTACTCTTTAATGAGTCGAAGCAACACCACTATGGTAAATGTGGGCGAAAAATAGATTACATAGTGCTCTATTTTTCTGGTAGTGCAGGCAAGCAGTCGTGCTAAGCAGTTACTATACATACAGCATCAATGAGTGATACACACATTCAAAGAATCACTCAAGTCCAATTTTATAAAAATAACACAGATTTTCCTTTTATTTTTCAGACCAAGAGCTTTGTTCAAAGGTAAGAACATTTTTACATATGAACTGTCAAAGTTTAAAAAACATTGCACTTTTCTGCGTAATTGCACACCATTGAAATCAACGGGAGAAAATAGCAGAATGCATATAAAATCAGGCAATGGTCTCAGAAGGTTCACCTTCTATTTTTAGGTCAGGGTCATGATCAGCTTCAAGTTTGTGGCTGGACAAGTTTGACCACCTCCTGATCAGGCAGGAGAAGCGGCTGAAGATTTTGGAGCTGGCGCACAAAGGAGAAGAGATCCAGTTGGAAACACACTGCACAGGAGGACTTACAGGTAAGTCCAGTTGTTGTCCTTGGAGGGAGGAGGTTACAAGTGCATTGGGACCACAGGAGCACAGCTGGGTTGTCGATACCAGGACTGCTGGGGCAATGTGCAGTGTGGACTGGTCAGCCAGGCGTTGAGCGTCTTGGGGACCTTGGGGCTAGGAGCAGGCAACTTTGGAGGGTATTCACAGGGCAGCTGGGCCACTCAGGAGGTGGGTCTTGGGTGTCCTGAAATCTCTCAGTGGGTGCTTAGTCCTGGTGCTTTTGGAGTCCGCGGAGTACTCTGGGCCTTATTACGAGTTCGTCAGATAGTTTAGGCCGTCATCCAAACTTCCAACAGGGAGGTTGCCACCATAGTGGCTACCTCCCCGCCGAGCCCATTAAGAGTTTCCCGCTAGGTCAGCAGGCGGAAACCTGAGTTTCCGCTTGCTGGCCTAGCAGAATACACCCTACAAGCATTGTCTCTGGCTCGTAATCGAGCCAGTGGCAATGCTGTAGGATGCAGGTTGCACTAGCACCCTCGCCATGTTCACTGAATGTGCTGAAGTGGGGCTGCCCATGCCAATAGCATGGGCTGTGCAGGGGCTACCCTGGTGCCCTCTGCACCCATTCTCTTCCAGCCTTTTCATGAAAGTGCTACCACTCTGAAATCACTGGCGGAGAATGAGGTTGTAATCCCCAGGACAGCGCTGCAAGCTCTGATCCTGGCGGTGCTGGCGGTACGACTGCAGCACAACCACTGTGGTCATAATGTGGCGCTCGGACCACTGCATTGGTGGCTGGCCGACTGCCACCGCGAGTCTAGCAGTCAAGTGACTGTCAGACGCGTAATGACTCCCTCAGTGTTTTTATGCTTTCGGCTGAAGGTCCGGTACCCTAGGTATTCATGCAGTGCAGCCTAGGTAAATCCTCAAACTGGGTGTGGATGCAGGTCTTGTCCTCCAGGGCTCTTGCACAGACTTCGGTTGCTCTGTTGTGTGGCAGTCATCGGTCAGTAGCAGGCCTCAGAACCGGACTTCATGGGTCTTGGTGCCTTCAGGTTGCAGTTGGCTGGGATGGCACCTTTTTCTTCTGCAGGCAGGACTTCAGTTCTCGCGCAGATGTCTTCTTTAGTCCTTTTCTTTTTGTGTCCATCCAATCTGGTATCTTGGTCTTCGGTTGCCCTCTAAATACTAAATTTAGGGGGTGTTAGAGGTAATACCTAGTATTAGCCAGTGGGATACCTACCTTATGGTGACTACACCCACTAAGTGGCCACTTCCTTTGGGAAGTGGGCACAACCCTGAACCTAATTGAATATTTTCCTTCCATCCAAGATGGAGGGAAATGGAATAGAGAGGCCACTCGACTGCCACACCTGAGGGTTGGTGCAGGCTGAGGATAGACACTCCTTTGGTCCTTTGTTAGTTTTCCAGATGGACAGCCCGCCAAAAGAGGGGTCTGGTCCAGGGGGTGGGCATCTGTTAATACCAGCAGAGGCCAGGGGTAGGATTTCAAAGGCAGCTAGGCCTTTGAAGCTTCCCGCCCAAGCAATGTGCCATCCTGGGGGAGGAGGTGTAACGGACCACCCAGGAAATGCCTTGTGTTCTGGTCCCTGTGAGCGTGAACTCTCACCCCAGGAATCTAGACTTGTGTCTGGTAGTGGCAGGCTAGTAGAGACTGGTCAGCATCTATGCCAGAGTTGTCAGAGTTTCAGGGAGCACCTCTAAGGTGCCCTCTGGGTACTTTTTTTAAAAATAATAAACCTAACAGTGGTAGTATAGATTTATTTTTCTGGATTGCTTGATACCAAACAACACAGGTTCCTGAGTAGCCATCTTATAGTTAGGAAACTCATAAATGGCCAGTGTCCAGCACATGTACTTAAGACGGCTCCACTGTACCCTTACTATGTCTAAGAAGGGCAAAGGCACAGTAGGGACATGTGGCTCATACAAACATGCCCTCACATGCATTATAGTGTATTCTGCCTTAGGGCTAGAAGGCCTGACAAAGGGTTGACATCTATAATGCATGTAGTATTTAAAGGACATGCCACACAGTCTGGGTTTCATGTCACAGTTGTATATTTGGAGGACCTTGTTGTGCATCTACAATGGCATGCTGCATGAGGCTGGTGCTTGGCCATTCAGGGTGGACCAACATGTGCTGTAGCTCGGGGCCCTCTTCAGTGCCCTTGACCTAGATAACAAGGGTACCATTTACTAGGAACTTATAGGGGTAGCTGAAGTTTCCAATCATGGTACAGTTTTGGGGAAAGAGATCTGACCTTGGGGACCTGTTTAGCGGTGTCCAAGGGCACCTACAGTTCAAAACCCCATCAGTATCCAGCCAAAAAGTAGGGGAGATAACCACTCAAAAAGATGCACGTTCTCAAAGACTTCCCACACTGGATCAAAACAGCAACAACAAACTTCCAACTACACAGCCTAAATGGTGTATATGATACCCATGTAGGCAGGCACTTCAGCACCTCACATAGAAATAGTAAGTGCTATATAAATAATGCAAACAATAGAAGACAAGGTTCCCTTGCCTGAAATAATTACTCTTGCCTCCCCTACTCTTCCCCATCTCCCTTCATCCTCCATCCCAACCACTTGTCTCTCAATAAGATTACATCCAGCTCCTAGCAGGGAGTTGATGCATGTGCTAAACCCCATGGAATTTGAAATTCTGGGTGGGATTACTGACTGACAAAACTGTTTTCACAATGTAATTTTTCAGTCCATGGGGTTTAAATTGTAATGGCATGGGACTATGTCAGAATTAGTAAGTGGTGCTGGAACTAGGGCTGTTGCAGGTACTGCACCCATACCAGATTACATGGAACACTGTTTAGGAACTGCTGTTAATTATTCTAACATGTTTGCAACAAAGTGGGGTTTTGTAACTTGACCTTAATTACCCTATTGGAGAAAGCTAGTGGAGAACGAACTGAAAATTAAAGGGGATGTTGAAGATTTCCAAATACACAAATATGTGATACAAACAAGACCTGTTACTGTTACACAGATTTCAAAACATTTACAAAGTGATACAAGTGCAAAGAATGTTCATATTCTACAAATATTCAAATGTGAAAGAAAATGGCATTACTTAAATACAGGAAAAACTAGCATTACTTATACTTAGTTTTATATACACAAGGCTAAAATGCATTTGCATTTTGTTGTAGCATGATTTTCAGATGAAACAACCAACACTTCACATTCATTGATGGTTCAATTTTAAGACCCCATTTAAATGCACTCGTCTCATATAACATCAATTATTGAAACCCAGAGATATTGTGTGTTTGGACTATTCTGATGCGGGAACATTAATACTATTTTTACGGTATGTCTTGGTGTGCTACGTTATGCTTTGTTATCCTATGTCATGTTACTAATTTATTGAACAAAAACTTTTGTGTGTGGTTTTATCTTTCTTTCTGTGAGGTTTACAATGTGACCCGCAACTTGGGATATGCGCACACTTATCTTTTAGTAGGTTAATCACACTCAGCAGGCTGATTTACAACTTTTGTATTGTGCACACCACCTAATGTTTACCTGTGTAGTTGTTCAGTTTAATCAACCTGAATTGGTCTTAATAGCGTAAAGGATTACAGTGCAGAGAAAAAACTGTTTTATAAGATATATAAAACAAAATATGACCATTACTCTTACCTTTAGATGGGAAAAATTATGATGAAACACCTTTCATACAAATATTAGGTTACGTAACAATATGGGTACCTCCTTATGGATGACTTTTGGTATGATAAAAACCTGTACCATTGTTCCACATGGCCACCATTTTTCTTTTAATGAAACTATAATTTTTTACTTCCATTAAAAATGTGGAAGTTTTTCTATTAAATATTTTTATTTTTGAATAAATTCACAAGATCCGTTTGATGGATTTTAATATGGTAACATTGCTGTGGTGTACACAAAGGAGGACAGGGCACAACTGTATGCGGTATTTGCAGAGCTAGCACAGTAATGAATAGTGTGAAGAGAATTTGATCCCAAATAAAATTTTGCACAAGGGTACACCATGAAAGGTACCACACAATATGTATATGACTTCCCATTATAATGAGAAAATGTGGCTAAAAATACACAAGAGGGTAAGAAATTTCCAAAGATGGATGCAAAGGCTTTACCACATTTTCCTACTGCAGGGGCTTTGATTATTTGTTAGACATATTTGTTCACCAGAATGTTTTTTCTAAACAGCCTATGAGTTTAGTGAGCTCATGTCACTGACCAGCACCAACACTTCAAAACTTTGTGTTACTTTAGTGCCACTTTAGTGCTACTGTCCAGTGCAATTCAGGATTTGCTTTGGAAAATAAGCCCCATAATAACACTTTGCATCAGGTTTGCATGCCTTTTGTGATGGAAGCCACGATTGGGTGTCATACTAATAAAATTACATTACTACCCGAAGGATAACCTTTTTAGCACCCTTAGAATAACAATTGAGGAAGAAATACTGTAATGTTCTATGTATGCCCTTCAATTTGCACACAGCACTTTGATTCCAGTTCTTAGCTTAATGACTATAGCAGGAATGTAACTTTGTAACAAAAGGACCTCTGTGACAAGAGTAATTAACCTCTGAGCTATCTACATAAAATACAAATGTGTGATATGCATGGTCACACTAATAGCTCTCTGCACTCTTTCATAAGCCAAGGCTGTGCCTTGATCACTCCCCGATCTATCCATCAAGTGCATTAACTACCAGACTCATCATATGTTTGTAATTCTCCCTTGAAAAATGACATAAACACAAACATCTCTCCAGGATGCTCTTATCTTGGTTCAGCATGTTATGGAGTGAGCGCTTCCTTGACCCTGGTGCCCAGTACTATGGCACCAGTCACACAACCTTAAAGCCAGCACTGGGCTCTTACACTAATATTGTAAGCTGGGTAAGTTTGAGGGAGTTGGCTGGGGCTTCAAAAACATGTCCCTCAATAACACATTATTTAATCCAAGGGTACAAAAAAATGTATAGTTGCATGTTTACTACAGCAGTAAACATGTCATGTTCCATATTATTATAATATCAAAGTTAAAGAGATATAAGAGAAAAATATTTACTGCTTGACAGATTGTATTCACAAGAATTGTACTGTAGGAAACAAAATCCTAAGAAGCAGGAGGCCTCCTAAAATTTATTTTACCTTGCTCTACAAACATAACACTTGCATCCTGTTATTTAATAATTTTTGTTGTGAAACATATGCACTTAAAAGGTTCCAGGGCAGGAACTATTTATGCATGTGCACAAAGTTGTTATATGCTATCTGTTACCATTGTTTAAGGTGGTGAGGGACTTCAATAAACAATTTTGCTTTCACCTGCCATGAGTCATGCCATCTTTCCACATTTATTAATTTATATTACATATGACACAAATAAGGGTAATTCTGGCATCTTAAGCCATGGGCCACATAACTAAGTGTATCTTAAATATTATCAGAACCTCAAAATGTCTATATTAGACCATATTGAATTTTTTTTTCTTTATTCATTTTTTATATAACATGTTTATTTAACAAGATTTAGCTTGAGAAACATGTTTTATTCGAACCGCAGCTAATAATATGCAATGATTAGAATTAGAATGTGTAGGTTTTGTTTAACTTTCATAAACAAATAGATGTATAAATGGAACTTAATGAGAAGAATGGATTTATGTGATTCTGTAGCTACTGCACTTACTACATTATTCAGGATTTCACTTATATGTCACATAAATTCTGGCGTAATTTGCAAATTTCACAAACATATTTCCAGGACATAAATGTATGTATATATTAGTCCTCCATGCTGCACATTCATTGCAGACATGAAAATTGTATAGCACTTTTCATATGCATTAAGAAATTACAATACCTTCAGATCCACTAGTAAGAAGGCTTGCTTGTTTCCAGTGCTTAGTGAGAAGATGGTGCTCTGTGCATTTTCTTTTCTTCGGGCAATAAGGACAAAACTCACTTTCACTGCAGACCAGAAGAAAATCGTGTTTGTTGGAAAATTTAAACTTCATGTCTGTTCAGTTACTCTGCAAAAACATATAATAATAAGAGAGAAGATTGCTATATATCTGTCTAGAGTGTTTTACAAATATGCCTTAAAATAACCATACTGATGAAATATCAGAACTAGGAAATTATAGTGCTGGTGTACAATAAATGTACAAAACACAATATAAAATTAAAACAATTGATATTTAAATTGTTACTGTGCTGTCAGACGATCATGACATAATACATCTGTAGTCATACACCCACTACCTGCCTATTAACTACAGCTAGAGAAAGGCACCATTGACAATACACAAGTAACTGCTTCAAACATGCAGCAAAACAATATTCCATGAAACAAAAACACACCACTCCTCGAACATATAAAACCTCAGGTACTTTTAAAGAGTCCATGAAACCTTTAATTTACCATCCTGATCAATCCTCATAAAATCATTTAGACAGTGGCAAATTGTCAATCGGTTTGTCAGATAGCTAAAGAAACATTAACCATACTGAGAGATCCTCACATACCTGAAGGGGATATCTGTGATGTGAAGGGAGCAACCGCAGTGATGATACCATTCACAGCACTGAGGTTTTTACAGTGGGTGCAATTTTTAAAGCACCTACTCTGCAATTGTTTTTTGTTTTCAACAAACAAACTGCCAAAGCAGAAGATTCTTGATAAAAAAAATCATGGCCACAATACCAGGGAATTTGCTCCCTGGCCATCTAGACAATTATTAACTGTACTTACACATATCCACTGTACATCATACAGCAGAGAGAGGTATGGAAAATGAGTGATAGTCACCCTGCATTCTATATTGCAGGATGACCATTACTCTAACCTTTCGGCTCCTTGGTTGATGGGCCACCAGGGAAACCTCAATTTGTAGGGAGGTGGAAGCCTTCCAGATTTGCAGTGGTATTTCACAAGGAATCTGGGAGTTATATTGAGAAAAGTACAAATGAAGACACAAAAATAGGGCCAGTGTAATAAAGTAGAGGATAGGTCTATGTGCTGGGACTGAGGAATAGATCCTGGCAGAGCATAAGGACCAATCAGAGTTCCCCTCCCAGGCTGCAGGATAGGATGGGCACTTCTACTGCACCTTAACTACAATCAACTTGAATTACTTAGTGGCAAGCAACATGGTTCCTAAGGTAAGGATCCTGGTTCTCTCTGTTATTTCACATTAGAGTTTGATCAGCTTTCTTTTGTTTGCACCTCCATTCATATTATATTCATTTAGGTGACATTTCATCTCACTGAGGTTCCATGTGCCATTTATCTGCACTGTGTCACCCTACTGTCTCCTGTCCTTCTGACTTGCTGACTTGGAGTGAGTGTCTTGGTAAGGTCTGTAGTATTCACAGTCATCACTTAGAGCTTATGGTAAATCTATTGTGTCATGATAGGTGAAGGTTGTCATTCCTATTAAAACACTACACAAATATACATTCTGTTCTTTAAAGATTTCACCCTGCTGCTGGAAAGCAGATTCCATCCCTCCAGTAGCATTCAGCTGCTGAAGTTCCACAGACGAGGGTCTGCAACAGTTGTATTCCCTCCCTCTTATGTCATATACGCTTCCACTCCCTTCATAGAGTTTTTGTTCTCCAGAAATACAAGATGTGTATTATAATCACTATATAGCATCACTCTACATATAATTTGTTTTCTATCTTCTTACAGGTCACTTCAGTCTGACATTGAAGAAAAATGACCAAATAAACCCAAGACAAGCAACATGTTTTGCTACACAGTATTGGCTTTGATTGAGACATGGAGACAGCAACATTTGATTTGTTGAGTCCATTTCAAAGAGTACAAAGTTATAACTGTCCCATAAAAACTCAACTGTAATCTCAAAGTTCAACTCTTAAAGCCTGTACCTTCATCAATTTTGTAACAACAAAGGAATGTTTTAACATTTTTTATTCAATTCTGGTGTAGCTTACCAAGCCTCAATAGTAAGAACTGGTTGTTCATATCCATATTATAGTAACGTGATAATATGCACCTCGATTGTAGTGGAGAGACAGCACATTAAATGACACCAAAACAGCATTGATTTAGTAAGTGAACAAACTGTTTTCATTTGCAGTTGATACATATAGATAATAAATGTCATTCCTATAAAAACGATTGATACTGGAAATAATGGAAATTATATTCTATCTGCATTGTGTCTGCATACAACCACACAGATTGTGTGATACTTTACTCCAAATACTAACATCTTTGTTTTATCTATGATAGTTATATTAGTATTCAACTACACACAAATTACTGGAAGCTGTGATATTTCTCTGTATTTCAAATTGTCTGAGATTTAATAATTCCAAAACATAAACATATAAAAACATACTTAAAGAAAGAACATCTACTTTTTGGAGATGTGTTTGTGTTACTAGTCAACAGAAAAGGTCAATGAAGGACAAACAAGAGAGGCTAATATAGGACCCTACTTAGAGATGTTGTTCATAAGGGCCAGACGTATCAAAGGTTTTTACCCTTTCTGTGTCTATGAGAAAAAGTGTTCGTACATATCGCCCTTAGTGTGTTAGAAGAAAGGGTTGCATGTCAGAATACTGAACATAAAAATATAGATAGATAAAAAATGTATACCTGAAAAACCTTTACCTTGAAAATGCAAAGTATATTATGGGCAAATTATTATAATGATTACTTATATAGAGACTTAACCTAATAATTTAAATATTTTTAAACAACTCAAAAAAAATATTTCTCACAATAATAAGTCTGCAAACAATATCTCAAACTTAAAAATATGTTTCTTAATTATTTAGTGAATGAACAATCTGGAATATAGTTTTCTTTTAACATGAAAATTATATCACATACCATTCTTTAGCAATAAAAGATTTAGGTAGAGAAAAGGCAAAATATGGAGTGACAGCAATATAAATATAATAAATGAAAAATATGATTAATTAAAAACTACATATGGATAACATCATCAAGGTTATTGTGGTCATACATCAATTAAAAAAGATTCACGATTGCCATCCTGGTGGTTGACATTAAACAGATTCTGCAAATGCCTATCGATATGTGGCTGTTTTGCACAAATTATTTTTCTTAAATACGATTTTGTTTCTACAGACATAAGAGTGGACAAAAATCTCTGTATATTAACTATTTAATCATCTTGATATTTGAAGCATGAATGCTTATATACTGAGGAAATGTCATAGACTGAAATTAAATAAATCAATTAGGACTTATAGGGGACACATAGAGGTAATAGTTATCATTAACAAATGTCATTTAGACTACTTCAGCTGGCTCTACTTATGAAGAAGTAGTTCATTTCTCTAGTAAAACAAAGTTAGTTACTGCCCTAACTATTTGCTGCCTGCAGCTTTTCTCACGGGTGACATTACTAGGTGTAGTTGGCAGCTGGACTTTGTTTATTCCTCCCAGACAAATACACAATAGACAAATTAGGGGATTCTGGTTGGGCCATCAACTGGAAGGATGGGGGAATTAACCTAGGCACAGCTACACTTGCAAATGAATAGACTGTGCCCTGCCTTTACATAAATGACGTGTCACCACTGCATTGGTTATGAAGCTAGATTGAAGAAAGCACATACATATACATATATATATCATGTTTTTAATATGTTAATTTTATATTTTCTAGGTTGTTATTAGGTGATTGGCACTCAAGACATAAATGGGCACTGCAGACTTGATGTGTTACATGAGACTATACGATTCCATCCATTCATAGCACCTTAAGGTGTAACTGGATGTGGCCATATACTATCCCTTTAATGCGGTATGAGCACATGGATTACATGGAGTATTGGGAAGATAAAAGATACATTTGCAAACCCATCCGAATTATGCCCACTTGGGCTCGATTGAATATTCATAGCAATATGTCATGTTCATCTGACATGCTAGTGTTTTGTCGAAGACAAAAGGTTCCATAACAAAAGCAAAGGTTTTTGAAATATTAAAAACTGACGGGTTCTCATGTATGTAGACAAACACAATTATGTATTGTGCAACTAATGTATATATATATGTGTATATATATATAAATATATATATATATATATTAAACAAGTGTATCAACAAACTTCTCATGATTTGTGGATGTTTCTTTAATATTAATAAATACATCTTTATATATGTAGTTCAGCAATTCAATGCCTTAATCACTGTGTGTCTTTACACTTTTACACTCCAGTCCCCTTTGCATTTCGGGCTCAATCTTGAGCCCTTCTTTAGAGTGTTAGCATTTCAACTTTTTAGCCAAAGAAAATAAAAAGATATGACAATTATTTATGTTGACAACATTCCTTGTATTGCAAAACAGTTGATGTTCAGATATTGTATTTCCAAACAAGGTAGGATTTGTATGAATCTTTATGAGCTGCTTTAGTATTACAAGCTCCCAACATGAATGCACCATGTAAACATGTAAACAACCACATAAATCTTAAGACAACATTCGTAACTCATGGAATGAATTAATCAGCCAATCTACAAGGATGTGCAATCCAATTACTGGCAAAATATCACTATGTGAAATCATTCCTACATTGTATGTTCTTCGCACAATTTACCATGAATGTGAAGATTAGCAATTCTGTGCCCATAAACTATAAAGTGTATCATCATAAGATACTAAACATGTTAACACTTCTGTGTGTCATCTTTTACATTGCAAGATATCATAATGTTCTGTGTCAGGGCAGTGTACTGCAGAACATTTGCTTTTTAAGAGCTTGTTTTTCTCAATCATTCATTGCACCATGATAGTTGTCTGATATGCAAAGCTAGCTTACCCTTCTATCAGTCAGTGCTTAATTTGTGCCAGTGGTTGCCAGTGGGGGGTGCCAGGATTCATTTTTGGGAACTGCAACTTATTTTTAAGCATCAGTCATTTCCTGAGAACAACAGAGGGAAAATCAAACAATGAGCATAGATGGAGGAAGAAAAGCTGGAACAACATCACAAAGGCGGAATCCATGAGAGGCAAGAGTGAGATAAATGGGCAGGTATAGGTCTGGCAGTAGAACAAAGAGGCATCAAAGGTTTTAAGACAACCAGCCTTGGTATTCCCACCAACATTTAATTGTACCGGCCACAATCATCTAAGAAGAGCTGTGGGCACCGGCACTCAGTATTTCACAAATTAAACATTGCTCCCAGTGTTATCTTTACACCATCATTAGGTCTTTCTGTACATTACCACATATCACTCTTCATGCAGCTGAAGTACATGCCAATTGTGTTCAGTAGTCCTACTTAATTACTCCGACTAATTACTGCTGCCTTATCTTCTGTGTATGCTAGTGTACGCATGCTAACTTAACAACTAGAATGTCAGAGCTTTTCAACATCCTATATTGTTTTTTTCTGACATGTCTGTTTCATACACAACCATACACTTCATACTCCTTTATCTAACTCTTGCAGGTCTTTTTCACATCTGCTTTCTCTCTTTCTCCCTGTTTACTGTCTTGCTCTTTCTTTCTTATGTTTCACCTTTCACTCTGGATCAAAGTCTAATTTCATTGTTTATCCCTTTGCCCAAAAAGAGGGTGGCTAAATGCCCACCTGATGCCACAGACGTAAAGTAATGACTGATCAGCACATTGTAGTTTTGCTTTTACAAAGTGTTGTTGATTGGATCACATTTAGTGCATGAACATGTTACATAGAAAATACATTTGGAAGGTATTGGATAGTAAGTCTTAGGACACCATAGCAACTGATCTAGGCCCATGCTTCTGCTTACACTGTCTTAATGGCAAAATGTGCACTGGCATTCTCAGAATCCTGTTTCTGCCAGCAGGTTTGCCAGGATTCTGTCAAGAAGAATGGTAAAACTTGCATGACAAGTGCTGAAACCCAGTGTTTAAATAGACTGAAGTAGATAGTTGATTAAAAACAGCCTCCCAGAATAATAGAAGCTAAACATGGGTGTCACATGGCATTAGAGGAAAAGCTATAAATTGATCACCATGGTATTTGAGATAGAAAAGGGACTGCTACTGCTTTATTGATGCAAGATCCTTTAGGCTCAGTACAGGAACCACAAAGCTGTTTGGTAGTTGTTCTGGGTTCTAGACTGACCAAACATTTACTAATCAAATTCTATAGCACACACAGACACACATGAATAGCTGGTTGTGGCTAACAGTCTTGAGATGTACATTTTAAAACTGAAAATATGAAGGCTTGAGGCACAGTGTGAAAGAGAGGAAAGGTGGTTGTTTTAAGACATGAGATGCCTTAATTTGTAGAGTGAGAGATAGAGGAAGCTTGTATAATAAAAATAAGTGCATGGGGCCGGGGTAAAAGAGAGTAAGGGTAATTTGTTCATTAAGTGTGAAAAGCAAATGTGAATTTGTGGCATGTAACCTAAAAATTGCGATGGAAATAAAAGAAGGACTTCATCACTGTCTCTCTGATTACAAGGCCTTTGGCCAACTCAAGTCATTATTACAGTGCTTGGTCTAGTGGTTAGCTGTTTGTGTCAATATTGCATTTGACCAGGGTTCAAACCTCACCTGGACAAAAGTTGTTTTAATTATTATTATTTTTTTTAGCGAAATGAAAGAGGTCCCATTGTAAATCAACCATTAGGCACTGTCTGGTCCGTTAGTGGCCTATTTAGTCATGGCAGTGCATGCTAGAAATTTGTGACATGCTGTGGCATGTGGAAGGGGGAGCAAGGTTTACAATAAAATAAATCTCTTCATTTGTGGAATGAGAGATAGAGGAAGCTTGTATAATAAAAATAAATGCATGGGGGCAGTGTCTGGGTGAAGAAGATGAAGGGTTATTTGTTTATTAAGTGTGGAAAGCAACTGTGAATTTGTAGCATGTAAGATAAAAATCACCATGGAAATAGAAGAAGGACGTCTACACCTTCTCTAAGATAAAAATGCTTTAGGTAGTTAAATGTGTGTACAGGACAGTTGGTATAGTGGTTGATATCTCTCATAATGTGCCTTGTAGACTAAAGTTCAAACCCGCCTGGATAATATTTTTTATATTGTTTTCCTTTTTCTTTTTTTATTTAGTTTACTCAAGAGAAAAAGAGCCCTTTGTAAAACACACATTATCGCTATCTATAATTATTCACAAAAGAGCATGTCAGAAAACTACGACATGCTGCGGCATATGAGACAAGAGTTGTGGCATATGCCACACATGAGCGTGACACACATCACATGGTAGACTTGGTCTCCAACCCCTTCTCCCGGTCAGGCAGCATGCTCCCTGCCACGGCAGTGCCTACTTCTGAACACAGTTGCTGGTTGGGTAGTGTGCTCCTCGCCAAGAAGTTACCCGCTTTGCCCTCGATCACCGATCAGCTCCTTACGCCATGTGGGCCACCTGAGTGGTTCCACTCCTCACAATTCCTATGGCGGCGTTTTAGACAGTGATTCTGATGGCGACAGCGGCTCTTCCGGTGATCAGTTTGCCCAGGTAATAATGTTGGGTCTTGCTGGATTGGGTCATTAGAAACCTGCAGGCTTCATTCATTTAGCAACCAATTACACTTTTGGTGCACTTTCGCCATGCCTGCTGCCGTGCCCCATTTGGTTGCCCCCCTTTCGGGGTGTGGGGGGGGGATGGTTGCCATCCCTTCAAGGTTCGGAAGTTCCTCCCAGTCTGGTGGTATTTCGCGCTGACCTTGATTGGCTTGTGATATTTCTTAGACATATTTATTAGCTGAATCAGTGTATTACTGCACTGGTCTGGGTACACAAAATAAATATAGACACATCTTTAAAAAAGCAAACACTCTTAAGGATTACAAAACTAAGTAAAGCGTGAAAAACAAACAGGAACAAAGTCCCTAACAGGGATCACCCTAACATTCTTTAAATTAATTGTCAGAAATTGAAAAGTGTTTTTGCCTGTTGTTTGCCCATTTACATGAATTTAGGTCCCAACCAGCATTCCTTTCAAAGTCAATTTTTATGGCTCCCCTACACAGCGCATGCACTATGCTGTGAGATGTACTATTTACAACTCAATTTGCTGATACCCTTCCCACGGCATGCTACTAGTTGTTTTCTTTCTCACTCTCATTTGCAATTTGTGATTGCTTAGCTCCTGTAGGCTTTGTTTCCTTGCTTATATTCCTCTGGATCATGGAGCAAGTACGTGTTCTTCCTTGTCTTTGTTTTTCCTCATCTTTTTGCAACATACTGTTTTCTTTTTATTTTATAAGCGTTTGGTATTATTCCTGAGCGTGCAATATGCTTTCCTATTTTTGACACAGGAATACAGATTTTATTTATGTTGCTTTCACACTATCTGCTGACTTTATTGATATTTTAGTTACTTATACCCACAACTGTATAACTCTATGTCACTCTACACTACACTCTGCACCAGTCCACTCCACTCCACTTTATGTTACTTTACATCACTCCATTCTTTTGGCATTCTACTTTAAGCCACTCCACTCTACTCTACGTCACTCCACCATATGCCACTCTACTGTATGTCACTCTATGCTATGTCATTCGAATCTACTCTATGCCACTCCACTCTATTCTATGCTACTTCACTCTACCTTACTCCAATCTAGTCTATTCCATGTCACTCTACATCACTCCACTCTACTCTATGCTATGCCACACTACACCACTCCACTGTTCTTTATGCCATTACACCCTGCTCTATGCCACTTCACTCTACGCCATGCTACAGCACTCCACAACCCTCTATTCTATTCCACTCTACACCTCCTTATGCCACTCTATTCTAAGCCACTCTATTCCATGCTATGCCACTCCACACTACTGCACTTTACTCCACTCCACTTTCTGCCACCATATGACACTTTACTCCACTTAATTATACTTCACTTTACTCCACTCTACACAATGCCACTCCAGGGCACTCTACGGCACTCTACTCAATGGCTCTCTACTCTATGGCACTTTATCTAGACCATTGTACTCTACGCCACTACACTCGATGGCACTCTATTTTACTCTACTCCACTCTATGGCGTTGTAATCCATGACCATCCCCTCTACACCACTCTTCTCAATTCCACTCCACTATATACCACTCTGCTCTATGTCACTCTATACCACTCTACTCTGTGCCACTCTATGGCACTCCACTCTACGCTACTCCACTCTTTACCACTCTACTCTGTGCCACTGTATTTACACCACTCCACTTCCACACAATGCCACTCTATGCCACTACACTCTACTCCACTCTAAGCCATTTTACTCTACGCCACTCTATTCTACATCACTTTGCACCATGCCACAGCACTCTGCACCCCTCTAATGTATGTAACTCTACTCTGTCCCACTCCCCTGTATGCCACTCTAGTTACTGCCACAATATTCCACTCTGTGTTACTCTATCCCACACCACTCCATGTGATTTTACTCTATGCCACTCTGTGCATCTCTACTTTACATTATGCTACTTCAGTCTATGTCACTTGACTTCTACACCACTCTACTCTACTCAATGCTGCCATACTCTATGCCACTCCACTCTAAGATACTCTTGCAACTCCACCTTACTCTATGCCACTTAAGTGTCATCACCACTATACTCTACTCTAGTCTGCACTACTCCTCTCTTCTCTATGTCACTCTTCACCAGTCCACTCTACACTACGCCACTCCACTCTACTATATGCCACTCCACTCTACTCTATCCCATGCCACAGCACTCTACTCCCCTCCATGCCCCTTTACTGTGTGCTACTCCACCCTATTGCACTCTATTATATGCCACTCTATATCAATCTATGCCATTCTACTCTATTCTGCACAACTTCACTCTAGTCTATGCCTCTCCACTCTATCCTCTGCCACTCTACACCACTCCACTCCAATCTACTCTATACCATGCCACAGCACTCTATACCCCTCTAATGTATGTAACTCTACTCTGTTCCACTCCCCTGTATGCCACTCTGCTCTATGCAACTCTACTCAACAACTCTCTATGCCACTCTATGCTGATCCAGGCAACATCCCTCCAGGCTATGGCACTCTGTACCACTGCACTCTATGCTATTTCACTACACACAATGCCACTCCAGGGCAGACTAAGGTGCTCTACTCTATGGCACACTATGCTATGCCACTCTATCTGTGCCACACTACACCACTCTACTCTATGCCACTCCACTCTGTGCCACTATACTCCACGCTATGCCACTCCAATCTATGCCACTCTATGCTACTCTATTCCATTCTACTCTTCTCCACTCCATTCTATGCCACTCCACTTTATGCCACTCTATTCTATGCCACCCTTCACTCTGTTATGCCACTCTACTCAATGCCACTCCACTCTACACCACTTCGTTCTACACTATTCTTCTCCTCACATCTTCACTCTACTCTATGGCACTCTATGCCACTGACTCTATGTCAATCTATACCACTCCATGCCACTCTACTCTATGCCACTCTATGCCATGCCATTCTATGTCCCTCCACTCCACTCTATGACACTCCACTCTAAGCCACTTCACTCTATGCCACTCTACATCATTCCAGTCTATTCTACGCCATGCCACTCCACACCATTCCACTATGTTCCACTCCATTCCATGCCACTTTACTCTATGCAACCCCACTGCCACCGTACACCAGTCCACTCAATGCCACGCTACACCACTCTAATCTATTCCACTCCATACTGCTTCTCTAAAGGCTACTCTACTATACTCCATCCACTTCCTTCGATACAATGCCACTCCACTCTACACTATTCCACTCTTTTCTGCGCTATGCCACTCTACACCACTCCATTCCACAGTGTGCCACTTTACTCTACACCACTCTAATCTGTGCCTCATCTTGATGCCACTCCACTCTAAGCCACTCAACTCCATGCCACTTCACTCATGACACTCCACACAATACCACTCAATGGCACTCCACTCTATGCACCTCACAACTTCACTCTGCTCTATGGCACCCTACCCCAATCTACTCTACACCACTCTACACCATGGCACTTTACTCTATAATACTCTACATAATGTCGCTCAATGCCACTGAATTCTCTGCCACACCATACCACTTCACTCCATGCCACTCAATTCCATGCCACTCCACTCCATGCCACTTCACTCTATACCACTCTACTCTGCATCACTCTACTCCACTCCACTCTACTCTATGCCACTCTAGGCCTCCCTATGCCACTCTATGCCACTGCACTCTATGCCACTTCACCACTAAATGTGGCTCCACACTACATCACTTCACTCTTTGCCACTCAACACCACTCTACTCTATGCCACTTAACTGTGTGTCACTCTACTCTACACCAATCCATTCCACTTTGTGTCACTCTGCGTAATGCCACTCTACACCACTTCAGTGTATGCCACGCCTCTCTCCCCCTGTCCACTTTATGCCACTATACACTATGCCACTCTCACGACTCTACCTTACTCTGTGACACTCTACTCAATGCCACCCCACTCTACTTAAATCCACTCTATGCACTCCACTCCAATCCTCACAACTTCACTCTACTTCTCTATAGTCTACTCCACTCTATGCCACACCAAGCCACTCTACTCTACACCTCTCCACACCACTGCATGCCTCTCCACTCTATGTCACTATACACCACTCCGATCTATGCCACGTCATGCCAAACTACTCTACTTCACACCACTCTACTCTTTGCCACTCCACTCTATGCCACTCTATTCCACACAACTCTACTCAATGCTACTTCACTCTATGCCACTCCACTCTATGGCACTCTACACATCTCCACTCTATGCCAAGTCATGCCATGCCACTCTACTCATGCCACTTTACTCTATTCCACTCCGTGCCACTTCACTCTATGCCACTCTACTCCACTCCATGCTACTCTATGCCACTCCACACTACTTCACTCCAGGATATGCCACTCTATGCACTACACTTGATGTCACTTCACTCCATGCAATGCTGCTCTATACCATTCCACTCTTTGTCACTCTATGCAACTCTTCTATGCCATTCTACTCTTTGCCACTCCACTCTACACCACTCAACTTCACTGTACACTACTCTATGCCATTCCACCTCATGTCATTCCACTGACTGACACTCCATTCCATGCCACTCTACTCCACACCACTCCATTTCACTTAAACCCTTCTACTCCAGCCTAATCCATTTTGTGCTACTTTACTCTATGCCACTCTACTCTTAGCCACTCCATTCTATGCCACTCTTTTCCATGCCATGCTACTCTTTGCTAAGCCACTCTACTCCATTCCGCTCTGTACCACTCCACTCTAAACCACTGCACTCTAGTCTACACCACTCAAAGCAACTCCACTCTACACCACTGTATACCACTCCACTCCATGCCACTCTACTCCCTCTCCTCAATGCCACTGTCCTCAATGCCATGCCACTGACTTTTAGCCATACTGAACAGCTGTTGCATAACATGGTTAAAATACATTGGCAGAGCTAATGACTCTCACATAAGAGAAACCTATTGGCTTTGCCAATGCTTGTTAATTACCCCAAGCCTGAAACCAGTAGAGACCCAGCCTATTTAAATCCCTGTGTTTATTTGTTGTTGTTGCATCAGTCTCAAATACCTAAAATAATAACCTATCATTTTCTTTTCCACTTTATAATAAGGGTGAGTGAATTTCACTTTTTTCCACAAAGTATTGCAAAGCCAAACAACTTCACATTTTGCCTGCAATCAAAAAATCTAGCAAAATATGTTAGGCTGAAACATTTTCCAAGAAAATATTTTCTTTAAGGGAACACTTCTATTGAAATTCTCAGCAATCTACTTTAGTATTAGAATGCAGAATCTATTAGGCTGAATATGACTTAGTCCCATGTTGTTTAACAGAAATGTTTGATCACGCGTAAACATGCTACTACAGCCACTATGGGCAAGTAACTAGATTCTTGCAAAAAGACTCAGTTTGAGGTTTTAAGATTTTACAGTGGTTTGAGAGTGTGAAACCTCTAGAGTGTTTCCTGACAATATGTTACCCTGAGAAACTGACAGATTACTTCTGGGGGATTGGCTGGTCCCCTATTCTGTGTTTGCTTACACATGGCTACAGAATACTTATAGAAATATATGAATGCAACTATAAATCCAAACATATTGCAATACACCACTTTTGAAAATGACAATTCAAAGAGTCCAAACTCCATATACAAGCAGTTAAAATCTTCTTTTATTAATTCTTCTTAAGTTCATCTTTATAACACTGAACACAGCCAACGTGCTTCGTCCTTAAAAAGAGGACTTCTTCAGGGCTGTAGTATGACAAATACAGATAGTAGTTTCGAAACAGGACAAAAACCTACAAAGAACACAAGAGGGAAACTATACTCACAAAAAATATAAATACAACACATAAAAACAATACTTTAATCACATTTGGCCAAGCAAATTTGATCAAACATGAAGGAGCATTTTTTGGCGGCTTTCTATATGTAATGTAAGCATATTCATAGTATTCAAAGTTATTAGGATGGCACCGTGGCAACCGGTGCTTATAGTATGTGCACACAAGGTGAGGTGATAAGACAGAGGTTTATAATATTGAAAATATGGGTGAGGTGCGGTTGAATACAGGCTCACTGACTTGTCTGTTGAGTAAATCAGATGTGAATGTAACTAGTTAAGTATCAGATGACTGTTTTATGAGACACCTGCAAGCAAATTTAAGGGGCCTGTTTTTATTTTGCAGGTCCATAGACAAATGACAATAGGCCTGCTGAGACACACTAGATAGTTATTGGGTCGAAATGTCGATGTTACACCCTTGGTTGTAAATTGATTTGCTTTTTATGAAAAACTCAAAAATATTTTGATGTAGAAATGCTAATGACAACCCTGGGTTCAACAGTGTTTTGCGCATAATTGTATATAAGAACACTGCTTAGACCACTACATGGTCTGCACTATAATCATAACTTGTACAATAATTAAGGACTGATTTAGATCTTGGCAGTGTTATCACCAAGCTGTGTCAATGACAGACCCAAGAAGACCATCAAGTCAACGTTGTTCCACCCTCTGTATTTAGATGTTACAGTTCTGAACACGGACGGAGAGAGAAGGCGGTGGGACCCAATGGACCTTGTGAAATGGCAGGGGCTATGGATTAGAGGTGGATGACACACTCACACAGTACCTAAGCCATATTTGTCACTGTTTAACAGAACTACACATTACCATCGATCTCACATGCAAGTGACACACATACAGACACTACCACATCTCCCACTCCCGCTCCCTCCACCTCAACCAGCCAGTCCACACACACACACACACATGTACTGACTCACATACACAGCAGATGACACAAACCTACCCTTACAGGTCCCTTTGGAATGCACACACATGTACACCCTTGTCCAGTTTGAGTGAAAGACCATTCTGGTGCCATTCTGGTGCCAGCATACATTTTACAATGAATAATGACACCACAATGACAGTTGTATATGTGTGTGATCTGCCAGTGTGTCCCCAGACATCTGTGACACCAATGTGCACCCCACATGTGCATTTCACAGTAATAAAAAAAAAATACTTGATATGTATATGCCTGCAGTGGTTCTGACCACCTATGAAACGCCCACCCAATGTACCCTGCAATGCGGAGTCCCTACCTTTGAGTCTGGCAACAGGAAGGTCATGTTTCCTCCTTGGGTCAATGGCAGCACTGAAAGCAGGTGTTGTCCAGTTGTGTCCAGTTGAAGACGGAGGTGGAATACGGAAAAGTTTTCACCCCTTCCCCCCCGAGTCTGCCTACTCAGACATGGAGGTCAAACCACCGCTTTTCGCTTGGCAGTAAGGCACATCCAAAACTGCACAGCACTAAAGGTGGTTGGGGTCCTTCTGGCATCCACTTTTCCTTATCCTGCCATTGACGCAGGCAGTAATTCTTGACAAAGACGGCAGTTCAAATGATGGCTTTCATCTATGGAACCGCCAAAATCTAAATACGGTGAGCGGTCCGTCATGGTTGCGGATGGATTGTCAGTTGAAAAGTCGAGGGCGGGACAGCTACCGCCAAGATGTAAATCAAGCCCATATATTGGTTTACAATATACATACATTTCTGTCAAGAAGAAAAAAGATGGTCATATATGTTTGTCAATACAATTTTGATGCCTAATACCATTTTGACAATGTATAACAGATCAATTCCAGTATTGTTTTTCCAAACAGTAGTATCACAAATAAGTCCCATGGGACCTTTGTTGCATATTTCACAATGACCCTAATTCCATTGGGTATAATGGTTGAGTCCTGTTCTCATAAATCACCCTGCAGAATCTGACCAGCTGGCGATAGTGTTGGCAAAGCGGTTTGTGATGAACAGCTATGAAGGAGCTGAGCAGGCTATGCGTGCTACTGGTTAGAGTACTTGCGGGGTCACTCTTTTAGAACGTGGTCCGCTGGTGCTGTGACTTGCAGGTGTGCTCCCTACTGGCTAGCTGGTGATTAAGTCACTAGAGACTCACTGTGATGGGCAATTGGTGAGGGTGCTGCTAAACATAGCATGGGCTCCCTGCTGTGCAGTTAATGAAGCTTCTGGTACTAGCAGTGTCTGCTTCCTGTTATGCTGGGTAGTTAGTGATGGTGTGTTCCTGATGAACAACTGCTGTGGATGTTGCTGAGGGCGACATGGGCAAAGGGTCTTTTAGTGTGCATCTAGTGACACTGCTCAGTCTGGTACATCTGGTCCCAATAGAAGCTACTGAGTGGTGGAAATGGCATCTTAGTGCAGGCCCCTGGAAAGGGTGTTAGCAAGAAGTGAAACTTGCCAGATTGCTGGTGAGGGTTCTGGACAAGACGTGTTCCCAGCTGAGTGACAGGGGAGGATGGGGACAGGGTAGAGCTCCATTGTGCATGGCTGGTGAGAATGCTCAATACTGGAGCTCCTTGCTAGATATTGGGTGAGGAGGTGAGGAAAGGTGACCCTGCTAGGCAGCAAATAAGGGTGCTTGTCTCGGTTGTACCTACTGGTAAGCTGAAAGTTGTTAGCAGCGAGTGAACCTTGTGGGGCAGTTCACAGGAACTTTGAGAAGGGCTGCTTTCTGGACAGCTGGTTGTGTGATGGATAAGCATGCTCCTACCTCGGCTACTGGTGAAGGTGTTCATCTGGAGTGTTACCCACTGGGATATTGGCAAGGCTGCTACTGAGAATGACGGGTGATGCCTGTGGCACATCTAATAAGCAGGGGGTCTTTTTGATTAGAGCCTTGACTGGCAGTGGTCCTTGTTTGACTGACAGTAGAGTGCTTCTAGCTGATAAAGATGCCAATGGGCCTCCTTTTGAGGCCCAGTACCTCAACTTCGGCCTTTTACAAGGGCTCAAAAGCCATCCCCATGATCAAGGATGTAAAGTCTTCTGGGTCCTCATTAACTTGCACACTACCTGGCATTGTCCTGGAAAAAAGAAGGCTGATCTCACCACCTTGGTATATCCCTGTTAGTGATGTTCTCAGTGGGCAGAGGCCATCAAGGAATGAATTGTTGAAAGGTGGAGGGCTGTGCTAGAAAGGGCACAGATACTCAAAGGAGTAATTAGAAAGAACAGTAGAAGAGATTACACTGTGGAGTTACAAGGGCATAGCAGGGAAGACCGCTTCAATCTCAGGTGAAGAGGCATAATAGAAGGGTCCAAAGGGAACACGCAAAAGGTCCCAGGCCCAGCTCTCCTCATGCTGCTCCATCACTTTTGCTTCAGTCTTTTACCCCCTGCTTCACCCCTGTTTTTTCTGTGA
The DNA here is from genome assembly GCF_031143425.1 of Pleurodeles waltl. Taxonomy (NCBI): domain Eukaryota; kingdom Metazoa; phylum Chordata; class Amphibia; order Caudata; family Salamandridae; genus Pleurodeles; species Pleurodeles waltl. The sequence continues at coordinate 1,188,031,484 of NC_090440.1, read as the reverse complement.
CTTCTCTTTGCTTTTCCATCATTTTCACTTCTTTCTCCTTGCTTTTTACCCCATTTTTTGTGCGCCCTCTCCTTGCTTTTCCCTTGTTCCCGCTGTTTTCTCCTTGCTTTTTCCCCTGTTTTTTTGTGTGCCTTCTCCTTGCCTTTCCCTTATTTTCATTGCTTTTTCCAGGACCTGCAAATGTCTGGATACCCTGTGGGGTGATTACCACGCTTTATTAATCCTGATTGATTGATTGACTGTAGAAGGGGTAGTGAGACCATAGGGAAGGTACAGTGAAAAGCAAAGACTGGCATCATTGGGACCAAAGGGGAAGAACAGTGGAGAGCAGAGGGTAGGGATCAGTAGACAGCAAGGACAGTGGGGTGCACAAGCGAGGGACAGTGCTAACACTCGAGAAGGAGTAGCATAGGACAGCAGTAGTGTTGACACAGAAAGGGCCCTTTTGCTGGCCATTGGTTAGGGGTCAGGAGGTGCCTTCCCAATACTTTTCAACCGGTTTATGCCCATGGACAATCTCTTTTTGCTGACTCACTGCTCTGTTCTAGGGATCTGTAATGGATGTAAAGCTCTCTGGCATCTATTGACCCCACTGGGTTACCTAGCTCTCTTCCGATTCTGTTTGTGTCTCTTTGGACTTTGTTGAATGTCTCTTTGTGGTGTTTCGGTGTCTTTTTGTACTGTATTACACTCTTTTAGGCCTGTCTCTTTCTACTATTTGGCTGGGTCCTGCAGGTATCCTAAGTGCGAGGAGAATCTGTTTCGAGGATCTCCCTGTCTACAAACGTCCCTGTGTCTTTGGAGGCAGCATGCCTGCCGTTTTATCTAGCACTTATAGTATGATGTGCGGCGCACTCTTCGGATTTGAACATTGACACTTGGTTTTGGGGTCACAGAGTGTTGCCGGGCAAAGTGCGATCTCTTTCAGTGACTGCCCTTATATGAGAGCTGAATGTCTACTTGAAACCTTGTGAAAACTTGGCTGTCTCTTCAGTGGACCCCACACGTGTACTTTTTTAAGGAAGGCATGCTGTCTCTTTTGGTGCGCTCGTGATTATCTCATTACATAATTAATGTTGCGTCTTTAGGTTATTCCTAGGTGTTTTTCTCTCTTCATGCTGTTATGATTGTCTTTGCACAAGTGTGACGTCTCATATCTCCCCCCTGTATTTTCTGGCATTCCCTATCATTAGCATTTGTCCCTCTCTCAAACGTTAAGGAGCCCTCTCCCTCCCCAGCATCCTCTGATATTTCTTTCCTCCACTAACTTGCCTCGCCCTCACTATATTATTCTCGCCCATTTTCTCTCCTGTACCTCACTCCCGTTCCCTCGCTTCCTCTAGTTCCTTTCCTTTCCTTTCTCTCTACATCTACCCCTCTTTCTCCCTCCGCATTTTTCAATGCTCTTTGCTTCTCGTTCATCAACCTTCTATCCGGATCTCAGGCAGTTTCATTAAATCTTTTATCTCCTCTTTTAAGTACCGCAGCGGAAGACACCTCCATGGTTTGTAATCAAGTGCAGCGGTTCTTAACCAGTGGTCTGGGAACCCCTGGGGTTCTGCAGAGACAACTCATAGGGCCTGCGACCACTTAGAATATTAATTATACCAACATATTAACAACATGTGTATAAATAAAGAAACAAAGGGGGTTATTCTAACTTTGGAGGAGGTGTTAATTCGTCCCAAAAGTGACGGAAAAGTGACGGATTTACCACCAGCCGTATTACGAGTCCATTATATCCTATGGAACTCGTAATACGGCTGGTGGTATATCCGTCACTTTACCGTCACTTTTGGGACGGATTAACACTCCTCCAAAGTTAGAATAACCCCCAAAATGTACAACTGGAAATGTTAAAACATTCTGTAAATGTGAAGGCATTCGAAACCAGAGGGAACAATTTAAGTTAGTGTCCTCAGATTGATGCATGGGAGTAGTGCAAGGTCGTCAAACAGAATCGAGTGTGGACGATGGATGACCTCAATGGAATTTAGGAAAGCATCAGCCTTCCCATAAAAATCTATATTTTTTCTATTTGTTTCTGAACTAAAAAAATATATCTTCACTTGTACATGCTTGATGAACGCATGTTTCTGCATTTCTTATGTGTTGGTTTGCAGTTCAAATTAACAGAAACTCTTACTACGGGGTCCCTGGCTACCAATAATTATTTACTGGGGGTCCCTGGATTCCAACAATGATTCAGGGGTCCCAGAGTCCGGTAATGATTAAATGATTAATTGGGGATCCACTGAACTCAAAAAGTTTAAGAAACGCTGATCTAGAGGGTTGCTTGAGGACAATACAAAGAATGAATGCTCAAACTGAGGACATGGGGGGCAGGCAAGTGTTAAGGGGTCTAAAACAGGTGATATGGGCTGTCGCCAGTCTGTCTCTTGCCCTTCATGGTCCATTGCTGCAGAAGAGGGTCCTTAAGTTAGTACATTTGCTATTCAGGATCAGACTAGTGAGTTTTTTACTACATTTCTGAAGATGCAATGGCTTAGCATCTCAATGATGAAAACAAGATAATGCGTTTAACTGACTTGTGCTCTCTAGCTCCTGGGCCTGCAGTGTGTCTTCTGAATCTGAGATGTTTTAACAATTTTGCCATAGCTCACTTGAGTGTTCTGTCTGCAGTGTCCTAGTTAATTTTTTTTGCACCAATGTTTGTGCTTGTTTTTCGAGTGAGTCATACATAGGAGTCGCAACTTTAATTTTCATTCTAGCGGCTATTGATAAGCAACTGCAGTTAAGTGACCATGGGAGATATATGTTCTAATCCCGTCTTTAACGATTCGCCACTTCTTATTGGTTTGATTTTTCGTGTCAATCCACGTTTTTATGCGTCTGTAGTGGAAGACCTGTTGTTTATATTACCAAAAAATATTCTGATAGGGAAAGCACTTCAAATATTTAATCACAACAGATACAATAAACTGTATTTATTTGCTTTTATGCTCCATAGTCAGTCTTATCATGTGTCCATTTAAATGACGGGTCATTTTTAAGAAAACCACAGTTACCACGAGTGTAGTCAGTATTTCTCAGTTCTCTAGTAATTTTACAATGTTCAGAGGAGATCTTTGGCCCAGGTAATACGTATAGTTGTGGCAGGAACTGTTGAAGGCTGCATTATTATATACGCCTATCATTAAAATGTATTACATACAATATATCAATATTTCTGACAAACATTTAGTGGGTCATTACTACCTCAGTGGGCATTAATATCGGGCGGTAAGTACTGCCAACAGGCTGGCGGTACTTACCGTCATACTATGACACTGAAATGTACCACTCCGACCGCCATGGCGGTAGCAGCTGCTGTTCCGCCTGTGGGATTATGACCCAACCTACCACCATGGTTTTCGTGGCTTCCGTAACACCACAAAAACCATGGCGGTAGGCACTATCAGTGACAGGGAAGGAATTCCCTGTCACTGATAGGGGTCTCCCCCTCCCTCTCCAGTTAGCACACCAACCCCTCTACCTCCCCAAAGCCCCCCAACTCCCTATATTCACGCCCCCTTCACACACACATATGCATACACACACCCATTCCCACATGCATCCACGCATGCATACATCCATTCACACACACATCTGCACACACTTTCATACATGCATGCAGACACACCTTCACATAACACAACATACATGCACTCACACCTCCATACATGCACACACGCATTCAACATGCAACACACACCCGCATCCACGCACACACAAACATTCACACACCCTCACCTACACACACACAACACCCCTCACCCCACTCCCCTGTCAGAGACCGACTTACCTGTGTTGCAGGGGTCCTCTGGTAGAAGACGGGGCGGGGCGCTGCTGCCACCAGCAGCACCCGCCAGCAGAACACCGCCAGGCTGTATTATGGGTCATAATATGGCTGGCGGTGGTCTACTGGCGTGCTGCTGCTGGTGAGAGCAGTGGCACCTTAACGCCATCCGCACGCATGGCCATAGCCGGATTTCTGCCATTCTTCTGGCGGAAATTCAGCTGTGGTCATAATACGGTGGATGGCTTGTAACCGCGGACATGGTCTTTTGGTGCCCATCGCTGCCGCAATAGGCAGTTTTTACCACCAATGTCATAATGAGGGCCTTAACCTCAAATCAATACTGTTATCCTGAATTGACTGAACTTGATCCCATGTATGTTTCCTTAGATTTATTTTATTCTATATTGTAATATTAACTCATTAATTCAGCAGTCATACTATATTTTTTTCATAATTGAAAACATCGAGGTAACCAAATAAAAACCTGAAGACTTACTATTGCTTTATAATTTACAATTCAAATACCCTTTCCTTGATCATCAGTATAAAGCAAAGTATAAGAGCAGTGAGCATACATATCTAATTGTCATTTCATTTGAACCTAAATTTACATGAAAATGTTTGCAGTGAATTTGTGGAGGATCCGTGAATTCACAGTATTATCAAAAGAAAGCACAGACTCCCTTGTGTGTAAAAAAAAAAAAGAGGGGGGCTGTGGGTGAGGAGGGTGGGGACTCAGGGTCTCCGTTGGGTGGCACATTTTCTATTTAGCGGAGGGCAGTTTGAAATGCCCTTCCCCGAAACGTCTAAGAAGCTCCAGGGACCCTCCTGGGCTAATATTTTATAAAAGGTGAGGGTGCCACCCTCCCTGAGCATAGTAAGTACTCAGGATCTATACTCAGGCTGTGTCAAAAATAAAGTGGAGGGGGGCATCTGGCACCCCTACCCAAGCCTTTAAGCCAATATTCCATAGTAAAATAAAAAGTGAGAGGGGCCAAGCAGTCCCCCTCCTGAGCTTGAAGAATCCCTACAGACTCCATCCCCAGGGCCAAAGGTTTCAAAATGGGGATGTGGCTGTTCTCTCCTGACTAAGAGCCATCCCTGGAGCCTGCTCAGGTACAGTGTCCCGGGGTCCCCAACCCCATGGGCAACATCTTTCCCTGCCCAAAAGCACAGGCAGGGAAAGTTTTTGTTCTCCAGCTGGGTGTAAGCACAAAGCTGCTCTCACCAAGTGAGAGAAAAATGCTTTTTTCCCTGCCAACGTTCTTGGGCATGGAAATACTGTCCATTACTTCCACCACACAGGAGTGAAAAAACTGCTCCAGTGAAGTGGGGACAATGCTGCAACCATAAGAGGTGTGAGCAGGAGGACCAGCAAAGTTATGGGGGCCCTGGGGCTCCCTCGTAGCCCCCAACAACAAATATGGTCTGGGGTGCCCTAGGTGCGCACCTCATAAAATAATGGGGGATTCTGCCCGCCCCCAAGTAATGGAGTTGCATGCAGGGGCTGGTAAACCTGCGGTGGCCCTAGGACTCCCTCCACAATCCCCAATAAAAGCAAACAGTGGGTTTTGCCAGTAGGACTGGGACACCCAGAAAAATATATTAAAAATGACAAAAGTGAATATGAAATGAGTGGCACAGCCGCACATTTATTATTCATGCTCTTTCAAAGTGCTCCCCATATTGCCCTGTGAGGGCTATTTACATTTATTGACATTTTTTTGTGATATCCTTAGAAGTGGCTGGGACACCACCAAACATTTTCTAAATGTTGAGGGGGCTGCAGGGAGTTCTACAGCCTCCCAGAACCAATAGAAAAAAAGAGTCTAATTGAAAACCATTATGCCGGGAGAATTTAACATATTTAAAAAAAACATTTCTCAGTCTGATGTTTTTGCTTTACAGCTGAGAATTCAGTGCCATCTAGGGGCTGGTTGTACAGCAAAATTTTATGTGGCCTGAAGATGTATAAAACAGATAAAAGGTCCTCTTGTGGTAGTTTTTAAGACAGCATTTTTGGGCTCAAAAATGTTAAAATGAAAACTCAGAGACATGTTTGTTTAATTTTTTTCTTTAAAAAAATCAATATGTCTCTGACCAATTACTTTCACATTTCAACCACAAAATGTAATAATAAAAACCATATAATAAGAAACAGTCAAAGGTAGGTATTTAATAAAATGTTATCAAACATTTTTTGAGCAAACAATATTAATAAACATTGCGTGTCTTAGTGAAATATACATTTGATGAACAATATTGGTGATTTTAGGAGAAACATGATACATCTACTTTAGATACAGGGCATTGGGTGCCTGAGAGGAGGAGAAGGGGGTTGGGCTGTAGTTGCAGGGTCTGGACACCAGTTTACATAAAACAATAGAAATTCACTGAAAAAAACTGTGGGTAAAGTGATATTATAATTAGGTGAAGATGTCAGTTAAAAAATGTTGTACTTAAATGTATAAAATAACTAGCATTCACCTGTTATTGATAAACCTAAGAAACTATTACTCGTGCCCTGAGGTAACTATAATTTGTGCCCTCGCCATGCACTGCTAATTACCCCACATATTACATCACTCAGACACCTTCTATGGCATCGCTGATAATATCATTGCAACATTTACAATTAAATTATAGATGCGAAAACTGTGTATGGTGGGGGCGCAAGAAATAGTTACCTTAGGGAACGAGTTATATTTAGTTGAGGTAACTTTGACTGTTGAATTTCAGTGGCTTTGTACCTTTAAAACAGCATTTTTTATCCTAACTATAATGTGACTTTAACCTTTGTTTTTGTCATGAATATAATATATATATATAGTTTTAAAACATACAAAATACTGAGCTCCAAACGGGCCCGCAACCCAAGGGGGAAGGTGGAGCGTGAACCAGTGGAGCACTCTGGTAAAAAATATCTTACATCACGCAAAGAATTGCTCACTCATAGAGAATGTCAAAAAGTATACTCCAAACACTACGCATTTCTGCCAACTGTGCAGCCTTGATCACATGATTAGTTCCCCACAGTCTCTGTGTCAAATAGTTACTATAAACATAGACAACAGACAAACTTACAACAATATGCGTCGTTGCCATCTTGGAGTGAACAAATCTTGAAACAATGCATTAACTGGTTACTGGCAAACCTGGTTTTGTGTTTTGTGGATACCTCACATTGTGCTAATAATACTTATGTCCTAGATTGTAAAAATACAAAATAATTATGTAAGTCTATTCATAATAGGTGCTTCCATGCCTATATTAATTGCAGCATTTTCTATCTATGAGGTAAATATTTTGAACATTATTATATCCCATTACTTTCCCCTCAAAGCCAACGTAATCATGTTGTTATCTAAAACAAATCTAATGTGGACAAAATATTTCAGTGAATCAGTCATGCCCAAGTGGGCCAAATACCACTCCACATGTAATAGTAGTATGATCTTAAGTACTTACAACCTTACACATTGATTGACGTTTGTACCATACTCCCTCAACAGGACATATGTTCTCAACATGTTTGTTATTTCACATTGCATTGCCTTTAAAACCCAGCTCATCATGTTGTTACACACAGCATATTTGTGAATTATACGTGCTCCTCCAAGCTTATTTATGCAAGGTATATAATTTAGCGAGATATACAAACATGAGCTGAGTCTGGTGCTGCTGCTTTACTTTCTTTTCATTCAGTAGGGCTCTCCTCACTGACAGCCTACAGCTGGTGAAGGATCACACGCATGATGATACCATGCCCATGCTTCCGAGCTTCTGCTTTTGTGCGTATCTCTTTTGAAGTGGATCACGTCTTTGCTGCTTCTTCCAAATTGTGCAGGTCTTACATGGACCTTCGTGCATCATCTTTCGAGATGACTTTCACAGTTCGCGCCTGGGGTAAACACTGAGTACTGAAGAGTCAAGACTGCTGGGATATTGAATACAAATCAAGCAAGGCTCTCTCCAGATCCCTGCAGCCCTACTCTTCCCTTCTAAGGTGTGAGCTTCTGTACTCCCCACACCCTTTTCACTCCCTGCCCTTTCTTCTTGTGTGTCACTGGCTAGGCCCCTGTTGAGGTCCTCAAGGCAGCAGATCGATTTGACCATCGTTTGTCTGTACAAGGAAGGTCAGGGTAGTGGGCTGGGCTTCCTTTGCACTGTATCACCGTGTCTGTGCTCTTTTGTACATCTTAGCATTTTGCCAGCAAGTGCTGGTGTAAATAATAGACACCAAGGCAAGACGTGGTTCCATTTAGCACCCTCCTCAGCATCAGCAACAAAGTGCATCCTGCACCCTCTGTCATGAGTCGCATGGATCAATCCAGCAATATGAAAATCTTTTCCTACAATAGTTCACTTCAAGGGTAGCAAATCAGCTATCAGTTCCTGAGGTTTAGTCAGGTTTTTGCCAGGTGCAAAATCAGTAGGTCTTTTTACCCGGTTTAAAAATAAATTTCAAGACACCTTTTGCTTTGGTTTAAAAAGAAAAAGCACCCATGTTAATAGTTTATTCATCTGTCAATCTGATTTTATATTTTTTGTTACATTAGCATTGATGTATTTTAATGTTCATTCGGGGCAACCACCACCGAAGTTGGGATTTTATCTCTGGTGTTAACTGAACCAGAGTTTGCATATATTGAGAAGCTGGAGACCAATACTTTTGTAACAGAGAGTAAGTGAGGATTAAGTATCACCTATTGCACCATGAAAACACAGGCTGCCATATGTCCCTGAAACACTATCCATTTCTATGCATTGGCTTCAAAAGTGACAACAGGGTAGAGAGCAGGAAACAAAGACAGATTGCTCTCCCTTTCAAAGAAACACCTTTCATAAATCTCTTCTGAAGCTGGCCTCAATAAAGGTCCTTTCAGAGGCAACAATTGACAGTTCAGAAAATTCAGCAGGAAGCCATGTTGAGTCAGGGGTGATTGTGTTATTTCCAGCAACTAAAGAATCGTGTCTTCCGATGGAGTATGAATCAGCCACTGCTCTCGATATGGATATGTTGGAACTCACTTGAGATAAAGGCAAGCAACAACTGGAGCAACCACATTTGTGAAGACTCTTGGTGCTGACCGGACACCAACCAGTAGAATTTTCTATTGCCATTGCTCATCCTGAATGCAGAATCTGAAGCACCTCTGGTGCCATTTTGTAATAGCTATATATCAACTGGAATTACCCAGGCAAATCATCAGCATGAAGTGATGTGCTGGTATAAATGGTATAATTCTTTGCAGTGTCTCCAACTAGAATGGGATGTTCTTCACCTGCTTGTTCACTCTCTTGAGGTCCATAACAATATACATCCCAGATAACCTTAGGAGCCAGGGATACAGGTAAGTAGACCCTCGACCCTGTACTTTTTTTAGTATAGGAATTATAGCATTCTTCTTCTTTAATGTGCACACTCCTTATTCCGTTGTGATCCTCCTCTGTGGGCCTTTTGACCATGCCATGCGGCTGATTCCTGTAACTTCTAGAGGGGAAATAAATTGTACATTCTATTACCTCCTAATATTGTCCTGAACCCACGCATCCTGGGATTATATTTTCAATTCCCCTAGAAAGTGGCAGATTTGACAACCTACCTGAATTTTCTGTCCACTGTCTTCCCGACACCCAGCATAATCAGTGATGAGGCTCTCTGTAAAATGGTTAGAATTTTTGTATCCTTAAAACTTTACCAGGAAATGATTTCTCCTTCAACTAGGATGATTGATCTAAAGATTGTTCTATTCATGAAGGCTAACTGGAAGTGGACCTCTGCTTAGAAGAGCACGTGGATTTCCTCTGTTGCTTCCTGAAAGAGTAAGATGGCTTTCTTTTCTTAAAGATGCTGTTTAAGTTGTCCCAAAAATATGTGCTTTTTCAAACAGCATCTTGAAGGCTCTGTCGATCTCTGGGCAACATCAGTATTACAGCTCTTTTGGAAAAAATGTAGATGAGATGCAGTAGATGCACCACACGCTAATGTGTAAGTCCTTATGGCATCAATTGAAATGCCAGAAAGGAATTTTACTGAGCATTCCATCCCTTCCAATATCTCTGAGCAGTCATTCCCCTCTTGAACAGCTTTGAAAAGTGCTTTTAAGTCCGAAATCAGAGCATATGGCATAAATGCCCTGCACAAATACAGATCCAGAGTTAAAAATTTGAATCTGAAAAGATGTGTTTTCTGAGAAAAGTCCTCATTTGTCTCTGCTGGATCATTTTACCATGCACTGTGCCCTGTAATTTGTTGTCCATGTTGTGCAATGGATAAAGATATGTTATAAAGCTAGGGAAATGAATCCCATCAGAATCCTTCCTTTCACTTAAGACTGCTTCCATAACATGTTGATCAGTGGAGAATCCAATACCAGGGGCCTGATTATGACCTTGGCGAATGGGATACTCTTTCAGAAACCTGACGGATATCCTGTCTGCCATATTACAAGTTCCATTATATCCTATGCAACTTGTAAACAGTGGGTGGATATCCGTCACGTTTGTGACAGAGTATCCCATCCGCCAAGGTCGTAATCAGGCCCAAGGAGATTAATGGAACTTCTGCATTAAAGCCTCTATCGAGTTCCCCAGATTTTCCATTGTAGGGAAACGTATATTCCTTTAGACATGGTTGAGAAGGTCAGGGAAGAAGATCATCACTATCCTCATATCATCTTGTTGTGAGGATCTTTTTTAAATATTTTTTATTCACATTTTATCGTGGGTTAAATACAAACAATAATATGACTCAACAGTTTCTTGTCGTATCATTTGCCAACGTTATTCACTTCCACAGTGCACGTTTGTATTCGTCATTTATCTCATCTATGTTACCTTGTCTCTTTGAGTTTGTTTCGCTGTTACAGGTTCTCTGTCTTGTGCTTGGGTGTAGCTTCTCCAGAAACCACTGTCTTGTAATATGCTATCACCCCTCTCCTTCCAATTGTCTTAACCAAACTCTTAACAACCTATTAATATGATGGCGCGCGTGGGAGCATGCTAAGGATAGTTACTGTAAGATGTGGGGCAGGCTCGTACCAGCGAGGAGGCCCGGCTCTCATTACTGTCTACATCCCTGTGATGCCTCTCGTGCATGTCTGGGGTCTCCCCGGTGTGTCCTGTTACTCTCCGGGCCCGATCGGTGAGGGGCCTGAAGGGGCCTATATCTCGGTCTGATTTCTCATTATATCTCTCCCTTCTGTCGTGGGCCTGTCCTTCCCTCTCTACTCGCGTGTCCCAATCTGAAATTCGTGTCCTCTGTTTCTCATTATCAGGTCTCACTTGTCAACTGTCGCCTTCTCCGCTCCTTCCTTTCACTTGACTATTTGTGCCCACTTCATCAATATTTCTTCCCATGTCGGAGCAATGGGTGCTAGTCGTATGCCCCGCGCTTCTTCACATTTAAGGGCTTGTAGTTCGGCTCTCAGCCATTTCAGCCCGTCGCATCTCCATTCACTCAGGGAGGGGCTCCTGGGTGACCCCCAGCCAAGTGCTAGTAATTTCCTAAATAGTACCAGTGCCAGATCCAGGAAGCGTTCCTTTATCTTCCCCACTACTAATCCTGTTTTTAGGCCTAGGAGGCACATAGCTGGAGTTTGGGTTACCTCGATCTTGAGCAACTCTTTCAGTTCGGACATCACCGCTCCCCAGCCCCTCCGAATGTCAGGGCAGTGCCAAAACATGTGGTCAAAGTCAGTGTCCACCTCATTACATTTAGGGAATATCTTGGGAGTTCCTCCGTATATTAAAGTTAATCTATGTGGGATAAGGTACGTCCTATGTAAGTACTTGAATTGGGTATATCTTAGTCGTGTGTTCCTTGATACGCCCCACGGGTATGCTATTCCCTACCGCCATTCCGAGTCCGTGAGATCTCTACCCAAGGCCCTCTCCCATCTCTCCTTTTGAGGTTGTAGTGGGTCCAGTACGCTTTCGACCTGTGTCTTGTATAACTTCGTTATTAAGTGGGCGTCATCTCCTGCTGTCAGCAGTAGGTGCAGTACTTGGTGTGTGGCCGGTTCCGCGTTTACCGTGTCCCAGTGCTTCATTAAATTATGTGTTAGTCTCTGGCACAGGAGAAACTGTCCACTCGGTACCCCCCAGTTTCCATCAAATCGGTGAATGTCCTCAAAACTCAGTTGGTAAGAGGTCCCCAATTGTCTCTACTCCTGCTTTCGCCCATGTGCTTAGTCCGGCTCCCTTTAGGTTCCCGCCCTTCGATTCCAACAGGAGTACCGATAATGGTATTCCAGGCGAGTAAGCCGGTCCTACGCCCACCCGTCGTGTACATCTCCTCCAGCAGACCAGTACCACTTTCGTCATTCTACTTTTTTCTTGTGGTTCCACCTTCCGGTGTATCATCTGTGCTATGATGTCATCTCGGCTCATTTCGCCGCTCGTGACACATCTGTCCAGTCGGCTTCCTCCTGCCATCCACCTGGAGACCCACTGTAACTGGCACGCCAAATAGTAGAATTCAAAGTCTGGGACACCAAGTCCACCCTCTAGAGTTGGCCTGCAGAATATTGCTAGTGCTGTGCGCCTTCGACCTCTGTCCCATACCAATTCCCTGAGCAAGGCATTCAACTCCCTGAACCACGATGCTGGGATCGTCACCGGGAGGTTAACAAAATAGTAAAGGAGGCGGGGTAACATGACCATCTTAGATAGTGATATCCTGGCCATTATCGGTAGTTTCAACGTCAGCCAGAACCTAACTAAGGTCCGGAGGGAAGAGAGTGCCCTTACCAGGTTCCCATCTCGAAGATCTTTAACATCGTGGTACACCTGTACCCCCAAGTATTTGATGGTTTGTGGAGCCCACACCATATCCCGAGGGCATGAGGATGGGTGGGCCAACCCTGCTGTGATAGGGAAGACAAACGTTTTGCTCCTGTTAAGTCGAAGCCCCGACATATTCCCAAAACAGTCCAATATTTGCAGTGCCCAGGGCAGTCCCGTCTCCCCATCCCTAAGATAAATCAGGACGTCGTCAGCATAAAGTGAGATTATGTGCTCGGTTTGTCCCCATTCTACCCCCTTGCCCGCTCCTTCAAGACGAAATTGTGCCGCCAAGGGCTCATTAGCCAGGGCAAATAATAATGGTGACAGTGGACAACCCTGCCTGGTGTCTCTGTGTATTAGGTAGGGTTCTGAGATCGTCTTCCCAGTTCTTACTCGTGCCAGTGGGGATGTATATAACAAGTCCACCCATCTCACCCAATCTTCCCCTAGCCCCATCCTAAGCATCACTGTTCGTAAATAGTCCCATCTGACTGAGTCGAAAGCTTTCTCAAAGTCAGTAGCTATTAGCGCACCAGTTGGGTGTCGTTCCGTATTAGGCGTCTGCAATATGGCAAAGAGGCGTCTGAGGTTCAGTGACGTACTACGGTTTGGGACAAACCCATTCTGGTCCGCGTGGATCAGCATTGGTGTATACTGGAGCAATCGATTAGCCAGGACTTTGCTGAGGATTTTAAAATCGCTATTCAGCATGGATAGCGGGTGAAAATCAGTGACTGATGCCTCGTCTGGTTTCAATTTGGGCAGGGGCACCACCAGTGCCTCTCTGAGAGAGTCCGGCAGTCGTCCGGCGCGCAGCGCTTCTGCATATAGTTCTTCCAGCTGGGGCGCCAACATTGCCATGTACTTTTTGTAAAAGTCCATTGGGAGACCATCTGTGCCAGGTGTCTTCCCAGGGGCCAGCTGTGTGATAGCCTCCCTTACCTCTTCTATTGTCACTGGTCCCCCCAGTTCGTGCCTCCCTTCGTGCGCCAGTACAGTCAGTGGGAGCGGTCAAAGAAATTTATCTAGTCGCCCTTCCTCTATCTGGTTGGGGCTCTGGTACAAGTATGTATAATAGTCCCTGAAGGCGTCGTTTATAGGGCCTGGTCTGAATCTATGCTCGCCTTTCATATCCCGAATGCTCACGATGGGGGATGCCTCCCCTCCCAGTCTTACCAGCCAGGCCAATAGCTTACCTGCCCTACCCTCTTCAGTTTGAATCGATGTTAAATATTTCTGTGAGCAGTGGCACCTGAGCTGTTCCTCTATCTGGGATAGGGTCCTCCTTGCCAGTATATATTCTTCCTGGTTCAGTGTGCCTTGGCTCTCTGCCTTTTCTGCCTCATGTATGGTTACCTCTAGTTTGGTTAGTTTGCGCTCTAGGGTGCCTTTAATCCCCACCGTTCGCCCTATACAGTAACCTCTTGTCGCTACCTTAAGTGTTTCCCACTCTCTATGTCTAGTAGTGGCTGATTCTTTATTAATTTTAATGTGGTCTGTCAGGAATGAACGGAGCGCCTCCCTGTATGCTTGGTCTTGAAGTGCGGCAGATGTTAATCTCCATAACGGTATGGGGGGCCTATCCTCTACCACTCTCCAGTTGAGTAATAGGGGATTGTGGTCAGATATTGTGCGTCCCAAGTATTCAGAGTGGGTCATTCCCAGTGCAAGGGCAGCTGAGCACACCACTCTGTCTATCCTGGTGTATATGTGGTGTAGCCCTGAATAATATGAGTAATCCCTGTCCTCTGGGTGCTGTTCGCGCCAGACATCAATCAGTTCCCAGTCATGCATCCAGTCCCTAAGTTTTTGGGCTACTTTATGGACCGCTGCTATTGTAATGGCGGGATGGAGCAGTCCAAATCTATGTTCGTTATGCTATTGAAGTCCCCCCGCAATAACTCCCCGTGCTGCTGGCGTGTGAGACGGCTCGACAAGCGCTGCATAAAGGGAATCTGGTCCTGATTGGGGGCGTAAATACTTCCTAGCACCAATAGGGTCCTGTGGAGTTTCCCCTCCACCAATACGAACCTACACTCCTGATCAATGTCAGTAGAGACCACCTCAAAGGGGACATATGCCCGCACCCAAACCAGTGTCCCCCTCGCATATGCAGAGTATTTAGTACCGAACACCTGCCCTCTCCATCTACGCCTTAGCTTTTCCACTTCCGCTGCTGTCAGGTGGGTTTCCTTTAGCATCGCTACATGTATGCCTCTCCTCTTTAGATAAGATGGTATTCTATGTCTTTTAGCTGGTGACCCCATCCCTCTGATGTTCCACGTTAGGAAACTATAGTCTGTCATTTAAAAGCATCAAAGAGGGTGGGCCTAACCTACCACCCCCCGTACTCCACATCCCTCCATCCGTTATTCTTGCTTGCTCAGTTATAATCTATTGCCCCCAGGTGCCATCAAAACTTAAAATTGAAAAACCCAACTCCCCCTCCCCAGGGCGCCTCCGAAAATGTAGGTAGCCCAAATAACCAGTGCAACTTTGTCATCAAAGTGAATATAGTTCTCGCCAGTCTAACTGAGTGGATGAGAAGCCGGTAGGGGGGTGGGTGCAACCATGCCCGTCGGGACCTTCTGAGTACTCTGTGTGCCCCATCACCAGACCAGGTCGAATGCGGTTACCCCAAGTCATCTGCTGTTTGCGGAGTCACCCTCGGAGGTCGCCCGGAGCAGCCGGAGCCCTCCACTGATGAAGCTGTTGTGCCATCTGAGTCTCTATCGTTGCTCCCTGTAGGGGATGCTTCTCTGCCCATAGCAGCCGCCACTCTCAAGGCTTCTGTCCTCTCAGACTCCCTCTGTGATTTTGTCGGTCCGGACCAGAGGCGGGTCCGGTGACACCGCTCCCGGGAAGCTCCCCGCGTCATTCTCTCGGTGTTGTCCGATTTCGTAGGCCGCCCTGCTCGTCCTCCACGGGTCTCTATCCACTCCCATGCCTCTTCTGGATTCTGTAAGAATGTGGTCTTGTCCTCTGCAATCACTCTCAATCTTGCTGGAAAAAGGAGAGAGTATTGGATCCCTTCTTTTCTGAGGGCTCTCTTCACCGCCATGAATGACGCTCTCCTAAGTTGGACGTCCATGGTAAAGTCCAGAAAAAGAGTTACTTCTCCATTCGCCACCTTAAATGGTCCCGCCTCTCTGGCTCTCTGGAGCAGAATGTCTCTGTCTTTGTAGTGGAGCAGCCTGGCGACCACTGCGCGGGGCGGTCTTCCTGGCGCCAGGGGTCTGAATGGGACTCGGTGTGCCCTCTCCAACGTAAAGAATGGTGTCAATTGTCCTGGTGCTACCACAGTGCGCAGCCATTCCTCAAGAAATTCTAACATATTTGTGCCTTCTGCTTTTTCCGGGAGCCTACCACTCTTACATTGTACCTTCAATTCCTTCCCTCCGCATCTTCCGCCCTGCGCTCCAGGCGCATCACTCTGTCTGTGAGACTCAGTACCGAGGCTTCTAGGTCTTTTTGTCTCGGTGTAAGGTCCGCAAGCATGGTCTCCGTTTCCTTGACTCTATCAACAAGCTTCTGGTGATCCGCACGCAGGAGGCCCATTTCCACTGCCACCTGATTGACGTCATGCTTCAAGGTTGCTTTTGTGTCCTCAATTTGCCCCCAATATTTTATCTAGGGTATCTTGTACTTTGGTTTGCGTGAGGTCTCGCAGGTCCCCTCCACCGTGATCAGCGTTAGTGGTGCGCTCCATCGCTTTGCTCCTGTGCCGGCCCTTAGAGGTCATCAGCCCAGAATGGCCCGGAGCCCGGTATCTTAACAGTGCTTGAAGCCAAAGCCCCACCTCCGCGGGACCCTTTTACCTCTAGATCCAGTGCCTTCAGTTCAGGTTCTTTTACTAGCGCGGCAGTGCCCGGTCAATCCTCCGTTGGTCACCCCGGTTGTTCATGCAAAACGTGTTCTCGAGTTTGCACTGTCCCCACGTGTAGGACCCCCGGGCCTGGACATGCCCCCTTCCAAGAATTGGCGCCAGATGTAGCCTTAGGCCCAACTCTGCTTCGTCCTCGATGAACTCGTCGTCTACGGGGCCCCTTTAACTTGGCAGAGAGCCTAATGTCTTCTCCAATGTCTTGTCGGTGTGCCCCACCAGCTGTTCTTAACTTGTAGCTGAGTCTAGGCCTCGCGGTAAAGTCGAATTCATAGAGGGCCCTTCCCGGATGTCCAGCTCCTCTCACCCCGGTGCTCGAGGGATCTGGTAGGGCCCGAGATGTTTGGGAGCCTCCGCTCTTCTTCACTGGTGAAAAGTCCTGGTCCTGCAGGCCCAGCGCTGATCGCGCGGTCCACCCGGGCAGGACTCCGCCTCCACCGCTCGGGCGGAGCGCAGCACGCCGCTCCCCTGGTCTGCAGGTCCCAACTGAACCTGCCGCTCCTCCACTCGGAGCAATGCGCCCTCTCCCCCTATCAAGGGGGCCGCGCAGCTGGCGCCGCCCCTCCTCAGCTCCACGGCGCAGCATCTCCTCATCCTCAGCAGGGAGACCAGCACTCAAGCCCCGGCTCCAGTTCCTTCCTGGGCCCCAGTTGCGACGCTCCACAGCTCTCCTCCCAAGGGGTTCATGCAAAACGTGTTCTCAAGTTTGCACTGTCCCTATGTTGAGGCCCTCCAGGCCCGGATATGACCTTCTCCAAGAAATGGCGCCAGGTGTAGCGCTACGCCTCGCTCCGCACTCAATTAACTCGTCGTCCACTGGGCCCCTATTATCTTTGCAGAGAGCCTAATGTCTTCTCCAATGTATCGTTGATGTGCCCCATCTGCTGCTCTCAATTTGTAGCTGAGTCTAGGCCTCGCAGTGAAGTCAGATTCATAGAGGGCTCTTCCCGGGTGCCCAACTCTTCTCACCCCAGTGCTCGTGGGAGCCAGAAGGGCCCAAGGTGTCTGGGGGCCTCCGCTCTTCCTCTCTGGCAAAAAATCTGGGTCCCGCAGGCCCAGCGCTGACCGCCTCCACCGCTCCGGCAGAGTGTAGCACTCCACTCCCCCAGCTCGCAGGGGCCGACCGTACCCTCTGCTCCTCCACCCGGAGCTACTCGACTCCTTCCCCTATCAAAGGGGCTGCGCAGCCGGCGCCACTCCTCCTCAGCTCGGCGGCGTCTTGCAGCGCCTCCTCACCATCACGGGGGAGACCGGCACTCAAGCCCCGGCTCCGGTTTCTTTCTGGGCCCCGGCCGTGATGCTCCACAGCTCACCTCCTGAGGGGTCCCGGTGAACGGGAATCCCCTCGGCTGACTTTTCTCTATTCCAGTCACCCCCGATGCACGGCACTCCGAGGGATGTTCAAGGGATGGGGTTAGTTTTTGCGGATAATTAATAGGCCCCTCGGGAGCCGATGTATTATGCGGCCGCCATCTTGCCCGGCCCAGCCATGCCCCCTGTTGTGAGGATCTTTTGTTGACAGACTCTGAATTCTTTTTCCTAAGGGCTGACACATTCTCATTAATAATCCTTCTGATCCTTTCTTTCTCCATCCTTCCTCTACCATCACTTGGGCGGTGATTATGAACACGGTGGTAAACATCACCGACCGCCGTGCCGGCGATGAACAGAAGGCCCCCACTGGCAGTGAATGGAAACCCACCATATAATGAACGAAAATTCCAACTGCGCCAAAAATCACCAGACAACCATTCTCCGCCATGACACTGTCAGCGGAAATTACCTGGACCTCCCCACCCCGCCACTGTCGAGCACACCCACATTCCGCCCTCCAAATAATGATGCACAAATCCCCTTGGCAGACAGTGGAGGCCAGACGACCATTGGCGGTGCCGACCGCCATGGGCGGCAAGTGGACTTAACAGCAAGAAGTGCACACATTGGATTAGCTTGAAACCCAAACACCTGACACATATCCACAACCTCATAAAACACTTATATACACACCCCACAATCCTTTGCAGCGAAACCAGGCCAAAGAAGACAGAGAGCACCAGAAGCAGACACTGAACGCCACAATACACGAGACGCACACTGACCCACAGAAAAGCACCCTCACCGCGTACCCAGCCCCGACACCATTCACCACACTCACCATGTCACCCCCCCCAAACATCCACGCTTCACAGAAAGGGAGCTAAAGACCATGGTGGACGAGATCCTGAAGGTGGAGCCACAAATATTCGGGCCGAGGTACAGCACACACCCATCACAAGGAAGATGGAGCTCTGGCAGACCATTGCCAACAGGGTCAATGCAGTGGGACACCATCCACGCACCAGGGACGACATCCGGAAGAGATGGAACAACCTGCAGGGGAAGGTCAGGTGCATGGCATCAAGGCACCACATTGCAGTCCAGAAGACTGGGGGAGGACCACCACCAACACCATCCGAATACACCGACTGGGAGGAAAAGGTACTCGCCATCCTGCACCCTGAGGGACTCACTGGACTCACTGGAGGAATGGATTTGGGTAAGTCGTCTACATTTACCCCATATACACCATACCTGTAATGCATGAACCACCCCACCCCACCCACACCCACTAGGACCGATACCCCACCCAGGCAACATCCACTGAATCCACCCCCACATGCCCACAAACCCACTAACAGGCCCACATCCCTCCCCCTGTGCACAGCCACCTACCCCTGCAAGGATCCACAATGGAACTACACCCCCCAATGCAACCCCACACCCTAAGCAAAATGCAGTGTAAACCTCACAAAGGCACCCTGGATGGCCACTAAAAGTTACACCAGCACAAAATAGCCCAGTCCTGTGCACCCCAACTGTTCATGCATTTGTAACAGACATGTCTATGTCCCCTAACAGGCACCACCACCCATGCCACCCTCACGGACGGGACAAGGAGTGCCAGTGCCCCCCCATGGAGACAGAGGCACCTCACAGGACACTGGTGAAGGATCCCTGGACACTGATGAGCAGGCAAGCCCCTCAACAGTCCTGGACTGTCACCATGCAGCAGCCCCACCCAGGACACCACTGACATCCCTACCACCCAGTCAAGAACAGCAGCCCAGGGCAAGTGGCCCCACACCAGTGTATCCAGGCCACAGACTGGTGGAACACAGGTACAGAGGCCACAGTCTCCCACTCCCAACATGCAAGAATGTGAGGGCCCCAGTACAAGTGGTACTGCCAAACCTGTGCAGGGGACACAGGCACAGGGGGCTAAGGCAAGTGCTAGGGTCTCAGTGGGCTAGGGGGGAGGCCACAAGATGGATGCAGCAGCCCAGGACATGATATCTGAGGTATCGGGGGCCTACCAGCATACCCATGACAGGTTGGCACAGATAGTATCCACCCTGGAGCACAGTCAGAGGATGCAGAAGGAACACCACCAACAGGCCATGGAGCAGTGGAAACTGCACAACACCCCAATGACCAGCATAGCTGGAGCACTGCTGCAGCTGGTACAAACCCAGTCTGAGACCCACACAGGACAAGAGGCCCCCTCTACAGCACTGGACACAGACCTGATAATTACACCATCATCAGAAACATTCCAGGAACTACCCTCACAGGAAACCCAAGGGCCCACCATGTCATCCCCTCAAGCTCAACAGCA
Source organism: Pleurodeles waltl (assembly GCF_031143425.1). Taxonomy (NCBI): domain Eukaryota; kingdom Metazoa; phylum Chordata; class Amphibia; order Caudata; family Salamandridae; genus Pleurodeles; species Pleurodeles waltl. The sequence continues at coordinate 1,188,011,354 of NC_090440.1, read as the reverse complement.
GGCGCCCAAACGGACCCTTAGGCCAAGATGTGGCACCGGAACCCCAGCAAAGAACAAGGCCCCCTTCAAGAAGTAACTCAGCAACAATCTGCACAGCAACCATCCCACTCAATCAACCACCACACAGTGCTAAGAAGCAATATGAACTAATGTAAGAAATGATGGACCCATCAATACTACCAATAAGGCTGCCACCATGTTGGCATTGAGGACAACCACCCATGACCACTTGCCATCACTGTAAATAGCACTATTCACTCCCTGCCAACAATAAAACACATATCACACCTGTAACACTGTCCCCTGTCATAAAATGTGAACAAAGTGAAGTATGGATACAACTGGATGATAACCACTTTAGTGTCAATGCATTGCATGAAAGGACTCCTGTGTGCCTAAATGTGGCCCCAAAGTAAATGCACTAACTTGAAATCTGTACCATGCAGACCTGGTCCCAGTTTCACATATAAGAACAAACACCCCCTATATGACAAAGCACACTGAGAGTATGTGTCACAAACCCCAATGTCAGCCCTTAGTCCCACATAGTTACTGGAGGTGGAGTTGTATCAGTTGGGTCCTGGAATTGACATCTTCCTCTCCCTCATTATCACCATCACTCTCCTCGCCTCTCTGAGATAGCTGGTCAGGACATACAGCACCCTCCACCTCCAAGAGGGGGATAGAATGTCTCACTGCCACATTGTGCAGCATGCAGCCGGCCACCACTATTCTACACACCTTTTCAGGCCCATAGGCCAGGGAACCCCCCAGAGATATGTAGACAACGAAATCTAGCCTTCAGGAGACCTATTGTTCGCTCTGTCACCCTCTTAGTACATCCATGGGCCTTATTGTAATTCCTCTCAGCATCCGTCCTAGGACTCCTCACTGGTGTCAGGAGCCAACGCAAGTTTGGATAGCCAGAATCACCTAGAAAATGGTGCAATACAGATTAGTCATTGTAAAGCCCTTTAGTCAGACAGCCTGGCTTTCTGCTGTGTGTCAGTGACAGAAACACTTATCTATGATCCACCCTCTGTCCTCTTGGAGTTGTTCCATCTTCTGTGGCACACTACTGTTCCTCAGCACAAAGGAATCATGGACTGAACCTCGGAACATGGCATTCACATGTGAGATGTACTGGTCTGCAGTGCATACCAATTGGATGATCATGGAATTAAAGTTCTTTCTGTTTCTGTACACCTGTTCACTGACTCTTCGGGTTATGATCGGCATGTGGGTGCCATCAATGGCACCTATCACATGGGGTATGTTGGCAAAGGCATAGAAGTCAGACTTGATGGCAGCGAGGTCAGTACTTTGGGGAAATCTCACATAGGATTGCAGGTGTGGTACAAATGCATTTAGAAATCTTGTCAGTACCATGCTGAACATTGGCTGTAAAAATCCAGCACCCATGCCCACTGTCACTTGAAATGAGCCTGTGGCCAGGAAATGGAGTGCGGAGAGCACCTGCACTTCAGTAGGGATGGCATGCTGATTACGACTTCCCGGAGTTAGTGCAGGATTCAGTAATGCACAAAGTTCCAGAATTGTTGCACGGGTGAGTCTGTAATTGATTATGATCTGACGCTCCACCATGGTCCTCATATCCACAAGTGGTCTGTACACCCATGGTGCCCTTCCTCGCCACAAGGGTTGGTACCAAAGAGGGATATCAAATAAGTGTGAGAAACACACATACATAGGCACACATTGTCATCAATTGCACACTGCATACTTCATTGTAGTGAATCTACAGTAACATGTTCTTGACAGATCTACATCTACACCTCAATGAGGGAACAGTGTTTTTCTTGTGTGTTATATTTTGAATTGGTCACATGCATATGTGCTTCAGGTGGAAATAGGGCCTGCATTGTGCACAATTTTAATTTATAGATGTGTAGTTAATGCCAAAATGTCTGCCCACTGTATTCCAGGCCTGTCGTTGTGGAAGTGACCTCATACAGCTAGCGGTTGATGTAACAGCGTAAGGCGGTGTTTACCGCCGTCCGCACCGTCATTGGTTAACATGAATGCCAATAGGGAATCCTGGAGTATCATGATCCCCACCGGCGGTGACGGTGCACACCACCGCGGTACATACGCAAATTGATCATCTATACTTCATTTGACTCCCTGACCTCGTGCTAACAGGTACTCCACTGTGTGTATTGCTGTGTCCTGCCTCTGGTCATGAATGTGGCTCGTGTTGTAGGGGAAAGGGCCCTGGCCTTCACCCAGGAGGAACTGGAGAGGCGAGTGGACGGGGTCCTGCCCCTGTACGCAATGCTCTACAGACAGCCAGAGGTACAGGTGAGTCGGGGTTTGGGGTGCACTGTTTGGGTGTAATGGATGGTGTTGTGAGGATATATGTGTGCACCTCAGAGCCTGCACAGGCCATGGTGCATGGCATGCTGCGTGCGTATGTCCTGTAAGTGTGACAGTTCTGTCCGTCTTATAGTGGACGAATAGCCAGCTGTACCTATCTTGCAAGTGCCTCACCAATGTGTTCCATTTCTGTGTCCCCCTTTTAGGTCAGCGCCCACCAGAAGAGGGCACTTTGGCATGCCATTGCCAAGGAGGTGCAGACCCTGGGGGTCTACAACCGGCAGAGCGCCCACTACAGGAAGAGGTGGGAGGACCTGCGGCTCTGGGCGCATAAAATCTGTGAGGCCCAGCTGGGGAAGTCTTCCCTACGTGGAAGGGGTGCCCGTCTGGCACTGACCCCCCTCATGCAACGTATCCTGGCGGTGGCATACCCAGACCTGGATGGGCGCTTGAAGGCTGCACAGCAGTCACAGGGGGTGAGTACTCATGTCACAAACTTAAGTCTGGAAGGATATCTGTGTGTGCATTAGGGTTCATGCTGCTCAGAGGCAGGGACTCTGACTGTTGTCCACCTACATGATAGTCCCCATATGGTGTAGGGGTGTCTTTGTCAGTCTCCAACACGTCGGGTCCTAAGGTAGTTCAGGGGATGGGTATAGAGCATGGTTCTGGTCAGTAGTCAGGGGCATGGCCATAGGCATAGTGAACGGTGCTACCTGTTAGCGGTGTCTTCTGGGTGGGTGTATGCCTGGCCACTATGTACCTCCATTCAGCTATTTACAAGTGTCTCTCCTGTTTTGTCTCCCCATCCCGGTTCTCTTGTTTTTTGTACAGCAGCAATATCTGGTGAGGGTGCTGAGGCACCGGCAACTGGGGAAGCAGCAGCCCACGGATCCTCGGAGGCAGAGACATATGATGCCATAGGGACCAGTGGGTGGGATGGCAATGGGAGTACCACGGGAGAGGCAACTACCACTGGAGGTAGTGACTCTGATACCTCCTCCGATGGGGGCTCCCCGGCGGTGGCGGACTCTAGTGGCCACACCACTACAGTGATATCTTCCGCCACCCCCCATTCCATCACCGCCCTCCCTTCTGCTCCCCACTGAGTTGCCTGTGCCTGCTCACCCAGAAAGGTGGGCATCTCCTTCACCCCAGGCACCTCCTCCCCTGCCCCAGTCAGCCCTGCTGCCCTCACAGAGGAGGCTATTGACCTCCTGAGAACCATCTCTGTAGGGCAGACAACGATCGTCAATGCCATCCAGGGGCTAGCATCAGAGGTGCAGCAGACCAATGCCTATCTGGATGGCATTCACAGTGCTGTGTCTGCCCTACAGAGATCTTTTCAGGCTCTGGCCTCCTCTTTGACGGCAGCCAGTCTCCCTGGCCATCCCGTCCTCCCTCCAACCACCTCTACACCTTCCAGCACCCCACTCCCTTCACCCATCCAAAGCACACAATCTGACACGCAGTCAAGCACATCAACACACAAGAAGCACATTTCAAAACACAAGCACCATACCTCCCACCAAAAGCATTCACACAGCCAACATACACATGCACACACAACAACATCGACTTCCCCCAGTATGCTCACCTCTTCCCCCTCCCTGTCTGTCCCCTCTACATGCACACCCTCATGCACTGCACCTTCACTCACTGTTTCTGTTCCTCTTATTGCAGTCACCACAATAGTAGACATCCATACATGCACCCCAGACACCATCACCTGCATTCACCACAACCACTGTAGTTGACAAAGGCAGCACACTCACCAGACTTTCAGACACCCGCACAACATACATCCACACTGGCAGCCTGTCTTCTTCCACTGTGTTCACCCCCCCCTCCTCCAAGAACACACAAACGCACAAAGACACCAACCCATCACACATCCACCACACCTCAGCATATTGTCTAGTCACCTGCACCCACTATATGCACCCCTACACCACATAAGTCCACACCCTCTGCCTCCACGCCCACACCCTCATCCAGGACCACCCCAATTGCTCCGAAGAAACTTTTCCTGTCCCGTGCTGACCTCTTCCAACCCACTGGCCCACCCTGTCTTGTCCCTAAGTGTGCACACCTCCTTGCCCTTTCCACTCCTTCAACTTCACAGCCCAGCCCTGTCCGCCCCTCACATTCCTGTGCCCCTTCCCCAGAGAAAAAGAAGCCCCATGCAGAGCCAATTCCATCTGGCTCTACCTGCTCAAAACACCCACCCACCTTCAAAGGACAAACCCACACCCCCACCACCTTCCAAGCGCAAGTCCAAGACCCACCCCCGTTGCATGTTCCCACCCCCACCACCCCCTGCCCCGTTCCGTGATGTGCCTGGGTGCCATTTTGTTGCCCCATTAGGTGGAGTACCGTGCACTTTTGGGAGTCAAGTTGGGTCTGTTGTGACCCATGGCACTTCTTGCGCTACGGACTGGCCATTGGCCTTGTTGGAAGTAGTTGGCTCTGTGAGCTGAAATAAATATTTCTGTGTGGCCTGTGTTTTGGCGGCACACTGTTGAACCCTGGTCTTTCGTTTCATTGTTTGTGGGTTTGGGGCATTTGTATGTACTATGGTCAAGTTGGATTTGCCTTGTGACGGGTAAGTACCTCTTGCTGTGGAGTGTATGGGTTGTGCTGCTGGGATGGGTTGGGGGGCGTTGCAGGGTAGTTGGAGTGGGTGGATATGTAACTGTGCCCTTTCTTCCCTTGTTTCATAGGTTGCAGTACTTACCGTCTGTTTTGCTTTCCTTCTCTTATTCCATGACCGAGCTGACAAAACTTCTCAGGAATGCACTTCTTAGTTTAAGGAAGACATTTATAATTATTACTTCACCCTGAAAGATGAGATTAGTAGGTTGGAAGCACAAATTTAAAAGTAGTCACAGCAATGAAAGCAAAATATATCAAAGTACTTCTCAATTGCAATGTACACAGCAAATACATGTGATTATATTATAGCATAACTTCAAAGAAAAGCATAAAAGTCAAAATTGCATCACCGTAGGGCCTATCACTGCTTGTCATCTTTCTCCTATCTTCAAGTTGATGACTCCGGTTCAACTAAGAGAAAGAGACTTTCCACCCAAACGCGAGCCAGACAGCTGACGTCCGCTCCTGACTGAAGTCCTGGAAGATCTCCCAGTGCTGCTGCCCAGGGCCACCGTTACAAAAACCTGCCTTTTCCTCTAATATTCAGGAAATAAAACAAGCCATTGGAGATTGGACAGATCTCCTAGGCCCCTCCTCTTTCCAAGGCTGATCAGAAAGGAAAACACAAAATATACGCTCTCTTATCACGTTAGGGTTTGTGTGAATTCAATTTGAAAAACACAGCTTGGTCAACCATGTGGAAAAACAGAGCTTGGAAAAACACAGCTCATCTGCAATGTCTCAACTGCAATGCCTAACTCCACGTTAAAGCCAATAGGCAGCCAACCTAAATACCAAATATATGGGGTCAACAACATTGGCGGTAAAAGGCGCTTACCGCCGTGCAGAAGACCGCCAATACACTGCCGCCGCCGCAGTAGTCCGCCACAGCTATTATGACACACATCCCAGAATCCGCCGAAATACAGACACCCAAACAACTCTGCCACACCAAAGGTCAGTGTTAAAGTGGCGAAAACAAAACCTCCACCATCCACGCCAACAGAAACACGCCCATGTTATTACAACCCATGAATCCACGCGGCGGTCTTTCAACCGCGGTATTCCATTGGCGGTACACACTGCTGCGCTCAAAATACACACACATCTCCAAAACACCGCCACATTGGGCAATTCAAAATACACACACCTGATACACATACAAACACCACTCCCACACACCCAACACAATATAAAACACACACCCACAAACCCCTACGACCAAAATTCTCGGACGAAGGCCAGAGAGACAGCACAGCCAAGACAACACCACCATACAGAGGCACACAACACCATCACCCACACCACATCCACGCACAAAACACCATACACCACTACACATCACCACACACATCAACACTCACACCGCCCCACACATCACACACACCACCCCATGTCACGCCAAAGACACCCCCGCTTCTCCGAGGAGGAGCTCAGGGTCATGGTGCAGGAAATCATCCGGGTAGAGCCACAGCTATTTGGCTCACAGGTACAGCACACCTCCATAGCCAGGAAGATGGAGATATGGCGCAAAATTGTGGACAGGGTCAACGTTGTGGGACAGCACCCAAGAAATAGGGAGGACATCAGGAAGAGGTGGAACGACCTACGGGGGAAGGTGCGTTCAACGGTCTCCAGGCACGACATTGCGGTTCAGCGGACTGGCAGCGGACCCCCACCTCCTCACCCACAACTAACAACATGGGAGGGGCAAGTCTTGACCATCATGCATCCAGAGGGCCTAGGAGGAGTCGGTGGAGGAATGGACACTGGTAAGTCAAATCTTAACTATCATATCCCCCACCCTACCTGCATGCTATCACACACCCCCACCCTCACACCCTCCCCTATCACTCAAACTCCTCACTAATGTACTAGTAACACAATCTACACATGACACAACTAAGCATGGTCACCCCTCACTAAAGCATGCCCACTGCACATACCCAGAACACCCCCTAACCATCATCACACAAGCCCCCACACAGGAATGCTAGCACTGGGGTACACAGACACCCACCCATTGCACACCATCACACACACACATGCTATAATCATGCTCTTATGCCCCTGCAGGAACCCGAAGGACCGTCACCACACCAGAGGGTCCAGACAACATCACTCCACCCCCAGAAGAGGCCCACAGTGACGATAGCAGCTCTGCCCTACTGGATCCTGATGACCAGCGCGGACCATCGTGGGCCTCGGGACAGTCGGTTCCTCTTGCACAGGCACAGCCCACCACAGACCTTCCACCCTCTGGTAACACCAGCACAGCACCCACCCAGCGGGCCCAAACCTCCGTACCCAGTACAGGTCAATCAGCTGTGTGTCCACCACTACAGGGAACCCAGGATAACCCACCACCCCAACAACAACAGGGACCTGGGGGCAGTGGTAGTGGGCACACGCTCCAGGGGACGGAGGCACAAGAACACAGGGGAACTGGGAGGGCTGCTGTGCGACAGGGGGCGGACAGGCCAAGGGAACCCACTCTCCACGAGGCCCTCTCCTCCATCATGGGAGCATACCACCACTCCCAGGAGACGATGGCGACGGTCCTGGCCAAGTTTCAGGAGACCCAGCGCCTGCAGGAGGAACAGTATTTGGGGTTCAGGGAGGAGCTCAGGACCATCAGCTCCGCCCTGGGAACCATCGTAGGGGTGCTGAAGGTCATACAGCAGACCATGAGGGACACCGTGGCACTCCAAGGGGCCCCTGACACTAGCCAGGACGATGAACTGCCCACCACCTCCACCGGCACTAGTGGACAGAGCGCCCCACCACAGGACCACCACACCAGCACCCAACCCCCTGCAGACGGACAACCTCCACGCAAGCGGTCCCTGTGAGCCAGGAACAGGACAGAGCAAGATGGCAAGACCCCCGCCAGGGAATGAGACAACCCTGATTGTCCCCCCACTGTCCCACTTTGTTACCCTGTCCATACTTGAACTACCCCAGCTCCACTTCCTATGCCCAGATGGGCATTGCACCTGTGAGACTAATAGACTGGACTCTGCCATGGACATTCCTCCACCATCACCCAGCCTCATATTACAACCCCCTCCCATTTCTGAGCACTTCAATAAACACCCTTGAAACAAAAAACAATCTGGAGTCAGTCTGTGAGATTGTAAATATGTATTATCAATGACATAGTCATATTGCGTTCCCCATTGTAAAGCCAACATACCTATGTCACACATCACAAGTCCTTGAAGGATGCAAGCAGATGACACACATTGGTAACCACACCTGTGAAACCGTAATGTAAAGGAACAACTCAGTTACCAAATACTGGTTGAAATCGACAGACAGGATAGAGGTAAGTTAATGTAATGGTAAAACTGAAAATGTTCTCACCTGTGTCTCACTGGAAATATTGCTGTATGACTGACTTCCTGTTGTCGTTGTCTTCTTCCTCAGCTTCCTCCTCATCACTGTTCACAGGCTCCACAGGCTCCACAGCTACCACAACACCGTCATCTGGACCATCCTCCTGCAGAAAAGGCACCCGGCGTTGCAAAGCCAAATTATGAAGCATCGAGCAGGCGATGATGATCTGGCACACCTTATTCGGTGAGTAGAATAGGGAACCACCTGTCATATGGAGGCACCTGAACCTGGCCTTCAGGAGGCCGAAGGTGCGTTCGATCACCCTCCTAGTCCGCCCATGGGCTTCATTGTAGCGTTCCTCTGCCCTGGTCCTGGGATTCCTCACTGGGGTCAATAGCCATGACAGGTTGGGGTAACCAGAGTCCCCCAATAGCCACACACGGTGCCTCTGGAGTTGACCCATCATATCAGGGATGCTGCTATTCCGCAGGATGTAGGCGTCATGCACTGAGACAGGGAACATAGCATTTACCTGCGAGATGTACTGGTCTGCCAAACAGACCATCTGAACATTCATCGAATGATAACTCTTCCTGTTCCTGTACACCTGTTCACTCCTGTGGGGTGGACCAGAGCTACATGGGTGCCATCAATGGCACCTATGATGTTGGGGATATGTCCAAGGGCATAGAAGTCGCCTTTCACTGTAGCCAATTCTTCCACCTCAGGGAAAATGATGTACTCGTTGGAAAACATAGACTGGAACATCCCTGATGCCATGGCCACTGTTGTCTGGAATGACCCACTTGCAAGGAAATGGAGCACTGACAGCACCTGCACGTCAGGGGGGATTCCAGTCGGATGGCGGATTGGTGACATCATGTCTGGCTCTAACTGGGTACATAGTTCCTGGATTGTGGCACGGTCAAACCTGTAGGTGATGATGACATGTAATTCTTCCATTCTCAACAGGTCCACCAGCGGTCGGTACACCGGAGGATTCTGCCATCTCCTCACATGTCCCAGCTGACGGTGCATACGAAGGACAACAGCGACGAATCAGTCATTTTTCATCCAGGTATTTACCCACAGTTACACACAAGACAACACCAATCACAAAGCCCTTCCTGTATGTGTGTTGAGTGTAGGCCCAGCTATGTGTGACGCAGAGGTAAATGAAGCCATGTGGGCCCCTGAAATGGCGGCTGCCTGACCTCTAAACTGGGACAATGGGATTGTGGGGTAACAGCGCTGGCGTTGCACACCATGGCGGTAGGCGGTCGTAGACCGCGGCGCAATGCAGCATTGGTTAACATTGGACCTATGGGTCCCAGGAGCCAATGAACAGGTGCGCTGGCGGTGATGATGCGCACCGCCGCGGACGTCACCGCTGCGGACGTCACCGCCATTTTCTGTCTGTTCAATCACTAGATACCTGACCTTCGACAGGAGAGGACCTACACTGCAAGTGCTGCTGTGAGCTCGGTCTGGAAGCGGCGATGGCTGCTGCGTCTGGGGAAAGGGCCCCTGCCTTCACGGTTAAGGAGTTGGAGAAACTGGTAGACGGGGTCCTCCCCCAGTACACGCTACTCTACGGTCCTCCAGACCAACAGGTTAGTACACAGGGAGCATGTTGTATGGGCTAGGCCTGGGTGGAGAGGGCTGGCTGTAAGAGGGAAGGGGGCAGAGTTCATAGAACATTAATGCATGTAAATGAATGGGCCACATGGCCAGAGTAGGGAGGGGGCCACTCACATCGATGGTGCAGTTAGTATTGACTGTTCCTCTTCCCTTTGTGCATGTCATGTAGGTCAGTGCCCACCAGAAGAGGGACATTTGGCGTGCCATCGCCAAGGAGGTCCGGACCCTGGGGGCCCACCAGAGACGGGGCGCCCACTGCCATAAAAGATGGGAGGACATTCGCCGCTGCAGCAAGAAGACGGCGGAGGCTCAGCTGGGGATGGCCTCCCAACGTGGGAGGGGTGCCCGTCGCACCATGACCCCCCTGATGTTCCGGATCCTGGCGGTGGCCTACCCGGAGTTGGATGGGCGCTTGAGGGCATCACAGCAGACACAAGGGGGTGAGTACAACCTCATTCTGCGGGCTTTGCGCGCAGTAGAGGGGTCTGGGTGGGGGAGGAGGCCTGTGGGTGTACCTAGGCCAGGCAGAAACATGACTAGGCCCCTCTGTAATGCAGCCCATGTGGCACTCTACCCCACCTCAGTAGAGTGGCAAGTCGAGGTATAGTTGCCCCTGTGGCATCCATGTGTGCAGATGTCCACCATTGTCATGTAGGCCATATCCCAGAAATTGCATATGCAGAGGGCAGGAGCACGGCGTAATGCAGGGGGCTGCTGTGTCTGTCTTGTCCGCCAACGGTAGCGGTATGCCATGCACTCAACCTGTCTTTCTTCTGTCTCCCCACCCCCCCTTTTTCTGCTCTCCCTGTTCTTTTGTGCATCAGCATCATCAGGCAGAGGTACAGTGGCACCTGAGCACGAGGGAGCTGCATCCCACATGGCCATGGAGGGCCACACCACGGACTCAGAATGCACAAGTGGGACGGAGGGCGAGGGGAGCTTCACGTCGGCCACCGCATCACCAAGCAGCGACACGGACTCGTCCGCCGATGGGGGCTCCCTTGTGGTGGCGGCACCATCTGTGCGCCCCACTTCTACAGGTACAGCCGCCACCTCCCCTACCAGAACTGCCCTCCCAGCTGCCCCTCAGCGTTCGCCCCGTGCCCGCTCACCCAGGAGGGTGGGCATCACCTTCGCCCCAGGCACCTCAGGCCCTGCCCCAGTCACCCGTGCTGCCCTCAGTGAGGAGGCCATTGACCTCCTCAGGTCACTCACTGTTGGGCAGTCTACCATTGTGAATGCCATCGAGGGTGTAGAACGAGAGTTGCAACACGGTAATGCATTCCTGGAGGGCATTCATTCTGTTCAGGCTGTCCTTCAGCGAACCCTGCAATCTCTGGCCTCAGCACTGATGGCAGCCATTGTCCCGGTGTCCAGCCTCCCCCCTCCAACCCCCTGCACCCCAGCCCATCCCAAGCACACCTACAGACCAGCATGCACACAAGTCAGCACACACAAGTAGCTCAAGCAAACATAGGCACCACACAACCCACAGGCACTCACGCAAGCCTTAGGCACTCACGCAAGCCTTACCCACATACAGACACAGCAACATCCACTGCCTCCACTGTGTCCCCCTCCTCCTCTTCTCCCTCCTCCCTCCCAGTCTCGTCTACACACTGCATGCACCACATCTACAGGCACCAGGAATCACACAAGGACACCCAGCACCACAAGCCGCTCACCTGCACTCACCACCTCCACTGCCATTTTCACGTCGCCTGTGTCCTCTCCCAGTGTGTCTGTGACGCCCCCTCCCAAAGTACACAAACGCCGGCAGTCACACAACCAACATCCATCCACCTCACGACAGCCTCCAGTACCTACACCTGCACCCAAATCACCTAAAGTTACACCTCCTACAACCACCTCCTCTTCCTCCACTCCCAGACCCCCTCCAACTACCTATCCCATTGTTCGTCAGAAACTGTCCCTCTGTAAAGTTGACGTTTTTGCCCCCACCCCCCCTCCAATTCATCAGTCCCGTTGTAGCGCCTCAGCCAAAAAGCCTTCAATACCAGTGGTGCCTGTTCAAGGTATGTGGAGTGCACCGGCCACCAGGGCAGGCAGTGTGACCCGGAGCCAAGGCACTGGCAGCCCTCCTCCTGTAAAGGCTCTGAAATTGGAGAGTGGACGACGGGACCGTGTGAAGCCTCCTGGTGGGAAAACAACTCACATGGGTTCCAAGGGGATTGGAGAGTCAGCTGTGACTCCACCAAAGGTGGGGAAGGCCCAGAGGAAGTCTGGCCAGCATGTTGTGAGTATCAAGGCGGAGAAGGGCGCCATCATTCCCGGCGGTCGAGACCCAACCGCCAGCACCGTCGTCACTGGTCAGGAGACCACTGCGGGAGTCATAGCCCAGGAGGGCCCAAGTATCGTCACTGGTCAGGAGACCACCGTCACAGCCGGAGTCATAGCCCAGGAGGTCCCAAGTATCGTCACTGGTCAGGAGACCACCGCCGGAGTCATAGCCCAGGAGGGCCCAAGTATCGTAACTGGTCAGGAGACCACCGCCGGAGTCATAGCCCAGGAGGGCCCAAGTATCGTCACTGGTCAGGAGAACACCGCCGGAGTCATAGCCCAGGGGGGCCCAAGTATCGTAACTGGTCAGGAGACCACTGCCGGAGTCATAGATCAGGAGGGCCAAGCATCGTAACTGGTCAGGAGACCACCGCCGGAGTCATAGCCCAGGAGGGCCCGAGTATCGTCACTGGTCTGGAGACCACAGCCGGAGTCATAGCCCAGGAGGGCCCAAGTATTGTCACTGGTCAGGAGAGCACCGCCGGAGTCAGTACCCAGGAGGGCCCCGGCTGCCACAGCCCAGGTGGGCTATGAGGGAACGTCATGCCACACACCAATGCCCAGTCTAGGGAACGTCATGCCACACACCAATGTCCGTACCAGAACCGCCATGGCAAAGCACCGCTGAACAGTCCCGAACCGCCATGCTGAAGACCGCTAAACAGGGCAAGCACCGCCATGGCAAAGCACCGCTGAACAGTCCCGAACCACCATGGTGAAGACCGCTGAACAGTCCAGAACTGCCATGGAAAAGCACCGCTGAACTGTCCCGAACCGCCATGGTGAAGACCGCCGAACAGTCCCGAACCGCCATGGTGAAGACCGCTGAACAGGGCAAGCACCGCCATGGCAAAGCACCGCTGAACAGTCCCGAACCGCCATGGTGAAGACCGCTGAACAGTCCAGAACTGCCATGGCAAAGCACCCCTGAACAGTCCCGAACCGCCAGTGTGAAGACCGCTGAACAGGGCAAGCACCGCCATGGCAAAGCACCGCTGAACAGTCCAGAACTGCCATGGCAAAGCACCGCTGAACTGTCCCGAACCTCCATGGTGAAGACCGCTGAACAGTCCAGAACTGCCATGGCAAAGCACCGCTGAACAGTCCCGAACCGCCATGGTGAAGACCGCTGAACAGGGCATGCACCGGGTAAGAATGAATAGACCGCAACATCAAGCATCCTTATCCCATGTGCAGCTGGGACAGTGACGGGACAGGAACTTTCACATGGAGACTAATCCAGTCTGGGCACCAGTCCCCCTCATGAGCCACTGGAGGATGTTATCTACTTGCGAAATTGAGCCTTTGCACTCCCCAGGATGGCACAGTGGGCAAACCACCCACTGTAGAGACTTGAGAGACTGTGGCTTTGCACTCCCCAGGATGGCACAGTGGGCAAACCACCCACTGTAGGAACTTGTGAGACTGTGGCTTTGCACTACCCAGGATGGCACAGTGGGCAAACCACCCACTGTAGGAACTTGTGAGACTGTGGCTTTGCACTCCCCAGGATGGCACAGTGGGCAAACCACCCACTGTAGGAACTTGTGAGACTGTGGCTTTGCACTCCCCAGGATGGCACAGTGGGCATGGAGCCCCGTCGTGGATCTGGCTTTGCAGTCATCTGGCTTAGGTGCCCCCCCTTCCCTTCCCCCTGAGGTGCCTGTAGTATTTCTATCTGATGCCCCGGCAGTGTTCTCTCCGATTGTGGTCAGGTATCTTTTGTGGGCCTTGCCCATGCATCTTTGGACTAGTGGTGCACGGACATTGATATGTACATATCTGCATTACTTCTCGTACTGTATATATATTTCTGCAAGATTTTCGTATATATCTGTATATTTTAGCATAACTTGTTTATTGCATCATTACAATGTTTGAACGGATCTCACTTTGTCTTTGCATTCTTCAGGGGGGATTGTGGTTTTTACTGTGATGTTTGGAAATGCATTGGTGTGTATGTTGTAATATGCGAGGGTGGGGGTGTTTCGTGGGTGTACCCCTAACTTTTGCCTCCCCCATGTCATAGGTGCAGTACTCACCGTTGTCTTCGGCGCCCATGTAGATGGTGGTCGTAGAGGAGCAGGAAGACAAGCGCAGGGAGTATTTGGAGTTCCAGCTCCATGGAGTCCTCGTTCCTCGTGGGATGTGTTAAGGTGAGCGTTTTCCCATTGCAGCAACTGTTTCCGCCGTGTTTTTATCCACGGTGAATCCGCCCCGGAAAAGGTGGCGGATTGGCGGGTTGTAATACTATGGGCGGTACATTGTCTTCCGCCTGTCTGTTGGCGGTGACCGCCGCGCTGCTTGTCTGTACCGCCGTGGCGGGCGGTGTGTTAAAGTGGCTGTCTTTGTTGCCGGTTTCCGCCAGGGTCATAATTCCCTTTTTTTGTCCGCCGGCCTGTTTGCGGTATTACCGCACCTTTAACACCGTCCGCCAGGGTTGTAATGACCCCCATAATGTCTAATGCCATGTTAAAGCCAATAGGCAGCTAAACTGAATACAGAATGTAATGTCTAATGCCATGTTAAAGCCAATAGGCAGCTATCCTAAATACAAAATGTAGGGGTTCATTCCAAGCTTGGCGGGTGGCGGGAGTCGCCCGCCAAGCGGGAACCGCCAGAACACCGTACCGCGGACAAAAGACCGCGGCGGTCATTCTGGGTTTCCCACTGGGCTGGCGGGCGACCGCCAAAAGGCCGCCCGCCAGCCCAGCGGGAAACACCCTTCCACGAGGAAGCCGGCTCGGAATGGAGCCGGCGGAGTGGAAGGGGTGCGACGGGTGCAGTAGCACCCGTCGCGAATTTCAGTGTCTGCTAAGCAGACACTGGAATTCTAAGTGGGGCCCTCCTACGGGGGCCCCACGACACCCCATACAGCCATCCTGTTCCTGGCGGCCGAAACCGCCAGGAACAGGATGGCGGTATGGGGGTCGGAATCCCCATGGCGGCGCAGCAAGCTGCGCCGCCATGGAGGATTCCCCTGGGCAGCGGAAAGCCGGCGGTACACCGCCGACTTTCCGTTTCTGGCCGCGGCTGTACCGCCGCGGTCAGAATGCCCAAAGGAGCACCGCCAGCCTGTTGGCTGTGCTCCTGCGGACCACGGCCCTGGCGGTTTTTACCGTCAGGGTCAGAATGACCGCCGTAATGTCTAATGCCATGTTAAAGCCAATAGGCAGCTAAACTGAATACAGAATGTAATGTCTAATGCCATGTTAAAGCCAATAGGCAGCTAAACTGAATACAAAATGTAATGTGCTCCTGATGAACATTGAACAACTAATATGCGCAGTGGTGAAACACAAAGTCATTGGTCAAACACAATTACTAGCATAACACCGTCATCATCTTCGTATGTGGTCACGGTCATGGAGGTATATGGCAAGGAGCAGGGCTGGCATGATCTGCAGCTCTCTATCCATGTCTGATTCGCACGTTGTGTGGGTCTCCGGTGAGTGTTTCATTGTATTTGGTTCATATCCGCCTGGACTTGCGTGGCGGTGATTCCCGCCCCGGAACTGGCTGCGGACTAGTGGTTCATTATTTGATGGGTGGGATGGGCCTTTCCGTCGGCCTTTGGGTGGACTCTGCCATAGTCGTCGGCACTCCTCTACTGGCGGTGGGTGGTTTTCTGGATGCCTGTGCTTTAATTGGTTCATTATTCGGCGGTGCGGACCGCTCCTCTGTTGGCGGTTTTTACCGCCGGCGGCGTGTGAGGAACCGTCGTGTTGATAATAAGGGCTTTGATCTCTTGAGTGAGGGACATCTGAAAGAGCTTGAAGAGGATTGGGGAATATGTTTATTTTTCATGAGTTCATACTCATAATTCATACTCAGTAGCAATAGGCAGGCTCAGGAATGGACTAACTATAAGAATACAAAATCAGGAATGACAACAAGAATAATGTTGCAAAAGTTTCAAAACAGGTACTGTGGAAGCACATCACTTGCCTTCATATTTACTGAGCTTAAATATCCCCCAAGGGACAAACTAGGAATCTCCCAACTCACAGTCTGAAAATCACAACATGCACATGTGGTAAAAGACCTTACTGGACTTGTGAGAGAAGAGGACAATTTGCATTCTGACAAAAGACTACAAGGTGCTGCAACTTATTTCAACTGTAAGCAAATTTCAACAGAACAATAAAGTGATTATATACTGCAATGCTCAAAGATGGGAGTCAAGCCAAAACTTCACAACCTTTGTTGCTCCCTTACTGGACTCACTTTTTACTCGCAAAACTGGCAGGGTAGGAAATGAGGAATACGTGTTGGAGGTCTCAGCCTGGTAGGTACCTCAGCACTTTTGTGTTCAAGTCCTCAGTAAAACAGGAAACAAACAGGTGGAGGCTGGGAATACCAACACTATTTGGCACCCATCTAAAGGCGGGCTGTGTTTGAAGTTCAGTGTTCCTGTTTGATTTCCCTCTTGAAAGGGAGCAATCACCTCACAAGAAATGACTGGAATGAGGATGCAGGACAATCCTTGAGATTTGAATAAAATAAAATCTATTAAAATATTAAGCCATATAGGTGGATTGTAGGCCTAACTAAATGCTGCATTTTAAACATTAATTTTCCTTCTAAACTCTGCGTGACCTGCACATGCTTGACTTGCCTACTTTAACAAATTCCAAACTGCTGTAGCTTAGCTGAAATGCTTCTTTTGTGACTACTCAAATAACTTTCCATGATACAAACTAACTATGCTAACCAAGAAAAGTTATATTTTCTATTCTTTTTAACCATTTGACCTGCATTGGAATCTACTTGTCTAATTATTCTTTAAAACATTCTTCTTTATGAATAGGCTTCTAGTGTAAAGATGTCTGAGAATCAAAATGTTGAAAAGATATGTGTGCATAAAACTTACATGAATGTTCTGACTTTCAGAGATTCAGACAAATGGGGAAATAGTTTTGCAGTGTAGTTAAACATTTATATTAAAAGTATCAAATATTTGGACCTCTCTGTGATGGAGCTTACCATCTTAGCGGAAACTGTTCCTGTCTCACAATATCTTTGTTTTCTTATTGTATGACTGAATATTTATATGTAAAATGGTTTAAACTTTTGTATCACTGAACTTTGTATAAAAATATCCCAGGGAAACAACAGGTGTGTTATCCCATATGCAATCCCATATGCAAACCCCAATCACTTTCTACTTGTTGCTCGTAGCTTGTTGAAGCGATATTGTCCTTTTTTGCCTTGACTAGCATATTCTTCTCATTCACAACTGAACAGCCTTAGAGGCTAGACAGACTATTAGGCACTTGTTCCTTCTTCCTATTGTATATTCTATTTCTAGATACTCTTTGACTCAGATTGTTCTCTGTTACTAAGCCTTGACTACTGTTTTATGAGAAAAGTCTTAATGAGTTACATGATCCCAATGTACTTTCCTGACTTAGAAATATATATTAGAGATAGATTTATGGGACATGTTTAATGCTATGTTCTGTAGCTTATGCTTGATTAATAAATAAAAATAAATATGATCTGAGTATTAATGATTAATAAAACCTTTAAAATGTGATTATAATTCTCATTTTGACTATCTTATAATAATTGATTTTAATAGAGATGCAGCTTCATATTCCCTAGTTCATTTCCACAACAGAGTGTCCCAGAAGTTGTAGAGGTTTTTTCCATTTTAGGGCTCTCCACTCTCCAAAAAAGTTGGTAGCAGAGGTGAGATTTAAATGATGAGGGAAGGGCACTTCAATAATTAAAAGTGTCCAAATTAGACAGAAAGCTCAGTTGCCCAGAATATGATTGTGAAGTGCAGTTTCTGACGCGGTTACAGATAGCAGTTGAAGAACTGGTGAATTGACGGGTGTGAGTATCAATAGGGTAATGCCCCGAAATTGTGATGAGTAATGTGGATTATACATTTCTGAATTGCCTTGAGAATTACATATTGATATTTTGAATTGCATTGTAAATGTTATATGTGCTTTGTTGAAGAAGAGCTAAAAGGCTGCCAGACTAAGAAGTAGTCCAAGATCCCGGGATAGAGATATAGATACAAGAAATAGAGGTATTCTTGTCTGCTAAAAAAGTGGAGTTCTGTGATGTCATTGACTACACAAATAGATAGGGATATAATACATTGTTGTGATTGCACTAACTTTAATTGGTGTTTGCAAAACCTGAGGCGCAAAGGTGACACAAAACTAATTAGATGATTTTTCCACAGGTCGAGAACTCATCATTGTGAGAGGAAAATACTGTTTGATTTAAAGATCGGAAGGTGTAAAATCTAATTCTGATTGCTGATTATACTATTGTTTTCTTTAGAAGAAGCAGAAGAATCCTTTTTCTTTAGAAGAAGGATTGATGCTATTTTATGTTGCTTAGTTATTAGAATGAAACCTTTTTGTATTCTACTGAGAAATTGTAAAGGAGGGTGAGATGTTGCAAGGAGCGAGTTGTTGCATCATATTGTGCCGCACTGGTCGTGGTCAAATTACATCAAAGGTTACAAAATCAGTGGTGAGTTGATTTAAATAACTGTATTGTGATTTGAAGAAAAACTTCATGAAATGAAGCTGCTTCATAGACCTACACAGCTTGAAGCACTTACGCCCAGATTTAAGAGGACCTAGTGCCACCTTGCTCCACATTAGCGCCATTTTTTTTTACGCTAATTTAGCCCAACGAGGCCAAAATTGCTGCATCAGATTTACAAAGTGTCACAATGCATGCATTGCACCGCTTTGTAACCCCTTGTGCCACATTATGCCTGTGCCAGGCATAATGTATGCAAGGGGAGCGTTCCCCTGTTAGGGGGGGTGAAAAAAGGGTGTCTAAAAGATTTCTTTGTGCCATTACTTTCGGCATTTTTAATGCCTACTTAAAGCAGGCGTTAAAAGGGGGCACACAATTGGTTACAATGGACTTCTATGTACAGTTCAGGGTTAGTGGCAAAATTTTGGAGCTAACCCCGGACAGTACATCAATAGTGTCAAAAATTCTGATGCTATTTCTCCCTACCCTGTGCCATGGTGTGACGTATTTTAAATACGGCGCACACATGGTGGTGGTAGGTGGCGCTAAAGGGTGCAAGGAAGGTGATGCTGCACAGGGTGCAGCATCACTTCTCTTAAATCTGCACCTTATTTCTTGGGAGAAAATGGCTCAAAATAAAGAGAGATAATTTGTGTGAGGCCACTAATCCTTAGAATGGTCTTTCCCCTGACTTTCTGCTCTTTGCCTCTCATTTTTCATGATTCTTTTTGTTGGCCTTACGACTCTGAACACTTTACCACTGCTGACCAGTGCTTCAGTGCATGTACCTCTCCCCATGACATTGGTGTATACCAGATTGGCATATCTGAATTACTTATAAGTCTCCTGTAAAGTGGTATACCATATACCCAGGGCCTTAACTTCAAATGCTACCAGTGGGCCTGCAGCACTGAATATGGCACCCACATAAGTAGCCTTTAAAATCTGTCTCAAACCTGCCATTGCAGGTCCTGTGTGTACAGTTCACTGCCATTTCGACTTGGCATTTCAAACTACTTGCAGAGCCTTAAACTCTGCTTTTATTACATATACGTCACCCCTAAGGTAGGCCATAAAGTAACCCTGAGGGCAAGGTGCTATGTAAGTAAAATCTAGGACACGTGCCTTTATGTTTTAAATGCCCAAGTAGAGACAAATAGGCTAATCTGACAGAGACATCTAGACACAGACTCCTTACTTTAGAATCTTTCCTAGGTGTGAGCCTGGATCTAGAATTGTTTTTCCCATAGCGCATCTGCATGTCGGAAGAGGGCGTCGCATGACTCTGTATCAACATCATCCACCAGATGTGATGTCAGCAGAGTCTATATAACCCCCTCGCCAACACGCTGATATCAGTTCCTTCTTTTCTGCACTTTCAATGTGAATCTGGGAGAGGTTAGTCGGGCCGTTTATGGGCCACCTCTACGTTTTCATCTTCTGGAAGAGTGGGATTTTTCCATGTCTTTGGGGTTCAAACCCTCTGGGTCCTGTGGGCAACAAATGTTGGCTATGGACCCCCACTCGATTTTTATGTGGTGCCTGGCAAGCACCATGAAGATGAAGAGTGTGACTCCTGTCAACAACTTCTGCCAAAGGCTCTGTGGAACTTTCAAAGGAAGTGTCTGGCGGTGCGGATGCCAGAGCCTCCCCGTATTTCCCATCAACTGAGGTTTCCACCTGGGATTGACGGCATTTCGCGGGCCCGTTCAAGGAGTCATTCTCATAGAAGCCATTTTCCATCGACGTCAAGAGGTAAGTCTTTACGCAAGTAGTCGATTTCACAAAACTTGCTGCCTTCATTGCATATGACCTGCCACCATTCCTTGTTTGATGAAACAAGGTCGGAGTCTACCCTGCATTTCCCTCCCTTAACAAGGGAAGTGGCGATTCTTGACCAGTTGTGTGAATATTACACTTCCCTTCATGCTGTCTTTGGTGAATCACCTTCCTCTGGAGCCCCTGTGGGTCCCAAGGAGGTGAGAAGTACCTTGGCTGTGCCAACGCCGGCAGGTTTGCCCTTGCTTCAGTTAGGCCTTCCGCGTCAGTTGACAAAGCCATTCATGGGAGGTGCACAGCCCGTTGGGGTTCCCACCTTAAGTGCCAGTATGCGATCAGCTGACTCTGGCGACACCGATCTAAGTAGAATCCCTCTCTCTGCCTGAAGTTGAAATTGATGTAGATTAATCACCTTCGCGACACCCTTCAAAGTCAGAAAAATTGACAGTCATGCCTGTTATCCCTGATCTTCCTCCACAAGATTCCCTCATATTTGTCCTAATGAGGGAGTTGGTGGAGAGGCGGTAGATGAGTTGGAACCTCTTAGAGAGGACAGCTGTTTAACTGACCTAGCTGTGGCTAGTATCTTGGATTCTTCTCCAGCCTCAGGCCTACTTTCACCCCCGGACTCATATGCAGAGATGCTGAATAGGGTTGCAGTAGTGTTAGTTCTTACTCTTCTCTCAGTGGAGTTAGCTTCAGATCCCCTAATTGATGTCCTCCATCAAAGCAAAACAGGGGTTGAACTGATGCTTCCTTACATCAAAGTGCTATATGATGTTCTGTTAGGGGCTTGGTCTAAGCCTGATACAGGGACCCTGTTGACCTGGCTATATCCCAAAGGCACCGACCTGCCCCTGGTAGTCCGGCTTGTCTAATAAGATACCCTATTCATCAAAGTTTGGTGGCACAAGCCTCTTTGGCCTCCCATGATATTGAGCCTCTCCCACACATATCAGGAGTCTGTGGCAGGCATAGTTTTTCTACCATAAGTTCTGCTCTATGCTCTGTGAATGCTTGCGTTCCGACGTTTCTCTCATTCTTTGTGGGACTCATCAGCGAATATCTTCCCTACTCTTCCGAAAGAAATAAGAAGCACTCTTTCTCCTATGGTTCAAGATGGCCAGCAAGCAGCTAAACTAATCATTTGCTGTGACATGGATACCACTGACTCTGTTACACTACGTGGCCTTGTCTTGTTATGTACCAGAACCAGTCCAAGCCACATTGCTTGACATGCCATTTGATGGTGCCCATTTATGTGGTACATAGGCAGACTCAGCTTTAAGGCATTTTCATGACAGTAGGTAGGGAATTATCTTGGTTCTCCCCTCTACCTTTTGGCCTAATTCATAACTCCTATCCTGACTAGTAAAGTGTTATTTGTCTTTACTTATTCCACAGAAGAGCCATGCTTTGGCAGGGCTGTGAGTCTTTTTCAGTTATATATCTGTTACAACCTAGTTGTGGCACCTGGTGATTGTTACTGTTTTTGGCAGGAGCTACTTTTCCTTACATTGTTATTTGGGTATATAGTGCCCTGGTACCCTATTGGGCTTTTAATGCCTGGTGTTCAAGGCTTCTTTCATTATAGTCATTATTTGGTGTAAAGTAATGACTTTCCACTTTAGGTTTGTCAATAACAGCGTCTTAGAGGGAATTATACTGGTATCCCTCATAATGAACTTGAAATATTAACAGCTCCTTGGGTGTGTTATTATATTGTTTAATTTCTGTTCAAAAAGGTTTCTTTATAAGTATTCTACAGCACTAAGAGTGCCTCTTTATTAAGTCCTTTTTGTTCTGTCAAATAAGGTAGCTGTTGATCTACACTAAGACCCTTATTACAACCCTGGCCAGCGGTGTTAAAGCAGCATTATTAGCAGCAACAGGCCGGCGGTAAAAAAATTGGGGTTTTGTCCCTGGCGGTAACCGGTAAGACTTTGGTCTCCAGCCTGGCGGCTGTCACAATCCCACCCTTGAATTACGACCCGGCCTACCGCCATGGTTTTCGTGTCAAACTTATCGCCACGAAAACCATGGCGGTAGGCACTATCAGGGCCAGGGAATCCCTTCCCTTGCACTGATAGGGGTCTCCCCGCCCCCACCCCGGAGTCCTCACCCACCTTCCCCCTCCCTCTCCTGCCCCCAGCACATATATGCACGTACACCAATATACACACATGCACACACGCATACCCACCACCATGCAGACATACATACCCACACACTGCAACACACACCAACATACCTTGTCACACACATGAATTCACAACACTCACAATCACTCATTCATGCATGCATTCAACGCAAATCACACCGGCATGCATGCATTCCAATACATACACACACACCCCCCACATACACACAACACCCCCCACCCCCCTTTCCTGCCAGAGAACCCGATTTACCTGCTTGCAGGAGGTCCTCCGGCTGGAGACAGTCCGCGTTGCTGCTGTCAGCAGCAGCGTCCGCCAGCAAAACACCGCAAGGCCGTATCAATGGTCATGATATAGTCGGCAGTGTTTTGCTGGTGTGGCGGTGCTGCTGTCAGCAGCGCCGCCTACCGCCGTCCGCCGCCATGACCGTCGGCGGTGTTCTGCCAGCATTCTGGCAGTATACCGTCGGCGGTCATAATACGTGTAGACGGCTGGTAGCCACGGCGGCAGTACGTTGGCGGCCATCGCCGTGGCGGTAGGTGGTAGTTACCGCCAATGTTGTAATGAGGGCCTAAGGACCTCATTATGACTTTAGCTGTCTTTACAGAAGGCCGCCATTGTGGTGGCCACCAAAAGACCACCATGTTTGTGTTAATCCAACCACCGTATTAAGAGTCACAAACTGAAGACCGCCAGAAAATAGCAAAAAAATCTATACCGCCAGGACACAAGGGCCTGGGAAAGAGGCTGTCCTACCACCAGCACCACCAGGCTGTCAAAAATCCACCTACCAGATTACAAGCCACAAATCAGCACAGCAGTCTTCCATGGTGAAAAAATATTGGTGGTGCGAACTGACGCGGTCAGAACCCACTACTGTCAGAACACACCACCACATTGGACAGTTTGAATACCCCACAATGGACACACATTAGACACACTTACTCACTGCACTATATAACACACCCCCACACAACCCTCAATCCTTTGTAACAAAAAACGACAGTCACATACACTGAGAGCAGGCAAAAATTGACAGACACCACCTTTACACCATAGGCATACATACACATCTCACTTAGCAAACACCACACAACTGCACTACCAACACAATATAGACATAACGAGCATGCACAAACACCACAAGCGTCCATCACTCACAATGCACCACTCACACCTCATCAATCACCCAACACGGCACCCTTACACACACACAACACCCTCCCACAACCAACATAACCACTCCCAAGTCCCCATAAAAGCACCCACAGTTCTCAGATGATTTGAGGGTCATGGTAGATGAAATTGTGAGGGTAGAGCCAAAACTGTTTAGAGCATAGGTCCAGCATTGTTCACATGTCAGGAATGGTGTGAGTGATGGTGCTTTTATCATGTTGTGAAATCCAACTTCTGTAACTGCATGTCATGTGAAATGGTACGTGGCCTCTGATGTGATATGTGGGTTCCTGAAGTTCATCAGTTGTGACACTGCACTCAGTGATTGACTATGGATGTGTAATGTGTGCTATTTAGGGCATTGTAGATGCACTTAGATATATGAATAGTTGTGGTATATATGTGTTTGGTGTCTGCAGATCTTCCTCTGTGATTGGGTCTGACCAATCACATGGCTGTACCCTGGACTTGTATTCTGCACATCAGATGTCACCTGTATGGGTGTCCAACTTGTAGTGGCTACATCACTTATGAGATCAATATTGGCATTTCTGTACAGAGTGTTAGGTCAGCCATGTTATATGACAGGCAGATGCTGTGTGGTTTGTGAGTGAAGTAGTCTTCACTAAAAGGGACATTACAATGGACATGGACTGATCAGGTGTGGTTACTGTACAAGCCTGATGTGTTTTGCTTAGTCACCTGCACTTCCAATTGGTGAAAGGAGTATGGAGAGGTATGATCAGGATACAGGTAGTCATTTGTACTTCAGCCAGGGCGTGATGTGCATGCAAACTTGGCTTTGCGGGTGATAATGTGGATGACTCCGGTCATAACTTACTTGGATATAGATGTGGGTGTGAGGGTTGGTATACAGGGGTGACTAGTAGTGACATTTTGTGACAAGATATAGGATATGTGTATTAGCACCAGAGATAACATAGGCAGAAGATGTATACCTACTGATGTGCATGTTTACATGTGTATGTGTGAGGAATATATTAACTCTCTCTCTCCTTCTCCCTCTCTTTTCCTCTCTCCCTCTATTTGTGTGCATCAGCACCGGCAGTGGAAGGAAATGGGGCAAAGGCAAGTGGGGATGCTGCAGGCCACAGGACCCTGACTGCTGCGACAGCGAGGGACCCAGTGGCATGGAGGGCAAGGGGAATGCCACGAGGGAGACAGGATCTTTGTCATCCTCAGAATCCTCCTCCAATGGACACTCCCTGGTGGTGGCGGACCCTTCTAGCACCACACCAGCACCATCTTTGTCTAATACCCCATTACTACCACCGTCCTCCCCGCCACCCCCACTTTCACAGACCCTACGCTGGACACACCTGTAGACACTACACCAACAATCTCTGATACAGCCACCATTTCAATCCTACCCACAGTCAGCACAATAGCAGACCAGCAGATAGCCACCACAGTCACTACATTTGCAGACACCACAGCCACTGACACACCAATATGCAGCACATTGTCCTTACCTGCAGACAACATTCCAACAAACAGTCGCCCATCCACCATGGTATCTCCCAGCTCCTTTTCCCCCTACTCCCAAGACACATAAGCCTCCACACTCACCTACCCAAATGACACCCAGCACCCACAAGCATTACTTGCACAAACATGCACCCACAACACCCACCAAGACACCTCCTACAACCACTCCCTTTCGCTCCACACCCAAACCCTTTTGCCATGACAATCCCTGTGCACCCAAAAAGGTGTTCCTCTCAGAGTTTTCCCCTCTTCCCTACTCCTCTCCCACCCTGTGATACCTCCAAACGCACTGTGTCCCTCCCCAAGTCCAGCCCTTCCACCTCCAAGTCATCCTCTGCCCCTCTGCTAATAGCCATGCCCTTCCCCCTGCCAAGAAGTCCAGTCCTCCCAACTGTTTCCAGCCCTCCCCTAAAGCAAGCCCCACCTCCAAAGCCCAAAGAGCCCCCTCCCAAACAGAAGCCCAAACCCTCCTTCCACCCCCCCAAACCATTAGGTGTCTGCCTGCCCCCTTGATGCCCCTACCTTGTGGAGGTCATATAGCAGTCAGGAGTCATGTAGGGGCACACAGATGTGCCATTTGTGCATTGTGCACATTGTAGTTTGGACTGGCCTATGGCCTTTTCTCTTGTACATAGTTATTTATTTATTGGCACATTTATTTTTCTAATATATCTCAGCCAAGAAGTTGTTGGTTCCATGGTCACATTTTTGTCCTGCCTTTCTTTCCACATGGCTGTTTTTGTCTTACCTGCTTTGGCTTGTGTGTGTGGGACTTGTGTGTGTGTGTTGGTTGTGCTAGCAGTTGTGTCTGGGCAGCATGTGTGGGTGTGGTCCTGGAATATGTCCCTCTGTAATTGCTGGGTAGTGTGTATAGGACATGTTTGTGTTTGGAACATACATGTATGTTGACTGTGTGTATTGTTTATCTTGACATGTATTCTTGGTAGTGTTGTGTGCCCTTGTGTGGTTGTAGTGTCTGGTTATTGGTATATCAGAACCTTTGTGTGCTGTGTTTGTGTGGTATGATATATGGTTTGTTGTATGGCTTGTGACTGTGTATTGGTTGTCAGGTGTTGTTACGTGTTGTCAGATGTATGTAGTGTCAGGTGGAGATGTGAATTGTGGGTGCTTGCCGATGCTTTTGTGTTGTTGTGGTTATGGTGTAATTGTGGTGTTGTGTATTGGTGTGTTCGACTGTGCCGGTGCTGTGTGTCTGCGGGTTGGTGTGTGTATTGTACGTGTGTTGCCTGTGGTGTGTGTAGTATGGGTGTGCATGTGTGAATGTGCGTATGAGTGTGAGGTGACGTGTGTGTCACCGTTGCCACCTGTACTGGATGTGTATGTTGTGTGTGTGTTGGTACGCTGCCTTTTCCCTAAAGTGTCAGATAAGTGTGTGTCCTTACGATTGTTGTCATCGTCACTGGTTCTGGAGTCGTTGTACGAGCAGGAGCAGAGGGAGGATGTGCCATTCAGGTTCCATGGCGGCTCCAGACAGGTATGTGTTCCAGAAGGTGGGTGTCTCCTATAAGAAGCTTGTTTCCGCCAGGGTTTCCATGGTGGTGTGACTGAGGCAGAAACCTTGGCAGTGTGCAGCCTCGTAAAGTGTCCAGTGGGAACATTGTGTCCGCCAGCCTGAAGGTGGCTACCATCGTTTGTGCTGAGCTGACCGCACTGGCAGTGCCGGTAGTGGATTGGCTGTATTCTGTGATGAAGACCGCCATGGTCATAATTTGGTGGTCTTCTCCGCTGGCCTGTTGGTGCTTCAACCTCCAGTGTGGCGGTCCTGGGACCTCCAAACTTGTACTGACCCTCTAATTCTGGTATATGTCTACTTTTACCTATGATAAGGTATATCAGTTTTTCTACTTTTTGTAGAAGCCAGAAAGTATCTTCTTAGGGACTTTAAGGCTTTCTTGTTGGTCTAAAATGTTTGCTTTGCGGAATTTCTACACTTTCGTGTAGACATTTGTATGGTATCAACATGTTCTTTGAATATTACACTTTTCTTGTCCTTGCTTATATCAGTTATATCATGAGCCTTCATTAAGACATACCTCTCTGTAGATTCTATTGCGTCTATTGTACATAATAATTAATATTATTGACTCTTTAGGAGTTGTTCTGCACTTGGGCATTTGCATTCAAGATGCTGCAATAAGGTCTTTACCCTCTTCAGAGTTAATTTTTCTTTTTCTATGTGAAGATATTTTTAGCTGTTGTGCATGAGGAGGTTAAATGTTAATACCTCATTAGGTACAACTGTTTTCATTGTTTACCTTACTCTAGTTGTTGTTCGTTGAGCTCACACTTTGTTTTCATAAGATGGAATAGACAAAATCAGATGGATTGTTTTATTTCAGAATCTTGCAGATTTCCATTTTTGCATTATTCATACCTTTTCTAGTTCATCTGTAGATGAGACTTAGGCCCTCATTACAACCCTGGCGGACGGTAATAAAGCGGCAGTAATACCACCAACAGGCCGGCGGTAAAAAAAATGGAATCCCTACCATGGCGGAAACTGCCAACACAGACTGCCACTTTAACACTCCAACCGCCACGGCGGTAGAAACAAACACCGCAGCAGTAACTGCCAACAGACAGACGGAAGACAATGTACCGCCCACACTATTACAAGGCACCAATCTGCCAGCTTTTCCGGGGTGGTACCAATGCCATCAAAAGCACAGCAGAAACAGTACACAGAAGGGAAACCACTCACCTCTCCACACCCAACGAGGAACCAAGACGCCATGAAGCCCGAGTTACAGGTCCTGCCCATGGAGGTTTACCTCCTCATCTACCAGGAACAACAAAGACTGCAGCGACGACGACTGTGAGTACTGCACCTAGTACACAGGGAAGCGGGGGAGGAAAAAGAGAGTGACACACACACGCAACACGCAACACCCGCACCCCCCACCAACAACAACACACACACACACATCCAATGACATCACAGATACACCCCATCACCCCCTGGAAGAACACAAGAACCAAATTAAATGAGTTTAACAAGTGTAATAATCGAACAATCAGATAGCCCAAGATAACTTTAAATCATCAGTATATACAAATATTTACAGAAAATACACAAGTCCATACACTGTCCCATTAAATGTCCGTGGACCAGTGGTCCCAAAAAGCATGGGCGAAGCCCACACATGACACCTGCCTCAAAACAGAGAGAACACTGCAGGGGCATCAGGACGAAAAAAACAGGCACCCCAAGGGGAAGAGGAGGGGGGCACCTCAGCCGGATGATGGACGATGCCACTGCTACTTGAGGGGGCTCCATGCCCAGTGCCTGGTCTTAGGGAGTGCAAAAGCACAGTCGCTCAAGTCACTCAAGTGGGTTCACTGCCCACTGCTTGGTCCTGGGGAGTGCAAAGCCACAGTCTCTCAAGTGGGTGGGTTGCCCACTGCTTGGTCCTGGGGAGTGCAAAGCCACAGTCTCACAAGTGGATGCTGTTGCCCACTGGTTCTGGAGGGGGCCTGGTGCCCAGAGTGCTTCATCCTGCCAAGGACTGGGGTAGTGGATGCTGTTCTCCACTGTTTCTGGAGGGGGCCTGGTGCCCAGAGTGCTTCATCCTGCCAAGGACTGGGGTAGTGAATGCTGTTCTCCACTGGTTCTGGAGGGGGGTCTGGTGCCCAGAGTGCCTCATCCTGCCAAGGACTGGGTGAGTGGATGCTGTTCTTCACTGGTTCTGGAGGGGGCCTGGTGCCCAGAGTGCTTCATCCTGCCAAGGTCTGGGGTAGTGGATGCTGTTCTCCAATGGTTCTGGAAGGGGCCTCGTGCCCAGAGTGCTTCATCCTGCCAAGGACTGGGTGAGTGGATGCTGTTCTCCACTGGTTCTGGAGGGGGCCTGGTGCCCAGAATGCTTCATCCTGCCAAGGACTGGGGTAGTGGATGCTGTTCTCTAATGGTTCTGGAGGGGGCTTGGTGCCCAGTGATGCTGCACCAGGGGTGTGGCTGTTCCCATTCCCTCACATGGGTGTCTGAGCCACAAGATAGGTAGCATGATACTCCATGGAGGCAGAGCCACACTCCTCCTTGTGACGACTGAGGCTGCAAACTGCTGCTAGTGTCAGTGCTGGTGGTGGTGCCTCATGTAGTGTGTGCAGGGTCCAGAATGTCTCCTGCAGCCTCAGACGGCTGCCCACTGGGGATGCTGCTGATGTCTGCTGTAGTGACACTGGCTGGGCACGTCGCAGGGCAGGTGGCGGTGGCTGCGGCGGTATCTGCGGCAGAGATGCTGCCGGTGGTGCCCATGGTGCAGGTGTCTGTAGTAGTGGAGGGAGACACCAGGCCGTCTCCTGCAGCCTTGGAAGGCTGCCCACGGGGAATGGTGCTGGTGACTGCAGTTGAGGCAGCTGCCGTGCAGGTGGCGGTGCAGATGGCGGTGCAGGTGGCGGTCGTTGTAGCGGTGCTCAGCGTGGTACAGGTCGCTGGGCTGTCTTGCGAAAGGGGGGACACCAGTCACTCACCTGGAGGCTCTGTGCCCTGAGCTGACTTCCCTTTGCTCTTATGTCCCTTCCCCACCTTGGAAGTCGCTGCTGGGACCTTGGCACTGTCCTCTTTGGTTCTGGATGAGGCCTTGCTGGGTGGGTGGTGCGACTTTTCTCTTCTGCATGCTGGCCCCTTCTTTACCTTGGCAGGTGGCGGAATAGGATGGTCCTTGGCTTCACTAGGTGGCACACTGGCAGCCCTGATGGGTGCCTCCTTCAATGTTCCCGGACTTGCAGGGACCACACTGGACAAGGATTTGGTGGAGAGGTGCTGGTCAGGGCTCTAGACAACCTGGCCCTAGGGGAAGGACGGGTGGGGGGAGGTGTAGGGAAGAGGTCAATGGTAGCCAGGAAAAGTTTCTTAGACACACTGGGACGGGTAGATGGAGGCGGGTTTGGGAGTGGAGGAAGAGGTAGTGGTTGTAGGAGGTGTACGTCTGCTGAGTTTGGGTGAAGGTGCATGGGTTGGAGGCTGTTGTGAGGTGGATGGCTGTTGAGTGGGTGTGTGCCGGCGTTTGTGTACTTTGGGAGGATGGCTTACAGACACACTGGGAGAGGATACAGAGGACGTGTGAATGGTAGTAGGGCTGATGACTGCATGTGAGTGGTGTGTGGTGATGGGCGTGCTGGTGATTGAGGTAGTGGCTGAGGATATAGTGCATCCAAGTGTTAGTGGAGACAAGACAGGGAGGGAGGGGGATGACGTGGTTGAGGGGGACACAGTGGAGGCAGTGGATGTTGGTGTGTCTGCATGGGTATGGTGCTTGTGTGAGTGCCTGTGGGATGTGTGGTGCTTATGTTTACCTGAGCCACACTTGTGTGTTGATGTGTGTGCATGCTGGTCTGATGGTGTGCTTGGGATAGACTGAGATTGAGAGGATTGGGTAGAGGTAGTGGAGGTTGGATGGGGGAGGCTGGACACAGGGACAATGGCTGCCATCAGTGCTGACGCCAGAGCCTGAAATGCTCTCTGTTGGGCTGCCACGCCAGAATGAATGCCCTCCAGGTATGCATTTGTTTGCTGCAAATGCCTCTCGACACCCTGGATGGCATTCAAAATGGTTGACTGCCCAACAGTGAGGGATCTCAGGAGGTCAATAGCCTCCTCACTGAGGCCAGCAGGGATGACTGGGGCAGGGCCTGAGGTGCCTGGGGCGAAGGAGATGCCCACCCTCCTGGGTGAGCGGGCACGGGAAACATGCTGAGGGGCTGCTGGGAGGGCGGTGCAGGTAGGGGGGGTGGCGGCTGTTCCTGTTGTTGCTGTGGGCACAGACATGCCCGCCACCGCAAGGGAGCTCCCATCAGAGGAGGAGTCTCTGTCGCTGGTGTCCCCTCCTGTGCCCGTCGTGGAGCTCCCTTCGCCCTCCATCCCACTGGTGCCTTCAGACTCCGTACATTCACCCTCCTGGGCCATGTGGGTTGCAGCTCCCTCCTGCCACGGTGCCACTGCTCCTCCGCCAGATAATGCTAATGCACACAAGGACAGGGTGACAAAACAAAAAGGGGGGGAAGACAGAGGAGGCACATGGTCAATGTCAGCAACACCACTACCGTTGGTGGACACAACACAGAGAGAGCAGCACCATGCACTAGCCCAGGCACTAACAGTTCTTAGGAAAATCACCTGCCCATGGGGGACTATGCCTAACCCCATTTGCTGCACACCTGGAACCCACAGGAGGCTGACTAGTTGTAGATGGCCACTACCACTATTGGGGTTGGAGTGCCACAAATCCTGCCTAACAAGGGACCTACCCTACCAAGTTCGCCGTGGCCTAGGGTAACCGACAGCCCACATCCCCCACTCAGACACCTCGTAAAGCGTGCAGAGTCAGCTGAATGAGACTGTACTCACCCCGTGTGGCTGCTGTGATGCCCTCAAGCGCTCATCCAACT
The DNA here is from genome assembly GCF_031143425.1 of Pleurodeles waltl. Lineage (NCBI taxonomy): Eukaryota > Metazoa > Chordata > Amphibia > Caudata > Salamandridae > Pleurodeles > Pleurodeles waltl. The sequence goes on along the minus strand of NC_090440.1, from coordinate 1,187,979,540 downwards.
CCGAATATGCCACTGCCAGGATCCGGAACATCAGGGGGGTCATGGTACGACTGCCACCCCTTCCACGTTGGGAGGCCATCCCCAGCTGGGCCTCCGCCGGCTTCTTGCTCCAGCGGCGCGGGTCCTCCCATCTCTTGCGGCAGTGGGTGCTCTTTCTATGATAGACCACCAGGGTCCGCACTTCCTTGGCGATGGCATGGCAAATACCCTTATTCTGGTGGGTGCTGACCTAGAGGAAAGGTAAGGTAAGAATGGAACCTACTCCCCGTCTGGTTCTTCATACTCATTGGCCACCAGTTCCCACCCATGCCCTGAAACACATACACTGACCATCCTCACAGGCAGGCTTCAGCCCCCCCCCACAACATGTATCTTCCATCTAGACCACTCCATTCATTCATGTCCCATGCATCACAGTTTACTCACCTGTTTGTCTGGAGGACCGTAGAGTAGCTTGTACTGGGGGAGGACCCCATCCACAAATCTCTCCAACTCCTCAGAAGTGAAGGTAGGAGCGACTCGAGCCATTGTCGCTTCCAGACTGAGGTCACAGCAGCACTTGCAGTGTAGGTCCTCTCCTGTTGAAGGTCAGGTATCAAGTGAGTGAACAGCTAGAAAATGGTGGTCACATCTGCGGTGGTGCGTACCGTCACCGCCGGCGTACATCGTCATTGGCTCCTGGAACCCATAGGGCCCAATGATAATCAATGCCTACTGCGATGCTGCACAACGCCAGCACAGTTACCTCATTTCCCCTTGTTCCTCTTTACAGGTCAGGCAGCCGCTTTTCAGGGGGGCACATGGCAGGGCACCTAACTGCGTCACAGCACATTTGGGCAGGAATACGGACAGACAGCGCCACACACCGATTAAATCACATTAGTGCAAAATACCCTTGTGCAACCTATGTGGTGACTGACACTCTGCTCACCATTCTCCTCCATAGGGCACATCCGCTGGGGCAGATGATGAGATGGCGTCATCCTCTGGTGTACAGACCCCTGGTGGACCTGTCAACAATGGAAGACAGACATATCATTATCACCTACAGACTTGATGGTTCCATAATCCAAGAACTGTGTGCCCAATTGGAGCAGCTATCCCCCATCCCAAAGGTATCTCCCATCTAGTGCATGTCCTGTCAGTGCTCCATTTCCTGGCCAGTGGTTCCTTTCAAACAACACTGACCATGGCATCAGGGATGTCACAGCCAATGTTCTCTAATGTGTTGTCCAGAGTGTTATCTGCCCTTCTGAAACACATGCGCAGCTACATCGTTTTCCCCCAGTTGGAGGATTTGCCAACAGTGAAAGCTGACTTCTATGCCCTGGGACATATCCCCATCATCATTGGTTCCATTGATGGTACACATGTGCCATTTGTCCCCCCCCCGCAGGAATGAACAGGTGTACAGAAATCGTAAAAGCTACCATTCAATGAATGTGCAGATGGTGTGTTTGGCAGACGAGTACATCTCTCATGTGAATGCCAAGTATCCTGGCTCTGTGCATGATGCTTAAATGTTGAGGAATAGCAGCATCCCTTATGTGATGGGGCAACTCCAGAGGCACCGTGTGTGGCTAATAGGTTAGCCCAAGGTCTCCACACAGCATGAATATGTGTCTGGGAATGGGATAGTCCCTAAGGGTTGGATCATGTCTAACAGATATCCCTCGACATTTATAGGTGACTCTGGTTACTCCAACCTGTCATGGCTACTGACCCCAGTGAGGAATGCCAGGACAAGGGCAGAGGAATGCCAGGACAAGGGCAGAGGAATGCCACAATGAGACACATGGCGAACTAGGAGGATTATACAGCGCACTTTCGGCCTCCTGAAGGCCAGATTCCGGTGCCTCTATCTATCAGGTGGCTCTCTATACTGCTCACCGAAGAAGGTGTGCCAGACCATCGTGGCATGCTGTATGTTGCACAACCTAGCTTTGCGACACCAGGTGCCTTTTCTGCAGGAGGATGGGCCTGATGTTGGTCTTGTGGCAGCTGTGGAGCCTGTGGACAGTGAAGAAGAGGAGGCAGAAGAAGAAGATATTGACAACCGAAACAACATCATCATGCAGTACTTCCAGTGAGACACAGGTAAGAGACTGGCACTGCTCATCTCATATCAGACTACTATAGGACATTGTATAAGTCTGCCTTATTACCTCTGTGCATGGACCCTGACAGTTCACTTTGGCATTCCTTCTCACAGATATGGGTACCACATACTGCATTCTGCTATGTTCACTGCTGCCCAACAACTGTCATACTTTGGTATGTGCAAATTAACATTTACTATGTTATGCATCGAAGAGGTTGTAATAACACATTTGTGAAAGTACAGACTGACTCCAGATTGTTTTGTGATTCAAGGGTGTTTATTTAAGTGCTAATAAGTGAAGGGGGATGTGCAAAGGGCTGGGGTCATGGTAGAGGAATATCCATGGTAGAGTCCAGTCTCTTTGGATCACAGGTGCATTGTCCAATGGGGCATAGGAAGTGGAGCAATGGCAGTTCAAGGTGGTCAGGGTGGCATAGTGGGACCAAAGGGTGACAATCAGGAGAGTCTAATTTCCTGGCGGGGGTCTTGGCAATGTTCTCTGTCTTGTGCCTGGATCGCAGGGCCCATTTGCGGGGTGGTTCTCCTTCTGCAGGGGGTGGGGTGCTGGTGGCCTGTTTGTCCTGTGGCAGGACCTCCTGTCCACTAGCACCGGTGGACGTTAAGGGCTGTTCATCGTTCGGGCTGGTGTCAGTGGCCCGGTGGTATGCCACTGTCTCAATCATGGTGTTGGCCATGTCTGCCAACACCCCTGCAGTAGTGACCAGGGTGGTGTTAATTGACTTCAAGTCCTCCCTGATCCCCAGGTACTGTTCCTCCTGCAGCCGCTGTGTCTCCTGAAACTTGTCCAGTACCGTGCCCATGGTCTGCTGGGAATGGTGGTATGCTCCCATGATATTGGAGAGTGCCTTGTGGAATGTGGGTTCCCTGGGCCTGTCCTCCCCCTGTCACACAGCAGTCCTCCCAGCTTCCCTGTTGTCCTGCACCTCTGTCCCCTGAACCGTGTGCTCCCTGCAACTGACCCCAGGTCCCTGATCGTCCTGGGTTAGTGGGTTTGCCTGGGGTCCCTGTAGTGGTGGACACACTGCTGATTGACATGTCCTGGGGACAGTGGCATGGGCCCGCTGGTTGGGTGCTGTGGTGGTTTTTCCTGAGCTATTTTGAAAATTTTCAGATAAAGTTGTGTTTACGTACGGGAGCTAGCCAGCGGCAAGATGGCCGGCACTCCGTGAGGCTCTGCTCCAGCGGGGGCCCAGTTTTCTAAATTCTCCGGTCAGGACGGAGCTGGCCGAGTGATGAGAAGGTGGGGGGACGCCTGATGCTGATGGAGCGAGGGGTCAAGCCGGCCTCGTAAGGTCGCAGCATGCTCCTGGATGCCGCGCTGAGTGGTACTGGCCTGCTTTTTCCCCCGGAGACCTGGATGGCTCCGAGGCAGTGATCATTGGGATGCTCTGGGGGGGCCATATCGGTGGTGGTGTCGAGCCGCAGGCCCTCTTCCCCCCCTTCCTCTTCCTCCTCCGCGATTGAAGGCCTTTCTTGCCGAGTCTGGAGAACGCGTCCTTGACTTCAGGGCCTGGACCTCGTGGCCTGGAGGTGAGACGGTCGGTGTGGCCTAGGGGACACACTCCAAGACGATCGAACAAGTGGTGGTGGCGGGATTGTGGCCGAGGTACGGTGGTGCGGTGGTGGCGAAGGGAAAGTCTGGAGTGGGAACTGGTGTGGTGGTGCTCTGGACTAGTGCTGTTGACGCAGAGACTTATTTGATGCCCGACATTGGTGAGATTCATTGCACCGCTGGCGCTGGAGAAAGCTAATCAGCAGGAGCCGGGTGGACTTTGTGAAGGTGGATTGAACGTCTGCCCTCCCCTCCTGGACCCCCGGGGGGGTCGGCGGAGTGTACTTGTCAACGACCCACTGGTTGACCCATGGGGAAGGCGGAGCAGAGACAGGCCAAGCTCTCCTTTGAGGGGGGCTGACGGAGGGGCGGTGCACCCGCATGCCAGTAGGAGGGGCCTGCGACGGATGAAGAGAGCTCAGATAGTTCAGTAAAGGCTATGTTTCTGGACCTTAAAACCAGCCTTGCTGGAATAGATGGGAAGCTAGATCACGTGAAAGAGCAACTTGACCATATCAAGACTCGTGTGGACGAGCACGACGCCCGCCTTGACCAGCTGGAAGCACGTACTTCTGGCTTGGAAGACACGCAGCGAGGTGAGAGTGACCAATTGCTGCGCATGGAGAGGGTGCTGGAGGTCATCCGGGCAAAAAATGAAGATTTGGAGGCCCGATCGCGTCAGAACAACCTCAGGTTAATGGGGCTCCCCGAGACCACAGACATGGGCAGAATGGAGGATTTTGTGGAGGAGATGTTGTCTGAACTGTTCCCCGGCCAGCTGTCCCATTTGCTGGTAGTGGAGAGGGCGCATAGATCGCTGGGGCCGCGGCCCCCGCCTGGAGCTTCCCCGCGTCCCATCATTATTCTGCTTCTGAACTATTGAGACCGTGACACGATTCTGCGACTGGCCAGGGAGCGCCGCCCGGTGATATATAAAAACACAGAATTTAACTTTTTTCCAGACTACACCCCTGGAGTGCAGGCGTGGGGCAGGGCGTTCTTGCCGGCGAAGTGCTCGCTGGGCCAAACTGCTGCTGGGTTCTCGCTCATATACCCGGCGAAAGTAAAGGTGCAACATGGTGGGTCTCTACAGTTTTTTACGGACCCGAAACTGGCGGCCAGATATGCTAAGTCTCTTCCTCGAAAGCCTGAGGCGATGCCGGAGGCTGAGAGTGTCGCGGAACGAGAGTCGCTGAGCGATAATGACTGATCGTCCCTGATTATTTTTGTTTTTTCAGCAGAAAAGACGCCGTTCTAACTAGTTGGGAGATGCATTTCTTTTTGTGCCGCTCGTCCTGAAGACACTCCTTTTGTGCTGGGCCCCCACCTGCCCTCCCTGCCTGATACTAGGCGGGTTGGGCGGCTAGCCTCCGCCCTCTGGATGAGTCCCCTTTACTTGCATATTTGGGTAATTGTGGGTTTTGGGGGGAGGGATATGTCATTGACCCGTTTGGGGGGTCTGTGTGGGTGGGGGGGGAGTGGGTCTTTGGGGTTGTTGCATTGTGTACTTTTCTGTTTTTCTTTCAGTGTTCTGTGGTTTTGGGAGATTGGCCGGGATGAAGGAGTAATGGAATTGCATTGTATGTCCGCTGAGGAGAACAGATGACACAGATGAGAGAGTCTCTGATTCGCTGCTTAACATGGAATGTGCGTGGCTTGAATGATAAACGGAAGGTGCGCCTTATGTCGGCATATGTCAAGAGGCAAAATATAGGTATATGCATGGTACAGGAGACACACCTGGTGGAGAGTACCTTACATTATTTAAAGTCGGGATGGATTGGGGAATGCCACGGGTCTGTATATTCGAGTTATGCTAGAGGTGTGGCGATTCTGGTACGCAAGGGATTGCAGTGGCGCACTCGCAGAGTGATGGTTGACCCATTGGGATGGTATGTCCTGCTTAGCGGAGTGCTGATGGATAGGCCGTTTCGCCTCGTGTCGGTGTACGGGCCTAATTCGGATGACCCTGAGTTCTTTAGCGAGGTCTGGCGACTGATTGAGTCTTTGGGGGGAGGAACTGTGCTTTGGGGAGGAGACTTCAATGTGATCCTCGATCCCATTCTGGATAGGGAAAGCTCGGCTCGGATGCAGCGTACTGCTGCTGCTCACGTCTTATCTGCGATTATGGACGATGCGTCGCTGGTAAATTTATGGCGGATGAAACACCCTGCTAGACGGGAAGGCACTTGTGTTAACTATGTGCACAATAGTTGGTCGCGTCTTGACCGTTGGATGGGTTCTCGAGATGTGGCTTTATGGACCCGCTCGGTCGATCACATGGCGCGCACGTTGTCTGACCACGCCTCGGTGCGTGTGGAGCTGGAGATACCCGGCGGACCTGCTCAGGCCTATATGTGGAGGCTGCCGCCTGGGGCACTCAGAGACGAGTCGTTCCGTGAGGAACTGCGCTGCGATATCAATCTTAATTTTGAACAAAATGAGGGCACGGTGAGTTCGGCTGGTACGTTGTGGGAAGCCTTTAAGGTAGTTGTTCGCGGAATATGCATTTCTAAGCAACATGGCGTGCTGCGCGCGTTACGTCGGGAGCTGACTGAGTTAGAAGGCCGGATTACAGATCTGGAGGCTAGACTGGTGCTGGACTGGTCCGGAACCACATTAGCGGCTTTGAGGGCCGCGGTCTCCGCGTATGAAGAGGCTTCCTTGAGAGAAGTACATTTCTTGGGGAAATTTGCACGGGCCAGGCGATATGGAGAGGGTGATAGAGCTGGACGCACTTTGGCGAATCTATTTCGCAGGCCGTGGGCTAGCTGCTATGTGATTGAAATGGACGATTCGAGTGGGACGCGAGAGGCGGGTACGTCTGAGGTTCTGAAGGTCTTTACTACCTTTTTCCAGGATCTTTATTCTGCTCCCTCGGCGGTGCCTATGGAGGTGATTCGGGGATATTTCTCTGATATTAGCCTCCTCTGGTTTGACAGGGTACACAGGGAGTATTTGTCACGACTCACGTGCTGCTTGCGCCTGGAGTTTGCAGATCTTGAGGCGTGGATCTTGAGATTTCGACTTTGGCCCAAAAAGGGGCGACTCTTTCTGGTAGCCACGGTGCTGTAGGCGAGGAAACGCCAAGGACAGACCGTGACCGTGAGAAAGTAGCGCCAGAGGGAAAAAAAACCTTCAGAAGAAGAGGAAAAACCTCCCAGAAGATTCGCAGGGGATTCCTGGAACAAGAACAGAGGAACAGGAATCAAAGGAACTGACGTAACACAGAAATGGCGAAATCCAGAGCCAAAGGCTAGGAAATCAGGAGCGAGGACACTAACTGAAACAGAGAGTGTTGCAGCGCAAAGAGGAAAAGATACACCACCCTTAAATACCATAAAACAGGAAGTGACCCACAGGAAGAAAAAGGACACCATCTTGAATAGGGAAAAGTAGATAGGATAGACTGGAGCAGAAACCATAGAGAATAGGGAAGGAGGAATGCTGGGAAGACAGAGGTAACCTGGGAAGGGGAAAAGACATAAAGGACAGAGGAAGAAAAACAGACCCAAAAAGGAAGAAAGACAGAAAAAGAAGAAAAAGGAGCCCCAAACAGGTAAGAGGGGTCAGGAGACCCCAACAAGACGGAGGGAGAGAGCAGCGCGAGGCCCCAAGTCAGTCCTGGGGCCTCGCAGGGTGCAAGAAAGGCTCGAGGCGCGCCGCGTCTTAGAGACGCGAAGCGCGGCCCGAGCCGAACGCGCGGCTTGTGCCGAACGCTCGGCTCGCGCCGCGCGGTGCGGCGCGACAGTAGGCCCCCCTCCCGAAGGCCCTGGTTTGAAAGGAAATAAACGGTGAAAGCGCTGAGTCAGAAGAGGAGCATGAACAGAAGACGCATCTTCCCAAGAACACTCACTGAGAGGATAACCCTTCCAATGAATCAGATACTGCAGACGGGTGTGAAAAAGACGAGAGTCACAAATCTCCTGAACCTCATATTCAGGAACATCATCCACTAAGACAGGAGGAGGACAGGAAAACTGACGGGAATACGGATCTGGTACATAAGGTTTGAGTTGGGAGACATGGAAGACTGGATGAATCTTCCATGTGTGAGGCAAGTGAAGACGGACAGTGACAGGATTAAGCAACTGGAGAATACGGAAAGGCCCGTAATAGCGAGGTGTGAATTTGTTCTGAGAAAGACGTGAGGGTAAGAATTTAGAAGAAAGCCAAACTTTATCCTGTGGATGGTAGTCCGGAGTGGCCCTACGTTTCTTGTCTGCTACTTTCTTCATATATCTCTTGGTGTGTAAGAGATTAGAACGAATCAGTCTATGGATTTGTAGAAGACGTTTGGAAAAATGAGTAATAGCGGGCAAGGGAGTGGGAGACAGAGAAGAAGTAGGAAAAGAGGTAGGATGAAAACCATAAGAACAGAAAAAAGGAGTGGTCTTGGAGGCACTATGGACTGAGTTATTATAAGAGAATTCAGCGATAGGGAGATACGTGTTCCAGTTGCTTTGAGTTGAGTTGCAAAAACAACGAAGGTATTGTTCTAAGCCTTGGTTCAGACGCTCGGTCTGTCCATTGGTCTGAGGATGGAAGCCCGATGACAGAGCTCTATCGATGTTTAGTGTCTTACAAAAATACCTCCAAAACCGGGAAATGTACTGAGGTTCTCTATCAGATATAAGAGTATGAGGAAGTCCATGAAGACGGAAGATATGTTCGATGAATATCTGGCTTAATTCTTGGGATGTAGGTAGCTTTTTCAAGGCGGTGAAGTGAGCCATCTTAGTAAAAGAGTCCACAGTGACCATGATTACCCGGTTTCCTGCTGAGAGTGGTAACGAACACATGAAATCGGTAGAGATGGTGTGCCATGGAGTTGGCGGAACCGGCAAGGGCTGGAGTAATCCCGCAGGTCTGGTTCGGGGAATCTTGACTTGAGCGCATGTGGGACAAGCCTGAACGTATGTTTCAATATCCTGTTTCCAAGTAGGCCACCAGAAAAATCGTGATAACAGTTCTTGTGTGGCCTTGATGCCTCTATGACCAGCAACCGGTGAATCATGACACATTTGTAATGCCTTTTCTCTCACTCTGTTAGTGGGGATGAATAACAGATCGTGATAATAATAGTATCCTTGTCTCTTATGTAAAAGAGGCCTTAAGTTCTCTACTTCATCATCAGATAGATTGGGGTACTCCAGTTGTACCTCCTCCAGAAAAGACTGGGCTACCCCAATGATCTTACTAGGTTCCAGTAGGGGTTGAGCTGGGACAGGAGTACAATCTGGATAACGACGCGACAGAGCATCAGCCAGAATGTTTTGGGAGCCAGGAATATATGTAATGTAGAAATCATACTGGCTGAAGAAGAAGGCCCAACGAGCTTGACGACTATTTTGGCATACGAAATTTCGTAAACATTGTAAGTTTCGATGGTCTGTTCTCACTTCAAAAGGTTCCTTGGAACCCATCAGAAACTGCCTCCATTCAATACAAGCTGTTTTCAGAGCCAACAATTCTCTTTCCAATACTGAGTAATGTTGTTCTGCAATAGAGAGTATATGAGACAAATAGAAAACAGGATGTTCAAGACCATCATCCTCTTGTTGTTGGAGTAGGACGGCACCAATGGCTTTTTCAGAAGCATCGGTGACGACAATAAATCGTTTGTTGGTATCTGGATGTCTTAAGATGGGAGCTTGTGTAAATGCCTTCTTTAAATCCTGAAAAGCTTTTTCAGCAGCTTTAGTCCAGACAAACCCTTTAATAAGATTTTCCTTCTTTAAAGTGTGAGTTATATGGCTAGTTTGTTTTGCAAAGTCTGCGATGAATTGTCGATAGAAGTTCGCCAATCCTAGAAAGCATTGTGTTTCTTTAATAGAAGATGGAGAAGGCCAATCTAGGATAGCTTGTACCTTTTCTTGATCTATGGCTACTCCGGTGGTACTTAAATGATATCCTAGATATTTGACTTCCGTCTGGTCAAACTCACACTTTTCGGGTTTGCAAAATAGTTGATGTGCCCGGAGTCGTTGAAGGACTTGTTTAACATGGGAAGAATGGAGTTCGGGATTTCTGGAATAAATAAGAATATCATCAAGGTAGATTACAACTGTCTGATTCAGGAGATCCGAGAATACTGAGTCCATAAATCTCTGAAAGATTGCCGGGGCATTAGTAAGACCGAAAGGCATTACCCTGTATTCAAAGTGACCAAATGGAGTCCTAAAGGCCGTTTTCCACTCATCTCCTTCTTTAATGCGTAAGAGGTGATAGGCTCCCCGTAGATCTAGTTTGGTAAACCGTTGGGCCCCTCTGACTGCCTCTAAAATGTCCCTTATGAGAGGCAAAGGATAACGATCTTTAATAGTTATTTTATTCAGGCCTCGAAAATCCAGGCAAGGGCGAAGGTCCTTTGTCTTCTTGGGTACGAAAAAGAGAGGAGCCCCGGCCGGAGAAGACGATGGAACAATAAGACCACTTTGAATATTTTCATCCAAATACTCCTTTAGTACTTCCTTTTCAGTTTCCGTGAGGGAATACATCCTGCCAAAAGGAACGATAGTGCCAGGTTCCAAGGGAATAGCACAATCGTAATCTCGATGTGGAGGTAACACAGGTTTGGAAGGTTTTTGGAAGACATCTTGAAAATCCAAATAGTGTTCAGGAACTCCTTGGACTGTATTTATGGTCGAACCGGTGGTACCCTCCGTGATTATTGACCTCTTAGGCGACCAATACTTGTCTGAAGCAAAACAGTGCTCGTGACAGAACTGTGAAGACAAGGAAACCGTCCGGGTAGCCCAGTTCACATATGGATTATGTCGGATGAACCACGGGATTCCAAGAATGATGGTATGGTTGGGGGAAGTTATAAGATCAAAGGAGATGTGTTCCTGATGGTTACTGATCTGTAGATTCAGCATCAGGGTAGTCGTATCTACTGGACCCGATGATATCAAAGATCCATCCACCGTGTGTACTTGCTCTGGAATCTCCTTAGGTTGTATAGGAACTTGTTGAATGGTGGCCCACTTCTTATCCATATAAATACCACTAGCTCCACAATCTAGTAGTGCCATAGTCTTCTCTTGACGGCCATCAGGAAGTTGTAACATTACTGGTAAAATGAACAAGGATGTGGTATTGTCGTTGAAAGAACTGATGGAAGGTATAGCTGCTAATCCCGTCCCCTCCCTTCTTACAGAGGACGGGAAGCGGCGTTTCCCGATGGCCTTGATGGACGTACTGGACAGGTACGCAGTATGTGGCCGGCAGAACCGCAGTATAAACACAAACCCTTCTTTCGTCTATCTTCTCGTTCGCTAGCGGAGAGAGGGCCTCGAGTTGTATCCACCTGCATGGGTTCTCCTTCGGTGTCTCTGACAGGAGGGCGAGGTTCCTCAGAACGATGCGGAAAAACTCGTGAGGTGCTTGGTTGAAAAGACCCTCTGCTCTTTCTCTTCTCTGCTCTCCGTTCCTGAAGGCGATACTCGATGGAGAGGGCTTGATCCATCAGGCCACGAAGATCTTCCACTCGGGTGGAATGTACTAGTTCGTCTTTGATTTCTTCTTTGAGTCCTCTACGAAACAAAGTCACCAAAGTACGTTCCACCCAGGTGGTCTCTGCCGCTAGTTGACGAAAGCGTGTAATGTATTGAAGGACATCTTGTGAACCTTGATGAATATCGCATAAGGCCTCTTCTGCTGAAGCCTCCAATCCCGGACGACTAAACATCAGCTTGAAGCGGTTCACAAAGGCGGAATAATCCGACAATACCGGATCGTTAGATGATACCATTGGGGTTGCCCAGGCCAAGGCAGGACCAGATAAGGCACTGATGAGATAACCCACCTTTGTTCTGTCATGGGAGAATTGGGTGGGTCGGAAGGCGAAGTACACTGTCAAGGAGTCAAGGAACTCTCGCAGCTTGGTTGGTTCACCCGAAAAACGATGGGTAGAGGCGGAGAGCGTCGGGACATCACCACTGCGGAAAGCCAAAGCCTGTCGCAGCGCAGCATTCTCACTGCGTAGTTGCTGTAATTCTTGAGCTTGTTGCTGAATTGTAGTTAGCAGAGCTTGATCCGGACCCGCAGCAGCTACCACAGTGTCTTCCATGGCGTTAGAAGACGTCGGGATGGTTTGGCGCTGCAATCTGTCACGACTCACGTGCTGCTTGCGCCTGGAGTTTGCAGATCTTGAGGCGTGGATCTTGAGAGTTCGACTTTGGCCCAAAAAGGGGCGACTCTTTCTGGTAGCCACGGTGATGTAGGCGAGGAAACGCCAAGGACAGACCGTGACCGTGAGAAAGTAGCGCCAGAGGGAAAAAAAACCTTCAGAAGAAGAGGAAAAACCTCCCAGAAGATTCGCAGGGGATTCCTGGAACAAGAACAGAGGAACAGGAATCAAAGGAACTGACGTAACACAGAAATGGCGAAATCCAGAGCCAAAGGCTAGGAAATCAGGAGCGAGGACACTAACTGAAACAGAGAGTGTTGCAGCGCAAAGAGGAAAAGATACACCACCCTTAAATACCATAAAACAGGAAGTGACCCACAGGAAGAAAAAGGACACCATCTTGAATAGGGAAAAGTAGATAGGATAGACTGGAGCAGAAACCATAGAGAATAGGGAAGGAGGAATGCTGGGAAGACAGAGGTAACCTGGGAAGGGGAAAAGACATAAAGGACAGAGGAAGAAAAACAGACCCAAAAAGGAAGAAAGACAGAAAAAGAAGAAAAAGGAGCCCCAAACAGGTAAGAGGGGTCAGGAGACCCCAACAAGACGGAGGGAGAGAGCAGCGCGAGGCCCCAAGTAAGTCCTGGGGCCTCGCAGGGTGCAAGAAAGGCTCGGGGCGCGCCGCGTCTTAGAGACGCGAAGCGCGGCCCGAGCCGAACGCGCGGCTTGTGCCGAACGCTCGGCTTGCGCCACGCGGTGCGGCGCGACAGTATTTTGATGCTCCTTTTACTATAGAAGAGGTGAAGGCTGCTATTCGGAGCCTTCCTGGAGACAAGGCCCGTGGGCTGGATGGATTGACTTCGGCATTTTACAAAGAGTTTTCAGTCATTTTGGCGCCCTATCTACTGGAGGTTTATGATGAGGCATTGCGGAATGGAGTGCTCCCGGTCTCTTTGCTGGAGGTGCTCATTGTTACGATTCTCAAGCCTGGGAAGGTTGCAACTAGCTGCGATTCGTACCGGCCCCTGTCGATGATTAATATCGATAATAAGATATTAGCCAAAATGATCGCACCGCGGCTGCGGCCTCTTATGATGAAACTGGTGCTGCCGGATCAGTCGCGGTTCATACCAGGGCGGTCCACAGCACAAAACGTACGTACTTTCTTTGCTGTCGCTGGCTCAGTCCCCGTCGATGATGGGGCTGTGGCGGTATTTTTAGATGCTACTAAGGCGTTCCACTCACTGCTGTGGCAATATCTGTTTGAGCTTCTGGAGAGAGTGGGGATGAGTAGTCGCTTTGTGAATTGGATACGTTTTCTATATTCACAGCCAGTGGCTCGCTTGAGGGTGAACGGATACATGTCAGAGCTTTTCCAGGTGGCGCGTGGAACTAAGCAGGGCTGCCCCTTGTCACCATTGCTTTTTGCGATTGCGATGGAACCGCTGGCAGCATTTATGAGACAGCACCACAGTGAGCGGGCACTGCCGTTCCGCCAGAGAGCGATTCTGATCTCTATGTACGCTGATGATGTGGCGCTGTATGTACGAGATCCTGTGTGAAACCATGATATGCTGCTGGATGAAATCGTCAGGTTCGGAGACATATCTGGAGTGGCAATAAATTGGTCTAAGTCGGTTGTGCTGCCTCTGACGTCTGCAACGGCGGAGTGTCAGTTCCGCTACCCTATTGTGTGGGCGGATGGCCCTGTCACATATCTGGGCATTTGGTTGAGCTGTGATGTAGACACGCTCTGGCTTGCCAACTATGGTAGGGCCATGGCCTGGCTGGACAATAGAGTCACAACATGGCGCTCCTTGCCATTGTCCTTGACTGGATGGATTGCGGTGGCTAAGATGCTTGTGCTGCCCAAGTTTTTGTATCTGTTTCTCAACTTCCCGCTGGTGCTTACAGCTGGTTTTTTGTGGCGCATTCGTTCCGCGCTGATCCGATTGGTATGGGCGGGTGGTCAGCCTCGCATAGCTTGGAAAACACTGGTGCTGCCATTTGAGCAGGGTGGTCTTGCGGCCCCTGATCTGGAGCTCTATTATCTCTGCGTGCAGGCTCTGTTTGCCTATTACTGGATCAACCTGATTCGCTATCTGCTACACCTGGCCCCCGAGGGCGATGCGGTGTGGCCGGATGGGCTCGAGCGAGTGCTGGGCAGTCTGGACAGGGCTCGCCCTCGGGGCATTGACACAGTGGCCTCCACGGTCTGGGCCTGGTCGGGTTTGCTGAAGCGTTCAGGGATAGATGTGCCGTTTGCACCATCTATGCAAGTGGCAGCGGCGGGAGATGAGGTGATGTTTCAGGACTCGCGGCTGCGGAGGTTTTTACGGGATTTTGATTTGATAACCCTCGATGATTGGTTTGTTGATGACAGGCTGATGTCCCCGGAGTAGATCCTGGGGGATAGACCGGCCACTGCTCTCCACCGGTTCTACGTGTTAAGGATATGCGCTATGCTGCGCGCTCGCTACTCCTGCTTGCCCACGACCCCAACTTCTTGCTGCGCGTTGAAAGTGTTGTGGAGTGTGCGGACGCCTGAGAGGCTGATCACTAAGCTGTATAGCAGCACTCAGGAGCAGGGAGAGGGGACGGGGCTATCTGTAAGGATGAAATGGGCGGAAGATGTGGGGGAGGACATCTCAGAAGATGTTTGGAGGATGTGCTGTACGCATATGAAAGAGCTGTCACCGAACTATAGACTACACCTTATACATTTTAAGTTTTTACACCATCTGTACTACACCCCCAGAAGTCTATGTGCTATGGGGCTGCGGACGGATGATACCTGCGCAAGATCCCGGGCCCCTGCTGCCGATTTGATGCAGTATGTGCCTATTGGGGAAGGGTCTTTTGTATACTTTCTGAGATGATTGGGCTGGAGATTCCTCCATCTCCCTTGATGGCGCTGCTGGGAGGGGTGAATAAGGTGCAGGCTTCAGTGCGGCGTCTGGTTGGTATGATGTTATTGCTAGCTAAGCGCAGGGTGGCAATCTGATGGGGCCGGGCCCGGTCTCCTCAAATATCAGATTGGCTGCGGGATGCCGGTTTTTGCCAGGAACAATTGACAAATTACTGGGAGTTGGCTCCGGACCACGTGACATCTGGGCACCGCTTAGATCTTATCTTGAATCTGCGTCTGTCTAAAGAACCTGCTGCGGATGGGTATGCTAAGGTGATGAGTGCTATTCACTCTACAATGGGATAAGGTTGTACAGAATGGTTGCTGAGAATTGTGATTGCTCCTCCGGCCTTCTCTCTCTTTTATTTTTTGAAGTTTTTGTCTTCTTTTTTTTTTCTTTTCTCTTTTTTCTGCTATCTGCCACATCTGTTTGGTCCTGACTTGGACTTGATGACCCGATGGACCCTTTCGGCTGGGACATCCTATTATATGGAAATTCGGCAATGTTCTTTGGCTTCCCTGGCCTGATTCATAAGAGTTACTGAGACGTGGGGAGCTTGGAGAGCCGAAGACAGATCAAAGTAGCTGACTGATCCATTACTGTAAGGACCAAGGTGGCATTTTATTTTATGTTATATGTTGTTAACATAAAATTATAAATAAATTTTTAAAAAAAGAAAAAAGTTGTGTTTACGTACCGCAATGTTGGATGACTCTCTGCTCACTGCTCTCCATAGAGCACGTCCGCTGGGGCAGGTGAGGAGATGGTGGCATCCTCCGGTGTACAGACCGCTGTTGGACCTGTCAACAATGGAGGAGCGACATGTGATCATCACCTACAGACTTGATCGTGCCACAAGGAACTGTGTGCCCAGTTGGAGCCAGACCTGATGTCAGCTGTCCACCATCCCACAGTAATGCCCCCTCTAGTGCAGGTGCTGTCAGTACTCCATTTCCTGGCAAGTGGGTCTTTTCAAACAACAGTGGCCATAGCATCAGGGATGTCCCAGCCTATGTTTTCCAACGTGTTGTCCAGAGTGTTGTCTACCCTGCTGAAACACATGGGGAGCTACATAGTTTTCCCTCAGGTGGAGGATTTGCCTACAGTGAAAGGTGACTTCCATGCCCTGGGACATATCCCCAACATCCTAGGTGCCATTGATGGGACACATGTGGCCTTGGTCCCCCCACGCAGGAGTGAACAGGTGTACAGAAACTGTAAGAGTTACCATTCGATGAATGTGCAGATGGTGTGTTTGGCAGACCAGTACATCTCCCATGTGAATGCCAAATTTCCTGGCTCAGTGCATGACGCTTACATTCTGAGGAATAGCAGCATCCCTTATGTGATGGGGCAACTCCAGAGGCACTGTGTGTGGCTATTAGGTGAGGACATGGACCCAATACAGTGTGACTAGGTGTCTGGGGATGTCCCTAAGAGTTAGTGTGTGTCTAACAGTTGTCCCTCGATATTTGCAGGTGACTCTGGTTACCCCAACCTGTCAGGGCTACTGACCACAGTGAGGAATCCAAGGACAAGGGCAGAGGAACGCTACTATGAGGCACATGGTTGAACTAGGAGGATTATAGAGAGGACCTTCGGCCTCCTGAAGGCCAGGTTCAGGTGCCTTCATATGACAGGTGGTTCCCTATTGTACTCACCAAAGAAGGTGTGCCAGATCATCGTGGCCTGCTGTATGCTTCACAACTTGGCTTTGCGACGACAGGTGCCTTTTCTGCAGGAGGATGGTCCAGATGGAGGTGCTGTGGCAGCTGTGGAGCCTGTGGACAGTGAAGACGAGGAAGCAGAAGAAGAGGACATAGACAACAAGAACACGGTGATCCAACAATACTTTCAGTGAGACACAGGTAAGAAGACAACACTGCCTGCTTCATCTGTTTGATCCTTCTACCTTTCATCTGTCTGTCATTTTCCCACAGTGTATGGACCCTGAGTTGTCACTTTCCCTTTCGATTTCACAGATGTGGGTCCCACTGTGTGAAATCTGCTTTGTTTCCTCATGGACTAGAGCTGTGTGACATAGGTATGTTAACAATACAATGGATATAGCGTTTTTCCACAGTTATTGCAAATAAACATTTTCTAAAGTACAGATTGACTCCAGATAGCTTTGTGATTTAAGGGTGTTTATTCAGTGCTAAATAGTGGAGGGGGTTGGAAAATGGTCAGGGGTGATGGTGGAGAAATGTCCATGGCAGAGTCCAGTCTATTAGTCTCACAGATGCATTGTCCAAAGGGGCATAGGAAGTGGAGCTGGGGCAGTTTAAGGATGGACAGGGTGACAAAGTAGGACAGAAGGATGACAATCAGGGTGGTCTAATTTCTTGGCGGGGGTCTTGGCATTGTTCTCTGTCTTTGCCCTGGATCTCCGGGACCACTTGCGGGGTGGTTCTCCATCTGCAGGGGGTGGGGTGCTTGTGTGGTGGTCCTGTGGCGGTGCCTCCTGTCCACTAGCGCCGGCGGAGGTGGTGGGCAGTTCATCGTCCAGGCTAGTGTCTTGTTGTGCCACAGTGTCCCTCCTGGTGTTGACGAGTTCCTTCAGTACCCTTACAATGGTGCCCAGGGTGGAATTGATGGATTTGAGTTCCTCCCTGAACCAAAATACTGTTTCTCCTGCAGCCGCTGGGTCTCCTGAAACTTGTCCAGTACCTTTGCCATCGTCTCCTGGGAATGGTGGTAGGCTCCCATGATGTTGGAGAGGGCCTCGTGGAGAGTGGGTTCCCGTGGCCTGTCCTCCCCCTGTCGCACAGCAGCCCTCCCAGTTCCCCTGTTTCCCTGGGCCTCTGTCCCCTGAACAGTGTGCTCACTGCCCCCAGGTCCCTGGTGTTGCTGGGGTGGTGGGTTAGCCTGGGTTCCCTGTAGTGGTGGACACACTGCTGATTGACGTGTACTGGGGACAGAGGTATGGGCCAGCTGGGTGGGCGCAGTGCTGGTGTTTCTAGAGGGGGAGGCTCTGTGGTGGCCTGTGCCAGTGTGAGGGGAACCGACTGTACCGAGGTCCCAGATGGGCACGGCTGGTCACGTAGATCCAGTTGGACAGAGCTGCTGTCATCACTGTGGGCCTCTTCTGTGGGTGGAGTGGACATGTCTGGACTCTCCTGTCTGGTGACATTGGGTAGGGGTCCTGTAGGGGTGTAAAGGCATAATTATTGCATCGGTGTGTGCCATGGTGTGCAATTGGTGGGTGGCCCTGTACCCCAGTTCTTGCATTCCTGCATAGGACCTTGTTTGATAATGGTTTAGGGGGGTGTATGGGTATGTGCAGTGGCCATGCTTTGGTGATGGGTGTCCATGCTTTGGTGTTACATGCAGGGCTTGGGATGTGTGGTTTGTGATATTGGGACATTTGTGAGGAGTTGGAGTGATGGGGGTGAGGGCGAGTGTGGGGGTATGTGGTAGCATGCAGGTGGGTGGGGGATGAAGTAATGAAAGATTTGACTTACCAGAGTCCATTCCTCCAGCTACTCCTGCGAGGCCCTCAGGATGCAGTATAGCCAAGACCTGCTCCTCCCATGTTGTTAGTTCTGGCGGGGGAGGTCGGGGTCCGCTGCCAGTCCTCCGGTACCGCGATGTGGTGTCTTGAGACCACGGAACGCACCTTCCCCTGTAGGTCTTTCCACCTTTTCCTGATGTCATCCCTAGTTCTTGGGTGCTGTCCCACTGCATTGAACCTGTCCACGATTCTGCTGCATAGCTCCATCTTCCTAGCTTTGGTGATGTGCTGCACCTGTGATCCGAACAGCTGTGGCTCTACCCGGATGATTTCCTCCACCATGGCCCTGAGCTCCTCCTCAGAGAACCTGTGGTGTCTTTGCGGGGCCATGGGGTGGTGTGGGTGATGTGTGGGGTGGTGTGTGTTGTGATGTGTGGGGGGATATTTAGAGGTGGGTTGTGTGAGGTGCGTGGATGTTGTGTGAGTGATGGTGTAGGGTCCCTGTGGATGCTATTGTTCTTTCAGGTGGTGGCTCTCTCTGGCCTTCTGTCGCAATTGTGGTCGTAAGGGTTTGTGGGTGATGTGGGTGTGTGTTTTATATTGTATTGGGTGTGTGGAAGTGGTGTGTGTATGTGTATCAGGTGTGTGTATTTGGAATTGTCCAATGTGGTTGTGTTTTGTAAATGTGTGTGTATTTTGAGCGCGGCGGTGTGTACCGCCAATGGAATACCGCGATTGAAAGACCGCCATGTGGATTCATGGGTCGTAATAGTGTGGGTGTATTGCTGTTGGCGTGATGGTGGAGGTTTTGTTATCGCCAGTTTATCACTTACTTTTGGTGTGGCGGACTTGTGTGGGTGACTGGATTTTGGCAGATTCCGAGCTGTGGTTCATAATGACCATGGTGGAATTCCGTGGCCGCGGCGGTGTGTTGGCGGTCTTCTGCACGGCGGTAAGCGGCTTTTACCACCAATGTTGTAGTGACCCCCTATGTGTATTGTTGATGTTTGTTTCACAGTGTTGTACACTTCGCACAAGGGACAGGTCACCTGTGTGGGTTCACAGTACACATTAGTCCATTTCGACATGAGTTTATGTAATTCTTTTTCTTTTCTGGGTTCCTGTGAAACAACCTGATTATTAATTTAATACCACATAGGGATTAGGTAGGTTTCGGTCCTGACGAATCGCACTGATCTTATATGACTTTAAATGCGAGAAACACGTTGACCTCATTAACAGCAGTATAGGGATTTCTGTACTGTCATTCTTAAACATTCTCTGAATCTAGGGAGTGTATACTCAACTTTATTTTTTTTCTTTTGAGGGTGGATTAGACATTAATACTAATCATTTCCCCACATTATGGTTTTTAATCATGACAGGGGTCTGATTTTGATTAAATATAAGCTTTGCAGACCCCTAGCCATTTTTAACCTCACACACTCATACCTTGCTTTACCAATCCCACATTCCAGCACTCAACGACCGGCACCTCTATATCTAAAAAGATCTCTGGCAAAGACCCCCGTGAGGGGCCCGTCAGGCATTGCAGTGTCGGCCTGATGAGGAGCAAAAGCCCGATGATGAAGCATGTCACCATTGGGTGAGTGAGGACTCTTGTTCAAAAGAAAACAGACTCACATGACCTATCTCTTATTCATTGTATTTATATATTATTTTCTGTCTGGAACTGTGTACCCTTTTGTTTCTTTGTAGTTTGATGAATAGCCCTCATCTGTTCGTTTTGGCATCTCCACTCACACCTGCATGCACCACATCCTCATCCACTACCTCCATCACCAGCACGCCTATCACTATATGCCCCTCACTAGCAGTCACCACCCCCACATCCATGCACATGTCTCCTGTGTCCTCTCCCACTGTGTTTGTGCCCCCTCCTCCCAAAGTACACAAACGCAAGGACACAGACAGCCAACAGCCATCCACCTCACAACTGCATCCAGCCCATGCACCTGCACCCAAACACAGCAGACTGCCACCTCCTACAACCACTCCCTCTTCCTCCACTCCCAAACCTTTACCATCTTCCTGCCCCAGTGTCCCTAAGAAGCTTTTCCTTGCCACCATTGTCCTATTCCCTACCCCTCCCCCGTCCTTCATTTCGGGCCATGGTGGCCAGAACCCAGCCACCCAGTCCACGGCCACTGTGTAAGACCACCCACTTGAGAGATTGTGGCTTTGGACTCCCCAGT
This sequence comes from Pleurodeles waltl, assembly GCF_031143425.1. NCBI lineage: Eukaryota > Metazoa > Chordata > Amphibia > Caudata > Salamandridae > Pleurodeles > Pleurodeles waltl. The sequence goes on along the minus strand of NC_090440.1, from coordinate 1,187,959,153 downwards.
ACCAAGCAGTGGGCAAACCACCCACTTGAGAGACTGTGGCTTTGCACTCCCCAGGACTAAGCAGTGGGCAACCCAACCACTAGCGAGACTGTGGCTTTGCACTCCCCAGGACCAAGCAGTGGGCATGGAGCCCCCGCCAGACTAGTGGCAATGTACCATCTTCCCGCTAAGGTGCACCCCCATTTCCCATCCCCCTGAGATGCCTGTGTATTTTCGACCTGATGCCCCTGCAGTGTTCTCTTCGTATTGAGGCAGGAGTCAAGTGTGACCTTGGCCTATGTGTTCTGGCCCTGTGGGCCACGGACATTTTGGAGTCGGCATTGTATAAATTGTACATACTGTTTATTGTTTAAGGACGTATTTATCTAAAACTGTACTATTACACTCATTTTAATCCATTCCTTTTGTCCTTGCATGATTTCTGAGGGTTACAGGGTGTATATGTAATGTTATTGCATCTGGTTTTGTGTATGTGTTGGGGGTGGGGTGTTGCGTATGTGTGTCACTCTCTTTTTCCTCCTCTCCTCCCTTGTGTGCTAGGTGCAGTACTCACGTGGTCATCTTCGTCGGCGTTCGTGTTCCTGATGTCTGAGAAGGTACACCAGCATTTGAAGAAAGTGCAGCTCAGGCTCCATTGCGTCGTGGAAGTCGTTTCCCTTTGGTGTACTGTTTCCGCCGTGCTTTTGATGGCATTGGTACCCCCCCGGAAAAGGTGGCAGATAGGCCTTTTGTAATGCTGTGGGCGGTACATTGTCTTCCGTCTTGCTGTTGGCAGTTACTGTCGCGGTGTTTGGTGCTACCGCCGTGGCAGTCGGTCTGTTAAAGTGGCTGTATGTGTTGGCGGTTTCCGCCGTGTTCATTATTCCATTTTTTTTACAGCCGGCCTGTTGGCGGTGTTACCACCGCTTTATGGCCAACCGCTAGGGTTGTAATGGAGGGCCTAAGTGTAATGAGGTGATAACATTTTTGAAGGGTAGAGTTCCACCTAAAGATTTGGATTATTTGAAAATTGAATGGGTTCAGCAGTTTGTTAAACAGTCAGTTAATTAATATTATGAGAAATTGATAAAAGCATTTCAGCAGCCTATGGGACATAAGCATCTTGATCCAGAAGATATGGGATTTTTCATTTCACAGTTTGTGCTTGGCATGAGACCTGAAATTAGTCAGCATACAGCAGAATGTGATTTGTTGGCAGACAAAGGCCCTCAATGTGACGTTGGCGGTCAGGTGACTGCCACACCAGCGATGGCGGTAGTACAGTCGCCAGGCTGTCGATAATGATGATCAAATTATGACCATGGCGGTGATCCCTCCCATAGACAGCCAATGTACCACCCCAAGCGCCAGTGCGGTGCGACCACGGCGGTAGCCACCTACAGGCAGGAGGAAGACAAGGATCCACCCACCATATTATGACCTAGAAGACCTCCAGGATTTCCGGGGTGTTAGCACCGCCACCAAAAGTGTTTTTCTTGGGAGGGGGGTCCTTGGGCTTGGGTTTGGGAGGGGGTGGGTCATTGCCCTTCTGTGTTGGGGGCAGAGGAGTGGCCTTGGGACGGGGGCTGGAGTGCCACTCTTTTGCACCTTAGTAGCAGGTGTACTCTTAGGGGTAGGTACATGAGTCGACTTGGAGTTGGAGGTACTGAGCAGGGGAGGTGGGACTTTTCTCTTACGGGCAGGACTGCAGGGTGGGGGAGGGAAGAGGTCAAGGCTGCAAAGGAAAAGCTTCTTAAGACCAATGGGGCGGGTGTGGGAGGAGGAATGGGAGTGGAGGTAGAGAGAGTGATTGTTGGATGAAGAGGTGTGCTGGACTTGGGTGCAGGTGCACGGACAGTGTGCCTGTGTGATTTGGATGGCTGTTGGGTGTCTGTGAGGGAGCATTTATGTGTCTTTGGAGGGGGCAGACAGGGTGGAGAGGACAAACAGGACACGTGGATGTATTTTGAGATGGTCTCTGCAAGTGAGGTGGGTGTGCTGCATGAGGAGGTGATGGTGGTGGTGGTAATTGCACATGTGGTATGTGGGTGTCCTCCTGGGGTGGGCAAGGGTGACAGGGGGGGTCCCTGGGGGCATGGGAGGGCACCTCTGGGCTCCTTCAGAGCCCACAGGTCCCTTAACGCCTGCCTTTTGCAGGCGCTAAAAAACGGCGCAAAAGCGGCTGTACGTCATTTTTTTTTACCCGCCCACTCCCGGGCGTGATTTTTGCCCGGGAGTATAAATCTGACGCACTACGCCTACCTTGCATCTCATTAACGCAAAGTAGGTGTCCACGCAAAAAAATGACGCTAACTCCATGGACTTTGGCGCTAGACGCGTCTAACGCCAAAGTATAAATATGGAGTTAGTTTTGCGTAAAAAAAAAATCGCAATTCCGGTGCAAACGGAGTATAAATATGCCCCAAAGTCTTTAGATGAGATTTCGAAATATGCACAATATTGCAATGATGAGCATGAGATGAAACAGCATAGGCTTAAAGAAAAGTTTATTTTGGCAATATCAGTTGTTTGTAGGAAATGGTGGTGCAGTACAGAATGTGAATTGCTTAAATGGAACGTAGATGGGTGTTTTTCAAGCAGGAAGGCAAGGTGTTCGAAGAGGAATGATGTTGTTTCAAAGTAGAGATAGAGGTGCTCCGACTAATCTTAGTACAGGTTTTGATATTGCAACACTGAAGAAGATGACTCCATGTCAATCTTGAAAAGTGCCCTAGGTGACTCCTCTACTTTTATGGATCAAATCTGTTTATTGGCATTTAAACATGAAGAGCAATACAGAGCACTGCAATGATCCCCCTTCATTTCAATAATGACACGCCCCATAGCCCTGTGCATGCGCGTCTCGTCCCACAGCCTACCCAGTCTTCGAATTAGGGGAACATCTTCCCATTCTCGTAAGGCACATATCAGCCTTAGGGACGGAGGACATTCAAAGCCGGATCTCACAGTGATCACACTCAAACGAACATGAAAAAAGAAAAAAAAGGGATCAAGAACAATCGTGCTTTTGCGCCTGTATGCTCCACCTCCCTCTCACCTGAACACCTCACCACTCCAGATGTAAGGTCGTCTCCGCCACTCTCACAGCCCCAATCCCCATCATCCCACTAAACCTCTCGGGTCAACCCCAGTACTCTTAGATATGCTGGGCACGTCAGCTCAGTAAAGTCTGTAGACAGGATCTGAAGGAAAGGTCTCCATAACACACTGATGTCGCTTACCCTCTGCTTGGATGCCAAAGTCAGCTTTTCCATTGCCAAAATAAACCATAATTTCTGGATCCAAGACCCATACGTTGGCAACTTATCCGTGCCCCATAGAGCAAGGATTGTCTGAAGGGCAGCATTAAGAGCCAGAGCCATCTGCCGTCCCCTTAACGAGCGAAGAGGAAACGTGATAGGGTTGGGTAAGCCCAGCAAGACATGTGAGGGGAATCTAGGGATCTCTGTTTGAAACACCTTATCAAGGTCATCTAATATACTCGTCCAATATCGCTGTAGTTTGGGGCAATGCCAAAGAAGATGTACTAGCGTGCCCGTGTTACCGCAACCCCTCCAGCAAAGGCCAGACTTAGCCGGGTCCCATGCATTTATTCTTGCTGGAGTGAAGTACCAGTGGGAAGTTATCTTGTAGGCCGTCTCTGTCCCGGCAGCACTATGGGCCATATGATGAGTTCTGTAATAGATATTATCCCATTCCTCCTCCATGAACTCTCTCCAGCTCTTTCTCCCACCTCCATTGACCCTTCTTCCTAGGCGGTCACCCCCTACCCTGCAGGAACCGGTAAAGCTCCGATATCACTCGTTTGTCATCCTTCTTTGTGAAAATCCACCTCTCAAACGGGGTTAGTGGTCTGTCTATCGAAGCCCTATTGGCTGGCATAAGGGCCCAATGTCGTACTTGATAATACAATCAGTTAGCTGATACATCTCCTGCATCTGCTCAAAAGGGATCGCTCCACTCTCGTCAAAGAGACTCCCCACCCTTTTACAGCCCCCATCATACCATCGGCGGAAGCTCTCTACCTGTAGGCCTGGTGGGAAGTCAGGGTTCTCACCGATTGGTGACATAGGGGATGGAAACATTGTGAGCCCCTGCCGACTCGCCACAGCGTCCCACACATGCATCGTCACTCCCGTGATCAGGGAGGAATACAATCCATCTGCCCTGTGCCCTCGTCGGAGCCAGGGCTCCTTCCAAATATGAGACCCCGCCACCGCCTGGTCCATAAAGCACCAGTGTTTCTCAGAAAGCGACCTGCTCCACTCTAAAAGAAAGCGCAGCTGGACTGCCTGAAAATACTGCAACAGACAGGGGACAGCCAAACCGCCCTCCCCCTAGGGCGGTATAGAACGTTCCGCGGTATCCGCGCCAGCCAACCATCCCAAATAAACTTCAAAATCGCAGCTTGTAGGGTCGCTATCGTGAGAGGCGGAGGAGTCAGAGGAAGTACCTGAAAGATATGGAGTATGCGCGGAAGCACTGTCATTTTCACCGCCGCAACCCTGCCCAGCCAAGAGAGGTTATGCTTCCCCCAGCTCCCAAGGTCTCGCAGGATCTCTCGGGTTAAAGTCGCATAGTTCACGCTCACCGTCTTTACCGCCGAGGTCGCCAGTTCGATATCCAAGTAGGGTACCTGCGATGTCGACCATACAAAGGGATAGCGGGCCCTCTGGGCTTCTACATGATCAGGAGAGATGGACAGGCCGATATTCTGCATCCGTGTGACTTCTGCATATTCACACGGAATCTGGACCTGCCCAAACTCCTCCATAGCTACCATCAAAGCCGGAAGTGATACCATGGGCTCAGAGAGGGTGAGGATCACATCATCCGCATAGAGACTAATAAGGTGATGTTCGCCCCCAAATTTGATGCCATCGACAAGGGGATTATCACGGAGGCGCTGCGCAAAGGGTTCCATATACAGCACAAATAGCAGCGGAGAGAGCGGACATCCCTGCCGTGTTCCACGTCCAACCGAGAATGGCAAGAACAGGGTTCCGTTGACTCGTACCGCAGCCTTGGGCGCACAATAGATGCACTGGATCCAGGTCCTGAACCCTGGGCCCCACCCAAAGCGCTCTAACACTTGGAAGAGATAGGGCCAATGAACTCTATCAAACGCATTCTCCGCATCGATAGAAAGGAGGAGTACCTCTCTGCGCGATCTGCCAGTTTTGTCTATTAAATGCAGAAGGCGCTTTGAGTTATCTCCACACTGCCGGTGGGGTATAAAGCCCGCCTGGTCCAGGTCAATAAGGCCTGGCATATAGGGATTGAGGCGGTGAGCTAGGATACCCGTAAACAACTTGGCATCAATATTCAAAAGCGAAATAGGCCTGTATGAGGCACAATCTTCCGGATCTTTCCTGGCTTTATGAATAACAGTAATGGTAGCCTCCAGCATGCTAGGAGTGAGAGCCCCGGATACCCGAAAGGAGTTGAAGATCCTTGCCTAGACCGGAGCCAACTCTGGACAGAGCGTTTTATAAAAGAGTGCCGTAAAGCTATCGGGCCCAGGCGGCTTCCCGTTCTTTAGACGTGCTATTGCAGAGATAACCTCATCTATTCTTATGGGCTGATCCAACAAGGACGTTGTGGGTCCACACACCTCTCATCCGCTGAATATAACCCTTTATAATACTCAGCAAACACCTCTGCCATTTGGTCGTCAGTGTGCACTTCCCCCCCAGAGGGGGAGCGTATCATTTTTATAGCCGCTGCAGAGCGCTGCGCCCTAAGCCAGTGTGCTAGAAGCTTCCCACACCTGTTACTTCCGATGTAGTACTTGTGTTTGATCCTTGCTATCGCGTATTCGGCCCTGTCCCAGTCTATCCATTTCAGCTGCTGTCGCTCTCTTTCCAGCTCCCGCCATACTCTAGGTGCACATGTGCATTTATGTGAACATTCCAGAGCCACCAGATTTTGCTCAAGTGCTGCTCTCAGTTCCTTAAGTGCTTTATTGTCTTTAGCCGCCAGGGATATCACCTCCCCCGAACCACCGCTTTCAGGGCCACTCATACTGTCTCTATGCTAACTCCTCCATCATCATTAATGCTAAGGTAATCCACTAACACGTGTCTCAGCGTCTCCTATGCTACTTTACTCTGCAAAATTCCTCCACCGACTCCTCCGAGGCCCTCTGGATGCATGATGGTCAAGACCTGCTCCTCCCATGTTGTTAGTTGTGGGGGAGGAGGTGGGGGTCCGCCGCCAGTCCGCTGAATCGCGGTGTTGTGCCTGGAGACCACTGAACGCACCTTCCCCCGTAGGTCGTTCCACCTCTTCCTGATGTCCTCCCGATTTCTTGGATGCTGTCCCACAGCAATGACCCTGTCGATGATTCTTCGCCATAGCTCCATCTTCCTGGCTATGGAGGTGTGCTGCACCTGTGCTCCAAATAGCTGTGGCTCTACCCGTAGGATTTCCTCCACCATGACCCTGAGCTCCTCCTCGGAAAACCTGGGGTGTCTTTGGCGTGACATGGGGTGGTGTAGGTGATGTGTGGGGTGGTGTATGTGTTGATGAGTGTGGTGATGTGTGGTGGTGTGAGGTGTTTTGAGCGTGGATGTTGTATGGGTGATGGTGTGTACCTCTGTGTGGTGGGGTTGTCTGTTGCTGTAGTCTCTGTCTGTCGCCTTCGTCTTCAGTTTTTGGTCATAGGGGTTTGAGGGTGATGTGGGTGTGTGTTTTATATTGTGTTGGGTGTGTGGGAGTGTTGTTTGTATGTGTCTCAGGTCTGTTTTGAATTGTCCACTGTGGTGGTGTTTTGGAGATGTGTGTGTATTTTGAGCGCGGCGGTGTGTTCCGTCAATGGAATACCGCAGTTGAAAGACCGCTGCGTCGATTCATGGGGTCGTGATAGCATGGGCGTGTTTCTGTTGGCGTGACGGTGAAGGATTTGTTTTCGCCAGTTTATCACTGACCTTTAGTGTGGCAGACTTGTGTGGGTGACTGAATTTCGGCGGATTCCGTGCTGTGGGTCATAATAGCTGTGGCGGAATTCCGCAGCCGCGGCGGTGTATTGGCGGTCTTCTGCACGGCGTTAAGCGCCTTTTACCGCCAATGTTGTAATGACCCCCTTAGGGAGGATCCTTGGGGCTCTCGGCAGGCGGTGGGTGTAGGTTCTGCGAGGAAGAGGGCGAGTCTCATTCATTGCGTTCTGCCGGAGAGGAAGCAGTTGATGTTGCGGCTGAGTTTGGGGGTGATGGTGTCTGCAGCTCTGTTGAAGGTGTGATGGGGGCATGGGTCCCAGGGGCCCCCGGAGTCTATGGACTTCATGGACTTCATGGTTTTCAGTGTATCTTTGGTGGGGAGGGGTGTTAAGGTGGAGATTGTGGATTTGTTGGTGTCGGTGGTTGGACGGGGGTTCTGTGCGTGGGTTGTCCTTATTGAAACTGACATAGATGGTCTTGATTTTGTGGTGGAAGCAGGTGTTGAGTCTGTTGCATAGGTCCTGTGAGGGTGGGATGTCCGTTGTCTCGCTGTTTGGTTGGGCAAACTCCTTGATGATGTTGAAGAGTTCCTTGCTGTTGTGTGCTTGTGAGGAGATCCTGTCTTGGATAGCCTTCTTTCTGGTGTTTCACATGGGGATCTGGGGATTTAGTGTTTCTCCAGGTTTTCTCAAGGCAGTGACAGGCGCATCTTGTTTCCCGGAGTTCGGGGGTGAACCAGCTGGTTCTCTTTGCGTGAGTGTCGTTGTTCTTTTTGAGGGGGGCTATGGTGTTGGTGCAGTCGGTGATCCACTTGTGGAAGGTGCATGCTGCGGTGTTTGGGTCATCGTCGCGTGCAATGGTGGGTGCGGCGAGGGCGGCGGAGAGCTGATCGTGGGTTATTCTTGTCCAGTTTCTATGCGATGGCTGGAGTTGGGGTCTGATGATGGTGGGTGAGTTGAAGATGAAGTGGATGCATTGGTCATCTGTCCTTGAAAGTTCCGTGGTGTAGCTGAAAATGGCAGAGGTTCATGTATTGAAGATGGGATCGAGGGTGTGTCCTGCCGAGTCTGTTGGCTCTGTCATGATCTATTGAAGTCCTATGTTGTGGAGGTTGTCTAGGAGGGATGCAGTGTTGGGGTCTTGTGGTTTCTCGAGATGGAGGTTGAGGTCTCCCAGCAGGGTGTAGTTGGTGGCTGCAAAGGCTTGTGCGGAGATGAAGTCCATGATGGAGTCGGCGAAAGGTATGCTGAGGGTGGTTGATGAAGGTTCCCCTGATGGTGGCTGTCGGGCTGGCGTGTAGCTTGAAGTGGAGGTGTTTCATCAGGCCTGTGGCTTTTTGGGAGTCTTCTGAGTGTGTGTTCAAAGATGAATCAAAATATCATGCAGATGCAAAATAAGAATGCAATTCAATAATTTCCAATGTTTAATGAAGAAGGATCAGACTTAGGCATGTCACAATCACGGTGCCTGAGAGGGGAGGTAGATTGCCTGGTTGGCACAGTATTAGAAGTAGACTAGAGTCTACTTCTGAAGTGGTAGCAGGAATAACACCAATAATAGAAGATATGATAGAAAAAGGGATCCTAAAAGAAATAATCGTGAATCCATGCAACTCACTGATCATGGGATTTGCCAAAGCCAAGTGACAAATTCAGAATCATGCAAGATTTGAGAAAGGTGAATGATATTGTAATCCCATGCTGTCCCGTGGTACCGAATCCAGCCACCATAATTTATAAAATTCCATGTACTGCTGAATGATTTACAGCAATTGATCTTTTTCAGGTTTTCTTCTCAATTCCCTTATATGACGACAGTCATTACCTTTTTTCCTTTGTGTTTCACAACAAAGTATTAGCATGGCATTGCATCCCATAAAGCTACACCAGGAGACTTTCTATTTTTAATCAGATCTTGTAAAAAGAATCTAGAGTCATTGACAATGCCCTGTAACCCAGTTCTGGTGCAATATTGATGATTTGCTTCTAGCATTGGAGACAAAAGAATCTTGCAAAAATGAGACCATTGCATTATTGACTCACTTGGCAGAAAACAGACATAAAGGCCCTCATTACAACTTTGGGGGTAACTGCTGCCTACCGCCACGGCAACTGCCGCCAAACATGCCGTTGCCGTGGCTACCAGCCGCCCACCTGCATTATGACTGTAGATGGAATTCCGCCAGAAGGCTGGCGGAATACTGTCGACGGTCATGGCGGCGGATGGCGGGTGAGGTGGCTCTGCTGCCAGCAGCAGTGCCACACCAGCAAAACACAGCTGACCGTATTATGAGCAATGATACGGTCTGGCGGTGTTTTGCTGGTGGACGCTGCTGCTGGCAGCAGTGGCGCATACCGTCTCCTGCCGGAGGACCCCCTGCAAGCAGGTAAGTTGGGTACTCCAACAGGAGAGGTGGGTGGGGGGTGCTGTGTTCGTGAGTGGGGTGTGTGTCTGTTTTGTATGCATGCATGCAGATGTGAGTCATGTTGAATGTGTGCGTGAATGACTGAATATGAGTGTATGTGTATGTTGTGTGTTGTGAATGCGTGTGTGCGACAATGTATGTTGGTGTGTGTTGTGATGTGTGGGTATGTATGTGTGCATGCATGGGTGGATGGGATGTTGGTATGCATGTGTGTATGACTGTGTATGTGAGCACGTGTGGGTATGTAAATGTACGGGGGCAGGAGAGTGAAGGGGGGGTGGGGGAGGACTCTCGGGAGGGGAAGGGGGCAGGGGGAGACCCCTATCAGTGTCAGGGAAGGAATTCCAAGGCACTGATAGTGCCTACCGCCATGTTTTTTGTGGCGGTACGCTTGCCAGGAAAACCATGGCAGTAGGCGGGGTCATAATCCCGAGGGTGGGATTGTGACAGCCGCATGGCTGGAACCCGAAGTCTCCAGCCCTGCGGCTGTTACCACCCTGGCGGCTGGAGTGGTACATTGGGGGTTTGGCTTAAGCCAAACCGCCAATGTCATAATTTGGGAAAAGGTTCCGCCAGCCTGTTGGCAGTACCTTTCCCCAAATTACTGCTGACTGCCAGGGCCATAACGAGGGCCAAAGTTTCTTCAAGCAAATTGCAGCACTGCCAAAAAGAAGTCCAAAATTTGGGACACATCATGGAAAAGGGAACGAGAAAAGCGTCACGAGAGAATTGAAGCTATTTTGCGAATGAACCCACCTGGAACACACAGAGAAGTCTGGATGTTTTGTGTTTTGGGGAATGGTTGGCTACTGTAGACAGTGGATACCCTTTTCTTTGGTGGTGAAACCTTTACTCAGGATAATACAGAAAGATTTACAAGATATGATCCCATTGGACAATGAATGCATGAAAGAGTTCCTAGAGCTGAGAGAAAGTCTCTATGGAGGAATGTCAGACTATTCAAAAGCTTTCATCTTTTTGCAGGATGAGGGAGGGATGCAATCTCTCAGTGCTTGTACAAATGCATGGGAATGCCAAAAGACTGGTTACCTACTTTTCCGTGACCCTTGATCATGAAGCAGTTGCTTTTCTTGGCTGCCTCAAAGCAGCACCTGAAGTAAGTGCAAGTCTTTAGAGTTGTGAAAACAAAGTGATGGGACATCCTTTAACAGTGATGGTTCTTCACTCTGTCGAAGTTTTGCTTACATGAACCAAGACTCAGAACATTGTTAATACCAGGCTAACAAAGTATGAGCAGTAGTTCCTGGTAGAAAGCAACATTGTGCTAAAAAGAGTTCAAATTCAAATCTTGAATTCTGGTACATGGTTACCACTCTTGGCAGAGTTGAGTAAGATGACTTTGAGCATGATTGCCTTGATATATCAGACTTATGCACCAAGCATAGACCATACCCAAAGGATGAACCATTAATAAGTCCAGATTACATCCTATTCGTGGATGGGCCATGACTCAGAATAAATGAAGGATGTTTGTGAGCAGCTTGTGCTGTTTGTACAATGAAAGAGATAACAGAAGCTTCATGGCTTCAAGGAATTTCTTCAGCACAAGTTGCAGAATTCATTGCTCTTATCAGACCTTGCAGACCAGTTGAGAGTGACTATATTTACAGATAGTCAGTATGGCTTTGGTGTTGTCCACAATTTGGGGAAATTGTGATCACAGTGAGATTTCATGACTTTCTCCCGTTCACCTATTAGGAATGGTGAACAGCTCAGAAAACATTTGGAAGCTCTACAACTCCCAAACCAAATTGCTGTGGTTAAATGTGCAGCATACAGAAGTGACAACAGCTATGCCACAATTGGCAACAGATGTGCTGATGGAGTGGCACACTATTGTGAAATTGTGGCCTGTACATTGAATGAAACATTCACAAATTAATCTCAAGAAGGAAATATTTGTTCTATGATGTCAAGGGTTGCAGACACTTGGGGTGATTCGAGATGAATGCAAGAAAGTGTAATCAAACATTTTGTGCAATGTGTAGCTCAAAGTAGTTTTACTATGATTAACTTTAATCACCATATTGTTCCTGTTGTTCCAAGGCTAAGGAGAACATTACTGGCGCCACATTAAAAAAGGTTTTCACAGTGAGTGCATTGTGTGAATTTCAGACGTGCAATAAAGAGAAGTCAAATCATACCTTGGCCTTGACATTTCCACATTGAGCCATTAAGTTATGGGATTTTACAGGATTGTCAAAGAATCATTTATGAGACATAGTAAACTTGGGTCACGCGGAAAGTCTGAAAGGAGGATTATTATCCAAGAGGCTGGGTTACCCACTTTTCTTAAAACTGCCTTTTGTTTGCAAGTGCCACCCCTTTATGTTGTCTCTCTTTTACGAAAAACACATTATCTTTCTTTTTTATTTAGAAGGATATTAGTAGGGAATGCTATTTGCCTTCACAAGGAAAATATCTGAGATGGAATGCCATTTTCACTACTAGGGGTGACTGGTATTCATTGGCACAAGGGGTGTTGCCCTGCCACCCTCCGGGAAGAGGCAAAGACAAGGAAAATAAACAAAGAGGAGCTGAAAAGAAATGTCTGCTCTGAGACAGTGTGCGAATCTCCTGGGGGAGCGCAAGTGAATATTTGTAGATGTACTCCTGCCCAAGTGCCAGATAGGCAAGGTTTTCTTTGACCTCCAGAAACAAGCTACAGCAGTGACATCATGGGAGAGAGGGTGTTGATTTAGAATGCCACAGATCCAGTTGCTTTTGGGGCGCATACACAGTGGTCCTGGGAGTTCCAAAAACCCTATTCATTTCAATGGCTGTGGGTAGGACAGGCCGATGGGGACAAGGCGGGAGTGGGTACCAACAATAATCACAGAGGGGCAGACTCTAGGATGGGTGCAGGGGACGGCTCTCTTTGCAGTAACACATGTTTAGTACTGCATTTGATTTCAATTTAAAAAAAAACATGATGGCGTTGAGCACACAGAGTGCTCCTTATTTCAACTCAGTAGAGGCACAAGGGAAGGAAGGAACAACAACTGCACTAGTGGACTAAGTGGTAAGGGTACAGTTCAGCTTCTGCATGAGTGCCATTGTCAAACTCCCCCCCCCCCACTCTCACACACACCCCAACCCCTGCCCTGCTTTATTAGTTACATGGGGGTTGGGTTCTTGATGGGCTGTTTCTGTCTGCAGCTCAGGACGGTGAGTGAGTGAAAGGAAAGATGGGTGGATGGATGGATGAAATAGTGAAAGTATAGATGCATGGATGGCTGTAAGAATGGAAGAGTGAAAGGGAGAGAGGGTGTTCGAGAAAAAGGGGGTGGATGGATAGATGGATAGGTGCTAGGGTTAATACATGGAGAATTAAAAGAATGGATGAATGGATGATGAGATAAAGGATGGATGGAAGAATGAGTGAAAGGATAGATGGATGAATGAATGTAAATGTAAAGGATGGATGAGTGGATGACTGAATGGAATGAAAATATGTATGGATGAGCAAAAGGATGGATGAGAGAATGAATGTATGTGAAGATGGATGAGTAAAAAAAATGGATGGTTGAGTTAAAAATAGGCTAGATAGATATCTGTATGAAAGGCTGAATGGATGAATGAGTGAAAGTGTGAATTGATAGATGGAAGAATATATGGATGAGTGAGCCAAAGGAGTGATGTATAAGTGAATGGATAAATGGATGGGATGAAGGGTGGATGGATGGATGGATGTGAGGATGGATGGCTCAGTAAAAGGGTGGATAGATGGATGAGCCAAAGTGCGGATGATGGATGGATGATTGAAAGAATGATACTCTAATTATGTGAGGACCAGAGTTGCGACAATAATGTGTTTTCCCTGGTCCAGAGGTCTCTCTTTAACGAAGGCCAACTGCACAGCAGTTAGAATTTGTTCTGTGGGAGCAATGCACTGTTTAGCTGAGGAATACAAATGTGATTTGTATGCTATAGGGATGATATCACCCTCATTGAATGTTACATAGGTTAAATCAATGGCACCAGCAATTACTCTGATGACCAATTGTGTTTTGTTGACTATTGTAAGTGTTTAGCTGCAAGCATGGCTTGTTGCAATACTCTGAGAATGCATGTGTGTTGAACTGTCCAATATTTGCTTGAAAAGTTAGGACGTATTAAGTCAAATAATGTTTGAATGTATTATGCGTAGTCTGGAATATAAGTTCTGACAAAATGTAAAAAGCCCCACATTGACTGGATCTTTTTGATGATGTTTGGTAGTTGCAACTGTGTGCATTTTTCTGAAAATTGGGGCACTAGGCTCTTGTCTTCCTTTAATAGTTCTTATCTTTAAAATAGGACACTAAGGAAGGCTATTTTTGTGTTCCTGAAATTAAATGTGTAGCTTGATTCGAGAAATACCACAACAATGTGCCTCACCCGTCTTATATGTTGAATGAGATCATCATCTGGAAGGTTCATCTACACAGGAGAATGCCTCAGGGTCAATGTCATGTAAAATTAAAGTAACGCAAGCTGAAAACAATCCTGGACTGTTTTTATACCAATGTGGAAGTCAGCAATTTTTTTTCTGAACTCTAAAGCGAAAAAACTAGTTAAATCCCTACTTTCAGGTGCTATATTTTGGCAGACAAAAATGTTGGAAATATCCAAGGTTGTTTTGTATTTTTTGTGCATGATATTGTTAATAAGTGCTGTACTGTGTGCATTTTGAATGGCAAATGTGCGTTTGTGACTATTTAAATGTCTGTAGTCTAAGACGATTCTATATGAATGGCCTGGTTTAGCTATGGGGAACAACAGGTTGTTCATTGGGGAGATACGGAATTCTATCATGCCCTGGTACTCCAATTGTGTGAGGATTTCTCTCACAGGTGCTCTAGCTTCATGCTTTATTGGATATTCGGGTTGTAGTTGGAATCGAATTGGTATTATACAGTAGGGAGAATCTTTATCCCACCCTACATGGTTGCAGTATAACGTGGGTGCCTGTGTCAACGCCCAATCAATGGCACAAGCCTCCCTGAGCTCCCCTGGAGTAAGGGGTGAGAAATAGGGTTCAATTGGCTCTTCCCTAAATGGGAAGTTACAGACAAATTCTGGTGGCCAATCTTTTTCAGCCAATAAGATATCATAAATAGTAGATATGCGATCCCAAATGATAGCGTCAATTGTGGGCACAATGTCTCCTTCTAATTGTACTTTTAGTTTATACACCCCAGCGGGTCATGGGAGGCGCATGTCTGCAGCCTCGAATTGTGAAAAGTTGCTAGTTGCTTTCACCTACAGATGCTTTTGAAGATTCTGGTGAAGTATTGTGACCTCTGCCATGCTGTCTAGCAGGGTCAATGCCCACTTCCAGTTCTTCAAGAAAGCTCTCATTCTGGGTGGCATGTGGCATTTCAGAAATTGCTGCCCCCTTTTTCTTTTTGAATTGAGGTTATTGTTAGGGAAGTTTCTCTTCTTTTTTAACAGAAACTTCTGATGAGTGTTGTAACTCCTTTCTCGGTTTCACATACTCTGTTCGCTGTTCTAACTGCCCACCTCTCTCCTGAAAGGAACAAGATTGGTGTGTATCAAAATATTGATATCTATCAGGTGTTTTTATATTATCTTTATTTCTGAAATTGTAGCAGTTTTGGGGGTCTCCTGAAAGCGGAGATTCTCCCCTTTTTTAGGTATTTAATTTTGATTATCCCAGCATTTCTTAGAACCCTCAGGTGCTTGATTGGTAGGATCCTTATTGTATTTACCCTGTAATTGTGGTTTAGTAGGTCTGGCTCCGAGACTATGCTGACCAATACTAGAGTAGGTCTCAGTCATAATCTTTGGCACCTCACGTTCTCCTGAAAGGAGTGAGATTGGTGTGTATCAGTATATTGATATCTATCAGGACTTATTATATTATCTCTATTTCTGAGATTGTAGCAGTTTTGAGGGGTCTTCGAATGTGGAGATTCTCCCCTTTTTTAGGTATTTGTTTTGGTTTATCCCATCATTTTTTAGAGCCTTAGGTGCTTGCTCAGACAAATCCTTATTGGATTTAACCTGTAATTGTGGTTCAGTAGGTCTGGCTCCCAGACAATCCTGACTAATACTAAAGTAGGTTGTCAGTGATAAATTTTGGCAGCTCACGTTCTTGGTCCTGTGCAGAAACATCCCGGAGCTGCATGAGCACTGCTAGTGCTACTGCTTCCCCTTTAAGATGACTTAATATTATTGAAGATACAGTGGCAAAATA
Source organism: Pleurodeles waltl (assembly GCF_031143425.1). Lineage (NCBI taxonomy): Eukaryota > Metazoa > Chordata > Amphibia > Caudata > Salamandridae > Pleurodeles > Pleurodeles waltl. The sequence continues at coordinate 1,187,943,567 of NC_090440.1, read as the reverse complement.
GTCTTTTAATTGCATCCCCAAATACAGAGCTGGGGCAGCTCCTTATTCATCTTGAACCTTTTTAACACTTCCGGAAGATTGGCAAGTGTTTTGGTGTACTGTGTGCAGTAGTTTAGAGTATGGCAAATACTGTGCCCCAAGTACTGCAGATTTTCTACTGTGGGAACCATCCTAAATGGCAAGCACATAGTGAGCATTCTGTTTTTATCATGACTTCCCATAGTGGAAATACTACTTCCAGCACATTTATTTTTTGAGCTAACCAAAACGGAAGCTTTTCCCTTTTAGCGGGTACCTTACTGATGATTGAATGTTCAGTCGCAGGGTTAATGCCTTGTGTGACTGCAGTTGGTTGCGCTGGGGCAGCTCTTACTGGGTTAGTGTTTAATGTTTGCATTACAAACTGTACTAAGAGCCTATATATCGCTGTAAGTTCAATGTAGAAGTGAAGAACCTCAGCTATTTCCAAGGTGCCTGCATTAGGATGTGGTGTATATGTGGGCAACAAAGGCCAGGTAGGACCATCATTGCTCAGAGGACCAAAACTAATGTGTAACATTATGGGGTGAGGTGCCCTCAATCCAGTGATTATGGTCTTGAAAAGATAAAGGTATCTCTAAGTATGCCCCATGCTCTGTATTGTGCAGGTATATTAGCAGCTGTGTAATGATGAAATGTATTAGCGTTCCCATTGACTGCTGGAAAGTTGACCCAAGAACAAAACATTTCTGTTCTATAGGCTGGATAGCCTCAACTACAAATGTTACAAGACACCAGGCGAATGACATTGTGACTTCTCAGGGAAATCGTGGTTGTAGGAAAGTCCTCCTTTTTGCCCTGGTCACCCCCAAACCTTTTGGACAGATACAGGTGGTTAGTGGCTGTGCCCTGGCTGGGTACTGCTAACCAGTCCCAGGGACAGTGCTCTATGTACAATGAATATACAAATTAGGCTAATTATAATTGGCAGTATCAACCTCCCTCTAGGTCTCTAGTATATGGTAGGGCATGTAGGTTTAGGGACCCCATCATAGGTGATGCAACCATAGGTGCACTTCTGAGGTGCCCAGTGTCATTTTAAAGGCAGGCCTGCCTTGCTATCTGCTTTTAAATTAAAGTTACCTTCAAATGTGATGGTGCAATTAAAAGTACTTCCAAAGTCTAAAACTACCTTATTTTTTACACATGTAAACCATAAGGTGTGCCCTAAGTGCCTCCATGGTTGGGTGTAGTGCAACTGCAAGCAGTTGACTTATAAAAGATGTTTTATAAGCTCTGGTGAGGGAAAATAACTAAATTAGTTTTTCTCTCATTGTTGTGAATGGGCTCTATGTGCTAAAATGGAGTACTTTAAATTTCATTAGTAAAGTCCCAAACGGATCTAACTATTTAATGTTTGGTATCAAACTGATTGTTATCGTAAATCCAACAACCAGTTATTGTTGAGTTTAGTATAAATAGATCAGGGAAAGAGTTTTAAAACAACTTCAGCTCTGTAGTGCCCTTCTCTGGTTGACCAGCCTCTGGCAGCCTGGCCAGGCTGCCTTGATGAGGTGTGAAGTGGCCTAGGCTGAGGACAATAGAAGTACCTGGGGGAGGAGATCTGTCTTAGAATATGGTGAAACAGGATGGGGGAGAGCAGACAAACTGGACCTCGAAGGAGAGACGGACATTTGAAGCAGCTCAGGACCTCCCCCATTTCCAACAAACCCAAGCAACCAGGTGCCCCCTTGATTAGATTAGGAGAGGGAAGAACATGAGTGTGTTGAGGAATTTTAGGCAAGCCAGTTGATTGACTCAGCCAGCCCTAACCTCCAAAATTGAATTTCTGCCATTTTGGATTTTAAAGAATGTTGCTCCCTGGGATTTGATTTTTGCCACATGTCCGAGGAAGTGGTCATCAAAGAGGGTTGTGGCCTGACTGTGATTGGACAGTTGCCCCCCTGCTTTTCCACCCCAGGAGCAAGGATACATATGGCAGAGCTGCACCCACAATCAGATTGCTACCAGGAACAAAGACAAGATGAAGAAGGACTGCCCTGCTGGACCCCTGACCTGCACCTGGACACTGCACTCTGAAGGACTGCACTAGCTGCACACTTGGGCTTCACCACAAAAAGGACTTAGGGGGTTATTACAACTTTGGAGGAGGTGTTAATCCGTCCCAAAAGTGACGGTAAGGTGACGGATATACCACCAGCCGTATTATGAGTTCCATAGGATATAATGGACTCATAATACAGCTGGTGGTATATCCGTCACTTTACCGTCACTTTTGGGACGGATTAACACCTCCTCCAAAGTTGTAATAACCCCCTTAGTCTGTCTTCAACTGGTTCAGGAAGGGACTTCCTGTTGGCTACAAGTAGAAAATAGCTAACAAGAGTCCCCTGCATCAAAACCTAAAGAAACTGACCAGCTGACCACTGGCCAGTGGTCATTTTAGGATCTGAGCCAGGTGCATTCTGGGAGTTGGAGTCCTAACCCTCAAGGAGCAACTCAGAACTTCTGGAACTTTGGGGTGAGCTGTAGACTCCTAAAGGACCTTTAAAGACCTTCTGGGAGAAGATCCAGAAGTTTGGAGAAGATTGGAGAACTTTAATTTTTAGAAATAATCTCCATAAAGGGACTGACAGGACGTTGTGAGTCAAGCCGGCTTACATCGACCGCAACCCGGCCTGACTGGCACGTTAGTCCCACTGAAAAACTCCAGAGCCCCAGACTTCCAGGATTTCACTAGGGGCTCCAGGAAAAGCAATCCGGCGACATCAACTCAAAATCAGCTTGCTGCGGAGGATCATCAGACGGCAGAGAGAAAAAGCTCCAAACAAGTGACAAAGTCTGAATGTAAAAAGTTGATCGGGACTTCCCACACAGCATATCCGAGCAGGGCTCCAGGGACGTTGGATCCAAATTTCAACTTTGGCCCGGATGAAGAAGTCCATCCCGAAACATTGTCTAAGTTCGAAATTAGAATTCTTCACTGAGATCTTCTGCGTCGCGTATCTGAAAAGGGCTCTAGGGAGGTTGGATTGGATTGGTGACTTCAGCCCGGTGAGAAAAACCTACAAGAAAAAGAGTAACAACTAAGGTAAATTTTTCACTGAGGCCTCCCCCTTGGTGTAGCTGAGCAGGCCCGTATCATGGTCGGCCTCAAATTTTGACTTTGCCACTGTGGAGGTGCGACCAGATGTCCCATGTGGCGATTTCCGTTTCTAAGTGCTTAAAAACATTTATTCTTTAAGAATTCCTATCTCTGGTTCCCCTTATCCAATTTTATTTGTTTGGGGTGTCAAATTAAAGATACAAATATTTCCTATTTTTATGAATTGGTTTTGTATTTTTAAACTGCTTCCTGTGTTTTATTTAATTACAGTTTTGTGATATTCGAATGCTTTACACACTTTGGGCCTGATTACAACCTTGGTGAAGGGGATTACTCTGTCCCAAACATGACTGATATCCCGCCCACCATATTACAAGTTCCATTACATCCTATGGAACTTGTAATACAGTGGTCAGATGTCCGTCACGTTTGGGACAGAGCAATCTCTTCCAAGGTCGTAATCAGGCCCTTTGTCTCCTAAGTTAAGTCTTGTTGCTTGATACCAAGCTACCAAGGGTTGAGCTGGGGTTAATTTATTGAGACCTAACTGGACCTAGTGGGGGTTACTGGCCTATTGCTAAGGTACTTACCTGCCCTTACCTAAAATCCACTTTCCAAAAGTGGTGGATCAGATCTCATCCTCCTTTTCTCTCAGTTACATTAGTCTCACACATGCAAAGACATTCAGAGGTAGGAAATGGTTCAGTTAGATGTATTGAATCAGCTGTGTCGTAAGTAAAATAACACAAAATGCAATAATTTGAATGACAAAACGTACCAGAAGCAAAATGGTGACAAGGAAAGTGAAACACAGGAAACTTCCCACCATAGTGTCACTATGCAGGATATGTGTAATTCCTACCTAAACCATTTTAGAGCACAGCAGGATAAGCCCTAATCCACCCTTCAGTACCTTAGTATGACAGACAGTAGTGAAGAAGCCTGTTATCTATACAGACATCATCCCCAAGTGGGCCAGGGAAACGGTGGTCTCAGCGAGCAGCTGTAACAAAGTCAGACAGCATGCAGTCGTGGTCATCTGGCTGGAACCTCCGTCCAACGCCAATGGGACAGGGAAATGTATATATAATAAAACAACTGATTTTCTGAGAAAGTGTCCCCTCGTAAAAATATGTCTGTTTCTGTGAATGTTGGAAGAGCAGTGTACCACCTGTGCCGACAATCCTATCTCATTGCAGCTCTTGAAGAAAGCACAGAGTGAAAGAATGTTGCGCTCAGAAATGTAATGCTTTCCTAGGCGAAAGGACAACAAGATAAAGAAAATAAAACACCACCATGAATGTGGCTGATTCCAAAACAATAAAATATAATATAATAAAACATTACTAAGGTAAAGGGCACAAGCAAGCCTAGTTGCTAAAATAACGTGTCCAGAGACATCACTAAAATGGCTCTACAGCAACATCTTTACGGAGTCATTCCCAACAGTCTGACGCCATTCACAATGGAGTACAGGCCAGTCACAGAGTCTCACAGACCCCAGGTAGAGTACCTTTGGAAAACAAGAAAACAAAGACGAGAGAGAGGTCAGCTATTGCTATAGCCGTTGCTGTGTTGTTTCCTTCCTGCTGCCTGGGAGGTGAGGCGTTGTTTCCTTATGGTTGTAGGGGAGGTGATGCGGCATCGGTGGTGAGGCATTGGTTCCTTACAATCTGGTATGGTTGATGAATCCAGCAGGTCAAGATGCGAGGCTTCAACTTCGCAGAATTACTAGAACACCACGGGGCCACAGGTGCTGCGGTGGAGTTGGGGGTCACGAATGTTGGTGACATGGCACTCGGGAACTCACGTGGTGGCGGGACTACGTAGACAATGCAGTGGCTTCAGGCCTGCGGCATCGTTCGAGGTCCTTGAACCACGCAGGGGTCCCTGGCTTCCAAGCAGGCAGCAGTGTGGAGTCAGACAGCGGCGTCAGTTTTGAAGTCGCTCTGGTGTTGATGTGCTTGGTTTGTTCTTGATTTTACCAGAACTCATTCCCAAGGGTCCAGTAACTGGATTTGGCACTACTTGGTGAGTCAGGACACTCAGCAAGAGAGCCCAGATGCTGGCAGATGAAATCTTTCATATCCCTAAGACTTCTAACAAAAGGCAAGCTTAGTTCAAGCTCCTGGAGAAGCTTTGGAAGCAGGGTGTAGAAAGCAAAGTCCAGTGCTTTCACTCCCAGGACAGAAGCAGCAAGCAGCAGGCCAGCACAACAAAGCAACAGGCAGAGTGGCAGTTCATCCTACTGCATCCAACTCTTCCTCCTGGCAGAGTGTCCTCAATACAGAAGGATCTTAAAGCTGTGGTCTCAGAGGTCTAGTACGGACACTCATTTTGGCTTTTGGAGTAGGCAAACTTCAAAGGAAAGTGTTTATATTGCACAAGACCTTGTCTTTCCTGCCCTGGCCTCAGACACACTCCGGGGGGGGTTGGAGACTGCTTTGTGTAAAAATAGGCACAGCCCTACTCAAGTTGAAGTGTCAGCTCCTCTCACCACTCTAGCCCAGGAAGACTCATCAGGATATGCAGGGCACACCTCAACTCCCTTTGTGTGACTATCTATAGTGAATTCACAAACAATCCAACTATCATCCTGACTCAGACGTGGATTCCACAGCCAGGCAAAGGCACAGAATGGTTAAGTAAGGAAATGTCCACTTTCCGAAAGTGGCATTTTCAATCTTACAATTTAAACACCAACTTCATCAAAAGATGTTTTTTTAAATTGTGAGTTCAGTGACCCCAAACTCCATATCTCTCTCTGCACCCAAGGGGAAACTACACTTAAAGGATATTTCAAGGCAATCCTCATGTTCCCTATAGGAGAGATAGTCCTTGCAATAGTAAAAAAACAAATTTAGCAGTATTTCACTATCAGGACATGTGAGCCACACCAGTACATTTCCAACCTTTTAAATACACTGCACCCTGCCCATGGGACTGCTTTGGGCCTGCCTTAGGGGTGATGTACATGTAGTAAAAGGGAAGGTTTGGGCCTGGCAAGTGAGTGCACTTGCCAGGTCAAACTGAAATTTCAAAACTGCCCACACAGGCACTGCATTGCCAGACCTGAAACATATTTATAGGGCTACGCCTGTGGGTGGCACAATCAGTGCCACAGGCCCACTAGTAGCATACTAAGGACTTACCAATAAAACAAATACCCCAATCATGAAGAAACCAATCACCTATACAGTTTAGACAGAGATCACTTTCACTTGCACTTTAGCACTGGTCAGCAGTGCTAAAGTGCCCAGAATTCTAAAACCAGCAAAAACCAAATTCGGCACAGCATCAAAAACAGGTCAGAAGCCAAAAAGACATGGGAAACCATGCATAAAGGGCCATTTCCAACACTCCTGCATACCCAGCGATATCTGGGGGCCTCTTTCTATTGCCAGCACTGCACACCTTTTTACCTATGCCTTTTCATTCTGTGATGACCCTGTAACTTCACCATAGGTCTGTGATGTTCCACTCTGGCTCTGATTGCCATATGCGAGGCTTCCCCTATTGGACAGGGCTATCAACAACCTGTTTTCATCTGTGCATGTCCAAATGGGGCCTCAAAGTCTGACAACAACTGTCCCTCTCTGAGGCATTGTTGGGGCAACACTCCACTACGTGACAGATCCTGGAACTCAAAATGGATGATTTTGGGTGAACTGAAGTTGATAAAGGTTTCCTTTGCCTCTGCCCTGTTCCTTTCCAAGCAACATCAGATACTGCAAACAAACTAAAAAGTATGTGCACAGACTTTGATGAGTTCTACACCTGTGTTGCATGTAAGGAGGATAGCCTGACAAATCAGGAAGACAGGCTGAACAGGGCGCCAGACTGAACTGCTGATTTCTGAAATGTGCAACATTGTCTCACTGATTTGGAAGACCAGGAGGCAGTGGGACAATATTCACATTTATTAAGTCCCTGAGAAGGAAAAAGGCATGTCCTTTTTGTTGTCGTGGCTACCAGCACTCTTGCAGACCACGTTCAAGCTGCCATTGGAATTTCAGAGGGCACACCAAATGTCTGCAACTGAAGCCCCAACACTCACAATGGCTTGCCTTCTCCACCACACCCAGGTCAGTTCTGTGTTTCATCTCTTAAGGCAGCACAGACCCCATCAGTACAAGGGAGGACTACTCACTTGAAGCCAGTTGTCTTAGAAATAATTTTTTGGCACTGCATCCTGTTTTGAAAGACAGAGGCATCCATGATGGCTTACTGCATAGGCATTCACAAACATTTTCCTAAGGGCCAAAATGTTTTGTCGGTGATGTGGCGAAGGGCTATATTGGTGCCACCATAGTGGCATCAGTAGGGGATATTCTGGGAGTGGTGCCGGTAAGATGGGTGTATGGAAAGCAAAGCAGATACATATAGTGGTTGAATTGCACAATATAAAACCTGAAAACCTGGGATTAACCCTGGCTTCCACACTTTAATAAATTGTGTGATCCTAGATAATTGTTTTATTTAACTTATCCACCTTGTTCTTCATTATCACATATAAAGTGACATCAAAATACATTACTTCAGTATGTGCATTGTATACAACTTTCGCCTGTGCTTGATTAAATAGACTATAATGTTGTTCATGCATAACAGGAACTCAACCCATAGAGTGAATTTAACAACTGACTTGCATCTTAGTTCATTATTGACATTGTTGTTAGGGTGGGGAGAAGAATGAATGTTGGTAAACTCAAGTTTGAAAACTATTACTTAAAAATATACTTCTCAACGGACTGATATAGTGTAATATACTAAGGTAAAACTGTTCTGCATCTCAATGAAATACACGTTTTGAATTTTGAAGAGACCTTATCATATTTGTAAACTTTTGCTGCAAGATGTCTTTAAAATTAAAGGTGCTTCTTAAGTTAAAAAGTGCAGGGTAACCTAGTTACTTCCTTTTTTTAACTTGAATTAAACCTTACCTAAAGGCTTGCCTGTTTATTTAACTTCTTTCTTAATGTTACTGCTGAGTTGAGAAAACAGCAGCCCAGTGCTGCTGTTGTTGGCCAGGGAGCCACATGTGAAGGCCAGGAGGGCCGCATAAGAAGGTCAGGAGGGCTGCATGCAGCCCCCAGGCTGTACTTTGAGTATTACTTGCTTACTGGAACCAGTGACCATGCTCATTACTTTCAACCACATAACCAATGAATACACAGGCCTGATAGAGCTGGAACACTTTCTGGAAACTGCTCCTGATTTGAACATGGACACTCTTGAGTTGACTTTGATGGCTCCTAGATCCCTAAAGGGGAGGACCAACAGACCAATTATCCATTAGACTCCTTGAAATCGTGGAAACAAGACTGCTTGCACTCTCGTCCCTCCTACTCAACATGGAAAGCAACATAGCACAGTGACAGAGGAACATGACAAGCTTAGATCCTCCTTGAATCCCCTTCAAAATGAACATTGACTTCATCCTGCAATTTAGTGTTCACCATGCTGGTCCTCTCATGGGTCCTGAGGCCGGGATCATTTTAGAGACCCCAACTAAAGTTTAATTATTTGGAAGGTCAAACGTTGTTTCAAACCTTCCTATAGCCCGGTGGACTGCTGAAGCTTACTCTTCTGTAGACCTCCAGAGCTCTTTTTCTGCTCACAAACAGTTCTACATTGACTCAGGGAACCTAGAGGGCTCAGAGTGGTCTCCCTTAATGTGAATGGTCCCAATCACTATGTTAAACACAAAATAGACTTAGGCCCTCATTATGACCTTTGTGGGCAGCTACAGCCGCCCGCCAAGATCTGACTGCCGGGCGGCCGCCAATGCAGCCGCACCCCCGCCGCGGTCATTATGAGATCCCCGCCGGCCCAGCTGGGATCTCGGCCGCAACATAGGAGCCGGCTCCAAATGGAACGGTGTTACGGCTGTGCGACGGGTGCAGTTGCACATTTCACTGTCTGCTATGCAGACAGTGAAAAGCTGCATGGGGCCCTGTCAGGGGGACCCAGCACTGCCCATGCCAGTGGCATGGGCAGTGCAGGGCCCCCCAGGGGCCCGCGACTCCCTGTACTGCCAGCCTTTTCCTGGCAGTTGGCTGGTGGTAGGGGGACTCGTAATCCCCTGGGCAGCGCTGCCCTGGCGGATTACTACCGCTGGGGCCATTGTGGCAGTAAACCGCCGACCCCGGCGGTGCGACCGCGGCGCTTCCGCCGCGGTCATAATGACCAGGGAAGCACCGCCAGCCTGTTGGCGGTGCTTCCGTCATTTCAGCCCTGCCGATCTTGTACCCCCTGGGTTGTAATGACCCCCTTAGTCTACCTAGCCATACTGAGACATAGTTTTTCTACAGGACACCCACCTATCTGCCACTGAATCAGTGAAACTGCGCAGATACTGGGTGAGGAAGGTGTTATATGTGGCAAGACCCCAGCTCAAGACAGGGGGAATAGCTATATTTCTTCTTAAGAAACTAGTGGCTCAGATACTCCACACATGGTCAGACCCAGATGGAGGCTATATACTTGGCAAACTCCCAATACAATCTATCAGCCTGCCAGTGGGCAGCATTTATGCCCTCTGTTTTTCTCTCTCCTTCATTAACTGCTTAACTGCTGGTGGACAATAAGCACTTTAACATTCTTCTGGGAAGTGACTGGAACCTCACGCTGACCTCGTCTTGGATCTTCCATGCCCACTGGATCCTCCAGGTGACAAAGACAGAATAGCACTCAAAGACCTCGTAGGAGATCATTCTCACACCTCCTTGGTGCCTCCTTCAGTACAGGGACTTGTTATATACCTTCCACTAACACCCCAAGGCCACAGTTTTGGGAATTCATTTGTCCCTACTGCCTGACTCTCTGATGCACAATCTATCACACTGTGACATAGTGGATCATGACATCATGGACCATTCCCTCATCTACATAGAACTGGAGTTGGGGATTCTCAAACTGCCCAGAAGACCCAGGAGACTGCTTACATGGAAGTGCAAGAATCCTGCAGCTAAATGACTGGTAACACAATATCTTAAAGACTTCTTAACAATTAATGAGGGCACATTGGAGTCTCAGTAGACCTTGTGGGCAGCTAGCAAAGCCTATATTAAGAGACAACTGTTGAAGGAATTGGCGCTCCAAAAAAGGAAATCCACTAAAGACAAGCATCAATTGGAACAGAGACTGGCTGAGAACTACTGATGACGACCTATAGAGGCCAACTACGCACAACCTACTCAAGCTAAGTTAGATCTCAACTCTCTGTTCACATCTCTGGCTGAGAAGGCACTGGCATGCATCTAACAGCGGCAATACAAATTTAGGGTAGAAGCCGGCAGATTATTAGCCCATCAACTGCCTGTGACATTCAAAGGCCCAATGTTCCCACTTACTCACCTGGCACAGATTACAAAGGAATTTGCAACCTTCTACAAGTCTTTACATTCCTCGGCAACAGGCACTCTCCAATACACCAAACACCTGAAGAGCAATCTTTCTTTAACAACCTACCCCATCTGTGCCTCACAGAGTCCACTGATTCAGGATATCATAGAGGAGGACATATCCGAAAGCCATTAAATTAATGTCAATGGGCAAAGTTCCAGGGAAAGATGAGTTTCCCACTGAATGCTATTAGATGACTCCTCAACTTCTGCAAATGTATAATGACATGAAAAACACACCTTAACCTTGTCCTGAATTCAATATGCCCATATCATAGTCCTTCCAAAACCTGACAACGATATGCAGCTCTTTGGTAGTTATAGGCCCATCTCGCTGATAAAAACAGACATGACACTGGCCAGCAGACTGAAGTGTTACATATCCTCATTGGTTCACAGGTCTTAGATGGGCTTTGTTCTGAGATGAGCCTCCACTAACCACATAAGATTTTTCTCCCATGTTATGTGGCAGGCTAATGGAAATGAGGAACAGGAGGTTGCGATTTCACTCAATATAGAAAAAGCGTTAAACCGAATTGAATGGCCATATATTTTTTAACTCTACAATGAGTTTGTTTTCTGATTGGATTCATTAGCCTGACAGCCTCAGCTACTTGCAACAGCTTTATGTTCGAACGGTTTGGCATCTATCAAGGAACATGTCAGAGGTGTCCCCTGTTGTCCCTTCTTTTTCTCCTCATCCTGGAACCCCTGGCCATCAAACACTGAACATCATCTCAGGTAACCAGAATTTTCACACCTGATAGAGAAATTAAACTGCTATTGTACGGGGAAGATATCCTGATAGTGATGACTCACATGGCCACGACATTCCATGCCCTCTTGACCTTCATCATGAAGTCTGAAGGATTTTCAGGCTGCAGATCAGCTGGGAGGAGAGTGCGGACCTGCCCTTGAACAGTCTACCACCTCAGATTCCCTGACAGGATACCAATGCTCTTGGTATGACACCACTATTAAATATTTGGGGATCTTCTCCGGATAAGGCTGCAGAAAAATATGGCCCTCTTTTGGCAAAAATGGTGCTCAACTTTGTCTCAACTATGACTGTTGCTCTGGGGTTGGATATAAACTGTTAAAACGGTTACAGTGCCTCGCAAACACAACCATTAAATATGCAGGGATCTTTATCAGATACATATGACTTGATCACAGCTGTAAAAAAAATGTGGAGCCCTTGTTAGCCAAAACAGTGCTTGACTGCAAAATGATCTCAACTGCGACTATCACTCTGGAGTCACATTCAAACTGTTAAAATGGTTACAGCACCCTACTTCAATTATCTGTTTTGGATGATCCTGGTGGGCCCTTCATATCAGTGGATCTCCTAGGTCTGATCAAGGATGAATTCCAGGGCTGCCAAAGTCCACAGCTTAAGATGGCTAAATTGAACACTGAAATGTCCTCTAGAAACCTACGGTTACCAGACATGTCTCTCTACCAGAAAGTGCTTAGGCTGGCACATTTGACATACTTTTTTCTTCTGACTTAGAGAGACCGGAATGGGCTCACTTTGAACAGCATCTCACAGGTGGCCCAATCAGCCACGCCTTGCTCTTCCATCCCAACAATTCAGTCCCAGGAGATCAAACCCACTCCTCTGTGAATCTGGCCGAGTGTGGAAGATATACACAAATTGTTAGGGGTGCCAGTGTACTTGCATGACCAAGCCCTGATTTGGAACAACCTAGCCTTCCTGATAAAGGGAAGTGTGGTATCCTGGACAACTTGTCTGATTATGTCATGTCCATATGATAGCCCAACGGTTCTAGGTTGGGGTGCTAAAAATGTTTGACACCTTACAGGAAGAACTTGTACTTCAGCCCCATCAGCAGTGGTGATATCTACAGCTGACTCAATGTCTGAAGAATGCCATTCGGCATCGCGCTTCACCTTGCCCCCAATTAAGGGCATACGACTACCTCTGGCAGTGGAGTTCATCTTCTGTAGTAATATTCAGTCTATATTCAATGTTACTGGAAGTAGTCTACTCCACTCCTCTCAGAAGCTGTCTGTGGAAAAATGGTCTGTAAAGTAGAGGATCGATTACTCTAAATAGGATTGGACAGAGATATTTGATACTCAAGACAGGGGCCTTAGGAAAGCCCGGCTCAAGCTCAGCTTTTGTAAACTGACTGGAATTGGTACCCTCAGATGCTGGAACAAACCCATCTTGTTTGCACTGCAGAAGATGTGGTCATTTAGATGGAGACATTGTCCATTTGGTGAATTCCTGTACCTCTTTCCAAACGTACTGAACGCAGGTGATCCGAATGATGAACACTGCCAATGATTTCGGGCTTTGGCATTCTGTGGCTCTGATCTTCCTTCATGACAGGGTGCAAATTCCTGATCTTACTAACCATTTGAAAAGCTGGATTCCATGGCAGTTTTACGGAAATGGAAGCAAAAGTTCCCTCCTACTCACACTGATTGGATGTCCCACATGGCCCTTACAGATTCACACTAATACACTATCTACTGCATGCTAGATTAGACAGAGATGTTCAAGCAGATATGGCTGTGTTTCCTTAGGTTGCCTGAGTTGTCTGGTGCTGGCAGTCAAACGTCTGAAAGAGTAAATCATCATTGTGACCACCAGCCTGGTACTCCTTACGTTTTGCCCTAATGTAGCACACTTATGGACCATTTTTCATTATATACATATTCACGTCTGTGGTGCCACACACTTCTTTATGGCGGAGACTGGACCTTCAATCTGGTTCCCATCCTACTATTAAATGGATAAGTACATTGTTCCTGAGATGCTCCATATTCTATTTCTCCTTTTAACCAACAACTTTCTACTCTTTCCTTGGAGTTTTTTTCTTTCTTTTCTACTCGCAACAGTGACCCTGTGCTTTTCTTGTAATGCAAGATGATACAGTTTGTAGAAAATGAGTATTGTCTAGAACTGAGAAATTATGTTTTAAATTGTAAAACTCACAATAAATGATTACTAAAAAAACAAGATGAAAGATTGTAACTTTGAAGGCAAAGACAAACTGAAGTGCTGAAATGTTGTCTTCCCCAACCTCCAGAGAGCACAAATGTGTCTGCAACAGCATATCACGATAGCAGCTCCTGGACCTGGTTCAACAGTCACTACTCCAAGTGACACTTCCGCTATAAACCAGTAGCATTACTAGAAGCACTACAGGAGTGTTTGGAAGGTCAAGCAAGATTTCCAGTAGATCATGATTCATTGATCTATTTGTCAGGGAAAAAAGAACAGTGGCCCAAACTCTGCAGGCTGCCAATAAACTACCTAGTGTGTCATGCAGCCAGCGTGTTTTCTGACTGAGTTTTCATTGCAGCTGGCAAAATTAATATTGTCAGAACACGGAGAAACTCATGATGATCAAAATGTAGAAGTATTTCATCCCTAAAAATTTGCAGTCCCCACAAGACACAACAGTGGACAAGGGTAATTTCTAAGACAATACTAGAGTGGCAAGTCATTTTCTCCTTCATGAATTTCCCAACAGAACGATGAACAGTACAGACTGGCCTAAAAAATATAAATTAACAACACAATGTCTGCTGAACAAAAAAAGTGACAAACACTGCTTGTTTCTCCTATTTGATGTACCAAGAGATGTCAGTAAGCACAAAGCACAGACAGATAATGACCTGGGAAATGGTGGGGAACAAAAACAACAAAATCAACATTAAGGTCAGTCTTAGACTTTGCAATAAACAATGGGCTCGAAATATGCACAGGACACTGCCATTTCCTGAAAAAAAACATGATGCCTCCAATTTTTAACCTTACATTCCCACGCCCAGCGGTCACTGATGGTTGCTCCTATGTGTGACGAAGGGGCAGATGGATACCACAGTGGTTTGGAACCTGATGACAACGGTTAATGATTGAATACCATATGACTGATGTATAGGTGGAGCTTTGATTATGTTTGTATTTTTGTAACCTTGAGTGATCATTCTTAGACCATGCTTCCTTAGCATCTAGGATTGATACCAGATAGGCCGTTAGCTAACTGCACACAAGCTTATCTAGGTTTTTTAAAGACCTCTCTGTTTACCTTGACTTTAAGTTTCAATGTATTTTTCTTATCTTATTCAGGCCTGCCTCTTATTGGGAGAAACGAAAAAGTACACTTCCCTTCAACAACATTCAGGAGGGAGACCCATCACTGGGTACAAACTTCCAGGGAAAAGATTGAAGGAGGCATAACCCGAGCCGCTGGAAGCAGGAGATTTATTTGGAATAATGCTGACTCGTGTCTCAAGTGGCCAATAGAAAACAATGAATTTGATGGATATAATGGGAATAGCTAAACTGGCTTTAATGTCTGGGTGATCAGCCATTAAGGATGCATGTTAATGGTACTTATGCCAGCTTGTGTTCCTCACTCTGAGATCTCATGCACCATGTTCACTCAAATTCTCAAATACTGTCCGTATTCTATTTAGCACATCTTCTCTTCTGCAAATAACCACAGTGGCGCTTCTACTCTGTAGTTCAGCCCAGCTCCCAAGACAGACAATGCCAGCATGCAGTTACAACATTTTTATGTAGCATCAATTTTACTAGATGCTAGGTATGTTTCTCACTTTTGATTTTCACCTAATTCTGCTTACTTATCCATTGATTGATTTTCTAACCCTTATTCCCCACTGGTGTGATTTATTGAGTTATAATCTATTTCCACCATCAACAAATCTCACACTTAGCAGGAGGCATGAGGTACAAGTTACACTGAACCTCTTACAGAGATGAGCAAAATACAAAGCCACCTATTTCATCCGACTACCCTTCCCATGTGACATCCTTGTGCTAAAATAATACTTAATAATAGAATATGGCTAGGTAGAGTGTACTTTTCTTTTTTTTTTAATTTGCACCCCACAGATATTCTTTCTAGTTGTCAAGGAAACCTCCTGAACTTAATTAACGTATATAATTATAATGTATACTTCCTTTATAGCTTATAAAAATGTATTTATTATTTGAACTACTTTTGTATTGGAAACATAAAGGGCATTTGAATTAGCAATTTGCTATATTTACTGTTGATTTATTCTAGCCTCTGTTTCGAATTTGCAACTGACCCTGTCTTCGTCTAAGGTGCAGGACACTTTTGCACATTCAGCTGATTAACTTCAAACAAAATAAATAATTTCCTGTGGAGGTACTCACATGGGCAAAACCCTTCCATATGTTACTACTCACATCTTGGGTGAGATGATGAACATCTTTCCTCAAGTGAGGAGGAGGAAGACGTTTGGGTTGTGAACGGTTTTGCAATGATGCAGCATCTAATCTATGAGTAGTACTACAATGGGATCTGTTTTTCTTAATTTTTAGTGTTTAATGCATGAGAAATCAATATTACGCTAACAAAAGTCAATTTTTGTGCGGTCTTCTATTTTGGATGTGACATTGTAACCAACCACGTGATCATTATTGTTATTGTTTCCTGCTGTAATAAAGAGATGTGGGTTGCACACTGAAAAACTGAGACTCTCCCAGTCACATTGAGTGTGACGTACCTAATGAAGGACAACCTAACTGTCTCAGACCGAAATACATACTATGTAACAAGTCATGTCAACTGAATACACTCTGGGAATGCCCAACTCCAGTGTAATAGAATTGTGAGAGAATATTCAAATGTATTCTGTAGTGAAAAGTTTCTTCTTGCTCATTCCCAATGTGTGCATACTCTGTAAACCATGTATTTGCGTAGTAAATGTATGAGATCCTTTGTTTAAAGTCCTATACAATTTCTTTTTGGTAACAGCTTTACCTTTCCCCTCTCTTAGATGGAAACTCTATTTTGGATGTTCAGCAGAACTTTACTGTGCTCTTCTACTTTATGATTACTATGAATATCATTGATTCCTGGTCCATCTTTTATATTTCTTCACTTATATTATTTTACTAAACTTTTCAAATTTCGTTCTTGTCAGTCATTCTTATCGAGAATTGCAAAAACAACAAGTGATGGACGGAATGCTGAACATTGTCAAACATTCACCCCCAGTCACAGATCTGGGTTTAATCCATCGTTTTTTTGCTGCCCATGCCATTCCAGTTTGGACCCAGCCATATGCAAATCAGTCTTGACCCTGTTCCCCATGGGAACAGTCCAGCCCGAACTGCTAGGCCAGGTCTTCCCTGGACTGGAAACAAGCATCCTGGGACCGGTTTCGGGGTTTCACCCTTCATCAGCCAGGCTAGCTTGAATCCAGTGGCATGGGAAGCACGGGACCCACGTCTGGGCATACCCTTCCCACTTAGGGCGAAAAATGCAAAAACAACAAGTGATGGACGGAATGCTGAACATTGTCAAACATTCACCCCCAGTCACAGATCTGGGTTTAATCCATCGTTTTTTTGCTGCCCATGCCATTCCAGTTTGGACCCAGCCATGTGCAAATCAGTCTTGACCCTGTTCCCCATGGGAACAGTCCAGCCCGAACTGCTAGGCCAGGTCTTCCCTGGACTGAAAACAAGCATCCTGGGACCGGTTTCGGGGTTTCACCCTTCATCAGCCAGGCTAGCTTGAATCCAGTGGCATGGGAAGCACGGGACCCACGTCTGGGCATACCCTTCCCACTTAGGGCGAAAAATGCAAAAACAACAAGTGATGGACGGAATGCTGAACATTGTCAAACATTCACCCCCAGTCACAGATCTGGGTTTAATCCATCGTTTTTTTGCTGCCCATGCCATTCCAGTTTGGACCCAGCCATATGCAAATCAGTCTTGACCCTGTTCCCCATGGGAACAGTCCAGCCCGAACTGCTAGGCCAGGTCTTCCCTGGACTGGAAACAAGCATCCTGGGACCGGTTTCGGGGTTTCACCCTTCATCAGCCAGGCTAGCTTGAATCCAGTGGCATTCTTATCGAGAATGTTTACAGCTTCTTTCTAATGTATGATATTTAACTGGGGACAGACAGGTCTATCAGGGAGCAAAAAAGTATTTTAGGGACCACACCGCTCCTGGTCCAACTAGTTGGTGCACATTGGGTAATCAAATGAACACTGACAGATCTTGTAGCAGAGCTGAATGTTACAAATGGATCTGTCTGGTACTGAGTGGACCTATTCAGATGAGGTGAGGTAAATTGATTATAGAACCAATCACTATACCTTCATGGTTCAGGTGGTTTTGCATTGAGTCGAATTGCCCCAGCCCAACCACAATCCTGATGTCCAGGATGAATGAGGTGGCTGTCAGGGAACCCGGGAAGAACAATGTGAGTATCAATAGGGATTTATGTGAGTACCGAAGCCAGATGAGAAGTGAGGTGCAAAGCAGTGCATGTTGGGACTTGTAGTTGGAAACGTTGTTAAACACATTAGAGGCACTTTGAATTCAACTATTATGAGACATTAATTATTTGACTTCCTGGCGACTTCTGGGTACAGCATTATATCTGCTCTTGATAATGCTTTTCAACTTTTGAAGATGACAGTGTGTGAGTTATTATAGCTGAAAGATGCGTATGTCATAATGTTGTAGAGAGGTACCTTAGTTATATTTTTTGTCAAGTTGTTGGAATTGTCTGCTAAGGTGAAGTGTACTGTGAGGCGCTATCAGTCACACTAAGATAGGGATGTAACGTCTCTGTTGAAAACAAGTTTGGTGGTTGTTCATTCCTAGGTACAATAGAGTGAGCCTGCTGGGAACAGTAGACTCCCACAGGTCAAGAGTTTTCTATTGTATATAGTGGACAATATTCACTGCGTAGTAGAAATTTCTGTTTAGAAGAAGCAGACATATGTTAACCCTGAGCAAGGTGGGAAAAACAACAGTATAAGGGTGCTTACATCAGAAGGTGTCAGTGAGAGATTGGCTGGCAAATGCTGAAATCGCTCTACTATTGGTTGACCTTTGCCTGAGACGTACTGGTATTTGCAGACAAATCATGAACTCAGCAGGGTAAAGAATATGTGAGATCAGAACAAGGAGTGATAATATTGATAGATATCCCTTTTGAAAAAACAGAAAAATGCAAAAAAGGAAGAGAAACATCTGCCTAAAAGCACGCAAATTAGGGAAATGGTGGCAAAGATAGGGTTACAAATGTGCATGTGGCTCAGCAACGGCACGAATATACCATGAAAGATATGGAGCTATGGCTCCCACTAAATGGTACTTTCTACATACTCAGAATAGAAAACTCCAGAAGGAAAATGTATGACTTTAGGCCACAACCTAGATCCAAGCAGTTTGAGGCCCTGAATCTTTGGGGAGCGGGCAGCAAATGAAAATTAGAGAAAGAAATTTGCATTAAAAATCCACGATGAAGCTTATTCATTGATAAGCGCATAGAATGATGAGAGGCAGAAGAGATAGAGGTTGGAAGTGATTGAGACGGCAGGAGCTTACCTGCTGATAGAGAGCAAATACACAGAGAAAAAAAGCCTAGAGATTAAAAGATATCCAGGGATGAGACAGACATAGAAAGTGGGGAGGATGATACCTTCATAGATGAACTACTCTGAATAAGACCAAGCACATATAATGCAACACTGGCACAGGTGCTACAGCTCAGGTGGTTACAGAGAGAGGAGCAGCCAGTATGACTCCTCTGGGAGCTACCCCCATATGTCAAGAGCTCGACACCCTTGGCTTTGGTTGTCACAATCTTCAGATAGCCCAAACATCTCTCCCATTACAACGGTCACTAGCACACCCCAGAGACACGTCCTTCCAAGTATTCCTCTGAAAGTAGTTGGCATGTCCAGTATATCATATACTACCACCCTGCAGAGTGAAACCTTAGGAAGCCCTATTATGGGAGGTACTGTAACCACCACAAACCCACAAACTACCTTTCCACCAAAAGAACAGACCCCACAGAGACTCAATGTAGCCTAATGAAAAATTTAGCTTGAAGAGATTGTAAAGAGCAGTCTAGGATTGCATTGTGTGAGACAATTTAATAAGAATTTGTTATTTTACCTGAATAAAGAAGCTGCAAGGGAGGTATGAGACGAGTATGCAAGAATGGAGAAAGTGCTAGAGGAATGTGGATTTGATCTGATGCAAAGAAACATATTGCAAAAGAATGCCAAGGTGATGATGGGTGACAAGGAATTGAGAATATTCAGACTGAAGTCACATGTGATGGAACTGATCAAGTGTATCAGAAAATAAAGCTATGTGGTGAAATTTAGTGAGTTAAACAGAAGAAAGAATCCACAGGAAATGGTGAGGGAGAAATCACAGAAGGGAAAAATAAAGGAAAATCCTTTGAGGGAGGTCCAGAGAGGAGCATATATACATGATCACTGCTCATTGACAGACCTCTTCATGTCACAAAATCTCTCCTCAGATTGAAGGAGAATACCGACAAATGGTACACTCAGATAGGGCAGAATATGACCATTTCAAAGGTCCTGTGGGAGGAGTTGGATTTGCTTTTCAAATTGGCAGTCCCAAAGGCTCTGTGGGCAGAATACAAGAGAGCTGTGGATAGGCCGACACAAAAGCCCTATAGAGTAGCAACCACAAATGCTCCGTCACCATTGCTCAAAATCAAATTAGATGGATCTTTGCTCACATACAGACTAAGGTAACACATAAGGAAATTGATTGGCCCAAGATTTTTTGAACATCCCAAGAGTTCAAAGAATCTGTACATGCATACTTTGAGAGATTAATGCAGGTGCACAAGGAGCATAGTGGGCTGAATTACCCCCTGGGATATGGGAAGGTTCCTGGCCTCCTTTGTACATGGGTTGCTACCCAACATTAGTAATCCTATTATACAGAGCATTGGCTGTTGGCAAAGCAAGCCCATTGACAAACCCTGCAGTCTGCAAAGTATTGCAGAGACATGCCAGATGAAGGGACTGAAAGAGAAATGTATAGTTGTCCAAACCCAGTTAGTGTAAACCGGAGGTGCAAAGGAAATAAAGTGGTCTGGCTCAACACTAGACCCTGGTCCCAGTATAGGATTAAACACGCAGAGTGTCTCCATGCCTTATGGGGAAATACTCAAGGAATAGGACATGGAGGTATGGCCACTAGAAGCGGGAATGTCACTATAATCCTGACTGAACAGCAATTGATGCCCACGTCTATTATTTCATGATGAAGAGTGAACATTTCATGGTACCCAGACACCCTATAACAATCTCAAATATTTCAAAACTAAGGGCCTAATTTAGAACTTGGTAGACAAGTTACTCCGGCACAACAGTGACGAATATCATGTCCACCAAAATCTAAATCCCATTATAGCCTATGGAATTTAAATTTCGGCGGACAGAATATCAGTCACAGTTGTGAGGGAGTAAACTGTCTGCCAAGTTCTAAATCCATCCCTAAGTCTTACACAGAATCCCCTTGTGCTCATACAGATGCAAGCAGGAAACCCTGTTTTCAACCTAACAACTGAGTTCAACTCAGGCTGCCCTGGTTCCCGTAATCTTTGGAAGCTCCATAGACCTCATCAAGGCCCAATGATGGTGCCTGAGAGGGAAGGAGGAGTACATGCATGGTTCAGTCCTAGAAGTGGATCCAAGTGGCCTATATGTGGATGGAGAGGGTGATGGACATCCTGTGTCTTTTCTGACAGACACAGGAGCCCCTTGTTCAACTGTTGGAACTGTTGAGGTTCTAAACTTCCACTTTTGGGAAAGAAAGTCAGAGATGGTGGCATCACAATCAGCAGTGTACAAATCAGGTTACAGCCCTGGTCCCAGTGAAAATTGGGGCCATCAAAGAACATCACCGGTTTGTCATATGAGATTCAAGTCCAGTAAATTTGCTCTGTAAGTTTAACTGTATCATATATTGTACACCAGATGGAGTAGGGTTGGAAACATGAGCAGCGGACGTGGAGTTGAAATTGCAGACATCTGAATGTGTAGTCAGATGATACCTGATTCTTACTAAAAAAGACTTACAATCAAATCTAAAGGAATCAGTCAGGGAAGATGTGTGCGATTTCACAGGAAAAGTGATTGGGTTGATTAAGGGAACTATTTCTCATGTCCAACGCAGTATCCCCTCAAACACATCCTTAGAAATTTTGCTCAGAAGCTGTTACAGGAATAACACTTGTCATTGAAAGCATGCTAGAAAAGGACATTCTGAGGTAGGCTATTAAGTCAATAAAAAAGTGGAGAATCGTTAAAGATTTAAGAAAGATAAATCAAATAGTCATTCCATGCTATCCCGTGGCACCGAATCCTGCCTTAACCCTAATCCAAATTCCCCCAGGAGTGGAATTTGTCATGGTCATTGCCCTATGCCAGGCATTTGTTTTTATACCTCTTCATGAAGAAAGCCAGTTTCCCTTCACTTTTAGATTCTAAGAGAAAATGCTTGTGTGGTGCACTCAGATACTCAAACATTTTTTAGAGACCCTACAGTTATCATGCAGTTCAATCATAGTTCAATGCATCGATGACCTACTCATTGATCAATGGCGAAAGATGCTTGTCTGTAAGATTCTGTCACCTTATTCACCCACCTCGCTGAGAACGGGCATAACATTTCCCTCAAAAAATTGCAGTATTGTCAAAAATAACTTAATTATCTGGGACATCAAATTGAGAAGGGAATCAGAATGGTGACCCAGAAGGACATTAAGGCTGTTCCTAAAGTCAGACCACACATAGAGAGATACTAATGTTTTTGGGAAGCATTGTCTCAATGGATCCAGAATGTTTTCGTTGTGGTGAAGCCTTTACTGAGACTGACACAAGTGGATGTCAATGAACTGGTACCAAGGGATGACAAGAGCATGATTCTCACTTACCCTGACTAGAGTGAGGGTCGATGCTAGTTTCTTTCTGTTTTACTTTTTCTGGGACTTGGCTGAAGCCAAGTTCCAAGATGGCTGCCAAAACTTCTTGGTGGGAGTGTTGGCAGCCAATCAGATCTCAGCATGGGATAGGAGGAGTTTGCGGAGCCTTCGCGTCCCTGTACATACACATTTGTTTTTTCTTTAATATCTTCTAAACTACTGGACAAAATTACACCAAATAACAAAACGGGTTCTTTCTGTACCAAGAGCTACCTTTCTGCCAAATTTTATGTGATTCTGTCCAGCGGTGCAGGCTGTAGTCATGTTTAAAATCCCAATGGAAAAATGCATAGGGAAAATGCGTTTTGGGATCCTCCCTTTTTCTCAGCCCCCTCTGGAGGGATCACTCTTAAACATTCCAGAAAGTAGCTGAAGTGAGCGCAATCTTTTTTGGAGAATTTTGAGAAGATTCATTAACCGGCACCAAAGACATAGGCAACTCAAAAAATGCTTTTTCTATGGAAACTAGGTCCTAAATATAACTACCTAGTTGCCACCGTAGGTACTTATAGTTAGGACCTAGTTTCCATATAAAAAGTATTTTTTCACTTGGCTAAATCTTTTGCACCGTTTGACAAGTCTTCAAGAAATTTACCCAAAAATTTGTCAAGTTGGGTCTTGTGCATGGAAAAGTTTGTGGTGATCCGTCGAGCGGCAGCCGAGAAAAAGGGGGCATCAAAACAAGTGAGTTTCCCAATAGTAATTCCCATAGAGATTTTAGATACGACTACAGCCCGTACCTTGAAAGGATATCTGTAAACCTTGATGGAGGTCTTTGCATGCTTGTGTATTTTGAGTGCAATATCTCATGTAGTGACTGTGACAAGTGAGTTCTTTCTTGTCATCTGCTGCTGAGATCCATGATCGTATTATCCATTAAAAAAATTATCCATATTTGAAATGGCCTAGAAGGTCCGCTCCTTTAACCCTGCCCCTTATACATTGATGGTATGCATCATCTTCCCCCCATTTTCCCAGGAAGAAGGACAGCTTACTAAAAGGACCACTTGAGCGCATTTCTTGCTGATTTATGAGATGCGTTCTTCATGAAAAGGAATACGACCACATCTCCCCCAAACAAAGATGGACCTCATGAACGTTTGCCGCATGGTTGGGTGAGTATATGGGTTTGCTGCAGGGCCTGACCACAGGCCAGGCCCTAAGGCCAAACTCCAATGTGCATGACGTGGGGTGGCTATAGGGGGTTGGCCGCAGTGCCTTGCCACAGGCCAGGCCTGCAGCAAACCCATCCTATGCGCGGTCAAAGGCTGTGTGCAGCAGTGGTTGTATTAACATAAAGTAATTACAATAACTTTACGCTACAAAAACCATAGAAATTGAAATGTAATATTTAATGAAAAAGCAAAGGTTGCAGGTCATTATAGTTAGGAAATAGAATTAAAAACAACAGAGAAATTCAATTAAAAAAGCCAAAGGGTAGATTTAAGAGCCCCTAGTCCCTCCTTGCACCACATTAACATAATTTTTTACGCTAATGTAGCCCAACAAGGCCAGAATCTTGGCACAAAATTTGCAAAGTGGTGCAATACATGCAAAGGGAGCGTTTCCCTGTTGGGGGGGGGCGAAAAAATGGCACAAAGAAATCTAGGGTATTTCTTTGCATCATTTTTTTCAGCACTTTTAACGCATGCTCTGAGCAGGAGTTAAAAGGAGGCACACCATTGTTTACAATGGTCTCAATGGGATTTGCAGGATTAGCATCAACATTTTTTATGCCAATCCTGAAAAGCTTCGAACTAGCGTTAACATTTTTGATGCTAGATCCCTAACTACCACAATGGTGTGCCATTTCTTAGATGCGCGCACACACGGTTGCATTAGGGGGTGCTAAGGGGTGCAGAAATATGGCGGTGCACTGGGTGCACTGACACTTTTCTTAAATCTGGCTTGAAAGGTAATAGGGACATTATAGCTAAGGCTCACATTTCCATAGAAATTCAGCTGTTAGAGTTACTTCAAGTAACTATAATTTGTGCCCTAACGTAACTATAACTTGCGCCCTCAACATGCACTGATAAGTACCCCGGATATTATAACATCATAAATAATATCTCTTTAACATTTGCAGTAACATTATTTATGAGAAAACTGTGCATGCTGTGCCACGAGTTATACTTACCTTAATAAACTAGTTATAGTTACTTGAAACAGCTGCATTTCTGTGTTTTTTTGCATGTAAATTCAAAAATCTAACTAAAACATCCCTGTAACCTTTGTTTTTTCAGTGAATTTCTAATGTTTTTAAATGCTAATTCATAGCTATAATAATGCCCCTTTAACCTTTGTTGTTTAGTGAATTTCTATTGTCTATTTACCCAGGGGGTTGGCCACAGGGTCTAGTCTGCGGCCAGGTCATTCAACTCTGCACCATGCGTGAACTTCGACCTTGCGCAACAGGCATTGGCAGCAGGGCCTGTAAGCTTCAGCTGGGGCATCTGTTTTGTTTATGTTTGTAATTGCTTCACGTTCAGACTTATTTTTTGAGAAATAATCATTGGCGCCAGCAGGCACCCTGACCTGCTAATTTATCCAAGAAGAGGCCACAGTTTTTAACATAATGTCTACCCAACTGGCGAATTAGTAAGTGCTACGTTGTTGGGTAAATGTATTGTGCATATTCCACACTACAGCTGCTTAAAGGACTGCTTAAAAAGCCCTCGGGGACAAGGTTCCAGGGGTATTTGGTAGTGAGAAAAGCAGGAGGTGCACAGGGCCCTCCTCCTAGTGCTTATCGTAGCCCTGGAGACATCCACCTCCCTGGGGCACTTTAATATATATGTATGCTGCCACCTCTCTTGGCGCAGATCAGTGTAAATACATGTAGGGGGGCCTGTATGACCCCCCCTCACAGCCCCAGGGATTGCCACCTCCCTAGGGCCAAACAATTCATGTATGTGGGGGTGCTCCCCCACGACGCAGCCCCAGGGTCCACCACCTCCCCAGGGATACTTATTCAAATTAAGGGAGGTCTACACTGCTCTCTGCAGCCTTGGGACCCCCCACCTCTCGGGGCTAAACATCCAATTAATACAAGGGGCCCACTCAGCCCCTCCCTACATCCTTGGGGACCGCCACCTCCCTGGGGCTGAATTGTAATAATGAAGTTGGTACGCCTCAGACACTCTGCCCTGGGGACCACCACCTCCATGGTGCAAAATGAAAAGTTGGGTGGGGGGGCACATGGCCCCCTCATCGAGCCAATAATGGCCCTGGGAACCGCAATCCCCATGACACAGCTGTTTGCTCTAACTAGGCGGGAACTTTGATAGTTCCCACCAAGTCAGAGCAAACACAAGTCCTCTCCCAGCAAGTGAGAGCTGTTTGACAGCTCTCACTTGCCGGAAGCAGAGGTTTGCTCTATGTCCCTGCCCACAGACATGCGGGCAGGGAAACAGAGTAAATGAATGTTCTCACAGCTAGGGACCTGCATATTTAGCAGCTCCCTGTCTCTGACAGCGATGCTGTCTCCCGCAGGAGGCAGGAAGCCAGCTGGGACCGCTTGGCCTTGAGACTCCTCCCACGGTCCCAGAAAAGCCCAAAGAAAAGAATGAGAAGGAGGAGAGGCAGGCACGCACAAAACCGGCTGAGTGCAACCAGAAAGAAGTGGGAAGGAGAGAAATGAAGGCAGCAGGCACCCACAAAACCAGACTGAGATGAAGGAGAGAGCAGTGAGAAGGAGGGAGAGGCAGGCATGCACAAAACTGGGCTGATCGCAAGCAGAAAGCAGTGAGAGGCACGAGGCATGCATGCACAAAACTCGGCTAAGAGCAAGGAAGAAGCAAAGAAAAGGAGGGAGATGCAAGGAGCAGGGATGCACAAAACTGGGCTGAGTGCAAGGAGAAAGCAGTGAAAAGGAGGGAAAGGAGGTTAGCAGGCACACACAAAACTGGGCTGAGCACCCAGAAAGCAATGAGAAGGAGGGAAAGGCAGGCAGCATGCAAAGACTAAACCGGTTGAGCGCAGGGGCAAAGCAGTGAGAAGGAGGGAAAGAATGGCAGCAGGCATGGACAAAACTGGATTGAGAGCAAAGACAAAGCAATGAGAAGGAGAGAACGGCAGGCAGCAGGCTGAGACAGAACCAGGCTGAGCGCAAGCAGAAAACAGTGAGAAGGAGGGAGAGGCAGGCAGCAGTTAGGTAAAAAAATGGCCTAAGCGCAAGCAGTAAGCAGTGATAAGGGTAACAAGGAGGGAGAGGCAGGCAGCAGGCATACTCAAAACTGGGCTGAGCACAAGCAGGAAGCAGGAAGCAGTGAAAATGAGAGGAAGGCAGGCAGCAGGCAT
Source organism: Pleurodeles waltl (assembly GCF_031143425.1). NCBI lineage: Eukaryota > Metazoa > Chordata > Amphibia > Caudata > Salamandridae > Pleurodeles > Pleurodeles waltl. Next base: position 1,187,916,932 of record NC_090440.1, on the reverse strand, counting down.
GGACAAAACTGGGTTCAGTGCAAGGACAAATAAGTGAAAAGGAGGGCAGCAGACATGCACAAAACAGGGCAAAGCACAAGGAAAAAGCAGTGAGAAGGAGGGAAAGGAGGGCAGCAGGCATGGACACAACCAGGCTCAGCGCAAGACAAAGCAGTGAGAAGGAGGGAAAGGAGGATATCAGGTGCATGCATTGTTTGCATCTATTGGAGCACAATCTGTATGTGACTGTGACAAGTGGGTTCTTTCTAGGCCTCTCCTGGTGAGAGGAGAGTCCATGGTTTGTCCTTTAAATTGGTATGAGTATGATGAACCCCTCCAGCGAGTTACCCACCAATATCAATGAGGAGTTCTTGATGCAGAGGAATATGAGGACATCTTTACCAAACAAATAAACACTTAGGGCCAGATGTAGTAAGCCGTTTGCATGGTGCAAACTGCGAAAATCGCAGTTTACACCATGCAAACAGCCTTCTGCAATGCACATTCACAATTTGCGAGTCGGTACCGACTCACAAATTGTGAATGCGACTCGCAAATAGGAAGGGGTGTTCCCTTCCTATTTGCGACTCGCATCGCAATGCAGAATTGTTTTGTGACCGCGAATGCGGTCGCAAAGCAATTCGCAGTTACCACCAGTGTCACACTGGTGGTAACTCATTTGCAAAAGGGAAGGGGTCCCCAAGGGACCCCTTCCCCTTTGTGAATGTTGCCCACAAGGTTTTTTCAGAGCAGGCAGTGGTCCAAAGGACCACTGCCTACTCTGAAAAAACGAAACCAAATGGTTTTGTAATTTTGTTTATTTTGCAACTCGTTTTCCTTTAAGGAAAACGGGCTGCAAAATAAAAAAAAAACTGCTTCATTTAAAAAGCACTCACAGACATGGAGGTCTGCTGACTTCAGCAGGCCACCATCCCTGTGAGTGCAGGGACTCGCTATGGGGTCGCAAAATGCGACCCACCTCATTAATATTAATGAGGTGGGTCTTTGCGACCCCATAGCGACTCGCAGTCGGTGTCTGAGACACCGTACTGCATCCGATTTTGCGGATCGGAAATTGCGTGTCGCACCAACTCGTAATTTCCGATTTGCAAAATTGGCCTTTGCTACATGTAGCCCTTTATTCATATATTGAAGTGGAAAGAATCTTGTTTGATGAAGATTTAACTCCTTGTACTCTTGTTGTCTTCTCTATAGGAGGATTCATGTTATCAAATAATTTTGGAGAAAGACACATGAGCCACAGTCACAATGCCAAATGCATACAAGGTCGCTGGAGGCATTTCCTCATGGTCCACTATGCAGCTGTGGTGTGGAATATGTACTGGACATGTACCCAAGGAGGCAGAAAGAACTCTACTTGGGTCGATATTTCATGCAAAACTGTGGACTCTTGTTGGATAAAAGGGAAGGTAAGGTTCCTTTGTGGCTGAATCACTCAGTCAGCTACTGACACGCTCCACAGACACTCACATACCCACTCACAGTTGTGCTCAGATATTCACTCAGACACCCATGCACCTACTCACAGACCCACTTAGACATTAACACACCCACTCATAGATCCTCTCAGAATTTTTTCCACCCAGTCACAGACCCACTTAGGCTCACACATCCACACACAGACCCACTCAGAGACTCATGTACTCACTCACATACACACTCAGAAACTCATGCACTCACATACACTCTAGGAGATTCAGGTACTCATTCACAGACCCCCTCAGAGGCTCACACACCCACTCACAGACCCACTCAGAGACTCAAGTATGAATTAACAGACCCACTCAGAGACTCACACGCTCACAGACCCTTTCAGAGACTCACACACCCAGTCACAGTCCCTCTAAGAGACTCATGCACTCACTCACAGACCAAGACACTTATGCACCCATGCAGAGACCCACTCAGACATTCACACAGTCACTCACACATTCATGCACCCACTTGCAGGCTTACTCAGGCTCACACACCCACTTGCAAGACCCACTCCGAGACTAATGCACCCACTCACAGACCTAATCAGACACTCATACACCCATTCAGACATTCTCACACTCATTCACCAACCTACTGAGACATGTATGTACTCACTCACCTACTCACTGTCAAAAGTTAGTGGTTACAGTTAGAAAATACATTTAAAAAACATTAGAAATTAGCTTTAAAATCAAAAGTTACATGGATGTTTTAGTTAGGAAACAACATTAGAAAAACTTTTAAAAATTACTGAAAAAACCTAATGTTACAGGGACCTTACAGTTAGGTGCTAGAATTAAAAAAAAAAAACTTAGAAATTCACTGGAAAAAAAACATTATAGTTAGACTCACATTTCACTAGTACAAAGCCAGTGAAACACAGCAGTTATATTTTCCTGAGCTAAATATTACCTAGGCACCCACATTGCACTTCTAATGACCTCGCATATTACATTACTCATGACATGGTCAGTGACATCACTGATGACATCTCAAATGATATCTCTCATGACATCACTGATAGCAGCATCCACAGAAACACTCACACACCCACTCGCATATACAACCTCTCATACACCCACTCTACACTCACATAACCATTTGCATACCCGTTTACAGACAAATACAAGTACTCACACAACTACTCACTCATCCATATAGCCACTAACACACTCACTCACTCACTCATACAGGCACTCACACAACCATTTACTCCCCCATACAGCTAGTCATACAATCAGTCACTTACCCATGCAGCCACTCACAGAGCCGCAAACCCAACATTACAGTTACTTACACACCCACTTATTTACCTCTACAGCCACTCACACACCCATTCACTCATCCATACAGCCTCTCAACACAACCACTCACTGACCCATACAAGCACTCACACACTCACTCACACACCCAAACAACCATGCACACATCCATCCAAGCACTCACACATATGCTTACTCACTCATACATCCATTCTCACATAAACTTACTGTACAATACAGCCGTTCACACACCAACTCACTTAACCAAACAGCCACTCAAACAGCCACTCACTCACCCATACAGCCACTTACACAACCAGTCATTCACTCATACATCAATTCAGACACTAACTCATTCATATAATCACTTACATACCCACTCACCCACCAATACAGCAATTCACACAGCCACTCACTCACCCATACAGCCACTGACTCACCAATATAGTCACTCACTCAGTTACTCACTCACCTACACATCTACTTACACAGCTACTTATACACCCATAGATGCACTCATACACCCACTCACATACCCATACAGTCACTCAGACACACTCACACACAGATACACACACTCACACATCCACTCACATAATATAGGTTAGAAATTAAATCACTCATTAGTAGTACAGAAAGTATACTATTTTAACTTTTGCAGTACCTTTGTATATATGCTGAACACACATAAACTGTTAGAAAACACCATAGCTCAGGTAAAACAGTCAGCTCAAGTCACTATAGCTGCTTAAATTCACTGGTTTTGTACAAGTGAAAATCGAGCCTAACTATAAAGTCCCTGTAAATATTTATATATATATATATATATATATATATATATATATATATATATATATATATATATATATACATATATATATATATATACATATATATATATATATGTATATATATATATATATATATATATATATATATATATATATATATATATATATATATATATATATATATATATATATATATATATATATATATATATAAATTATATCAAAGTATTCTTTTGCATAAATATTATTTATTATTTTTTATAAATGTTGAACTATTATTAACACAGTCATTTGCCGTATTTATCGGCGTATAAGACGCACCGGTGTATAACACGCACCTCTTTTTAAGAGGAAATTTCAGAAAAAAAACCCATTAAATTTTATCGGCGTATAACACGCACACATCATTTGCCCCCTATTTTCAGGGAGAAAAAGTGCGTGTTATACGCCGATAAATACGGTAATCTTACTACATTTCCCCTCACTAATAATCCATATCCATATCCTTTTCTCAATGATCATTTGCAATCCTTATTTGTGATGTCTCTTAATATTAGCAATGATCAAAAGTATACCATACAGGGTAACTGTTACACATACCTTCAGCGCACACAATAAGTTGACTGCCCATAAATGCTAGATCACATTATTTCATCAAAAAAAAATTCACATTGTTTCTTCTAAAGTGCACAGTGACTGAATAAAGACCAGATTGTGGCATTACACCCCTAAAACTGACAATAGATCATATAGGACATATCTCAATATTCCATTAATCTCCCTTCTAAATATCAGAAAACCTTCTGTTACTCCCCTTAAAGTGCACAGTGAATAATTCTGGACCATACAATATTTACATTGGATCCCCAGTGGGAGCACTTTTCATGGTAGTTTCCAGCAAGGGGTGGAAATGGCAATGGCTCAATTGGCTCCCCCTATAATTCGGGGACCCAGCAGCTGGAAGAAACTCGGTCACCCCTGGTTTACGAAGGAGCTTAAATCCTTCCATAGAAAGTATCGACAACAGGAGCGCTGGTGGAAACTAAATCCAGTCCAGAGGAAAAGGCAGTACTAAACTCCACTCTTAAGGCTTACAAAGCGGCGCAATTTAAGGCCAAATCTAACTTCTACACTGCCAAAGTGAAGGAGGCATTAAATGCCCCTAAGGAACTCTTTAAGATGATAAAGTCATTATCTACGCCCCCTAGGCCTGCTGATTTGGAGAACTCTCAGGAATTTTGTGATAAGGTTGCCATGCACTTTGAGAACAAGGGGCCAGATGTAGGTAGGTTTCCTTTTGCAAGGTGCAAATTGCGAGTCCCAGCGACTCGCAATTTGCACCTCGCAAAGGGAAATGCAGAAAGGTGTCTCAGACACCTTCTGCGAGTCGCTATGGGGTCGCAAAGACCCACCTCATTAATATTAAGGAGGTGGGTCGCAATTTGCGACCCCTTAGCGATTCAGGGCACTCAAGGGGATGGAGGCCTGCTGTAGTCAGCAGACCTCCATGTCCGTGACTGCTTTTAAGTAAAGCAGTTCTTTTTTTTCAAAGTGCAACCCGTTTTCCTTAAAGGAAAACGAGCTGCACTTTGAAAAATAAACCTTTAGTTTCGGTATTTTTCAGGGCAGGTAGTGGTCCATTGGACCACTGCCTGCTCTGAAAAATTATTTTTGGGTCCAGACACAAAGGGGAAGGGGTCCCATGGGGACCCGTTCCCGTTTGCGACTGGGTTACCATCCACTTCAAGTAGATGGTAACTGCGCTTTCATTTGCGACCGCAATCGCGGTCACAAATGAAATTGCATATCAGTACGACTCGCAAATAGGAAGGGAACACCCCTTCCTATTTGCGACTCGGAAATGCATTTTTCGAGTCGGTTCCGAATCGCATAATGCTTTTCACATAGCAAAGTGTCTTTAGCGACTCGCAAACGGCGATTTTCGCCGTTTGCGAGTCGCTAAAGCTTTGCTACATCTGGCCCAAGATTCTCCAAATACATGAAAATGTTGCTCCTCAGGACAACCTTAGAGTACCTCCCTCCACAACATCTACCGATTCTAATGCGAGTTGCAAAGTATTATCGGACATCCACATCCCTACCAACGACAATATTAGAAAGAGGATCCTTGAAATTAAGTCCGGTTCCCCTCTTGATCCATGTCCCCCCCTCCATATTTCACCTGGTCCCTGACCTGATGGCTCAAACGTTAGTTCCCATTTATCAAGAGGTCCTGATATCTGGGGTGTACCCCTCCCATGGAAAGAAACCATAGTGGTACCCCTCAAGAAAAAGCCAGATGGTGATAGTCAGGACCTAAATAATTTACGGCCAATAGCAATTCTTCCATATCTGGCAAAGATTTTAGAGAAAATCTTCAATCTGGAACTGGCTGATTTCTTAGTAGAACCGGAAGCCCTCGACATCTCCCAACACGGCTTTAGGAAAGCGCATAGCACGGAAACGGCCTTGATCTCATCTTCTCATGCTATCCGGAAATTGGTAGATGAAGGCCAAGGGGTTACTCTAGTTGTCTTAGGTTTATCGGCGGCATTTGACACCATCTCCCCTCACTTGTTGACGTCCCGCCTTTACCAGGTGGGGATTAGAGAGCGGGCGCTTAAGCTCTTGGAATCTTTTCTTACGAACAGATGGACCACGGTTAGCTGTGGCGATTTTAGATCCACGCCTTATTTATTATTTTGTGGGATTCCTCGGGGATCTTCCCTAAGTCCCACATTGTTCAACGTGTATGTAGCCCCGCTGGCCAGTTTGATTCAATCTTTTGGTTTCATTCCGTCCTCCTATGCAGATGACTCTCAGCTTATCATCCCAATTAAACAGCCTTGGGAGGAGGTTGCGGAACGGTTTAGTAATTGTATGTTAGCAGTGAGCAACTGGATGAATACTAATTGGCTTAAAATGAAAGCCACCAAAACCGAAATTCTCTGTTTCGGACTGGGAAAAGAGTTATGGAGCTCACATTGGTGGCCTTCTGAATGTGGCACTCGTCCTGTACCCACCACTGTTAGCAGGAACCTGGGCATTCTGTTTGATGATCATTTATCCTTTAAAAAACAGGTTAACCATACTGTAAAGACTAGTCTCTGGTTCCTCAAAATGCTCAGGATTTTTTTTTCTTATCTTTCACATGAATGGAGAGTATCTGGCATCTTAGTGCTGGTAATGTCAAAGGTAGGCTATTGCAATGCCCTATTCCTCAATTTGGATAAGGCGCTGATCAACAAATTACAGTTGGTCCAGAATTCTGCCGCTAGAGCTGTTCTAAATCTTCCACGGCGGGTATCAGTTAGAGAGAGCCTCAAACAATTACATTGGCTGCCGGTGGCTCAGCGTATTATTTTTAAATCGCTTTGTCTAACATATAAGGCAGCTCGTGGGATCGGACCACGATATCTCACCACTAGGCTTCGTTGGTATGTGCCTAAGAGAAACTTGAGGTCTTCTCAAGCATACTGGATTCAGGTTCCTCAAATCTGTAAAGCCAAATGGGGCGATAAAGCCTTCACTGTGGCTGCTGCCAAAAGTTGGAACTCGCTTCCTTTGAACATCAGGCAAGAACCCTGTTATCTGAAATTCAGGAAATTGGTAAAAACATGTTTTTTTCCCCGATAATACCTTTTTTGTACCTCTTTTACCGCGCTCTGCACTTATTAATATTTTTCTGCTTTCTTTCTAATCACTATCTGTCTCCTGGGTGGTGTCCTTGCATTATTGTATTCCTCCTCTGCTCTCTACTCTTTGCTTTAGTGCTTCAATGCTCCTTGTGAGTAGGAATGCACTTTATAAATATGGCATACATACATACATACATACATACATACATACATACATGGTAAGCGCATCTCAGCATATTATTCCTATAATCCATTCATTCCTTAATTCATTTCATATGTTCCCCTCCCAAGATTTACTGATCATCCTTTAGCGCACATGATGTATGATGGAAAATAAAAATGAAAATTATATGGGAGTTCTCTAGGCATAGATGTAAATGAGATCTCTATCTTCAAAAAATCCAAATTCCTACTTGGGTCAAATCTTAAAATACCAGGGTAATCTACCCCTCAATAGTCTATATTAGAGCCCCATGTATCGAAACCATATAATTACATTAGGTTCAAAATACAAGAGGGCCATATTATGTAGATGTACCATTAATATATGGGCTAGTATGTTACTGTTCAACCATTCTGTTAGCTTGCTCCTCAATGATCAATATTAAAACCCATTATCAAAATCACACCTATTCACTGGATTCAAAGTGCAAAGTATTGTAATATGTGGCCATGCAATTAATGCATAGAGTTGATATATTGCAGTTCAACCCACCTTAATCATGGATAGATCACATCAATAACATCCAAAGTGCAAATATGCTATCATGTGAAAAGTTCTAACTGGAAATACGCAATATTGTGCAAAAAAACATCAATTGCATTCATTGGATTCAAAATGCAGTGGTATCATAATATGTGGCCACACAATTAATGCATAAAGTTGATATATTGTAGTTCACACCACCTCAAACATGGATAAATCTGTAGCCCGCATCAATCACATTCAAAGTGCAAATATGGTATCATATTGACAGTTTTAAGTGCAAATGCGGAATAATGTGCAAAGAAGCATCAAAATCTCATAAACGTAATTTCACTGGTGGACATACAATTCAGCATCCACATTGTGTCCATGGGAAGCCTCCATTCCCAGCATCTTTATCAACCTTGATTCATCCCCTTGCAATATTTTCACCCTATCAGGGTGAGCCTTGATGTATTTAATTCCATAATAATATTTAAAAGTGGAGAGGGATCGAGCATGATGCTTTTCAAAGTGAGATGCCATGGAATAAGTTTTGTCACCATTCACAATGGCTCTTATATGCTTGAGGATTCTGACCTTTAACTTTTTGGTGGTGCTCCCTACATATAGTTTGTTCCATCCACACTTTAAAATGTAAACTACATAACTTGAGCTACTGATAATTCTATCCAGGATCAAGACATTTCACACTTATTCACTGGAAAAACCAAAGGTGAAAGGGACATTATAGTTAGGAAATCGAATTAAGAGAAACCATAGAAATTAACTTAAAAAGATAAATGTTTAAGGGACGTTATAGTTAGGCTCACATTTTAAAAATGCAAAAACATATACATTTAGCAGTTATGGTTAGAGTTATTTCAAGTGATTATAACTTGTGCCCTAAGGTAACTGTAACTTGCACCCTGCCATGCATTTTTCTGCTCAAAAATATTACTGCAAATATTCCACTGATAATATCAATGATGTTATCAAAAATGTCATGAGTGTTGCAATATATGGGGTATTTAGCTGTGCATGGTGAGGGCACCAGGCCAGATCCTACTACCAAACCACTATATCCACCTAACCCTGTGTCACACACGGCCTTTGGCTGTGCATGGTGGGGTTGGCTCTCAGCAACAGTTGAAAACAAAGTACTCACTTGTCATAGTCACTACTTCAGATATAGTGCTAAAAAAAAGCAAGGATGCAAACACCCTCATGAAAGTTTATAGATAACTTTTCAAGGTGAAAATGCAGAGAATAAGCATTTGATTTGCCTTGATCATGCGCAGAGATTAGGATGATTAGTACTTTACAGAAGTGGACATCGAACTTGGGCACCTGCTTTGTTTATATTTGTAAGTACTTCCTGCTGAGGTTTAATTTCTCTGAAATGAACATTGTGCCAGAAGGAATCCTGACATGCAAATGTATCTAATAATAGACACCATTTTGTGAAAAATGCCTACTCAACTGGAATACTTTGTACTGGCTAATTTGTAAGTGCTATCTCTTTGGGTAAATGTATAGTGCATCTCCTACACTACAGGACGTTGAGGAAATGTCTTCAGTGTCCTTGTGTGTCTGTAACTTTGTCAATGTGATTAATTCTCGAGCAGCTTCATCAGGTAACTTCACAAGGTGGAGCTGCAGAGAAAACACAATTGGATGACTTGGGGATCACGGGGGCCTTTAGTCTCCTGTGGGAGGTGGCATTGCTCTTGCAAGCAGGGAGCTGCTTTAAATAGAAGCTCCCTGCTTGAGGGAGCAATGTTTTTATCTCCTTCCCTGCATGCAGGTTAGAGTGCTGGGATGGTGATCAAAATTCCACTTTAAGCAAGCTGGAGCTGTTTTACAGCTCCCGCTTGCTGAAAGCAGAATTATGTTTGCTTTTGCTTGGCGGGATATGGCAGCTCCCACCAAGCAACAGCAGACAGCTGCCTCCCAAGGGTGGGCACCTGAGAAGATAGCAGGAGCCGGCCCTGGAGGGGTAGCGGTCTCCAGGGCCATGCATGGCTCTACAAGGAGGACCACACAGGCCTCCACCATCATTTCAGTTTTTGCCCAGGGAGCTGGTGGTCCCCCGATCCACAATGGGCCCCCTTCTTATATCTATTTTTAGCCCTAGGAGGTGGTGGTCTTGGGGGTGTTCTGTAGCATCCCCCTTTTAACTATTTCTGTATGTTTCCCCGTGGAGTACTTCCTAGACCAGAGGGGTTCTGCAGGACCCCACCTATTAAATTTATATCTTGCCCCATGAAGTTGGTGGTCCTCAGCGTTGCGGGGACTGCTTGGTCCTCCTGCATACTTTCTACATATTACCCACTGAAAAAAATGGTCACTGGGGCGTGGGAAGGCTGCATGGTCCCTGTTGCAAATGGCCTTTCTGCAGGGTCACCCCCAAACCTTTTGCCTTTGACCTAATTTTGCTGGCTATAGGACTCTGTGCACTTTACCACTGCTAATCAGTGCTAAAGTGCATATGCTTTCCCCCCTAAAACATGGTGACATTGGCTCATACTCAATTGGCTTATTGAATTTACATGTAAGACCCTAGCAAAGTGCACTACATGTGCCCATGGCCTGTAAATTAAATACTACTACACTTAAGTAGCCCTTAACCATGTCTCAGGCCTGCCACTGTAAGATCTGTGTGTGCAGTTTCAATGCCACTTCGACTTGGCATTTAAAAGTAATTGCCAAGCCTTAAACTCCCCTTTTTCTACATATAAGTTACCCCTACGGTAGGCCTTAGATAGCACATAGGGTAGGGTGCTATGTAGGTAAAAGGCAGGACATGAACATGTGTGTTCTATATGTCCTGGTAGTGTAAAACCCCTAAATTAGTTTTACACTGCTGTGAGGCCTGCTCCTTTCATAGGATAGCATTAGGGCTACCCTCATATACTGTTTGAGTGGTAGATTCTGATCTGAAAGGGGTAACCAGGTCGTATTTAGTATGGCCAGAATGGTAAATCCTGCTTAATGGTGAAGTTGGATTTAATATTACTATTCTAGAAATGCCACTTTGAGAAAGTGAGCATTTCTCTACACTTAAATCCTTCTGTGCCTTACAATCCACGTCTGGCTAGGTTAGTTGACAGCTCCCTTGTGCATTCCACTCAGACAACCCCAACCACAGGATGCTAAGTCACACCTGCACACATCTGCATACTGAATGGGTCTTTCTGGGCTGGGAGGGTGGAGGGCCTGACACTTACATTTGAAAGAACAGTGGCCTCACACAATGGACTGTCAAACCCCCTAATGGTAGACAGAATTGAACTGAAAGGGGACTTTGTGCACTTCTAAGCCACTCCTTGAAGTCTCCCCCACTTCAGAGGCACATTTGGGTATTTAAACTGATCTCTGACCCTACAAACTCAGACACTTCTACAGATACTTCTGCAGATACTTCTTGATAAGATACCTACTGGGAAAGGAACTCTGAACCAAAACCTGCAACCTGCTAAGAGAAGCTGCCTGGCTGCCCAAAGGACTCATCTGATTGTTTGCTGTAAAGGACTGCTGCCTTGCTGTTGCCCTGCTGCCTTGCTGCCCTCTGGCTCTGCTGAGAAGTGTTCTCCAAGGGCTTGGATTGAGCTTGCCTCCTGTTTTCTGAAGTCTCAGGGCCAAAAAGACTCAGGGGGTCATTACGACCCTGGCGGTCGGTGGTAAAGCGACGGTAAGACCGCAAACAGGCCGGCGGAAAAAAAATGGAATTATGCCACTTCACCATTCCGACCACCATGGCGGTGAAGACCGCTGGGCTGGAGATTACGGTCTCCAGCCCGGCGGTCGTCACTAGACCGCTGACGGTATCAAGACCCTGCATACCGCCATGGATCTTGGGTGGTTGGGAACCGCCATGATATCCATGGCGGTAGACACTATCAGTGCCAGGGAATACCTTCCCTGGCACTGATAGGGGTCTCCCCCACTCCCCCCCATGAGTCCTCCCCCACCCCCCCACCCCCCTGTCACCCCCCAAAGGTGGCACAACACAACCCCGAACATGCACATATGCACAACCCTACACGCACACACCCTCAACATGCACATATACACACCCCTACACGCACACATACACCCCGACAACACATACCCACACACATACAAACAGACATGCACACCGTCCGACCCGCACACATTTCCCATACACACAACCCCCCCCCGCACGCATACACTGACTCACACACACCCTCTACACTCTCACAAGCAGGCCCCCATGCACGCACACAACACCCCCCCACTCCCTTCCCTAATGGACGATCAACTTACCTTGTTCGTTGATCCTCCGGGAGGGGACGGGATCCATGGGGGCAGCTCCGCCACCAACACAACGTCACCAGAACACCACCACTCCGAATCATGGGACGTGGTTCAGTGGGTGGTGTTCTGTTGACATGGCAGTGGAGGTTGAGCAACCTCCACTTTCCCGCCGTCCGCCAGTATGGCTGCTGGCGGCTTTCCGTACAGTGGGCTGCCAGCGGTCATAATACGCGGCGCGGAAGACCGCCACCACTGGCGGTCTTCAGCACGGCGGTACCTCGGCGGTCTTGCGAAAAGACCACCGAGGTCATAATGACCCCCTTAATCTCTGCAAAGAACTCCTTGTGTGGTGAAAATCGACACACAGCCTGCCAGAATCAATGCACAGCCTGCATCGGCGTGAGAAAATCACCGCATGCCAAACCAGAACGACACAGCCCCCCTCCCCGAGTGGAGATCGATGCAGCTCCAGCTCCAGCATTGCAACCAGAACTTTGACGCACAGCCCACTGGATCGACACCTAGACGAGCCAGAATGATGCAGCCCGACTGCCTGCGAGGGGAATCCACGCAGTGCCTGCCGTGTGACAGAAATTTCCCTGCGTTGCCCACTGGATCGACGCAGCTACTGTGACTTCGTCCTACATGTCTAGGATTTCTCTGCATCGTCCCCAGGGCATCCAAATACCCCACAACCCAAAGAGGATCCCAGTCTGCGTGCCGGGAATGGACGCAAAGCCCTTGTTGCGAGGAAAAGCATTGATGCATCGTCTGTGTGAACCCGGCAAAACCGACACAAACCTCCCTGTTTTCCACGCATCTCCTCCTCTGCAGTCCTTTGCGGATAATTTAGAAGCAAACTAGTTACTTTGTGCTTGCAAGAGACACATATTGCTTTTTAAGAATTAAAGACTGTACTTTTCATCACAAAAGTGATATCTCAACTTGTACTTTTGACCTTATTCTACTCAGATAAATATTCTATATTTTTCTAAACCTGTGTGGTGTATTTTCTTGTTATTTATACTGTGTTGTTGCATGATTTATTGCACAAATACTTTACCCATTGCTTTCTAAGTTAAGCCTGACTGCTCAGTGCCAAGCTACCAAAGGGTGGGCACAGAATAATTTGATTGTGTGTGACTTACCCTGACTAGCGAGAGTGTCCTTGCTTGGACAGAGGGTAACCTGACTGCCAACCAAAGACCCCATTTCAAGCAGTCCCCCATAGTTATAAACCATAGCCCAAGGGAAGTAGTGGCCCCCGGGACTTCTAAAAGTGCCCCTGCAATGCAGTTTTTTCTTCATTAATTTGACTGCCAATGCTTCATTTATATTTTTAATAGTGTTATAGAAGTTGTCATGAATTCTGTAATATCTGGGGTAAGTGCATGGCGAGGGCACGAGTAATAGTTACCTTAGGACACAAATTATAGTTACTTGAAATAACTCTAACTATAACTGTTGAATTTCTATGGTTTTGTACGAGTATATTTCCTGTACCCTTTGTTTTTTTTCAGTGAATTTCTAAGTTTTACAATCATATTTCATAAGTATAACGTCCCTGTAACCTTTGTTTTTTTCAGTGAATTTATATGTTTATTTTAACCTAAAGTAATTTTGATTACTATTCGTTAATCCAACCACCACCATGCACAGCCTTTGGCCGTGTGCGGTGGCCTTTGGCAAGTCCCTGCAGCCCACCCCATAACCACCCAACTCTCTATGGGAGTTGGCTGCAGGGTCTGTCTCTCTGGGTTTGAGAATAGGTATAAGAGGGTGTCTCTGGGTGTGAGAGTGGGTGTGAGAATGTCTGTCTGGGTGTGAGAGTGGGAGTGTGAGGGTCTGAGTTGGCCTGTGAGTGGATGTGTGATGGTCTGAGTGGGTCTTTGAGTAGGTGCATGAGGGTGAGAGTGGGTGTGTGAGTGGGTACATGACTGGCTCTGAGTGGGTCTGTGAGTGGGTGTGTGAGGGTCTGGGTGTGAGTGTGAGGGTCTGAGTGTGTCTATGACTGGATGTGTGACTTGTGAGTGGATCCATGAGTGGGTGTATGAGTGTGTGAGTGGGTGTGCAAGTGTCTCAGTGGGTCTGAATGTGGGTATATGACTCTCTGTGTGGGTCTGTAAGTGGGTGCATGAGTGTCTGAGTACTTCTATGAGTGAATGATTTAATGTTTGAATAAGTCTGTGATTTTAATTTTTACATTTTCTTGCCATTATTCGCAAATTCATTGCAACGTTACACAGGGGGCCACTCTGAACATCACAACGTATTTGCGAATATCGTCCAGCATGACAAATATATTTTTAAGGTCATAATTTGACCCTCAAAGACCCCAATATCACAGCCCTGGGGTCAGGGTACCTCCACCCTGAATCATCATTCCACTTTTCATTTAATTTTTCATCCCCATTACCTAAAATGGCGGTGCAACTTTCTGGTCAGGTTGCAGTCAGCCAATCACAGCAGTCCTGGTGGCACATGCATTACTACACACATTTTTTTCTATCATTTGTGAACAGTGAGGCAGAACCACTGTTCATAATATTCACAAACAAAAAAGCTAAATGGGCTGCTGTATCCTCAAAGGCAGACATAAATTAGATGGGTAGGGCAGTATGCAACTCCCCCTAGGTAGCACTATGAACCTCAAAATCAATAATAATCTACCACAAGATGGAGCTTGCACAGTAAGGCAAGTAACCTAACACCATGAGAACAGAACAAGAAGACCAGTTTCCGATATTCTCTGTCAGGTTTTACAACAGATGATGCTAAGGACCACCAGTTCACCATCAGAGGGGACCCTCAGGATCAGGGACCTTACAAACATTTGTTAAAAACAAAAAAACAAGGTATTTTCAGGGAATTTGTAAAAATGCATGGGGTGGAATAGCTGTATAGTCTGTTGTGAACTTCCATTGTTTTAATCAATCAATCAATCAATCAGTGTTTGTAAAGTGCAGCTACTCACCCGTTAGGGTCTCAAGGCGCTAGTGGGGGAAGTGTAGAGTGTACCGGTGAGGGGGATTAAAAAAGCCATGTCTTCAGTTCCTTCGTGAAGTTGGGGAGGGAGGTGGTTTGTCTGATGTGGATGGGTAGGGCGTTCCAAGCGGTGACTGCGCGATAGGAGAAGGAGCGTCCTCCTGTTCTGGTTTTCCTGATGAGGGGTACTTCTGTGAGAGAGAGCTGGGCTGAGCGCAGGGCCCTGTGGGGTACTTGGAGGTTGTCGCTGGTTCAGGTAGGCTGGTCCGGTGTTGTGGGGGGTTTTGTGTGCGTGTCGGGTAGGTCGAGGATCAGTCTGGCAGCGGCGTTCTGGATGTTTTGCAATTTGCGGGTGAGTTGTTTGTTGATTCCGGTGTAGAGTGCGTTGCCGTAGTCTAGTCTGGGGGGGGTGAGGGCATGTGTGATGGTCTTTCTATGTTCAAGGGTGATCCATTTGAAGGACTTGCGTAGGAGGCGGAGGGTGCGGAAGCAGGTGGAGGTGACTGAGTTGATTTGATCAGGGTACGGGATGATTCTGAGATTGCGGGCTTGGCTGCTGGGGGTGGGCTGGTTTTTGAGGGTGGGTGGCCACTAGGAGTCGCTCCATGCGTTGGGATGAGGGCCCATGTTAAGTACTTCTGTCTTGTTTGTGTTGAGTTGAAGGCAGCTGTCTCTCATCCAGTTGGTGACTGCTTTCATGCCTTTATGAAAGTTGTGTCTGGCCTTGTCTGGTTTGTTGGAGAGGAAGAGGATGAGTTGAGTGTCGTCGGCATAGGAGATGATGTTTATTCCATAGCTTCTGACGAGGGTGGGTAGCATGGCCATGTAGACGTTGAACAGCGTGGGGCTGATGAAGGATCCCTGGGGCACTCAGCAGGTGGTGGGTGCAGGATCTGCGAGGAAGGGGGTAAGTCTCACTCGTTGCGTCGTTCCGGAGAGGAAGGATTAGATCCAATTGAGGGGCTTGTCTCTGATGCCGGCTTCGTGGAGTCTTCTTATCAGGGTATGATGGGAGACTGTGTCAAAAGCTTCCGAGAGGTCAAGTAGGATGAGTGCCGTTGTCTCTCCCTTGTCAAGTAGGGTGCAGATGTCGTTTGTTGAGGCCAGAAGAACTGTTTCAGTGCTGTGGTTCAACCTGAAGCTGGATTGGGAGAAGTTGAGGATTTTGTGGACTTCTAAAAATGTGGTGAGTTGGCTGTTCACTGCTTTTTCAATGAATTTCACTTAAAATGGAAGTAGAGAGATGGGCTTAAAGCGTTTGAGGTCGGTGGGGTCTGCCAAGGGTTTCTTGAGGAGGGGGTTGATCTCAGCATGTTTCCAGTTGTCGGGGAAGGTGGCGGCAGCTAGTGAGCCGTTGATGGTGAGGCGGAGCTTGGGGGTGATGGTGTCTGCAGCTCTGTTGAAGATGTGATGGGGGCATGTGTCCATGGGGACCACGGAGTGTATGGACTTCATTGTTTTCAGCGTATCTTCAGATCAGAGGGGTGTCCAGGTGGAGATTGTAGGTTTGTTGGTGTCTGGGTGCGGAAGGGGGGGGGGGTTCTGTACATTGGTTGTTCTTGTTGAAACTGTTGTAGATGGTCTTGATTTTGTGGTGGAAGTAGGTGTTGATTCTGTCACATAGCTCCTGTGAGGGTGGGATGTCCATTGTTTCACTGTTGGGTTGGGCGAACTCCTTGATGATGCTGAAGAGTTCCTTGCTGTTGTGTGCTTGTGAAGGCATCCTATCTTGGATAGCCTTCTTTCTGGTGTTTCTGATGAGTTGGTGGTGTGCTGTGGTAGCAGCTCTGAAGTTGTTGTGGGCTTCAGGGGATTTGGTGTTTCTCCAGATTTTCTCGAGGCAGCGTCAAGTGCGTCTTGATTCCCGGAGTTCGGGAGTGAACCAGCTGGCTCTCTCTGCGTGGGTGTTGTTGTTCTTTTTGATGGGGGCTATGGTGTTGGCGCAGTCGGTGATCCATTTGTGAAAGGTGCATGCTGCGGTGTTTGGGTCATCGTTGTGTGTGATGGTGGGGGCGGCAATGGCGAGGGCGGCGGTGAGCTGATCGTCGGTTGTTCTTGTCCAGTTTCTATGCGATGGCTGGAGTTGGGGGTCTGGTGATGGTGGGTGTGTTGAAGGTGAAGTGGATGCATCAGTGATCTGTCCATGGGAGTTCCGTGGTGTGGCTGAAGGTAGCGGAGGTTACTGTAGTGAAGATGGGATCGAGGGTGTGTCCTGCTGAGTGTGTTGGCTCTGTCACACTCTGTCAGAGTCCTATGTTGTGGAGGTTGTCTAGGAGGGATGCAGTGTTGGGGTCTTGTAAATTCTCAAGGTGGAAGTTGAGGTCTCCTAGCAGGGTGTAGTTGCTGGCTGCGATGGCTTGTGCGGAGATGCAGTCCGTGATGGAGTCGGTGAAAGGTGTGCGAGGTCCGGGGGGGCGGTAGATGATGGTTCCCCTGATGGTGGATGTTGGGCTGGTGTGTAGGTTGAAGTGGAGGTGTTCCATCAGGTTTGTGGCTTCTTTGGAGTCTTCGAAGTGTGTGTTGAGGCGGAGGTTGGATCTGTGGACAATGGCGATGCTGCCCCACCAGGGCGGCTGGGGCAGTCTTTCGGGGCGATCTTATATCCCTGAGGGATGGGGATGACAATGTCTGGGTCTGAGGTGTTGTTGGTCCAGGTCTCGGTGAGGAATGCGATGTCTGGGGTGGTGCTGTCGAGTAGATCCCAGATTTCTGTGGCATGTTTATGGAGCAAGCAGACGTTGAGGAGGATGCACTTCAGGGGTTTCGGGTTCAGAGAGTTGTTGTAGATGGGTTGTGCTGGGTCCTGGATCTTGGTGGTGGTGCAGGTTTAATGGCAGTGGAGGCAGCTGAAGGGACCTTGTGTGTTACTTGAAGATGCTTGCTTGGAGTTGTTGTTGCGTTCTGGGTTGGGTGCGATAAGTTTTGCTGCTGTGTAGAGGGGGCGGGAGTCAGGACCAGGGGTCCTGCCACTGGTCGCGTTCAGGTCACGGACAGGCACAGATGGGCTTGCCTTAGGCACACCCGGGCAGAGGCCGCCATTAAGTAGGGAGGGGGGAGGAGAGGATAGCTGGGAGGTGAGAGCGGGAAAGGGAGAGAAAAAGGGGGCAGGGCCCCTGGGGCAGCAGCAGTAGAGATAGAGCACAAGCAAGAGGAGGAGGGTGGTCCAGCAGGGGCAGCAGTGATGGGGGAGTGGGAGAGGGGGGAGAGCAAGAGTGAAGAGAGAGAGAGCAGAGTGAGGGTAGAAAAACGAGGAAGAGAGAATAAACGCAGAAAGCAAAAGACACAAAAGGAACATCACATAAAGAGTAAAAAGAGACAAAAGAAAAAAGAGGAAGAGGGCAGCCTAGCAGAAGAGCAGAGCTCTCCCATTAGACACCAGGAATGATGCGCAGGCAGAAGCCTGCAGGTGGAGGAAGGCCTCAAACTCCTGACGGAGGTCAGAGCTCAAAGAACGGAAGGGCTTCACTTGCCCGGTGGAGCTATGAGGTGGCACCTACCATGCAGTGGCTGCCATTAAGTGGGAGGGAGGACAGCTGGGAGTCGGGAGCAGAGCAGGAAACAGCACAAAAAAGGGGGCTGGCCACAGGGGCAGCAGCGGTGGGGGAGTCAGAGGGGGGAGAGCGAGACGAGAGTGAAGAGTGAGAGAGCACAGTGAGGGGAGAAAAACAAAGACGAGAGAACAAAAGCAGAAAGCCATAGACACAAAAGGAATAGCACATAAAGAGTAAAAAGAGACAAAAGAAAAAAGAGGAAGAGGACAGCCTAGCAGAAGAGCAGAGCTCTCCCACTAGACACCAGGAATGATGTGCAGGCAGAAGCCTGCAGGTGGAGGAAGGCCTCGAACTCCTGACGGATGTCAGAGCTCAGAGAACAGAAGGGCTTCACTTGCCCGGTGGAGCTATGAGGTGGCACCTAACATGCAGTGGCTGCCATTAAGTGGGAGGGAGGACAGCTGGGAGTCAGGAGCAAAGCAGGAAATAGCACAAAAAAGGGGGGCTGGCCACAGGGGCAGCAGCGGCGGGGGAGCGAGGGGGGGAGAGCCAGAGTGAAGAGTGAGAGAGCGGAGTGAGGGGAGAAAAACAAAGACGAGAGAATAAAAGCAGAAAGCCATAGACACAAAAGGAACAGCACATAAACAGTAAAAAGGGGCAAAAGAAAAAAGAGGAAGAGGGCAGCCTAGCAGAGGAGCAGAGCTCTCCCACTAGACACCAGGGATGATGCGCAGGCAGAAGCCTGCAGGTGGAGGAAGGCCTTGAATGCCTGACGGAGGTCAGAGCTCAGAGAACTGAAGGGCTTCACTTGCCCGGTGGAGCTATGAGGTGGCAGAGCAGTTCAATGACTAGGTCAGTGAGGTTGCTCATCCTACCATGCAGCGGCCACCATTAAGTAGGGGGGGGGGAGAGGACAGTTGGGAGGCAGGAGTGATAAACGGCAGGGCAGCAGCGTCAGGGATAGTGCACACGAGAGAGGAAGGGGTAGGGCTGCAGGGGCAGCAGTGGCAGGGGAGTCAGAGATAGGGCGTGGAAGAGTGAAGAGAGATAGAGAGCAGAGTGAGGGGAAAGCAACAAGGAAGAGAGGGAAAAAGCAGAGAAAGCGAAAGGCAAAAAAGGAACAGCACACAAAGAATAAAAAGAGGAAGAAAGAGGAAGAAAGAGAAAAGAGGCAGAGGGCAACCTAGTAGAAGAGCAGAGCTCTCCCGCTAGACACCAGGGATGAGGCACAGGCAGAAGCCTGCAGGTGGAGGAGAGCCTCGAACTCCTGACAGAGGTCAGGGACATAAGGGCTTCACTTGCCGGTGGAGCTACGTGGTGGCAGATCATTTCACTGATCAGGTCAGTGAGCTTGCTCATCCTACCGCGCAGCAGCCGCCATTGAGTAGGGAGGGGGGAGAGGACAGCAGGGAAGCAGTTGTGGGAAACAGCATGAAAAAGGGGGCGGGCAGACAAAAGGTGATAACATTTTCTTTCAATTATTGACATATGTCTAAAACGAACTACTAAAACTTTCACTGTACTTGTCAAATACATTGGAAGTCTGCGAGGCAAAGGGTATGGCACCCTTTCTTGAGAAAGTGAACACGTTGGGAAAAAGGGAATTATTCTCAGACTCCTCACACTCACAGGCTCAAAAGGAAGGTAACGATTGGTTTACAAGACAATGAGTTGGCCTGAAATTTGTGCCACGGCCTTTTGTGAAGTTATAACGAGGCTTTACACGTCTTCTACTGATTGTGGTATAGACTTGAAGTTAAGTCAATGTTGAGCAGTTGCAATATAAAAAAGCATGACACCATAACAGTTTATTCATAGTATGGTCTGAGTACCCATCTTTCAAATGAAAGGATCCAAACAGGGAGATTGTTATCATAACACCTAAGCAGCTAGCAGAAGTAATTAGGTAAGGACTCAACCTAGTGAGAAAAGAATAACTGTTCTATCCTACACAAATCTATCTTGCATCCCATAGGCCTGAATTCCTTACAAACCTGCTGAACGCTAGAAGACATCTTCTTTTGCCTGCTAACTAGTACACAAAAGCCCATTCACATATACTGTGCTTTCACCGGACACTTCCAGAATTGCTTTCTGGGATGCCCAGAGATAATGTGGTATCTAGAAATGGACAACATTAAATTGCCTTTTTTTAGCTAAAGTCCACTGGATGACACCCATTAAGCACTGAAGCTTTTCCTCAGACAGTCTTGACTTGCCGTGCACAGTGTCAAACTGAATGTCTGAAAGGAACAGAACTCTGAAAGGCCTTACATTCTGGTTAAGTGTCAAATGGACACAAAAAGAGTGGGGCAACAAGTACAGGACCATCAACCAATCAATTGACTCTGCAAGCGCGCCTGGTCCTTAGTAAGTAAACTTACACGGGGACACGTATAGGTTGATGAACCTTTTGAATCGCAGGGAGTATCCTAGTCATCCAGCAAATACTGACTCTATAATCAAAATCAATAATCAAGAAACATTCTATAGGAAAACAACTCTAATCCATCTACCATGAATAACCACAACTCAGTAAAGGAGTCAATCAAGTTTGTATTTCCCTATTGATTATATTACTAATTCATTGGTTAGCTCAATGTTTAATCAATCCACTTAATTATGAATTCATTAATGAGAACATCATAACATGACTTGAAGAGAACATATGCAAAAAAGCACCTACATATTGTCAAAAGGATACCAGCATTAATAGCAGAGTTCAGAAAATAGCTTGTCAGTCATTTGTCACTGTCAATTGTCACCCTTAACAGCCTACCTAACCACAATTAGCATCAGCATGTGGGCCTTCATGCAAAACAATTTAGAGAAAAACATTAATTTGGAAAAAATCTATTGAGGATTCTATAATCAGCGCAGTTGGTGCCTAGAAAAAAGGCACAAAGAGTCAGTCACATTTTCATAGCTACCTATCCAGGATAGATCAGCAACAAGTCAGTCTTCGTCTTCAGGTCATCAATTAGTCAGCCACGCATCAGGCTCACAAAGTATGAGCCCAATGACAGAACCTTGGACAGCGTCTCCTGACGTAATCAATTCTCCCCTCACATCTGAAGTTCTAGCCCCTTATCATGACTTTTTATTAGGGCCTCCCAGTCCATCCCCCTAATTCCTAATTGGCCAGTCAGTCAGCAGATATGACTTTAACCTATAGTATTTGTTTACCAAATCTACCAATTTTAATATCAGCTTGTTCACAAGATGCGGATAGGTCCGCTATACGATATCTCCATCATCCGGCTCTTCAGGTATCGAAATTGTTGCATGTTCCTCTTCAGTCAGTGCCTTCATTGTTCAAGTCCTGGGAAAGTACATTTAACCTACTCTACACATAATTGTATCAAATTGTCTTCATCATCTTCTGTCCACCGGTACATTGCAGAACATTCTAGCTAAGAAACTTTAACATCGGGTGAGTCAAGGACAGTTCGTAGCAGCTTCTTTACAAACGCGGTTATTGTTTCTGCTCCCTGTGTGCGAGGCCTAGGAAGACTAGGCCTTAAGTTCCGCTAAGTTAACACTACAAATTAAAGTAAAACATAGGTTATACATTTCAATATGATGTATTACTACATTTTTCTCATAGATTTTCATTTTTTCATACAGTTTCAGTTATATTAGTACAATCTCTTATACATGGGTGTCATACCTCGAGGGCACATTTTCAAACATGTGCATTATTTTCTCTACGATTCATTTCTCTACATATATTTCATTATTAGGCACATAAACATCATTAATAATTTTCTTAATTAGCATATCTGTTTCAACAGTCCCTCCTCTGATGACTAACTATGTCATCACACCTTTCTTTACCAACACTTCACAATTCCGTCTCTGCTGTATCTTGTCTTTTTCTTAAATTTTCCCTATAGATTCTTCCTCTACGTTGTTCTTCTCTCCTCTGATTATTTTTAGATCTCCTCAATTTTATTCTTTGCCATAATTTGCATATGCCCCATAATCCTAATATACAAGCAATCACAATTAATATTCCCTTTACAATTTTCAATAATACCCCATTCCAAATTTGACTTAACCAATTGCCTACTGAAGCAAATCCTTTTCCAACCTTTTCCCAAACCCCTGGTTCCTTCAATTCCTTCAAATCCTCAGTTGAATTAGTTAAATTAGTGAGTAAGGCCCTCATTACAACCCTGGCGGTTGGTGTTAAAGCGGCGGTAATAACGTCAACATGCCGGCGGTAAAAAAAATGGGATCACGACCACAGCGTAAACCGCCAACACAGACAGCCATTTTAACACTCCGACTGTCACGGCGGTAGCATTAAGCAGAGTGGCGGTCACTGCCAACAGGCAGGTGGAAGCCAATGTACTGCCCACCCCATCACAACCCGCCAATCTGCCAGCTTTTCCAGGGCAGTACCAACGCCATCAAAGGAACAGTGGAGACAGTGTTTGGAAGGGAAACCACTCACCACTCGACACTCAACGAAGAACCAGGACGCCATGGAGCCCAAGTTACAGGTACTGCCCATGATGGTCTACCTCCTCATCTACCAAGAATATGAAAGACGGCAGCGATGACTAAGGTGAGTACTGCACCAAGTACACAGGGGAGTGGGGGAGGAAAAAGAGAGTGATACACACATGCAACATGCAACACCCCCACCCTCACCCTCACCCACAACACCATACACACAAACACATGCAGCAACAGTACATTTACACCCCATTACCCCCTGGAAGAAGGCAAGGACAAAAGGAATAGAGTTAAACCAGTGTAATTTTAGAAATAGG
This sequence comes from Pleurodeles waltl, assembly GCF_031143425.1. Lineage (NCBI taxonomy): Eukaryota > Metazoa > Chordata > Amphibia > Caudata > Salamandridae > Pleurodeles > Pleurodeles waltl. The sequence goes on along the minus strand of NC_090440.1, from coordinate 1,187,893,542 downwards.
CAGATCTACGTAACAATTATAAAAACAGTATCTACAAAAATATACAATATGTACATAAGGCCGTACATTGTCCCTTCCAAATATCTGTGGGCCACTGGGCCAAAAATCATGGGCCAAGCCCACACTTGACTCCTGCCTCAATACGGAGAGAACACTGCAGGGGCATCAGGTCAAAAACATGCAGGTACCTCAGGGGGACGGGGAAGGAGGGGCACCTCAGCCGGAAAATGGAATAACGCCACTGCTCCCCGAGGGGGCTCCATGCCCACAGCGAAGTCCTGGGGAGTGCAAGGCCACAGTCTCTCAAGTGGGTGCTTTGTCCACTGCTTGGTCCTGGGACACCCAGGGCATGGTCCTGGGGAGTGCAAGGCCACAGTCTCTCAAGTGGGTGGTTTGCCCACTGCTGCGTCCTGGGAAGTGCAAAGCCACAGTCTCTCAAGTGGGTGGTTTGCCCACTGCTTGTTCCTGGGGAGGACAAAGCCACAGTCTCTCAAGTGGGTGGTCCTCCCACTGCTTGGTACTGGGAGGTGCAAAGCCACAGTCTCTCAAGTGGATGCCTTGTTCCACTGGTTCTGGAGGGGGCCTTGTGCCCAGTCTGCTTCATCCAGCCAAGGATGGGGTGAGTGGATGCCTTTCTACAATGGTTCTGGAGGGGACCTTGTGCCCAGTCTGCTTCATCCTGCCAAGGATTGGGTGAGTGGATGCCTTTCTCCAATGGTTCTGGAGGGGGCATTGTGCTGAGTGATGCAGAACTTGGGTTGGGGCAGTTCACATTCCCCACCTGGGTGTCTGAGGCACAAGATTTCCAGGGACCAGGTTGCATGATAGTCCATGGAGGCAGGGCTAGTCCAAACTGCGGGGCCTAAGGCTGAAAACTGATGGTGTTGCTGGTGCTGGTGGGGGGGCTGCCAGTGGTGGTGGGAGGCTCCAGCCCATCTCCTGCAGCCTCAGACGGCCACCAACTGGGGCTGCTGGAGCAGGTAGTAGTCCTACTGTCAGCGGTGCAGGTGGCGGTGCAGGTGCCGGTGCTGCCAGTGGTGGAGGTAGGCCCCACCCGTTCTCCAGCAGCCTCAGATGGCTGCCCACTGGGGATGCTGCTGCTGACAGTAGTGGTGGCAGCGGTGGTGCAGGTGGTGGGGCTTGCAGCCGAGCCTGCGGCGGGGCTGCTGGCGTTGCTGCCCGCGGTGCAGGTGGCGGGGCTGGCGGTTCTGCTGGTGGGCACCAGGCCTTCACCTGCAGCCTCCGACAGCTGAAGTGCCTTGCCTTGGGTTTTCTGCCCCTTCCTCCCATTGGAAGATGCTGTAGTGACATTGGCTCTGACAGCTGGAGTTTTGGAGGAGGCCTTGCTGGGTCTTGCCCTTTCTGCATGTCGTCCCCTTCTTCACCTTGGCAGGTGGCGGAATGGTTTGGTCCTTTGCAGGGGTTGGTGACACACTGGCTGGCCTGACGGGTGCACCCTTTGAGTCTCTGGGGGTTGGAGGTACCACAGCGGATGCTAACTTGGTGCCTGAGGTGCTGGCCTGGGTTCTGGACACCCTGGCCGGAGAGGAAGGACGGGGGGGAGGGGTAGGGACCAGGTCAATGTTTGCCAGGAAAAGCTTTTTAATCACACGGGGCAGGAAGAGGGAGAGGGTTTGGGAGTGGAGGAAGAGGGAGTGGTGGTAGGAGGTGTCTGTCTGCTGAGTTTGGGTGAATGTGCATGTGCTGGATGCTGTTGTGAGGTGGATGGCTGTTGGGTGGGTGGGTTCTTGAGTTTGTGTACTTTGGGAGGAGGGGTCACAGACACACTGGGATAGGACACAGGGGACGTGTGAATGGATGTGGGGATGGTGACTGCCAGTGAGGGGTGAGTAGTGATGGGCGTGCTGGTGATGGAGGTAGTGGATGAGAATGTAGTGCATGCAGTTGCGAGTGGAGATGATACTGCAAGGGAGGTGGACGAGGAGGAGGGGGACACAGTGTAGGCAGTGGATGTTGGTGTGTCTGCATGGGTATGCTGCTTGTGTGAGTGCCTGTGGGATGATGTGTGGTGCTTGTGTTTGCCTGAACCACTTCTGTGTGTTGATTTGGGTGAATGCTGGTCTGAAGGTGTGCTTGGGATAGGCTGGGGTTGAGGGGATTGGGACTAGGTGGAGGAAGTTGGAGGGGGGAGGCTAGACACAGGGACAATGGCTGCCATCAGTGCGGAGGCCAGAGCCTGAAATGCTCTCTGTTGGGCCGCCACACCAGAGTGATTGCCCTCCTGGTATGCATTTGTTTGTTGCAAATGCCCTGCTACACCCTGGATGGCATTCAGTATGGTTGACTGCCCAACAGTGAGGGATCTCAGGAGGTCAATAGCCTCCTCACTGACGGCAGCAGGGCATACTGAGGCAGGGCCTGAGGTGCCTGGGGCAAAGGAGAGGCCCACCCTCCTGGGTGAGCGGGCACGGGAAACACGCTGAGGGGATGCTGGGAGGGGGGTGGCGGCTGTACTTGTTGTTGGGGTGGGAACAGAGGTGTCCGCCACCACCAGGGAGCTTCCATCGGAGGAGGAGTAGCTGTCTGTGGTCTCCCCTCCAGTCCCCGTCGTGGTCCTCCCCTAGCCCTCCATCCCACTGGTGCCTTCACCCTCGGTGGATTCGGCCTCCAGGCCCATGTGGGATGCAGCTCCCTCCGTCGCCGGTGCCTCTGCTCCTCCGCCAGATGATACTAATGCACACAAGGACAGGGTGACAAAACAAAAAGGGGGGGAGAGACAGAGGATACGTCTGGTCAATGCCAGCAACACCACTACCGTTGGCGGACACAACACACAGGGAGCAGCCCTATGCACTAGGCCATGCCCAACCAGTTACTAAGATAGTCACCAGCCCATGGGGTACATTGCGTAACGCCATCAGCAGCACACCAGAAACCCACAGGACCCTGCCCAGTAGTAGATGCCCACTAACACTATTGGGGTAGGAGTGCTTCAGAGCCTGCCCAACAAGGGACCTACCCTGCCATTTTTACCCTGGCCTAGGGGCGCCCATAGCCCACGTCGTCCACCCAGGCACCTCTTAACGCGTGCAAAATCAGGAGTCAGATTCTGTGCTCACCCCGTTGTGGCTGCTGTGATGCCTTCAAGCGCCCATCCAATTCCAGATAGGCCACCGCCAGAATGCGGAACATCAGGAGGGTCATGGTGCGACGGGCACCCCTTCCTCGTTGGGAGGCCAGCCCCAGCTGTGCCTCTGCCGTCTTCTTTGTCCAGCGGCGCAGGTCCTCCCACCTCTTGCAGCAGTGGGTGCTCCGCCTATCAAAGACCCCCAAGGTCCGCACTTCCTTGGCGATGGCAGGCCAAATACCATTCTTCTGGTGGGCGCTGACCTGCAGGGAAAAGACAACAGATATGGGAATTAGTCAACCGTCTGGACCATCAGACTCATGGTCCACCAGATCCATCCCATCCCCTGACACACATACATTGTCCACCTTACATGCTGCACTCTGGCCAAGATGCCTCTGCCCCCCTACATGTTGCTTACATACACAGCACACCATACATTCATGGCCCACACATCATGCTCACAGTGTATTCACCTGTTTGTCTGGAGGACCGTAGAGTAACGTGTACTGGGGTAGGACCCCATCCACCAGTTTCACCAACTCCTCCACAGAGAAGGCAGGGGCCCTTTCCCCAGACACATGAACCATTGTCGCTTCCAGACACAGGTCACAGCAGCACTTGCAGTGTAGCTCCTCTCCTCTTGAAGGTCAGGTAGCAAGTGAGTGGATAAATAGAAAATGGCGGTCATGTCCACGGCGGTACGTACCGTCACCACCGGCGTACATCGCCATTGGCTCCTGGAACCCATAGGGCCCAATGATAACCAATGCAAAGTTGCGCCGTGGTCATCGACCGCCTACCGCGAAGGCGCACAACTCCAGCGCAGTTACCTCATTTCCACTCTTTCCTCCTCACAGGTCAGGCATCTGCCATTTCAGGGGGGCACAGGGCATGGCACCTAACTGTGTAACAGCAGACGTTGGCATGGCAACTGACAGTTGGGTTAAAATGTTGTTTCTCTAAAGAAAACAAATCATCATTAGTGCAATAGATATGGGAATATGACCCTCTGCTCACTGTTCTCTTCCATAGGCTTTAACCGCTGAGGCTGAATATGAGATGGCGGCATCCTCTGGTGTACAGACCCCTGGTGGACCTTGCGACAATGGAGGACAGACACATTATCATTACATACAGACTTGATCGGGCCACAATCCTAGAACTGTGTGTCCAATTGGAGCCAGACCTGATGTCAGCTATCCACCAGCACACAGGTATCCCCCCTCTAGTGCAGGTCCTGTCAGTGCTCTATTTCCTGGCAAGTGGTTCATTACAAACAACAGTGGTAATGGCATAAGGGATGTCTCAGCCAATGTTCTCCAACGTGTTGACCAGAGTGTTGTCTTCCCTGCTGAAACACATGCGCAGCTACATCGTGGGGTATTTGGCCACAGTGAAAGCTGACTTTAATGCCCTGGGTCATATCCCCAACATCATTGGTGCCATTGATGGCACACATGTGGCATTTGTCCCCCCTCCCCCTGGAGAAATGAACATGTTTTCAGGAATAGAAAAAGCTATCACTCTATGAATGTGCAGATGGTGTGTTTGGCGGACCACTACATCTCCCATGTGAATGCCAAATATCCTGGCTCTGTGCATGATGCCTTTATCTTGAGGAATAGCAGCATCCCATATGTGATGGGCCAACTCCAGAGACACTGGGTGTGACTAACAGGTGAGCCAAAGGTCCCCACCCAGTATAAGTTGGTGTCTGTATATGGAGTTGTCCCTAAGGGTAAGTGTGTGTCTAACAGTTGTCCCTCGATATTTCCAGGTGACTCTGGTTACCCCAACCTCTCACGGCTACTGACCCCAGTGAGGAATGCCAGGACAAGGGCAGAGGAATGTTACAATGAGGCACATGGGTGTACAAGGAGGATTATTGAAAGGACATTCGGCCTCCTGACGGCCAGGTTCCAGTGCCTCCATCTGACAGGTGGCTCCCTGTACTACTCACCCAAGAAGGTGTGCCACATCATCGTTGCATGTTGCATGTTGCACAACCTGGCCTTGAGCCGCCAGGTGCCTTTTCTGCAGGAGGATGTGCTTGGAGATGGTCTTGTGGACAGTGAGGAAGAGGAGGCAGAGGAAGAAGATTTTGACAACAAAATCAATATAATTCAGCAGTACTTCCAGTGACACACAAGTAAGACACTGTAGGTTCACTTTACATTTTAGTTTTCTGTTGGACGTTGTACATGACAGCCAGATTTCCCCATGTCTATGGCCACTTACTGTACCATTTGGCATCTCTATTTTCAGATCTCTGTGCCCCACTCTGGCTCCTGCTATGTGTACTGCTGCCCACCAAAGGTCATTCCAAAGTATATTTCACTGTACATTTCAGTTTTCAATGCTTTGATAATGTTGTACTAATACATTTGTGAATCATTTGACAGACTCCAGATTAGTATTTGGTCCAAGGGTGCTTATTTAGGTGCTCATGAGTAGAGAGGGATGTGCAATGGGCTGGGCTGATGGTGGAGGAAAGTCCAGGGTAGAGGCCAGTCTCTTGGTATCACAGGTGCATTGTCCAATGGGGCATAGGAAGGGGAGTAATGGCAGTTCAAGGTGGACAGGGTGACAGAGGGGGACTGAAGGGTGACAATCAGGAGAGTCTTATTTCCTGGTGGGGGTCTTGGCAATGTCTCTGGCTTCTGCCTGGATTGCAGGGACCGTTTGCGGGGTGGTTCTCCTTCTGCAGGGGGTGGGGTGCTGGTGGCCCTTTAATCCTGTGGTGGACCTCCTCTCCACTAGTGTCGACGGAGGTGGAAGGCTGTTCATCGGTTTGGCTAGTGTCAGGCACCCGTTGTTGTGCCACTGCCTCCCTCATGGTCTTGGCCATGTCCGCCAGCACCCCTGCATGGGTGACCAGGATGGTGTAAATGTTAGTTAGGTCATCGCTGATCCCCAGGTACTGTCCCTCCTGCAGCTGCTGGGTCTCCTGCCACTTGGCCAGTATCTGGCCCATCGCCTCCTGGGAATGGTGGTATGCTCCCAGGATGTTGGAGAGTGCCTCATGGAGAGTGGGTTCCCTGGGCCTGTCCTCCCCTGTCGCACAGCAGTCCTCCCAGCTTCCCTGTTGTCCTGTGCCTCTGCTCCCTGAACCATGTGCCCAGTGCCACTGTCCCCAGGTCCCTGATCGTCCTGTGTTGGTGGGGTTGCCTGGGGTCCCTATAGTGGTGGACACACTGCGGATTGACGTGTCCTGGGGACAGTGGCATGGGCCCGATGGGTGGGTGCTGTGCTGGTGTTTCCTGAGGGGGGAGGCTCAGTGGTGGGTTGGGACTGTGGCTGGGTACCCGAATGTCCAGCGGTCCCTGATGGGCCTGGTTGGTCATCCTGATCCAGGCATGCAGATCTGCTGTCATCACTGTCGATCTCTTCAGGTGGGGGATTTGATGTAGCTGGCACCTCCTCTCCGATGACATTGATTATGTGTCATGTGGCGATGCAAATGCAGTGTTAATGTATCTGCGTGTGCCATCTTGTGCATGGGTGTGTTTCCCAGTATGGTTGTGATTTCCCTGTCAGCTTTGCCTTGTGTGAGTGGCGATTTTGTGGGCTGGGTGAGCCTCTCTACTGGGCATGCTGTGGTGATGGGTGTCCATGCAGGTCTGTGTTGGGGGTCCATGCTTTGGTGTTGCATGCAGGGCTTGGTATTGGGATGGGTGGGTTGTGATAGTGGGGGTATATGTAAGGTGGTGGAGTGATGGGGGTGAGGGTAGGGGTAGGAGTTTGTGCTGGCATGCAGGTATGTGGGTGAAAGTAATAAAGATTTGACTTACAAGAGTCCAGTCCCCCTGTGACTCCTGCGAGGCCCTCAGGATGCATTATTGCCAAGACTTGCTCCTCCCATGTTGTTAGTTGTGGGGGAGGAGGTGGGGGTCCACCACCAGCCCTCTGTACTGCTACCTGGTGTCTTGCAACCACGGAACGCACCTTCCCCGTAGGTCGTTCCACCTCTTCCTGATTCTTGGGTGCTGTCCCACGGCATTGACCGTGTCCACGACTCTGCCATAGCTCCTTCTTCCTTGCAATGGACGTCTGCTGTACCTGTGATCCGAATAACTGTGGCTCTACCCGGATGATTTCCTCCACCATGACCCTTACCTCCTCCTCAGAAAACCTGGGGTGTCTTTGAGGTGCCATGGATGTGGTGTGTGTCATATGTGTGAGGATGTGTGGGGTGATGTGTTGGGGTGTATGCTGTGAGGTGCATGGATGGTGTATGGGTGATGGTGTTCTGTGGCTCTGATTAAGTGGGTGCTCCTGGCTTGTATCTCTTTGTGTTGGCAATCTTTTTTTTCATTGAAAGGGTTGTGGGTAATGTGGGTGTGTGTTTTATAGCGGTTTGAGTGTGTGGGTGTGGTGCGTGTATGTGTATCAGGTGTGTGTAGTTTGAATTGTCCATTGTGTGTATTTTGAGCGCGGCTGTATGTACCGCCAATAGTTTACCGCGATTGAAAGACGGCAGCGGTGATTCGTGGGTCGTGATACTGTGGGCGTATTCCTGTTGTCGTAACGGTGTGGATTTGGCTATCACCAGTTTATCACTGACCTTTGGTCTGGTGGACTTGTGTGGGTGTCTGTATTGTGGCGGATTTCTCAGTGTGGGTCATAATACCCATAGCGGAATACCGTCAGCACGGCAGTAGACGGCATTTACCGCCACGGTTGTAATGATGGCCTAAGTATTTTATCTTCTTATCATTATTAGGTATGTAAGAGCAGCAATGCCTAGCATTAATCACACTACAGACTCTGCCGTCTTTAGCTAAAAGTATGTATAAAATAAGCCTATTGTGAAGCGTCATAGCTCTGTCCGCAGCTAATTCAGTGTCTAACAGGAGTATTGCCCCCGTAAAATTCGGCAGCATGTTATCCACAATATTAGACAACTAGAATAGGGCAACAAGTACAGGACCATCAACTAATCATTTGACTCTTTCTTACCAATGATCTAGAGGAGAGATTTACCAACTTTTGACGCAATGCAGCATAGCAACCAAAGTGTCTGCATTTCGTGAAAGGAAGAGAGCAGAACAGATCTGAACGGTATGGCTCTGTTTTCCTCTCTCCCTGCTGTGACGAGCCTAAGGCTAATATAAACCAATGCACACACTCTTTCACTATAGTACAAGGGTATGTGTGTTCGATCAAACAAAGGTTGTGTGCTGAAAAGGGACTCTTCCAATACAAACACTATGCTTTAATGCTTTTCACACTTTGCACATGTGTTGTACAATGAAGTACACATGCAATACTGGGAAAATATGAAGAGTTTTAAAACTTGCTCCATACTTATGCCTGCCTCAGGGAGGTGTATTGTGTGCAAATCCACATCTGCAAATATTGTTAAATAGGGATTTGCTCCAAAATCAATGGGTGGTTGAATGGGAACAGTTAGGTACCACCAGTGGAACGCCCCTGGACACAAAGAAACACGAGGTAGCACATCACACCAGTTTGTGTTACTTAGGCCAACTTTTTAACAGACGTCTTGATTTGCATTCAAAAGTAAACATTACTAAAACACTTTGTACTGTGTTTGTGTTACAAAGCAATGCACACTCAACACAATGTTTTGGTACATCTGGGGCATATATCACCAAGGTGGTGCAATTTTCCACCTTTGAGCACCTTTCTGTGCAAGGCATATTCGAGGAAAAGGTGGTGTCTCAAAGCAGGAAGAAGACAGTCCATAAACATGCATTTGTCATAATATAGCTTTTACTAAAACATTCTTAGTTGGGTGTACAGGCAGCAACATACATGCGACTCAATATCTGCCTTTGTGCTAAACTCACCTTCCCCAGCCTTTATGGGGCTCATTCTGAGCCCGGCGGGCGGCGGGCACCGCCGAAAGACCGCACCACGCTCAATAGACCGCGGGGGTCATTTTGACTTTCCCGCTGGGCCGGCGGGCGATCGCCAGAAGATCGCCCGCCGGCCCAGCGGGAAAGCCCCTGCAACGAGGAAGCCGGCTCCGAATGGAGCCAGCGGAGTTGCAGGGGTGCGACGGGTGCAGTAGCACCCGTCGCGATTTTCACTGTCTGCATAGCAGACAGTGAAAATCTTTGTGGGGCCCTGTTAGGGGGCCCCTGCACTGCCCATGTTTGTGGCATGGGCAGTGCAGGGGCCCCCAGGGGCCCCACGACACCAGTTCCCGCCATCCTGTTCCTGGTGGGTTTTACCGCCAGGAACAGGATGGCGGGAAGGGGGTCGGAATCCCCATGGCGGCGCTGCAAGCAGCGCCGCCATGGATGATTCTCTGGCCCAGGGGAAATCCGGCGGGAAACCGCCGGACCCCCTTTTCTGACCGCGGCTTTACTGCCGCGGTCAGAATGGGCACTGAAGCACCGCCAGCCTGTTGGCGGTGCTTCCGTTGCCCGTGGCTCTGGCGGTTTAGGACCGCCAGGGTCAGAATGAGGGCCTATGTTTTTTTTCAATAGATGCATAAGAGGATGAGCACTGTTCCTGCTCTGACCAGTAACTAATAGAGCTCCTCCTATAAGTGTTGAATTATGCAATATGTATCCAGCTGTTTCTGAGAGCAATGCCCGGGTGGATATTATAAAGCTTCCCAGTGAGAGTCAGTAAAATAGACCCACCATTTAGCCCTGTTTAATATATTTTGCTATTTCTTATGTTGCTACATTCAGCATCTCCTGAGTTGATTTATTATGAAATGTGCTTCTACATATCAAGCATATGTTAATTTGAGGCCCTTCTTGAAATGTTGGTGAACTGCTTACCTCTTGCTTATCTTTAAATAGTTGTTTAGACATAGGCATAGCCTGTACAAAAGAATGCGAATTGGACTTTTATTCAGTGTTGTGAGAAATGTTCTTTGTCTACATTGCCACTAGATAGACAATAATCTCATTTTTAATGCTTACGTATGGACAATTTTGGATTTATTAACATATTTTCAACAAATACTGTAATTAATAAAGTGTTTAACAGTATCAAATGTTGATTGGAAAGTAGACTTTACAGAGATGTCAGCGCAGCGCTGCCCAGGGGATTACGAGTCCCCTTCCCGCCAGCCTTTCCATGGCGGTTGAAAGGCTGGTGGGAAGGGGAGTTGCAAGCCCCTGGGAGCCACTGCACTCCCCATGCGCTTGGCATGGGCAGTGCAGGGGCCCTCAGGGACAGCCTCACACTGCTTTTCACTGTCTGAAAGCGCGACGGGTACTGCTGCACCTGTCGCACAGCCGCAACACTGCCGGCTCCATTTGGAGCCGGATCCCATGTTGCGGCCCACATCCCCGCCGGCCCAGCAGGGATGTCAGAATGGACACAGCGGGAGTGCGGACGCATTGGCGGCCGCACAGCGGTTACAACTTGGCGGGTGGTGGTTGCCGCCCGCCAATGTTGTAATGAGGCCCTTTATCTTTACATTTTTATTCATTTGATTGTTTACGAAATGGTACCTACGAAAGTAATGCTAATTGTGCTGGTTTTCGTGAACTGATGCAAATAAATTAAACTGAAACTGAGTGATGTAAATACATCTGCCCACAAGTTTGTTCATATGGCACCACTGTACAACTGATTTTATTTCATAGAACTAGCTGCAGCTGGAGGAAATTGAAGAGAGCTTAAGGACCCAAATATCATCACATACAAGGGTCTACACGTTTTAGCATTTGGAAGCAAAAGATAAAGGGTATACATAAAGGGAAAATGTGGTGGAGTTTAAAATGTTATCTTGTCGAATTTACTAATGGCAGTTTGGGATGTTTTGTGCTAAATGAGTCCATGTATGAAATTAAACTTGGTCTATATTTCTGGAAACTAGGGATTTTGGGTAGTATTGAGATGAGTTAGGGTTACAGGTAGAACTGTGAAAATGATTCACCAGGAACCAGAATGGCAAAATACCCTCCTACAATGTCCGTTGTTCCACAAAGGCAAAACTAGTGGAAATGTGCATCATTTTTTTTCCTTAGCATCTTTGTTATCAAACCCCTGCCATTTTGTGGTTCTAGCCATTGAAAAAAATCACTAATGTATTGAATTCACATGACTCTGCCATAGCATCGTTATGATCACTAAGCAACATAATAATTGTTGGAAATGGGGTCTTTGGATGGCAGTTAGGTTACGCCCTGTTGAAGCAAGGATCCTCACTCTAGTCAGGGAAAAGGAGAATAATCCTCAGTTAACCACTGCTCACCCCCCTGATAGCTTGGCACGAGCAGGCAGGCTTAACTTCAGAAACAAGGTGTAAAGTATTTGTATCAACACACTCTGTAACCCAGAGAACCCACCACAAAAGGACACACCTTATGTTTAGAAAAATAGGTAATATTTATCTAAACAAAACAAGACCAAAATGATAAAAACCTGGCATACACAAGTCAAGTTATGAATCTTAAAAAGAATAAAAGTCTTAGGGGGTCATTATGACCCTGGTGGAAGGTGGAGAACAGGCTGGTGGTCTTTTTTTTTGTATTATGACCATGGCGGTTACAGCCATGGTCATCCGCCGCTTCTCCGTTCCGCCGCTGGGCTGGAGACCTGGGTCTCCAGCCCGGCGGCTGTCACTATACCGCCGGCGGTATTTGGACCCTGCTGACCGCCATGGATTTCATGCGGTTTGAAACCGCCATGAAATCCATGGCGGTGAGCACTATCGGTGCCAGGGAATTCCTTCCCTGACACTGATAGGGGTCTCTGACACCCCCACCTCCACCCGAATCCCTCCCCTACCCCCCACCACCCCTGCCATCCCCCAAAGGTGGCAGGACCCCCCTCCCCTCCCCACCCCGACCCCCAACATAACATCATTCATACACGCACTACACGCATGAAGGCACCACCAACACACATACACGCACACACACCGACATACATGGCAACATCCACACACACAATCAGACATGCACACCCACATTCAAACATACACGCACACATCCATTCAGACATACCTACAGACATACACACACTCATTCCCAAACACACAACACCCCCGCAAGCATACACGCACTCACACACCCCCTCAACATACACACACGCACACCCCTAGGCACGAACACAACACACAACACCCCTCCACCCCCCTCCCCTCACGGACGATCGACTTACCTGGTCCGACGATCCTCCGGGAGGGGACGGGAGCCATGGGGGCTGCTCCGCCGACACCACACTGTCAACAGAACACCACCACGGCGAATCACAGGACGTGATTTGCTGGGCGGTGTGCTGTTGGCGTGGAGGTGGAGCAACCTCCACTTTCCCGCCTCCCGCCCATATGGCTGTTGCCGGCTCTCCGTCCGTAAAAGGACGGAGAGCTGCCAACGGTCATAATAGGCCGAGCGGCAAACCGCCACCACTGGTGGTCTTCCGCACAGCGGTCCCTCAGCGGTCTTGGAAAAAGACCGCCGAGGTCAAAATGACCACCTTAATTCTTTAGAAAACAGTGAGAACGCTGTTAGCACACAAAAGTACCTGGGTAGGATCAAAATAAAGACGTGTGAGCAAGTGTGCGTCGAAAAAGGCCAGCGAAGAGTCGATTTCTCACTTGCAAGTGAGACCATGCATCGTTCCTCCTCCGTTCGGGTCAGCGTGCGTTGTTTCTTGTCTCCCGCAAGAGAGCGATGCATCGATCACAGACGGGAACCTCAGCTCCAGGCAGGCTTAGGCGTTGGTTATTCGCACCCAGCAATGTTGTGTTGAGATCCAGTCACAGGGTGTCAAGAAACTGCACTGCAAGGGGGCTTGCGTCTTTAACAGAAGGCGCTGCTGGTGTTGCATGTTGTTTCTCCAGCTGCGCTGCGTTGATCTCCCAGCCACGATGCAGGTGGAGCAACAATTTTAGGCGCAAGGCTGGCGGAATGTTGCTTATCAGCCGCGAGGCGGTGGTTCATCAAAAGTTTCCCCACGTGGCTGTCTTTGAGTGGATTTCTGTCTTTTTCCTCCAGATTCACCTTTCAAGGGCCCAGAGACAAGTTAGGGCACCACTTGGAAGGGCAGGACTCTCAGCAGAAAGCCCAGGTGCTGGCAGAGAGAAGTCTTGGGTGTCCCTGAGACTTCAACAACAAGAGGCAAGCTCAATTTAAGTCCTTGGAGATTCTTCACCAGTGGGAAGTCACACAAATGTCAGTCTTTGTCCTCTCTCAGGTAGAATCAGCTACTCCAGGCCAACCCAGCAAAGCAAAGTCTCAGGCACTCAATCAATCAATCAATAAATTTATTTTGGCTAGAAAGCCATAAGAGTATCCAATAGACACCATACCATAGTCATACAATAAAACTGTTAAAAAGTAAGACAAAGAGTACCACATAATACATTTAAAAAAAACTAAAATTTCTTCTAAGATAGATTATTAAATCACACAGTTATAAAACAGTACAGGGCAGACATCAAGTTTTAGAACCTTATAAACCTTTGCATCTTAGTTCCAATTAGTAGTCTACTTCTACGTGGAGTGATTCTAATCTAAAATAAATTGTCAAAACACACAATTATGACAATTCTCTAGTTCTTATAGCCCATGCATTTTGTAAATACCTTGCAACTGCAAAAACGACCTTGTCACTTGTATCACTTACCAAAATGCATAACAATGTATTGCATTTCCTTATCCCCATTGATCTACATAGAGGAATAATCCGCTTCTTCCTAGAAGCCAAGTATCTGAGACAAAAGAACATAAAGTGTGCAAGTGACTCTGGTTGCTCGTGGCAGAAATGGCAAAACTCAGATTGTGATCCTCCTTGCTCCACCTCGCAGTAAATGTCTTGAGTGGCAAAATCCCTAGTCTAAATTTAAGAAAAAGGGTTTTAGTATGGGGGGGATTTATATTGTCCATATAGGCCTCAAACTAGGGGCTACTTTTATGATCCAAAAACTGTAGTTTCCTACTGCCTTGGTTTTTTTAGGACCAAGTTTGCACCAAAATAGCCTCCCAATAGCACCTCCTTGTGTGTGCTTTTACTTCCTTGGTCAAATTGCACGGATCTCTCCACACCTCCTCCATTTTAAGGAATTTGCACATGTCTCTATTATATTTAAACCAAGGAATTTTTAATGCACCACCATCCACTAAAAACTCAGCTGTTGCTGTTTGGTAGGTGGACAAGTGTTCGGAAGTCCAAAGGCGGACCCAGTACATAAGAGGTCTTAGAGCAATTTCATTATGGATCTCGTTTAGAGCTTAATCAAATCTAAGGGGTATAAGAGGGGTACTCGTCGGCAGCCGCAAAAAGTTACGCATAAAGCGGTTTTCTACCGTCGGCAAACTTATGGAATTGCAGTACCCCCATAGCTCAGCACCATAAGTTTAAACAGCCACTGCTGCTGCCTTATATACTGTAATAGCAGGTGAAATTTCCCCTTCTGAGATATTACCAATTTCCCTCCCTATCACTGCTGACCTCTGCCTGAGGACAGACAAACTCTTCCCAATCTGTGCTGACCACTATTGGTCACCTGCTAGTCTGATCCCCAGATAGTCAAATTGACTAACTCTCTCTACCAGTTGTCCTGCTATGGTCATTTTCCCTCTAAATGACTTGTGCGGATTAAAAGCCATAAACTTTGTCTTAGTTGGATTTATTTCAAGGCCCCTCTTGGTACAAAAATTAGAAAAAGCATCAAGTTCATTTTGCAGACCCATTGGGGTTCTTGAAATCAATAAGGTATCATCTGCAAACATTAAAAGGGAGACAGGGACTCCTGCTAGCTTCGAGGCATCATGATTACAGTACATCAGCTGATCCACCACACCGCTGATAAAGAGGTTAAACAGTGTGGGAGCCAGAACGCATCCCTGCTGACCCCAGTATCAACGGATATGGCTTCTGTCAGATCTCCACCTTGAGACCAGCGTACCTGGACATAAGTACCCTCATGGAGTTACCTGATCAATCTCAGCAATTCTTTGTCAAGTTGATAGGTCTCCAGAACATTCCACAATAAGTCCCATGGGACCATGTTGAAAGCAGCTTTTAGGTCAATTAAGGCCACATACAAGTGGCTCTTGTTAAGTGTCAGGTATTTCCAGCAAAGGAGATTGAACCTAAACGCCTGGTCTATTGTACTCACTCCTTTCCTAAATCCTGTCTGAAAGTTGGAAAAGATATGAGAGTCCTCTATCCATGTCTGCAGTCTAGTCAGGACCTACTTACAGATTTCTTTTGGCTGACATCAATTAAACTTATTGGTCTGTAGTTAGTTGGTACTTCCCTTAACCCCTTTTTAAAAACAGGGACTATGAGTGCTCCTTGCCATGTGCGGGGAAGTCCACCACCCCTCAGTATCTCATTACTAAGTGCATTTAGATATAAAGACCAAGTTCTGGGTCGAGACACATACAAGTCACCTGGGATACCATCTAGCCCAGGGGCCTTTCCTATGCGTACTGTTTGGAGAGCCAAGGTTGTTTCTTTTAGAGAAAAAAGGTCCAGATAAAATTTAGATGATGTAACTGACCTGATAGTTGGTATATGAGAAATAAAGGGCCCCTTGAATTTTGGTAGAGGAACAACAGTATTGCTTATTTGAGACGCTCTATGTACATTTCCAAAATGTAACACCCAGATTTCTGTCTGGATTGCTGGGTAGTTCTCCACGTTTTGGGAGCGACCTTTTCCTGCCACTAGTTTCCAAAACAGTTTAGAGTCCTTCTCATGGAGAGAATCTACCAACCCGTTCCAATATTTGGTTTCCCACTCTTTTTTGGCATTTTTCAATACTGTTTTGTATGCAGTCCTGGTTGCTCTTATCTCTCAGCAATTCCCTGCCTTCAGTGCTCCCAATAGCTGTATTTCGGCCTGACGGCAGGAGCTGGAGAACCATCTCAGTGGTCTATCCCCAGCTTCTACCCGCCTCCTTACTACCTGGAAATATGGTCTTAGCCAATTGATCAAAGTACTATGCAAATTAATCAGGTCAACCAGTACAAAATCAATATGCTTCAGGGGGAGAAGCGTCGATATAACTAATTTGTAAATTGATAACTGGAAGTTTACATCGTCTTCCACCAATTCCCATTTCACATTTTTATAATCATTTGTCACGGTTAAGACGTTACCCTTTACCCACTTAGTCAGTGTGTTGCAATTAAGTGTGGAAGTTAAAAAGGAAATACAAAGAGCTTGATGATCGCTATCATCTCGTGGAAAGACAACCATATCAATAAGAGAATTCCAGAGTGTATCATCTACTAGGACATAATCTAGGCAGCTCGAATATGGACCTTTTCTATATGGAGGTAGCGCCGGGGTATCTGACTTCGTGTTCCCATTTACTATTCTTAGCCCCTTTACTTTTATTAAGTCCTCTAATAGATCTGATGCTCCCCCTGCTTTCTTTGTTACAACCTGGGCCGGGCCTGATCTATCCTATGGATCTGCAAACTGAATTACTTTTTGCTGGTAGTCATCCTTTTTTTTTTTTTTTTGTCTTTTTTAGTTTCAAAATGTTTTATTAAGAATATATAAGGCGGTACATACAGCATATAAATAAACTGTTTAGCTTTCAAAACATTGTTTTCGTTCTTTTACCACAATTATTTCCATTGTGGGCATATATACATGTACTGTCAGGCAAGTAAAAAATTCCCAGTTGCATAGTTGAGTTTTGTACCCTTATTTTAAAGAAAAAAGTAAGACAGGTGGGGGGGTAAGGGGAAGGAGGAGCGAGGGTAGGGTTGTGTGGGGGGGTTGATCTTGGTATAGGGGAGAGATGAAATTGTCATATGAAATGAGGGGTGGGAGGGGAGGGGAAGAAAGAGGAAGGGTAATCGCCGGGGGGATGTAAGATGGAGAGACTCGGGGTAGGCGGGGGGTCTTTGTATCCTGAGACTAGCTTGTTCAGGCCGAAGAGTAAATCATTCTGTACTTCTCCGTCTGTAGCAAGTTATTATCTAGGGGTAGGTAGTGTATATGTTAGATATGGTGAGGTCGGTTAGAGAGCGTCTGCGTCTTATATGAGTTGATTTCTCCGTCCTTGTTTGTGTTAGGGAGCAACTTGTATTATTAAGATGGGTAGTTCAGGGTCTCGAGCATATGTCAAAATTAGAGGCCTGTGAGTTGTTAGAGAGAGAGAAAAAAGAGAGGAAGGGGAGAGGAGAGCGTAGCTAGAGAGAGAGAGAGAGGGGACCATAGGAGATTAAATATGTTTCCAGGGTCTAGGGTTCTCAGAGGGTGATTGGTAATTGATATTCCCTAATCATTGATCATTGACCATTGATCATCCGTTGGTCATCCACCAGCCGCTTCATGGTCTCGTCAAGAATGGGCGCCAGACTTCCGCAAATAGTTCTGCTTGGTCCTGTAGGTTATAAATCACTCGTTCATGGGTGGCCGTTTGATACATGGCCGTCATCCATTCTATCGGTGTGGGGCCAATGCTAGATCTCCAGTGCCGGAGTATGCATATTTTGGCCGTGGCTAGCGCCGTGTGGATTATTCGTTTATGTGTCCGCGATAGGAAGGGATACGGGCGAATGTCATGTAGAATGCTGGCGGGGTCAATTTTGGTATCTGTATGAAGTCCGATAAGGCGAGGTGTACCGCGTCCCATAGGGACTGTACTGTTGGGCAATGGCATAGAATATGGAGTTGGTCGCAATAGGGCTTTGTACATCTCCAACAGTTCGCGTGCGGTATCAACCCTGCCCTGAAGAGTTTCACGGGGGTCCAGTACCACCCCTGAAGGATTTTGAATAGGCAACATTTCAGGCGTGCTTCACGTACGCCCCTGTCGAGGGCTTCTAGTATGTCTGGCCATTCTTCATCCGTGTAAGTTATCTCTAGTGTGTCCTGCCATTTTAGGCGTAGTCGTTCAAGAAGAGGCTGCGAGTAAAGGTGGTTAGTTAATTCAGCATAGAGGTCGGCCATGACGAATTTTTGTCGGCCCCATTTCTAGAGATAGGTGACGATGGGTGAGGTTTTGAGTTTCCACGGGGGGGTTCCTAATGTTCTACGCATACAGTGTTTGAGCTGTAGATATCGCCACTCCTGGTTACTTTGGATACCGAACTCTTCCTGGAGGGAGGCAAATGTGCGGAAGCTATCTCCATCTATTATGTGAGATATATTGTGGATACCTGCCTCTGACCATTGGGGCCATCTGAGAATATTCCCTCCTATTTTAATGCTTTTGTTCCCTGCTATGGGAGCCTGAGTATGCAGGGAGGGGTGTACTCCTAGTAGTCGATGGGCTCTGCACCACACTGTGTTTGTAGCCTTGAGGATGGGGTTAGCTAAGGGAACATGGTCGGCGTATGTTCCCCCCATCTCCGTATACTGCCCATATAGGAGTTTCTCTGTGATCACCCATTGCGGTGGATCGGCTATATCTGGAAGTGTGTATATTAGCTGTGAGAGTTGTAGGGCCAGTGAGTATTGTTCTACCGAGGGTAGTCCTAATCTTCCGTAGGGCCGTCGTGCCGGTATTGTTGCAGGTTTCAGTCTTGGGCGTGAGGAGCCCCAGACGAAGGCCCTTATGGATGCGTCTATTAGTCGGAGTGAGGAAAGAGGTATCTGTAGGGGGAGCATGCCTAGCACATATGTGAAACGTGACAAGGTGACCATTCTGACCGCCTGTGTCCTGCCCCACATGGACAGGCCTAGTAGAGACCATTTGGCAAAGTCTTGTTTCATTTTAGATATAAGGGGGTCTATGTTGTCCCTGACCATATGTTCTAGACCTCGGTTAATGAACGTTCCTAAATATTTAAGGCGTGTCGGGGTCCATTTGAATTGGAGGCCATGTATCACTGCCCTCGTCGTTATGCGGGATAATGGTAGTGCCTCGCTTTTATCCCAGTTTACCCGATATCTGGATAGGGATGCAAAGTCTTCTATAGTGGAAAGTAGTGCTGGGAGTGAGGTTTCTAGATCGGACATTGCTAACAGAATGTCGTCTGCGTAGAGATAGATTTTGGATATGCCCCCGGTGATGTGGATCCCTTTTATTTGGTGAGAATTTCGTATGGTGGCAGCTAGTGGTTCCATGGCCAATAGAAAGAGAAGTGGGGACAAGGGGCATCCCTGGCGTGTGCCCCTTCCAATAGGGAATGGGTCTGACATGATGCCCCCACATTTAACCTGTGCTGTGGGGTGGTCATATAATAAACGTACTTTAGAGATAAATTGTTCCCCCAGGCCAAAGTGTTTCATGGTTGTGAATAGGTAGGACCACTCAATGCGGTCGAATGCTTTCTCCGCATCTAGGGACAGGGCTAGGGCTTCGTCAGGTAATTGTATGGATTCTAACAGTGTATGGCAAAGAGTTTGCATATGATTTCTGGAGGTACGGCCCGGTACAAATCCTACTTGGGTATTGTGAATCAATGATGGTATCACCTTGCGGAGCCGCGCTGCTAGAACACTGGCTAGGAGTTTGACATCCCCATTCAAAAGGGAGATAGGACGGTAACTGCTGCAGAGAAGGGGGTCCCTCCCTGGCTTAGGCAGGACAACAATCGTGGCTTTATTGGATAGAGCGCCCAGGGAGCCTTCCTGACATGCTTCCGTCAGTGCTTCATGTACTGCGGTGGTTGCCTCCTCCCCGGCCCATTTATAGAATTCCGCAGGGAATCCGTCTACTCCTGGAGATTTATGGTAGGGGAGGCATTTTATAACTTGAGTTATCTCTTCTTTGCTTATATTACCGTCTAAGAGGGCCCTGCCTGCCTCCGACAGACGAGGTAGATTGGCCGCGGTAAGGAATGTCTCCATTTGTGTTTGATCTGTCGTTGTTTCAGGAGTGTACAAATGTCGGTAGTACTTGGCGAACTCGTTTACAATGCCTTGTGGGCGAGTTAGCACTGCTCCTGATGAAGATGTTATGGCCGCAATGGCGGAGGCTGCCTCTCTTTGTCGGAGTTGCGCCGCTAGGAGGCGACCTGCTTTTTCTCCTTGTTCATAATGGTGGCCTTGCAATTTTTGCAGTGCGTATTCCGCCTGAGATGTATAGAGTTCGTTGTGTGCCATGCAGGCCTGTTCTAAGGCGTGTCGCAGCCTAGGGGATGGTTGGGCGGTATATTGTTTAGTGAGGTCCTGTATCGTGGTCTCTAAGGTGGTTTGGCGGGCTAATCTGTCTTTGTTGGCCAGTGCTGCGTCTCGCATCATATTCCCTCTTAGGGTTGATTTGCCGCCGCCCATAGGATCCTTTTTGAGGATACAGTGCCTGTATTCTCGGCCATGTATGTAGCTACATGAGCTTTTAATTGTTCCTTCCCTTGGGGAGAGCGGTAACTGTGTACAGCCAATCGCCATGGTTTTCGACCAGAGAAGGATAGTCCCACCTGGATCCGGATTAGTATTGGGGAGTGATCTGAGAGCCCGCTCTCTAAAATGCAGGTGTCTTGTATATGAGGGATTACAGTGTGTGATACTAAGAAATAATCCAGACACGATTGGGTGCCATGGATGGTGGATAGGAAAGTATATTCCTTATCTTTCGGGTGTTGTATTCTCCAGCAGTCCACTAGACCGACGTCGGTGGTCAGGTCTGTCAGAAGCGCTCTGTCGTGATTGTTACATATATCAACAGGGCCTGTCCTATCCATTATGGCGTCTTGGACGAGATTCCAGTCTCCCCCGATTATGTATCGAGTAGTACCTATTTCTGTCAGGAGGCGATTTAGCTGTAGAAGGAATGGGCGTTTTGGGCCGGTTAGTGCGTAGCTGCATCCCACGCATAAAACAGTGTCCGCTAGTTTTAGTTTAGCAAATATATAGCTTCCTTCCGTATCATTCCAGGTTTTAATGATAGTGACTGGGAGGGATTTACGCACTAGTATCGCCACTCCACATTTGCGAGGCCCATTACTTCCAGATTCCTGACTCGTTGGACGGCAGCTGAAGGCAACCCTCCCTACCCAATCCCGTTTAAGTTTACTGGATTCCAGGGTGTCAAGTTGCGTCTTTTGAATCACAGCTATATCTGTTTTTTTGGATTGAAGATAGGCAGTATCTTTTACCGCTTAACATAGCTCGTCATGCCGTGTACATTCCAAGAGAGTATACGTAATGGTCGCGTCGCTGGAGGGTGGGTCCTCGACATCTTGGATAATTGTGAGTAAACACCCTTGTTCCGGGGTTAGTGTTGATGGGGGGGGAGGGAGGGTGGGAGATATTGACTTATTTGTTAGAGTGGGAGTTGTGTTTCGATATGATACGGTATTTTATTTTATACGGGGTTAGCAGCTGGTGGAGGCCAAGGGTGTGCTCTGGAGAAGAAAGAGAAGAGAGAGGAGAGGGTGAAGGAAAAGAGGCAATATAAGTAGGACGAGCGCCAAATGGAGGGGAGATATGAGGGAAAAAGAAGACAAGGAGAAATGAGAGGAAGAAGAAAAGAGGGGGAAGGAGGGGGAAGGGATGGATGCGTGTGCTGAAGTTGAAATTGAGAGTATAGCAAGAGAACGTGCAATTAGGGGGGAGAAGTGGAGGAGGATAGGGATGAGGGAGGTTAGGAGCCCAATCTCCTTCGTTCGTTAGGTCTGTAAACGGCAAGTCCGATTTCTCTCGGAGCTCTCGTGCTGTTGGGAGATCTCGATCAGGGGGGGCGAGGGGGCAGATAACAGACAGCCAGTTGTCGATATGTCGGTGATAAGGAGGGGTGGGGGGTGCACGGCTGTGCTTATGTTTATGTATCGAGAAGTGGGTCTGTTCATCGATGGTTAGTGGCTAGTGTAGTAGTTATATAACTAAAGTGTATATTGGTAGAAGTAATGGTCGGTTAATAACTATAGTACCTGGGCGGCACTGGAGAGGAGGAGGAGGAGGGTGTCGAGTGTTGGTGGGGTATGGTGTTTAGGATGTTGTGCCTAGTACTTGATGTTGTATAGTATCATAGGGTGTTTGTGAGTTCATGAGATAGGGTCGTAAATTAAAGTAGAGACTGGGCAGACAGAAGGACAGAGATCGGCTGGCGAGGGGGGGGTAGGGCGAAGGAGGGGGGAAAGAGCTCAAACAGAGTATTACAGTTCTTGTGTATGTAAGGGTGCATAAAGATACCAATATAGTATAATACTTCCTGAACATTTCTTTTCAACTATAACACTGCGTCGTCTCGCCTTACAACGTTTCAATGACATATTAGGTTGATCAACATAACATATCCTAGTATTTAATCACGTTATCATGTTAAGAGCCATTATGCCAGGTGTTTCTCTATTAATCGTAGGATAGGTAATGGGTGTAGCTGAGCCCCGGGTTACGTGAGGATAATGCGTATCTCACCCCATTACAAACTCCTTGCCGTGTATTATTACATCACAATACTGACCTACTAAGGTCTTACTTGGTATGTGCCACCATCATAGTCGTTCTGTTGTAGATGGTAGTTTAAGATAGTAATAACGATTAGGATGGGGGTAGGTACGAACGTCCGGGGAAAGCAATAGCTAATAGTTTATGTTTACATTGTGATGTTATAATGTGGTGTGGTGTGGCAGTGTAAGATGTCATATTATATTGCTTTGTTATGTGGTATTATGTTGTATTATGTCCTTGTGTTCTCCAAAATTTTTTTTTTTTCCATTTTCTTATTGTAGAATGAAGTAAAGTCAAGTAATGGGAGCGTTAATATGTCTCAGGTTATATCGTGTTGTGTGTACCTGTATTGGAATTAATTTATCTTTACGTAGTCTAGTACCATCCCTTGGGGTGATAATGGGGGTTAGACGGTTCTAATGTCAGCGCTGGTCGAGTGTGGTGTGTATTAGGAAGATTTCACATACTTTGTTGATTACTACCGTGAGATATTTTGTAGTGTGTGGAATATAGGGCAGGTTCCATGATAGTTAGTTATTGTTTATTTTTTGTTATCTATTTAATGCCCCTGTTGCCTTGTTATAGGGTTATGGGGTTAAGGGGTCGGGACTGGGCCCTTTTTCAACGTACAGGGAGTCGGTGGGGTCTGGTCCCTGTTCTAGTAATCATCATCTGTTGTGTACTGAGGGCAAATAACAATTTACTGGTAGTTTCCCATTATAGGGCCTTGGCTCTAGTCATAAAGAACATGGATTTTTCAGGCATCTAGTTTTAACATTGATACTAGCAGTCTTAGACAGTTACAATAGTAATACACATATGATCTGGAAAGGTACTCATCCTTCCGCGGGGTCTACAGTTGTTATTTTCGACTCTCTAGCGATAGTCCCACAAGTCGTCTTGTCGCGTTGCCTTCTCAAGAAGATCCAGTTGTAGGCCTTGAAGGGGAGCTGGATTTGTCTCTCTCCGATAGTTGGGTGTGGGTTACTACTGCATGTAAAATCTGACCCCTGTCGTCATATGATCTGGTTAGTCTCTCCATGTCTCTACCTCTATGACTGGCTCCGGTGTCGTATAGAGCCGCCTTCGACTTTTCCATTCCCGAGTGAGGGGTTTCGACCCTATCACTGCCTCCAACAATGTCATGCTCACTGTCTGTGTTGAGAGAGTCCATAGGCTGAGATTGGAAAGAGTCAAGGAAGAGTCTCAATTCGTCGGGGTTATAAAAGTCCTTGGATACTCCATTTTTGGTAACCCACATTCTTGCAGGGTCAAAGAGGCCGTATTGCATCTCTAGTTTGCGAAGCCGGGGTCGTAGGGCTAGGAAAGCCTTTCTACGTTCGTTGGTCTCCTTGGAGTAATCGGCGTTTATTCGGATCTCGTGCTGGTCTATTCGGAAAGGGCCGTGTTTGCGTGCTACTTGGAGTATTTGTCGGGTTTGATTGTGCCGCAGCAAGCATGCAATGATTGGGCGGGGCCTTGAGGAGTTGTCAGAGCGTTTTGGGCCTATCCTGTGTGCCCGTTGGAATTCTAGCGGCGGATCAAAGTCCAACGAAATCATTTTTGGAAGAGTGGACGTCAGAAAAGCCTGTATATCCGAGCCTTCTTCGTTTTCCGGGATTCCAAGTACGCGGTTATTGTCTCTCCGGCTCCTGTCCTCCATGTCCGTTAATTTACTCCTGAGGTGGAGGAGGTCTTGTTCTCGCTCCTGAGACATGTTGATCTGCGTCTCTAGTGATCCCATGCGTTGCTCTAGCCCTGTCACTCTAGATTGAAAGCCTGCAATGTCAGATCGCATGGATTTGGTTTCTAGTGTCAATGAAGTTATAGAGGCGTCCATCCCCTCTATGCGGCTACTGACAGTGGTGATCTCTTGTAGTATCCTGTCCATAGTTGTGGGTTGATCTTTATCAGACATTGTGGTGGACTCGTTTAAAGGTGGCGATGTTTGAGGATTTATCTTTGTGGGGGTTAGGCATTTGTGTTGTAACGCTTCTGAGAATAATAGTTGTCGTGCAGGCTTGCTGACGGGTTTATGGTTGGGTTTGTTGCCGGGCATCGCCTCTATTGTCTGCAGAGTCTGGCCACATAGGGCCCGGGTCTCCCTCCGTAAATTCCGATAAGGATATAGATGTTCTATGCCAGCCTGGTCTCGAATTTATATTGTCTCTTCTCGTTTTTTTGGGTCCCTGGTTGCTGGTGATAGACTTGACTTCCCCCTCTTTCCCTCCTCCTGTCTCCGCGTCCACTTATTTATTGTTCCCCCTATATCTTTTTTTCCCTCATTCTCTTTAGTGTATCCTCCTAGCGTTTTTTGTAAATGGCAGAGGCCTGTCAATGTCTATGGTGCAGAGAAGGGTATATTTAAGGAGAAGTCAGTTGCCATGGGGTCGTTGTAGAGCCTACTGTGGCCCTTATTGTTGGAAAGCTGTGGCTTGTGTCTGCCAAGGTTGATTCTTCAGTGGTTGACGTTGTTTGCGTTGAATAGCTGAGGGGGGGGAGGGGCTGATTTACTTTCCTCCAGGTCTTTTGCCGTCTGTATGATCTGATTGATCCCAGCAGGGGCATGTGCGGCTCCTCGGCTGTCCCCGTCAGTAGCCCGCGGTAAGTATAAGTATAAGGGGCGATGGGGGCTTTGATTTCTTACACTGGTGCCAGTCCTCTCCCTTCTCCTATATCTTTGTTCCTTTGGCTCCCTCTGTCTCCCATCATCTCCGCGGCCCCTCCGGTCGCTCACCCCCAACGCCTCTCCGCCTCCTCGTGCCTCCTGTCGTACCCCTCCGCCCTCCTCAGTATTAGCTGTCTTGAGGGCGGGCGAGGGTTTATTAAGGTGTCCCAATGGGATGGTTTTGTTGTCCCTCTGTGTTGGAAAAGAGGGGAGAAGTCGTACCTCTGCCTCCGGTGATACCGTTCTCATTTTGAAGAGTTCCTCTCCCGGCTGTCGAAGGGGTCGCACCCCTTTGCTGCGTCTCCCCGTCTCCCTGTGGGAGTCCGAAGATCCGCAGATGTTTGTTGGTGTTGTAGGGAGATGGATGTGGGTCGTCACGGCTCCCGCAGTCGTCATGGCCTGTTCAGCCGGCTCCTTGCCGCTGCGGGCTCGCCGTCCCCGGTCTTCCGAAGACGCGACTCTACCCCTTTTGCCAGGCCTTATCGGCCTGGGGCGAGTCGCGAGTTCTCTGCCTTATGATTTTCTCAGCATGATTTTGTGTCGCCACTGTTGTGGGGGTGGGGGGGCACCGGACCCGGTGTGTTGTCCGGCTGTCTTCTCGTCCCCGTCGCCCCTCCAGGATCGTAGCGGCACGGAGAACTCGCTCTAAACGGCCATCTTGTTTCGTGGCCCGGCCACGCCCCCGCTGGTAGTCATCCTTACAGCTCAGTTGCATATTATAGTCTTCTACAACGATTAAGCCCTGCCCCCCTGGTAAATAGTTCAAAAGATCTGTAAGCAAATTTAGCAGAGCAATCTGGGCCCTTTGAGGGCCAGGTCTAATCTATATATTTACAAATACTATGCGAGCAGGTCCCCTTGGACTGCTAAATTCAACCTCCACAGCTAATATTTCCCTAGTAGGGGTAGATAGCTCCTTTGCCTTTGGAAACAGATTGTGCTTTAGCCAAGTTATCAAAACCCCTGATGCCCTGCCAGATGGTGATGGAAGCGCAGCCTTCTGGAAGGCCCAATAACCTGCTCTGTAGATCGCAGAAGGGGCCCATGTCTCCTGCAATAGAATAATATGATGTTGATCTATAAAACTGCACCAATCAGGGTTTGTTGTTTTTGGTAGCACGCCTGCCACATTCCAAGATAAAAATTTAATTAGTGGATCATTTCCATCCCCAATATTTTGCAGCCTCTCTTTATTCTTGAACAGTATCAGGCAAATGGGCAGTACTCCTCCTCCAGCTCTTCTCCTTGAAAGAGGTTCCTCTTGGTTCCAGAAGTAATCTGATTTTCAGGGGTTTTGGGTGCTCTACTTATACCCCTTTCTGCCTTTGAAGTAGGCCTACTTCAAAGAGAAGTCTCTGTTGTTTTCAGGGTCCGGCCTTGCCCAGGCCAGGGCCCTGACACACACCAGGGGGTTGGAGAATGCAATGGGTGAGGGCAAGCACAGCCCTTTCAGGTGTAAGTGACCAATCCGCCCCTCAGCCTAGATGGCCCAAAAGGATATGCAGGCTGCAACCCAGCTCCCTTTGCGCCACTGTCTAGAGGAGAGGTGCAAACAGCCCAACTGTCAAACTCACCCAGATAGGGAATCCACAAACAAGCAGAGTCACAGAATGGTTTAAACAAGAAAATGGCTACTTTCTAAAAGTGGCATTTTGAAACACACAATCTAAAAACCAACTTCACTAAAATATGTATTTCTAAATTGTGAGTTCAGAGACCCCAAACTCAATATGTCTATCTGCTCCCAAAGGTAATCTGACATTAATAATATTTAAAGGCAGCCCCCCATGTTAACCTATGAGAGAGATAGGCCATGCAACAGTGAAAACCGAATTTGGCAGTATTTCACTATCAGGACATGCAAAACACATAAGAACATGTCCCACCCTTAACATACACTGCACCCCGTCCATGGAGCTACCTAGGGCCCACCTTAGGGGTGCCTTACATGTATAAAAAGGGAAGGTTTAGGCCTGGCACGCGGGTACTTTTGCCAAGTCGAATTGGCAGTTTAAAACTGCACACACAGACACTGCAGTGGCAGGTCTGAGCCATGTTTACAGGGCTACTAATGTGGGTGGCACAACCAGTGCTATAGGCCCACTAGTAGCATTTAATTTACTGGCCCTGGGCACCTCTAGTGCACTTTTACTAGGGACTTACTAGTAAATAAAATATGCCAATCCTGGATAAGCCAAAGTACACATATAATTTATACAGGTGACACTTACACTTTAGCCCTGGTCAGCAGTGTTAAAGTGTCCAGAGCAAACACAAACAGCAAAAACAGAGTCCAGCACAAAGAAGCAACCTGGGAAGTAAAGGCAAAAGGTTAGGGGAGACCATTCCAATGATGCCAAATCTAACACGTGTCCCCCCATCTGAAAGTGGGGAGCAACTACCCAACCTCATGGGAGTTCTCATCACTGAGGCGGAAGAATCTGGACAGATCTTCAGCATTGACATGGGAGGTGCCAGTGCGGTGTTCCACCGTAAAGTCCATTCCCTTTAGGGAGATGGACTACCTCAACAATTTGGGATTCTCACCCCTCATCTGCATTAGCCAGTCTGAACCTGGAAGTGAGTCCCAAACAAGTAGGGTCTTAGGGCCAGATGTAGCAAGGGTTTAGCGAGTCGCAAACGGCGAAAATCGCCGTTTGCGAGTCGCTAAAGCCTCATTGCTATGTAGAAATGCATTTTGCGAGTCGGA
Source organism: Pleurodeles waltl (assembly GCF_031143425.1). NCBI lineage: Eukaryota > Metazoa > Chordata > Amphibia > Caudata > Salamandridae > Pleurodeles > Pleurodeles waltl. The sequence goes on along the minus strand of NC_090440.1, from coordinate 1,187,865,828 downwards.
ACCGACTCGCAAAATGCATTTCCGACTCGCAAATAGGAAGGGGTGTTCCCTTCCTATTTGCGACTTGCAATGCTATGTATTTTCATTTGCGACCGCGATTGTGGTCGCAAATGAAAGCGCAGTTACCATCCACTTGAAGTGGATGGTAACCAAGCTCAAACGGTACCCTTTGTGGCTGGTACAAAAAATAATTTTTCAGAGCAGGCTGTGGTCCAAGGGACCACTACCTGCCCTGAAAAATACAGAAACTAAAGGTTTCGTTTTTTTTTCAAAGTGCAGCTCGTTTTCCTTTAAGGAAAACGGGCTACACTTTGAAAAAAAAAGACTGCTTTATTTAAAAGCAGTCACGGACATGGTGGTCTGCTGTCTCCAGCAGGCCACCATCCCCGTGAGTGCCCTGAATCGCTATGGGGTCGCAAATTGCGACCCATCTCATTAATATTAATGAGGTGGGTCTTTGCGACCCCATAGCGACTCGCAGAAGGTGTCTGAGACACCTTTCTGCATTCCAAATTGCGAGTTGCAATTTGCGAGTCGCTGGGACTCGCAAATTGCAAGTCGCAATTTGGAAGTTTGCTACATCTGGCCCTTAGCTTCTTCAGTGCCAGACCACAGCAAAAGTTTCATACCCAATTGCACTATACCTACGCTCCCTGGGAAGTAACCTCCTGCTAATGAAGTCTACAGGAGGTTGATCTAGGCCCTCTACATTAAGTTGTGAGAGTACTGCTTCAGTACCATGTTCTGAGGCGTCTGTTTGCACTACAAATTCCTTGGAATAGTCTGGCGCCTTTAGCACAGGTGCTGTGCACATGGCAGACTTCAGGGCATCAAAAGCCGTCTGGCAAGCCTCAGTCCAGATCACATTTCTGGGCTGCTTTTTAGACGTAAACTTAATAAAGGGATCAACAATTGTGCCATACCCCTTGACAAACCTCTTTTAGTCCAGTGAGACCTAAAAAGGCTCTCACTTATGTCTGGGTCTCGGGGGGCCAGCTAACCAGAATGATTTCAATCTTTGGCTATAGGGGGGCTACCTGGCCACTCCCCACCTGGTATCCAAAGTACACCACAGAACTGTGCCCTATTTGGCACTTGCTTGCCTTAATAGTGAGACCTGTCATTTGCAGGGACTCCATCACTTTACAGAGGTGTTGTAAGTGTTCTTCCCATGTGGAACTAAAGGCAGTAATGTCATCCAGGTAGGCAGCACTGAAATCATCCAGTTCAGCCAACACTTGGTTGACCAACCTCTGAAAGGTGGTAGGGGCATTCTTAATCCCAAATGGCATCACCCTAAACTGATAGTGCCCATCTGGTGTGGAGAATGCAGACCTCTCCTTAGCCCCCTCAGTTAGGGCAATCTACCAATAGCCAGAGGTAAGATCAAACGTACTTAGGTACTTGGCAGCTCCCAACCGGTCATTGAGCTCATCAGCCCGGGGGATGGGGTGCGCATCCATCTTAGTGACCGCATAGAGTCCCCTGAAATCCACACAGAACCGTAGTTCTGGAGTGGCACCAGAAGCAGCAAGCTTTGGGACCAAAACCACAGGGCTGGCCCAAGGGCTGGATGGAAAGCTCAATAACCCCCAAAGCTAACATTTTAGAAACTTCATCTTTAATGTTAGCCCCAACCCTGTCAGTCACTCTGTAAACTTTGTGTTTAACAGGAGGACTGTCCCCAAAGTCCACATCGTGTGTACACAAGTGTGTGATCCCTCGGTTCAGGGAGAACAGTGAGGCGAACTGACCACACACCTGGTGACAGTCCCTCTACTGCTCTGGGATCAGGGAGGGGGAGAGGATCACTCCCTCCACAGACCCATTTTTTTTCCCAGCAGACAGGAGGTGAGGGAGAGGCTCACTATCTTCCTCTATCCCATCATCTGTTGCTAGGAGCAAAGACAATTCAGTCCGCTCAAAGTGTGCCTTGAGCCGGTTCACATGCAGGACCCTCAAGGGGTTCCTGGGAGTCCACAATTAGCTCCACTGGTGCCATCACCCACACTTTTTGACCAGGTTGAAACTCGACCAAAGTGGCATTCTGGTCATACCAGCATTTCATGTCTTCCTGTCTTGCTTCCAGGTTCTCTTATGCAAGAGCTCTGAATCGAGCAGTCTGGTTTCTCTGAGCCAGCATGTAACTGAATACATGATGGGGAGTCTTATTAGGGCCTTTCTCCAAAGCCTCCTTTACCAGATTCAAAGGACCCCTCACAGGATGGCATTGCAACAGCTCGAAAGGACTAAAGCGAAGCCCTGTTTGAGGCACCTCCCTGTAAGCGAACAGAAGGCATGGCAAGAGGACATCCCACTTTCACCTCAAGGGCTCTAACAGGCCCATTATCATGCCCTTCAAGATGCAGTCGAATCTCTCAACCAGATAATTGCTTTGGGGGTTGTAGGGTGTGGTGAACTTGTACATTACCTAACAAACCTTTCACGGAGACTTCATATAAGTTGATATGAAGTTGGTACCCCTGTCGGACACCACTTCCTGGAGGAATCCCATGCAGGTAAAAACCCCCATCAATGCACGGCCCACCACAGGGGCACTGATCCATCTAAAAGGAATGGCTTCCGGGTACCGGATGGCATGGTCCACCAAGACCAGGATAAAGCTGTTGCCCATGGCGGTCAAGAGATTCAGAGGCCCTACAATGTCAATATCAACACTTTCAAAGAGGTTACTAACCATAGGGAAAGGTTGTAGGGGGCCCTGCATTCCCCCCCTCTTACCACTTGCCTGACAAGTTGGGCAACACTTACAATGGGCATCAGAGTGCCTGCGCATTCGGGGCCAATAGAAATGGATGACAAGCCGCTCAAAGGTCTTGTCCTGCCCCAAATTACCAGCTAAAGGCACATCATGAGCCAGACCCAGTAGGAAGGCTCTGAAGCACTGCGGTACCACCAGCACACGGGCTGTCCCAGGCTAAGGAACTTTAGGCTCGCTATGTAGGAGGCCATCCTCCCAGTAAATCAGATGCGATCCAGGCTCCTTGCTAGATGCCTGGTCTGCAGCCTGCCTCCGCAAACCCTCCAGACTAGGTCATGTTTTCTGTGCCTCACAGAACGCTTCCATGGTGGGCCCCACTTCCTGCTGCCACTGTGAGAGCTCAGGGACCTTGCCCAGTTCAGCCACCTCTTCCCCTGTAGGCTCGAGGGCCTCCCCCTCAGGTTCAGCCTCCTTCTGGACCGTGGGAACTTCTGGGGCCAGTTTCCCAAGCCCCTTCCTTCTTCTGGCAGACACCTGGGCCATTCTTTCGGGCTCCATGGTCTCCTGATTTCCCTGACTGGCTGCCATAAACCGGGTAGACACACAGACCCACCCATGCAGACCCAACATTTCCAAGTGTGACCTGCGTTCCACCTCCTGCCAAGGGGAATCCTTTATGTCATTGCCATGCAAACAATCCACAGGCATGGTTGGACTCACAGCTACCTTCAAGGAACCTTAGACCCCTTCAATTCAAAGGGAACCAGCACCACTCTGCACAGGCGCTGTGTGTTGTCCACTGCAACTACTTGGTGAAGTACACGGGGATCTATCTGCTGTTCAGACACCAGGTGACTCCTTACTGTAGTCACACTGGCTCCTGAGTCTCTCAGAGCCTCCACCCTCTGTCTTTTGATGGTAACCCACTGCCTGTTCTTCTTAGTGTTATCAGGCACAAGTGTCCTCTGGACCATCTCACTGTCCACTAGTGAGACAAGGGTCATCTCACCTGGCTCTCACCCACCTGGAACCAACTCCTCCCCAATCGCTACACTGGCCAAACCCTGTGACTGAGCACCAGTAGGTGTTGGTGTCCAGTTGGGACATTTGGGGTCCACCCTCATATGACCATCCTGGTCACATGCAAAGCACTTTCGGGGACCCTTCTCTGCAGGTTTTCCTGTAGAGACCCATGGTTTCTTTTCTACTGGGGGCTGGGATTCTTTACCCTGGGAACTAGGTTGGGGCCCTTTAGAGTACTCCCCCTGTTTACCCTTACCCAACCATTTCTTCTGATGGGGACCCTGCCCACCCTTGGCATGGTTTCCTCCATACATCTTTTGGACCCTGGTGCTCTCCCAACGGTCCGCTTCCCGCGCAAGCTTCCTGGGGTCAGTCAGCTTGCTGTCAAGTAGATGCTGGGGCAGCTCTGGAAAACATAAACTGTACAAGTGCTCCCAAGCAATCAATTTGTAAAGCCCCTCTTACGTTGTTACCTTACTGCTGCCGTTCACCCAACCATCCAGTGACCTGCAAAAAGAATCAACACATTCCAACCATGTTTGGGATTCCTTCTTCTTATAGGACCTAAACTTGTCCTTTTACTAATCAGGGGTGAGACATTACCTTGTGATCAGGGCATCCTTCATGATGGGGTAGGTGAGCCCCTTGGGATCCCCTAAGTATGTCAGAGTATCCCTCCCCTCTACCTTGAAGTTCCTTTACAGACCTGCCCCCTAATGAGCTACAGGGACCAGATTCATATGGAGAGCAGCCTCATACCCATTGAACCACAACAATATGTCATCTTCCCTTTTGTAATCCTTCACAAGGTCCTTAGGAGTGTGCACTCTCCTCTCAGGCTGCACTGTGTTATTGCTGCTACCATCCCTACTAGATTGGCTCCTCTGATCCCGCTCCCTCAAGCTGAGCTCATGAGCCAACAATAACTTTTTCTCTTCTATGGCCATCCTCATTTTCTACAACTCCAACTGGTGAGCCCTCTCTGCCTGTCTGTCCTGCAACTCTTCAGGAGTCAGACCCTTGGATGACACACTGCTACCTTCCCTGGGACCCTCTTCCTAGACAATACAGACCCACCTACTACACCATTGTGGATGGATTTCTCTTCCTCCTCCTCATCCTTCTCCTCCTCCTCTGTGTGCCCCTCAGCTTCCCTGGCTGTTAACCAGGCCCTCTGTGCCTTCTGCAGCTCCTCCTTCCTGGTGGAGCCCTTAATGGGATAAGCAAGTGTTTTGCGGAACTGCCTCAACTGGGCAACTGTATAGTTCTCCAGTTTACCTAAGTCAAAAGCAGCTCCAGCTGATAGGCCTGGGCACCTCTAGTGCACTTTACTAGGGATTTACTAGTAAATTAAATATGCCAATCATGGATAAGCCAATGTACACATACAATTTATAGAGGGGACACTTACACTTTAGCACTAGTCAGCAGTGGTAAAGGGGGTTATTCTAACTTTGGAGGAGGTGTTAATCCGTCCCAAAAGTGACGGAAAAGTGACGGATTTACCACCAGCCGTATTACGAGTCCATTATATCCTATGGAACTCGTAATACGGCTGGTGGTATATCCGTCACTTTACCGTCACTTTTGGGACGGATTAACACTCCTCCAAGGTTAGAATAACCCCCAAAGTGTCCAGAGCAAACAAAAACAGCAAAAACAGAGTCCAGCACACTTAAGCAACCTGAGAAGTAGAGGCAAAAAGTTAGGGGAGACCAGAACAATGATGCCAAGTCTCATAATAATAATAATAATAATAATGATGACAATGAATAATATAACAATTATAATTATTACAATTAATAATCTATCAACAGATTTTGAGTGATTTGCAAAAGTGGTTAAAATATTGCATTTCATGGGTTTGCCGGGTCTTCCCAAATCACCAAATTTACCAAATTCGTATGGAATCTGCCATAGCATAACTATGCTTAATAATAAAAATTATAAATAATAACGATAGCAATGATGATAATAAAACAATAATGGTGATGATAATAATAATAATAATAATATACATTTTGAGTGATTTACATAAAGTGCTTTAAATATTGCGCATAATTGTTTTGGCCAGGTCTTCCCAGCTACATTCATGCGTGGTATGTAAGAATCACGGTTGGTATGAGCATTATTGACTCTTTAATATTATGGCGATAAGTATATTATAATGATATTAGATTACTGATGAGCTTTATTGTATGAGTTAACTTGTGAGCCGATTTGGGGAATTTAGTGAGTTGGTGACATGGAAACTGAATGAGATGATCTGGGTCTTTTTAGAGTCGATGCTCTTTAACTCTCTATGTGCTAATGATGAAAGACCCACTGTTGAAGTCTATGTACTTTGCTAATTATTTATTTATTAGGCTATTATATGATAAAGTCAAGAGGAGGTCTGTTAATCACAAAGTTAACTTTTATGATGTTAACACTGTTTAACGTGCCTTAGTGTAAATAATTAACGTAGCTGTTAATTTATGTTAATTTCTATGTGCCATTTATACAGCAAAGGTGTGGCAATCGTTTAAGATAAGCATCATTAATTTTGAAAATTGTTTTCCTGCGCAAATTATAATAGCAAGTGGCACAGCACGTTCTACCCATTTTAATATTATACTCTCGACTCCATTAATGCTCCATTAACCCTTTGAAGTACTTACGCAGGCAATTTTACGAAATCTCGTCATTAACTTTGAAAGGGATTTGTAACACAAACCATTCTCCTGGCTCTGAACTCATGACTACCGTAAACTTGTCTGTTGGTTTGCTGTGTCTTAAATGCCATTAAAGGGCAAACGTGTAATGGTGCTACATAAAGGCCCTGATTATGACCTTGGCGGACGGCGGAGGCCATCCGCCAAGGTACCGCCGCCAAATGACCGCACCGCGGTCAGAAGACCGCGGCGGCCATTCAGACATTTCCTCTGGGCCGGCGGGCGCTCTCCAAAAGAGCACCCGCCGGCCCAGAGGAAATGCCCCTGCAACGAGGACGCCGGCTCAGAATTGAGCCGGCGTAGTTGCAGGGGTGCGACGGGTGCAGTTGCACCCGTCACGTATTTCAGTGTCTGCATGGCAGACACTGAAATACTTTGCGGGGCCCTCTTACGGGGGCCCCTGCAGTGCCCATGCTATGGGCATGGGCACTGCAGGGGCCCCCAGGGGCCCCGCGGCATCCCCTACCGCCATCCTGTTCCTGGCGGGAGACCCGCCAGGAACAGGATGGCGGTAGGGGGTGTCAGAATCCCCATGGCTGCGGAGCGCGCTCCGCAGCCATGGAGGATTCCCCTGAGCAGCGGAAAGTCGGCGGGAGACCACCGACTTTCCGCTTCTGACCGCGGCTGAACCGCCGCGGTCAGAATGCTCGTGGGAACACCGCCAGCCTGTTGGCGGTGCTCCCGTGGTCGGTGGCCCTGGCGGCCACCGGCCGCCAGGGTCAGAATGACCCCCAAAGTGTCCCCACAAATTAAAGCACCAGAGGCTGCAGCGCAGTGTACTCATTCAGAACACTGACATGTTTAAGGTTCACTGAAGACATTGAGTGGCACAGGGCCATTAATAACCATTATCGACCTCTGCAGAGGCTTATAATGCTGTTCAATGACACTTTAATTCACAATTGTAGCCTGCCTCCCTTTTGAGGCATGTCCTGCATGCTTTATCTTTGTGAGGCATTCTCTTATCTGACTTATGTGCAGCATGAGGTAATAAATTGATTGTGAACATGCAGACCTTCACCTAAGTGTATTGGTCCTGCTCAGGGACCGGGTTTGGGCCGGAGTGCTGGATGGAGGTGTGTGTGTAGTCAAGTGAAATTGTGCAGTATGCAAGGATGTTCTTGTAGGCAACTTCTGGGGAGTACAGAACCCTTTACTCGCATCTCCTACTGAGACCAGAGCCTGCGCTCCATGGGTAGAGACGGATCCCTACTACGAGGATCTCATGACTTGCCTTTGTTCTCTGTGCCATTGGTTAATACCTATTACCCCTTGCTGCTTACTTTCTTTTTGACAGACTTACCGCAAACAATTTAAACGCTGTCTTTGGCTGGGCAAATGCAGTTTTTTCTCGCTCACAAGCCGTTTTGATTTTGGCTGCACTGAGAAGGTCTAATTTACCACACTTTAGATACTGCTAGTTTTATGATTAAGATGTCTCCACTAATCAGAGATTATTGCTATATTACCAGGAGTTACATATTTTAAAACACATGTATGTGAATAGTCTTTTGCGTTTAATTAAGACGTGTTTTTTGCCATACTAACCAATTGTTGTACTACCTTTTATCTTTTCGTACTCCTACTCTAGAGTAGTTTTGCGCCTGACCACTGGTCTGTGTGGTCCCATGTAGCGCGCTCCCTAATGGGGACGGTAAGCTTGAACTCTTTGATGTGCATGCACCTTTTTGATCATGTGTTGACACTTTCACTGTGCCCCACCACCGGTCTGACACTACCTTTCCCTACTCCCACATTGAAGATTGTGTGATTATGTGGATACGTATTGATATTATTTCCCTTGCTTTACCTGTGTTTAGTTTTAATTACAGGGCAACAGTTAGGAATAATAGATCCTTCCCATACTGGTGTAAGTGATTGGATACGTTTGTCCTGACAATTTCAGGTTGTAGTTATCCGCATTTTTTACGAATAGGAGATACCCATAGTCAACTGGTCCTGAAGAAGCGTCACTGGACTCATATGGGCCACAAGAGACACGAAACATGTTGACCCTTATGAGGGATGGTTTGGAAATTCCCCACCCCTTTTTGTTATAGAGTGATTGACCATTATCTCTGTTTCACTCTTGTGACTATTTTTTATTTTGGCCTCTGACCCCCGTTTGGACTAATAAACAGATCATTCACTTTAGGTTTAGAGAGTCAATTTTAAACTCCCATCTTTTGATCCCCTTCCTTTACACTCACACTTAGGGTCGTGGCATCATCACTGATAAGATCTCCGGTAAAGATCCCCCCCACTCGGGGTGGTGCCCGTCAGACATTGCAGCGCCAGTCTGCCGAGGAGCAACTCCGATGATGAAGCATGACACCCTTCTGTGTGTGTGAGGTTTTTTGCTCCTAAAAATTAGGACCCCTCTTGCATATCCTTTCTCTTTCTAGCTGGAACAGTGTATTTTCTTTATTAGAGTACAGAACCAACCCAGGTGGGATCTAAGCATCTGAACCGTGACTTGAAAATGCCAAATGTTGCTCTATGGTGCCTTGGGTAGGTGTGTCTGTTGTGTTCTGTTAACTCAGTGCACAATTTGAAAAAAATAAGTGGCAGGGTCCAATATATTTCACATGAATTCTGGCATCACTCACAGCTTCTGCCACTGCCTCTGAATGCGAGTGCCAACATCACATACTAACAAGCAAGAGTAGCTTTTTGTACTGTTTAAAGTCACCTCAAACTGGAGGAATGACCTTGAAGTGCTCGTTTTTCCATTTCTTTAAAATTATACTACATACTTAAATGTGCCACTGATGTGCTCTGACCAAAAATAGACATATAGGCCCTCTTTACAACCCTGGCGGTCGGTGATAAAGCGGTGGTAACACTGGCAATAGGCCAGCAGTAAAAAAAATGGGATCACGACCATGGCGGAAACCGCCATCATACACTCCGACCGCCACGGCGGTAGCAACAAACACTGCGGCAGTCACCATCAACAGAGAGGTGGAAGACAATGTACTATCACCCTATCACAACCTGCCAATTCACCAGCTTATCCGGGGCGGTACCAACGCCATCAAAAGCACGGCGGGAACAGTGTTCTGAAGGGAAACCACTCACCTTTCGACACTCCATGAAGAACCAGGCCACATTGGAGCCCGAACTACAGGTCCTGCCGATGCTGGTATATCTGCTAATCCACCAGGAACACCAAAGACGGCGGCGACGACCACGGTGAGTATTGCACCTAGCACACAGTGGAGGGGTGGAGGTAAAAGAGAGTGACACACACACGCACAGTCAACAGAGAGGCGGAAGACAATGTACTTCCCACCCAATCACAACCCGCCAATTCGCCAGCTTATCCGGGGCGGTAACAACGGCATCAAAAGCACAGCGGAAACAGTATTCTGAAGGGAAACCACTCACCTTTCGACACTCAATGAAGAACTAGGCCACATTGGAGCCCGAACTACAGGTCCTGCCGATGCTGGTATATCTGCTAATCCCCCAGGAACACCAAAGACGGCGGCGACGACCACGGTGAGTATTGCACCTAGCACACAGTGGAGGGGTGGAGGTAAAAGAGAGTGACACACACATGCAACACGCAACACCCCCACCCCCACCCTCATCCACAACACCATACACACAAACACATGCAGCAACAGTACATGTACATCCCGTAACCCCCTAGAAGAATGCAAGGGCAAAAGGAATTGAGTGCAAATAGTGATACTTAGAAATATGCAGATAAAGTTAACGAATGGCAAAAACAGTATATGCAAATTTTTACAATATGTACAGAAGGCCGTACACTGTTCTTTGCAAATTTTCATGACCCAGTGGACAAAAAAATCATGGGCGAAGCCCACACTTGACTCCTGCCTCAAAACAGAGAGAACACTGCAGGGGCAGCAGGTGGTAAACACACAGGCACCTCAGGGGGAAGAGGAAGGGGGGTCACCTCACCCGGAAGATGGTACTTCGCCACTGCTCCTCGAGGGGGCAATGTGCCCACAGCAATGTCCTGGGGAGTGCAAAGCCACAGTCTCTCAAATGGGTGCTTTGCCCACAGTGATGTCCTGGGGAGTGCAAAACCACAGTCTCTCAAGTGGGTGCTTTGCCCACTGCTTGGTCCTGGGGAGTGCGAGGCCACAGTCTCTCAAGTGGGTGGTTTGCCCACGGCTTGGTCCTGGGGCTCCCACTGCATGGTCCTGGGGAGAGCAAGGCCACAGTCTCTCAAGTGGGTGCTTTGCCCACTGCTTGGTCCTGGGGAGTGCAAAGCCACAGTCTCTCAAGTGGGTGGTTTGCCCACTGCTTGGTCCTGGGGAGTGCAAGGCCACAGTCTCTCAAGTGGGTGCTTTACCCACCGGTTCTGGAGGGGGCCTTGTGCCCAGTCTGCTTCATCCTGCCAAAGAAAGTGATAGTGGATGCATATCTCCACTGGTTCTGAAGGGGGCCTTCTGCCCAGTCTGCTTCATCCTGCCAAAGAAAGTGATAGTGAATGCATATCGCCACTGGTTCTGGAGGGGGGCTTGTGCCCAGTCTGATTCATCCTGCCAAAGAAAGTGATAGTGGATGCATATCTCCACTGGTCCTGGAGGGGGCCTTGTGCCCAGTGATGCTGCACCTGGGTGTGGCAGTTCAAATTCCCTCACCTGGGTGTCTGAGGCACGAGATGTGCAGGGAACAGGTAGCATGATACTCCATGGAGGCAGAGCCAGACTCCATCCTGCGGCGGCTAAGGCCGCAAACTGCTGGTAGTGCAGGAGCTAGTGGTGGTGCTTCAAGTGATGGGGAGAGGGTCCAGGCCGCCTCCTGCATTCCCAGACGGCTGCCCATTGGGGATGCTGCTGCTGACAGATGTAGTGGCACCAGCTGGGCATGTGGTGGTGCAGATGGCGGTGCTTGCGGCGGTGTCTGTGGCGGAGATGCTGCCGGCCGCCGTGGTGCAGGTGCTGGTAGTGGTGGAGGGAGACACCAGGCCATCTCCTGCAGCCTCGGACGGCTGCCCACTGGGGATGATGCTGCTGACAGTTGTTGTGGCAGCGGCGGTGCTTTCCACTGTACAGGTTGAGGGGCTGTCGGTAGTGATGATGGTCACCAGTCCCTCACCTGGAGGCACCAAGGCCTGAAGTGCCTTGACCTAGGTTTTCTTCCCCTTCCCCACCTTGGCAGACGCTGCTGGGACCTTGGCACTGGCAGATACAGTTTTGGAGGAGGCCTTGCTGGGTGGGTCATGCTTCTTGGCCGTGCTGCATGCTGGCCCCTTCTTCACCTTGGCAGGTGGTGGAATGGGTTGGTCCTTTGCAGGGGTTGGTGGCACACTGGCAGCCCTGACGGGTGCCCTTTTGACCTCCTGGAACTTGCAGGTACCATAGTGGACACCGACATGGTGGCTGAGGTGCTGGCCTGGGATCCTGACACCCTGGCGCGAGGGGAAGGATGGGGGGAGGCGTTGGGAAGAGGTCAAAGTTTGCAAGGAAACGTTTTTTAGACACACTGGGACGGGAAGATGGAGAGGGTTTGGGAGTGGAGGAAGAGCGAGTGGTTGTAGGAGGTGTACGTCTGCTGAGTTTGGGTGAAGGTGCATGGGCTGGATGCTGTTGTGAGGTGGATGGCTGTTGGATGGGTGGGTGCTTGCGTTTGTGTATTTTGGGAGGAGGGGTCACAGATACACTGGGAGAGGACACAGGGGATGTGTGCATGGTTGTGGGGGTGGTGACTGCTCGTGAGGGGTGTGTTGTGATGGGCGTGCTGGTGATGGAGGTAGTGGATGAGGATGTAGTGCATGCAGGTGTGAGTGGAGATGCTACTGGGAGGGGGTGGATGAGGAGGAGGAGGGGGACACAGTGTAGGCAGTGGATTTTGGTGTGTCTACATGGGGATGGTGCTTGTGTGAGTACCTGTGAGATGAAGTGGGGTGCTTGTGTTTGCCTGAGCCACTTCTGTGTGTTGATTTGGGTGATTGCTGGTATGAAGGTGTGCTTGGGATCGGCTGGTGTTGAGGGGATTGGGACTGGGTAGAGGAAGTTGGAGGGGCGAGGCTGGACACAGGGACAATGGCTGCCATCAGTGCTGACGCCAGAGCCTGAAATGCTCTCTGTTGGGCGTCCAGGTATGCATTTGTTTGTGCAAATGCCTCTCTACACCCTGGATGGCATTCAGAATGGCTGACTGCGCAACAGTAAGGGATCTGAGGAGGTCAATAGCCTCTTCACTGAGGCCAGCAGGGCTGACTGGGGCAGGATCAGAGGTGCCTGAGATGAAGGAGATGCCCACCCTCCTGGGTGAGCGGGCCTGGGAAACATGCTGAAGGGCTGCTGGGAGGGCGGTGCTGGTAGGGAGGGTGGCGGCTGTACCTGTTGTTGGGGTGGGCACAGAGGTGTCCGCCAGAGAGCTTCCATCGGAGGAGGAGTCGCTGTCACTGGTCTCCCCTCTTGTCCCTGTCGTGGAGCTCCCCTCCATCCCACTGGTGCCTTCACCCTCGGTGGATTCGGCCTCCAGGCCAATGTGGGATGCAGCTCCCTCCATCGCCGGTGCCTCTGCTCCTCCGCCAAATAATGCTAATGCACACAAGGACAGGGTGACAAAACAAAAAGGGGGGAGAGACAGAGGTGACACTTGGTCAAGGCCAGCAACATCACTACCGTTGGCTTACACAAGACACAGGAAGCTGCCCTATGCACTAGGCCAAGCCCAACCAGTCTCTAAGGTAGTCACCAGCCCATGGGGTACAATGCCTAACGCCAGTATCTGCACACCTGACACCCACAGGACCCTGCCCAGTAGTAGATGCCCATTAACACCATTGTGTTTGGAGTTCTTCAGAGCCTGCACACAATGAACCTACCCTGCCATGATCACCCTTGCTTAGGGACACCCACAGCCCACATCCCCCACCCAGCTAGCTCCTAAAGCACGCAAAGTCAGGATTCAGAATCTGTACTCACCCCTTGTGGCTGCTGTGATGCCCTCAAGCGCCCATCCAACTGCGGATAGGCCACCGCCAGGATGCTGAACATCAGGGGGTCATGGTGCGACGGGCACCCCTTCCACATTGGGAGGCCAGCCCCAGCTGGGCCTCCGCCGTTTTCTTGGTCCAGCGGCGCAGGTCCTCCCATCTCTTGTGGCGCTGACCTAGAGGGAAAAGACAGCAGAAAAGGAAATTACTCACCCATCTGGACCGCCAGTTCCCACCCATGCCCTGACGCACATACACTAACCACCTCTCCTGCAGCACTCAGGCCAGGACGCCTCAGCACCCCCCAACTTGTGGCTTACATCCACAACACTCCAAATATGCATTGCCCACACATCATGCTCACAGTGTACTCACCTTTTTGTCTGGAGTACCGTAGAGTAATGTGTACTGGGTTAGAACCCCATCCACCAGTTTTTCCAACCCATCCGCAGTGAAGGCAGGGTCCCTTTCCCCAGACACTCTAGCCATTGTCGCTTCCAGACTCAGGTCACAGCAGCACTTGCAGTGTAGGTCCTCTTCGGTTGACGGTCAGGTAGCAAGTGAGTGAATAGTTAGAAAATGGCAGTGAAGTCCACGGCGGTGCATACCGTCCCCGCCGGCGTACATCGCCATTGGCTCCTGGAACCCATAGGGTCCAATGAAAACCAATATGAAGTTGCCAGGCGGTCATCGACCACCTACCGCGACGGAGCACAACACCAGCGCATTTACCTCATTTCCACTTGTCCCTCCTCACAGGTCAGGCAGCCGCCGTTTCAGGGGGGCACATGGCATGGCACATAACTGCGTCACAGCAGACATTGGCCCATCAACTGACTCTCGACTTCACATACTGCTTCTGTGACCTAAATTCTGCAACAGTTGTGCATTCTATGTGGAAATATGACCTCTACTCATCGTTCTCCTCCATAGGCTACAACCGCTGAGGCAGATGATGGGATGGCGGCATCCTCTGGTGTACAGACCCCTGGTGGACCTGTCGACAATGGAGGACAGACACATTATCATCACATACAGACTTGATCGTGCCACAATCCAAGCACTGTGTGCCCAATTGGAGCCAGACCTGATGTCAGCTTTCCGCCAGTCCACAGAAATACCCCCTCTGGTGCAGGTTCTGTCAGTGCTGCATTTCCTGGCAAGTGGTTCCTTTCAAACTACAAAGGCCATGGCATCAGAAATGTCTCAGCCAATGTTCTCCAGCGTGTTGGCCAGAGTGTTGTCTGCCCTGCTGAGCACATGCGCAGCTACATCGTGTTCCCCCAGGTGGATGATTTGGCCACAGTGAAAGCTGACTTTTATGCCCTGGGACATATCCCCAACATCATTGGTGCCATTGACGGTACACATGTGGAATTGGTCCCCCCCGGAGAAATGAACAGGTTTACAGAAATGGAAAAAGCTATCACTCGATGAATGTGCAGATGGTGTGTTTGACGGACCACTACATCTTTCATGTGAATGCCAAATATCCTGACTCTGTGAATGACGCCTATATCTTGAGGAATAGCAGCATCCCTTATGTGATGGGTCAACTCCAGAGGCACTGGGTGTGGCTAATAGGTGAGCCCAAGGTCCCCACACAGTATAAGTAGGTGTCTGGGTATGGGGTTGTCCCTCAGGGTTGGTGTGTGTCTAACAGTTGTCCCTTGATATTTACAGGTGACTCTGGTTATCCCAACCTCTCATGGCTACTGGCCCAGTGAGAAATGCCAGGGCAAAGGCAGAGGAACGTTACAATGAGGCACAGGGGCATACAAGGAGGATTATTGAGAGAACCTTTGGCCTCCTGAAGGCCAGGTTCCAGTGCCTCCATCTGACAGGTGGATCCTGTAGGAGGGTGGCCTGGCTTATAGTGGGTACCCTGTGGTACTTACACATTGTGCCAGGCCCAGTTATCCCTTATTAGTAGAATAGAGGTGTTTCTAGCAGCTTAGGATGATAGAAGGTAGCTATGGCAAAGCAGCTTAGGCTGAACTAGGAGACATGTAAAGCTCCTACTATACCACTTATATCATATGCACAATATCATAAGAAAACATAATACACAGAGTTACTAAAAATAAAGGTACTTTATTTTTATGACAATATGCCACAAGTATCTCAGTGAGTACCCTCAGTAAGAAGGTAAGTAATATACACAAGTTATATGTACACAAACCCAAAACAGATAAGTAAGAATCAGAAAATTAATGCAATCAGTGTAGAATTACAATAGGATGAAATAGATGAACATAGGTCTAGGGGCAACACAAACCATATACTCCAAAAGTGGAATACGAATCACGAATGGACCCCAGACCTATGGGAGCTTGTAGCGGGTCGCTGAGACTGTAAGAAAACAGTCAGGGTGACCAAGATACCCCACCCCAAGACCCTGAAAAGTAGGAGTAAAGTACACCTACTACCCCAAAAGGACACAATAGTTGTGATAGGGGGATTCTGCAAGAACCACAAACACCAGCAAAGCACTGAAGACGGATTCCTGGACCTGCGGACCTGCAAGGCAAGAGGACCAAGTCCAAGAGTCGCGATAGTGTCCAGGGGGGGCAGGAGCCCAGGAAACCCCGGATGAAGGTGCAAGAAGCTGCCTCTGGATGGAAGAGGCTTAGGTTTCTGCAACAACAAAGAGAGCTAGGAACTTCTTCTTTGGAGGGAAGATGTCCCACGGCGCCCTGAAGGTTGCAGAAGTGTTTCCACGCATAAATACCACAAACAAGCCTTGCTAGCTGAAAAGGTTGCGGAAAAAGGTTTTTGGTTGCTGCTGGGGACCAGGAAGGATCAGGATATCGCCCCTTGGAGGAGGAGACAGAGGGGGTGCTCAGCAACTCAGAGAGCCCCCACAGAAGCAGGCAGCACCTGCAGAAGTACCTGAACAGGCACTTAGAAGATTTGTGAACCAGAGCTGGCTCAGAGTCACGAAGGAGGGTCCCACGACGTCGGAGGCCAACTCAGAGGGTTGAGCACTGCAGGACGGATTGCCGGGGACCCAGACTAGGCTGTGCACAAAGGAAATCCTGGAAGAGTGCACAGGAGCCGGAGCAGCTGCAAATCACGCAGTACACAGGTTTGCAGTCTAGCATTGGGGAGGCAAGGTCTTACCTTTACCAAATTTGGACTGAAGGATTACTGGACTGTGCGAGTCACTTGGATAGAGTTCCTGTGTTCCAGGGACCACGCTCATCTAGATGAGAGGGGACCCAGAGGACTGGTGATGCAGTCTTTTGGTGACTGCGTTAGCAGGGGGAAGATTCTGTCGACCCACAGGAGATTTCTTCTCGGCTTCCAGTGCAGGGTGAAGGCAGGTGACCCCCAGAGCATGCACCACCAGGAAACAGTCAAGAAAGCAGTCAGGATTAGGTGCTACAATGTTGCTGGTAGTCGTCTTGCTACTTTGTTGTGGTTTTGCAGGCGTCCTGGAGCAGTCAGCGGTCGATCCTTTGGTAGAAGTTGAAGAGGGAAGTGCAGAGGAACTCTGGTGAGCTCTTGCATTCGTTATCTGAAGAATTCCCCAGAGGAGAGACCCTAAATAGCCAGAAAAGGAGGATTGGCTACCAAGAGATGTAAGAGTCTATCAGAGGGGGTCTCTGACGTCACCTGCTGGCACTGGCCACTCAGAGCAGTCCAGTGTGCCCCCAACACCCCTGTTTCCAAGATGGCAGAGGTCTGGGACACACTGGAGGAGCTCTGGGCACCTCCCCTGGGAGGTACTGGTCAGGGGAGTGGTCACTCCCCTTTCCTATGTCCAGTTTCGCGCCAGAGCAGGGCTGGGGGATCCCTGAACCGGTGTAGATTGGCTTGTGCAGAGATGGGCACCATTTGTGCCCATCAAAGCATTTCCAGAGGCTGGGGAAGGCTACTCCTCCCCAGCCCTTCACACCTATTTCCAAAGGAAGAGGGTGTAACACCCTCTCTCAGAGGAAATCCTTTGTTCTGCCTTCCTGGGCCAGGGCTGCCTGGACCCCAGGAGGGCAGAATCCTGTCTGAGGGCTTGGCAGCAGCTGCAGTGGAAACCCCGGAAAGGCAGTTTGGCAGTACCCAGGTTCTGTGCTAGAAACCAGGGGGATCATGGAATTGTCCTCCCAATACCAGAATGGTATTGGGGTGACAATTCCATGATCTTAGACATGTTACATGGCCATGTTCGGAGTTACCATTGTGACGCTCTACATAGGTAGTGACCTATGTATAGTGCACACGTGTAATGGTGTCCCCGCACTCGCAAAGTCCGGGGACTTTGCCCTGAACGATGTGGGGGCACCTTGGCTAGTGCCAGGGTGCCCACACACTAAGTAACTTGGCACCCAACCTTCACCAGGTAAAGGTTAGACATATAGGTGACTTCTAAGTTACTTATGTGCAGTGAAAAATGGCTGTGAAATAACGTGGATGTTATTTCACTCAGGCTGCCGTGGCAGACCTGTTTAAGAATTGTCAGAGCTCCCTATGGGTGGCAAAAGAAATGCTGCAACCCATAGGGATCTCCTGGAACCCCAATAACCTGGATACCTAAGTACCATAAACAAGGGAATTATAAGGCTGTTCCAGTGTGCCAATGAGAAGTGGTAAAATTAGTCACTAGCCTGCAGTGACAATTTTAAAGCAAAGAGAGAGAGCATAAACACTGAGGTTCTGGTTAGCAGAGCCTCAGTGATACAGTTAGGCACCACACAGGGAACAGATACAGGGCACATACTATGAGCACTGGGGTCCCGCCTAGCAAGATCCCAGTGACACAGGGGCTAAAACATACATACATACAGTGAAAATGGGGGTAACATGCCAGGCAAGATGGTACTTTCCTAAACAACCCCCACCACAAACGAAGGACAATAAGACTAGGCTTGTCCTGATGAGTCTTCATTGTCTAAGTGGAAATATCTGGAGAGTCCATTTGCATTGGAGTGGGTACTCCCAGGTCTATGTTCCACTGTATAGTCAGTTCCCTGTAGAGATATGGACCACCTCAACAATTTAGGATTTTCACATTTCATTTGTTTTAGCCAAAGTAGAGGTTTGTGGTCTGTCTGAACAATAAAGTGAGTGCCAAACAGGTATGGCCTCAACTTTTTCAGTGCCCAGACCACAGCAAAGGCCTCCCTCTCTATGGCAGACCAATGCTTTTCTCTAGAGGTCAACCACCTGCTGATAAAAGCAACCGGTTGATACTGACCTTCAGAATTCAGTTGTGATAAGACTGCCCCTACCCCTAATTTAGATGCATCAGTTTGAACAATGAATTTCTTGGAGTAACATGGGCTTTTTAGGACAGGTGCAGAGCACATGGCCTGTTTGAGCTCCTCAAAAGCTTTTTGACAGCTAGCTGTCCATAACACCTTCTTAGGCATTTTCTTGCGTGTGAGATCATTAAGAGGGCCTGCTATGGATCCATAATTATTGATGAATCTCCTGTAGTACCCTGTGAGGCCTAAAAAGGCTCTCACCTGGGTCTGAGTTGTAGGGGGAACCCAATCCATGATAGTCTGGATTTTCCCCTGTATTGGTGCAATCTGTTCTCCACCTACCAGGTGGCCCAGATAAACCACTTTCCCCTGCCCTATCTGGCACTTTGAGGCCTTGGTAGTGAGGCCTGCCTTTTGCAGGGCCTCCAAAACTTTCCAAAGGTGGACCAGGTGCTCATCCCAGGTTGAGCTAAAGACAGCAATATCATCAAGATATGCTGTACTGAAAGCTTCCAACCCTTGGAGTACTGTGTTCACCAACCTCTGAAAAGTGGCAGGTGCATTTTTCAAACCAAAGGGAATTACTGTGAATTGGTAGTGCCCTCCTATGGTAGAAAATGCAGTCTTTGGTTTAGCATCTTCTCCAAATCTGATCTGCCAATACCCTGCAGTCAGATCAAATGTGCTAAGATATTTGGCAGAAGCGAGTGTATCAATGAGCTCATCTGCCCTGGGTATAGGGTGAGTATCAGTTTTTGTTGCCTGATTGAGCCCTCTGTAATCTACACAAAACCTCATCTCCCTCTTTCATCTTTGGTGTGAGGTTTTGGTACAAGCACCACTGGGCTAGCCCATGGGCTTTCAGAAGGTTCAATCACCCCCAAATCCAACATTTCCTGCACCTCTTGTTTAATACAGTCTCTGACGTGGTCAGGCTGCCTATAAATTTTACTTTTGACAGGCAGACTGTCTCCAGTGTCAAAGGTGTGTTCGCACCAGGATGTGGTACCTTGTAGAAGTGAAAAGAGGTCTGAAAATTGGCTTAGGAGATTGATGCAGTTGTCTTTCTGTTCTACAGTCAGACAATCTGCAAAAACTACTCCCTCCACTAAGGCATCTGCTTCGGTGGTGGAGAAGAGATCAGGAAGAGGGTCACTCTCTTCTTCCTGTCCCTCATCTGTTGCCATGAGCAGGGTGAGATCAGCCCTGTCATGGTAAGGTTTCAGGCGGTTGACATGAATCACCCCAAGGGGACTCCTAGCAGTGCCCAGGTCTACCAAATAGGTAACCTCTCCCTTCTTCTCAACAATTAGATGGGTCCACTCCATTTGTCTTGGAGTGCTCTTGGGGCCACAGGCTCCAATACCCACACCTTCTGTCCTGGTTGGTACTGGATCAGAACAGCCTTCTGGTCATGCCATTGCTTTTGTAGCTCCTGGCTGGCCTGAAGGTTTTTACTGGCCTTTTTCATGTACTCAGCTATTCTGGATCTTAGGCCAAGTACATAATCCACTACGTCCTGTTTAGGAGCTTTCAAAGGTTGTTCCCAACCCTCCTTTACAAGAGTAAGTGGACCTCTTACAGGGTGCCCAAAGAGGAATTCAAAGGGGCTGAAACCCACTCCTTTTTGGGATACTTCCCTGTAAGCAAAAAGGAGGCAAGGTAATAGGACATCCAATCTCCTCCTGAGTTTTTCAGGGAGTCCCATTATCATTCCTTTGTGAGTTGTATTAAACCTCTCAACCAGACCATTTGTTTGTGGATGGTAAGGGGTGGTGAACTTGTAGGTAACACCACATTCTTTCCACATTGCTTTTAAGTATGCAGACATGAAGTTGCTACCTCTGTCTGATACTACCTATTTAGGAAAACCCACCCTGGAAAAGATTCCCAGGAGGGCCTTTGCCACTGCAGGAGCTGTAGTGGTCCTTAAAGGTATGGCTTCAGGATATCTTGTGGCATGGTCCACTACCACCAAGATAAATCTATTGCCTGAAGCAGTAGGAGGGTCAAGGGGGCCAACTATGTCAACCCCTACCCTTTCAAAGGGCACCCCAACCACTGGAAGTGGAATTAGAGGGGCCTTTGGAGTGCCACCAGTCTTGCCACTGGCTTGGCAGGTGACACAAGACTTGCAAAACTCTTTGGTGTCCTCTGACATATGAGGCCAGTGAAACAAGGGGACAAGTCTTTCCCAAGTTTTTGTCTGGCCCAAATGCCCAGCCAAAGGAATGTCATGTGCTAGAGTGGGAAGAAACTCTCTGTACTGAATGGGAATGACCAATCTCCTGGTTGCTCCAGGTTTTGGGTCCCTTGACTCTGTGTACAAGAGGTTATCTTCCCAGTATACTCTATGACTGTCACTGACATCCCCATTTTGCTGCTTGACAGCTTGCTGTCTGAGACCCTCTAATGTGGGACAGGTTTGCTGTGCCATGCTCAGCTCTTCCCTGGCAGGCCCCCCTCGACTCAAAAGCTCAGCAGTCTCTGCTGCCAGCTCCTCTGTGTATGTTCTGCACAAGGAGGAAATTCCTCTTCCTCAGAAGGGGAATCATCTGTAGAGGGAGGGATAGTGGGTAGGGATTTACCCTTGCTACCCCTAGCTTTAGGGAGCACTTGGTCCTTTGTTCCAGGATCCAAGTTACCCTGTCCTTTTTGCTTTTTGGCCTGAGCCCTGGTTAAAGCAAAAATATGCCCAGGAATGCCCAGCATTGCTGCATGGGCCTCCAACTCCACTTCTGCCCAAGCTGATGTCTCTAAATCATTCCCTAGTAGACAGTCTACCGGTAAACCCGAGGCAACCACAACTTTATTTGGACCAGTAACCCCCCTCCCAGTTGAGATTCACAACAGCCATGGGGTGGCTAAGAGTGTTGTTATGAGCGTCTGTCACTTGGTACTGCTGACCAAGAAGGTGTTGCTCAGGGTGGACCAGTTTTTCTATCACCATAGTTACACTGGCTACTGTGTCCCTGTGGGCCTGAACCTCAACACCATTTGTTAGGGGAAGTTGCTTGTACTTATCCATATTAAGGGGACAAGCAACCAAGGTGGCAAAGTCAATGCCACCATCAGAGACTAAAACAGCCTCTGTGGTCTCCCTAACAAGACCAACCCCAACTATATTGCCAATAGTGAGCCCAGCTACACCCTTGGATTGGCTATTAGTAGTAGATTTCCCACCACCACTGCTATTACTAGAGGCACTAGAATTTGCAGCAGGGGTTGTGGTGGTGGGAGGTTTGGTGTTTTTCTTTGGGCAGCTGGAATCAGTTGCCCAATGGCCTTTGACTTTACACAAATAACACCAAGGCTTTTTAGGTTGATTATTGGAAGAGGATTTGGACCCACCACTGCCAGAGGATGTTTGTGGGCCTGATGAAGTCTCAGAATGTTTACTTTTGTCCCCACCCTTTTCAGAAGACTTACCATCCTTCTTCTTGCCATCCTTGTCACCCCCTGTATGAACTTTTCTGTTCACCCTTGTTCTGACCCACTTGTCTGCCTTCTTTCCCAATTCTTGGGGAGAGGTCAGATCCTAGTCCACTAGGTAGTGGTGCAACAAGTCAGACACACAGTTGTTCAGAATATGCTCTCTCAGAATAAGATTGTACAGGCTTTCATAGGCAGATACCTTACTGCCATGTAAGTACCCTTCCAAGGCCTTCACTGAACAGTCCACAAAATCTGTCCAGTCTTGAGAAGACTCTTTTCTGGTGTCTATGAAATTAATCCTGTATTGTTCAGTGGTTAAGCCAAATCCATCCAAGAGTGCATCTTTCAAAACTTTGTAGTTGCTGGCTTCACTTTCTCTACAGTAAGGAGCCTATCCCTACCCTTTCCAGTAAAAGATAGCCACAAAATAGCAGCCCACTGCCTTTGAGAGACCAACTGTACCATACAGGCCCTCTCAAGTGCAGCAAGCCACGTATTAATGTCGTCCCCCTCCTTGTAAGGGGGGACTATCTTGTGCAGATTCCTGGAATCATGCTCTCTAACAGGATTGCTAACAGGAATACTGTTGCTGCCACTATGGGGGTCTAACTCCAACCTCTGTCTTTCCTTCTCTATGTCCAGGGATTCCCTATCTAAGGCCAGCTGTTGCTGTTTAAGCTTCAGTCTGGTCTGTCTGGTCTCTTCAATCCTCAACTTTTTGAGTTCCCTTTCTAACAAGTTATCCTCAGGGTGGGTGGGTTGGGAATGCTTTGACACAGATGAAATATGGGAAGTTTCAGAGGGGGACCTGTCCCTAACTGTCTAGACCCTGGTAACCTGGCCTCTAGGGATAAAGGATGCCCTACTGTTATGGGAACCTCTATCACTGCCAGCATCACTAGGTGCCCTGCTAGGGGGCAGACCCTTGTCAGAACCCTCCCCAGCTTCTCCAGGGGACTCCTCTGAATCAGACTGGGAAGCTTCTCCCTTTTCTAACCTCTCATTTGATGGTCCAGACTGGTTCTGGTCATCTACAACAAGCATGATAAAGAGAAACTCTTTTGTAGGGTTCTTTCCTATACTCAAACCTCTATCCAGGCAGAGACCCTTCAAACTTTTATAGTTCAAACTCTCATATGTTACATTAACAGTCTTGAGAGTGGACTCTACAACAGACATGATAGTAAAGGTTTAAGGATAGTGAGAAAAGAAAAAGTTTTAGAACTTTAGAAAGCACAGGGAAAAAAATCTTTTTCAAACTTTGAGAAACTTTTAGAAGTTTTAAGACACCTTTCAGAACTTTGTAAAAGGTTTTGAATAGAAAAGTAAACTTTTTTGGTTAAGTGTACATATACTGAACTATTTGGTATATGATTCTCTTATGAAAAGTACAACATGACAAAGTGGTCAAGCAGTTGCAAGTACTTATCCCACCGCTGCACCACCAATGTAGGAGGCTGGCCAGGCATATAGTGGGTACCCTGTGGTACTTACACCCTGTGCCAGGTCCAGTTATCCCTTATTAGTAGAATAGAGTTGTTTCTAGCAGGTTAGGCTGATAGAAGGTAGCTATGGCAAAGCAGCTTAGGCTGAACTAGGAGACATGCAAAGCTCCTACTATACCACTTATATCATATGCACAATATCATAAGAAAACAAAATACACAGAGTTACTAAAAATAAAGGTACTTTATATTTATGACAATATGCCACAAGTATCTCAGGGGGGACCCCCTAATAAGAAGGTAAGTAATATACACAAGTTATATGTACACAAACCCAAAACAGGTAAGTAAGAGTCAGAAAAGTAATGCAAACAGTGTAGAATTACAATAGGATGCAATAGGTGAACATAGGTCTAGGGGCAACACAAACCATATACTCCAAAAGTGGAATGTGAATCACGAATGGACCCCAGACCTATGGGAGCTTGTAGAGGGTCACTGGGACTGTAAGAAAACAGTCAGGGTGTCTAAGATACCCCACCCCACAACCCTGAAAAGTAGGAGTAAAGTACACCTACAATCCCAAAAGGACTCAATAGTTGTGATAGGGGGATTCTGCAAGAACCACAAACACCAGCAAAGCACTGAAGATGGATTCCTGGACATGAGGACCTGCAATGCAAGGGGACCAAGTCCAAGAGTCGTGATAGTGTTCAGGGGGGCAGGAGCCCAGGAAATGCCGGATGAAGGTGCAAGGAAGCTGCCTCTGGACGGAAGAAGCTTAGGATTCTGCAACAACGAAGAGAGCTAGGAACTTCTCCTTTGGATGGAATATGTCACACGGTGTTCTGAAGGTTGCAGAAGTGTTCCCGTGCAGAAATACCGCAAACAAGCCTTGCTAGCTGCAAGGGTCATGGAATAGGTTTTTGGGTACTGCTGGGGACCAGGAAGGATCAGGATGTCGCCTCTTGAAGGTGGAGACATAGGGGGCACTCAGCAACTCAGAGGGCCCCCACAGAAGCAGGCAGCACCCGCAGAAGTACCCAAACAGGCACTTAGAAGATTTGTGAAACGGAGCTGGCTCAGAGTCACAAAGGAGAGTCCTGTGACGTCGGAGGCCAACTCAGAGGGTTGAGCACTGCAGGACGGAGTGCTGGGGATCCAGGCTAGGCTGTGCACAAAGGAAATTCTGGAAGAGTGCACAGGAGCCGGAGCAGCTGCAAATCACGCAGTACACAGGTTTGCAGTCTAGCGTGGGGAGGCAAGGACTTACCTCCACCAAACTTGGACTGAAGGATCAATGGACTGTGGGAGTCACTTGGATAGAGTTCCTGTGTTCCAGGGACCACGCTCGTCAGGATGAAAGGGGACCCAGAGGACCGGTGATGCAGTCTTTTGGTGCCTGAGTTAGCAGGGGGAAGATTCCGTCGACCCATGGGAGATTTCTTCTTGGCTTCCACTGCAGGGTGAAGGCAGGTGACCCCCAGAGCATGCACCACCAAGAAACTGTTGAGAAAGCCGGCAGGATTAGGCACTACAATCTTGCTGGTAGTCGTCTTGCTACTTTGTTGCAGTTTTGCAGGCATCCTGGAGCAGCCAGCGGTCGATCCTTTGGTAGAAGGTGAAGAGGGAGATGCAGAGGAACTCTGGTGAGCTCTTGCATTCATTATCTGAAGAATTCCCCAAAGCAGAGATCCTAGATAGCCAGAAAAGGAGGTTTGGCTACCAGGTCAGGAGGATTGGCTACCAAGAGAGGTAAGAGCCTATCAGAAGGACCCTCTGACGTCACCTGCTGGCACTGGCCACTCAGAACAGTCCAGTGTGCCCCCAACACCTCTGTTTCCAAGATGGCAGAGGTCTGGGACACACTGGAGGAGCTCTGGGCACCTCCCCTGCGAGGTACTGGTCAAGGGAGTGGTCACTCCCCTTTCCTTTGTCCAGTTTTGCACCAGAGCAGCACTGGGGGATCCCTGAACCGGTGTATTCTGGCTTGTGTAGAGATGGGCACCATCTGTGCCCATCAAAGCATTTCCAGAGGCTGGGGGAGGCTACTCCTCCCCATCCCTTCACACCTATTTCCAAAGGGAGAGGGTGTAACACTCTCTCTCAGAGGAAATCCTTTGTTCTGCCTTCCTGGGCCAGGGCTGCCTGGACCCCAGGAGGGCAGAAACCTGTCTGAGGGGTTGTCAGCAGCAGCAGCTGCAGTGGAGACCTCGGAAAGGCAGTTTGGCAGTACCTGGGTACTGTGCTAGATACCCTGGGGATCATGGAATTGTCCTCCCAATACCAGAATGGAAGCCCGGCTTTCCCGACTGTTTCCAGGTGGTGCATGCTCTGGGGGTAGCCTGCCTTTACCCTGCACCAGAAGCTCCGAAGTAATCTCCTGTATGTCAACTGAATCGTCCCCCTGCTAACGCAGGCACCAAAAGACTGCAACACTGGTCCTCTGGGTCCCCTCTCATCCTGACGAGCCTGGTCCCTGGATCTCAGCAACTCTGTCCAAGTGACTTCCACAGTCCAGTGACTCTTCAGTCCCAGTTTGGTGGAGGTAAGTCCTTGCCTCTCCACGCTAGACTGCATTGCTGGGTACTGCGTGATTTGAGGCTGCTCCGGCTCCTGTACACTCTTCCAGGATTTCCTTCGTGCACAGACAAGCCTGGGTCCCCAGCACTCCTTCCCGCAGTGCACAACCTTCTGAGTTGTCCTCCGGTGTTGCGGGACTCCCTTTTCTGACTTTGCGTGGACTCCAGTTCACTTTCCTTCCAAGTGCCTGTTCAGGTACTTTTGCATGTGCTGCCTGCTTCTGTCAGGGCACCCTGAGTTGCTGGGTGCCCCCTCTGTCTTCTCCTCCAAGTGGCGACATCCTGGTCCCTCCTGGGCCACAGCAGCACCCAAAAACCTCTACTGCGACCCCCTTGCAGTTAGCAAGGCTTGTTTGCAGTCTTTCTGCGTGGGAACACCTCTGCAAGCTTTATCGCGATGTGGGACATCTATCTTCCAAAGGAGAAGTCCCTAGTCCTCTTCTTTCTTGCAGAACTCCAAGCTTCTTCCAACTGGTGGCAGCTTCCTTGCATCTTCAGCTGGCATTTCCTGGGCTCCTGCCCACTCTCGACACTGTTGTGACTATTGGACTTGGTCCCCTTGTCTTACAGGTACTCAGGTCTGGAAATCCACTGTTGTTGCATTGGCATATTGTCATAAAAATAAAGTACCTTTATTTTTAGTAACTCTGTGTATTGTGTTTTCTTATGATATTGTGCATATGACACCAGTGGTATATTAGGAGCTTTACATGTCTCCTAGTTCAGCCTAAGCTGCTTTGCCATAGCTACCTTCTATCAGTCTAAGCTGCTAGAAACATCTCTTCTACACTAATAGGGGATAACTGGACCTGGCACAAGGTGTAAGTACCTCTGGTACTCACTACAAGCCAGGCCAGCCTCCTACACAGTGTGCCAATGAGAATTGGTAAATTAAGTCACTGGCCTGCAGTGACAAATTTAGAAAGCAGAGAGAGCATAAACACTGAGGTTCTGGTTAGCAGAGCCTCTGTCATACAGTTAGGCACCACACAGGGAACACATACAGGGCACATACTATGAGCACTGGGGTCCTGCCTAGCAAGATCCCAGTGACACAGGCGCTAAAACATACATACATACAGTGAGAATGGGGGTAACATGCCAGGCTAGATGGTACTTTCCAACAGATCCCTGTACTACTCATCCAAGTAGGTGTGCCAGATCATCGTGGCATGCTGTTTGTTGCACAACCTGGCATTGAGACGTCAGGTGCGTTTTCTGCTGGAGGATGAGCCTGGAGATGGTCTTGTGGGAGCGGTGGAGCCTGTGGACAGTGTGAAAGAGAAGGCGGATGAAGAAGATGTGGACAACAGAACAAACATGTTACAGGAGTACTTCCAGTGACACACAGATAAGAGACTGTAACTCAACTTTTCTTCTCAGTTATCTTTTGGACATTGTACATGGCAGCCTCTTCCCCTATGTCTATGGACACTGACTGTACCCTTTGGATTCTCTATTTTTAGATCTGTGTGCCCCATTCTGGCTCCTGCTATGTGTACTGCTGCACACTAAAGGTCATCCAGTAGTATATTTCACTGAACATATACGTTGCAATGCTTTGATAATGTTGTACTAATACATTTTTCGATTCATTACACTGACTCCAGTATGGTATTTGTTTCAAGGGTGTTTATTTTTGTGCCAATATGTATGGGGGTATGTGCATGGGGCTGGGATGATGGTGGAGGAATTTCCAGTTAGAGTCCAGTCTATTGCTATCACAGGTGTATTGTCCAAGAGGGCATAGGAAGTGAAGCAATGGCAGTTCACGGTGGACAGGGTGACATAGTGGGACAGAAGGGTGACAATCAGGAGAGTCTTATTTCCTGGTGGGGGTCTTGGCAATGTTCCCTGTCTTCTGCCTGGATCGCAGGGAATGGTTACGGGGTGGTTCTTCTTCTGCAGGGGGTGGGATGCTGGTGGTCTGTTGGTCCTGTGGCAGGGCCTCCTGTCCACTAGCGCCGGCGGAGGTGGTAGGCTGTTCAGCAGTTTGGCTAGTTTCAGGTGCCCTTTGTTGTGCCACTGCCTCCCTCATGGTCTTGCCCATGTCAGCCAGCACCCCTGCAATGGTGACCAGGATGGTGTATATTTTTGTTAGGTCCTCCTTGATCCCCAGGTACTGTACCTCCTGCATCCGCTGGGTCTCCTGTAACTTGTTCAGTACCTGGCCCATGGTCTCCTGGGAATGGTGGTATGCTCCCAGGATGTTTGGGAGTGCCTCGTGGAGAGTGGGTTCCCTTGGCCTGTCCTCCCCCTGTCACACAGCATTCCTCACAGCTTCCCTGGTGTCCTGTGCCTCTGTCCCCTGAACCGTGTGCCCACTGCCACTGACCCCAGGTCCCTGATCGTCCTGTGTTTGTGGGGTTGCCTGGGGTCCCTGTAGTGGTGGACACACTGCTGATTGACGTGTCCTGGGGACAGTGGCATGGGCCCCTTGGGTGGGTGCTATGCTGGTGTTTCCTGAGAGGGGAGTCTCTGTGGTGGGTTGGGACTGTGGCAGGGGAACCGAATGTCCAGAGTTCCCTGATGGGCCAGGTTGGTCATCCTGATCCAGGCGTGCAGAGCTGCTGTCATCCCTGTGGGCCTCTTCTGGGGGGCTGGATGTAGCTGGCACCTCCTCTCCGGTGACATTGGGTAGGGGTCCTGTTTGGATGAAAATGCATTGTCAATGTATCTGCGTGTGCCATCTTGTGCATGGCTGTGTTTCCCTCTATGATTGTGATTTCCCTGTTGGCTTGGCCTTGTGTGAGTGGTGATTTTGTGGGCTGGGTGAGTCTCTGTAGGAAAGTACCATCTTGCCTGGCATGTTACCCCCATTTTTACTTGTATGTATGTTTGATTTTGCCTGTGTCACTGGGATCCTTCTAGCCAGGACCCCAGTGCTCATAAAGTGTGCCCTGTATTTGTTCCCTGTGTGGTGCCTAACTGTATCACTGAGGCTCTGCTAACCAGAACATCAGTGTTTATGCTCTCTCTGCTTTTAAAATTGTCACTGCAGGCTAGTGACTAATTTTACCAATTCTGATTGGTATACTGGAACACCCTTATAATTCCCTTGTATATGGTACTGAGGTACCCAGGGTATTGGGGTTCCAAGAGATCCCTATAGGTTGGAGCATTTATTTTGCCACCCATAGGGAGCTCAGACAATTCTTACACATGACTGCCACTGCAGCCTGAGTGAAATAACGTCCACGTTATTTCACAGCCATTTTACACTGCCCTTAAGTAACTTATATATCACCTACATGTCTAACCATCACTTAGTGAAGGTTAGGTGCAAAGTTACTTAGTGTGAGGGCACCCCGGCACTAGCCAAGGTGCCCCCACATTGTTCAGGGCCAATTCACCGGACTTTGTGTGTGCGGGGACACCATTACACACGTGAACTACAGATAGGTCAATACCTATGTGTAGCTTCACAATGGTAACTCCGAACATGGCCATGTAACATGTCTAGGATTATTGAATTATCGTGGCGTGGCCAAGATGGTGGCCGGAACGGACGCTTAAACAACAGGCTCTGTTCTCGGTCCACTAAAATCAGCCGAAATCCTTATCCCTGCGATGCCCGACATCAATGCATGCAATCTAAGAAGACCCCTACGCACGTAGGGACCTACAAACATTGTGGGGAAATAACGTCGTCCAGATGAGATCGACATAACTGACGCCGGCGCTACTGTGGCCTGGGCAGCGGACTTCGATTGGGAGGTGAGCGCTAGCTGCCACTGGTTGGGAGCCTTCCTGGTCCCACCTGCAATTGTCCTCGCTGCAAGGGGGGACTGGATCGGGCCCGCGAGCCGTGCGTGCCCGGCACGGGCCCCCGAGACTACAGGGCCGCCCGGGCTGTGGCCTGCCTGGACTCTCCAGTGCTGGGGGAGGCCTGCTGGGGGGGCCTCCTGGGGGGGGCCTGTTTGGCGCAGCTTGGAGCGGGAGCGGTCGCCGGACTCTGACGGGCCTCGGCGCTACCTCCCGGCTCACCGTCTGGCCCTGTCTTCGCCGAGACGGTGGACGTGATCGAGGCCTGATGCGCGGCGGTCACCCGGGCCTGGGCCTCCAAGGGAATCGTCGTGGGAACCCCAGCCGCGGCCAATATACTGACGCAGAGACTCGCCCCCCCGGTGGATGGCTGCGATCGCCCCCCCGTGAAGAGACAGAAGAGCAGAGTAGGCTGGGCAGGGGCCACTGGGGCGACACTGTTGGCAAATAGCAAGAAATGAAATAAATAAAAATGGAACATAAACGCACAAAAAAGCAAGAGAAATTACTTACCATTGCATAAAGTACCACACGCCCAAGATCGCTTTGTTCATGCAGCGTAAAGTGTACAGAAACATGAAAGGTCCGTAAAGCGAACACAGGACTCGACAGAACTTCCAACAATTGCATTCCTAACATCAAAACTCCACGTTGGATTGGGTAGTTTAACCTGTAACTCCTCGAACACCTAATGAACAAAATAAACAACGAGGAGACGGAACTTAAGTAATGCGAGGCGCAATTGGGCACCATAAACTCTGGGTAGAACACCGATTCAACGGAAATGTAGCTTGGATGATACACACCTCGACAAAGTGTTTCCTAAGCCCTGATAATAATTGCAGAACGCCCTCTGACCTCTCTTGCTGGTAAATAAGCTCACACTAATCGCCACGGCGGAGCAAAAGCCCCCACACAACTTGCCAAATCACATAAGTTCTTTGGAATTAGGGGAAGAACTATAATCACAGTGGCACAAATAGCTCCCAAAGTAACCTTCATTAACGGAGTCAACCAGGTTAAATCAGCACGCCCTGCTCGCTTTGGGCAACTTCAACCAAATCCAGCTTCAACCTGTGACCCAGCAGTAATCGTCGCCGCAGGACACAATGGTCAAGCCCAAACAGCCCAAACCAGGGAACCACATGGACGGTGACAAACCGTCCCCCGTAAGCGAGCTTGATATGCAATCCGTAACACTCCATCAAGTGAACGAAACACTGCGCACCCATTCTATGCAGTTCGACAAACTTTTACAAGCAATAATGGACACCAAGTCCTCGCTTGAGGGCAAAATCAACACGGCGGTCATGGAGGTCACAGTACTTAGTGCGGATCACCGCAAATTAACGGACAGGGTCAACAACTCAGAACTAGCACTAAAAACTGTCCAACCCAAGATTGCAGACATGAAAACTAAGATTCAGCAAATGGAAATGGAAATGACGCAGTTACAACGCAAGACTGAGGAAGCGAAGGGTCGCTCCAGATGTAACAATATCAGATTCCTAGGCATACCAGAAAGGAAATAAGCACCCAATGCTGAGGAATTTCTAGAGAGCTGGCTGAAAAACACAATGAAAATACAAGACTCTACTAAAACACCAGTGATAGATAGAGCACACAGAATCCCCGGCAGACCTCTGCGGCCAGGCGCTCCACCTCGCCCCCTGATAGCGTGCTTCCTGAATTGCAGAGACAGAGACCATGTCCTCCAACATTTCATAACCACAGGACCAGTCAGTCTGGAGAATAGCAAAGTCACTGCTTATCCAGACTACACAATGGAAGTACAACGTAAAAGAGCTTCATATATCAAAATCAAATAAATATTGCGTGAGCACAAAATCACTTATTCACTTATGTTCCCAGCTCGCCTCCGGATAATAGCGGATGAAAAAACTCTTATGTTCCCAACCCCTGAAGATGCATGGACATGGTTACATGCTAAGGGCCTGGTTCAGCCGTCCAACGAAGATGCAGCAAGCGGGGAATGGATCAATCCCAGCTCCAAGAAAAAGAAAAAGAAAAACGCCATGGCGCGTCCAACTAAATCACAAATGGCAGCTGATCAAGCGAAAACCGTGAGTGACACTAGCACATTTACACGTCTGATGGCAGACAACAAAGACTAAACGATTTAAATGAAAGTGGCTTGGTGCGGAGTGGCTCCAGCTCCTCTCTCTCCCAGCTACTTGGTGGTCCTGACCTCACTCCGCGTCTGGCAGACGAAATTTGAAGATCCACAGAAGTCAACTCGAATGAGCCTGCCAATTCTAGGACAATAGGGGCTGAGTCCCCTTCCCTTTAACACGCGGAAACGGACACACATGGACTTCCCACAACATGACCGGACCTTGTGCAGATTAAACAAGCCACAAGACATTAAAGCCAGATAATCCGAACATACCCAGGGTCGTCGCAGAGGAAAAAAATGTTTGGGTGGTGGGCTGACAAGGTGCCCGTCCTCCGCCAACCCACGCCCCCCACCACCTGAACGGTATCCGAATGGAACTGATCTGTACAGACTCAAGTTTAGGCACCAGTTGTGCCACTCTGTTTGAAGCTGGGCATTGGCCCAAATATCCTTTTACGTTGTTTACCTATACTTCTCCCTTCTTATATTGGGTTCTATCCCACCTTCTTCAGGTCGGCTTTATCCAGCGCGGGGGTGGGGGCAGCGGTTGTGGGGGTAGGCTTCTGGTGGGGGTCTACAGTGGAAATGGGGGGCTCGGTCAGTGGGCTCCTGGGGCAAGGTGGAAGGTAGTGGTAACACTGTAAAATACAATGCACAAACACTCCATCTATAACATACTAACTTGGAATGTGAAGGGTATGGCGGGAATGTCCAAAAGCAATAGAATATACGCGCACTTAAAACGTCATCACATCCACATTGCTATATTACAAGAAACGCATGTCACCCCAGAAGACATTAAACACATAGGCGGTCATTCTGACCGCGGTGGGCGGCGGGCGCCGCCCGTCATGCGGTCACCGCCAAATGGCCGCTATGCCATTCTGGCTTTCCGGTTGGGCCGGCGGGCGACCGCCAAATGGCCGCCCGCCGGCCCAGCGGTAAAGCCCCTGCAACATAGAAGCCGGCTCCGAATGGAGCCGGCGGTGTTGCAGGGGTGCGACGGGTGCAGTAGCACCCGTCGCGATTTTCACTGTCTGCAAAGCAGACAGTGAAAATCTTCATGGGGCCCTGTTAGGGGGCCCCTGCACTGCCCATGCCAGTGGCCTGGGCAGTGCAGGGGCCCCCAGGGGCCCCACGACACCCGTTCCCGCCATCCTGGTTCTGGCGGTGTAAACCGCCAGAAACAGGCTGGCGGGAAGGGGTTCGGAATCCCCATGGCGGCGCTGCAAGCAGTGCCGCCATGGAGGATTCCCTGTGCCAGGGGAAAACCGGCGGGAAACCGCCGGTTCCCCTTTTCTGACCGCGGCTTTACCGCCGCGGTCAGAATGGCCCTGGAAGCACCGCCAGCCTGTTGGAGGTGCTTCCGTGGACCCCGGCCCTGGCGGGCATGGACCGCCAGGGTCAGAATGACCCCCATAGAGAAGAAATGGGCAGGAGCAATGTACGGATCAGGGACATCAACTTTTGCTAGAGGTGTACTGATTTGGATAGCTCCAGGGGTCCCATACGTAGTAGAACACAGCAATACGGATAAAGATGGCAGGTTTATACAACTAGTAGGTTCTCTAGACGGTGAAACACTAGTAATCAATGGGATATACGTCCTGAATGTTAAACAGGGCGAGTTCTTACGAAACACAATCTCACACCTATCAAATGATTTAACTTCACCTAGTATCTGGGGAGGGGACATGAACTGCATTCCGCAAATAGATATGGACAGGTCACACCCCCCACTGATAGCCGCCCCAGTAAGGAAAAACTCTGAGATGTTACAGTCATGGATAACAGACCGACGCCTCATAGACGTATGGAGACACCTACATCCTCAAGTAAGGGAATACTCGTACCACTCCCCCGTACATTTGCTACACACCCGCATAG
This sequence comes from Pleurodeles waltl, assembly GCF_031143425.1. NCBI lineage: Eukaryota > Metazoa > Chordata > Amphibia > Caudata > Salamandridae > Pleurodeles > Pleurodeles waltl. The sequence goes on along the minus strand of NC_090440.1, from coordinate 1,187,831,986 downwards.
ATTTGATATTTAGTTCACAGGACTTGACGCATAAAATAATGGGCGCAGAATACACTGCAAGACTAATCTCAGACCATTGTCCACTGGTCGCTCACATCAAATGGGGCAGACCACGTGCTTGCATCCCAACTTGGCGACTTCAACCACGGTTACTGTAGGACCCCCCCTTTAGAAAAGAAATAGCTACACATATTGCCTCATATTTTACCATAAATAACGAGACCACAAGCTCTAGAGCAAATGAATGGGACACACACAAGGCAGTACTAAGGGGCACATGTATATCGATGGCAGTGGGAATACGACAAACACTGACGCTGGAGCTCCGTCGGCTAGAGCGCGATGTCCGCATTGCAGAATGCAAACAAGTAAAGCAGTGGTTCCCAAACTTTTTTGGCCTACGGCTCCCTTGACCTATGGGCCATTGACCGCGGCTCCCCATTATGTTACTTATGTTTGGCATGTGGGTGATGTAAGTCCGGCCTCAGGAGTACTTCCATTTTTCTCTCTGAAAATAATGGGGGTGAAGCTGTATGTTGTTCTTGCCCCCTGTCTGTGTGTCCGTGCCTACCGTCTGTGGGTTCCTGTCTATTGTCTGTATGCCCTTGCTTCCTGTGTCCCCATGCCTCCTGTCTGAGTGTTTTTGCATCTTGTCTGTGTCCTCATGCTTCATGTGTGTGTTCTTGGCTCCTGTCTGTGTGTTCCCGCCCACTGGCTGTTTGTCTTTGCCTCCTGTCTTTTTTTTCATGCCTACTGTCTGTGCCCTCATGCCTCCGGCTTGATTGGTAGGCACTACAAAAAATTGACAGATAAGATGCTTATTTATTTTTCTTGAGCTTTGGTGACTTCTTTAATTCCTGGTCCTTAAAGTTGCCGGGCAAAATCCTGGCAAACTGGCTACTCCCATGTATTTCGGACTTGGTCCATCATGATCAAACCGGTTTCATACCTGGCCGCAACACTTTTACTAATATACGGAACCTAATGCGTCTAATGGCAAACACCCCAGAGTGCGAACATAAACAAGTAGCAGTATCCCTTGACATTGAAAAAGCGTTCGACACTCTGGGATGGCCCTTCCTTATAGAAACCCTAACACGCATGGGCTTCGGTAAGACATACATCAGCTGGGTCAGGGTTCTCTATTCCAGCCCAACAGCGAGAGTCAAGACAGCCGACACAATATCTGAGATGTTCCCCATAGAAAGGGGCACTAGGCAGGGCTGCCCGTTATCCCCACTGTTGTTCGCCCTCGCCACTGAACCACTTGCCACCCGGCTACGTACATTAGCCCCCGCGTGGGGCATCCCAGACGGACATACGCACCGCATAGTGTCACTGTACACGGACGATGCATTAATATTCTTACGTAATTATTCCGAATCCCTACCTGACTTGTTGGGGTTACTATACAAATTCGGGGTGTTGTCCGGGTTAAAAGTGAATTGGTCAAAATCCTGCCTATTCCCTATGCGACCAGTACCCGAAACACACCGGTTGACCGCTAGCCCGGGTGACCTGAAGTGGTGCTACACCACGTTTAAATATTTAGGAATAAATGTATATCACGACCCACAGGATCTGAAAGATGGCAACCTGGGACAAGTGATCCGCTCCGTCAGGGGCTCACTGCCCTTCTGGCGCTCACTCCCACTCTCTCCTATGGGAAGAGTGGCTATAGAAAAGATGATAATACTACTGCGTCTGCTCTATTTCTTCATGGCGCTCCAATTGATGCTCCCGGCTTCTTTTTTCAAACCACTGAATAGCAGACTTAATATGGGGCAACTGCAGTCGTCGCGTAGCGCTAACAAAAATACATCAACCACTAATGTTGGGAGGCCAGGGAGCACCAAGATACGAATTATACTATGCCTCTGCCCAGCTACAATGGGTGTTTCAATGACTTGGTAATCTTACGTATGAAGAAACACAGACAATGCTCAAGGATCTGAGACACACTAACATATTACAATACCTGATGTGCCGCGATAGATCAACACACACACAAAACATTCTACTGAATGTCGCTCATTGGATATGGGGATGCTTCGCACTAGCAGGGGACAAAGAGCCACAATACTCTCCTAGGATCCCACTACTGGCCATCCCGAAAATCGAAAACATAGCAGGGAAGGTAGGCCTGAACACTTGGCCAGAGAAGGGCATACAAACTACGGGTGACATTTATAGCGAAGGCCGCATCCTAACATACGAGGCACTATCTAACGCCCATAATTTGGGACAGGGAAGCTTCATAGCATTCGGTGCATTATGACACTTAGGGCCAGATGTAGCAAAGGTTTGCGACTCGCAAACGGGCAGAATCGCAATTTGCGACAGTGCAAAATCGGAAATGGGATGCAAAAAGCCCATTTCCGACTTGCAAAAAGCGTTGTGCCCCGTTTGCGAGTCGCACCCATTGCGACCCCCTTTTGCGACCCGCAATGTGCGTGTCGCAATTTGCGACTCGCAAAGCTTATGCAATTGCAACTCGCAAATTGCGACTAGTCGCAAAAAACCCAGTTTGCAAGTTGCATTTACCACTAACTCAGAGCAGGTGGTAACCATTACCAAAGCATAAAAGGAGACCCAGAAGGCATCTGGGTCACTCAAGATGGCGGACATATACCTTATAGCAGTGAGGAGGAGAGTCTACGCAGCCCAGCAGAGAAGGAGGAGGGGCCACAGACAGGAGAAGATATATAGAACAAGGCAGACCCTTTTCCAGCAAACTGAAGAGGAGATCTATGATAAATACCGCCTTAGCAGCGCTGCCATTCTAGAATTAATAGATTTACTAAAACCACAGCTAGAACACAAGACCCTGCGTGGCTGCGCCATCCCTACGCATGTGCAAGTACTATGCGCACTGCACCTCTTGGCATCAGGGAGCTATCAGGGGGTCATTGCCGTGGCAGGTGGGGTATCCCAAAGTGCAGTGTCAAGGTTCCTCAGGGCATTTAGATGCCTTAGTAGCGCACAGGTCTCAGTTCATATACTTACCAAGGAATGAGGCAGAAATTAACAGCACGAAGCTGGACTATTACCGCATTGCCCACTTCCCCCAGGTCATTGGATGTGTAGATGGGACACACATTCAAATAAGCCCCCCCGCTAATCTGGAACATATTTTTCGCAACAGAAAGTGTACCCACTCACTCAACATACAGGTTGTTTGTGATGCCCATTACGTCATCACGGACATCGTAGCTAAGTTTCCAGGCAGTACCCATGACTCATACATTTTTAGACATAGTGGGATCCATCAACGCCTGGAACGTGGGGAGTTTGGAGACGGATACCTCCTAGGTAGAGCTGCATACACCTTGCAGACATACACACAGGTCACTGTGCACGACTATCTGGACTTACTAACAGTGTACTTTTGTGCCCAACAGGTGACAGTGCATATGCTCTAAGGCCATGGATCATGACTCCATTTTTAACACCCAGCAATGAATCAGAGAGGCAATACAACAGTGCGCATAAGAGGACCAGGAACCTGATCGAGCGCACCTTCGGACTCCTGAAGGCAAGATTCCGATGCCTCCACCGCAGCGGAGGCGCCCTCCAATACACCCCCATTACCGCCTTCAAAATTGTGGTTGCATGCGCCATCCTCCACAACATAGCCACCAGACGTGGGCTACCTCTCACCCCTGCAGACCCAGATCCTGATGAGGAAAGAACAACGACACCGCCATCATGGGGATAGGAGTCTAGCTAATCAAGGCAGACTGAGACGGGAACACATTGCAACGCAATATTTTGGACGGTACGTGTAAACTCCCACCATACTCACCCATTAACCAGACACTCCTTTTGTTAAGTGGAAGAGAAATAACTGTTTTAATAATGTAATGGATGAACTATATACATGATTCAATTGTCCATGGGCAGGGAAATGCCAACCACTCATGTGGCACATTAAAGCCATGTGCCACATTTGTTTGTCCGGGCTGTTGGCTAACTTCTCCTGCCCCTCCTGCCAGCCTGGCTGGTCCCAGCTGCATCTATGGTGCTCTGCCTCCCACTCCTTAGCACCCTACTGTCAGTGGCAGATACACTGCTCACTGTGGAGCCCTCTTCACTATCTTGGGGTGTTTCCCCGGTGGCCCTCGACATCTCACGTGTCTCCATTAGTTCAATGATATGTGTGAGACTTCCCAGGCCCCTGGCAACATCCCCAGCAAAATGGCCCATCTCAATTTGCAGGCCAACTGTCCTCCTTGACAGGCCTGTTGTGTTGATGGCTAGCCTGCCGATTGATGTGGCCATCCTGTCCAGTCTTAACATAATCTGCCTATCCCTGCGCCGCCCAGCCTCTGCTTGACCCAGCAGTCCGGCCGCCAGTTCCCTGATGGCAGAGGCAATGTCCCCAGTGTTCTGGCACATCAGGTCCATCCGCCTGTTGAGGTGCCGCATGCTTGCCTGGTTTTGTCTTTCAATGCGGTGCAGCACCCCACTGATCCTGCCCAATGTTGTGTTTTGCTGGTGCTGACCCCGCAGCAGATGTGCCTCACTGCTGGTTGGAGGATGAATCCGGATATCAGACGCTCTTGCCCTGCGACGCCTGCGCAGTGGTGGCTGCCCTGTCCTCGCACCTGTATCCTCCCTGGCTAATGCTGGGGCAGCTCCTGGCGTTGCTGTTGCAGCAGGCGTTACAACTGCAGGAATGCTGCTGACTGTGCATGTGGGGGTGCTGGAGGGTCCTGGGGTGTCCTCCTGGGCCTGGGTGCTTGGGGTGTAGGGGGTGTCTTGCTGGAGACCTGTGGGACATGGGGAACACACTGTCAGTGTCTAGTATCTGTTGCACAATTCCTAATAAACATTTGCCTATGCACTGCCTATTGGACTACATTTCCCATAATGCATCATTCTGGCTTTTTCTACCCTGAAATGGAGCTTATTTGGTTGTGCATGCACATGTGTACATGGTGGGTGGGGTATGACATTGATAGGGGTACAGGCTTATCACATGGTACTCACCGGTTGATGTGCTGGGCTCTGAAGTGTCCAGGTCCCCAAATCCAGACACTGCCTCCGGCTCAAAGGTTTGCTCAATCCTGTCTTCAAGGGGTGTGGGTGGTGGCACAGATGATGGTCCCCCTCCAGTGCCTCTCATCTCCCGGAGCCTTTCTGCCACCCTCTCCTTGGTCCGGGAGCGGAGGTCATACCACCTCTTCCTTATGTCCTCAATTGTCCTGTGGCTCACCCCCAGGGCATTGATTTTCTCCTGCATTTCCTGCCAGATTTTTCTTTTGGTGGCCTCTGGAACAGTGAGGGCAGCTCTCCCAAAGAGCTCATCATGGTGCTGACAACATTCTTCGGTCAGCACCTCAAGCTCCCTCTCTGAGAATTTAATTTTCCTTTTTCGGGGGGTTCCCTCCATGGCTGCTGCAGCTAGCTCAGTGTGCAGACTGGCAGTTGTAAAATGGTGTGGTCCAGCCTCCTCCCAGGTGTATTTGTTAACTTCCTGGCTGTGATGTCATCATCATGTGCCAGGAAGTGTTTCCAGAGTGTTTTGGTATGCTTTCTGGAGTGTTCTGCTGCACCTGCAAGCAATTTTGAGGGAACTCGCAATTTGCGACACCAACTCGCTAATTGCGAGTTCGTTTTTTGCACACTCGCAAACAGCGACCTCGCAATCTGCGGACTCGCACACAGCGTTGCGAGTCCGGATGCGAGTCGCTAAATCGGACCGTTTTCTTTCCTGGCATACCAATTTGCGAGTCGCATTTTGTGAGTCGCATTGACTCGCAAAATGCGACTCGCAATTTTTTTGTTTCCTACATCTGGCCCTTAGTTCGCTCAACCTGGAAATGTGGGCATAATGAGCCAAAAACTGCCCCTATATTACATGATTTGTTAGAAAACGCAGCAACTCCAATAAACGTATCCAGAATATATAAAATCCTGACAACGCATATCGAACAGAGGCAGGAACAAGCAAAAAATAGGTGGGATCAGGTCCTTTCAGAGCCGCTCTCAACACAAGCATGGAACCAGGCTATGACAATGGTTTATGAAGTATCTCGCAACCCCCGATTCCGTTACACCCAGTTTAATTATGTACATCAAGCATATTTGTCACCTAATCGACTAGCACGCATGTTCCCCCAAACGCCACAGAGGTGCCCAAGATGCGGCACCACAGAAGCCACCTTTTTCTACATGACATGGGAATACTCACCAATTCAAAACACATGGAATGATATCATAAATCTGTTGACTGAGTGGACCGATATTCCAATGTCTCTTAGTCCTGAGCTGTGTCTATTGGGTATAGGAGTAAGATCTAAAAGACGGAAGCAGACACACAGATGCATTGCACTAGCACTAGTATTGTACAGACGCCTGATAGCCATGCATTGGAAAGCACCCAGCACGCCTAGCATATGTCAATGGCAAACGGAGCTACTGCGCTGGGCAAAAGCAGAAGAACAAACACTGCACTCACTCCAGGACAAGGGGATACAGGTCAAAGGAGTAGAGACCTGGAGCTCCTTTGTGACACTTTTAGAAAGCAAAGATGATGAACTACCCCCCTGAATAAACCGCACGAACGGGCAATAACTAACTAATCATAGCACACACTGGAGTGACGGCACAATTAAATACAATAGCGAATACTGGGTGCAAACCACATAGGGGGTGATTCTAACCCTGGCGGTCGGTGATAAAGCGGCGGCCAACCCGCCAACAGGCTGGCGGTCCAAAAAATTGAATTCTGACCCTGGCGGGAACCGCCAACACAGCCCGCCACATTAACGCTCCGCCCGCCACGGCGGTACAGACAAACAGCACAGCGGTCACCGCCAACAGACAGGCGGCAGACAATGTACCGCCCACAGTATCATAACTCACCAGTCCGCCACCTTTTCCGGGGCGGGAGCCCCGCCGATAAAAACATGGCGGAAACAGACTACGAACGGGAAAACGCTCACCTCTACGCACTCCACGAGGAAGGAGGACAGCATGGAACCCGAATTAAACATCCTACCTGCTCTCGTCTACCTGCTCATCTACCATGAGTACGAACGCCGGCGCAGACGACAACGGTGAGTACTGTACCTACGACACACGGGAGGGGGGAGGAGGAAAGCTTACGGCACACACATATGCGACCCCCACCCCCCCAAACTATGTACACACCAATGCAGAGCAACAAGTCACAGTGACACCACCCAAACCCCCCTGAAAAATGCAAAGACATAATTAAATTGTGAATAAAAATTTATGTACAAAATAGGCTCTGAAAAGTAATGGTCAACTAGCCAAAAAATCAATATCAAAATAATTCTATATACAGTGCAATGGATAACCGAGGCAATTAGTCCTGCACATCAAAAGAAAATCGAAGTGTCCGTGGGCCAAAGTGTAACAATACAAGGGCAAAGCCCACACAGGAGACCTGAGTCCTCTGGAGAGAACACTGCAGGGGCATCTGATGAAAAAACTACAGGCACCTCAGGGGGAAGGGAAGGGGGGGCACCACAGCCACATGAGTCCACAACGCCAGATCCACGAAGGGGCCACCATGCCTACTGTGCCATCCTGGGGAGTGCAAAGCCACAGTCTCTCAAGTCTCTACAGTAGGTGGGTTGCCCACTGTTCCATCCTGGGGAGTGCAAAGCCACAGTCTCTCAAGTCTCTACAGTTGGTGGGTTGCCCACTGTGCCATCCTGGGGAGTGCAAAGCCACAGTCTCTCAAGTCTATACAGTAGGTGGGTTGCCCACTGTTCCATCCTGGGGAGTGCAAAGCCACAGTCCATCAGGTGGATTACAGTCTCCACTGGTCAAGGAGGAGGCATGGTGGGCACAGTGAACCGTTAACAGTGCATGCAGGAAGGGCCCAGCGGAGCGGTGCTTGAGACGGCGGTGCCCAGCGGAGCGGTGCTTGACAGGAAGGGCCCAGCGGAGCGGTGCTTGACAGGAAGGGCCCAGCTGAGCGGTGCTTGAGACGGCGGGGCCCAGCGGAGCGGTGCTTGACAGGAAGGGCCCAGCGGAGCGATGCCTGAGACGGCAGGGCCCAGCGGAGCGGTGCTTGACAGGAAGGGCCCAGCGCAGCGGTGCTTGAGACAGCGGTGCCCGGCGGAGCGGTGCTTGACAGGAAGGGCCCAGCGGAGCGGTGCTTGACAGGAAGGGCCCAGCGGAGCGGTGCTTGAGACGGCGGGGCCCAGCGGAGCGGTGCTTGACAGGAAGGGCCCAGCGGAGTGGTGCCTGAGACGGCGGGGCCCAGCGGAGCGGTGCTTGACTGGAAGGGCCCAGCGGAGCGCTGCTTGACAGGAAGGGCCCAGCGGAGCGGTGCATGAGACGGCGGGGCCCAGCGGAGCGGTGCTTGACAGGAAGGGCCCAGCGGAGCGGTGCTTGACAGGAAGGGCCCAGCGGAGCGGTGCTTGACAGGAAGGACCCAGCGGAGCGGTGCTTGACAGGAAGGGCCCAGCGGAGCGGTGCTTGAGACGGCGGTGCCCAGCGGAGCAGTGCTTGACAGGAAGGGCCCAGCGGAGCGGTGCTTGAGATGGCGGGGCCCAGCGGAGCGGTGCTTGACATGAAGGGCCCTGTTCAGCGGTGCTCTTCTGCACGGCGGGGCCCTGTTCAGCTGTGCTCTTCTGCACGGCGGGGCCCTGTTCAGCGGTGCTCTTCTGCACGGCAGGACCCTGTTCAGCGGTGCTCTTCTGCACGGCGGGGCCCTGTTCAGCGGTGCTCTTCTGCACGGCGGGGCCCTGTTCAGCGGTGCTCTTTTGCACGGCGGGGCCCTCTTCAGCGGTGCTTGTCCAGTAAGTCAAGGGAGCCAGACCTGGCCTGGACTCCCTGCTCAGTCGCCCTCCGACCGTGCTGTTGCTGGACCCTTCGGTGACGGAGTCCTGGGCCCTTTGGTGTCCTCCCTAACACCCGGGATGGGGCTTGTGGGCCCCTCCTGCTCCGCGCTCCTGCTGGCTGACTTCTACGCCCTGCTGCCCTTTCGCTCCTTAGATGGGGCTCTCGGGCCCTTGCCTCCCCTAGATGTTGTGGCTGGTGAAGTGGGCGAACTTTGCTCCTTGGGGGCAGCCGTGTCAGTCCTCTCACGGCAGCCCTTTAGTTTCCTGGTCCTCTTGCCTGGGGGGGGGGCTGGCTGTCCCCTTGCTGCTGATTGAAGTGTCACTGCTGGCAAAGGGTGGACTCCAGAACCCATGCACCACAGTGACACTCGAAGCTGGGCTGGTGGTGGCTGAGGTGCTCTTGGGACTCTTTGCAGATGGAGGGGGTGGGTCAGGGGAGGGAAAGAGGTTAAGATTAGCGAGGAAAAGTTTTTTAGGACCAAGGTAAAGGGTAGGAGAAGTGGTGATGGGAGTGGAGGAAGAGGATGTGGTTGTAGGAGAGTCAGGTGTGCTGTCTTTGGGTGCAGGTGCTTGTGCTGGAGGCTGTCGTGAGGTGGATGGCTGTTGGGTGGGTGTCTGCCTGCGTTTGTGTGTCTTGGAAGAGGGGGTGACAGACACAGTGGGAGAGGACACAGGGGACGTGTAAATGGTAGTGGGGGTGGTGACTGTACGTGTGCGGACTGTACTGGAGGGTGTGCTGGTGATGGAAGCACTGGCTGATGGTGGTGTGCAAGCAGGTGTGAGTGTAGACGTCACAGGGAGGGAGGAGGGAGACGAGGAGGAGGGGGACACAGAGGTGGTAGTGACTGTTGGAATGTCTGCATCTGGGTGTTGCTTGCGTGAATGCTTGTGGGTTCTGTGGTGCTTGTGTCTGGATGCGCTGCCCTTGGGTGTTGAGGTGTGTGCAGGCTGGTCTGATGGTGTGGATGGGATAGGCTGAGGAACAGGAGACAGAGACAGGGTGGAGGCAGTCAGAAGAGGGAGGCTGGAAACAGGGACAATGGCTGCCGTCAGTGCTGAGGCCAGAGCATTGAACAATCGTTGATGGGCAGCCTGACCCGAATGAATGCCCTCCAGGTAGGCATTGCTCCGATGCACCTCCCTTTCTACCCCCTGGATGGCATTCAAAAGGTCTGCTCAACAATGATGGTCTGAAGGAGGTCAATGACCTCCTCACTGAGGGCAGCAGGGGTGACAGGGGCAGGGGCTGAGGTGCCTGGGGTGAAGGAGACGCCCGCCTTCCTGGGCGAGCGGGCACGGAGCGTAGGCTGAGGGGCTGCTGGGAGGGCGGGGCTGGTGCGCCGGATGTTGCCGCCACCGCTAGGGAGCTCCCATCCGAGGACGTGTCGGTGTCGCTGGTCTCACCACCGGTCCCCGTTGTGGTGCTCCCCTCGCCCTCCGGATCACTGGTGCCCTCGGTGTCTGTTCCTGGGCCCACCGGGGCCTTGTGACTTGCAGCTCCCTCGTGCTCCGATGCCAATTCTCCTCCGCCTGATGATGCTAATGCACACATGCACAAGAAGATGAAGAAGAAGGGTGGGGGGAGAAAAACGAAGACCAGGTTGAGTGCATGCAATGTCAACACCGTTGGCGGAGAGGACAGACACAGGAGCCTCATGCACTAAGCCGCGCATTCGGGGTACACTACTCAGTACTTCTGACTAGGACAACAGGTCTAGAGACGACAAACGCGCACATGTGTGATGCTGGACCATCGATAGCTGTACTTGTCACCCTACAGAGGTGGGGGCCGGGAGCACAGGGCCATGCCTAAAGGAGAGGACTACACTACAGAAAGCGCCCTGGCCTAATGTCACCCACAACCCTCCTCCCCCACCCAGACGCCTCCACTGCGCAGAGAGATAGCAGAATGTGCTGATACTCACCCCCTTGTGTCTGCTGTGATGTCCTCAAGCGCCCATCCAAATCAGGGTAGGACACCGCCAGGATCCGGGACATCAGGGGGGTCAGGGTACGACTGGCACCCCTCCTAGGTTGGGAGGCCATCCCCAGCAGTGACTCGGCGGTCTTCCTGGTCCCGCGGCGGATGTCCTCCCACCTCTTGCGGCAGTGGGTGCCCCGTCTGACGTGGACCCCCAGGGCCCGGACTTCCTTGGCGATGGCATGCCAAATGTCCACTTTCTGATGGGCGCTGACCTATTTGACATGTACAGGGTGGGAAGGAAAAATTCATCAATTTTCTGCATGTTAGATGCGATTGGCCCCCCCTCCCCAACCTTGCCATATGGCACATGCTCTCATCTGTCGTGCGTTGCACTCCTCATTCGCCCCCCACCCCACCAACTTACATCCACCCCACTCCACACAGGCATAGCCCATTCAATGTGCACCCAGTGTACTTACCTGGAGGACCGTAGAGTAACGCATACTGGGGGAGGACCCCATCCACAAGTTTCTCCAACTCCTCAGACGTGAAGGCAGGGGCCCTTTCCCCAGTCGCAGTAGCCATTGTCACTTCCAGACCGAGGTCACAGCAGCACTTGCAGTATAGGTCCTCTCCAGTGGATGATCAGGTCTCGAGTGATCAAGCAGATAAAAAATGGCGGTCACGCCCGCGGCGGTGCGTACCGCGGCGGTGCGTACCGCGACAGCCGGCGCACCTCGTCATTGGCTCCTGAAACCCATAGGCTTCAATGTTAGCCAATGCGGCTTCGTATAGCGGTCTTGACCTCACATCCCATTGTCCCACTTCACAGGTCAGGCAGCCGCCATTTCAAGGGCCCACATGGCATAATTTGTACTGCGTCACACAGGCCTAGGCCTTGCATTGCCACACATACACGCCTTTCAATACATAGATAATCGTGTGCTCGGCATGCTGTGGTGAACGTACCTGTGATTTGCTTGACTCTGTGCTCCATGTTGTCCTTCCTAGGCACCGTCCGCTGGGACTTGCGAGGAGAAGGATGAATCCTCGCGTGTACCGACCGCTGGTGGACCTGTCGACAATGGAAGAACGCCATATCATACTACGATACCGACTTGACCGAGCCACTATACATGAACTGTGTGCCCAGCTGGAGCCAGCCCTGATGTCCCCCATCCGCCAACCCACAGGAATTCCCCCTCTAGTGCAGGTTCTGTCAGTACTCCATTTTTTGGCAAGTGGCTCATTCCAGACAACAGTGGCCACGTCATCTGGAATGTCTCAGCCTATGTTTTCTAAAATGTTGTCTAGAGTGTTGTCTGCCCCGACGAAACATATGCGGAGCTACATTGTATTCCCTGAGGAGGTTGATTTGGCCACTGTGAAGGGTGATTTTTATGCCCTTGGACATATCCCCAACATAATTGGTGCCATTGATGGGACCCATGTGGCTTTAGTACCCCCAAAAGACGATGAGCAGGTGTACAGAAACAGGAAAAGTTACCATTCTATGAACGTCCAGGTGGTCTGTTTGGCTGACCAGTATATCTCCCATGTGAATGCCAAGTTCCCTGGGTCAGTGCATGACGCGTATGTGATGCGTAATAGCAGCATCCCTTATGTGATGGAACAGCTACAGAGACAACGTGTGTGGCTAATTGGTGACTCTGGTTACCCCAACCTGCCTTGGCTATTGACCCCAGTGAGGAATCCCCGGACCAGGGCAGAGGAACGGTACAATGAGGCCCATGGGCGAACTAGGAGGATTATAGAAAGAACCTTTGGCCTCCTGAAGGCCAGGTTTAGGTGCCTGCATATGACAGGGGGATCCCTGATGTACTCACCAAAGAAGGTGTGCCAGATCATCGTGGCCTGCTGTATGCTTCACAATCTGGCATTGCGACGTCTGGTGCCTTTCCTGCAGGAGGATGGTCCAGATGGTGGTGTTGAAGCAGCTGTGGAGCCTGCGGAGAGTGAAGAGGAGGAAGACGAAGAGAACGACCCAGACAACAGGGACAGAGTTATCCAACAGTATTTTCAGTAGCACACAGGTAAGAATCACCCACGCCATTTAACATTTACTGAAAGCCCCCTGCATCTTTACTTTGTGTATTTCCCCCCAGTTCTTTTAAACTGATGTTTGATTTTCCCTTCCCTTTTCAGTGCTGTATGACCCACTGCGTGACTTCTGCTTGGTTAGCCCATGGACTAATGCTTATTGACATCGGTATGTTGTCATCACAAAAATAACAGAACATTATTGATCAGTAATGTGTTATACATTTGTAAATAATACAGGCTGACTCCTGAATGATTTCAGTGCAATGAGTGATTTATTTTTAGTGCTAGATATTGGTACATGATATTAAAACGGTGATGGGTGCGGGTGGAGTTATGTCCATGGCAGAGCCCAGTTCTCAGTTTCACAGGTGCATTTTCCATATGCCTGTGGAAGGATGGAGCAGGGGCAGTTCAAGGTTGGACAGGGTGACACTGTGGGACAGTGGGATGACATCAGAGGGTATCTTATGCTGGCGGGGGTCTTGGCATCCTACTCTGTCTTCCTGTGAGATCTCAGGTTCCTCTTGCGGGGTGGTTGTTCTTCAGCAGGAGGTGGGGTTCTGGTGGGGCGTCGTTCTGTGGGGGCCTCCTGACCACTAGCGCCGGCGGAGGTGGTAGGCTGTTCCTGGCTAGTGACAGGGGCCCTTTGTGGTGCCACATGGTCCCGCAATGTGGTTTCTATCCGGTTGAGGGCCTGGACTATGGTCCCCATAGCGGTAGCGATGTTCCTGAGTTCATTGCTGAACCCCATGTACCGTTCCTCCTGCTGTGCCTGGATCTCGGTGAACCTGGCCAGTACCGTCGCCATCGTCTCCTGGGAGTGATGGTATGCTCCCATGATGGTGGTGAGGGCCTCTTGGAGAGTGGGTTCCCTGGGCCTGTCCTCCCCCCCTGTCGCACAGCAGCCCTCCCAGTTGCCCTGTTTCCCCGGGCCTCTGTCCCCTGGACGGTGTGCCCACTACCACTGCCCCCAGGTCCCTGTTGTTGTTGGGGTGTTGGGTCAGCCTGGGTGCCCTGTAGTGGCGGACACACCGCTGATTGACGCGTCCGCGAGACAGAGGCATGGGCCCGCTGGGTGGGAGCTGTGCTGGTGTTCCCAGAGGGGGTTGGGTCTGCTGTGGCCTGTGTCTGTGTGTGGGGAACCAACTGTCCAGAGGTCCCCGATGGTCCGGGCTGGTCATCAGGTTCTAGGTCGACAGAGCTGCTGTCCTCGCTGGGGGCCTGTTCTGGGGGTGGGATGGACAAATCTGGACCCTCCGTGGCGGTGTGTTGGCGTTCGGGCCCTGCAGGGGTAAAGGAGTATGGTTATTGTTCCTGTGTGTGCCATGGCGTGCATATTGAGTGCCCTTGTCACCCAGTGCTGGCATTCCCTTGTGGGAGGTGTTGTGAGGGTGGTGGGGGGGGTGTATGGGTATGTGCAATGGTCATGCTTTGGTGGTGGCTGTCTATGGTTTGTGTTGGCATTCAGGGGTTGGTGTTGTTTAGGCTGGGTTGTGCTGGTGAGACATTGGCAGGGAGGTTGTGTGCTGGGGGGTTGAGATTGGGGGTGGGGGGGGTTGGCATGCTGGTGGTTGGGGGGGGGTGAAGTAGTTGAGATTCGACTTACCAGAGTCCATTCCTCCGTGTACTCCAGCGAGGCCATCAGGATGCAGGATGTTTACTACCTCTTGCTCCCATGCTGTGAATTGGGGTGGAGTGGGTGGGGGTCCGCCGCCAGTCTTCTGCACAGCGATGTTGTGTCGCGACACCATCGAGCGCACCTTCCCCCGTAGGTCGTTCCATCGCTTTCTGATATCTTCCCGATTTCTGGGATGCTGTCCCACAGCGTTGACCCTGTCTACGATCCTTTGCCATAGCTCAGCCTTCTTTGCTATAGTGGTGTGCTGCACCTGTGTGCCGAAGAGCTGGGGCTCAACCCTTATAATTTCCTCCACCATGACCCTGAGTTCTTGGTCCGAGAACCTGGGGTGTCTTTGGGGTGCCATGGGGTGGTGTGGATGAGGTGTGGGGTGGTGTTTGTGGTGATGTGCGTGGTGATATGTGGTGATGTGTGCGTAAATGTGGTGTGGGTGATGAAGTTGGGTTCCTGTGTGCGTTGGGGTTTTCGATTGCTGTGCTCGCTCTCTCTATCTCTATCTCTATCGCCTTCTCTCCGATTTCCAACTAGTGGGGGTTTGTGGGTGATGTGGGTGTGTGTTTTATAGTTGATTGGATGTGTGGGAGTGTTGTTTGTATGTGTGTCAGGTGTGTGTATTTCAAATTGTCCAATGTGGCTGTGTTTTGGAGCTGTGTGTGTATTTTGAGCGCGGCGGTGTGTACCGCCAATGGAATACCGCGGTTGAAAGACCGCCACGTGGATTCGTGGGTCAGAATGGCATGGGCGTGTTTGTGTTGGCGTGACGGTGGAGGTTTGGTCATCTCCAGTTTTCCGCGGCCCGCTGATGAGGCGGCCTTCCTTGGATGTCGGATTTTTGGCGGTTTCACAGTTGGTGGTCAGAATGACCGTGGCGGTTTACCGCGGCCGCGGCGGTAGAATGGCGGACTTCTGACCGGCGGTAAGGGCCTTTTACCGCCGAGGTCAGAATGACCCCCATAGTGTATAACAACCGCAACACCAGGAATCACAGGAGCACATATTGGAGGACGCCATTCGTACGCAATGAATCATATATAGAAGCGAAATGCTCTACCTGTCGCTGACGGCCTGAGTATGCAGGCCTGACTCCGCAGACACACCCACCTCACTGACTCCGACCCCTGAACATTTGTGATTGCTGAGCTGCCCCCACCGGCCCAGACCCGAACTATGGCAGGAGTACATATCGCCTCACGCCGGAGGATGCTGGAGGGCCTGCTCGCGCACGTCGGGTGCTGCCCTCTCCTCCCCCTCCTTCCCCCCTCCGCTCCCCCGCGCGTATACTCGTCCAGACTTCTTCCGACCTCAACCCCTCTCTTCTTTCTTTGTATTATTAAGTTCCCTTTCTCCTTTTTTTCTTTTCTTCTCTTTTTTCATTATCTTTGTTTTATCCCATATGCTACAAGCCATGCAGTGATTGCTGAGTATATAATGTTTCCGAACTGCTTGCATAAATAAACAAACGATATTTGTATCGTTAACACGTAAATTCAACAGGGAACAATGTTGAAACGTGGAAGAATTGAGAACCTTGATGTACTTGCATACAACTGTAAATTTCTTTATTGTCCTTGTTGTTATAATACAATAAACACATTTAAAAAAAAAAAAAGGATTATGGAATTGTCACCCCAATACCATTCTGGTTTTGGGGGGACAATTCCATGAATCCACTGGGCTCCAGCATGGACCCCGGGTACTGCCAAACTAGCTCTCTGGGGTTTTCTCTGCAGCTACCGCTGCTCCCAACCCTCAGACAGGTTTCTGCCCTCCTGGGGTCTGGGCAGCCCAGGAAGGCAGAACAAAGGATTTCCTCTGAGAGGGTGTTACACCCTCTCCCTTTGGAATAGGTGTAAAGGGCCTCCCGCAGCCTCTGGAAATGCTTTGAAGGGCATAGATGGTGCCCTCCTTGCATAAGCCAGTCTACACTGGTTCAGGGAGCCCCAGCCCCTGCTCTGGTGCGAAACTGGACAAAGGAAAGGGGAGTGACCACTCCCCTGTCCATCACCATCCCAGGGGTGGTGCCCAGAGCTCCTCCAGTGTGTCCCAGACCTCTGCCATCTTGAATGCAGAGGTGTGAGGGCACAATGGAGACCTCTAAGTGGCCACTGCCAGCAGGTGACGACAGAGACCCCTCCCGATAGGCTCTTACCTGGTTAGGTTGCCAATCCTCCTTTGAGGGCTATTTAGGGTCTCTCCTGTGGGTTTCTCATCAGATAACGAATGCAAGAGCTCACCAGAGTTCCTCTGCACTTCTCTCTTCGACTTCTGCCAAGGATCGACCACTGCCTGCTCCAGGACGCCTGCAAAACCTCAACAAAGTAGCAAGAAGACTACCAGCAACATTGTAGCGCCTCAACATGCCAGCTTTCTCGACTCTTTCATGGTGGTGCATGCTCTGAGGGCTGTCTGCCTTCACCCTGCATTAGAAGCCAAGAAGAAATCTCCAGTGGGTCGACGGAATCTTCCCCCTGCTAACGCAGGCACCAAACTTCTGCATCACCGGTCATCTGGGTCCCCTCTCATTTTGACGAGCGTGGTCCCTGGAACACAGGAGCTGGATCCAAGTGTCCCCGACAGTCCAGTGGCCCTTCTGTCCAAATTTGGTGGAGGTAAGTCCTTGCCTCCCCACGCCAGGCACTAATCCTGTGTAATGTGTGAACTGCATCTGCTAGGGCTTCTGTGCACATTTGCAAGACTTCATTCGTGCACAGCACATCCCAGGTCCCCAGCACTCTGTCCTGCATTGGCCAACTCGCTGAGTTAACCTCTTACTTCGTGGGACCCTCTTTTGTTGTGCTGAGATGACTGCTGTGCTTAGATCTTCTGAATGCCTGTTCAGGTGCTTCTGCGGTTGCTGCCTGCTTCTGCATGGGCTCTCGGTGTTGCTGGGCGCCCCCTCTGTCTCCTCCTCCAAGGTTCAACCTCCTGGTCCTTCCTGGGCCCTGGCAGCCCCCAAAATCTTCATCCGTGACTCTTGCAGCTAGCAAGGCTTGTTTGCAGTCTTTCTGCGTGGAAAAAACTCTGCATCCTCCAGCACGCCGTGGGACATCTTCTGCCCAAAGGAGATGTTCCTGGCACCTTCTGTTGTTGCAGAATCATAGGCTTCTTCCACCCAGAGGCAGCCCTTTTGCACCTTCATCCGGGGTTTAGTGGGCTCCTGCCCCCTTGCGTGACTCTTGGACTTGGTCCCCTTCCTTTGCAGGTCCTCAGGTCCAGGAATCCATCTTCAGTGCTTTGCAGCCCGTTGTTGTCTTTGCAGAATTCCCTATCTCGAATTTACTGTCTTTCTGGGGTAGTAGGGTTACTTTACTCCTACTTTTCAGGGTCTTGGGGTGGGGTACCTTGGACACCTTTAGAGTTTTCTTACACTCCCCACGACCCTCTACATACTACACTAGGCCTGGGGTCCATTTGTGGTTCTCATTCCACTTTTGGAGTATATGGTTTGTGTTGCCCCTAGGCCTATTTTCTTCTATTGCATTCTATTGTGTTCTACAGTGCTTGCACTACTTTTCTATGTGTTTTACTTACCTGATTTTGGTTTGTGTGTATATTTTGTGTATATTACTTACCTCCTAAGGGAGTATATCCTGTGAGATACTTTTGGCATATTGTCACTAAAATAAAGTACCTTTATTTTTAGTAACTCTGAGTATTGTGTTTCTTATGATATAGTGCTATATGATACAAGTGGTATAATAGGAGATTTGCATGTTTCCTAGTTCAGCATAAGCTGCTCTCCAATAGCTACCTCTATCAGCCTAAGCTGCTAGAACACTACCAATGTACTAATAAGGGATAACTGGACCTGGCACAAGGTGTAAGTACCATCAGGTACCTACCATAAGCCAGGTCAGCCTCCTACAGTCTCTTTATTGGGCATGCTGTGGTGATGGTTGCCCATGCAGGTCTGTGATGGGTGTCCATGCATTGGGGGTGCATGAAGGGCTTGGTATTGGGATGAGTGGGTTGTGCTAGTGGGGTATATGTGAGTTGGTGGAGTGATGGGTTTGGTGTAGGAGTTTGTGATGGCATGCAGGTAGGGTGGGGATGAAGTAGTAAAGATTTGCCTTGCCAGAATCCAGTCCTCCTGCTACTCCTGCGAGGCCCTCAGGATGCATGATCGCCAAGACTTGCTCCTCCCATGTTGTGAGTTATGGGGGAGGAGGTGGGGGTCCACCGTCAGTCCTCTGTACAGAAATCTGGTGTCTTGAAACCACAGAACGCACCTTCCCCCATAGGTCATTCCACCTCTTCCTGATGTCATCCCTTGTTCTGAGGTGCTGTCCCATGGTGTTGACCCTGTCCACGATTCTCTGCCATAGCTCCATCTTCCTTGCAATGGATGTCTGCTGCACCTGTGATCCGAATAGCTGTGGCTCTACCCGGATGATTGCCTCCACCATGACCATTAGTTCCTCCTCTGAAAACCTGTGGTGCCTTTGGGGTACCATGGATGTGGTGCGAGTGATATGTGGGGTGATGTGTTGGGGTGTGTGGTGTGATGTGCTTGGATGGTGTATGGGTGAATTTGTTCTGTGCCTCTGATTGAGTGGGTGCTCCTGGCTTGTGTCTCTCCCTGTTGGCAATTATTTTTTTCGTTGGAAGTGTTGTGGGTAATGTGGGTGTGTGTTTTATAGTGTTGTGGGTGTGTGGGTGTGGTGCTTGTATGTGTGTCAGGTGTGTGTATTTTGAATTGTCCAATGTGGTGTAGTTTTGTAAGTGTGTGTATTTTGAGCACAGCGGTGTATACTGCCAATGGTTTACAGTGGTTGAAAGTCCGCCGCTTTGATTTGTGGGTCGTGATACTGTGGGTGTATTCCTGTTGGCGTAACGGTGTTGGTTTTACTATTGCCAGTTTGTCACTGACCTTTGGCCTGGCTGACTTGTGTGGGTGTCTGTATTGTGGCGATATTTTATGTGTGGGTCATGATACCCGTGGCGGATTACCGCTGCGGTCACGGGATGTTGGCGGCCGTCAGCAGGGTTGCAATGAGGGCCATAGTGCCACCATATGGTGGACTCTCATCAATATGTACCAATGTTTTAAAATTAGTGCCGGTGCTGAGCAGAGGACCACGCTGCCACATATGAAGCACTGGTTATGTCTCAGATGAAACACAGAGGTTGAGCATCTGAAAGCAGTTAGGATATGGTAAGAGAGGAGATACACAGAATTACCTGTGAAGAGGATTAAGAATGCACTAAATGAGGGGCGTGGCCAAAATGGTGGCCGGAGTGGACGCTTAATCTGAGCTCCCCTCGTGGCTCACCAAAGATCCGTTCATTAATTCGCTCCTGAGACCGCCTGGACGGTCGTCTTGGCGTTGCGGAGCCCGTGGGAGTGACTGGCGACCATCGGTGTCGCACTCGATGCTCGGCGAGACCGGTGGGAAGAGCGCTGGGCCCTCGTTGGGATCGCGCATCGGCTGAAACGGAGCGGCCTTCCCACCTCGCCGAGGATCATCGGACCCGGCGGCGCAGGGGAAGCGGGCCCCTGAGGGCTGGGCGCCCGACGACTGGAGAGGCACAGAGGAGCAGCAACGGGGGCAGACTTGAGCCCCGACAAGACCCGAGAGACCAGGAAGCAAGCCTTGCGTTCCCGCGCTGAGGGGAACGCGAGGTAGTGAGTGGCCGGTCACCGGCCATGCAGAGAAGCAAAGGTGCGGCTGCGGGGCCTCGCAGAGAACGCGTCCCGCTGGTGCCTCCCACCGCCCTCCCGCAACAGAAGACACATGAGGAAGCCCTCAATTAAGTCAAGGGGATTCCTTCAATAAAGATAAGGAGGGGATTGTGATTTCTTCCTTCCCCCCTCACTTGTTCAAATGATAGCTCCTTGAACACGGGTCCATAAAAAGAGATTTAGACCTTACTCCTGATCCATTCCTGCACCCGGGCCAAAGTTTAGCGTCAAGGAGCAGTGGACCCAACAGCACCACTGAAAGAAAGGTTAACACCGGGCAGCACACCGAGGCAAAGTGATGCCGAATAAAAGACGAACTGAATTAAAGAGTTTATAATTTTAAAATCTGACAAGTAAAACAGCCCCCAGCAATGCAAGAATAACCGCCATTACTATCCCCAGGGGGGCTATAAAAAACCAGGGAACAGCACACAAAGACACCCAATGAGATGAGAAGGGAGCAGGGGACAGGCAACGCAGGAACAAACAGGGACGGGAGCGCCTGGGGGGAGCCCTGTGACTCGACGTACGGCCGAGGCGTACCACGGTACACAACAGGCCCGGGTTGGCGACGACTCGCCTAGCAGAAGACACAGACACACCGCAGATGACCATGGTTAAACCAAAGCCACCGAGAGCACACACCAGCGCAGAACATGGGACCCCTGTCACAGAGGGGGAATCGAGACCTCAAGCTGACGCTCTACATAGGATGTCTAAAAACTTGGCCACTCACTCGGCGCAGTTTGAAAAAAGCTACAGGCGATACTAGACACTAAAGCCTCATTGGAGGGGAAAATAGACTCAGTGGTACTAGAGGTTAATCTACTTCGCTAAGATCACCGTAAATTGACGAAAAGAGTCAACACTGCTGAATCAACGCTAGAATCGACTCAACCTGTAATATCCAAAATGAAAGCTCAAATTAGACGTATGGAATCTGAGGTGATGCAACCACAACGCAGAGCTGAGGACGCTGAGGGCCGATCACGCAGGAACAATATAAGGTTCCTGGGTGTCCCGGAACGAGTGGAGCTTCCCAATGCTGAACTCTTCCTGGAGCGTTGGCTAAAGGACACAGTGCTGACCCGAAATGTGTCACCAATGCTGGTGGTGAAACGGGCCCACCGGGTCCCGGGAGGTCCGGCGCTGCCGTACACTCCACCCAGACCACTGATTGCTAGATTCCTAAATTACAGGGATAGAGATCTGGTGATACAGGGCTTCCGAACCCAGGGCACTATTTGCCTGTAGAACTCGGAGATAACAGCATATCTGGACCACACAGTGGAAGTTCAGCGCAGACGTGTCACCTTCGCTAAAGTAAAGCAGGTGCTCCGAGATAAAAACATCACCTATTCCCACTTGTTTCCGGCTCGATTAAGAGTGATAGATGGAGACAGAACTCTCTACTTCCCATCGCGGAGGATGCATGGACATGGCTGCATGCCAATGGCATAGCAGATCCAGTGGAGGAGCCTGATGGAAACAGGGAAGGGCTGGAACAGTGTCCTCGACGAAAGAAAAAAATAAACACCGAGCTCAAAACACGCCGATCGAAGCTACAAGCAGCGGACGCACAGGCACAAGCCCTGAAAGAAGCAAATAGGTTTGTGACCACGCCAGCATCATCCAGGAATGAAAATGGGGACACAGACTCAAATTCTTCACCGGGATACTTAAGCCCTCCTTCGTCGCCACTCACAACCGGCCCGACCTGACACCACGCACGGATGATGACATATGAAAAAAAAAAAAAAAAAAAAGGATTGGCGCAGGGAGGGAGGCTTGAGAACAATGACCGGGATGTGCTATGTTTCCTCTGGCTGCGAGGGCAACAGCCCAGAACCCGGAAAAGGAAACTGGATCAACTACCACATCAGGGGGCCGAATGCGGACGAGTATGGACGAGTGATCGGGCGGGTGAGCCTCTCAGGAAGACACAATCATCTATGTGGGCCACGAGCAATCGCCAACTCGGATTTTCATCAACCACGCCTTCGCGCCCATATGGGCTACCAAATGGACATAGATTGGAGTAACGTATTTGTTGGCACCAGTTGTGCTATACAGTTTATTGATGTTCTGATTACTGTAAGTTTTCTTCCACCTTTACACCTTTTCCTACATGCGCCATATGTTCTACACTCGGGTGGGGGGGCTGGGAGG
Organism: Pleurodeles waltl; assembly: GCF_031143425.1. NCBI lineage: Eukaryota > Metazoa > Chordata > Amphibia > Caudata > Salamandridae > Pleurodeles > Pleurodeles waltl. Next base: position 1,187,809,682 of record NC_090440.1, on the reverse strand, counting down.
GGGAGGCTTCGGGCGGGGGGATCTTGACTGACGGAGGGGTAATACGAAGTACAGTAAACCCAACACCATGGCTATATATAATAGTCTCACCTGGAATGTGAGAGGGATGGCTAATACCTCCAAATGCAGCAGAATATATAATTACCTTAAGCGACACGCAATACACATAGCAATACTCCAGGAGACACACCTTGCAAACGACAAACTGGGCAGGGTAGATAAGAAATGGCCAGGAACAATATATGTCACTAAAGCATCGACATACGCAAAAGGAGTGCTGGTGTGGATAGCCCCTGGGGTCCCCTACACAATTAAGCGCACACAAATAGACAAGTACGGCAGATATGTTCACTTGTGGGGAGAATTAGATGGGAAACAATTGACCATAACAGGAATATATGCACCCAATATTAGACAGGGAGATTTTTTGTCATCCACCTTTGCAGCCTTATCATGGGAACCGTTGGTACCCAGCATTTGGGGGGAGATTTCAACTGCGCTCCAGATGTAAATATAGACAGATCCCACCCATTGCTCAAGGGCACTCAAAGTAGAAGACTCTCCCAGGCGTTGCGAACTTGGCTGACAGAGAGGAGACTCCATGATGTTTGGAGGAACCTACACCCCACAGACAGGGAATATTCTTTCTTCTCCCCGGTACACCAACTCCACACCCGGATAGATCTACTACTATGCTCCGGCAAACTCACTCAACTCATAGACAAAGCATCATACCTAGCTAAAACGATATCAGACCACAGCCCCCTAGTTACTACAATGCGATGGGGTAGGATGGTTACACATGTCCCTACCTGGTGCCTGCAGCCCTCCCTATTACGGGATCCCCCTTTTGTGCCGAATTAGCAGTGGGTATAGAATCATATTTCAAGATAAACACAAAATTGGCATAATCGAGAGCAGTTGAGTGGGACGGGCACAAGGTGGTAATATAAGGGTTATGTATGTCGGCGTCTGGTGGAGTTAGACGCACGTTGATCGCGGAACTACATGGTGTCCAGGGGAGACTGCGGGAGGCGGAGAGGAGGGTGGAGGGAGGCAGAGGAGACATGAAAGAAGTGTTTGAATTAAAAGCGCAATGGACTGAGACTGATGAGCGCTTCAGGAAATTTGACTACCGGCATTACACGGCAAGATTGCATGCCGAGGGGTACAGATCCAGTAGATTATTATCATGGCTGGTGAAAGGTGAACAACAGCACTCCTTCATAAACGCCATCCGGTTAAATACAGGCAACATAGTCACTACGCGGAGGGAGATCAATGAGGCCTTTAAACAATACTATGCCACTCTGTACAAAGCGGGCCCCCCACCGTCGGAGGAACAGCTGAGAGAAATCTTCCAGACATCCCAACTAACTCGCTTGACGGAAGCACAATTATTAGATTTGGAAAATCCAGTAGAAATGGATGAGATCCAATGAGCCCTGAAGCAAATGGCCCATAACAAAGCACCAGGCGGAGATGGTCTCCTGGCAGAGTACTATCAGGTTTTCTCAACACAGACAGCAAAACCATATCTAGAAATGCTGCAGGAGGCATATGAAAAGGGCCCCTTTCCGGAGACGATCATTGTGGTCCTCCACAAAAAAGGGCGCAACCCTCTGGATGTCCGGTCCTATCGTCCCCTATCTTTGCTGAACTCGGACTGTAAATTGCTGGGGAAGGTGTTGGCAAACCGTCTCCTCCCGATGATGCCGACTCTAATTCACCCAGATCAATCGGGTTTCATACCCGGCCGCAGTACTCATATTAATATCAGGTGCCTCTTAAGACTAATAGCTGAGATCCCAGAATCAGACCACTCATGAACGGTGGTCTCACTAGATGTAGAAAAAGCATTTGACACGCTAGGTTGGACATACCTGATGTAGGCCCTTAAATACATGGGTTTCGGAAACACATTCACACGATGGGTAGCAACACTATATGCAGAGAGGTTCACGATCAGCAGAGGCACCAGACAAGGTTGCCCATTATCACCACTCCTGTTTGCATTGGCAATTGAGCTGCTCGCTGCTCGGCTGCGATGTGAGGCTCCACACTGGGGTATTCTTGATGGAAGTGAACACAAAATCATCTCCCTATATGCAGACAATGCATTAATATACCTACGCAACCAATCTGAATCCCTGCCGGATCTACTACACTTACTAGATATATTTGGGGACATATCAGGCCTACGTGTCAACTGGCCAAAATCATGTCTGTTCCCGTTGCAACAGATTCCGAACCCCCAGAGAGAAGTCTCCCCTGCACATAACTTACAATGGTGTTACACCACCTTCAAATATTTGGGAGTGCAAATATACCATGATGAACTGGACCTCAGAGAGGGAAATCTAGACCGGACGATTAGATCTATAAGAGGCTCGATGCCCTTTCGGTGTTCACTCCCACTCTCACCCTTAGGAAGAGTAGCAATAGCTAAAGTTATTATAATACCTCGGATCCTGTACTATTTGTCAGCTTTACCGCTGAAGCTCCCCGAGAACTACTTTACGCCTTTGTCCAGCCTACTTACGGATTTGATATGGAATGGAGGACGCCGCCGTGTGGCTCTAGCCAAGACTTATATGCCAATGGAAAGGGGGGGACTGGGAGTGCCGCAGTTTGAATTATATTACGCGGCAGCACAAATACACTGGATCATGGACTGGATGTGCAATCCAAACGGTTCAGAGGGACAAATGGTGCATACCCAGCTGGGAAAACTATACGTACTTAGGTGGCTCATAGGCCAAGAAAACCCACCGCCCTGCAGTAACATTCTGATGGGAGTGGCGGAATGGGTGTGGCACTGATACGTGATGAGGAAAGGGCAGACAACACCATACTCACCCAAGATCCCATTGCTTGCCACCCCTGGCGCAAATAAAATAAATAGACAGTTTAAATTATCTACCTGGGTCGACAAGGGTGTACAAACTATTGGAGAAATACTCAAGGAGGGACACTTCCAATCGTATGAGACGCTGGCAAACACACACGACTTAGGAAGGGGCGAATTTCTCACACACAGGGCACTGCAACAGGTAGTCCGAAATACATGGGGAAACGGTAATGGAAACGGTAATAACGAACCACACATCTCAACGGCACTTCACGAATTATTGCTGGGCGCGGGCACACAATCGGACATCTCCTGGATATACAAGACAATAGAGTATTGCTCAGAGGAGATACAACCACAGGCAAAAATCAGGTGGGTAACGGCCCTGCTATCATCATTACCCACGCCAACATGGAACATAGCGCTTGCAACTACACGAGAAGTATCGAGAAATGCCCATTTCCGATACACTCAATTCAATTACCTACACCAGACATACCTCACCCCAGCTAGAATAAAACACATGTTCCCACAGTCAGCCCCAGACTGCCCCAGATGCGGGTCCCTGGAAGCTGACTTTTTACATATGACATGGAGTTGCCCGCCAGTACTCCGCATATGGCAAGAGGTAACGACGCAGACGGCTAACTGGTCGAGGCTGGCCTTACTCCCTACTCCGGAATCCTGTCTATTGGGTATGCGCCCACGGCGAGGAAAGGGCAGACAGAAACATCGGTGTGCCGACCTTGCTTTCGTGCTACTTAAATGGTTAATAGCAATACAATGAAAATCGCCCAGCGCACCAGATATGCACCGATGGACATTAGATCTACTGCACTGGGCAAGGGCAGAAGCGCAAGCAATACGCGAAATGCGTGATAACGGGATGGAAATCAAGGGGGCGGACATATGAGACTCCCTCATAGAACAACTGGAACAAAAAGATGACACCCGACCTCTATGAGGTAACACTGCTCCATTTGCATATATACACACAAATCATCTCCTTGTATTGCTGAGAGTCCCCTAGTGATGGGCAGCCCGCCTCCTTCCTCCCCCTCCTCGCTCCTCTCTTCACCCCCCTCTCCCTCCTATAGGCTCCAGCCCCCACGGCACCTCCCCCACACAGTATGGGACATGTGTTGGTTCACTGGCACACAATAATGTCTTTAAATGGCGCTTCACTGTTAACTTTCTTTCTCTAATTCTTCCTTTCTATTATTGTTGAATGTTTATCAAGAGATCTGCTAAGATATCAAGCAGATAGTAGAGTTATCCTAGATGTAAGATGGATCATCACAACAACTTGATGTCATGATTAACATACTGTAAAGTACTTGATAAAATTATTAAACAGATTAAAAAAAAAATGCACTAAATGGGAAATGCACTTAATGGTGAAAATGCTGTAGTTTCTTCCTCGTGTTATTTGATAATAGAGGTCTCTCATCACAGGGTGTTTTTTATTTTCTTATTTTAATCATTGGGCCGTCGTATTCTCTCTAGTGACCTTTTCACGTTATATTTATTATAAAACAAATGGCTTTAGCGGTCTCTAACTATTGCAAACTTATTTTGCATTATACATAGATTAACTGATTTGTTAAATTTACATTTTACACACTATCTAACTAGGTCTTTTGACGTGGGTTGCATACATTTCCGAATTTAACAATATCTTTCTTTGAGCTATACAGTATGTTCATACGGCATTACATTTTGCGTATCAAAACTATCAACATAAATGAAAGGCCTGAATTCCTGTGCACTGACCGGGGAAGAGGAGGGGGGGGGGAGACAGTGTGGTAGTTATGGCACAGGATGTAGGTATGGACTTCTGGGAAAATACGTTTTAGCATTTGTTTGGGTCTGGTATGGGATAATCAATGTAAAATACATGCGGTCAGATGAGAACATCGCCAGAAACTGACACGTAATGTGCAGAAACTCCATACTTTTAGCAATATGTGAGACTAGGATTAGGAAAGAATGTGAACTTTAGGACTTGTTAACAGAGACACTAATACAATAGAGTCAAGAGTCATTTGTTTGAGATTGATGGCACGTGTAACCATGATGCATGCAAAGATCTTTGAGATGTCTTACTGTGTGTGGACATTTGCAAAGGAAAGAGAACATGTTAAATGCTTAACTTCTAAACCGTCCCAATAATTTTAATGATGCAGTAAGATGTCACAGAAGCTTGTGCCCAAATGCACTTAAAAGTCCACCAGATGGCATATTGTTTCTCCACTTTGAAATACAATCAAAAGAGGAATATCCCAGTCATGCATATGTGACGCGGTCTTTATCAGTGGATTAAAAGTAAATCAACGTGACTTCAGATGCTCACATGTTGAAGTTTGTTTAAATGTGTGATGTTTGTGATTTATTAAATAATTGCTCACAGTGTAAACTACCAACATGCAAATAAAACAAAACTAAAAAGAAACATTCATGAATCAGTAGTGGATTAGTCACTCTTGTGAAGAACAAAACACGCACTCTCATCATTTGGTGTGTGATGAACGCTCAACTATTCACTTGGGCATGACGAAATTCATATTTATCTGCCCATCCTTCAGGGATCCACAGAGATCAGGCATTTGCTGGCAAACGTTAAGCACATATGCAAGGATATCAAGCATGTCAATCAAGCCCGATCGATCCCGGGGGGGGGGGGAGCAACTCATTTTTGGGGACCAGCACTTATTTTCCCGCATCAGATGTTTACTGAGACAAGTGAGGGAAACACAAACAGCAGAAAGATGAAACCGTCACAAATAGAGAAAGCAGGAGCCTGCAAGAGTAGGATAAAGGGGCAGAGAGAGTCTGGAAGTAAATTAAAAAGCACGAAGTAGATTTAAGACGGAGCAGGTTTATTATTTGACATGCCAACATTTAATTGCACCGCCACTGGCTCCTGAATAGAGTTTTGGGCACCTACAAATTGAGCACTGGGCAGAACTCTCATGTTCAAAGAGTTCAGTTTCTGATTACCCCTACTTTATTGCATGTGTTATCCATTATTACCGTGTATATTCCCTTTTCTCATTTTAAGTAACTCGATTCTATGCTTTCTAGATTTTCTGGGGGTAAGAACAAATATAGAATAGCCTTAGCAAGCTCAGGAGGGCTAAACAGGAGGGGATACACATTTTCCAGATTTTCGTATTTATCATACAGTCTTCTGTTTGAAATAAGTCTTGTTGTGGCAGTCCAAGTACTCTTCTCCATTCACACTTCTATGGCTTGATATTGGGCATTCCTTGCTTGCCCCTTATTCTCCCAGGAAAGTCACTTCCTTTTTCTCAAAGACGTGCTACATCTTCACCACTTTTTAAACATACTTACATTTTACTAAAGACATACAATCAATCACAAAATATAACTTGGAACACCTTATTACAGTCTCCTCTATGGTGTAATACGCTCATTACACTTAACAATAAGCCAGTGTTTTGAAAGTCTCGGAAGCAGAAAATAATTATAAGATGCCCCAAAGTCCTTTCCTTAGTATCTGACATCCTTTAAATGTCCTTCCTCATTCTTGTCCAAATTTTCTCTCCTAATAAATATTGTCTTGTATTTTCTTTATCCGTTGTCAATTATTCTGCCTCAACATTATTATTTTTACTATACAGACTTTACCTTACACCCACTTGAATAGCTAATTTTTCCAAAGATACTAACGGTGGTTGTTGGTCCTCTGATCACCCTAGTGGTGATCTTATGTACATTCTATTTCATTGTTTACCCACATTCTCTTTTTGGCAAAAGGTTTGGTTCCAATTTACAATTATTTTAAAGCTATGTTATCCTTTTTCCCCATTGATCCTTTGTTTGGAAAGTTTGCTCGATGATAGCAACCCACTCATCAGTAATAATACATTACTGGATCTATTGTTGGCTTTAGCATTTCAACAAATAATAATTAATTGGAAATGTTCTTCTAATATTTCGTACATATCTTAGTGGTATAATCTATGCCATTAACATAGATTCGATTGAGCTTTTGCATATTTGTCTCTTCCATATGTCAATAGAGAGTTACTTTGGATGTCATTGACAAATGTTCTAGTTACTTTTGTTAAGAAGCAAACTGGTCTTATTTCTTCAGATAATTTTATACTGCCATAATCTGATGATTTCCCTGAATTTGTTCTAGTTTATTTTCGCTAAGTATTTCTTTTCATATTTGGAGTTTTATGTTACTTCTCCAATTCTGTTAGTTATTTCCTTCTTTTCCTCTTTACCCCCGACTTCCATGGTAAATCAGAAATGTAAAAAGCTCCTTTTCTAGATATTATTTTAGATCATTATTCTGCTTTATTGTATATGTTTAAATATCATTGTTATTTTCGCTTGTAATTTTTTTTAATACAGTTTTTTAAACTTAGAAGAGATCAGTTTCTGAAGATGAGTTGTAATACATATGTGATTAGTCTACTCTGTTCCTCGGGGAATAAATGCAGTATACTTCACTTAAACTCATGGTGTTCAGCCTGGAAGATAGAAGATGTAAAAGCTTGAAAGATTTAAAACATGAAACTGGAAGCATTCTCTTTTTTTATTTGAATTTTCCATCTTTTACAATGAACGAGTACGATATTGGGCCTTGCAATGCCTACAGAACGTGTCAAAACATCATCAACAGGGTAGAAACAGAATTATTACAGCAATACTTTTAATCACCGCCTGCAGATTTGTACAGATGTTGGGTACAGGGTCCTCCATAATCACCTCTACTAATATACTCTACATAGCCTATTATCCTCCAGCAGATGCCATTCACCCCTAGCACAAAAAGTAGCCCTTCTCTAAAGCTCACGGCAAGATATGGGTACATTTTTGTTGCCTAGTAGGGCATGATAGGCCTCTTCTTGCCTAGTTCCCTATGCCATACTCTGATCACCCTCCTCCCAAACAAAAATGAATCATGATAACCTCCCCCGGCTAACTTCCCCTACCAGCATGCTCTTCTTTACACCAGTATTTTCTGGTAAAGATGGCTAAACGTAATTTTCCCTTTTGTAAATCAAATGAGGTCAGGCAGGGCTGCACTTGCGTTCATGGACCCCAACATTTTTCGACCTAAACCTTGATTTTGTCTGCTCTGACTCATTCTCTCTTACTATTCACTGGATCCAGGAATTTGGCACCCTACTTATTCAGCAAAATCTTCGGGTCAACTACCTTTAATAATGTTCCATAAGTTTATGTCCTATTATATAACTAACAATAACTTGTGCTTTATAGATTGCAAATGTAGTGGCTATCTTGGATTGTACCATCCTCCTGCTTTTCGGTGGAATATACTGCTTTCCTGTTTTTTGGGCAGACTGGGGAGATACTGGTGAAATGGATTTGGAATTAGCCAGCATAGATTCTTCTGCTCTCTGACAGGCTTTATAGCCTTATAATATCTGCTCAGATGATTTACTTACTTAATAGTTATTGTAAAGTGCAACACATAGTTGATTGGTTACTTCAGAGAGGAAGGTACAATAGAACTTGTAAAGAAGGAGTACTGGAAGCTAGAATCATAACAGATGGGTTAATAACCATATTATGTGTCTTTTTAGCGAGCCCCTTGAAGCTGTACATGGTTCACATTTAAGCAAGTCTACATAATTAAGGCCCTCATTACAACCCTGGCGGTCGGTGTTAAAGCGGCGGTAAGACCACCAACAAGCCGGCGGTAAAAAAAATGGAATCACGACCACAGCGCAAACCGCCAACATAGACAACCACTTCAACACTCCGACCGCCACAGCGGCAGAAACAAACACTGCAGTGGTCACCGCCAACAGACAGGCGTACCGCCCACCCTATCACAAGATGCCAATCCGCCACCTTTTCCGGGGCGGAACCAACGCAAACAAAAATACGACGGAAACAGGGCTTGGAAGGGAAAACACTCACCTCTCCACGACCCACGAGGAACCAGGACGCCATGAAGCCAGAACTCTAGATACTCCCTGCAATGGTCTTCCTGCTCCTCTATCAGGAGCACCAAAGACGGCAGCGACAACTACGGTGAGTACTGCACCTACAACACAGGGGAGGGGGAGGGAAAAGAGAGTGACACACACACGCAACACCCCCAGCCCCACCCTCACCCACTACAACATACACACAAATACATGGCGCAACATTACATATAACCCCCCCCAACACCCCTGGAAGAATGCAAGGATAAAAGGAAATGAGTTGAACGATTGTAATCATGAAAAATCCAGTAGTCAAAACTCGAAATACAGTATATACAATTATGTACACCAACTATACAAGTCCGGATAGTGCACCAATTATTGTCCGTGGACCACTGGACCCAAAATGCATGGGTGAGGCCCACACATGATACTAGACGTCAAACGGAGAGAACACTGCAGGGGCATCAGATCGAAATGAAACAGGCACCTCTGGGGGGCACCTCAGAATGATGAATGCACGATGCCACTGCTCCACGAGGGGGCTCCATGGCCACTGCTGTATCCTCAAGTCTCTCCAGTGGGTGGTTTGCCCACTGCTGTATCCTGGGGAGTGCTAAGCCACAGTCTCTCAAGTCTCTCTAGTGGGTGGTTTACCCACTGCTTTATCCTGGGGAGTGCAAAGCCACAGTCTCTCAAGCCTCTCCAGTGGGTGGTTTGCCCACTGCTCTATCCTGGGGAGTGCAAAGCCACAGTCTCTCAAGTCTCTCCAGTGGGTGGTTTGCCCGCTGCTTTATCCTGGGGAGTGCAAGCCATAGTCTCTCAAGTGGATAACAGTCGCCACAGGTTCTGGAGGGGGCTTTGTGCCCAGAGTGCTTCATCCTGCCAAGGACTGAGGTAGTGGATGCCTTTCTCCACTTGTTCTGGAGGGGGCTTTGTGCCCAGAGTGTTTCATCCTGCCAAGGACTGAGGCAGTGGATCTCTTTCTCCACAGGTTCTGGAGGTGGCTTTGTGCCCAGAGTGCTTCATCCTGCCAAGGACTGAGGTAGTGGATGCCTTTCTCCACTGAAAGTGGTGCATCATGGAAGCTGCCCAGGCTCCTGGAACTGACCACCAGCCTCGGACGACTGACCACTGGGGATGGCAGCCATGTCTGCGGTGGTGCCACTGACTCAGGATGTCGCAGGGCCGCTGGCGGTGCTGGCGGTGGGGTCAGTCGCAGCGGTGCTGGCGGCGGCCTCTGTGGCAACGGTGCTGGCGACGGCCTCTGTGACAGCGGTGCTTGAGGTGGGCTCTGTGGCATCGGTGCTTGCAGCGGGCTCTGTGGCGGCGGTGCTGGTGGCGGGCTCTGTGGCGGCGGTGCTGGGCTCAGTGGCAGTGGTGCTGGTGGCGGGCTCTGTGGGATCGGTTCTGGTGGCGGGCTCTGTGGCAGCGGTGCTGGTGGCGGGCTCAGTGGCGGCGGTGTTAGTGGCGGGCTCAGTGGCGGCGGTGCTGCTGACGGGCTCAGTGACTGCGTGCTTGTGGCTGGCTCAGTGACTGCGGTGCTGGTGGCGGTGCAGGTAGCGGTGCAGGTGGCGGTGCAGGTGGCAGTGCAGGTGGCGGTCTTCTCCGCCATACAGGTTGCCGTCGACGTGGACAGAAGGTGTGACACTGGTCCCATTGTCGGTGCCAACATGCCCTCTCCTGACTCGCCCTTTATTTTCTGGCCCTTCCCCACCTTGGATAGTGGCGCAGCTGTCTTGCCACTATCCCCTTTCATTTTCCCCAAGCCCTTTGTGGCAGGTGTTTTCTGCTTCTCCCTCTGGGATGTGGGCAACATTTTAGCTTTTGCAGGTGGTGGAATGTCCTTGCCCTCTCTCCATGGCACACTGGCAGCCCTGTTGTTTGGCGCACTCCAATAGCCCATAGAAAAAGTGTTTCGTCGAGAAACACTTTTTCTATGGCAACATGGTCCTAACTTTAAAAGTGTTTCTCGACTTGCCTATATCTTTCGCACCATTTGACAAATCACAAACTTTTCCCAAAGAAAGCGCACTGGGGATTCTTATTGCACACAAAAAGTTTTGGGGTGATCCATCAAGCGGGGGCCGAGAAAAAGGGTGGAGTCACCCTGACCCCTTAGCCCTGGTGCTAGGGTTCCAGAGAGATACCAGAGAGACACCCTGAGCTAAAAAATATATATATTTTTAATTGTTACTGCAAAATCACACTAATATGGCAAATTTGCAGTAAAAACAAACAAAAAAAACATGGGTGGAATCCCGCACTTGTTTTTTAATAACCCCTGGGTGGGCAAAGTCCTGGGGGCATTTTCTTTTTTGGGGGGGGCTCCTGGCCGCTCCACAGCTCTGGGAAGCACCACCTCCGTGGGGCATTTGCCAATTTTCATGTAGGGAGGGGCAATCGGACCCCGCGTCCTGCGACTACTGCCTCCCTGGGGCAAAATGCTTTTATTGTTACCTCAGAGCATAAGTTATATAAAGTTACTTTAGATAACTCTAACAGGTGAATTTCTATTGTCTTTTTACAAGTAAATTCAGAACCTAACTATAACTATAGAATCAAATAGTTACCTCCTGAGGATGGGTGTCTCAGAAGGTAGCAGAAGCCAGCCCTGGTGGGTGGTAGTCCCCAGGGCAATAAGTGGCTTTAGAAAATGAATGGCTGAGTGAAATTACACCAAATAGTGCATGCAGTTAGAATTTTACTCAATGATTGGTGATTTCCTTGTTTTGATGTAAAAACAATTGCAGAAAAATAAAAGTATGCACAGCTTAATATAGCTCATGTCCAATTGCCGCAAGTGGGGATAGGTCGGACGTGGTGCAGTGGGAGCATCCTGGTAGCAGTCCCGACCCTGCAGCAAATCCCTTGTAGTGCACTTTCCAAATTGTCTGCAGCAAGGTTTGGTTGCCAGTGGAAGGTACCGTGCAGAGCCAGACAGACGCCAAGCCCTGCAAAAAAACAAGCTGCTCACTGCTGAGCGAAAAGCGAAAAGCTTTGCTCAGCAGGAGTCAGCTGTCCAGGGGCATTTGGTGAAGGACTGGCCTGAGGAAAGGCCTTGTGGTAAACACTGCTTCTGATGGTCAAAGACTTTGTGCAGTGGGAGGCCGCCTGAAGTGGATTGAGATTGGACCTAGCTGGAGGCAAGGTCCGGAAGCCAACCCCCCTATGCCTTGGGAAATAGGTGTTGGATTGCCCACAGCAAGTTTGGTCCATAGGCTGGTCAGAGCCAGGGCCTATGGCCAACCACCTACTGTGGATTACCAAAGGCCGTGTGAAATGGGTGTGTTACCTGCCAGCTGACTGTTGGGCAATCCAGCTTCACATGCCCGGGCACAGTGGGGTTGGCTGACCAAAGAGTTTTGCCTGCTGGGCCTGAACAGAGGTAAGGTCCGTCTCCCAACAACTGCTGCATATCTTACCCAAGACAACGCACTTGTTGACTGCCTGCAGGGAGTGCCAACTTTGTTACATATTGCCATTGTCAAATAACAAAAGTTGTCTGCATATGGATGGTAGGGTACAGAGCCAGGATGAAAGCCAGGCCCTACAGCCAATAACTCACTACACAGAGCTACATACGCCCTTAGGATGGCTGCTTCCAAAGGGTTAGATACAGGAAACACTTGGATTTTGTATATGATCAAAGAACCAAAAAATTATGGAAAACAAAAGATATACTATGGTTATAATCAGCATTGTTTATCTGAAGCTCCCGGTTTTATAGTATTTTCTTTTATTCACCTTTTTTTCCGTATTTATCCATATTTATTTTTGCTCACTTTTTCTGTATTTACCTATATATTTTAGAGTTTAGTGTAAAAATAAAATGTATTTAACCTATAAATGTATGCTCCCCTTTCAATGTCCAATGGGCCTAAGTCATTTACATTACAATTCAGTAATTTAACCCCTCGGGTGCCCAGGATGAGGTGGTCTCGCCCTTGGCTGCCATGTGCCAAGGAAGAGAGCACCTCGTCCTGGTACCGGACATCGAGGGAAGTGCTAGCGCTTCCCCCGAGGGCCATGCACCCCCTCCCAAAGGCAGGAAAGGAAGGGGAATTGCTTCCCCTTCCATCCCCCTGACCCCCCCCCAAGGGACGTCTGATGACCTCAGCACGGGATCGCACACTGACCTCATCAGAAGCCAACGCCGTCACACTCGAAGCTCAGCTTGCTTTGCATTTCTCTTCCTATCACAGGCTAGGGGCGGGAGAGGCAACCCTTTCCTTTCCTTTGATGTCTCTCTGAGCATTCCTGCAGTCTGATCGTGAAACTATCTGGCTGCAGAAATTCCCACTAGACACCAGGAAGTTTTTTTATTATAACAATAAAAGGTAGTGACCCTATTTTAATTAGGCTGATCTACCTCCAGGGGGGCAGAAGCCACTAGATGCCAGGGAGTTTTTTATTTTTATTTGTGTAAACAATGAAGGGGGGTAACCCCTTGAGCAAGGGTCGCTCCCCGTCAATCTTTTATGAGGCCATTTCTGCCCCCCAGGGACAGATCAGCCTATTTTAATTAGGCCTATTGCCCCCGGCGGGTAGAAGCCACTAGGCACCAGGGATTATTTTATTTTTATTTCTTACAGATGGGGAGCGACCCCTTAGGCAAGGGTCATTCCTCTGCGGGGCAAAGTCTTTTTCGGCCATTTCTGCCACCCTTGGGGACAGATTGACCTACTGTTTTTAGGCCAATCTGCCCCCAAGGGGGGCAGAAAACACTATACCCCCAGGGATTTTATTTTTACATCTGTTCCACGCAAGGGGGAGAGAACCCTTAGGCAAAGTTCACTCCCCTTGGGGGCAAATTTATTTTAGGCCATTTCTGCCCCCTTGAGGGCAGATTGGCCTATTTCTATTAGGCTGCTCTGCCCCCGGGGGGATAGATGTGTGTTTGTTTGAGGGGCAGCCCCTTGGGCAATGGGTCACTCCTCATGGGGGCACATTACTGTTGGCCATTTCTGCCCCCCTTGGGAGAAGATTGGCCTATTTTTGTGAGGGCTGTCAGCCCCCAAGCCCAGCAGAGACCAGGGAAGATTGTTTTCATAAAAAGAGGGTGGGGATCTGGCCATACCCCAACCCCAAATAGATGGGGACAAAGTTGTTCTGCCCACCGGTGGGCAGATGGGGCAAAAACTAGTGGGGTGATGGCTACCAACCAGTATGGGCATGGTTATGCCTCCAACCCAACTGAAGGGAGTAGCAATCTTTCAGCTATTCCCCCACAATAAAACATCTTATCCCACGGCAAGCAAGAGGACATTTGATTATTTTGGTTTTGGTTTTGGTTTTACGTGTGGGCCATGAGAGCTTGTCTAACTATCAAAATCGTCCCACTTGAAATGGTGAGGGCTGCACTTTTTGGACTTTGAGACGCTGCCATGTAGAAAAATCTACGAGACTTAAACACATCTGAAAACTAAACATCTGGGTGAGTTCAGGGAGTGTGCTTCACATGCACCCCACATCACTTTCTTACCCACAATGCCCATGCAAACTACCAACTTTACTTGAAATCACACATTTTTCCCACATGTTTGTAATGGAACCCTCCAGAATCTGCAGGAATCCACAAAATTCCTACCAACCAGCATTGTCGCATCAAAACAGATAAAAATCTGCCCCATTTGTCAGCCTAAAAACTGCCCTTTTGGACCCTCTTTGGTTCCCCCTCATTTTCAACATGTTTTTGGCTCTTCCCTGTCATAGGCACTTGGCCCACCTATATAAATAAGGTATCTTTTATGCTGTAAGACTGAGGGGAATGTTGGGTGGTAGGAAATATGTGCCAGTGAGGTGACCCCACAAAGAAATGGGGGAAAAATGTGATCTTTTAACTAAATTTGAGGTTTGCTGAGGATTCTAGGTAAGAAACCACTGGGGGATCCATGCAAGGCACACCTCCCTGGACTCCCTCGGGTGTCTATGTTTCAGAAATGTTTGGTTTTGGTAGGGTTTTCTATATGGCTGCTGTTAGAAATGGGGACTTTGTTTGGCAGTCAGGTTACCCCCTGTTCAAGCAAGGACCCTCACTCTAGTCAGGGTAAGTCACACACAATCCAAATTATCCTGTGCCCACCCTCTGGTAGCTTAGCACTGAGCAGTCAGACTTAACTTAGAAGGCAATGTGTGAAGTATTTGTGCAATAAATCATGCAACAACACAGTAGAACACCACAAAAATACACCACACAATGTTTAGAAAAATGTATAATATTTATCTGGATAAATGCAGGTGAAAACGATTAAGATGCAATAAGTATATGTTGACTATATCACTGTAGAAATGATATAAAGTGTCTTTAGTCTCTTAAAAGCAATAAATGTCTCTTGAAGCACAAAGTACCTGGTTTGCATTCAAATTCTCCACAAGGAACCGCAGAGGAGGACATGTGTGGAAAACAGGGAGGTGTGCGTTGATTTCTCAGGTTGCACACAGCAATGCGTTTTTTATTTTTCACGCAGGGAAGTCTTTGCATTGATTTCCGGCGCTCTGCCTTTTCAGGTTGCGGGGTTTTCAGACGCCACGGGGGTGATGCATTGAAATCCTGGGCTTGCAGGACAAAGTCACAGGGGCTGCGTCGATCTGGTGGGCGTTGCGTGGACATTTCTAGTGCACGGCAGATGCTGCGTTGATTCCTCTCACGAAGTCGGGCTGCGTCGTTCCGGCTCGGCTAGGCCTGAGACTTCAGGGAACAGGAGGCAAGCTCTACCCAAGCCCTTGGAGAGCACTTCTCAGCACAGCCAGAGAGCAGCAAGGCAGCAGGGCAACAGCAAGGCAGTAGTCCTTCTCAGAAAGCAGTCAGGTGAGTCCTTTTGGCAGCCATGCAGTTCTTCTTGGCAGGTTGCATGTTCTGGTTCAGTGTTTCTCCTCAGGAAGTATCTGAGTTTGTTGGGGCAGAGGCCCTGTTTAAATACCCAAATGTGCCTTAGAAGTGGGGGAGACTTTCAGTTCAATCCTGTCAGTCAGGGTCCCAGTAGGGGGTATAGCAGTCCTTTGTGTGAGGGCAGGCTAATGTCCTTTGACATGTAAGTGTCAGGCCCTCCACCCTGCTAGCCCAGGAAGACGCATTCAATATGCAGATCTATGCAAGTGAGGCTGATCATCCTGTGTTCGGGGTTTGTCTGAGTGGATGCACAAGGGAGCTGTCAACTGAACCTAGCCAGGCATGGATTGTAAGGCACAGAAGGATTTGAGTGCAGAGAAATGCTCACTTTCTAAAAGTGGCATTTCTAAAATAGTAATATTAAATCCAACTTCACCAGTCAGCAGAATTAGGTATTACCATTATGGCCATACTAAATATGACCTTCCTACTCCTTTCAGATCAGCAGCTACCACTCAAACAGTATATGAGGATAGACCTATTGTTAGCCTATGAAAGAAGAGGCCTCACAGCAGTACAAAAACTAATTTAGCAGTTTTACACTACCAGCACATGTAAACTACACAGGTACATGTCCTGCCTTTTGTATACACAGCACCCTGCCCTATAGGTTACCTGGGGCCTACCTTAGGGGTGACTTATATGTAGAAAAGGGGGAGTCTTAGGCTTGACAAGTACTTTTAAATGCAAAGTCAAAGTGGCAGTGAAACTGCGCACACAGGCCTTGCAATGGCAGGCCTGAGACATGGTTAAGGGGCTACCTTAGTGGGGGGGGGCACAATCAGGGTTCCGTTGTGTACTTGGACACCTAGTATGATGTGGCAAAGTGCAGCCCCTCCAGGCCAAGATTGAGGCAATCATGACCTGGCAACCACCTAGAACCCAAACAAAAGTGAGAGCCTTTTTAGGCCTCACTGGGTAGTACTATAGGTTTGTTAAGGGTTATGGAACCATAGTGGCCCTCTTAACAGAACTTACATCGAAAAAGCAACCTAGGTTGGTGAATTGGACAAAAGCTTGTCAGAAAGCCTTTGAACCTCTATAGGAAGCCATGTGCACGGCACCCATGCTCAGGGCCCCAGACTACTCCAAGGAGTTCATCGTGCAGACGGACACTTCAGAGCATGGCATGGGGCGGTTCTAGCACAGCTAAATGAGGAGGGTCTAGACCAACCAGTAGCCTTTATTAGCAAAAGGCTATTACCACGGGAACAGAGGTGGAGTGTCATTGAAAGAGAAGAATTTGCTGTGGTCTGGGCACTAAAGAAGCTCAGACCATACCTGTTTGGGACTCACTTCCAGGTTCAGACAGACCACAGACCCCTCAAATGGCTCATGCAAATGAGAGTTAAAAATCCTAAACTCTTGAGGTGGTCCATTTCCCTACAGGGGCTAAACTTTATGGTGGAGCATCACCAAGGACTAACCACGCCAATGCTGATGGTCTCTCTGATTCTTCAGCCTTAGCGGTGAGAGTTCCCAAGGGGTTGGGTAGCTCTCCCTACTTTCAACTGGAGGGGACACATGTTAGACCTGACAGCCTTAGGGTGGTAATCCTCCAACTTTCTTTCTGTCTCCCTCTACTTTTCTGACACTGTTTTCACTGGTTTTAGGACTCTGTGCACTTTACCACTGCTAACCAGTGCTAAAATGCATTTGCTTTCTCCCTTAAACATGGTAACATTGGTTCATTCCCAATTGCCATATTTGATTTACTTGTAAGCCCTAGTAAAGTACACTACATATGCTCAGGGCCTGCAAATTAATTGCTATTGGTAGGCCTGCAGCACTGATTGGGGCACCCACATAAGTCGTCCTTTAACTATGTCTCATGCCTGCCATTGCAAGGCCTGTGTGTGGAATCATTGCCACTTGCCAAGCCTTAAACTCCCCTTTTTCTACATATAAGTCACCCCTAAGGTAGGCCCTAGGTAACCCATAGGGCAGGGTGTTATGTAGGTTAAAGGCAGGACATATACATGTGTATTTTTCACTTCTGTGAGGCATGCTCCTTCCACAGGCTAGCATTAGGACTGCCCTCATATACTATTTGAGTGGTAGATTCTGATCAGAAAGGGGTAACCAGGTCATAGTTAGTATGGCCGGAATGGTAATTGAAAATCCTGCTTATTGGTGAGGTTGTATTATATATTACTATTTTAGAAATGCCACTTCCAGAAAGCGAGCATTCCTTAGCACTTAAAAAGCATCTGTGCCTTACTGCCTGTCTCCAGTCAATATCTGGGCTGGTTGACAGCTTCCTTGTGCATTTCACCCAGAGAACCACAAACACAGGACACTCAGTCACACCTGCACTCATCTGCATAGTGAATGGGTCTTTCTGGGCTGGAAGGGTGGAGGACCTGACAATTAAATTTCAAAGGCCAATGGCCTGCCCTCACACAATGGACTGCCAAACCCCTACTGGGATCCTGGCAGACAGAACTGTACTGAAAGGGGAACTTGTGTACTTCAAAACCACTCTTTGAACCCCCCCCCCCCCACTTCAAAGGCATTTTTGGGTATAAACTTGGTCTATGACCCCACCAACTCAGACACTTCTGGACTTGGACCTGCAACCTGTCAAGAGGAACTGCCTGGCTGCCCAAAGGAGTCGTCTGGGCTGCTTTGTTGAGAAGGACTGCTGCCCAGCTGTTGCCCTGCTGCCCTGCTGACCTCTGACTTTGCTGAGAAGTGCTCTCCAAGGGCTTGGATAGAGCTTGCCTCCTGCTTCCTGAAGTCTCAGGGCCAAAAAAACGTCATCTCTTCAGGAAACTCCTTGTGCACAGAAAATCAACGCACAGCTTGCTGGAAACAATGCACAGCCTGCCTTACAACCGAGAAATTGGCGCACAGCCGAACTGAAATGATGCAGCCCGACTTCTAGAGTGAAAATTCGACGTAGCGCCTGCCTTGCGACAGAACATTTGATGCAATACCCAACCAGGTCAAAGCACAACCAAACCAGAACAACACAGCCAGTTCCCTGAGTGGAAAATACTCAACACTCGAGTGTGAGACAGAAAATTTGACGCATCACCCTCCCGGATCGACGCAATGCCTATGACTTTTTCCAGCGCATCAGGATTCCCGTGCAACGTCCCTGGGCGTCAGAAAGATCCCTAGATTGCAGTGAGGAACCAAGACTGCTCGCCGATAAATGACACAAGCCCCCTACAGCATGAAAAGAAACAACGCAACATCTGTGCTGCACCAGAAAGTTCGATGCACAGCTTATTTTTCCATGCATCTCCTACTCTGCGGTCTCCGTGCATGTTATGTTTTACACAAACCAGGTACTTTGTGTAATCAAGAGACAACGGTTGATTTCTAAGATTTAAGACTCTTTTTAAACTTACGAAAGTGATATTTCAATTTGTGCTTATTGAATCTTTATCATTTTGACCCTATTTTAACTAGATAAATATTATCTATTTTTCTAATCCTGTGTGATGTATTTTTGTGGTGTTTTTACTGTGTTACTGTATGATTTAATGCACAAATACTTTACACATTGCCTTTTAAGTTAAGCCTGACTGCTCAGTGTCAAACTGCCACAGCGTGTGCATGGGATAATTTGGATTGTGTGTGTGACTTACCCTTACAAGGACTGTGGTCCCTATTTGGACCAGGGCATATACCTCTGCCATCTAGAGACCCCATTTCTAACAGTCTGTCATCACCAATCCATGCCTAGTGTGGTCATTCAACACATACATTAGTCTTATGGTATCCAAACCCAGTTTGTATCAAGGCTTCTCCATAACTGGTATAGCTTCCACTGGACTAGGAAATGTGACCTGAGATTTGCCACTCATGGCACAAGCCACACAATCTCTCACATAGTTCTCCAAACATCTGTCCATGCCACACCATCAAAACACTTCTCTAATATGTATTTTTATGGCTCTTATTCCTACATGTCCTTCATGTGTCAGACTTAGCACTTGGCTCTGCATACCATGTGGGGTGACCAGGCAAATCTTTTCTCCTCTCCCCTTTACACTCAACTCCAAGAACACAGGCTTGAAAGCTCCCACAGTCTTTTCCATCTCTTCAGACACCTAACGCTTCTTCAACATTTTTGCCACTTCATGCGACACATCATCCTCCTGCACAGCAACCTTCCATTCCTCTTCGGATATGCATCCATACTCAGAGCCAACCAATGCTGCAACAACACAGAAATCATCATCCAAATCCTTTACTACCATCGCATTCTTGAGTGACAGCATGGGCAAACAATCAGCAAATTCATTCTTCTAACCCAGTAAATTCTAACTGGCACTGAAATTGTAGCCACATATCATACCATTTCACAATGCAAGGGGTGGCTTTGTTGGCCCCCATGGTCATAAACAAGCTGACTAATGTCTTGTGGTCCATCTGAAAAGTAAATTCTATGCCCCGCAAATACCTTCTAAAATAGTCCACACCTCACCAGCATGCCAGAGCCTCCCACTCAATTACCTAGTATGTTCAGTCAGCACCACTGGGAGCCCGCAAGGTAAATGCTATCACCTCTTCTCTGTCCTCTCTTATCTGCAACCAGAATCTCCTAAACCATGCTGGAGAATTATATATATCAAATGGCTTGAGGAGAATGTTGTTCACCAATGCTCCCTTGACAGCATCAAATTCCGAACTCAAATCATCATTCCACCCAAACGGTTGACTTTTCTTCATGAGAGACTGCGTCTTACCACTACAGTTAGGAATGAAACCTGCATAGAATTCTAACATACTAAAAAAGTACCATAACTGTATTTTCTGCCACTAAGAACTCTTTGGTGACCTCAAAAGACTCTCCTTTGGCTCCGCCACTTGGGCAGACAACTTGTAGCCTAGATAATCTACTGAATCCACAACAAACTTAGAGTTAGTTGCCTTCAGGAGAACATTTTACTCTCTCCAAATAGTCAAAATCCATCCTAACATTTAGTCATGGGTCTCCACATCTTTTCCATATACCAATATGTCACCTTAGGTGCACTTTATATGGGGAACCCCTTTAAACATATGGTAGACTGGGCATACTTAGGGTAATCTTACCCAAGATGTTTTGCCTTTTAACTCCTGTTTTGTTGCTGTATCTTCTTGTTGGCCTTAGGAGTCTGAGCACTTTACCACTGCTAACCAGTACTAAAGTGCATGTGATTCTCCCCTAGACATGGTAACAGTGGTGTATCCACAATTGGCATATTTAATTTACATGTACGTCCCTTGTAAAGTGGTATACCATATACCCAGGGCCTGTGATTTAAATACTACTAATGTACCAGCAGCACTGATTGTGCCACCCACTAAATTAGCCCTGTAAACAGCCTCAGGCCTGCCACTGCAGAGCCTGTGTGTGCAGTTTCACTGTCACCTCAATTTGGCATTTAAAACCTCTTGCCAAGCCTTAAACTCCCCTTTTCTTACAGATGTAACACCACTCAGATAGGCCTAGTAGCCCATAGGGTAGCTTGCCATGTAAGTAAAAGGCAGGGGCATGTATTTTTAAGTTTTACTTGTCCTGGTAATGAAAACAATCCCAAAGCCACTTTTCTTTACAGTGGGGCATGCTCTTCTCATTGGCCAGCATTAGGAATCCCTTAAAATACTTTTTCAAGGCCTTAGTTTCTCATCAGAGGAGTGGCTGTATCATGTTTGGTATCATTGGAATGATAATGCTAAATCTTCTTAAGTGGTAAAGTCAGGTTTATTATTACTATTTTAGAAATGCCACTTTTAGAAAGTGGGAGTTTCCCTGCCCTTACTGCCCTGTGTGCCTGACAGCCTGTCTCCACTACACATCTGGCCTGGGCTGGGTGACAGCTACACTTGTGCATTCCCTTCAGACACCCTCAACATAGGATACTCAACCGCATCTGTAATTCTTCTGCATACTGATGGGTCTTCATGGGGAGGAGGTTGGGAAGGGTTCACACTTAAACTTCAAAGGATAGTGACCTGAGCCCACACAAAGGGGTTGATAACCCCCCCCCCCCCCCCCACTGATAGTCTGGATGCAGGACTGGCCTGAAAGGGGAACCTGGGTACTTCAGAAAGATTCTTTTTAAAGTCACCCCCCCACATCAAAGGCACTTTCTGCATTGCTGAGCTGCCCAGCTGAGGACAAGGACTGGACCCATCTTACTGATCAAAGAATCTCTAAATATTTGCTTGCCTGCACCCTGTCCTTCTGCAGTCTCAGAGACATCAAAGACTGCTTGCAACTCTCCTGGTGCTGCTCGACTCTGCCATCTGTGAGTTCTATGCTCACCTGAGGTGCCACCTCCAGTCCTAGGCCTCAGAAGTGGGTGTTGCAGGTAAAAACTCAGAAAAGTGGCGCATCACCCAGAGTGCAGCAGAAAAATCAACACAATATCTTCCCGTTGTCACTGCATTGTTCCAAACCAAGGTACTGTTTAGTGGACCCTGAGTGCATTCTGTAGCCAACCTTCCCTTCATCGCAACTGGGCTGGATTTTGACTTTGCACTGGTCTCTCACAACCTTAAGTAACCTTTCTTCCTTTATAGACTTTTAAGCACAGTTTTCATATTTCACATTTAGGTGGTCATCATGACATTGGCGGTGACTGTTAAAGTGGCGGTAATTACTGCCAAATTATTACCATGGCAGTGATCCCTCCCATAGACAGCCAATGTACCACACCAAATGCCAGGGCGGTACCACCACTGACCACGGCGGTAGCCATCAACAGTCAGGCGGAAGACAAGGTACCACCCACCATATTATGACACAGAAAACCACCAGGACTTCAGGGATGGTACCAACGCCATCAATAGCCAGGTGGAAAGAGAATAGAGAAAATGAAAGACTCACCAACAAGTACAGAGAGTACTCCGCCGCTGCCATGGAACTGGAACTTCAAGTCTTCCTGATGCTCTTCCACACCATGGCCCTCCTGGAACACCAACACAGACAAAGACGATGACACTTAGTACAGCCACCTAGCACACAAGGGAGGGAGGAAGGAAAAGGAGCGTGACACACATGCACAACACACACCATTCACAAACACACCATACACAGAGCCAGCTGCAGGCAGAGTTAAACAAATGTCACAGGACACACGTCAAAATGAAACAAGGACCACAATGATCATCAACAAATACTGTAATCTGATGCCAACAGCCACCATATTGTCCATTCGAATGTAAATGCTGGTCACAGTGTCCACAATGGACAAATGGCCAGTTGAAAGTACAAAAGGGCCACATGGCTACAGGGCACAGTCCAAGGCCAAACTTAACTCCTGACACACTCCGGAATCCACTGTTCAGGGGCATCATCCTGGAAAAAGGATGCAACCTCAGGTGGGTGGAGGGAGAGGTGAGGAGCACTTCAGCTGAAGTGGGGTCTCCGTGCCCATCTTTCTTTGGTGGGAAGTGCAAAGCCACAGTCTTTGAAGTGGGGAACTTGCCCACTGCTTCTGGAGGGGGCACAATGCCCATCTGTCCTTGGTGGGAAGTGCAAGGCCACAGTCTCCGAAGTGGGGAACTTTCCCACTGGTTCTAGAGGGGGCTCCATGCCCATCTGTCGTTGGAGGGGCGTGCAAGGCCACAGCCTCTAAAGTGGGGAACTTGCCCACTGGTTCTGGGGGGGGGGGCTCCTTGTACAACAGTCCCTGGCAGTCCCTGGCTCCTTTGCCTCAGCTGGAGGTGAGGGCTTTTGTGCCTCATTTGGTGGTGAGGGCTGCTGTGCCTGTGCTGGAGGTGAGGGCTCCTGTGCTTCAGCTGGAGGTGAGGACTTCTATGCCTGTGCTGGAGGTGAAGGCTCCTGTGCCTCAGCTAGAGGTGAGGGCTGCTGTGCTTGCAGGAGGTGGGGGATCCCAGCCCTATGCTGGTGGAGTGGGCTTCTTGCCTTTCATTAGTGGTTGAGTGGGAACCTTTCCTTTCATTGGTGGTTCAATGGGAACCTCTTCTTTCATTGGTGGTTGAGTGGGAACCTTCCCTTTCATTGGTGGTTGAGTGGGAACCTTCTATTTCTATGCTGGTGGAGGGGGATTTTCAGCAATCTTTGGTGGTGGAGAGGGATCCATGTGTCCCCTCTTGTGACGGGTCCCCTTGGCCTTTGAGATGTCTCTTGTGTCCTTGCCTCCAGGACTAGGAGTTGCCTCCACCATCCCCGTCTCCTGTCCCTTGCTTTTCACCACCCTAGTCCTCCTTTTCTGAGCCGGAGGTGTGCTCTCAGTAGGAGTGGCAGTCATCAGACTCTTGGGCCCATTTGTGCCAGCAGCTGGTGATTTGATGGGAGCAGTGGCAGACTGTTTCGCTGAGGTGCTGGGCTGGGTCGTTGGGACCCTGCTCTTACAGGCAGGACAGGTGGGTGGAGGGGAGGGAAGAGGTCAAGACATGAAAGGAAAAGCTTCTTAGGGGCATTGGGGTAGGATGTAGAGGAGGAATGGGAGTGGAGGTTGAGGGAGTGGTTGTTGGAGGTGTACGTCTGCTGGACTTGGTTGCAGGTGCATGCACAGTGTGCGTGTATGAGGTGGACTGCTATTGGGTGTCTGAGTGCATGCATTTATTTGTCCCTTAGGAGGGGGACAGGCAGGGTGGGAGAGGACAAAGGAGACGCATGAATGGGTCTTGTGGAGGAGTCTGCGAGTGAGGTGTGTGTGCTGCTTGATGTGGTGATGGTGGTGGTGGCTGTGGATGCAGTGCATGCAGGTGTGAGTGCAGATGTGACTGTGAGGGAGGAGAAGGAGGGGGAGGCAGTGGAGGCAGTGGATGGGGTTGTGTGTGCAACTGTCTGTTGTTTGTGTGAGTACTTGTGGCCTGAAGTGTGCTGCCTGTGTTTGACTGTGCATGGGATGGGGTTGAGAAGACTGGGACTGGGAAGTGGTAGTTGGAGGGGGACTGTAGGAACAGGGACACTGGCTGCCATCAGAGAGGAGGCCAGAGCCTGAAACAATCTCTGTAGGCCCGGCAACCCACCATGGATGCACTCCAGGTATGCATTGCATTGCTGCATCTGGGATGCCAGCCCCTGGGTGGCATTTAAAATGGTTGACTACCCTACAGAGATGGATCTCAGGAAGTCAATAGCTTCCTCACTGAGGGCAGCAGGGCTCACTGGGGCAGGGGCTGAGGTGCCTGGGGCAATGGAGATGCCCACCCTCCTGGTGGAGCGGGCACAGGCAACTCAGTGGGGGCTACTGGGAGGGCGATGCTGGTACCTGGGGTGGCGGCTGTACCTGTAGTTGGGGTGGTTCCAGAGGTGTCTGCCACCACTGAGCTCCCATCGGAGGAGCAGAGTCAGTGTTGTCACCTCCTGTCTCCACCGTGGTGCTCCCCTCACCATCTATCCCACTGGTCCCCTCGTCGTTGGTGGACTCTGCCTCTTGCGTCCTGTGGGATGCAGCTCCCTCAGTCGCTGGTGCCCCTGCTCCTCCGCCAGATAATGCTAATACACACATAACAGGATGACAGAAGAAAATGGGGGAGCAAGAGAAAGGGAGCACCGGGCCAATTACAGCACCAACACCACAGTTGGCAAACACATTACCATCACACACAGTGATCAGGATTCTGCACTATGCATCGCACTGGCATTCCATTGGCTAGGTGCCACAGCAAGATGAGAGCCAACCACCACCAACTGCACTGCTCCTGGGACCCACTAAGCCCTGTCTGACATGGAATGCAACCTAGCTAGGTTACTAGATTTTGCTATACACCCATTTACCTTGAGCTGAATCACGCTGCAACGGCTGAGCTTGGATTAAGGGCCAACCACTAACTGAAACCCACCACCAGGATCCCATGCCACCCAACAATTATTGTTGTCACGCTCACTGTACTCACCCCCTTGCGGCTGCCCTCAAGTGCCCATCCAACTCTGGTAGGCCACTGCCAGTATGTGGGCCATCAGGAGTAAGGTTTCGACAGGCACCCCGCCCTCGTTGGGAGGCCATCCCTAGCTGGGTCTCCGCAGTCTTCCGGGCCCAGTGTCTCAGGTCCTCCCACCTTTTCCTACAGTGGGTGCTCCACCTGCTATGGACCCACAGAGTCTGCACGTCCTTGGCGATGGCACGCCACAATCCCTTCTTCTGATGGGTGCTGACCTGCAGAGGGAATACAGACAGGAGGATACCATTAACCATACAATTCAGCCTGTCACACATATGTCCCACAAATACCATTTCCATCTCCACTGGCATACACATCACCCAGCGCCCACCATGTACACTTCCACCAGACATTACCCCCACCCAACTGACATACTGCTAGCACACACATCTCCATGCAACCTTGTCGCATGCATCGTGCCCATGATGTACTCACCTGTTGGTCTGGAGGCCAATCCACCAAGCGCTCTAAGTCCTCCGAAGTGAAGGCAGGGGCCCTTTTCCCAGTCACACGGGCCATGGCAGGATCCACAGGTCACAGCAGCACACACAGTGGAGGTGTTGTTCTGTGAAAAGTCAGGAATCAAGTGAGGTTTTAGACAGAAAATGGCTGTCTCGTCCGCGGCGGTGTACAACGTCACCGCCGCCAGTGATCCCCACTGGCCACTGTACTCCACAGAGCGACATTTTAGCAAATGAGGAATAGCACGAAGGTGAAAACCCGCCTTCCGCCATGATGCCCAGCGCTGGCGGAGTTACCTCACTTCCACCTGTCCATACTTACAGGACAGGCGGTCGTCATTTTATGGTGGTGGACAATATTCAGAAATTAGAAACTGTGTAATTGCTGTAAATTGCACATACATTGCCTTTCGCATTGCGCCATCACATACATGCTTTATGTACACTGAGGTGGTGGTTCCAATGATCAATTTGTGACACCCTCCTCACTCTTGTGTCCTTTAGATACTTACCACTGCAGAGGAATAGGAGGAGGAGACATGACCCTGTATTCAGTGTGGACTTGGCTACAATGGAGGACAGGCAAATGGGGCCAGATGTATCATTTTTTACAATAGCCACTATCTAATTGCGATTTTTAGTGAATCGCAATCAAGTAATCGCCATTGGAATGTATCGCTCCAGGAGTTTCATACTGCAATTCACAAGGGCTTGCAAATTGACCTACCTCATTAGTATTCAGGAGGTAGGTCGCAATTTGCAAGTCATTGCGAATGGCTACAATCACAGGGATGGTGGCCTGCTGGGCTCAGCAGACCACCATGTCTGTAACTGCTTTTCAATAAAACACTCTTTTTTTTAAATGCAGCCTGTTTTCCTCAAGGAAAAATGGGATGTGTTTAAAAATGAAAAGTTTTCTTTCCATTTTTTAAGAGTAGGCAGTGGTCCGTGGGACCACTGCCTGCTCTAAAAAACATTTTTGCAAGCATTCACAAAGGGGAAGGTGTTCCCTTGAGGACCCTTTCCCCTTTGCGAATGGGTTAACACCTACTTGAAGTAGGTGGTAACTGTGATTGTTTAGCGACCACATTCACAGTCACAAAACAATTATAGATACCTCTGCGATTCTGTATTAGGAAGGGACGTCCTTGACATGCCCCTTCCTAATACCTGTAGGAGGCTGGCCTGGTTTGTAGTGGGTACCTTAGGTACTTACACTTTATACCAGGTCCAATTATCCCTTATTAGTGAAGTAGTAGTGTTCTAGCAGCTTAGGCTGATAGAGGTTGCTATAGCAGAGCAGCTTAGGCTGAACGAGGAGACATGCAAAGCTCATGCAATACCACTTATAGTTACACAGTACTTATACACAAGTAAAGACAATACTCAGTGTTACCAAAAATAAAGACATTTATTTGGGTAACACAGTACCAAAAATATCTTAGAGACAATACTTCTTCTGGAGGAAAGTATTATACACAATATGTACAATAGGCACCAACATTAGATAAGTAAATTGTCATAGAAAAATGCAAACAATAGGAAATGCTATAGATTGCAATCGGAGAAAATACGTCTAGGGGCAACACAAACCATATACCAAGAAAGTGGAATGCGAATCATGAATTCCCCCCTAGACAAGTGTAGTGTGTGCAGAATTGCTGGGCGAGTAAGAATACAGTAAAGGTAAGTAAATTAGCCCACCCAAGAGCCCAGAAAAGTAGGAGTAAAGTACTGCAAGTTTCCTTAGGACACACTACACCTCGTGATTGGGATATTTCAGTAACCAACCAAGTCTGCAAACAACAACTGCTAGATTCCTGTACCTAAAGACCTGCAAAAGAAGGGTACCAAGTCCAGAAATCGAAATAAGTTCCAGGAAGGACAGGAGCTCCTGCCAACCCAGAAGAGGGTGCAAAAGAAGAGTCCCTGGTTAGTCGAAGACTGCAGAAATGCAAATAGTGCACAGAGGCCTCAGGAGGTGAAGAAGACGCAGTACAAAGGGGTACCGTCGCTCTCAGGGAAGACAAGGTCTTACCTCCTCCAAATTGCATCAGCAGGACCTCAGGACAGTCTATGTTGATGGGGTCCAACCTCTGTGTCCTTAGGAGCAGGCTCGTCGCTGTGAGAGGAGTCCAAGGGTGCCAGTCGTCGTCTTAGAAGGTGTCTGCTGGAGCAGGGGAGTGACTCCGTCACGGCCCTTCTGGTGCAGGATGAAGACAGGGAGTCCTCAGAGCGTACACACCATGGAAACTGTTGCAGTTGCTGGCTGGAGCTGAAGTTTGAGAGGAAAAGTATGCCTTGTGGATACTTTGTTGCTGTTACAGCGGTTCCTGGAGCAGGCTGCAGTTGATCCGAGGTCAGAGGATAATGAAGTAGTTGCAGAGGAATCCTGAAGGAAACTTGCAAGCAGAATCTGAAGAGAACCCACAGGAGAGACCCTATATAGCCCTGAGAGGGGGATTGGCTACTTTATCAGGTATGTTCCTATCAGGAGGGGTCTCTGATGTCACCTGCTGGCACTGGCCACTCAGAGCCCTCCAGCGTGCCTCACACCTTGCAAAGCAAGATGGCTGAAGTCTGGGACACACTGGAGGAGCTCTGGGCACCACCCCTAGGGTGGTGATGGACAGGGGAGTGCTCACTCCCCTTTCCTTTGTCCAGTTTCGTGTCAGACCAGGGGACAAGGGGTCCCTTAACCGGTGTACACTGGCTTATGCAAGGAGGGCACCATCTGTGCCCTTCAAAACATTTCCAGAGGCGGGGGAGGCTACCCCACCCCAGCCTGTAACACTTATTTCCAAAGGGAGAGGGTGTATCACCCTGCTCTCAGAGGAAATGCTTTGTTCTGCCTTCCTGGGACTGGGCTGCCCAGACCCCAGGAGCGCAGGGCCCTGTCTGTGAGGTGGCAGCAGCTGTAGCTGCAGTGCAAGCCTCACAGAGCTTGTTCGGCAGAACGGGGTCCATGATGGAGTCCACAGGATGCATGGAACTGCCTCCCCAATACCTGATTTGGAATGGGGGGACCATTCCATGATCTTAGACATGTTACATGGCCATATTCGGAATTACCATTGTGAAGCGACTTATAGGTATTGACCTATATGTAGTGCACACGTGTAATGGGGTCCCTGCACTCACAACGTCCCAGGAAATGGCCCTGAACTATGTGGGGGCACCTTTGCTAGTGCAAGGGTGCCCTCCCACTTATTAACTTTGCACCTAACTTACAGCAAGTGAAGTTTAGACATATAGGTGACTTATAAGTTACTTAAGTGCAGTGAAAATAGCGTGAAATAACGTGTGCGTTATTTCATGCAGGCTGCAATGGAAGGCCTGTGCAAGGGTTTGTCTGAGCTCCCTATGGGTGACAAAAGAAATGCTGCAGCCCATGTGGATCTCCTGGAACCCCAATGCCCTGGGTACCTAGGTACCATATACTAGGGACTTATAAGGGGGGGTCCAGTGTGCCTATTGAAATTGGTAAATGAAGTCACTAGCCTACAGTGACAAATTTAAAAGCAGAGAGAGCATAAGCACTGAGGTTCTGATTAGCAGAGCCTCAGTGACACAGTCAAGCACTATACAGACACATACAATAGGCCATAAACTATGAGCACTGGGGTCCTGACCAGCAGCATCCCAGTGAGACAGGCAAAAACATACTGAAATACAGGCAAAAATGGGTGTAACATGCCAAGAAAGATGGTACTTTCCTACAATACCGAATCGGTATGTAGTCGCAAATTGGACTTGTTAAACACCAAAATGCATTTTTGCGATTGCAAACGGCTGTTGGGCCATTTGGGATCGCAAAAATGTTTGATACATCTGGGCCATAATACTCACCTATAGACTGGACAGGGCCACAATCACAGAGCTGTGTGCCCAATTGGAGCCTGATCTGATATCAGCTATCCGTCATCCCATTGGGATCCCCCCTCTTGTGCAAGTGCTATCAGTGCTCCATTTCCTGGCAACTGGTTCTTTCCAAGTGACAGTGGGCTTGGCAGCAGGAATGTCACAGCCAATGTTTTCAATCATGTTGGGAAGGGTTTTGTCTGCCTTGGTCAAACACATGTGCAGCTACATCACCTTTCCCCAAGTTGAAGATCTGGCCACTGTGAAGGCAGGATTCTATGTAATGGGACATATACCAAATATTACTGGGGCGATTAAGGAAACACATATTGTTCTTGCCCCCCTCTGGCACAATGAACAGGTGTTCAGAAATCGGAAGAAAACGCCGTCCGCAGACACCACCAACTCATCCGAGCTGCCTAGAGAACCGCCTTCAAAGGCTGAATCAACAACAATGCACACAGTCACAAGGAGCTCTTCAACATCGTGAAGGAACTCTCCAACCCCAGCTCCAACGACATCCCGTCTTCCCAAGACCTCTGTGACTCCCTAACTGTCATACATCCACAACAGCTTCAGCACCCAGACCCCCCCGGCAACCACCAACACCACAGATTCACCTCCGACCAACCTCCTGCTCTCCTAGACCCCCGTAAATGACAACAACCATCAAAATCATGAACACCATCCACTCCGGCTCTCCATCTGACCCCTGCCCTCACCACATCCTCAACAAAGCAAGCTCCGTCATCGCACCCCAACTACGAAAGATTATTAACAGCTCCTTCGAGTCCGCTACCTTCCCAGCGAGAGCTGGAAACACGCCAAGATCAATGACCTTCGTAAAAAACCCAAGACAGACCCAAAGGACCTCAAGAACCTCGGGCCTATCTCCCTGCTCCCCTTCCCGGCAAAAGTCATCGAGAAGGCTGTCAACAGACAACTAACCCGCTTCCTCAAGGAGACCTGCACCCTGGACCCTTCCCAATCCGGATTCCGCAGCAACCACAGTACCGAAACCGCCCTCTTCGCCACCACCGACGACATCAGAACCATACTGGACAATGGCGAAACCGCGGCCCTCATCCTCCTGGACCTCTTGGCCATGTTCGACACCGTCTGTCACCACACCCTACGCTCACACCTCAGCAATGCAGGAATCCGTGACATAACCCTGTACTGGGTCACCTCTTTTTTCACCGGTAGAAACCAAAGAGTCTGCCTCCCCCCATTCCGCTCAGAGGCCACTGAAATCATCTGAGGCATACCCCAGGGTTTGTCCCTCAGCCCAACCCTCTTCAACATCTACATGGCGCCGCTCGCTAACATCGCCTGATCCCACAACCTCAACATCATATCATACACAGATGACACCTAGCTGATCCTCTCCCTCACCAAGTACTCCACCAAGACCAACCTCCACGAAGGAATGTACGCCATCACTGAATGGATGAGAAGCAGCTGCCTCAAACTGAATTCCGACAAGATGGAAGTCCTCATCTTCGGCTCCACCCCATCCGCATGAGATGTCTCCTGGTGGCCTGCCACTCTTGAAACTGCTCCTACCCCCACCGACCACGCACGCAACCTAGGATTCATCTTGGAATCCTCATTATCCATGACCCAGCAAGTCAACGCCATCTCCTCCTGCTTCAACACCATCCGCATGCTCTGAAAGATCTACTAATGGATACCGACCCAAACCAGAACAGTCACCCAAGCCCTCGTAAGGAGCAAACTGGACAATGGCAATCCCCTCTACGCAGGAACCACAGCCAAACTCCAGAAGAGGCTGCAACGCATCCAGACATGCCTCATCCTGGACATCGCTACCACTGCCACATCACAGACCACCTGAGAAAACTGCACTGGCTCCCAGTCAATAAGAGAATCACCTTCAAACTCCTCACCCACGCTCACAAAGCACTGCACAACACCGGACCAGAATACCTGAACAGATGGCTCTTCTTCTACACCCCGACCTCGTCCTCGCAACCGTCCCATGCGTCCACAGAACTACAACCGGCGGTAGATCATTCTCACACCTCACTGCCAAAATGTGGAACACTCTTCCCACCCACCTGCGCCAGACCAAAGACCTCCTTACCTTCAGGAAACTTCTCAAGACCTGGCTGTTTGAGCATTAGCAGCACCCCTCCTTTTCCCCCCTTTCTTAGCGCCTTGAGACCCTCACAGGTGAGTAGTATGCTTTACAAATGCCTGATTGATTGATTGATTGATTGAAGAGTTTCCACTCACTCAGTGTGCAAATGGTATGCCTGGTGGACCAGTACATCTCCCACATCACTGCCACGTATCCTGGATCAGTGCAGGACGCCTACGTCCTGAGGAATAGCAGCATCCCAAATGTGATGGCACAACTAGAGAGGCACAGGGTGTGGCTAATAAGTGAGCTAGAGTCCCCACCCAATGTATGTCAGTGTATGCCTTCAGGAGTTCTCCCCCATACCATTGTGTAAGGCTAATGTTAGTCCCTCGATACTTGCAGGTGACTCTGGCTACCCAAACCTATTGTGGTTCCTGACACCTGTGAGGAATGCCAGGACAGGGGCTGCGAATCAATACAATGATGCACATGGGTGAACCAGGCGTGTCATAGAATGTACCTTCAGCCTACTGAAGGCCAGGTTCAGATGCCTCCATCTGACAGGTGGATCCCTGTGTTACTCCCTTGAGAAGGTATGCCAGATAGTTGTAGCATGCTGCATGTTGGAGAACCTCGCCCTCAGATGACATGTGCCTTATCTGCAGGAGGAAGAGATTGGAAATGCCCCTGTAGCATCAGTGGACCCTGAGGACAGTGAGGATGAGGAGACAGAAGATGACAATGTTGACAACAGAACATCAGTTATACATCAGTACTTCCAATGACACATAGGTGAGACAGTGGAACTGACCATTCCTCTGATTATTTATGTTTTCAGTGTGGCTGTAGCAGGATGGCATTCACTTCCTTTGCATCTCAAACGACTGTCACCTATGCCTTCTCATTTTGCAGATGTTGGTGTAATAACAACTGTGTACTGATGTGATCACTACAGACACCTACAGGTCACTATTTGTATGCTATCACAGTATTCAGGTTATTTGCACAAGATGTAACTGTTACCATAATTGCACATTGTCATCACATGAAGCACTATCACTCAAGTTGTGTTCAAGAGTGTTTATTGTAGTGAAATTTATAGACGGAATAGTGCAATGGAATGGGGTGATGATAGAGGTAAGTCCAGGGTATTGGTCCAGTCTGTTTGTATCACAGGTCCAGTGTCCAAGGGGCCATAGGAAGGGGAGCAAAGGCAGTTCAAAGTGGACAAGGTGAGAGGGTGGGACACTGTCAGACTTTGGGGTACTCGTCCCTGTCATACACTTTGTTTTGTTAAATTACACTCTGCTTGTCACCCATGTGGTAAAATGCATTTATTTCACAAGAGTGCTCGTGGTGGTTTAATTGTGTCAAGTCACAATGTCCTTCAATAAAGAGACTACAAGTCCCAGCACCCTTTAGGAAGAAGCCATAATTGAGGGTGTGGCTCTCATATAAAAGCAACCGCACCCAGGTTCCAGTGCTTGCTATTTTGGAACCTTGCCTGAGGAGGAGTCTTGTGACCTGTCTGCACTCCTTCCAGTTTGTCGGTGTACTTTTGTGGACCTCCGAGGAAAGCGAGTGGTCGGACTCGCAGCGGTGAGAGTTTCATCTCAAGATTCTTAGTACCATTGTTTATTTTATAAAAGGACATCTGAGTTATTTCTTTGCCGCTTTAGAACTCCCTGGAGATTTGGATAATTGCATGCTTATCCTGAACTTGAAACTGAAACAATATTTGTTTAAGGCAGCGCGTCAATTTCCTAAAACTCTAAAGATGTTTTTGACAGAACTTTGATGTAGCAATTTATTTAACATTAGAACGAATGAAAGAATAATATGCGCCCACAAGTTTCCTGAAGAATACATTATTGATTTTATTGCATGTGCCTAAAAGAAACATTTTGTAATCTCATCTAAGTTGTTTGAAGAATTCATTACTGATTTTGTTTTGTGTGCTTAGAGAAAACCTTTTAAAAAGGACGTGCAAGTTTCCTGGAGAGGTTCATTATTGATTTTTCTGTGTTTATTTAGAAAGTAATTTCACACGCGCGTCGGTTGTTAAAAGGCTTATTGTTCAAGCACTAAAAAATGTTCTTGTGAAAACCTAGCTACACATTGCTTATAAATCAAAGAGGTTAATTAGAATTCAGGATATTGTTGGAAAAGACTTATTTGATTATGCTATCTTGGGTTAAAAAGATTAATAATTACATTTATCTGAGTATATTAAACAATTAGGTTTTTACATTTGTAATTAGTGTCAAAAGGTTGTCTAGTATATTTTATGTGTGTATAAGGAATACTTTATGATAATGTATATGGAAAATAAAGATCAGTAAAAATAAAGAAAACATTTCTTAATTTAGTGAATATTCATACATAAATAAACAATGAATAATGATTAATGCCCTTGTAATTGTTCTCTTTATATTTTGAAAGTCGCCAATTCAATTTGACCTCCTTTTTTTTTTCCTTTGTTAATAACTTTTACATTAGAATTATTTCGTAGTAGATTATAAAGATACAAATACACAAATCCCGAGGAATCGGACATTGACAGAATAGCAAGCCCACTAATTTACTTTCCTCTTGGTTTGTGTTATTAATATTATAATGGCCACTTTGGATACTGTAATGCAGGCTTTGAACCAATTGCAAAAAGAATTACAAGAATCTAAAAATACCACAGCAGCTCTCGTTACAAAGGTGACACGACTACAAGCCAAAGTGGATGGTACAGCGACTGCGCAACAAGGAGCCACTTCTCAATCACATGGTACTCCTTCTCCTAGTAACATTTCAGTACATGTTCCCACTCAAATTCCTCTCGCCGCTCCTGAAAGATTCTCTGGAGATTCTTCTAAGATACAAATTTTTCTTACACGAGTGGAGTTACATTTTACTTGTCGTCCAGCTGCTTTTCCTGATCCACAGTCAAGAATAGTTTTTCTTATTTCATATTTAACGGGTGATGCAGCTTCGTGGGCAGTACCATTAGTACGCCAGGACAGTAGACTATTGTATAATAGGCAAATGTTCATACACAAGTTTGAAAAGGTGTTTGACCGAAGATCTGTTACGCTATCAGCCGATAAAGAACTTTTAGAGTTACGACAGGGCAATAAAGATCTCGTCACCTATGTCTCTCACTTTAATCGTTTAGTTATGGAAACATCTTGGCCTGAAGAAAAAAGAGCTGCGCTTTTTTATCAAGGACTTAAAGAAGAATTAAAAGATATTTTAGCGCAAATTGATCCTCAACCAAAGACCTGTAATGATTTGATAGATCTCACGCTTAGATTGGATCATAGACTTACTGAAAGAAGAGGAGACAAAAAAAGACCTGAACGGAGTTTCTGGCGCTCAGAAAAATATCGAAAGACATTATCTTCTAACTCTTCATCGGATAACAGTGGCGAACCTATGGAAATAGGAACACTTCGTCAACCTTTAACTAAGGAAGAAAAAGAACTTCGTCGTCGTAAGGGACAATGTCTTTATTGTGGTAAAAAAGGGCATTTTGTAAGAGACTGTTTAGCTAAACCGAAAAATAAGTTTGAACAATTTTCCAATTCAGAGAAACAAGTAGCAATGCTTGAAAATTCCGAGGAAAACTAGTAGACCCAAGAATCCAGGAAGGGGATCTCTTGGGTACAAAAATGATCCCTTCTGTACATTCCAAAAATAGCAATCATATTCGACATTTACGACTTTCTATACAAATTATGGTTCAAGAAAAATGGCAGAACGTGCAAGCTCTAATAGATTCAGGTGCTACTGGAAATTTTGTTGACTCCCAAACTGCAAAAAATCTAAAACTCATGTGTGTGAAAAAACAAATACCTGAAATTGTTCAAGCTGTGGACGGAAGTGAATTATCTGGAGGCCCTGTTACTATGTGCACTGCACCTATTCCTATAATTTGTACAAATGTCAATGGTCAAGAACATCAAGAAAGTCTCTCTTTCGATATTATTCAAGCACCCCAATATGGTTTTATATTTGGAATGCCATGGTTAATACTACATAATCCACATATTGACTGGAAAAAACAAATAGTTAATTTTCTTTCAGAATTTTGTCAAAATAACTGTTTGCATCATGATCAGACAAATGTTTCACACTGTATAGCTACTGCAGCAGAAAAATATATAATTTTACCTCATATTTATAAGGAATATGGCGATGTTTTCAGCGAACAAGCAGCAAATACTCTACCTCCACATCAAACGTATGACTGTCAAATAGATCTCTTACCAGGTTCGGTAATACCAAATTGTAGAATTTATGTGCTATCTGAAAAGGAGAATCTTGTGTTGCGAAAATACCATGATCAGTGTCTAGAAAATAATTTGATTCGTCCTTCACGCTCTCCAGCGGCCTCTCCATTATTCTTTGTACCTGAGTCAAATGGGAAATTAAGACCGTGCATAGATTATAGAGCCATAAATAAGATCACGGTGAAGAATAAGTATCCACTACCATTAATTCCAGTACTATTAGATCAAGTAAAAAACGCAATAATCTATACTAAACTTGATCTACGAGGTGCTTATCATTTGGTTCGCATTCGTGAAGGGGATGAATGGAAAACAGCTTTCAAAACCCGTTATGGCCTATTTGAATACCAGGTAATGCCTTTTGGTCTATGCAATGCTCCTGCCGCTTTTCAATATTTTCTTAACGATGTATGAAGAGAATATCTTGACATTTTTGTAATTGTATATATCAATGATATTTTGATCTATTCTACTTCGGAAACCTTACATAAAGAACATGTAAAGAAGGTTTTATCTACATTAAGAATCCACCATTTATTTTGTAAGCTTAGTAAATGTGAATTTCATGTAACCACAGTAGAGTTTTTGGGAGTCATTTTAACTCCTAAAGGAATGCAGATGACCGAAAGAAAGATCCAAGCAGTTATGGATTGGCCTACACCTAAATCTGTACGAGATGTGCAATGTTTCTTAGGCTTTGCTAATTTTTATCGACGGTTCATAGATCATTTCTCTCAGAAAGTGGCACCTATCACAAGATTGTTACGTAAAAACATTCCCTTTTGTTGGTCTGAAGAAGCTAATGCAGCATTCCTCATGTTAAAACAAGCATTTACTACTGCTCCTGTTTTAGCCCACCCAAGAGTCGCAGACCCTCTTATCGTAGAAGCTGATGCCTCTGATGTGGCAATTGGAGCCATATTATCACAACATCATCAATGCACTGGACAACTTCATCTAGTTGCTTTCATGACTCGAAAATTGAATGTTGCTGAACAAAACTATACTATTGCTGAGAAAGAACTTTTAGCAATTAAAGACGCTTTTAAAGAATGGAGACATTATTTATCAGGATCAATGCATAAAATCACAGTATATTCTGATCATCGAAATCTCAAGTTCATGAGCTCAGCTCGGATATTGACTCCTAGACAACTAAGATGGATGTTATTCTTCGCAGAATTTGATTTTATTGTAACTTTCCGACCAGGCACAGAAAATAGAAAAGCAGATGCTCTTACAAGACAAGATTCATCTCTGTCCCATGAAAAACAACAACCACAACCCATTATAGATCCTACTAAAGTGCTCTGTTTAATAGCCGCTGATGACTTTTTGGATCTTATTCGATCTCACTTTCAAATCACAGACTGGCAGAATTGGTTACAACAAAGTACTAAACATACAGTTCAACAAGGTCTACCATTATATGACTCTCGGGTTTACTTACCAACTAAAGATTTAAGACAAACAGCTTTTCAATGGCTTCACACTCACCCTGTGGCAGGTCATCCAGGACCTCAAAAAACTATGGAACTGTTAAAAAGATATTTCTGGTGGCCTACTTTTTCTGAAGATGTTAAAACATTTATACAATCCTGTGAAGTCTGTGCTCGTTGTAAGAGTTCACATAGCAAACCAAAAGGACTATTAATTCCTTTACCGACTCCAAATTACCCTCGGGAACATATCACAATGGATTTTATCACTGGACTACCTGAAGTGAATCATATAAATACGATCTTGGTAGTCATTGATAGTTTAACAAAATATGCTCATTTCATAGCATGCAAGGGGCTCCCAACATTTAGCAATTTAGCCAATCTCATACTTCAAAATATTGTGCGTCTCCATGGACTCCCAAATGCAATCCTTTCAGATAGAGGTACACAATTTTCAGCACATTTTTTGGCAAGCTTGGTGTCGAGCCTTGCAAATAGATTCCGCTCTATCTACCAGCTACCATCCACAAACCGATGGTCAAACCGAAAGGTTAAATCAGACACTAAAACAATATTTACGTTGTTACGCGTCTGACACTCCCACAATATGGCCTGATCTTCTTTGGCTTGCTGAATTAGCATATAACAATTCCTATCATTCATCTATAAAAGAAACTCCTTTTTACGGGCTATATGGTCGACATCACAAGTATTGCCTGTCAATTTACCAATTCTATCCCAAACAATGCCTGCAGTTCAAAATATGTTATCCCATATGCAAAAGGTGCATAAAAGGTTACAAGTTAATCTACGCCAAGCAAAAAACAATT
This sequence comes from Pleurodeles waltl, assembly GCF_031143425.1. Classification (NCBI taxonomy): domain Eukaryota; kingdom Metazoa; phylum Chordata; class Amphibia; order Caudata; family Salamandridae; genus Pleurodeles; species Pleurodeles waltl. Next base: position 1,187,771,161 of record NC_090440.1, on the reverse strand, counting down.
ATAAACTACAATATGATAAAAAAACATCAATGTGGTCCTACTTACAAATTACATGACAAAGTTTGGTTATCTACCAAAAATTTTACATTCAAAGATCATAATGCATTCAATCCTAAGTTCATCGGTCCACATGAGGTCATTCGTCAAGTGAATCCAGTAACATACAAGTTGAAATTACCTATGTCTCTAAAAATACATCCTGTATTTCATACATCTTTACTTAAGCCTGCCATTTCTTCAAGTACGCCTCAACCAGCACCAATACTAGTACAAGGAAATTGGGAGTATGAGGTGCGTGCTATTTTGGATTCTCGACTTCATGGTTCTTCCTTATGGTATTTGATAGCATGGAAAGGTTATGGACCAGAAGAAAATTCCTGGGAACCTGCTACACAGGTTCATGCTCCTCGTTTGGTGAACAAATTTCATCGTCTTCATCCTAATAAACCTGGCCCTCCACCGCGCCCGGGAGGGGGGTGTACTGTCAGACTTTGGGGTACTCGTCCCTTTCATACACTTTGTTTTGTTAAATTACACTCTGCTTGTCACCCATGTGTAAAATGCATTTATTTCACAAGAGTGCTCGGTGGTGGTTTAATTGTGTCAGGTCACAATGTCCTTCAATAAAGAGACTACAAGTCCCAGCACCCTTTAGGAAGAAGCCATAATTGAGGGTGTGGCTCTCATATAAAAGCAACCGCACCCAGGTTCCAGTGCTTGCTATTTTGGAACCTTGCCTGAGGAGGAGTCTTGTGACCTGTCTGCACTCCTTCCAGTTTGTCGGTGTACTTTTGTGGACTTCCGAGGAAAGCGAGTGGTCGGACTCGCAGCGGTGAGAGTTTCATCTCAAGATTCTTAGTACCATTGTTTATTTTATAAAAGGACATCTGAGTTATTTCTTTGCCGCTTTAGAACTCCCTGGAGATTTGGATAATTGCATGCTTATCCTGAACATGAAACTGAAACAATATCTGTTTAAGGCAGCGCGTCAATTTCCTAAAACTCTAAAGATGTTTTTGACAGAACTTTGATGTAGCAATTTATTTAACATTAGAACGAATGAAAGAATAATATGCGCGCACAAGTTTCCTGAAGAATACATTATTGATTTTATCGCGTGTGCCTAAAAGAAACATTTTGTAATCTCATCTAAGTTGTTTGAAGAATTCATTATTGATTTTGTTTTGTGTGCTTAGAGAAAACCTTTTAAAAAGCACGTGCAAGTTTCCTGGAGAGGTTCATTATTGATTTTTCTGTGTTTATTTAGAAAGTAATTTCACACGCGCGCTCCAGTTGTTAAAAGGCTTATTGTTCAAGCACTAAAAAATGTTCTTGTGAAAACCTAGCTACACATTGCTTATAAATCAAAGAGGTTAATTAGAATTCAGGACATTGTTGGAAAAGACTTATTTGATTATGCTATCTTGGGTTAAAAAGATTAATAATTACATTTATCTGAGTATATTAAACAATTAGGTTTTTACATTTGTAATTAGTGTCAAAAGGTTGTCTAGTATATTTTATGTGTGTATAAGGAATACTTTATGATAATGTTTATGGAAAATAAGGATCAGTAAAAATAAAGAAAACATTTCTTAATTTAGTGAATATTCATACATAAATAAACAATGAATAATGATTAATGCCTTTGTAATTGTTCTCTTTATATTTTGAAAGTCGCCAATTCAATTTGACCTCCTTTTTTTTTCCTTTGTTAACAACTTTTACATTAGAATTATTTCGTAGTAGATTATAAAGATACAAATACACAAATCCCGAGGAATTGGACATTGACAGACACAAGGGGGACATTCAGGAGGGTCTCATTTCCTGGCAGTGGTCTTGGTCTTTGCAAGTGTCTCTGAAATCTATCTGGTCACAGGGAACATTTGCGGGGTGGTTCACCTTCTGCAGGGGGAGGAGTTCTGGTGGCCTGTGGGTCCTGTGGCAAGGCTTCCTGTCCACTAGCTGCAGCAGATGTGGTGGGCTGTTAAGTTGACTGGCTAATGGAACGGGCCCACTGGTTTGCTGTATATTCCCTCATGATGTTGGCCATATCTGCCAGTACCCCTGCTATTGAGACCATGGTGGTGTTAAGGTCCTGCAAATCTTTCATGATCTCCTGATGGTATACCTTCTGCAGCTGCTTGTTCTCCTGCATGATGTCAAGAATCTGGCCAATCTTGTCCTGGGATTCTTGGTAGACCCTGAGGACATTAGTGAGTGCTTTCAGGACAGTCGGTTCCCTGAGCCTGTCCTCCCCCTGGCTCACAGCTGTCCTCCGAGTGTCCCTTTCCCCCTGTGTCCCCTGAACGATGTGCCCACTGCCACTGACCCTAGGACCCTGATTGTCTTGGCTGTGAGATGTGGACTGGGGTCCCTGTACAGGTGGGCACACTGCTGATTGATGTGTCCTGGGGACAGAGGTGTGCGGACGTTGGGTGGGTGCTGTGGTGTTGGATACTGAGGGGGAGGCTCTATGGTGGACTGGGAGTAGGCTGGGGTGTCCGACTGACCAGTAGTCCCTGATTGGCCAGGAAGTTCATCTTCTGTTGGAGGACTGGATAGCCGTGGCACCTCCTCGCCGCTAGGATTGGCTGGGGCACATGCAAGATGTAAGTGATGAATTATGCATTATGTCTTTGACATATTCTACATCCCTAGCTTTCCCTACATCGTTGCTATTGCCCTGCCCCCTTTGTTTGTGTATGGTGATGTATTGTGGGATTGTTAGTTCTCCATGCTGTGCATGCATAGGTGGTGGGTGTACATGCAGGGCTGGGAGGGCTGCACATGCATTAGGTATGGCATGCAGGGCTTGGCATTGGGGTTAGTAGTATGTTTAGGTGCACTGTGTGGGATGGAGTGGAGTGTTGGGAGTCAGGGTGAGGGGGTGAGATGGCATGCAGGTATGGGGGTGATAGGCAGTAAATGTTGACTCACCAGTGTCCAGTCCTCCGGTCACTCCATTGAGTCCCTCAGAATGTAGTATTGCCAAAACTTGCTCCTCCCATGCTGTCAGCTGTGGGGGAGGAGGTGTGGGTCCACCGGCAGTCCTCTGTATGGCAAGCTGATGCATTGCTGCCATGGAACGTACCTTCCCCGTAGGTCATTCCACCTCTTCCTGATGTCGTCCCTTGTTCGTGGATGTTGTCCCACAGCGTTCACCCGGTCCACAATTCTCTGTCATAGCTCCATCTTCCTTGCAATGGAGATTTGCTGTATCTGTGCTCCAAAGAGCTGTGGCTCTTCCTTGACTATTTCCTACACCATGACTCGCAACTCCTCATCAGTGAAACTGGGGTGCCTTTGTGGGGATATGGGTGTTGTGAGGTGTGTGTTGTGCAGTGGGTGTTGACTAATGTGGTGGTGTGTGTGGTGCATGATGGATGGCTGGGTGTTAGTGGTGTGTGTAGTTGTGTCTGTGATTTGAGTGCTTGTCTCTTGGCTATTTTTCGTGTTCGTAAAGTATTGTGGGTAATGTGGGGGGGGTGTTTTATAGTCCTGTGGGTGGGTGTGTGTGGTGTGTGTGAGTAGGTGCATGAGTGTCTAAGGGGTCTGTAAGTGGGTGGCCCCCCATGAGTATCTGAGTAGGGCTGTGAGTGGGTACATGAGTCTCTCAGTGCATCTGTGACTGAGTGCAGGAGTTTCTGAGTGGCTCTGTGAGTGACTGCATGAGTCTCTGAGCAGATCTGTGAGTGGGTACATGATCCTGGGCAGGTCTGTGAGTGGTTGCATGAATGTCTGAGAAGGTCTGTGAGTGGGTGTGTAAATGTCTAAGTGGGTCTATTAGTGGGTGCATGTGTGTGTGAGTGGGTATTTAGGTGAGTACATCAGCCCCTGATTGGGCCTGTGAGTGAGTGCATGAGGGTCTGAGTGCATCTGTGAGTGGGTGTGTGAGTGTTTGTGTGTGTCAGTAGCTCCGTGAGTAACTCGGCCCCAAAGGAACCGTACCTGCACGTTTATTCACAGTTTTGCACAAAATGTCCACCCAACTGAAGTACTTTTTACTGGTTAGTTAGTAAGAGTAACCTCATTGGGTTAATGTCCAGTGTGTATTCGACACTACAGATGCGTGATGGACCAAGAGGAAATGTCTCCAGCTGCCTTGTGTGCATTTGGCAATTTGATTGTTCCTTGTGCTTCCTTCTCCAGAATTCTGTGATAACATGAATTCTCCTATAGAAAGGCCAATGAGACTACAAAGAAGTAAATCGCCACCAAACCACCAAACCAGGGTCCTTCCTGTTATCTATATTAAGAAAGTGCTTCTTTGTTTTATGGAGATGTCCTCATATTCCTCAGGTTTAAGAACACACAACCAAACTCGATGGGAAATGTACTGGGGGGCCCTTTGGTAGCCCGGCTTTCATTGACTGGTGGCTCCATGGAGCCCCTGACCCCACCATGCCAACTAGGTCCCCTGGGCCCATGGAGGCCCTGGGGTTCCAAGCAACCCCCCTGCTTTTAAAATTAGCCCTGGGTGGTGGTGGACCCTGGGGCAATTTTTAGACTTTGGAGGGAGGCCCATGAGCCCTCCATTTTTTTATTAAACCCTGCTTGCCCCGGGAACCTAGCCCACCCGAGGGCTACAATTAAAACAAGTGTGGGAGCCCGCATTTGTTTTGTTTTTTGGGAGCGAATATATGAATTCAGCAGCATAATTATTTTAGAAAACAAATGTTTTTGTTGCCATGTCGGGGTCCCTCTGGGACCCCAAGACCAAGTGTTGAGGGTCAGGGTATTTCTTCTCTGCACCCTTTTTTTCCATTTTTCTGTGGGATTTGACCGAAGTCGAGTCTCAAGGTGGCAGCCAACACTTCCTGTTTAAAGTGTTTGCACCCAATCAGAGCTCTGCAGATCCCTGCACAAGTTTGTTATTATTTGCAAAGGCTTTGCGACCACAGATATACAAATTTGAACTTCCCTTAATATCTTGCAAACTACTGAACAGATTTGCACCAAATAACAAAATGCACAAACTGCAGAACCAAATTTAGCTTTCTGCCAAATTTGGTGTAATTCCGTCTAGCGGTTCTGGCTGTAGTCGTGTTCAAAATTCCTATGAGAATGAACATGGGAAACACACTTTTTTTTACCTCTCCTTTAGCTCAGCTCAAACTTGATGGATCACCCCAAAAATGTCCATGCGCAACAAGAATTACCAGCACACTTTGTTTGGAAACTTTTTGAAGATCCATCAAATGGTGCCAAAGATATAGGCATGTCAAAAAATGCTTTTCCTATGGAAACATGGTCCTAACTATAACTACCTACTAGCACTGCCACTATGTTTTTGTATTTATATGTGGGTTTTTTTACTAAACAAACAAAACTTACACGGACATTATAGTTAGGAATTTTTTTTTTTAACAAACATACAAATTGACTTAAAAGCCAAAGATTATAGGTACGTTCTAGTTAGGCTCACATTTCAAATATACAAAGCCCTAGAAATTCAGCTGGTATAGTTAAAGGTATTTCAAGTAACTCTAACTCATGCCCTTAGGTAACTATAACTCATGCCGTGGCCATGCACACTTTTCTAATCAATAACTTGACTACAAATGTTACAGTGATATTATCAATGATGTCAAAGAAGATGTCATGAGTGATGTAATATCTGGGGTAATTAGCAGAGCATGGCGAAGGCATGAGTTATAGTTAGCTTAGGGCATGCATTATAGTTACATAGGTTATCCCTAACCTGATCCCTTCCCTTTTTTCTTGCATTTTTTGCAACTAGGTTGAATCTGAGTCACAAACATGGCAGCCGCCACTTCCTGGTTGAAGTTGTGGCAGCCAATCACATCTCTGCACGAGATCAGGGGTATTCGCAAAGCTGTTTTCACCATTAAAATACAAATTTGGATCTCCTTTAATTTCTCTAAATCTAATGAACAAATTTACACCAAATAACAAAAAGCGTACTTTCTGGAACAAAAGCTATCTTTCTGCCGAATTTGGTGTAATTCTGTCCAGTGGTTCGAGCTGCAGTTGTGTTCAACATCCTTATGGGAATTCAAATGAGAAATGCACTTTTTTTGACCCCGCCCCCCTTTTTCCCTGCCCCTGCTTGACGGTTCACCTCAAAACGCTTCATGTACCACAAGTCTCTTGGGCACACTTTTTTTTTAAATGTAGTGAAGATTCGTCAAAAAAAGATATAGTCAAGTCAAAAAACTTATTTTCTTTGGAAACCAATTATAATTACCTACCACATATAAAACACAATTGCAATCTGCTTGTGTGTTAAGCTTAGGCCAAACATTGCTCTCATTGGGCTCTTAACAAACCAATTGTCATATATTGTGAGGGCTAAGTGTATATTTACTAACAATCGCAGTCCATATGTATTTCTGAACTGGAAATGTACATGTGGCATGAAGTTGCAGAACATTTAAATGTTTTTAATTAACTATGTCTCTCAAATTTGTTTTTTTTTAAATGTTGAGATCTGTCAAAGGAGGTTTAATTTGTACCTTGTACAGTATAGGTATACAGGACACTGCCGATATTGCACATATAACAAGTTCATGGATATCAAGTATGTGTGGAATTGAATTAGGCATTTCAGTTTTTGCTGTTGTGATATGGTTTTCTAGCATTTTCAATTTAAAACTTGAGTGCCTGGTGTGTGCGTCAAGACAAAATGGAAATAGTCCATCTCGTAGAAGTTACCACTGGTAACGTACTGCATATTCATTGGTTAACATGGGGAGAATGCTTCAAAATTGTCCAATAGTTTTGAAATGTATCCTTTGATGCATGTACACATCTCTGTGACGTTCACGTGTTCCAACAGACTCTTACTTGCTTCCTAGCTTTGGTACAGTTCAAGCCTCCTGTGACGTTCTTCACCACCTGAACTGTTGGCAACCAGGGCCCCAAACTTCACTCCAGACAAACTGGAACTTCCAACTGATGAGGTCCTGTCCTACTATAGCCCGTTTTAGTGGATGCCACAGCAACAGTTAAGCAAATGATAGCTTGTATGTTCTGACTTAACCAACAATTTTGAGATTTCCCAGATATCTATATATTCTCTAGTGAAACATATTTGTTATTTGAGACACGTATAAAGTATTTATGGTGTAAAACATGTGGTTTGTGTTATTTCATATTTGATTTTCTCTGTTAATTTCACTTTCTCCTTGGTACTTGCTTCCATTAGGTAGTATTAGATGGTTGTTTAACCTGGCAACCCAGACTTTCATATTTCGGTAAGAGTTGCATGTACTATGCACTTACATGCTGGAATGGGGTAGATTGGTTCTGTAGCCTTGCATATACATGTTAATGTGATTCAACAGAAGTCATATGTGCTAAAACCACATGGAGAAATCATACTAAGCTGATAATAAAATGCTGTATTTCTCAAGTGTCAATATAGTTGTTCCTGATACTATCCACACACCATTAAATCTAAACACACATTGACAGAGAGTAAGGGGCATGCAGACAATATCCACTAGAAATAGATATATCTTTTTAAGGGAAACATTTATAAATATTTTTAGTAGTAAGTAGTTATGATGTTCACGATTAGGAGACTTAGGGCCATATTTATACTTGTTGACGCAAAACTGCGCCGGCGCAGTTTTGCGTCAAAAATATTACCGCCGGCTAACACCATTTTGGTGCGCCGTGCGGGCGTCAAATTTATACTTTGACGTATGGCGGCGAAAACCACAGGTGGGAGTCATTTATTTTGACGCACACCGCAGCGTCAAGTCGTAAAGCAAAACGACGTTAACGCGGCAGAAATGACTGTGGGAAGATTTACGACCCCGCAAACCGGATATGCGTCATTTTTTGACGCATAGCGTAAAAAAAAACCACGAACACTGCCATTTCACCAGACAAGAGCCAAAATGGATCCCGGATGCCACTACAGACCCCAGGAAGATGACAACAGACCAGGAACCAGCCAGGAGGACCCACACAAGAACCAGGACACTTATAAGAAGAAAAGAAAGTGTCGCTTCAGTGCAGAGGAGCAGTAAATTCTGGTTAAAGAGGTGAAGGAACACCAGCACCAACTGTTTGTCACCTCAAAGTTGCCAATCAGTAGGAGAGAGGCAATATGGCAACAAATTGTTGACAAGATTAACAGTGTGTCAGAAGTACGCAGAACTGTCATAGAGTGCAAGAAACGCTGGCATGACTGCAATCGCAGGACGAAGGAAAAGATGGCCAGGAACAGGAAGGCAGCACTGCAGACTGGAGGTTGGAGTCTAGCACACCAGGAGGCCCTGGCTCACATGGAGGAGATAGTCGCAGCCGTCATCCCTGAGGAGATCGTCACAGGGATTCAAGGACAGGACAGCGCCGACTACCAGGAGACAACGCACATGCAGGGTAAGTCACATGGGGAATTGAAATGTACTAATGTCAACTGCAACCGGGGGGGGAATACCTACTACACATTGCATGTAAGTCATCATATACGTGGAGTGGCATGGGTAAAGGGGCACGGCATGGGAGCATGGCCTGCACAGACAGAAGCTGAGGGCCCCGCCGTGAGGATAGGCACCGCTGAAGAGGGCCCCGCCGTGAAGATAGGCACCGCTGAAGAGCGCCCCGCCGTGAAGATAGGCACCGCTGAAGAGGGCCCCGCCATCTCAAGCACCGCTCCGCTGGGCCCTTCTTCTCAAGCACCGCTCCGCTGGGCCCTTCTTCTCAAGCACCGCTCCGCTGGGCCCCGCCGTCTCAAGCACCGCTCCGCTGGGCCCTTCATCTCAAGCACCGCTCCGCTGGGCCCCGCCGTCTCAAGCACCGCTCCGCTGGGCCCTTCTTCTCAAGCACCGCTCCGCTGGGCCCCGCTGTCTCAAGCACCGCTCCGCTGGGCCCTTCATCTCAAGCACCGCTCCGCTGGGCCCTTCTTCTCAAGCACCGCTCCGCTGGGCCCCGCCGTCTCAAGCACCGCTCCGCTGGGCCCTTCATCTCAAGCACCGCTCCGCTGGGCCCTTCATCTCAAGCACCGCTCCGCTGGGCCCTTCATCTCAAGCACCGCTCCGCTGGGCCCTTCATCTCAAGCACCGCTCCGCTGGGCCCTTCTTCTCAAGCACCGCTCCGCTGGGCCCCGCCGTCTCAAGCACCGCTCCGCTGGGCCCTTCATCTCAAGCACCGCTCCGCTGGGCCCTTCTTCTCAAGCACCGCTCCGCTGGGCCCTTCATCTCAAGCACTGTTTATGGTTCACTGTGCCCACCATGCCTCCTCCTTGACCAGTGGAGACTGTCATCCACCAGATGGACTGTGGCTTTGCACTCCCCAGGATGGTACAGTGGGCAGCCCACCCACTGTAGAGACATTGAGAGACTGTGGCTTTGCACTCCCCAGGATGGTACAGTGGGCAGCCCACCCACTGTAGAGACATTGAGAGACTGTGGCTTTGCACTCCCCAGGATGGTACAGTGGGCATGGTGGCTCCTCGTGGATCTGGCGTCGTGGACTCATGTGGCTGTGGTGCCCCCCCCTTCCCTTCCCCCTGAGGTGCCTGTAGTTTTTACATCTGATGCCCCTGCAGTGTTCTCTCCAAAGGACTCAGGTCTCCTGTGTGGGCTTTGCCCTTGTTTCTCAAAACTTTGCCCCACGGACATGATGAATTCGTAGGATGTGCAGGACTTGTTACTTCAGTTATACACTGATGTGTATATCATTTGTTTTCTTGTAAATATCTTTCATGGGTGTACGATAATTTTCAGGAGCTTTTTGGTACATAAATATTTATTCCAATTTTGATTATGTCCTAGCATTTTTCAGGGGTGTTTGGGTGGTGTCACTGTGACTTGTTGCTCTGCATTGGTGTGTACATAGTTGGGGGGGGGTCGCATATGTGTGTGCCCGTAACCTTTCGTCCTCCCCCCTCCCGTGTGTCGTAGGTGCAGTACTCACCGTTGTCGTCTGCGCCGGACTTCGTACTCGTGGTAGATGAGAAGGTGGACGAGAGCAGGTAGGATGTTTAATTCGGGTTCCATGCTGTCCTCCTTCCTCCTGGAGTGCGTAGTGGTGTGCGTTTTCCCGTTCGTAGTCTGTTTCCGCCGTGTTTTTATCGGCGGTGCTCCCGCCCCGGAAAAGGTGGCAGATTGGTGAGTTGTGATAGTATGGGCGGTACATTGTCTGCCGCCTGGCTGTTGGCGGTGACCGCCGCGCTGTTTGTTTGTACCGCCGTGGCGGGCGGAGTGTTAAAGTGGCTGTCTGTGTTGGCGGTTCCCGCCAGGGTCAGAATTCCATATTTTTTACCGCCAGCCTGTTGGCGGGTTGGCCGCCGCTTTAACACCGACCGCCAGGGTTAGAATCACCCCCAATATCTTATATAGTATTTTATTGTGATGAGTAATGGCTCTCTTATTATCTCCCCTTTTTTAATTTAGTTATTTTAATTATGTCTTTTCAGAATTGAAGGGTCCGGATGGATTCCTGATTCCTGAATTGCTTATAGTTGGCTCTTTCACGTGGTGATGGGTACTGGTTATATAGAGATAATGATGAGTTTTTTCTTTTACAATTACGTAATGATTCAATATGAAGAAAATACATTTTTAGTAAGAGTATAATATTGGTATTATTTAGCAATTGAGGGATCCTGTTTTGAACGAGAAGTTTTAAGATTGTATATTTATGTGATATGTGAATTTACTGTCTCATGGATAAGGGAATGATATTTAGAAACTTTGATATTGGCTTCCACAACATGAAGAAAAATCAGCTTTTAGTAACATCTTTGTACTGTATGTACATATGAGTCGTTTCTATATTTACATTTATATTTATATTTATAATGATATATATTAAGACTTTTACTATTTATTATAATATGAATGTCTCCCTTTTTCAATACAGTTGACTAATTTTATTGGCAATAAGATGGATATTTATACATGATCATATATATATATATATATTTATTTTACACTTTCTATTTAATCAGTCCCCTATTTCTTTTATGTATATTTATATGTATATTTATACTTATATTTATATTGATATGTATGAAAAAAGAAAACAACTCAGTCCTGTTTCTGTGACCATGCTTGCTGGGTATTTAAAGCTGTGTGTATTGGTTAAATTATACATGTGACCAAGGCTGCTTGTCAGCCGAAACGCGTTATGTATGGAATAAATTCCTTTTGCTCTTGATTTCCTGAGCGTGCTGCTTTTTTGGATGCTTTCCTGTTAATATATATATATATATATATATATACATATATATACTTTCTGCAGTCATCCCTGTACTTTTTGCCTTCCTCCCGGGACCTCTCTTTTTGTTGGCTTTAGGACTAAGGGCACTTTACCACTGCTACTCATAATAGCAATATGTGCTTGCTCCCCTACAACTCCGTATACATGGTTTACACCTGTTTGGCTTATTTAATTTACCTGTAAGTCCCTTGTAAAGTTGTATACCCAATACCAAGGGCTGTAAATTAAAAAATGATCGCGCCACACATGGGAGTAGCCTTTCAAACTTGTCTCAGGCCTGCCACTGCAGAGACTGTAGTGGCTGTGAGGGCTGCCCTCTCATGGGTTTGCATTGGGAATCCCCTTATATATGTCTAAGTGGTATTTTCTGATCTAACAGACCACTCAGACATTCACGCACCCACTCACAGACCTACTCAGACCCATGTGCACTCACTCTCAGCCTCCTCAGACCCTCACACACCCATTCACAGGCCCACTCAGACACACACACCCACTCGCACACCCACTCAGACTCTCACAGACCCACTGAAACCTTCACACACCCACTCACAGACCTACACAGAAACTGATGCACCCGGTATGACACTGATCCACCCACTCTCACACCCAGGCATACATTTTCACAGCCACGCTCACCCCTAGATACTCCCTCTTACACCTATTCTCACACACAAGGAGACAGGCTGCGGTCAACTCCCACCGCACACGGCCAAAGGGCCATACGGAAGGTGGGGTTGGGTGGTTAGGGCAGTTGGCTGCAGAGTCTGGCCACACTAAAGTCAGATCATCTCTTGCCTTAGAACCCAATGCAATCAAATTGCTTGATGATACTCAAAGATGAACCCATCCCACTCTTTTCATGCTCTGTCCACAGCAAGAGCAATGAACCTCATGTAGAGTTTGGTGGATGGTGGGCATTTGCCAAAAAATGACACAAGCCCAATTCACCAGCCTTGGGAGTCCCCTCCCCATTCCGAGGTGAGTTAACTAAAAGGGTTTGATGGAGGGGCATGAGCTGGCTACAGCAGTCGAATCCCATGACCTGGTGTCCCTTTGAAACTGGGCCTCCTCGTTCAATTCATGGCAGTCCTGGGCTGAGTAAACAAACAATTGCCACGATGGGCAGGTAAAAAATTACCTGTGTGCCAGGGCCATTGAGTTTTAATTTTTATGAAACAAACCTCCAACCTGAGATATCAGAAAATCCAAATTCGGAGAAGAAAGGTCTTTCCTGTCTTTTTTCACACTCTGATCTGCAGTAGGTTTGAGTCTCTTTCGAGTAGCTCTTTTGGAACTCTTTAAAACAGCGTTTGGACCAAGTGTTGGATCTGGTTGAAGAACAGTTGTAAGGGGTGTTGGAGGCTTTGAATTCAGGCAATAACTTAACTGCAAGGGGGGTATTTGATGTCAGTCACTACTGAAGATCAGTTTGTGCATGCCAGTTTGAAAGTTGTTAGAGTCACAATTGTCTTCGGAATGCCTCTAATTGAGTCCTTTTAACTATACAACTCTCACACAACCTGGCGTTCAGCGCATATTTGTGGCTGTGTGTGTGAGTAGGTTTACAAGATCATATGAGCAGTACTAAAGTGTTAATCACTATAAATTTAATCCTTTTATGATAGAGTTTTATAGTAAGGAATAATGACATGTATACTGAGGTGCTTCAAACAAAATGCAAGAATGACCATCTTTGCAGCTGAAACACATACATCATTTCCCCTTGGTCCCTAGGAGTTCTAAAGTGTTTTAGATTTGTGGTAACATTTTGTGGGACTTCTGATCCCAGGGATCCCCAAAAATTGAAGATCAGGCACCCCGTAGGGGCTGCTGTGTGTGCCCTAAGATGGGAAAACTCTTCGCCCAGCTACCCTCAGGGGTTTGCCTCAATTAATCACTTGTCTACAGGCCACGGCTGATGGCAGTACTAGACATCTTGTGATGCAGTAGTTGAACCCAGGGATGATGTATACTGACCTCACTTTGTGAATTACCTTTAGCGAATAAGGGAAGATGAGACCCATTAGTGTTCATTGTTTCTAAGAAGGGGAACGTTCTTGGAGGTTATGTGCAGGATTTTTCTATAGTGATGATGAACATCGGAAGGAGTAAGCATGTAGGAAAGTATACAATCTCTGGCACTGTGGCATATTTTAGGGTTACCATTAACTGATCACAAATATTTTACATAGATGTGATCATGGAGATGACAACACAGACGATGACTGCTGCCCACAAAGCAAAACACGCACAGTCCATCCCCCACTTCTTCTACCGCTCTTGTTGTTTAGAGTACAAGATCAAGCTTCCCATCCCAACAATAATGGTTTTACAAGATTAAATACATGTAAATAATGGATTAGAAGTGCTATCTGACAAACCTCTGAAGAAAGAAACTTTGCCTGCCCTGGTTGGTTGGAAGTTTGAAGTGCAAAGGTTACATTGAATCTGATTGGAAGTCAGTTTATGCTCACCTGCCTGCACTAGGAAATAAAAGGTGGACTTCATTTCCAGTTCATTGAGCACTTTCTTCGACACAAACTTCTGTTGACCATGCTGTGGTGGTTGCAAAACTTGGACCTTAGTTTTGAACTTTTACTCATGGCTTGGAAAAAGCTTGAACGTTTTGCTCAAGCTCTGCTAGCATGCAGAGGTACAAACCTTAATTGTGTGGAACTCCCCGGCGAGCCCAAGGAATCACAGTGCCTTGAAATACTCTCTCCTCATCACTAGTAATTTGAGATGTGCTGCTTCAAGAAAGCACTAGTTTAGCAGGGTGGCGAGTTTGACTATTGTTGTATTATGAAAGGATTTTCTACCTCTGTCTGATGTCCTAAAGGTTTGCTGTTTTTGCACATCTTTATTGTAATCCTAATTTCAGAGACATTAAAGAACGTAAGACAAAATAGTGTGTTTTGGTGCTTCAAAATCAATCAGTGATGGAGGAGGTGGCCAACATGAAGTCAAATAATTGGCTGAATCCTTAAAATGTTACAGGACTTTAATCATATATGAGTGAAAATGGCACTGGGGAGTACTGCATCCTCTTTAGGTCTATTGTTTAGCTCATTCACATTATAACAAACAATTAGAAAATCCGAACCCTTATTCTCCATCCTTTATCTGAATATGTAATCACTTTTAATGCACTACACACCATTACTTTTTTGACCCTGAAAAGTGCCCAAGCTATACCCAGCTGCTGTACCCAAGGAATTGTTTTTCCCCTTAAAAACAGTGTCAACACTAACCATCAACAAATGCCCCCCCACCACCAACACAATCCATAAAATCCACAAGGAGAACAAGCCACTATTTCTCCAAAAACCCCAACCCAGTGTCCCACAGCAACCCCCCACCTACCCTTCTCTCTTGGCCCCCTCCTGCAATGGCCACGGAGCACCCTCAAGGCTCGAGCCACTATGGTGCTGTGTCCAATCATCCTACCCCACCCTCCCTGCTGACCTTCCTGCAAAGAACAAAAACAGCAAAGTTAAATTATAACAAATAAATCCCTGGCCTAACAAAACAGAGGAAGCCTGGCTTTGAACTCTTTCCTATGATGGGCAAAATCCATGGTCATGTCTGAGAAAATACTGTAGAGAGCTCCTTATTAATGTCAAATTATTTCACCTGTATGGCCCTACTTAAGATATTCTCCTTGATCCGGAAGTCTACAAAATTGAGGAAAAATGTACGAGGGTATTTTGAAATAACCGCAATCTGAGTGGGTGCACGATGTGTCAGTACTACTGTGAGATCTGCTGAATAGTCTGGAAGAAGATATTTCTTAATGAGATTGTTCACGAATGATACCAGCCCCTCAGTTTTCTCCATATGCTTAGGAATGCCCATTATACGTCAATTGTAGCTCCATGAGTGCTTTTCCAGCTCCTTATATTTCACTTTCAAGGCTCCTAGCTGCTTTTCCATGTGCAACGCAGATCCCATCATTTGAGAAACTTTATCCTCACAGTCAGAAATGAGTTGTTCCTTCATTTCCATTCAGTCAAGGGTCTGAGAGACTTTCCCCTCTAGAATGAGCAGCCAATCAGAGACTTATTTAGCAGTTATTTGCTGCAAGACTTTTAGTGATTTGATCTCCTCTAAGATCTCACTTAAGGGTCCTTGGAGGGCCGGGCTGTAACCAATAAACGTACGGTAGAAAGTAAAGCACCCCACCCCTCAATTCAGATGCACAGGTTTCAAAGCAGATTTTGGAGGCAAGTGGATATCTCCCATCCTTGAAATGGCCGGATTCTCACAGACAACTTCCTCGATAGAAGTCTCCATGTGCTGAGGAGTGGGGGAAATGGGTACTAGACATACTTCTGAATTTGACATCAATGACCTGCTAGCTGCTATGGACCTTTTTTCATTGCTATTGTTAGAACTTACAAACTTAGGGTGGTCTTCCCTCAATTTTGTGCCTGCATCCCTCTATTTTTGTGATCTTGTTTTTGCTGGTTTTAGGATTTTGCACACTTTACCACTGCTGTCCAGTGCTAAAGTGCTTGTGCTCTCTCCCCTAAACATGGTAACATTGGCTCCTACTCAATTTACATTTTTAATTTATCTACAAGTCCCTAATTAAGTGCACTATATGTGCCCCAGGCCTATAAATTAAATAATACTAGTGGACCACAGCACTGATTCTGCCACCCACATAAGAAGCCCTTTAACCATGTCTAAGGCCTGCCATAGCAAGGCCAGCATGTGCCGTTTCACTGCCACTTCGACTTGGCATCTAAAACTTCTTGTCAAACCTTAACCTCCCCTTTAATTACATATAGCTCACCCCTAAGGTGGGCCCTAGGTAGCCAATAGGGCATGGTGCTACGTAAGTAAAAGGGAGGACATGTACTTGTAAGTTTTACATGTAATGGTAGTGAAAAGCTCCCGAAGTCACTATTGTGAAGCCTGCTCCTCTAATAGGCCAGCATTGGAAATTCCCTTATATACTTTTTAGTGGTAATTTCTGATCTGAAACAAGTGGCATTGTCATGTTTGGCATGATTGGAATGGTAGTGAGAAATCCTGCTTACTGATGAAGTTGGATTTAACATTACTGGTTTAGAAGTGCCACTTTTAGGAAGTAGGCCTTTCCCTGCACTTACTGCTCTCTGTGTCTTACCGCCTGTCTCTAATCCATGTCTGGTTTGTGCAGGTTGACAGCTCCCCTTGTGTATTCCACCCAGACAGCCATAATCGAGGACACTCAGCTGCATCTGCATTCATCTGCATACTAATGGGTCTTCCTGGACAAGAAGGGGGGAGTGGCTCTCACTTACACTTCAAAGGCTAGAAGCTTGACCACACACAAAGCACTGATAACCCCCCACAGATCTCCTGGCAGATTTGGCTGCTTTGAAAGGGGAACTGTAAATGGTGCACTTCAAAACCACTCTTTGAAGTCTCATCCAATTCTAAGGCACATATGGGTATACATATGGTATGGTCTGTGACCCCCTAAAAATGAGACACTTCTGGACCTACAACTGGGCTCTGTCAGAAGGACTACAGTGCTGTCCAAAGGACTCATCTGGACTGGACTGGTTTTCTGGATGGACTTTATTCTTGCTTATTGCCCTGCTGCCTCCTTCTCCCTGACTCTTCTGAAAGGACTTTGCTTTCACCCCACAAGTAATCTTCAGGGGCTTGTCAGCTTGCTTCCTGTTAAGAAGTCTCAGGGCCAACAAAGACTTAACCTAAGAGAGAAAATCCAATGCACTTGCAAAATTGATGCAAGGCATACAGAATCAACACAGTGGCCCTCATTCTGACCCTGGCGGTCGGTGATAAAGCGGCGGCCAAGCCGCCAACAGGCCGGCGGTCTAAAATATGCAATTCTGACCCTGGCGGGAACCGCCAACACAGCCCGCCAACTTAACACTCCGCCCGCCACAGCGGTACAAACAAACAGCGCAGCGGTTCCCGCCAACAGCCAGGCGGCAGACAATGTACCGCCCACCCTATTACGACCCACCAATCTGCCACCTTTTCCGGGGCGGGAGCACCGCCGATAAGAACACGGCGGAAACAGACTACGAACGGGAAAACACTCACCTCTACGCACTCCACGCGAGATTCCGGCAGTATGGAACCAGAGTTGCAGGTCATCCCCGCACTCCTATTCCTGCTCATATACCAGGAGCACGCCCGGCGGCGCGGAAGACATCGGTGAGTACTGCACCTACGACACAGGGGAGGGAAAAGATTACCGGCACACACCCACCCACCCACACCCACTACAACACACACATCAATGCATTCCCACAGATCACTGTCACAACCCACAAACCACCCCCCTCCGAAATAATGCAAAGACCAAAAGAAGAGATCATAAACGGGCAGATATATTGAAATATGTACACCAGTAATCCCAATAAATAAATAAACTATGTACAAAATATATACAGCTACTAAATGTAGTCCAACCACTGTCCGTGGATCACAGGCGTCCTGTGCAAAGGGGCAAGGCCCAGTCCCACGACAAGAACTCCACGGAGAGAACACTGCAGGGGCATCAGAAAGAAAATAGGACAGGCACCTCAGGGGGAAGGGAAGGGGGGGCACCTCAGCCACTTGAGTACACGACGCCAGATCCACGAGGGGACTCCATGACCACTGGGCCATCCTGGGGAGAGCAAAGCCACAGTCCAAACAGTCCATACAGTGGGTGGCCTGCCCACTGGGCCATCCTGGGGAGAGCAAAGCCACAGTCCATACAGTCCATACAGTGGGTGGCCTGCCCACTGGGCCATCCTGGGGAGAGCAAAGCCACAGTCCATACAGTCCATACAGTGGGTGGCCTGCCCACTGGGCCATCCTGGGGAGAGCAAAGCCACAGTCCATACAGTGGGTGGCCTGCCCACTGGGCCATCCTGGGGAGAGCAAAGCCACAGTCCATACAGTCCATAACAGACCCCACTGCCACTGGAGGAGGCAAGTTGGCCAGAGGACATCCTGCAGCCCTGCCCGAGATAGATCCTGCCCTGCCTCGTCTGCCAAAGGGCCAGCGGTTCTTGCCTTGAAGGGCCCAGTTCAGCGGTTCCTGAGACGGCGGGGCCCAGTTCAGCGGTCCTTGCCCTGAAGGGCCCAGTTCAGCGGTTCTTGAGACGGCGGGGCCCAGTTCAGCGGTCCTTGCCCTGAAGGGCCCAGTTCAGCGGTTCTTGAGACGGCGGGGCCCAGTTCAGCGGTTCTTGAGACGGCGGGCCCAGTTCAGCGCTCCTTGCCTTGAAGGGCCCAGTTCAGCGGTTCTTGAGACGGCGGGGCCCAGTTCAGCGCTCCTTGCCTTGAAGGGCCCAGTTCAGCGGTTCTTGAGACGGCGGGGCCCAGTTAAGCGGTCCTTGCCCTGAAGGGCCCAGTTCAGCGGTTCTTGAGACGGCGGGCCCAGTTCAGCGGTTCTTGAGACGGCGGGGCCCAGTTCAGCGCTCCTTGCCTTGAAGGGCCCAGTTCAGCGGTTCTTGAGACGGCGGGGCCCAGCGGAGCGGTTCTTGAGACGGCGGGGCCCAGCGGAGCGGTGCTTGAGACGGCGGGGCCCAGTTCAGCGGTCCTTGCCTTGAAGGGCCCAGTTCAGCGGTTCTTGAGACGGCGGGGCCCAGTTCAGCGGTCCTTGCCCTGAAGGGCCCAGTTAAGCGGTTCTTGAGACGGCGGGGCCCAGCCGAGCGGTTCTTGAGACGGCGAGGCCCAGCGGAGCGGTGCTTGAGACGGCGGGGCCCAGTTCAGCGGTCCTTGCCCTGAAGGGCCCAGTTAAGCGGTTCTTGAGACGGCGGGGCCCAGTTCAGCGGTTCTTGAGACGGCGGGGCCCAGTTCAGCGCTCCTTGCCTTGAAGGGCCCAGTTCAGCGGTTCTTGAGACGGCGGGGCCCAGCGGAGCGGTTCTTGAGACGGCGGGGCCCAGCGGAGCGGTGCTTGAGACGGCGGGGCCCAGTTCAGCGGTCCTTGCCTTGAAGGGCCCAGTTCAGCGGTTCTTGAGACGGCGGGGCCCAGTTCAGCGGTCCTTGCCCTGAAGGGCCCAGTTAAGCGGTTCTTGAGACGGCGGGGCCCAGCGGAGCGGTTCATGAGACGGCGGGGCCCAGCGGAGCGGTGCTTGAGACGGCGGGGCCCAGTTCAGCGGTCCTTGCCCTGAAGGGCCCAGTTAAGCGGTTCTTGAGACGGCGGGGCCCAGTTCAGCGGTTCTTGAGACGGCGGGGCCCAGTTCAGCGCTCCTTGCCTTGAAGGGCCCAGTTCAGCGGTTCTTGAGACGGCGGGGCCCAGTTCAGCGCTCCTTGCCTTGAAGGGCCCAGTTCAGCGGTTCTTGAGACGGCGGGGCCCAGTTCAGCGGTCCTTGCCTTGAAGGGCCCAGTTCAGCGGTTCTTGAGACGGCGGGGCCCAGTTCAGCGCTCCTTGCCTTGAAGGGCCCAGTTCAGCGGTTCTTGAGACGGCGGGGCCCAGTTCAGCGGTCCTTGCCTTGAAGGGCCCAGTTCAGCGGTTCTTGAGACGGCGGGGCCCAGTTCAGCGCTCCTTGCCTTGAAGGGCCCAGTTCAGCGGTTCTTGAGACGGCGGGGCCCAGTTCAGCGGTCCTTGCCTTGAAGGGCCCAGTTCAGCGGTTCTTGAGACGGCGGACGGTCTATGGCCAACTGCTAATTGCCTGGTGGTGCCCTCCTGGGCAGCGGGGATGGTGCTCCTTCACTGCCCACCTGGGCTGTGGGTGGTGGGGCCCTCCTGGCCAGCTGGGCTGGGTCCTCCCTGGGCAGCGGCTATGGGGGTGGTGGGCTCTCCCGGGGCAGCTGTGCCGGTTCCTCCCGGGGCAGCGGCTATGGGGGTTGTGGGCTCCTCCTGGGCAGCAGGCCTGCTGCCTGACCTCTCCGACTTGCTGCCCTTGCCCTCCTTAGTCGTCGGCCTGTGGCCCTTTCCTCCCTTTGGAGCTGTGGCTGGTGACTGTCTCTGGGTGGTGTCCGGGGGGGATGTAGAAGGCGGGCTCCTGCGGCGCCCCTTCCGCCTTCTGCTCCTCTTCCCAGGGGGTGGGCTGGCTGTCCCCTTGCTGCTGGGCGAAGATCCAGACATGCGGGCTGGCGGGCTCCAATACCCCTGCACCCTTGTCAAGGGGGCTGCAGGGCTGGTGGTGGCTGAGGTGCTCTTCTTACCCCGACGAGAAGGAGGGGGGGGCTCAGGGTCAGGAAAGAAGTTAGTAGTGGCGAGGAAGAGCTTCTTGGGACAATGGAGAGTGGTAGGTACAGTGGGAATGGGAGTGGAGGGAGAGGATGTGGTTGTAGGTGAGTCACGTTTGCTGTCTTTGGGTGCAGGTGCAGGAGGGATAGGCTGTCGTGAGGTGGATGGCTGTTGGGTGGGTGGGTGGCTGCGTTTGTGTGGTGTGGAAGAGGGGGTGACAGACACAGTGGGAGAGGACACAGGGGACGTGTAAATGGCAGTGGGGGTGGTGACTGCACGTGTGCGGACTGGAGTGGAGGGTGTGCTGGTGATGGAAACACTGGCTGATGGTGAGGTGAATGGAGGTGTGAGTGTAGACGTCACAGGGAGGGAGGAGGGAGACGAGGAGGTGGGGGTCACAGAGGTGGTAGTGACTGTTGGCATGTCTGCATCGGAATGTTGCGTGTGTGAATGTCTGCGTGATCTGTGGTGCTTATGTTTGGATGAGCTTCTCTTGGGTGTTGAGGTGTGTGCAGGCTGGTCTGATGGTGTGGGTGGGACAGGCAGAGGAACAGGAGACTGGGAGGAGGGAGTTAGTAGAGGCAGGCAGGAGACAGGGACAATGGCTGCCGTCAGTGCTGAGGCCAGAGCCTGGAACGATCGCTGATGGGCAGCCTGACCCGAATGAATGCCCTCCAGGTACGCATTGCTGCGATGAACCTCCCTCTCCACCCCCTGGATGGCATTCAAAAGGGTAGTCTGCCCAACAATGAGCGTTCGGAGGAGGTCAATGACCTCCTCACTGAGGGCAGCGGGGGTAACAGGGGCAGGGCCTGAGGTGCCTGGGGCGAAGGAGATGCCCGGCTTCCTGGCAGAGCGGGCACGGGGCGAACGCAGAGGGGCTGCTGGGAGGGCGGAGATGGTGCGCTGGGTGGCGGCTGTACCTGTAATGGCGGGGGGCACGGATGGTGCCACCCCCGCAAGGGAGCCCCCTTCCGAGGACGTGTCCGTGTCGCTGCAGGGTCCAGTCGTCCCCGTCGTGGAGCTCCCCTCGCCCTCCGTCTCACTGGTCCAGTCTGACTCTGTGGCATGGCCCTCCTGGGCCATGTGAGATGCAGCTCCCTCCTGCCCTGATGCCACTTCTCCTCCGCCTGATGATGCTGATGCACACAAGCACAGAAAGACAAACAAAAAGGGGGGGGGGAGAGAGAAATAAAGGGATATTGAGTACATGGATCTCCGGTACAGTTAGCGGACATGACAGACACAGATGCCCCCTGCACTAAGTTGCGCACTTGGGGTCCGCTACGCATTCCGTGGAACATGCCCTACACGCCTAGAGTTGACAACTGCACCCATGGATGACACGGCCCAGGGATGGCTGTACTGACAAACTACTGAGGGTGGTGGCTGGGGACACAGGGGCTTACGGGGGTGCCCAGCCTCCAGATATCGCCCTGGCCTAGGGGGACCCCCAGCCCTCCTCCCCCAACCAGACACCTCCACTGCGCGACAACAGAGTAGATAATGCTTGTACTCACCCCCTTGTGTCTGCTGTGCTGCCCTCACGCGCCCATCCAATTCAGGGTAGGCCACCGCCAGGATCCGGAACATCAGGGGGCTCAGTTGACGGCAGGCACCCCGCCTACGTTGGGAGGCCATCCCCAGCAGAGACTCGGCGGTCTTCTTGGTCCCGCGGCGGATGTCCTCCCACCTCTTGCGGCAGTGGGTGCCCCGTCGATGGTGGACCCCCAGGGTCCGGACTTCCTTGGCGATGGCACGCCAAATCCCGATCTTCTCATGGGCGCGGACCTATGTGACACGTACAGGGAGGGAGAAATACCACGTTCAAGTTTGTCAGCATTTTCCTTTCCAGTGGCCCAACGCCCCCCATCCCCGCCAGGCCCCCCGCCATGACCCCTGCCAGGCCCAACATGCCCCCCATCCCCGCCAGGCCCCCCGCCAGGCCCAACATGCCCCCCATCCCCGCCAGGCCCCCCGCTAGGCCCAACATGCCCCCCATCCCCGCCAGGCCCCCCGCCAGGACCCCCGCCAGGCCCAACATGCCCCCCATCCCCGCCAGGCCCCCCGCCAGGCCCAACATGCCCCCCATCCCCGCCACGCCCCCCGCCAGGCCCCCCGCCAGGCCCAACATGCCGCCCACCCCCGCCAGGCCCCCCGCCAGGCCCAACATGCCCCCCATCCCCGCCAGGCCCCCCGCCAGGCCCCCCGCCAGGCCCAACATGCCCCCCATCCCCGCCAGGCCCCCCGCCAGGCCCCCAAGCCAGCCAGTGGTCCCAAATCCATATTGAATTAAACTCACTTGTTGGTCTGGAGGACCGTAGAGTAGCGCATACTGGGGGAGGACCCCATCCACAAGTTTCTCCAACTCCTCTCCAGTGAAGGCAGGGGCCCTTTCCCCAGGTGCAGCAGCCATTGTCCCTTCCAGACCGAGGTCACAGCAACACTTGCAGTATAGGTCCTCTCCTGTGAAAGTTCAAGTCGCAAGTGGATAAGTAGATAGAAAATGGCGGTCACGTCCGCGGCGGTGCGTACCGCGGCGGTGCGTCCCGCCACCGCCGGCGCCCTTCGCCATTGGCTCCTGAAACCCATAGGCTTCAATGTTAACCAATGCGGCTTGGCGCCGCGGTCTTGGCACGCCGCCCGCCGCGGTGTGCCACGCCAGCGCATTGACATCACATCCCATTGTCACACTTCACAGGTCAGGCAGCCGCCATTTCCAGGGCCCACATGGCTCAATTTCAACTGCGTCACACAGGCCTAGGCCTTGCTTAGCCACTCAGACACGCCATTCACTGCATAGAGAATCGTTTACTGTGCTAGCTGTGAGTACGTACCTGTGGGTTGCTTGACTGTGTGCTCCATGTTGTCCTTCCTAGGCACCGTCCGCTGGGTTGGGCGAGGAGACGGATGAATCCTCCCGTGTACCGACCGCTGGTGGACCTGTCGACAATGGAAGAACGCCACATTATCCTGACCTACCGTCTTAACCGTGCCACTATCCATGAACTGTGTGCCCAGCTGGAGCCCGACCTGATGTCCCCCATCCGCCAACCCACAGGGATTCCCCCTCTGGTGCAGGTCATGTCAGTACTCCATTTCTTGGCAAGTGGGTCATTTCAGACAACCGTGGGAATTGCTTCTGGGATGTCTCAGCCCATGTTTTCGAAGGTGTTATCCAGAGTGTTGTCTGCCCTGATGAAATCCGTGAGGAGCTACATCATTTTCCCTGAGGTGGGCGAATTGGCTACAGTGAAGGGTGATTTCTACGCCCTTGGACATATTCCCAACGTAATTGGTGCCATTGATGGGACCCATGTGGCTTTGGTTCCCCCAAGAGACAGGGAGCAGGTGTACAGGAACAGAAAAAATTACCATTCAATGAACATCCAGGTGGTGTGTTTGGCTGACCAGTACATCTCGCATGTAAATGCCAAATTCCCTGGGTCAGTGCATGACGCCTACATCCTCAGGAATAGCAGCATCCCTTACGTGATGGAACAGCTACAGAGACACCGTGTATGGCTAGTGGGGGACTCTGGGTACCCCAACCTGTCGTGGCTACTGACCCCAGTAAGGAATCCCCGGACCAGGGCAGAGGAACGGTACAATGAGGCCCATGGGCGTACTAGGAGGGTGATCGAACGCACCTTTGGCCTCCTAAAGGCCAGGTTTAGGTGCCTGCATATGACAGGTGGATCCCTAATGTACTCACCTAAGAAGGTGTGTCACATCATCGTGGCCTGCTGCATGCTTCACAACCTGGCTTTGCGCCGCCAGGTGCCTTTCCTGCAGGAGGATGGTCGAGACGGTGGTGTTGTGGCAGCGGTGGAACCTGAGGAGAGTGACGAGGAGGAAGACGACGGGGCTGAAACAGACAACAGGGACAGAATCATTGAACAGTACTTCCAATAGGACACAGGTAACATTTCAAAGATAATTTAGTAAATGTTAACTACTCTCCAGCATCTCTGCTGCCTGTCTATTTGCCCCAGTGTATGATGACTGAGTTTTGGCTTATCCCTCCCTATTTCAGATCTGGGGTCCCCACTACGAGTCCTGTGCTTCGTTTCCCCATGGACTACAGCTTTGTGGCAGCTGTTTGTTGACTTCACCATGTACAAGGACATATTTGCACTGTCATGTCAATTACAATCTATTGAAATCACAGCCAGACTCCAGATATTTTGGTGCAAAATAGGTGTTTATTTAAGTGCTCAAAATGGGATGGGTGGTTTCAAGTGGGTGGGGGCTATGGTGAAGGAATGTCCATGGCAGAGTCCAGAGTAACAGTCACACAGGTGCATTGTCCAGAGGCCTGTGGAGAGATGGAGCATGGGCAGTTCAAGGATGGACAGGGTGACAATGTGGGACAGTGGGATGACATCAGGTGGTATCCATTGCTGGCGGGGGTCTTGACATCCTACTCTGTCTTCTTGCGAGATCTCAGGGCCCTCTTGCGGGGTGGTTCTTCTCCTGCAGGAGGTGGGGGTCTGGTGGGCTGCTGCTGTGCGGGGGCCTCCTGTCCACTAGCGCCGGCGGAGGTGGTTGGCTGTTCTTGGTCCAGGCTAGTGGCAGGGGCCCTTGGGTGTTGTTGAGTGTCCGCCCTGTTGTTGACGAGGTCCTGCAGCAGCCCTACCATGGTAACCAGGGTGGTGTTGATGGCTCTGATGTCCTCCCTGTACCCCCGATAGTGTTCCTCCTGCAGTACCTGGATCTCCTGGAACCGGGCCAGTACCGTCGCCATCGTCTCCTGGGAGCGGTTGTATGCTCCCATGATGGTGGTGAGGACCTCGTGGAGAGTGGGTTCCCTGGGCCTCTCCTCCCCCCCCTGTCGCACAGCTGCCCTCCGAGTTCCCCTGTTTCCCTGGGCCTCTGCCCCCTGGCCGGTGTGCCCACTACCACTGCCCCCAGGTCCCTGTTGTTGTTGGGGTGGTGGGTTATCCTGGGTGCCCTGTAGTGGTAGACACACCGCAGATTGACGCGCCCTGGAGACAGAGGCATGGGCCCGCTGGGTGGGAGCTGTGCTGGTGTTCCCAGAGGGGTTTGGGTCTGTAGTGGCCTGGGCCTGTGTGAGGGGAACCGACTGTCCAGAGGTCCCCGATGGTCCGGGCTGGTCATCGGTGTCCAGGTCGACAGAGCTGCTGTCATCGCTGACGGCCTCTTGGGTGGGGGGTGTGGAGAATTCTGGCCCCTCCGCCGCGGTGTGTTGACGGTCGGGTCCTGCAGGGGTATAGAGGTATGGTTATAGTTTCAATGTGTGGCATATGGGTGTATCTGTGGGTTCTCGTGTCCCCAAGTGCTGGCATTCGTGTGTGGGGGCTTTGGTGAGGGTGGCTTGTGGGGGGGATGTGTATATGCATTGGGCATGCTTTGGTGATGGGTGTCCATGCTTAGTGGACGCATGCAGGCCTAGGTTTTGGGATGTGTGGGTTGTGATGGTGAGACATTGGCGGGGAATAGGTGTGCTGGGGGTGGGGGTGAGGATGGTGGTGGGGGTGAGGATGGTGGTGGGGGTGAGGATGGTGGTGGGGGTGAGGGTGGGGGTGAGGATGGGGGTGGGGGTGAGGGTGGGGTTCGAGGATGGGGGTGAGGGTTGGGGTCTGATTTGGCATGCAGGTGGGGGGGAAGCAGTATTGAAGCTTCAACTTACCAGTATCCATTCCTCCGCCGACTCCTGCGAGGCCGTCAGGATGCAGGATGTTCAAGACTTCCTCCTCCCATGATGTGAATTGTGGGGGTTGAGGTGGGGGTCCTCCGCCAGTCTTCTGCACGGCGATGTTGTGCCTGGATACCATGGAACGCACCTTCCCCCGTAGGTCGTTCCATCGCTTCCTGATGTCTTCCCGATTTCTGGGGTGCTGTCCCACTGCGTTCACCCTGTCGACAATCCTCTGCCATAGCTCCGTCCTCCGGGCAATGCTGGTGTATTGTATCTGTGTGCCGAACAGCTGGGGCTCTACCCGAACGATTTCCTCCACCATGACCCTGAGTTCTTCGTCTGTGAAGCGGGGTTGTCTTTGGGGTGCCATGGGGTGGTGTGTATGATGTGTGGGGTGGAGTATGTGTATTTAAGTGAGTTGAGTGTGGTGGTGTGTGTTGTTTTGTTTGTGGATAGTGTGTGGGTGATGGTGTTGAGTGGCTGTGGCTGTTATTTTTTGGATGCTGGTGTCTCGCTCTTGCCTTCTTTACGAATTTTTTAGCGTAGGGGTTTGTGGGTGATGTGGGTGGGTGTTTTATATCGTATTGTGTGTGTGGGAGTGGTGTGTGTATGTGTATCAGGTGTGTGGGATTCAAATCGTCCAATGTGGCTGAGTTTTGTTCGTTTGTGTGTATTCTGACCGCGGCGGTGTGTCCCGCCAATGGAATACCGCGTTTGAATGACCGCAGCGTGGATTCGTGGGTCGTAATGGCA
This sequence comes from Pleurodeles waltl, assembly GCF_031143425.1. Taxonomy (NCBI): domain Eukaryota; kingdom Metazoa; phylum Chordata; class Amphibia; order Caudata; family Salamandridae; genus Pleurodeles; species Pleurodeles waltl. The sequence continues at coordinate 1,187,744,387 of NC_090440.1, read as the reverse complement.
TGGGCGTATTTCTGTTGGCGTGACGGTGGAGGTTTTGTCACCTCCACCTTTCTGCCGACCGCTGGTCTGGCGGTCTGTTGTGGCGGTCGGATTTTCGGAGGTTTGCCTTCTGCGGGTCAGAATGACCGTGGCGGGTTTCCGCGACCGCGGCGGGATTATGGAGGATTTCTGACCGGCGGTAGGCGCCTTTTACCGCCGAGGTCAGAATGACCCCCAGTGTCTGTTGCTCGGTGAAAAATCACTGGAGCACCTACAGAATCAATACAGCACCTGTTTTTACTGTGGTTCCATCATTACAGTGTGTCTGGATTTTCCATGTATTGTCCCATGGGCATCAATTTGTCATCAACCAAGCATCACAGAAAGGAACCGAAGCTGCAGGACCGAAATTTGATGCATCCTGCGAGGAAAGATTCAACCCATCACCTCCGCCACACCAGAAAAATTGGCACATCTCTTTTTTTCTGACACCTCATCTCCTCTGCGGCCTGCAATGTCTTTATATTTAATGCATCCCAGATACTATGTGCTAAAGAGATACATCCATTGATTACTCAGGATTAAGACTTACTTAAAACTCTAAAAAGTGATATTTTGACTTGTGTATATTGGATTTTTGTCATTTTGGTCTTGTTTTGTTTAGATAAATATTCTTTTGTTCTAAAGAAGTGTGATAGTTTTTGTGGTGTTCTCACTGTGTTATTGCATGATTTATTGCAGAAATACTTTACACATTGCCATCTAAGTTTAGCCTGCCTACTCTGTGCCAAGAAAACCAGATGGTGAACACAGAATAATTTAAGTTCTGTACGATTTACCCTGACTAGGATTGTGGTCCCTACTTGGACAGAATGCATACCTCTACAAACTAGAGACCCAATTTCTAAAAGTTCTGGAACAGGGAAAAAAGTAAGAGGCTCTGGGGTAATGTTAATGAGAGAAGGTCTCCTCAGGCCAGTTGACCTTGACAGGCCCTTGTGCAGGTCGGCTGGCAGAGTCGCACGGCCTCTGTATATGTTCTGTAAGCCTGACAATCCTCTTTCCTGCAAAACCTTTCCTTCCCTAAGGGCTGCTACTGACAAAAGTGCCCTACATTATAGGGGGACCTGCAGTTGACTGGGAATTGGACTGTGAGCCTGGCCACTATTGGAGGTGCATGGATGAGAAGCCGTAGGGCATGGACTAGTATAGGGGGGTCCCTCTGCATGAGCTCAAAATCTGCCATCTCCAAGTGCAGCCTGTGTTTTTTACCCTATTTCTGAGTAGTCCTGCACACCCGCTGAGGCCGCTGAATCCGTTCAAACCACTTTTGAGTCCCCTTGCTTGAGGACATTTCCCCACGGGAATTACTTTACATAATCTGTTGCCTCCCACTGTGGACTTTGACAGCATGCTCAACCACAATTAGTAAATTATTCTGTCTGTGGGAAAGAAGGCAATAAACTCCACTACCCCTGGGTAAGTCAGAGCTTCTTTCCCTCTGCTGATTCAGCTCAGATGGGGGCAGCAGTGGTGATAGTTGGAAAACCAAAGGTATATGTCTTTCCCCTGTGATGGATCTGGGGGTCCATTGGGTTACAGTTTCTACTGTGGTCTCTAACATACAATGCAACACTGTTTCCTTTTATGGCCCAATTTCTGATAATGTTTATCCTCTTCAGTCATTGTTATGAGAATTTTGCATACTTTCAGGGATATTGATTAGAGGGGGTGATTTTCAATTTCTTCCTGTGCCAGGAGTGGATTCTTCAAATCCTAAACGGGGCTAGTGTAAGAGAAATGTAGAGCGGGTCTTTTTTAAAATGAGCTCTAGACTGGGCATTTGGATGTCTGGTATGCACTAACTCCCACAGCGAGGGTTTTTCCTGCTACTCAAAGAAATATCAGTCAGCTTCATGGATTTACTTTTTTTTTAGCCCCTTTAACTATCTTCAATATTTCTTCTCATTATCATGCCGGGCCTTTTTGGACAATTCATTGTTTGGTCGAATACTTCCCATGTTTCACTCTATAGTATTGAGAAGATGGGTTATGAATAAGTCTGTGCTGACACAAGAATCATACGCTCAGTCTTTGGTCATAGAGATTGAACATTTCTTTTCAACTTAATGCTGCAGAAAAGGCCACTGATTTGGAGCTTTCAAAGCCACGACTTAGGGGTCTATGATTTCCTTGCTAGCTTTCCAAAGGAAAAAAGATAAAGAAATGCAGGTGAAATTACAAAGAGAGGCTGATGAGGCTTATTTTGCAGCTTCCATAAGGACATCTCCTGAATATCTTCATTTGTGGAAGGAGAAGAGAGAAGCCCTGTGGTTTTATTAAGTGGCCGTAGTATGAGAACAAACACTTATTATTTGTTGAAATTTATAGATGTGGTCACTAACAACAATATTCTGCCAGCAGTAATCTTGTTGGATGCAGAGAAGGCCTTTGACATCGCGAGCTGCGACTTTTTGTTTAAAATCTTGGAGAAATTTAGTTTTTGGTCCCAGCTCTTGGGGTCAATACCCAGACTGTGCACATATATCTCTGTCAAAATAATATAAAATATTGTTAGTGCATGGGACAGTGTTCCACAATCAGGGGACCTGCCAGGTTGTTCTTTTTCTCCAACTTTATTCACCTTATTTATGTAACCTTTTTCCCACAATTTTTGTGATGGAGCCTTCTGGAATCTGCAGGAATCCACAAAATACCTACCATCCAGCAGTGGTGCATCTATGCCAATAAAAATGTGGCCCCACTTGTCAGCCTAAAAACGTTTTTTTTCAAACTGCCCTTTTGGACCCGCTTGGGTTCCCCCTCATTCTCAACATGTTTTTGGCTCTTCCCTGTCACATGCACTAGGCCCACCTACACAAGTAAGGTATCATTTTTACAGGAGACATAGGGGAACGTTGGGTGGTAGGAAATTTGCCCCGGTGTGGTGATCCCACACAGAAATGTGGGAAAAATCGGATTTTTAGCTAAATTTGAGGTTTGATTAGGATTCTGGGAAAGAAAACACTAGGGGGGTCCAAGCAAGTTACACCTCCCTGGACTCCACGGTGTCTAGTGTTCAGAAATGTTTGGGTTTGGTAGGTTTCCCTAGATGTCTGCTGAGTCCAGGACCAAAAATGCAGGTGCAATCCCCCCCGCAAAAACAGGTAATTTTCTATTTGATAATTTTGATGTGTCCACATAGTGTTTTGGGGCATTTCCTGTTGCAGACACAATTGAGGTACCATTTTTATTGGGAGACCTTGGGGAATGCTGGGTAGTGGCGCCCCTCAGATTCCAGAACTTTGCAGCACAGAAATGTGAGAAAAAAGTGTTTTTTTTGCCAAATTTTGAGGTTTGCTAAGGATTCTGGGTAACAGACCCTGGTGAGAGTGCCACAAGTTGCCCCATCCTGGGTTTTCTCTAGGTTTCCAATTTAAAAAAAAATGCACAGGTTTGGTAGGTTTACCTAGGTGCCGGCTGAGTTAGAGGCCAAAATCCACATCTAAGCACTTTGTAAAAAAAAGTCAGTTTTCTTTGGGAAAATGTGATGTGTCCATGTTGTGTTTTGGAGCATTTCTTGTCACGGGCACTAGGCCTACCCACACAAGTGAGGTACCATTTTTATCGGGAGACTTGGGGGAATGTGCTGGGTGGAAGGAAATTGGTGGCTCCTCCCAGATTCATGAACTTTCTGTCACAGAAATGTGATGAAAATGTGTTTTTGCCAGTTTTTGAGGTTTGCAAAGGATTCTGTGTAACAGAACTTGGTGGGAGCCCCACAAGTATCTCCATCTTTGATTCCCCTAGGTGTCTAGTTTAAACAAATGCATGGGTTTAGTAGGTTTACCTAGGTGCCGGCTGAGCTAGAGGCCAAAACCCACATCTAGGCACTTTCCAAAAAACACGTCAGATTTCAATGTAAAAATGTGATGTTGCGTTGCCTGCTGCAGGCACTAGGCCTACCCACACAAGTGAGGTACCATTTGTATCAGGAGACTTGGAGGAACACAGAATAGCAGAACAAGTGTTTTTGTCCCTTGTATTTCTCTACATTTATTCTTCCAAATGTAGGACAGTGTGTAAAAAAGACATCTGTTTGAAAAATTCCATGTAATTTACATGCTAGTAAGGGGACCCCAGAATGAATTCAGAGATGTGCAAATAACCACTGCTTCTCATAACTTTATCTTGTGCCCATTTTGGAGATACAAAGGATTCCTTGATAGCTATTTTTCACTCTTTATATTTTACCAAATGAATTGCTTTACACCCAGTACACAATGAAAACCAATTGCAAGGTGCAGCTCACTTATTGGTTCTGGGTACCTAGGGTTCTTGATGAACCTACAAGCCCTATATATTCTTGCAACCATAAGAGTCCAGCTGACATAACGGCATATTGCTATTGAAAATCTAACATCGCAGGAAAATGTTATAGAGTAAAACGTGGAGAAAAATGGCTGTTTGTTTTCATCTCAAGTTCAATATTTTTTATGTCAGCTGTTATTTTCTGTAAGAGCACCTTGTAGGAGCTACACAAATGACCCCTTTCTGAATTTAGAATGTAGTCTACTTTTCAGAAATGTTTAGCTTTCTGGGATCCAGCATTGGTTTCACGCACAATTCTGTCACTAACTGGAAGGAGGCTAAAAGCACAAAAAATAGTAAAAATGGGGTTTGTCTCAGTAAAATGCCAAAACTGTGTTAAAAAATGTATTTTTCAGATTCAAGTCTGCCTGTTCCTAAAAGCTGTCAACATGGTGATTGTAGCACCACAAACCCTTTGTTGATGCCATTTTCAGAGAAAAAACAACAAGCTTTCTTCTGCAGCCCTTTTTCCTATAAAAAAAAAATATCTCTGTATTTTGGCTGATTTCTTGATCTCCTCAAGGGGAACTCACAAACTCTGGGTACCTCTAGAATCCCTAGGATGTTGGAAAAAAAACGACACACATCTGGCATGGGTTGCTTATGTGGACAAAACATTGTGAGCGCCTAAGAGCAAACTGCCCCAAATAGCCAAAAAAAGGCCTGGTACCAGAGGGAAAAAAGGCCTGGCAGTGGAGGGGTTCATACATGTACCTTGTAAATTAACAGAAGTTTTTTTTTGTAGGTTGAAGAGCAGTTTTGTCATCATGTATATGGGGCAGCAAGTCCCCCAGAGTCAGCTTCAAAATACTTCAACTCCCTAAGACAGAGGGATGACTAGCCATTCCATGTCTAAGAACTTAGGACCACATGTACAAAATTGAGGATTTGCGACACGAATCCTTATGTGTCAATGACACTGTTTGCGATTTGCAAGTGGGTCGCAAATGACCTACCTCATGAATTTTCATGAGGTAGGTTGCAATTTGCGACCCCATTGGGAATGGCCGCCCTCACAGGGATGGTGGCTACCATGTCTGTGACTGCTTTTAAATAAAGCATTTTTTTTTTTATGCACCCTGTTTCCTTAAAGGAAAACGAGATGCATTTCAAAAAGAAAAAATTAAAAGTTTTCTTTTCATTTTTTCAGAGCAGGCAGTGGTCCATAGGACCACTGCCTGCTCTTAATTATTTTTTGTTGTTGCCGTTCACAAAGGGGAAGGGGTCCCATGGGGACCTCTTCCAGTTTGCGAATGGGTTAGCACCAGTTTGAAACTGGTACTAACTGCGATTGTTTTGCGACCGCATTCACAGTCACACAACAATCAGACATGGGATGGCAACTTGCAATTAGGAAGGGAACACCCCTTCCTAATTGTGACTCGCAAACCCTTTTTGCGATTCGGTAAATAGATTACCGAATCGCAAAAAATGCATCTGTACATCCCAAATTGCCTTTTGCACGTCACAAACGGCCTGATTCGCCGTTTGCGGCGTGCAAAATGCTTCGTACATGTGGCCCTAACTACTTTGCTTCTATTGCCTTGCATTGGTTTTCTGTGCAGGGGTCTTAGTTCGACAATTGTTTGGTGAATTATATGTTTATATGTTAGACCGCTGCAAGATACAAGGGCCCATGTTTATACTTTTTTTAGCGCCAAATTTGTGCTGCTTTTTGATGCAAAATCGGCGCAAACTTACAAAATACTGAGTCCACCTCTAAGGTCTCACAAAATGAAACCTGTGTAGGTGGGTGGAGAAAATGATTTGCCCAAGATCAAACTATTTGTAAAAGAAAAAGGAGAACACTGATTACAATCTAAGACTTCTTACTTCAAGGCCTCTAACTTTCTGACTGTACTACATTGTGGCGAGCAGACCGTGTAACTGGATGCTGTCTCATGCAAGCTAATGTTCAATATCTATGTTGGTTTCTAGTACATTTTTTCGGATTATATTATTCAGTTGCTACTAACTTGCATCCAAATTCTCAGTTTACCAAAAATAGGAGTAACATAAAATGTTATTGTTCAAGACCATAACATTTGGTTACATGATGGGACAGCCAGGACTAAAAATCTTACTGCTGATTCCACTGTGTTTCCAGCTTGCTCACTACATGACATTTGGAAGCAGGACTTTAATGGCAAAGCTCTTTCTGGAAAAATTTTACTTTTTGAGGTGCTATATCTAAACGTTCACGTTTTGTGTTTGCCAAGGCCTTATGATGTTACTTAAATAAAACTATATATTTTGCCAAATACCACTACAGTAACAGGAACATGTTGAAATATTATGCTATTGAGCAAGTAAGGAATGAACTAAGGGAAGCAAATAGAGTTCTTACTCTGAGGAAAAATTAATCAAATTATGTTGCTGAATTGGAAACAAAAAACTCCATAGAGCTCAATGTTGAAAAAGAGGGTAGGATCCATATAGATTATTAGAAAGGATATTGGGTAACAGTTTATATCTCACTAATGTCTCCTTTGTTCTCAGGATAGATAAGGATATTATCCTATTTCACTTCTCTAGGAAGGAGATGATAGGGATTTCATTGAAGAGGCTGAGAGTGATGTTGTCAACTGATCCACAACATCAACACTTTTCTTCTTACACAGGGGACTGAACCTCTTATACAAATAGCTATATTTTGATTAGATTTACTGTGTATTCTGTGTTACGCCAACATGAGAATTCATTAAGAAAAAAGAATGCACATTGCAATATATGACATTTTACCATTGAGGGAACCGTGTAATTTTGAATTCCCATAGAGGCCAGTGAAATGGGTTGAGTATTGGGGCAGTACATTTTCTGGCACAGCATACCCGAGTGCCCATTTCTCTAATTTTGTGAGTCTTTAGATTTGTTGATGAGCAGCTACGCCCACAAACATGCCACCCCAGCGAGGAGACGGACGTCAGCAGCAGGGAGTGGGAAGATATACACACACACACATGCATATATATATATATATATATATATATATATATATATATATATATATATACACTGAAAAAACAAAGGTTACAGGAACGTTATAGATAGGGAGTTGAAATAAAAAACCTTAGAAAGTTCACTGAAAAAAAACAAAGGTTCCAGGGACGTTATAGTTAGGTTCTGAATTTTTTCTGACAAAACTGCAGAAATTCATCAGTTATAGTTAGAGTTCTTTCAAGTAACTATAACTCGTGCCCGAAGGTAACTATAACTTATGCCCCTGCCATGCAAAGCTTCTCCTTCAAAAATTTGGCTGCTAATGTTTCATTTATAGTTTTAAGGACGTTGTAGAAGTTGTCATGATTGATGTAATATCTGGGGTAATTAGCAGTGCATAGTAGGGTTCAGGGAGTTTCAAGATGGCTGCCAACACCTCCTTGTTTGAAGTGTTGGCAGCCAATCAGAGCTCTGCATTTTCCATGCACGAGCTCTTAATCTTCGCGAAGTCGTCGAGGCCAGAGATATACAAATGTGTTTTCCCTTTAATATCTCAAAAACTACGGAATGGATTTACACCAAATAAACAAAAGCACAATCTGCTTATCAAAAGGTAGCTTTCTGCCAAATTTGGTGTAATTCCATCCACTGCTTCGGGCTGGGGACACAAACATACATATCATATATATACATATCCATAAACGTGCCACCAGAAACAATGGGGGAGCCATGGGTACCTGCTTCAACCCCAGCTATGTCAATTTGTTTGTTGGCTGGTGGGAGAAGCAGGTAGCCTCGGCAGAAGAAAATGAGAAATTAACAAAGAATTTGGTCCTATGGGCCTGATATATAGATGATTTGTTTCCTAAATGGAGGGGCTCAAGGGAGATAGCTTTGGAGTACATCACCATTCTCAACATTAATGATCTCAATTTATATTTCACTAGCATATCAGTGAGCTAGAGGTAACGTTTTTAGATCTAAAGGTCTTCCTGAGAGACAACCAGCTGCAGACTTCATTATAAAGGAATCCTTCAGCTGGGAATTTATTACTCCATGCTAAAAGTGCACATCCATGTAGCTTAAAAACAGCATACCATTTGAAGAGCTTTTACTCATAAAGTGTAACTGCACTAAGACAGAAGATTTTGATAGAGCATCAGAAGAGGCAGTAGACCACTTCAAAAGTAGAGTCTATGATAAATCACTGTTGGACAGTGCAAAAAACAAGGTCAAAGGGAGGGCACAACAAGAATTGTTGGGCACTGAAAATAGGAAGTAACAAGTTGGTCAAGTTAGGGTGATTACCAAGTATTCCACAGGCTCTTTTCAATTTTATGAAATACTCAAGAAAAACGAGCACATTTTATAAACAGATAATGTCAAAGGAGATAAAATCTCCAACCATTCATTAATCACTTATAGGAGAGGTGTATCTGTTAAGGATCTTTTAGTACGTAGTCATTTCTCTGAGCAAGAACGAAAAATCAGGAAGGTAGCAGGTTTGTTTCCATGAGTTAACGGTAAGGCCTGTAAAAACAGTACTAGAGGCAAATAATATGACATACAGGGCCCAAAATGAAAAGGCAGAATCAGGCAGCTATTAAACTACAATTTTGATTTCACTGTGTCTTGCCTTTTGTGTCCATGCAAAAAACGCTATGTTGGAAGTGCATCCTACAAGTTAAAAAATGTATGCTCCAGCGCATGATCAGCAATAAAGATTCCATGTAACTTGTCGCTCAGCACTTCGAACAGGCACATGGAAGCAATAGTAGGGAACTTGAAGACTTTTGCATTGATTGAATGCCAGCAGCCAAAAGGGGAGGAAACTGAACCCTAAAATTGAGACATTTGGAGTCTAGCAATAGTCTCATGCTCCAAACAAAGACTCTGAATGGCCTTAATTATGATGAGAAGTTCTGGGTCCACATAGGTGATTAAATGAGTTGAAACAAGAAGGGAGGCCATGGCAACCGCAGCCCATACTGGACAATATAACTTTGTGTGTGTACTATGTTTGGACCTGGAATAATAACCATGATAGGCAGGGAACTGTGCAATACACTGTGGAATATGGTAAAAATCATAACTAATATTTTTTCATGTAAACTTTGTTTCATGATAAGCAAATGTGGTTGTAAATATCAAGCTTTGGCTAAATCAGTGAGCTGAATGGGGATAAATTAATAAAGTAAATCTATATGAATGGGACTTTAGCTAACAATGGTTGCTCAATATGGAATGTTTAAATAGTTACAGCAATGAAACATGCATATTTACTGTACAGTTTTCCCTTGCATTGGAGAGAATTTTATTTTATTAGGTATGTAATACAAAATCAAAATGACAGCCGCAATGTAATGCCCTTCTGATCATTGTGGCAGAGTAAGTCCTTCTTTTATTTTAAAGCACGAGTGAGTCACATTGCTATGTTTATGAAAGGTATCGAATCACAGGGAGTTTAAAGGGAAGCATCAGTAGGCATTCACTTACACTGAGGAAGGCCTTGTGCTTAAATGCTTCTGTTTGTTTGTTTGCAAATAAACTGAAGAACAAAGTACCCCACGAGTATCCCGCATTCTTCTGTTTTGGAAAATTGGTGGATGCCTTACGTGAGCTGCCCTCATGGAGCAGGACACCCGTTCTGTGTGAATCGGCAGAATTTGGGCAGATTAATAGATAGATAGATAAATAGATAGCTAGATAGATAGATAGATAGATAGATAGATAGATAGATAGATAGATAGATAGATAGATAGATAGATAGATAGATAGATAGATAGATAAGGAAATGTGCACACATCAAACAATAGAAATTCAGCTGTTATAGTTAGAATAATTTCAAGTAAATATAACTTGTAACTTGTACTGCAAATGTTGCATTGATATTTACTGATGTAATACCGGGGAAATTAGCAGCGCATGGCAATGGTGCGTGCTACAATTGCTTTAGTACACAAGCTATTGTTACTTGAAATAACTCTAATTATAACAGCTGAATTTCTACGGTTTTGTGCATGTAAATTCTAATCCTAACTATAACGCCCCTGTTACCTTTATTTTTTTAAGTTAATTTATATGTTTTTTTAATGTTATTTCCTAACTATAACATTCCTCTAACTTATGGGGGTCATTACAACATTGGCAGTAAAAGGCGCATACCGCCGTGCAGAAGACTGCCAATACACCGCCGCGGCCGCGGCATTCCGCCACAGCTATTATGACACACATCTTGGAATCCGCCAAAATTCAGACACCCACACAACACCGCCACACCAAAGGTCAGTGATAAACTGTCGGAAACAAATCCTCCACCTCCACGCCAACAGAAACACGCCCATGCTATTACGACCCACGAATCCACGCAGCAATCTTTCAACCGCGGTATTCCATTGGCGGTACACACCGCCGCGCTCAAAATACACACACATCTCCAAAACACCGCCACATTGGACAATTCAAAATACACACACCTGATACACATACAAACAACACTCCCACACACCAAACACAATATAAAACACACACCCACATCACCCACAAACCCCTACGACCAAAAATTAGACACAAAGGCGACAGAGAGAGAGAGCACAGAATAGACAACCCCACTACACAGAGGCACACAACACCATCACCCACACAACATCCACGCACAAAACACCACACACCAATACACTCACCACACTCATCACCACATACACCACCCCACACATCACCCACACCACCCCATGGCACGCCAAAGACACCCCCGCTTCTCCGAGGAGGAGCTCAGGGTCATGGTGGAGGAAATCGTCCGGGTAGAGCCACAGCTATTTGGCTCACAGGTACAGCACACATCAATAGCCAGGAAGATGGAGTTATGGCGCAGAATGGTGGACAGGGTGAACGCCGTGGAACAGCACCCAAGAAATAGGGAGGACATCAGGAAGAGGTGGAACGACCTACGGAGGAAGGTGCGTTCAACGGTCTCCAGGCACAATATCACGGTAAAGCGGACTGGCGGCGGACCCCCACCTCCTCCCCCACAACTGACAACATGGGAGGAGCAAGTCTTGACCATCTTGCATCCTGAGGGCCTCGCAGGAGGCGGTGGAGGATGGGAGACTGGTAAGTCAAATCTTAACTATCATATCCCCCACCCTACCTGCATGCTATCACACACCCCCTCCCTCCCCCTCCCCTATCACTGCAACTCCTTACTAATCTACCCATGACACCAACCACCCATCCCAACACCAAGCCCTGCATGACACAACTAAGCATGGACACCCCTCACTAAAGCATGCCCACTGCACATACCCAGAACACCCCCCCAACCATCACCACACAAACTCACACACATGAATGCATACACTGGGGTACACAAACACCCACCCATTGCACACCATTACACACACACATGCAATAATCATGCTCTTATGCCCCTGCAGGAACCCGAAGGACCATCACCACACCAGAGGGTCCAGACAACACCACTCCACCCCCAGAAGAGGCCCACAGTGACGAGAGCAGCTCTGCCCTACTGGATCCTGATGACCAGCCTGGACCATCGTGGGCCTCAGGACAGACGGTTCCCCTTGCACAGGCACAGCCCAACACCGACCTTCCACCCTCTGGTAACACCAGCACAGCACCCACCCAGCGGGCCCAAACCTCCCTACCCAGGACAGGTCAATCAGCGGTGTGTCCACCACTACAGGGCACCCAGGCTAACCCACCACCCCAACAACAACAGGGACCTGGGGCAGTGGTAATGGGCACACGGTCCAGGGGACGGAGGCACAGGAGCACAGGGGAACTGGGAGGGCTGCTGTGCGACAGGGGGCGGACAGGCCAAGGAAACCCACTCTCCACGAGGCCCTCTCCTCCATCATAGGAGCATACCACCATTCCCAGGAGACGATGGCGAAGGTTCTGGAAAAGTTGCAGGAGACCCTGCGCCTGCAGGATTAACTGTTTTTGGGGTTCAGGGAGGAGCTCAGGACCATCATCTCCTCCCTGGGCACCATCGTAGGGGTGCTGAAGGACATACAGCAGACCTTGAGGGACACCGTGGCACTCCAAGGGGCCCCTGACACTAGCCAGGACGATGAAATGCCCACCACCTCCGCCGGCGCTAGTGGACAGGACGCCCGCCACAGGACCAACACACCAGCACCCCACCCCCTGCAGACAACAACCACCACGTAAGCAGTCCCTGAGATCCAGGAACAGGACAGAGCAAGATGGCAAGACCCCCGCCAGGAAATGACACCACCCTGATTGTCCTCCCACTGACCCACTTTGTTACCCTGTCCATACTTTAACTGCCCCAGCTCCTCTTCCTATGCCCAGATGGGCAGTGCACCTGTGAGACTAATAGACTGGACTCTGCCATGGACATTCCTCCACCATCACCCATCCTCATTTTACAACCCCCTCCCATTTCTGAGCACTTCAATAAACACCCTTGAAACACAAAACAATCTGGAGTCAGTCTGTGATTTAGTAAAAATGTATTATCAATGACAGTGTCATAATGGGTGTACCATTCTAAAGCTAACATACCTATGTCACACATCACAAGCCCTTGAAGGATGCAAGCAGTTGATACGTAGGTAACCACACCTGTGAAGCCGTAATGAAAGGGTACAACTCAGTTACCAAATGTTGACTTAAATCGAAAAACAGGATGAGGTAGACGTGTGAAAGTTAATGTAATGCTAAAAATGAAAATGTTCTCACCTGCGTGTCACTGGAAATATTGCTGTATGACTGACTCCCTGTTGTCGTTGTCTTCTTCATCAGCTTCATCCTCATCACTGTCCACAGGCTCCACAGGCTCCACAGCTTCTACAACACCGTCATCTGGATCATCCTCCTGCAGAAAAGGCACCTAGCGTCGCAATGCCAAATTATGGAGCATGGAGCAGGCAATGATGATGTCGCACACCTTCTTCGGTGAGTAGAATAGGGATCCACCTGTCATATGGAGGCACCTGAACCTGGCCTTCAGGAGGCCGAAGGTGCGTTCGATCACCCTCCTAGTCCGCCCATGGGCCTCATTGTACCGTTCCTCTGCCCTGGGATTCCTCACTGGGGTCAATAGCCACGAAAGGTTGGGGTAACCAGAGTCCCCCAAAAGCCATACACGGTGCCTCTGGAGTTGACCCATCATATCAGGGATGCTGCTATTCCGCAGGATGTAGGCGTCATGCACTGAGCCAGGGAACATACCATTTACCTGCGAGATGTACTGGTCTGTCAATCATACCATCTGTACATTCATGGAATGATAACTCTTCCTGTTCCTGTACACCTGTTCACTCCTGTGGGGGGGGACCAGAGCTACATGGGTCCCATCAATAGCACCTATGACGTTGGGGATATGTCCAAGGGCATAGAAGTCACCTTTCACTGTAGGCAAATCCTCCACCTCAGGGAAAATGATGTAGCTACTTACGTGTTTCAGCAGGGCAGCCAACACTCTGGACAAGACGTTGGAAAACATATGCTGGGACATCCCTGATGCCATGGCCACTGTTGTCTGAAAAGACCCACTTGCAAGGAAATGGAGCACTGACAGCACGTCAGGGGGGGTTCCAGTCGGATGGCGGATTGGTGACATCAGGTCTGGCTCCAACTGGGTACATAGTTCCTGGATTGTGGCACGGTCAAACCGGTAGATTACGATGACATGTTGCTCTTACATTGTCCGCAGGTCCACCAGCGGTCGGTACACCGGAGGATTCCGCCATCTTCTCATATGTCCCAGCAGAAGGTGCCTACGAAGGACAACAGCGAAGAACCAGTCATTATTCCTCCAGGTATGTACCCACAGTCACACACAAGTCTACACCACTCACATAACCCTTCCTGTATGTGTGTTGAGTGTAGGCCTAGCTATGTGTGACGCAGTATGAAATGAAGCCATGTGGGCCCCTGAAATGGCGGCTTCCTGACCTCTAAACTGGGACAATGGGATTGTGGGGTAACTGCGCTGGCGTTACACACCGTCGCGGTAGGTGGTCGTAAACCGCGGCGCAATTCTGCATTAGTTAACATTGGACCCTATGGGTCCCAGGAGCCAATGAACCGGTGCGCCGGCGGTGATGATGCGCACCGCCGCGGACGTCACCGCCACGGACGTCACCGCCATTTTCTATCTGTTCAATCACTACATACCTGACCTTCAACAGGAGAGGACCTACACTGCAAGTGCTGCTGTGACCTCGGTCTGGAAGCGACGATGGCTGCTGCGTCTGGGGAAAGGGCCCATGCCTTCACTGCACAGGAGTTGGAGAAACTGGTAGACGGGGTCCTCCCCCAGTACATGCTACTCTACGGTCCTCCAGACCAACAGGTTAGTACACAGGGAGCACGTTGTATGGGCTAGGCCTGGGTGGAGAGGGCTGGTTGGAAGAGGGAAGGGGGCAGAGTCCATAGAACATTAATGCATGGGAATGAATGGGCCACATGGCCAGAGTAGGGAGGGGGCCACTCACAACGACGGTGCAGTTGGTAATGACTGTTCCTCTTTCCTTGTGCATGTCATGTAGGTCAGCGCCCACCAGAAGAGGGACATTTGGAGTGCCATCCCCAAGGAGGTCCGGACCCTGGGGGCCCACCAGAGACGGGGCACCCACTGCCGTAAGAGATGGGAGGACATTCGCCGCTGCAGCAAGAAGACGGCGGAGGCTCAGCTGGGGATGGCCTCCCAACGTGGGAGGGGTGCCCGTCGCACCATGACCCCCCTGATGTTCCGGATCCTGGCGGTGGCCTACCCGGAGTTGGATGGGCGCTTGAGGGCATCACAGCAGACACAAGGAGGTGAGTACAACCTCATTCTGCTGACTTTGCATGCAGTGGAGGTGTCTGGGTGGGGGAGGTGGGCTGTGGGTGTCCCTAGGCCAGGGCGAGTTAGGTAGGCAAGGCCCCTCCGTAATGCAGCCCATGTGGCACTCTACCCCACCTCAGCAGAGTGCCAAGTCGAGGTATAGTTGCCCCTGTGGCATCCATGTGCGCCGATGTCCACCATTGCCATATAGGCCATATCCCAGAAATTGCATGTGCAGAGGGCAGGAGCACGGCGTAATGCAGGGGCATCTGCGTTTGTCTTGTCCGCCAACGGTAGCGGTATGCCATGCACTAAAACCCTCTTTCTTCTGTCTCCCCCCCTTTGTCTGCTCTCCTTGTCCTTTTGTACATCAGCATCAACAGGCGGAGGTACAGTGGCACCGGAGCACGAAGGAGCTGCATCCCACATGGCCATGGAGGGCAACACCACAGACTCTGAATGCACCAGTGGGACGGAGGGCGAGGGGAGCTTCATGTCGGCCACTGGATCACCAAGCAGCGACACGGACTCGTTCGACGATGGGAGCTCCCTTGTGGTGGCGGCACCATCTGTGCCCCCCACCTCCCCTACCAGCACCGCCCTCCCAGCAGACCCTCAGCGTTCGCCCTGTGCCCGCTCACCCAGGAGGGTGGGCATCACCTTCGCCCCAGGCACCTCAGGCCCTGCCCCAGTCACCCCTGCGGCCCTCAGTGAGGAGGCCATTGACCTCCTCAGGTCACTCACTGTTGGGCAGTCTACCATTGTGAATGCCATCCAGGGTGTAGAACGAGAGTTGCAACACGGTAATGCATTCTTGGAGGGCATTCATTCTGGTCAGGCTGTCCTTCAGCGAACCCTGCAATCTTAGGCCTCAGCACTGATGGCAGCAATTGTCCCTGTGTCTAGCCTCCCCCCTCCAACTTCCTCCACCCAGACCCAATCTCCTGTACCCCAGCCCATCCCAAGCACACCTACAGACCAGCATGCACACAAGTCAACACACCCAAGTAGCTCAAGCAAACATAGGCACCACACACACCACAAGCACTCACGCAAGCCTCACCCACATACAGACACAACAACATCCACTACCTCCACTGCGTCCCCCTCCTCCTCTTCTCCCTCCTCCCTCCCAGTGTCGTCTACACTCTCACCTGCATGCACTACATCTACAGCCACTAGGACTCGCAGCAGTACACCCAGCAACACACCCCGCTCACCTGCACTCACCACCTCCACTGCCATTTACACGTCCCCTGTGTCCTCTCCCAGTGTGTCTGTGACACCCCCTCCCAAAGTACACAAACGCCGGCAATCACTCATCCAACATCCATCCACCTCACGACAGCCTCCAGTACCTGCACCCAAAACACCTAAAGTGACACCTCCGATAACCACCTCCTCTTCCTTCACTCCCAGACCCCCTCCAGCTACCCATCCCAGTGTTCGTCAGAAACTGTCCCTCTGTAAAGTTGACCTTTTTGCCCCCACCCCACCCCCTCCAATTCATCAGTCCCATCGTAGCGCCTCAGCCAAAAAGCCTCCAATACCAGTGGTGCCTGTTCAAGGTTTTTGGAGTGCACCGGCCACCAGGGCAGGCAGTAGGACCCGGAGCCAAGGCACTGGCAGCCCACCCCCTGTAAAGGCAATAAAATTGGAGAGTGGACGACGGGACCGTGTTACGACTCCAGATGGGAAAACAACTGACATGGGTTCCAAGGGGATTGGAGAGTCAGCTGTGACTCCACCAAAGGTGGGGAAGGGCCAAAGGAAGTCTGCCCAGCCTGTTGTGAGTGTCACGGCGGAGAAGTGCGCCATCATTTCCGGCGGTCGAGACACAACCGCCAGCACCGTCGTTACTGGTCCAGAGACCACCGCCATAGTCACAGCCCAGGAGGGCCCCACTATCGTCACTGGTCCGGAGACCACCACCAGAGTCACAGCCCAGGAGGGCCCAAGTATCGTCACTGGTCAGGAGACCACCGCCACCGCCGGAGTCAGTGCCCAGGAGGGCCCCACTATCGTCACTGGCCCAGAGACCACCGCCATAGTCACAGCCCAGGAGGGCCCCACTATAGTCACTGGTCCGGAGACCACCTCCAGAGTCACAGCCCAGGAGGGCCCAAGTATCGTCACTGGTCAGGAGACCACCGCCACCGCCGGAGTCAGTGCAGAGGATGGGCCTCACTATTGTCACTGGTCCAGAGACCACCGCCAGAGTCACAGCCCAGGAGGGCCCCACTATCGTCACTGGTCAGGAGACCACCGCCAGAGTCACAGCCCAGGAGGGCCCAGGTATCGTCACTGGTCAGGAGACCACCGCCAGAGTCACAGCCCAGGAGGGCCTAAGTATCGTCACTGGTCAGGAGACCACCGCCACCGCCGGAGTCAGTGCCCAGGAGGGCCCCTCTATCGTCACTGGTCAGGAGACCACCGCCACCACCGGAGTCAGTGCCCTGGAGGGCTCCGGCTGCCACAGCCCCGCTGGGCAATGATGAAACGTCATGCCACACACCAATGTCCTTATCAGAACCGCCATGGCAAAGCACCGCTGAACTGTCCTGAACCGCCATGTCAAAGCACCGCTGAACAGGGCAAAGACCACCATGTCAATGCACCCCTGAACAGGGCAAAGACCGCCATGGCAAAGCACCGCTGAACAGGGCACAGACCGCCATGCCAAAGCACGCTGAACTGTCCTGAACGGCCATGTCAAAGCACCGCTGAACAGGGCACAGACCGCCATGGCAAAGCACCGCTGAACTGTCCTGAACCGCCATGTCAAAGCACCGCTGAACAGGGCAAAGACCGCCATGTCAAAGCACCGCTGAACAGGGCAAAGACTGCCATGTCAATGCACCGCTGAACAGTGGAAAGACCGCCATGGCAAAGCACCGCTGAACAGAGCAATGCACCGTGTAGGAATGAATGGCAAGCCACATCAGGCATCCTTATCCCATGTGCAGCTGGGACAGTGACAGGACAAGACCTTTCACAGGGAGACTCATCCAGTCTGGGCACCAGTCCCCCCCAGTACCAGTAGAGACCTGCATCTGAGTGACTGTGGCTTTGCACTCCCCAGGATGGCACAGTGGGCAAACCACCCACTGTATAGACTTGAGAGACTGTGGCTTTGCACTCCCCAGGATGGCACAGTGGGCAAACCACCCACTGTAGAGACTTGAGAGACTGTGGCTTTGCACTCCCCAGGATGGCACAGTGGGCAAACCACCCACTGTATGAACTTGAGAGACTGTGGCTTTGCACTCCCCAGGATGGCACAGTGGGCAAACCACCCATAGACTTGAGAGATTGTGGCTTTGCACTCCCCAGGATGGCACATTGGGCAAACCACCCACTGTAGAGACTTGAGAGACTGTGGCTTTGCACTCCCCAGGATGGCACAGTGGGCAAACCACCCACTGTAGAGACTTGAGAGACTGTGGCTTTGCACTCCCCAGGATACATCAATGGGCATGGAGCCCCGTTGTGGATCTGGCTTTCCAGTCATCCGGCTGAGGTGCCCCCCCTTCCCTTCCCCCTGAGGTGCCTGTAGTATTTCTATCTGATGCCCCGGCAGTGTTCTCTCCGGTTGTGGTCAGGTATCGTTTGTGGGCCTCGCCCATGTATTTTTGGACTGATGGTGCACGGACATTGTTATGTACATATCTGCACTACTTCTCGTCTTGTATATAATTATGACTGATTTTCAAATATATATCTGTATATTTTTGTATGACATGTATATTGGCACATTACATTGTTTGACCGATTTTCGCTTTGTGTATTCATTCTTCCGGGGGGATTGTGGGTTGTTACTGTGATTTTTGTGAATGCATTGGTGTGTATGTTGTAATATGCGAGGGTGGGGGTGGGGGTGTTTGGTGTGTGTCCCCCTAACTTTTGCCTCCCCCATGTCGTAGGTGCAGTACTCACCGTTGTCTGCGGCGCCTACGTAGCTGTTGGTCGTAGAAGAGCAGAAACACAAGCGCAGGGAGTATTTGGAGTTCCGGCTCAATGGATTTTGTGAGCGTTTTCCCATAGCAAAAGCTGTTTCCGCCGTGTTTTTATCCACGGTGATCCACCCCGGAAAAGGTGGCGGATTGGCGGGTTGTAATACTGTGGGCGGTACATTGTCTTCCGCCTGTCTGTTGGCGGTGCCCGCTTTGCTGCTTGTCTGTACCGCCGTGGCGGGCGAAGTGTTAACGTGGCTGTCTTTGTTGGCGGTTTCCGCCAGGGTCATAATTCCCTTTTTTTGTCCTCCGGACTGTTTGCAGTATTTCCGCTGCTTTAACACCGTCCATCAGGGTTGTAATGACCACCTATGTTTTTTAAGTGAATCTGTGTGCATCTAACCCCAACTGTGACGGAACAGCAAGGAAAAAACACACAAAAAATGGGGAAAAAGCAAGGAGAAAGCAGTTCAAACTAGAAAAAAGCAAGTAGTAGGTACACAAAAAATGGAGAAGAAAAGCAAGGACAAAGCGGTGAGAACAAGGGAAAAGCAAGGAGAAAGCACACAAAATAGGGGGAAGAAACAAGGACAAAGTAGTGAAAATGAGGGGAAAGCAAAAACAATTAGACGAAAAAGCAAGGTGAAAGCAGTCAGAACAAGGTAATAGCAATGAGAAGGCACTCCAAAATGGGTGAAAAAGTAAGAAGAAAGCAGTGAGAATGATTGAAAATCAAGGAGAAGGCACACAAAAAACAAAGGTGAAGTAAGCAGAAAGCGGGGAAAATGAGGGAAAAGCAAGGCGCAGGCACACAAAGAATGGGGGGAAAACCGAGAAATAAGCTGTTAAAATGAGGGAAAAGCAAGGAGAAGACACATAAAAAAACAGGATAAAAAGCAAGGCGAACAGTGAAAATGAGGGAAAAGCAAGAAGAAGGCACTCAATAAATAAAGGAAAAAACAAGGAGAAAACAGTGAAAATGAGGGAAAAGCAAGACACAGGCACACAAAATACATGGGGAAAAAGCAGAGAGAAAGCTGTGAAAATGAGGGAAACGCAAGGTATGGGCCCACAAAAAACAAGGGAAAAAGCAAGGAGAATACAGTGAAAATTAGGGAAAAGCAAGGAAAGGACAGACACAATATGGATGAAAAAGTGACTTGGAAGCCATGAAAAATGAGGGACAGCTAGGAGAAGGCACTCAGAAAACAAGGAAAACGCAAGGAGAAATCAGGAGCAAGAGCAATGCAGCAGCACAAGAGCTAGGTGTATTTCCGTCCTGCGGCTAAGGCTGTGGTCATGTCTAAAATTTCTAGGTGAAATTGCATGGGGAATATGTGTTTTGGTACACCCCCTTTTTCTCAGTTCCCCCTTTGACAAATCACGCCCAATCTTTATATATATGGTAGTAGACACTTTGTAGTTATAGTTAGGATTCCCAGAGAGAGAAATCTCTTAGATATTTGCTTGCTAATAACTTTTCCACTGTTTCACAAATCTCCACAAAGCTTTGCAGCACTATATATTTTTATACATTGGCTGATGATGTAAAGTTCTATGGTGATTATTAAGGGGATGCAAAAATAAAAGGAGGGGTTCCCAAAAACTTGTTTTTCCACTAATGCATTTTTCACAGACTATTTACTCAGGTGTATCGCCAAAATGGCTGAACCGATTTTGATGACATTTTGGGCCTCATTACAACCCTGTTTTGGCGATTGTACCGCCAACAGGCTGGCAGTACAATTTTGCCGATTACGACTGCCGCAGCGCTGTGCAGGGGATTATGAGTCCCCTTCCCGCCAGCCTTCCTACCACCATGGAAAGGCTGGGGGGAAGGAGAGTCACAGGGCCCCCTGGCACAGCCCCACACTGCTTTTCACTGTCTGCACCAGCAGACAGTGAAAAGCGCAACGGGTGCAGCTGCACCCGTCGCACGGCCGCACACTGCCGGCTCCATTAGGAGCCGGCTCCCATGTTGCGGCCGACATCCATGCTGGGCCGGCGGGTGTAAACTCTGTTTCTGCCCGCCAGCCCAGCGGGGATGTCAAAATGGGCACAGGGGTTACACCTTGGCGGGTGGCAAGGTTGTAATGAGGCCCTTTGTCAGTAACATAGATCATGGGGTGAAAAGGTTCCTTTTTGGTATTTTATGTGAATTGGTTCAGTAATTCTAAAGTTATAAGGGATAAAAACCTGGTGATATATTGGGTTTCTGCACTCTATTCTGCACCACTGTATCCCACTGCATTCTATGCCACTGTACTCTGCCCTCCTGCACTCTACTATGGACCACTCTACTGTATGTCTCTGCAATCTAAGCATAGTACTCTGCATCACTCTATTTTTCACTACTTTGCTCTTTATCATCCCACTCTGTCAATGTACTATATGCCACTGCAGTTTATGCCACTACACTATACTCTGCACCACTCTATGCCACTGCCACCCTAATGGACTCTACTCTGCACCACTCTATGCCACTCTACCTTATTTTACACCACTCTACTCTACACCACTGCACTCAGCTGCACTTTATCATACTGCCCTCTATACCTTTGTATTCTACTCAGGACCACTCTACTCTATGCCATTGAACTGTATGCCACTGCACTTTACAACATTGTACTCTACTCTGCACCATTCTATTCCATGCCACTGCACTCTACTCAGCGCCACTCTGTGTCATTGCATTCTACATCATTCTACTCAGTGCCACTGCACTCTATGAAACTCTACACTACACCACTATATGCCACTGCACTCTACACATCACCACTCTACTCTGCACCACTCAATGCCACTCCACTCTGTGCCACTTCATTCTACTCAACATGACTGTACTGTATGCCACTTTGCATCACACCACTGTATTCCACTCAGCCCCACTCTACAGTATGTCACTGCACGCTACACCACTGCGCTCTAATGTGCAGCACTCTACACCACTCCATTCTACTGTACTCCACTCTACTCTACACCACTGCACTCTACTCTCTAACACTCTACTCTATTCCACTGCACTCTACTCCACTGCACTCTTCACCACTGCAATTTACTCTGCACTACTGCAATTAATGCCACTGTACTATACTCTGTAACACTACACTCTATGCCACTGCACTCTATACCATTCCACTCTTATCTATTGCACTGTTCTCTATGCCAGTGGTTCCCAACCTGTGGTCCGGGGACCCCCGGGGGTCCACAAAGTCTCCTTAGGGGGTCCGTGACTGCCTAGAAAATTAATAATATTAACAGATTAATAAAGTGTATATAAATAAAGTGGATAAATGTACAACAGAACATTTTAAAATGTATTGTAAATGTCAAAGAATTTGAAACTGGAGGCTAAAAATGACATTAGTATTCGCATTTTGATTCGTGGGAGCAGTGCAGGCAATTCAAACAGAATACATAGTATGGATCATGTGTGGCTTCAGTTGAATTTAGAAAAGCTCCAACCTTTCTATTAAAATACATTTTTAAATGTTTATATTCGTTTGCAAATTAAAAGAAAATTGTGTTGTCATTTGGGTAAGTGTTTGATGGAATTTGTGCTTCTGTATTTCTTTATGTATTGCTTTGTGGTTCAAATCATTACAATGTTTAGGCCTTGGTCCCCAGCGTCCAGTAATGACTAAGTGGGAGGGTCCCCGGATTCCAATAATTTTTCAGTGGGGTCCCTGGGTTTCAGTATTGTTAAAGTGGGGGTCCACAGAAGTCAAAAGGCTGGGAACCACTGCTCTACGCCACTCTGCTCCATGCCACACCACTCTTCCACACTCCACTCCACGCGATGCCACTCTACTCTATGCCCCTCAACTGTACACCATTCTACTCTAAGACACTCTGCTTTACCCACTTCACTTTACACTGCTCTACTCTACGCCACTCTTTCCTATGCCACTCTACTCTATGCCACTGTTCTCCGTGCCACTCTATGTCACTCCAAGCCACTCTACTCCAATCTAGGCCACTGTACTCCAGTCTACTGTATTCTACTTATGTCTATGCAACTTCAGCCTGCACCACTCTACTCTCTACTACACTACTGTACGCCATGCCTCTCCACCCTATACAGTGTTGCTCTACACTACTCTATTGCAAGCAACTCCACACAATGCCACTTTACTCTACATCACTCTACAATATACCACTCTACTCTAGCCCACTCCATTCTACCCCAATTCACTCTACACCACTCTACTATATGCCACTCTATTCTTCAGCACTCTACACTATGCCACTCTACAAATGCCACTCCAGGCCACTCTACTCCACTCTACCCCAATATACTCCAGTCTACTGTATTCTACTTATGTCTATGCCACTCTACTTTAGCCTGCACCACTCTATTCTCCATCACAATACTCTACGCCATGACACTCCACTCCACACAGCGCCACTCTACGCCACTCTATTGCAGACCACTCCACACAATGCCACTCTACTCTACTCCACTTTACTCTACATCACTCTACAATATGCCACTCTACTGTAGCCCCCTCCACTCTACCCCACTTCACTCTTCACCACTCTACTATATACCACTCTATGCCACTCTATTTTTCAGCAATCTCCTCTATGCCCTCTGCTCTACTCTACTCCAAGCCACTCTATTCCACTCCACTTTTGCCAATTTACTCCACTCTACTCTACTCCACTCAACAAGACTCTATTCCACTGCACTGTATGCCACTCTACTGTAGTGTGCACCACTCTACTTTATGATACTGCACTCTACATCACTGTACTCTATTCTTCACCACTCTTCCCTATGCCACTGCACTGTACACCACTGCACTCTACACCACTGCAATCTGAGAATGCTTCTACACACCAGTCTACACCACTACACTCTATGCCAATGCACTCTATGCCATTGCACTCTATGATTTTCCACTGCACTCTACACCACTCCACCATACTTTGCACCACTCTACCCTACTGCACTTTGCAGCACTCTGCTCAGCATCACTCTACCCTACACCACTGCACTCTCCACCACTTTTCCTTATGCTATTGTACACTACTCTGTGCCACTGCAGTCTACAGGACTCACCTGTACTTTGCACCCTTCTAATCTAGGCCACTGCACTCTACACCACTGTATTCAATGCCACTGCGCTGTACGCCCCTGTACTCTATGCCACTGTGCTGTACACCACTCTACTCTATGCCCCCCACTGTATGCCACTCTTCTCCATTGTACGACTCACTACATCAAGCAACTTCACTCTACTGTGCGCACACCACTCCAGCTTATAACATGGCATCCCACTCTATTGAATGACACACCACTCCACTGTGCCACAAACCACTCCACTCCAGTCTACCACAGTCTACAACACACCACTCCACTCTACTCTATGACACACTCTGACACGGTTCCAATGGGTTTAGTGAGACTGTGTATATTGCAACAAGAGCTTCACAATTTAGAGACTTAGGGCCTGATTTATAGTTTAGTGTAAGGGTTTCTCCGTCAAGAACATGACGGATATCCTGTCCGCTGTATTACAAGTTCCATAGGCTATACTTAAATCGTAGTATTGCAGATGGGATATCTGTCACGTTTGTGACAGGGTAACCACTCCACCAAGCTCTAAATCAGGCCCTTAGACTACACATATCATCAGTAAATGTTGGTTTGTATTGGCTAGCTCACAGTACCACATCTGACCCTTAATCCTACCAGGCTAATAGATGTTATTGATAACCTCAAATATTACCACTCTGATTCCTAGGGAATTCATGGAAATAGATCTGACCCTTTTGGTTTGTTTCTGTTGCATGCCCAAGGTAAAGACAAGGAAGATACAAAAATGAATTTTCAAAACATTTATTGAAATAATCCTATCATTGGTCTTAAGTGTCAGGAAGCCGGTGTAAGTGTGCAGGCTGTCTTCCTTAACAGGATGAAGGCCAGAGTCAGCAGGGCTACATCTCAGTCACAGTTCACAGCGGTTCCATGATAATCTCAGAATGAAGTCCTCCTCTCTTTGATCGTCGCATGCTGTTTATATAATAAATCACTTTCCTTAAAAGCAATGTGACAGAGGTACAAAGCATCTACTTTGGTTTGAGTAGCATAAATGGGTTGTCTCCTAAAAAGAACAGAAAAAAGAAAACAAGGGCATTGCATTCTGATTGTAAGGCCCTAGACTGAATGTGCAGACTACAGGGTGACAATGCCTACCAAGAATAAATGTGTATGCAGCACATCCTCATGTTAGTGGAAAAATGTGTAAAAAGTCAACATTACAAAAAGCTGAAATCTAAAATGAAGAGTATGCATGGGCATATGCAACAACGCCACTCTACTCAATGACAAGCCACTCTACTTTACCTCGTACCACTCCAGCCATGGACATGGACATGCCACTCCACTCAATTGTATGACATGCCACTCCACTGTACCACACGCCTTGCCACTACACTGTCTACCACTCTACTCTATGACATTGTGCGACTCGCCACTCCACTCTATTACAAGCCACTCCACTTAACAACCCACAACTCCACTCAATGACATGACACTCCATTCAGTGAAACAACTCTCCACTCAACGACATCCCACCCCACTCTATGACACACTAACTCCACATCCTGCCACTCCACTCAGCTCTAAGACACGCCACTCCACTCTATGACATGGTGCTTCACTCTAACCTTTCCACTCTAAGGCACTGTGCAACACACATACTCTATGACTCACCAGTACACTCTACTTCACAACATGCTGCTCCACTCTATGATACTCCACTTGTCAACACTCTACTCCACTCTGTCCTACTCCACTCTAAGCCACTCAACGCCATTTCACTCTACTCTGTGACACGCAACTCCACTCTATCAATCAATCAATCATTGAATTTGTAAAGCGCGCTACGTACCGTGAGGGTTTCAAGGCGCTGTGGGGGTGGGGGGTAGGGTGGAGCAGGTGTTACTGGTCGAAGAACCAGGTCTTGAGGAGTCTTCTGAAGGTGAGTAGGTCTTGGGTCTGTCGCAGGTTGGTGGGGAGGGTGTTCCAGGTTTTGGCGGCGAGGTATGAGAAGGATCTGCGGTCGGAGGTCTTTCTTCGGATGCGGGGGACGGCGTTTTGGATACGTTGGAGGCGTAGTATGTCTTTTGCTGGGATGCCTGTATAGAGTGCGTTGCCGTAGTCCAGCCTGCTGCTGACGAGGTCCTGTGTCACTGTTCTTCTTGTTTCTGTTGGGATCCACTTGTAGATTCTGCGGAGCACGTGGAGTGTGATGTAGCAGGAGGAGGAAACAGGGTTGATCTGTTTAGACAAGGTGAGGGATGAGTCGAGGATGAAGCCCAGGTTGCGAGCGTGGTCAGACGGTGTCGGCGGGGTTCCTAGTGTGGTGGGCCACCAGGAGTCGTCCCAGGCGGAGGGGGTGGGTCCGAGGATGAGGACCTCCGTCTTGTCCGAGTTCAGTTTCAGACGTCTGTTTCTCATCCATTCGGCGATGGATTTCATTCCCTCGTGGAGGTTGGTTTTGGCGGTGTGGGGGTCTTTGGTGAGTGAGAGGATGAGCTGGGTGTCGTCGGCGTAGGTGAGAATGTTGAGGTTGTGTTGTTGGGCCACTTGAGCGAGGGGGGCTATGTAGATGTTGAACAGCGTCAGGCTGAGGGATGAGCCTTGGGGGACGCAGCAGATGATTTTGTGGGCTTCGGAGCGGAAGGGGGGGAGGTGGACTCTCTGGGTTCTGCCGGAGAGGAATGAGGCGATCCAGTCGAGGGCTTTACCATGAATTCCGGTTTCGTGGAGGCGTGATTTCAGGGTGCAGTGGCAGACTGTGTCGAAGGCGGCAGATAGGTCCAGAAGGATAAGGGCTGATGTTTCACCGTTGTCCATTTGGCGTCTGATGTCATCTGTGGCGGCGAGAAGGGCGGTTTCTGTGCTGTGTTTTCGTCTGAAGCCGGACTGGGAGGGGTCAAGTATGCCGTTGTCTTCGAGGTGGCTGGTTAGTTGTGTGTTGACGATTTTTTCAATCACCTTTGCTGGGAAAGGGAGCAGGGAGATGGGTCGGAAGTTCTTGAGGTCGTTGGGGTCTGCTTTGGGCTTCTTGAGGAGGGTGCGGATTTTGTTGTGTTTCCATTTTTCAGGAAATGTCGCTGTTTCGAAGGAGATGTTGATGACCTTCCGTAGTTGGGGGGCGATGGTGGAGTCGGCTTTGTTATATACGTGGTGGGGGCAGGGGTCTGACGGAGATCCTGAGTGGATGGAGTTCATGACCATGCGTGTCTCTGTGTCGTTCACGTTGGTCCAGGAGGTCAGGTGGTTTGCACAGGTGGAGTGTTCGGGGGTGGGGTCTGGCGTGGGAGTGGCATCAAAGCTGTTGTCGATGTCGTTGATCTTCCGGTGGAAGAAGGTGGACAGTGCGTTGCAGAGTTGTTGGGATGGATGGATGTCGTTGATGTTGGCGCTGGGGTTGGAGAGCTCTTTCACGATGCTGAAGAGCTCTTTGCTGTGCGTTGTTGTCCAGGCAGTCTTTGAAGTGGGATCGTTTGGCATGTCTGATGAGTTGGTGGTGCTTGCGGGTGGCGTCCTTGTGGGCTGTGAGGCTGTCAGGTGTGCATTTGACATGCCTCTCCACTTTAAGCCACTATACTCTACCCCACTGCACTCTATGGCCTACACTCTAACACACTGTATGACATACCACTCTATTATACACCACTCCACCCTACTCCACTCTATTCTACTCTTCTCTGCTCTGCTCAACTGTACTCTACTCTACTGCATGCCACTCAACTCTACAACAATGTTCTGCACTCTATCCCCCTCCACTCTGCACCACTGTATTACACTCTATGACGCTCTGCGAGATGCCACTCCACTATTTCTCTATAACATCCCACTTTACTTTATGACACACCATTTCACTCTATGGCATGCCACTCCACTGTACGCCACTCCACTCCACTGTATGCCATTCCATGCCAGTTCACTCTCTGACACACCATTCCACTCTATGGCATGCCACTCCAATCTACACCTTTCCACCCTAAGACACTTCACGATACACAACTCTGACACACCTTTCCATGTCACACCACTCCACACCAGTCCACTCTAAGGCATGCCACTCCACTCTACGATACACTACTGCAATCCATGACATTCCACTTCAATCTACAACAGCCACTCCCCTCTATGGCACTCTGCTTTACACCCCTCTACTTTAAGACACTCTACGACACACCATTTTATGACACCTCACTCCACTCTAGTTTATGATACCCTACTACACTCTGTGCTACTACTCTACAACATGCCACCCCACTGTATGCCACTGTACTCTGTAGCACTCAACTCTACACCACTCCACTCCATGCCACATAATCTATGCCATCCCACTCTACACCTCACCATTGTATACCCTAACACTTTACACCACAACATTCTATGCCACAAGACTCTACATCATGACACTCTATATCACAACAATGTATAACACTACACTCTACAACACTCCACTATATGCCACTACACTCTACTCCACTTTATGAAGCTCCACTCTATGGCACTATACTCTAAGACATTGTTCTTCATTGTACTCTATGATGCTCCTCTCAACAACACTCACACCAATGGCACTCTACTCTATGATCTGAAATGCATTTTTATTTAAAAAAATGAAATTCAATGAAAAAAACTAAGGTTAAAGATGTGTTATATTAGGATACTTAATTTATTATTTCTATACAAAACAAAACAAAACTCGAAACACTATAAATTCTAAAGCTATAGTTAGAAATTAAAGTTGTGTTGTGAACTCACTAGGCAGACTACTTGAACTATAGGCTATAACTTGCCCTACTACCATACCCCTTCATATTACATCAGTGATACCACATTAAGTTATAGCATTCATAGCAAAGCTAATGGCATCTGAAATGCCATCAGTTTTAAGAATACTGTGCACGGTAGCAGGGCAAGTTATAGTTAACGTAGTCTGCCTAGCGAGTTCACAACACTCTATGGAGATGTGCGAATTATAGTAAGTTTTGGCTGTGTTGTAAATTATAACGTTAAGTTATAACTATAACTTTAGAATTTCTAATGTTTATGTAGGTAAAGTTCATTTTGTAAAGAAATATATATTTATATATATATGCATAAATATGTATAGATATATATTCATAAAAAGATTAAAGTGTTACAGTGATGTTATAGCTAGGGGAAAATATGAGTGTGAACATAACATTTTAAACTAAAAAAACACAAAATTCACTAGTTTTAGTGAACTGAAGTAGTTCAAACACTAACTTACACCTTTCACAGTGTTGTAATTTCAAATGTCATCAGTGATGGATCAATGATGTTACAAAACTATTTCCTGAGTTATGTAATATGTGAGGTTATAAGCAGTGCATGGTGAAAGTGCAAATTATAGCTACTTGACTGGAAAGCAAGATATTATTACATGCAAAACTGTTACATCACTTTAACCTTTGCTTTTGCACTTAATTTGTTGGGTTTTAATTTAAAGTACAATTTTATTACTATATGTAACTGCAAACCCACTGCTACACAGGGCCATGTATGGTGCTTGGCATCGGGTCGGCTACTGAGCCTGGTCCACAGCCAGGATCTTTGCCCAAAGTCTCACGGACAGCTAACCGCCTAAACCATAGTTTTCATACGCTAACTACTACAGGATATTTTGGGAAGCGATACAGGATAAAACAGTTGAACGGAATTACACCAAATTTGGCAGATAGTTTGAACTTTACTCAGAAAGCATGCCATTTATCATTGGTGTAAATATGTTCAATTTAGCAACAAAAAAAGGGGACCCAGAGCTCTTAAAGGTCAAGCATACATGCCCCCGCCTCAATATAACTAAAGATAAGTACACAGTTCCTACTGGACACAGAAAGAACATGTGCAGGAGGTAGCCCCTTTTAGGAGCAAAAGCCCTCATACACCCCGGAGGGTGTCATGCTTATCATCAGACAGCTCCATATTGGGTGGGCACTGCAATGCCCAATCGGACCAGTAGAAGGCCTCTTTACTAGATATCTTTTTTAAATTGCTGATGTGGATGCTGAGGTGCATAGAAAGTGTAGTGTTTAGAGGGTGAGTAGATTGGTGCAGTCAAAATTAGAAATGACTATGGGTGATCTAGATTTTTTTTTATTATGCAGTCACCTCTGTCAAGATTAAAAAACAAAAGACAAGTCAGTAATGGACAGTATGATCCTTCTGACTTAAATGTGTAGATAAAAAACGGTAACATGTTTCTTGCCTATTTTAATGTCCTACAAGGATCAGGCAATTCTTCAGGACCAAAAACATCCTGCTCATTAAAAAAAAAAAAGATTTACATCATTTTTATTTACTTTTTTTTAAACACATCTAATTTTCCTTTAAAGAAAATGAGCTGCATTAAAAAAGCTGCTTTTTTGAAAAACAATCACAGACTCAGTGGTCTTCTGACCCCAGCAGACGATCATGCCTGTGAATGTAACAAATTGTAGTGGGTCACATTGTAAGACCTACCTCATTCATTATAATGAGCTAAGTCGAATTGTGACCCACTCCAAGCCTGCATTTTAAGAACCAACCTATTAAAACATGGGGTCTGAGCATCCTAAGCCTTAAGAAAGGGCTTTTCAACACAGATTTCTAGGCAGGAGATAATAAACTGTGATCTTAGAAGAAAGATAAGGTAATTATGGCATTACAGATTGAAAAGAAAAACAAAAGGAATGGATAATAAAAAATCATTTTGGTTTCCTGTCCTTTGGAGGCAAAATGTGCTGTGCCCTTTCCAACTCAAAGGAGTTGGCTTCCATTAATATAGAGGAAAAACTATTGTAAGCAAGGTATTTTCTAAAAATATAAAGATAGGTGGAAAGCAATCAGTTAGAGCCATTGAAAAAATAAACAAAGAAAATGAAAAAAGGATTTATTCTTCTTCGAAGATGGATGCTGCTATTAACAGAAAAATCACAGACAAGTACCAAGAGTATCCACTATGGTGATTTGTGCAGTGTTCGAAAGAAAAGGAACAATAGCACTGAACATGCTATAGTTGAAGTTGGAGAAGAAGGAGAATGTTGTGGTGTAAAGGAAGACTACTGAGAATACATTTCACAGGATCTGGATGAGTCATCCAAAAGATTCAAAATATTGAGAAGTTATAATGAAAGAGGTCAAACAGTTGAACCTATCACTGAACAATCTGAGATAAAAATATCGATGACCCATACATTCCTTGGCTAACTATATGAAGTTAAAATGAAAAAAACAATAGAACAAGATTAGCACAACGTTGCATGCAACCACCTCAATCATGTTGTTGATTTTTTAGGGGCATATTTATACTCTGTTTGCACTGAATTAGCATAATTTTGTTTTACTCTAATTCGGTGCAAAACAAACTCCATATTTATACTTTGGTGCTAGACCCATCTAGCACCAAATGTATGGAGTTAAAGTCAGTTTTTGGAAGTGGAAACCTACCTTGCCTTAAGGAGATGCAAGGTAGGTGTTCCTCTGCAAAAAATGACTCTATGGCCTTAATGCCATATTTATACTCCTGTGCAAAAATGGTGCACAGGAGGGGGTCACAAAATGGTGCCAAGCTTGCTTTGCCCCTATGTTGAACGCCTGGGTCAGGGCAGGCATTAGGGGACCTGTGGGCCTATTTCCATGGTAGAACACCATGCAATAAGCACACAGGTGCCCTCCCCAGGCCTCAGGGACACCCCACCCACACCAGACAGACAGCAGAGAATGGGGCACCCCATCCCAGGTAAGGTAAGTACAGGTAAACATTTTATTTTATTTTTTAAAGTGCCATTGGGGGCCCTGAAATTGCCCCCCTACATGGCACTGGGTGCATTGGCCATGCCCAGGGCACCCTGGTCCCTTCTGCTGCCATTGGGGTGGTGGGCTTGGCTCCTGTCTTTTCAAAGACAGGAGTCATGTGGTATGGATGTTTGTGCATCAGAAAATGACTCTAGGCAGGTTAAAGTCATTATTTTTAATTCTAACCTCCCTAACGTCATTTTTTGGTGCAAAAACCCTTCTTCCATACTGCCAGCCCAACCCGACTAAAGTCATTTTTTTTTACACTAGCCTACCCTTTGCACCGGCTTGCACAATTCAATAAATATGCTGCTCGGCTGGTACACAGAAATGGTGCAAGCCGGTGCTAAACATTTTGGTGCAAAACTGAGCTGGTGCAGTTTTGCACCAAAAAGTATAAATCAGGGCCTCAGTGTGCCAGACACCCAATTAAAACTAAAAAAGGCAAGGCACTTTCTTAAATTGGAAAAAAAATACTAAAAATTGGTCTTGAAAAGGCTTGTAAATTATGTCACAACAGATTTTCAGACATGGTTGGCCTTCTTATGAGAATGTTAGACATGTTTGAAGAGGCTGGTGATTCAGGTGGGTGCCTACATCAATTTGCTCTGTAACAGATTTCTTTGCCTCATTTTTTCCAGGATTTTTAATGCCTGCTCAAAGCAACATTCAACAGAGAGCAGGATTAAAAAAATTCCAAACAGTCACAGGTTTCTTCCAGCAAGGCGGACAATTCAGTCACAGTAGAACAACTAGAACAACTAAATATTGTGGTCAGCAAAGTGCACAGAAATCAATCGGATGTTTGACAGAGTTCAAAGGTTTCAGATTTGAGTCTCATTCAGTCCTAAAGCAAGTTGTTCTACCCCAGAATATTAATTTTTCCCAATAATAAATCTTTTGCTCCAGTTAGAAGTGCAAAACATTGGGGTGGCTCCTCCATTAGGGTGGAGGAGCATTGCCCCCCGCCAGCAGAGGCAACTACAAACCATTTACCAAAAAAACCAAAAATAATAATAAACTTGGAGAAACTGTGTTTATTATCGTTTTTGGGTAAAAGAAGTGGGACCACAGGAGTGACGAGCAGTGTGGGAGAGTGCACAGCACTACCCGTCAGAGCACATGTGTGTTTGGCCGGCTGTCTCAGGCTGGCCAAACACACATGTGCAGTAATCTCTCTCCATCTTAGCAACACAGTTCCCAGGCTGGATAGAGCCTGCACAGGCTCCCAGTCTACCTGGGAGCACCTTGGCTGGACACTCCCAACGAATCCTGATGCTGCTTTGAGCAACATCAGGATTGTCCACACGGAAGGCTGGGAGCCTGTGCCTGTAGCCTGGAGTGACGAGGGACAGAGGAGTGGCACAGAGCGGCAGCAACAGAGGAGGTAAGTGTTATTAATTTATTATTTTAAATTTAATTTCTGCTTGCGAGCTGTGATTGATTTCAGAAATGAAGAACTGAAAGTGTCTCTTTAGAAAATTGTGTTTTTCAGGGCAATCTCTTTCTGATGCAGATGAATAAAAGCAGGATATACTTCCACTCAAAAGTTTAACCAAGCTTAAAATCTACAATTTAAGATGGAATAATTACGGTTCTTAGAAGCATTCTCAGTAGTCAGGATTGGTGGAATCCTCCGGACCTGAAAGGCATAACATTGCCAATTCAGTTCATCCAAGGGATTGGTCGTTTCTTCAATTTTGTATTGCTAAGTGTGGACAACATTGCAGAAGGTGGGGATTTTACTAATGGATGTTGTTCTAGATCATGGGCGAGTGGCTGTAGCAGGCCCTTTTCTTATTTTCTCTTTCTTGTATTTTTTCTACTTCAGTTTGGAGGTGTCATGGTAGTGAACATGCTGCATACAGTTTCAATGATAAGCTTGCACAGGGAAGACACACAAATACAGAAAACACATACAGAAAACATATTAAAGAGTAAGTCAGTTGCAGTTCAGCAAAGTTACACCTACAGTTATTACAGTAGTACAATAGTCCAGCCACTGAAATAATACAATAGTCCAATCCGGTCCCATTTACTCCAGCCAAGCCTTGGAGAAAGTTACACAGCACACGTAGCCACTCACAGGCACTGAAAGAAATCAGTGGATGCAGGGAATAGTGCTATCACCTGTTATCTTTTAATGCATTTCCCCAGACTTTTTGCTTTCTGACCTCCTGTTTTGACTGTGAGCTGA
Source organism: Pleurodeles waltl (assembly GCF_031143425.1). Taxonomy (NCBI): domain Eukaryota; kingdom Metazoa; phylum Chordata; class Amphibia; order Caudata; family Salamandridae; genus Pleurodeles; species Pleurodeles waltl. The sequence continues at coordinate 1,187,710,293 of NC_090440.1, read as the reverse complement.
ACTTCGGAGACCCAAACCTGCCTTTTTATTACTTGTAAGACACCCCTAAGTTAGGCCCTTGTTAGTCCCAAGGGAAGACTGCAGTGTATTTGAAAGGTTGGACATGTACCTTAACGTTTAACATGTCCAGGTAGTGAAAAACCCTCAAATTCATTTTTCACTGTTCCAAGGACTATCTCTCTCATAAGTTAGTATGGGCATTGCTTTAAAACATCTTTTAAGTATAATTTTGAACTAGGAAAAGATAGAAATATTGAGTTTGGTGTCTCTAAACTAAATTTAAAAACACATCTTTTGGTAAAGGTGGTTTTTAAATTGCAGGTCTGAAAATGACACTTTTAGAAAGCTGCCATTTTCTTACTTTGACCATCCTGTGCCTTAGCCTGCCTCCAGTCCACGTTGGATCTGCGTAGGATTAGGTGGCAGCTACATCTGTGCATTCCATCAAGACAGCCATAAAACACAGGACTCTCCACTGCCCATGCATTCCAACTGCCTACCGGTGGGTCTTCCTGGGCAGGAAGGGTGGAGGGGCTTTCACTCTCAAAGATGAGGCATATACCAAGTGCAGATTTGTGGATTCTGGCCTCTCTGTGGAATAGTCTCAGTCAAAATAATTTTCCTTTTCTCTAAATCAAGATTGGACCAGTTCCAGTCTCTACAAATAGTAGTTTTAAGCGATCGATTAGCATCGGAAATCTCCAATTCCAAAGGAATCAAATAGTGATCCGACCATAATAAAGAGTAAGGGACTGAAACTTATAAAAATGGATAATTTGAAAAATAGGATCAATAAGCTGTTCCTTTATATGAGTAGGCCCTTTAACTCTTTGTGGCTGATGAATGGGTGTGAGATTTTGCAGCAGTCTAGTTGCCTGCGTATCCGTAGATTCTTTAAAACAAAGACAAAATAACCCAAGGCCTTCTAATAGGGTTTCTTGGTGACTACCTTGTAGAGGACCTCTCTGCAGTCTAGGAAGAATTGAGAAGCTGAACCCGAAGGGCAATAAATTAGCACTCCTGAAACGGTAAAAAGCTATCACATAGACCAAGCTTCGACAATTCGAAATTAGGCAGGCTTCTGTTAGGCAGGAAAAGTCTGTTCTTAAAATGATCGCTAGTCCAACTCCATTCTGTGTTCTTTATATTTCCAAATAATATAAACTTTTGAGGGCAGATCCTGTGCTATATCAGGTTCTGACTCCTCATGGAGCCATGTTTGGGTTAGAAACACCCCATTAGGTTTCTCTGCTTTCTAACTTATGTTGAGGGAGGGGCATACAAATAATGAGAAACGTTTTGCATCTGGTCTTTGTGGGGCGAGTGGTGTGCGTTGCATACCTGTATTCATTTTTATTTTTGACAGAATCCATCAGTGAACAGGCACATCCTTTACATGCCAAAATACATTCCTTGAGGTTGAGAGAGTGCAAACATAGGGGGTCATTACAACCCTGGCGAACGGTGTTAAAGCTGTGGAAATACCGCAAACAGTCCGGCGGACAAAAAAAGGGAATTATGACCCTGGCGGAAACTGGCAACAAAGACAGCCACTTTAACACACCGCTCACCACGGCGGAGCAAACAAGCAGATTGGCAGTCAACCCCAAAAGACAGGCGGAAGAAAATGTACCGCCCACAGTATTACAACCTGCCAATCCGCCACCTTTTCCGGGGCGGATTCACCGTGGCTAAAAACACGGCGGAAACAGCTTTTGCTATGGGAAAACGCTCACCTGAACACATCCCACGAGGAACGACGACTCCATGGAGCCGGAACTCCAAATACTCCCTGCCCTTGTGTTTCTGATCCTCTACGACCAACAGCAACGTAGGCGCCGAAGACAACGGTGAATACTGCACCTACGACACGGGGAGGCAAAAGTTAGGGGGACACCCACCAAACACCCCCACCCTCGCATATTACAACATACACACCAATGCATTCACAAAAATCACAAAGGATACCTGACCAAAATCAGAGAGAACAATGCCGAGGCATCAGATTGAAATACTACAGGCACCTCAGGGGGAAGGGAAGGGGGGGCACCTCAGCCGGATGACTGCAAAGCCAGATCCACGACGGGGCTCCATGTCCATTGATGCATCCTGGGGAGTGCAAAGCCACAGTCTCTCAAGTCTCTACAGTGGGTGGGTTGCCCACTGTTACATCCTGGGGAGTGCAAAGCCACAGTCTCTCAAGTCTCTACAGTGGGTGGCTTGCCCACTGTTCAATCCTGGGGAGTGCAAAGCCACAGTCTCTCAAGTAGATGCAGGTCTCTACTGGTACTGGTACTGGGGGGGACTGGTGCCCAGACTGGATGAGTCTCCCCGTGAAAGTTCCTGTCCTGTCACTGTCCCAGCTGCACATGGGATAAGGATGCCTGATGTGGCGGCCCATTCATTCCTACCCGGTGCTTGCCCTGTTCAGCGGTGCTTTGCCATGGCGGTCTTTGCCCTGTTCAGCGGTGCCTTGCCATGGCGGTCTTTGCCCTGTTCAGCGGTGCTTTGCCATGGCGGTTCTGGACTGTTCAGCGGTGCTTTGCCATGGCGGTCTTTGCCCTGTTCAGCGGTGCTTTGCCATGGCGGTTCTGGACTGTTCAGCTGTGCTTTGCCATGGCGGTCTTTGCCCTGTTCAGCGGTGCCTTGCCATGGCGGTCTTTGCCCTGTTCAGCGGTGTTTTGCCATGGCGGTCTTTGCCCTGTTCAGCTGTGCTTTGCCATGGCGGTTCTGGACTGTTCAGCTGTGCTTTGCCATGGCGGTTCTGGACTGTTCAGCGGTGCCTTGCCATGGCAGTTCTGGACTGTTCAGCGGTGCCTTGCCATGGCAGTTCTGGACTGTTCAGCGGTGCTTTGCCATGGCGGTCTTTGCCCTGTTCAGCGGTGCTTTGCCATGGCGGTTCTGGACTGTTCAGCGGTTCCTTGACATGGCGGTTCTGATACGGACATTGGTGTGTGGCATGACGTTCTCTACACTGGGCATTGGTGTGTGGCATGACGTTCCATCATTGCCTAGCGGGGCTGTGGCATCCGGGGCCCTCCAGGGCACTGACTCCGGCGGTGGTCTCCTGACCAGTGACGATACTCGGGCCCTCCTGGGCTGTGACTCTGGGGGTGGTCTCCTGACCAGTGACGATACTCGGGCCCTCCTGGGCTGTGACTCTGGCGGTGGCCTCTGGACCAGTGACGACGGTGCTGGCGGTTGTGTGTCGACCGCCGGAAATTATGGCGCACTTCTCCACCGTGACACTCACAACAGGCTGGGCAGACTTCCTCAGGCCCTTCCCCACCTTTGGTGGAGTCACAGCTGACTCTCCAATCCCCTTGGAACCCATGTCAGTTGTTTTCCCACCAGGAGTCTTAACACGGTCCCGTCGTCCACTCTCCAATTTCAGAGCCTTTACAGGGGGTGGGATGCCAGTGCCTTGGCTCCGGGTCCTACTGCCTGCCCTGGTGGCCGGTGCACTCCAAAAACCTTGAACAGGCACCACTGGTATTGGAGGCTTTTTGACTGAGGCGCTACGACGGGACTGATGAATTGGAGGGGGTGAGGTGGGGGCAAAAAGGTCAACTTTACAGAGGGACAGTTTCTGACGAACACTGGGATGGGTAGCTGGAGGGGGTCTGGGAGTGGAGGAAGAGGAGGTGGTTGTAGGAGGTGTCACTTTAGGTGTTTTGGGTGCAGGTGCAGGTACTGGAGGCTGTCGTGAGGTGGATGGATGTTGGGTGAGTGATTGCCGGCGTTTGTGTACTTTAGGAGGGAGCGTCACAGACACACTGGGAGAGGACACAGGGGACGTGTAAATGGCAGTGGAGGTGGTGAGTGCAGGTGAGCGGCGTGTGGTGCTGGGTGTCCTTGTGCGATTCATGTTGCCTGTAGATGTGGTGCATGCAGGTCTGTGTGTAGACGAGACTGGGAGGGAGGAGGGAGAAGAGGAGGAGGGGGACACCGTGGAGGCAGTGGATGTTGCTGTGTCTGTACGTGGGTGAGGCTTGCGTGAGTGCCTGTGGTGTGTGTGGTGCCTATGTTTGCTTGAGCTACTTGTGTGTGTTGACTTGTGTGCATGCTGGTCTGTAGGTGTGCTTGGGATGGGCTGGGGTACAGGAGATTGGGTCTGGGTGGAGGAAGTTGGAGGGGGGAGGCTAGACACAGGGACAATGGCTGCCATCAGTGCTGAGGACAGAGATTGCAGGGTTCGCTGAAGGACAGCCTGACCAGAATGAATGCCCTCCAGGAATGCATTACCGTGTTGCAACTCTCGTTCTACACCCTGGATGGCATTCACAATGGTAGACTGCCCAACAGTGAGTGACCTGAGGAGATCAATGGCCTCCTCACTGAGGGCAGCAGGGGTGACTGTGGCAGGGCCTGAGGTGCCTGGGGCGAAGGTGATGCCCACCCTCCTGCGTGAGTGGGCACGGGGCGAACGCTGAGGGGCTGCTGGGAGGGCAGTGCTGGTAGGGGAGGTGGAGGCTGTACCTGTAGAGGTGGGGGGCACAGATGGTGCCGCCACCACAAGGGAGCCCCCATCGGCGAACGAGTCCATGTCGCTGCTTGGTGATCCGGTGGCCGACATGAAGCTCCCCTCGCCCTCCGTCCCACTGGTGCATTCAGAGTCCGTGGTGTGGCCATCCATGGCCATGTGGGATGCAGCTCCCTCGTGCTCCGGTGCCACTGTACCTCCGCCTGTTGATGCTGATGTACAAAAGGACAGGGAGAGCAGAAAAAGGGGGGGAGACAGAAGAAAGAGAGTTTTAGTGCATGGATTACCGCTACCGTTGGCAGACGAGACAGACTCAGCAGTCCCCTGCATTACGCCATGCTCCTGCCCTCTGCACATGCAATTTCTGGGATATGGCCTACATGGAAATGGTGGACATCTGCGCACATGTATGCCACAGGGACAACTGTACCTCGACTTGGCACTCTGCTGAAGTTGGGTAGAGTGCCACATGACCTACATTACGGAGGGGCCTTGCCTACCTAACTCGCCCTGGCCTATGGACTCCCACAGCCCACCTCCCCCACCCAGACACCTCCACTGCACGCAAAGTCAGCTGAATGAGGTTGTACTCACCCCCTTGTGTCTGCTGTGATGCCCTCAAGCGCCCATCCAACTCTGAGTAGGCCACTGCCAGGATCCGGAACATCAGGGGGGTCATGGTGCGACGGGCACCCCTCCCATGATGGTAGGCCATCCCCAGCTGAGCCTCCGCCGTCTTCTTGCTGCAGCGGCGAATGTCCTCCCATCTCTTACGGCAGTGGGTGCCCATCTCTGGTGGGCCCCCAGGGTCCGGAACTCCTTGGCGATGGCACGCCATATGTCCCTCTTCTGGTGGGCGCTGACCTACATGACATGCATAAGGGAAGAGGAACGGTCATTACCAACTGCACCGTCATTGTGAGTGTCCCCCTCCCTACTCTGACCATGTGGCCCATTCATTCCCATGCATTGTTGTTCTATGAACTGTGCCCCCTTCCCTCTTCCAACCAGCCCTCTCCACCCAGGCCTAGCCCATACAACGTGCTCCCTGTGTACTAACCTGTTCGTCTGGAGGACCGTAGAGTGGCGTGTATTGGGGGAGGACCTTGTCAACCAGTTTCTCCAACTCCTGTGCAGTGAAGGCAGGGGCCCTTTCCCCAGACGCAGCAGCCATCGTCGCTTCCAGACCGACGTCACAGCAGCACTAGCAGTGTAGGTCCTCTCCTGTCAAAGGTCAGGTATCTAGTGATTGAACAGATAGAAAATGGTGGTGACGTCCACGGCGGTGCGCATCATCACCGCCAGCGCACCTGTTCATTGGCTCCTGGGACCCATAGGGTCCAATGTTAACCAATGCAGAATTGCGCCGCGGTCCACGACCGCCTACCGCGACAGTGTGTAACGCCAGCGCAGTTACCCCACAATCCCATTGTCCCAGTTTAGAGGTCAGGCAACCGTAATTTCAGGGGCCCAAATGGCTTAATTTACCTCTGCATCACACATAGCTAGGCCTACACTCAACACACATACAGGAAGGGTTTTGTGAGTGGTGTAGTCTTGTGTGTAACTGTGGGTACATACCCGGAGGAATAATGACTGGTTCTTCGCTGTTGTCCTTCGTAGACACCGTCAGCTGGGACATATGAGAAGATGGCAGAATCCTCCGGTGTACTGACCGCTGGTGGACCTGTTGACAATGGAAGAGAGACATGTCATCGTCACCTACCGGTTTGACCGTGCAACAATCCAGGAACTATGTACCCAGTTGGAGCCAGACCTGATGTCACCAATCCGCCATCCGACTGGAATCCCCCCTGACATGCAGGTGCTGTCAGTGCTCCATTTTCTTGCAAGTGGGTCTTTTCAGACAACTGTGGCCACGGCATCAGGGATGTCCCAGTTTATGTTTTCCAACGTGTTGTCCAGAGTGTTGTCTGCCCTGCTGAAACACGTAAGGAGATACATCATTTTCCCTCAGGTGGAGGATTTGCCTACAGTGAAAGGTGACTTCTATGCCCTTGGACATATCCCCAACGTCATAGGTGCCATTGATGGGACCCATGTAGCTCTGGTCCCCCCCCACAGGAGTGAACAGGTGTACAGGAACAGGAAGAGTTATCATTCAATGAATGTCCAGATGGTCTGTTTGGCAGACCAGTACATCTCGCAGGTAAATGCTATGTTCCCTGGCTCAGTGCATGATGCCTACATCCTGCGGAATAGCAGCATCCCTGATATGATGGGTCAACTCCAGAGGCACCGTGTATGGGGGACTCTGGTTACCCCAACCTTTCCTGGCTATTGACCCCAGTGAGGAATCCCAGAACCAGGGCAGAGGAACGGTACAATGAGGCCCATGGGCGGACTAGGAGGGTGATCGAACGCACCTTCGGCCTCCTGAAGGCCAGTTTCAGGTGCCTCCATATGACAGGTGGATCCCTATTCTACTCACCGAAGAAGGTATGCGACATCATCATCGCCTGCTCCATGCTCCATAATTTGGCTTTGCGATGCCAGGTGCCTTTTCTGCAGGAGGATGATCCAGATGACGGTGTTGTAGCAGCTGTGGAGTCTGTGGAGCCTGTGGACAGTGATGAGGATGAAGCTGAGGAAGAAGACAACGACAACAGGGAGTCAGTCATACAGCAATATTTCCAGTGAAACACAGGTGAGAAATTTTTCATTTTTAGCATTAGCCTTAACTTTCACATGTCTGCCTCTGTCCTGTTTCTCGATTTAAATCACTATTTGGTAACTGAGTTGTACCCTTCCATTACAGTTTCACAGGTGTGGTTACCTACGTGTCAACTGCTTGCATCCTTCAAGGGCTTGTGATGTGTGACATAGGTATGTTAGCCTTACAATGGAAAACCCATTATGACACTGTCATTGATAATACATATTTTCTAAATCACAGACTGACTCCAGATTGTTTTGTGCTTCAAGGGTGTTTATTTAAGTGCTCAAAATTGGAGGGGGTTGTAAAATGGTGATGGGTGATGGTGGAGGAATGTCCATGGAAGAGTCCAGTCTATTAGTCTCACAGGTGCACTGCCCATCTGGGCATAGGAAGTGGAGCTGGGGCAGTTTAAGTATGGACAGGGTAACAAAGTGGGACAGTGGGAGGACAATCAGGGTGGTCTCATTTCCTGGCGGGGGTCTTGCCATCTTGCTCTGTCCTGTTCCTGGATCTCAGGGACCGCTTGCGTGGTGGTTGTCCATCTGCAGGGCGTGGGGTGCTGGTGTGGTGGTCCTGTGGCGGGGCGTCCTGCCCACTAGCGCCGGCGGAGGTGGTGGGCATTTCATCGTCCTGGCTAGTGTCAGGGGCCCCTTGGAGTGCCACGGTGTCCCTCAAGGTCTGGTGTATGTCCTTCAGCACCCCTACGATGGTGCCCAGCGCGGAGCTGATGGTCCTAAGCTCCTCCCTGAACCCCAAATACAGATCGTCCTGCAGGCGCATGGTCTCCTGCAACTTGTCCAGGACCGTGGCCATCGTCTCCTGGGAGTGGTGGTGGTATGCTCCCATGATGGAGGATAGGGCCTCGTGGAGAGTGGGTTCCCTTGGCCTGTCCGCCCCCTGTCGCACAACAGCCCTCCCAGTTCCCCGGTGTTCCTGTGCCTTCGTCCCCTGGACTGTGTGCCCACTACCACTGCCCCCAGGTCCCTGTTGTTGTTGGGGTGGCGGGTTATCCTGGGTTCCCTGTAGTGGTGGACACACCGCTGATTGACCTGTCCTGGGTAGGGAGGTTTGGGCCCGCTGGGTGGGTGCTGTGCTGGTGTTACCAGAGGGTGGAAGGTCGGTGTTAGGCTGTGCCGGTGCAAGGGGAACCTGACTGTCCGGAGGCCCACGATGGTCCAGGCTGGTCATCAGGATCCAGTAGGGCAGAGCTGCTCTCGTCACTGTGGGCCTCTTCTGGGAGTGGTGTTGTCTGGTCCCTCTGGTGTGGTGACGGTCCTTCGGGTTCCTGCAGGGGCATAAGAGCATGATTATTGCAAGGGTGTGTGTAATGGTGTGCAATGGGTGGGTGTTTGTGTACCCCAGTGCAAGCATTCCTGTGTGTGGGTTTGTGTGATGATGGTTGGGGGGGGTGTTTTGGGTATATGCAGTGGGCATGCTTTAGTGAGGGGTGTCCATGCTTAGTTGTGTCATGCAGGGCTTGGTGTTGGGATGGGTGGTTTGTGTTATGGATAGATTAGTGAGGATTTGGAGTGATAGGGGAGGATGTGAGGGTGGGGGTGTGTGATAGCATGCAGGTAGGGTGGGGGATATGATAGTTATGATTTGACTTACCAGTGTCCCATCCTCCACCGACTCCTCCGAGGCCCTCAGGATGCATGATGGTCAAGACTTGCTCCTCCAATGTTTTTAGTTGTGGGGGAGGAGTTGGGGTCCGCCGCCAGTCCGCTGTACCGCTATGTTGTGCCTGGAGACCGTTGAACGCACCTTTCCCCGTAGGTCATTCCACCTCTTCCTGATGTCCTCCCTATTTCTTGGGTGCTGTCCCACTGCGTTGACCCTGTCCACTATTCTGCACCATAGCTCCATCTTCCTGGCTATTGATGTGTGCTGTACCTGTGAGCCAAATAGCTGTGGCTCTACCCGGATGATTTCCTCCACCATGACCCTCAGCTCCTCCTCGGAGAAGCGAGGGTGTCTTTGGCGTGCCATGGGGTGGTGTAGGTGATGTGTGGGGTGGTATATGTGGTGATGAGTGTGGTGAGTGGAGTGGTGTGTGGTGTTTTGTGAGTGGATGTTGTGTGGGTGATGGTGTTGTGTGCCTCTGTGTGATGGAGTTGTCTATTCTGTGCTCTCTCTCTGGCCTTCGTTCGTGATTTTTTTGTCGTAGGGGTTTGTGGGTGATGTGGGTGTGTGTTTTATATTGTGTTGGGTGTGTGGGAGTGGTGTGTCTATGTGTATCAGGTGTGTCTATTTTGAATTGTCCAATGTGGCGGTGTTTTGGAGATGTGTGTGTATTTTGAGCGCGGCGGTGTGTACCGCCAATGGAATACCACGGTTGAAAGACCGCTGCGTGGATTCGTGGGTCGTAATAGTATGGGTGTGTTTCTGTTGGCGTGGAGGTGGAGGATTTGTTTCCGCCAGTTTATCACTGACCTTTTGTAGGAGGCTGGACTGGCTTGTAGTGAGTACCAAGGGGTACTTGCACCTTGCACCAGGCCCAGTTATCCCTTATTAGTGTATAGGGTGTCTAGCAGCTTAGGCTGATAGATAATGGTAGCTTAGCAGAGCAGCTTAGGCTGAACTAGGAGACGTGTGAAGCTACTACAGTACCACTTAGTGTCATATGCACAATATCATAAGAAAACACAATACACAGTTATACTAAAAATAAAGGTACTTTATTTTTATGACAATATGCCAAAGTATCTTAGAGTGTACCCTCAGTGAGAGGATAGGAAATATACACAAGATATATATACACAATAGCAAAAATATGCAGTATAGTCTTAGAAAATAGTGCAAACAATGTATAATTACAAAAGGATGCAATGGGGAAACATAGGTATAGGGGCAACTCAAACCATATACTCCAAAAATGGAATGCGAACCACGAATGGACCCCAAACCTATGTGACCTTGTAGAGGGTCGCTGGGACTATTAGAAAATAGTGAGAGTTAGAAAAATAACCCTCCCCAAGACCCTGAAAAGTGAGTGCAAAGTGCACTAAAGTTCCCCTAAGGACAAAAGAGTCGTGTTAGAGGAATAATGCAGGAAAGACACAAACCAGCAATGCAACAACTGTGGATTTCCAATCTAGGGTACCTGTGGAACAAGGGGACCAAGTCCAAAAGTCACAAGCAAGTCGGGATGGGCAGATGCCCAAGAAATGCCAGCTGCGGGTGCAAAGAAGCTTCGACTGGACAGAAGAAGCTGAGGTTTCTGCAGGAATGAAAAGGGCTAGGGACTTCCCCTTTGGTGGACGGATCCCTCTCGCCTTGTAGAGTCGTGCAGAAGTGTTTTCCCGCCGGAAGGATGCCAACAAGCCTTGCTACACGCAAATCATACGTTTGACGTTTTTGGATGCTGCTGGGGCCCAGGAGGGACCAGGAGGTCGCAAATTGGACCTGAAGAGAGAAGGGATGTCGAGCAAGACAAAGAGCCCTCACTGAAGCAGGTAGCACCCGGAGAAGTGCCAGAAACAGGCACTACGAGGATGCGTGAAACGGTGCTCGCCGAAGTTGCACAAAGGAGTCCCACGTCGCCGGAGACCAACTTAGAAAGTCGTGCAATGTAGGTTAGAGTGCCGTGGACCCAGGCTTGGCTGTGCACGAAGGATTTCCGCCGGAAGTGCACAGGGGCCGGAGTAGCTTGCAAAGTCACGGTTCCCAGCAATGCAGCCCAGCGAGGTGAGGCAAGGACTTACCTCCACCAAACTTGGGCTGAAGAGTCACTGGACTGTGGGGGTCACTTGGACAGCGTCGCTGGATTCGAGGGACCTCGCTCGTCGTGTTGAGAGGAGACCCAAGGGACCGGTAATGCAGCTTTTTGGTGCCTGCGGTTGCAGGGGGAAGATTCCGTCGACCCACGGGAGATTTCTTCAGAGCTTCTGGTGCAGAGAGGAGGCAGACTACCCCCACAGCATGCACAAGCAGGAAAACAGTCGAGAAGGCGGCAGGATCAGCGTTACAGAGTTGCAGTAGTCGTCTTTGCTACTATGTTGCAGGTTTGCAGGCTTCCAGCGCGGTCAGCGGTCGATTCCTTATCAGAAGGTGAAGAGAGAGATGCAGAGGAACTCGGCTGAGCTCATGCATTCGTTATCTAAAGTTTCCCCAGAGACAGAGACCCTAAATAGCCAGAAAAGAGGGTTTGGCTACCTAGAAGAGAGGAAAGGCTACTAACACCTGAAGGAGCCTATCAGCAGGAGTCTCTGACGTCACCTGGTGGCACTGGCCACTCAGAGCAGTCCAGTGTGCCAGCAGCACCTCTGTTTCCAAGATGGCAGAGGTCTGGAGCACACTGGAGGAGCTCTGGACACCTCCCAGGGGAGGTGCAGGTCAGGGGAGTGGTCACTCCCCTTTCCTTTGTCCAGTTTCGCGCCAGAGCAGGGGCTAAGGGGTCCCTGAACCGGTGTAGACTGGCTTATGCAGAATTGGGCACATCTGTGCCCAACAAAGCATTTCCAGAGGCTGGGGGAGGCTACTCCTCCCCTGCCTTCACACCATTTTCCAAAGGGAGAGGGTGTCACACCCTCTCTCAGAGGAAGTTCTTTGTTCTGCCATCCTGGGCCAGGCCTGGCTGGACCCCAGGAGGGCAGCTGCCTGTCTGAGGGGTTGGCAGCAGCAGCAGCTGCAGTGAAACCCCAGGAAGGGCAGTCTGGCAGTACCAGGGTCTGTGCTACAGACCACTGGGATCATGGAATTGTACCAACAATGCCAGGATGGCATAGAGGGGGCAATTCCATGATCATAGACATGTTACATGGCCATATTCGGAGTTACCATGGTGAAGCTACATATAGGTAGTGACCTATATGTAGTGCACGCGTGTAATGGTGTCCCCGCACTCACAAAGTTCAGTGAATTGGCTCTGAACAATGTGGGGGCACCTTGGCTAGTGCCAGGGTGCCCTCACACTAAGTAACTTTGCACCTAACCTTTACCAGGTAAAGGTTAGACATATAGGTGACTTATAAGTTACTTAAGTGCAGTGTAAAATGGCTGTGAAATAACGTGGACGTTATTTCACTCAGGCTGCAGTGGCAGGCCTGTGTAAGAATTGTTAGAGCTCCCTACGGGTGGCAAAAGAAATGCTGCAGCCTATAGGGATCTCCTGGAACCCCAATACCCTGGGTACCTCAGTACCATATACTAGGGAATTATAAGGGTGTTCCAGTAAGCCAATGTAAATTGGTAAAAATGGTCACTAGCCTGTCAGTGACAATTTGGAAAGAAATGAGAGAGCATAACCACTGAGGTTCTGATTAGCAGAGCCTCAGTGAGACAGTTAGTCACTACACAGGTAACACATTCAGGCACACTTATGAGCACTGGGGCCCTGGGTTACCAGGGTCCCAGTGACACATACAACTAAAACAACATATATACAGTGAAAAATGGGGGTAACATGCCAGGCAAGATGGTACTTTCCTACACAACCCCCCCCCAAACGAAGGACAATAAGACTAGCCATTACCTGATGAGTCTTCATTGTCTAAGTGGAAATATCTGGAGAGTCCATCTGCATTGGAGTGGCTACTCCCAGGTCTATGTTCCACTGTATAGTCCATTCCCTGTAGGGATATGGACCACCTCAACAATTTAGGATTTTCACCTTTCATTTGTTTTAGCCAAAGTAGAGGTTTGTGGTCTGTCTGAACAATGAAGTGAGTGCCAAACAGGTATGGCCTCAACTTCTTCAGAGCCCAGACCACAGTAAAGGCCTCCCTCTCAATGGCAGACCAACGCTTTTCTCTAGGGGTCAACCTTCTACTAATAAAAGCAACAGGTTGATCCTGGCCCTCAGAATTAAGTTGTGATAGGACTGCCCCTACTCCTAATTCAGATGCATCAGTTTGGACATAGAATATTTTAGAGTAACAAGGGCTTTTCATGACAGGTGCAGAGCACATGGCCTGCTTCAGCTCCTCAAAAGCTTTCTGACAGCTTGCTGTCCATAATACCTTTTTAGGCATTTTCTTGGATGTGAGGTCATTAAGAGGGGCTGCAATGGAGCCATAGTTCTTAATGAACCTCCTGTAATACCCCCCAGTGAGGCCTAGGAAGGCTCTCACCTGAGTCTGAGTGGTAGGGGGAACCCAATCAATAATAGTTTGGATTTTCCCCTGAAGTGGTGCAATCTGTTCCCCACCAACAAGGTGTCCCAGATAAACCACCTTACCCTGCCCTATCTGGCACTTTGAAGCCTTGATAGTGAGGCCTGCCTTTTGCAGGGCCTCCAAAACTTTCCAAAGGTGGACCAGGTGATCATCCCAGCTGGAGCTAAAGACAGCTATATCGTCCAAATATGCTGCACTGAAAGCTTCCAGCCCTTGCAGGACTGTGTTCACCAACCTCTGAAAAGTGGCAGGTGCATTTTTCAAACCAAAAGGCATTACAGTAAACTGGTATATATTCCTCCAATGGTAGAAAATGCAGTCTTAGGTTTAGCATCTTCTGACAATTTGATCTGCCAATACCCTGCAGTCAAATCAAAAGTGCTTAGATACTTGGCAGATGCCAGTGTATCTATACGCTCATCTGCCCTGGGTATAGGGTGAGCATCAGTTTTGGTTACCAAGTTGAGACCTCTATAGTCTACACAAAACCTCATTTCCTTCTTTCCATCTTTAGAATTGGGTTTTGGTACCAGTACCACAGGAGAAGCCCATGGACTGTCAGAGTGCTCAACCACTCCTAGTTCCAACATTTTCTGAACTTCTTGCTTTATGCAGTCCCTGACATGGTCAGGCTGCCTATAGATCTTACTTTTGACAGGTAAACTGTCTCCAGTATCTATAGTGTGCTCACACCAAGAAGTGGTGCCTGGCACAGTAGAGAAGAGTTCTGAAAATTGTCCTAGGAGATTTATGCAATTATCTTTCTGCTCAGCAGTAAGACAATCAGCCAAAACTACACCTTCCACAAGAGCATCTTGTTCTGTGGAAGAGAAGAGATCAGGTAGAGGATCACTGTCTTCTTCCTGTCCCTCATCTGTTGCCATGAGCAGGGTGAGATCAGCCCTGTCATAGTAGGGTTTCAGGCGGTTGACATGGAGCACCCTAAGGGGACTCCTGGCAGTGCCTAAGTCAACCAAGTAGGTGACTTCACCCTTCTTTTCAACAATTGTGTGGGGACCACTCCATTTATCTTGGAGTGCTCTTGGGGCCACAGGCTCCAAGACCCACACTTTCTGCCCTGGTTGGTACTGAACCAAAACAGCCTTCTGATCATGCCATTGCTTCTGGAGCTCTTGGCTGGCCTGAAGGTTTTTACTGGCCTTTTTCATGTACTCAGCCATCCTTGATCTGAGGCCAAGTACATAATCCACAATATCCTGCTTAGGAGCTTTTAAAGGTTGTTCCCAACCCTCCTTTACAAGTGTGAGTGGAACCCTAACAGGGTGTCCAAAAAGAAGTTCAAAGGGGCTGAAGCCCACTCCTTTCTGGGGTACCTCCCTGTAGGCAAAAAGGAGGCATGGTAGAAGGATATCCCATCTCCTGCGGATTTTTTCAGGGAGTCCCATAATCATGCCTTTGAGAGTTTTATTAAATCTCTCCACCAGTCCATTTGTTTGTGGATGATAGGGTGTTGTGAACTTGTAAGTTACACCACACTCCTTCCACATGGCCTTTAAGTATGCAGACATGAAATTGCTTCCTCTGTCTGATACTACTTCCTTTGGGAAGCCCACCCTGGAAAATATTCCCAGGAGGGCCTTTGCCACTGCAGGAGCTGTAGTGGTCCTTAAAGGAATAGCTTCAGGATATCTTGTGGCATGGTCCACTACCACCAAGATAAACCTATTGCCTGAAGCAGTAGGAGGGTCAAGGGGGCCAACCATGTCAACCCCTACCCTTTCAAAGGGAACCCCAACCACAGGCAGTGGGATAAGGGGTGCCTTTGGAGTGCCACCTGTCTTGCCACTGGCTTGACAGGTTTCATAGGACTTACAAAATTCCTTTGTGTCCTCAGACATCCTAGGCCAATGAAACAATGGTACCAATCTGTCCCAAGTTTTCATTTGACCCAGGTGCCCAGCTAGGGGAATGTCATGTGCCAGTGTTAGGAGGAACTTTCTGTACTCCTGAGGAATCACTAATCTCCTGGCAGCTCCAGGTTTAGGATCCCTATGCTCAGTGTACAAGAGGTTGTCCTCCCAGTAAACTCTGTGAGAGTCACTGACATCCCCATTAGCCTGTTTGACAGCTTGCTGTCTGAGACCCTCTAATGTGGGACAGGTTTGCTGTGCCACACTCAGCTCCTCTCTGGCAGGCCCCCCTTCACCCAAAAGCTCAGCAGTGTCTGCTTCCAGCTCCTCTGGTGTAGGTTCTGCACAGGAAGGGAATTCTTCTTCCTCAGAAGTAGAATCCACTGTAGAGGGAGGGATAGTAGGAAGTGGTTTGCTTCTACTAGCCCTAGCTTTAGGGAGCACTTGGTCCATTGTTCCAGGATCCAAGCTTCCCTGTCCTTTTTGCTTTTTGGCCTGAGCCCTTGTCAAAGCAAAAATATGCCCTGGGATGCCCAGCATTGCTGCATGGGCCTCCAACTCCACATCTGACCAAGCTGATGTCTCCAAATCATTCCCTAATAGACAGTCTACAGGTAAATCTGAAGCTACCACAACTTTCTTTGGACCAGTTACCCCCCCCCAGTTGAGATTTACAACAGCCATGGGGTGGCTTTGTGTTATGTTGTGAGCATCGGTTACTTGGTACTGGTGTCCAAGTATGTGTTGTTCAGGGTGCACCAGTTTCTCAATCACCATTGTGACACTGGCACCTGTGTCCCTGTAGGCCTGGACCTCAACACCATTTATTAGGGTTAGTTGCTTGTACTTCTCCAAGTTATGGGGGCAAGCAACCAAAGTGGCTAAATCAATAGCCCCTTCAGAGACTAAAGTAGCCTCTGTGGTCTCCCTAATCAGACCAACCCCAACTAAATTACCAAAAGTGAGCCCAGCTACTCCCTTGGATTGGCTATTAGTAGGTTTGCTCCCACCACCACTGCTATTAGTAGGAACACTAGGGCCCATATTTATACTTTTTGACGCTAAACTGCGCTAACGCAGTTTTGCGCCAAAAAATTTTGCGCCGTCTAACGCCATTCTGAAGCGCCATGCGGGCGCCGTATTTATGGAATGGCGTTAGCCGGTGCAAGCAGACCGGCGCTGCCTGGTGTGCGTGGCAAAAAACCACGTAGACCAGGCAGCGCCGGCGTTGGGCAAAAATGACGTTAGGGCGTCTTAAAATGGGGCAAGTCAGGTTGAGGCAAAAAAATCGTCTTAACCCGACTTGCGCCATTTTTTAACGACGCCCATCCCCCATCAACATGACTCCTATCATTGTAAAGATAGGAGTCATGCCCCCTTGCCCAATGGCCATGCCCAGGGGACTTCTGTCCCCTGGGCATGGTCATTGGGCATAGTGGCATGTAGGGGGGCACAAATCAGGCCCCCCTATGCCAAAAAAAATTATAAAAAAAAAAAAATAATAATACTTACCTGAACTTACCTGAATGTCCCTGGGGTGGGTCCCTCCAGCCTTGGGTGTCCTCCTGGGGTGGGCAAGGGTGGCAGGGGGGGTCCCTGGGGGCAGGGGAGGGCACTCTGGGCTCATTTTGAGCCCACTTGTCCCTTAACGCCATGCCTGACCCAGGCGTTAAAAAGCGGCGCAAATGCGCCGTTTTTAGCCACGCCCACTCCCGGGCGTCTCTTTTGCCCGGGAGTATAAATACCATGTAAAGGCCTGGGAGTCATTTTTTAAGACGGGAACGCCTCCCTTGCATATCATTAACGCAAGGAAGGGGTTCACGCTAAAAAATGACGCACATTCCGGGAACTTTGGCGCTAGACGCCTCTAACGCCATAGTATAAATATGGCGTTAGTTGGCGTTAGTTTAGCGTCGAATTTGCGTCGAAAAAAACGACGCAAATTCGGCGCAACCAGAGTATAAATACGGCCCTAGGTGTAGCAGTAGGGGTTGTAGTGGTAGGAGCTGTGGTGCCTTTCTTTGGACAACTGGGATTTGTTGTCCAATGGCCTTTTATTTTACATAAATAGCACCATGGTTTCTTTTCCTTGTTCTGATTAAAGGAGGATTTGGACCCACCACCCCCACCAGAGTGTTTTTGTGGGCCTGATGAAGACTCATTTTTAGATTTGTCCCCACCCTTGTCAGAAGACTTACCATCCTTCTTTTTGTTGCCATCTTTGTCACCCCCTGTATGAACTTTTCTGTTCACTCTTGTTCTGACCCATTAGTCTGCCTTCTTTCCCAATTCTTGGGGAGAGGTCAGATCAGAGTCCACCAAGTACTGGTGCAACAAATCAGACACACCATTATTAAGAATATGCTCTCTCAGGATCAAGTTATACAGGCTGTCATAATCAGTAACTTTACTGCCATGTAACCACCCCTCCAAGGCCTTCACTGCCTGGTCAATGAAATCAACCCAGTCTTGTGAAGACTCCTTTTTGGTCTCTCTGAACTTTCTCCTGTACTGTTCAGTGGTTAAGCCATAACCATCCAGGAGTGCATTCTTAAGAACTTGGAAATTATTAGCATCATTTTCTTTTACAGTAAGGAGCCTATCCCTACCTTTTCCACTAAATGATAGCCATAGGATAGCAGCCCACTGCTTTTGAGGGACATCCTGTACAGCACAGGCCCTCTCAAGTGCAGCAAACCACTTGTTAATGTCATCCCCCTCCTTATAAGGGGGAACTATCTTGTGCAGATTCCTGGAATCATGCTCTTTTGCAGGATGACTATGGGGAATACTGCTGCTGCCACCATGGGTATCTAAACCCAACTTCTGTCTTTCCTTCTCTAATTCTAAAGACTGTCTATCCAAATCCAGCTGTTGCTTCTTGAGCTTCAGTCTGGTTTGTTCCACTCTCAATCTATTGAGCTCCCTTTCTAACAATCTGTCATCAGGGTGGGTGGGAGGGACATTTCTAGATACAGAGGTATGATGGGAATGAACAGAAGGAGACCTGTCCCTTACAGAGGGCACCCTAACAGCTTGGCTAACAGTATAATGTGAGAGCACACCATCAGTATGGTGTGATTCAACCTCTGTACCAACTATGCTAGACTGTCTAGTAATGGGCAGGCTGAGAAGTTTCTTTCCTGAATCTTTTCCTGGGGGAGTCCCTGGATCAGATTGAGAACCATTAGCTACTTTTTCACCAGATTGGGCACTTATGGCCTTATCCTGTACTCTAAGCATGTTAATTAACAGTTCTAAGGAAGGATTCTTCCCTACACTCAAACCTCTCTCTATGCAGAGACTCCTTGCTCCTTTCCAGCTAAGGTGATCATATGCAAGTTTGGACAGTTCAACATTTTGGCCTGTGCCAGACATTTTTTAGAGAGAGTTAAAGTGATAGAGAAAGAGACAAAAGTTTTCAGAACTTTTTGGAAAGACAGAAAAAAACTTTTTAAACTTTTAAGAACTTTTTGAAAGTTTAGATGTCCTTTTCAGCACTTAGAAAAGAGTGAAAAGAGGAAATGCAAAACTTTTTGGCTATGTGTATATACACTGACCTTGTTTTGTATATTTTTCTCTTATGAAAAGTACAATGACAAGAGTGGTAAGTAGTCTCAAGCACTTATCCCACCACTGCACAACCAATGTAGGAGGCTGGACTGGCTTGTAGTGAGTACCAAGGGGTACTTGCACCTTGCACCAGGCCCAGTTATCCCTTATTAGTGTATAGGGTGTCTAGCAGCTTAGGCTGATAGATAATGGTAGCTTAGCAGAGCAGCTTAGGCTGAACTAGGAGACGTGTGAAGCTACTACAGTACCACTTAGTGTCATATGCACAATATCATAAGAAAACACAATACACAGTTATACTAAAAATAAAGGTACTTTATTTTTATGACAATATGCCAAAGTATCTTAGAGTGTACCCTCAGTGAGAGGATAGGAAATATACACAAGATATATATACACAATAGCAAAAATATGCAGTATAGTCTTAGAAAATAGTGCAAACAATGTATAATTACAAAAGGATGCAATGGGGAAACATAGGTATAGGGGCAACTCAAACCATATACTCCAAAAATGGAATGCGAACCACGAATGGACCCCAAACCTATGTGACCTTGTAGAGGGTCGCTGGGACTATTAGAAAATAGTGAGAGTTAGAAAAATAACCCTCCCCAAGACCCTGAAAAGTGAGTGCAAAGTGCACTAAAGTTCCCCTAAGGACAAAAGAGTCGTGTTAGAGGAATAATGCAGGAAAGACACAAACCAGCAATGCAACAACTGTGGATTTCCAATCTAGGGTACCTGTGGAACAAGGGGACCAAGTCCAAAAGTCACAAGCAAGTCGGAGATGGGCAGATGCCCAGGAAATGCCAGCTGCGGGTGCAAAGAAGCTTCGACTGGACAGAAGAAGCTGAGGTTTCTGCAGGAACGAAAAGGGCTAGGGACTTCCCCTTTGGTGGACGGATCCCTCTTGCCTTGGAGAGTCGTGCAGAAGTGTTTTCCTGCCGGAAGGCCACCAACAAGCCTTGCTACACGCAAATCGTGCGTTTGGCGTTTTTGGACGCTGCTGGGGCCCAGGAGGGACCAGGAGGTCGCAAATTAGACCTGAAGAGAGAGGGGACGTAGAGCAAGACAAAGAGCCCTCACTAAAGCAGGTAGCACCCGGAGAAGTGCCAGAAACAGGCACTACGAGGATGCGTGAAACGGTGCTCGCCGAAGTTGCACAAAGGAGTCCCACGTCGCCGGAGACCAACTTAGAAAGTCGTGCAATGCAGGTTAGAGTGCCGTGGACCCAGGCTTGGCTGTGCACGAAGGATTTCCGCCGGAAGTGCACAGGGGCCGGAGTAGCTTGCAAAGTCGCGGTTCCCAGCAATGCAGCCCAGCGAGGTGAGGCAAGGACTTACCTCCACCAAACTTGGGCTGAAGAGTCACTGGACTGTGGGGGTCACTTGGACAGTGTCGCTGGATTCGAGGGACCTCGCTCGTCGTGTTGAGAGGAGACCCAAGGGACCGGTAATGCAGCTTTTTGGTGCCTGCGGTTGCAGGGGGAAGATTCCGTTGACCCACGGGAGATTTCTTCTGAGCTTCTGGTGCAGAGAGGAGGCAGACTACCCCCACAGCATGCACAAGCAGGAAAACAGTCGAGAAGGCGGCAGGATCAGCGTTACAGAGTTGCAGTAGTCGTCTTTGCTACTATGTTGCAGGTTTGCAGGCTTCCAGCGCGGTCAGCGGTCGATTCCTTATCAGAAGGTGAAGAGAGAGATGCAGAGGAACTCGGCTGAGCTCATGCATTCGTTATCTAAAGTTTCCCCAGAGACAGAGACCCTAAATAGCCAGAAAAGAGGGTTTGGCTACCTAGGAGAGAGGAAAGGCTACTAACACCTGAAGGAGCCTATCAGCAGGAGTCTCTGACGTCACCTGGTGGCACTGGCCACTCAGAGCAGTCCAGTGTGCCAGCAGCACCTCTGTTTCCAAGATGGCAGAGGTCTGGAGCACACTGGAGGAGCTCTGGACACCTCCCAGGGGAGGTGCAGGTCAGGGGAGTGGTCACTCCCCTTTCCTTTGTCCAGTTTCGCGCCAGAGCAGGGGCTAAGGGGTCCCTGAACCGGTGTAGACTGGCTTATGCAGAATTGGGCACATCTGTGCCCAACAAAGCATTTCCAGAGGCTGGGGGAGGCTACTCCTCCCCTGCCTTCACACCATTTTCCAAAGGGAGAGGGTGTCACACCCTCTCTCAGAGGAAGTTCTTTGTTCTGCCATCCTGGGCCAGGCCTGGCTGGACCCCAGGAGGGCAGCTGCCTGTCTGAGGGGTTGGCAGCAGCAGCAGCTGCAGTGAAACCCCAGGAAGGGCAGTCTGGCAGTACCAGGGTCTGTGCTACAGACCACTGGGATCATGGAATTGTACCAACAATGCCAGGATGGCATAGAGGGGGCAATTCCATGATCATAGACATGTTACATGGCCATATTCGGAGTTACCATGGTGAAGCTACATATAGGTAGTGACCTATATGTAGTGCACGCGTGTAATGGTGTCCCCACACTCACAAAGTTCAGTGAATTGGCTCTGAACAATGTGGGGGCACCTTGGCTAGTGCCAGGGTGCCCTCACACTAAGTAACTTTGCACCTAACCTTTACCAGGTAAAGGTTAGACATATAGGTGACTTATAAGTTACTTAAGTGCAGTGTAAAATGGCTGTTAAATAACGTGGACGTTATTTCACTCAGGCTGCAGTGGCAGGCCTGTGTAAGAATTGTTAGAGCTCCCTATGGGTGGCAAAAGAAATGCTGCAGCCCATAGGGATCTCCTGGAACCCCAATACCCTGGGTACCTCAGTACCATATACTAGGGAATTATAAGGGTGTTCCAGTAAGCCAATGTAAATTGGTAAAAATGGTCACTAGCCTGTCAGTGACAATTTGGAAAGAAATGAGAGAGCATAACCACTGAGGTTCTGATTAGCAGAGCCTCAGTGAGACAGTTAGTCACTACACAGGTAACACATTCAGGCACACTTATGAGCACTGGGGCCCTGGGTTACCAGGGTCCCAGTGACACATACAACTAAAACAACATATATACAGTGAAAAATGGGGGTAACATGCCAGGCAAGATGGTACTTTCCTACACCTTTGGTGTGCCGGTGTTGTGTGGGTGTCTGAATTTTGGTGGATTCCAAGATGTGGGTCATAATAGCTGTGTCGGAATACCGCCGCCGTGGCGGTGTATTGGCGGTCTTCTGCACAGCAGTAAGCGGCTTTTACCGCCAATGTTGTAATGACCCCCATAGTCTGCTAACGGTCCCCCTGAGAGTTATCAATTCCTGTTCAGCATAAGTAATCTTATCTGAGGAGCCAGATGGAGGGTTCCTGGTCTGTGGTCCTGTTCAGGCATGGACGGGCACAGATGGGCTTGCCTTTGGCATGTCAGCAGTGTGCCAGTGGTGTGCCCATGTCCCGGGCTTCACAATATATTGTCTGTTTGACCAGTTGGAGTGCTAACCAAAATGGCTTCTCTCAGCGCGCTTAGTTCTCCCCACCCCCACACAGTAAAGTGTCTAGTGAGGAATGGAAGCACTCCAACAGGCACAAAAACTGAAGAAGATGTTCCAGCCTCTAATGTGCTTTTCTGAAATGTGCAAAGATACTAGAAAAATCGAAAAACTGCACTTAGCTAAAATTCAATTTTGTAAACAGAAAGCACTCAGATAAGCGCAATCACATTTTGAGTACTGAAGTTGCTACAGACGCGTAGCAAAAGCGGGAGACTCAGACTCCCTTTATTTGATAACTCAGACTCAGATTTAATTAAAACCAATAAGGAAACAATAGAATATGGCGAAAACATTAACAAATTAACCCCAATAGCAGCGATGCTAGCGTGTAACTTCGGCAACCACTCAGCTTTGGCAACCACTCAACTTCGGCAACCACCTTTGACTGATTTACACCTAAAATACACCCATAAAGAACAGTGCGCTGCTCTTCTCAAAGTAGTTGAAATGTATTTAGGTGGTAAATTATATATGTAGGGATTTCCACACAGTTATCTTTGTGAATTGGGGGTATGTTTCATGCTTTTAGCCTATGCTAGCATCAAGAATAAGTTCACACTGGCAGCTACTGAACTTTCATCAAACAACAAAGAAAGGGGGGCTAGTAAAAGGTGGGAAGTTCGGAAAAATAACTCTTTTTCCTGGTCCTGTGTTTATAGCTCCCCACAATATCTTAATCAAAAAAGGCTACACACAGTTCCATATGAAATGTATCTCTGTAAAACAGGCAACCAAAAATGTGAAATATTTAGAGCAAGAGCCCCCACTCACCTTACGGTGACATGCTTCATCATAGGGCTAAGCTCCTCGTCAGGCCGGTGCTGCAATGCCTGACGGGCCCCACGAAGGGGCTCTTTGCCGGAGATCTTTTATAAGAGGAAGCCGGTCAGTGAAAATAGCAGATCTACGATTGGTATGAAAAAACTGTTAAAAATGACTAGAGGTGAAACGTAGTTTATTAGGATACCTCATCTCTGTCATGATTAAAAACAAAGAAAGGGGGAAGAAAATAAAGCAATGTTTAAACTCCCCAATAACTATTGTAAGAACACACCACTAAAATACCCAACTTAGAGTTTTAGTGGGAGTAGACACAAGATCCCCTGTGCTACTTTTAGACGTCGGTCAACATGTTTCTCGCTAATTAGTCAAAATAGATCTAGTGCGATTCATCAGGACCATGACACCTACCTAATCCTAAAATGATATACAGCCCATATTAGGAATTCCAGGAGCACAGAGGTATTGTAGGTGTACCAGGAGACGTGGGACTCCATTCAAACTACATGGACTACCCAAGCCTGTTGTTCTCCTCGATGGGGCCCATCTTTTAGTATATGGAGGGTTCCCACTAATTAGTGATCCCCTAATATGGGCTGTATATCAGGATGTATGTAGGATTAGGTAGGTGTCATGGTCCTGATGAATTGCACTAGATCTATTTTGACTAATTAGCGAGAAACATGTTGACCAACGTCTAAAAGTAGCACAGGGGATCTTGTGTCTACTCCCACTAAAACTCTAATTTGGGTATTTTAGTGGTGTGTCCTTACAATAGTTTTTGGGGAGTTTAAACATTGCTTTATTTTCTTCCCCCCGTTCTTCGTTTTTAATCATGACAGAGATGAGGTATCCTAATAAACTACGTTTCACCTCTAGTCATTTTTAACAGTTTTTTCATACCAATCCTAGATCTGCTATTTTCACTGACCGGCTTCATCTTATAAAATATCTCTGGCAAGGAGCCCCTTCGTGGGGCCCGTCAGGCATTGCAGCGCCGGCCTGACAAGGAGCTTAGCCCTATGATGAAGCATGTCACTCTAAGGTGAGTGGGGGCTCTTGTCCAAATTTTTCAAATTTTTGGTTACCTGTTTTACAGAGATACATTTCATATGGAACTGTCTGTTGCCTTTTTTGATTAAGCTACTGAACTTTGCCTATCTCTTTCATGAATGTATGTAGTACTGTGGCAGCCATCAGTGTTTGCTCACTTTGAAAAAGCACAGTAGGAAACAGACCTGAAACATTTTAAACAGTGACTACTGCTTTACAATCAGTCTCATAATTCCCGTACAGTGGCAACATTTCTACTGGAACAGCCTCAAGTCAGGAGGACTTGTCCTAAAGGTTAATCCCTTGTAATCTAGCCAGCCAGCTGTAGGCCTCTTTCACACTACCTTTGAAGAAAGCCTCCGATCTAAACCCTTTTTAGAGTAAGAAATCAAAACTTTTATCTGCTGATTGATCTCTTTCCCTTTTTGTTAGACATTTGTGCATGCACGCCCCCTTCGAGTCTTCAATACATGAATCAATTGATGATGAAGATGATGATGATGATTATGACACGAACAGGCAGAAGTCGATATTTTGTCTGGAACAGGAATTATTTAATTATTTCTACTAGTTCAGTAGAGATTGAGACCTCTGAGAATAATCGACGAAGAGTTATATTGAGTCTGTTACAACGTCAGTACGAACGTATTTAGGTAGTCATGTTAATGATTTTGCTAGTGGAAAGGAATTATGAGGAAGGCCTAATAGAGGGTGCTGCAGTAATCAGGATTACTTTTAACCAGAGGGTTTATCCATTAGTTAGCAGTGTGGAAAAGCGTGGGTGAATCTGAAGATTTCCAATGACAGAAAGCTGGAAGATGTGCAGTGGAAGTGGTCAAGAATGCCAGCCTCATGTTGTAATCACATTGCATGCCAAAGACCGTGGTGGAGCGACAGGGTCACATTATTAAAAAGAAGGAACAAATTTTAACATGCATGAGAAAATTTCATTCAGTACATTTTATCCGAGACACAGTGAACAATTTGGGATCAAAGGTTGTGGGCAATCAATCTATCTAAATTTGTCAGAAAACCAAGTACAGGAAATATGTTCCAGCACATGGATTCTAAAAATTCAGTTTTCTCAAAATGTGCTCATTTATCAACTTGATTCAAACCTAACAAACCTCCTGTATCTAAAAAGCATTTCTTCCCTTAAATTCCATCTTTTTCCCCTTGCCAATATTATTTCCCATAACAAGCTACTCCTTATCACCTTGTCCTGCTGCCTGATTTTTGCTTACTTCTCTACCTTCTTCTACCTTGGTCCTTAACCATCCTCTTTTGTCTGCATTTTTCTTTCCTTTAACACTTTCATCTTTAGCTCTTTTTTAACACATACTCCTTCCTTTCCTTATCTCCCTTATTCCACTTTTACAATACCTTATGATCTATTCTAACTCCACCCAAATCGCTCTCAATCTTTTCTCATCCCTTCCGCATAGACCATCACAACCCTAGCATCTCTGAATGAAGCAATAGGAGGAATCTTGAGATCCTACTTGCTGAGTATACCTAGGAAGGTGATGGTAGCAAGCATTGTGGAGTGGTTAGTTTTGTTGAATTGTGCAGAAAGGTTGTGGAAGATATTGATTGAGAAGTGGTAATGAAGGGCAGAAGTGAGAAAGTTAAATATGTGTGGAAGGATGATTTTCCTGTGGCAAAGTGCCTTACTTGCCAGATGGAATACTCCGTTATAAATGTAACAGATGTGCTATTCACCTTATTACAAGTGTTTTATAACCTATCGTACTTGTAATACGTTGATCAGATGTTTTGACAGAATCTACCATTCTCCAAACTCTAAATATGGAGCAAAGTTGTCAGAATCCTAACTGAAAAGAAGAGAGATGGTTGTCAGTGTTGTGGGGTTATTTCAGCGCTTTACACTAGCACATTTAATTTAGCTCTGAGCCTGAAGCCTGTGGCCTTTCTTCTAGTTACATTTCATTGTATTCCTTTATTAGTTGTTTTATTATTTTAGCAAAGCTTCATTTTAGTGGAGATACTTTACTAATTTTTATGAGTTGTCCTTCCAAGGGAAATTTGATATTAGTTCTCTTGAACAACATTTCATCTCGTGCCCAGCCCAAGACTGTACACGATACTGTACAGGGGATTGTCCGTCCAAACAGTACAATATCTACCTTACACAGAAAAGATGTATTGTCATGCCAGGTTGGTGCTATACCCAGGTAAAGAGAAGCAGTGAGGTTGGAATGGGGTATTCAGGGGGTTTCCAGGTGGGTTATCAAGGTCCAAAAGGTCATAGGTGGGCTGACAATTTGCAATCAGCCAAGGAAATGCCTGAACTTGTGGCAGCCAAATTGCAGCAGGGGGTCAAGGAAGACAGGATTGTGGGCCCTTTATGTGATTGGCCTTTGTCTGACTTGATCATATCTCCATTGGGTGTGGTACCAAAGAAGCAGGAGGGGGAATACAGGTTGATTCATCATTTGTCATAGCCTAAAGGTGCATTGATCAATGATTGATGGCTATGGAAGACGCTAGGGTGGTCT
Organism: Pleurodeles waltl; assembly: GCF_031143425.1. Classification (NCBI taxonomy): domain Eukaryota; kingdom Metazoa; phylum Chordata; class Amphibia; order Caudata; family Salamandridae; genus Pleurodeles; species Pleurodeles waltl. The sequence goes on along the minus strand of NC_090440.1, from coordinate 1,187,683,722 downwards.
GTGCCTCAGTAGATGATGCCATTAGGCTTGTCAGGCACAATGGGCAGAGAACACAGCCGGCAAAGTGTTACGTTAAGTCATCATTTTGTTTGTTACCGATACCACCTGAAGATTTTCCCTTACTGGGCATGCAATTCGATGGTACCATGTATGTGAACAGAGGTTTGCAGATGAGCTGTGCTATTTTGTATGGCCTCTTTGCAGAGTTCAGCACATTTTTGCAATGGTTCTCTACGAAGTTGAGCAGGCACAGGGAAGTATTGCACTACTTGGATGACTTCTTGTTTGGGGGTAGGGCAGGGTCAGGAGAGTGTTATAGAGCTTTGAGACAATTTGAGGACATGGCCGATAACCTTGAAGTGCCCCTGGTACCAGAGAAGCCAGCGAGGTATTTACCTTTTTAGGTATTGAACTGGACACCGATAACATGATTGTGAGATTGCCGCGAGGGAAGGTGCAAGAGATGCAGAGATTTTTGGAAGAAGTGATGGGGAAAGATGTTTGGAGCTTCAGAAGATTCAGAAGTTGTTGGGTTTCTTGAACTTTTCTTGCAGAGGGGTGCGAGGGGGACAAATGTTTTGCGAATTACTGGGCATGACTATGTCTGGCTCCACCTTACCCCACCACAGGATAAGGATTTCCATGGTAGTGAGGGAGGACTTGGGGTGTGGCACTCTTTTATAGGCAATTGCAATGGTGTGTCAAATTGGTTTCAGGAGCAAAGAATGGTGTGACAGGTGCAGTTTTTCTGATGCTCCTAGACCTCATGGTTTTGGCCTATTTTGGGATGGACAATGGTTTGCAGAGAATTGGCCACCTCATTGGTTACAGCAAGAAAGGAGTACTGCATTTTGGAGTCTTTTCCTTTGCTTGTGGCATTGGTGGTGGGGGGAGATAAGTTGACAAGCAGGACAGTGATGTTTCACATGGCCAACATAGTGGTGGTTGAGCTGGTGAACAGACAGAGTGAACAGAATTTCTGAGTGCTGAGGCTGTTACGTTGCTTCGTATTGTTATGCCTGCGAAGTAATATTGTCTTCAAGCTGATCATGTGCCAGGAGTAAACAGTGCCATAAACAGTGCCATAGCTGATTCGTTGTCTTGTTCACAGTAGCATTGCTTTCACAGTCTGGCAACCAGAGCAGAGGAAGACAAGAAGCCATTCCCTACAGAAGTCTGGGAATCGGGGACATGAGTGTGTTTAGGCTGCTGGAGATATCTTCAGCAGAATCTACCAGTGGGAGTTATCAGCTACCTTGGAACTATTTTAAGGCATTGACAGGAGATCAGGGAGGCCTTCGAGTAAGGACCGCAGTGACAGGGAAGGAAGGGTGATGCTTTATTTTTGGCCTCGATTAATAAAGTTTTGTCACACAAGACAATTACAGGCAAGCTGGTCAGTTTGTCTTTCTATGGGAAACTATACTGGGGTTTTGACCCAGTGAGGGATGATATTTGGGGCAAGATGCTCAAGGGTTGAGTAGGGAGAGAGGCATGAAAGGGAGGGGCCTGCGGAAAGCCATTTCTTTTGATCTGCTGATTGAGATTTTACGATGTATAAGCAATTGTTGTTATGAGGAATTTGAAGAGGCTTAATTCTGTTATCCATGGTACGAATGCTTTGGGGCATTCAGGGTTTCTGAGCTATTGGGAGTAGGATATGAGGATGGGGTGCAGCATGATGAGGTCAGTCTGGAACTGAGGCGTGTGGGCATCTGGTTGCAAAAATCCAAAATGGACCAAGCAGGGAAGGGAAATTGGATTTGGCTGAGCAAGGGTGGGTGTGAGGTGGCGTCCAGTGAGTGAGTGGCGCAAGTTTCAGACATGGCCAGGCTACTGGCAGGAGGTGTTGTTTTTTCATAGGGAAGGAAATAGGGTCACAGCCTCTCCGCTTTTGATGGTATTGATCAGGGTTCTGGCAAGTTTAGGGCATGAACCTGCCAATTTTGGGACTCACTCATTCTTGATGGGAGCAGCGACAGTGGCTGCGCATTTGGGATGGAGTGCAACTTAGATTCCTAGGATTGGGAGGCAGAAATGAGCAGTACATGCAAAAATTAATGAGGGGTGTGTGTGCTCTGGGGGTCAGCGGGGAGGAGATACAAGTTTGATAACATGGGATGCTGATCTATTTTTTTTCCCGTAGGGTGCATGAACGACCCAGGAAGTTTTAAGGTGGTACAATGGATAGTGGGGCATTTGTTTATCTACTGGCCAGCCAGATATGCTGAGCAACAGAAATATGGACGGAACCTTGAATTGTCTAGCAGCAGGCATGAGGTGCTATTGTGGGGGAAGAGTGGGATGAGCTGGCGCAGTCTATTGCTGTTCCTAGCTACTATGGTACCAAAATGGGGTTATCTGGATATGTTGGTGTTACACTTGGGAGAGAACGATTTGGTACAACTGTCAGGCCTGACACTACTGCAATACATGTAGAGGGACTTGAAAGCACAGAAACAAAAAATGGCGGGGACCTGTTAGTTATAGCCGAAATTTGTGCATCATAGGAAATGGAGGGAAACAGTCAAGCATGAGACTATTTGAAAGGCCCGGAGAAAGCTCAACAGAGAGATACGTATTTTTGTTGTTTGAAGTAAGACATTAAGGTGATGGCACATGGATCAAGGAAGAAGAGAGGCTTTTCCGTTCTGACTGGGTGCATCTTTCCAATCTGGGTTATGCTCATTATATGTTGGAGCTTAGGGAGTGCTGTAAGTTTTGAGGAATGAACGTGTTTGTTGTGGTAGGGATGATCACAGAGTGAATATGTTGTTGCAGTGGGCAGGGGTGGGGGCAGTAAAACACCGTTGGGGGGAGGAAAAAAGTCAGATGCAGGCAAATCCACCCTTTGGGGGAGGAATAAAGGAGTGCAGGTGAAGGAAGATGTTTGGGTAGGATGTCTGGGGCAGGAGCAGGAGGGTGTGTTTCGATGTTGGAAATTATGTGAGGGAGATATCGCGGATGAAAGGAGGTGATTAGGTGTAAGGAATCGGTGAAGCATTATCGTGAGAGAATGGTGGGATCGACTAGAAGGGAACATGTTTAATATGTTTAATGTTATCAGAAAAATAATGTTGTGGTTACATGTTGCCATGTTTATGCAATCCTGCCCTAATAAATGGCCTTTTGTACATAACATCAGAGTCCCGAGTGTGATTGCCTTACAATTCTAGGTATCCTCTGGAATACAGCTAACATGACCACTATTGTATCGACTAACTGCATGTCATGAAAATTATCATGGAAAAGAGCAGCAGTGAACTCACTTTTAAGGCAAAGAAATTACCAGGACCATGCAGCACAAAACAAAACGCTCAAAAATAAATTTCTATTTACTTGCGCAATTTATAGAACTTGAAATCATGGAGCAAGTCCACACTTCTTAATTCTTCTTAAAATGCTACCTATTGTTGCTTGAAAAGTTTCAATATTACTCAGCTGTATTTTTAAATAGTTTCCCCACTAATTATTTTATTGTTCTACTTATGGTGTAAAATGGATGGAAATTCTACTATCAAATGTTTTACAAGGAAAGTTGTAGGCATATTTTTTGCTTAACTAAACCAAACGATTACGTCACTATATACGTGATGTTCACAAGTATGACCAACAGATGGCGGTCTTGAACAAAAAACATGACATTTAACATCTGTTATAAGTGGGAAGAAATAATGTCAAAGAAACACACAAGAGCTTCTTTTTCCAGGATAGGATTTCAGATCATTGTGTTATTCGCTCAAATACATATTCGTGTGGGAACCCAGCCTTGTTGCATTAGCACCTCAGCAGAAATCTTGGCGCAGTGTAACATTATAAATAAGCTCTACTATTCAATGTACTTTTATGAACCAAAGAAGGAGCTTCTACCCTGAACTGACTGCTGCACAGTAAATTGTTTTTCTTCTTCTTTACTCGGCATTACAATTCGATGTGTCATAGATATTGCCCTGCCTAAGCAATAGACTTCCGAAAGGATTTTAGTCACAGCAATGGATACTTTGGGGCATATTTATACTCTGTTTCCGCCGGATTTGCGTCGTTTTTTTTTACACAAATCCGACGCAAAGCTAACTCCATATTTATACTTTGGCGTTAGACCCGTCTAGCACCACAGATCTTGGAGTTTGCGTCATTTTTTAGCGTGGACACCTACCTTGCGTTAATGATATGCAAGGTAGGCGTTCCCTTCTAAAAAATGACTCTAAGGCATGTGCGCCTTATTTAAACTCCCGTGCAAAAATGACGCACGGGAGTGGGCGGGCCTTAAAAAACGACGTCCAGCCGCTTTTGCGTCATTTTTTAACGCCTGGTCAGGGCAGGCGTTAAGGGACCTGTGGGCTCGAAAGGAGCCCAAAGGTGCCCTCCCATGTCCACAGGGACACCCCCTGCCACCCTTACCCACCCCAGGAGGACGCCCAAGGATGGAGGGACCCATCCCAGGGAACTTAAGGTAAGTTCAGGTAAGTATATATTTTTTTTTTTTTTTGTGGCATAGGGGGGCCTGATTTGTGCCCCCCTACATGCCACTATGCCCAATGACCATGCCCAGGGGACATAAGTCCCCTGGGCATGGCCATTGGGCAAGGGGGCATGACTCCTGTCTGTGCTAAGACAGGAGTCATTTCAATGGGGGTTGGGCGTCAAAAAAAATGGCGCAAATCGGGTTGAGGCCAAAATTTTCCCTCAGACCTGACTTGCCCCATTTTTTGACGCCCAAGCTCCATTTTCCCCTACGCCGGCGCTGCTTGGTGTGAGTCATTTTTTTTTACGCACACCAGTCAGCTGCGCCGGCTAACGTCATTCAATAAATAAGGCGCCCGCATGGCGCTTTGGAATGACGTTAGCCGGCGTTAACATTTTTGACGCACAACTGCGTTGGCGCAGTTGTGCGTCAAAAAGTATAAATATGGCCCTTTGCATTTTGGCATTGGCGTCATTTAAACAAAATGCCATTGGTAGGAAAGTGACACGACATAACCAACCCTTGACACAATGGCATCATAAGAAGTGATATCATATGGATTTTGGCTCCGAATTCTCCTAGGAAGTGATGTTGCATGATCTTAATCCTGATGCACCACTTTAGCTAACATTGCTAAGAGCACAATTATATAATAACACATAAGTTAATAACATAGACAAATGCACATTTTAGATACCACCTACATCTTACATTTTCGTTTCAAATATGGTGCTGACATGATAGGATCATTACACATTTCTCTTTTGTATTGTATTTTTAAAAACAAAAACCCAAAGTGTGTGTGTGTTTTTTTATTTTTTTTAAAAAGCCCCATTCTCCATGGCATTCATCTCCAATGGTGATGAGTGCATTTTTAGAATTGTATGGCCCCTTTGTGCTAGGGTTTTCCTCACGGTGGTGGGCAGTAACAAAGTCTACATTTCCGTCATCTATGTTGGATGCATCTATGTTGGATGGGTGGACACATAGCCAGTTCTTCGACTACCGTTACTACAATGGGCCTTCAGAGAAGTTCGGCATTGGCGGAGACAGAGCAGTCTCTGCCATTGCCAAACTATGGTCTGCCGGCATACAAATCCGGCAGGCAGACCATTATACACTGATAGTAAATATACTCTGTCTCCATTGGGATGGCGTATGCATACCACCAATATATAAATCAGGCCCAAAGTGCTTTAAGACTCAGGTTACCATCTGAGCTGCATAGAGTAAATCACAGCGCTGTTTACCATCTATCTTGGCAATGTGTATGCCAAGGGTCACTAGGCGCAACCCAGAGATCGCAGCTGCGACTCCTGGCAACCTATAAATGACATCCATGGCTTTGAGAAACCCAGGAACAGTATCTAACATCGTTTCATCATGTTCTGCATGTCTCGGTGCAAGCATTCTAAGTTGGATTAATATTTAGGAAGTTTTTTACAGCTCCAGATATGTGGGATCCGTACATTTTTGCAAAGTTTATAAGATTGTATTTAGGAACAGAGAAAAATACTACAAAATACACTTAAATGATTGGATTGCATCTTATTTTCCCAGCTTTGTTTCTCTTCAAGCTACACATTTCAGAGTTTTCACTGCGAACCTTTCTTACGCATTGTCAGTTCCAATGCTGAAAGGGAGTCCTCGCACCTGAATAATGCACCTTTGGCAGATTCTGAACGGCCTCAAATGAAATGTGAGTTTTCAAATCAAGTACTCGGTGTAAGTTTTGTAATTGCTATGCGGGATCATTGACTGACTGTGAACCTGTACAAACGGTTTACTTTAGCCCACAACCATGGTTTAGTGGTGATTTCCGTTATTATTCCATTTAGTGATCCTGTTCTCCAAAATTAGAGATGTGCAAAATTTACGAAATAAGGCTAGGGTGTAATTTCCAAAACAAGTTTTCAAAATGCATTACTATTCTGAAATCAGTCATGTTCATTGAGAACAAGGCTCATTTCAGAGCAGTAATGGATTGGTGTCATCACGTAAATAAATACACTTTTTACACCAGAATGCCTGCGTTCACTGTCTTTGTTGCGAAGGAGTGTTGAAACAAATGAACAAATAAATCAGAGATCTTAGCTTACATTAAATAAAAACAGAAATGAAAAAAACAAGGGTTAAAGTGACATCATAGTTCGGCACTGAAATGAGGTAAGAGCTAACATTTAAAAACGGAATAACCATTGAAATTATAGTTAACACGCACCAGTTACTTACTGCCTAGGACCTCAAATATTACATCACTAATGACATCTGAAACTACATAATTGATGGCGTCATTAATGATATCATGCAGACATTGTGACAGTGATCCTTAAGGTTTGTGGGCTGGAAGTAATTTAACAGGCTACATACGTGCCCAATTTTCTATCACCAATCTAGTGATAATGGGCATAACCTGTGACCACATGCTGGACACATAGCATAACGGCCTGCCAAACAGGCCCCACTGCCACTGCTCTAACCCTATATGTATATGTCTAATTAGTCTCCTCATGGACAGCAGCACCCATTGAGCCATCACAAGTGTGGCAAAGGGAAACATAACTCACAGCACCCCATTGCAGGCCAGTCTAAAACTGCTAACAACACTTTGTCATTTAAACCAAGGGCAAAGGCCAAACATTCCTTTTTAATATTTCTATGTCTCCCCATGGCAGGCTTACTGAACCCTAAAGACTGGATGCATTATATTCAGGGACATTGGAATTATGTGATTGTGGAATTGTTCATATTATTTTTGTTTTGACACATAATCCATCATTTTCTACGTAATCTGCAGATTTTAACAAGGTCACAGCAACACTACTGCAGCGCAGAGGACGGCCCTTTGCAAAGGTTGACTGTTAACCTTTTTGTTACTTTTTTCTGTATTTGGGTGTTAAACTTGCATTAATGCGGTGCAACCAATTCCCAGATAGTGTTAACAAGTGTACAATGAAGTAATACTACCATGAAATGTGTCAGAATATGCCACATAACTTGTCTTTTCTTGCTGTATAATTTACTCAATCTTGTTGCATAATTTGGCCCTTTCCCGCCACAAAATTCCAGTGGACCTGATTACTTCAGAAAGATGGACGTGTTTTATTCCAAATCCCTCCAAGACTCTGTTTAGAGAATCAAGTAACACAACAATAGGTGGCTCTGGAACAGAATCTCACAGTGCTCCCAGATGAATTTTGAAAAACTATTCCGAGCCTCAGTAAAATGGACCAACTCTGTCCGCTACAGACATGATGCCGTCAAGAGATCTTGGACTTCTCGGCATCAACGTTCGTGCCATGAATCTCATGTTGCAGCTAATATCTTTCATCCAGGCATCTCCTGATGTCCTGCTGAGTGACCCTTGACACGGATAGACTCTAGTAGTATCTGTTTGTTTGGGTTGTTTTGTTTTCCACCTTTGGATTTTTAACATTTTGTTTGCTTTTTGAGAGGAATGTAAGGCCCTAATATTCAGCTGCAGCCACCCAACACAGGTGTCACCAGTGAGGTGACCCTGCAAATAAAAAGATACTGAGTGCATATGCCCTCACATGGCAAAGCCCCGATGCAACAGAGAAGCTCCACTCCCCCTCCCTACTTTGTTCACTGAAATCCATGCACTGTATCCTTGAGTAATTTAACTGGTGTCCATGGAACGTGATCCAGTACCTTTGAGTCGCGATGTAAAACTGCAGAAAAATAAAATATCAGAAGCACCTGTGAATAATCTTATCAATCTCATCCTATATCCCACGGGCATTCCCATTACTGATGAAAGTTCTTTCACCTGTGGCACTCTTTGCTCCCATCACCTGTCCACGGGCCACCCAAGATCCAGCAATCTCTCCCCATCTGTATCCAGTTAGTTTTTTCCAATTCAAGGTACCAGGGAAATTCCCACTACCTGTGCCCAGGATTAGTCTCAGCCGATGGTCAGTCAGTGGGAACCCTAACCCCGAGAGGACACCTCTGCCTCACAGGTATGCCCATGCCTTTGGATGGAGGCCTTCACCACGCACAGCTACAGTCACTGTGCCCAAAAGAAGTCATCCCCTCTCCCTATTTTGACAAACTCCTTGCATTATTGCCATTCATCTTCTTAGTGGTGGCCACCCCAAGCCAAGTGTTCAAGAGCTCTAAGACTAGAACCTTGACTCTCTATTTAGTAGGACAAACTTTTGCAACCCACCTAACTTTAATAGAAATTGAGCAGGCAACTTTTTAATGGCACTAAACCATTGTGTGGTATCGCACTGTCATTTACAGACAGCACATTTTCCATTGAAATGGACACTAAAGGGCCGAATTTAAGAAAAGTGGCGCTGTATCCAATTCAGCGCCATTTTCTTGCACCCTCCTGCGCCCCCCATAACGCCACCACATGTGCACCATATTTAAGATATGGCGCGCCATGGCGGTAGTTAGAACAATAGCTTCTTCATTTTTTATGCTATTGTAGCACTTTGCTACACTAGCGTCAACATTTTTGACGCTAGCTTAGCGGAGTGCACTAAGGCCCATCGATTTAAGAGGGTGCATCATTTTAATGCCTGTCCTGAGCAGGTGTTAAAAATGACAGAAAAAATGGCACAGTGAAATCTTTTAAATTTTACTGCAACTTTTTTTCAGGACTCCTAATGGGGGAACGCCTCCCCCCCCTTGCATACATTATGCCTGGCGCAGGCATAATGTGGGAAAGGGGTTACAAATTGGCACAATGCTTGCATTGCACCACTTTATAAATATGGCACGGGGAAAAGGCTACCTTAGCATCAAAGAAATGGCAAGAAAAGGAGGTGCTAAAGTGGCACCAGTGGTTCTTAAATTTGCCCCGAAATTTGCACAGACCTACAGTGTTTACTGATAAAGCTGTATTGCACACAATTGATAATGCGTAAAAAACATGTTTCAGTGAACATTTATTATTTCTGCATCACCAAGTAATGAATTACAAAAAAGTGCTTAATTTTAGCTTTCCTAACTGCTGAATGTGTACTGTTCATTCACAGGCATTACATTTTGTTGTCTGTTAATGAAAATATGACGTCATAAGCCTTTCCTATCACACTTTGGCCCTCATCATGAAGTTGGCGGTCGAGACCGCCATGCTGGTGGCGGTGGAATTTACCGCCACCAGCATGGGGGTCTCGACCGCCACATAATGAAGGCAGTGGGAACCGCCACAGGTGGCCTTCCACCATCACCAGGCTACTGTCGACAGGCAGCCTGACGATCCGGAATTCTTTATCTGACTGAGCAGCACTGCAAGCAAGCAGCGCTGCCCTGCGGATAAAGAACCCTTATTCCGCCAGCCATTCCCTGGTGGTAAAAGGTTGGTGGAATGGGGGGCCCTGCACTGCCATGCAGTTCCCCGTCGCGCTGGTCACTGCCTGATTTACGGGTAGTGATCTGCACGATGGGTGCTGCTGCACCCGCTGCACAGCAGCATTGTCCCAGCCCAGCATTCTGCTGGCCGGCTGTTTCCACCCACCGGCCCAGCAGAATGTTCACAATTCAGCCAGCAGGTTCTCGAAGGGGGCTGGCGGTCTGTGATAAGACTGCCAGCATGAACACAGCGGGGATTCCCGCCGTGTTCATAATGACCCCCTTTGTGTACACCAGGAAGATCGTCATCCATTCCACCTTAATTTTAGTTCTCTAACTACAAAGTAGCAGAACTTTGTAAACACCAGCCCCCACTAACAAAAAGCAGTAGAAGACTCAGAGCCTGATTTAGACCTTGAAAGATGGGATACTCCATCACAAACATCACTTGCAGTATGGCGGAAGATCTAAGGACCTGATTTAGATCCTGGCAGAAGAGTTACTCTGTCACAACTGTGATGGATATCCCATTTGCCGAAATATAAATCCCATTATATCCTATTGGATTTATATTTTGGCAGACAGGATACCCATCACTGTTGTCCAGGATCTAATTCAGGCCCCAAAATCATGCCCTTAGACTGAAAGTTTACCTCTGTCTTTTCAGTTCAAGAAATGTGACAAGATAAATATAGAAGTTAAAGGCATCTTTATCTATTACTTGGATATTTTTCTGACTCACCAAAATGCAGCTTACAACCCACCAGTGAGTCGCTACTCCTAGTTTGGGAAACACTGAGCTACAGTATTGCAAAACAAATCCAGCAGTGAAAGGCTGTCAGGTCACTTTGAGCTTTTTCAGCTTACTCTTTACACTCATACCACACATACCCCAGCTTTGCCACTAAACTGTAAATCCCATGAACATTTAATAAGAAGCAATAGAGGGCAACTACGCATGAAGGGAAGGGAAGTATATAGAGTATGCATCCCACCCACTCCTATGAATATCTTTCTTGTGTAACTGAGGTTCTGTTAGCTTTAGTAAGGGTACAGTGTAGTGGTGCATCTTCAGTTTAATACTTACTGAGCAAGGGGGCTAAAATGTTCTTGTGCATTTTATAGTATTCAGATAGATAGCTGTCCAGTCCTGGTAGGCCATTAAAATGCCTGAATGATTTCCTCAGGGTTGATGTCTACTTCTAGGGTCTATATCTGGTCTGCCCTGAGGCGTGAAGTCACATATTGAGTAAGGAAGACTGTAATGTCATCGGGGTGCATGTGGTTTCTGAGGATTCTAAGATGCCAAGTGGGTGTGCGAGAGGTTGTCCATCATCCCACTTAATGGCTGATATAATCAAAAACTTCTGCCGTTTTGTTAAGTGGGTGAGACAATTTATGTTCAGCAAGACCATCTGCCCAGCATTGCAACATTACTGGTCCTAAGTACACATAACACTTTAAGAGCTGACAGAACTTCCAGACCTAAAGACATGGAAAGCCTGTGCCTTGGGCATCTTTAAAGGAAAAGAAGAGTCACAAAGTGTGCGCTTGCTTCATGGCTCTGGTGCTCCTGTTAGCTGTTCGGAACATCACCCTGCAGTGGCTCTCAGTCTCCCCACCTCCAGTGGAAGCCTAGAGGGGAGTCCTATGCAAGTGGGGTGCATCAGAGGAGGAGGCACTCCACAGTGAAGAATTCCATGGCCTTTGAATGTGCCCTATCTCCAGTTTTTGGGCTGTGATACTTACCCATTTCCAACAACATACACAAGATGATACCCCACAACCCTGACTACCCGCACACTATGCAACTGCTACCTAATTCCCTTGTCCTTTTCTACAATGTGACTCCCTGTCACAAATAGGGGATACTCTGGCCCACCCAATTGGATCCCCCTCCTTATCCCTCCAAGCTCCATTGTTACTCTTAGGACCTGCTGACCAGAACATGTACATTACCAACTCACTGTTACACTTAGTGAATATAAAAAACACTTTGTCATCTTTCTACTTGCACCCCCATAGTCAAACATGCTTCCATAACACACCTCTTTTGAATAATAAGTCTGAATCATACCCACCAATCACATGGTTCGTTTCATACACCAGTTTATCAGGGTTAAGTCCCCCTTTAGCAGACAGTACACAACCACATTGATAGCGTTGTTGGAGCGATCGCGTTCATATACTAGTTGAGAATTAGAATCACTACAGAAATCAATTAAAACTGATGTCTGTATTGATCTCTAACCATATATGGTGATATGTTTTTCAGTGTATGACGGTCAACTTTCTCTACCATGATTGCAATATACACCTGCCTTTTGTTTCTTTTCTCTCAATAAAATAAAAATATTTTTAAAAAAGTTCACTGCAAGATGGTGCCTCTGAGCCATGACCCACCAATGGCAGCGTCTGTTATGGTGTCCAGAGAGCAAATGGGTCTAAGGCTTGAAGATCAAGGCCCGAATGCTTGTGTCTTAGAATTGTGGGCCCAGGAGTGCAGGTCTCAGGGCTCTCTGGAAGGCATCAAGGCCTGATAGCACCCTGGGTCCTTCAAATGCTCCACCGCAAAGGTTTCTAAGTGCATTTCCTGTGCTGGGTATCGAAGGCAGAGGGTGTGACCCACAGTGCCTGTTACTAGGGGAAGGGTCCATTTCCTCAGGAGCTGGCCCTCGCTGTACCCCCACTCCAGAGTGTCCACAACCTATCCTGTCCAACAGGGAGGGCTGGACTCACTGCTATAATAATAGCCCTCTGAAGGATGAGCCTATAGCACTGCATCTCCTACAAGTTTCCAGGCCCCCTTAAGCCAGAGTGGAAGTTAAGGGGCTGGGGGGTATGGACAAAACAGACTCATTCCTATACTGGTTAGCCTGGGCAGAGGTTCCTCTCTGGGTCCAGCTGGTTCAATGTTTCTCTGCTCAGTAATATTGCAGTCCTCGTTGCTGTGCTTTCCAGCTGCTCCTAACACCTTGAAAAAGCTCCCTGCAGCAGCAGGTCTTGTCCCAAGGATACAGGCACTCAGTTAGCCACCCCACCCATTCGGTTGAGGAGGCAGGTTGCAGGAGAGGCGCTTGAGAGAATCAGGCAGTTGAGTGATACTGAGGCAAGAACCATGAGAGTGCAACCCCAATTGTTGGCCATGTCCTAGGTGGCTCCCGTCTCTCCACAGGCCATGCACCGCACCAGTCCCCATGTCAATAGGGCAGTCCCCACATTTCTGGTGGGCTGCGCACCTGTCGGCTCCAGGCATCAGCCATTTGTCCTGTGGAGCTGCGCTGAGGCTCTTGAAGTGAAGGAACATCATGGGGATTGGCTCTTGAGGATGTCACAGGGCCTCAATGAGAAGCTGGCTGAGCACCGGTCAATAAGTTGGTGGATTCAGTCTCCCTCAGAAGCCATGCCACGGTCGGTTTCAGCAACTTCCCATGATGGCGGATGGCCTCACGGTGATGGGTCCTCCATTTAGAGGTGGCAGTACCCTGTTGATAACTAGGAGAGTGCCCAGTTTCCACATGCTGGTGGGAGCTCTACTAAATAGCCACCAACACAACCAGGCATCAGGCTCTACTCAGTGAATGTATTTCTTATTCCTCGAGGGATCAGAATTATCTATTTTTGTCTCAAGTGACCTCTCTCTTCTGACCTCTGAACATGTTGTTGTTGAATATTTGCTACATAGCTGAATCCAGGAGAATAATGTTCTGAGCATTGCTTCTGACAATATACTACCTGATATATTATATAAGATATACACACATATGCACTCGTGCAGTGCAGAGGACTATTTGTTACAGACTCAATGTCAAGAATGACCCAGTCCTCAAGAAGTTAGCTAGAAGTCTTTATTGGTGTTTAAGCCACAAAACAGGAGCTGGCCCAAACTCTATAAATTGTACAGCCTTCTCTCTCCAGGATCCCTGATCAAGAGGGAAGTCATTCAATCAGTTCTCACCGTAAAGTCACCCATAGCTAACAGGGGAGTTGCTGAGATAATATGCATACTAGAGAGGGATTTTTTGTACATTATGGGTCACCTAATTTAATCCCCTGCTATAGATAAAAAAAGATCACTAATAATCAGGAGGATGAAGAAATGTGTTATTGTAGTGTGTTGTCAGTTAGGAATGACAGAACCTTTTTGGCACCTGAAGGACCCCATAGAACTGTGAGATAAGTGTTAGAAAGTGGTGAAGTGAATGTAGGCTAAGAAAGTTGAGTTTGCGGTTGCACTCAGATGAATAAAGACATTCAATATACAGTTTTGTGTGTGGCGTAGTTATTGGCAGGTACCCCGGCTGGGGAAGACATTACAGGTGTTGACATAGGGGATAAGGAACCTAAAGATTGACAGTGCTCTCCCAGAGAGTTTGCTTTGGTCCAAGTAAACTGCTTGTGCATGCCAAGTGTGCCTCCGTCCAAGTGCGGAGTCATTATTTGGCATATTTGGAGTCAAACGCAGCTCCAACCGGTGTGAAGCATTTGAAGATAAAGAAAGCATCACTAAGAAGACTACACATCGGTGGTCAAGAACCTGCTGGTAAGGTGGTAAAAACAGGTACAGCGCTACTACGCAACATAAAGCTAAAGAGTGTACGGAGTGATGAATCTAAAGGCGGCCACAAGCTACAACGTGAATGCTCATCATGAATTAGTAAGTCAGTTCCCTTCTTTGTTTCATGGGTTAGAAAAACATAAGACTATGAAAGTACAATTGCATAATAATGAGGATGTCCATCCTGTTGCACAAAGACACAGGAGAACTGCATTTCATTTACAAGAAGCTGTTGAAACTAAACTTGAATAATTTCTTAAACGTGATATCATTGAACGTTCTGCTGGTCCAATGCAATGGATTTCATCTATAGTGGTAGTACCCAAAAAGGACAGTAAATGAGCTGCATGCATCTGTGTGGATAGGCTGCAAGTGAACAAGGCAACTGAAAGAGAACAACATCCAAGTTAGCACATTGCTGTCATGATAACACAATTGAATGTTTGAAAGTCTTCTCTTGCCTTGATTTAAATAAAGAATATCATCAGGTGGAACTCAAGGAGAATTTCAGGTGCATTACATCCTTGTCTACACATATTGGTCTATTTGAATATAAAAAAATATGGGGGTTATTCTAACTTTGGAGGAGGTGTTAATCCGTCCCAAAAGTGACGGAAAAGTGACGGATTTACCACCAGCCGTATTATGAGTCCATTATATCCTATGGAACTCGTAATACGGCTAGGGGTATATCCGTCACTTTACCGTCACTTTTGGGACGGATTAACACTCCTCCAAAGTTAGAATAACCCCCTATATTTTGGTGTGTCATCACCGGCAAAGATGTTTCAAGATGCCATTCAAGTTATCATACAGCCTGGTCTTCAGAGCTACAGAGAAGGAGCACAAAAAAGCTCTCAAGAAAGTGTGTTGTTCCTGGTTGATGCAGGTTTAACTTCGAATGCTGAGAAATGTAAATTCAATAAAACAAAGCTAAAGTTCTCTGGCCATATATTTTCTGATGGTGGTATAACACCTGATCCCGCTAAAGTGCAAGCCTTGTCAACTGCAAGACCCGCACAAGATGTTTCCCTGTTACATTCATTCCTTGGCATGGGCAGTTACTGTTCCAGATACATACGAGTCTTTGCTACTGTGAGTGCTCCATTGAGAGACATGACAAAAAAGAATGTTTAATTTAATTGATAATGTGAAAGCGAGCAAAGTTTTAAGACAATGAAACAATCTATTGAGAACGCTATTGAAATGTCACATTTTGACCCAAAGCTCTATGCACAAGTTGTTGTTGATGATAGCACAGTCAGGTTAGGTGCATTTATTGCACAGCACCGCAGACACCCAAATGCTCAAAGACATATTGGACCTAATTATTATATTGGCAGTACTTAGCGCCTACTGCCGCAGTGACGGCCACGAAAATACTGCCACCGCAGCTACCATCCATCCACCATAATATGAGAACTGTCTGACTTCTCCCACAATAAGGGCGGAAATCCGGCAGTGCTCATGGTGGTGGGCGGTGTTAAGCTGGCGCTGCTACTACCAGCACCACCGCTCCAGTTGAACGCCAGCAGCTGTGTTATGTCCAGTAATACAGCCTGGCGGTGTTCTGCTGGCGGGTAGCTGCTGGCAGTAGCAGCGCCCATTCTTGTTCCCCGTCGGAAGACCCCCTCGACCAAGGTAAGTCGGGCTCCCGACAGGGGAGGGAGGTGGGAGGGCTGGGGGTATTTTGTGTGTGTGTCTGAGTGTGTGCATGAATGTCTGAGTTTGTGAATGTGTCTGTGTGTGTTGTGTTGTTTGCGTGGGTGTATGTGTGTGAGTGAATGCGTGTAAGAATGGTGAAGTGAGTGCTTGTCTGCATGTCAGTGTGAATGTGTATTAGAATGTGTGTATGTCTGGAAGTATGCGTGTATGTCAGTGTGTGAATGAATGCTTGTATGTGTACTTGAATGGGTGTATGCCTGGTGCATATGGGTGTCTGTGTGCATGTATTCAGGGGGGTGTGAGGGGCTCTGCGACTGTAGTGGTGGTGGGGGGAGGGTGCTGATGTGTGCGTGGGTGGGGTCAGGTGTGTGGTATGTACGTATATGGAGGGATTGAGTGAGTGGATCGGAGGAGGGGTGGATGACTCTGGATGGAGCGGGGTGGGGGCCTCAGGTGAGTTTTGGAGAGTGGGGGACTGCCTACTGGTGACAGGGAAGGAATTACCTGTCACCGGTAGGGCCTACTGCCATGGTTTTCATGGTGTTGTTAATGCCACGAAAACCTTGGTGGTAGACCAGCTCATAATGCCATGGGTGGTACTATGTTAGCTGCCGGGCAGGAGATAGATATCTCTGGCCCATTGGCTCATACCGCCATGGCGGTATGAGCGGAAAAGTGCTGGGTTGGCTGCAGCCGACCCGCTAATCTCCTAATGTGGTGTCTACATAGCCAGCCTGTTGGCGGTAAAACTGCCACATTAACCCTGGCGGTCAAAAGACCACCAGGGTTAAAATGCGGGACATTGAGTCATATGCAAGCAAAAGTTTGTCCCAAACTAAATGTGCTTATTCCGAACCTGAAAAAGAAAATTTAACAGTGGTGTGGGCTTGTGAACATTTCCATTAGTTTTTATATGGAAAGCATTAAATGCTTATGACAGATCATCAAGCATTGTTGACCATCTTTGGCAATCTAAAAGCAAAGATGCCACCTCGCATTGAATGTTGGGCTCTTTAATTACAAGAGTATAACTGCACAATTGTACATCATCCAGGCAAAGCTAAAAATTCTGCTGTCTACTTCTCTAGAGTACCTATACAGTGTCAGGGCACCCCTTCCAAGACAGTTGAAGACTACATAAATTGCACTGTGAAATCAAACACACCAGCTGCTATCTCGTTGGGGCAAATTATCACAGTCATGACTCAAGAGAGTAACATATTAAAACTGAAAGAGATTATTGCACACCAGTCTTTAAATCAGCACATTTAGGCCCTCATTACAACCCTGGCGGTTGGCGGAGAAGTGGCGGTCTTACCGCCAACAGACTGGCGGTAAAAAAATTGGAATTATGACCATGGCGGTTACCGCCATGGTTATCTGCCACTTCTCCCAACCGACCACCAGGGCGGAGATGACCGCTGGGCTGGAGACTTGGGTCTCCAACCCTGCGGCAGTCACAAGACCGCCGGCGGTATCATGACCCGGCTGACCGCCATGGATTTCATGGGGTTGGGCACCGCCATGAAATCCATGGCGGTAAGCACTATCAGTGCCAGGGAATCCCTTCCCTGGCACTGATAGGGGTCTCCCCCATCCCTCACCCCCACCCCTGAGTCCTTCCCCGACACCCCCCACCCCTGCCACTCCCCAAAGGTGGCAGGACCCCCTCCCCACCCCTTCCCCCGACATCACTACACAGACACACACCTGACACGCATGCAGACACCACCAACACACATACCCGCACACACACGAACAAACATGCCAACAGACACACACACAGTCATACACGCACACCCACATTCAGGCATACACGCACACATCCATACAGACATACATACAGGCAGACACGCACACATTTCCAAACACACTACACCCCGCATGCATACACGCACTCTTCATACTCACATGCACACCTCCATGCACGCACACAACACACAACACCTCCCCACCCCCTCCTCTAACGGACGATCAACTTACCTGGTCCATTGATCCTCTGGGAGGGGACAGGATCCATGGGGGCTGCTCTGCCGCCAGCTCCCTGTCACCAGAACACCGCCACACCGAATCATGGAACGTGATTCAGTGGGCGGTGTTCTGATGACGGGGAGGTGGAGGTGAAGCAACCTCCACTTCCCCGCCGACCGCAAGTATGGCTGCTGGCGGCTCTCCATCAAGAAAAGGACGGAGGGCTGCCAGCAGTCATAATTCGCCGAGCGGAAAACCACCAGCACTGGCGGTCTTCAGCACGGCGGTCCCCGGCGGTCTTGTGAAAAGACCGCCAAGGTTGAAATGACCCCCTTAATCTCTTACCAGTGACGGCAAGTACCAGAAGTTCAACAATGTAAAATATAAACTGTCCATGACTCAAGAAGGCATTATCCTTTGGGGTTCAAGAATTGTTAATTCTCCCCCCATCACATTTCATCACATTTCATTAAAGCCCCGGGGAGATGGTGGTTCCTGCGGCTGTGGGGTCTGTGCGGCCCCCTACAGTACATTACATTCGAACCCTGGGGAAGTGGCGATCCCTGGGGCAGGGGACAGGTGCCCCCGCATTATATTTAATTTGAACCCCATGGAGGTGGCAGTTCCTGGGGCTGCGGAGGGGCCGCTCGCCACCCCACATTCCATTCCATTTTAGCCCTGGGGAAGTGGCAGTCCCTGGGGCAACAATAAGCCCAGGAAGGGGGGGCTGCATCCCCTCCTTATTTTATTTACTTGCCCATGGACCTGGCCCACCTGGGGGGTTTAAAAAGAAGACCAGGAGCCTACCCTTGTTTTTTTTTTTTTTAAATGTTGCCATGAATTTGTGGATTTGCAGCAAATTTGAAGCAAGAATTGTTTTTTACAATTGCGTTTTTTGTTCTGGCAGGGTCCCTCTGGGACCCCAGCACCAGAGGTAAGGGGTCAGGGTGTCTCTACCCTACTCCCTTTTCCTTTTTGTTTGCATTTTTTGGTGGGACTCGGCTTCCCAAGATGGCCTGCCAACACTTCCTGGTTTAGGTATTCGCAGCCAATTGGAGCTGTGCATTTCTCTGCACAAGCTCATTATTATTTGCGAAGTCATCGGGGAGGATCCACGGCCCTAGATATACATATATATATATTTTCCTTTTAATATCTCCAAAACTACAAGACTGATTTACATCAAATAAGTGAAAGTGTAATCTGTGTATCGAAAGCTAGCTTTCTTCCAAATCCGCTTTGTGGTTCAGGCTGTAGTCGTGTTCAAAGGTCCTATGGTAATTAACATGAGAAATGCATATTTTTACCCCAATTTTTCTCCGCCCCACTTGGCAGATCACCACAAAACTTTTAGGCCCGTATTTATACTTTTTTAGTGCCGCATTTGCGCCGCTTTTTGACGCAAAAACGGCGCAAACATACGAAATACAATTGTATTTTGTAAGTTTGTGCCGATTGTGCGTCAAAAAGCGACGCAAACGCGGCACTAAAAAAGTATAAATATGGGCTTTAGTGTGCAACAAGAATCACTGGGGCACTTGTTTTTGAAAGTTTAGTGGCGATTCAGCAAACAGTGCCAAAGATGTGGGCAAGTCAAAATATACTTTTTCTATGGAATTATGGGCCTAACTATAAATATGTACCTAATTACATATATATATATATATATATATATATATATATATATATATATATATATATATATATATGTTAGTCAATTTTCTTCACCCACTTGGACAAGAAATCAAGACACAAGACGGAAAATTTACAAATTATATTTGAAAGAAAGTTAGGTCTTCCTTTGGAGGAAGACCTAACTTTCTTTCAAATATAATTTGTAAATTGTCCGTCTTGTGTCTTGATTTCTTGTCCAAGTGGGTGAAGAAAATTGACTAATATTAATGGGATTCCCGATCCCATATCAAGACCGCCGTGTGTGAGCCTCGATAAGTCGGGGTTCCTTTTGATATATATATATATATATATATATATATATATATATATATATATATATATATATATATGCATATTACCTGGTGGTGGTCACCATTAGGTAGTTATAGTTAGGACCAAGTTTCTATATAAAAAGCATTTTTTTTACTTGCCTATATCTTTGGCGCCACTCGATGGCTCTTCACAAAACTTTCCAAAACAATTTTCCAGTCCCATCAGCTGCTGCCTCGAAAGTTTTGGGGGGATCTGTCCAGGGGAGCAGAGAAAAAAGGGAGGTCCAAAAACACGTTTTTTCCCATTCAGTTTTCCATAGGGAATTTGAACAGCAATAGCGCAAAAACTACTGGACAGAATTATACCAAATTTGGCAGGAAGGTAGGTCCTGGTCTGGAGAGAGTGCTTTTATTTGTTTTGGCACAATTCCATTCAGTATTGTTTGAGGAATTAAGAGAAAAAACTAATTTGTATATCTGGGGACGCAAAGGATGAGTAACCCCTAACAATCTCATGCTGAGATCTGATTGGCTGATAATACTTTAGCAACAGAAGCTGTTTAAGTGTTGTCAGCCATCTTAGCTCTTCAGCTGAGTCCCAAAATAAAAGTAAACAAATCAACAAAAGGGGCCAGGGTACAAACAGCCAGACCCCTTGGCTCTGGTGTTGGGGTCCCAAAAGGACCCCTTCAGGACTAAAAAGCATTATTTATTTCGATTTTATGAGAGGAGACGCAGTGGATCCATGAATCCGCTAGTAAAAAAAAAAACTTGAAGCGCGGTCTCCCGCACTTTGTTAGTTAAATACCCCTGGGTGGGCCAAGTCCTGGGGGCTTTTTTATAAAAAAACTACACTGGATTCTGCCCCCCTGCCCCAGGGATCACCACCCCCCAGGGCTATCTTCATGTTGGAGGAGGGCCACAAGGCCCCCCTCCTGGAGCCACAGATGGTCCTGGGGACCGACCCCCCCAGGGCCGGCCCCTGCTATGTCCCAGGAGTGCCCACCACGGGACATAGCTGTTAGCTGTGGCTTGGAAGCATTCAAGCCACAGCAAACACTCAGCTGTTTGACAGCTGGAACTTTAAAGCAGGTTTTGCTGTCACACAGTAGAGCTTTCATCTATGTCCCCTGCACGTGTGCAGGGGACAGAGATGAAATGCTTCAGCAAGCATGAAGTTGTTGTCAAAACAGCTCCATGCTTACTGAAGCATTAGCACTGCCCCGCAGTGTCAGGTAGCCCATAAAGTTTTATTTTTATTTTAATTTTAAAATAAAATATATGTATAAGGAGGGGGCATGGGGGAGCCCTCCCTCGCGGTCCAAGTTAGCCTGTAAAGGGCATTTTATTAATTAATTAATTAATGTATTTCATTAATAAATAAATAGACAAATAAATAAATAAATAAAGAGGGACCATGGTGGAGCCCTTAAGGGCTCCCTCGTGGTCCCAGATGGCCTATAAAGGGCTAAGAATAATTTAAAAAAAACAAAAAAAACCTCATACCTCAATGTGAAAGTCGCAGATCTTCACACTGAGCTAGGGAGGTTCGCGTCCAGCTGCACTCATTACCATTTAAAAAAATATATACATTTTTAACTGGATACAAATATCTCATTTTAAGTATATCGGACATTAAAGCCTAAAAAACTCTATCCCCCTCCCTCTCACTTTCTTGCTCCCTGTCTCTCTTGCAATCAATTCTCCCACTCACACACCCACTCAGACACAAATGCACCCACCTGCAATCCCACTCAGACACTTGTGCACCCACTCACAGACCCACTCAGACACTTATGCACCCACTCACAGACCCACTCAAACCCTCATGCACTCTCTCACAGCCCTAGTCAGACCCTCATGCACCCACTCAGACCCACTCAGACCCACTCAAACAGCTATACACCCTCTCACAGTCCAGCTCAGACCATCGCATACCCACTCACAGATGCACTGACTCCCTAATGCACCCACTCACAGACCCGCCCACATACTGACTCACACAATACAACACTGATGTACGCACTCACAAACCCAGACACTCTGACACCCACTATTACCCCCAGATGCAGCCTTTCACCCCTATTCTCACGCCAAGAGAGGCCACGGACAATTTTTGCAGTGCACATGCAAAGGGCCATTTGCAGCATCAGGTTGGGTGGTAAGGGGGGCTGGCAGCAGGGACTGGCTACAAACCAGCCCCTGTGGATAACCACTATTGTGCATAGGAGAAGGCCGTGTACGGTGCAAAGTTGGGTGCTTATAGGGGGTTGGCTTCCCCAAGGCCAATAATTCAGCTGATCGGCGAGTACCTCGCCAAATAATGAAAACATCATCAATATGCTTCAACCACAAGGCAATATGTTCATCATAGCCTGCCCAATTGCACATCCCCTACTCCTCACACCAGCCCACAAACAGATTCACATAGTTGGGGGCTTAGCAGGTGCCCATACCTGTGTCTTGTAGTTATTGTTAGTATTGGTTATAGAAGACAGAAAACGTTGTTGTTTAGGCAAGACCATTTCAGTGTGTAGCAAGAGAGATAGTGGTCTTGCTCTCATAAAATAGTGGCATGCCTGTACACCTTCTTCCCGCTTGATGGATGTGTATAAGTTATGCACATCCATGGTATGAGGAGGAAATCTCCTTCCCAATAGATATCTTCAATCACAGATAAGATGTGCCAAGTGTCCTGTACGTACAGAGGATGGGATGTAACAAAAAGAAATAAGTAATAACCAATATATCTTGAAGTAGTTTCAAGTAAAGAGCCAATAGAGAAGACCATTGGTCTGTCCAAAGTGTTCATCTCATCCTTATGAAGTTTGGGTAATAAGTTAAGTACAGGGATTCTGGGATGGTCACATTTCAGGAACATATATATATATAGATATATCTATATATCTATATCTATATATATATATATACACATATATATATATATATATTAAAAAAATAGCTTTTTAGAGTAAATATCTATATCATTCTAATTTCCTAACTATAGTGCCCCGCCCATTGTTTTTTTCAGTGAATTTCTATAGGTTTTTATTTTTACATTAAGTAATTTCTTTATGTTAACCGCTTAGGTGCGGGCGTCGGCCACTGGCCGACGCCCACACACCCTCCCTGGTGCGGGTCACGACCAGTGGCCGACACCAGGAAGGGCATTAATAAATCCTCGGGTGCGTCGCACCCGAGGATTTTTTATTTTTATTTTTTCTTCCCTGGGGAGACACGGAAGCTACCGTGTCTCCCCCCACCCCCCACCCGCCCCTTTGTGATGTCAGCGCGCCACGAGGCGCGCTGACGTTGCAAAGGTGTTTTCCCCATCAAAGCAGGAAGCAGCCTTGCGGCCGCTTCCTGCTTTAATGGGGAAAACGGCCTTTTACACGTTCGGGAAGGCCTCGTAAGAAAGGGGAGAGTCTCCCCTTTCTTACGAGGCCTTCCTGAAAGTGTTTCCTGGCCCCCGGTCGCAGCTGTGCTGCGATCGGGGGCCAGGAAACACTTTCAGGTTTCCTGGCTCCCCCGATCGCAGCACAGCTGCGATCGGGGGGGCCAGGAAACACTTTGAAAAGGCCTTGTAAGAAAGGGGAGACTCTCCCCTTTCTTACGAGGCCTTCTGAAACGGTTTCCTGGCCCCCGATCGCAGCACAGCTGCGATCGGGGGCCAGGAAACCCCACTAGACACCAGGGATTTCAGTTTTGGGGGGCGGCCTGCCCGGAAAACGGGCCGCCCCCCCGGCATAATTATTTTTTTTTTTAAAAGGTAGGAGCCCCCCAGGGGATTTTTTTTTTGTTTAAAAAAAAACAAAAAAATGAAATGACAGGGGGTCGCCCGTGGGCAGGGTGACCCCCTGTGGGGGCAATTTTTTTTTAGATGTTGTAGGGTTTCCCTGGGGGCCATTTTGGCCCCCAAGGAAACCATACAACTACTAAAAAAAAATATATGTATATATCTATATATATATATCTATGTAGATAGATATATCTAGGTACATGGATATATCTATAGATATATCTATGCAGATATATATATGTATATATATATATATATTTATATATATATATATATATATATATATATATATATATATATATATATATATATATATATATATATAGAGGTAGATCTGTATCAAAGAGATTTATAAAGCGCGCTACTCACCTGTGAGGGTCTCAAGGCGCTGGGGGGGGAGGACGGGGGGAGGGAAAGGGGCTGGGAGGTTCACTGTTCAAAAAGCCAGGTTTTGAGGCCCTTCCTGAAAAGAAGTAGCGTTTGGGTCTTGCGAAGGTGGGTTGTGAGTGCGTTCCAGGTTTTGGGTGCAATGTAGGAGAAGGATCTGCCCCCGGTGGTGGTGTGTTTGATGCGGGGGACAGAGGCGAGAGAGAGGTCAGCTGAGCGGACGTTTCGTGTGAGGGTGTGGAATGTGACTCTCGTTGAGGTAGGCAGGGCCTGTGTTGTGGAGTGATTTGTGTGCGAGGATGAGGATCTTGAAGGTGATCCTTTTGTCAATGGGGAGCCAGTGGAGGGATTTGAGGTGTGGAGAGATGTGTTGGTGTCGGCGGAGGTCGAGGATGAGTCGTGCTGCTGAGTTCTGGATGCGTGTAGTTTGCGCTTGAGTTTTAGAGTGGTGCCGGCGTAGAGGGCGTTTCCGTAATCAAGCCTGCTGCTGATGAGTGCGTGAGTGACAGTTTTTCTGGTCTCTGTGGGGATCCATTTGAATGTTTTTCAGTATACGGAGTTTGTTGAAGCATGAGGAGTTAAGAGCGTTGATTTGTTGGGTCATCGAGAGGGAGGAGTCTAGGATGATGCTGAGGTTGCGTGCGTGGTTGGCGGGGGTGGGTGCAGGGCCTAGCGTGGTGGGCCACCATGGGGGGTCCCAGGTGTTTTTGTGTGGGCCAAAGAGGATTATTTCGGTTTTGCTTGAGTTGAGTGTCAGGTGGTTGGCTGTCATATATATATCACTTTAGTCAATATGTGTGTGGTTTCCCTGGGGAGAGAAGGGTCCGACTTGTCTAGTGGCAGTTTTAGTGCCATAAAGAAGCGCAGAAGGTTTATATGCCTACTGCAAAGAGCACATCTGTATTTTATGTAAATAGCTGAGTACATTAGTAAAGTCTATGGAGAGATGAAGGGCACTTTTCCTGGGTGGTAATGAGGGATTCCGAGGAGGAGGGAGTGGGAGCACCAATAATGATTGTTGGACTGGGCGCAGGAGGTGCTAAAGACTGTGACGAATGGTATGTGACAAGGTGTTTTTTGAGTGTCTTGAAAGTACGTGCTGATTGAGGGAAGAAGCGCAGGTAAGGTGGCCTCTACTGTTGCACGTATCTCACACACACCATCGATTTTGTGACTGTCTACATAGGCTAGTGTTTTAGAGCAACAGTTTAGCCAATAGCAGAGATGGCATCTTGATGGATGACTGCTGCCTGCACTCGGGTTATAGAGGACCGCTCTGACATAGGATCAGAGACTGAGACATCAGATACTGAGACAGCATCTGAGGGATAGGACAATGGCGCAGACCCTGGGAGTGATTTTTCAGTCAGAGGATTCCCATTCGAAAACTCCTCTTCCAGTACATTATGAGGGAGGTGATGAGGACAGTCCTGCTGTCCCTTGGCAAGCTGTTCGTGCAACTGGGTAATAGTGGGTTAGGCCAACCCAGAGAGCAGGTGAATGCGGCGGCAAGCAGAGAGAGAGTGCTCTCTTGGGAGCTCACCAATTTAGTTCAGCCCCAAATTCCACTACCCAAATCATATTGTGGAGACATCAAAATTGTCTATGGCAAAACAAACTGGTTTTGTAAGGCAGGCACCTGTGTTTTTGGTCCTGGATTCGGCGGCCATATAGAGAAACACACTAAACCCAAACATTTCTGGAAACTAGACATTCGGGGGAGTCCACAGAGGTGTGACTTGTGTGGATTCCCCAAAGTTTTCTTACCCAGAATACCCTGCAAAGCTGAAATGTTGAAAAAAAACTCTATTTTTCTCGCATTTCTGTCACACAAACTACAGGAATATGCTGGGATCCACAACATTCCTACCACCCAGTGACTCCTCACCTGTCCAGATAAAAACAATACCCCACTTGAGTGCCTACACCTAGTGCCTGTGTCAGGAATGGATCACCCCAGGGTCAACAGCTGCCTCACGTAAGGACCAACATTGACCGTTGTGTGATCTATTCCTGTCGCAGGCACCAGGCCTAACCACACAAGTGAGGTATCATATTTATCGGGAGACTTGGGGGAACGCTGGGTGGAAGGAAATTTGTGGCTCATCTCAGATTCCAGAACTTTCTGTCACCGAAATGTGAGGAAAACGTGTTATTTTAGCCACATTTTGAGGTTTGCAAAGGATTCTGGGTAACAGAACCTGGTCCGAGCCCCACAAGCCACCTCATCTTGGATTCCCCTGGGTTTCTAGTTTTCAAAAATGTGCTGGTTTGCTAGGTTTTCCCAGGTGCCGGCTGAGCTAGAGGCCAAAATCCACAGGTAGGCACTGTATTCTATGAAAAAATGTGATGTGTCCACGTTCTGTTTTGGGGCATTTCCTGTCGCAGGCGCTAGGCCTACCCACACAAGTGAGGTATCATTTTTATCAGGAGACTTAGGGGAACGCCGGGTGGAAGGAAATTTGTGGCTCCTCTCAGATTCCAGAACTTTCTGTCACCGAAATGTGAGGAAAACTTGTTTTTTTAGCCACTTTTTGAGGTTTGTAAAGGATTCTGGGTAATAGAACCTGGTCCGAGCCCCGCAAGTCACCCCTCCTTGGATTCCCCTAGGTCTCTAGTTTTCAGAAATGCACCGGTTTGGTAGGTTTCCCTAGGTGCCGGCTGAGCTAGAGGCCAAAATCTACAGGTAGGCACTTCTCAAAAAACACCTCTGTTTTCTTCCAAAAATTTGGATGTGTCCACGTTGCGCTTTGGGGCGTTTCCTGTCGCAGGCGCTAGGCCTACCCACACAAGTGAGGTATCATTTTTATCGGGAGACTTGGGGGAATGCCGGGTGGAAGGAAATTTGTGGCTCCTCTCAGATTCCAGAACTTTCTGTCACCGAAATGTGAGGAAAACTTGTTTTTTTAACCACTTTTTGAGGTTTGCAAAGGATTCTGGGTAACAGAACCTGGTCCGAGCCCCGCAAGTCACCCCTCCTTGGATTCCCCTAGGTCTCTAGCTTTCAGAAATGCACAGGTTTGGTAGGTTTCCTTAGGTGCCGGCTGAGCTAGAGGCCAAAATCTACAGGTAGGCACTTCTCAAAAAACACCTCTGTTTTCTTCCAAAAATGTGGATGTGTCCACGTTGCGCTTTGGGGCGTTTCCTGTCGCAGGCGCTAGGCCTACCCACACAAGTGAGGTATCATTTTTATCGGGAGACTTGGGGGAACGCCGGGTGGAAGGAAATTTGTGGCTCCTCTCAGATTCCAGAACTTTCTGTCACCGAAATGTGAGGAAAACTTGTTTTTTTAGCCACTTTTTGAGGTTTGCAAAGGATTCTGGGTAACAGAACCTGGTCCGAGCCCCGCAAGTCACCCCTCCTTGGATTCCCCTAGGACTCTAGTTTTCAGAAATGCACAGGTTTGGTAGGTTTCCCTAGGTGCCGGCTGAGCTAGAGGCCAAAATCTACAGGTAGGCACTTCTCAAAAAACACCTCTGTTTTCTTCCAAAAATTTTGATGTGTCCACGTTGTGCTTTGGGGCGTTTCCTGTCGCAGGCGCTAGGCCTACCCACACAAGTGAGGTATCATTTTTATCGGGAGACTTGGGGGAACGCCGGGTGGAAGGAAATTTGTGGCTCCTCTCAGATTCCAGAACTTTCTGTCACCGAAATGTGAGGAAAACTTGTTTTTTTAGCCACTTTTTGAGGTTTGCAAAGGATTCTGGGTAACAGAACCTGGTCCGAGCCCTGCAAGTCACCCCTCCTTGGATTCCCCTAGGTCTCTAGTTTTCAGAAATGCAAAGGTTTGGTAGGTTTCCCTAGGTGCCGGCTGAGCTAGAGGCCAAAATCTATAGGTAGGCACTTCTCAAAAAACACCTCTGTTTTCTTCCAAAAATTTGGATGTGTCCATGTTGCGCTTTGGAGCGTTTCCTGTCGCAGGCGCTAGGCCTACCCACACAAGTGAGGTATCATTTTTATCGGGAGACTTGGGGGAACGCCGGGTGGAAGGACATTTGTGGCTCCTCTCAGATTCCAGAACTTTCTGTCACCGAAATGTGAGGAAAACTTGTTTTTTTAGCCACTTTTTGAGGTTTGCAAAGGATTCTGGGTAACAGAACCTGGTCCGAGCCCCGCAAGTCACCCCTCCTTGGATTCCCCTAGGTCTCTAGTTTTCAGAAATGCACAGGTTTGGTAGGTTTCCCTAGGTGCCGGCTGAGCTAGAGGCCAAAATCTACAGGTAGGCACTTCTCAAAAAACACCTCTGTTTTCTTCCAAACATTTGGATGTGTCCACGTTGCGCTTTGGGGCGTTTCCTGTCGCAGGCGCTAGGCCTACCCACACAAGTGAGGTATCATTTTTATCGGGAGACTTGGGGGAACGCCGGGTGGAAGGAAATTTGTGGCTCCTCTCAGATTCCAGAACTTTCTGTCACCGAAATGTGAGGAAAACGTGTTATTTTAGCCACATTTTGAGGTTTGCAAAGGATTCTGGGTAACAGAACCTGGTCCGAGCCCCACAAGCCACCTCATCTTGGATTCCCCTGGGTTTCTAGTTTTCAAAAATGTGCTGGTTTGCTAGGTTTTCCCAGGTGCCGGCTGAGCTAGAGGCCAAAATCCACAGGTAGGCACTGTATTCTATGAAAAAATGTGATGTGTCCACGTTCTGTTTTGGGGCATTTCCTGTCGCAGGCGCTAGGCCTACCCACACAAGTGAGGTATCATTTTTATCAGGAGACTTAGGGGAACGCCGGGTGGAAGGAAATTTGTGGCTCCTCTCAGATTCCAGAACTTTCTGTCACCGAAATGTGAGGAAAACTTGTTTTTTTAGCCACTTTTTGAGGTTTGCAAAGGATTCTGGGTAACAGAACCTGGTCCGAGCCCCGCAAGTCACCCCTCCTTGGATTCCCCTAGGTCTCTAGTTTTCAGAAATGCACAGGTTTGGTAGGTTTCCCTAGGTGCCGGCTGAGCTAGAGGCCAAAATCTACAGGTAGGCACTTCTCAAAAAACACCTCTGTTTTCTTCCAAACATTTGGATGTGTCCACGTTGCGCTTTGGGGCGTTTCCTGTCGCAGGCGCTAGGCCTACCCACACAAGTGAGGTATCATTTTTATCGGGAGACTTGGGGGAACGCCGGGTGGAAGGAAATTTGTGGCTCCTCTCAGATTCCAGAACTTTCTGTCACCGAAATGTGAGGAAAACGTGTTATTTAAGCCACATTTTGAGGTTTGCAAAGGATTCTGGGTAACAGAACCTGGTCCGAGCCCCACAAGCCACCTCATCTTGGATTCCCCTGGGTTTCTAGTTTTCAAAAATGTGCTGGTTTGCTAGGTTTTCCCAGGTGCCGGCTGAGCTAGAGGCCAAAATCCACAGGTAGGCACTGTATTCTATGAAAAAATGTGATGTGTCCACGTTCTGTTTTGGGGCATTTCCTGTCGCAGGCGCTAGGCCTACCCACACAAGTGAGGTATCATTTTTATCAGGAGACTTAGGGGAACGCCGGGTGGAAGGAAATTTGTGGCTCCTCTCAGATTCCAGAACTTTCTGTCACCGAAATGTGAGGAAAACTTGTTTTTTTAGCCACTTTTTGAGGTTTGTAAAGGATTCTGGGTAATAGAACCTGGTCCGAGCCCCGCAAGTCACCCCTCCTTGGATTCCCCTAGGTCTCTAGTTTTCAGAAATGCACAGGTTTGGTAGGTTTCCCTAGGTGCCGGCTGAGCTAGAGGCCAAAATCTACAGGTAGGCACTTCTCAAAAAACACCTCTGTTTTCTTCCAAAAATTTTGATGTGTCCACGTTGCGCTTTGGGGCGTTTCCTGTCGCAGGCGCTAGGCCTACCCACACAAGTGAGGTATCATTTTTATCGGGAGACTTGGGGGAACGCCGGGTGGAAGGAAATTTGTGGCTCCTCTCAGATTCCAGAACTTTCTGTCACCGAAATGTGAGGAAAACTTGTTTTTTTAGCCACTTTTTGAGGTTTGCAAAGGATTGTGGGTAACAGAACCTGGTCCGAGCCCCACAAGTCACCCCTCCTTGGATTCCCCTAGGTCTCTAGTTTTCAGAAATGCACAGGTTTGGTAGGTTTCCCTAGGTGCCGGCTGAGCTAGAGGCCAAAATCTACAGGTAGGCACTTCTCAAAAAACACCTCTGTTTTCTTCCAAAAATTTGTATGTGTCCACATTGCGCTTTGGGGCGTTTCCTGTCGCAGGCGCTAGGCCTACCCACACAAGTGAGGTATCATTTTTATCGGGAGACTTGGGGGAATGCCGGGTGGAAGGAAATTTGTGGCTCCTCTCAGATTCCAGAACTTTCTGTCACCGAAATGTGAGGAAAACTTGTTTTTTTAACCACTTTTTGAGGTTTGCAAAGGATTCTGGGTAACAGAACCTGGTCCGAGCCCCGCAAGTCACCCCTCCTTGGATTCCCCTAGGTCTCTAGCTTTCAGAAATGCACAGGTTTGGTAGGTTTCCTTAGGTGCCGGCTGAGCTAGAGGCCAAAATCTACAGGTAGGCACTTCTCAAAAAACACCTCTGTTTTCTTCCAAAAATGTGGATGTGTCCACGTTGCGCTTTGGGGCGTTTCCTGTCGCAGGCGCTAGGCCTACCCACACAAGTGAGGTATCATTTTTATCGGGAGACTTGGGGGAACGCCAGGTGGAAGGAAATTTGTGGCTCCTCTCAGATTCCAGAACTTTCTGTCACCGAAATGTGAGGAAAACTTGTTTTTTTAGACACTTTTTGAGGTTTGCAAAGGATTCTGGGTAACAGAACCTGGTCCGAGCCCCGCAAGTCACCCCTCCTTGGATTCCCCTAGGACTCTAGTTTTCAGAAATGCACAGGTTTGGTAGGTTTCCCTAGGTGCCGGCTGAGCTAGAGGCCAAAATCTACAGGTAGGCACTTCTCAAAAAACACCTCTGTTTTCTTCCAAAAATTTTGATGTGTCCACGTTGCGCTTTGGGGCGTTTCCTGTCGCAGGCGCTAGGCCTACCCACACAAGTGAGGTATCATTTTTATCGGGAGACTTGGGGGAACGCCGGGTGGAAGGAAATTTGTGGCTCCTCTCAGATTCCAGAACTTTCTGTCACCGAAATGTGAGGAAAACTTGTTTTTTTAGCCACTTTTTGAGGTTTGCAAAGGATTCTGGGTAACAGAACCTGGTCCGAGCCCTGCAAGTCACCCCTCCTTGGATTCCCCTAGGTCTCTAGTTTTCAGAAATGCATAGGTTTGGTAGGTTTCCCTAGGTGCCGGCTGAGCTAGAGGCCAAAATCTACAGGTAGGCACTTCTCAAAAAACACCTCTGTTTTCTTCCAAAAATTTGGATGTGTCCATGTTGCGCTTTGGAGCGTTTCCTGTGGCAGGCGCTAGGCCTACCCACACAAGTGAGGTATCATTTTTATCGGGAGACTTGGGGGAACGCCGGGTGGAAGGAAATTTGTGGCTCCTCTCAGATTCCAGAACTTTCTGTCACCGAAATGTGAGGAAAACTTGTTTTTTTAGCCACTTTTTGAGGTTTGCAAAGGATTCTGGGTAACAGAACCTGGTCCGAGCCCCGCAAGTCACCCCTCCTTGGATTCCCCTAGGTCTCTAGTTTTCAGAAATGCACAGGTTTGGTAGGTTTCCCTAGGTGCCGGCTGAGCTAGACGCCAAAATCTACAGGTAGGCACTTCTCAAAAAACACCTCTGTTTTCTTCCAAACATTTGGATGTGTCCACGTTGCGCTTTGGGGCGTTTCCTGTCGCAGGCGCTAGGCCTACCCACACAAGTGAGGTATCATTTTTATCGGGAGACTTGGGGAACGCCGGGTGGAAGGAAATTTGTGGCTCCTCTCAGATTCCAGAACTTTCTGTCACCGAAATGTGAGGAAAACTTGTTTTTTTAGCCACTTTTTGAGGTTTGCAAAGGATTCTGGGTAACAGAACCTAGTCCGAGCCCCGCAAGTCACCCCTCCTTGGATTCCCCTAGGACTCTAGTTTTCAGAAATGCACAGGTTTGGTAGGTTTCCCTAGGTGCCGGCTGAGCTAGAGGCCAAAATCTACAGGTAGGCACTTCTCAAAAAACACCTCTGTTTTCTTCCAAAAATTTGGATGTGTCCACGTTGCGCTTTGGGGCGTTTCCTGTCACAGGTGCTAGGCCTACCCACACAAGTGAGGTATCATTTTTATCGGGAGACTTGGGGGAACGCAGGGTGGAAGGAAATTTGTGGCTCCTCTCAGATTCCAGAACTTTCTGTCACCGAAATGTGAGGAAAACTTGTTTTTTTAGCCACTTTTTGAGGTTTGCAAAGGATTCTGGGTAACAGAACCTGGTCCGAGCCCTGCAAGTCACCCCTCCTTGGATTCCCCTAGGTCTCTAGTTTTCAGAAATGCTCAGGTTTGGTAAGTTTCCCTAGGTGCCGGCTGAGCTAGAGGCCAAAATCTACAGGTAGGCACTTCTCAAAAAACACCTCTGTTTTCTTCCAAAAATTTGGATGTGTCCATGTTGCGCTTTGGGGCGTTTCCTGTCGCAGGCGCTAGGCCTACCCACACAAGTGAGGTATCATTTTTATCGGGAGACTTGGGGGAACGCCGGGTGGAAGGAAATTTGTGGCTCCTCTCAGATTCCAGAACTTTCTGTCACCGAAATGTGAGGAAAACTTGTTTTTTTAGCCACTTTTTGAGGTTTGCAAAGGATTCTGGGTAACAGAACCTGGTCCGAGCCCCGCATATCACCCCTCCTTGGATTCCCCTAGGTCTCTAGTTTTCAGAAATGCACAAGTTTGGTAGGTTTCCTTATGTGCCGGCTGAGCTAGAGGCCAAAATCTACAGGTAGGCACTTTGGAAAAAACAGCTGTGTTTTCTATAAAAAAAATAAGATGTGTCCATGTTGTGTTTTGGGGCATTTCCTGTCGCGGGCACTAGGCCTACCCACACAAGTGAGGTATCATTTTTATCGGGAGACTTGGGGGAACATAGAATAGCAAAGCAAGTGTTATTGCCCCTTATCTTTCTCTAAATTTTTTCCTTCCAAATATAAGAGAGTGTGTAAAAAAGACGTCTATTTGAGAAATGCCCTGCAATTCACATGCTAGTATGGGCACCTCGGAATTCAGCGATGTGCAAATAACCACTGCTCCTCAAAACCTTATCTTGATCACATTTTGGAAATGCAAAGGTTTTCTTGATACCTCTTTTTCACTCTTCATATTTCAGCAAATGAATTGCTGCATACCCAGTATAGAATGAAAACCAACTGCAGGGTGCAGCTCATTTATTGGCTCTGGGTACCTAGGGTTCTTGATGAACCTACAAGCCCTTTATATCCCCGCAACCAGAAGAGTCCAGCAGACAAAACGGTATATAGCTTTCAGAAATCTGACATCGCAGGAAAAAGTTACAGAGTAAAACATAAAGAAAAATGGCTGTTGTTTTCAGCTCAATTTAAATATTTTTTTATTGCAGCTGTTATTTTCTGTAAGAAAACCTTGTAGGATCTACACAAATGACCCCTTGCTGAATTCAGAATTTTGTCTAGTTTTCAGAAATGTTTAGCATTCCGGGATCCAGCATTGGTTTCACACCCATTCCTGTCACTAACTGGAAGGAGGCTGAAAGCACCAAACATAGTAAAAATGGGGTATGTCCCAGTAAAATGCCAAATTTGTGTTGAAAAATGTGGTTTTCTGATTCAAGTCTGCCCGTTCCTGAAAGGTGGGAAGATAGTGATTTCAGCACCAGAAACCCTTTGTTGATGGCATTTTCAGGGAAAAAACCACAAGCCTTCTTCGACAGCCCTTTTTTCCCATTTTTTTGGAAAAAACTAAATTTTCACTGTATTTTGGCTATTTTCTTGGTCTCCTCCAGGGGAAACCACAAACTCTGGGTACCATTAGAATCCCTAGGATGTTGGAAAAAAAGGACGCAAATTTGGCGTGGTTAGCTTATGTGGACAAAAAGTTATGAAGCCCTAAGCGCGAACTACCCCAAATAGCCAAAAAAGGGCTCAGCACTGGGGGGGAAAAGGCCCAGCAGCTAAGGGGTTAATCCAACCACCGCCTCGCATGGTCCTTGCCCGTGCACAGTGGGATTTGGCTGCAGGACCTGCAGCCAACTTTATAACCACCCAACCCTGCGCTGCACATGTGGTTGGTTTGGCTGTGAGCAGTGGGGGTTAGCCACAGGGCCAGGTCATCTGGTCAAGCCCCTGTAACCATCCCATCCCACACCATGCATGTCTGTGGCCAACCCCCTATAACCACCCACTCCTGTGCTGCGTATGGGCATTGGCAATGCGTGGCAGGGGATGGTTGCAGGGTCTGTCTTTCTGGGTGTGAGAATAGATGTGAAAGGATGTCTCTGGTTATAAGTGTGGGAGTGAGAGTGTTTGGGTGTGAAAGTGGGTGTGACGAGTCTCTGAGAGTGTGAGAGTGTCTGTCTGGAGTTGAGAGAAGATGTGGGAGGTTGTCTCTAGGTGCGAGAGTTGGTGTGAGAGTGACTGTGAGTGGATGCATGAGTGTCTGTGGGTCTGTGAGTGGGTGTAGGAGAGTCTGTGTGGGTTTGTGAGTGGGTGTGTGAGTCTCTATCTGGGTCTGTGAGTGAGTGCATGAGTCTTTGAGGGGGTTTGTGAGGGGGTGCATGAAACTCTGAGTGAGACTGTGAGTGGTTGCATGAGTATCTGTGTGGGTCTGTGAGTGGGTGCCTGGGTTTCTGAGTGAGTCAATGAGTGGGTACTTGAGTGTCTGTAAGAGGGTGCAAGAGTGTCTGCATAAGTCTGTGAGTGCATGTATGAGAGTCTCAGTGTGTCTGTGAATGGGTGAGTCAGTGTCTGAGTGGGTCTGTGAGTGGGTGTGTCAGTGTCTGAGTGGGCCTGTGAGTGGGTGTGTGAAGATCTGAGTGGTTATGTCTTTGGGTGTGTGAGTGTCTGAGAGGGTCTGAAAGTGGGTGATTGAGGGTCTGAGGGGGTCTGTGAGTGGGTCTGTGAGTGTCTGAGTAGGTCTGAAAGTGGGTGTATGACTCTCTAAGTGTGTCTGTGAGTGGATGCCTGAGTGTCTGAGTGCTTCCATGTGTGAATTATTTGGTGTATGAATGGGTCTGTGAAAGATTTCGTTTTAAAATGTACACTGATGTTCGCTAATTTGTAGCAACGTTACAGGGGGGCCGCGCTGAGCACTGTGACGTATTTGCAAATATTTTGCATGGTAAAAAAAAAAATTTTTAAACTTGTAATTTGACCCTCAAAGAATCCTATATCACACCTCTGGAGTCAGGTTACCTCCACTCTGACCTCTTATACCTCTTTTTACTTTATTTTTCAGCCCCGAGGACCGTGTCTTGTAACCTAAAATGGCGGTCACAACTTTCTGGTCAGGTTGCAGCCAGAAAATCACAGTATTCCTGTTGGTGCACTCATTCGTGGATTTGCTGAGATAATCACAAAAATGTTTTGACGGATCCGGGGTTCTAGATATTCAAATTTATTTTCCGTTTAATACCTTGAGAACTACTGAACAGTTTTACACCAAATAACAAAAAAGCAAAACAGCAAAACAAAATCTAGCTTTCTGCCAAACTTGGTGTAAATCCATCCAGAGGTTCAGCCAATTCTGGGTTTGCACTTTTTTTCACCCCGCTGTTTCTCAGCCCCTGCTTGACGGATCACCCTGAAATATTCCATGCACCACGAGAATCACCAGCACAAATGTTTGGTGGGAAATTTCATGAAGATTTGTCAAACGGTGCCAAACATATAGACATGTCACAAAATGCTTTTCCTATGGAAACATGGCCCTAACCATATTTATATATATATATATATATATAGATAACCTAGTGGTGATCACCAGTAGGTAATTATCGTTAGGACCTAGTTTCTATATAAAAACTATTTTTGCTTACCTATATCTTTGGCACCGTTCAATGAATCTTCACAAAAATCTCCAAACAATTTGGTAGTCACGTGAGCTGCTGTCTAGAACATTTTGGGGTGATCTATCAAGTGGGGTCCAAGATAAAAGGGGCTGAAATTAGAGCTTTTCCAATGTTAATTTCCATAGGAAAAATTAAACAGCGATAGAGCAAAAAATACTGAAGGAAATTACACTAAATTTTAGAGAGAGGTAACTTTTAGTCTAGAAAGAGCCCTTTTTGTTATTTAGTGTAAATCCATTCAGTAGTTATTGAGAAATTTGAGAGAATTCTAATTTTTATATATAGAGACACAAAGGATTTGCGACCCCTCCGGATCTCGTGCTGAGATCTGATTGGCTGATAACACTTCAATAACAGAAGTGTTGTCAGTCATCTTGGGACTTGGCTGAAGCAGAGTCCCAGAAAAAAAAAAAAAAAATACAAAGGGGGCCAGGGTCTGAACATTCTGACCCCATTAGCTCTGGTGGTGTGACGCCACGCACTACCGCGTAGTCTCTCCATCAGACAGCGGTCGGGCAGCAGTCCACGTTTTTCTGTCTTCATTTTGCTGTGGTGCAGCTCAGGAGGCATATTTTGTGCTCTTGGTCGCGCTGCAGCCCCTGCCAGCCTCCATGATTTTCCCCCTACTCACCTCCTTGGGTTTTTCCTCTTCTTTCCTCCTTTTTCTTTTTAGTTTTCCTTCTGTTTTTGTTACTTCTTTTTTATTGGTCTCCATATTGTCTTCTTCCTTGGTGTTCTTCTTCCCAGCATGCTTTTTTCCTTTTCCTTTTCTACTTGGTCTTTTTTCCTATTCATTTATATATGGTCTTTCCCAATCCAAGATGGTGTCGTACTTTCTTCCTGTTGTGTCACTTCCCGTTTTCTCATATGTAGGCACTGCAGTTCCTTTCTTTCTTATGTTGCAAACACTTTCGCTTTGGTGGTGATCCTCGTTCCTGTTTTCCATTTTTTCTGTGTTCCTGCTTCTTCATGCAAGATTATATTCTATTTTTTCCCTTTTATCATTGTTTTTTTTCTCTTTTTCAGGAGTTCCTGTGGTAAAGGTTTTTTCCCAAATTTGGGGTTTTTTCCTCTGGAACTCCTTACGGAGGGTACAGTCGGCCTTGGCGTCTTTTCCAGTCAGCAGCACTGTGGCTACTAGAAAGGGTAGCCCCCATCTTGGCCAGTCCAGAACCAGTAAATGACCGGGTGTTCCTTCATGTTTTTCAGCCTACGGTGGTAGGAGACGTGCGTACCGTGGACAGATGGTGGGGTCCCATGCTAAACAGCATTTTTTTTAATTTTATGGACGAAGTCGCGGTGGATCCACGGATCTCCCATAAAATAATCATAAAGCCCCCGGATGGGCCAAGTCACAGCGGCATTTATTTAGAAATGCATGAGGGGTCTCCCGACCCACTCCCTTTGACACCTCCCTGGGGCTTACAATGTATGTGTGGGGGGATCGCATGCCCCC
Source organism: Pleurodeles waltl (assembly GCF_031143425.1). Lineage (NCBI taxonomy): Eukaryota > Metazoa > Chordata > Amphibia > Caudata > Salamandridae > Pleurodeles > Pleurodeles waltl. The sequence continues at coordinate 1,187,646,269 of NC_090440.1, read as the reverse complement.
TTTGCCCTGGCGATCGCCACCTCCCCAGGGCTCTGTTTATATGCGCAGGGGCCACCTGGCCCCCTTTCACTGCTTCAGGAATCACCACCAAAGGCATTTAAGAAATAATATGCATGGGGCTGTCCCCTCCCCCATGCCCCGGGAACCACCACCTCCCAGGACACATACATATTGATGAGAAGGAGCTCTTTTTCATGGGCTCATTAGCCCTGGCGACCACCACCTCCACGGGGTTGTCTTAACGTTGGAAGGCCACTAATGCCCTTGGGACCGCAACCCCATATGGCTGACTCCTGCTATGTCCAGGAGTGCTGACTCCCGGGATATAGCTGTTTGCTGTGGCTTGGCTGCAGATCTGCAGCTGCAGCCAAACCACAGCAAACACTTCAGGTTTTGACAGCTGGACCTGTCAAACAGGTCCCGCTGTCAAAAACCGAAGCTTACAGAGATGAAATGCTTCAGCAAGCACGGAGCTGCAGTCAAAGTAGCTTCATGCTTGCTGGAGCAATGGCAATGTTGGGGAAGCCTTAAGATTAAGACTTACCCCGCAGTGCCAGATAGCCCATAAAAGCATTTTTGTAAAAAAAAGAATAATACTAATAATAAACTTAAATAAAAATGAGGCACCCCGGGGGAGCCCTTGAGGGGTCACTCTCGGTCCCAGATAGCAAAAAAAAATGTTTTTTAAAACAAACCCATAGCTTAGTCGCAGACCTTCACACTGAGCACTGGGCGGTCGAGTGAAGGTGGACTAATTTTTTTAAACATTTGTTTTTAATAAAAATCAAATAGTATAGTTTTTTTTAAATCACAATCACATTTTTTATTTTAAATTTAACACAAATATCTCATTCTACGTATATCAGACATCAACACCTAAAAAAAACTCTCTCTTTCGCTCTCACTTTCTTTCTCTCTTTTAATCAATTTCTCCCACTCAGACACTCACGCATCCACTCACAGACCCACTAAGACACTCAGAAACCAAATCACAGACCCGCGCACACACTAGCGCACCCATTAAAACACTGATGTATGCACTTTCACACCCAGACAGACTAACAGCCACTTTTACCATCAGATACACCCTTTCACACCTATTCTCACACCCAGAGAGATCCACCCCTGGACACAGCTGATTGCTGTGGCTTGGCAGCAGATCTGTAGCTGCAGCCAAGCTACAGCAATCACTTTGGGTTTTGTCAGCAGGACCTGTAAATCAGGTCCCACTGTCAAAAACCTAAGCTTTCATCTCTGTCCCCTGCATGAATGCTGTCCCTTATAAGCATACAAGGGTCAAAGATGAAATGCATCAGCAGGCACAGAGCTGCTGTCAAAGCAGCTCCATGCTTGCTGAAGCAATTACACTGCGAGGGAAGCCTGTAAAGGCAATTTTGTAAAAAAATTAAATACAACAAATAAAAAAAATAAAAAAATGGAGGAACCGTGGGGAGCCTATGAGGGCTCCCTCTCAGTCTCAGATAGCCCATAAAGGGCTAAAACAAAACACAGATCCATAGCTCAGTGTGAAGCTCACAATGCTTTACACTGAGTGTTGGGGGTTCGAGTCTAACTGGACTCATTTCTCTTTTTTTAAAAATAATTATTATATGTTTTTTAGAGTCACAATTACATTTTTTTATTTTAAATTTAACATAAACATCTCATTCTAAGTTTATCAGACATCAAAATCTAAAAAAACTCTATCTCTTTCCCTCCCACTTTCTCACTTTCTGTCTCTCTTTCAATCAATTTCTCCCAATCACACACCCACTCAGACACTTACGTATCCACTCTCAGACACTCATGCACTCCATCACAGACCTGCACACACACTGACGCACCCACTAAAACTCTGATGTACGCACTGTCACACCCAGACAGACCATCTGACAGCCACTGACACCTCCAGATACATCCTCTCACACCTATTCTCACACCCAGGGAGGCCGTTGCCAACTCCCACCGTGCATGACCAAAGGCCCATGTACGGCATGGGGTTGGGTGGTTAAGCGGTGTTGGCCGCAGTGTCTGGCTGCAGGCCAAGTCCTGAGGGCAACCTCTCCTGCGCATGGGTGAAGGACGTGCACGGTGCAAAATTAGGTGTATATAGGGGTTTGGCCTAAAGGCCTGGCTTGAGGACAGGCCCTGTGTGGGCGTCAGTGGGTGGATTAACATATAGTAATGAAAATTAATATACGCCAAAAAAAATAGAAATTCACTGAGAAAAACAAAGGTTAGATTTTAAACTTACAAAGCCGTAGAAATTCAGCAGTTATAGTTAGAGTTACCTCAAGTAACTATAACTTTTGTCCTAAGGTAACTATAACTCGTGCCCTTGCCATGCACTACTAATTGCCCCACAAATTTGAAGAAAAACTGTGCATGGCAGGGGCACGATTTCTTGTTATCTTAGGGCATGATTTATAGTCACTTTAGGTGACTCCAGCTATTACTGCTGATTTTCTATGCTTTTATACATTTAAATTATGAGCCTCTCTATAACGTCATTTTTTCAGTGACTATATAGATATATATGTGTATATATATATATATATGTATAGACACATTTAGATAGATAGATAGATAGATAGATAGATAGATAGATAGATAGATAGATAGATAGATAGATAGATAGATAGATAGATAGATAGATAGATAGACAGACTAAAAAAAGGTTACAGGGACATTATAGTTAGGAAATAGAGTTTTAAAAAAACTTTGAAATTCACTGAAAAAAACAAAGGTTACAGGAACGTTATAGTTAGGCTCACCTTTGGCATGTACAAAACCCGTGAAATTCAGCATTTATAGCTAACTCAGGTAACTATAATTTGTGCCCCCGTAATGCCCTGCTTATGACCTTACATATTACATCACTCATGACATGGTCAGTGAGGTCACTGATGACATCACTGATGACATCTCACTGATGATATCATCCACCATAAAAGCTTAAACATCCACTCATACCCCCTACAAACAATTGTACATCAACACACACAACTACTCACACACTTATTCATACACCCAGTATTGTGCATATAGTCATTGCAGGGTAAAAGAGTGCAGCATGCTACTGGTGTTAATCAAATAAATAAGTAAACAAATAAATAAATAAACAAACATGATTATAAGGGGACAGTACTCCAATTCAATAATGTTAAATAATATTAAATACCTAGATATGCATGTACTCAAATTGCCCATTAACTTTTGGCAAAGGATATAAGTAATTAATATCTGTATCTGTATATACCAATTTTAATTGCCACACGCTTCATAATCATAAAAGGACATACATGGCCAAATGCTTTCACACTGACATCTGCCTACATGTCCTGGGCTATGCATAGCATCGATGAATATGCGTAAACATTCTTCCAGAGCCCCTAAGAAACCCAAGAAGGGGCAATTCCACATGTGTAATGAGAAATAACTCTCGAGTTTCACCACTACAAGAATGAAGGAAAAAATTGCCTAATCATGTGCATATGCATATACCAATCATGTTTGTGATACCCCAATTTCTAACTATTCATGGTCATGATAATAGTAATATTCCATAAGACAATATTTCCAACCATGTAAAAACTATTTGACAACACAATTTCATATGACTCTCTATCTATATATGCATGTTTATATTCCATTATTAGAAATATATGCTCCTAAGACAATAGGAGCACAAGAGGTTGTACTATTTTTAGGAGCATTGTTGTCGAGCCCATGCCAATTATCTGACATCCAAATATTTTACTAGGTTTAAGAAAAAGAGCATCATGATATAAATATTACAGAGCTGTCCCCTAAACAAATATGGTAAGCGAATAAATAAAAAGACCATAGTAACTCATTAGTCCATTACACCATGTGCTTTCTATATAAACAAAAACATGCTAAAAGTAGTCCTGTGGGTATAGCCTAGTAGAGTCTAATAGGGAGACTTGGATAATTATCAATTTGCAATTGATTATCCTATAATAAAGCTATACATTTCATCAGTAACAAGTACAATCAAAGACTAAGGAAAATATTATGACACAATTCATTTGTGTGTGTGTTACCTAACCATTCATTAGGTACACCCAACGCAACAACGTGCTAGGATGTAACTTAAGTGAGCCAACGTAACCCACCTCTAACTCTCCAAGCATTCATCAAGTATCTAGATAGGGGAAAAAACAACCATTCTCTAGTATAATTTTTGAGGATTCGTATGATAAACCTCAGCTGTCTTGATGAGAGAACTTGGCAAATTGTTAATAAGCAAGACCTCCTAATTTCTATATAATAAGAATACAAATTGCTTTTCAGTTTCTTGGGTGGTTTGGCAAAGTGGACACAATGGAGAAATATTTAACTCATTCCAAATGCTGTGAAAACAATTTAGCAGTAAGATGCTATATCTGAATTATCTGAATTAAAGATACAAGGACTTGACTTGACGAGGTTCAATTATACTCATGAAGTCCTCATATTGCAAATTGTCTTTAAAAGCCAAGAACCTATTCGTCAAGTCCCACACGCTGCCTTATTCAGCCAATAATTACACATTTGGCCCAATATCTTTCCTGGAGGGGTGACATGGAATTTTTGTTACTGCTGTGTGGATTGGTCCACAAGTCATCTATGTAGAGGTTAGTTAACCAAAATGTCACATACTTCAGCCAGGGTATATTTTCTCTTCGACTAAGCACCAAAAGGAGTGGTGTTCTATTATGCCATTAATGCAGCCAGTAAGCTAACGGCTAAATGTTGTGACCTGAGCAATGTTACATAAGCAAAGATCCAAGTGCACGGGGATTAAAGGTGTGCTTTGAGGTAAACCCACAACTGATCTCATAAAACCGTTCTCAACTTTTTCTACCCCCCCCCCCACGTATGTGTTTCCCATAACTCTGTACCATAAAGTGCAGCACTAACCGATTTAGCCCGGTATATTTTAGTAACGTGACTAACTGGTCTAAACCTGCATGTTTTCATTTTCCTTAATAGGCAAAGCTGAATTGCTGAAGGGTAAGCTGGCTTTTAGTAAGCTGAGAAGGCCATGCCAGTGTGCTGGAAAATGCTACCTGTAGATAATCAAATTCTTTCACTTGCTCTAAATAAATTCCATCCAGGGAATTAAGTTGCAAAAATGATTTATCTCTAATCCTAGGTTTTTGCGTGCCACAGGAAATCTATTCGATAAGTTCTGAAGTCCCACCAGAGTTCTTGATACCATTAAAGTTTCATCCGCAAACAGAAGTGATTTTGCAGGGCAACCAGCAATCTTGGGTGGATCTCCATTGCAGCCAACCAAGGACTCTATTAGCCCCTTGATGGACAAGATGAATAGGGTTGGGGCCAGTACACACTGTTGCCTCACCTCCTTATCCACCTTTACATGGTCAGTGCGCTCCCTATTTCGGCCACATCTTATTTGTGCATAATTCATGTGGTGGTGGCCGTTAATGACTTGCAAAAGGTAATTTGGGGCACCCAACCAATTCAATATCTCCCATAATTCCTGCCTAGGAATAAGATCAAAAGCGGCCCGTAGCTCAACAAAGATCACATATACATGTCCTTTTTTGATCATCACATATTTCCATAATATTAGCAGAAACCTGAACAACTGATCCATTGTGCCAGTATTTCCCTAAATCCGGCCTGAAGGGGAAAAATAATGCTGTTTTCCTCTATACAAGCCAATAATCTGTCTGACACATGCCTATCGAACATTTGTTTAGTTACATCTATGAGGCTAATAGCTCTGTAGTTAGCGGGATCGGTTTTATCTCCCTTTTTACATACTGGGACCACCTCCACTACTACCCATGAGTACGGAATCTGTGCGCCTTCTAGAATGGTGTTAAAACATTGATTAAGAATAACACTCCTCACTTCCCTTTTGGAGAGATACAGATCGCCTGGAATTTTGTCCAGACCTGGCACCTTCCCACTCTGTAAAGTCAAGAGGGCTTGGTTTGTTTTCTCCTAGAGTGCGCTGAGCACCCTGAACTACTATCCTAGCTGTCCCCTCAATCTTGAGACTTTGATCAGCATATAAAGAACTAAAATGGCTTTCCCACAACTGAGGTTGTATATGGTAATCCTCTTCGATGACTTGACTCCTATTACCTTTTCCCACAAGATGCCAAAACAGTTTGCCCTCTTTATTTGTAGCTGCAAGAAGTAATTATCTCCAATGGGTTTCTTCGCAGTCCCTCCTGCCCACTCTTTGTGCTTTTGCACACAGCTTCCGTTTATAAGTAGGGCTCTTGGCTTTATGTTATTTTTTTTTTAACATTCCGTTTGTATTTATCCATATTTATTTTTTGCCCATCTTATTGGTATTTAGTTGCATTTATTTTGTGTTTTAAGAATAAATGGATTTGTAAAATGGTATATTTCCATATGTATTTAACTTTTAGACGTGCACTGATATGTTGAAGCTGGTTATGTTTTAGCCAATTAAGCAGCCACATACCATATAAAACTACACCCATAGGTGCATAATAGCTTTTTACTTCAAATATGTGTTAACATATGCTGTATTTAAGGAAATCTGATCCTGTTTTGTAACTCCCTATCTGTCTATCTGCTCAGCTTTTGTCTGAAATTCATGAAAGACAGCATGGAGAGTCTGTCACAAAAAGCACAATTTTCAGTATTTGTATGCTATTACAAATAAATACATATAGGAAACACATTGATTTCTGTCTGTATTTAGCTGTAAAAATCAGTAAAAATTGAAAACTCTGAGCCTTATTCATGTATAATAGAAACACAGACCAACCAGAGTGAACGTTACAATTGGTTTGCCACTTAGTTCACTATTGGTATTGTTATCAGGGTGGGGGGGAGTTGAACAATGAATGTTGCCAAATTTATCTCTGAAAACTATCCCTTTTAAAAACTACTATGTAATGCACCAATGTAGTCCGTTGCACTAAGGTGAAACAGCCCTGCATGTTAATAAAATTCCCCGGTGGAATATTGAAGATACTTTATCATACTTTTGCAAGATGTCTTTACAATTGAAGCTGTTTCTAATGGTAAGTGATGCAGGACACCCCAGTTACTTCCTTTTGTTAACTTAAATTTACCTTCAGATGCATGTTTGCCTGTCAATTTAACATATTTTCAATGTTAGTGCCATGTTGAGGTAACAGCAAACCAGTGCTGCTGTTGACCAGGGGGCCGCATGTAAAGGTCAGGAGGGCTGCTTGCGGTCACCAGGTACTTTGAGTATCAGTGGTCTATACCTATGACTTATACCTGTAAAAGTATTATCATCCTCCTTTGTATTGAAATATGGATATGTATGGCACAACGCTGCTGCTGTCAGGACCTCCTCTGTGGTCCAGACAATACCATCCAAGGGTTTGGGAGGAATCCTAGCTGCAGCAGTCAGACCCACTACCATCCATCTCTCAGGTAAGTGTGCCATGTAGTGTTGTAAACTATTGATTCTCAAAATGTGCCTAACTACCAACTGATCGTGAGATGATATTAGCAGATTTGGCACTTTCTATTGGCATCTGAAGTTGGTGGGTAATATGTTCCCAACATAATCAGTAACATGTGTGTTATTTTTGCATGTTCACATATGAATCATGCTGGGCATTTTGGTGTCACTTCCTTCTGAAGCAGTTTGCTTGGTGACCACCTCTTCTGTAACACACTCAAGGAACCAGGTTCAGCAGCTGACATCAGAGGGGATTTCAGTACCACACAGAGCTGTGCTAGATCTGGCAGGATGGAGTTGATTTTACATTGCACATCTCCATTGAACACCTAAGTGCTACAGTCTGAGCTGTCATGTGTAGGTTTACATGAACAAGGTCACATGTGGAACATCAGATAGATGCAAAGATTGTTTGACCTAACCTTTGTGAAGTAGCACATGATATACTAAGGCAAATACTTATCGTGTTGCAACCTCTGTCTTTCAGGTGGTGAGGATGATGAGTCGCTTAAGTAAGTGGAACCATCCACTAGTTGAAGGTGGTGAGCAATCCTTCTCCAAGCTGCTGCGTTTGCTGCCAGCACTGCACAAGAAGAGGAGGATGAGGAGGAAGGAGAGGAGGATGAAGAAGACAATCTGGTGCTGGTCCGAGAGGAAGAGTCAGAGTCTCTGAATTGCATTGTTACCCCACAGGTCAAAACACCAAAGCCGACACCAGGTCCAGCCAGCAGTGCACCTCCCGCTTTACCTTTGAGGATTGCCTATTCCCAGTAGTCAGCCAACCAGCCACAGCATTCACCTACCCCAACACAACCATCAACTCCTCACAGCCCTCATGTCCAGGTCAGATGTGATGTGTTGAAATTCTCACCACCACTATTGCAGCGTCACAAGATCCCCCATGATCTCTGTAAAATATATTTTCTACAATTATTTGTATATCTTCCACATTTCAATTGAGTTGAGTAATACTTGATGATGGTCAATTGGTTACTGTGGTTGTAGGTCATATATGTGTCGATAAATGTGTTTTGTAGATTTGAAGGTCTATGTGTGTACCAATGTATCATGTTGAAAGCATAGCGAAACACCTACCGATGTAGAATTCCATACTTTGAATCCAGCAAACATAAAGAAAAACACAAGCAAGAGATGTTGAATTTGATCAATGTATGTAATATAGTAAATAAATTAAATGGAACACTGTCCATTGGAAGGGGAGAAAGGAAAACAAATAAAATCTCTTGGCAGATTTGGAAAGGGGTCTTGGAAGGCGTGGGCAAAATGAATATAACACATAAGGAAACCAGTCCATGTACAAGGGGTTAAGAAATAAGTCCATAGTTCAAACAATGTTTAGTCACTGTCCATCCTCACTGTCCTCCTTGACAATAATGTCCAAGTCCTCTGCTCCTGCGGACTCTTCTTGGCTGGCCAGTGCAGGACCAAACATCCCAAGGGAGTGGGCAACATGAAGGGTACGAGGGGTAGCCAGGGAAATGGAGAGGAAAGACAAACTGGAAGATATGACTATAGTGGTTTGGGTCAGTTGTTGTGCCGACGCAGACAAGATAGCTGTACCCAAAGAAGTGATGGAGGCAGTGAGGATGGCAATATCTCTTGAATTTGCCTCTCAGAATGTATGGAGTGCATCTCGGATCTCCTGTAAAATCAGAGGGGACACATTTTCCTCAACCTCAGATATCAACACCACTTCTTAGAATGCAACCATGAGAATGACAGCACATGGAGGAGTTTGGGTCGAACATGAGGGAGGTGGGGTATCAGGCAGATGCCTCCCTCAGCTTTTCTGGGCAGGCACATGGAGGAGGAGTAGTAGCATGCGGAGTAGCTGGAGGTCCTGAGGGAATGGAGGGGTCGATGGAAGGCACAGATAGTGATGTGTCCTACCCTGGGGACACCACAAATTCAAGTTCTTCTGGGGCAGGGGGAAACCCACATTCGCCCACCCCCCCAGGCTGGTGGTATCCCTCTCAACAAACCCATTCAGGGTCTACAGCCTCCAGCTGAGCTGATGGTGTTGGTGGTATATGTTTAGTCCAGTGGGCACAGTACCCCTGCCTTGTTCTCCCTTCTCCTCCTCCATGCTGGAACTGCTGAAAGGATGTGCCTACCGACGAGCTGAGATTCCACTAGCCTACCGCTGATCCTGTCTGGATGTTTTTTGGCCAGCTAGGTTCACTGAAATAGAAGGCAAACAATTATGTAGTTGGTGTACAATTCATAAACAAGTTCACAACTACATTAAGCAAGTGCTGACTTTGTACTCCTTGGATCTCGCTAAGCAATTTTATGTTTTATTAACATAAACGTTTGTGCATTATCAATGTAATGTCCCGAAATTATTCACCCAATGACATCTTTCACAAGTTTGCTTAGTATACTCTTCTTTTGTCATTAGACTCACCTTCAGCATTGGTGTGATATTAGTTTCTGGACATTGAAGCATACTTATCTTCCGATGTAAAAGTTTACAGGAGGAGATGGGACACACTCTGGATGGATATATCCACATCTAAAAGTGGATCTAGGATTACCCTCTAATGTGCAGTCTCAACAGTTTTACACTTACTATTAAATGTCATCTGCTGTGTAGCATAATGAAACACTACATACATGCAAACTTGGGTGTACATATGCAAACAAAGACTTGGATATGACCTTTGAAAAGATGTGTTTCAAATTATTGGAATATCCCATAAGAACCTCAGACAGTCTACATGACTAATGCCTCATTTAGCATGTCAACACTGCTTCGTTTGTGCTGTATACTGGTAACCACATGTGCACAGTTTGAACAGTAACCTCAAAATTATAAATGACATGTGCCACTGCTTAGAAAATGTGTGTATGTCATCCCTCTTTGACATCTTTGTATTATTTTGAGTAAGACAAGTATCATAAAGTCAGCCTTCACTTCATTATCAAAAAATGTAATATTCAACCAAGAAACAAATGCACACCAAAAGCATGCATGATACAGCATCCACCACCCAAACCCCTCAGATGTGAATACTAGACATTGTGCAAGACATCCTAACTGTGCAAGACTTTCTTTCACCATTGACATCAACAGTTGCAAGGTGCTAGTCATGACATTGTAAGTGCAGTTTTATTCATTAAAATGCAACTGTAATGAAAATTGATCTCAGCTGTATTTAGAACACTACAAGTTCCAAAATGCCCTCATTAAACAGCATTCCAATACCTCCAAGGAGGTATAGACCTTATATGTACTGTCACTATTACACAACGAAGGTGAAAGGTGACAAAAGACACATCCAAAAACCATGCATGATAAAGCATCCAACACTCAACACCCTCACATACCAATACTATACATTGTGAAAGCCATTTCTTCACCATTTAATACAACAGTTATAAGGCTCTTAGTTGACTAGTCATGATATTATACATGCATTTATTAATTAAAATGTGACTGTAATGGAAATTTATCCCAGTTGTGTTTAGGACACTACAAGCCCCAGAATGCCCTCATTGAATAGCATTCCAATTGTTCCAAGGAGGCATAGACCTTATAAGTACTGTAGCCATTATGTAGGTAGTGTGAAAGATGACAAAAAAAGCATGATGTAACATCTCTTTCTCTACTCACATCATACTACCAGATACGTAAAGTAGTTCATGTGCTTACCAGGTCACTGCTGCTCATACTCCCCCAGCTATGCACGGAGAGTTGGCCAGGCTGTTTTCAGGACTCTCCTGTACAGTGGGCTAAGGCGAGGCCCCTGAAAGTGTGGCTCGGAGGACAGGCCCAATAGGTACTGAGCATTGATCGGGGCTCAGCGTCGCAGCTCCTCCCAGCACTTATGTCACATTTGTGCCCGCTGATGGTAAACACCCACTGTACTGCAGCATGCTGCTATGTCTTGCCAGACTTTGTTGTGCGCTACAATACTCAGCTGTTCCTCTGGGTCCCCAGAAAGCTTAGGGTAATAATGAAACACCCCCTCAGCAAGGTTGTTCAATTCAGTTTCGCTGAAAGTGGTGCCTTTTTCTCAAGTATCTCAGCCATGTTGGAGAAAGGTGAGGTATACAGAGTAGCAGGACAGCAGATGATCTTGCCTGGAGGTGAGGATGACTTAGAATGAATATAAAATGGGTGCCAGCAGCTTTTTGTTATGAACTTCCTGATGTTTATTTCCTGTTTGTCTTTTCCTGTGTATTCTCATTGGGTTCTGGACCAACTGCGGAGTCTCCACTCCATGTGTGAAGTTTATGCACTCGGAGTGGAGACTTCATACTCAGGGCGGAGACCCCGCAGTCAGTCCTGAAAACAAAGATTTACTACATAAAAATAACACGCGGCAAAAAAAGCCAGAAATTCAGCCATTTTAAGGTTATTCTGAGCCCTTCCTCACCACCAGCCAATATTCACTGCAATCGTGCAGCTGAATAAAGTAGGGCAAACATTAAGGGGGATATTTACGAGAGTGTTGCTTCATGTTTGCATCTCACAAAGTGATACATGCATGGCACAAGGCTCTAAGTCAGATTTATGAAGCCGCGCCAAGCTACGTTGCATGGCTTTGAGAGGCCTCACAAATCTGGAGTAGTTCTACACTGCACAAGTCATTGCGCTGCACTACTCTACCCTGGGTGGGCATTCCATAAGCATTGCGGTTGGTGTTCCCATGCAACATCCATTGGTTTACAAGACAATGTAAACCTGGGAATGGGCCAAAATCTTAGGCCTCCACAGGGGAAGCGCAACAAGGAGAAATATTACTACTTCTCCTAGTTTTGTCCTCTTTCTTTTTGCACTGAATTCCGCAGCGCACATAGAATTTAGAAAACACTTCCCACAATTGTTTTTGTGCAGGAATGTGCCCCTTCCTGCACAAAAAATCCTCTATGCATTGCAGTCACCCTTGCACCATGGTGCAAGTTTTGTTGCATTGGTGCTAGGCAGCCCATTGTGCACCCTCACGGGGGAAAGGACAATAATGCACTGTATGCTTTAGATACAGCACATTCCTGCCCTTTCTCAGTGCAGCACAGCTAGGTGACTTGCTGTGCTGTGCAACATTTCAGTAAATATGCCCCCATGTTTCTAACACTGCCTGACACCTCCACATCACATGTGCTTGTAAGGACCATTGTCCAAAGTGCAGAGAGCCACACAGCAAGCCTTATATAATCAATGGGGAAGGTGTGCCTGTTTGGAGTATGGTTATCTCAAACATTTAAGACTGACATTTACTTGTAAAATTTTCAGTTTCACATATACCTGTAGGTTTGCTTCTTGTACACAGTGCCAAACCTCACTGACTCTATGCAAACCTTGAGACACTTGGTGCTGAGAAAGTTTAAGATGTCCATTGTCCATGAAGATCTCACTAATGCAGTGACATGTACTCCCCCACTCAATAGAGTCATTTGGGACTTTGTCAACAATAATCAATACCATGGGCACAGAATCTGTAGTAGGGACTAACTTGTGACTCTTGAAAACATCTGTGTTGACAAACTATATGTATAGCTTAGAGAGTAGTCTCGGGATGGAATTTATGGACAGAGTGTTAAATCTCCACCAATCACCATTGACAACAGACTGTGCAACCACATAAAGTCCATAACACAACTAGTGGCTCAAGAGAGAATGGTGTCAACCAGTGGGTCACGCACCTGCATACCCTGCCATCTCGGTGGTACCAGAAACCTGTTCCCTGGATTCAGAACTAGATAAGGGTTCAGAAGTATGTGTAAGCCCTGACAAGCTGCAATGTTGTGTAAGATACAACAAGCTACTATTATCAGGCTAGTACAGCAACACACACCCCCGAGATGGTCAAGGCATCTGAATCACAACTTTAGTATTCTGAAAGTACACTTTATGATGGCTAATGTCCGTATGTGTGCCCTATTGTACCTATGCTGAGATACAGTGATTACCTGTCTGTATGGTGTAAGGATATGAGGGGAGAGTGGATTGGCAGCATCACCTGAGGAAGAAACCGTCCCTGGCGAATTTGTAAAGTTATTAATATGTGAATTGGTACATGCAGTTACTATTGTCACCGGAAATGTGTCACAAGAAATGTTAAATTGTGATGGATGTGTATATGAAAAATTTGAAACATATACAAACTTGTCTGTTGCTAACATACTTACCCAGAAGACACATGTTGCCAAATTCTCCTGCTGAAAGCTGCTGGGCAAGAGGTGACATGAAGAATATGTAGGTGTCAAGTGTACTATCTTGAAACACTGCATACACATCCATAAAGCAGCCACAGGCATCACACACATCCTGCACGCTGACAGGGCCATAGCTTGTCCAGTAAGATTTGGGGGGTGTGAGCTTCCAATTTTCCGACAAACGGGCTGGCATTTAATGTTTAAATACATTACACAACAAGCATGGTTCATGAGAGGGTTCTATGGGGTAGTGGAAAGGGAGAGGAAAGCAGATTGGTAGGAGTACCATGAATGAAAACAAAATATTTTTTACAATGACCAATATTTTAGAGGACTTTCAAAACAGAGTGGGAGAGAGTGTGTGCACATTTTTGTCAGTGTGTAAGTAAAAATTCCTGGTGAAATCCAACTGACATCTCACAATAACTGACTGAATGCACCTATACCCAAATATTTATCAGAAAATAATTTTCTTAGGGGAATGTAACACATCAAACACCCACCTGAAGCTATGTCCCTGCACGCCGATGCAGTGCCAGCGGTCTCTGTTGTGGAATTAACGTGCATTGTGGTGAGGTGGCTGAAGTGCCACACGAGTGCAATCAATTGCACCAATCATGCGTGAGAAGCAGGATAAGATGTAGAAATCCCTGGCAACCCTTTGCCTTCCTGCCAGTGTATGTAGCATAGGTATGCACTGATGCATACTCCTATTTATGCAGCGCAGAACCTGACACACACAACAGGACTGGCTTTCCTAAGCAATGGCCACAATGTCACTGGACACCATCTGCAATGACCCACTAGCAAGGAAATGGAGAGCTACTAGGATCTTGACATAAACTAGGATGAAGTTGGAGCAGCAGGTCATAGAGTCAGGATCATGCTCCCACTCAGAAACCCTTCTCCAAGATGACATAAGGAGGAAAACGGAATCTGGAGCTAACATCTTGGCTGGACCCGGAGGTTGGACCATCGCCACCGCCAGAAACAAGGGTCTCAGAGGAGTGGCAGCAGTCAGAGTCGTGCTAAGTTCAGCACCGCTGTGCTAATCACGAGTCAAGTTTCCACCAGCCTTTTCATAGTGGGGACCCTGCCATGAAAAGGCTGGTGGAAACACAGTGCCTGGGGCCATGTCGTGGGCAGTGGAGGGGGGCCTTGCCTTGCTCAGCACCCTTACGCCCAAATTTCAGAAATGTTAATGCCAGCTTTGCATCATTTTTTGACTCAAAAGTGGCGCTAACCCTGCACCATATTTAGATATTGTCGCTAGAGTGGTCTAGCAACAAAGTTCCTGACTGTGCATCATTTTTTAGGAGCGCATCCTCACCATGTATTGTTTAACAACAATGATATGCAAGGTAGGTGTCCCCTCCTAAAAATGACGCGAGCGCCATATCTACAAGCCAACAGAAATACGATGCACACCTGGGAACAGACCCAAAAAATTACGCTAATTCCAATTAGAGCAAAAAATGTAACGCCTGATCAGACCAGGCATTAAAAAGGGGCCGAGCCACAAGGATATAAAGAAAACACACAGAAGGAACCCTGGAAAGCAACTGGACAACATGGACCTGTTACTCTTATAGCTTGGCACCCACAGAAGATGACAGCAACAATGCCAATTGCCACCAGCACAACCAATGCACAACCTCAGCCACTACAACTTTAGCCATAAAGGCAGCGCAGAAGGAGGGAGAGAATCTTCCACACATGTGCATCCATCCTAGGCCTCAGGGATAAAGAGGTCATCAGACTGTACCATCTAAAGTGGGAGTCCATTGTATGGCTGCTCCACAACAATGCAACTGACATCCCAGCAAGAGTGGAAAGTCACACAACCATACCACTCATAACCAGACTTCTAGCCGTCCTCCATATGCTGGCCTCTGGATCAGACCAGAACACTGCAGCACAAGTGGTTGGTATCTCACAATCATCCCTTTCTGCCTTCCACCCTACGATACTGGACGCCATCATCAGCCTCATACCCTATAACATCCGTTTCTCCAACGCCCAGCAACTGCAGCAGAAGAACAAACAAGGATTTTTTCAAATTGCTGGGTTCCCGTATGTGCTTGGTGCAAGAGACTGCACACATGTCCAATCCCTCCTGCTGCAACAGAACACCTATTCAAGAACAGAAAACACCCACACCCACAATTAATGTGCAGCCCATTGTGGACATCGTGGACTATTTCCTAGCTAAATATCCAGGCAGCATCCATGATGCCTACATCTTCAGACACTCAACAATTAATCAATTCTCCCAGGATGAACAATATGGCAATGGCCTATTTGTAGGTAAGCCAGCTTACACTTCATAACACAGACAACACACTAAACATGTTGGAGAAGCAATACATGTACCACACTACACAAACATGGACAGGATAACACAGATGTGGGGACAACAACACATATGCCACATGCCTCACTACCATGCACTCAATGCACATCACCTTCACATATGCCCATATGAACAAGTTCTTAGCACCACTTGACTGACACTTTACTTGACGGACTGGTGCAGCAATGTCCCCTTTGCATTCAAAAACTGGGGTCTAACCACTACATATGTCCATATGTTTACTACAAAATACAGAATCTTCACACATAACACTTAGCATGGAATTGCTCAGGTATGTGTATTGCATTGGCCATGCCACCATCAAACAACTCACATATTGGCACAGCACCACATTTACCATGCTGTAGAAACCTGAGGCAGAACAGACAACTGATGCCACGCTATTGATGGCATTACCATCTATGTATCCTCAAAATCTACCTGATATACTCATTATGTTCACCTTTCCCTTGTGTAGTGCATAGTGCAGCACACATTGAAGTAGAACATCACCATCATTGATAGATCATGTGTAGGAATGGACACCTCATAGTGCACCAACAATCATACCTGTAAAACGTACATCTCCCTAACATGATACAAGGGTGCCAACAGTGGACTGTGGCAGCTGAACTACTGCTAGTGCACTGGTAGAGGCCAGAAATGCACAATAATAACGAGACCCAGGACTTTTCATGGGTCGATAAGTGATGCAGGGCAGTGCAGAAAAGCACCTCATGCCCTGCCCCACATGTTTCTGGAAACTCGTTGCATATGTCAGAATACATCCCTTACAGCTGTCCAACACTATGCATATGAACCACATGCACATACGCATGCTAACCAGCAATTGGCTCCAACAACACTTTCTGCAAGGGAGGTATTTCAAGGCCAAGAGAGTGGGACTCACATGAAACACACAAGGTGCAAAACCTGTCTCATTGCACACAACACACAAAGTAGGTAAAAATTACACAAACTTCACTATTCTGCAGGTCTAAGGTAAAGGGGCATAGGGACAAATAGACAAAACCATACATGTACTGCACGTATGAACTGTCAGACCAGAAAGTAACCAACAATCACCAAGTCCGTGAGGCACCACCTATGACTGGGAAATGAACCACCACACACCAACACAACCATGCATTCAAACAGGAATACACACAGTACTAGATGCAAGTATCAATTACTACTCTACTGAAAACAAATATGTGCAATTAACAAATATGCATGTCTGACACATTTTCTCATATTCTGCTGCACTGGACCAAGGATACGGCATCAATCCATGGGTCATGACCCCATATGAAAATCCACAAACTGATGCAGAGCGGGCTTACAAAAAAGCACATAAAAGGGCACGGACTGTGGTGGAGAGGACATTTGGCCGGCTCAAATCCAGGTTCAGGTCCCCAAGTCTAACAGGAGGAAGCCTGATATATACACAACCCCTTGTGCACAAAATAATACTTGTCTGTGCAATTGTGCCTAACATCCGTATGCACACCAATGTCACCTGGGATGAACAGGTAGATGCCCCCAGTGAGGAGGAAGAGGACAATGATGCACAACAGGAGGATGGGTGACAACAAAACTCTGCTACTGGAGCATGCAGAATAGACCAAATTGTGCAGAACTTTTTCAATTAAAGAATACACTCCAAGCATCACTGTGTAAGAATTTGTAAATAAGTCACTTGAACTCAGATTTCTCATGGTGTACTTCTTTTCACCATCACATACCTATTTAAAATGCCCACATCTCAGAGAGCATGACTAAACCACAACAGATGTAACTAACTGAGGAACATAGGCCCTCATTATGACCTTGGTGGTAAATCTAACTTACCGCCATGCTGACTGCCGCCAACATCCCCCCGCTGCAGCGGTTTACCGCCACCCATATTATGACCCACACATAGCAATCCGTCACTATACAGCCACACACACAAGTCCACCAGCCCAAAGGTCAGTGATAAACTGGCAGTACCAAAACCAACACCGTTACGGCAACAGAACTACCCCCACAGCATTATGACCCAAGAATAACCGCGGCAGGCATTCAATGGCGCTAAACTATTGGCGGTACATACCGTCACACTCAAAATACACACACTCATACAAAACAACACCAAATTGGACAATTCAAACTATACACACCTGACACACATATACACACACCACACCTACACACTCACATCACTATAAAACACACACCCACATCACCCACAACCCTTTACCATTACAAACAAGTGCCACCAGAGAGATAGCAAGACCACAGACAAGACCACAGACACACACCACCATCACCTACACACCATCCACGCACCCCACATCACACACCCCTACATAGCTCCCCACAAACCCTCACCCACACCACTCACAATACACCCATGGCACCTCAACAACACCCCATGTTCTCTGAGGAGGAGCTAAGGGTCATGTTGGAGGAAATCATCTGGGTAGAACCACAGCTATTCAAATCACAGGTGCAGCAGATGTCCATTGAAAGGAAGATGGAGCTATGGTGGAGAATCGTGGACAGGGTCAATGCCGTGGGACAGCACCTCAGAACAAGAGATGACATCAGGAAGAGGTGGAATGACCTATGGGGAATTTACGTTCCACAGCAACAAGACACCAAATAGCTGTACAGAGAACTGGCAGTGGACCCCCACCTCCTCCCCCCCAACTAGCAACATGGGAGGAGCAAGTCTTGGTGATCATGCACCCTGAGGGCCTGGCAGGAGTAGGAGGACTGGACTCTGGTAAGTAAAATTTCTACTATGATCACCCCCCTACCTCCATGCCACAACAAACTCCCGCCCCTACCCTCACTCCCATCACTTCACCAGCTCCCACATACCCCACCATCACAACCCACTTATCCCAATACCAAGCCCTGCATGTAATACCAATGTATGGATACCACACACAGACCTCCATAGACACCCATCACTAAAGCATGCACATTAGAGAGAATCACCTAGCCCACAAAATCACTACTCACACAAGGCAAAGCTGCCAGGGCAATAACAACCATACAGGGTAACACACCCATGCACAAGATGACACACACAGAAACAATAACACTGCATTTACATCCCCACAACTCCCCCACCCAGCCTCACCGGAGAGGGGGTGCCAGCAACTTCCAGTCCAGCCCCAGAAGAGGCCCACAGTGATGACAGCTGCTCTGGACGCCTGGATCTGGATGACCAACCTGGCTCATCGGGGATCTCCGGACAGTCGGTTACCCAGGCACAGTCCCATACCACCACAGAGCCTCCCCCCTCAGGAAACACCAGCACAGTACCCACCCAGAGGGCCCATACCTCTGTCCTCAGGACACGTCAATTAGCAGTGTGTCCACCACTACAGGGACCCCAGGCCACCCCACAAACACAGGACGATCAGGGACCTGGGGTCAGTGGCGGTGGGCACACGGTTCAGGGCACAGAGGCACAGGACAACAGGGAAGCTGGGAGGATTGCTGTGCGGCAGAGGGAGGGCAGGAGGCACTCACCGACATCCTGGGAGCATACCACCATTCCCAGGAGACGATGGGCCAGATACTGGACAAGTTGAAGGAGACCAAGTGGCTGCAGGAGGGACAGTACCTGGGGATCAGGGAGGACTTGAAGGACATCCACACCACCCTGGTCACAATTGCAGGGGTGCTGGCAGACATGGCCAACACCCTGAGGAAGGCAGTGGCACACCACCGGGCCCCTACCACTAGCCAAAACGATGAACAGCCTTCCGCTTCCACTGCTGCTAGTGGACAGGAGGCCCCACCACATGAACAACAGGCCACCAGCACCCCACCCCCTGTAGGAGAACCACCCCGCAAATGGTCCCTGCGATCCAGGCAGAAGCCAGAGAACATTGCCAAGACCCCCGCCAGGAAATAAGACTCTCCTGAATGTCACCCTTGTGTCCTACTCTGTCACCCTATCCACCTTGAACTGCTATTGCTCCCCTTCATATGCCCCCTTGTACAATACACCTGTGATGTAAATAGACTGGAATCTATCCTGGACTTTCCTCCATCATCAACCCAGCCCATTGCACATCCCCCTCTAATCATTAGCACTTAAATAAACACCATTTGAAAAAATACATGTATGGAGTCTGTCAAATCATTTAACCATGTAGTCGTTTAACAAGCTTTAAACACTGCACTATAACTGTACAGTATTGTATACATAGGAATGACCTGTAGTGGGCTGCAGTTAACACACCAGGAGCAATAGTGGGACAAAAATATCTGAAAATAGAGATGCCAAAGGTTTCAGTAAGTGGCCATGGAAGTTGGAATATTAGCCTGCCAGTGACAATGTCAAATACAAAACTGTCAATGTAAAGTGTAATTACAGTGTCTTACCTGTGTGTCATTGGAAGTACTGTCTTATAATAGCACTTCTGTTGTCATCATCCTCATCCTCTCCCTCCTCATCTGCACTGTCCACAGGGTCCACTGCTGCCACACGCCCAACTCCAGCTTCATCCTCCTGCAGAAAAGGCCCCTGGTGACGTAAGGCAAGGTTGTGCAACATACAGCATGCCACGATGATCTGGCAAACCTTCTTGGGTGAGTAGTACAGGGATCCACCTGTTAGGTGGAGGCAGCGAAACCTGGCCTTCAGGAGGCCAAATGTAGTTTCTATTATTCTTCTTGTTCGCTCATGTGCCTCATTGTAACATTCCTCTGCCCTTGTCCTGGGATTCCTCACAGGGGTCAGTAGCCATGAGAGGTTGGGGTGACCAGAGTCACCTTCAAATATCAAAGTACAACTGTTAGACACACACTAACCCTTAGGGCCCACAACATACCCACACACCAACATCCACTGGATGGGAACCAGGGCTCACCTATTAGCTACACCCTGTGCCTCTGAAGTTGAGCCATAACATATGGGAAGCTGCTATTCCTCAGGATAAAGGCATCATGTACAGACCCAGGATACTTTGCATTGACATGGGAGATGTACTGGTCCGCCAGGCACACTATCTGCACATTCATGGAGTGAAAGTTCTTTCGATTTCTGAACACGTGTTCATTTTCTCCATGGGGGTACAAATGCAATATGTGTACCATCGATAGCCCCAATAATGTTGGGGATATGTCCCATTGCATAGAAATCAGCTTTCACTGTGGTGAAATCCTCCACATGGGGGAAAACAATGTATCTCCGCATGTGTTTAATCAGGGCAGACAACACTCTGGTCAGCACTATTGAGAACATTGGCTGAGAAATTCCTGCTGCCAAGCTCACTGTCACTTGGAAGGAGCCACTTGCCAGACAATGGAGCACAGATAAGACTTGCACAAGAGGGGGGATCCTGGTGGGCTGACGGATAGCAGATATCAGGTCAGGTTCCAATTGGGCACACAGCTCTGTGATTGTGGCCCTGTCCAGTCTATAGGTAAGGATAATGTGCCTGTATTCCATTGTTTCCAAGTCCACCAAGGGGCTGTACACGGGGGTTATCTCCATCTCCGATTCATCCGCAGTGGTTGCAATCTAGGGGGCAAACGGTGAGTAGCTGGTCAGTATCCCATATTTCCAAACACTACACTGCATTGCATGTTGTGACTGTAACACAAAATTGTTGTATAGGCCCAAATAGTGCATATGTGTACTGTGACGCAGTTAGGTGCCATCCCCCCTAAAATGGCATCTGGCTGTCCTGTATGGAGTGACATGTCGAAATAATGCAATTCCGCTGACGTTGTGCGCCGTTGCGGGAGGCGGTTGAAAACCACTGTGCAACTCCTCATTGGATCCCATTGGGCCCTATGGGTTACAGTGGCCAATTGTGATGTTCGCCGGCGGTGACGGTATGCACCGCTGCATACGTGACCGCCATTTTCTAGCTGTTCACCCACTTGCTACCTGACCTTCAACAGGAGAGGACCTACACTGCAAGTGCTGTTGTGACCTGTGTCTGGAACAGACCATGGCACGTGTCACTGGAGAAAGGGCCCCTGCCTTCACCGCTGCAGAGTTGGAGAGACTGGTGGATGGGGTCCTACCCCTGTGCCAAATGCTGTATGGGCCTCCAGACCAACAGGTGAGTACACCTTGAGCATGATGCATGGGGAATGAATGCATAGAGTGCTGTGTGTGAAGGCCTCATGTAAGGGGGGGTTGGTGGAAGGGGCCTGGGCAGAGTGCAGCATGTATGGGGGGCAATGTCTGTGCGTAAGGGGATGGGAGGGACAAGAGTGTAACAGGCCGGACGGTCTGACTGATACCTTTTTTCTATGTGTATTTTTCTGCAGGTCATCGTCCATCAGAAAAAGGGTATATGGCGCTGGACAAGGAAGATGGCGGAGACCCAGCTGGGATGACCTCCCAATGACGAAAGGGTGCCCGTCGAACCCAGACCCCACTGATGGCCCGCATACTGGTGGTGGCCTTTCCGGAGCTGGATGGGCGCTTAAGGGCATCACAGCAGCCAAAAGGGGGTGGGTAAAGTTTCCAAATGTACTACTTGCGTGTGGTGGGGTGGTCTTCAGGTGGGGAATGTGGGCTTGTGGGTGCCCCTAGGCCAGGCTGGACGTTGCAGGGTAGGTCCCATCTTGGGCAGGGTATGATGTGAGCCACCTCCAACCAAGCTTGTAGGCATCCACTACTGGGCAGGGGTCTGTGGGTCTCTGGTATGCTGTTAGTGGTGTTAGGTATTATTTTCCATGGGCTGGTGACTAGCATTGTGAATGGTAGTGCATTGCCTAATGCGTAGGGCTGTTCCCTGTGTGTGTGTGTTGTGTACACCAACTTTGGTGTTGGAGCAGCCATTGACTCAGTGTATCCTTTGTCTCTCCCCCCCTTTTTGTTTTGTCACCCTGTCCTTCTGTGCATTAGCATCATCTGGCGGAGGAGGAGAGGCACCGGCGACGGAGGGAGCTGCATACCACAGGACCTAGGAGGCCGAATCCACTGACGGTGAGGGCACCAGTGGGACGGAGGGCGAGGGGAGCACCATGGCGGAGACAGGAGGGGACAGTTCGGACAGTGATACCTCCTCCGATGGAAGCTCCCTGGTGGTGGTGGACACCTCTGTGGCCACCCCACCTACAAGTACAATCGCCACCCCCGTATCAGCACCGCCATCCCAGCAGCCCCTCAGCCAGTTTCCTGTGCCCGCTCACCCACGAGGGTGGGCATCTCCTTCGCCCCAGGCATTTCAGGTCCTCCCCCAGTTAGCCCTGCTGACCTGAGTGAGGAGGCTATTGACCTCCTGAGATCCATCTCTATTGGGCAATCAACCATTGTGAATGCCATGCAGGGGCTGGCAGGCCATTTGCAACAAACAAATGCATTCCTGGAGGGCATTCACTCTGGCATGGCAGCCCAACAGAGATCAATCC
This sequence comes from Pleurodeles waltl, assembly GCF_031143425.1. Taxonomy (NCBI): domain Eukaryota; kingdom Metazoa; phylum Chordata; class Amphibia; order Caudata; family Salamandridae; genus Pleurodeles; species Pleurodeles waltl. The sequence continues at coordinate 1,187,622,897 of NC_090440.1, read as the reverse complement.
AGGCTCTGGCCTCCTCTTTGATGGCAGCCATTGTCCCTGGCAGACCAGCATGCACACAGGACAACACACAGGAGTGGTTCGGGCAAACACAAGCACCACACATCATCCCACAGGCACTCACACAAACACCATCCAGATGCAGACATACCAACATCCACTGCCTCCCTGTGTCCCCCTCCTCCTCCTCCTCCACCTCATTCCCAGTAGCATCTCCACACACACCTGCATGCACTACATCCTCATCCACTACCTCCATCGCTACACACCCCTCACTGGCAGTCACCACCCCCACATCCACTCCCACTGGGTCTGTGCCCCCTCTTCCCAAGGTACACAAACACAATCACTCAGACACCCAACAGCCATCCACCTCACAACAGCATCCAGCCCATGCACCTGCACCCAAACACAGCAGACAGACACCTCCTACAACCACTTCCTCTTCCTTCACCCCTAAACATTCACCCTCTTCCCACCCCAATGTCCTAAGAAGCTTTTCCTCTCCACCGTTGACCTCTTCCCTACCCCTTTCCCCATGTCCTTCACGTCGGCCCAGTGTGGTCAGAACCCAGGCGAGCACCTCAGCTACCCAGTCCACAGCCACAGTAGTGTCGACAGCTACTGCAGGTGGGAGAGGATCTTGGGAACCAGCCAGCAGTACTGGTAGTGGGCATGCACCAGGTGCATCAAGGAAGGGCAAGGAGGCACCATCAACTGGGAAAAGGAAAGGCAAGGAGGTACCACCAGATGCTAAAGTGAAGGGCAAGGAGGCTCCACTAGCTGCCAAAGGGAAGGGCAAGGAGGCACCACCAGCTGCCAAAGTAAAGAGAAAGGAGGCACCACCAGCTGCGAAAGGGAAGGGGAAGGATGAACCACTGGCTGCAAAAGGGAATGGCAAGGGGCTAGCACCAGCAGGCAGGAAGGACAGATGGCGTGGTGCTGGGACTCATTCGGAGCCCCCAGCACCAACCATGGTGGTTCAGCCGTCCAAGGCTGCAGGGAAGCGCTGGAGCTCCCCCCACTGCCCGCCCCAACATCAGCACCACTGCCAGCACCGCCAGCACCGCCAGCATCACCGCCACAAGCACCACTGCCAGCAGCAGCAGCCCCAGTAGACAGCCATCTGAGGCTGCAGGGGAAGGGCTGGAGCCTCCCTCCACCACTGTCAGCACCACCACTCGCACCGCCGCCAGCACCAACACCTGCACCTCCACCAGCAGCTGCAGCCCTAGTGGGCAGCCATCCAAGGCTGCAGGGGATGGGCTGGAGCCTCCCACCACCACTGCCAGCCCCGACACCAGACCCGCCACAGCCACCACTGAGCAGCCGTCACCACTGGTGGGCAAGTGTGTAGTCCTGCCTCCATGGGCTGTAGTGCGTCCTGGACTATGCAAATCCTGTAGGTGTGACACCCAGGTAAGAGACTGTGACCGTGCACTCCCCAAGATCTGCATCACAGGGCACCATACCCCCTCCAGAACCAGTGGAAGAACCCATCCGCTCACGGCATCCTTCCCAGGAGGAAGCACACTGGCCACAGTGCCGCCTCCAGAACCAGTGGAAGAAGCCATCCAATCATCCGATCCTTCCAGGATGAAGCACACTGGGCACAATTCCCCCTCCAGAACCAGTGGAAGAAGCCATCCACTCACCCCATCCTTCCCAGGATGAAGCACACTGGGCACAATGTCCCCTACAGAACCAGTGCAAGAAGCCATCCACTCACCCCATCCATCCATGGATGAAGCACATTGGGCACAGTGCCCACTCCAGAACCAGTGGAAGGAGCCATCCACTCACCCCATCTTCTGGATGAGGTCCCCCCCCATTCCCTGCCTCCCTGAGGTGCCTGTGTGATTTTGACCTAATGCCCCTGCAGTGTTCCCTCTGTGTTGTTTCAAGAGTGAGGTGGGGCCTTGGCCTATGTGTTGTGGCCCTGTGCCCCACGGACATTGAGGACTGGGCAGTGTCCCTCCATTTGTAGATATGTATATACCTTTGTATTTTGATGCACTTATTCATGTTATTTTATTGAATTACACTCACTTTCTTCCAATCTTTTGGCCTTGCATTATTCCTGAGGGGTGGTGGTGAGTATGTAATGTTACTGCATCTGCTTGTGTGTATGGTGTTGGGGGTCAGGGTGGGGGTGGGGGTGTTGCGTGTGTGTGTCACTCTCTTTTTCATCCCCCATCCCTTGTGTGCTAGGTGCAGTACTCACCGTGGTCGTCTTCGTCAGCGTTGCTGCTCGTAATGCAAAATGAGCAGCTCGGGATCCATGGAGCCATGGTTGTTTTCCTGAGTGTCCAGAGGTGAGTCCTTTGACTTCTGTGTTCTGTTTCCGCTGTGCTTTTGATGTCATTGGTATCGCCCCGGAAAAGGTGAGGGATAGGCCTGTCTTAATACAGTGGACGGTACATTGTCTTCCGCCTGGCTGTTGGCAGATATCTCCAAGGTGCTTGTTGCTACCGCTGTGTTGGTCGGAGTGTTAAAGTGGCTGTCTGTCTGAGCAATTTCTGCCATGGTCATAATTCTATTTTTATTACCGCCGGCCTGTTGACGGTATTACCGCTGCTTTATCACCGACTACCAGTATTGTAATGAGGGCCATAGTCAGTAACTAAAAACATATTAAAACAATGCACTACCACATGAATGTGTGGGTGAAATGTAGGCATAGTCTGTAGCACTAACAATTTACATTGTCACACACATATCACACAAATCTATTGGCTTGACATGTGCCTGCAGCAATCCTGGAAATACACGTGAAGTCTGCTGTACAGATGTATGGCCTAGGAAAGAAAAGAGTAGCAATTACCTACAATAGCAGGTTTGTGTCTGCTATGTAACCAAGCAATGTCTGAATGTCACTATCACAGGTGATAACTGAAAACATACTCCTCAGTGGCACTCATATGTTTGACCAAGAAAGAGTGGCATACAGGGACAAAAACTCCTAAATGTCTAGGTCTCTCACATTCAATCCAGCTTGGAATGTGCATGTAATCAAGCAATGTCTAAACAAGTCACACACCCTTGCCAAATAGTACGTGTGATGAAGGACATAGGTAGGTTGAATGTTGCAGCTTCTCTATTCATAGCTGCCATGAGTAATCACACAATCTAAACACACTCATAGTGAATGTGACAAAGGTTCTAGACTGCAGATGTGAGTGTGTGCCCATGTCAAATAAATGATGTGGAAGGACAGCTGAGAGACTCCCTTACGTCACTTTGAGATCCAATATGTGGAGCTCACTCAGATACTACACAAGTGCTGTGGCTGGTATTCTGTAATTTGTGGGGGTCAGTCATGTGATCTAGCAAAGTCTAGAAATGTGACTGCAAATATTGCTTAGCCTGTAGAAGAAGCTATGTCGTTCTACAAAGTTCAAAAGTCTGACTTAGTATGCTGTGCATGAATGAAAGGACAATGTTGATGACGAAGATGGGTACTAAGGGAAATCTGCAGAATTGTGCAGAAATTGTGCCAGCAATGTTGAACTAGAAGCATACTTGACAAAATATGCCATCAATGTATGCGGAGGAACACACATAGACTAATACTCACTGTGCAACATAATAATGTTTCCATGTAACACAAGACACTTAGGGCCAGATGTAGCAAAGTTTTGTGAGTCGCAAATGGCCCGAATCGCTATTTGCAACTGTGCAAAATCGGAAATGGGATGCAAAAACCCCATTTCCGACTTGCAAAAAGCGATGCAAGACGTTAGCGACTCGCAAAATGTGCGACCCCATTTTGCGACCAGCAAATAGCAAGTCGCTATTTGCGAGTCGCAATCCTTATGCAATTGCAACTCGCAAATTGCGACTACTCGCAAAAAGCATGTGCAAGTGCTATGCTCACTGCACCTCTTGGCCTCAGGGAGCTATCAGGGGGTCATTGCTGTGGCAGGTGGGGTATCTCAAAGTGCAGTGTCAAGGTTCCTCAGGGCCTTCCTAGATGCCTTACTCACACACATGTCTTACTTCATATACCTACCAAGGAATGAGGCAAAAATAAATAGCACCAAGCTGGACTTTTACCGGATTGCCAACTTTCCCCATGTCATAGGATGTGTAGATGGGACACATATTCAAATATGCCCCCCTGCAAACCTGGAACATCTTTTCTGCAACAGAAAGTGTACCCACTCACTGAATATACGGGTTGTTTGTGACGCCCATTATGTCATCACTGACATTGTAGCTAAGTTTCCAGGCAGTACCCATGACTCCTACATTTTTAGGCACAGTGGGATACACCAACGCCTGGAACGTGGGGAATTTGGAGACGGATACCTCCTAGGTAGAGCTGCATACACCTTGTAGACATACAGACGGGTCACTGTGCACACCAACCAGGACTTTCTAACAGTGTAATGTTTGTGCCCAACAGGTGACAGTGCATATGCTCTACGGCCATGGATTATGACTCCGATCTTAACACCCAGCAATGAAAGTCAGAGGCGATACAACAATGCACATAAGAGGACCAGGAACCTTATCGAACGCACTTTTGGATTACTGAAAGCAAGATTCAGATGCCTCCACCGCAGTGGAGGTGCCCTCCAGTATACCCCCATTACAGCATTCAAAATTGTGTTCGCATGCGCCATCCTTCACAATATAGCCCAACGTGGGCTACCTCCCACCCCTGCAGACCCAGATCCTGAGGATGAAGAGCAAGAGCAACGACATCGCCATCATGGGGATCGGAGTATAGCTAATCAAGGCAGTCTGAGACGGGAACACATCGCAAGCCAATACTTTGGAAGGTACGTGTCAACTCCAATCATACTCACCTATATTACCAAAAACTCCATTTGTTAAGTGGAACCAAAAAACTATTTAATTTGTGCAGAAATACAACTATTTACAAATAATAACTGTTCATGGTCATCTAAATGCAAACCATACATGGGGAACATTGATGTCATGTGCCACATCAACAGGGACAGGGTAATGTCTATGTCCTTCGGCAGCCCCTGCCAGCCTGGCTGGTCCCTGGTGCTTCTGCAGTGCTCTGCCTGGTACTGGTACTCCGGAGCACCCTGGTGTCAGTTTCAGAGACACTTCTCACTGTAGAGCCCTCCTCGCTGTCCTGGGGTGTTTCCCCTGTGCCCCTGGACAGATGCCGTGCCTCCATTAAGTCTATCACGTGTGTGATACGGCCCAGGCCCCTAGCCACATCTCCAGCAAAATGGCCCATTTCGACCTGGAGGCCAACTGTCCTCCTCGACAGCCCAGTGGTGTTCACAGCCAGTCTGCCGATTGATGTGGCCATCCTATCTAGTCTTTGTAGGAGCTGACGGTCCCTGCGCCGCCCACCCTCGGCCTGTGCCAGTAGTCCTGCCACCAGATCCCTCATGGACAGGGCTAGGTCCCCAGTGTTTGTGGCAATAATGTCAATTCTGGAATTCAGATGCTGCATGCTGGCCTCGTTATTTCTAACAAAGCGGTGCAGCACACCACTAATTCGCCCTAATATGTTATTTTGCAGGCACTGACCACGCAGCAGCTGTGCCTCACTGTTGCTGGTAGGTTGACGGCCGGACGCAGCCTGCAGCCCTGATCTCCTGTACCTGCGTCGCCTGCGCAGCAGTGGCTGCCCTGTGTTCTCAACTGTATCACTCCTGCCTGTTGCTGGCGCAGCCTCCTGGAACACAGTTGCAGCAGGTGTGGACATAACAGGGATGGTGTTGGCCGTGCAGGTGGGAGTGCTGGCGGCTCCTGCGCTGTCCTCATGGGGCTGGCTGCTGTGGATTGTGGTGGTGTCTTGTGGGAGACCTGTGGAACATGGGGAACAGACTGTCAGTGTCTACTATCTGTTGCACACTTCCTAATAAACAATTGCCTATGAACTGCCTTCTTGACTACATTTCCCATAATGCATCATTCTGGTGTTTGGTACCCTGAAATGGAGCTATCTTGGTTGAGCATGCCCCTGTGTACATGGTGGGTGGGGGTATGGCATTGATAGGGTTACAGGCATGTCACATGGTACTCACCGGTTGATGTGGTGGGCTCTGAGGTGTCCAGGTCTCCAAATCCTGACACTGCCTCCTGCTCCAGGGTCTCCTCCACCCTTTCTTCCAGGGGTGTGGGTGATGGTACTGAAGATGGTCCCCCTCCTGTGCCTCTCATCTCCCGGAGCCTTTCAGCCACCCTCTCCTTGGTCCGGGAGCGGAGGTCATACCACCTTTTTTTTATTTCTTCAACACTCCTGTGGCTCACCCCCAGGGAGTTGATTTTTTCCTGGATCTCCTGCCACAGTTGTCTTTTGGTGGCTTCTGGCACATTGAGGGCTGCCTTTCCAAATAATTCATCATAGTGCTGACAGCATTCATCTGCCAGCACCTCCAGCTCCCTCTCTGAGAATTTAAGTTTTCTTTTTCTAGGAGTTCCTTCCATTGCAGCTGCTGTTTCTTCTGTGTGCAGTTCAGCAGTTAAACAGGGTGTGGTCCTCCCGCCTCCCAGGTGTATTTGTAAACTTCCTGGCTGTGATGTCATCATCATGTGCCAGGAAGTGTTTCCAGAGTGTTCTGGAGTGGTTTCTGGAGTGTTCAGCACCTGCAACCAATTTACAAGCAACTTGCAATTTGCGACACCCACTCGCAAATTGCAAGTTCGTTTTTTGCACGGTCGCAAAAAGCGACCTCGCAAACAGCGGACTCGCTCTCTGCGTTACGACTCCGGGTGCGAGTCGCTATTTGAATACTGACATTGTACCTGCATTTCCATTAGCGACTCGCAAATTGCGAGTCGCACCTACTCGCAAATTGCGAGTCGCTAAATTTTTGTTTCCTACATCTGGCCCATATTCATAGAGAGTGCGTAGGTCTGTACATATTGCAGTCACATTGGCAACAACTACAACTATCTACTTGGCCAGCACAAAGAAGTGTGACATAAGCAAGTGACAAATGACAGTATGTATAGTCTGGGTCTGCTGATATGACCCAGTTCGACAATCTATCAATGACCTAACCAAGCATCACATGAGTAATCTCACCTATGTATGATAAGTCATGTCAAACCATATCAAATGATGAGACATGTCAAACACAAACAAGTTGTAAGTCCCTAGTGAATAATGGGGCAAACCTGACATCAACAACCTCAAAGTTAACTAAACATATTTGGCCATGGGACCACAAATGTGCTGGTGTATCCCTTTAGGTGACTGTGCATTGCTGTGCAGATGATTGATCTTGAGGATGGCAGGCCGCCACCAATCCCCAGAGGAGGCTACATTGACTCTAGACACAGTCAGCGGCATCCTGCCTGTGCACAGTGAACTGAGCTGAGGTGACATTAGTCAACCTGTCTCAATGCATGCAACAATGGGCCTGTGTGGCCATACAAAGTGCTACTGGAGCACTGATGACTAGAGTGCCATCACTGCTGAGAGCAGCCCTGTCATACTGATGGTATGCTAATAGGGAAATCTGGCTATAAAAAAGGGTGGGTAATTGAATGTTCTAAGTGTATGTGCTAATCACATAATTCCCATATCTTAGCACACATGTCCCACCTAGGTGGACCAGGCTGGGTGTTGCCTATTTGCATACAGACAAAAGAGAACAATTTACATATGAAAATGTGTGTGGGTCACATATTTACTTACAAACTTATATGAACAGTACATATGTTTCCACATAGGGAAACATAGTAAACACAGATATGAGTACACAGCCTTGAGACAATGGGCTACATATATCCATGCTGGAATAGAGAATTTTTTAGTTGTCACATCCCTAAACACACAATTGAAGTATGCATTACTTATCATACATGAAACATATCTGTTCACACACAAACATGTCACATACATACCAACAATGATACATGTCAGCACACCATTGCCAACAATTTGCACGCATGGGGAACTATACATTACACGTGTTGCATTGCATCATGAAGTCTGGCCCTTAAAACACACCAGAGTGTGACACACACTTGCACTGACATTGCCATGAGTTACCAGATCATACCCCAGCCATAGTCAACAGCATACTTTGCTAAACATTTGTTAAGGGCATTATATGCATAAACATATTTTGCAGAGGACTCATCCTTTCTTATGCTGTGTTGTGAAAATAACAGTGTCAATTCTGACATAACAATGTGGTAGACGTACAATTTGAGTTCCATCTCATATGTACACTCACAGTACACGCATTGTACACGTGTAAACATGTATGTGGAAAAGAATCGTCATACACATGTAGATTTGCAAACAGTATCAGTCCTCCAATGCATCACATACACCTACAAACATATGGAAACACATTCCTATGTTACACAGTGAAATACTCATGCACATACATGTTGACCTACCATACAAACAACAAAGATGTGTAGCACCTGTAACTAGGAATGTGAATCTGGGTGCCCTGTCAGCCTTCCCTCCAAAATCCACGCATGCCCATCACACGTCAAAACAAATTACACATACAGTAGTTTTACATACTTCGCAAGTACCAAAATGACACTTCACACCGCCTCGTCCAAACTAAATGGTTATCCCTTGTCAGCCTCCATACAAAAATCCATGCTTGGCCATCATGCGTCAAAAAAGAACTACGCATTCAGTAGTCCTTCAAACATCACAAATACAGAAAATGACACCTTGCACCCGCACATCTAAACTAAATGGTTATGCCTTGTCAGCCTTCATACAAAAAGTCCTGCATGGCCGTCATGTGTCAAAAGAAAGACATATATCAGAAAACATGATGCATAGACCCAGGAAGTGATGTTATAGGACTTCCTTGCTGCACACATGGAATAGTCATTGTCCTAGCTTCACACAGTACATACATTTGAAACAGTTGCTGGATCACTGTAAAAAACAGTTCATTTGTGAATATGGTAATTTATTTTCATGAGCAAGTTTTGTATCAGATGGTGTACAATGTACAGTTCACTGACCCCATGAGAGATACTAAACCATTGAATTTCTAGTCAGAATTCAAGGGTGAGGAATATGTCATGAGACATGTGTAGGAGAGGTGAGCATCAGTGAGGAGAGGTCCAAATTGGCAAAGAGCCCCCTCGAGGGGCCCGTCGGACATTGCAGCACCAGCACAACGAGGAGCAGGCCCTATGATGAAGCATGACACCCCTTGGGTGTGTGAGGGCCCTGTCTTCTACTCTTAGGAGTGTCCTTTTGACCTGTGGTCTTTCCCTGTGGAACAGTGCACCCTATTACTTGTTGACTTGATTCTGGGAGGATGTGCACTGGACCATTTTGAAATCTCCCTGTCCCTCTAATATTTTGTTGACTATGTGTATCCCCTGTGACCAAGGACCTGTCTGACTGGGTGTGATATGACATCAGCTGCTCAATACGGTATTCAGTGCAGTTCTTGACACTCTGATTGTGCACGTATACAAATTCTATGGCAGGTAATCATGCAACATCTATTGTTTGTGGTAAGTTTGGTAACATTCGTTGTTGGGAAGTTTCGAATATTGCACTCCACCTCATTTGGGGAATGGATACTGGCACACAAAATGCTGCCTCTCACAGTCTTACATATGACTTTTATGTTGGTCACATCAATGTTGCATTGGTACAATCATCAGGGATACTTCCAGACACTTGTGTTCTGAACCACACATGCCATATATAAACTTGCATGGTACCTGTTTATTACATGCTTGGAAGACTCAGAAATTTTATTGTAGTCTATAGTGCTATCAGTCGCCTTCAGTTGCAGCTCGCGAGAGTTACAGGGGGTGGGTGGGGTGGTGGGGGTAAAGAAGTTTTAATTAAAAAAAAACTTACCTCTGCACCACTTCTCGCTGCACCGCTCCTCTCTTCCGTCCTACAGCGCAGGCACAAGCTCCGAGCCTGCCCTGCAACAAATCCTGATGCCCTTCTAGGGTGCTCTCAGGCAGACCCAGTTCATTGTCACTTCCTTGTGAAAGGTTTTCAGCTTCTGCTGCAGGGGGGGGGGGGTGATGCTCCTCCGCCCAAACGGAGGAGCCGCCACTGGTCGCCTTACCCATGTTTAGGTCTATGATTGTGGCTTTGTGTCTGACAGAAAGCCACACATGTCCTTTTATTTTGTAATCATTGTCCTAGCTTCACACAATGCATACATTTGAAACAGTTGATGGATCACTGAAAAAACAGTACATATGTGATTATGGTAATTTATTTACATGAGCAAGTTTTGTATCAGATGGTGTACAATGTACAGTTCACTGACCCCATGAGAGATACCAAGCCAATGAATGTCTAGTCAGAGTCCAAAGGTGCGGGATATGTCATAAGACATGTGTAGGAGAGGTGAGCATCAGTGAGGAGGTGTCCAAATTGACAATAGGTATGAACTGAGACTATGGCAGTCCAGACATGATGAGTCAACTGTGGTAGAGTGAAGAGGGCATGTTGGCCGCTGTCACTACACTGTCATGATCCTAAGCACAGAACCAAAGAGATACTGTTCATCTTCTGATGTGTGTGGGCCTCCTGTGCATGGGTGGTGTTGTTGTTGAAGTTAAGGGGGGCACACACACATCAGGAGATAGAGATGTGGCATCAAAGGTCCTTCAGCTGCAATTTATGGGAAAGCGAAAGGCATCACTGCTTCAAAGAGGAACTGCTGGTTTTTGCAACTACATCATGGTGGTAGGCAGTCATGTTTTCAATGAGGGAGGCCAGATCCTGCTGCATGGACTCCAGGATATTTTGGTTAGCCCCCAGCCTGTTGTCAATCATGCTGCTGCCACTTTGGGAGGGCAATTGTTCAAGCCTCTGCCTCAGGACAGCAGCTATGTCAGCCAGGGACTGCTGGAGTGCATGGAGAGTGGGTGCCTCTGATGGCAGCAGAGTTCTCCTATTTGGACTGAGGCACCTCTGCACCCCCTCTAGGCTGCCCACCCTGGTATCCATCCTCACCCACACCTGCTGTGCCAGCTCCTGCTAGACTTCTTCTGCTGACTCTAAAAGGTAATGTCCGGGTCTTCAGAGTCCAGGGCTGTGGCTGGACTGGTCGGTGCAGTGTTTGGTTATTGGGTGATTCATGTGGAGACCCCTCATGCTGTGTGTCCTCCCTACGGCTGGAGATGGTGTCTGGAAGAAACCCAGAACATCCTGGAGAGTGTCAGCATTGTCATTGTCATCATACAAATCCAGGACAGGCAGCTCAGCAGGAGGTAAGGCTTCATCCTCTACAATGGGATAATGAAAGGTCAAAACTGTAGTGGCTGTTGACATGAGTCATCATTTACTTGCTTCTGGTGGCTTAGTGACATGGTACAATCCTACACATCAAGGTACACATTTGTGGACCCCTGGTGGCAAACTGTGTCAATGGTGACTGCATCATTTCTATTGAGTCACCATTGGCACAATCTGCCAGTCCACATTTCCCAGTGTGTTACCCCCACCTTGTATGACTTATCATGGTCTTCTGCTTCTATACCCCTTTCATTGATTTGACTGCGCTGCATATGCATGCCATGGACATTGTTAGGGATTTATGCACACACCACAAATGGAGATGTACAGAATCATTTACATTTGGTTTTACAGATATTTGAGTAAGAAACTGACTCCTCTGCCACCCTACGTGTGTTGTTAAAGTGATGGAAGAGTGTGAACTGTATGCATGCATCCTCCTAGCTACTTTGAGTCATGTGTCCAGCATCCTGCACCACCCATTGTGAGATTCACCCACCTGGTGTATATGTGTGCAAACAGGAATTTCTCCTTCCTGCAGAAAAACACTCATCTATGCATCGCATGTTTCTGTGTTGCAGAGCTGCAAGGATGCCTTTATTACTGAAATTTGAGGCTTGTTGATGTGTGGATGCATCATGTTGGGACACCACATCAGGGGTAACATTGTAGTTGTAGTACTGGGGGCCGACATTGTTGTAATCCTATTGTGGATTACTTTCAATGTGTGTTGCAATCATCATGAATCATTGTGAGTGGCATTCCTGTTAGTTGAATTTGCAGGATGTGTACCTTCTTGCACATGTGCATTAGGACCAGCAAGAGGAACACCTGTCACATGTTTTGTCATAACCAAGGTTAATAATGGGATGCATTGACTATCTGTGACAACTACACATGCCTGTACGTTTGAAATTATGCTGCACAGCAAGCTGAGCTGTTGCATTGCGTCTTTCTTCATAAATGGGTAAATATGTGCCACAATATCCAGACATCATAGTGCTCTACCAATTAATATTTTTTTTACCTTACACTCCAGTGGTGGATGTAAGTAGTTCATAATTGCCATGCCACAGTAAGGTGCTTTGCAAATCTTATCCTGTCCTAAATCTCATGTCCCCCTCTCACACCTGCCACTGCATGTAGTAGACATTCCATGTGTATATTTGGGATCTTCCCATGCAACACATGTGAGACCCATCCAGCTTCTGATGCCTTTACAAATATTGCACATCTGTATTTGGTTCAGCGTAGTCCAGGAACTCAAGGGTGGTGTGGGAGTGACAAGTGGGTGTGTGACAAGTTTGTATTTCCAAAGATTGTAGTTGTTTGTTGTGTGTTGCATTGTGCATCACACATAAGGCAAGTTTTCTGTGTATTTGGTACATTGATCTCAAAGCACCATTTTCCTAGCAGCTCCCTTGCCTTAGCCAACAACACCATAGAAGCACCTTCTTTACATTACTGTTGACCATGGTGGATATTTTCCCAGTAGCCTCATGAGTTTTGTCAATATTGTGGTGCTTTACAGCATTGACAACATAAATGATGGCACTAGTGCAGCAAAACACAGGGAGGTCCATTACTTAGAATGCCTGTGTCACTTTCACGTCTGCCTTTGGCATGCCTTACAAATAAGGTTAACAAAGTGGTTCCCAAACTGTGCGCCGTGGCACCCCTGTGCGCCATTAGAACTAGCCAGGGGCGCCGTGCTCCAAGCACAGAGTTCAGGGAACCACTGGATCATAGCAAGTGTCTGAATGGGAAATATTTTCCACTGACATTGGTCAAAATAAGCAACACTGACACTGTTCCCAGATGCATGTAACAATACAAAATGTTCACCTCTTTTACATACTTAATCGATTGTTAGCAACTCAGCCTTGTCTAAAAAAATAATTTTATGGACACATACACTAGCAGTTGAGGGCCAATGCAAAATTTGACGGAATGCCACATTCAAGCACATTCTTTCAAAAACTCAAGAGCTATAAACTGCAAACCAGAGGGCCACTGTCGACCTTTCCATCTGTTGTGGTTTGTTTTCGCTTGTCATGTGGAACTCTTTCTCGATTTTGTACTTTAAAAAGCAAATAAGAATATATAAGGAAATGGACACTTCAGTCCTTCTAGGAAAAAAAACAACAGGAAAACGGCATTGTTTTCCTGTGTCTTTTTTAATAGCATCTGGATGTGAAAAAGATGACTGACGAATCCCTTTTGGTTAAATTATTTTTTAAGTTTAGTGCAGACAATTAATCACACACAGCCACATATTACCAGTGGCCGGTGAGTAAACGATTTGTACCAACTACCTAGCACCCCATTCCCTTACAGCCCCCCTCCCATTACATCTCTCCTTTAAAAGATTTAATATCAGGTATGCTGTGCATAGTTAGTGTCTTAAACTCCTCAATACGCTGACCCCATCTATCATGATCCCTAAGTGTTTCAGCTAGTCCCTTGGCTTAACTACTGCCATGTTTGCTGTGACTAGTCAAAACACTTCTATCTGTTACCCTTAATAGTGTAGTAGCATGGCAGCTTTCATACCGAACACAGGCCAACAATCCTGTTACTCTGGCAACTGTGAGAGGCTGCAATGTCACTTCCTATGTGGAAACTCTGACAGGGTTATTGTGTTGTCACTACTGCGCCACATAGGGCTACAGTGCATTTACTTGCACTAAACAGGAGGCTGTGACGCAAGATGGCTGGGTAGGCAAGCGTGGATTATGGCCGCTGCCTCAGAGTGACAGAGCAGTGCCTTTTGCTGCCACAAGAAAAGCCTGGGGTTGCTCACTACCAAGTTTGTCACCCTGTTGCAGGAAGCTAAGGACAGCGTGCTAGATGTTAAAGCGGTCATTTAGACTTACGCACACACTAGAGAGGCACTTTATATGTGCAGGGGTCTAAGAGCGCTGCCTTCCCCAATCATATTTGTTTGCTGGTGGGTTGCAGTTCTAAGGAGCCAAACTTTTTTTTCACCTGTGGCACGGCTAGGAGAGGGTGGCAAAGTATGAGACACCTGGAAATGGCGGGTTCTCATCTCAAGTCTTCCTTTTAGACCACAGTAATTGTACATGTCAGTCATTCGTGGATCCACCCTTTTGTTGTCTCTGCGAGGTGCTCTTATTTTCCAAGCTGCTTGGGGCAAAGACATATGTTTTGTGGGGTGCCCATGGGAGCCATGTTGACCAAAATATAGGCAGTTCCATGGAGGCAAAATGCTGAGCTTGTCCCGCAGCATGCCCTTACTCAAATGTTGATGGAAAGGACCAGGAATTAAAGAAGTCACCAAAGCTCAAGAAAAATAAATAAGCAACTTATCTGTCAATTTTTTGTAGTGCCTACCAATCAAGCCAGAGGCATGAGGGCACAGACAGGAGGCATGAAAAAAAAGACAGGAGGCAAAGACAAACAGCCAGTGGGCGGGAACACACAGACAGGAGGCAAGAACACACACATGAAGCTTGAGGACACAGACAAGATGCAAAAACACTCAGACAGGAGGCATGGGGACACAGGAAGCAAGGGCATACAGACAATAGACAGGAACACACAGACGGTAGGCACGGACACACAGACAGGGGGCAAGAACAACATACAGCTTCACCCCCATTATTTTCAGAGAGAAAAATGGAAGTACTCCTGAGGCCGGACTTACATCACCCACATGCCAAACATAAGTAACATAATGGAGAGCCGCGGTCAATGGCCCATAGGTCAAGGGAGCCGTAGGCCAAAAAAGTTTGGGAACCACTGGGTTAACAGATAGCACAGTGCAATCTTTATGGAATGTCTACCCCATTTGTTCTTCCTTCCTGCGTAAGAAATATTTCCCTGCAAATATCCTTGTGGCACAGGCATATTATGGTGCAACAATGTACAAAGTGGATCTATGCATGCATTGTGTGGCTTTGTTAATGTAGCACGAGGGGAATGGGAGGCTTGAGTCCACATTCGCATAAATAGGTATGATGTTAATGTTGCAGTACAGGCTTGTAAATACTTATGAGTCAGTGAGACCACTTGTAGCTGATGTTATGCATAGAGGTGCATAAAGGTGTCCCTTTGGGCATGACCCCAACCATTCCCACTACACAGGCTACCTTGCTACTTGGCGACATGGAAGTTACTTGTACAGCAGCACAGATGATGATCACAGGCATGCCCCATATGTTGTGTCTGATCACTTTCGTTGCAATTTCCAATGGTGAATGGAGGTATCTTGAAATTCTTTTTGGCCCACCCTGTGAAGCAAGCATAGTACATGTTGCCCAATGAGTGTTACACATGGGCAAGTGGCTGAGTTGCAGCAGTGAAGGGATTGATATGAGGGTTGGGTAATGGTCTGTGCATATAGGGGGGAAGGTGTGAGCACATTAGAAGCATTTGGCCATCATTATGTCCTGATGCAACCCTTTTACAAACATTCAGTGTGACCTATGTGCCTCCCCCTTCTGCCATTTGTTAGTTTCAAGATTGCCCCCACTGCAACTCACCCTGCATTTGTGGTAGGTCTTGGAAATCTGCGCTGTACTGTCCTTAGACACTGGTAACCAGCTCCTCTGGGATGACCACTGCCACCATCTCCTCCAGGTCATCCAGGTCCTTCTGGGGTGCAGGACTTCTACCTCCAGAATGCAGTGCTGTCTTTCGGTTCCTGGCCAATTTCTCTTAAGTTCTGCGCTTGCAATCGTGCCAGCACTTCTTACAGTCAATGACAGTCCTCTTCATCTCTGCTACACTGGTGACTTTATTGACAAATGACTGCCATATGGCCTCCTTCCTGCCTATTGGCAATTTGGATGTGAAAAAGAGCTGGTGTTGGTGCTCCGTCATCTCTCTAACCAAGATGTTATTCTCCTCCTCACTGAAGCGGCACTTCTGCATCCTTTTCTCCTTCTCCGGTGATTTTGCTGATCCATTCAGGCTTATACTGGGCTCATTGGGGTCTCTCTGGGGTCTCTCCTGGCCTGCATTGTCCGTGTCCAGCCCTGGTGGCTTGTTTGGCAATGTCGCTGACCTTTTTTTATGCTTATGCTGTAAAAATGGTACTAGCACGATCAGTGTCAAAATAATCATACTAACACCACTTTTGCAGCATTAGCATTATCTTTCTTTATGACGTGTTGCAATGGTTAGCATCATTTTTTTATGCTAACCTTTCCTTAGAGCGATGGTGCTTTGTTTTCTAAATACAACTCCCAGATGGCGCAAGGAAATTTCATTAGGCGGCGTTAATTTTTTCACAATTTCAGTGATGTATTTTGTGCTTTTTCGGTAGTACATCTAGACATTTTTGTCGTTCGTCCGAGTGCAGAGATTCTGTCAACTGCAGTTGCCCAAGTCTGTAGATTCCTCCTCAAGTGCTGAAGAAAATACACTACTTGTAACTTACCTTTGTGAATACCAAAAGTTGGAAACCTGATTTTTCCGTCTAAGTTTACCTTTGTGAATTAGGCCCACAGTACTCGCCAACTTAAGGGTTAGCCCATGCCCCATCCCGCAAACATCTTTCCTGTTCATTCCTATTTCTTTTTTATTTTGCCTTGTTATTCCCTCTTTATACCTTGGTTTTCTCTCCTTCCTATTTTGTATTATATTCCCTGTATGTTTTGTTTTCTTTGGAGTGATTCTGTATGTTGTAGCCTGTTATTTATTACATAAAGTACAGGTTATCATGAGTTATTCTTTGTTTCTAAATGGTTGATGGTATTGTAGTGGTTGTTTACACTTTCATTAATATTATTTACTCTAATGCATTTTTTTTTTTTGTCATTGTAGCAAGTGATTGTAAAACCGTGGTCTGCAAACAATTAAGTAATGATTCAGTGGGGGTTCCCAAAAGTAAAAAGTTCGTGAACTACTGCTCTAAATTGAAATGCTTCCGCATGTTGAAGAAATATAATTTTTAAATTTTGAAGCGTCATTGTCATATTTTTATTCGAGGTGGGCACAACTTGTGTAATTATATGCAGTGTAGTAGTTTCCTAGACATTCCACATAATTATACAAGATTCCGCGAGAAGAGTTATTCTTCATTTAGCGCTATTTCTTATCTCCAAAATGTCCCCTTGCCTCTAAAATAGACACAAACATGGATTTTAGACTAAGAAATAGAGCTAAACACAACAGAATACGAATAACAAGTGGGAGAACCTGCTTACGCTAAATGTGCTCTTGATTATGATTTACCTCCATCTAACGCGTAATGCATCCTTACAACAAAATGGATGCAAGGATGCATTTTGCACTGAGAAATAGCGTGCAATGCAGAAAACAAATAACGAGCGACAGAGTCTGCTCACACCCATCAAATGTCACTATCATTTTTCCCTAAAGTGTCTTTTAATTACCAGAGCAAGAGTAATCATGTTATTATTAGTAATTCCAAGTCAAAGAGTAATGCTGAATCCTCGAAATTATTCCAATTACTCTGGTGTAATTGAAATTCTTGCACATAAAGAGTTTCTGCAGACACAGGTAATGTAAATCTAATCTCAATTTATAATAATTTGTATAGAAGCCAAATATGTGATCACCAGCAAATTCATCAACAAATATATCAATTTCCAAAAATGTATCATAGTTATTGTTAATCATGTAATGTTGTCGAACATAACAGCCCCCACTAAAGAAACACCAAATCATTCATTGAAGCCAAAATATACTTAATACTCACAAGTACAAAACCAAAAAATACAACAATACCACCCCCCCATTTGTATTTACATTCAAAATCAATGCACCCTCACCACACCATACCATGCACCATCCATACGTCATACATACTGCACACAGATCTCTAAAAACAACCTCCTAAAGCATAAATAGGTCCCATAGGTCACAACAGCATTGGTAGAAGCTCCTATTGGTTACTTAAGATTTGTAAAATCGAATAATTAGATATACAGTACACTTAATTGATTGTTAGCAAGTTTGTATCATCTCAAATATTGCTCAATGCAAATGTGTATATGGACACAGTAATATTTAGTGTAAGAATACACTTCCACAACTTCGTAGTCCAATGCACTCCAGAATGGGATCAGCTTTCAACGTTGAGATCTTCACTGGGCCTCTGAACCAGCGCCCAAGTGCATTTCAATAAGAACTGCAGACACTTGCGGGGTACTTTTTTCAAGGCGCAAAGGTTCTAGAACATGGACTGGGGCCCTTGAGTTGACCAAAGAATAAACTGGAGTAATAAAATGAGACAAACAGTAAATACTGAGAAAAATGCCCGAGAAGGCTCCCGTGCTTAAAGGGAAAAATATCAAAAGCAAAAACAAAGGATTGCAGACCAATTGAAACATACATGGTAGCCCATATAGTGCCAAGGAAACACTCTTAGACACTGAGCTAGTGACCACAGGAATTAGCACCAAAGAGTAAAAAGTGAATGCATTAGATTAATCACTGCAAACCCATGTGCTGTAGGAAAATACATCATCCTATATTGTATATCCTACATACTTACCATCCAGTCTATGTGTAAAGGCAAAATCAAGGTCCTAGGGCAACACTCAAAAGGTGTCCTACATCCCATACAGAATCACATAATTTGGGCTCCGACAAGAGACAGATTATAATAGTGATGACTATACGCCTTAGTATCTATGGCACATACAGGCCCCAACCATACAGGCCTCACAGGGTCATCTCACCTCAAAGCACACTGAAAAAAGGGAAACAACCACATGTATACTTAATAATAATAATAACTGAGTGAACAGAAACTATAGTGTTAGACACCTCCTTAGCGACCCCCCAGGATATAACTTGCAAGGCTAGCAGACTGAAGAAAGATTAGAAGTAATATCTAGAAGGACAAGTCTACCCCACCATGTGGTCTGGGATACCCACTGTAGGCTTCCAATGTCCTAGGAGATAACTATATAGAACTTCCACACAGGGCTTAAACATAACATGGGTGACAGCAACAAATAACACATATAATACAGCTCTAACTACAAAGTTTATTGACAAATTAATACAGATAATGACCACCACACAGAGTAGAGGAAAGCAAAAAAGATGCACTATCTCTGTAATCGGCAATATCGGCCTGAGGAACGCCCAGGATCAGGGCTCCTTGTACTTACCCGACAAATTTTATGAATCTACACTGGAGTGGGCCAGCAAACATCAGAACGAAAAACTCCTAGCAACGGGAGATGCAGTGGGATAGCCACATGAGATGCAGTCCGAGGGCAAAAGAAGCACGATGAAATATGCCTTAAATAGAGATCTGTATACAAATTGGGAATGCTGGAACTAGGCATAGACAGACGACTCCATACCGAGAATAAACACGGTATCTGCAAAAACAATCAAAACGCGGGTGCCATATTGAAGCAAAAACTACCACCTCAGTACACTTATAGCAAAAGAGCATTGGGCAAGATGGTGAATAAACCAGACTAATTAAGAGTAAAAGGCCACTTTTATTTGGACAGGTAGGCAGCTCTGAAATTTCATTGACATTTACAATTTAAAATTCATTGCCTCACTAATACAGAGAACAGAACTTAACACCCCACTCAGAAACGTCCCCCCAAAAGTAAAATGCATCAAACCCCTTCTTACCACTTCCAATCTTCTCCATTCCCATTTGTTCATCTACAGCCTTTCTCCCCTGACTCACCCTGGATCCCCGGTGTCCCTCAGCTAAAGTTAATTCTGCCATGCCCCTAGCCCTTCAAGGCCTGTCTTGAAATTCTTACTTCCTGCCACCAGGAAAAATCCCAGTTAAGGTCGATTTTCCTGCCCCCCAAACATCTTCTGAAATATTTGTTTTCTACCCGTCGGCTAAAACAGCAAGTCATTCAGGTTTAGAGTGTCATATAGGGGATGGGCTGTCGCCACCAAAACAGCCTACACTTACTTTCAGCACCATCGTTGAATAGCTAAAGTTAATGCCAACTTTCCAGCTCATTACCAGCAAAAGAAAGATGTACACCATCTTGTCTGAAAAACTAAAAGTCTTCTTTCTTGATGTCAGAATGCTCCAATCAGACAATACCCCTAGATGTAGAAAAATGCTGCATCTCTCTATTATTTTTTCACCTTACCGCACCTCTCCAAACTCCCCTAGAAATTAGCCCAGTGTGGATTATCTTTGTTCCACTCTAAGATTGCCCAATAATGTCCAGATCTTTCTTCATTTATTTCATGAGCCCAAGCCCTGACAGATGTACGAGATTATTTTCACTGAGATACAATAAAAGCACATCAGGACAAATTCTAGCAGTCAACAAAGTACATAAGCAAGTTAAAAAATGCCCCCATTTCATACACCCCCTCCCCTACCACTTAATTTTGATCTCATCACTACGGAAGCCCAGGTTCTTTCTGAAAGGACGCTTGTCAGCCTGCTTCACTGCCCATTTGACAAAAGAATGTCCAACTATCCATATGGATAGGAAAGCAAATGTTGGTCCTGCCACGCAACATGAAACGAGAAACAACAGTTAACAGACCGCAAAAGCTAAGCATCTTCAAGTTCCCTAATTTACGGAAGGCAACAG
The DNA here is from genome assembly GCF_031143425.1 of Pleurodeles waltl. Taxonomy (NCBI): domain Eukaryota; kingdom Metazoa; phylum Chordata; class Amphibia; order Caudata; family Salamandridae; genus Pleurodeles; species Pleurodeles waltl. The sequence goes on along the minus strand of NC_090440.1, from coordinate 1,187,602,158 downwards.
TCCAAAGATCAACGCCCTAACCTTTTTACTTTTGTATAATCAAACCCAACCTGGCAGCTTCAGAAGCCACGCCAATCCTAAAAGAGTGGGAACCATAATGTAAAGGGTCTTCCCCATGAAAAATTAGGTTTTCTCAAAACACCTAGAACTTGTGTTGCTGTCAAACAAGATCCATCCAGGTGAAGAAAAATCTTTTCTGAAATGCCCCCATCTCCTTAAACTTGTGCCACACTGTCACTGGGCACTGCACCACTTTTCTTGCCGAGGAATACTTTTGCCCCTCTTCCCTTCTGATATGCTTTGAATGTCCCAAGAATCTTTTAACCTTATTATCTGTTACATTTTCTACTTTCAGACCAGCTGTCTGAGTGGTCGCCACAAGCTCTGATATCCAGAAATCACCAAAAAATAACCAAGACATACATAACTTAAATACAACTTGCTCAAATGAAGAAAAACACACTGACTCCAGTATCTTAACCATGCGCAGCAGTAATTTCATAAAAATGGGGTCCATTACTGTTTTACCCCTCTGATGTTCCTTGGCCCATCCTTGTAAAATCTTTCTGCCCATTTCTCCTGCTGAAGGTTCATATCCCCAGAAAAACATTAAGTAAAAACCTAAGCCAGCTAATTTACCAGCAATTGTGGTTGCTGATTTTCCTTTGGCAACATTACTCATAATGAAATTCAGCACATCTTCCCTGCGTAACAGACAACTTTGTTCATCCTGAGGTTTGAAAGTTGCCCCCATTTCTATGAAATCCTCCTATGCTCTTCTGTAAACAAATGTAGTACTCTTTGCTAGTAAATTTTCAACCAAGCTGAGCATCTATATTCTGCTTGCACCCATACCTGTTGAGGCAACTGGTGTTTTCAGTAAGTACGCCCCGGGCACCAAACCACAGAATCTCTGCCACTGTGAACGTGAAAACGCATCTGCTATATTATTGTTCACACCTGGCACATGCATGGCTCTAAAAACAATGTTAAACATTAAGCAACCCAGCATGAATCCTTGCAGCAACAATAGGATGCATTTATCTCTGACTTTCTGTCCATTGATCAAATCCATCGCTGTTCTGTTATCCACATTAAAGGTTAATGTTTTATTCTCCAATTGACTAACCCAAACTGCCAAAGACACTAACAATGGGAAAAACTCAAAAAATGCAATGCTCTTCTTCTCTCTGACACATTGTGCTGGGCATTTTTTGGCATACCATCTCCCTTCCAAGAAAAGTCTAAAACCTATGGATCCAGATGCTTCTGAAAATATCTGTACTGCCCAATCAAAGTCCTTATCCAGGGCCCACATGGTCACACCATTGAACCCTCTCATAAACATTAACCAAACTTCCATGTCTGCTCGCATCGCCGCTGAACTCCTGATCCTATGGTGTGGCAACTTAGCTCCTGACATAGCAAAGCTCAGACCTCTACAAAATTATCTACTTTCTCTGACCACTCTACAAGCAAAGTTAAGATGCCCCAACAAGCTCTGGATCTGATGCAGCAGAGGCTTTGTTGCCCCCAGTGCTTCTTCCAGTAAAGTACAATTTCTCTGACCTTTATCTCTGGTAACCTCGCCTCCATCTTCACTGTATCCAATTCAATTGGGAGTAACACTACGTATGTACTTGGACCTTCTGTTTTTCTGGGGGTTAGAGGTATGCCAAGTTAATTTGCCATATTCTGGAAATCCTGAAAAGCCAGCTCAAAATCCTGTGTGTAGTCCTTACCAACAAACAGAAAATCATCTGGGTAATGTGTCATTAGTGCACAACCTGTCCTGAAACTAAAACACCACTGTAAAGGTGTGCCAAAAGCCTGAAATAAACTGCAGGAAATAGCACAACCCATTGGTAACACGTTGTCAACCTATAGCTGATTTTCAAACTGAATACCTAGCAGAGAAAAGTCCTGAAGATGGACGGGAAGCAGACGTAAAGCTGAATTAATATTGCACTTTGCTAGCTTAGCACCAGAACCTACCTCCCTAATCAGGGCAATAGCAACATCAATTGCGGCAAATTGAACTGCAGTATCCTTTCTCACGATTCTGTCATTAACTGACATACCCTGGGCTCGCAAGTGATGTATCCTGCAAAACTCACCTTCATTCTTTTTAGGAACCACACCTATCAGGGAAATCATTAAATCAGGTAAAGGCCAATTTGAAAAGGAGCCAGCCATTCTCCCTTCTGCCGCTTCTTTGTTTAGCTTCCGCCTAACAACTTGATGATGCTCCCTTGCTGTTTTAAGATTGACTGCAAACCGTCTTTCTCTCGGTCACTGGTATCCAAGTCTAAAACCTTCCCTGAAACCCCATTCCAACTTTGTTTCCTCTTCTTTTTTAGGATAGAACTTTAAGCAGAATGACAAACGTTCAGTATGGATTGGCGTAAAAGCCTTTGTTTCCGACCACTCCCTCCAAAACTCACCTGCTGACTGAATTACTGCAAGATTGCATGTTTATCCCCATATTTTGAACATTCATGATTATATTTGCAAGAGTTCCTTGGGCAGTAGCCCCTATTAAACCCCCAGCATGCTCCTGAGTTGAGATTTTGGCCCCTCCCCCCTGCTCCCACCCCCGGAGAGGTGGGATTACCACGAAAGGGCAGATGTGCTTCCGCTAAACCGCTGGCTGTATGCATAGCTGGAAGGGGCTTTTGATGGTACATCCACTGTACCCATAACTCATTGTTTATCTCACCCCAAAGTTTCTCAGGTAGGACCATCACGCTGGCCCTAAACTCCTCATCATTGTGCAGCCACGCAAAACCCCCAAATTTCATGTGAGCTTTGTGAATTGTGTCTATATATTTAAACAGTTATACTTCCCTTTCAGGATATTTTTCGCAATATACACTACCAAAGATTAAAAATGCTGATGTCCATGTGTCTATTCTAGTCAATACTCTGGGCCTTTTTGCCAGTTCCCAAATCTCTTCTCTAGAGCCTTCTTTGGATTCTCCCTTCCAAATCTTCTCTTTTGTGCCAATACTAAGATGTGCACCCGAAGGTATAGTAAAACCCATGAATGGTAAACGTTTTAAACCTTTCATTTTACTCTTTTCCCCACCATCTTTTAATTGCTCCTTTTTACTCATCCCTGATTTTACCTTCTCATCGGTTTTACTTGCTCCTTTCGAGTCTTCACCGACTGCCTTTTCTTTATTACCACTTTAATTACATGTTTTATCACATTCTTCAATGCCTTGGTCCGTTCCTACACCCTTATCAATTAGCAACAAACTTGCACCAACCTTACCCAGCACTTTTTGCGGAGCCCTTTCCTCAATCATCGCCCAGCTACTCCACCACTGAGCGTCGCCTATTCTCAATCTGATCCTTGACTCCGGCAAAGCTCTCTTTTTCCCTCTCTTATCTTGTGGCCTCTTAACACTCCGTCTTCTTTCTTGAAGACCCACTTGTGCTTCTCTTTGAAAGACATGATCTTGGGAGATACTTTTACCATCCCTCCCCTATTCGATATCTCCCTCTTTTGCACTTCTTTCTGATTTCTCCAATGTGGTATTTTCTCTTCTCACAGATCCTCATCTTCTTCATCACAATCCAACTCATAATCAATATCCCCTCCAACCTGCACAGCACTCACACTAGGACACTCCCCATCCCTGATACCCCCATCATAATACTTCCAATCCACATTTTCGTGAATACTAATCATCGCTGCTGTAGTATTCTTCTCCCGCAAGTTCAGAATGGTTGCTCCAAACCTCTCCCTCTCTTCTGGCTGGTTGACCTGGCACGCCTGATACACAGCCGGGCGGACCTCGCTGCCTTTCTTTGAGCTAAGCAGCATTCTCCCTCCATTGTCCTGCAGGCCACCACAACCTGCAGGGGCTGTTGTCCTGTTCCCTGAGCATCTACCACTAAACTGAAGCAACTCTTCATTCTGTGGAACCCAAAGCGATTTGCCTAACTCTCCCTTGCTATGTAATGCAGCAAAAGGGTCTCGCTGTCAATAGGCCTATTTGGACTCATTAGGAGCATCACCTCATTACTATCTTTCTTAAACTCCATCACTTTGTCCTTGTCCATTCCTTCTACTTCAATTATTGCTTCCTCTTGCAAATTTTGTGTCTCTTTATTGAAACAGGTACTAACTTGCCCTTCTGCTGTTCATTTGAAAGCTGGCAACAAAATATCTTGCCCTAAGGTTGGCTGGGCCTTGGGAACTGTTTGCTTCAAAATAGATTTGAATATGGGCACCATTTTAATGTGAGAGCTTGCGCTACTAAGAGCTTCCATACATTCTTCTGCCCCCTCCTGGCCATATTCAGTCACCGTGCCTTGAGAAGATGGTGCTGACGTCTTGCGTACTGCGCTCACCTTCATTTGATTTCGGAAATCCCCCGGGGACCGCCTCTCGCTCGCAGAGCGTTCTTTCAACATATGCCAGTGAGTGTGCCTTGCCTCTTCCTCGCTCCTCCACAGACGCTGATTCCTCACCAGGAGAGGAACGTGTCTCTTTAATAAATGAACTCTTGCCTGCCACCTCACTGTGCCCCACCCTTTGGCCATGATTAAAAAGGCATTTTTTGTTTGTGGTGGCGAGCAAGCTCAAATAGCTGCTGCCCCCCCCACTTGCCGTAGCAAGCTTTGGTCGCTACATGCCGACCTACGACATCGATAACACGCCCGGCTGAATCAAATCAGCCCCGCCTGTCACACACAACACTCGGAGCATGTTCCTAACTACTTTGGATTGTTCAGACATTTTTTCTCCACCTACCGCTACTTTCACAAAAGAACCTCCCTGCACCTTCACTACAGGATCACAGGGTAGAAATGACACAAAATGGTCGGCACCTGCTAACTGCTATCTAGCCCCACCCCACTATTTAAGTTGCCTGATGGCATCCCTTGAGGTCTGGACCTCACCACCCACCCGAAGATGCCCAGGAGGGGGACATCTTTCGGATGCCACCCCAAGGAGCCCACATTCTTGATAACGTGGAGAAAAAATGCTTTTACCACTATTGAAAGTTCAAAAATACATAGGAAAAGCCATAGTTAACATAGCTGAAATAAAAAGAATGAAACTAAAAAGAGAGATGACCAAACTGCCACCACCAGTCTGACATAAGCAACCTGTAACAATAATGCACCAGGGCAAGAAGTCAATAAGAAAAGCCCAGAAAAGGGAAATATATCAGCTCCACTAATGCCTGTGGAACTCATACAAAGCACAACAACAGACGAACAATGATGGCACGAAACAATGCAATGAAAACAAGGACAAGAGGATAGTAACATTACAAAATTGAAAGAGTATAAACTAAGCTAAGAGGAAAACATGTACCAAAAAACGTGAACAAACTAATCCTACCTGTATCCTTAGAACCATGAAGGCCAATGCACAGAAACAAGCGTACACAATATAACACATACAGGAATGGAGCCTCACAAAAATTAGGATCAAAGAAAATACAGCTGGCCAGATTCTAGACAATAATGGTTTCCTATGGGATAAGTTCATTAAGGCCTTTCTGATAAATCCCCAATGTATAAATCCAATACACGTCCTTCTTTTTCCATTTGAGATCAACATCTTGTCCTTTGGTGGTTAATACCTTCTCTAGAATAGTCCAGGTTAGCTGTATCTCTGTATGTATTACTGGGTTCCAATGCTGAACCAAAGGGGCTGCTTTTTTTTTATTCCTGATGCCCAAAATATGTTCACTAAACTGCACCCGAAACTCTCTACTGGTTTCACCTATGCATCCATGCTCACATGGACAGAGAAGTAAATAGATAGTGTTTGCTGTTCTACAGTTGGTTAGTTCTTGGAGTGTCACAGTCCTGTCACCAACTGTCATCTGTTTGGCGACAATAGCTCCTTCACATGCGTGGCAAGTGCCACATTTATGATTACCACTAACTTGTTTAACTCCTGTGATGATCATATGACGGTCTCATTCTTGAGTCTCACCCTGGAGCTAACCAACATATTCCTCAGATTATCATTTATTTTGAAGGTAAAAAATGGACTGCTCCTTTTGAGGATATTACACTGCGAATTGATTATTTGCTGCACTTTCTGATCCATTTTGGAATGGCGCACTACACACACTCGCTTATCATCTTGCTTTTTAGGTCTGCTTTGAAACATACTATCCCTGTTGTAGTATCTTGTGCGCTTCAGGGAGGTCCTGACCAGTCGTTCGGGATAACCACATGCCGAGTTTTGTCTTCAGAATCTCTGCATTATCCATGTAGTCCTAAATGTTGGTACAGTTCCGATGTAGTCAGAGGAATTGGCTAAATGGAATACTCTGTCTCTGACATTGGGGATGATAACTATCAAAGTCTAAGAGAGTATTCCTTACACTCAGTTTAGTATATAAAGAAACCACTAATTTGTGATCTTGATGTTTGATCAATATGTCAAGGATATATTTTTTGTCTTGGCTATATTTGCTGTTAAACCTAAGGTTCTCATCGCTTAAATTGAGACATAGACAGAGTTCTGTTAGTTATTCCTCTGATCCATCCCAGATAAAGAAGATGCCATCTATGCATCTGGACCAATGCTTAACATTTTCAAAGAAAGGAGCCTACTCATTTTAGATGTACTTTGCCTCAAAAAATCCCATGTACAAATTACCTACACTGGGGGCAGAAGCTGCCCCCCCATGCTAACTCCTTTGATTTGTTTGTACACTTCTCCGTCAAATTCAAAGCAATTCTTGTGGAGTACTATCTCGAGGCATTGAGTAATAAAATCATGGTGCTCATAATCTCCACTCTTTGAAAGTATTCCCTTGACTTTATCTAAGGCCAGTTGTTGTGGTATATTCGGATACAGGGACTCAATATCCAAGGTCACAAGCAATCCTCTTTCGGGATAGTATTCCATGCCTTCCAAACTGCAACCATGTGGTCTGTGTCCTTAATGTATGATGGTAACTGGCTCACAAAAAGCTTGAAGAACATCTCCACATATTTGGATGGAGGTGTAGTCGCCGCTCCAATGGTGGGTCACAATAGGTCTTAATGGAGGGTCCTCCACATTTTTTATGTTTCTTGGGAACAGCATGAATCTCTGGGAGTCATGTATTGGTCTGATTCATGAACTCAGATGCTTTGTAGCATATAATGCCCTTATTAAAGGACTCACAACTTATAGTTAAAATGCATTGAGTATCCTTCTTTTCCATATCTTCTCATACTTTCCTATAGTGATCAGGTATCTGCAACATAGATTTAATTTTGTCTTTGTAAGTATCTGTCTGCATTAGAACAATCCCACCCCGTTTTCATGTGGTTTAATAGTGACGCATCCCTCATATTTTCCCAATTAATGGTTTGATATTCCTGTTTATTTAAGTTGTGCAGGGGTCTAGGTACATACTTCAACATTTTCTGAATTTTCAGAAGGACTGCTTTCTCAAAAATCTCAACTTCTGGACCTAATTTGTCCACACTTGGCAGGAAGGTAGAAAAGGGCTTCAGACCCGATAGGTTTACTTCACTGTTATCACCCAACGTCATAAAAATGTTTTTTAGTCTAATGCACCGAAAAAATGTGAATAGATCCTCAGTCGATTCAAACATCTTAGAAGTGTCTACGAATGCTGTTGTAACCTTTGGGACCTGTTCATGCTCTATTAGGTTGTTTTTAGACCTCTGAGTGCAGTATGGATGGTGTTTGGTATGGGGTGGTGAGTGTGTATTGATTCTGAATGTAAATACAAGTGTGAGGGAGCAGGTATTGTTGTATTTTTTGGTTTTGCACTTGTGTGAGTATTAAGATACAGTATATTTTGAATTCAATGGACAATTTGGTATTCCTTTAGCAGCAGCTGTTATGTTGGATAACATTACACAATTAACAATAACTATAATAAATTAATGAAAATTTATATATTTGTTAATGTATTTGTTGGTGATCACTTCAATCAATCAATAGTTTATTCGGTCCAGGTTTGGACCATTTGAGAAATTAAAAAATAATCATACATACAGAAGGATAAAAACCATAGACCATCAGGTAAAAAGAGACATTAGCAATTAGTACACTGCTTATATAAAAAAAGGGTTCATAAAACTACATAAAAAGTTTCATAAATAATTGAGACAAGACTCTTAAAATAGTGTCTGGATCTTGCCCTATACAAGAAGCTAAATGCTAAAATAATACGAATCAATTGTTAAAAACATATAAACTATTCTAAGACGGATTTGTACATAAGATAAGACATAGAAACTACATACAATAGGTCCTGTTTACAAAAGTTAGAAGTCAATGAGTGGAAAATGGAGCCCTAAGTTAGTCAGTTCTCTTAAATAAGTTGATCAGATAAATTGCATCTTGCCATTTATAAAATTATATGCGCCAAGGGGCTTATGAGTCACTTCAATTGGGGTAACCCACTAGACAACATGCTCGGAGATACAGTCTTATGTCCTTGATAGATCGCACTAATGATTTCGCCCAGACTATTATGACAGGATGCTAATTCGCTAACTTCTAGACCGTTCTTCAACCAGTGGATTTAAGATCTGTTATGATTCTACTGCGGATTTTCCATGCTGCTGCCAAATATTTAGAAACAGAGCTCACTACCAGCGTGGAAGTGTCATATTTACACATTCTATATACACTGTTTCGGTTTTGTATTGACAGTGTTTTGCACAGAGGAATAATCCACTTCCCTCGAGGGCATTTGTACAAAGGACAGAAAAATAGGACATGCTCAGAAGTTTCCTTGCATAGATGGCAGTTTATGCATTGTCAGATGAAGGACTATTGGTCGACCAGCAAGCCGTAAAGCTGTTGACTGCCAATGCCAATGTTCCATATCTGAACTGAAGTAGTAAAGAGCGGGCACGGGCTGGTATAGGGAGATCCAGGAAGCTTTCAGGCAGAGGTTTGTGTTTGACCAGCAGAAACTCTGCTGTCAGCCGACCTAACCCAGTTGAGCCGAGAGATTCCTCATGAATTTTTTCCCAATATCGATCTTTGATCAGGCGTCTAGCGTTACCAGGAATCATCTCGGGATTCTCCCAATAATGGGATAAATTCAGTTTGACCTAAGCCGCTTTCATCTCCCTTACCTGATCACTTATTTGGCTCCTATACCTCCTATTCGAATTATAAATTGAGATTAGACCTACATTACCTGTGTCTGCAGAAACTCTTCATGTGCATGATTTACCCCTGGTCTGCAGCCAAATTAGGTAGTATACAGGAGCCCTCTTACGTTCTGGACTTTGTAATTGAAATTCTGTCCAGTACTAATTTTCTATGGTGTGTTCTGCACCGTATATGTGTCAAATATTGTTAGGTTTTGGATCATACATGGGCTGTCAGAGCCCATCCAGATCCTCAGCACAACTCTCCCTGTTAATTTGTTGGCTCACCCACCTCTACTGAGAACAAAGACAAACCTTATTGTCTATACCATTACAACGATGAAACTATAGAACATACCATGTATGTGTCTCAATCGACAACAGCAGAGCAAAACATCCGTACTGCCTATTTGCCTTAAAGAACAATGCCAGAACAATTGCAGAAGCTTGCAGTTAAGCTTCCAAGGGAATGCATAGAAAACAATAGTCTGCACTGGTTGAGAGCATCACTAAGAATGCCCCTAGAGGAAGAAACATCTTAATTTTATATAAAGGACATTTCGCCATTTAAAAAAGACTGGTTATGCCAGAGGTATTATGAGAGATGTCAAGTCGGAGACCAGTTGACAGAAAGGGGCATGTTGAAAAGAGAAAAAACAGCAGGAAGGGAGAATGTCAGAGAGTATCAGAGCAGCAAGCACGGAGAGGGGGAGCGTCAGTGACAGGAGGATGATAGATGGAAGAGGAGTAGTTGGAAAGGACGGACTGGAAACTGAGTCTCGGTAAGCGATGCAGAGATTGAAAGAGAAACAGAGGTTGAGGGTCTCTGAAGAAAAATCAGAGGCCCTAAGAGAGACAGTGCAGGAGTCAAAGAGATAAAATTATATTCTCAATACGAAAGAGGGTGAGAAAGAGAGAGAGAGAGTGAGGACTCAGGGAAGGGCTAGGGTGGAGGAGTTAATGTGTCTGTGGAGAGAGAGAGAGAGAGCGAGAGAGAGAGAGAGAGAGAGAAAGAGAGAGAGAGAGAGAGAGGACAAAGAGTCTCAGGGATGGAAAAATACTGTAAAGAGGAAAATGGTCAGTGTCATGAAAGGGTAAAGAAAGAATAATGGGCGCCACCTGCAGTAAGTGATGAGGACCCTGAGTCTCCCATGCCTGACAATTAATCATTGTCTTTGGACTGATAGGGGCTCCCCTGAAGATTTAGTCCCCCTCGGCCAATGACGCCCTACCCGAATGTACAGCAGGGGTCTGCCTTACACTAGAGAGTGACAGTCATAGTGACAGAGACAGATAGCAGGGCACAAGTCGGGTGGACAGCATCCATCCACTGTTTTTAGAGGGTGGATGCTGTCCACCCTGACAAGAAGTTTAGACCTACTTTACAATATGCTGAAGTTGTCACAGTGTAATTTTATGACACCAGAACACATTCAGCAGTGACGTTGTCTGCTATCAATCCAATCCGAGCAACAGCATGCAGGCGAGGAGAGGCCCTTTTTTGTTTGAAACTCCAGCTGCACCCATAACTAAGACTGAATTTACAGGGCCTTTATCAGGGCTCCTTTTGTTCGAGTATTCTGACTCACACCTATCTGGAGCATAAAACCTAGATGTAAATGCAGTGGAAGGGAAACAAAAGTGCGCACCTTGTTGGCACTTCACAAGTACTTAAGAGAGGCATACTTTAACTTTGTTCACTCCCTGTATATGCATGCATTGTAAGAATGTCAAATATGTTGCTCTGACCCAGTGTTTACACAAAATAACAATTTAAATATAACTATTTTTTTTATTTCTTTTATAGCGCTATTCATCCCAATGCAAGGTGTCACAGCACTTTACATCACACATACACATTACATTGGCAACAAATCATACAAGTTTGTGAATCAATGTACTCAATTTATTACATAAAACAAGGTGTAGGTGTAGGCTATCATTGTTCATAGCACACTGCACTATATTAGAAGGATTACAATGCAACTCCAAGTAACAAAATGATCTCTGTGTTAAAAGCGGTAACCCACTTACCTATATACATAAAACAAAAATCTATCAGCTGCATTTTACATGACGCGCTTTGCAGGAGGCGCATTAACCCTCTTTTCTACTTTGAGTCAAAACTGGGACAAGACAAAACACAGATCTTTCCTGCAAATGCATTAAGCACTAGAGTTATCTTACCATTATTATTATTCCCTCAGATTTACTGAGAACACTAAGATCTCTGCAGTAGGTGCCTTAACCCGATAAGATATTTCAAAATTCAGACTTTGCAACCAACTAAGCAGAACAGATTTACTGTCCAGTTTCTCCTTGTTTATTTTTTATTTGTGGCAGTTTAAAAAAAATAAATGCATAAGTTGAGGCCCACATTTTGTATCTGGGTTTTTGTCACTTTTCTGGAACAACCCTGATGCAAAATCCATTTTGGGATTTACACTACCACACACAAATCCTGTTTGCTTGGCTTTGTAGAGAAAATTAAACTAACACAGGCAGTACATTGCCCTGGGGTTCATTACTTTGCACTGGATAGGCATTACATGCATGTTGCCTGGGCGTTCCCATGCATTCACCCATGTTTTTTGCGCAAACCCATATTTGCAAAGACGGGTAAGCATAGGTTTGCATTAAACTGGCGAGTCTGCCTAAAGCTGACGAAACAGAGAGAAATATCTTTATTTCTTTTTGTCATTTCTTTTTTGCATGTATGCTGCATTCAACAGCACACATACAATGAGGAAATAGCCTCACTATAGTTTTTGCATGGCTTTGCAAAAAGAAAACTAACACCAGCAGCATTTTACGCTGCTTTACGTTACCGTGCATCAGGGAGAAATTACATGGGTGGTGCCTGGGCGCTCCCATCCATCCATCTATGTATTTTGTGTATGAATAATATACATAGGCCCTCATTATGACATTGGCGGTAAATCCCACTTACTGCCATGCTGACTGCCGCCAACATACCGCCGCCACAGCGGATTACCACCACCCATACTATGACCCACACATAGCAATCCGTCACTATCCAGCCACACACATAAGTCCACCAGCCCAAAGGTCAGTGATAAACTGGCGGTACCAAAACCCACACCGTTACGCCAACAGAACTATGCCCACAGCATTATGACCCACGAATCACCGCGGTGGACATTCAATGGCGCTAAACCATTAGCGCTACATACCACTGCGCTCAAAATACACACACACTAACAAAATAACAAATTGGATGATTTGAATAACACACACCTGACACACCTGACACACATACACACCCCACACCTACAGACCACTATAAAACACACACACACAATACCCACAACCCTTTACCAATTTAACAATTGCGACAAGAGAGATAGCAAAACCACAGACAAGACCACAGTCACACACCACCCTCACCTATACACCATCCACGCACCTTACATCACACACCCCAACACAGCACCCCACACACGCTCACCCACACTACCCAAAAAACACCTATGGCACCGCAACAACACCTCAGGTTCTCTGAGGAGGAGCTAAGGGTCATGGTGGAGGAAATTATCCGGGTAGAGCCACAGCTATTCCGATCACAGGTGCGGCAGACGTCCATTGCAAGGAAGATGGAGCTATGGCGGCAAATCGTGGACAGGGTCAACGCCGCGGGACAGCAATAGTGGGACACAAATATCTGAAAATAGAGATGCCAAAGGGTACAGTAAGTGGCCATAGAAGCTGGGCCCCGTCTTCGGAAGCTCCCACTCCTTCGCCCCAGGCACCTCAGGCACTGCCCTGAGTGAGGAGGCTATTGACCTCCTGTGATCCATCTCTGTTTGGCAGTCAACCATTGTGAATGCCATCCAGGGGCTGGCAGGCCATTTGCAAAAAACAAATGCATTCCTGGAGGGCATTTATTCTGGCATGGCGGCTCAACAGAGGTCAATCGAGGATCTGGCCTCCTCTCTGATGGCAGCCATTGTCCCTGTTTCTAGCCCCCCCCCCCCCAACTTCCTCTACCCAATCCCATTCCCCTCAACCCCAACCTATCCCAAGCACACAGGCAGGCCAGCATGCACACAGGATAACACACAGGAGTGGTTCAGGCAAACACAAGCACCACACATCATCCACAGGCACTCACCCAAACACCATCCAGATGCAGACATACCAACAATGACTGCCTCCACTGTGTCCCCTCCTCCTCCTCGTCCACCTCCCTCCCAGTAGCGTCTACACTCACACCTGCGTGCACTACATCCTCATCCACTACCTCCATCACCAGCATGCCTATCACTACACACCCCTCACTGGCAGGCACCAACCCCCATCCATGCACAAGTCCCCTGTGTCCTCTCCCACTGTGTCTGTGACCCCTCCTCCTAAAGTACACAAATGCAAGCATTCGGACACCCACCAGCCATCCACCTCACAACAGCATCCAGCCCATGCACCTGCACCCAAACACAGCAGACACCTCCTACAACCACTTCCTCTTCCTCCACTCCCAAACCTTCACCCTCTTCGCGCCCAAATGTCCCTAAGAAGCTTTTCCTCTCCACTGTTGACCTCCTCCCTACCCCTTCCCCCGTCCATCATGTCGGGCCAGAGTGGTCAGAACCCAGGCGAGCACTTCAGCCACCCAGTCATGGCCACAGTAGTGTCGACCAGCAGCACTGAAAGTGTGCCTGCACCAGGTGCATCAAGGTGCATCAAGGAAGAGCAAGGAAGCACCACCAGCTGTGAAAGGGAAGGGCAAGGGGCCTGCACCAGCAGACAGGAAGGACAGGAGGCCTGGTGCTGGGACTCATTCGGAGCCCCCACCACCAACCATGGCGGTTCAGCCATACGAGGCTGCAGGGGAAGGGCTGGAGCCTCCCTCCCCCCCCCCCCCACTGCCAGCACCGCCACCAGCATCGCCAACAGCACCACTGCCAGCAGCAGCAGCCCCAGTGGGCAGCTGTCCGAGGCTGCAGGGGAAGGGCTGGAGCCTATCCCCACCACTACCAGCCCCGACACCAGCCCCGCCACTGCCACTGCCACCATTGAGCAGCCATCACCGGCAGCAGGAAGTGTATAGTCCTGCCTCCATGGGCTGTAGTGCGTCCTGGACCCTGCAAAACCTATAGGTGTGACACCCAGATAAGAGACTGTGACCTTGCACTCCCCAAGATCTTCATCACAGGGCACAGTGCCCCCTCCAGAACCAGTGGAAGAAGCCAAACCTCTCACTGCTTCCTTCCCAGGATGAAGCACACTGGGCACAAGGCCCCCTCCAGAACCAGTGGAAGAAGCCATCCACTCACCGCATTCTTCCCAGGATGAAGCACAATGGGCACAAGGACCCCTCCAAAACCAGTGAAAGAAGCCATCCACTCACCGCATCCTTCCCAGGATGAAGCACACTGGGCACAAGGCCCCCTCCAGAACCAGTTGAAGAAGCCATCCGCGTGAGAGACCGTAGCCTTGCACTCCCCAGGACCAAGCAGTGGGCAAACCACCCACTTGAGAGACTGTGGACTTGCACTCCCCAGGACCAAGCAGTGGGCAAACCACGCACTTGAGAGACTGTGGCCTTGCACTCCCCAGGACCATGCACAGGACATGTAGCCCCCTCCAGGACCAGTGGCGTTGTACCATCTTCCGGCTGAGGTGCCCCCCCATTCCCTGTCCCCCTGAGGTGCTTGTGTATTTTCAACCTGATGCCCCTGCAGTGTTCTCTCTGTGTTGTTGCAGGAGTGAGGTGGGGCCTTGTCCTCTGTGATGTGGCCCCGTGGCCCACGGACATTGAGGACTGGGCAGTGTCCCTCCATTTGTAAATCTGTATATACGTTTGTATTTTGATGCACTTATTCATGTTATTTTATCGTATTACACTCACTTTCTTCCAATCATTTTATCCTTACATTATTCCTGAGGGGTACCGATGTATATGTAAGTTACTGCATCTGTTTGTGTGTATGGTGTAGGGGGTAGGGGTGTTGTGTGTTTGGTGTGTGTGTCACTCTCTTTTTCCTCCCCATCCCTTGTGTGCTGGGCAGCAGTACTCACCGTGGTCGTCTTTGCCTGCGTTGCTACTCATAATGTAGAAAAGGTAGATGGGCATCGGGAAAATGTGCAACTCGGGCTCCATGGCGTCGTGGTTGTTCCCTGAGTCTCCAGAGGTGAGTCCTTTGACTTCAATGTTCTGTTTCTGCCATGCTTTTGATGTCATTGGTGCCGCCCCGGAAAAGGTGGGCAGTACATTGTCTTCCGCCTGGCTGTTGACGGTTACAGCCTTGGTGCTTGTTGCTACCTCTGTGGCGGTCAGTATGTTAAAGTGACTGTCTGCCTGAGCAGTTTCTGCTGTGGTCATAATTCTTTTTTTTTACCGCCGGCCTGTTGGTGGTATTACCACCGCTTTATCACCGACCGCCAGGCCATAGTCTTCCCAAGGCAGGCACACTAGATTCCTTGGATTAGCTCCCCAGTCCCACTTCCTTGTCAAAGGATCATGGTTTCTCCTCATTTATGTGAGGCAATGTTCCAGCTAGGCTCTGCTAGTGAGTTCAAGTTTTAGAAGTTCCAGGATGGCTTTGGGAAATTCAAAGTGCCTCTTCACTGTAGCATCTTAATCAGAACAAATTGCCCCAAGGCCTGGCAGCCCAGTGTTCAGTCTTAACCGCTCTCGCTTGAGGGGAGGTTCAGAGTGCCCTGGATGCTACAGTAGAGGTGCTCTGCTGCCTGCACGGTGGGCCTCCCTGAATTCAGAGGCAGGTCTTGGATCCTCCTGAATTGTTGGGTAGTTGAAACCGTTGCTCTTTTTCTATGGGCAATGGATTGTTTCTCCTTCACAGGTGCACATTGCTCCTGGATGATGACCCTTTCACTTCATCACTGCCCCCTCCTGGCATGTGGGGTTTATACCAGCTCACACAGGCATACGGCCATCTTCAGGTCACAGTATTACACAGGGTGACCTCCCTTTTCTCGTTAGAGCAATGCACCAGAGCATCAGCTCTCAATCATCGCAGCCCCCACCTGGCATACGTAGATCATGGGCAGCACATAGGTTTTTTGCAGTCACTTTGTGCAATTCAGCTACTAAATGGGCATCTCTTTATTTCTCCTTTTTCACATCAAAGGTTAATGATTTGTCTTTAATTCTTGGTGCATGAGGGTAGAGTGAGGCTGACAGACAGGATCCACATGAAAGTCAAATGTCAAGTGCACCCTAGAGTCTTATTATACATGGAGGGTTTTTCCCTCACATTGTGGCTGTGATTGCCATCTATATTGCAAGAAATAAATAAAGAACATCACTTTGACTATGAATGAGTACCTGCCGATTTGAAGTATTGTTTTATTAGTTTGGACTTAACAAATGAACATTTAGCTTCTTCTTGGACAATTTAAGAGTTGTGCTATTGTTTAAGGAGTGACTCTCCCTTTATTGTTGTATATTATTCCTGGTATATTTTGTTTTTTTAAAACAGTTAACCCCGGCAGTGGAGCACCTGTCTTGTGTTACGAGTTTGGAGTGCTGGTACATATTCCACATCCGATATCAGCTTTTGAGACTTTCATTATTTTTTGTAAAGTTGTTGCCCTGCGGGGATACAGGTGGTCTTGTTTTTTGCCCTCCTCATACTTACCTACTGAAGTGATGCTGCGAAGTTTGTGATGTCCTGCATTATAACACCATAACAGAGAGTAACTTTTGATGCTCTTAGGTCTGAGAAATTGTAATGCTCTGTATGAAATGAAAGATATTGTTTGCTTCTGTAGGGCTGACTCCTTCAGTTACAGTAAATAGGCGAGCCCACAGGTCAGTGTTAATATAGACAAGTAGGTCAAGTAGGCCATCTCCAGTGCACAATTGTGGCAGTGTAACATGTCCAAGATATGCAAATTTCTTATTAGTGAGCATAGTCTAGTGTAGATTCTGATTACTGGCCATAGCTTGTGGTGACTTGCTGTTCCTTTGTCTCCCCATATGCATAGTTTTTCTATGCAAACTAGCAATATTTCCTTCTGAAGGCCAATATCTTCTTGAAAGGGCTAGCTGGGACTGAAACTGTGTGTCCCTTTTTCTGGTGAGTTACCTTTGTCACCATTTCCTTCTCATTTGTGGACACTAAGGGCCATATTTATACTTTTCGACGCACAACTGCGCCAATGCAGTTGTTCGTCAAAAAATCTAACGCCATTCTGAAGTGCCATGCGGGCGCCGTATTTATTCAATGACGTTAGCCGACGTTAGCCGGCGGAGCTGCCTGGTGTGCGTGAAAAAAAATGACGTACACCAGGCAGCGCCGGCGTAGGGGAATATGGAGCTTGGGCACCAAAAAATGGGGCAAGTCAGGCTAAGGCAAAATTTTCGTCTCAACCCGATTTGCGCCATTTTTTTAAACCCCCATTGAAATGACTCCTGTCTTAGCAAAGACAGGAGTCATGCCCCCTTGCCCAATGGCCATGCCCAGGGGACTTCTGTCCCCTGGGCATGGTCATTGGGCATAGTGGCATGTAGGGGGGCACAAATCAAGCCCCCCTATGCCACAAAAAAAAAAAAATATATATTACTTACCTGAACTTACCTCATGTTCCCTGGGATGGGTCCCTCCATCCTTAGGCGTCCTCCTGGGGTGGGCAAGGGTGACGGGGGGGTCCCTGGGGGCATGGGAGGGCACCTCTGGGCTCCTTCTGAGCCCACAGGTCCCTTAACGCCTGCCCTGACCAGGTGCTAAAAAACGACGCAAAAGCGGCTGGACGTCATTTTTTTTTACCTGCCCACTCCCGGGCGTGATTTTTGCACGGGAGTGTAAATACGGCGCACATGCCTCGGAGTCAATTTTTTAGACGGGAACGCCTACCTTGCATATCATTAACGCAAAGTAGGTGTCCACGCTAAAAAGTGACGCAAACTCCATGGACTTTGGCGCTAGATGCGTCTAACGCCAGAGTATAAATATGGAGTTAGTTTTGCGTCGGATTTGCGTAAAAAAAAAACGACGCAAATCCGGCACAAACGGAGTATAAATATGCCCCTAAGTGACTTACACTGTTTTTTATGCGGAGCTGATACCTATTACTTATTTATGGTACATTCTTTTTATGGGTGTTCTGGGTGTACTGATTTCAGGGGGAGCTGTCAGGATGCACTGGTGAATGTGAGGCTGGCTTGGGTATAGTTATGCCCAGGGCCAGCTTTAGCGCTGGTGATGCCCTGTGCGACAGTCTTCTTTGGTGCCCCATGACCACCTCCTCGGATTCCCCCACTACCACATGGCAAAAGTGACCCTCATCTCTCGATAGCCCCCTCCCTCATATATTTCATTTGTCTTAAAGCGCAGGTGAAGGCTGGTTCTACTAATCCACTGAGCTTTTCACATAAAATACAGATCTGTTCTTTGCAGCAGACAGAACCCTCTGTGCTACTTTATGGTGAGTCAAAGCTGCCGCTAGACAAAACTCCATCGCTCTCTCACTAACAGGAACAGTAATCACAAGAGTTACCTTGACATTTGTATTGCTTCTCCAAGGCTGGAAGCAAAAGGAGCTCTGCAGCAGGTGCTTTTAAATCACACACTTTGCAAATTTTTGCTAAACACAGCGCCCCCTCAGATCAACACCCCACCATCCAGGTCAGCACCCGGTGAAGCCGCACAGGTCACACCACCCTAAAGCCGGCCCTGGTTATGCCATCTATAAGTATATGAGAGATGCCTGTTGCTAAATGTGGAGGAGACGTTTTGGGCGGCAGCTTGCAATTTGTAAAAACAAATGTATAGCCCCACACTTTTTATTATGTTTCCATTGCTGAATGCCAAGGTTGCAATAACCTTTTACTTTCAGTAGTCTACACTTGCTTATTCATACTGTTTCTTTTTTCACTCCCTTTTCTGCCTTCATCATTATTTTCCTATTTCTCTTTCTCCTTTCCTCCCTTTCGATGTTCCTTTGGGTCGTGGTCTGCTGGTGAAAAATCAGCCTCAATCTTCTAAAATGAGTGCAGGTGCCCACCACAGACATATTAAGCAGTAGGGAGGGCTAACTAAGCATACTTTGCATAAGAAAGTGGTCTCACCTATGGAGCGCACAGGTAACCAAACCAATCACATCTACATGGAAATATGCATATGAATATTATGCCTGGTGGAGTAGGCTGGCGGCTGAGTTAGTTTGTTAAATCCTTGGGTAACAGAAGCTTTACGCTGACAAAAGGCAACATTGTGTTATGTGTAGCTTACAAAAGCATGTCTTTCACCTGAATCAGGAGCGTTTGCTTGTATACTTGCAATGAGCTTAAATTTACTCATAATAGACCTGCTGAACATATGTGTGAGGTCTTAAAATGTGATGTATCTTTTTGAGATGTCACTTCCTTTTAAAGTCCTCGATTGTGATGTCACTTCCTGTGGTGCCACATGAAATGTCAAGCACCATGATGTCACTTGCATACTGCCTAACTTGGTTAGTCCCTCTAGTTCTTTTTTGGGATCTTGTGCCCTGGCAGACAGTGAGTGTTAGAGACACTAGGTATTAGAGAAATGAAAGACAGATAATGGTGGAGCGTCAAGGGAAAGAGTCGGAAGAGAAACAGTGAGAATCAACATGTCAGGAAGGGTTGAGGGAGACCCCTGGCAGTGTCGTCAATGAACCCGGTGCATGACTCACTTGGAGTGTAGGAGTCGTCTGAGCGCACGTGGAGGGTCCCGTGGAGAACAGACACAGTCTAGTCTCTCAGCTGGATCATTCGGGAGGAGGAAGTGACAGAACGGGACGGGATTGGTGGAGGGGTGCATTGGGGAGGGATAAGAGGAAGGTTTATATAGGGTGAGGAAGGGAGGGACCTGCCTCTTCCGCACCAGCCTGTGTACGCAGTGGAAGTTTTTGGGCCAGTCCCTGTTTTTTTTTTATGTAAGCGAGGGCTTCGGTCGCCGCCACAACGCTGCATCGGTGTGGGCCGTGCTTCACCTCATTGGAAAGCCAGCCGCGCTGATCTACTCAGGCCTCGTGTCCTTGATCAGGCCTAGGTAGGGATGTCACGCCTCGCATGTGTGGCATGCACCTCTCCTGAAAGGCCCAAAAAGAGGAGATTGGCTGGGGGGAGTGGGCACGGAACGTCCCCTCCCCAGCAAGTAATGATGCAGTTTGCCACGCGGGGCCCATAATAGGACATGTGGAGGGAGGGGGGCTGGGCCTCTAGCCGGGAATGCCAGTACAGCGGTTTTGGAATCTGCCGTGCAGGAGCGCGGGCAGGCTCCTAGGAGTGATGCAGGTTTTGGGGGTGGCCCTAGTGGTGTGGGCAGCCCCCCATAGACAGTGTGGAATTGTCAGGTAGTCCTGTGCAGGAGGGCCAAGGGTGGCCCCTGCACGACAGAAGGGGACTGGATGGGGCAGGCATGCCCCCAGGATAAACCAAGACACCATGTTGGGTGGGGTACCTGGGGATGGGGGCCTGGGACAGGCTGGGCCCCTGGTGGCTCTAGCGTGGCCTCAGACTCTGGCTGCTCCCGGGGCAGTGTTAGGCACAGAAACGCCTCAGGATTGGTCCTCTGTAGACATTGAGGCCAGGATCCGAGAGCAAAATAGGCAGTGGCAGAGCCGGAGGAGAGGTAGGCCCAGCTGTGCAGGGAGAGGGAAGTGTCCCTGGTGATGGGGCAACAGCAGAAGAGAAAGGTGGGTAGACAGGTGTTAGAAATGGGGTCTTTGGTTGACAGTCAGGTTACCCCCTGTTCAAGCAAGGACCCTCACTCTAGTTAGGATAAAAGAGAATCACCCTCAGCTAACCCCTGCTTACCCCCTTGGTAGCTTGGCAGAGCAGTAGGCTTAACCTCAGAGTGCTGGGCGTAAAGTATTTGTACCAACACACACAGTAACTTAATGAAAACACTACAAAATGACACAACACCAGTTTAGAAAAATAGGAAATATTTATCTAGACAAAACAAGACCAAAACGACAAAAATCCAACATACACAAGTCAAGTTATGATTTTTTAAAGGTTTAAAATAAAAAGAGTCTTTAGGTAGTTGTAACAACACACTAGCGCTGCTAGCGTGAAAATGTACCTGGTTTGCGTCAAAAATAACCCCGCACGGGCGGTGTGCGTCGAAAATAACCCTGCACGGTTATATGCGTCGAAAACAACTCGGCACGGCGATGCGCGTCGAAAAAGCCAGCCACGCGACGGTCCGAAAGTCCCGCGGCGCAGGTTGCGATCTCTCAGCCTTCGTCAGCGATGCTGCGCGTCGTTTCTCCTGCTCCGGGCGTCGATTCTCCGGTCGCGTTTCCTGCGGCGTCGTTTCTCAGCTGCGGAGCCGGCGTCGCGTCGTTTTCTCAGCCGCGATCGGATTCGCGTCGATCTTTTCTCCGCACGGCGCTCGGTGCGTGTATTTTTGTCCTTAGGCTGCCAGCCTCTCCTTTCAGGGTCCCAGGAACTGGAAGGGCACCACAGAGCAGAGTAGGGGTCTCTCCAGAGACTCCAGGTGCTGGCAGGAAGAAGTCTTTGCTATCCCTGAGACTTCAACAACAGGAGGCAAGCTCTACATCAAGCCCTTGGAGATTTCTTCTTCAAGATGGAAGGCACACAAAGTCCAGTCTTTGCCCTCTTACTCTGGCAGAAGCAGCACTGCAGGAAAGCTCCACAAAGCACAGTCACAGGCAGGGCAGCACTTGTTCCTCAGCGATCAGCTCTTCTCCAGGCAGAGGTTCCCCTTGATTCCAGAAGTGTTTCTAAAGTTTGTAAGTTTGGGTGCCCTTCTTATACCCATTTTAGTCTTTGAAGTCACCTTCCTTCAAAGGGGACTCACACCTTCTTGTGAAATCCTGCCTTGCCCAGGCAAGGCCTCAGACACACACCAGGGGGTTGGAGACAGCATTGTCAGAGGCAGGCACAGTCCTTTCAGATGAGAGTGACCACTCCACCCCTCCCTCCTAGCAGAGATGGCTAATCAGGAAATGCAGATTACACCCCAGCTCCCTTTGTGTCACTGTCTGGTGTGAGGTGAAAAACAACCCAACTGTCAAACTGACCCAGACAGGGAATCCACAAATAAGGCAGAGTCACAGAATGGTTTAAGCAAGAAAATGCTCACTTTCTAAAAGTGGCATTTCCAAACTCACAATCTCAAAATCAACTTTACCAAAAGATGCATTTTTAAATTGTGAGTTCAGGGATCCCAAACTCCACCTGTCCATCTCTTCTCTAGGGGAATCTACACTTTAATCATATTTAAAGGTAGCCCCCATATTATCCTATGAGAGAGACAGACCTTGCAACAGTGAAAACGAAATTGGCAGTATTTCACTGTCAGGACATATAAACCACATTACTATATGTCCTACCTTATCCATACACTGCACCCTGCCCTTGGGGCTACCTAGGGCATACCTTAGGGGTGCCTTACATGTAAGGAAAGGGAAGGTTTAGGCCTGGCAAGTGGGTACACTTGCCAAGTCGAATTTACAGTGTAAGAATACACATACAGACACTGCAGTGGCAGGTCTGAGACATGATTACAGAGCTACTTATGTGGGTGGCACAACCAGTGCTGCAGGCCCACTAGTAGCATTTGATTTACAGGCCCTGGCACCTCTAGTGCACATTACTAGGGACTTACTAGTAATTCAAATATGCCAATCATGGATGAACCACTTACATATAATTTAAACAGGAGCACTTGCACTTTAGCACTGGTTAGCAGTGGTAAAGTGCCCAGAGTAACAAAAACAGCAAAATCAGAGTCCAGCACACATCAACAACCTGGGGAACAGAGGCAAAAAGTTAAGGGAGACCACGCCAAGGATGAAAAGTCTAACACGTGTCCCCCCCAGCTAAAAGTGGGGAGCAACTACCCAACCTCATGGGAGTTCTCATCACTAAGGCGGAAGAACCTGGACAGACCATCAGCATTGGCGTGTTCTGTACCGGGTCGATGTTCCACCGTAAAGTCCATCCCCTGTAGGGAAATGGACCACCTCAACAGTTTTGGGTTCTCACCCCTCATCTGCATTAACCATCTGAGGGGTCTGTGGTCGGTCTGAACTCGGAAGTGAGTCCCAAACAAGTAGGGTCTTAGCTTCTTCAGTGCCCAGACCACAGCAAACGCTTCACGTTCTATGGCACTCCACCTACGTTCCCTGGGTAGTAACCTCCTGCTAATGAAGGCTACGGGTTGATCTAGGCCCTCTTCATTCAGCTGTGAGAGTACTGCTCCAATACCATGCTCTGAGGCGTCTGTCTGTACAACAAACTCCGTGGAGTAGTCAGGTGCCTTCAGCACAGGTGCTGTGCACATGGCAGCCTTCAGGGCATCAAAAGCGTTCTGGCAAGCCTCTGTCCAGATCACTTTCTTGGGTTGCTTCTTAGAAGTCAACTCAGTTAAGGGGGTAACAATGGTACCATATCCCTTAACGAACCTCCTATAGTATCCTGTGAGACCTAAAAAGGCTCTCACTTCAGTCTGGGTCTTGGGAGGCTCCCAAGCCAGAATCGTGTCAATCTTAGGCTGTAGGGGTGCCACCTGGCCACTCCCCACCTGGTGTCCTAAGTACACAACAGAACCCTGCCCTATTTGGCACTTGCTCGCCTTAATAGTGAGGCCTGCCTTCTGCAGGGCCTCTAACACTCTCCAGAGGTGTTGCAGGTGTTCCTCCCATGTGGAACTAAACACAGCAATGTCATCCAGTTAGGCGGCACTGAACTCATCCAGTCCTGCCAACACCTGGTTGACCAACCTCTGAAAGGTGGCAGGGGCATTCTTCATCCCAAAGGGCATCACATTGAAGTGGAAGTGCCCATCGGGGGTAGAGAATGCTGACCTCTCTTTTGCCCCTTCAGTTAAGGCAATCTGCCAGTACCCAGATGTTAAATCAAACGTACTGAGGTACTTGGCAGCTCCTAACCGATCAATGAGCTCATCAGCTCGGGGGATGGGGTGTGCGTCAGTCTTGCTGACCGCATTGAGACTCCGGTAGTCCACACAGAACCTAAGTTCTGGAGTGGCACCAGGAGCAGTAGCCTTTGGGACCAAGACCACTGGGCTGGCCCAAGGACTGCTGGAGTGCTCAATAACCCTTAGGGCTAACATTTTGGAGACTTCCTCCTTAATGCAAGCCCTCACCCTGTCAGTCACCCTGTAAACCTTATGTTTAACAGGTGTACTGTCCCCAGTGTCCACATCATGTGTGCACAGGTGTGTGACTCCTGGGATCAGGGAAAACAGTGAGGCGAACTGTCCCAGCACGTGGCGACAGTCCCTCTGCTGTTCCTCAGTCAGGGAGGGGGAGAGGATCACTCCCTCCACAGACCCATCTTTCTCTCCTGCAGACAGGAGGTCAGGAAGAGGCTCACTCTCTTCCTCCACCCCGTCATCTGTCGCTAGGAGCATGGATAGCTCAGTTCGCTCAAAGTGGGGTTTGAGGCGGTTGGCATGTAGGACCCTCAAGGGGTTCCTGGGGGATTGCAAGTCTACCAGATAGGTGACCTCGCTCTTTCTTTCCACCACCTCAAAAGGCCCAGTCCACTTATCTTGGAGAGCCCTAGGCTCTACTGGTGCCATGACCCACACTTTTTGTCCAGGCTGAAACTCAACCAGAGTGGCATTCTGGTCGTACCACCGTTTCATGTCCTCCTGGCTTGCTTCCAGGTTCTCCTGAGCGAGACGCCTGAAGCGGGCAGTCTGGTTTCTTAGTGCCAGCATGTAGCTAAATACATCCTGGGGTGGTTTACTAGGAGCTTTCTCCAAAGCCTCCTTCACCAGACTGAGCGGTCCCCTCACAGGGTGGCCATAGATGAGCTCAAAGGGGCTAAAGCCAAGTCCCTTTTGAGGCACCTCCCTGTAAGCGAACAGAAGGCATGGCAAGAGGACGTCCCACTTACGCCTCAAGGGCTCTGACAGGCCCTGAATCATGCCTTTCAAGGTGCGGTTGAATCTCTCAACCAGACCATTACTTTGGGGGTGGTAAGGGGTGGTGAACTTGTAGGTTACCCCACACACCTTCCACAGAGACTTCATATAAGTGGATATGAAGTTTGTACCCCTATCAGATACTACCTCCTTGGGGAACCCCATGCGGGTAAAAACCCCCATCAAGGCACGTCCCACCACGGGGGCGGTGACCGTCCTTAGAGGAATAGCTTCTGGGTACCGTGTGGCATGGTCCACCAAGACCAGGATGAACCTGTTGCCCAGGGCTGTCTTGGGATCCAGAGGCCCCACAATGTCAATTCCTACCCTTTCAAAGGGAGTACTGACTACCGGTAAAGGTTGGAGGGGAGCTTTGCATTTCCCCCCACTCTTGCCACTTGCCTGACAAGTCTGACAAGATCTACAATAAGCAGCTGACTGCTTGTTCATCAAGGGCCAGTAAAAGTGGGAGACAAGCCTCTTATAGGTCTTGTCCTGCCCTAGATGTCCTGCCAAAGGCACATCATGAGCCAAACCCAGTAGGAAGGTCCTGAAGCCCTGGGGTACCACCAGCATACGAGCTGACCCCGGCTCAGGAACCTTAGGCTCACTATACAGGAGGCCATCCTCCCAATAAATCAGGTGAGTACCTGGCGCCCCGCCAGCCGCCTGGGCTGCAGCCTGCTGCCGCAGTCCCTCAAGAGTAGGGCATTCCTTCTGCGCTGTGCAGAATACTTCCCTGGTGGGTCCCCCTTCCTGCTGCCACTGCGACAGCTCAGGGACCTCCCCCAGTTCAGCCACCTGTTCCCCTGTAGGTTCCGGGGCATCACCCTCAGGCTCTGCCTCCTCCCGGACCGTGGGAACTTCTGGGGCGGGTTTCCCGCGCCTCCTGCCTTTCCTCTTCTTGGCGGTCCCCTGGGCCACTGTTTCAGGCTCCAGGGGCTCTTGACTACCCTGATTGGCTGCCATAGACCGGGTGGATACGCATACCCACCCAGGCAGACCCAACATCTCCAAGTGAGACCTGTGTTCCACCTCCTTCCAAGGGGAATCCTCCAGGTCGTTGCCTAGCAAACAATCAACAGGCATGGTTGGACTCACAGCTACTTTCCAGGAACCTGAGACCCCCCCCCATTCAAAGGGAACCTGCGCCACTCTGCAGAGGCGCTCAGAGTTGTCTACTGCAACTACTTGGTGAAGTACCCGGGGATCAATCTGCTCTTCAGACACCAGGTGACTCCTCACTGTAGTCACACTGGCTCCTGTGTCTCTCAGAGCCTCCACCCTCTGTCCATTGATGGTCACCCATTGCCTGTACTTCTTAGTGTTATCAGGCACTAGGTTTCTCTGGACCATCTCACTGTCCCCTAGTGAGACAAGGGTCATTTCTGCTGGTTCCCACCCACCTGAAACCAACTCCTCCCCAAGCGCTACACTGGCCAAACCCTGGGACGGTGCACCAGTGGGTGCCGGTGTACTTTTGGGGCATTTGGGGTCCCCCCTCACATGACCCACCTGGTCACATGAATAGCACTTACGTAGGGGACCACCTGCCATTGGCTTCCCTTTGGAGAACCATGGCCTCTTTTCACTGGGGGGTTGGGAATCCTTACCCTGGGAATCAGTTTGGGGCCCTTTAGAGAACTCATCCTGTTTGCCCTTACCCCCCCCTTTCTTCTGAGAGGGACCCTGCCCACCCTTGGCGTGGTCTCCCCCATACCTCTTTTGGACCCTGGTGCTCTCCCAGCGGTCCGCTTCCTGTGCAAGCTTCCTGGGGTCAGTCAGCTTGCTGTCAATGAGGTGCTGGCGCAGCTCTGGAAAACATAAACTGTACAAGTGCTCCCAAGCAATTAAATTGTAAAGCCCCTCATACGTGTTTACCTTACTGCCCTTCACCCAACCATCCAGTGACCTGCAACAAGAATCAACACATTCCAACCATGTTTGGGATTCCTTTCTCTTGTAGGATCTAAACTTCTCCTTGTACTGCTCAGGGGTGAGACCATACCTGGTAAGTAAGGCCTCCTTCATGGCAGGGTAGGTGAGACTCTGAGCATCCCCTAAGGCCGTCAGTGTGTCCCTCCCCTCTGCCTCAAAATGCTTCCACAGGGCTGCCCCCCAATGAGCTTCAGGGACCAGGTTCATGTGGAGAGCTGACTCATAACCCTTGAACCACAAGTAGATATCATCCTCCCTCTTATAATCCCTCACAAGGTCTTTTGGGATGTGTACCCTTCTCTCAGGCTGCACTGTAGAATTGCTGCCACCATCCCTACTGGACTGACTCCTCTGATCAATCTCTTTTAAACTGAGCTCATGAGCCATGTTTATCTTCCTTTCCTCAAGGGCCAGCTTCCTCTGTTCCATCTCTAGACTGAGCTTTTTCAGCTCCAACTGGTACTCCCTCTCTGCCTGTCTGTCCTGTAACTCTCCAGGTGTCAGACTCTTGGAGGACACACTGCTACCTGCCCTGGAGATTCTCCCCTGAGACATAGCAGGCCCACCCACTACATCAGTGTGAGTGACTTGCAACTCCTCTTCCCCCTCTGGCTCCTCATCTGTGTGCCCCTCAGCTGCTTTGGCTGTCACCCAGGCCCTCAGCGCCTTTTGCAGCTCATCCTTCTTGGATGAGCTCTTAATGGGACAGCCAACATTACTACAAAACTGCTTCAACTGAGCCACTTTGTAGCTCTCCAATTTCTCCAAGTCAAAAGCAGCTTCAGCTAGGGCATCTCCAGACTGAGACATGATGAGAGGTTAAAAAAATATGCACAGTTCCAAAAACAGAAAAGCAAGTTCTCAAATGAAGTTCCAGAAAAGTCAATCACGGGATCAGCGAAAAAAAAGAAACTGAATGCAGAGAAAAACAGTCCAAGTAAAAAAACAAAAATCACAAGACTAGTAGTATGTGGTCACGTAGTGGTCTGAGATCAAAACAGTAGTGTACACTTAATTACTGTATGTCAAGTACAAATACAAGTCCAAATCCCGACCGCTGGTCACCAATGTTAGAAATGGGGTCTTTGGTTGACAGTCAGGTTACCCCCTGTTCAAGCAAGGACCCTCACTCTAGTTAGGATAAAAGAGAATCACCCTCAGCTAACCCCTGCTTACCCCCTTGGTAGCTTGGCAGAGCAGTAGGCTTAACCTCAGAGTGCTGGGCGTAAAGTATTTGTACCAACACACACAGTAACTTAATGAAAACACTACAAAATGACACAACACCAGTTTAGAAAAATAGGAAATATTTATCTAGACAAAACAAGACCAAAACGACAAAAATCCAACATACACAAGTCAAGTTATGATTTTTTAAAGGTTTAAAATAAAAAGAGTCTTTAGGTAGTTGTA
Organism: Pleurodeles waltl; assembly: GCF_031143425.1. Lineage (NCBI taxonomy): Eukaryota > Metazoa > Chordata > Amphibia > Caudata > Salamandridae > Pleurodeles > Pleurodeles waltl. The sequence goes on along the minus strand of NC_090440.1, from coordinate 1,187,573,815 downwards.
ACAACACACTAGCGCTGCTAGCGTGAAAATGTACCTGGTTTGCGTCAAAAATAACCCCGCACGGGCGGTGTGCGTCGAAAATAACCCTGCACGGTTATATGCGTCGAAAACAACTCGGCACGGCGATGCGCGTCGAAAAAGCCAGCCACGCGACGGTCCGAAAGTCCCGCGGCGCAGGTTGCGATCTCTCAGCCTTCGTCAGCGATGCTGCGCGTCGTTTCTCCTGCTCCGGGCGTCGATTCTCCGGTCGCGTTTCCTGCGGCGTCGTTTCTCAGCTGCGGAGCCGGCGTCGCGTAGTTTTCTCAGCCGCGATCGGATTCGCGTCGATCTTTTCTCCGCACGGCGCTCGGTGCGTGTATTTTTGTCCTTAGGCTGCCAGCCTCTCCTTTAAGGGTCCCAGGAACTGGAAGGGCACCACAGAGCAGAGTAGGGGTCTCTCCAGAGACTCCAGGTGCTGGCAGGAAGAAGTCTTTGCTATCCCTGAGACTTCAACAACAGGAGGCAAGCTCTACATCAAGCCCTTGGTGATTTCTTCTTCAAGATGGAAGGCACACAAAGTCCAGTCTTTGCCCTCTTACTCTGGCAGAAGCAGCACTGCAGGAAAGCTCCACAAAGCACAGTCACAGGCAGGGCAGCACTTGTTCCTCAGCGATCAGCTCTTCTCCAGGCAGAGGTTCCCCTTGATTCCAGAAGTGTTTCTAAAGTTTGTAAGTTTGGGTGCCCTTCTTATACCCATTTTAGTCTTTGAAGTCACCTTCCTTCAAAGGGGACTCACACCTTCTTGTGAAATCCTGCCTTGCCCAGGCAAGGCCTCAGACACACACCAGGGGGTTGGAGACAGCATTGTCAGAGGCAGGCACAGTCCTTTCAGATGAGAGTGACCACTCCACCCCTCCCTCCTAGCAGAGATGGCTAATCAGGAAATGCAGATTACACCCCAGCTCCCTTTGTGTCACTGTCTGGTGTGAGGTGAAAAACAACCCAACTGTCAAACTGACCCAGACAGGGAATCCACAAACAAGGCAGAGTCACAGAATGGTTTAAGCAAGAAAATGCTCACTTTCTAAAAGTGGCATTTCCAAACTCACAATCTCAAAATCAACTTTACCAAAAGATGCATTTTTAAATTGTGAGTTCAGGGATCCCAAACTCCTCCTGTCCATCTCTTCTCTAGGGGAATCTACACTTTAATCATATTTAAAGGTAGCCCCCATATTATCCTATGAGAGAGACAGACCTTGCAACAGTGAAAACGAAATTGGCAGTATTTCACTGTCAGGACATATAAACCACATTACTATATGTCCTACCTTATCCATACACTGCACCCTGCCCTTGGGGCTACCTAGGGCATACCTTAGGGGTGCCTTACATGTAAGGAAAGGGAAGGTTTAGGCCTGGCAAGTGGGTACACTTGCCAAGTCGAATTTACAGTGTAAGAATACACATACAGACACTGCAGTGGCAGGTCTGAGACATGATTACAGAGCTACTTATGTGGGTGGCACAACCAGTGCTGCAGGCCCACTAGTAGCATTTGATTTACAGGCCCTGGCACCTCTAGTGCACATTACTAGGGACTTACTAGTAATTCAAATATGCCAATCATGGATGAACCACTTACATATAATTTAAACAGGAGCACTTGCACTTTAGCACTGGTTAGCAGTGGTAAAGTGCCCAGAGTAACAAAAACAGCAAAATCAGAGTCCAGCACACATCAACAACCTGGGGAACAGAGGCAAAAAGTTAAGGGAGACCACGCCAAGGATGAAAAGTCTAACAACAGGGAACTGGGGCTAGCGCATCACCCCAGGAGAGTTTAGGCAGTTGGGTATGGGTCACAAACAAAAAAGGGGGTAAGCAAGAGGCTCATGCGGCCGAGGGGTCTGCCAGCGGGATGGGCACGAGTGGCACACACAACCATGAGAGGAGTGGAGAGTACAAGCCAGCGAAAGAGGCTGGCAGCAGGAAGATGATACCAACTGGGCACAACACAGCCTCCGGATGTTGGTCTGAAGCCTAGACGGGTCTTCAGCAGCCTTCTCTGCACCGCAGGACCGTGCTGGCTGCAAAGGTGGTAGGCACCACGCGGTACATGAGAAGGACAAATGGAGTGAGGTAATGGATGAGAGAGTGGGAATGAACAGTGTGCAATGAACGAGGAGGTAGTTGTGGAATTGGAATACAAGCAGGAGTTGGATGAATGGGAAGAGGGGAAGATTCGCGAAGGTGAAGTGAGCAGGGAGAAGGGGGGGAGGGTGCAAGAGCGGCGCAACCCCCTGTTGGACTTTTTTGCTTATGCAGGGTCATCCCCAATCTTTTTGCCTCCTGATTCCTATTTTGTCTGACCTGTTGTTGTTGGCTTTTGAACTCTGAGCACTTTACCACTGCTAACCAGTGCTAAAGTGCATATGCTCTCTGTATAAATTGTATTGCTGATTGGTTTATCCATGATTGGCATATTTGATTTACTAGTAAGTCCCTAGTAAAGTGCACTCGAGGTGCCAAGGCCTGTAAATCAAATGCTACTAGTGGGCCTGCAGCACTGGTTGTGCCACCCACATGAGTAGCTCTGTAATCATGTCTCAGACCTGCCATTGCAGTGTCTGTGTGTGCAGTTTTAACTCTAAATTTGACTTGGCAAGTGTACCCACTTGCCAGGAATAACCTTCCCTTTTCTTACATGTCAGACACCCCTAGGGTAGGCCCTAGGTAGCCCCAATGGCAGGGTGTAGTGTATGGTTAAGGTAGGATATATGGTAATGTGTTTTATATGTCCTGACAGTGAAATATTGCTAAATTCCTTTTTCACTGTTGCAAGGCCTGTCGTTTTCATAGGTTAACATGGGGGCTACCTGTAAGTCTGATTAAAGTGTAGATTCCCTTTGGGAGCGGATGGACATGTGGAGTTTGGGGTCTCTGAGCTCACAATTAAAAAATACATCTTTTAGTAAAGTTGATTTTAAGATTGTGTGTTTGAAAATGCCACTTTTAGAAAGTGAGCATTTTCTTGCTTATACAATTTCTGTGACTCTGCCTGTTTGTGTATTCCCTGTCTGGGTCAGTTTGACAGTTGGGCTGGTTGCACCTCACACTAGACAGTGACACAAATGGAGCTCGGGTGTAGTCTGCATTTCCAGATGAGCCATCTGTGCTAGGAGGGAGGGGAGGAGTGCTCACTTACACCTGAAAGGGATGTTCCTGTCCTCACACAATGCAGTCTCTGACCCCCTGGTGAGTGTCTGGGGCCTGGCCTGGGCAAGGCAGGATTTTGCATTCAGAAGAGACTATACTTTGAAGTAGGCCTACTTCAAAGGAGAAATTGGGTATAAGAAGGGCACCCAAACCACAGACCTTAGAACACTTCTGGAAACAAGAGGAACCTCTGCCTGGAGAAGAGCTGAAGAGCTGAGGAAGAAGAATTGCCCTGCCTGTGACTGTGCTTTGTGGAGCTATCCTGCAGTTGCTGCTTCTGCCAGAGTAAGAGGGCAAAGACTGGACTTTGTGTGCCTTCCATCTTGTGAAGAAATCTCCAAGGGCTTGATTTAGAGCTTGCATCCTGTTGTTTGAAGTCTCAGGGACAGCAAAGACTTCTCTCTGCCAGCACCTGCAGTCTCTGGAGAGACTCCTGCTCTGCCAAGTGCTGCCCTATCCAGTCCCTGGGCCCTTGGAAAGAAAGCTGGTGAAAATCCAAGGAAATCGACTTCGGACCGACACCGCTGCTGAATCCGGCGATGCCGCCTGCACCCGACTCCGTGATCTTCGCTGGAACGCGACGACCTTCGCAGGCCCGACATCACTGCAGCCCCGCTGAAGTCCGTGACTCCGTGGAAGTCGCTGCACCACGTCGTGACCGACACTGCTCGAAGTGCCTGGAGTCAACGTTTCGCACACACGCAGCGATCCCCGACTTCGCGCATCGCCTCTTTTTCATTTCTTTACCAAGGTACTGTACCTGGGGGTCTACGTGACCCCGTGTCCGACACCTCATCGAAGCATTTTGTGTTTCTAAGTGTGTCACGAACTGCACACGGCTTCTCACCTCTGGATGCAGGATTGGAAAAGACACCCGGTCTTCTGCTGGTTCTGGATAAGCCCAGATATGGGCGACCCTTTCTAGTAGCCACAGTGCCGCTTGACAAAAAACGCCTAAGCAGACCATACCCTCCAGAAGGAGTCTCCTGAAAAGGAAGAAAAAACAGGACTTGAAAACAAGAAAAAAGGCAAAAAATCACCAACTGCGAAACAGGAACGATGAACAGGAGCGAAGAGCACCACCAAAGGGAAGTGTTTGCAACGCAAGGCAGAGCAAGACTGAGTGACTCATATACTGGAAAACAGGAAGTGACCCCACAGGAAAATGAAACAACACCATCTTGAATTGGGAAAAGCCCATATAAAAGAATAGGTCAAAAGGATGTTGTATAAAAGAAATGGGCATGCTGGGAAATGGAAACAGGAAGAAGACAACATGGAGACCAGCAGGAATACAGAGAAAATTAAGAACACAGAAACCAAGAAAAAAGGAAAGAAAAAGACAAGAAAGAGACCACCACCGATAGAAGAAAAGAGAATCTCCTAATATAGGTAAGGGCGATGCAACCATGAGCACAAAACATGCTTCCTGGAAACATCGCCAAAACAGGAAAAAAATGTGGAAGACGGCGCTCTGAAAATCGGAAGCGCGATCTGACTGCTGTCGGAGAAAGAGACGCCGTGGTAAGGCGCGGCGTCACAGTAGGTCCCCTCCCCGAGGCCCCAGGCTTGTCAGCGTGATGGGCAAAAAACAGGCGAACCAAGCGGGGAGCATGGACGGAGGAGGCATCCTCCCAAGAGCAGTCACTGAGAGGGTAGCCCTTCCAGTGGATCAAAAACTGCAGTCTGTTCCGAAAAAATCAGGAATCACAAACTTCCTGTACTTCATATTCAGGATGGCCGTCCACAGAAAGAGGAGGAGGGCGCTGGAAGTGTCGGTGGTATGGATCAAGAATGAAAGGATTCAATTGGGACACATGAAAAACTGGATGAACCCTCCAAGTATGAGGCAACCGCAGTCAAACAGTAACAGGATTCAAGATTTGCTAAATCTGAAAGGGTCCATAAAAACGTGGTTTGAATTTATTGAGAGAAAATCAGGAGGGTAGAAATCTAGAGGAAAGCCACACTTTGTGGCCTACTTGATACGAGGGTGCAGTCTGTTGATGACGATCCGCTTTCTGCTTCATTGCTTGTTTGGAAGCTAAGAGATTTGTATGGATTAGACCCTGGATTTGGCGGATCTGTCGTGCAAAAGAAGTGACTGCAGGAACAAGAGAAGTTTTACAGGGAACAGTGGACATGGCCCTAGGATGAACCCCATAGGTGCAATAAAAAGGTGTGGCTTTGTCGCACTATAAACTGTGTTGTTATAGGAGAATTCGGCAAGGGCAAAAAAAATCTGACCAATTACTTTGAGTGGCATTACAGTAACATCTCAGATATTGTTGGAGTTCCTGATTCAAATGTTCAGTTTGACCGTTAGTTTGTGGATGGAAACCAGAGGACAAGGGCACCTCGATGTTTAAAAAGGCACAAAAAGCTCTCCAGAATCGTGATATATATTGTGGCCCTCCGTCCGAAATTACCTCTTGCGGAAGACCATGGAGGCGAAAAATATCTCGGATGAATATGCAACTTATTTCAGGAGCTGTTGGTAATTTTTTCAAGGTTGTGCAGTGTGCCATCTTGGTGAAGGAATCAACTGTTACCAGAAGAGGATGGTAAGGAACAAATGAAATCCATGGAAAGAGTACACCAAGGAGCTGAGGGAACAGAAAGGCATTAATAAACCTGCTGGTTTAGTTCTGGGTGTCTTGGTCTGGCACATACTGGACATGCTAAGACATAGGTTTCTGTATCTTACTTAAGCGAAGACCACCAAAAAGATTGTTGCAGCAGCTCCTGGGTATTCTTGATTCCTCGATGTCCGGCTACTGGGAAATCACGACACATTTGTAATGCCTCCGTCTGTACCTTTTTAGTAGGTAAGAAAAGAGCCTTCTGATGATAGAAGTAATCAATTTCCTTCTGTCAGAAGGGTGTCACTTTATTACATTCTGCAATAGGAAGAAACTGGTACTCAGATTTGACGCGTTCTTGAAAAGGTTGAGTAGCTCCTATGATTCTACTGGACTCAATAATGTATGGAGAGGAGATCTTAGCGATGTCAGAATGTCGACGGGATAAAGCATCTGCCACTAAATTCTGGGAGTCAGGTGTGTAAGTTATCACTAAATCATACTGGCTAAAGAAGAAGACCCATCTTGCTTGGCGACTGTTGCGACACTGGCAACTTCGAAGACATTGTAAATCGCAGTGGTCAGTCCTGGCTTCAAAAGGTTCTCTGGTACCCATCAAGAAATGCCTCCATTCCTTACATGCTACTTTGAGAGCAAGTCATTCTCGTTCCAGTACTGAATAATTGCGTTCTGCTTCTGTCAAAATATGAGAAAGATAGAATATAGGATGTTCTAATCCATCATTGTCTTGTTTCTGAAGCAGAACTGCTCCTATGGCTTTGTCAGAGGCATCTGTCACAACTATACATGTTTTAGTAGTGTCAGGATGTCACAGAATGGGTGCTTGGGTGAAGGACTTCTTTAATTCTTAAAAGGCCCGTTCAGCATTTTCGGTCCAGACAAAGCCCTTCTTCAAATTCTCTTTCTTGATAGTTTGGGTAATGAAACTTTGTTGGTAGGCAAAGTCCTGAATAAACTGGCCCTAGAAAACATTGAGTTTCTTTTACTGAAGATGGAGAAGGCCAGTCTAGGATGGCTCTTACCTTGTCTGGGTCCATGGATATTCCGTGTTGATTGATACTGAATCCCAAATAATTCACTTCCGTCTTACGAAATTCACACTTCTCTGGTTTACAATATAACTGATTCCTTTTAAATCTTTCCAAGACCTGCACTACATTTTCCGTATGTTGCTCAGGATTACGGGAATATATCAAGATATCATCCAGATAGATTACTACATAGTGATTTAATAAATCAGAGAACACTGAATCCATGAATCGTTAGAAAACAGAAGGTGCATTGGTCAATCCAAAAGACATGACACGATACTCATAGTGTCCAAAGGGAGTATGGAAAGCTGTTTTCCATTCATCTCCTTCTTTGATTTGTAAAAGATGATAGGCACCCCTTAGATCTAATTTGGTGAACATCTTGGCTCGTTGGATAGCATCCAATATATCCCGAATTAAGGGCAAGGGATAAAGATCCTTAATGGTTATTTTATTGAGTCCACGAAAGTCAACACATGGACGCAGATCTTTTGTCTTCTTGGGGACGAAGAAAAGAGGAGCCCCAGCAGGAGACGTAGAAGGAGCAATTAACCCATTCTGTAAATTGTCATTTAGGTATTCCTTGAGCACCTTCTTTTCTTGATTTGTCAATGAATACATTCGACCAAAAGGTACTACTTCATTGGGAACCAATGGAATAGCGCAATCATAGACTCGATGAGGAGGTAGAATGGGATTACTGGGTTTCTCAAAGATCCCAAAGTATTCCTGATAACAGTCTGGAACTCCTTGAATCATATTGATAGTGTTATTAATATCCTTAGTTGACTGAAAGGATCTTTTAGGAGTCCAATAGGAGTTAGTTGAATAACAATTATGCTGAAAAAACAAAGATGTTAAAGATATGGTTCTCATTTCCCAATTGATATAGGGGTTATGCCGGGTTAACCAGGGTATTCCTAAAATCATTGTGTGATTGGGTGAGGCTATAAGGTCAAAGGCAACATGTTCTTGGTGCCCCCAAAAGTCAAACAGAGCGTAGGAGTAGAGGCCACCAAAGGACCTGAGGTTAAAGGAGAGCCATCAACCGTATGTACCTGCTCAGGATTTTTAGAAATATGTGGAATTCCCTTATTCTTAACCCAAGTCTCATCCAAATAGATTCCACTGGCTCCACAGTCTATAAGCGCTAGGAGGTGTTCTTCTTGACCTTGTTACCATTGTAAAATGACCAAAAGGATAAACAGGGTGGACATACTTTCTCTGGAGGAACATATCGATGGTACTTCAGCTCCTCCCGTCTCCTTCCTCCTTACCGGGGACGGGAGTTGACGTTTCCTGAAGGTCTGGAGGGACAAACAGGGCAACTACGAATCAGATGGCCAGCTTTGCCACAATAGAGACAAAGTCCTTTTCGTCTTCTGTCCTCCTTTTCCAATTCAGTTAACGGAGCACGGACGATGTCAATCTGCATGTGTTCTTCTGTGGCAGATGGAGAGGCTTTGGAAGGGACATTGTCCGTTCACCGACTGCTGGTACGATAATTACCAGGCTGGTATGGAACTCGTGTTTTTCTTCTTTCCATCTTGCGCTCTTGCAGTCTATATTCAATGTTCATGACTTGGTCCATTCATTTCTTTAAGGAACAGGCTGGAGTGGAATGTGCTAATTCATCCTTAATTTCTTCACACAGACCTCAGTTGAACAAGATTACAAAGGTGCGTTCCACCCAAGAGGTTTTGGCTGCCAACTGTTTAAAACGGTTTCTATACTGCAGAACGTCCTGATTGCCAGGTTGTGTGTCACATAAGGCCTCCTCAGCCGCTGCTTCCACCCCGGGCCTTTCAAACATCTGTTTGAAGAGATTCAAGAAAGCAGGATAATTAATCAGGACTCGATCTTCCGCAGAGACCAGAGGAGTCACCCAAGCAAGTGCAGAACCAGACAAGGCACTGATCAGATAGCCCACCTTAGCCTTATAGGAAGAAAATTGGAGTGGACGAAAAGCAAAGAAGACCGTTAGGGCATCCAGAAACTCTTTTATCTTCTGAGAATCTCCTGAATATTGAGGAGTAGCAGCAGATACAGGTGGTATGTCCATTGACCGGGAAGACAGGACTGTCTGCAGCATGGTTTGTGCATTTTCTGCCGTATCTCCCAGTGGTCCTTCCATGGCTGCATCGCAACGCGGAATCTTTTGGCATTGCAATCTGTCATGAACTGCACACGGCTTCTCACTTCTGGATGCAGGATTGGAAAAGACACTCGGTCCTCTGCTGGTTCTGGATAATCCCATATAGGGTCGACCCTTTCTAGTAGCCTCAGTGCTGCTTCACAGAAAACGCCTAAGCAGACCGTCCCCTCCAGAAGGAGTCCAAAAAAAAAAAAAAAAAAAATGAGGAAAAACCTCAAAACAGTAACTCCTGAAAAGGAAGAAAAAACAGGATTTGAAAACAGGAAAAAAAGGCAAAAAATCACCAACAGCGAAACAGGAACGATGAACAGGAGCGAAGAGCACCACCAAAGGGAAGTGTTTCCAACGCAAGGCCGACCAAGACTGAGTGACTCATATACTGGAAAACAGGAAGTGGCCCCACAGGAAAATTAATCAACACCATCTTGAATTGGGAAAAGCCCATAGAAAAGAATAGGAAAAAGGATGTAGTATAAAAGAAAAGGGCATTCTGGGAAATGGAAACAGGAAGAAGACAACATGGAGACCAGCAGGAATACAGAGAAAATGAAGAACACAGAAACCAAGAAGAAAGGAAAGAAAAAGACAAGAAAGAGACCACCACCGACAGAAGAAAAGAGAATCTCCTAATATAGGTAAGGGCAACGCGACCAGGAGCACAAAACATGCTTCCTGGAATGCGTCGCCAAAACGGGAAAAAACGCGGAGGACGGCGCTCCGATAATCAGAAGCGCGATCCGACCGCGGTTGGAGAAAGAGACGCCGCGGTGAGACGCGGCGTCACAAAGTGCTATTTTTGAGTTTAATCTTTAAAAATTCATAACTTGACTTGTGTATGTAGGATTTTTGTTGTTTTGGTCTTGTTGTGTTTAGATACATATTTCCTACTTTTCCAAACTGTTGTTGTGTCATTTTGTAGTGTTTTCATTAAGTTACTGTGTGTGTTGGTACAAATACATTACACCTAGCACTCTGAAGTTAAGCCTACTGCTCTGCCAAGCTACCAAGGGGACAAGCAGGGGTTAGCTGAGGGTGAATCTCTTTTACCCTGACTAGAGTGAGGGTCCTTGCTTGAACAGGGGGTAACCTGACTGTCAACCAAAGACCCCATTTCTAACACCCCCTCTTCCATTTCTGTCTTACAGGCATCAGCAGATGATGGAGCATCGCAGGTGGTGGCACAAAGAGGAGCGAGGTCGCCTGGTGCCGATGGCAGCACACAGGGCAGTGTCCCGAGATCAAGCTAAGGTTGAATGGTGGTCTGTATGGGGTAGTGGTCACGGTACAGCTATGTCGAAAATGCACAAGTCCATTGGGTAGGTGATCATTCCATTCATGAAGCACCTGTTTCTAGTGGGACACAGGTAGGGGACGGTAAGCTGCTGACAATACAGCACGCTGCTGGTATTGGTGAACGTGTGAACACAGTGATGACGGATAAGGAGGGGGAGGACAAGGTTGGGGAGGGGCATAGGAAGAGGCTTCCGTATATGGGTTTGACGATGCCTTTGGGTTTGCACGTTGCGGACAAAACAAAAGCTAGGATTTGGCGCCATGAGTATGTCGATGTTTTTAAATTGTTGCACAGTGACATACAAACAAAAGAAGGTTCAAAAGAGGAGGAATGGGAGTTAGCTAGGCGGCCCGGATGCCAATTATCATGGATATATGGACATCTGCTTTTCTGATATATGCTAGTATATATTGTGAGAAGTTTCCTGACAGAGCTATTGTGCTCTTCAGATATATGGACATCATAAGGAAGGCACAAATGCATTTTGGGGGTTTTGTCTGGCTCAGCTATAATGAGGAGTTTCAGGCGAGGGTGAGTGCGGATCCGGATTAGCCTTGGGGGGACGTGGACTCCAAGCTTTGGATGCAGTGGATAGCTTTCTCGCATTTGGCAGCTTCTACACATACCGCTACTGGTCTCCCAGTGACCTACAAGCCTTTTCAGTCCTGTCCCGCCCCAGCAGGGGCAGGGATGGGACAGTGACACCAGATTCCTACCTCAGGGGCATGCTGGAACTTCAATAAGGGTTTCTGCTCCAGACAACCATGTAAGTTCAAACATGAGTGCTGTAAATGTGGAGGTAAGCACCAGGTCACACAATGTTTCTCACTCAATAGCCCAGAGGAACAGTGGAGAGCGGCTAGGAGTAGAGGGATGCAAGGCATTACTGCGCCAAAGGGCGCCTACGCCAATTAAGCTGGCGGTATTGCTGCCATGGCTGCGCATGTACCCAGACAGGGACATGGCGAACTAGTTGGAATGCGGTTTTCAAGAAGGGTTTCGAATAGGTTACCAAGGGCTGAGACAAAGGAGATGGGTGGACAATTTGCGGTCTGCCAAAGAGATGCCTCAGGTGTTCGCGGACAAATTAGGAAAGGAAGTTGCTGAAGGTAGAATTGCGGGCCCCTTTTTATCAGAGGCCTATGGCTGCCTTGATCTCACCTCTGAGTGTGGTCCCCAAAAAAGTGGCGGGGAGTTTTGTCTCATCCATCATTTGTCATGGCCAGAGGGAGCATTGGTGAATGATTTTATTGCACCAGAAGACACACAGGTGGTTTATGCATCCGTTGACGATGCCATCCAGCTTGTGCGTGGATGTGGTAGGGGGTCTCAGTTAGTAAAATGTGACATCAAGGCAGCTTTCAGGCTTTTGCCTGTTCATCCAGAGGATTTTGGGTTCTAGGGTTTGCAGATGGATGGGGCGATTTTTGTGGACAGAGTCCTCTCAATGGGCTGCACCATCTCATGTGCACTTTTTGAGACGTTTCGCACATTCCTACAGTGGGTTTTTGTGAAAGTGTGCAGACATCGGGAGGTGACTCATTATCTGGATAATTTTTTGTTTGTGGGTAAGACTGGCTTCGACTCTTGTGGACAGGGGTTGGCAGGTTTTGAGAGATTGGCGGGAGAAATGGGTGTTCCATTGGCTCCCGAGAAGACTGATGGTCCTAGTTGTGTATTGACTTTTTTGGGAATTGAGCTGGACACAGTAATCCTGGTAGCTCATCTGTCACATGTGAAGGTTGCTGAGATTTTGGTACTTTTGAGACAGGTTCGATCCTCACATAAGATTGAATTACGCAGGGCACAGCACCTGTTAGGTTACCTTAATTTTGCATGTAGGGTCGTAAAAGGGGGTAGGACTTTTTGCAGGCACCTTGGGCTTGCCATGCCAGGCGCTTCCCTTCTGCAGAACAGGGTTTGAGTGTTGGTGGGCTTACGAAAGAATGTCTGAGTGTGGGAAACTTTCTTGACACAGTTTAATGGGGTTTCCATGATGTTTCGTGAGGAGAATACGGTGTGGCAGGTACAAATATTTTCAGATGCTGAGGGGGCTGCTGGTTTCGGTCTTTTTTGAGAACCGAAGGTGGTGCGTGGAACAGTGGCTGGCACGTTGGTTGAAACAAGGTAGGAGTACCGCTTTTTGGGAGTTTTTTCCACTGTTGGTGGCTTTGACAGTTTGGGGGGACGAACTGGCTTACAGGATGGTGGTGTTGCACGTGGACAACATGACGGTGGAACTAGTGAACCGGCAGAGGGAAAAGGATGTGAGGGTGTTCACAGTGGCATCGTTTTCGCAGCTTGGTGCCAGAAGCAGAGTGGCACAAGACAGCAGTCCCGGACGACATTTGGGAGTGGGGGGGTGTGATGATCATTGAGCTGGTAGAGATGTCCCTAGTGGAATCCACTCAAAAAAATTACCGCCTGGCATGGTTGGAGTTTCAACAATTTTTAAGGGAATTTTTGGGTACAGAATGAGTCAGTGCTGCAGTCTCGTAGTCTGTGTTTTGTGATGTTCTTAATCAAGAAAGGTTTTTCACCCACCTCCATTGGGGGCAAGTTGGCAGGTGTTTCATTTTAAGGAAAATTGTTTTTTGGTTGGGACCCAGCTAAAGATGATATTCTGGGGAGAATGTTGAAAGGATTAGGGGGAGTTTAGGGAAGGAGGCAAGGGAACCCGAAACCTTTGAGCTGTTGCTGGAGCTGTTGCATGTGTTGCCGGTTTCTTATTCGGATGCGCGTGAGCTGGCTTTGTTTCATTTGTGCATGGTGTGGATGTTTTTTGGGGCTTTTCGTGTGTCTGAGCTTTTGGGAGTGGGAAAAAAGGTAGGAGTGAGAGCGGCTGATGTTTGCTTGAGTGGGGTACGTTTGGGTATGTGGCTGTGGAAGTCTAAGATGGATCAGATGGGGTGGGGGATGTGGGTTTGGTTGGAGAAAGGGGGGAATCCAGCAGCTTGTCAGGTAATGGAGTGGCGCATTTTTCAGGCACAGGTGCATGCTGGTGAAGATGGAGCTTTAGGCATGCCAATGGTGCGAAGGTATCGGCTTTTCAATTGTTGGCAGTATTGCAGACGGTGCTGCGACATGTCGGTAGAAGGGCACAGTGCTATGGGACACATTCTTTCAGAATAGGTGCAGCTACCGAGGCAGCACAGTTGGGATGGGATTGGGCTCAGATTAACCGCTTCTGTGCCTTGGACGAGGTGACCTCGTCCAAGGCTAGCGCGCCCCCCCGTGCACCCCACTCCCCCCCAAGGCGGGATGGAAGGGGAAGACCTTCCCCTTCCACCCCCGACCCCATACCCGGCAATCCAATGACGTCGGCGCGCGCAAAGCGCCAACGTCATCTAGTGTTGCCGGGCGTGCTGGAAGCCATTTGCTTCCAGCGCGCGAGGAGGAAAGGTGAGTCCTTTCCGTTTTTGGGGGGTGGGGGGCGGGAAACAGACACGGGGGAAAGGAAAGGGTTTTTCCTTTCCCCCGTGCCTGTTTTCACAAGATTCCCCTGCCCGCGATCGTGGAGCAGGAATTTCCACTAGACCCCAGGGAATTTTTTCTATTAGGTTTCTTTTGGGGGCGACCCCTTGGGCAAGGGTCGCCCCCCTGGGGAGCATTTTTTTTTTGTATTTCGCACCCCGTCCCCCCCGCCCCCCCGGGGGCAGATCTGCTGATTTTTCGGCGGATCTTCCCCCGGGGGGGGGGGGGGGGCGAAAACCACTAGACACCAGGGATTTTATTTTGTGTGTGAATTTTGGGGGCGACCCCTTGGGCAAGGGTCACCCCACTGGGGGCCTATTTTTTTTGTATTTCGCCCCCCCCGGGGGCAGATCGACGATTTTTTGGCGGATCTGCTCCCAGGGGGGGGGCGAAATCCACTAGACACCAGGGAATTAGTTTTTATTGTGTTTTTTGGGGGTGACCCCTTGGGCAAGGGTCTCCCCCTCCCCCGGGGTCAATTTTTTTTCGTGTTTCGCCCCCCCCGGGGGCTGATCTCCTTTTTTTCAGCCGATCTGCCCCCAGGGGGGGGGGCGATATCCACTAGACACCAGGGATTTATTTTTATTGTAAAGTTTCTTTTGGGGGCGGCCCATTGGGCAAGGGTCGCCCCACTGGGGGCTATTTTTTTAGTATTTCGCCCCCCCTGGGGGCAGATTGCCAATTTTTGGGCTGATCTGCCACCAAGGGGGGGGGGGGGCGAAATCTACTAGACACCAGGGATTTTGTTTTTATTGTTTATTTTGGGGGCAACCCCTTGGGCAAGGGTCGCTCCCCTGGGGGGCTATTTTTTTTTTTCAGTTTCGCCCCCCCCCCCGATGGCAGACCAGCCATTTTTTGGACGATCTGGCCCCCGGGGGGTGGAAGCACACTAGGCGCCAGGGATTGTGTGGTGTGTGTGTGTGTGGTGTGTGTTTGGGGGCACCCCTTGGGCAACGGTCGCCCCCCTAAAGTGGGGAAAGTTCGTATTGGCCATCTCTGCCCCTATTTTTGTAGGCCCATCTGCCCCCAAGGAGGGCAGAAACCACCAATACGGCAGGGATTTTTTGTTTTTGTTTTGTGTTGTGCTGGGGGTGCCCCCTTTGGGAAGGGTCGCCCCCTACAGGGGGTACAGAGGTGTTGCCCATTTCTGCACCCCTTGGGGGCAGATTGGCCAATTTTTTTACGCCCATCTACCCCCGAGGGGGGCAGGATCCGCTTAGGTACCAGGGACAACTTCTAAGTTCTTGGTGGTGGGGTGTTTGTCAACTGGCAAAGTATTTGTATTTGTGATTATAATAATTTATTTCTTCTTTTTCTTCTAGTTCAATGCTTTTGCTTCCTTTGCTGTGGATCTTTGCGGTTTTGGCAGTAGTTGTCCTGCGGTTTGCATAGTTGCATGTTTTAGGTAAGTGAGAGCAATTTACTCCAAAGGAGTATTGTTGACATGCATGAATGACATGTTTGCAGGTGGTGTACTAAATGCAGTATTGTGTGTTTGACATTGTCCTTAGATTTGAGCACAGTGATGTTTGTTTTGTCATATGTCTAATTTTCTTTTTTCTTTTTTCTTTTTAGTGGGATATCATTGGTGATTGCTGTGTCTGTGCAGAGTAGTTGCTTGGTGAGTAGCTTTTTCAGGCAAGTGAGTGGTATAGTTTTTTGTAGTACATAACTCTTTGTGATAAAGCTACACTTTGTTTATTACTTATTTTAGTGCTAGTTGTTGTTGCCAATCCATTTGTTGTTAGGATCATGGCTAGCCGCAAAGTGACCGCTCAGCAGGTTGTTCGCATGCTCTTTGAGTCGTCTTCAGACCATGATTACGACACTGACTCTGCATCTGAGGCAGAGGAGGAAGCAGGAGATTCTGGAAGTGAGTTTTCTGTCCGAGAGTATTCTTCTGATGAGGAAGCTACTCTCAGTGCAGATGAAGGGCCTGTGTTAGAGGAGGACATTGATGTGCCACGAGTGCAGCAGCCTGGGGCTGAAGGGTTTCCCATTAGAAGACCTGACACCTGGATTGCCCCAAACATGGAGCAGCCACAGTTACCTGCATTTACTGGTCTCCCAGGGTGTAGAGTTAATACGGAAAACTTTTTGCCTGTCCATTTCTTTCACTTGTTTATGGACGATGTATTTTTGGAAGAGATTGTGGAGCAGACAAATGTGTATGCAGAGCAATATTTGCGGGACAACGCTGCCAGACTTAAGCCTCAGTCTAGAGCTACTCAGTGGGTTCCCACATATCTGGAAGAGATTAAAAGATTTTTAGGTTTGTCTTTTTTGATGGGGTTGATCAGGAAGCTGTCACTGGCTTCTTATTGGTCTACTAGTCCCTTGATGGCAACTGCTATATTTCCTGCAACTATGACACGTAATCGGTATGGGCACGGTATGGGATTAAATTGTATCTGCTTTCAGAAAGCAGTACAAGGTATGTGTATAATTTCCAGGTCTACACTGGTAGGTATTCCAGTATTGACCCTCATGGTTGTCCGGACACTTTTGGAGTTAGCGAAAAAATTGTGTGGGAACTTCCTAGACGCCTGTTTAACAAAGGTCACCATTTGTACGTAGATAATTTCTACACTGGAGTGCAGTTGTTCAAGGAGTTGTTTAGGGTGGACACTGTTGCTTGTGGCACAATCCGTTCTAACCGGAAAGGCTATCCAAGGGAGCTTGTCTGTAAAAAACTTGAGAGGGGACAGTGCAGTGCCTTGCGGAATAATGAGCTGCTAGCTCTGACATTTTCAGACAGGAGGGATGTGTACATGCTATCGACCATCCATGATGAGAGTACTTCCCCTGTGGCTGTTTGGGGTCAGGTTGCGGAAGTGTGCAAACCTGCGTGCATTTTGGACTACAATAGGCACATGGGTGGTGTTGATAGAGTAGATCAGAGGTTGGAACCTTACACTGCTCTTCGTAAGTATTATATGTGGTATAAAAAGTTGGCCCTAAATTTATTTCATTTGGCAACTTTTAATGCCTTTATTGTATACAAGGATTGTTCACCTGAGTCAAGGATGACATTTGTTAAATTTCAGGAGTCGGTGATAGAAAGCCTTATTGTGGTGGAACCGGCATGAGTTCCTAGAGTAGAAGTGGTGGAGGATGTGGCTAGATTGAAAGATCGGCACTTTCCAGATCACATTCCTCCCACTCCCAAAAAAGACTTGCCCACAAAGAAATGTAGAGTATGTGCCCGGAGATTAATCCGGAGGGAGAGCCGGATGTACTGCCCCGAATGCCCTTCAAAGCCTGGGCTGAGTGTGCCCAGCTGTTATAGAAGTTACCATACAAAAAAAAACTTCTGGGAAATACCGTGAGCGTAATTTGTCTGTTTTATATTTTCATATGTTTCACGGATGGCATCTCTGTCATGTATTTACTTAGAGCTTTTGTGTTTGTAGTTTTGTGCTTATTTTATAATTAGTGGTTTCTTTGTTGTTTATAAACAAAAAAAAAGTGATGGCGGTGTGGGTGGGGTGGCGCTTGGCTGGCGGTGTGCGCGGGGTGGCGCTTGGCTGGCGGTGTGCGTGGGGTGGCGCTTGGCTGGCGGTGTGCTTGGGGTGGCGCTTGGCTGGCGGTGTGCATGGTGTGGCACTTGGCTGGCGGTGTGCTTGGAGTGGCGCTTGGCTGGCGGTGTGCGTGGGGTGGCGCTTGGCTGGCGGTGTGCTTGGGGTGGCGCTTGGCTGGCGGTGTGCGTGGGGTGGCGCTTAGCTGGCGGTGTGCGTGGGGTGGCGCTTGGCTGGCGGTGTGCTTGGGGTGGCACTTGGCTGGCGGTGTGCGTGGGGTGGCGCTTGGCTGGCAGTGCCAGTCAAACGGCAGTCCACACTCCCATCAGCTGGTGTGATTCTTGTATCAGGCATGTGGGCGTTTGTAAGTGATGGGCCCTTGAGTGGCGCGGTCTGTCGATGTGAGTGTTGTATTGTGCTGGGCCCGTGGCTGGCGGTGTGAATGGTCTTGTGCGTGTCATGTATGAAAGGTGTGTGAATGGACTGTAAAGCGGTTGGTGCCTTGTCGCGGCTTTACAGCTCACGAGCTGTGAGTCATTGGTTCAGTTTTTTGCCTTTCAGTTATTAGCAGTGCATTTCATTTTTGTGAAATCTCTTGTTAATAAAATTTGATCCACTGAACCATCACTCACCCTCGTGCCAAATCCAACCAGTATGTGTGGTAAAAATGACAAAACCTGCTCCGCTGTAATCAGGCGTCCCAGCACACCTGTGACACGCTAGGTGCCTCGGGTGGGACCCCGATGATGAAGCATGCCACCAACTTGGTTGGTGGGTGAGGGGTCTTCTTCACATAACCTAAGTGTGTTTCTTTTCACAATTTTAGTGTTTGGCACATCACGGACGTATGTGCACACATCAATATGATATATTACAAAAATACCTGTGTTTGGGGGGGAGGGCCCACCTATGTTTTTGGTCCTGGGTGCGGCCTTCATCTAGGGAAACCTACAAAACCCAGACATTTTTTAAAACTAGACACCCCAAGGAGTCCAGGGAGGTGTGGCTTGCGTGGCTCCCCCAACATTTTCTTACCCAGACTCCTCTGTAAACCTCAAAATTTGCATAAAAAAGCATATTTTCCTGACTTTTCTTAGTAGGATCACCGCTCCAGCACAAAATTCCTACTCCCCAGTTGTCCCCTCAGTCTCCAAGTAAAATGACACCTCACTTATGTGGGTCCCCAAAGCAGAGTCCGTCTAAAGATGTATAAAAGAATATGCCCTTATAAACTCGCTGTGCTATCCCTTCTATCTCTTCAAGTTTTGGGCCTTATTCTGTTGCAGGCACCTGTCCCACCCACACAAGTGAGGTATCATTTTTATCGGGAGACTTGGGGGAACGCTGGGTGGAAGGAAATTTGTGGCTCCTCTCAGATTCCAGAACTTTCTGTCACCGAAATGAGAGGAAAGGGTGTTTTTTTGGCCAAATTTTGAGGTTTGCAAAGGATTCTGGGTAACAGAACCTGGTCCGAGCCCCACAAGTCACCCCATCTTGGATTCCCCTAGGTATCTAGTTATCAAAAAAGCACAGGGTTGGTAGGTTTCCCTAGGTGCCGGCTGAGCTACAGGCCAAAATCCACAGGTAGGCACTGTTTTCTTTAAAAAAATAGGATGTGTCCACGTTGCGCTTTGGGGCGTTTCCTGTCGCGGGCGCTAGGCCTACCCACACAAGTGAGGTATCATTTTTATCGGGAGACTTGGGGGAACGCTGGGTGGAAGGAAATTTGTGGCTCCTCTCAGATTCCAGAACTTTCTGCCACAGAAATGTGAGGAACATGTGTTTTTTTTGCCAAATTTTGAGGTTTGCAAAAGATTCTGGGTAACAGAACCTGGTCCGAGCCCCACAAGTCACCCCATCATGGATTCCCCTAGGTCTCTAGTGTTCAGAAATGCACAGGTTTGGTAGGTTTCCCTAGCTGTCGGCTGAGCTACAGGCCAAAATCAACAGGTAGGCACTGTTTTCTTTAAAAAAATAGGATGTGTCCATGTTGCGCTTTGGGGCGTTTCCTGTCGCGGGCGCTAGGCCTACCCACACAAGTGAGGTATCATTTTTATTGGGAGACTTGGGGGAACGCTGGGTGGAAGGAAATTTGTGGCTCCTCTCAGATTCCAGAACTTTCTGCCACAGAAATGTAAGGAACATGTGTTTTTTTAGCCAAATTTTGAGGTTTGCAAAGGATTCTGGGTAACAGAACCTGGTCCGAGCCCCACAAGTCACCCCATCTTGGATTCCCCTAGGTCTCTAGTTTTCAGAAATGCACAGGTTTGGTAGGTTTCCCTAGGTGCTGGCTGAGCTAGAGGCCAAAACCTACAGGTAGGCAATTCGCAAAAAACACCTCTGTTTTCTTTCAAAAACTTGGATGTGTCCACGTTGCGCTTTGGGGCGTTTCCTGTCGCAGGCGCTAGGCCTACCCACACAAGTGAGGTATCATTTTTATCGGGAGACTTGGGGGAACGCTGGGTGGAAGGAAATTTGTGGCTCCTCTCAGATTCCAGAACTTTCTGCCACAGAAATGTGAGGAACATGTGTTTTTTTAGCCAAATTTTGAGGTTTGCAAAGGATTCTGGGTAACAGAACCTGGTCCAAGCCCCACAAGTCACCCCATCTTGGATTCCCCTAGGTCTCTAGTTTTCAGAAATGCACAGGTTTGGTAGGTTTCCCTAGGTGCCGGCTGAGCTAGAGGCCAAAATCTACAGGTAGGCACTTCGCAAAAAACACCTCTGTTTTCTTTAAAAAATTTGGATGTGTGCATGTTGCGCTTTGGGGCGTTTCCTGTCGCGGGCGCTAGGCCTACCCACACAAGTGAGGTATTATTTTTATCGGGGGACTTGGGGGAACGCTAGGTGGAAGGAAATTTGTGGCTCCTCTCAGATTCCAGAACTTTCTGCCACAGAAATGTGAGGAACATGTGTTTTTTTAGCCAAATTTTGAGGTTTGCAAAGGATTCTGGGTAACAGAACTTGGTCCGAGCCCCACAAGTCGCCCCATCATGGATTCCCCAAGGTCTCTAGTTTTCAGAAATGCACAGGTTTGGTAGGTTTCCCTAAGTGCCGGCTGAGCTAGAGGCCAAAATCTACAGGTAGGCACTTCGCAAAAAACACCTCTGTTTTCTTTAAAAAATTTGGATGTGTGCATGTTGCGCTTTGGGGCGTTTCCTGTCGCGGGCGCTAGGCCTACCCACACAAGTGAGGTATTATTTTTATCGGGAGACTTGGGGGAACGCTAGGTGGAAGGAAATTTGTGGCTCCTCTCAGATTCCAGAACTTTCTGCCACAGAAATGTGAGGAACATGTGTTTTTTTAGCCAAATTTTGAGGTTTGCAAAGGATTCTAGGTAACAGAATTTGGTCCGAGCCCCACAAGTCGCCCCATCATGGATTCCCCAAGGTCTCTAGTGTTCAGAAATGCACAGGTTTGGTAGGTTTCCCTAGGTACCGGCTGAGCTAGAGGCCAAAATCTACAGGTAGGCACTTCGCAAAAAACACCTCTGTTTTCTTTCAAAAATGTGGATGTGTCCACGTTGCGCTTTGGGGCGTTTCCTGACGCGGGCGCTAGGCCTACCCACACAAGTGAGGTATCATTTTTATTGGGAGACTTGGGGGAACGCTGGGTGGAAGGAAATTTGTGGCTCCTCTCAGATTCCAGAACTTTCTGCCACAGAAATGTGAGGAACATGTGTTTTTTTAGCCAAATTTTGAGGTTTGCAAAGGATTCTGGGTAACAGAACCTGGTCCGAGCCCCACAAGTCACCCCATCTTGGATTCCCCTAGGTCTCTAGTGTTCAGAAATGCACAGGTTTGGTAGGTTTCCCTAGGTACCGGCTGAGCTAGAGGCCAAAATCTACAGGTAGGCACTTCGCAAAAATCACCTCTGTTTTCTTTCAAAAATTTGGATGTGTCCACGTTGCACTTTGGGGCGTTTCCTGTCTCGGGCGCTAGGCCTACCCACACAAGTGAGGTATCATTTTTATCGGGAGACTTGGGGGAACGCTGGGTGGAAGGAAATTTGTAGCTCCTCTCAGATTCCAGAACTTTCTGCCACAGAAATGTGAGGAACGTGTGTTTTTTTAGCCAAATTTTGAGGTTTGCAAAGGATTCTGGGTAACAGAACCTGGTCCGAGCCCCACAAGTCACCCCATCTTGGATTCCCCTGGGTCTCTAGTTTTCAGAAATGCACAGGTTTGGTAGGTTTCCCTAGGTGTCGGCTGAGCTAGAGGCCAAAATCTACAGGTAGGCACTTCACAAAAATCACCTCTGTTTTCTTTCAAAAATTTGGATGTGTCCACGTTGCACTTTGGGGCGTTTCCTGTCTCGGGCGCTAGGCCTACCCACACAAGTGAGGTATCATTTTTATCGGGAGACTTGGGGGAACGCTGGGTGGAAGGAAATTTGTAGCTCCTCTCAGATTCCAGAACTTTCTGCCACAGAAATGTGAGGAACGTGTGTTTTTTTAGCCAAATTTTGAGGTTTGCAAAGGATTCTGGGTAACAGAACCTGGTCCGAGCCCCACAAGTCACCCCATCTTGGATTCCCCTAGGTCTCTAGTTTTCAGAATTGCACAAGTTTGGTAGGTTTCCCTAGGTGTCGGCTGAGCTAGAGGCCAAAATCTACAGGTAGGCACTTCACAAAAATCACCTCTGTTTTCTTTCAAAAAATTGGATGTGTCCACGTTGCGCTTTGGGGCGTTTCCTGTCGCGGGCGCTAGGCCTACCCACACAAGTGAGGTATCATTTTTATCGGGAGACTTGGGGGAACGCTGGGTGGAAGGAAATTTGTGGCTCCTCTCAGATTCCAGAACTTTCTGCCACAGAAATGTGAGGAACGTGTGTTTTTTGAGCCAAATTTTGAGGTTTGCAAAGGATTCTGGGTAACAGAACCTGGTCCGAGCCCCACAAGTCACCCCATCTTGGATTCCCCTGGGTCTCTAGTTTTCAGAAATGCACAGGTTTGGTAGGTTTCCCTAGGTGCCGGCTGAGGTAGAGGCCAAAATCTACAGGTAGGCACTTCGCAAAAAACACCTCTGTTTTCTTTCAAAAATTTGGATGTGTGCATGTTGCGCTTTGGGGCGTTTCCTGTCGCGGGCGCTAGGCCTACCCACACAAGTGAGGTATTATTTTTATCGGGAGACTTGGGGGAACGCTAGGTGGAAGGAAATTTGTGGCTCCTCTCAGATTCCAGAACTTTCTGCCACAGAAATGTGAGGAACATGTGTTTTTTTAGCCAAATTTTGAGGTTTGCAAAGGATTCTAGGTAACAGAATTTGGTCCGAGCCCCACAAGTCGCCCCATCATGGATTCCCCAAGGTCTCTAGTTTTCAGAAATGCACAGGTTTGGTAGGTTTCCCTAAGTGCCGGCTGAGCTAGAGGCCAAAATCTACAGGTAGGCACTTCGCAAAAAACACCTCTGTTTTCTTTCAAAAATGTGGATGTGTCCACGTTGCGCTTTGGGGCGTTTCCTGACGCGGGCGCTAGGCCTACCCACACAAGTGAGGTATCATTTTTATTGGGAGACTTGGGGGAACGCTGGGTGGAAGGAAATTTGTGGCTCCTCTCAGATTCCAGAACTTTCTGCCACAGAAATGTGAGGAACATGTGTTTTTTTAGCCAAATTTTGAGGTTTGCAAAGGATTCTGGGTAACAGAACCTGGTCCGAGCCCCACAAGTGACCCCATCTTGGATTCCCCTAGGTCTCTAGTGTTCAGAAATGCACAGGTTTGGTAGGTTTCCCTAGGTACCGGCTGAGCTAGAGGCCAAAATCTACAGGTAGGCACTTCGCAAAAATCACCTCTGTTTTCTTTCAAAAATTTGGATGTGTCCACGTTGCACTTTGGGGCGTTTCCTGTCTCGGGCGCTAGGCCTACCCACACAAGTGAGGTATCATTTTTATCGGGAGACTTGGGGGAACGCTGGGTGGAAGGAAATTTGTAGCTCCTCTCAGATTCCAGAACTTTCTGCCACAGAAATGTGAGGAACATGTGTTTTTTTAGCCAAATTTTGAGGTTTGCAAAGGATTCTGGGTAACAGAACCTGGTCCGAGCCCCACAAGTCACCCCATCTTGGATTCCCCTAGGTCTCTAGTTTTCAGAATTGCACAAGTTTGGTAGGTTTCCCTAGGTGTCGGCTGAGCTAGAGGCCAAAATCTACAGGTAGGCACTTCACAAAAATCACCTCTGTTTTCTTTCAAAAAATTGGATGTGTCCACGTTGCGCTTTGGGGCGTTTCCTGTCGCGGGCGCTAGGCCTACCCACACAAGTGAGGTATCATTTTTATCGGAAGACTTGGGGGAACGCTGGGTGGAAGGAAATTTGTGGCTCCTCTCAGATTCCAGAACTTTCTGCCACAGAAATGTGAGGAACGTGTGTTTTTTGAGCCAAATTTTGAGGTTTGCAAAGGATTCTGGGTAACAGAACCTGGTCCGAGCCCCACAAGTCACCCCATCTTGGATTCCCCTGGGTCTCTAGTTTTCAGAAATGCACAGGTTTGGTAGGTTTCCCTAGGTACCGGCTGAGCTAGAGGCCAAAATCTACAGGTAGGCACTTCGCAAAAATCACCTCTGTTTTCTTTCAAAAATTTGGATGTGTCCACGTTGCACTTTGGGGCGTTTCCTGTCTCGGGCGCTAGGCCTACCCACACAAGTGAGGTATCATTTTTATCGGGAGACTTGGGGGAACGCTGGGTGGAAGGAAATTTGTAGCTCCTCTCAGATTCCAGAACTTTCTGCCACAGAAATGTGAGGAACATGTGTTTTTTTAGCCAAATTTTGAGGTTTGCAAAGGATTCTGGGTAACAGAACCTGGTCCGAGCCCCACAAGTCACCCCATCTTGGATTCCCCTAGGTCTCTAGTTTTCAGAATTGCACAAGTTTGGTAGGTTTCCCTAGGTGTCGGCTGAGCTAGAGGCCAAAATCTACAGGTAGGCACTTCACAAAAATCACCTCTGTTTTCTTTCAAAAAATTGGATGTGTCCACGTTGCGCTTTGGGGCGTTTCCTGTCGCGGGCGCTAGGCCTACCCACACAAGTGAGGTACCATTTTTATCGGGAGACTTGGGGGAACGCTGGGTGGAAGGAAATTTGTGGCTCCTCTCAGATTCCAGAACTTTCTGCCACAGAAATGTGAGGAACGTGTGTTTTTTGAGCCAAATTTTGAGGTTTGCAAAGGATTCTGGGTAACAGAACCTGGTCCGAGCCCCACAAGTCACCCCATCTTGGATTCCCCTGGGTCTCTAGTTTTCAGATTTGCACAAGTTTGGTAGGTTTCCCTAGGTGTCGGCTGAGCTAGAGGCCAAAATCTACAGGTAGGCACTTCACAAAAATCACCTCTGTTTTCTTTCAAAAAATTGGATGTGTCCACGTTGCGCTTTGGGGCGTTTCCTGTCGCGGGCGCTAGGCCTACCCACACAAGTGAGGTATCATTTTTATCGGGAGACTTGGGGGAACGCTGGGTGGAAGGAAATTTGTGGCTCCTCTCAGATTCCAGAACTTTCTGCCACAGAAATGTGAGGAACGTGTGTTTTTTGAGCCAAATTTTGAGGTTTGCAAAGGATTCTGGGTAACAGAACCTGGTCCGAGCCCCACAAGTCACCCCATCTTGGATTCCCCTGGGTCTCTAGTTTTCAGAAATGCACAGGTTTGGTAGGTTTCCCTAGGTGCCGGCTGAGGTAGAGGCCAAAATCTACAGGTAGGCACTTCGCAAAAAACACCTCTGTTTTCTTTCAAAAATTTGGATGTGTGCATGTTGCGCTTTGGGGCGTTTCCTGTCGCGGGCGCTAGGCCTACCCACACAAGTGAGGTATTATTTTTATCGGGAGACTTGGGGGAACGCTAGGTGGAAGGAAATTTGTGGCTCCTCTCAGATTCCAGAACTTTCTGCCACAGAAATGTGAGGAACATGTGTTTTTTTAGCCAAATTTTGAGGTTTGCAAAGGATTCTGGGTAACAGAACTTGGTCCGAGCCCCACAAGTCGCCCCATCATGGATTCCCCAAGGTCTCTAGTTTTCAGAAATGCACAGGTTTGGTAGGTTTCCCTAGGTGTCGGCTGAGCTAGAGGCCAAAATCTACAGGTAGGCACTTCACAAAAATCACCTCTGTTTTCTTTCAAAAAATTGGATGTGTCCACGTTGCGCTTTGGGGCGTTTCCTGTCGCGGGCGCTAGGCCTACCCACACAAGTGAGGTATCATTTTTATCGGGAGACTTGGGGGAACGCTGGGTGGAAGGAAATTTGTGGCTCCTCTCAGATTCCAGAACTTTCTGCCACAGAAATGTGAGGAACGTGTGTTTTTTGAGCCAAATTTTGAGGTTTGCAAAGGATTCTGGGTAACAGAACCTGGTCCGAGCCCCACAAGTCACCCCATCTTGGATTCCCCTGGGTCTCTAGTTTTCAGAAATGCACAGGTTTGGTAGGTTTCCCTAGGTGCCGGCTGAGGTAGAGGCCAAAATCTACAGGTAGGCACTTCGCAAAAAACACCTCTGTTTTCTTTCAAAAATTTGGATGTGTGCATGTTGCGCTTTGGGGCGTTTCCTGTCGCGGGCGCTAGGCCTACCCACACAAGTGAGGTATTATTTTTATCGGGAGACTTGGGGGAACGCTAGGTGGAAGGAAATTTGTGGCTCCTCTCAGATTCCAGAACTTTCTGCCACAGAAATGTGAGGAACATGTGTTTTTTTAGCCAAATTTTGAGGTTTGCAAAGGATTCTGGGTAACAGAACTTGGTCCGAGCCCCACAAGTCGCCCCATCATGGATTCCCCAAGGTCTCTAGTTTTCAGAAATGCACAGGTTTGGTAGGTTTCCCTAAGTGCCGGCTGAGCTAGAGGCCAAAATCTACAGGTAGGCACTTCGCAAAAAACACCTCTGTTTTCTTTCAAAAATGTGGATGTGTCCACGTTGCGCTTTGGGGCGTTTCCTGACGCGGGCGCTAGGCCTACCCACACAAGTGAGGTATCATTTTTATCGGGAGACTTGGGGGAACGCTGGGTGGAAGGAAATTTGTGGCTCCTCTCAGATTCCAGAACTTTCTGCCACAGAAATGTGAGGAACATGTGTTTTTTTAGCCAACTTTTGAGGTTTGCAAAGGATTCTGGGTAACAGAACCTGGTCCGAGCCCCACAAGTCACCCCATCTTGGATTCCCCTAGGTCTCTAGTTTTCAGAAATGCACAGGTTTGTTAGGTTTCCCTAGGTGCCAGCTGAGCTAGAGGCCAAAATCTACAGGTAGGCACTTCGCAAAAAACACCTCTGTTTTCTTTAAAAAAAATGGATGTGTCCACGTTGCGCTTTGGGGCGTTTCCTGTCGCGGGCGCCAGGCCTACCCACACAAGTGAGGTATCATTTTTATCGGGAGACTTGGGGGAACGCTGGGTGGAAGGAAATTTGTGGCTCCTCTCAGATTCCAGAACTTTCTGCCGCAGAAATGTGAGGAACATGTGTTTTTTAACCAAATTTTGAGGTTTGCAAAGGATTCTGGGTAACAGAACCTGGTCCGAGCCCCACAAGTCACCCCATCATGGATTCCCCTAGGTCTCTAGTTTTCAGAAATGCACAGGTTTGGTAGGTTTCCCTAGGTGCCGGCTGAGCTACAGGCCAAAATCCACAGGTAGGCACTGTTTTCTTTAAAAAAATAGGATGTGTCCATGTTGTGCTTTCGGGCGTTTTCTGTCGCGGGCGCAAGGCCTACCCACACAAGTGAGGTATCATTTGTATCGGGAGACTTGGGGGAACGCTGGGTGAAAGGAAATTTGTGGCTCCTCTCAGATTCCAGAACTTTCTGCCACAGAAATGTGAGGAACATGTGTTTTTTTAGCCAAATTTTGAGGTTTGCAAAGGATTCTGGGTAACAGAACCTGGTCCGAGCCCCACAAGTCACCCCATCATGGATTCCCCTAGGTCTCTAGTTTTCAGAAATGCACAGGTTTGGTAGGTTTCCCTAAGTGCCGGCTGAGCTAGAGGCCAAAATCTACAGGTAGGCTCTTTGCAAAAAACACCTCTGTTTTCTTTCAAAAATTTTGATGTGTCCGCTTTGCTCTTTGGGGCGTTTCCTGTGGCGGGCGCTAGGCCTACCCACACAAGTGAGGTATCATTTTTATCGGGAGACTTGGGGGAACGCTGGGTGGAAGGAAATTTGTGGCTCCTCTCAGATTCCAGAACTTTCTGCCACAGAAATGTGAGGAACATGTGTTTTTGACCAAATTTTGAGGTTTGCAAAGGATTCTGGGTAACAGAACCTGGTCCGAGCCCCACAAGTCACCCCATCTTGGATTCCCCTAGGTCTCTAGTTTTCAGAAATGCACAGGTTTGGTAGGTTTCTCTAGGTGCCGGCTGAGCTAGAGGCCAAAACCTACAGGTAGGCACTTCGCAAAAAACACCTCTGTTTTCTTTCAAAAATTTGGATGTGTGCATGTTGCGCTTTGGGGCGTTTCCTGTCGCGGGCGCTAGGCCTACCCACACAAGTGAGGTATCATTTTTATTGGGAGACTTGGGGGAACGCTGGGTGGAAGGAAATTTGTGGCTCCTCTCAGATTCCAGAACTTTCTGCCACAGAAATGTGAGGAACATGTGTTTTTTTAGCCAAATTTTGAGGTTTGCAAAGGATTCTGGGTCACAGAACCTGGTCCGAGCCCCACAAGTCACCCCATCTTGGATTCCCCTAGGTCTCTAGTTTTCAGAAATGCACAGGTTTGGTAGGTTTCCCTAGGTACCGGCTGAGCTAGAGGCCAAAATCTACAGGTAGGCACTTCGCAAAAATCACCTCTGTTTTCTTTCAAAAAATTGGATGTGTCCACATTGCGCTTTGGGGTGTTTCCTGTCGCGGGCGCTAGGCCTACAGACACAAGTGAGGTATTATTTTTATCGGGAGACTTGGGGGAACGCTAGGTGGAAGGAAATTTGTGGCTCCTCTCAGATTCCAGAACTTTCTGCCACAGAAATGTGAGGAACATGTGTTTTTTTAGCCAAATTTTGAGGTTTGCAAAGGATTCTGGGTAACAGAACTTGGTCCGAGCCCCAGAAGTCGCCCCATCATGGATTCCCCAAGGTCTCTAGTTTTCAGAAATGCACAGGTTTGGTAGGTTTGCCTAAGTGCCGGCTGAGCTAGAGGCCAAAATCTACAGGTAGGCACTTCGCAAAAAACACCTCTGTTTTCTTTCAAAAATGTGGATGTGTCCACGTTGCGCTTTGGGGCGTTTCCTGTCGCGGGCGCTAGGCCTACCCACACAAGTGAGGTATCATTTTTATTGGGAGACTTGGGGGAACGCTGGGTGGAAGGAAATTTGTGGCTCCTCTCAGATTCCAGAACTTTCTGCCACAGAAATGTGAGGAACATGTGTTTTTTTAGCCAAATTTTGAGGTTTGCAAAGGATTCTGGGTCACAGAACCTGGTCCGAGCCCCACAAGTCACCCCATCTTGGATTCCCCTAGGTCTCTAGTTTTCAGAAATGCACAGGTTTGGTAGGTTTCCCTAGGTACCGGCTGAGCTAGAGGCCAAAATCTACAGGTAGGCACTTCGCAAAAATCACCTCTGTTTTCTTTCAAAAAATTGGATGTGTCCACATTGCGCTTTGGGGTGTTTCCTGTCGCGGGCGCTAGGCCTACAGACACAAGTGAGGTATTATTTTTATCGGGAGACTTGGGGGAACGCTAGGTGGAAGGAAATTTGTGGCTCCTCTCAGATTCCAGAACTTTCTGCCACAGAAATGTGAGGAACATGTGTTTTTTTAGCCAAATTTTGAGGTTTGCAAAGGATTCTGGGTAACAGAACTTGGTCCGAGCCCCAGAAGTCGCCCCATCATGGATTCCCCAAGGTCTCTAGTTTTCAGAAATGCACAGGTTTGGTAGGTTTGCCTAAGTGCCGGCTGAGCTAGAGGCCAAAATCTACAGGTAGGCACTTCGCAAAAAACACCTCTGTTTTCTTTAAAAAATGTGGATGTGTCCACGTTGCGCTTTGGGGCGTTTCCTGTCGCGGGCGCTAGGCCTACCCACACAAGTGAGGTATCATTTTTATTGGGAGACTTGGGGGAACGCTGGGTGGAAGGAAATTTGTGGCTCCTCTCAGATTCCAGAACTTTCTGCCACAGAAATGTGAGGAACATGTGTTTTTTTAGCCAAATTTTGAGGTTTGCAAAGGATTCTGGGTCACAGAACCTGGTCCGAGCCCCACAAGTCACCCCATCTTGGATTCCCCTAGGTCTCTAGTTTTCAGAAATGCACAGGTTTGGTAGGTTTCCCTAGGTACCGGCTGAGCTAGAGGCCAAAATCTACAGGTAGGCACTTCGCAAAAATCACCTCTGTTTTCTTTCAAAAAATTGGATGTGTCCACATTGCGCTTTGGGGTGTTTCCTGTCGCGGGCGCTAGGCCTACAGACACAAGTGAGGTATTATTTTTATCGGGAGACTTGGGGGAACGCTAGGTGGAAGGAAATTTGTGGCTCCTCTCAGATTCCAGAACTTTCTGCCACAGAAATGTGAGGAACATGTGTTTTTTTAGCCAAATTTTGAGGTTTGCAAAGGATTCTGGGTAACAGAACTTGGTCCGAGCCCCAGAAGTCGCCCCATCATGGATTCCCCAAGGTCTCTAGTTTTCAGAAATGCACAGGTTTGGTAGGTTTCCCTAAGTGCCGGCTGAGCTAGAGGCCAAAATCTACAGGTAGGCACTTCGCAAAAAACACCTCTGTTTTCTTTCAAAAATGTGGATGTGTCCACGTTGCGCTTTGGGGCGTTTCCTGTCGCGGGCGCTAGGCCTACCCACACAAGTGAGGTATCATTTTTATCGGGAGACTTGGGGGAACGCTGGGTGGAAGGAAATTTGTGGCTCCTCTCAGATTCCAGAACTTTCTGCCACAGAAATGTGAGGAACATGTGTTTTTTTAGCCAAATTTTGAGGTTTGCAAAGGATTCTGGGTAACAGAACCTGGTCCGAGCCCCACAAGTCACCCCATCTTGGATTCCCCTAGGTCTCTAGTTTTCAGAAATGCACAAGTTTGGTAGGTTTCCCTAGGTGTCGGCTGAGCTAGAGGCCAAAATCTACAGGTAGGCACTTCACAAAAATCACCTCTGTTTTCTTTCAAAAAATTGGATGTGTCCACGTTGCGCTTTGGGGCGTTTCCTGTCGCGGGCGCTAGGCCTACCCACCCAAGGGAGGTATCATTTTTATCGGAAGACTTGGGGGAACGCTGGGTGGAAGGAAATTTGTGGCTCCTCTCAGATTCCAGAACTTTCTGCCACAGAAATGTGAGGAACATGTGTTTTTTTAGCCAAATTTTGAGGTTTGCAAAGGATTCTGGGTAACAGAACCTGGTCCGAGCCCCACAAGTCACCCCATCTTGGATTCCCCTAGGTCTCTAGTTTTCAGAAATGCAAAGGTTTGGTAGGTTTCCCTAGGTGTCGGCTGAGCTAGAGGCCAAAATCTACAGGTAGGCACTTCACAAAAATCAACTGATGTGTCCACGTTGCGATTTGGGGCGTTTCCTGTCGCGGGCGCTAGGCCTACCCACACAAGTGAGGTATCATTTTTATCGGGAGACTTGGGGGAACGCTGGGTGGAAGGAAATTTGTGTCTCCTCTCAGATTCCAGAACTTTCTGCCACAGAAATGTGAGGAACATGTGTTTTTTTAGCCAAATTTTGAGGTTTGCAAAGGATTCTGGGTAACAGAACCTGGTCTGAGCCCCACAAGTCACCCCATCTTGGATTCCCCTAGGTCTCTAGTTTTCAGAAATGCACAGGTTTGGTAGGTTTCCCTAGGTGCCGGCTGAGCTAGAGGCCAAAATCTACAGGTAGGCACTTCGCAAAAATCACCTCTGTTTTCTTTCAAAAAATTGGATGTGTCCACGTTGCGCTTTGGGGTGTTTCCTGTCGCGGGCGCTAGGCCTACCCACACAAGTGAGGTATCATTTTTATCGGGAGACTTGGGGGAACACTGGGTGGAAGGAAATTTGTGGCTCCTCTCAGATTCCAGAACTTTCTGCCACAGAAATGTGAGGAACATGTGTTTTTTTAGCCAAATGTTGAGGTTTGCAAAGGATTCTGGGTAACAGAACCTGGTCCGAGCCCCACAAGTCACCCCATCATGGATTCTCCTAGGTCTCTAGTTTTCAGAAATGCACAGGTTTGGTAGGTTTCCCTAAGTGCCGGCTGAGCTAGAGGCCAAAATCTACAGGTAGGCACTTCGCAAAAAACACCTCTGTTTTCTTTCAAAAATTTTGATGTGTCCGCGTTGCGCTTTGGGGCGTTTCCTGTGGCGGGCGCTAGGCCTACCCACACAAGTGAGGTATCATTTTTATCGGGAGACTTGGGGGAACGCTGGGTGGAAGGAAATTTGTGGCTCCTCTCAGATTCCAGAACTTTCTGCACAGAAATGTGAGGAACATGTGTTTTTTTAGCCAAATTTTGAGGTTTGCAAAGGATTCTGGGTAACAGAACCTGGTCCGAGCCCCACAAGTCACCCCATCTTGGATTCCCCTAGGTCTCTAGTTTTCAGAAATGCACAGGTTTGGTAGGTTTCTCTAGGTGCCGGCTGAGCTAGAGGCCAAAACCTACAGGTAGGCACTTCGCAAAAAACACCTCTGTTTTCTTTCAAAAACTTGGAAGTGTCCACGTTGCGCTTTGGGGCGTTTCCTGTCGCAGGCGCTAGGCCTACCCACACAAGTGAGGTATCATTTTTATCGGGAGACTTGGGGGAACGCTGGGTGGAAGGAAATTTGTGGCTCCTCTCAGATTCTAGAACTTTCTGCCACAGAAATGTGAGGAACATGTGTTTTTTTAGCCAAATTTTGAGGTTTGCAAAGGATTCTGGGTAACAGAACCTGGTCCGAGCCCCACAAGTCACCCCATCTTGGATTCCCCTAGGTCTCTAGTTTTCAGAAATGCACAGGTTTGGTAGGTTTCCCTATGTGCCGGCTGAGCTAGAGGCCAAAATCTACAGGTAGGCACTTCGCAAAAAACATCTCTGTTTTCTTTAAAAAATGTGGATGTGTGCATGTTGCGCTTTGGGGCGTTTCCTGTCGCGGGCGCTAGGCCTACCCACACAAGTGAGGTATTATTTTTATCGGGAGACTTGGGGGAACGCTAGGTGGAAGGAAATTTGTGGCTCCTCTCAGATTCCAGAACTTTCTGCCACAGAAATGTGAGGAACATGTGTTTTTTTGGCCAAATTTTGAGGTTTGCAAAGGATTCTGGGTAACAGAACTTGGTCCGAGCCCCACAAGTCGCCCCATCATGGATTCCCCAAGGTCTCTAGTTTTCAGAAATGCACAGGTTTGGTAGGTTTCCCTAAGTGCCGGCTGAGCTAGAGGCCAAAATCTACAGGTAGGCACTTCGCAAAAAACACCTCTGTTTTCTTTCAAAAATGTGGATGTGTCCACGTTGCGCTTTGGGGCGTTTCCTGTCGCGGGCGCTAGGCCTACCCACACAAGTGAGGTATCATTTTTATTGGGAGACTTGGGGGAAAGCTGGGTGGAAGGAAATTTGTGGCTCCTCTCAGATTCCAGAACTTTCTGCCACAGAAATGTGAGGAACATGTGTTTTTTTAGCCAAATTTTGAGGTTTGCAAAGGATTCTGGGTAACAGAACTTGGTCCGAGCCCCACAAGTCGCCCCATCATGGATTCCCCAAGGTCTCTAGTTTTCAGAAATGCACAGGTTTGGTAGGTTTCCCTAAGTGCCGGCTGAGCTAGAGGCCAAAATCTACTGGTAGGCACTTCGCAAAAAACACCTCTGTTTTCTTTCAAAAATGTGGATGTGTCCACGTTGCGCTTTGAGGCGTTTCCTGTCGCGGGCGCTAGGCCTACCCACACAAGTGAGGTATCATTTTTATTGGGAGACTTGGGGGAACGCTGGGTTGAAGGAAATTTGTGGCTCCTCTCAGATTCCAGAACTTTCTGCCACAGAAATGTGAGGAACATGTGTTTTTTTAGCCAAATTTTGAGGTTTGCAAAGGATTCTGGGTCACAGAACCTGGTCCGAGCCCCACAAGTCACCCCATCTTGGATTCCCCTAGGTCTCTAGTTTTCAGAAATGCACAGGTTTGGTAGGTTTCCCTAGGTACCGGCTGAGCTAGAGGCCAAAATCTACAGGTAGGCACTTCGCAAAAATCACCTCTGTTTTCTTTCAAAAAATTGGATGTGTCCACATTGCGCTTTGGGGTGTTTCCTGTCGCGGGCGCTAGGCCTACCCACACAAGTGAGGTATTATTTTTATCGGGAGACTTGCGGGAACGCTAGGTGGAAGGAAATTTGTGGCTCCTCTCAGATTCCAGAACTTTCTACCACAGAAATGTGAGGAACATGTGTTTTTTTAGCCAAATTTTGAGGTTTGCAAAGGATTCTGGGTAACAGAACTTGGTCCGAGCCCCAGAAGTCGCCCCATCATGGATTCCCCAAGGTCTCTAGTTTTCAGAAATGCACAGGTTTGGTAGGTTTCCCTAAGTGCCGGCTGAGCTAGAGGCCAAAATCTACAGGTAGGCACTTCGCAAAAAACACCTCTGTTTTCTTTCAAAAATGTGGATGTGTCCACGTTGCGCTTTGGGGCGTTTCCTGTCGCGGGCGCTAGGCCTACCCACACAAGTGAGGTATAATTTTTATTGGGAGACTTGGGGGAACGCTGGGTGGAAGGAAAATTGTGGCTCCTCTCAGATTCCAGAACTTTCTGCCACAGAAATGTGAGGAACATGTGTTTTTTTAGCCAAATTTTGAGGTTTGCAAAGGATTCTGGGTAACAGAACCTGGTCCGAGCCCCACAAGTCACCCCATCTTGGATTCCCCTAGGTCTCTAGTTTTCAGAAATGCACAGGTTTGGTAGGTTTCCCTAGGTACCGGCTGAGCTAGAGGCCAAAATCTACAGGTAGGCACTTCGCAAAAATCACCTCTGTTTTCATTCAAAAATTTGGATGTGTCCACGTTGCACTTTGGGGTGTTTCCTGTCTCGGGCGCTAGGCCTACCCACACAAGGGAGGTATCATTTTTATCGGAAGACTTGGGGGAACGCTGGGTGGAAGGAAATTTGTGGCTCCTCTCCGATTCCAGAACTTTCTGCCACAGAAATGTGAGGAACATGTGTTTTTTTAGCCAAATTTTGAGGTTTGCAAAGGATTCTGGGTAACAGAACATGGTCTGAGCCCCAAAAGTCACCCCATCTTGGATTCCCCTAGGTCTCTAGTTTTCAGAAATGCACAGGTTTGGTAGGTTTCCCTAGGTGCCGGCTGAGCTAGAGGCCAAAATCTACAGGTAGGCACTTCACAAAAATCACCTCTGTTTTCTTTCAAAAAATTGGATGTGTCCACGTTGCGCTTTGGGGCGTTTCCTGTCGCGGGCGCTAGGCCTACCCACACAAGGGAGGTATCATTTTTATCGGAAGACTTGGGGGAACGCTGGGTGGAAGGAAATTTGTGGCTCCTCTCCGATTCCAGAACTTTCTGCCACAGAAATGTGAGGAACATGTGTTTTTTTAGCCAAATTTTGAGGTTTGCAAAGGATTCTGGGTAACAGAACATGGTCTGAGCCCCAAAAGTCACCCCATCTTGGATTCCCCTAGGTCTCTAGTTTTCAGAAATGCACAGGTTTGGTAGGTTTCCCTAGGTGCCGGCTGAGCTAGAGGCCAAAATCTACAGGTAGGCACTTCGCAAAAATCACCTCTGTTTTCTTTCAAAAAATTGGATGTGTCCACGTTGCGCTTTGGGGTGTTTCCTGTTGCGTGCGCTAGGCCTACCCACACAAGTGAGGTATCATTTTTATCGGGAGACTTGGGGGAACGCTGGGTGGAAGGAAATTTGTGGCTCTTCTCAGATTCCAGAACTTTCTGCCACAGAAATGTGAGGAACATGTGTTTTTTTAGCCAAATTTTGAGGTTTGCAAAGGATTCTGGGTAACAGAACCTGGTCCGAGCTCCACAAGTCACCCCATCTTGGATTCCCCTAGGTCTCTAGTTTTCAGAAATGCACAGGTTTGGTAGGTTTCCCTAGGTGTCGGCTGAGCTAGAGGCCAAAATCTACAGGTAGGCACTTCACAAAAATCACCTCTGTTTTCTTTCAAAAAATTGGATGTGTCCACGTTGCGCTTTGGGGCGTTTCCTGTCGCGGGCGCTAGGCCTACCCACACAAGTGAGGTATCATTTTTATCGGGAGACTTGGGGGAACGCTGGGTGGAAGGAAATTTGTGGCTCCTCTCAGATTCCAGAACTTTCTGCCACAGAAATGTGAGGAACATGTGTTTTTTTAGCCAAATTTTGAGGTTTGCAAAGGATTCTGGGTAACAGAACATGGTCTGAGCCCCAAAAGTCACCCCATCTTGGATTCCCCTAGGTCTCTAGTTTTCAGAAATGCACAGGTTTGGTAGGTTTCCCTAGGTGCCGGCTGAGCTAGAGGCCAAAATCTACAGGTAGGCACTTCGCAAAAATCACCTCTGTTTTCTTTCAAAAAATTGGATGTGTCCACGTTGCGCTTTGGGGTGTTTCCTGTCGCGTGCGCTAGGCCTACCCACACAAGTGAGGTATCATTTTTATCGGGAGACTTGGGGGAACGCTGGGTGGAAGGAAATTTGTGGCTCTTCTCAGATTCCAGAACTTTCTGCCACAGAAATGTGAGGAACATGTGTTTTTTTAGCCAAATTTTGAGGTTTGCAAAGGATTCTGGGTAACAGAACCTGGTCCGAGCCCCACAAGTCACCCCATCTTGGATTCCCCTAGGTCTCTAGTTTTCAGAAATGCACAGGTTTGGTAGGTTTCCCTAAGTGCCGGCTGAGCTAGAGGCCAAAATCTACAGGTAGGCACTTCACAAACATCACCTCTGTTTTCTTTCAAAAAATTGGATGTGTCCACGTTGCGCTTTGGGGTGTTTTCTGTCGCGGGCGCTAGTCCTACCCACACAAGTGAGGTATCATTTTTATCGGGAGACTTAGGGGAACATAGATTAGCAAAACAAGTGTTATTGTCCCTTGTCTTTCTCTAAATGTTTTCCTTCCAAATATAGGAGAGTGTGTAAAAAAGACATCTATTTGAGAAATGCCCTGTCATTCACATGCTAGTATGGTCACCCCGGAATTAAGAGATGTGCAAATAACCACTGCTCCTCAACACCTTATCTTGTGCCCTTTTTGGAAATACAAAGGTTTTCTTGATAGAAATTTTTTACTCTTTATATTTCAGCAAATGAATTGCTGTATTCCCGGTATAGAATGAAAACGCACTGCAGGGTGCAGCTCATTTATTGGCTCTGGGTTCCTCGGGTTCTTGATGAACCTACACGCCCTATATATCCCCGCAACCAGAGGAGTCCAGCAGACGTAACGGTATATTGCTTTCGATAATCTGATATTGCAGGGAAAAGTTACAGAGTAAAACGTAGAGAAAAATTTATGTTTTTTTCACCTCAATTTCAATATTTTTCTTTTTCAGTTGTTATTTTCTGTAGGAAACCCTTGTAGGATCTACACAAATGACCCCTTGCTGAATTCAGAATGTTGTCTACTTTTCAGAAATGTTTAGGTTTCTGGGATCCAGTATTGGTTTCATGCCCATTTCTGTCACTGACTGGAAGGAGGCTGAAAGCACAAAAAATTGCAAAAATGGGGTATGCCCCAGTAAAATGCCAAAACTGTGTTGAAAAATTGGGTTTTCTGATTCAAGTCTGCTTGTTTCTGAAAGCTGGGAAGCTGCTGAGTTTAGCACCGCAAACCCTTTGTTGATGCCATTTTCAGGGGAAAAACCACAAGACTTCTTCTGCAGCCACTTTTTCAATTTAAAAAAAAAAAAATGAAATTGTCATTGTATTTTGGCTAATTTCTTGGCCTCCTTCAGGGGAACCCACAAAGTCTGGGTACCTCTAGAATCCCTAGGATGGTGGAAAAAAAGGACGTAAATGTGGCTTGGTTAGCTTATGTGGACAAAAAGTTATGAGGGCCTAAGCGCGAACTGCCCCAAATAGGCAAAAAAAGGCCTGGCACAGGAGGGGGAAAAGGCCTGGCAGCGAAGGGGTTAACCGGATTGGTAGGTGGAGATCTAGCTGCTGTGAGCGATATGTGCGGCCTTAGTTGGGGGGGTTGGGGAAAGGGAACGATGATGTATTTCAAGTGCTCGTTTGGCAATCTTGTTGACATTTATTCTTCTTGAAGGTTGCGTACAGGGCCCTAGGAGTGAAAAAAATGGTCACTTGTATGGTGGGTGTTGGACCTGGCTTTTTGACAGGGTCATCCCCAAACTTTTTGCCTTCCTCCTTCTCTTTTTCTGACCTCATTTTTGCTGGTTTTTAGACTCTGCGCACTTTACCACTGCTAACCAGTGCTAAAGTGCATATGCTCTCTCCCTTAAAACATGGTAACCTTGAATCATACCTGATTGGACTATTAATTTACTTATAAGTCCCTAGTAAGGTGCACTTTATGTGCATAGGGCTGGTAAATTAAATGCTACTAGTGGGCCTGCAGCACTGGTTGTGCCACCCACTTAAGTAGCCCCTTTTCCTTGTCTCAGGCCTGCCATTGCAACGCCTGTGTGTGCAGTTTCACTGCCACCTCGACTTGGCATTTAAAAGTACTTGCCAAGCCTAGAACTCCCCTTTTTCTACATATAAGTCACCCTTAATGTGTGCCCTAGGTAACCCCTAGAGCAGGGTGCTGTGTAGATAAAAGGCAGGACATATACCTGTGTAGTTATATGTCCTGGTAGTGTAAAACTCCTAAATTCGTTTTTACACTACTGTGGGGCCTGCTTCCTTCATAGGCTAACATTGGGGCTGCCCTCATACACTGTTGTAGTGGCAGCTGCTGATCTGAAAGGAGCAGGAAGGTCATATTTAGTATGGCCAGAATGGTAATACAAAATCCTGCTGACTGGTGAAGTCGGATTTAATATTACTATTCTAGAAATGCCACTTTTAGAAAGTGAGCCTTTCTTTGCACTTAAATCTTTCTGTGCCTTACAATCCCCGTCTGGCTGGGCTTGGTTGACAGCTCCTTGTGCATTCACTCAGACACACCCCAAACACAGGGTACTCAGCCTCACTTGCATACATCTGCATTTTGAATGGGTCTTCCTGGGCTGGGAGGGTGGAGGGCCTGCTCTCACACAAAGGACTGCCACACCCCCTACTGGGACCCTGGCAGACAGGATTGAACTGAAAGGGGACCTGGTGCACTTCTTAGCCACTCTTTGAAGTCTCCCCCCACTTCAAAGGCACATTTGGGTATAAAACAGGGCCTCTGCCCTACCTCATCAGACACTTGCTGGAGAAGAAACCTGAACCAGAAACTACATCCTGCCAAGAAGAACTGCCTGGCTGCTCAAAGGACTCACCTGTCTGCTTTCTACAAAGGACTGCTGTCTTGCTGTTGCCCTGCTGCCTTGCTGAACTCTTGTCTGGCTGTGAAAGTGCTCTCCAAGGGCTTGGATAGAGCTTGCCTCCTGTTCCTTGAAGTCTCAGGACCAAAAAGACTTCTTCCTTTCACTTGGACGCTCCGTGCGCCGAAAATTTCGACGCACAGCTTGTTTCGCGGCGAGAAAAAACGCCGCACACCGACGCTGATCGACGCGACGCCCTCGGGACGATCGAGACTTCGACGCACAACCTCGCAAGGACAAAGCCGCTCGACTTTCCAGGAGAAATCGACGCGACGCCCACCGTGAGTGCAAAACTTTGACGCACGGCCTCGCAAGGACAACGCCGCCCGACTTCCAAGGAGAAATCGACGCGACGCCTGCCGTGAGACCAAACTTTCGACGCACGGCCTCGCAAGGACAACGCCGCCCGACTTCCAAGGAGAAATCGACGCGACGCCTACCGTGAGATCGAAACTTCGACGCGCAGCCCCGCAGAACGACGCGCAGCCGGAAAACAAGCAGGAGAATCCACGCACAGACCCGGGACATCTGGTAATCCCCGCGATCCACAAAAAGAGACTGTCTGCGCGCCGGAAAACGACGCCCGACTTCCCCGCGTGGAAAAGACCGACGCAAGTCTGTGTGTGCTGAGGAGAAATCGACGCACACACCCCTTTTCCCACGCATCTCTTCTCCTGTGGCCCTCTGAGGAGATTTTCCACCAGAAACCAGGTACTTTGTGCTTGAAAGACACTGTATTGCATTCTAAAGACTTAAGACACTTTATATCACTTCCCTGTGATATTTCTACAATTTTCCATTGCAACTTTATTCTTTTTGACCTACAATTATCCTGATAAATATTATATATTTTTCTAAACACTGTGTGGTGTATTTTTGTGGTGCTATATGGTGGTATTGTATGATTTATTGCACAAATACTTTACACATTGCCTTCTAAGTTAAGCCTGACTGCTCGTGCCAAGCTACCAGAGGGTGGACACAGGATAATCTTGGATAGTGTGTGACTTACCCTGACTAGAGTGAGGGCTTTTGCTTGGACAGGAGGTAACCTGACTGCCAACCAAAAACCCCATTTCTAACATTGGTGATCAGCGGTGAGGATAGGACTTGTATTTGTGCAGTGACATACAGTAGCTAAGTATTTCACTACCTACCCACAGTTGAAGGTCAACTTGGTTTTTATCTCTTTTTGAAAATCCGTTTTTTCCTGACAATTTTCAAAAACTAAATCCTCACTCAACATGTCTCTGACTGGGTCTCAGACAGGGGACTTTGACCTAGTCCAGTTGGATACATACACGGTCAAACAACTAAGAGGATTCTGCAGGGCATTAAGGGTACCCACCCAAGGGGCCTCCAGAAAGGAGGACTTTCAAGTGGCGCTGAGGGCCTGGGCAGAAGCCCATTTAGAGGATGATGAGGAAGAGGAGCCAGAAAATGGCCCCTCAGAAGGATTTTCACTATCTATGGATGGTGTTACCACTGCAATTGTGCACCCTTCCAGACCAGGGAGCAGTGTCTCCATGCAAAGCCTGACCGCAGAGGAAAGGAGAGAAGAAAGGGAGTTCCAATTGCAAATGGCAAAATTGAAAATTGAGGCTCAACAGGAGGAGAGAAGGGCAGAAAGAGAAGCCAAACAAGCTGAGGCTGAAAGAGCAGCCAAACAGATTGAAGCTGAAAGGGCAGCCAAACAAGCGGAAGCTGAAAGAGCAGCCAAACAGGTGGAAGCTGAAAGAGGTCTGGCTGAAAAGAAACTATTGTTGGCTCATGAACTGAGTCTCAAGGAGCTGGAGATCAAGGCAAGACAGTCTGAATCCAGCAATAATGGTGGCAGCATACTGACAGGACCTGCTGGAGAAAAGAAGGTTCGTATACCCAAAAATGTGGTGCCCAGTTTTGTGGTGGGAGATGACATAGATAAATGGTTAGCTGCTTATGAAGTTGCACTAAGGGCTCATGAGGTTCCTGAAGGGCAATGGGGGGTAGCTATGTGGGGTTATGTACCGCCATTGGGGAGGGATACACTCCTCACGTTGGATCAACCTGATCAAAACACATACCCACTTCAGAGAGCCATTTTACTTGCCAAGTTTGGGCTGACCCCTGAGGGATACCGTCAGAGGTTCAGGGACAGCACCAAACAAACCACACAAACATGGGTAGATTTATTT
This sequence comes from Pleurodeles waltl, assembly GCF_031143425.1. Classification (NCBI taxonomy): domain Eukaryota; kingdom Metazoa; phylum Chordata; class Amphibia; order Caudata; family Salamandridae; genus Pleurodeles; species Pleurodeles waltl. Next base: position 1,187,533,052 of record NC_090440.1, on the reverse strand, counting down.
GACTTCTCCAGTAAGGCACTGAATGGATGGGTGCGGGGCAACGAAGTAACTGATTATAAAGGTTTATATGACTTGATTCTGAGAGAGCATATGCTTAATACTACTTTTACAGAGTTGCGCCAGCACTTAGTGGATAGTAAGCTGACTGATCCCAGGAAGCTTGCTGAGGAGGCGGACCTCTGGGCAAGCACCAGAGTGTCCAAAAAGGTATCTGGGAGTGACCCCGAGAAGGGTAGTTCCGGTTCCCCCCAACAAAGTGAGGGGGAGGTTAGAGATGACCCAGACGAGTTCCAGAGTAAGGGGGGAAGAAAGGGTTCCCATACCCCCTCTGAGAAACAGGGTGGGGGTTCTGGTGGGCAGTGGCCCAAAGCATCCCATTCCCAACCCCGCTGCTTTGAGTGTTCCCAGATAGGACACAGGAAGGGGGACTCTGTCTGTCCAAAGAACTCACCCAATATTGGGACCTCTACAGGGGTGGCCAATGTGGCCTTAGGGGAATGTCGTCCCCAGGGGCAGGTCGTAGACCATGCCTTCATCTCCTTCAGTTGGGAGGTGGACTCAGAGGGTAAACTGGTGATCCCTGAGGGTGGGAGTCGTCACTTCCACCAGGTGGGAGTGAATGGGATCCCAGTCACCGCTCTGAGAGACACGGGGGCTAGTCTTACCATGATTGTGGAGAGACTAGTGTCACCAGAGCAGTACACCGGACAGGTGTGTAGAGTGACTCCAGCCATTGGGGAAGATTTCTTCCGCCCCATGGCCCGGGTGTCCCTAGAGTGGGGTGGGGAGGTGACCCAGAGGCGGGTCATAGTTAGTCCCCAGCTGCCCATTGACTGCATTCTGGGGAATGAGTTTCCCTTAGTGTCAGGAGGGCTGAGAGGGCCGACCCCCAAGGGTGCCCTAACAGTTCAGATATCTGGCGGTACCACTCCCCAGAGGAGGGTATGGAAGCCCAGATGGGGAGGCACGGGGAAAAAGGACTCACCCCTGTCCTTTGTTCAGCCTCAGAGTACAGACCCTGGGCTGAGGGACCAGTATCAGGGACCCACCCCTGACCTGGTGAGAGTGGAGAAGGGGTGCCAGACCCCTGGGGTTACTACCCCCCATTCTGGGATGCTACAGGAATCCCTTGGGAGCTCCCTACCAGCCCCCCAGCTGGAGGAGAAGCTCAGCCAACGGCCCTCCTCCGGGTCTCCACCTAGCAGTGGATGGTCAGGGGCCTGGCTCATAACACTGACAGCTGTCAGTGGCATCTATTGGTTTCTGTCCTTGTGGGCAGAGTTTTCCCTGGGTTGGGGACAGAAGTCAGACCCAAGGAATGGAATGGGCCACATCACGTTGTTGGCCATGGTGATACTGTCTGCATACTGGGATACATCTGTAAGCAAATTAAAGTTAGGAGCTGTACAGATGGGGTCCTCAGGTGATGAGAAGGGTTCCCCATGGGCCAGATCAGTGGCCCCAGAGAGTATAGACAAAGAAGCCTCACTGAGTTCGGAAAGGCGTAGAACTGGCGAGTGCCCCTGCAGTAGTGGGCCATTGTCCATGTTCTATCGCCTTAAGCAGGGAAGTCCATCAGAGTGTTGATTAGTCTACCCTGGCTTTAGGCTGGGAGGGGGTCATGTTGGACCTGGCTTTTTGACAGGGTCATCCCCAAACTTTTTGCCTTCCTCCTTCTCTTTTTCTGACCTCATTTTTGCTGGTTTTTAGACTATGCGCACTTTACCACTGCTAACCAGTGCTAAAGTGCATATGCTCTCTCCCTTAAAACATGGTAACCTTGAATCATACCTGATTGGACTATTAATTTACTTATAAGTCCCTAGTAAGGTGCACTTTATGTGCATAGGGCTGGTAAATTAAATGCTACTAGTGGGCCTGCAGCACTGGTTGTGCCACCCACTTAAGTAGCCCCTTTTCCTTGTCTCAGGCCTGCCATTGCAAGGCCTGTGTGTGCAGTTTCACTGCCACCTCGACTTGGCATTTAAAAGTACTTGCCAAGCCTAGAACTCCCCTTTTTCTACATATAAGTCACCCTTAATGTGTGCCCTAGGTAACCCCTAGAGCAGGGTGCTGTGTAGATAAAAGGCAGGACATATACCTGTGTAGTTATATGTCCTGGTAGTGTAAAACTCCTAAATTCGTTTTTACACTACTGTGGGGCCTGCTTCCTTCATAGGCTAACATTGGGGCTGCCCTCATACACTGTTGAAGTGGCAGCTGCTGATCTGAAAGGAGCAGGAAGGTCATATTTAGTATGGCCAGAATGGTAATACAAAATCCTGCTGACTGGTGAAGTCGGATTTAATATTACTATTCTAGAAATGCCACTTTTAGAAAGTGAGCCTTTCTTTGCACTTAAATCTTTCTGTGCCTTACAATCCCCGTCTGGCTGGGCTTGGTTGACAGCTCCTTGTGCATTCACTCAGACACACCCCAAACACAGGGTACTCAGCCTCACTTGCATACATCTGCATTTTGAATGGGTCTTCCTGGGCTGGGAGGGTGGAGGGCCTGCTCTCACACAAAGGACTGCCACACCCCCTACTGGGACCCTGGCAGACAGGATTGAACTGAAAGGGGACCTGGTGCACTTCTTAGCCACTCTTTGAAGTCTCCCCCCACTTCAAAGGCACATTTGGGTATAAAACAGGGCCTCTGCCCTACCTCATCAGACACTTGCTGGAGAAGAAACCTGAACCAGAAACTACATCCTGCCAAGAAGAACTGCCTGGCTGCTCAAAGGACTCACCTTTCTGCTTTCTACAAAGGACTGCTGTCTTGCTGTTGCCCTGCTGCCTTGCTGAACTCTTGTCTGGCTGTGAAAGTGCTCTCCAAGGGCTTGGATAGAGCTTGCCTCCTGTTCCTTGAAGTCTCAGGACCAAAAAGACTTCTTCCTTTCACTTGGACGCTCCGTGCGCCGAAAATTTCGATGCACAGCTTGTTTCGCGGCGAGAAAAAACGCCGCACACCGACGCTGATCGACGCGACGCCCTCGGGACGATCGAGACTTCGACGCACAACCTCGCAAGGACAAAGCCGCTCGACTTTCCAGGAGAAATCGACGCGACGCCCACCGTGAGTGCGAAACTTTGACGCACGGCCTCGCAAGGACAACGCCGCCCGACTTCCAAGGAGAAATCGACGCGACGCCTGCCGTGAGACCAAACTTTCGACGCACGGCCTCGCAAGGACAACGCCGCCCGACTTCCAAGGAGAAATCGACGCGACGCCTACCGTGAGATCGAAACTTCGACGCGCAGCCCCGCAGAACGACGCGCAGCCGGAAAACAAGCAGGAGAATCCACGCACAGACCCGGGACATCTGGTAATCCCCGCGATCCACAAAAAGAGACTGTCTGCGCGCCGGAAAACGACGCCCGACTTCCCCGCGTGGAAAAGACCGACGCAAGTCTGTGTGTGCTGAGGAGAAATCGACGCACACACCCCTTTTCCCACGCATCTCTTCTCCTGTGGCCCTCTGAGGAGATTTTCCACCAGAAACCAGGTACTTTGTGCTTGAAAGACACTGTATTGCATTCTAAAGACTTAAGACACTTTATATCACTTCCCTGTGATATTTCTACAATTTTCCATTGCAACTTTATTCTTTTTGACCTACAATTATCCTGATAAATATTATATATTTTTCTAAACACTGTGTGGTGTATTTTTGTGGTGCTATATGGTGGTATTGTATGATTTATTGCACAAATACTTTACACATTGCCTTCTAAGTTAAGCCTGACTGCTCGTGCCAAGCTACCAGAGGGTGGACACAGGATAATCTTGGATAGTGTGTGACTTACCCTGACTAGAGTGAGGGCTTTTGCTTGGACAGGAGGTAACCTGACTGCCAACCAAAAACCCCATTTCTAACAGTGGGCCATTCATTTATACAGTGGGTGGCGATGTATGCCGAGCGGCAGATCTATGGACAATCTTTGGGACTGCCGAGTTGCCATCACAAAGTTTTACGGCTAGGAAAAAGAGGCATGAGGTGGGGTAACCTGCTTCCTTTTTTAACATCCATGATGCCAAACTGGGGTTGCCTAGATCTACTGATATTGCACTGGGGGAAAATTATCTGGTAAGGATTTCCAGGCTCACCTTACTGTAACATATGCAATGGGATCTGGAATAGATTTGCCAAAAGATGCATGGTACTTGCGTAGTCTGGACTGAGTTTGTGCCCAGAAGAAAGTGGAGAGGGGCTGTAAAGCACAGGGCTATTGACAGGGCTCAGAGGAAGCTCAACAGACCAATGAGGGTTTTTTGCTGGGCACAAGGTATTGAAGTGTTGAAACATGAAGACATTACAGAAGGGGAAGCAGGTCTGTTTCAGGCCAATGGTATACATCTTTCGGAACTGTGTGAATGGGGAGAAGTTCAAAGGGTGGGGGGTTTTAAAGTTAAGAGTTTGAAGTTCAGTATATATAATGTTATGTATAACATGCAATCCTCTCCTAAATAAATGGCCTTTTGCACTAAGTAAATTAGTGTGTCAGTGACTGTGTCTTGATTTGTTGTAGAGCTTAGCATTTGGGTTATACAGTAACGAAACTGTGCGCCCTCGTAAGGCTAACACCGTTATTCAATATATATTTCATGCCTAGATTGCAGGATCTTCCCTCTGCAGCGCCGCTGCTCTCTTCCTGCTGTCAGATGAGATGACCACGCGCTCTGCTTCTTTGGCTTTCGAATGAAAAGCGACTGCAGCTCTCTTGGTCGGCGGTTGAGGGCTGTCGAGTACTCTTACTGGGAGCGCAGATTCGTTGCATGCTTCCATCAGCCAAGGCAGGGCGTCCCAGCTATGGTTTGGCTTTATACGAATAATAGCTAGAGAAGCATGCAACGCTTCGGTGCCTCCTGCAGGGCTGCCTCGGCCAGCCGCAATATTGCCCGTCATCGCGCGCTGAGCAGGGGTGGGAGATGACATGTCTGCTCCCCCTCCTCCCCTCTCATTCAGCACAGATGATGCCCCTGATCACATGAGCGCCCTGCTCACTCTGTCCGCCCCCCTTTAAATAGATTTGTTTTGCTGAGAATTCATGTGTACTACGGGGACCTGTGCAGGCGGGAAGAGAGCATCGGGGAGAGAAAGTGTGCCCCCACCTGCAGTCCCAGAAACAGCGCAGAGCCCGGGAGGGAAGGCTCAGAGGACGGAAAGGGCCAAAGGAAATCCCCGGGCAGGTACGGAGAGGGCGAGATGGGGTAAGGACCGTGGTGGTCGTAGGATGCCAACGGGTGCGGAACTCCTGAAGGACTTCGGGAGAGTCAGGTCTGCGCGACAACGATCTGCTCCCCCAGGCACACTTGGAAGTGCCGTCGCAAAACTTCGCACGAGTGAGTAAAGCCCTCTGTTTCCCTCGGCGAGACACCTGCATGCGTCACTTGTCTCCCTCCTAAATGGCAATGCCTCCTTTCCAGGTGCTGTGTTCAATCATTTTGTGCGTGTGGTTTGTGCTGCGTGCAACGAGAGTCTTGCAATCGTCTCCAGGCGCCACCGTGCCCCGGAGAAGTCTGTACACCTCTCTGTTAATTTGGTGTGGAGAGGTGGCGAGCTAGATCAGGGACTAGCTGTGCACTGGATGACCACTGCAGCCAAAGTGTGCTCCTTCCCATATCCAAAAATCTGGTGTGCAGAAGGAGGAGATGAGATCCCACACTACCTTCCGACTGACAGTTTTCTTGCCGAGGCAATACATGTCGTTCTATCCTTAGTCTCCAGCTCTGCCTTTAATAGTATAAACTACTATTACCCTGCCTTTATTTCTGAATTCACTTTGAAATCCCTCACTGATGTTATACTCTAAATACCTTACAAGATACTCTTTATGTGAATGTATTTATTTATTTATTTACCGAAATCCATTATAAAAAAAGCCTTCGGCCCGTTACTGTAATTCGGACTTCGCAAAACAAACAAAGCGCCTCTGCGCATTTCTTTTAGCTGCTAAAATATATTATTAGCGATATATATAGCGCTCACCCAGACTGATTTGCCCCTTGGAGCTCAAACAAAATGTGTTTTATGATCAATAGTGCTCATTTCATTAGTGTCCCGAGAGGTCATTGCATTGTCGTGGCAATTAGACTTTTTTGCATTTTATTGATCTGTGTTATTCTTTTTTGACATCACATTATTGTGTTTCAAATCTAATAACGTTTAATTGAAATAATTGAAAAGTACTAGGGAACCAGCAGAGGCGTTATGGGGGCTTGTGAAAGAAAATAACATTAGCAGAAATGATATGTCCGACAAAACTGACTTTGGAGTGTTGAAGCGCATTAGAAAGTCTGTAGATGCCCAAGAGACTTAGTAATCATTTTATTTACAGTGAATGGGTAATTTCTAATATCTGACACAGCCTCTCTCTTCAGGGAGTTAAAACAATACCAGGACTCAACTACATAAGTGTTACACAGATGTAGAAATGGTGAGCCTTCTCATTTTGCACCCTTTTACTGCTTTTGTGGTGCAGACTGAACAAACAGGCTTTCTCCAAGACTACACTTTCTAAAGATATTTTCTTCATGAGACAAAAAATGGCTAAAACTGAATGTGCTACCGTTCTTGTGGGTGGGCATACCAAAGGAGCCAACAATATATGTTTATTCACTTTTGAAGTAAAAATGATGAAGTCAGGGCCCAGATTTAAGAGGGCTTAGCGCCACTTTAGCACCGCCCTTGCATCATTCTTTTTACGCTAAGGTGGCCTTTTCCCTGCACCATATTTACAAAGTGGCATAATGCATGCATTGTGCCACCTTGTAATCCTTTGCACTACATTATGCATGTGCCATACATAATGTTTGCAAAGGGGGTGTTCCCTGGTTAGGGGCAGCCAAAAAAATGTTGCAAAGAAATCTAAGAGATTTTTTGCATCATTTTTTCTGGCACTTGGCGTTAAAAGGGGGCACACCATTGCAAAAGTTTGGCGCTAACCCTGAACAGTACATGAACAGCGTCAAAAACTTTGACACTATTTCCCCCTACCCTGTGTCCATGGTGTGCCGTATCTTCGATACAGCGCATACATAGTGGCTATAGGAGAGTGCTAAGGGGCACAAGGAAAGTTCCTTAAATGTGCCCCTAGGTTTGGTACAAAATGTATTCCCCCATTCTTTTAGTTAGTGCAAAATCAGCCAACTTATTTTTTTAGGTCTCGTAGAGACATGTAGGGGGTCATTATGACCCTGGCGGGCGGCGGTAAGACAGCCAAGAGGCTGGCGGTCTAATTTTTGCAATTATGACCATGGCGGTTGCCGCCATGGTCATCCGCCGCTTCTCTGTTCCGCCCTCCAGGGCGGAGACGACCGCTGGGCTGGAGACCTGGGTCTCCAGCCCGGTGGTCGTCACTATACCGCTGGCGGTATTTGGACCCGGCTGCCCGCCATGGATTTCATGCGGTTTGGAACCGCCATGAAATACATGGCGGTAAGCACTATCAGTGCCAGGTAATTCCTTCCCTGGCACTGATAGGGGTCTCCCCACTCCCCACCCCCTCCCGACTCCCTCCCCTACCCCCCCACCAGCCCTGCCACCACCCAAAGGTGGCAGGACCCCCCTCCCCACCCCGACCCCCAACATCACGTCACTCATTCACACACAACACGCATGCAGGCACCACCAACACACATACACGGACACACACCAACATACATGCCAACATCCACACACACAGTCAGACACGCACACCCACATTCAAACATACACGCACACATCCATAAAGACATACCTACAGACATACACGCACTCATTCCCAAACACACAACACCCCTGCAAGCATACACGCACTCACACACGCCCTCTACATACACACACGCACACCCCCATGCACGCACACAACACACAATAACCCCTCAACCTCCTCCCCTAACGGACGATCGACTTACCTGGTCCATTGATCCTCCGGGAGGGGACGGGATCCATGGGGGCTGCTCCACCGACACTGGCGGTGTTCTGTTGACGTGGCGGTGGAGGTGGAGCAACCTCCACTTCCCCGCCGACCACCAGTAACAGTCATAATACGCCGAGCGGAAAACCGCCACCACTGGCGGTCTTTAGCACGGCGGTCCCTCGGTGGTCTTGAGAAAAGACCGCCGAGGTCAAAATGACCCCCGTAGTGTTCTATCTGTGGGCTTCAACCCGCCAATAGGCTTTCCATTTGTTCACTCCCTCATCACTCTGAAATCCTTTGTTCCCATTTGTCTAGGTCATTAATGCGCTATGACTCTCCTGTGTTACGCCTTTCCCCCTGAGCAGGGACCATTTACATGTAAATTCCTACCTCTCACATTTTGCAAAATACTTTTTTATTTGACTCTGAGCACTTCATATGAGTGCTCATATTTTCAGTTCACGCACTCCGTCCTCCGTGTCCTTTTTCTAGTACTTTTACTTTTAATTAGTCTCTTCACACATTTCCTATGCCATAGCATTCTTTCAATAATGTTTGCTTAGGAACAGAACATTTGTTTTTGGTTTAACAGGGAAATTACATGATTTACCCAAGATCACAGGATGTTGTGAAGACCCAGAAACTCGAACCTGGTTTCCTTTTACTATTTATGTTTTCCTTGCTATGACTGGTGTGAAATTCACCTTCCGCAACTGTATCCTCACTCCTGTTTCTAAAGCCCCTCTCCATTTTCTTACTCGTTTTCAGCCCAGAAACTCCTTTGCGCCCCCGTGGCTGCCTGCTGTGGGGATGTGTTTGCAGACTAAGCACCCCATTGCTGACTTCAGCAGACTTCCCATCTCCCAGTCTTTTGCTACTTGGTCCCACCTCCAACCTGCGTGTGCACCATCCGGGGGTAGCTGGGACTAGTTACCGCGAGATGGAAATGAAAAAAGAGTGGCGTGCAGCCTACTCCTGAGCAGAGCAAGGGTTGGCCTCCCAGCTTTTAATATTTTGCACTTGCTGCAATGGCTTTGCGATAGAACCATCATTGTTTTCCAATATAGTCTTTTCATATTTATTGGCTATCCAATGCAGAAAAGCTAGTGAGCTCTGCCCCAACTGCGTATCCAAAGGTTACTGCAACATGTGCTTTAGCCCACTGAGCTATCACGCCAGCAGTAGCACTGACCCATGGGCTCAGGATAGTGTTCGTGCTCATTGAGATGTGCTACTGATGAAGAAAGATGATTTGTAATATGATAAGATTCCATGAGACTGTGCCCACACACAGCGCCTAGTGCCAACCCTGGGGCCAGGGCTGCCACACAGCTTGCTCGTCCTAGCATGCCTGCAGCTTGGGCACCGAGACTCTAGTTGGCTAGACCATCGATTGAAATCTCTCTCTCTTGCTGTGGGCTCGGACACCGTGCTGCAGGCTGGCTGACAGATCCTCACTCTGGCACACACGGTGTTTAGAGGTACCACCGTGCAGGTATTGCTGGGATATGCTGAATCTGCATATAATCTGGTGGGCTGTCAGGTGCACTCACACTTCTGAGCACGAACACTCCTTGCCTAATTAGCTGACAGCTATTTTTTGTGTCTGAAACCACATTTAGCCAGCCCTGGCAGAGGAGGATAGGATGGCCTCTCCTCTGTATTATTGGTTAGAGCCCCGGTTGCACCGTACAGTTCAGTACACACAAATGCAGGTATAAAAGACATGGTGAAATAAGCACACTCAGTCGTGAGCGCTGACTATGGAATGCAGTCAGTCTGTCTGGAGTGTTTTGTTGCTGCCAGTTGTGTAGGTTTTCCTTGACCCAAGGCGTGTGTCGCCTCGCCCCATAGTTAAACTGAGGGTTTACTTTCATGTTTTAGGTCTCGGCTAGACAGCGGGCACATACATCCACTTCACTCCATAATACATGGCTAAAAGACATTGACATTCACAAAGCCAATAGCTCTCGAATTGACAAGACCAATTGGCATTGCCAATGCTTGTTTAAATCAGCAAACGCTATCAATCGATACGGCTTTTCTTTGTTAATGGATTGCAATACCCCATAATAATCTTTGTCGAATAGTTTATGTAATAATCTATTCACAGAGGTACAGTAGAGATGCACTTGTTTTACTTTGGAATTTGTAGAAAGTTTATGTAATCTGGCCTAAATGGGTGAGCATTGTTGTATGCGACTCCGGAGATATAGAACGTATTTTTAAATTACCAGAGTTGTATTCCCACTGCTTTATTTTCCCACTTCATCAAGCTGTCAGTTCTTTTCTTCAAGTGCTAGGACAGATAGTGGTTTGTGACCTGATGATTTACGAGTAATCTTCATTACTTCAATTACCCTTCCTCATCCCAGTAGAAAGTGAGGTGTGGTACCCACCACAAAACACCATGTGACCTTGTTTAATCTGTGTCCCTGTCTGCTAAAGAAAGAGACTAAGACAAGTTAAAATTGTTTCCCATAATGAAGAGAGGCACTAGAGAAGACACATGACCTAGGTAAGACTCCAGGAAGTGGGCCAGAATGACAGAAGGCTAGCATGGAAGACTGAAGCAAACTGCAGCAACACCCCCAGACCCACCACAGGGGACTAAGCAGCAATACTACAGAACAAGGAAAGTATTAACAGTCAAACTTTGTGCTTGATCACCCTAAGGCATGAAATGTACATGGGAATGCTACAATAAGGAATGCTCAAGACAACCAAGATGCAGGAGATCACAATAAGCATAGAAATCAATCCAGAAAACACCAGAAGCAAACAGCACAAACCAGCTAGAAGAAGGGAATCACTGCGACAGTCCAAGAGATAGACACCTCGAGAAGAGACCAAAGGCACACTGAGGCACAACCACAAAGACCACAGCAAAGCTAAAAAGAATATCCAGGCAGGGGTGGTTCCTTCGCAATGGCGAAGGAGCGTTGCCCCCCTGGCTAAGCCAGGAGCTGAACGATAAAACAATATTTAATTATTATTTGATCTTTCAGCTGCTGACTCAGTCAGCAGCATGTGAAGGGAGGGGCGGGCTGTGAGGTGGAAGGGGAGGGGAGGAGAGAGTGCTCCTAAGTGCACATGTGTGTCTCAGGCAGATCAAGCACACACACACAGTTAGGTTTCTCCAGCCCAGCGTGTTGAATACCCAGCTGGAGAAACTCACAGACCCCAGGGTTGTGTCTGATTGGCAGTACAAGATGCTCAGACCAATCCTGATGCTGCTTTCATGCTAGATTTAGCATGAATGCAGAGCCAGGATTGCTGGGGAGCCTGTGCTGGTGTCCGAGTGAATGCTGGGACACCTGAAGAGGATCGTGACAGAAGGTGTCGGCGATGATTGGAAGAGGTACATTTTTTTAAATGATTTTTTATCCCAAAAAACCCTATCCCCTTCCCTCCCCCATGCCCGCCCTTTCCCTTGAGATTTTCAGCAGCCACTGCTGTATCCAGGCTAACAAAGCCAGTGCAAAATAGAGAATAAACAAAGACTGATCCAAGGAGCCAAACTCCATCAAGACACAAGAGGGGAAATGAATCTGAAAACGCCGCCACAATACCCTACAAGAAAACAAAAAGGTACAAGAACACAATACCAGCCCCTACCAAAATGAGATGAGAAAACAGGCCTACTGATGACTACTGCAAACAGAAAATGAGGACAATCAAAAGCCACTCTCCGAACCACACCACCCAAGGACAAGAGTCAAGTCAAACCCGGGTGACTTGAGACTGAGCACTGGCGCAACTATGACACTTAGGGGCATATTTATACTCTGTTTGCGCCGGATTTGCGTAGTTTTTTTTGACGCAAATCCGACGCAAAGCTAACTCCATATTTATACTTTGGCGTTAGACCCGTCTAGCGCCAAAGATCTTGGAGTTTGCGTCATTTTTTTGCGTGGACACCTACCTTGCGTTAATGATATGCAAGGTAGGCGTTCCCTTCTAAAAAATGACTCTAAGGCATGTGCGCCTTATTTAAACTCCCGTGCAAAAATGACGCACAGGAGTGGGCGGGTCAAAAAAAATGACGTCCAGCCGCTTTTGCCTCATTTTTGAACGCCTGGTCAGGGCAGGCGTTAAGGGACCTGTGGGCTCGGAAGGAGCCCAGAGGTGCCCTCCCATGCCCCCAGGGTCACGCCCTGCCACCCTTGCCCACCCCAGGAGGACGCCCAAGGATGGAGGGACCCATCCCAGGGAACTTAAGGTAAGTTCAGGTAAGTAATTTTTTGGGGTTTTTTTTGTGGCATAGGGGGGCCTGATTTGTGCCCCCCTACATGCCACTATGCCCAATGACCATGCCCAGGGGACATAAGTCCCCTGGGCATGGCCATTGGGCAAGGGGGCATGACTCCTGTCTGTGCTAAGACAGGAGTCATTTCAATGGGGGTTGGGCGTAAAAATAAATGGCGCAATTCAGGTTGAGGCTAACATTTTGCCTCAGACCTGACTTGCCCCATTTTTTGACGCCCAAGCTCCATTTTCCCCTACGCCGGCGCTGCCTGGTGTGAGTCATTTGTTTTGACGCACACCAGTCAGCTCCGCTGGCTAACGTCATTCAATAAATAAGGCGCCTGCATGGCGCTTTGGAATGGCGTTAGCCGGCGTTAATATTTTTGACGCACAACTGCGTTGGCGCAGTTGTGCGTCAAAAAGTATAAATATGGCCCTTACATTCCATGGAGAGCAGCCAGGAAATCTCACGTTCCCAGAGTCCAGCCAGTAAATACTCAGTATCGGTAATCTATGTATGACAGTGCACCAATGTCAGAAGTCAGCCAAACCCCACAACTAAATGGAGAGGCCTGAGTTCCCAGCCAAACAGAGGCAAAAGTGGGCACTACACACCCGTAACTTGAAGCCTAGCAGGGAGCATAAATGGGCATGCATATTCTTTGCACCTGCAGTCTGACCTAAAATATCTCGCATAAAGGGCATGATGTACATAGACTTCAGTTTGCGATTTCCTAATATCGAACTTTTGCGATTAGCTGTTAGGAAATCGCAAACAACTATGTACAACAGTGTGTTTCACACTGTTTGCAATTCCCAGTGGGTTGCCATTGACCTACCTCATTAATATTCATGTTTATGTTGTGCAATAACCGAAGGCTCAGGTACTGTGGCTTCAAATCCATCCCTTTTTATGTGTCTATGAGGAAAGGCTCTCTTCTGGCACTTCATCCAGCCTGCCAACTTCCTCAAGTGACTTTTCTTGCTGTCTCTAGTCATCATTTTTGTGTATGTATTTTTATTAAATTCCATTCAATGGTACATTATAACAAACATCACAGAATTCAGCACTCTCCTTCAGGAGCTGCCCTCATGTCTCCTCTTTCTTAAGTATTACACATTGGAGAGTCCTGTCCACCTACCAATACATCTATATACCTATCAAAGTACGTTGTGTTTATGGTATCTCTATGTGCATCCAATCAGGACACACATCATTTGTTTGTCTAAGTCTCTTGCTGTTTGTCATTATGTGATTCATCTTGTCATTTCTACTCAGTCAGTATTACTTCTCAAACCACAGCTCCTGTTGCTGTGCTGCTTTGGCATTGAAGTTGCTTTCTTACTCCACCTTTCACAGTCAGCCATCTAATCAAATCTGCCTCCCATATTTCATACTCAGGTATTTTTCAAGTCTTCTAGAGTAGTAGTATCCTCCTTTTTGCCTGAACTATTCCTAGTTCCATCACTTTAGATACTACTTTTGTTGATCTGTTACGAGACACTACATTCAACAGGCATAATTTAATAAGTGACTGTAGACGTCTGGCCGTCAAATGCATTAGTTTACTCTGTGTATTGTGCACTTGGGACAGCTGCTGGTGTTATTGGGGCCACTCCTATGCATTACCTGAGGTAACATATGTTCTGTGTACATTCCTGTGGTGGATCTGTTTAACTGTTGCATTCCTGCTCACTTTGTTTTTTTACTATTTATGAATATCCTGCTCCATATTGTTTTCACTATTTTATCATCATTGTCCACTTTCCAAACCCCTTTAAATTCAATCTGTCTTTTGCAGTCTGATAGGAAGCATGCATGGTAGAACCTGGATATCAGTTTCACTCCCTATGCCCTGCTAACACAAGACATTAGGCCAGATTTAAAAGGCCCAATTGACAGTGCCGCTCTGCGGCAGTTTTGAAATGCAGGGCTGAGCTGTATTTACAAAAATACGGCGCACCCCTGTGTTTCCCCTAGCGCTGGCGCAAAATTTAGCTGCCAGAACCAGCCAGGCATCCTTACACCAAAGTTCCAGGGTGTCTGCATTGAAGGGAATGATTGTTTATATGCAGGAAGGGACACCTTTTTGTACAAAAACAGTCATCCATGGCGTTTTGCTTTTTTCTATGTGTGCTGCTGAATACAGCACATATGGACAAAGCAAAAACGATGAGAAATAAAAGTATTTCTCCTCCTTGCGCCATGCTAATGCCACCCCTGGGGTGGCGTTAGCTTTTGGTGCTGCCACAGATCTAAGATTTTTTTTTTAATCTGGGGCAATGACAAAAGTAGTGGGTGTTGTGGTGGAGCACCCACAGCAACACCCATTGCATGCCTCTTTGCCGTAGGAAACTGCATCGGAGGGGCCCCTATATACAAGACAGCATCAAGCCACAAAAAGTGGCTTGTCGCCACCTTGTAAATATGGCACAATGCACAGTGCCACCGAAGCGTCACAAAAAGTGACGCTAGAGGCTTGTAAATATGCCCCATTGTTTAAAAACCAAACAGACACATTAATGGATACCAATCACCACCGACACTACATGGGCTATAGTGCCTAGCTCTTGCTGTTTTGTACCCTCCAGATCAAGCCCACTATAAGAGTTACCACCAGTCTCTGAAACTGATATTAGTAACATCCTGACCTATTTCAAGACATTGCTCCCTCCTTGGAATGTCTCCAATAACAAAGGCAGCCTCATCCTCTCAGCTCCGACACACAGATAATCAGCAGCGTTGTTAATTCTTCCTTCTCCAGAGAGTAATTACTCTTGATCTCTACACGTGCCAGATGTGCTTCCACCTGGAAATGGATGCAAATGACTGCATAAGTGACGTTCACTCAGGCTTTAGAATTTGAAGGGGCACTGAGACTACATTATTTGCACTAATTGTTTTTGATGTATCAATTGATTTGAGAAATTGTCCATTGCATTCCGATGGATCACATTATAGTTCATTTTTGTTCTGTGGTCTGAGAATTGATTATGGACTGGATCTGTTTTAGCGATGCATTGTCAATTTCTTTTGTTATTTTTCAATGTTTACAGGCTAAAATTCATAAAGTTCTCGTAGATCATACTGTTGATGATGCTGATATGCTCTTGATGGATAACCATATCCTCTAATTGACTCTCATTATCGAACTTGGGGACTAAATTAATTCTAGAATTAATGTATTTTGGAAAGTGCATTTATTTTTATAATCCTCTTCCAGTGCTAACAATGGAGTTAATTCACCCATTGGTCTTTCTCATCAAAATGAATATCCTCCTATTTATCCTAGTAGGTGCTGGCTCCAGATTTCAATTTTATTTGTACTATTTGTCCATTGTTCTACTGTGTCCTTATTGATAAATACGTTGTGCCTTCTAATGGGCTATCTCTCTTTAAATGTGAATTGATCCAAACTTGTCACCATGATTGTTAAACACTTGTCCCACTGACTTCCAAAGAATACCACTGACCACTAATTAATTCAGATTCCAATCTATTTATTCATTTGTTCTATGAACTACAGATCCTTCATTAGTTCTGCCCAAATTATGCTATAAGAATAAGTAGATCTTCATCCTGATTAAGCAAAGATAAACTGCTGGCCAGCATTCAATACACAGCGAACAACCTGCAGCCTCTACCTGACCCTTCCACTGTTCGTTATGGGTTCAAAGTGAGGCTTGCCGACCTCACCCCACCTTGTGATGAGCTGTGAATTGGTGGGGTGTCATAGCACCACTGTTTGATTGATACTCAGCCCCTGGTGCTACAGGGATGCAGACAGGGCTGGAGGTGGGCATGGGCAGTGTGGGCAGCTGCCCAGGACCATGCTTCTGCTAACAACTAAGAAGCCCGTACCACCTTTTGAAATGGCATCGTGTTAAGAGAGCCAGGAAAAACAGTGGTGCAGTGCTGCGAGGCCCAAGGGAGGAGACCTTGTCCTGTGGGCTTCACATTCATGGGCTGAAAGAGCTTCAGAAATCTAATCACTGAATCTACATGATAACAGCGATTAGACGTGTACTTGAAGTTAGGCTGACCACCT
Organism: Pleurodeles waltl; assembly: GCF_031143425.1. Lineage (NCBI taxonomy): Eukaryota > Metazoa > Chordata > Amphibia > Caudata > Salamandridae > Pleurodeles > Pleurodeles waltl. The sequence continues at coordinate 1,187,516,851 of NC_090440.1, read as the reverse complement.
GGTATGGAGGCAAATGCTGGACAGGACTAAAAACAATTCAGGACAAAAGGTCAAAATTCAGGTCAAAATGTCAATTGTACAGAGACATCCATGGAGAAGGCACACCCCCACTACTTTATCAGTGCGTTTATCTACTATTTTCTACGTAACACTATGGTCTTTTTGTGATTGTCTCTAGGTATGCTACATTCAGATGGCACATTATGTCCTTGTTCAATAGCAAATAAAGGCCCTTTAGCACGTTGTCTTGGGCTTCCGCTAATCCAAATTTACCGAATCTTTCTTGGAGAGAAAGCAACAGCAGTACAGTTTAAGAAGCTTTAAGGTAAGCAACCTTCTGCTAGTTTAGACAAGTTGAACAAAAACATTTGGTTCACCTCAACCTTCAATGGGCTTTAAACCTAAAAAAAAGATATTGCGGCAGAGCAGATATTGTGGGTGAGAGTCTCACACCTAACGTCAGGATGTGAGTTACCCACAACTTGTTTATAGTCTCCCAGAAATAGAGTGTGGATCCAGGACTCCAGAACTTGAAGCCTGATCTACAAATCAAAGGGAATTAAAGAGGAGGATGAAACTGACATAAGATGGGAGATCCACAGCAATTGATTCACAGAGTTGTTGCTAAGAACTGAATAAATTAGAGAAGAACAATGTGGGACATTTCCTAAAATGAGACAAGATGGACCTGCCATGTATCGAAAAGTATTGCATAGCTGGGGGGTTGTCTCAACAAAGAGGAGAGAAACAGAAGAGGCACTTTCAAGTGGTTGAACAAGCAGCACCCACCCAACCTGCCAAACTCTGCTTGTGCAATGGTGCACTGGCCATGCTTGTGAAGGGTACGCGGTGGCCGGACCCTTTGGAAGGCAGTGCCCTGGGCAATTACCCACTCTGTCTATGTCTGAAAATGGTTCTGCAGTAGAGCAAGGGCGGAATCAGTTACCTGCCTCAACCCTAAGTGCCAAAATACACGTAGATTCTTCACAATATTTGGAATGTAAATTACATAAGCAAAATGTAAGAACATGATAAAGATTTTAAGATGCAAGTAGTATTTCTTTAACATATGGTGCTGTTTTCCCTTTTACATAAGTTAGACCCCAGAATGAATTAGGAATCAATTACCTTTAAATACCCAGGGATTACTAGCTACTAATCCCCCACTGATTTCCACAATGGAAATCTGGGCAGAGTGACATGGTCCCTGTAAGCCCAGTTTCATTTTTGGTCTTCTCATTTGCTTTCAGTAATGGGCTGTCTGGCACTAGTGAGGATGGCGGTGCTACCACGGGTATGGTATCATTTTGCAAACATTCCCTTGCTCATCCCTCATTCCTTCTTCAACCATGTCTGATTTGGGAGCCGGGGTACGGCCAGTTAGCCTTTTCCACTTTAAAACTACGTGTGACTGTGGGTGGATTAGCCCTTCCAGACATAAAACGCTATTATCTAGCTGTGTAGCTCCAATGGGTGGCTTGGTGGCTGTCTGGCCACCCCTACATGAGATGGGATTTACCCTAAAAGACCTCAAGGGAGGCTGACTACACCACTCATTGTTTTCTAATAACCATTCTGCCCAACCCTGGGTTATTCCTCACAACTTTCTCTTGCCTTAGTAGAACCTGTAAACACACTAACATGAAGAAACCCTATGGTCCTACACTGCCTTTGCTAGATGTCCCCACTCACACAGGACAGGTTTGCTCAAGGCAACTCTATTAGTGACATGCCACAGACCTCTCAAATTTAAGGGATTTGTTTGTTGATGGTGAGCTACTAGATTTCCAAACCCTTACGGTGGAGTGCAGTCTTTGTCTGCGTCAATTCCTTACTTATGAACACCTTAAACAGTCATTAAATGCCCTATTTCATGTCCACCACCTAGCATCAACACCACATGAGGTGTTCCAGATGCTCTCCTCCATAGGAATGGTGGCAAACTTGTAAGATGGGTGTACAGAGCATTCCTGCAACATGGGGACCACTCCAAGGCTTCTCTCCATTCTACCTGGGAGGCTGACCTGGCCAAATCACTGCACAATGCAGACTGGGCTAAAAATTTGAATATCCCAATTAAGTATCCTGCAGCTCCTGTTTTAAGGATAATAATATTCTGAACTGAGTCTACCTTACACCTGCCTGAACTAACAAAATTCACCAGGGAGTTGCAGCTGCATGTCTTTAATGTATGCAATTAAATGCCAATTTGCTTCATACGCTCCAGTCGTGCCCTAGACTCCTTTCATAGTGACAGAGAGTTATCAAAGTGTTGTCAACCACGATGGGCTGTGTCGTAATGAATTCCCAGAAGTGGTCCTATTGGGTGTAATCCCCCACTCTAAGTTCAAGAAACCCTCCACCAAGTTCCTCAGCCTGGCTCGTTTTCTAGCAAAACGTAATATTACACTGCACTGGAAGGATTTACTTACTCTGACTATTGCAAGTTGGACCAAGGTCTCACTCACTTGGTTTTGATCTGAGAGCTCCTTGTAACACAGGGCAGAATGAGCTGGTCTGAGAAAATATTTTATTACACAGACATGGGATATTTTGGTTGAGGACTATAAAGACTGCACCAAGGATGATAACTCTTCCCCTATAAACCATCCATGACACATACACTCTTGGTTTCTATTTACTCCTTGTTCTTGCCAGATCAAGACAACTACACAAGGCAGTGGTCTAAGGGCACCTATCTCTGACACATTGTTGCAATTTCCCCACTAGGACACTTTCTTCTAAGCACTACAGGGTTCATTGCTTTGCTTCCTTATACTGATAGTTAATGCAGTGGTGATTGGACAGGGGATGGGATTGGACAGCTTATTAGGGGTCTGTTTGTTACAAATATTTTTTTTTAAACCGTGCAAACTACTCTACGTATGTATGTAGCCCAGCACTGTTCTTTTGTAAATGTACGATGGAATCTTTTGCTACATACCTGTTACTAGCATGCTTTGTAACCTCTTTTGGCATGCAACAATAAAATCTTTAAAAACATATGGTAGTGTTTCAGTTTAGTACATTAGATCATAACATTCCATTGGCGTTAATTTGAAGTGAAAGTTTCTAAACATAAACTTTAAAACATTCATTAACCCTCCTTCTTGACAAATCCATGAAGGAACAAAGTGAACCAATGATCAGGTTTACATCATGGCCAATATTATTTTTATGGATGGTGGAACATTACAGGCTTTATAAAACATAGAAATAATCTTTTTGCACACAGTCCATCTTAAATTGAATAACTTGAAAGTGCTCTCAAATGTCACTATATGTAATGGTAAATTAGACACATGAAGTAAATTGATTTGACTTGGATCACACAACTTAGTCATGCTTGGAATCGCCGATTTGAATCCAGGCTTCCTTGTCACCCCTAGTGCACTTAAGCCACTTGCTAAAGTAATGCCCTTTTCTCAATCCCTACTAAAACCAGAAGTCAGTTTTTGTACAATTCTGTAAGATGATTAGTTCACTATGTTAAAAACCTACAGATCACAGGATAATCTGACATAATTTCTAAAAAAGAAAAAGAAACATAAAGAAGGTAAGTGAAGGCAGGACACCATACGCTAATATCACAGTTTTTTTCAACATTTTAGGGCAGATATATCAAGCTTTTGCGTTGCCCTCCTGCCACGTAAGGCGACACAGGATGATGCAAAACCTAGGATGAGATTTACCATGCCACACAGAGGCGCCTTACTTGATTTGGTAAATCTGTTGTAACTTAACGCAGCACAAGTCAGTGTCTTACGTTACACTACTCCCGGAAAGCATTACATGGGTGCAGCTTGGGTGTTCCCACGCATCTAGCCATGTATTCTAAGGATTCTCAGATTTACCAATACTGGTAGACATGGGAATGCATTGGAATTGTATGCTTTCCGGGGGAGACACAACAAGTAGAAATATCTTTATTTCTCCTTGTTGTTTCCTTTGCAGCACACTCAGAAAGAGAAAAATGCCTCTAAGGATTGTTTTTGTGTAAGAAGGTGTCCAGTCCAGCACCAAAAACAATCCTGCCTGTAACACAGGCACCCTTCCACCATGGCACAAAGGTGCCTGCATTGGTTCTGGGCTTCAGATTGTGGACAAGCACAGGCAGAGGACAGCAATGCACTACATCTTTAAAGATATGTCACATTTCATGTTAAAAAATATTGTGCATTCCTGCCCTTTCCCTTTTACACAGCACAAGTTGTCTTCCTGCATTGCATTTTTTTTTTTTTAATCTGACCATACATACCTATTCCTGTAAGACTTGAAACAACTTTATGATATAGTGATTTTATTTAAGAAGAACAGTCCTTTTAAGGGTTCTTATTGTTTTTAAATATTCCTTTGTTGTTTTTATTGTTTTTTAGGTATTCCTTTGTTGTTCCTCCACCCTCCCCCACATCCCACTTTTCTTCACTGCCCCCGGCCGTTTTCAGTGCTGGGGACCAGTATGGTGACAAGTACCTATGCGATCTTGGTTGGTGGTATAGTTGTTGGACTGGGGCTTTGTATATAATGAGCCTCCAGCTGTGGATGTGCAGCGGACGTGCGCAGTGAGTGCATTGCAGGCATGTCTGCACACGAATTGCACCTTGGCCAGGACCCGTGCCTGCTCTCTACCCCAGGAATATTCTAGGGACCTGCTTCTCTACCTTGGGAATCTGGGTAAGCATCCTCTATGCAGTATGGTTAATTTTGGGCATACCAGTGAGGACTTTCAGTGCAATAATTGCAATTTTACATGTAAATTGAAACCGCATACAGATACAGTAGTTAAGAATGAATACCTCTCATACCACACCGGTATGGAATCAAAAGACAAGAGCTGAAAACTGAAATGTTTTTTAATTAACACTTGCTCTGCGTTCAAACATAGATATGAGCTCTAAGAGCTTTTGGATGCTTATGCCCTGGACATAGCCTTTTTAACTGGACTGGAAAAAAGCATAAATTCTCCCTTTGTTAAAAAAATCCTCATCAAACCCAAATGAAGTACAAAGTTATCGTCCCATCTCTCATCTTCATATGCCAGCTAAGATTCCAGAGAGGCCATTGAATACTGCACTCTGAGTATCTAGATCACTCCGGGATTCTGGATAGAGCCCAGTTTAGATTTAGATAGGGCCACAGTATCGAGTCCTCTTTGCTAGTGGCCATGGAGGAGATTTGCTACATTAAAGATAGCGGAGGAAAGGTTGCATTGATCCTTTATCTGCAGCGTTCGATGATGCTGTCCTGAGAGAGCTCCTCGTTGAGATAGAGGTTGGTGGCTCAGCCTATAATCTTCTCTGCTTAGGGAGAAGCTGGATATGTGTGGTGATTTAAATTCCTGCTCCTTCTCTCTGCCCTAAAGGGTAACGCAAGGGTCATCTCTAAGCCCAATGCTATTCAATATTTATGTGGCTTCTATAGCCAAGATGATCAGATCACATGGGTAGTCAACCATCTCTTATGCCAATGACATTCAGATTGTAGTGTCAAATGCAAGTGTTGTCGAAGAGGTGGCAAAACGTTTTAAGTACTGTATGGGGAAATTGCAATTAACGCCTATGGGGGCTGCAGAGCATTCTTTACAATTGCATATTTAACCATGTGCACATATTTGAAAATCTTTTAGAAAGTAGGCTCCTGTGACGAGAAGGCTTGTTTCTTGTATATCTGTCTCTCTCTCTCCTTTGGGAACACAACACAGGAGGCTTCATCTGAGGAATTCTCATTTATCTTGTCCTTTAGTTGAAAGGCTAAAATGATGGACAAATGTCATCTGTTTCATTCATGGACAACAGGCACTGGGACAAAATTACGGACAGTCCATGAAAATTAGGGCCGGGTGGACACCCTTCTTGAAGTGTCTTTAGGTGTGAGGTGAGCCCTGCCCCTCCCTGGATGAAAACCAGGGTGGCCTGCAGGGCTCTCAACAAAAGAAATAATCATGCCCCATCCCCAATGGACACTACTCACTTTGGATGGAGGAAAGGGAACTGGAGAAGGTGTCATCAAAATTCAACAAGCATTGGTAAATGCAATAAGTTTAGCCTTTCGGATTCATAATAAGAGGTGTGGGAGCAGTGTATGAGTGCAGGAAGAGTGATATGAGTGCTCTCTCTGCATGGTGAGTGGTGCATGAATGAAGGTTATTAAGTGTCTCAATGCAGAGTGAAGGTGCCTCAATGCATGGTGACTGACATGTTCAGTGTAGAACAAAATTCTTCATTAAATAGGCAATAACTTAAAAGGACAAATGGAGTTTCGATGTCTCCAAGAGCATTTCTTCTTCATGTATAGCAGTACCTAGACCCAAAGGTACTGGAGTGGTTTACATGAGCAGTAGGTTCATTGCACCTTGTTTCCAAGCCCATTTTCAACTTTGCACTCTTATCTTCTGTAGTCTGAAAAAATGGTATAACTATTGTAGAGTGCTTCTGTTTGGAATGAGTCATTGGGTGTCATAATGGTGTTCTGTGCACGTGTGAAAAACATTTTGGAATGTGCAGAAATAACACAAGTCTTCGTGTGCCAAAAGAGTGGGGAAACAATGTCAGTGAGCACAGGCCTGGGTGTATGAAGTTCTCAGTATGTCTGTGTGTTGGAAAATGGATTATTAGTAAGGGCAGGTAAGTACCTACACTCAGCAATAGGCCACTAACCTCCACTTAGGTCCAGTTAGGTCTCAGTAAATTAAACCCAGCTCAGCCCTTGGTAGCTTGGCAACGAGCGTCAAGTCTTAACTTAGGAGACAGAGTGTAAAGCATTCAAATATCAAAAAACAGTAATTAAATAAAACACAAGAAACAGTTTAAAAATCCAAAACTAATTCATCAAAATAGAATATATTTTTATCTTTAAAATGACACAAAAACGAATAAAATCGGATAAGGGGAACCGGAGATATGAATTTTTAAAGAATTATTGTTTTCTAGCGCCTAGAACCAAAAAGCGCCAATCTGGTCATCTGGTCTCACCTCGACCGGGGCAAAGTCAAAGTTTAAGGCCGACCGCGATGGAGCCCGGCTACAGCCCTCGGGAGGCCTCGGTCAAAAGTTTACCTTCGGACTTAGTCGTTTTTCTGAAGATTTTCTTCAGCGGGAGGAACCTGCCAGTCCAATCCAACCTCCTAGAACTCTTCTTCGGATACGCATCGCAGGAGCCCTCGGTGGAGATTTTCACTAGTCGTTTATTCGAGGTGAAAATCCTTCGACCGGGGCAAACCTGGATCTTGATCCGACGTCCTTGGAGCCCTCCTCAGATACACTGGCTGGGAGGTCCCGATCAACTTCCTACATTCGGACATGTGGCCAGGTGTATCATCACGGCCCTTTGCGATTCGGAAATAGCGATTTTTAAGAAATCGCTATTTCCGACTCGCAAAGTGCCATGTATCACATTTGTGAATCAGTCATAGCGATTTCTTAAAAATCACAAATACTATTACCGATTCGCAAATTGCGATACCAGCCCCATTCACACCTATGGGCCTGTTGGCCCATATCTGCGAATTTTTTGCATTTACAAAATTGTGATTTCTGAACCAGAAATCGCAATTTTGGAAATGCAAAACCCCAGGGTGCTGGGGGGCTAAGGCCCCCTCTGCTGCACCCCAAAAGTTTTTTGGGGAACATGTAAGGTGCACACATGCCAAAAGGGCATGTGTGCTTTACATGTACAATTTAAAAATGAATTTTAAATGCATTTTTACATTTTGCACATGGTTACCACCAAGTTCAACTTGGTGGTAATTAGCGATTCCTAAATGCCAAAATCGCACTTAGGAATGGCTTCATACATGTGCTAAGAAATTGCAAATAAGGAATCCTTATTTGTGATTTCTAATTTAGAGAGTCGCAATTTCCGACTCTCTAAACAGGGTCGCAATTTTAAGGAATCGCTATTTTAGCGATTCCTTAAAATTGCGTTCAGAATGTATTTCATACATGCTGAAATGGCATTTCGCATTCGCAAACGGGCGTTCGCACCGTTTGCGAATGCAAAATGCTTTCAGACATCTGGCCCCTAGTCTCTTTTTTGGAGATTTTCTTCACCGGGACGAACCTGCAAGTCAGGCCGGCTAGAGTTACCGCGGCGGGTCGGTCCTTCTAATGAGCTTTTTTTCAAAACTTCTCCAAACTTCTGGATCTTCTTCCAGATGTTCTTTTAAGGCTCTTCTGAGGTCCACAGCTCATCCCAAGGTTCCAGAAGCTCTGAGATGCTCCTTGAGGGTGTGGACTACAACTCCCAGAATGCACCTGGCGCGAACTCCTTTTTGGCCACTGGGCAGTGGTCAGCTGGTCGGTTTCTTCAGGAGTTGGTGCAGGAGACTCTGGTTAGCAATTTTTCACCTGTAGCTAACAGGGAGTCCCTCCTTGAACCAGTTGAAGCCAGGCAAAGTCCTTCTTGTGGTGAAGCCCAAGTGTGCAGCTGGTGCAGTCCTTCAGAGTGGAGGGTCCAGGTGCAGGCCAGGGGTCCAGCAGGGCAGTCCTTCTTCTTCTGTAGTTCTTCCTGGTGGGAATCTGGTAGGGAACTGAGGTGTGGGTGCAGGTCTGCCAGTTTTATCACTGCTCCTGGGTGAAAAACAGGGGGGTCCTGGTTCTCCAAATCAGGTGCAGGCTCCTTCCCCCTGTAATGACCACTTCCTGGGAAGTGTGGCAAAAATCAATCCCAGGGAGCAATATTCCTCAAAAATCCATCATGGCTGAAAGTGATTTTTGGAGGTTACATGTGGCTGAGCCCACCCACTGGTGTGGCTTGAAATCCTAAACACACCCCTCTCCTAATCAATTCAAGGGGCACCTAATTGTCTGGGTTTGCAGGATGTGAGGATGTAGCTGAGTTTCTCCAAATGTCCTTCGCTGCCTTTGAAGACTAGTTTGGCAGCCATCCCCCTTCCTGCTTCACCATCTGCTGAGGGGAGACCTCTTCCCCCAGGCACATCTCTTTGTGTGGAGCCAGGCCACTTCACACCTCATCAAGGCAGCCTCGCTAGGCTGCCAGAGGCTGACCAATCAGAGCACAGCAGCAAAAACACTGCAGGGCTGAAGTTGGCAACTTTTCAGGTAACGTTTAAAACTCTTTACCTGAACAAGTTATATTAAATCCAACAACTGGAAGTTGTGGGATTTATTATAACAATTATTTTGATACCAAACTTCTGGTATCTGTTACTCAAGGGGACTTTAAAAATTAAAATAAAGTCTCCCCGTTCTAGCCTATGGAGGCCATTCACTACAATGAGGGAAAAACGAATTTGGCTGTTTTACCTCACCAGGGCTTATAAAACTATTTTTACATGGCACCCAGCCCTAGGGGCACATAGGGCACACCTTAGGGGTGACTTATAGGTAAAAATAAGGTAGTTTAAGACTTTGGAACTACTTTTAATTCCAAAGTCGAATTTGCATAGAACTTTAATTTAAAAGCAGCCAGCAAGGCAGGCCTGCCTTTAAAATGACACTGTGTCGAAGTAAGCCTCCGCAAGGCCTACCAGTGCAAGGGGTTCACCCTTCTCTGTACAAAGTCCTCAGACCATATAGGAAGAAGTTGGCACAGAAACTGAAATAAAAGACAAAGTTTATTAAACCTCATGAGGTGGTACTACAGTTCAAACAGCTCCCTTCGGTAATGTTTGAAGTAGCACATTGAACTAAGAGAGCATGGTCCTTTTATACCCACGCAGGGGCTAAAAGAAGGTGGTACAGTTATAGAAGCAAGACCTACATACATATAAGGTCATATAGAAATGCACTGTCGACAGGTAGGAGGGGCTAACAGTTTTCAAGGACTAGTTGAGAAATGACTGTCTGTTACTGATTACTAACAGCTGCAGATATTACTGGGCATGTGCGAAAGTAAGAGATGCTAAATATAACTTATCACTAGACAGATTTTCAAGAGTAGTTAACAGAAAGGTAGGACAGAGCACATGGCGAGCACATGGCAGAGAAAATGGCTGCCATGAATACAAAATGGATTCAGCGAAATGTTACAATAGTTGCTAAATACAAGATGTCTTCTGCTAATGCTTAATCTAATCACTATTAAATTACAACAGACGACCCTTTCAGCATTAGCTGAAGACATTCGTCTTTCTGGGATAATCTAAATATTCATCCTGTATATTTATGCTCATCATTTCAGCTATTTCCTTATCTAACATGTGTTGTGCTTTCATTTCTGTAATATTTCTTTTGGTAGGCATACAAGCAGTAATACACATGGAGCAGAACATTGGACCACACTGAATACAGATACAGCATGTGAAAAATATTGCAATCATTACACACAGGATTGTCAGTAGTTTCCAGCCCCAAGCGGAAACAAGAGCCCAAAACCATCCAGAAAAAGTCCAAGTACCAGTCTCTGTGTGGATTTCTGCAGCAATTTTATGCAATTTAGATATTGCATCATATACTGAAGGTGAGTGATCTGGAATAAAAACGCAGCAACTACTACCGATGATGCGACATGCACCACCTCGATCAGCTAATATCACATCTAGTACCATACAATTTTGGAGCGCTACAATCCTCGCAATTTGGAGCTCCTCAGTAATATTCCCAAGTGCCAGTGTTGCCTGATTGGTAACAGCTTCCACAACCCTAGTCAATCGTCTCACTTTCCTACTGTTTAACGCAGAACCCACAAAGGAGAACAACCCTAAATTGAAGTCAACATATTGTTGCAGGCTAGTGTCCGTTTGGTCTACCTCATTTGTACTTATTGTCCTTTTATATCTATTTTTAATGATGTCATTGAACAGTTTAAAATCCCGGTGATATGATGCAGGGGCCAAAAACACAGGGGGTAATAGAAAAGATACATAACACACACCTGACCACCCAACAGGTAGCTGGTAATATCCATAGTTACCACAAACAAAATATGTATTATGTGAAGCTGTAAAACTACTATTATTTACAACCTCAATAGTTAAAATCAAGGTACAATTGCTTATCCCTACTGGAATTTGCCCAATGCTACGTATACATAAATCTGTTTTAGTTTTTGTAACAGAAATCACAAATTGTTCTTTCTTTTCAGAGTCTCTTATATTTGTGAAGACATATGGTATTGAAACATTGTCCGGTTGATACTCTTCACATTCCCATTTAGTTCCTTTGGCTTTGGGATACCCATCTTTGTCTTGGTAGCATACTTTATTAAGGCAAAAAAGAAGTCTGCACTCTGTACATTTTCCAGATGCAAACAAAAGCGTATACCAAGCTTGACAATGAACCACTGTGTGAAAAAGGAAGAGGAATGAAAGGTGTTCCTCCTTTCTTTTGATGCGCAGGTATCATTCCACATACCCAACAGTTAGTAGTATTTGTAGCATTATGAGTATGATGCAACATCTGAATGAAAGTATTATTGAAGTACGATTGACGGTGCTTCTGCTCCTGATAGGGAAGCGTAAAGTAATAGTGATCCTCTGGTACTGGAGTAGTGGCAACAAAAAACTCACGGGCAGGAGCCTTCTTTTCAACAAACCAGGTGATTATTGCTATAACCAACAAAACAACAACAAACCCCATAGTACTAATGATCAGTTTGTTATTCATTTTAGCAACAGTGATAATCGACCCTTTCAGAAATTAATTAAAACAATCGTTGGAGCTCTTATCCCTGGGCAGCCGCTGATTTCTTCACCACGGACCCAGATGGGTGTCACTACTCTAATGCATGGCTGATCCCTCCCTTGCCACATTGGCTCACCGTTTCACTAACCCAGTGCGGTAGCTCAACCAGTTTTCTCCAGCACTACGGGGTCTTTCCCCGGTCTGAAATTATATTGCGACACTCCAGAAATCATATAGTCCGGGAAGAACTCAGCAGATTCGTCAGGTGATATAGCACGGCCTTTCTCTGTAGTCAAAATCGCTCGATGATCGGTCAGCACAGCAGGTTCCACCAAGGTGGGTAGCACTCTCTTGCAGTGAGAACTATGGACCCAATTCTCTCGGTTCGTCACTCGAACTGCTGTCCTTGTCGCAAGGAGCACCTGCTCTGGGCCTTGCCACCTTGGTTCCAAGCTGCTTGATTTTTCAAAGGACTTAATCATCACCTGGTCACCAGGTCAAAGTTCATGGCCTTCACCTGTAGATCTGTCAGGAAGTGCTTCTCAAACCTGTTGATGAATAGAAACCAAATTGTCGGTTAACTGTGCCAAATAATCATTCATCAGGACACAAGGTACATCATATACAGAATTTGGCTTAGGAACTCCCCAAATGTTCATTGGCCTTCCAAACACTACTTCATAGGGAGTAAGGCCAATTCGAGAGTGTGACACTGACCTAATAGACAATAATGTCAACGGTAATGCATCCGGCCAAGTTAAGGATGTGGAAGCCTGTATCTTCGCTAACTTCAACTTCAAAGTAGCATTTACACCTTTCCACCAACCCTGCTGATTGTGGGTGGAAAACCGCATGGAACTTCTGTTTGATCCCTAATCCTTTCAGAACATACTTAATAACTTCCCCAACAAAATGAGGTCCGTTATCATTCCATAAAAGTCTGCAAACACCAAATCTAGGGAAAAATAATTTCAAAGGCACCTTCGCTGTGGTAATGGCAGTATTATCCTTTGTGGGGTATGCCTCTATCCATTTACTGAAGGCACATACCACCACCAAGACATACTTTAAATTGTTGCAGCGTTCAAGCTGAATATAATCCATTTGTAGAACTTCGAAAGGTGCAGTTGGTGTAGCAAACCCTCCTGCAGGAGTACGTGTCCCTTTTCCAGGACTGAGTTGTAAACAGATCAAACAAGACTGTACTACTCTCTTAGCTGTACTGGAGATTTCTGGATGCTCCCAAACTTGCGTAAGCAACTTCGTTATTGTTGAAGCTCCAACATGTGCCAGCCCATGTGCCATCTGAACCATAGGTTGTACAAAAGCTATAGGCAATTTCCATTTATCCATCTGCTTATTCCGCCAACAGCCCTCATCATCCAATTCTCCTTCTTCAGACCATTGCTCACGTTCTTTCACAGAAGCAGATTTCTGTATATCTAATACGTCTTGTCTAGCATTATGCCAAAGTTCAGCTTGTGGCTTCACTACATACATAGAAGTAGTACTTCGCTGCATCGCAGTCTCACGTGCTACGTGGTCCGCAAGGGCATTACCTTGCCCTATCTTATCGGTCACTTTCTTGTGTGCACTACATTTCACAATAGCTATTTTCTTTGGATATGTCAATGCAGTCAAGAGGTTATGCACTAATTCTCCGTGCATTATCTGCATCCCGTGGGATGTGAGAAAGTCTCTCACCTTCCAAAGCAAACAAAAATCATGAGCTACTCCAAAAGCATAGCGGCTGTCTGTAATGTTCACACATAAGTCAGTACTAAGCTCACATGCTCGTGTCAAAGCTGTTAGTTCAGCTGCTTGAGCTGACTTCTGTGGTATACAAGCTGTCTCCACTACCGTGTGTATTGTGGTGATTGCATATGCAGCTGAGGTCGTACCATCTGGCAACTTCAAACAAGACCCATCAACCCACAATTCCCCTTCTACATCTGGAAGGGGCGTATCTTGTAAATCAATACGACCCTTTGTCTGTTCTTCGGTAAGGAATATACAATCATATGTTTCTTGTGACTGAGGCTGAGTCACCGGATATGGCAACAAAGTAGCTGGATTTAGTGTTGCACATCTCTTCAGTGTAATGTGAGGAGCCAGCAATGTCAATTCATATCCTGTCAGGTGAGCGCTAGTTAATGTTGTGTCTTTGTTTGATTTAAAAGAGCATCAACCACATGGGGTACTAACCAACAGCTTATGTGACAAAACTATCCCATCACTCTGACGTATTGACACAGCTGTTGCGTCAACTGAACGAAAGCACCCAGGCAATGCTCGAGCGACAGGATCAAGTACTGCTGAAAAATATGCACAGGGACGCTGCTTGTGTCTGTACTAAAACTGACAATGCACATCCATCTTTCTCATGTACGTAAAGTGCAAAAAGCTTTGTTTAATCTGGAGTACCTAACACTGGTGCTGAACAAAGGGATTGCCGTAGCTGCTGGAAAACAGTCTCACATTCATCTGTCCATGGGAGGGGCATTGGAGTATCTTTAGTCAAAAGTGCTAGCAAAGGTTTGACAATGTGTGAAAACTCTAATATCCATTGCCTACAAAAAGAAGTAAGACCAAGGAATGCACGAACATCTTTCTGAGTAGAGGGTACTGGTGTGTCTAAAATTGCTTGAATACGATCTGATGTAAGTGTACGGCCCTCCTTAGACAAAAGGTGACCTAAATAGGTTATCTTTGGTCTACAATATTGCAATTTCTTTCGTGACACTTTATGATGGTGTGAAGCAAGAAAAGAAAGTAAGGACAAAGTGCACTTTTCACATTGCTCAGGGTTATCAGCTGCCAACAAAATATCATCAACATATTGTATGAGAGCCACACCTTCAGGCAAAACAAAAGAATCAAGTTGTAATTTTAACGCTTGACTATAAATATTAGGACTTTCAGTATAGCCTTGAGGAACTCTGCAAAATCTATATGATCATTTAATCAAAGTAAAACCAAACAAATATCGGCTGTCAGGATGAATTGGGATAGAAAAGAAAGTATTCTTCAAGTCTATCACAGAGAACGTAGTTGCTGTCGGGGGAACCAAAGTAAGAAGTGTTGTGATGTCAGATACCACAGGATATTGTGGTACCACAATCTTATTGACTTCTCGTAAATCAATAATGAATCGGTAAATCCTAGTATCAGTATCCTTTATCAGAATAGGAAGAATCGGACTGTTACAAACATTATACGGAACTTCCTCAACAACTCCAACTGCAATAAGATCATGCACAATTCGTGTGAGTGCTTCTTCGCCCTCCTGTGAAATTTTTTATTGAGGCAAACGTGGCAATACAGCTCCCTCCTTGACACTAATATGTACCGGTGGAATAATCATTTGTCCCAAATCAGTATCTGAAGTAGCCCACAAAGTACTAGGGAGTGAAGCTAATGCAATATCCTCTTTAACAAGACAAAGGTGGTCATTACAACCCTGGCGGACGGCGTTAAAGCGGCGGTAAGACCGCCAACAGGCCGGCGGTAAAAAAATTGCAATTCCGACCGTGGCGGAAACCGCCAACAAAGACAGCCACTTTAACACTCCGACCGCCACGGCGGTACAAACAAGCAGCGCGGCGGTCACCGCCAACAGACAGGCGGGAGACAATGTACTGCCCACACTATTATGACAGGCCAATCCACCACCTTTTCCGGGACGGATTCACAGAGGATAAAAACACGGCGGAAACAGGAATTTCGAAGTGAAAACGGTCACCTCTACACACTCCACGAGGAACGAGGACACCATGGAACTGGAACTCCAAATTCTACCTGCGATAGTCTTCCTGCTCCTCTACCAGGAGCACGAACGCCGTTGGTGAAGACCACGGTGAGTACTGCACCTATGACACAGGGGAGGGGGAGGCAAAAAACAGGGACACACACACGCAACACCCCACACCCACCCCACCCCACCTACTACAACACACACACTAATGCATATCAATACATCACAGTTACACCCCCCAACCCCCCCTAGAAGAATGCAAAGACCAAAGAAAATGAGTGTAACCATCAGAATATATTACAAACAAGTAGGCAGAAATATATATATACACCATGTACAAAATATATACCAGGCATAGTAGTCCAGGTACTGCACAAAGAAAGTCCGTGGAACACTGGGACCACACGGTAAGGGCGAGGCCCACACAAGATCCCCGACCATGATGGAGAGAACACTGCAGGGGCATCAGACAGCAACTAAACAGGCACCTCAGGGGGAGGGAAAGGGGGGGCACCTCAGCCGCTTGAGTGCACAACGCCAAATCCACGAGAGGGCCACATGCCCACTGTTCAGTCCTGGGGAGTGCAAAGCCACAGTCTCTCAAGTCTCTACAGTGGGTGGGTTGCCCACTGTTCCATCCTGGGGAGTGCAAAGCCACAGTCTCTCAGGTCTCTACAGTGGGTGGGTTGCCCACTGTTCCATCCTGGGGAGTGAAAAGCCACAGTCTCTCAAGTCTCTACAGTGGGTGGGTAGCCCACTGTTCCATCCTGGGGAGTGCAAAGCCACAGTCTCTCAAGTCTCTACAGTGGGTGAGTTGCCCACTGTTCAATCCTGGGGAGTGCAAAGCCACAGTCTCTCAACTCTCTACAGTGGGTTGGTTGCCCACTGTACAATCCTGGGGAGTGCAAAGCCACAGTCTCTCAAGTGGATAACAGTCTCCACTGGTTCTGGAGGGGGACTGGTGCCCAGAGTGCTTCATCCTGTGTAGGACAGAGGAAGTGGATGGATGTCTCCACTGGTTCTGGAGGGGGACTGGTGCCCAGAGTGCTTCATCCTGTGAAGGACAGAGATAGTGGATGGATGTCTCCACTGGTTCTGGAGGGGAACTGGTGCCCAGAGTGCTTCATCCTGTGAAGGACAGAGGTATTGGATGGATGTCTCCACTGGTTCTGGAGGGGGACTGGTGCCCAGAGTGCTTCATCCTGTGAAGGACAGAGGTAGTGGATGGATGTCTCCACTCGTTCTGGAGGGGGACTGGTGCCCAGAGCGCATCACTCACCCCATGACCGACCCAGTTGCGTCAGTGCCCCTGCCGCTCATGGGCTAGCGGTGCTTGAGTTGGCGGTGCCCTGTTCAGCGGTGCTTGAGTTGGCGGTGCCCTGTGCAGCGGTGCTTGAGTTGGCGGTGCCCTGTCCAGAGGTGCTTGAGTTGGCAGTGCCCTGTCAACAGTGCTTGAGTTGGCAGTGCCCTGTGCAGCAGTGCTTGAGTTGGCGGTGCCCTGTGCAGCAGTGCTTGAGTTGGCACAGCGGGGATTGTGCTGGCGGTCCTTCATGGCCCAGCGGGGCTTGTGCTGGCGGTCCTTCATGGATCAGCTGGGCTGGGGCTGGCGGTGGCCTCCTGGGCAGCTGGGCTGGGGCTGGCGGTGGCCTCCTGGGCAGCTGGGCTGGGGCTGGTGGTGACCTCCTGGGCAGCTGGGCTGGGGCTGGCGGTGCCCTCCTGGGCAGCTGGGCTGGGGCTGGCAGTGCCCTCCTGGGCAGCTGGGCTGGGGCTGGTGGTGCCCTCCTGTGCAGCTGGGCTGGGGCTGGCGGTGGCCTCCTGGGCAGCTGGGCTGGGACTGGTGGTGCCCTCCTGGGCAGCTGGGCTGGGGCTGGTGGGGCCCTCCTGGGCAGCTGGGCTGGGGCAGGCTGGGCCCTCCTGGGCAGCTGGGCTGGGGCTGGCGGTGGCCTCCTGGGCAGTTGGGCTGGGGCTGGCGGGGCCCTCCTGAGCAGCGGGGATGATGGCGGTGTTCTCCGCCGTGCAGCTCTTCCCAGACTTGCCGGGTTTCTTGTGGCCCTTCCCCACCTTGGAAGGTGTCACAGCTGACTCCACACTCCCACCGGGACCTCTGGGAGCAGCTTTGGTGGCTGGAGTCTTCCCCGTCTCCCGCCGGGCACTGGCCAACTTCTGATGCTTCACAGGTGGGGGACTGTCTGTGCTGTGGCTCCGTGCCACACTGGCTGTCCTGGTGGCCGGTGCACTCCACATACCGCTGACTACAGGCACCACTGGTCCCGGAGATGTTGTGGCTGAGGTGCTAGTTCAGGACCTATGAGATGGACGGGGTGGGGGAGGTGTGGGAAAAAGGTCAAGGCTGGACAGGAAAAGTTTTTGGGACACACTGGGACAGGTAGCTGGAGGGGGTTTGGGAGTGTAGGAAGAGGTGGTAGTAGTAGGAGGTGTACATTTGGTGACTTTGGGTGCAGGTGCATGCGCTGGAGGCTGTCGTGAGGTGGATGGCTGTTGGGTGGGTGTGTGCCTGCGTTTGTGTATCTTGGGAGTGGGCGTCATAGACACACTGGGAGAGGACACAGGGGACGTGTGAATGGTAATGGGGGTGGTGACTGCACGTGGGCGGGGTGTGATGGTGGGTGTGCTGGTGAGGGACGTAGTGGCTGTAGAGGTAGTGCATGCAGGTTTGAGTGGAGACGAGACTGGGAGGGAGGAGGGAGACGAGGAGGAGGGGGACACAGTGGAGGCAGTGGAATTTGGTGTGTCTGCATGTGTGTGTTGCTTGCGTGAGTGCCTGTGGGATGTGTGGTGCTTATGTTTGCCTGAGCTTCCCTTGTGTGTTGACATGTGTGCATGCTGGTCTGACGGTGTGCTTGGGATAGGCAGAGGTACAGGGGATTGGGTCTGGATGGAAGAAGTTGGAGGGGGGAGGCTAGAGACGGGGACAATGGATGCCATCAGTGCTGAGGCCAGAGTTTGAAAAGCTCGGTGAATGGCCGCCTGACCAGAATGAATGCCCTCCAGGAATGCATTAGTTTGTTGCAAATGCCTTTCCACACCCTGGATGGCATTCGAAATGGTAGACTGCTCAACAGTGTGGGACCTGAGGAGGTCAATGGCCTCCTCACTGAGGGCAGCAGGGGTGACTGGGGCAGGGCCTGAGGTGCCTGGGGCAAAAGTGATGCCCACCCTCCTGGGTGAGCGGGCACGAGGCGAAGGCTGAGGGGCTGCTGGGAGGGTGGTGCTGGTAGGGGGGGTGGCGGCTGTACCGGTACATGCGGGGGCACAGATGTTGCCGCCACCACAAGGGAGCTCCCATCAGAGGACGTGTCCGTGTCGCTGGTCTCAGCTCCTGTCCCCGCCGTGAAGATCCGCTCACCCTCCATCCCACTGGTGAATTCCGAGTCCGTAGTCTCGCCCTCCAGGGCCATGCGGTATGCAGCTCCCTCATGCTCACGTGCCACTGCTTCTCTGCCTGATGATGCTAATGCACACAAGAACAGGGAGACCACAAAAAAGGGGGGGGGGGACGACAGAAGAAAGACATGTTGAGTGCATGGATTACCGCTACCGTTGGCGGACAAGACAGACACAGAAGCCGCTTGCACTACGCCGCGCTCTTGGGCTCCACTGTTAAATTCCTGGGAAATTGCCTACAAGGCTATGGATGACATCTGCACACATAGATGACACAGGGGCATGAATAGCTGTACTTGGCAGTCTACAGAGGTGGGCTGGGGTGCCACATGGCCTGCCTTACGGAGGGGCCTTGCCTACGGAACTCGCCCTGGCCTAGGGAAACCTACAGCCCTCCTCCCCCACCCAGACAACTCCACTGCGCGCAAAGTCAGCAGAATGAGAGTGTACTCACCCCCTTGTGTCTGCTGTGATGCCCTCAAGCGCCCATCCAACTCCGGGTAGGCCACCACCAGGATCCTGAACATCAGGGGGGTCATGGTGCGACGGGCACCCCTCCCACGCTGGGAGGCCATCCCCAGCTGAGCCTCTGCCGTCTTCTTGCTCCAGCGGCGAATGTCCTCCCATCTTTTCTGGCAGTGGGTGCTTTGTCTGTGGTAGACCCCCAGGGTCCGGACGTCCTTCGCGATGGCACGCCAAATATCTTTTTTCTAGTGGGTGCTGACCTACATGAAATATACAGGGGAAAAAGAGAAGTTATTACCAGCTGCACCGTCAAAGTGATTGGCCCCCATCCCTACCCTTGCCATGTGGCACATGCATTCACCGTCTTTCATGCACGCAGCACTCTGCCCCCTTCCTTCTTACATCCAGCCCTCTCCACACAGGCATAGCCCATACAACATGCTCCCTGTGTACTTACCTGTTTGTCTGGAGGACCGTAGAGTAGCGTGTACTGGGGAAGGACCCCATCCACGAGCTTCTCCAACTCCTCCGATGTGAAGGCAGAGGCCGTATCCCCAGACGCACAAGCCATTGTCTCTTCCAGACCAAGGTCACAGCAGCACTTGCAGTGTAGGTCCTCTCCTGTCAAAGATCAGGTATCGAGTGATTGAACAGATAGAAAATGGCGGTCACGTCCGCGGCGGTGCGTACCGTCACTGCCGGCGTACATCGTCATTGGCTCCTGGGACCCATAGGGTCCAATGTTAACCAATGCAGCATTGCGCTGCGGGCTTCGACCGCCTACCGCGACGGTGTACATCTCCAGCGCAGTTACCTCACATCCCATTGTCCCACTTTACAGGTCAGGCAGCCGCCATTTCAGGGGCTTACATGGCTTCATTTTCAACTGCGTCACACATACCTAGGCCTAGTCTCAACACACATACAGGCCACCTTTTGTGTATGGTTGGTGTTCTGGGTAAACTTTGGGTACGTACCTCTGAGTTGTTTGACTCTGTGATTGCTGTTGTCCTTCATAGGCACCGTCCGCTGGGACATGTGAGGAGATGGCGGCATCCTCCGGTGTACCGACCGTTGGTGGACCTGTCGACAATGGAGGAGCGACATTTGATAATCACCTACAGGATTGAACGTGCCACAATCCAGGAACTGTGTACCCAGTGGAGCCAGACCTGATGTCAGCAATCCGCCATCCCACAGGAATCCCTCCTCAAGTGCAGGTGCTGTCAGTGGACCATTTCCTTGCAAGTGGGTCTTTTCAAACAACTGTGGCCATGGCTTCAGGGATGTCCCAGCCTATGTTTTCCAACGTATTGTCCAGAGTGTTGTCTGCCCTTCTGAAACACATGCAGAGCTACATCGTTTTCCCTCAGGTGGAGGATTTGCCTACAGTGAAAGGTGATTTCTATGCCCAGGGACATATCCCCAACATCATAGGTGCCATTAATGGGACCCATGTGGCTTTGGTACTCCCCCACAGGAGTGAACAGGTGTACAGAAACCGGAAGAGTTATCATTCTATGAATGTACAGATGGTATGTTTGGCAGACCAGTACATCTCCCATGTGAATGCCATGGTCCCTGGCTCAGTGCATGATGCCTACATCCTGCGGAATAGCAGCATCCCTTATGTGATGGGTCAACTCCAGAGGCACCGTGTGTGGCTATTAGGTGAGCACCTGGAAGCAAGTCAGTGGGAATGGTTGTCTGGGTCTGGGGTTATCCCTCCAGGTTAGTGTGTGTCTAACAGTTGCCCCTCACCATTTGCCGGTGACTCTGGTTACCCCAACCTGTCATGGCTACTGACCCCAGTGAGGAATCCCAGGACCAGGGCAGAGGAACTCTACAATGAGGCCCATGGGCGAACTAGGAGGTTGATCGAGCGGACCTTCGGCCTCCTGAAGGCCAGGTTCAGGTGCCTCCATATGACAGGTGGATCCCTATTCTACTCACCAAAGAAGGTGTGCCAGATCATCGTGGCCTGCTGTATGCTTCACAACTTGGCTTTGCGACGCCAGCTGCCTTTTCTGCAGGAGTATGGTCCAGATGGCGGTGTTGTTGCAGCTGTGGAGCCTGTGGACAGTGATGAGGAGGAGGCAGAGGAAGAAGACATGCACAACAGGGACTCAGTGATCCAGCAATATTTCCAGTGAGACACAGGTAAGAATACAATCCTGCCTACTACATGTACTTTAACACTACTACCTCTCTCCTGTCTGTCGTTTTCACCTAGAGCTGTGTGACATAGGTATGTTGACATTACTATTTCAAAAATAAATTGTCACTGTAATTGCTAATACACTATTTCAAAATCACAGACAGACTCCGGATCATTTTGTGCTTTAGGTGTGTTTATTTAAAGGCTTAAAATTGGAGGGGGTAGTGAAATGGTGAGGGGTGATGGCAGAGGAGTGTCCATGGCAGAGTCCAGTCTATTAGTCTCACAGGTGCATTGCCCATATGGGCATAGGAAGTGGAGCTGAGGCAGTTTAATTATGGACAGGGTGACAAAGTGGGACAGTAGGATGACAATCAGAGTGGTCTCATTTCTTGGCGGAGGTCTTGGCATTGTTCTCTGTCTTGTTCCTGGATCTCAGGGACCGTTTGCGGGGTGGTTCTCGCTCTGCAGGGGGTGGGTTGCTGGTGTGGTGGTCCTGTGGCGGGGCCTCCTGTCCACTAGTGCCGGCGGAGGTGGTGGGCAGTTCATCGTCCATGCTAGTGTCAGGGGCCCCTTTTAGTGTCACATTGTCCCTCCTGGTGTTGAGTACTTCCTTCAGCACCCCTACGATGGTGCCCAGGGTAGAGCTGATGGTTCTGAGTTCCTCCCTGAAGCCCAAATACTGTTCCTCCTGCATGCGCTGGGTCTCCTGAAACTTGGCCAGTACCGTTGCCATCGTCTCCTGGGAGTGGTGGTATGCTCCCATGATGGAGAAGAGGGCCTCGTGGAGAGTAGGTTCCCTTGGCCTGTCCGCCCCCTGTCGCACGGCAGCCCTCCCAGTTCCCCTGTGTTCCAGTGCCTCCGTCCCCTGGACCGTGTGCACACTACCACTGCCCCCAGGTCCCTGTTGTTGGGGTGGTGGGTTATCCTGGGTTCCCTGTAGTGGTGGACACACAGCTGATTGACATGTCCTGGGGACAGAGGTATGGGCTCTCTGGGTGGGTGCTGTGCTGGTGTTTCCAGAGGGGGGAAGGTCTGTGGTGGCCTGTGCCTGTGTGAGGGGAACCAACTGTCCAGAGGTTCCTCATGGTCCGGGCTGGTCATCTAGATCCAGTTGGACAGAGGTGCTGTCATCACTGTGGGCCTCCTCTGTTGGTGGTGTGGACATGTGTGGACCCTCCTGTCCGGTGACGTTGGGTAGGGGTCCTGCAGGGGTATAAAAGGATGTTTGTTAAATCTGTGTGTGTAATGGTGTGCAATGGGTGGGTGACCGTGTACCCCAGTGCTAGCATTCCTGTGTGGGAGATTGTGTGATGGTGGTTTAGGGGGGTGTATGGGTATGTGCAGTGGCCATGCTTTGGTGATGGGTGTCCATGCTTTGTAGTTGCATGCAGGGCTTGGTGTTGGGATGTGTGGTTTGTGATGTTGGGACATTTGTGAGGAGTTGGGGTGCTGGGGGTGAGGATGAGGGTGGGGGTATGTGATAGCATGCAGGTAGGGTGGGGGATGTAATAGTAAAGCTTTGACTTACCAGAGTCCATTCCTCCACCTACTCCTGCGAGGCCCTCAGGATGCAGAATCGCCAAGACCTGCTCCTCCCATGTTGTTAGTTGTGGGTGAGGAGGTGGGGGTCCACGGCCAGTCCGCTGAACCGCCAGGTGGTGTCTTGAGACCACGGAACGGACCTTCCCCCGTAGGTCATTCCACCTCTTCCTGATGTCCTCCCGATTTCTTGGGTGTTGTCCCACTGCGTTGACCCTGTCCACTATTCTGCGCCATAGCTCCATCTTCCTAGCTATGGAGATGTGCTGCACCTGTGCTCCGAACAGCTGTGGCTCTACCCGGACGATTTCCTCTACCATGACCCTGAGCTCCTCCTCCGAGAACCTGGGGTGTCTTTGCCGTGCCATGGGGTGGTGTAGGTGATGTGTGGGGTGGAGTGTGTGGTGATAAGTGTGGTGATGTGTAGTGGTGTGTTGTGTGAGGTGCGTGGAAGTTGTGTGGGTGATGGTGTTGTGTGCCTGTGGATGCTGTTGTTCTTGCTGGTGGTGTCTCTCTCTGGCCTTCTTTCTGCATTTTTTGTCGTGGGGGTTTGTGGATGATGTGGGTGTGTGTTTTATATTGTAATGGGAGTGGTGTGTGTATGTGTCTCAGGTGTGTGTACTTTGAATTGTCCAATGTGGGGATGTTTTGTAAGAGTGTGTGTATTTTGAGCGCAGTGGTGTGTACCACCAATGGAATACCGCGGATGAAAGACCGCCGCGTGGATTC
The DNA here is from genome assembly GCF_031143425.1 of Pleurodeles waltl. Taxonomy (NCBI): domain Eukaryota; kingdom Metazoa; phylum Chordata; class Amphibia; order Caudata; family Salamandridae; genus Pleurodeles; species Pleurodeles waltl. The sequence continues at coordinate 1,187,493,216 of NC_090440.1, read as the reverse complement.
GTGTGTCGTGATAGTGTGGGCGTATTTCTGTTGGCGTGACGGTGTCGGTTTTGTTTTCGACAGTTTATCACTGATCTTTGGTGTGGCGGACTTGTGTGAGTGTCTGACTTTTGGCGGATTCTGAGATGTGGGTCATAATAGCTGTGGCGGAATTCCGCAGCCGCGGCGGTGTGTTGGCGGTCTTCTGCACGGCGGTAAGCGGCTTTTACTGCCAATGTTGTAATGAGGGCCAAACTCTTTCCATCACAGGATGATTATCATTTAAAATAACACGCACCCTTTCAGGAGAGCATCGTATTGTAGCCCTGAAATACTTGAGCATATCAAGACCCACAATACTGTCTGGTGTATTTGGAGAAAGCAAAAATGGACATGGAGCAGTAAAGTTATTGACATGGAATGCAAGTGGTTGTGACAAGGGGATAGGGGAAGGTGTTCCATCGAAACCTATCGATGTAATGGTTAAGCCAGACAGGGGAGCCCTTGGAATCAATTGTTTAGACAAGGCGCTACGAGTAGCTCCTGTATCAACCAGAAACTGATCAGCAGAACCCAAAACATGTGCTGTAACATAGGGACCCTCTGATCTACTGGAACTTCAACTGATTCCTCACCCCACCCTACACAATCCTATGCATAAGCAGAATCTTGGAAATCAGGCTGCACATAGTTAGACAACTGGTATTGGTTCCATCTATCAAAAGTGTTAAACCTATCCTGCCCTCGTACATTAGCATCAACCCTAGCATGATCATTTGTGCTTCTTCTATGCCCTGAATATCCTGAGCGATTTCTCATTTGTCCCCGACCACGTGAACACTGCTGAACACGTAGTGCTAGAAAATCAGCAGCCCAATGCCCAAATTTCTTACAATACGCACACTGATCAACAGACAAATTCGAACGAGTGTAAGAAGAACCATAAGATCCACGTCCACCTCTATCACTACCTCTAAAAGAGGGACCATAAGCTTGAGCCAACATAACCTTCGTCTTTAATTCTTTAATCTTTTTATCCTCGCTACCTTTTGCTTCTAATTTCTGACGTTCATAATACTGAGCCATATTCAGAGGAGAAACCAGAGTAGAGTTAGTCCATGAACTTTCACTAGCTTTTAGACAACTAGCTATTCCTGGTAACAGATTTGCGACATATTTATCGACAAACAAATGTATGCCCATATCATCTGACAATAACTGGCCGCTAAAATCATGAAATGCTTCTTCAAAGCTTGTAAGGAAATCAGAGAGCGATTCATCTGCCTTTTGCTTACAAGATGCTAAAACAGTCCAATCTATCTTTTTAGGGGGAATAATTGTTTTTAACTTAACTAATATGGCTGCGGGAAGATCTAGAATCAACTGATACGGCTTTTTCGCAAGTTCCCTATCCCCGTCCATCTGTTCTAATTCTTTCCATGACACCCCATAAACTACACGATCATCAACTTTACGCTCAGTTCTCCACATATTTGGCAGTAATATCAATCTGAAAAATAAATAAATCTCAGTCAAAGCCATAGTACAAGAACTAATTGCTCCCTCAACTTCCTCATAAAAGGCGGCTGGATTTTTCAGCGGGTCAGGTAATGCTGTTTTAAGTGCCATTACATCTGCCCTATTCCAAGGAGTATACACCCAATTGTAAATAAAATAACCCTTAGCATCAACAGAAGTTTTATCATCACTTGTACCCAATCCTTTAGGAGGAACATACAAAGGCGCAGCCTCCCGCATTGGTTTCGCGTGACCTATCATAGTCTTATCTGTTCCGAAGATGGAAGCTTGCAGCTCCCGCCGGTCTGAGATGTTCGTGCAACTATGTCCACGGCCCTTTTCTCCTCTTGCAAACGGACTGCCACAACACATAATTTCACCAAACGCCTGATTGCATCAGCCACCTGGGAGAAAACAAAAAGACCATCACGCATTTGCTTGTGATCAGCTGCTACATCATCGGGCTCTAACTCATCAGAATATTTTCGAAATAGTTCAATAACTTCTGTGCCAAATGCCTCAGTAAAATATAGTTGCTCCTTTTCCGTCCACCCTTTCATGTTGTCTAAAAGTTCAGAAGCAGAGACAACGCTACGAATTGTTTTACGAGCAATAGATCTAAGCTCAGACGCACGGTCAGCAGGCAACATAAAGCGACTGTCTCGTATCTTCTGTTGCTCCGAACCGGAGACCTCAGCTAACTCATGAGGGGCAGAAGGAACGACATAAGGAGGTGGAGGCCGATCAACTAACAAAAAATCATTGTGTGGTTTATTAAGGATGGGATAGAGAGGTTGCCTTACAGTGTATTGGCCAGTTACCTGTAATGTACGTTCTTTCTCTTCTAGCTCCTTTAAGTCATTTATTTCTTTCTTTCTCATTTCCAATGCTTTCACATATACATTCTTCCGCTGCTCTTTCTCAAGCAAGGCTTGCTCACGCTTCACTCGTCCACGCACTTCTTTCTCCCACATTCGTACACAGTCAAACATATCTTGCCTAGACCTTCGCTAACAAATACATTGTTCCACATACTCAATCTTTTGCAAATCAAATGACCCATGCATAGGCCAACGTAACTCAGGATCCGCACGAGTGTATTTATTCCATAATTTGCTGTACATTATAGAAGAAAGACCATGTTTAACATACATATCTCTATTGGGCGTCCCCTCTGGGGGTGCCAGTTGCCATTCTTCCAGTCTCAAATTGGTACCATTACAAAAGCAACACATCCTACGAAGTGCGCTTAAAACAGGCATGCCAAAAATAGTGCAGAATATGCAATATTATAATCAAAGTAGCACTTGAGGTGCCGTTCAAATCAAAATAAAATTGGAGAAAATTCTCCTCATTACCTGCCTATATAAATTGCAATTTATATATCAATTCAAAGGACACAAATTGACTAGTCACCCAAAACACGAGAGCCACAGTAAGTGGTGCTAAACTTCATTACCAAACAAAGGCATCAAAACCCACAGCAAGTGCCGTAAAATGGATCTTACCAATCACAGGGCATCCAGGTTCCAACTGCCAAGTTCTAAATTCGACCAAATGGTCACTGCATGACGAATGAACAAAAAGGATCTCAGTCGAGAACCGGCTCCACCTGGATGGTCAAATCAGAAAGAAGGGAAAAACTCCGTGGTTGCTAAGACTCAGGTCTCCTCAGGCATTGATCGTCCGCAGCGAGATCCCAATCCTTCACGCGACCAATCCGTTGGGCGTCCGAGTCGCCGATGAGTCCCTGTTCGGGCGCCAATTTGTCGAAGTAAGCCTCAGCAAGGCCTACTAGTGCAAGGGGTGCACCCTTCTCTGCACAAAGTCATCAGACCATATAGGAAGAAGTTGGCACAGAAACTGAAATAAAAGACAAAGTTTATTAAACCTCATGAGGTGGTACTACAGTTCAAACAGCACCCTTCAGTAATGTTTGAAGTAGCACACTGAACTAAGAGAGCATGGTCCTTTTATACCCACGCAGGGGCTAAAAGAAGGTGGTACAATTATAGAAGCAAGACCTACATACATATAAGGTCATATAGAAATGCACTGTCGACAGGTAGTAGGGGTTAACAGTTTTCAAGGACTAGTTGACACATTAATGTCTGTCACTGATTACTAACAGCTGCAGATCTTACTGGGCATGTGCGAAAGTGGGAGATGCTAAATATAACTTCTCACTAGACAGATTTTCAAGAGTAGTTAACAGAAAGGTAGGACAGAGCACATGGCAGAGAAAATGGTTGCCATGAATACAAAATGGATTCCGTGAAATGTTCACAATAGTTGCTAAATACAAGATGTCTTCTGCTAATGCTTAATCTAATTGCTATTAAATTACAACAACTGGGCACCTCAGCAGTGCACCTATGGGTGCACTACCTATGCTGGGGTCCCTAAGCCTACATGCCCTACCATATACTAGGGACTTATAGGTAGGTTGACTTAGCCAATTATAATTAGCCTAATTTGCTTACTGATTTTACACAGAGCACAGACCCTGGGACTGGTTAGCAGTACCCATGGCACCATCAGAGTCAGGAAAACACCAGCAAAAAGTGGAAAATGGGGGCAAAAAGTTAGGGGGCCTCTGCAATCAGCCCTGTTCTCGCACACTGTGGTTTCACAACTTTTTTTGTGCACAACTTAGGATGAGCGATGGGATTTTTTCAAACAATAGTCCACAAACTTTGTTCAAGTCCCACCATTATAACAAATGGCTTTGTTCTGTTCATAGTGACTCAATGAAGGAAGGTGATTTTTCTTTCAATCAATGATTTTTACTGGTAATGACACGTTTTTGTATAATCAGTATCTATTTCTAAGATTCACATTTTATTGTAATGTACCATATGTTACCTGTGAAATGGGAAAGCTTATGAAGTGTTGCTTTGCCCTCTTGAGCGTCTTGGTAATATGATGTCTGCTATACATTCCAAGGTAGTTGAACTAACCGTTGAAGCCAAGCTGCGGACAGAAGTGACTTAAGGAGCAGAGCACAAAGCGCTTCCACTTACATGTTCTTGTAGTTTACTACATAGCACTGATAAAGCTAGTTCTGTTCTAATAAAAAAACATAAGGCAACAAGCCTTTGCACAACTGTGACACAGAACTGTGTGAAAGAGTCTAGGGATCAGTAAACCACCAAGGATTGAAGGCTTAGATCAATGAGATCAACTTAGGAGGTTAAACACACTGTTTTAAAACTCTAATTTCCCCCACGCTTTTGTTTGTTGGACTAGGTAAGAGCAACGAGGAGGCATGGCACAGCCGGGTCCCGCAGCTCAGACAGTTTCTGCCACAAAATAACAGACGATAAGGTCTTACAGTGTCGAGCTACAGTGGATTCAAACAAAATGACCTGAGCTGCTTTGGAACGCATAATGGGAATGCATTTGAATTGTGCGTTCTGAAGCAGTGCCAGCCATCTTGTATGCTCATCTGCTCGAATCTTAAAATAGAGCAGAATGTGTGATTAAAATCGCCCAGAAGTGCCTGAAGCAGGTCCTGGACATTTTATTTTTATACTTTAATTATATTTGCTTATTTTTCAAACAAAACAAAAATTAGATAGGTGCATTTGCAGTAGGCAAACAGATTCAAAACAAGCAACAGTAGAGAAAACAAAATAGAAATTAGAGTGGGGGGCCTGCTTCAGCCCAGGGGGGACTGGTGAGTGCATGTTGCCCCAGGGAGACAGGTGAGCGCTGTTGCGATGAGAGCTTGGCTTCCTACTACGCATAACTGGGATCACGAGGTCTCCATGTAGTGAGCCCATAGCACTTGGGCAGGGCTGCAGCTTTAAAGCAATAGTCTAGCTCTTGTAGTGACAGTTAAAAGAAGTTCCACCAAAGCGAGCGAACACAGTACTTGGTCGATGGGAAATTGATAGGAGAAACACACTGAGAAACAACAGGCAATAGTGTGGTACAGCCAATGAAAACAGAGAAAAAATAAGAGGCAAACACCAGAACCAATGAAATGTGAGGGTGAGAAGTAAGGTCCTTTTAAGATTTATAGTAAATACAATAGATATTGCAAGCACAGTGCAAGCGCTGTGCAGGTGAAACCTAAAAAAGCACATTTGACACACACAAGCATTTTACCTTTGTTCATGTGATTTTACCAAGCACCATATTATGTGGCAAGGTCGACTAATTTTATGTGGCAAGAACAGGCAAATTATGCTGCACATTTGTTTGTACTATGACTTTTTTATTCTGTAATTGTTACACTGTAATAATGTAAGGGCAAAGATTTTACCTCATTACTACCAGTTTAACAGCCAAATACAAAAAAAAGCAACATAAAGATGACCAGCTAACCTTTGCTAAGGCCCTTCCAGTGCGCATGAACCCACGTTGCTTGGTGTTAATAACTTTTGATTAGTTTGAGCCAGAAAGAAACGTTTTCTCTGTTAAAATTTGCAGGTTATACAGCAAATGATGGACTATGTTGCAAATATGGCCAACCCAGAATAATACAAAAAAGTTACAGAATCACATTATTCCAGTGACACTATATTAGTGAACTAAGAACATGGCCCTTGGAATTATGTGGCAAGAAAAGACCACATTATGTGGCAGAGTTTACTAGTTTATGGGGCAAGAAAAGACAAATTATGCTGCATAATGCAGCACATTTTGGAATAGTATTACCTCGTTATTTTGTCATTAATCCAAATACAGCTATAAGCAACAGAAAGATGAGCAACAAGTGTTGCTGAGTTCTTGGTCAAGTTTGATCCGTTTGAGCTAGAAAACCAAATTATTTTTTGTTAACAGCTGCAGGTTATGCAGCAGATGGCTTAGTGGCAAATATGGCAAATTTATAAGCATGCGGAAAATGCAAAATCAAATATTTCCAATGGTCCTAAGAAGCATGTTAAGGTTCATGAGTATCCTATATATGGGCTACATTCTTAGTAAACATGGTCAAACATAAAGTTTATTTAATCAAACACTAGAGGTTTTGTACAGCGCTCAAACTGACTACACTTGTTTAAATGTGCTCTGATGTGTGCTCATAACCAAAATGGAGAATGGTGAAATAAAGCATCTGTCTAGGATCACACAATATGGCCAAGCAGGGAAGCCAGGACTGATCTTAGATTTTCCAGTTTATCACTGTGTAATTCAGCCAGTACCTGCACATCTCTTTATGGCATTAAAGCCTAACGCTTCATCTTTAATTCTTGGAGGATGAAACCAGAGCCTGGGTGAAAGCAGGTCTACATTGTATTTTGGCAGCTTTACACAGCATGAACATTGGCCATAGATATCAGAGTGCTTCACAACAGACCCAGACTACAGTTTTTGTTTTGCTGCACAGAGATTTGCCTGGATTCACATTATGCTGAACCAAGGCTGGGATTGAAGCCTAGTTCCCCTTGATGCATGATGGGCAGAAGTAGGCCTCTTGGCCACATCCCCTCTTGTAAAATCTTGGCTCATTTTGAGCTAGAGGTTACAAAAAAATATTTTTCTGTAAAAGAAAAAAGCAGAATTATATTGTGAGAGCTTTTCTTTGAGTTAGGGCAATAGGTGATTTATTGGCAGCATCGGTGGGGGATAGTGCTTTTTGCAACTGCTGTTTCAGAGCTGATTATTTTATTCAATTTGGAGAAGAGTTATTCCTTTTAGAAACTTGTCTCTTCAAAGGTGGTGACAGTGAGCAGTCAACACTTATTCTAGGCGGTGATAAAGGTATTGAAACTCAAATACAGTAGGTCAAATTAATTATATATGCCTCATTAGCACCTTATCTGGCCAGCCTAGCAATACCTTTTAAAAGGGACTGATTTAGATCAAGAGGTTATAGAATGAAACACCCAAAAATGTGTTCTGTGACTAATAATTCCTCATTACAAACGTCTTACAATATCTGTGTGTGTGCACTGTGTCCCACAAAGTAATAACAGACAGTAGTCCACCATGCAAGACTTAAGTGCTTTGAGGCTCAAGGAAGACTCTAGATTCAAGTAGGAAAAGCAGAGAATCCACAGTGGACTGGTGGGCCTATGGCCGGACCATTTTGTGAGATGATTTTGTTGATTACTGTGTATAAAATGGGCTCCTTTCTTGGTTTGGTTTTGGCCACTGGTGTGCAACCCAAAAGGCTGCTACAATCTTAGGGTTGGTGAGCAGAGTCAATCTCACTATGCTCACAAAGTCAGTCAACTCATTGTCACATGCAGAATGACAATAGGCCAGCTTGGGCAAGCACAGTAACTCCTCTCACAACAAATAATCTCAAACCTCAGGGAGTGGCAGCTGGGCCTGGGGAAATGGTTGCTTTTCAGGAGCACAGTTAGAATTGGCCTCCTGTGGAAAGTGAGGGGAAGAAGGTGGAGCGTAAAGGAGATGATGACTTCAGGGATGGAAGGCAGCTGAGAAGCTAGTGGGCATTCCATAGCATACATCTGTGCATAAGGAGTGATTGCCAAACACTATGCCTATGCGAGTAGGGAACCAGTAGGTTCAGGGAGGCAGATCTTGCACTGGCGGTTGGAAGACCTAAAGTGTTTGGTTACGTACCAGAGGAGTGACTGGAGTGATTTGTGGATAATGGAAATGGTCTTGCATTCAACTATCTCTATAACCAAGATCCAATGGATTTACCTGAGGGCAGGCACAATTTGGTTAATACTTATAAATCTAAATATGGGTGGGGCAGCATGGTTCTGGTCCCTTTGTAATTTGGCAAGTGTATTCTCAGATATTAAGGACATGTTACTTAAATTTGTTTAGGCTACAGGTATCTGGTATTACATTAGTGCTATTTTGGAAGTAAAGCACCACTTTCCCCACTCTGCCTATTCCACGTTGCTTTATTTCCTTTCCATATAGCTAAAATTGCCATACTATAGTAGACATTTTTATTGGTTGCTTTAATGTTGATCTTTAGTGACTGGATCCCAGCATAGCTTTGGCGTCTTTTTTTGCTGGCCAAAAACTGCTTTCCCTTCTAGCATCTCTTCTGTATATCGTTGTTAGTTCAGCTGTTAACAGCTTCTAAAAATTGAGTTTGAGGCTGATTGCTGTGTTTAGGCACTATGGGGCATATTTACAAGAAAGTGGCACATCAGCTGTGATCATGATGTGCCACTTTTCTTGCATTGCCCTGGGCCCCCCTAACATCCAGCAAGAGGACCACTAATGCATGCTGTCTGTCTTTGCTATAGCTGCTCGCTGAGACTGCCGGTTCCCTGGCCTACATGGAGGGTGTCTCAATAGACAAGAGGCTTCTCCACTACTGTCATACTCAGGTATGAAGGATCATGTTTTCCCGGGGGGGGTGGTCCTGAAAGGCGGGCCAGGGCTTATCCTGCTGTTCTCTAACATAGAACATTAGTGGAATAGGTAGGAATCACATATCCTTTATACTGACAGTATAGTGGGACTTTTCCTATGTTTCACTTTTCTTGATACCATTCTGCTTCTAGTATGTTTTACCATCCTAATTATTGTAGTTCATGTTATTTTATCTAGGATTATTGCACGATCGGCCATGTAACTTAGTGAAGCGCACAATTTTTCTCTTTTGCCTCGGGCTGTGTGGACGTATGTTGTTTCTTCCTCTTCCTTATTTTCGTGCCTCTTGCTGTTTCTTTGCAAAGTTTGCGGGGTCTTTTTTTATTTTGTTGTGGTTTTATGTAGCGCAAACTCAACACAAATGTATTGAATAACTTCATTTTTTTTTTTTTGCAGCTTTATGTAGTGCAAACTCGACACAAAGGTATTTCTTATTTCTTATCCTATTTTCTGGGACTCGACTTCAGCCGTGTCCCAATCAGAGCTTTGCAGATCGCTGCATGAGCTTGTTTTTATTTGTTAATCTTTTGCGCATCTAGATAGCTATATTTCTTTTTCTTTTAATATTTCAAAAACTACTGAATGGATCTAGACCAACTAACAAAAGTACTCTTTCAGATCAAGTGCTACTTTCCTGACAAATAAGGTGTAATTCAGCCAAGCGGTTCGGGCTGTAGTCATGTCTAAAATCCCTGTGGGAATAATAATGGGAAATGCACTTATTTTGACCCTGCCTTTTTCTCAGCCCCTTGTGACAGATTGCCCCAAAACTTCCCATGTACAACATGATTCTCTGGAACACTTGTTTTGGAAAATTTTGTGAAGATTCATCAAACTGCAGTGGAATTATGCAACTGTGCGGCTGCAGTAATTTCCGCATAACTATACATTTGCCGCATTTTTCACACTATCCACCATCTGTCGCATAATCTGAGGATTTTAACAAAAAATATTGTTTATAGCTCAAATGGTTCAAAAGTTACTAAAAATACACCGACACATGTAGCGCAGTGAAAAGCCCTTTGCAAAGTTTAACTGGTCACCTTTCTGTAGCCCAGTGGTTCCCAAACTTTTTTGTCCTACGGCTCCCTTGACCTATGGGCCATTGACCGCGGCTCCCCATTATGTTACTTATGTTTGGCATGTGGGTGATGTAAGTCCGGCCTCAGGAGTACTTCCATTTTTCTCTCTGAAAATAATGGGGGTGAAGCTGTATGTTGTTCTTGCCCCCTGTCTGTGTGTCCGTGCCTACCGTCTGTGTGTTCCTGTCTATTGTCTGTATGCCCTTGCTTCCTGTGTCCCCATGCCTCCTGTCTGAGTGTTTTTGCATCTTGTCTGTGTCCTCAAGCTTCATGTGTGTGTTCTTGCCTCCTGTCTGTGTGTTCCCGCCCACTGGCTGTTTGTCTTTGCCTCCTGTCTTTTTTTTCATGCCTCCTGTCTGTGCCCTCATGCCTCCGGCTTGATTGGTAGGCACTACAAAAAATTGACAGATAAGTTGCTTATTTATTTTTCTTGAGCTTTGGTGACTTCTTTAATTCCTGGTCCTTTCCATCAACATTTGAGTAAGGGCATGCTGCGGGACAAGCTCAGCATTTTGCCTCCATGGAACTGCCTATATTTTGGTCAACATGGCTCCCATGGGCACCCCACAAAACATATGTCTTTGCCCCAAGCAGCTTGGAAAATAAGAGCACCTCGCAGAGACAGCAAAAGGGTGGATCCACGAATGACTGACATGTACAATTACTGTGGTCTAAAAGCAAGACTTGAGATGAGAACCCGCCATTTCCAGGTGTCTCATACTTTGCCACCCTCTCCTAGCCGTGCCACAGGTGAAAAAAAATTTGGCTCCTTAGAACTGCAACCCACCAGCAAACAAATATGATTGGGGAAGGCAGCGCTCTTAGACCCCTGAACATATAAAGTGCCTCTCTAGTGTGTGTGTAAGTCTAAATGACCGCTTTAACATCTAGCACGCTGTCCTTAGCTTCCTGCAACAGGGTGACAAACTTGGTAGTGAGTAACCCCAGGCTTTTCTTGTGGCAGCCAAAGGCACTGCTCTGTCACTCTGAGGCAGTGGCCATAATCCGCGCTTGCCTACCAAGCCATCTTGCGTCACAGCCTCCTGTTTAGTGCAAGTAAATGCACGGTAGCCCTATGTGGCGCAGTAGTGACAACACGATAACCCTGTCAGAGTTTCCACATAGGAAGTGACATTGCAACCTCTCACAGTTGCCAGAGTAACAGGATTGTTGGCCTGTGTTTGGTATGAAAGCTGCCATGCTACTACACTATTAAGGGTAACAGATAGAAGTGTTTTGACTAGTCACAGCAAACCTGGCAGTAGTTAAGCCAAGGGACTAGCTGACACACTTAGGGATCATGATAGATGCGGTCAGCGTATTGAGGAGTTTAAGACACTAACTATGCACAGCATACCTGATATTAAATCTTTTAAAGGAGAGATGTAATGGGAGGGGGGCTGTAAGGGAATGGGGTGCTAGGTAGTTGGTAAAAATCGTTTACTCACCGGTCACTGGTAATAGGTGGCTGTGTGTGATTAATTGTCTGCACTAAACTTAAAAAAATAATTTAACCAAAAGGGATTAGTCAGTCATCTTTTTCACATCCAGATGCTATTAAAAAAGTCACAGGAAAACAATGCCATTTTCCTGTTGTTTTTTTTCATAGAAGGACTGAAGTGTCCATTTCCTTATATATTCTTAATTGCTTTTTAAAGTACAAAATCGAGAAAGAGTTCCACATGACAAGCGAAAACAAACCACAACAGATGGAAAGGTCGACAGTGGCCCTCTGGTTTGCAGTTTATAGCTCTTGAGTTTCTGAAAGAATGTCCTTAAATGTGGCATTCCGTCAAATTTCGCATTGGCCCTCAACTGCTAGTGTATGTGTCCATAAAATTATTTTTTTAGACAAGGCTGAGTTGCTAAGAATCGATTAAGTATGTAAAAGAGGTGAACATTTTGTATTGTTACATGCATCTGGGAACAGTGTCAGTGTTGCTTATTTTGACCAGTGTCAGTGGAAAATATTTCCCATTCAGACACTTGCTATGATCCAGTGGTTCCCTGAACTCTGTGCTTGGAGCACGGCGCCCCTGGCTAGTTCTAATGGCGCACAGGGGTGCCACGGCGCACAGTTTGGGAACCACTGCTGTAGCCTATTGCTATATTTAGGTTCTAAACTGGCACTAATGAAGTGCAACGAGTGCCCAGCCAGTGTTAATAAGTTTCAAAATGACAACATAATGAGGTAAAAATGTCACAAAATATTCCTCATAATGCAGCATAATTTGCCATTTCTTGCCACACAATTCACTCAACCCTTCTGCATAATTTGGCCCTTCCCTGCCAAATAATTCCAGTGGCCCTCATATATATATATATATATATATATATATATATATATCCATTTGCCCATGCGGAACCAGGAGACAGCACAAGCTGGAACGAGCTGATTATGTTTTAAAAAATATATTTTATTTTCATTTCAAAAGTGCAAAGTGCGAGGTGCTACAAGGAAGCTGGCCTAATGTTTCTACAGAAAGCCTTCGACTGGGCCATCCAGATATATATCTATCTATATATATATATATATATATATATATATATATATATATATATATATATATATTTACCTATATTAATATACCTATATAAACCTATATACCTACATATGTATATATATATATATATTTAACTATATCCATATATTTTGCCTGACAGTGGGTAGTTATAGTTAGGACCTAGTTTCCATAGGAAAAGCTGGGTTTTTTTTGCTAATAACTTTGGTGCTGTTTGGTGAATCTTCATAAAAAGTTCAAAACTAGTTTGCCACTCTCTCCAGCTGATGTCTGGAAAGTGTGGGGGTGATTCATCAAGCGGGGTGGAGAAAAAGGGGATCTCAAAGCACACCCCTCATGGTCAAGAAATTGCCCAAAACGTTTTTGTGAGGGCGCACAAGGATCCATGGATCCTCTGTGACGCATAGCGTGCCCACCATGAAAATCTGCAATGGATCCGCTGATCCAGATTTAAAAAGAAAATACCCGCACTCACAGAACCACTCACACACTCACTCACATACCCACTCACAGACCCACAGCTTGAGCTTGGGTGCATTCGGAGGGTTGGCCACAGAGCCTGGTTTGCAGCCAAGCCCATCAGCCAACCACATGCTGTGCACTGCCAAAGGCTGTGCACAGCGTGGGGTTGGTTGCATGTGGGGTGTTGGCCACAGGGTCTGATTGTAGGCCAGGCTCTGCCTGCAGCCTCCGCCGCACACGGCCAAGGGCCTGCACGACGGTGTGATGATTAACATATGGTAATTAAATATGACTTGATGTTAAAAAAAAAACCTATAAATTCAATAAAAAAAAAGGTTACAGGGTCCTTATAGTTCGGAAATAGAATTAAAATAACCTTAGAAATTCACAAAAAAGACAAAGGTTACAGGGACGTTATAGTTAGGTTCAGAATTTACACACAAAAAACCATGAGAATTCAGCAGTTATAGTTATACTTATCTCCAGAAACTCTAACTCGCACCCTAAGGGAACTATAATTTGCGCCCTCCCCATGTTCTGATAATTACCCCACTTATTACATCAGTCATGACATGTTCTATGACATCATTGATAATATCACTGCAATATTTACAATAAAATTATTGATGAGAAAACTGTGCATGGCTGGAGCGCTTGTTATAGTTGCATTTAGGGCCCCTATGGGTGAATGTAAGGTTTAAAGCCCTCATATTCCCACCTCTCAGTCTTTATTATGCTGTCCTCTGACAGGCTTTCTTTGAATGCTGTGGTTGCTGCCCCTATTCGGAAGGAATGAGTCACAAATCACCCTCCCCCATAAGCTCAATCTTTGCCAGTGCCATGTTATTACCCTCCTGTACTGGTAAATCGTCAATGGGTACCCGCCTTTGTGAAAAAACAGGCAGCCATCTCCAATTCCCTGCACCTCCAGTTAGAAAGCTAACAGCGTTACAGGGCAATAGCCATCATCACACATTAGTCTGTGTAGTGTCACAATCCTTCTCTTGCCTTCCGCATCAGTTTTTGCCTAGCGCACAAGACTATTGTTGAAAAGATTATTTGTTCTAAGGTACTTTATATCCAAGGCCCTGACACTACAGTTGTTTCTTGAGCAAGCCACCAGTTCTGATGCCCGAGAAAGCCCAAAACAAAATGGCTATGTAAATGCTGTCTTGAAGAAGATGTTCCCATATTATGAGTTGCACGTCGCTGATGTCTGATCTAAAATGTGCAGTAGTGAGGTGAAGTCTATTGGGGCTCGGTCGTCTCTGACCTTTGGCTCGGTTCTAACAGAGGCTTTCAACTCTTGGCATATTAGAAAATTATTGGTGGGATGTGGCTTTCCCTGGAGTTTGAGGTTGTACGCTATGGATGCCAGGTGTTCAGCAACCCATGAACTGCATTTTCCCATGTACATGTCCCAAAGGATGAACAACTTTACCCTGCCGTCACCGCAGCGATAGGGCTCAGGCATCTTCCCAGGTACCAGTGCTAATAATGTTTGGTAACACTGTTGGTAATGACAATGTGTGGTTGGGGCCAGAGTCATCGCTGCTATGTATTTGAGTCTCTCCTCCCTCGAACCAACTTCCACAGTTGCGAGTCGAACTGGGTGGGTCATGAGAGTGTCTATCTCGGGCTTCTCTGCTCTGAATTTGTCCATCTGGGAACAAGAGAGCGTGTCAACAGGTTTGTTTTTACCCCCCTACAAATGTGTAGCCCGATGTCAGTGTTTAATTGCAAGTTGCATTTCAATGCTTCCCCTGTAATTCAGAGGATACCCATAGAAATACCTCTGAATATTCAAGCTACTCAAACTGCTATTTTCTAACATTTGGGGCAGTATTTTTGTGACCCTTTCCATGCTTTGACTTGCAACTTCACAAAGCATTGAAGAAAAAGACAAAAGGAGTGTAACACAGAGAGACATAGAGAAATTGAGAATGCATAGGCTCCAACCCCAACTGAAACTGATTTTGTGACCGCTGGCAACTCTACTTGTGCTCTGTGTCTTGATAATGTGAGCCATACAAGTATATTAAACGCACTTGACAATAAAACAACACAGAGTTGGCATAGCATATAGTATTGCAAATTTGAGTGCTCTAATAAAAAGGGTAGAGAAGCTTGATTCTACTATAACAGACTCACGCTTGCAGACAGGACATACAGAAGGCTGTTCAACCTACTGAGCTACCTCTTGGCTAGTGTTTGCTTTGTGGGACCTTTCACGCACAGTGTTAGTGAGTTTGATGCCATTTGACCAAAGTACTTGCTTTTAAGTTATTTTGATCTTGGTTATTGGGTGGAGCAAGGATGTATATTTATTTTGATTAGTAGAGGGAGATTCTCACAGCCCTGTGGATCCACACCTGGTGTATGCCTAGTGTTTTGTTTTTTGTTCACTTGCACCGCTAGGTTGGGCAGCACAGACAACAAGGAAGAGGTTGGGGTGGGAGGCATGGGAAATGGGAGGGAGGTAAAAAAAGGCTATGGCACAGGCGGCACTGCCTGACTCAAATCTCCTTTCTTTCTCAAGGTAGGTGAGGGGGAACACAATGTGAGGTGAGAGAGAAGAATCAACACAGACAAAGGAAGGGGTGGGATGCTAGAAAGTAACATGGGCAAGATTGGAGGGTTGGAGAGGAAGAAGCAACATGGATGTGAAGCATAAGGAAAACATATGTACCTATATCGCACAAGCAGTGGATGGATTGTGAAATTACCTAAATTAAAGTAAACCTATCAGTATTTGGTCCATGCCATAAACCAAATAACAGGAAGTGGCATTGCCAAGTGCTGGCCAATTAGGACACAGCAAGAGTGACAATGAAGCCAATGAATGGTATGCCATGGGTGGGCTCCAAGTGTCCAAGAGTACACAATACATCTTGCAGAGACAGCACATGCATGGCAGGCATACATAAAAATGACAAGGTGCACAAGGCCATATGCAGCAGAGAGTGAAGAGGGGGTACATGGTCTAGTTTGGGTGCCTGCAGTGTGGTGAGTGCAGACAAAGGTCTGACTGTCAGCCAACCACTGATGTGCAATCCTGATGGCTGTTCACAACAGGAGTGGAGAATTAAGAGTACTTGAAAAACAACTCAAAAATTAAAAACTGAGTTATCGTTCTGACTCAAAAGCAGAAAACCAATGAAATTTAGTAGTCTGCAAAGGTCCGGCCTTGCAGAAGTAAAATCAGTCCACAAGACTGAGATCTACCTCCTCAAACAAACATACAATGGACAGAAGTCTGACCACAGATATTCTGGGGCATAACTGTTCATGTACAGACCTCATCAACTTTGAATTACCTATTTGCGCATTTGAAACTGGGTTCAACACATATTCACCATGCTTGATTGTTGTCTGGTCAGGAGTTCACAAACCAATTGGTGTGTTCCTTAATTTGCCATGACTCATTAAACCTAGGCTTTACCATTTGTTTATCTTTTATCAGTTGGTTTGAGAGAAGTTTCGACGCCATCCAGTTCTGTCTAGTATAATCTAAACCTTTGATCAGCTACCAGGGACTTTGCTAACTGACTCAGTTCCTCCTCCGGTGTCGTGCACCATCAGACCCTTAATGTAAAACCTCTGGACATCAAGGTTTCTTTACTGTTGTGCAAAATGGACCCCACTGACTATCCTTCCTCAGCATATCACGATTGATGGCTCCTACCTATTTTGTGTACTGTAGAAAACTACCAAAACGAGTGAACTAAAATCTTGGAAACCAAACAGAAAAGTGGTAATGCTGTTTTGTTGAGCCAAAACTGTTTTGAGTCAAGCTCTGACATCCTCTTTCAAAGAATGTGTGTGGACAGGGCTCCAATGCAGGTAGCACTGGCCATGATTTGGAGATCGCTTGATTCTCTCAGAAGAGGCACGAGGCCCGGCATTATAAACCACCGAGCGAAACAACATAACTGGCCCTATTACCGTGCTTGGACGTCGTTCTTAAGAGCATCTCGTCAAAACAACAGCCCGAGCTTCTGAGGATCTGGGGAGATTTTGAAGTGGCTTAAAGATGACTGAGCAGGAAGCGGTGAGCTCCAAAGAAGGGGAGATCAAAGGCACAACTGACAGGCTCTGAAAACCAAGAGTGGATGGCGGTGCGCAGACAGCGGGCGTAGACAGATATCAGAGCCAGCGCCGCCTACACATGGCGACCAAGTCGGCGGAGGTGCCCGCACATAAATAATGTTCAAAGGGACAAATTAATAGCTGGGTAGAATACTTTAGAAAAAAACACCCCCTTTCTCTCTAGGAAGTGACCTCAGCTACTGCAAGAGTTATGTCCAAATAATCATATTGCCATTATAGGAGCAGAATTATTAGTTATGGCTTCTTGCAATTGACGTATACAGATACTCAAGTTATTTGGACGAATGAAGAATGGGTGTCCAAAACAATTGATGGGAGTTATTAAACCTCTATTCCTCAATACCGAAGTAGATCACCTGAAACTGCAAAAGAGCCTCCTAACTTCCCAGGAAATGCCTATCTGTAGGACAGCTATAAACTCACAGCTGTTTAAATAAGTTATGCTTATTCCCTTAACATCAGATGTATCTATTAAAGTCAGCTCTGTCGACAGCCAGCGGTCAGTTGTCATAGGAAAGGGTTATGATATGCCCATCACAGGAAGGCGGCAAGGCGCTTTATTTCCTGCTACAAGGGTTCATTTACAACGGCATAAAAGCAACGGTTATTAAAAGGGAAACCCACAAGTGGAAAATCTATGTCCGTTGTGACTTTGAAGTGAACTGATAATCATATTAGAATGCATCCCAGTTACATAATATTACAAGCCATGCGTACGATTTCTGTTGCTTTAATCACAAATCAGTCAAAATTATGGAATACGTGTTTGTTAAAAGAAGATTGGACCCATACAAAGGACAAAACATTACACAACCCATAATAAAATGAATTTCAAAATAAAATACCTAAAACAGCTCGCGTATCCTTAAAAACTCCCTCCTGGTTCGTGTGGCGATGGTATCGTATATCTTATATAACAACAGAAAGGTAAACATTCCATAATGATTACATCAAATAGACGAGGATTGGAATGCATTTCAGAATAATGAATTAGACAGTTACGCTAGGTCATTAGCAAATGTACAGAAATTAGTTACTCACTGTAGGGCAATATTTAAAGAAACGCTGTAATAAGACTGTGAGCATTCTTTTATAGCTGAAAAATCAGAATACACGACAGGGTTTGCAATGCATTTTTGTTCTGGAAGGTTTTCTGTGTAGGTGTAATACACTGGGCTTCACATGCTTTTAAATTACACAATTGCTATCTCAAATGAGATTCATTGGTCAATCCGAGGTGTAGGAATTTTCCATACTAACAATAGTCGCCCATTACCTATTCTCAGATCATTCTTCTGAAACCTTCCATCTGGGCTTAAATCAGACGTCCTGTATTTTGGATCAGGGGTCAAAGAGTATTTTGAGAGCACTGATTTGTCATCTGTTGTAAGCCTCCATATTCTCTATCTGGCTGAAACCTAGCTTGATCTCCAAGAGACTCCCCTGCTTTCTGTTTTTCATTCCTACAGGACTTTCAAGTTTTGTTGGTAGATTAACCATTATTTTTGTGGTGTCCCCATTACCTTAATTTCCTTGAGATAAGTACAGATAATGTATTCATTATTAAACATCTTCCTCAAGTCTGTAATTCCTTGACTTTTTGTCTTTGAGATCTATGACCATACAACATATACTACACATTCTGCATGATTTTTGGTCTTTGCAAAAGCTTTGGGGCCCTAGATCCCACAAGATAACCCTCAACCATCAGATTTGGTACTCCTCAGTGGAACCCATTGTTGTGGTTTGAGAAAAGGAGACACCCAATTTATCTCCCCATGAGTTAGCATCAACACAATATCTGTCTTGTCACAGAATATGATTTGTTTCTGGGACTCCTAGGGAAATTGGGTAGCTTGGTGGCCACTCCGCATAAATGAAGGCAATAGCATGGGGAATACTAATATGCTTTGTAAATATTTCCTGAATAACTGTAATTTTTGCAAATATTGAGGCAAGTGTTGTGCCTAAGTGTTACAGAGAATAGAAAAAATGTGTAAAGCAAAAGCTATGGCGACGTATCTGCTAGTTGGGATAGATGTCAATGTTTGTGAACATGTGCTCATAGTGATTGCCGGGGGCGTGGCCAAGATGGCGGCGCGCTAGGACGTGCCTGTCCGAGCTCCGCCGCCCTAGCCCGGAACACCGCTGACTGGCCCGGCGGGGGACACACCCTGAGGCCCCCCCCCGAAGCGACGGGCGCTTCTGTGGGCTGTTGGCCGCCCGGCAGAGACTCTGAGGCGCGCTACGCTGCTCCCATTGGGAGAGGAGCGGCCGGCCCCGAAACGTGGTCGGGCTGCGGAGCGGCTTGAGCGGCGGCCTGGGCCGCAAGGCGGGCCTTCCTCCGGCGGCTTCCTGGACCCAGCGCCGGAGGGGCCGAAGGCCTGGAGGGCTCGGTTTGGGCCCAGCAAGCAGCGGGACCGCAGTGGGGGCCTAGACTCCAGCACATTCGATCGCCTTCGGCGCGGAGGGCGCCCCCGCACACAGGATCTGGCCGGGGGTTGGAGGTCGGCACCCCCCCACCCTAGCGGGCCTCGGCGGGACGGAGGAGAGGCCTGAAGTCCTGGGCAAAGGCAGGGGAGGCCGTCGCTTTGCCCCGAGGTTGCTATACTCATCCACAAGGAGTACTAGTAAGTGCGGGCCCGTACATGAGGAGGCAGAGGCTATAAAAGAGAAGCTTTGCAAGAGGTGGCTACCAAGTGCTAGGTCCAGGCGCAGTCTCTGACACAGCGACACCTGGTGATCTGTCTCGGACGGAGCTTTTGGAGAGACTGGTGGGGCTGATCCGGCAAACCGAGACTGGGCCCGTGAGCCATGGCGGCGTCCAAATCCAAGCGAGAGCGCTCAGTGAGAGAAATGCTGACAGGGGCCCGCCTGACATCGCTGATGACTCACCGCCGACGAGACCCCTGGAGGGTCGGACGGAGATGGATCCAGATGAGGGTTCACCGGTCACGAAGGGCTTTTTGACCTCCCTGTTTGATTCGCTTGGGAGCGACATTCAGGAGCTGTGTAGGGACATATCCCAGGAGGTGAAGGAGCTGCGAGGAGAGGTTACCTCCTTGGGAGAGCAAGTTTCGCAGCTGGAGGATGGTGAGATTCCTCGTGGTGAAGAGGTGGCAGGCCTGCAACTGAAGGTAGACCGCCTCCGAGAGCAGCAGGATCGCAGACTGCGGTCGAGGATTTTGAAAACCGCTCGAGGAGACAAAATATTCACATCAGAGGGCCTCCGGTGGAGGTGGAAAAGGACGACATTGGGGACTATGTGGTGGGCCTATTTCGCTCTCTGCTTGGCCCGGACGAGATTCAAGAGATAGTCCTGGATAGAGTTCATCATGTCGGCCGCGCTGGTGGCCCTGGAGACCGCCCTCCGGACATTCTAGCCTATCTCCACAATTTTGTCCTTAAAGAAAAGATCCTACAGCAGGCTCGCAATTTTCAGCAGGTACTTTTTAGACGGCATGAACTCCAGCTATTCCACGACCTCTCTGTGCGGACCTTGCAGAGGCGGAGAGAATTTAGACCGATCACGGAGCACTTGCGGGCGCACAATGTGTCTTACTCTTGGGGCCACCCGTTCCGCCTGGTCTTCCGTTGGGAGGAGCAGCTCCGGCAGGTGAAATCTGTTTTGGAAGCAAGTCGGATCCTGGGTCTGGAGGATATATGCCAGGATGCGAGCGAGAAGGCGACCTTGCCTGAGGGGGGTCCTCCGCGCTGGCGGCGAAAGGAGAAAAGAAGGAAGCTGCAGCGCCCAACGGCTTCGGAGCTGAGGTCGGAGAGGGAATCTGTTTTGAACAGTGTGGCCGCCGGAACTTCAGCTTAGAGAAAGGGGCTGGGGGCCCGAACTGCTGTTGGCCTTGATGTTAACGGCATGTTGGCCACTGAAGGGGGTCGGGCGGCGGGGGCGATGGACCTGGTTTACCAAACATGGATGGATCTACTGCCCTGTGGAGACTTTTCCTTGTGAAGATGGATGTTCGAGGACTTCTGTGTTGTATGCACCTGTTGTGCGTATTGGTTGAATGTTGTTGGGTTTCCCTGCGATGCTGGCTTTTTTGTGGAGATACTCTCAGGCCTTGGTGCTATAGGTGGTGTAGATTTTGGCACGGGGGTATTCTTCTTGCGGGCTCCCTTCCTTCTTGCATGCTGCCCTCATTTTAGGATATGATTATTAAATGCACATGCTTGAATGTCCGTGGGCTCAATAACCCTACCAAGAGGCTAGCCATCCTGTCCACCTTAGAGAGATCGGGGAGTCACATATGCCTGCTGCAGGAGACATACCTCGTCCCAAAAGATATTTATTGTATGCGCTCTAAGTGGTTCCCCAGGCAGTTCTGGTCTTCGGCACCATCAAAGCATGCAGGGGTGGCAATACTATTAGCGCGTTCATTCCCTGGGGAAATGGTGTCAAAATTGCATGAGGTGCAAGGGAGGCTTCTAGCTATGAGAATGAGACTGGGTTTTTTTCCCTTCACTATTGCTTCCCTAAACACGCCTAATTCCCAGCAGGAAATCTTCCTAAAACAGGCTTTGACCCCGCTGCTGCAATCCCCTGATGGTGCCATCCTGGTGGGGGGCGATTTTAACCTAGTGATGGATGGTGATCTGGATCGTTCAGGTCACCGGTATGGGCAGACAGGGTCAATGATGGTGACTGGTTTTCAGTGGCTGAGTGAGTGTGGCCTGGAGGATGTGTGGAGGAGGGCGCACCCCATGTTAAGAGACTATTCCTTTTACTCGGCAGCGACTAAGACATATGCTAGGCTGGACCTTTTCTTGGCCTCGCAGGAGTCTCTTCCCCGGTTCAGGGAATCAGTGATTGAGCCTTGAGCCCTGTCGGATCACGCCCCGGTTACAGTTGAGGTTCACATGAATATGGAGCGTGTGGGTGCATCGGGGTGGCGATTTAGGGACTCAATGCTTCAGAACGGTGCAACAGTAGAGGTGATTCGTAGGGCAATAATAGACTACCTTAGCCTTAATGACGACGGGACTACTTGCATGGTGACGCTGTGGGAGGCACTGAAGGCTGTATTGAGGGGTGAGGTGATGTCGCTGTCCGCTAGGGATAATGAAGCAAGGAGACTACTCAGAGAGCATTTAGAACAGCGAGTGATGGTGTTGGAGCGTTCACATAAGCACACAGGTGCACCAAGAGTATGGCGAGAGCTTGAGAAAGTAAGGAAGCAGTTGAGGAGGTTGGATTGGGACAGGGCAGAGTATGCGGTAGTTCGCCTTAAGCATAAGTACTATATAGGAAGTAATAAATGTGGGAAGCTACTGGGACATCGGTTGCGAGCGCAGCGCGCGGCGTCAATGATAAAAATGGTTCGCTCTTCCTTGGGAGCGGAAGTGCGCACGAGTTTTCAAATTGCAGAGGCCTTTGCAGAATTCTATCGGGAACTATATGGGGCTGAGGAGCTTGATAATTCAACTCTGGAGGCCTTTCTAGAGGGTATAGCAATTACTTCGTTGACCGAGAGGGAGGCGACTTCGTTAGATCAACCTATAAGGGCGGAAGAGGTCATATCAGCAATTGCGCACTTGCAGGCCGGGAAGTCACCTGGCCCGATGGTTTCTCCGCACTTTTTTATAAGACCTTCTGTATGGAACTTGTACCCGTTTTAGTGCGACTCTTTAATTCCTTTCGACATACGGGGGCTATCACGTCTAGCATGTTGGATGGCACTATTGTGGTTATTCCGCAGCCGGGGAAGGACCCAGAGGAGTGCGCCTCATACAGGCCAATCTCCCGCTTGAATATTGATGCCAAACTGTTCACTGGCATACTGGCACACTGTCTCAATTATTACATGCCGGGCCTTGTGGATCCCGACCAAGCGGGATCTATACCGCATAGGCAGTGTAGTGATAATACCAAGCGACTGCTTCATCTGTTGGATAAAACTGATCGCTCGCGCAGGGAGGCGCTCTTCCTTTCTATCGATGCCGAAAAGGCGTTCGATAGGGTTCATTGGCCATACCTGTTCAGGGTGCTAGAGCGCTTTGGGCTGGGCCCGGGTTTTATGGCATGGATCTGCTGTATCTATCAGGCGCCTCGGGCGGCTGTCTGAGTTAATGGGACGCTCTCTTTGCCATTCTCAATTCAAAGAGGGAACCGGCAGGGGTGCCCGCTTTCGCCCCTCTTGTTCATGCTTTATATGGAGCCCATGGCGCAGTGGCTTCAGGATAACCCTCGGATTACGGGTGTGAAGTTTGGGGGAGATAAGCATATCATATCATTATACGCGGATGACGTGATTCTCACTTTGGCGGAACCTGCGACCTCACTGCCTGCACTAATGGGTGTACTAGAGGAATTTGGATGGGTCTCGGGATTCTGGATAAATATGCTAAAGTCGCAGGCCATGAGCAGGTTTATCAGTGCCGAGCATCAAAGAGATTTGAAGGCCAGATTCCATTTTATATGGTCTTCCTCAAAGCTCCCGTACTTGGGGGTTGAGTTAGGATCCACGGTCGCTCGTACGGTGACGTTGAATTACACAAAATTGATTCAGGAGGTGCAGCGAGACTTAGAGACCTGGGGGAGACTTAAACTGTCTTGGTTGGGTAGGGTGGCGGCAGTGAAGATGACCATCCTACCACGTGTACTGTATGTGTTTCAGGCACTTCCGGTAGAACCCCCGCCACGAACGATAGCAACCCTTCAAACAGCGGTTCTAGGATTTATCTGGGAGGGAAAAGAGACGCGGCTACCACGGCAGGTGTTGTATCGCCCTAAGCAGGAGAGAGGACTGGCGGTCTCCTGCCTTCTACGATACTTTCAGGCAGCACAGTTGCGTTTCCTATTAGAATGGAGTCGTCCGTCTTCCGAGAAACATTGGTGCTTCATGGATCAGGCGGTGGCGGGCTCACATATATGGAAAGAGCCCTGGCTTAGGCGCCGTCACAGAGCGCGGGGTTGTATGTATCCCCGGTCACGGGAGTGTCGATGAGGGTGTGGGACCGGTTGGCCAGCAGAATGGGCTTGATGACTTGCCCGTCCCCAATGACCCCCCTAGGTGCGAACCCTGATTTTGGTCCGGGCCTTCAATCGGAGGCACTGCGTCGGTGGCATGAAGGGGGCTGTAAAAGGGTGGGATACCTTTTTGATGAGCAGGGGGTGATTCCCTTTGACCAGATGAGGGAGACATATGGCTTGACCGAGTCTGACAGGATGATGTATTATCAAATACGACACTGGGCCCTGCTACCAGCCAACAGAGCATTAATAGATAGGCCGTTAACACCGTTTGAAAAATGGATTCTAATGAAAAAGGACGATAAGCGGGTGATCTCGGAGCTTTACTCTCTCCTGTGGGGGGAGGCCCATTCGCCTAAGACTAAGGGTCAGCTGAGGTGGGAGAGGGAACTGAAGAGGGAGCTCTCTGATGAGGAGTGGGAGAGCATCTTTTACAGGACACACCACACAGCTTACAATGCGGCAGGTACAGAGACAGCCTATAAAGTGGCCTCCTATTGGTACTACACCCCAGCAAGGATTCATTCTTGGGATCCCACTAAGTCCAGCCTTTGTTGAAGGGGGTGTGAGGGGGAGGGTCGCTTGTCCATCTACTATGGCATTGCCCTAAGCTTCATCGGTACTGGGAGAATATAATAGACATTATTGACACGGTGTTTGATACTCAGAGCCCCAGATTTCCTGCGTACACTTTGCTCGGCCTGCCCAACCCGCTCACTTTCCCCCTGAGATCATTGAAAGGACAGCAGATGGCCTTGGCTTTAAATGCGGCACTACAGCTGCTGTTAACCGTGTGAGGGACTGACCAGATCCCGACAGTAACATCATGGCTCCATAAGCTGTGGTTTATCCTCGCTATGGAAAAGCTCACTTTTACTTCACAGCAGCGTAGTGGGGACTTAAGGAACTTTGGCAACCATTCTTACAAATACTGTCTGTGGAGTTCACAGAATTGACATGTCCGGCCTATTTGAGGGTTCTGGAGTTGAATTGAGCGAATGGGAGCGAATGTGCAGTAGAGATGTATATGTAGGGCCATGTTTACAGTGGAACGAGGCCTGGGATCACTTGATTGTTGTATGGCATGCCAGCCGCGGGGAAACAAAGTTGAAGTTGTATTTAGGTTTTCTATCACTGCGCATGGAGCATGCGGTATATCAGCGCAATTGTACTATTCTGATGTGTTGCAAATGTGATGTTTTATAATTGAAAATACCAATAAACAGATTTGATCCATAAAGAGGACGGCCTTTTCAGTATTCTTTTCTGTATGGAGGGGATCCGCATAGTGTCTAGCTCATGCAATCCATTAAAAGATGTACATAGTCATTGCACAGATGCAGAGGCTTTTGTATTGCACTGTGAGTAGATAAAGTCCCAGAAACTGTGGCTAACCCTGATTTGGTGGACATTTCCATTTCTGAGATCCGCCAGGTTGTGATTGGCAGTGCTCTACTACCCAAAAAACTTTTAGATTATGATCTAGAGCTGCCTTCCAACTCACTGTATATCTTTTGCACTTGGACCTGCGTAGGTGCTTTTGCAGGCGATGTGCCCACTGCACCTGGTTAGGACTAAGCCTGAAGTTTCTGCTGAAGCTCTGATGGCCTGCTTTGTTAGTGGAATGTGCAGCCAGCTCAAACAGATTTCTTGTTGATTAACCCTGACATTGTAATACTCAAGCACCATGTTATTGTTTCGAGCCCTTTGTGTCTGTAAGCCTGCAGCCATTACCTTTCATTAGAACCCTTGCCGTGGAGACTGTCATAACTTAGACGTTACAGACTTGCTGCAAAATAAACATTTTGGTGTGAGGGTGTTATCTCGCTGTTATTTAAAGTGTCCTGGATGTTGCTGTTATTGTTTGCAATCATTATTCATTTGCAAAAACTGTACCACTGTATTATTGGTTATATAATGCGTTGCATTGGTTTTGCATTTTTCATAGCCTATGTTTGTTCCAAGCTTTGTAAACCTTATAGTTAGGGGCCCTTGCTTTCATTACAAAACTTTTGCTACTGCATGTATTACCTAGTGTGCATTTTGTAAAAGGTATTCTGTTCTATGCAGTTTCTACATTTGGAACCTACCAATTACACATGTGTGTCTTGGGTACATGGAATACACCCATGTCCATGGTAGGTGACCTCTGGGTCTGGCTGCACATCTGGTCCTGCACCCAACCGAACACAAGCACCCACTTCACACTGTGTATGGCCAAAGGGCTGTGTACAATTGGGGTGGACGACACTTAGTGGGCCGTACTAATGTCACTTCCAGGGGTGGCTCCTCCATTAGGGCGGAGGAGTGTTGCCCCCTGCCAGCAGCAGAAGCTACAAAACTTTCACAATGAGGGGGTAATAAACTATGTTTATTATCCCCTTGTTGTGAAAGAGTTGGGGCATTTGGGGTGAGGAGCTATGAGGGGTAGGGCTCAACACTCTCCCTCACTGCGCACCTATGTTTGGCTGGCCAGCTCAGGCCGGCCAAACACAAATGCGTGGTAGGCTCTCTCCAGCCCGGCAACTACAGCCCCCTGCCAAATCTGATGCTGCTTTGAGCAGCTTCAGGATTGGCCACAGGGCAGGCTGGGAGCCTGTGCCTGCGTGCAGCCTGCAGGGAAGAGGAGCGCGGCGCAGGACCGCGCCAAAAAGGTAAGTGTTTTTTTGTTTTTGTTTTTAAATTTAATTTATATAAATTTTAGGTGACTCACCCCCACCCTGCGTGAGCCGCACCCGCTCCTTTCGAGCGAAGTAGGCCGTGACTGGTCACTTCCATGTTTTACTTGTGCTAGATAGCCTTTTGTTTCCACGCGCTGGAAAAAGTTTGCTTTGACCATGGCAGACAATGTTAGCTATGGTATCTGTTGCATGTGCTTCAAACCATACATTTGTGGTGAGAGATCGAAGTTTTGTCTAGTGGCAGGTTTGACTCATCCAAGATAGCACAGAGGGTTGATTTTCCTACACCATGTACTATGCAGATCGCAGAACAGCATTTTATGTTAAATGTTCAGTGGGATACTGGTATTGCCACAGAGACCCTTTTGTTACTGTGCAGTTCCTAGGTTACAATGATAATCTAGCACAGTGAGCTATGAACTACCATCAAAGAGCTGCATGCAAACTACATTGTACAGGTTAGAAAGGTATATTTTTCCCAGTCTCTGATTATCCATATTTTGCTAAAAATGGTTTGTTTCGGTAGAAATATTTTCTGTGTCATGTTCTGCATCCTGAATTTATGCTTCCTCAGATCGAGCACTCTTAAAAAAAAATCCTACTGGTATGGATAACATGTGAATCCTACACATTGTAGTCCCTTTTGTCTTATGTAACATTTTCTATACACTGGTTTACATATGTATGATTCATTGTCCCTGTATGTGTGTGTGATTTAAAGTGCTACAAGACTCTAAGCTAGTAAGACAGGCGCTATAAAACCAATAAAATACATGTGAGAGAGGGGCTATGGAGTGATGAGAGGTGGTGTTATAGGGTGATGGTGAGGGAATAATTAAAGGCCCCAATAAAGTTTGTTGTATCCTGGTGCTCTGTAAGCTCATCATTTACTATTCTTTAAAAGCTAATACAATTGAATACATAATGAAAAATGTGTTGTAGAATGCACAGTTTTGCCAATATTTCCCAAATTCACTTGGGGGGGGGGGGAGTACCCCCAAGCTCCACTGTAGTGGTCAGGCTAGCTATGCACCGTATAGGGACTGGTCTCACAAAGTTTGCCAGGGCTGCTTTTGGTACACAGTTTGGCACTGTACTTCTGTATTTTTGCTGGGGTATAGAGAGTATAGAGAGGTATTAAGGAGTGAAACTATGAAGTAATTGCTTTATGAGGAATGTGAAGAACTTTAAAGTTGACTGTAGGCAAGTGAAGAAATATAGGGGGTCATTCCGACCCCGGCGGTGCGCCGCCATGGGGATTCTGACACCCCATACCGCCATCCTGTTCCTGGCGGGTCGCCCGCCAGGAACAGGATGGCGGTATGGGGTGTTGTGGGGCCCCTGGGGGCCACTGCAGTGCCCATGCCAATGGCATGGGCTCTGCAGGGGCCCCCGTAAGAGGGCCCCACTTTGTATTTCAGTGTCTGCTTTGCAGACACTGAAATACGCGACGGGTGCCACTGCACCCGTCGCACATACCCACTCCGCCGGCTCCATTCGGAGCCGGCTTCCTCGTGGGGAGGGGTTTCCCGCTGGGCTGGCGGGCGGCCTTCTGGCGGTCGCCCGCCAGCCCAGCGGGAAAGCCAGAATGGCCTCCGCGGTCTTTCGACCGCGGAGCGGCCATATGGCGGCTCCCTCCAGGCGGGCGGCTCCCGCCGCCCGCGGGGGTCAGAATGACCCCCATAGTTTCATTGTCCAGGACCAAAGATAAAGCAAGCAGCGCTGTTCGGTATTCCCTGCAGCTTGGAGAGCTCCGTGTTTAGGAGGCGAATATGAATCACATTTCAGTAACTGAGTCTAGAAATCACAACTGCTAGCATAGGCAGTAAAAGCTGATTTATTCAAGGTATCTTGGCTCTTTAGACCAGTGTCAAGAGAAAGTTATTGGTAGTGTGTGCATTATAAGTCATTCACTAATTCAAGGTAATTCTATAGAAAACCACCTTGACTACATAGTTTGTGCTAAAACCAAGAATCCGCTCAGCAAAGCAAATTCCTAATAACCCAGTGCCTCTAAAAGGCCAGAAAGATTAGGGCCTGTTTGTTTCTTATTTAGCCAATTTAACTCTGACAAGTTAATAAGCCCTTGCTATCTTTTACCAGTAGGGTCACCCTGTTATGCTAACAGTAGAAGCAAATGTGTCACTAGTGTTAAAAAACAAATAAGTAAGTACTGCACCAGTCCCTGCCAACTGCCGATAATTCAATTTATGTTAAGGGAAAATCGTTCGGTGTCCCCATATTAATGTCTGGTTTAGTGACAATGAGCTAAGTTATATGTGAAGTCACTGAAATTATGACGGAACGAGGAGCATAATTATTTTGCATGTTAGACTAAGTTATGCAGCAATGAAAAGCATATTATATGGCTTGATGTGCAACATAAAACAAATTATGAGGCTTATTCTGTAGTATTATTAACAAAACATATACAAATCAGCATCTAGCAAAACAGAAATCTATCCTAAAGAAAAGTCTATGAATTCAGTAGATCATATTACAAGTAGTGTTCACAAAAAAAGTTTTTGTCTTGTATGGAAGCACAGATATGCTATTTTATTAGGTCTTGGCAAGAGACAGCTTTAGCTAAATCTTTCTGTTGCCCAGACCTACTGTTTTCAATATCTTATGATTGGATTGTTTTGTTGTCTATCTAATTTCTGTACTCCTGATTCACTGATGTTCCTCATGGTTCTTTTGTTCGTCCTGTCCATAAGCCTTCAGGTATCACAGTGTTCCAACTGGATGTGGTATCCTTCCTCTGCCTATGTCAGAACTTGCTGGGACTATTAACTTCCATCTCTCTCCCTACTACCCCTCCTTCTCATTCACCTCTCATTCTCCCTCTTTCTGCCACCTACCATCCTCTTGCACCCACAGCCCCTGTTTGAAATATTTTTTAGTGCCCACAGTGCTATTTTTGACTACGTAAATATGGTCACCCACGTATTTGCACATTTGAATAGTTTTGTATTATTTTAACAAATCCCATTCAAAGATAACCACTGCAGATGCTCACAGCTCCACAGAGGTCATCTACAAATGGGATTTATCAAAATAAACTAAAATGCACTCAGAAATGGCCACAATAGATGAATTCACATCCATGGTGGCCAGCATTTAATACTATTCACTAAAATATTATAAATACATTCCAAATACATTCAAATATGGCTGTTGATGATTCATGCACATCCAGGGTGGCCATCTTTGAATATTTTTAGTAATGTTTTAAAACCTGTCCCCTGTTGTCTACTGCAAATGTGCGTGAATTTGTAGTGACTATGGAAACGGGACCTATTGGGTTTGCCATTGCATGCAATTATTAAGCTACATATTCAAATCTATTTTGTGGTTGCAAAGTATAGGAACAGGTTGGAAGGGGGTAGGTGGCCCACGGTATCCCTACTAGGAGTCCAAGTCTCAAGAGTCCACTTTCAAAATGACTAAAAGGCAATGGTGTTCCACTGCTACAGCACTAATTTAGCAACAAGATCCCCTAGAGCAGAGGCCCAAAACTAGTTTTACCCGCACCAGTAGGTTTTAAACATCTGGAGGTCCTCAGTGCACCCCATCCGTG
The DNA here is from genome assembly GCF_031143425.1 of Pleurodeles waltl. NCBI lineage: Eukaryota > Metazoa > Chordata > Amphibia > Caudata > Salamandridae > Pleurodeles > Pleurodeles waltl. The sequence continues at coordinate 1,187,462,977 of NC_090440.1, read as the reverse complement.
GGTGCTCACAGTGGCTGCAGTTGAGTTCAGGAGAGTCGGCGGAAGTGACCGGAGGCTCTCTGCAGCTCTTCCAGTGGGGTGAGTGTTGAGTTTCTCTCCTGGTCAGTCATTCATTGCAAAGATCCTGTCTTGTGTCCCTCACCTGGGTGGTTTGCTCCCATGGTGTCCTCGCTTCTCCATTGGGAGGTGATAGATCAGGCTGCAGTTCTTGATGTTTCTGGTGCCCCTCTCTGGCATACAGGGTCACTGTATCTCACAGTACATGGCCTCTTGCCCAAATATATGGTGAAATCATTCACAGCAGCACCTCCTGGCATATGGGGTCACCACCTACTACTGCACAAAGCTACAACCCTTACAGCACAGCAGTCTTTTTCATGGTGGCCCGACTTTGTACTGTTCATGGGCTCAGGCCCGATCAGTGCAATACTGCACACAGCTCAATTTACAGCAGCCCTTTCCTAGGGTACATGGACTACTGACTCTGTCTTGCACATGGACAATGACTTAATCAGTGAAGCAGCCTTTTCCTCACACCTTACACAGGGAGTCAATTGGATAGAGCTCCCCATTGTACCTTGCTCAATCCAACACTTACCTCTTTCTCACAGGGCATGCTGGTCTTTGCAAACAGGCAGGATCTGGTGCTCCTGCTGGTCTTGGCAAGTAGGCAGGCGCTGGTGCCCCAGGCTCCAAGGCAGGTGGTTTTGGATTCCCTAATTGATGCCCCCTCTCCGAGCAGGGAGATTAGCTGGCCTTGTCCCCCAGTCCTGGTCCCAGGCAGACGTCTTACAGAGCTTTCCTTCCTCACACTGCCCGCCTGGCTGCTTGGCAGATGACAACTCCCTTTATAGTCTATTTCCAGACACCAAATGTGATTTAGGGTATGAGTCTTTGAAGTTTTATGTTGGGGTTCTGCTTCCTTTGAAGTGTCCACTCCTTGGCTCTGTCTTCCTCTTGAAAAGAAGTCTGTCATAGCAGGGGTGTCTCCAAAGCTGATACTCCCACAGCACAAGTCGTGGGAGTGACTGGAGTTCACATATGGATGTCAATCACAGGGACAATGCATCAGAAGGTTAGCCCACAGCCCGAGCCCTACACATTGGGCCCCTTATCAGTCCCATCTCCTTCCTGAGGTGTGCCCAGGCCCCTGCCTTGAGACCTCTCACTGAATCAAAGAGCACCCTTTTAAGTGTACAGGAGAAGCCTCGCTCTCCCCTCTCCAGTGTGTGTCCCACCCAGCTTACAGGAATTCACAGATCTGACTGGGGGGATTCCTATACCTCCTCTCCATGGTTGACCATGCAGACCTCGGTCTACCAAAATGGCTCTCAGAGCCCTCCATCTATTGTATGGTCCATAGGCACACATACACCCAGTGCATGCATACAGCATACACACGCTGCACAAAACTGTATACTTAATGTACTATACCACTCATAGGCACACATACATCCAGTAGTTGCATTTAACATGCACACACTACCCAGCACTGTATCCTTCATGTACTGTGCCACTCATAGGCATATATACATCCACCATTTTCGTTTAAAATGGACGCATTGCATCCTTCATGTATTGTACCACTCACAGGTAAACATGCACCCAGCGCACACATTCATCCTGCAAACACTACACCACTACACAGCACAGCACAGCATTCTTCATGTACTGTACCACTCATACGGAGACATACATCCAGCTCATGCATTTAACATGCATGTATTGCACAGGCCTACATTATCCCTGTATGGTACACTTCCCAGGCACACATACACCCAGCTCCCATACACAGCTTCTGCGCTGTTCAGCACTTCTCACCAAACGACGTAGGCCAAGGGCGAGTTAAGCACACAGCAGTGTAACTTTTCAATTAGTGAGTTTGTAGACCTCACTCCAGTTACACAGGTTATAAAGGACCTGTTCACTCCTACTGCTCACTACCTGGTATTCTGCCACCCCCGCACTTGTGCTGCTTAACTTCTGGTAAAGGCAGTAGACTTCAACCACAATGAAGGTAGCAATTTGTGCGGCCTTTCCGGTCCAACAAGACTGCAATCCATGAGACAAGCCTATGTCATGGTATACACACATGATCGGTGTTTGCCTAGATAACAAACAACAGCATTAGGGATCCAGACATAAGTACAGTTGGGCACTCAGGGCAGGGTGCAAGCCCATTACCATGCAGAGGATTTTTCTGTCCTAACAGGAGCCTTTTATCTCTGGTATGTTGAAGCCATTTACTATTGAAAGCAAAAATGGAGAACCATTTACAACCCCTTTAGCATTTGACCCTCAAGGTGGCAGAGCAGAATGTTCCAAGGAGGGGTTGTGGACTAGAAACTGAAAACTAAGCACAGTCTATGTTCAACATCAATGTCCATTGATTTTACTTTAAAATACAAAATACTTGATTACAAACACAATTAATATTACACATAAAAATACCACAACACATAGTGAAAAAACAAAAAAACAATCAAGGTTGAATCAGGGTATTTCCAATATAAAACTCGTCTTCTACATTTGCCTATAAGTGTCCATCAATGACAGAACCTGTCTCTGGCCTATGTCAAACACAGGCTTCACAATCAGTAGGCTCTGCCTGCTGTAAATTTATGGTTTACACATTAACTAAACCTCTGCTTTGCCAGAGAAGTGACTATTTTAATAGACCTTTCCTTAAAGATCTTTGGGGAGTGTCTTATTCCTAAGGGCAGTCATGTGCACTTTCAGACTGCTCTTCGTGAACTTTTCAGTTTTTTTATATCTAACGAAACTACACCAAAATATGATGGCTTTATGAATTTATCACTCAATGCTCATTTGCCTATCAGATCAGGAGAGAGCAAAGGTTCGGGCATTTGTAGTCACACTGAGCATCCAATTCTAGAGGCAGGAAGGCTCCTTGTCAATATTTTGTTGTGTTTGGGGGAGTGCACTGACACGACTCCTACATGTTCTAGGCGCCTGGGTTTCAATTCTGTAGAGTATACATCGGGCCCAGCATATCCCCAGACACACAAAAAACAGCCCGTCCAGACACACATTGATGATCTTTGAGAAAGGGTTGTCCACAGGTGCTTGTAAATCATCGGAAGGGGACAATAGTTGTTCCCAGGTGCCAGCACACCAGGATACTAGGTCCTGTCAGTTGAAAAAGCAATACTTTGGCAACCACTTAATACAGTTAAGATTTTCCAAAGCCACCACACTTTACAAATCTGGTATCTGTGAAACCCACTTATTGCTGTAGAACCTTTTTAATGTGCCACACTTAAAAAAGCCTTATCTTAAAACCTACCAAGTGTGGTTTCCTACATTGGGGTCACCTACTGACCATTGGAGGGTACACTAGGCCCAAAACAGGCTCACAAAAGTGGAGATTAAACTCAAATTTGGAGTTTCAATCACTTTGCATGGATCTACTCCGATCTTGACTAAACAATCACTTCAAGGCTAGGAAAGAGTACCCAACCAGTGCAAAGTCATGCAGAGGGAGGGGACAAGAAAAAAGGGGGCTCACCATAAGGGAGATGATCCTTCCCTGGGTCGCACACAGCATTGCTCTTACTCTTCTGTGATTTCTAGCTCTAATCTCTTTTAGACAGAGTTAATCTGTAGAGGAAAACTTTCAGGCACCCTTTTTCATAGAGCATTGGCTTCTTCCTTTGAGCCAGAGTAGCGCTTCTGACAGGGTTCAGGTCCCAAGTACCTAGCACAGTTCCTAGTCACACACATTGAGATGCCAGTAGTCTCTTTCTCCAGGCGTGGTACAATTTGTTGATAGCTTCTGACCTCAGAGCACGCTCTGCAGTCTCAGGCTATTTAGACAGGGGGTTCCTCACTAAACATGCATGTTTGTCATGATAACTGAAGTAAAAGAAAATAAAAACGTGCAAGTTCATATTGTATCTTTACCAGGAGTTAAAAATAAGGAAAGAACACACACTCTTCAGAGTGCAGAGGCTATTTCCATCCCAACACAAAACGTGCAAATTGCATATTAACCAACTTTGCAACTGTAAAATCACATGACGCAATGTGCAAAATGTAATATGTGAGTTGAAAATATCTTCCTTACTCACAAAGTACACTCTGAGACCCGTACTGAATCTCAATCCCCTGTGGGCTTGTAATGGGCATCCCCTTGCCTTTATGAGTCAGTATGCAATGTATAAAAGATATAAAAACACAGTTCTGGACATGAGCCATTTATCTATTATGAAAGCTTAAAAGGGTTGGTAACACATCTACGAAATGCAAGATGTCTCCAAGGGACAGATTCTATCTTGTTCCTGACAGCTTTCAGATTTGGGAGGGAAGGGAGTGGTCCAGAGAATAACTCAAGCTCATCTCATTGCCATTCCCTTAGTGTAATCATTTGTTTTTTTTAAACAGCCCCTGTTTGTTAAGGGAAAGAGACTGCTTTCAAAAATAAAATGTTGGCATTGAGTGAATGGAAATGCAGATCTAGATGTCTTCTGTCTCTCACAGGTCGTCCACCACGCAATCACATCCATTCACAGAGGCACAAGCAGATTCCTACCTCACGAATATTAATGAGACCGAAGGTTTCTAAACTGCCTTAGAATGGTCATGTGGCATTGTGCCTGACTTGTACATCAGCCAAAGCATAAATTAAAGTTAGGTCACAAACCAGTCAGTGTAGTGAAACACTGGTTTGCAACCTCACCTTAGTACTTCAGTCTCATTGCCCTTTGCACATTCCTAAAGTATTTTGTGTGAAACAAATGTCATATTATACTCATAAACGCACGAGCCTGCATGTGCAAGGTTCTTGTAACAAAAGTTGATCCTAATTTATTGTGGCCGTCTTAGCCATGTTATAAAACATGTCGTCATTATATTGTTTACTGAGTTCATGAGACATATGACCGATGGAGATAACTAGAACAAAAGTTGCAAAGACAACTAGAAATAGACTTGTAGCTCCCTTCATTACATATTAATTATGTAAGCGTCTCACCAGGCCATGCTTTAAGACTATAGACCTCAGACCTTCAAAAAAGATACAAAATTACATGAATTCTATTACGCTCAGTTTGAACTCTTGCTTTAAAATAATTTGGATAAAAAAGTGAATTTGTTTTATCGTTTGTTTTTAGATCTGGCTTTTGAGGCAGCTTTAGATATGTGGTTGACTACTTTGTTTTTTTAAACAAACTAAAAATACATACATAACAGGGTTTTTGGTCAGCGGGTTAATTCATTGGTCTGTTAAATTGCCATTCACGTTTTGTTTCTGCCTATCACAGCATGCAGCACGGAGCGATTAGCAGCCCACTCTGGCATGTGCTCCCTTCACTGTTAGTGAATGCACTAAGTCTGTGCACATTGCTAACATGTGTCTCAATGGTTGATTCCTTTCTCTTTGGTGTAAATGTGGTTCAAAGCGTGCTTTTTTCATATTAACTTTAAAATCAGCTATTTATTTTGCCTGCAATTCGGTTGCCCAGTTAGATGGCGATGTATTTATCTCTTTATAGGTCTTGTCTAATTAAAAACTTTAGCTGTTTTGCCAGCCTCATGATTTAAAAAAATCCTAATAAAATTCAATTAAGATATATACACAGATACAAAGAGTGGCTTTCAAGTAGCCCTCTTGAACCATTAGTCTGTTATTCATAGTTCGCTTCCACCCACCACAGCTTACAGCATAGAAAAATGGATCAGCCCAAATGAGCCATTGGCTCTCTTCACTGTGAGTGACAGCATTTTGCTCTTACATATGTGTACATCCACATAAAGTAGTCCTCTCTAGTGATAAGACTGTTAGGTCAATCTCTGCTTTCATTTCTGTTTTCATTTTATTGTTTTATGTTTGCAATGAAGTATCTTCACCACCAAGAATGTGGTCCACCTGCCACATTTAGATGTGGGCAGACCTTCGGGTTAATCATGGCAAAGACTACTCTGTTGCTACTGTGATTAATCCATTCTGATGTCCTTAGGGAGTGCAAGCGCGCCTGGTCCTTAGTAAGTAAACTTACAAGGGGACGCGTATAGGTCGATGAACCTTTTGGATCGCTTGGAATATCCTAGTCATGTAGTGACTACCGGAAGCAATAATCAGCATAAACAATCATTAACTTTCAATTGACAACATCTATAAACATCTAGTCATGAATAACCACAACTCGGTAAAGAGTTAAACAATTTTTATTTTCCCTTTTGATTAAAATACGAAATCATCTGTTAGATCAAACTTTATTCAATCAGCTCAATTATTAATTTATTAATGAAATGTCAAATACATAACTCAATTCAGAACTTGAAGAAAACATATGCTCTAATGCTCCTACATAAGCCAAAGAATACCAGCATTAATAGCAGAGTTCAGCAGATAGCTCGTCAGTCATTTGTCACTGTCAACGTCACCCTTAAAAAGCCTACCTAACCAAGATGAGCATTAGCATGTGGCATTTCATGCAAAACAATTTAGAGAAAACATGAATTTGGAAAACATCTTTTCTAAGTGAGAAACTATGGTCACGCAGTTGGTACCTAAAGAAAAGGCACAATTAGTCAGTCACATTTTAATAGCTACCTATCCACAGGATGTATCAGCAACAAAGTCAGTCTCTGTCTTCAGGTCATCAAATGATCAGCTACGCATCAGGCTCTCAAAAACATGAGCCCAATGACAGAATCTCAAACAGCGTCTCCTGATGTCATCAATTCACCCTTTGCATCTCTCCTTTTTCCCCCCTTGTCATGACTTTTTATTAGGGTCTCCCAGTCCACCCCCCTAATTCCTAATTGGTCAGTCAGTCAGCAGATATGACTTTAACCTATGGTATTTGTTTACCAAATCTACCAATTTTAATATTAGTGCTTTCACAAGATGCAAATTGGTCCGCTATATGATGTCCTCAACATCCGGCTCTTCAGGTATCGAAATTGTTGCATGTTCTTCTTCAGTCAGTGTCCCCATTGTTCAAGTCCTGGGAAAGTACATTTAGCCTACTTTACACATAATTTTATCAAATTGTCTTCATCATCTCCGGTACATTGCAGAAAACTCTAGTTAAGCAACTTTAACATCGGGTGACTCAAGGACAGGTCATGCATCCAGCTTCTTGCAACGCGGTTATTATTTCAGCTCTCTGTGTGCAAGGCTTAGGAAGACTAGGCCATGATTTCACCTAAGTTAGCACTACAAGGTAAGGTAAAACCTTGGTTATACCTTTCAATATGACATATTAATACATTATTCTGGTATATTTTTCATAATTTCATACAGTTTCAGTTATATTAGTGCAATCATGTTTAAATGGCTGTCGTGCCCCAAGGGCACATTTTCAAACGTGCACATGATTTTCTCTATGAATAATTTCTCTACAAACATTTCATTTTTCAAGCACATAAACATCATTAATAATTTTCTAATTAGCATATCTGCTTCAGCAGGAGCAAGGGAAGTCTGAGAAATTACTGCATGTCCACCCACCAAATTTGGATGGGCGGACGTGTAGTAATTTTTTATTGTTTCTTACTGCCAGGTAAAACCTGGCAGTAAAAAACAGTAAATATATTTTAGTCTCCCAACTCAGCCGATGGTAGAAACCTTCCAATGATGATGGAAGCATCGCTGTCTTTCCTTTACAAAAAGAAAATCCTGTTTCAGATTATTTTTTTAAAATCCTTCCAAGCAGCCCTGTAACAAACAGTAAAATCCATTGACAGGAACCACCATGATGGCAGTTCCTCCCAAAGCCTTTAAAAATTACCCCTGCTAGGCTGTCATGGATACATTTGGATGGTGGAGTAGCCCTGTCCTGGTGGATGTAAAGACCTCTGCCTGGCCAATGGTGACTACTCCATCCACCAATAATTAAATCAGGCCATATATAAATTACCCCTTTAGACAGTTCTATCTTTTTACTGTTCATTACTTTTACACTGTTGATGTGTATTTCGTATGCTTGCAAAAAATGAAAAAAAATAATTACAGTCTTGCCATGGTCAGACCTATTGGGTTTGCCAATGTTTAGTGAAGAAAAGGAATCATTCTTTTTAACTTGTTAGAGTTACATTTAATTATGTAGCATTTATCAGTTGCCCTTTATACAAATTTCTGTCCCCCATTCCATCATTTGTGGATTTTAACACCATTTTGGCCTCTGGGCAAGTGACGAGAGCCTGAGGAAGTCTGTCTCGGTTAACAATGAGAGCAAGTTGGGGATATTGAAGAAGAATCTAAAGAAAGGAGAAGTTATAGCAATGTACCATGAGAGCGCATTGGGTTGTTTGTTGAAGCTATGTTGTCAATAAGCAGTGGTCGAGATAGCACCTGAGATTAGTGGGGCGAGGTGAGAAAATAGGAGACAGGAAGACATTATGGATGCACAGATTAAGGCCCATATTTATACTTTTTGACGCAAAACTGCGCTAACGCAGTTTTGCGTCAAAAAAATTAGCGCCGGCTAACGCCATTCTGAAGCGCCATGCGGGCGCCGTATTTAATCAATGACGTTAGCCGCCGGCGCTGCCTGGTGTGCGTGGAAAAAAACGACGTACACCAGGCAGCGCCAGCGTAGGGGGATATGGGACTTGGGCGTCAAAAAATGGGGCAAGTCAGGTTGAGGCAAATTTTTCGCCTCAACCCAATTTGCGCCATTTTTTTCGACTCCCAACCCCCATAGAAATGACTCCTGTCTTAGCAAAGACAGGAGTCATGCCCCCTTGCCCAATGGCCATGCCCAGGGGACTTCTGTCCCCTGGGCATGGTCATTGGGCATAGTGGCATGTAGGGGGGCACAAATCAGGCCCCCCTATGCCACAAAAAAAAAAAAAAAATGACTTACCTGAACTTACCTTAATGTCCCTGGGATGGGTCCCTCCAGCCTTGGGTGTCCTCCTTGGGTGGGCAAGGGTGACAGGGGGTGTCCCTGGGGGCATGGGAGGGCACCTCTGGGCTCCTTCAGAGCCCACAGGTCCCTTAACGCCTGCCTTTTGCAGGCACTAAAAAACGGCGCAAAAGCGGCCGTACGTCATTTTTTTTGACCCGCCCACTCCCGGGGCGTGAATTTTGCCCGGGAGTGTAAATACGACGCACATGCCTCGGAGTCAATTTTTTAGACGTGAACGCCTACCTTGCATCTCATTAACGCAAAGTAGGTGTCCACGCAAAAAAATGACGCAAACTCCATGGACTTTGGCGCTAGACGCGTCTAACGCCAAAGTAAAAATATGGAGTTAGTTTTGCGTCGGAATTGCGTCAAAAAAAACGACGCAATTCCGGCGCAAACGGAGTATAAATATGACCCTAAATCCGTTCCTAGTTGTGTCTATGTTGTAGGAAGTTGGAAGGCCATCATCATTTGTTTGGGACAAAACTGCCCCTATCCCATGTTCAGAGGCATCAGTCTGCACAATGAACTGCTTAGAATAATCTGGAGCTTTTAGAACTGGTGCTGAGCACATTGCTTGTTTCAGGGTGTCAAAGGCCTGTTGGCATTCCACAGTCCAGTTCACTTTCTTGGGCATTTTCTTGGAGGTGAGTTCAGTGAGGGCTGTCACAATGGATCCATATCCCTTCACAAACCTCCTGTAATACCCAGTCAAGCCAAGGAATGCCCTGACTTGAGTCTGGGTTTTTGGAGCTACCCAGTCCAGAATAGTCTGGATCTTGGGTTGGAGTGGCTGAACTTGGCCTCCACCTACAAGGTGGCCCAAGTAAACCACAGTTCCCTGCCCTATCTGGCATTTGGATGCCTTGATAGAGAGGCCTGCAGATTGCAGAGCCTTCAAAACCTTCTTCAGGTGGACCAGGTGATCCTGCCAGGTGGAGCTAAAGACAGCAATATCATCAAGATAATCTGTGCTAAAGGACTCCAAGCCAGCAAGGACTTGATTCACCAACCTTTGGAAGGTGGCAGGGGCATTCTTTAAACCAAAGGGCATAACAGTAAACTGATAATGCCCATCAGGTGTGGAGAATGCTGTTTTCTCTTTTGCTCCAGGTGCCATTTTTATTAGCCAGTATCCCACCGCTGCCACCAATGTAGGAAGTTGGCTCTGTATGTGCTATTTCAAAGTAAGGAATAGCATGCACAGAGTCCAAGGGTTCCCCTTAGAGGTAAAATAGTGGTAAAAATAGATAATACTAATGCTCTATTTTGTGGTAGTGTGGTCGAGCAGTAGGCTTATCCAAGGAGTAGTGTTAAGCATTTGTTGTACATACACATAGACAATAAATGAGGTACACACACTCAGAGACAAATCCAGCCAATAGGTTTTTGTATAGAAAAATATCTTTTCTTAGTTTATTTTAAGAACCACAGGTTCAAATTCTACATGTAATATCTCATTCGAAAGGTATTGCAGGTAAGTACTTTAGGAACTTTAAATCATAAAAATTGCATGTATACTTTTCAAGTTATTGACAAATAGCTGTTTTAAAAGTGGACACAGTGCAATTTTCACAGTTCCTAGGGGAGGTAAGTTTTTGTTAGTTTTACCAGGTAAGTAAGACACTTACAGGGTTCAGTTCTTGGTCCAAGGTAGCCCACCGTTGGGGGTTCAGAGCAACCCCAAAGTCACCACACCAGCAGCTCAGGGCCGGTCAGGTGCAGAGTTCAAAGTGGTGCCCAAAACGCATAGGCTAGAATGGAGAGAAGGGGGTGCCCCGGTTCCGGTCTGCTTGCAGGTAAGTACCCGCGTCTTCGGAGGGCAGACCAGGGGGGTTTTGTAGGGCACCGGGGGGGACACAAGCCCACACGGAAATTTCACCCTCAGCAGCGCGGGGGCGGCCGGGTGCAGTGTAGAAACAAGCGTCGGGTTTGTAATGGAAGTCAATGGGAGATCTAGGGATCTCTTCAGCGCTGCAGGCAGGCAAGGGGGGGGTTCCTCGGGGAAACCTCCACTTGGTCAAGGGAGAGGGACTCCTGGGGGTCACTCCTCCAGTGAAAGTCCGGTCCTTCAGGTCCTGGGGGCTGCGGGTGCAGGGTCTCTCCCAGGTGTCGGGACTTAGGATTCAAAGAGTCGCGGTCAGGGGAAGCCTCGGGATTCCCTCTGCAGGCGGCGCTGTGGGGGCTCAGGGAGGACAGGTTTTTGTACTCACAGTCTTAGAGTAGTCCTGGGGTCCCTCCTGAGGTGTTGGATCGCCACCAGCCGAGTCGGGGTCGCCGGGTGCAGTGTTGCAAGTCTCACGCTTCTTGCGGGGAGCTTGCAGGGTTCTTTAAAGGCTGCTGGAAACAAAGTTGCAGTCTTTCTTGGAGCAGGTCCGCTGTCCTCGGGAGTTTCTTGTCTTTTCGAAGCAGGGGCAGTCCTCAGAGGATGTCGAGGTCGCTGGTCCCTTTGGAAGGCGTCGCTGGAGCAGGATCTTTGGAAGGCAGGAGACAGGCCGGTGAGTTTCTGGAGCCAAGGCAGTTGTCGTCTTCTGGTCTTCCTCTGCAGGGGTTTTCAGCTAGGCAGTCCTTCTTCTTGTAGTTGCAGGAATCTAATTTTCTAGGGTTCAGGGTAGCCCTTAAATACTAAATTTAAGGGCGTGTTTAGGTCTGGGGGGTTAGTAGCCAATGGCTACTAGCCCTGAGGGTGGGTACACCCTCTTTGTGCCTCCTCCCAAGGGGAGGGGGTCACAATCCTAACCCTATTGGGGGAATCCTCCATCTGCAAGATGGAGGATTTCTAAAAGTTAGAGTCACTTCAGCTCAGGACACCTTAGGGGCTGTCCTGACTGGCCAGTGACTCCTCCTTGTTGCTTTCTTTGTTCCCTCCAGCCTTGCCGCCAAAAGTGGGGGCTGTGGCCGGAGGGGGCGGGCAACTCCACTAAGCTGGAGTGCCCTGCTGGGCTGTGACAAAGGGGTGAGCCTTTGAGGCTCACCGCCAGGTGTCACAGCTCCTGCCTGGGGGAGGTGTTAGCATCTCCACCCAGTGCAGGCTTTGTTACTGGCCTCAGAGTGACAAAGGCACTCTCCCCATGGGGCCAGCAACATGTCTCTGGTGTGGCAGGCTGCTGGAACTAGTCAGCCTACACAGACAGTCGGTTAAGTTTCAGGGGGCACCTCTAAGGTGCCCTCTGTGGTGTATTTTACAATAAAATGTACACTGGCATCAGTGTGCATTTATTGTGCTGAGAAGTTTGATACCAAACTTCCCAGTTTTCAGTGTAGCCATTATGGTGCTGTGGAGTTCGTGTTTGACAGACTCCCAGACCATATACTCTTATGGCTACCCTGCACTTACAATGTCTAAGGTTTTGTTTAGACACTGTAGGGGTACCATGCTCATGCACTGGTACCCTCACCTATGGTATAGTGCACCCTGCCTTAGGGCTGTAAGGCCTGCTAGAGGGGTGTCTTACCTATACTGCATAGGCAGTGAGAGGCTGGCATGGCACCCTGAGGGGAGTGCCATGTCGACTTACTCGTTTTGTCCTCACTAGCACACACAAGCTGGCAAGCAGTGTGTCTGTGCTGAGTGAGGGGTCTCCAGGGTGGCATAAGACATGCTGCAGCCCTTAGAGACCTTCCTTGGCATCAGGGCCCTTGGTACTAGAAGTACCAGTTACAAGGGACTTATCTGGATGCCAGGGTCTGCCAATTGTGGATACAAAAGTACAGGTTAGGGAAAGAACACTGGTGCTGGGGCCTGGTTAGCAGGCCTCAGCACACTTTCAATTGTAAACATAGCATCAGCAAAGGCAAAAAGTCAGGGGGCAACCATGCCAAGGAGGCATTTCCTTACATATGTCACTATGCTTTAACGTTTCGTACTGCCCCAATTCATTTTCTGCAGCCACATTGCATACTACTCCGATGCAAGGAGTTTTTCCTTCATTTGTATTTAGGGGCATATTTACAAGGAACTGGTTTAGGGTAGCTCAGAAAGCCTTTCTGCTGCACTCCCCTGCGCCAATTCAAAAGGGCGGAAATGCACCTTATTTATAAGATACAGAGCATTTCTGTCCTTTCCCCCTGTGCTGGTGCACAAGTTGCTGCCTAGCGCCAATGCAAGCACATTTGCGCCTGTCTGCTTTTTTGACAGGATTGTTTTTGTCTCTGGAAAGGACACCTTCCTGCACAAAAACAATGAATTTTCTTCTTTCTTTGTGTGCTGCAGAAGGCTTTGCATGACCTAGTAGATATGCACTACCAGTATGTCACAAAAAGTGACGCATCGTCAGTGCACGGGACTTGTAAATATGACTTTTAGTTTAAAACAACCTGTGGCAAAATTAGTTTATTATTTAAACATACATGTAATGCAAAAACACTACATACAGACACCTTTGTGCATATACACTTAAGAAACTTTTGGTATACCTTTACCTCTACATACAAGGCCACCTAAAAGAATTAATCCCATAAACAAAACAAATACCAATATATAGGTACAGAGCATCCGAGATAGCAAAACCCCATGCTCGCAGACTTAAACAAACACTGGCAAAGCCAATAGGACTAGCCTATGCGAGAGCTATTGGCTTTAGTAATGTCTTTTAGCCATGCTTTATGTCAGCACGGCTGCTATGTATCGTGGCTGAAAGTTAGAAAAATAAATCACTGTGATTTGGACAGCACACTAACCACTAGGGTCAGTGATGTGTTTTCTTAGTATGAAATTATTCTTTGCCTGCACAAAAAAAACATTTTCAAAAACAAATGACAACATCTTGTCAGCAAATGCGAACCAGCAAAACAATTAAAACACACAATAATGCCTCCGTTTTTTAATGGGGGCAGGAAATGTGAGCCAAAGGGTGCTGGGCCAAACACAAATTGAGCAACAATAAAAAAATAAGATAACCACCATCCAAGAACTGGTGAGAGGGCGGCAAAGTACTCAAAGCGGTCTGAGGTTGTCAAAAGCGGGAAGGATCATGGCATGGCTGTGATGTCTGACACCAATACCTAAAAACGCATTCAAGGAAAAAAACTTGCTTGTTTAATCATCTTACCTTTTGAGCCGAAATGTACCATGTTGGCTCAGCATGCAGATGGCACCAAAAAATGGAGTCCGTTTTTGTAGCATTTTGAAACCCACTGCGTAACTTTTATGTGCTTTTTACACCAGGTGTGGACAAGCAACAAAGTAGGCAGGAGTTATGTTGGGTAGGCAGGGCAAGCAAAAAGGGGATTGGTCAGTCATGGAACAGACAAGTAACAACGCAGGAGTTGGGTGGTGGGACTGGAAAAGAAACAATGCAAAAGGGCGAGGAAGGAAGTAGGGAGCAAGTAAAAGGAAAGAAGAGTACCTCTGAAAGTTGCAAGCAGAAGAAGGACACGGGGCAAACTAAGCTTCAGTGTAGGGACAATCACATGAAGGTGAAGTGAAGCTGGCACTCACTGACCAAAGAAAAGCAAGGAATTGAGAGGGACACTGAAACCATCACTGGTGAGCAATGAGTGGGCTCTAAGACCCCTCCCTGCAAGTAAATTAAGTGGCTCACAAGTGACAGTGCATGGGCTGTCTCAGGTGAGACCTAAAGCATAGGGCTTGGGAGAGGGGGGCAAATGGGAAAGGGATGAAGGTGCCTGCCAAACATACACAAGGGCATAAAACAACCAACAGTGCCTCCAAAAAGTTTAGGGACGCTACGGCGAAAGCAGGAAATGATTTAAGGAGTGGGCGGGAATGTGTCCTGCGTGAAGGGAAATAGGTCTTGATTTAGATCTTGGCAGTCGCACTGCCAAGACGGGTCAGCCAAGGACTCAAAAAGACCGTCAAGTTGACGGTCTTCCACCTGTCGTATTTAGATGCTTCAGCTCTGCGAAGCGGATTGACTGGTGATTGATTGCGGATGGAGGGAGATGTGCACATATGGACACAGTGGACAGGTGTGAATGTACTGTCATTGTGGTGCCATTAGTTATTTGACAATGACTTCTGGCACTATAATGACAGGTGTATGTGTGAGATATGTTTTGTTTACCACTGTGTCCCCATCCGTGTCTAACCCATTTGGGTCCCTGACATGTACATGTCACAGTGATTAAAAAAAAATACTGTAACATGTATATGTGTGCAGTGGCCCTGACTGCCTGTGCAGTGCCCAATCAGCATACCCTGGCAATGCAGCATCCCTACCTTGGAGTCTGGTGACAGGGGGCTGTTTTTTCTCCGTGGGTCGGTGGCAGCAGTAATGGCAGGTATTGTCCAGTCATGTCCAGTTGAAGGTGGGGGTGGGGGTGGAATGGGGAAAAGGGATGAGTTTTCACCCCCTTCACCTTAATCCGCCAACTCAAACAAGGAAGTCGGACCACCACTTTTTTCTTGGCAGTAAGGCACATCCAAATCTTAACAGTGGGAAGGGTGTCTTGGGTTCCAGAGTCAGCCACTTTTCCCTATTGCGTCGTTGACATGGATGGTGTGTCTTGGTGGAGACAGCGGTTCAAATGCGGGCTTTCGTCTATGGGACAGCCAACATCTAAATATCGCTGGTGGACTGTCACAGCTGTGGACAGCTTTGCAGTCGAAAAGTTGATGGCAGGACCAACATCTAAATCAGGCTCATAGTCTTTACCACACACAAACTTTATCACACAGTCTTTACCACACAATCAAGTACCATAGAGATAAGTATTTGTACCTTTATCGAGAAGTACTTTACCACACAGGTATTTTTTGTAAATAATGAATCTTATGTTTTTTTTTTTTTAAAGTGATTTTAGGGCTTAGAGATAGATATAGGTAGAAGGAGTTAAGGGTGATATTAGGGGTTAGTGATATTAGTGATGGCTAAAGGTAAATGGTGGTAAGAGTGGTTTTAGGGTTCAGGGAGAGGTGGGTAGAGGTAAAGAGAGGTAAAGGGTGATTTTAAACTTCAGGGGTAGGTAGCACTAAAGGGAAGAAAGGATGATTGTAGGGTTTAGGAGTGAAAGAGGAAGAGGAAAAGAGAGGCTATTCCTAGATTGGAATCTTGGATAGTGTTATGATATGTGCAGTTTCATCTGTTTTGTAGGTAGCAATATGATCAGAGAACTGTTCTGGGCAAAATACAAACAAAAAACAAAAAAATAATTTGGGATTTACAAATATTAATTTGAAACCAAATATATATAATATACACACACACACACACACACACACATATATATATACATATATATATATATATATATATATATATATATATATATATATATATATAACACTCGCTGGCACTTTTACCTCAGGCTGCCAAACCACTGGCAGTGTCACACCGTGGCGCAGCACCTCGCGCCTTTCGCATTCCAGAAATCGATTTCTGATAACCATAAAGGAATCACTGCACTCCTCCTGGAACTTGTGCAGTGTATTTATTGACCAAGGTCTGTCAAACATGTTTTTGGTGCTCCATGCACCTTTGTCACAACATCGTTGTTAGCCCTAAACATGATATTTAAACAAAACTCATTGATGCTCAACGTAACAATAATAAACAATTGACGAAAACAAAATATAATACGGGCATCGGTGTCTTTGAATATACATATCTGCATGCAGGGAAGACAAAAGAAAACTCTGCTTTCTGCCAGTGGGACCTGTTTGACAGAAAGTGGACTTATGTTTGCCTTTGCTTGGTGGGAGCTGACAGCAAAAGCAAAAATCTATGTCCCGTGGGTAGGCACCCTGGACATACCAGGAGCTGGCCCTGGTGGGTGGTGGACCCTGAGGCTTGGAGGTCCGAAAGAGACCCCCTTTAAATTTTGCAATGTGTGCCCTGGAGAGTTGTGTGGGGCTGCAAACGCTCTTCTCCAAATTCAATTTAACAATGGCCCGGGGAGGTGGTGGTCCCTGGGGTCCTGGGGGACCACGTACCCCGCCAATATTTTATGTATCTCCCCGGGGAGGAGGTGGTCCTCAGGACTATGGGGTAGTCCGTCAGGCCTCTCCCACACATAAAGAAGCATTTTGCCCCTGGGGCGCTGGTGGTCCCTGGGGTGGGGGGAGGCATGTGGGCCCACCTCTGCACATATAACAAAAATCACCCGGGGTTGTGGTGGTCCCCGCGACTATGGGGGGGCTGAGAAGCCACATTCAAAATTATAAATGCTGCTCGGACCTGGCCTACCCGTGGGCTTCAAAGAAAACAAGTGCGGGAGCCCACGCTTGTTTTTAAAACATTTTTGCCATGAATTTGCAAGTGTCAAGAATTTGCAACACTTTTTTAAAGCACTTTTTTGCTCTGGCAGGGTTCCTCTGGGACCCCACCACCAGAGCTAAGATGTCAGGGTGTCCCTACCCTGGCCCCTTTAATTTATTTTTGCATTTTTTTGGGGACTCGGCTGAAGCTGAGTCCCAAGATGGCTGCCAACACTTCCTGGTTTGAAGTGTTGACAACCAATCAGAGCTGTGCATTTCCCTGCTCTTCTTTTTTCATGAATTGTTGCAACGGATCTGTGGCCCAAGATATACAAATTTATTTTCCCTTTAATATCTCTAAAACTACTGAAAGGATTTCCACCAAATAAGAGAAAGCATTATCTGAATACTGAAAGCTAGCTTTCTGCCAGCTGCTGGCAGTTCGGGCTGTAGTCATGTCTGAAGGTCCTATAGGAATTAACATGGGATGCGCAATGTTTTTTTACCCCCTTTTTCTCGGCCCCAGCTTGACGGACCACCCCAAATCTTTCTGTGTGCAACAAGAATCACTGGGGCACTTTTTTGGAAACTTTTGTGAAGATTCGTCAAACGGTGCCAAAGATATAAAAATATAGGCAAGTCAAAAAATGCTTTTGCTAGAGAAACATGGTCCTAGCTATAACTATGTAGTGGCAACCGCCTCTAGGTAATATATATATATATATATATATGTATATATATATATATATATATAAATATATATATATATATATAGTTGTAAGAAATGCAGGAGTTCATTGCTGTGACCATTTACTATCAGATTTGTTCCCTGTGGATCATGTCTTAAAGGAAGAACTACTGGACATCAGAGAAAACTTCTAAATGTACCATTTAAAATCACTGCGTTCAGATGGACTGAACATCACTGACAAAAACACTTGATTCTGCATATCTGAAGAGTTCTCAGGACGGTATGGATTCCACATTCCAATTGGAATCTTCACTCATGATGCTTTTTGAAAACCCACCCTGTACTACCTGTACTACCTGAGGAAGACAGAAGCTGAAACATTGTAGTGGAAATATATTTTTGTTCTTTGGTGAGACCATCTGCTTCAGTCACTTTTTTCTTATATATATCTGTTGGACCTGGCCCTTTTACAGGGTCATTCCCCAGACTTTTTGCTTTTGCCTCCTTATTTTTCTGACCTTTGTTGGCTGACGTCTTGACTCTGAGCACTTTTTCACTGCTAACCAGTGCTAAAGTGCATGTGCTCTCTCTTACAAATTTGGTATGATTGGATTCTACCTGATTGGCATATTTAATTTACCTATAAGTCCCTTGTAAAGTGGTATCCCTATACCCAGGGCCTGTAAATTAAATGCTACTAGTGGGCCTGTAGTGCTGCTTGCGCCACGCACTGAAGTAGCCTGTCAAACCTATATTAGGCCTGCTAGCGCAGATCCTGTGTACGCAGTTTCCTGCCACAGGGACCTGGCATCTAAATTTACTTGCCAGGCCCAGAACTCCCCTTTCACTACATGTAAGTCACCCCTAAGGTACACCCTAGCTAGCCCTTTGGGCAGGGTGCCATGTATGCAGAAGGCAGAACATGTGCCATGTTGCGTGGCCTGTCCTGGTAGTGACAAACAGCCTAACTGGGTGTCTCACTGCTGTGAGTGCTGCCCTCTCATAGGATTGCTTTGGAAATGCCCTGCCTTATGTGTGAGGGGTATTGTCTGATTTATGAGGGGTAGCGTAGGCATGTTTGGTATGGTTGTGACAGTGGTAAGAAATGCTGCTTACTGGGGTAGGTGTATTTTTTATTACTATCACAGAAATGCCACTTCTAGAAAGTGCGCATTTATCTGTGCTTATAACTTTGGTGTTTGCAGCTTGTCCCCAATCAACATCTGGGCAGACTGACAGTTGGGGCTTTGTGCATACTTCTCAGACAGCCTGAACACAGGGAGGGTGGAGGTGACACAGAGGTGCATCTATATATTGTAAAGTCTGCCTGGGCTGAGAGAAGGGAGAGGCGGGGCAAACCTGCATTTGTAAAGACTGTGCCCTGGCTTCACACAATAGGGTCGTTAACCCCCCACTGATGTTTGGAGCCTGTGCTGAAAGGAGAGAGGGGGCACTCCCAGAACCAGTTGTAACTGGCTGGAACCTCCTCTCCCTACCATTGAGAAACACTGTAAGAACTGACTATAAGTACAGGGGAATTTTCCACACAATTTGAACATTCTTGGAACTTGAAACTACACAGAACACTGATGAATGGACTCACCAGGAAACCACCTTGGACTGCTGCTGTTGTGCTGACTTGTGACCTGCCTGGTCACTAGGAGGAACTGCCACCATCTGCACCCCTTGTGCTGGCCTGTAGCTGGGCCCACCAGCCCTGTGCACCTTCTTGTTTTGGTTTGCTCCCAGGGGTAGGGTGCTGTGGCCCCTCACCCCTGCAAACCCTCTCTACAACTTTGCTCACAGCGTTTTTCCAAAGTTGCTCTTTTTATTTCTAAACAAAATTCACCGCCGCAGCCCAGGCTGCTGATTTACGCTAGCGCTGTGTGAAGCGCTTTATTTGGAGCCCCTAGCGCTCCCCCCGGCGCCTCTGCCTGTGAAAATAACCGCTGCAGCCCGGGTGCCACATTTGGGATTGAGGCGCGAGGATCGCGCTGCCTCCAATGCCCCCGGTGCACTTCCTGAATCCAAACAAAGGACCAAGACCGGAACGAGTACACTCCACTCGTGCCCCCGGGGCGAAGCGCGCTTTCTGACACGCCCCCGGGGCACAGGCAGACACTATCCTTGGTGCCTGCCCCACGGAACAGCCCAGGTTGGGCTTTACCGTGGCACGCGCACCAGATCGCGTCCCTTCTGTTTGGCAGCCGCTCCGCGGACAAGGGCAGCTGCCTCCCCCCTGAGCAGGACACAGGGAGGGAAGGGAGTTCCTTTGCACCCCCGGTCACTGCGCTAGGGGCGCGATCGCCCCCACCACTCGACTCTGGTGGCTTTTGGGCCCCCCCCCCTCAGGAGAGGGCCATTCGAGGCCCAGGGGGCCCCACCAGGATCACGGGACCCCAGAGGGGCCCATTCTACATGCCAGGGAGAGGGTGCAGATCGTCCCCCTCACCCACAGACACCGCGTGGCCCCCGTGGTGCACCCAGGAGCAACGGGGGCTCCAGTTGTTCATCTCTAGGCACTGGAAGTGCCTTTTCCACCAGCAAGCAGGTACTCTTTAGAAAACCTATGCTCCAGGAGCCTAAAACAAACTTACAGATGTTTGCTAATTCCTACTTGTTTACTGGTGATACATATATGTGTTAATGTTCCTTTTCTAGGCATGTCTAGCTGATATGTATGTATATGACTCGTGGTAGATTCTCTAATGTTCCTTTTATGGGTGTTTAGGAATTGTTCATTACAAGTGCATATACCTTTTACTATACTTCCTGACTACTGCTCATGTTAATGAATCCTGAGTACTTACGTGTTCTAATGTGACCAGTGCATATTCCTGCAGAGTATTAGTAACTTGTGTAACATTCTGACAACTGCTAAGGTAGCAGGGTATTATTCATGTGTAATGTTGGTCTAATTATGTTTTGTGCAATACAGATTATTTTTACATATCTCACTGTTGTGTTTACTTTGTGGTGTACATTGTGTGTCATGTGTGTTGTGTGTTGTGCAAACGCTTTACACATTGCCTCCAGGTTAAGCCTGACTGCTCGTGCCAAGCTACCAAGGGGGTGAGCAGGGGTTATCTTGGACGTGTAACTCCCAAGCCCTGACTAGAGTGGGTAGGTTCTGCCTGGCTGAGGTGCATACCCTAGCCAACCAGAAACCCCATTTCCAACTATATATATATATATATATATATATATATATATATATATATATATATATATATATAGAGAGAGAGAGAGAGAGAGAAAGAGAGAGCCTTTGTAGTGTTGCTGGTGCCTTTCCTTTGACTACACAAGCACTGTAGTGCACATCTCATCAACACGGCTGTGCCATATTTAACTGAACTCTCTCCCTTCTGTTACGGAACAAGACTAGAGGGACGCACTCCCAAGTGGCTTTGGAGCTTTTTATTACGCAAAAATAATTGTCTGACAAAAATGCTTGACGTCTTTTGGTCACCCGAGGATCACTGGATTTTTTTTAAATGTCCTACATAACTTTTTATCAATAACAGTATGTTTTCTCTTTCTATGACTTCTTCACCAAGAAATTAACCCATTGTGTGCCCCTATTGCACATTACTTATCAATGAACTTCCCCAAACATTATTCATCATACAAAATCATCCAGTGATTTCAAAAAAATACTTACAAGTTACAAATGAACTCAATTAACATTCAACTAAAGTTTTTGTAACTCATTCTTGATGTACTTTGTATATCAAGGCACCACCAATGCAACCTTGTGCAATTAAATATATTCCTGCACTATGATTCTTAACATTGTTTGTACTTTACAAGTGACAATTACGTGTATGCACATGCTATTCTGCTTTATGAGACTCTCTAAAACAAGGTGGGACCCAATCAACCAACTCTTTTTACAGGTGCATTGTAGTTAAGGTAGTTTGCCCTCTGGTGGGACAATGAAACAGCTGTGATCTATCTCAATGTGATGATTTTACAATAGGTTCAATGAGTTTCCTTTACACCCTCTGTTGGGGTTTCTTGAATTCCTCTAATGGGGTGATCACAATGCACCAGATACACATTCTCATCTGTGGTTGTTATTTTTAATTAACTGAATTGTCCGTTCTATAGCTGCAGCTTTCTTTTCTTATTCCTTCTTGTGAGTTTTTTTAGAAGGTACTTCAGTGCCATTGTTGTACACCCTATTATTGTGTAATTATTATCTGGTGTAATGAGGACACAGATTGTCAAGTTAAATACTCAATAGCCTGCTTGTTTAGGTTAGTGGCAGATCAATTTGCTTTTTTCCATCATGTTTTATAAGTGTACATGCAGTTCTTCATCCTGACTCATCCTGTGGGAGAAAGTATCCAGAGCAATAAAATATGTTTAGACTCTTTTTGTCTTAAAATTCTCTCTCTCTCACTTCCTCTTTCAGACTTTTGCAACATGATCAATTGCATAGCATGAAATTAATGTTTATTTGCTCTCATGCTTTAGCTCCATGTCTTTAGCCACTGTGGCTCTGGTGCATTCCAGTATCCTCTTTTTTTGTCTAAAATATTGTGCTTCCGGTATACTTGAGTCCACATTGGCATTCAATGACATAAATACTGAATTTACTTTTGCATGTAATGAGCTGTGTGATTTTACATTGGTGGCCACTTGCTGTTCGGAATTCTTGTTTATTGATTGCAATTTTGCAAGCTTTACAGTCTTGACACTTGTAAAAACCTGGTTTATTTAACCAATAATTTATTCTAATCACATAGTGGCTATGTATCAATTTGTCTTTTAAGTTGGTTGCACGTCTGAAGGTCAGTAGTGGATGATCCCCTATTATGGTGTTTAATGTGGGGCCCATTTTTAATATCCCCCAATGTTTTTCCAAGACTTTGCATACTACATTGCATTCTTTAGAGTATTTCTTGATACATCTGATGGACTCGCTCCTGATTACCTTTGTATTTTCCTGTAGTAGGGAGGCCCTGCTTCTTTCGTTTGCCCTTGCCAGGCCTGTTCTTATGACTTTATTTGGGTATCCTCTGTCTTTGAACCATTTTCTGTCTTCTTGAGATGTTTTTCTTCCTCATTCGCTTGAGAACTTTCCATAGGGTATGCTCCATTTTAGGCAGGGTTAATGGAAAATGATGCAATATCAAATTTGTTGCAGTGATTTTTCTATGTAGTGTGGTCTGAACCTTACCATCCTCAATATAGATTTCAGTGTCCAGAAAAGTAACCCTAGTCTTGCTGATGGGATATGTGAATCATAAGTTTAGAGAGTTCTGGTTTAAGATAGTGAAATAGCTGTCAAACTCCTCCTCTGTTCCATCTCAGATTCCTCTATGAAGTGGAGCCTTGTTATCACTTTGCTCACATAGTGATCGTATTTTAGAGCCCATGCAGAATTCTCTTCCCACCATCCTATCGTTAGGTTTGCATATTTTGGTGAAAAAGAAAAACACATTACAATGCCTTTCATTTGTTTGTAAATTTGTTTGTTGAAAAGTAAAATATTGTCCCCCAAACACAGCTTGCTCTTAGACAATAGCGTTATTTTGTTGAAAGTATTGGGTGTACCTTTTCATTAGGAAGTACTCCCAGGCTTCAATTCCCACATCATGCTTTATGCTTGTGTATAACTACACCATATCCATAGTGATTAATTTATATAATACTCCTGCCATGGAATGTTATGGAGATGCTGTAGCAAGTACCCTGTGTCCTTAAAGTATGATCTTAAATCTTACACCAGTGGTGCCAAAAAGTGGTCCACACTGGTTCCAACAAAGACCCTGTGACAGAAAGTATAGGCCTCCCTAGTGGGGTCCTTTAATTCTTATGTATTTTTGAAAAAAATAAATAGTGGGAATTACTGGATGTTCCACAGTCATGTATTTAATCTCATCCATATCTATAAAATTATTTTCAACGCTGTTTTCCAATAGCTCTAATAGCTGAACTTTGTATGTCTGTATGTGATGCAAAGTTAGTTATTAGTAGCACATTACAACTGATAGTTGCCGGTTTGCTTCCTTTTCATAATCACTCTTGTCCGGGGCAACTATGTTGCCTCCTTAATCCACAGGTTTGATTTAATTGTTTTCATCTGCTTGCAGTGTTGCAAGTGCCTTAACATTCTTACTCTTACTTTTGTGCAGATCATGTTTGACCATCTCATGGTATTGGTCTACCCTATATCCTGGTGTGAGGATGGGGCAAAAAAAAGATTTTGTTTTTTCTGCACTCACTCCTGCTCTAAGTGACATTAGTGTATCCTCTTCCTCTGAGGAATTCTCTGCTTCTCTGCTGGGATTGATTAGAGTGACAAAAGTTTCTCTGTTTTCACCTGTGAGATGTATACTTGGTTTCGATAAAATATGTGTATTATCCCTTTCATTATTTTCTTTCTTTTCTGCAAAGATCTTGGCTAATTTTATTCTTCTGATGTATTTTTATGGAACAATTCTGAATGCTGCTATATCTACATGTTGTATGGGGCAGGATTCAATCTCTTCTCGAGTAAAATCACTTCAGAGTCAGACAATGTTCTATTTGGTAAGTTAATAATGTTTAGTTCTTGTTTGTCTACCTCGGCCCGTACTCCTGGTTTGTCTTTTATCTCCACCTCTCTTTTCCCTGCTTGCCCTTCTTTTCTCGTGCTTCAGCCACTGCCTCTGCCCATTACCCTGGGAGTGTGGCTGTTCTTTTCCTATCGTTGTTGCTGGAGAGTGAAGGGCATTTAGTTTAACAGTGCCATTTTTCCTCCTGCTTTTGATTTGGAGCTGGTTTCCCCCTCACTTAGGTCTGTGTCTGTGTTTAGACATTAGTTGGTTCCAATATCTACAGTGTCGCACACATTCTATATGGGTATCCCTTGTAATACACACCCAGTGGAGATACCACATCGGTTTTGATCCCAGACCTGATAGAAGGTAACCTGACACACGCTTAAAGAAATCTCTTATATAACGTGATCAGGGAATATCTAATCATATATTGGATCACCCATCATTTTTAATGAACGTTTCAGTCTATTGGTTTAAGATTGTTGTTACAGTACTGGTGATAATTAAGGTGCCACCTGCCATGTAACATGGTGCATAATGTATATTGCACATTTCCCTTTAGATGTACAAATGAATTCCCCTATCACTTGTGCGATTCTGCATGAAACATTTCTTAATAAAAGAGTTCATTTTAAAACCACGGTCGTTCATATGCAGTTCTAGTGATTGTTAAAGTGCCACATAGTACGAGTTATATTGCAATTTTCCCCTAAAATGTAAACATAAACTTTCCTCTCATCTGTGCAAATTTACATTCAATATATCAGAACCAAAAGTAGGTTTTATATATAACCACAATCATTTGTTTATAGTACTGGCTCCTGGTCCTTCTGTGGGAAGGGATCCTTTCCCTGGCATGATTCTAGAGTTATTAGCTATTAAACTGACATGTGCTCTTAAGGTGCATGATATGCATTTCTGGGAAGATATAACCAACACTGATTCCAGGGTTGCTAACTGTTAGAATGATCTCTTCTCTGATATGACTCAAAGCCGTTGGCTATGAAGGTGACAAGGAATATGTAATCAAAATGACCTCTATGATTGTTAACTATTAAGGTGATAGAAGCTCCGCAGTCAGTTCCAGGGAGATTGATCACCAAAGAGGAAAGGGAAAATGGAACACTGCCTCTAAGACTATTAACCTTTAAAGTTACACATGTTCTAAAAGTGCATGGGCGGTACTTCTGGGAAGATTCAATCAAAACGTATATTGTTCCATATGGTCTGAAATAGTCATAATTGTTAACCTATGTAGAGAGGACTGATTCCCCCCGGACAAATCCAGGGAGACTGATCACGAAAGAGAAAAAAGAAAATGGAGGAGTAGCAATACAATAAAATGAAGCCAAAAAAGGCATTTGGGCATGCCTTATTCATCCTGCACTAAGAAGTGCTATGTACCTAAAACCCATCTTCAAAATGGGTCAAAACATCAGCTGCAATCATGCATAAAGCTGACACAAGAGAGCAGAGAAATCAGGGGGTGCATATAATAACAAATATAAATGATCAGTTTCTCATTGTCCATGGCCGTGCTATGGATGAACATGGAATTTAGCATCTGTATTATGCCCCCATGGGATTTTGGTGCCCAGTATTATAATCAGTTTTGATTCTTCTCTCCTCAGCTCCTTTCCTTTATTACCCCCTTGTGGGTGATTTATAACATGCTTGATGCCATAGTATTTGAAGCCTTTCAATGATCAATTTTGAAATTGCTCAAAATGGCAGGCCATTGGATAGCTCCTGTCCCCATTCTTTATGGCCCACATGTGCTGATGAATCCTGATCTTCAATTTGTTAATAGTGCCACCCATGCACATGTTATTGCAGTCATACTTCAGCACATATATCACATGATCAGTATTGCAAGTTATCCTTTCCTGCATTACAAAATGGCAGCTTTCAAATGTCTGGTACAATTTCTGGTTCAGCCCATGCCAACAGGCTTTACAGGAATTGCATTTCACAAACCCCTACATTTTGTCCCATAATCAAGTTCTCTCACCACCAGGATCTAGAAAAATAGTGTGTTAAAATGTCCCCTAGAGGTCTAGTTTTTATTGAGGTTTTCTGGGGACCAGAGCAGATGACCTTTAAATGCTAGTGCTTTTTCATATGTGCCAGTCTTTCTCTAAAATCGTTTTGATGCTAGGCTGTACCAGATTGTACTCCAGGTTGAGCCTCTTCACCTTATCATCCTTCCGATTAGGCAACAGAGGTGTTGATATAATAGCTGATCCCTCTGCTCTTTACTGGCCCTCTCTTTTGCATTCTCCAGGACACTAAGTGGATAGCCTTATTGGATGAATCCTATAACCGTTTTCACAACTTCATTTTCAAATTCAGCCTCTGTTGGGCATATCTTCCTAACTCTCAACATCTGTCCATCTGGTATGTTCCATTTTTATCCATCAGGGTGGCCACTATTCATATGTAAAATTGAATTTGTGGCTGTGGCCTTCCTGTGTATTTTTGTTATTAACTTTTCATCCAGAACATCTAACTCAGTGTCCAAATATTCACAGTGTTTGTAGCTGTATGTGGCTGTAAACTAGATATTCAATCTTTTGTATGAAATTGCACAGATACACTTCCTCTCCTTCCCATAGAATGTACAAATCATCAATAAAGTACACCCACGGTGTGACATCCTTCATGTATTGTTCATAAATCTCGGCCCAGGCTACCTCCTTTTCCCAGCACCCCATGAACAAGTTTGCATAGGTGAAAGAGGGGCCCATTGCCATGGCATGTTGTTCTAGGTAGTATTTATTATTGAAGACATAGGGCCTGATTTAATCTTGGCAGGGTTACCGCCGCCCGCAATGGCCACGGTCCCAAGTACTCCATCAAGCTGACTGAGTTCTGACTGCCGTATTTAGATGTATTGTGGCTTACCCGCAACTGCTGGTGCAGCTGATTCCCATGCTAGCTAACAGTTGGTATGTCACAGGAGGCGCAGGACAGTGTCCCATGCCTGTGGCTATGGAATGGATGCCAGCAGCACACACCTTAGATACTGTGCCCACATGTGTCCATCTGAATACCACACTACACAAAACTACATGCACACCATGAACCTTTGCCACTCCACCACAACATAACATTTACCGGCAGGAAAACACATATTGTAATACATCCCAAAACACAACATACACACACTCTTAATACTAAACCCACATACAGACACAACCACACCACCCACTCCAGCCCTTTCTACCTCAACCTGCCAATCCACTTACTCCCCTCCTATCCTTACTCCACCTACACAATTCTTCACCTACCTTGCCTTGATACCTTGTACACATATTCCCACCCCTCCCAAGTAAAAGCCTTCAAGTGCCTGACATGTTCCCAATAGATTCCCCTTCCTGAGGAGTAGGTTCCCCGAGGACAACAGGCAGGAGACAAGTTAAGGGCAACAAAGCCAGGAGAAAGTGTATCTACACAACATTTTTCACTGTTGCATATGTCATGCAGTGCCAAAACATCGAAAATTGAGAGAAGTAGTACATGAACGGATACTTGAGTGTAAGTTTCACAAAGTATGTCTCACATTGCTCATTCCTGTACAATGCATTGTGTCAATGGATTGTAAGTAATGTAACAATGAGAGGCATTTTCTGTCTGACATCCTTTACTGGAAATACAACATTTCTCTGACAGTTTTCATAGCAAAATAGAGACATTGGAATTGCTGACAGTTGTGAGGGAATTTGGGATTTGGTGCAAGATATAATTTAGGTAATGAATACGTAAACTCACAAAACAAATTATTTGAACAACAGGTATTTGCCCAGGTGTGTCACAAAAACTTACTGACACATCTAGTGCAAACACATATGCATTACACAAAGTTTTAAAAAATAGTTTGAAGGACATGTATGTAAACACACGAGTGCTGAGCTAATGTTAAGTGACACTGCAATGTTCGCAAGTGATATGGACTGCTCACAGCAATAGATGTCTTAATGGAGGTAAGTTCTCTCATAATCAAAACTAGCATCACGTCAGACATGCTGAAGGGAGTTCGAGAGGGAGAATCCACACATAGAGAATCCACACATAGATTTCCAGAAAGTTCCTTTGGAAAAAAGCTCCCTTAAGTGTTTTGGGTGAGACATAAAGGGCTCAGATGTCACAGGACCCAGTGTGACAGTCACAAAAGTGCTCAGATACATTTCTAGAGGCAGCACACCAATCTGTTATCTGATTTATCCATTTAAATTGGGTGTAGAGTTCATGCTACAAAAGTCCAGTGGCAATTGAGGCTTCAGAAGTCACTGCTGTTCCTGCACATTGTCATTATTTACATCCCCATGCTTGGCTGTGACTGTGGCAACAGATGGTGCTAAGAACAAGAGGTTATGTCTGAATCACGGGGTCTGGGACCTATCTTGCACTGTGACAGGAGCATTGGGTGGCACCTCCTATGTTCAATCATTGTAGCCAGAGTCTGGATCAGTTTGACTGCAACTATGGGCCCTCATTCTTACTGGCCCTGGCCTTGGCATCCATAGCTCCATCTGCTCCAGTTGTCCCCACAATTAGGTATTAGGAGGGTCCCCTCTATGCCACACAACACTGGTATCAGGGCTAAGTATGAGGAGGCATAGCAGGACTGTTAGAGAGTGGTGACCATCTTAACTGTGGCCACTTTAGTCTAAGACCTTGCCAGGTCTCAAGAAAGAGGCAGAGGAAGATAATGTTAGAGGACCACTGAGACAAAAGAAGTGGGCCAAGCAGCTGATTTAGGGCCATATTTATACTTTTTGACGCAAAACTGCGCTAACGCAGTTTTGCGGCAAAAAAAATAGCGCCGGCTAACGCCATTCTGAAGCGCCATGCGGGCGCCGTATTTATTGAATGGCGTTAGCCGACCGGCACTGCCAGGTGTACGTGAAAAAAAACGACGTACATCAGGCAGCGCCGGCGTAGGGAAAAATGGCGTTTGGGCGTCCCAAAATGGGGCAAGTCAGGCTGAGGCAAAAAAATCGTCTTAACCCGATTTGCGCCATTTTTTTGGGGCGCCCAGACGCCATTAACATGACTCCTGTCTTAGCAAAGACAGGAGTCATGCCCCCTTGCCCAATGGCCATGCCCAGGTGACTTATGTCCCCTGGGCATGGTCATTGGGCATAGTGGCATGTAGGGGGGCACAAATCAGGCCCCCCTATGCCACAAAAAAAATGTAAAAAAATACTTACCACAACTTACCTTTTCTTCCCTGGGATGGGTCCCTCCATCCTTGGGTGTCCTCCTGGGGTGGGCTAGGGTGGCAGGGGGTGTCCCTGGGGGCAGGGGAGGGCACCTCTGGGCTCATTCTGAGCCCACAGGTCCCTTAACGCCTGCCCTAACCCAGGCGTTAAAAAGAGGCGCAAATGCGGGTTTTTTTACCCCGCCCACTCCCGGGCGTCATTTTTGCCCGGGAGTATAAATACCACGCACATGCCTGGGAGTAATTTTTTAAGACGGGAACGCCTACCTTGCATCTCATTAACGCAAGGAAGGTGTTCACGCCAAAAAATGACGCTAACTCCATGAACATTGGCGCTAGACGCGTCTAACGCCAAAGTATAAATATGGAGTTAGTTTTGCGTCGAATTTGCGTCGAAAAAAACGACGCAAATTCGGCGCAAATGGAGTATAAATATGCCCCTTAATCCTTACAGACCTGGAATTGAAAGGGTTAGGTCCCTCATTCATTCCCCTGGCTTTTTGAATAGTTAAGGAAAAAGACAGCTAAAATTCATCCATCACATTCACAAATTTGAAAGTGAATTGCAAGCAGTTTAGAGACTGTGAGTAAAGAAGACATACTCTATGGCAGTGCATACCAAAGGGCCCAAAGAAATATACAACATTTAAATATGGTTCTTTTGGTGCCAACTCATCCTAGATTATTATTCAAGTTTGCAGCCAGTTAACCTAATAGTTTAACCAAATGCAAATGAGGAGAGTGAGTTCCTAGCTTGCATGCAGTAAATTGCTTTTATAGATGAGACTCTTACTACTTACAAGGGTTCTACAAAGGCTGCTACAGGGACTGGGCCTTATATATGTTAAGGAGACAGCCATTGTGCAACCTTGTTAAAAATATCCTTAAGGGGGCTTGGCCAAGACCTGTAAGATGTTTGAATGCTTGATTCCTGTGATCCCTGCCAGTCCTAATCTTCTGAGCCCACAGTCCTTGTGGCAGCTGAACCTTTCTCTGCAGCTCAGCCTCTTTAGTTGGCAAGTGCCAGCTGAAGTGTCTTTGGGAGCACTGGCTCCTCTCACCAATTTTAATTGGCAAACGGCATCCCAGTCTGGGCTGTGGGTGTGCTGCAGCCACAGACTGCACGGCCTAATTTGTTGGCAGCTGCACCTGGCACTCTTACTCAGTGACATGGGAAAAGACTGCATTGAGCTCTTGGGCCTTTAACTGTGTGGGGGCAGTATGCCTTGTCCAGGGCTGAGTGCATGCATCTATGGGTCTACTCCATTCACGACCCCCAGATGAGGTGGCAGGGAACGCTCACTTCTGACACTTTGCCTTGCACCCTTGATGAGGTTGAGACCTTCTTCTTTACCTTCCCACGGTGATGTTTTTTGCCATTGGCATTGCCACGGCCCCCAGGGGTGACTGTGGATCCCAGTCTGAGTGCACACTGCTCACTTTTAGCATGCATTAGGTCCTCTGACTTTGGACCTTTGATTGGCCGTGAGGGGAAGACTCCGCCTCACTTATGCACCCCATAACCTCATAAAGCCTTCTCATTAGCACTACGGCAGATGGCCCGCACACCCACTGGGGTGTTCACTCTTTGGACCTGTGCTGTTGGATAGGTGAGGCATGCTGTCTTTGATTGTTGCTGCCCCAGCACTCTTGCCTAAGACCCATGGACTCCCAGGAGGCCCCTCCCAAGTGAAAGCCACCTAGCTCATCTCCGTCATGACTGAGGGTCGGAGTGAGAAAGACTCCAATATCTAGGCCTTTCTTCAACAACCCTCCCAATGCAAATCAACGGGCGAGGACTCTTTCTTATCTGCATCATGTGGTCCTAATGCGTCCCAGGAGGATCAACCACAGCCTTCGACCATAGACTTGCTTCCTCAGCTCTTCCAGGAAGCTTGCAACAACATCAAAGGGATTAAATCAAACCTCTAGCACGATCTGTGTGGCCTCCATTGGGGAATGATGACATTGGAGAAAGGGCAGACTGAAACCTCGACTGACCAGCTCAATGAAAAGTGCAACACTCTATAACAGCTTTTCCTCTAAATTGAGGATCAACAAATCCTCCTGCAAGAGATTTCCAATGACCTTGAAAATAGATCTTGTCCCAACAATATTGGCATTGGAGGAATAACCTTTCCAAATACCTCTCAGACCTCTTTGGCGCTATCTTCGAGAGAAGTGGGTGGTGCTCTATACACATGGACAGACCCCAAAGAGGGGGGAAGCATACACCTGAAACCATTGTTTAATAGATGAGGAGGCGATTATGATGAATGTGAGGTTGGGGGGTCCATCTCTTACAATAGTGTACAGCTTCTCCTTTTCCAGGGTCTTTTGGCCGCCAAATATGCTCAACAATGTAGCTTCAAACCATTTTCGGCTTTTCTCATCACCCATGACTCTAAACATCAATGGCCTCAACTGTTCTGCATGGCTGAACATAGGCTATGGCCTCACTCACTGAAGAAAGCAAATCTTAGGCCTGCTTGTGAAGATAGTAGAGGCTTGAACCTCCAGGTCACTGGGGATGCAGACGCAGTGACCCAGGGTGTCTGGGTGGAGAACTGTCCTGCGGCAGCCAGGGCAGTACCAATCCAGCCCCATTGATGCCAAGACTAGCAAGGTCCAGCTCCTGGAACTCCTGCACTGCTCAGCCGATTACAACTCACAGGACATTGCATACAGTTCTGACCCTCCCAGCGGTGCTCACCTCTCTTCTACTTATGTAAGCCAGCCATGCTGTGGAACGGGTCATGCCTCACACTTTTTCTCCACTCTTTGGGTGCGGGCGGGGGGCCTTGGATAGGCAGGATGTTCACACAGCCAATGATCCCTCTTCAGCTGTCACAGTTGCGGAGGATGACATTAGCCCATCTGGCAGGCAGACTGTACTGATTTTTTACTGACTTTAATTGAATTTTTCTCTTTGTTTTTTTATGTTTTCTTGTTTTTTTTATGTTTAGGGGTTGGGAGGAAGGTAGGGTGATTTTCAACGGAGTTCTTCCTTCAAGGCAGCTACATGTCTGGCCTAGAATGGAGGTGGGAATAGCAAACCTTTCTTTGTCAATATCCCTCAATTACCAATCGCAGCGCAATGCTAAGCGTTGTGAACTATAATGTTCAAGATCTCAACAGTTCCTTCCAATAATTGGGTCTTGAGACTAATGCAAATGTCATTGACTGACACTATTCAGGTTAGCAACAAAGATTTTGGGAAAAGTGGAATGATCTTCAATAAAGGTTAACTCAAACATAACAGGAAGAGCAAATGTGCACAAAGCAAGTAGAACCCGAACTGTGATACTGTCTAACAAGCAAAACCAGGAAAACATACAGGAAACGTCCATCCAAGTCGGTAATGCAAGCTTCTATTTGTGATACCACTGGTCTCTGATAGTTTATAGATGGTCGGATGGAGCTTTACCTATTCAGAATAACGCAATCTTCATGTTTTGAGATCTGTGTAATATATAATGCTGACATCTGTAATAACTTTTAAAATGTGGCAATTTTGACTGTGATTAAATAACTTTTATAATATGCTTTAAAATTAGAGATGGTCACAAATTGGTTTCAAATTTGCTGAGAAAGCTTTTATTTTCAAATTGTAATTGGTGGAAAATCATACCCAATAAAAGGTATCGGTTTTCATTGTCACGCAAAGAAAATCCTGTGATATTCTTAACGACCATGATAAGGAACAGTTTGCAAATTTACAAATAAACGTCACCATTCACACACCACTACTATGGCCGTTTCAGTTGGAATGCTAAACCACAAACATGAGCATAAAGTATCCAATACCCCCAGAATCATTTCTGAAGAAGGGCACTGTTAAATCCAAGTTACCCTTTTTATTTTAGTTGTTTTAATCAAGGAAAATTAAGAGAAAAGTACAAACAACTGAATAATAAGCTTTTACACTTCATAACGTTTGCTATATCGATTAAGACTCTCTTAACACGCACCTGTTTATTATGAATTATATATTGGCCAGATTAAGACCCTTACAAAAATCGCTGAATTCACCTAACCCAATGAAATCTGTTTCCACTCATCTAATGGCAAGCATTTCACCACACAGTATTAATACCAACTATAACATCAGTTGCGATTATTCTTTAACGTATTCAAATAGCTATAAACTCACACATTAAACAAAAAACCCCAATGTCGGGGCGGAGTATATACTCTCTATCGAACCCCCTCACATCTATACTAACTTGAACTGTACGCTGATCATCAAACATGTTCTTTGTGAATGCTTGATGAGGCCCAGAAGAGAGCATAGACAAACGTGTATATTGTAAGAAGTATCAAACAGTGTGATATCGTACAAACAGAAATCTGAATCTGTCTACATCATTAAGAAGTCAAGGCACTTTGGGGGTTATTCTAACTTTGGAGGAGGTGTTAATCCATCCCAAAAGTGACGGAAAAGTGACGGATTTACCACCAGCCGTATTACGAGTCCATTATATCCTATGGAACTCGTAATACGGCTGGTGGTATATCCGTCACTTTACCGTCACTTTTGGGACGGATTAACACTCCTCCAAAGTTAGAATAACCCCCTTTATCTTCTAAAAGCAAATGCACTCAGATTTCATCTGCGAGAAAAGTAGCAGACATCAAAATATGTAGAAAACCAGACGTGGTGTGTGTCCCTGAAAGTACTGTTTAATAAATGACAAAAATATATTAACGCAACATATCGGGGGCTAAGGTCCTGGAAAAATAAAAAAAGATTTTAACAACGCCAACTATGAACTCAGCTCAACAAAAATATTGTGGGGGTCATTCTGACCCTGGCGGTAATTACCGCCATGGCGAAGGTCGGCGGTAGCACCGCCAACAGGCTGGCGGTGCACCGCTGGGCATTCTGACCGCGGCGGTTCAGCCGCGGCCAGAAACGGAAAGTCGGCGGTGTCCCGCCGACTTTCCGCTGCTCTTGAGAATCCTCCATGGCGGCGGAGCGCGCTCCGCCGCCATGGGGATTCTGACACCCCCTACCGCCATCCAGTTCCTGGCGGTTCTCCCGCCGGGAACAGGATGGCGGTAGTGGGTGCCGCGGGGCCCCTGGGGGCCCCTGCAGTGCCCATGCCAATGGCATGGGCACTGCAGGGGCCCCCGTAAGAAGGCCCCAAAAATAATTTCAGTGTCTGCCTAGCAGACACTGAAATTCGCGACGGGTGCAACTGCACCCGTCGCACCTTCCCACACCGCCGGCTCAATTCTGAGCCGGCGTCCTCGTGGGAAGGGTGTTTCCCGCTGGGCTGGCGGGCGGACTTTCGGCGGTCGCCCGCCAGCCCAGTGGGAAAGCCAGAATGACCGCCGGGGTCTTTCGGCGGGAACCGTCCGCCGTCCGCCACGGTCAGAATGACCCCCTGTGTGTCTTTTAAAATATTTTCCATCAAATATTTGCCTTTCAAATTTACAGGGGTCTAATCTATTATCTTATCATTTGAAAATGATTCCACAGCCCAAGATTTTCTATCTTGTACCTTTTCATGATGTTTTTACAAACTGATATATACAAATGCATATCTCGCATTTCTGGATAAATTTCAATTCGAGAAAGAATAACTGCATATCACAATTATCTGGTGTGAAAGTGCTAGAACTGTTATGGCAACCCCCTTTTTTAGGACTCACCTAGACTGCGCATGCACTCTTTCTTT
Source organism: Pleurodeles waltl (assembly GCF_031143425.1). Lineage (NCBI taxonomy): Eukaryota > Metazoa > Chordata > Amphibia > Caudata > Salamandridae > Pleurodeles > Pleurodeles waltl. The sequence continues at coordinate 1,187,427,790 of NC_090440.1, read as the reverse complement.
GAGACATTTTGTTATCAGTGGGCTTGGAGACCACCCATTGCTTACCACTGGTTGGCTTCATTGTCAATTTCATTTACCTGCTTCCTAAATGTCAGCTGGCATCTTCCTCTTCATGTGTTTGTCCATCCACTGGAGCATGGTCGCATTACTTGTTTCTTTTCGATGCCCACTTTTTTAAGCGCAACCTTTTTCTTGAGGCTTAAGCACTCCAGAGTGTGGCTTTTTCAGCGGGTTTCCTCTTGTAATTGTTTCCCCACCATGTCCCTTTCTCCCTCCTCTGTGTTGCTTCCTCCTTTCCTCCACTGAAGTCTGTGTTGTTGCTTGCACCAGCCCCTCACACTCCAACACACTCTCTTTGTACATGTGCTTGCTCCCAGCACCTCCCTCCCACCTGTTTTTGTCTGTGTTGCCAACAGGTCCTCTCTCCCACACAGTGGTGTCAGTGTTGTCCCCCAACTTACTCTCCATCTTTCTGTGTTGCCTATTGATTTGCCCTCCCTCTGTAATAAATAAAAAAAGAGCTGTGACCTCCATCAGCGCTGGCTGTGTCGGTTGGAGTGGTCCCCACCCTCTGTTGTCCTGTTGCCTCCAAATGCATTTTCCCCCTATGCGTTGCCTCTGCCCTCTCCCCCACCCCATTAGCAATTTAAAAAAACGGTTTGACATGGTTAGCGCTATAAGTGTCATAGACCTTTTTTTTATTTTTTATGTTAGCCATGCTGAATATCTCCTGCACTGCTGTACAGCCTGGATGCAAAAACAATGGCAAAGCCAACAACTCTCTCGTGGGCTAGACCTATTGTTTCTGCTAGTGTTTTTATTTATTTGCTCTGTGCCCCCTTCACTATCACGTGGCTAGTTTGAAGGCACCCCGCTTACTCACAGTTCTCAAACCTTGTATACTGGTAAATACAGGGGGAGGGCATTACTTTTAGTAATATACATTAGATGTGCTACAAAAACTATGCAATTATGTTAGTTGAAATGTAGGTGCAGTATTGTTCGGACAAACATTTAAAGGGAACACTATCTTAAAAAAAAAAACACTGGCAAAACAAATAGGTCTCAGCTAGGCAAAATCAATTCGCTTTGTCAGTGTTTTTGCTAGCCTTGTTTTACAGCTGCGCGGTTGCTGCGCAGCATGGTTGAAAGTCTAAAAAAAGTGATGCAGCCAACATTGACCTCATCATGGCACTTTTTTAATTACTTTAAACCATGCTGTTCAGAAACTACGACTGGGCAAGCAACAACAAAGGGGAAGCAATAATACATCGGGCTACAAAAACTTGGCAACAATGACGAGGCAACAACAATGGTGGGACAAACACAAACAGAAAGTAAAGCCAGCACATATCTGTGGTGTCTTACATGTTTTTGGAGAGAGGCTTCTCGGCTCCAGACAGACTCTGTATCAGTGTGACGTAATTGCTAAAAAGGAATGTAAGAAAAGCTTGGTTTAGAATGCTAGAGTTCACAGGTATATGCAGGGGAATAAAGACGTGATTTACAGTCTTGTGGTTGGCAAAGTCATAGGCAGGTACCCAGGATGGGAAAGACGAAACAATACTGAACAAAGAGACAATTACATGCGAGTGAAGATGAAGCTAACTACACAATGGACAGGCTCTAGGCCCACTGTAAGCTAAAAAAATTCTCACAATCAACAGCACGAGATCTGAAAAATAACTTTCCTCCCTACTAGGGGTGGGCAAAACTCCTGGAGTTTTATTCCACTGCATTCCGTGGAGTTACATAAAATACGAGATTTTGTGGATTTCCTCCTACAGTTACAAGTTTGCTAGCGCCAACTGCAAGTACACAAAATGAATGATCTAGGGGTTGTGTTAATTATGTGTCACTCATCTGCTGGAGGTGTTGCTCTTCATTAGCCTATATTTTGCACACTGCTGTGCTTGATTTGTGGAATGATGTGGTGAAGGGATAACCCAGCTAGCCATCCCTGTTTGATTTCCCCGGTACAAACGCTCCGCAGAATGCATCTGCTCCCTTGGTTCCCTGTCCTGCTAATCCCATCTGAGCTCATTATCACACTGGAAGATTATCTTGGGTTGGCAAGTGCAGATTATTACCAATCCTTTGATTAGTCTTCACTTCCTCCCTCTGGAGGTATACTCGTTTGGATTCAACCTTCTCGATGGGATCTTCTGGTCGTTTGTTGAAGGTGGTCCATTTTCCTTCATCAGGGAAGTTTCTTTTTGTTACGCAATGCCAGTTCAGGCGGACTTCGATATGTAAACTTTGTAAAGCCTTTTCTCCTCGTAGTTTGCCCAATCCAACAGTTCTGCTCAAGCATGGTGGAGTGTATACCCATTTGACTGATTAATCCCATTGGTACAGCATACTTTTCTATTAGCCTAGCCTTGTAGCACTTCATCTGTTCATAGTGCCGCACAATTCGCTCACTGCCCCCCTGCTTTCCCCATTATTCATATCAGTGTCCTGTGTTCATATTCCCCATTGTCACATCCCCTGATTATATCTCCCATGGCCTACACTCCTCATGTTTCCCTTGCCCAATTCTCATATCAACGACACTCTGCCCTTGCCTAGCATGATCCATGCCAGTTCTCATATCGCACACTGCCTCGCTTTGCTCCCACTGCTCACATATCACTTCTATTTCATGCTTATATCTTCCTGTGAACTATCACTGCACTCTACTGGTAGCTCTCATTCAAATTACTGAACTCCGCTCTCCACTGTGATTACCACTACTGTCATTACAACCTCTCAGAGGGCGACTGCAGGGATTACCATTGCTGAGATTACCACTACTGTGATTACTAACTCTGAGATTACCACTGCTGCTATTACCATTACTGTGATTACTACCTCTGAGTCTACCCCTGCAGGGCTTTCCACTGCCGAGGGTACCACTACTGTGATTACTATCTCTGAGATTACCAGTGCAGGGATTACCTCTGCTGAGATTACCACTGTTTAAATTATCACTGCAGGGATTACGATTGCTGAGATTACCACTACTGGGATTACTACCTCTGAGATTACCACTGCAGGGATTAACATTGTTGAGATTACCACTTCTGAGATTACCACTACATTGAGTAAAATAGATTCAAGAGTAAGTGTACTGACCCTATGCTAACCTACATCTTCATAATGAAACCTTACTTTATAACTACCCACCACCCTATTTTTATGGCCTCTAGAGTGCCCTCTCCTTAACCCAGTGGTTACATTGTGCCAGGGGGTGCCAGTGGCCCACCAGCACATATTGTGAAGAACCAGGACTCTTCCACTCTGTCCCATGGTGGTCCTATTGGCCTTCAAATGCATGGGCCTGCCCTGTCCATTAGTCCTACCCAGGCCCAGACATAGACATGACTGTAGCATTTTCAAGTGGCAGGGACACCAAGCGCTTCATTTTCCTGCATCCATTCTTATTCTGTGCCCAGGCAAAGACACACTTTCATTTTCATGCAATAATATTTTGGACCCTGAAACAAGTCCAGCATTTCAGGATTTTTATTTAGTATTTCCCCGTTCTTTGTCGATGCACACAGGCATGGTATCAGTTTTAGGTGGACCAGCCCCTTTGATATTTTGCTAGATGCTGATTTGCTTCACTCTTTGCCTTTTTTTTGGTAGAAAACGAAAAATGTGTTCCTATGACATCGACCCTGTTACATGGATATTTGCACTTTTGCGATTACATAGATAATTGCACTTCTGCCGATAGGTTTCACTGCGAGCCGACTTCTGTTTCCTTTAGTGTGTTTGCTTTGCGCTCATGGTGGCCGTGAAACTGTTTTACTTTTCAGTTTATGTGGCAAGAAAAGTCCGGTTAAGAGTTTACAACGCTAATAGCATTAACTCGAGTAAACGTGAGACCCATTTCTTTGTAAATGCGTGTTCTTATATGGCGTCCTCACATATTTCAGAGCACAGTCATTGTTTATAACAATTTAACTAATTATTTGCCTCTGTGGATCTCTGAAATTGGGGCCTGCATTTCAGAACAAACTCTAATTCTAACATCTGTTTCACTCTTTCTAGAATGCATCACAGCAGTACCGTAATTGCTGCATGGCATGACCAGCTTCCTCCATACTGTGAGGCAAGGACCCAAATACCAATTTGTTTTGCATCTTCAAGTTAAAGGAAAAGAAACTGGTTTAAAACATAATGTTAGAAATGGGGTCTTTGGTTGGCAGTCAGGTTAACCCTATCAAAGCAAGGGGAGCTTAAGGGTGTCTCTATGTGTTGATTTATGCTGGTCCATCGTAGTGCAAGGTTGTGTATGGATGGGTCAACATTTTGAAATGGCATATTTTCTGGATCAGGAGCAGTGTAGCTTCCTGAAGTGGGGTGTGATATGGGTCAGTCTGGGGATGTCAAGGATAAGTCTTGCAGCTGAGTTTTGTGTTGTCTGTAGTCTCCTGAGTGGGTGTGCGGTGATTCCTTCATGGACGGTGTTCCCAGACTCCAGCCTGCTGGTGACAAGGGCCAGCGTGATGGTTCTGATGTTCACTGGGAGCCACCTGAAGATCTTGCAAAGCGTGGTAGGGTGTGGAAGCAGGTGGATGAGACTGCATTTACCTCTTTCATTATGAATAGTTAGATGTCCAAGATGATGCAGAGGTTGCAGGCGTGGTCTGTCGGGGCAAGGGATGGGTCACGTTCAGCAGGCCACCATGCGTAGTTCCATGGCGAGGTGTTGTTCCCAAAGATGAAGACTTCTGTTTTGTCTGAGTTGAGTTGAGATAGTTGTCCTTCGTCCAGCCAGTAACGTTTCTCATACATCTGTGGAAGTTGGATCTGGTGGTGGAGGGGTTTTCTAACAGTGAAAGGATGAGCTGGGTGTTGTCGACCTAGGAGATAATGTTGAGTCTGTGTTATCTGACAGCATCAGCCAGCGGTGTCATGCACGTGTTGAAGAGGGTGTTGCTGAGAGATGATCCTTGGAGGACACCGCAGATGATCTTCTTCGGTTCCCATGTACTTTTGGTTGCAATGTCTAATAATTAGCCATTACTTCCTGCTGTATGTGTACATTGACACTATGACTTAATAACCACCTCATTCAGTTACAAGTCACTGATTTCCCAGCCCTTTGCACCTGCATGAATGCCTCTTGCTCAGACTTCTACAGAGATGTAGTGAGTGTTTACAGCAGCTAACAGTGCTTGCCACCCACTGACTTCCTTGCCTAAGTGTCTCAAGCAGATGGAAGGGATGAAACAGTTACAAAAGAGGGAGTGCATGCAAAGATAATAATAAATCCTAACAGGTCCTGTCTGGGTATTACTTGACCAGAAAGCCCCCCCCAAACCAATTCATTGGTATAATCACAAAAATCAGAAGTCTAGAATATGAGGCCAAATAAACGTGGTTCACATGAGATCTATATGGAATAAATAAACTGCGTATTCTCTCCTAGATGTTTTTTATCCAGTGCATACTTCTCACTCTATGGTTGAGATTTGTATGGATTTATGGTTGAGATTTTTATGGAGCGCTAAAAGTGAGTAACAAAATGAGACACAATAAATAGAATGGCTTTGATGTAGTAGAGACGCTTTTTCTACTGTTATTGGTTGGTTAACACATGCAATAAGCAAATGTTAACAGCAAACTGTAATCAATCTAGAATGAAACACAAATTTAACTAAAATAAGTAACAGATAATTTGAAAATGTACAAAATATAACAAATTTATTGGGAAAATATATAAGGGATAAAGTACCCCTGCCATACCTTTTAGGGATATTACAAGTCACCATAACCATGTACAGGAACGAGACCGAAGGCAGAGCTCCTTTACAAGGTTGTAGAACTCTGAGTTGACTTGCAATAATCGATATCATGTATGGCAGGGGGTACTTTATCCCATATAATGCATGGTCACACATCACCTTTCCCACAAATCACTTAAAACCTTGGTGTGTAGCTCTTTCAGAAGGAGAGCATATTGCAAACATAAAGAATAAAATTAGAACCTCTAGTGCAAACATTAAACACATCAAAAATCTGTTAGATATTTGTTGTAAAAGGATATTAGAAACAGTTCAACACAAAGCAGTCATTTAAAAAAGCAGCAGTAACTCAAAACATGTAGAAATATGCAGAAAGATTCTAAATTTTCCATAATTATCTAAGGAGTATAAAAAATAATCATGCTAGTCACTGTAAGCTAGGCTAGAGCAGAAGACACAAAAGCAGTTTTCATTTTTGCTGTATAAAACAGCTGTCTATGACCCGACCTGCCTTTCACCACGGCTGCTGGCTCTGTAAGCAGGCATTGTGACTCAGAACTGGACTGCAATAACGTATTACAGTGGAAGGAGGAAGATTTCCAAAGTGGTTGTTTGTCTCGCTCTCTGATGAAGTCACAATAAGAAAAGGAGTTGTTCAGTTCATTTTTGTGTTGCTTCAGCCGCAACCTTTTTTAAAATGATTATGATTTTGGCAGAAACTTAATAAGGGACAAGAGAGTCCATAGCACAGAGAGTGGTTACTTTGTTTTGATTTTTAGAAATTCTTGTAGTTCCACATCTTGGGGATCACCAATGCCTAATTACCGTGAATCATCTAGCCTGCTTCTTTTTGTATCCTCTCTTTGCTCGCATAGGTAAAGGCATTCATGCCACATGGGTGGTTTGAGTATTGAGGAATTACATCAACTTTGGTGCAGCTTTTACTGATAACCAGAGGAGGAATAGGTGGGAGGGGGCGACAAACATAAGCACCATACTTTGGCCACCTGTCTTAGTTGCAGGAGCAGCTCCTCCATGCGAGTGGAGGAGTATCGCCCCACTCAAAAAGTTCCCGGGGGCAGCAAAAAAACTAAAATGGTAATAAAGTGTATTTTGTTACATTTTATTTTTCAGCAGCCCATCCTGAACCCTGTCAGGATGGGGCAGAGCAGTTGCTTCTGAGTGGCAACAGGGAGCTCTGCACTTATGTTTAAAGTGCCCATGTCCCTTTCGCCGGCTGTCTTGCAACAGCCAGCCAGACATCCACATTTTAAAATTCACTGACCTTGCTGTCTTAAAACAGCTGGGTTAGAGAAAGCACAGGCCACCAGTGCTCTTAAGAGTGTTAAAAGAGGCTGTACCCTCCAGTCCTGACAATTCTCTGATGCTGCTTAACAGCATAAGAGCAGCTCCAGGATTGGGTAGTTCAGTTTCCTGGGTCTAGCGCTTCGAGGAGAGAAGACATCGAGCGAGGAGGACGTTGTGGCAAGACAGGAAGGTTAATGACATTTTTTATTATTATATTAATGCCACCCATATTATGCCCTCACCATTCTAAATACATAACATCCACCACTGCTAGGTTGTACATAAAAAATTGCTTTCAAACAAACATTGGCACTGCTCTCACCATCCTCTTCCAAAGTATTCTTTTTACAGATTGTTTGCTCTATGGAGCCACAGGTGAGATTCTGAAAAGTCCCAGAGCTTCATAACTGTAAATTCAGGGCAGTACATTCAACATATTTTTTGCCTTTCTGTCCAAATTGCACCACAGCTAAGGCCCTTCAAATGAAATACTACTTCAAAGCAGGGATTCTGGAGATTAGGAACCTCAGTCATTACAAACTACAAATAACAAGCTTGAGTGGACTGAGAGTATTTTTTTCAGAACTGCACCAAAAGTGGTGTGGCATTCCGTGTGTGCCACAGTTTATTTCAGGCAAACACCGAAAAATCAAATTTTCACTTGAAGTCTTGGACATAGGTATTTTTTGTCAGCTGAAACCCCGTCCCTGTGACCGAGGCATAGGAGGTAGAAGAATACTTTATTAAAGGGTATTATGAATGAAGCATGTATGACTTCGGGTTGCAGCACATATTGCATATTTTTTTGAAATAACATATATAGGAGGGCTGCATAGGAATTAATTACGATGCTTCAACCATGTAGAGCAGTGGTTCTTAACCTTTTGACTTCTGAGGACTCTTATTTAATCATTACTGGAAATTGAGGACTCACACTGAATTATTATTGGGACTGGGGACCCCCACTGAATTATTACTGGAACCCTGGGCACCTGGCCCAAGCATCTTTGATCATTTGAACAGCTAAACAATACACAAACAATACAGTAAAAAGCATTCATCAAACAAATACACAAACGATGAAATAATTTATTTAATTCACAATCAAATATCACAAAACTCATAATTGTAATTTTAATAGGAAGGTTGGAGTGTTTCTAAATTTATTTGAGGCCACTAATCGTCAACACTCTGTTCTGTACGATGCACTTGCACTATTCTCACAAATCAATCCGAGGATATTAACTTAATTTTTAGCCTCCAATTTAAAATTTCTTCACATTTGCAGACCATTTTAAACTTTGAATTTGTATGTTTAGCTTATTCTTGATTTATATTCACTTTATTACTCAGCTAATATTATTTATTTTTCTAAGTAATTGCGGGCCCCCTGCATAGGCTTTATGGACGCGCACGGGCACCGGAACACAGGGGAATCACTGATGTAGGGGAAGCGGTGCTGTAAGTGAACATATAACTTCCAAAAACAGGTCAATAGCTGGCAATTTACTTAACAATATGGATTTTAAAATGGGCGTTTTCTCTGCTTCAAATAAACCAGAATGGGGGATCGTTATTGAGCATACTTTATGAAGTTGCTAGTATAAAAAGTGTGCTATATTTTTTTTAAATCGCACACAAAGAAAATCAATCTTTGGAAGGGCAATGCGTTCTCCATTACCTTTAGATATGTTCATAAAGATATTATGGCTCCAAGAGAAATGCATTGAGAAACGACTCAAGCTGCTTCTGGATTAGGTTTATCAAAATATCCCGAAAGTTCAAAACATGACATGTGTAGCCTTAGCCCACGCTTCTTCAGTGCATTGTTATAATGAGCGCTTTGTGTTTGAGCAGTGTGTGCTGTTATTCTTTGAACCTTGTCAGTGTTTTTGGACGTCTGAGCCAGTTCAAAGGTTTCAATGATCTCACTGTCTCCAGGAGCCCCCTATCCAATTGTAGTCAAGCAGCACTGTGAACACTAGTATTTGTACTTTGTCATTTTCCAATGTAAATGTGGCCGTTCAAATCACATAATTCACAGGTCTACTATATTAAACGTAAACAGGAGAAGATGACAACAATTCTACCATGAGGGTCAATTGGCCATTTTGTCATTTTAAGAAGTGTGCATGCTTACAATTGGTAGGTGCTGGGAATCTGTCACAGGCAACCTCTTGCATATGTTTTGCTCTGGAAGTCAACCCTTCTGGCACAAAATCGTATGCCTCGACAATTTTTAAAACATTGCACACAGATGTATGCTGTACAGGTCAGTACACATGCAATGTGTAAAATATCTAAGGAAATAAAAATTAGGGGTGGGCAGAACTAAAGGATTTCACTCCACTGAATTCCACAGAGTTACATAAAAACTCAGAAAAATTCAGAGGAGTTCTGCCAATGGGTGGAAATATGCACATCATTCCGCGATTTAGCACTGGTAGCGTGTTTTGTGCTAAAAAATCATAGTGAACACTCCTATGCGTGCACAATAGCATGCAGCCATTTAAGTTGAATTTGCTGCCATTCCAGTAGAAAATGTACTCAAGGTGCAGCCCATGCCACTTGTGACTGCCTGCATTGGAAAATCTCACCAGAAGTACTCCTAGTGTCCATAAATCACTCTACGGGATGCCAAATCATAGTCACACTCGCATTTCTGAAGCCTTGCAGGAGAAAAAAATTCCACCATGTGGTGACTGGCAGAATTTGGCCAGAAATCTGCATTAGAAGAGTAACGTTAAGTCGCCAAATTCTGCGAGTAGAATGAAATTTTATGCCCAGGCCCAATAAATATGCTTCTCCAAATTACGCGTCCCTCAAGGTGGCGATATATAGTTTTTTTACATAAAACATGGTCTATCAATCTTAGTAGATAAAGCTTTGCATCAAACAAATAAAAAAATGGAGGGTTGTGCTGGAATGCCCAAGTACCACCCATGTAACACCCCCTTGATAGAAAGTGGCAGAAAGTGCTATTTGCTTTAAAAAAAAGGACAGTTTCAAGACAGGAAAGTAAGGGCCATATGTACGAACACTTTTTCCCATAGACACAGAATGGGTAAAAACCTTTGCTACATCTGGCCCTAAGTATCCCTTCAAGACTTTATGCTGCTTTGCGTCATTTTGTTTGACTTTGTGGTTGCACACAGTCTTGATAAATGTGCCCCATTGACTTTTATTGGGCCCATTTGTTAGTCTTTTCACTGTGGAATCTCTTGAAAGTAACACACTATCACCCAGGCCCTGAAACGACAACTTGCTGATTCTTGTGAAGTCTGTAGCAATTTCACGTTACTTGGTTATAACTAATAATGTTTTGCTTAATTTCACTGCTTGGATTTTCTTTTGTTACCATGAAAGAACTGCATGAAATTTTAGGGCCTGATTCACAAAGGTAAACTGACACTTTAGTGTAAGTTTTTGTTTTTTTATTTTGCAATTCACAAACAAATTTTACGATTAGTATCTTTACAACTTCGGAGTCCCCACACTCGTGACAGAGACCCTGCACATAAAAAGATAGGATAGGCCTATCTTTTTATTTGCAGAGTCTCTAAGTTTACCTTTGTGATACAGGCCCTCGGCATTTATGTCTTTTTACCAAATTTAAATGACATGCACTGTTTGATCATAATGTTTCCATGTTTCCTCTGGGGTTAACAACTCTTCACTCACTTCAAAACACATTTGACAAACTTTGCTAGCTCTCTGCAACTATGACTGTGTCATACTGGGCTTTCAGCCAGTGCTTACTTTGAAAAATAAAAAAATAAAAATAAAGGGTCAGGGCCCTTTTCAGGAGGCCACTGCAGCTTGCACCACTCCCTGCTCCTACCAGTGCCACCAATGCCAGTACTAACACAACTACTAGCCATTACACTCATAGAAGTGTGACAGTTCGAATTTTCTAGGCCACCCAAAACTATAAGAATGGTCTGAGTAGCAGATATTTTTACGTTTTAGAAAGTATATTGCATTAAACACTCTTTTGGTGTGTTCATGTTAAAAGTGTAGTAACATCACCCCCATGTAGTGGACCGTCATAAGTGCTAGTGTTGAGCATTACGTGCCAGTGCCGAGAACCTGCAAACACCTGATCAATTTAAGCACTGCTTTCAGAAGAGTCTATGCACACAGCAAGTCACAACAGTGGTGGAAGTGAGTGGCAGCCTTCTCTGAAACATTTTGGGCATTTACACATATTAATTTAGAAACCTAATTATGCATCCATGATTACACAAAGACCGCTCTGAAACAACAACAAAGTGGTTGGTTGATGAGTAATCCATAAACCCATAACTAATGAATTCCTTTTCAGTTTGTAATTTCTTGGCCAATGATGAATCTGCGATGCTTCTTAATAAGCTTGAGTTCATGAAGGAAAGAAATAAGAGCTTGACACTTCCTGTTCAATGGCATGTTAAGGTTGCAACATCATAATTTTTTTACTTGTTTATTGTATGCCTAACTGAAAGCTAGTAGTATTATTTCTAAGCATATCCGCTGTATTCAGCCTTATCATACCAAATACAATGATTCTTTAAAAAGGATGCCAGATTTATTTGAGTGCAATCAATGTTTACATTTCTGGTCCATCTTTATTCTCTGACAAGTTTTGCATCAACTCAGAACACTCTCTAGAGTCTAGCGAAATAATGGTATATCATGACTTTCTTTCACCCTGATTGATTAATTTGCATTTTATTGTGTTTCTCTCTTTCATGTTCCAAATATTTCACATCGCTTTTTCTATGTGTTTTATTTTTTCAGCATTGAAAGTTGTGTCTATGTCCTTTGAAATAACTGTACAATTTTCCATTTCTGCATTCAGAGTAGTAACAAAGCACTATAAATTAAAATAACCGTGGTTGACACTGCTAACGCCTTGAACTTCCAAAAAATGCTAATGTAATTAATAGACAACTTTTATTTCTAAATAGTTGTTTTCTGCTGCATTTTAAATACCTAATTCATACTTCTCTTGCAGGCTTCATTGTTGTCTGCAGGTCTCCTTCTACTCTCTGTCCTACTTTCCATCGCAGCATCCAATCTTTTAGAGAGAAAACTCTCTTTAAAGTGAGAGATGTTTGACCTCGATGTCCAATTGTTACGGAAGCTTAACACTATATTTTGTATTTGGCTCTCTATCATCTGTTAATGCAACATCAGGTAGGTAAAGAATGTGCTGTTGTTCAGAAACGGAAGTGGCCGTTTTAACACTAATTAAAGCGAAGTTAGAATCTTAAGAAGAGGCTTCTTAGATAGTCAATAGGCCATGGTTCAGGCAGAACTCCAGTGTCGTTCTGCTACTCTGCTGAATGACATCAATGATCTCCAAAATCCGCAGTCCTACTGCTGACCTTATCAAGCCAAGGGAGCTTTGTGGGCAATAGCATCCTCTCTAGCCTGGTTGCAGAAATCAGAGATTTTAAGACAAATAAACTCTACTGGGTAAAGTGTGGCATCTATACCAAACGATACCCAATTTTACAAAAGGAAAAATAAAGACTCCATATTGATCCTGCAATATTTAGCTGCTTATAACTGCTGCTTAGTGAACAAAACCTACTTCCTGAGTGAAATGCAGAAACAGTTCAGATGGAGCCAAGAATAGGAAGTTGAAAGGGGAGTCAGTCATATAAAATAATTCATTTTAACCATCACTACACCAATTAGCTATCATTTATATATGATCTAGGTACGTACCTATGAGGAGAGTGGTTTAATATATGGTGAGGTTGTGAGATCTCACAATGTATTAAACACTAGTTATAGTAGGTCCTTTCAGATTAGTTTAGAAAATGTAGATGTTGCTCTGAGAAGACAGGCTTAATCAAAGGACCAAATGTAAAGCATTAAGACTTACCAAAAACAGTTGAATAAGAAAGACTCAATAAAATAGATTGTGTTTGTATCTTGAAATAGACACATCAATGACAAAATGCCAACAGAAGGTACCAGGGATATGAATTTTCAAATGAACAATAAATCAAAGTTTTTTCACTCAGCACAATAAATCATTGTAATGGCCCACACTCATGGTCAACTTTGCCAGCTTTGGAAAACTTTTTATAAAGTTGTAAACTACTACTCTAAACTACTTTGGCAACCACCTCCAGTCAACTCCATCAGGGAGCGAGTCACAGGGGTCAAAGAGGCTTGAACAGTCACCTTGCAGTCAAAACAGTATCTATTCCAGTTCCAGGATTTAGAGGCAAACTGCCATAGACTTTACTGCAGTGGTTCTGATGCAAGGGATTCAGGATGCGGAAGGATGCTGAGGATGCTGATCTGGCGACAGGACTTTCCCTGGGACTACTCCTCGTTCCACGAACATAGTGGGGAAACTGTGGAGCCATTGTGTGATGAGGTTATTCACTCAACATAGACGATCCTGGAGGTTTATTTATGTATCACAGATTACAGAAAATATCCCATCCACAACAGCTGTCTGCAGGCAACTGACCTGCAAGATTCCATTACCTCATCACATTCTCAGCTAAGTTCTACATTCTGTTTAATATCATAGTAAGATACAACACACCTTTACCCCAATATACATGAAAAACAATTAAAGTACCTAACAAAACATATATATATGTGGAATGTCTTATAAATAAACATTAAATTGTTCGTTTTCTTGTAATCACACAATAGCCAGGCTATATTATATACAGCAAAATAACTTAAATATACTTAAAGCAGTTTCTAAAACCTCTCACACATACAATGCTCATAAGGTTGAAACAAAAGAAATATGAAGTATGTGCACACATAGGGTGGGACACTTCAAACAAGTCCTTTAAATGTTTGAGACTAACCACCGCCTACTCACTCCTCCTTAATTTAGAGAAGACCTGTTTCTCATTTACAGTATATTCACAGCTTTTATTACTTGATGGCACAACAGCCACTCTTTTCAAATTCTAAATATGATTATCACTTAATTTGACAGCATTATGGAACAATTTGACAAACTTGAAAGGTGCAGAAAACTTAGGAGAACCCCCTTTCTGGGAATGCCTCACCCTCACCATATTCCCCACCTTTACTTTTGTTGGAGAGACTGAATTTCTCACATCAAAATTGAGCTTCCTTTTTCCACTTTCTCGTCTCGAGTTAATATCCACCTCTCGGTAGTTTAACTAAATCTCTGCAACTCATCCACCTGGGACACATCAGAGTAATGGGCTTCTGACCTCTGAAAAATTTGAATGGTATCTTGCTTGTAGTTGAATAGGGAGTCAGCCTGTATAGGTTCACTCTTTTTAGTATTTCTAATTTCCAAACTCATTTCTGAGATTTCGCTTTCTGTATAGATTCCTTCAAAACTCCATTAAATCTCTCCACTATTCTGTTGGTCTCAGGATGATAGAGTGAACACTTCTTATGTCTGATACCATGTTCAGACAAAAACACTTCCATCTCCTTGGAAACTAATTGGACTGCATTGTCGGTTAGGGTACAGTAGACCCTCCCTAATGAACCCATCACCAATGAATTTGATGACTTTTTGTTTCTCAATTCATTGTGTGATGCAAATCTCTAACCATCTGGAAAACATTCAATGAAGACTAGGACGTAATACTGTTCAACTTTACTGGGCATGAGTCTTAAGATGTCTAGAGACACCTCCTTTATTGGTTTCTTCCTTATAACCATAGGTTGAACACTGGTCTTTCAAACTTAGAGCTCATTATGAGTTTGGTGGTCGGACGAGCTGACTGCCAAACTTGCAGGGAGGAGGCCGCCACAAAGCTTGCTGTCTACCCTCCCAACCGCATTATGATGTTTTTGCTGGGTTGGACATATTTGGAGGTTTCTGCCAGTGAGGCCAGTGAACACCGAAGTGAGGCCAATTCCGTCACACAGAGGGGGGCTCCAGCACCCTCAGATGCTGTGCGCATTCTGAGGGTGATGGGCAGGGGGGGACCTGCCCTGACCACAACATGGCTATCTGACCTCCAGGGTTGTAATGTGGTGGCCTGGCCGCCTAGAGTGTGTTGGCCTGACTACCACTGTGAGGCTCGCAGTCTCAAGACTGCCAGCCTTGTAATGAGGACCTTGTCACTAGTGACATGCTCCAAACAATCCTGTAGGGCTCTCTCTACTTGTACATCAATCCCTGGCTACCAGAAGTATAACCTGATTCTTTATTTTGTTTTGGAAATCCCCTGGTGCCCTTGGTGTCCAAACTGAATAATTATATCACAGACTTGCCTGGGAGGCACCAATCTTGTGCATCTCTAGAGAAGATCACCCTTGACACAAAGTTCATCACAAACATTTCAATATTTCTGGACTTCCCTACACACATCATTCTTGACAAGAAATTTGCTTAATTACTTCTTGTACCACTACATCTTTTGCTAACAATTCTTTCCAAAGTTCTTCACTAGTCACCCTTTCGGTGATTTCACACACAATAAAATCCTCCAAGTCCCACTGGTCCTCCTTAGAAGCATTCTCACTCTCATTCTGTGCTGAAAAAGGCGCGATAAGCAGTCAGCCAGTTTGTCCTCGGTCCCAGGAATATACTCGACCTTGAAGTCGTAATTCTGTAACACAACCACCCTTTTGCAGATGCGAGAGAAAATGACATCCAGGCTCTTTTTACAGAACACATCCTTCAGGAGTTTATGATCAAACCTGACCATGAGTTTCCACCCCAGAGAAACTTCTTGAGCTTCTTAATAGCCCACTATATATTAAGGGCTTCTTTCTCAATTACGGAATAATGGATTTCAGGCCCACTGATGCCCTGGACAAAAACATTGTAGTTTCTACTCTTCCTCCCTTAACTTACTTCAGGCAGCATCTAACACCTTGGCATTAGTGTCCATGACAAGAATAGCCCCCAGTGTTGAACCGTTGCAAGTAGGGGGAATCATGCAACGCCTTCTTAATGTCGTGGAACTCAGAATTGCAACTAGCACACCAAGAAAAATTGACTCCTTTCTTTAGAAGTGCTCTCATCATGTTGGTGCGACTAGCTAACCTGGTTACAAACTTATTATAATACTCGCCGTGCCCAGGAAGGTAATCAAGTCCTCCCTGCTTGTTTGTGATGAAATACTCCATCTCAGAGAGGTTAAACTTATACTTGTTCTCCCTCAAGGTAAGGCTCCTCTTTTTAAACCTACCCAAGACTTGCCTGACCCAGACATCGTGCTCTTCCTGAGGAGAGCCAAACACTAAAATGTTGTCTTGGTAGACTGTAACACCAGAATTAATACCCAAGACATCTACTATAGCCCTCTGGAATATGGATGCAGCCATATTTAACACAAAAGGTAACCTTTTGAATTTGAACACTCCAAAAGGAGCAAAGAAAGTGGTTAGATTTGTGGAGGTATCCTCTAGTTTAATTTGATGGTAGACTGTGGTCTAGCGTTGAAAAAACCACAGCCCCATCCAGTAGTGCAAGCATCTCCACAATGTTAGGGAGCAGGTGCCTATCTGCCACTACATTTTTATTGAGAAGAAAAGGCTCTTAGGTCCACAGTGAGCCTAATTTATCCAGAAGCCTTCCGCACAAGAACAACTGATGCCAGCCACTCAGTCACCTCGGTCTCAACAATGATGCCTTCACTCTTCAACTTCTTAAGTTCAGAAAGCATAGACTCATGCAGAGCTAGGGGCACTCTACACATTTAGCTGGAAACAGGCACAGCTCCATCTTTGATTACAATCTTGTGGGCATAGTCACCGAGGCAACTCAACTTGTCACCAAAAAAACGTTCAAATTCGTTCACATCACCATTACTTTTTTCCACAGTACTAACCACCAGACTGGGCTTCTCCATCTGCTTCACCTTCTGACTGAGAGATTTTTCTTCCAATATAATGCTGGGTTCATCACTTGGGTCTAACCTCACCTTGAGATCACCTTGATGAACCCAACATCGGATACTGTCTCCCTTACTTGAGATGTAAACCTTTCCCACTGCAAAGCGACCTTTATACTCTAGATCACCCCAAAGATATCCTAACAGTTTTATTGGCTGGCATCCATAGGCCAAGAGTTTAATGTCAGGCTTTAATAATTTAACATTCTCTTTAAGTTTCTCTAAAAATAATTTCTTCTGGACAAGTGAGATTTTAGCACCGGAATCAAATAACATTTGGCTGTTGACTAACACATTATTAATGGGATGTTTGTTTTTGTGTTGATCTATTTGCAGTACTACCTCACCACAATGCAATTCGTCATATTCACAGTCACTATTGTCTTCAAAAACCCACTTCCTTAATACGTTTAGTTTTCTGAAATGCTCTACAGTATTTGGCAAAATGCCCTGTCTTCCCACAGCTATGACACTTAACAGAACAAGCAAGACAAGATTTATTGTAAGCTAGGTGCCCACTGTTTCCACATTAAAAACACTTGCCTTTACTTGTTTTCTTATTGGCAGAGGTCAAGGAATTGCCTTGTCATTTGGCAAATGTCCCAGCTACACTTTGTAGCTTCGTAGAGTGATATGAATCATTATCCTTTTTCAACACTTCAGCACAGACAAGAGGGTGTTCGATACACTTGGCCGCCAGCAGTACCGCATCTAAATTGGGGTTGCCTTTCTGCCGCAGTTCGGCTTTAATTTTTCCAATATTGCAACCTGACATAAATTGATTGTGTATTTGCTCTTCCAATGATCCTTCAAACTTGCAAGTAACACCCAACTTCCGCAGATCTGTAAGCCTCAGCTGATTCATGTTGCCTTTGCATACGTCTACTGAAATGATGAAGTTCTAAGATTGTACTTACTTTTGGGAGGTAGGATTCATCTATCTCACACTCATTAAGATTGCTTGAATCATCTTTACTTAGGTTAGGTAAATGCTCGAAGACTTCTTGGCCTTCAGGTCCTAAGCAATGCAGCAACAAGGAAGCCTTCCTCTCTGCACTTAGAGAGACTCCACACACACACATATAATGCAGGAAGAGCTTTTTCCACTTAGACCACCTAATAGGTGGTTTTCCAGGAGTAGGCAAGAAAACAGTGGTTGCGAAACATTTTGCATTTTCACCAGGAGTACAGCAAGTAAACGCCAAGAAATTCTAGCCATTGACTTAAAAACCAGAATGCCGGTGTGCGAATTCCACACCCGAGACTATAAGCACACTATCACACTGGTGTGCGGTCCACACCCAAAGACTACCTGAAAAGTAAGGTTGGTTACATGGAACTCTACAATAATAAATATAATAAAGACATCTTTTATTTGAGTTTGTTTTTTTAAATGAAAGGGTTTGCGCATCACTGTTACTTTTAGATAAGTAGTTACGCAGTAACTCACTTTTATCTTTAGATAAGTAGACACCCATTAAAAGGTGTGCGTTGCACCGCTGTTCTCGAAAGTTGGTTTATGATGGCTGAGGGCGAACGTATTAAATAAAAGAGGTGTGCGGGTCATTGATACTTTACAAATGAGTAGACATGCTGTGAAAGGTATGCTTGCCACTGCTGTCCTCCAACTTCACTAAAATGACTAAGTATTTATGCGGGCAAATGTAAACGTATATAATTTATGCGAAAGAAACTGTCTTCATCGTGTGTGCCTGATGCCTACAACTGAGTACTGGTTGACTTAGCAGCCAAAATAAACTTTCTGACAATTTGGAAAGGTACCAGTTGTCTTAGCAGCCAAAGTAAACTATGCAACAAGGGCCGTGCTGTAGCGGAAGAGAGGCGCGCCTGGGAACCAAAGTAATCTTTGTGGCATGGACCGCTCTGTTGTAAGAGGGAGCCAGGGGAACAGTCCATCCCGACCTGCCAAGCCAGGTCCTCCCTGGACTGGAAACAAGCATCCTGGAACTGGTTTTGGGGTATCACCCCTCATCAGCCAGGCTAGCTTGAACCCAATGGTGCAGCGAGCAAGGGACCCATGTCTGGGCATATCCTGTCTGGGGAAGGTGTGTGGAATCTTCCCCCACTCCTCACAAGTAAGATCCCAAAGCTACCCCCAAGACACAAATCCTGTGGGGGAGCCAACTGACTACTCCTGGGCCACCTCTTCTCCTGCACTGCTTGGCTAGGGTGAGTGGGGCAGTGTGCTTTCTGCACCTACTGCAATGGTGAATGCCTTATCTTGAGGAACTGTTTGCCCTTTTCCCTTGTGGTCTCTGACACGGGCGCAGAGAGTGAGAAACATCAGTGGGATGCCATTAATTACCCAAGAGGGTTGCCACATGCACAGGGACCGGCGCAGTTTTCTTGCCCGGGCACCATGCTGAGCTGCACTTTTGGGGGTCCTGGATACCATACCTTATACCTGTTTTGTCCAACAGACATACTTAAATCATGATGCCCCACGGGGGCCTGGAGAGCATGAGGGAGGTGTCCTACCCTCCTGCTGCTCACACAATCCAGGGAATGGTAAACAGTGTCATGCCCAAGACATCACTTGCCACATCAGAAAGGTTTGATGAGCTCCTGCAGGCGATAATGGATTTTAAGGACACACTGGACCCGAAACTGGATTCCTTGACAATGAAAATAAGCCCCCTGTGTGTTGAACAAGCAAAAATGTGAGATAGGATGGAGTTGCATGAGTCTGCCCTGGCAAGACTTCAGCCATCACTGACTGAAATGCAGACTCAACTGCGGGCCCTCCAGACAAACGTGACAGTGCTACACAACAGGGTGGAGGACATAGAGGGCAGATTCGTCCCTATTATGTCTGTATTGTGGGACTCACGGAGGGTACGAAAGGCCCCAACAGGGACATTTTCTTTGAAGACTGGCTACTCAACACTGTGCTGGGGAGGAAGCAAACTAGCCTTGTTCTGTCAAGAAAGCCCATAGAGGTACGGGGAGGGTTACTCGGCCCGGGGGAACTCCTGCAAATGGTGGTGGCATGCCACTTCAACTATCACAACTAAGACCATATCCTACAAGTCGCCATGTACAGAGTCTCTGGCAAGTTGGGAACAACACAGCGAACATCTGCCCAGACTACTCAGCAGATGTGCAAAGTCATTGGGCTCTTTCATGCCGACTAAGCAAAAGCTGTGCCAATTGAGGATCTGATATTCTCTCATGTTTCCTGCCAAAAAAACACATTGTGGACTGTGGCATTTCGTTACAATGCCAGCTGAGACCTTGGAATGGCTGGAGCCATATGTGGGGTCATATCCTCGCCATGGGACTAACAGAGACTTAATGACAGATGGCCCCTGCAGCCTGAACCTCCCTGGGGCAGACCTTCAGAAGAGCAAGTGGCAAGAGAATGTGTGTTGGCGAAATGTGAGCTGATTCTTGGCACAGTCAGAATGTAAGCTCCCCAAACCATACTGAAGACTCACCAGAGGGGGTGATGCTTTATGCTCTGGAGGATATGCCCCCGGAGCTCCAGCCGGGCCCCATAGTATTCGTAGGACAGCAGATCATGTCATCTGCAACTGAGACATTATATCCTTTTTGTTGTTTCTGGTATTGAATGAGTTCCCCCTTTTTCCTTCATGTGAGGGGACCTCACTATGATTGTATTATGGGCAGGGCATAGGTGCACTCCTATATACACCCAAAAAGTAAATCTGATGGACTTACCCAAACTTGTTATGTTCTGTTGATAATAATTGGTCCTGGACTTCTTTTTGATTTGACCCAGGGATGGGAGCTTGGGGATTGTGTTTTTTCTATTCTTTTTTCTCTGTTGTGGAAGAATGCTGCTGCAGTGCAGATGGGAGGGGGTTTAGATATGGGTCCAGACATGGGTGTATGCAGATCGGGAGTCAGGGCGACACTTTACATAGCATGCCAACACAACAGATTGACTCTTGACCCATGTATGATATACTGACATGGAATGGCCAGGGGATGGCTACACCCAGAAGTCAACATCAGGTATGTTCCTACCTGAGACTTTAGCAAAACCATCTGGTTCTCCTAAAAGAAACACACATGACAGCTACAGAGCTTAATTAGCTTATTCATCACTGGACGAGTCATCTGGTTGGCACCTCTTAATCGGCCTATGCTAGAGGGGTGCTCCTATGGATGGCACCCACTGTGCTGCTGACTATTATGTGCAAAATGGTAGACCCTGAGGGGCGCTATGTGGTAGTGGAGGGTAGACTGGATGGAGCTTCCATTGCACTAGTGGTACTGTATGCCCCTAATACTGGACTAAAACAATTTCTGGAGACCCTGGCCCCACAATGGTACAGGACCTGAACTCACCAAGATTATGGAGTGGGGATTTTAACAGCATACTTGATATAAACATGGATAGATCTAATTGGTTTAGGCACCACCGCCTGCTAGACATATGGTGCACCATCCAACCTCTTGAGAGAGAATACCATATTTTTATCCTGCCCACTGAGTACTACCAGAATAGACCTCCTCACCAACCTCAATATGGTACCGTTTGTTACTTCCACTGAGTATCTATGCCACACGCTCTCAGATCAGAGTCCTCTCAAGATGACACTACATTGGTAAAGTATGCAGACCCTAGATGATGACACATTCTGTGAGACTGTGGTCTTGCAAGTCATCCAATACTTTGATTAAAATGACAGAAAGGAGGCCATAGAGTGGTGGAGTGGGATGCCTTTAATGTAGTCAACAGGGGCTTATACATTGAGAGTGATTACAGGGTGAAGCTTAAGATACGACGTGCACTTAGTATCAAAGAGGATGCCATACACCAAATGGCGATACAAGCAGGTAAGGGCGCAGGATGGACAGTTGAGCTTTTGGCCCTTAAAGCTGAACAGCTGTTAATGGTGGGTAGAGTGGGCAAAATGGACTATGCAGAGCATATTTCCAAGCAACATGCAAAGTTAGACAGGGCAGGAGGGTCTTGGCCTGGATTTTGCGTACAGAAAGGGACAAACCATCATAGAATGCCATAAAATCCCAGACAGGAGCTATCCTCAACATGCAGACTGACATCAACACTGCCTTCTTTAACTACTACAGTGCTCTGCATTGGAGGAGGGAACCCAAAGTTAGACTACCTAAACCTTCTGCTGATGCCATGCCTGGTTCCCATACATCAACAATCGCTTGAGGATCTGTTGGCGGTGGAGGAGATCTATATTGTGCCTGACCATATGGCACGAAACAAGACCCCTGGGACTGATGGGCTCCTTGTGGAATTTTATTTGACATATAGGGCCAGTCTAACGCCAAAACTGCTACAGCCGTTTCAGTCTGCCTGTGACATGGGCATGCTGCCTGCCTCCTTGATGGAGACATTGATATTGGTGGTCCCTAAACTGGGCCTCGGCCTGCTAAATGTGAAATTATATAGACAACTCTCCCTACTGAACTTCAACTGTAAGATTCTTAGCAAGATAATTGTGAATCAGTTGGTACCCTGCTTTCCAGTGCTGGTCCATCATGACCAAAACAGCTTCATTCCAGAAAGGAATACATTTTTTCATTTGAGGCTCATTTTCACAATTATGGAGGGACAGCCACGCAAGGCATTCGCCCTAGATTGTGAAAAAGCATTCGATAGGCTAGATTGGATTTATCTCCAGGGAGTTTTGCTCAAGATGGGCTGAGGCTGAGATACTGAAATGGATAAGGGTCCTAAATACAGACCCGATTGCTCAGGTGCACACTGGTAAGGAAATATCCACAATCTTTCGGCTGGGCAGGGGTACTAGACTGGGCTGTCCGCTCTCCCAGATCATAATTGCCCTTGCAATGGAGTAATTGGTGGGGTTATTCTGTCTACAGAGCCCACATTTGGGGATACCAAATGGAGGCACACGGGAGGCACATGGTAAGCAATCTCACTCTATGCAGATGACGCCCTACAGTACCTGTGAGATATTTATAGGGACTTGATCCATGTGATGGACATGCTGGATGAATTTGAGTCAGTGTCCGGCTTGAAGCTAAACTGGGCTAAGTTGTGCATTTTCCCTCTCTGACACCTCACATAATAGAAAACGGCTGAGCCCCAACTTATGGGGCTACACTGGCACCACAACTCCGTCCGTTATCTGGGGAGTAATGTGTATCAAGCAACGACCTCATGCAGGGTAACTTGGGGAGGGTGATGCCCGCATGGTGAGTCCCTAACATTCTGTAAGTCCATGTTCCCTCTCCCTGATTGGCAGGGTGGCAACAGCAGAAATACTGTTACTGCCCCAACTGCTTTACCATATTCCAGCCCTCCCAATCCCTCTCCCCTCCCATTTTTCCATGAATTGCAGTCAGTCATCTCTGATCTTAAATGGGGTAAATGGAGGAAGAGAGTGGCCCTACGCAAATTGTATGCCCCTCTTTACAGAGGGGACCTGGGAGCCCCTCATTATGAGTTTTACTACGCTGCAGCACAGTTGCAGTGGCCCATGCGCTGGCTGGAGGCTGGGCAGAACCTTGAAATGGTTTACATACTGCCTACTACCGGAGCTCCGATATATTGAAATCACTAATGGAGCACTCGAGATGCATCCAGGATGTGGGAAGCCTTGCTACAATTGTGAAATGTTGCTGGCATAATTAAGTTTTTCCTAGGTGATGCCCCATGCCATACGCCCCTGCCCTGAAGCTGTAGGCACTTCCTGCTTTTCACAGAGTGGCCAAACACCACAATACACAATAGTGGACGTAGGCAGCTGTTCTCACCATAGGTGACCTATAAGACACTGTTGTTTTTCAAATACCTCAGAGAATGCTATGATATAGATGGAGGCCTGTTCCTGACCCACAATGCTCTGACGGTCACAATAGGGACCATCTGGGCCAAGGCAATGGCCAGAAAGAACCCTTCACATTGCCTTGTATGGGTAGACAAGCAGTCCTGCTGATATACAAGGGATTGTTGGAATCCTGAGGCTCAAAGTTGTGTGCCCTGAGGGACAGATGGACTCTCTCAGTTGGTCAGGAGCTTACAGACAGGCAGTGGTCCCTTGAGGTCTTGTTCTAAAGAAAGCTGATTCACAGGATCTATTTCTCTATATATAATTCACTGTCTGGAACTGTGTACCCTTTGGCTTTTTTGAAGTTTGATGGGAGTACTGTACACAGGGCCAACTACCTTTTAAACACTCCTGATGTACTAGCCCTCCCTTGTTTGTTTTTGATAATTTAGTACAGCTTCTCTGCTGTAGGGCTTGTTTGAATACCTCTACTTTGGTGGATTCACCCCTGTAGAAGTTATGGCTGACCTTCAGGGTCTAAGTATTGATGAGGACACTGTCCAAGCAATTTTACAAGCACCATCTATATTAGACGGTGGTCCATCTGGTTGTTCAAAGGAAGATTGGGACAAACTATCCAGTCTAAAGAAAGATTTAATCAAAACAGTCTTACATGGTACCATAATGACAGAATATCTCTGGGCTAATATTTCACCTAATGGTTTGGTAGTTACCAACGTCCCTAGAATATTTTTACAGGATTTGCAGTTCCGAAAAGACTGGGCACAGGTATCATGGAAATGTACACGTGATTGGTTAGTACTGATTATTAACACTTCCAAACGTCTGGCTGACTCCATCACAATACAGATTTCAATGATGGAATCATCCATAAAAACTACTGTCCAATTGTCACAATTCAAATCTCGTCTGGCTGAGATTAATACGGAACTTAATGAGACTAAAGAACACTTGACTCGCCAAAAGATTACCAAACTTCAAAAGGACATTAAGAAATTCAGCAGAGAAAAGATATATCCATACACAAAAGATGATTATCAACAGAAGGCTGTTTCGGAAACATCAGATGATGCATACGATCCCCACCGGAAAGCACGCACACCACAGTACAGTTCCAGTTCTGATGGTTGGAACAGTGATGATGAACGGAAAACGCACCGGAACCGCCAACCTACTTACCCCTTTTTTCAACCACAAGCCCAGATTCCGTATCATCCTTTTTTAGGAAGAGGCCGGGCCAGGGGCAGAGAAAGAAACAGAGGAAGAGGCAGGAACGTACACTGGACCCAAGAGGAACCTCAGATGGTGACCAGAAGCCGCTGTGCAGGACCACAGAAGAAACCCTCATTGTCAACTTATCAGACACCATTCTATCACCTGAAGAGATTATACTCAATCAGAGTTTGGGCTTTGTACCTACTCCGAGAGAGGATCCTTTCTGTCTTAACTGTGAAATCACTGCTTTGTTCCGGAAGATCCGTCTACATTTCTTTTTTAGGAACCAACCAATGTTACCTCCTAAAGAAGACACTAATTTGAGGAATCTCTCCACATTTATGCCACCATCTTTCTCGGTACCTGTGGAAGTACTTGCATTCGAGAAAGCAGTGCGACATGAGATTGAGTTACTAAATCCAGCAGCACATTTTCAGAATGTGTCTAACAGTGAAAAAGAAGCTATCTGCACGTTGTCTCATCATCCAGATATCACCATTAAACCAGCGGATAAAGGGGGTGCTATTGTGATCCAGAACACAACCTCATACAGACAAGAATGTCTAAGACTGTTAAGTGACACTGGCCCTCATTCTGACCCTGGCGGTTCCCTACCGCCAGGGCCAACGGGGGGGGAGCACCGCCGACAGGCCGGCGGTGCTCCCTTGGTCATTCTGACCGCGGCGCTTTGGCCGCGGTCAGAACGGGAAAACCGGCGGTCTCCCGCCGGTTTTCCACTGACCCTTAGAATCCTCCAAGGCGGCGCAGCTCGCTGCGCCGCCGAGGGGATTCTGACCCCCCCTACCGCCATCCTGTTCATGGCGGGAAAGCCGCCATGAACAGGATGGCGGTAGGGGGGGTCGCGGGGCCCCTGGGGGCCCCTGCCGTGCCCATGCCCATGGCATGAGCACGGCAGGGGCCCCCTAACAGGGCCCAACTAGGCTTTTCAGTGTCTGCGATGCAGACACTGAAAAGCGCGATGGGTGCTGCTGCACCCGTCGCACGCCTTCCACTCCGCCGGCTCGATTCCGAGCCGGCTTCCTTGTGGAAGGCGCTTTCCCGCTGGGCCGGCGGGCGATCTGAATCAGATCGCCCGCCGGCCCAGCGGGAAATTCAGAATACCCCTCGCGGTCAATTGACCGCGGGCGGTATTCAGGCAGATTCCGACGGGCGGGCGGCAACCGCCGCCCGCCTAGGTCGGAATGACCACCACTGTGTACTATTAACCTATACCCATTGATCCTACTCCACGTTTGCAAAAGAAGATTCGAGGATTGATCATTGAAGCTGAAAGTGCAGACTGGATATCCCATTCAGAGGCTACATTTTTGGACACAAAAGAACCAAGGATTCCCTATTTTTATTGCCTTCCCAAAATTCACAAAGGGACCCCTCCACCCAGACGCCCCATCATATCAGGCATAGGGTCTCTGTTAGAACCTCTATCAAAATTTTGTGACTTTTATTTACTACCTATTGTCCAGAACACATCTACCTTTTTGAAAGATACCAAGGATACATTGATCTTGTTAGACAACGTCAATAAGAGTGGAACTACGGACATGTTACTATGCCTGGATGTAGAGGCACTTTACACTAACATACCACAGAATGCCACTCTGGACGCAGTTGAAGACATCCTCATTTCGATGAATTGGCCTTACAAAACTCCAGTTTCCTTCATTTTGCAATGTGCAAGTCTAGCTCTAAAAGAAAATTTATTTCAATTTGAGAACCAACTACATCATCAAATTCAAGGGACCTCAATGGGTAGCACATTTGCTCCCAGCTTGGCCTGATGGTATATGTACACATTTGAATTAAGACATATTTTACCGCTTTCCCGACCTTTCTCTTCCAACATCCGACTATGGCGTTGGTACATAGATGATATACTAGTAGTTTGGAAGGGTAATAGTGACCAGGCCAAAGCATTTATCGAGTGGATTAATACTCAGGATCGACATTTACGTTTTAGTGCTAATTTCTCCACAAATGAAGTTTCTTTCCTTGACCTACGAATCATACTATCCGACGGAGTTTTACATTCATCCATCTTCCATAAACCCACGGATAGGAATAGCTTACTGCTTTTTGACAGTCACCAACCCAAATCTTTGTGACGGAATCTACCTTTTGGTCAGTTTTTGAGACTGAGACGCAACTGTGCAGAGGTTTCCGATTTCCATGATCAAGCTGAACTTTTGAGCCATAAGCTATAAAACCGTAAATATCCATTACGGATTATTACCAGGCCAAAAAAAGAGACCGAAACATACCGAGAGACGTCCTCCTGAGTGAAAATCTACGTGAACCACACTCTAGACTGGCTTGTGTCACTATCTTTACCCCTTTGAGTAACCAAGTGAGGAAGACAATCAAAAAACATTGGTCCATTCTGAATATTTCAGGTGAGACTTTAACTCACCCTTTATTTGCCTAAATAAATGTACACAAAACATTCAAGATCTAGTAGTGCAGAATAGACCTTCACTACAACGAAATTGAGATAACATTCAGTCTACATCATGGTTAGGGGGTTGTAGGACACTATCCCTGTGGCAACTGCAATGTTTGTACTCTCTCTGTGCCTACCCAGGAAGTGGACCTGGGTGAGAGGACACCCTGGCGACTACTAACACATACGAATTGTCGTACCAAGAAGTGCATTTATATGATCACCTGTCCATGCAGTCTTAGATACATTGGGATGACCACGAGAATGGTTAAGACACGTATCAATGAACATCGCAGTACCATAAGATGCCAGTGAGCAGCGACCAAGTTGACTAAACATTTCATGGAATTTCACCATACACCTGACGACCTTAAATGGGCAGTACTGGAACGTATACCAAATAACTAAGACTATACTAGAAGACTTTTTGAGAAAGAACAACGTTGGGTGTTTAGATTAGAAACACACCGGACCGGATTAAATGACGACATACCCTGGTTAGAATTTACCAATCGCTAATTATTGGGTTTGAATCTGGATTTTAAAAAAAAATCATTTTGATCCTAGGGAGATGTCGGATTTAACAAACAGGTTTCCCAACAGCAGCCCTTATATTGAACTGATTAACTAGGGGTCATGTGAGATTCGATCCATCTCTGTCTCCTTTATTTGGGCACATACCTCGACTAAGAGTAACCCTGTGATTAAGTTTCATTAACTATAATAAAGATGACAGCCACTTTAGGACTGTTTTTTCAGTCCCCTTTTCTATGTTGTTTCTTTTTCCCGGACTCCGTTTCAAGATGGCCGCTATTTTTCTATATTCCATGCCCAGTCCTCCTTTTACTCCCATGTTCTCCAGCTCTTCTTATTGGCCACACTCCGGTCCCGGCTCACTTTCCCGGGAGCACGTAGCAGGGGTAGGTGCTTACTGCCCGGTGATTCTGTAGAGCAGGGTAAGTCCCTTTTAACCCAGTTATGCTTTCTTACTTTGACTATAATAATAACTTAAGGTCTCCCGATACAGGGAGAGCCTTACTCTTCGCCCTCACATACTGGTTGACGCGAGTGGGCACAGTATCGTCAGCTGATTTTTCACCGACGCTTGGTGGGACCTGTCATTACGGTAGCTATACACGGAGATATATATAACCTTTGACACGGTTATGGGTTCACTTCGAACTCTGACGCTCGTTTATTTGAGCACATGTCGGTACTGTGAATAATTGAGCACATAATAATAACAGGACAGTTTCCTCTGTCACATTGTTTATGAGTTTCTATTTGACGTCAGTACCATCCTGTGGTTTTATACTGCAACAACCACCGGTTGGATACGATGTTTTCCCAAATAGTGTATATATATTTTATTGGACATTTTCTTGACACATTTGGACCAGATCTCTATTTTGAGCATGTTCCTTTTGAATATCTCCCTTGACTATACTTTTTTCTTCATGTTTATATACACAATTACTACGTATAACATGACATTTATATTTACACCTAGTTAAGTATACCAGTACGGACCACTGATGCTCGCCGCCATCCCTATGGGGCCCGTCCTTTAATACAAGGAGGGTAAGGATATATCCTCTCAATTCAAAGGATTGTATGTCTTGTCAATGTATATTTCACTGTGTGATACACTTCACACTAGGGAATAGTCAACTGTGTGAGTACACTATGCACATTATTTTATATGTGATATAAGTTTATACAATTCTTTCTTTTTCTATAGGTTGCTGTGAAATGACTTGATTATCAATTAGATTAAAACATGTGGATTAGGTACGTTTTGGTCCTGACGAATCGTACTGATCTTAAATGACTTTATTTGCGAGAAACATGTTGACCTTTTTAGTAGAAGTATAGGGACTTCTGTACTGACACTCTCAACATTCTCTGAATCTAGGGACTGTAAACTTAACTTTAATTTTTGTCTTTTGAGCGTGGATTAGACATTATTACCAACCCCTCCCCACATTACGTTTTTTAATCATGACAGTGGTCTGATTGTGATTAAAAATGAGTTTTACAGACCTCTACTCATTTTTATTCTCACACACTCATACACCAATCCCATATTCCAGCACTCAACAACCGGCATTTCTATATTCAAAAGATCTCTGGCAAAGAGCCCCCATGAGGGGCCCGTCAGGCATTGCATTGCCAGCCTGACGAGGAGCAAAAGCCCGATGATGAAGCATGTCACCAATTGGTGAGTGAGGGCTCTTGTTCTAAAGAAAGCAGATTCACAGGATCTATTTCTCTATATATAATTCACTGTCTGGAACTGTGTACCCTTTGGCTTTTTTGTCCCTTGTGCTAGAACAGGTACATAGGATTTCTAGGAACCTGCGACTGAAGTATACACAGGGCAATTATCTTCACCAAATATGGCTCGCTCCTGTATGGCTACACCATATTTACCCTGGATCGAAAATGTCCCTAGCGTGCACGTTAAAAGCAGAACTTTACCACATGGTGTGTGCCTGTCTGGTCATCAGGCAATATAGAGCATGAACGGCTGGCATACTGGTGATATTATGGGGTGGCCCTTGTGGGGCAATCCCCTTCATTGCTTAATGAGGCTGGACCCCCCGCACCCATAAGGACAAATACACCATGACATTTGTATACTTGTCATTCTCTTAAAACATAGCAATGGCCTGGAAATCTGCTGTAGCCTCCAACTAATATTTTGGATGAGAGATCGCCTAAAATAGACCACTGCTAAAACCACACTTTAGTGCTCAGTGCCACTGCGGCAGGGGCAGGGAGCACATTGGGCTGCATGAGACAGATACATAGACAAACAGATGACCAAGACGGAGGAGCGGCCACCTTGAGACCCCACAAACACTGCCCGATATTTAGTGGTATATTCCAAGTAGTAGACAAGAGTGATATATACACAACAGATGATACATCTGTGGCAGACCAGGGGCACCGTCTGTTGAGTAATATATATATATATATATATATATATATTCACATGTATGTACCTATAAATATGATACTTTAGTTCCCATTCTCTCCTCCGTTATCTAAATCCCAGTAAGCTATTTATTCTTTTCTTATACCAAGATGCTTGCTCCTCTCATTCACAGGTTGGCTCCACTTATCCATATTACTATTCTAGCACTGCTCCAAGACTTCCCTGCTGACCTCTCAGACACCTATGCCAGCTCTGCAAACAAACCTCTCCGATCCACGTTGTTAAGTTTAGCTCGGTCTCACACTTTAAGTTCAGCCAGTCAGCAACCCAGCCCCCTTTTTCTTACAGTCCACCTGTTGTCTGTTCACTTGTCTCTGCTCACACTGTGATATGTATAATGTTACTCTGTGGTCTTGAAGTTTTGTATATGCAGCATTACTTTTTGTATATGCTTGCCCATGTTTGGACTGTGCCCCCTTCTGGGGTTTTGCTGTGACAGCACTTCCAAGCATATATATCTGCCTGACCTAAATGTCTCAGGGCAGAAGTTGCCAGCTTGTAAGACGTAACACTGGGATGTGTGTCTGCCTTCTGCCTTGGCCTGCCAATAAACCTTGGTACCTCAACAAACATCTCATCTGTTCCAGAGCCTTGCCGGGTGTTTGTGTTTTCTTTGCGTCACTCTGAGGAGGGTTGGAAAAGTAGTTTCCCTAACACCGTAAGGCATGGCCTCCTCCTCCCCTTCTTAGAACACCTAGCCCCCTTTCATAAATAGAGACCAGAGTAACCATGGCTATAGCCCCCTGCAGGAGTGGGGGTCTCCTTCTCACACCACACCTGTGCACACTCTGAGATGGATAGTGGACTGCACCCCACTAGTTGGGCACCCATGGACACACCTCATACAACTGACAATATTAGTTAGTCCCTGTTAGGAAGATGTTACACTGTTTATGGTTTGGTAGAGCACATTGCGGAAGATACCAAATTTACCACACAGTGCTATAGCTTTGATGCCCCTCCAAGAATTTAGATATAGGAACTTGCTGTGGTTTTTAGTATGCTTCACTGACTTTGTAGCCTGAGGAAGTTCTTGATTGGATACAGCTTGTGATATTTCCCATATTAACACTATGGGTGTAAGATGGGGCATATCTATGCCTATGCTGTCATGATGAAAAAGTAATGAAGATCTACAGTGAAAAAAGGGACATCCAGCACATTTGTGATGAAGCATTTCATACAACAAACTCTAAATAAGGTCCTTTGTGACTTACATTTTCTGCTCCAGCATTGAGCTGAAGAGTTTCATGTAGGGAATAAGAGATATTATAGGAGTGGACTAAAAAGGGGAGTTTGTGTACTGGTCCATGGTGACCCAAAGTGATCCCATTGCACACAGCACCGTATGTATACTAACATGAAACAATAATGGCATCCTGGGCCTTCTATAGTGGGGTGCTGTACAAGCAAAAAGATATTGTGTTGACATACTCCTCCTTCAAAAAACACACCTGGTGAGTACTAAATGCCTGGTCCTTGCCCGTATGGGCTGTTCTCAAGTACTCCATGTGGACTTCACTAGGGGGTGTCAGGGAATGGCAATCCTTACACATGGCAGCATTCCCCTGACAATAAACAGAATATGGTAATCGTGGTTGCTACACAGCCATTTCTGACTTTCTCCATGGACACCCAATCGCAATGGCTAGTGTCTATGCCCCTCCAATTCACAGATGACTTTTTCCAAACCTTAGGGGCACTCCTGAAGCAGTTTGCAGGGTACTTAGGTGAAACTTCAATGGAGTGGTAGACTGGGTGTTGGATAGGACCTCCAGGATGGCGAATCTCGTTGATGCGTGAAGAGCTTTATATCTGGGCAAATGTGGATACACTTTTCACTCAGGGGGGTACAATGTTTTCTGTCGGAGACTACTTCCTCCTCCCCCATCTCGGAGTCCCACATGATTCAAGAGGCCCACACACATACTCGTGGCCTTTCAGATCACTCATAGATGAAAATGTAAATGCATATATGCCCAAGACACTCCAGAATGGGCTGGCGTCTGAATATATAGTGGCTACAAGACACTGAAACCAATACTCACATCCATGCAGATACAGAACAGTACTTAGACATTAATGAAGGCATAGTGGAATCTCTGAACATTCTCTTGGAGGCATT
This sequence comes from Pleurodeles waltl, assembly GCF_031143425.1. Classification (NCBI taxonomy): domain Eukaryota; kingdom Metazoa; phylum Chordata; class Amphibia; order Caudata; family Salamandridae; genus Pleurodeles; species Pleurodeles waltl. The sequence continues at coordinate 1,187,395,309 of NC_090440.1, read as the reverse complement.
AAAGCTTATATCTCAGGATGGCATGCTAAGTGCAGTCAAGAAATGAATGACATAAAAATGGCATTTCTAGAGTTAGAGGTGACCCAGGCTGAATCAAGCTTGCTCACGCGCTAAGGGAAAAATTGCACCAATAGAAAATACTCTACCAACTACTTGTGAACAAGGCACCATCCCCATGGATAGCCAACCTAAGCTGCATATACCACTGGCACAAGAAGATAAGGAAGACCCTACACAGGCTTTGCACCAACATGGCACAATGCGCACCCATTGCATACCTAACCAACACAGCACAACGCACACCCAATGCATCCATAACTGAGGAAACCGGAATGAGACACTCAGGTAATGCAGCCACCAAACAAAGCTTTGACACTTACTACACAGCGCTCTATGCCTCCCCATTGGAGGTGGACCCTGAGGACCTCTGCGATTTTGTGAGGGATCTGCCCACAAGTCCCCTGATGGGTCTCAAAATGGGATGCTCTGGATAAGGACATCTTGGGCAAGAGGCTTGGAGAGGTCCTGTCTCAGCATCAGCCTGGCATAACCCTTGGCCCTAATGGTTTCCCAGTGGAGTTCTTTAAACTTACATGGGGTTGCTTGTTGACCCTTTTTGTAAAGCTTTTGTAGGGGCACAGGAGAGGGGCATGCTACCCCCTTATCTCCGAATGACCAATATTGTAGCCATACATAAACCAGGTCACCCACCAGACATTTGATCCTCCTACTGACCGATCTCTCTCCTGAATACAGAAGTTAATATATGGGCTAAGGTCCTGGCCAATAGACTGCGCACATTGATAACCACCCTGGTTAATGTGGATCAGTCCAGATTTATACAAGGGTGGCAGTTTTTAGGGGAATTGGCACTTGCAAACACCCAATCCTTAAAGTCTCTCTTTATCCAAATCTCCAAGAAGACAGTGCACTTAAAGGGGGGGGGGGAAGACACCCACAACCCTCAAACTTGAACAATCGAAGTCTGTAAAAAACAAGAAGTCTACATTTAAGGCACCCGCTTATTAGACAAGACATTATTCACTTATGTTGTGGATAGTCCATATATAAAGTAATGTTCATTCATCAGATGACACTTGAGCTCCATATCCAAACTTCAATTGGTTTGATTCAATTCAGCCTAAGACAAATTGAAAATCCAGTCCTTCAGTGCAGTTCAGTCAATTTTAATCAGTTTCAAATCAGCCTCAGGTCAGCCAGCACATGTTTCATCTTGGAAAATATCCAACCGACTTCGTCAGGGCTGAAAATATCATTAAAACAACGTCCTCAGGAATATGATCAAACAGATTTATCACTCCATCACCAATTATTGTGAGCGTGAAAAACAAACACAATTCAGTTCTGCAAAAGTTCCATTATCTGGAACATATAAATGCATGCATCCATGTGCACCATTTTAATCTGAAATTAATTGCTGTATATAAAAAAACCATTGTGAATGGTGAGTAACATCATGCACTATCACATAATACCAGCTGATAAAAGACTGTAATTCAATATCGGACAAATCCTAGTAAGTAATCACCCCAGACCCAAGTTAACCTAGAGAAAACATGCACACTCATGCGAAATGTATGGAGCTCACAAGCCCACAGTAAGGGCAGTAAGTATGAGCATTAATTTAAGACAAGTTTCCCCACCAAACCAATGGGCAATACCTGGTAATCAGTGAAATTCCAATTGAGTATATGTGTCCAGTCTCTTCTGATTCTGAGTCCTTCAACTCTTCAAAAGTTTAAAGTAACTATCACAAAAGAAAAAGGTATACCTTTACTTCTTTGTTCACGAAATCGAACTGGAACCCCAATACAAACTTCATCACATTGGCCCCGAATTTTCTGTCAAACAGGTGGACCATCACAGGATTAAATGCCTACCTTAGTATTAGCACTCCCCGAGGACAGTAAATCTCCATGTGCTGCGAGTACGGTGCCATAATATCTTTTCAAAGGATGGTCCCTTTTCCACTACTTCCTTAAATACAGGAAATAAACACAAACATACAGTTTGATACAGAATATTCGGGACCAATGTGTTATAGTTTTGTATTGGGGTGCCAGTTCAATTTTATTCATGAAGGAGTAAAGGTGTCCTTTTTTGTTTTGTGATAGTTACTTTAAACTTTTGAAGAGTCGAAGGACTCAGAATCAGAAGAGACTGGACACATATACTCTATTGGGATTTCATTGATTACTAAATATTGCCCATTGGTTTGGTGGGGAAGCTTGTCTTAAACTAATGCTCATACTTACTGCCCTTAGTGTGGGCTTGTGAACTCCATCCATGAGTGTGCACGTTGTTTCTAGGTTAACTTGGGTCTGGGGTGATTATTTACTAGGATCTGCCTGAGATTGGATTACAGTCTTTTATCAGCTGGTACTATGTGATAGCGCATAATGTTACTCACCAATCACAATGGTGGTCACAATGTTTTTTTTATATACATCAGTTAATTTCAGAATAAATTGGTGCACATGGATGCATGCATTTCTATGTTCCAGATAATGGAACTTTTGCAGAACTGAATTGTGTTTGTTTTTCACGCTCACGATAATGGGTGACGGAGTGATAAATCTGTTTGATCATATTCCTGAGGAGGTTGTTTTAATGATATTGTCAGCCCTGACGAAGTCGGTGAGATATTTCCCAGGACGAAACACATGTTGGCTGATCTGAGGCTGATTTCAAACCGATTAAAATAGACTCAACTGCACTGAAGGACTGAAGTTTCAATTTGTGATAGACCGAATTGAATCGAGCCAATTGGAGTTTGGGTCTGGAGCTTAAGTGTCATCTGATGAATGATCATTACTTTATATATGGACTATCTCTAACATAAGTGAATAATGTCTTGGAATTGCTTATAGGCGTGTGCCTTAAATGTAGGCTTCCAGTCCAGCTTTATGCCTGTGCAGGCCACATGCCATAACATCTGGCATCTATACAATGTAACTGCATTGGCAGAAAGACTGTCTGGAGCACATGCCCTTCTGATAGTCGATTTCCACAAGGCATTCAATTCTGTGTTGTGGGATTATTTGTTTTGCTGTTTTTGCATGATGCTTTTTGGGCCCAAGATCCTTGGCTGGATGAAGCTCCTATACATGGGACTATAAGCCAGAGTGCGTGTGGGGGGTCGCTTTCTACTCCATTCCCATTAAACCGGGGAAAGAAGCAGGTATGCCCACTATCGGCCTCACTTTTCACACTCGCTATTTAACCCCTGGCGAGATGTCTGAGAATATACGCCTTTGTTAGTGGCCTCGAATCAGTGCCAGACCTCGGATAGGATAGCATTATATGCAGACAATGTCCTAATTTTTCTGTATGATCCGCCAGTGTCAGGACCTGGAGCCCTTAAGATCATGGTGATTTTTGGGGCTTTTTCTGGGCTAATTATTAACAAGTCCAAACCATCCATCTAACCGCTATGATGCCCTCCAATGGCACTTCATTGGCTGGATGACATTCAAGTCCACTAGAAGTGCTTCCAATTCCTGGGGGTATATGTGATGGAGTACTCTGCGCGAGCCTTGGAGCGAAATATCGTTGCCTACCTGGATGAAGTGACTTGAGACATAGAGTTCCAAATGACTCTTTGTTGATTCTGGGGCACTCAGCCATATACAAAATGGATATTCTTCCTCACCTGCTATATCAACTGCAGAACTACACCTTCCCACTCCCATAGTCTGTCTTTTCAAGGGGCTGGAGTCCTTGCTGTGGGCTCTTCTGTGACAACACAGTACTTCATGGGTAGTCCTTTGCAAGTGCTACAAATCCACATATAATGGAGGTATTGCAACCCCAGACATATTCTTGTACTACCGGGCATCTCACCTTATTGTTATCAATGAATGGTGGTTTGATACAGTGGATGACCCCCATTCGCTAGCGAAAAATGGCCAATGCAGAAGACACCTCTCCTGCGTTTCTTATAGAGGGGACCCTTTCAGATAACCTCCCGATGACCACTCAAGTGACCTCCCAGTTATGAAGGGAAACCCATAGAGCCCTTTCATTGGTGAATAGCCTATCACAGGAAACCCCACTGTGGCATGGAACCTGGCTGCCGCAGGTCACGGCCTTAGAGGGCTTTAAACCCTGGAATGCAATAGACATCTCAAAATTTGGGGATGTTCTGTTGGGTCTAACACTGAAAGCCTTTCAAGATTTGCAGCAGGAATTTGATTTAAACCACTCACACTGTTTTCAGTACTTACAACTGTGTCATGACCTCGCCCCATACATTAAGGAGCTTACACACATACTCAACATTACCCCACTTGAGGCTAAGATACTCCTGGGTGATCTGACCAGCCAAAAAAATCTCACAAGTATATTGATTATTAGTGGTCAACACACCAGATTCCTTTGATCACCTCTGAGAACCATAGACAGGAGATCTAGGGCAACTTACAGATGATGACTGGAGAAATGCTTGTGCCACACCCCACGAAACGACGACTGCCTCATGGTTCCACCTCATACAATGGTAATATCTACATTGGACATGTTATACACATGACCTGTTCAGGAAAATTGGAACTGTAGCCTCGCAAACCAGTCTCTGCTGAATTGTTGATTAGGGCGATTTCTCCACACAACCTGGTCCTGTATGAGGCTAGCCCCATTCTGGGATGGGGTGTTGGCGTGCCTGGAATGGGTGCTGGGGTGGAGGCTACTCAAGACCCGAGCTTGATTGCTGCATGAGTCTGGAAATCTCCATTTACAAGGTGAGAGGCATCCCACTCGAGTGCTATAAGATATGGACCGCATGGGGGCAATACTGGTGAACTACTCTTCAAAAGGTCCACAATCCGTGCCACACTCTATATAAAGAAATTCGTTCTTCCATGGGCAAGACAAGACCAGGGGCCTAGCGGTGAGAGGGGATTGCCTGTGGCTTATTATAATGACACCCAGGTTGGAAGAGGGGGTTCATTGTGGTATTTGCTAATATTAATCCTGCAATCCTTTATTATGGGCTTAGTCGGGCTGACAAATGCTGGTCTATATGGTTACTTGAGAAAAATCTGGTGTATTGTTTTTGAGAAAAATCAATGAAATGTGATTTCAAAAAAATAAGTGAGTGAGACAAATCAATATACATTCATAGAATTTAGGGCTTTCATGGTGTGCATTTAATTCTTAATCATTAGATTCATAGTTTTATTGGGTTGCATTGAGATGATTGTGTGGTGATGGTTTAGCAGTGTAATACCACTGGGTCCTGTTGGTCAGGGACGAGGTGTAATATTATTGATGTGTGATTGGTCTCAGTCATGAAATGGTTTAATATACCCCATATCACGAGAAGCATCAATGATTAGTGATGGACACTGCCTTAACCTCTCAGTGGTGTTGCTCTCTCTACTCATTTTAGGTCTACCTCTCACGTGTCCTGTTGTCTAATTTCTCTTTGTCAGAATGTTGCTCACCTCCACCAGAATTTTCTTTTTTTTCCATCACCCGAAATTTCTATTATGTTAACAGATATTTGGCAATTTTTTCCCGACACATCCAATAGTGAGATAGGTTGAAATCTAGCAGAATTATCCAGCAGACCCTTTTGTAAGTTGATCCAATTTAACTAGCTTTCTAAATAAGTGAAATGTGGCCAGCCATAATACAAATCTCCAACAACTTCTGTAAATGAGCTGTCCTCTGATGAGGTTCCATTTTTAAAACAATAATCGAGATTTCACCAAACCCCTAACTCTTGTGTCTTTTTTCCCATACGTATCTATTCACTTGGTCAGAGAGGGGAGTATTCATTATCGAAAACTATACATTCTACAATGACACATTAATGATGGGTTCATAAAGGTTAGCACAGCTTCAGCCACTTGGCATTTTGATTATTTAACATGATGAATTGTACCTCATTTTAAAAAAAAATTATGTTGATATCAGGCACAAGAGTGAACACTTTTCTTTTTCAAAACCAAAACGTGTTGCCGTATTTATAGCTAATACATTTTTGCAAAGTCTTCGGGAAAATATGGTTGCATGGCTCAGGGGCTAAGGTTGTTGGACTCCATGAGGTTATACTTGAACAAATTAGATTTTTTTGCTTGCAGTACAATTAAAACACATCATATTATTAATCGAAGCTGGATCATTGGCTGGTATGACCGCAACTTTTCAAGACTTTGTAAATGTGTTCAGAACGTAGGCAAGCAAAACCAGAGGCCCAGATTTATGTTAAAGTGGCGCAGCACGGTGCTGTGCAAAAAATTGCAGCGCTACACTGCTCCACTTTAGAAATGCACAGGTGCACCATATTTAGAGGAATACGGCGCACCCCTGCTTTCAACCGTGCTGGCGCTGAATAAAGCCACCTAGCACCAACGCAAGCATCCTTGCACCACAGAGCAAGGGTGTCTGAGTTGAAGGGATAGATTGTTTATGTGCAGGAAGGTGTCCCTTCCAGCACGTAAAGAATCATCCATGGCCTTTTGCTTCTTCTATGTGATCTGCAGAATGCAGCACACATAGAAAAAGCAAAAAATGAAGAGGAATAAAAGCATTCCTCCTCGTTTTGCCATGCTAGGGCCACCCCTGGGGTGGCGTTAGTTTTTGGTGCTGCCTCGGGTTTACGACAACTCGTAAATCTGTCAAAAGCTATGGGTGTTGCAGGGGAAGGCCCACCGCAACACCCACTGCACGCCCCTCTGACGCACAACAATTCATCGGAGGGACCCATATTTACAAAGAGGCGTAACGCCACAAAAATTGGCGACACCTCCTTGTAAATATGGAGCAGCGCTCAGCGCCACCGAATCGTCATGAAAAGGGATGCTCCAGTGGTGTTGGGGGCTCTTAAACATGCCCCAGAATATGTTGCAAGTTCTTAGGGGGCTGTATTCTTTTATGAGTAGGCAGTAAAAACCTCACTGAAAATATATGAGATATGAACTATTTTGATTAAGGAGCTTATTTAGGGGTTTGGCGATGATGTGGAGGATGCTCCGTCCTCCGTGTTAAAATTATTTTTTAGGCTATGGCATTTGTAAAATGGTGAACAGGATTTCTGGCACATTTTGGTGGAGTAACCCATCTGCCAAACTATAGGTACTGCTGTGTGTTCTGAAATGCGATGAAAGGAGGCTTGGGTAAAAATAATTCTAAAAGGCTTTGGTCCTATTTCAGATTCACCAAAAATTGATATTTTGAATGAGTTTGGGCTCTGAGCATTATACTTCTCAGTAGACTTTAGGCTGACCTGTGATTGCGAGATATATAATGAAACTTATATGTGAAAACAGACCATAACTATAAATGGACCCTCTCTGCCGAAATAGTGACATTTTATAAGCCACTGTGTTGGGCTATGCTACTTGTTAGCTTGCAATGTCCTCGTACCTTTACTTGTGTACATCCGCTGCTCGATTTCGAGGCACTACTTTTTTCTTTTTGTGCCTGTGTTTTCCAGTTATTTTCTTCGTTTATTTTGCCCGCCTTCTTCGTGCTCTCTCTCCTGGTGTGCTTTTCCCTCTCCCCACATTGCTTGCTCTCCTGGCCACTAGCTCCAAATTGCCCTTTCACTTATTTGCTCTCCTCACCGGCACCACCCAGGTTGTTTCCCCTCACATGCTCCCTTCCATGTTGCTTTCTCCAACCGGCATCAACATTTTTCCTGCCCATGTCTCCTTGTGTTGCTTCAGCCCCCAAGTGTTGCTTCCGTGCTGGTGTTGCTCCCAACCCTGTTAATTTCCCCTGCCTTACAAAGATGCTTTTACAGATCCAACATGGATCAGTAACTATAAGGAAAGAAAAAGCAGCTGTATTATCCTGTAGGCCCGCACACCATGAATGTATGCTCCTACATAATGACCTGGACAACCGTGTCAAAAGTTTTGTTTTTTTAGTTTGGTGATGCTGTGCAGCATAGCTAAAGACCATTGACAAAGTCAATAAGTCCCAAAGGTGAAACCTATTGGCTTTGCCAATGATTGCTGGAAAGGGGCACTTGCACAAAACATTTTATCTCCTAGTGGCTCAATACTACTAGATGGACTACATAAATCAATTACTGATTAACTTATCTGCTACCCAAACTTAATTTTGTCATTCAAGCTGAATGGCTTCCCAAATGGTGTGTGTACACAGTTAAATCGCTGGTACTGGGTGATGTAACGCTATGCTGTACATATGTGGATAAGTAGACTTACCAAACCTATTTTACCTTTTTTGATCACTCTCTCTTGTAAAACAAACTTGATTTATTCAGCTTTCGAAGGGCATTGACAACTATCCTGAGTGAACTGCATTCTGTCACTAGGATAAATTAAGGAGCTGTGCTATCTATTTCAGCTGAGTTAAAATTCCTGCAAAATCCTGTGTTTAAGAAGGCTGTGCCCACAGCCGACTCATCTAACACCACGACATGCATTCTAACCTATCAACGAGTGAATATACTTTCATTTTCATGTCATAGGCCCTCAAAAATTGTCTTATATTATTCTGTTGACATGATAATTTATAATAATCTCTGCACTGACATAATCTTTCATGGTATCTACCGTATTTATTAGGCGCTCTGAAAAACTGGTGTATTGGTCTATGTAAGGGACAAGATTTAGGCCCAATGGTTTATAAGTGGATTTAGGCTCAGAGGTTCAAAATGTATACTCTCGACAGAATGCTCATCTAAGCTAAATTGTTGTGGGGTGCCAAGTTACCATCCAGAATTCAGTAGTTAATAAGCATTGGTAATGCCAGTAGGTATGGCGTATCAATGAAAGTGTCACTGATGGGTGTAGAGACTCAAGCCAGAATATACTTTTTGCCACAAAACTGGTTAGCGCCGTTTTGCGGCAAAACATTTAGCACCGGCTTGCATCATTTCACAATGCCAGCCAGGTGCCATATTTTTTGAAGGGCGCAAGCCGGTGCTAAACTTGGGCTATCGTCTTAAAAAAAGACGCTAGCCGGGTGGGGGTGGCGTTAGGGAAGGAGGGGGTTGTGCATCAGAAAATGACGCTAGCCTGGTTAGAGGCAAAACAAATGCTTCTAACCAGACTAGCGCCATTTCCTGGCTCAGAACCAGACAGGTGTCATGCCCACAACCCCTCTGGCCAGCACAGGGGCCAAGTGTCCCCGGGGCATGGCCATTGCACCCTGTGCCATGCAGGGGGCCTCAAGTTAGGGCCCCGATGGCAAAAAAAATAGAAAAAAAATACTTACCTGGGATGGGGTTCCCCATCCTTCGGTGTCCCTTTGGTGGGGGTGAGGTGTTCCTGGGGCTTGAGGAGGGCACCTGTGGACCCAATCCATAGTGTTTAACCATGGAAATGGGTCTACAGGTCCCCTAACATCTGGTCTGACCCAGGTGTTAAATAATGGTGCTAAGTAGCACCTCCTCCCATGCGTGCGTCATTTTAGCACAGGGGATAAATATGGGGCTATGGGAATAGAAACAGTTTTTTTAATGGGCCTACCTTGCATCTCATTGACGCATGGTAGGTTCACTCATCCAAAAAATGGTGCAAACTGCTATATTTTGACGTTAGACGTGTCTAAAGCCAAAATATGATTATGAAGTTACGTTTGCGCCGAATTTGCGTAAAAGAAATGAGGCAAATGTGACGCAAAAAAAGTATAAATATGGGCCCCAATACGTCATCATACACACCCCATGTCACTCATCTTTGCACTAGTACATCTATTCGTTAATCTACTGACTCCTCTTTTTATTCCCCCTTTGACACAACCACGATAAAACACACACAAACTAAACAACATATATAAGATAAATCAAAAGAAGACATGATGCCTTCTAAACCCAGCAGGCATATGTTTGCAATAACAAAACTAAACATAGCAGTGCGTGTCCATCTTGCAAATGTATTGTAAATAGTCTATCATTGTTTAAAAGTTTAAGCATGGCAGCCACATTTATAACTACCAATGTCGGTTATCCTGGAATAGTAAAACAATGATAAGCTGTGAACAACAGTTTTACATAATGATCTCCTGTATTAGGTGAAGAAGCCACATAGAATGCGGTGCACTGCAAATTAAATTACCAGCAAGCAAGCAATTTGTTAGCAATGCCTGGAGAGCGGTAGTATCCTCTTAAGAAACATTAAAATAAAAAGAAGAGAAGCAAAGAAATGAAACAGGAAATATATAGGGAGAACATTCAAAATTGAAGGACTGTGAACAAGACTCCTTGGGGAGTTGAAACGCGTTGGTGGTTGTTAATTTGGCATCAATAAATAGGCACTAATTGAACTTCATGGAGTGCAGTGAATACTTTTGGTGAATTATATTTTACGAGATTGGTCCTCTCCGTCACGAGCACCGGCAGTGGAGTGCACCACCCAGCAACCTTTAGACCATCTTTGTTTGAATATATATATATATAATATTTAATGTTTTTCCATTACAAGATCCTGGCAGACTGTTAAGAAAAGATTCTTCTAAGTGTTATTACAATGGAAATCTTCTCTCCATAGGGTTTGTCAGAGGTGGTAACCAAAACCAAAATCATTCTTTACTAGTAGGCGTTAATACAGAGAAATAGCTTTCACCCCTACATGCCTGTTGATTTTGACAGATGCTTTACCCTTCCAATATCTTAAGCCAAATTAGTTTATCAGAACTTTTCATGGCTACAAAAATATTTTACCTATTGAATCAATCAGGCCTGTAGCTCTTCTCAATGGTTTATCACCATAACCAACTGAGCCTCCTGTACTGCGCATAAACTTTCACAAAAGGCAAACATCAGGCATGCAGTCATAAAATTATACATTGCACAAAATTACAGTGAGAAAAGGAAAATACTCTCTTTCCTAAGGGGGAATAAAAAGGATTCTGACTGTACAAATTTTCTATACCCATGGTTTGCTAGATGGGTAATCAGCACCAAACTGCTTGCCTATTATGGTAATCTGTGAGGCCTACTGCCTTTGTAATAATGTTTCATAATAAACAGCATTGAGCATAACATTTTCTTCCACACCAGTCATGCCTATAGCTGTCATCATTGGCTTGTTACCATAATCATCTCAGGCCTATTTTACTGACCATTTGTAAGCTTCATCCCATGTCTACTATCAGACATAAAGTCATGCAACAACCAATGTCAGTCCCTGGGACCCCATTTGCGGGCCTTGCTCCATTAAGGATGGGTGCCCTGGTGCATCAAGCATACCTGGCGGGAGCAACATGTGGATCTGTTGCCCTGCCCCATCACTGTGGGCAGGGAAACAGATCTAAAGACCGCTCCCAGCAGCCAGAGCATTTTTGAAGCTCCTGACAGCTGGGAGCAGACTTGGTGTTTGTGCCCACTTGGTGGGAAACTTAAAAATGCTACCGCCAAGCGAAAGTAAACACAGGTGCCACTAATGGCATCCCCCTCTTTCAAAAATATTTTTATTCCACCTTTTTTTTTAACTTACTAACCTCTATCTACTCCTAACCCCTAAAAATACCTTTACCACCCTATGACCTTACCCATCGCCTAAACTCTAAAAATCCCTCACCACCCTATAACTCTACCTCCCAAATCCTAAAAATGCCCTTAGCACCCTATGCCCCTCCCACCTAAACCTTAAAAATCCCTCACCATCCTATACTGCTACACATCCTTAAACTCTAAAAATACCATTACCACCCTATTCCCCTACTCATTCGATAACCTTAAAAATACTCAATCCTATGATGCCTTTACCACCATACAACCTTACCTATCCCTAAACTTTAATTTGTACTTATGTATGTATATATTCACTTAAACAAACAAAGGTTAAAGGGACGATATAGTTAGGTTCTGTATTTACTCACACAAAATCAGAGAAATTCAGCCGTTATAGTTAGAGTTATTTCAAGTAACTATAACTTGCAGCCTAAGGTGACTATAACTGGTGCCCCCACCATGCACAGTTTTCTATTCAATAATTTGAACATAGATTTGGTAATTAGCAGTGCATGGCGAGGGTACGCGTTATAGTTACCTTAGGATGCGAGTTATAGTTACTTGTAATAACTAACTGTAGCTGCTGAATTTCTCTGGTTTTGTGCGAGTAAATAAAGAACCTATCTATGATATCCCTGTAACCTTTGTTTTTTCAGTGAATTTCTATATTTTTTTTATTAAACAAATTTAACATTAAGTAATTTTCGTTACTATACATTAATCCAACCGCTACTGCACACAACCTTCAGTCGTGTTTGGTCGGTTTGGCCAGCCGCACTAGTGACTATCCCCAGGGCCCGGCCTTGAGATTATTTGAGAGGGACAGGGGCCGCCAGGTCCCTCTCCCCGGCCGATCTCAGCCCCGGGGACCTTATCCCTGGGCCATCTGTTCTCAGTGCTGTTTCTCACCAGCTCCAGCGACACCTGACTTCCCTGACTCCGTGCAACATTTATTTTTCCTAATGGTTTTCCAAGGTACTGTAACTAGGATCTACACAAGTCTGTGGCTGGCGAAGCTTTCACACTGGTGGCACCAGACTGTTGGAAGCAACACCGTTAAGCCGTTTTTGATAGTCCCAGTTTTAGCTATTGTGTTTCTAAGTGCTATACTGCATTTAGTGTTTGCAAATTTGTATCTTTACTTGTGTATGCAGGGTTTTTGTCATTTTGGTCTTGGTTTACTTGGATAAATATTGGCTATTTTTCTAAGTGGGTGTGGAGTTCTCTTGTAGTGTTTTCAATGTGTTACTGTGTGTGTATGAAAAAATACTTTACACATCGCCTCTGAGATAAGCCTAACTGCTTGAGCCAAACTACCAAGGGAGTGAGCAGGGGTGATCTTAGGTGTTTGACTTCCTTACCCTGACTAGATGCGGGGGTCCCTACTTGGACAGGGTGCAAACCACTGCCAACTAGAGATCCCATTTCCAACACAGGGTAAATGTTGAGACTATACATTTCAACTGCCCAGAACAGAAGTGTGGACATATAGAGAAAGGTGAAAAGACATTTCTGTTAACACATTACAAATAAACATCAATTGAAACAAAACAGTGACGGCTCGCCTCAAATCAGCTATCTTGGTCCGTGGAAGATTACCTCCATTGAGGAGTAAGGGATCATTGTTTAAAATAACTTCAAACTACTAGAAGAGTTTTTTAAACTTGACAACCCAGTGTAGTGAATGTAAAATCTGTCCGGTTGATTAAATATTAGTCTCAAGTTATACACTTGGCTGTGAGGAATGAGTGGGAAACCAAGACTACAGGGATTCTTTGTAGGTGATGCTGCACTGCAGAGGACTAACAACACCAGTGAGTTAGTGAGGGCAGGTAGTCCTGATATGGGAGTGGTTCCTTTCCAAGATTTAGAGCTCAGCAGTTAATTTCCTAGCAAAGGACTCTAAGCCCAAGCCTATGTTAAGCGGACCCTTATGCATTGGTGCCGTTCGTGAGGCAGCAACTGCAGCACATGCTGCGCTTCTACAACGCAGAGCGTGCCAAAGTGGCCTAACCACACAACCTATAATGCACTGACGTCTAGACTCAAGGGGCCATATTTATACTTTTCGACGCACAACTGCGCCAACGCAGTTGTGCGTCAAAAAACCTAACGCCGGCTAACGCCATTCTGAAGCGCCATGCGGGGGCCGTATTTATTCAATGACGTTAGCCGGCGCTAGCCGGCGGAGCTGCCTGGTGTGCGTGAAAAAAAATGACGTACACCAGGCAGCGCCGGCGTAGGGGAATAAGGAGCTTGGGAGCTTCGGTGCCAAAAAATGGGGCAAGTCAGGCTGAGGCAAAATTTTCGCCTCAACCCGATTAGTGCCATTTTCGTTTGGACTCCCAACCCCCATTGAAATGACTCCTGTCTTTGCAAAGACAGGAGTTATGCCCCCTTGCCCAATGGCCATGCCCAGGGGATGTCTGTCCCCTGAGCATGGTCATTGGGCATAGTGGCATGTAGGGGGGCACAAATCAGGCCCCCCTATGCCACAAACAAATTAAAAAAAAAATACTTACCTGAACTTACCTTATGTTCCCTGGGATGGGTCCCTCCATCCTTAGGTGTCCTCCTGGGGTGGGCAAGGGTGACAGGGTGGGTCCCTGGGGGCATGGGAGGGCACCTCTGGGCTCCTTCCGAGCCCACAGGTCCCTTAACGCCTGCCCTGACCAGGCGCTAAAAAACGACGCAAAAGCGGCTGGACGTCATTTTTTTTGACCCGCCCACTCCCGGGCGTGATTTTTGCCCGGGAGTGTAAATACGGCGCACATGCCTCGGAGTCACTTTTTTAGACGGGAACGCCTACCTTGCATATCATTAACGCAAAGTAGGTGTCCACCCTAAAAAATTACGCAAACTCCATGGACTTTGGCGCTAGACGCGTTTAACGCCAGAGTATAAATATGGAGTTAGTTTTGCGTCAATTTGCGCCAAAAAAAACGACGCAAATCCGGCGCAAACGGAGTATAAATATGCCCCAAGGTGTGCTCGGAAAGAGGGGGCAACAGGGCATTATTTTTTCTTTCTCTGTATCTCTAGACTCGTCTAACTGCCGCTGCTCACATTGATGTTTGTTTTCCATGTTAGTCCATGCTCAATCATATGCTGGCAAATACATCTGAAAAGTGACCTCACGCACGGAGCTGTTTAATCTGGTATTGCCTACATAAAAAGTCTTAAAGCCAGGAGCCCAATTTTAGCTTATTTCAAAACTCTGCACTTTGACACTATGACACAGGTTACCTTCATCTATTTTTTCTATCCATTTTTTCCCCCAGCTAAGAGCGTGTTGCATTCTGGGGCTTGTAGTTTTGATTTTAGCAATTGAATTTGGTGGTGGCATTTTGGGTGGTTTGAAGTCTGTGAATAAGATGGGTTGGGATGCCGGTGTACAGTGTGTTGCCGTAGTCCAATCTGCTTGTGATTAGGGCCTGTGTGATGGTATGCCTGCTGTCCAGTGGTAGCCATGTGAAGATTTTATAAAACATGCAGAGGATGTGGAAGCATGAGGAGGTGACGTGTTTGTGAGAAATTGGGTTGTTGGTTTACTGGGGTGTGAACCCTGGTCAGCCAACAACCACAAACCCTTGCAGGGTGAACCATGAAAAGTCACTAAACTAATCTGTGCTTTACCATAAATATCTTGGCACAAAATAAAATCCCAAAACAATTCAGAAAAATAGAGTACATTTTATTAAATTATTTGACACCAAACTGACAAAAATCCAATCAGTAGAAACAGAATTATGTTTTTTTAAAGTATAAGGTTCAAAATAGCACCTGAAAGATAAAAGCTCTAACCGCTGACATCTGGTCATACGAGACCGGGTCATAGTCGAAAATTAAGGCTGACCAAGATGGAGCACTACATGGATACAAGAAATGGATTGGACCTGGTCAGCGCTTAGACTGTGCCAAGACTTGGAAAAACTTTAAGAGAAAAATGCCTGAGAATGTAGATGTTCAGGGGGCAAGGCTGCAGGAGAGTTTGAGGTGGGAGTTTTTTCGTCAGATGGCCATGAACTGTGAAGATTTTTACCTTCAAACTTAGTCACCAAAATGGAAGTCAGAAATCTCCAGTGGGATGAAACAGAAGACTGTAGCAAAGACATTTCCACAAGGTCAGATACCCCTTTAGTGAAGGGCCCCTGAAATAGATTTTCTGCGGCAGAAAGGAAAAAGCAGGAGAAGCCACAAAGTCAATCCAGCAGGGATGTACCTCGGGCAGAGAGGCAAGCAGGTTGGTAATGGTCTCCTCTGGGATCTCACAGCACATTTTGGCCAAATGTTTGGGAAATGGCTATCTGGGTACCTTTAGAACCACAACGAAGAGTCCGGGAGTGCATGGAGACCTCGTGGGGGTTCAGGACTCACACAGACTGGGTCCAGGTGCAGGTTCAAGATGGTGAGAACCTGTTATGTCCCCATGGCTCGGAACAGGAGGTCAGCAAACTATCCCTTGGATGTTTTCAGCATAGGAGATGATGTTGATTCCATGGGATTGGGTGATTTTGAACACAGGAGTCATGTGCATGTTGAAAAGTGTGGTGCATAGTGATAATCCCTGTGGGACACTACAGATGAGGTCCTTGGGTTCTGATGTGAACAGCGTGAGCCTGACTCATTAAGTTCTTCTGGAGAGAAAGGAGCCTATCCATTTGAGAGCTGGCCCTTGTATTCCTGCTGTTTGTAGTCTGGTGATGAATGTATGGTGGGAGATAGTGTTGAAGGTGGCTGTAAGCTCGAGGAGGATAAGGGTGGAGGTCTGTCTACTGTCGAGGATAGTGCATATGTCATCTGTGGCAGCGATGAGGCCTGTTTTAGTGCTGTGGTTGTTTTGGAATCCTGATTGTGAGTCGCCTAGGAGTTTATGATGTTCTAAGTGGTGAAAGTTGTCTGTTGATGGTCTTCTAAATGACTTTGGCTGGAAATGGAAGCAGCAAGATGAGTCAGTAGTTGCTAAGTACTTCGGGGTCAGCTGAGGGTTTTTTTACGACTGTGGTGACTTTGGCGTTTTTCCACCTCTCTGCGAAGATTGCTGTCTTGAGAGAAGTGTTAATTGTGGAAGTGAGTGCAGCACCAATTGAGGCTTTTCCCAGGGTGTGCACATGATGGGTGCATGGATTTGTGGGCACCCCTGAGTGGACTTCCTTCATTATTGTTGCAATGTTCTCGATGGATAGAGGGTTCTTTGCCGTCAGTTGGTAGTCTTTAGTTGATGAGATTAGGAGGCTGGAAAAGTTGATTAGGGGTGGCTGGGATTTGAAGTTGCTGTAGTTCTTCGTGATTTCTTCTTGAAAGAAGTCAGTGAGGTTCTTGCAGAGTACTTGTGAGGGGGTGATGTGTTGGTCGCGGCTATTGAGCTGGTGAATTCATTGATGATGGCAAAAAATTCCTTGCAGTTAATGGAGCTAGATTTGATTCTCAGGTTCAGGGTCTTTTTCTTGAATTCTTTCACTTGATGTTGATAGTGTTTATTTTTGCTGCCTTGTAGGTGTTTCTTACAATGGTTCCTCAGGTAGTTCTCTACTTCCGTTCAAACTGTTCTCGTCAACTCTCTGAGGTCAGCATTGTTTGTTGGATATTTTGGGTTTGGTGATTTAT
This sequence comes from Pleurodeles waltl, assembly GCF_031143425.1. Lineage (NCBI taxonomy): Eukaryota > Metazoa > Chordata > Amphibia > Caudata > Salamandridae > Pleurodeles > Pleurodeles waltl. Next base: position 1,187,378,247 of record NC_090440.1, on the reverse strand, counting down.
AGAGGGTATTGGCACAGGTGGAAATCCAGTTGTTGAAGTTGTTTATGCCGTTGGTGGGGTCTGGGTAGTTTAGCTGGAGGGCGTTGAGCTATTCAGTTTCTGTAACTTTCTTCCAGCAGCAGCTTGGGGTGTTGCTAAATTCTGTAGGGCTGGTTGTTGGCCTTGTTATATGGCTGGAGAAGATGGGGCCCAGGGTGTGCCAGGTGATGTGGGTAGAGCTTTGTACACGCTGAGTGAGGCTGATGTTCAGTACAGATTGTGTCCCTTATGTCTAAATATATGTTGTCCCTTTGTTAAACTGTTAGACCTATATTTACATTGTATGTGGGTGATCTAATAATATTTGTTACTGTCATCTCCCTACCACAAAATTAAAAACTGGAGTGCTGAGAAATGGGCCCTATTTCACTTTTTCATGAGCATGTTCCTGTGCTTGAATATCACCTGTTCCCTAGAAATCTAAGTGTCTCACAATATTGTTAAACAGTCCCTGATTCATGTGGGCAGGGCGAGTGTATAAACCTTAAGACAGCAAACCAAATGGGCAACACCAAAGCATCTCCTGCCTCTCTACCAGCAACAGTAGGGGATTGGTGGTGAGGCAGTGACTGCAGCATCCCATAACTCTCTACAGCCCCATTTGTGGTGCGTCCTGTATGGAAAGGCAGCACCATGGAGGCTGAAGACAACAGCTTTAGCTCAGATCCTGAGCAAGTGTCACTGAAGTCCCTTTTATATAGCTAAAGTACAAACTTTCACATTCAGAAAGTGTTATTTTGGATGCACAGCACCAAATGGCCTTTATTGGAATTAGTGAACTATAATAACGACTCCAAAGGTAAGTCATTTCTCTTATTTCTCCTGTATAAGCCTTTAGTTTAAAAATAGAGCAACATTATGGTCTATTAAACCATACACAAGAGAAAGGCTTGTACAGTGTGCATCTTGGACTAAATATTTTCAGGTCAGAAAATGAGTGAAGAAAAGTAATTGCCTAGGGTAACATGGTATAGTCAAGCATGGAAGCCGAGACTGAATCCAGGTCTCCTGAATAGACATTGTGCAATGCAAATTCTACAAGGGTATCTTTTTTCCCCCTCCTGTTATGATGACAATTTTATTAGTGACTCAAGAGACATGTTAGTTGTCCTGTGCCTCCTGCTCAAGGCCTTTTTGCTGTTCTAAGTGAAGCAACATTACGATTTATTTAACTATATACAAGAAAGGATTTTGTGAAGTGTACATATTGAATTGATTTATGTCAGGGTGCTCTAAAATTTGATGGCCACAGAACAGGGGGCAGGGGGAAGAAAGGTATTTGGCCAGGGTCACATAGTTGGGTCAGGCTAGGAAACTGTGGTTAAAACCAAGGTCTAGGTCAGTTTTTTTGCCTGGTCCAACAAAAACTTCGGACTGTGCTAGGCATGTTATGCAACTCCATTAAAAATAGCCATTGTTTTTTTTATAGACGGGATGCTGCCATAGTACCTCCCCTCTTCATAGAACAGGTAGAACTTAGGCAGCAACAGTGCAAGATTTCCTTCTTCAGCAAACAGATACAGTGAAGGTAGCTTCAGCACACACTTTTCCCATCACAGGACAGGTACAAATCAGGAAGCTGCAGTGCAAGCTTTACTTCCTCACAGAATATGGACATCATGGCAGTAGCAAAGCAAGAGTCCTTCTCACAGAAGGCAGCAAGTGCAAACTTCAATTTCTTGGCGAACAGATCCAGCAGGGCAGGCTAGTACAAGCTTTCATCATGCACGGAACATGGACAGCTAAGGCATGAATGATATGTCAGTTATAGACAGATTTCTGCAGCGAATCTTAACTTACAGAAGAGGAATGTTTAGGTTGATGACTGAGCGAATATGTATGTTCTGACACCAGTAGCACTTGATATTCTGTGTTGGCATCCTGAAAGTCCTAATTCTATGACTGAGAGACTAACTGCTTGTGTTGTTACTTTGGTTTTACACATATTGAGAGGTTGCTGTTACCAATTAGGCCATTGTTATTTGAAGCAACCCAGTGGGAGCAGGGTTGTGGCAATTCTTTGCTACGACTGGATAGTGAGCTGGTGCACATGCCCTTTTGAGAATGAGAAAGAGTTACCAGAAGCATCATCATATCATAAGAGTGGGTGAGCCTCCAGAGGGAGTGTGATTATTGAGTGCATTTTTATGTTTGTGTGTAAGAAGTCATGTTTTGTGGAACAACTGTTCCAGATGGAGCAGGCAATGTAAATAGTTGAAACTGATTTACCCTCCTGCATCAGAGGCAGCTGTCCTAATATAGAAATAAATCTTTCAGTATGGCACCCAGCCTCCTAAGTATGAGTTAATGCCAGTGTGATAGCATAACATAATGGGGGTTCCTTGCAGAATGTGAGGAGGAGCCCCTGAGGGGTCCCATATCGCATAGATATGCATTAGCCTTGGGGCAGAATGGTGTCCCCTTGAAGGATCTGTCAACCCCTCAAGGGTTGTGGGCCCCTCCTGCCCCACAGAAGCTGCAGGAGCTTGTTTTACGCCCCTAGTTCACCCTGAGCAATGGCCCAGCACTCCGTACACACATAGGGAGTGAATCCATGTATTTGCATGCTTCAACATATGACTAGAAAATCTCTAAAGGTAAAAGCTGACACGTCCTTTATTACTCCTCCTTGTGATTCTTTTGTGGCCTAAATGCATGTTCTACAAAAGCAGTGCCAGCTGGCTCAGTGCTTACTTGTAAAAAACATAAGTTCTAGGGCCCTCCTCAGGAGGCCACCACAGCTTGCACCACCCATTGCCCCTGCCAGCGCCATCAGTGAAAGAACCAATACAACTACTAACCATCACACCCTTCAAGTGCAACAATTCAGACTACTCCTGGCCCCCAAAGCGTTAGAATCGCTTGGGTGGTAACAATTACTCACTTTTTATGTATATTGAATTAATAAACAACTCTTGTACTGTTCATCTCTAATTTAGACATACAGGCCCTCATTCTGACCCTGGCGGTCGGCGGAGAGACGGCGGTCGGACCGCGAACAGACCGGCGGTATTAAAAATGGCATTCTGACCGCGGCGGTCCCCGCCGCGACCGACCGCCACTTCTCCACTCCGACCGCCACGGCGGTCATGACTGCCGGGCTGGAGTTTGCGCACTCCGGCCCGGCGGTCGTCCCAAGACCGCCAAGGGTATTATGACCCTGCCTACCGCCGCGGTTTCTTGCGGGCGGGAACCGCCGTGCGAACCATGGCGGTAAGCACTATCGGGGCCAGGGAATTCCTTCCCTGGCACTGATAGGGGTCTCCCCCACCCCCCACTACCCACCCGAGTCCTCCCCCCACACCCTCCACCCCCCTGCCACCCCCCAGAGGTGGTACGAACCCCCTCCCCACCCCCAGCCCGACATGCACATACATGCACCCCGACATGCACACACCCCCAACATGCACATATACACACCCCCTACACACACATACACAACGGGGACACATACCCGCACACATACATGCAGACATGCGCACCTGCCGAACAGCACACATTACCCATAGACACAGCAGCACCCCCCGCCCGCATACACGCACTCACACACCCCCTCTACACACTCACACGCACACCCCCATGCACGCCCACATCACACAACACCCCCCCACCCCCTCCCCTCACGGACGATCAACTTACCTTGTGCGTTGGTCCTCCGGGAGGCGACGGGAGCCATGGGGAGGTGACCGCCAACAGAAGACCGCCAACAGAAGACCGCCACACAGAAATGTGGGTCGTAATTCTGTGGGCGGTGTTCTGCTGGCGTGGCGGTGGAGGTTGACCAGTCTCCACTTTCCCGCCGACCGCCAGTGTGGCTGCTGGCGGTTTTCCGGCGGAACGCTCCCAGCGGTCAGAATGCGCACAGCGGCATACCGCCGCGGTCGGCGGTCTTCACCGCGGCAGTAACTCGGCGGTCTTGCGAAAAGACCGCCAGGGTCAGAATGAGGGCCACAGTGCTATCATGTGGCAGACTGTTACGAGTGCCAGTGTTGACAATTAAGTACTGTCTCAAATTAAGTACTGATGCTGACTACTCTATCTTTTGAGTGGAAATGTACTGGAAGGTTAAATGTGACTAAATTGCAGTATTTTAAACTGCCCACTGCATCAGTGGAGGCCTGTTAATCCCTAAAAATTAATCACAGCACATATCGCACTCCGTTTCCAATTGTATCCTCTTTTCCTCGTGTTTATATATCAATGTATTTTCTGAATTTCAGTGTGTTTTCAATATTTTCCCAGTTCTGTCTGGGAATGGAGTCTCTATAAACTCATTATTTACTTTTCATTACAATATGCTAACTCGGATGTACACTCTAATCAAAATTCTTTACTTTCAGAATTACGTTTTTTTATATATGTGTTATCCAAGCTCTGATCTATTGTACTTTTTAACATGCTTTGTTCTGAGTCTCGATGGCAATCTTTCATTAATTTTAAGCAGAGGAGACCTAGGGGCACAGTGATCTGATGGAAGTTCAATACATCATTGAGTCCAGCTCTGTAGTGACCTTTGTCCTGGACATGAGTTCCAACAGGGCCATCACAAACTCTAAACCTTCTGAGAATAGGAATGGAATCATAAATTATTCTACCACTTGCACTTTAGATCTATTGTTAGCGAGGTAAAATAATAAAATGCATGCTATTTGTAAAATGGTATTTGCCTTGTGGTTGTAATTGAGACCACTGATTTTTCTTTTGCTTTAACCTAGCACCACCATGGCTGGAGACTCTAGGATATTTATGAATCCAGATATGGAAGTTGGTGTAGCCCCAAGGGAGCCTAAGAAAATTCCCAAAGCAGCTCGAGAAGATGCTATTCCAACCAACAGGACCCGCCTCCTTGCAGAAATGAAGAAACCGCGTCAACGATATATGGAAAAAGATGGCAAGTGCAATGTACACCATGGCAATGTCCAAGAAACCTACCGTTACTTCAGTGACCTTTTCACCACACTAGTAGACCTGGAATGGCGCTGCAGTCTCTTCATATTCACACTGGTTTACACTGTGACCTGGTTGTTCTTTGGTTTCATTTGGTGGCTCATTGCCCACATCAGGGGAGATCTGGAACACATTGGTGACAAGGAGTGGATACCTTGTGTGGCCAACCTGAATGGGTTTGTCTCAGCCTTTCTCTTTTCTATCGAAACGGAGACAACCATTGGGTATGGCTACAGAGTCATTACTGAAAAGTGCCCTGAAGGAATTATCTTGCTTTTAGTTCAAGCCATAATGGGCTCCATTGTCAATGCACTTATGGTGGGCTGCATGTTTGTTAAAATTAGCCAACCAAAGAAGAGGGCAGAGACCCTAATGTTTTCCAACAATGCTGTGATTTCTCTGAGAGATGGAAAGTTGTGCTTGATGTTCCGGGTAGGGGATTTGAGGAACTCACACATTGTGGAGGCTTCCATCAGGGCCAAGCTTATTAAGTCCAAGCAGACCAAAGAAGGTGAATTTATACCCCTCAACCAGACAGACATCAATGTGGGCTTTGACACGGGGGATGACCGTCTGTTCCTTGTATCACCTCTCATCATCTCTCATGAGATCAACGAGAAAAGCCCATTCTGGGAGATGTCTCGTGCTCAGATGGAACAGGAGGAATTTGAAATTGTTGTTATTTTGGAAGGAATGGTGGAAGCAACAGGTAAGTGGTTGCTAAATCCCAACTAGTTGATATATATATAATTAACTAATTAAATTTGCCTTCCTCATGATCCAAAGAAGTTGACTATCACAAAATCAGCATTGTGGAAATTGGAGTATTGCAATACTCGCCCTTCACACTAAGCAACAAGCTTGTATAATGAAAGGGCTACGAGCACAAAATGTGCCCATTACAATAAGCCATCTGATCATACACGAGGTTATATAATATATGAGGTGCTGCATCACCTGCACTACTTCTGAAGGAATGCAAGCCATTTCAGAATGAAAGATGTGGTGTGATCAGGCTTTCGTATGCATGTGATTTGCAATATTTATCATCTTTGTATCTGACCATTTGACCGTAGGAACGCAAGTGGGAAAAAAAGAGTACTATATAGCATTTGTCATCATCTAGTAAAAGCCATCTGACCACGAAAGACATAGTGGTGGTGAAGGGCATTATACCACCACTCCTAAATACACCAACTCATTTGGAAATGATTATTTCATATTCCTGTGGTGCATACAGCACCGTTTAGTAAACTACAAAATAGTTGCCGATTGTGCATCGCAGTTAGAGATAGCACAGTGATATTATTGAAGGTAAAAAGGAGGCATAGTTAGGGACGTTACTAAGACTACATCGTCTGAAAGTGAGGAATGCTTGTGTGGACAGACACAATGGATATGAAAAGGTGGAAGGCATAGGCACCTGGGTGAAGATTTTCAGAACACAGATGAAAATGTATTTTGGTGGAGGCCCTGCGAGATTTTAGGATCTTCAGGTGTTCCACATGGAGAGAAGTCCAGGGAGGATGCCTTCTCAATGTCTCTAACAACTAGGGCTCATGATTGCCCACCGTTGCAGGCATTAGGTAGCTTCCTGTGCATGAGCTAGATAGCACAGCAGCCAATAGGAGAGCAGCTGTGCCTACGTTGCCGAAAGGACCTCAGCAAAATTGCAGTGACCTCTCATTTTGGTACTGTTGTTTTTTATTGATTTGTGGGCCTCTGATGACTTAATACAAACGTTTACATTCTCATTATTACATTCTTATTGCTTAGAATGTTTAACTAGGCTTTCAATTAAGGTGTCCATGTGCAGTATAAAATACCAATTTACAATTTTCCCTCTAGAAAAAACAACAATATGCTGTAGTCTGGAGTTAGAGCGCAGCATTTCCAAATGTGTTAATGCAAACCAATCTTCATCAACCAGGTCAGGATGTGAATTGGCTACTTAAAGAAAAGCAGTCTCAGAACCTGTGAAATTAAGGGCCAGATGTAGTAAAGTAAAATGTTGCGACTTGCAAATTGCGAGTCTGACCAACTCGCAATTTGCAACTCGCAAAATGGGATGCAGAAAGGTGTCTCAGACACCGTCTGCGACTCGCTATGGGGTCGCAAAGACCCACCTCATCCATATTCATGAGGTGGGTCGCAGTTTGCGACCCCATAGCAAGTCCCTTCACTCACAGGGATGGTGGCCTGCTGTAGTCAGCAGACCTCCATGTCTGTGACTGCTTTTTCAATAAAGCAGTTTTTTTTTTCATTTTGCAGCCTGTTTTCCTTAAAGGAAAACGAGTTGCAAAATGAAAAAAAAAACGAAACCATTTGGTTTCGTTTTTTTCACTGTAGGCAGTGGTCCATAGGACAACTGCCTGCTCTGAAAAAATATTTATTTTGGCATTCACAAAGGGGAAGGGGTCACATGGGGACCCCTTCCCTTTTGCGAATGAGTTACCACCAGTGTGACACTGGTGGTAACTGCAAGTTGGTTTGCGACCGCATTCGCGGTCACAAAGCAACTCAGCATGGCGATGCGGTCACAAATAGGAAGGGAACACCCCTTCCTATTTGCGAGTCGCATCCTCAAATTGCGAGTCGGTACCGACTCGCAATTTGAAGATGAGCATCGCGTTCGGCCTTTTGCATGCCGCAAACTGCGTTTTTCGCAGTTTGCGACATGCAAAAGGCTTCCTACATCTGGCCCATAGTTCTGAAATCTGGCGCCACATTTTGCTCTGTGTAATGCATGCGCGACAGCAGGTAATCTGTTAAATGCTACCTGTAAATTGATAAGAGAAAAAAGTTTAATATCAATCCAAGGTAATCCATAAAACAGACAGGTAATTCCAAATGGTGTGTGTACAAAACAATATTAGGCAGTACACTATACAATATACAGATACATAGTTACCACAAGCAATGGTTCAGAAATTAAAAGCCTCATTTTGGCATTTGGGTATGAAATGTTTCCGTTAGTAAGTCGTTACATTTTGGAAGGAAATTGTTTCCCATTTTCAATATTTTAGAAATTCTTGCCAATCTCACCAGCACCACATAAAGGAGGCCTGCATTCTCCTGTGCCTTGGCTGAGCCCAGCCTAATAGTCCTTCTGGTGTCCTCAATGAACATTTCATCCCTGCACAGGCATGCCAGCTAATATTTTTCGGCAGCCGGTTACCAATACAGTGGATGAGTACTTGGTGGTGTATACGTAGCATTTTATGGCGCATTTGAATCGGTTGTGTTTTTTTTGCAGCCCAAAGAATCAGATCGCAACACTAAGGGGCATATTTATACTCTGTTTGTGCCGAATGTGCGTCAAAATTTTTGACGCACATTCGGCGCAAACACTGCCCCATATTTATACTTTGACGTCCGACCCCGCGGGTGTCAAAGTTCCACCATGTGCGTCATTTTTTAGAAGGGGGAACCAGCCTTGCGTTAATTATATGCAAGGTAGGCGTTCCCTTCCAAAAAATGACTTTAAGGCCTGTGCCCCATATTTATACTGTGACGTCATTTTGACGCACAGGAGGGGGCAGGCCTTAAAAAACAGCGCCCAGCCTGATGGGCGCCGTTTTTTAACGCCTGCGTTAGGGCAGGCGTTAAGGGACCTGTGGGCTCAGAAGGAGCCCAGAGGTGCCCTCCCATGCCCCCAGGGACACCCCCTGCCACCCTTGCCCACCCCAGGAGGACACCCAAGGCTGGAGGGACCCATCCCAGGGAAGTTAAGGTAAGTTCAGGTAAGTATTTTTTTTGTGGCATAGGGGGGCCTGATTTGTGCCCCCCTAAATGCCACTATGCCCAATGACCATGCCCAGGGTACATAAGTCCCCTGGGCATGGCCATTGGGCATGGGGGCATGACTCCTGTCTTTGCTAAGACAGGAGTCATTTCAATGGGGGTTGGGCGTAAAAAAAAATTGCGCAAATCGGGTTGAGGCCAAAATTTTGCCTCAGACCTGACTTGCCCCATTTTTTGATGCCCAAGCTCCATTTCCCCCTACGCCGGCGCTGCCTGGTGTGAGTCATTTTTTTTGACGCACACCAGTCCGCAGCGCCGGCTAACGTCATTCAATAAATAAGGCGCCCGCATGGCGCTTTGGAATGGCGTTAGCCGGCGTTAAAATTTTTGACGCACAACTGCGTTGGCGCAGTTGTGCTTCAAAAAGTATAAATATGGGCCTAAGGGTCTCACCACACAGAAAGACTAGATGTTGACAAGAAGGGGGTAAGTTAACCCGACATCATTGACGCTAGCAACATATCGAGAGAGAAAACACCTCTAACGCTTCTCCCATGCTGGCCTCTCTGGCGGCTGCTGCCGGTTAATCAGACAATAGACGCTGATGTGCCTCTCTCAGGAAAAATCCAGTTAATGCTAATGATTTGCTGTAGGAAGTCATTAGCAGTAACACGATTCAAATGATAAGATTTAGTGCGGGAGACACTTTTGTAAAAACAGGAGGTTGTCTTTAGAGCTGAGAGAACAAGGCGCGCTTCTTATCAGAGGGAGTGAGTGGTGCTCAGATGCCAGGCATCTCTGAGATAGGGCCATGCGCTTGTTATGACAAATGCAAATGTGGGTTCTATGGGCACAAGAATCACATGGGTCAGCTAGCATTTCTGATCGGATCATACGACTGAATATTAGGGCATGTTTTAGAGGATGACTGAACTGGGTGTAGTGTGGTATGACACGTTTCAGCTAAATGATACATATTTATTTATGAATTTATACATATTTATATAAAGTCTAACTCTGTGGACTGGATCAGTAATTTACCATTACTGTAAATGGAGATAGTGATAGTTCAATTGAGTAGTGACGAGGGAGAAATTTGAAGCTTACAGCTATAAGGAATGTTAGTAGAAAATATAACATCTAGGGGCAGATTTAAGACATGTGGTGCTGCACCCAGTGCAGTGCCACTTTCCTTGCACCCAACAACCGCCACTATGTGTGCGCCATATGTAAAATACAGCGCACCATGGTGCAGGGTAAGGGGCAATAATGTCAGAATTTCTGATGCTATTGATGTACTGTTCAGAGTTAGTGCCAAAAGTTTGACGTTAACCCTGTACAGTACATAGGAGCCTATTGTAACCAATATTGTGCCTCCTTTTAATGCCTGTTCTGAGCAGGCCTTAAAAATGCTGAAAAAAATTGCGCAAAGAAATGTTTTAGATTCCTTTGTGCCATTTTTTTGGCCCCTCTAATGGGGTAACGCCCCCCTCCCTTTGCATACATTATGCCTGGCCCAGGCATAATGTGGCGCAAGGGGTTACAAAGTGGCGCAATGCATGCAATGCAGCACCTTATAAATCTGGCGTGGTGATTTTGCCATAATATTGCCACATTAGCGTAAATAAATGGCGCTAATGTGGCAATATTATGCTGCAAGGGGCTCATAAATCTGCCCCAAAGTTTGTTGTGGAAGATGTTGGACCAAGACGTTGTGTTACTGGTAAAGAAGTTGAGGTCTGTTTTAAGCTTCCTATATTTATTGGCCACTGGGATATTGATCAGCGAAGAGGATGTCTGGAAGTTCTTCCAGGGTGTTATGTTTAAATATTGTTGCTGAAGTTTTGGAGAGATTAGGAGGATATATGAGTTTAAAGGAGTTGATTCCTTCTTTCTTCATTTTGATAGCCACTGTAAGCAATTTCACTGCAGACATGGATGGCCGAGGTGTGGGGTGAGTCGGGCTATGGAAGAGCAAGGAGTGACAGAATTTGGGCAGATGCCCTGAGTAAGAACACAAATGATTTTAATTTCACTGAGCGCAGTAAGTCTTTTTTGTGTGTTCACCTTTTAAATCTATTCACTCCTTTTGAAGCCTTTTAAAGCCCTAAAATGGCCATCCCGTGCCCCTGTCTTAAGGCAAGATACTTATCATTGTTAGCAGAGTCATTGCAGACAATGTACTAGCCCTACGAATGTTCCCCACTCAGGCAGATCCCAGGGGCCCACAATCAGGAAAGAATTCAAAGCTCCACAATGTTCAGACTGGTTCTACTGTGGCCTTAGCCCCCCTCACTCATTCTGTCCATGGTTACTTCTAGCTGTCCATCTCTCACCCCTGAACTTTACACTGTCTCTCTTTTATCCATTCTCTCTACTTTTTTGTTTATGTTGATCTTTATCATTAGCCATATTCTCATTTTCTTCTTCCTCAGAGACAGGATTTTGAAGTGAATGGAAATGTCCATTTTGCAAACCCACTCAAACTTGAACAATTAGTTGAAAATGGCTTTGCTTCCAAGTAGCCTATATGTGACTATTTTATCAATTCTGTGGACCTCAGTACTACGGGGAGGCTTTAAACATAGGTTGACCTTTGAGTGAACATTTTGAAGGGCTTGACACAGGACAGTAGAGTCTGATCAATCTTAATACATCTAAAATCACTAAAGTACTGAGGCCTTGCACCTTACATCCACACAGTCTCTTCACAAGCAACAAGTGGGGAAGTGCAAGCTGGAATGCTCACTATTGGCTGGATTCGGAACTTTGGACACTGCTATCAACTGGTAAAACATTCTGTTGACTCTTTGAACTGAGAAGAAAAGAGCAAATCAATTTTGCATCATGCCTGCATGAGTATAATAAAGAATGGAGTAAATATGTATGTGCTATACTGTGGTTTAAGTTTTGTACAAAACCTTTCTGCATCCTCAGTGCAGACCTCGAAATGCCACTCATTCTCAGTGCAGTGCACAATCATTGTCAATTCAGAAGACACAAATTTTCAGTGCTAAATACACTTGTTCTCAGCAAAGAGAACATTTAGGGCCAGATTTACTATGATTTTGCGTTGGGGTTACTTCACTTTTGTGGCACAGTCCTGATGCAAAATTATTTTAGGCTAATACAAAGTAAGCAAAACCTTACATTACTTTGCATCAGGTAGGTAATACATGGGTGGAGAGCAGATGTTCCCGTACATCCACCCATGTATTTTGATTCTAACCCAGATTTACAAAGACTTGCAAACCTTGATTTGTGCCACAATGGTGCACCTAACAGACAGGAGGTGTAATGAGGAGAAATATATTTATTTTTCCTTGTTACTTACTTGTTTCATGTTCCCTGTGTGGTGCATTCTGCAGCACACATAGAAAGAGGAATATGCCTCCAGTGATTGTTTTATGCAGGGCGGTGTCCCTTCATGACTAAAAACAATCCTGCCTTTGACACAGGCACCCTTACATTATGCTGCAACCATGTCTCTCTCTCTCTCTCTTTCATGCAGGACATTGAATCACATACACATCCACTTTTCAGAATGTTGTCATAAAAGAAAAGCAAATCTTCACAATTCATTTGTAACAACCCACCACCAGTAACATCTTAAGGATTTGTGGGGTGATGGGCAAGATATGAGCCCCCCTGTTGCAGCAACTCTGAATTTAATACCCCTTTGTGGCTCATTAAGGACCTTGTGATGCTTAAGCTTCAAAGTGTCCACCAACCGAATGGTATCAAAAGAAAGCTTGAACAAGAAGTGATAAAACCAATTCTTTTTCTGTTTGGATCTAAATTGTTTTTAGTTACATTTAATTTGGAATCTATAACCAGTTGGCTACTCCCATTTTAGGAAAAGCATGCTCATAGAGAATTATTTTTTGTTTACTGGATTAGTGCACATTACTAAAGCAAAACACATGCAAATAGCACTTGAAATTGTAGCTACTTGCTGAATATTTAAAATGATAAATATGCCACCTTCACTACTTTTCTCCTGCCTTGTTCTACCCTTTATAAGTGGACACGTCTCTGGCTAGATAGGTAACTGTGTCCCCTCTGAGTAACAGAAATAGGACGAGACATGATAAAATAAATGGGCACAGAAATAACAAGAAAGGAAAAGCAAGAGAAGTGAAGTAGAGGGAGAAGGGGGTAGAGATCATGTAGAAAGATATTCGGGCTAGCGAGACAAGTAAAGAAAGAAAGAAAGGTAAGGTAGCCAGAAAGAAAGCTAGAGAGAGGGAGAGAGAGGACACTGCAAGCACAGAAAGAGAGGTAGGTAAATATGAACGCATTTAGAGTGTGATAGAGAGGTAGAGAAAGATTAGGAGAAGGCTATGTAGCGAGAGGCAGAGGAGAACAGTACTCCAAGAGTCAAGAAAGAGAGACTGAGGTAACGTTGAAAGGGAAATGAATTAGAGTTAGGTAAAGGCAGCAAGTCGTAGATATACAAAGGGAGACATGAGGAAAACCAAAGAGAAGGGAGGTAGAGAGAAAGCAAAATGAGGTATAGAAAACAGGTGAGGTAAAAATGGTAGTGGGGAAGAGAGGAAGGTAGAGGGTTGAAGGAACAAAGGAGGAAAATGTTGTGAGTGAAAAGAAGAAGTTGTGAGATAGAATAGGAAAACATGGGGATAGTTATGAGACTGGAAAAGAGGAAGAGATGGAGAGGTAGAGAGATTTATAAAGAATGAGGTGGAGATTGGTAGTTGGAATGTAGGGGATGAGTTGAAATTGATAAGGAGGTCCTGAGAGAGCGATGTGTGTGTGTGTGTGTTACAGAGACAAAGAGTGGGAGACAGAAAGAGAGAGACTGACAGAGAGGGACTGAGAGAGACGGGTAACACGGTTGATGATAGAGAAAAAGGTAGAGTAACATAGACAGCCAGAAAGGATTACGATATTAAGAGAGGTGAAGAAAAGGGGACAGAGGTAGAATGAGACAATGAGGAGGTGGAGAGATGATCTGGGAAACTAACAATGAAGTAAATCGGGAGGTTGGGTAGTCAGAAATAAAAAGGCGATGTGAGAAACAAAGAGAAATTACATTGAGAGGTAAGGGAGAGTGGTTAGGTGGTAAAAGGATTGAGCGACGCAAAGAGAGGTAACATAGTAGAGACATGGAGAGCGAGATAGACAGGTGAAGCAAAGACAGAGATGAGGTTGTGTAAAAAAAATGTAGCTGGAAGAGACCTACATGGTGGTCATAGGGAGAAAGTGCAGTGAGGTATACATAGGGATGAAATAGAGTTGAGGTAGAGCTAGGGAACCAAAAGTGAAAGATATAGAAGTTGGAACAGAGCGTGCAAGAAAAAGGGGCAGGACCATAAAGAGATAGTTAGAAGAAGATTAAGGGCCTCATTTAAATATTGGAGGATGTGTTACTCGGTCACAAAGGTGCCAGATATCCTGTCTGCCAAAATCTAAATCCCATTATAGTCTATGAGTTTTAGATGTTGGTGGACGGGACATCCATCACTGTTATGATGGAGTAACCCATCCGCCAATATCTAAATCAGGCCCTAAATTGAGTGAGGTATATTGTGAAAGATGTGAGATAGACAAAGATAAAGCAGAATCCTGAGACAGAGAGGGAGGATGAAAATAGGTAGAGAAGTAGAGATAGAGAGAGGGGTTAAGAGAGGGGATTAAGGTAGAAGATGTGAGGTGTTATAAGGAGTGGCTTTTTACACATAAAGATTGTTTTCCAATTCCAATTTCCAAAGAGTATGAAGGTTAACACAAGTTCAGACCTGTTCACTACGAGGAAGATTTATGTTTTTTGCAGCAATACTTAGTTGTTCAAGGGAAACAAAGCAATGGAGATACATATATTTTATATTTATTAACAAGCATTGGCAAATGCATTAGGTTTCTCCTATGTGATTAACAATTTTCAAAGTGCAAAATTACCTGTATTATTTAATTTACCTGCAAAAGGAAAATTGGAAAATTATGAACTGGCAGTTATAGTTGATATAAGGTAGCACAAAAGGGTTAATATACCAAAAGCAAACAACGTTTAGTATACGGTTCACAGAATACGCCCAAACACAAAAATCAGTGAAAGAAAAGTAATAAACGAGCCACACCGAAAAGTTACTCTCCTTTCTTTATTTACAATGCTTTTAATATGTATGTGTTCAAAAGATTTTTGTGTACACCAACAAAAAAATACTATCCATTCTGTAGATTAGATGTTTTCGGAAAAAGCTGGAAGGTTGGATTGCTTTGGCCGGCGAAGGGGTCCACTTTGGAAAAATGCATAATTTTAGAAAGAACTGCAGTTACTTGTATTTGGTCATGGGAGGGATTAGCAAAATAAATATAATAATTGATTTACCTCCTAGCAAAAAGATTGGAGTATTATAAAATTTTAGGCCAGAACAAAACAATGTGTCCTCACACTGTGAAAGTGAGGAGAGCGGGGGCTTCCACAAATTGGAGGAACGGGCTGGGAAAATTCCATGCAAAATTAAAGAGAGTGTGACAAACAACCATGCACCTATTGCGAGAGGGCCTTGCGCTAATGAAGGAAAATTCTCAAACATGTGTGAAGAGCTCTGAGATTCTGCAAGAGCTGTCTAGGCCTGATGACTCATGTAGAGTCCGCATGTGCACCCTTGTTGTTGTGCGCCAGCAACATTCACAGCAAAACAAAACAAGAAAAGTGGGCATTAACGCAGAAAGTGAAAGAGGCAGCACAGTTAGCGTTCATACACCCTGCTTGCAGACTCCCTTCCATCCTAGTCTCTGCTCACAGCCCCCAGTACCCTAGCACATCAACAGCTCTGCATGCCGGCCCCCCAAGTCTGACATCTCCATGAGGCAATCAAGAGATATATGATCACAGAAGTTCTAGGGAGAGGATGTGGCATAAAGGCTAGAGCTGCCAAATTTGAAGCTGGAGAACCAGGTTTGAGTCTTGGCATTGGCTAAACATTCTGTGGATCTGGGAAAATTACTTAATCTTCCCTTCCTACCAAAATTTAAATGTGTCCATGTGCAATGTAAGCAGTTTAAAGGTCCATGCATTGCCCTTGCCACGTAACCTGGGGTTGCTCCATTGTTTTTGTGCAGGAAGGGGCACCTTCCTGCACTAAAAACAATCCTTGGAGGCATATTCGTCTTTCTATGTGTGCTGCAAAATGCAGCACGCATGGAAAGAGGAAGAAACAAGGTAATGTAGATATTTCTCCTTGTTACGCCTTTGTCAGGTAGCTGTTTGCATTAAAATACATGGAAGATGCATGGGAACATTGATGCTCCACCTATGTAACACTAACCTGATGCAAAGTAATGCAAGTCAGTGCTTTTGTGCTTCCTTGCATTACTTTGTGTTAAATAAACCATGCAAAGCCACCTAAAGGCTTAGTAAATGTCAACAATGATTTTGCATTGGGATTGCACCACAAAAGTGATACAAGCCTGACTCAAAGTCATAGTAAATCCAGTCCCGGGTTCTTACTTTCTATTTTGAGCCATATATGCGTATCTTGTAATGTCTGCCTTTCATTTTCCTCTGTATGTATTCTTTTCTACCCATTCTGCCCTCACGCAAACCTATGAGACCACTTCTCTTGCTTATCCTTCTCTCTCACCCTCTCTTGGGAGGTTTCTACATTACCCTTTCCATTCTACCTCTCACACACCTCTGGGAGAGTTATCTCCTTGTTACGTCAGCTTCACCTGCCTCCCTCATGTAGAAAGACTCTCTTGACCCTCAGTGGTTTAGCAAGTGTGTCATAGACGCTAATGCCATACCTGATTATCTCCTATTTACCGCTCAATATTTCAAGGTGAATACCATTTCTACTATTTCTGTTTTCTTAAGAGCATTACTCTTTTGTAACCTTGTCTTCTATACCCCTCCTCTCCATGCCCCCACTCTCATTGCAATGGGGCCCTAGTTACTACTTACTCTCTACTTCTAAGCCTCTCATGGAAGGACTCTCTGCGTACCGCTTGCCCCTCTTGCTACTGTCTTGTTTGTGGAAAAATCTCTCCTTGTCCTTACCTGGGGTGTCTCATCCTCATTTTAAGGACTCTCCACTTTATCAACTATGTCCACCTCACAAAACCCCCCCAAGAATGATTCTTACCCTTTTCCTTCTACCGCTCAAATTGATCTGGGATACCTTTCTCTGCAATCATAGACAATCCCTTACTTTTTAGTGGTACACTGTCACACAGCTCATATTAGCCACACTCGCACACGCCACAGGATTTTGAGCCAAGTTGTTCAAAGACTAGTCCTAAGAAGAGAGCAAACCATGAGCTGCTGTTAAAAATCGTGAGCTGAAGCACTTGCAGCTGTGCCAAAAATTGAATTTAGCTAATAATTGTTTTATTTCATGAGCCAGTGTTGACGGCTGTGGGGCAAGCAGTGCATGTGGGGCTATGGTGTGAGGATTTGATGGTGGTATAAGAAAATGCCTGGAGTGACCTTGATGTTGAGTAGGGGTTATGTCAGTGCTCTGTTTGAGCTGGCGGTTGCAGGTATGGCTTACTGGCACTCAGTTTTCGGGTCTGGTGCTTATTTTTCTTCAATAAAATTTGATCCAGAGCAAGAGAGAAACAAAAAACACAAAAGGAGGAAAGAAGGAGGAGGACAAAGACCGGAAACGAGAGTCAGGGGGCAGCAGAGATTAAAACGAACCTGCAAGAGTGCATTAAGGAGGCCAGGTGGTGTAATAAAGAGCATGAGATGGAATCAAAACTAAACAGTCTTGGTATTCGCAAACCGACCTTCGATCGCAGGCTTCTGAACAAAACATTCAGACCTTGTACTTATTTATTTATCAATTTATTGCAAATTAGGCTCTGGTTATGTCCTTTCTTTTTATTGTTGTGCTCCCCTTAAAATACACGTCCCCCCCACCTCGTCATGTAAACAGTATGGGAAATGCCCCTAGTTCCAAGATGCAAGCACCGCTCACTCACCTGGCTGCAAAGATAACATGGTGAAACAGTATCAGTATGAAAATTAGTGGAGTAAAACGCATACATGAAAGTAAAGGCAGATCTGTCTTTGCGGCTGAACTGAACCTTGTAGATTTGTCCCCTGAAAGCCTGTCATCTGAGCTCACTTTCTTGGAGTAAGAGACTTCTTTGATTTAAACAATTAGGTGATATTGAGAAGAAATTACTAGCCTGCCGTCTTTGTCAGCTCCTTGCGATATTGTTCTTTTTGCCATGCTAGGGGACCCCGTTTATATTAACATACATGGAGAGCACTTTGCCTTATATTTGACAATGAACTATCGAGAAAAATATTTTTACTCATAGTAATTCATGTTTGTGCTGTTGTCTCTTAGGACATGCACACTTTGCCTAACAGGTTTTTATAAATATTTCTTATACGCTGTTACGTTCCTTTAATATGTTAGTTGTATACTGTAAAGAAATGGCTCCCTGTTGCAGTTACCCCCCACTTTTTGCCTGATACTGATGCTGACTTGACTGAGAAGTGTGCTGGGACCCTGCTAACCAGGCCCCAGCACCAGTGTTCCTTCACCTAAAATGTACCATTGTATCCACAATTGGCACACCCTGGCATTCAGATAAGTCCCTTGTAACTGGTACTTCTAGTACCAAGGGCCCTGATGCCAAGGAAGGTCTCTAAGGGCTGCAGCATGTCTTATGCCACCCTAGAGACCCCTCACTCAGCACAGACACACTGCTTACAAGCCTGTGTGTGCTAGTGAGAACAAAATGAGTAAGTCGACATGGCACTCCCCTCAGGGTGCCATGCCAGCCTCTCACTGCCTATGCAGTATAGGTAAGACACCCCTCTAGCAGGCCTTACAGCCCTAAGGCAGGGTGCACTATACCATAGGTGAGGGTACCAGTGCATGAGCACTGTGCCCCTACAGTGTCTAAACAAAACCTTAGACATTGTAAGTGCAGGGTAGCCATAAGAGTATATGGTCTGGGAGTTTGTCAAACACGAACTCCACAGCACCATAAGGGCTACACTGAAAACTGGGAAGTTTGGTATCAAACTTCTCAGCACAATAAATGCACACTGATGCCAGTGTACATTTTATTGTAAAATACACCACAGAGGGCACCTTAGAGGTGCCCCCTGAAACTTAACCAACTAGCTGTGTAGGCTGACTGGTTCCAGCAGCCTGCCACACTAGAGACATGTTGCTGGCCCCATGGGGAGAGTGCCTTTGTCACTCTGAGGCCAGTAACAAAGCCTGCACTGGGTGGAGATGCTAACACCTCCCCCAGGCAGGAGCTGTGACACCTGGCGGTGAGCCTCAAAGGCTCACCCCTTTGTCACAGCCCAGCAGGGCACTCCAGCTTAGTGGAGTTGCCCGCCCCCTCCGGCCACGGCCCCCACTTTTGGCGGCAAGGCTGGAGGGAACAAAGAAAGCAACAAGGAGGAGTCACTGGCCAGTCAGGACAGCCCCTAAGGTGTCCTGAGCTGAAGTGACTCTAACTTTTAGAAATCCTCCATCTTGCAGATGGAGGATTCCCCCAATAGGGTTAGGATTGTGACCCCCTCCCCTTGGGAGGAGGCACAAAGAGGGTGTACCCACCCTCAGGGCTAGTAGCCATTGGCTACTAACCCCCCAGACCTAAACACGCCCTTAAATTTAGTATTTAAGGGCTACCCTGAACCCTAGAACATTAGATTCCTGCAACTACAAGAAGAAGGACTGCCTAGCTGAAAAACCCCTGCAGAGGAAGACCAGAAGACGACAACTGCCTTGGCTCCAGAAACTCACCGGCCTGTCTCCTGCCTTCCAAAGATCCTGCTCCAGCGACGCCTTCCGAAGGGACCAGCGACCTCGACATCCTCTGAGGACTGCCCCTGCTTCGAAAAGACAAGAAACTCCCGAGGACAGCGGACCTGCTCCAAGAAAAGCTGCAACTTTGTTTCCAGCAGCTTTAAAGAACCCTGCAAGCTCCCCGCAAGAAGCGTGAGACTTGCAACACTGCACCCGGCGACCCCGACTCGGCTGGTGGAGATCCGACGCCTCAGGAGGGACCCCAGGACTACTCGGATACTGTGAGTACCAAAACCTGTCCCCCCTGAGCCCCCACAGCGCCGCCTGCAGAGGGAATCCCGAGGCTTCCCCTGACCGCGACTCTTTGAATCCTAAGTCCCGACACCTGGGAGAGACCCTGCACCCGCAGCCCCCAGGACCTGAAGGACCGGACTTTCACTGGAGAAGCGACCCCCAGGAGTCCCTCTCCCTCGCCCAAGTGGAGGTTTCCCCGAGGAATCCCCCTCTTGCCTGCCTGCAGCGCTGAAGAGATCCCGAGATCTCTCATAGACTAACATTGCGAACCCGACGCTTGTTTCTACACTGCACCCGGCCGCCCCCGCGCTGCTGAGGGTGAAATTTCTGTGTGGACTTGTGTCCCCCCCGGTGCCCTACAAAACCCCCCTGGTCTGTCCTCCGAAGACGCAGGTACTTACCTGCAAGCAGACCGGAACCGGGGCACCCCCTTCTCTCCATTCTAGCCTATGTGTTTTGGGCACCACTTTGAACTCTGCACCTGACCGGCCCTGAGCTGCTGGTGTGGTGACTTTGGGGTTGCTCCGAACCCCCAACGGTGGGCTACCTTGGACCAAGAACTGAACCCTGTAAGTGTCTTACTTACCTGGTAAAACTAACAAATACTTACCTCCCCTAGGAACTGTGAAAATTGCACTGTGTCCACTTTTAAAACAGCTATTTGTGAATAACTTGAAAAGTATACATGCAATTTTGATGATCCGAAGTTCCTAAAGTACTTACCTGCAATACCTTTCGAATGAGCTATTACATGTAGAATTTGAACGTGTGGTTCTTAAAATAAACTAAGAAAAGATATTTTTCTATATAAAAACCTATTGGCTGGATTTGTCTCTGAGTGTGTGTACCTCATTTATTGTCTATGTGTATGTACAACAAATGCTTAACACTACTCCTTGGATAAGCCTACTGCTCGACCACACTACCACAAAATAGAGCATTAGTATTATCTCTTTTTACCACTATTTTACCTCTAAGGGGAACCCTTGGACTCTGTGCATGCTATTCCTTACTTTGAAATAGCACATACAGAGCCAACTTCCTACATTGGTGGATCAGCGGTGGGGTACAAGACTTTGCATTTGCTGGACTACTCAGCCAATACCTGATCACACGACAAATTCCAAAATTGTCATTAGAAATTGATTTTTGCAATTTGAAAAGTTTTCTAAATTCCTAAAAGACCTGCTAGGGCCTGGTGTTAGATCCTGTTTAGCATTTCTTTTAGAGTTTAAAAGTTTGTAAAAGTTTGAATTAGATTCTAGAACCAGTTGTAGATTCTTAAAAAGTATTCCAACTTTTAGAAGCAAAATGTCTAGCACAGATGTGACTGTGGTGGAACTCGACACCACACCTTACCTCCATCTTAAGATGAGGGAGCTAAGGTCACTCTGTAAAATAAAGAAAATAACAATGGGCCCCAAACCTACCAAAATACAGCTCCAGGAGCTTTTGGCAGAGTTTGAAAAGGCCAACCCCTCTGAGGGTGGCAACTCAGAGGAAGAGGATAGTGACCAGGAGGAAAATTCCCCCCTACCAGTCCTATCTAGGGAGAACAGGGTCCCTCAAACCCTGACTCCAAAAATAATAGTCAGAGATGCTGGTTCCCTCACAGGAGAGACCAACACCTCTGAAATCACTGAGGATAACTCCAGTGAAGATGACCCCCTGTTAGCCAGGATGGTCAAAAGATTGGCTTTGGAAAAGCAGCTCCTAGCCATAGAAAGGGAAAGAAAAGAGATGGGCCTAGGTCCCATCGATGGTGGCAGCAACTTAAATAGGGTCAGAGATTCTCCTGACATCCTAAAAATCCCCAAAGGGATTGTAACAAAATATGAAGATGGTGATGACATCACCAAATGGTTCACAGCTTTTGAGAGGGCTTGTGTAACCAGAAAAGTAAACAGATCTCACTGGGGTGCTCTCCTTTGGGAAATGTTCACTGGAAAGTGTAGGGATAGACTCCTCACACTCTCTGGAAAAGATGCAGAATCTTATGACCTCATGAAGGGTACCCTGATTGAGGGCTTTGGATTCTCCACTGAGGAGTATAGAATTAGATTCAGGGGGGCTCAAAAATCCTCGAGCCAGACCTGGGTTGATTTTGTAGACTACTCAGTGAAAACACTAGATGGTTGGTTAACTGGAAATGAAGTGTGTGACTATGTTGGGCTTTATAATTTGTTTATGAAAGAACACATCTTAAGTAACTGCTTCAATGAAAAGTTGCATCAGTATCTGGTAGACCTAGGTCCAATTTCTCCCCAAGAATTGGGAAAGAAGGCAGACCACTGGGTCAAGACTAGGGTAACCAAAACTTCCACTGGGGGTGACCAAAAGAAAGGGGTTACAAAAACTCCCCAGGAGAAAGTGGGTAACACTAGAAACAAAGAAACAGAGTCCTCTGTAGGCCCCCAAAAACCAGAACAGGTGGGTGGGCCCCAAGACACAACCCAAAACAAAGGTGGGTACCAGGGTAAGAACTGGGATGCCACTAAGGCATGGTGCCACAACTGTAAACAGTCTGGGCACCACACCAAGGACACTTCTTGTCCCAAAAACAAACCCCAGAACAAAATTCCAGGGGTAACCAGTGTAGCCATGGGAGATGACTCCTCAGATGAGGAGGTCTTCCTAGCCTTCAACTGGAAACAGGGCCCAACAGGTGAGTTGGAGATTCCAGAGGGAAGTAGACACTTCCACCACCTACTGGTGAATGGAATCCCAACCACTGCCCTGAGAGACACTTGTGCCAGTCACACTATTGTGCATGACAGGCTGGTGCTCTCAAACCAGTACATCCCAGGTGAGACTGCCAGGGTAAGAGTTAGCCTAGACAGGGTCACTAAGAGGCCTGTGGCTTTAGTGCCCATAGAAGTGGGTGGCACTCTTAGCTGGAGAAGGGTAGTAGTCAGTACAGACCTCCCCCTTGATTGTCTCCTTGGAAATGACTACCCAGAGGTTAGTCAGAGCCCAAGAGAGAAACTGGTCCAGTGCCAGTCCTCTCCCAAGGATTCTGGAAGTCCTGCCTCTGCAGTAAATGCAAGCAGGCCCCAGAAGAAGAAGAAACGAAAACAGAGTAGGAAGGGTGGACAACCTTTAGCCAAGGTTACAGCAAGCCAAGGAGATTTTGCTCCAGTAGGGGAGAACTCCAAAAATGGCCCTGATAAAGTCCAACCTGACCCACAAGAAGTCCTGGCTAGTCAGGCAACTGTTAAACCTGAGTGGGTGGCTCCTCAGCTAACAGAAGAAAGAGTGGAAGAAGGGTGTTTACTACCAGATGTGGTAACCCCCCACTCTAATACAGCAGACAGGCAACCTGAACCCAAAGAAGCCTGTAACTTAGCCCCTTCCATTTTAGGTGAAGAGCTAAAGGTGTGGTTCTGGGCACTGACAGCTGTCAGTGGCCTCTGCTGGGTGTTAGCCTTTATGGCTGCACTATCCTTAGCATGGTGGTCTGACCCCATGCCAAATAGCAAGTTAGGCCCCCTGACCCTATTGGTCATGGTGGGGTTACTCCAGCTCTGGGTAACCTCTCTGGGTAAGCTAGGGGTAACCCTGGCCAAGATAAGGTTAGCAGAGGTGGATACCTCTAAGACCAAAATAGAAAGAATGGGTGGAGACATTGAAGAGGCAGACAAGAGGCAATTCAGACTAGGTCCTATCACTGTGGAAGTGGGTCAGTTCCCCAAAGGGAATGACCTGAACAGAAGGATGTAAGGCAGAGTAGGCCCTGCAACTAACCAGCCTATTTCTCCTACTCTTCCTCGCCTGACAGACTAGGAAGACTCTCCCAGCTTGGGCTGAGTCTCCTGGCCTGTAGGCTGGGGGGGGCTTGTGTAAAGAAATGGCTCCCTGTTGCAGTTACCCCCCACTTTTTGCCTGATACTGATGCTGACTTGACTGAGAAGTGTGCTGGGACCCTGCTAACCAGGCCCCAGCACCAGTGTTCCTTCACCTAAAATGTACCATTGTATCCACAATTGGCACACCCTGGCATTCAGATAAGTCCCTTGTAACTGGTACTTCTAGTACCAAGGGCCCTGATGCCAAGGAAGGTCTCTAAGGGCTGCAGCATGTCTTATGCCACCCTAGAGACCCCTCACTCAGCACAGACACACTGCTTACAAGCCTGTGTGTGCTAGTGAGAACAAAATGAGTAAGTCGACATGGCACTCCCCTCAGGGTGCCATGCCAGCCTCTCACTGCCTATGCAGTATAGGTAAGACACCCCTCTAGCAGGCCTTACAGCCCTAAGGCAGGGTGCACTATACCATAGGTGAGGGTACCAGTGCATGAGCACTGTGCCCCTACAGTGTCTAAACAAAACCTTAGACATTGTAAGTGCAGGGTAGCCATAAGAGTATATGGTCTGGGAGTTTGTCAAACACGAACTCCACAGCACCATAAGGGCTACACTGAAAACTGGGAAGTTTGGTATCAAACTTCTCAGCACAATAAATGCACACTGATGCCAGTGTACATTTTATTGTAAAATACACCACAGAGGGCACCTTAGAGGTGCCCCCTGAAACTTAACCAACTAGCTGTGTAGGCTGACTGGTTCCAGCAGCCTGCCACACTAGAGACATGTTGCTGGCCCCATGGGGAGAGTGCCTTTGTCACTCTGAGGCCAGTAACAAAGCCTGCACTGGGTGGAGATGCTAACACCTCCCCCAGGCAGGAGCTGTGACACCTGGCGGTGAGCCTCAAAGGCTCACCCCTTTGTCACAGCCCAGCAGGGCACTCCAGCTTAGTGGAGTTGCCCGCCCCCTCCGGCCACGGCCCCCACTTTTGGCGGCAAGGCTGGAGGGAACAAAGAAAGCAACAAGGAGGAGTCACTGGCCAGTCAGGACAGCCCCTAAGGTGTCCTGAGCTGAAGTGACTCTAACTTTTAGAAATCCTCCATCTTGCAGATGGAGGATTCCCCCAATAGGGTTAGGATTGTGACCCCCTCCCCTTGGGAGGAGGCACAAAGAGGGTGTACCCACCCTCAGGGCTAGTAGCCATTGGCTACTAACCCCCCAGACCTAAACACGCCCTTAAATTTAGTATTTAAGGGCTACCCTGAACCCTAGAACATTAGATTCCTGCAACTACAAGAAGAAGGACTGCCTAGCTGAAAAACCCCTGCAGAGGAAGACCAGAAGACGACAACTGCCTTGGCTCCAGAAACTCACCGGCCTGTCTCCTGCCTTCCAAAGATCCTGCTCCAGCGACGCCTTCCGAAGGGACCAGCGACCTCGACATCCTCTGAGGACTGCCCCTGCTTCGAAAAGACAAGAAACTCCCGAGGACAGCGGACCTGCTCCAAGAAAAGCTGCAACTTTGTTTCCAGCAGCTTTAAAGAACCCTGCAAGCTCCCCGCAAGAAGCGTGAGACTTGCAACACTGCACCCGGCGACCCCGACTCGGCTGGTGGAGATCCGACGCCTCAGGAGGGACCCCAGGACTACTCGGATACTGTGAGTACCAAAACCTGTCCCCCCTGAGCCCCCACAGCGCCGCCTGCAGAGGGAATCCCGAGGCTTCCCCTGACCGCGACTCTTTGAATCCTAAGTCCCGACACCTGGGAGAGACCCTGCACCCGCAGCCCCCAGGACCTGAAGGACCGGACTTTCACTGGAGAAGCGACCCCCAGGAGTCCCTCTCCCTCGCCCAAGTGGAGGTTTCCCCGAGGAATCCCCCCCTTGCCTGCCTGCAGCGCTGAAGAGATCCCGAGATCTCTCATAGACTAACATTGCGAACCCGACGCTTGTTTCTACACTGCACCCGGCCGCCCCCGCGCTGCTGAGGGTGAAATTTCTGTGTGGACTTGTGTCCCCCCCGGTGCCCTACAAAACCCCCCTGGTCTGTCCTCCGAAGACGCAGGTACTTACCTGCAAGCAGACCGGAACCGGGGCACCCCCTTCTCTCCATTCTAGCCTATGTGTTTTGGGCACCACTTTGAACTCTGCACCTGACCGGCCCTGAGCTGCTGGTGTGGTGACTTTGGGGTTGCTCCGAACCCCCAACGGTGGGCTACCTTGGACCAAGAACTGAACCCTGTAAGTGTCTTACTTACCTGGTAAAACTAACAAATACTTACCTCCCCTAGGAACTGTGAAAATTGCACTGTGTCCACTTTTAAAACAGCTATTTGTGAATAACTTGAAAAGTATACATGCAATTTTGATGATCCGAAGTTCCTAAAGTACTTACCTGCAATACCTTTCGAATGAGCTATTACATGTAGAATTTGAACCTGTGGTTCTTAAAATAAACTAAGAAAAGATATTTTTCTATATAAAAACCTATTGGCTGGATTTGTCTCTGAGTGTGTGTACCTCATTTATTGTCTATGTGTATGTACAACAAATGCTTAACACTACTCCTTGGATAAGCCTACTGCTCGACCACACTACCACAAAATAGAGCATTAGTATTATCTCTTTTTACCACTATTTTACCTCTAAGGGGAACCCTTGGACTCTGTGCATGCTATTCCTTACTTTGAAATAGCACATACAGAGCCAACTTCCTACATATACTTTATAATTTGAACATGGCGTACTTGTTACCATTGAAAGCCTCTTTGCAGAATGCATTGTACGTTGAAACAAAACTAAACATTTTCTGGAGAGAATATGGACTGCTCCCAGTTAAATTTTAGATCGTGAAATCAACAACCACATCATATTTAACCATTTGATCCAATTGCATAATGATGATTAATCATATCACCTTAAATGCACTTATTTTTCCTTAAATGCCACCATTCAGAACACAAAGAGGTGATCTTGTTCATTGCAGGTTAAAAAAATCCCCCACATATATGGCTAAGAGACCATAGTGTTAATACTTGCAAAATATATGGGACAATTGTACATTAAAGAGAAGGGGCATCAAACATATATTTGTATTTAGAAAGTGTGAACCTAGCTAGGAAACAATGGAGTATTGTACATTATGTGGCCCGGATTGGGGTCGATCTACTAGTCCGCGTACATCAACTAGGGAATACACAAATATATATCACACATTTAGGTACAGGAAGATTAAATGACTTGCATAGACGCAGGTGATATTTAGCCAAGCAATACATCCAGGATTTGAACCTATATCCCCAGAATCCAAAGTAAGCAACCTACCCACTAGGCTGCATCTTCTCACTTTGAGTGCCTTTATAATGCCATGGAATTTTGTGGTAACTTGCAATATCTGTTTTAATGTTCAATGAGGGCACAATATTCCATGAGAGCTCACAGGTTGTCCTTTGCAAGTTATAAGAAGTTCATTGATGCTTTTTTATTCAAAGATTACATTCGCAAAAAATATTTGCAACTTTTTGCAATCTGATTTAGTGAGCCAACCTATGTACTAACAGGTTGGTTCATACAATACCAAATTGCAGGGAGTCATAAAACGACTAGCAAAATTAATAATTGTCAGGCAGGTCTCAGTTTGTGACCCCCTATTACTGGCTGTAAACGCAGGGAAGGAGGCCGTTTGTTTTTTCAAACAGAAAACTTTTTTTTAAAGGTAACCTGAGGCCAGTGCTAGTTAAGGGGAAGATGTTCCACAATGTCTCCTTTGCGTGTCAGTTTCTGCCCCCTGTCAGGGGTAGGTAGGTGATCAGTGGTTTCTTTTTGCAGCAACAAACCCTGTGCATCACAGGGCGTGTAATTGCAAAATGGCTTTGTACATGAGGCCCAGAGTTTTGAAATTTGATTTGCTTTGTAGGGCTTGTAATTTTGTTCTTACAAATGGATGCCAGTAAGCCACATAATGCAAAAAGAAGTGGATTGAACTTGGTCCTGACTTAGGATAATTACTCTACAGTAAACAGAGTGAGAGAGAGGGAGATATCACACTTTTAGAACAGTTGTTATGAGAAACCCACTTCCAATTGTGGGTGTGTGGATGGATGGTAGGAAATTAGCAGAAAACGTGTCTGAAAGCATACTCTTCATTCTTTTAAACAAAAACCTACCTGTGGCCATACTTGATTCTGTGGTGTTGCAATCTAGGATCTCTCCGACTGGTGGATGCACATCAAGGAATATGGCTGCCCCAGATGGAAAGAAGTAGCATGTTCATAAATGTTGAGGAGGGTGAGGTGTGGGAAAGAGGGGAGGGGAGAAAGGTTGGGGCAAGGAGGGACTTTGCACCTCAGCCACCATTAATGGGCTCTTGCCTTTGGCTTAATAATGCAATCAGCACCTGTAAGAATGTATTCCTGTTAACTGTGTTTTTATATGGAGACTGTTCTCCAGGGGCTATCTCTCCAACTGATGGCTATCTGCAGATTACAAGATTATCACTATGGATGGCTCCCATCCTGCAGGTATGACAAGTAAGTGCAAGAGAATGGAAGAGGAGTAGAGAGCGAGTGAGAATAGCAGAAAGGATCAGAAATTCATATTAAAAATATCAAGAGAGAAATATCAGAATTAAATATCATGACACATAAATATCATGATGCACAAAGATCGTTGACAAGAATATAGTTTTTTATGTAAGTAAAATTGTTTTAAATAATATTGATATTTTGAATATCATTTTACTAATATATTGGTATAAGTGGTTGTCAGAAAAAACAGTGAACCCAAATTAATCTTTTGTTTCTCAATGTTTACCAATAAATAAGTTCTATGTTTCATAAGATGAGCTTAATGTTCCAGATGGTGAAATTTAGGAATGAGGAAATATCAATGAAGCTATAGGAGAGTATTGGCTCAAGCAGGTTGCATGTACGCTTAAAGAAGGGGAATATATAATATGTAGTTTCTGTGTAACAGGCAAAAGAGAAAGGAGAGAGAAAGCTTTTTCGAGGTGTGCACATAAAGGATAAAAGTCTAACTTATCTAATTTCCAGTATGTGGAATGGTTTCATACAAAGGCTCTGTGAAATTTATAAAAAGTGGGAGAATTTACCCCGTCATCAGATTTTTAACATCCTTGACACCGGTTCATAATTGAGCGAGCGGCAATGCTGTGGTGCGTAGGGTGCACCAGCACCGGTCACGCTTTTTCACTCTCTGCAGCGTAGACAGTGAAAAGCGTGACGGGCCTGGACATGGAGGCCTATGAACTGCCCATCCTGTCTCTGGCAGCCTTTACATGGTGGGGCTATGGCCAATTAATCCCCAGCAGAGAAAGGACTCGTTATCCCCAGGGCAGCACTGCTTGCAGTGCTGCCCTGGTGGATTAGTACCGCCAGCGCAGCCAGACCAATGACAAGTCATGATCTGGTGGCGCTGGCAGTCCGACCGTGACCCTTACAGTTTCAAGACCCCCAGGGTTGCAATGACACCCATAGTGTCTTGAACAGACTGGGTGAACCACATACCCAGGTATATATTCTTGGTTGTGTTCCAAGAGAAATTAGTAGATAGAAAATCATGCTAAAAAGTGAATTTATTAAAGGGTAAGATTTCACATTTATCAGAATTTCTTTCACATCCAGAGACAGAAGAATAAAAATGGACCTTGGTTAGGAAAGTTGGAATTGATGATTGGAGTTGTGACAGAAATAAAATAATATCATCAGCATAGACTGACATTTTCAAATGCTGATTATTATGATGAAATCCATGAAAGTGTTGGTTCTGTCTGAGTTTAGAAAGAAAAATAAAGGGTGTTTCCTGGCCATAAAATTGGTTTCTTCGCCTGAAATATAGAGAGATATCTTTAAGTAAATCTGTGCATTTCAAAATATAGATGATGACTCCTCTAGGTTATTTTGATGGAGATGCAGTGCTAGGTTGGTGACCCAATTTGTGTGCCCTCTGTATAGTAAGAGCAGTCCTCTTTGGTATATGTAAAAACATTAGGTAGAAAAGATTTAAAGAAGAGGATTGGATTTGGACCTTCAGTGCTTTCATATATACCATAAATGCGTAGATCATTTCTTCTGTTTCCATTTTCTAGATCTTCAACCGGTCTTTGAAGACTGGATATTTACATTTAAAGACATTCCACTTTAAGAGTGGTATCGACACAATTTGAAATCTATTGCTGCATGTCTGTAATTCTGTCATTCATTCATGTATTCATTCATTCATAACTACTTGTCATTTATTCCAGCAACCTTGAGTCTGTCGCCTCAATGCATGGCTGTAAAGTGTGAATATCTTTCAGCAAAAGTTCCACAAAGATAAGAGGATGCAACTTTGTTGGAGATGGAGCATCCTTTTTTAGTCTTTTTATTGAGAATTTATTTGAAAGAGCAATATTTGTGGAGATAATAGATGAAGAAGTCTCTCCTTTTGTGGGCAGATGTGTTGCCTTCCATCATTAGGTTCGGTAAACCTGAGGGAGTACCTTTAGTTTTAGTGAAAGTGTGAATGGATCTTTTAAAGATGAAAGTACGTTTTTTAATTCTACAATATTTCTAAAATAATTGTATCTGCTCAAGTATGGCAGGTGTGGGGCGAATTGTTAAAAAACACTGCTAAAGAGTATGTGTATTCTGTGAGCTTTTAAGGAGTTCCAGATATTGAGCAGTCAAACGAGAGAATGTATGTGGGTGAAAAGGTAATGGGGGAATAATTATGTCAGTTCTGCAAATAGGTTTCATAAAGTGGTGTAAAATGGTGATGATAGATGCCTCATATCCTAAATCATGACTTTACTCATTATGAATTATGACAACAATTGGAGGAGTAACAGTATTCTGGTGTCCTCAAGTATTCAAAAGTAAGAAATGTAAATATGAAATAAAATGGTGGCCAGTCTGGAAATGCGGTGCACTGTGTTTCACAATGTTACTTACACATTGCAAAGTAAGCAAGAAAAACAGAAAAAGTAGAGGACTCGTGTAAGAAATTGAGTTGTTGGTTGACTGGGGTGCGAGCCATAGTCAAGCAGCAACCACAATCCTTGTCAGGGTAAGGCACAAGCTTACCTCAAATTAACCTGTGCTCAAACCCCTGGTAGCTTGGCACAAAGCAATCAGGCTTAACTTAGAGGCAATGTGTAAAGTATGTGTGCAACACTTCAAAGAGTAAAATAGTGAGAACACACTACAAAGCATTAGGAAAATAGCGTGATTTTTAATAAATAAAACAAGGCCAAAATGACAAAAAAAACAATTAGTAGAACTGGAGACGATACATTTTAAAACAAAATTGAGAAAATAGTGCCAAAAGGCATAAAGTGCCAGCTGTGGATGCCTGATTGCACCGGACAGGGACAAAGTCTCAAGTTCAGGCAAACTGCAATGGAATGTGAGCAGGTTACAGGACCCAGTTAGGCCCACTAAACTGAGTACCTGAAATCCTGGTTTGCACAACGTTGCATGGATCGCGTTGAAGATGCATTGCACGTCCAGGGTTATGTATTGGTTCCAGGATTGCAGGAAGGCTGCAGTGTGAGGTCCTATTATGTGGCCATCAAGAATGCCATTAATGGGGCTTGCGATGCAAAGTCCGGCATCAAGGATGCGTTGGTTCTGCTTGGGGTTTGCCGCTGCATCTACAGAGGTTGGCAGAGTACCTTATGCCCACTTCCATGAGTCCAGGACTGGGGTGACACGACTTGGCAGGGTAGACTCACAGATAGCAAAGCTCAGGTGGTTGTCGGAAGCCTGTTTTGTCCCTGATGCTTCATTTGAGGAGGCCCGCTAATAGCCCTTGAAGTCCTTCTGTGTTCAAGAGATGCAGGTCCAGTCCTTCTCACCCAGGCAAGAGGGCAGCCATCAGCAGCTCAGTATAGCAAAGCAGGAGTCCAGCAAAGAGCCGTTCAGCAGAGTGGCAGTGCTTCAGCAGCACAGCAGTCCTTCGTTCTGGCAGAGTATTCACAGGCTCAGAAGTGTACTGAAGAGTAGGTGTCTGAAGTCCATTATTTATGCCCAGTTGTGCCTTTAAAGTGGGGAAGACGCTTCTAGAGGTTTCTCTTTGAAGTTCCTGTTCAGACCCTAATCTAAGTACAAGGATTATGCAGCCCTTTGTGTGGAGGCAGGACAAAGCCTATTCATGTGGAGGTGTGGCTGTGCCCAGCTCCTCCCTCCCATCTTGCCAGTGATGGCCCATCTAGGCACAGCTAAGATCCCTATTGTGTGTAGCTGTCTAGGAGGAATACACAAAGCTCAACTGGAAGTTACACCCATCCTTGTGACCAGACAGACTGCAGGCATTAAGCCCTCATTCTAACACTGGCGGGCGGCGGTTGCCGCCCGCCAGGCGGGAAGCGCCATTTGGACGCCACGCGGCCAAAATACCGCTTCCTGCATTCCGACCTTCCCGCTGGGCCGGCGGGCGCTAACAACGTTGTTAGCGCCCGCCGGCCCAGCGGGAAGGGGGCCTGCAACATTGAAGCCGTCTCTGAATGGAGCCGGCGGTGTTGCAGGTGTGCGACGGGTGCAGTTGCACCCGTCGCGCTTTTCACTGTCTGCTAGGCAGACAGTGAAAAGCAGGCTGGGGCCCTGTTAGGGGGCCCCCGCACTGCCCATGCTAGAAAAGGAGCCTGTCCCGCTACCTCAAGTAGTACAATTGAAGGGAGATGGTGCACATCATGGAGTTTCCTAGCAGTTAACCAGTGGCATGGGCAGTGCAGGGGCCCCCAGGGGCCCCATGACACCCGTTCCCGACAGCCTCTTCCTGGCGGTGTAAACCGCCAGAAACAGGCTGGCGGGAAGGGGGTCGGAATCCCCAGGGCAGTGCTGCTTGCAGCGCTGCCCTGGCGGATTCGCCCAGCCGGGGCAAAAACGGTCGGAATGGGCAGGGAAGCACCGCCAGCCTGTTGGCGGTGCTTCCGTCATTTTAGCCCTGGCGGTCTCGGACCGCCAGGGTTAGAATGACCCCCTAAATGGCTATTGAAAGAAAACATTGTCAGTGTCATTTTCAGAATTACAAAATAAAATATGACTTCACTATAATTTAGGGTTTAAATTGTTATTTCAGAGACACAAAACATTAGCTGATCATCCCTTTCTATTTAGAAATTACACTTATGAAATCTAATGAGGAAACTTCAATTTTGTCACGCACTCACCTGGTTCTAACCACAGAGACAATGCAGGACCGCCAATTCCACCCTAGGCAGAGAATGAAATCAGGTCAAATCAACCCTAATCCACCCACTGCCTCCAAGTGCAAGGAGAGATGGGATGAAAAAAGAAAAGCTAAACATGCATCGCTGGGTTTGCTCTGGTGCCTTGCAACACTGCCTGGTACGGTCTGAACTCTCTGGACCTAGTTAGTGTTGATGCAGGTGCATAGCACTAGAAACAACAAGAAACATTGCTTACCAACAGATCTCAGCTCATAAAGTCTTATCATTTTTTACAAACAATGTACACTTACAGGCTTCATCATAAATGTTGTATTAGAGAGTAAGAACAATTTCACAAAATAAACTGAAGTTACCTGTCACTCCTAAGAAAGCTACAACATACAAAGTTCCGATCAAAACTCGAATGTAAATTTGTGTGCTTGAAGCTTCTCCAAATACTCGATACAACTACTCAAGGTATACTGTAGGAAAAACCTTCAATTCAGGTACAATAAAGTTCAGAGTGCTCCTAAGTAAAGAGTCCAAAGAGCTGGACCACTCTGGGTCTTAGCGAATCATAGAATGTCCAATTCCGAAAGATGAACTTGCGCCTTCGAGAAACTCAGTCTTTTTTTACTAACTTAACTAATGATTAGTGCACACTAACCTGAGGATAAACTACTTAGCCTTGTAGTAGTTCTTTAACTGGAATTCGAAGGAAGACAGGAGGCTGTGGTGCAAGAAGCCCAAAAGAAGGCAGAATTGTAGCCCATGAACGAAGACATAGGAGACATCACAGAAGACAGGATCACAGAATCAGCAGGAAGGCTTGGAAGACCAAAGCCCAAGTGACTCAGGCGGAGAGTGCAGGGAAAATTCTTGCGCAGGACTGCAACGAGGACCAGCTGGGGTATTTATGATTGAAGGGAGCAACGGTTCAAGAAAGGCATGTATCTCACGTGTCAGAGTGGAAAGATTCAAGGAAGCCTGGGGAAGAGCATGTGTCACAAAAAAACGGTTATGACCCCTTACAGGTGGCAGGTGCAAGTGGCAGTTGTAAACAATTGACCACGATTAACGGAACCCAATAGCATTATGTTAAAAGCCACCAGGTCAGGGCTAATACCATTAATTGCCCAGGAAACACATGGTACTTCTTGCAGGTGCAAGACTAAACTAGCAACAGTACAAGAGGTTCAAGGCTTCAAGAGCTCTGGAAGGGGGACCATGGATTTCACAGGACAGAGAGGTGCCACAGCAGAAGGGTTACATGAGCCCAGTGTGTAAAACCCACAGCACATAGGACACAAGAGGGGGTTGTGACAAATGCTATCCTGTGGAAGGGATGGGCCTTGCAGTAATGAAAAAAATGAAAGCATGTTTCACTAGCAGGGCATGCAAAACTTAAAGGTACATGCCCTGTTTTTAAAGGACATTGCACAATGCCCTCTGGGCTGTCGATGGACTACCCTAGTGGTGACTTAGATGTACTTAAAAGGAAGGTTTTTGTCTGGCAAAACGTTTATTTTGCCAGGTCAAAATGGGAGTTTAAAACTGCACACACAGGATCTACTATGGCAGGTCTGAGACCTATTTAAAGGGCTAACAAAAGGGGTGGTGCAATCTGTGCTGAAGGCCCACAAGTAGCATTTTGTGTACAGGTCCTAAGCACATGTGGTACCACTTTACTAGGGACCTATGAGTAAATTAAATATGACAATTGGGGAGAAACCAATATTAACATGTTTTAGAGAGGTTGCACATGCACTTTATCAAGCTTTAGCAATGGTAAAGTGTGCAGAGTCCTAATGCAAGCAAAAGCAAGATCAGAAAAAATGGAGGCGGAAGGAAGATAAAAAGTTGGGGGGAAGACCACCCTGTCGCTGACAGATCGAACACATCAAATCATGTTCAATATTTTGTTCAGTTGCCATTGTGGCAGCAATAGAAGGCACTGCAACATTTCGAAGGGAACCTCACTAGTGTAACAATAAAAAGAAATACAGAATGGCAGCTGCTCTTGAGAAAAAGGAGAACAATGCTTCAAAATGCTTCTCAAAGGTTGCAAAGGTAATAAAAAAACAACAAAGGTAGGGACTTCACATCATAGCCAAACTTGTGGTCTGTACGCATTGTAAAGGCAGTTGAAGAAACCACAGCATTTCGGGAACAAAGTTGTTGGTATGGTGGAAATGAAAACAAATAGAAAAACGGTCACCGCTTTGGGAAACAGAGTGCAATGTTTCAAAGTACTCGTAGTAGGCTATAGAATTAGGAAGGAAAAAAACACTATTCAGTGCCTTGAATCACACCCATGATGCTCCCCTGGTAGGAAAGTGATGTCAGTGGGAATAGCAGCAATAGTTTGAAGGGGTTATCGCCAGTGCCCTCAGAGTCTCAGGTGGGAACCACCATCTTCCTTAGGTGTCAAGCCACACCCCTCGCAACCAACCCACCTCCCCAGTTCCTCTTTTTCTAAACAGCACCTTTCTCAGGCAATGACAAGTCCAAAGGTCCAATGTCTGGCAATAATGAGGTCAGCTCTCTCCTTTAATGCAGGGTAAGGGCACTTTCTACTGGCAGACTGGTAGAACTTCCCAATGGCTGGTCCTGAACCTGGCAAGAAGAATTAATGGTAAATACTTTGGAGCACAAACCGTGTATGCTGGTAGAGAAATCGTGACACACTGGCAGGAAGCATCTATCCCATCATTATACTAAAACTGCAAAAATATGTTTGTATTCCAATTGTCAGACCTGAGATCGGTTTTGGGTAGTTCTTATGATTGCTTATTACAGTAATGCTGGTCTAGCCATGATTTTTGTTTTTAGATGTCAGCAAGAAAGCTAGGTGGAGCTGTGAGTCTTCTGTCAGAGGAAACCCAAACAAGTGCACAAAAGGGAGAAAAAAGTTATCTCGGTTAACTACATGTTAGTTTGTAGCATATAGCCTTCAACAATGTGAACAATTAGGTAGGGAAGAGGGTTTTTCCTAAATTTCAACTGGATCCTCAGTACCCTCTCCTACTCACCCAAAAGTCTGACATATTACAAAGGATCTCTGGAGTGCCCTGGAACAATCCTGTCTTTCTTACTGGTCTTGGGTACCCTCACTCCCCCTTATCTTAGGTACCGGTTAAATGTATACAACAAAAAATAATTCCATGGTGTCTACAGCCACAAGTGACATTCATGCTCCATACACATCCTCTATGCACAGAAGTAATGTAAACTCACAGGTCATCCACATTGCACATAGTTGGGTGAACAATCCAGTTTCGGAGGAGCTGGCAGATCAATTTCAAAAGTGCAGGAGACTCCTGTAAGTGACTGGTCCTAGCAGAGGTAGGTCAAAAGGCCAGTCTTAAAACTAAGACGGAAGCATATGGTGTGTCCCTCCAGACCGCAGAACATTACGGCAGGTGTTTTACCGAAAAGGCCTCTATGTTGCACATGCATGAATTTGTCAAGATGTAATTGAGGATATCCAGAGCTACACAGGCTCTCCATCGCAACACAGAGAAAGAGGGAATAAACTGATTAGGGAGAGTATGAGGGTAAGATAGAAGGGCAGATGGTGAGAGAATGAATTGGACAGGGTGGAAATAAAGAGGCAAGGGGTGAGAGGGAGAGGAAGAAAATGAGCGGAAATAGGTAGCCACTAATCACACAGTGATGCAACAGAAAACAAGGCAGGTTTGCAGGTGAAGGCAATTGATGTTCACTGCTTTAAAATAAGGTGGTTAGCATATGTAAATATTTTGGATTGGTTGTTGAAAACGCCTTTTGGTTTTCAACCTATTGCTCTTCTCGGCAGCCACAATGGAGGTGTAAAATAAATAAAGTAATGATATATCATTGTAGATGTCATGTTTAGATATATGCATGCCATCCCTGGGTCTGAGACTCAGTTTCATTTAGCCTGCTGGAGAGTGCTCATTATGGGTGAGCATGGTCCTCAGAAAATTTAATAAATTAACCCACCAAGCTGGTCGTACTTTTCAAAGACTAAGGGCCTGATTTCGAGTTTGAAGGACGGGTTACTCATCACAATTATGACGAATATGCCGTCCGCCGTCTTATGATTCCAATAGGATACAGTGGAGTCACAATACAGTGGAAGTGCTATCCGTCACATTTGTGGAAGAGTAATCCCACCCGCCAAACTCTAAACCAGGCTCTAAATGTCTTGCGCTAAACATTTAGAGAAAAATCCGAATTTCACAACTTTCAGTAATCTTGTATTCATCAAAGCGAGTTACATTATAGGCTCCAATTTATGTGGGAGGCTCTGAAATACACCTGCGCACCGGTGTAGTCTATAAACTACTTAAAATAGATATACATTTCTCATAACATTACTCAAGGAATGTCTCATGTTTGCACAAAATAGATCTCCAGCAATCTAAGTTGCGCGTATTAATTAGTACGTTGCCATTCCAAGGACCACAGTGGAATCTTCACATTATCATCAACTGACATATAATAACCAAAATCTTGTCCAAAAATAATGCGTACTATTAATCTATGAACTGTGTCCGACCAGACCCACAGAGCATGGCCAGCTTTCGCACTAACTTTTGTCCTAAAGCACCATAACAGCCGGATGCTCCTTAATTTTGCCCTTTATTACAATTTGATACTGCACGTCCTTGCACCCACATCAATGCCAGCCGGTGCTATAGAACATTGCCCATGTGAAGCAGCATTGCCTGTTGGTGTTCCAAAATAGCGCTGATCACTGCCACAGTAAAGAACACACAAGTCTCACAAAATAGTGCTCTTGGTGATTAACCATTGCCGCCATATATTGCATCTTATTTTCAATCCACAGTACGTTTCCTATTGGTGTGACAGACTGTTGCTCCTTAATGCCCCAGGTTTCTGTTCATCTACGTCACGGTATATCTCCGGAATTCACCTCATACCCTTGCCCGGCCCTTTCACAGAATAAAGATGCATGCAGTGAGGATGTACCCCAACACTGCAAAAACAGTACATTTCTCCTTCTTCCACGAACGTCATACAAGGGGGTGCAGAGCCCACATCCAACGCCCTACAGCCCAAGAGCATTTGGCAGCTTTGGTCCCAATAAAAAATGCTTGGCTTTGTCCAATAAACTGTATCCCCACGCAGTTCTGCGAACCCCTCTTCTTGTACAGTTGTCCATTGTTAGTTGTTGGGATCCCTGTATATAATTCACACACGTACATGCATAATCTGCCGTGGCTTTACAGCCCCCACTCCAAGAATATTGACCTAACTCTACTCCATAGCCCCCGCCCGCTGAAGCCACTATTGTGGTCACTGAACATACATTTCAAAACAAATGCCCGGACTCCTCGTACCTCCCTCTGTACATGCCTGTCACACGATCAACCTCTAGAAACTGGCCCTTTTTAGCTTGTGCCTGTGAGAACGTGCACCGGCACTCATTATCAGATTTTGGGCCACAGCAAGAGCGACGAAGGCATGGCAAAAGAAAGAAAACATCAGAGGTAGGAAACGCAGGATAAGGGGAAAATGCAGGGATGAAAAATAACCTGCAAACATGAGATAAAGACAACATCACAAAACAAAATGATAGATGGAGTATTTAAACTTTTCAAACACTCACCCCCAGTCACAGATCTGGGTTTAATCCATCGCTATTTTGCACATCATCCCAGTTCAGACCCAGCCTTATACAAATCAGTCTTGACCCTGGTCAAACACTCACCACCAGTCACAGATCTGGGTTTAATCCATTGTTATTTTGCTTGCCACATCACCCCAGTTCAGATCCAGCCATCTACAAATCAGTCTTGATCCTGGTACCTATGGGAGCAGTCCAGCCCGAATTGCCAAGCCAGGTCCTCAATGGACAGGATTCAAGCATCCTGGGACCGGTTTCAGGGTATCACCCTTAATCAGCCAGGCTAGTTTGAATCCAGTGGCACAGCAAGCAAGGGACCCACGTCTGAGTATACCCTAGCCACTTTGGGCGCACAAGGCAACATCACAAAATAAAATGATAAACGGAGTGTTGAAACTTTTCAAACACTCATCCCCAGTCACAGATCTGGAAACAGGAAGTGTTGGGTGGTCAAAAAACAAGGTCAGTGTTGAATAAAGGCAAGCTTTCAGACTCTTCCCTCTTTTCTCTCCAATTCATCCCATTAACCTCTAACTTAGGGCTCCAGCGTAGTGTGCTAATCACCCCAAAACTCTCCAGTGCCTTGTCATGGGTAGGAAGCGTTATATATATGCAATAATGTACAATTACAGTTGCAAGGCCGCCTCGTTATTCCACAACTCTGGTATTCAGCAACCTGAGCACTGGGACGCCTGTTGGCTCCTCAGAAAATCTTTAGACACAGGCACTTTATTTTGTTTTTAAGCACTAGAAACAGGGCTGACATTTATTTAATACACTTCAAGCAAGGAAGAGGGGGTTCTTTTTGAAGACTGTTTGACTTATCAAAAAGTTCCTGTTCTTGAGTAACCTTGTAGAGCCTGGTAAATATTATGTTACATGTTTTTTTTATATAAAATGCATTTTTCATTTGTGGTTAATTACATTGTACACTCAGTGGAAGATACATGTTTCTTGTAATATGGCGAACTGTTCTGCAGGCATCCCATACAAAATTAAATCCAAAGCATACATAGTCACACTAGCTGAGTTGCCATTAGAAAATACTTTGGGGCAGATTCCTCCTTGTGCCACATTAGTGTTATTCTTTTATGCTAATGTGGTCCAACGAGGACAAAATCACTGCACCAAATTTACAAAGTGGCACAATGCATGCATTACGCCACCTTGTAACCTTTTGCGCTACATTGTGCCTGCCCAATGCATAATATATGCAAAGGAGGCATTCCCCCTTTGCGGGGGGGGGCGAAAATGGCACAAAGAAATCTAAGAGATTACTTTGCGTCATTTTTTTGGCACTTTTAATGCCTGCTCAGAGCCTCAATGGGCTTTGCAGGATTATCATCAAAATGTTTTAGGCTAATCCTGCAAAGCTCCAAAGTAACGTCAAAAATGTTGACGCTAGTTCCCTAATTACTGCCATGGTGCACAGTATCTTAGATACAGCACACATATGATGATGTTAGTGGGCAATAAGTGGCACACTTTTCTTAAATCTAGCCCTATATTTGGGTGAAGAAAAGTGAGGTTTAATTTCTGGCACATTCTCAAATAGATTACTGCTATCCTTATGGACAGATCAAGGATCATAGCCATCTAGTTTACTCTGCTTATTTCTTTGATTGCTAGAACCACTTTACCACGATTCTGAGTAGAGTGGAGAATTCAGTTCTCTGCACAGACAAGAGTTTCCAAAGGCAATGGGCAGCAGGTTCAGGAGACATAGGGCCTGATTTAGAACTTGGCAAATGGAATGCTTCATCACAAACATGCCGGCCATCCTGTATTATGACTGTATTATGATCTCCACACGATATAATGGGATCGTAATGTGGCGGACAGGATTTTCGTCATGATTGTGACAGAGTAGTCCCCTCCTCCAAAATCTGAATCAGGCCCATAGCTGCTATTCACAAAACATGGCTAACAAACATGGCTGATAGCCAGGCGATTAACTTGGAAATTTCTGGTCGCTGCCTAGATGAGCTATTGTCTCAACAACCTTTGGCACTGAACCCAGGTTTTTATGAGGCCTGTCACTCCTAGATATGCCAAACGTTAAACCCAGTATAACTTGAGGTTTAGGGGTGTCGAGCAGATTCAGTGGTGTCATCATTGACTGGTAATGTGATATGAGAAAGAAGCAGAGAGTGTGAGATGGAAATTGCCATATAAGCCAACTTTCTAACTCGGAAAACACACTACTTACCTTGCTACACCATGACATTTCCCAACTAAATACCAAACATTTTAATTATCAACACAGAAATGTTTACAAAGTTATTGGTTTCATTAATGCTTACTTATCATGACCCGTGCTCTGAAGACAATCTTCTATTTTACATCCAGGTTTCTATTTCTCGATATTGCCCCATTTCATCTTCCTTCTGCTTGTTGGCCTCTCTATTGTGAGAAAGAGCAAATCACCAATCTGCCTAAACGCATGTGAAGCCAGCGTAATAATGTGTTGCTTATATAGGTCTTTTACTGAAGCACTTCACATTCACCATTTTTAGCTAGGTTAATAATGGCTAGATCGAACTTGGTATTCATTTTATCGCAACCAGAAAGATGAAAGGTATGACAACCTTGCCTCGGTCTTAGCCTGCACATAATGATTAAAGCACACATCTCTTCAGCGAGCTCTTAACTCTTCAGGGTATTTTACAAGTTTATGGGTTTGAATTATTCTCCTTTAAAGAGAGGGCCCAACTTTTGAAAATGGAAACTTCTGCAGTGCACATGGATATCTCTGAAAGAGCCCTCAGTGAGGTAAAAGTAACTAGTAAGAGAACAAGCAAGGTTGCTTTGAGATAGGAGGAGTTACCAGGGAATAGATGTGAAGCCATAAAACTAAATAGCACAGTAATAAAGGATTCAGGCCATACTGAATTGGGCTAGGTCAGTAATAAGGTAATCAGTGTGATCCTGCGAATGTGATGAGGCCAGTGATGGGGGAATACAATAGTCCCATCACTAGTATTAAAGTGAGTGTCCACTCATATGTATGAAAGTGATAATGTGTATGGAGCGAGACCTCTGAAGGGTATGATAGTGAGGTAGCTTAGAGTCAAACGCCACCAGAATTGTGTAAAATGTGACACTCATATGTCACTTGGCACAGTGTTAGGTAGTCATATGAACATTGATTTTTGATATAGACCCAAAAATCTAAACCCCTATTTTAGGCGTGTGAAGTCATAATACAAAATGGCTGGCACAAGGGCCAGTAAGTTATCATAAATGTAATATTACTCTTCCAGCAAATAATTGTGATGTTTTTTTAGCCAAGGATTTTTAAAAAATGTCACAATTTAATTGACTCATAGTACACTATGATAAGTATGTAGATAGATGGGAGATATACAGTGTGTTCCACATAACTTGCTCACCCCCTTAACTTTTGAGCGGCTAAAGATAGAAATTTCAAACAAAAATCATGGTTCATCAAAAAATGTCCAGTTTATGTTGTTACAATAAATAAATGTCTAGTTGATGTTGTTAGTATTTTAGGGGCACTTGGGCCCCATATACATGGTGTACCAGAAGTCTATAACAAAATGTTATATGACACCCTGCATATTTTTGCTGTATTTCTTGTTATAATTATAATATAAAAATGGATTCTGTAGCATTTAAACATTAAAACAATTTTTATTGAAAAAGAATGAAGATACAAATGATATTGTTATAAATGTTTATTGTCAATAGTGTTTTAAAGGGTACAGTTTGGTCAGTCATCTAAAACGTCCTCCCGTTGGCATTGTCCGTCACAAACACAGAGACTAGTTCAAGGAAATGACAATTGTTTACACTTACAAGCATTTTTAGACAATGTTTTACATCCACACTTAATAAGTTCCTTGCAGTATTTTGAAGCATCAGGCAAAAGTGACCTCAGAGGTTCACATCCAGAATCTTCTCCCTGCCACCACTGAGTTGAATCAGGTGTATCAGGATACACATTCCACCACTGAGACAACAAAGAACTTGTTAGGAAAAATAGCTCTCTTGCTGTAGTGTAAAATAGAAACATCACTTTGTGACACATTTTCTAGAGAGTGTTTAAGTTTAGTCACCATTATTGTTCAAGATTTGTTAACAGAATCTGTTTTAATGTTCTTATTGTATAATCTAATTACTAATTCTGTCATACTATGAGTGATTTGATGTTTGATAAAGTAAATACTGGTGATACTTTGGAATTTTTAAGTGTATCTTTGGGATAGTTTACAATTTCACCTAATACCATTACATAGATTATTGTCAATTTGTTGTCTTTGCTTTTTTCTTTGTTCTGTATTTGCTGAAGCAGGTTATAAAAACTAACAAGACACTTTTTTGTGGTTCTTCGCTTCGATCACTACCATATCACCACCTCTTAACTTGGCGAGTACTTTTGAGACACTTAATGCAACTGCAGCATCTCAAACACAATTACTCAATTCAAGTGTATGCATAGTTATAATCTCCTGACTCTTCATCACAGAAGAAACACGTATCTTTCAATTCACCAACTATAAATGAAGCATAGGTACACCTTGAAGTACTCTCTTGAAAACTATCTTGAACTAGTCTAGTTTTTTTTCATAACATTGCAAGTTTGGGTTTGTCAAATTTTGGACAAATGTTGGAGTTGAGATATTAATTTTTAAGGAATATCTGCAGATATAGGCGGTCATTCTGACCCTGGCGGTCATGGACCGCCAGGGCCGGGGACCGCGGGAGCACCGCCAACAGGCTGGCGGTGCTCCCAAGGGCATTCTGACTGCGGCGGTACAGCCGCGGTCAGAAACGGAAAACCGGCGGCCATGGGGATTCCGACCCCCATACCGCCAGGTATGGCCGCCAGGAACAGGATGGCGGTATGGGGTGTCGTGGGGCCCCTGCAGTGCCCATGCCAATGGCATGGGCACTGCAGGGGCCCCCATCAGAGGGCCCCACCATGATTTTCAGTGTCTGCCATGCAGACACTGAAAATCGCGACGGGTGCAACTGCACCCGTCGCACCCCTTCCACTCCGCCGGCTCCATTCGGAGCCGGCATCCTTGTGGAAGGGTGTTTCCCGCTGGGCTGGCGGGCGGCCTTCTGGCGGTCGCCCGCCAGCCCAGCGGGAAACCCAGAATACCCGCGGCGGTCTTGTGACCGCGCAGCGGTATTCTGGCGGCTCCCGCCGGCCCTGCGGATACCGCGGCCGGCGGGAGTCAGAATGACCCCCATAGTGTTCAGAAGTGTAAAGAGCTAATCAGGGCTATCTCGTCATGTTAGACCAGGTCAAATCTGAAAAGTCAGGCTGACCACAATGGAGGGCCGGCTGGATATAGGGACCGACCCTGTCATACGAAAGAAGTACCATGTGTGAAGGGTTGCATTTTCAACTATTCGATGCGAGGAGCAGAGAGGACAATACGAAGGCAATGCTCAGTTCCGATCCGTGCAGCCAGGGATGGGTTGACGTCGAGCCACGCAGTCATTGATGAAATGTCCTCAACCAGAGGTGCAGCATTAAACCCCTTTGCAATGAAGGTGAGGCGTCATCATAGAGTCATGCATCTGGCAATGCACTGGGCCTGAGGGCGATGCGTCAGTTTTGAGCTGTGCAGTTGATGTTGTGATGTCCACGTCCTCAGCAGAGATGTGTCTGTGTTCAGGAGAAATAACTGGGTTTCAATCAGCACAGTGATGGCACAGGGTAGAAACAGCTGCTGAACCCGCTTCTAAGAGCAAGAACTGGATTGATACCACATGGTAGGGTAGGACTCACAGTGACAGAGTCCAGAAGCTGTAGCAAAGGTGTGTGAAGTCTTTGATGTCCATGAGACTTCAGAACAGGAGGCAAACAAGCAAGTCCTTGGAGTCAACTTGTTTCTGATGCAGGTACATTCCTTCTCACT
Organism: Pleurodeles waltl; assembly: GCF_031143425.1. Lineage (NCBI taxonomy): Eukaryota > Metazoa > Chordata > Amphibia > Caudata > Salamandridae > Pleurodeles > Pleurodeles waltl. The sequence goes on along the minus strand of NC_090440.1, from coordinate 1,187,333,972 downwards.
CCTTGGCAGAGAGGGCAGCAGGGAAGGCACAGCAAAGCAGGAGTCCAGCAAAGTCTAGCAGGGTCCAGCAGAGTGACAGTCCTTTTCAGCAGCATAGCAGTCCTTCTTCCTGGCAGAATGTCCTCAGGGACATAAGTGTACTTATTTGTTAGGTTCTGAAGTCCAGTTCTTATAACCAGTTGTGCCTTTGAAGTGGGGGAGACTTCAAAGAGAGGCCTCTGAAGTGCTCAAAGTCCCTGCCCTTCCTCCAGACCTTTGTGAGGGCTCAGGTCCCAGTCCATTCAGGAGTAAGTGTAAGTTCCTCTCCCATCCTGCCCAGGATGAGCTATCAAAATGCAGATGGGCACTTGGCCACTCAGTCACACCTAAGCTCCTTTTGTGTGTGGCTATCCAGGGGGAATGTACAAAAGCCCAGCTATTACCCACCCAGACATGTATTCAGAGACAGGCAGAAGGCACTATATGGTTTCAAGGAAGAAAATGACAACTTTCTAAAATGGGCTTCTTCAGAATTACAATATAAAATCTGACTTTACCATAATTTGTGATTATAAATTGTGATTCCACAGACACCAAACTTGGGGGTCCCATCGCTTCTCAATTGGACATTGCACTTATAAAATGTAATAAGGCAGTCCCAATGTCAACCTAGGGGAGAGAAAGACCTTGCAGTAGTGAAAACAAATTTAAGGGTTTTTCACTACCTGGACATGTAAAACATGAATGCACATGTCCAACATTTTAAATACACTGCACCCTGCCCTTGGGGCTGTCCAGGATATACCTTAGGGATGACTTATATGTATTAAAAAGGAAGGTTTGGGCCTTGCGTGAGGGTTAACTTGCCAGGTCGATTAAAACTGCATACACAGGTTCTGCAAAGGCAGGCCTGAGCCATGTTTAAAGGGCTACTAAAGTGGGGGGCACGATCAGTGCTGCAGGCCCATCAGTAGCATTTAATTTACAGGCCCTGGGCATATGTAGTGCACTTTACTAGATGCTTATAATGAAACTTAAAAATGTCAATCATGGATAAGCCAATGGTAACTTGTTTTAGGGAGAGAGCATATGCACTTTAGCACTGGTCAGCCATGGTAAAGTAACTAGAGTCCTAAAGCAATCAGAAATGAAGTCAGTAAATAGAAGGTCAGAAGGCAAAAGCTTTGCAAGGGTTCCAGGTCTCACAAACTCCATGAAAGATAATTTCTGTATGAACTATTGGGATATTAAGCAAACAAAATACTTGCTGTTGTTTGGTACTAAAGTAATTTATAGTATTATAACACACAAGCTTGGGATTACAAAACTGTTTTAATATGGCCACCGCATACAAAAATTGATCATCTCGGATTAATTTAAAAATGTACTCATGAAACAATTTCAAACTTATTATAATGCAATATTGTGAAGTAATTAGTAAATGAGCTGCAAAGTAATAGTCCCTGTAGTTTGTTACAGCCAGTCCTTCTTCATTTTGTAAGCACAGTTTATTCATACTTATTCAAGGTTTGAGCTTGTCTCACAAAAAACTACAGATATTGCCTATTTTTTTTAAACCATTCAATGAAACAAAATAGAACATTTGTGAAAACATGCCATAAAATGTAGCATATTCATTTTAGTACTCAAAACAAACTGTATCAACTATATAAAAGGAGAGGCAGTTTCATCTTTCAGACAAAGATCAGATTTTCTGTAATACTGGGACATAATTTAAATCATGTATATGTATGACATCATAGTTCTCAGAGACCCTACTACGTAGGTATCTTATTAATTCTTTATTGGAGTTCTTTGTAATAAAATCAGGAAGTGTCTGTGAACCAGTGTTAAAAACTAGTTCCTCGTGTGTTGGTGGTAAAACAGCGCCATATTATCTGCGTATAATTTAGACGTGAATGCGCCAGAAAGCCCTGACCTTATCCAATCATCTGTCCTAAAGGCTTCAGTTAGAGGCTTAATGAACGCACAACCCTGTTTAGAACCCCAGGTATAAAAATATCTTTGGTGATTGATTTTCCCATTTAACACTAAAGATGTGTTTCTCTCTAAATAGAGCAGGGTCAGTGGAGGATCAAATTATGCATCAGGGTTGACTCAATTATCACTAGGAAAAGGCATGTTATGCGACCTAGTGCAGCACATTTTCTAATAGAATAACTTAATATTTTTTTTCAGTTTTCAAATGTTAACACTGTCCGTGCAAAGGTGTCACACTATTTGTAGCAGTTTTAAAATCCAAATACAGTAATAAGCAACTGAAGGATGAAGAACGAACCTTTGTATATAGTGCCTTCCACTGCATGGGAACACAGAGTCCTGCAAGTTAATTAATTTGTGATCAGTTTGAGCAAGAAACTATTTTTTTGTTAAGATCTGCTGATCATGCAGTAGATGATTGATTATGTGGAAAATTGAGAAAATGCATGGTTATGAAAAAAATGCCATGAGCGCAGACTTGAATAATTCCAATGGCCCTGAATATAGGTTGGTAATTGTTTTGGTAAACGGGAAGGGAAACCCCATTACATAAAGTGCTTTAAATAAAAACATACAGCTCACAAGGTTGAAAGCTATCTCTGTACCTATGAAAATTATTGCAGCTGCACTTACTTCTAACAAAAAATGGCTACTTGTGTACAGCTGATGAGCCGGGATGAAGCCGTTCTTGTTTGTATGTATCAGTTTAGTAATCACTGTGGCTACATTTGTTGCTATCAATTTTGTAAATATTTCATAATCTACATGTAAGAGAGGTGTAGTGTGATATAGAATAATGTCCCTAAAATCTTTATTTTTCTTGGTGAAACAAGTTAAAGTTCATATATCGTGCCATTCTATTGGCTACTAATTTTCCCCAGGACCTTTATATTTTGCAAAGGTTTTGACAAAATTAATTATCTCTTCTTGTTCAACAGGATGTATTAATTCTTGGGCTTCAGTTGAGGAAATAAAAGGATTTTCTAATTGATTGAAAAAGTAAGCAATCTTCATTACTGATACATTAATTTGATCTTGATTTTTTTTTTATTTGGTCATATGAACCAGTTCAATCTCTCTAGTTTCACCTGAGACAGTTTGTATCGGGGTCTCTGATTTCAATATTCTTTTTTCTTACTTCAGTAATTCAGTCAAGTAATGTCCCTGCGTATTTGCCTTCCCCATAAACTTGTTGGCATATAGTTCAAGCATTTAATAAATATCTCTCAAGCAAAAAACGTCTCAGATTATCTTCAGCAATGTCCCTTTCCTTATGATTCTGGCCATTGATGTGTTGGTTACGTTTTGATTCAGCTGCTTGGAGTACGGTATGTAAACTAGTTAACTGATAACTTTCCTTTTTCTTTAAATGTGCCCGGAAAGCAATTGGTTCAACCAAAAAGTAACTTTGCATGTTACCAAAAATTTTACTAGACAGGATGAGACGAATTAAACCGGTTACGGAAACCTATGTCTTTTACAAATGATTTTCTAACTGCCAACCAAGATCTTGATGCATTTTAAATGGGGATAGTATGCATTGCGATATCACTATGTGGTCTATAAAACAGTTGGGAATAGAGTTTACCAAGGAGCTTTGTAAAGTGTTGGAAATTAAGACACAATCTATACGGGAAGCAGCTTCAACGCACTCGTTAAAATAGGTGAATTGATTTGCTGTATTATTCGATGCATTCCATTGATTAGTTATCCCCATCTCTTTTTAATGTGTACAATGCTTTAGCAATTCATGACTGCCATTGATAATCATCTGATTTGGCTGATTGTAAAACTATTGATTGAACAAAGTTAAAATTCCCACCAATAATAGCTTGCCTAGGAATTTCTAACAAGCAAACAAAGTTATTAGGTCATGAATGAGTTTTGTGCCATCATTCAATAGTGGAAAACATAGTAGGACATAGTAGGAAACAATTGTAAATGCCAGTTGATTTATTTCTAAGGCTACTGTTATCTGCCTGCATCGCCCCAGGCACTTAAGTGACAGTTGCGATAACACTGTTGAAAATTAGAATTTCAACCCTTTTCTGTGTTGTAAAATGGGAACGAGACAAGTCTCTCTTAATAGTTGCCGGCTCGGCTTTCTCTCTAGTTGTTTTTAATATGTTTTTCCTGTATTAATACCACAGAATATTTAAAAACTGATAATGTCTTAGCGTATATTTCCTTTTTTATATATTGTTGAGGCCGGTTACATCGATAGAAAATCATTTCAGCTCAGACATGAAGGTATTCTCCCTTGATAAAGTCTGCTTTCAATCATTATTTGTTATGGGTGAACAACTCTTCATTTCGTATAGCAATCCTTTTCACTCCCTTCCTCCATCAATTTTCCTCCCTTGCCTCTGTTGAATGTGCCTTGCCTAGCCCCATTATGAAACCCACCCTTCCCAAACATAATGAATTGTTATGCCCACTTTTTCAAGAGTTGATACCCCAATACCACCCAACCTAATCCTCTAGCAAATTTTACCAACAAAATCAATATTGAATTGTTAATATCAACAAAGAGTAAAATCATTTGGATTTTTCTGAAGTTATTTAAGAAATTAATGATCTTTATCAATGTTCATGAAATACTTACATGTTCCATTAGTTTAGCTGGTTTATGGTACAGGTGCATCCTGATGCATAGGATGAATCAGGACAATTAAGGTACTGCCTGTAGTAGGCAATGAGACCTGGTGGGCCTCTGAATCATGTTGCTCTTATCCCTTTAAGGGTATGTTGCACTTAAGAAGGGGAATTTAACACCTATGATTCTAGATTCTACCAGGAAAGGGAAAAGAGGGCTTGCTTCTCCATTCTACAAAGTGAAAAGAATATTTTTCATATTCTGGGATAGTTTGAGGTGCTTTACTGTCCAGTCCAGAGGGCTTTAATCATTGGACTAAGAACAAGTGTCCAGAAATTATGTTTGCCTTTCTCCACACAAAACACAGAATGAGGAGCTATAAGTGTAACATTATTGGTCAAATGAGAACTTACTTTAAAAAACAAGAGACAGGAGGCATCTGGCAAAACAGGAAACGGTTTGTTTAATTAAGCATGGTGGCCGAGAGAGCAGTTACAGCACTTGGGCCTGAGGACTGTCTCTCGTAGTACATTGAAGCACATTTTATACTTTTCTCTGGGACATTCTTTCTCTGGTGCAAAATGTGAACAGTTGGCAAGGAGTCATAGATAAAATTTCCCGATAGGGATTGCAGGTGGGCCTCGACCTGGTATGGCCACTGTGTGGGCCAGCAAGTACGTGCCCAGTTGTCTGGCTTGAGGGACGCTTGGCCACTGCATAATCTGCGTGTACTGTGTCCTGATTGGCTAAGTGTACCTGACTAAATATGGCATCTAACTTTATGGTGTTTTCGAAACGCATCCGTCCCTCTGGCCATTCGTGCTTTATTGGGGCTAGTCTCCGGGGACCATTGTAGTGTTGCTGCCTATTTGTTGGATCTGACCTAAGCTTGTGTGTTTGGCTGTTAGCTAAGTGTTAACCCACCTGTGACCTGTCAATCATAAACCTTCAAGCCTGGGTTGCGGAGCCTGCCTGACGATGAATCTACGTGCTGTGGTTGATGGATGGTTCATGATGGGGGAATCCAACAGGGGTGATGCGACTTTGTTTGTTCTTGTATAAAGGTGTCTTGTTGTTGTGCGCATTGATTAATCCAATATCAACATTCCTCCCCCTGTTGAATTTTAAACTACACCATCAAACCCATAAGTCATGACAGTCACAGTGGTGGCACTTTGTTGTTCTACCTCCCTCAATACTTGTAACCTACCCAATTTAGGGACTTCATTTTTACAGCAGGAAACCCCAGACTGCAGGAAACACCACAAAAACAGTGATATGACGAAAACGTTCAGTAATGACATGTACAAACCGGTCAGCCACCGGGGGAGCCAGGAGAACCAGCTTGAGTACCACTGCTGCTCAGAGGCACTTCCCTCTTCCCGCATGTCCTTCTGTAGTTGGTGCTATGCTTGAATGGCAAGTGTCAAAATTCCATTGTCCATGTCATTGCCAGGTATGAAAGTGCAGCAGAAGTCCCTCATCTTGGTACACACCCCACCCTCTGTTGCGGTCATCAAGTCCACGACATACCAATATTGCATCACAGTGAGGAGGATGGCTCTCAGTTCTTCCCTGATTGCAGTAAGGCCAAGTTAAGTAATGTTAATCATTTTGAGCATTTCCCATTGTGTTATTTGCAACCAGTAGGCATTTGCTTTTGTCTGCAGGGTGAAGAAGGGCATGGACCCTCCCTTGTATTGAGCTCAGCCAAAATAATCAGCAGTTCTTTTCCTTTGAGCCTGATGCAATAGTGTTGTTTTCTTCCTCAATGGGTGTAGGCACAGTTCATGCAGTTCTTTTCCAGGGATGACTGCTGTTGGGGTGTGTATGGTGATGAGAGAGAAGAGGCCACGCCATCCATGGACAAGCTGGGTGTAAGCAAACTCACTGCACTACCAATAGGTGTCAATCAACGCAGAGATGCCCCATTGCAAGTCCCGAATGTGCAGTATTGGGTCACAATTCTCATTCGTGCCCAGCGCAATTGTTTTCTTTGCCTCCGAGATATTGGGAATGCAATGTGAGTTTCCATACAATTAAGCGTTGCCACTTCACTTCTGTCCATGTGTACTTGTTTATCTCGGTGTCCCAGATCTCCTGATACGGGGTATCTACACTGTTATTTAACTCTCCTCTAGAAGATCCATTTCCCTTCATGTCATCAAGATGGATGGGCCTGCACTGAAACTACATGTCTGGGGTCATTTGCTGTTAATGAGACAGGCCAGGCACGCTAAGGGCCACCCTGGAACCACAGATGGAAGCGGGGATGGACATATTTGTGCACTGGTTTGGTGGTTTAGTTACCTCCAAGAATCTCTTTTCATAAAAATCTTGGGGCCAAACAGTATCTTCCCCTATAACTGCCCTCCTGCGCATCCTGTCTAGCTTAGTTTTCATGCCGCTAGGCATGGTAAGAAGGTACAGTACTGTTGGTCTCATATCGGGTCAGGTTTACTAATACCCTATGGGGCTCCATTTTGCTAGGATGTAATTTGGCCCTATTCACCACAGTTACAGATGGAGAAGGTATTTTGCTTTCTCAGGGGCTACCTCTTGGGATACTACCTCTTGGGATAAGAACAATCTATCTGCACTTACTGCATGTAGTAGCAGCAAACAGATATAACATGACCTGGCTGATGTTTTAGAGCCCACAGTGATCATGTGCTGATACCACGTGCTGTGTAAAAGAGTGCCGTGTAGTGCCTGAGGGATGCTAGTGTTAGGTGTAATGTATGTCACCAATTAATCCATAAGAACTTCTGTGTTTTCCATGCATTTTGGGGTCACACTGGAGAATGGGCCCTAATCGGGATACCTGGTTCTGGAAGAAATAAATCATTTTTATAAACATTTAATTTTTGCACATCATCCTGTCTCCCCCTTCTACGTGCTTAGCAAAATACATTTGAGCAGTAAGCTTTACGGGGTGAGTCTTTTGTATACAGGTAGTTTTTAACTTTTAGTTAGTGCTATCTTGAGTTTTCCAGCCCTTCAGCGCCCTCATGTGTGCACAGGGCAGTGTCATTGGCGCAGTTCCTAGTCTAACCTTGTGGGGAGATGCAAAAGAGGAGACATCTCACACTGAACATTCGTTGGTGAACACAACATGCCCTGAGGTCACGTGTGCACCCCTCTGGTATCAGCAGTTAGTGCTCCCCATGATCCTGCTAAGTGGCACCAGGTGTCCTAACTATGCCCTTTTTCTCAAGGCTTCCTTTGGGCTAGCTTCGGGCTTCTTCATTTGGCTCTTGGGCATTTCCCCAGACCTCTGAATTTTATTGTCATGTACTGGTGTAGTTCTGTGGCCCTGTGTCTCTGATTTGTGGAACTCAATATTGGAATTGCTGATCCCTTTGAGCGATGTATGTGAGGCCTTGAATGCTGCCTGATTGCCTGACCTGTTGTTGCGTGGGTGAGCTGCTCAGATTTGCTATGGATGTTTTGGACTCATTTCCCTGCCCCCCTCCCTTGGACGATATCTTCTTGGGCCTACTGTTGCCAGCTACTGTTGAAGATCCCTGAGGGTAAGGAGGAGGAGGCAAAAGACATCGCTATGTGGAAAGTCTGGAGTAAGGCCAGGAACTAGTCAGAGTTTCTCCTGTATTATGGGAATGGTATGGGTGACTGGCTGTCCTGGTGAGCCCCCATTCTGCTGACTTAGGGGGTCATTCTGACCCTGGCGGCCGGTGACCGCCAGGGTCACCGACCACGGGAGCACCGCCAACAGTCTGGCGGTGCTCCCAAGGGCATTCTGACCGCGGCGGTTCAGCCGCGGCCAGAAAGGGTAAACCGGCGGTCTCCCGCCGGTTTACCACTGCCCTACAGAATCCTCCATGGCGGCGGAGCGCGCTCCGCCGCCATGGGGATTCTGACACCCCCTACCGCCATCCTGTTCCTGGCGGGTCTCCGGCCAGGAACAGGATGGCGGTAGGGGGTGCCGCGGGGCCCCTGGGGGCCCCTGCAGTGCCCATGCCAATGGCATGGGCACTGCAGGGGCCCCCGTAAGAGGGCCCCACAAAGTATTTCAGTGTCTGCAAAGCAGACACTGAAATACGCGACGGGTGCAACTGCACCCGTCGCACCTTCCCACTACGCCGGCTCAATTCTGAGCCGGCGTCCTCGTGGGAAGGTAGATTTGCCCTGGGCTGGCGGGCGGCCTTTTGGCGGCCGCCCGCCAGCCCAGGGCAAATCTCAAAATACCCTCAGCGGTCTTGCGACCGCCGAGCGGTATTTTGACGGGGGAACATTGGCGGGCGGCCTCCGCCGCCCGCCAATGTTAGAATCACCCCCTTAATGCCATGTGGTGCCTCTTTGGAACTCATGAATGAGCATTATGGGCTCTGTTACTCTGAGTGCCCTGGGAAGCGTTTCTCCTGACACTGAAGGACAGCTCTGTTTTGGAACAAAAATGGGGGTACCCCTTTGACTAGGGGGCCACTGAGGGCACTATTGCTGCTGGGGCTACACGACAAAGACATTTCAGTTCCAGCTGGGACCTGAGAATGGGGACATTTTAATTTGGTAATTGAAACCTGTCCCATTTGGTTGTGGGTTCGAGGACTTGGGGTGCCTTGGGTACTTGTGTCTTAAGTGGCAGTTGGAGATTCACCCTGCCCCACTCAGTCAGACTGCTCTCCCCCTCGGGTGTGGCAGGCTAGCCCCACCTGGGGGGACCAGCAGCAGAGAGGGGCAAAGGCTCTGGTGGGCACCCTAAACAATGAACTTCTGTGTTGATTCCCGATTGGCAGCTACACGGCAGCCCAGTATGGTGGACTCTAGCAAGGACACCTGGTCAACAGCCACGCAACAACCCTGAATGTCCCAAGTACGAGTAAATGTTGGAATCACTAATGTTATTCTCATTTGTCTTTTAGTTTGAATTCTACTGCAGTGAATTTTTAAGATGTGCTTAGAATGTATACTTTTGTACCAGGGGTGCTAAGGCTTACTGGACATTTTGATTCTGGGTCTGTGTGAAAGTATTGGTTCTCCAAACGAATATCCCTCTCTGCCATGGCCGTGGCCCCAGTCCATGTTGGGCCTGGTTCTTCAACTTTGGCTTCTGATGCCATGCACTGTACCAACTACCTGACCCCTGCTATGGAGGAGCAGTAGTGGATTCATTTTCATGCGGCTGAGTATAAGGTGTGGGTAGGTTGTGATTCTATGGATGAGAGTTCTGTGGGGCCTGGCCTCTGCTCATTGATTTCAGCACATGGTGTGCCTTTAGTCAACACATGCCAACCATGTGGCCCATTCTATGGAAATAGTAGCATTGTATGGGGTTTGGTTGCTGCCAACCACCCTGGTTTCCACTACTGTAGCCATTTTGGAACCCCGGGGGTTCTGCAGAGGAGTTCCCTTCATAACTGGTGCCATTTGCATGCTTGTAGTCAAAGTGGCCCCCTCAAGGGCAGTCTTACATGGCTTATGTTGACTTAGCATTGTCCTTCCGGGCCAGTTTGTGCCTCTCTTTATACTTTTATTATTTCCTTTTGTAGAAGTGCAGCATGTGCACTTGTATCCCTTGCCAGGATATAGTGTCTATCCCTACCACACTGTCCAAACAGCTTTGTATTTCGGTGGGCAGCCCCTTCTTGAGGATGTTATAGAAGAAAATGCATTAATGGTCTGCATCTGTCCACGGGTGTCCTGTCTCCTGTTCCCACCGTTCTCTTATCCGGTCTAGGAAGTCTACAATGGTCTCCTGAGGTTTCATGGTTTCTGCCAACAACCCACCTACATCTGGGCAGGGAGGGAATATTTCCCTCAGAGCCATCAATATCTGGTGCCTGTATGAATTAAGTGCAGCTCCGTCGAGCTCCAAGTTGGCCAGCGGAGCTGCTGGGATCTGGGCACAGGTGAACACCTTGTTGGTCTGCTCACCGATAATGCTGCTTAGCAGACTCTTGGAATCCTCTATTGTTAGAGTGATCCCCACTTTATTCTTCTCAAAGCATGAGATCTATTTCTTGGCCCTGTCCAACAATGGCGGCAGCTTGGCTCTTAGCCCCTCTTTGTCCATCTGAGCCCAAGGCACGTAGATGATCCCCGACGTGCCCTTCTGTAGTAGTGGACATATCCTCAGTTTGGACATCTCCTCTGGTTTTCCTTCTGCATAGCATTCCCATCTCCTCAGACACTCCTGCATGTTAAGTAAGCTCCACGTGGGCTCTCCCCTTCTGTACCGCATGCAGTCTTCAGCAATCGCTATGTCCTCTGGTTCAAAGTATCCCTCCTCTGGCCAGGGCCTAGTGATTTGATCATTTCTGTCAGTCCAGCTGGCTAACAGGTGGCAAAAGTGTCAGGTGAAGATTTTGCCTTCCTCCTGAGTTACCATGTCTCTTGGAGTTGGTTTCCCAGTCCTGCGCATTTGGGGAGAGTAGCAGACGTCCTCATTGCTGCTCTCTTTGTGTGCACGCAGTGGTGACATTTCAGTTCTCCTGTGTTTAAACGGGGTCCACACCAGATTGCCTTAGTTCCTTATTTCCTCGCAAGCCCCTGGCACTCAGGCGAGGCATGGACCCCAGTCAAAAGCTTCACTTTTGATTCTATCTCAGATTCCTCCATGATTGGGGCTCTGTAGCTACTCCTGCTTCCCTCAGGTGGGGGGTGCACTACTTTATTCTCTCGCTCGGCTTCCAGGGTGTGAGCTCTCTCTCGCTCTCTCCCTCTCTCTCTCCTCAGTTTGCACCTTTCCTCTGACTCACATCTAGTTCGTCTTCTTCGCTCACAACTATACGCTGTCTTAAGTCACACCTGCTCTGAAACTTGCTCTCTGTCGTTTCCTTGGCTACCTGAGCGTACCCTGTGGCTCCCTCCTCACTGCCAGATCTCGGTGGACTGGGACCTCTTCCCTCACTCTTGCTACCTGTCTCCCTATCCAAGAGCACTAGAAATCTCTCTTTTACTCGCATTCATTACCCAGAACCAGCAAAGGTGTGAGTTATCTGTGCTGCACAGGCTCACAGGCTCTGTCCATCGACCATGATGGAGCGGGGGTGATCAAGCTTCGGTGTGCTCTAGTGCTTGACTGGAGTGGTGCAGGGAGTGTCGGGCCTGTTGCCTGTCGGTCATCTATGCCTAGACCTAACAGGCTGCTGTTCTGTAGGGACCCCTAGAGTTTCATCGACGGACAAGTTAGTGTATCATAACACGGGTATAGTAGGCATTGGGGAGAGCACCTCCATACCTACATGTGGTGGGGGGGATGCAGACGCCTTGTTTGTTGATGGTCAGTCATGGTTATAGGCCTGGACTTTCTAAAAAATGGCCCAGAGCGCTGGTAATGCTTCCTCTTTCTCTTTCTTTTGCCCTGTATATTTTATGTACTTATGTCCTTGTGCAAATATGTTTGTTTCGAAGGTTCCCTCTTTTGGCCAGGATAACGTGTGTGTCTTGGTATGTGCATGTAACTCATGGCAGAGCTTGCTGAGCTTTTTAGCCTGATTGGGGAACTTACTCTGCATATGCTCTAAAGGAGATACCATAGTGGTATTTGGGAAGCCTTTTCAGGGGATAGTTACTCTGATAAGTTTATATTTTTTAGGGGATTTTTACGTTGCATATGTTCTAACTTTCTATTTTTATAGGGTTTTCTTTTTCTAGTTGCTAATTTTCTGTTTTTATAGATTTCTAAACTTTCACTCTGGTGACTGGAAGTATATACAAGGGAATTACTCTATCACCCCGGTAGTGGGAAATGAATACACAAGGGGTTTACCAAATCTAATCTGGTTGGGAGGAAATATACGGGGAAATGAGCTCAACATTATTCACAGATGCATCAAAATACACATTCAACAAACAAATGCATGAAGATTCATGATCCTAGGAAACATAAAATTGTTAGTTGACAGCAGCCTGCAATCTGGTGACAAAATAGAGAGCCTTACTTTGGCATCAAACAACAAATTATGCGAATCAACAATCACTTCATTTATACATTAAAAATTGACAAAGAACTCAGCATTCACTATTTAAGACAAACACAGTCACATTGGTCTAGCAGCGCCATAATATCAAAACAACACTATTTCAAGTGGCGAAAGGAGATGTTGATTAGGCCCCAAAAAACAGGGGAATGGGCCGCTGCCATAGCTTAGCCCTGCCCACTCCTAGTGCATGTTATCCTGTGACCAAGGGAAGCTCTGCACTGCCTGGGACTAGGTAAGCCTGATAATTATATTGATACCAACTCGGGGGGTCTTGCGTACCATCTGTGACACACATAGCCATCCAAGTGAAGCACACCTCTTACTTCCTTCAAATGCTACCAGTGTTGAGAAACCAGTGGCACTGAGAAAACCAGGATAGCCTAATAAGATTGAGATGTGGGCCCTATATCGCACCCAGAGTCTATGCATCATGTCCAGCGGTCCAAACAAAGGCACCTCTTAAAATGGAGAGCTGGCCCTACGTCACAACCAGAGCCTTTTGCGTACCATCTGTGTCACAACCAGCAGTCAATAGAGGATTTGGCACACAGGGTACTCTGTAATGTTTGTGATGGAGTAACCGGTCCGCTAAATTCTATATCTAATATTGTGTGTTTTGACCACAAACCCCAATATGGAAGAACAAACTCACAGCAGCTCGCGTCTTTGAAGCAAATAGGTAGGGCAGCACGAAGAGTAAATGCATAAAGGCTGAATAGCCACAAATGCTTTCTGTCATGAAGTGGGAAGTATTTTGTATATCTGTCAAATTAGTCTATCCAAGATCCAAAACCCCACATGCATACATCAAGCACACCTCAGAGGGAAGGAGGAAATTCAAGGGAAGGTAGACTGAAAAAAATATAACCAGAGGGCACTTTGTCCAGAGGTTAAAGTAAAGAATTACTGCCATTATGAAGTGTATGTCTACGTTGTGCCCAAAATGGTGTCAGAGTGGGATTATTTGAGAGGGACATTCAACTTGACACCTGTGGATGAGTGAGATTGTTTAAGTGTGTGGACAGTGGTGTGGGACTGCAAGTCCACGCATGCCATTTCCTGGGGCAGAATGCAGTGCAAGAATATAATGGAAAAAGTATAGAGGGACAAAAATGTTGTAGCACAATTATTGATTACCAAAATGTCATCAAGGTAGTTATATGTAGGTAAGTATTAGTTTACTATATTTATCCCCACATCTATGTACCTTGACAGCAAATATGTCTTCAAAGTGTGCAGATGTTGAGTTAAAAATAATAAACTTATATCTACTGTATATACCTACCTTGAAGATATTTTGATTATCGATATTTTGGCCATGATGATTTTGTAGCACGATGATTTTGTGCACGATATTTTTGGGCAGGATTCGTCAAATAGGATCGTGTCTAAAACGAGCATTGGTAGTGAATGAAAATAGGGCTTTTCAGCCAGAAACAATGCGATCGCATGCTGTTACCCCTCTACCACAGGATATATCCCAGGCACATGTGATTGATGCACACTGCACTGACCTTGAGACCTGACCATAAATCTATGCCGTTACCAGAGTAATTGTAAAGCGTGAAGTCTGTGCCACCGCCCACTCCATCCTCATATTTATTTTTCCAGGCTCCCTGTTACTTAAAGGAAAATTAAGTTTTGTTTTTCTTTTTCAAAAGAGACATCAAGTGATATCTGCAAAGGTTACAAGTTTGGCCCTATGTCAAGAAAATCTAGATTAACTTGTTGAAGAACTGCGGTATTATTTTGTGTTTTCTGTGAGATCTTAGTAAGGCTCTGGACTTCAATTTGTGAACTTGAGCTGCTCATGTAATGATCACATTCTAACAATACAAAACATATGGCCAATACCTTGCACTGGTAAAGAGCTCCCACAAATAAATGTTAACATAATGTAATATATCATAGCATTATACATGAAAGTACTGTGAGAGATGATGTTACTGGTAACCAAATCGAAGATGAGAGTTTGAGTCGACTCCCAAGATTTAAATTGGTGACCTGTACATTCAGCATTGATATCTCCACTGCAGCAGGTACATGCGCCTAGCATGCTAACTTGCTGCACTGTGAATGTTCTTGTTTGTAACTTGCATATGTAAAACTATTCTTTAATCTTTAAAAACCGAGTGACTGTTCGGTTCGTGGTAAGACCCCTTAGCGCCCACTTTCGCTATTGAAAGCAACCATTTATTCGCTTAGAGTGAACCACATATGCGATTGGGTGCCCAGACTGTGCCTCAAAATTGGCTGGCTTGTAGAGTGAGAAATGATTCAATTTAGTAACTCTGTGTGAGTATAGTTTCCCAAAGAACACTTCACGTAATAAAACATTTAAGTTTTCTGCTTCAGCTTCGGAAGTAGTGCAGTTCCAAATGAAATAATTGGACCCAATCCAGGCTCGTGGCCAATTGTGCACAAGCAGAACTTCTGGCATTAATTAATCGCCATATTTATACTTTTTTGCGCCGCATTTGCGCCATTTTTTGACGCAAAAACGGCGCAAACTTGCAAAATACAATTTGCGTCAAAAAGCGGCGCAAATGCAGCGCTAAAAAAAGTATAAATATGGGCCTCAGTGTTTTGATTTTCGTGCCAGCTGCCTTAATCTGTTACCTTCAGGGCAAATGTTCAAATGACCGTGGTGTCAACCCTTTCTGAGGCCATACAATGAGTATTACTGAGATGTGCAAAAGTAGCCCATATCAAGAGAAACAGAGAATTAGAATTGTGTCTTGAGACTGCAGTGCTATGTCTAAGTTTATGCATTTTCTCTATGAAGAGCTACTTCGTCCACAGCATCACTCAGTGGCACACAAGGTGGCGTAGTTTCTGTGTTTAATGGCCATCATTAGTAGCTCGAACTGCCCCATGCTTTTACGTGCAACCCATGTCACCTTCCCCGCAACAGCACATACCTCTGCAGTCCACACCGTGGAGTGAGTGTGACCTCGTTTTTGTAGCTAGATATGGTTGCCAGTTCACTTTCTCACCAGGAGTCCCTGCTTCCAGCCCTTGAAGGTATTTTCACAATCCATGGTGTTCTCTGAGTTGTGTTGATGGTTTTATTCCTCTGGGCCAACTGGACTAAATTCACTTTATGAAAATGATTTCTTATCGATAATCTGCAGCCCAAATAGTGCGCTGACAAATGCATGCAAAGAACAAAATAAAATATAAAAGCGACACAGCGCTTTGGCCATTACATGCTCCTCCTGGGAGATGTGATCTCTCCACTGCACAGGAAACCAAACCAGTCTCCTGACTCGCTTGGACATGACTTAATAAAATTATTCTCAGACTCAACCACGTGATGCCGAAACCTGTGCCTCTTTGCTTTTACTACTGTGCTGGGAGAGATGGATAAAGATTAAATCAGTTGACCTTCGACCTGTCCTGTAATTGGATGGATTTCCTCCGTGGGAGCAATTTTGCTTGAAGAGCTCTGTTTGGTATTGATTCATGTTCCTTTAGGGAGGTTTGGAAGAGAGAAATGATCTTGCTATGAATGATGTGCACACATGTACACCTTTTTCAGTTATATTGGCATGTCACTCCCAAAAGGCCCTCACACAAGACCTAATGACTTTTGCACTGTGCAGAAAGGTCACTTTGGAGGATTAACTCTTCGCTCTGTTTTCTAATATGCGTGAATAAAGGTCAATGAAGGACGTACATGTTGAGCCTGTCTGACAATATGTTCCACTAAGAGTGCAAGGAATGGTACTCATCACTTACCTACTGCTTATCTCTCAATCATATTTTTTAAGAAGGAATACTGATTTTATTTTGTTTATTATTTTATAAAGCACTAGTGCAACTAATCAATGTTTTGTATAGTGCAAATAGCATCGGGGGGGGGGGGGGGGCGAATGGATGAGTATAGTCAGAATCCTTACCCACATTTTTGGCTAAACGCTCTTGGGATGAGCCATGCCTTCAGTCATGGAGAATTCTAATGGTAAGGTGAGAGTGTTACATAATGAACCCAACAAGGACAGTTTTTTTAAAACTTTAGTAGACAGATGTAAATACCCAAATATGTCTAAAGCATTTCCTCAACAGCACATGAAATGGAGTAGAACATTGAACTAATATACTATAAAACTGTAAATGCATCTGGGAATATTGAAAATCTTGGCGAGATGTCTGTCTTTGGAAGTCAATGCATTATTTAAGGCAATATTGTCAGAGATTGTAACTTTATTCTCTATATTTGCTGGAATCAGTAAAGCTGAGGATGTTTCTGAGTAAGAGTTTGCATACCGGCACCTACAGCTTAGCTTTATTTAGCTTAGTAGGTTTTTAGATGTTATGTCATTATAAGTGGAATTACAGGTTGAAGGAGCAGGGTATGTCAAAGCTTTGAGACAAGGTAAGAAAAAAACCTTTACCCTTTTCCCACACACTTCAATGACTCTGATATCTGATATTATAAGAATATTAATATCTACAACATGTGCCTGCAAATAATTGTGGAAGGTGCAATGTGTAATATAAGAGACAAGCAGGGTTGTGGGTATTTAGGCACAAATGAATCTCAGTGAACTAAATTTACAAAACCATTTGTAGAAGGGTCAAACTCTATCCTTTGGCCAGACTACAGTGAACACCTTCTATAATTAATGTAGTTACTAAGTACAAGGTCTTTGTGGTTTCTGTGTTTCTCTGGCTTCCTTCAGCCAGGTGGCAGGGTGCAATGAGCACTTCATCTTTTGATCATTCAGTATTGGGTAGTGCTTACTGGGTTTAGGGAGCCTGGCAATGCACCATCTACGAGCACATCACTAAGGTCTAGGCACATATCCTGCTGGATATTCTCTGCTTTTTACCCTGTAAAGTAATCATGAGGGGGCGTAATGGAAACGGTGCCATCATAAAATATAAGTGTTGATTCCAAAAGTTAAATTTACATGTGGAAATGTATTAATGTGTAATTGTACTTCTACACTTTGGAATAACTTTACTACTTTCGGCTGTTCACCTTATCCGGGTAACTTTAATACTTTTAGCTTTTCACCATATTAAAGTGTAAAGTTACTCCTATGTGCAGAATTACATGTCTCCAACTCTGGAAACCGGTAGGGGTGGGTGAAGAATTGTTCTCTGCCGGCAGCGTTTGTGGAGTTTTCCCCACTCTGTGCAGAATTCCGAAAAACTCTACAAAGTGACGCGGAGCAGAGTTTGTTTTCTCACGCTCGACAATAATAAGTTGGCGAGCAAGAGAAATCGCTAAGTTGGCAACCAAGAGAAATCACTAAGTTGGCGAGCAAGATTTCTGAACGCAAGCGTTCCCAGTAGGCCTCAATCGCTTGCGATGGGAAAGTGCAGCTTGCATTGAGGAAGCTGTCGCTCGAGTAGAAAATGTGCCCTTCTTATACCCAATTTCCCCTTTGAAGTAGGCCTACTCCAAAGTAAAGTCTCTTTTGAATGTGAAATCCTGCCTTGCCCAGGACAGGCCCCAGACACTCACCAGGGGGTTCAAGACTGCATTGTGTGAGGACAGGCACAGCCCTTTCAGGTGTAAGTGACCACTTCTCCCCTCCCTCCTAGCACAGATGCCCCATCAGGAAATGCAGACTACACCCCAGCTCCTTTTGTGTCACTGACTAGTGTGAGGTGCAACCAGCCCAACTGTCAAACTGACCCAGACAGGGAATCCACAAACAGGCAGAGTCACAGAAATGGTATAAGCAAGAAAATGCTCACTTTCTAAAAGTGGCATTTTCAAACACACAATCTTAAAATCAACTTTATTAAAAGATGTATTTTAAAATTGTGAGCTCAGAGACCCCAAACTCCACATGTCCATCCCCTCCCAAAGGGAATTTACACTTTAATCAGATTTAAAGGTAGCCCCCATGTTAACCTATGAGAGGGACAGGCCTTGCAACAGTGAAAAATGGATTTAGCAATATTTCTCTGTCAGGACATATAAAACACATTACTATGGGGGTTATTACAACTTTGGAGGAGGTGTTAATCCGTCCCAAAAGTGACGGAAATACCACCAGCCGTATTACGAGTTCCATAGGATATAATGGACTCGTAATACGGCTGGTGGTATATCCGTCACTTTACCGTCACTTTTTGGACAGATTAACACCTCCTCCAAAGTTGTAATAACCCCCTATATGTCCTACCTTAACCATACACTGCACCATGCCCTTGGGGCTACCTAGGGCCTACCTTAGGGGTGCCTTACATGTAAGAAAAGGGAAGGTTTGGGTCTGGCAAGTGGGTACACTTGCCAAGTCGAATTTACAGTTACAAGTGCACACACAGACACTGCAGTGGCTGGTCTGAGACATGATTACAAAGCTACTCATGTGGGTGGCACAACCAGTACTGCAGGACCACTATTAGCATTTGATTTACAGGCCTTTGCACCTCTAGTGCACTTTACTAGGGAC
Organism: Pleurodeles waltl; assembly: GCF_031143425.1. Lineage (NCBI taxonomy): Eukaryota > Metazoa > Chordata > Amphibia > Caudata > Salamandridae > Pleurodeles > Pleurodeles waltl. The sequence goes on along the minus strand of NC_090440.1, from coordinate 1,187,315,034 downwards.
TTACTAGTAAACCAAATATGCCAATCATGGATAAGCCAATTACATACACATTTTGTAAAGGAACACTTGCACGTTAGCACTGGTTAGCAATGGTAAACTGCACAGACTGACAAAAACAGCAAACTCAGAGTGCAGCGCACATCAACTACCTGGGGAACAGAGGCAAAAAGTTAAGGGAGACCACACCAAGGATGAAAAGTCTAACAAGTTTTCTAAACTGTAATTAGAGGACTATTCCAAGAACTTTGTTTTGGCACTATCCATGAAAATGAAATGTTTCACATGCTATAGTTTATGCCAGTGCATTTAAAAATATGTTTTAGCTTGTTTTGAACATATTGCAGATGCCTTAATTTCTAACATCAAAATATCTCTGCACCTGATCCCTCACTCTAGTAACTGGAACCCACTGTCCTCACCAACCAACTAACACTGCTAAAAACAATGAGCAATGCCACAGCCATATCTGTGGACATCCCAAAACACAAACTGTATCAGTCTAGTGGACCAACCTTCACAGTGTCCATCCTTCACACCCCAGAATTATAGTCATCATTTAGGGATTAATATTAGTTGCTTGTGTTACCTCTGTTGCGTTCCAAGCTACTTCTGAGTTTGTCCTTCAGTCACTGGTTGTGGGGTAGCAGAAGCAGTGCATAGAGGTTTAGGAAAGTCAAGTTTGCTTTGAGCATTTGCTGTCCCATATACCTCCTAGGTTATGAGTCTATTATTTGCTGCAGAGGCGTCAGAGAAGGAAAAGGGTGGGGCATGTCATTCCTTCTTCTGCTAAGATGTGGTAGATGAAGTGCAGGCACAGAAAAGAATGACTTCCCCAAACTAGTGTCCAGCTTTAATGTCCTTGTTCAGCTCCACAACATCTCCTACACTCTTCTAACAAGTCAAAGTGTGCAAGGACATATGGACAGATGGAATTTGACTTTTGAGGTTGGACTCAGCGTATGACTTTTCTCTGGAGCTTTGAGGCTGACTAAAAAGGTGTACTGACATAAGGCTGTACTAGGCATGTGAATATGTGAATATTAAATGTGGCATAAGTGGCTGTACTGGACACTTAGGGCTTTATCTGCAAAAGTGACTCTTGCATTGGGGCCATGGAGGTTGTTCATAGGCAAATGAGGCTGAGCATTTACATATTACCAGTTTCCCTAGGGATTGATGCCTGTACCTGAAGCTTGAAGTACCTGAGTTATATGAAGCTGTCCTTAAGTTGTGATAGAACTTACTGAGCATGTGAGACTGTAACAAACCTCTGAGATTCTGCTGTGTGTATGAAACTGTGTCTTGCTATAAGAGGCAGTAATGTGCCTGTTTTCTAACACCCAGAAGCCTATAGACATGCATTGCTCTTAGTATGAAATAATAAACACATATTGCTATACCTGATGACAATACCTGGATGTAAGAGGCTTACCTAAGATGTGAAAATCTACCAAAGCACATTTAAGTTTTGCCAGGGCTACTGAGAAAGCTGTAATTGAGTCTGTAACACTGTACTGGGTGTTTGGTGGCAGTATCTGGAAGTATGAAGCTGTTCTTGAATTAAGAATGAGCTGCCATGACATATGGGAGGTCTAACTTGATATATATTGCTGTTCTTGGACTATGTGACTGTCTTTGCCATGTGAGGCAGTAGTATCATGTGATGCAGTGCTTGGTCTAATGGGAATGTTGCTGAGCATAGGAGGTCCTACTTAGTAAAACAATTGTAGAACCAATGGTTACAATGTCACCGACCACCAGATGGGAGTACTTGATGGTTGTGCTACTGACACATTTTGTCTGTTATAGGGTTATCATAGCAGCACAATATCTAAAACATGATTGGAAAGTTAATCTAAAGCTATTGTAGTGAGACACCTTTGTTATTTATCATAAACTTAGCATCGTTTTTTTTACATAATTTTGGTCATTCTGATTCCTGTGAAGTCACCAGGTGAAAGGTCCTTTGATGTCACTGATTACAATGCCATTAGAGGTTTGATAGGGCATATGCTATCACTTTTGTTTATATCTGTTACTATTGTGAATACACACAGCTAGCAGTCTACTCAGACATTAGATATTTCAACAACAAACAGCCCCAGCCAAGCTAGGCTTAAACATTAAGCAAATCATCAGAACCTAAGTCAGTGCCCCTGACCTCAATACTCACTAAACTGATCACCTGGTTAGTTCCGACCATGCTCACTTAAGGACTCATGCGTTATCTTTCTTTACTAAAGTTCTATTAGTTTATTTACCACCAACATTGCATCCTGTGTATCATTGATTTTCATGGCTTTGGCACTACATCGAATAGCAAGTAGTGTTATGTGGATCAAAATGAATGTGTAATTGTGTTGATATTATCAATATGGCACACTGTTTGTAACAGCTTGTCTTATCCTTTCTTATCATGGACAGCAACCCATGCCATCAGTGATGTGATCAATAATGTAATCAATGGTATCATCAGTAATGTCATCAGTGATCTCATTTAGCATGTTACAAGTGGCGTAAAATATGAGGTCATATCAGTGCTTGGTGGAAGTGGAAGTTATAGTTAGCTCAGTAACACAAATTTGATGAATTCTGTGGTTTTTTTGTAAACCATGTTTTTTATATTTTTACAAGGCCTAACTACTAATTTTGTTTTTCTGGGAAAATAGTGAATGAACAAACTGTTGACCTACACCTATATGGCGTTGAAGCTGTGCATGTGATGATGAAATTGTCCAGTCTAGAGTATGTTGTATGTGAATTACAATTTGTTGATGGATAGAATGTGATTTTGAATGTCTGATAAAATCCTGAAATCGGTTATCAAAAGTGTGTTGAATGCATGTGAGAACAGCTGTCAACGATGTACTGTTTTAGACAGTTTATGGCGAGTCCAACGTTTGTGATGTACGTGCAATCAAAAATGGTTATCCTATATACAAGAGATGCAAATACATGTATGAGGTTGAGCATGCGCTCATGAATTGTGAGTAGTATGCCCTGGATGAGAGAAATAGACTATGCTTTATTGATGAAGAGAATTAAACTGCACAGTCTTAGAAATCATTATTTACTCACCCAGTTGCATATGTGCATGTTCATGGATGCAGGATTCTGAATGTCTCAATGTTCTTTCCACTAGAATATGTTGGGTGGATGGCTATACTTTGTGAGACAAGAAGAGGACAGATAATTCAGGGCGTATACTTCTTCTAATATTCAGATTGAACAGAAGCCACCAAGCTGGGCTAAAGACATCAACAACAATACTAACCATTCAGGCTCCCGAATGTCACTGTCTAGAAGCGAAACATGCTAATAGGAATAATTCGGCCTCTAAAATCGCAGGCCCCTCACTCTCTCTCCTTATGGAGACGGGAGTCACTCTCAGACCCACCATTCTCCTGTCTGATAACTGCTGTAGCAGACAAATTTCATTTCTCATAGTAGCCAGGTTCGTTCTTCAATGCAGAGGAGAGATCTGGGCAACCGAGAAATGGAGGAAATTGGCTTCATGGCACTACATGAGGCCTGAGAAAATGTGCTGGAAGGGATATGCATCTCTCACCACGCTCTTCAACAACTGTTCTGATTAGGAGGTAATTTAATTCATATTGCCCCCATTCGAACTTTTAGAGTGTGCAGAGTCATTCTGCTGCTTTTGGAAAGGCCAATCAAAGGCCCTGTTAAAAGTGAAACACACCAGCTTGTACAAAATGAGAATTACCAAGAATTCTCCAAAAACAGTGAGTGTTGCAATGCTTCGGCAGCTGATGGAGTAACTGACTTACTGCCACTTTGATCCCTCTTCTGTATGTGCGGATCACCAATACATTCTGAAATTCCGGGTCAGCTGTATTCTCCAGCTCCATTGCCAATACTGTCCCAGGTAAGTGGTTGGTACTTGGAGGTGCTGTAATCAGATAACACTGCCATCTACCAACCTAACGTAGCTGGTGCTGCTGCTTTACCAATATGAAGTTGGTGTGGACGCGCATTCCTCATTTCCCTACCTGGTCATGGTACTCTTTCTTTGCCTATGCTCATTCTTGGCTGCTGCATATCAGGGAATCTCTGACCTGTGACAGATTCACTAGTGTCTCTTTAGCAACTGAAAGAAGGAAGTGAAAACCATGTTGGGTAATTCTAATGGGATGCTGACGGGGAGTGGTATTCCTGGCCATGTGAGTAAGCTATGGGGAGAGCCCCATGCGCTTTGGTTACAGCTCACTGGCAAAGTGTTTCTTTTTTAGGTCGAGCCTAAGCAGCACACATGTGCTGCCTGCATGACCTGCTGTATTCAGTAAAAGGACTTTGATCCCACCTGCTGCTTACAACAGTTTGACTGCAGTGTTGCTCTTCTTTGCTTCCTCCTCACTGGTTTGTACAGCCGATACTTCACTTCCGTTCTTGGCTGAGGAGCACCAGCCAAGTACTGTTTCCTTATGCCTTGAATTACTTATCTGTTGTTTGTGGGAACTCTTTTTAAAATGATTTCATGCCTCAGCTTGTTTTCTTTTGGTGCTTTTCGGCATTTACAGTTGTTGCTTGTACATACAAAGTTTCACTATATGTTTTTTGAACCCACACAGCTTTTATTTTAGAAATTTTATTTCAGCAGTGCGGCACACATGCTTCAGGTTCCATATGCATACAAAGTTTAATGCAAATTATTAGTTTAATTTTATTTGATACTATTTTAATTTTATTGGTTAAGATTGGCATGTATTTTGAAGAGCAGACACAGAGACTCGAATTTGGTTTCCCTGTCCCAAAGTCGGCAGCTCTGTATCTTACATCACACCTCTAGCTTGTTTTTCTTATTATTATGGAAGAGTTTACCCTCACACAGCCAGGACTGTGAGAAGCGGCATTGCACACAGCTGCATGCTGGATCCTGAATGCGAGCAGTTGGTTGCAGCAGTGAGTACAATGGGATTAATTTGCCCTTGACCAACACACTTTTTCTTCTCTCATCCTCCTTCCCCACCAGAGGCAGTGGTGACTGCTTAAGTAAACCCACAGTGCTTCGTATCTCAATGCGGTTTAAGAGTGAAGATGTAGGGGGTGGAGGGCCATGTTCTGGCTGTATTGATTCAGAAAATTTAGAGCTGGGACTTCAGAAAAAAAACCTAAAAAGCTTCTATTTTCTCAAACACTTTTTTTGGTCTACCATTACCCATATCTTTGACTGACCAGTTCTTAAACCCACATCCACCCTCCTGTTATCCCCCCCGTTCTCCTCCCCCGAACCCTCATCCAATTGACAAAGCCAATAACTCGCCCATGGGCGAGACCTATTGGCTTTGCCAATGTTTGCTTCTTTTATTTTGCCCATTTTTCACGTGCAAAACACCTCCCTTTGCAATAGTTGTGAATGTTTTTCCCTTACCCAGCACACCAATGTGTAGTGTCTTATGTGTTCCTGTTGTATGTAAATATATACATATTTCTACCCCTTTCTCCTTTTCCCTTTCATGTCTTCCTGCTACCCTCTCCCCTTCTCATGACGATGCTATAATTTAGAACATTGGCTTCAGAGAAGGCACTGAGGATAGTTATTGGACGGATGATGCTCTGGATGTATGTAAGCTTTCACAGATCTTGTGAATAAACTCAAACTACCTCGATTGGCATTTAGGGCCAGATGTAGGTACGTTGGGCACAACAGTGTCCCTGACACTGTTTGCGACTTGCAAGGGGGTCGCAAATGCCCACCTCATGAATATTCATGAGGTGGGTCGCAATTTGCGACCCCCGTGAGAATAGCAGCACTCACAGGGATGGTGGCCTGCTGGAGACAGCAAACCACCATGTCTGTGACTGCTTTTAAATAAAGCTGTTTTTTTTTGTAATGCAGCCCGTTTTTCTTAAAGGAAAACGAGATGCATTACAAAACTAAAAAATGAAAAGTTTTCGTTTCATTTTTTCAGAGCAGGCAGTGGTCCACAGGACCACTGCCTGCTCTGGAAAAATGTTTTTAATGCCATTCACAAAGGGGAAGGAGTCCCATGGGGACCCCTTCCCTTTTGCGAATGGATTAGCACCCATTTCAAAATAGTGCTAACGGTCATTGGTTTGCGACCGCGTTCACGGTCACAAATCAATCCTGCATTGCACTGCGACTCGCAATTAGGAAGGGGACACCCCTTCGTAATTGTGACTCGCAAACCCGTTTTGCGATTCAGTAACCAGGTTACCGAATCGCAAAACGAGTTTTGTGCATTGCAAAGTGCAGTTTGCATGTCACAAACAGCAAAATTCGCTGTTTGCGACGTGCAAACTGCTTCCTACATCTGGCCCCAATTTCCTTTCCTTGGGGTGCCTTCCGTCGAGGTAACAGAATTTCAGCATCGGTGTGCCAACTTGAGACAAAGGGCGCAATCGAATATAGAGCCTGTAGGGCACACCTATTATCTGTGGCTGTTGCGAGGCGAATCCCCACTTAAGTTAACCTAAAAGATTTCGAGGTGTTTGAAGGGAGACTCTTCAACAAATTGCTTTGCGCTCACCGGAGCTGTTGTGGTGTCCTGAGGCAGTGTTCTCCAAAGTGTCTGAATTGATTCCGATGTATCAGTGTGTTCATTGGAAGCCACTATGAACCTTTTTAGTCTCTCCTATTGAGGCTGGTATGCTGGTAACATGACCAGGGTGGGTTCAGGGCAGGCCTATCCCTCCAGACCACACCTGATAATCTCCTCAGTTATCAGGAGTCCAAGCCTCATTCTGACAGAGATGCAAATTTGGGTTGCTATTCACTGCTATTGTTTTTTGCATTCCACTGTAGAGCTCGCCCTCTGGTTGATGTGTGGGACTGGGCACTTCTTTCAGCTTAAACTCAACATCTGGAGCACTTCCAAGACTCACTGTCCATGTGTTGGACTGAGCTTTCCCATCATCTGCCAATCTTTATTCCATTGTAGCTGTAACCACACACTCATTTTGGCATTCTATATCTTTTTAATCAGGATTGTCTCATGTTTGCTTCTTATTCAATTCAACACTTTGCACTGATCTTCTTCACTTTTGCAACATGAAGTTTGACCCATCCCTGAAGTTTTTTCAAAATTATGGTGATCGGCCCCTTCCCTGGAAAAAATGAAAAGAGGAATTTCTCAATTATATTGTCACCAAAGATACAGGCAAAATGTCTGTGGAAATATGTACATGGATCCTTCTTCTCTGTTTAGGATAAGGAGTACAGAGTACTTTTCAAACTCTTCCCAAAGTAGAACAGCCAGAAGGTGAGTATAGTATATTACGATGACTATGAGGATGCATTACTTCACTTGGAAGGTTACTTTAAGCCTACATTAAGCATCAGACCTGAAATATATCACTTTAGCACATACTAGCAGAGAGAAGAAGAACTGTATGACAAATTTGTCACAACTGTTTGAGGACTTTCAACTACATGTGACTTTGGTTCTCCCACAAGCAACTCATGGTAACCACTAATAATGAGTGAATCCAGCAAAAGTTCTGGGTTATGGGAAATCCAAATCTAAAAGATGTACTTAGATCGACTAAGACCACTGAACAGTCTATGTCATGGGTAAAAGAAGTTACTGAGGATAGAAGTAAAACAAATGGTGTGGTTTGTGCTATTGACAAGCAGGCTAAGACTGGCCAGTGGAAACATTAGAAGGTGGGAGCTAAAACTAACCATTACCATTGTGGAAGCACATATCATACACCTTTTTATTCAAGGGCTGTCGTGGCATATCAGACAGTGCCATTTATGTGGAAAGTCAGAGCATTTTGTAAAAACCAAGGAACAAACAGTGATGGAACCAATATTGAAACTCTTCTCTGTAAGGAAAATTGTGTCATCATGGTGGATGCAAGTGCATATGGACTGGGAGCTGAGGCTATTCTTTCGCAAAAGGCTGCCAACAATGATAGCTGGGTGGGTGTTTATGCCTGTAGGACACTTAATGAGACTGAAAGACGATGTGCATTTATGGAAAGGGGATTGTTAATATGTGTATGGGCAAAATACCATTTGAGACATTTTAGCTGAAGGAAGACACGTCAACCTGCACAAAAACTATCCTGACCACAATGCAGATACCTTTGCATTTTGGTACAAGAGTGTGTGAATTGGAGCTACGAAGCCCAAAGTGCCCCAGAGCATGGACAGAGCAGAACTGCACCATTTCCTTAAAGACTTGCTGCAGTAATATTTGTAGTCTGCTTGACAAAAAATCTGGCGGACGGACCTTTACTTTGGCAGACTCCTTTACTGTTGCAGTAGAGGCCAACATGATGCAAATCAGTACTAATCCAGCTCCTCATAGGAACTGTCACCTCACACATTCACCTAGTGGCTCACTGCTTTTTTAGTTGGGAAATACTAGATTCCCACCCCTTGAAGCTCACTGACTAAGCTACGTCCCTCGATCCCCCATTCCAGTAAGTTGAACATTTTTATGTGCCATTGGCTGGTCTAGCCTCACCACCAGCTCAGGCTGAATCAGCTTATTGAATGAGGCTGCATATTGATAAAAGATGCACATTCTGGAATTTAGAAGGACAAATAGGTCAATTTAAGCAGAAATATGTATATAAGAAATACAACAGAAAAATATATTTCAAAGAAGATTTAAAAAATAGTTTTTCGTATGTTGTCTCCATAAATGCATTACTTAAAACAATTTTTAATAAAAGACTGAAGTAAAAAATATAAATTAAAATTACACTGTAGTCATGATAATTGGGTACCAGCATCATGACAGCAGAGAAAGGCAAACTGTTTCATTTTAAAGACAAAATGAATCCATCATTAATCAAGTTGTATGTCTGGTACTCTTGGCTGCCGTAATGAATCTAGTATCAATGCCAAATACATTTCTGAAAACTACAGTTGTCCCAAAAGAAAAGTTGGCCCACTGAATGAAAAGCTCAGAATGCACTTGGATGCATTAGATGGAATGGATTTGAGAGCTAGGGGGCAACAGGGAGTTAAATTCAATAGCCCAGTTGCAGACAGTAAACGTCGAGAAGTCTAAACTGAACTGAAATAAAAAAGGAAGAGGGCTGGGAGATCTATATCTAAAGAATGGATATGCAGTTTGATGCAGGGGTGTGTGAAATTTGAGTACATTCATTTGGTGTAATTACATGATATTACAGGAAAATTATGCAAAATTACACATAATTTTGTGAAATGCAAATTCCTCATCTAGCACTATATTTTAATGCAGAGTTTGTGCTCACATAAATATTTGACATCAGGCTTTTTGTAATATTAAAGAAGAACTAATGATATAGAATGATATAATCATGGGAATTGACGTTCTGATTGAGCCAACTGGGCTAAGATCACCACTTCTTGACTTTGTGCACAGACATCATATTGGGATGGATGATATAAAAATAGTATTGAGAATGTGTTAGTATTTGATTTAACATTATTGCATATGGAGCAGTAATTTAATTCCCTGCATCCATTGGTTTTTATGGGCGTTCACTGCAGTACCTGTAAGTAATTTATTCCAAGGCTGGGTAGAAGTGCATTTGTATTGTTTTGAGCCCATGTTGACTTTAGTGACTTTATAATTACAGTTTGTGAATAGCAATGGGCTTTCTCTTTTGTGGATGGGTGTATGTATTTCGATGTCCCATCCTAAACCCCTCCTTATTCCTCAATACACACCTTCTCACCACTCTTTATTCCCTCCCATTTAGCAGTAAATATCCCCCATTTCCAGCAATTTCCCCAGTTTCATCCCACCTTTACCACAAAAATATATCCCTTTGTGTACAGAGGCCTCTACAATTGAGGCAACAAATACTCTTTATGGTAAAGACAGGATAGGAGGAGCTCTCTGCATATAGGTTTTTGTATGCCATTTTGCACTAGGTGATTAGTATTATTGTAGCACCAATAAAGGTACTACAAAGTGTTGTTTGAGAATAGACCCCAAAGTGCAGAATGTGGAAAAACACTGCAGGGAATCTGACAAAATTGTGAACCTAAAATTAGTTTCCATGGGGTATAGCTACTGCTAGCAGGAATGGCACACATATGCATGAAAGAATCAAGGGCATATCTGATGGAAAACAAAATGGAGCATAACTACAAATAATACTTAGCAGAATGTTAGAGGGAACATTATTTTAACTAGCAGATTCTAAGCAACCTTAATTGGGATGGGTCAGAATATTTTTTAACACTACAAATAAAATAAGGCTTAAAATATTCAATGTAGTATGTCCAGTGCTCAACTTTACTTCTCCAGTGCAGGCATTGTTGTCCAGTTGTCCATGAATGACCTTCCTTATTATAGTATTCTTTGTTCTTTCCCAAGCACACTATTGCAACCCTTCGCATGGACATGCAAATCTGCTGCATCTGATGCACTTCGGGAAACCAGCCAATGGTTGTTACAATATAGGCTTAAATTAAACATTGTCTTACCGAATCAAATAACATTTGCTGCAGTGTTGAGTATTCCTTCCCTTGCTACAGAATGAAGCACCTCTTTCTCTAGTTTAAGATTTGCCTCACTCAAATATTCTGCATCCCCTGTAACAGCATAAAGCATATGTAAAACTGAATGAACAGAGAGTGGTCTCGGTGTGTGTGGGAATTTGGTGGTTTATCTCTATCTATTTGGGTCTTTACACTGTTCTCGACAGCACATCTATCTGCCCGATGGCAAATCCACCTTCACAATAGTACATCAGAAGATCTTCCTCTCTCTCTGTGTCTCTCTCTTTTTATCTCACTCTCTTCTCACACACACACACACACACAGTCGCTCCTACTCTATCAATCAGGTGTGTGCCTACTTCTATATGTTATGTTATTTTACATTGTTACTTTATGTTACATTACACTATGTTACATTACTTTACATTACGTTATGCTGTGTTACATTACCACATGTTATGTTAATGTATGTTAGGATACTTTATTTTACATTATGTTACGTTACATTATGTTATGTTGTGGTATGTTATTTTTCGAAGTTTATAATCACCACTGTTGTCGACAAAATAGGCGTTCTGGCGCAAAAAGACTGAAGGCTGGAATGTAACTCTTCTGGGTTAAACAAAAAGGCATGTTTTAAGGTTTTTATTGAATAGATAGTTGTGAGCGATTTTATTGTCAAAGGGTAGAAAGTTCAATAATTATGCTTCAAGGCAGGGAAAATGAGCGACCACCAGAATGTTGTGATTGAAGCAAGAAATTGCAAGAAGATGTTTAGAAGATAAGAGTGATGGCTGATTCAAGTATATGATACTGCACTTGCCTTATGAGTGGGACTTCAGCTCTGTACTCCAATCTCTTTTTCCATATACTATTCCAGGTTTACTAAAATCAATTAACATAATGTCAAATACACCTTGTTCGATATTAAACCTAACAAGCAACCCACTGTTGGGGTTCAAGACGCCTCCTTCTCTGCCTGTTATGTAAGCGTCAATTCTCATGCAATGCTGGACGTACCTTAGCCCCTTTGCTGTTAGCACCTCCCCCTTGCTAAGCCTTTTTTGGTTGAACTTAAGCTTACGACCTCTTGTATACTCTTAGTATACTTCTGTGGGTTTAAAGCATTTTCATTTGTTTGTTTCGGTGGCATTTAAAAATCCTTACTTGCTAGTGGTCAGTCATGCCTCTTTGTCTCTCCTTTTTCACTTTGGGAAAAGGGACTAACTGCTGTATAATTACGATTTGTCATGCTTATCTGTTCTTTAGGGGATTCTTTTTCCTGGTTTCTTCGTTTCCTGCTCATTTTCGGCGAACCTTCCCTTTTCATTTCCAGAGCATTCTTGCTCTCAGCTAATGTAACCATGTTGTTCCTGCTTACATTTGGCATGCTTTACTTATTCTAGCATTCTCTATGAGCTTGCTATTTTCAGCCAGCATATCACTCGGGTCTTCCCTGCCTCACAATCCATTTGCCATTTTCTGGTTCTCCAGCGTCACAAGGTCATATGAATAGCAATAGTGGTATGCAAATATAACTTTACGGCATAAAAAAAATAAAAGTAAACAAATGCCATTTTCCATACCAAGAGCTCTAACCTTCACAAATGTGAGACCGATTCCATTGCAAATACTTGTTTGACTATTTGGGGTAGTTCACTCTTAGGCTCTCATAACTTTTTGCCAACATGAGCTATACACGTAAAATTTGTATCCTTTTGTAACAACATCCTGGCGCTTCTAAAAGTACCCAGGGTTTGTGGATTCCCCCCAAAGGGGACTGAGAAAATGGGCAAAATATAGCAAAATTTTGAGTTTTGGGGGATAAATGGGAAAAGTGCTGTAGACGAAAGTGCCTGCCCTTTTCCCTTCGAATGGCATCAACAAGGGGTTTGCGGTGCTAAAATTACCATCTTCCTAGGTTTCAGGAACAGACAGACGTGCATCAGAAAAACACATTTTCCAAGACAGTTTTGGCATTTTACTGGGACATAGTCACTTGTTCCTATTTTTTGCGCTTCCAACCTCCTTCCAGTTAGTGGCAAAAATGGGTGTGCCATCAATAGTGGATCCTGGAATGCATTTATGAAGAGTAGACAAAATTCAGAATTTAGCAAAGGGGTCAGATATGTAGATCCCTTAAGATATCTCTATAAACAGTTGAAATAAAAAAATATTGCAATTGAGTTGGAAAAAAATAGCCATTTTTTAATCTGTAACTTTGGAAAATTTCCCAAAGCAAAATACCTATACCTTCACTGGGCACTTCTGGTTGTAGGGATATATAGGGCTTGTAGGTTCACCAAGAACCCAAGGTACCCAGAGCCAATAACTGAGCTGCACCTTGCAATGTTTTTTCATTGTGTACCGGGTATACAGCAATTCATATGGTAAAATATATGGTGAAAAGTAGGTATCAAGGAAACCAATGAATTTCCAAAATGGGCATGAGATATGTAGTTTAGTAGAAGGGGTTATTTGCACATCTCTGAATTTGTGGTTACCCATACTAGCATGTGAATTACAGGGTATTTCTCAAAGTTATTTCTTCGTTACACTTTGTTACAAATGCAGAGAAATACAATTGGTAATAACACTTGTTCTACTATTCTGTGCCCACCTAAGACTCCCAATAAAAATGGTACCTCACTTGTTTGGGTAGCCCTAGTGCCTGCAACAGGAAATGGCCCAAACCCCAACATTGATACATCAAGGCCCATATTTATACTTTTTTAGTGCCGCACTTGCGTCGCTTTTTGACACAAAAGCGGTGCAAACTTACAAAATACAAATTTCTATGCAAAACTGGTCTGTTTTTTTATAAAGTGTATAGCTGTGTTTTTTGGACCCAACCTCAGATGGAACCTAGGGAAACCTAGCAAACCTGGATTTTTTTATTTTTAAATAGACACCTAGGGGAATCCAGGGAAGGGTGACTTGTATGGATCCTGTGAGATTTTATTTACACACAGTGCCCTGCAAAGCTCAAACTGTGCCTGAAATCACACATTTTCCTTACATTTCTGTGATGGAAACATCTGGAATTCGCAGGAATCCACAAAACACCTACCACCCAGCATTGACCCACTTGTGCTTGTAAAAATGCTGCACCACTGTTGTGACTGGGCCTAGTGCCAGTGATAGGAACTTATCAAACCAAGGACAATGGGAGCCCCTGTGAGCTCCTATTGACATCGGTTAGATCCGTTCCTATTGTTGGCACTAGACCAAACCACAAAAGTGGCACAGCATTTTTATCGGCAGAAGTGGGACAAATTTCAGAAGTTTCCATCACAGAAATGTGAGGAAAAAGGTATGTTTTTAGTCAACATTTGAGGTTTGCAAGGCATTGTGGGCAAGAAAATGGTGTGGGATGGATGCGAAGCACACCACCCTGGACTCCACCAGATGCCTAGTTTTCAGAATTGTCTGGGCCTGGTAGGTTTTTCCAGGTGGAAGCCTACCGAAGCCCAAAAGTGCAGCTGTTCACCATTGCAAGTGGAATGATACTGGGAGTTAGCCAGACTCGCCTGGCCTAATTTGTAAAAACAGCACCCAATAAAATCAAATATCCTCTTGCTTGCCATTAGGTTGAAATGCTTTAGTCCCCAGGGGAGTAGAAAGACTGTTTCCCCATTTATGAGGGGCTTGGGGCATGGCCTTGCCCAGTCTCAGCAGCCCCTACACCTACAAAAAAGTAATCCCTGGTGACTAGTGGCTGTCCTGCTCCACCAGGGGGGCAGATAGGGTAATTACCCCCATCTGTCCCCCTGGGGGGGACAGAAAGACTGTTTCCCTTTTTTGGGGGACATGGCCATGCCCTTACTGGGCAGCCCCCACCAATACAAATAGAAAAAAGTAATCCCTGCTGTCAAGGGGGCTTTCTACCTCCCCAGGGGAGGCAGAAAGACTGTTTTCATTTGTGTCTGGGGGAGTCGGGCATTGGCATGCCCATTGCGGGCAACCCCCTGTTTAAAAAAAATAAAAAATTAATACATCCCTGTGTCTAGCTGGCTTACTGCCCCCCTAGGGAAGGATCTGGGGCAATAACCCCTATGTACCCCAAGGGGGACAGGAAGACTGTTCCCATTTGTGTATGGGGTGAGGGCATTGTCATGCCTATTGGGGGCAGCCCCCACCACGTCTTTATAAAAAAAAAAAAAACAGGTGTCTAGTGGGTTAATAACCCGCATCTGCCTTGGAGGTGAGGGCATTAGCATACTCATTTTGGGCAGCCCCAGTCCTTATTTATAAAGAAAAAAATCCCTGGTGTCCAGTGGGCTTTCTTCCCCCCGGCGGTAGATCGGGGGGGAGAAAGGCTGTTCCTATTTGTGTCTGGGGGGCATTGGCATGCCCAATGTGAGCAGCCCCAACCCCTCTTTTATAAAAAAAGAAACTCCCTTGTTTCTAGTAGGCTTTCTGCATCCCCTGGGGGGTAGATCATGGTTAATAACACCCATCTGCATCCTAGGGGAGGGCGCAAAGACTGTTACTGGTGTTTGGGGGCATTTGCATGCCCAATTTGAGAAGCTCCCCTATGTAATATAAAAAAGAATCCCTGGTTCCTACGGGGCGTTTTCCCTCCTGGGAGGGCAGGTTGGGGTTATTCCCCCCATCTGCTCCCCAGGTGGGGGAGAAAGACTGAATGGGGCAGGAAATGTGGGGGGGTGAAAGCACTTGTCCAAGGGGCCTCTCCCCCCTCCCTGCATAGTGCGTGGATTCCTGTGTTGATCCCCAAGCAGGGATTCACTAGGGATAGGTACCATTGGAAAGGGGAGATTCTCCGCTTTCCACTGATACCTCTCTCATCTGCCTAGGTGTTCAGAGGGCTGAGATATCCCCCCCTAAGCACCTAAGCAAAAAAGCAAAATGAGCCTATCAGCTCATTTCACTTTCATTTTCAGTTAAATCATGTGAGCGCACCATGCGAGCTGCTCATCATTTCACCAAAAACAGTCTCGGGAGCTGGGAAAGCTCTTTCCCAGCTCCAGGGGCTGTTTTTAGAAAAAAAAAAAACCTCTACTGTAAACAGCAAAAGGATTTGGCGCTTATGTGATGAGGACGGACCTGTTCTGCCCTCAGCAAATGGGCACCGGGGCTAAGGATGGAATTGCTCCATCCTCAGCACCGGAGGGGTTAAGAGACCAAACATCTCTATTGATTGTATAACATAACAGAATCTCTATTGATTGTATAACATAACAGATGGTACCACTTTCAAGGTCAATGCCTTGCCTTATTGTAGGTCACATCATGCCTATATGCCTAGTCCCGCGTAACTGCTGACCTATTAGATCATGTTCTCCCTTTGGCTTCCTCAGAGTGTGTATAGTTGTGCAGACTTCATCTGGAACTTTGTCAGTGTGTTTTTCTTTTTTTAAAACCTTGCAACTTTAGTGAGGTTTTGCAAAGTTTAGAAAATTAGATGAGTGGAAAAATCTGGCAAAAATAAGCTTTCAGGGGGAAATGGTCATCATAAAACAAGAACTCTTAAAAATGTCATTAATAAAAATATTCATTTGACATTAATGTTATTTATATTTTTAATTTATTACTACCAAAATATATCTATATGTAACGATAGTATATATATATATATATATGCTAATGGTAGTCACCATTATATAGTTATAGTTAGTGCCTAGTTTCTATAGAAAAGGCTTTTTTTTGTTTTGCTAATAACTTGGGCACCATTTAATAAAACTTCACAAAAGTTTCCCCAGAAATTGGACGCTCACTTCAGCGTCTGTCTGGAAAGTTTCAGGGTGATCCATTTAACGGGGGCTGAGAAAATGGGTGGGTCCCAAAAATCAGATTATGAACCGGAATAATGACAGAACCACTGAGCGGAATTACACCAAATTTAGCAGAAAGGTAGCCCTTGGTCTAGAAAGCTACTTTTTTGCTCTTTGGTGTAAATCTGTTCTGTAGTTTTTGAGTAATTAAAGAAAAAACAAATGTGTATATGTATATATATATATATATATATATATATATATATATATATATATATATATGGAGAGAGAGAGAGAAAGAGAGAGGTGCATGAAAGCTCTGCGAACCCTCCTGATCTCGTGCTGAGATCTGATTGGCTGCCAAGGCTTCAACAAGGAAATGTTGGCAGCAATGTTGGGTCTGGGTTTCAGCCGAGTCCCAAAAAAACATGTACAAAATAAGGAAAGGGGCCAGGGTAGGGACACCCTGATGCCTTAGCTCTAATGCTTGACTTCTCAGGGCAAAATGCAAAAAAGCTTTTTTGAAAAATTTTCGGTGGAGACACTCTGGATCCATGGATCCGCCAAAAATGTTTACAAAAAAAACAAGCACAGGCTCTCACGCTTGTTTAAATGCAGCCCCCAGGTGGGCCAGGTCCCCAGGGGAATTGAAATTTTGGATGTAGGGCGCAGCACCTCTACGGGGCAGAGTATGTTCAAAGAAATGCAGAGGAGCTGTCCAGCCCTCCGCCCCGCAGCCCCAGGGACAGGACCTGTTTTAAAGGACTGGTCCCCCCCTGCAGTCCCAGGGACCTCCATCTCCCTCAGACAGAATATGTTTAAAGAAATACAGAGGGGTTGCACAGACCGCCCCCCCAGGAAACTGGGGACTACCACCTCCCTGGGGCTGGTTTTCCAATAAAATGGTGGGGGTCTCCCAGCCCCCTGGGACTGCCACCTCCCTAGCCCAGATTTTCCAATGAAGTGCAGGGGGCTCCCCTGCCCCCAGGCAGCTCCGAGAATCACCACCTCCTGAGGGCTAAATTTAAATAAGATAGGGACTGTTCAAGTTAGAGGAGTGCTGCACAGCCCTCTCGAGGAGCCATAGATTGCTCTGGGGTCCGCCACTCCCCAGGGCCAGCTCCTGCTATGTCCCGGGGTGTCCACCCACAGGATGTAGCTGTTTACTCTGACTTGGCAGGAGCTTTGACAGCTCCCGCCAAATCAGAACAAACACTCCGATTCCAGCAAGTGAGAGCTGTCAAATAGCACTCAATTGCTGGAAGCAGAGGTTTCCTCTTTTTCCCTGCCTGCAAAGATGCAGGAAGGGAAATAGAGGAAACTATTCCTCTCAACATGCAGCTCCCTTTCTGTGACAACAAGGCCAGCTCCCACAGGAGGTGGGGAGCTGGCTGGGACAATGAGGGCCTTCAGGCTCCCACTGTGGTCCCCAATATTGTGACTGGGTGTCCTGGGGGGGCACCAAGGTGACATGGTTGAGCCCAAGGGGATGGAGCCCCCAAGGCCAAGATCAGCCTGGGTAAGGGGACTGCATGGCCCCCCTCCCCCAAAAATAAAATTAGATATTTCGGCCGGGCCCTGGGGGATGGGGGTCACTGAAAAAAGTGAAGTAAATTAACACCAGGCACTTGGGGATGGGGTTTCTGGGGCCGAAATCAACCAGAGGAGGAGGGGGCTGCGTGCCCCCCCCCCCCAAAAAAAAACATTTTTTTTATAAAACCAGGCCCTTTTACAGGGTCATTTCCTAGACTTTTTGCTTTTTGCCTTTCTATTTTTCTGACCTTTGTTGGTTGACGTTTTGACTCTGAGCACTTTTTCACTGCTAACCAGTGCTAAAGTGCATGTGCTCTATTGGATTATACCTGATTGGCATATTTAATTTACCTATAAGTCCCTTGTAAAGTGGTATCCCTATACCCAGGGCCTGTAAATTAAATGCTACTAGTGGGCCTGCAGCGCTGCTTGCGCCACCCACTGAACTAGCCTGTCAAACCTATCTAAGCGCAGAGCCTGTGTGCGCAGTTTCCTGCCACAGGGACCTGGCATCTAAATTGACTTGCCAGGCCCAGAACTCCCCTTTTACTACATGTAAGTCACCCCTAAGGTACGCCCTAGCTAGCCCTTTGGGCAGGGTGCCATGCATGTAGAAGGAAGGGCATGTGCCATGTAGCGTGGCCTGTCCTGGTAGTGACAAACAGCCTAACTTGGTGTCTCACTGCTGTGAGTGCTGCCTCCTCATAGGACTGTGTTGGAGATGCCCTGCCTTATGTGTAAGGGGTATTGTCTGATTTATGAGGGGTAGCGTAGGCATGTTTGGTATGGTTGTGATAGTGGTGAGAAATGCCGGTATCTGGTGTGGGTGTATTTTTTTATTACTATCACAGAAATGCCACTTCTGGAAAGTGCACCTTTATCTGTGCTTATAACTTTGGTGTTTTGCAGCTTGTCTCCAATCAACGTCTGGGCAGACTGACAGTTGGGGCTTTGTGCATACTTCTCAGACAGCCTGAACACAGGGAGGGTGGAGGTGTCACAGAGGTGCATCTACATATTGCAAAGCCTTCCTGGGCTTAGAGAAGGGAGAGGCAGGGCACACCTGCATTTGTGAAGGCTGTGCCCTGGCCTCACACAATAGGGTTGTTAACCCCCCACTGATGTTTGAAGCCTGTGCTGAAAGGAGAGAGGGAGCAGTCCCAGAACCAGTTGTAACTGGCTGGAACCTCCTCTCCCTACCATTGTAAAACACACTGTAACCCTAGTACAAGTACAGGGGAATTTTCCCCACAATTTGAACATTCTTGGACCTTGAACCTGGACACAGAACGCTGATGAATGGACTCACCAGGAAACCACCTTGGACAGCTGCTGCTGTGCTGATCTGTGACCTGCCTGGTCACTAGAAGGAACTGCCACCATCTGCAACCCTTGTGCTGGCCTGTAGCAGGGCCCACCAGCCCTGTGCTTCATTGTGTCCTGTTTGCTCCCAGGGGCAGGGTGCTGTGGCCCTTGACCCCTGCACCGATCTCTGCAGACTCTGGCAAAGCACTTGGAAAGATCTCTCTCTTTTGATTGCTGGGAAAAAGATCAACCCCGCAGCCCGGGCTTTAGCTTTGCCCTAGCGCTCTGGAAAGCGCTTTACTTCTGCCCATATAACCGCCGCAACCAGGGCTGGGAAACAAGCCCTCGCGCTTTCTTTAGCGCTCCCCTGCTGCCAAGTTTCACCGCCGCAGCCGGGTTTTCGAATTATTTCGGAGCGCGAGGATCGCGCTCATCTCAGTGCCCCCGAGGCACGTCCAGCTTCTGGGAGCGCACCCGGGGCACCAGCCGCCTCCAGGTCTCTAAGAAGCCTCCCGGTGGCCTGGGAGCAGCTTCTCACACTCGTGCACCACATCGGTTGCGGGCGAGTGTTTCCTCGGGCCCCCGGAGCGGTCCGAGTTTCCTCCCACATCGAGGCAGGACTCCGGTAAGGCGCAGGGAGTGCCCCCTTCCCCGGTCGCTGCGCTAGCAGCGGGACGCTCCTGTTCTTGGGCATTTTTCTTCAGCCAGAATCGGGAAGGGAGACCTCGACAGAGGTCCCTTACCGCCTTTGCCCCCATAATTGTCGTTGGGCCACGCCCGGCCCCCACCCCACGGACAGGGAGTGAGGAGGCCGAGGCAGGCCCCCATGAAGAACGCAGGCCCCGGAGGGGCCCGTTCACGAGGAGAGGGTGCCGACTGCCCCTCTTTCCCCAAAAAATGCTGCGTGGCCCCAGTTTTGTGCACAGGAGCGCCGGGGGCCCCCTATGCTCATCTTTAGGCACTGGGAGTGCCTCTTCAACTGAAAACAGGTACTTTTTAGGGAATCTGGGCTCTAGGAGCCTAGTACAAACTTTTGGATGTTTTAGATTTCCTACCTGTTTACTGTTCCTACATATATGTGCTAATGTTCCTTTTTATGGGCATGTCTAGCTGATATGTATTTATATGACTTGGGAGATATTCACTAATGTTCCTTTTATGGGTATTTAGGAATTGTTCATGACAAGTGCATATATCTTTTACTGTAATTCCCGACTACTGCTTATGTTGCAGAACCCTGAGTACTTACGTGTTCTAATGTGACAACTGCATATTCTTGCAGAGTATTAGTAACTTGTGTAACATTCTGACAACTGCTAAGGTAGCAGGTTATTACTTACGTGTAATGTTGGTCTAATTATGTTTTGTGCAATACAGATTATTTTTACATAGCTCAGTGTTGTGTTTACTTTGTGGTGTACATTTTGCGTCACGTGTCTTGTGTGTGTTGTGCAAACGCTTTACACATTGCCTCTGGGATAGGCCTGACTGCTCGTGCCAAGCTACCAAGGGGGTGAGCAGGGGTTATCTTGGACGTGTAACTTCCTAGCCCTGACTATATTGGGTAGGTTTTGCCTGGCTGACGTGCATACCCTAGCCAACCAGAATCCCCATTTCTAACAGCCAGGCTCTGGAGGATGGGGATCAGCCCAGGGAGTGGGGTACGCAGAGTCCACACGGAGCTTTGGTATGTAGTCTCATAATATACCAGGACTATAAGCGACAAAACTTTATTGGCCGATCTCCTCTTCTCTCCTCCTTGGGTACATGTGTGATGCCAGAGAAGGTCATTTACATGGGCTGCATGATAATGTTTGCCCATGGCATAACTCATATCAAAATTTGTGGTGTATTTGTGAGTGTGGTCTGAACTATGTGTGGAGCACCAGTTGCTCCCTTAAGAAGGGAATACTGGAACATTTCAGAGAAGTTCAACACTTGAATATAAATCATGAGTTCAGATAATACATAGACTCACTAACCCCCAATACTAAATAATTCTTAAGAGTCAAGAGTCATTTGTATTTGTATGTAAACATACATCACCTTTTCACGTTTCTCACACTTTTTGATCGCTGTTCAGAGCGCTGTTTATATTGTACACATGTAAATCAATGTATTTAATAACTTTACTATTTGGTGGGTTGTCTATAGAAATGTTATGATTGATTTCCACTCCTGAATGGATAATTCATATTTAAAGGATTGAAGGTCGCCTAGAAATTAATCCACAGTGAACTGTCGGTTTTTGTACTTTATTACCACTTGGGAAGACAACCTTTTCTCAACAAATGACTCTGATCACCAGTCGTTCCATTGACAAGCAATCACCTGGTATATACAAGTTGATTGACAAAAAATATGTCATATAGCATGACTAAAAAAGCATGGTTGGAGAATAGAGAATCATTGAGTTCAATGATCTGCTCTCGTGTTTATTCATAATTAGTCACTATAAAGAGATACAAGAGAAGGTGAGAGGGAGCCCTGCAGACCTACTAAAAAAAATCAAAACTTATATTGATCCCTCAAGTGCATGGTTGCTTGATGTATAATGAAACAAAAGAGCTACCTTGTCATAGCTCTGTCATTTTAACTACCTACATATTGCAGGAGGCTGGCCTGGTTTGTAGTGGGTACCTTGGGTACTTACACCTTATACCAGGTCCAGTTATCCCTTATTAGTGAAATGTAGTAGTGTTCTAGCAGCTTAGGCTGATGGAGGTAGCTGTAGCAGAGCAGCTTAGGCTGAACTAGGAGACATGCAAAGCTCATGCAATACCACTTTTTATAGTTACACAGTACTTATACACAAGTAAAGACAATACTCAGTGTTACCAAAAATAAAGGTATTTATTTGGGTGACACAGTACCAAAAATATCTTAGAGACAATACTCCTTCTGGAGGTAGGTATTATACACAATATATACACTAGACACCAAAATTAGACCGGTAACTAATTATAGGATAGTGCAAACAATAGGAAATGCTATAGAATGCAATGGGAGAAAATAGGTCTAGGGGCAACACAAACCTTATACTAAGAAAGTGGAATGCGAATCAGGAATTCCACCCTAGATAAGTGTAGTGTGTGCAGAATCGCTGGGAGAGTAAGAATAAAGTAAAGGTAAGTAAATTACCCCTCCTCAGAGCCCAGAAAAGCGGGAGTAAAGTACTGCAAGTGTCCTTAGGACACACTACACCTCGTGATTGGGAAATTGCAGTAAGCAATCAAGTCTGCAAACTGCTGGATTCCTGGACCTGAAGACCTGCAAAAGAAGGGGACCAAGTCCAGAAGTCTAAAGAAGTTCCAGGAAGGACAGTAGCCCCTGCCAACCCAGAAGAGGGTGCAAAAGAAAAGTCCCCTGTTAGTTCAAGACTGCAGGAATGCACCCTAGGAAGATGCCAGTGGGTTCCTGCATGATGCAAAATATGTCCCACAACGTGAAGATGGATGCAGACGTGATTTCTTGTTGGAAGTCGCCAACAAGCCTTGGTTACGACAAATATGTGTTTTGTGTCAAAATGGAGCTGGCTGGACCCAGGAGGGACCTGGGGGACTCAACTCTGTCTGAGGAGGAAGAGGGGGCTCTCAACACTTCAGAGAGCCCTCAGGATGCCAGGCAGCACCCACCGGAGTCCCAGGACACAGGGACAAAGGAGGTGCAAAACGCGGTTTGTGCTGCACAACAAAGGAAGGTCCCACGCTACCAGAGAATAACTTAGTGAACTGAGCGTCGCAGGATGGAGTGCACAAAGGAATTTTGCAAATGGTGCACAGAGGCCTTAGGATGTGAAGAAGACGCAGTACACAGGGGTACCGTTGCCCTCAGGGAAGCCATGGTCTTGCCTCCTCTAAATTGCGTTAACAGGACCTCAGGACAGTCTATGTTGATGGGGTCCACCCT
The DNA here is from genome assembly GCF_031143425.1 of Pleurodeles waltl. NCBI lineage: Eukaryota > Metazoa > Chordata > Amphibia > Caudata > Salamandridae > Pleurodeles > Pleurodeles waltl. Next base: position 1,187,292,114 of record NC_090440.1, on the reverse strand, counting down.
GTGTGGCCTTAGGTGCATGCTCATCACTGTGAGAGGAGTCCAAGGGTACCAGTCGTCGTCTTAGAAGGTGCCTGCGTGAGCAGGGGAGTGACTCCGTCACCCCACGGGAGATTTCTTCAGTCCTTCTGGTGCAGGATGAAGACAGGGAGTCCCCAGAGCGTGCACACCATGGAAACTGTTGCAGTTGCTGGCTGGAGCTGAAGTTGCAGAGGAAAAGTATCCCTTGAGGATACTTTGTTGCTGTGACAGCAGTTCCTGGAGCAGGCAGCGGTTGATCCGAGGTTAGAGGATGAAGTACTAGTTGCAGAGGATTCCTGAAGGAAATTGCAAGCAGAATCTGAAGAGAACCCACAGGAGAGTCCCTAAATAGCCCTGAGAGGGGGATTACCTTATAGGTATGGACTTATCAGGAGGGGTCTCTGATGTCACCTGCTGGCACTGGCCACTCAGAGCCCTCCAGAGCGTGGTGATGGACAGAGGAGTGGTCACTCCCCTTTCGTTTGTCCAGTTTCGTGCCAGAGCAGGGGACAAGGGGTCCCTGAACTGGTGTAGACTGGCTTATGCAAGGAGGGCACCATCTGTGCCCTTCAAAGCATTTCCAGAGGATGGGAGAGGCTACCCTCCCCAGCCTGTAACACCTATTTCCAAAGGGAGAGGGTGTAACACCCTGCTCTCAGAGGAAATGCTATGTTCTGCCTTCCTGGGACTGAGATGCTCAGACCCCAGGAGGGAAGAGGTCTGTCTGTGAGGTGGCAGGAGCTGTAGCTGCAGTGGCAGCCTCAGAGAGCTGGTTTGGCAGTACTGGGGGTCTATAGTTAAGCCCCCAGGATGCATGGAATTGGCTCCCCAATACTATATTTGGAATGGGGGGACAATTCAATGGTTCTAGACATGTTACATGGCCATATTCGGAGTTACCATTATGAAGCTACATATAGGGATTGACTTATATGTAGTGCACGCATGTAATGGCGTCCCTGCACTCACAAAGTCCCGGGAAACGGCCCTGAACTATGTGGGGGCACCTTTGCTAGTGCAAGGGTGCCCTCACACTTAGTAACTTTGCACCTAACCTTCAGCAAATGAAGGTTAGACATAGAGGTACCTTATAAGTTACTTAAGTGCAGTGAAAATGGCTGTGAAATAACATGTGCGTTATTTCACGCAGGCTGCAATGGCAGGCCTGTGCAAGGGTTTGTCTGAGCTCCCTATGGGTGGCAAAAGAAATGCTGCAGCCCATATGGATCTCCTGGAACCCCAATGCCCTGGATACCTAGGTACCATATACTAGGGACTTATAAGGGGGGTCCAGTGTGACAATTGGAATTGGTAAATGAAGTCACTAGCCTACAGTGACAAATGTAAAAGCAGAGGGAGCATAAGCACTGAGGTTCTGATTAGCAGAGCCTCAGTAACACAGTCAAGCACTATACAAACACAGACATTAGGCCATAAACTATGAGCACTGGGGTCCTGACCAGCAGGTTCCCAGTGAGACAGGCAAAAACATACTGACATACAGGTAAAAAACGGGGGTCCCTGAACTGGTGTAGACTGGCTTATGCAAGGAGGGCACCATCTGTGCCCTTCAAAGCATTTCAAGAGGCTGGGAGAGGCTACCCTCCCCAGCCTGTAACACCTATTTCCAAAGGGAGAGGGCGTAACACCCTGCTCTCAGAGGAAATGCTATGTTCTGCCTTCCTGGGACTGAGATGCTCAGACCCCAGGAGGGAAGAGCTCTGTCTGTGAGGTGGCAGCAGCTGTAGCTGCAGTGCAAGCCTCAGAGAGCTGGTTTGGCAGTACTGGGGGTCTATAGTTAAGCCCCCCGGATGCATGGAATTGGCTCCCCAATACTAGATTTGGAATGGGGGGACAATTCAATGGTTCTAGACATGTTACATGGCCATATTCGGAGTTACCATTATGAAGCTACGTATAGGGATTGACTTATATGTAGTGCACGCATGTAATGGCGTCCCTGCACTCACAAAGTCCCGGGAAACGGCCCTGAACTATGTGGGGGCACCTTTGCTAGTGCAAGGGTGCCCTCACACTTAGTAACTTTGCACCTAACCTTCAGCAAATGAAGGTTAGACATAGAGGTGACTTATAAGTTACTTAAGTGCAGTGAAAATGGCTGTGAAATAACATGTGCCTTATTTCACGCAGGCTGCAATGGCAGGCCTGTGCAAGGGTTTGTCTGAGCTCCCTATGGGTGGCAAAAGAAATGCTGCAGCCCATATGGATCTCCTGGAACCCCAATGCCCTGGATACCTAGGTACCATATACTAGGGACTTATAAGGGGGGTCCAGTGTGACAATTGGAATTGGTAAATGAAGTCACTAGCCTACAGTGACAAATGTAAAAGCAGAGGGAGCATAAGCACTGAGGTTCTGATTAGCAGAGCCTCAGTAACACAGTCAAGCACTATACAAACACAGACATTAGGCCATAAACTATGAGCACTGGGGTCCTGACCAGCAGGTTCCCAGTGAGACAGGCAAAAACATACTGACATACAGGTAAAAAACGGGGGTCCCTGAACTGGTGTAGACTGGCTTATGCAAGGAGGGCACCATCTGTGCCCTTCAAAGCATTTCAAGAGGCTGGGAGAGGCTACCCTCCCCAGCCTGTAACACCTATTTCCAAAGGGAGAGGGCGTAACACCCTGCTCTCAGAGGAAATGCTATGTTCTGCCTTCCTGGGACTGAGATGCTCAGACCCCAGGAGGGAAGAGCTCTGTCTGTGAGGTGGCAGCAGCTGTAGCTGCAGTGCAAGCCTCAGAGAGCTGGTTTGGCAGTACTGGGGGTCTATAGTTAAGCCCCCCGGATGCATGGAATTGGCTCCCCAATACTAGATTTGGAATGGGGGGACAATTCAATGGTTATAGACATGTTACATGGCCATATTCGGAGTTACCATTATGAAGCTACGTATAGGGATTGACTTATATGTAGTGCACGCATGTAATGGCGTCCCTGCACTCACAAAGTCCCGGGAAACGGCCCTGAACTATGTGGGGGCACCTTTGCTAGTGCAAGGGTGCCCTCACACTTAGTAACTTTGCACCTAACCTTCAGCAAATGAAGGTTAGACATAGAGGTGACTTATAAGTTACTTAAGTGCAGTGAAAATGGCTGTGAAATAACATGTGCCTTATTTCACGCAGGCTGCAATGGCAGGCCTGTGCAAGGGTTTGTCTGAGCTCCCTATGGGTGGCAAAAGAAATGCTGCAGCCCATATGGATCTCCTGGAACCCCAATGCCCTGGATACCTAGGTACCATATACTAGGGACTTATAAGGGGGGTCCAGTGTGACAATTGGAATTGGTAAATGAAGTCACTAGCCTACAGTGACAAATGTAAAAGCAGAGGGAGCATAAGCACTGAGGTTCTGATTAGCAGAGCCTCAGTAACACAGTCAAGCACTATACAAACACACACATTAGGCCATAAACTATGAGCACTGGGGTCCTGACCAGCAGGTTCCCAGTGAGACAGGCAAAAACATACTGACATACAGGTAAAAAATGGGGGTAACATGCCAAGGAAGATGGTACTTTCCTACACATATGATGTCACATTCTTGGACAAAGTTCCCAAACACGTCTTACACATGCAGAGTGTAGTTCAGAAAAACTGATAATAGGAACATTAACCTAGGAGTTGATAGAACCCACATTAGGCCAGCAACAAGTCTGAAACAACAAATATATGCCTTTAGCGTCAGTCAAGCAATGGTCAGTTCAGCCCCTAAAAGAGGCCATATACTCAATTCTTTTCACAACCAATTTCAAAACCCCAAAGCTAACCTCACGACCACAGATAATGTCCACTTGCTTACTTATCGCACACCACTTTCGAACGTATTCACCAGCCCACACAGTAGGTAAGTACTACGTCATACTTTCATCAATCAACTCAACAAAATGGGTAGCCTGAGATTTGGACGCTACAAAGCAGTCAGTTCAAACCCACAGAAGCCTTGTTACAAAAACTTCTTTACAAGATATTTAATAGAGTGGGTGAGGGTTGTCCCACCTTAAAATGCAAAGTCGAAATCTGGGCACAACTACACCAGCTGGTACACTAAACTACTTACTCATTCTGAAAAAGTTGCTGGAAACTGGAAGTACAACCACTGACAGAAGGCAATCTTTTTTTTTTTTTTTTTTTGTCCTCATCTCGCTAATCCATGCCAGTAAAGGAAGGATCCACTACTCATTGACCCCCAGGTGTATAGCCCCACAATATCAACGGGCCACTCCACCTGCCACTCTCTTCCGTGGATCCCCCTGTGTCCTTGGCAAATCCTTCCCAACTATCCGTCTGGTACCATAACTGGACAATACACCTAGACACACGGAAGGTGGGATCAGGTATAATCATCGGACCTCATAGCCAAATTGACACCACCAATCAAGTAAGCATTTGACAAACATTTTCCCATCCCAGCCAAAAAATATCTCTTTTGCTAATAGGCCCGGCTCTGTCCAACTTATATAATCGATCTACCGAGTTCTGCCACTCCTGCACTGTGGGAGGTGATGAGCATACCCATTTATAGCAGATTTGCCGCCTGGCAATAAGCATCAAAACAAACAAGACATTGCTGTGTTTGGGCTTTCAAATCACAAACCCCAAATAAAACTAAAACAGGGTTCAATGTTATTCCTTCACCAAATATCTTGTTTAGGACTTTCTACACGGCTTCCCAGAAATTTGCCAGCCTGGAGCATTTCCAAAACATATGAATATCATCAGCATTTGGGTCATCACATCGTGGACAGTTTTTCTGAATTTTCCCAATGCGGGACAGCCTTGCTGCAGATGGTTACTCCTCATTGCCGCTGATTTAACAGTGGACCAAAGATTTGAACATGACCTTTGCCACAACGATATTATATCAATGGTTGGAAAGACCTCTCCCCACTTCTGGAGCGGGAGGGGGGATCCTCCTCAGCTGCCTCCAAGAAGGCTTGATACCAAAACGCGATTTCCTTAAGTAAAGGTCTCTGAGTTAATTTCTCCTCCCAACTAGATCTACCAATTTCTCCTACTTGTAATGATTTAATCCAACTAGCCAACTGATAATATTTAAATTTAGAAACGGACCCCCCCCGCTCTCTCCAAAAATGTGGTCCAAGGAATCAACTCCACATCCTCTATGATCTGTCCCCACCATAGTACCCCACTCACTTTCAGCGGGATTGAGAGTTTATCAAGAAGACATACCGGGGTACCTGGTGAATCCCAAATTAGGGCTAATCCAGAATAGTAGGCTATCCCTAGTAGGTTACAAATCTGTAGCCAGACCTTGCAGGCCTGCTGTGGAATCTTTAGTCTGACTTTTTTTAAGAACCTTGGATGACCAAATTTTTACAAAAAAAAACTTGGCCCCTTCCTCCGCGTGTGCTGTCAAAGCTTCCCACATTGGGGTATACTCTGACTTTTTACTTAAAAGAATTCTACTATTCTTAAATTGAAAAGCCAAATAATACTTATAGAAATCTGGTGCTGCTATCCCCCCCCACTCCATCTTCTTACACAGCTTCCAAATAGCTCCATTACAACCTGCAAAAATAGCCAATTCACCTGATCAAATGCCTTGGCCGCGTCAAAAGTTATTATTGCCAGAGGGAGCCTCTCATCTAAGGTCAGGTCCATTGCAGCCAGCAAGTCATGCACTAATTCCTGTAGCTGCCTACCTTTAATAAACCCTTTCTGATTTGGATGGACCAGACTAGAAATGACTTTCCCCAACCTTTTAGATAACAAGCTTGTGTACATTTTATAATCTGAGTTAAGTAGTGAAATAGGCCGATAAGAAGAACATACTTGAGCAGCAGTATGAAAAAGCACATTTGAACTTGGAGTGTTTTTTAGAAAGGCAAGAAAGGAAGAAATGGGAAGCTAGTCAGTATGCGCATTATGAATACGGGGAAGGATGCAGTAAATTATTAGCCTGGAAAACAAAGTCAGATCGTTCAAAGAAATATATTTCTTCATAAGGTCTGAGGCTACCAGGCAGATCTGTGTAGAAAGGACAGAAATAGAAGCTGCTTTTGTTTACTTTTTTCAAAACTTGTATTCAGATGAGCCTCGGAACTCTGAGGAGCAGATTAGGGACTTCTTGACTAAGGTTAGATTGCCAGACCTGGAGAACTAAGCACGACATTTATTAGGAGGAGAGTTAACTGAGATGGAACTAATTTAAGTTTTTAAGGGTTTGAAGAGAGGGAAGGCATCTGGTCCAGATAACCTCCCGAATGAGCTGTACTTGGTACTGAGGGAAGAATTAATCCCGGTTTTATTGAAATTGTCCAAATATATGCTTCTGGAAGGGGCGCATGCACCGAGATCTTGGGCTGAGGCTGTAATTTGTTTGATTTTGAAACCCTGTAAAGATCCAACACAATGTTCTTCTTATCGGCCTATTTTACGACAAATGCCAATCTTCATTCATTCAGGAGGAAACAATATAAAACCATGAAGATAGCTAAACAGTTTTACTCTTCTAAATGTATCAATGAAGCACCAACCATACATGGTAGAAGCTCAACATCTTTCGAAAGCTGAAGACACAACCAAGATGGGGGAGCATATGAGAGAAAAATATAGATAAAATAAAAAACTGGAAAACAGCTAGCTTTTCAGATTCCTTTATTATTCAAGAATGACGCTGCCCAGATAGCAAAGAAAAGCATAGTGAATTAATTGTACTGAAGTCAGATTCATAATATTGTTATCACATGTGAAGGTACAACCAGGACGATCAACTGGAATACAGTCTCATTGGTATTCATGGGGCTCGAGAAAATCAAAAAAGGAAATTTGACAGAAAGAAGAACATAAATTTGGCCCATCCTAAAAAAACTGAGCAGCTGCCCATAGACAATCTAGCAACGTTTTGAACGCCTTTTGGGACAGAGGCCTTTATAGCGAGTGGTCTCTGAAAACAAGTGAACTCTAATTGAAATTTGGAGGAAAATTAGGACTTACTGGGGGGAGTCGAGCGTGGAATTACCGATTGCCTGTTAATTAGCCATTTTTCAGTGGTCCCTCAGGGCCCAAATCATAATGGACCTAATTTTGGAGAAGATCGGGCCCATTTTCCTGGCCACTCTTAATGCGACCTGCATCTAATATTGCAAAAATCTATGAATCATCCACAAATAAAATGACCCATCATTGTTTACACACACACACACCTTCTCCTTGACATACACTGTTCACTTAATTAGAGCCTGTGGAGGAAGAAGATGCTTGCAAGCGCAACCCTTATCATTAAAACGTCCAACTTTATGGGGGAACAGTGCCCACTTACACCTGATACCACATACATTGCCATCAACTCCCTCTTAATGGGAATATTTTCCAGCTTCCTGCAACAGAATATTATTCTTCTACTTCTAATTCGCCATTGGATGGAATTGTCCAGAGCACTAATGACAGCCCTTTGGATTGCTGAAATATAAACCGTGTGAAATTACCCTAAAGGGGAAGCGCGTTTGTGGAGAGAGGGGCGGCAGCAGGACAACACAGGGCAGGAGCCCTTTAATTTTGAGAAGCTTCGCACTCCCGCTTTGCGGGAAGCGCGCCTGGTTGGAGGAGGGCACACCGGCAGCACCAATCAAGGGCAGGAGCCCTTTAAAACAGAGCTCGCGCTCCCGTGGGAAGTGCGTTTGTGGAGAGAGGGGCGGCAGCAGGACAACACAGGGCAGGAGCCCTTTAATTTTGAGAAGGTTTGCGCTCCCGCTTCGCGGGAAGCGCGCCTGGTTGGAGGAGGGCACACCGGCAGCACCAATCAAGGGCAGGAGCCCTTTAAAACAGAGCTCGCGCTCCCGCTCCGCGGGACGCGTGCTGGCAGCGCCCGGGCAAAGATAGGGCCAAGACGGGCCCGTCTACGCCCGTCTTTGACCGACTGGGGCTGGGCTGGGCCCCATCCCTAAATCTTTGTACTCGGTGACTGAGTAAGTGTCCTAGTTATTCATATAATAATTTGGGCAGCTATTATGGGGAAAAGGAAGGCTGTTGATTTGCCGGAATCCTGGCTCGAATGTAAAAAACTGAAAAAACGTTCCATTAAGCCAGCTAGTAAGCCCAAAGGGCGTAGCCTTAAACCATTTGAGGAGATAGACCATCTGTTTGAGGAGGTGGATGCAATTTTAAATTGCACTGCAGGTACCAAGAAGGTCCCGCCACAACCCAGGAGGATACAAGAATTCTTTCATAAGATGAACAAGGGCACAGCCCAAGATCTGAATTTTTCAATCAATGGAGTCAGGGCTTTATCTAATGTGTCCACCACAACTCCTTCCCCATTTAGTGAATCAAAGGACGCAATCAAAGATTGTACTTTTAACCAAAGAGAAGAGGAAACTAGTTTGCATATTGCTCCTACTCCGTTAAGTCCTGTGATTAATGTGATCCCAAATATCCCTTGTAATAATCGGTTCCAGCCATTATCCGAGGAAGTGGCTGCATATAGGTCGCATGTCTCTTCAGTAGAAGTCTTAGACCCTGGGATCCTTAGTCCTCTATCTATTCCAACTACCTATTCCCCACTGGCCCAATCTTCCTCCGAACCCAACATGTTTCTCATTTTGCAGAGAATAGATGAACTTAAGGGTATGGTGCAGCTATTAACCCAACTTGTTCAGGAAAGACCAGTAAATTCGTCCGGATGCAAATGTTGTTCAAGTGCGGAAAGGGGGAAAGGTGAACCAATAAAGACCGATAGGAGCTCGCATCCAAAGATGGCGTTGGGTTTACAAGTTAATCCTCATTTAAAGAAAGGGGTACCTAGAGCTGATATTGATGTGCAGCAGACATGTCCTGTAGATAAATCCACTTACGCTGAGCTGGGCATTGTACACCCTCCTTCCGAAAGGACCACTACGATTAACTGTGCTGCCCCTACTGGTTGCCCCTTTTCTTCTCCAAGCCTACAGGGACTTGGAAGGCGTAAAGAATCTGAAAATCTCAGACGTGTAGGGGGGTGCCCCCCTTCAAATCCACGAGGGCCACTTGTATCCATCCTCGAACCTATTTGTCCTCTTTCCCCCCAGGGAGCCCCTGTTGGTTCTAGTATGCTGACAAAAAATCAAAAATATATACATGGGCCTAACTCCTTTCTTATGATTAATGTTCCCAGGTTGCCGCAAGGAGCAAAAGAGGACCATGAGTCCAGGATAAACAAAGCCATTTATTGGCTTCGGAATCAACGGGGCTGTTTATCGGTTATACGCTCGGATATTTCAAATGCCAAACGGCTGAACCCCCCCGGGTCCAATCATGATATTTTTTCTATTGAGTTCTATGATAAGTCCCTGATTGATCATCTTATTGCTTTTGATATTCGTACTCGCCTATTCTGGCTTAAAGGAAAAGAGGGAGGTATTGATTTAGATTTTGGGGTAGTTGATGCATCACAGGTCCAAACAAATGTCCAAACGATCAACAACATTACAAGTAATTTATGTGGGGACGTTGATACCATCTTGCCCAAGCCTGTATGACTGTCTACGTCCCAAGAAGCTCCTAGCGAGGATAAAATCTAGGAGTCGCCCTTGAGCCCCACTATCAAGTTAACTCTAGAGGATGCCCCACAGTTAATTAGAGCTATACCTGATGCTACTGGTGGTCTATCAATACTGTCTTGTAACTTAGCTGGTATTGGGAGGAAATTGGATGACAAGGACTGGTGTTCATATGTAAAAACCCAAGACATTTGTCTCTTCCAAGAAACTTGGGCCGAGGATAGGACTACCATCGATGGGTTTCTTTCTTTTTACGTTCCCGCCCAGCCTTCAGAAAAAGGGTCAGGTCGTGCAAAATGGGGTTTGTTAATTCTCCTGAACAAAAGATTACAATGTGATTATAAGATCTTACAGTTTGATTGCGTTGACTTGATGGGGATGCAAATAACATTTCATCAGAATCTGATCATAACCCTTATCAATGTTTACGCTCGATCAGTATCACGGGGAGTAGAATCTCAGACCCTAATTCAGCTCCTCAAGTTTTTAGACACTATTCAATCTTCATTTTACTTGATTATAGCTGGGGACGTAAACTGTACTTTTGAACCATCAACATTATTAAGTGGCCTAACTATGGAGGAGGATCAAACATGGGGGATTATGCAACTGAACTCTGATTGCTACTGTCCTCGTACCCGTGTAGCAGTCCAACTGGCCTCACTTTGTTTAAAGCATGGTCTTAGGGCCTGTAATGGTCGCATGCCCTCTGACCTGGATATTGCTCCCACCTTCAAATGAGGCATTTGTACTAGCGTAATCGATTATTTTCTAGTCGATGTAAGACTGTGGCCACAGCTCAGAGATATGAAGGTACACCTTAGAAGTGAAAGTGACCATTATCCGCTGCTATTGTCTATCTCTGGGGATGTATTTTGTCGATCCGCTAACAACGTAGTTACTTTGGTCCTACTCCCACTGTGAAGAATGTATCTATGAAGGTTAGATGGCCGAAGGTGGTGTCAAATCCTTATCTGTTGCATGCAATCTATTCATCTTTTTTAGATCATATGGCACCTTACCAAGATTATGATCCTCAAGACATCCCTATTCTTCGTATCCATGAAAATATGGTTGTCAAACTTCAAGATATTTTCTATAGGAAGAAAGGGGTAAGGTTGCAAGGTGGGTCCCCGATTAACAACACTTGGTTTGACGAATCATGCTCTAGGGCCAAGTCAGGGGTAAAGGATGCTATTATGAAAGGGTCCACATGGGATATTCAGCTGGCCAGACGCAAATACAAGGAGTCCATCTCAGGAGCTAAAAAAACCTGGGAGGACTCAATTTGGCAGGAGTTGTTTAATGCAACTGAATCTAACAACAATAGCTTATTCTGGGAACTTTTAGCTAAAAGAGAGCAAGGGGGTAGAACTACCATTATGAATCACATCCAACCAGAAAGTTGGGTGGATCACTTTTCTTGCCTCTATGGCAAAATTGACACCCCAGAGACTCCCACAAATCATGGCGAGAGAAAAGAGCCCGGTTTTTCGCAAGATATTGTACTTTCATCTGCCTTATTGGGAAGGGGTCCCATAGATACTGAGGTCCCCATTAGTTTCTCCATTGAAGAAACTTTAGTGGCAATTCGCTCGCTAAAACCTGGGAAAACCCCAGGACCCGATATGATTCCAGGGGATCTCTATAGATCAGAACCCTTTATATGGGGTTGGTATATTAATGCGCTCTCCAATAAAATTTCTGAAGGAGGGCAGATTCCATCAACCTGGAAGGGTGCAGAGATTATACCTATCCATAAAAAGGGTAATGCTAATCTACCAGTAAACTACAGGTTGATTTGTCTCATAGACAACCTGCAAAAGATTTTTGCCAAACAACTTCTTGGCAGATTAATGCAATGGGCCAAGGAACGCAAGGTATTATCTCCCCTCCAGGCAGGTTTTCGAACTAGAATTAGTACAATGGACCAGGTCTTTAGGCTGGCTGTGTTGTATTGGAAATACACTGTTCTTGCCAATCAGCCATTATACGTTGTATTTGTCGATTTGAAATCAGCCTTCGACCTGGTTCCAAGGGAGAAGTTGTGGGTAGTCTTATACAGAATAGGGGTCCCCAGTAATCTAGTCTCTTTACTAAAGCGTTTGCATGAAGGAACTTATGTGCTAGTTCGTTAGGGCAACCTAGGCGAACTGACCGCCAAAATCCCCATAAATAGGGGTGTTCGCCAGGGATGTGTGTTGGCACCAATCTTGTTTTCCTTTTTCATTAATGAGGTGGTACAGGTTATGATGGCCTGCCAGAGCGATGCCCCTACTCTGGGGACCCAAAAACTTCCCATTCTTCTCTTTGCCGATCATTCGCTTTTAATTTCAAAGACGCCTATGGATTTGCAAATCCTCATTGATAGGTTTAGTGCATTCTGCCAGGATTATGGACTAGAGCTAAATCCCAACAAAACAAAGCTAATGGTTCTGCGCTCTGGGAAACAGAAGAAGTGTACCATCAATTTAAAAGGTGATTCCCTGACTAAGGTCAGTTCCATAGATTACCTAGGAGTAAGGATAACCAACAATTTACATTGGGAAGAACAGATTATTAAAAGCACTGGCCTTCTCCAGCACAATGCAGCATCTATCCTGCGTTTTTATAGGAGTACCTCTACAAAAATGGTCTCCCCAGCTATTAAGATGTATGTAGAAAAGGCTCAGGGAGCTGCTGTATATGGTGCGGAAATATGGGGCTTTCTTGATACCAACAAGCTTACCCTAGGGGAGAATAGCTTTGCAAGGGCCCTTTGTGCTTGTCCCCCTAGTACACCACTGATCCCCTTGTTTTTAGACCTGGGTATAAAATGGATAGCTGACCTGATAAACTTAAGACCATTGTTGTATTGGGTCAGGTTATGGACCGTTCCTGAATTAGTCATCTATAAAGCCTCACTCCTAGATTTGCTAACATGTACTAATTCAGCTTTTATTCCGTGGGTTAAGCATGTATCCACCTGGATCAAGATGTTGGGGCTAGGAAATTACTGGGAGAATCCTCACAAACTTGAAAAAGTCCATCTCCAAGCACTGAAGCGGTTCTATTGGTCTTATTTGAGGAACGATGTTATCAACCACAAATCATGCGGTTGTCTAACCAACTCATTTATTGATATTAAATGGTACCCAAGGTTTGAATCTTATCTAGACGTTATACCTGACATTCTTGGCAAAAGCCTATATGCTAGATTTCGCTTTGGGACTTTACCATTGAAGACCGTAGTGCGCAGATGGGATTCAAATGCGATTAATGATATTTGTCCTGTGTGTGGTAACACTTCTGAATCAATGGTGCACTTTATGTTGTTTTTCCCTGCATACAAAGTTCCTAGGTCTAAGTGGATCCGTGATCTTTGCCGAGAAATGAGAATGAGGGAATGTGCACCAGCATTGAGGATTTTAAAAAGCGATACTACCAAAATGCTGATATATTCTGTTAGTAAATATTTATTGTCAGCATGGCGTATAAGGAACTTTTATATTAGTAAAACCGATGGACGAGTCTTTTCCGTTAAGTCAGCCAGTGGAGGGGACCTTTTTACTTAATAACATGATTTTAGGATATGTATTTATTTTTTATTTTTTATTTTTTTAGATGGTGTTACCATGTGGTTTTATGCTTTGGGATGGAATTGTATTTTATATTTTTTATTTATGATGATATTGATTATGTACTGCTTTGATGATCATTGATCGAATAAAGCTTCTGTTGACACACACCCTAAAAGATAATCAATAAGCTCCAACCTAATGTAACACTTTTGTGAGAAATTGGTCATAAATTAACTTCATTGACCCCTATTCAAGCCAGAAATTTAATTCTAAATACTTTCACCACGTGTTACCCATTTTCTGTGCCCACAACCCAGGGGTATAGTTAAGATTGTACTAAAGGTTACTTTTCATTACTAATCCAGGTTGGTTTTTTTTGTGGCAGCTAGGGTAGTTTTCATACAGTATCTACATTTGCTCAAAACCCTTCCACAGGGCTTTATCTCCACACTCACAGCGTGGAGCAACACTCATGGCTGGCAGGTGGAAGCCTTGGTTGATCAGATGTGAGGCGTCTGACCATTAGCAAGCTCATGCATAGCCTCATTAGTTCAATTCAGCACACGCTGTTGAGGCACTGTTCCTATTTTTAAACAGACCGTCTGTTTCCACAGACACCTTGCTTCTCAGTATTATTATGTGTTGTAGTTAATCTTTGTCTCCTGTGTTTACTTTCCGTATGATATTTCCTTTTGTCCTGAGTTATTTTAGCATTGTCTGATATCTGTGATTGTGCAAATCATACATTTCTGGCATCCTGATCCTTTGCAATCAGTCCTGAACACCATTCACCTATGTTTCTCTGTGATCTTAGAGGGGTAACTTGTACATCTGGTAATGGAGGGAGGTTCATTTTTCCACGCTGCTTACTTAGCTATACAAACGTCTCTCAAGAGCAACAAAGACAAGCAGGACATCTCTGCTTCCACAAATGACCTGTTTCCTGAAGTGACCCCTTTTTGAGCCACAGCTGTACGCCCTGGGCTAGCTCTGTTCAATAAGTTTTCTAAGTCAGCCTTGTTTAGCAGCAAATTCATCTCCTTTTCCCAGATTTTAACAAATACTCTGGATAGTACTGAAGCAAGGACCCTGGGTACTTCCAGAATTAGGCATTTACACTTCAAAGTAACTGGGGTTACGTTCAGTTTGACTCCTCACTCAAAAACAACGTTCTAGCTGCAAAAACATGGAGGCAGGTGCTTGCGAGTTCAGAGCTCCAGACACTGGAATGATATGCACCGGGCCTTAGACTAACAGTGACACAGGAGACTCCTTCCTTAAACGGTAATTGTTCAGGCTGGTCTTAGACTTTTAGGGGCTGATTCTAACCCCGGCGGTCTTTGACCGCCGGGGCGAGGGTCGGCGGGAGCACCGCCGACAGGCCGGCGGTGCCCCGCAGGGCATTCTGACCGCTGCGCTTTGGCCGCGGTCAGAAAGGGTAAACCGGCGGTCTCCTGCCGGTTTACCGCTGCCCTCAGAATCCCCCATGGCGGCGCAGCTTGCTGCGCCGCCATGGGGGATTCTGACCCCCCCTACCGCCATCCTGTTCATGGCGGGAAAGCCGCCATGAACAGGATGGCGGTAGGGGGGGTCCCGGGGCCCCTGGGGGCCCCTGCCGTGCCCATGCCAATGGCATGGGCACGGCAGGGGCCCCCGTAAGAGGGCCCCGCAAGGTATTTCAGTGTCTGCCTTGCAGACACTGAAATACGCGACGGGTGCTACTGCACCCGTCGCACCTTCCCACTCCGCCGGCTCGATTACGAGCCGGCATCCTCGTGGGAAGGGAGTTTTTCCCTGGGCTGGCGGGCGGTCTTTTGGAGACCGCCCGCCAGCCCAGGGAAAAACTCATAATACCCTCCGCGGTCTTCTGACCGCGGAGCGGTATTATGGGGGCGGAATTCTGGCGGGCGGCCTCCGCCGCCCGCCAGAATTAGAATCACCCCCTTAGTGCTGGGGGTGATAATGATAGCTAGGGAATGAAGAATGTTTAATGAGCAGGTCACTGCTCACATCCAGCTTGCATCCTACCTACCTGCAAACTATTTATGTTTACTCTCTTGTATTGCCATTTACTCTGACATGGCAGAAAGGAGGAATGTCACAATTTACAACATTTTCAAATAAATACATGAAGAAAAGTGGATGAACTGGCTTATGAGAAGGGCAATGGAGAAATGGGAAATAAAAATGATAGGTACATGTTTTCACGACGTATCCAGGGGTTGTAGGGAAATTCGATTGTTTGATGATTGAGGAGCCAAATTGTGGGAGGGTCAATTTACCTAAAGGAATATAAAATAATCGCAGGGGTGGAAGGATACACCGACGAGTTTTAGCATGGCTATGGGGTTGCATCTGTAAGCGTACCCATGAATTGTATGGCATGTGAAGTGGTTTGTGATTGACTGGCTGGATGCAGCGGGTTATGGAGGTGTGGCCAGAGGCATGGAAGGAGGTGGATGACTGATAGACGTGTGCGAAACGAGTACTGGAACAACTGATGAACAGAGAAGTGATTGGATGAATGGATCTCATGAGAGATAAAACTGAGGCCATGGACACGCAGATTCTAGCTTGTGCCCCATACTGAAGCTGAAATATAGTTTTGTGTGCAATGTATAGATTGGGTAACTGAACAGAATATTGGGACAAAAGGTCAGCTAGAAAGGATGTGGCTGTCCTCATGTATGGCAGATTTTTAAGGCTCATTCGGTACTACCATTGCTAACTACATTTATCTAGTTATGAATGATTAAACTTTCTCGTCTGTGGTGATCATATATTGTGCGTTACCTATTCAAGATAATTTACCACCCTAACATTAGATTGAACCACACAGTATCTTTTGTGAATGATGAAGCGATGAATGCGCCATGAGATAACTGTTGAATTGCAACACTAGAACATTTACTGCTTTCACCCTGCGGGGCAAGTCCCATATGGAAAGACATGCGAGGTCATTATGAAAAGTAATGATACAGAGATGGCTGTTCTGCTAGGGAAAGGTCAGACATTATCCTTCCCCATCTGCCTCAACGCAAGTTAAGCCCATAAACAGCGGCTGTACGATTAGATCACAGGAACTGTTGCTCTGCAGCACATGTAGACCTGGGCCCCATCTGCAGCTGGGACAATATAGTGTTTTTTTCTTAGTAATGTCTGCCTGGAAGGCATTACCATGGAAACCAGCAGAGATGGACATCCCAAAGGACATCAAGGATGGAAGAGCAGACACACGGAAGGGGATCGCATCATGTGACTACACCTATCCGAGGTTCTTCCATAAGGTTGTGCCGTCAGTGCCGAGTCTAGGTGACGACTGCTCATAATTCAGTGTGAGTTATGAAAGCTCGTAAATTGAGGCTGAATAAAGGAGGACCCAGATACATATATATTTTTTATTTAACAGGTGTATATGACGTTCACAAGGTCTGGCAGAGAATTTTACACATAACTGGATTTTCAAAGAACAGTTTGAGATATTTACGTGTTTTTATATGATTACTATCTTGCGCATTAAAGACTAATAACTTCGAACTGTCAAGGGGAGAAGAATAGAGGAACCCACCAATACACTATACTACATACCATACTGAGGTAAAGCAGTGTACGGTGGTACATTGCCAGTAGTAAATGAAACAAAGGGGTAGCCATAACTCCATGCCTAATTTACATTAACGACTTGCAGAAGCACACATATAGAGAATACTATTCAGTTCTTGGTGGGACAAGATGACCCTACATAAAAGGTTCTTCAGTGGTTGTATGAAGGAACCATTCATGCGGGACCAACGCATCCCTTAACAATGCAGTTAGAACCACAACCACATCATTTCCATGCATGCCTTTACCATGCATGCCTTTACAATGAATTTTTCTGTAAAAGCATGCCTAGAAAAGGCATGTGTGGAAACAGCATGCAAAACGGCATGCATGGTTCTGTCATGCAACCCCCACCCCAGTACCTAAACTACTCCTACACCCCACCGCTCTGACCCCTAAAAAAACAAACTATCCCAACTCCCCACCTCTACCCCTAAAAACTAAAGTACCCCGTCCCACCACCCACCCTGAGCCCTAACCAACTACCCCAGCCCCCTACCCCCAAAGACTAAACTACCCAGATACCCCCACCCTCTGTGAGCCCTAAAACCTTCCCCCTAATAAAATAAACCACCCAATCTCCCTATGCACCCTAAGCCGTTACAAAGCTATCCTGACCCCCATCCCCTGCCCCTAAAAACTAAACTACCCAGTCCCCCACCAGCCCTGAGCCCTAAAACAATGACCCGACCCCCCACTCCTGTCCCTAAAAACTAAAGCACCCAGACACCCCGAACCCAACCTAAGCCCTAAATCTACCCCACCACTAAAAACTACCCATCAACCCTTCCCCAACCCCTCTTACCTCACTGCATCCTTTCCTGAGTCTTTCTCCTCTTCTCCTCCTCCTCCTGCCCTTCCTTAAACCTTCCCCCACCCCTTAAAAATAAGCTACCCCGCTCCCACACTAATCCCTAAATTAAAAAAAAACTAAACTCTCCACTCCAGCCCCCCAAAAAAAGAACTTTAAAAAAAATACCCAAACCAACCACCCCTGCCCCTTAAAAAAAATAGCCTGCCCCGACCCCAATCCCTTAATCCACCCCCCACCCTGCCCCACTTACCGCACCACGTCCTTTGTGTCTTCTCTCAAACAATGCATGGCTTTTTCTGTGTCTTAACCACGCATAGTTTTGCACATACATGGTTAAGCCACAGAAAAAGCAATGCACTGTTCCTGCAAGCGTGGTAACACTTGCGTGGTAAACATCTGCATTCTTGAGGATGCGTTGTTAACTACGTTTCCCTTCTTCAGCTTGCCTTTGCACAATACATTGGATGCGCTTGTCCTAAGAGAAAGTGGGATTTTGAACAGGAATAGTGCCAGAACCACTGCACGGAATTGCACCAAATTTGGCAGAAAGGTAGCTCTTGGCCCAGAAAGCACCCTTTTTGTCATTTAATGTAAATCCGTTCAATAGTTTTTGAGAAATTAAAGAAAAAACTAATTTGTATATATATGGATGCAAAGGTTCTGCAAACTCTCCCTTTTCTCGTGCCGAGATCTGATTGGTGCCAACACTTCAACAAGCAAGTGTTGACAGCCACCTTGGGACTTAGCTTTAGCTGAGTTCCAGAAAAATAGATTAAACAAAAAAAAGAAAAGGAACCAGGCTAGGGACGCCCTGGTGGCCTGACCCCTTAACTCTGGTGAAGGGGCACCAGAGGGACCCCATCCCCAGACCAAAAAATCATTTTTTTAAAAACATTTCAGTGGGAGTCATGCTTGTTTAAATGAAGGTCCTGTGTGGGCCAGTTCCCAGGGGCATGTTAAAAAATGAGGAGTGGGCACACAGAGCCTCTTCCAGGGGTTACTGAAGACTCTGGGACCGCAACCTCCACAGGGCAGTTATTACATTGTAAGGGGGGGTGCCCATGGGACCACCACCTGCATGGGCAAAATGCTTCTATTTAAGTAGGGGTGCCCTCTGGACCCCCCGGGTCCCCTGGGACCACCATCTCCCCCAGGGCAAACATACAATTAAATGGATTGGTGTATAGTGGCACGGGGAGTGGAGTGGTGTACATTGGACTGGCATCCAATTGAATAGCATAGAATGAATGGCATAGGGTTGAGTGCTATACACTGGAGTGGCACAGCGTGGAATACAGCTGAATGGCTTACAGTCGGATAGCGTACAGTGGAGTGTTGTAGAGTGAAGCGGCATACAGTAGAACAGAGTACATTGGAGTGGCGTACAGTAGAATGGCATAGATTGGAATAGAATAAAGAAAAGTAGCATCAAGTGGATTGGGGTACGGTGGAGTGACAGACTGGAGTGGTGTACAGTGGCATTGTGAACAGTGTAATACATTAGACTGGAGTGGCAAAGAATGGAGTCTTGTACAATAGAGAGGCATAGTGTGTAGTGGCATAAAGTGCAATAAAGTATAGTAAAGTGACTACAGTGGCATGGTTTGCGGACGCATGGTGTGTAGATTAACGCAAAACAGTGAATTGTGCTGGCTTGCGTTTCTCCAAATTTACCAATCAATGAAGGGCCACACGTGGTGGCCTTGCGTTCCTTTGTCAATGTGACTGAAGTATTGCACTGCCCGTGCAACATCATGAGTGACGCAAGGATATTGCAATCCAAAACTACAGTTAGGCCTTAGTTATATTTTGGGCCATGGTATACCATGATATCTTTGCCATATACCTTGGTACACAGCAATGACAGCCAGTATATTACTGAGTAATGGCTGTTTTTAGAGAATAAAAATGTAGTAATATTGTTTTTACTACACTTTGGCTATGTTAGGGCCTTAGATATAGACAAGCAGTAGGTCCCTACCTATTACCACTTTATTCAAGTGGTAATAGGTAGAGATATTTATTAATATTTTTTATATATTTAAATAAGTTTACGACCATGTCCTGCAGTAGTGTCACAAAAGTTTGTGAAATACTTACCCAGCTTAGCTGCAGTACCTAAAAAGCATCATCTCTGCACGATAATAAACAATCCTGCCAAATTTAATTTAAATCCATTCAGACATTTTCTTGCTATGTCAAATACAATAGTCAATGGGAAATGCATTGGTGGAAAAAAATAATTTTGGGACCCCCTTTTATCTTTGCGCTTCTATAAGGATTCATCAAAAAAATTTACATCATCTAAAAATGTAGAAAATGTTTTATATCTGGAAAGTTTTGTGTTGATTTGTCAAATGGGTGGAAAGTTATTAGGGAGCAAATATTCAAGGAATTCCTATCTTTGGGAATACTAACTATAACTGCAGAGTGGCAATCAGGTTTAATCTGATTTCGTTCTTTGAACCTATTGTATTTACTTATTGGTTTACATAATCATATGACCGTAATTGTGTCTTTTAGTTGTTTATGTAATAAATATTTACAAAACTTTACATATGCAGTATAGTATATTTTTTTTGCTTTCTTGCTACTTTTAGTAGGACTGTGCTACATATGAAGCCCAAAGTGAATGAAAGCCAATTCTTATTGTTATAAAAATTAAGATTTTTTTTCCTAATGACCAATTATCATGTTCTCCATCTAGTAAATTGTGTAGCTCACTGCTAGATCATGTTTCCATTTTGTTGCACAGGATTACATTAGGAAGATGTTTTTTGTTTGGCTTGTTGGGTCTTCCACAGGTACAGATGTGTATTGAAGAGTTGGGTCTGAGGGTCCATTATTATCGTTGGTGCCAGCTTTGAAGCAGGAGACATTTCTCAAAGTTTCCACCCCTAAGGGTGTCTGGAATTTCCTGCCGCCCTGCCTGGTCCCAGACTAGAATGAATAGTAAGAAACCCTTTGTGAGTATGCTGAGGCAGAGTCTTCGTGATGTGCAAATGTGGTCGGGGACAGCTCTGACCCCACTATAAAGTCAGAGAAGGCCAATTCTGCCAACACCTATTCCCCGTTTGTCTCACTGTCAGGGAGCAATACATAAGGACCAACTGCCACCTACACCTAGTAATGTTACTCAGGGTAAAGGCTGTCAGGGAGAAAACGGCTGGGGCAAGAAAATGCCAACTTTTTAGACCAAACTCGATATTCCTACTTGCTCCCAATTGAAAGTTATCCCTTATGAAATGTAATAAGGTAACCCAATGTTATCCTATGGTAAAGTCAGGTCTTGCAGTAGTGAAAAACGAATTTAGGAGTTTTTCACTATCAGAATATGTAAAACTTAAAAGCGCATGTCCAACATTTTAACTACACTGCACCCTGCCGTCTTGGATGTGTGGAACCTATTCTATGAGTGACTTATATGTATTAAAAAGGAAAGCTTAGGCTCTGCAAAAGATTTATTTTGCCAGGTCAAAATGGCAGTTAAAGACTGCACACATAGACTGTAATGGAAGATCTTAAACATGTTGAAAAGGGCTATGTAAGTGGGTGGCACAATCAATGCTGCAGGCCCACTAGCAGCTCTTAATTTACAGTCCCTGGGTACAATTAATACCATGTTACTTGGGACTTACAAGTAAACTGATTAAGCCAATTGGAAGGAAGCCAGTATTGCCATGTTTTATTGAAAGAATGCAAGCACTTTAGCACTGGTTACCAGAGGTAAAGTGAGCAGAGTCCTAAGGCCACCACAAACAGAAAGGTTGAAGGCAAAAATGTTAGGGGAAACCACACAAATGATGTCAAGTCCAACAGGGTCATGCTTTGGGCACTCTCCCCCAAGACCAGTTCCATGACCCCATCCCACCAGAGCATGATTGCAGTGTCTTGAGGGACGGGGACTCTGTCTGGAGAGTGTGAGCATACCTTTCCCATACTCTCCCAGACAGGAACATAAGTTTGTTCCTGTCGGGATCTGAATAATGCTGCACCTGTCCAGCTGGAGCAAAGAAATGATGGCATTACCCTCCAGCACCCAAGAGGGTGCAGATCAGGGAGCCAGCAGGGGCCATGGGGACCTTAGGGCTCCCCCTGCCGTGCCAAACAATGAGATATTGTTGATACCCTATGTGGGCATCATGGCACACACCAACAATTGAAGTGGCTTACACCCTCCAGGGCAATTTCAATACACAACTTAACTCTGCTAGCACAACAGCTACTAAAACAACAGGTAAAACCAGAAGCACTATCACTCAAACTTGTCCTGAACAACTTCAAAGTATATGATTACTGCTGTTAACTGACAGTGTTTCAAAGAATAAAACTATGGTCCTGACATATAGGTCTTCTCATCACTGTTCCATAATTGATAATGCCATATTTTTTGTGTTTGGGTTTATCTGTCTGCTGACTGCAGAAATGCACTGCTCTTCACCAAGAATATGCTGAGTCTCTAATAAGAGTTTGTTGCTTCACATTTGTCAGAGAAACATCTATAGTTGTTAAGTGGAAATTTATCACCCATTCCCTATTAAAGTTTACATCAAAAACTTCAAGAAAGGTTAACCCTCTTGGTAAGTCAAACAATAAGTGATATATGCCTATCTTGCAGCAACTAAAGCAGGCCATGAACAGAGGTGAAAGGGCTGTTTTTTGTTAGAAGAGCTCCCCCTCTCAATCTAAAAACAACCGAGTTAAATAAACTAAGAAAGTCCTATAAGCAAGGACTATGGAACGCCAATAATATTTATTTACATGAGTTATGGACTAAATTGTTGTCTGCAAGTAAGTGTAACAATAGCAGGCTCTTTTAGTCTATAATTAATGATTTGGAAAACAACAGAAATCGGGCACATAATGTAAATATCCCAGAGTCGTCTTTCGTCGATTAAATAACATTGTTGTATGGATACTGTACATTTTTCTTCTTTGGAGAAAAAGGCACAAAGGAACAAAGGACAGTTGAGGAAACTTGATGGTAAGACAGGGTATTATGTTTATGAAAAGGAGAAGAGCTCGATCATAACACCCAGTAGGTGCACCTTGTCTGCTTCCCCTGTAATGGACTTGCTTAAAAAGGAAGAAGTAGCTGCACTCCTTGAAAGGATTAGGAGTAATGGAGCACCAGGCCCAAATGATCTCCATAATGCCATCTTTAGGGCTGACCCGGAACTGTGGTCATTGGTTCTGACCCCACTTTAAAATTAAGTCATGTTGACCACAACAGTCCCAGAATGATTGCAATAAAGTATCTTGCAACCTAGCTATAAAAGTGTTCCATCAGATCTACCTACCAATGATCACCTAATTGACCTTACTGATGTTGAGGCAAAGGCTTTTGCCTGTCGTTTGTTAGAGGAGTTAGAGGAGTTAAAAGACTGGCCAAAAGGATGTATTCTGTTGAACCTGTCTGGATTTCATAAAGGCCTGTTGACATCCATCAATTTGCTTGCACTTACACTTACACTGTTGGCTGAGACCTCCATATTAAAGAAGGAAAAACTTTACATCAATTTATTTAAAGGCTGCCTTAGACACAACTGCTCTGGCATTGCTGTGGCAAAAGATAGCTGCATATGGGAAACATCCTGAACAACTAGGTCCTAAACAACTACTTGCCTAAACCACTACTGCTAAACAACTAAAAAGTCTCTACAACGAAGTACTGAACATACTACTGTCTAAACAACGATTTTGCCTGAATAACGATTGCCTGAACAACGAATTATAAGGTACGTTTTTTAATGGTTTATTAGTTGTTTAGAATTTATATATATATATATATATATATATATATATATATATATATATATATATATATATATATGTATTCAATTCTAAAACAACTAATAAACCTTTATATATATATATAGATAGATAGATAGATAGATAGATAGATAGATAGATAGATAGATAGATAGATAGATAGATAGATAGATAGATAGATAGATAGATATTACTAAACAAATAATAAACCATAAAAAAGTACCTTAACATTTGTTGTTCAGGCAAACGTTATTCAGGCAAAAACGTTGTTTAGACAGTAGTTGTTCAGTACTTCGTTGTAGAGATTTTTTAGTGGTTTAGCAGTAGTGGTTTAGGCAAGTTGTTGTTTAGGACCTAGTTGTTCCATCACATATTCACTGCATATACGTCTCCATACAAACACCTGGGTTTAGATTAAGCTGGGGGACAGCTCATCCCCTCTCCTAAGTTAACAAATATTCCTTTAAAATAGCTCCAAAATGCAGACAATACTATTCTACTTAGCCAAACAATAATTGGATTGCAGCACCTAATCAGTTCCTTTGATGATTACAGATTAATAAATAATCTTGAGTTTAACATTAAAAAGGCTACATTTATGTTAATTGGCACTTCTTCAATCAAAGTGTTTTCCTGGTACTCAAGAGGGAAGCCAGTCAAAGTTCTTAATAGCTATATGTACCTTGGTATTTTGTTCGACAATAGGATGTCCTTCAGAAGCCATTTTAACCTAGATAGACTTAAAGCTGCCGCCAATATCTTCGCCTTCAAGATGCTTCATGACGAAGTGGAATGTCCACCACACACCCACCTCGTGAAAATGATGTCAGCCAAATTAATTCCAGACATAACCTTTGGCTCATTTACTCTTTGAGGCAGAAATGCTAAAATATAAGACATGTTTCAAATCGAGGGGGTGAAATATGTTTTTAAGATCCCAATGAATATAAGTCAGGCACATACTCAGTTAGAGTTTGGCCTCCAAAGGCAGGTTTTAGCACGCCTGGCGGCCTTTCTAAAATATTTTCACTCTTTGTATGTATCAGAATCTGTCTCTCTTCCAAAAAAGTGCTGGCAGGAAATCACTAATTCTACACACACCAGTTTATGGCGGACTCATATGATAGATTTCTTTTAAACCTTTGGATTATAAGAACAACAGCCAACTCATATGACCGCAGTGTGCCTCAAGCGCTTCCTAAGCCATTCAACAAAACGCCTCTCACTACAGCTGGACAAAGGTGTACTTGCTACAAACAAAGTATGCTTCGTCTATCATTAATTCATATGAAACTTTGGGCATCAGTGGTGGCTGGTGACTGAAAGCAGTGGTGGGGCACAAATACAAGACTGATTTGCACCTTGTGAGAGAGCCTCACTACCCACATATTTCCATTCACCTATTCACCCACTGCCTTTGGTCACCTACCCATTTACTCATCCACATTGTCATCCACTGCTGTTCACACAACTCTTATACACATACACCCACATTTTCTCAGCCACTATGTCAAGCCTTGCAAACACATTCAAACAAACCCACATTGCCTCACCCATCCAGTATCCAGCAGTTTCAGTGATAAAAGGTACACGTTTATTTGAGTTGCAGATTACATGTTTAATATGACATATCATGTCATTAGTCTGCAGAGGAAATAAAACAATAACTAGCCATGATAAATTACTGGAACCATTACTGCCTTTTAGAGACCAAATCACCTACAGAGGCAGTGAAAGGAGAGGAGAGCTGAGACAACAGATTATTTTCTTATTGTCTGTTAAAAAGATAGAGCTCCAACTTACTTGTGTGCAGGGTTGTCTTTGGCATATTTATGACTTGAGGTCTTCATGTCACACTCCTGTCTCCCAGAGAACCCTGGATGGAGTTATTTATTGTATTTATTCCATTTCTCTGCCACAGACTGGGGATTTTCTTTGTGCAATGCCACAATCTTTTAATAAAAGGTGACCTCTGGTACTTAGACCCTTCTGATCACACCCCACCATTTGAGTAAATAGGAAAGGGTGGAGAACAATATCGTGACATGAAGTTTTCAGTAACCCGGGACGCTCCAGGCTGTTTACAACCAGGGCTTCTGGTGGAGGAGGAGATAAGCCAGGGACGTCACTGCGTTCTGAGAAAACATAAGGGCTTTGCGTGGGCAAGCCCTGTCAGCCCTACTGTGCAGCTTTCAGCCACATACTGACGCAGGCGCAGTGGGGCTTTTCAAAGTGCACAACTTTCACTCCGAAAATAATGTGCAGAAAATGTTTTACTTTCATCATGTAATTAAATTTATGCTTCACTAGAGAGGCCAGAAAAGGCTAGGGGCGCAGCCCCTTAGCCCTTAAAAACTAGCCACCACTATTGGGCATTCAGAATTATCTGTCCATGCTTTTTTCCTCGTGTATGCGAGATGCAATCCTGAGGTTAAGGTTTGGGGGCATATTTATGAGAAAGTGATGCATGGGTCCTGATGCGCCATTTCTCTTGCGTCGCCCTTCCCCACCTATAGACACCATGGTTGCGCCGTATTTACAAGACAGCGCACGATGGCTGTTGTTACCACAACAGTGTCAGAATTCTTTACGCTAGTGCAGCAAAGCAAAGGGAGGCCTATTGATTAAGATGGGTGTGCCATTTTAACGTCTGCCCTGAGAAAACGTTAAAAATGATGGAAAAAATGGTGCAGTGAAATGTTGTAAATTTCACTGCGTCATTTTTTCGGGCATCCCTGCATCGGAAAGCTCCCCCCTGAATACATTATGCCTGGCACAGGCATAATGTGGTGCAAGAGTTTACAAAGTGGCGCAATGTAGGCATTGCACCACTTTGTAAAGCTGGTGCTGGGGAAAGGTCACCTTAGCACCGCCTTAGCGGAAACAAAAAAATTACGCTATGGCGGCGCAGGGGGTACATAAATATGCCCCTTGGTGTTTATGTTACTAAGGATGGAACTCCGAAATGGTTGCATAATTGGACGAATAGTAACTGTAGGCTCTGTGGTTATCCACAGGAGGCATTATTGCATTCAGTATGCACTTGCCCAAGCTTACTGAGTGCTCGTCAAAAATTACTTACACTCTTGTTTTTAGAAGCTGGAGTAAGAAAATGTCCACAGGCACTAATCTTATGTTTATCATGCAAATCTATCCCACTTGCTTGTCGATTTGTAAAGCTTTGTCCCAGGATGGAAAACCTCTCTATTTAACTTGATGTGTCCTTCTGCAAGGAAAAAAAGGTGATTGTTTGTTGAAAGTCCACTAATTAGGTATTCATAAAGTTTTTTTGTCATTCTAAAGACTGAACAAAGAAAATCATCCAGCGCTATGTATCTTAGAAAGCTTGCACAAGTTTTGCAAATGTTTTTCACGATTTACTGATCCTTAATAACTTGTCATTTTGGGGCTGAATAATGAGAATCATCTAACGATATGCACTGCCGCAAGCCTGCTCAATTATTTGAATGCTTCTTACAGACTTTTAAGAACAAGTAATGATTGTTTAAAACTAGCAGATTTAGAGTTCCAGGCCTTATGAAATGCCTCGGCCTTATGATTGACTAATGACTAAGATTCTGTTGTTTGGCAAGGTTAAGACTATCTGTTCATATAGCCACAATGCACTTTTGGGATCTGCTTTGACATACGGGATTATAAAATCGAACCGATGGAAAAGATTAGTTGGCCATGCTATCATCGTTTATAGCAATGTTGCAATTATGACAAAACTAATTTACATTTAGGTCCGTTAAGTCACATGCTAGTTAAGTATTGAATGGGAATTTGTTTGATAAAATGTATTGTCGCCGATTTGGACGTTACTTGAAGGAACTTTTGTGATTTCTGATTAACAAAGCAATTTTGGGGTTCAGTGATATGTTCCTTCTGCTCTGCTATTAGGGGTATTTCAACTCATTTTGTAAATTTTTTTATTGTTATTCAATAATAAGTGTAATGACTAATCAATCAAACAATAAATCTATGCATACATATTCATATAACTTGTGCTCCAAAGTATTGATGCTACTATGACTGCTAATTACATCACATATTACATCACTCATGACGTTCTATAACATCATTGATAGCATCACTGTAACAACTGAAATTGTATTATTGATGAGAACACTGTGCATGACAGGTACGTGAGTTATAGTTACTTTAGGGTACAAGTTGCTTTTAGTGAAAATAACTGTATCTGGTGAATTTCAGTGGTTTTGTTCATTTAAAATGGTATGTTTTAACTGATATTTTCACCTAACTATAATGTCTCTGTAAACTCTCGTTTTTCATAGATAGATAGATCTCTTCAGTAATTGAGATATAAACATTTAAAACGTTGCTGAGCTCGCTTTAAAGTGTTAAGACTTTGCCTATGTATGTATGTATATCTGTATGAATGTATGTCTTTATATAACATTTCTCTACTGTGCACCGAGTGAAAAAGAGCACTGCAGATGGTAAAAGACAATCTTAAAGTCAATGGGTAATAGAAGAGGAAGATGGGTTGTGTGTCATAGAGGGTGGCTGCAGGTCAAAGGCCATGTGCAGTCGAGGTTGGAAATTAATTACATTATTGAACATAACCACAATTAAAAACGAAGTTATGTTTCTTTCTCAAAGGTGTAAAACCACAAGCTCTTACAGCACTGTCATAATTTGCACCACCTGCCATACTCAAAAAAACAATTTGCCAACAGTATAGTAACAAAAAAGAGGTATCAAAAAAGCAGCATGGTTGGAGGCATGGATTTGGATTCAGTGGGTTTGTACGTTTGAGCTAGTACTACAACTCAGTTTTTATCATGGGTGACAGAAGGCAGGTCCATGGGTCTGTACTGAGGGAGCCACCACCTCCCCTCCAAGGGGAGAACACATGACTAGAATATAGAATAACGATTTTCTTTACATCTTCATCAAGCTAGTTTCCAGGAGGGGGAGCTAGCACCTAAACAACTTGATGCTGCAATGTGCATATGCCCAAAAATAGTGTCATGAGTGGTGCCCAAGATACCGCTCCTTAAGCTAGTAAGAAAGAGAAGCTGGTATTGTAGAACTATGTGATACAAGGGCAAATGGTAAGAGAGCTAAGGAAGGTTGGTGATATCGAGGGATTTGCAGTTGTTGGAAGTATAGCAAGGAAGATGAGGTGGAGCAGTGATGAGAAGAAGCTAAGAGAGCAGTGATTTGACAGAGCAGAAGGTACTGTGAGAGTTATGAATTTGTGATACTGTGAAGGCAACACATCAGGAAGGAAATCTACAGTACTCTTCCCTAAAGAGTCTTATGTTGTAAGGAGAGATTTGGAGCACCGATGAGAAATGACTAAGCTTGTAATTTAGATCTAGTTGGCGTGATATATTCTTCCTCACCTCACAGTATTCATTACCAACCACACACACAATAGGAATATGTTGACTAATAGCAGAATCAGGGAAAGTGGAATGGGATAACACATAAACAGTGACACTGGATATTACCACTCTGACTCGTCAGTCTAATGGGAACTGCTATTTCCTGGCCACTGTGAATATCTAAAGAAAAGAGGATATACTTTAGCTTTTATGATAATCAGTGATTCAATTAACACTCACAGCAAAAGGAGTGTATGATAAGTATATCTGTACATCTCAAAGACTGTGCTCTGATGGAATGCAATAATTCTTGAAATTAGAATATAAAAGATACCAGAGCAGCTAGGTTATATATCTTCATTCCCTACTGGCAAGATGAATGAAAGCAGGTAAACACTCTGAGATTCTGATAGGCTTAGTTTCTAGGTCATCTTTGATGAAATTGAAATATAACAAACTATCATCAACATTATGCAATTCTTGCTCAGAACGATCAATCAATTTAATGAATACACATACATTTTAAAACTCATATATCCATCATCTAGATTCAGCTATGTTTATTTCCTCACCAGGAAACAAAATCCAAGGAACATACTAAGTGGAGTTCTAAAGTATAGCTTGGAACGAATTTTCAAATGATGTAAAGTTTGTTTTAAAAAATAACTTAGGGCCTGATTTAGATCTTGGTGGTAACGGTCCCACTGTCGCTTTTCCATTGGAAAACCCGTCCACCACCTTGGTGGTCCGTCTGCTCTATTTAGATGTTGCCTGGACCATAGTCAAAAGACCGTCCAAGTCCAGCCGACTCTGCCAGAAATCTCCACCCACATTGACGAGGCCATTAGAAATAGTGGCTGGAGGTGGGACTCAGCCACTGTTACCGCCAAGCTAATCACGAAGTGCTTTCCAGCCAAGGCAACTGTGACTGGAAAATCTCCACACCTGAGTTGGCAGATTGGAAGGGAAATGAGGTAAAAACTCACCTTTTTGCCCATTTCCACTTCCGTTTTTGACTGCACCCGATGAGACGAGACCTGCCATTGCTGCTGCCACTAGATCACATAGGACACAGAACCCCATTGTCACTGGACTCAAAAGTAAGCATTCCAGATTACTAGTGTACGTGGTTTGGTCACTTTCCCATCAGCCCGGGACCAGTGCAGTTAAATACATGTCACAGCAATATTTTAAAATACTACTTGTGACATGCATATGTTTGCAAAACATCTGTGTCCGACATTAATGGAGACATACCTGTAGATTAAAAAAATTGATTACATACACAATTTTCATCTAGGTGTGAGCATTCCTTACCAAATGAATGCTTGCACCAAAACAAAAATACAACCACATTTGTAAGCTATGTCCATGTGTGCACTTTGTAATCAGACATTTAAGTGTAATATTCTGCTTGCATTTGTGTATCTGCATCACTACATCTATGTAACTGGAACAATAGTGCCATTCCAATGACGCAATAGTTTCAACAGCAATACACAATGTGGGAGACACTGAGTGAAAGCTGGACGCAAGTCATCAGATATGTACTCCTACTCTCATGTATATTATTGAGGCAACGTATACCACATGTGACAGTGAAAAATGTTTGGATGGTTCAATTTCCTCTGGCTGTGTTACCCTTCACTTGCCTCCCGTATATAGTCCAGGGGTGTCCTCCTCATGGATGTGCATCTATTGGGCACATATCTGGCACTTCACAGCTTTTACTTGGGAGGAGGGTGAGTGTGTTGGCTGGTTGAAGTAGAGGGTGCTTGAGTGGATGATGTGGTTGTTTCTGTATATGTGCTAATTGCTTGTGAGTCTGATGTTTGTTGGTAATGGTTGGTTGTGTGTTGTGTTGCTGTGTGCAGCATTCAGGTATGTGTTGTTTGGTTGTGGATGTGTGTAGTTGTGCTTTTGTGTGTGTGTGTGTAGATGAGTGTGTCATTGTATTGGTAGTTGTGGTTGTGTTGTATGCTGGTGTAGTATCAATAGTGTGTGTATGTTGTGTTTTAGGATGAATGGCATTGTGTGCTTTTTGCATATACTTGTTGTTTTGTGGTGGACTGGCAAAGGATCATGGTGTGTATGTAGGGTGTTATGTAGTGTGTAATGCAGGTGGACATCTCTGGATAAAGTACATCAGGTGAGTTCACTTGCCTTTATACCCTGGCCACTGCCATTGTACAATGAATATTGGCTCCTACAATGGTCTCCTTCTATCAGAAATCTGCTGCCAGAACAACACTTGCAGAACTGTTACATCTCACTATGGTTGGTGAGAACCCGCCAGCTTGATGGCTAGGAAGAGCACTCGTTGAGGCGGTCGGCGAGTCAGCTGCAATACATCTAAATTCAGTGGTTGGAACTCCATCGGCTTGATGGAGAACATGATCTAGATCAGGCATTTAGTTGCCCAAATACTAGTTTGTATTCCTTTAAAGATGGTCAACACACTACAAAGAGAAAGAAAAAGAAAACAAAAACTGCAGAGTCTGAGTGGCAGAATTAAGTAGGTGGATTGTCTAGGAATGACACTGTGAAACAGGAGCAGTCTTAGACCCAAAGATTGAAAATGGTTACAATTTCGAAAGAATTTGAGAGTTCAAATATTCATTGAAAGAGTACTTTTGTTGTTGGGCCCTGTCATGTAGTGCATTCTCCAAAGATGCAAAACCTTTGGAATACTGCCATTTTGTGACCATTGTCAGACTTTCCTTCTTCAAACTGAGCTTCGTGCAAGCAAATTTGGAGTACTGAGCCCATGTCTCCACCAGTCACTTAGGTGTGAGTTGTGCTGACAGCTCCTTGAAGACCTCGACTGGTTCCTTTGTTTTCTAATTTCTAACCTAGGTAAAAAATATGCATCTCTGGTTATAAGGATAAGGACTTAGACCTACAACTGTGCATTACTGTGTCTTGGTATCCAAGACCACTTTGATTTGATTTGGTGTAGATGTTCCAGGACAGACACATACCCCAACAGGTATCATGGTTCTGGATTGTCTGCTTCCAAGAGACATAAACTGGAAGGTAGACTGTTCCACTGTTAATGTTGGACCTAATGTATAAAAGGGATGACGTGGACAAGCAATAGGAGACCCTAAGGATCTTTTGATAGAAAATTTAAACTGGTAACAGAGAGGTTTTGTCTGATGACACATGCTCCTCAAGATAGATCATTTGGCGATGAGGAACAAATGAACGACTGATCGATCAGGGAGTCATGTGACTGGAGCAGTGAATGGTAGGAATTAAGTGAGGTACCAAATGTATGAACTAAAGTCTCATCACAATATATTGAAAGACTTGCCTTAATCCAAACAAGAGAGAATTATAGTCTGGATAAATATTTTATGACCATCATTGAAAGGAAGAAATTGGTGGCTTTTGCATAGCGTTATAACATAGTAGACACGCACAGATGTGATTTTTTTGATCTGGGAGGTACGTTAAAGAAGCTGATCAAGAATAAATCCAAGATTGGGGTCAGTCGATAGCAGCACGGGAGAAAAGGCCAAAATGGTCCGACTGCTAGTTGCTAGACCACGAGGAAGCATCACAAAGCAACTACTAAAACCCTGGTCCTGACTCCATTGCATTCTTTTGCATTGGCACTTACTGAGCTAGCCAAAGGTGAGATATAGTTTTGAAATTAGGTCTGGATTTGGCCTGAGAAGTTTTCTAGTCAGGTAATGATCCCACTGTCTTCAGCATATGTCATGAGAGAAAGACCATAAATAGGCATGCTGAGAGAGCCACATTCTCATTAAGTAAATTTAGGCTCAAAGATGAGCCCTTCAGCACCAAATAGTTTCAATAAGAAGTATGCCACTCTTCTGCTAGCATCCATGGTGAATATACGGTTATCAACAGTGATGTTAAGAGAAGGTTTATTGCTGTGAAATGGGCAAAATCCCAACTGTGCAGGAATAAAAAAGTAGGCTAATGAAAAGCAGAAAACTGACTAATGATATCCTAGGGCCAGATGTAGCAAAGTGTTTGCGCCTCGCAAACGGCGAAAATCGCCGTTTGCGAGGCGCAAAAGCCACTTTGCTATTCAGAAATGCATTTTGCGAGTCGGCTCCGACTCGCAAAATGCATTTCCGACTCGCAAATAGGAAGGGGTGTTCCCTTCCTATTTGCGACTTGCAGTGGGATGCAATTCCATTTGCGACCGCGTACGTGGTCGCAAATGGAGTCGCAGTTACCATCCACTTCAAGTGGATGGTAACCCACTCGCAAATTGGAAGGGGTCCCCATGGGACCCTTTCCACTTTGTGAATGGACCCAAAAATATTTTTTCAGGGCAGGGAGTGGTCCAAGGGACCACTCCCTGCCCTGAAAAAATACCGAAACTAAAGGTTTCGTTTTTTTTTTTAAGTGCAGCTCGTTTTCCTTTAAGGAAAACGGGCTACACTTAAAAAAAAAAAACTGCTTTATTTAAAAAGCAGTCACGAACATGGAGGTCTGCTGACGTCAGCAGGCCTCCATGTTAGCGAGTGCCTATACTCGCAATGGGGCCGCAATTTACGACCAACCTCATGAATATTGATGAGGTGGGTCATTGCGACCCCATTGCGAGTCGCAGTCGGTGTCTGAGACACCGTACTGCATAGCAATTTGCGACTTGCAAATTGCGAGTCGCAGGGACTCGCAATTTGCAAGTCGCAAATTGCCAAGTTGCTACATCTGGCCCCTAGTCTAGTATTTTAATGAGCAGAGAAAGTCTAGAAATTAGGTGAAAGCTGCTTAAAACTTTGGGATCCACAGAAGACTTTATCAACAAAGATGCTACTAGCACCTGTGTAAAGTCTGAAGGAAATGAGGTTAAAACTGTTGATGTATTAAATCCCAAGTGCTATCAGAGTGAGATAATCTACCTTTGGAGCTTGAGTGAACCTTTAAAAGTTGGGAGGTTGGATATGATATAATGAGAATGGGAAAATAAGTCATCTCAAAAGGTAAGGCCAAAGGGAATGGCCCAGCCCTGGCTCTTTCTGATGATGACAGGTGGAAATGTAACTGCCCTGCTGCGTGTGTCATGCTCTGCAGGTGTCTGGTTGGCACTATAAGAGCACAGACTGTTTGGAGAGGCCTGCCTCCTCAGGCCCCGCTTGTGGCACAATAATCTCTGGGGCTTGTAGTCCCTTAGAAACAAATGAAGTGACCTGAGCTTCAGGAGTCCGGTTGGTGCTATAAGGAAGAAGGCTGGTGGGAGGGGCCCACCTCTTGTGCTCCCTCCTGTGGTACAATGGACTCTGAGGCTTTCAGTACCCTAAAGGCAAATGAAGCATCCTGTGCTGAGTGAGACCAGTTGGTAAGCACACAGACTGGTGGGATGGTCCTGTCTCCCCCACCCCCTACTGTGGTACAATAAATTCTGAGACAAAAGGCAACTAGAAGCTAATGAAGCATGCCATGGTAAAGGAGTCCGGTTGGCGCTATAAGAGGAAAGACAAACAGCCGTGGGATGATCCCGTCTTCTCCATCCTTTTCTATGACACAATAGAATTTGGGGCTTGTAGTACCCTCGAAACAAATGAAGCATCTGAAGTGAGGATCTGAGTAAATACAAGGTACTTCAACCTGATGACCAAGTGATGATGGCATTTCAATGTCAAAACCTAGACAAATGCCTTCTATTTTGTTTTTAAAAAAGCTAGACAAGAAATCACAAAAATCTTAAGATGGATAAGTGGAAAGATTTTAGCTGCTAGGGTCAATCAGCATTTTAATAATATTGCCACAATCTTTTGTGGATCTCTTGGCCAATGAGATAAATTTTTGTGCTGTGGAGCCATAGTACACATGTTTTATCCTGGAAGGTGGAATAGTTACAGTTCACAAGGTATTTCGATTTCTTACACTGGTGTTTATCCATAATTTAGTTTTCAGAATACCATGGTGCAGAAGTGGTGAATCGATGTACACTACGCTGTTATAAAGGTGCTAACGAATCCAGAGGGTAGTGATCTATAATTCTTAAGGGGAAGAGAATATCGCAGAATCTTCGACTTTTGGAGAGGGAAGGACTTTATGAATGGCCAAGAAAATTTTATAAGTGAGCTTTGAATGTACATGTTATGCATATTAAGGCCCTCATTACAACCCTGGCGGTCGGTGATAAAGCGGCGGTAATACTGCCAACAGGCTGGCGGTAAAAAAAATGGAATTATGATCATGACGGAAACCGCCCAGACAGACAGACACTTTAACACACAGATGCTTGTGCGGAATCAACAAGCACCACAGTGGTAACCGCCAACAGCCAGAAGGAAGACAATGTTCCGCCCACTGTATTATGACCGGCCTATCCGCCACCTTGTCCGGGGAGGTACCAACGACATCAAAAGCTTGGGAGAAACACTGCACAGAAGGGAAACAACTCACCATTGGAGACTCAGGGAACAACCATGATGCCATGGAGCCCGAGCTGCATGTCTTCCCCATGCTCGTCTACCTTCTGCTCCATTATGAACACCAACGCCGGCAAACACGACCACGGTG
The DNA here is from genome assembly GCF_031143425.1 of Pleurodeles waltl. NCBI lineage: Eukaryota > Metazoa > Chordata > Amphibia > Caudata > Salamandridae > Pleurodeles > Pleurodeles waltl. Next base: position 1,187,256,952 of record NC_090440.1, on the reverse strand, counting down.
AGTACAGCCACCTAGCACACTAGTGAGAGAGGGAGGAAAAAGAGAGTGACACACACACGCAACATGCAACACACACACACACACCCAACACCATACACACAACCAGATGCAGCAACATAACATATTTACCCCGTGCCCCTCAGGAATAATTCAAGGACAAAATGATTTGAAGAAAGTGACTGTAATACAATAAAATACTATAACTAAGTGCATCCAAAACCAAATGTATATACATATTTACAAATGTAGGGACACTGCCTAGTCCTCAATGTCCGTGAGCCACAGGGCCACAACATATAGGCCAAGGCACCACCTCACTCGTGCAACAACACAGAGAGAACACTGCAGGGGCATCAGGTCAAAAATAGACAGGCACCTCAGGGGGACGGGGAATGGGGCGCACCTTAGCCAGAAGATGGTACAATGCCACTGGTCCTGGAAGGGGCTACATGTCCTATGTGCTGTCCTGGGGAGTGCAAAGCCACAGTCTCTCAAGTGGGTGGTTTGCCCACTGCTTAGTCCTGGTGAGTGCAAGGCCACAGTCTCTCAAGTGGGTGGTTTCCCAGCTGCTTGGTCCTGGGGAGTGCAAAGCCACAGTCTCTCAAATGGGTGACTACCTCCACTGGTTCTGGAGGGGGCATTGTGCCCAGTCAGCTTCATCCTGGGGAGGATGAGGTGAGTGGATGGCTTCTCCACTGGTTCTGGAGTGGGCATTGTGCCCAGTGAGCTTCACCATGGGGAGGATGGGATGAGTTGATGGCTTCTCCACTGGTTCTGGAAGGGGCATTGTGCTCAGTGATGCAGATCTTGGGGAGTGCAAGGTCACAGTCTCTCACCTGGGTGTCAGACCCACAGGAATTGCTGGTGCCAGGCTGCTCAACAGCCCATGGACGCAGGACTACACACTGTCCGCCAGCGGTGACGACTGCTCATTGGTGGCAGTAGTGATGCTGCTGGTAGAGCTGGCATTGGTGGGGGGAGGCTCCAGCCCTTCCCCTGCAGCCTCAGACGGCTGCCAACTGGAGCTGCTGATGTTGGCAGTGGTGCTGGTGGCGGTGCTGGCAGTGGTGGGGGGAGGCTCCAGCCCATCCCCTGCAGCCCCAAACGGCTGCCCACTGGGGCTACTGATGCTGGTAGTGATGCTGGCAGTGGTGCTGTGGCAGTGCTGGTGCTTGCAGTGGTGGGGGATGGTTCCAGCCCTTCCCTTGCGGCCTTGGATGGCTGAACCACCATGGTAGGTGGTGTGGGCTCCGAATGAGTTCCAGCACCAGGTCTCCTGTCCTTCTTGCTGGCTGGTGCAGGCCCCTTGCCCTTCCTGTCAGCAGCTGGGGATTGCTCCTTGCCCTTCTCTGTAGCACCTGAGGGTGCCTCCTTGCCCTTCCTTGTTGCAGCTGTGGGTGCCACCTTGCCCTTCCTTGAAGCTGCTGCGGGTGCCTCCTTTCCCCTTCTTGCAGCACTTGGTCCAGGCACTCTTTCAGTGTGTCTGCCTGGTGCCCGGGATCCTCTCCCACCTGAAGTAGCTGTGGACACTACTGTGGCCGTGGACTGGGTGGCTGGGATGCTCGCCTGAGTTCTGACCACCCTGGCCTGTCGTGAAGGATGGGGGGAGTTGTAGGGAAGAGGTCAAGGGTGGAGAGAAAAAGCTTCTTAGGGACATTGGGGCGGGAAGAGGGAGAAGGTTTGGGAGTGGAGGAAGAGGAAGTGGTTGTAGGAGGTGTCTGTTTGCTGTGTTTGGGTGCAGGTGCATGGGCTGGATGCTGTTGTGAGGTGGATGGCTGTTGGGTGTCTGAGTGCTTGCGTTTGTGTACTTCGGGAGGAGGGGGCACAGACACAGTTGAAAAGAACACAAGGGACATGTGCATGGAAGTGGGGGTGGTGACTGCGAGTGAGGGGTGTGTACTGATAGGCGTGCTGGTGAAGGTGGTACTGGATGAGGATGTAGTGCATGCAGGTGTGAGTGTAGACAAAACTGGGAGAGAGGTGGACGAGGAGGAGAAGGGGACACAGTGGAGGCAGTGGATGTTGTTAACCTCACTCTGGATGGTGTTTGTGTGGGTGCCTGTGGTATGATGTGTGGTACTTGTGTTTGCCTGAACTGCTCTTGTGTGTTGTCCTGTGTGCATGCTGGTCTGCCTGTGTGCTTGGGATAGGTGGGGGTTGAGGGGAATGGGATTGAGTAGAGGAAGTTGGGGGGGAGGGTTTAAACACGGACAATGGCTGCCATCAGAGAGGAGGCCAGAGCCTGGATTGATCACTGTTGGGCCGCCATGCAGTGTAAATGCCCTCCAGGAATGCATTGGTCTGTTGCATTTGGGCTGCCAGCCCCTGGATGGCATTCACAATGGTTGACTGCCCAACAGAGATGGATCACAGTAGGTCAATAGCCTCCTCACTCAGGGCAGCAGGGCTAACTGGGGCAGGGCCTGTGATGCCTGGGGCGAAGGAGATACCCACCCTCCTGGGTGAACGGGCATGGGAAAAACGCTGAGGGGCTGCTGGGAGGGTGGTGTTGGTACGGGGGTGGTGGCTGTACCTGTAGTTGGGGTGGGCACAGAGGTGTCCGCCACCACCAGGGAGCTTCCATCAGAGGAGGTATCACTGTCAGAACTGTCCCCTCCAGTCTCCGCTGTGGTGCTCCCCTCGCCCTCTGTCCCACTGGTGCCCTTGCCCTCACTGTCAGTGGATTCGGCCTCCTGGGCCATGTGGGATGCAGCTCCCTCCGTTGCCGGTGCCTCTGCTCCTCCACCAGATGATGCTAATGCACAGAAGGACAGGGTGACAAAACAAAAAGGGGAGGGGAAGAGACAAAAGATACACTTGGTCAATGGCGGCAACAACACCACTGTTGGCGTATATGACACACACACACAGGGAACACACCTATGCACTAGGCAATGTACTACCAGTCACAATGCTAGTCACCATCCCATGGACAGAGACACCTAACGCCAATTGCAGCATACCTGAGACCCACAGACCCCTGCCCAGTTGTGGATGCCTACTAGCTTGGTTGGAGGAAGTTTACATCTGAACCCTGGCCAACATGGGTCCTACCCTGCAATGTCAGGCCTGGCCTAGGGGCACCCACAGGTCCACATCCCCCACCCGGATACCAACCCACCACGTGCAAGTTGTATATTGGGGCACTGTACTCACCCCCTTGTGGCTGCTGTGATGCCCCCAAGCGCCCATCCAGCTCCGGCTAGGCCACCGCTAGTATGCAGGCCATCAGGGGGGTCAGGTTTCGATGGGCACCCCTTCCTCGTTGGGAGGCCATCCCCAGCTGGGCCTCTGCCGTCTTCTGTGCCCAGCGTCTCAGGTCCTCCCACCATTTCCGACAGTGGGTGCTCCGCCTCCTGTAGACCCCCAGGGTCTGCACGTCTTTGGCGATGGCCCACCATATACCCTTTTTCTGAAGGGCACTGACCTGCAGGGAAATTTACACAAGGAAATGTATTACTCAGGCAGCCTGCCTGTAAAGTCATGGCCCATCATAGCCCTTCCAATCCCCTTACGCACAGACATGGCCCAGCATACATGCTTCCCAGGGACCATCCACCAACCCCCCCTACACGAGGCCTTCACACACACCACTCCATGCATTTGTGCCCCATGCATCGTGCTCACACTGTACTCACCTGTTGGTCTGGAGGCCCATACAGCAGTCGGTACTGGGGTAGGATCCCATCAACCAGTCGCTCCAACTCCACCTAGGTGAAGGCAGGGACCCTTTCCCCAGTCACACGATCCATGGTTAGTTCCAGACACAGGTCCCAGCAGCACATGAGTGTAGGTCCTCTCCTGTTGAAGGTCAGGTAGCAAGTGATTGAACAGATAGGAAATGGTGGTCACGTCCACGGTGGTGCGTACCGTCACCACCAGCGTACATCACCATTGGCCCCTATACCCCATAGGGCCCAATGATAGCCAATGAGGAGTTGCATGGTGGTTCTCGACCACCTGCTGCAACGGCACACAACATCAGCGTAATTACCTCATTTCCACCTGTCCCTCCATACAGGACAGGCGGACGCCATTTCGGGGGGGGGGGGAGCAGGCCATGGCACCTAACTGCGTCACAGTACACATATACACCATTTGGACCTCTCCAACAATATACTGTTTAAATCACAACATGCAATGAAGTGTAGTGGTTGGAAATATGGGAAACTGACAAGCTGCTCACCGTTTTGTCCCATAGATTGCAACCGCTGCGGATGAATAGGAGATTGAGACATCCCCCCACGTACTGACCCCTGGTGGACTTGGCAACAATGGAGAACAGGCACATTATTCTCACCTATGGACTGGACAGGGCCACAATCACAGAGCTGTGTGCCCATTTAGAGCCTGACCTAATCTCTGCTATCCGTCAGCCCACTGGTATCCCCTCTCTTGTGCAAGTCCTATCTGTGCACCACTTCCTGGCAACTGGCTCCTTCCAAGTGACAGTGGGCTTGGTAGCAGGAATGTCCCAAACGTGCTGACCAGAGTGCTGTCTGCCCTGAATAAACACATGTGCCGCTACATTGTTTTCCCTCAGGTGGAGGATTTGGATACAGTGAAAGCTGATTTCTATGCAATGGGACATATCCCCAACATTATTGGGGCAATAGATGGGACACATATTGTATTTGTCCCCCGCCGGAGAAATGAACAGGTGTTCAGAAATCGAAAGAGCTTTCACTCAGTGAATGTTCAGATAGTGTGCCTGGCAGGCCAGTACATCTCCCATGTCAATGCAAAATATCCTGGGTCTATGCATGATGCCTTTATCCTGAGGAATAGAAGCATCCCATATGTGATGGCTCAACTCCAGAGGCACCGAGTGTGGCTAATAGGTGAGCCCTGGTTCCCACCCAGTATATGTTGGTGTATGGGTATGGGGTGGGACCTAAGGGTTAGTGTGTGTCTAACAGTTGTCCCTCGATATTTGCAGGTGACTCCGGTTACCCCAAACTCTCATGGCTACTGACCCCTGTGAGGAATCCCAGGACAAGGGCAGAGGAACGTTACAATGAGGCACATGGGTGAACAAAAAGAATTATAGAGAGGACATTTGGCCTTCTGAAGGCCAGGGTTCGCTGCCTCCATGTAACAGGTGGATCCTTGTGCTACTCACCCAAGAAGGTCTGCCAGATCATCGTGGCTTGCTGTATGTTGCACAACCTTGCCTTACATCGCCAGGTGCCTTTTCTACAGGAGGATGAGGCCGGAGATGGCTGTGTGGCAGCAGTGGACCCTGTGGACAGTGAACATGAGGAGGCAGAGGATGAGGACAACAGAAGTGCAATAATCCGTCAATACTTCCAATGACACACAGGTAAGATAGTGTAACTTAACCTTGAATTGACAGTTTTGTGTTTGACATTGGCAGGCTGATTTTCAAACTTCTACGGCCACTCACTGTACCCTTTGTCATCTCTATTTTCAGATGTTGGTGCCCCATTATCACCCCTGGTGTGTTCAGTGCAGCCAACTACAGGTCTTTGCTATGTACACATTACTGTACAGTTGAATTGCAATGTTTAAACCTTGTTAAACAAATACATACTTAAATCATTTGACATTCTCCATATTTGTATTTTTTCAAAGAGTGTTTATTTAAGTGCTAAGAAGTAGAGGGGGATGTGCAATGGGCAGGGATGAGGGTGGAGGAAAGTCCAGGATAGAGTCCAGTCTATTTGTATCACAGGTGCATTGTCCAAGAGGGCATAGGAAGGGGAGCAACAGCAGTTCAAGGTGGACAGGGTGACAGAGTGGGATACAAGGGTGACATTCAGGAGAGTCTTATTTCCTGTCTGGGGTCTTGGCAATAGTCTTTGGCTTCTGCCTGGATCGCAGGGAATGTTTGTGGGGTGGTTCTCCTTCTGCAAGGGGAGGGGTGCTGGTGGCCTGTTGGTCCTGTGGCGGGGCCTCCTGCCCACTAGAGGCAGTGGAGTTGGCTGGTATCAGGGGCCCGGTGGTGTGCCACTGCCTCCCTCATAGTGTTGCCCATGTCTGCCAGCACCCCTGCAATGGTGACCAGGGTGGTGTTGATGTCCTTCAAGTCCTCCCTGATCCCCAGGTACTGTCCCTCCTGCAGCTGCTGGTTCCCCTGCATCTTCTCCAGGATCAGGTCCAGCGTATTCTGGGAATGTTGATATGCTCCCAGGATCACGGTGAGTGCCTCCTGGAAGGTCGGTAACCTGGGCCTGTCCTCCCCCTGTCGCACAGCAGTCCTCCCAGCTTCCCTATTGTCCTGTGCCTCTGTTCCCCGGACCTTGTGCCCATTCCCACTGACCCCACATCCCTGATCGTCCTGTGTTTGTGGGATGGCCTGGGGTCCGTGTAGTGGTGGAGACACTGCTGATTGACATGTCCTGGGGACAGAGGTATGGGCCCACTGGGTGGGTGCTGTGGTGGTGTTTCCTAAGGGGGGAAGCTCTGTGGGGGGGTGTGACTCTGCCTGGGTAACAGACTGTCCGGAGATCCCTGATGGACCAGGTTGGTCATCCAGATCCAGGCATCCAGAGCTGCTGTCATCACTGTGGGCCTCTTCTGGGGAGGGGGCTGGATGTTGCTGGCACCTCCTCTCCAGTGACGTTGGCTGGGGGACCTTTGGGGATGTAAATGTAGTGTTATTGTTTCTGCGTGTGACATCATGTGCATGGGTGTGTTGCCCTCTATGGTTGTTGTTGCCCTGACAGATTGGCCTTTGTGTGAGTTGTTATTTGGTGGGCTAGGTGATTGTCTCTAGTGTGCATGCAGTGGTGATAGTTGTCCATGCAGGTCTGTGATGGGTGTCTATGCATTGGTGTTGCATGCAGGGCTTGGTATTGGGATGGGTGGGTTGTGATGATGGGGTGTGTGGGAGGTGGTGGAGTGAGGGTGGGCGTATGTGATGACATGCAGGTGGGGGGATGAAAGTAGTAAAGAGTTGACTTACAAGAGTCCAGTCCTCCTCCTACTCCTGCCAGGCCCGCAGGATGCATGATTGCCAAGACTTGCTCCTCCCATGTTGATAGTTGTGGGGAAGGAGGGAGGGGGTCCACACCCAGTCCTCTGTACAGCTATTTGGTATCTTGCTGCTGTGGAACGCACCTTCCCCCGTAGGTCGTTCCACCTCTTTCTGATGTCATCTCCTGTTCTTGGGTGCTGTCCCACAGCGTAGACCCTGTCCACGGTCCTCTGCCATAGCTCCATCTTCCTGCAATGGATGTCTGCTGCACCTGTGATCCGAATAGCTGTGGCTCTACCTGGATGATTTCCTCCACCATGACCCTTAGCTCCTCCTCTGAGAACCTGGGGTGTTGTTGTGGTGCCATGGGTGTAGTGTGAGTGGTGTGGGTGAGGGTGTGTGGGGTGATGTGTTGAGGTGTGTGTTGTAAGGTGCGTGGATGGAGTATAGGTGATGGTGGTGTGTGGTTGTGGTCTTGTCTGTGGTCTTGCTATCTCTCTTGTGGCACTTGTTTTTAGTTGTAAAGGGTTGTGGGTAATGTGGGTGTGTGTCATATAGTGGTGTGGGTGTGTGTGTGTGGTGTGTGTATGTGTGTCAGTGTGTGTAGTTTGAATTGTCCAATGTGGTGTTGTTTTGTATGTGTGTGTGTATTTTGAGCACGGCAGTATGTACCACCAATGGTTTAGCGCCATTGAATGTCCGCCACAGTGATTTGTGGGTTATAATTTTGTGGGCGTAGTTTTGTTGGCGTAACGGTGTGGGGTTGGATACCGCCAGTTTATCACCGACCTTTGGTCTGGTGGACTTGTGTGTGTGGCTGTATAGTGACGGATTGGTATGTGTGTGTCATAATATGCTTGGCGGTTATCCGCTGCGGCGGTGGTATGCTGGTAGCAGATGGCATAGTGCTAAGCCGGACTTACCACCAATGTCATAATGAGGGCCTAAGTGTCTTATGAGCCTGACAAATAAAGGCACCAGGCATATCTAAGCAAACTGACATCATGAAGTCAAGAGGAAGGAAAATATTTATCACAGGTGACATTTGGCAAGGAACAAAATACAAGATCAATAGTATGGGCTGTCAAGTGGGTGGGCTCCCATACTCAATGAGGTAGGTCAAGCAGTGTGCAGGAGTTGATAAGAGATTAGAGAATGAAATCAGTCATGGAAATAGAGGCTGTGAATATCAAGGCCAAAATTATTTACATGCCAGTGAGATATACAAGCAAGATTTAAGCAAGCACACCTGTTACACTGAAAGGGGAAAAGATAATGATTTTAAAACCTAAAAAAACGGCATGACTGAATGAATCAGGTTCTCACCAGGTAAGAGAGTGAATCAAAGTCAAGCCAAGGAAGAACCACAGAATTTATGAAAATAATTGCAAATCCACCACCCGCCTTGATATAGGGCAAGCCATATGCAATATTTTGTGAACAAGTAGAACTGCTACAACAACATTTGGAAAGTCGCTTAGCAATAAGAACATCAAGCCTTGAGTTTACCATGAAAAAAACAACCTATTATGTTTAGGGAATGAGGGTGTTTAGTAACAAACAATTAAGACAAATTGGGACAGGGCGATACGTGACGCTGGTGGCTAAGAAGGAATGAATCAGGTCAGCCTGAAATTATTGTACTGAACCAGGATTTTAGAAGAGTGAAGACTTGTGACTGTGGATGATATGAGTCGATTTAGCAGTAGATGAATTTTGGCCGGCATAGTGGCTGGCACTGTTTGCTGCTGTGAATGGGGGGCACACATGGGTTGGCCTAGGTACACCTTCAGTGGTAAACATGCTGCCTGTTCTCAGTGTAAAGGGCTTTTTCGATTCCCTGCCCATCCAAGAAGCAGAAAGAGAGCAGCTGAAGCAAAGGAAATAAGAGAAAATAGATAGGTGTAATTGAGGCAAGGCATCCTAGAGCCTAGTCAAGCCTCAACAGCAGAAGCACTCCTCCTGCTGGTGGGGATACTGGTTTGGATAAAACAACAGTGAAAATCACAGTTCAGATAACTAAAACTAAACAAAACACCAAACAGCGTTAATAGAGAAAGTTAAAATAAAGAACGGTTAGGTGATAGACGGTCCACAAATACGAGGAAAGCAATCCGTTCCTGAACAGAAATTAAAACTAGGGTTAGGCTTACTGTGTGAGCTCAAGCAATCCCTTGTTAGAACCACTGCCAGAGGAGATTAACAGAGTATATTGTTGCTAATGTCCCAATGTCAATCTAGCTACTGGCAGTGATCGGTGAAACTTTTTCAGGAATTTAAGAGATCATAAGTACACAGGAACCTTTTCCCTGGTTCTTAACACATAACACAATACACAAATACATGTTGCATATTTATTTCCATTTTCCATTGCCATTCCTTTTCTGTTTATTTAGGTCTGGAAGTGAGTGTATTAGGTGGCTCATAGAGCCCATGCAATGTCAGACAGAGGATATTCAGCTCAACTCAACCCCTGGACCTTAGTTACTAAGTCTCGTTGAATACAATTATCCGCTAGTGATTCATTGTAACTGGCACTCATTATGACGTGGAGTTTTGCCATTCCAGTAAGCCTTATAGGTGCTTCATTAGGAAGGGTGTCCTCTTTTTTTGTTTCTTTCGTGCTGTGAAACGGTTTAGTGACTTGGATAAACATAATATTTCTTCTCTAGTTGACAACAGGGTTAACCAAGTTAATCATGCAGCACTGACATATGAGGTGGTCTGTTTGCTGAATTTGAGTCTTGACAGAGCAACACAGCTTCCAATCTTTTTAGCTGAAGAAACCTATTGACACTTGATGAATGGAGTAACAGTGACACCTATTTTACAGCACTTCAAGACTGTGAAGAGCGCACAATGATTCTAGGGGTAATTTTATCTATTGATGGGAAGATGTTAGTTCATTTTCTTTGGTTTTGAAGTCCATTTTTTGCCCATTTAGCAATAAACTAGCGTCACCGGAGAGTCACATTTAGTGATGCTCTGGTGGCGCTATGCACTGCACCGTATTTACAAGGTGGAATTAAGCCAGTTTTTGTGGCCTAACGCCACCTTGTAAATACAGCCCCTACACATGCAACACTTTGCGTGGAAAGGGCGTGCAATGGGTGTTGCTGTGGGCATGCCACAGCAACCCACTTTGCATTTTGACCCTGCCCCAGATTTAAGAGTTTTCATAAACCTGAGGCAGTGCCAAAATCAACCACCACCCCAGGGGTGGCATTAGCAGGGCGCACTGAGGAGAAATGTTTTAATTTTTTCTCGTTTTTTGGTCTTTCTATGTGTGCTGCATTCTGCAGCACACATAGTAAGACCAATTCACCATTTAAGATTGTTTGTGCAGGAAGGTGTTCCTTCAATCACCCCCTCAACACAGCCATCCTTGCACAATGGTGTCAGGGTTGCTGCGGTGGTGCACAGCTGCAAAACAGCACCGGGGCAGGGGGAAACAGGGGTGTGCCGCCTTCTTTAAATACGGCACATCCCTGCATTTTGAAAATGACGATGCATGACACTGCCAAAGCTGGCGCAGCGCCACGCACCGTCATTTTTTGTTCAATGTGGCCCTTAATTCATTGGCTTCCAGCATTTCATAACTAGTAAGAATTAGGGGTGGACAAAGAATTCCACTCCGCTGGTGGCGTTCACGGAGTTTGGCCCACACGATGCTCGGAAGGAGCCCAGAGGTGCCCTCCCAAGCCCCCAGGGACACCCCCTGCCACCCTTGCCCACCCCAGGAGGACACCCAAGGCTGGAGGGACCCATCCCAGGGACATTAAGGTAAGTTCAGGTAAGTTTTTTTAAAAAAAAATTTGTGGCATAGGGGGGCCTGATTTGTGCCCCCCTACATGCCACTATGCCCAATGACCATGCCCAGGGGACATAAGTCCCCTGGGCATGGCCATTGGGCAAGGGGGCATGACTCCTGTCTTTGCTAAGACAGGAGTCATGTCAATGGGGGTTGGGAGTCGAAACAAATGGCGCAAATCGGGTTGAGGCGAAAAATTTGCCTCAGCCTGACTTGCCCCATTTTTTGGCGCCCAAGCTCCATATCCCCCTACGCCGGCGCAGCCTGGTGTACGTGGTTTTTTTTCACGCACACCAGGCAGTGCCGGCGGCTAACACCGGCTAACGTCATTGAATAAATACGGCACCCGCATGGTGCTTCAGAATGGCGTTAGCCGGCGCTAATTTTTTGGACGCAAAACTGCGTTAGCGCAGTTTTGCGTCAAAAAGTATAAAAAGTATAAATATGGCCCCTGGTTTGCTAGAATATTCTCCTTGTTCTTTTTCCATAAAGCAGACCCTGTGGTACAGCTGCATCGATGGGAGAAGCTATCATGACTAATTGAGTTTATCCCCTTAACTTATTTGCAAAGTACACTTCACACCTCGTTATTTTGTGAAATCTGTGTGGTCAAGTGATGTTCTTTGGGGTTCTTGTAATCCTATCCATTCTGTGTATGTCTGCATGTGCACTTTTTCATTCAATCAGTTATTGCCCTTTAATTAGCTCTTCTGACACCTTAACCCCTTTGCTTCCAGGCCTTTTCCCATCAGGTGCTGAGACTTTTTTTGGCTATTTGGGGCAGTTTCCGCTAAGACCTTCATAACTTTTTTCCACATAAGCTACCCATGCCAAATTTGCGTCCTTTTTTCAAACATCCTGAGGGTTCTAGAGGTACCCAGAGTTTGTGGTTTCCCCTGGAGGAGACCAAGAAATTAGCCAAAATACAGCAAAAAATGTCTTTTTTTTAAAGAAAATGGGAAAAAGGGCTGCATAAGAAAGCTTGTGTTTTTTTCCCTAAAAATGGCATCAACAAAGGTTTCGCGGGGATAAAATCACAATCTTCCCAGCTTTCAGGAACAGGCAGACTTGAATCAGAAAACCACATTTTTCAACACAATTTTGGAATTTTACCGGGAGATACCCCATTTTTACAATTTTTTGTGCTTTCAGCCTCCTTCCAGTTAGTGACAGAAATAAGTGGGAAGCCAATGCTGAATCCTGGACAGCTAAACACTTCTGAAAAGTAGACAAATTTCTTAATTCAGCAAGGGGTCAAAATACTTTTTCCTCACATTTCCGTGATGGAAAGTTCTGGAATCTGAGGGGAGCCACAGACTTCCTTCTACCCAGCATTCCCCCAGGTCTCCCGATAAGAATGGTACCTCCCTTGTGTGGGTAGGCCTAGTGCTGGCGACAGGAAATGCCCCAAAACACAACGTGGAGAACATCACATTTTCCAAAGGAAAACTGACCTATTTTTTTAAAAGTGCCTAGCTGTGGATTTTGGTTTCTAGCTCAGCCGACACCTAGGGAAACCTAGCAAACCTATACATTTTGAGAACAAGACACCTACGGGAATTCAGAATGGAGTGACTTGTGGGGCTGTCACCAGGTTCTGTTTCCCAGAATCCTTTGTAAACCTCAAAATTTGGCCTAAAAAACACTTTTTCCTCACATTTCGGTGATGGAAAGTTTTGGAATCTGAGAGGAGCCACAAACTTCCTTCGACCCAGCATTTCCCTAGGTCTCCCGATAAAAATGGTACCTCACTTGTGTGGGTAGACCGAGTGCCTCTGACAGGAAATGCCCCAAAACTGAACATGGACACCTTACATTTTCCCAAAGAAAACTGACCTGTTTTTTGCAAAGTGCCTAGCTGTGGATTTTGGCCTCTAGCTCATCCGGCATCTACAAAAAACTAGCACACCTGGACACTTCTGAAAAGTAGACACCTAGGGGAACTCAGGATGGGTTGACTTGTGGGGCTCTCACCAGGTTCTGTTACCCAGATTCCTTTGAAAACCTCAAAATCTGGCAAAAAAACACCTTATCTTCACATTTCGGTGATGAAATGTTCTGGAATCTGAGGGGAGCAACAAACTTCCTTCTACCCAGCATCCCCCCACTTGTCTCCCAATACAAATGGTACCTCACTTGTGTGGGTAGGCCTAGTGCCTGCAAAAGGAAATGCCTCAAAAGAAAACATGGTCACATCACATTTTACCAAGCAACATGGACGTGTTTTTTGCAAAGTGCTTAGCTGTGGATTTTGGCCTCTAACTCAGCTGGCACCTAGGGAAACCTTGCAAACCTATACATCTTTGAAAACTAGACACCTAGGAGAATCCAGGATGAGGCTCTCACCAGGTTCTATTATCCAGAATCCTTTTCAAACCTCAAAAACTGCTCAAAAAACACTTTTTCCTCACATTGCGGGGATGGAAAGTTCTGTAATCTAAAGGGAGCCACAAACTTCCTTCCACCCGGCGTTCCCCCAGGTCTCCTGATGGTAATGGTACCTCACTTGCATGCGTAGGCCTAGTGCCCACAACAGGAAATACCCCAAAACACAACGTGGACACATCACATTTTCCCAAACAAAACGGACATGTTTCTTGCAAAGTGCCTAGCTGTAGATTTCGGCCTGTAGTTCAGCCGGCACCCAGGGAAATCTAACAAATCTATACATTTTTTTAAACTAGACAGCTAGAGGAATCCAAAATGGGGTGACTCATGGGGCTGTCACCAGCTTTTGTTACCCAGAATGCTTCACAAACCTCCAAATTAGCCCAAAAAAACACTTTTTCCTCATATTTCAGTTATGGAAAGTTCTGGAATCTGAGGGCAGCCACAAAGCTCCTTCTACCCAGTGTTCCCCCAGGTCTCCCAATAAAAATGGTACCTCACTTGTGTGGGTTGGCCTACTGCATGCAACAGGAAATGCCCCAAAACACAACATGGACACATCACATTTTCCCAAAGAAAACAGACATATTTTTTGCAAAGTGCCTAGCTGAGGATTTTGGCCTCTAAATCTGCTGGTAGCTAGGGAAACTCAGCAAACGTATAGATTTTTTGAAAACTGGACACCTGGGGGAATCTAGGATGGGGTGACTTGTGGGGCTCTCATCAGGTTCTATTAACCAGAATCCTTTGCAAACCTCAAAATTTGGCCCAAAAAACACTTTTTCCTCATATTTCGGTGATGGAAAGTTCTGGAATCTGAGGGGAGCCACAAACGTCCTTCTACCAAGAGTTCCCCCAGTTCTCCCGATAAGGGAAGGGTCCAAAACACAACATGGACACAACAAAATTATGTTGAACAAAACTACCTGTTTTTGAAAGCGGGGGCTCCTGCTTTTTTGGTCCAGGGCTTGACAGCTTTGTAGACAAACCTATCAAACCCAGACATTACTGGAAAGTAGATTCCCGGTGGAGCCCAGGGAGGTGTGGCTTGCATGGATCCCCTAAAGTTTTCTTACCCAGAATCCCTTGCAAACCTCAAATTTAGCTAAGAAAAATCACATTTTCCTCAATTCTCTTTGTAGGATCACTGTGCCGGCACAAATTTCCTGCCACCCAATGTTCCCCTTGGTCTGCCGATAAAAGCAATACCTCACTTGTGTGGGTGGCCCATGTGCCTGCAAAAGGGAAGGGGCAAAAATGTGTGGAGATTGAGGGGATAGCACAGCGAGTTCAGAAGCACAGTTTTTTTATACATTTTTAAACTGGTTCTGCTTTGAGGACCTACATAAGTGAGGTATCATCTCATTTTGGAGGCTGAGGGGAACGCGGGGTAGTAGGAAATTTGTGCCAGTGCGGTGATCCTACAAAGGAAAGTGAGAAAAATGTGCTTTTTTAAGAAAAAATTGAGGTTTGCAGAGGAGTCTGGGTAAGAAAATGTTGGGGGATGCACGCAAGCCACACCTTCCTGGACTCCACCGGGTGTCTAGTTTTCAAAAATGTCTGGGGTTGGTAGGTTTCCCTAGATCACCACCACACCTGGGACCGAATACGCTGCAGAAACAGGTGGTTCTGTAATAGATCATTTTGATGTGTCCACATCCTTCTGTGATGTTCCAAACATTCAAATAATGAAAAGAAATGCCCTTAGGTTATGACAAAAGCACCCCTTACCCACAAACCTAGTTGGTGGCATGCTTCATCATCGGGGTCGCACTGAGACACGTAGTATGTCACAGGTGTGCCTCGATGCCTGATTACAGCAGAGCGGGTTTTTTAATTTTTAATTTTACCACACTTACTGATTGGATTTAGTTGGAGGGTGAGTGACAGTTCAATAGATCAAAATGTATTAACAAGAGATTTCACAAAAATGAAATGCACTGTTAATAACTGAAAGGCCAAAAAACGGAACCAATGACACAGTTTGTGAGCTTTAAAGCCACGCGAAGGCACCAACTGCTTTACAGTCCATTCACACACCTTTCATACCTGACATGCACAAGACCATTAATGCCGCCAGCCCCGGGCCCAGCACATTACAACACTTGCATCAACAGACAACACCATTCAAGGGCCCATCACTTTCATACGCCCACATGCCTGACACAGCAATCACACCAGCTGACGGAGTCTGTGAACTGGCATGGGGCTAGCAGTGTCACTATTTGCACTGCCAGACAAGCACTAATTATAAGTAAGTTCAAAACTACAAATACAAAAGCTCTAACTAAATACATGACAGTAATGCCTACTGTGAAACTGAACAAAAAATATACAGCAATATAGAACAGGCAGTTCACCCTCACAGTAGTTCCCAATAATTATTTTGGGGGTGGTAACTCCTGAAACAGCCGGCCACACACAGTCCAGGCTTAGAAGGACAATTGGGGCAGCACATATGAGTCTCCCTCCAGGTACCTTTTCGGGCACAGACTACATTTCTTAGTGGGAACGTTTTTTTTGGGAGTGGGAGGAATCTGCTCAGGATGGTGGCAATCTTTCAATCTAGCCACATCCTCCACCACTGCTACTCTAGGAACTCTTGCCTGTCCCACCACAACAAGGCTCTCTATCACTGACACCTGAAATTTGACAAATTTCATCCTTGACTCAGGGGAACAATCCTTGAACACAATAAAAGCATTAAAAGTTGCTAAATGGAACAAATGTGTAGCCAACTTTTTATACCAAACGGAAGACTTATGCATAGCAGTGTAAGGTTCCAACCTCTGGTCTACTCTATCGACACCACCCATGTGCTTATTGTAGTCCAAAATGCACACAGGTTTGCGCACTTCGGCAACCTGACCCCAAACAGTCAAAGGGGAAGTATGCTCATCATGGATGGTAGTCAGCATGTATTCATCTCTCCTGTCTGCAAATTTCAGAGCTAGCAGCTCATCATTACGCAAGGCACCACCAAGTTTGTAACTTTCAGAAATGTTCTCAGCAAATATGAGCTGTCATCTTCCTCCGGTTACAGGGTTCTGCCAATATATTACGCTTTCTCATATTCTGCTACTTACAGTTCCTTTCACACGATCCACAATAAACTAAACTAATATTCTTTCACGTGAGTACAGTAGTCTCCTGCTCCCTTCGACAGCTAGAACAAATAGTGTTACAGTATTGCATCTGAAACATGTCTTTTCTCCTGGAATACAATAGAACATTCAACATTACAATTGCTGCCTAGAGAAAGAGTTCAAGTCAAAGGGGACAGAATAAACATTTAAAATTTTACTGACTGCTTGCAAAATGACTTTTAAGGCCTAGTCAATTTAAGAAACCTAAATGCACAATAATACAACTAGTACATTAATAAAACCTATTGCTCATATTAAATTCAAATCAAATGGGCAAAGCAAATTATTTATCTAAAACACCATTCATGTTATGTTAAAGCAGTTTTAAATGTATTTATTTTTCACACGCATAATGAAATCCATTTATTTTAATGTAAGTTTGTTTAATTCATATTCAATTAATAGTCATTATACATTTTATTTTGAGGTTAATATTAATTAATAATTCACTCAAAATATGAATGCATGTCTTCATGTTAAACGGTATGTCAAAAATACGACTGGTAGGCACAAATGTCCATCACATTTTTAAAAGTGTACATTTTCATTTCTATGTTAATTCTCTCCACTAGGCTTTTAAAACTGCAGGTTTATTAGCTGCCATATGCTACTTCCATGCCACTAATTTATTTATAAAACGTGATCTCTCTTAATCATATTAGCCGGGGGCATATTTACAAGAGGTTTGTGTTGTGTTTGCACCCCGCAATGTGATACATGCACAAAGCAAACCTCTAAGACAGATTTATGAAGCCACGCAAAGCCACTTTGCGAAGCTCTGAGCGGCCTCATAAATCTGGAGTAGAAAAATGCAGCTCAAATCACTGTGTGCTCTACTCTGCCCTAGGTAGGCATTCCATGGGCGTTTGTCGGGTGTTCTCACGCCGCTCCAATGGATTTTGACACATTCACAGATTTACAAGGACTTGTAAACCTAGAAATGTGCCAAGATCTTATGCCTTCCCTGGAGAGGCATAACAAGGAGAAATTATTTTACTTCTGGTTACTTCCTCTTTCTATGTGTGCTGAATTCTGCAGAAGATATGCCATATTTTCAGGGAACCTCCAACTATGTAAATTATTCCTATTTAGATTGACTCAGATTAATTGTATGTGAAATTCTGAAACTCATGACCATGTCTTTTTTTTTTTATTTGTGCTTGCATTAGTTTGTGAAAAAATTAAATAACTGTGGTTGTAATTCAACTAAGAAAGGTACCACTGCCTTAATATAAGAGGATACATGCATTTCAATAAATATGCATACACATATGTTTTGTTACATACACTGTATTTGTAATAATGTTTTAATTTACAATATGTTATTTTTGTGTATCTTTTAGGTATGACTTGCCAGGCCCGCTGTTCCTATATGGATAAAGAGGTATTATGGGGGCATCGCTTCACTCCAGTCCTTACTTTGGAGAAAGATTTTTATGAGGTGGACTACAACAGCTTCCATGACACCTATGAAACCAATACACCCATGTGCAGTGCCAAAGGACTAGCGGAGTCGTTCCAGGAGGGACAACTAGTTGGACCACTCCATAATGCCTCCCCACTATGTGGAAATGCAGAAACAGTGAATGAAGTCACAGAGGGTGTCGAAGAGTGGAATGGAATGAACGGGAGAGTCAGAGATCTCAGTGCAGAGCCATCAACATAATTCATAGGGCATATCAATGACACTCAGACCCTGACATGATTCTCTTACACTTTATCTGAATGGAAATAAAGTTTGAGTAAAGTGGGAATAGGTTATTGGGAAAACTGTAGATTGAAAAGTTTGGTGTAACCAGACTATCAGGCTTGACCCAGCAGGAAAGATTCACTAAATGAGTATGTAATCCTATGAGTTTTCTCAACAGACTCAATTGCCAGTGAGCAAATTCAAGACTTGGCCTGCTTGTAACATCCTAGTTCTGTCCCTTCTGGCCAGGATAGTGCTCTAATTTTACCTCTGCCTTGGTTGGTAACACCTTAGGATCACTTCAACCAATCCTATCTATAAAGGGTGGAATACCAGAATTGCATAACAATATTGTTGGACATAAATACTGTGTTCTAAACATTGTCCACAAAATATTGCCCATTGAAGTTAATGAAAGATAATCCATATGCAGTGAGAAAATATTTTTGTGTACAATACTTAGAACCAAACATTTTCATATGATACAATTTCAAAGAGCAATATTCTGAGATACAACCTCTGGCAGCTTTCAGTTTGTATCCAAATGTAGTTGAAAGGGCTTATTTTCAGAAAAAGATTAGGTCTTTTATTATGCGGTTCGCCTCCAATTCAGGATACTGTCTGCTATCACTGTGCAGTTAGACAATCTCATTTAACATAGTTCTCCTTTTGGTTGAATGCCTCTTCCGACCCCAGCACAGTGAATCGTTCTCTTCTCTTCTCATGTCTAAACCTTCAGCCTCATAATACTGTCAGTTCCTTAGCCTGAATGTTGCAGATTAGTCCCAATTATCAGATGATTATTGGTGCCCGACCTGAGTCATCTGATCTGACGCTATTCGCAGAATCATGATGAAATACAAACAAGCCAGTGGTATCATATTTCTGTGTCTGACCCAAGTAGTAGGTTCTAACTTCCAGCACATTTCCAGATGGTGATATCCTGAATCATGTTTTTTGCGTGAACAAAATTATGACATACTTTTCTATAGCTTGTTATATCATTTTCATCAGCATCTCATGCAACTGTGAACATCACACCGGTTCACAAATACTGTGCTTATGTATCAGAATTCTCCTAGATTCTCAAATGAAATATAACATAGGAAATGGCTAACAATGGACCACTGAGGACTGGAATAACAATATATAAATCTATTTTTCCATATTTATGTACAGCATAAATAAAGCAGAGCAGGAGCTTACACTCAGGTGTTCGAAATCAACATTTCCCCATACCATCTTCTTACACCATCGCTTACGTTTTCTATTACTCTACTCCGAACCCAAAAACATACCATAACCTGAATTTAACCCTATTATCTAATCCTTCCCTAAGCCTAACTCAAACCCTAACCATGACCTTATCCACTACACCTTCTTTTACATCATCCCGTACTTTTATCCTAGCCCAAACCATGTAGATAACCTAATCATAACCCAATCCTGTTTTCTTCAGTTCAAACCCTTTCCCTATTCCACATACATTTCAAGCATTGCCCATCACACCATATTTTATTTACTCTTGATTCTAATCCCTGAATATTACCTAACCTTAACCTTGAACTTCTTCTTGACCTCTTCCTTTACACGAACAGAAACCGTTCATTATTTTTTCGACTTTGTAAATTATGCTTTTTTGTAGGTACATTTCCACTTTTCTACTTACCTGTCTGTACATTTTAGTCGTTTTTATTTGCAATTCTAATTTGTAACTGTAAACTGCGTTGATGGTTTGTGGATAACCTAGAGGTCACAGATTGGAGCCCCAGCATATCTAACCTCTATTTTACACTTTTCACAGTACTACGTTGTGCCTCATTGAGCTGGACAACTGCACCACTTTTTACGTATCAAACGACAAAGCAATATGTAACGATTATTTATATAACTGAACAATATATATAATTTCTCACCAACTCAATCTAGTTATTTATGAACTCTTCCAGTTAATTGTAATAAAATGGGTTCACACGGGGAATGTTCTTATGAAATGTATACTATCCAAGATTGAACCCATCATGTTGATTAAATCAGATGATTCATTCACACTCCCCAACAGGTAGGGCATTTACCTGTTACAGTGCAATTTTAGATATTTTAGACACTTGGACAGACCAATCAGACTTCTACACACATGTTGTTTTTGCATGTGGCAATCATTACAGATGTTGGTACAAAATTGCACCAGTGACAACTGAGCTATCTTAAACTTTCATGCTCAGATGGGCTTTGTGTCGCAAGACACCAGAGCAAATCACAGGAAAGGGGCAGGAGTGCGCCATATTTATCCAATATGGCACATTCCTGTACTTTTCCCTTGCCCGGTGCCCTTTTGGCTGCCTAGCATCAACGCAGGCACCGTTACAGCATGGTGCAAGGGTGCCTGCAGGATTGTTTTTGTGCAGGAAGGGACATTTAACTGCACAAAAGCAATCCTGAGAGGCCTTTTTCTCTTTCTATGTGTGCTACAGAATATTTCTATATGTCATGCAGAATCCAGCACACCCAGAAAAGAAAAAACTAGAAGAAATAAAGATATTTCTCCTCTTTGCACTTCACCTGGTGAGGCTTAGGATTTTGGTGCTTTCCTACATTTACCAGGGTTGTTAAATCCAGGAATGTTTAAAAAACCATGGGAGTTGCATAGGAACACCCACACAACGTCAATGGAACGCCTCCCTAGCTCAGAGTAAGGCAACGCAGTGATTTTCCCTACCTTGCCTTACTCCATATTTTTTAAGCCTATCAAAGTCACGCAAAGTGATTTGCGTGGCTTAAAAAATATGACTTAGTGGTTTGCGCCACGCATGTACTATGTTGCTTGGTGCAAGCATGTTGCAAACCCCTCTTAAAGACACCCCTCAGTTCAAAACTGCAAGAGTTCAGGCTCTGCAATCTATTGATGCAAAATCGCACTGGCATGTGCAATCTGTTTAATATGGCCACTGATGTGTATGTTTGATGAGCTTTTTTCCACAAACTTAATTTGATTGTAGCAAACAATCATTCATTGTAACTACCAAAAAGCGTACTCCTCACATGAATGATCATCCCTAGTTCTTCATACCCTTTTTGTGAAAGATTCCAGCCTGTTGGTAAACCTATCAAATGTTCTTTTTTACCCTGTCTTCCTGTGCTCACTCATACATTCATACAATAGCATGCTCTCATCTTCACCTGTTACCTGGGCCTCCCTGCAGATTCACAAATACCATTGAATGCTGAAATTCTAACCAACCAGATCAAGAGTGCAGGTCTACGGATAAAGATCACAATTTTAATTGTTAGGTCTAGCCTACCAGTGCGAGTTCTCTGGATATTGCAAAACACATATTATGGGCTTACCAAGGACATACAGAGACTTGCATTCCACCTATTGCTTACCAATGGTTGACTTTACTGTCACTCTCATTTGCCTGCCTCTGATGTGTGTCCCAGCTTGTCAATCTTGTGTTTGTTCCTCCCATGAAATATAGGGCCTGATTCCGAGTGAGGCGGGCGGCAGTAGCCGCCCGCCTCGCGGGAACCGCCATATGGCCGCTCCGCGGTCGAAAGACCGCGGAGGCCATTCAGGCTTTCCCGCTGGGCTGGCGGGCGACCGCCAGAAGGCCGCCCGCCAGCCCAGCGGGAAACCCCTCCCCACGAGGAAGCCGGCTCCGAATGGAGCCGGCGGAGTAGGTATGTGCGATGGGTGCAGTTTGCACCCGTCGCGTATTTCAGTGTCTGCATTTCAGACACTGAAATACACAGTGGGGCCCTCTTACGGGGGCCCCTGCAATGCCCATGCCATTGGCATGGGCACTGCAGGGGCCCCCTGGGGCCCCGCGGCACCCCCTACCGCCATCCTGTTCCTGGCGGGAGACCCGCCAGGAACAGGATGGCGGTAGGGGGTGTCAGAATCCCGCGCTCCGCCGCCATGGAGGATTCTCCCGAGCAGCGGAAAGTCGGCGGGAGACCGCTGACTTTCCGTCTCTGACCACGGCTGAACCGCCGCGGTCAGAATGCTCGACGGAGCACCGCCAGCCTGTTGGCGGTGCTCCCGTGGTCGGTGACCCTGGCGGTCACCGACCGCCAGGGTCAGAATGACCCCCATAGTCTCTTTGCCATCTTTTTGACTGGTTGGCTTTTATGTTTCCACTGTGTGATTTTTGGAAAGTCTTTTATTCTTTTTCTTTATACACCACATGAGGGTGCATAGGTTTTCCAGTGGTATGCACTGTATGTTTTACTCTTCTCCTCTGTGTTACTGTCTCTTGTCTGTGTTTCTCTTCTACAGCTCTCATTTGTGTTGCACTGACTCGCCTTTGTGTGCTTACTCTCTGTTCGCATTGCTCTCATTAGTTTGTGGTGCTTCTCTACTGTCTGCTGTGATGCATCTCCCCCATTCCATCATGTTGCTTCTTCCCCGCCCCTTCCCATAACCTGCTCTAAGAATCCACTCACCCTTGCACATTTTTTAAGCTTTTGTGCTGTGCATTTCAACACAACATTGTTGCAAATCCTTGTTTTTCTTTCACCTTCAAAATGATGTGACTGTCACATTATCACACTGTCTTTATAATATCCATGATGCATGGCAGCCGTAATGCTGTACAGCATGGCTGTAAAAACATTGACAAAGCCAATAGGTCTAACAGGCCATACCTATTATCTTTGCCAATGCTGGTCTCAATTCAAATATTATCAAAGGAATAGAAAAATAAAAAAAACACCTTTCACATTCGAAACAATGCATTTAACTCTTTCTACAAAAGATTACAAAAGTGAGATATGTTACAAGTAGTTAGTGATCCTTAATAACATCATTAATTTGAGCCACAGGTTTTTGATTCTGGTCTCTTCAAACAAGTTGAAATGTAAGATTTGTTGTTAAAAATATATTTTTATGTTTTCGCTGCAATACCTGTCATGGGGTCATATGATCTGTCAACAGATGTCTGAATTTATGGATTGTTGTAAGAAAGTGGGTTGTTGGTTGACTAGGGTTTGAATCCTGAACAAGCTGCAACCACAATCCTTGTCAGACTAAGGCATAAGCAAACACCAAATTAACCTTGGCTCAACCCCCTGGTAGCTTGGCACAGAGCAGTCAGGCTTAACTTATAGGTATTATGTAAAGTATTTGTGCAGCACTTGACACAGTGAAAATATGCCCCAGAAGGAGCCCACAACAATAGAGAAAATGTGATAAATAAAACAAGACCAGAATGACAAAAATCCAATGAGTAGAACCAAAGATACTGACTTTTAAAGCTTTCGGTAAAAATAGCAGCAAAAGGAGTAAAGTGTCAACTGTGGTTATCTGGTTGGGCCAGACTGGGGCAAAGTCACAAGTTCATGCTGACCACGATAGACGGCAGCCCAGCTACAGGGACCCGGTTAGGCCTGCTGAAGAAGATGCCTTTAATCCTGATCTCCAGAGCCTTGCATACATCCATGTCAAGATACGTTGCTCAGCTGAGGCAATGCATCGGTTCCAAAATGTGGAGAGGCTGCAGTGTGAAATCCTGTCACGTTGAGAATCCTGTTGACAGGGCTTGCAATACAAGGTCCGGTGTCAGGCATGCGACGGGCAGTCGGTCAATGCATTAGTTCTGAAGAGCTTCAAGGCTACAATGCGGAGTCTGGCATCATCATCAATGCTGCTGTCAATGAGCCTACTCTAGGCTGGCGGTGCTTCATTTTGTATTCCGACCGCGGCTGTGAAGTCGCGGTCACCCAGCCGGGTCCGGCGGTTTTCCGCCGGATTTCCCCCGGCTGGGGGAATCCTCCATGGCGGCGCTGCCTGCAGCCAGAAACAGGATGGCAGGAACGGGTGTCGTGAGGCCCCTGGGGGCCCCTGCACTGCCCATGCCACTGTCATGGGCAGTGCAGGGGCCCCCTAACAGGGCCCCAGCAGGATTTTCACTGTCTGCTTTGCAGACATTGAAAATCGCAACGGGTGCAACTGCACCCGTCGCACCCCTGCAACACCGCCGGCTCCAGTTGGAGCCGGCTTCTATGTTGCAGGGCCTTTCCCGCTGGGCCGGCGGGCGCCCTTTTGGCGGTTGCCCGCCGGCCCAGCGGGAAAGTCAAAATGGGCCCCGCGGTCTTTCGACGGGGGTAGTTTGGCGGGCGGCAACCGCCGCCCGCCAAACTCAGAATGACCCCCTTACTCCTTAAAAGCACATGTCCTACTTTTTACATACATTGCACTCTGCCCTCTGGGCTGTCCAGGGCCTACCTTACAGGGTACCTCACATGTATTAAAAAGGAAAGTCTGGGCCTGGCAAAACGTTTATTTTGCCAGGTCAAAATGGTAGGTTAAACTGTACGTACAGGCTCTGCAATGACAGGCCTGAGACATGTTTAAAGGGCTACTTGGGTGGGTGGCACAATCAGTGTTGGAGGTCTACTAGTAGTGTTTCATTTACAGGCTCCGGGCACATGTAGTGCACTTTTCTAGGGACTTATAGGTAAATTAAATATGCCAATTGGGGCTAAGCCAATATTACAATTTTTAGAGGAGTGGGTAAACTCACCTTAGCACTGATTAGCAGTGTTTAACTACACCAGTTCCTAATACCAGCAAAAACGAGATCAGAATAGGTAGAGAAGGAATGCAAAATGTTGGGGGGAAGACCACCTTAAGACTGACAGGTCTAATTATTGCAATATGAAACAGCCTGTGGTCTGTTTCTGGAAACCGTTGGAATAGAATGTATCATGTTGAAAACAATACCACATATTGAAGAATGTGTGTTTTATGTCACCCACATTATTTGGATAAATAAGCGAGAGAAGTTTCCAAGTATCAGGAAAACTAAATACCCATCCAAATGGCCAAAACTGGTTAAGCATTAAATTGACTATGAGAGAAAACTCCAAAATAATGAAGTTTACAAAGAAGAAGGAAAATGTGATAAAACAATGGTTTACATTGGAATGTCTCTCAAGCTCACTACTTTATTTGTTTCCAAGACAAAATGCAAGTCTTTCTTCGTGAAAGTTTTAAAGATCTAAAAACACATGATTTACATATGTGTCAAAGCTGACTGCTTATCCCATGTCATTGGGGTCATCTCCCACCACTCTTATTTTGATTTATTCAGCATTACTAACAATGTGCATTCACAGTCTGTGAAATGTGCAACCATTAGTGCCAAAATGAACATTTATTTTGGCTACAATGTCAAGAAGGGGAGACGTTAACCCTCCTGACCCGGTGTGTTAAGAGATATGACTAATGTAATTTGCTATATTCTCATAGTAATTTAAAGGTTGTAAGTGATTGATACAGGGGAAAGAGGCAATGGCTCAAATTTATCAAAGGACTGTGTTGTCTTTGTCAGATTTACCAAGCCATGCAAGGCCACCCTGTGTTTCCCTATGTGGCTAGGTAAATCTGGAGTAACGCAAGGCAGCGCAATTTGCTGCCTTGCGTTACTCTACACTGGGAAGGCATTACCTGGGTGGGAAGTGGGTCTTCCCACACATCTTTCCATGTATTTTGCCATGTTGTCAGATTTACCGAGACAGGTAAGCCTGGGAATGTGTCAAATTGCTACTCTTTACCAACATTTCTTCACGTTTTGCCTCTTTCCTGCATTCTGCAGCACAGTTAGAAAGAGAAAACACCTCTAAGGATTGTTTTTGTGCTGAAAGGTGTCCCTTCCTGCAAACCAAATCCAGCCTACAATGCAGGGACCCTTGCAACATGGCACAAGGGTGCCTGTGTTGGCTCTGGGCAGCACACAGTGCAGCAGCTCAGATAGAGAGCACAAATGCACCATATGACGCATCTTCCCTTGTATTTTGCTACATTGTCAGAATGTGTCAAATTGCTACTCTTTCCCATTAGAGGGGCAACAAGGAGAAATATCTTTATTTCTCCTCGTTTTGACCTCTTTCCTGTATTCTGCAGCATACTTAGAAAGAGGAAAACACCTCTAAGGATTGTTTTTGTGCTGAAAGCTGTCCCTCTCTGCAACAAAAATTCTGCCATGCAATGCAGGACCCTTGCAACATAGTACAAGGGTGCCCGTGTTGGCTCTAGGCAGTACACAGTGCACCAACTCAGATAGAGAGCACGAATCTGCCATATGACAGTAAATGGGGTGAATTCCTGCTCTCTTCATTTTACAAAGCGCAGCAAGTTGTCTTACTGGTTGCACTGCATCAAATAATGATAAATCTGGCCCTATGTTTATGTCATTTGAAGTAACTAGCTCAGAAATGGCCCTTCTCCTCATTAAGTCCTCTCCCTTTTGGCTCAAAAGCATATTTTCAGGGCAGGCACTTAACCATGTTTAGGTCCTTCATCTGAGGGCATCAGCCAATGTTTACTTCCTGATATGAGGCTATTCAGAAACCATGGAATACAGTATGGAACAGGCCCTCACTGCAGTTCTCACAACATATGATTAGTGTATAATAGGAACAGTTTCAGATGGTGGCGATTGGGACTGAGCATTCATTTGCAAAAAGAACATATCACTTGGAGTCAGTCTACAACATTTGGTTCCACTGATGGACAAGAATTTGCATTTTTTATGGGCTTTGCGGTCAGCGATGGTGGTGTCAACTAACTGGCTCCGTATGAGTTCACTGAACGTTGCGACTACCATCCCTCGCCTAAGCATTTCTTTTTGACAATAGAAGCAACCGAACGATAGTATGTCACCATGGAAACCAGTCACATGAAGAATGGAGACCTTCAAAGGACAATGCTTGTGTTTTTCTCCATATAATATAATGTCTGGGAGTGAGCTGTTACAAAACAAGTCATTGTCCCTTAGCTTTTATGAAAAAGATCTGAAATCTGATCTCACGGTCACATATATTACCAGGCTCTTTATAAAGCTGGAATGTGGGGATCTTTAAAAGGCCAAGACAGTCGAATTCACAACTTAAGTCCTATTGGGAACACAAAGGGTATATTGTGACTGGAACAAAAGCAACAAGTTCTGAAGGAATCAAGATCTGGGGAACTTCAGTTAAAAGTGGGTGCCCGGTTTGCTATTTACTAGGCCTTCTGCTAGCACTAGCGTGCTGTAAAGTGACGAAAGGCTGTGCAGTGCTGCGCATGCTATCTACTATCCAGGGCAAAAACGGTTTTGCCCTGGAAGGGTGATCTTTACATCAAGGGGGCATTTATGAGGGCAGATCAGTGCACATAATCCTAGGTTTTGATGCAAAGACTGCTCTACTAAGATGGTAAGACCATGCTTTGTATCAAAACTAAAGCCTACTAATGCAGGTGTAAATAAGGGAAATTGCATTCATATCTTCAAAAGCAACACATTGCATGTTTGTTGCAGTGCATAGCCCACATCTAATGCATCTGACCCTTCTGCTGTTGACTATGCATAGAAATTTGTCCTGGAAGGATGCACTTACAGTACACAGCTCAAGAGATCACAATCGCCTTTGCACTATTGTGTGAGGACATCTGTAGTGCATGGCAGCCTGTTTGTGTGCAAACTCAAGGAATGATACCAGCATCCCAATCCTAGACGTTATGACTCTGCATTGTGTTTTCCACATTGTCTAACGCACAGTAGCTGCAGAGGAAGTATCTTTTATTAAATATAAGTATAATGGATAAATGCTTCAGGCTTATCACCGTTTTCAGGTGTGCTTACCATTGGTCTGGTGCCTTTTGGTCTGATACCATACGATCTAATGACTCTATCACCCCTCATTCTAATACCGTGAAATGCAGTCAAAGTACCACTTCAGCTAGGTTTACTGCTGGCTCCAGAACCTGTAGACCCGATGCTTTAAGCTACAAAGAAACACTTTTTATCCAAGTTTAATTATTGCTCTAGAACCTTTTGCCTTTGCTAGATGCTGTGAGCTGCATGTAGATCCCATTTTAGCTATACTTACAATTTGTTCTAGAACTCCTTTATTTAATGCTTTGATATGCAGATGGGACAAAACTTCCATCCATTTTTAACAGTAATCCTTTGCGCTAAGGCACAATTTACAACATTGTTAATGGCTCTTGAAGAGCCATTCGCTTGACTACAGTTAGTTACAAATAAATTGAAAGTTTCAGTTATATTCAGTGATTTCTCAAGAGTGCTTTTGTCCAATGCTGTAGGGTGCAGACAAGCCACAGTTGTGACCTATGATTAGCTATTCCTCTAGAACTCCTGAGTCACAATGAGGTGAAGACCAGACACTGTAGTCACAGGTACTCGCTCAAACATGGGGGTAGAGAGAGACTGTCATAGTATCAAGTATAGTATAGGGTTGTCCTTCCTAAACTATTTACACATGTTTCAAACCCTTTCTGTCCTAATGAACTGTGAGAGGGGCAACGTTTTCCATTGTCCCCAGCACTGATTATCAATCATTCGTCCTTTACTGCTAAAAGGAAGCAACCCATCACTCACAATAGATGACATTTCATCGTAGGTTCAGTCCTATGGGCCTTAAATTGGCTCTTTAGTTTCCTTGCTTCCCCATTGCAACTGTTTTTAGATAGCAAGTGTTTTATATGTGTATAGCTATGGTCCGAGGACCAGCCTTTTACTCGTGGTAAATCACTGTTAATGGGTGTTGGGAAATGGCCCTCTCTGAAGGGTCACCCAAAACTTTTTGCCTTTCTCATCCTTTTTTTCTGACCTCATTTGTGCTGGCTTTAGGACTCTGGGCGCTTCACCACTGTTAACCAGTGCTAAAGTGCATGTTATCTCTCCCTAAAACATTGTAAAATTGGCTCCTACCCAATTGGCATATTCAATTTGCTAGTAAAGTGCACTAGATGTGCCCAGGGCCTGTAAACTAAATACTACTAGTGGGCCTTCAGCATTGATTGTGCCACCAACCTAAGTAGCCCCGTAACCATATCGCAGGTCTGCCATTGCCAGGCCTGTGTGTGCAGTTTCCCTGATGTTTCAACTTGGCATTTAAAAGTACTTCCCCAGCCTTAAATTCCCCTTTTCTTACACATGTCACCCCTAAAGTATGTCCTAGGTATTGCATAGGGCAGGGTGCTTTGTTCGTAAAAGGCAGAACACGTACTTATAAGTTTTACATGTCCTGGTAGTGAAAATCCACCAAAGTAATTTTTCACTACTGTAAAGCCTGTTCCTCTCATAGGCTAGCATTAAGAATTCCTTTATATGCATTGAAGTTATTTAAGTGGTAATTTCTGATATAAGAGGAGTAGCCTTGTCATATTTGGTATGGTTGGAATGGTAGCGAGAATTCCTAATTAAAGTCGGAGTTGGATTTTACATTACTATTTTAGAAATTTTACTGTTAAAAAGTAGGCATTTCTCTGCCCTCACTGCCATCTGTGCCTTACAGCCAGACTCCAATCCACATCTGTTCTGTGCTGGTTGACAGCTCCCCATGAGCATTCCACCCAAACAGCCATAACCACAGGACACTCAGCTACATCTGCATTTATCTGAATACAGATGGGCTTCTCTGGGCAGGAAGGGTGGAGGGGCTCTCTCTTACACTTCAAAGGCCAATGGTCTGCCCTCACACAAAGGACTGATAACCCTCCAGAGTGTTCCTGGCAGGCAGGGCTGGTTTGAAAGGGGGATGTATGCACTTCAAAACCACTCATTGAGGGTCCTCCAACTCAAGGACATTTTAGAGTATATATGCTGGGTCTGTGACCCCAACAATTCGGATGCATCTGGACCTACAACTAGACTTGAGAGGCCCATCTGTAGTCAGGACATAAAACTGGGCTACCCCTGCTTCTTTTCAATCAAACAAGATAATGCTGTTACACATGCATTTTTCTGTTTTTAATTGTGGTTTTATGGTATTTTGTTATTTCTTCTATGGTTTGCAGTACTGCACTGGTTTTAATTAACTAAGCAGAGGAATAAATTACTTACTTACCTACTTATAACTGGACTCTGTCAGAGGGACTGCCTGGTTGCCCGAATGACTCATCTGGACTGCTTTGCTGGAAGGACTACTGGCCTGCGTGTTGCCCTCCTGCCTGCTGACCCTTGATTCTCTTGGAAGAACTCTGCCTTCCTCCTGAAGTGCTCTCCAAGGGCTTGAATTGAGCTTACCTCCTGTTCTGAGGTCTCAGTGCTAGCAAAGACTTTGCTAAAGAAAAGAAAATCCAGTGCATCGGAAAATCGATGCAACACCTGCACAATTTGATGCAACGCCTGCAGGATCGACACAGCGCCTGCTCCATGGCTGAAAAATCATTGCATCACCTGCCGGATCGATGCAATGCATGTTGCCTCTGCTCCACACATTCAGGGTTATCCAGGCATCGTCCCTGGTATCAAAATATCCCCTCATAGCAGTAAGGAACCAAGCCTGCACTCCTGAAAATCAACACATCACCTTGCAGCGTAGAACTAAACAACGCATCGCCATAGCGCTTTACTTTTCGTTGCATCTCCTCTGCGGCTCCTCTGCATCGTTATCTTTGATACATCCCAGGTACTGTGTTAAAAGGATACCACGGCTGATTCTTAAGGATTGATACTCATTTAAACCTTTTAAAAGTGATATCTTGACTTGTGCATATTGGATTTTTGGTGTTTTGGTTTTATTTTATTCAGATAAATATCTATTTTTCTAAACTGGTGTGGAGTACTTTTGTGGTGTTTTCACTGTGTGATTGTATAACGTATTGCACAAATACTTAATGCATTGTGTTCTAAGTTAAGCCTTACTTCTCTGTGCCAAGCTACCGGAGGGTGAGCACAGAATAATTTAGATTGTGTTGTGACTTACCCTGACTAAGATTGTGGTCCCTACTTAGACAAGATGAACACCTCTGCCAAATAGAGACCCAATTGCTAACAGTGGGAAACTGGGAACATTGGTAATTGCCAAAAGATTAATTTTCATGTATTTGAGATCACTGGATTGTGGGGACTCTTGTGTTTAGAAACTTTCAAAGTCTCTCAGTTAATATTTGTGGAGTTTGAGAATTCATTATGAATGTCCTACTTTTGTGAAATAGTAAAGTAAAGTAATCATGCTGGGCAGTTGTCTGCCCTGCGTTGATTTGCTTCATTGGACAGACAGACAGACAGCATGGGCCTGACATTGGTTTGAACTGTCCTTCCTGTTCCAAATTTACATAGAGGGTATCCCTAGTGCAGGAATCGTTTTTGTTTTCCATATTGTTTTTTTTTTTCAGGGCATGTGACTCAATACATAGTGGTAGGAGCTGTTTAGTGCTGAGATTGGGTGTAGGCTATTCCACGCAAATACAAGAAATAGTTCAAATATGTAAATCGGGAAAAAAGAAAGGGAAAGTAAAAAAGGAAAAGATTGTCAATGGCATAAAGTCTTAACAGTTCGATACCTAGGGAATGTTTTTATGAGCTTCCGAAACATTTCCCTGCATTCTTAATTTCATGTTTCTTTAGTCAGCCTTAAAGGTTTGTTGAACCAATTCCAATTATAACATTTCGTGAACATCTGATGAACGTAAGTTTCTTTTAGGCCAGTGGTTCCCAACCTATGGTCCGGGGACCTCTGGGGCGTCTATGAAGCCTCCTCAGGGGGCCAGTGACTTCTTAGAAAATGTAATAATGTTAACAGATTAGGTCCCCAGCCTTCAGTAATGACTCACTGGGGTGGTCCCCGAATTCCAATAATGATTTAGTGGGGGTCCCCGGGTTACAGTACTAATAAAATGGGGTCCACATAAGTCAAAATGTTGGGAACCACTGTTTTAGACTAATGGAGTTGATCCATCCCTCGCCTGAATGACCGACCTAACTCCTGTCCAGACAGCTAACCTCAGACCTTCCAGTTGGTGCTGGGAGCACGGCCACGTGTTTCTGTCAGTTTAAACCTGGGATTTAAAACACAATGCAAACTAAGACCTGCCTAAAATCGGTGTTCTCTGTCAGACCTTGTGGTGTCTCTGGGCTGTGTGGTAACAGCCCACGTAACACCGGTCAGCCCAAGTACGGGTGACTCCGACTCATTAGGAGTTGGTGGGCCCCGGATACAATGGGGTGTGCTCCACCTCTTGTTTGTATGGAAATTGTTTGCTCTCGGGTTAGAGAGCAATGATATAAATAAACGGAGGGCGTGGTCTACAGGGCAGACGCTACGGTGCGTGAACGGGACAGCAGCCCGTACGATGCACTCGAGGTTGTTTGAGAACGGCCCATAAAGACTGCGTGCTCCAAATAACCCCAGCCATGAGTGAAAGTGTGTTTATTTCCCAACGCCGAGAACAGCAGACTGAATGTGCACCAAGTAACGACAAGGAACATAACAGACCTGACACTGGATCGTAGGAATGGGCTATGTAAACAAAAACAGCGGGGTTTTTACAGTGACCATTTTGTATTCAAATCATCTGCACTGAGCTTCATTATTTGCAAGTTTCTCTAATGTTCTTTGATTGTAAACATCCTAAAAACCTCAGTGGATTTTACTGTTCTGTCGCTTCACTAGTTCCTAGTACTGCAAAGGGAGCAAGAGCTGCCAACATTGCCTCGGTTATTGGAAAGGCAAATAACATTGCATGCCGAATCGACACTTCTCCTCCAAGACTGGTGCAAGACTAAGATTAGACAAAGCGGGTTAAATGTTCATGTGATTTTATGTTGTAAGCGTGACCTTGCTTGATGGGAATTATCGTGAAACCCCAGCCTAACTGAAGGCACGCGAGGTTTCCAGCATCTGCCAGACCGAGATAGGGGGAAGTAAGATGGCATGGTATTGTGGGCAGTTGCTGACGGCAGCATGTAGAGACAAGGTTCTGATTGGCACTCCCCTGCTTTTCCCTAGTTGGTGATTCGGACAAATGAAACTTTGTAGTTATTCCTCTGTGAAAATTGGGAGAGTGAGCTAAATACACATATTTAACACTACATGAAAATGATAGCGCCTAAAGATTCATTGTATGGTGCTGTGCTATACAAAGAGCAGCACATACTCAGGCTACCAGTGAACCTACTTTGGCCTATAATTGCAGTTTTTACCACTGCCGCATAATCAGGCAAACAACCAGCCTATTTTGGCTTATATTTTCAGTTTTCAACATTGCTCCACAAGGATCCAAGCCAGATGTTTTAGGATTTATAAATGGGATAAATACAGAAATAATTAGTTTAAATGGGAGTGATTTAAGTGGCTGTGATCCTGAAAACCCTTCACGGACTGTTTCACAAACACTGAAGTCCTCTTGCGTAAAGAAAAAGAGAAGTGAAAGAGGTTTAACCCCTGTGTAAGTGATTGCACTATATACTCCAAAAAAAACACAATGATTAACACGTATTTCTAGGACATGTTGAAAGCAGATCCTTGTCAAGGAGCATGGGGGCTGTGTATTTTGTTACTGCTACCTGCCATCGACCTTCTCATATTCTAAGGAAAATTATGGGCAAATGACAAGATAACTTGCTTCAAAAGGCTGTGTAACTCAACACAAGAGCTAAACTATTGCGCACAACACTCACCTATGCAAATCAATCAAGATTCATCAGGGAGGTTCATTCTCAGCGGGAAGGCCATTTTAGGTCCTCGATTATCATGAAGATGATGCAGGAAGCACTAGACTCGGCGCTGAAAGCGGTACTGGTTGACGCTTTCCGTATCAGCCTATAATTGCACCGAGTGTCCTTTGCAAGAGAGGGGTTTATCCGGTTCTATTGCCAAATTGTTTTTTATTTTATTTTTAATAAGTCTAACAAGTACTTTCACAGCATACATGTGCACAAATATAGGATAAACAGCCACAATTTTTGCAAGTAATTCTGAAGAGAAACGAGTGAAATATTCCAGTCCTTGAGGGAATGGCAAGGCGCCAGGGGGTATTATTAAGGCATCAGATCATGTCTGTGCAAATGAGATTATTGTTTTTCTGCTATATATGTGTTTGTTTACTACTGATTACTCCTAAGCCCCTATGACCCTGGAAGGAGCTCACTCTCCTCCACCATGTCGGTATGTCCATATGGCCAGTCCGGCTGTGAATGCAGGTGTCTCTGTTTTTTGTATTCTCCCTGTCCATGGTACTGAAGGACCCGGTTGACCATGAACTAATTCATCAATCAAATTGTTTGCGCTCTTCTCCCATTTGCCTCCATGTATCATTCCAGCTACTCAAATGCTTTAGGAGTGCAATCCAACAGTTGTACAAGCCATACCTCGTATATAGAGTTCTAAATATCAAGAGCGACAACACACCTATGACAGATACAGCTGGTGAACAGCCTTCTCGTCTACTTAGGTAACTGTTTAACAAGGTGACCTACTAGCTTGGCGGATAAGTGGCGAGTACATTGGATTTAATACACACATGCAATAGACTGCAGGACGTGGTTAACTTGTGTGATAAGAATATTCATTTTCTAATCCAATTTTGTTTTATACTGCACTCTTGTTCACCCTGGACTGCAAGCATGCAAGTGAGCTACACATAATAAAAATAAAACAATGACATGTAGCCTTCTGCAGTGTTATCTGTAATTAAGAAGGGATGCTCAATGTTGATTACCCTTTCCCTGTCAAGAATGTCTTTCCTTTCTCCGTTATCGATATACTAGTGAAGCCCCGGGTTCTGAATGTTCACCCAACACTTAAACGCATGTTAGTGATTAAGGGACCGGAAATATTCTGAATAAAGTTTTTAATGAAAAATAATCTTTTCGTAATCTTATTCCTGTGTGTACTTGGTTTTGAGAAAGTGCCTGTCAATGACAACTGTCATGGATGATAAACATGTGCATTTAATACTGTGTGAGAGTAAATGTTAAAGAGCTTAGGTACACTGATAGAGCTGTTAAGTTATCTAGCTCTTCTATACTGCGGAACTGCACAGGTAACAATAATGTTGTTTTTACGTTTTTACGTAGCGGTTCTCACCAGGCATCTGGTGGTGTTAATAATGAATATTCATGTATTTTGAGTGTTGAATTTGCATAGAAAATGCATTTTAATAGAGAAAAATAATGCACACATTTGAAGTAGTGCCTACCAGAGTGGCCGCTAATGTTCACAAAGTGTACTTATTAATGGCTTCTTAATATGAAATGTTGAGCTTATGTTTGATTTATGTAATGATATGTCATATTAAGGGTTTGGCATTGTGTATTAGCTTTATTATTCGTAGGCCTTAACTTAGTGAGGTCTTGGACTAGTTGTACGGCCTCATGTCAAGCTGCATTTCTTAGGCGTTTAATAAAATGGATGTTTTGATAGTTAAATTGTGATTTTCCACAGTACTGACCAAGTGCTTGTAGCTGAAAGTCTTTCTCATGAAACTGCTTGCTAGAAGATGATGTATTTGCCAGTGAAACAAAGTTTAATGTAGTATGTGTAAGACTGATCTTCCCAGGAGAAGACAATGGATGTACTGACTGGAGTATAAGCTGCAACAATATTGATACCTGACAAGCCAAG
This sequence comes from Pleurodeles waltl, assembly GCF_031143425.1. Taxonomy (NCBI): domain Eukaryota; kingdom Metazoa; phylum Chordata; class Amphibia; order Caudata; family Salamandridae; genus Pleurodeles; species Pleurodeles waltl. Next base: position 1,187,221,619 of record NC_090440.1, on the reverse strand, counting down.
CGATGGGAACAGGAGGAGAGGAGCCAATCATCGATATGCGAACCATATGCTAGTAGAAGTGTAGATTTAGGGTTTTATTTTCATTGGACTAAATGCAAACATGTGATTCTTGAAAGAATAGGGACATGTGGAGTAGTTTAGGAAAATCTAACGTAGTCAGACTGCACAGAGAGGAGAGAGGCCATTCACCCCATTCTTCTTGAGAGTTTAGTCTATTATTTTCTTGACCGTCCTGAGTCCTGAAAAGAGACGTGTTTAACTTTACTGCTTAGTGAGACTTTGCTTATTCTGAACTTTAATGCTGAATCCTGATGTCTTGCTGACCAAACTGATGTCCTGTTGACAAAGACGGTCACAGCTTGCTGAACCATATTGAGGACAAGTATACTGACAATTATGTATAATTGCTTTTGTTTCTAAGTACCAACCACTATTTTGACAGAGCCATAGTTAGATGTTTTCCAAATTTGTGTGATTAAATTGTTTTGCATGAAGTCCAAACGTGCTATTCTAATCTGATGTTAGTTAGGGTTCTCACTGATAAAGTTCAGTTTATGTTTTTTCCGTGCTGAACCTCAATGTATGTTATATCGTTTGTACATTTATTCTTGCTATTAATTTGTACTGTAACCTTAGAATGTGTAGTTGCTCAAGCTTTGATTAGATTGTAATTCTTTCGCCGGTTTGGTCAGCCAGTATTGTTTTTGTATGTTTATCATTTGATTTTGAGACTAAGTTACGTGACTTTAGCATTGTTAATATAGGGAAATAAACATTCTAACTTTTACATAAAGGTGTGGTTATTTCGGACTGCAAGGTTATGGTGTGTGGAAATTACTGACTCCTATTGATTATTGATATCATTCATTGTTATTTGTTATTTATTGGTATTAGTATGGAGTTCATGGTGGAAAAAACCCGAAGTGCAGTGAAAAGGTCCATCGGTCTATTCGCAACTCTCTTGTAAGTTTATTTAAGAAGGTCTGACGCGCTAACAAAGATGGTAGCAGAGACTGATGGTTTGTCTCCTTAAGAGCCCATCATAGGTGCCCGGTACATCGTATGTCTCCTTAAGTGCCCATCTTACAGTTCAGAGATGGGTGGTAGAGTATTTGGTCCCAGAGATTCTAAGCAAGAAATAACAGATGTACCCAGAGATGGTAGTAGGGGAATGAAGAGAGTGTTGCCTTCTCACGCTTGTGGAGCAGTTAGACATTGGAAGCAGGAGTGTCCGATGATGGTGCAGGAAGGTGTTGTTCAGCAAACAAGTGACATCAATTTGTTCCAAAACATAAGAGGTCCGAGAATGAGAGGTCATAATCTGAGTTTTCATAGTAATGTGAATCAAATGCAACCCATGCAGCAGGTGCAAATGCCACATGTACAGATGACACAGTTGCAGCCAATGCAGCAGCAGGTTCAAAAGGGACCTAGACAGCAAATTCAAATACCCTAAGCCCAATGGAACAGCAGCAGGTGATGCTTCCTCAACAGGTCACAGGTCAGCGGTCTAACCAGAATAATTATACAGTACACCAGTTCCTGTTACACAGTTAGAATGGAATAAACGATGATTGGGTGAGCAAGAGTTCAGATGAGGAGGAATGTGTGCTTGCAGCCTCTTCAGAAGTAGATCAGAATTGCCCATATGTGAAGGGAAAGGTAATGGGTCACAAGGTTTCATTCTTGGTTGAAACAGGAGCTACATGCTTCACAGTGAGAACTGCAGAAGTTCCAAATTTGCCTCTTTCAGGAACAACAGTCCAGATTGTAGGAGTAGCGAATCAGTATTTGACCAACCGAGTCACAATTGGCAACTTTCTAGGATTGCACAAATTTGTAGTCTGTGATTCAAGTCTGGTATACCTATTGGGGACAGACTTTCTGTGTAAAACCAGGTGCTCGATTACTTGCTCAAATGACAAAATTGAGATACAGATGAATAGTGATGATGAGGATGACCCGACTCCAGAAACCGAGTATGAGACCATAAATGAGGAATACCTCCTGATTAATTTCTTTCCAGTGTTCACAGTGAAAGAGCTTCCTCCTGATTTACCAAGAACGGTTATCTAGGGAGTGTGGGATCGGACAGGGAAACAGATTGACCTGATCAAGGGAGTTGAGCCAGTTAAAGTTCTTGTAAAGCTGAATGCAATTTTCCCTCAGATTCCTCAGCAGCACATGCCACAGGATATCCTTATAAAGGTTGCTCAAATAATTGCAGAATTTGTAAATCAAGGGGTCTTGAAAGAAGAGTTGAGCAGTGTTAGAAATGGGGTCTTTGTTTGGTAGTCAAGTTACCATCTGTCCAAGCAAGGACCCTCACTCGAGAGAAGGAGATGCGTGGAAAACGGGGAGGTGTGTGTCGGTTTCTCTGAACGCACACAGATGATGCGTCAATAATTTTCCATGCAGGGAAGCCTTTGCGTTCGATTTTTGGCACGCTGACTTGGATCCTCTTTGGGTTGAGGGGTATTCGGACGCCCTGGGAACGATGCAGAGAAATCCTGGGCGTGCAGGATGAAGTCACAGGAGCTGCGTCGATCTGGTGGGTGATGCAGGGAAATTTCTGTCACACGGCAGGCGCAGCATCGATTCCTCTCCCAGGAATTCAGTCTACAAAATTCCGGCTTGGCTATGCATTGATCCAGTGCCCGTGCGTCGAAGTTCCGGTCGCCAATTGGGTATGAGTCAATGTTTTAATGAGAGAGCACAGGCACTTTAGCACTGATTAGCAGTGGTAAAGTGCGCAGAGTCCTAAAGCCAGCAAAAATTAGGTCAGAAAAAGAGAAAGAGTTTGGGGGTGACCCTGCAGAAAGGCCATTTCCAACAAGTAGCCCATGTAATTTGCCGATAATGGGATTGAAAAAGCCCTGTGGAAAGGTTCGAATTGTCAAGGACTTGGGAATAATAAATGACATTGTAATCAAATGTTGCCCTGTGGTGCCAAATCCAACTGTGATTCTGGTTCATATTCCATGTGATGCTGAGTGGTTCACTGTCATAGACTTGTCACAAGCTTTCTTTTCTCTGCCTCTTCACGAGGACAGCCAATTTCTCTTTTGTTTCAAATTTTTACACCAAGTTTACTGTTGGTGTTGAATTCCTCAAGGGTTTTCAGAGTCACCCTCCATATTCAATCAGATCTTGAAAAATTATTTGTAGTCATTGGAATTTCCTTTCCAATCAATATTTGTACAGTACATTGATGACTTGTTGATTGCGTCCAAAACAAGGGATGAGTGCAAGTATGACACGATTGCCTTACTGAACCATTTGGGAAAGATTGGTCATAAAGTGTCTCCACTTACATTGCAATACTGTCAGAAAGAGGTGAAATATTTGGGTCACCAGATTGAGACGGGATCAAGGAAAACAACAGAGGAAGGGTCACTGCCATACTGCAGATGAGTCCCATAGCCACACAGAGAAATGTCAGGATGTTTCTAGGGATGGTAGGCTACTGTCACCAATGGATTCCCAGTTTTTCAGTAATTTCCAAACCGTTGCAGAAGCTGATGCTCAAAGGAGTCACTGATCCCCTAGTGCTAGATCAGGCTTGCATGAAAGTGTTTTCTGAATTGAAAGTCTGTGCAAAGCTCCGGCTTTGGGTATGCCTGGCTACACTAAGCCCTTCACATTGTTTTGTCATGAGAGTGATGCATGTTCTTTGTCTGTCTTGATGCAGGTCCATAGAGGTGTAAATCGCTGAGTAGCATATTTTTCAGCTACTTTGGACCCGGTTGCAGCAGCTTTACCAGGCTGTTTGCATGCAGTTGCAGCAGTTGGACAGAGCCTCACACAGTGTGAAGGCATTGTGATGGGACATCCTTTGGTTATTGTGGTCCCTCACTCCACTGAGATCCTACTTACAAAAACGAAAACCCAGTACCTGACAGGTGCCAGATTGACGCAATATGAGACACGTATTTTAGGGTCATCTAATGGGTCATTGAAAAGATGTGCAGTGCTTTACCTGGCAACCTTGCTTCCAAATGATAATGTTGAAATTGAGAAAGTGGAAGACATTGAATATGATTGTCTTGAAGTAACTGATCTGTACACAAAACCGAGACCTGACATTAGAGACACCCGATTGGAAGAAAATTACCAAATTATCTTTGTTGATGGTTCCTGTCTAAGAGACAATACAGGGGTACTGAGAGCAGGATGTGCGGAGTTCACAATTTCTGGTATACTGGAAGCATCTTGGCTTCGAGGAGTATACTCTGCAGAAGTAGAAGAACTGGTAACCCTTACTAGAGCGTGCCATGTTTTTGCTCAGCTTAAAGTAACCATCTATATGGATAGCCAGTATGGATTTCGAATAGTTCATGCCTTTGGCCAATTGTGGTAATAGAGAGGTTTCATGGCCTCTTCTGGTTCACTAGTGAGAAATTGTGAGAGTATTGAAGAATTGTTGCAAGCTATCCCGATGCCTGAAAAGATTGCCATGGAGAAATGCAGTGCACATCTGAAATTGCAATGTCAATGGGAAATGGATATGCGGATCAAATCGCGGGGTTTTGCGCATTGAACTGTATATCGTTCAAAGATCAGTAGGAACTGTTACCTGAAGAAGATGAAACATGTCCAAGTTTTGCATTGCATGTAGTAGATACATTGGAAGAACTGAGACCATTGCAGAATCATGTTGACAGGGAGGAAAAATGAACATGGAGCAAAATGAAGTGTGTACAGCGACAGGATGAATTGTGGGTTTCAGAAGAGGGCCAAATGGTTCTTCCAAACAGTTTGTTGACTCAAATGGCTAGGTTTTATCATGGTCAAGCATATGTTGGGAGGGATGCCATGGTTCGTCTTTTTAAGCATAATTGGTTCAATATGAGGTGTGAGACAAGTTGCTGAAGCAGTTTACCATTGTTGCGCAATTTTTCGACAAATTAATGCCAGGAAAGGGATAGTGGTTAATTTGAGCAACATTGGAAAAGCATGAGGTCCATTCAGCAGAATGCAAATGGATTTTATTGAGATGCCTGTGTGTGGAGGTTTGAGATATGTGTTGGTGATTGTCTGCATCTTTAGTCATTGGATTGAAGCATACCCACATGAAAAAATGACAGCCTAGGGAACTGATACCACGTTTTGGGTTTCCGATCTCTTTAGAATCATATGGGGAAGTCACTTCAATAATTAAGTAATTAAATTACTATGTGCAGCCTTAAACATTGAGCAGACATTTCATTGTTGTTAGCCCCCTGAAGCATGAGGACTAGTGGAAGAGATGAATGGTACCTTGAAATCAAGAATGCTGAAAATGTGTGCGTCCATGAATCGGAAATGGCCTGACGCACTGCCTTTAATTTTGATGACAATAAGAAACACACTGGACAGGAAGACAGGATTATCACTGCAAGACTAACGGGCAGAGAAGTGAGGTTGCCAGCGGTTCCTGCAAATGTTCTTGTGAACATAACAGGTGAAATGGTGTAAAGGTATGGCTGATGTGGTTTGCTCTTTCTCTCAATAGGTGGAAGCCACCACACTACCACCAATCCAAGATCAAGGACACACCCTGAGAACGGGTGACTGGGTGGTGGTCCGGAAACACGTGAGGAAGACGTATTTGGAGCCTCAGTGGAAAGGCCATTACCAGGTAGTTCTGATCACTCCAGCAGCTATGAAGTACGCTGAAGTTCTGAACTGGATATAAGCCAGCCACACAAAAAAGTGGCATGTCCTTTGGACAATGAAGAGGAGTTGTTGAGAGTACCAACAACAACCAGACAAGCCTCAGAGCCGGAAAGAGAAGAAAGAGGAACAAGGCCAGATCCGAGCACTTTGAGGACGGTTCAGTCACTCCTGTGAGAGAAGAAGGAGGATGACAGTGAGCCAATTTCAATTGAGGCAGCCGGGGAGTCTAATCAGAGGAGGGCTCTCCCAAAAGTAGATGATTTTGAGAGACAAACAGAGCAAACGCCAGACCCCGAGGGGAAAAGAGTTTAGGTGGGTCAAAGCCAAAGTGATATGACTCATCCTGAACCAGTTGCAGGTCCGTCAAGACAAAATCCTGCAGAGCAGGAAGAAGTTTCGAGTTCAACAATGAAAAGAGCATTGTCCAAGGGTCCACTGAAAGGAGATAAGTGACCGGAATCACAAGCAAATAGAAAGGAAGCAGTTGTTGTGACAACAATCGAGGAAGAAGTAGATACAACAAAGAGAAAAGATCTGAGTGAAGGAGAATTGAATGGAGATCGAAAGTGGAAAAGAAAGAGAATAGCAGGTTGAATGTACGCAAGTCCTGAATGGGCGTATGCAACAAGTGAATGGCAAAGAGAATTTTTGTCTTTTAGTTTTGATCGAGACATTCCAGGTCAATATTATGGCACTTGAAGGAAATCACTTAGAGAAAGAGTACAAAGAAAAAAAACTGTTGAAAATACCTGGAAAATACTTTTTGAAATCTGATTTGACAAGATAACCTGATTTGACAAGCTGCTAAACTGATGTTGACAGAGGATCCTGGAAGTGAGACTGAAAGCTGTAAATACCTGCGGAAAGAAGATTTTTGTTCTGTTTTTTATTTTTTCTGTATAGTTTCTAAATTTTCTTCTTCTACTTTCTGATTCTTTACAGATCAAGAGTAACATTAGCCTGCAGGGTAGGCAGAACAGGTGCTGTTATTACATGAGTATTGGTTTGGCAATTGTGTGTGTGATATTGTGCATGATATTAATTGTGGGTATGGCTGTTCTTGACAAGAGTGAAGCCAACCATACTTCATCTTTGGAGACAACTACTGCATTAACATCAATAGAAAAGTTTAGGTTAGATGAGAAGTATCTGCACGTAGGCAATGCACAGGGAGAACTTTCTTCTAATGGCTTCTATCACGTATTGAGTGAGTATGTTGAGACGATGGATGCGAAGAATTGTTTTGTGTGCACGCAGATTGCTTCACCAGTCGAAGAAGGAGTTACCTATCACAGTTTGTCCCTTACGTATGGGATAAGTTGTAGTCTGGTGCTAACAAGATTCTATAACCATGAGTACATTCAATATTTCTATTTAAATTATGATGTAGTGTTTTCATTTATCCCCATAATTAGATACCTGATTAGAGTAGCTAAAGACAATGACATAGTATTAGTAAGAGGTTTATTTGAGCCCACGTTAACTTTTGGTACAGCTTATGCGCACAAAAACAACCTGACATGCTTGCTTACACCATTAGAAAAGAGCTTTCTAGATCACACAGATGACATGAGAAAGGCATTAAAAAGAAGTTAGAAAAGGGCTTAGAGAAAAGGACTTTTAGAAATAATTATGCTTTTAGCGAAATAAAAATACAAGGGAAATTAGCTTTAGATGCGCAGCACGTAGGAAAGCTATGTGTGTGTAGACCTAAATCTTGCACTGACACTTTGTTTGTGGGAACGAGTGAATCTAGACATGTGTTTTTTGTTTCTTAGTAAATGGACATTTATGTTGAATGGACAGGATCCAGCGATTCCCGGCATATATTACATTTGTGGACCTAATGCTTATTACTGTCTTCCAAGAGGATGGTATGGAACATGTTATTTGGGGATAGGTTTCCCAAAGATATTTCAACTTGATGACCTGAAAAGGTATCCGAAAATGACTGAATTATATCACATTAGAGAGAAGAGACAGTCTCCTTCAGGTATAGTGGGAGATTTATTTGGAGCAATGATTCCTTCAGTAGGAGTTGTTGTGAATTCTATAAAGATTCAGAAGTTCTCTTCTATTGTGGATAACATGCTGACAAATTTTTCAGGAGCCATATTCCTGATAGACACAGAATTGGCCACTACAAGAGCTATGACTCTTCAGAACCGCCTTGCCTTAGACATTCTTTTAGCAAAAGATGGCAGCGTTTGTAAAATGCTTAATTCTAGGCCTTGCTGCTCGTTTATTCCTGATAATAGTAAAGGAATGAGAAGCTTACTTACTAATCTGACTAATTAAAGTGCTGATTTGAAAGAGTTGAAAGAATCAGGTGTTTGGGAGAAAGTTGGCAAAGGATTTGCTTCAGTGGCAAATTGGCTCAGCAACATTGGGAAAGGGATATTATTGAAAATAATACAAGGGATATTGATGATTGTGATTTGCATAAATGGAGCATGGGGAATATGTAAATTGTGTAGAACGATTAAATTGAAGAAAATGAAAAATAATCAGAGGAGGGAAGAAATGAAAAGGGAAAAGATTGTTTAGGGGAAATTCAAAAAGGGAATGAAGATTTGAGGGGATTGAATTTACAGAATTTTAGCTGAAGCAAAAGTTTGTGTGGGAAGATTTAGTGTGATGATACATTTAGTCATCAGAGGAGGGATTGTTAACAATGAATTGATTAATGAATATTCATGTATTTTGAGTGTTGAACTTGCATAGAAAATGCGTTAACATAGAGAAAAATAATGCACACATTTGAAGGTGTGCCTACCAGAGTGGCTGTCAATGTTCACAAAGTGTACTTATTAATGGCTTCTTAATATGAAATGTTGAGCTTATGTTTGATTGATGTAATAATATGTCATATTAAGGGCTACGCATTATGTATTAGCTTTATTAAGTATAGGCCTTAACTTAGCAAGGTCTTGGCCTAGTTAAACGGCCTCATGTCAAGCTGCATTTCTTAGGAGTTTAATAAAATGGATGCTTAGAGAATTAAATTGTGATTTTCCACTGTGCTGACCAAGTACTCGTAGCTGAAAGTCTTTCTCATGAGAACTGCTCGCTAGGAGATTATGTACTTGCTAGTGAAACAATGTTTAATGTAGTATGTGTAAGACTGACCTTCCCAGGAGAAGACAATGGATGTACTGACTGGAGTATAAGCTGCAACAATATTGATACCTGACAAGCCAAGCAATGGGAATGGGATGAGAGGAGCCAATCATCGACATGTGAACCATATGCTACTAGAAGTGTAGATTTAGGGTATTTATTTTCATTGAACTAAATGCAAACATGTGATTCTTGAAAGAATAGGGACATTGGGAGTAGTTTTAGGAAAATCTAACTTAGTCAGACTGCACAGAGAGGAGAGAGGCCATTCACCCCATTCTTCTTGAGGGTTTAGTCTATTATTTTCTTGACCGTCCTGAAAAGAGACGTGTTTAACTGTACTGCAAAGAGAGACTTTGCTGATTCTGAACTTTAATGCTGAATCCTGATGTCTTGCTGACCGAACTGATGTTCTGTTGATGAAGACTGTCACAGCTTGCTGAACCATATTGAGGACAGGTATACTGACAATGTTACTGACTATTATGTCTATTTGCTTTTGTTTCTATGTACAGACTGCTATTTTGACAGAGCTATAGTTAGATATTTTCCAAATTTTTGTGACTAAATTGTTTTGCATGAATTCCAAGCATGCTATTCTAATCTGATGTTAGATAGGGTTCTCCCGGATAAAGATTGTTACATGTAATAACAATTGATATCTTTTCCTTGCTGAACCTCAATGCATGTTATATCATTTGCGCAGTTATTCTTGCTATTATTTTGTACTGTAGCCTTAGAATGTGTAGTAGCTCAAGCTTTGATTAGATTGTGATTCTTTCGCCGCTTTGGTCAGCCAGTATTGTTTCTGTATGTTTATCATTTGATTTTGAGACTTAGGCCCTCATTTTGAGTCTGGCGGTAATTACCACCAACCACCATGCTGGAGCCCGTCAAAAGACCACTGGTGGCGGCAGTAACCATACCGTCGTTTTATGAGTACAAAAACAGAACCTGGCAAAAAATCTGCCAAATCCATGAAACCGCCAGGGCCAACAATGGTGGAAAGTTGGAGGAACAGCAACCCGCCACAGCCACATCAACAACAGACCGCCCACCAATAAGCACAGCTGTCATACAACAGCGGTTATCCATTGGCGATACGGACTGCCATGGTGAATAATGGCACCCACCAACAACAACTGCACACAAAGGACAATACAAAACTCTCACACCTGAGACACATATGCACACTCAACACACCCACACACACACCACCATAAAACACACACATCCCACCATCCTTTACAATGCCAAATCAACGCCAGCCAACAAATTCCAGACACTCAGTATGCCTACAGACCATAAACGCATCACACACAAGCACACACACTCACATCACAAACCATGGCACTCACTAAGCACCCCCACTTCATTGACAAGGAGCTGCGGACCATGGTGGGCGGAATACTCAGGGTCGAGCCACAGCTGTTTGTTGCACAGGTACAGCAGACATCAATCTCTCGGAAAATTGATCCATGGCAGAGGATTGTGAATAAGGTCAATGCAGTGGGAAACCATCCACGCACAAGGGACGACATAAGGAAGAGGTGGAACGACTTGCAGGGGAATGCAAGTTCCATGGTGTCACAACAACAAATTACAGTACAGAAGACTGGCGGTGGTCCCCCCCTCTCCACCCAAATACAGCAACTGGAAGGTTTTGGCCATCCTGCACCCGGAGGGCCTCACTGGACTCACTGGAGGACTGGACTCTGGTAAGTCACATATACTCCCCTACCATTTGCTACGTCTGTAATGCATGTCTCACCCTACCCCGGTCACTACCACTAAACACCCTATCCTATACACATCCCCCATACACCTATACCCATATCCTCTGCATGCCCACACCTCCCCACTAACCCCCAAATCATCCCTGTATGCACAATGACCATCCCCAGCATTTACTGTAGGCTACACTACATTACCCACAATGCACCACCAATCTCTCAACTAACAATGCATGACACCCATCCCTAGGGGCCCCTGCATTCAGATTACTGGGGAAGTAAGCAAATTAAACAGGTGGCAAGTGATTGAAGGGTTATGGCAATGGCAGGATAGGGTGCAGAAGACAGGAGAATTACATGCCAATGGCATCAACAATTTCATTAGACACATATACCACATCTATGTTACAAAGGGACAGTACTGTCAATGCCATAGCCCCTATAGCACTACAACTTCACCATCATCCACAGGCCACAATGCCCATGGAATAATTGCAGGTGTCACATAACAATATTTGTACTACCACACAAGTACCACAGCCCATGCCACCTGGACGGAGGTGCAAAGAAGTGCCAGTCCACCAGTGGAAGAAGCCCCAGTGATGACAGTCCAGCTGGATGTCTGGACCCAGATGACTATCCTGGCCCATCCCACAGCCTTGGACACTAACCCCCCAGAAACCCCACCCAGGACACCATTGATCTCCCACCACACAGCTACCTACATCAGCTGTGGCCCAACGCCCCCACACCAGTGTCTCGAGGCCACTGACTGTCTGCCCACTTCTACAGAGACTGGAGTCACCATTCACCGCCAGGCAGGACGATGAAGGTCCCAGTGCAAGAGGGACTGGGCTACCTGTGCTAGGGACACAGGCACAGGGGGTCAGTGCCACTGGGAAGGTATCAGTGGCCCAGGGGGTGGGTCAAGAAGGGACTCGACTGCCCATGAGGCCATCTCAGAGGTCCTGGGGGAATACCAGCAATCTGAGGTCAAGATGGGCCAGATCCTGCTGCGGAGAACCAGGGCTGCAAGTGGCACACCGGCAGGAGGCCTTGCAGCAATGGAAACAACTGAATTCCAGCATGGCCTCCATTGAGGATGCCCAACATCATGCCTCAGTCCTCCACCCACCAGCAGGCCCCTTCCACTAGCCAGGATACAGCCCAGCCCTCAACCTCTGCAGCAGCCAGTGGAATGGTGGCCCTGCCAGAGCATTCACAGGCCACCAGCACCCCTTCCCCTGTAGCTCAGGAACCCCCTCGCAAACATGGCCAGAGACCCAGACATCCCAGTGACACTGTTGCCAAGACCAAGCCCACCGCCAGAAAGTGACTCTGCCCTGAACTGACTCCCTTGTGTGCCACTGAGCCACTGTGTTGACTGTTCACTGCCATATCTGCATTTACCTATGGCCCCATGGACATTGCCCCTGTACTACCAGCAGCCGTGGACATTACACTGAGCATTTTGTTTACCATCGGCCCACTCCCTTGCACTGTCCGATCCCTATTGTCTCACTCCTTCAGTAAACACTGTTTGATCACACCAACAGATGTTATTTATGGAAAATGCATGCTATTGAAAACCATCATTTATAATCAGACATGTACAGATGCATGGAAATGTTGAAGGGATCCAATGTACTGAGAGGGGTAGGCTAAGTTCTTGTCACAGCTTTGGCCAGGAGTGTCCACAAACATCACCTCTTCCACCATGATGTAGCAATAGCAAAGGGGCAGGCAGCACTACAATGGAACTGGAATTCTGCCCAGTGTAGTCAGATTTACAGTGCAGCATTTACATGAGACTCATTGGAAGTAGAACTGAATTAGCTGATGTTTGGAGTCCACATCTTCTCCCCCTCCTTCTCCATCACTATCCTCCATCCCCTGGGGTCCCACGGATGGCAGTGCTCCATCCTCCACTTCCAGTAGTGGAATTTGTCTCCAAAGGGCCAAATTGTACAGCATACAGCAGGCTACTATGATCTGACACATCTTGTTTGGGGAGTAGCACAGGGATCCTCCAGACATATGCCGGCACCTGAATCTGGCCTTCAGGAGCCCAAAGGTCCTCTCACTCACTCTTCTGGTACGACCATAGGGATCATTGTACCGGTTTTCCCCCCTGCCCTGGAATTCCTCACAGGTGTCAGCAGCCACTGCATGTTAGGATAGCCAGAATCACCAGGGAAGAGGGGAAAAAGATAGCACATGACACAGAGCTGTACAATGCCAAATGTGTTCAGTCAGGTAGCACTGCAAAACTGTCACATGCACACTCACCAACTAGCCAAGCTCTGTCTTCCTGTAGTTGTGCCATGAGTTGTGGGACACTGCTGTTCCTCAAAATGTAGGGGTCATGGACTGATCCAGGGAATCTTGCTGCCACCTGTGAAATGTATTGATCTGAAAGACACACCACCTGCACGTTTATGGAATAGAGGTTTTTGCAGTTCCGTAACACTTGCTCAGTTGCTCTGGGGAGTATAAGGGGAAAATGTGTGCCATCAATGGCACCCATCACATGAGGGATGTTGGCAATTGCATAAAAATCTGACTTAACAGTGGTAAAATCTGCCCTTTGTGGAAATTGTATGTAACTCTGGAGGTGTTATAACAAGGCAGTCAGGACATTTGCCAAGATGTTTCTGAACATTGGTTGTGACACACCGGATGCCAAGACTACAGTCGCCTGAAAGGATCCAATAGGCAAAAAATGTAGGACAGATAGTACCTGTATTGTGGGAGGGATGTCATAGGGGTTTCATTTGGCAGGCAGTAGAGCAGACTCCAATTGGGAACACAGCTCACGAATTATGGCACAGTTCAAACGATAGCTGATGATAATGTGCCGCTCTTCAATGGTAGCCAGGTCAACAAGGGGTCTGTACACTGGTGTAGCCTATCCTCTCCACATGGGTGAATGGCTATGGTGGAGAGAAAAACAATGATATGTAGAGGTCAACTGTCTAAACACAGCAATCACATACATTCATACACAACTCTGCACAAACATTACTGTAGAATATGGTGGGCAGCCATTGTACAAATTAATGACGTGTTGAGATTGGTGTGCCAGGGACATATACCCCTGTAGGCTTGGATGCTACCATGCTATTGGTCATAGCATGTGTAATTTCACCATTTTGACACTCATGGGTGTTAATATTCCGCCATTAACACTATCCCTGTACTATGTATACACAAGTTGACCTCGTAAAATGGCAGCCACCTTGCTGAGGACAGGTGGAAGTGACTTTATTCCGCTGGCATTAGTTCTCATGGCGGTAGGCGGTCAAAACCAGCGTGCCACTCCTCATTGGTTAACATTGGTGTCTATGGGGAACAGGGACCAATCATGATCAGCGCTGGCGGTGACAGTGCACACTGCGGCAGTAGTCACCGCCACTTTGTGTAGCCCTTGCCACATGATTCCTGTACCTCGAGAAGGCCACTACTCCATGCGTGTGCTGCTGTGTCCTGCCTCTGGTTGTAAAAATGGCATGTGCTACCGGGGAACGGGGCCCAGCCTTCACCTCAGAGGAGTTGGAGAAGCTTGTGGACGGAGTCCTACCCCTGTATGCCAAGCTTTATGGCTGAGCAGAGGGCAGGTAAGTGGCATTATAGCATCCTAGGAGTGTGTGCCAATGCAGTGGATGCATGTGTGTGTGACTGTTGGATGTCCCAATGGATAGGTGAAGTGTGACAGGAATTATGTGTGTAGGGACATGATTGGGATTCATTGTTTGAGGTACAGATACATGTAGTGTTGTATCTCAAGTGTTAATGTGGAAGCTAGACCTACAGCAATTTTTTCTATGTGTCTCCCATGCAGGTTAGCGCCCATCAGAAGAAGGGGATGTGGAAAGCCATTGCCAAAAAGGTGCGGACCCTGGGGGCCTACAGCCGGTAGAGCACCCACTGCAGGAAGCGGTGGGAGGATCTGAGACGCGGGCCCGAAAGACCACAGAGGCCTAGCTGGGGACAGCCTCCCAATGAGGAAGGGGTGCACGTCAGACCCTGACCCCCCAATGGCCCGCATTGTAGTGGTGGCCAATCCGAAGTTGGATGGATGCTTGAAGGCAGCACAGCAGCCACTAGGGGGTGGGTACCACCATTGTTCTGTTTGTTCTTTGAACTGTGTAGCTGGGTGCAATAGGGTGGGTAGCAGGTAGTATCAGGGTCATGGACAAGTGTGGTCATGCAGCTGGCTCCCTGAGCCACTGGGATTGTACTGTAATCTAGGTATGGGTGGGAATGTGGCAATGTAACGGGTCCTATGGGTAAGCCTGTGGATCTGATGTACCACCTCTTCGATTTTCACATTGTATTGGAACTGGATCACTCACAGATTGCCATAGTCTGCCTGGAAGGGGATGAAGGGACTGGATGGTGATGTGGTTGGCCAGTATAGCGTTAGTATGTCAGTGTAGTGTGGGAGCTGGATTTCCTTTCATAGGTACTTACCTTCATGGAGTTGGTAATGGTGAGGTATAGGTTTTGGGATGTGCATGACTGCACTTGTGCCTACATCATATGTTTACTGTAATTGACAGTCTGCTTGCCTTTCTTTTTCCACCCCACCCTCTCTGTTAACTTGTTTCCTTGTGTGCATTAGCATCATCAGGTGAAGGAGAAGGGGCACTGATGAGGGGGGATGCTGCAGCCCACGGGGCCCTCCCAGTAGCTCGCCCCCAAGTTGTGCAGGAGGGTGGGTGTCTCCTTCGCCCCAGGCACCTCCGGCCCTTCCTGAGTCAGCCCTGCTGCTCTCACCGAGGAGGATATTGACCCCCTGAAATCCATCTCTGTAGGGCAGACAACCATCGTGAATGCCATCCAGGGGCTGGCATCCCAGATGCAGCAATGCAATGCCTACCTGGAAGGCATTCACAGTGCCACATCTGGCCTACAGAGGTCTTTTCAGGCTCTGGACTCCTCTTTGAAGACAGCCAGTGTCCCTGGTCTTTCCGTCCCCCCTCCCACCACCTCTGCCCCTTCCATCACCCCTCTCCCCTCACCCATCCCACGCATGCATGCAGACAAGCATACACCCAAGACAACACACAAGAAACTCCATGTGACACACAAGCAACACACATCCCACGACAAGCATGCACACACTCCACATACAACTGCAAACACAACATCCACTTCCCCCACTGTGTCCCCACCCCCTCCTCCTCCCTGTCTGTCACCTCACCATGCACAGCCACATGCACTGCACCCACAGTCACTGCTCCTGACCGCATTGGCACAGTCACCACAACAGCAGTCGTCCACACATGCACTCTAGACACCACACCCGCACTCACCACGTCAACCTACACAGATAGTTGCAGCACACTCACCACACCAACAGACACCACCACAACATCTGTCTACACTGGCTATCTGCCTTCTCCCACTCTTTCTAGCCCCCTTCCTCCCAAAACACACAGACGCTCACACTCATTCGCACAACAGACATCCACCAAACATAAGCAGACTCAGCATGCACCTGCATCCACTCACAGCAAACCTACACCACCTACAACCACTCCATCAACCTCCACTCCCAAACCTGTCTCCAAAGCCCCTCCACATGCACCTAAAAAGGTTTTCCTTTCCAGTGTTGACCTATTTGAGCCCACTGGCCAACCCCGTCTTGTCCCCAAACATTCCTCTGGCCTCCCCAGATCCAGTCCTTCCCCTTCAAGCTCCTCCACAGTCCTCCCTTCCCAGTCCCTTGCCCCTTCCCCAGTCAGTAAGAAAATTTGTAGGAGGCATGATCCCTCTCCCACCACCCCCCGGTCCAAGCCCACTCCCACTCCTTCCAAGGGCAAGCCCAAACACCCATCCCCTCTGACTCCTAAACCCAAGTCCCCACTCCCACAACCCCCTCCCCTGCCCCAGTGGTGCCTGCCTGCACCATTGATGCCCCTGTCCTTTGGAGGCCATGGTCATGGTAGGAGTCAAGTATGTGCCTTGTTGGCACATTCTGACATTTTCAATGGACTGGCCCATGACAGTGTTTGTACATAGTTTATTTTTCTTTCACATACTCATTTAAGATATCTGGCCAACAGGCATGTTGGTGCAATGATATTCCGTTGTCCTGCATTTTAATAAGGGAGGGTCTTGTACAAAGGTATGTGCATCCATTTATTCATTTCTCTGCATGTGTCAGGTAAGTATATTTCTGTGCTGAGTGTGTATCTTGTTTGGCCTGTGTGTGTTTGTGTGTGTGTGTGCGTGTTTTATGATTAGTGGGGAGGGTGTGTGTGTATGGGTGTTGGTGTGAGTGTAAGTGGGCATGGTAGTAGGTGTGGGGGATCTGTGTGGCATGTGGGTGAGTAATTGTCCCCTTCCCTCCCTTGGGTGCTAGGTGTCTGTACTCACCGTTGCCGTCTTCATCGGCGGTCATGGTCTTGGAGATTAATCGCAAGGATTAGCACTGGGAAGATCTCGAGTTCATGCTCCATGTCGTCGTCGGCCTTATCTGTGTCCCTACAGTGAGTGCTTCCTTTTATACTGCTCCTTTCTGCAAGGCTTTGTGTGGCAATGGTCCCGCCCCAGAAATTGAGGAAGTGTGGTAAATCGTAATACGGTGGCCAGGAGTATCCTTTCTGCCCGCCTAAGGATGGCCACCGGCAGCGTCGGCGGTCATACCACACAGGCGGTACAGGTGGTGAGGTGGCTGTATTGCTCACATTTCACAGCCACACTCATATTACGGCAGTCTACACCACCACCCTGTTGGCGGTCCGCACTGCCGGCAGGGTGGTCCAACTCCGCCATACTCATAATGACCACCTAAGTTATGTGACTTTAGCATTGCTAATATAGCAAAATAAACATTCTTATTTTTACATAAAGGTGTGGTTATCCATGACTGCAAAGTCATGGTGTGTGGAAATTGCTGACTCCTATTGATTATTGATGTCATTGATTGTTATTTGTTATTGATTGGTATTAGTACGGGGTTCATAGTGGGAAAAACTCGAAGCGCAGTCAAAAGGTCCATCAGCCTAGTTGCATCTCCCTTGTAAGCTTACTTAATAAGTTCTGATGTGCTAACACTGGTTCTAAACACTATGAATAGTTTAATAGATGTTACTGCTTAACCAACTTAATGGGTCTTAGTTACTGACCTTGAGAAGGATAAGTGGCTGAGGGGCCTTGCTGACATTTAGTCATGCCCCTGCGTTGAGTGCATTTCTCTGTTTTGATCAATAAATTCACTAAGCAGACCTGCTGACTGCGTGTGGCACGTGGCTTTGAAACTATCCCTAGTGCACAAGAGGACCTATATGTTTGATTGTTGAGGGTATGGTTGATTCGCAACCTATAAAAAGGAAGATAAAGGTGAGGTAAAAAAAATCCTGATAGAAAGTCTGGTTGTTTTACAACAAACTTGTTGCTGCCCTTATGAATGTATATGTTGATAGAGTATGTAAGAAGCATCAGAACACGCTTTATGCATGATTTAGCTAAGATACCTGAGATATAACTTGTCATATATACAGCAGTTGTAGAAACTGAAAGTGACATAAAAGTGTGTTTCAACTCAGAAGGCAATTGTATAGACAACTCTACTGGAAAATGAGTATGAGGCAACGTGAGAGTTGTAGGGGTTTTGACAGATGAGTGCCTGGGGACGCATAAGTGGAATTCCATGCAATAGGTGTCAGGCCATCCTTTTTACACACTTTGAAACAGCCAGTGGTTACAGGGCAGTTCTCTGGAAAGTAACTATCATTTATTAATGGTGTCCCAAAGCCTCTGGTGCTATTGAACTGCTCACTGGGAGAGAGGATTTCCAATTCCATCTATGGTCGCTCAGGAGTGGAGTGGGGAACAGTAAAGACGTACTTGAGGAGGTGCGATGGACTTGCAAAGACCTGCAAAGATCACTGTTCAATCAGAGCTACATTTTTAAAAGAACATTGGTCATTATCTACAATAGCAAAATGCACAACAGCTGGTAGTAGCATTTACCCCGAAAACAGGAGGCCTGAACACATTCTGGATTCAAGATATGATGCAAAACAGTGTTATAGAGCTTACTTGGTAAGGTACTATTGATACAACAACAAATACAACTGGTATTACAGAAAAATGCAAAAAAACGCCATGTTTCCATCCCTCATGAGGTCTTTTTTAGCTGTATGATATTTAACTTTCCAATTTTTTTTAATCTTCCTGAGCATTGCAAAGTGCAAACATGTCATAGTTCAGTAGAAAAACAAAGGGCAGCTTCAGGGCTGCTAGAGCAGGTGTTTTAATAAAATATTAACGAATATTCATGTATTCTGAGTAATGGATTTGCGTAGAAAATGTAATAATATAGAGAAAAATAATGCACACATTTGAAAATGTGTCCACGCGAGTGGCCTCCAGTGTTCAGGAAGTATACTTATTAATGGCTTATTAATGTGAAATATAGAGGTTATGTCTGATTAATGAATGTAGTAGTCCATCATATTAAGGGTTATGCATTCTGTATTATAGGCCTTAACTTAGCGGAGGTCTTGGTCTAGTAGCATGGCCTCATGTTAAGCTATATTTCTAAACCGATTAATAAAATGTCTGCTCAGAGAATTTAAATTGTAATTTTCCACTGTGCTGACTAAATGTGCCTGTAGGTAAAAGTCTTTCTCATAAGAACTGCTTGCTAGAAGATGCTGTTCTTGCTGAAAGTAAGAATACAAGTATATTGTGTGTAAGACTGATTTTCTTAGGAGGAGAACAATGGAGACACTGACTGGAGTATAAGCTGCAATAATATTGTTACCTGATGAGCCGGACGATGAGGATTTTATAAGAGAAGACAATCAGCAACATGTGAACTGTGTACTAGTAGAAATTATAAATATGGAGTTTTAGTTTTATTGGACAAAGTGGGAACATGCGATCCCTTCACCAAAAGGGACTTGGAAGTAGTTTTAGAAAATCTGACTTAGCCGGACTGCACTGTTGAAAGACAGCACATTTGCCCATTTACTTCTTGCTGAAAGGCCATTACTTTACTGAGCGTCTAGAGATGTGCTTTACTTCAATGCTTAAAGACTTTGCGTTTTCTGAACTCTGATTCTTAATCCTAATGCCTTGCTGACTGAACTGATGTCCTGATGATGAAGACTATCTTAGCTTGCCGATCAAATTGCGGAGAGGTATACTGTACGCATGTTTGTTATGCTTATCTGCTTTTTCTTTCTAGGTACCAACCGCATTGTTTTGATAGAGCCATAGTTAGATGTTTTCAAAATTTATGTTGACTAAATTGTTTTGCATGAAGCCCAACATGCTAATGCTACTCTGGTGTTAGATAAGGATCCTCACTAATGACATTTTGCTATGGGCAGTAACAGTAGATGTCTTTCCTTTGCTGAATATTATGTAATATTGTTTGCTCAATAGTTCTTGTTATTAATTTCCACCGTAATCTAAGAATGTGTAATGGTTAAAGCCTTGATTAGATGAAGTTTCTTTCACCACTTTGGGCAGCCAGTGATGTTTCTGTATGTTTATCATTTGATTTTGAGATTATCTTGCGTGACATTAGCATTGTTAATATAGGGAAATAAATATTCTAACTTTTACTAAAAGATGTGATTATTCATGACTGAAAGGTCATGGTGTGTCATAATTACTGACTCCAATTGGTTACTAATGCTATTGATCATCGTTGATTATTAATGTAATTGATTGTGCATCAGTAGGAGAGTCGTCCTACTCCCGTGAAGTGCCATGGAGGTACAGTTACCACTTGGCAACTGCCCCTTTAGTGTCCTCAGCCTTGGTACATTCCCAAACACTCAGCATACCCTGATTTTCTTCGGACATACTATGAACTCCTTCCCTCTCCACCAGGGATGCTGCAAGTGCTCTCCCACCACACCAGGCACAATATTCTCCAGCTACTTTTCGGCAATCCTCCAACACTTCCAGTACACCATTGTAAGAAATCACAAGCAAGCCCTAAATTTACCTGTGTTCAACCTTCGGGTAGCTTGATAAAGAGCAGTCAGACTTAAATCAGAGGCAATGTGTAAAGCATTTGTGCAGCACTTGATACAGTAATACAGTGAAATAACACCAGAAACGCAGCCCACAACACAGTTAAAAGATAGAGTTTTCTTTATAAAAATAAAACAAAAATTCCAATCACTAGAACTGGAGATATTGAATTTTAAAGGTTTTAGTGAAAATAGCACCTAAAGGCTTTAAGCGCCAACTGAGGATATCTGATCTGCCAGACCAGGAAAAAAGTCACAAGCTCAGGTCAACTGAGATAGAGTGAGGGACAGCTACAAGGACCCAATTAGGCCTGCAGAACAAAGTGCCTTTAATCCTGATTTACAGAACATAGGGAGGATCTCATTGAAGATGCGTCATGCAGCCAAAGGGATGTGTCAGGTCAGAGAGTGACAAGCCTGCAATGCAAGGTAATGTTGTGTCATCATCAAGGATCCCCTCAATAGGGTTTGCGATGTGAAGTCCGGCATCGAGGATGTGGCACGCAGTTGGGCCAATGCTTCTGTTCCGAGGAGCTGTGAGGCTGAGAAGCGGAGTCCATCATTGTCATCGACGCTGCCGTTGATGAGGGATGTGAGGGCCTGCGCCAAATATGCACTGCACAGTCAGGGCCACATGGCGTTTCCAAAGAGCTGGGATGCGGATCTTGGTGATGGATTCAGTCCACGCAGTAGCAGTGATGCATTGGTTCTGCTCAGGTTTGTTCAGAGCAATAGAGGTGATGAAATGCTGGGAAGCATTTTAGGCCAACTTCCTAAGGTCCAGGACTGGGGTGGCACTACTTGGCAAGGTAAACTCATAAATGGCACAGTCTAGGTGCAGGTGCAAGGTTCTTCATGGGGGAAGCCAACTAGACCTTGAAGTCACTGTGGGTTCTAGGTTCAGGAGGTGCAGGTTCAGTCCTTTTCACTAGGCAGAAGGGCAGCAGGCCAGCACAGAAAAGCAGCAACATAGCATGGCAGTAGTCCATGGCAGTCCTTCTGCGGCACAGAAGTATTTTTTCCTGGCAGAGTATCCACCGGTCCAGAGGTATACCTTAAGGTGGTGGTGTCTGAGGTCCAGTATTTTGACCCAGTTGTGTCTTTGAAATGGGGGAGAAGCTTCTAGAAGTTTCCCTTTAAAGCCCCAGGCATCCAAGACTAACTA
Source organism: Pleurodeles waltl (assembly GCF_031143425.1). Classification (NCBI taxonomy): domain Eukaryota; kingdom Metazoa; phylum Chordata; class Amphibia; order Caudata; family Salamandridae; genus Pleurodeles; species Pleurodeles waltl. The sequence continues at coordinate 1,187,199,939 of NC_090440.1, read as the reverse complement.
CAGGTGGTATGCAACCCTTTTTGTGGATGCAGGACACAATCTATTCAGGTGCATGTGGGGCTGAGCTGCAAACCTCCCTCCCATCCTGCCAGTGATTATCTAGCCTGGTACACCTGAACTCCCTATTGTGTGTGGTTCTCTAGGAGGAATAGACAAAGCCCAACTGTCAGCTATACCCAGTCATGTGACTAGAGACAGGGCTCTGGTACTAAATGGCTAAGGCAGGAAAATTGCATCTTTAAAAAAGTGGAATTTACAAAACTGTAGTTTAAAATTCGAATTCACTATAAGTTAGGATTTTAAATTAAGTTTCCAGAGACACCAATCATGAACTGGTTACTTATTCCCACTTAGAAATCACATTTATAAGATGTAATAAGTTAACAATAATGATAGTCTATAATAGAGGTAGACCTTGCAGAACTAAAAAACAAATTTGGGAGTTTTTCCAGGACATTTAAAACAAAAAAGTACATGTCCTACCTTTAAACAACACTGCACTATGCCCTCTGAACTGTCCAGTGCCTAACCTAGGGGTGACTTATATGTATAAAAAGAAAAGTTTTGTCCTGGCAAAAGGTTTATTTTGCCAGGTCGACATGGCAGTTAAAAACTGCACACACAGGCATCAATGGAAGGTTTAGGCCTGGCAATAGGCTTATTTGTTTGGTTGAAATGGCAGTGTGAAATGCAATGATAGGCCTGAGACTCGTTTAAAGGGCTACTTAAGAGGGGGGCACAGTCAGTGCTGCAGGCCCACTAGTAGCATTTAATTTACAGGCCATGGGTACATGTAGTACTACTTTACTAGGGACTTATAAGTAAATAAAATATGCCCATTAGGTATAAGACAATCAGCGAGAGAGCACAATCACTCTTAACAATGGCAAAATGTTGAGGGGGGATACCACCCTACAGCTGACAGGTCTAAAAACCCTCTCTAGTCCGTCCCCCCATATTCCAAGGCACAGCCCTAACCCCATGCCTTACTTCACGCCACATCGCTAGAGAGGAGGCTTTTTCCAGTCACAGGAAGTTTCCCATATCGCCCAGCATTTCAGACAAAGATTTACCTCCATCAATCCCAAACAGGAAAAGAGGGATATGCTGCACCACAATAGAATTGTGGTCAATGAAAGGAACTTTCTTTATAATGATACAAATAAACTGAAGGCTTCAACCATGATCACTACACAGAGGGTGGATCAGTGAGTTCATCCGACAGTAGGGGTGGGCGAAGAATTCCGCTCTGCCGGCAGAGTTCGCAGAGTAATGCCCACTCTGTGCTTCATGCAGAGTTCTGAAAAACTGCATGATGCAGAGCAGAGTTTTTCTCTCACACGGCTCACCAACGTTAACTTGGCGAGCAAGAAAAATCACTATGTTGGCGAGTACAAGCAAGATTTATGAACACAGGGGGTCACTACCGCCCACATTGAGAAAGCTGCCGCTCTCGTTAAGGAGCTGCCGCTCGAGTAAAAACTCCACTTGAGTGGCAGAAAGAAATTAGAGCCCTCTGGTGTTCTCCATGATGCCATTTGCGCTGATTTTACAGCCTGGGAAAAACTCCTGCCGCTGAAAATCACCTCAAACAGCGCAACTTACTCAAACTCCACCCCTCGCAGAACTCTGCGTAGTGTGGCAGAGTTTTATCAGCACTTTGTTGAGTTCCGGGTAGCAAAACTCCGCCAACTCCACCCAGGCCTACTCAACAGCACACAAGGTGAATGAAAAGAGCCTGAAAGAAATGAGTCATGAGGAAGAGATCTTTCCAGTGTTGTTTAATGATCAGGCAGTTAGGCTTTCAGGGCCTAGGAAAAATGATTACACAGTTTGTCACTTTCTTTCAACTACTTGGTAAAATGTACAAAACAACCTACTTTAAATGAACATTGCATAGATGAACCAAAATACTGGAGATTATAATAGCCTGTTACCTTGCTATCAATCACTATTAAGTAAGCATAACATAAACAAGCACTGGAAAAAGCCAATACGTGTCACCTATGCAAAAGCCTTTGACTTTGCCAATGTCTTTTAGCCATGTTGTACAGCAACGTGGCTATGCAGGTTGGCTAAAATTAAAGCTAGAATAAAAGTGATATGACGCGGCCAGCGCTGACCGCATCATATCACTTCTTTTGTTATGGCAGGCCCACGCACCCCTGCATTATGATGCAAGAATGTGTTTATTGGCCAAGGTAGCCTAAAGTACACCAGCACTGCGGTATGAAAAACAGCACCATATCTAATTAGATCTAAAATAACAATAGGTTTTGTCCATGGCTGATGGGTATGTCCGCACAAGTGGGGTTTTTGGAGCAGCCCTAGAGGGAAGAGTGGAAAGAAGAGAAAGGAAAACCCACAAGAGAATTAATGGCAGGAGAGTAATCAAGGATGCAAAATCAAATGTGGGAGATTGGATATGGCTACAAATACCTGGTAAGATAATAAAAGTGGAGACTGCATTTTTATCGGTGTTCAAAATTTTACAAAGTGGTGAAAATTAATGGAAGAGTACAGTATTTACAAAGCTTGGTGGTAGTTCTACACAAACGTTTGAGAGACAAGAGTGTGGTAAAGAGGAAAAGGAGAAGTAAATATGTGTAAGAACAGGAAGCGAGACAATGTTACTTATGTGAAGACTTGCCTACTTTGCTCCGTACATTTTTTCTTTTCTGTTCAGTTTGTGCCAGTGCTTAATTTGAGCCTGTGGTTGCAGGTGGGGCCCACTGGCACTCATATTTGGGTATGAACAGTTATTTTTTCTAAGCAGACTTTGTTTCAGAACAAGAGAGAAAAAACACAGAAGGGGGAGAGAAGGAGGAAAGAAAGATGGAATGAAGTGACCGATTGAAAAAGCAGGGATGAAAAAACCTGCAAGAGAGAGATAAAGACACAGTGAGTGTCTTTTAGTGAATAAAAAGGCATCAGTTGGAATCAAAACCACACAGCCCTATTTTCACACAACCCAACCTTCAATAGTGCCAGCTGTGAGCTTTGAGCAAATAATTGAGCCCCAGCACTTTTATAAAATAATCAATGTGCATTCTTGTGTTGAAAATGCATATGGGGAAAATGTTTGGAATCCCTCTTATTCCACTTTGTCACCGTGGCTTAGTCAGCACAGGTACTGGGTATAAAATGACCCTTGCTCTATAGTCAAAGTCAAGTTTGTTAGCATAGTTGATTAAAACCAGTGGGAAATATAAAATCAGTTCACATGCATACAGACAATGTAAATACGCAAGACATCCTTCATATTTAGCCTAAGATTTTTCAGAGGATGAAAGCAGTACAGTACAATAAAATATTGACCTAAGAAATTGTCATAAAATAAAATAGTACATATGCACTAAGGTCTAAAAAAAGGCTCTTTTTTGCAGCTTGCAGGGTGCCAAAACTTCCTTTTTACAAAAGAAGTCTGCACAGATTTTTTACACTATGGGCTTTTTTGCTGGCTTTACTCAGGCTTAATAGACATTTCTTTAAAAAGCGGCATTAAAAAGCCATGTGATCACGGCTTGTCTGCATGAGCGAATGTTCAGTGTCATAAAAAATTGTTTCAAGTACAATTTCCTTTGTGCCGCTGGCACCGGACACACACAAAACATGTGTTCTAGTGACTCTTGTTTGCACTCACAAAGACGATAGGTTTGAGTTTTCAGCCTGTTTTTCCAGGAAGGAACAAATTATTTTTGTCTCCATTATACTAAGGTAACATACCAATTACTGGTGCTTCAGAACTCCAGAAAAGTGGATTTACAGATATACCTGGTCTCGCAAAGTTTTATATGAAGATATTACCATCCAAACTGTAGTCTTTGTGCCAGCACATTTTTATCTGTTAAAAAGACAATGACCGAGTTGAGGCGTTAACTATGCGGTTGAATGCCGATTTCCCTAAGATCATAACCCATGCGTGTTGCAGGCAGAGTTTCTTGATTGACAAATTTGAATCGTGACCCCATGAACCTTTTAAGTTACTGAGCTATCGCTCCTCAAATTCCTTCCAGCATAGGTTATTGATGGAGCCACCGAGAGGCATGAAGTCTCCAACATAGTTTGATGAAGGCACACTTGCGCTGGAATGCTTGGTATTTCAAGCCAAACTCTAAGGGGCATATTTATACTCCGTCTGCGCCGAATGTGCGTAAAAAATATTGACGCACATTCAGCATAAACGTTGCCCCGTATTTAAACTTTGACGCCCGCGCACGACAAAATTCCGCCATGTGCGTCATTTTTTGGATGCGGCAACCCACCTTGTGTTAATGATATGCAAGATAGGCGTTCCCGTCCAAAAAATGACTTAAACGGCCGTGCGTCGTATTTATGCTTTCGGCCAAAAATGACGCACGGCCGGGAGGCGGAACCGGAAAATGACGCACAGCCAGATTTGCGTAAAAAATTAACGCCTGGGTCAGGGCAGGCGTTAAAATGGGGCAAACACACCTGTATTTAATCAGAACACACAGAAGAAACAGCAGTGCAGCAGAGCAGCAACAGGGAGCCATGGAGGTGATTCTAATCCAGCGTGCACGCAGACGCAGAGCCAAGCAGCAACAACAGCAGCTACAACAACACCAGCAGGGACCCCAAAGGCAGCGCAGAAGGCAGGAGAGGATATTCTGCCCCAGAACCACCCTTCAGGGCCTCAGGGAACACAACATCATCCAGAGGTACGGGTTGAACTGGAAGGCCATTCAGCAGCTGCTGCGCAACATTGAACCGCAGTTGGCCCCAACTTTGCTGATACCCTGCACCATCCCAACAGAAACCAAGCTGCTTGCAGTACTTCATATGCTGGCAAGTGGCTCTTTTCAAACAACTGGTGCCCTGGTTGCCGGAATATCACAACTATCATTCTCCGCCTTTTTGCCCAAAGTACTGGATGCCATCATTCGACTGACACCCCGCCACATCTGCTCTCCTAACACACTGCAGAAGCAGCTGGAAACAAAACAGGGGTTCTACCTCATCAGTGGCTTCCCACACGTCCTTGGTGCAATCGACTGCACACATGTACACCTTATGCCACCTGCTGCAACTGAACACCTCTACCACAACAGGAAGCACACACATTCCATCAACGTGCAGGCCATAGTCGATCACCAGGGATTGATCACCAACATCTTGGCTAAATACCCTGGGAGTGTCCATGACTCATACATCTTCCGTCACTGCACCATCAATGAACACTTCCAGGATGGACAGTATGGCAATGGACTACTTGTTGGTAAGTACAAAAACCTACTTATATACACACTGCACAGCAACCCTCTAGGACACACAACACATACACCACAACAGCAACATGTGGACAGGAACACACTGAGGTCGTGACATCGCAAGCCATGTTTCTCAGGTCACCATTGAACCTGTCACACATCGGAAATTACTGTACAGCCTAATGTTAAGACGTCAAAGATCACAACGTGTGGAGTGGGTTGCACAAATGTCACCTTGCAAAATGTAAGTGTCCCAATGACTTTTACATTAATCCATTGCATAAGTCTAAAGGTATGGGATGTCCAGGGTACATTGATATGAACGTGTTAACAACACTGTCAATTTTAACCTGTGTATGGAACTATCATCTCACCCCCAGTGAAGACACACGGACACCTGTATCACAAGTTACAATGCTAGGGAGGGCACACTGTACTGCAAATCCCAAAACATACTGCTGACAAACGGTTAGCAGACAAACACTCGTTCAGCCAAGGAAACAACGCAATGCAGATGGTACATCCTACAAGCCTAGGATGCTACATTATAACACAAAAGAGTCACAGACAACACATGACAACTACTGCCATGAAAGGTCATTTCAATAGGGCCAGCTACATCACTATGATCCCAATCATTTTCTCTTGCAGCTGATCAGTGGTATGGCATCCAGCCATGGATTATGACACCATTTGGCAACCCGAGTACTGCTGCAGAGCGTGCCTACAACGACGCACATAGGAGGTCGCGCAGCATTGGCGAGAGGATCTTTGGCATCCTCAAGTCAAGGTTCCGGTGCCTCGACATCACTGGTGGTAGCCTCCTATATTCGCCGGAGATGGTCTGTAGGATCATCCTAACATGTGCAATATTGCACAACATTTGCATCAAAAGGAACATTCCCCTCCTGGAACCAGCGCCACACATGCCTGAAGAGGAGGAAGAGAAGGATGGTGGCCTGCAACATGAGGGGGAACTACAGAACACGGCCGCTGGTATACGCAGGCGGCAACAGATCGTCAACAATTTCTTTTGAATATAATCACCTTCACCACTTTAGTTAACTAATTTCAATAAACACCTATATATCATGGTCTGGCTATTCATTTTTGCACACCTTCATCTCTACTTATCAGAATAAGAGTGTTGCCTCATGGAGCATTGCTGAGATACTGATTAGGACACTGAACATCCCAGAGCTAATGTAATGCCTCACATACAATGGTCACATACACAAACACTGTTAATGACATATATCATGTACATTTCTCCTTTGAAGGCCAATAGCAGAGGACCACAACTATTTCACACATACATGTTGAAATCAAGGTCCAACGCAGCATATGGCACACAACTAAGACACCGTCACTCAAAAAGGAGAAAACAAGCCTCATACATGAGGCAGTCAATGTGCTTTTAAATCAGTAACAGGAATGTCTGACCAGACCCTTGACAGCAGTAAGTCCAACTGCATCCAATATTTGCAAGGACTATCTGTGACCAAAGTTCCATACAAGAAGAACAAAGACAGCGCAAGTGCCACACATATGAGCAGCATTGCACACATGACATTCCATGTACATGTCAGCCCATTTCTTAACTCCTGACACACCCATGCACCTGGTCACAACCCACCTGTCGGAAGAGGTCCCTGGAATACTAAGATGTGTACCCTGATATTCCCTCCTCTACACACACAGACCAACATTAGCAATCCAGTGTGCTACACCCTTTCCTATGGTATGCCATTGTCATAGAACATCTGACTGCATGGACGTCTGGTTAATTTATACACTGGCTTCTAGTTTCAAAGCTCTGTTAGCACCTGTAGATTGCTTCCCGTGTGAAAATGTCTGTTGGCCCTTAGAATGCAAGTCTCACCTACAGGACTGGTGAGAAACAGATGCAGCCGACACCTGTGATCACCTTCATGCACACCACCCATTTAAAAAAGTACTGCCCCTGCTGATGCCTGGAACAGCATAGGAGTTGCCATTTAGTCAATTACACCGTTAAGCATTGATTCTAATTAAGCTGTGTAGCACAGCCCTTGGGTTCATTTGTCACCTTCAAAAACACAGGACATACACAGTTTGACATGTCAACTCCCTACTTTGTCCTCCAAATAGTCTGAGTCAGACCACTGATTATGTAACTTGTCAAATTGCTGGATCCTGAATCACCCTGCATTCTGTCAGCCTGACTGGCATCTGTCTGTGCGTCACACTAAAGTATCCCTGTGTCTACATATGTACCACACTCTCATTCATCAGGGGGTATTGGGCATGGGCTTCTTCAATGCATACACAAATACATTGGATAGCATCATCTGCCTTTTAACTGTACAATTTGAGTTAAATCCTCTGGGAAAAGCAAAATTCATGGCCCATCCCTTGTCTGGGTCTCATTTATGCATGAATGACAAAGTGTGACAGTGTCCCAGGGCCGTAGGCAGGGATTGGGTACGGGGCTTTCAGCACAACCAGCAACCTCTGATAATGTCCATGAAAAATACACACATGTCAGGACCATGACAGTTCACACACAGAATCACAGTGATCACAACATAGTGATGGGCCGTGTGTGGTGAATAGCTGCAAGAATAATCAGCACAGGGGCTATGATGTTCCCAGATGCAGTGGGAATTGCAGAGGCTAACCTGTGTACAAATGTTGTAATGACACCTGCTGGAACATGTCACCTGAGACATTATCTCACTCAGCACACCAAGGTTGCCCTGTTGACTGTCTCATTACACGTCTTTCGTGACAGGGTGGGACCATCCCCATGTAGGTTCACATGTCCACATCCACTTTACTCACATTGATCAACCAAGGATACTCAGTAGATACAGGAATAGCTGCCACTGACTCATGATGAGTCGTGGACCGAACGGATACAAATTACACCCCAAGAAATATACAGGATCACCATTGGACCACACACATGAACAAGACACCTATGTGCAATTGATCACTGGAAATATGTGGACACGTGCTGTCTTGTATGCTGGTCCACCACAGCCACTTGATAGTTGGGGCTCACTTCTATGGCCTCAACTGTGGTGTCATCATACATTTGAAATTCACCCTTGTCTGTCTGTGCAAACAACATGGTACCCACTTCCTCAATGCATGTGTATGACTCACCAACTAGTGCCTAGGAAGCTGTTACCAGTACTCTAGGACATAGGATGTTGAAAATGTGGACCATTGACATGAACAAGCGTCTGCCATCTATCTGGTGCATGCTATGTCACATGTAGTGTCTACGTGACCCTAAATCTTGGAAGTCCACTTTACGGATGTTGCTACATGTATGGCTAACACATGCCCTCTCTCATTTCCACAATGACTTGCATCTAAGGAGTGGACACATGGACGTCACATTCATACAAGCATATGTACAAATATGCTTCATGTGATACACACACACTTGGTCAACAAATATATTAATTGCCAAAGAACACACTTTGAGCCAAAGGCATTTAAGTATTGTACATATGTGTGTCACATTGCTATCCTCTCCTTATGCCAAACATGCACAATTTGTGCAACACATATATGTAGGCCACACTTATGACCAACTATTGCGTCAGCCAACCGTAAAAATACTGTGAAGGGAGTAGCGGATCATGGTCCGCTGCAGTATGATGTCACACATGTGAACATACACCATCAACACCATAGTGTCTTCAATCAGCCTATCTCTGATGTGTCCCAAATGTAACATACCAAAAAAACAAGAAAAATTGCCCAAAACCAGTTAATGCACTGAAATTTTGACGTTCCTAGCGTTATGCGTCATTTCTTTTTACGCACAGGAGTGAAAATTAGCCCGCATCCAGATATTTGTACAGGCCATGTACTATTATGTGGATGCGGACTAATTTTCACTCCTGTGCGTCAAAAAAAATGACGCAAATACAGTTTTGGTAGACAAAAAATTATGCATAACGCGAAAAAGGCGGGACTTTTCATACAGGAAGTGATGTAATAGGATATCCTGTTTACAGATCATGTACAGTGGGTGTACTTTCACTTTCACTTTGCAGTCTATGATCCTTCTAGACTGTGTGGCTGTGTAGTGAGTGGTGTCCAGAGATTTTGTGCTTTTTTGTCCTGTGTGCTATCTGTAAAGTCCATTTGTGAAATAAATATTGTTGCTGTATACTGTACTACTGTGTTTTGTCTACATTTGTCCATTTATCTTGTGTTTTTGTTGTTTGTGGGAGTCTGTTGTGGGTAGTGTTAGTTTGGGGATAGTTGGGCTCTTTTAGTGGTTAAGGTTACTTTTCATCTGTATTTGTACCCCTACTTTCCCCCTTTTCCCCTTTCTGTTTCTTTTACCCCTATTCCCTTTCACTTTTCAAGTATGTCTAGTAGGTCACGTCTTGGCAGGATGGGTGAAGAGGAGTTGGGGGGTTCATATGGCTTGTGTGCCATTTCTTGCCACTCATGATCCAGGCAGGGGGCAGGGTGATACAGGGGTATCCAACAAAGGCGCGCAGAATCGGGTGGGGGAAGGTGCTGCATCACCTGCAGCGTGTGTATGCCAGCCAGAGGAGTGACCACCAGCTGAAGCACCGGTGGGCTGACCTCATCACCAGGGAGCAGGATCTCTTGGACCACCTGGGAATCATGATTGGTGGCACTGTTGGTGAGTACTAATCATGTAAATGTGCACGATTAAATGCTCTGTAGTGACATAAGAGGATTTGTACAATGTCTGCCAGCTAACTTGCTGACTGTGTGTAATGCTGGGGAAACATAAAGGGATAATTGATGCACTACGGTAAGGATCACAATTGCGAGCTGTCAGGTAGCACGTGCTCAGCAAACTTACAGGATACTTTTCCATGAAGTAAATTGGTGCGGCCTTTTTGTCAGAAAACCAAACAAAATAGGAGCCAATCATGTCTATATAGGGTACTATTGACAGAGAAGTAAAGATGTACCAACATATTGGCTAACTGTGTTGAGGCAATAGCTAGACTGACTTTAAAATCACTACATGATGGTGAAAATGAGTGCTGCCTTCACGTCAATTGATAATAGCAAACTGGCTCAGACATATGTCTCATGTGAGTCTGGTGAGTGTGGAAAGAAAGCGTTCACGGAAGTACTATGAATGTTTGGGATTATTGTGTTCCTTGATCTTTTTGGATACATGTCAGATCTGGATTTGAAAACATTGTGAAAAGGTGTAAGGTGCCCTCAGCTAACATCTTAGAATGTTTGTTGGAGTTAGTTGTGCCACATTCCAAATTTGGATGGCAGTCCAAGTGTATGCACATGGCTTTACATCTCTATAGTTGCTGCAAATCACCATAGCTGGGCCACATCAATTGAATCAAAAGTAACAACAGGGGGGCTTACAAAAGTCCCTGCCCCTCCCACTGTACATTGTACCTATGTGTCATTAATGTGTCATGGCCACAAGGCATGTTTGACTGGTAATGCAGTCCTCAAGTAACCAGGATTTGGATGTCTCTCTTGGATGCACATGATGAGACGATTACACTCCATATTTTTTTCTGCTCACCAATTACGGGGCATGTTTTCAACCACATGATAGTTAGGGCCTATGTATGTGTGCAGATATGTGTGTAACTGTCACAGGAGACCCATGCTTTGTACAAGTTGGCCGTGATATATCAGATCCAGTACCATTATGTCTGAATGGCTGCCATTTCCTTAATCAGCCTACACATTGTATATGTTTATGAAATGGTTGCACTGTGCACAGATTGTGAGCACATTTCTTCCTTCCATACCTTACAGGTGGACCAGCACCCTATACTGTGGGAGAGGTGGTGACATTTGAGGACCCGACCACTCCAGTAAGTGTTGATATGTCTCTTATGTGTTGTGTTTGCTGGTTATGGACTTGTGTGTGTTGAACGCATAGCAAGGTGTGATGCGTTGGGCAAGCTTTTCTCTTGTTCCATGAGTGGGAATTCAGTTTCTCACATGTTTTGAGTTTCCCAATGCATATCCAATGGTATTATGTAGGGATTGTCGGCCATTCCTGTAGGCCCCACTGTGAGTACAGGGGTTAGTCATTTGGATGACACTTGTATCAACAAGAGTCGCACTGGAAGTCAGGTCCGATTTAGTCAGCCTGTCACACCCACATTCTCCAAGATTGGTACAGGAAATTGCTTTCCAATAGACATCTGCTTCCCTATTTACCTACGTAATTATGAAACAGTAGGTAGAACCTCCTAGCAGCATGTACTTCCACATGTAGTGCTACAAGTATGTGGAACTAGAGTGTAATGGCCTAGGTGTGCATGCAATTCATGCTCATGGGTGTTCTTGCAACTCTGTGTCTGATGTAAGGCAGGCCTTACTGGAAGTATATGTTGTGTACCAAGTTCTGCATTTCCTGACATGTGTGGCCCTATGATTGGTCTAGGGTTTGCTGACTCCTTATTGTTGATAGGCCTTACCTGTGGTGTGTGTGTAGAGCCAAACACGTGTGGAGTTTTCTATACACTCCTTGGTGTACATGTTGTTGGAAATTGATATTTGTTTATCCACCGCCCCCCTCAAACACGGGCATGGGTTTGTGAATGGGGTACCTAGTACTGATGCTACCAGTATGTTACACATACATGTGAATAAGTGACGGTTTGGTTGCAACCTAGTATACACACTCAGGTAGGGCACTTGGTACTATACTGGCAAGTCCAGTTACAACTTGCAGACCATGTGGCTTTAGTTTTGCTTTCCGTACACTGACATTTGTAGCCCAGGTCTTGGCAGAGGATATGCAGCATGATTCTTAGCTGATAACTGGCAGAACTCAGATTGCAAGTCAAAGCCAGTTGTTACCCATCTTGTAGGTTATGGATGTGCTATGTGTGATGTGAGCTTTGTAGGCTGGCCTGCCATGTACTTCCTCAGGGACATTCAATGATCTGTATTGTGATATGAGCTGTTACAAGTACAGTAGATGTATTGTCTGATTAACTTCTTGTGCCATTTCATACAATGCAGTTACTAATGTAGAATATCTGCATTTGTCTTCACAGCTGCAAACATGACCCCAGACCAGGTCCGTGAATTCCAGCGCCGGGCCATGAGATACCAGCACATCCTGCTGGTGGAGTCGGGGTTCAGGAGGATGGCCCGGCGATGTCGCCATGAAGGGGCCTCCGGAGCAAGGAGAGCCTTCCCACGGGGTGGCCCTACTTTGCCCACCACAGCCACCACCAGCACAACCACCAATCCAAGCCAGGTGGCCCCACCCACAGCTGGGACTGTTGGTCCTACATCTGCTGGACTTCCAGGCCCCAGCATTGCCACCGGTGCAGGACAGCCCACAAGGGCTGGCACCACACAAACACAGACCTCCTCCACCGGTACCCAGACTGCCACAGCTCCATCTGTTGACCCTGCAGCCTTCAACCAAATGGAACGTAAGATGGACTGTGTGCTGCGCAAGTTGAGCCACCTGAGCCGGGATGTGCGCCACATTAACCGGCGTGTTAAGTCTATTAAGAGGACCCTACGGAGGGCCAACCTCTAGACATTTTTTGATGGACATGATTCCCTCCCCTCCCTCCTCTTTTCTTGTTCTTATAGTTAGTGGGCTTAGGGGGCTTAGTGTTAGGTTAGCATAGGCTGTTAGTTTAGTTAGTGTTAGTGGGTGGGGGGTGGGTGGGTCCTGATTCTTTCTATTTTTACTTATTAAGTGTGTGGGTGGGTGGGTAGGGGCTATGTTGGGGTTTTTGTGTGTTTAAATAAAAAAATATATATAAAAAAAAGAAAAAACATATATATTTGTTTAAAATAGTATAGTATGTGTTTAGGTTAGTATGTGTTCTCCTCCATGTGTCCCGTCTCATAAGGGAGGTGGGGGGTAGAAGTTTAGAACGTTTCATTGCATGTGATAAGTAAGTGTAGCTTAGGTTAGTTAGGGACAGTTGTGGGTAATGAGTAGTCAGGGTAGATTAGGGTATGTAAGATTTTTCCCTCAGTTTCCTCTATTGTGATTAGCATGTAATAAATATTTGGTTGACCGTTAATAGTATGTGTTGAATGGTACTTGATCGTGGGTTTGGATTCAGTGTACATACATTTGGTACTATTACATTTGTGTCCTATGCTACAAACAAATCCCAAATGAGCTGTACGATTGGCAGCTAGCCCAGAGCTACCTTGCAAAGTGTCGACCCTTAGTTGCAACCACCTATCACAGTTAATATGGATGACAATGTGTTTCTGTTGATAAGTGTGTTTTCTACGTCACAAACAGTGCTTCCAGACTTGGTATTGGGGAAACAGGTTTAGGTCTGATTGCAGTGTGATGATCAAGCACGCCCTTATAAGATGAGTTCTCATTGGCACTCTTGTATTCTTGTCTTCATGACTCTCATATATCAATTGTGACACAGTTCAGCATGATGACCTATTTGCTTGTAAACTCAGACACCTTCATTTATGCAGTTTTAGTAGTGTTTGCTTAGATTAGTGTGCCATGTCATTTGTGTTATATTTGCATGTTGACCACATTTTGCGGCCACTATTTGATGACTTAGTTATCCCCTGAGGAAGCATTATTCTGTCAAACACAGCATGATGGTGTATGGTTTCTCACTTCATCCGATTTGTCCCTCAGAATGGGCAGAGTATGATGCAATCATGGGCACTGTGCAGATTTCTCTGACTACATATTATCAGGACAGTTGTATTGACAAGCTATGTAATTTGACAGTAGGCACTTTTCAGTTATCTACTGCACCGTTGATATGTCACATTATCCAGAGACAGATTTGTTGTGTAAGTGCTATTTCTTGAAAAGTGCTGTAGTGCCATCTGTACATTGTCCATGATTGTGAGTCCATTATTGTGAGATCTTACATTGTGATCCAACACAAGGGGTTACCAAAATGCTTTTGACATGCTGGGGTTGCTGTTTCTGACAGTGCAGAGGGACAGAATTTCCCAATGAGTAGGAGAGAGACAATCACTGGGCTGGGTGACAAGATATACTGTGGTTTGCAGAACAGTGCTTGAGTACAGTTGTTGCAAGACTGGCAAGTTACAAAGCGCAGGACCTTGCTAAATGTTGGCCATGTGGCAGGGACTAGTGCTTCCGGGTCATTTTCCTTGTGAATGTGATCTGTTCCATGTCTTCTTCTTCTGATGTGTGTGTTGCCTCCTCTGTCCTTGTTGTTGTTGGTTGTGAAGGGGCAACACACACCTCAGTGTTAGAAGACGTGGAGTCAGACATCCCGGACGCTGCTCCCTGTGAAGGTCTTAAGGGCAGTACTGCAGCAAGGAGGATCTGCTGGTTCTTGAGAACAGCAGCCACATCACGATGGTAGGCAGCCAGGTCGGCCCTGAGGGGTTCAATGTTGCATTCGTGCACGCGTTGACAGGATTGCTGTTGTAGGTGTTGGGTCAACTGTATTACAGCTGTGCTGATTTCCTTCTGGGTGTTCTGCAGTTCCTGCAAGTTAGATGTTAGGGCTTGCATAGCTGCTGCCTGATCTGCAGATGACATCATGCACAAACGCATCCCATCCAGGCTGGCTGCCATATTTTGCATCCCCACCCGCACCTCCTTGGCCAGCTCCCGCTGTACTCCAACTACAGTTCTCTCAAAGCTGAAGCTGGTGCCAGTGTCGTCTGAGTCCTCAGCTGTATTAGAGCTGGCAGGTCTTACAATTGGGGTGGTGGGTGGATCCTCTGCGATGGCTGCTTCTTCTGTGCTCCTCCTTGTGACTGAAGGTGGGGTCTGGAGGGTTTCAAGGACCTTTTGGATAGTCTCCTGGGGAATGTTTATCAGCTCATCATCCATGTCATCAGAGAAATCTGGGACAGGCATATCGGCAGGAGATCCATCTTCCTCTGCAATGAAACAGGGTACAATTAATGTGTCTGTGTTGGGGCAATTTTGATGTGACGTGCCTGCCTTTTGATGAATTCACTTTGTGATCTTGTTTTGTGTTAATTGTTCCAGTCCTTCAGATGGGCATTCTTCCAGGCCTATGGCCCACCTGCATGTCACATGTATGTTATTGAGTTATTTGACTTGTCAGCATCATCACCTCTAGGTGTTGGTTTAGGCCAAATAGAAAATTGCCACCTTCTTGTCCTGCTCAAGCCTCCGTCTACATCCATTCTCCTGGTGAGACCTTTCACTGGCTGTGGGTGTTCTGATGGCCCTGGCAGAACACTTAACAATCTGGACCTGCCCCAATTTCTGATCTTTCACATCCACTTAAATGTATTTGACATGTGGCATATCCTATGCATGGCAATGTTATGATCTGATATGGATGTTGACATTGGTAATGTGTACTGCTGATGTTGGGAATGTGTGTTACATTGGATTGCCCTGTTAATCGTATCAGTGTCCTATTTCCTTCTCTGAATGTGCAGGTGTATTTCAGTGACCAGTTACATGTGTCCAACCCTCAATGCTGTTGTTTGAGCAGTATGACATTTGGGATGTTGCATTGTTACCCAGGCACAGGATGGACCCTGACATATGCAGCATGAGTGTGTCCTTAGTGCTGTGTAGCTCTTATTGTTGTTTACATTGGCTGATGTTAGCGACAACTATGGGCATTGACATTTGAGAGTACTGGGGCCTTTGTCTTGTTTCAGGGGATTGTTAACTTTGTCATCCTAAACCCTCTAATTTAGGTGTGTATGATCCATGGGGAGGTTACTGCCATTGGCTACTTGAGCTGCACACAGAGCTGAGGTGGTAGTGGCAACTGTTGTCGCAGTTACATTCTAGTTGTCGGTATGGCTAGAGGTTGTTAATAGGGCCCTAGTTAAAGTAGGGGGTATGGTGGCTGACGTGTGCCGGGATGTCAGTTTGACTTTGTGGCCTTCCGTCCTGGCGTGGCTTCCCCTTTGCTCCATCGTTGGCATGACAGCATGCCCCCATGGGACTGTTGTTGGTGTTGTGTAATGGTGTGCCCCAGGTCTTCTCAGAACGGGCCATGCCCCCCTGCCGTGCCCGTTTACCCATGCCACTCCATGTATAAGATGACTTCCATGCATTTTGTGGTCGGTACCCCCCCCCGGTTGTAGATGACATTATTGCATTTTAATTCCCCATGCGACTTACCCTGCATGTGCGTTGTCTTGTGGTAGTCTGCGCTGTCCTGTTCTTGAATCCCTGTGACGATCTCCTCAGGGATGACGGCTGCAACCATCTCCTCCATGTGGTCCAGGGCCTCCTGGTGTGCTGGACTCCCCCCTCCAGTCTGCAGTGCTGCCTTCCTGTTCCTGGCCATCTTTTCCTTGGTCCTGCGCTTGCAGTCATGCCAGCGTTTCTTGCACTCAATGACAGTTCTGCGTACTTCAGCCACACTGGTAATCTTATTGACAATTTGTTGCCATATAGCCTCTCTCCTACTGATTGGCAACTTTGAGGTGACAAACAGTTGGTGCTGGTGTTCCGTCACCTCTTTAACCAGAATTTCCTGTTCCTCTGCACTGAAGCGACACTTTCTTTTCTTCTTAAAAGTGTCCTGGGTCTTGTGTGGGTCCTCCTGGGTAGTTCCTGGTCTGCTGTCATCTTCCTGGGGTCTGTAGTGTCATCTGGGATCCATTTTGGCTCTCCTCTGGTGAAATGGCAGTGTTCGCGTTTTTTTTTTACGCTATTGCGTCAAAAAATGGCGCATATCCGGTTTGCGGGGTCGTAAATCGACCCACAGTCATTTCCGTCACGTTAACGTCGTTTTGCTTTATGACTTGTAACCTGTGGTTTGCGCCGCCGTGCGTCAAAGTATAAATATGACGCCCGCACGGCGCACCAAAATGGCGTTAGCCGGCGGGAATATTTTTGACGCAAAACTGCGCCTGCGCAGTTTTCCGTCAAAAAGTATAAATATGGCCCTAAGTGTGCCTGTGCTGGCAAAGCTGATTTTGGGATCAGAAACACTGATTTATAGACCTTTGTTTGGATTTAATTAAAAGAGGCTATTTCCTTGCCTGCATGATTTCTGCCCATAGGCAACTGTTCAGATTAGGCAAGCTAACATTACAGAGAGCAAATGGCTAGATGATGGATAACCCAATCTCTGTTTTAGTAATTAAGTGACGTAGCCTTTCCCTGAGAGGCTGCAAGATGATGTTTAAAGGTTATTTGATGGTCCACTATAAATCCCAAGTATTTGTATGAAGGGTCTACCTCCACCTGTTTTACTTTAACAAACCTTGCATATGATTTATATTTCTAATCAGCCTACCAAACCACCTTAGTTTTATTCATGTTTAGTTTGAAACCTTCCTCATCCATATCGCTGTTTAGGACGTTGATACTGTGCTGCAAGCCAATTGAAGTTTGACTCAGTAAGACAATGTCATCCACATATTGTAGACAAGCTATTGCTTCGGCAGCCAAAAAGGGCGGGTGGCTATTTTTCAGTGGTAGGGTTTCGACTAAGTCTGCAAGATATAAATTAAAAAGAGTTGGGGCTAAAATACATCCTTGTTTAAGGCTGTTTGCTGTTTTAACTTTGTTCATAACTTGACCAACCTCACAAATTTTGACTTGCTCCCAGGTACCTCAGTGTAATTCAATGATTGCACTCAATAGGCCACTGGGGAGACCCCAATCTTCCAGATTTTGCCACAAACGAACTTGAGGACCTTGATCAAAGGCTGTTTTGAGATCAAAGAAGCATGCAAATACTCGACACATCCCAGAAAGGATAATGTTGTTAAGTCTGTTGGAGCCCCCATGTCAGCTCTGAACCCTGTCTGACATTGTGGTATGAGCTGTTAATTATTTACCCGAGCTGTTAGATGATGGAGTAGACAGGCATAGATTTTTGCTTCAACGTCGGTTAGAGCTATAAGCCTTTAATTACGAGAAGAGGGGAGATTACCACTCTTAAAAATTGGATGAAAGATGTTTCCTTCCCATGAGTCTAGCAAGCACTGAATTCGGTAAAGATCATTAAAATGTTGTGCTAAGTAATAAGCCCAGTACGTTTCATCTCCTCTAAACAGGGTGTTTGGAATTCCATTTGGAGCAGTGTAGGAGGCTGGTCTGGCTTGTAGTGGGTACAAGAGGTACTTACACCTTGTGCCAGGTCCAGTTTTCCCTTATTAGTGTAGAAGAGGTGTTTCTAGCAGCTTCGGCTGATAGAAGGTAGCTATGGCAAAGCAGCTTAGGCTGAACTAGGAGACATGTAAAGCTCCTACTATACCACTGGTGTCATATGCACAATATCATAAGAAAACACAATACACAGATATACTAAAAATAAAGGTACTTTATTTTTATGACAATATGCCAAAAGTATCTCAGTGAGTACCCTCAGTATGAGGATGACAAATATACACAAGATATATGTACACAATACAAAAATTATGCAGTAATAGCAAAAGGAAGTAATGCAAGCAGTGTCAAGTTACAATAGATTGCAATGGAAGCACATAGGTATAGGGGCAACACAAACCATATACTCCAAAAGTGGAATGCGAACCACGAATGGACCCCAAACCTATGTGAGCTTGTAGAGGGTCGCTGGGACTGTAAGAAAACAGTGAGGGTTAGAAAAATAGCCCACCCCAAGACCCTGTAAGGTAGGTGTAAAGTGCACCTACAACCCCCAGAGAGCACAAAAGTCGTGATGGGGGATTCTGCAAGGAAAACCAACACCAGCAATGCATCAACAGTGGATTTCCAGACCTGAGTACCTGTAAGACAAGGGGACCAAGTCCAAGAGTCACAACAGTGTCGAGAGTGGGCAGGAGCCCAGGAAATGCCAGCTGAGGGTGCAAGGAAGCTGCCACTGGATGGAAGAAGCTTGGTGTTTTGCAAGAACGAAGAGGACTAGGAACTTCCCCTTTGGTGGATGGATGTCCCACGTCGTGAAAAAAGCTTGCAGAGGTGTTCACACGCAGAAAGACCGCAAACAAGCCTTGCTAGCTGCAAGGGTCGCGGTTAGGGTTTTTGGATGCTGCTGTGGCCCAGGAGGGACCAGGATGTTGCCACTTGGAGGAGGAGACAGTGGGGGCGCCCAGCAAGTCAGGGAGCCCTCACAGAAGCAGTCAGCACCCACAGAAGCACCAGAACAGGCATGTAGAAGAAGAGTGAACCGGAGTCCACGTGAAGTCACAAAAGGGAGTCCCGCGACACCAGAGGACAACTCAGAAGGTTGTGCACTGCAGGTTAGAGTGTCGGGGACCCAGGCTTGGCTGTGCATGAAGGAAATCCTGGAAGAGTGCACAGGAGCCGGAGCAGCTGCAAATCACGCGGTACCCAGCAATGCAGTCTAGTGTGGGGAGGCAAGGACTTACCTCCGCCAAACTTGGACTGAAGAGTCACTGGACTGTGGGAGTCACTTGGACAGAGTTGCTGAGTTCCAGGGACCACGCTCGTCGTGCTGAGAGGGGACCCAGAGGAACGGTGATGCAGTCTTTTGTTGCCTGCGGTTGCAGGGGGAAGATTCCGTCGACCCACAGAAGATTTCTTCAGAGCTCCTGGTGCAGAAAGGAGGCAGGCTACCCCCAGAGCATGCACCACCTGGAAACAGTCAAGAAAGCCGGCAGGATGAGCGATACAAGGTTGCTAGTAGTCGTCTTTGCTACTTTGTTGCGGTTTTGCAGGTGTCCTGAGCAGTCAGCGGTCGATCCTTTGGCAGAAGGTGAAGAGGGAGATGCAGAGGAACTCTGGTGAGCTCTTGCATTCGGTATCTGAAGAATTCCCCAAAGCAGAGACCCTAAATAGCCAGAAAAGGATGTTTGGCTACCTAGGAAGGAGGATTGGCTACTAACAGAGGTAAGAGCCTATCAGAAGGAGTCTCTGATGTCACCTGCTGGCCCTGGCCACTCAGAGCAGTCCAGTGTGCCAGCACACCTCTGAATCCAAGATGGCAGAGGTCTGGGACACACTGGAGGAGCTCTGGGCACCTGCACCCTGGGAGGTGCAGGTCAGGGGAGTGGTCACACCCCTTTCCTTTGTCCAGTTTCGCGCCAGAGCAGGGCTGAAGGATCCCTGAACCGGTGTAGACTAGCTTATGCAGAGATGGGCACAATCTGTGCCCATCAAAGCATTTCCAGAGGCTGGGGGAGGCTACTCCTCCCCAGCCCTGACACCTATTTTTAAAGGTAGAGGGTGTAACACCCTCTCTCAGAGGAAGTCCTTTGTTCTGCCTTCCTGGGCCAGGCCTGCCTGGACCCCAGGAGGGCAGAAACCTGTCTGAGGGGTTGGCAGCAGCAGCAGCGGCAGTGAAATCCCCAGAAAGGCAGTTTGGCAGTACCCGGGTTCTGTGCTAGAGACCCGGGGGATCATGGAATTGTCCCCCCAATGCCAGAATGGCATTGGGGGGACAATGTCATGATCTTAGACATATTACATGGCCATGTTCGGAGTTACCATTGTGACGCTGTACATAGGTAGTAACCTATGTACAGTGCATGCGTGTAATGGTGTCCCCGCACTCACAAAGTCCGGGGAATTTTCCCTGAACGATGTGGGGGCACCTTGGCTAGTGCCAGGGTGCCCTCACACTAAGTAACTTTGCACCCAACCTTCACCAGGTGAAGGTTAGACACATAGGTGACTTATAAGTTACTTAAGTGCAGTGGCAAATGGCTGTGAAATAACGTGGACATTATTTCACTCAGGCTGCACTGGCAGGCCTGTGTAAGATTTGTCAGATCTCCCTATGGGTGGCAAAAGAAATGCTGCAGCCCATAGGGATCTCCTGGAACCCCAATACCCTGGGTACCTCAGTACCATATACTAGGGAATTATATGGGTGTACCAGTATGCCAATGTGAATTGGTGAAATTGGTCACTAGCCTGTTAGTGACAATTTGGAAAGCAGAGAGAGCATAACCACTGAGGTTCTGGTTAGCAGAGCCTCAGTGACACAGTTAGTCATCACACAGGGAACACATACAGGCCACATAATCATGAGCACTGGGGCCCAGCCTGGCAGGGTCCAAGTGACACATAGACTAAAACAACATATATACAGTGAAATATGGGGGTAACATGCCAGGCAAGATGGTACTTTCCTACACAACCCCTCCCAAACGAAGGACAATGAGACTAGCCATGACCTGATGAGGCTTCATTGTCTAAGTGGAAATATCTGGAGAGTCCATCTGCATTGGAGTTGGTACTCCCAGGTCTATGTTCCACTGTATAGTCCATTCCCTGTAGAGATATGGACCACCTCAACAATTTAGGATTTTCACCTTTCATTTGTTTTAGCCAAAGTAGAGGTTTGTGGTCTGTCTGAACAATGAAGTGAGTGTCAAACAGGTATGGCCTCAACTTCTTCAGTGCCCAGACCACAGCAAAGGCCTCCCTCTCTATGGAAGACCAACACTTTTCTCTAGGGGTCAACCTTCTGCTGATAAAAGCAACTGGTTGATCCTGGCCCTCAGAATTAGGTTGTGATAAGACTGCCCCTACCCCTAATTCAGATGCATCAGTGTGAACAATGAATTTCTTGGAGTAACATGGGCTTTTTAGGACAGATGCGGTGCACATGGCCTGTTTGAGCTCCTCAAGAGCTTTCTGACAGCTAGCTGCCCACAATACCTTTTTAGGCATCTTCTTGCTAGTAAGATCATTAAGTGGGGCTGCAATGGAGCCATAGTTTTTAATGAATCTCCTGTAATACCCAGTGAGGCCTAGGAAGGCTCTCACCTGGGTCTGAGTTGTAGGGGGAACACAATCCATGATTGTCTGGATTTTCCCCTGAAGTGGTGCAATCTGTTCTCCACCTACCAGGTGTCCCAGATAAACCACCTTTCCCTGCCCTATCTGGCACTTTGAAGCCTTGATAGTGAGGCCTGCCTTTTGCAGGGCCTCCAAAACTTTCCACAGGTGGACCAGGTGATCATCCCAGGTGGAGCTAAAGACAGCTATATCATCTAGATATGCTGCACTAAAAGCTTCCAACCCTTGCAGGACTGTATTCACTAACCTCTGAAAAGTGGCAGGTGCATTTTTCAGCCCAAAGGGCATCACTGGGAATTGGTAGTGCCCTCCTATAGTTGAAAATGCAGTTTTAGCTTTAGCATCCTCTGTTAATTTGATCTGCCAATACCCTGCAGTCAAATCAAAGGTGCTTAGATACTTGGCAGATGCCAGTGTATCTATGAGCTCATCTGCCCTGGGTATAGGGTAAGCATCAGTTTTTGTTACCTGGTTGAGACCTCTGTAATCTACACAAAACCTCATCTCCCTTTTTCCATCTTTTGAGTGGGGCGTTGGTACAAGCACCACAGGAGAGGCCCATGGGCTTTCAGAATGTTCAACCACTCCTAGATCAAGCATTTTCTGAACTTCTTGCTTTATGCAGTCCCTGACATGGTCAGGCTGCCTATAGATTTTATTTTTGACAGGCAAGCTGTCTCCAGTATCAATTGTGTGTTCACACCAAGATGTGGTGCCTGGCACAGTTGAAAAGAGTTCAGAAAACTGTCCAAGGAGATTTATGCAATTGTCTTTCTGCTCTGCAGTAAGATAGTCTGCCAAAACTACACCTTCCACTAAAGCATTATCTTCAGTGGAAGAGAAGAGATCAGGGAGAGGGTCACTCTCTTCTTCCTGTACTTCATCTGTTGCCATGAGCAGGGTGAGATCAGCCCTGTCATAGTAGGGTTTTAGGCGGTTGACATGGAGCCCCCTAAGGGGACTCCTGGCAGTGCCCAGGTCAACGAAGTAGGTGACCTCGCCCTTCTTTTCAACAATTAGATGGGGTCAACTCCATTTGTCTTGGAGTGCTCTTGGGGCCACAGGCTCCAATACCCACACCTTCTGTCCTGGGTGGTACTGAATCAGAACAGCCTTCTGGTCATGCCATTGCTTTTGGAGCTCTTGGCTGGCCTGAAGGTTTTTACTGGCCTTTTTCATGTACTCAGCCATTCTGGATCTTAGGCCGAGTACATAGTCCACTATGTCTTGTTTGGGAGCTTTTAAAGGTTGTTCCCAACCCTCCTTCACAAGTGTTAGGGGACCTCTTACAGGGTGCCCAAAGAGGAGTTCAAAGGGGCTGAAGCCCACTCCTTTCTGGGGTACCTCCCTGTAAGCAAAAAGGAGGCAAGGTAACAGGACATCCCATCTCCTCCTGAGTTTTTCAGGGAGTCCCATTATCATTCCTTTGAGAGTTATATTAAACCTCTCTACCAGCCCATTAGTCTGCGGATGATAAGGTGTGGTGAATTTGTATGTTACACCACATTCCTTCCACATAGCCTTCAAGTATGCAGACATAAAGTTGCTACCCCTGTCTGATACAACCTCTTTTGGAAAACCCACCCTGGAAAAGATTCCCAGGAGGGCTTTTGCCACTGCAGGTGCTGTAGTGGTCCTCAGAGGAATTGCTTCAGGATATCTTGTGGCATGGTCCACTACCACCAAGATAAACCTATTGCCTGAAGCAGTAGGAGGGTCAAGGGGGCCAACTATGTCAACCCCTAGCCTTTCAAAGGGGACCCCAACCACAGGTAGTGGAATAAGGGGAGCCTTTGGTGTGCCATCAGTCTTGCCACTGGCTTGGCAGGTCACACAAGACTTACAGAAATCTTTTGTGTCCTCTGACATCCTAGGCCAGTGAAACAGGGGGACAAGCCTTTCCCATGTTTTGATCTGGCCCAAATGCCCAGCCAAAGGAATGTCATGTGCCAGAGTTAGGAGGAACTCTCTGTACTGCAGAGGAATGACAAATCTCCTGGTTGCTCCAGGTTTTTCGTCCCTTGCCTCTGTGTACAAGAGGTTGTCTTCTTAGTAAACTCTATGTGAGTCACTGACATCCCCATTTTGCTGCTTGACAGCTTGCTGTCTGAGACCCTCTAATGTGGGACAGGATTGCTGTGCCACACTCAGCTCTTCCCTGGCAGGCCCCCCTCCACCCAAAAGCTCAGCAGTGTCTGCTGCCAGCTCATCTGGTGAAGGTTCTGCACAGGGAGGAAATTCTTCTTCCTCAGAAGGAGAATCATCTGTAGAGGGAGGGATAGTGGGTAGGGATTTACCCTTGCTACCCCTAGCTTTAGGGAGCACTTGGTCCATTGTTCCAGGATCCAGGTCACCCTGTCCTTTTTGCTTTTTGGCCTGAGCCTTTGTCAAAGCAAAAATATGCCCAGGAATGCCCAGCATTGCTGCATGAGCCTCCAACTCCACTTCTGCCCAAGCTGATGTCTCTAAATCATTTCCTAGTAGACAGTGTACAGGTACATCTGAAGCAACCACAACTTTCTTTGGACCAGTAACCCCCCCCCCCCCCAGTTGAGATTCACAACAGCCATGGGGTGGCTAAGAGTGTTGTTATGAGCGTCTGTCACTTGGTACTGGTGACTAAGTAGTTGTTGTTCAGGGTGTACCAGTTTCTCTATTACCATGGTAACACTGGCACCTGTGTCCCTGTAGGCCTGAACCTCAACACCATTTATTATGGGAAGTTGCTTGTACTTATCCATATTAAGGGGACAAGCAACCAAGGTGGTCAAATCAATGGCACCTTCAGAGACTGACACAGCCTCTGTGGTCTCCCTAACAAGACCAACCCCAACTAAATTACCAAAAGTGAGCCCAGCTCCTCCCTTGGATTGGCTATTAGTAGGTTTGCTCCCACCACCACTGCTATTACTAGGGGCACTAGAGTTTGCAGTAGGGGTTGTGGAAGTGGGAGGTTTGGTGTTTTTCTTTGGACAACAGGCATCAGTTGTCCAATTGCCTTTTACTTTACATAAATAACACCAATGCTTTTTTACTTGATTTGAAGAGGATTTGGACCCACCACCCCCACCAGAGTGTTTTTGTGGGCCTGATGAAGACTCATTTTTAGATTTGTCCCCACCCTTGTCAGAAGACTTATCATCCTTCTTCTTGCCATCCTTGTCACCCCCTGTATGAACCTTTCTGTTCACTCTTGTTCTGACCCATTTGTCTGCCTTCTTTCCCAAATCTTGGGGAGAGGTCAGATCTGAGTCCACTAGATATTGGTGTAACAAGTCAGACACACAGTTATTCAGAATATGCTCTCTCAGAATAAGATTATAAAGGCTTTCATAGTCAGAAACCTTACTGCAATGTAACCACCCCTCCAAGGCCTTCACTGAACAGTCAACAAAGTCTATCCAGTCTTGTGAGGACTCTTTTCTGGTGTCTCTGAACTTAATCCTGTATTGTTTAGTGGTTAAGCCAAATCCATCCAAGAGTGCATCCTTCAAAACTGCAAAATTGTTAGCATCACTTTCTCTAACAGTAAGGAGCCTATCCCTACCCTTTCCATTGAAAGATAGCCACAATATAGCAGCCACTGCCTTTGAGGGACCCCCTGTACCATACAGGCCCTCTCAAGTGCAGCAAACCACTTGTTAATGTCATCCCCCTCCTTGTAAGGGGGAACTATCTTGTGCAGATTCCTGGCATCATGCTCTCTAACAGGATTACTATCAGGAATACTGCTGCTGCCACCATGGGGTCCAAACCCCAATCTCTGTCTCTCCTTCTCCAGGTCTAGGGATTCCCTGTCTAGAGCCAGCTGTTGCTGTTTAAGCTTCAGCCTGGTCTCTTCCACTCTCAACTTTTTGAGTTCCCTTTCTGACATGTTGTCTTCAGGGTGGGTGGGTTGGGAATGCTTGGACACTGAGGACAAATGGTAAACAACAGAGGGAGATCTGTCCCTAACAGATTGGACTCTAACAACCTGGCCTCCAGGAATAAAAACATCCCTAGTA
Source organism: Pleurodeles waltl (assembly GCF_031143425.1). Taxonomy (NCBI): domain Eukaryota; kingdom Metazoa; phylum Chordata; class Amphibia; order Caudata; family Salamandridae; genus Pleurodeles; species Pleurodeles waltl. The sequence continues at coordinate 1,187,174,020 of NC_090440.1, read as the reverse complement.
TGATGGGAGCTCCTTTTACTACCAGCATTGCTCTGAGATCTGCTGAGGGGCAGATTTGGAATAGAACCCTCTACACCTCCCGCAAGGGGTTCCCCTGAGTCAGAGTATGAGCTATCTACTAACTTCTCAGTTGAAGTGCCAGCTAGCGACTTATCATTCTCAATGAGCATGTTATACAGAAATTCTCTGTAAGGGTTCTTTCCTATCAGTAAACCTCTATCAATGCAGAGACTCCTTAGGCTCTTGAAGTTTAAATTGTCATAAGTTGTATTGACCAATTTAAGAGCAGTACCTACATCAGACATGATAGAAGAAGGTTTAGAGACAGTGAGAAGAGAGAACAAGTTTCAGGACTTTTTAAAGAACAGAGAAAAAAAAACGTTTTCAAACTTTTTGGAAACTTTTAGAAGTTTAGGAGTACTTTTCAGCACTTAGCAGAAAGTGTAAGAGAATAAAAGCAAAACCTTTTGGTTAGCTGCACATACACTGAACTTGTTTTGTATATTATTCTCTTATGAAAAGTGCACAATGACAAAGTGGTAAGTAGTTACAAGTACTTATCCCACCGCTGCACAACCAATGTAGGAGGCTGGTCTGGCTTGTAGTGGGTACCAGAGGTACTTACACCTTGTGCCAGGTCCAGTTATCCCTTATTAGTGTAGAAGAGGTGTTTCTAGCAGCTTCGGCTGATAGAAGGTAGCTATGGCAAAGCAGCTTAGGCTGAACTAGGAGACATGTAAAGCTCCTACTATACCACTGGTGACATATGCACAATATCATAAGAAAACACAATACACAGATATACTAAAAATAAAGGTACTTTATTTTTAAGACAATATGCCAAAAGTATCTCAGTGAGTACCCTCAGTATGAGGTTGACAAATATACACAAGATATAGGTACACAATACCAAAATTATGCAGTAATAGCAAAAGGAAGTAATGCAAGCAGTGTAAAGTTACAATAGATTGCAATAGGAGCAGATAGGTATAGGGGCAACACAAACCATATACTCCAAAAGTGGAATGCGAACCACGAATGGACCCCAAACCTATGTGAGCTTGTAGAGGGTCGCTGGGACTGTAAGAAAACAGGGAGGGTTAGAAAAATAGCCTACCCCAAGACCCTGTAAAGTAGGTGTAAAGTGCACCTACAACCCCCAGAGAGCATAGAAGTCGTGATAGGGGTATTCTGCAAGGAAAACCAACACCAGCAATGCAACAACAGTGGATTTCCGGACCTGAGTACCTGTAAGACAAGGGGACCAAGTCCAAGAGTCGCGACAGTGTCGAGAGTGGGAGGGAGCCCAGGAAATGTCAGCTGAGGGTGCAAGGAAGCTGCCACCGGATGGAAGAAGATTGGTGTTTTCCAAGAACGAAGAGGACTAGGAACTTCCCCTTTGGAGGATGGATGTCCGATGTCGTGAAGAAGCTTGCAGAGGTATTCCCACGCAGAAAGACCACAAGCAAGCCTTGCTAGCTGCAAGGGTTGCAGTTAGAGTTTTTGGATGCTGCTGTGGCCCAGGAGGGACCAGGATGTCGCCACTTGGATGAGGAGACAGAGGGGGTGCCCAGCAAGTCAGGGAGCCCTCACAGAAGCAGGCAGCACCCACAGAAGTACCGGAACAGGCACTTAGAAGAGGAGTGAACCGGAGTCCACGCAAAGTCACAAAAGGGAGTCCCACGACGCCGGAGGACAAGTCAGAAGGTTGTGCACTGCAGGTTAGAGTGTCGGGACCCAGGCTTGGCTGTGCATGAAGGAAATCCTGGAAGAGTGCACAGGAGCCGGAGCAGCTGCAAATCATGCGGTGCCCAGCAATGCAGTCTAGCTTGGGGAGGCAAGGACTTACCTCCACCAAACTTGGACTGAAGAGTCACTGGACTGTGGGAGTCACTTGGACAGAGTTGCTGAGTTCCAGGGACCACGCTCGTCGTGCTGAGAGGGGACCCAGAGGACTGGTGATGCAGTCTTTTGTTGCCTGCGGTTGCAGGGGGAAGATTCCGTCGATCCACGGGAGATTTCTTCAGAGCTCCTGGTGCAGAAAGGAGGCCGGCTACCCCCAGAGCAGGCACCACCTGGAAACGGTCGAGAAAGCCGGCAGGATGAGCGATACAAGGTTGCTAGTAGTCGTCTTTGCCACTTTGTTGCAGTTTTGCAGGTGTCCTGAGCAGTCAGCGGTCGATCCTTTGGCAGAAGGTGAAGAGGGAGATGCAGAGGAACTCTGGTGAGCTCTTGCATTCGGTATCTGAAGAATTCCCCAAAGCAGAGACCCTAAATAGCCAGAAAAGGATGTTTGGCTACCTAGGAAGGAGGATTGGCTACTAACAGAGGTAAGAGCCTATCAGAAGGAGTCTCTGATGTCACCTGCTGGCCCTGGCCACTCAGAGCAGTCCAGTGTGCCAGCACACCTCTGAATCCAAGATGGTAGAGGTCTGGGACACACTGGAGGAGCTCTGGGCACCTCCCTTGGGAGGTGCAGGTCAGGGGAGTGGTCACTCCCCTTTCCTTTGTCCAGTTTCGCGCCAGAGCAGGGCTGGGGGATCCCTGAACCGGTGTAGACTGGCTTATGCAGAGATGGGCACCATCTGTGCCCATTAAAGCATTTCCAGAGGCTGGGGGAGGCTACTCCTCCCCAGCCCTGACACCTATTTCCAAAGGGAGAGGGTGTAACACCCTCTCTCAGAGGAAGTCCTTTGTTCTGCCTTCCTGGGCCAGGCTTGCCTGGACCCCAGGAGGGCAGAAACCTGTCTGAGGGGTTGGCAGCAGCAGCAGCTGCAGTGAAAACCCCTGAAAGGCAGTTTGGCAGTACCCGGGTTCTGTGCTAGAGACCCGTGGGGTCATGGAATTGTCCCCCCAACGCCAGAATGGCATTGGGGTGACAATTCCATGATCTTAGACATATTACATGGCCATGTTCGGAGTTACCATTGTGACGCTGTGCATAGGTAGTGACCTATGTACAGTGCACGCGTGTAATGGTGTCCCCGCACTCACAAAGTCCGGGGAATTTGCCCTGATCGATGTGGGGGCACCTTGGCTAGTGCCGGGGTGCCCTCACACTAAGTAACTTTGCACCCAACCTTCACCAGGTGAAGGTTAGACATATAGGTGACTTATAAGTCACTTAAGTGCAGTGGTAAATGGCTGTGAGATAACGTGGACATTATTTCACTCAGGCTGCACTGGCAGGCCTGTGTAAGATTTGTCAGATCTCCTTATGGGTGGCAAAAGAAATTCTGCAGCCCATAGGGATCTCCTGGAACCCCAATACCCTGGGTACCTCAGTACCATATACTAGGGAATTATATGAGTGTACCAGTATGCCAATGTAAATTGGTGAAATTGGTCACTAGCCTGTTAGTGACAATTTGGAAAGCAGAGAGAGCATAACCACTGAGGTTCTGGTTAGCAGAGCCTCAGTGACACAGTTAGTCATCACACAGGGAACACATACAGGGCACATACTTATGAGCACTGGGGCCCTGATTGGCAGGGTCCCAGTGACACATAAACTAAAACAACATATATACAGTGAAATATGGGGGCAACATGCCAGGCAAGATGGTACTTTCCTACAAGCAGCAACCCCTTCCAGTGTTAGTTTCTCTTCAGCTGTTCTAAGTCCACGACAATGAGGGCGTGCTCGTGATTGTTTGGAAGAGTGCAGATTTCTGATTTACTTCAAAGCCAAAGATGGCTGTGTCCAGGCTTGTCTAGCTTTTCAACATTGCCAACGCATTCTTGCCCTTAACCTCTTGAACTGGTGCTGAATACATCATAACCACATGTGCTTCCTTATAGACCCGACAGCCTTAGGGTGGTCACCCCTAACTTTTTGCCTGCCTCCCTTCACTTTTTAGATACTGTTTTTGCTGGTTTTTAGACTCTGCTCACTTTACCACTGCTAACCAGTACTAAAGTGCATATGTTCTCTCCTTGTAAACATGGTAACATTGGATCATACCCAATTGGACTATTTAATTTACTTATAAGTGCCCAGCAGAGTGCACTATGTGTGTCCAGGGCCTGTAGATTAAATGCTACTAGTGGGCCTGCAGCACTGACTGTGCCACCCACTTAAGTAGCCCCTTAACCTTGTCTTAGGCCTGCCATAGCAAGGCCTGTGTGTGCAGTTTCACTACCAATTCGACTTGGCTATTAAAAGTACTTGCCAAGCCAAAAAAACTCCCTTTTTCTACATATAAGTCACCCCTAAGGTATGCCCTAGGTAACCCATAGGGCAGGGTGCTGTGTAGGCAAAAGGCAGTACCTATGTAGTTTAAATGTCCTGGTGGTGTAAAACTCCTAAATTTGTTTTTACACTGATGTGAGGCCTGCTCCCTTCATAGCCTAACATTGGGACTGCCCTTATGCATTGTTTGAGTTATAGCCGCTGATCTGAAAGGAGTAGGAAGGTCATATTTAGTATGGCCAGAATGGTGATACAAAATCCTGCAGACTCGTAAAGTTGGATTTATTAGTACTATTTTAGAAATGCCACTTTTGGAAAGTGAGCATTTCTCGGCACTTAAACCTTTCTGTGCCTTACAAGCCACGTCCGGGTTTAGTTGACAGCTCCTTCTGCATTCACTCAGACACACCCCAAACACAGGATACTCAGCCTCACTTGCATACATCTGCATTTTGGGCTGGGAGGGTGGAGGGCCTGCCCTCACACAAAGGACTGCCACACCCCCTACTGCGACCCTGGCAGACAGGATTGAACTGAAAAGGGACCTGGTGCACTTCTAAGCCACTCTTTGAAGTCCCCCCACTTCAAAGGCACATTTGGGTATATAAACAGGGCCTCTGCCCCTACCAACTCAGACACTTCCTGGAGAAGAAACCTGTAACCAGAACCTGAATCCTGCCATCAAGAACTGCCTGGCTGTCCAAAGGACTCACCTGACTGCTTTCTGTGAAGGACTGTTGCCTTGCTGTTGCCCTGCTGCCTTGCTGCTCTTTGGCTGTGGCGAAGAAGTGCTCTCCAAGGGCTTGGATGGAGCTTGTGTCCTGTTCCCCAAAGTCTCAGGACCAACAAGACTTCATCTTTTCAAGAATGACTCCTTGTGCGGTGAAATTCGAAGCACAGCCTGCTTTCACCACACGCCGATCTGGAACGACACAGCCTGACTTCGCAACAAGAAGATCGACGCAGCACCAGCGTAGCAACCAGAAATTCGACGCACGTCCCACCGGACCGATGCACAGCTGAACCGGAACGACGTGGCCCAACTTCCAGAGAGGAATCGACGCAGTGCCTGCCATGCAGTAGAAAATTCAACGCAACGCCCACCTCCTGTTACTTTGTCCTGCCAGTGCAGGAAATCCATGCATCGTCCCTGGGGCATCTGAAAACCCCACAACCCAAAGAGGATCCACAACCGAGTGCCAGAAATCGACACACAGCCATCCTTGCGTGAAAACTAAATGACGCATCGCTGTGTGCGGCCCGTGAAATCCACGCACACCCCTTTGTTTCCACGCATCTCCTCCTCTGTGGCTCTTTGCGGAGATTTTTCACACGAACCAGGTACTTTGTGCTTGAAAAGAGACATTGTTTGCTTCAGTGATATCTCTACATTTACTCATTGCATCTTTGATCGCTTTGACCTGCATTTTCCATATAAATATTATGGGCCTGATTACAACTTTGGCGGAGGGTGTTAATCCATCCCAAATGTGACGGATATACCACCCGCCATATTACGAGTCCATTATATCCAATTGAACTCGTAATACAGTGGGCAGGATATCCGTCACATTTGGGATGGATGAACACCCTCTGCCAAAGTTGTAATCAGACCCTATATATTTTTCTAAACACTGTGTGGTGTATTTTTTGGGTGCTATATTGTGGTATTGTATGACTTATTGCACAAATACTTTACACATTGCCTTCTAAGTTAAGCCTGACTGCTCAGTGCCAAGCTACCAGAGGGTGGGCACAGGATAATTTGGATTGTATGTGTCTTACCCTGACTAGAGTGAGGGTCCTTGCTTGGACAGGGGGTGACCTGACTGCCAACCAAAAACCCAATTTCTAACACTTCCCAAGTGGCTGCATCAATCCCAGCATTAAGTTGTTTAGATTTTCCCGATGACAGCCCATTCACCAGCTGCCAAAAATTTGTATTGATCTGCAATTTACTGGACATGAGGAGCTTAGTCCATAAGTCCTCTTGGTAGTGGAATTTTTTTGACCAGCAATTTTTCTTATATTGCAATTTCAATTTAAGGAGCCTGAATTTATCTGGCTTCTTACCTAGTCAAAACTCAATTATCGTACACCTTGTCTCTTGAGTGACTACAGCTTTAAAGTTACGCAGCTCTCTGTTGTACCATTGTTGTCTTACGTGACCTTCATTTTTGTTAGCCCCATTTAGTGTTGTTAAAAGTTGTCTGTTTGCGGGAAATTTTGTCAGTAGGGATTCACATAAGTGCAACCATGTAATTTCCTTCTTGCCTGGTTGACTTACAAGATTCTCCTGCCTTTCAAAGTTGCTCTTGGCGACTTCGATGTATCCCGCCCATTGACAGACCTAATTCAGCACTTTCTCTATCCCGGGGTCATGCCATTTTAGTTTGTTTGTATTATAGTTTACTGGGGCAGATATTATGGTATTTGATAGACACAATGGCTGGAATAAGCACTGAATCTAAAAGGATTGCGGAAAATGGTCACTCTCTGAGTAAACAAGTATTTGCAAGGAGGTAACCTGAGGCAGAGCTGCTTCGTTGATTAACATGAAGTCAACTGTTGAATTTTTATTGCCACTTAAAGTAATTGAGGGAGATGAATCCCCTGTTAGGTGGGTACAGATTCCTCAGTACAAGATGTTCCAACCTGTTGCCCGGATTCCTTCTGCTTAGTTTTGAGCCAGCTTTTGTGCTGGTCTTGCGTAGGTCTGCATTAAAGTGTCCAGAGATAATAACTGTTGTGAGATTATACTGCTTTTTGTAGAATTTTAATAATTTTGAACAGTGTTTCCATGTTTTCACTTACTATGCTTTGTTGGGATGATTTATACATTGATAAGCAGCAATGGTGTAAAAGGGAAACCTGCTTTCTTGGGCACCAGTTTGATTGGAAGCATCCAGTTAACATCAAGGTCAGTTTGTTCAATTACCTAGTTGTATGTAGTGGAACAAAACATTGAGAGACCACCTTTAGAATGTCGAAATGTCAGAGACATTGTTGCTGGAAAATGATACCCAATGTAGCCTGTATTTTGAATTGGGTCTGGGCGCCAAGTTTCTTGCGTCATGATGATGTAGTTCTGGAGAAACTCCTTCACCTCCACATCTAATAGTATATTCTCCAGGCCATGAGTGTTCCAGGAACAGATATTGATACTATTGTCTTCCATCATTAAGCTATGTAGCTTTTCATCAGGACTGGTTATTGGCTTGACAACTTAAAGACCTCTGCTTGCTCTGATTGTTAAGCGGCGATGAGCCAACATACTTTTGCTGAATCATGCCCTGGTGGAGCATACTCTGGCATTTCAAAATTGCTAAATTTTCCAATTTGCTCAGGCGTTACCTACTCCAGCCACACCTCATCAAACTGAGCTCCCCGTTGATTTTACTGGGAGTAATGGACCAGGGTAGCAGGGGGATTCAATCTTTTGAAGCACAAATCCCCAGGAGTTGAAGATGATATTTTTTCCAAAATTTGGACAACAATTTCTGAAGAGGGCCAATAAGTTAGAGTTGCCTCTCTATCACTTCTGTCGGGGTGTGGAGTGAACTCAACTGACCACAAGCCTGCAGGGACTGAATTTCTTGAGTAAGTTTGATGAAATTACCTCTGTTTTAAATGTCAAATGACCCCAACGAGTTGTAATATGGAATTAGCAACAGTTTTTTGCCCCCAGGGCCCCTACTTGATTGCTGTGTCGCATGATGTTGATACCTAGAAAGCTCAGCCGCTTTTGAATGCAAATCCTTGTACAGCATGGAGTGTTGCTCCAACCTTGGGATCCACCTTGGAATTCCCACTTGTTGTGATTGGTTATTCATCCAACTCGGATCTGCAGTACACTGAACATGGTCCACATGCTGCCTCGTCTGCTGGTCCACCACTGCCACAGGAGAGTTGTGGCTCAGTCATATGACCACAGCTGTGGCGTGATATTACAATTGTGGGTCACCTTTGGCTGTCTGTGCCAAAAACATGGTACCCAATTAGTCTGTACATGTGCCTGACTCACGGTGGGTTCACCAACAAGTGCCTAGGAAGCAGTTTCCAAATTTCCAGGACATTGGATGGGCAACTTTTGGACCATTGACATGAACAAGCGTCTGCCATCTATCCGGTGCATGCTTTGTCATTTGTGGTGTCTACGTTACCCAAAATCTTGGAAGTGCACACAAAAGATGTTGCTACATGTATGACTAACACATGCCCTCTCTCATTTCCACACTGACTTGCATCTAAGGTTTGGACACATTGACTTCACATTCATACAAGCATATTTTCAATAATGCATCTTGTGATGCACACACACTGGGGTCAATAACTACATTAATAGCCAATGTACACACATTGAGCCATGGGCATTGAGGTATTGTACTTATGTGCGTCACCTTGCTATCCTCTCCTGATGCCAAACATGCCCAATTTGTGCAATACAGACATGTAGGCCACACATATGGCCATCTAGTGCGTCAGCCGAGAGTGAAAATCCTGTTAAGGAAGTAGCGGATCATGGTCCGCAGCAGTATGATGTCTCACATGTGCCCATATACCGTCAAGACCAAAGTGGGTGCAATCAGCCTATCTCAGTTGTGTCACAAATGTAACATTACATTAAAATGGCAAAATGACCCAAACCCAGTTAATGCCCTGAAATGTTGACGCATACGCGTCAAAAGATGACGCACAAGCATAACAAAATGACGCTTATGCCCGAAAAACAATGCATTATGCCCTGAAAATTGGTTAAGTGTTAGACTATTTCCAAATGTATGGATGTGGCCTCATTTTTACTCCTGTGCGTCAAAATAAATTATGCACATACTGTATGCGTCAATTTTTTGTGACACATAACGATAAAAACGGCGCCCATTTTATGCAGGAAGTGATGTAATAGGATATCCTGTTTACAGATTATGTACAGTGGGTGTACTTTCACTTTCACTTTCACTTTGCAGTCTGTGATTCTTCTAGACTGTGTGGCTGTGTTCTGAGTTTTGTCTAGTCAAATTGTGCTTTTGTCTCCTGTGTGGTCCATTACTTGTTAGGTTGTGAATTAAATATTGTTGTTGTATCCTGTCTGGGTGTTTATTGTGTACTATTGTCCAGTATTGTATTGTCTTTGTTGTTTGTGGGAGTCTGTTGTGGGTAGTGATGGTTTGGGGATAGTTGGGCTCTTTTAGTTGTTTAGTTTACTTTTTTCTTATTCTACTTTCCCCCTATTCTCCTTCGTTCTTCTTTGTCCCCTATTCCCATTTTTCTGTGCTAAGATGTTGGGTAGGCCACGTCTTGGCAAGATGGGTGAGGAGGAGCTTGGGGGGTTCATATGGCTGGTGTGCCATTTCCTCCCCCTCATGATTGAGGCAGGTGGGTGGGTGATACAGGGGTATCACACCGAGGCACGAAGAATCCGATGGGGAAAGGTTCTGCATCACTTGCAACGTAGATATCGGAGCCAGAGGAATGACCACCAGCTGAAGCACCGCTGGGCTGACCTCATCTCCGGGGAGCAAGATCTGCTGCACCACCTGGGAATTGTGATTGGTGGCCCTGTTGGTGAGTACAAATCATGTAAATGTGCACGATTAAATGCTCTGTAGTGACATCAGATGATTTGTACAATATCTGCCGGCTATGTTGTTGAGTGTGTGGAATGCTTTGGAAACATACAGGGTCATTCATGGACTATGTTAAGGACCACAATTGCTAGCTGTCAAGAAGCAAGTGCTCTGCCAACTTACTGAATACTTTTGCTTAATGTAAGTTGGTGCCGCCTTTGTGTCAGACAGCAACACAAATCAGGAGCCAATTATGTATATATAGGTCACATTTGCCAGGGAGGTATAGATTTTCCAAAACATTACCGACCTTTGTTGACGCAACAGCTAGACTGACTTTCGAAACACTACATGATGCAGAAAATGAGTGCAGGCTTCACGTCAATTGATGAAAGCAATGTGGCCCAGACATATGTCTCATGTGTGTCTGGTGAGTGTGTAAGGAAAGCGATCACGGAAGTTCTATAAACGTTAGGGATTATTGTGGTCCTTCATCATTTCGGATACATGTCAGATCTGGATTTGGAGACAAAGGGAAAAAGTGCAAGGTGCCCTCAGCTAACATCTTACACTGGTATTTGGTGTTTGTTGTTCCACCTTTCGTTTAGGGATGGCAGGCCAAAGGCATGCACATGGGTTCATATCTCTATGGTTGGTGCAACTCATCATAGCCGGGCCACATAAAATGAAGAAACTGTAACAACATGAGGGCTTACAAATGTCCCTGCCCCTCTGTACATTGTACCTATGTGTCATACATTTGTAATGGCCACAATGGCTGGTTGAATGGTAATGCACTCCTCAAGGAAACTGGCTTTGGATGTCTCTCTTGGATACACATGATGAGAAGAATACACTCCATTATTATGTCTGCTCACTAATGAAGGAGCATGTTTGCCACCACATGATAGTTAGGGCCACTGCATGTGTATAGATGTGTGTGTAAATTTCACTGGAGGCACATGGTATGTAAATGTTAGCCATGCAGTATCATCATGTCTGAGTGGATTTACTTACTTATGTAATCTTACAAATAGTATTTGTCTTTGGAATTGTTGGTAAGTGCACAGAATTTGAGCACATTTCTCCCTTCCATGCCTTACAGGTGGACCCGCACCCTACACTGTGGGTGAGGTGGCTTCAACTCCAGTAAGTGTTGATATGTCTTTTATGTGTTATGTTTGCTGGTGATGTGTGATGGACTCCTGTGTGTTGAGCAAGTTGTGATGCGCTGGCCCATCATTTGTCTTGTTCCATGAGTGGGATTTCATTTTCTCACCATTTTAGAGTTGGCCAATGCTTATCCTATTGTCTTATTTAGGGATTCTAGGTCAGTCCTGTAGGTCCCGCAATGTGAATGGGGATGAGTCATGTGGATAACACTTGTATCAGCAAGAGTCGCACTGGACCTAATCTGTGATTTAGTCAGCCTCTTAGACTCACATTCTCCCAGCATGGGGCTGCAAAATGCTTACCCACAGACTTCTGCTTCCCAATTCACTTATGTACTGATTAAACTGTCGGTTGAACTTCCTAGCAGCATGTAGCTTCACATGTAGTGCTACGAGTATGTGGTACTTGAGTGCAATGGCATAGGTGTGCATGCAAATCATGGCCAGGGGTGTTCTTGCATCTCTGTGTTAGTTGTAAGTCATGGCTTACTGGAAGTATATAATGTGGACAAAGGTCTGTATTGCCAGACATTTGTGGCGCTGGGATTGGTCAAGGGTTTGCTGTCTCCGATTTGTAGATACACCTTACCTGTGGTGTGTGTGTTGAGCCAAACACATGTCCAGCTTTCATAAGCTTCCTGGGTGTCCATGTTGTTTGAAATTGTTAGTTGTTTCTCGCCCCCCACCCTCAAACACAGGCATGGGTTTGTGAATAGTGTACCTAGGACTGATGATACAAGTTTGCAACACAGACATGTAAATCAGTGAATCTTTGGTCTGAACCTAGTATAAACACTCAGGTTTAGCACATGAGTACTGTACTAGCAAGTCCATTTACAACTTGCAGATCATGTGACCCTAGATTTCCATCCCGTACACTGACATTTGTAGCCCTGGCATTGGCGGAGGATGTGCTGCATGATTGTTAGCTGACAACTGGCAGAACTCTGATGCCAAAACATGCCAGTTGTTAGCCATCTTGTAGGGTTTGGATGTGCTATGTGTGATACAACCTTTGTAGGCTGGCCTGCCATGTACTTATGTACTTCCTCAGGGACATTCAATGATCTGTATGATGACATGAGCTGTTACAAGTACAGTAGATGTAGTGTCTGATTTACTTCTTGTGCCATTTCACACAATGCAGTTCCTAATGTAATTTTTTTCATTTGTCTTCAAAGCTGCTAATATGACACCCATCCAGGTGCGTGAATTCCAGAGGTGGGCAATGCAGTACCAGCATATACTGCAGGTAGAGTCGGGGTACAGAAGGATGGCCCGGAGATACAGGAACGAACGGGCCTCTGGAGCCTGGAGGCCATTCCCACACGGTGGCCCTTCTTTGCCCACCCCAGCCACCACCAGCACCCCCACCACTACCACCCAGGTGGCACCACCAACAGCTGTGACCGTTGTGGCAACAACATCAGGAAGTGCTCCAGGCCCTAGCACTGGACCATCTTCAGGGCAGCCCACAGGCATTGACCATACACGGCCCCACACTTCCTCAGCTGGCACACAGCCCACGCCAGCTGCAACAATTGACCCTGCTGCTTTTGTAGACATGCAGTGCAAAATGGACCTTGTCCTTAGCAAAATGAGCCGCCTGCGGCAGGATGTTCACCATATCAACCGGCGGGTGCAGTCCATTAAGCGGACCCTCTGGAGGGCCAACCTCTAGACATTTTTGATGGACATGATTCCCTCCCCTCCCTCCTCTTTCCTTATTCTTATACTTTGTGGGTTTAGGGGGGTTAGTGTTAGGTTAGTATAGGCTGTTAGTTTAGTTAGTGTTAGTGGGTTGGGGGTCCTGATTATTTCAAATGTTTCTTATTCAGTGTGTGGGTGGGTGGGTGGGGGGCTATGTTGGGGTTCTTGTGTGTTTTGAAAAAAAAAAAAAAAAAAGTTACAAATTATATATATTTTTTTTTACAAAAACATATATTTGTTTAGTATAGGATAGTATGTGTTTAGGTTAGTATCTGTTGTCCTCCATGTGTCCCGTCTCATAAGGGGGGTGGGCGGTTGGTGTTTAGAACATTTCTTTACATGTGATAAGTAAGTTTAGCTTAGGTTCGTTAGGGGCAGTTGTGGGTAATGAGTAGTTAGGGTAGATTAGGGTAGGTAAGAGTTTTACCCGAGTTTTCTCTTCTGTTATTACCGTTTAATAAATATGTAGTGAACCCTTTACAGTATGTGTGAAATGTTTGTAGATAAGGGCCTTGGCATAAGTGTACATGAATTCTGTTGTATTACATTTGAGTCCTATGCTACAAACAAATCCCAACTGAGCTGTAACATTGGCAGCTACCCCAGAGCTACCTAGCAATGATTTGACCATTCATTGCAACCACCAATCACAGTTACTACGGATCCCAACGTGTTTTTTTCATTAAGTATGTTTTCAATGTCACATACTGTGCTTCCAGATTTGGTATTGGGGACACTGTGTTATATCTGACTGCAGTGTGATGTTCTAGGAAACCCTTATTAGCTGAGTGGTAGTAAGCACTCTTGTAGTATCGTGTTCATGACTCACATAGATCATTTGTGACACTGTTCAGCATGATTACTTATTTGGATGTACACTCAGACACCTTCATTCATGCAGTTCGTTGACTGTTTGCTTAGATTAGTGGGCAAAGTTATATGTGTTAGTATTGCATGGTAGCAACATTTTGCTGCCACTATTTAATGGCTTAGACATCCATTGAGGAAGCATTATTCTGTCCAACACAGCATTATGGTGTATGGTTTCTTTTTTCATCAGATATTACCCTCAGGAAGGGCAGAGTATGGTGCAAACCAGGCCACTGTGCATAGTTAGCAGGCTACATTATTTCAGGACAGTTGTATTGACAAGCTATTTAATTTGACAGGAGGCAAATTTCAGTGATCTACTGCACGGTTGATGTGTCACATTACACAGAGACAAAGTGGTTGGGGAAGTGTGATTTATTGAAAAGTGCTGTAGTGCTATATGTACATTGTCCATGATTGTGAGTCCATTATAGTGACATCTTCCATTGTGATCCTACACAAGTGCTAAAGGAAAATACATTTGACATGCTGGGGTGATGTGTCAGACAGTGCAGAGGGACAGAATTTGCCAATGAGTATGTGAGAGACATGCACTGGGCAGGCTGACAAGATATACAGTGGTTTACAGAACAGTCATTGAGTACAGTTGTTGCAAGACTGGCATGTTACAAAGCGCTGGACCTTGGTAATAGGTGGCCATGTGGCAGGGACTAGTGCTTCCGGGTACTTTTACGTGTGAAGGTGATCTGTTCCATGTCTTCTTCTTCTGATGTGTGTGTTGCCTCCTCTGTCCTTGGTGGTGGTGGTTGTGAAGGGGCAACACACACCTCAGTGTTTGAAGACGTGGAGTCAGACATCCCGGTCGCTGCTACCTGTGAAGGCCTTAAGGGCAGTACTGCTGCAAGGAGGATCTGCTGGTTCTTAAGAATAGCAGCCACACCACGATGGTAGGCAGCCAGGTCGGCCCTGAGGGGGTCATGATTGCATTTGTACATGCAGTGGAACCTAATTCCGAAAGAGCAGTGTGGCGGCAATTCACCGAACAGTAATCAGTCACTTCGCCACCCCCTATTACCTTCTAGTGCCTAATATTCCCACCGAACAGCAACGTTTTTGCCCATAGCAATATCACTTACAAGAAAAACCTACAGTGTACAATGTCAAATGGCTAACAGTAGCTCTTACCCCCCGCTCTAGTCCCCACTCCCTTATCTAGTACCCCCTCCTTTCTTTTTTAAGAGTTTCAAGAAGTTAGTTGCCTCATGAACATTCTGGAAAACTTTCACCTGGCCTTTATGTAAAACTTTAAGATTAGCAAGTTGCACAATGCCAGCCGGCGCCCCTAGTCTTTTGAAACTGTCTATTAGACCAACGACCTCACGGCGCCGATGTGCAGCCGCAACTGACATATCTGAAAAAATGCGAAAAGTAAATTGGCCATCCGTCTTAAACTCCCTCTCTTTCCTAGCTTGAGAGAGAATTTTCTCCTTAATTCGAAAATCTCCAAAGTTAACCAGAATAGTGCGTGGATATTTAGAGTTAACAGGGCGGGTGAAGGGTTCCCTATGAGCCTTCATGATAGTGAGATTCCCTCCCGTTTTCTCCCTATCCGGGAGGATGACTTTATAGATGAGTTCTGAGGCAATGATAGCCACCGATGAGGCTGCTTCAATCTCCTCTGGGACCCCTACAAATCTGAGATTGGAATGCAGGGACCTGTTCTCTGCTTCATCCAGTTTTAACTGGAGGTCTTCCAGTTCAGATTGGATCAGAGACATTGTTGATTCTTATCGATTCTCTGCATCTTCTAGGTCGGAGACCCTCTGTTCCACCTGTGAGACTCGAGAGGAGAGAAGAATTAAATGAGTGTTCAATTGAGTTAACTGGTCTTTTGTCTCTCTACGAGCCTCTTCCTGGGAGAGTTTTAATGCTTGAAGTTCCACCAGAATCTGTCCCATCAACTCCTCCACCGCTGACGAACTCTTTGTCCCGCTTATTAAGTAAGCTGAATTCAGGAGGTTGGAAAAAGAGCCAGGGGGTGGCCCCGTATTTGTATTGGAATTGACTCCAGATGAATCGGGAACTTCTACACATGGTCCTTCCATCCCAGAAATTAGAACCAAAGCAAATGATTTGCCACTGTTTGACATAATTGCTTCGCTTGAGAGAATTCTCCTCTCCATCCCTCCTTTTTTTGCACCCCTCATACTTGATATAAGTGCATTTTAAGGTTGCTATTAGAGTTTGAAAACAAGGGATATGCAGGTTTCGCTGATTGTTTCACATTCGCATTAGGCTGGGGGGAATTGGAAGACAGTCCGGGGAGAGTGCCTGGTGTTGCTGAGTTGGGTGACACTGAGGGGGATTCAATGACTGCGCCTACCGGGAAGGTAGAGGAAGATCGCGAGTGTAGCTGAAGAGATGGCTCCTTAGATCATAATGAACACTCGGCAGGCAGTTCCACGAGCTCCATGATATTGAGCTCGGACATGGAAATGGGGCCTTAGGTGGATAATAAAAGATCCTGAGTCTGACGGATTACCTTGAGAGGGCTAACGAGTCCTGTTGACTGGAGCTTTGCCTGAGCCTTCCCAAAGCTGGGGTCAGTGTCTTAGATTTAGATCCTTTCGGAAATGTGCCCATTGCCCGAGATTTAGACCCTGTATCTCGTGTCATGTGTTTCATCGTAGTGAGGAGAAGGAACAAAAATAGAATGCCAAAAAGAGATGGTCTTGATTTGTAGAGATACCAGTAGAGTGAAATGAGTCAAGGGGGAGTCAGAGGAGGTACTGCCACATCCACTTGGGTAGGGACCACTTCCGTTGCTCCCCAATGGTGTGCTAGAGATATGACTGACTAGAACACAATCCAAAAACTGATAAGCCCTCAGAAATCCTGTGCGCTGTTGCAGTTTTTAGCTACAGTTTTTGGGTCTTAAAGCAATACGAATCAAGAGTCAATAAGTCCCTTCCAACATGCCTACCATGTAAAAAAAAAAAATGGGCTCCACTCCAAACCCTCCTTCCTTTGGCACTTATCTGGACATCTGGAGGCTGCACACTCCCTCCTTCGATAGCCGTGGGGGGGGAGGAGTTCTCCACATTCCTCCAAATAGCTGTAGAAAAGCGAAGGAACATGAGCTGGTATTCAGCACCACTGTGGCACCTCTCCCGGAAGCGGCACGCGTTATGCAACCCAGCGCACCTGCAGGTTCGAAATTATCCTCTCCCCAACCTCCCGCCGGTAGCTGTATCGAGGGCGGGAGAGGGGGCAGCTGTATCTCAAGCGCTGCATGCGTCGTGTCAGGTGTAACGAGCGGTGTTGCAAGGCTTGCCGCTCTGTGCTGTGCTTTGTCCAGTGGCCGTAGAGCCATAGAGCCGCTATCCTTTGATGGAGGCAAGGCGAGTTTCGGCGAGCGTCCTGCCGCCATAAGCTGCTCTCAAGGTCTCTCTCAGGTGCGGAGCATGACGGGAGCTCCCGCGCCCTCCTCTGTCATTTAAAAAAAAAAACTTTTTACTCTAACCTTCCTAATGTCATTCATTGGTGCAAAACCCCCTTCTTCCATACCGCCAGCCCCACCCGGCTAATGTAATTTTTTTTTACACTAGACTACCCTTTCCACCAGCTTGCACCATTCCATAAATATGGTGCACAGCTGGTGCTCAGAAATGGTGCAAGACGGTGCTAAACTTTTTGGTGCAAAACTGCATTAGTGCAGTTTTGCACCAAAAAGTAGAAATCAGGGCCGTAGTGCTTAAAATAAATAAACAAAACAAATCAGTCCCTTTATGTGACTCAGTGTTCAGATTCCCAAGTTGCCCTGGAAGTATGACTGAGGGCTCATTTAATACTTGAATACCAATTAAGGCTCCAGGAGGCCAGATACATTATCTTGAATGTCCCTCTTCATCACTCGGTGTGCATGGATTACAAGAATGGGTAATCCACTCCACTGTAACGATACTGCAGTGCAGTGGAGCCTCAGTTGGTCTGCAATAGCTGGCGTCTGAGTGAGCGTGTAGAGCCGCTCCCTCAGGAACTGGAGTGCGGATGCTTCCATTGTTCTTAGTTTACCGCATGTTCATGAGGCACCTAGGCACTAAATCATTTGTAGATGACCTGATTCTGGGTCACAGTTTGGTAAGTAACAGAGCAGGTACCTTGCTGCGATCGCTTGAAAGTCATCTTCTGAGCCATGCTTTGTCCCTCTCTGTGGGTGCCCCTACCCCTCTTGGGTCCCTCTGCCACCAGGCCAGTGGGTGGGATGGGGTGTGAGCCTGTGGGAGGCTGCTTGCACCACATGCAGTATGGCATAAGGACTCCCCCTTCTGCCCTGTGCCGCCGGATGAAGGAATGAGAGTGTGTCCCCACGCAGGTCAGCGAGATTACCAGATGGCTGGAGCAGGTACAATAGGAGCTACGTGGAGGCAAGAAGCCAGTCGATAGGTCAAGGAAGAAACTTCTTGAGTGCTGGTCTCGTTGTCAGCTGCTTCCCAGGCACTCAAGTTACCAGGTCACGCCCAGCCACTTGGTCACCAGGCTGGGTGACTAGATGATCTGCCAGTGGCTGGCTGACCAGATGACTGGTTGGTGGCTGGCCTAACAGATGTCCTGCAGGCCAGCCAGAGCAGCTAACTCTAACTTGTGTCTCCCCCAGGGTTCTGTAAGATCCTGCTTTGTGGGGGCGTTATAGCAATGGAAAAATGGCTTTCTATGCAGGCCCTAGGGGAGAGGTGGTTTTCTGGGGCTTACCCCTCGTTTGCTGTCCAGGGTCGGTCACCAGGAAGCTGGAAGGCATCAACTCTCTTCATCCTTAGCAGATGGACTGGGGGTGACCGGCTCTACCCAGGGCATGGCGGCTGAAGACTGCAGAGAATCCTCATGCCCTTCCGTGGTATAGATCGGACACAAATCCAATGTGAAGGCCCAGAACAATATCAGGGCAGGGTGGCATCGGTTTAGTGAGGGGTCTGGGGCTCCTGCAGGCTGAAAAGCTCTCATAATCCGCATTGAGAGGAGGGTAAAGCCACGACTTTGTCCAGGAATGCTAGGGCTACAGGCACCACGTAGGGTCACCTCCTCTACCTGGACAAGGGTTGCGTCAGACTAGAGAGTCTGGAGCTCCTATGTGCTGCATAGCCCCCGGAATCCCCCCATTAGAGATTCAGGCCCCTTAGGACAGTGGTGCCAGCCAGAGGGCAAGTTGGAGCCCTACACAAAATGGTTAGCAAGTTTGAAAGATGTGCACCAGTTTAACTGTCAGCTGCATGTGGGCAAAAAAATTCACCAGTGACGATTCATTCTTCAGGCAGAGCAAGCCAATGGACGAGTATGGGTGTGCCAATTCAGTGAACCTCTTGTTTTAAGGAGCAGGGTCGCTAAACAAACTAAATGTCAGCATTTAGGTACTGGGAACAAAATAATGCCCAGGTGACCTGTTCAAACGACTGTTTAAAACCACATCATTTTATTAAAATAAACCAAGTTTATGGGGGTTGAGACTCCCAAGGGGCACACAGCAACAAGCAACATAAAATGACTCAGGCATTAATATGTGACAGGAATTACAGAAATATAAGTTCGCAAATACTCAAAATTTGACACACCTTCTCCTATAACAGATTTAGACCCTCATTATGATACTGGTGGTAAAAAACGCCCACCGCCGTGGCGACGGATGCCAAAAGACCATCGCTGCTGCTACCAGCCACCCACCCTAATATGACACAGATGGATTTCCACCAGAAGGATGGCGGAAATCCGGCTGTGGCCATGCCGCGGATAGTGGTAAAGTGGCGCTGCTGCCAGCAGCAGCGCCACGCCATTAGACCGCCACCAGCCGTATTATGAGAAATAATACAGGCTGGCGGTGTTCTTCTGGCGGGTGCTGCTGCTAGCTGTTTGAAAGTGTGTGCAGGTGTGTGTGTGAGTGGAAGTATGCATGCTTGGATGGTTGTGGGAATGTGTGTGTGTGTGTGGTGTGTGTGAAGGGGATTGTGAATGTGGTGGGGTGGGGGGCATTGGAGAGGTGGGGGTAGGGGGGTAACTGGAGAGGGAGAGGGGGAGACCCCTATCAGTGGCAAGGAAGGAATTCCCTGTCACTGATAGTGCCTACCGCCATGGTTTTCGTGGCGGTAAGGAAGCCATGAAAACCATGGCGGTTGGCGGGGTCATAATCCCGCGGGTGGAACAGTGACGGCCGACGGGCTGGAGATAGATATCTCCAGCCTGGTGGCTGTCACTGCCATGGTGGTCGGAGTGCTACATTGGCGGGTTGGCTTCAGACAACCTGCCAATGTCATAATATGGTGGTACGTACCACCAGCCTGTTGGCGGTACTTACTGGCATATTTCCACCGACCGCCGGGGTCATAAAGACCCACTTAATGATGTTTTGATCCTTATGTAATTATTGGATCATCATCAGGACATTATAAATCATGCCTGGACTGTGGTACACAATGGTTACAAAAGGTCAGCTAAAACGAAGAGAAGGGTGGGAGAGAAAACAAAAAGCAAAAGAAAGACAAAGCATGAATGCCCAAATGAAAAATATATGAAAAGACAACCATGCACAAAGAGCCTGTACGTGAAACGTCTACTGGTCTACAAGTGAAGAAGTGGGGGTGCATGCCTCTATTGTCAGAAAACAGTATTAAAGTGCCTAGAGCCTATATGTCAATCATACAGTGGTGCAGCCAGCCAGAACGACACTCGCAATGATTCCTCACCTACCCAAGGAGACAAAATCTGCATCAGCACCACAAACAGCTAGAGCAATTCTAACCGAGGGCGAGAAGCTAATCATGGATCTAAAATAGGAAATCAGAACAATGAGACAAGGTAAGCAAGTGACCACTTAAAATTACACATGTACTTTATTTACTTCAGGGACTGAGCCTCTTATCAATCCCACAGGGAAGGAAGAAAGTATAATTGAGCGCGTTACAATGAAGACAGTCTGTGCTAGGAGAAGGTAAAAATTAAACACCGTCCTTCAAGGTTCAAGGCCGAAATTAAGGAAGGCAGGGCAGCTGTAGCCCATATGTGCAACGTGAAATTCCTCGCCAGAAGGTGTGGCACAATTGGGTGAAGACTGCCGTAACGCTCAAGGGAATGCTGGCCGATGAATCGCGGAGATGAGCTCCAGGTGGGCGCAGACGAGTGCGGGCCAAAACAAGAGGTGAGCTCATTGTCAACCCAGTGCTTAATTTGAGCTGGTGGTTTCCGGTGCGGGCCACCCGCACATATTTTTGAGGACCAGCACTTAGTTTTCTGCATCAGGCAATTACTGCGAGCAAAAGACACAGATAGGAAAGATGGAAGAGAAAAACGGGAAAGCGTCACAAAGGGAGAATGTAGAAAATAGAAGGAGTAGGGGATGGCTGTAAATGGATTAAAGAGGCCCAAAATGGCTTCGGGATTATGCAGCCTCAGTGTTCAGTGCTCGCACATTTATTTGCAGCAGCTGCGTGTTTCAAAGGAGAGTTTTGGGCACCGGCACATTTTTATTTACAAATTAAGCACTCTATCAACCTAGGCGGGGCAAACAAGTATTGAAAGGTGAATAGGGGTTGCCTGTCCAAAGGGGCTCTGAGGAAAGGAAGAAAATAAGATTTTACAGTGGTGCTGTGACAGTGGGGTGAACTAGTCGCGTTTGGGAACGAACGTGGATTAAATCAGTGAACTGGCCGGAGCCATTGAGAAAGGACAAGCAAGTTGCATTCAGTGGAGTAATTGTGCAAAGGAACATAGCGGGCATCTCTGAATATTCAAAACATAGACGAGTAGTCAAGAGTGCTTCACTAGGACAGTACCACGCTCCTTTCATGGAACTTTTAACTAATTTTCGTGAGTGCCCTCTGGACAGTAGTTTACATGACAATGTCTCTATTTCTCTGAAGAAAGCTTGCTTGAGAAAACAATTTCTTCTTAACTAAGAATTGCGAATACGGGAGAGCGTTAGGTAGTCCCCTAGGGTGGTGAATGGAATCATCCAGTAATGTGTTCCTCTCTGTTGGTTTGCGGTAAAGTGAGGTGTACAGTTCCCCATCATGTGTTCTGATCATGAAAACCAGAAAGGAGCTTTCACACCTTCTATTTTCTGGCGATTGTATTTTCTAATAATTCTTCTTACCAGATGGCCAGGGCACTGGACCAATTATTACCCCGTCTCTTTTACTGCATTGACTATAATGTGATCGTGATATACTTTCAGTATTTTTATTCAATTGCTCTGTCATAAATTGAGCTATGTAAGTTATTAACTGGTGTTTATTATGTTTATAATGATTCGTTTTACTACTCGTCTCTGTTTTGACAATAGCTTCCCCTGGTTTCTAGATGTCCATGGGTTTCTCTTGAATTCCTAAAACAACTCAGTGAGCCTGATCATTAGCCCAGCCTTCCTAATATGAACTACTCCCACGCCAAACCTTAAGCCAATGACGAAATTGAACCCCCATATTTGTGTCTCCATGTGCCTTTGCCCCACAAATTATCTGATTTTGCAAATTCTTACAATGTCTGTTAAACAATAGAAATTAAGAAATATTGTTAAATCTTGATTTTTCTAAACAGGTTATCGAGCTCATAACCTCTTTTCACCCCATTTTCCCTGGACTCTGCGAATCTGTCTTTCTTATGTGCCGTTTAATTTTTTTTTTGCCTCTTCCGAAGTAATTGCTTCTGGCGAGAAAAATCTCAACAAGGGTTTTTTCTGCGACTTTGCATTAAGTGCACATTTGTTCTCGTATTGGGGAATACCACAATGCAGAGGAATTTAATGATCTGCGAAGAGAGGGAGAGTGCAGCAGAATACATAAAGCCATGTTCCTGTTTTTTTGCTCTGCTTGGCTGTACTTTTGCTCTG
The DNA here is from genome assembly GCF_031143425.1 of Pleurodeles waltl. Classification (NCBI taxonomy): domain Eukaryota; kingdom Metazoa; phylum Chordata; class Amphibia; order Caudata; family Salamandridae; genus Pleurodeles; species Pleurodeles waltl. The sequence goes on along the minus strand of NC_090440.1, from coordinate 1,187,151,676 downwards.
ACGCCAGTGAGCAAGCAAACTGCTGCATTGTATGAAATGCAGATAATGCACACGCACGCGCCTTCTCTTAAAGCTGCAATGAGTATTATATTAAACTCAGGCTTTTGTAATAGCATTAGAGAAAACCAATAAAAACTCTGCCATAAACCATATTCTCGCAAAATTCTTATTCACTCTGACTTTCTTCTTGATCCTTAAATAGCGTCATAGATACTGGTCTAAACACCTGTGATGTCTTTAGGAGAAAGGCGATTCCCTTTGCTGTCTACTGCAGCAAAGTTGGAACCTGTGTAGTCTTGAAATCTAACATATGTATGTATGTATGTATGTATGTATGTAAATTTGTATGAATGGCTGTCTGACTGTATGTATGTTTGTAAGTATAGTGATCCTCAACTCCCCCCTCAAATACAGCAGGGCTGGAACGGTCCTGATGTTGTTCCAGATCATAGGTTAATAAATGCAAAAGGTCTGTTGCCTGGTTTATTTTTGTACCCTTCTTTGAATCCAATCTTATGTTGTACTGGCTGCGAGTGTACCAGTAGGTGAACATGATGGTGAACTTGTAAGCAAGATAGGCGGAGGTGCAGTCAGGATGGCCTTTCAAATAGTGCTCCTGGTTTTGAAGATGGCAGGGCAGGGAAAATAAGCCAGTGAAGTTCTATCAGGATGGGGGTGATGTGATCATATATATTTAGGTCCAGAGTGAGTGATGCTGCGCTGTCTAGGCTGTTCTTTATTTTGGCCATTGTGGAGTCTAAGAGGCCATCGAGGCAGATGTTTCCATCACACAGGTTCAAAAGAAGTTGCTTTTTGGGAGAATCAGTTTCACTTTCTTCAATAGAAAGAACTGAAATCAAGTTGTCTACATGTTCTTGGCAATGTGTACCTTGGAGGTGAGCTTGCTAGCCAAGGTTCAAGTGTTTTGACATTCTGTGAAAGGTGGGGCTCAAGGCCATTAAGGTTTATGCCATTGAGCCAGGTTGGTACTATTTCATGCTTGCTGCTCTTGGCAAAGAAAGGGAATGCAGTGTTGTATTCCTTAAAGCAGGTGCTGGACATTCAGGCCTGGTGCAGGCAGTGTGTGATGCAGTGGATATGTAGAGTGGAGGATAATTTCAAGTCCAGTTTTATATTATCAGCTTGTTGTTATATTGTTCTCCTGATATTAGTGAATAGAGCCCAAAAGAGTTCCATGTAGAGGTTAAAACGTGTGGGGAACAGTATGCAACTGTGGGGATCTTTGTAGGTGATAAGGATCTTTTACAGCCTGGAGCTGCCCATGAGAAGGAACTGATGTCAGTTGGAATGGCAAGAGGAGAACCGTGGAAGGACATTGTCAGTGAATAACTTCAGGGTGTGGGTTAATACGAGATGGTCAATGGAGTCAAAAGCAACTGAGAGTCCCAGCAATATCAGACACAGGGGTCAAAATGGTCTGTGCACATGAGGACATCACCAGTTTATTTCATTTATGCTATTGTATATGGTATGAACTTGACCAGAAGGGAGCAGAGTGCTTTACATAGGCTAGAGGTTAGACCAGAAGATATACACTGAAGAAATAAAACTGAGCTGCATAAAAGAGTACATCCTTGAGTTAGGTAAAGAGGTATTTCGGAATAGTATGGGATATTAGGTCCTTTTTCAAGATATGAAATAAGGAATTAGCCTGAATTTCCACAGACTAAAGTTCCATTTTCTGAGTGTGCTTCCAGAGAAATATATCATGTAATTATTTTTTGATTCATAAATCTCAGTAGATCTAGAAAGACCGAGTTAACACTGTGTTTTGATCAACATCCTCCCAAAAGGGTGTTTTTCGGCTTAGTAATTTAGGGTACTGCAATAAAAGGCCCTGGGAGTAATGCATGCAATTTTGAAGCTACGTCTGGGTTTGATGGGAAGGCAACTGAGGGAAATGAGAACTGGAGTGATGTTATTGTAGTGCTTGTTCTGGAGAGAATTCATGCAGTGCCAGTGCCATTACCAACTGGCTTTAAAAAGGCCAAGTGCACTTTATGGATTCCAATCAGAAAGGCATTTCTGTACTCAGGTCTGAAAATTACTAACGGTTGTATTGTATGTTTAAAGTCTGACTCTGGGATTGAGGATTTGATGTTCTTAAGTTGCCTAAGTTGATGTTGTTCACTCTGTATTGTGGCATTTATGTGCACTTGAAGATTCAATTTATTTTCTAGGGTGATCCCTAAAGATTTGGAATAATCCATGATTTGGGAATGCAGTTAGGAAAGCTAACCAATTTTGTACTGCAAGGCCCTTTGGGGAGGGCCGAGGAGCAGGAATTCCATCTTCAGTGGGTTCAGCTTCAGAGACCTATGATGTGTAACATAGCTGCCTCTGTGCTGCAACATGAATTGAAGCCAGATTGGCAGTCATGCAGGAGACAGGTGGTCTTGTTGTGGTCGTAGTGCTGAAAATAGACTTCTTTTTCATTTTTTTAGTGAATGAAGAACTAGTAATTGGCAAGATCATCAGAATCTAGTGTAGGTTTCTTTCTTTAGGGCTAAGAGGATCTGATCTGCCTTAAGAGCTTCTGAGAAGATGTCTTTAATGAGAGGGCCATTGACAATGATGAATAGGAGTGAGACCACTTCGATGAATATAGCTCTGATGCAAGAAAACTGTAAAATAACATCTTCATTCTAAGTGGCTGTGAGAGAGCTGGACATGTTGGCAAAGTCTGTCAGAGAGAGGGATAAGAAGAATGGCATTTGTGGGATGCTATGGGAAGGGCTGCTTTTAAGAGGATATTTTGTCAGCTCTTCTGTACTTTTCACAGAGGAAAAAATTGACAGGATTGCATTTGTCTGTGGAATGTGGGATAGGAGGGTCAAGGAGGGGTTAATTCAGTGTTCAATTATCTGAAAGTGTTTTCTCCTTCTTTTGGCAGCTCCATTCATGGTACTGGTTCAGGCTTAGCTATGGCTTGCGTGTTAGGTGTCTACATGTTGTGCAAAGGTATTTCAGCAGTATGCGTCACCCGGATATCTGTTTTTTTAATTTTATTTTCTGTCTACAGATGGAGCAATTGTTGTCAGCAAGGTCATTTGAGAACTAGAGCACTGAGGGTTGTGGCTTTCAATTGCATGTTCTATTTAGAGCATGGATCTTTGCATGTTTTTAAAGAAAAGTGTTTAGAAGGATGTTGACATTGGAGGTGGAGTAGGCAGGGCGAGTGATGAATTCACGATCCAAGTTGGGTGAAAAATCTTTGTAGGATCTGAAGATTTTTGGTTGCATGCTGAGCAAGGAGTTAGGAATGGTAAGCTGGCTGGTCTACTTCAAAAGTGTGGGTACTTTGCAATGGATTCTTGATGATGTTGAGAAGACCCCCCGGGTAGGATACCAGTAAAAATTCTCCAGTACTCCTGATAGAAGCTTCTCTCTTTCAAACTCAAGGGTGAGTCTTAAGAAAAAGAAGTGTTATTAAAGACTAAGGGGCATATTTATACTCCGTTTGCGCTGATTGTGCGTCAAAAAATTTGACGCACAATCAGTGCAAAGTTGACCCGAATTTAAACTCTGACGCCCGAGCCCGCGGACGACAGAATTCCGCCGTGTGCGTCATTTCTTGAATGCGGCAACCCGCCCTGCGTTAATGATATGCAGGGTAGGCGTTCCCGTCCCAAAAATGACGCAAACGGCCGTGCGTCGTATTTATGCTTTCGGGCAAAAATGACGCACGGCCGGGAGGCAGAGCCAGAAAATGACACACAGCCCGATTTGCGTCAAAATTTAACGCCTGGGTTAGGGCAGGTGTTACAATGGGGCAAACACACCTGTATTTAATCAGAACACACAGAACAAACAGCAGAGCAGCAGAGCAGCAAAAGGGAGACATGGAGGTGATTCTTATCCAGCGTGCACGTAGACGCAGAGCCCAGCAGCAACAACAGCAGCTACCACAACACCAGCAGGGACCCCAAAGGCAGCGCAGAAGGCAGGAGAGGATATTCTGCCCAAGAACAACCCTTCAGGGCCTCAGGGAACACCACATCATACAGAGGTACCGGTTGAACTGGCAGGCCATTCAGCAGCTGCTGCGCAACATTGAACAGCAGTTGGCCCCCACTTTGGTGACACCCCACACCATACCAACAGAAACAAAGCTGCTTGCCGTACTTCACATGCTGGCAAGTGGCTCATTTCAAACAACTGGTGCCCTGGTTGCCGGAATATCACAGCCATCATTCTCTGCATTTCTGCCCAAAGTACTGGATGCCATCATTCGCCTGACACCCCGCCACATCTGCTTCCCTAACACACTGCAGAAGCAGCAGGAAACTAAACAGGGGTTCTACGCAATCAGTGGCTTCCCACACTTCCTTGGTGCAATCGACTGCACACATGTACGCCTTGTGCCACCTGCTGCAACTGAACACCTCTACCGCAACAGGAAGCACACACATTCAATCAACGTGCAGGCCATTGTCGATCACCAGGGATTGATCCCCAACATCGTGGCTAAATATCCTGGGAGTGTACATGACTCATTCATCTTCAGTCACTGCACCATCAACCAACACTTCCAGGATGGACAGTATGGCAATGGACTACTTGTTGGTAAGCACGAAAACCTACTTATATATACACTGCACAGCAACCCTCTAGGACACACAACACATACACCACAACAGCAACATGTCAACAGGAGCACACTGAGGTCGTGACATCACTAGCCATGTTTCTTAAGTCACCATTGAACCTGTCACACATCGGAATTTACTGTACAGCCTAATGTGAAGACATTAATGAGTGTGGTAGCCGAAATGTCACCTTGCAAATTGTAAGTGTCACAATGACCTTTACATTAAAACACTGCCTAAGTCTAAAGGTATGGGATGTCCAGGGTACTTTCATATGAACGTGCTAACAACACTTATAAATTAAACTCTACATTGAACTATCTACTCACCCCAAGTGAAGACACAAGGACACCTGTATCGCAAGTCACAATGTTAGGGAGGGCACACTACACTGAAAATCACAAAACATACTGATGACAAACTGTTAGCAGACAAACACGTGCTCAGCCAAGGTAAAAACACAGTGCAGATGGTATAGCCTACAAGTATAGGATGTCACATTAGTACACTAAATAGTCACAGACAACACAAGACAACTACTGCTATAGAAGGTCTTTTCAATAGTGCAAGCTACATCAACATGATCCCATTCTTATTTTCTTTCAGCTGATCAGGGGTATGGCATCCAGCCATGGCTAATGACACCATTTGGCAACCCGAGTACTGCTGCAGAGCGGGCATACAACGACGCCCATAAGAGGACATGCAGCATTGTCGAGCGGACCTTCGGCATCCTCAAGTCAAGGTTCCGCTGCCTCGACATCACTGGTGGTAGCCTACTACATTCCCCCGAGATGGTCTGTAGGATCATACTAACATGTGCAATATTGCACAACATTTGTGTCAAAAGGAACATTCCCCTCCTCGAACCAGACCCATACATGCCTGAAGACGAGGAATAGGAGGATGCTGCCCTGCAACAGGAGGGGGAACAACCAAACACGGCTGCTGGAATGCGTAGGCGCCAACACATTGTGAACAATTTCTTTTAATAATTATCACCATCACCACTTAATGAACTATTGTAAATAAACACTGATAACAAACACCACATCATGGTCTGGCCTATTCATTTCTGCACACCTTTAGCTTTAAATATCAGAAGAAGAATGTCGTCTCATGGAGCAATAATGATATAACAATCAGGACACAGAAAAACACACAACAAATGTAATGCCTATCATACAACGGTCACATACACACACAATGTAAATGACTGACATCCTGTACAGTTCACCTTTGAAGGGCAATAGCTGAGGACCACACATATTACACACATACATGTAGGAAACATGGTTCATCGCAGCAGATGGCACACAACCAAAACACCATCACTCAACTAGGGGAAAACAGGCCTCATACATCAGGCAGTTGACATGCTTATGCTTCAGGAACAGGAATGTATTACCAGACTCTTGGCAGCAGTAATTCCAACTACTTACAATCTTTGCAATGACTATCTATCACTAGAGTTACACATAAGCAGAACATACACCGCACAAGTGCCACACATATAACAAGCATCCAGCACATCACATCCCATCTACATGTCAGCCCTTTTCTAAAAACCTTACACACCCATGCGCCTGGTCACACCCCACCTGTCTGAAGAGGTCCCTGGAATGCTGATATGTGTACCCTGAGATTCCCTCATCTACATATACACACTCACAAGAGTCATCCAGTGTGCCACACCCTTTCCTATGCCTACCATTGTCATAGTACCATCTCACTGCATGGAACTCAGCTCATATAATACACTGGCTTGGAGTTTTGAAGGCCTGGTTTCACCTGTAGATAGATTCTCGTGTGAAAGGTACTGTAGGCCATTTTAAGCTAATCTCATCCGACAGGACTTGTGAGACACTGATGGAGGCCACACCAGTGATCCCCTCCATGCACACCACCCAAATTTACATGCCCCGTCCCTGCTGATGCCTCCTACAGCATAGATGTTGACATTTGGGCAATCACACCATTACGCATTGCTACTAATGTTGCTGTGTAACACTTTATGAGGGTTCATGTGTCACCTTCAAGACAACACAGGACATACACAGTGTGACATGTCAACAGTCTACTCCTCCCTCTGACCAGTCCTAGTCAGACCACTGATCATGTAATTTGTGAAAGAGCTGGCTCCTGATTGACCCAGCATCCTGTCAGCCTGACTGGCACCTGGCCGTGGGTCACCCTAAAGATACTCAATTTGCTTCCATGGGCCTGCTGCCAATGGTTTAGCATTACTGAATTTGGGAAAAGCCTGGATAAAGTTGCAAGTCAGGAACAGCAAAGCCCAGGGTGCTGGGGGCCTAAGTCCCCCTTTGCTGCACCACAAATATACATTTTTAATGCACATGTGAAGCACACAAATGCATAAGGCGCATGTGTGCCCTTCATGTCAATAGTGAAACACATTTTAGATACATCAACTCGTAATTAGGACATGGTTACCCCCAAAAAAGGTTTAGGCTACAATTGCATTACCTAATTGGCCTTAATGCAATTTGGAATAGCTTGATACATGTGCTCACAATTTTGCTAAGGAATACATCCAGGTATCTCTTTCATATTTAGAAATTTACAATCAGCAATTACCTACATATGTGCACAATTATGAATAATATCCATTCTGGCCAATCATTACTATTGCACTGTGAGTACCTTCTATACATCCTATAAGGGACATTTGCTATAGCTAACCTCAAAGTTTATCACTTAGCACCATTTGGTCATGCAAAATTACATTACTCAATTGGACAAAGGAAATACATATTTTTCATAATGCGTCATATTTTCACGCATACAGCTTGTGCGTCAATATTTTTGACGCACAGGAGTGCAAATAATGCAGAGTCAATTTTTTTTTTCATAAATAGAAATAATGTTTGGCTGCGGCTTAATTTTCACCTCTAGAACTGTAAATTATGCCGCAAACAAATAGTATTTACCAAATATGAAAAATATTTTGACTCTGCATTATCTGCACTCCTGTGCTTCAAAGAATATGACGCACAACCTGTATGCGTGAAAATATGACGCATAATGGAAAAAAACGGCAGCCATTTTATGCAGGATGTGATGTAATAGGATATCCTGTTTACAGAATCTGTACAGTGGGTGTACTTTCACTTTCACTTTGCAGTCTCTGATTATTCTAGACTGTGTGGCTGTGTGCAAAGTGTTGTCCTGTGTATTAGTGCTTTTGTGTCCAGTGTGCTATCTCACTTGTTGTTTTGTCATCATTGTCTTGTTGTAGAATACTGTCTGAGTCTGTGTTATAAAAATTTGTCAAGTCCAGTGTTGTATATATTGTCTGTGGGAGTCTGTTGTGGGTACTGTGATATAGGGGATAGTTGGGCTCTTCTATTTGTTAAGTTTTCTTTGTATTTCCCCACTCTAACTTTCCTCATTTCCCCCTTTTCTTTTTTTCTACTACTTTTTCAAAATTTTCAGTGCTTAAATGTCTGGTAGGCCACAGCTTTCCAGGATGGGTGAGGAGGAATTGGGGGGGTTTATATGGCTTGTTTGCCATTTCCTCCCACTTATGCTGGAGGCTGGGGGTAGGGTGATACAGGGGTATCACACGGAGGCCCGAAAAGTCCGGTGGGGGAAGGTGCGCCATCACTTGGTGCGTCTATATGGGAGCCAACGGAATGACCATCAATTGAAGCACCGCTGGGTTGACCTGATCTCCAGGGAGCAAGATCTACTGGTCCACCTGGGAATCAGGATTGGTGGCCATGTTGGTGAGTACAGATCATGTAAATGTGCACAATTTAAAGCTGTGTTGTGACATGTGATGATTGTCACCCAATCTGCCAGATAAGTGGCTGACTGTGTGTAATGCTAGGGAAACATGCAGGGTAATTGATGCACTATGTGAAGGATGACAAATGCTAACAGTCAGGCAGCTCATGTTTTCCACACATACAGGTTGCTTGTAGCAGAATGTAATGTAGTGCCACCTTTGTGTCAGACAAGCGACACGTTAATGACGCAATCTGGACTCTACAGGTCACAATAGCCAGTGAAGTATGGATGTAGTAACATCATACCTACATATGTTGACGCTATAGCTAGACTGACATTTGAAACCCTAAATGATGCTGAAAATGAGTGCTGCCTTCACGTCAATTGAAGTTAGCAATGTGGCCCACACATATGTCACATGTGTGTCTGGTTATTGTGTAGGGAAAATGTTCACGGAAGTGCCATGCCTTGTCGTGATAAATGTGCTCCTTCACATTTCATTGTTACATGCCAGATCTGAGCATGAACCATATTTGTAAAGGACTCAGGTGCCCTCAGCTAACATATTAGACAGGTATTTATTGTCACTTGTGCCAAAATCCGAATAGGGATGGCAGTCCAAAGGTATGGACTAGGGTACAAACATCTATGTTTGGTGCCAATCACCATTGTTTGGACACATCAATTTATGAAACTGTAACAACATGAGGTATTGCCAAAGTACCTGGCCCTCTGTACCATGTACCTATCTGTCACAAATGTGTCATGATCACATAGGCTGTTTGACAGGTCATGCAGTCCTCAAGTAACCAGCTTTTGGATGTCTCTCTTGGATGCACATGATGAGATGAATGCACACCTATATTGTTGCTGCATACTAATGGAGGTGCATCTTTGCCACCACATGACAGTCCGGGCCACTGCATGTGTGTAGAAGTGTGTGTAACTGTAGCAGGAGACCCATCCTATGTAAATGTTGCACATGAATAATTACATGCAGTATGAACATGTGTGAAAGTGTTTCATTACTCATGTCATATTATCACATTGTGTTTGTATATGAAATTGTTTGTCAGTGCACGGATTCTGAGTATATTCTTCCTTCCATGCTTTACAGGTGGACCTGCACCGTACACAATGGGAGAGGTGGCTCATTTTGAGGACCCCGACACCTACAATGAGTGTTGCATGTGTTGTATGTTTTGTGTTTGCTGGTGATGTGTGATGGACTACTGTGTGTTGAATACATTGCAAGGTTTGAAGCGCTGCCCAATCATTAGTCTTGTTCCATTAGTGGGATTTCAGTTATCACTTCATTTTGAGTTGACCTATGCTTATCCATTTGTCTGATTTTGGGTCTGTAGGCCATTCCTGTAGGGCCCGTTATGGGAAATGGGGTAAGTCATGTGGAATACACTAGTTAATGTAAGAGTTGCACTGGGACTCGTCTCGGACTGAGTCTGCATGTCAGACTGACATTCTCCCAGATAGCTTCTGCAAATGGCTTGTCTGAAATCTGCTGCTTCCCTAGTAACCGATGTACTGAGTACACTGTAGGTTGGATCTTCCGGGTGCATGTACTTCCACAAGTTGTACTAGAGTGTGTGTGGGACTAGAGTGCAACGGCCTAGGTGTGCATGCTATTCATGATCATGGGTGTTCTTGCTCCTCTGTGTCTGTAGAAAAATATGCCTCACTGTAAGTATGTGATGTTGGCCTAGGTCAGTCCATTTCAACATGTGTGGACCTTGGATAGGACAAGGTTTAGCTGACTCCAATTTGTTGTTAGCCCTTACTGGTGGTGTGTGTGTGGAGGCAAAAACATGTAGAGGTTTCTATCCACTCCTGGGTGTGCATCTATTTTGGGATTGTTGGTTGTTCTTCCCACCCCCCCTCAAAGACAGGCATGTGTTTGGGAATAGGGTACCTAGGACTGAAGCAACCAGTATGTTACACATATTTGTGACCATTTGAAACTTTGTTTTGAACCTAGTGTACACACTCGGTTATGGCACATGAGTTCTATACTAGCAAATCCCATTACAAATTGCAGATCTTGAGGTTTGTGATTGTTATCACATACACTGACATACGTAGTCCAGGCAATAGGCGGAGGAGGTGCAGCATGATTGTTGGCTGCAATTGTAATTTTTTTTATGACAAGTTATTGGCAGTTGTTACCCATCATGTAGATTATTGTATATGCTATGTGTGAGATGACCTTTGTATGCAGGCTTCCCATGTACTTCCTCAGAGACTTTCAATGATCTATATGGTGATATGAGCTGTTACAAGTACAGTAAATGGTTTGTCAGATTGACCTCTTGTGCTATTCCACACAATGCAGTTCCTATGGTAAATAGTTGCCCTTTGTCTTCACAGCTGCAAACATGAGTGCCGCACAGAGGCATGAATTTGAGAGGCGGGCCATGAGGTACCGACACATCCTGCAGGTGCAGTCGGGGTTCCGACGGATGGCCCGTAAATACCAGTCGGATCGGGCCTCCGGAGCATGGTGGGCTTCACCACAGGGTGGCCCAACGTTGCCCACTACAGCCACCACCACCACAACCACTGGTTCTCCCCAAGTGGCCCCAGCCACAGCGGGGACAGTTGTCCCTGCCTCTGCAGCACAACCAGGACCCAGCATTATGACAGCTGCAGGACAGTCCAGTGGGCTAGGCTCAACACCCACACAGAGCACCTCTGCCGGGACCCAGACAGCAGCAGCACCTCCAATTGACCCTGCGGCATTCCAGGCTTTGGAACGCAAAATGGACAAATTTATGAGGAAGGTGGACAAGCTGAGGCAGGATGTGGCTTACATCAAGAAGCGGGTCAGGTCTATCAGGCGGACCCTCCGGAGGGCCAACCTCTAGGACTGATATGGTCAATGTACATAATTCCCTCCCCTCCCTCCTCTTTCCTTCTTGTCATGATTAGTGGGCTTGGGGGATTAGTGTTAGGTTAGTATAGGTTGTTAGCTTAGTTAGTGTTAGGGAGGAGGGTGGGGGGTCCTGATTCTTTCTACTTTTCATTATTAAGTGTGTGGGTGGGTGGGTGGGGGTCAATGTTGGGGTTCCTGTGTGTTTAAAAAATAAAGAAAAAAATAATAATAATAAAATTCAAAAAAACTTACAAAAAAATATGATTGTTTAGGATAGTATAGTATGTGTGTAGGTTAGTATGTGTTGTCCTGCATGTGTCCTGTCTCATAATGGTGGGTGGGGGGTTGATGTTTAGATCGATTCGTTATATGTGTAGAGTAAGTTTAGCTTAGGTTAGTTAGGGACAGTTGTGGGTAAGGAGTAGTCAGGTTAGATTAGTGTAAGTATGACTTTTCCCTTAGTTGCCTCTGGTGTGATTACTTATGAATAAATATATAGTTAACCCTTTGCATTATGTGTTAACTGCTACTTGATCATGGCCTTGCCATCAGTGTAGGTGATTGTTGTTCTATGACATTTGTGTCCTATGCTACAAACCAAAAAAGACTGAGCTTTAAAATGGCAGCTACCCCTGTGCTACCTTGGTAAGTATCCACCATTTGATAGAACCACCAATTGGAGTTTACATGGATCACAAAGGATTTGTGTCGATGAGTATGTTTTCTACGTCACAAAGTGTGCTTCAAGACTTGGTATTGTGGGGAAATTTTTAGGTCGGACTGCAGTGTGATGTTCAGGGACATCTTTGAAGATGAGGTTTTGTTAACACTCTTGTCTTCTTGTCTTCATAACTGACATAGATCATTTGTGCAAACATTCAGCATGATTACCTATTTGGATGTATACTCAGAAAGGTTGATTGATGCTGTGTTTAGTTGTGTTTGCTTAGATTAGACTGCATAATTCAATGGGTTAGTATTGCATGGTGACAAAATTTATCAGCCAACATTAGTTGACTTTGATTTCTCTTGATGAAGCATTATTCTGTCCAACACAGCATGATTGTGTGTGGTTTCTCCCTTCATCAGTTATTCTCCTCAGGATGGGCAGGCTATGATGCAGTCCTGGCCACTGCACAGATGTATCTGACTACATGATGTCAGGACAGTTGTATTGACAAGCTACATGCTTGTCACACAGGCACATTTGTGTTATCTACTGCACAGTTGATGTGTCAAATTACACAGAGACATATTTGGTGTGCAAGTGCTATTTATTGATAGGTGCTGTAGTGCAATATGTACATTGTCCATGTTTGCTGAGTCCGTTCTAGTTCAATCTTACATGGTGATCCTACAGAAGGGGTGTGGATAATGCTCCTGACATGCTGGGGTGATGTTATAGACAGTGCAGAGGGACAGGGTTTGCCAATTAGTAGGAGAGAGACATGCACAGGCAATGCTGACAAGTTGTACAGTGGTTAGCAGAACAGTCATTGAGTATAGTTGTAGTGAGAATGGCATTTGACAAAACGTAGGACTTTGGTCAAAGTAGGCCATGGTGCAGGGACTAGTGCTTCCGGGTACTCTTCCTTGTGAATGTGATCTGTTCCATGTCTTCTTCTTCTGATGTGTGTGTTGCCTGCTTCGTCCTTGTTGTTGTTGGTTGTGAAGGGGCAACACACACCTCAGTGTTAGCAGACGTGGAGTCAGACATCCCGGTGGCTGCTCCCTGTGAAGGTCTTAAGGGCAGTACTGCAGCAAGGAGGGTCTGCTGGTTTTTGAGAATAGCAGCCACATCACGATGGTAGGCAGCCAGGTCGGCCCTGAGGGAGTCATGATTGCATTTGTGCATGCAGTGGAAAGTTTGGGGTGCGAGGTGTTGTGGCAACTCCCTTACTGCAGTGGTGAATTCCTTGACAGTTTCTTGTAGTCCTTGCAGTATGGATGTTAGGGCTTGCATAGCTGCTGCCTGATCTGCAGATGACATCATGCACGAGCGCACCCCCTCAAGGCTGGCTGCCATAGTTTGCATCCCCACCCGCACCTCCTTGGCCAGCTCCCGCTGTACTCCAACCACAGTTCTTTCAAAGCTGGTGCCAGTGTCGTCAGAGTCCTCAGCTGTATAGGAGCTGGCAGGTCTTGCAATTGGGGTGGTGGGTGGTTCTTCTGTGATGGCTGCTTGTTCTGTGCTCCTCTTTGTGACTGAAGGTGGGGTCTGGAGGGTTTCTCGGACCTTTTGGATGGTCTCCTGGGGAATGTTTATGGGCTCGTCATCCATGTCATCAGGGAAATATGGGACAGGCATATCAGCAGGAGATCCATCTTCCTCTGCAATGAAACAGGGTACAATTAGTGTGTCTGTGTTGTGACAATTTTGACGTAACGTGCCTGCCTTTTGATGAATTCACTTTGTGATCTTGTTTGGTATTGGTATCTGCTGTTCTTCAGATGGCCATTGTTCTAGGCCTATGGCCCACCTGTGTGTCACATGTATGATATTGAGTTATCAGACTTGTCTGCCTAATCGCCTCTAGGTGTTGCTTTATACCAAATAGAGAATAGCCACCTTTTTGTCCTACTCGACCCTCTGTGTATATCCATTCTCATTGTGAGACCTTTCACTGGCTGTGGGTGTTCTGATGGTCCTGGCAGCACAATTGCCTCTCAGGACCTGCCCCAATCCCTGATTGTTCACATTGACTTAAATTTAATTGACATGTAGCATATCCTATGCATGACAATGTTATGATGTGATATGGATGTTGATATTGTTAATGTGTCCTGCTGATGTTGGGTAATGTGTGTTACATTGGATTGCCCTGATTATCGTATCAGTGTCCTATTGCCCCCTCTGACTGTGCAGGTGTATTTCAGTGGCCAGTTCCATGTGTCCCCTCCTCATTGCTGTTGTCTGAGCAGTATGACTTTTGTGATGTTGCCTTGTTTGCCAGGCACAGGATGGACCCTGACATATGCAGCATGGGTGTGTCCTTAGTGCTGTGTCGCTCCTATTGTTGTTTACATTGGCTGATGTTTGTGACACCTATGGGCATTGACATTTGAGTGTACTGGGGCCTTTGTCTTGTTTCAGGAGATTGTTGCAGCTGTCATCCTCACCCCCTAATTTAGGTATGTATGTTCCATGGGGAGGTTACTGCCATTGGCTACTTGAGCTGCACACAGATCAGAGGTGGTAGTGTCAACTGTTGTGGCAGTTACATTGCAGTTGTCGTTTTGGCTAGAGGATTGCTGATACGGCCCTAGTTAATGTAGGAGATATGTTGGCTGACGAGTGCCAGGATGTAAGTTTGACGTAGTGGCCTTCCCTCCTGTCAAGGCTTTCCCTTTGCTCCATTGTTGGCATGACAGCATGCCCCCAAAGGACTGTTGTTGGTGTAGTGTAATGTTGCGCCCCAGCTTCTGTTTGTGCAGGCCATGCCCCCCTGCAGTACCCCTTTACCCATGCCACTCCATGTATATGATGACTTACATGCAATGTGTAGTAGGTATTTCCCCCCCCTGCTTACAGTCAACATTATTGTATTTTCATTCCCCATGCGACTTACCCTGCATGTGCGTTGTCTCGTGGTAGTCTGCGCTGTCCTGTCCTTGAATCCCTGTGACGATCTCCTCAGGGATGACGGCTGCGACCATCTCCTTCATGTGGTCCAGGGCCTCCTGGTGTGCTGGACTCCCACCTCCAGTCTGCAGTGCTGCCTTCCTGGCCATTTTTTCCTTTGTCCTACGTTTGCAGTCATGCCAGCGTTTCTTACACTCGGTGACTGTCCTGCGTACTTCAGCCACACTGTTGATCTTGTCAACAATTTGTTGCCATATGGCCTCTCTCCTACTGATTGGCAACTTAGAGGTGATAAACAGTTGGTGCTGGTGTTCCGTCACCTCTTTAACCAGGATTTCCTGCTCCTCTGCACTGAAGCGACACTTTCTTTTCTTTCTATAAACGTCCTGGTTCTTGTATGCATCGTCCTGGCTGGTTCCTGGTCTGCTGTCATCTTCCTGGGGTCTGTAATGGCATCTGGGATCCATTTTGGCTCTCCTCTGCTGAAATGGCAGTGTTCGCTGGTATTTTTGACGCTATTGCGTCAAAAAAAACGGCGCATATCCGGGTTGCGGTGTCGTAAATCGACCCACAGTCATTTCCGCCGCGTTAACGTCGTTTTCCTTTACGACTTGACGCTGCGATGTGCGTCAAAAATAATGACTCCCACCTGTTGATTGCGCCGCCGTGCGTCAAAGTATAAATTTGACGCCCGCACGGTGCTACGAAATGGCGTTAGCCGGCGGTAAATTTTTTGACGCAAAACTGCAGCGGCGCAGTTTTGCGTCAAAAAGTATAAATATGGCCCTAACTCCCTGCAGTGAATGCCCATAGCACATCACCCTCTGCTTCCTCTCCTTCACTTCCTTTTTTAGAATCTTATCAGCCTGGACAATCTAAGGAACATACCATTAAAATGTACCTCATAAACGTCTGTTCTCTTCCAAAACATAATTAGATATTTATGATTCATTGATGACCACATGTCGGATAATATTTTCCTAATGGAGAGGGCTTAATCCTACCTTATCCTCAGGTATCGTAGAAGCTACTGCAGCAGGCTATTCTGTGATTCACCACAACCAAGCTGGATGACAAGGCAGTGGAGCTGCTATTGTTTGAAAAGGTTTTTCTTGGTCTACTACGCCGATTAGTTCACTCAACAATGTGGAAGGTTTGATCTGTACGTTAGGGTTGTCTCCTAATTTTAGCACCTTTTGGGCACTGGTCTATAGGGCCCCGGGATATAACTCATCTTTTTCTCCAGAATTGTTCAAATTGGTTTCTCCACATGCTATTTAATGCAGACAATTTCACCGTTCCAGATGATTTTAATGATCACATTGGTACAAGAT
Organism: Pleurodeles waltl; assembly: GCF_031143425.1. Lineage (NCBI taxonomy): Eukaryota > Metazoa > Chordata > Amphibia > Caudata > Salamandridae > Pleurodeles > Pleurodeles waltl. Next base: position 1,187,135,509 of record NC_090440.1, on the reverse strand, counting down.
CACATTGGTACAATGACAGATGGGGCGACATAGCAATTTCTGGATAAACTTGCAGCCTTCAAGTTTACTCAGTTAGGAAAACATGTCACCCATACAGCTGGGACTAGACTAGATCTGCTTATTACCAACCCAGAGAATATATATTGCGACATATCAATATTAATACTCTGGTCTGATCATTTCGCAATTCCCTTCTCAATTTCAATGGCACATATATGCAATCACATCATTAGAAACATCCCAGTTGAATCCTGATATAAGATAAATAAACAGACGTTAATTCTTTGCTGGCAGCTCCCCACTCCCTTTCTGATGATATATCAGAAGATTACAGTTGTTCCCTAACCTGGATTAATTCAACTTTAGATATACTTGCCCCTATAAAATCAAAGCAAACTATTATGTAAATAGGTAGAGTGGTTCACTCAAAACTTTGTATCTTTGAAACACAAGAGATGCAAACTGGAAAGAAAATGGCATATTACTTTAGCTACTATGGACAAAGAAGCTTATGCAGCGTGCTTAAAGCTGTATCATAAGGTTAGACAGGCCAAGAATATTCATTATGCACCTAATAATGAGTCTGCAAAGCACTTCAGTTTGGTCATATTTAAGGTTGTTAATTCACTTTTCTGATCTCAGCCTCATAGTTACCTATTCATTCTCAAGTCACCTGTCATTCGTTAGCTTCATATTTTAAGGAGAAGATCCAGACTATGGGGGTCATTCTGACCCCGGCGGGCGGCGGAAGCCGCCCGCCTCGCGGGAACTGCCAGAAGACTGTACCGCGGTCAAATGACCGCAGCGGTCATTCTGACTTTCCCGCTGGGCCGGCGGGCGACCGCCAGAAGGCCGCCCGCCGGCCCAGCGGGAAAGCCCCTTCAACAATGAAGCCGGCTCCGAATGGAGCCGGCGGAGTTGAAGGGGTGCGACGGGTGCAGTGGCACCCGTCGCGATTTTCAGTCTGAAAATCATTATGGGGCCCTGTTAGGGGGCCCCTGCACTGCCCATGCCTGTGGCATGGGCAGTGCAGGGGCCCCCAGGGGCCCCACGACACCCATTCCCGCCATCCTGTTCCTGGCGGTTTTTACCGCCAGGACCAGGATGGCGGGAAGGGGGTCGGAATCCCCATGGCGGTGCTGCGAGCAGCGCCGCCATGGAGGATTTCTTTGGGGCAAGGGTAAACCGGCGGGAAACCGCCGGTTGCCCTTTTCTGACCACGGCTTTACTGCCGCGGTCAGAATTGCCCATGAAGCACCGCCAGCCTGTTGGCGGTGCTTCTGCAGCACTCTGCCCTGGCGGTTTTTAACCGCCAGGGTCAGAATGACCGCCTATATCTAATTCTTTTGCAGAGCCTGTATTTGTTTCTACCTTATCTGATACAAAATGTGATGGTCTCTACTTGAGAGACTTTCTATTCATTACAGAGCAGGAAGTGGGGAAGCTACTAAGCACATGCTCCTCAGGATCACCACTGGATCCTTCTCTCTCTTATGTTTTCAAATACCTGCTATTGGTTCTTTCCTTTGCTCTTTCTTAAACTAGTCTATTTAATCTGGTTCAGCCCCTGTTTCATAGAAATCATGCAGATCTGCTAATTTCAGCAAATTACAGACCTATTTCCTTGTTCCAAGCACTACAATGCTAGAATCACATGTCAGTTCTGCCCTTAGGCAATATCTTGATGTCAACAATCTAGACGCCACACAATGTGGGTTCCAAACCACTCATTTCACAGACACTTTGCTGCTTATGGTGACAGAAAGAATGAATCATCAGTTGGACAACAAGGGCCAAGTTGCCCTCATACAACTTGATCTCTTGGCTGCCTTTGACACCATCTCCCACAAGATTCTTCTTCATTGTCTGTAGGAGATTGATGTTGAATGTACCGCTTTGGATTGGTTTACAGAATTATTTAAACACCAACAAGAAGCGGTAAGTAAGGGTTCCCCCATATTCATCTGCCTTTATTCTGATGGATCATGGAGTCCCTCAAGACTCTGTCCTAAGCTTGACACTTTTTAATGTCTATATGCCTCCTCTTGCAAAACTTTCCAAGGGACATGGGTTTGAAGTGTTTTCCTGTGCCGATGACACCCAATCTGTTGTGCTGCCACGCCAGAATGAATGCACTCCAGGTCTGCAGTTGTTTGCTACAAATGCCTCTCGACACCCTGGATGGCATTCAAAATGGTTGATTGCCCAACAGTGAGGGATCTCAGGAGGTCAATAGCCTCCTCACTGAGGGCAGCATGACTGACTGGGGCAGGGCCTGAGGTGCCTGGGGTGAAGGAGATGCCCACCCTTCTTGGTGAGGGGGCACGGCAAACTTGATGAGGGGCTGCTGGGAGGGCGGTGCTGGTGGGGGGGGGTCGGCTGTACCTGTTGTTGCGGTGGGCACAGAGGTGCCCGCCACCACAAGGGAGCTCCCATTAGAGGAGAAGTTGCTGTCGCTGGTGTCTCCTCCTGTCCCCGTCGTGGAGCTCCCCTTGCTTCAGACTCTGTAAATTCACCCTCCTGGGCCATGTGGGTTGCAGCTCCCTCCTGCTCCGGTGCCAATGCTCCTCTGCCAGATGATGCTACTGCACAGAAGGACCGGGTGACAAAACAAAAAGGGGGGAAAGACAGAAGAGACACATGGTCAATGCCTGCAACACCAAAACCGTTGGCAGACTCAACACACAGGGAGCAGCCCTATGCACTAGCCCATGCACTAGCAGTGCAGGGGAAAAGCCCATGCCCATGGGGGACTCTGCCTAGACCCATTTGATGCACAGCTGGAACCCACAGGAGCCTGACTAGGTGTAGAGGGCCACTACCACCTGAGCCTGCAAAACAATGGATCTACCTTGGCGTGTCTGCCCTGGCCTAGGGGAACCCACAGCCCACTTCCCCCACCCAGACACCTCATAAAGCGCGCAGAGTCAGCTGAATGATACTGTACTCACCCCCTTGTGGCTGCTGTGATGCCCTCAAGTGCCCATCCAACTCAGAATATGCTAACCCCAGGATCCGGTACATCAGGGGGGTCATGGTGCGACGGGCACCCCTTCCACCTTGGGAGGCCATCCCCAGCTGGGCCTCCACCGTCTTCTTGCTCCAGCGGTGCAGGTCCTCCCATCTTTTGCGGCAGAGGGTGCTCCATCTATGGTAGACCCCCAGGGTCCGCACTTCCTTGGCAATGGCATGCCAAATACCCTTCTTCTGATGGGCACTGACCTAGAGGAATAGTGAAGTAAGAATGGATGTTACTCCCCCGACCGGTTCTTCTCACTCATTGCCCACAACCTCCCACCCTGGCCCAGAAAAACATACACTCACCTTCCTCACATGCTGGCCTGGGCCCCCCCTGTCTCTTCCATCCACGACACTCCATACATTAATGTGCCATCCACCATGCACACAGTTTACTGACTTGTTTGTCTGTAGGACTGTAGAGTAGCGTGTACTGGGGGAGGATCCCATCCACCAATTTGTCCAACTCCTCCACAGTGAATGCAGGGGCCCTTTCCACCAGACACTGTAGCCATTGTCGCTTCCAGACTCTGGTCACAGCAGCACTTGCAGTGTAGGTCCTCTCCTGTTGAAGGTCAGGTATCAAGTGAGTGAACAGATTGAAAATGTCGGTCATGTCCGCGGCGGTGCGTACCGTCACTGCCGGCATACATCGTCATTGGCTCCTGGAACCCATAGGGCCCAATGGTAACCAATGCTGAATTGCGCAGGAGTCTTCGACCACCTACCACGACGGTTGCACAGCGCCAGCGCAGTTACCTCATTTCCCCTTGTCCCCCCTTACAGGTCATGCAGCTGCCATTTCAGGGGGTCACATGGCAGGCCAACTAACTGCATCACAGCACTTTTGGCCAGGAATACGGACAGACAAAGGCACACACCGATTATATCACGATTCTGCTAAACAGCCTTGTGAAACCTATGTGGTGTATGACCCTCTGCTCACCCTTCTCCTCCATAGGGCACATCCGCTGGGGCAGGTGATGAGATGGCGGCATCCTTCAGTATACAGATCCCTGGTGGACCTGTCGACAATGGAAGACAGACACATCATTATCACGTACAGACTTGATCGTGCCACAATCCAGGAACTGTGTGCCCAGTTGGAGCCATACCTGATGTCAGCTATCCGCCATCCCACAGGAATCCCCCCTCTAGTGCAGGTCCTGTCAGTACTCCATTTCCTGGCCAGTGGTTCCTTTCAAACAACCATGGCCATGGCATCAGGGATGTCACAGCCAATGTTCTCTAACGTGTTGTCCAGAGTGTTTTCTGCCCTGCTGAAACACATGCACAGCTACATGGTGTTCCCTCAGGTGGAGGATTTGCCCACAGTGAAAGGTGACTTCTATGCCCTGGGACATATCCCCAACATCATTGGTGCCATTGATGGTACACATGTGGCATTTGTGCCCCCCCGCAGGAATGGAGAGGTGTACAGAAACCGCAAAAGCTACCATTCTATGAATGTGCAGATGGTGTGTTTGGCAGACTAGTACATCTCCCATGTGAATGCCAAGTATCCTGGCTCAGTGCATGACGCTTACATTTTGAGGAATAGCAGCATCACTTGTGTGATGGGGCAACTCCAGATGCACCGGGTGTGGCTAATAGGTAAGCCCAAGGTCCCAATACAGTTGACATAGGTGTCTGGGTATGGGAGAGTCCCTAAGGGTAGGAGGATGTCTATCAGTTGTCCCTCAATATTTGCAGGTGACTCTGGTTACCCCAATCTGTCATGGCTACTGACCCCAGTGCAGAATCTCAGGACAAGGGCAGAGGAACGCTACAATGAGGCACATGGGCGAACTAGGAGGATAATTGAGCACACCTTCGGCCTTTTGAAGGCCAGATTCCGGTGCCTCCATCTAACAGGTGGCTCCCTATACTACTCACCGAAGAAGGTGTGCCAGATCATCATGGCATGCTGTATGTTGCACAACCTGGCTTTGCAAAGCCAGGTGCCTTTTCTGCAGGAGGATGGGACTGATGCTGGTCTTGTGGCAGCTGTGGAGCCTGTGGACAGAGAAGAAGAGGAGGCAGAAGAAGAAGATATAGACAACAGAAACAACATCATCATGCAATACTTCCAGTGAGACACAGGTAAGCGGATGGCACTACTTCTCACATATCATACTACTGTAGGACATTGCATCAATCTGCCTTTTTACCTCTGTGTATGGACCCTGACATGTCACTTTGCCTTTCCATTTCACAGATCTGGGTCCCACTTTGTGCCCTCTGCTCTGTTTACTGCTGCCCAACAACTGTGTAACATTGATATGTTAACATGAACATTGACATTGCTATATTTCTGAGAGGTTGCAATTACACATTTGTGGGAGTACATACTGACTCCAGATTGATTTGTTATTCAAGGGTGTTTATTTCTGTGCTAATAAGTGGAGGGGGTTGTGCAATGGGCTGGGGTGATGGTGGAGGAATGTCCATGGTAGAGTTCAGTCTCTTGGTCTCACAGGTGCATTGTCCAAGGGGGCATAGGAAGTGGAGTAATGGCAGTTCAAAGTTGTCAGCGTGACAAAGTGGGACAAAAGGTTGACAATCAGGAGAGTCTTTTTTCCTAGCAGGGACCTTGGTAATGTTCCCTGTCTTGTGCCTGGATCTCAGGGACTGTTTGCGGGGTGGTTCTCCTTCTGCAGGGGGTGGGGTGCTGGTGGCCTGTTGTTCCTGTGGCGGGACCTCCTGTCCAATTTTGCCGGCAGAGGTGGAGGGCTGTTCATCGTTCAGGCTAGTGTCAGGGGCCCGTTTGTGTGCCACTGTGTTCCTTATGGTGTTGTCCAGGTCTGCCAGCACCCCTGCAATGGTGACAAGGGTGGTGTTGATGGACTTCAAGTCCTCCCTGATCCCAAGGTAGTGTTACTACTGCAGCCGCAGGGTCTCCTGAAACTTGGCCAGTACTGTGCCCATGGTCTCCTGGGAATGATGGTATGCTCCCATGATGTTGGAGAGAGGGTTCCCTGGGCCTGTCCTCCCCCTGTCGCACAGCAGTCCTCCCAGTTTCCCTGTTATCCTGTGTCTCTGTCCCCTGAACCGTGTGCCCACTGCCACTGACCCCAGATCCCTGATTGTCTTGGGTTGGTGGGTTTGCCTGGGGTCCCTGTAGTGGTGGACACACTGCTGATTGACGTGTCCTGGGGACAGAGGGATGGGCCCGCTGGGTGGGTGCTGTGCTGGTGTTTCCTGAGGGGGAGGCTCTGTGGTGGTTTGTGACAGTGGCAAGGGAACCGACTGTCCAGAGGTCCCTGATGGGCTGGGCTGGTCATCTTGATCCAGACGTGCAGAGCAGATGTCGTCACTGTGGGCCTCTTCTGTGGGGGGACTGGATATGTCTGGCACCTCCTGTCCGGTGACATTGGGTGGGGGTCCTGTTGGAGTGTAAATGCATAGTTATTGTATCTGTGTGTACCATCTTGTGCAATGGGTGAGTTACCCTCTACTCCTGTGCTTGCATTGTTGAGTTTTCCATTGTGTGATTAGTGTTTTGGGGTCTGTGTAAGCATCTGTACTGGACATGCTTTGGTAATGGGTGTCCATGCTTTGGTGTTGCATGCAGGGCTTGGTATTGGGATGGGTGGGTTGTGATAGTAGGGCATAGGTGAGGTGTTGGAGTGATGGGGTGAGGGTGGGGGTATGTGATGGCATGCAGGTGGGGTGGGGGATATGGTAGTTAAGATGTGACTTACCAGAGTCCAGTCGTCCTGCTACTCCTGCGAGGCCCTCAGGATGTAGTATTGCCAAGACTTGCTCCTTCCATGTTGTTAGTTGTGGGGGAGGAGGTGGGAGTCCACCACCAGTCCTCTGTACTGCTACCTGGTGTCTGGATACCACAGAACGGACCTTCCCCCGTAGGTCGTTCCACCTCTTCCTGATGTCATCCCGTGTTCTTGGGTGCTGTTCCACTGCGCTGACCCTGTCGACGATTCTCCGCCATAGCTTCATCTTCCTAGCAATGGAGGTGTGCTGCACCTGTGATCCGAAAGACTGTGGCTCTACCCGGATGATTTCCTCCACCAGGACCCTGAGCTCCTCCTCAGAAAACCTGGGGTGTCTTTGAGGTGCCATGATGTGGTGTGGGTAATGTGTGAGGTGATGTTTGTTGTGCTGTGTGATGTGTTGTGTTGGTGTGTGTTGTTGAGGTGCGCGGATGTTGTATGAGTGATGGTGTTGGGTGCTTGTGGATTCTGGTGTAGTGTTTGCTATTCTCTCTCTCTGCTTCTTCACAAAAATGTTGTTTTAAGGGGTTGTGGGTAAGGTGGGTGTGTGTTTTATAGTGTTGTGGTGTGTGTATGTGTATCAGGTGTGTGTATTTCGAATTGTCCAATGTGGTTGTGTTTTGTAAGTGTGTGTGTATTTTGAGCGCAGCGGTGTGTACCGCCAATGGATTACCGCGCTTGAAAGACCGCCGCGTTGATTAGTGTGGGCGTATTCTTGTTGGCGTGACGGTGTGGGTTTTGGTATCGCCAGTTTATCACTGACCTTTAGTGTGGCAGACTTGTGTGGGTGTCTGTATTGTGGCAGATTACGAGATGTGGGTCGTAGTACCTGTAGTGGATTTCTGCCGGGGCCACGGCATGTTGGCAGCCTTCAGTACTGCGGTAAGCGGGATTTACCGCAAGGGTGTAATGAGGGCCATAATGTCTATTTTGTCTAGTGGACAAATAGACATTAATTTGCTGCAAAATGCTGCAGAAATATTAAAACCTGGAAAGCTGAAAGTAAAAAATCCCATACATACTGTAAAAGTGTGTAGGTCTGCAAATGGCTACAAGCCCATGACTAGACCCTAACCTGTGAATGGTTGGGGTGCCCTGAGCCCATACCAGTTAAAACATGGCTTCCTATTGGGGACGATAGTTGGGGGTGGGCTCAGGGTCAAGCATTTAGTCTTCTTTTAGCTTCAGGGTGGCAGCAGAAAGCTCCACAGACCTGCTCTTCTCTGAGTACCTGGAGAAGCTACATAGGACGATAGAGAACTATGCAGCTCCAGTTTCTAGTAAGCACATTCAGCACTCCAGGGTAAGAATCTGGAGCGTGTTTACTGAAGGAGACATCTCATTTGAGTTCCTATCTAATCTGTCATAATCTTTTTCCCTCCCACTTTCCCTCTCCAAAGCCTTGCATTACTTTCCCTCATGTTTCGTGCCTATGCTGCTTGCTTTCTCCACCTGGTGCTTTCCTCTGTGCCTCTTGTGCATATACCTGGGCCTCAGATGCCTGTCCATGATAGCCCTCCAGTTCCTCTTTGATGCCTTGTGCTCTCACAGCTATTCCTGCTCTTAGCCTGTTCAACAGTGTTAGACCTGACATGCCTTAGGGTGGTCACCCCTAACTTTTTGCCTGCCTCCCTCCACTTTTTGGACCCTGTTTTGCTGGCTTTTAGACTCTGCGCACTTTACAACTGCTAACCAGTGCTAAAGTGCATATGCTCTCTTCCTTTTTAAACATGGTAACTCTGGATCATACCTGATTGGACTATTTAATCTACTTATAAGTCCCTAGTAATGTGCACTACATGTGCCTAGGGCCTGTAGATTAAATGCTACTAGTGGACCTGCAGCACTGGTTGTGCCACCCACTTAAGTAGCCCCCTTAACCTTGTCTCAGGCTTGCCATTGCAAGGCCTGTGTGTGCAGTTTCACTGCCACCTCGACTTGGCATTTAAAAGTACTTGCCAAGCCTAGAACTCCCCTTTTTCTACATATAAGTCACCCTTAATGTGTGCCCTAGGTAACCCCTAGGGCAGGGTGCTGTGTAGGTAAAAGGCAGGACATGTACCTGGGTAGTTATATGTCCTGGTAGTGTAAAGCTCCTAAATTCGTTTTTACACTACTGTGAGGCCTGCTCCCTTCATAGGCTAACATTGGGGCTGCCCTCATACACTGTTGAAGTGGCAGCTGCTGATCTGAAAGGAGCAGGGAGGTCATATTTAGTATGGCCGGAATGGTAATACAAAATCCTGCTGACTGGTGAAGTCGGATTCAATATTGCTATTCTAGAAATGCCACTTTTAGAAAGTGAGCATTTCTTTGCACTTAAATCTTTCTGTGCCTTACAATCCACGTCTGGCTGGGCTTGGTTGACAGCTCCTTGTGCATTCACTCAGACACACCCCAAACACAGGGTACTCAGCCTCACTTGCATACATCTGCATTTTGAATGGGTCTTCCTGGGCTGGGAGGGTGGAGGGCCTGCTCTCACACAAAGGACTGCCACACCCCCTACTGGGACCCTGGCAGACAGGATTGAACTGAAAGGGGACCTGGTGCACTTCTTAGCCACTCTTTGAAGTCTCCCCACTTCAAAAGCACATTTGGGTATAAAACAGGGCCTCTGCCCTACCTCTACAGGCACTTGCTGGAGAAGAAACCTGAACCAGAAACTACATCCTGCCAAGAAGAACTGCCTGGCTGCTCAAAGGACTCACCTGTCTGCTTTCTACAAAGGACTGCTGCCTTGCTGTTGCCCTGCTGCCTTGCTGAACTCTTGTCTGGCTGTGAAAGTGCTCTCCAAGGGCTTGGATAGGGCTTGCCTCCTGTTCCCTGAAGTCTCAGGACCAAAAAGACTTCTTTTTTTCACTTGGACGCTCCGTGCGCTGAAAATTTTGACGCACAACTTGTTCCGCAGCGAGAAAAACGCTGCACACCGACGCTGATCGAAGTGACGCTCTTGGGACGACCAAAAATCCGACACACGGCTTCACAAGGACAAAGCCGCCCGACCTCTAGAGGAGAAATCGACGCGACGCCTGCCGTGAGATCGTAATTTCAACGCGCAGCCCCGCAGACCGACGTCTAGAGGAGAAATCGACGCAACGCCTGCCGTGAGATTGTAATTTCGACGCGCAGCCCCGCAGACCGACGCGCAGCCGGAGAACAAGCAGGAAAATCCACGCACAGACCCGGGACATCTGGTAATCCCCGCGATCCACAGAAAGAGACTGTCCGCGCGCCGGAAAACGACGCACGACTTCCCCGCGTGGAAAATAACGACGCAAGTCCCGTGTGCTGAGGAGAAATCGATGCACACACCCTTTTTCCACGCACCTCTTCCTCTGTGGCCCTCTGAGGAGATTTTACCACTCTAAACCAGGTACTTGTGCTTGAAAGAGACTTTTTTTTATATTCTAAAGACTTAAGACACTTTATATCACTTTTCAGTGATATCTCTACAATTTCACATTGCAACTTTATTCTTTTTGACCTACAATTATCCTGATAAATATTATATATTTTTCTAAACACTGTGTGGTGTATTTTTGTGGTGCTATATGGTGGTATTGTATGATTTATTGCACAAATACTTTACACATTGCCTTCTAAGTTAAGCCTGATTGCTCGTGCCAAGCTACCCGAGGGTGGGCACAGGATAATCTTGGATTGTGTGTGACTTACCCTGACTAGAGTGAGGGCTTTTGCTTGGACAGGGGGTAACCTGACTGCCAACCAAAAACCCCATTTCTAACATTGGTGGCAGCGGTGGGATAGGACTTGTATTTGTGCAGTGACATACAGTAGCTAAGTATTTCACTACCTACCCACAGTTGAAGGTCAACTTGGTTTTTATCTCTTTTTGCAAATCCGTTTTTTCCTGACAATTTTCAAAAACTAAATCCTCACTCAACATGTCTCTGACTGGGTCTCAGACAGGTGACTTTGACCTAGTCCAGTTGGATACATATACGGTCAAACAACTAAGAGGATTCTGCAGGGCATTGAGGGTTCCCACCCAAGGAGCCTCCAGAAAGGAGGACTTTCAAGTGGCGCTGAGGGCCTGGGCAGAAGCCCATTTAGAGGATGATGAGGAAGAGGAGCCAGAAAATGGCCCCTCAGAAGGATTTTCACTATCTGTGGATGGTGTTACCACTGCAATTGTGCCCCCATCCAGACCAGGGAGCAGTGTCTCTGTGCAAAGCCTGACCGCAGAGGAAAGGAGAGAAGAAAGGGAGTTCCAATTGCAAATGGCAAAACTGAAAATTGAGGCTCAACAAGAGGAGAGAAGGACAGAGAGAGAAGCCAAACAAGCTGAGGCTGAAAGAGCAGCCAAACAGATTGAAGCTGAAAGAACAGCCAAACAAGCAGAAGCTGAAAGAGCAGCCAAACAGGTGGAAGATGAAAGAGCTTTGGCTGAAAAGAAACTATTGTTGGCTTATGAACTGAGTCTCAAGGAGCTGGAGATCAAGGCGAGACAGTCTGAATCCAGCAATAATGGTGGCAGCATACAGACAGGACCTGCTGGAGAAAAGAAGGTTTGTATACCCAAAAATGTGGTGCCCAGTTTTGTGGTGGGAGATGACATAGATAAATGGTTAGCCGCTTATGAAGTTGCACTAAGGGCTCAAGAGGTTCCTGAAGGGCAATGGGGGGTAGCTATGTGGGGTTATGTGCCGCCATTGGGGAGGGACACACTTCTCACATTGGATCAACCTGATCAAAACACATACCCACTTCAGAAAGCCACTTTACTTGCCAAGTTTGGGCTGACCCCTGAGGGATACCGTCAGAGGTTCAGGGACAGCACCAAACAACACACACAAACATGGGTAGATTTCTTTGACTTTTCCAGTAAGGCACTGAATGGATGGGTGCGGGGCAACAAAGTAAATGATTATAAAGGGTTATATGACTTGATTCTGAGAGAGCATATGCTTAATACTACTTCTACAGAGTTGCGCCAGCACTTGGTAGATAGTAAGCTGACTGATCCCAGGAAGCTTGCTGAGGAGGCGGACCTCTGGGTTAGCACCAGAGTGTCCAAAAAGGTACCTGGGGGGGACTCACACAAAGGTGGTCAGGGTTCCCAACAGAAGAAAGAGGGGGAAGATAAACTTACAGATAAGGAACTCTCAAAAGGCCCCCAAAAGAATTCCCAGGGAGGGGGTGCCAACCATTCCTTCTCTAGATTTGGGAAGAAGCCAGGGACATTTGATAAGTCAGGGAAATCCAACCCCAAATGTATGGAGTGTTACCAGTATGGTCACTATAAAGGCGACCCCCAGTGCTCCAAAAGGGCACCGTCCACTACCGGACAGACACCTGGGATAACTAGTGTAGCGCTTGGAGGGGAGATGGACCCGGATAGCTTTGGGGAGCAAGTAGAGATTTCCCTAGTGTCCCTGGGAGAAAGAGAAATGGTGCCCAAAGCCCACATGCCCCGAAATACTTCCAAGTACAGGCAGTGGGTCACCATTAATGGGCAGAAGGTGGAGGCTCTGCGTGACACAGGAGCCAGTATGAATACTATCCAGAGTCAGCTGGTGTCCCCAGAGCAGATAGTCCCTAATACATTCCACCAGGTCATAGTCGCTGACAATCGTGAGAGTCACCTACCGGTGGCTCTGGTTCCCTTTGAGTGGGGGGGGTCTCTGGTACTCTGAAAGTAGCTGTGAGTCCTGCCATGCCTGTAGATTGTCTGTTAGGCAATGATCTTGAGCACACTGCTTGGAAAGAAGTAGAGCTCAGATCTCACCTGGAGATGTTAGGGTTACCTGAGTGGGTCTGCATGACCACCAGGTCCATGGCTGCCCAGGAAGGGAGTCAAGGTCATCTGGAGCCTGGAAAAATGGCCCAGACAGCCGCCCAAGAGGGGGCCAGGGGCGCGGGAAACCCGCCTCCAATGTTCCCACGGTGGTGGACGAGGTCCCTGAGGAAGAGGAGTCCCCCGAGCCAACCGGGGAGGACATAGCTGCCCTGGGTAACCTACCTGAACTTGCTGGCTGGCAAGTAGAGTGGGGGCCCACCAGGGAAGCATTCTGCAAGGCGCAGAGAGAATGCCCCACCCTTGAGGGTCTGAGGAAGCAGGCCACAGACCACGCAGCAGGTGACGCCTCTGGCGCTCACCATATTTACTGGGAGAATGATCTCCTTTACATGAGCGTAGAATTCCAGGTCCTGGGCCACACCGTGTGCTGGTGGTCCCCCAGTGTTACCGGAAATTCCTTCTAGGCCTGGCTCAAGACATTCCCCTGGCAGGACACCTGGGCCAAGACAAGACCTTTGACAGGCTTAACACCCACTTTCATTGGCCCAGAATGAGGAAAGCCTCAGATAACTTCTGCAGAGCTTGCCCCACCTGCCAGGCTAGTGGGAAGGCAGGGAAACGGCTTAAAGCTCCCCTGATCCCACTACCAGTCGTTGGCACCCCCTTTGAAAGGGTGGGCATCGACATTGTTGGTCCCTTGGACCCCAAAACTGCCCTGGGCAACAGGTTTATCCTGGTTTTGGTGGACCATGCCACCCGCTATCCAGAGGCAATCCCTCTGAGAACAGTGACTGCAAAGGTGGTGACCAGAGCCCTGATGTGAATATTTACCCGTGTGGGATTCCCTAAGGAGGTCGTGTCTGACAGGGGCACAAACTTCATGTCTGCATACATGAAGACCCTGTGGGATGAGTGTGGGGTGACCTACCGGTTTACCACCCCTTATCATCCTCAAACCAATGGGCTGGTTGAGAGATTCAACCAGACCCTGAAAGGCATGATTGGTGGCCTGACTGAGGCCATGAGGCGTAAGTGGGATGTCCTCTTACCCTGCCTGTTGTTTGCTTATAGAGAGGTGCCCCAGAAAGGGGTGGGGTTCAGCCCCTTTGAGCTTCTCTATGGTCACCCTGTCAGGGGACCCCTAAGCATCGTTAAGGAGGGCTGGGAGAGAGCTCCCCAGGCCCCTCCCCAGGATGTGGTCAGCTACATGCTGGCCCTCCTCAAACAAACCCAACGCTTCTGGAAAGAGGCCCAGAGTAACCTCGAGGCCAGTCAAGAGGTGATGAAGGAGTGGTACGACCAAAAGGCCACTCTAGTTGAGTTCTCACCTGGAGACAAAGTTTGGGTGATGGAGCCAGTAGAGCCCAGGGCTCTCCAGGACCGCTGGACTGCCCCTTTGAGATCAAGGAGCGTAAAGGGGAGGCCACTTACTTAGTGGACCTCAAGACCCCTAGGCAACCCCTAAGGGTCCTACATCACAACCGGCTCAAACCTCACTTTGAGAGGTCTGAGGTCAGTATGCTCCTAGTCACCGATGAGGGCATGGAAGAGGAGAGTGAACCTCTCCCCGACCTCCTCGCTGTCAAAGAAGGGGATGGGTCAGTAGGTGGTGTCATTCTCTCTGACTCCCTGACTCCAACACAGAGAGGGGACTGCTATGAGCTGCTAGAGCAGTTCTCCCCCCTTTTCTCCCTTACACCTGGACTAACCCACCTCTGTGTGCATGACATTGACACAGGTGACAGTGCTCCTGTAAAGAACAGAATTTACAGGTTGTCAGATAAAGTGAAGGCCAGCATCAAGGAGGAGGTCTCCAAGATGTTGACTTTGGGGGTTATTGAGAAATCCTGTAGTCCCTGGGCCAGCCCTGTGGTATTGGTTCCCAAGGCTACTGCCCCAGGTGCGAAACCAGAACTCCGGTTCTGTGTGGACTACCGGGGTCTCAATTCAGTCACCCGGACTGATGCTCACCCCATCCCCCGAGCTGATGAGCTCATTGACAGGCTAGGCGCTGCCCAGTTCCTGAGTACGTTCGATCTTACTTCCGGGTACTGGCAGATTGGCCTGACTGAGGGGGCTAAAGAAAGGTCTGCATTTTCCACCCCTGATGGCCATTACCAATTCTGGGTGATGCCATTTGGGCTGAAAAATGCCCCCGCTACCTTCCAACGGTTGGTTAACGGGGTCCTAGCTGGTAAAGATGCCTTCTGTGCAGCTTACCTAGACGACATAGCTGTCTACAGTTCCAGCTGGGAGGAACACCTGCTCCACCTCAAGGAGGTGCTTCAGGCCCTGCAACAGGCAGGCCTGACGATCAAGGCTAGTAAGTGCCAGATTGGGCAGGGTTCCGTGGTGTACTTGGGACACCTCGTAGGTGGTGGAAGGGTGCAGCCGCTCCAGGCCAAGATTGAAACTATCAAGGCCTGGCAACCACCTAGAACACAGACTGAGGTGAGAGCCTTTTTGGGCCTCACTGGATACTACCGCAGGTTCGTCAAGGGCTATGGTACCATTGTGTCCCCCTTGACTGAACTCACTTCCAAGAAACAACCTAGGTTGGTGAATTGGACAGAGGCCTGTCAGAAGGCCTTTGATTCTCTGAAGGAAGCCATGTGCACGGCCCCCGTGCTCAAGGCCCCTGACTACTCCCAGGAATTTATTGTTCAGACAGACGCTTCAGAGCATGGCATAGGGGCTGTTCTAGCACAGTTGAATGAGGAGGGCTCAGACCTACCAGTAGTCTTTATTAGCAGAAGACTATTACCACGGGAACAAAGGTGGAGTGCTATTGAGAGAGAAGCATTTGCTGTGGTCTGGGCACTGAAGAAGCTAAGACCCTACCTGTTTGGGACTCACTTCCGGGTTCAGACAGACCACAGGCCCCTCAGATGGCTCATGCAGATGAGGGGTGAGAATCCAAAACTCTTGAGATGGTCCATTTCCCTACAGGGGATGGACTTTACGGTGGAGCATCGCCCAGGGGTTGACCACACCAATGCTGATGGTCTCTCCAGATACTTCCGCCTTAGCGATGAGAGCTCCCAGGAGGTCGGGTAGCTCTCCCCACTTTCAGCTGGGGGGGACACATGTTAGACCTGACATGCCTTAGGGTGGTCACCCCTAACTTTTTGCCTGCCTCCCTCCACTTTTTGGACCCTGTTTTGCTGGCTTTTAGACTCTGCGCACTTTACAACTGCTAAGCAGTGCTAAAGTGCATATGCTCTCTTCCTTTTTAAACATGGTAACTCTGGATCATACCTGATTGGACTATTTAATCTACTTATAAGTCCCTAGTAATGTGCACTACATGTGCCTAGGGCCTGTAGATTAAATGCTACTAGTGGACCTGCAGCACTGGTTGTGCCACCCACTTAAGTAGCCCCCTTAACCTTGTCTCAGGCTTGCCATTGCAAGGCCTGTGTGTGCAGTTTCACTGCCACCTCGACTTGGCATTTAAAAGTACTTGCCAAGCCTAGAACTCCCCTTTTTCTACATATAAGTCACCCTTAATGTGTGCCCTAGGTAACCCCTATGTGCTGTGTAGGTAAAAGGCAGGACATGTACCTGGGTAGTTATATGTCCTGGTAGTGTAAAGCTCCTAAATTTGTTTTTACACTACTGTGAGGCCTGCTTCCTTCATAGGCTAACATTGGGGCTGCCCTCATACACTGTTGAAGTGGCAGCTGCTGATCTGAAAGGAGCAGGGAGGTCATATTTAGTATGGCCAGAATGGTAATACAAAATCCTGCTGACTGGTGAAGTCGGATTTAATATTGCTATTCTAGAAATGCCACTTTTAGAAAGTGAGCATTTCTTTGCACTTAAATCTTTCTGTGCCTTACAATCCACGTCTAGCTGGGCTTGGTTGACAGCTCCTTGTGCATTCACTCAGACACACCCCAAACACAGGGTACTCAGCCTCACTTGCATACTTCTGCATTTTGAATGGGTCTTCCTGGGCTGGGAGGGTGGAGGGCCTGCTCTCACACAAAGGACTGCCACACCCCCTACTGGGACCCTGGCAGACAGGATTGAACTGAAAGGGGACCTGGTGCACTTCTTAGCCACTCTTTGAAGTCTCCCCCACTTCAAAGGCACATTTGGGTATAAAACAGGGCCTCTGCCCTACCTCATCAGACACTTGCTGGAGAAGAAACCTGAACCAGAAACTACATCCTGCCAAGAAGAACTGCCTGGCTGCTCAAAGGACTCACCTGTCTGCTTTCTACAAAGGACTGCTGCCTTGCTGTTGCCCTGCTGCCTTGCTGAAGTCTTGTCTGGCTGTGAAAGTGCTCTCCAAGGGCTTGGATAGAGCTTGCCTCCTGTTCCCTGAAGTCTCAGGACCAAAAAGACTTCTCTTTTTCACTTGGACGCTCTGTGCACAGAAAATTTCGACGCACAACTTGTTCCGCAGCGAGAAAAACGCTGCACACCGACGCTGATCGAAGCAACGCTCTTGGGACGACCAAAAATCCGACGCACGGCTTCGCAAGGACAAAGCCGCCCGACCTCTAGAGGAGAAATCGACGCGACGCCTGCCGTGAGATCGTAATTTCAACGTGCAGCCCCGCAGACCGACGTCTAGAGGAGAAATCGACGCGACGCCTGCCCTGAGATCGTAATTTCGACGCGCAGCCCGCAGACCGACGCGCAGCCGGAGAACAAGCAGGAAAATCCACGCACAGACCCGGGACATCTGGTAATCCCCGCGATCCACAGAAAGAGACTGTCTGCGCGCCGGAAAACGACGCACGACTTCCCCGCGTGGAAAATAACGCAAGTCCCGTGTGCTGAGGAGAAATCGACGCACACACCCTTTTTCCACGCACCTCTTCCTCTGTGGCCCTCTGAGGAGATTTTACCACTCTAAACCAGGTACTTGTGCTTGAAAGAGACTTTGTTTATATTCTAAAGACTTAAGACACTTTATATCACTTTTCAGTGATATCTCTACAATTTCACATTGCAACTTTATTCTTTTTGACCTACAATTATCCTGATAAATATTATATATTTTTCTAAACACTGTGTGGTGTATTTTTGTGGTGCTATATGGTGGTATTGTATGATTTATTGCACAAATACTTCACACATTGCCTTCTAAGTTAAGCCTGATTGCTCGTGCCAAGCTACCCGAGGGTGGGCACAGGATAATCTTGGATTGTGTGTGACTTACCCTGACTAGAGTGAGGGCTTTTGCTTGGACAGGGGGTAACCTGACTGCCAACCAAAAACCCCATTTCTAACAAACAGTATTTGTCTGCCTCTCTCTCCCAGGTTTCTGATGCCGGGCTTCCAGTGTCGCCTCATGGCTCTTCTGCAGCATGCTGGTCTGCTAAATAATCTATCCAGCTCTTGCCTAAAAATCTATCCATACTGGCGTAACCACTACTGAGGTAAGCCAGGGGTGGAAGCATTAGAAAGCACCAGCGGGAGGAGAAGCACCAGGAAGTACCAGCAAGCACTTGCACAGGCATAGTCAGCATGGTAGTAGGGAACAGGGGAGAGTGGTTGCGCTAAAGCCACTGCACCAGATTGAGCCGTTTGGTCGCAGAAGTGATCCGGCTAGGTTTGGGTGCACTTTTCAGCCAGGGGCGAGCTCCCGCCCCTTTACTCTTCCTAATATCTTGTAAGAACTCACACCTGGATTTGATTAAGTGGACAATTTGGAACAAATCTGTCCCCCAGAACACATGGATAAATAACAGACAACAACTAGAATTAGCTAAAACGTACGCCTGACATTGCCTAAGCAGATAATTTGGACACTGAACAACTAACGGACAGTAGTAGGAACATACTGACTTTTGGCATTGTAGTATGACTGCAAACAGCCACTTTATCTATTGGTGTGTAGAAATTGATTAGGACCAAGCTGGTAACAAGTTAAAAAACAGAGACAGAACCAAGACAGATCTGTTACTTGTTTGACCTTGACACTTGGGGCCCTCAGGACCCCAGGTACAATATTCTGCCCAGGAATTCACAAAAAATAGAGGTCAACTACCCCCTTAAGTTTGGACTGTATCCTGGCGTACCAGGAAATTAGCCTGGTCTAAAATACTTAGGTGGTCATTACAACCCTGGCGGTCGGTGTTAAAGCAGCGGTAAAACCGACAACACCCCAGCGAAAAAAAAAATTGAATTACGACCGTGACGGAAACCGCCAACATAGACAGCCACTTTAACACTCCGACCGCCAAGGAGGGACAAACAAACACCACAGCGGTAACCGCCAACAGACAGGCGGAGGACAATGTACCACCCACAGAATTACAACAGTCCAATCCGCCACCTTTTCCGGGGCGGATTCACTGCGAACAAAAACACGGCAGAAACAGGACTTGGAAGGGAAAACGCTCACCTCTACACATCCCACGAGGAACCAGGACGCCATGGAACCGGAACTTCAGATTCTTCCAGCCTTTATCTTCCTGCTCCTCTACCAGGAGAACGAACGCTGGCGGCGAAGACCACGGTGGGTACTGCACCTACGACACAGGGGAGGGGGGAGTGAAAAAACAGTGACACACACATGCAATATGCAACACCCCCACCCCCACCCCCAACCTCACCCACGACAACACACACACTAATACATCATGATACATTACAGTTACACCCCTCAACCCCCCTGGAAGAATGCAAGGACAAAAGAAAATGAGTCGAATGATTGTAATATATTCAAATACAGTAATCAACCATATATATATATATATATATATATATATATATATATATATATATATACACACTCTAAACAAATATATACACCAAGAATACAAGTCCAAGGTATTCCACTATCAGAGTCTGTGGACCAATGCCCCCAAAAGGCATGGGCGAGGCCCACACTCAATACCCGAACAAGACGGAGAGAACACTGCTGGGGCATCAGATAGAAATATAACAGGCACCTCAGGCGGAAGGGAAGGGGGGGCACCTCAGCCGTATGAGTGCACGATGCCAGATCCACGAGGGGGCTCCATGCCCACTGTTCAATCCTGGGGAGTGCATAGCCACAGTCTCTCAAGTGTCTACAGTGGGTGGTTTGCCCACTGTTCAATCCTGGGGAGTGCAAAGCCACAGTCTCTCAAGTCTCTACAGTGGTTGGTTTTCCCACTGTTCAATCCTGGGGAGTGCAAAGCCACAGTCTCTCAAGTCTCTACAATGGGTGGTTTGCCCACTGTTCAATCCTGGGGAGTGCAAAGCCACAGTCTCTCAAGTCTCTCCAGTGAGTGGTTTGCCCACTGCTTTATCCTGGGGAGTGCAAAGCCACAGTCTCTCAAGTCTCTACAGTGGGTGGTTTGCCCACTGTTCAATCCTGGGGAGTGCAAAGCCACAGTCTCTCAAGTCTCTACAGTGGGTGGTTTGCCCACTGTTCAATCCTGGGGAGTGCAAAGCCACAGTCTCTCAACTGGATGCCTTTCTCCACTGTTTCTGGAGGGGGCTTTGTGCCCAGAGTGCTCCATCCTGCCAAGTACTGAGGTAGTGGATGTCTTTCTCCACTGGTTCTGGAGGGGGCTTTGTGCCCAGAGTGCTTCATCCTGCCAAGGACAGAGGTGGTGGATGTCTTTCTCCACTAGTTCTGGAGGGGGCTCTGTGCCCAGAGTGCTTCATCCTGCACGTGGCGGCCTCAGTAGCATCGGAATCATTGGCGCTCACTGGCCTGCGGTGCTGCTGGCGGCGGTGTCCTGGGCAGTGGGGCTGGTGGCGGCGGTGTCCTGGGCTGCGGTTCTGCTGGCTGCGGTGTCCTGGCCAGCGGGGCTGGTGGCGGCGGTGTCCTGGGCAGCGGGGCTGGTGGCGGTCTTGTCCGCCGTGCAGATCTTCCCAGACTTGCCGGTTTTACTGTGCCCCTTCCCCACCTTGGATGGTGGCGCAGCTGTCTCCACACTCCCAACTGTACCCCTGGGAGCGGCTTTGGTGGCAGATTTCTTTCCCCTCTCACGCCGGGCACTGGCCAACCTTTTACGCTTTACAGGTGGGGACTGTCTGTGCTCTGGCTCCTTGCCACACTGGCTGCCATGCTACCTAGTGCACTCCAGAAGCCCGTGACTACTGGCACCACTGGTCCCACCGATGTTGTGGCTGAGGTGCTGGGTTGGGACCTGGAGAGTCGGGCCCTGGGAGACTGAAGGGGTGGGTGAGGTGACGGAAAGAGGTCAAGGTTGGACATGAAAAGTTTCTTAGGAACACTGGGACTGGTAGCTGGAGGGGGTTTGGGAGTGGAGGAAGAGGTAGTGGTTGTAGGAGGTGTACGTTTGGTGACTTTGGGTGAAGGTGCATGGGCTATAGGCTGTCGTGAGGTGGATGGCTGTTGGGTGGGTGTGTGGCTGCGTTTGTGTACCTTGGGAGGTGGCCTCACAGAGACACTGGGAGAGGACACAGGGGACGTGTGAATGGTAGTGGGGGTGGTGACTGCACATGAGCGGGGTGTTGTGGTGGGTATGCTGGAGATGGACGTAGTGGCTGAGGATGTAGTGCATGCAGGTGTGAGTGGAGACGAGACAGGGAGGGAGGAGGGAAACGAGGAGGGGGACACAGTGGAGGCAGTGGATGTTGGTGTGTCTGCATGTGTCTGATGCTTGCGTGAGTGCCTGTGGGATGCGTGGTGCTTATATTTGCCAGAGCTTCCCTTGTGTGTTGAGGTGTGTGCATGCTGGTCTGATGGTGTGCTTGGGATAGGCTGAGGTACAGGGGTTTGGGTTTGGGTGGAGAAAGTTGGAGGGGGAGGCTAGAGACAGGGACAATGGCTGCCATCAGTGCTGAGACCAGAGTCTAAAAAGCTTGCTGATAGGCTGCCTAACCAGAATGAATGCCCTCCAGGTATGTATTGGTTTGTTGCAACTGCCTCTCTACACCCTGGGTGGCATTCAAAATGGTAGACTGCCCAACAGTGAGGGACCTGAGGAGGTCAATGGCCTCCTCACTGAGGGCAGCAGGGGTGACAGGGGCAGGGGCTGAGGTGCCTGGGGCAAAGGAGATGCCCACCCTCCTGGGTGAGCGGGCATGGGACAGACAGTGAGGGGCTGCTGGGAGGGCGGTGCTGGTAGGGGGGGTGGCGGCTGTACCTGTAGATGTGGGGGGCACAGATGGGCCCGCCACTGCAAGGGAGCCCCCATCACAGGAGGAGTCCGTATTGCTGGTGTCAGCTCCTGTCCCTGCCTTGGAGCTCCCCTCGCCCTCCGTCCCACTGGTGAATTCAGACTCCGTAGTGTCGCCCTCCAGGGCCATGTGGGATGCAGCTCCCTCCTGCTCCAGTGCCACTGCTCCTCCGCCTGATGATGCTAATGCACACAAGAACAGGGAGGCCACAAAAAGGGGGGGGGAGACAGAAGAAAGACATGTTGAGTGCATGCAATACCGCTACCATTGGCGGATACTACAGACACAGAAGCCCCCTGCACTACGCCGCGCACTTGAAGTTCCCTATTCAATCCCAGGGACATGGGTTACAAGGCTATGCCCAATTTCTGCACACATGGATGTCACAGGACCCTGACTAGGTGTAGTTGGCACTGTTCACAGGTGGGGTAAGGTGACACAGGGCCTGCCTTAAGAAGGGTCCTTGCCTACTAAACTTGCCCTGACTTAGGGGAACCCACAGCCCACCTCCCCCACCGAGACACCTCCCAATGCGCGCTGAATCAGCAGAATGAGAGTGTACTCACCCCCTTGAGGCTGCTGTGATGCCCTCAAGCGCCCATCCAACTCCGGGTACACCACCGCCAGGATCCTGAACATCAGGGGGGCCATGGTGCGACAGGCACCCCTCCCACGCTGGGAGGCCATCCCCAGCTGTGCCTCCGCCGTCTTCTTGCTCCAGCGGCGAATGTCCTCCCATCTTTTCCGGCAGTGGGTGCTCCGTCTGTGGTAGACCCCCAGGGTCCGGACTTCCTTGGCGATGGCACGCCAAATGTCCTTCTGGTGGGCGCTGACCTACAGGAATAGTACAGGGAAAAAAGAGGAGTTATTACCGTCTGCACCGTCACAGTCATTGGCCCACATCCCTACACTTGCCATGACGCACATGCACTCACCGTCGCTTCATGCATGCCTCATTCTCACCCCCCCTATCTTTCATCCACACCACTCCACACAGGCATTGCCCATACAGCATGCTCACAGTGTACTTACCTGTTTGTCTGGAGGACCGTAGAGTAGCGTGTACTGGGGGAGGACCCCATCCATGAGTTTCTCCAACTCCTCTGTGCTGAAGGCAGGAGCCCTTTCCCCAGACACACGAGTCATTGTCTCTTCCAGACTGAGGTCACAGCAGCACTTGCAGTGTAGGTCCTCTCCTGTCGAAGATCAGGTATCAAGTGATTGAACAGACAGAAAATGGTGGTCACGTTCGCGGCGGTGCGTACCCTCACCACCGGCGTACATGGTCATTGGCTCCTGGGACCCATAGGGTCCTATGTTAACCAATTCTGGATTGCGCCGCGGTCTTCGACCGCCTACCACGACGGTGTACAACGCCAGCGCAGTTACCTCATATCCCCTTGTCCCACATTACAGGTCATGCAGCCGCCATTTCAGGGGGCCACATGGCATTATTTTGGACTGCGTCACACATATCTAGGCCTTGCCTAAACACTCATACAGGCATATGTCGATTTGCTAATATTTTCAGAGTAAGCTGTGTTTACGTACCTCAGAGTTGGTTGACTCTCTGCTCGCTGTTCTCCTCCATAGGCACCGTCCGCTGGGGCATGTGAGGAGATGGCGGCATCCTCCTGTGTACAGACCGCTGGTGGACCTGTCGACAATGGAGGAGCAACATGTGGTCATCACCTACAGACTTGATTGTGCCACAATCCAGGAACTGTGTGCCCAGTTGGAGCCAGACCTGATGTCAGCTATCCGCCATCCCACAGGAATCCCCCCACAAGTGCAGGTGCTGTCAGTACTCCATTTCCTAGCAAGTGGGTCTTTTCAAACTACAGTGGCCATTGCATAAGGGATGTTCCAGCCTATGTTTTCCAACGTGTTGTCCAGAGTGTTGTCTGCCCTGCTGAAACACATGCAGAGCTACATCGTTTTCCCTCAGGTGGAGGATTTGCCTACAGTGAAAGGTGTCCCTATGCACTGGGACATATCCCCAACATCATATGTGCCTTTGATGGGACACATGTGGCCTTGGTCCCCCCCGCAGGAGTGAACAGGTCTACAGAAACCGAAAGAGCTACTATTCTATGAATGTGCAGATGGTGTGTTTGGCAGACCAGTACAACTCCCATGTGAATGCCAAATTCCCTGGCTCAGTGCATGACGCTTACATTTTGAGGAATAGCAGCATCCCTTATTTGATGGGGCAGCTCTAGAGGCACCTCGTGTGGCTATTAGGTAAGGTCATGGACCCAATACAGTGTGAATAGTTGTCTGGGGAGGTCCCTATGAGTTAGTGTGTGTGTAACAGTTGTCCCTCGCCATTTGCAGGTGACTCTGGTTACCCCAACCTGTCATGGCTACTGACCCCAGGGAGGAATCCCAGGACAAGGGCAGAGGAACGCTACAATGAGGCCCATGGGCGAACTAGGAGGAGCCTTTTCGAAAGGTGCCTTTTCTGCAGGAGGATGGTCCAGATGAAGGTGTTGTGGCAGCTGTGGAGCCTGTGGACAGTGAAGACTAGGAAGCAAAAGAAGAGGACATAGACAACAGGAACACGGTGATCCTCCAATACTTCCAGTGAGACACAGGTAAGAAGACAACACTGCCTGCTGCATCTGATTTAATTCTACTACCTCTCATCTGTCTCTCATTTTCACCCAGTGTATGGTCACTGAGTTGTCACTTTCCCTTACGATTTCACAGATGTGGGTCCCACTGTGTGACATCTGCTTTGTTTCCTAATGGACTAGAGCTGTGTGACATAGGTATGTTGACATTACATTTGATATAGCATTTTGCCACTGTAATTGCTAATACACAATTTCGAAATCACAGACAGACTCCTGATTGTTTTGTGATTTAAGGGTGTTTATTTAAGTGCTCAATATTGGAGGGGGTTGTACAATTGTCAGGGGTGATGGTGGAGGAATGTCCATGGCAGAGTCCAGTCTATTAGTCTCACAGGTGCATTGTCCAAAGGGGCATAGGAAGTGGAGCTAGGGCAGTTTAAGGATGGACAGGGTGACAAAGTGGGGCAAAAGGATGACAATCAGGGTGGTCTCATTTCTTGGCGGGGGTCTTGGCATTGTTCTCTGTCTTTGTCCTGGATCTCAGGGACTGTTTGCGGGGTGGTTCTCCATCTGCAGGGGGTGGGGTGCTGGTGTCGTGGTCCTGTGGCGGTGCCTCCTGTCCACTAGCGCTGGCGAAGGTGGTGGGCAGTTCATCGGCCAGGCTAGTGTCAGGGGCCCCATGTTGTGCCACAGTGTCCCTCCTGGTGTTCAAGAGTTCCTTCAGCACCCCTACAGTGGTGCCCAAGGTGGAATTGATGGATTTGAGTTCCTCCCTGAACCCCAAATAATGTTCCTCCTGCAGCCGCTAGGTCTCCTGAAACTTGGCCAGTACCGTTGCCATCGTCTCCTGGGAATGGTGGTAGTCTCCCATGATGTTGGAGAGGGCCTTATGGAGAGTGGGTTCCCTGGGCCTGTCCTCCCCCTGTACCACAGCAGCCCTCCCAGTTCCCCTGTGTTCCTGTGCCTCTGTCCCATGAACCATGTGCCCAATACACTGCCCCCAGGTCCCTGGTGTTGTTGGGATGCTGTGTTAGCCTGGGTTCCCTGTAGTGGGGGACACACTGCTGCTTGACGTGTCCTTGGAACAGTGGTATGGGCCCGCTGGGTGGGTGCTGTGCTGGTGGTTCCAGAGAGGGGAAGCTCTGTAGTGGCTTGTGCCAGTGTGAGGGGAACCGACTGTCCCGAGGTCCCGGATGGGCCGGGCTGGTCATCTAGATCCAGTTGGACAGAGCTGCTGTCATCACTGTGGGCCTCTTCTGTGGGTGGAGTGGACATATCTGAACCCTCCTGTCCAGGGACATTGGGTAGGGGTCCTGCAGGGGTGTACAAGCATGATTATTGCATCTGTGTGTGCTATGGTGTGCAATGGGTGGGTGACCGTGTACCCCAGTTCTTGCATTCCTGTGTAGGACCTTGTGTGATGATGGTTGTTGGACTTTTTTGCTTATGCAGGGTCATCCCCAATCTTTTTGCCTCCTGCCTCCTATTTTTTCTGACCTGTTGCTGTTGGTTTTTTAACTCTGAGCAATTTACCACTGCTAACCAGTGCTAAAGTGCATATGCTCTCTGTGTAAATTGTATTGTTGATTGGTTTATCCATGATTGGCATATTTGATTTATTAGTAAATCCCTAGTAAAGTGCACTAGAGGTGCCAGGGCCTGTAAATCAAATGCTACTAGTGGGCCTGCAGCACTGGTTGTGCCACCCACATAAGTAGGTCTGTAATCATGTCTCAGACCTGCCACTGCAGTGTCTGTGTGTGCAGTTTTAACTGTAAATTCGCCTTGGCAAGTGTACCCAATTGCCAGGCCTAAACCTTCCCTTTTCATACATGTCAGACACCCCTAAGGTAGGCCCTAGGTAGCCCCAAGGGCAGGGTGCAGTGTATGGTTAAGGTAGGACATATAGTAACGTGTTTTATATGTCCTGACAGTGAAATATTGCTAAATTCGTTTTTCACTGTTGCAAGGCCTGTCCCTCTCATAGGTTAACATGGGGGCTACCTTTAAATCTGATTAAAGTGTAGATTCCCCTAGAGAGTAGATGGACATGTGGAGTTTGGGGTCCCTGAACTCACAATTTGAAAATACATCTTTTAGTAAAGTTGGTTTTGAGATTGTGTGTTTGAAAATGACACTTTTAGAAAGTGAGCATTTTCTTGCTTAAACCATTCTGTGACTCTGCCTTGTTTGTGGATTCCCTTTCTGGGTCAGTTTGGCAGTTGGGTTGTTTTTCACCTCACACTAGATAGTGACACAAAGGGAGCAGGGGTGTAGCCTGCATTTCCTAATTAGTCATCTCTGCCAGGAGGGAGGGGTGGAGTGGTCACTCTCACCTGAAAGGACTGTGCCTGCCTCTGACAATGCAGACTCCAACCCCCTGGTGTGTGTCTGAGGCCTTGCCTGGGCAAGGCAGGATTTCACAAGTAGGTGTGAGTCCCCTTTGAAGAAAGGTGACTTCAAAGACTAAAATGGGTATAAGAAGGGCACCCAAATCTACAGACTTTAGAAACACTTCTGGAACCAAGAGGAACCTCTGCCTGGAGAAGAGCTGAATAGCTGAGGAAGAAGAGCTGCCCTGCCTGTGACTGTGCTTTGTGGAGCTATCCTGCAGTTGCTGCTTCTGCCAGAGTAAGAGGGCAAAGACTGGTCTTTGTGTGCCTTCCATCTTGAGAAGAAATCTCCAAGGGCTTGATTTAGGTCTTGCCTCCTGTTGTTTGAAGTCTCAGGGACAGCAAAGACTTCTCTCTGCCAGCACCTGGAGTCTCTGGAGAGACTCCTGCTAAGACAAGTGGTGCCCTATCCAGTCCTTGGGCCCTTGAAAGGAAAGCTGGTGGAAATCCAAGGAAATCGACTTCGGACGACTTCGGACCGACGCCGCTGCTGAATCCGGTGACGCCGCCTGCACCCGACGCCGTGACCTTCGCTGGAAACGCGACGTTCTTTGCAGGCCCGACGCCGCGGCTGCCCCGCTGAAGTCCGCGACTCCGCGGAAGTCGCCGCACCACGTCGTGACCGCCGCTGCTCAAAGTGCACCGATTCAACGTTTCGCGCAGACGCCGCGATCCCCGACTTCGCGCATCGGCTTGTTTTCACTCTTCACCAAAGGTACTGTACTTCGGGGTCTACACGACTCCGTGTCCGGCGCCGCTGGTGTCGGCTTGTTGGGAACGACTCCGTCACAACGCCATGTTAACATCTCATCAAAGCATTTTTGTTTCTAAGCGCTATTTTTTAGTTTACTCTTTAAAAATTCATAACTTGACTTGTGTATGTTTGATTTTTGTCATTTTGGTCTTGTTTTGTTTAGATAAATATTTCCTATTCTTCTAAACTGGTGTTGTGTCATTTTGTAGTGTTTTCATTAAGTTACTGTGTGTGTTGGTACAAATACTTTACACCTAGCACTCTGAGGTTAAGCCTACTGCTCTGCCAAGCTACCAAGGGGGTAAGCAGGGGTTAGCTGAGGGCGAATCTCTTTTACCCTGACTAGAGTGAGGGTCCTTGCTTGAACAGGGGGTAACCTGACTGTCAACCAAAGACCCCATTTCTAACAATGGTTTAGGGGGGTGTATGGGTATGTGCAGTGGCCATGCTTTGGTGATGAGTGTCCATGCTTTGGTATTACATGCAGGGCTTGGGTTTGGGATGTGTGGTTTGTGATATTGGGACATCTGTGAGGAGTTGGAGTGATGGGGGTGAGGGCGAGGGTGGGGGTATGTGATGGCATGCAGGTAGGGTGGGGGATGAAATAGTGAAAGCTTTGACTTACCAGAGTCCATTCCTCCAGCTACTCCTGCGAGGCCCTCTGGATGCAGTATAGCCAAGGCCTGCTCCTCCCATGTTGTTAGTTGTGGGGGAGGAGGTGGGGGTCCGCCGCCAGTCCTCTGAACCGCAAGGTGGTGTCTTGAGACCACGGAACGCACCTTCCCCTGTAGGTCGGTCCACCTCCTCCTGATGTCATCCCTAGTTCTTGGGTGTTGTCCCACTGCGTTGACCCTGTCCACGATTCTTCGCCATAGCTCCATCTTCCTAGCTATGGTGGTGTGCTGCACCTGTGATCCGAATAGCTGTGGCTCTACCTGGATGATTTCCTCCACCATGACCCTGAGCTCCTCCTCAGAGAACCTGGGGTGTCTTTGCGGTGCCATGGGGTGGTGTGAGTGATGTGTGAGGTGGTGTGTGTTGTGATGTGTGGGGTGATATTTAGAAGTGTGTTGTGTGAGGTGCTTGGATGTTGTGTGCGTGATGGTGTTGAGTGCCTGTGAATGCTAGTGTTGTTTCTGGTGGTGTCTCCCTCTGGCCTTCTGTTGCAATTGTTGTCGTAGGGGTTTGTGGGTGATGAGGCTGTGTGTTTTATATTGTATTGGGTGTGGGAGTGGTGTGTGTATGTGTATCAGGTGTGTGTATTTTGATTTGTCTGATGTGGATGTGTTTTGTATATGTGTGTGTATCTTGAGCGCAGCGGTGTGTACCGCCAATGGAATACCACGGTTGAAAGACCACCGCGTGGATTCATGGGTCGTGATAGTGTGGGTGTATTCCTGTTGGTGTGACCGTGGGGGTTTTGTTATCGCCAGTTTATCACTGACCTTTGGTGTGGCGGACTTGTGTGGGTGTCTAGATTTTGGTGGATTCCGGGCTGTGGGTCATAATGACCGTGGCGGAATTCCGCCGCGGTGTGTTGGCGGTCTTCTGCACGGCGGTATGCGGCTTTTACCGCCAATGTTGTAATGACTCCCTTAATCTTCTAAACAATTCGATTTTGACTATTAAGGCCCAGAGTAACAGCAGCAAAAACAATATGTGGTCAGGAAAAGAAAGAGCAACACAGCAGTCGACTAGAAGAAAGAGGAAGCTGCAATATTTACAGGTAGCAAAGAGCTATAATGCAAAACTGGCCTGGGAGTATCAGTCCTTCAGCTCCTGTGTGTTGTGAATGTTTCAGAAGTCTATGGAAATTCAGCATAAATTTGATTTCTTAAAGGACCCTCTTGGGGCTATCATTAGCACCTCTGAACTACTCTTCCAACCCTAATTTCTCCAACAAAAAGTGAAAAGAGCCTTGCTGATGACCTAAGAAGTAAAACCTGGCCTGACATGGGAACGGGGGAAGCAACCTCTAATAAAGAACTGGAGGGTGACTTGGCTGGAACCACAGAGAAAAAGGTGACTATCTGGGGTTTGAT
Organism: Pleurodeles waltl; assembly: GCF_031143425.1. Lineage (NCBI taxonomy): Eukaryota > Metazoa > Chordata > Amphibia > Caudata > Salamandridae > Pleurodeles > Pleurodeles waltl. The sequence goes on along the minus strand of NC_090440.1, from coordinate 1,187,106,123 downwards.
AAATGACTTGGAGCTACTCACTCTATGATCGCCTTCTCTATTGGCCTCCCCCAGCCCATCATCATCATCCTTGTTAATAATCTCCAGTGGGTTACTAAAGAACAGGGTCACTGTGCCATGAGAGGTCACAGTAAATGTCCATAAATGACGGAAGCTCTAGAAAAAACATCTGATACAGGAGGAATGCAAACAAATAAACTGTGTAGGAGCTGTCCTAAATGAGCGCCAGGATCTTATCAGTTTAACCCAAATTCGTTAGACCTATGTTCTCACTCCATACAAAGAACAGATGATCTGTGCTATGGGGGACGCAAATCTAACAACAACATAAGGGAAGACATGCACACTGCACCTCCAGGAGGAGATGGAGCTTTATTGTTGGAGTACGCCATGTAGAGCAATCCATCCACTTAATATGCTAAAAAGGTTCTCCGGCCAAAGTAGACACTGATCTCCAAGTAGATAAAAAATCAGTGGGTTTAAGTCCAGGACTTAGTAATATGAAAGAACACCATATGCAAACTCCCACAGGGAAAATCGATTATGGGGCAGTGTGGCGTATCCTATTTAAAAACTCACAAATAACCCTGGATGCCTTGATGTATCAGTCAACAAAAATGGATGTTCAAGTGGATGTGTTAAATGCCATTGTAAAATCCGTCTCGGGGAACCATTCAAAAGTTGGATGATTGACATAAATTGATAATTTGACCACAGAAGGTTGCGGAAACAACAAATATCAAATGCCCCTGTGCCCCAATAAATAATAAGCTGGCTAAAATATCAGAGGCCCTTACTACTTCAACGGAAGGTTTTAAAACCAAACTTGATACTTCCTGCTACAATAATAATCATATCTCACCAAAACAACCAACACAGGCCAGAAGCAGGTCATATGAATTTACCAGTATTGATAAGAGATGGGAAGAAGTTATTGATCAATGTATAGAAACAGCAGAGGAGGTAAACCCAGGAAGTATAAAATGTGTTTTTTCGTTGCATGGTCACACTGTTGCTCAGACTGAGGAGTTCTCTTACTTGAGTGTTGTCATAGATGCCGGGTGTAATTGGGGCCCTTGCGTTGCCAAGGTGAGGGAGATGTTTCTAGGCTCAGTAGGTCACATATTCAACCTGGATAGGCGTATTAGTGAAAAAACATTTCCCCCTTTTTTTAGACACCTATAGGAGTAAATGCCTCCTGCTTCTCACCCATGGCACTAGTATTTGGATACTTGCTAACACTTGTTCTCTACAAATTGAGCAAAACAGGGTGCTTAGGAGACTGTTGAGGGTCCCCCGAGCATGCCTGACTTATATTATCCATCGAGCTAGGAATGGAGTACACTGAGGACACCATTAAGGTGGCACTCCTGCTTTTGTCGTGCTCCATCTGGTCCAATCGTCATGCCTCTCTGAATTGAGAGATCATTTCCTGTTTCAGGTGTGAGAGAGGCATGAATATTCGCTGGCTCAATTATATTAACATTGATTTAATGAAGTTGGGCAGGCCCACCCTTTTCACAGGCCCATCTTCTATTTACAAATCTGATATTACTTGGCTTAAATCTGCGCATCGGGAGAGGGCGAGAATGCTGAGGGAGAAAAAATAATTTTAAAAAGGGTCTGTGAGAGATCTACAACACCATATCGCTTGAACCGTGTTTGGAACGGATCAGTAGCTATTGGAACAGGTGTCTGCACACTAGATTTAGACTGGGGTTTATTAAGTGCTATCTCGGATTTCCCCTTGGCCAATTTGATCCCCCAAAAGTGTAACTATGCCCATGCGATGAGTCCTCTCCACAAAGTTTGATGCACTTTATTTTTTCCTGTAATTGTTTTAATGACATCTCTCAAAAATATTTACTTACACTTATTTGCCACCAGGGAATGAGAACTTTTAGGTCTGCCCAGTTTTCTGCAACAATTGGAACCTCCCTCAATCTGCACCATTGTTGGTTTGTTTTTGCAATTAGGAGATGGAAATCCCTAATGTTTTAATTGATAATTTTTTACTATTCTCCAGGTTGATTCTTTTGTGCATTTTGTGGCTTTTGCTCTGTAATATTTTTGTTTTGTTTTTCTGTAGTCTGCTGTGTGCTGTAGGTTGACCTTCAAAGAGCATTAGGTGCCTCCAGCTCTGCAACATCTTCTGTTTTGCTAGAGTCTGCTGCATGCCGTAGGGTGACCCCATTGTACATCATGGGGCACTATCCCTGCAACATCTTTTGTTCTGCTAGAGTCCCCTGTATGCTGCTGAATTTTGTACTTTATTGATTTATTGACTCTTTCACCATTATATGTCTTTGCTAATATTTGGTGATGTGTTTTTATCTGTATTTCTTTGTCCACCTTTGTGACTTAAAAAAAGATGATAACTAAATAAAAAACAGAACAGGTACACGTACATGTAATAGAGAGTCCAGCAACATGGGAGGTGTCTCCTTGAAATCAACACCCTTGATTATTAAAACAACTTGATGAACCACTGACAAAAAAACAGAGTTAAAAACAATGTAAGACTAGAAATAAAACTAAGGGCATTCCTATAGTTTCTATTGATACAATTGAAAACACACTAGCTAAAAATGCAATACGGCATGAGGGAAGGTTAGTGACTGAGTCAAGCCAAAATAACAAGGATAAGACACTGAGTAAAAAGTCCTTCATGCTATTTGAAAAACAGTGGAGAAGGTCTGAGCAAGGTGGTAATAAATTAATTGAGGATGCAACCCTCTCTATAGAAATAAATGCATCTACAGGCTGCTACAGCTCCCTTGGTAACTTGACCAGGCAGAAAGATAATCAGGGGACGGAATCCCCACAGGATCAAGACCCAACGGCTAAGAAGGGGTGCATTATGCAATAGTGTCAATGCACTACGGCTAATAATGAATGTAGTCCAGGAGAAATTGTAATTGTAACTGTATTTGAGAAAGACAAAGCATATATTACAACCACACAAGGAATAGCTGCTCAATTTATGATTACACAAGGAACGAATACTGTGAAAACTAAAACGAGAATATTGACGGAAAAAGATGACTGGCTCATATCTGCTGACTAGGCCATCTGACCTCTCATTGGTTAAAAAGCAACCGAATCCAGACATAACAAGCATTATACACAGGGATAGTTCCCCTTGCCCGCTTTATGGTGGCAATCAAATTGTATTCATGCGAGAATACCAGTCTAGGAGGAGGCATGGCATGCTTAACGGTATGAACATTAAAAAAAACTTTTACAGGCAGTTCCAGCCCTTGAAAGGATATCAACAACAGATATTGAATCTATTACGTTTTTGACTCAGACCAATAACAGTGAAAATAACAACCTGAATCAACCTTTGTCACATGGGTGACACCTCAACTAGCCAGAAAAGTCCTGCAAGAGAAAAAAAAGTTTCTTGAATGGGGAGCTGTGGTGAGCATACCTCGACAAGCTGGCTACCCTGCCCCCACTAATATACTAAAGTAAGTCTCGGAAGAAGGGACATAGTAGGGGTTACTAGCAATCCTTTTCCGTCCTTAGGAATCCGATTGGTAGCATATCATATCTTTCTTTAGTTCCCTCCTCCAAGCAGAACTTGCATTCGCCAATCATGTAGCAATAGTTTTGGCCAATTAAATATAGGGTGGTTAACAGCAGCCATAAATGAAGGTAGCCACTCCTGTTGGCCAAATACGCAGCCCCCCCCCCCCCCATTTAAGCCTGCAATAAACAACATGAAATCCTTGAAACTGTGCTTGTGGAACATCAATGGAGTGAACATCAAAAACCAAAATAAAGACTTAACAAGCCTTTTGAGTGAATAACAAATTATCCTATTTCATCAAACCTAGGCAATGCAGCAATTTACAATCTATGGGTATAATGGCTTCTTTTCCTCAACACAAAAAATTAAGAGGTTTTGACATCCAAGATGGGGGGGTGGTTTGGCAACCTTCATAGCTGTGGCTTTGAATATACATAGCGAGCAGCTGGAAGTAGACAATTTTAAAGATTCTGGCAGTTAAACTAAGGAACAGGCGTTAGGAAATTAAGAGGCTGCTCCTGGTAATTAACCCCTGTATTCACCCTGATGCTTGCTCTAGGAAGTTGATGCCTTCTAAACTGGTAGATATTTTATTAAAAAGTTTACAAGATCCATTGGCCCCAGTAATTCTAATTGTAGGGGGTTTCAGTATGAATTTGCTATGGTCTTTTTTGTAAGAAGATCAAATTCTGCAGCAGGACCTTCTTTTGGCTGTACCGAATCAGTCTGATGGGACTAAAGGCTCTGGGACCAGGCACAAAAAGGCACTCACTTTGGTAAAAGATCTGGAATCTCTGGGGCTTAGACTACTGAATGTAAGATTCCAGCAAGACAAGCCCTCATTAGGGTCCTATTTTTCTGCGGGGATACATTCAGCAATAGATCATACTGCAGCAACTTTATCGCTTCTCCATTTAATATCAACCTATCAGATTATGAAGACAAATAAAAGTGATCACGGACAGCAAACTATGGAGATCAATGTCCAATGCCCTTCGCATAGTCATGCAGCTCTTCTCCCAGGAAACTTCCTTTGTCAGATGGGACAATAAAATCAATTGTGGCCAATGCATCTGTTCTGGTACTGCAATGTTCTAATAAGGATCCCACCGACCCAAGAACTATATGGTCTTCTTTTACAGAAAATCTTTTAGGCTCTTATTCTTTACACAAATATCAAAGTACTCGTCAAAGTAAAGATAGAACAAAAGATATAAATAGGATTCAAATATCTGCTTCCAATAACCTGACAGGAGGAATCAAAATAGAATCCTGAGATTAGCCAAGAAGCAAAAGGGAACTGCAGTCCAATCTGACCTAAAACATAGAAATAAAAGTGTATCAGAAGACAATGTGGGAAGAATTTTTTTTGAAGAAGCATGATTTTTGGAAAAAAGCATTATATATAAGTAAAAAGAGTAACTCGAGGGGATTTTGGAAAATGGTAAATAACCTGAACAGGGCCCCAGTGACTGTATCAAGCTCCAATGCAGCAGAATCAGGAAGGATTGATTTTTTTAACTAAGCATTTCACTCCTTCTCTAGAGGTGAAGGAGGATTCAATTCAATACATTTGTGGGAAGAACTGGTATCTACAGACTCCAGTTTGGGGAGAATAACAGCACCTACTGGAACCCCTCATTTTTCAGAAGATACTACAATCCCTTTATCTGGAGATCAAATTAAGAAATTAATCGGGAAAAGCAGAAAAGCGGGGGCTTAGCCCAAATAGAATACCAAAGGCTCTGTATAAAATGAACCCGGCATTTTGAGCAGAAAGATTGGCAGTAGTTTTTAATAATGCCCTCCAGCTTGAAGTTATCCTGGCCTCATGAAAGGGCTATTTTTAAAGGGGGGGTGCTCATGTCCAGTTAATTATCATCTGCTCATTTTGACAAATACTTAGACAAAGTTTTTTGCAGACCTCCTTGTAATGGACCTTTTGTCCTTGGCAACAGGTAATAATGTCATTCCAGCAAACCAATTAGGGTTTGTACAAGGGGCAGGGCCGGCAGCTAATATTTTACCTTTGTCAGTCATTATGGAGAAACATCTCTTTACCTGTGTTTTGTGGATTTTAAGTCCACTTTTGACTATGTGCAGTGCAACCTTCTTTGGAAAAAGTTAGCCTCCTAGGGGTATCCCTTCTCTCTTATTAAAAGCATTAGAGATGTTGTACACAGCTACCTGGAAGAGGGTGAAGATTGGGAATGGCTTCTTCCTGCCTAGGAAAATAGAAACTCATCAAGGACTGAAACAAGTCTATGCACCATATTTGTTTAACTTCTTTTTATCAGATCTCTCACCAGCCTTGGATGGAGTAAATGAACATCCACCTAAACTGGGAGGTATGTACATCTTGAACCTTCTGTATGAAGATGTTGTGATACTTTTAAGTCAAACTAAAATTGGTTTGCAAAAGCCTATTGATGGGATATCCGAGTATACAAAGGCCAATCGAATGCTGATAAGAAGAGAACAAAAGTTATGGAACTAAGTACAAAAGCTCTGAAATCATACAAATGGGACCTGCAAGTGCAAGAATTGGGATCAGTCAAACATACAGGTACCTTGGAGTCCTATATGACAATAGGGGCTCTTTCCTGCACCAGAGATATGACTTGCAGAGTAAAGGAAACGTGCTATTGCTTGCTTTCCATACTTTACAGCAATCGCTAGATGGCCCAAACTATATGCCTTTGTTACAAGTAATTACAGCCAAATTACTGCCTAGTATAAATTATGGAATGAAAGCACTACGAGGGAGAGATGCGAAAATCTTGAATGCGATAATCACAAAACCTTTTCCATCTCCCCCATTATACCTCCCAAGTGCAGATACCTTTGCTTGAGTTTTAGACAAATTAATCGAATCATTGCAAGAAAAGGGACCTACATTAAAGCATGGACATGTCTACAGTTAGCCACAGGAAACCAACTTTGTCAAGCATTTTGGGAAGAAATTTGTTCAAGCAAATATGCACCACTTGGGAATGAGACCATATAATCTGCCTTTGTAACGGTCTGTTAAGTGATAGGAAGGCCCTGATTAAGGTAGCATTTATTCAGAGAGGAATTTGCACATGCAGTCAAGCTGTGATTGCATGATTTAAAGCAACAGGCATTGTTTTGAAATGTAAATTTGCTATTTTTTTGCAACTGGTAACAGGAGAGCTGGACAACTGTGATAAGTGTATGATGCTGAGTTACAGTTTGCTAAGGGTTTTTTGTGATTATAAGGTTTTTAAACACCTATGGTCCTCTGACAAATGAACGGAAAAATAAATGATGCCATGAGTATGTTTTATTTTAGTAAAGTAGGCAGTGAGTGGATAAGTATTTTAGTTGTATAAGTATTAGGCACTTTAGCACTTTTTAATACAAGGATACAAATGATGAGTAAGGTAGGAAAAGGTCTTAAGAAATGCTTTCAGAGGAAAAATAATAATCTATTATTGTCTGTTGTTATAAAGACCTTCCAACTTAATTGAACTAGTGATGTACAAACTGTAAAGTGAAAAGTGCCAGGAAGAAGCCCGCTGGCTTAATATGTGTCTGTGTTAGGCACTTTAGTATTCTTCAACCTATCATTTCAGGTTCACAAATGATTTGAACAACGCAAAATGACTTGCGGACAATAAGGAGGGATAGATCTCCATGCATGCTAGAAGAACTAACTGTTTAAAGAATATTTGGGGTTTTTAGTACAGTTATTGCAATGTTGTTTCTGGACATGTTGCATAATACCGTGGATTATGTTTTTTAAAATACAAATTATTTTATTATTGATGTAATGGTTTTAATTAACTAAGCACTTCTAAATAGACTTGAATCTATAAACCATTCAGCCCTTGCCTTTTTTGCACTCACTGCATGACTTTAAATGATCTGGGCCATGGGTGCCCTGTATCATTTATTTAGGCCTATTTGCAGTGCTGAAGTGCCTGGAGCCTTCATTTGCTTATGATGTGGTGGTGGTTGGAGGGAGCAATTAAAGCAAACAACTGATTCTGTACTAAACACTGTTAAAAGCATAATCCAGAAAAAAAAAATTTGACTGATCTCTCTGAACTCAATATTTGCATGCAATTCTTCCTTGCTGCCATGATATGTAGAATAAAAGAAATGGTGAAATTTTAACCACCTTCTCGTGGGGAAGCGACAGCCACACTTTTATGCATTTATTTTATTCAGTGCAAAAATTATCACCTGGCTTACTCCACACTATGCTATCATTGTTAGCACCTTACAAAGTGTGCCCGTTTGTGTTAGGACCATTCCCTGTAACCCAATTGTTTTTGCTACGAGTTATACTCTGCCTTCCTTCTTTTTTTTGTCTATCCCCTGCACAGCTGATGTTATCCATCAATTTTATGACAAGACCGGAGGCTCCTATTATGCTTTCTTTTTCTGCTTTATTAAAACAGCAGCCAAGAGAAACAGACCAATCCCAGGACTTGCGAGCACGCAGCCAATGGGATTTAAGAGAAATAACATTAACCAATCAATACACTATATTACGTAAGATATACCAATCCTGACTGCAGGCAGCCCTCTTTTCTTGCTGCTCGCAGTCAAGATAAGTATTTCTTTCGTTGCTCCATACTTTTACATAAATTTATCGTATCTGTTTGTATTAATATGTTATTTTAACATTTAGCGTGTATTTTATTACCTTCATTAACGTTTGTAACTCGTATTGCGCGCCTCCCCGCAGCGCTTAGGCTATTTTTAGCCGTTTCTCTTCCATACGCGAAGAGAACGGCCGCCCGCAGCGTCTCCACTTTCAGCCTGCTCGCGTCGCCGTGAATGTTCTATTGTGAATGCCGGCTGACACGAGCGCTAAACACGCATTCTCCTCATTCCTGAGCGCACTCCTTCGGAAGTGCTCCTTCTATCGAAGACGCTTGCAGTGTTTATCCGATTTTCACACTGCCACGGAGCTCCTCGCCGCTTATTCTCTTCAGCTACAGTGATTCTTGGCCTTATTCTATACCGTTTTCTCCGGTGTTCTGGTGAGTCACACGACATTTATTCTCAGAGTCTGCCCTTATTATTTAACCCTTACTTACCAGTTTTTTGCCTCTTCCCTTTAGCAAAATGGAATTTTCAAACTTCTTCACAGAAAATGATGATTCTGATGAGAATGTTTCTTATAACCTAAATAACTTTACTCAATCATCAGTGTAAAAAGCAGTTTCTGCTTCAATGGGAAAGATTTCTAAACAAATCCAATCTACAGTTTCATCCTGTTTGTCCCAATCACAAGTGGCCCATTCTGCGGGGGAAAGCAGAAAGCGCAAAGCCTCTGAGGCTTCTTCTAACCAGGCTAACGCCTCAACTGCGCTAATAGAGGGTGAGCCAAGCTCACACAGGATGGAGGACGAAGTTCCTCAAAGGCCCCCTAGTACGGAGGGGAACAAAATTATGGATAATAAAAGTAAATCTAAAGTAAAAAACGTGTCTAAGATCCATAAAATAGTGATTGCGGACTTTAGAGACACTGATGATGATGATGATGATGATGATGATGGCATCAATGACTCTTCCTCTGATAATGAGGATGACAACACCTCAAATTTTTGGATTGGCCCTCCCCCCTCCAAAAAATCCAAGTCAAAACCATCTGATCAATCCCACGCCCCTCTGCTAGATTCAGATGGTAACCCCATGTTCGACCCCGGTCTTATTCACCACCCAAACTCAACCGAATGGTTACCTTCCGACCACGTTGCAAGTTACATTCTTGCAAAACTACGTCTTCCTTTGGACAAACAAGTACGAGCCAAGCTTCGCTCAGAATGTCCCAGGCCCTCCCTTCCCTTACACATTACTGCCACCCTGTCTATAGATCCGTCCCTTCTAACTTTTTTCTCCAAATTTGGGAAAGATCCCCGTAAAGGGGTGGAAAGAGCCTGGGCCCTGTGCCAGGATAAAGTCCTTGATTTGGTCGGTCCCTTATCCCGTATTTTCGAACTTGCTGAATCCGCTAGAATGAATGATGAATCTATCGACCCCAAAGAACTCTCCCTCTGGATCCAGAGAGCCTTTTGTTTGCTGGGTAATGCGAACTCAGCCATGACGCACGAGCGTCGTAAAGGACTACTGCTCAAACTGGATCCTAAACTAGCTAACTTAGCAGCTATGGATCCAAGAGCCAAAGCCGATGGTTTACTCTTCAGAGATAATTTTATCAAAGAACTCAGTAAATACGTCACCACCTTTGCTTCATTAGACAAAGCCCAACAGTCAATCAAAAAAGTTTTTAACTCACGGGTTTTTGCCAGGGCCGGTAGAGGAAGAAGCCGCTCCACCAGCCGGTCCTTCAGGAACCAAGGCTTCAGAGGCTCCTATAATTACCAACAACAGCAACAGCAACAGGACTTTCGTCCACAATTTTACCCCCGCGTTCCAGAGGGTACAGAGGAAGGAACCATCGCAGGTCCTACAATAACTCAGGTAAGCCAACATTCTGGCCATCCTTCTATAGGGGGTCGTCTAAAAAAAAATCTCCACAAATGGAAAGAAATTACATCAGATCCCTGGGTTCTCAACACTATCAAAGGCTACTTAATAGAACTTTACGAAACTCCCTTCCAACCGTTCCCTCTTCTTCCCCTCAGATTTTCAGAAGAAATGTCAAATCTTATCGATTCAGAAATCCAAGATCTGCTTCAAAAACGTGCTATCCAACCAGCTCGTCCGCTTCACTCAGGCTTCATAAGCCCCCTCTTTCTAGTAATCAGAAAAAACAAGAAAATAAGACCGGTCATCAACCTCAGACAATTCAATCAGTTTGTTGTCTACAGACACTTCAAAATGGAAACGATTCTCCATCTAAGAGATTCTCTTCTCCTTAACGACTGGATGGTTCGTCTAGACCTCCAAGACGCTTACTTAACAGTTCCTATACATCATTCCCACAGAAAGTTTCTCCAATTGCAATGGAACTATCGCACCTATCAGTTCACTTGCCTACCCTTCGGTCTTTCCTCGGCCCCTTGGTGTTTCACCAAGTTAATGAAACCTATTGTAGCTCTTCTCTGATCTCAGGGTTTCAGACTCATAATCTATCTGGACGACATCCTTCTTATGCACCAAGATATTTCTACACTCCGGTCCCAACTCTCTTTCACAATCTCACTTCTGTCAGATCTAGGCTTCTTAATCAACAACGAGAAATCAATGTTTATCCCATCACAAACAACAGAATTCCTAGGTTTTCTAATCAATTCCTCTCAAGGCCTCCTACAACTTCCGGCCTCAAAAATAAAAAATATCAAATCCGAGATAACCCTATCTTTACAGCAGACTTCTCTCTCCCAGAGGTCTCTTGCAAGGACTGTAGGTCTTCTTTCTTCCTCGATTCAAGCAATCTTCCCAGGTCCCCTGCACTACCGAGCGCTCCAAAGATTAAAAATCCGACACTTGCACAAGGGTTTTGCTTATTCAGATTTCATCCCCCTCGACCTCGAATCCCGTACAGAACTCCATTGGTGGCTCGATCACCTAGAAGCCTGGAATGGCAGGACCATCTTTGCCTCAGCCCCAGATCTTGTATTAGAATCCGACGCAAGTCTAACAGGCTGGGCGCAAGATGTGGACAGATATCGGCTGGAGGCACATGGTCTCAACATGAGTCTTTATTGCACATCAACTATTTAGAGATGCTTGCAGGCTCCTTTGCAATAAAAACCTTCACCAAAAACAGAGTCTCTTGTTCCGTACTTCTTCATATGGACAATCTTACAGCTGTAAAATACATCAATCATCTCGGCGGTACCAAGTCCAAACCCCTTGCAGATCTAGCAAAAAGCTTTTGTGAATTTTGCCTTAATCAAAAAAATTCAGTTCAAGCAGAATACTTACCAGGTTCTCTCAACTTAGTTGCAGACTGGTATTCTCGCCATCTTTCCGATTACAGCGACTGGAAGCTTCACTCCTCAGTTTTCACCTCTATCCATTGCAAATGGGGTCCATTTCAGATAGATCTTTTTGCTTCCTGTTTGAATGCTCAACTTCCTCGCTTCTTCAGCTGAAGACCCGATCCGCACTCCTTGGCGACCGATGCATTTCTCCAACAATGGAATCATGCAATAAACTTCGCATTCCCTCCTTTTATCATGATAAACAGAGTCCTCAACCAGCTTCGCCGTCAAAGAGCCACACTAGTTCTAGTAGTCCCATTGTGGCAAGCCCAAGTGTGGTAACCCACTCTCCTAGATTTAGCCATCGACTTCCCGGTACTTCTACCCTCCTTTCCCTCCCTTCTTCTGAACCCACAAGGTCTCCCCCACAACCTCATTCTCAACAAAACTCTTCTCCTATCCGCCTGGAAGGTTTCAGGTCTTCCTCATCTTACCCAGGAATTTCACTTGAGGCTTCAACCTATATCAACAATTCCTGGGCTCCAGGCACTTCCAAGGCTTACAAATCAGCTTGGTCCATCTGGTCTAGCTGGGGTTTGGGAAAAACACGTGATCCCTTTTCAGCAGATCTAACCCTAATAGCTAACTTTCTTGCTTCCCAAGCTAGCGCCGGCAAATCATACAGAACCATCAATCTTTATAGATCAGCTATATCCCTACACCACCCGTTTATAAACGGAAAACCTGTAGGAGAACATCCTGTTATTTGTCGTCTATTGAAAGGAGTAAAATTCTCCAATCCCCCAATTCCCAAGTATACCACTTTATGGGATGTGAATCTCGTTTTGCAAATGTTTGTTTCATGGCAGGATAACGACTCCTTATCTTTGAAAATGCTTTTAGCCAAACTAACAATGTTACTTTGTCTTGTGTCTATCAAACGTCTTTCTGATGTCAAAGCTCTAGATATTTCGGCTCGTCACTTCACTCCTACTGGTGTTATGTTCAATGTCTCTCGTCGTACAAAAACTAATATTACTTCTGTTTTCTATCCCTTCTTTCCAAATCCCCTGAAACTTTGTGTGGGAAACTGTTTAAAAGTTTATGAACAAAAAACGGCCGATCTTAGAACATCTTCCGCTTCCCAACTGTTAATTTCCTTCAGAAAACCCCATAAACCTGTATCTTCCCCCACCTTAGCTCGTTGGATCAAATGGGTGATGTCCCTAGCGGGCGTCGATACTTCAAAATTTGGTGCCCATTCTGCTAGAGGCGCCATGGCGTCAAAAGCCTTTTGGGCTGGATCACACTTGGAAGATATTCTAAGATCAGCAGATTGGTCAAATGATTCTACCTTTCATACTTTTTATTGTAAACCTGTTAGTACAGCAACTTCTGTAGTAGTTAACATGCTTTAAACAAGCATAATAGGAGCCTCCGGTCTTGTCATAAAGTGTAGATTTTCCAAGTATTTTATGATGGAAAGTCTTAATTTTATTAAAGACACGGAGGCGAGTATTATCCCACCGCTTTTGCACTAACGTTGTTTTTTCCCACCCCATCTAGTTACTACCAATGCTCCAGCATCCGCTTCAACCTAATTCAACGAAGGCCGTTTCTCCTCACAGTATCCACTCACCGCAATTTCCATTGAACTCAGACTTCTGCTTTCATCAGCCTATCAAACCATCCTTTTCTCCTAACCTGGACAGAATTCAAGACTTTTTTGCTCTAATCATGGCAATCTGTTTAATTTGTTGTATTGTTCCTTTAATTAAATCCTTTTATTGACTGTCTTGCATCTGAAAAGAGGGCTGCCTGCAGTCAGGATTGGTATATCTTACGTAATATTGTGTATTGATTGGTTAATGTTATTTCTCTTAAATCCCATTGGCTGCGTGCTCGCAAGCCCTGGGATTGGTCTGTTTCTCTTGGCTGCTGTTTTAATATAGCAGGAAAAGAAAGCATAATACTCGCCTCCGTGTCTTTAATAAAATTAAGACTTTCCATCATAAAATACTTGGAAAATCTACATTAACCAGACTATACAGTTATTTTCTTATCAGCATTTCATTACCACTAATATTTCAGAGATCCACTCCATCGGATTGATATGAGGGATAGCTGCTGAGAGAAAGTCAAGAAATACTAAGCACAGGCTCGAAATACTTGGCCTCTGGACAGCTGGAGGCATTAAAAGCCTTGCAATAAATGATCGCAGTAACTGTGACTCCCTAAAACTTTAGCAACAAATTCAAAAGTATTAAGCATGCCTTGAATTCACTGACCTAGCAATTTTTAAATCCTTCTCCACACTTTCATGAGCTTTGCTGGGAAGAGAGCAAAGTGATTTGAACTTTTCTCTGATATTTGTGGTATAGGTTTAAGTCTTACTTGAAGTCTTTAATGGAGCAACTGTTCATTTGCTTACTAAACACACAGCAGAGTGGGAATGTACTACTAGAAAGTTGATGAACTAGGGATATAAACCTGTTCCTTCTACTCCTTTGTCCTGGTACTGCACATATATATGATCTAAATCACTAGTGGGTCACTGCATTTGCTACTCTTTCTGTCAAAGAGTGTGCAGAATGAGGTTCTGCCTTCTGGAAGAGCCCCCCCCAAAAAATATTTTGCCTGCTGGGAGATAAACGCATGCTGAGCTCAATGCTGCATGAGCATCCTTGACCCCCATGTCATACACTATTCCAGAAGGTCAAAACTCTATTCTTTCATTACAGTAATTAAATATGGTTTTCTAGGTGGCCATTTGTATAAATACATAGGGGGTCATTACAACATTGGCGGTAAAAGCCGCTTACCGCCGTGCAGAAGACCGCCAACACAACGCCCCGACCGCAGAATTCCGACACAGCTATTATGACCCACATCTCGGACTCCGACAAAATTCAGACACCCACACAAGTCCGCCACACCAAAGGTCAGTGATAAACTGGCAAAAACAAAACCTACACCGCCATGCTGACAGAAATACGCCCACACTATCACGACACACGAATCCACGCGGCGGTCTTTCAACCGCGGTATTCCATTGGCGGTACACACCGCCGCGCTCAAAATACACACACTCATACAAAACACCGCCACATCGGACAATTCAAAATACACACACCTGATACACATACACACAACACTCCCACACACCCATTACAATATAAAACACACACTCACATCACGCACAAACCCCTACGACCAAAATCACAGAGAGAAAGCCAGAGAGAGACACCAGCATCCACAAACTACCATCCACAGGCACTCAACACCATCACCCACACAACTTCCACGCACAAAACACCACACACCACTACATATCACCACACTTATCACCACACACACCACCCCACACATCACCTACACCACCCCATGGCACAGCAAAGACACCCCAGGTTCTCAGAGGAGGAGCTCAGGGTCATGGTGGAGGAAATCACCCGGGTAGAGCCACAGCTATTTGGAGCACAGGTGCAGCACACCTCAATTGCAAGGAAGATGGAGCTATGACGAAGAATAGTCTACAGGGTCAACGCAGTGGGACAACACCCAAGAAATCGGGATGACATCAGGAAGAGGTGGAACGACCTACAGGGGAAGGTGCGTTCCGTGATCTCCAGACACCACCTGGCGGTACAGCGGACTGGCGGTGGACCCCCACCTCCTCCCCCACAACTAACAACATGGGAGGAGCAGGTCTTGGCAATTCTGCATCCTGAGGGCCTCGCAGGAGTCGGTGGAGGAATGGACTCTGGTAAGTCAAACCTTTAACTACCATATCCCCCACCCTACCTGCATGCTATCACAGACCCCCACCCTCGCCCCCTCCCCTATCACTCCAACTCCTCACAAATGTACTAATATCACAAACCACACATCCCAACACCAAGCCCTGCATGCAACACCAACGCATGGACACCCATCACTAAAGCATGCACACTGCACACTGCACATACCCATACACCCCCCTAAACCATTATCACACAAGCCCCCACACAGGAATGCTAGCACTAGGGTACACGGTCACCCACCCATTGCACACCATGACACACACAGATGCAATAATCATGCCTTTCCACACCTGCAGGACTACTACCCAACGTCACCAGACAGGAGGGTCCAGACATCTCCACCCCACCCAGAGAAGAGGCCCACAGTGATGACAGCACTTCTGTCCAACTGGACCCAGATGACCAGCCCGGACCATCGTGGGCCTCGGGACAGTCGGTTCCCCTCACACAGGCACAGGCCACCACAGACCTTCCACCCTCTGGTAACACCAGCACAGCACCCACCCAGCGGGCCCAGGACACGTCAATCAGCTGTGTGTCCACCACTACAGGGAACCCAGGATAACCCACCACCCCAACAACAACAGGGACCTGGGGGCAGTGGCAGTGGGCACACGGTCCAGGGGACGGAGGCACAGGGACACAGGGGAACTGGGAGGGCTGCTGTGCGACAGGGGGCGGACAGGCCAAGGGAACCCACTCTCCACGAGGCCCTCTCCTCCATTATGGGAGCATACCACCACTCCCAGGAGACGATGGCAATGGTCCTGGCCAAGTTTCAGGAGACCCAGCGCATGCAGGAGGAACAGTATTTGGGGTTCAGGGAGGAACTCAGAACCATCAGCTCTGCCCTGGGCACCATCGTAGGGGTGCTGAAGGAAATACTCAACACCAGGAGGGACACTGTGTCACTCCAAGGGGTCCCTGACACTAGCATGGACGATGAACTGCCCACCACCTCCGCCGGCGCTAGTGGACAGGAGGCACCGCCACAGGACCACCACACAATCACCCCACCCCCTGTAGATGGAGAACCACCCCGCAAACAGTCCCTGAGATCCAGGAACAAGACAGAGCACGATGCCAAGACCCCCACCAAGAAATGAGACCAGCCTGATTGTCATCCCACTGTCCCACTTTGTAACCCTGTCCATATTGAAACTGCCCCAGCTCTACTTCCAATGCCCATATGTGAAATGCACCTATGAGACAAATAGACTGAACTCTGCCATGGACACTCCTCCGCCATCAACCCTCACCATGTAACTCCCCCACCAATATTTTGTATGGAAATAAACACACCTAAAGCACCAAAAGATCTGGAGTCTGTCTGTGATTTAGAAATAGTGTATTTACAATTACAGTGACAAAATTTCCAGGAAATAGTAATGTGAACATACCAATGTCACACAGCTTTAGTCCATGAGGAATCTAAGCAGATGACACACGTTGGAAACCACACCTGTGAAACAGTAAGGGAAAGTGACAACTCAGTGACCATACACTGGGTGAAATAGACAGACAGGATAGAGGTAGAAGTGTAAAAGTACTTGTCGTAGGAAGGAATGTATTCTCACCTGTGTGTCACTGGAAATATTGGTGGATGACTGAGTCCCTGTTGTCAATGTCTTCTTCCTCTGCTTCCTCCTCATCACTGTCCACAGGCTCCACAGCTGCCCAACACCGCCATCTGGGCCATCCTCCTGCAGAAAAGGCACCTGTTGTCGCAAAGCCAAGTTGTGAAGCATACAGCAGGCCACGATGATCTGGCACACCTTCTTTGGTGATTAGAATAGGGATCCACCTGTCATATGGAGGCACCTGAACCTGGCCTTCAGGAGGCCGAAGGTGCATTCGATCACCCTCCTAGTCCGCCCATGGGCCTCATTGTAGCGTTCCTCTGCCCTGGTCCTGGGATTCCTCACTGGGGTCAGTAGCCATGACAGGTTGGGGTAACCAGAGTCCCCTAATAGCCAAACCCGGTGCCTCTGGAGTTGACCCATCACAAAAGGGATGCTGCTATTCCGCAGGATGTAGGCGTCATGCACAGAGCCAGGGAACATGACATTCACATGGGAGATGTACTGGTCTGCCAAACATACCATCTGTACATTCATGGAATCATAACTCTTCCGGTTCCTGTACACCTGTTCACTCCTGTGGGGTGGGTGGCAAAGCTACATGGGTCCCATCAATGGCACCTATGATGTTGGGGGATATGTCCCATGGCATAGAAGTCACCTTTCACTGTAGGCAAGGCCTCCACCTGAGGGAAAACTATGTAGCTCCGCATGTGTTTCAGCAGGGCAGACAACACTCTGGACAATACGTTGGAAAACATAGGCTGGGACATCTCTGATGCCATGGCCACAGTTGTTTGAAAAGACCCACTTGCAAATAAATGGAGCACTGATAGCACCTGCACTTGAGGGGGGATTCCAGTGGGATGGCGGATTGCTGACATCAGGTCAGGCTCCAACTGTGTACACAGTTCCTGGATTGTGTCACGGTCAAACCTGTAGGTGATGATCAAACTTATTTCCTCCATTGTCGACAGGTCCATCAGCAGTCGGTACACTGGAGGATTCCGCCATCTCCTCACATGTCCCAGCGGACTGTGCCTATGAAGGACAACAGCGAGCACAGAGTCAAACAACTCGGAGGTATGTACCCACAGTCTACACAGAACACCATTTGTGAGAAAGTAGCCTCTTTCTAGCCTTGTTACCCCCCCTTTTGGCCTGTTTGTGAGTGTATGTCAGGGTGTTTTCACTGTCTCACTGGGATCCTGCTAGCCAGGGCCCAGTGCTCATAGTGAAAACACTATGTTTTCAGTATGTTTGTTATGTGTCACTGGGACCCTGCTAGCCAGGACCCCAGTGCTCATAAGTTTGTGACCTATATGTATGTGTTCCCTGTGTGATACCTAACTGTCTCACTGAGGCTCTGCTAACCAGAACCTCAGTGGTTATGCTCTTTCTTTACAAATTGTCACTAACAGACTAGTGACCAATTTTACCAATTCACATTGGCATACTGGAACACCCTTATAATTCCCTAGTATATGGTACTGAGGTACCCAGGGTATTGGTTTTCCAGGAGATCCCTATGGGCTGCAGCATTTCTTTTGCCACCCATAGGGAGCTCTGACAACTCTTACACAGGCCTGCCACTGCAGCCTGAGTGAAATAACGTCCACGTTATTTCACAGCCATTTACCACTGCACTTAAGTAACTTATAAGTCACCTATATGTCTAACCTTTACCTGGTAAAGGTTGGGTGCTAAGTTACTTAGTGTGTGGGCACCCTGGCACTCGCCAAGGTGCCCCCACATTGTTCAGGGCAAATTCCCCGGACTTTGTGAGTGCGGGACACCATTACACGCGTGCACTATACATATGTCACTACATATGTATAGCGTCACAATAGTAACTCCGAACATGGCCATGTAACATGTCTAAGATCATGGAATTGTCACCCCAATGCCATTCTGGCATTGGGGAGACAATTCCATGATCCTCGAGTCTCTAGCACAGACCCGGGTACTGCCAAACTACCTTTCCCGGGGTTTCACTGCAGCTGCTGCTGCTGCCAACCCCTCAGACAGGTTTCTGCCCTCCTGGGGTCCAGCCAGGCTTAGCCCAAGAAGGCAGAACAAAGGACTTCCTCAGAGAGAGGGTGTTACACTCTCTCCCTTTGGAAAAAGGTGTCAGGGCTGGGGAGGAGTAGCCTCCCCCAGCCTCTGGAAATGCTTTGATGGGCACAGATGGTGCCCATCTCTGCATAAGCCAGTCTACACCGGTTCAGGGATCCCCCAGCCCTGCTCTGGCGTGAAACTGGACAAAGTAAAGGGGAGTGACCACTCCCCTGACCTGCACCTCCCCTGGGAGGTGCCCAGAGCTCCTCCAGTGTGCTCCAGACCTCTGCCATCTTGGAAACAGAGGTGCTGCTGGCACACTGGACTGCTCTGAGTGGCCAGGGCCAGCAGGTGACGTCAGAGACTCCTTCTGATAGGCTCTTACCTGTGTTGCTAGCCTATCCTCCTTCCTAAGTAGCCAAACCTCCTTTTCTGGCTATTTAGGGTCTCTGCTTTGGGGAATTCTTTAGATAACGAAGGCAAGAGCTCATCAGAGTTCCTCTGCATCTCTCTCTTCACCTTCTGCCAAGGAATCGACCGCTGACTGCGCTGGAAGCCTGCAAAACCGCAACAAAGTAGCAAAGATGACTACTGCAACCTTGTATCGCTGATCCTGCCGCCTTCTCGACTGTTTTCCTGGTGGTGCATGCTGTGGGGGTAGTCTGCCTCCTCTCTGCACTAGAAGCTCTGAAGAAATCTCCCGTGGGTCGACGGAATCTTCCCCCTGCAACCGCAGGCACCAAAAGACTGCATCACCGGTCCTCTGGGTCCCCTCTCAGCACGACGAGCATGGTCCCTGGAACTCAGCAACTCTGTCCAAGTGACTCCCACAGTCCAGTGACTCTTCAGTCCAAGTTTGGTGGAGGTAAGTCCTTGCCTCCCCACGCCAGACTGTATTGCTGGGTACCACATGATTTGCAGCTGCTCCGTCTCCTGTGCACTCTTCCAGGATTTCCTTTGTGCACAGCCAAGCCTGGGTCCCCAACACTCTAACCTGCAGTGCACGACCTCCTGAGTTGTCCTCCGGCGTCGTGGGACCTTCCTTTGTGACTTCGGGGAGCTCCGGTTCACTCTTCTTCGTAGTGCCTGTTCCGGCACTTCTGCGGGTGCTGCTTGCTTTTGAGTGGGCTCCTTGTCTTGCTGGGCGCCCTCTCTGTCTCCTCACGCAATTGGCGATATCCTGGTCCCTCCTGGGCCATAGCAGCATCCAAAAACCCTAACCGCAATCCTTGCAGCTAGCAAGGCTTGTTTGCAGTCTTTCTGCACGGAAATACCTCTGCAAACTTCTTCACGACGTGGGACATCCATCCTCCAAAGGGGAAGTTCCTAGTCCTCTTCGTTCATGCAGAATCCACAGCTTCTACCATCCGGTGGCAGCTTCTTTGCACCCTCAGCTGGCATTTCTTGGGCATTTGCCCACTCACGACTTGAGTGTGACTCTTGGACTTGGTCCCCTTGTTCCACAGGTACTCTCGTCTGGAAATCCATCGTTGTTGCATTGCTGGTGTTGGTCTTCCTTGCAGAATTCCCCTATCACGACTTCTGTGCTCTCTTGGGAACTAAGGTGCACTTTGCACCCACTTTTCAGGGTCTTGGGGTGGGCTATTTTTCTAACCCTCACTGTTTTCTTACAGTCCCAGCGACCCTCTACAAGGTCACATAGGTTTGGGGTCCATTCGTGATTCGCATTCCACTTTTGGAGTATATGGTTTGTGTTGCCCCTATACCTATGTGCTCTCATTGCAATCTATTGTGACTGTACATTGCTTGCATTGCTTTCTATTGCTATTACTGCATATTTTTGGTATTGTGTACATATATCTTGTGTATATTTCCTATCCTCATACTGAGGGTACTCACTGAGATACTTTTGGCATATTGTCATAAAAATAAAGTACCTTTATTTTTAGTATATCTGTGTATTGTGTTTTCTTATATTGTGCATATGACACCAGTGGTATAGTAGGAGCTTCACACGTCTCCTAGTTCAGCCTAAGCTGCTCTGCTAAGCTACCCTTTTCTATCAGCCTGAGCTGCTAGACACCTCTTCTACACTAATAAGGGATAACTGGACCTGGTGCAGAGTGTAAGTACCCCTTGGTACCACTACAAACCAGGCCAGCCTCCTACATTGGTTGTGCAGCGGTGGGATAAGTACTTGCAACTACTTACCACTTTGTCATTTTGTACTTTTCATAAGAGAAAAATATACAAAACAAGTTCAGTGTATGTACACCTAACCAAAAAGTTTTGCTTTTCTCTCCTTACTCTATTGCTAAGTGCTGAAAAGTACCTCCAAAACTTTCAAAAAGTTCTTAAAAGTTGAAAAAGGTTTTTTTCTGTTCCTTAAAAAGTTCTGAAACTTTTTCTTTCTTTTTCTGTCCCTTAAACCCTTTTCTGTCATGTCTGGTAGAGGTCAAACTCTGGATCTGGCCAGCACAGCTTATGACCACCTTAACTGGAAAGGTGTAAGGAGTCTCTGCATTGAAAGAGGTTTACGGGTAGGGAAGAATCCCTCTAGAGAATTGTTAGTTAATATGCTCATAGAAAATGATAAGGCCTTAGCTGGCACATCTGGTGACAAATTAGCTTATGGTTCACACTCTGATTCTGGGGTGGCCCCAGTAAGAATGTTAGATGGTATTCTTTCCAACCTGCCCCTTAGCAGGCCACCTAGTAGGGCTGGTACTGATGTGAGTTCTCATCACAGTAGAGAGGTTACTCCTTTAGGCCAGGTTGTTAGAGTGCCATCTGTTAGGGACAGGTCTCCCTCAGTTCATTCACACCATTCTTCTGTGTCTAAGCATGCCCAACCCACCCACCCTGATGACAGAGTGTTAGAAAGGGAACTCAATAGATTGAGAGTGGAAGAATCCAGACTGAAGCTGAAAAAGCAACAGTTGGATCTAGACAGGGAAGCATTTGACTTAGAAAAAGAAAGACAGAGGTTGGGGTTTGGACCCCATGATGGCAGCAGCAGTATTACAGATAGTAATCCTGTAAAAGAGCATGATTCTAGGAATCTGCACAAGATAGTTCTCCCTTACAAGGAGGGGGATGACATTAACAAGTGGTTTGCTGCACTTGAGAGAGCCTGTGTTGTACAGGGTGTCCCTCAAAGGCAGTGGGCTGCTATCCTATGGCTATGTTTCAGTGGAAAGGGTAGGGATAGGCTCCTTACTGTGAAGGAAAGTGATGTCAATAATTTTACAGTTCTTAAGAATGCACTCCTAGATGGTTATGGCTTAACCACTGAACAGTACAGGATCAAGTTCAGAGAAACCAAAAAGGAGTCTTCACAAGACTGGGTAGACTTTGTTGACCAATCAGTGAAGGCCTTGGAGGGGTGGTTACATTGCAGTAAAGTTTCTGACTATGAAAGCCTGTATAACTTAATCCTGAGAGAGCATATTCTTAATAATTGTGTGTCTGATTTGTTGCACCAGTATCTAGTGGACTCAGATCTGACCTCTCCCCAAGAATTGGGAAAGAAGGCAGACAAATGGGTCAGAACAAGAGTGAACAGAAAAGTTCATACAGGAGGTGACAAGGATGGCAAGAAGAAAGATGGTGAGAAATCTCAGGATAAGCATGGGGACAAGGGTAAAACCAAAGATCCTTCTTCAAATCCTAAACACTCTTCAGGGGGTGGGGATAAAACAAATTCTTCTTCTTCTTCTCAACCCACACACATTAAAAAGCCTTGGTGCTTTGTGTGTAAAAACAGAGGCCATAGCCCAGGGGATAAGTCCTGTCCAGGTAAACCCCCTGAGCCTACCACCACTAATACATCAAACTCTGGTGCCCCTAGCAGTAGTGGTACTAGTGGTGGGACTGCTGGCAACAGTCAAGTTAAGGGTGTAGTTGGGTTCACTTATGGGTCCATCATAGAAACTGGGGTAGTCAGTCCCAAGACAGTTTCTGTCACACCTAGTGGCATTGGCCTTGCCACACTGGCTGCTTGTCCCCTTACAATGGATAAGTACAGGCAGACAGTTTCAATAAATGGTGTTGAGGCCCAGGCCTACAGGGACACAGGTGCCAGTATCACTTTGGTGACTGAAAACCTAGTGGCTCCTGAACAACACATCATTGGACAACAGTATAAAATTATTGATGTCCATAACTCCACTAAGTTTCTTCCCTTAGCTATAGTTCAGCTTAGTTGGGGTGGAGTTACTGGCCCTAAGCAGGTGTTAGTGTCACCTAGCTTACCTGTAGATTGTCTCTTAGGTAATGACCTAGAGGCCTCAGGTTGGGCTGATGTAGCGTTTTATACCAATGCAGCCATGCTGGGTATCCCTGAAGAATTGATCCCTCTCATTTCTACTGAAATGAAAAAGCAAAGGAGAGAAGGCCTGAAAACTCAGGATCCTTCTCCAACAAAAGGTAAAAAGGGTATCACAGAATCCCCTAACCACCCTGCCATTCAGGATACCATTCCTGTGGTGGGAGAAACCTCTCCTGGGGTGGCACCTGTTCCAAGGGAATCATCAGCTGGCATAGCTGTACTCCCTGAGGTGGAAGTACCTCTCTGTGGGATAACTAACATTGGTGAGAAAAAGAGCACCATTTTAGTTAACATGGAACATCCCTCCAACCCTCCCAGAGAAACTTTAGTGCAGAAACCCTGCACTGCCTCACAACACTTAGGACAGCATCCCTGCCCTAGTGTGGAGCTCATAGGACAGCATCCCTGCCCTGCTCCAACTAAAGAGAAACAGCATCCCTGTTCTCTCTTCCAGCCATATGGACAAAGTTTTTGCCCAGCTATGGCTTTACTGAGATAGCATCCCTGTCTGGCATTCTCATCACTACAAATAGGTTCAGTGGACAATTCCCACTGCTCTAAACTAAAACTTACTGATAGAAACTCTGAAAATATATCTTCACATTGTTGCTTAGCTAAAAAACTTCAAACAGGGTGGTTTACATCCCCACAGGGAAGTAACCATATGGTGGATGATAAAGGGAGTAACCAGTCTATTGCAGAGCTACTCTCTACTTATCACCACTTAGACAATAAAGTCTCAACTGGCCAAGGTTGGCCTTATTGTCCTTCGTTTGGGGGGGGGGGGGGTTGTGTGAGAAAGTAGCCTCTTTCTAGCCTTGTTACCCCCACTTTTGGCCTGTTTGTGAGTGTATGTCAGGGTGTTTTCACTGTCTCACTGGGATCCTGCTAGCCAGGGCCCAGTGCTCATAGTGAAAACACTATGTTTTCAGTATGTTTGTTATGTGTCACTGGGACCCTGCTAGCCAGGACCCCAGTGCTCATAAGTTTGTGACCTATATGTATGTGTTCCCTGTGTGATGCCTAACTGTCTCACTGAGGCTCTGCTAACCAGAACCTCAGTGGTTATGCTCTCTCTTTACAAATTGTCACTAACAGGCTAGTGACCAATTTCACCAATTCACATTGGCATACTGGAACACCCTTATAATTCCCCAGTATATGGTACTGAGGTACCCAGTGTATTGGGGTTCCAGGAGATCCCTATGGGCTGCAGCATTTCTTTTGCCACCCATAGGGAGCTCTGACAACTCTTACACAGGCCTGCCACTGCAGCCTGAGTGAAATAACGTCCACTTTATTTCACAGCCATTTACCACTGCACTTAAGTAACTTATAAGTCACCTATATGTCTAACCTTTACCTGGTAAAGGTTGGGTGCTAAGTTACTTAGTGTGTGGGCACCCTGGCACTAGCCAAGGTGCCCCCACATTGTTCAGGGCAAATTCCCCGGACTTTATGAGTGCGGGGACACCATTACACGTGTGCACTATACATATGTCACTACATATGTATAGCGTCACAATGGTAACTCCGAACATGGCCATGTAACATGTCTAAGAGACAATTCCATGATCCCCCGGGTCTCTAGCACAGACCCGGGTACTGCCAAACTACCTTTCCCGAGGTTTCACTGCAGCTGCTGCTGCTGCCAACCCCTCAGACAGGTTTCTGCCCTCCTGGGGTCCAGCCAGGTTTGGCCCAGGAAGGCAGAACAAAGGACTTCCTCAGAGAGAGGGTGTTACACCCTCTCCCTTTGGAAAAAGGTGTCAGGGCTGGGGAGGAGTAGCCTCCCCAGCCTCTGGAAATGCTTTGATGGGCACAGATGGTGCCCATCTCTGCATAAGCCAGTCTACACCGGTTCAGGGATCCCCCAGCCCTGCTCTGGCGCGAAACTGGACAAAGGAAAGGGGAGTGACCACTCCCCTGACCTGCACCTCCCCTGGGAGGTGCCCAGAGCTCCTCCAGTGTGCTCCAGACCTCTGCCATCTTGGAAACAGAGGTGCTGCTGGCACACTGGACTGCTCTGAGTGGCTAGGGCCAGCAGGTGACGTCAGAGACTCCTGATAGGCTCTTACCTGTGTTGCTAGCCTATCCTCCTTCCTAAGTAGCCAAACCTCCTTTTCTGGCTATTTAGGGTCTCTGCTTTGGGGAATTCTTTAGATAACAAATGCAAGAGCTCATCAGAGTTCCTCTGCATCTCCCTCTTCACCTTCTGCCAAGGAATCGACCGCTGACTGCGCTGGAAGCCTGCAAAACCGTAACAAAGTAGCAAAGACGACTACTGCAACCTTGTATCGCTGATCCTGCCGCCTTCTCGACTGTTTTCCTGGTGGTGCATGCTGTGGGGGTAGTCTGCTTCCTCTCTGCACTAGAAGCTCCGAAGAAATCTCCCGTGGGTCAACGGAATCTTCCCCCTGCAACCGCAGGCACCAAAAGACTGCATCACCGGTCCTCTGGGTCCCCTCTCAGCACGACGAGCGTGGTACCTGGAACTCAGCAACTCTGTCCAAGTGACTCCCACAGTCCAGAGACTCTTCAGTCCAAGTTTGGTGGAGGTAAGTCCTTGCCTCCCCACGCCAGACTGCATTGCTGGGTACCGCGTGATTTGCAGGTGCTCCGGCTCCTGTGCACTCTTCCAGGATTTCCTTTATGCACAGCCAAGCCTGGGTCCCCGACACTCTAACCTGCAGTGCACGACCTCCTGAGTTGTCCTCCGGCGTCGTGGGACCTTCCTTTGTGACTTCGGGTGAGTTCCGGTTCACTCTTCTTTGTAGTGCCTGTTCCGGCACTTCTGCGGGTGCTGCTTGCTTCTGAGTGGGCTCCTTGTCTTGCTGTGCGCCCCCTCTGTCTCCTCACGCAATTGGCGACATCCTGGTCCCTCCTGGGCCATAGCAGCATCCAAAAACCCTAACCACGACCCTTGCAGCTAGCAAGGCTTGTTTGCGATCTTTCTGCACGGAAACACCTCTGCAAGCTTTTTCATGACGTGGGACATCCATCCTCCAAAGGGGAAGTTCCTAGTCCTCTTCGTTCTTGCAGAATCCACAGCTTCTACCATCCGGTGGCAGCTTCTTTGAACCCTCAGCTGGCATTTCTTGGGCATCTGCCCACTCACGACTTGAGTGTGACTCTTGGACTTGGTCCCCTTGTTCCACAGGTACTCTCGTCTGGAAATCCATCGTTGTTGCATTGCTGGTGTTGGTCTTCCTTGCAGAATTCCCCTATCACGACTTCTGTGCTCTCTGGGGAACTAAGGTGCACTTTGCACCCACTTTTCAGGGTCTTGGGGTGGGCTATTTTTCTAACCCTCACTGTTTTCTTACAGTCCCAGCGACCCTCTACAAGGTCACATAGGTTTGGGGTCCATTCGTGATTCGCATTCCACTTTTGGAGTACATGGTTTGTGTTGCCCCTATACCTATGTGCTCTCATTGCAATCTATTGTGACTGTACATTGCTTGCATTGCTTTCTATTGCTATTACTGCATATTTTTGGTATTGTGTACATATATCTTGTATATATTTGCTATCCTCATACTGAGGGTATTCACTGAGATACTTTTGGCATATTGTCATAAAAATAAAGGGGCATATTTATACTCTGTTTGCGCCGGATAACGTCATTCAATAAATTAGGCGCCCGCATGGCGCTTTGGAATGGCGTTAGCCGGCGTTAAAATTTTTGACGCACAACTGCATTGGCGCAGTTGTGCGTCAAAAAGTATAAATATGGCCCAAAGTACCTTTATTTTTAGTATATCTGTGTATTGTGTTTTCTTATGATATTGTGCATATGACACCAGTGGTATAGTAGGAGCTTCACACGTCTCCTAGTTCAGCCTAAGCTGCTCTGCTAAGCTACCCTTTTCTATCAGCCTGAGCTGCTATACACCTCTTCTACACTAATAAGGGATAACTGGACCTGGTGCAGAGTGTAAGTACCCCTTGGTACCACTACAAACCAGGCCAGCCTCCTACACCATTCATACACAAAATGTGGCCTGTATGTGTGTTGTGATACTAGGCCTAGGTATGTGTGACGCAGTTGGTAATTAGGCCATGTGGGCCCCTGAAATGGCGGTTGCCTGACCTGTAAAGTGAGACAATGGGATGTGAGGTAACTGTGCTGGCGTTGTACACCGTTGCGGTAGGTGGTCGAAGACCGCGGCGCAAAGCTGTATTGGTTAACATTGGACCCTATGGGTCCCAGGAGCCAATGACGATGTACGCCGGCGGTGATGGTACGCACCGCCGCGAACGTGACCGCCGCGGACGTGACTGCCATTTTCTAACTGTTTAGTCACTCAATACCTGATCTTCGACAGGAGAGGACCTACACTACAAGTGCAGCTGTGACCTCAGTCTGGAAGAGACAATGGCTCGTGCATCTGGGGAAAGGGCCCCTGCCTTCACTGCAGAGAAGTTGGAGAAGCTCATCGACGGGGTCCTCCCCCAGTACATGCTACTCTACAGTCCTCCAGACCAACAGGTAAGTACACAGGGAGCATGTTGTATGGGCTGTGCCTGTGTGGAGAGGGCTGGTTGTAAGAAGGAAGGGGGCAGAGTTCTGCGTGCATGAAAGACTGTGAATGCATGTGCCACATGGCAAGGGTAGGGATGTGGGCCACTCACTTTGACGGTGTAGTTGGTAATGACTTCTCTTCTTCCCCAGTACATTTCATGTAGGTCAGCGCCCACCAGAAGAAGGATATTTGGCGTGCCATCGCCAAGGACGTCCGGACCCTGGGGGTCTACCACAGACAGAGCACCCACTGCCGGAAAAGATGTGAGGACATTTGCCGCTGGAGCAAGAAGACGGCGGAGGCTCAGCTGGGGATGGCCTCCCAATTTGGGAGGGGTGCCCGTCGAACCATGACCCCCCTGATGTTCTGGATCCTGGCGGTGGCCTACCCGCAGTTGGATGGGCGCTTGAGGACATCACAGCAGACACAATGGGGTGAGTACACTATCATTCAGCTGACTTTGCGTGCAGTGAAGGTGTCTGGGTGGGGGAGGAGGGCTGTGGGTTCCCCTAGGCCAGGGCGAGTTCCGTAGGCTAAGCCTATTCATAAGGCATGGCCCTGTGGCCCCCCACCCCACCTCGGTAGAGTGCCAAGTACAGCTATTCATGCACATGTGTCATCTATGTGTGCAGATGTCGTCCATAGCCTTGTAGGCCATTTCCCAGGAATTGCACTGTGGAGCCCAACAGCGCAACGTAGTGCAGGGGGCTGCTGTGTCTGTATTGTCCGCCAACGGTAGCGATAAGCCATGCACTCAACCTGTCTTTCTACTGTTGTTCTTGTGTGCATTAGCATCATCAGGCGGAGGTACAGTGGCACCGGAGCATGAGGGAGCTGCAACTCACAAGGGCATGGAGGCCCACACTACGGACTCAGAATACACCAGTGGGATGGAGGGCGAGGGGAGCACCACGGCGGTCACAGGATCTGCAACCAGCGACACGGACTCATCCTCCGATGGGAGCTCCCTTGTGGTGGCAGCAACATCTGTGCCCCCCACTTCTACAGGTACAGCCGCCACACCCCCTACCAGCACCGCCCTCCCAGCAGCCCCTCAGCCTTCGCCCCGTGCCCGCTCACCCAGAAGGGTGGGCATCACCTTCGCCCCAGGCACCTCAGCCCCTGCCCCTGTCACCTCTGCTGCCCTCAGTGAGGAGGCCATTGACCTCCTCAGGTCACTCACTGTTGGGCAGTCTACCATTTTGAATGCCATCCAGGGTGTAGAAAGGGAGTTGCAACACACAAATGCATTCCTGGAGGGCATTAATTCTGGTCAGGCTGCCCTTCATCGAACCGTTCAGACTCTGGCCTCAGCACTGATGGCAGCCATTGTCCCTGTCTCTAGCCTCCCCCCTCCAACTTCCTCCACCCAGACCCAATCCCCTGTACCTCTGCCTATCCCAAGCACACCATCAGACCAGCCTGCACACACCTCAACACACAAGGGAAGCTCAGACAAACATAAGCACCACACATCCCACAGGCACTCATGCAAGCATCACACACATACACCAACATCCACTGCCTCCACTGTGTCCCCCTCCTCCTCGTCTCCATCCTCCCTCCCAGTCTCGTCTACACTCACACCTGCATGCACTACCACTACAGCCACTACGTCCCGCACCAGCACACCCACCATCACACCCCGCTCATGTGCACTCACCACCCTCACTACCATTTACACGTCCCGTGTCCTCTCCCAGTGTGTCTGTGACATCCCCTCCGAAGATACACAAACGCAGGCACAGACCCACCCAACAGCCATCCACCTCACAACAGCCTCCAGCGCATGCACCTGCACCCAAATCCACAAAAGTTACACCTCCTACAACCACCACCTCTTCCTCCACTCCCAAACCCCCTCCAGCTACCCGTCCCAGTGTGTCCAAACAACTTTTCCTGTCCCCCCTTAACCTATTTGCCACCCCCGTCCAACTCATAGGTCCTGTACTAGCACCTCAGCCAAAAAATCTCCGGGACAGGGGTGCCTGTTGTTACAGGTATGTGGAGTGTACCGGCCACCAGGGCAGCTAGTGTGGCACAGAGCCACAGCACAGCCAGTCCCCCCCCCTGTGAAGCACCAGAAGTTGGACAGTGCCCGGCAGGAGAGGGGGAAGACTCCAGCCAGCCAAGCCGCTCACAGGGGTCCCGGGGGAGTGTGGACTCAGCTGTGACTCCTCCCAAGGTGGGGAAGGGGCAGAAGAAACCTCCAAAGTCTGGGAGGAGCAGCACGGCAGAGAAGACCGCCATCATCCCCGCTGCCCAGGAGGCCACCGCCAGCCCCATCGTCACTGCCCAGGAGGCCACTGCCAGCCCCATCGTCACTGCCCAGGAGGTCACCGCCAGCCCAATCGTCACTGTCCAGGAGGCCACCGCCAGCCCCATCGTCACTGCCCAGGAGGCCACCACCAGCCCCATCGTCACTGCCCGGGAGGCCACCACCAGCCCCAGCCCAGCTGGCCAGGAGGGCCCCGCAAACCACAGCCCAGCTGACCCATGAAGGACCGCCAGCCACACCACAGCTGGGCAATGATGGACCGCCATGGCAAGGACTGCTGAACAGGACAAGGACCGCTGAACAGGGCAAGGACCGCTGAACAGGCCAAGGACCGCTGAACAGGCCAAAGACCGCCATGGCAAGGACCGCTGAACAGGGCAAGGACCGCTGAACAGGGCAAAGACCGCCATGGCAAGGACCGCTGAACAGGGCAAAGACCGCTGAACAGGGCAAAGACCGCCATGGCAAGGACCGCTGAACAGGGAAAGGACCGCTGAACAGGCCAAGGACCGCTGAACAGGCCAAGGACCGCCATGGCAAGGACCGCTGAACAGGGCAAGGACCGCAGAACAGGGCAAAGACCGCCATGGCAAGGACGGCTGAACAGGGCAAAGACCGCAATGGCAAGCACCGCTGAACAGGCCAAGCACCGCTGAACAGGGCAAAGACCGCCATGGCAAGCACAGCTGAACAGGGCAAAGACCGCCATGGAAAGCACCGCTAGCTCATTTGCGGCAGGGGCAGTGACGCAACAGGGACCGTCTCTGGGCTGCACTCTGGGCACCAGTCCCCCTCCAGAACCAGTGGAGACCTGCATCCACTCTGTCTGTCCTGCACAGGATGAAGCACTCTGGGCACCAGTCCCCCTCCAGAACCAGTGGAGACCTGCATCCACTCCATCTGTCCTGCACATGATGAAGCACTCTGGGCACCAGTCCCCCTCCAGAACCAGTGGAGACCTGCATCCACTCCATCTGTCCTGCACAGGATGAAGCACTCTGGGCACCAGTCCCCCTCCAGAACCAGTGGAGACATGCATCCACTTGAGAGACTGTGGCTTTGCACTCCCCAGGATGGTACAGTGGGCAACCCACCCACTGTAGAGACTTGAGAGACTGTGGCTTTGCACTCCCCAGGATGGTACAGTGGGCAACCCAACCACTGTAGAGACTTGAGAGAATGTGGCTTTGCACTCCCCAGGATGGTACAGTGGGCAACCCAACCACTGTAGAGACTTGAGAGACTGTGGCTTTGCACTCCCCAGGATGGTACAGTGGGCAAACCAACCACTGTAGAGACTTGAGAGACTGTGGCTTTGCACTCCCGAGGATGGTACAGTGGGCAACCCACCCACTGTAGAGACTTTAGAGACTGTGGCTTTGCACTCCCCAGGATACATCAATGGGCATGGAGGCCCCTCGTGGATCTGGCGTCGTGCACTCATCTGGCTGAGGTGCCCCCCCTTCCCTTCCCCCTGAGGTGCCATGCATTTTGGGCCCAGTGGTCCATGGACTATGAATGGTGCAAAACCTGCACTACTAATCGTGGTGTATATTTTGTTTATTGTGTATATATATATATGTATATTTTTGCTTACTGTATTTTGATATATTACAATAGTTACACTCATTTCCTTTTGTCTTTGCATTCTTCCGGGGGGTTGGGGGGTGTTACTGTCATGTATAGATAAGCATTGGTGTGTGTGTTGTAGTGGGTGAGGGTCGGGGTGGGGGTTGGGGTGTTGAGTGTGTGTGTCCCTGTGTTTTTGCCTCCCCCCACCCCTATGTTGTAGGTGCAGTACTCACC
Organism: Pleurodeles waltl; assembly: GCF_031143425.1. Lineage (NCBI taxonomy): Eukaryota > Metazoa > Chordata > Amphibia > Caudata > Salamandridae > Pleurodeles > Pleurodeles waltl. The sequence goes on along the minus strand of NC_090440.1, from coordinate 1,187,074,381 downwards.
GTGGTCTTCGCCGCCGGCGTTGATGCTCCTCGTAGAAGAGCAGGAAGACTAGCGCTGGGAGAATATGAAGTTCCGGCAACATGGTGCCCTCCTCGCTCGTGGAGTGTGTAGAGGTGAGCGTTTTCCCTTCGAAATGGCTTTTTCCGCTGTGTTTTTATCCGCAGTGAATCCGCCCCGGAAAAGGTGGCGGATTGGCCTGTCATAATAGTGTGGGTGGTACATTGTCTCCCGCCTGTCTGTTGGTGGTGACCGCCGCGCTGTTTGTTTGTACCGCCGTGGTGGTCTGAGTGTTAAAGTGGCTGTCTTTGTTGGCGGTTTCCGCCACGGTCGTAATTGCAAATTTTTACCGATGGCCTGTTGGCGGTCTTACCGCCGCTTTAACACCGTCCGCCAGGGTTCTAATGACCACCATAGTTATTGATGGCAGAGAAATCTGTTGGTCTCTTGCTCAGTATTTATCAAAACTCTACCTTTACAAAGCTGGTGTTGTGGCATGACAATGCTAGGCAGCTGCCTATGGTACTCATAACACAGATGCCATGGGCATGTTTTTGCTAGAAGTATCAGTCACCATCATGTCCCCATTGCCAGGCTGTAAATATGCACATTTCCGAAGTATGTCAAATATTCTGGCATAGTTAGCAACAGGTGAGGCTTTCCATGACTGAGGTAGAGTCAGTGCAATGTAGGCTTTTTATGATATCTGATTCCCTATGCCCATGCTGCAGCTCACAGGGAACAGCCTGTCAGTATGCCTTGTAATTTCTCTATAGGCTGAGTCATCTCACACTTCTGTGTAAAACAGCAATATAAAATGGGCAGAGTAAGATGTGGGCAAATACTGCTTATATATTAAATTAGATGGGGGAACTGCAGCACAAGCGCCCTACACAAAACAACTTGAGAAACTAGTTTTGACATCTGGAGCTCCTCATGAGGAGCTCTAGGAATATATACAGCGAAGCAACACTCCTCTAGCAGTTACTGCCCCAGCACCCTTAATGCAGCTTGGCTCATGGCATTAGTCTGGCAGTGGTAGAGAGGTGTGGGTCCCCTGCTTTCTTCCTCATATCTTCATCATGTAGGGCGCCCTACATTCCTCAGCCTTGTTTGTGCAGCACCCTAGTGTAATTCCCTGATCCTAGGGATCACCTGGAAGGCAGGATTAGCTAGCTGAGTAAGCCTTCTGGAGATATATAGGCTTGTTGCACAAAGTGTGCAGAAGGTGTGTCTGTAGGGCATGTGTATCTTTAGATGCTCTGCATGTCTGTAGAGTTTGTGTTTCTGCTTTGCTGCAGGGGGGATTCTTTTTACAGTGGATGTTTCTGTCCACAGGTGGGTGTATCTAGTTACAGGGTTTGTGTATCTGTGGAGGTGGGGTGTGGTTGTGGAAGTAGATCTGTGCCAAGCGGGGTGTATCTGTGCTAGAGGCAAGGGAGAGAATTAGATAGAAAACTAACAGAAAGAAAAAGTAAAGATATCTGTGATGAGAGCAAAATAATGTACAGAGTAGGTGGGGGCAAGTGGATTGTTTTAACACAACATGTCATGTAGATTTCTGTAGTATTTTGTCCTTTGGACTAGTAGACTACTAAAAACATTCCACACCCGATTTGGGCATTAAATTTGACACCCAATTGCCTTTTCAACCACATATTCAAGCTGCTACCAATGCTTGTTTTAGTATGTTAAAAACGCTTCCTAAGGTACTTCATTTTTTTAACTCTTTCAGCCATTAAGACAAGGGTGCAGATGCTTGTCACCTCTAGGTTAGATTAATCCAATGCCCTATAGTTGGGGATTGTCAAAAAAGCTCACAGACAGATTGCATATTGTGCAGATCATTGCATCAAGGATGTTACTTAATATTGTTAAATTTTGTTTGGTATAAAACTAGACTAAATGACCTTCACTGGCTCCCAGTGATGAAACACATACAATTTAAAATACAATTTCATGACCACAGAGTGGTCCATAAATTTGGCCTGTTAGGCCTTCGCAATATATTTTCTTTTTATATCCCAAGGGGGGCCATCTGTGCTGCCTTTTTGGGAGCAAAATTATGGAATGGCCTGCCACTGGCTCCTTGTTTGGTCTCAGATCTGTCCATCTTTCTTAAAGGCCTCAAAACTTTGCTTTTTAGGCAAGCTTTTATTCAGTTTAATGTTTACCCCCTGGGCATCTTTTGTCTTTTAGGTATTGATCTGGAGGTTCCAATCAAGAAACAATGCCTAGAAGCCCCTTCAGAAGCATATGTCTGGGCTTTACAAATTATATTTTCATTTCATTTCAAGACAAGGTTGAGGATGTGGCCATTGATATGTCTGATATGCTGTACAACAGTGAACGTGTTGATGAGATTGAGGCGGGTGTCTCTTGTTTTTTTCAGGCTTGTGTTGTTTGTGATTTTTAAGTCACCCAGCAGGGTGGTGTGAGCATGTGGAATGTATGAGATGAGGAGGAGATCTTAGATGTAAAAATAATATACCATTCTTATCATTACATTTTTGGACAAAGAAGAGATAACACCACAGCTTCAAAATGCTTACAGCAGGAAACATCTGTGAAGGGCACAGGCCTGGTACCTCTTTCATGTTGCATCAGTTTTCTCTCATTTCTGTTGTCTGGCCTCATGTGGGGCAATTTGGTTGGACAAATCAATCAGCCAAAATAAAAAATGGGGCAAACCTGATCATTGTGTATTTTTCCAGCGGGACCGAATTCAAGTTATTTCCGCTTTGATTCTGCTCTTCCAAATTTCATCTCTCCCCAACATCTACTTGGTACTTAATGAAACCTTGCAACATACCAAGCCCACAAACATTATCTTGTAATTGATCCATACTCTTAAAATAATCTGGTTGGCTGACTTGCAACCGATTGGACTGGCTGAATAAAGAAGGCAATGTTATTTATGAAAGGATGATCAGTTTTTCTAAAATACAATCTTGCTTCATCTCATCTGATTGACTGCCCTGCAATGAATCGCAGAGGTCCATTATCATACCAATCTGACTTGCCTTTTGGTAGTCACTCAGAATGTCTGAAACACTCTGCAGTCTTTTGGGTTGGCTTTATAGACCACATACCCCTCAGAACATCCACATGGGTTTGTGAGCTCCTTCCAGCGAGTGCCTCTGACTGTACATCACAGTGGAATCCAGTCCCATTTTTTATTCCATATGTGAAGAATCCCAAAAATGCAGAACTGAAAAGGAATCTCCTTCCTTTTATTGCACATTGGAAAGTATCAATTTCAATCACATCTTCTTCTTATGTCCTGGAGTAGCATTATTTGACTAGCAGAGGGCCCAAAAGGAGGGCATGTTAAGCAGTAAACACATGGAGGCAGACAATAGAGTAACAAGGAGAAGAAAAGGACATTTGGACATCGTATCCTGTATTCATCTAGTGCATCCAGAAAAGTGGGAAAAGAACTGAGGTGAGGAATTTTGGCCACGCCAAATACCTTCTTATAAATGGGACACCATGTTGCCAACTTTAGTATTCATTTAACACAAAAACACATTTAGTGAGTTGTAGTCTTGGTTTGCTTGAATTGTTTTAAGTATGCTAAAATACAAGAGTATAGTAGTTAAAACAAAAAGCTACAGACTAGGTGACAAAGATTTGAAGATATGTGATCATCTCAAAGGAAAGTCGATTCTCAGAGAAGTGCAATTGTGAGAGTCCCAAAAAGACTATTGTATACTAGATAGGTCTTCAAGACTTAGTTTCCCCCATGGTAGCCAAAATGTTCAAGGTCCACCTCACTCAGATAGGAAGCATGGTAACCTTAAGCAAAACATCAAGGTTCTGGGTTCTGTTAACTCCAAAAGACTCTAGTACTTTGTGATACAAAATTCAACATTGTGCTTTTCATCACCTACCTTCTGAAATCACTGCTTGGCTACCTTGTGAAACCATAATAGAGGCAAGACAATCAAGCTTCCCTTCAAACACATAGCACACAACCTTCTGAATAAACATCTGGTAAATAGTAATGGTAATGGTAAATAACTGTAAAAAGATGTATTCATCAAAAAGAGATCATCCTCTTCCCAAAGAATAAAATACAGCCTTCATCATTGAGTATTGATATGCATATATTTCTATAAATTCAGTTGTATCACTGCGGATTAAAGATACATGCATGAATACCTTGGGGCCTATTCACAATGTTAAATTCAAACAATTTAACCTAAATGTGTAAGATTCTCTTACACTTTTGTGTAACTTTCCTGTTTTTGGTTATTCATCATGTACAAGTGTAAATTTACTCAAAAGTGCAGTCTTACATATATCCACCCCTGAATAGGGCATGAGCCTTACTTCCAAGTATAAAATTACTACTTGCAACTTTTCACGCATAAGAGGAGGTTTGTGCCACCAGGGCAAACATCTCCCTATTGTAAAGTATAGGGAAACGTTTATTAAACTTAAAAATAAATTAGTAAAAATGTTTTAAAGGTGAATGTTAATGTCAATAAACTACAGGCTATTAAGGTGCTGTTGATATCATTTTCTAGAGGAGGGTGTTGCAGTACCAGTGGCTGGCCATGTGTGGTGTTCGACGTACTCCAAGTCTGAGCTGGAGGGCAATAATAACCGTTTTGTGCCATTTTTGGCTGTAGTAACTGTAGTAGTGCAGTTTGTGAAAAACAATGACCTTACTCTTTTGTGGGTGGCCCCATATCCCTCCCAGAATCTCGCTCTAACCAACCCTGCCTACTTATTCAGAAATATTCCACATTTTCCGGCCACATCCCCTGCACTTCCCACATTTACTATTAAAATGTATAGACACATGAGAGGAGATCTCCACAGCTGATGTGGAGCTCCTCAGACATAAAAGATAGGAGAGTCAGAGGCGTAGACTTTACATGTAGGTTAGTGAACAGCATTATGTAGTATATTAGCAAAATTAAGGTAGAACTACGAAATGGACTACAAAAAACAGTTTGTAATTAAGCCTCTGTATCTAGAACTCTAAACTAGTATAGATATGAATAACAGAATTACTGATCAAATAGGAAATTATACTCCTCAAAAACCAACATACAAATGTATATAACTTTTTCTTTGCTTTTGGTCAAATACCATTGGCTTCACTGTTTTTGGGTAATAAGCCATTATTATTCTTTACTGCAGACATTCTGCAATATCTTAATTAGATACATGCCATTAAAGTGGTCTTCGGATAGTCTTGTTTTTTTCAGCCATTAAGTTGGATTTGTCGTTTAGGCTCAAATCTAAAAAGGCAAGAACAAATTGTCAAGTTCCATCATGCTTAGTGAAAGTCAGCATTATTATCTGATTAGCTCGAGGCTTCATACATGCTCAAATCCGTGGCACAGTCAAAGAAAATATGAAGAAAGCACAGCACTGATGGAGTGTACAACCACAGGGAATACATGTCTGCAGACAAAATATGGGCGGAGCAGGTACAAGCAAAATTGACTACTGTTAACTGCATGATTATTGTCCAGCAGCTTTTTCATTTAATAATCCAGTGGCATTTTAGTATGCGTTCTTCTCTTTCAGGTTAGAGAAAAAACAGACACTTTGACAATCGGCAAAATGTTAAGGAGAATATTACGTAGGAAGAGGACATAAAGAGGAAAGTTAGAACATATTTCTATAATCATACATAGGAGTAGAGTTGCAAGCAGAAAACCCAAAGGCAAATAGTGGTGCGAAACACATTTGTAAATGTTAGACGGTTGCTCGAGAAAATGAATGATAGTACAAAACAGCCAGCAGAGGTGGTAGAATGTGCATGGAAAGCAATGAGTGACATATAAGTGATTTACTACTGCCTGCTGAACATAATAAGTACGTGATTTCAGTGCATTTGAGCAAGCCAAAAATGAAGTTGAGTGGGCAAAACAGAGTAAGCCTGATTTAGAGTTTGGCGGAGGGTGGGTTCCTCCTTCGGATATTTGTCTGACCTATTATGATTCCATTATTTCCAATGGAAATCGTAATACGAGGGGTGTGATATCCGCCATGTTTGTGATGGAGTAACCAGTCTGCCAGACTCTAAATCAGGACTTTAGTGAGCATAACACAGAGAGACTAGTTGAATGGTCGGCAAAGCAAAGCTGGAAGTGTTTGCAAAATAAAGCTGGGCTTATTCAGTAGACAGGCACACGGAACTCACATTAATTCCATAGGGATAATATAGGAAGGTAATAAGGAGCAAAATAAAGGAAACCTATTTCAGAAGGAACAAATAGTTAAGTGAACATAACAAAGCAAATGTATTGCACGAAATGTAAAATACGACCTTAATGTAGCTAAAGCAGCAGCCAGGCATCTGCTCAATGTTAACCAATGCCACCAAGTTTGTGCCTTGTTCTGACATGTCAGGCCTTGCTTGTATGCCTGTCATTGTAGGTGAAAAAAGTTTTAATAGCTTGCTCAGTACTCTGAGTACTGAAAGTTTAAATTTCTGCATTAGTTTATTTGTCACTTGTACATGCTTCCCTGACTTAGGATCTTGCGCCTGTCTTTATTTTGTTCTTGTTACATGATCTTTTTAGCATATGTACGAAAACATATGATTTTTTGTCTTGTCCCTTTTGGGATAACCTCATGCTTATGGGTCCTAGTGGATCCACTTGTCACCTGAGTCTGTGATTCAGAGACTATTTTTTTGTTAATAAACACCTGCAGACTTTGAATTGGCATGAGCACAGATCTATTTTTGAACAACAGTATTGGGAATAATCAAGGAAGGCGCACTCAGGAGGCACAGTAAATTAAGGTTAGTTAAGTCGCACAGTCAAGTAAGGTTAGTTTACAGTGCATAGTACAGTATGCGTAATTCTAAAGTTAAAGTGTAGCATGGCTTAGTAAATTTGTCAATAGATAAAGTTTGGAGAGGTTGAAAGAGAATAAACAATGGGGAAGCCAGGTTAGAAGCCAACAATTCAATGAAAGAAAGATAATGAAAGACCAGCTAAAAAGACAGACATGAAAACACTAAAAGATAAAGATGAATAAATGAAAAAAAATGAGAGTAAATGGACATCTGATCTAGAAATCTGTCACTGCTGCTATTGCTCTTCGTGCACGAGAGTCTAACTATCATCTAAAGCAGATTTAGAATTCAATCACCAATTATAAAATAATTGTGTGACACACCTAAGACTCCCTTCCAGCAAAACCTAAATTGCCAAAATATGGTTGTGAAGTTTCTACGTAGGCCACTAACATGCATAAATACTTGAGTGAAAGGATGCTCACTTCCAGTAAATCTTGTAATCACCATAGTCTTACCAATCAGTGCTAAGTTATAACAGAGTCTAGATACAAAAAGTTCTATTTTAAATTGCAAGTCAAAAACATGCATCCATGATGGAAAATTCATTTGTATTGGATAGGCAAGAACTAGGCAACCGTATGTTGACCAGTACTTTTTAAATCAAAATGCACAGAAAAATTAGAAATTGTGAAAGATGCATGATTTTCAAGGTGAATGTAAATTTAAGTGAATTACAGTTAAACAGACACCAAGCAATGTGATTAATTCCCCTTAAAATAATTTCAAATTCAAACCATTTCCTAACTACCCTGTTACTAATCAGGTTAGGGTGGAACACGTGGAGATTTACTTTCGCAGAGTTACAAAAAACACTCAGCAAGATTCAGCGTAATTCCACCCATGGACAGAAAATGCTCATTCAGCCGTTTGTGCTGCTTTCTCACACCGGTAGTGCATTCCACACTGAAAAATCAGCACAAATAGCACCACAAGGGGTGCAAGGGCCCAGCTATTTTGTTTTGTCTGCTTCTGTTTCTCGTTGCTGGCTGCCTTTTCCTCCATCCAACGCAGTCATTCCGCATCTGATCTTCCCTATTCCCAATCACAACTTTTTTGTACTTATTGTGTTACTTTCTCACTTTCTCTATGTCTAGTTTACACTTCTGTAAACATTTTTCACTTTGTTTTGGTTTTCCTTTCCTGGCCTGTCCTTTCTGTCTGTCCTCCTGTTATTTTCTTCCTGTTCAGTCCAACTTCTTCCCTACTCAGTCCAAAATTCCAATGACAGAAGCAGGTAGCACCATGCAAACCCCCTGTGGGCATTACACACAAGCAGGGGTATGGCCTGCCCCATCTTCAGTGAGTCCAGTCCCTGCCCATGGCATTTCACCACCTAAAACTGCAGTGCAGTGTAATTTGGTGATGCAGTGCAGGCGGTGAAATCATGGCATCTGCTGTGGCACAGTAGCACAATAGAACTGAGGAGCAGATTTAAGAACCCCCAGCAACACAGGAGCGTCACGTTTCGTAATGCTCCGGTGGCGCTAACCACTACTCTATATTTACAAGGAGGTGTAACACCACATTTTGTTGCTTTACACCTCCCTGTAAATATGGGCCCTTCCGATGCAGATTTCTGTGTCAGATGGGCGTGTAATGCGTGTCCCTTCCTGCACATAAACAATCACTCCAAAATGACACTTTGGTACTTCTATTTTTTCTGCATTTTGCAGCACACCTAGAAGTGCCTCATTTCTCTGCCCAAGTGAAGTCATATTTCTTGGCTTCCATTACGGGTTGACGATTCCAATATTTTCTAGCCCAATCCCTATAACTTAAACTCACCTTATATGCACATATTTATATATGCCTGCTGATTAATGGCAAGTAATTAATGTATTAACACACATAATATGTCTGTTCAGTTTCACTATGAAACACTTTAAACAAAATCATGTTTTGATTATGTTGGTGTTATGACTTAATTCCTTGTAGTCAATGCTATCATTACCTAGCTATGATGTGATGCGTGGGTGGGAAAAAATTGGCCCAGGCTTTGTGATGAATCAATATCCTCACTCATCACATCCAAATTAAATTGCAATGGTCCTAGGAGAACAGCAATGTTCTGCTATTGTTTTGTTCCACTATAGACAGTATAAACAAGTGCCTGAGCTGAGCATCACAATTCATGTTTTTCTTGTTCTTCTTTCTTGATATAGCTAATCCTGCTGCTGGAGCTAGCAATAAGCAGCATCTACCGGCATCATCATGGCAGGAGAAACCTGCCCAGGTGCGGCAGCAAAAGCTGCAGACGGTGGCTGCTAAATATTGCCGACTGGTGGCTGTGGAGGAAGAAGAGGAGAAGGCACAGCACTCAAGTTCCCTGGGCCAACAGCCAGTCCCACCTCCAACTCAGCAACACCACTGCTGTTGCCAACTGCAGCTAGGGTCGTCCACTGCCTCCCACCCCACCACCAGCCTTCCCCCCGCATCATCACACTCACATCATCACTCCTCCTTCACTGCGTCCTCATGAACTTGGGCCGGAAGATGGCTAACATGTTCACCAAGCTGGGAGCCCATAAGCCCTTATTTATTTAATTTTTGTTTTGGTGGGAGGATATGTTGTGGTTAGAGAAGGTGGAAAGGAAGGGAGGGCAGAAAGGGACTTTATGTGCTTGGAGAAGGAGGTGGACCTGTTGTGGATGGAGAATGTGGGTTTGAAAAATGTAAAAAATAAATAAATGGGCGTTACTTTTTTGGCTTTGTGATCATCGGTTTTTCCATTGCTAGCTGGTGTAATATGGCATTGTGGTTTAGACACAAGAGTGCGACAAGAAACCGTCTTCTGGAATCATCACACATTAACCATAGACTTTTCCCCTTAGACTTTCCCTAACTGAAGTCCCTTGCCATGGATGTATTCTTCAGTAGGTTACTTACCTCTTCCTGCAGACCAGTAATTAATTATACCCCACCACCAGAGTGGCACTCTCTGGGATCAGAAAACTTCAACTTCACATGATGAGGTTTTACAGCACCCAGCCACCAATCGCGTATGCTGCATAGTATACTAATTAGTATAGTTACTGCCCTTGTCCTACCCTCCATAGCTAATGTTGACCACTAATGGGATCTGCCAAAAACATTAACAAAAATGTTATATTGTATCTCCTTCCAAAGGACAACTCCACTACTAAGTTACTAACTAGTTCTTCAAGATCTTACTTGAATAGACTAAGCAATGGTACCTCCTGCAACTTTTCAAACCTTATTGCAGGGTTTCCCAAAATGGGCTTCTCAATTGTGGTGGTATTAGTGTTCTGGTGCTAACAGGGAAGACATCACAAAGGGGGAGGGGGTTCCACTACCACCTACAGCAAATGAGCTGAACTCCAACTGTAGGATTATTCAGAAAGATTTTCCATCATAAGCAACTGGACTGAAAGAAAACACAGCATTAGTGGGTTAGCAAGGACTGAGACCAGACCACCATCAAAAAAAGACTCAGATTACAAAAAATAGAGGTAGTAAATTTCAAGCAATTCGTGATTTAATTTACAAAAAAGAACAAAACTAAACTTACAAACTCCTCCAATCAGGAGTCAGGAGGAGAAGGTTTGGTTACTCCAATATGTACCACAGGGAGGGCCTGATTCCGAAAGGTAAAGTTACACTGTTGGTGTTACTTTACTGACTCTTGCTGTGTAAGTTTACGACTGCTAACTTTTCCATCAATAACATAACAAGTAGTAACTTCATGAGTAGTTAGTAATCCCTATCTCTTTAAAAGGAGTTACTACTACTTATTCATTACTACTCGCAAGGCTACTACTCGTAATGGTAAAAGTTTGGTAGTTGAGGTAAATTGCAAGAGTCAACTTACACTAAAAGTGCAATTTATGTTTGTGAATCGGGTCAGATAGTGCACACTAGAACTACCTTTCACAGAAAACACATTGTTCTGACTCTGCACTATGATGATGTTATCCCTTTCATGCCTGGGTGGGTAAGTGGGGCTGGTGTGGGCTATTGTTCAGGTAAAAAGATCCTGCAGTGAGTTGGTGTAGCTTTTCACTACATCCACCTCACCAAGTGTGTGATCCATTCATCACATAAATTCATATGTCACACCTAAATATATCACACAGTCTGGGGGAACAATATTTATCAGGTCGATGAGCAGCACGTCATCATCATAATATCTGTTGTGGGAGGAAATAAAGAAATTAGGGCCAGATGTAGGAAAGCATTTGCGAGTCGCAAATGGCAAAAATTGCCGTTTGCGACTCGCAAATCGCATTTTCCTATTCAGAAATGGGACCGACTCGCAAAATGCATTTCAGAATCGCAAATAGGAAGGGGTGTTCCCTTCCTATTTGCGATTCGGAGTGGTATGCAATACCATTTGCGACCGCATCGCAGTTACCAACCACTGGAAGTGGATGGTAACCCACTTGCAAATTGGAAGGGGTCCCCATGGGACCTCTTCCCCTTTGTGAATGGACCCAAAACAATTTTTTCAGGGCAGGTAGTGGTCCAAGGGACCACTACCTGCCCTGAAAAAATACCAAAACTAAAGGTTTTTTTTATTTTTTATGTGCAGCTCGTTTTCCTTTAAGGAAAACGGGCTACACTTAAAAAAAAAAAACTGCTTTATTTAAAAACAGTCACGAACATGGAGGTCTGCTGACTACAGCAGGCCTCCATGTTTGCGAGTGCCCATAGTCGGTATGGGGCCGCAATTTGCGACCCACCTCATTAATATTAATGAGGTGGGTCTTTGCGACCCCATACCGACTCGCAGACGGTGTCTGAGACATCGTTCTGCATTGCAAATTGCGACTTGCAATTTGCGAGTCGGAAGGACTCGCAAATTGCAAGTCGCAATTTGCAATTTTCCTACATCTGGCCCTTAGACAGTTCAGTTGATACATGCATTTCAAACAGTCCATCAGCCTCAGAGACCCCAAGTTATTACCTAATTAGTTTGTCACCTAGGTTTACAAAATACAAATTAGGGAGGAGTGAATGCACACAGTTCTAAAATTATTATTGTTAAAAGAAAAATGTTCATCTTGGCTGCATGCCTGAACCAGTCCGGTAAGGTGAACAGGAGTGTTATTGAACTTTAGTGTAGAAGAAGAGAAGGCCGGTGGATTGCAAAACAGTAAGGGCCGTATTTATACTTTTTGGCGGACAACTGCGCCAACGCAGTTGTGCGTCAAAGAATTTAACGCCGGCTAACGCCATTCCAAAGCGCCATGCAGGCGCCTTATTTATGGAATGACGTTAGCCGGCGGAGCTGCCTGGTGTGCGTCAAAAAAAATGACTTACACCAGGCAGCGCCGGCGTAGGGGAAAATGGAGCTTGGGCGTCAAAAAATGGGCTAGTCAGGCTGAGGCAAAATTTTCGCCTCAACCCGATTAGCGCCATTTGTTTTGACTCCCAACCCCCATTTAAATGACTTAGCAAAGACAGGAGTCATGCCCCCTTGCCCAATGGCCATGCCCAGGGGACTTATGTCCCCTGGGCATGGTCATTGGGCATAGTGGCATGTAGGGGGGCACAAATCAGGCCCCCCTATGCCACCCAAAAAAATAAAATACTTACCTGAACTTACCTTAAGTTCCCTGGGATGGGTCCCTCCATCCTTGGGCGTCCTCCTGGGGTGGGCAAGGGTGGCAGGGGGTGTCCCTGGGGGCATGGGAGGGCACCTCTGGGCTCCTTCCGAGCCCACAGGTCCCTTAACGCCTGCCCTGACCAGGTGTTAAAAAATGACACTAAAGCGGCTGGACGTCATTTTTTTTTACCCTCCCACTCCCGGGCGTCATTTTTGCCCGGGAGTGTAAATACGGCGCCCATGCCTCGGAGTCATTTTTTAGATGGGAACGCCTACCTTGCATATCATTAACGCAAGGAAGGTGTCCACGCAAAAAAATGACGCAAACTCCTAGATCTTTGGCGCTAGACGGGTCTAACGCCAAAGTATAAATATGGAGTTAGTTTTGCGTCGGATTTGCCTAAAAAAAAACGACGCAAATCCGGCACAAACAGAGTATAAATATGCCCCTAAATGTCAATACTGTAGAGCCAATGAGAAGGTAAGCTTCATGATGTCCAAGAGGCATAGCAAGAGCATAGGCTGCTGCAATCATGACTCGTGTGCGATTAACTAAGAACTAAGAACAATTTTACAACTAATGCCAGACAAGTAGAAGCATGTACCTGGTTGATCAATCTCACAACTGTCATAACATTTAGCCAAGTGTGCCCATAATGTCATATGTCTTCGGATACTGTCCCCCTGACCACAAAGGATTCTGACATTTGAGGCAGTACACTACTCAGCACTTCCCAAATCTATGCGCCTCTCTCCAGTCCAGAGGGCTGATCAGACCTCTTTGAGTCATGTTGGTTTCCCTTTGAAGCAGATAGGCATTGTTCATAACTTCCTTCTTCGAGCTGTTGAGGTAGTCCTGCCCTGAGTCCTGAATCCGAGTCCCAACTCCGTCCTGACACAAACGAGATGGAGTGTAGTGCACTGCTGTTGATGAAAAAAGAGCAAAATAATGTGAGCATTTTGTGTAGATATTGTAACTAAACTGACTGGTCTGCTCTCTGACAAACCTGAATAAAGTGCAGCAAGAAGTGGACCTTACAAGTAAATTTAGCTTAGTGTGAAAGAGGCAATCACATTCCGGCAGAATCAACCTTTAGGCCTTAAACATTGCAAGTCTGTGAAATCAAGTTTACAAATTAGTTGAACACCACCCTCACTATCTGCCACCACCTGAATCAACATCACTTACACTCACTCAATATATAGCACTAATTGGTGCAATAGGTACCAATTCCAAGCATGGTGGTACACCTTTATCTACAGTATCTCCTCTTTTCCCATGGAAGCAACAGACAATGACCATCTTATAAATTAATGATCTTTATTGGGGCAGCCCAGCTAGGGAATGGAATGAAGAAGGATAGGGATCGGAGGCAATGTGATTGAGTGCTTTAAGTGAATAGGGAGGCTTCCTCTGTACATACTGGGCCAACTCCATTACAGTCTATACATGTGAATAAATGGTGGGGCGGCATAAGTCTGGCCTACATATCTGAATGTTCCTCTAGCTAAATCCATTTTTTTTTTGCAAAGCAGTTTGATGATAAAGTGAAAGTTCTATTGTGGTCTACTCAGTCAGGGGAGTAGAGTTTGTCTTTAAACTCAAGGGGTTCGCCTAGAAGTTAGTCAGCTACCATACTTGAGTCTGACTAATAGCTCTCATCCTCCTCCTATGCTGTTTCAGGAACAGTGAAATCCTCTGGTATGCCCCTATATCCCACCGGCATGGACAAGATTCTCCGGGAAATCAGTCTCCTATCTAGACTACACTTTAGTGTCCCCTGCTTTATATAAGTTAGTAAACACCTTCACCATCATAGACCGCACGGAAAGCGACCATAAGCCACAGGTATTGGGGATCTGTGCATCACCGCAAAAACCGGAGAAAGTGACAGCCCTAAACGGGACACTAGGCACCGAAAATCTAAAGCGACTCAAATGGTCCTCAGACACCATCAAAACCCAGGCAGAAGAGGCCCTACGAAACCTGGAATCAAATACCACAAGTGGGGCAAAGCTGACAACAGTCTGGGAGAACTTTGCCCTAGATCTCACTAAAAAAGATTCCTTATGTAACACAAGAAAGGGAGCGCAATTGAATCATCGCCAAAGTTCACTTCTACCGCTGCCAGTGCGCAAAAGGAAAGCAGCCGTAGGGAAATTACTAAGGTCTCTACGTAAATCCCCAGATAATGTATCAACAATAACTGCCTTGAGAGAGCAAAGGAAGTTGTACAAAAGGGATCTATGGTCCTTTAAAAAAGCCCACAAGGAGGACTTGTGGGCCAAACTACATTTTGCGACTAAAACATCTGATTCCAAAAGATTTTGGAAAATCATCAATATAATAGACAATGGCGCAAAAGCAGGCAATAACGCAAACATAACAGAGGAAGTATGGGTATCCCATTTAAAGTCCCATCTAAAAGAACGGATCATCAAAGAAGGACCTCAAATTCAGTCGCACATGATTAGCTGGGATCCCAACATCCCGGAACCTTTGAAATTTACGGCACCAGAATTACTAAAAATCATCGGGAAGTCACGAATGGACTGCGCTCCCGGCCCCAATGGCCTACCGCAAGCACTATTTAAACAAGAAACAGAAAGATGGGCCAATTTCCTGGCAGCAATGTTTAATGACGTGATCACAACAGGCAACGTCCCGGCATCCTGGAAAGGCTCAGTAATCCACCCCATATATAAGGGTGGGTGCGTGCTCTCCCCAAGCAACTACAGACTAATCTCTCTTTTAGACGTTGACCTAAAGTACTTTTCCTGCTGTGTGCTAAAGCATCTAGAAGCCTGGATCACAGATAACAATATTCTACCCTTCAATCAAACCGGGTTCACCAAGCACCAAGGAACATTAACAAATCTTATGGGGCTAGGCTTGATTATAAACAGAGCAAAAGCAAAGGGGACTCCAACCTATTTATGTTTTGTTGATTTTAAAGCTGCTTTTGATTGTGTCTCCCGTGGTAAATTGTGGGCCAAACTACTTCAGTGGGGGCTGCCACATTCCATTTTAAATGCCATCATAATGATATACTCTGATACTTGGGTGAAGGTTAAACTTGGGGATGGCTCTCACCTATCCAGGGCAGTCAAAACAACAGTGGGGGAGAAGCAAGGCTGTGTATTGGCCCCAACACTCTTTAACCTGTACATAGCAGACCTCCCCACCAAGTTAAATGGTCACTCATCTCACTCTCCCTCACTGGGCGGCCAACAAGTATCCAATCTACTATATGCAGACGACCTATTACTAATCAGTAATACCAGAATAGGAATGCAGAAATTGCTAAAGGCATTAGAAGAATACTCAGGCTCCAATGATGTAGAAATTAATCATAAAAAATCTAAAATGATTACCTTAAACCGCATGCCATCCACCCAAGGTAAATGGCATATGAATGGGAAAACCCTAGAGGAAGTAACATCATACAGATACCTAGGATTGGTAGTGGATGCTAGAGGTAATTACACGGCACAAAAAGAAGCAATAAAAAACAAAACGCAGGCCCTTACTTACGCCTTTTGTAAGCTTGCAAATTCAATCTGTGGTCATGCTTTGAACCCATTAACAGCTGTAATGAGAGCGAAGCTTCTTCCAACTATCACCTATGGGACCGAAATAATGAGGGGGATGGAAGTAGGTCTTCTGGAAAAGCTTCTGATAAAAACCTATAAACGCGTTTTTCGGCTCCCTGGGCGTGCATCGCCAGCCCAGGTCAGACTGGAATTCATGCTGGTCAAACAGTCGTTAGCCCGTCCGGCGGCATACATTAAATGCTGCTACAAATTGAGCCGCGCTTCAAAGGGCTCTTTAGCCAATCTAGTCTGGCAGGAAATTATCCTAGAAAGAGGGAACTACAACTACATAAAATTCCTAGAAGAGAGTAAGAGTCTTCTGAAATTAGATGAGGTATGGAACAGGTCCTTACCCATTCCCATTTTCAATAAAGTAGTGAATAAAGCGAGTAAATTACAGAGCCGGCTAGAAGACAAGACCTCATTGTCCCAAAGGGGACATAGTTGGTTGATCCTTAACTCCTACAAAACATTTAATGAATCACCACTTATGGCGGGCCCGTACTCACGGAAAATCAAGCAATCCTTTCTCAGACTTAGGCTGGGTGAGGTCCCTACCTTAGACCTCATGCCAAAATGGATGAAGGAGCGGCAAGCAGACTCCCAGGAGTGCCGTCTCTGCCATCCAGCAGATGAAAACCTGATGCATGTGGTCTGCATTTGTCCAGCCCTGGCGGCCGAAAGGAGACTCTTGCTGAAAAAAGAATTTAACGTCTTAAGAATTAGATCCTGCAGACAAGCACTAATTGCAGCCTTTAACCCTCAAAATACTATATTGAACATTAGGCTGGTTCAATTTCTGGAAATTTTCACTCATAAAATCACGACCTCTCGAAATGTCCAGATAGAGGGAGGGCGGAAACGATAGCGAAATTCATAGAATCCGCTTTGTATATCCTAAAGAAGGGAAGGCTCCTATGTAGTTCACAGAGCTGCTTAGCTCGTGTCATAATAAAGTCCGGCTTCAACAATCAGACGTAAGTAGGGGTAGATAAAATTGATGGAAGGCCTCCCCCCACTCTGTCTTATTTTTACCAATGTCTCAGTTGTCTGCCACTATTTCCGTTAAATATCTCGGGGGAACGATATCTCATATAGCTTTTCATTTTAAACATAGGATTTTATCCGGCGTTGTATTCATTTTACATAAAAAAAAAAAAAAGATTGTTCTGTTGTCTCATTATTAATACTTATAGCACCAGTATGTTCCTTTCTTAAAATCTGTATATAAAAGAAAAACTCACTAACCACTTCACCTTAAGCTAAAGAACTGTAATTGTCTTTTTGCACTAAAATTGTTCTGTTAAATGTTTATGTGGAAGGAAAGTTTTATGGTTTTAATTAACTAATAAACTTGTGTTTTTACTTTTTACTTACTCTGGTATGAAGTGTTGGTTCATTTTAATCATGGTTAATCTCTCCACATTTTGAGGTGAGTGACTAGTCGTTCTCACTGAGACAACCACACCAGCTGTACTGATCACACGCTCAGCAGATACACTGGTTATCCGACAAGCCAGATACTTTGTTGACAGCCTGCTGAGTTCTGGCTATTGGTGCATCTTCCCATACCAATAGACCAATGTTTTTATATTCCAGGTAGACCTCTTCTGGGTCATCCAGATAGTATTGGCCTATCCTCTGAATGGTCACTGGTGTTGCCACTTAAGATTGGTTGAGTTCACCTCTATACTTCACTTAAGCCTTGCCACCTGAAAACAAGCCATTGCAGAGGTTGGGTCCAGTTATTCTGTTGCTAGTGTTGTTGCTGGCGTTGGCTGCTCTGAGGCAACAGCACTGCACTTTCTGGAGGATGAAGGCTGCACACCAGAACTTCTGCCCAGGACCCTAACATCCAGCCGCTCTACTTCAAGGTCTCTCGCTTGTGGAAAAATCCACTTCTTGTATTAATCATCCTCTTCTAAAAAAGGAATGAAAGTGGCCAGTACTTTTTTGTACCATGGATCATGTATTGTGGCACAGATGTACTCTTTGGAGGACACAATCTTTCTTTGCATACTTCCATTAAAAGCAAAGTGGATTAAGCTCTGAACCAACTCATTCACTTCTTCATTCACACAGGCAAACCTTTTTTGACACCTTTTTAACTGGTCCTGTAGCAGAAGCAGCAACAGGATTGCTTGGCTCACACTCTGTCCTCCTTACTGACTAGCCATGCAAAAAAACACAAAAGGAAGTAGCATGTGTGCCAGGCATTTGACTAGCCCCCATTTGTCCATGCTTTTCCCAGTTGCATCCCCTCCTCTTTGAAGGACACAGTTTGTGATCAATCTGTACTGCTAAACAGAAGTTGCAACATGTAGCAGATTGAGTTTCAATGTGTTGGCACCTCCTGCATAAGGGTTTTAACCAATACTTTTGCATGCTGAATGATTCTGAATTGCTTCTGAGCTTTGAAAGAATGACTGAAATAGCATCAGATGCTTCTGCAGGTGGCCAGTATGTTGCTGACTTTGTCTTCGTTTTTATAGAAAGTCCTGCACAAACAGATTGATGCAATGCACCAACACAGGACCCTGAAATATCCATCTGCCATGGCCTTGACTAAATTACTACCATTGTCTGTGGCATTGTCCATGGCAACAAATCCAATTCTGATACCTCCAGATCACAGCCATTCAAACATTTTTCTGTTAAAGACTTCCAAGATATTTGCAGCTGTATGAGATTTCTCCATGGTGAACAATGCTATTGTTGCATGCCGCTGAACACCTTTAAAAGTTTCTTCAGAGCTGAGATCTTCCGATATCTGTGGCTAAATCCCCACAAAAGAGATCCAGTGTGCAGTGATACACATGTAATCAGTAGCTTGACAACTGGTCCACATGTCTATCATCAGGTGGAAAGTGTGAACAGCACTTTGCTGCAAAGCTTGTCCAACCAATTGCAGCACATCGTGATGGAGCATTGGAACAGCAATTCTTGCAAAACAGATCCGGCTAGGAAACTTCCATTTCAGGCAGATGGCTACCACAAATTATAAAAATCCCAATCCTTCCACAAAAGTGGGAGGAGATGCAGTGCTAAAATTTTAGCCAGCTTCATGTTGTACAAATGTCCCTGTGGGTGCTTGCGTTCATAGGACCCCCTCTGCCTAAATGTGCCCATAATAGTAGCTCAGATCTTTTTCTTTTTTGGTGCCACTAGCACAGATGGCTTTCAGAAAGGACCAGGAGGTGATAGACTTAGTGTGCATCTTGGGCAAATCACTGAATGTGGTAGTGTCTGCATCTGAGTCCTGTGCCATATGGAGGTTGCTGATGCGGGTGATGCTGGCACACTGCAGGGGACAGTGCTGTTTTGTGTAAAGCCATCATCCTCTTCTTCTGCATCACCTACATGTATCACTGTGATCGGGGCTCCTTCCCTGTCTTATCACCACCACCCCCGGGGGTTAAATGTTCAAGGTGCTCCCACTACAAGATTGCATGATGTTTTTTCATGTGGGCTGTTTGGCAGGTTGAATACGAGGGGTAATCTTGGTGTCCTCTCAGCTGCATTCATACTGGCAATCACTGGCCCATCCTCATAACTGTCAGTTTCCAGAGCTCTAAGGCTTTCAGGAACTTTCCTTTTCTTGTGTCTCTCGTGGTGGGTTTTGGACTCAGCCCTGGTCCAATCCATTTCCAGATCATCAGAAGGAGGTCTTGTAGAAGATAGTGGAGTACCCTTTCTTTTTCTTGCTGGAGCTTGCAAAGCCAATGGTTCAAGACCTACATCTTGCTCAGCAGGAAGCTCAATCTTCTGTTTTGTCCCTACTTCATGAAGAATTGTTGCTGGCTGCTGCTCCTGTTTGCTCAGTTTTCTGCAATGATTGGGTACTTCGCAGCTGCGACAAATCCAATTCAGACTCACTGCTTGTTGCTATGATTGTAGTAGCTGCCTCTCTGAGAGACATGGGCATGGGCTTGGGTTTCGGTGGTGCTGTTGATGTGGGAGTGCTGCTCCCATCTTGCTGCCTGGAGGACAGTGCATCAGACACACCAAGTTTCCTGAAAAAGGTGGAGGGTGGCATGCCAGTGGTGGCAATCTGATTCTTCTTCTCCTCCTCACTGGACACTTTCCTGGCAGGAACACCTTTCTTTGGGGCCATTTTCAAGCTCTGTCATTTGGCGCTTTGCCTGCTTCCGCTTCTGCAGGTGAGCAGGACTCAGGTGGTGTGGTGCCACTTTGTGCAATCCTTCTGTCTGGCAGTACTGTGGGTGATGTCTCTTGTGCATCTAAAAGCAAATAATAAAAACATTCAGTGAAACCTGTCATCTTTGCAGTTTGAATTATTCACACAGACATTAGAGAGGTTATCACATATAACTAACAACAATAGTGTATCCATTATTTCAATCAGAATAACAACATACAGATTTAAAAGTTTGCTTTTTGTGCCTTTAAGGTGAGACAACTGGGACAGGCAGGCAGGTGCAGCAAAAAACATGAAATAATCCTTACAAAATGAATGCTGGTGGGAACCTATTGACTAAGAATGAATTAAGAAATGAATGAATGGTTTTTGTATAGTGCACAGCTACTCAGAGAGTGTCCCAGCACTAAAGCAAAAGACCAGCTGAACTGTTAGTCTTATAAATTATAAAGATATGCTTTTAGGATTTTTTTTAATGTGGCCTCATCCAGAAAAGTTCCAAGTTGAAGAGGGTACTTATTCAAAATCTTGGCAGCTACTGCAACAAAAGAGGCACCACCCTGTTGCTTTCTTCTGGAACGAGGGACAGCTATCATCCATGCATTCCTTAGGTGTAGGGCCCAGGTAGGGCAGGATTCAAGAATCCTATCATTGAGATATTTGGGCCCTGTACTGTGGAGGGCTAGGTGAGCAATGGTGAAGGCCTTAAACGTCACTCTGTTGCAGACTGGTAACCAGTATGATTGTTCCTGAAACTGGGACACATAGGAAAGTTTTGTCAGGTCAACCAGACGGCAGGGTTCTGTACCACCTGGAGTCAGTCGATAAGGTATTCCGGAATTCCCAAACAGAGGACATTAGAGTATCCCAATCTGGAATGAATCAACGCACTGATTACTGTTATCCATGTGTCTGGAGGAAGAAAGTCCAGGTATTTTTTAGCATTTTTAACATCCAGAAACAGGATTTTACCACTGCAGCTATACAGGCTTTGAGGGAAGGTTGGGCATCAAACACCACTCTCAAGTTACTGGCCACCTCTGTAGGAGGGAGTGGTGGTGTACTGCTGCTCAGGGGTTGGGCCAAAAAGCACAATTTTTGTCTTGGCTTAATTACACTTTAGGTAATTAATTCTAAACCAGTCCATCACTGCTTCCACACATGATGTAAAATTGTGCTTGGTGGAGGCCTAGTCACCCTCATAGGACACCAATACCTGTGTATCATCTGCATACAAAATTATTTGAATGTGAATTACTCTACTGAAAAGCCAAAGGCGACATATAAATGTTAAAGAGAGTGGGGCTCAGTGCAGACCCACACATTTTAATGTTTTCACATCTGAGTAAAAGGACTTCATCCACACAGCTTGTTTTTTGTGATCTAGAAAGGAACCAAACCAGGTCAGCACCACCCCACCCACCCTAGTTGTCTCAAGACTTTGGAGCAGGGTCTCATGTGAACCAGTGTCAAAAGCTGCTGATTGATCCAACAGAATCAAGGCAACATTCTGACTCATGTCTAAACTCAACTTGAAGGATTTTGTGGGTTTCAGTAAGAATGTTTCAGTACTATGCCATGCCCAAAAACCCAAATGGGATGAGTGCAGAAGGTTACCAGTGGCTGAAACTCTGAGGGTTGGGTATTCACAATCTTTTTGAGAATCTTTGAGGTAGGTGGTCGCAGAAAGACCGGTCTAAAATTATAAAGGGTCTTGGGGTCAGGGTTATTACATTAGTCCTTTTCCAGGATTTTGGCACAGTCCCCAACTGCAGAGAGACTGTGAATAAGTCTAAGTTCAGCTCCTCTTCATTGGATGGCAGGAACTGTACCAGCGACATATTAGTAGTGGGCAGCACTAGACTATCTGCTAATTTGTAGGTTCTGTGCTATTAAGCCTCAGTGAGTTTGTCTCAATTCTTGTGATTTTATTGTCAAATAAATCACCTTACCTTCCTACATAGGTCCAGGTTGACCTCACAAGGTGGAGTCATTATCTTGGAGTCTATCAATTTCTATACAGTCTTAAAAAATCTCCTTATAGCTATTATTTGTATCCTTAATACTTTAAGAATAAAACATGCAGTGAGCAAGCTTTATGTTCTTATGATAAGCATTAGGGGCTTGTCTATAGAGGGCCTTGTCTTCCTCGGTGTAGTGTCATGTCCAGGCTCTTTCTAGGTTTTTCTAAAGGCTTTCCTGTCTAAGGAAAGATCATGTGAAAACCATTGCGCCAAACAAGATTGTCCAATCTTCCAGATGGTCAATTGTGGTGCCACCACATTGGCTGCATCCAAGAGCCATTTGCTCACTGAGATGTTGTTGCAAAGACCTCCCCTATGAGCCCAGGTCGAGAAAAGATCAAAGCCTCCTGGAGATTTGAAATTACTACTTTATTCCAGTGACACACAGAGGGACCTGAATGTCTACCTTACTCTCTTTAGGTGAAGGTAGGGGCCAAAAGAAGGGAAGTAAAAAATGGTCAGGCCAGACTACTTGCCTTGGGATTTCCAACCTCAATGAAATATTGGACAGTACCCCATCAATGGTGGCATGACCTCCCCTATGCATTGGGCCTGTGAGAATCATAGAGAGGTTAAGAGGTTAAGGTTAAGAGACCTATATCAGACAAGGGGTGCAGGTGGAAATTGTAATAATCCTTAGAAAATGAATGCTGGAGTGTGCCTATGGCCTAAGAGACATATGATAGGCAGGTGGTGCAGGGAAAATGGAATAATCCCTAGAAAAGTGAATTCTGGTGTGCACTTATGACAGGCGCATGGGAAAATTACATAATTCGTAAAAAAGTGTATGGTGGTGTGTGCCTATAGCTTAAGTGGCCTATGACGGACCCGGGGTGCAGGGAAAAAGGAATAATCCTTAAAACAGTGAATGCTAGTATGTACCTATGGCCTAAGAGACCTATGGAAGGCAGGGGGTGCAGGAAAATATCAGATTATGTAAATAAAAGTAATTGCTGGTGGCTCATTAGGGACTATGAGAAGTCCTTTGGGAGGCAAGGAGGTACAATGGAAAATGGCAAAAATGCATATAATTTATATAAACACTGTACATACATACTACGATGATCCTCAAGCACCATAAAATTTATTTCAGGGAAAAAAGTAAAAACACGAACAAAAAGGCATAGCCCTCTTCAATCAACGACTGCTAGAAATTGGCTTTGAAAACTGGAAAAAAGAAATTTAACACACTGGCTGACTATACAAAACGGCTGCCGACCACATGTTCAAGCAACAACAAGCAAGGAGGCATGGACAACAAAGAACACATGCAGGCCTATCGCATAAGCACACTGGCCCACTACACAAAATGACGCCATCTACATGTTCAAACAGCAAGCAAGGAGGCATGGACAACAAACTACACATGCAGGCCTATGGCAAAAACATACTGACTGGCTACACAAAATGGCTGTTGGCCACATGTTTAACCAACACCAAGCAAGGAAGCATGGACAACAAAGAACACATGTAGGCCTATGGACACTGACATAACAAAATGGCTGCCTGCTACATGGCATGGAGAACAGAGATAAAATGGCGGCCTATGGAAAACACACACACACACACAGCAGGCAAAGGAGGCATTGTAAACGATGAAGAAAGCATTATTCAGCAATGCCAAAAACTAAATTTAAGGCAGCTATAAACATTTTCCAACAACACATGTTCTCCTAAGGCATCAAAAATGATTACCCCACTAAAATACACTTTTTGCAGGGAAAAAATGGAATACAAAAAAATAACCACATATAGCATTTAATCCAATGCCATTCAATCATAGATGTTTTAAAACTACATATACCAGAGAAACAGTTGTTTCATGTACCCAATGCCTAGTGCTTGCTGGATGACCCGTGGGCAGACTATGCCACATGGTAAAAAAAAATAACAGTGCAAGTTTCACAAACATGGAGAAAATTTACTTAACGGGACAACCGTTTTTCCTAATTAAAGTAAAAAAATAGGCCCCTACTGCAGTTCCAGGCCACCCACCACAATCAAATTTAAAAATGTAATAAAAGGTACAAATATATACTAATGCATGCTCTCTATCAAACAACAACTTTATCCAAAAGTTTTTTAACATACTGGTTATGATGTCACAAAAATAAAGTCCTTAGAATCCGATGGTATTTATGCATCAGGAATTGCCAACAAAGAGAGTGATCCTTTCACCACGAAATCCAAAAGAAAAGTGACCAGGAGATGTGCAAAGCACTGGGAGGAGCCTTCTTGACAGGAAGAGGAAGTTGAAGCCTCTGTGGCACTTGCCCTCCTGTAAAACAAAAAGGCAAATAAAAAAATGCTTTTAGCACTAAAAAACTACCTGAACTGCTTGTTTGAGTAGAATATTCACTCAAAAAGGTAGTTGAGTTGATTTAGCTGCTTATTGAGTACAAAATCTACTAAGAAGCAGCCCTGACAGATCGCAACTGACGGCGTCACACAATGGTGTCGGAAAGCCCCTTAGTGACCGAAAATCACACCAGGGGCCAGCAAATCTCACTCACAAGGGTGCGTTGACCCGTTGATGGACTACTCACATCCACTGTAATTACAAAATGGCACCAGAAGGCTCTGTGGCAAACGAAAATTGTGCCAGGCACCAGCAGATCTCTCTTGTGCTCACAAGTGAATGTTGTGGACCCTTGTGTTGTTCCTGTGAACGTTGCAATTTGTGAACGGGCAAATAATTTCATCACAAACCAATTGGCATAATTTGGCAGGAACTCCCAGTTTGAGTTACTGCCAAATTCCCGAGCGGAATTACATTTCCACCCAGGCCGACTATCGATAAATGCAGTGCAAGGTAGCGTGTTTTTGTCCCTTAGTTTAAGTGCAGGTATATTATATAATTATAATTGCTCCTAGCATACAATGCTATGTCAACATTTAAATCCCTAGCATGCAGTGCTGTTTGGCATTTTTATGTCTCCTATTGTGAAATGATGTACCTCCAACCTTAAAGCATGCTGTGCACTACCACAGATTACAGTATCTCAGGAGCAACGTGGCACAGTTGGGGATGGACGCGGGTGAACAAAGTTCCCCCTTTAAATTTTAGGGGGGAAACTTCATCTTCCTTAGCCAGAGACTATGGGAGCCTGAGAAGTATCCATCCCTTTCATTGTGAGGATGATCAATGGTACCTGTGGCCATGCCAGCACATTGGTTCAATTTTCTCAAGTCTCTTCAAACGTGTTTTTCCTACTGCTCTACAGGCATGATGCATGTTGTGCCTGCAAACAGGACCTGATGGATAGGATATAATGGCCAGGCCAACAGAGGAGGGGAGGACACTGCCAGTATGTTTCTTGGCACACTGTGTTCAACTCTTTAATAACCTTTTCCCTGGATGCCACGCCCAGCATCAGGATGCGTGCATGCATGTCATGCCATGTGTCATCTGTGGAGGTGTCACCTGACACACTACATTTCTTTGAACTGAACAAACAACACAATAAGTCAAACAGGTGGCCACTCAAGGGGTGACATTAACCGTTGCTTCTCCTTGATTAAATGTTCTCCAGTACATTGCATTCATAGTCATTGAATCTCCTGGGCCTCCGGATTTAGGATTGCGTAGGGTAGGGATGCTTTTGAGGTGATCTTTGATCCCACCCCCCCCACCAGCATTGGAGAGGCAGAGTTGGGGACAGTCACTGGAGGGTAGGAACCACCGGTTATTTGAGGTAGTCTGTCTCACTTGTTGGGTCATCATGTTTGACACTAAGGGCCAGAGAGCTGTCACCTTTGGGTGTGTCAGGGTTCCACTTTCGAAAAATTGAACATTCCTCAAAACCAGTTGACAGTGCTGTCATGTCTCACTGTCAGACATCATCCAGGCCACTGACGTTCTGTAGGAAGCTACTTTACTGATCTGACAGCGCCACGTCACATAAATGGTGGAAGCAGGTGTCTTAATTTTGTGGCTGCAGCCATATTTGAGCTTTGTTGCCCCAGGGAAGTTGAATTTTGCCACCCACTTGACATAATTATCAGCCCCCACTGAGAGAGCCTGTGGATTCTGTCATTTAAATTGGGGTTGTCGCCACAGACAATCCACCAAATTGGTACATCCAGGCGTGGACCCCCCTGAATTATTATATCTAAAGCTGAAATACACACTACTCTATGCAGGGAAGCATGTGTGGTGCAGTGCCTGCAAACAGTGGCATGAGCGGCTTGTATTCAGTGATGACCTTGAACATCTCACCATACAGGTACAGGTGAAAATGGTTTCCGGCTCACTTGATTGCCAACACCCCTTACTCAATGTGCACATTCCTTTTCTCAGTTTCAGTGAGTGCCATGCTGGGATAAGTGGTTGGTGACCACCTCATCTCTTTTCCCTTTTGCACAAGAGAGGACCTAGAACAATGACACTTGCGTCTACAGTGAGTTCAGACTCCTTGGCAGGGTTGAAATATGTCATTGTCTTGTCATATAGGAGCTCTTATTTGATATCTTGAAATGCCATCTCTTCTGTGTGTCCCCATTGACCAGTGAGTGGACATCCTCACCAGGTGTCCCAATATCCATGTTTTGGTGGCGAGATTCAAGAGGAACCTCCCACAGTATGTCTCTAGCCCATGAAAACTTCTGACTTCAGAGGGGGACTGTGGGGGTGAGGCAATTATGGAAGATCGATTTTTCGCTTGGTCTACTTGAATGCTGGTCTCACAGAAGATGTAGCCATAAAACTCAATTTCCTGCCACAGGAATTGACATTTTTGCCTGTTCAGTGTTAGCCTCACTTCGCCGATTTATTGGAGGGTGGCAGCAAATCTCTTCTGGTGCTTTGAAGTGATAGGGGCGTGCATCAGAATGTCATTGAGGACACCCTCAAGTCCTAACATGACCGCACTAATTGCACTTTGAAAAACTTCACCCATGGATGATATACCATAGATGAGACGGCAGTGTCACCTGAGGCCAGCACAGGTTGAAAAAGAATTGAGATAACAGCAGTCTTGGTGGAGCTCAAACTGGTGGTGACCAGAGTTGAGATCTAGCTTTGAGACCCAGCGGATCTCATTCAGATCTGTAATGAGGTCATCGATGGTCGGAGTAATGTTCCACTCCCACAGATGGAGCCATTTGGCAGTATATTGCAGGGCTACTTGGGCTTGCACGCAACAACTATGAGAGAGACCCACTGTGTGGGTCCAGGAACTTTTTCTGATGATGCAGTAGAACATTCCATCCAAAGGGATAGGAGATGTGCCTCATAGGTGAAAATTTTGACTGTCATAAGGAGGCTCACAGGCAGTGGTTTTAGTAAGTGCAATTGAGTTTTGCTCATCACATTCACTGGAGACCCAGTATTGAGGAGGAATGTCACTGGTGTGTTTTCCACTAGCACTTGATGCATGGGGCGGGAGTGGCTGGACTTGTTTTATCTCATCAGTATGCATGCAATGACGAATATCTCACTATCTTCATCTATTTTTGTGGCCACGGAGGCTACTCCCACATGTGGAGGGTAGGGTCTTCTGTGTCTGCAACAGCATGTATTGTTTGATGCCTCACGGATCCTTTTTTTCTTGGTGTGCCCTGACAGCCACTTCTATAGACTTTTGCAACATGCTTGGGGCATTGATATTAGAGCACATCTTTCCCGGATGGATTTCCCACCCCATTGATGGGCATGACAGAGCCTGAAGCATTCAAAATCCAGATTAATTTGGGGGTCATAGTATGATTTCAACACAAAGATGTCATTGAAGATCCCTTTCCCTGCATAGAGGAGCACAAGGTATCTCAAAATCTCTCTGTCTGTTTATTTAGTAGCCTTACAAAGGTTATTTAAGTAAGTATGCACCCCAAGCGTGCCATAGGGTTGCTGCAGTAGCCAGGTAGCTCAGTTGAATGAAGTGAAATAGAGGGTTGGCGGACCCCCCCTTATCTGATGTACTTGGTGGCTCAAAAGTGAATCTCCTGGGTTACCAGCTCCCAGTGCTGCTGCTGGTTGTTGTTGTTGGGCTGCTTCCACCCCTCCCCACCCTTATTAGGCGTTGATAATGGTCCATAGTCTGACCTAGTAGAGTTCTGCTGGACAGCGATTTCACTTTGTAGGTGGCACAGTTTTGTATGTCGTTTTGTATGCACTTTAAAGTTGTAGGTATTGTAGTGTGTGGTGTCCTCCCAGTGGTGCAAATTTGCCGGGTGAGGAAGAACAGGCCTGAAATATGTGCCTTTGAAGAAAAGAAAAGTCACAGCGGAAGATTTCTTGACATGAAACTCACATGCCTGCCAGTCTTGTGTGTAGGTAAGCGGCAGGTCACAGCGCCCTATGTTGTTGGGAATACTCTGCTGTGACTCAGTGCCAGGAGGAGTTCTCACCATCAGGCAAATCAATCGGTGTTGTGGGTGCAAGTGCGTTGCTGGCTGATGTTTCTTTTTACGAGAGTGCAGGGAGGAGAGGGAGCCTGTCTGACACTCATGCTCTAGGCATCGTTGGCGCAAATCAGGAGGACGTGGAGTGTGGGTACATTTGAGACCCCCTGGTGTGTAAGGCAGTTAGGAAACCTCATTGGAAGTGTTGTCCCTACTAGTAGGGCAGGCAGATGGGACATAAATGGCCAGGACAACACACGAATGGAGGACAACACTGGACAACATCTGTGCACACTGCCATACAACTCTTCAATAACCTTTCTTCCTGACCACGTGCCCGGTGTCAGGATGAATGTATGCAAGTCATGCTGTGTCATCATCTGCAAAGGTGTTGCATTACACACTTTAGTGTGCTCTGTGTCTAACACTGTGTTCTTGGACCCAAAGTCCACTTCCATTCACATTGTTCCAGACAATAATGGAAATAATGCAAAGGAGAGCCCTTAGACAATGAACTACAATCATCTGCACTTCGAATGTTATCTCAGATGTCTTCCTCACTTGCCTGGTAACCTTGCCATGTTGTCAAAAACATTAAAGTATTGTGAAAGCAGGAAGAATCACTTTTTGGGCAAAATTATAAATGAAGAGCAGGGCTAGTTTTGCGAGCAGTAAATGGCAGCAATTTACATGAACACAACAGCATTCAATAATGATCTCCTGGTTTAGAGGTCAAGTGGAATGTTATGCACTGCAGGCTGAATGAGAGGCAGGCAAGCAACCCATTAGCACTGCTTAGAGAGCTGCAGGGTCCTCTTACAAAATATTGAAATGAAAAGGGGAGCAGGAAAGAAATGAAAGGGGAATTATACAAGGGGAAATTGCAAAATTCAAAGATTGGCCAACCAGCTCCGTACTGAAGCACAATCATTTTCAGGTGGATGTAAACATGATCAGAAAATACCACTATTCACAGGCCAAAAGAGTCAATGACTGATGGAGATTGAACCATTACCCATGCAGTTCGTTGTCATAGATGGAAGCAGAGTGTAAATGACACTGAGACAGGACAATGGCAGAACAGAGTATACTCAAATTCCCTCTTTGTAAGCAAATAGATATAGATCTACTGATATGGATGGATGTATTTCATCATGATATTTTATCACAAGACCTTGGCGGACATCTAGGAAAAGATTCAAGTAAGAATTATTGCAGTGCAAATCCTCTCCCCCTATGGTTTTTCAGAGGCACTAACCAACATCAAAATCACTCCCTACAAAGGTAACCTGACATTTGGTGTAACAAAATACCTGCCTCTACGCTTCATATGTAGAGAAATAACAATCTAACCTTATGTAGAGAAATAACAATCTAGCCTTAAATGCCTGTTAAATTTAGCATGTGCTTTTCGCAATATATACGTCAAGCCTAATGTTTTTATCATAACTTTTCATAATAAACAAATAGACCTATTGCAACAGACATATGTTTTCCTAGTGAACCAATAAGGCCTGTAGCTGTTATCAATGAATGGTCGCAATAATCAACTGTATCCTCCTAAACTGAGCATAAGCTTTCCACAAGGCCACCATCCCACACATTCATAAAATTGGTATTATATAACCTTACAGTTGACAAAGCAAAAGCTTTGTCTCGCAAGAAGGACCTTGTAACAAAAGAGAGGGGGGCTGGGAGAAAATCAAGGTTCAGTACCTAGGCTCAGAAATTGTAAAGGTAACAAATTGCAGAGCTACTGTTCCTACCAGACAGAAAAAAAGAAGAGAGTGGTGGATGAAACACAAGGTGGGAATCCTAAAGGAAATCTCTTGGTGCCCTCACACATCCCTAAGAATGCCATTCTTCATCATCAGGCCTTCTCCTCATAGGGTCAGGACTGCAATGCCTTATAGGGACCACGAAGAGTCGCTTTAGCAGAAATATTTGAAGGCTTGCTGTATTATGAGAGATGTAAGAGTGAGGGCCTCTAGGATGTGCAGGATGGGGGTAGGTGATAGTGTGCATGAGTATCAAGGAAAATGTGCGGAGTCAGGTCAACATGCGTCATGCCCTATGGCCCAACAAGGATTCAAGACACTTCTTCAGGACCTCAAAAATGGGAGGAGTCTATCCCTACCTCACACCTAAACCGTAATGTGAAGTGTAGGTATTTACCAGGAAAACAGTACCTGGTACAATAGTTAAAATTGATTGTCCAACCCTAAGGATTAATCAAATCTGCCCCATGGGTCAAAAGCAAAGGTTAGCACAAGGCAGCTAAATAGCTTCAGCTCGGACAGTGTGTAAAACCTACCCTCCTCTGTTCTGCTTGAATGAAGTTGAGCTAGTGCATAGTGCTCAGAGTCTCCCACTTCCAAGTATATCTGAGATAGTATTAATGTAGAACAATGCAAAATATTTTTCCAGGTTAGATTTGAAATCTGCATATCATCAGATTAAATTGGATCCCACATCTAAAAATCACACTGCATATATTACGATTGGGGGGGTTCAGTTTGCCAGACTTCCTTTTGGGTTGGCGTGGGTCTCAAGAGTATTTCAGCCCATTATGAGTGAGTTATTTAAAGAAATGCTAAACCTCCATGTTTTTCTGGATGACATTTAAATTTTTGGAGCAACTGAAAAAAAACAGAATTGTGTACTGGTTAAGGTGCTGAACATGTTGAGGTGTTCTGGTTTAATGCTTCACAAAGAGAAGTGTACATTTTTGTCAAAAGAAACTGAATATTCGGGACATACCATCTCTGAAGCAGGGATCAAGCCAAATGAAGATCTGATAAAATTGGTTAGAGAGGTACCTGCCTCTCAGGGTAAGGGTCAATTATGGCCCCTCATAGAGGTAATTGAATATTACACTAAATTTTGATGAATTTTTCAGAATAAAACAGAATCTAGGAGAGAATTTTTAAGGAAAGGGACGGAGTTTGTGTGGGGTGAAAAACAGCAGGATGCTCTTGTCAGTGTCAAATCAGAAAATGCAAGGATTTTAACTCCTTTTGACCCTAAGTCTGCAAACATTTTGACTGTAGATGCACGTGTTCATGGCTTAGGTGCAATTTTGTCAAAAATCAAGGATGGTATAAAGCACATACTTCAAAGACTTTAAACTTTACTGTGAGCAACTATGCGGTTATTGAGCAAGATGCTCTAGATGCTACATGGGGCACAGAGTATTTCTACACTTATTTCTGGGGTATACATTTCAGACTGCACACAGATCACAAACCAGTACTCAATGTGTTGCAACCTGGGGGGCTAACAAAGTGTTGGTTAGGTTGGCTAGGTTCACTTCTGACCTGCAGGAGCTATGGTACGGGGTGGCATATGTGGAAGGATGGAGGAACGTGCAGATTGATTGTTTTCTAGATTACCATTAGCAGGAAAAATGGTGGAAGGTTATAAAAGAGTGAAATGGAATGTGTGTTGACAATTGTGGAAGATGTGTTGGAAGGGATTGGAATCTCTATTATGCATGATGAATGGAAAGATACTGCAATCTGATGTTGTGTTTCAGGATTCGGTAAGGAATGTTCATCAAAGTTGGAGAAAGGAGTCAAGTGTGACAGCTCTGTTGTGCTGTTTGTCAAACTTCAGCATGAGTTAAGTATGGGGCTCACAGATGCTTTGATCATGAAAGGGGAGACCTATGTTCCCCCAGAGAGTGTGAAGCAGAAACTGATTAAGCTAGCACACGAAGGGCACTGGACAGTCACTCAGATTTAGACATTTGAAAGATAAGTACTGGTGGCGGGTATGGATAGTGAAGTGAAGAAGTAGGTGGAGAGATGTGCAGTGTGTAAGGAAAGTGAGAAACGCTTGAAAGTTGGTGGTGAAACGATGGGTAAAAAGAGTGATGCTGAACATTCTTGGATAAAGGTGTGCATGGATTCTAAAGGTCCCATGGAGTATTTGCGGGAGTCTGACCGTATTACTGTGGTGGTGGTGGATATATTTTGGACGTGGAGGATTGTAGAGTTTATGAGGACCATTACATCGGAACGTGTTATTAAAATGTTCAAGAACATTTTCAGGAGAGACATCTACAGTGATGAAAAAGTTTATTTTTTAAGACTATGGGATCAAAAATGTTTTGTACATCTTTGTACAACCCCCAAGGTAATGGGATTGTTGAGCTGGCAAAGCAAATGATGAAGGGAATTAGACAAATGGGCAGTGAATGGTAGGATGGATGTAAGAGAGTCCATTTAGATGATGGTGTGGGCATACAATACCACCTTGAATAGGATCATGGGAAGGACACCTTTTGTAAGTATGAGGGGAAGAGACCAAAAAACGAAATGTGTTCCTTAGCAGATCTAAGAGAAGAATAGGGGAAGTGGAAGTATAGATCAGTTAGCTGCCGGTAGGAGTGCAGCAGGCAATTGTGTAGGGCTGAGTTATGCTTATTTTATGCTTAGTTAGGCTTAGTTGGGGAAAAGGAGTGATGGGGTCAATACGTATTCTGACCCAATGGAAGTGAGAAGAGTGCATAATTGGCATGCAGTATTTGAAAATGGGCACTGGTGCAATAAGGGATGAGTAGTTTTGTTTTGTAAGAGGAGTGACAGAATGAGGAATCATTTGAAAGAGATGGAATTGGGTAAGTAGGCTTGCAGCATCTCTGTGTTAATGAATTATCAAGAAATTACAGGATATGGACGCAATGCTCCAAGGGTGCTGGGTGCTCCAGATGGTTCAAGCAATTTAAGATTGTGAAATGGAAGAGTAACAATCCATAGGGAAAAGAATATGGTACGTAGCGACATACACAGAGACCAGAGCCCATTGTGTTCCAATCGGATATCGGCATTTTTTAATGAATTACTTATACTGCTTTCCTTAGTGTTAGTAGTTTTGTTTAGCTTTGTTGTAGGGTAAATGACATATTAACATAGGTTTTATTGTGTATGTGTTTTTTTTCCAAATTCGTATTGTTGTTGTAGAGAAAGGAGATATGAGGGCATGAAGACTGTGGTACTTAACTTCCGCCCTCTGAAGTTTCCTGTGTGTCATCATTCTATGTAAGGTGGACTTGGAACCGACCATGTTGGCAGGTACGCACGAGCAAGCAAGTGCACTCCTTGTACAAAACCAATCTATAATAAATATAGCTTTTGGAAAACCAACACCTTCGTGGATTACTTCAAATTCCTATTATATGCAAAAAAAGGACAAACAAGATACACTATTCACCTGACTCAATGAAGTGAACCTTGATGACTTTGAACCCTTAAATCTCACAGAATGTCAAATCACTTGGCTTCACCCTGGACACCAACCTCTCCCACAAGGAAGACATTGCCAAAAAAGGAATGATGGGCTGATGTCAGCCTTCTCTTCTAAAGAAATTCCGACCATTTCTTCTGGAAAGGTACTTTAGAACTCCTGTTCAAGCCTTG
Organism: Pleurodeles waltl; assembly: GCF_031143425.1. Classification (NCBI taxonomy): domain Eukaryota; kingdom Metazoa; phylum Chordata; class Amphibia; order Caudata; family Salamandridae; genus Pleurodeles; species Pleurodeles waltl. The sequence continues at coordinate 1,187,040,447 of NC_090440.1, read as the reverse complement.
TACTCTTGCACCTTGATGGAGGTAATGTCTTACTCCATGGATTCCTAGACATTACACTGGCACCCCATAGGAGCATGCTACATGCCGCAGCACAGTTCATAAGGGCCTGAAGAAATATGATCACATCACCATTCACCATTCCCTATCTGGGGAGTTGTCCTCAGGGTTAGAATTATGTGAAGCTTCTGAAACAGAGGTAACATGAGAGTGTGCAGAGGCAGATCTATCTCTAACAGGGGCCACTCTAGTGACCTGGCCTCTAGGGGTGAAGGGAGACCTACTTGTGTGGGAACCCTTCCCACTGTCAGTTATACTAGGGGGCTTCTTGACAGATAGATCTGTGGAAGGACCCTCCCAGGATTGTCAGTTTGCTCCTCTGAGTCTTCCTGGTTGGAGTCATCCTCTACCTCTTTCCCTGTCTGATCTGGACCAGTGCTGAGTCCTGCGGTTCTTTCCAATCCCTAAACTTCTTTCAATACAGAGACCCCTCAAACTTTTAAAGTTAGATTTTCACATGTTGTTTTCACAACTCTAGGGGTAGCATCTACAGAAGACATATTGAAAGAAAAAAGTTTAGGAAAAGTGAGTAAAAAGTTAGTAGAATGACTGAGCTAACTTTTTAGAGAAAAGAAGAAAACTTTTCAAGACTTTGTAACAACTTTTGCAAAGTGAAATAGAACTTTTAGAAAGTTAGAAAATTACTTCTAGGTATATATTATATATGCTCTAAGTATTGGAGCAAGCTTTTCTTGTGAAAAGCACAGGTAACAAAGTGGTAAAGCAATTGCAAGCACTTATCCCACCGCTGCACCACCAATGTAGGAGGCTGGCCTGGTTTGTAGTGGTTACCTTGGGTACTGTCAATATCAGGGCAGTGCGTGCTCTACGGGCGACAAGAATGCAAAAACCCAACAGTTTCAAGCTAACATAATTTATGCATTGTGATGATATGATGTTGTTTAACCTTTTACATTGCAGTGTTTAATCTTAAAGACTTATGTTCAGCATGCATATAAATCCTGTTCACATGCTATGTACTGCTGCAGGTTTCCAGACTGTGTCAGGGTGTGGTCCCCTTCCAGGGCCTTCTAGAAGCTTTCCCTGCAGCATGCCTGGGTGTGGTTTGTGGGCTGGGCCAAGACTCTATATAAGGGAGCCAGCCCAACTCCACGTGCTCACTATTCAGAGGTCCTGGTCCAGAGCAGCAGCAACTTCCTGAGCTCCTGTTCCGGTGGCCTACTTTGATCTTCGAGGCCTCTGCCCTTCATTTTACATTGGTGATGCTTAATCAGGGAGGTAAGACGGAGGTTGGGCTGGGTCCCTTACCCCGTTATCGAGGACGCTCGAGTTCTTGGGCATAATTCTTGCAAGATAAAGAATTTCACTCTTGCGCGTATGAAGGTGCGCATGGACGTTTTGTGGCATTTGCATGCTGATACTCGAATCGTCAAGACGCGCAATTCTTTCTACGTGCTTAATTCACGTTATTCATTGTGCGCTACCATTCCTTGGCAGTTACATGGTGGCATTCAAATAGGCAAGACGCGCAATTAATTTTCTTGTGATTTGACCCTTGATATTCATTGTGCGCTACCATTCCTGGGCAGTTACATGGTGGCATTCGAATCGGCAAGACGTGTGATTCTTTTTCTGGTGCTCAATTCATGTTATTCATTGTGCGCTACCATTCCTTGGCAGTTACATGATGGCATTCGAATCGGCAAGACGCGCGATTCTTTTCTAGTGCGTAACTCATGTTATTCATTGTGCGCTACCATTCCTTGGCAGTTATATGGTGGCATTCGAATCGGCAAGACGTGCAATTCATTTTCTTGTGTTTTAACACAGATATTCATTGTGCGCTACCATTCTTTGGCAGTCACATGGTGGCATTCGAATCAGCAAGACGCGCGATTCTTTTCTCATGCTCAATTCATGTTATTCATTGTGCGCTATCATTCCTTGACAGTTACATGGTGGCATTCGAATCGGCAAGACGCGCAATTCGTTTTCTTGTGCTTTAACCCTTGATATTCATTGTGCGCCACCATTTCTTGGCAGTTACATGGTGGCATTCGAATCGGCAAGACATGGGATTCTTTCTTCGTGCTTAATTCATGTTATTCATTGTGCGCTACCATTCCTTGGCAGTTACATGGTGGTACTCGAATCGGCAAGACGCGCGATTCATTTTCTGTGTTTTAAAATCACGGTGTTCATTATGCGCTACCATTGTAAGGCATTTACTTGGTGGTTTTCGAGTTGACAAGTCGCGTGATTTATTTCTCGAGTCTACATTGTGTTATTCATTGTGCACAATCCTTCTATGATGTTAACTACCTATGTGAAAATCTGCAATGTGTGCAATTCATGTTCCGACAATTTGAGAGAACAAAAAAGGCCAGAGTTCTTGATGTAATGTTGTGTGCTCCTAATATGTTTTCTCAAACATTATTCATATGATGCTTTAGAAATTATTCAGATTGTTTCCTGATTCTCATGCAAAGGAAAGTACTTGAATTTGAAAGTTTCATTTCACCTTTCTTGATTCCCTCACAGGTATCCAGTCATCTTTAAGCCTAGTCATTTTAAGTATATGCTTAGGTTGTTCATGTTTTCAGAATGACGCTGCTTTGAGTCATAGCCTAGTACTGATTTAATGTGATGTAATTTTGATATTGTGTGTTTTAACTTTTTGCTTCCTACAAGTCTCCTTCCCAGCTGTTCCCTTCCTAATCCCCTTTTCCCCACTTGGACTCTCTTAGACTCTGTGACAAATCTAATCAGAGTATTGGAGCTGTATATGTGGTGTAAGTGCTGGGAATGTGCACAGACCCCGAGGATCTGGTGACTCTGACAGAATAGTGAGCCCACAAATTATTATCCTCCTGGTTTGTGTACGTTCTCAGCATGGCCACACTGGACGAGCTAGTCAAGGCTATCACTCAGCTCCAAGCAGAGGTGGTATCATCAAAAGATTTTGCAACTAGCCTAGCTGAGAGAGTGAGTCAGTTACAGGATAAGGTAGAGAAGAAGGAACAAAGTCCCACAGGTGTGTCTTGGCCAGGTACTTCTTCTCAGACTTCTGGAGGTAATCCGACAAACATTTCCCTCAATGTTCCTTCAGCCATTCCTTTAGCTACACCAGAACGTTTCTCAGGTGACCCCTTGAAAGCGCAATCTTTCCTGGTTCAAGTGGAATTACATTTCACCTGCAGACCACATACTTTCCCCGATGTCCAGTCCAAAGTAGCTTTCTCGTTATCATATCTGTCTGGAGATGCAGATACCTGGTCTATTCCTCTTGTGCTTAAAGATAGTCCCCTGTTGTACAACTGGAGAAATGTTGTTCACAAGTTTGAGAGAGTTTTTGATCGTAGAACTGTAACACTGTCAGCAGATCGTGAATTATTAGACTTACGCCAAGGGAATCAGGACTTAGGCGGTCATTCTGACCGCGGCGGTCGGCAGTCGCCGCCCGCCAAGCGGTTCCCGCCGAAAGACCGCAGCGGCCATTCCGGCTTTCCCGCTGGGCCGGCGGGCGACCGCCAGAAGACCGCCGGCCGGCCCAGCGGGACAGCCCCTTCAACAATGAAGCCGGCTCGGAATGGAGCCGGCGGAGTTGAAGGGGTGCGACGGGTGCAGTGGCACCCGTCGCGATTTTCACTGTCTGCACAGCAGACAGTGAAAATCTTTGTGGGGCCCTGTTAGGGGGCCCCTGCACTGCCCATGCCAGTGGCATGGGCAGTGCAGGGGCCCCCAGGGGCCCCACGGCACCCGTTCCTGCCATCCTGGTTCTGGCGGTGGACACCGCCAGAAACAGTCTGGCGGGAAGGCTGTCGGAATCCCCATGGCGGTGCTGCAAGCAGCGCCGCCATGGCGGATTCCCTGGGCCAGCGGGAAACCAGCGGGAAACCGGCGGGAAACCGCCTGCTCCCCTTTACTGACCGCGGCTTTACCGCCGCGGTCAGAATGCCCAGGAAGCACCGCCAGCCTGTTGGCGGTGCTTCCGCCGCCCTCCGCCATGGCGGTCATGGACCGCCAAGGTCAGAATGACCCCCTTAGTGTCATATTTAGCCAACTTTAATCGACTGGTCGCTGAGACATCCTGGCCTGAAGAAAAACAAGTTGCCTTGTTTTACAAGGGACTCAAAGAGGAGCTAAAAGATATCCTAGCCCAAATCGACCCGCAACCTACAGACTGTCAAGAATTGATAAACCTTGTCTTGAGGCTTGATCATCGTTTAACAGAACGAAAAGGAACGCGCAAAAAGACTGAAAAATATTCCTGGCATGTTCACGATAATAGAGACTCAAGAACTCCGAAAGAAAGAACGCCGGAACCGATGGAAATTGGAACCATCAGGAGACCTTTGACCAAAGATGAAAAGGACCTACGCAGAAAGAATGGACAATGTCTCTATTGCGGGCGCAAGGGTCATTTTGCCAAAGATTGTCCAATTAAACCAAAGAGCAAATGAGAACCAGTTCAGAAGGTTGCAGCCAATGCACAAGTCGAGTCAGAAAACTAAAGCACAGAAGATGCAGAGAAGGGTTGTTCTTGGGTGTCACCGTGGACCCTTCACAATCTAGACATCTCAAACTGGGAATAAGAGTTCAGGTTAAGAAAAAGACCTATTTGAAGAAGGCTCTAGTCGATTCTGGGGCTACCGGGAACTTTGGTGACGCCCAATTGGTTCGTGCATGGGGGATCCCATGTATTGAAAAGAAGACCCCAGAAATCATGCAGGCAGTCGATGTAAAACTCTTGACTGGAGGTCCGGTAACTCTTCAGACTGTCCCCTTGTCGGTGAATTGTGAAGATAAGAATCAAAGAAAGAAACATAAAAAGAAACTCATTCTTGACGTGATCCATGCTCCCCAGTATGGGATTATCCTTGGCTTGCCATGGTTAACTCATCACAATCCAGAGATTAATTGGGCAGAACGAAAGGTCGTGTTCTCATCTGCGCTATGTAAAGAACAATGCCTCCAAAAGATTCAAGTATCAAAAGTTTGCAACTCTTACATAGCTACTACAGCGGACAAAGAAGTTCAGTTGCCCAAACAGTATTCATCTTACGAAGATGTATTTGATAAGAAAGAAGCAATGAACTTACCTCCTCATAGATCTTATGACTGTCAAATTGATCTAGTCCCAGGTGCGATACTTCCCAACTGTCGTGTATATGCCCTGTCAGAACATGAAAATCAACATTTATGAAAATACTTAGTTCAATTCTTGGAGAATGGTTTCATTCGCCCTTCTAAGTCTCCCACAGCTTCTCCTTTGTTTTTTGTTCCGAAGGCGAATGGAGAACTTCGAACTTGTATCGACTATAGGGGATTGAACAAAGTCACCATCAAGAATAAATATCCTTTGCCCCTAATTCTGGTCTTACTGGAGCAAGTAAAGAAAGCAAAATCTACACGAAGCTTGATCTTCGAGGTGCTTATCATTTGGTCAGAATGAGAGAGGGTGATGAATGGAAAACAGCGTTCAAGACAAGATATGGTCTTTTTGAATACACTGCCATGCCTTTTGGTCTGTGTAACGCTCCGGCAGCATTTACATTTTTCTTGAATGACGTTCTTAGAGAGTACCTCGACATATTTGCCATAGTCTACATTGATGACATTTTGATCTACACAGACAATGAAAATGAACATGTCCAACATGTCAAGAAAATTCTAGCAGCCCTTCGAAAGCACCATTTATAGTGCAAACTAACCAAGTGTGAGTTTCATGTTACCACAGTTGAGTTTTTGAGGGTTATCCTTACCCCTCAAGGGATGGTGATGGCTGAAAAGAAAGTAAAGGCCGTATCTGATTGGCCCACCCCAAAAACTGTTCATGATGTACAATGTTTCCTGGGGTTTGCAAATCTTTACCGGAGATTCATAAATCATTTCTCCCAGACAGTGGCTCCAATCACTAAGTTATTAAGAAAGAAGGAGACATTTGTGTGGTCCCCTGAAGCTGACCAAGCCTTTTCAACTTTGAAAAAAGCTTTCTCCACTGCCCCAGTCTTGACTCATCCTGAGACGGATCGACCCTTCATAGTGGAAGCTGATGCTTCAGATGTGGCAATAGGAGCAGTTTTGTCGCAACGAAACAAGGACACTGGTCAACTTCATCCTGTAGCTTACATGTCTCGGAAGTTGAATGAAGCCGAACAGAACTATGTCATTGCTGAAAAAGAGCTTCTGGCGATTTGTGACGCCTTTAAAGAATGGAGACATCATTTGTTGGGTGCCAAATACACTGTCACGGTATACACTGATCATCGTAATCTTCAATTCATGAGTTCCGCCAGACTTTTGACTCCTCGGCAATTACGCTGGATGCTGTTTTTTGCCAAATTTGATTTTGTGGAAACCTTCCAGCCTGGTAAAGATAATCGCAAAGCTGACGCCTTGTCCTGCCAAGAGTCTACCATGTTGCCTGCAGTTCAAACCTCCAGAGCTATCATTGCTCCCCACAAAGTCCCATGTATCATAAAAACTGAAGATTTCTTTGAAGACATCCGCAATTCTTTCACTGTTGAGAAATGGCAGACATGGCCCAAGCAGATCCCAAAAGGTCAATCAAGCAAGGACTACCTTTTCATGACGTTCGTTTGTTGGTGCCCACTACCAAACTTCGCAAGATAGTGTTTCATTGGTTGCATGTTATACCTATAGAAGGTCATCCAGGTACTCCTAAAACTCTTGAATTAATCCAACGCTAGTTTTGGTGGCCTACCCTAACAAAAGATCTAAAAGCAATGGTAAACAACTGTAAAGTCTGTGCTCGCACTAAAACAAGTCTTTCAAAACCGAAAGGGTTGTTGCATCCACTCCCAACCCCAAGTTGTCCGTGGGAGCACATTTCTTTAGACCTTATTACCGGTCTGCCAGTGGTTCAACAGCATTCAGTAATTCTGGTGGTAGTATATAGTCTCATAAAATATGGACATTTCATTGCCTGTAAGAAATTGCGTACCTCCACTGAACTGGCAACTATTTTACTGAATTGAGTGGTTCGTTATCATGCACTGCCAAAAATGATCCTCTCCGATCGGGGATCGCAATTTGCCTCCAATTTCTGGAAGTCATGGTGTAAAACACTCCAAGTGACATCTACACTATCTGCTAGCCACCATCCTCAAACAGATGGTCAAACGGAGAGACTAAATCAGACTTTGAAGCAATACCTACGTGCTTACGCTGAAGAAGCACTTCATTCTTGGATATCAATGCTCTGGTTAGCTGAGTTAGCCTACAATAACTCATTCCACACTTCTACTGGTGTTACACCTTTTTTTGGTTTGTTTGACTATCATCCTGACACCTTGCCCATTACATTCCCTCAAGAAAGTTCTCTTACTCCGGCTGTGTCAGAAACCATTCAACATTTGCATCAAACCCAGAAATTGATTCAACTGCATTTAGAAAAGGCCAAACAAAAATACAAAAAGCATTATGACAAGAAACATTGTGAGGGACCGCAGTATCAACCAGGTGACAAAGTGTGGCTTTCCACAAAACACATAGATTTCAAGAAGAAGCACATGCTCAACCCCAAATTCATAGGTCCTTACACTATCCTTCAGCAAATCAATCCTGTGACCTATAAACTGCAATTGCCAAGATCATTACGGATTCATCCAGTATTCCATACTTCCCTCTTGAAAAAAAAGCAGTCCAGAAGGTCCGCCCACATCCAGCTCCAGTTCTCGTACAAGGAGAAGAAGAATACAAAGTCAAGGAAGTGTTGGATTCTAAACTGAGAGGGCGTAACCTATGGTACTTAATCTCATGGAAAGGTTATGGCCCTGAAAGTAACTCATGGGTTCCGCATCTGATATCCATGCTCCAGTACTTTTGAGGCATTTTCATCGTCTCAATCCAGACAAACCAGGCCCTAGCGCGCGTCTGGGAGAGAGGAGTACTGTCAACATCAGGGCAGTGCGTGCTCTACGGGCAACAAGAATGCAAAAACCCAACACTTTCAAGCTAACATAATTTATGCATTGTGATGATATGATGTTTAACCTTTTGCATTGCAGAGTTTAATCTTAAAGACTTATGTTCAGCATGCATATAAATCCTGTTCACAGGCTATGTACTGCTGCAGGTTTCCAGACTGTGTCAGGGTGTGGTCCCCTTCCAGGGCCTTCTAGAAGCTTTCCCTGCAGCATTCCTGGGTGTGGTTTGTGGGCTGGGCCAAGACTCTATATAAGGGAGCCAGCCCAGCTCCACATGCTCACTATTCAGAGGTCCCGGTGCAGAGCATCAGCAACTTCCTGAGCTCCTGTTCCGGTGGCCTACTTTGATCTTCCAGGCCTCTGCCCTTCATTTTACATTGGTGATCCTTAATCAGGGTGGTAAGACGGAGGTTGGGCTGGGCCCCCGACCCCGTTATCGAGGACGCTCAAGTTCTTTGGCCTAATTCTTGCAAGATAAAGAATTTCACTCTTGCGCGTGTGAATGTGCGCTTGGGCATTTCGTGGCATTTGCATGCTGATACTCGAATTGGTAAGACGCGCAATTCTTTCTCCGTGCTTAATTCATGTTATTCATTGTGCGCTACCATTCCTTGGCAGTTACATGGTGGCATTCGAATCGGCAAGACGCGCAATTCATTTTCTTGTGATTTAACCCTTGATATTCATTGTGTGCTACCATTCCTGGGCAGTTACATGGTGGCATTCGAATCGGCAAGACGCGCAATTCTTTTTCTCGTGCTCAATTCATGTTATTCATTGTGCGCTACCATTCCTTGGCAGTCACATGGTGGCATTTGAATCGGCAAGACGCACGATTCTTTTATAGTACTTAACTCATATTATTCATTGTGCGCTACCATTCCTTGGCAGTTACATGGTGGCAGTCGAATCGGCAAGATGCGCAATTCTTTCTTCATGCTTAATTCAGGTTATTCATTGTGCGCTACCATTCCTTGGCAGTTGCATGGTGGTACTCGAATCGGCAAGACACGCGATTCATTTTCTGTGTTTTGAAATCACGGTGTTCATTATGCGCTACCATTCTAAGGCATTTACTTGGTGGTTTTCGAGTTGACAAGTTGCGTGATTTATTTCTCAAGTCTACGTTGTGTTATTCATGGTGCACAATCCTTCTATGGTGTTTACTACCTATGTGAAAATCTGCAATGTGCGCAATTCATGTTCCGACAAATTAGAGAACAAAAAAGGCCAGAGTTCTAGATGTAATGTTGTGTGCTCCTAATAGGTTTTCTCAAAAATGTTTCATATGATGGTTTAGAAATTATTCAGATTGTTTCCTGATTATCATGCAAAGGAAAGTACTTGAATTTGAAAGTTTCATTTAACCTTTCTTGATTCCCTCACAGGTATCTAGTCATCTTGAAGCCTAGTAATTTTAAGTCTATGCTTAGGTTGTTCATGTTTTCAGAATGACGATGCTTAGAGTCATAGCCTAGTACTGATTTCATGTGATGTAATTTTGATATTGTGTGTTTTAACTTTTTGCTTCCTACAGGTCTCCTTCCCAGCTGTTCCCTTCCTAATCCCCTTTTCCCCACTTGGACTCTCTTAGACTCTGTGACAAATCTAATCAGAGTATTGGAGCTGTCTTGTGGTGGAAGTGCTGGGAACGTCTAACAGGTACTTACACCTTATACCAGATTCAGTTATCACTTATTAGTGAAATATAGCAGTGTTCTAGCAGCTGAGGCTGATAGAGGTAGCTATAGCAGAGCAGCTTAGGCCGAGCTAGGAGACATGCAAAGCTCATGCAATACCACTTATAGTTAGACAGTACTTATACCTAAGAAAAGACAATACTCAGTGTTACCAAAAATAAAGGTATTTATTTGGGTGACACCGTACAAAAAATATCTTAGATACAATATTCCTTCTGGAGGTAAGTATTATACACAATATATACACTAGACACCAAAATTAGACAAGTAAATAGTCATAGAACGGTGCAGACAATAGGAAATACTATAGAATGCAATAGGAGAAAATAGGTCAAGGGGCAACACAAACCATATACTAAGAAGTGGAATGTGAACCATAAATTCCCCCATAGATAAGTGTAGTGTGTGCAGAATTGCTGGGAGAGTAAGAATACAGTAAAGTTAAGTAAATTACCCCACCCCAGAGCCCAGAAAAGCAGGAGTAAAGTACTGCAAGTTTCCTTAGGACACACTACACCTTGTGACATGGATTATTGCAGTAACCAACCAAGTCTGCAAACAACAACTGCTGGATTCCTGGACCTGAAGGCCTTCAAAAGAAGGGGACCAAGTCTAGAAGTCGAAAGAAGTTGTAGGAAGGGCAGGACCCCCTGCCAACCCAGAAGAGGGTGCAAAAGAAGAGTCCCTGTGTAATCGAAGACTGCAGGAATGCACCCTAGGAAGATACTAGCAGGTTCCTGCATAATGCAAAGGATGTCCCACGACGTGAAGATGGATACAGATGTGATTTCGTGTTGGAAGTTGGCAACAAGCCTTGATTACGACAAAAGTGCATTTTGCATCACAATGGCACTGGCTGGATCCCGGAAGGACCTGGGGGGCTCAAATCTGTGTGAGGAGGAAGAGGGGCTCTCAGCACTTTAGAGAGCCCTCAGGATGCCAGCCAGCACCCACGGAAGTCCCAGGACACGGGACAAATGGAGGTGCAAAACGCGGTTGGTGCAGCACAACAAAGGAAGGTCCCAAACTGCCAGAGAACAACTCAGTGAGTTTAGCGTCACAGGATTGAGTGCTGGGGACTTGGGCCAGGCTGTTCACAAAGGAATTTTGCAAATAGTGCACAGAGGCCTCAGGAGGTGAAGAAGACGCAGTACACAGGGGTACCATCGCTGTCAGGGAAGGCAAGGTCTTACCTCCTCCAAATTGCGTTAGCAGGACCTCAGGACAGTCTATGTCAATGGGTTCCAACCTCTGTGTCCTTAGGAGCACACTTGTCACTGTGAAAGGTGTCCAAGGATACCGGTCGTCGTCTTAGAAGCTGCCTGCTGGAGCAGGGGAGTGACTCAGTCACCCCACAGGAGATTTATTCAGTCCTTCTGATGCAGGATGAAGACAGGGTATCCCCAGAGCGTGCACACTGTGGAAACTGTTGCAGTTGCTGGTTGGAGCTGAAGTTGCAGTGGAAAAATATCCCTTGTGGATACTTTGTTGCTGTTACAGCAGTTCCTGGAACAGGCAGTGGTTGATCCGAGGTCAGAGGATGAAGTAGTAGTTGCAGAGGATTCTTGAAGGAAACTTGCAAGCAGAATCTGAAGAGAACCCACAGGAGAGACCCTAAATAGCCCTGAGAGGGGGATTGGCTCCCTTATCAGGTAAGGACCTGTCAGGAGGGGTCTCTGACGTCACCTGCTGGCACTGGCCACTCAGAGCCCTCCAGAGTGCCCCCACACCTTGCAAAGCAAGATGGCTGAAGTCTGGGACACACTGGAGGAGCTCTGGGCACCACCCCTGGGGTGATGATGGACAGGAGAGTGGTCACTCCCCTTTCCTTTGTCCAGTTTCGCGCCAGAGCAGGGGACAAGGGGTCCCTGAATCGGTGTAGACTGGTTTATGCAAGGAGGGCACCATCTGTGCCCTTCAAAGCATTTCCAGAGGCTGGGGGAGGATACCCCTTCCCAGCCTGTAACACCTATTTCCAAAGGGAGAGGGTGCAACACCCTGCTCTCAGAGGAAATGTTTTGTTCTGCCTTCCTGGGACTGGGCTGCCCAGACCCCAGGAGGGCAGAACCCTGTCTGTGAGGCGGCAGCAGCTGTGGCTGCAGTGCACACCTCAGAGAGCTGGTTTGGCAGTACTGGGGGTCCACAGTGGAGCCCCCAGGATGCATGGAATTGGCTCCCCAATACCATATTTGGAATGGGGGGACAATTCCATGATTTTAGACATGTTACATGGCCATATTCGGAGTTGCCATTGTGAAGCTACAAAAAGGTATTGACCTATATGTAGCACACGCGTGTAATGGTGTCCCCGCACTCACAAAGTCTGGGAAAATGGCCCTGAACTATGTGGGGGCACCTTTGCTAGTGTAAGGGTGCCCTCACACTTAGTAACTTTGCACCTAACCTTCAGCAAGTGAAGGTTAGACATATAGGTGACTTATAAGTTACTTAAGTGCAATGAAAATGGCTGTGTAATAACGTGTGCATTATTTCATGCAGGCTGCAATACCAGGCCTGTGTAAGGGTTTGTCTGAGCTCCCTATGGGTGGCAAAAGAAATGCTACAGCCCATATGGATCTCTTGGAACCCCAATGCCCTGGGTACGTAGGTACCATACACTAGAAACTTCTAGGGGGGGGTCCAGTGTGCCAATTGAAATTGGTAAATGAAGTCACTAGCCTACATTAACAAATTTAAAAGCAGAGAGAGCATACGCACTGAGGTTCTGGTTAGCAGAGCCTCAGTGACACAGTTAAGCACTATCCAGACACACACATTAGGCCATAAACTATGAGCACTGGGGTCCTAACTAGCAGGATCCCAGTGAGACAGGCAAAAACATACTGACATACAGGTAAAAATGGGGATAACATGCCTAGAAAGATGGTACTTTCCTACACCGCCATTCTAATGGAACTCAATTGACTCCATTTGTGCACGATCTTCTAAACAAGCTGCATCATTTGCAAAGCCATCACTACCAATGCGGCTTCATATCTTGCAGAAAAGCTCACCATCTCTGGCTGTTCTCGGCACAACAGCAGCCATGACACCATCAGACTGTAGACCAGGAAGTGTAGAACAGAAAAAAGAAAAAACACGACAGCAAGTCTTTATTTATCTATGCACCTAGGTCCCGTAACAGCTGTAATCCAATGCTGCTGAATTTAGGACAGAGCTGAAGACTCACCTCTTTGAACAACACTACATCATAATACATTAATCATTTACAACCCAGCTACCTCTCCAAGTACTTGGTGACTTTATGCTTGTGTTTGACCCTGTAGAGTGCCCCTCTGCCATTTGGCTAGGTTAACACCATAGAAATATAACATACATATATACAAACTCACAGCAAATGTTGCATTTCAATGTAGGCCAGGTGCTTTAGCTTTCAGCCCTGTACTGCCCGGGGCTGCTTCTTAATCATAGAGTGCTTTTGGAGGCTGCCTGTGTAGGGGACAGACTATTCTATGACATTGTGACCTGGCATAGTCGGAGTTGTTATCTCTGTTATGTCAGGGCACATGTTGTAAAAAGATACACTGTGCATGCTTTAGCTGTGCACACGCCTAGTATTGATTAAACTAGCACCCACTTTCTCGTTTCCCTTGCCGCTAGTCGGAAACTGGTGATAACACATCAGAACCTTGATAAGTAAACTTACAAGGAGACACGTCTAGGCCAATGAACCTTTTGACCACGTTTGGAGACTTCCCAAAACAAGATATCTTCTGGCATCACTATTCCTGGGCCAATAGCTCTATCAATATTAACAATAACTAATCAATCAAGCTAATCAATAACATTTAATATAGATCAAAACAACGAACGCACCATGACCTTTCAGCCAAGAATAACCACAACAAATCTAGTAAAGAGTTAGGATATTTATTCCCTATTAGTTACAATCTAAGATCATACTTATTATTTTCAACAACAACAAGCTTTATCAAAGCATAGATCATGAAGATTAGCATAAAGCACGACGTTAATATGATTCAACTTTAGCAGAGCATCATTACTACATTATTCTACAAAGCAAGAATTCAGTCATTTGTCTATTTGCATTAGATATTAGTGAATTCCTTAATTAGCTTCGAATTAGCATTAGCATGTTGGGCTTCATGCAAAACAATTTGGCAAACACAAATTTGGAAAAACATCTAACTATGGCCTCTATCAAAGAGCAGTTGGTACCTAGAAAGTAAAGGCAAACAGACAATTACAATTTTCATCAGATAGTAACCCCTCCAACGTATCAGCAATCAGCTTCATTCTTCGTCCTCAGGACATCAGTCGATTCAGCATCAGCGAAGGTAGGATGGGACAAGTCTCAGTTTGGCATAGTTAAGAATACGCTCCTCCCTCATAAGGAGGAGAAGTCAGTATCAGGTAAGGATTCAATAGAGAATGGTTAAGATATCAGAGCAGCAAAGTCTCAAAGAATAATGGTAAAGTATAGCTTAAGGCTGAAAGTCAGAATAACGGCAAGAGTGTCCCCATAATAATATCTGATTTCTTCTCGGGTCAGGCTGTTATATCAAAGCTGTCTAACAAGTCTTTAATTTCTCATTGGATCAATTTTGGTGCATCATTATCTCTGTCCAATAATTCTCCACGCACCTTATTTCTTCCACGGGTGGAATGTCAGGTAAGAAAGTTACACTTTACGCTCCAGTCAGCAGTTCCATTGTCTTCTCCTAGTCCAGGCGACCTTGCACCTTTTACGAAGTAGACTGTTGCAGTTGGCAAGAATGTCTCCTTGAGCAAGTTGGGTCCCATGAGAAAGAATTTACTACGGTTACACAAACATCTCTAGCTTCTGGAAAAGTACAGCTTCATGTCCTTCAGGAAACCAGCACATTGCACGTTAGGAAAACACAGTTAATATGAGACCAGGCAGCTAGGCCCAGACCTCCGCTAACTAAGGCCCAATAAGTAATTTAGCAAAACCCTAATACAACAATTAATGCAAATACAAAGTCATACATTAGTACATTGTTAATTCATCGTTAGTCAGTTTCATTAATCATCGTATACATTGGTGGCCACTCCCCGTGGGCACATTTCAAATGCGTACATTATTTTTCTATGCTAACACATTTTTCTATGCAGCTTCATTACACATTATATTGCAAGCTTTTCATGTTCATATTAATTTTAAAGGTCACACTCCAACACTGGTCTTGAAGAAGTAGACTGACTGAGACTCGTATGCCATCATAGGTAAGTCAGAGACTCCCAGTGGCATTTATCGCGTCCTGTAGCCAGTCAGAAAATCTACCTGTAACTGCTGTAGTGAAGTCTGGATCGGAGCATACAGAAATGTGTCCATCGCAGTGAGTGAGCATCTAATATTCTCTGACTCTTCACATCCAAAGCTGACGTGGCATGAGTTCTTCCAGCACTTCAGTTGAATGTAATCTTGGTTGCATTCATTTCTACCTCCAAGGTTGTTAAGATGGGTCCGTAAAGCTATAGGACTAGACGAAAGCCTTCATTGTAAATGCTGGGGCTTGTCACTCGGAATTGGACTACATTTCTCACAGTACGTTTATGCAGTGCCCAATGAGTGATGCTTGGTAGCTCTATATCGGGTCCCACCTGTCTTGATTGTGTTTCTTTCATTCTTTGTTACCTTCTGTTTCTCTACAGAGACAGTTCACCATCCATTCACTTCAGCTTTACGTCTCAGGTGTGTAGACCATGTGTTTATCCGCTCATGGGGTCTCATGAGAGAGAATGAGAGACTGGTACTATGAGTGGGAGTGCAGAGTGAGTTACTAACAATAAATGTAAGGCAGCACAAAGGAGTCATAGCAAGGGAGTGAGAATTAATCTGTGTGAGTGAGAATAAAAACAAGTGAGTAAATGCAGGTGAGAATTAGTGAGTGTGTGCATGTGAGCATGTTATGCTTGTGAGTCTGTCGTATGAGAACCCCCTCCCTCTGAAACTTTCTGGAAGAAAATGGCATGCTCACCGAAATTCAGGGCAAGTGAAGTGTTACACCTTACAATGTCAAAGATTACCAGCTGTCACTGAAACACTACCAAAAGTCTAGTGTCTACTGGATTGCAGATTTTTCCAGACAAGATAGCTCCCTCCTTCCTCCGTTCCTTGGATTTCTGTACTAGCCCATGCCAAAAGGGAACATATCCTACAACAAGCTTCTAGATAGTTCTGGGCCCCCTTTTCTTTTGTGGAGTCAGCCACCAGGAATAGGTTCAATGGTCCCCAGAGAGTGTTAGATCCATATATTGGGGAAAGCTGGAATCAATCACCTAGGAGTCTTTTGGCAGAATACTAGGAATTCTGACATGCTGCCATCTGTTTAAAGGCTGCTTTTTGATTTGAGAATGGTTGGATGAATCCTATATATGAATTGAATAAAAATACCTAGCCAACCTCCACCTCCATTGTATAGCATAGTTATCAATTCCTGTGACTTATGGTGTGAACGTATTAGACAGACACATGTCCCAGCTTTACAAGATGGCAAATAAATGTACCTCCCCCTCCTTCCTAATTCCACAAAAAGCCAACCACTTCCAGCTCCTTCATTTTTAAACTGAACCCAATCACTTTTAGTCACTCAAGCCATGAAGTACTCCACATTGTCGGAATGAACCCTCATATTCAAAGTGATTCCCTGGGGTATTTCACTTCTCACCTCTAGATCCATCATAGAAATCAAGGTATACTGTGTGGGAACTTGAGAATTGTCACATACCCTTGCTGATCATGGTCAGTCTGCTTTTGAAGGATAGCTGTCAGAAAGGAGGGGAAAAGGCAGAGTAATTATATTTTGCTCAGATAACCTCAGATCAGCACCCTATTCAATTCTTTTCATACCTTTCAATGGGATGGCAGAGGAACAGGCAGCTGTCACTTAATTCTCCTCAGGGTAGAAGCAATGAAAACACTATCTTAAGAAGAGGACGTTCAGGAAGGGAACCCAATCCGTGCAGCCAAACAGGTGAACATAGAGGCAGGAAACAGTGATTGAGAAGAATTGTAACAAGAAAACCCTTATTGGGGGCGGGGGGGTAAAGAAGAAAGTGCTGTTCAATGGAAGCGAACTACTCCTATTGAACACCTAGGATAGCAGGAGGAACAGGTTTCTAGTGACCCAATCAGAATGAGAAAATGACCCAGTTGAAGGGTTGTTCTATATGTCTTATGTATTTAAGAAAGACCGTATCCCAGTTTCAGAGGGAGTGTCACCAGGACTCTTGCAAAGTAACCAGACTGCCGGGTTTTGGGGTGGCAGCACATCTGCATTGCAGGCAACTGAGTCACTCCTACACAAGATGGCAGCTGTCGGCCCAACCCTCCCGGCTCACTAGCAGTACCTCACCAAACCCAACCAGTGAAGGTGATTTGTGGCAGCCTTGCACGGACTCTAAAAAATCCTCAGGGAAATCTCTTACACGCACATAGGCAAGAAAAGAGATGCAGGACAGTTTTTAATACATTTATTGAAAGGACTGCAATCTACGATAAAATACATGAGCTGCCATGATTAGGATAATGAGGAGTAACAAAATTAGGATTGTGAAAATCAGAGATGTGAATATAAACAACCCCAACTTACTTGTAATGAAATGAATACACAATTCCTACCTAAAAGCTTAGCCCCTAAGTGAGAGCATAGCAATGTAAGCCAAATCTGTCTGTACAGTGTCCATGAGAAGCACACCCCACCCCTGTTACCTTGGTACAAGGTCAAGCCGCCAGTCTCTCGATCTGGAACCGGGGAGACAAAGGATGAGATCTACTGAAAACCAGCATGCCGCATGGATAAAAATTCAGGTTGGAACCCCCCATAATGTCCTTTTCCCTACAAGATGTTTTTATAGGGGACATGTTTAAGTTCATGGAAAGAATCATGAGGCAAGTGTGCACCTAAGCGCTGGACTGTTTATGCAGTCTTGGGGCCGGCCATGCAAAATATTATTCCCTGTGCCTTGCATTCTGGTCTTGTCATTCCGAGGAAAGAACATGCTGCAAAGTGTGTCATTTATAGCACTGATAATGATGCTTTCACAGACTAGCAGTTGACAATATTATCAAAACAATGCCACTAAAGAAGCAATGATAAAATGAATAAACTTGAATACAGAAATACAGAGCATAAATGCTGGATAAAATGGCACAGGCCGCAAGCCTAAGCTGAGCTATCACCGAGCCCAAGCGACTAACTAAAATGGAACCAAGACAGGAGGTGAGCTGAGACTGGAGACAAGTTAGGTTGTTTCGGTCCTTTTCTTTTTATAGGCATGGTGGGCTGGGATTGAGCTGTGCTGAATGTATGGTGGAAAAGGGGGCAGCTGCCAGCAGAGGTTCCTCCCACACTGCTGTGCAGAAAGCATCAAAACTAAAATGGTAATAAAATAATTTTATTACCATTTTATTATTGATGCTTTATGCCAGCAAACGGAGTGCGGAGGCAGAGCGGGACCGGTGCATCACTGTTCCCAATGATTGGCAGCAGTGAGGAGTGACCACTTTAGTTGGAAGTGCCCATGTTGTTTTGGCTGGCTACCTTGCTACAGCCATACTGGCATGCTCAATTCAGACCTCTCGGTTGGAGAGCAAGTACAGGACTACAGAGCATTTTGGAGTATCGAACCAGCCCGTTCCAGTCAATAAGTATGCTTTTTGTATGCTGCTTAACAGCATGAAAACAGCATCTTGATTGGATGATGGAGTTGGCTGTGGGCTTTGCGTGCTGCAGAGGATGTGCTGCAGAACAACAGGGATGTGCTGCAGAACATTGCGTAAGTTAACACGTTTTTATTAAATATTTATATTAGTGTGTATGTGCAGGCATAGTAGTGTACTATGTGTAGGTACAGTAGTGTGTCATGTGTAGTTACAATAGTGTGTTATGTGTAGTTTTTTGTGTATATGTTTTGCGTCCCTCCCATGTAATTTGCCACCAACCGCCACTGGCAGCTGCTCCCTTTTCCTTCATATGATCAGAAACCTGCTAAGATTGACCAGTACTTTTCCTCTCCGTGCTCTATCCTGGCTTGCAAGACGAATGAGTGAAAAGTCCTAAATAAACTACAAAGACAGAATGATATTGCCTGATAAAAGAAGTGACTTTGGGTATTTGGGTATGGTGTTATATGCTGATTTCTCTGTACACTTACCACTGATAAAATTGGACTTCTGGAAGGAAACAAGGACCAAGTACCTCTTGAACTGTATAAGGCACGTCACAAGCATAGACAAAAAATATGTTTTATTTAGAACAGCATTACAAGCCATATTTTCCCAATTAATCCTTCCTTGCATCATCCAGGAAAACATGTAGTGGTGGTAGGATCATTGATCAACTCCTGCGTCGCCCACAGCAATGGCCATGTGCTGGTCTACTAGCTTAAAAGATGGAGGCCAGATTTACAATTAAATTAAGCAATGTACTGCATCAGGTGAAGTTGCTGTGCTGCACTGTGTGAACTGAAGAGAGAAGAACAGCACCATATCTACAAATATGTGATGCTGTTCTGCTCTCTCTCTGTGCTGGTGCACTTCATGGTGCCATGCGGCAACGCATACACCCTTGCACTATAGTGCAAGGGTCCTTGCATTGTGGTCAACAAGTTTTTGCAGAGAAAGAGATCCCTTTCCATACAAAAACTATGCTGAAAGGCAATTCCCTCTTTGTATGGGTGCTGGTGTAGACATGGATTTGCACGAAAATCCTATGCCTCCCTCAGGCTGGTTTAACATCTGTGGATGCATGGGAACGTCCATGCACATCCCATACAATGTCTTTTTGACGCAAAGTAATGCAAGGCAGTGCATTGTAATAATCCAGTGCAAACATTGATTTCCGTTGGATTGTAAATGCCAATTCAACACTTTGTATGGTGTCTGCGTTATGAAACTAATGTACTCTGATTCAAATTACTTGTGAATCTGGGACCAAGCGACTATAAAATCCGTTTGCACCTGGCCACTAATTTTTGGGCTAAAAACTGACACTCTTAAAATCCAATTTAAAACAATTCCACTCTTGTTGGAAAGACTCGAATTTAAGTTGATGTACCTGGCTTATAAGTGCCTGAGATTCGCAGTCTCTAAACACCTCAGGAATAAAAATATGAAAAAATGCTAACTAGCTCACTCATTTTGCTCTACCGACGACAACGTTCTAATCGCAAAAAGAACCAGAAATAAGCACTAAGTAACAGAAGATTAGCTGTCGTGGTACAATACCTCTGGAACAACCCTTGCTTAGACACCGTAAGCAATCCTTCCCTCATGAACTTCATGTGCAAATTAAAACACACACCTACGCTAACACTGACAAATCAACCATCTTCTCCACAGCATTCATTTTAGTACATTAGTTCCGCAGGGTTGAAGAGCTTTAGGTTACTAGCAAGCAGAAAAGTGGGTTATTGTTATTAGGAAGAAGTGTGCTGGCCTCGTGTCTCTAGCCTGCACAAATAATATTGATCCCTGTATAACGTATCCAGAATGGTCTGTAAGTGCTCTACAGTTCAGTGCAGTTGGCCAGTGCCCACTGGAGGCAGCACAGTGTGGTAGCTCACTGCCCCTAAGAGGCAGTTTCTCTTAGGAGCTAATGTCACCAGTCTAGTGTAGTGCCCTAGGTTGGTACCTGTAGATTGAGTGCAATGTGGAGGGTTCAGTTCTAAAGACTGTATTTCAGCAAAAACTAGCAATTCACCCTGTCTTAGGGGTGTCCTCCGCCTTGAATTTATGTGCACCCTCCAAACAGACTATGGGTTCACTCGCTCCGAAAATCTACTTAATCGTTCAAAAAATAGGTTTAATCTTCATTGATTTCAATGCGATAGCTCCCCAGACCAAGTCAATTTCACCTTCCTTAAAGGCATGAACAGTTGAGAGGTATGGTTTCAGAATTGTGTATTGCCATCTGTAGGGTACTGGGGATGAGTTATTATTATAGAGGAAGTAATGAACAGTGATGTGTTTGTGTTGAGTGTGATGTGCGAGTGTCCCCAGCGTGCAGAGCAGTGGTGTAAGTCTATGCTGCAGTAAGTACAGTGCGGTGGGTTAGTTCCCCTACGATACAGTAAAATACAAAGATATTGCAGAGTCCCAGCAATGCACCAATTTATAGAAAAAAACTAACAGACACAAGAGCAATTTCCTTTCTGAGCAGTTTTATCACTGCTACAGATTGACGTCTTGACTACATCCAGTTATGAAGCGATTTAATTGAAAATAATGAACTATTGCAAAACGCTTAAGAATACTCACTTCTGCAGTTCTGTTTTAAACTACCTCAGCAATTTTGCTCAAAAGAGTACACACTGCTGCCCTCCTACCCCTGAGCAGTTCACTTAGGGCCAGATGTGTTCAACTATTTTGCATCCGCAAACAGTACGAATTGCAAAATCCCACCATTTGCGAATGCAAAGTAGCCTTTCACGATATAGGAAAGGCATTGCAGTCCCATTTTAGGGGATCACAATTTTTAGCCATTCCCTAAAATTGCGACTCCCAATAGGGAATCGCAATTTGTGATTCCCTAAATAGGAAATCGCAAATAGGGCATTCCTATTGTCTATGCACGTATCAAGCATTTCCTAAAAAGCGAACTGGGCATTTAGGAAATGCAATTACCACCAACTTCAAGTTGGTGGTAACCATGTGCATTTTTAAAAAATGGATTAAAAATGCATTTTTTAAAGTGCCATGAAGCACACACATGTCCCTAGGGCATGTGTGCGCTTTACATGTGCACAATGTTTTTGGGGGGTGCATCAAAGGAGTCCTAGGACCCTCAGCACCCTTGCTTTTGCATTTTCTAATTTGGGAATTCCTAAAAGGAATTTTCAAATTAGGAAGTGCAAAACCATTCACACCCATTGGCCTTCAGTCCCATATGAACAAATGGAGTCTCATTCTTAATAGGGAGTCCCTAATAGCGATTGTAAATTTTAAGAAATCGCTATTTTCTTACATTCCATTTTGCATTACCTAAATAGCGATTACCTAAAATTTGCTATTTAAGTAATGCAAAAAGGAACTTTGATACATATGGCCCTTGGTCTTTTAGTTTGTATGCTAAACACAAGTTACGGCTCCAGATAATCATTCTAAACAGAGAGAACTACAGTATCTTTGTTCCCAACAAAAGCTCTGCTAAAGAAGCACCCAAACTTTCAGGGTTAGTCCTGTAAAAATGCAATATCTTAACATTATGCCTCAGAATAGCAACCTTAAACATTTCGAACATAGCATAACTGAATTATCGGGAAATATAAAAGAATTGCAGCCGATAGGAATCTTCCATTCTGCTGTCCAGGGAGATAGGTGTAGTAACGTTACAAGTCATCTGACATCGCACCGGACACATATCGAAGGTAGAAGGAAGCAAGGTGGGATACATTTGCTTGCCTTTAAAATGTGTCTCTTGCTGAGACATTGCTTAGTCTGACCAGCAAAAGGCTGCATAACAAATCCCCCTCCTCTCTATGCAGAGAATCCCTAGGGCAAAGGATATAAATTGATCTAAGATTTTGTAGGGGCTAGAGACAAGGATTGATTGATAAGGGGAGATGCTTGAGTGCCATTATGGTACAGCACGCATGGAAGCTTTCTAAGGTATGCGGGGATACGCACGTCTCGGCATAGTTTAGCTAAGGAAAATACTTATCAATCAGCCAGAGAGGCTGATAATACTTTTTGAAAAGGTGCTCGGTAGATTTTCTACTAGTTCATTACAGATAGTAGGGATGTGTGAAGTAAAATGCTTTGGGTTTTCCCACTGTTAATTTAATTCTATATCATGACTGCTAAGATTCCCACAGTTTCTGTCATTGTGGTGCATAGGGTTTAAGTGCTGATTGTACATAATAAATAACCCCTTACTATAAAACACCAACTATTGTGTGTGTGTCTCTGTCTTTGGTGGCCCAGGTGAGGGTTCACAGATCTCCATAAATCCCCTCAGTGGCTTATTTTGTAAGAAAACGGCTGGGATTCAAAATCATGTTCAGAAACCTGAGGCCATAGCTAGCAAAGATTAGGGTGTCAAATACCAAGACTGCCTAGTCTTGATTCCAACTCATGCTCTTACTTCACCACTCGACACTCTCTGCCTCTGGAATTCACTCTTGCAGATGTCATTTCATCCCTGCTTTCTCCCTTTATCACTGTTTTTCTATTTCTCTCTTTCTCTTTTTTCCCTCTTTTGTGTTTTTCTCTCTTTTGCTGTAGGTTAAAGTTTGAGGAAAAAATAATTGCTAGTTCTCTATCATGAGTGCTGGTGGGCCCCACTTACAACCACTATCTCAGATTAACCACTTCTCTGCCAGGATACTTTGACTCATAACAGTTTGAATCTAGATAAGTCTAACTTGTCTCTGAGAAGAGTGAGAGACACTTGTCCATTTTACTTCTCTCCGAAGAAGTTTTGATAGGCAATATCCCTTGTGGCTAAGGAAATCTGTCCGGAGTGCCCAATAAATCTTGAAACATACAACATGGCGCCCAATATAAGGCATGAGGATCAAACCTTAGGGTGACTAATATAAGTCACATACACAGAATTTAATGAGAGATGCCCAAAGGAGTTTTATGATTCTCCCCTCAGATAGGATATGAGTCCCTTACTCCTGCTGCAGTTTGTTAAGGACTTAACAGATACAAATGGATTAGCCCTTTGCATGAGTACTGTAAGTCTTCATGACCAATGGCTGGAGAACAAGAGGAGGCTGGACTGGAGGATGTAGAAACTCGGGAAAAAGGACTAGGAAAGGTAAGAGAAGGAGAGAGATAGGGAAATTAGCAATATTATATAACTCTAAAACAGGAAGTACAGGTTAGCTGCAGAAAAAATAGCTAGCTTTGGGAGTTGTGATTCCTCCTCCAAGAACAAGAAATCCACTAGTAAGGTACCAAAAGATTCGATAAATATATATATACTCTAAAAACAAAATTGGATAGAGAGGATTACATTTCTTGTGAGGTTTGTCATAGATCTTCCCCACTTGACTATAACAAAGATATGACAGACTGTATTTGGAGGGGTTTGGATTCTTGTATTTGTACTTAGCAATACCAATGTTGTCATCATAAAGATTTGGATGATGCAAGATGTTGCATCCAGATGCGTAATGTTCTTAGTCAGTGAGTCAGGAGAAACTTTATTCGGGAAAATTTGGCCATAAAAGGTATATAAACAATTTTTTAAAAGTCCGAATAAAACATGCAGGACATCCTGCAGACAATACAAAGCAATATCACACCAAGCAAGAGCAGCTGGAATAAAATGTAATCTTGTATCACACTAATAAAACGACAACTAAAAACCTAGCACTAGACCTCCATGGTGTCATTTAGGGGTTGCCAGGGGTCGCACCTGCGACCACTGGCTTGCCCTTTGGGACCCCCAGCACTGCCCTTGCGACCCCAGGCTTCAGAGGTGGCAAATTCAGTGCTAGAAACAGTGCCAGCTTGTACTTCTGGACGACAGTTGGGGTTACCCTCTCTTTGTTTTCTGCCAATTCTTTATTGCATTAGTGAATAATAAAATTACATTCACTATTGATATAATGGAAATGCGAATTTGCCCTCCCATGGCAGCTGAGGTAAGTAAAAATGATTTTAAATGTGTGCTTGTGTGTGAGAGTGTGTTTACAAGAGAGAGTGTGTGTGTAAGTGTGAATTTGTGTGTAAGTATAAGCATGTGTCTGTAGGGGGAAGTGGAGGTCAACGGGTGCGTGATGCCACTTCCGCTACCTCTGGCATTTTTGAGCCCATGGAGACCTCCCCCAGTGTATAAAATCTAGGTTCAGGTACAATACGAATTCAGCAGGCGCTAACATTCTGTAGTACTCTCTCACAGAGCTTTTCATTCCACAGCTTCTGCGACTGAAAAAAGCTCCAGAAAATATTGCTTAAACTTCAACTTCTCAGCCATTTTTAGGGTTGAGCCTGCATCGCATGCGCTTGTGCATGCTTTTCGCTAGCAAGATGCTTTAGAGATTAATAAGGGCTCGGAGCCCCGTCCACGTGACATCAGTGTCTTTCATTGGTTCGTGGGCTTGCCTGTTAGAATCTGCTTGATTTCATTAGAGGAAGGCACGCATACGTCATGCCTTTTCCGGTGGTTATCCCTCCTCGAGCGCATCAACCAAGTACAGAAAACATGGGAGGCTTGCTGTTTTCCATACGGTTTGTGGACTACTTTTTCTCTATTTTCGCAACGCGATCTCACTTGGCAGAAGTCGAGCGCTTTTCATAATATTGACCCTGTTACACAGTTAATTGCACTTTTTCCGGTTACGCACATGGTTTATGTCGCAAGAAAAGTCCAGTTAGGAGTTTACAATGCTATTAGCTCTAACACGAGCAAACGCGAGACCAGTTGCATTGCAAATGCTTGTTAAATTTGAGGGCTCACTAAAGATGCAGACAGACTCATTACATTTAAAGTTTTGGAGATATAGTCTAGCCACAGAATTGGGAGGCCCTTATCCATGCTGAGGCAGTTGGTGATAACATCACTCCATAAACTATCCTCAGGGTTGGTCCGTACGTTAACCGATTGCTGCATTGTGGCCAATTTTGCTTTGTCTGAAATGTACTGTAAGCTTAGATCAGAGTGCATGATAAAAGCTGAAAGGAGAAGGTGAAGTAGCCACCTGCAAATACAATTTTTCACTGATTGCAGAGAGGTAACTGTATAATAACCCCCAAGCCCCTGCTCCATACAAAGTAGTGGAAACACAAGGATGCTATATAGGTTTCAAAGGGAGGAGGTGGCCACTTTCCTTGCAGCCCCAGTAAATAGAACATTGTGCTGGCTGTCCTGCTTAAGTTTGATTGTGAACTATTGAGCAGCAGTTGCTAAGATCCTATAGAGCTAAAAATGATCCCTAAATCGCTTAAGTGACTCACGCTAGCAAGTGTTTGACCATTTATTATAAGCTTGGGTTTGATTTTCCTACCTGGCACACACACACTGTAATGTTTGGCTTCCCACCATTTGGCACCAAATCTAAGCTGCTCATAAAAGCTCATAAAAGAAACAAAGCGCTTGACTACACCCAAAGTCCTTTCAGCTGCATGTCAATAATAGAGCATCGTTGGCGTGTAATATGAGGGTACCTGTTTCTAAGCAATCTTAGGGATAGTATCTGAGACCTTGATCAAAGAGGGGCACAGTACGTTAATAGAAAAAATAAAGAGTAGCGGAACCAGAATGCACTCTGGCCACACCCATCAGGCAAGAGGTGAAACATGAGCCATTTCACCTGCCAAGCCCAAAAGTACCTTTACAGCTAAACTTTCATGCAGAACGTACAAAAAGTTCACCAATGGTGGCTCTACTCCAAAATCCAATAACATCAGCAACAACATGGTTCTATTAACACAGTCAAAGACCGTTGAAAGAACCATGAATGATGGCTACAATGGCAGTGCTTTCAGTCGCTTTTGCTGGTTTTTGTACTCTGGGCACTTTACCACTGCTGACCAGTGCTAAAGTGCAAGTGCTCTCTATCTAAATTGTGATTATGATTGATTATCCCTGATTGGCATATGTTGATTTACTAGTAAGTCCCTAGTGAAGTGCACTAGAGGTGCCCAGGGCCTGTAAATCAAATGCTACTAGTGGGTTTGCAGGCACCCACATGAGTAGCCCCATATCTCAGGCCTGCCACTGCAACGCCTGTGCGTGTAGTTTTTAACTGCCATGTCGACCTGGCAAGTGCACCCACTTCCCAGGCCTAAACCTTCCCTTTTACTACATGTATGTCACCCCTAAGGTAGGCCCTAGTTAGCCCCCATGGGCAGGGTGCAATGTATTCAAAAGGTAGGGCATGTACTGATGTATTTTACATATCCAGATAATGAAAGACTTCTTAATTCAGTTTTCAGTATTGAAGGGCCTATCTTTCCCATCGGTTAACCTTGGCGATTGCAGTTAAATACCCTTTAAGTGCAGTTTCTCATTGGGAGCAGATGCAGATTTGGAGTTTGGGCCTCTGAAATCACAATTTAAAAATAATTGTTTTGATAATGTTGGTTTTGAGATTGTCTGTTTGAAAATGCCACGTTTCGAAAGTGGGCATTTTCTTGCTTAACCATTGTGCCTTTGCTTGGCTGCTGAATAAACGCCTGGGTCAGACTGATAGTTGAGGTGTTTGTGAATTCACTCTAGACAGTAACACAAATGGAGCTGAGGTGTGTCCTGTATATCCCAATGAGTCTTCCTAGGTTAGAGTGGGATGGGGGAGCTGTTACTTGCACTTGAAAGGGCTGTATCTGTAACTTCACAGTACAGTCTCCAATCCCCTAGAGCAGTGGTTCGCCAACCTGTGGTCTGGGGACCCCTCAGGGTCCGCGAAGCCTCCTCAGGTGGTCCATGGCTGCTTAGAAAATTAAATAATATTAACAATTAGGTCCCCAGCTTTCAGTAATGACTCAGTGAATGGGTCCCCGGATTCCAATAATGATTTAGTGGGAGTTCCCAGATTCCAATAATGATAAAGTGTAGGGTCCACAGAAGTCAAAAGGTTGGGAACCACTGCCCTAGAGTGTGACTTGGGCAGGGCAAGGAATAAGCAGGGTCATATGAACTATAAAGAGTTTCCTTTGAAGTTTGTCTACTTCAAAGGCAGAAATGAGTATACGTATTGGACTGCTGACCCTACAACTTTAGAATACTTCTGGATTAAGAGGAACCTCTGCCAAGGAGAAGATCTGAAGTTGTTGGTAGGAGGAGTACTGCCCATTTGCTGTGTGTACTTTGTTGGGTTGGCCTGCAGTTGCTGCTTCTACCTTAGAGAGGACAACGACTGGACTTTGCTGTGTATTGTCAGAGCCACCAGATCCTCGGGGTCTGTGCACGTTCCCAACACTTCCACCTCAAGACAGCTCCAATACTTTGATTAGATTTGTCACAGAGCGTAAGAGAGTCGAAGTGGGGAAAAGGGGATTAGGAAGGGAACAGCTAAGAAGGAGACCTGTAGGAAGCAAAAGGTTAAAACACGCAACATCAAAATTACATCTCATGAAATCAATACTAGATTATGACTTTAAGCATCGTCATTCTGAAAACATGAACAACCTAAGAATAGACTTAAAATGACTAGGCTTCAAGATGACCGGATACCTGTGAGGGAATCAAGGGAGGTTAAATTAAACTTTCAAATTCAAGTACTTTCCTTTGCATGAGAATCAGGAAAACAATCTGAATAAGTTCTGAACCATCATATGAATCCTTTTTGAGAATACATATTAGGAACACACAACTTTATATCTAAAACTCTGGCCTTTTTTGTTCTCTCAAAATGTTGGAACATGAATTGCACACATTGCTGATTTTCACATAGGTATTAAACACCATAGAAGGATTGTGCACTATGAATAACACAACATGGTTCAGGAATAAATCACACGACTTGTCAACTCGAGTACTCCCAAGTAAATGCCTTAGAATGGTAGTGCACAATGAACAACATGAATTAAGCACGAGGAGAGAATCGCACGTCTTGCCGATTCGAATGCCACCATGTAACGGCCAAGGAATGGTAGTGCACCATGAATAACATGAATTAAGCACGAGGAAAGAATCGCGCGTCTTGCTGATTTCGAATGCCACCATGTAACTGCCAAGGAATGGTAGCGCACAATGAATAACATGAATTAAGCACAAGGAAAGAATTGCGCGTCTTGCCGACTCGAATGCCACCATGTAACTGCCAAGGAAGGGTAGCGCACAATGAATAACATGAATTAAGCACGAGGAAAGAATTGCGCGTCATGCCGATTCGAATGGCACCATGTAAATGCCAAGAAATGGTAGCGTGCAATGAATACCAAGGGTTTAATCACTAGAAAATGAATTGCGCGTCTTGCCGATTCGAAGGCCACCATGTAACTGCCAAGAAATGGTAGGGCACAATGAATTTCAAGGGTTAAGCACAAGAAAACGAATCGCGCGTATTGCTGATTCGAAGAAAACCATGTAACTGTGAAGAAATGGTAGCGTACAATGAATATCGAGGGTTAAATCACAAGAAAAAACGAATCGCGCATCTTGCCGATTCGAAGGCCACCATGTAACTGTCAATGAATGGTAGCGTACAATGAATATCGAGGATTAAATCACAAGAAAACAAATTGTGCGTCTTGCTGATTCGAAGGCCACCATGTAACTGTGAAGAAATGGTAGCGTACAATGAATATCAAGGATTAAATCACAAGAAAATGAATCGCGTATCTTGCCGATTGTAGTAACAGCATGCAAATGCCACAAAACGCCCAAGCGCACATTCACAAGCACAAGAGTAATTTGTTTATCATGCAATAATTAGGCCCAAGAATTCGAGCCTCCTCATTAACAGGATCGGGGGCCCAGCCCAACCTCCGTCTTACCGCCCTGATTAAGGATCACCAATGTAGTATGAATGGCAGAGGCCTCGAAGATCAAAGTAGGCCACCGGCACAGGAGCTCAGGAAGTTGCTGCTGCTCTGCACCAGGGCCTCTGAATAGTGATCATGTGGAGCTGGGCTGGCTCCCTTTTATAGAGTCTTGGCCCAGCCCACAACCACACCCAGGCATGCTGCAGGGAAAACTTTTAAAAGGCCCTGGAAAGGGACCACACCCTGACACACTCTGAAAGCCTGCAGCAATACATTGCAAATGAACAGTATTTATAAGCACCTTAAAAATAAGTCTTCAGGATTGAACTCTGCAATGCAAAAGGTTAAACAACAACATATCAGCACAATGCATAAATTACGTTATCTTGAGAGTGCTGGGTTTTTGCATTCTAGTCGCCCGTAGAGCACGCACTGCCCTGGTGTTGACAGCACTCCCCTCTCCCAGACGCACTCTAGGGCCTGGTTTGTCTGGACTGAGATGAGGAAAGCGTCTCACAAGTACTGGAGCATGAATATCAGATGCGGAAACCCATGAGTTACTTTCAGGGCCATAGCCTTTCCATGAGAGTAAGTACCATAGGCTACGCCCTCTCAGTTTAGAATCCAACACTTTCTTGACTTCGTTTTCTTCTTCCCCCAGTACTAGAACAGGAGCTGGATGAGGGCGGACCTTCTGGACTGCCTTTTTCAAGAGGGAAGTGTGGAGCACTGGATGAATCCGTAATGAGCTTGGCAATTGCAGTTTATAGGTCACAGGATTGATTTGCTGAAGGACAGTGTAAGGACCTATGAATTTGGGGTTGAACATGTGCTTCTTCTTGAAGTCTATATGTTTTGTGGAAAGCCACACTTTGTCACCTGGTTGATACTGTGGTCCCTCACAATGTTTCTTGTCATAATGCTTTTTGTATTTTTGTTTGGCTTTTTCTAAATGCTGTTGAATCAGTTTCTGGGTTTGATGCAAATGTTGAATGGTTTCTGACACAGCTGGAGTAAGAGAACTTTCTTGAGGGATTGTGATGGGCAAGGTGTCAGGATGATAGCCAAACAAACCAAGAAAGGGTGCAACGCCAGTAGAAGTGTGGAATGAGTTATTGTAGGCTAACTCAGCTAACCAGAGGATTGATGTCCAAGAATGAAGTGCTTTTCCAGCGTAAGCACATAGGTATTGCTTCAAAGTCTGATTTAGTCTCTCCGTTTGACCATCTGTTTGAGGATGGTGGCTAGTAGATAGTGTAGATGTCACTTGGAGTGTTTTACACCATGTCTTCCAGAAATTGGAGGCAAATTAAGACCCCCGATCGGAGAAGATCACTTTTGGCAGTCCATGATAATGAACCACTCTATTCAGTAAAATAATTGCCAGTTCACTAGAGGTGGGCAATTTCTTACAGGCAATGAAATGTCCATATTTCGTGAGACTATCTACTACCACCAGAATTACTGAATGCTGTTGAACCACTGGCAGACCGGTAATAAAGTCTAAAGAAATGTGCTCCCACGGACGACTTGGGGTTGGGAGTGGGTGTAACAACCCTTTCGGTTTTGAATGACTTGTTTTAGTGCGAGCACAGACTTCGCAGTGGTTTACCATTGCTTTTACATCTTTTGTTAGGGTAGGCCACCAAAAATAGCGTTGTATTAATTCAAGAGTTTTAGGAGTACCTGGGTGACCTGCCGTAGGTATAACATGCAACCAATGAAACACTATCTTGAGAAGTTTGGTAGTGGGCACGAACAAACGAGCGTCATGAAAGGGTAGTCCTTGCTTGATTGACCTTTTGGGATCTGCTTGGGCCCATGTCTGCCATTTCTCAACAGTGAAAGAATTGCGGATGTCTTCAAAGAAATCTTCAGTTTTTATGATACATAGGTCCTTGTCAGGAGCAATGATAGCTCTGGAGGTTTGAACTGCAGGCAGCTTGGTAGACTCTTGGCCGGACAAGGCGTCAGCTTTGCAATTATCTTTACAAGGCCGGAAGGTTACAACAAAATCAAATTTGGCAAAAAACAGCATCCAGCGTAATTGCAGAGGAGTCAAAAGTCTGGCGGAACTCATGAATTGAAGATTGCGATGATCAGTATATACTGTGACAGTGTATTTGACACCCAACAAATAATGTCTCCATTCTTTAAAGGCGTCACAAATTGCCAGAAGCTCTTTTTCAGCAATGACATAGTTCTGTTCAGCTTCGTTCAACTTCCGAGACATGTAAGTCTGAGGATGAAGTTGACCAGTGTCTTTGTTTCGTTGCAACAAGACTGCTCCTATTGCCACATCTGAAGCATCAGCTTCCACTATGAAAGGTCGATCCGCATCAGGATGAGTCAAGACTGGGGTATTGGAGAAAGCTTCCTTCAAAGTTGAAAAGGCTTGGTCAGCTTCTGGGGTCAGCTTCTGGGGACCATACACATTTTTCTTTCTTTCTTAATAGCTTAGTGATTGGAACCACTGTCTGGGAGAAATGATTTATGAACCTCCAGTAAAAATGTGCAAACCCCAGGAAACATTGTACATCACGAACAGTCTTTGGGGTGGGCCAATCAGATACGGCTTTTACTTTCTTTTCTACCATCACCATACCTTGAGGGGTAAGGATAACCACTAAAAACTCAACTGTGGTAACATAAAACTCACACTTGGTTAGTTTGCAATATAAATGGTGCTTTCAAAGGGCTGCAAGAATTTTCTTGACATGTTGGACATGTTCATTTTCATTGACTGAGTAGATCAAAATGTCATCGATGTAGACTATGGCAAATATGTTGAGGTACTTTCGAAGAACGTCATTCAAGAAAAATTTAAAATGCTGCTGGAGCATTACACAGACCAAAAGGCATGACGGTGTATTCAAAAAGGCCATATCTTGTCTTGAACGCTGTTTTCCATTCGTCGCCCTCTCTCATTCTGACCAAATGATAAGCACCTCGAAGGTCAAGCTTCGTGTAGATTTTTACTTTCTTTACTTGTTCCAGTAAGACCGGAATTAGGGGCAAAGGATATTTATTCTTGATGGTGATTTTGTTCAATCCCCTATAGTCGATACAAGTTTGAAGTTCTCCATTCGCCTTCGGAACAAAAAACAAAGGAGAAGCTGCGGGAGACTTAGAGGGGCGAATGAAACCATTCTCCAAGAATTGATCTAGGTATCTTGTAAATGTTGATTTTCATCTTCTGACAGGGCATACACACGACAGTTGGGAAGTATCGCACCTGAGACTAGATCAATTTGACAGTCATAAGATCTACGAGGAGGTAGGGTCTCTGCTTCTTTCTCATCAAATACATCTTCGTAAGATGAATACTGTTTGAGCAGCTGAACTTCTTTCTCTGCGACAGTGGCTATGTAAGAGTTGCAAACTTTTGATACTTGAATCTTTTGGAGGCATTGTTCTTTACATAGCGCAGATGAGAACACGACCTTTCGCTCTGCCCAATTAATCTCTCGTTTGTGATGAGTTAACAATGGCAAGCCAAGGATAATCCCATACTGGGGAGCATGGATCACATCAAGGATGATTTTCTCTTTATGTTTCTTTCTTTGATTCTTATCTTCACAAATCACCGACAAGGGGACAGTCTGAAGAGTTACCGGACCTCCAAGGGTTTTCCATCGACTGCCTGGATGATTTCTGGGGTCTTCTTTTCAATACATGGGATCCCCCATGCACAAACCAATTGGGCGTCAACAAAGTTCCCGGTAGCCCCAGAATCAACTAGAGCCGTCTTGAGATAGTCTTTTTCTTAACCTGAACTCTTATTCCCAGTTTAAGATGTCTAGACTGTGAAGGGTCCACGGTGACCCCCCAGAGCAACCCTTCCCTGCATTTTGGGTGCTTTCGTTTTTCCGACTCAACTGGTGCATTGGCTGCAACCTTCTGAACTGGACCTCGCTTGCTCTTTGGTTTGATTGGACAATCTTTGGCAAAATGACCCTTCGGCCCACAATAGAGACATTGTCTATTCTTTCTGCATAGGTCTTTTTCATCTTTGGTCAAAGGTCTCCTGATGGTTCCAATTTCCATCGGTTCCGGTGTACTTTCTTTTGGAGTTCTTGAGTCTTTGTTATCGTGAACACGCCAGGAATATTTTTCAGTCTTTTTGCACGTTCCTTTTCATTCTGTTAAACGATGATCAAGCCTCAAGACAAGGTTTATTAATTCTTGACAGTTTGTAGGTTGCGGGTCGATTTGCACTAAGATATCTTTTAGCTCCTCTTTGAGTCCCTTGTAAAACAATGCCGCTTGTTTTTCTTCAGGCCAGGATGTCTCAGCGACCAGCCGATTGAAGTTGGCTAAATATGACACTAAGTCCTGATTCCCTTGGCGTAAGTCTAATAATTCAAGATCTGCTGACAGTGTTACAGTTCTACGATCAAAAACTCGCTCAAATTCACGAACAAAATGTCTCCAGTTGTACAACAAGGGACTATCTTTACGCACAAGAGGAATTGCCCAGGTAGCTGCATCTCCAGACAGATATGATAACAAGAGAGATAATTTGGACTGGGCATCGAGAAAGTATGTGGTCTGCAGGTGAAGTGTAGTTCCACTTGAACCAGGAAAGATTGCGCTTTCAAGGGGTCACCTGAGAAACGTTCTGGGGGAGCTAAAGTAATGGCTGAAGGAACATTGAGGGAAATGTTTGTCGGATTACCTCCAGAAGTCTGAGAAGAAGTACCTGGCCAAGACACACCTGTGGGACTTTGTTCCTTCTTCTCTACCTTATCCTGTAACTGACTCACTCTCTCAGCTAGGCTAGTTGCCAAATCTTTTGATGATACCACCTCTGCCTGGAGCTGAGTGATAGCCTTGACCAGCTCGTCCAGTGTGGCCGTGCTGAGAACATACACAAACCAGGAGGATAATAATTTGTGGGCTCACTATTCTGTCAGAGTCACAAGATCCTCGGGGTCTGTGCACGTTCCCTACACTTCCACCTCAAGACAGCTCCAATACTCTGATTAGATTTGTCACAGAGTCTAAGAGAGTCCAAGTGGGAAAAAGGGGATTAGGAAGCGAACAGCTGGGAAGGAGACCTGTAGGAAGCAAAAGGTTAAAACACACAACATCAAAATTACATCTCATGAAATCAATACTAGGCCATGACTCTAAGCATCGTCATTCTGAAAACATGAACGACCTAAGAATAGACTTACAATGACTAGGCTTCAAGATGACTGCATACTTGTGAGAGAATCAAGAGAGGTTAAATGAAACTTTCAAATTCAAGTATTTTCCTTTGCATGAGAATCAGGAAAACGATGTGAACAAGTTCTGAACCATCATATGAATCCTTTTTGAGAATACGTATTAGGAACACACAACATTACATCTAAAACTCTGGCCTTTTTTGTTCTCTCAAAATGTTGGAACATGAATTGCACACATTGCTGGTTTTCACATAGGTATTAAACATCATAGAAGGATTGTGCACCATGAATAGCCACCACTGAGATTCAGGAATAAATCACGCGACTTGTCAACTCGAGTACTACCAAGTAAATGCCTTAGAATGGTAGCGCACAATTAACAACATGAATTAAGCATGAGGAAAGAATTGCGCGTCTTGCCGATTCGAATGCCACCATGTAAATGCCAAGAAATGGTAGCATGCAATGAATACCAAGGGTTTAATCACTAGAAAACGAAAATGCATGTCTTGCCGATTCGAAGGCCACCATGTAACTGCCAAGAAATGGTAGCACACAATGAATATCACGGGTTAAGCACAAGAAAACGAATTGCGCGTCTTGCCAATTCGAAGGCCACCATGTAACTTTCAAGGAATGGTAGCGTACAATGAATATCAAGGGTTAAATCACAAGAAAAAACTAATCACGCGTCTTGCCGATTCAAAGGCCACCATGTAACTGTCAAGAAATGGTAGCGTACAATGAATATCAAGGGTTAAATCACAAGAAAACGAATCGCGCGTCTTGCCGATTCTAGTAACAGCATGCAAATGCCACAAAACGCCCAAGCACACATTCACACGCACAAGAGTAATTTGTTTATCATGCAATAATTAGGCCCAAGAATTCGAGCGTCCTCGATAACGGGGTCGGGGGCCCAGCCCAACCTCCGTCTTCCTGCCCTGATTAAGGATCACCAATGTAGTATGAAGGGCAGAGGCCTGGAAGATCAAAGTAGGCCACCGGAACAGGAGCTCAGGAAGTTGCTGCTGCTCTGCACAGGGACCTCTGGATAGTGAGCACATGGGCTGGCTCCCTTTTATAGAGTCTTGGCCCAGCCCACAACCACACCCAGGCATGCTGCAGGGAAAACTTCTAAAAGGCCCTGGAAAGGGACTACACCCTGACACACTCTGAAAGCCTGCAGCAATACATTGCAAATGAACAGTATTTATAAGCACCTTAAAAATAAGTCTTCAGGATTGAACTCTGCAATGCAAAAGGTTAAACAACAACATATCAGCACAATGCATAAATTACGTTATCTTGAGAGTGCTGGGTTTTTGCATTCTAGTCGCCCGTAGAGCGCGCACTTCCCTGGTGTTGACATGTATCCTGTTTGTGAAGATTCTCCAAGGGCTTGAACTAAGCTTACCTCCTGTTAAGAAGTCGCAGGGACATCAAAGACTTCACCTTCCAGTAACTGGTCTCCCTTGCTGAGATCCCTGACTTGCCAAGTGGTGCCACATCCAGTCCCTGGGTCCATGGAAGGAGAAGCTGTCAGAACCTGAGTGAAAATCCAAGCACCGGAGCTAAGCAGCAGAAAAATTGATGCAGCGCCTGCACCACAGCTGAAAAATCAACGCAGCGCCAGTGAAATCGATGCATCACCAGCTCAGCGCAGATTCACCATTGCTGTGTGTCTGGATTTTCCATACATCGTCCCTGGATGCCAAATCTTCCACATCATTGCACAGACGTGAGGCTTCTTGTATGCAAATTGATGCATCCCTTCCCTGCGAGGAAAGAATCAATGCATTTCATCACTTTAGAGTAAGGAATCAATGCATCACTTGCTTTTCTGATGTACGCTCGTCCCTGCAGCTTTCTTTTTGACACATACCAGGTACTTTGTGCTAAAACAACGCATCCATTGACTCTTATGAATTAAGACTCTTTTTTTACTTTAAAATGTGATATCTTTACTTGTGTATGTTGGATTTTTTTGTTTTGGTCTTGTTTGATTTACATAAATATTGGCTATTTTTCTAAAGTAGTGTGGAGTCCTAATTTGGTGTTTTCACTGTGTTACTGTATGCGTTTGTGCAAATACTTTACACATTGCCTCTGAGATAAGCCTGACCTCTTGTGCCAAGCTACCAAGGGGATGAGCTGGGGTTATCTGAGCTGTACATCTCCCCTACCCAGACTGGACAGTCAAAAGAATGCACATAAACATTATGGTTTTACATTTTTTAAAAGAGTCAGACAGTACATTTAAAATGAAAAACCAAGAGGGGTGGCCCAGCCCAGCCTCATCTAGGCTCTGACAGATGCAGACAGGCGTGCTGTTGGCCGGTCTTCCCGAGGACATGCGCCCAGGTGGGTCTTGCGTACCTGCCTTGCCACAAGGAATTCAAGGCAGTTATGAGTGCTGAATTCAACTGTTGGCGGCCCCTCCTCCATGCCACCAAGAGAAGCAGCAAGGGAAGCTGGGGGAGGAAGTCCCACCCCAGCCAAGTCTATTTTAAGGTCCTGTGCTGCAAGAAATGCAAGGCACTTATAAGCACTGGATTTGGTGTGTGGGCAGCCCCTTCTCCACGCCAGTAAGGAAAGTAGAAAGGGAAGCTGGGGTCCAAAGTCCCACCCCAGTCAAGTCACTTTAAAGTTGTAATGTTGTACCTCTGGGTCCGCTCCTCACCATGGCATAAATGTCTACTTAAGTATAATCTATTTTAAAGGTGTTTTTGACTCATTGGGATAGAGTGATGTGCCAAATTTCACATACTACTTTGGGGAGAGGGCAACCTATATGAATTGAACTTGCCAAGTAGTAGACTCTAACATTTTAGCTTTGTCTCCTTGTGTTAAGGTTTAAAGCAGTGTGGGACATAGAAGGTGGAGATCATTCTGTCTGATCAGGTCAACATTTTTAAGCTATTACATAAGCTTTAACTAGAGTCTCTGGCTTTCATCAGAACCAACGCCCATCTTAACAACCCACTGTCAAATAAGGCGCAAGCACTATTTTATGTTACACTAAAAATGTTGTAATGGTGTCACTCCAGTTCAAATCCTCAATAGGAACATAGACAGCATTGAGACCAGATAGCTATTGTTTCTGACCAGCTATTTAATCCAGCTACTGACATTTCAGGGTAGTTCTGCAATTTTGAGATTGAATATAGGGTACTAAGTCTGAATAATAACTCCAAGGTAGTGCCTCTAATTAGTCATCTTCCTTTGATATAACTGAGTTAATTAGAGTGGTGCTTAAGAATGACAA
The DNA here is from genome assembly GCF_031143425.1 of Pleurodeles waltl. NCBI lineage: Eukaryota > Metazoa > Chordata > Amphibia > Caudata > Salamandridae > Pleurodeles > Pleurodeles waltl. Next base: position 1,187,002,948 of record NC_090440.1, on the reverse strand, counting down.
TCTAGCATATAAGTGTGAAGGGAAGGGTTGGGAAGAGATATAATTGTCACAGAAGGATTACCCTGCAGTTAGAGTCACCCACAGGACTGGAGGGGCTCGCAAGGAAACTGATTCTTAGGGTACCCCCAGTGAAAATCTTACCTACTGCCTGACAGAGTATTATTTACCTGCATTTTGTGGATCAAACAACAGATAAAAGGCTCAAGTCTTGAAAACAAGGGCAACTTTAACTTCTTTCTGATGTGTACTAACTCTTGGTCATATCCTTCCCTCGCTCACAAACCCCACGTTAATGGCAACAGTAAAGGGAACAGCTTTATATTTTTTCCAGTCTCTTTCTTTTACTTCCTGGTGTTATAGAGGGTTTCTTAGAATGGGCCTTTCCTGAATGGGGAAAAGTGAATAATCTTGAGAACTTTTAGGAACATAATACACACCAGACTTAAACAGGAGGAAATTAACAGTGTCTTTATTTATTCATTTTTTGTTGGTTACTATAACTTGCCTGACGCCCTCTTCTGTTCCATTGAAGGGTGCCTCCAGCAGGAAGACCACCTTTCGCCCTTAAAAGAAAAAAGAGGCAAGAGCCAATAGTGAAGTTGAGAGATATATTTTGTAGTACTGTGCCATTACTCCTATGTAGCATGTAAAAACATTAATTCAATGAACAAGACAACTAAGACATTTTCCCACTTTGTTTCATTTTTGATACCCACACTCATCGTATGACGAAAGCTCTGACAAGATGATTTTGGGCTTGAGCAGTAAAATACTAAAAGAGATTATGAGAGAACAAGAAGATATTTGGGATTCCATTTGAGAACTGGATCCATGAAAATCTGCAGGATTGAAATGGGAGGGTGAGAGGGATGGAGCCCATTAAACAACCATGTTTGAAGGGATGCAGTAAAACTAGCTGTGTTTGTTGACTTATGGTTATCAACCCCGGTAAACATGTATTTGGAGCAGCACAGTACCAAGTCTAAAAGAATTGGGATTATAAGTTTATTGAGACATATGTGCATAAAACAAAAAATAATAAGATCATTAAAACATATGGCAATCCCATAAACCATCATATTTATATAATATCATTAAAACAACTTGGTATCTAATAAACATTAAATAATGTGCAATACTGACAGAAATATAACAAAAATACACATTCGCGAAAAAGGTGATTGCCTCAGACCTTGACCAACTCTAATATTTTAAATATACAGGTTTTAAAAAGTTTGAGGGGAAGTAGACAGCAAGGACAGTCGATAAGAACATGGCAAATAAAACACTTCATTTTCAAAAAACATTTGCATATTTCCTTATTTTCCCTTATTCCACTGTACCATTCAGATGGAGAAAAGATTGTATTACAGCCAAGCTGCATTTTAAGTGGAGCCAAGAGCATTTTGGGAATTGGAAGCTCTATCAGGTAAGGAAAAACATCTGCCTGACCAGGAGTCGTAACTGTCAACATTATAGAAGATATTCCATATCCAATGCTTATGAGGCAATAGAGGAGGATTCTCTCAAAGTGAATTTATCAGGGATTGGAAACAAAGTACCTTTTGTACCAAGAATACTTTACATAGTCTTTATCTTGTTGACTCTTTTAATAAGACCCATGGCCCATTTCCTTTCGATCATGGGAGACTCTTCCCAGCATAATTGTAACATACTTTTAACTATATGGGGACCTATAAAGAGAATACTCCATATATTATGGTTACATTTCTTATAACAATCCCTAGCAATGTAGACAGGACTTTCAAGGGCCAAGCAGCGGCCCAGCCCCTCCTTCCATACTTACTAAATGAAGGAACCAGAGATCCCTTCCAGGCTATCACTATGTCAAGTTTGGCAACTGCAAGCCCCAAACACAAGAGCACTCAACAACATCTACTGCTATCTCTCCCAGGGCATTCACAGTGGATTGGCGGCCCAACAGAGATCAATTCAGGCTCTGGCCTCCTCTCTGATGGCAGCTATTGTCCTTGTTTCTACCATCCCCCCTCCAACTACCACTTCCCAGTCCCCTTCTCCTCCCCCCAACCCATTGCAGGCTGAAATACAGACGAGCAGGACCCAAGACAACACCTAAGAGCGGCACAGGCAAACACAGGCACCACACTTCATCCCGCAAGAACTCACGCAAACACCATACAGTTGCAGACATGACAACATCCACTGCCTCCACTGTCTCCCCCTCCTTCTCCTCCACCACCCCCCTCCCAGTCACAACCACACTCACACCTGCATGCACTACATTAACATCCACTACCAGCATCACCACAGCAAGCAGAACACACACCTCACTGGCAGACACCTCCACAACAGCCATGCACGCGTCCCCGCTGTCCTCTCCCAACCTGCCTGTCCCCCATCCTAAAGGACACAAACGCAAGCACTCACACACCCAACAGCCATCCACCTCACATCAGCATACAGCCCATGTACCTTCACCCAAGTCCAGCAGACATACACCTCCTACAACCATTCCCTCAACCTCCACTCCCATTACTCCTCCCTCCTTCCTCCCCAACGTCCCTAAAAAGCTTTTCCTTTCCCAAATTGACCTCTTTCCAATGCCTCCCCCGTCCTGCCCATATGAGCAGGGTACCAAGGATAGAGCCCAGCACCTCAGCCAAACAGTCCACGGGGACAGTGGGTGCACCAACTACTTGTGGTGGTAAGGATACCACACCTCCATCAAAGAAGGGGAAGGAGCCAGCACCACCAGGCAAGAAGGGGAAGGAGCCTGCACAACCAGGAAAGAAGGGGAAGGAGCCTGCACCACCAGGAACAAAGGGGAAGGAGCCTGCACCACCAGGCAGGAAGGGGAAGAGCCCATCCATCCCTGCCAGAAGGGTAAAGGATCCACACCCCATGTGCTGGAGGAGACAAAGCCCTCTTCTCAGGTAGAGCCTGTCAGGGTGACACCTACACCACCACAGCTGTCACGATGCCCCCACCACCAGCTGATGAATTGCAGCCATCAGAAAGTGCAGAGGCTGTCCAGGAGGCTCCTCCATCCACCACCACTCTGCAGCCATCACACAGCGCAGAAGCTGCCCAGGAGGCTCCTCCATCCACCACCACACTGCAGCCATCTGACTGTGCAGAGGCTGCCCAGGAGGCTCCTCCATCCACCACCACACTGCAGCTGTCAGAAAGTGCAGAGGCGGCCCAGGAGGCTCCTCCATCCACCACCACACTGCAGTCGTCACTGCCAGTAGACGCAGTGTAGGCCACACTCCAGTGGCTGCTGTGCAAGTTTCCCCCTCCAGAACCAGTGGGGTAGTCACCCACCTGAGAGACTGTGGCCTTGTACTCCCAGGACAGAGCAATGGGCATGCAGCCTCTTCCAGAACCAGTGGGGTAGTCAGCCACCTGAGAGACGGTGGCCTTGCACTCCCCAGGACAGAGCAATTGGCATGGAGCACCCTCCAAAGCGAGTGAGGTAGTCACCCACCTGAGAGACTGTGGCTTTGGACTCCCCAGGACAGAGCAATGGGCATGGAGCCCCCTCCAGAACCAGATGGCTTGTTCCTGCATCTGGCTGAGGTGCCCCCCCCCCACTGAGGTGCCTGCCTATTTGCAAACTGATGCCCCTGCAGTGTACTATCCGGATGTGGTCAGGATTCGAGTTGGGCCTTAGACTGTGACCTGTAGCCATGTGGGCCCTTTGAACATTGGACTGGGAAGTGTCCCTTTGTGTACATGTGTACATATCTGTTTCATTGACAAATCTGAATATAAATTTTGATTTTGATCTGATTACAATCACGTTAGTCCATTCCTGTTGTCATTGCATTATTCTGCAGTTTTTCAGGGACAAATTGTTTTTTGTGTGCAGCTGGTTGTGTGTATGGTGTGTTGAAGCAGATATGCTAATGAAGAAAATTATTAATGATTTATATGTTATTACTAATGAGAAAATGTGTAGAGAAATTAATTGTAGAAAAATAATGTGCACGTTTGAATTTGTGCCCTCGGGGAATGATCACCCTGTGTACTAAAATGACTGAAATTGTATGAAATAATGAAAATATATGAGAAAAATGTAATAATATGTCATAATGAGATGTATAACCTATGTTTTACATTAATTTGTAGTATTAAGTTAGCTGGGCTAAAGGCCTAGTTCCACTGGGCCTCGCACATTCGAAGCAGGAAAAACTGAACGCTTTGCAAAGGACTGGAAACTGCTGTATACAACCTTGACCCGCTCGAAGTTACTTAGCTAGAATTTTCTGCAATGTACCGGCGAACAGGAGATGATGAAGACAATTTGCTACAATTATGTGTAGAGCAGGCTAAATGTACTTTCCCAGGACTTGAAGAACAGAGTCACTGACTGAAGAACCATATGCAACAATTTGATACCTGATGAGCCGGATGATGAGGGCATCGCATGAAGAACCAATCCACATCTTGTGAACAAGTTCATATGAAAATCAGTAGATTTGGTAAACACAAACTATAGGTTAGAGTCATATCTGCTGACTGATTGACCAATTAGCAATTAGGGGGATGGACTGGGAGACCCTAATAAAAAGTCATGACAAGGGGCAAGAAATCAGAGTTGCAGGGAGAGAATTGATGATGTCAGGAGACGCTGTCCGAGGTGCTGGTATTGGGCTCATAATCCATGAGCCTGATCTGTAGCTGACTATCTGATGACCTGAAGACGAAGACTGACTTGTTGCTGATCCATCCTGGATAGGTAGCTATGAAAATGTGACTGACGATTGTATGCCTTTTCTTCTAGGTACCAACTGCGCTGATTATAGATATCCTCATTTAGGTAGATTTTTCCAAATTAATGTTTTCTCCAAATTGGTTTTGCATGAAGACCCACATGCTAATGCTAATCTTGGTTATGTGGGCTGTTGAGGGTAACGTTGAAAGTGACAACTGGCTGACGAACTTAATTGCTGAACTTCACTATTAATGCTAATATTAGTAGCTTATGGAATTACCTTTTCGCATACGTCTTCTTAAGTGATGATGTTTTATTAATGAATTAATAAACTGAATAAAGTGTGAACTAACAGATGATTTAGAATTGTAAGCAATAGGGAAATAGAAATTGTTAACTAGTTATATTGGTGATTATTAGTTATGGTCGTAGTTTAAGTTAGGGTTAGTTGTGTGTATTTTTACGAGGTTTGAATTTTGTTTTCTGAAATGGCAATGTTAGCAAAGATGATTTCCCCTTGAGCCCAGAAGTGACTTCCCCAGATCCTGGATCCTGCTAGTAAAGTTGGGTATGTTCTCGCCGTGTTTTGGGATAGTGTGAAAGTGGTAGGTTGTGCTTGCACAGGCTTAAGCAAATCACAGGTGATTTGTGATGTACGTGAGGTAAAGTAGGGAGTCTGCGTATTCCAGTTGAGGTTAGTAGGAGTGTGCGTAATCCGTAGTATGAGAGTAGGGAAGTCATCGAACTTCACATGTGAATGGCGCAGTGTGCTAAAAAACTACCCACGTAGTTGCTGGTGATGTACAGACCCTGCTTGGTCTAAGACTCCGGAGTATACCGACAAGTGTAGGAGACACTTGGTTACGTGTTGTAATCTGTCTGGTTTAGTAGGTTGATCGGACGTGGTCAACAAGTCAGTGTGTGAGATATATGAGTAAAAGACATTTTTCGACTGTGATTTGGTGAGTTCTATGTGCACCAGGACAGACCCATTGATCAGTTGAGAGTAAAATTTGCGGGTCAAATTTTGCTTGCGAATGTGGGAGACTGAGAAAGAGGAATAACTACATGAGCGAAAAGTGCCATTAGTGAAAATTCGTAAGGTGTCTGAAGCGATTGTGTCCCTTCCTGTAGTAAACCAGCAGGTTTGTTTTAGTTATTGGTATTTGGTCAAAGTGCTTGCAATAATTTGCATTAGTGGTGTGAGTTGAAGTAGGAGGACGAGCCGCAAAACTTTGTCAGCTGCTGTGTGTGACATCAGAGTGTGCTGCGCTAGGATAGGTTGGTTAGTGAGAAGAGTCACAAGCGGATTGGCAGCTGTCCGTAAGAGGCAATTGGTTGAGTAAGCGGGTGAAGGGAAACTTGGGAATAAAAGTCATTTCACTATTGAATTGAAGTAAACAAAACAGAAAAAATGACGTTTTTCAAGGCATTTAGAAGTGCGATGAAGGGTGATACTTACATTAAGGCATCAGTGGGGGAGCCGACCCCACCAGAAAATTCTACGGCTTATATTGTGATGGAGGAGCGAGGTGTAGCACCGTGTCTTTGGTTGAAACAGTGGTGTAAGCTAACAAAGAAACGAGGGTCCTTAGCATGGAACATTTAATTTGAGAATTTTAGATGACTTGCGAATGGCATTATATGAGATGAAACTGTTACCAAGACCAGCTCAGTTTGAGGCTTCAGCAGTTTGGGAACTGGTGGCTAGACAGAAACAAGAGATGAAGTTCAAAAGGAGAATAAAGTGAGTGGAGAAATCCTTAGCTGAAGCTAGGTGGGATTGGGAACAGAAAAGATGGCCAGCAGAGACGCTACAGGGTGTCAAATTGTTTCCTGCCATTAGGAAGATGAGGCAGAGAAGGAAGACAGTGCTAAAGAAGAGGAGAGTGCAGGGAGTAAGAAAAAGAGGGAGTCCTATGTAGACTATGAAGATTCTGATGTTGAGGATCTCAATTCGCAGTTGTTGAGGGATCGACTTACACCCTTTGCGACATATTCAGGGGTTCCAAGTACTAGTGCCGCAACAGCTGCTCTAGCAGAAGTACCGGGAACTGAGGGAGCAGGACAGACAGACAGTGGACAGATACCAAGGGTAGTGCAGAGTGCTCCTAATGCGGGGACTACTGCCGTGGCCCAGGCGAAAATACATCCACCTTCAGTTCAGAGGATTTCTCCAGATGTGTCAGTTCTCGAGACAGTTTCGAACATAATGGTGCCAACGGAGCAAGTGCTTCCAAGGCCAATGCTAGTTCAGACAGAACCGACTCCAATGTTACTGCCTTCGACACAGTCACAGGGTTTGCCGAAGTTTACACCAATGACAGGAACACAGTCAGATATTACACGAGTCATGAACCAGGCAATGAGGGTAACATTCCTCAAGGTGCGGGTGTCAGAGCAGCTCCAGATACACTATCACTACCAATTACTGTAGGACCAGCGTACCCTTATTTGCACAAAATAAATCAAGTACAGGAGAGCAGAATGAGAAATCACAGAGTCTTGTGAGAAGGGGAGCGAGTGATCATGTGCAGGTGATGTCATCCACAGGTCAGACTCTCAATAGATCTAGACCTTTAAGGGATCTGAGCCCACTTGTAGCACTTCCAGATGCAGTGAATAGCCCAAATGAGAGTCAAAGTTTGAAACTTTTGACTCCGCAAGCTTCAGGTGCAGTGATGCAACAGGTATCAGTGCCAAATGCGAGTAACATCTCATTACAGGGATTGTCAGCACAGCAATTGAGTAAATGGTTAGACAGTCTAAACACTCCTCAAAATACATCCAAAGGCAAAGAGCAGATAAATCGTGTAAGGCTGAATATAGAAGCTACCAAATTAGTTGAGGAAACAATGGGTGTGAACAGATTGGAGTCCTACACTGAGGAAGAGTTGAGATATTTGTGTGCAAAAATTACTAGAGAAGTGAGCAAAATACATCAAAAATTGGCAGAGCAGGCAGAGAAACATGACATCGAGATTGAGAAAACAAAACATTTGAAACGCAGTTACAGATTAAATTTCGAGGCAAAGGATTTTGAACACATGAGATCAGTGGGAATGAAGGCTCATTTGAGGGAATTGCTGCAGAGTGCTCAGATTTGGGGAACGTTAGAAAAGTGGGAAGGTAGATGGACGAAGAAAAAAGACAAACGAAAACGGGATACACAAGAGGGGTCTGAAGATGTTCAAAAAGAAGGGGAATCAGTAAAAATGCTTCCGATGAGGGAGATTCCAGGGGGGAAGTTCGTTCATGTGTCATGGCACAGGAGTGATATATTGTCATTCACAAATGATTACCCAAAATTGAGAGAGAAGCCGGATGAGTGGTATCAGCAGACACATAGATTTGTAAAACTTTCCAAATGTTTGTGGGAGGACTTAAACAGTGTAAAAGAGCAATGGATTGGCCAACGAGTGAGCCGGAAAGGGACAAGTCAACGGGTGCACCATCACCTGAGGTAATGAAAAATTATTATAAGGTGATCGAGTTCCTGAGGACAAGAATTTCTCCCAAAAACATTGATTGGCAGTGAATTGATAGAACAGTTCAGGAGTCTAAAGAGTCAATACATACCCACTATGAAAGATTGTTAAAAGCATTTAAGGAGTACAGTGGCAAGGAAGCAATTGAGCTGAAAGACATGTTGCATTTTGTGTTCAGATTAGTCGAAGGTTTGAGACCAGAAGTAGGGCAGACGATTAAGAGTCATTTGATTTGCTGACAGGCAAAGTCGATTGATGAGGTATTGCAGTATGCAGAATACTGTAGTGACGAGACTGAAATGAAAAACAGAAAAAGTTGAAGGAGAAAGCAATGGTGATGCAAATAAAGGCAGCCCAAACAGGAGTGCAGGGAGCTATAGTACCGCCTATGCCACTGCAGCAGAGAGCTGTTAATTTTCAGCCTCAAATGAGAGCTAGAGGACGTGGAGTTGACATGATGCGTAGTCTGGAGCTAGGGACTGTAGTGGTTCAGAATGACATGCAGGGGACGAAAAAGAGGTTTCCATGTCATTTGTGCGGAAACGTGGGACACTGGAAACAGGAGTGTCCGTTGATGGAACAGGATGGTGTCGTTCAGCAAGGTGGTGATGTCAGTACATTCCAAACTCTGAAAGTTCCAAGAATGAAAGGATTTATTCCTAATATTCAAAATCGAGGACAGAATTTTCTACTGGTGCAGCAAATGCAGGTGCCACATGCACAATTAACACAATAACAACCAATGCAGCAGCAGATTCCCATGGTACCTAGACAGCAAATGCAGATACCTCAAGCCCCGATGGAGCAGCAACAGGTGATGCTTACTCAGCAGTTCACAGGTCAGAGACAAGACAGTAGTAATAACACAGCTCACCAATTTGCATTTTACAGTGAGGCTGAAATAAACAAAGACTGGATGAGTGATAGTTCGGATGAAGGAGCATGTATGCTTGCAGCATCCTTAGAAGTAGGTCAGAGAGGACCTTTTGTGAAGGGAAAAGTGATGGGTTACAAGGTCTCATTCTTAGTGGATACAGGAGCTACGCTCTCTACAGTAAGAAGTATAGAAGTCCTGAATTTACCTCTTTCAGGCAGGACAGTTCAAGTTTTAGGGGTGGAAAATAGACAGTTGACAACCCCCATTACATAACTAGTGCAGGTTGAAATCGGAAATTACCTAGAGCTACATAGAGTTGTGGTGTGTGATTCGAGTCCAGTGTCCCTACTTGGGAGAGACTTACTGTGTAAAACTAAATGTTCCATTAATTGCTCGGACACTGGAATAGAAGTTCAAACAAATGTTGATGACAAGGAAGAACAGGTGACTGAAATGATGGTTAACAACGATAATGATGAATACCCATTTATTGAGATTTTCCCAATGTTTACTGTGAAGGAATTGCATGCAGATTTACAAGGAACAGTGAGAGAAGAAGTTTGGTATTTGACAGAAAAAGAAGTAAGTTTAATTAAGGGAGTGGAGCCAATTAAAATTACTTTGAAGCCCAGTGCAGTATTTCCAGAACTTCCACAGTATAACATGCCGCAAGATGTTCTAATGAAAGTGGCACAAATAACTGGAGATTTTTCTAAAACAATGAGTTTTGAAGGAAGTGTTGAGCAGCCCGTGTAATTCACCAATAATGGGCTTAAAGAAGCCATGTGGGAAAGTGCGTGATGTGCAGGACTTGCGAAAAGTGAATGATTTGGTGGTTAAATGTTGTCCAGTGGTGCCAAATCCAGCAGTGATACTGTTTCAGATTCCTTGAGATGCAGAGTGGTTAACAGCGGTAGATTTGTCACAAGCTTTCTTTTCTGTGCCTCCTCATGAGGACAGTCCGTTTCTTTTTAGTTTCAAATTCTTGGACAGAGTATACAGCTGGTGCAGGCATCCACAAGGGTATACAGAGTCACCATCACTGTTTAATCAGATCTTGAAAAAGAACCGGGAGTCGTTAGAGTTGCCATACCAATCAACTCTAGTACAGTACATTGATGATTTGTTCGATCGCATCCAGAACAAGGGACGAGTGTAAACATGACTCGATTGCCCTGTTGAATCGTTTGGGAGAATTTAGACATAAAGTCTCACTCATAAAATTGCAGTATTGCCACAAAACAGTAAAATACCTGGGACATCAGATTGAGAAGGGATTGAGGAGAATCTCCTGCGAAAGAATTACCATGATACTGCAGAGAAGTCCCCCGACTTCACAGAGAGATGTCAGGATGTTTCTGCGAATGGTGGGGTACTGCAGACAGTGGATTCCAAATGTTGCTGAGATTGCTAAACCCTTGCAGCAGTTGACACATAAGGAAGTTACAGATCCCATTCCCCTAGATGAAAATCAGATGAAAGCTTTCACTGAATTGAGAGAGAGTTTGTGAAAAGCTCCAGCATTGGGAATGCCTGATTACACAAAGTCTTTAACTTTGTTTTGTCATGAACGTGATGCTTGTTCTTTGTCTGTTTTGACACAGGTCCATGGAGGTGCTTATCGCCCTGTAGCTTATTTTCAGCTACCTTGGACCTGGTCGCAGCAGCTTTACCAGGTTTCCTGCGCGCAGTAGCCGCAGTTGGTCAAAGTCTTTCCCAATTTGAGGGGGTAGTCATGGGATACCCTTTGACGGTAATGGTACCACACTCTATTGAGGTTTTGCTGACAAGAATGAAAACACAATATCTGACGGGTGCAAGACTGACAAGGTATGAGACGAGCATATTGGGTGCTCCAAATGTAACATTAAAGAGGTGTACAGTGCAGAATCCAGCGACGTTGCATCCAAGTGATACTGTTGAAATTGAAAAAGAAGACATTGAGCATGATTGCCTTGAGGTAACTGAACTGTGTACAAAACCTAGACCTGATATTAGAGACACACATTTAGAGGAAAATGAACAAATTGTCTTTGTTGATGGTTTGTGGCTCAGAGATGGAACAGGCACATTGAGAGCAGGATATGCAGTATGCACAATTACAGGCACATTAGAAGCTTCATGGCTTCCAGGTGTTTACTCTCCACAGGTGGCAGAATTAGTAGCTCTTACTAGAGCATACTATGTTTCTGCAAGATTAAGAGTCACAATCTATACTGACAGTCAATATGGATTTGGAATTGTTCATGATTTTGGCCAGTTGTGGCCGCAGCAAGGTTTTATGACCTCTACTGAAACACCAGTGAGAAATGGCAACCGAATAAAGGAGTTGTTGTATGCATTACAGTTACCTGAAGAAATTGCTGTGGTAAAATGCAGTGCACATCAAAAGACGCAGGATTACATTTAATTGGGAAATGGATATGCAGATCAAGTCACAAGGTTTGGTACATTGAACTGTATATCGTTTGAAGACAAATGGGAACTAATGCCTGAAGAAGAGAATAATTGCACAGGTTTTGCCCTAAAGGTGATTGATACTTTAGAAGAATTGAAAACATTGCAGGAAAATGCAGACAAGGAAGAAAAGAGGCTTTGGATTAAGTTAAAATGTATACAAAGATCTGATGAGATTTGGGTTTCTGAGGAGGGTCAGATGGTGTTGCCAAATAGTCTGTTGACTCAGATGGCCAGGTATTATCTTGGCCAAGCACATATTGGAAGGGATGCCATGGTAAGACTGCTCAAAGTTGATTCTTTCAATCCGAAATTCAGACAAGCAGCAGAGTCAGTGTGTCATCGATGTGTAATCTGTCAGCAACTAAATGTGGGGAAGGGGACAGTGGTGAATTTGAGCCACATTGGAAGAGCAGGAGGACCATTCAGCAGAATGCAGTTGGATTTCATTGAGATGCCTGAATGTGGTAGATTGAAGTACGCGTTGGTGATTGTGTACATCTTTAGTCATTGGATTGAAGCATACCCTACACAAAGAAATGACAGTCTCACAGTAGCAAAGCTGTTGCTTAGAGAGTTAATACCACAGTTCGGATTTCCGATCTCTTTAGAATCAGATAGGGAAACTGACTTCAATAATGAAGTGATCAAACTCTTATGTGCAGCATTAAACATTGAGCAGAAGTTGCATTGCAGCTATCGCCCTGAAGCATCAGGACTAGTGGAACAAATGAATGGTACACTGAAATCAAGAATTGCCAAGATGTGTACTGCAACTAATCTAAAATGACCAGATGCCTTACATTTGGTATTGATGTCAATGCAAAATATACCTGACAGGAAGACAGGGGTGTCGCCCCATGAGATCCTCATGGGCAGAGCAATGCGATTGCTAGCAATTCCAACCAATGCACTTGCAAATATTACAGATGATATGGTGTTGGATTACTGCAAAGGTCTGGCTGAATTGTTTAGCTCTTTCTCTCAGCAGGTGCAGGCTGTTACCCTGCCACCCATCCATGACCCAGGTCACAATCTGAAAGCTAGAGATTGGGTTGTTATCAAAAAACATGTTTGAAAGACCCGTTTGGAACCGTGTTGGAAAGGTCCATACCAGGTGTTGCTAACAACTACGACAGCTGTGAAGTGTGCAGGACTGCCAAACTGGATACATGCAAACCATACAAAGAGAGTGGTGAGTCCGCAAGAGCATGAAGAGGTGTTGTTGAGAGCACCAACAACAGTGAAATAAGTAACTGTAAATGAGCCAGAACAAGAGCAAGCTGAACCTGAAGTCAATCCTGAGCTTGTGGAAGATGGGTCAATCACCCCTGTAAGAGACAATAGTGGAGAATTACAGGAGAGTGAGCAAGAGTCTAACACAACAGATACAGCAGGAGAACCGAGCACAGAAGGAGTTCTCCCAGAAGCTGATGGTGCTGAAAAGCAAGCAGAGCAAGTGCCAGATAATGAGAGGTAAAGAGTTGAGACGGATCAAAGTCAAAGTGGTCCGACTCCTCCTGAACCCATTGCAGGTCCATCAAGAGAAAACACCATAGAGAGAGAAAAGGAAAAGAGTCCAATCCTGAGGAGAATATTAACAGAAGGAACGAGAAAAGGAGATAATTGGCCTGAGTCGCGAATTGGGAAGAAGAAGGAATTAGTCATAAATGAAACAGTAGAGGAAGAAGTGGATACTACAAGAAAAGACGAGCGGAGTGAAGGGGAATTAAGGGGAGAACGAAGGTTGAAAAGAAAGAGAGTGACAAGTCGAAGATACGCAGGTCCTGAGTGGGCATATGCAGCAACAAGTGAATGGCAAAACAAGTTTATGTCTTTTTATTTTGATAGAGAAGTTCCAAATCAGTACTTTGATGCAACCTGAAGGTGATCAATAAATTAAGTTGTTGAGATGATCTAGATAAATCTGAAAAGAGATTGTGAGATAAAGCTGGAAAAGAGACATTAATAACCTGATGTGATGATTGAAAACCCGGATGTGACAATCTGCTAACCGATTTTGACAAAGGAGAAAAGGGTTCCTGTGTGTGAAACTGAATAGTGAGAAATAAATATTTGTCTTCATTTATTTTTTATTTTTTATGTTGCACTTTGTCTGAGAGTTATTTCCACTTCCTGACTCTTTACAGATCATGGCTGAATTGAATAACCATGTTAACAATATTAGATATTGTAGGTATCTGAGTGTTGGATTGGCAATTATGTGTGGAATAATGTTTATAATAATGATTGTGGGAATGTCTGTTCATGAAATGAAGGAGGCTACTATTGCTTCTGTTCCTGAGACTACTACACTAACAGCTCTAGAAAGGTTTAAGTTAGATAAAAAATACTTGCATGACTATATTAATGCTTACGGAGAGCTTTCTTCTAATGTGTTCTATCGATTGTTAAGTGAGTATGTGGAGACGATCGATACAAGGAATTTTCTTTTGTGTAGGCAAATTCCTTCCTCTGTGGAAAAAGGGATTACGTACCATAGCTTGCCTTTAACCTATGGCATCAGTTGTAGTTTGCTACTAACCAGATTCTATAACCAAGAGTATATTCAGTATTTTTATTCTAATTATGATGTTGTGTTTTCTTTTGTTCCTATTGTTAGATGTTTGAGTAAAGTAGCTAAAGAGCATGATATAGTATTAGTTAGAAGATTCTTTGAGCCAACACTAAATTTGGCACTGCCTATGCTCATAAAAATAATTTAACCTGCTTACTAACCCCATTAGAAAAGAGCTTTATAGGGCATACTGATGACAGGAGGAAGGCATTGAAGGAGAAGTTAGAGAAGGGACTGGAGAAAAGGATTTATAAGAATGATTATGCTTACACTGCTTTTGAAACGCAAGGGAGATTAGCTTTAGACGCATTACATGTAGGAAAGCTTTGTATATATAGGCCGAAATCACGCACTGACGCTTTATTTGTGGGAATGAATGAATGTAGGCTTGTGTTTTTGTTTCAGATTAAATGGACTTTTACGCTGAATGGTCAGGACCCTGCACTTCCTGGAATCTATTATATTTGTGGACTTAATGCTTATTACCATCTTCCCAGAGGATGATACAGTACATGCTATTTGGGGATAGTTTTCCCTAACATTTATCAGATAGATGATTTAGAGATGTTTCCGAAAGTGACTGAATTACATCATGGGCGACAGAGGAGGGAAACCTCTTCTGCAATTGTGGGAGATATGTTTGGGGCAATAATTCCTTCTGTAGGAGTTATTTTAAATACAATCAAGATACGAAAGTTGTCTACTGTTGTGGATAACATGCTGACAAATTTCACAGTGGCAATACTCCTGTTAGATACTGAATTAGCTGCAGATAGAACTATGAAGCTTTAAAATAGGCTTCAAAATAGGCTTGCTTTAGACATACTTTTAGAGAAAGACGGAGGAGTCTGTAAAATGATTAATGCTTGGTATTGTTGCTCGTATATACCCACTAGTGATAAGGAAATAAGAGATTTACTTACTAATTTAACTAATTCAAGCAAGGATTTGAAGGAATTGAAGGAACCAGGGGTTTGGAAAACGGTTGGAAATGGATTTGCTTCAGTGGATAGTTGGTTTAGTCAAATTTGGAATGGGGTATTATGGAAAATTGTACAGGGATTATTAATTGTGATTATTTCTATATTAAGACTATGGGGTACATGTAAATTATGGCAAAGGATAAAATTAAGCAAATCTAAAAATGATCAGAGGAGAGAAGAACAACCCAGGAGAAGAATTTATAGAGGAAACTCAAGAGGAAAGCAAAATACATCCGAAACGGAATTGTAGAATGAGGATAAGGGAAGGTGTGATTACATATTTAGTCATCAGAGGAGGGACTGTTGAAGCAGATATGCTAATTAAGAAAATTATTAATGGTTTATATGTTATTACTAATGAGAAAATGTGTAGAGAAATTAATTGTAGAAAATTAATGTGCACGTTTGAATTTGTGCCCTCGGGGAGTGATCACCATGTGTACTAAAATGACTGAAATTGTATGAAATAATCAAAATATATGAGAAAAATGTAATAATTTTTCATAATGAGATGTATAACCTATGTTTTACATTAATTTGTAGTATTAAGTTAGCTGGACTAAAGGCCTAGTTCCACTGGGCATCGCACACTTGAAGCATGAAAAACTGAACGCTTTGCAAAGGAGTGGAAACCACTGTATACAACCTTGACCCGCTCGAAGTTCAAGTTAATTAGCTAGAATTTTCTGCAATGTACTGGCGGACAGGAGATGATGAAGACAATTTGCTACAATTATGTGTGGAGCAGGCTAAATGTACCTTCCCAGGAATTGAACAATAGAGGCACTGACTGAAGAACCTTATGCAACAATTTCAATACCTGATGAGCTGGATGATGAGGGCATCGCATGAAGAACCAATCCACACCTTGTGAACAAGTTCATATGAAAATTAGTAGATTTGGTAAACAAAAACTATAGGTTAGAGTCATATCTGCTGACTGATTGACCAATTACCAATTTGGGGGGTGGACTGGGAGACCCTAATAAAAAGTCATGACAAGGGGCGAGAAATCAGAGTTACGGGTAGAGAATTGATGATGTCAGGAGACCCTGTCCGAGGTGCTGGTATTGGGCTCATAATCCTTGAGCCTGATCTGTAGCTGACTATCTGATGACCTGAAAACGAAGACTGATTTGTTGCTGATCCATCCTGGATAGGTAGCTATGAAAATGTGACTGACGATTGTATGCCTTTTCTTTTAGGCACCAACTGTGCTGATTATAGATATCCTCATTTAGGTAGATTTTTCCGAATTAATGTTTTCTCCAAATTGTTTTTGCATGAAAACCCACATGCTAATGCTAATGTTGGTTATATAGGCTGTTGAGGGTAACGTTGACAGTGACAATTGACTGACAAACTTAACTGCTGAAATTCACTATTAATGCTAATATTAGTAGCTTATGGAATTACCTTTTCACATACGTCTTCTTAAGTGATGATGTTTTATTAATGAATTAAGAAATTTAATAAAGTTTGAATTAAAGGATGATTTAGAATTGTAAGCAATAAGGAAATAAAAATTGTCAACTCCTTACCGAGTTGTGGTTATTCATGAGTAGATGGTTTGACGGTGATTTCCTTCAGAACGTTTCATGATTATTGATGTTGTTAATTGGTTCAATGGTCACTGTATGACTAGGATACTCCATGCGATTCAAAAGGTTCATCGACCTATACGCGTCCCCTTGTAAGTTTACTTACTAAGGACCAAGCGGACTAGCAGTGTGTCGGGTGTGTGTCGTGCGTGTGTGTGTCACTCTCGTTTTCCTCCCATCCTCCCTTGTGTGCTAGGCAGCTGTACTCACTATCGTTGTTGGCGATGGTGTTCCAGGTGGAGCATAACGTAGATGATCATCGGAAAGATTTGCAGTTCGGGTTCCATGGCGGCGTTGTTCTTCCCTGTGTCTCTGATGGTGAGTCCTTTCTCTTCAGTGATGCATTTCCGCCAGGCTTTTGATGGCGTTGTTACCGCCCTGGATAAGGTGGCGTAGTGATGTGTCTTAATATGGTGGGCGGTCCTTTGTCTCCCGCCTGGCTGTTGTTGACTACCGTCATGGTGAGTGTTGTTTCCGCCCTGGCGGTTGGTGTGGTACATTGGCTGTCTATGGGAGTTATCACCGCCATGGTCATAATTTGGTGGTACTTACCGCTATCCTGTTGGCGGTACTACCACCACTTTATCACTCACCGCCAGGGTCATAATGAGCGCCTATAGGTCTCACCCCCCACATACACACACAAAAGGAGACTAGGTATGGTTTACAGGGCTGGATCACCCAAAAGACACCCAAGGCGTGCAAATGTCAAACAACAAGCAAGAAGTCAAAGCCACCACCAATTCAAATGTCAACTTTATCAGAAGTGGTCTGGCACACCATTACAGCAGACTTCTTTGGGTTTTAAGCATGATCAAAACACATTCTCGTTGTGACTCCGGATTCCCATTGCCAAACAGATCTCATCCACCAATGCAAAGTTGGTGATCTTGCAGATGGATAAGATACTCACAGAATGTGGATTTACTGAAACTGTCAAAACGGACAATGGGACTTCATTTAATGGACAAGACTTTGTCAAATTTACAGCAGATTTAAAGTTTTAAACATTGGAAGATCCTGCTCCTCTGGCCACAAGCAAAGGGCATGGTAGAGTGGTTCATGAGAACTCTAAAGAAGGTGGCAGAACAAGCAGAACAAGATCACTCATGACTACAACAAACTCTCAGCACTGTCCTCAGAGCCCATTGCAACATGCCACATCGCACTACAGGGAAGGGCCTTTCTCATGTATGGGTGCGAACTTCAGACCAGAATACTGAGCTGGAACCACTGCCTGAACCACGGCGCACGCCGCAGAAGCATGTTGAAATTCAAGCAAGAGAACCCAAAGAAAAAAATGAAAGAAAACACGGATGTTTGGAGATGTGCGAAAGATTCAAACATTCACACGGTGACTGGGAATTGGTGAGGCAACCTCAAACAAGGAAAACAGATACATGGTACAATCCTTACCTTCTTCAAGTTGTAGAAAATAACGGGGCAATGATCACTTCCAAAACCGACACTAACAAATAACTTGAAACATATCACACTTCTGACCATACCATAACACAAAACATGATGAAGACGAGGAGCCGAACTGGAACACTGTGTAGGAGAATGAAGATGAGTCATTGCAAAGCACACCCAGCTACAGAAACCATCCCAGTCAAAGACATCGACCAAGAAGCCCAAGAGACTCATTGAAGAAATGTAATAAACTTTTCTAAAAGTAAAAAAACACTTTTTTAGCAAACTTCCCTAAGCAGGGGGAAGATGTAATGTCACGGATAATGGCTAAATGTTATGAAGGCCAGATTTCTAGCTGCCCATGAACAAAAATTTCACGGGCAAGCTGCAGGAGGCCTCAAAGTGGGTAGTGGCCTCGAGAAGGACGAGGCATGATGAAAGAAGGTTATCTCCTCTGGCGTGGGTAGGTTTGCCATCTGATCGATTTTCTACCAGCACCACACATATTTTGATGTCCCGGCCGGTACACAAATAAGCAATATCACCTACAGCCAGTTTTCTTTAACCTTTTATCTGTTCATAATTCAAAAATCAAATATAAATAGAAAGCTCTTTTAAATGTGTTCTAGAGCTGCACTAATGATCCATGACTAATAATTAAAGTAAACAAAAACACAAAATCATGTTACGAATGAATAGATAGGATTTTGTTTACAGTACTTTGTAGTATCAGTACAGGCCTTTGCAGACTCTTAAAGGAACAGCAAAAGACTAGTATTCTACTCCTGGAAAGTGGCAACCCTATGCGCAGATCATGTAGAATACTGGAAGAAAAAATAAAATACCCTTGATCATTAGCACCCGTTGTGTTTTACAGGTAGTTCAGCCAAATTCCTGACCAGTCCAGAAAGATTAAACTGTCACAGTGCGGTCGATGTATTCTGAAGACAGAGGCCTCGTCCCTGATTCTGTCAATATTCTGAACTGATGGGAATGGAGGAGGAGGGATAAATAATCATTCTTTGGAATGTGTTTTTTTTTTTTTTAAATGGTGTGATTTAATTGTTGGTCTGCAGTGTTGAAAGACAAGCACTTGTATCAAAAAGAGAGCACCCAGAATTTGAAGATACTGATTACACACAGCCCCTCCTTCTCCTCTATTATTATTGATATTATTATTAATAATATTATTAGTAGTAAAAGTAGTAGTATTAGTATTGTTGTTACAGGGATGGAAGAAAATGTATTTGCTCGTTAACCCAAACCTAATAATCATATTTTGACGATTGTGCATTGTTTTTGCCTTTGCACTGACAGAATTTAAATGTGATGTAAAGACTCGTGCAAGCGTCCTGAATCTTTTCGTCGAATCCAATTTTTAGCTTGGGTGGCCTCTGTCTTTTTAGTATGGTTGAAAATGTTCAAATATTTTACGAGCCTATATAAAGATTTCGGTTTTATTTACGTTAATGTTTGAGGTTTATTTAAGACAATATTGTCTAAATAAATATATTGTACTACTTTGTTAAGCTCACGCATGTAGTTTTTATAGATTAGCTTTATTAGATACCACCAACCCACAGCAAGCATAAACACGTCTTCACTTCTCCACAACTGTCAGCTACTCTCCAAGATCCAGTGACATCATCTGGAACTTGGATAACCTGTAAATTCCAGACAGTGCCCAACATTCCAGGTATCCACAACACATCCCCTTTACATACAAAAAGAAAAGAAAAGAAATCAGAAGGATAAAAGGTTATAACATGGCAATAACTGTAAAAAATGAAAACAACAATGCCTGTAATGCACAAAGGTAAATAATAACAAAGTTACAAAAATTAGTAAAATACATATTCTCTCAACCACACTGGTCTGGAGCGTAATCTAGAAGCTTTGATGCATGGTGCTGTCTTAGGCTCAGGTTCAGTCAGGAGATGATCATCTCCCGAGTCAGGAAAATCTGCCACCCGGTTATTCCATTTCACTATTCTGGACATACTCCACACATCTCCATTGTCAAGGACTACCACATTCTTCCGGACTTCTTTAATGCAGAAAGGACCTTTGAAGTTTGACCCGCCCTTGGTCCTGAACCCGGGATCGTTCAGCAACACCATGTCACCAACCTTCCATTTAATACCTGAATCACCATGTTTGTCATCATACCTCAATTTGTACTTATTTTGATAACTCTCTCTACAACTAGACGCCTTACTGAGTTTCTCTTGATCAAGATCTCCTTGACCAAATCTATTTCTAAACCAGGCAGGAGACATTTTGGTACAACCTGACCTCCCCCTCATATATTCAAAAGGGGCAATACCAGTGATACAGTTGGGGGTATTGTGATATGCCCACCATAGTTCCCTCAAAAGATCTGTCAGGGAAACTCTGGTATCAATTGCTTCTTGGACACAGGATTTTACCAATCTATTCATGCGTTCAGCAAGGCCATTGGCCTGAGGTAAATACAAGGCTGTTTTCAGGTGTACAACAGCTAGGGAATCCAAAAAGAACTTCGTCTCCTGAGAAGTTAACTGTACACCATTATCTGTGATTAAATGACTTGGTACACCCTCCCGCGAAAATTCTTCCTTTAAGAACTCAATCACAGTTCTAGTGTCCACAACATTCACACATTTAGTCACTACCCACTTCGAGGTATAATCTACTAAGAGCATAACATATCGCTCATTAGCTGGTAAGAGATGGAATGGGCCCATAAAGTCAAGACCTAATTTCACCCAAGGCTTATCTGGAACCGCAACAGGAGAGAGTGAAGATTTAGACACCACTTTGCTTTTATCATTTTTCGCACAAGTCAAACAATCCTTGACCACCGCTTCAACATCTCGGTCTAAACCTGGCCACCAATAAACTGTTCTTAGCCTAGATTTTGTCAAATTCCTGCCTAAGTGACCCTCATGAGCCAAATTGACAATTTTACTCCTCAGACTTATTGGAGGTATGGATTTAGTACCACAAAATAATTCACCCCCACTTAGTGACAGTTCATTCCTTACGTTCCAGTACCCCTTTAGAGAATCAGAAACATTTTTGAACTCAGGCCAACCACTTATAATGAATCCAGTAAGATCACGTCTATAGGAATCCTGAGTGGCTGCAGTCTTCCATTCATCTTCACATATGGCCATCTCCCTCACCCAATTAACTTCCACCTCATCTTCAGACTCATCATCACCATCAACCGATGTTCGGGACAAGAACTCAGCTACCATATTTTTTGAGCCAGGCACATATTCGACAGAGAAATTATATTCCATTAATCCTTCAACCCACCTTTTTATCCTGGGAGTCAATTCTTCCCCTTTCTTAGAAGAAAATATTTGAACAAGGGGTCTGTGATCTGTTCTTACAATAAAGGGCAAGCCCCACAAATAGAACCTGAAATGCTTAACCGCCCACATGCACGCAAGTGCCTCTCTTTCTATCACAGAATACTGCTGTTCTACCCCTTTGAGGGATCGAGAAGCAAAGGCAATTACCTTCTCCTCTTGGTTAACCTTTTGGATCAATACTGCTCCCAGCCCATTAATACTTGCATCTGTGTACAAAAAGGTTTTGGCATGCGTATCAAAATGTCCTAAAGTGGGCATCTTCCCAATACAATCCTTCACAAAAGTGAAAGCGGCAGTACACTCATCTGTCCAAACAAATTTACACCCTTTCTTCAGGAGAGATCTAAGGGGTAGTGTCACACTCGAGAAATTGGCAATAAATTTAGAATAGTACTCTGCAAGACCTAAAAAGGATCTTACTCCATCCTTGTCTCTAGGTTGAGGTGCTCAGATAATGGAATCAACCAACTCCAACTTAGGCTTAATTCCCTCACTGGAGACGGTATAGCCCAAGTAAGTTACCGAAGAGACTCTAAACTTACACTTCTCCCTCTTAACAGGAAGGCCTGAACAGGCCAGCTTACCTGAAACCTCTTTAAGAACTTTGTCATGATCTTCTACAGTACTGCCATGGACCAAGATATTGTCTTGGAAAAATAGGACACCAGAGACTCCCCCTAAGATCTTCTTCATGATTCCTTGAAAACAGGCGGCTACAGAGGCCAACCCAAAAGGCTTTCTTAAAAATTGGTAGGCTCCCAGAGGCGTCACAAATGACGTGAGATGCCTGGAATCTGGATGTAAAACAATTTGGTGATAGCCTGAAGATAGGTCTAATACGCTAAACACCTTTGATCCACCCAGGCCTGACAACTCTTCAGAAATGTTAGGTAAGGGTTGACGATCCACCCATATATGTTTGTTAAGATCTCTCAGATCCACACACATGCAGATCTGTTTTCCACTGTCCTTTGGTGCAAGAACAATGGGAGCCAACCACTCAGATGATTCTATCTCTTCAATTACACCTGCGTTCAAAAGCTTGTTCAATTCTGCTCTGAGAGGTTCTAGCATTAACTTAAGAACTCTCCTCACCCTGTGCACAGATGGAATAGCACTCTTCTTAAGGATAATCTTATGTTCAAAGTTAGCCAGACATCCTAACGTGTCACTAAATACTTGGGGAAACTCCTTAAGAATTTCAAGATCTTCACTCAAGAACATAACCTGACACTGAGAATTGGGATCTAACTTAATTCCCATGTCACGCTGGTGGCGCCAACCTAGTAAATTGTTGCCACGCTTCGCTACATAAACCTTCCCCAAAGTGGTTTTATCATGAAATTGAATCCTCATGACCTTGTACCCAATTACATCTATCTTAGTGCCACCATAACTAACAGGATTAATATCAGGTACAATTAGAGACTGGAAATCCTCCCCAAAAATCACTCGCCAGTTCTTTTCACCCACCATGGTGTAAGGAGATCCCGAATCTGCTAAGACTGTAATTGTTTTACCGTCAAGCTTAATGGCACACTCAGGCATGACGACAGGCCCTATATCCACCATGTTCCATTGTTCTCAATTTGATTAATATCAGGTTCGATACACAAAACCAATTTGCTAACATTGTCAGTTACAGAATCTATGTTACATTTGTCACTATTGCAGACTCTGGCAGAGTGGCCTTTTTTTCCACACTTCCTACAAAGGGAATTCCGTGCAAAACAATTGGAGCTGTTTGCCGTGTGTCCAGAGTTGCCACAACGATAGCAACGCTGATGTTTAATTTCTCTTTTTTTTCCAGAGTGGGTACTGGTGTTCTGCTGTCATTGTTGACCCTAGAAATCTCTTCCCGAATCTGAGGTGCTTGGACTATGTACAATTTGTCCTCTTCATGGTCATTCATCTCCTTAATCCAATTGCTGGTACTTTCCATACCCTCGACAATTGCAATGGCTTCTTTTAAATCAGGGTTCTTCGTCAATAACTTTTCCTGAACCCTCTTATTGTTTGTACAACTGACTAATTGGTCACGAATGAGGGAATCTGTGATATCGCCAAAGTCACATGTACGTGCTAATGTGCGTAATGCTGCAACAAAGTTTCCCACACTCTCAGACTTCCCTTGAGATCTTGCAAACAATTTGTGCCTTTTCAAAACGACATTGAGCTTGGATTCAAAATGCGCAGCTAAAATCGCTACTGAAATTTCATAAACATCTCTAGGCTCTCCTGCTGCTCCTCCAACAAGTAGGGTTTCAAGGCTATCGTAAATATTCCTACCTTCGATTCCCAAATTGTGCAACAAAATAGCCTGTTTCCTGGCTGAAGAGAATTTCCCCCCCCCCAATTGCTAATAAGTAAGAGTCAAAAAGATTCTTCCAACGTTTCCAAGGAAGAATGGGGTCTCCCTTATCAGACAAAAAGGGGGGCGGTTGAGACATCATAGGAGTAGCCATCATGAGCTCGCTATACAGCACAAAATGAATTAAGGGTAACAATACCTAAAACAAATGATACAGGCAAGATGTGGAACAGGATAACAGTTGAAACAAAATATTAGAATTCTAATATACATAAATATATTCACTTCCAGCTTGGAGGTAGAACAACTAAGTACCTGAAGTTAAACTCTGAATGAGCACCAGAAAATAGAAATGTTAATGTTCAAAACACCTCCTGGATACAATTTCACATAAAGGTGAAAATTCTATAATAAAATCACACACGGATGTGAACAAGATGCAGTCCGCAGTCTAGTGCTCCAAAGAAAGTGCACTACGTGAAACACAGGAAGAAACTGCAGGTTCCTGAAATTCAGTCTGCGGTCTAGTGCTCCCCAGGAAGTGCGATGCGAAACACAGGAAGAAGCTGTTGGCTCCTCGCGAAGATGCGGTCTAGTGCTCCCCAGGAAGTGCGATGCGAAACACATGAAGAAGCTGTTGGCTCCTCGCGAAGCCTATATGCACGCGCACACACCTCCCTTTTCCAGGAAGAGGAGACGCGTCGCTATGGCTGCGTGTGCAGCCTCTCGCGCTCCTCACGCACTGGGAGAAGCTGTTGGCTGTCGCTATGGCTGCATGTGCGTGCTCCTCGCACCCCGAAAGAAAAAGGAGCCGTTAATCAGCTCGCGCACCAGGAAACAAAAATACAGGGATCTCAAAAAGAAAACTTTAGTAAAAATAGATCCCTAATTAAAATGTAGCCAATGCCAAACACGAAGACAGCGCTGTACTTCTCCAGCGCAGGCCTCCAGGGATTCTGGTCTGCTGATACACCACAGCAGCAGGGGTGCTGCCACTAATCTACATCTGCCATCGGTGAAGAATAATGTTATAAGATGGAGAATCAGCGCAACTAGGACCTTACTACTGCGATTCCCATCAAGGTTTCCAAGCTGGGAACCTCCAATCAGCCGACCTCAACCAGAGCAGATGTCAACAGGTATGAAATCCGTGGGTTCTGGGTTGGTGGTGACGTCCTCGTCGCCAGTGTTAAGCTCACGCATGTAGTTTTGTAGATGAGCTTTATTAGATACCACCAACCCACAGCAAGCATAAACATGTCTTCACTTCTCCACAACTGTCAGCTTCTCTCCAAGATCCAGTGACATCATCTGGAACTTGGATAACCTGAAAATTCCAGACAGTGCCCAACATTCCAGGTATCCACAACATACTACCAAATCTAGGTTAAAGGAATTATTAAAGAAGATATCGCAAATTTTCAGAAACAGAAGGAAGTGTTGGTGTGATTATGGTATTTGTTTAGATAAAGTATCAATTTCTTCATTTTTGGATAACAATTTGGGTAGGTTTTTATTCAGATAATTTTAAATATTGTCTCATGGATCATCTACTTTATAACTGGGCAGATGGTGGCAAGGGTATGAAATTTGAACTCAATGCTACTCCAGTTTTGCACAGTTTTCCTTTGTGAGCTACCACTTTTCTTATAAGTAATTGGAAGTATGTCTGTGAAACCGGAAAGATTTTGGGAGGACTTGCAGTTTATTTTTCGTCCTGTCAGCTGGGCATTCATAGCATCGCCAAATGCTTCTCTGGGTTTCATTTCCAGAGGTCGACCAATACGTAACCCCCACTATGGACCACACTCTGCTAAATACTGGGGGCTTTTGCCCATGGCGTATAGTGCACCAGTAAGGACTCTATAGAACGAGCCAAGGACCAGCCTGATGGCCGTGCCACAGGGACCATCTTCAAGCTCAAGTGAGAGCCCTTTGCATAACACCCTCAGGCAATACAAGAACAGCTTGTGCAGATCTTTGTGTGGCCACTAGTCTTTAGAGAATAATAAAAACAACATTGTAACTTTGGTTGATAATGGACTTGATGGAGAGAGATAAGTAATTTGTGTACTCACAGTATTGATTCATAACAAAATAGCATTAATGGTTAGTGTTCCAGCTTTAAAGCACAATGTGTAACATGCAGATCACAAATTTGTGTTTTTTGAAGATAGCCTAGTGGGTTACTGCTTTTGTCGGATATTCCTTTTGTTATTTGGAGTTTATAAGTTACAATCCTTCCAATATAGCACTTTGAGCCATGAACTGGCATCAAAGCGCTGCATATGAATTGCAATCATAGGTTTAGAAACTCAGGCCCAATTCACAAAGGCAAGTTACACTCTTGTATAAGTTTACAATTGTTTAATACTCATAAAGGGATTCACTAGTAGTATCTTCACGAGTGCGGAGTCTCAACACATAAAAAGATAGTGCTGTCCTACCTTGAAACCTTTCCACCTTTATATGTGTCAGAAAGGTACCCTACCAGTATAAAGTCTGTGCTTGACTTTACACACATCCTTGCACTATAGTGCAAGGGTGTGTGCATTGGCACAAGGCAGCCTAATGTAGACCAGTTCTAGTGGAGAGAGCAAGGGCACAATATCCTAGTGGATATGGAGCTATTTTGCTCCCTCCTTTTCACACAATGCAGTGGAGAAACTTTGGTTACTACACTGCATTAAAACTTAGTAAACCTACCCTTTGTTTCTTCACACAAAGCAATCTGAACGCATATGCCCACATAATGACTTTGGCGTTTTTTTCCTAAGACCGCTGAAGCCACGGGTGCCAGAAAACCACCAATGCTGGGGGTCTTCCAACCACCATAATACTAGTACTGGAGGATTTCCACCACAATTTGGGTGAATATCCTCCAGTAGTCGTGCTGGCAGTCGGAGGCACAGAGGCGGTTCCACCACTGACCTCACCCTGCCAAAAGGACTCTGTGTATTATGACCTGTAATATGGCATGGCGATGTCCTGATGGCGGGGTGCTGCCGGAGGTAAAAGCACCTATTCCCATTCCCTGGTGGACGACCTCTTTGCCGGACAAGGTAAGTCTATCGTCCGACAGGGGAGTGGGGTGGGAGGGTGGGGAGTGTTGTGTCTGCATGTGTGAGTGGGTGTTGTCTGCATGTGTGAATGTAAGTGTGTATGCGTGTGTGTATGGGTGTTTGAATGTGTGTGTGTGTGTGTATGCATGTGTGTATTGGTGTTTGAATGCATGTGTGTATGCATTTGTGTATACGTGTGTATATGGGTGTTTGAATGCATGTATGATTGTTGAAGTGAGAGTGTGTTGGAATGTTAGTCTGAATGCGTGTCTGTTGGTGCGAGTGAATGAGTGTACGTTTGCGTGTGACTGAATGAGTGTATGTATGCATGTGAGTGAGTGAATGCGTGTATGTAAATGTTGGTGAATGAGTGTATGTAAGTGTTGGTGAATGAGTGTATGCAGGGTGCATGTGGGTGTGTGTGTGCATGTGCTTGTATGACGGGAGGGTGGTGCTTTTATGAACGGGTGGGGTGGGGGTGCTGTTATAGAAGAGGGTGGGGAGGGGGTGCTGCTCTGGAAAGGGGGATGCTATTATGGAATGGAGGGTGGAGGGGGGTGCTGTTATGCAAGGGGGTGAGGGGAGGGGGTGCTGTCATGGGAGGGGGTAGAGGAGGTATTGTAATTGCAGGGGGTGTTTGGGGAGTTGTCTGCGGCGACAGGAAATACATTTCCTGTCAACTGTAGCCTTTCTGTCTCGGTTTTCGTGGCAGTAGGATATGTCTTCAGTTGACCATTGGGTCGGAGATGCTGATCTCCAGCCCGGTTGTCCTACCACTCAGGTGGTACCAGCCTGGATGTGGCAGTTTGGCAGATGCCTAACCGCCACACTCATAATGTGGCGGATTTCACTGCCGGTTGTGAGACCGCCACTGCGGCCCTGGTGGTCTTGAGACCGCCAGGGTTGGAATGAGGGCCATAATGTCTACCAGTATGAACGACATGTGACTACACCATCTTGCAACCCTCATTTTTTAATTACATGTCCTATACATTGATTTACATACTTGAATGACTCATCATCTCTGTATGATATGTTTGTGATGTGAAGCACTCCGACACTCTACACTGGGATGAATAGAGCTATAAAAATAAATTTAAGAGAGTGGCTAAGGAGAGATGAAGGCCACCATAGGAAGGTGGTAGTGACGAAATTTGTGATGAAAGAGGTAATTGCAGAGGCTGGATGCAGCAACAAGGATTGTTGCACTAGGTATTACAAACTCTAAAAGTGACCCTTGAACGACACACTAACAGACGCAATGCTCTGTGGAGTACTGCTACTAATATAATGCAGGGGCATAAACAATTCTATTTGCAGAATCATGTCACTAGGTTTAAGCCAGAATCTTTACGAAGCACAGGGGAAAAGACCTCAACTGTGGTGCAGTATATGCGCAATACTACAAACGCCACACTACTGAATAAAAACACTAGAATCAGTGTGTTCAGTTGTAAAAATGATGTATGTGATGGCTTGTATATAATTCTGAGTGATATTTTACCTGTTTACGTGTTTTATATAGTTCCTGGGTATTGCCTTTTGCCTGCCTCGGGGCGCTTTGAGGCAATGTAAATAAAATGCTCTAAAAAAACAAAAAAAGAAAAAACATAAAAATAATACTTTAAATAGAAACAATAGCTGCAAGCAGTGTTGTTTGTGCAAACCAATAAATGTAAGCATGCTGTTACTTTTCTGCTCAGACTTTAGGCTTAGTGCATTTTACAAACATCCTCTCAGGTTCGCCCACTACCATTTGTCACCGAAGTGCTAATTTTAAGCAGGAGTCTGCACCCTACACTACTCGGTGTACCAAGGGGAGTCAATTTCAAAACATGTCAAAACTAAGACGGGATTCCATCACCCTCAAGCATGCAACCTGTATTTTTAAAGATAACATTTGAAGTACATGATGTCAAATTCATGTTTTACTATAGGTAAACTTTCTTTATTTGAAAATCAAAATACATCATATCAGTATCGCATCATATATGGACTTTCTCAAATTTCAGACTGCAATGGGTTTTTACAATTAAATATGCCACTTTTTCCACTGAACATGCTTCATTTGATCTGTGTTTTCTTCACAACATCTCATTTGTGAAGGGTCGAAAGTGACCTAGTGTCAGCTTTGACGCCTGCAGGTTTCCATGGTAGCAGTGTGGATTAACACATGTTCTTTGAAAACGCATAGTTATCTACCGTTTACCGTACTCAACCACGCTTTGCCCATGTTCGACTGGTAGAAGAACTAACCAAGCCCAGACCAAATTTACAGCAGTCTGTTTTTGTTAAGAACACCAGGGGCAAAGTATCATAGTTCGGTTTTGTATCTGCTCAAAGGTGCAGAGGGTAGCGGTACAATTGTTTTTGGATACATTGTGCTATTTATAGCACAAGTTCTTATTGTATAATACTTCAAGTTAGCATATGTACTCCATACATCTCAGCTGGTTTACCTGAAGTAGCAACCATTGCTTTGTGTTTCGAGCTGTGCTGCCAGGAGCACATGGGATAACTTGCAGAGTTCTAGAGCAGGGTAGGAGTAGAACAGAAAATAGGCATCACACCAAAATAAAACTGGCCCCATCTGTGAATTAAAAAGCTAAAGAAGTGGCCCAGGTTTGCAATTTGGGGCAGTTTGAAATATAGACATAGAAGCAGATTTACTAATATTTCATGCAACACAGAAAGGAAACTTGCTCTATGTTGCGTGAAAGGGAGGGAGCTGAAATGCGCAATGTCTGCTACGATATGGTGCACTTCTTCTGTCTCCTAGCACTGGAGCACAGTGTGCTGCCTAGAGCCAACACAGCCACCCTTGCGTCAAGCTGGAAGGGTGCCTATGTTATAGGCAGGATTGCTTTAGTGCAGGAAGGGATACCTTCCTCCACAAAAACAATCCTAAGAGCTAATGTCCTCTTTCCATGTGTGGTTCAGAATGCATCAGACATAGAAAAGGGAAGTAATGAGGAGAAATAAAGATATTTCTCATCGAAGGAAGTGTCCTAGTTGTCATAGGCTCATCTGCTAACTTTAGTTTTGGTGATTTTGTAATCCTCAACCTTGAACTCTGCATTGATTAAAGTAACCATGCTTTATACTGCACACTTGGGGCACTATTACATAGAGGGTGCACTTTTTCCTTCTGCACCACTGCGCACCTTTAAAGAGGTGCGCCTTGGGCAAACAGTAAAAGTGCACCCCATTGCAGTGAATGCACTGCCCTCAAGGCAGTCGTGAACTTGTGCTGGACTGGGGCAGTGCATTCAAGTGAAATACAGAGCAGCAACTTAAAAGCTCCTCCAAAGCAGCCGGGCCATGTTTTACTCTGCATGTGGCAATCCACCTGCACTTAAAAGAGGAATTACAGATCATTTGCAGGAGGATGCATGAGTGACTGCGCCCGCTGCAAGGTGAAGTCTGAGGGTGCATAGGTTCCCCTTAACTCCCTCCTGTTGGGCCACTCATCTGGAGCACTTATTTGCAGAGGCAATGCTGGACCCCCACTCACTTCTGACGCAGTGTCTGATCAAGGATAAGACCTTGCATCAGGTACTGCTCCAGGAGAGAAGGGAGAATGGGACAAAATAGAAAAAAGAGAGAGTGACTTGTGTCTCTGTTTTAAAGTATGGTTCGTATTCACTAGATTCCTGCCACGGCTCAGGGATCTCCAATTGTACATGTGCATCTTCTATGATACCTTATGGGTAACTAGGAATGAAAAAACACAGACATAGATTAATATCAATCCTGTGCTTTGCATTTTACATGTTACATATCCAAAAAGACTGTCTTTCGTATACAAGACACTTCTCTCAATAAATCAGTTAAATTCACTGTTGTGTACAAACATGGACTGCACATCACTCCAAGGACTGGTGAACACAAAATAACCAGCCACTACAGTTTAGTTTTGTGTGTAGCACAGTTGCACTTAGCCAAGGTCGTAAAAGAGGAACACCCCATTTTCTTGTATAGATTGTCACAGTTGTTAAGTCTTAACTTTCTAACACTGTTATACAAGTGCTTCTTGTAATTCTGGCAATATTTGGCAACTGAAACTGTTCTAGACTAACAATAGTGCACTAACCTTTCTTGCAGTACTTAGTACTTTCTTCTGATTGTTTTTGCAGGAACTGATGTTAGCCACTTGAGACAGCAATTAGGACGTTGCTGGGGCTGAAGAACCGCAGTCGCTACCAAAGGAAAACTGCAGCCACAGAAATCAGATAATCGGGATGCTGGGGAGAACGTGGTAGTGAAGGGCTAATAGGGTGAAGTCCGAGCTGAATGCTGATGGGCAGTGGCAGGTTCTGCTGTGGCTGGGCCAGGAGCAGAGGCTCCAGGGGAGGTTGGGCCGCATATCCTTGCTGTAGATGGATATGGCACAAAGGCTCCAAGGAAGGCTGGACAGCAGAACAAATCTCTCCCGTAGTCAAAGCCAAGCGCTGACTGACATTTTGCCGGCAGCATTTGTAGCTGTATTCCCACATGTTGTTTACCATGATACGGGTAATTGGGAGCAGCTGCCACAAAATCATCATGAAGCATTTCCTCTGATTCATAAGCAAGAGTCATACTATTACAGCAGCATGACTAAGTGTAAGTGCATGTTTATCACAAACAAGGTCATGCATTTCCTCTGACTCATAAGCATGAGTCATATTAATACATCAGCATGACTAAGCGTAGTGCATGTTTATCACTAGTGCTACAGCATACATGGATTAATGTATTATAGTAAGTGTACATATTTACATAAACAGACCACTCAGAAAGCAGCCCAAGGGATGACGATATGGTTGATGGTGTGCCATGCTGAAGCAAATATGAGACATGTGTTGGTGCAGTGGCGCGTGGTCATGACACCGCCAGGGGGCAGCTATCATAGGGCTCACTGACAGTACGCCACCTCTTTTGGCACAATTTTAGTGCACCTCCTGACAGTTTCTTTGCTATTGCACTTGTGTTCTTAATATGGAATGGATGTAAAGAGATTCCCTTATTTGCTTGGGGCCACACCTTCATGCAGATGAGGGACCGGAATCTTGAGATAGCTCTGGTGCTCCATATGCACCAGAGATATCTCTATCACAGAAGTGGCGCCTTCTGTAATACCAAAGTGCCCCGGGAGCGCACAAAGTGGGCGCACATGCTCATTGTTTCCCCCCAGGGCACTTCTGTAACATTGCCCCTGGTGGTACTTTAACAAAAGCAAAAGCAACTCGTAGAACAATATTTCAAATGCCATCATGTAGATGAAATACTTTGGGTGGGAATGTGACAGGAGAAGATGGCTGTCAAATCAGACCCTACACTGTTGACATAAAAATAGTTGTTACACACACCTCCACACTACCAGCATCCATGTTGAAAAATAAAAACACATTACAATTAGCAACTGGTACACACAATGTCATAAATTTGCATACATGATCACGCACCATGAGACCAGAACTCTCCTTCAAAGACTTGATCTCGCATCGGACCTCAGAAATAAGGTGAGAAACCAAATCATATGCACCAAGAAGTCCAGATCATACACGCTCAAAACAACTTCAGAAATCTAGTCCAGTACAAAGTAATTTGTATGTTTTTTAATGTTAGTATTATACACAGTGTACAGTTTAGTATCATATACAGTATACAGTTTGTATGCAGTACATATCCTACACAGAGGATACACAATTTTATTAGTATGCACAATGTACCATCTATTAGTACCTATCTATTACCAACTCAGTGGGTGAAAGGCCACAATACTCGAGAGACCCAAGGCCCACAGCTGGCCTAGTCTGGTAAGTGTATCCACACTGAGTCAGGCTCAGAGTGGATAGTAATTGTAAAACGTGGGGTCCCAAATATGACAATTTCAACCTCACCCCAGGGGATGGGCTAACCAATGGGGGGACAAATCAGTGACGGAGGTGAGAAGACCCATTGGACAATACTAGCACAGTGTTACTCTCAGATGTAGTTAGAAATAACACTGTGTCACACGGAGCCTCACAGTTTCATCTGTGGGCAGTGGTGAAGGGAGCATGCCACCATCTTGAGTACCTGGGCTTTGGCGGGGAAACCGGAGAGTACTAGAAGAGAAAGCTGCCACCTTAGAAGAAAAGGTTTAAATGAGCCCTGGGGCGTCAGCCTGAAGGAGAGAGTGAAAGAAACCAATTTCTTTAAAGGAGCTGCTCCTAGGGCAGACTGGCATCCACCAGCACACATTAGCCACTGTCTCCTTGTCTTCACATTGCATAAAACAATGCACATAACTTTAAACCTCACCTCACCTCAGTGCATACTACTTGTGCTTTTCAGAGTTCATTTTAGCTGTCAAGTATTGAAGTAGAATAGCAAGGATCTCATCATTGCCCTATGTATGTTCAAGTAGGAGAATTAGGCAGTGAACAGTTGCTAATGAGGCAAATGATTATTGGCTCCAGCTGAGAATCAAAGGGAAGGTTTTGATCAAGCATAAAATAAAACTGATTGACTTTGCAACTTGCTCAGCATGGAGGAGTAGGAGGGAAGTTTGTGGGATTTCAGGATTGTAGTTAAGTCCATTTCGGATAAGGCGACCTAGATTTGCAGGAACAGTCCCAGTTTTTCACCATCTATTTTGCCATCGGTCCTGGCAAATTTCTGTAACTTTAGTACGTCAGTTGAAAGTAGCTGGTCATCTGCAAACATATAATAATATAGTGAGTTTTCCAATATCTGGAATTCTCCAGATGCACTAGAATGTATTAGAGATAGGATGGAAAAAAGCAGAAATAGAAAACTGGGGCCAAGTGATTCACAGCATCGCACATCAGGAGCTTGGGATAGAGTACATTGAGGATGCTGTTACGCTCGCTCCTCTAGTTCATTGGTGCTCCATCTGGGCCAATATACATGCCTCATGAAATAGAGAAAGTATTCCTGATTGTTTCTGGCGTGAAGGGGGCCAGATAATCCCTTGACTAGGTTATGTCTCATCTGAACTTGACAAATTGGGCAGGCTATCCCTCTTTCCTAATCCCTCCTCAATTCAGAAGGTTGATTTATTGTGGGCCAAAACTGCCTCCGTGAATAGGTCTAGGCTCTTGAGGGAGCTTCTCGAGCTTGGGAAGCAGTCCTATATGGACTATGCAGAAGTTCATCTTTCTTCCTCCACTGAGCCTTAGCTTGTGTGCAAACCTGCTAACGTGCCTTTGCTGCCCTTGTAACAAATCTTTCTCACAAAGTCTGTTGGATTTTATTTTATTTTGTAATTATTTTAAAGACCTTTCTATGCAGTTCATATTCCCAATCATCCAAAAAAATGATTAGATCTGCAAAGGCTGCTCTGGGGCACTTACAACAGTTAGATTCTCCTACCACTTGTTTGAACATTGCTCTTTTTTAAAATGTGCACTTAGTAGGAGGAAATCTCTACTGTTTTGAGCGGGGCATTTTTATTGTCCATGGATCTCTTTTATGACCCCGAGTGTGTGTTTTTATTAATGCATGTTTATTTCCTCTATCTTATTTATTTCTTTAAATAGTATGTTGCTTTCGTTGTGTGCACTTTTATGGTCGCTCCTTGTGCCGAAATAAAGTTATGATACCATACGATGTTACAACATTAGATTGGTTTCCTCGGACATAATTGTCACCTTAACAGTCAATAGAGTATCCATGTATAATTACTATCAAATGTGAAGTTGGGTGCACTCGCTGGGGAAAAAAGGGGGCAACCATCGTCCATTGGAGAGTCAGCTACAAGATATGGAAAAAAGAGGCTCCGTTATGGAACTGATCCATAATAGACACAGTAAATAGTGTTTTCTTATTGTCAGAGGATCTTTGGAGAAGGACTTGCCATTGCTGAAGTTAACGAATAAATGGGACGTATCTATGTGTTTTTATGTGACAAAGTTAAGCCTCCACACCTTAGGGAAAATCATCTGTTTATCTAGCACAGAGTATATTGGACGCAGAAAAGACTATCGAGAAT
Source organism: Pleurodeles waltl (assembly GCF_031143425.1). Taxonomy (NCBI): domain Eukaryota; kingdom Metazoa; phylum Chordata; class Amphibia; order Caudata; family Salamandridae; genus Pleurodeles; species Pleurodeles waltl. The sequence goes on along the minus strand of NC_090440.1, from coordinate 1,186,968,136 downwards.
GGGGAATTGACTGGTGAATAAGTGCTACAAATATGGAATGAAGAAGATGGACGATGTTCACATGTTCGTATGCTGCCTTGAATTGCAAACTTTTTTGGCAAAGTGTTGTTAAACTCTGTCTGTAATAATGTTGCAAGAAATTAGGAAAATCCCAATATTGGTGTTACATGGCATCCCCGAAGAAAGCGAGCTAAACAATAGGTTATTAAAGAAGCAGTAGGCATTGTTCTTTTATATGTTGCTGCTTGCCACAAAAAGATTTGTAAAAATTGTACCTCTTTGGTTCCCCCATGTTTTACCAAGCGACTGCAATCTCTGATTTGAAAACAAAAGTGCTTGTCACCTAAAGGGGCAGACATTTAGACTTGGCTCGTGGAATGGTGCAGGGAGGGTGGGCATTGTGGTCCGAGCTGACGGTGTCGATCAGTACTCCAACTCAGGTTGCAAATGGGGCTCCATGGCAACCAATTACCAGTAGCCCAAGTTGAAGTAGTCTGTTTGATAGCTGTGGTGCTATGAGGACTAAAAAATATGAAAAAGTTTAGTATGTGTCCTATTTTTCAGGAAGGGGTTGACTGAAAAGAGCAGTGCACGTTTCCATGTATTCCAGTGCAGGAATAGTTAACAGCTCTTATCAGAAAGTATTTTAACACAGACGACACTGTGCAATGTTATTTCTCCTTAGTGCCACATTGTTATGTGTTTTCTATGTAGGTGAGTGTTGTCAATGAAGTCTTTCCGAAACTTTTTATCATTGCTTAATTGACCACCCATCCTTAAGATTCTGTTTGACTGGGCTTATGAGATAAGCAATTCCCACTGCCACACCTAAATAACGCATTTCAGACAGCAGCTCTATTGCCTCCACCCTTTGTGCTTTTCTATATTTCAAAAACAGAGTTCTTACAAACTTGATCCCGCTAGAAATGAAAAAGGCACAATCCACAAGAAAGTGTAACAAAGAGCAATTTACATTAAGGGTCCAAAGGAAAAAAACACTATAATCATGAATTATAGCACGTCAGGTAGAAGACTAGTAAATATGGTTACAACGTACCCTCACTCTGAAAATTTCATTCCTCAGAGAGGGATCCAAGAGCATATCAGGCAAGGAAAGACTGTGTCAAGGCCATGAGTGCTTCATGAAAAGCTGATAGACAATTTCTTTTTAAGGTACATTAAGTCAAAGGTCCCTACAACTTTGGCCCCGGACTCTTTCAAAGCATGTTTACAAGGAAAGTGCAACCAAGGTAAAATTGTACCATGCTCTAAGTTCAAATTCTCCTGGACCCTTAGTCCATTTCATACTTCCCTTGACCACTTTCTTTTACTAGCTTGGATATCAACCCAGCAAAGTCTAGAGACCTTTGTCACTTTGCAGACCTCCGAAAGCTTATTGAAGAATCTCAAAGCTTGGAGTAACCCCAACAAATTCCTGGGACTTAGGGTCAGTTCCCTCTTTATACCCTGGACTAGGGTGCCTGCTAGTAACAACAGGAGCCTCCTTAGAACTGCCCTCTCCAACCATCCCACTCACAGGAGGAGTCAAGTCAAAAAACTTCAGCACCATATGGCCCCAAAGAGGGTATTGTCCCTTTTTAAGCCTTTATTGAAGGGGTAAGAGCCAACCCTCCATATTCTCAGTTAAATTTAGCCAAACAGCTAGCTTGCAGAAGGAACCTCTGCATAGTACTATCCACATGTGAGTCCCATTTTAAGTACTTTTTAAAGGTCATGCCTAGATACTTATAGGAATTAATTATTTCCACCGCTCGAGCATATAGGAATCATCTAAAGCTTTTTACTTTTTTCCCAAAGACCAACATCTTGGTTTTCTCCAGTTTGATGTTTAACCGATTCTGCTTAGTGTATGCTTCAAGGGAGGGTAGTTTCCTCTGCAGGCCCATGGGAGTATAATCCAGTAGCACCAAGTCATCTGCATAGAGCATACATGAGTTATGCTGACTCCCAACTTTATGGGAGAAGGTCTTTACCTGGTTTAGGGATGTTGGAAGGTCGGCTAGGAATAAGCTAAAAAGCCAGGCGGCTGAGAAACCCCCCTGCTGAATGCAATTCTTAATGAGAATTTTCTGCAATAGCCTTCCTGACTTATCTAGCTCAATCTGAGCCCAGTTGTCAGTATGAAATGGTTACAAAATGCTGAGGAGATCCAAGGGAAGCTCTCAGGCAGCCAGTTTGCGCCATAATATTTCCCTGCCTACTGCATCAAAATCCGTCCGGAAGTCAACAAAACACCAGCAGAGCCTCTGGTTCACTTTCAGGGCCTTCCAAATGATGGCCAATAGAGTGAAATAATGGTCCATGGTTGAATGTCCCACCCGAAAACCCCCTTCCTCATTTGAGATAACCTCAAGTTCAGAAGCCCAATCCTCTAGCTTGAATAAGATAGTTTTTGAAAATACTTTAACCAAGGTGTGTAGAAGGCTAATCAGCCTGTAATGTAAGGGATCTTAACCATTCCCCTTTTTTATGATAGTGTGCACAATTGACCCTTTCCACGATGGAGTGTGGACGTTTGAGGCTACCCAATAAAACAGAAAGAAGTACACCCTTTCCCACCAGTCTCTATTTGTTTTAATTATCACTGTTGGATATTGTCAGGGTCTTTGCTCTCAAAATCTTTCACCTATTGATCACTGCCCTTACCTCCTTCGCAGAAAACCAAGTAGTGGGGAGCTCTTTAACAGCTGTACACCACATCCTGCCTACCATACAAAACCTTCAAATATGCTGCTCATATGTCCTCAGGGATCATACATATTAGGATCCCCACATTTGGGCCACTGGACTCACTTACTTTTGCCCAAAACTCCACTTGATCGCCTGATTGGATAATTTCCTGCATCTCGTCCCACTTACTGGGGAAAAAGGAGGCTTTTCTCTCTTTAAACAGCTGTTTGTATTGGGACTTAAGCCTTTTCAGCTCCTGGGGCAGACCACTTCCTGGGCATAGCCTATCTTGCTTAGCTGCCTGTCTCACCAGCCATTTCATTTCCCAACAGGCTGGATCAAACCAATCCTTCTCTTTACTGTGAGAATTAGCATGTGATGCATGATTTCTAATATTTATAACAATACAGCCCAGTACATTAATCCAAAATGTTAATAAACCAAGCAATTCTGTTATCAAAACCCATGGTGAAAACATCTATGTTTTCTGTTAATTGGTAAGCAGATAGAAGCTCAGGATTGGCAGGGCCTAAACAGATTGTCACCCTCCATGGGTAGGACACCTCGTACAGATGTAACCTCTCTACAGCCACTGGCTCAAAAAGGCAAAGGACAGCCGACGTGGCCCTGTGGTCACTGGCTCCATGCTTTGCAACTTTAAAGTCTGTGAAGATGCCAATGTGCCTGGCAGGAGTAAACATGAAATCAATCGGGCCCACTGAAAAACCCTGCTGGAATGTTGTGCCTGCTGGCATATCATGAGCAAAACCGCCATTCAAGCAGACCAAGCCATTGTTCGACAACCATTAGCTCAAAGCTTTGGCCTCCTGCTTGATGGAACAAGCAAGAAACAAGGCTGAAGAAATATTGTGCTGATCCAAAACCTCTTCCATCTGCAGGTCCGCTTGAGTGGATTAAAGACGAGCATTGAAGTCCCCAGCCAAATCAACAATTGCTTTTGGAAATTTTGCTGTAATTTCATGAAAAAGATTGATCGAGGGATTACAACCAATCCTTCAATCTCTGATACTCTTCTCTATGGATATATACGTTTATGAAAAGAAAACACCTGAAACACCTGAAAACATTGTTACTCAGGCCAAGTCTAACCACAGAGAACTACACACAACTAGAAAAATGTATAACCTGCAGAGGTTTCTTGATTACCTTGGTGGATATTAGGTTTAAGCCCTCTGCTGAAGATCTGTCATTGTCTCATCTTGACCCTTTGTTATTCAGCACCACAAACCCTTCTATGGTCCTATTCTCTTCCAATCAAGACTCCTCAAGAAATACCACATGGTAGGGATTTATTCTTTCTTCTAATATGCCACTTTTCAAAAGATTCTCAGAGCCATTGCTATTCCAAATCAGGATTCTCAGTACTGCCAGGTTGAAAATGGGGCTTAATGGCAAACGATTACCAGTAGCCTAAGTTGAAGTAGTCTGTTTGATAGCTGTGGTGCCATGAGGACTAAAAAACATGAAAAAGTTTAGTATGTGTCCTATTTTTCAGAAAGGGTTGACTGAACACACATGTTTTCCAGTGCAGGATTAGTTAGCAGCCCTTATCAGAAAGTATTTTAACACAGATGACACCGTGCAATGTTATTTTTCCAAAGTGGCGAATTGTCATATGTTTTCTGTGTAGGTGAGTGCTGTGTATGAAGTCTTTCTAAACCCTTTTGTCATTGCTTAATTGCAGACCTAATTCTATATTAGTGAATACCCCAGGTTTTGGATTTCAAAATCTGGTCACCCTAATTATGGAGGATTTATGTGACACTGAGAGAGAGATTGGCTTGATTGATCCTGGGTATAAACTGTGATGGGGAAGACATCTTGGATGTATTCCTTGCAAGACTGTCCATGAAATCAGATTTATAAAACATTTTGGAGAGAATCAGCTATCTTGATGTAAACTGTGTCTAAGCTCCTGTAAAGTCAAAGCAATCTGGGTTCTAATAGGTAAATATGTTTTCAAGAGGAACACCGAGCTTTCCCTTGGACCTTTGGCACAACCAACAATGCACTGCAGAGAAAATGAAATGTAGTTCATGAACAACAAATATAAAACTTCAGTAGAATTAAGCAATTTCTAAGTCAAAAGTTCCCATACAAATTTTGTAAAAAATAACAAAATGTTATGATCAAAATGACACAAAAGAAGGCAAATGATGCAGGTATCGAGCTATCTAACAAAACTGGATTGTTTTAGCTGAAAACAATCTTTAGAATTAACATTGAATAGCACTATACGCTAGTGGTATTTGGTAAAAACATCCATTGGGGTAATATGAATATGACTTTTATGCACCTTGCACCACCTCTGCACACAATACAGCTATTTAAAACTAGGTCAAGTATGCCTGTTTAACTGTGAAAATTGGTTCCATGTTTACTGAAGTACACTCTAAGGGCCTCATTACGAGTATGGCGGTCGGAACATCCGACCGCCAGACTCGCGATGAGGAGACCGCCACGATGCTGGCAGTCACCCCACTAGACCCATTACGAGTTTTCCACTGGGATGACCGATGGAAACAAAGGTTGCTGCCAGTCAGCCCATTGGAAAACATGCAGCGGCACTGGACCCGCTCCACATGGAGCCGAGTCAAATGCTGTCGCACATGGGGGCTGTCCAGCACCTTCGGAATGCACACTGCCTGCAAAGCAGAGAACAAGTGCTAGGGGCCTCAGGGAGGCCCTTGCACTGCCCATGCCCATGGCATGGATAGTGCAGGGGCCCCCATGCCCCACACTGTTCGAATGCGCACTGTCTGCTTTGCAAACAGTGCACAACCCGAGGGGGCTCAACCATATTTGACTCCGCTCCATGTGGAGCCGAGATCAATGGCGCTGCATTATTTCCACTGGGCTGACCAGCAAAAACCTTGGTTTCTCCGCCATGAAAAGGCTGGCAGAGAACAAGGTTGTAACTTGTAATCAGCCAGGCGGTGCCGAGTTCAGCTCCATCCTGGCTTACTTTAATCAAGACCACTGTCACCCCGTCAGTATCTGTGATCCTGGCGGGAATGGCAGTCTTTCGGTGGGTCCGCCCGTCTAACTCATAATGTGGCAGTCAGACCACCACAACCACGGCAGTTCAAACGCCACCAAGAGGCTAGCAGTCTTGTGACCAACAGTCTCATAATGAGGCCCTCAATGTGGTCTGCCAAACAAAGCTCCATCCAGTTTTGCCTCTGACTTGGCCCCTGTCTTAAGGGCAGTGGCAAGCTTATCTAAAGTCAAGCCAATGATCTTTTGACACTCCCTCTGTTACTCCTTAATGCAGATTTATGAGAGAAAAACTGCTAAAACTCACAAGAGCTAAATGCAGTTATTGTATTTAAAAATGTGTTTTTCTGTATGAAATGTTTTGTAAGAAATTGGAAATCAGGCACAGCAGCTGAAGATATCCGTCCACAAGCACAAAGGTTCATTCTTGGGTCACGTTTGGTTTTTGGAATCAAAGTAAACACCATACGATCTGTGATTGAAAGAGCTATATGTATTACCCAGTGGCTGTCGTCACTAGGTAGTTACAGTTAGGACCTAGTTTTCATAGAAAAAGCATTTTTTGACTTGCCTATATTGTTGGCCCAAGTTGATGTATCTTCACAAAAATGTTCCCCCAAAAATATGACACTCACTTCAGCTGCTGTTTGGAAAGTTTTGGGGTGATCCGGCAAGAAGGGGCCAAGAGAAATGGGAGTGTCCCAAAACGTGTGTTCCCCATGCATTTTTCCATAGGGATTTTGAACACGACTACAGCCCGAACCCCTGGATGGAGTTACACCAAATTTGGCAGAAAGGTAGCTCTTTGTCCAGAAAGAGCCCTTTGTGTTATTTGATGTAAATCCGTTCAGTAGTTTTTGAGATATTATTAAAGAAAATTCAAATGTGTATATAGAGGGGTGTGAAAGCTCCACAAACCCTACTGATCTCATGCTGAGATCTGATTGGCTGCCAACACTTCAACCAGGAAATGTTGGCAGCCATCTTGGGACTCGGTTGAAACCGAGTCCCAGAAAAACAAGATAAATAATAAGAAGAGGGGCCCGGGTAGGGACACCCTGACCCCTCAGCTCTGGTGCTGGGTCACACCAGGCCACAAATCACTTTTTGTTTTTAGTTTTTGTCACAAATTTATAATGGGGTCGCAAATCTGCTGCAAAAATTAAAAGAAAAAAGCATGGTGTCCCATGCTTGTTTCAATAAGCCCCTGGGTGTGCCAGGTCCCAGGGGCATATGAGAAATGAAGGAAGGGGCGCACATGGCTCAGCTCCTGGGCTTATTTATGCCCCAGGGACCGCCACCTCCCTGGGGCTTCAATTCAACAGTCAGTGGGGGGTCGTGCGGCCCCCACGTCCTGGGGACCACCATCTTGCCAGGGCAAAATTACTTAATTATAATAGGGGAGTCCTACAAACCCCTGTGCCATGAGGAACACCACCCTCCTGGGGCAAAATGTTTATAATTTAGTAGGTGGTCCTGTGGACCCACCCCGAGCCCTGGGAAATGGCACCTCCCTGGGGCTAACATTCTATTGTAAACGGGGACCATGTGGCCACCCCCGCAGCCCCAGAGACCGCAACCACCCCAGGGCAATTTTTTAACAATTAAAGGGGTGGGGGAGTGCAGACATACGGGCAGGGAAACAGAGGAAGCAATTGCTCTTGCAGACAGGGTGCTGCATGTTTAGCAGCTCCCTGTCTGTGACAGCAATGCTGACTCCTGCAGGAGGTCTGGACCAGGCTGGGACTGTGGGGCCTTCAGGCTCCCCCCCCGGTCCCCTGCAATGGTGACTGGGTGCCCTGGGGGGGGGGGCAAGGTGATGCAAACAGGCCCCGGGGAAGATCGGCCCAGGTTGGAGTGCAGCATGCCCTCCCCCCATTGAACTGTAGTGAGCACTAAGGGATGGGGTCCCCAGGGACAAAATAGGCTGGGGGAGCGAGGTCACATACACCCCCCCCACACTGGCCATTCAATCAATGAGGCAGCACTTACTAACTAATCAGTAGAAAGTGCTTCAGGTAGATAGAAACTTTGTGCAAAACTGTGGACTCATGTTGGATAAACGAGCAGGCGAGCTTCCATTCTGGTCATGATGCTCACTTCACAGAAATTAAATCTCAACAGGAAGCACTTACAAGTATAGACGTACCAAGGACCCCAGTTGAAGCTCTGCTTCTGGAAAGGATAAATGATCCTAACTCCTCGGCTTCTTGGTGAAGGCAAAGCAAGTGTGTTTACTCTGGGATTCCATATTTAAAAATGATCTGGAAATCCTTTGTGGAGTGGGTGCAACTTTCATCTTTTGGAGCACAATCAGACACTCTCAAACTCACTCTCACACCGCATAGACCCTGTCACACCCACTCCCACATCCAGACAGCCACTCTCACTGCCACTTTCACACCAAGAGACACCCTCTCACACCTATTCTCATACCCAGAGAGACAGGCTCTGCGGTCAACTGATGCTGCGTATGCCCAAAGGCCATGAGCAGCATGGGGTTGGGTGTTAAGGGAGTGGGCTGCAGGGCTGGCCACAGACCAGGCCCTGAGGCCAACCTCTGCTGCGCACGGCCAAAGGCCTTGTCCGATAGTGGTTGGATTAACATATAGTAATTAAAATTACTTTACGTTAAAAAAAACATGGACATGCACCCACTAACAGACCCGCACACACACTGATCCACCCACTAATGCACCAACTAAAACACTGATGTATGCACTCTCACACCCAGATAGACACTCTCACAGCCATTCTCACTCCCAGATATACCATCTCACACCTATTCTCACACACACAACAAGGCCGCGGCCAACTCCCGCCACACATGCCCAAAAGGCCGTGCACAGTATGGGGTTGGGGGCTTAGAGGGGTTGGCCCCAGGGTCTGGCTGAAGGCCAGGTCTTGCAGACAACCTTTGCTGTGCCTGGGTGAAAGCCGTGCACAGTGCAAGGTAGGGTGCTTAGAGAGGGTTGGCTTCAGGGCCAAAGGCTGTGTGCTGGAATGGTTGGATTAACGTATAGTAATGAAAATTACTATTCGCTAAAAAAACATAGAAATATAGAAATTCACTGAAAAAAACAAAGGTCGCAGGGACGTTATAGTTAGAAAATAGAAATTCACCAAATATAGTTAGGGTTACCTCAGGTAACTATAATTTGTGCCCTAGGGTAACTGTAACTTGCGCCCTTTCCACGCACTGCTAATTAGCTAATTAACCCACAAAATTACAGCACTCATGACATCTTTGATGACATCATTGATAATATCAATGTAATATTTGCAGTAAAATTTTTGATGAAAAAACTGTGCTTGGTGGGGGCGTGAGTTATAGCTACCTTAGGGCCAGAGGGAAGATGAACTGCTAGCAAAGCAGGCCGCACAGCGGCGAGGGCTTAAATAGCAACACATTCTTTGCCGGATCTCCCTGCACTCCTCACTGTTGGGGGGAACCTATCCCTCGGCCTCCAGCGGTGTGATTGGAACATCAAGAGCGGACCCCCCCCAGTTACCCTCACCAATCAATGTTGGACATGTCGCCAAGAAGCTGAGATTGGTGTGGAAGCCGAAAAGGAGACCACGCGACCTAGGGTAAGAGCAGCCTGCAACATGTGCACTGAGTTCCAGGAAGAGGTAGATCCACAATGGAGAAGTAGTGCAAGTGGCGGTAATAGGGGCCCGCCTCTTCCACCAGTCATAACAGGCCTGAAACCAAGACCTCCTGAGTGACCGGGGGAGGAGCACCACTTACAGAACCTAGGACACACAGAGGGTAGAAGGTAGGAGTAAAACCCCATTGGCATACATCCTGGTTGGTGGGGCCTCCCTCTTAGACAGCGTTCAACTCAAGCATGGGTACTTCTAAGTGAACAGAGCCTGAGCTGAGCTGGCTCCCGCCAACTCCCCCTCCACTTCAGAACTGCACAGCCAGGGCAGTGTCCGACCTAGCGCTCTGACCGAAGGAAACCAGGAATGTGTGGTGAGTGGGCCTGACGATTTGACAGTTGCCCAGCATACGCCAGCTTTGGAGACCAGTGTGTTGATTGTTGTGGGGGACAGAACCCCACCGACCCACAGTAGTGTGACTGAGCACATGGCTGGAAACCGTGAGCCCAGTCTCACACAACTGAGCAACCTGGATAAATACTCAGTGTCCATGACCACAGCAAGATAAATGCAAAAATTGTCAGCAAGCGCACACTACCAGCCCTACTCCTGCAGCACACCAAACCCTCTCTTTGTGACATATTGGCCGCAATACAAAATGTAAAAGGTGCACTTGAGCCCAAGGTAGAGGACATCATGGTGGAAGTGAATCTCTTGAGGGCAAATGTCCACAAGGTTGGGGACAAACTTTCAGTGGTGGAAACACAAATCACTGAGCTGCAGTCCTCACTAAGGCCCTCATTACAACATTGTCGGTAAAAGCCGCTTACCGCCATGTAGAAGACTGCCAACACACCGCCGCAGCCGCGGAATTCCGCCACAGCTATTATGACCCACATCTCGGAACGCGCCAAAATTCAGACACCCACACAAGTCCGCCACACCAAAGGTCAGTGATAAACTGGCGATAACAAAACCTCCACTGTCATGCCAACAGAAATACGCCCACACTATCACGACACACGAATCCACGCGGCGGTCTTTCAACCGCAGTATTCCATTGGCGGTACACACCGCCGCACTCAAAATACTAACACATCTACAAAACATCCCCACATTGGACGATTCAAAATACACACACCTGAGACACATACACACACCACTCCCACACACCCATTACAATATAAAACACACTCCCAAATCACCCACAAACCCCCACAACAACAAAAAATCCAGAAAGACGGCCAGAGAGAGACACCACCAGCAAGTACAACAGCATCCACAGGCACATAACACCATCACCCACACAACTTCCACGTACCTCACACAACACACCACTACATACCACCACACGTATCACCACACAATCCACCCCACACATCACCTACAACACCCCATGGCACGTCAAAGACACCCCAGGTTCTCGGAGGAAGAGCTCAGGGTCATGGTGGAAGAAATCGTCCGGGTAGAGCCACAGCTATTTGGATCACAGGTGCAGCACACCTCAATTGCAAGGAAGATGGAGCTATGGCGAAGAATAGTGGACAGGGTCAATGCAGTGGGACAACACCCAAGAAATTGGGAGGACATCAGGAAAAGGTGGAACGACCTACGGGGGAAGGTGCGTTCCGTGGTCTCAAGACACCACCTGGCAGTTCAGCGGACTGGCGGCGTTCCCCCACCTCCTCCCCCACAACTAACAACATGGGAGGATCAGGTCTGGGCGATTCTGCATCCTGAGGGCCTCGCAGGAGTAGGTGGAGGAATGGACTCTGGTAAGTCAAAGCTTTACTATTACATTCCCCACCCTGCCTGCATGCTATCACATACCCCCACCCTCGCCCTCACCCCTATCACTCCAACTCCTCACAAATGTCCCAATATCACAAACCACCCATCCCAACACCAAGCCCTGCATGCAACAACAAAGCATGGACACCCATCACCAAAGCATGCCCACTGCACATACCCATACACCCCCCTAAACCATCATCACACAAGCTCCCACACAGGAAAGCTAGCACTGGGGTACACAGTCATCCACCCATTGCACACCATGCCACACACAGATGCACAAATCATGCCTTTCCACCCCTGCAGGACCCCTACCCAACGTCACCAGACAGGAGGGTCCAGACATGTCCACTCCACCCACAGAAGAGGCCCACAGTGATGACAGCAGCTCTGTCCAGCTGGATCTAGATGACCAGCCCGGACCATCGGGGACCTCTGGACAGTCGGTTCCCCTCACACAGGCACAGGCCACCACAGACCTTACCCCCTCTGGAAACACCAGCACAGCACCCACCCAGCGGGCCCATACCTCCGTCCCCAGGACACGTCAATCAGCTGTGTGTCCACCACTACAGGGAACCCAGGATAACCCACCACCCCAACAACAACAGGGACCTGGGGGCAGTGGCAGTGGGCACACGGTCCAGGGGACGGAGGCCCAGGAACACAGGGGAACTGGGAGGGCTGCTGTGCGACAGGGGGCGGACAGGCCAAGGGAACCCACTCTCCACGAGGCCCTCTCCTCCATCATGGGAGCATACCACCACTCCCAGGAGACGATGGCAACGGTACTGGCCAAGTTTCAGGAGACCCAGCGCATGCAGGAGGAACAGTATTTGGGCTTCAGGGAGGAACTCAGAACCATCAGCTCCACCCTGGGCACCATCGTAGGGGTGCTGAAGGAAGTACTCAACACCAGGAGGGACACTGTGGCACTACAAGAGGCCCCTGACACTAGCATGGACGATGAACTGCCCACCACCTCCGCTGCCGCTAGTGGACAGGACGCCACGCAACAGGACCACCAAACCAGCACCCCACCCCCTGCAGAGGGAGAACCACCCCACAAACGGTCCCTGACATCCAAGAACAAGACAGAGAATGATGCCAAGACCCCCGCCAAGAAATGAGACCACCCTGATTGTCATCCTACTGTCCCCCTCTGTCACCCTATCCATAATTAAACTGCCCTAGCTCCACTTCCTATGCCCATATGGGCAATGCACCTGTGAGACTAATAGACTGGACTCTGCCATGGACACTCCTCTGTCATCACCCCTCACCATTTAACTTCCCCCTCCAATATTTTGCATTTAAATAAACACACCTAAATCCCAAAATGATCTGGAGTCTGTCTGTGATTTCGAAATAGTGTATTTGCAATTACAGTGACAACATGTTTATGAAATAGTAATGCCAACATACCTATGTCACACAGCTCTAGTCCATGAGGAATTTAAGCAGATGTCACACAGTAGGACCCACATCTGTGAAACCGTAAGGGAACGTGACAACTCAGTGACCATACACTGGGTGAAAATGACAGACAGGATAGAGGTAGTAGTGTAAAAGCACATGTAGTAGGCAGGATTGTATTCTTACCTGTGTTTCACTGGAAATATTGCTGGATCACTGAGTCCCTGTTCTGCATGTCTTCTTCCTCTGCTTCATCCTCATCACTGTCCACAGGCTCCACAGCTGCCCCAACACTGCCATCTGGACCACAAGGCACCTGTCATCGCAAAGCCAAGTTGTGAAGCATACAGCAGGCCACGATGATCTGGCACACCTTCTTTGGTGAGTAGAATAGGGATCCACCTGTCATAATGAGGCACCTGAACCTGGCCTTCAGGAGGATGAAGGTCCGCTCGATCACCCTCCTAGTTCGCCCATGGGCCTCATTGTAGTGTTCCTCTGCCCTGGTCCTGGGATTCCTCACTGGGGTCAGTAGCCATGGCAGGTTGGGATAACCAGAGTCACCTGCAAATGGGGAGGGATGACTGTTAGACACACACTGACCTGTAGGGAGATACCCAGACAACCATTCCCACTGTCTTGCTTCCAGTTGCTCACCTAATAGCCACACACGGTGCCTCTGGAGTTGGCCCATCACATAAGGGATGCTGCTATTCCGCAGGATGTAGGCGTCATGCACTGAACCAGGGAACATGGCATTCACATGGGAGATGTACTGGTCTGCCAAACATACCATCTGTACATTAATTGAATGATAACTCTTCTGGTTTCTGTACACCTGTTCACTCCTGTGGGGAGGGACCAAAGCCACATGGGTCCCATCAATGGCACCTATGATGTAGGGGATATGTCCCAGGGCATAGAAATCACCTTTCACTGTAGGCAAATCCTCCACCTGAGGGAAAACTATGTAGCTCCGCATGTGTTTCAGAAGGGCAGACAACACTCTGGACAATACGTTGGAAAACAAAGGCTGGGACATCCCTGATGCCCTGGCCACAGTTGTTTGAAAAGACCCACTTGCAAGGAAAAGGAGCACTGACAGCACCTGCACTTGAGGGGGGATTCCTGTGGGATGGCGGATTGCTGACATCAGGTCTGGCTCCAACTGGGTACACAGTTCCTGGATTGTGGCACGGTCAAACCTGTAGGTGATTATCAAATGTCGCTCCTCCATTGTCGACAGGTCCACCAACGGTCGGTACACCGGAGGATGCCGCCATCTCCTCACATGTCCCAGCGGACGGTGCTTATGAAGGACAACAGCGAGCACAGAGTCAAACAACTCAGAGGTACGTACCCACAGTTTACACAGAACACCAATCATACACAAAAGGTGGCCTGTATGTGTGTTGAGACTAGGCCTAGGTATGTGTGACGCAGTTAAAAATGAGGCCATGTGCGCCCCTGAAATGGAGGCTGCCTGACCTCTAAAGTGAGACAATGGGATGTGTGGTAACTGCGCTGGCGTTGTACACCGTCGCGGTAGGCGGTCGGAGACCGCGGCACAATGCTGCATTGGTTAACATTGGACCCTATGGGTCCCAGGAGCCAATGACGATGTACACCGGCGGTGATGGTACGCATCGCCGCGGACGTGACCGCCGTTTTCTATCACTTCAATCACTCGATACCTGATATTCGACAGGAGAGCACCTAGACTGCAAGTGCTGCTGTGACCTCAGTCTGGAAGAGACAATGGCTCGTGCGACAGGGGAAAGGGCCCCTGCTTTCACATCGGAGGAGTTGGACTGACTTTGCGCACAGTGGAGGTCTCTGGGTGGGGGAGGAGGGCTGTTGGTTTCCCTAGGCCAGGGCGAGTTCTGTAGGCTTGGCCCCTCCGTAAGGCATGGCCCTGTGGCCCCCCACCCCACCTCTGTAGAGTGCCAAGTACAGCTATTCATGCCCCTGTGTCATCTATGTGTGCAGATGTCGGCCATTGCCTTGTAGGCCATTTCCCATGAATTGCACTGTGGAGCCCAAGAGCGCGGCGTAGTGAAGGGGGCCTCTGTGTCTGTCTTGTCCGCCAACTGTAGCGGTAATCCATGCACTCAACATGTCTTTCTTCTGTCTCTCCCCCCCCCTTTTTGTGGTCTTCCTGTTCTTGTGTGCATTAGCATCATCAGGCGGAGGAGCAGTGGCACCAGAGCACGAGGGAGCTGCATCCCACATGGCCCTGGAGGGCGAGACTACGGACTCGGAATTCACCAGTGGGATGGAGAGCGAGGGGAGCTCCACGGCGGGGACAGGAGCTGAGACCAGCGACACGGACACGTCCTCTGATGGTAGCTCCCTTGTGGTGGAGGCAACATCTGTGCCCCCCGCATCTACAGGTACAGCCGCCACCCCCCCTAACAGCACCGCCCTCCCAGCAGCCCCTCAGGCTTTGCCCGTGCCCGCTCACCCAGGAGGGTGGGCATCACCTTCGCCCCAGGCACCTCAGGCCCTGCCCCAGTCAACCCTGCTGCCCTCAGTGAGGAGGCCATTGACCTCCTCAGGTCCCTCACTATTGGGCAGTCTACCATTTTGAATGCCATCCAGGTGTGTAGAAAGGCAGTTGCAACAAACTAATGCATTCCTGGAGGGCATTCATTCTGGTTAGGCGGCCCTTCACCGATCTTTTTAAACTCTGGCCTCAGCACTGATGGCAGCCATTGTCCCCGTCTCTAGCTTCTCCCCTCCAACTTCTTCCACCCAGACCCAATCCCCTGTACCTCTGCTTATCCCAAGCACACCATTAGACCAGCCTGCACACACCTCACCGCACAAGGGGAGCTCAGGCAAACATAAGCACCACACATCCCACAGGCACTCACGCAAGCAACACACACATGAAGACAAACCAACATCCACTGCCTCCACTGTGTCCCCCTCCTCGTCATCTCCCTCCTCCCTCCCAGTCTCGTCTACACTCACACCTGCATGCACTACCTCTACAGCCACTACGTCCCTCACCAGCACACCCACCAGCACACCCTGCTCACGTGCAGTCACCACCCCCACTACCATTCAAACGTCCCCTGTGTCCTCTCCCAGTGTGTCTGTGACGCCCCCTCCCAAGATACACAAACGCAGGCACACACCCACCCAACAGCCATCCACCTCACGACAGCCTCCAGCGCATGCACCTGCACCCAAAGTCACCAAACGTACACCTCCTACTACCACCACCTCTTCCTCCACTCCCAAACCCCCTCCAGCTACCCGTCCCAGTGTGTCCAAAATAATTTTCCTGCCCAGCTTTGACCTTTTTCCGTCACCTCCCCACCCCGTCCATCTCATAGGTCCCGAAGTAGCACCTCAGCCACAACATCTCCGGGATCAGTGGTGCCTGTAGTCACAGGTATGTGGAGTGCACCGGCCACCAGGACAGCCAGTGTGGCACGGAGCCACAGCACAGCCAGTCCCCCCGTGAAGCATCAGAAGTTGGCCAGTGCCCGGCGGGAGAGGGGGAAGACTCCAGCTGCCAAAGCCGCTCCCAGGGGTCCTGGAGGGAGTGTGGAGTCAGCTGGTACACCTCCCAAGGTGGGGAAGGGCCACAAGAAACCCAGCAAGTCTGGAAAGAGCTGCACGGCGGAGAAGACCGCCATCATCCCCACTGCCCAGGATGGCTCCGCCAGCCCCAGCCCAGCTGCCCAGGAGGGCTCCGCCAGCCCCAGCCCAGCTGCCCAGGAGGGCCCTGCCAGCCCCAGCCCAGCTGCCCAGGAGGGACCTGCCAGCCCCAGCCCAGCTGCCCAGGAGGGCCCCGCCAGCCCCAGCCCAGCTGCCCAGGAGGGCCCCGCCAGCACAAGCCCCACTGGGCCATGAAGGACCGCCAGCACAAGCCCCGCTGGGCCATGAAGGACCGCCAGCACAAGCCCCGCTGGACCATAAAGGACCACCAGCACAAGCACCGCTGGGCCATGAAGGACCGCCAACTCAAGCACCGCTGAACAGGGCACCGCCAACTCAAGCATGGCTGAACAGGGCACTGCCAACTCAAGCACCACTGAACAGGGCACTGCCAACTCAAGCACCCTGCACCGCCAACTCAAGCACCGCTGAACAGGGCACCGCCAACTCAAGCACCGCTGAACAGGGCACCGCCAACTCAAGCACCGCTAGCCCATGAACGGCAGGGGCACTGACGCAACTGGGTCTGTCACGGGGTGAGTGATGCACTCTGGGCACCAGTCCCCCTCCAGAACCAGTGGAGACATCCATCCACTACCTCTGTCCTTCACAGGATGAAGCACTATGGGCACCAGTCCCCCTCCAGAACCAGTGGAGAGATCCATCCACTACCTCTGTCCTTCACAGGATGAAGCACTCTGGGCACCAGTCCCCCTCCAGAACCAGTGGAGACTGTTATCCACTTGAGAGACTGTGGCTTTGCACTCCCCAGGATAATGCAGTGGGCAAACCACCCACTGGAGAGACTTGAGAGACTGTGGCTTTGCACTCCCCAGGATAATGCAGTGGCCAAACCACCCACTGGAGAGACTTGAGAGACTGTGGCTTTACACTCCCCAGAAGTGAACAGTGGGCATTGACCCCCCTCGTGGATCTGGCATCGTGCACTCATCCGGCTGAGGTGCCCCCCTTCCCTTCCCCCTGAGGTGCCTGTTGTATTTCTAACTGATGCCCCTGCAGTGTTCGCTCTGTTTTGATCGGATATCGAGTGTGGGCCTCGCCCATACATTTTGGTCCCAGTGGTCCACGGACTATAAATGGTACAATACCTGGACTTGTATTATTGGTATATATATTTGTTTATAGTGTATATATATAATTTTGAGTACTGGATTTTAATAGATTACAATCGTTACAATAATTTCCTTTTGTCTTTGCATTCTTCCGGGGAGTTTGGGGGGTGTAACTGTAATGTATCAACATGTATTAGTGTGTGTGTGGTAGTGGGTGAGGGTGGGGGTGGGGGTGGGGGTGTTGCGTGTGTGTGTCCCTGTTTTTTGCCTCCCCCCTCCCCTGTGCCGTAGGTGCAGTACTCACCGTGGTCTTCGCCGCCGGCGTTCGTGCTCCTGGTAGAGGAGCAGGAAGATTATCGCAGGTAGAATTTGGAGTTCCGGTTCAATGGTGTCCTCGATCCTCGTGGGGTGTGTAGAGGTGAGCGTTTTCCCTTCGAAATGCCTGTTTCCGCCGTGTTTTTATCGGCGGTGAATCCGCCCCGGAAATGGTGGCGGATTGGCCTGTCATAATAGTGTGGGCGGTACATTGTCTCCCACCTGTCTGTTGGTGGTGACCGCCGCGCTGTTTGTTTGTACCGCCGTGGCGTTCGGAGTCTTAAAGTGGCTGTCTTTGTTGGCGGTTTCCGCCACGGTCGTAATTGCAATTTTTTTACCGCCGGCCTGTTGGCGGTCTTACCGCCTCTTTATCACCGACCGCCAGGGTCGTAATGAGGGCCTAAATGTCTGAAAGAGCAGGTCCAAGCCCTAACATACCAAAACATGACAATCACTGCCAAACTGGACCAAGAAGATAGAGCCTGTCAAAAAAAAATTAGAATAGTGAGCGTCCCTGAGGGGTCAGAAGGTTCTAGCATCGATTTGTTGACATGATTCTCAATATCCTCCACTAAAAAAGACTCTCTTAATTCTTCTCTGTTGAGAAGGCACATAGGGCTATGGGGCCCCCACCTTACCCAGGGCTTCCCCCAGAACAATAATCATCAGAATTTTTAACTATAGAGACCGTGATGCAATCCTTCAGGTGGCTCGCACACATGCTGACCTACAAGTTGAAAATGCCACAGTCCAGTTCTACCCCAACTTCACACTGCAGGTACAGAGGCAGTGCAGGAACTTTGATGATAAAAAAAGCTCTGAGAGATAAGGAACTAAAGTAAATGATGCTCTGTGTGGCAAAACACAAAAGATTGGCAGAGGGCAAGACATGGTTCGGTACAGCACCAGAAAAAGCGTGGGCCTGGATTGAAGGGTGGTGTGTAAAGTGCAAAAGAGAGACACAGCCACACAGAAGAGAGAGATCCTCAGCAAGACAGGAAGAAACAATGGGTCCCAGATGAGACCCGTGAACAGCAACAAATTGACAGTCCAATAGACACATAAATCAGTTGGTACGAGGACTCCGTGAATCGGGGACCATGTCAAACGGAGGGGGTAAGAAGTGCCTTAACTAGCAGGATAGACACTGTAACCAGTGCAGATGGGGACATCGGCATATGTGCTACTAATCCTGGGGTGAACTACTTGACAACACTGACAGACCCACATATATTTGAGTTTTAGGGGTGACAGGCTCTCTGCAAATTGCGGCTGGGTAGTTTACAACTCACAGTGCAGGACAGCAGGGTGGGAGGATGTTCTTGGGAGGGTTGTTATGTTAGAGTTTATGTCTTGCGACATGTTGGAACATTACTTCTGTTGCAGAGGATATGATCCATAGAAGGAAGTCAGACAGTATATCATAATCCACTGGGGGCAATGCCCCACTCATATTGTGCAGTTCAAGCACGACACCTTATTTTATAAATCACTCCCCGCCAAGAATGGTAGTGACACAATGTAACCTGACGATAAAGTTCTAGAAAGTAGATGGTCTGAGAAATAAGATTAAGCGCAAAGTAGTTCTCTAATACCTCTGAAAACATTACCCAGACCTAGTGCTAATCCATGAGACGCACCTTTGGGGCACAACCTACAAAGCATTAGATGGGTTTGGCTACAAACTCCTAGCTCATGCAGGCTACACATAGGATTCACGGGATGTGGATATTAATTAAGACACCAGCTCCCCTCATCCCTCAACGCAATTGGCATGACCCACTGGGTGGATATGTGGCCCTGTCAGGCCTTTGAGAGGGAATGGTCCTAAATGTGGGTTCCCTATACATTCCCCTCCACACTTCCAGGCCCAGGCCCTCCCTGAGATTAGCGCACTCCTGTTGGAAATGCCAAAGCGGATCCTAATCATGAGGGGTGACACAAACACAGCAATAGACCCAGTACCCGATAGACTATCTGAGGCCTCTACAGGGAATGGAAACTATGTGCTGCAATCCTTTGTGTACACCACCATGGGGCTAGCAGACCTATGGCACATACACAACCGGATAGTCCGGAGCACATATATTCCTCCGCACCACACAATAGTTTTTCAAGACTAGATCATCTCTTTACACAGTGCCTGAATGTAGATACATTTTGGGTGACGCACATTAGACCCAAGGGGGTGTCAGACGACTCTCCAGTGGAAGTCCACCTTCAGAGTGCAGTTCACACCACAGTAATAGTCTCAAAGCTAATTACATAGCACCTTCACAATCCACATAGCAAAGGTGCACTGAGGACAGGGGCTGACATCTACTTTCAAGAGAACTTAGGAGCAGTTGCCTCTGCAAGCATCCTATGGGAGGCCTTCAAAACTGTCACACAGGGCCAGGCTGAGTCACTCACTGGGGGTAAGAAAAAGGAAATGTCTCTTTAATGTAAGCAAATTGAGCAAGACTTTGAGAAACTAGAATCCAGGGTACTGTCAGAAAACACCAGCGAGCTCCTCAACCAGCTTCGCCTCCATCAGAGTGATCTCCAGGAACTGGTAGAAGATGCAAGTTGTAGATATACCCTAGTCGTGCAGCCCCATATGTAGGATGTTGTCAAGAAGGCAAACAGGCTATTGGGTTGGCTGGACAAGCTGGATATGCCAGGATCCACTGGTGCGAGTGGTGTCCACAAATGGCCACTGGAAGGAACGTATTTCCCTCTATGCTGATGATTTGCTGCTATACCCCACACAACCCACCCTTTCTCTAAACAGCATTCTGCAGATATTCCAGATCTGTGGAGACCACTCAGGATATCACATAAATTGGTCCAGATCCACGGTATTCCCCCTGGCACTGGATACCCCACACTTCCCCTTGTGCTGTGAGGTATCAGTGGTACAGAACAGATTTAAATATCTGGGGATCCACATCATGAGGGAGCCACAGTGATGTCTCAAAGAAAACTTGCTCCCACAAATAGAATGCCTCCACACAGATGTAGCCCACTCGAGATTATTACCCTCGTCACTGATGGGCAAAGCAGCCCTTTCTAAAATGATGTCACTTCCTCATCTCCTGTATGTCCTTTAAAACACACCATATCGGATTTCCCCGGTCCTCTTCCAGCAGATTGATCAGGATGCTCTTTTATGGGATTGTAGGGCCTCAGATATTGCCCTTTGCAAACTCCAGAGGCAGTCTTCGATGGAGGCCTGGCAGACCTAGGCATTACTAAATACTACTGGGCCTCACAAATAGCAGTCGTAAATGAGTGTGTTTTTGCTGCCCATGACACACCTGCACACCGGGTAGACAGATCACTGATGGGAAAAAAGGACTATGTGACAGCCCTATACAGACGTAGAGTAGAAAGTGAACTACTGGCACATACCAGCTCAGTGGTGAGGGCCTGGAGGGAGGCACACAGAGCACTGAGGTTGCACAATACACTCCCTGAAATGACATCCCTATGGGACAGCGATCTACTGCGGGAGGTGGGTGGACTGGTGTGATTTAACTGGTGAGAGTTGATCGGCATTGAGTGGCTAGGTGACAGCTGGAGAGTCCAGGCGCTCATGCCCTTTGAGTCCCTTTCTCAGTAGTATGAACTGGCGGACACTAAACAGTACAATACCTTCAGCTTGGCCATGCCTTGTGATGCCATATCATGGAGGAGAAGCAATTACCCTCCGCCACTCCACTGGAAGACTCACTGCTCACAGTGCCCATACCAGACAAGTCAATCTAAAAAATATATATAAAATAATCGTAAACAATGCCCCAGATCTAATGCGGTCCCTCAGGGAGGCATGGTCCCGTGACCTGGGAAGGCTGGATGACTATGACTATTGGTAGCACTACTGAGTCCCAGAGAGATAGCTATCTGAGCAAGGTTTCCCCTGATACAACTGAGACTCTTGCACAGATCCTTCTACTCTAGGACCTTCCTACACATGATCCAAAAAGCAGATACGCCTCTGTGCCTCAGGGGTTGTGAACAGGAAGGAACTTTTTTCTATACCCTATGGGCGTGTCTAGTGATTTAATCCTAGTGGAAGAAGGGTACCAACAGGATGTCTCAGATCCTGGGGACAGCGGTCCCCATATCTGAAAAGTGGATGTTGTTGCAAATAACAGGAGAGGATCCACTGTTTGCCAAATGCAACATTGCGAGGGCATGGGGCAAGCCGGCACCTCTGACATTAGAAGGTTATCAGTCCTAGGCTGGTGCCAAAGGACGTAAAAGGCTGTATACCAGAGTTGGGGATTCCCCAGAAAATGGAAGAGAGTCTGGGTATCCTGGTGTAGCTCCAGGGATGGCATAAATAGTGGGTCATAACAACATGCATTCACAAGGAAGGGAGGACATACCATGCCATGCTCCAAATGCTATGCAGCCAAGCCGTAAAAGTACCTTCTATTGGTTGTCATAGCCTTTGGAAACAGACAGTAACAAATGTCATAGTCATAATTATTCTGTGTCCTTCTGTAATGTGAATGTTTGCACTCTGTTGCCTAAGCTCTGTTTAAATAAAAACAGTTTTTTGAAGAAAAAAACTAAAAGGAGGACATATTTTCTGAGTTCTCAAATAGCAGCAAAACACTTTTAAATTATTTGCTATCTAGATGTCCTTTTATCCAGTTGATCACTTGCTAATATGTTACACTTAGGGGGAAAATGTAGCGTTACGTCCAGAGCTGCAGAATTTTAAACTGGGGAACCACAGCACATTTAATGCAGAGTACGACCCATCTAGAGATAGTTCTCTTTAGCACGCCTGATCTTTCTTCACACCCACACACCACCAACAAAGAACCGCTTTAGTACGATCAAGATAGAACGCCAACACTCTTTTTGGGTCCAGGCAGTGGAGTCTCTTCTCTTCCTTAAAAGGGTGCTGGTGTTTAAAAAGTAGGCAAGGTGATGGATTGGCCTACATGGAAGAGCGTGACCACTTTCGGTGGAAAAAATGCCCGAGTGTGAAGCACCACTTTGTCAGGATAGCTGGAAAGGTAGAGAGGCTTAGATGACAATGCCTGCAGCTCACTCACCCTGCAGGCAGATATAATGGCCACAAGGAAGGCTGTTTTCAAAGTGAGAAGTCTGAGAGGATAATTGTGGAAAGGCTCAAAAGAAGCACACATCAAAAAAGTGAAAACCAAATTCATGTCCCACTGGGGCATAATGAACCCCCCTTCTGGGCCAATGAAAGTCTAAACAATAGAACCTCAGATAGAGGGCCAGAAACAGGGTCAACAGACTTGTCTGTGCACTATGCCACAAATGTCTTCCAACGAAAGGCATATACCATTTTGTTGGAGGGATGCCTGGCTGCCAAGATTACATTACAGACTTCAGCAGACATTGCACCTCCTCTGAATGGAGACGCCATTTGTGATCGACTAAGTATTGTTGTCTGAGTTTGTCCACTCTGATGTTCAGAGAGCCTGCCAGATGTTGAACGACCAGGGAAATGCCCTGTTGTTCCAGCCACGTCCAGAGGCACAGAGCCTCTTGATAAAAGGTCCACAATCGCACCCTGCCCTGCTTGTTGCAGTACCACATGAGGGTGGTGTTGTTCGTGAACACCTGTACTACCTTCCCTTTGAGATAGGGAAGAAATGCTTTCATTGATAGTCTGATCACCCAGAGCTCCAATAGATTGCTGTGGAGTCCAGACTCCGCCGGAGACCAGAAGCCTCTGTTATCTGCCTCTCCCAGGTGGCCGCCCCATCCCAGGAGTGACACATCTGTCACTACTGTCAGATCTGGTTGGGAAGGGAGAGGGATCTGCCTCTGACCCAATCACAGTTAGTTAGCCACCACTGCAGATCTCTCCCCGATGCTTCGTCCACTGGAACTTCAGGTCCCACTGTAGAGCTTGCATATGCCATCTGGTATGTGTCACCCGCAGGATGCTGGAGGCCGTGAGGTTCAGCAGCCTCAGATTCATTCTCGCCAAAATCCATGGTAGGCGCTGAAACATCAGTATCATAGCCTGAATATCCTGGACTCTACCACTCTAGAGGGTAAGCCTGAAACTTCACTCTGTCCATAACAACTCTGATGGAAGGGCGCATCTAAGAGGGAGTCAGATGTGACTTTGGCACATTTATAGTGAACCCCAGGGAATAAAGGAGGTCCGCAGTAGTCTGGAGGTGAGAGACGACAGCTTAGGGCAAGGCCACCTTCAACAACCAGTTGTCGAGATAGGGGAAGATTGAAACCCCTGATCTGTTCAGATAAGCTGCAAATACTGCCATCACTTTGGTGAACACCTGAGGGGTGCTGGTAAGGCCTGAGGAGAGCATGGTGAACTGAGAGTGCTCGTGGCCTACTGTGAACTGCAAGTAACATCTGTGGGAAGGCAGGATGGGAATATGTAAGTAAGCGTCCTGCTAGTCCAGGACTATCATACAGTCTACTGGGTACAGGGCAGATAGAACCTTAGCCAGAGCGAGCATTTTGGACTTCTAATTCTTGAGGAAGAGATTGAAGGACAGAAGGTCTAGGACAGGGCAGATGCCCTTGTCCTTTTTGGGCACCAGAAAGTAGCAGGAATAACACCACAAACTACTTCTGGCACAGGGACCCTCTCTGGCTCCCTTGACCAAGAGAGCCATAACCTTGCAGAGAAATGTCAAGTGATCCTCCATCATCCAATTGTAGGATGGTGGCATTGGTGGAGGGGTGTTCTTGAAGGGGAGGGAATAACCCCTACAGATTATCTGCAAAACCCACCTGTCTGACATAATGGACTGTCAGCGGAGCAGGTAATGGGGAATCCTGCCTCCCAATGGTCCCTGGTAGGGAAGAGTCAGACTAGGAAGGTTTAGAGGCAGCTGCAGGGGATGAGTGGGTGGAGGACTGTCCAGACCTCTGGCTCCCTGATCCACAAGGGTTATGTATCGCATGTCCCGGTCACGGAGAGGCTGGGCAGCATGTGCGGTGTGGTGGCTGGAGGAGAACATTCATAGCTTGGTGCCCCTTCCATAGCCAAGAAGAGGCAAAATGCAGACTAAGATGGGTAAGGGGCAGCCACGAGACCCAAAGACCTGGCCGTAGCTCAAGAATTCTTGAAGCGCTCAAAAACCGAGTCTGCTCTTTCTCCAAAGAGATGGGTGGCATCAAAGGGCATGTTTATAAGGTCAGATTGGACGTCCCCCGAAAAGCCAGATGTCATCAACCTTGCGTGGTGCCTTTGGGCAACCGTAGATGCAACTGCTCTGACCAGTGAGTCGGTCATGTTCAATCCACATCGGATCGTGAACTTTGCTGTGTTTCTCCCATCAGCAACTGATTGAGAAAGTACAGCCTGGGCCTCCCCCGGGACCTGTGGCAGCACTTGCGCAACTGTAGCCCACAGCGTGTAGTAGTAACGGCCCAAAAGGCATGCAGCTTTCATGGACCGCAATGCCAGGCTGGCGGAAGAAAACATCCCAAGGTGGTCCAGCATCTTGGATTCCCTATTTAGGACAGCAGAAGGGAACCCACCATGGGAGGTAGAGGCTTGGATAACCAAACTCTCAGGGTTGGATTGTTGCATCAGGAACGCTGGGTGTGTTGGAGCAGGCTGATGGGGTCAGGCAATAATCCTGTTCACAGGAGACCCTGTGCTGGGTTTGGACCAGGTACCTAGCAGGACATAGGTGAGGGCTTCATTGAAAGGCAAAAGGGGTTCGGGGGATGAAGCCCCTCTGTCAGGAGGTTAGTCCTGACTGCCCCTGAAGGCAGCGTGAAGCCCAGGACCTCGACTGCTCTTCACACCACCATTGAGTAGGATACTCCCTACTCTGTAGCTAATGTAGGTGGAGAAAGCACATCAGTTCTGAGGAAGACCACTGGCTTCACCCAGGTCCATACGCCAGTCCATAGTATCTTGGAGCTGGTATTCTAAAGGGTCCAGTGACCCCTCCCATTCCACACCATAGCCCAAATCATTAGAATAAGGGTCAGGATCCGACATAGGGGGCAAGGCCCCTGTCAAAGTTGGAATCAGCGTCATGTGACACCGATAAGGCTCTCTGTCAGAGTCTGCAATGAGCATGGAATCGATGCCACCCGGGGGTATGGGAAGCGCCGGGACCATCAGCGTCAGAATCAGCATCAGAAAAAGTTGAGGTGGTATGACCGATGCTGCTTCGGATTCAAGAATGGATACCCCCCCTTGGAGCTAAGGCCGAAGCTGCCGGTGTGAAACCTGAGGGGGTCCCTTCTGACCCCGTGGGACCCAAAGACACTCCAGTGGAGTCAGACTGCCCAAAACTGAGGTGCATGGCCTCATAAAACTCTCTGGGCTGGGCAGGGGGTGCTTTGGCTCCCGGAAACTTGGAGAGACGCATAGTCATCCCAGTCACAGGCTCAGCAGAGGGAGGCCTAGAGTAACGATGTAACCTTTCCCTCGTCTTGTCAGCTGATGAACGGGGTGAGGTCGAAGAACATTTGTTCTTCTTCAACTTCTTGTGCCTTGACTTACCCAATTGCCATGAGGACTGGCATTGGGACGATGATGAAGAGGGGCTCGGCAACCAGTCCCAGGACCTTCCTCTCAACCAAGATCGGAACTTACATGAAGCTGAGCGCCGGTCCACCAGGAGCTTTAGGGACCGCTCCCTCCAAGCTTTTAGATTCATGGCCTGGCACTTGGAGCACTACTTCAGGTTGTGGTCACGCTCCAGACCCAAAAGCACACGATGTACGGATCTGTCATGGACATCGCCAAATAGCAGGATTCATAGGGGTTGAACCCAGTCTTATGTGAAAACATCTTCAATGCACTATGAGTGTAGACACTCAAAAATCTTCGACACAAAGTAAAAAAAGACCAGACAAAAAGTGACTGAGGGTTAGCTCTTTCTTCGGATCAGCGCTGGCTCTCGAGGAAAGAAAGAACTGTCAACAGCACACTGGGGTGGCGCCTGTATAGGACCCACAACGTCATATCCAAAGCGGATGCCACCGATGACGGACGCTGAGCCAATCAACGCCACCTAACGGCACACATGGGTACTGCTCAATAAAAATCTCCGGATCCAGACTGACACCTGGGGAAATTCTAAGGTAAGGAATCTGCAACTAGATGTTTCTATTGGATTAAATGTTTTATGTTTTACCAGTTTGATTCACTCAAGATTTCTTCAAGTGTGCCACACTCTTGCCATAAGAAAGACTGTTAGTGCTGGAGCTGTTCTTTAGAACACTGGGGGAGGCTGCAGTAGAACACAAGTGATTCAACTGACAGGTTGCTCCTATTGGAAGCACAACAGGAAGATATTACGAGCGCCCCTGTCATGCAGTTTTTTAATCAAAACTTTTACTGCAAATATTACATTGATATTATCAATGTTGTTGTCAAAGATGTCATGAGTGCTGTAATTTATTGGGTAATTAGCAGTGCATGGTGAGGGCACGATTTATAGTTACTTTAGGGCACGAGTTATAGTTACTTGAGAGAACTCTAACTATAACAGGTGAATTTCTATGGTTTCGGACTTTTAAAATGTGAGCCTAACTATAACATCCTTGTAACCTGTGTTTTTTTAAGTGAATTTTTTATGTTTTTTTTAAATTCTATTTCCTAACTATAACGTCCTTGTAACCTTTGGGTTTTTTGAGTGAATTTCTATAGTTTTTCTAACGTAAAGTCCTTTTCATTACTATACGTTAATCCAACCATTGCTGCACACGGCCTTTGGCCCTGCACAGCTGCGGTTGGCCAGAGGGCCTGGCCGCTAGCCAGACCCTGTGGCCAAACCCCCCCAACCCACAACCCCACACTGTTCACGGCCCTTTGGCCAAGCACGGCGGGAGCTGGACATGGCCTGTCTCTCTCGGTGTGAGAATAGGTGTGGATGGGGGCATCAGGGGGTGAGAGTGGCTGTGAGAGTGTCTGTGTGAGAGTAGGTGCACCAGTGTCCAAGTGGGCGTGTCAGTATCTGTGTGGGCCTGTGAGTGGGTGCATGAGGGTTTAAGTAGGTCTGTGAGTGAGTGTGTGAGGTATCAGTGGGTCTGTGAGTAGGTGTGTGAGTGTCTGTCTAGGTGTGAGAGTGGGTGCATCCGTGTCTTAGTGAGTGTGTCATTGTGTGGGTCTGTGAGTGGATGCATGAGGGTTTCAGTTGGTCTGCGACTGGGTGTGTGAATGTCTGAGTGGGTCTGTGAGTGGGTGTGTGAGGATGTGAGTGAGGCTATGAGTGGGTGCACAAGGGTCTGAGTCAGGGCGTGAGTATCTGAGTGGGTCTGCGAGTAGATGCGTAAGGGTCTGAGTGGGTGTGTGAGTGGGAGAAAGATATTGAAAAAGAGAAAGTGAGAGAGAGAAAAAGAAAGTGAGAGGGAGAGAGATAGTGAGTTTTTTAGGCTTTGTTGAATGATATATTTAGAATGAGATATTTCTGGACAAACTGGAAAGAAAAATGTATAATGGTGAGATCACCTTTCAGTATGCACCTTAAACTTTTTTAAAGTTTGAAATAAATTAAAACAGGAAAACGACTGCTGACACACCTGGACTAGAAGTCTCACCTCTCGGTGTGAGGGCCTGTGACCTTAACCATTATGCCACATGGGTGGGTGGTGTGACTGTCCCCTGCAGGAAGCCGGCCCCTTTTTTACTTTTGCAGGTGGTGGAATAGGGTGGTCCTTCTTTTATGTCGGTGGCACACTGGCAACTCTGACAGGTGCCCCCTTAGACCGTATTGGAGTAGCACAGACCACCGCGGATGCAGATGTCGTGGCTGAGGTGCTGGACTGGGATCTAGACATCCTGGCCCTATGGGAAGGACGGGGGAGGTGTAGGGAAGAGGTCAAAGTTAGCTAGGAAAAGTTTCTGAGACACACTGGGACGGGAAGATGGAGGGGGTTTGGGGGTGTCGGAAGAGGTAGTGGTTGTAGGAGGTGTACGTCTGCTGAGTTTCGTGAAGGTGCATGGGTTGGAGGCTGTTGTGAGGTGGATGGCTGTTGAGTGGGTGTGAGCCTGCATTTGTGTACTGTGGGAGGAGGGCTTACAGACACACTGGGAGAGGACACAGGGGACGTGTGAATGGTAGTGGGGGTGGTGATTGCATTTCAGTGGTGTGTAGTGATGGGTGTGCTGGTGATGGAGGTAGTGGCTGAGGATGTAGTGCATGCAGGTGTGAGTGGAGACGAGACTGGGAGCAAGGTGGAGGACATGGAAGAGGGGACACAGTGGAGGCAGTGGATGTTGGTGTGTCTGCATGGGTATGGTGCTTGTGTGAATGCCTGTGGGATGTGTGGTGCTTATATTTTCCTGAGCCACTTTTGTCTGTTGATGTGTGTGCATGCTGGTCTGATGGTGTGCTTGGGATAGGCTGAGGTAGAGGGGATTGGGTCGGGGTAGTGGAAGTTGGAGGGAGGAGGCTGGACACAGGGACAATGGCTGCCATCAGTGCTAAGGCCAGAGCCTGAAATGCTCTCTGTTGGGCCGCCACACCAGAATGAATGCCATCCAGGTATGCATTTGTTTGCTGCAAATGCCTCTCGACACCCTGGATGGCATTCAGAATGGTTGACTGCCCAACACTGAGGGATCTCAGGAGGTCAATAGCCTCCTCACTGAGCGAAGCAGGGCTGCCTGAGGTGCCTGGAGCGAAGGAGATGCCCACCCTCCTGGGTGAGCGGGCACGGGAAAAACGCTGAGGGGCTGCTGGGAGGGCGGTGCTGGTAGGAGGGGTGACGGCTGTACCTGTTGTTGCGGTGGGCACCGAGGTGCCCGCCACAGCAAGGGAGCTCCCATCAGAGGAGGAGTCACTGTCGCTGGTGTCCCCTTCTGTCCCCATCATGGAGCTCCCCTCACCCTCTGTCCCACTGGTGCCTTCAAACTCCATAGAGTCACCCTCCAGGGCCCTTCAGACTCTGTAGATTCACCCTCCAGGGCAATGTGGGATGCAGCTCCCTCCGTCGCCGGTGCCTCTGCTCCTCCGCCAGATGATGCTAATGCACACAAGGACAGGGTGACAAAACAAGAAGGCGGGAAGACAGAGGAGACACATGGTCAATGCCAGCAACACCACTACCGTTGGCAGACAC
This sequence comes from Pleurodeles waltl, assembly GCF_031143425.1. Lineage (NCBI taxonomy): Eukaryota > Metazoa > Chordata > Amphibia > Caudata > Salamandridae > Pleurodeles > Pleurodeles waltl. The sequence goes on along the minus strand of NC_090440.1, from coordinate 1,186,938,506 downwards.
AACACACAGGGAGCAGCCCTATGCACTAGGCCATGCACTAGCAGTTAGTAGGAAAATCACCTGCCCATGGGGTACTATGCCTAACACCATTTGCTGCACACCTGGAACCCACAGGAGCCTTACTAGTTGTAGATGCCCCCTAACACTATTGGGGTTGGAGTGCCTCAGAGCCTGCCTAACAAGGGACCTACCCTACCAAGTTCGCCCTGGCCTAGGGGAACCCACAGCCCACATCCCCCACCCAGACACTTGGTAAAGCATGCAGAGTCAGCTGAATGACACTGTACTCACCCCACTGTGGCTGCTGTGATGCCCTCAACACCCATCCAACTCCAGATATGCCACCGCCAGGATCCAGAACAGCCGGAAAGTCATAGTGCAAAGGGCACCCCGTCCACGTTGGGAGGCCGGCCCCAGCTGGGCCTCAGCCGTCTTCTTGCTACAGCGGTGCAGGTCCTCCCATCTCTTGCGGCAGTGGGTGCTCCGTCTATGATAGACCCCCCGGGTCCGCACTTCCTTGGCGATGGCATGCCAAATACCCTTCTTCTAGTAGGCGCTGACCTAGAGGAAAGGTAAAGGATGAAAGGAAATTACTCTCCTGGGCGGGCCATCATACTCATTGCCCACCAGTTCCCACCCATGCCCTGACACACATACACTCACCATCCTCACATGCAGGCCTCAGGCCCCCCGCCCATGTATCTTCCATCCACACCACTCCAAACGGGCATTGCCCACGCATCATGCTCACAGTGTACTCACCTGTTTGTCTGGAGGACCGTAGAGTAGCGTGTACTAGGGGAGGACCCCATCCACCAGTTTGTCCAACTCCTCCGTGGTAAAGGCAGGGCCCTTTCCCCAGACACATGAGCCATTGTCACTTCCAGACTGAGGTCACAGCAGCACTTGCAGTGTAGGTCCTCCCCTGTTGAAGGTCAGGTATCAAGTGAATGAAGAAATAGAAAATGGCGGTTACGTCCACGGTGGTGCGTACTGTCACCGCCGGCGTACATCATCATTGGTTCCTGGAACCCATAGGGCGAATGATAACCAATGCTAAATTGCACAACAGTCTTCAACCGCCTACGGAGACGCTGCACAACGCCAGCACAGTTACCTCATTTCCCCTTGTCCCTCCTTATAGGTCAGGCAGCTGCCATTTCAGGGGGACACATGGCATGGCACCTAACTGCGTCACAGCACTATTTGACAGATATATGGACAAACAACAACACACACAGATTTACTCACATTACTGAAAACTATGTGGTACACAACCCTCTGCTCACCATTCTCCTCCATAGGGCACATACGCTGGGGCAGATGATGAGATGGCGTCATCCTCCGGTGTACAGACCCCTGGTGGACCTGTCGACAATGGAAGACAGACACATCATTAACACCTACAGACTTGATTATTCAACAATCCAAGAACTGTGTGCACAATTGGAGCCAGAGCTGATGTCAGCTATCTGCCATCCCACAGGAATACCCCCTCTAGTGCAGGTCCTGTCAGTGCTCCATTTCCTGGCAAGTGGCTCCTTTCCAACTACAGTGGCCATGGCATCAGGGATGTCACAGCCAATGTTTTCTAACATGTTGACAGGAGTATTGTCAGCCTGCCGAAACACATGCACAGCTACATTGTTTTCCCCCAGGTGGAGGACTTGCCCACAGTGAAGGCTGACGTTTATGCCCTGGGACATATCCCCAAGATCATTGTGCCATTGATGGCACACATGTGGCGTTTTTCCCACCCCGCAGAAATGAACAAGTGTACAGAAATCGAAAAAGCTACCATTCTATGAATGTGCAGATGGTGTGTTTGGCAGACCAGTACATCTCTCATGTGAATGCCAAGTATCCTGGCTCTGTGCATGACGCTTACATTTTGAGGAATAGCAGTATCCTTTATGTGATGGGCCAACTCCGTAGGCACCGGGTGTGGCTAATAGGTGAGCCCAAGGTCCTCACACAGTATGAATAGGTGTCTGGGTATGGGGTAGTCCCTAAGGGTTAATGTGTGTCTAACAGATATCCCTCAACATTTGCAGGTGACTCTGGTTACCCCAGCCTCTCATGGCTACTGACCCCAGTGAGGAATGCCAGGACAAGGGCAGAGGAACGCTACAATGAGGCACATGAGCGAACTAGGCGTATTATTGAGAGGACGTTCGGCCTCCTGAAATCCAGATTCCGGTGCCTCCATCTAACAGGTGGCTCCCTATACTACTCACTGAAGAAGGTGTGCCAGATAATCCTGGCATGCTGCATGTTGCACAACCTGGCATTGGGACGCCAGGTGCCTTTTCTGCAGGAGGATGGGCCTGATGATGGTCTTGTGGCAGCTGTGGAGCCTGTGGACAGTGAGGAAGAGGAGGCAGAGGAAGAAGATATTGACAACCAAACTAACATCATCATGCAGTACTTCCAGTGACACACAGGTAAGAGACTGGCACTGCTCCTCTCATATCTGACTACTGTAGGACATTGTATAAATCAGCCTCTTACCCTCTGTCTATGGACACTGACAGGTCACTTTGGCTTTCCATTTCATACATCTGGGTACCTCATTCTGCCTTCTGCTATATTTACTGCTGCCCAACAACTGTCATACAATGGTATGAGCAAATGAACATTTACATTGATATTAGTGGATGATGTTGTATTTATACATTTGTGAAAGACCAGACTGACTCCAGATTGGTTTGTGATTCAAGGGTGTTTATTTATGGGCTAATGTGTATAGGGGTATGTGGAAGGGGCTGGGGTGATGGTGGAAGAAGGTCCATAGTAGAGTTCAGTCTATTGGTTGCACAGGTGCATTGTCCAAGGTGCATAGGAAGGGGAGCAATGTCAGTTCCAGGATGGCCAGGGTGGCAGAGTGGGACAGGAGGGAGACATTCAGGAGAGTCTTATTTCCTGGCGGGGGTCCTGGCAATGTTCTCTGTCTTCTGCCTGGATCGCAGGGACCATTTGTGGCGTGGTTCTCCTTCTGTAGAGGGTGGGGTGCTGGTGGCCTGTTAGTCCTGTGGCAGGGTCTCCTGCCCACTAGCGCCGGCAGACGTGAAAGGCTGTTCATCGGTTGGGCTGGTGTCAGGGGGCCGTGGTATGCCACTGTCTCCCTCATGGTGTTGGCCATGTCTGCCAGCACCCCTGCAATGGTGACCAGGGTGGTGTTAATGGACTTCAAGTACTCCCTGATCCCCAGGTACTGTTCCTCCTGCACCCGCTGGGTCTCCTGAAACTTGGCCAGTACCGTGCCCATGGTCTCCTGGGAATGGTGGTATGCTCCCATGATGTTTGAGAGTTTCTCGTGGAGAGTAGGTTCCCTTGGCCTGTCCTCCCCATGTCGCACAGCAGTCCTCCCAGCTTCCCTGTTGTCCTGTGCCTCCGTCCCCTGAACCGTGTGCCCACTGTCACTGACCCCAGGTCCCTGATTTGCTCGGGTTAGTGGGTTTGCCTGGGGTCCCTGTAGCGGTGGACACACTGCTGATTGACGTGTCCTGGAGACAGTGGCATGGGCCCGCTGGGTGGGTGCTGTGGTGGTGTTTCCTGAGGGGGGAGGTTCTGTGGTGGCTTGGGACTGTGGCAGGGGAACTGACTGTCCAGAGGTCCCTGATGGGCCGGGCTGGTACTCTTGAACCAGGCGTGCAGAGATGATGTCATCACTGTGGGCCTCTTCTGTGGGGGGACTGGATATGGCTGGCACCTCCTGTCCGGTGACGTTGGGTAGGGGTCCTGTTGGGGTGTAAATGCATTGTTATTGTATCTGTGTGTGCCATCTTGTGCAATGGGTGTGTTTTCCTCTATTACTGTGCTTACACTATCGCCTTGGCCTTTGTGTGAGTGGTGATTGTGTGCCCTGGGTGAGTCTCTCTCTTGGACATGCTTTGGTGATGGGTGTCCATGCAGGTCTGTCATAGGTGTCCATGCATTGGTGTTGCATGCAGGGCTTGGTATTGGGATGGGTGGGTTGTGATGGTGGGGTATATGTGATGTGGTGGAGTGATGGATGTGAGGGCAGGGGTAGGAGTTTGTGATGCCATGCAGGTAGGGTGGGGGATATATTAGTAAAGATTTTACTTACCAGAGTCAGTCCTTCTGCTACTCCTGCGAGGCCCTCAGGATGCATAATTGCCAAGTCTTGCTCCTCCCATGTTGTTAGTTGTGGGGGAGGAGCTGGGGGTCCACCGCCAGTCCTCTGTACGGCTACCTGGTGTCTGGAAACCACAGAACGTACCTTACCCCGTAGGTCGTTCCACCTCTTCCTGATGTCATCCTGTGTTCTTGGATGCTGTCCCACTGCGTTGACCCTGTCAACAATTCTCTGCCATAGCTCCATCTTCCTAGCAATGGACGTCTGCTGCACCTGTGATCCGAATAGCTGTGGCTCTACCGGGATGATTTCCTCCACCGTGACCCTGAGCTCCTCCTCAGAAAACCTGGGGTGTCTTTGAGGTGCCATGATGTGGTGTGAGTGATGTGTGAGGTGCTGTTAGATGTGATGTGTGGGGTGATTTTTGGGGTGTGTGGTGTTTTGTGCATGGATGGTGTATGAGTGATGGTGTTGTGTGTCTCTGGATACTGGTGTGGTCTTTGCTTTTCTCTCTCTCTGCTTCTTCAAAAAATGTTGGTGTAAGGGGTTGTGGGTAATGTGGGTGTGTGTTTTATAGTGTTGTCAGTGTGTAGGTGTGATGTGTGTATGTGTGTCAGGTGTGTATATTTAGAATTGTCTAATGTGGTTGTGTTTTGTAAGTGTGTATGTATTTTGAGCGCGGCGGTGTATACCGCCAATAGTTTACCGCAGTTGAATGACCGCTGCGTTGATTCATGGGTCATGATAGTGTGGGCGTATTCCTGTTGGCCTGACAGGGTGGGTTTTGGTTCCGCCAATTTATCACTGACCTTTGGTGTGGCAGACTTGCGTGGGTGTCTGTATTGTGGAGGATTTTTCAGTGTTTGGTCATAATACCCGTAGCGGATTTCCGCCGTGGACAAGGTATGTTGGCGGCCGTCTGCACGGTGGTCAGCGGCATTTAACGCCAAGGTTTTAATGAGGGCCTATGATAATGCCCAGGTACGAAAACCCTCACTCTGAACTAATAAAGGAATGAAGGGAGCTAAACGCAGAAAGTTAAATGAAAATGTTAGTTGCCCTGATGAAAAATGCAATCATAGATAGGGATACAATTATGTGGTAAATTAAACAAGTAAATGAGCAATTAGAGTCACTAGCAGAGAAAGAACCTGTGGAAAATGTAAAGGGGGAAATGAAAAATTGGATGATCAAGTATAAAGAATCCGTAAAAACAAGAAAGGCACAAACGTTTTAAAGAGACTATGAAAATGGACTCATCTATACTTTTTCCAAGTAGATAATATAAGCAGAGGTCACCTAGGAGATGTGAGCAAAGTAAAACAGGATATTTCATTGAGCTACCCCAGGTCGGATACAGACTCAGAATCAGATCGAGAGGGCAGTGTGTTATCAGTGGGACCGATCACAACAGTTCAAGATGAGTTTCGTTTTTTATGGCTAGGTCGATTAACCAAGCTCCAACCAAGACAACAAAGAAGAGGAGGAGGAAACAAAGGCACAGTAGGCAAGGGAAAAGGAGGACACAGCCCTTCAGGGATGACAACGAGCAGCTACATGAAATGATGAGCCAGGAGAATACCGTAGTTAATTTAACTAAGGAACCTTTATCACAAGATGACACAGACATTCTGACATTAAGACTTTTGCCCACAGGCCTCGCTCAATTATGAACAGAGTAGAATTCATCTGTACATGTTCACAATTAAATTAAAACTAAGGACATTTTTAAAAATTCAGCAGAAACCTGGGAAGAAGAAAGAAATTATCACACACAGTAACTTGCTGCCCTCAGATGTGGTACTGTTGAGAAATCTTTTGGAACTAGAACATGGAGCGAAGGGGGGAACTTTAGGCCTTATGGACTTAGACATATAGAGAGAACAGCAAATTTGTGGGGATGAAGGTGAAGGTGGAGATATCCCATTCAGACATAATTCACAATTTATGTCAGACCTGCCACATGATAACATGGAAGCGTTCACAAAAAACATGATTAATGAATATAAGACATTAAGGCGACAGAACAAATGACACAAGCAGACTTTGGCACCTTGGGCAATGAAGTTCAGAAATGTTACAAACAAGTGGACGAATAACAGTGATTGTATTGACAGAAATATTGATAATGGAGGCAATATAGTGCTTCGACCCAAAGTTATGTATTTAACGGAGGTATATTCACAACTGAATCATGTCACTTCTTACAAAACAATTTCTAAAACAGATTATGAAAATATTAGAGATAGGTTTTATGCTGAATTGAAGAAATGGTGGGGTCACACTTGTTGACTACAGATGAATCAAACTTTTTGAAAGTACCCCACCCTAAATTACCTATTTGTTTACTTGATTCCTAAAATCTGCAAAACAGGGATTGTCCCCCAGGGAAGCCAATTATATCTGCTATAGGAAATGTGTTTGAGAATGTGTCTAAATATGTGGATTATTTCCTGCAACCCCTGGTTAAGACTTTGCCCTCGTATATTAAGGACACATCTGATTTTTTGAGGCAGGTATTTGATGTACAGTGGGAAGATAATTTATTGATGATGTGCCTGGGTGTGACCTCATTCTATACCAATATAAAACACATAAATGCTTGAGGGCAGTGAAAGATTTTTTGAGCTCAAGAGCCATCAGATTTTAAAGACACAATGAGATGATATTACAATTGAGTCACTGGTGTCTTACCTGCAACATCTTTCTATTTATCAGTCTATTATTTCAGAAAACACGGGGGACAGCTATGGGTACCTGCTTCGCCCCCTGCTATCTCGTTTTCCATATGGGCTGGTGGGAGGAGCAGGTAGTCAATGGAATGGAATTACAGGATTGGTCTCCACAAAGTGTTGTGGGTTGGATATGCCAACAACCTTTTTATACTGTGGAAAGGAGGCAGAGACACCACAGAAGGGTTTGTTAAACAGATTAACGTTAAGAACCTAAACCTGATATTTACAAGTCAAATCAGAAATCACTACTACTGTTGAGTGCTGTATAGCAGGCAACACCATCCTACATGCGAGGATCGCCCACCCGCCACCCCTGAAATGTAGCATACTGTATGGTGAGCTTTTCATGGTGAAACAAATATGTAGCTCTAGAGAAGCCTTTGACTTTACGAGCACATAAGACAGCATGAGCAACAGGCTGGGAGCCAGAGGTTACACCGAGGACACATTGAGGGAAGCAAAAAATAGAATGACATTACAGAAAAGAGAAACATTATTATTTAGACAACAGAAACGAGATCTGAGTGTTGAGAGTGAGTGTAGGTTTATCACCACCTACAGTGAGCAACATAACATGGTTTGGCAAGCATTACAGAAACACTGACACATTATTAAGAATGATCCACTGATTGGCCATGAAGTTAGCAAGAAACTGAAGGCCTAGTCAATGAAAGACATCTTGGTCCAAATTTATATCTGCACAAATAAGACACAAGGGTTAAAACCTACCAAGGGATTCATGAAGTGTGGTAAGTGTAAGGCCTGCCTACATGGCAATAACATCACACAAGTAGTAACGGATTTGAGAGAAAAAAATGCAGATAAGACATGCATTAAACAGTAAGAGAGAATATGCAATATGTCTATTGGAATGCCCTTGTCCCAAAAAGTGCATCAGAAGCACCAAGTTACAAGTGCGTAAGTGCATTTTATAGCATTTGTGGGCTATAAAGAATTAGAATGACATTTATCCTATAGCAAGACATTGTAAAGCCTTTCACAACAGTGATCCTGGCCTCATGTCATTTAGTGTCATTGATTTCACTGTTAAATTACCCAGAGGAGGAGACAGAGAGAGAGAGAATTATACCAACTTGAATGTAAATACATCCTGAGGGTAGACAGTAAGGAACCCAATGGGCTCAACACAGATGAAGAGATGTACCCATATCTGTGAGTGACTGTATAAAAATATAGGCCCTCATTATGAACATGGCGGTAAACACCGTCGCCCGCCGTGGCGACGGTGAACAGAAGACTGCCATTGGCGGAGAACAGAGACCCGCCATATAATGATACCAAAAACAGAAACCTCCAAAAATTCTGCTACCACCAGCCACCGTCAGGGCCCTTGATGGCGGAAAGGCTGCACACCCCACCCTGCCATCGCCAAACAGACAAATCCCCCGCCCTCCAAATAATGATGCACAAATCACTGCAGTGGTTAGTGGATGTCAAACGACCAATGGTGGTACGGACCACCACGGCCAGCAACTGGACCCAACAGCAAGAAATGCACACATTGGCAAATTTGAAACCAACACACCTGACACACATCCACAACACTATAAAACAATCACATACACACCCCAAAATCATTTGTATCGCCAATAGTACAACTGCGACTGACAACACAACATGGAGACACAGAACGCAACATCACACAACTCACACACCCAACCACACAAAAGCACCCTCACCGATATCCACACAACACACCACCCACAACACACACCATGGAACCCCCTAAGCACCCACGCTTCACAGATAGGGAGCTAAGAACAATGGTGGACGAAATACTGAAGGTCGAGCCACAAATCTTTGGGGCACAGGTCCAGCACACACCCATCACCAGGAAGATGGAGTTATGACAGACAATAGTGAACAAGGTCAGTGCAGTGGGAAACCATCCACGCACGAGGGACAACATCCGCAAGAGATGGAACGACCTGCACGGGAAGGTGAGGTCCATGGTATCTACGCACAACATTGCGGTCCAGAAGACTGGGGGAGGACCCCAACTACACCCCCCCATTACACCGACTGGGAGGAAAAGGTACTGGCCATCCTGCAACCTGACCGCCTCACTGGACTCACAGGAGGAATGGACTCGGGTAAGTCATCTACAATTACCCCATATCCACTACACCTCTAATGCATGCACCACCCCACCCCTCTAACTACCCCCAGGACCACTACCCCACCCAGGCCGCAATCACCACAACCAGTCACCCTGCATGCCCACAAACCCACCAACCGGTCCACTTCCCTCCCCCTGTGCACTGCCACTTACCACTGCAAGGAATCACAATGGCACTACACCACCCACAGTGCACCTCCACATCTCATGCAAAATGCAATGGCAACCCCATAATAGGTCCCTGCATGGCCCAACAGGGGAATAAACTGCACAAAATAGGCCAGTGCGTGCATCCTTATTCAACTTAGAACATGTAATATACATGTGCATTGCCTCCCGCAGGCATCACCACCCATGTCACCCTGACGGAAAGGCCCAGGAGTGCCAGCGCCCCACGTGGAGACAGGGGCCCCACTCAGGACACTGGAGAGGGAAGTGTGGACAGTGAGGAATACCCTGGTCCGACACACAGACTGTCACCCTCCAGCAGCCCCACCCAGGACACCACTGATACCCCTACCACCCAGCCACCAACATCAGCTCAGGCCAAACCACCCCACACCAATGTCTCCAGGCCACAGACTGGTGGAACACAAGTACAGAGGCCAGAGGCCAGAGGCCCCACCTACGAACAGGCAGGGTGACGATGGCCTAAGTGGTACCGCCAAACCTGTACAGGGGACACAGGCACAGGGGGCTAGGCCCAGTGGGAGAGTATCAGTGGCCCAGGCCGGAGGCCAAATGGATAGATGCTGGAGCACAGGCGATGATCTCTGAGGTCCTGGGAGCATACCACCATACACAAGACAGGATGGGCCAGATTCTGGCCACCTTGGAACAGAGTCAAAGGCTGCAGATAGCCCAACATCAAGAGACCATGGAGCAGTGCAAACAACTCAATGCCAAAATGGCCACTGTAGCAGGGGTGCGGCAGCACCACCACCTAACCCAGCCTGAAACCCCCACATACCTGGAAGCCCCTACCACTGGCCAGGACACTGACCAGCCCTCAACATCAGCAGCAGCAACTGGACTGGTGGCACTGGCAGAATAAACACAAGAGACCAGCACCCCTACCCGTGCAGCCCAGCACCAGACACTCAAACGGTCCCTCAGACCCAGATATGGCACAAGAACACCTGCCAAAACCAAGCCCCCCACTAGGAAGTGACGCTGACATGAACTGTCTCCCAAGTGTGCCACTTTGCTACCATCCTCACCCGCCAATAGCAACTCAACAACATGCAAGGGAAAGATGGACCTATACCCACTGCCAGCAATCGCTGAGCCCATGTACCAAGTATGGACATCCACCATTAGCCCCCTCCCAATTTCTGTAAAGCACACCAATGCATTTATGACACCAAATTAAACACATGTACACCAATTTGTATGTCCCCTGTCATTCTGTGGTATCAGTTGTAAATGGTAATGTATTTGCCAATCAATTTCAGAATCAGACCTTTATTGCAGGAATGGTACCCCATGCACAACATTGTCTGGAGTAAACATAAATGTACAACATGTTTGTGTCCATGGCACATGCCACCTTATTCCTAAGGTAACAGTGTCAATGACTACAGACCCCACATCCCCATAATGAATAGGTCAGACAGACATTATACAGTGCAGACAACATCATCAGTGAATAGTACCTCATTGTCACTGGAAGTATAGTTGGATCAGCTGGTTCCTGGAGTGGACATATTCCCCCTCTTCATCCTCACCATCACTCTCATCCCCCCTCAGAGGAAGCAGGTCTGGATATACAGCACCCTCCTCCTCTAGTAGGGGGATAGCTTTCCTCACAGCCACATTGTGCAGCATGCAGCAGGCCACCACTATTCTACACACCTTCTCAGGCCCATAGCACTAGGACCCCCTCGAGAGATGGAGGCAATGGAATCTTGCCTTCAGGAGACCTATAGTGCCCTCTATCACCCTCCTAGTACTTCCATGGGCCTCATTATAATTCCTCTCTGCATCTGTCCTGGGATTCCTCATAGGTGTCAGGAGCCATTGCATGTTGAGGTAGCCAGAATCACTTGCAAAAGTTGTTGAAACAGGACTGTAATAAACTGCCATTACTTGCAGACAGCCTGGCTGACAGCTATGTACTGATCCAGTGTCATACACACTCACCTATGAGCCATCCTTTGTCCCTTTGGAGTTGTTCCATCATGTGTGGTACACTGCTGTTCCTCAGCACAAATGAATCATGGACTGATCCTGGAAACATGGCATTCACATGTGAAATGTACTGGTCTGCAGTATACACCAATTGTGTGTTCATTGAGTGAAAGTTCTTCCTGTTTCTGTACACCTGTTCATTCACTCTTGGGGGGATGAGAGCTATGTGGGTGCCATCGATGGCACCTATCCCATGGGGAATATTAGCAAGTGCATAAAAGTCTGACTTGAGGGCAGGGAGTTCAGCCCTTTGGGGAAAGTATACATATGTCTGCAGGTGTTGTACAAATGCATCCAGGAATTTGGACAGGATGAGGTTAAACATTGGCTGTGAGAACCCTGCACCCATGCCCACTGTCACCTGAAATGAGCCAGTAGCCAAGCAATGGAGTACAGAGAGCACTTGCACTTCAGTAGGGATGGCATGCTGATTCCGATTAGCTGGTCGCAGTACAGGATCCAATAATGCACATAACTCATGGATAGTTGTAGGATTGAGTCTGTATGTGACATTGATGTGACGTTCCACCATGGTATCCAGATCAACAAGTGGTCTGTACACAGATGGGACCCTCCCTCGCCACATGGGTCTGTACCTAGGGAGAGGAGGGAACACATATGAGGGACACACATACACATACAAAACATGTTGTGTATGAATAACTGCTGTCAATATGTGGGTTACACACACAAGCGATGTATGATGTACAACTGTAGGGACATGTATGCAGTGATACGTCTGGACTGATGTGGGGAACACACACTCATGTGGGCATGTGACTAAGGGCTGGGGTTTATAAGGCCTGAATGGGGCCCATGATCAGGAAGTATCTACGTGGTGCTAGCAAAATGGCAGCCTCCTGCCATCCAGATATGTAGGAGTGGAAGTGACCTTATTCCACTGGCGGTTGTTGTCATGGCGTAAGGCGGTGTTCACCTCCGTGCAAGCATTCATTGGTTAATTTGGTTGTCAATGGGAACCAGGGCCCATCATGATCATCACCGGCGGTGACAGTGCACACCGCCGCAGAGCGTACGCCATGTCGTCACCCTAGGTTCACTTGACTCCCTGATCCCGTGCATCGAAGTACTCCACAGAGTGTGCTAATGTGTCCTGACTCTGGTTACTCCAATGGCACGTGTCACAGGGGAAAGGGCCCCGGCCTTCACCACGGAGGAGCTGGAGAAGCTGGTGGACGGGGTCCTACCCCTGTATGCGAAGTTGTATGGGCGACCAGAGGTGCAGGTGAGTAGGAAGATGACATGCATGGATGTGTGTGATGGTGGTGAATGCCTGTATGCGTGTGTGATCGGTATGTACCTGCACAGGCATAGATTGTGTGCCAAGTACAGTGAGTGAGGTGGTGAGATGATCTTGTGAAGTGTCCATCCCATAGGGGATGTATAGTCAGCGGTATCACATGGCCATTTTCTGAACTGTGTTTTTCTTTTCTGTGTGTCCCATTCAGGTCAGCGCCCATCAGAAGAGGGCATTCTGGCAGGCCATCGCCAGGGAGGTGTGGACCCAGGGGGTCTACAACCGGTGGAGCACCCACTGCAGGAAGTGGTGGGAGGACCTGTGGTGCTGGGCCAGGAAGACCTGTGAGGCCCAGCTAGGGAAGTCCTCCTAACGAGGAAGGGGTGCCCGTCGGGCCCTGATCCCCCTAATGCGCCACATTCTGGCCGTGGCATATCCAGATTTGGATGGGTGCTTGAAGGCTGCACAGCACCCCTGCCACCCCCATGGCCCTGTTCCCTGAGGTGCCTGGCTGCCCCATTGATGTCCCTTTATGGTGGAGTACCATGTGCACATGTGGGAGTCAAGTTCAGGCCATTTGGGCCTTTTAGCCTTTTACTGTTGTTCTGGCCAATGGCCTTATTTGGACATTGCATTTTCCAAAACTGTTAAAGTTTGAGTGCCCAGTGGTGCTGTTGGCACAATATGGAGGCGTGGTTCATCGTTTCATTGTGGGGGTGTGGTGTGCACATGTGTGTACTTTGGGCAGGTTGTATTGGCCTTGTGTCGGGTAAGTACCTCTTGTTCTGATGTGTATGGCTTATGATGGTGTGAGGGGTTCGGGGTGCGTTGCAGGGTGGGTGGGGTGGGATGGGTGTGTAACTGTGCTCTTTCTTCCCTTGTTTAGTACGTTGTGGTATTTACCGTTGTCGTCTTCGTCTGCGGTCACGGTCGTGGAGGTATATGGCAAGGAGCAGCACTGGCATGATTTCCAATTCTCTCTCCATGGGCCTGATTACAACTTTAAAGGACGGTGTTAGTCCGTCCCAAATGTGACGGATATACCACCCACCGTATTACAAGTTCTATAGGATATAATGGACTCGTAATACGGTAGGTGGTACATCCGTCACATTTGGGACAGATTAACACCGTCCTCCAAAGTTGTAATCAGGCCCCATGTCTGCTTCGGCGTGTTGTGAGTGCCTACGGTGAGTGTTTCCTTTTATTTGGTTCATTTCAGCCAGGCTTTGCGTGGCGGTCGATCCCGCCCCGGAACTGACAGAGGTCTTGTGCTTCATTATTTGTTGGGCGGGTGGGGCTTTTCTGTCGGCCTGTGGGTGGCCTCTTCCATCGATTTTGGCACTCCTCTGCTAGCGATGTGTGGTTTTCACACTGGCTGTTTTTCATGTGCTTCATTATTTGGCGGTCCAGACCGCCAGCCTGTTGGCGGTAGTTACCACCACTGCCGGCGGTGTGGTCTTTCCCGCCATGTTCATAATGACCACCGTAATATGGGCTTTGCCTCTAGTGGCTTTAATAATATATTAGGTTTTAATGGAAGCTCAAAACATGCTGAAAATCCCTTTTTACTCTCTCCCTTTTTTAAGCCTGTTTGATTGTAGGTCAATTCATGCAGCAACTAAGAATATAATTATGAGAATTGCAGATATAAACTCACAAGAGCTATTATCCTATATCACAATTAACAAGAAAGTGAACTTTAATTGCTTTTTGCTTGGTATTCTGGACTGAAAAGTCTGTTTTAACTTTAGTTACATATGGGCACGTCCACTGGGGTTCAAAGACTAATCTACGAAGAAACTTTTAGGGTAATTTGCAAAGGGTAATGAATTTTCCAATCTGTAATTTGAGAGTATGCTCACTTGGGCATAATTACCAAAGCAGAGGCATTTGAAATACTAAGGCCCTGATTTATACTTTTTGGTGCAAAACTGCACTAACGTAGTTTTGCACCAAAAAGTTTAGCACCGGCTTGCACCATTTCTGTGCACCACCCAGGCACCATATTTATGGAATGGTGCAAGCTGGTGCAAAGGGTAGGCTAGCGTAAAAAAAAATTACATTAGTCAGGTGGGGCTGGCGGTATGGAGAAGGGGGTTTTGCACCAAAAAATGACTTTAGGTAGGTTAGAGTAAAAAAAATGACTAACCAGATTAGTGTCATTTTATGGCACTAAACCAACCATGCCACAAGACTCCTGCCTTAGAAAAGGCAAGAGTCATCCCCACCACCCCAATGGCCTGCAGGGTCCCCTGTGCATAGCCATTGCACCCTGTGCCATGTATGGGGGCCCATTTTAGGGCCCACTATAGCACTTTAAAAATTAAAATAAAATACTTTCCTGTACTTACCTGGGATGGGGTCCCCCATCCTCAGCTGTCCCTCTGGTCTGGGTGGAGGTGTCCCTGGGGCATAGTGAGGGGACCTGTGGGTTTATTCCATGGTGTTCCACCATGGAAATAGGCCCACAGGTCCCCTAACGCCTGCCCTGACCCAGCAGGCTTTGCACCATTTTTGACCCCTCCTCCCTCCCGTGCACCATTTTTGCACTAGAGCATAAATATGGCGTTAAGGCCATAGAGTAATTTTTTGCACTGGAACGCCTACCTTGCATCTCATTAAGGCAAGGTAGGTTTCCACTTTCAAATAATTACTTTAACTCCATAAATTTGGCGCTAGACAGGTCTAGCACCAAAGTATAAATATGGAGTTAGTTTTGCACTGAATTAGAGTAAAAACAAATGACGCTAGTTCGGTGCAAACAGAGTATAAATATGCCCCTAAGTGTGCATTGTATAAGACACTAACCAAAATCGAAATGGCCATAATGGTGAGATAACTGGCTCATTTATGAATTAATGGGAAATTGTGTGTTGAAATAATGGAAAAACGAATAATTGTACAACGTGTCACTAAAATGTAATTAGGGAATAGAGGTACTAATGAGTTCATTTATACAATTTTCAGTATTATGTACATATAATTTCTGTTAAGATGGCCATGATAGGCTGGAATCAGTAGTCAAATTCATTTGTAACAATGGGATAAATTGCTCGCTGATATTATCAATCGTAGCAGCACAATTTGCGCATGCAGAAAATCGTCGCTGTATGAAATTCCTAATTTTGATGAATATTTTCATTGTTTCATACACTAAGTAATGAAAGTTGTAAGGCATTTAAATATGCAGGCAAGTAATCAGTTGTTTATGGTCTGCTTTCAGTGCTCAAGCGTTGTGACAAAGGCTAAGTGAGCCAAAACACGTCTGATGCCTAGTTCTGCCAAAGTGCTTAAAATGCAATAATTGGATGAAATGCTGCCTGGAGTGCTTCTCTTTTGTTACTGACAATAAAGAAATTGGATAGTAAATATGCTCGACGTAAGCGTATTTTCCACACAATTGATATAAATATATATATATATATGCATATATATATGTATATATATATATATGTATATATATATATATATATATATCTTCCATCCAAAGGTCCATCTTGTGGCGCGCAAATTTCACGGGTGCAAACTTGAGGAAAGGACCATTCCTCCACAATCTCCAACACCAACAATAGTCACACAATTGATTCGTTGCACTCCAGGAGAGTTTTATTGCTTCTATCAAAAGAAGTGTAAAAGGACACCACCAACGCATTTCAACCTCTCGATCTTGATCACAGTTTACAAAGAAAACCTTCCCATGAGTCTCCATTTATAGTTCATTTTCCTACAATCACCCAAGTGAACTCTGGGACACGTAGTCACCCTAAAATATTCAAGTGAAAAACATGATAAAAACCCCACTTAAAGTTTTCTGTTATTATTGAACATCCTAACTATAATTATATGATAAAATATGCAAATATATATAATGCCAACAGAGATTGGTAATACTAATAACTTACATATAATGAGGAACGGATAATATGTGTGTTCAATTAATGGGATAACTGTTACCATATCTATCACAAGTGAAGGATATTGTGCTAATGGTTGTATCTCATACATTAATACATTAATAAGAGGTACATGCTTTATGAGAATAATACTATTCGCCAAGTTCCCAGAACATTTGACTTCCTTATATCTATAAATCTGCTGTATATACTTGGTATAGTTCTCAAAACCACATATTAATTATCTCACTTGTATCTATCGCCACTAGGTAGTTATAGTTAGGACTGAGCCTTCATAGAAAGAGCGTTTTCTGTTTTGCTAACAGCTTTGGGGCTGTTTGATAAATCCTAATGACATTTTTCAAGAAAATACAATGCTCACTTCAGCTGCTGTCTGGAAAGTTTTGGGGTGATCAGTCAAACAGGGGCCAAGAAAGTGGGGAGTCCCAAAACATGTTTTCCCCTTTCATTTTTCCATATAGATTTTGAACAGCAATAGAGCCAAAACCACTGGACGGAATTACACCTAATTTGGCAGAAAGGTAACTCTTGGTTTAGAAATAGTCCTTTTTGTTATTTGATGTAAATCCATTCAGTAGTTTTTGAGAAATTAAAGGAAATCCAATTTTATATATACAGCGCGCAAAGGATTCACAACCCCTCCTGATCTTGTGCCTAGATCTGATTGGCTGCCAACACTTCAACAAGGAAGTGTTAGCAGCCATATTGGGACTCAGCTTTATCCAAGTCCCACAAAAAAAGAATAAGAAAAACAAAAGGGGCCACGGTACAGACACCGTGAAGCCTCAGCTCTGGTGCTGGGGTTCCAATGGGAGCCTCCCTGGACCCAAAAGGGTATTTGTCTTAATTTTCAACCGGAGTCATGGTGGATCTGGTGCAAATGTTTTAAAAAAGAAGCGCAGGCTCCTGCGCTTTGTAATTCTGAACACCCCAGGTGGGCCAAGTCCTGGGGGCATTGCTTACATAAAGCGGAGTAGCCACCGCTCCCTCTCCGTGCACTGCTAATTACCCCAGATATTACAGCAGTCATGACAACTTGTATAACATCCTTAAAACTATAAATTAAACATTAGCAGTAAATGTTTTGAAGCAAAAGTTGTTCATGGCGAGGGCGTGAATTATAGTTAACTTACGGTGTGACTTATAGTAACTTGAAAGAACTCTAACTGCTGAATTTCTATTGGTTTGTAGGAGTAAATTCAGAACATTTATATGTCCTTCCACACCACGAGGTTATGGGGGCACATACAAAAATTAGGAGAGATCCGCAGCAACGACTGTGCAAAAGAAGGTAAGGTTCATTATAAACTTCCAACATTTAACATGCAAAAGTGCAAAAAAACTATAATAAGAAATTACGGCTGACGTGTTTCGTCTAAATGCATTCGACTGGGCCTACATTGCAACCATGGCGGCCATTATTTATTTAGCTGGTAAAAACTAGTCCTTCATTGATTGCCTCAGCCCATAAGAAACTAGAGTGTAAACCATCCTAGCATTGTAAATCTTTTTGGCATCCATTTTTTACATGACTGTCACATTATGCTTCGTTCCAATAGTTTCAAACACAACCACATCAGGTGAATGTAATCTTTTGTGTTATTTTTCTCTGGGGAGGGCTCCATATTTCATTTCAATACCAGTACATAACCACACGTTATATCACACACTCTCTTCAAAATTCAATTGCATGAATACACAAATTACAAAACATCATGTTTTTCAAATTCAAAAATGCATTATTCTTTTCTCTTAATCCCAGTAGCCATCAGTTCAGTATTGTGAATATCCCCAACCAAAAAGGCATTTTGTAGAATACTTTTGAAACATGATTACCAGGTGAAGAGAATAGGTTCTACATATCCCCTTCCTTTAATCAATAACACCACCTTAAGATTGCAGGAGACAAACACTTAAATAATGCACAAAATGAAGTGTCCTCCAAACAGTAGTTGTCAATTAGAAAAGAAAATGTTCACAACTACCATGTGCTCCAAAAACGTGAGCCCCTATAGCTTATTGAACTATTGCACGTTCCCATAAGCAACCAAAAGGCTGTCCAATATGGGTATTCTCACAGCTATTATTTAAGAAAAAGTGTGAGAGAGCATAGTTTAAATATTACATATTAGATGTGAAATGAAATGCTTATACCTAACAATGCTGCATACAAAAACGATCACAAAATATTATTCGCTTGGATGTATTCTTAACGCAATTATAAGTGTGAAGCTGCTATTATATACATATACTAATGTCGACTATAAGAATTAATTGCTTGCATTATGATTAATTAAATATGTTAACACCTACGAAGATTACGTTTATTAGAATCTATAAGTCTTAAGTTAGCGTGAGTCGAAAAACTTAACCGTGTAGCTCTCATATTAAAGCTTATTTTTCTGTTTCTTCAGTGTGCTGACTTGCAAAAGGCCATGACCCAGTATGTGTTCTTTTCTTTGTTTTATATTGCAAGTCATGCTCCGTTCTTATCCGCATACTAGCTGTTTTAGTATAAGTTTTATACGCTTTGCAACAAATATGGAAACTTTCAAGGACAATCGACCATGGAAAAGAGAACTTTTGACCTGAAGAACGTGCCAGAGAATGAAGTAACCCCGGATGTGCCACCTAGGAAAAAACGACAATTATGAAGACCAATCAAAGTGTTATAAATTATCATGGGGTGACAATTGTATTACCTAATGTATAATTTGATAGGCTAAAGATAGTGGGGTATAGCGATTATCCAATAGAATTTTGGGGGAAGGTATTGCGAAAAAGGGATAAAAACCCATGATACAGAACAGTCACAGATACTAGGTAGGGAATGATATCGATTGCATCCAGAAACTCTGTCACTCTGTTTGGTGATTTGAGACTTAGACAAAACCATCCTCATCCATAGACTGCCCCATTACACTTTCCCTCCTTATGAGGGAAGTGTCCCCTGTCCTTAGATGAAATAGGCTGTCGGCGCTCTAACTGATGTCCTGAAGATGAAGACTGATCCTGTATGCTGACTCATCCTGAGGAGGGTAATTATGACAATTGCTATTGTAATTTGTCTATTATGCTTTTTCTTTCTAGGTACCAACTGCTGTATTTTTGGATAGAGACCTTAGCTAGATGTTTTCCAAATTGGTGTTCAAAATTATTTTGCATGAAGCCCAACATGCTGATGCTAATTAGAGGTTAGGTTAGGTAATCACTTTGACTGACGCAAATAGACGTGACTGACATTGTGCCATGCTGAACTAAGACGTATATGATGTTCTATGCATTCTGATCTGTGTATATCTCACATTGGTATTTTATGTTCATGATCTTTGCATTATCAAATCTCGTTATAGTTGCTATATCGTGACTATGCACTTTTGCTTCTTGGTTTTGATATTGATATTCTTATTATTAGATTGTAATCAATAGGGAATAAAATTCACAAAACTTCAAATAAAGGTGTGGTTATTCATGACTGAAAGGTCATGGTTGCGTCGAACAGTTTAATCAATGTCTAAAGTAAAGTATATTGTGGTGATATATGTTGATAACATCATTGACATATTGCTTGACATATTGATCAGTTATCTCGTTCTACGGTGTCTCACCACTGGGTCAAAAGATTCATCGGCCTAAAACGAGTCCTAAAGTGTATAAAATTGACATAAAGGGACGCATTAACAGTTTGGTAGCAGAGCAACGGTTTGGCCCTTGGGGGCCCTAGGACGAAGATCCATTGTTTAATTTGTTTTTCTGTGATAATGCAATTCGGAGGTATGATGGGTTTCTAAGTTCACCATGGCTTTCCCGGGATCTCAGAGCCTGCCTAAATGAGTTGGGAATGTTCTCAGCGCCATAGAGTGTGTGGTTAGGGTCTTTGTGCTTGCCTAAGCTTACGCATATTGCAGGTGATTGTGAAAATGTGTGTGTATTGAGGCCAAATTAAGTGTTGTTTAGCAGGAGTGGGCGTACTCCACAGTATGAGAGTAGGGAAGTCGGCGTACTTCATGTGAATTTAGCACTTAATGTTCAAAATTATCCACGTGGTTGTTTGTTGTGTACGGACCTGTTGAGGTCTAAGACTCCGGAGTATGAAGATAAATGTGGTTTATGTTGTAATCTGTGCGGTTTAATAGGTCAATCGGGCGTGGTTGACAAATCGAGTTTGAGCTATAATGTGTGTATGAAACCTTCGATGGAGATTTGACAAATTCTAAAGTGCACTAGAAGGAGTCATTGACAAGTCGAGAGTAGAAATTTGCGGGTCGAATTCTACTTGCGTATGCGGGAACTGATAAGGAGAGAGTAGCGGCTGAGGCTTCAAGTGAAATCTCTGTAAAGTTCTGAAGCAAATGTGGTACCCTTCCTGTAGTAAACCGACAGATTTGTGTTGTCATTTTAAGGTGCTTGCAATAATTTGCATTAGTCTGTGTGAATTATAGGGGTTTAGTGAGGAGCGGACAAGCCGCAAGACTTTGTCAGCTGCAGTGTGTGTGAGTGTGACGTCAGTGGTGCCGCGCTGAGATAGGTCAGATGTCGAGAGGGGTCGCGCACGGATTGGCTGCCGTCCGTGAGAGGCAATAGGTTGAGAAAGGCAGGTGAAGAGTGTCCTGGGAACTAAGCCATTTCTGATTAAAATATGAAATAAGAAAATCGCAAAAATGAATTTTATTAAAGCATTCAAGAGCGCTCTAAAGGGAGATGTATATATTGTTGCAACTGATGGGGAACCTACACCACCTGAGGGTACTCAAGCTTATACAGTTATGGAAGAGAAAGGTGTTGCACCTTGTTTATGGATGAAACAGTGGCGCAAATTAACAGAGAAGGAGGGGTGTCTAGCGTTCCCAGAACATGGGACGTTTAACCCGAAGGTGCAAGAAAATTTGAGGTGGATGGTAAGTACGCAGAAACCACCTCCAAGACCGGCACAATGTGAGGCTTTGGCGATTTGGGACTTGATGGCTCTTAAACATAGACAGGAAAGATTTCAGAGAAGACTGAGAAGGGCAGAAAAATCATATGCAGAGGCTAGGTGGGATAATGAGAGCAAAATGTGGAGACGGGGAATTGTAGATGGGTTGAAGTTATTCCCAGCGATAACACAAGGAGAAGAAACGCAGGGAAAGAAAGCCTCCTGTAAAACCGACAAAGACTCAGGCAAATCTAAAGAGAATAAAATATCCTGGGAAGAGGAAGATGATTCAGACAATGAGGAATTTATGGATAGCTTGTTACATGATCGTCCGCCACCATATGCGGTGAGCAACAGTTCTCCAAGTACTAGCTTGGATCCTGGGAACCAGATGCAGGAAAAGGGAGTTATTGATACGGTACAGACTAGCGATACAGCTTTGATACAGAATGGTGTCAGTGTACCCACTGCACCAGACATGCCGATACAGTTACAGCCTCCACCACAGATAAAGAGAATCTACCCTGATGTTCCAGTACTTGACACTGCTACGAATTTGATTGTGCCGCCGGACCCGATATATACAAAGCCAAAGCTAATACAGATTGAATCGACTCCGAAATTAATGTCTCAACCACCACCACAGCTGATACCAGGGTATAACCCTGTAGCGGGACCACCATTAGTGCCGGTTCCGGGTACATTGGAACAGACCTATGGAGTTGCTGCTCCAAGAAGTCTGGGTCCGGGTCAGACACTTGCCGCAATATCGTTACCTATTACTGTCGGTCCACCAGTGCCATTGTATGCACAGGGTAAAACGGGCATGTGTGATCAGGGAGTGATGACTCAGGAGGCGATAAGAGGAGGGTCCATGGGAACTCCACAGATAATGGCCCCTGGGGAACAAGTAAATGAACCACAGAGACCCTTAATGGACCTTAGTCCAGTGGGGGCACCTCTTGAAGCAATGCGTCAAACAGGGTTGGGAGTTCTAACTCCGCAAACCATGAGTACGAATACCTCACATTCTCTGATGATGCATGCAGGGAACATTTCACTGCAAGGTTTTACAGTTCAACAGTTAAATGAATGGTTTGAAAAGACTTGTACTTCACAGAAAGCCGCAGTGGTTACAGTCGAACCAGAGAAAGAAAAACAAGATGAATACTTGAACTTTGTACGACTAGGGGCGGAAGCTGGCGAGTTGGTAGAAGGGACAATGGGAGTAAATAGATTGGAGTCCTACACAGAGGCAGAATTGAGATACTTATGCCCTAAGATTACCAAAGAGGTAGGCAAGGTACATCAGCGATTAGCGAACCTGGCAGACAAATACAATATTGATATTGGAAACACTAAACATTTGAAAAGAAGTTACAGATTAGATTTTGATTCAAAGGATTTCGAGCACATGAGATCTGCAGGAATGAAGGCACATTTGAGAGAACTGTTACAAAGCGCACAAATTTGGGGTGCACTGGAAAAATGGGAAGGCAGATGGGCAAAGAAAAGAGATAAGGGAAAGGGTGACAGCCCAGGGTCTAATCAAGCCAAGACCTCACCTGATTTGGAATCAGTAAAAATATTACCTATGAGAGAGACAGCTGGTGGTGTTTTAGTACATGTGCCTTGGACTAGAGGAGATATTTTATCTTTTACTAATGATTATCCCAGATTGAGAGAGAAGCCGATCGAGTGGTATCAACAAACAGATAGGTTTGTGAAACTTGCAAAGTGTCTTTGGGAAGACTTGAACACCTTGTTTGAGATCATTGTTCCGCCTGATTTGTGGCTCGAGTGTAAGAGAGGCGTTGATTGGCCGACAAAAGAACCAGCGAGAGATAAGGTGACTGGAGCCCCTTCGGAAGAGGTGATGAAATATTATCATAAAGTGATTGAATTTTTGAAACAAAAGGTGTCGCCGAAGGTAACCGATTGGCAGAAAATCAGCCGAACTTCTCAAGAGGTTAAGGAGTCAATCAATACATGCTTATTATGAGAGATTGTTGAAAGCATTTAAGCATTACAGTGGTACTGAGACTATTGAACCGAAAGACATGAACCACCTTGTGTTTAGATTCGTCGAAGGATTGAGACCAGAGGTTAGCCAAATGATTAAGAATCATTTGATTTGTTGGCAAGCTAAACCGATTGATGAGGTGTTGCAGTATGCAAAGTACTGTAGTGATGGGATTGAGTTGAAGCAGAAAAAGTTGAAGGAAAAGGTGATGGTGATGCAGAAAAGAGCTGCACAGGCTGGAATACCGGGAAATGGAGCTCAACAGATGATACAGCTCCAACCGCCAATGAATGGTGTGTTTCAGTCCCAACCGAGGGGCCGAGGTCGAGGGATTGTGAACCGTGGTTCGGACATGAATAATGTTGTTATTCAAAATGATGTTCAAGGGGCGAAAAAGATGTCACCATGTCACGCGTGCGGGGGCGTGGGGCACTGGAAGCGGGAGTGTCCGAATATGGTGCAGGATGGTGCAGTTCAGCAAAGTACTAATGTTGGTACCTTACAAAACTCACGAGGTCCAAAAACGAGACATCAAAACCCGAATTTTCAGAATAATCTGGCACAAATGCAAGGGGTACAGCCCATGCAGCAGATGCAAATGCCACGTTTCCAGTCAATACAAATGCAACCAGTACAGCAGCAGATTCCTATGGTGCCTAGACAGCAAATGCAATTACCAATGGCTTCGATGGGACAGCAACAGGTGATGCTTCCTCAGCAGGTCACAGGCCAGGTAACAAATCAAAACAACACTGTACAACAGTTCCCACTACGAGGTGAAAAAGGGATGAATGAGGATTGGTCAGATGATAGTTCAGATAGTGAAGAATGTAGGCTTGCAGCATCACTAGAGGTGGATCAGAGAGGCCCATACGTTGAGGGGAAGGTAATGGGCTATAAGGTTTCATTTCTGGTTGACACAGGAGCCACACGCTCTACGGTCAGAAGTGCAGAAGTTCCGAGATTACCACTGTCAGGGCGTACCATACGAGTGGTTGGAGTAGCAAATCAGTATCTGACTAACCCGATCACAGATCCAGTACAGGTTGAGATCGGAAATTTCCAGGGACTATATAGGTTTGTAGTATGTAACTCAAGTCTGGTATCCCTACTGGGAAGGGATTTAGGGGCATATTTATACTCCGTTTGCGCCGGATTTGCGTCGTTTTTTTTTACGCAAATCCGACACAAAACGAACTCCATTTTTATACTTTGGCGTTAGACCCGTCTAGCGCCAAAGATCTTGGAGTTTGCGTAATTTTTTTGCGTGGACACCTTCCTTGCGTTAATGATATGCAAGGTAGGCGTTCCCGTCTAAAAAATTACTCCGAGGCATGTGCGCCGTATTTACACTCCCGGGCAAAAATGACGCCCGGCAGTGGGCGGGTCAAAAAAAATGACGTCCAGCCGCTTTAGCGTCATTTTTTAACGCCTGGTCAGGGCAGGCGTTAAGGGACCTGTGGGCTCGGAAGGAGCCCAGAGGTGCCCTCCCATGCCCCCAGGGACACCCCCTGCCACCCCTGCCCACCCTAGGAGGACGCCCATGGATGGAGGGACCCATTTCAGGGAACTGAAGGTAAGTTCAGGTAAGTATTTTTTTTTTTTTTTTGGGTGGCATAGGGGGGCCTGATTTGTGCCCCCCTACATGCCACTATGCCCAATGACCATGCCCAGGGGACATAAGTCCCCTGGGCATGGCAATTGGGCAAGGGGGCATGACTCCTGTCTTTGCTAAGACAGGAGTCATTTAAATGGGGGTTGGGAGTAAATAAAAATGGCGTTAATCGGGTTGAGGGGAAAATTTTGCTTCAGCCTGACTTGCCCCATTTTTCGGCGCCCAAGCTCCATTTTCCCCTACGCCGGCGCTGCCTGGTGTAAGTCATTTTTTTTTACGCACACCAGGCAGCTCCGCCGGCTAACGTCATTCCATAAATAGGGCGCCCGCATGGCGCTTTGAAATGGCGTTAGCCGGCGTTAATTTTTTTGACGCACAACTGCGTTGGCGCAGTTGTGCGCCAAAAAGTATAAATACGGTCCCTACTGTGCAAGACAAAGTGTTCAATTACCTGTTCCAATGACGGAATCGAGGTGCAGACAAATAGTGACGATGATGGAGACAAAAGTCAATTTTTAGAGGAAGAAACAGGGACAAATGAAGATTACCCTTTGATTACTCTATTCCCAATGCATACTTTGATTGATCTGCCTGTTGAACTGCAAGGAACGGTAACAGAGAAAGTGTGGGATTTGACCGGGAAAGAAGTAGGATTAATAAAGGGGGTGGAACCAGTTAAAGTTCAGATAAAACAGAATGCAGTGTTCCCACAGGTGCCACAATATCACATGACCCAAGACGTCCTTATTGAGGTATCACAAATAATTGCAGACTTTCTCAGACAGGGAGTCCTGAAAGAGGTTTTGAGCAGTCCATGTAACTCTCCCATAATGGGATTAAAAAAGCCCTTTGGAAAAGTTCGAATTGGGCAGGATCTGAGAAAAATAAATGAAATTGTGATAAAATGTTGCCCTGTGGTACCTAACCCAGCAGTAATAATGTTCCAGGTTCCCTGTGATGCTGAATGGTTTACTGTAGTAGACCTATCACAAGCCTTCTTTTCAATACCTCTTCATGAGGACAGTCATTTTTTTTTCAGTTTCAAATTCCTGGACAAGGTGTACAGTTGGTGCAGAATTCCTCTAGGGTTTTCTGAATCACCATCCATTTTCAATCAGATATTGAAAAAGGATTTGGAACCTCTTGTGCTGCCTTTTAATTCAACCCTTGTGCAGTACATTGATGATTTGCTAATTGCGTCCAAAACAAGAGACAGTTGCAAATACGATACCATTGCATTACTAAATCATCTGGGAAAGAATGGGCATAAGGTGTCACCCAGAAAACTACAATATTGTCAGAAAGAAGTAAAATACTTGGGACATTTGATTGAGAAAGGGTCCAGAAGAATATCAAACGAAAGGATAACAGCTGTTTTGCAAATGAATCCCCCAACAACAAAAAGAGATGTCAGGATGTTTTTGGGAATGGTGGGCTACTGTCGCCAGTGGATACCCAACTTCTCAATCATTTCAAAGCCATTAATAAAACTGACAGGAAAGGAAATCAAGGATGAGCCATATACTGTAACCCTATCAAAAGAAGAACTTGAGTCATTTTTGGAATTAAGAGAATGCATGTGCAGGGCACCAGCATTGGGAATGCCAAACTACGAGAAACCTTTTCTGTTGTTTTGTCATGAACGTGATGCTTGTTCTTTGTCTGTCTTAACACAGGTCCACGGAGATGCAAATCGCCCTGTAGCATATTTTTCAGCTACCTTGGACCCTGACGCAGCAGCCTCACCGGGTTGTTTGCGTGCAGTCGCAGCAGTTGGTCAAAGCCTTTTAGAATGTGAAGGCATAGTCATGGGATATCCTCTGACAGTAATGGTTCCACATTCAGTTGAAATTCTGTTGACACGAACTAAGACGCAGCACATGACAAATGCACATCTCACTAAGTATGAGACGATCATACTGGGGTCGCCTAATGTCACTCTTAAAAGATGCACTGTACTGAACCCGGCACCTTTGCTTCCAAATGAAAATACAGAAATTAAAGATGGTGAAGAATTTGAACATGATTGTCTTGAGGTGACTGAGTTGTGCACCAAACCTCGTCCAGATATTCAGGACACTCAATTGAAAGAAAATGACTGCATTATGTTTGTCGATGGGTCCTGTCTAAGAGATTCTGCAGGAACACTGACAGCTGGTTATGCAGTATGTACTATAACTGGCATTGTCGAAGCCTCCTGGCTCGAAAAAGTGTTTTCTGCACAAGTGGCAGAATTGATTGCTCTTACAAAAGCATGCCACGCAGCTGTAAATTTGAAAGTCACTATCTATACTGACAGCAGATACGGATTTGGAATTGTGCATGATTTTGGTCAACTTTGGTCACAGAGAGGTTTTATGACCTCCTCTTGTTCTCCTGTGAAGAATGGTGAACAAATAAGAGATTTGTTACACGCGATTCAGTTACCTCTCGAAATTGCAGTGGTGAAATGCAGTGCTCACATCAGATCACAAGATTTTGTGTCTATGGGCAACGGCTATGCAGATCAAGTCGCAAGATTTTGTGCATTGAACTGTATATCGTTCAAGGAGCAATGGGAATTGTTACCACAAACTGAGAATGACACATGTTTAAACCTAGCATTGCGGGTAGTTGACACATTAGATGAACTAAAAACATTACAAAGTCGTGCTTAGCAAAGAGGAAAAACGCTCTTGGCAAAGGATGCAATGTGTACAAAGAGCTGATGATCTATGGGTTTCAGACGAGGGAAAATTTGTCTTGCCAAATAGCCTTTTGTCACAGTTTGCCCGGCTCTATCATGGGCAGGCACATCTGGGAAGAGATGCCATGATCAGATCCTTTAAAATTGATTGGTTTAACCCAAAATTCAGACACGCCGCGGAAATCACTTGCCACAGGTGCGTCATCTGTCAACAGATGAACGCCGGAAAAGGAACTGTGGTAACATTGAGTCATATTGGGAGAGCTGGAGGTCCGTTCAACAAAATGCAAATGGATTTTATTGAAATGCCTGTTTGTGGAGGATTGAAGTACATGTTGGTGATTGTGTGTGTTTTCAGTCATTGGATTGAGGCATATCCCAAATGTAGAAATGACAGTCTTACAGTTGCAAAACTACTACTTAGGGAACTGATACCAAGATTCGGGTTTCCGGTTTCTATAGAATCAGATAGGGGTAGACACTTCGACAATGAGGTGATTAAACTCCTTTGTGCCGCACTCAACATTGAACAAAAGCTGCATTGTAGCTATCGTCCTGAAGCATCAGGATTAGTAGAGCAGATGAATGGTACAGTGAAATCACGAATGGCAAAAATGTGCGCAGCAACTAATATGAAGTGGCCAGATGCTTTACCTCTAGTGTTGATGTCAATGAGAAACACCCCAGACAAGAAAACTGGATTGTCCCCCCATGAAATCCTCATGGGCAGAGCTATGAGATTGCCAGCAGTACCTGCAAATGCACTAGTGAATATTACAGATGATATGGTGTTGGATTACTGCAAAGGTCTGGCTGACGTGATTCGCTCTTTTTCTCACCAGGTAGAAGCTAACACGTTGCCGCCAATTGGCGATCCAGGTCACTCTCTACTAGCCGGTGATTGGGTGGTTGTCAAGAAGCACGTGAAAAAATTGTGTCTAGAACCACGTTGGAAAGGACCATATCAAGTGATATTAACGACTACTACCGCTGTAAAGTGTGCCGGGGTTCCCAACTGGATACATGCCAGTCACACGAAAAAGGTAACGTGTCCTGTTGAAGAGGAACTTGAAGTTTCCGGCACAGCAACTTTGGAGGGAGAAGTCTCAGGGTCAGAGAACGGTCAAGAAGGAACTGAGACTATTGGAGGGCCCACTGAGAACAGGCCTTGTCCCTCAAACAGTCAATGAGTTCGAGAGAGGTGACAGAGTGCCTATCTCAGTAGAGGCAGCAGGAGAACTAAGTCAAGGAGAGGTTCTCCCAGAAGTAGACGGATACGGGTTAGAGCCCGAACACAACTTAGAACCGGAAGAAGAAAGAGAAGGAGAAATTGTAGAGAGAAGTCAAAACATGTCAGAATCTCCAGAATCAGTTGGAGGTCTGTCAAGAGAAAACACCATATCACCAGAGGAGGGTGCTATCCAAAGTCCTGAAGGAAAACGTCGAGAAAAGACACATAGAGGCGACAACTGGCCAGACAAGCAACTCCTTAAAATAAGGGAGATATCAAATGACACAATAATAGAAGAGAGTGATACTTCTCAAGCAGATGACCTGAGTGAAGGAGAACAACAAGGTGAACGAAGGTTAAAAAGAAAAAGAATCGCAAATAGAAGATATACAGGTACTGAATGGGCATAAGCTACAACCTCTGAATGGCAACAAGAATTCCTAGCATTCTGTTTTGATCGAGAAGTACCAGGCCAATATTACGGTACCTGAAAGAGTTAAAAGGAAAACTTGGCTAAAAAATTTGAATTGTGAAAACTGAAAAGAGAGAGACACTAGGAAACTACTGGAAGTGACACTAAAACCTGATTTGACCTTTTGAAGAAACCTGATTACGACAAGCTGCTAACCTGAATTGACAAAGAGGTCCTGGAGTGAGTGAAGACGCTGTAATTAATTATCCTCAAGTTGATTGTTGATCTACTATTCTGATTCTATATAAACATGGCTTACAATAGAAATAGTAGCAAGGGAAGTAAGGTGTGTGGTTGGTTAGGTCTTATAGTAGGTGTTGTGTGTGCAGTAATAATTGTGGGAGTGATTGTAGGAATGCCATGGATAGAGAAAGAAACTATTAACGCTACTTCAAAGCCTGAAACTACCACACTAACACCGTGGGAGAGATTTGAGCAAGACGCAAGCCACATCCATGAGGGAACTAATGCAAAAAGGGGAACTCTCTACTAATGTCTTCTATCGCTTATTGAACGAGTATGTGGAAACTATGGATGCGAAAGATTGTTATGTATGTACTAAAATTCCATCATCTGTGCAGGAGGGGGTTACTTATCATAGCCTCCCTCTTACTTATGGAATTAGTTGCAGCTTGCTACTAACAAGATCCTATAATCAAGAGCATGTGCAATATTTTTATTCAAATCTGGATGTTGTGTTTTCTTTTGTGCCTGTGATTGAATTTTTAAACAAGTTAGCTAAGGAACATGATATAAAAATAGTTAGGGGATTCTTTGAGCCGACGCTTACATTTGGAACTGCCTATGCACACCGCAATAATTTGACTTGTTTATTATCGCCTGTAGAGAAAAGCTTCTTAGATCACACAGATGATAGACGAAAAGCATTAAAAGAAAGATTAGAAAAAGGATTAGAGAAACGCACATATGCAAATGATTATGCTTACACTGCAATCAAGACACAAGGCAAATTAGCTATAGATGCATTACATGTAGGTAGGCTTTGTATATATAGGCCAAAATCTGAACAGGATAATTTGTTTGTGGGTACGAGTGAATGCAGACATGTGTTTTTGTTTCAGAGCAAGTGGGCCTTTATGCTGAATGGACAAGACCCAGTGATTCCTGGAATCTATTACATCTGTGGGCTAAACGCTTATTACCGTCTCCCTAAGGGATGGTATGCAACATGTTATTTGGGGATAGTATTCCCAAAGATATACCAAATTGATAACTTAAAACAAATACCTAAGACGTCTGAATTACTACATCCTAGACAAAAACGAGAATCAGTGGCGGCTCTCATTGGTGATATATTTGGAGCTATAATCCCATCAGTAGGTGTTATCTTAAATTCCATGAAAATTCAAAAGTTGTCTACTATAGTGGACAACATGCTGACAAATTTTATAGGGGCTATACTCCTGATGGATACTGAACTTGCTGCAGAAAGAGCTATGACTCTTCAAAATCGGCTTGCTTTAGACATTCTTTTAGCTAAGAGTGGAATAATTTGATAGGCTAAAGATAGTGGGGTATAGCGATTATCCAATAGAATTTTGGGGGAAGGTATTGCGAAAAAGGGATAAAAACCCATGACACAGAACAGTCACAGATACTAGGTAGGGAATGATATCGATTGCATCCAGGAACTCTGTCACTCTGTTTGGTGATTTGAGACTTAGACAAAACCATCCTCATCCATAGACTGCCCCATTACACGTTCCCTCCTTATGAGGGAAGTGTCCCCTGTCCTTAGATGAAATAGACTGTCGGCGCTCTAACTGATGTCCTGAAGACGAAGACTGATCCTGTATGCTGACTCATCCTGAGGAGGGTAATTATGACAATTGCTATCGTAATTTGTCTATTATGCTTTTCCTTTCTAGGTACCAACTGCTGTATTTTTGGATAGAGACCTTAGCTAGATGTTTTCCAAATTGGTGTTCAAAATTATTTTGCATGAAGCCCAACATGCTGATGCTAATTAGAGGTTAGGTTAGGTAATCACTTTGACTGACGCAAATAGACGTGACTGACATTGTGCCATGCTGAACTAAGACGTATATGATGTTCTATGCATTCTGATCTGTGTATATCTCACATTGGTATTTTATGTTCATGATCTTTGCATTATCAAATCTCGTTATAGTTGCTATATCGTGACTATGCTCTTTTGCTTCTTGGTTTTGAGATTGATATTCTTATTATTAGATTGTAATCAAAAGGGAATAAAATTCACAAAACTTCAAATAAAGGTGTGGTTATTCATGACTGAAAGGTCATGGTTGCGTCGAACAGTTTAATCAATGTCTAAAGTAAAGTATATTGTGGTGATATATGTTGATAACATCATTGACATATTGCTTGACATATTGATCAGTTATCTCGTTCTACGGTGTCTCACCACTGGGTCAAAAGATTCATCAGCCTAAAACGAGTTCTAAAGTGTATAAAATTGACATAAAGGAAAGCGTTAACAAGTGCAAAGTGATCAGATATAGTGCTGGTAAAGCAATCAATAAAGTGTTATATACTCCAAGCAAGGATTTCTATTGCACATCACTGTGTATTCCCATAGGTGACCAAGAAGCAGTTTACAGTGGGTCAATCTCACACATGTCCATTGAAAGAAAGTGCAAGGTGCTTAGATACCTCGCTAATAGAAGATTCAATAAAGTGCCACGTCCAAGGAAAGATTTCTATCGCACATGAAATAATTGCACACTCCCATAGGAGACCAAGAAGCTCTCTAAGGTGTTTAATTCTTGAAGTTATTTTTCAGAAAACGTGCAAAGTGTTAAGATACAATGCTGATGGAACAATTAATTATTAAGTGCTCCCAAAATTAAATGCTTACTGAGCTTCTTGAAGCTACACGATTGTTGATTTGAACCTACCTTTTGAAAGAAAGTGCAGCATGCTCAGATATATTGCATGATAGATGAGGATGGTTGTTGAAGTGGCAAGTGCTCCTAGGACAAATACTTACTAGACTTCTATTCCATACCAAATTATTGCACACTCGACTGATCTGATACCTCCCCCCAGCGCCTTGAGACCCTCCGGGTGATAAGCAGTGCTCTTTAAGTACCATGACTGATTAATTGATTGTACACAGCCAGGGCTTGCCTAAGGTTTTGGATTTACACAGCTATCTTTCAAGAGGAAATGCTAAAGAACTCCTTGATATAATGCAAGCAAATTAATAAAATGTCAGTTACTTCAAGAGAAAGTGTCTGCTAGAATTCTGATTGATATGCGATTATTGCACACCCCGTAGATAAGTTCAAAAGACTGTCTAACATGTTATTCTGTACAGCCATCATTCGAATTAATGTACAAAATGCAAGTGGATAGTTTGAAACACATATCAGAGCTTACATCATTATGTGATTGTTCACAATTCATATTCAAATTATAGGTGTACATGACGTTCTGCATCCATATAAGGCCCCTATGGAACTTATGGACCCAAAGTCAGAATCAGTCTGGACTCTTCTCTCCTTAATTCCTTTGCCCTGCCACCTCCATGTGGATGGGCTTTAACATGCTTGAACCCTGTACCTGAACCCCCTTAGGGACCTCCCAAGCTACTGTTCAAAGTGTTTAGCCATAGGGAACCTTTCGCCTTCATTTTTAACAGCTTGTGTGTGTTGGAGAATTCTGATTTTCAATTTTTTAATTATAGTATACTTTGCCATAATCAAACTCCAGCACATAGCCACACATTCTGTGTTACAGCTTATCCTGTCCTGGATTATGGCCTTTCAACCTTCAAATGTTATATATGATCTTTTGTTGCTCGAATGTGAAATTACCTTGAAGAAGACGAAAAACATTTGGCAAAGCAGGAACAGTTTGTTTAATTAAACATTATCGCTGGGGGAACGGTTACAGAACTGGGGTCTGAGGACTGTCTCAAGGTACAGGTGGTTTAAGCGGTGTTTTATACATTTTGATGAGTACCATATAACAATTACAGCATTCCTTTTAGGGTAAACAATGTGAACAGTTGACTTGGAGTCATAAATATTGTCCTGATAACAAATGCAGGTGGGCCTCAGCCTTGCGTAGACACAATGAGGGTCAGTGGATAACATGTCCATATGTCTGGCCTCAGGAGCATGTGATCGCGGTGTGTTACTGTGTGTGCTGTGTTCTGATTGGCTGAGTGTTCCTAACTACATGTGGCATCTGACTTTATGATGTTTGGGAATGTGTGCACGGCTCTGCCCACGTGTGCTTCATTGGAGACAATCTCCTGGGACCTTTGTGGTGTTGCTGTGCCTATCTGTGCGCCAGATCTCTAGTTTCTTGTTTACACGTTTGTTTGCTGACTGCATGCGGCCACACATGTGACTAGTCAGTCAGTACCCTCAGGCCTAGTTCTCAGAGCCTGTCTGACCACATACTTTGGAGTTGAGATTGATGGAGAGTTCATGACGAGTGAATTCGCCAACATAGATGCAATTTTAGTTGTTATATGCGAACATATCATTGTACACATTGACATCAACTTTTTCAATATGAACATTCCCCCACTCTAGTTGAACTTCAGCTACATCATCTAGCCCATACTTCATAACAGTCCCATTATTGGGGACATGTTATCCTACTTATCTGGTTACTTGCATTCTACCCAGTTTGAGGACTGCATTATAACAGCAGGAAACCCCTACTTGCAGGAAATCACACACAAACAATAATATTATGAAAACAGGCAACAATGATTTGCACAGACCGGTCAGCCACTGGGGAGCCTTGAGAACCAGTTCATGAACAACTCCTGCTCAGGTACACCTCCTTCCTTATGCGTTACCTTTTGTAATCAATGCAATGCTTGGATGGCAAGATGCAGAAGCCTATTTTTTCCTTTTATTGCCTGGTATGAATATGCAGCAGGACGCACCGATCTTCATGCACACCCCACTCACCACTGTGGTCATCAAGTCCAACATCACTGTGCGTCACTATGAGGCAGAAGACTCTCAGTTCTTCCTTGATCACATTAAGGTCAAGCTCAGTGATGTCCTTCACCTTGAGCATTTTCCACCTTGGTATTTGTAACCAGCAGGCGTTCACTTTTCTCTGCACAGTGAAGAAGGGTATGGACTCTCCCGCTGATACCTGTGCATCAGAGAACAGTGTGAATGGTTTGGGATGTCCTTGTACTGAGCCCAGCCAAAATAATCAGCAGTTCTTTTCTCTTGAGCCCGATGCAACAAAGTTTTTTCTTCCTTAGTGGGTGTTTATACAGCTCTGACAGATCTTCTCCGGGAATGACCGGGATCGGGTGTGTATGGTGACAAGGGAGCAGAGACCATGCCATTCGGAATGAACTGAGTGTAGGCAAACTCACCGCATTACCATTAAGTGTCCACCAGCATGAGGTGCCCCATTACATATCCGGAATGTGCAGGATTGTGCCACATTTTTCATTTGTACCCAGTGGAATTGTTTCTTTGCCTCTGAAACATTAGGAATACAGTGTGAGTTTCTGTACCATTTGGGATTTCCCCTTCCCTTCTATCCACAAATAACTATCTATCTCAGTATCCCAGACTTCCTGACATGCGGTCTCCATCCTGTCATTGAACCCTCCCCTAAGAGACTCATTTCCCTTTGTACCATCGAAGAGGATGGTCCTACACTGGATCTCCATGTCTGGGGTTAATTTGGTATTAATGAAGACAGCCCCAAATACATTAAGGGCCACCCTGGGTCCACAGATGGAAGCAGGAGCAGATGTATTTGTGCATTGGTTTGGTGGTTTTGTTACATTCAAGAATTTCTTTTCTGGAAAGTCTTGGCGCCAAACAATATCCTCCCTGAGGTTGCCCTTCATGTGCATCCTATCTAGTTCAGTTTGGATACCTCTAGGCTTGGTGTAAAGGTACAGTGTGGCTGGATTGTTCTTGTATCCGGTCAGATTTACTACTACTCTATGGGGTTCTACTCTGTTGGGTTGTATCTTGGTCCTATTTCTACATAAGTATAGGTGTAGAAGGCATTTTGCTTTTTCAGGGGCTACCTCTTGGGACAAGTACAGCCTGTCTGCACCTGCTGCATGCAGTATCAGTGAGCATGACCCGTAACATGACCCGGCTGATGTCTTGGAACCCACAGCGGTCATGTGCTGATACCTTGTGTTGTGTAAAAGGGTGCTGTGTAGTGCGTGTGGAAAGCTAGTGTTGTGTGGTGTAATTGTAGATAACGTGGGAGAGGTCCCTTCACAAGCGGGATGACAATTTCTGAATAGTCTCCATTAGACTAGGCCACTCTTTGGCAATGAGTGGGTGCGGCAGCACCCATAGTAAACAGAGGGTATATAAATGTACAACAACACATAACTTATAGCTTGAGATGAACCCAGGGGAGATGTCTGTAGTCCTCTGGTGATGGGAGTGTTCTTAGTCTTAACAGTTCAAAAACATTTGTGGTGCAGTTCATGGTGGGGGGGGGTTGCCATTGAAGGTTTCAGCCTCACTTCAAAGAGGTTGGACCCTCATCTTTCCCCTCCACCTTGAGGGCGGCAGGTGTTATGAAGATTACTCAGTAGAGTCCTTCAAATTTGGTTTGCTTCCATTTTTTTACAAAATTTCAGACTCAGAATTCTTGTCCAGGTTGAGCTGTTTGATATGGTAGCTTGTTAGTGTTGCACTTGGAGTTCCAATGACTGACCTGTTTAGTTAGGAACTTAGCGCTTTTGGTTAGTTCAGAGAGATACATACACAATTCGCCCTCTTCTGCTTGAGAGCTAGCCTCAGCACTTAATTTGGTTAATTTTGTGGGATGGGTGTCCTCATCATACTACCAGTTAAAATCTGGTGTTATGTGAGAAGGTGGTCGCTCCTTGGGGTGTTCCTTAATGCAAAAAAGACCTTGAGGCAAACAGTGGAGCTGTTTCTTATTAAGGTTGGCACAGATTTTGTTTATTTTATTTTTTAACAGGCCATTAAGTCTCTCAATGATGCTGTTGCTTTGGGGGTGATACACAGAGGCCAGTTTATTTTTTATTCCTAAAAGGATTCAGATGTGATCGAACATGGAGTTGACAAAGTGTTTTCCATTATCTGACCAGTTGATGTCTGGTACTCACCACCTGGGTAGTATTTCTATGAGAAGGAACATTGACGCGGCCTTGGCGTCGCATTGCACTCAAGTACCTTCTTCGATCCACCTAGAGATTGGGCAGACCACTACAATCGGGTATCTATCATGTCAATAAAGTCGATGTGTACCGCCCTGAAAGGCCCTGCTGGTCTCGGGATAG
Source organism: Pleurodeles waltl (assembly GCF_031143425.1). Taxonomy (NCBI): domain Eukaryota; kingdom Metazoa; phylum Chordata; class Amphibia; order Caudata; family Salamandridae; genus Pleurodeles; species Pleurodeles waltl. The sequence continues at coordinate 1,186,901,949 of NC_090440.1, read as the reverse complement.
TTGATGACACGGCCTGTAGGTTTGGGTGAGTATATAATTGCTAGATGATACATCCATTTAAATACATCGTCATGGTTTCGGTAAAGTTGGGGACAAGCCAGTCGCTCTGAAGTTCTACTGTCATGCTGTTTTTGGCTGTGTGTGTTGGTACGTGTAACTAGGACAATGCTATGTTGACTAAGCTCTGTGGCATGACAGGTTTCCCTGTGGGTGTTTGTCGCTATATATGAGGTAATGTGCTGTTTGCATGCAGCCCCTAGCTACCCATCACTCCTTGTCATCAGGCAAAGCAGGTTCCCAGAACTCTCTCAAGTACAAGCCTGGTGTTGCTGTGTAACACTTGTCCTGAGAGGGTTCCACCTCAGATGCCTGCTGTAAGGGAAGCACATGTGCTTCCTTAACTATTCCATAAGCTTTTTGCAAATTGGTCAGCTAATGCATTTCCCTTGGATATGAAGTCCTTGCCCCGAGTATGAGTAGCACATTTTACCACAGCCATGTGTTTGGGTAGGGTCTGTGCATTGATCAGAAATTCTAGAAGATCCCGGTGTGTGACAAGCATGCCATGATATTTCAGAAACCCTGGCCTTTCTCACCTTCTATGCTAGAGTGCACCATGATGGTGACATAGGCTGAATCAGAGTAAATGGTTACCATCTTTCCCAAGCTTTGGGTAAGGGCTTCAATTAATGCTGTTAGCTCTGCTGCCTGTGCTGATAGGTGGGGGAGGTGAGTTAGTTGCACAGTGACTCTGAGGGCACATGGCTATGAGCCATTATTACTGCTGGTGATGATGGATGCACTGCCTCATTCCCAATTCCTGGCTGTTTGTGTTGGGGGCTCCTTCCCCTTCCTGGCTGTTTGTGTTGTGGGCTCCTTCCCCTTCCTGGCTGTTTGTGTTGTGGGCTCCTTCCCCTTCCTGGCTGTTTGTGTTGTGGTCTCCTTCCCCTTCCTGGCTGTAGGTGTTGTGGGCTCCTTCCCTACCTGGCTGTAGGTGTTGTGGGATCCTTCCCCTTTGTGGCTGTTGTTGTGGAATCCCTCACAGTCCTGCCTCGACGATTAGGAGGTGCCTCCACTGTCCCCGTGGACTGTTTGGCTGAGGTGCTGGGCTGGCTGGTTGGCACCCTGGTTCTATGGGCAGGACGGGGGAGGGGGAGGGAAGAGGTTAAGTTGGGCAAGGAAAAGCTTCTTAGGGACGGTGGGGCAGGAGGAGGGACGAGGGATGGGAGTGGAGGTTGAGGGAGTGGTTGTTGGAGGTGTATGTCTGCTGGACTTGGGTGCAGGTGCAGGGGCAGTGTGTGTGTGTGAAGTAGATGGCTGTTGGGTGTCTGAGTGCTTGCGTTTATGTCCTTTAGGGGGGACAGACACGGTGGGAGAGGACACAGGGGACAAGTGGATGGATGTTATGGAGGTGTCTGCTAGTTAGGTGTGTGTGGTGCTTGGTGTGGTGTTGCTGGTGGTGGATGTTGAGGCAATGCATGCAGGTGTGAGTGTGGATGTGACTGGGAGGGAGGTGGAGGAGGCAGAGGAGGGGGAGACAGTGGAGGTAGTGGATGTGGTTGTGTCTGCAACTGTCTGGTGTTTGTGTGAGTGCTTGTGGGATGAAATATGGTGCTTGTGTCTGCCTGTGCCACTCTTGGGTGTTGTCTTGTGTGCATACTCATCAGTAAGTGTGCCTGGTATGCGTTGGGGTTGAGGAGAATGGGACTGGGAATTCGTAGTTGTAGGAGGGGCGGTAGAAACAGGGACAATGGCTGCCATCAGAGAGGAGGCCAGAGCCTGAATCAATCTCTGTTGGACCGCAAATCCACTGTGAATACTCTCCAGGAATGCATTCCATTGCTGCATCTGGGACGCCAGCCCCTGGATGGCATTCACTATGGTTGATTGCCCTACAGAGATGGATCTCAAGAGGTCAATAGCCTCCTCACTCAGGGCAGCAGGGCTCACTGGGGCAGGGTCTTAGGGGCCTTGGGAAAAGGAGATGCCCACCCACCTGGGTGAGCGGGCATGGGCAACTCGCTGAGGGGCTACTGGGAGGGTGGTGCTGGTACGGGGTGGCGGATGTACCTGTAGCTTGGGTGGTCACAGAGGTGTCCGCCACCACCAGGGAGCTTCCATCGGAGGAGGTATCTAAGTCTGCATTGTCTCCTCCAGTCTCGGCCAGGGTGCTCCCCTCGCCCTCCATCCCACTGGTTCCCTCAGCGTCGGTGGACTCTGCCTCCTGGGTCCTGTTGGATGTAGCTCCCTCTGTCACCAGTGCCCTGCTCCTCCGCCAGATGATACTAATGAACACAAGGACAGGATGACAAAAGAAGAAAGGGGTGGGAGACAAAGGATACACTGGGTCTATGACTACACCAACACCTCACACACAGGGAACAGGCTTAAGCACTATTCATTGTACTACCAGTGATATGGCTAGTCACTAAGGCAAGATGAGGACCAAACACTGCCAACTGCAGCACTCCTGGGACCCACGATGCCCTGGCTGAAATGGACTGCTAACAAGCTAGGTTACCTGTATTTTCCTTTCACCCATTACCCTTCAGATGACCCACACTGCAGTGTCTGGCCCAGCCTTAGGGGCTCCAGCTAACATAAATCCACCACCCGGATACCACCCCACCAGAAAAAAAATGTAATGATACCTACTGTACTCACCCCCTTGTGGCTGCTGTGATTCCCTCAAGTGCCCATCCAGCTCAGGGTAGGCCACTGCCAGTATGCGGGCCATCAGGGGGATCAGGGTCCGACGGGCACGCCTTTCTCGTTGGGAGACCATCCCCAGCTGGTCCTCCTCGGTCTTCCGTGCCCAGCATCTCAGGTCCTCCCACCGTTTCCGACAATGGGTACTCTGCCTGCCATAGACCCCAGGGTCCACACGTCCTTGGTGATGGCACGCCACATTCCCTTCTTTTGATGGGCGCTGACCTGCAGAGGCAATACAGACAGGAGAACACTAGTAGACAAACAGTCTACCCTGTCACACAAATGGCCCACCATACCTGTTTCAATCACCATTGGCACACACATAGCGCAGCGCACACCATGTACACCGCCACTAGACATTCCCCCCACCCCCTCGCCCCCCTTACACAATGCTTGCACACACATCTCCATGCATCCTTCCCTAATACATTGTGCCCAAAATGTACGCACCTGCTGGTCTAGAGGCCCATACCACTGTCCGTACTGGGGTAGGACCCCATCCACCAGTCGCTCTAACTCCTCCAAAGTGAAGGCTGGGTCGCACAGGCCATTGTAGGTTCCAGACACAGGTCACAGCAGCACTCGCAGTGTAGGTGTTCTCCTGTTGAAGGTCAGAAAACAAGTGAGGAATTTGATAGAAAATGGTAGTCACGTCTGCGACGGTGTACACCATCACCACCGGCTTAGATTCCCATTGGTCTCTGTACTCCATAGAGCCCCATATTATCAAATGAGGAATTGCACGGCAGTGCAAGACCGCCTTACGCCACGACGGCCATCATCGGCGGAATTACCTCACTTTCACCTGTCTCTCCATACAGGACAGTTAGTGGCCATTTCGGCGGGGGCAAACAGGCCTATCGACAATTACTGCATCACAGATTAGATTGGCACATACTTTGCCATTTACACTGTCCCAATACATGAGTGCACCATGTGGACTGCAGTTGTGGTTTAGTTGTTTCATTTGTGACACCCTACTCACTCTTGTGTCCCTTAGATATCTACCGTTGCAGATGAATAAGAGGTGGCAGCCGACGCCCGTGTACAGACCTCTGGTGGACTTGGCTACACTGGAGGACAGGCACATAATACTCACCTATAGACTTGACAGGGCCACAATCACAGAGCTGTGTGCCCAGTTGGAGCCTGACCTGATATCAGTTATCCGTCATCCCACTGGGATCCTCCCTCTTGTGCAAGTGCTATCAGTGCTCCATTTCCTGGCAACTGGTTCTTTCCAAGTGACAATGGGCTTGGCAGCAGGAATGTCACAGCCAATGTTTTCAATCGTACTAGCAAGAGTTTTGTCTGCCCTGGTAAAACACATGTGGAGCTACATAGCTTTCCCCCGGTGGAAGATTTGGCCAATGTGAAGGCCAGATTCTATGCAATGGGACATATCCCCAATATTATTGGGGCGATTGATGGGACACATATTGTGTTTGTACCCCCGCCAGAATGAACAGGTGTACAGGAATAAAAAGAGTTTCCACTCAATTAATGCGCAGATGGTGTGCCTAGCGGATCAGTACATCTCCCAAGTCAATACTAAGTATCCTGGGTCAGTGCATGATGCCTTTGTTCTGAGGAATAGCAGCATCCCAAATGTGATGGGCCAAATACAGAGGCACAGGGTGTGGCTAATAGGTGAGGCTTGGTCCCCTTTAAACAAAATAAGTACACTGTTCCAGGCTAAATTAGCACAGGGGACAAGAAAGGACTGCAGTCAAGAAGTTGTAGGAGTGCCCTCAAGCATCACATTAGGATGCTAGGCATCATCATCGGGCTGACTCCTTGCTAGACTGGCACTGCAATGTCTGACGGGCCACCATCCATGAGATGGAGGCTCTTCAACCAAAAAGATGTTTAATAAATTGAAAGAAGTCTGCAGCCCAAGCTGACAGGGGAGAGAAAGGAGAGTCAAGGGTATAAAATTGGCTCTAAACACCTCATACTCATTTTTAATATTTTCGATAAGGGTTAGGTCAAGGTTAAAAACACAACTAGGAGTATTCAGGCGATCAATGCTCCCAATACTCCTTCAAAACTAGAAAGGAGACAAATTGTTTGCTCCTAGCATTAGGTCGACATGTTTCGCGCCCTCACGGTCACACAAGGATCCATTGGCGCTTCATCAGGACTGATAATAGTTGCTTCTCCATGAAAAAAATCAAGACAATAAATGCTGGAAGGTCACTTACAGTCTGCAGATCTATTGTATCAGTCAGTCAGGTGGTAAGTCGCCCATCCCATGTAGGAAACGGGCATCATAGGGACGCGTAAAACCTCATACCCTAGGAGAGTACATTTAAATTCTCCTGGAGGTCCGTCTTGAACCTACCCGAGGTCGCGTACCCGTAGTCCTTTCTTGTCCCCTGTGCTAATTTAGCCTGGAACAGTGTACTTATTTTGTTTATAGGTTCATGTAAAGGGAGACAGTACACTGGACCAATAATCTCCCTGTCCCTCTTGTCTTTAGAAGAGCCTTGGTCCCCACCCACTGAATGTTTATGCCTCTGGTGTCAACCCCATAGGATTGTGTGTGGCTAGATGTTGTCCCTCAATACTTGCAGGTGACTCTGGCTACCCAAACCTATCATGGCTGCTGACCCCTGTGAGGAATCCCAGGACAACGGTTGAAGAACGTTATAATGAGGCACATGGGTGAACAAGACGGATCATCAAGAGGACCTTCGGCCTTCTGAAGGCCAGGTTCAGGTGCCTCCATCTGACAGGTGGATCCCTGTGCTACTCACCTGAGAAGGTCTGCCAGATAGTAGTGGCATGCTGCACGTTGCACAACCTGGACCTCAGACGGCATGTACCTTTTCTGCAGGAGGAGGCCCCTGTGGCAGCAGTAAACCTGATGACAGTAAGGATGAAGAGGCTGAGGACAACAGAACATCAGTTATCCATCAGTACTTCCAATGACACACAGGTGAGACATTGCAACTTCACATTTCTATGACTTTTGGTGTATTCTGTGTTGCTGTGGCATGATGGCATTCACTTCCTTTTACCTCTACTTACTGTCACCTATGGTTTGTCATTTTGCAGATGTTGGTGATATAACAACTGGGTACTGATGTGCTGACTACAGCCAGCTATAGGTCATTATTTCTATGCTCTCACAATGTACAGTACATTTGCAATGGATGAAACTCTTTCCATGAATACACATTGTATTCGAGTTCGAGTTTGAGTTGTGTCCAAGGGTGTTTATTGTAGTACTAATAAATTGAGGGGAAAGTGCAATGGAATGGGGTGATGATGGAGGAAAGTCCAGGGTATTGTTCCAGTCTGTTTGTAGCACAGGTCCAGTTTCCAAGGGGCCATATTAGGGGGAGCGACGGCAGTTCAAAGTGGACAAGGGGACAGTGTGGGACACCAGGGGACAATCAGGAAAGTCTAATTTGCTGGTGGTGGTCTTGCCAAGTGTTTCTGGCTTCTATCTGGGTCGCAGGGAATGTTTGCAGGGTGGTTCACATTCTGCAGGGGGAGGGGTGCTGGTGGCCTGTGGGTCCTGTGGCGGGGCACCCTCTCCACTAGCGGCAGCGGAAGTGGAAGGCTGGTTGAGGGACTGGCTAGTGGTAGGAGCCTGCTGTTGTGCTGTTGCCTCCCTCATGATGTTGGCCATGTCTGCGACACCCCTCCTATGGAGATCAGGGTGGTGTTAATGGCCTGCCTCCCTGATCCCCTGATACTGTCTCTCCTGCAGCCACCTGTTCTCCTGCACATTGTCTAGGATCTGGCCCATCGTGTCCTGGGAATGTTGGTATGCTCCCAGGATCTTGGAGAGTGCCCCATGGAGAGTCGGTTCCCTGCTCCTGTCCTCCCCCTGGCACACAGAAGCCCTCTCAGTGTCCCTGTTGGCCTGTGCCTCTGTCCCCTGAATGGTGTGCCCACTGTCACTGACCCCAGGTCCCTCATTGTCTTGGGGGTCAGGTGGGGACTGTGGTCCCTGTTCAGGTGGGCACACTGCTGATTGACATGACCTGGGGACAGAGGTGTGGGGACGCTCGGTGGGTGCTGTGGTGTTGGATCCTGATGGGGGAGGCTCTGTGGTAGTCTGTGAGCGGGTTTGGGTGACCGGCTGTCCAGTGGTCCCTGATGGGCCAGGTAGGTCATCCAAATCCAGAAGTCCAGAGTTACTGTCATCACTGGGGGTGTCTTCTGTTGGGGGACTGGATAGTCGTGGCACCGTCTCTCCACTGACATTGGCTGAGATACCTGTGGGGATGTAAGTGATGTATTATGCTTCAATTGTATGACATTTTGTACATCCTTGACTTCCCCTCTATGGTTGCTTTTGCCCTGCTACCTTTTGTTTGTGTATGGTGATGTCTTTTGGGATTGTTAGTTTCCCTATGCTGTGCGTGCTTTGGTGATGGGTGTCCATGCAGGGTTGGGAGGGCTGTCCATGCATTGGTATAGCTTGCAGGGGTTTTTATTGGGATTAGTCATATGTGTAGGTGCAGTGCGTGAGATGGAATGATGGGAGTGAGGGTGAGGGTGTGAGATGGCACGCAGGTATGGGGGGTTGATAGGTAGTAAATGTTGACTTACCAGAGTCCAGTCCTCAGGCTACCCTAGCGAGTCCCTCAGGATGCAGTAATGCCAAGACTTGCTCCTCCCATGCTGTGAGCTGTGGGGGAGGAGGTGGGGGTCCACCACCAGTTCTCTGTATGGCGAGCTGGTGCCCTGATACTATGGATCATACCTTCCCCCGTAGGTCGTTCCACCTCTTCCTGATGTCGTCCCTTGTTCTTGGGTGCTGTCCCACTACGTTTACCCTGTCCACGATTCTCCGCCATAGCTCCATCTTCCAGGCAATGGAAATCTGCTGTACATGTGCTCCAAACAGCTGTGGCTCTACCCTGACAATTTCCTCCACCATGACCCTTAACTCCTCATCAGTGAAACGGGGTGCCTTTGTGGGGCCATGGGTGTTGTATGTTGTGTGTTGGTGAGGGTATGTTGAGTAATGTGGTGGGTGTGTGATGTGGGGTGCATGAGGGATGTATGGGTGTAAGTGATGTGTATGTAGTTGTCTCTGTGATGTTGATGGCTAGCTCTTGCAGTCTTTTGGTATTGGCAAATGGTTGTGGGTAATGTGGGTGTGTGTTTTATAGTGGTGGGTGTGTGTATGAGTGTCTGCCGTGGTGATTCGTGTGTCATAATGTGGTGGACGTTGTTTTGTTGGCGTAACGGTATTGGTGTTGGTACCAACACTTTAGCACTGACCTTTGGGCTGGCAGATTTGTGTGTGTGGCAGTATTCTGTCGGATTGGTTTGTGTGTCATAATATGGAGAACGGATATCTGCTACCGCGGCGGTATGTTGGCAGCCGTCAGTGTGGCAGTAAGCGGCATTTACCGCCAGTATCATAATGAGGGACTACATCTCCATATAGCCCCACCCGTTTTGGCATACACCTCATCAAAAGAGCAAGTCCTGACCATTTTGGTATGGGAATGTAATAGAACCAGAGCAGTTTTACTATTTTGGAGAATCAATGATCAAGTCACAGAGACAGCAATCAATATATAATGCTAACAGCATTTGTCTAGATGATATACCTAATGGGAGGATCCAAACAGCACCAACATAAGGGAAGGGGACACTGTAGCATGCAGAATCTGGCTGGTAGAATGAAAACCCCTACCCAAAATTGTTGAATCATTGGACAACCAAAAAATATATGGACCCACCCCAACACTCATTTTGCAACTAAAACACTGATCCGGATAAGATGGAAAAATTGCATGTCAGGCATATAATACACTACCCATCTGGATAAAAACACCATGCAGTTATAATTTACGGCTGTAAGCAATCTATAACCCATCCTAGAAAGGAGCTACAATTCCTTAATGTTATACCTACAGTTAGTTATCTGACAAACGTTTGAGAGGCCTTCCTGTAATATCATCTGACTGGCCTGCTGAGATAAAATCCGGTACCAGTTCACCACTTTCATTACCTGAGTCTCATAGATACGAAACACAAATTTGCAAGTCCGTTCTTGCATTACAACATCATTCGTTTTTAAAAAACTGGATATCTGAATGGAGCTAAACCAAAGTGAGAAATTCTGTTTCCCCGACTGTTCAATTCAAACCATTATAAAAATCTTGGATCTCGCCATGTCTCCACCACCCCTTTTAACAGACGAACCCCCTAAACCTCACAGTCCTGCAACACTGTATCAATATGACAGATTGGAATTCCCCAAAATTTAAAAAGATCAGACTACTCAAGACTAGGGTCTCTAGGACTTTGTACTGCATCTTCTTAGGGAGTTTAAAAGAGCAAAGAAAAATTGGTCGACATATTTGACTTTTCTGAATCATATATTCTAACAAATAATTATCATACTCTGCACTGTCAGATGCTAGCCGGATCGTAGAGGCAGCCGCGTCATATATCCTGAAGTTAGGCAGCTATAATCCTCCCTGCATTGTATCAAGCTGGAGAACAGAAAGTTTGAACCTGGGTTGCTTCTTGGACCAAAGATGTATTTCCTGAAGGAAGATAACCTCACACTTGTGCCTTTTCGAGAGCCCATTGAAATTATAGGTATTTACTTTGATTTGTTGACCCATTATAACTGACTTTTGCTGCTTTGGACCTTTGTGGCACTTTTATTTTTACAAATAACACTTCTGCACACCTAAAACTTGGTAGAAACAATTTAACACATATAACCACCACTGTGCCCTGCTCATTTTTTCTGCACACTCGATCCCAGCCACTCCCCACTTCCTCTCCTTCCTTCGATTTGGGAATGATTGACCTTACCCCCCAAGGTGCCCTACCCTCCTACCCTTGCTGGATGTCCTGTTATTGCACCCATTATCCCTCAGGTGTGCCCCTCGCATCCCTCGCAATCCCCAGTGAAATAAAATAATATAAAAAGACAAAGAGAATTAAAATGATGGCAGTCATCCCTATTATCCCACTCTTCTCTTCCTGAGCATCAATTAATGCTACCTATTAGCATTTTTTAGTTTTAGAAATTATTGCAAGAAGGTCCCTTGCCTCCTCCACAACACAAAAACATGAAATTGACCATTATCTAAAACCTTTAACTTAGATTGCTGGACTAAAGATGCTTGCACCCCCAAGAGCTTAAACTCTGAGACCATCCCTTGGGAAACCTTTCGCTGCAGAGCTGCTGTGATAGACAAATCTGAAAACACCTGCATATAACCATTGTCCACCAAAGTAAATGACTTTCACTGAATTGCTAAAGTCAAAATCTGTTCCTTGATCCTATAATCCAAAAAGATAACCAAAATTGTACATGGATATTTCATGTCTGCTGACTGGTGTGCTCGAACCCTGTGTGCCCTCATGATTGTAAGATCGTCAAGGGCATTGGGAAGAATGTACTTTCTAATCAATGAGTCCATTAACTGAGGCACACTCTGAACTGAGCCCTGGGATTCCATGCCTTCAGGAATACTAGTAAACTGGAGATTTGAGCATCTTGCGTAGTTCTCTATATCTTCAATTTTTTTTCCGACTGGGTGACTTCTTTTTACTTGACTAGGACATCCTTGTTAAGTGCCACTACTCTATCTTCCAGATCTGAAATTCTTTGCTCAGCCTCTCGTAATCTTTGAGGAATTTGCTCCAAATTTTGCTTATGGTTTTGCTCTATCTTAACCAGTCTTTGATTTAGCTTTTCAATCTTGTGGGCCTTTTGCTGCTTAAGTTCTCTTATTTTACTTAATATAGTCTCAAAAAAGACTTTGAGTGATTCAGGTTGTGATATAGGGGCCCAGACGTTGTTTAGATTGCCACGGCTTGCGGTCTCCATGGGCATAGCCACCTCCAAAGGACGTGCCACTGCCTGCACCTCACTTCCCAATGAATATCTCACCCCTGGCATTCCTTTGTTGATTTTACTGCACGCTGAAGGACTTGGCAGGCTGCATCCCCTATTTGAGGGCTGACTCCCTGATCGATAGGTGCCTTTTTAGGTTGGTGCTCCTCCATGTAATGCACCTTGGCTTTCTTCCATTTTCTGACTGGCTGAGATTTGAGAAAAACTGAGTACTCTTTAACTTTGGTGGCAGGGTTCAAACTGGCGGGAGGAGCAGGCCCCCACACCCCATATTCACTTGTCTGTCCAGACCCTGAGCAGGTTTCATTCTAACTGTCTCTCAGCCGGTTACAGGAGATGGACTTGCAAAGAAGGAACTTAATATTGTGTTACCTTTGCGAATGAGCTGTCAGACCTAATTGATCTTGACTGGTCGGTGTCCTGGAAGGTAGGTGATTTTCTGGCAATTCGTGAGTATCTTTCCGATGTTTCGAGAGAGTCTTTATTACCTGCATTCCTATACACTGTAGCAGCCAAACAACCCTATATTGCCCGTTGCTTTGTTTTTTGGGCTGCAGGGGTACTGTGGAGTTGCCTTATTTTACATGCTGCACCTAGTATACAACCAGTTTCCTGCTAGATCCCTCAGAAGGTGCCCTCTGCCATGATTCCTCATGGCAAATGCTCACTTACCTTTTGACCAGTCATTCGCCCCTTCACCATTCACTGTCCCAGCAGAAATCCAGCCAGAACACAGCAGCGGCATAAATTTGGTCTCCTTCCTCTTAGTCCTCTCCAACTAGCACCCCTTAACAGCACACCAGAACCAAGGGTGACTCCGCTCTTTCAAAGTCGCCGAGACCTGCCACGATGCCAGCCTTCCAATTCACCACCTTCAGGATGTTCAGACTGAGAGCTGCAGGAGTTGCGTACAGCACACACAATGGGAGGGATCACACATGAGGAATGCTAGCAGCAAGCCATGTGGGTTCCGCCTGCAGCCGCAGATCTACAATCCATCGTCTTCCTTTGAGAGAGGGTACTGATGCACCCAGGGTAGGGGGACCCCTTCTCTTAGTGTTATCCTTACTGGTTCAACAGTATTGATGAGCCCCATGTCATAAGGTCCCTTCGTCCATAACTGTGGCAATACTGCTGACAAGTCCTGCTCCTGCAATGTCATCAATATCGCCATGGGCAATGGAAACCCATTCTGCAGTTCTACCCTAACCTTAACCAATTCGAGAAGATGATTTATTAGGCCCCTGGACATTCAATGAAAAGTGGGTCATCTGTTACTCCCCGTAAACTGAGACCGGGCGTAAAGAAGATGATACATGCCCACATTGTGTTTTCTTCGTCAGTGGTCAGCAGGACCCTCTATTGGGGCTGCGCCTCAATGGCCTCCAAGTAAAGCAGTTGGTTTAATTAAAAATCACGACTAGGAGAACAGTTACAGAACCAGAGTTTGAGGATTATCTCAAGGTACAGTTGGTCTAAGCAATGTTTTATCCATTTCTTTGAGTACTATAAACAATTACAGAATATCTTTTGGGGTAAAGAATGTGAACAGTTGACTTGGAGTCATAAATATGTTCCTGATAACAAATGAAGGTGGGCCTCGACCTTGCATGAACACAATGAGGGCCAGTGAATATTGCGTCCAGATGTCCAGCCTGAGGGGCACATGACCGCAGTGTATTACTGTGTGTGCTGTGTTCTGATTGGCTGAGTGTTCCTAACTACATGTAGTACCTGTTTGGGAATGTGTGCATCCCTCTGGCCATGTGTGCTTTATTGGGGCAATCTCCTGGGACCATTGTGGTCTTGCTACGCCTACAGTAGGACCGATCTTGAGTTTCCTGTTTGCACACTTGCTGGCTATGTGCTTCCTTACTTCTGACCAGTCAATCTGTAACCTCAGGCATAGGTCTCAGAGCCTGTCTGACCACGAACTTTGGAGTCAGGGCTGATGGATAGTTCATGATGGGTGAATTTGCTAATAAAGATGTGATTTCATTGCTATATGTGATCATATGATTGTACACATCAACATAGACTTTTTCAGTTTTGACACTTTGATTCAATCCATATTGACAGGTCTTGCAGGAATAGCATTTAACAAAACCCTTCATACTTTCTGATAGCCAATCTTTCTCTTTTTTATAGTCAAAGGAACTTTGGGGGTCATTTCAACCCTGGTGGTACAGGACCGCCAGAGCTGAAATGACGGAAGCACCGCCAACAGGCTTGCGGTTGCTTCCGAGGTCATTACGACCGCGGCGGTTGCGCCGCGGTCGCACCGCCGGGGCCAGCGGTTTCCCGCCACAGTTGCCCCGGCGGTGATAATCCACCTGGGCAGCGCTGCTAGCAGCGCTGCCCAGGTGATTACGAGTCCCCGACCGCCAGCCTTTTCCTGGTGGTTTTAACCGCCAGGAAAAGGCTGGCGGTACGGGGAGTCGCGGGGCCCCTGGGAGCCCCTGGAATGGGCAGTGCAGGGGCCCCATGCGGCTTTTCACTGTCTGCTCTGCAGACAGTGAAAAGCGCGACGGGTGTAACTGCACCCGTCGCACGGCCGCAACACCTCCGGCTCCTTTCGGAGCCGGCTCCCATGTTGCGGCCCACATCTCCGCTGGGCACCGGGGATGTCAAAATGTGCACCGCTGGAGTGCGGCCGCATTCGCGGCCGCACGGTGGTTACAACTTGCCGCCGCCCGCCAAAGTTGTAATGAGGCCCTTTGTGTTAAAATGTCACCCAAAGACTTTGTTTTCTTAAAGGTTTTTAAGGACAAAAACAAATGACCTATTTCAAATGTTCATCTTTCTCTTATATATGTCAGCTCTTGATATCAGATTGTGTCAGATTGAATTCCAAAACGTCAACGTGAAGAGTCTATTTCACATGTTCTCTTTTATTGCTATGCATATCATAAACAAAGAGCCTTTTGGATCATTCCGCTTTGCAAATCTATAAGCGCCAGGTCCTATCTTCATGTTGAGAGAATTTTAAAATCTGATTCATCTGTCCAGGTAGTTTTACCAGTGGCAAAATTTCTCGAATCAATCTGGCGCCTTAGATTAGCAATTCTAAAGAATAAGACTGGGTAGCCAATTTTTAGATCTACGTATGTATATTTATTGACTTTTGATCTCTGATTTTCGTATTTAATTTTTAGTACAAAGAAATTGTCCTATTGTATTATCGAACATAAATGGGCGCAGGGAATAGGGTCCTTGTTGAGTGGAACATTCCATTTTAAGGATATATATATTTTGATTATTCTGTTTGGATTTTAACTTCCTTTTATCTTTTTAAATTCTTTATTGTGCTTATATTTTTAGTGTTCTACCAACCTTAAAAATCAAAAAAGAAATTGATGTTTGTACTGTACTTTTATGGTATGTTTTTACTTACCGAAATAAAGTTTAAATGATTAAATGATGAATTCCAAAAAAGGTCTCTGTATTTTTCCATCTTTCTGGAGGGGCTTTTTTATCTTGTTTATAGAGTAGAGAATCCCTTTGCATTGTTCAGTACACTTAATGGGTACCCAGGTTGGGCTAATCCCTCTATCATCATGATCACTGCTAATTAACAAATTCTCCTTGGCCTCAATGTTTCTCCCTATGGCGTACTTCATTTTAATACAGTTGGATGGTCACTATTTGCATGCAAAATCGGGTTTGTAGCCGTACACTTTCTATGGATTGTAATCATAGACTTGCCATCAATGATATTCAAGACCATATCCAAGAATCCACAATGTGTCTCACTGTGTGTTGTGGTGAACTGGATATTGACATTATTAAAATGCGATATCCATATAAAACCTTTTAGTTCCAGCTCCTCTCCTCCCCACAAAATGAACAGATTATCAATAAAGTTTGTTAGGACAAAATCCTCATGTGCAAGTAATTTTCCTCAGTCTAGGCTACCTCCTTCTTCCACAACCCCATGAATAAATTTGTCTCAGTGGGGGCGAAGGAGGTACCCATTGCTGTGCCTTATTGTTGTAGTAAGTAGATCTTGATAGTGAAAAAAACACATTGTGAGTAACACAATAGTGCAACATATTCATCATCTGAGTGTGTTCCAAATGCTTAATGGTTCTGCCCCTTAAGAAACACCTCCAAACTCATAGTCCATCATCATGGTTGATTGAGCTACATAATGATACAATATCAAGTGTAACCATGATGTATTCGGGTTTCCAGGACATGCCATCAATTTTTTCATGAAGTCCGCGGAGTCCCTTCAGTATGATGGCAAGCTGCTGACATAGGGCTGCAGAAATAAATCCACATACTTTGAAGTCTTCTCGAGGATCTAGGAAGGAACATATAGAACAGACTATTGGTCTGCCAGGTGGCATCTTAATAGTCTTATGTATTTTATTGAGAAAGTATATGGTGGCCATTTTTGCATGTTCTATCCAAAGATACGGATATTAATCCCAATCCAAGAGATCTTTTGCATGTCACATTTTCAATTTTAAGTGGTATTCTGCTTCAATTTGTTTCATTGGATTCTGAGGGAGATGTTTGTAATGAGTTGTTTTCTCCAATTGGCATTTTGCTTTCATCATATATGTGGCACGGGCCATCAATACAATATTTCCCCCTTGTCTGATGGTTTAATAATCAGTGAGGTGATCCTTTTCAAAACTGAAAAGTTGTTCTAATTCCTGGGTGTAAAATTTCCCTTATCCCTCCTTGTGTGCCACTTTTTTCTGAGATTGTTGAGGTCATCCACCCCAAGCTCAGGAAATCAGTCCATTTTGATCCCTGCTGGCACTTCCAGACAGAATTTGGTCTTGAGCTTATATATTTGATAGTATGCATTTTAATAAAATCTTTATTAGTATTTTTGTTTGTCTTGTTTTGTCCCTTGGTATATTTTATGAGACTTAAATGTCATTATATGTTAAAATAATATATAGTTTAGAATGTCTGTTGTATATTTGAGGTTTTGCACAATCTTTACATGGTCTGTAAAGTAATTTGTTGCAGTTCCTAGGGGAATTACTAGTTCTTTTTGTCTACCAGACCTTTTCCCCTTGGTTTTGAGGGACCTCTCTATTCTATTGTCTTGCAGTCTTGCTACACTACAGAAAATTAAGGATATGGTGAACTTATGTAATATAACGGTAAGGAAGTCTATCAGTCCACTAAAAATCACCTTTCAAAACGCGGAAACTTTACCCACCAGTGATGGTATGCTTCATCATTGAGTTGCCTCCTCATTCAGACTTAGCATTGTAGCCATCCAATTGGGCATCTTCTGGTTGGTTTTCTTGTGGAGATTTTTTTTAATGCATGCTTAAAGCAGAGGATCGGCAGTCAGTAGAAATTAAGATTTCCTGGAAGTGAACAAATCTCATATTTATTGTTTTTTGTTTAGGTTAAAAAAGAAAGTTGGGCTTTGGAAATATAATCAATCCCTTCCTCCAACTTGGGTTTACAGCCTTCATTACATATTTCCAGAAGCAAGTATTGAACAGAGGAATCATATTTGTTCCAAACCTGCAAACATACATGTTCATTTTATGATGTGAACTTGTTGAGTTCTTTGGCAAAAATAAAACTCAGTTTTTCTCACAAACGGGGGAGGATAAATAGGTTGTTCTGAAACAGGATTTAGGAGGTTGAATGTTTGAATGATCAACGCATGCCTTTAACAGGCATTCGTTACTATGCAGTCTTTACAATGAATGTGTTTTTAACACGCATTCCTGTAGCTCGCCTATCATTAAAACAACATGCCTTAGGGAAAGTGCTGGAGTTTCAAGCTGTATAATTTACTATTCCAACTCCAGTGAGTGGAATAGTAGGGAAATCATTAGACTTTAAAGTTTTACACTGCTTTCCCTAAGGCATGTCGTTGTAAAGACATGTTTGGTAAAGGAATGTGTGGTAAAGATGCATTTGTTGTAACAGCCGTGTTGTAACTGCAGCCTGTGGTTCGGCCATCATGGTAAAGGCTGTTTCTTGACTCAGAAACAAGAAATATTTCGAAGCCTGGTATGACAGAGCACCCTCTGGGCTTTACCACTTAAACAGACTGTGATCAAGGAAGTGGAGTTAATATTTTATCTGGGATGAAAGGCCGATGTGGAGGAATTCTAACCCATCCCACATACAGAGAGGAATGCTTGATGTACTATGACTATAAACCTACAGATGAATTGCTAACAGAAATCAAATCTATTGCTGAGGAAGTGGAGGCTGGAGGGTGGATAGCTAAGAATGAGCATAGTTTCTCATAACAAAATATTCCAAAATGCCCTATTTTAATACCCTAACTTAAATCCATCAAGCTAGACGTCCTCCATCTCAGCAACCAGTTGTTTTAGACATAGGATCAGTCCTTGAACCCTTGACTAAATTATTTGATTGGTTCTTAAGACCTTACGTCAACGATATGCCATCATTTCTGAGGGACACCAAAGATATAATAAATTGGATTCTGTATCTGGCTAGTGATTCTAATAGTTATCTCCTGATATGGCTTGACATTGAGGGGGTCATTATGAACATGCCGGTAAACCCCGTTCCCCGCTGTGGCGACGCTGAACAGAATACCGCCATTGGTGGTGAACAGAAACTCACCATATAAAGATGCAAAAACCTGAATCCGGCAAAAATTTCCCAGCCACCAGTCATCGTCAGGACCTTGTAGGTGAAAATTCAGGACATCCCACCCCGCCACCACTGACCACACAGAACCCCCGCCCTCCAAATAATGATGCACAAATCACTGCAGCGCTCAATGGAAGTCGAACAACCATTGGCGGTACAGACCGATACGGCCAGCAATGGGACCCAACAGTGAGAATTGCACACATTGGCAAGTTTGAAACCCACACACCTGACACACATCCACAACACTATAAAACACTCACAGACACACCCCACAATCCTTTGCATCACCAATAGGACAACTGAGATTGAGAACTCCACAAGCAGACACTGTATGCCACAACAGACGAATCACACACAACAGCACCCTCACCTAGATCCACACAACACACAACTCACAACACACACCATGGCACCCCCCAAGCACCCACGCTTCACAGAAAAGGAGCTAAGGACCCTGGTGGATGAGATACTGAAGGTCAAGCCACAATTATTCAGGGCACAGGTCCAGCACACACCCATCGGCAGGAAGATGGAGTTATGGCCGACCATTGTCAACATGGTCAAGGCAGTGGAACACCATTCACGCACGAGGGAAGACATCGGTAAGAGATGGAATGACCTGCGCAGGAAGGTTCGGTCCATGGCATCCCGGCACAACATTGCAGTCCAGAAGACTGGGGGAGGACCTCCATTAACACCACCCAACTACACTGACTGGGAGGAGAAGGTACTGGCCATCCTGCACCCAGAGGGCCTCGCTGGACTCACTGGAGGAATGGACTTGGGTAAGTCGTCTACAAGTACCCCATATTCATCACACCTGTAATGTATGCACCACCCCTCCAACAGCCATCTGGACTATTACCCCACCCAGGCCACAATCACAACATCCAGTCACTCTGCATGCCCACAATTCCACCAACAGGCCCACATACCTTCCCCTGTGCACATCCACCTACCCCTGCAAGGAATCACAAAGGCACTACACCACCCATAATGTACCTCCACATCCTAAGCAAAATGCAATGGCAACCTCACAAATGCACCCTGCATGGCCCGAAAGTGGAAAACCTGCACAAAACAGCCCAGCCCTGTGCACCCCATCCGATTATGCAATTGTAACAGACATGTCCATTTGCCCCAACAGGCACCACCACCCATGCCACCCTGACAGACAGGACAAGGAGTGGCAGTGCCCCACATGGAGACCACCCAGGACACTGGAGAGGGGACCCTGGACAGTGAGGAATACCCTGGCCCCTAACACAGTCCTAGACTGTCACCATCCAGCAGCCCCACCCAAGACCCCACTGACACCCCTACCACCAACCCACCAATATCAGGCCAGGGCAACCAGACCCACACCTGTGTATCCAGGCCCCAGACTGGTGGAACACAAGGACAGAGGCCACAGTCACCACCTACCGACAGGCAGGAAGACAATGGCCCCAGTACAAGTGGTACCGCCAGACCTGTGCAGGGGACACAGGCAGAGGGGCTAGGCCCAGTGGGAGGGCATCAGTGGCCCAGGGGGGAGACCACAGGATGGACGCTGCAGCCTAGGACATGATCTCTGAGGTCCTGGGAGCATACCACCATACCCAGGACAGATTGGCCCAGATTGTGGCCACCCTAGAGCAGAGTCAAAGCTTGCAGAGAGCCCAACACCAAGAGACCATGGAGCAGTGGAAACTGCATAATTCCACCATGGCCACCATCGCAGGTGCGCTGCTGCACCTTGTCCCAGCCCAGCCTGAGACCCCCACAGACCAGGAAGCCCCTACTACAGGCCAAGATACAGACCGGCCAACAACAGCAGCAGCAGCAACTGGACTTGTGCCACCGTCTGAGGACACACAGGAGACCTGCACCTCAAACCGTACAGGCCAACACCAGGCACCCAAACGGTCCCTCAGGCCCAGATATGGCACTGAAAAGCCTGCTAAGACCAAGGCCCCCTCTAAGAAGTGAATCTGACAAGAACTGTCCTCCAAGTGTGCCACTGAACCACCATCCACATGGTGCAATAACAACCCCAAAAACTGCAAATAACAGATGGACATATCACCACTGTCAACAAATGCTGAGACCTTATGGACAATATGGACATCCACCAGTAGTCCACTCCCATCACTGTGAAGAGCACAATGGCATCCCTGACACCAAATAAAACAACTGTTCACCAATGTAAATGTCCCCTGTCATTATGTTGAATCAAATGGAAGTGTGCATGCAATTGTCTTTGAAATCATGTATTCATATCTTAATTGCAGGAAGGGCACCCCACGAATAACATGGGGTTGTGCCAACAGAAATATCAAACAAGTTGTCCATAATTTCACATGTCCAATGCAAACCTGGTCACAGTGACAATGTCTATAGACCCAACACCCCCATAGAGGATAAGGCATACTGACAGTATGCTGCACAGACGGCAACAGCATCAAATAGTACCACTTAGTTACTGGAAGTACAGTTGTATCAGTTGGTTCCTGGAGTGTACATCTTCCCCCTCCTCATCATCACCATCACTCTCATCCCTTCTCTGAGGAAGCTAGTCTGGATATACAGCCCCCTCCTCCTCCAAGAGGAGAATAGATTTCCTCACAGCCACGTTGTGCAGCATGCAGCAGGCCATCACTATTCTACACACCTTTTCAGTTCATAGGCCAGGGATCCCCCAGAGATATGGAGACAGTGGAATCTAGGCTTCAGGAGAACTTGTGCGCCGCGCCCCCAGCCTTTCTTGCACCATCCGAGGCCCCTAATTGGGCATGGGGCCTCGTTTCTTTCCTGTGTGGCGCGCTTTCTGACATGGATACCTCTCCCCCACTCACCTGCTATTGTTGTCCTTTCTTTCTGTTGCCCTTCTTTGTGCTTCCCTTTATGTCTTCCCTTCTTTCCCATTATTCCCCTCTCTTCCCAGCATGCATTAGTTCCCTACTCTCTATGGCTGCTTGTCCATTATTTTCTATGTGTTTTTCCCTATCTAATATGGTGTCCTTGCACTTCCTGTTGGTCGCTTCCTGTTTTGGGGTATTTAAGGGTTGTGATTCTTTCCCTCCTTGCGCTGCAACACTTTCTGTTTGGATGGTGTCTTCGCTCCTTCTTCCTTGAATCAGATACTGGTGACACTTCTGTTCCAGTGTTTTCCTGCTCATTTTTGATCTTCTACCTGCTTATTGATTTTTGCTCCTTTTTCAGGAACATTCGTTTTTTGAGGTTTTATCCCCTTTTTTAGTTTTTTTTTTCACTCTGGCACTACTTCTGAAGGACACGGACTGCCCTTGGCGTTCCTATGGCCTTCAGCACTGTGGCTACCAGAAAGAGTCGCCCCTACCTGGGCCAAGGCTGAACATTCAGGAACAAGAACCTTGCCACTCGTTCAGCGGATTCCAGGTTCAAGCAGCGTGTAAGTCGTGACAGACCTATTGTGCACTCTATCACCCCTCTAGTACGTCCATGGGCCTCATTGTAATTCCTCTCTGCATCTGTCCTAGGATTCCTCACTGGAGTCAGGAGCCAATGCATGTTGGGGTAGCCAGAATCACCTGCAAAAGGGGGCAAAACAGGACTGTCACTGACAACCCTCAGTTGCAGACAGCCTGGCTGTCTGCTGTGTGCCACAAAGTGTCAGACACACTTACCTATTATCCATCCTCTGTCCCCTTGTAGTTGTTCCATCATTTGTGGCACACTGCTGTTCCTCAGCACAAAGGAATCATGGACTGATCCAGGGAACATGGCATTCACATGTGAGATGTACTTGTCTGCAGTACACACCAATTGAATGTTCATGGAGTGAAAGTTCTTCCTGTTTCTGTACACCTGTTCACTTACTCTTGGGGGATGAGAGCTATGTGGGTTCCATCGATGGCACCTATCACAGGGGGAATGTTGGCAATGGCATAGAAGTCTGACTTGATTGCAGGGAGGTCAGCACTTTGGGGAAACCTCACATAGGACTGCAGGTGTCGTACAAATGCATTCAGGAATCTGGACAGTATAATGCTAAACATTGGTTGTGAAAAACCTGCACCCATGCCCACTGTCACTTGAAATGAGCCCGTGGCCAGGAAATGGAGTGCAGAGAGCACTTGCACTTCAGTAGGGATGGCATGCTGATTCTGATTAGCCGGGCTCAGTGCTGGATCCAGTAATGCACAAAGTTCATGGATAGTAGCACGGTTGAGTCTGTAATGATAATGATGTGATGCTCCACCATGGTCCCCAAATCAACAAGTGGTCTGTACACCGATGGGGCCCTCCCTCGCCACATGGGTCTGTACCTAGGAGGAGTTGAGAACACATGTGAGGAACACACATACATCTGCCGAACATGTTAAATTTTCAGCACTGCTGGCATACAAGTCAATGTCACATATGCATAGTAGGATGTTAAACTGGAGTGACATGTCCTCAATGATACATCAGGACTTTTGTGGTGAGTAAATGTATATTTGTTCATGCCTATGGGGGTTGGGGACAATTGGGCCTGCATGGGACAAATGAGAAAATTAATAACTGCGTAGTAATGGCCAAAATGTCTGCCCCCTGTAATTCAGAAATGTTGTATTGGGAGTGACCTCATACCGGTAGCTGTGGTCGTAATAGCGTAAGGCGGTGTTTACCACCGTGCAACCATTCATTGGTTAACATTGTTGTCAATGGGGAATATTAGCATATCATGATTGCCGCCGGCGGTGACGGGGCACACCGCCACGGAGCGTACGGCATCTCGTCACCCAAATTTCACTTAACTCCCGGATTACGTGCATGCAGGTACTCCACTGAGTGTGCTGCTGTGTCCTGCCTCTGGTCCTGGAAATGGCATGAGTGGCAGGGGAAAGGGCCCCGGCCTCCACCACGGAGGAACTGGACAAGCTCGTGGACGGGGTCTACAACTGGCAGAGCACCCACTGCAGCAAGTGGTGGGAGGACCTGTGGCGCTGGGCGAGGAAGACCTGCGAGGCCCAGCCTCCCAACGAAGAAGGGGTGCCCGTCGGGCACTGACCCCCAATTCGCCTCATTCTGGCGCTGGCGTATCCGGACCTGGATAAGCTTTATGGTTGATGAGATGTACAGGTGAGTAGGTGGATTGGGGGTATGGATGTGTGTAATGGTGGTAGATGGCTGTAAACATGTGTGCACGTTTGACACTGTACAGTCGTGGGTTTCATGACATGCTGCGTGTGTGAGGTCCTTTTATGCTATTGTGAGTGTCCGTCCCATAGGGAACCTATAGCCAGCTGTATGTAATGGGCATTGTCTGACCTCTGTATTACTTTTTCTGTGTGTCCCATATAGGTCAGCACCCATCAGAAGAGGGGACTCTGGCATGCCATCGCCAGGGAGGTGCGGACCCTGGGTGTCTACAACTGGCGGAGCACCCACTGCAGCAAGTGGTGGGAGGACCTGCGGCACTGGGTGAGGAAGACCTGCGAGGCCCAGCTGGGGAAGTCCTCCCAACGAAGAAGGGGTGCCCGTCGGGCACTGACCCCCAATTCACCTCATTCTGGCGCTGGCGTATCCGGACCTGGATGGGCGCTTGAAGGCTGCACAGCAGACACAAAGGGGTGAGTACAGAAACCATTGTATGCCTCCTTGATGAATGTGTGAGTGTGCTGTAGTATGTATGCTGTCTAGTGGCAGGGACTCTGATTGATATCCTTTTACATAATGGCCCCATGGGAAGTTGGGTTGTAAGGGTCAGGTCTGCAGTACTTCAGGTCCTTCTGTGATGTTGGAAATGGCTGTAGAGCAGGGCTGTGGACACTAGTCAGGGGCATAGCCATGTGTATAGCGGTAGGTGCTGCATATTGGATTATTTGCAGGGTGGGTGTATGTGTGAACCAGTTATCTACCTCCATTCAGCTATTTACAAGTGTCTCTCCTGTTTTGTCTCCCCTTCCCTGTTCTCTTGTGTTGTCTGGGTACATCACCATCATCTGGCAAGGGAGCTGAGGCAACAGTGAGTGGGGATGCAGTGGCCCAAGATTCCACAAAGGCAGAGTTGAGCGACGCAACGGGGACCAGTGGATTGGAGGGAGAGGGGAGTCCCACTGGGAGGCAACTACCACTGGAGGTAGTAACTCTGATACCTCCTCCGATGGGAGCTCCCTGGTGGTGGCAGACCATAGTGGGCCCACCCATTCTGTGTCATCTTCCGCCACCCCCATACCATCACCGCCCTCCTATTTGCTCCCCACTGAGTTGCCTGTGCCCGCTCACCCAGAAGGGTGGGCGTCTCCTTCGCCCCAGGCACCTCATCCCCTGCCCCAGTCAGCCCTGCTACCGTCACAGAGGAGGCTATTGACCTCCTGAGGACCATCTCTGTAGGGCAGACAACCATCATCAATGCCATCCAGGGGCTAGCATCAGAGGTGCAGCAGACCAATGCCTACCTGGATGGCATTCACAGTGCCCTGTCATGCCTATAGAGATCTTTTCAGGCTCTTGCCTCCTCTTTGACGGTAGCCAGTGTGCCTTGTCATTCCGTCCCCCCTCCAACCACCTCTACCCCTTCCAGCACCCCACTCCATTCACCCGTCCCAAGCACGCATTCCGACAGCCGTGCACACACCTCAACACAGAAGAAGCACACTGAAAAACACAAGCACCACACTTCCCACCACAGGCATACACACAGCCAACATACAAAGGCACACACACCAACATCCACTTCCCCCAGTGTGGCCACCTCTTCCGCCTCCCTGTCTGTCACCTCTACATGCACACTCACAGGCACTGCACCCTCATTCACTGTTGCTGACCCCATTCTGGCAGTCACCACAAAATCAGACATCCATTCATGCATCCCAGACACCACACCTGCACTCACCACAACGACTGTGGTTGACACATGCAGCACACTCACCAAACTTGCAGACACTCAGACAACATACATTTACACTGGCAGCCTCTCTCGTCCCACTGTGTCCAACTACCCTCCTCTCAAGACACTCAAACATTCCAAAACACCCACCCAACACACATCCACCACACCTCAACATACTGTACAGTCACCTACACCTGTCACAACCACTCCCTCTACCTCCACTCCTGCGCCTTCATCCAGGTCCACCCCGATTGCCTCTAAAAAAACATTTCCTATCCTGTGTTGACCTATTTGAACCCACTGGCCAACCCCGTCTCATCCCACCTCCTTTCCCTGTCCACTCCTCCCACGTCACAGCCCACCCCTGTCCGCCCTTCCCGTGCTATCTCCCCTGTGTGCAAGAGACCCAATGCTGGCCCGGATACATCTGCCACACCCCAGTCCAAGGCCGCTCCACCAGCTTCAAAGACCAGACCCAAGCTCCCTCCTCCTCCCAAACGTAAAGCCCCACCCCACCACCCCCTGCTCCTGTTCCCTGAGGTGTCTGGATGCTCCATTGTTACCCCTTTGAGGTGGAGTACTATTTGCACTTGTGGGAGTCAAGTTGGAGCCATTTGGGCCCATCGGACTTCGGACTATGGACTGGCCATTAGCCTTCTGCTGGACTTCTGTTACTCATGGAGCTTAATAAAAGTTTTTGTGGCCAATGTTGGTTTTGGCACACTCTGGATCCGTGGCTCATCGTTTCTTTGTCGGGGTTGTGCCTCTTGCTCTGGGGTGTATGGCGTGTGCTGTTGTGAGAGGTTGTGGGTGCTTTGCGGGGTGGGTGGATTGGGTGGGTATGTAACTGTGCCTTTTCTTCCCTTGTTTAGTAGGTTGCAGTACTTATTGTCGTCGTCAGCGGTTTCGGTCGTGGAGGTATATGACAAGGAGCAGGGCTGGCATGATTTGCAACTCTCTATCCATGTCTGCTTCAGCGTGTTGTGTGAGACTCCGGTGAGTGTTTCCTTTTATTTGGTTAGTTTCCGCCTGGCCTTGCGTTGCGGTGGTTCCCGCCCCCAAACTGACGGCAGTCTAGTGATTCATTATTTTGATGGGCAGATAGGGCCTTTCTGTCGGCCTATGGGCAGCCTCTGCCGTCGTTGTCAGCACTCCTCTGCTGGCGGTGAGTTGTTTTCAGGCTTCCTATTTTTCAGGTGGTTCATTATTTGGCAGCCCAGACCGCCTGACTAGTGGCTGTAGTTACCGCCACCGCCGGCGGAGCGGTGTTGACCGCCATGTTCATTATGAGGGCCTAAATCTCCATATACAAGCATTCCCCAGAAGATCCCATTAGGGTCATTAATTAAGGATATTCTTAATAATAGTTCTTGGTCATATATGACAACATTGCATTTTGTTATAGTCTCTGCCTGACTGGCACTCAACACCCACTTTTTCTTAATTTAAATGAGTTGTTTACCATCAAGTTCATTGGCCATCTATGAATAATTCCTATGCCTCTTTGTTCATAATTTTGAGGTTACAACAATTTACACAAATAATAAATAATTTAAAAAATACACATATGTAGGAAATATACAGATATAGTTCATCAACTGGATGGGCAATGAAGACACAGCAATTGAATTTGTTACATAGCTAAACAAAGCAGAATCTTTTTCTAAAGTTCACTCATACTATAATAAAAGAGGCGCTGGCATTTTAGAACTAAAAATGTTATCTGAAAAACGTACATTAATCACGGTGGTTTACCATAAATCCACTGACAAGATCAGTCTTTTACACTTTGAGAGTTTCCACTCACAGGCCCTTCGGAAAAACTTGTCCTTTGGATACTATTTGAACTGAGTCAGAACAGTACTGAAAAGTATGGCTTTGAAAAACAGGCACATCTTGTTTCCAATAAAATGAAGAATACAAAATGTCCCAAAAGAAATAGAAAGAACCCCAGGAAACAGCATGCAATAACAATTGCGAAGCTCTGTTAAAAGACTATCTTTACACAGATAATGACAGACTAGCCCGTATTACTACATATTCTAGAATATTAAATAATGTAAGACAGCTCATTAACACATTCGGGCACATTTTAAACACATGATTCATAGCGATAGAAAAAACAGTATTTTCCTTCAAGAGAGATTCTGCCCTACATGACCTTCTGGTGCATAGCAGACCACTAAAACTCAGGTTACAATCACTGTCATTCACCTTGTGGGGATTAATTTTTGGGCCACTTTCCTTGTAGTAAATGTAGCGTTTCCCTATTTACAAAGCTAAAAAGGAAGTGGACCTTGATTTAACCACGCACTCCATGGCGATTAACAACACACATAAACTGTAATTGGGACTTTATCTGCATGGCTTCGTGCCACTGTGTCCTTCAGTAGTTGGTATGACAACTTGTGCGGCATTAATCAAATCATTGAGTACTGAAGCAATACCAGATGCTTAGACAGTAGTACTCGTATAACAAGTCACTACCTAGAAAAAGCCCACAGCAAAAATTATTTTTTAACTCCATGGGCTAATTCTAATTCATGATAGAATTCAACACAAAACATTACTGGATAGTGGTGAATGAAGAGGAGATTATATAACCATCCAATTGCTGAATTGCAGTGTGTGTAACCAGGAAACCCGGGTTTCTGTCACAGCCTTCACATTTGACTACACTGTGTGATCCAAGGCAAATTAATGTAATTCAGTCTCATTTTCCTTGACTGATCACTGTGAGAACTCATTGTAATAATGAGCACATGTTAATTTAGCAACTTTTAAGGTCAATTGTGCATATTCTTCAAGAGATTATGGCTGTTACCTGGCCATGGTTTACACCCCAGTCAACCAACAATCCAGTTTCTCACAGTGATCGACTG
Source organism: Pleurodeles waltl (assembly GCF_031143425.1). Lineage (NCBI taxonomy): Eukaryota > Metazoa > Chordata > Amphibia > Caudata > Salamandridae > Pleurodeles > Pleurodeles waltl. The sequence continues at coordinate 1,186,875,041 of NC_090440.1, read as the reverse complement.
AGAGTAAATGAGATTGAGTGAGATTGTATACCCGTGTGCTTAGGAGTGTCAATGAGAGTAAAAGTGAATAATAATCTGCATTTGAGTGTGTGAGTAAATCAAACTGAGTGGTATGGATTGAAAGAAGAAGTATAAGTGTGTTAGAATGAGTGAGGGATTGGAGATTGCGAGCGGGAGTAAAAAGTAGTTAATGGTGTAGCTGTCAATGGTGCAGTGGCACCAATGCCTAGAGTTAGTAAGTGTGAATGTGTGTGTTTATGAGAGACCAGTGAGGAGGAGTGTGTTTGTTTTTGAGTAGCAGTGAGTGAGAATGAGTATGAATGAGAATACGTTAGTGAGAGTGTCATTTAAAATGAGTGAGGGGAAAGGCAGTGAATGTGAGAGGGAGTGAGTATGACTGAGAGAGTGTGAGTGATTAAGATTGTGTGGATTTGCATGCTTATGATGGTGAGTTTTCCATTGGCTATGACATACTGAATATAATTCCGGGCTCACGGTGGCACCCACGGTAAAATGCTGCTGCTTGCATATTTGAGATAATTGTAATGGAAGGAACTGATGACAAAATGCAGGACCTGGCTAGAAAAAATTCTTGCCATGGGGGCTCCTGTGGAAAAATGCCATCGCTTGCATAGTGGAGAAATTTCTTGGCATGGGGACACCATTGACAAAATGCTGGTGCTGGGATGCTGGAGGAACTTCTTGGCATACGGGAGGGCACCGAAGGCAAAATGCAGACTGAAATACTGGAAGCATTTAGGGGTGGGCAACAAATTCCTCTCCGCAGGCGGAGTTATCAGAGTATTGTCCACTCCGCATTCCAATTGAAGCTTGGAGTTCTGGCAAAACACCGCCAACTGCCATGTGGTGGAGTTTTCTCTGGCACACAGCTTGCTAATGCTAAATTGCTGTGTGCAAGTAAGAATTTAATCCTCTAGCACGCTTATTAAGCACTAGAACACCTCATGGCAAGATTTCTCAATGTGGGTGGTCCACAGCAGTTCACAACCTTTTGCATTGAGAAAGCTGACACTTGAGTAGAAAATCTCCTGGAGTAGCAGAAAGAAGCAGCACCTTCTGGCATGCCAACTGGTGCTGTTCATGTTGATTTTACAGCGTGGCATAAGCTCCTGGCACTAAAAATCAGCGAGAGCAGTGCAGCATGCCTGAATTCTGCCCGCTTGCGGAACTCTGAAGAATTAAGTGCAGTTTTTATGTAACTACAGAATTCCGTGAAGTGAAACTCCATGAGTTCCATTCAGACTAGAAGTATTACTTGACAAGTAGATGGTTATGGCAAAATGCTGGTATTGGCATAATGGAGGAAAACTATTTGACCCAGAGAGAGCAGTAGTGGCAAATTGGAGCCGAGGGCGGGTTAGAGAAAGCAAACCATTATAAATGCTGTATCTGACATAATCGAGGTAATTTTTGACATATGGGCCACACATGGTCTATTGGCAGTATCAATGGCAAAATTCTGTGACTAGAATATTGTATGTAATTCTTGGCATAAGGGGGTACACAACAAAAAGATGGCACTGGCTCAATGAAGGTAATTCTTAACATATGAGGAACTCTGAAGGCAACCTTTATAAACAAGAATTGGTAAAGACAATAGGTCTCACCTGTGTGAGAGATATTGGCTTTTGCCAATGTCTTTTAACCATTTTGTCCAAAACTGTGGCTATGCAGCATACCTAAGAGTAAAGTTTGAAAAGAGTAATACAACATGGCAGGACTGGCGCTACATCATGGAGCTTTTCTTTGTGGGAGATGAGCAAGCAGCGATGACAGCGAGGGGTGGGTGGAGAGTGGGGCAGCAACACAGAGAAGGGGTGGGTCGAAGGGGGAAGAAGCAACACATGGAAGCAGAAATAGTACCTCAATGACAGCATGAGCAGAAAACAGACACTAATCAACAGGAATAAATCTGTGCTCCAGAGAAAGATAAGAAATTGAAACCCAGCATGTGTTGACCAATTATAAGGCAACAAAGAATAGTGACAATCAAGCCAATGTATGGTACTTGGGTGCAGGAATTCTTGAATGCGCTCCTTGTCCCTCCTTTGGTTTATTGCCAATGAATGGTAAGCATTGGGCAGGCCCAAAGCCCATTATTGTAAACGGTACCCTCTCAGTAGCAGCACATGTGCTGTCGGCAGGCAAGACTTTAAAATGGGCTGAACTCCTGGCAAATGTTACACCTCAAGACTTTCAAAGATAGTCAGCTGCCTCTGTGCTCTACACAAAAATATCAAATACAAAGAAGGGTGGTTATGCCCTAATGTTTGCACATACCTATGTGAATGACAACTAGGGTAGAATAAGTCCAGTTTTACAAAGAATAGTTCAAAGCAAAGGCAGTCCATAAAGATGGTGCTCACGTGATACCAACACCCAACCGCCTATGGACAACTTGTCCATCCCGGGACACATGTAACATGGTTAAACATGTAAGGGGGTACCGAAGCACTCAAAGAGGTCCTATTTGTTGTTTGACAAAGCTGTGATAAGTAAACCATACAACCGTACACAAGTACAACAGTTTGTAAGCTTCTTGGCTTTGATTCTTCAATTGTCTTCAATACCTCAGAATAGCACATTCTTCAAAAGGCAGCTAACACGTGTTTCATCCACAGGACTTTTTAAACACTAATGAAATTATGTGAATCTGACACAAACCTCAGTCTTGGTAATGTCCGGCACTGTGTTGGGTTTGATCCTAATAATAACAGTGTGCAGAAATCCAGTAGAAAGGGGCCAACACATGAAGTATGCCCCAAAAGTAACAAAGGCATCAGGTGCCTTCCAGAATCGTCACTAAATATTAAACCAAGGCATCAGTAGTATGAGCGCCTCACTGTCTCTTAGGTTATAGGCAGATCATGATAAACCCTGCACCTTTTGCAGCCATCTGCGCAAAAACATAACTTGTTTATGATTTAACTTAAAATAATCCTGGATCAGATTTGATAACAATATTGTTCATATATACAGTGAACAAAACAAAATGATTCCCTTAAGCAATTGATGACATCATCATCAGGACATAGGAGTATTATTGACTGTTTTTAATTTCAAATCCATTGCCTTCAATATGTACTTAAATGAGGGGGTAAAAACTGTTGAAAAATACCTTTATTTATTTTAAAAGAGTCTTTATCATATTTTTGTGTGACATTTTTGTACGAATTACATATCAAAGTGTACATTGGCTGAGCTCAAGCTTTGGCTCATAGAGCAAGGCAGGACCCTGGCATGGCCTGGCTCACTTCTCTTTATGAAATTCCCATCTTCCTCACTTCTAAGACACATGCAGTTGGGAATTGTTCGCCTGGTGTCAATAGCCCATAGGTCAAAATACCCATTGAACAGAGTCAAAGGATTTACAGGCATTAGGTCTAGCTATTATATAAGTGAAAGTGCCTTTAATTGAATAACATGTTCATCTGTATGGTTGTATGAATGGTTGACCAGTGAAATGTGAGACTCATATTTTGGATGGATGAGTGACTAAGGGCCAGATGAAGCAAACGTTTGCGACTCGCAAACGGGCCGAATCGCAATTTGCGACAGTGCAAAATCGGAAATGGGATGCAAAAAGCCCATTTCCGACTCGCAAAAAGCGATGTGCCCCGTTTGCGAGTCGCACCCGTTGCGACCCCCTTTTGCGACCCGCAATGTGCGAGTCGCAATTTGCGAGTCGCAACCCATATGCAATTGCAACTCGCAAATTGCGACTAGTCGCAAAAAACCCAGTTTGCAAGTCGCATTTACCACTAACTCAGAGCAGGTGGTAACCATTACCAAAGTATAAAAGGAGACCCAGAAGGCATCTGGGTCACTCAAGATGGCGGACATATACCTGATAGCAGTGAGGAGGAGAGTCTACGCAGCCCAGCAGAGGAGGAGGAGGGGCCACAGACAGGAGAAGATATATAGAACAAAGCAGACCCTTTTCCAGCAAACTGAAGAGGAGATCTATGATAAATACCGCCTTAGCAGCGCTGCCATTCTAGAATTAATAGATTTACTAAAACCACAGCTAGAACACAAGACTCTGCGTGGCTGCGCCATCCCTACGCATGTGCAAGTACTATGCGCACTGCACCTCTTGGCCTCAGGGAGCTATCAGGGGGTCATTGCCGTGGCAGGTGGGGTATCCCAAAGTGCAGTGTCAAGGTTCCTCAGGGCATTTCTAGATGCCTTAGTAGCGCACAGGTCTCAGTTCATATACTTACCAAGGAATGAGGCAGAAATTAACAGCACGAAGCTGGACTTTTACCGCATTGCCCACTTCCCCCATGTCATTGGATGTGTAGATGGGACACACATTCAAATATGCCCCCCGCTAATCTGGAACATATTTTCCGCAACAGAAAGTGTACCCACTCACTCAACATACAGGTTGTTTGTGATGCCCATTACGTCATCACGGACATCGTAGCTAAGTTTCCAGGCAGTACCCATGACTCATACATTTTTAGACATAGTGGGATACATCAACGCCTGGAACGTGGGGAGTTTGGAGACGGATACCTCCTAGGTAGAGCTGCATACACCTTGCAGACATACACACAGGTCACTGTGCACGACTATCTGGACTTACTAACAGTGTACTTTTGTGCCCAACAGGTGACAGTGCATATGCTCTTAGGCCATGGATCATGACTCCATTTTTAACACCAAGCAATGATTCAGAGAGGCAATACAACAGTGCGCATAAGAGGACCAGGAACCTCATAGATCGCACCTTCGGACTCCTGAAGGCAACATTCCGATGCCTCCACCGCAGCGGAGGCGCCCTCCAATACACCCCCATTACCGCCTTCAAAATTGTGGTCGCTTGCGCCATCCTCCACAACATAGCCACCAGACGTGGGCTACCTCTCACCCCTGCAGACCCAGATCCTGATGAGGAAGAGCAAGAACAACCACACCGCCATCATGGGGATAGGAGTCTAGCTAATCAAGGCAGACTGAGACGGGAACACATTGCAACGCAATATTTTGGACGGTTCGTGTAAACTCCCACCATACTCACCCATTAACCAAACACTCCTTTTGTTAAGTGGAAGAAAAATAACTGTTTTAATAATGTAATGCATGAACTATGTACAAGATGAAATTGTCCATGGGCAGGGAAATGCCAACCACTCATGTGGCACATTAAAGCCATGTGCCACATTTGTTTGTCCGGGCTGTTGGCTAACTTCTCCTGCCCCTCCTGCAAGCCTGGCTGGTCCCAGCCGCATCTATGGTGCTCTGCCTCCCACTCCTTAGCACCCTACTGTCAGTGGCAGATACACTGCTCACTGTGGAGCCCTCTTCACTATCTTGGGGTGTTTCCCCGGTGGCCCTCGACATCTCACGTGTCTCCATTAGTTCTATGATATGTGTGAGACGTCCCAGGCCCCTGGCAACATCCCCAGCAAAATGGCCCATCTCAATTTGCAGGCCAACTGTCCTCCTCGACAGGCCTGTTGTGTTGATGGCTAGCCTGCCGATTGATGTGGCCATCCTGTCCAGTCTTAACATAATCTGCCGATCCCTGTGCCGCCCAGCCTCTGCCTGACCCAGCAGTCCGGCCGCCAGTTCCCTGATGGCAGAGGCAATGTCCCCAGTGTTCTGGCACATCAGGTCCATCCGCCTGTTGTGGTGCCGCATGCTTGCATGGTTTTGTCTTTCAATGCGGTGCAGCACCCCACTGATCCTGCCCAATATTGTGTTCTGCAGGCGCTGACCCCGCAGCAGATGTGCCTCACTGCTGGTTGGAGGATGAATCCGGAAATCAGACGCTCTTGCCCTGCGACGCCTGCGCAGTGGTGGCTGCCCTGTCCTCGCACCTGTATCCTCCCTGGCTGTTGCTGGGGCAGCTCCTGGCGTTGCTGTTGCAGCAGGCGTTACAACTGCAGGAATGCTGCTGACTGTGCATGTGGGGGTGCTGGAGGGTCCTGGGGTGTCCTCCTGGGCCTGGGTGCTTGGGGTGTAGGGGGTGTCTTCCTGGAGACCTGTGGGACATGGGGAACACACTGTCAGTGTCTAGTATCTTTTGCACAATTCCTAATAAACATTTGCCTATGCACTGCCTATTGGACTACATTTCCCATAATGCATCATTCTGGCTTTTTCTACCCTGAAATGGAGCTAATTTGGTTGTGCATGCACATGTGTACATGGTGGGTGGGGTATGACATTGATAGGGGTACAGGCTTATCACATGGTACTCACCGGTTGATGTGCTGGGCTCTGAAGTGTCCAGGTCCCCAAATCCACACACTGCCTCCGGCTCAAAGGTTTGCTCAATCCTGTCTTCAAGGGGTGTGGGTGGTGGCACAGATGATGGTCCCCCTCCAGTGCCTCTCATCTCCCGGAGCCTTTCTGCCACCCTCTCCTTGGTCCGGGAGCGGAGGTCATACCACCTCTTCCTTATGTCCTCAATTGTCCTGTGGCTCACCCCCAGGGCATTGATTTTCTCTTGCATTTCCTGCCAGATTTTCTTTTTGGTGGCCTCTGGAACAGTGAGGGCAGCTCTCCCAAAGAGCTCATCATGGTGCTGACAACATTCTTCGGTCAGCACCTCAAGCTCCCTCTCAGAGAATTTAATTTTCCTTTTTCGGGGGGTTCCCTCCATGGCTGCTGCAGCTAGCTCAGTGTGCAGACTGGCAGTTGTAAAAGGGTGTGGTCCAGCCTCCTCCCAGGTGTATTTGTTAACTTCCTGGAAGTGATGTCATCATCATGTGCCAGGAAGTGTTTCCAGAGCTAATTGCGAGTTCGTTTTTTGCACACTCGCAAACAGCGACCTCGCAATCTGCGGACTCGCACACAGCGTTGCGAGTCCGGATGCGAGTCGCTAAATCGGACCGGTTTATTTCCTGGCATACCAAATTGCGAGTCGCATTTTGCGAGTCGCATTGACTCGCAAAATGCGACTCGCAATTTTTATTTTTCCTACATCTGGCCCTAAATGGATTACTGAATGAGCAACGCTGAGTGCATTGTTCATTAATTGGCAAGAGTGCACGCATGGATTGATGAAAAGGTAAGTAAATGGACAAATGGTTGTAAACGTGAGCACACGGATAGTTGGCTGGATAAATGAACGAGTTGATGAATGGGTGATTGAGCATATGTGTGGCTCTAGACAGCTTACACCAAACATACAGGCTGAACCTCAGATAGGTGAAGTGAATATGTAAAAAAAACAAGAATTAACAATACTAGGCAAGAACAAGCATTACGGAGGCTACCACCAGCACGTCAAGAACACCCCAACATATAGATAATTACAACTGACATACCAATGCAAACATTACAATTGATGTGGTACCCCAAAGTGCCTATAATAACTCAAGAAATGTCATCCCAAATGCCAACCTATATGTTATGCAGTAGTGGGCACCATCGTGCCACAATTATAATAACTCAAGAAATGTCATCCCAAATGCCAACTTATACATTGTGCCACAAACTCAAACTAAATGTCAAGAACTATCAATATTATGAATGTGCCCCTTCACTCATGAATTCTAAGTGTGTGTTTATTGTGTCCTCTGCTCAGCATAGTTATGCAGAGCCCGCCGCCACAAATGTCAAGGGGGAGCAGGGGGACGACGGGGACGGGGGAAACTTGGAAAAAAATAAATAAAATTGTCACAGGTTTGTCACCACCACCTGCCGTCTCCTTGCACCTCACTCATCACTCCTCTTGTGGTGTTCAAGCATTCACTGCTGGAACACTAGCACAGGCTCCCCAGCAATCCAGGTGCTGCTTTCATTCTAAACCTAGCATGAAAGTAGAGTCAGGATTCATCTGAGTGTCTTGAAATCCCGCTCAGACACAATCCTGGGGTCTGTGCCATTTCTCCAGCCCGTCTGTTAAACACAGCCAGGCTACAGAAACCTAAGTGAGCATGTGTGTTTGGCAGGCATGAAATGGCCGGCCAGACACACATGCACACTTAGGTGCACTCTCCCTTCTTCCCCCCTCTCATGGCCCAGCCCGCTTCTCCGTGTACTGTTTGGGGGGCCAGCAGATGAAAAATCAAGTAATCCTAAAATATTGTTTTACTTTTCATCTCCTGGCTCTTGGCCAGGGGGGTGACACTTCTCCGCCACTGCGGAGGAGTCGCTCCTGTAATTATGTCTGTTTGTTTGGTTGTTTGAGTGTAACTATTTACCTGTGCCTCTCTAGAGGTTGTTGTGTGACCATTTGCTTGTTTCCTTGCCTACCTGTGTAGGCAGCACTAATGTGCAGCACTAATTTCCAAGGACCTGCTATCTCTATTCTTATTATCGACCTTGCAGCAGCATACAACAAGTTCATGATCAGGGAACCAGAGCGAGCTTAAAAAACGTAAGAGTTCCAGTTTTCAGAGATTGACTTGGATACTTGTTGTATGTCTACATTGTAAAAAAAAAACTTTACACTGCTGCTATTTCTGCCTCTATGGCGAATTATCGCTAGTGATGCATTTGTGAGTCCCTTGCCATGAGCTCATATGCACAGACATGATGTAGAAACTGAACTATACCCAGGCTAAATTGATTTTCATTACACACAGCAATCACAAAATATATCGCTGATAAAACTGAAAGTGCAGTTAAAGAGGAAGACATAGAAGCATAGGAAGTGAAGACATTTTCCATATATACTGAGGTAAGGGATGGGGTTCTAGCTTAACAGCCAGAGCTGCCGACTTTAGAACTGGGAAACCAGCTTTAGGGCCAGATTTAGAAGGCCCTTGTGCCCCTCAGCACATTTGCGGAAAAATGTTTGCCACAAATGTGACGCAAAGAGGCCACTACCATAGCGCCATACTAGGTTTGCATCACCTTGTAAACTCTTTGCATCACATCATGCATAATATATTGTGCATAATATGTGCATGATGAATGCAAAGGGGGAGTTCCCTCGTTAGAGGGTTGCTAAACATGGCACAATGGAATCTACAAGATTCCATTACGCCATTTCCAGCGTCATTTTTAATGTCTGCTTAATGCAGGCATTAAAATGAGGCTTCCATTGATTTCAATGGGCCTCTTAACACTATACTGGATTAGTGTCATTGTTTTACGCTAATCCAGTATAGCATTACAATAGATTAGTAAAAATGACGCAATTGTCCCTAACTTGCACCATGGTGCACCTTATTGTAAATACTGTGCTACCATGGTGGCGTTAGGGGACCCAGGGGGGGCGCAAGAAAAGTGGCGCCTCACTAGTGATGTGCCACTTTCTTGTAAATTTCGCCCTTAGTTTCAGTGCCGACTCAGCATTTTGTGAATTTGGGCAAATCACTCAAAATCCCTGTGTCTACTTAAAAAAATATTTAGACATGCTGAGAGCAGTGACCGTGCTGCTGCGCAACAATGCTGAAAGTAAAGAAAATATCGCTATGATGCGTTCAAGGCTGGCTGGGTCATATCTCTACTTCTTTTTTTACTTTAAGCCATGTTGCACAGCAGCAAGCACTGCTTTGGAACATCTAAAAAACATTGACAAAGCCAATAGATCGCACATACCCGAAGCCTATTGGCTTTGCCAATGCTTGTTTTAATTAGTGACTGATGCTGCATAAGAATTAAAAAGCATGGCACATTGAGGTACAGTACAGTGGCTTCGATAACTCACCAGTTTGTCTGAGACTACTGTAACTGAAGCTGACCAGTAACAAGTCTTCTCTTACTCCTTCTGATACATGCTCTGATTGATGTGAAAAGTTTATTATCAGGGCACAAGTTGGTGGTATACACTGGTACATGGCGTCCACCCACTATTTTCACAGAATGGACTCTGTCCACCCTGCAAGAAGTGGGCCCCACTGAAATATGCTAAACCTGTCCTGGTATAATTTGTAGACACTGGGAAACATTCAGCAGCACCTGTACCTTGTCTGCTCACGTTTTCCAGCAGCAACGTGCAGGCAGCGAGGGGGCTTCATGGTTCAGACTCCAACTGAGCCCATAACAAAGGCCAAATTTAAAGGGCCATGGGGCCTCCTTTTGTTCCACTTATTGTGATCAGGAGCTATCTGAGCATCACACACAGATTCAAATGCAGGGGAAGGGAAACAAGGGCACACATCTGGTTGTTATCACTTCACAAATGCTTGTGAGACATGTTTTTTATGTTGTTCAATCCCTGTTTATAAGAGATTTTCATGCACTATAAGAATATCAGATGTGTTGGTCTGTTCCAGTATTTGCATACATAGCAATTTAAATCCCACTATTTTGTTTTATTTATTGTATAGCAGTACTCATCCTACTCCATGGTGTCAGAGTACTTTACATCACACGTACACATTATACATTGTCAATAAATCCTATAAATGTGTAAATCAATGTACAAAATGTGTTAAATAAGACAGTGAGGGTTACAAGGGATAGGAGACATGTCCTTCATAGCTTGATATGTTAGAAAAATTGCCATTTATGAACTGCAAGTGTTAGACCTGACAGCCTTAGGGTGATCACCCCTAACGTTTTGCCTGCCTCCCTCCACTTTTTGGACACTGTTTTTGCTGGTTTTTAGACACTGCACACTTTACCACTCCTAACCAGTGCTAAAGTGCATATGCTCTCTCCCTTTAAACATGGTAACGTTGGATCATACCCAATTGCACTATTTAATTTACTTATAAGTCCCTAGTAGTGTGCACTATATGTGCCCAGGGCCTGTAAAGTAAATGCTACTAGTGGGCCTGCAGCACCTTAACCTTGTCTCAGGCCTGCCATTGCAAGATCTGTGTGTGCAGTTTCTCTGTCAATTCGACCTGGCATTTAAAAGTACTTGCCAAGCCTAAAACTCCCCTTTTTCTACATAAAAGACACCCCTAATGCATGCCCTAGGTAGCCCATAGGGCAGGGTGCTGTGTAGGCAAAAGGCAGGTACATTTTACCTATGTAGTTTACATGTCCTTGTAGTGTAAAACTCCCACATTTGTTTTTACACTGCTGTGAGGCCTGCCCCCTTCATAGGATAACATTGGGGCTGTCCTCATATATTGTTTGAGTGGTAGCTGCTGATCTGAAAGGAGTAAGAAGGTCATATGTAGTATGGGCAGAATGGTGGTATACAATCCTGCTGACTGGTGAAGTTGGATTTATTAGTATTGTTTTAGTAGTGTTACTTTTAGAAAGTGAGCATTTCTCTGCACTTAAATCTTTCTGTGCCTTACAATCCACGTCTGGCTGGGTTTAGTTGACAGCTCCTTGAGCATTCACTCAGACACACCTCAAACACAGGATACTGAGTCTCACTTGCATACATGTGCATTTTGAATGGGTCTTCCTGGGCTGGGAGGGTGAATGGCCTGCTCTCACACAAAGGACTGCCACACCCCCTACTGGGACCCTGGCAGACAGGAGTGAACTGCAAGGGTACCTGGTACACTTCTAAGCCACTTTTTGAAGTCTCCCCCACCTCAAAGGTACATTTGGGTATATAAACAGGGCCTCTGCCCATTCCAATTCAGACACTTCCTGGAGAAGAAACTTGTAACCAGAACCTGCATACTGCCAAGAAGAACTGCCTGGCTGCCCAAAGGACTCACCTGACTGCTTTCTGTGAAGGACTGCTGCCTTGCTGTTGCCCTGCTGCTTGCTGCTACCTGGCTGTGGTGAAGAAGTGCTCTCCAAGGGCTTGGATAGAGCTTGCCGCCTGTTCCCTGAAGACTCAGGACCAAAAAGACTTCTCTCTTGCAACTGGACTCCTTGTGTGGCGAAAATTCGACGCACAGCTTGCTAAAACCAATACACAGCCTGCCCCGTGGTGAGAAATTCACTGCACGCCGAACCGGAACGATGCAGAATGACTTTGCAAGGAGAAGATCGACATGGCGCCTGCGTTGTGACCAGAACTTCGACACACGGCCCACCGGATCGAGGCACAGCCGACCTGGGACAACGCAGCCTGACTTCCAAAGGGGAAATCGGCGCATCGCTTGCCGTGCAGAAGAAACTTCCCCGCAACGCCCACCAGAACGACGCAGCACTTGTGACTTCGCTCCACAAGCCCAGGATTCCACGCATAGAACCTGGGGTGTCTGAAAACCCCACAACCCGAAGAGGATTCACGACCGAGCACTGTAAATTGACGCCCAGCCGTCCCTGTGTGGAAACTAAATGACGCCTCACCATGTGCGGACCGAGAAATCGACGCACACCCCCTTTGTTTCCACACTTCTCCTCCTCTGCGGCCCATTGCGGAGATTTTTCACGCGAACCCGGTACTTTGTGCTTAAAAGAGACTTTGCTTTAAAAAGAGTTAAGGCACTTTATATCACTTTTCAGTGATATCTCTACATTTACTTATTGCATCTTTGATCGTTTTGACCTGCAAATATCCAGATAAATATTATATATTTTTCTAAACACTGTGTGGTGTATTTTTGTGGTGCTATATTGTGTTATTGTATGATTTATATTTTACACATTGCCTTCTAAGTTAAGTCTGACTGCTCAGTGCCAAGCTACCAGAGGGTGGGCACAGGATAATTTGAATTGTGTGACTTACCCTGACAAGAGTGAGGGTCCTTGCTTGGACAGCAATTAACAAAAGGATCTCTGTGCTGAAATCAGTAACTCACTTACCTACTGACATGTAATATAAATCTGCCATTTGCAGTTAGATGATGTGCTTTGAAGCAGGCTCATTAACCCACCATGCTACTGTGATTCAAAGCCGAGACTAGAGAAAAAGCAGGTTACTCCAGCAAAAGAGTTACTCTCCAAAGTTATCTTACCATTATTATTATTCCCTGAGATATACTCGTCACACAAAGATCTCTGCAGCAGGTGCCTTAACCCCATAAGATATTTTAAAATGTAGACCTTGCAACTAATTAAGCAGAACAGATGTATTACCACGTTTCTCCTTGTTTCCAATTTCTTTGTGCCAGGGTTTAAAAAAAAAAAATGCGTAAGTGATCAAGAGCATGTGATATCGCCTAGTGCTAAGCTCTGCTCAAGTCAGTTGGTTCATGCAACCTCTGCAGAGGTCTTGACAGAACGAGAATGTCACAAATGATATTCTTGACATAGCTTTTTCACCTCTTCATCTCTACAAGGTCGATGCAAATGAATTACAGCAAGTTTGTTAAGAATGACACCTGCTTTGCAGCTCTATGAAGGGGCAGAACCTGTATTGCCAAGCGCTATATGAAAAAACAAGTTATTCCCGGATTGCCCCAACACGCACCAGATAAAGGCTCTGGGTGAGAGGATGTGGCATAAGGGTCAGAGCTGGCAACTTTGGAGCTGGGGAACACGGTTTGAGTCTCAACACCAGCTCAACATCCTGTGATTCTGGGCAAATCATTTAATATCCCCTTGCTACCAAAAATGAATTTGTTCTTGTGTAATGCAACCAGTGCTCATGTAAAGCACTGTAATACCTTTGTATCACGTTCGTGCTAACTGAACTCTATTTGAAGAGGTCCAATTTGCATCCAAAGGCTAGATGTTTTTTGCTATGAAGCTTGAGACCGTGAAGTGTTTGAGTCTGGAGTCACAACTCCCTTTCCACCATTTTGGAGACAAAACCATTCACCATCTTCTTGCCTAGAACTAACCTATCCGATTGAATGGTGACCCTCAGGAGGTTATCAAGAGCACGTGCTATCACCTAGTATTGCGCTCTACTCAAGTCAGTTGGTTAATACACCCACTGCTGAGGTCTTGATAGAACAAGAATGTCACCGATTACAATCCTGACGTAGCTTTTTCACCTTGCATTGACCTTGTATCTCTGCAAGGTTGATGGAAATGAATTATAGTGATTTTGTTGAGAATGGCACCTGCTTTGCAGTGTTATGAAATGGCAGAACCTGTATTACCAAGTGCTATATAAAAAAGAAGCAAGTTATCCCCGGACTGTCTCAACACGCACCAGACAAAGACCCTAGGGAAGAGGATGTGGTGTAAGGGCCACAGCTGCCGACTTTGGAGCTGGGGAGCACGGTTTAAGTCTTGGTGCTGGCTCAACATCTTATGATTCTGGGCAAATCACTTAATCTCCCCTTGCTACCAAAAATGAATTTGTTGTTGTGTAATGTAACCGGTGCTCATTTAAAGCACTTTAATACCTTTGTACTGAGTTTGTGCTCTATCAAACAGCAAAAAAAAAAAAGCACTCCAATACCTTTGTGTTGAGTTTGCACTACATAAAACTGCAAAAAAAGCCATTGCAAAGTAACAGCAAGATGCCCGAATGTAAGGAAGATGAAGAAACAACATACCTCCATGAGCATGAAGCAGCCAGGCAAATGAAAACAAGGGTGCACAGGCAAGCGGCCAAAGTGGCACAGGAGGTAACAAACAACAGTGGAAAGAAGATGATTGGGTGGTGGGACAAGCAAGAATATGACGTGGGGGTGTGCGATTTAAGCGTTCTAGACGAAGCAGTAGGGTGCGTGTACAGTGCCCGAGAGCTTAGCATTGCAAGCCCATTGACTCACGGAAGCAGGAATCCAAGGAAAAAAAGCCCCAAAGAACATATAAACACGACAAAGCATAATTACACAGTAGTTAGTCCCTCCTCCCAAAGAGAAAAAGGAGGGACAAAGAGGCATGACTGACCACTAGCAAGCAAGGATTTTTAAATGACACTGAAGCGAACATGTGAAATGGCTTTAAGCCCACAGAAGTAAGTATACTAAAAGTATACAAGAGGCCATATGCTTACGCTCAATCTAAAAAGCAGATCTCTCCATTTAATCAACCAAGAAATCTCACAATCACTGCAGGAGCCAGCATTCCAGACCTGACTAAATCACTCGTAGGCAAGGATGAATAAACATAGTATCAGAGCTTTGCAGGAGTGATGATAATAATGAAGAATGAAGCAGTTAACATGTAGAAATAAAGCTTGCAGACCTCTGACAAAAGCTGTATTTCAAACACAACAGTAGGCTCTCTTAGTTACAAGAATTTAGCTAAAGGGATTTTTGAATGCATTTCCTTTCTTTCTTTTACCCCGACCAGAGTCAAGAATGTGAATGTTAAACTTTCAGTGATGCAAATGTGCTAAAAGAAACATGATTTAACAAGAACTTGTTGTACTTCGACCTTTCCATTGGCATAGTTTTCAAAGAATATAATAATGTATACAGATGTTTAATTGATTTCTGTAGAATGTTCTATTTGAACAATAAAACATTCTTTTAGAATAGGTGAGAAAGTACATGATCTCATTCTGAAATGCAAAGACCTAACCATGAAATGTTTTTGTCTTGGTATAATGAAAGGTGGGAATCGTGCTCTATCTAGCTAACTGTTGAAGTCTAATGCTTGAGAATAATTATCTTCAGACTGCTTGGATAAAGGAAGCTTTCATGTTTGCAGGGTAACACTGACGCCTGAATGGAAGAGCTGCTGTGAACTGCAACATCATGTAGGAAACTATTTATATGAAAAATCATATGAGTCTGTGTTCTTATATTAGCCTGGGCAGACTCTGAAATCCTGTTAAGACTCTTTCCAGACTTCCTGATGCTTCTTCCCCTGCTTGAATCTATGCTGCTCTGAGACTCTACTGAGTTTCTTGAACCTCTCTTTATAGGACGTTCTGCTTTACAATTTAAGACATATGATAAAAGCTTCATGCTTTTACCTCTCAAATTTAGAGCTCTTTGTAGGTTCTACCTAATGATTTTCTTTCACTTTCCATAACTTAGAGTAGTGAATTTCCTTTATGGAACTTACTTTATGCATGTGCTCTGATATTATTGATTTGTATTGAATAATTGACTGATTTTCTATGATAATGTTTAATAGATTCCCTTACTAAAATATTTGAATAAAGCTTTGAAGCTTACACCAACTCTCATTATTGTCTACCAAGAGAGTGACATTGACAAGGCTGGATCAGATGGCTTAGTGGACCAAAATGTCCAATTGAGGGGCCTGTGTTCAAACTCATGGTTACAGGTTCAAAACCTGGTAGGTCCACTCAGCCTTTCATCTTTTTAAGGTCCGTAAAATGAGTACCATTGAGTATGGTAACAATAAATATCTGTTATTCAGCGCCAAGATATCCCTCTGGGTGAACATGTGCTTTACAAATACATATTTTATGTTATTAAATTGTGGTGAGTATTTGTTTTTGGTCTACAGATCCCGATTCATTCCCACCTGCATCCATGGTCTGTTTGTCTTATGCCCACTAAGAGCTGGGCCTTTTTGCTCCAGATAATTTGGTAAAATGGATTATAACATAAACCGAATATTTATTTAGAGTCCCTGCTCCACCAAAGTTGGTAGTGAGACAACGGTTTTCGCAATGAGAAAGAGAAACTGTAGTAATTAAAAATTGTCCCAAGATAGATTAATGCATATGCCCCGTTGCCCGAAGCCTGAGCTTGAAAATTGATGGAGTGCGGTTTTCTGGGGTGGTTGCAGATTTGTGATTATTAATAGGGTTATGCACTGAAATTGATTATTCATTTTTGTGGGGGTTTTTCAAGGTGGTATTGGTTTATGCATTTTGAACGAATTATTGAAGCTTATGAATTGCTGATGCCTAAGTGCTTTTTTCAAAGAAGATAAAGAGGTTATCGGTCTAAGAAGTAGTCCAAGATCCCGGTATAGATTAAAAAAAAGTAAATTTATGGTATTCTTGTCTGCTAATGATTTGTGGTGCAGGTCGTGAGACGTCACTGACTGCAGTTTTCAGACAGGTACATTAACAATCAGTTGTGGTTGTAATAATATTGGTTAATGTTAGTGGAACCTGATGTGCAAAGGTGACAGTGCATTGATTAGGTGATTTTCCGCTGGTCGGAATTTCACTGGAGTGTGTCAACTCTTTTTGATTGAAAAAGTCAGAGGGTGTAAAAAACTGGTTGTTGAACAGTTTTTTTGTTTTCTGTAGAAGGGGCAGACAAACACTGTTATTTTACGTGGAATAGATTAGTAGAATTGATGCTTTAAGTGAATACAAAGAAATTGTAAAGAAGGGAGAGTCGCTGCAAGCAACAGGTTGTTGCGTCACACCGTGCCGTGATGGTATTAGTTGGTTGATGTGAAATGCTGTGCTGAGATTGGTAGAGCTGCGAAGATAGCTGTGCAGTGATTGGTTGGTTAGTTCACCAAAACGTACTGAGAATGGAACATGGGCATACTGAAAACTGATATATATAGAACAGAATCAAAACAATTAAGATTTATATTTCATTGTTTGCCATTTGGTGATTTAAATTCAAAATCATGATTTTGTTTTTAAGTTATAAGAAGTTTAATGAGAGGTGATGGGACTATTTCAGAACTGGAGGGTAAGGAGGCACTTACTGAGGGTACACAAGCTGACCATTTGATGACTGAAGAAGGATTACACACATGTGTATGGCTTCGTCAACGGTGCAAGATCAGTTAGAAAGAGGGTCCACTGAGCTTTCCTAGATGGGGTACATTAAATTTGAGAATTATAGAGAGATAATGAGAAGCATTTTGTGACGTGAAGCCTCCTCCTAGAGCTACACAATTTAAAGCACTGTGCTTGGGAGAAGACGGCTTGCAACAGGGACCTGGAGGACTACAAGAGACAAACAAAGAGAGCAATGAGAAATTACACAGATGCAATATGAGATGAGCAACAGCAGATGTAGAGAAAGAACATAGTGGAGGGAGCTAGATCATACCCTGCAATTTCAAATGAGAATAATAAGCAATCTGAAAAACACGAAAATTAAAACAATTAAAGAGGAAAAATATGCAAAAGATAAACACAAACAGAGACATTGATTCAAGGGAATATATTTTAGATGAGTTATTGGCTGCACGCCTTGCACCTTATGTGGGTCCTGTGACAAATACTGATGGGATGACAAGTAATAATGTGACACTGGCTACAGCCCCTGTTGATACAAACACATATCAAATTAAAAAAAGACCATTACCAATGACCCAGTCTGTTGTAACTCAAACTGTTGTAGCACAGTACGTGATGACATAGCCTGTTGTAACACAACCTATTGTACAACCCATGATACATAATAATGTGCCTGTTGAAGTTGAGACTGTACAAGCAGTGACGCCTGCAAATGTTATTGCTTCTATTGTAACCGTAGAAGCATCTGTTGCTTGAGTTGATACAGCACAGCCAGTAGAGGTGTGCACATCAATTATATCAAACCCACCAAACGCTCTGATTAGTATTGTCTCAAGTGCTCTGATTAGTATTGTCCTAAATGTAGCAGCTCAAAAAGATATTGATGAAGCACCTGCTACAGGGTTCATCCATATTTTGCAAAATTCACAGATTGCTGTGTGGACACCACCGCACACTATCCAAACACTAAAGGAAGGAGAAATAATTGTCTTTATGACACAGTCAGCACAAGGTGGAACCAATTTAGTCAGAGATGGGCTTTTTCCCCCATGATTTGAGTAAACTGCCAGGAAAAGTGCAGACAGAGAATGCAGTAAGCTCAAGTACTAATTTGAGTACAGGAGAAAGACCATTAGATGGCCCAATTATATAACTAGAATTGGAAGAAATAATTAAGGGGTGTTTCAATTTGGATAATTTGAATCAATACTAAGAGAAAATATTGATTTATTTGTGCCTAGAAATTACTGGGTGAGCTGTATCCGCGCATGGCAAATTGACTTAATAAACAAATAAATATGAAATCAATCTCTCAAAAATCATCCCATTACAGAAACGTTTCAGGGTACATTTAGATTATGAAGCCACTGAGACAATGCATTCTTCAGGAGTGCGGTGTTATGCTATTAATTGTGTTTGACCAGTGACTTTGTGTTTCACCACTGCACATATTAGTTGCTCAATGTTCACCAGTAGCACATTACATGTTGAATTCAGTTTAGCTGCCTATTGGCTTTAACATGGCCATTAGACATTACATTTTGTATTTAGGTTAGCTGACTATTGGCTTTAACATGGCATTAGCCATTACATTCTGTATTCAGCTTAGCTGCCTATTGGCTTTAACATGGCATTAGACATTACATTTGGTAATTAGGTTAGCTGCCTATTGGCTTTAACGTGGAGTTAGACATTGCAGTTGAGACATTGCAGATGAGCTGTGTTTTTCCAAGCTGTGTTTTTCCACATGATAGACCACGCTGTGTTTTTCACACCAAAGTTTAGCTGATAAGAGAGCGTACATTTGGTGTTTACCTTTCTGCTCAGCCTTGGGAAGAGGAGGGGTCTAGGAGATCTGGCCAGTCTCCAAAGGCTTGCCTTCCTTTCCCAAGTCTGAGAGGAGGGGGCATGTTTTTGGAACAATGGCCCTGGGCAACAGCGAGGGAGAAATATCTTGACTTCAGACAGGAACGGACGTCAGTTGCCTGTCTCCCGTTTGGGTAGAAAATCTCTTTCTCGCAGCTGAACCGGAGTCATCAACTTGCAGCCCCAGAAAGATGAAGCGGAGTGATGGGCCGTACGGTGATGCAATTTTGACTTTTATGCTTTGCTTTGAAGTTATGCTATAATACAATCACATGTACTTGCTGTGTACCTTGCAACTGAGAAGTACTTTGATATATTTTGCTTTCATTGCTGCGACTACTTTTAAACATGTGCTTCCAACCTACTAATTTCGTCTTTCAGGAACCTCGTGGTGAAGAAATAATAATAATAAATGTCTTCTTTAAACTAAGAAGTGCATTCCAGAGAAGTTTTGTGAGCTCGGTCATACGATAAGAGAAGGAAAGCAAGACATTTTGGCGTGAATCAGCAGTCTGGGAGTCCGAGTTAGAGATTGGAAGTGCACTATTTAAAAGTGTAATTGTTTTTTGTTGTTTAGAGAATTAAAGAAGCACGGCAGACCATGTTTGAAAATGCATGTGAAGTTAAACTGCCTTATGGTGCTGTGAGAAACATGTTTTCTTGTTTATCAGGACTGGGTGAGTCTTGGGATGAGTGCTTGGAAGCACATTTAGAAAATGTGCCTTTTGAAAGAAAGGATGTTCCTTTTGTTCTTGACAGAAGGGTTTGGATACTTTTGTCTGCTTACAGAAAAATGCAGGAGGGATGTAGGCAGTTAGAACATGAAAATTAGAATTTACGTGACCAAATTAGCCAGAACACATTATTGCAAGATAATGCTGAAATCTATGAAACTGCTGTTTTAGAAGAATCTGGCTTTTCCCATTCAAGTAAGGAGAAGGTTAAAAAAAACTGAGCCTCTTGAGAAGAGCGTAGATGTTCAGAACAGCCCACAGTTTTTGGCAGTTGAAGTTCATTTCCTTAACAGATAACACTGAGAACAGAGTTAGGAATATTATTTTCAGACCGCTTTTGCAAAGTACGATGTTTCAGATTAATTCAGACAAGGCAGAAGTACTGTCGCAAAATGTGCAGTTTCTGGGAATTCAGTGGAACCCAAAAAATAGACAGATGTTGTCACAAGTAAAACAAAATATTTTAGAGTTTCATACTATTTGCACTAAGCAAGAGACACCTAGTTTCATGATCTTGTTTGATTTTTGGAAACAGTATAGCCCTCATCTGAGTGAAATCTTAACACTTTGGTACAAAGTAACTAGGAAAAAACATGAGCAGCTGCGCGCTTTTGATTTGGCAAATGAAATAATTCAGACTTTAGGTTTCTGCACAGTGCAAGAGGGAAACACTGATTTACATGTAAATCAGGAACAGGGGAGGACGTGAGTGCCCCTGGAACTTTGGATCAAGCTTTTGACTTGTTATTGGGCTCTAGTGAATATTGAGCAAATGACATTAAATGATAATGTAATTCTGCAACTTGAAGCATGCAGTGGGTGATGAGATCACCTAATTCTCACAGTTTAGGACAGGCACAGGAGGCTAGTATCATACACTGGATCTGGTACATGCAAGACAGGGCTAGAGTCACTGCAGCCCTACATGAACAGGTGTCACAAGCCCCTTTTCAGGATGAGGAGAGGGTGCATGGAGTACCACAGGTAAAAGAGTCACCAGTGAAATTTAGTGCACCATTTGAATTCGTGTCCCCTGAGGATAAAAAGCATGTTTGTTTGACTAATGATTCATTGACTGAAAAGTTGTTGTCTACCACAGGAGAAGGAACAGAGTTGTACAATGTGTATCAGACTTTAAAGCAAGAGCTGCTTGAGGTGTGTCACTTTTACACTGATTCTTGGTTCACTGCCAATGGTTTAGCCGTTTGGTTTTCCACATGTCTTGTACATAACTGGTTCAATTCCCTTGCAGATGTTCAAGAGAAAAATTCAGAATCTAAAGAGTCCACCCAGAATTCTGACTTAGTGGGGATGGCTAAGTGGGTGCACCAGAAAAGTGGACATCTGGGAGAAAAAGCCACTTACAGGTGGGCAGAGATTAAAGAGATGCACATTCCCCTAGAGTTGATAAAAACTGTGATGTTGCTCTGTCCTATTTGTCAGCACACACAACAGAGATCTGTCCCTCCAAACAGTCATAGATCAGTTGGGGACAGGAAAGTTACCAGGACAGATATGGCAAATTGATCAGGTTTTAGGGGGAGTGATTGCTGCAGATTACCGAGGAGAAATCAAAATTATGCTGATAACTAGAAGATAATCTAATTTATTCATACAGATTGGAGACAGAATTGCCCAACTTGCTGTAAGTGCAGTGAATGGAGGTTTGGTAAAGAAGGAGTCTGCCCCAGCCCTGCAAGGAAAGGGAAGCTGTGGTGCAGCAGATAAAAACCTCAGTGCTAAGGTGTGGGATGAATCCCCAAATGACCCTCCAGAACCTGCAGAAATTATAACAAAGGGCCCCAAGATTATAAAGCAAGGAAAGGAAGAAGAAGGGCACATTTCAGATGACAAATGTTATTTGCAAGAAAAGTCATACTTTTTTCTTATGCAGATCCTACCACGACTCGCCTCTGACCATGAGTGTGCTGTGTGGTCTCCCTTCGGGTGTGTGTGTGGGGGGTCGGGGGAGGGACCGAACCCCCAACCTGAACCTGATTGAGTAAAGTACAAGCCCCATGGATCCATTTTGCGCAACTGGCTCCTTCAGTTCAAGTTCTACCTGGGATCAATATAAAGTTTGTCAACTTGTTTGATTACATTCTTCCACTGGAACTAAGCAACCTTACCCGTTAACAGTCTGTGTTTTTTTGTATGGAACTTTGTCTTTCGCTTACATTCCAGCAAACCTTTCAGGTGGACCGTGTACCTTTACATGAGTAGAACTCATGCTACATCAACTTGCTGTTTTAGAGACACTATTATCCCAATCAGAGTATATAAGTTTCAGTCTTTTCATTGTAGATGTATCTGATGTGAAAGGTTATGAGATCAATATGTTAATCCACTTCCATTGATTTACAGTGATTGCTTTTATCATTCAAATCTGATTTGCTTATAATGTTTTCTTTTTGTGTTGATGTTTTTTGTTTTTTTAAATAAGAGGTATGTAAACAAAAATTCATTGGTCATAGGGTGGAGTGTTATGCTATTAAGTGTGTTTGACCAATGACTTTGTGTTTCACCACTGCACATATTAGTTGCTCAATGTTCACCAGTAGCACATTACATGTTGTATTCAGTTTAGCTGCCTATTGGCTTTAACATGGCATTAGACATTACATTTTGTATTTAGGTTAGCTGACTATTGGCTTTAACATGGCATTAGCCATTACATTCTGTATTCAGCTTAGCTGCCTATTGGCTTTAACATGGCATTCGACATTACATTTGGTAATTAGGTTAGCTGCCTATTGGCTTTAACGTGGAGTTAGACATTGCAGTTGAGACATTGCAGATGAGCTGTGTTTTTCCAAGCTGTGTTTTTCCACATGATAGACCACGCTGTGTTTTTCACACCAAAGTTTAGCTGATAAGAGAGCGTACATTTGGTGTTTACCTTTCTGCTCAGCCTTGGGAAGAGGAGGGGTCTAGGAGATCTGGCCAGTCTCCAAAGGCTTGCCTTCCTTTCCCAAGTCTGAGAGGAGGGGGCATGTTTTTGGAACAATCCTCTGGGCAACAGCGAGGGAGAAATATCTTGACTTCAGACAGGAACGGACGTCAGTTGCCTGTCTCCCGTTTGGGTAGAAAATCTCTTTCTCGCAGCTGAACCGGAGTCATCAACTTGCAGCCCCAGAAAGATGAAGCAGAGTGATGGGCCGTACGGTGATGCAATTTTGACTTTTATGTTTTGCTTTGAAGTTATGCTATAATATAATCACATGTATTTGCTGTGTACCTTGCAACTGAGAAGTACTTTGATATATTTTGCTTTCATTGCTGCGACTACTTTTAAACATGTGCTTCCAACCTACTAATTTCGTCTTTCAGGAACCTCGTGGTGAAGAAATAATAATAATAAATGTCTTCTTTAAACTAAGAAGTGCATTCCAGAGAAGTTTTGTGAGCTCGGTCATAAGATAAGAGAAGGAAAGCAAAACATGCGGTTGTACATAAGTGGATTGGTGAAATTTGTCTGCGAATTGAGCGAATTGGAAAAATTGGAAAGCAAATGGACAAAGAAACATGAAAAGAAAAAGAAAACAATGGATGCCACTGAAGTGAAGAGAAAGCCCCCAGATGATGGAGAGGCCCTGGCTTATCCATTAATAGAAATACCGGGTGGTGGGGTACATTCATGTGCCGTGGAGTAGGGGAGATCTTGCAGCATTTATGAACAATTATCCCATGTTGAGAGAAAACCTGATGCAGTGGTACACACAGGCTGAAGGGTTTGTGAAGATTTCAAAAGTGTTGTGGACTGATTTGAATACTTTCTTTGTCATTGCTGTGCCAAATAATGTGTGGTCTGAACGTAAAATTGCTGTACCTTGGCCAACTTCAGAGGCTCAGGGAGATTCTAACACTAATGCATCATCACCTACTATGATGGATAAGTATAATGAGGTGATTACTTTCCTGCAAAGCAGAGTTTTTCCAAAGGATTTAGATTATGTGAGGATGAACAGGGTTCAGCAGGAGGTATGGAGTTTTTTTCCACACGTCCTGATATGGGGGCGTTTCACCGCCAAAAAGGTCTAGTGTTTCTTGAATGCACGGTAGCGGCTCCTACCCCTAACCTCACTGCATGGCTCCGAGGCAGATTTAAGATACGCTCAGGAGCCAAAGCATTTTCCAGTAATTAGGGAGACTTTCCAGCATTTTGGTTCTGCAGTTTTCACCTGCTTGCATTTCTGGCTTGGATTTTTACACACTTCTGATTTTGTGGTTAACTGACACTCCAGAAGTAATTATTTTCAGTGACCTACTCAGTAATTGGAGTCCACTCACCTATATTTCCTGAGAAGGCATCCATCTAGCTGATCCATGAAATCCTGAAAAGAAATTAAAAGTAAAGACATTTTAAACAACAGTAAACTATTCAACAATCCAAGTAAGGTGCATTTATTTTTTATTTTTTTAACTCTGTTATTAAATTTTGTTTGAAAGAACAACAGATGAAGCAAAACACAGTGCGGTGCATATCCGTGCGAGACACCATAGTATGTACACCACCCCAGAGTAAAAGAAGAGGCGTGAAACATACAACAAACTGAGCAAAGCCAAGTAGTACAACATTGGATACCCCTCAACCTCTCTTGCCAAGAATTTGCTGATTAACCAATTCCTCATAATACCATAGACACAACAACATAATTATACTACAGTTGGTTGTCACATCTACCGTGCCACACAACAACCCAAGCATCAGGCCTCATCTTCAGTGCTGTGATCAGAACTGGACTCCTCCGATCCCAAGAAGCATTTCAGTAATGTCCCCCAGCCATTGCATCTCTTAGGGCACCCTCCTCCCTACGTGTTATTCTCATATTCTGCTCTTCAGCAGCTCCCCACTCCAGTACATCTCGGGTCCAGAAAGGAACAGTAGGATACCGAACACTCATCCAGCCCTTAGCCACACTACGCTTAGCCAATACCAATGCAAGCTGTGCAAGTCTATGTGGGATACGCTTGCCTTTTGATCTACACATCACACCTAAAAGACAGGTCAGTGGTTTCGCCTCGAGCCCCAATCCCGTGACCCTATCTGTTATCCGGACCACCTCCCGCCAGAAGTGTTGAACCTCCCTACAGGACCAAGCCATGTGGTGAAAGGTCTCACCTATCTCCCCACATCTAGGACACCCAACCACCTTTGTCTGGTCTCATCTTATTAAGACGGGCAGGCGTGAGATACACACTGTGAACAAAGTTGAAATGTAAGAGCTTAAATCTGTTATTACAGGAGACCTTGTGCACCAACGATAGAACCATATCCCATTCCGCTTCCTCCAAAGGGTTCTCCAGTTCTCGATCCCATGCCCTGCCCGCCACACACTCCAAACCTGGCTGATCCCCCGGAGAGCTTTATAAAACCAGGTAATCAAGTGAGATTCCTCCCCCAGTTTATCAGTCCGTTCAACACCTGCGATGCAGGAGGAGCCATCGGGAATCCAGACCAAATCTCTCGAGCCAAGCTCTCCATCTTAGCGTACTGCAGAAACTGCCCAGGGCCCAGTCCAAACGTGTCTGGCACCTCCTAAAAGGAGATAAGCTCCCCAATGGGATATAAATCACCCGCTAATAAGCAACCTCCCGCTCTCCAAGGATCCATTGACATTACAGTATCCATATTCCTAAAAGGGGCTAAATCCCAGACCTTCAACTCCCTGTCAAATGGAGCACAGCAAATCACTTTCTTGACTGCCTGCTCCCAGATCCATGCAGTGGTTTTAACCAGGTAAGGGACAGCAGCCTCCGAACGACCTCCCGTCATCAAGGCATGCACAAATTCCTCTCCTCCCATTATACCCGATAAAAGTTGTTTCTCCCAGTTATCAGACGGAGACATCCACTTTGCAGCATGTTGCAGGTGTGCTGCATAATAATAGTGCCTGATATTCGGAATAGCCAACCCTCCACCCACCATCTCCCTCTGCAGTGTGGACAAAGCCACTTTACTACAACGCCTGGCCCAGAGCAATGAGATCAACAAACTAGCTGCTAACGGAAATAAAGAGTTCTGCACAAGATAGAGGCCCCGCGGCAAAAACACCATCTTGTCCACTGCCGCCCTCTCCATAACTGAAAGAGGCAGCCTAGTCCAAAACTAGACAGAACACTCCAGCCCGGTCACAACCTGCTCAACATTGTGCTTCAAATGAGCCTCCACCGTATGAAAGACCCAGATGCCCAGGTATCTAAAACTTTTGATCTCCCACCTCAGCCCCACCCCGGCAAATCCTCCAACGGAGCACCACTTACGGACCTCAAGGGAAACAGAAGCGACTTTCTCCTGTTTACCCGAAGCCCAGACATAACCCCGAATTCTTCCAGTAATCGCAACAACAGAGGCACTGAAACTCCTGGCTCCCGTAGATATAACAACGCATCATCAGCTTACAGAGAGACAATGTGAGTGACCCATCCCAACTGCACGCCCCAAGGCACCAGTTCCCCACGAAGCCAAACCATCACTGGCTCCACAGCCAAGGCAAAAAGAAACGGGGAGAGAGGGCAGCCCTGCCTGGTTCCTCTCTCGATTATCCAGGAGTCAGAGAGCTCCCCGCCCACCCAGACACGCGCAGTAAGTGCAGTGCATTTTATTATTTTAGTAAGCAAAAAGGAACTTATCGTCCTGTCTGAACTTGTAGAATCCTCCTTGATGGTGAACCATCATCTCAGCGCTGTTGCCTTCAGTTGTTGGAACGAATCTACAAGGAGGAAAAATACATACAATAAAAGACTTTAAAGTTTATATGTTTATTGGTGTCCAGGGAAAGACTATTAAAGATGATACTTTTTTGAAGAAGACATGCTAAAATACAAATTACACTAACTTTTGAATTAATGTCTTCTGTAAACCTCTCATTTGATTTTTGCTGACGTGTGGTTTGGAGGAAGGATTAATTCCTTGCAGAAGACTCATTCAAAGGTATAACTTAAAGAGTGGGACAGATGGGGTGGGAAGAAAGGGATAATATCTAGGTCTTGTGATAATTAAACCTGCATTTTCTCCCTTCTAGGGTTTTCACTTTATAGACACTTGAGTCTAGTGTGAGAGCATTGTTTGCCAGTGGGCATTAAGGGAATGTTATGTGTAGAAGCATAAGTGACATAAATTACATGAACCTGTAGAACTTAGATATTGTTCCAATAAGGTAAGGTATTAACAAACGTAACCTTTCTCCTTTAGATTACCGAGACCTAGATGTGAGCATACATACATATATATATATATATATACATATATATATAAAGAAAAGCTGTCCTCACTGGCGTGCTAAGGCGCACTTTCATTAGTTGGTGGTGCCGGTTGTTCGGTAGGACATCCGCATATCACTTATTACTGATTCTCTTGCATTATAATAAAGAGAAAACCGCACTTATATATAAATATATATTTTTTTCACTTACAAACCCAAAGGTTACAGGGACGTTATAGTTAGGTTTGGAATTTACTTGCTCAAAATAAGAGAAATTCAGCAGTTATAGTTAAACCTATTTCAAGTAACTATAACCTGTGGCCTAAGGTAACTATAACCTGTGCCCCCGCATATAATCCAAACAGCCCCGGGGAGGGGGGTGGTCCCCGGGGCATGGGGGAGGGTCCTGCTGATTCCCTTACTATGAAGAGGGTATTTTTCCCCAGAGAGCTGATGGTCCCCAGGGCGCTGCCACCCCACTGCATATTATTGAATTAATGCCCCGGGTAGGTGGCAGTCCCTGGGCATAAATAAGCCCAGAAAGTGGTGCTCCGTGCACCCCCTCCTTTATTTTTTACATGCCACCGTGACCTGGCCACCCAGAGGCTTCATTAAAACAAGTGCAGGGGACCGCACAAAAATGTTTTGAAAAAAGTGCTTTTTTCTCTGGCGGGGTCCCTCTGGGACCCCAAAACCAGAGCTAAGGGGTCAGGGTGTCCCTACCCTGGCTCCTTTTCCTTTTTTATACTCTTTTTCTGGGACTCAACTGAAGCAGAGTCCAAAGATGACTGTCAACACTTCCTGGTTGAAGTGTTGGCAGCCAATCAGAGCTCCACAGATCTTTTTTCTCAGCTCGTGCTCGACAGATCACCATAAAATTTCCTGTGCGCAACAAGAATCAGTGGACCTCTTTTTTCTGAAAATTTTGTAAAGATTTGTCAAACTGTGGCAAAGTTATAGGCAAGTCAAAATATGCTTTTCTATTTTTCTATGGAAACATGGTCCTAACTATAACTACCTACTGGTGACTGCCATATGTGGGTATGTACATATATATATAATAATATATATATAGTCATTGCAGGGTTTGGGGAGATTCAGGATCACTTGTTTCTGGAAAACACATCATGCCCCCACAAGATCCAACACAGTCTGCCATAGATAGGTTGAATTCCAGACACGGCAGGAGATGAAAGTGTCCGTGCATGAGTACCATGAGTATTATGAGAGGTTGCTGAAAGCATTTCAGCAGCATACATGTCAAACAAATCTTGAGCCAAATGACATGGGACTCTTTATTTCGCAGTTTGTTCTCAAACTGAGATCTGCATATACAACAGAATGTGGTTTGTTGGCAAACAAGGTTGTTGGTTGAGATTTTGAAGTATGGCAAGTATTGTAGTGGTGAACAAAAGATTATGTGGAAAAAGTTCAAGGAAAAGTTTATGTTGGTGCCAAACAAGTTGGCACAGAACGTTTTTCAGAATCAGTTGTTTGCATTGAATGCTGGTGCAAGACAAGGTACTGATTATCAAAATGGTATGCAAGGTATTAGATTTCAAGCTGTACCGCAAGGTGTTCAGGGTGGCATGGTTGCCTCACAGAGTAGAGGTTGAAGAGTTCTAATTTATCAGAGTACTAGTGTAGATGTTGCAACATTTGAAGAAAATGACCCTTTCTCACTTCTGTAACAAGGTCGGGCACTGGAAGCGGAAGTGTAGGCTTAATCCAAATAGAATGAATGCTAATAATCAGATGCAAGGTGGAAATCAGATGCAAATGCAGAATATGCCTACACAGCAAATGCCAGTGCAAAATCAAGCTCAAATGAAGCACTTCCCACAAACCCTTATGGTTCAACAGAATGTGAGTAATCCTAAAATGAACATGAGTTAGATGCCCAGAGTAAATACAAATTCAGTTCAGGCCCAGAATCAAAATGCAATTCAACAGTTTCCCATGCAAGACAGTGAGAGCTTTGACTCTGAAAGATCACAATGATGCTGTCTGAGAGGGGAGGAAGATTGCGTACTTGGCACAGTCTTAGTTGTAGACCAGAGTAGACTATTTGTAGAAGGTGAGCTAAATGGTCACCAAGTGTCATTTTTGATTGACACCAGTCCTACCCATTCCACTGTTAGAACAGCAGAAGTCCCAGACTTACTCTTCGATGGAAAGAAGATCCAAGTTGTAGAAATTACAAATGAACAGATTACAAACCCAGTTTCAAAAGACGTTCCTTTAAAAATAGGTTCATTTGTAGAAAATCACAAGTTTGTGGTGTGTGACTCAAGTCCTGTAAACCTGTTGGGAGGGTATTGCGGGGCATATTTATACTCCGTTTGCGCCGAATGTGCGCCAAAAATTTTGACGCACTTTCAGCGCAAACGTTGCCCCATATTTAAACCCTGACGCTCGAGCCGGCGCACAAGGAAAATGGCGCTATGTGCGCCAGTTTTTGGAAGCGGCACCCCGCCCTGCGTTAATGACATGCAGGGTAGACGTTCCCGTCCAAAAACCGACGCACACAGCGTTGCGTCGTATTTATGCTTCAGGGCAAAAATCACTCCCGCGCGGCAGGCGGCGCAAAAAAATGGCGCAAAGCACGAATATCGTGAAATTTTAACGCCTGGGTCAGGGCAGGCGTTAAAATGGGGCAAACACACCTGTACTTAATCAGAACACACAGAACAAACAACAGAGCAGCAGAGCAGCAGAGCAGCAACAGGGAGACATGGAGGTGCTTTTTCTTCAGCGTGCACGTAGACGCAGAGCCCTGCAGCAACAACAGCAGCTACAACAACAACAGCAGGGACCCCAAAGACAGCGCAGAAGGCAGGAGAGGATATTCCGCCCAAGAACAACCCTGCATTGGCTCAGGGAACGGGACATCATCCAGAGGTACCGGTTGAACTGGCAGGCCATTCAGCAGCTGCTGACAAATATTGAACAGCAATTGGCCCCCACTTTAGTGACTCCACGCACTATCCCAACAGAAACAAAGCTGCTTGCCGTACTTCACCTGCTGGCAAGTGGCTCCTTTCAGACAACTGGTGCCCTGGTTGGTGGAATATCACAACCCTCATTCTCCGCCTTTTTACCCAAAGTACTGGATGCCATCATTCGCCTGACACCCCGCCACATCTGCTTCCCTAACACAGTGCAGAAGCAGCAGGAAACTAAACAGGGGTTCTACGCCATCAGTGGCTTTCCGCACGTCCTTGGTGCAATCGACTGCACACACGTACGCCTTGTGCCACCTGCTGCGAGTGAACACCTCTACCGCAACAGGAAGCACACACATTCAATCAACGTGCAGGCCATAGTCGATCACCAAGGACTGATCACCAACATTGTGGCTAAATATCCTGGGAGTGTACATGACGCATTCATCTTCCGTCACTCCACCATCAACCAACACTTCCAGGATGGACGGTATGGCAATGGACTACTTGTTGGTAAGGACAAAAAACAAACTCATATACACACTGCCCAGAAACCCTCTAGGATAAACAACACATACACCACATTAGCAACACCTAGACAGGAACACACTGAGGTACTCACATCACTAGCCATGTTTCACAAGTCACCATTTAACCTCTCACACATTGGAATTTACTCTACAGCTTAGTGTGAAGACATTAATGACTGTGGTTGCCTAAATGTCACCTTGCAAATTTGAAGGCTCACAATAACCTGTACACTAATACAATGCATAAGTTTAAAGGGATGGGATGGCCTGGGTATGTTCATATGAACGTTTCTAATACACTTTCATGTTTCAACTCTGCATGGAACTATCATCACACCCCCAGTGAGGACACACGGACACCTGTATCACAAGTCACAATGCAAGGGAGGGCACACTGTACTGGAGAAACCAATACATCCTGCTGACAAACAGTTAGCCAACAAACACTTGCTCAGCCAAGGAAAAAAAACAATGCCAAAGTTTTCACCAACAACCATAGGTTGTCACATTAGTACACAAAATAGTCACAGACAACACAACACAACTACTGCCATCAAAGATACGTACAACAGTGCCTCCTACATCTAATTGATACCATTCTGTGTTTCTCTTTCAGCTGATCAGGGGTATGGCATCCAGCCTTGGATAATGACACCATATGGGAACCCAAATACTGCTGCTGAGCGGGCATACAATGACGCCCACAAGAGGACACGCAGCATTGTGGAGCGGACCTTTGGGATCCTAAAGTCAAGGTTCCCCTGCCTTGACATAACTGGCGGTAGCCTACTCTATTCCCCAGAGATGGTCTGTAAGATCATACTCACTTGTGCCATATTACACAATATTTGTGTAAAAAGGAACATTCCCCTCCTTGAACCGGACCCAGACATGCCTGAGGATGACGAAGAGGAGGATGCTGGCCTGCAACAGGAGGGGGAACAACCTAACACGGCAGCAGGAGTGCGTAGGCGCCAACACATTGTCAATAATTTTTTTTCATAATTTATTATAATCACTTGTATTCCACACTTGTAAATAAACACAGATAAGAGACACCACATCATGCTTTGGCCTATTCATTTCTGACCACCTTTATTTTGAAATTGCTGAAGATGAATGTTGTCTCATTGAGCAAGAATGCTATAACATTCATCACACCAAAAAAAAACATCACAAATGCACAGAGGGTAGGATGTGACATGATACATTACCATACACAGAGCACAACAGGAGTACAAATGTGGCAATTACACATGCCGGATCCAAACAACTGAAACAGTCTCTCATCCAGCCCAAAATTGGAGATCATTTGAAAGTCATATCACACGTGTTCAGAGACAGGGTGGGACCATCCATGTGTACGTGACCATGTCATCAATGGCTTCTCTCAAGTGTGTGATATGAGCAATACCCAATTGGTACAACATCAGCTGCCACTAACTCAGGAGGAGACCTTGAAGTCACAGTGACAACATACACCCAGACAGGTGATAGTGGATCCACATTCCCACACACATGTACACATATGTCATAAAATCAACCTAATATTTGAAAGTAGACCATCACAGTTGTGTCCCAGTTTGAACCTAGCAGGAAGATTGTAACATGCCACTAAACCAGTTTATGCAGAAAGGGACACAGACAACAACAAAATTATTCTCATTATCACATCGGGAACGCTGAGAGTCTTGCAAACATAGTCATTTGAAAATGGTATGCAAGTTTGCTCCAATTCATCATTACTGCAAACGTCAAATGGGCTAATGAGATGAATGAATGGTCAACAGTCATTCATACCATATGGCCTTACATTAGCCTGCTGCTGCAGGTTTGCCATGATATAATAAATATACTCCATGGATACAGTAGCTATTCTGGATGGTCAAATCCTAGGGTGCTGGGGGCCTAAGTCCACCTCTACCGCCCCCAAAACATACAAGAATCATGTACTTGGGAACTAAACACATGCATAAGGCACATGTGTGGCCTACATGTCATAAGTCCAACACAAATCTGAAACACAAAATCATAATGGGACATGGTTAGCCCCATAAAAACTGTAAGTGACTCTTCCACTCCCTGTTAGGACTACAGATAAAAGCATCACCATCCTAATTGTGGACACATTTTGGAGAAGGAATACATCATGGTATCCCATCCATCATTTCAAAATAGCCATCAGCAATTAACCCAAATATGTTGACAAATATGGTCAATACATTAGTTAACGTATCCAAAACATTACAGTGTGAATGCCTTCTATACATAAAACAACGGACATGTGTCATATCCAAACACAAATGTGTATCACATCGCACCGTTTGACCATGACAAATCACCTTTCCAAAGGTAAAAGCATGAAGACATAAGGAAAAATTTGCTCCATATTCTACACATACAGCATGGGCGTCATAATTTGTTCACGTACATGAGTGCACACAATGCAGAGTGAAATATGAATGTATCCAAAAGTGTCTTAATATTTCGCCTTCAAAGTATAATTTACATCATACATTTTTTGGACTCTGCATCATGTGCACTACTGTACGTGGAAAAAAAATGACGCCCATGATGTATGCGTGGTAAAATTGACGCGACATGGACAATATGTTGGTAATCTCATGTACATTAAAAAATATTAATATTCATATCATATTTTTTGACTCCGCATCATGTGCACTACTGTACGTGGAAAAAAAATGACGCCCATGATGTATGCGTGGTAAAATTGACGCTACATGGACAATATGTTGGTCATCTCATGTACATTAAAAAATATTCATATTCATATCATATTTTTTGACTCCGCATCATGTGAACTACTGTACGTGGAAAAAAAATGACGCCCATGATGTATGCGTGGTAAAATTGACGCTACATGGACAATATGTTGGTCATCTCATGTACAATAAAAAATATTCATATTCATATCATATTTTTTGACTCAGCATCATGTGCAATGTAATGCGTAAAAAAAAATGACGCACAATTGTGCATGCGTGAAAATATGACGCATAACGGGAAAATAAAAACGGCGGCCATTTTATGCAGGAAGTGATGTAATAGGATATCCTGTTTACCAAATCTGTACTGGGAGTTAACTTTCACTTTCACTTTGCAGTCTCAGATTTATCTAGACTGTGTGGTTGTGTGAAAGGTGTTGTCCTGTGTTTTACTGCTTTTGTGTCGTGTGTCCCTTGTATTTTGTCTTTTTGTCAATCTATTCTTGTTGTATAACATTGTCTCTGTCTGTTTAGTCTTGTTTTGTCTATTCCTGTGATAGTTTGTATTGTCTGTGGGAGTCTGTTGTGGGTAGCATAGTTTGGGGGGTTAGTTGGGCTATTTTTCTACTTTTTCTTTTTCTTTCACACCTCTACCTTTCCCCATTTCCCACTTTTACTTTCATATTTCATTTGTCCATTTTTAGAGCTCTAAATATGTCAGGTAGGCCTCGCCTGTCCAGGATGGGTGAAGATGAATTGGGGGGATTCATATGGCTAGTTAGCCATTTCCTCCCACTGATGCTGGAGGCTGGGGGCCGTGTGATACAGGGGTATCACACGGAGGCTAGGAAAATCCGGTGGGAGAAGGTGCGCCATCACCTGGTCCGGGTCTACGGGAGCATGCGAAATGTCCATCAACTCAAGCACCGCTGGGCAGATCTGATCACCAGGGAACAGGACCTGCTGGACCACCTGGGACTCCGGATTGGTAGCCATGTTGGTGAGTACAAATCAATTACATGGGAAAATTAGAAATCTGTGTGGGAATATGTGATGATTGTTACCCAATCTGCTAAATAAGTAGCAGACTGTGTGTAATGCTAGGTAAACCTAGGCCCATGGTTATACACATATATCCCCATTTTTGCAAAACATTTTCACGCAAGAACAGCAGAAAATTGCAACTTCTAACTGTATTTTGCTAAGTAGCCCCCTCTCTGCGTAACAAAATGATGCAAATGATGCGCTACAAAGGTATACATATGTGCCCTAATGTGTATTTGTTGCAGAATGTGTATGAAGACCAATGCTACCAGTCCGATGGCTCATTTTTGCAACACATACCAGATGCCTGTAGCTGTATGTAATGTAGTGTTGCATTTGTGTCAGAAAAGCAACACGTGAACGGCTCTATTTGTACTCTACTGGTCATAATGGCCAGTGAGTAAGTCATGTTGAAACAACATACCTACATATGTAGACGCCATAGCTAGACAGAAAATTAGATACCCATGATGATGCTATACATGTGTGTTGGCTTCACGTCACATGAAGTTAGTTATGTTGTCCACACATATGTCACATGTGTGTGTGGTTGCTGTGTGTTGAACATGTCCACCTAGCCTGTTTGATTGTGAGGGGTCATGCAGTCCTCATGGAACCAGTTTTGGAATGTCTCTCTGGGATGCACATGCTGAGATGTATGGATAACATTATTGGTGGGGCATACTAATGGAGGATTAACTTGGCCAACACATGACTGTCCTGGCCACTGCATGTGTGTAGTAGGGTGTGTCACTGTAGCAGGAGACTCATCCAATGATAATGTTGAATACAAAGTTATCCATGCAGTATGAGCATGTCTGAAAGTCTATCATTACCATGTCATATTCACACAGTGTCATTGTAACTTAAATTATTTGTCAGTTCACCCAGTCTGAGTATATTCTTCCTTTCATGCTTTACAGGTGGACCAGCCCCATACACCGTGGGAGAGGTGGCACATTTTGACGAACCCGATACCTACAGTGAGTGTCGCCTGAGTGCCATTTTCATTGTTTGGTAAAGAAGCATTATGGATTACTGTGTGTTCAAGAGAATTCATGATTTGATGCGCTCGCCGTTCATTGGCATTGTTGTTTTAGTGTGATATCAAATAGGACTTCTGTTTCTGTAAAGCAATACCTAGCCATCTCTCAGTTTGAGGGGCTGTAGGTCATTCCAGTTGTGCAGCAATGGGGAATGGTATGACTCATTTGGAATACACTGGTCAATGTTAGACTTGGTCAGGGACTTGCCATGAACTGAGTCTGCATATCAGACTGACAGTCTCCCAGATAGCTTAGGCACATGGCTTTGATGACAAGTGCTTCTTCCTAGTTGAGGATGGACTGGGTACACCGTAGGTCGGATCTTCCGGGGGCATGTACTTCCACAAGGTGAACTAGAAGTGTGTGTGACTTGAGTGCAATGGCCTAGGTGTTCTGTGGAATCATCAGAATGGGTGTTCTACCTCCTCTGTGTGTGTTGTAAAAAATGCCTCACTGATAGTATGTCATGTTGGCCTAAGTCATATCATTTTGACATGTGTGGACCTGGGATGTGACAATGTTTGGCTGACTACAACGTGTTGCTAGCCCTTCATAGGTGTTGTGTGTGAAGGCACATACTTGTGGAACTTTCTAAACACTCCTGGGTGTGCATTGAACATGGGATTGTTGGTTGTTCTTCCCACACCACCCACAAAGACTGGGATGTTACTGTGAAACAGGGTACCTAGGAATGTAGCAACCAGTATGTTACACGTACTTGACACCTTTTGTGACTTGAGTGAGTACCTAGGGCCAGATGTAGCAAAATGTCTACACGTTGCAAATGGCATAAATTTCTGTTTGTGAGTTGCAAACGTCTGTTTCTGATTCCAAATTGTTATTGGTGGTCATGAACATATTAGCAAAATGCTTTTCAAATTGCTAAATATTAAGGGGTTTACCAGACCTACTTGCAACTCACAGTGGTAGGCAATCCCATTTGCAACCGAGTATGTGGTTGCAAAGTGAGTCGCTGTTATCATCCACTTGAAGTGGATGGTAACCTACTTGCTAACTGGAAGGGGGCCCCATTGTAACCCTTCACCTTTGTGAGTGGACCAAAATAATCCTGCACAAAACAGCCAGTGGTCTAAGGGACCACTAATTACCGTGAAATGATCCAAGATTGAATTTGTTGTGATTTTTAACTAATTGCAGCTCATTTTCCTTTCAGGTAAACGGCCTACACTTGGGGAAAAATAACCTGCTTTATTTAAAAGCAGTCACGTCCATGGAGGTCTGCTGTTCCCAGCAGGCCTCCATCCCCGTGAGTGCCCATAGTTGCTAAGGTGGCGCAACTTGGAACGCACATCATTGATGTTCATGAGGTGGGTCTTAGGGACCCCATAGCAACTCGCAGACGGTGTCAGAGACACCGTTCTGCATTGCAAATTGCTAGTTGCATTTTCCAAATTCCTACATCTGGCCCCTAGTGTGGACATATGATTCTGGGCCAGGGGTTCAATCTTAGCACACAACTAATTCCAAATGCCATTGAGTGAGGAGTGTGATTGTTATCACATAGAATGACAT
Organism: Pleurodeles waltl; assembly: GCF_031143425.1. NCBI lineage: Eukaryota > Metazoa > Chordata > Amphibia > Caudata > Salamandridae > Pleurodeles > Pleurodeles waltl. The sequence goes on along the minus strand of NC_090440.1, from coordinate 1,186,838,077 downwards.
ATGTAGTGAAGTCGGTATGCGGAAGAGGTGGTGCCATAATGTCAAATGCCTTAGGTCTGATTTGGATGAGTAGTTTAGGGTGATGTCATACATCATGTAGAGACATGGATATGCTAGGTGTGATATGCCCTTATGTATGCATGCTTCACATGTACTTCCTCTGAGCCTTTCCGTGAACTATGTTGTAACAATTGCTGCAACCAATACATTTCTAGTAATGGACAAATGACCCATTGTGGTATTCCACCCACTGGAAATCCAAAGCTAAATATTTGCCTTTTCTCTTCACAGCTGCAAACCTGAGTGCCGCTGATCGCAACCATTTTGAGCGCCGTGCGATGAGATACAGGCACATCCTGCAGGTGCAGTGTGGGTATCGGAGGATGGCCCGCAAGTACCATTCAGATCGGGCCTCCGGGGCGTGGTGGGCCACACCACAGGCTCCCCCAACGGTGCCACCAACAACCACCGACACTACATCCACCAGGTCTGCCCAAGTGGACCCAGCAATGGACCAAGCATCTTCCTCCAGACCTGGACCCAGCCGTGTGGTGGGAGCAGGACTGTCCCGTGGCCACACAACTCCTGCCACAACATCCACCTCCACCGGCACGCAAACCAGCACTGACCCTCCTATCGACCCAGTGGCCTTCCAGGCATTATCCCGAAAATTGGACAAGTTGATTAGATAGGTGGACAACCTGACGGAGGACATGAATGAGGTCAAAAAGAAGGTGCGCTCCATCAGGCGCACACTACGGAGGGCAAATCTGTAGTACGTTTGCCCTCCTGAACTTTTACCCCTCCCCTCTCACCTCTTTCCTATTTTATACTGTTAGTTGGGTTTGGGGGGTTAGTTATAGGATAAGTGTAGGTAATTAGCTTAGTTAGTGTTAGGTAAGAGGGTGGGGGGTCCTTATTCTTTCTATCTTCTATTTTTGTGTGGGTGGGTGGGTGGGTGGGGGGCAATGTTGGGATCCCTGTTTAAATAAAAAAAAAAAAATATATATATATATATATATATATATATATATATATGTTTGCATAGGATAGTATAGTATGTGTGTAGGTTAGTAAGTGTTGTCCTGCATGTGTCTTGTCTCATAATGGTGGGTGGGGGGTTGATGTTTAGATCGTTTCGTTACATGTGTAGAGTAAGTTTAGCTTAGGTTAGTTAGGGACAGTTGTGGGTTAGTAGTAGTCAGGTTAGATTAGTGTAGGTTTACCTTTCCCTTAGTTGCCTCTTTTATTACTTCTTTGAAATAAAAATTTTGTTAACCCTTTACATGATGCGTTAGGTGCTACATTATCATGGCCTTGACATCAGTGTAGCAGAATGTTTTAGTATGACATTTGTGTCCTATGCTCGCTATCCCCAGGCTATTGAGGTTTAACATGCCAGCTACCCGTGTGCTAACTTGGTAAGTATCCACCATGTGGGAGACCCACCATTGGTAGTGTGCATTGATCATCAAGGTTTTGGGTTGGCATGTATCCTACTTCACAAAGAGTGCTTCCAGACTTGTTATTGTAGGTAAATAGATAGGTCGGACAGCAGTGTGAAGTTCAGGGAGATCTTTGTAGATGAGGATTTGTTCACACTCTTGTCTTGTTGCTGTCATTGCTGACCTACATCATGTGTGTACTGATTCAGCATGAATTTCCTTCATGGAAGTATACGCCGTAAGGGTGATTGATGCAGTGTAATTTGTTTGTGATTCCTTACATTTTACAGCATTAATTCTAATTTTAGTATTGCATGGTGCCTACATTTCTCAGCCGCCATTAGTTGTCTAGAATAGCTATAGATGGTGCATCATTCTGTCCAACACAGCATGATTGTGTGTGCTTAGTCCCTTCATCAGTTATTTTCCTCAGTATAGTAAGGCTATGATGCAATCCTGGCCGATGCACAGATGTTTCAGTATACATGAAATCAGGACAGTAGTATAGAGAATCTACATGGTTGCCACACAGCCACTTTGGAGTTATGTACTGCACATTTGAAGTGTGAAATAACACAGAGACACAATAGGTGTGCAAGTGATATTTATTTATAGGTGGTGTAGTGCAAAATGTCCATTCACAATGTTAGCTGAGTCCGTTCTGGTGCATTCTTACATGGTGATCCTACAGACGGGGTGTGGATGATGCTCCTGACATGCTGGGGTGATGTCACAGACAGTGCAGAGGAACAGGAATTGCCAAATAGTAGGAGAGAGACATTCACTGGCAATAGGGACAAGTCATACAGTGGATTGCCGAACAGTCATTGAGTGTAGTTGTAGTGAGACTGGCATGTGTCAAAACGTAGGACCTTGGTCAGAGTAGGCCATGGTGCAGGGACTAGGGCTTCCGGGTACTCTTGCGTGTGAATGTAATCTGTTCCATGTCTTCTTCTTCTGATGTGTGTGTTGCCTGGTGTGTCCTTGTGGTTGTTGGTTGTGAAGGGGCAACACACACCTCAGTGTTAGAAGACATGGAGGCAGACATCCCGGGGGCTGCTCCCTGTCGAGTATTGAAGGGCAGTACTGCAGCAAGGAGGGCCTGCTGGTTTTTCAGAATGGCAGCCACATCACGATGGTAGGCAGCCAGGTCGGCCCTGAGGGGTTCTAAGTTGCATTCGTGCACATGTTGACTGGCTTGCAGTTGGAGTTGTTGTGTCAACTGGATGACAGCTGTGCAGATTTCCTTCTGTGTTTTTAAAAGTTCCTCCAAGAGCCATGTTCGTGCTTGCATTGCAGCTGCCTGATCTGCAGTTGACAACATGCACGAACGCACCCCCTCAAGGCTGGCTGCCATAGTTTACATCCCCACCCGCACCTCCTTGGCCAGCTCCCGCTGGACCCCAACGACTGTTCTTTCAAAGCTGGTGCCAGTGTCGTCAGAGTCCTCAGCTGTGTTGGAGCTGGCAGGTCTTACAATTGGGGTGGCGGGTGGTTCTCCTGTGGTGGCTGCTTCTTCTGTGCTCCTCCTTGTGACTGAAGGTGGGGTTTGGAGGCTTTCAAGGACCATTTGAATGGTCTCTGGTGGGAGGTTGATGGTCTCGTCATCCATGTCATCAGGGAACTCATGGACAGGCAGATCGGCAGGAGATCCGTGTTCCTCTGCAATGAAACAGGGTACAATTAGTGTGTCTGTGTTGTGACAATTTTGCACTAAGATACAAGCCTTTGGATGCCTTAACTTTGTACTCTGTGTTTGTCTTGGTATCTGCTGTCCGTCATAGGGCATTGTTGTAGGCCTATGGCCCACCTGTGTGTCACATCTATGACATGGAGCTATCAGACATGTCTGCCAGGTCGCCTCTAGGTGTTGCTTTGTAATAATTTAGGAATAGGCTTTTTTTTGTCCTACTCCTCCCTCGGTGTTTAACTATTGTTATGGAGGGACATTTTGTTGGGTGTGCTCTCATTATCCTACATGTGATTCTTGGCTTTCTAAGCAGCAGGATAGCTAATGGTGTGGGGGACTAAGTCTGACCCACTTGTAAATAACTCTGTCACCCAGATATTTCATTTTGCTCAGACTAACTAGCAGTGCCTCTGGTCTCCCACATCAAAGGAATGTTTAGACATCCGAGCGCATGACATCTTTGGAACTTCTCAGGGAAGTCGTGGTCACTCAGATCCTACACAATTATGTCTTTTCCGGTATGTTCCCATACACAAAGGACAAAGACAGTATTTGTTTAATATGAAGTTTCATTGTACAACTGACTTGTAGAAATTTAGGTGTGAGCCCCAATAACCCAAACAATACACACTGTTAGAATTTAAATAGTCTGCAGGAGAGTAATACATTAGTACACAGCTATCATGGTGCCTAACAGTTTCTACTCTCCCTCTGCTTGTTCTATGTATAGCACAGCATGTTAAGTTTGGAGCTTGCCTGTCTGAATCACAGGGGAGACATCATCCCTCATATCAGAGGAATGGGCTGTGATCTGGTTGTGCATCAGCTGCAAGGCAGGCAGCATCTAGTTGTGATTTTCTGTTTGGAAACTCCCTCTTGCGTGTCTTGGGACAAGGAAGTGATTTTAAAAGTCATATGTCATGGTGATGACAAAGTTTCCCTACGCAGGAATGCCAAACCTTAACCCCTACCACATCTATCAGCAACATACCAGACTGTATCCTTGACTGGGGCACAGAGTGAATATGTTCTGGCAAACTCCAGTGCAGAAGTAGGCAAAACAGTGTGATTTGACTAATTGACCACACCTTAAGACTGGCTATTTTCTACATTAACTGATAGGAAGGGCAATGAGAATCATTTAGTGCAAAGTGCTCTGAGGCTCTTAGATGTGAGCAAATGAGTATAAGTACATTCAGGGTAAGATGCACAAAGGCCTAAAGCCTGAAGCTAATGCGCAATGTATACGTTTCACTTGCCACAATACACTTTGACTGACTGTGGGTGTTGTGACTGCCCTGCCAGCACACTTGCCTCTCAGGCCCTGCCCCATACACTTTTTATTCACATTGCATGAACTGTACATGTTACATGGCATTACCTATGCATGTCACTGTTAGGATGTGGGATGGATGTAAACATTGCTGATGTTTGAAGATGATGTTGGGTCATGTGTGCCTTACTGGATTGGCCTGTTTATCGTATGAATGTCCTATTTGTTTGTCAGACTGTGCAGGTGTGTTTCAGTGACCAGTTGCCTGTGTCCCCTCCTCAATGTTGTTGTCTGAGCAGTATGACATTAGTGATGTAGCCTTGTTAGCCAGGCATGTGAGGGACCCTGACGTATGCAGCATGTGTGTGTCATTAGTGCTGTGTGGCTCCTATTGCTGGTTACTTAGGCTTATGTATGTGTCAGGTATGGACATTCGGCATTTGAGTGTACTGGTACCTTTGTCTTATTTCTAGGAGTAGTTGCGGATGTCATCCTCACCCCCTAATTTAGGTATGTATGCTCCGGGGGGGGTTCCTGCCATTTGGTACTATAGCTGCACAGAGATGAGAGGTGTTATTGTCAACTGTTGTGGCAGTTACATTGTAGTTGTTGTTTTTGCTACTGCATTACAGATAGGGACCTAGTTGATGTAGATTAGATTTTGCACTACAAGTGCCTGGATGTGGATTTGAGGTAGTGGCCTTCCCACCTGTCACTGCTTTCCCTTGGCTCTCTTGTTGTAATTACAGGATGTCCCCATGGGACTGTTGTTGTTGCTGTATTTTGTCGTGCCCCAGCTTCGGTCAGTACTGGGCATGCCCCCCTGCCGTGCCCCTTTACCCATGCCACTTCATATATGTGCTAACTTACATGCATTGTGTAGTAGGTATCCCCCCCCTGCTTACAGTCCCCATTATTGCATTTGAATTCCCCATGCGACTTACCCTGAATGTGCGTTGTGTCGTGGTAGTCTGCGCTGTCCAGTCCTTGAATCCCTGTGACGATCTCCTCCGGGATGACGGCTGCGACCATCTCCTCCATGTGGTCCAGGGCCTCCTGTTGTGCTGGACTCCCCCCTCCAGTCTGCATTGCTGCCTTCCTGTTCCTGGCCATTTTCTCTTTTGTCCTACGTTTGCAGTCATGCCAGCGTTTCTTACACTCAGTGACTGTGCGGCGTTCTTCAGCCACACTGTTGATCTTGTCCACTATTTGTTTCCAGATGGCCTCTCTCCTACTGAGTGGCAATTTTGAGGAGATGAAAAGTTGGTGCTGGTGTTCCGTCACCTCTTTCACCAGGATTTCCTGCTCCTCTTCACTGAAGCGATACTTTCTTTTTTTTTTTTAAATGTCCTGGTTCCTGTATGGATCCTCCTGGCTGGTTCCTTGTCTGCTCTCCTCCTCCTGGGGTCTGTTGGGGCATCTGGGATCCATTTTGGCTCTCCTCTACTGAAAGGGCAGTTTTAGCGCAAAAATGTAACGCAATAGCGTGAAAAAAAACAGCGTTTTCACAATTGCGCTGTCGTAAATCGACCCACAGTGATGTGCGTCGCATTTACGTTGGTTTCCTTTACGACAGACCGACGCTGTGTGCGTCACGAAATAATGACTCCCACCTGTTGGTTGCGCCGCCGTACGTCAAAGTATAAATTTGACGCCCGCATGGCGCTTCAAAATGCCGTTAGACGGCGCAAATTCTTTTGACGCAACACTGCGTTATCGCAGTTTTGCGTCAAAAAGTATAAATATGGGCCTTATTGTGGTAGTTAAACTGCACAATCTATTGTCTTACTAACGGGGTTAAATTTCAGACCCATTATGAGAATGTTTAGTTTAAATTAGCTCCACAAGATGCTTTAGGTCTTTACCCAAAGAGAACTATAAAGAAATTGCACCCAGAATTAAAAGAGGCTGTGAATTCAGAAGTGTGGGATGTCACAGGGACTAATCAAAGATGTAGAACCAGTCTGAATGACAATTAAGCCCAGTGAAAATTTTCCTGAGAACACCACCATATCACATGACCCCAGAAATAATAGCAGGGATAACACCAATTATTGAAGACATTTTACAAAAAGGAACTTTGAGAGAAATAATCAGGAATCCATGCAACTCACCAATTATGAAATTACAAAAACACAATGGTAAGTTTAAAATAGTCCAGGATTTGAGAAAAGGTGAATGACACTGTAATCCCATTTTGTCCCATGGTACCAAACCTAGACACCATTCTTTAACAAATACCATGAAAAGCGGAATGTTTCACCATCATGGCCCTTTGTCAGGCCTTCTTCTCGATTCCATTGCATGAGGATAGATGATTCCTATTCTCATTAGTCTTTCGAGATAAGATTTTAGCATGGTGTTGAGTCCTACAAGGATACATTGAGAGTCCTTCAAGCTTTAATCAGATCCTAAAGAAAAATCTGGAGACATTGAACATGCCTTATAATTCAGTCCTTGTGCAGTGCATTGATGACCTGCTTGTGGCATCACGCACAAGAGAAGCTCTTTTAATTCACGTAGCTGAGAATGGACATAAAGGCGGTCATTACAACATTGGTGGTAAAAGCCGCTTACCGGCGTGCAGAAGACCGCCAACACACCACCGCGGCTGCGGAAATCCGCCACAGCGATTATAACCCACAGCACGGAATCCGCCAAAATTCAGACTCCCACACAAGTCCGCCACACCAAAGATCAGTGATAAACTGGCGAAAACAAATCCTCCACCATCACGCCAACAGAAATACCCCCATACTATCACGACACATGAATCCACGCGGCGGTCTTTTGACCGCGGTATTCCATTGGCGGTACACACCATCACGCTTAAAATACACACACATATACAAAACAAAGCCACATTGGACAATTCGAAATACACACACCTGATACACATACACACACCACTCCCACACACTCATTACAATATAAAACACACACCCACATCACCCACAAACCCCTACGGCCACAATTACCGAGAGAAGGCCAGAGAGAGACACTACAAACTACTACCAAGCATCCACAGGCACACAATACCATCACCCACAGAACTTCCACGCACCTCACACAACACACTACTACACATCAGCACACTTATCCCCACACACACTACCCCACACATCACCCACACCACCCCATGGCACGGCAAAGACACCCCAGGTTCTCTGAGGAGGAGCTCAGGGTCATGGTGGAGGAAATTGTCCGGGTAGAGCCACAGCTATTCGGATCACAGGTGCAGCACACCTCCATAGCTAGGAAGATGGAGCTATGGCGAAGAATAGTGGACAGGGTCAACGCAGTGGGACAGCACCCAAGAAATCGGGATGACATCAGGAAGAGGTGGAACGACCCACGGGGGAAGGTGCGTTCCGTGGTCTCAAGACACCACCTTGCAGTTCAGCGGACTGGTGGCGGACCCCCACCTCCTCCCCCAAAACTAACAACATGGGAGGAGAAGGTCTTGGTGATTCTGCATCCTAAGGGCCTCGCAGGAGTAGATGGAGGAATGGACTCTGGTCAGTCAAAGCTTTACGATTACATCCCCCACCCTACCTGCATGCCATCACATACCCCCACACTCACCCTCACCCAATCACTCCAACTCCTCCCAAATGTCCCAAAATCACAAACCACCCATCCTAACACCGAGCCCTGCATGCAACAACAAAGCAAGGACACCCATCACCAAAGCATGGCCACTGCACATACCCGTACACCCCCCTAAACCATCATCACACAAGGTCCCACACAGGAATGCAAGCACTGGGGTAGATGGTCACCCACCCATTGCACACCAGGCCACACACAGATGTAATAAACATCCTTTTATACCCCTGCAGGACCCCTACCCAACGTCACCGGACAGGAGGGTCAACACATGTCCACACCACCAACAGAAGAGGCCCACAGTGATGACAGCACCTCTGTCCAACTGGATCTAGATGACCAGCCGGGCCCATCGGGGACCTCTGGACAGTGGGTTCCCCTCACACAGTCACAGGCCACTACAGAGCTTCCTCCCTCTGGAAACACCAGCACATCACCCACCCAGGGGGCCCATACCTCTGTCCCCAGGACACATCAAGCAGCAGTGTGTCTACCACTACAGGGAACCCAGGCTAACCCACCACCCCAACAACAACAGGGACCTGGGGGCAGTGGTAGTGGGCACACGGTCCAGGGGATGGAGGCCCAGGAACACAGGGGAACTGGGAGGGCTGCTGTGCGACAGGGGGAGGACAGGCCAAGGGAACCCACTTTCCACAAGGCCCTCTCCTCCATCATGGGAGCCTACCACCACTCCCAGGAGACGATGGCAATGGTACTGGGCAACTTTCAGGAGACCCAGCGCCTGCAGGAGGAACAGTATTTGGGCTTCAGGGAGGAACTCAGAACCATCAATTCCACCCTGGGCACCATCGTAGGGGTGCTGAAGGAAGTACTCAACACCAGGAGGGACACTTTGGCACAACAAGGGGCCCCTGACTCTAGCATGGACGATGAACTGCCCACCATCTCCGCCGGCGCTAGTGGACAGGACGCCCCGCCACAGGACCACCACACCAGCTCCCCACCCCCTGCAGAGGGAGAACCACCCCGCAAACGGTCCCTGAGATTCAGGACAAAGACAGAGAACGATGCCAAGACCCCCGCCAAGAAATGAGACCACCCTGAATGTCATCTTTCTGTCCCACTTTGTCACCCTGTCCATCCTCAAACTGCCCCAGCTCCACTTCCTATGCCCATTTGGGCAATGCACCTGCGAGACTAATAGACTGGACTCGGCCATGGACATTCCTCCACCATCACCCCTCACCATTTCACAACCCCCTCCAATATTGAGCACTTAAATAAACACCCTTGAAGCACAAAACAATCTGGAGTCAGTCTGTGATTTCGAAAAGGTGTATTAGCAATTACAGTGACAAAATGCTCTTTCAATTGTAAGGTAAACATACCTATGTCACACAGCTCTAGTCCATGAGGAAACAAAGCAGATGTCACACAGTGGGACCCACATCTGTGAAATTGTAAGGGAAAGTGACAACTCAGTGACCATGCACTGGGTGAAAACGACAGACAGTAGAGAGGTAGTAGTGTTAAAGTACATGTAGTAGGCAGGTCTGTACTCTTACCTGTGTCTCACTGGAAATATTGCAGGATCACCGAGTTCCTGTTGTCCATGTCCTCTTCTTCTGCTTCCTCGTCTTCACTGTCCGCAGGCTCCACAGCTGCAACAACACCGTCATCTGGACCATCCTCCTGCAGAAAAGGCACCTGTCGTCGCAAAGCTAAGTTGTGAAGCATACAGCAGGCCACGATGATCTGGCACACCTTCTTTGGTGAGTAGAATAGGGATCCACCTGTCATATGGAGGCACCTGAACCTGGCCTCCAGGAGGCCAAAGGTCCGTTCTATAATCCGCTGAGTTCGCCCATGGGCCTCATTGTAGCGTTCCCCTGTCCTTGTCCTGGGATTCCTCACTGGGGTCAGTAGCCATGACAGGTTGGGGTAACCAGAGTCACCTGCAAATGGCGAGGGACAACTGTTAGACACACACTAACCTGTAGGGAAATCCCCAGACCCAGACAACCATTCCCACTGTCTTGCTACCAGGTGCTCACCTAGTAGCCAAACAAGGTGCCTCTGGAGTTGCCCCATCACATAAGGGATACTGCTATTCCGCAGGATGTAAGCGTCATGCACTGAGCCAGGGAATTTGGCATTCACATGGGAGATGTACTGGTCTGCCAAACACACCATCTGCACATTCATGGAATGATAACTCTTCCTGTTTCTGTACACCTGTTCACTCCTGCGGGGGGTACCAAAGCCACATGTGTCCCATCAATGGCACCTATGATGTTGGGGATAAGTCCCAGGGCATAGAAGTCACCTTTCACTGTAGGCAAATCCTCCACCTGAGGGAAAACGATGTAGCTCCGCATGTGTTTCAGCAGGGCAGACAACACTCTGGACAACACGTTGGAAAACATAGGCTGGGACATCCCTGATGCCATGGCCACTGTTGTTTGAAATGCCCCACTTGCAATGAAATGGAGCACTGACAGCACCTGCACTTGAGGGGCTGATTCCTGTGGGATGGCAGATAGCTGACATCAGGTCTGGCTCCAGCTGGGTACACAGTTCATGGATTGTGGCACGGTCAAGCCTGTAGGTGATGATCACATGTCTTTCCTCCTTTGTCGACAGGTCCACCAGTGGTCTGTACACCGAAGGATGCCGCACTCTCCTCACATGTCCCAGCGGACGGTGCCTATAAAGGACAACAGCGAGCACAGACTCAACCAACTCAGAGGTACGTACCCACAGCTTACACAGAACACGAATCATAATCTGAAAAGTGGCCTGTATGTGTGTTGAGGCTAGGCCTAGGTATGTGTGACACAGTTAAAAATTAAGCCATGTGGGCCCCTGAAATGGCGGCTGCCTGACCTCTAAAGTGGGACAATGGTATGTGAGGTAACTGCGCTGGTGTTGTACACCGTCGCGGTCGGCAGTCGAAGACTGCGGCGCAATGCTGCAATGGTTAACATTGGACCCTATGGGTACTAGGAGCCGATGACGATGTATGCCGGCGGTGACGGTACGCACTGCAGCGGATGTGACTGCAATTTTCTATCTGTTCAATCACTCGATACCTGATCTTCTACAGGAGAGGACCTACACTGCAAGTGGAAGAGACAATGGCTCGAGTGTCTGGGGAAAGGGCCCCTGCCTTCACATCGGAGGAGTTGGAGAAATTCGTAGATGGGTCCTCCCCCAGTACACGCTACTCTAAGGTCCTCCAGACAAACAGGTAAGTACACTGGGAGCATGCTGTATAGGCTATGCATGTGTGGAGTGGGGTGGATGAAAGATGGGGGGGCGATTGAGGCATGCATTAGAAGACGATTGAATGCATGTGCCACATGGCAAGGGTAGGGATGGGGGCCAATGACTGTGACGGTGCAGTTAGTAATAAAATTTCTCTTCCCCCTGTACAATTCCCCCTGTACAATTCCTGTAGGTCAGCGCCCACCAGAAAAAAGATATTTGGCGTACCATCGCCAAGGACATCCGGACTCTGGGGGTCTACCACAGACGGAGCACCCACTGCCGGAAAAGATGGGAGGACATTCGCCGCTGGAGCAAGAAGACGGCGGAGGCTCAGCTGGGGATGGCCTTCCAACGTGGGAGGGGTGCCCGTCGCACCATGACCCCCCTGATGTTCAGGATCCTGGCAGTGGCGTACCCAGAGTTGGATGGGTGCTTGAGAGCATCACAGCAGCCACAAGGGGGTGAGTACACTCTCATCCTGCTGATTTTGAGCGCAGTGGAGGTGTTTGGGTGGGGGAGGTGTGCTGTGGGTTTCCCTAGGCCAGGGCGAGTTTAGTAGGCAAGGTCCCTCTGTAAGGCAGCCCATGTGGCACCCCACCCCACCTCTGTAGAGTGCCAAGTACACCTAGTCATGCCCCTGTGTCATCCATGTGTGCAGATGTCATCCATAGTCTTGTAGGCCATGTCCCAGGGATTGAACAGTGGAGCCCAAGAACGCGGCATAGTGCAGGGGGCTTCTGTGTCTGTCGTGTCCGCCAACGGTAGTGGTAATGCATGCACTCAACATGTCTTTCTTCTGTCGTCCCCCCCTTTTTGTGGTCTCCCTGTTCTTGTGTGCATTAGCATCATCAGGCGGAGGAGCAGTGGCACCGGAGCAGGAGAGAGCTGCATCCCACATGGCCCTGGAGGGCGACACTACAGAGTTGGATTTCACAAGTGGGACGTAGGGCGAGGGGAGCTCCACGGCGGGGACAGGAGCTGACACCAGATGGGAGCTCCCTTGTGGTGGCAGCAATATCTGTGTCCCCCGCATCTACAGGTACAGCCGCCACCCCCCCTACCAGCACCGCCCTCCCAGCAGCCCCTCAGCCTTTGCCCCGTGCCCGCTCACCCAGGAGGGTGGGCATCACCTTCGCCCCAGGCACCTCAGGCCCTGCCCCAGTCACCCCTACTGCCCTCAGTGAAGAGGCCATTGACCTCCTCAGGTCCCTCACTGTTGGGCAGTCTACCATTTTGAATGCCATCCAGGGTGTAGAAAAGCAGTTGCAACAAACAAATGCATTCCTGGAGGGCATTCATTCTGGTCAGGCGGCCCTTCAGCAAGCTTTTCAGACTCTGGACTCAGCACTGATGGCAGCCCTTGTCCCCGTCTCTAGCCTCCCCCCTCCAACTTCCTCCACCCAGACCCAATCCCCTGTACCCCAGCCTATCCCAAGCACACCTTCAGACCAGCATGCACACATGTCAACACACAAGGGAAGCTCTGGCAAACATAAGCACCAAACATCCCACAGGCACTCATGCAAGCATCACACACATGCAGACACACCAACATCCACTGCCTTCACTGTGTCCCCCTCCTCCTCGTCTCCCTGTCTCGTCTGCACTCATACCTGCATGCACTACATCTACAACCACTACTGCCATCACCAGCATACACACCACCACACCCCGCGAAGGTGCTGTCACCACCCCCACTACCATTCACACGTCCCCTGTGTCCTCTCCCAGTGTGTCTGTGACGCCACCTCCCAAGATACACAAACGCAGGCACACACCCACCCAACAGCCATCCACCTCACGACAGCCTACAGCGCATGCACCTTCACTCAAAGTCACCAAACGTACACCTCCTACAACTACAACCTCTTCCTCCACTCCATAACCACCTCCAGCTACCCGTCCCAGTGTCTCCAAAAAGCTTTTCCTGTCCAACCTTGACCTCTTTCCCACACCTCCCCCACCCCATCCATCTCCTAGGGCCCGACTCTCCAGGTCCCAACCTAGCACCTCAGCCACAACATCTCCGGGACCAGTGGTGCCTGTAGTCACCGGAATCTGGAGTGCACCGTCCACCAGGGCAGCCAGTGTGGCATGGAGCCACAGCACGGACAGTCCCCCACTTTCAAGCATCAAAAGTTGGCCAGTGCCCGGCGGGAGAGGGGGAAGACTCCAGCCACCAAAGCAGCTCCCTGGGGTACAGGTGGGAATGTGGAGTCAGCTGCGACACCTTCCAAGGTGGGGAAGGGCCACAAGAAACTCGGCAAGTCTGGGAAGAGCAGCACGGCGGAGAAGACCGCCATCATCCCCGCTGCCCAGGAGGCCACAGCCATCACCTGCCCTGCTGCCCAAGAGGCCATCTCCATCATCCCCGCTGCCCCGGAGGCCACCGCCAGCACCTGCCCTGCTGCCCAAGAGGCCACCGCCATCATCCCAGCTGCCCAGGAGGCCACCGCCATCATCCCCGCTGCTCAGGAGGCCAACGCCAGCACCTGCCCTGCTGCCCAAGAGGCCACCGCCATCATCCCCGCTGCCCAGGGGGCCACCGCCAGCAAAAGCCCCGCTGGGCCAGAGAGGACCGCCAGCACAAGCCCCGCTGGGCTAGAGAGGACCGCCAGCACAAGCCCCGCTGGGCCAGAGAGGACCGCCAGAACAAGCCCCGCTGTGCCAGAGAGGACCGCCAGCACAAGCCCCGCTGGGCCAGAGAGGGCCGCCAGCACAAGCCCCGCTGGGCTAGAGAGGACCGCCAGCAGCTGAGTCACTGCAAAGGAGCCCGCCACTACAAGCACCGCTGCCAAGGACACCGCCGCCTCAAGCACCTCTGAACAGGGCACCGGCGCCTCAAGCACCGCTGAACAGGACACTGCCGCCTCAAGCACCGCTGAACAGGACACCGCTGCTACAAGCACCGCTGAACAGGGCACCGCCGCCTCAAGCACCGCTGAACAGGGCACTGCCGCCTCAAGCACCGCTGAACAGGGCACTGCCGCCACAAGCACCGCTGAACAGGGCACCGCCGCCTCAAGCACCGCTGAACAGGGCACCGCCGCCTCAAGCACCGCTGAACAGGACACCGCAGCCTCAAGCACCGCTGAACAGTGCATCGCCGCATCAAGCACCGCTGAACAGGCCACTGCCGCTACAAGCACTGCAGGCCCATGAGTGCCAAAAGATCTGACGCTACTGAGGCCACCATCAGCAGGATGAAGCACTCTGGGCACAAGGCCCCCTCCAGAACCAGTGGAGATTGACATCCACCACCTCTGTCCTTGGCAGGATGAAGCACTCTGGGCACAAGGCCCCCTCCAGAACCAGTGGAGACAAACATCCGCTACCTCTGTCCTTGGCAGGATGAAGCACTCTGGGCACAATGCCCCCTCCAGAACCAGTGGAGACATACATCCACTACCTCTGTCCTTAGCAGGATGAAGCACTCTGGGCACAAGGCCCCATCCAGAACCAATGGAGACTGTTATCCACTTGAGAGACTGTGGCTTTGCACTCCCCAGGATGGAACAGTGGGCAAACCACCCACTGGAGAGACTTGAGAGACTGTGGCTTTGCACTCCCCAGGATGGAACAGTGGGCAACCCACCCACTGGAGAGACTTGGGAGACTGTGGCTTTGCACTCCCCAGGATGGAACAGTGGGCAACCCACGCACTGGAGAGACTTGAGAGACTGTGGCTTTGCACTCCCCAGGATGGAACAGTGGGCATGTGGCCCTCTCGTGGATTTGGCGTTGTGCACCCAACCGGCTGAGGTGCTCCCCCTTTCCCTCCCCCTGAGGTGCCTGTTTTCTTGCTCTCTGATGCCCCTGCGGTGCTCTCTCTGTCATGGTTGGGGATCTTGTGTGGGCCTCGCCCATACCGTGTGGGCCCAGTGTTCCACCGACTTCATTGGATTACTACCTGGACTACTAAGCTTGGTGTATATGTTGTTTATAGTGTATATATATTTTTGCGTACTTGATTTTAATATATTACAATGGTTACACTCATTTTCTTTTGTCTTTGCATTCTTCCGGGGGGGTTGGGGTGTGTAACTGTAATGTATCATGCTGTATTGGTGTGTGTGTTGTAGTGGGTGAGGGTGGGAGTGGGGGTGTTGCATGTTGCGTGTGTGTGTCCCTGTTTTTTCCCTCCCTCCTCCCCTGTGTCGTAGGTGCAGTACTCACCGTTGTCTTTGCCGCCGGCGTTCGTGCTCCTGGTAGAGGAGCAAGAAGATAAGGGCTGGCAGGATCTGCAGCTCTGGTTCCATGGTGTCCGAGTTTCTCGTGGGGTGTGTAGAGGTGAGCGTTTACCCTTCGAAGTCCTGTTTCCGCCGTGTTTTTGTCTGCGGTGAATCCGCCCCGGAAAAGGTGGCGGATTGGCCTGTTGTGATACTGAGGGTGGTACATTGTCCTCTGCCTGTCTGTTTGCGGTGACCCCCAAGCTGTTTGTTTGTACCGCCGTGGCGGTTGGAGTGTTAAAGTGGCGGTCTTTGTTGGCGGTTTCCACCACGGTCGTAATTCCATTTTTTTTACTGCCGGCCTGTTGGCGGTCTTATCACCACTTTAACACCGTCCACCAGGGTTGTAATGACCACCAAAGTGTCCCTGAGCAAATTGCAGTACTGTAAAAAAGAAGTCTAAAATTTGGGACATATTGAACAAGAAATTAGAAAAGTGTCACGAGAAAGGGTGGAGGAAATTCTACAGCTGGGTCCTCCAAAAATGCAAAGAGGCGTCTCAATATTTTGGGGAAGGGTTGGCTGCTGTAGACAATGGATACCCAACTTTTTCTTGATGGCTAGGCCTTTACTGAGGCTGACACATAGAGATGTGCCTGACTCGATTCCATGTGACAACAAATGCAGGAGGGCTTTCCTAGAGCTGAGAGAAAGTCTCTGCTGAGAGAAATCCCCAGCACTAGGAATGCCTGATTACACTAAGAGCTTTATTCTGTTTTGCAGTGAGAGGGAGGGCTGTGCTCTTTCAGTGCTTACATAATTGCATGGAGTTTGGGAAGGCATGTTACTTGCTTTTCAATTACTCTTGATCCCTTTGCTATAGGGCCGCCAGGCTGTCTAAAGCAGTGGCCACGGTGAGTAATAGTCTCGAGAGGTGCGAAAGCATAGTGATGGGACATCCTTTAACTGTTATGGTCTCTCTCTCGGTTGAGGTTTTCCTTACCAGTACCAAAACCCAGTACATGACTAATCATAGATTCACTAACTATTTTGCAGCAAATCATCACTTCTGAAAATGTAACATTGATGTCCTGCCAAGTTTTAAGCCCCAGTACTGTGCTTCTTCTGTCTGAAAGTGATGTATCTGATAAGTTTGAACATGACTATCTTGATGTCAAGGATTTATACACCAATCCAATAGCTGACATAAAATTTGTGCCTTTAATTAGTCCTGATTATGTTATTTTTGTTGATGGTGCATGTCTAAGAATATCATGATGGTTCCCTGAGAGCAGTTTATGCTGCCTGCACAGTAGAAGCGACTGTGGAAGCCTCCAGGCTTCAAGGCGTTACCTCAGCACAAGCTGCAGAATTAATTGTGCTTACCAGAACTTGCAGCTTGACTGTCCAAATGAGAGTGGTTATTTTTACAGATATTTAGTATGGCTTTGGTGTGGTCCATGACTTTGGACAGTTATGGTCACAAATAGGTTTCATCACATCTTCCGGTTCACCAATTAGGAATGGTGAGTTTGTGAGAAAACTGCTGGACGCATTACAGTTTCCAACTGAAATTGTTGTCGCAAAATGTGCAGCTCACAGGAGTGACAATGGTTATGTCACAGTCGACAAAAGATATGCAAAGTGTCAGGCTACTGTGGAGCTGTGGCCTACACATTTAATGGAACATTCAAAGATCAATCTCAAGAGGACACTATATTTTCAATGTTGAAGTCGATAGCTGACAAGTGAGAAAAGTTTGCAGGAAAGTGTCACAGAAGCAGAACTGCAGGGTTGGATCAAAGCAGGATGTGGAAAGGATGCACATGACATTTAGAGTTCTGCAGATGGGAGACCAGTTTGACACACAGTTTATCTCCATTACATGACACTTCTATGGCCCCACACATTTAGGTAGGAATGCATTGGTCAGGTCCTTTGTAAAAATGTATTTAACCCCAGATTCAGGACACATGCAAAAGAATTGTGTTACTGCTGTGTAACTGTTAGGGTTTGTACACAGCAAAGAGCATGTCCCCTCTCACTGCACTAGTGGGTTCTGTAATAGCTCCCTTTTAAACTTACTATTGAAAGCCTTTCTTGTTATCTCACCTTCCCCCCCCCAGGCTTCTGTGTATGTTGTTTAATGTGCTGTTTTGTTTACACATTGGGCCTTGCTTTTACCAAGGCTTCTTTAAAATACTCCTCTCTAGGCCATGTGTTAATCCAACTCATTTGTATAATAACTGAAACTCTGCACACCTTTCAAGAACATGTGCAGCATGTGAGGACCACACCCAGCTCTTCAAACCACACCCAGCTCTGCACACCTTCCAAGAACATGTGCAGCATGTGAGGACCACACCCAGCCCTTCAAACCACACCCAGCCCTGTCTATAAAAGGCATCCCCCGAGCCTCACCCAGTGCTTGTGCTCGTCTACCTCCTGCTTACCTGAGAACAGATCCCTCGGCGCTGGCACTCCTGCTCTTTACAGACTTTCATTGACTTCAATGGGCGCAGCTTCTGGCTCTTCCTTCTTCCGGTTTCCGGTTCCTCCTTGCTTCAGCCTCTCTCCTATGAGTAACCTGCAAAAGAGAAAGAAGACAAGGTTAGACTGATCAGTATCTCTTGCCAGCAACAAGTAAGTGCAAAACCTTTTATTACCTGAAAGAACTTTGACAACAATTTCTGGATTCGTGTATAGACAATTTGAAACGAAATACCTTCCACGAACATTGTGATTCAAACTCTTTGTTACAAGAATATTTTGCAGAACTTTGTGAAGCAAACATTGTTTTTTCTCATGGAACTTTTAAGAATCGAACAGTGGAAACCATTAACAGCAAGGCAAACAGTAAATCAAGGACTTGCACAAATTACATGCTGTATTTTGATGTAAAAGTACAGTATTTGTTTTATAAAAGATTCTGGAAATATGGGAAAAGTGAGTCTGCTATTGGGAATTTAGGCTTTAGTTATATTATGATGAATGTTTGATATTGGTAATTCTGATAACGGTATTTGTTTAATGTTTTAGAAGCTTTACAGTAATAGAAAACACATCCCAGAGCAGTAACACAATCCAAACCAGGAAACTAGAGACCAGGATCCAAGAGGTACTTTTAGAAGAGAATTTCTAATAAATAAAGGGATAGTCAGGAACCCATTTAGGAATAGGTTGCACTTATCTGTTCTTTGTTTATGTTTCATTAGGCACCAGTTTCTACAGAAGTCAGAAAGGGCCGCAGATTTGTGCAGCACTTCAACAGTGGAAACGCAAGAACGGTGTTGTCTCTCTTTTTTATTTTATCCACTTCCCCCCTTCCCTTGAGCTTCTGTTCTTAGTGCACTGTTTTAAAAACTAGTGTGCTGGAACAAGCAGTTTCAGGGTGGGGTCGGATTGTCTTCAACCTCCATCAGAACTGAACAAGAACTCAGGTGAGCTGGGCTTTGACAGTAACATGCCAACAGATGAATGTTCACAAACAAACACCAGTTACACTAAGGTGGTCATTCCGACCTAGGCGGGCGGCGATTGCCGCCCGCCCGTCGGAAGCCGCCTGAATACCGCCCCGCGGTCAATAGACCGCGAGGGGTATTCTGACTTTCCCGCTGGGCCGGCGGGCGATCTGATTCAGATCGCCCGCCGGCCCAGCGGGAAAGCGCCTTCCACAAGGAAGCCGGCTCGGAATCGAGCCGGCGGAGTGGAAGGCGTGCGACGGGTGCAGCAGCACCCGTCGCGCTTTTCAGTGTCTGCATCGCAGACACTGAAAAGCCTAGTTGGGCCCTGTTAGGGGGCCCCTGCCGTGCCCATGCCATGGGCATGGGCACGGCAGGGCCCCCAGGGGCCCCGCGACCCCCCCTACCGCCATCCTGTTCATGGCGGCTTTCCCGCCATGAACAGGATGGCGGTAGGGGGGGTCAGAATCCCCTCGGCGGCGCAGCGAGCTGCGCCGCCTTGGAGGATTCAAAGGGGCAGTGGAAAACCGTCGGGAGACCGCCGGTTTTCCCGTTCTGACCGCGGCCAAAGTGCCGCGGTCAGAATGACCAAGGGAGCACCGCCGGCCTGTCGGCGGTGCTCCCGCCCCCGTTGGCCCTGGCGGTAGAGAACCGCCAGGGTCAGAATGAGGGCCTAAGTCATTTAGGAATATCAGAAAGTCTCTTCAACCCGATGCAGATGGACTTCATCGAAATGCCTGTTTGTAATGGGCTGAAAAATGTCCTCGTTATAGTGTGCATTGCCTCTTGATGTGTGAAAGCCTACCCAACAAGGAGAAATGACAGTCTCACTGTAGCTAAACTGCTGTTAAGGGGACTGGTACCAAGGTACGCAGTACCGGTTTCTCTAGAGTGAGATCAGGGAACTCACTTTAACAGTGAGATCATTAAAATATTGTGGGCAGCATTACAAGTGGAGCAGAAGTTGCATTGTAGCTGTCAACCAGAAGCATCTGGTATGGTATAGTGGAACAGTTCAATGGTAAAAGTCTATGCATCCACTCCACTGAAGTGGCCTGATACTTTACATTTAGGATTGATGATCCTTCAGGTACATCTGGCAGGAAGACATGTTTATCCCTGTAGGAGGCTGGCCTGGCTTATAGTGGGTACCTTGTGGTACTTACACCCTGTGCCAGGTCCAGTTATCCCTTATTAGTAGAATAGAGGTGTTTCTAGCAGCTTAGGCTGATAGAAGGTAGCTATGGCAAAGCAGCTTAGGCTGAACTAGGAGACATGCAAAGCTCCTCCTATACCACTTATATCATATAGCACAATATCATAAGAAAACACAATACTCAGAGTTACTAAAAATAAAGGTACTTTATTTTAGTGACAATATGCCAAAAGTATCTCAGAGGATACCCTCACTTAGGAGGTAAATAATATACACAAATTATATGTACACAAACCCAAAACAGGTAAGTAACAGTAAAAAAAGTAGTGCAAACAATGTAGAATCACAATAGGATGCAATAGGTAAGCATAGGTCTAGGGGCAACACAAACCATATACTCCAAAAGTGGACTGCGAATCACGAATGGAGCCCAGACCTATGGGAGGTTGTAGAGGGTCGCTGGGACTGTAAGAAAACAGTAAGGGTGTCCAAGATACCCCACCCCAAGACCCTGAAAAGTAGGAGTAATAGTTGTGATAGGGGATTCTGCAAGAACCACAAGCACCAGCAAAACACTGAAGATGGATTCCTGGACCTGAGGACCTGCAAAAGAAGGGGACCAAGTCCAAGAGTCATGAAAGTGTCGACGGGGGGCAGGAGCCCACAAAACCCTGGATTAAGGTACAAAAGGGCTGCCTTTGGGTGGAAGAAGCCAAAGATTCTGCACCAACAAAAAGAGCTAGGAACTTCTCCTTTGGATGGAAGATGTCCCACGGCGTCCTGGAGGTTGCAAAAGTGTCTCCAGGCAGAAATACCACAAACAAGCTTTGCTAGCTGCAAGGGTCGCGATTGAGGATTTTGGGTGCTGCTGGGGGCCAGGAAAGGACCAGGATGTTGCCCCTTGGAGGAGGAGACAGAGGGGGCGCTCAGCAACTCAGAGAGCCCATGCAGAAGCAGGCAGCACCTGCAGAAGTACCGGAACAGGCACTTGGAAAATCTGAGGACAGCGGTCGACTCAGAGTCGCAAAGGAGGGTCCCACGACGTCGGAGTCCAACTCAGCAAGTTGGGCAATGCAGGACGGAGTGCTGGGGACCCAGGCTAGGCTGTGCACAAAGGAAGTCCTGGAAAAGTGCACAGAAGCCGGAGCAGCTGAAAATCACTCCGTACACAGGTTTGCTGTCTGGCTTGGGGAGGCAAGGACTTACCTCCTCCAAATTTGGACAGAAGGGCCACTGGACTGTGGGAGACACTTGGATCCAGCTCCTGTGTTCCATGGACCACGCTCGTTAGGATGAGAGGGGACCCAGAGGACCGGTGATGCAGTAATTTGGTGCCTGCGTTGTCAGCGGGAAGATTCTGTCGACCCACGGGAGATTTCTTCTTGGCTTCCAGTGCAGGGTGAAGGCAGACAGCCCTCAGAGCATGCACCACCAGGAAACAGTCGAGAAAGCCGGCAGGATGAGGCGCTACAATGTTGCGGTAGTCTTCCTGCTACTTTGTTGCAGTTTTGCAGGCATTCTGGAGCAGTCAGCAGTCGATCCTTGGCAGAAGTCAAAGAGGGAAGTCCAGAGGAACTCTGGTGAGCTCCGACATTCGTTATCTGACGAATACCCCAGAGGAGAGACCCTAAATAGCCAGAAAAGGAGGTTTGGCTACCAAGAAAGGAGGATTGGCTACCAAGAGAGGTAAGAGCCTATCAGAGGGGGTCTCTGATGTCACCTGCTGTCACTGGCCACTCAGAGCAGTCCAGTGTGCCCCCAACACCTCTGAATCCAAGATGGCAGAGGTCTAGGACACACTGGAGGAGCTCTGGGCACCTCCCCTGGGAGGTACTGGTCAGGGGAGTAGTCACTTCCCTTTCCTTTGTCCAGTTTCATGCCAGAGCAGGGCTGGGGGATCCCTGAACCGCTGTAGACTGGCTTATGCAGAGATGGGCATCATGTGTGCCCATCAAAGCATTTCTAGAGGCTGGGAGAGGCTACTCCTCCCCAGCTCTTCACACCTATTTCCAAAGGGAGCGGGTGTAACACCCTCTCTCAGAGGAAATCCTTTGTTCTGCCTTCCTGGGCTGGGGCTGCCCAGACACCTGGAGGGCAGAATCCTCTCTGAGGGGTTGGCAGCAGCAGCAGCTACAGTGGAAACCCCGGAAAGGCAGTTTGGCAGCACCCGGGTTCTGTGCTAGAGAGCTGGGGGATCATGGAATTGTTCCCCCAATACCAGAATGGTACTGGGGTGACAATTCCATGACTTTAGACATGTTACATGGCCATGTTCGGAGTTACCATTGTGACGCTATACATAGGTAGTGACCTATGTATAGTGCACACGTGTAATGGTGTCCTGAATTTGCCCTGAACGATGTGGGGGCACCTTGGCTACTGCCAGAGTGCCCACACACTAAGTAAATTGGCACCCAACCTTCACCAAGTGAGGGTTAGACATATAGGTGACTAATAAGTTACTTATGTGCAGTGAAAAATGGCTGTGAAATAACGTGGATGTTATTTCACGGAGGCTGCAGTGGCAGGCCTGTGTAAGAATTGTCTGAGCTCCCTATGGGTGGCAAAAGAAATGCTGCAGCCCATAGTGATCTCCTGGAACCCCAATACCCTGGGTACCTAAGTACCATATACAAGGGGATTATATGGGTGTACCAGTGTGCCAATGAGAATTGGTAAATTTAGTCACTAGCCTGCAGTGACAAATTTAGAAATCAGAGAGAGCATAAACACTGAGGTTCTGGTTAGCAGAACCTCAGTGATACAGTTAGGCACCACACAGGGAACACATACAGGGCACATACTATGAGCACTGGGGTCCTGCCTGACAGGATCCCAGTGAAACAAGGGCTAAAACAAACATACATACAGTGAAAATGGGGGTAACATGCCAGGCAAGATGGTACTTTCCTACAATCCCCTCATGAGATCCTTATGGGGAGAGCCATAGACTGCTGGTTGTACCTGCAAATACACTTGAGAACATAACAAAAGACATGGTGCTCAATTACTGCAAAGGATTGTCTGATGTGGTGTATTCTGTCTCGCAACAGGTTGAAGGGGTCACTGGAAATCCGCATCAAGAGGAGTGCCAGGTTTTAAAACCAGGGGACTGCCTGGAGTCAAGTTGGAAGGCCACTGCCAGGTGATTTTAATCACAAACACTGCTGTTACATGTACTGGAGACCCAACTGTGTGCATACTTCACATACCCAAAGAACAAGAGATCTGTATGAGGAAACAGAATTCTATGAGCTAGAACCGAGAACACTGGTGACTGTACCACCACAAATTGTACAAATCACACCAGCACAAGTAGCAAAAAAGCAAGTGGCACAACAGCAAGAAGACAAAAGGGGTGAAGAACTGCAGACAGATGAAGCAATCCCATTCTCGGCTAGCTCACAGAGTGGCACTGAAGCTCGTGGTATAGAAGGTGCAGAGGCAAGAACTCAAGCTGAGGTGACAGTTAAAACAACTTCAAAGCAACAAGAAGCTCTAGAAGAAGGAACAGGTGCAGAATTGGCACCAAGAAGAAATGTGCACAACACAGATTGGCCAAGAAGCTTCAGCCAATTTAAATTAAAATCAAGTATGCCAGTTGGCTCAATACCCTCCAACAATTGATGAAGAAACAGAGACAAGCATTATAAGTGACACAGAAGATCAACAAACAGTGAAAAAGTCCAAAGGAGCCAAGGTATTCAGCACCTGAATGTAGTTACTATGTGAGCCAGGTGTTAAATATCACAATATTATATCTGCTTGACTAGAACAAAGAACTCCTTGAGGTTGTCCTAAGTACAGTTAGGGAAATGTGCTGAACACTCAGTGAATGAAATGTGCTAATAGACCGAAATAAAATTGATGTTACAAAGCAAAAGAGTTAAGAAGGTTTACCTAGGTCCAAGGCTGCAGTAGAAGAGAAGCAATATCATTAGAAGAACGCAGAGTAGGGTTGAGGAAGACTATGTGAAGACTGCTGTAAATAAAGCTGCAAAAAACTAACTGAAATGAACAAAATAAAGACTGTTGGGAAACTAAGAAATTTTGAAAGCAAAGAATTAACACTTGCTGCTACACTTCTTGTTTTGTATGACCTGAATTTAGAGAAACATGTGTTCTAACAAGAGCTAGATGCAAGATTGTTATTGGTATTATATTTTTATTAGGAGTTTCATTAGCTATAGCAATATTATTATTGATACTTTTTACACCGGAAACAGAGAAATTTGTTTTTTTCATTCACTAACACAAGGATGAGTTTTAAGCCTCATTTGTAGCTTACATGAAATAAAATTATTCAACAAATGTTTATTCTGGACTAATTCAAGAGCATAAAAGAGCTATATATGTAAAGGATTGTTATGTCTGTGCACACTTACCTTCATCGGCTGATGAGGAGGTGGCATACCATCACATTCCTCTTTCATGTGCTACTTCATGCAGTATTTTACTGAGTTTAATTTATAGGAAACAACACTTTGAATATTATTACTTTAACTTTGACATGATTCTTTCAAAAGTACCTTTACTAAAAAGCATAAATGTACATCTTCAGGCAAAAGAAATGGAGACAGCGTGCCATTTTATACTTTTTTCTTCCTATAGATACTGTCATGGCATAAACAAATAATCTAAACTGCTTAATTAATCCATTAGATAAAACTTGTATTATGATGGTAGAAGAAATGTAAATTAATGGATGGGGGGGCCTGGTGGGGATAGAGGAAGTCTCATTGCTCTCAAGGGCTTCACACTTTGCATGTCATCATGAACATATACAATGCTTTACAAATTAAGCCTTGTGATGAATTACTACAGGCACGGGTGAGGTGGGACACAGTATTGTCTTCCCCACTGACTGACAGACTCTGGACACAGGCAGTGTGACAAGTTACAGAAGTGTCTTGCAACCCATGCTTTAGATTCACACACTTCAGTTATATACATCAAACATATCTGACTCCATACCAGATAAAACATATGTATCCAGGGGCTGTCTCTGTCTGCCTCCACCATAAAACCCCAGACGTGGGCTTCTATCATATGACGTGGGAGTGCCTGGAGCTCCAGCATGACTGAGCAAAGGTTACAGGGATTAGAAGTGAGATAGAAGAATGCACGCTCCCACTCACTCAAGAATCCTGTAAGTTGGTGGTGTGAATACAAATGATTGAAGACAAATACTTGCATACATTTGCTGATTTATCATTCATTAAGTGCCAAATAGCAATGCATTAGAAGGCCCTGCCTGGTCCAGACACTGGGGAATGGTTGAGATCACTCCTGACGGGAACTCGAGCCGAAGATGACTACTATACAAAAGTGAGGCTGCAGGGCATGGTAATAAGTGGGGGGAATTGCTGGAATGCATATGTGGTGAAGGTGGAGGCAAAAAATGATGAAGGTCCTCCTTGAAGCTGGTGCTCAGGTCAGAGAGTATTAAATGCCATCTGTGAATATCTGCTGAATGGACAGGTCATAAGTATTTACATGACAGAACTGTGGCATCCTGGGGATGTGGACATGCCAAGCCTCTGTAACTTACTGAACTTAGATTCCTCTTGTACACCATTTCCATGATTGCTACCAAAAATGGATTATTATATTGCATAATGTTTACAAATGAAGCAATGATGACAATACCCACGCCACTATCGGTATGACAATTGGGGGAACCATTTCTTCTCCTCCCTCTCTTTCACTTTTCTGTTTTTCTCTTGTGCCTTGTCTATCTTTTATCCATTTTATTTATTGCTTTGTCAGCACACTGCAATTTTATATTGAATCAAAGAGATATGTTGTATTAGACTTCCTTTTTGACAAACCTGTGTTACAACTTTGATACAAATCAATAAAATTATATACAAAAAATTGTGATGTTAGAAGAGAGAAGAACACACTTTGCATGTAGTACCAATAAAAATAAGGATGTTTTAAATAATGTTTGGAAAAAATAGGAAGGTGAATACAAAAGAAAAATGTTATCCAAGACATAAGTTAGAGAGGAGACATAAAGGGAAAGTATGTGTTTCAGAAGAAGATTTCAAAACAGAAAGAGACCTGTAGGGAATAGTAATTGTGAGCACACATTTGAATTATCAGGATGTCCATGGAATATTTTACAGGAAGATGATCAAACCTGGGGTATATTTTATTTGTTTGGAGAATGCTTATTTTAGATTACCTGCTGATTTGGAGGATATTTGCTATTTAGTTGTGCTTTTTCTGAAAATGTATCATGTGCAGAGCTTAGATGCTCTAACAATGACACCTGCACATAGATATACGTAGCGTAAATGAGTGAATACAAATAGTGGGAGACATATTTGGAGCTATCATACCAGCAGTAGGAGTTACGCAAAATGATGAAAAGATTAGAAAGCTTTCAACAGTAGTATACAGGCTGGCAACCAGAACACCTAGAGCTTTATTAGTTGAAAAGACTGAACTAATAGCAAATAGATCATTAGTTGTAAAGAACAGGTATGTTTTAGACATTTTACTTGCAGAAAAAGGCAGAGTTCTGCAAGATGCTGAACATAGAGAATTGTTGCATGTACATACCTGTCAAGAGTAAAATATGCACAAAATTTTCAGACCTAAAGTTTGACTTAGAACCCTATGGTAAAAAGTTTCACACAAGGAATGTCTGCAATAGATAATTGGATTAAAGCAGTAGGAGGAGGAATCCTCAAGGCTATAAGGCCTGTACTAATTGTAGTTGTATGTTTCCTGTCTACATTAGGAGTATCCAAAGATATCAATATTATTGCAAAAGATGAAAAATAGAGAAATTAATAAACAAATGAAGAGAGATTTAGAATTAAATGGCCGCATTAACAAATAATACCACAACTTAAAAGAAAGAGAACATTTAAAGAGAAAGAGAAAAGATTCAACTGAAGACAAGAGTGAGATTTGATACCATCAGTGAATAAATGTTTGTGATGGGGAAGGTTGCGGAACCTTGATAAAAATGACAAATAAATGCAATTAACATGTAGAAATAAAACATGTACTCCTCAGACAAAATCTGCATTTTAAATTCAATTGCAAGAAGTAGGCTCTCATAGTTACACACGTTTAGCTAAAAAGATTTTAGATTTCATTTCCTTTCTTTTTATTACCATGACCTGAGTCAAGAATGTGAATGTCAAACTTTCAATGGCGCAAATGTGCTGAGACCAACATGAATAACAATAATTTGTTGTACTTCAACCTTTTCCATAGGCATAGTTTTTACAGAATATAATAATAATTAAAATGCTTAGTTGATATCCATAGAATGTTTCATATGAGCAATAAAACCTTCATGTAGAACAGGTGTGAAAGTGCATGATTTCATGCTGAAATGTAGAGACCCAACAATGAACTGTTTTTGTCTTGTAGTAGTGGACAGTGGGAATTATGCTCCATCTAGCGAAAAGTGACTGTAATGTATTTTGTTAGAAGTTTAATGCTTGAGAGTTACTGTTTTTAGTCTACTTGGATAAAGGAAGATCTCCTGTCCCCATGATGACACTTACGCCTGATTGGAATTGAACTGCAGCATAATGTAGCAAACTACTGACATGAAAAATCATATAGGTGCCTGTTACTAGAGGTGGCTGGGCACACTCTGAGATCCTATCTAGATCCTTTCCAGGGTGCCTGCAGAGCCATTTCCTGACGCTTCTCAGATTAATTCTAAGAGACACTTTATTCCCTCTACATGAATCCGTGCTGCTCTAAGACTCTACTGACCTTCTTGATCCTCTCTTTGTGGGATGGGAAGTTCTGCTTTATGATTTAAGATTAATGCTAAAACCTTCATTATTTCACCTCTCAGTTTTACAGCTCTTTATAGGTTCTAACTGATGTCTTCCTTCCTTTAGGTACTTGCTCTGATAATAATGATGTTTGTATTAATTAATTGACTGACTTTCTATGATAATTATTAATACAGATATACTTACTAAAATATTTTAATAAAGCTTTGAAACTCACACCAACTCTTATTGTTGTTTCCTAAGAGATTGAAATTGTAAGTGTGATGACTAGTTGATTTTGATCTATAGTTCCTAATTAATTCCCACTTGCGACCAAAGTCCCCTTGCCTTGGGCCCAGTAAGAGCGGGGACTCTTTGTTCCAGGCAATTCGGTCAGATGATTTATGCCGTAAACCAAATATTTAACTAAACTCCCTGCTCCACCAGCTTTTTGTAGAAAGAAGACCAAACTGGCATTTTAGAAGAAAACAAGTGCAAACCCCCCCCCCCCTTATAGTGACCTAGTAGAGCTATTTAAATAAAGAGAACACCATGACATTTCAGCTGTAAATATGTGCAACACCACAATCCCTGTATAGTAAGTAACAGGTTAGAGCTGGCTGCTGAAAGAAGGCCACAACATTATTTCAGATGCAACCATGTGCAACACCACACTTTGTGCACACCAACAAATGGAGATGTACAAGTAGATGGCACTGATATTTCAGATGCAATATGTATAACACCGCAGCCCATGCATAGAAACCAAGTACAGTTCTTTGCAGAAAGATGACACTGATATGTGTGTAAACATATGAAACATCACAATCCCTGCATTGTAACCTAAGAGAGCTAGCTGCTGAAAGATTGCCACACCAGTATTTTGGGTGTAAGCATTTGCAACACCACAATCTGTGCATAGTAACCGAGAAGAGCTATTAGAAGAGGCACCCATACCAATATTCAGATATAACTTATGCAAAACCACAATATGTAAACAGAAATCAAAGTGAACTCTATGCAAGAAGAAGACACTAACAGCCCAGATGTGAATATGTGCAGCAATGCAATCTTTGCACTGTGACCTGAACACTCAGAAGAAAGATGACTCCATCTGCATTCCAGATGGCAAAATAGGAAACCCCACAATGCATATCCCTGCACAACAGGAGAATGGGACTGCAGAGATGGCCACAGTAAATGGCAGATGTAAACATATGTGCAGATACATTCCCTGGATAGTAACCGAGTAGAACTCTGCAGAAGATTGACAACACTAACATTCTCAATGTAAACATGTCCACCACGACCATTACATGGGAAGAAATTGGGACCCTGCACGGCAATTACCTCACTGGCACTTCATACGTAAACTTGCAACACCATACTCACTGCGTAATAACAGATCAAGGATCCCTTCAAGAAGGTAATGTCTGAAGATTCAGATGTAAACATGCTCAAAACAACAATGACTGTAAAACAGAAGGACTACAGGAAGATGCCACTCTCAGTAAGTGATGTAAACAAATACCCAGGCCACTACTTTTGCTATATTATAAACGAGTGAGAAACACTCCACAAACCTGACCACACTCATCTTCCACATTTAAACATGTGCAATGTTACATCTCTGAATAGTAACAGTTTGGTGTTCTCTTTAGAAAAAAACCTTCCAACGGTGACATTTCATGCATATTTGTACACTTCGTGAAAAAAACATGCAAACTTCAGTTAGTAACATATGCAATCACAATTCCCTTATAGTTTAGTACAGTCTGCATAAGAGTGACCACACTGAAGACTCAGATTCATCACCTATGTGCAACACCAAGAACTGTGTACAGAGACAGACCAGTCATATCTCAAAAAAGGTGGCAAATTGTGAACTTCGGGTACATACGTGCAACTACACGTATTCCATAAAGTTAGAGATCAGCTGTCTGTATCAGAAAGTAACAATGTGTACACCTCAGATATATGCACATGCAACACCATGGACCCAGTGTAGTAATGTGTGCTTCTCACTATATAAATAAAAGAACCAAAAAATCCCAAACAAAACTAAAACACTAGGGGCCCAGTGAGAAGGCTGGGAGCAGCAGCAGCAGACTACCGGGAAGGGGGCAACATTAACGAGGTGCAGGGAAGCAAAGAGGGAGGGTGGGGTGGGAAAATGGCTGCAGACATGCACTCTTGGAGAGAGCATGTACGAAATGCAAAAAAAGTACCTGCAGGAGCCTGGAGCCAGTGGATGGACACTGGTTCCAGACAGGACACTGAACTAGGTCCATGCTTCACAACAGGGACCAACAGTGGAAGGTCTGGAGGCAGCAAGAAGAAGCAAGAGGTGCTGACCAATCAAAAGGACGGAGATGTAAGTGAAGTGGTAGCCAACCAATGGTAAGTAATAGCTTTTAAGCTTTTTTAAAAAACCATAGATGAAACCTAAAACTGAAGGTGTCTGTAGCCTAACTGGTGCTCATGTAAAGTACTTCAGTACTTTTGAGTCGAGTGTGTGCTATATAAAAACTACAACAAAAATATGATTTGTGGATTCATTTTTTAAGTTTAAAAAGCTTTATTTAAATAATTCATAAATATAGATATCTACATATAACACTGGCATAACAATGCTCAATTACCATAAGGAAGGTACAAATATGTCATACTTCATGTCAGGAAATACCTCCTTTTCTATGGTCACCTCCAGGTTTTTGGACTGATGCTGCTGATTTATTGACTCTGAGAGTGCATCGAGGCTTGCTAACCAGCCCTAAGTGTCTGTGCCCTTACCGTTAAAATGGTATGCTGAATTTATTCATATCCAATTGGCTAAGCTAACTTGCATGTAAGTCCCTAGTAAACAGTTCTCAGGGTACCCAGGGCATGTAAGTTAGAGGGTCACCCAGGGCCTGCAGCACTAATTGTGCCCCCCTGGGTGTGACATGGGTAAAACGAGACCCCTAGCCAGCCATTTGCAGGCTAAAAGAGCAGTTTTAACTTGTCTGATTTTGCCATTAAAGCAATGGCAAAACCAGACCTCCGTCTGGTCTATCGAGTTAGGCCTATCGAGTCCTAAGGCAGGGTGCAACATATCACACGGACAGAACATGTATTTTTACATGTTCTGATATTAAAAATGCAAAACTGTAAAAATTACTCTGGAATAACGTGGTCGCCCAGTCGGCGAGTGCAGAGTTACATGTTGACCCTACAGCTGTGCTAGCTCTGGAACGGTGCGACCAAAGTGGGTTATCCAAGGTATCAAACAACTCATTACATAAGTCTGACTTGACTCTCAGGTTGAAACAAATTGCAGTGTGAAACTTTAGTAAAGTTGCCACTTTGTTGCTTTTAGTCCCCAGTGCCCATACTGGTTGGACACAGTTCCCTGTCACCAAGACAGCTTTCTGGCTTCCTGTGGAAATGTGCTAACAACTCCCAGGAAAGGATACAATAAGGGCCGCTCTGGAAGGAGGTGTTACCTCCCTCCTGAAGGCAGCCACAGGGTGTTAGCCCAAAAGGCAAACTTCAAAAGAAAAGCTGCCTTTGAAGGGAAAATGGGTAACACTTGCAAGAGGGGATGCTCTATCATTCAGCAAGACAGCCTGGTGCTTGGGACAGGAAAGGGAAACCAGTTACTCAACCAGTTAACCAGGGATATTTAGCCCTCTTGGTAGCCACATCTAGGTTTGGCTAAGAAGCTCTATACACAAGGAGATGGATCCTGCCATATTGAAAGTGGACAGACTAGTGTATCCTGGGATGCCTAGATGCCACGCTTTGCCAGAAGTGGTCATCAGGTCAGAGAGAACCCATTAGCCCATTGGCTACCACGTACATCCTACTCTAGGGGTGTTTTATGAGCTTGTGCCTCACCCTGACAAGGATTGTGGTTGCTGTTTGACCAGGGCTCACACCCCAACCAATCAACAACCCAATTTCTTACACTGGTGATCAGCGGGGAAGGTTAGGACTTGTGTTTGTGCAGTGCCATACAGTGATTGCGGGTACACTCCTATCACATATCTGGGACCATATTGTGTTCTAAATTCTCTCTGATTGGCCTTTTCACTTTTTCTAAATTCCTTCTCTGACTGCCATGTCTGAACCCACCTCTACAAGAATGGAGCTTGAGCTGACTAACATGGAGTCATACACGGCAGCTCAGCTCACAACGTTCTGTAAGGAGAGGTGACTTCCAGCAAAGAGCATCACTGGGAAGGTGGAGCTGCATAAGGTGCTAAGGGCCTGGGCATAAGTCCATCAGTCACTGGCTACAACAACAGAAAGAGTTCATGAGATGAACAGGCAAAGTGAGGATTTGAAGGCCATTCCTGAGAGGCAGCAGTCTGCTGAGGGGAGGATGTACCTCCTATGTTGTCACTCCCTGCCATGCTAGAGCAGAGAGCAGTGTGCCTTCCAAAAGCCTGTCCTTGGAGCTGGCAGACAGGAAAGCAGAGAGGAAATTCAGGCTGGAGATGCTCAAGGTCAAGATAGAGGAGAAGAAACTGGCCATGGAGGTAGAACAAAAAAAAAGCTGAGATTGAGAGAGCCGTGGAGGCGTGGAAAATCTTGCTGGCCCAAGAACTGAGTCTGAATAGCTGGACCTCAAGGCCAGGTAGGTTGGGTCCAGCAGTGACGGTGGCTGTAACCATAGAGACAAGAGGGTCCATATCCCTAAAGGTATGGTGCCTGACTTAGTTGTGGGGAATAACACTGACAAATGGTTCAAAGCTTTTGAGATTTCTCTACAGATGCACAGGATCCCTGAGGAATTTTATGGGCTACTCTGTGGAAGCACGTCCCTAGTGGGGAGAGGGGCACCCTACTGACCCTAGAGAAGGAGGACAGGATGAAGTACCCCCTCCCCCCAATGAAGGAAGCCATTTTAAGGAAGTATGACCTCACCCCAGAGAAGTATAGACAGAAGTTCAACAACAGTCTCATAGTGTCCCATCAGACCTGGGAGGAATTTGTGGATTCATTTTGCAAGGCACTGGATGGCTAGGTGGATGGCAGAGAAGTAAATGCTTAACAGGGGCTGTGCAATATGACTGCAAAGGAGCACATGTTCAGACTTTGTTTTGTAGCTCTGCACCAACAACTGATTGATAGTAAGTTCGCTGACCCCATGGAGATTGCAAAGGAGGCAGACCACAGGGTTAGCCCCAGGTTCCACAAGAAGGTAATTGGGGGAATCACCACATGGGTGTACAGGGTCCTCACCAGAGGAAAGATGGGGGAGACAAAAATAAAAGAAAGATGTTCTCTAAAGACCCCCACAATAGCTTCACTGTTCAGGAGTCCCATCGCCCAACTGAGAAGAAGTGGTTCCCTGATAGTAGGTCCTCAGGGAAGACACTCCCAAGTGTTATGAGTGCCAACAGGAAGGATACTTCAAGGGAGATGAAAGTGTTCCAAGCAGGTACAGCTCTCTACTGGTGTGCATTCACTGGAGCTGGCTAGTGTAGAGCTTGGTGAGGAGATGGTCCCAGTTAGTGGGGACAGTATAGAGGTTACCCTAGTGCCCCTGGGTGACAGAGAGATGGTTCAGAAAACTCACATGCCTATTAATACAAGGAAATATAGGCCGTGGGTCACCATCAATGGGCAGAGGGTGGAAGCTCTAAGACGTTATGATTGTGAGCAATGATGCCCCCCCTAATCTTTTGGCTCTCTACCCAGAGGCCTTCAGTAAACCTCCCCGTCCCCAAGGATCATATAAAGAGCCTAGGTTTTTGGCTCAATGGTTGCCTTACAATGGAACAGCAAGCGAAATCGATTTCTTTCACTTGCTTTGGTCTCATGAGAACTCTAAGAACAATTCTCAATCTTCTGTCACCTCGAGCCAGAAGAATTCCGGTCCAGACTATTATACTCTCCCGTCTGGACAATGGCAATACCCTCTTCCTTAGCTCTCCTGAGTACGTATTGAAGAATCTTCAGGTAGTACAGAATGCAGCCGCAAGACTTCTGATGAATACTGAGACATCAATAAGACAAATCAGCACTAACCTCCCCCCATTGGCTGCCAATAAAACAAAGGATTTGCTTTAAGGCCCTATGTATGGTACATAAAGCTCTCCATAATAAGGGCCCTCATTTTCTCAGACATAGCATCTCCCCTTATATTCCCACTTGAACCTTGAGATCTTCCACCACCTAGTTAGCTCACATACCACGGTTCAAGAGATCTTCTTGGGGAGGTAACTCCTTCTCAGTCAAGGCAGCTCACCTCTGGAATTCCCTACCTCTAGAACTTCGGCTGCAGGCACTGGAACTACCATTCCGGAAAAAAAGTAAAGACCTTCCTTTATTTAACGTAATTTTTCTATTTCTCACATAGCTTGGACTTTTGCATTGAATGCCATTTCCTTTTTAGCACTGGGAGGCCTTCTGGTAGCCATGCGCTGTATAAATCTGCTAAACTAAACTAAACATTAAAGCCAGCATGACAACCGTCAGATGTTATCTGGTGACCTCAGAACAGGTAGCTCCTAATGTATTCCACCAAGTTATTGCAGATGTCAAACATGAGAGTCACTACCCAGTGCTCTGGTTCCCTTTGAGTTGCAGGGGGTCTCAGATTCCTTGAGGGTAGAGGTGAGTCCATCCATACCCGTGAAGTGTCTGCTTGGCAATTACCTTGAATACACCATCTCGAACGATATAGCACTCAGGTCGAGTTTGGAAATGTTAGGGTCAACTAATTGGGTGTGTCTATCTACACTGTCTATGGCTGTCCGAGAGGGTACTCAGGAGGACCTGGAGCCTGAAAGAATGGCCCAGGTGCCTGCCAAAAAGAGTAAGGGCAAGGGGCGCAGGAAACATGCTCCTGAAACTCCCTTGTCCGGGGGGGAGGCTGAACCTGAGGAGGATGCCCCGGAGACTAGAGGGGAGGATGTTGCCACCCTGAGGAACATACTCCTGCCAGGGAGGAGTTCTACAAGGTGCAGATGGAGTGCCCAACTCTTGAGGGTCTATGGTGGCAGGCCAAGGCCTAGGCAGTTGGCGGTACCTCAGATGATCACCTGATCTATTGGGGGAATGGTCTCCTGAATAGTGAGCTTGAGGTTCCTTAGCCTGGGGCAAAATCTGTGTGTTGTGGGCTTCTGGTGCTACAGGAGCTTCCTACAGGAGCTGGTTAATGATGTACCACTTGCAGGTCATCTAGGACAGTGTGGGAGGCTGGCCTGGCTTATAGTGGGTACCTTGTGGTACTTACGCCTTGTGTCAGTTCCAGGTATCCCTTATTAGTAGATTTGAGGTGTTCTAGCAGCTTAGGCTGATAGAGGTAGCTATAGCAGAGCAGCTTGGGCTGAACTAGGAGACATGCAAAGCTCCTACTATACTACTTATATCACTTAGCACTATGGGGGTCATTACAACCCTGGCGGTCGGTGTTAAAGCAGGGGTAAAACCGCCAACAGGCCGGCGGTAAAAAAAATGGAATCACGACCGTAGCGGAAACTGCCAACATAGTCAGCCACTTTAACACTCCGAACGCCAAGGCGGTACAAACAAACACCGGGGCGGTAACCGCCAACAGACAGGCAGAAGACAAGGTTCCGCCCACTGTATTACAACAGTCCAATCCGCCACCTTTTCCGGGGCGGATTCACCGCGAACAAAAACATGGCGGAAACAGGACTTGGAAGGGAAAACGCTCACCTCTACACACCCCACAAGGAATTAGGACCCCATGGAACCCGAGCTCCAGATACTCCCAGCTTTTATCTTCCTGCTCCTCTACCAGGAACAACAAAGATGGCGGCGAAGACCACGGTGAGTACTGCACCTACGACACAGGCGAGGGGGAGGGAAAAAAGAGTGACACACACACGCAACATGCAACACTCCCACCCCCACCCTCACCCATTACAACACACACACAAGAACATGTTGATACATTACATTAACAACCCCCAACCCCCCCTGGAATAATGCAAGGACAAAAGGAAATGAGTCGAACGTTTGTAATATATTCAAATACAGTAATCAAAAATATATACATATATATGTATATTTACACTATAAACAAATATATACACCAAGAATACAAGTCCAAGGTATTCCACCATCATAGTCCGTGGACCACTGGGCCCAAAATGCATGGGCGAGGCCCACACTCAATACCCGATCAAAACGAAGAGTACACTGCTGGGGCATCAGACAGAAATACAACAGGCACTTCAGGGGGAAGGGAAGGGGGGCAACTCAGCCGGATGAGTGCACGACGCCAGATCCACGAGGGTGCTCCATGCCCACTGCTGTATCCTGTGGAGTGCAAAGCCACAGTCTCTCAAGTCTCTGCAGTGGATGGTTTGCCCACTGCTTTATCCTGGGGAGTGCAAAGCCACAGTCTCACAAGTCTCTACAGTGGGTGGTTTACCCACTGCTTTATCCTGGGGAGTGCAAAGCCACAGTTTCTCAAGTCTCTACAGTGGGTGGTTTGCCCACTGCTTTATCCTGGGGAGTGCAAAGCCACAGTTTCTCAAGTCTCTACACTGGGTGGTTTGCCCACTGCTTTACCCTGGGGAGTGCAAAGCCACAGTCTCTCAAGTCTCTACAATGGGTGGTTTGCCCACTGCTGCATTCTGGGGAATGCAAAGCCACAGTCTCTCAAGTGGATGCCTTTCTCCACTGGTTCTGGAGGGGGCCTTGTGCCCAGAGTGCTTCATCCTGCCAAGGACAGAGGTAGTGGATGCCTTACTCCACTGGTTCTGGAGGGGGCTTTGTGTCCAGAGGGCTTCATCCTGCCAAGGACAGAGGTAGTGGAAGTATCTCTCCACTGGTTCTGGAGGGGCTTTGTGCCCAGAGAGCTTCACCCTGCCAAGGACAGAGGTAGTGGATGCCTTACTCCACTGGTTCTGGAGGGGGCTTTGTGCCCAGAGTGCTTCATCCTGCCAAGGATCAGGTGAGTGGATGCTTTTCTCCACTGGTTCTGGAGGTGGCTTTGTGCCCAGATTGCATCATCCTGCCAAGGACAGAGGTAGTGAATGTATCTCTACACTGGTTCTGGAGGGGGCTTTGTGCCCAGAGTGCTTCATCCTGCCAAGGATAAGGTGAGTGGATGCTTTTCTCCACTGGTTCTGGAGGGGGCTTTGTGCCCAGAGTGCTTCATCCTGCCAAGGATAAGGTGAGTGGATACTTTTCTCGACTGGTTCTGGAGGGGGCTTTGTGCCCAGAGTGCTTCATTCTGCCAAGGACAGAGGTAGTGGATGCCTTACTCCATGGGTTATGGAGGGGGCTTTGTGCCCAGAGTGCTTCATCCTGCTCGTGGCGGCCTCAGTAGCGTCGGACGCTTTGGTGCTCACTGGCCTGCGGTGCTGGTGGCGGTGGTGTCCTGTTCAGCGGTGCTTGTGGCGGTGGTGTCCAGTTCAGCGGTGCTGGTGGTGGCGGTTTCCTGTTCAGCGGTGCTGGTGGCGGCGGTGTCCTTGGCAGCTGTGCTTGTGGCAGCGGTTTCCTTCGCAGCGGTGCTTGTGGCGGTGGTGTCCTGTTCAGCGGTGCTGGTGGCGACGGTGTCCTGTTCACTGGTGCTGGTGGCGGCGGTGTCCTTGGCAGCGGTGCTGGTGGCGGCGGTGTCCTGTTCAGCGGTGCTGGTGGCGGTCTTGTCCGCCGTGCAGGTTTTCGCAGACTTGCCTGTTTTTCTGTGCCCCTTCCCCACCTTGGTTGTGGCGCAGCTGTCTTCACACTCCCAACTGTACCCCTGGGAGAGGCTTTGGTGGAAGATGTTTTGCCTCTCTCACGCCGGGCACTGGCCAACTTTTTGTGCTTTTGAGGTAGGGGACTGTCCGTGGTCTGGCTCCTTGGCACACTGGCTGCCCTGCTGGCTGGCACACTCCAGAAGTCGGTTACTACTGGCACCACTGTTCCCACAGATGTGGCTGAGGCGCTGGGTTGGGACCTGGAAAGGCAGGCCCTAGGAGACTGAAGGGGTTGGGGAGGTGAGGGGAAGAGGTCAAGGTTGGACAGGAAAAGTTTTTGAGACACACTGGAACAGGTAGATGGAGGGGGTTTGGGAGTGGAGGAAGAGGTAGTGGTTTTAGGAGGTGTACGTTTGGTGACTTTGGGTGAAGGTGCATGGGCTGGAGGCTGTCGTGAGGTGGGTGGCTGTTGG
The DNA here is from genome assembly GCF_031143425.1 of Pleurodeles waltl. NCBI lineage: Eukaryota > Metazoa > Chordata > Amphibia > Caudata > Salamandridae > Pleurodeles > Pleurodeles waltl. The sequence continues at coordinate 1,186,800,163 of NC_090440.1, read as the reverse complement.
GTGGGTGTGTGGCTGCGTTTGTGTACCTTGGGAGGTGGGCTCACAGACACACTGGGAGAGGACACGGGATGTGTGAATGGTAGTGGGGGTGGTAACTACACGTGAGCGGGGTGTGGTGGTGGGTGTGCTGGTGATGGACGTAGTGGCTGAAGATGTAGTGCATGCAGGTGTAAGTGAAGACGAGACTGGGAGGGAGTAGGGAGACGAGGAGGAGAGGGACACAGTGGAGGCAGTGGCTGTTGGTATGTCTGCATGTGTATGATGCTTGCGTGAGTGCCTGTGGGATGTGTGGTGCTTATGTGTGCCTGAGATTCCCTTGTGCGTTGACATGTGTGCATGCTGGTCTGATGGTGTGCTTGGGATAGGCTGAGGTACAGGGGTTTGGGTCTGGGTGGATGAAGTTGGAGGGGGGAGGCTGGATACAGGGACAATGGCTGCCATCAGTGATGAGGCCAGAGTCTGAAAAGTTCGCTGTTGGGCTGCCTTACCAGAATGAATGCCCTCCAGGTATGCATTCGTCTGTTGCAACTGCCTCTCTACACCCTGGATGGCATTCAAAATGGTAGACTGCCCAATAGTGAGAGACCTGAGGAGGTCAATGGCCTCCTCACTGAGGGCAGCAGGGCTGACTGGGGCAGGGGCTGAGGTGCCTGGGGCGAAGGAGATGCCCACCCTCCTGGGTGAGTGGCCACAGGACACACGCTGAGGGGCTGCTGGGAGGGCGGTGCTGGTAGGGGGGGTGGCGGCTGTACCTGTAGATGCAGGGGGCACAGAGGGGCCCGCCACCACAAGAGACCTCCCGTCAGAGGAGGAGTCTGTGTCGCTGGTCTCAGCTCGTGTCCCCGCCGAGGAGCTCTCCTCACCCTATGGGTGGCTTCTGACTCCGTTGTGTCACCCTCCAGGGCCATGTGGGATGCAGCTCCCTCCTGCTCCGGTGGCACTACTCCTCCGCCTGATGATGCTAATGCACACAAGAACAGGGAGACCACAAAAAGGGGTGGAAGACAGAAGAAAGACATGTTGAGTGCATGCAATACCGCTACCGTTGGCGGACACTACAGACACAGAAGCCCCCTGCACTACGCCGTGCACTTAGAGTTCCCTAATTAATCACAGGGACATGGGTTACAAGGCCTATGCCCAATTGCTGCACACATGGAAGTCACAGGAGCCTGACTAGGTTTAGTTGGCTCTGAACACAGGTGGGTGGGGTGCCACAGGGCCTGCCTTAAGAAGGGACTTTGCCTACTAAACTCGCCCTGGCCTAGTGGAACCCACAGCCCACCTCCCCCACCCAGACACCTACAATGCGTGCTGAATCAGCAGAATGAGAGTGTACTCACCCCCTTGTGGCTGCTGAGATGCCCTCAAGCACCCATCCAACTCCGGATACGCCACCACCAGGATCCGGAGCATCAGGGGGGTCATGGTGCGACAGGCACCCCTCCCACGTTAGGAGGCCATCCCCAGCTGGGCGTTCGCCGTCTTCTTGCTCCAGCGGCGAATGTCCTCCCATCTTTTCCGGCAGGGGGTGCTCCGTCTGTGGTGGACCCCCAGGGTCCGGACGTCCTTGGCGATGGCACACCAAATATCCTTCTTCTGGTGGGCGCTGACCTACAGGATAAGTACAGGGGAAAAGGAGAAGATCTAACCATCCGCACCGTAACAGTCATTGGCCCGCATCCCTACCCTTGCAATGACGCAAATGCACTCACTGTCGTATCATGCACGCCTCATTCTCCCCCCCCCTATCTTTCATCAACACCACTCAAAACAGGCATTGCCCATACAGCATGCTCACAGTGTACTCACCTGTTTGTTTGGAGGACCGTAGAGGAGCGTGTACTGGGGGAGGACCCCATCCACTAGTTTCTCCAACTCCTCCGTGCTGAAGGCAGGGGCCCTTTCCCCAGACACACAAGCCATTGTCTCTTCCAGACTGAGGTCACAGCAGCACTTGCAGTGTAGGTCCTCTCCTGTCGAAGATCAGGTATCAAGTGATTGAACAGAGAGAAAATGGTGGTGACGTCCGCGGCGGTGCGTACCGTCACCGCCGGCGTACATCGTCATTGGCTCCTGGGACCCATAGGGTCCAATGTTAACCAATGCAGGATTGCGCCGCGGTCTTCGACCACCTACCGCGACGGTGTACAACGCCAGCGCAGTTACCTCATATCCCCTTGTCCCACATTACAGGTCAGGCAGACGCCATTTCAGGGGGCCACATGGCAGTAATTTTCACTGCGTCACACATATCTAGGCCTTGCTTAAACACTAATACAGCCATATGTCGATTTTTAAACATTTTCCTATAAAGTTGTGTTTACGTACCTCAGTGTTGGTTGACTCTCTGCTCGCTGTTCTCCTCCATAGAGCATGTCTGCTGGGGCAGGTGAGGAGATGGCAGCATCCTCCAGTTTACAGACCGCTGGTGGACCTGTCGACAATGGAGGAGCGACATGTAATTATGACCTACAGTCTTGATCGTACCACAATCCTGGAACTGTGTGCCCAGTTGGAGCCAGACCTGATGTTAGCTATCCACCATCCCACAGGAATCCCCCCTCTAGTGCAGGTGCTGTCAGTACTCCATTTCCTAGCAAGTGGGTCTTTTCAAACAACAGTGGCCATTGCATCAGGGATGTCCCAGCCTATGTTCTCCAACGTGTTGTCTAGAGTGTTGTCTGCCCTGCTAAAACACATGCGCAGCTACATCGTTTTCCCTCAGGTGGAGGATTTGCCTACAGTGAAAGGTGACTTCTATGCCCTGGGACATATCCCCAACATCATACGTGCCATTGATGGGAGACATGTGGCCTTGGTCCCCCCACGCAGGAGTGAACAGGTGTACAGAAACCGGAAGAGTTACCATTCAATGAATGTGCAGATGGTGTGTTTGGCCGACCAGTACATCTCCCATGTTAATGCCAAGTTTCCTGGCTCAGTGCATGACGCTTACATTCTGCGGAATAGCAGCATCCCTAATGTGATGGTGCAACTCCAGAGGCACCGTGTGTAGCTAATAGGTGAGAATATGGAACCAATACAGTGTGACTAGGTGTCAGGGTCTGGGGTTGTCCCTAAGAGTTAGTGTGTGTCTAACAGTTGTCCCTCGACATTTGCAGGTGACTCTGGTTATCCCAACCTGTCATGGCTACTGACCCCAGTGAGGAATCCCAGGACAAGGGCAGAGGAATGCTACAATGAGGCCCATGGGTGGACTGGGAGAATTATAGAGAGGACCTTCGGCCTCCTGAAGGCCAGGTTCTGGTGCCTCCATATGACAGGTGGTTCCCTATTCTACTCACCAAAGAAGGTGTGCCACATCATCGTGGCCTGCTGTATGCTTCACAACTTGGCTTTGCGACGACAGGTGCCTTTTCTGCAGGAGGATGGTCTAGATGGAGGTGTTGTGGCAGCTGTGGAGCCTTTGGACAGTGAAGACGAGAAAGCAGAAGAAGACGACATAGACAACAGGAACATGGTGATCCAGCAACACTTCCAGTGAGACACAGGTAAGAAGACAACACTGCCTGCTACATCTGATTTAATTCTTCTACCTATCATCTGTCTGTCATTTTCACCCAGTGTATGGACACTGAGTTGTCACTTTCCCTTTCGATTTCACAGATGTGGGTCCCACTGTGTGACCTCTGCTTTGTTTCCGCATGGACTAGAGCTGTCTGACATAGGTATGTTGACATTACATTGGATATAGCATTTTGCCACAGTTATTGCTAATACACATTTGTGAAAGCACAGACTGACTCCAGATTGTTTTGTGATTTCAGGGTGTTTATTTAAGTGTTAAATAGTGGAGGGGGTTGTAAAATGGTCAGGGGTGGTGGTGGAGGAATGTCCATGGCAGAGTCAAGTCTATTAGTCTGACAGGTGCATTGTCCAAAGGGGCATAGGAAGTGGAGCTAGGGCAATTTCAGTATGGACAGGGTGACAAAGTGGGACAGAAGGATGACAATCAGGGTGGTCTCATTTTTTGGCGGGGGTCTTGGCATTGTTCTCTGTCTTTGTCCTGGATCTCAGGGACCGCTTGCGGGGTGGTTCTCCATCTGCAGGGGGTGGGGTGCTGGTGTAGTGGTCCTGTGGCGGTGTCTCCTGTCCACTAGCGCCGGCGGAGGGGGTGGGCAGTTCATCGTCCAGGCTAGTGTCAGGGGCCCCTTGTTGTGCCACAGTGCCCCTCCTGGTGTTGACGAGTTCCTTCAGCACCCCTACAATGGTGCCCAGGGTGGAATTGATGGATTTGAGTTCCTCCCTGAACCCCCAAATACTGTTCCTCCTGCAGCCACTGGGTCTCCTGAAACTTGGCCAGTACCGTTGCCATCGTCTCCTGGGAATGGTGGTAGGCTCCCATGATGTTGGAGAGGGCCTTGTGGAGAGTGGGTTCCCTGGGCCTGTCCTCCCCCTGTCGCACAGCAGCCCTCCCAGTTCCCCTGTTTTCCTGGGACTCTGTCCCCTGAACCGTGTGCCCACTACCACTGCCCCCAGGTCCCTGGTGTTGTTGGGGTGGTGGGTTAGCCTGGGTTCCCTGTAGTGGTGGACACAGTGCTGCTTGACGTGTCCTGGGGACAGAGGTATGGGCCCGCTGGGTGGGTGCTGTGCTGGTGTTTCCAGAGGGGGGAAGCTCTGTAGTGGCCTGTGCCAGTGTGAGGGGAATCGACTGTCCCGAGGTCCCAGATGGGCCGGGCTGGTCATCTAGATCCAGTTGGACAGAGCTGCTGTCATCACTGTGGGCCTCTTCTGTGGGTGGAGTGGACATGTCTAGACTCTCCTGTCTGGTGATGTTGGGTAGGGGTCCTGCAGGGGTGTAAAGGCATGATTATTGCATCTGTATGTGCCATGGTGTGCAATGGGTGGGTCACCCTGTATCCCATTGCTTCCATTCTTGTGTGGGACCTTCTGTGATAATGGTTTAGGGGGTGTATGGGTATGTGCAGTGGACTTGCTTGGGGATGGGTGTCCATGCTTTGGTGTTACATGCAGGGCTTCGGTTTGGGATGTGTGGTTTGTGATAGTGGGACATGTGTGAGGTGCTGGAGTGATGGGGTGAGGGCGAGGGTGGGGGTATGTGATAGCATGCAGGTAGGGTGGGGGATGAAGTAGTGAAAGATTTGACTTACCAGAGTCCATTCCTCCAGCTACTCCTGCGAGGCCCTCAGGATGCAGTATAGCCAAGACCTGCTCCTCCCATGTTGTGAGTTCTGGGGGAGGAAGTAGGGGTCCACCACCAGGTCTCTGAACCGCAATCTGGTGTCTTGAGACCACGGAACGCACCTTCCCCTGTAGGTCGTTCCCCCTCTTCCTGATGTCATCCCTAGTTCTTGGGTGCTGTCCCACTGCGTTGACCCTGTCCACGATTCTTCGCCATAGCTCCATTTTCCTAGCTATGGTGGTGTGCTGCACCTGTGATCCGAATAGCTGTGGCTCTACCCGGATGATTTCCTACTCCACCATGACCTTGAGCTCCTCCTCAGAAAACCTGGGGTCTTTGCTGTGCCATGGGATGGTACGGGTGATGTGTGGGGTGGTGTGTGTTGGGATGTGTGGGGTGATATTTAGAGGTGTGTTGTGTGAGGTGCATGAATGTTGTGTGAGTGATGGTGTTGAGTGCCTGTGGATGCTATCTTCTTTCTGGTGGTGTCTCTCTCTGGCCTTCTGTCGCAATTGTTGTCGTAGGGGTTTGTGGGTGATGTGTGTGTATTTTGAGCGCGGCGGTGTTTACCGCCAATGGAATACCGCGGTTGAAAGACCGCCGTGTGGATTCATGGGTCGTGATAGTTTGGGCGTATTCCTGTTGGCGTGACGGTGTTGCTTTTGTTATCGCCAGTTTATCACTGACCTTTGGTGTGGCGGACTTGTGTGGGTGTCTAGATTTTGGTGGATTCTGAGCTGTGGGTCATAATGGCTGTGGCGGAATTCCACGGCTGCGGCGGTGTGTTGGCGGTCTTCTGCACGGGGGTAAGCGGCTTTTACCCCCTATATCATAACAAAACACAATACTCAGAGTTACTATAAAGGTACTTTATTTTAGTGACAATATGCCAAAAGTATCTCAGAGGATATACTCCATTAGGAGGTAAGTAATATACACAAAATATACACACAGAAACCAAAATCAGGTAAGTAACAGTTAGAAAAGTAGTGCAAACACTGTAGAACACAATAGAATGCAATAGGGAGAAATAGGCCTAGGGGTAACACAAACCAAATACTCCAAAAGTGGAATGCGAACCACGAATAGACCCCAAGCCTAGTGTAGTGTGTAGAGGGTCACTGGGAGTGTAAGAAAACACTAAGGTCCATATTTATACTTTTTTAGCGCTGCATTTGCGCCGCTTTTTTATGCAAAAGCGGCGCAAACTTACAAAATACAACTGTATTTTGTAAGTTTGTGCCGTTTTTGCATCAAAAAGCGGTGCACATGCGGCGCTAAAAATTTATAAATATGGGCCTAAGGGTGTCCAATATACCCTACCCCAAGACCCTGAAAAGTAGGAGTAAAGTTACCCTACTACCCCAGAAAGACAGTAAAGTCGAGATAGGGGATTCTGCAAGGACAACAACTGACTGCAAGGCACTGAAGACGGATTCCTGGACCTGTAAAGGAAGGGGACCAAGTCCAAGAGTCACGCAAGTGTCCGGGGGGGCAGGAGCCCACTAAACCCCGGATGAAGGTGCAAAAGGGCTGCCTCCGGGTGGAAGAATCCGATGATTCTGCAACAACTGCAGGTGCCAGGAACTTCTCCTGTGGTCAGAATCTGTCCCACCACGTGTTGGAGGATGCAGAGTTGTTTCCACGCAGAAAGACCACAAACAAGCCTCGCTAGCTGCAAGAGTCGCGGTTGAGGATTTTGGGTGCTGCTAGGGCCCAGGAAGGACCAGGAGGTCGCCCCTTGGAGGAGGAGACAGAGGGGGGGCTCAGCAACACAGAAAGCCCATGCAGAAGCAGGCAGCACCCGCAGAAGCACCTAACATGCACTTAGAAGATCTGAGGACGACGGTCGACTCAGAACAACAAAAGAGAGTCCCAGGCGTCGGAGTCCAACTCAGCGAGTTGGGCAATGCAGGACGGAGTGCTGGGGACCTGGGCTAGGCTGTGCACAAAGGAAGTCTTGCAAAAGTGCACAGAAGCCCGAGCAGCTACAGGTCACACAGTACACAGGATTACTGACTGGCGTAGGGAGGCAAGGACTTACCTCCACCAAATTTGGACAGAAGGGCCACTGGACTGTCTGGGACACTTGGACCCAGCTCCTGTGTTCCACGGACCACACTCGTCAGGATGAGAGGGGACCCAGAGGAAAGGTGATGCAGAAGTTTGCTGCCTGCGTTGGCAGGGGAAGATTCCGTCGACCCACGGGGGATTTCTTCTTGGCTTCCAGTGCAGGGTGAAGGCAGACAGCCCTCAGAGCATGCACCACCAGGAAACAGTCGAGAAAGCCGGCAGGATGAGGCGCTACAATGTTGCTGGTAGTCTTCTTGCTACTTTGTTGCGGTTATGCAGGCGTCCTGGAGCAGTCAGCGGTCGATCCTTGGCAGAAGTCGAAGAGGGAAGTGCAGAGGAACTCTGGTGAGGTCCTGCATTCGTTATATGGTGAGATAACCACAGGAGAGACCCTAAATAGCCCACAGTGGAGGATTGGCTACAGAGAAAGGTAAGCACCTATCAGGAGCGGTCTCTGACATCACCTGCTGGCACTGGACACTCAGAGCTGTCCATTGTGCCCTCACACCTCTGCATCCAAGATGGCAGAGGTCTAGGACACACTGGGTGAGCTCTGGGCACCTCCCCTGGGAGGTGCTGGTCAGGGGAGTGGTCACTCCCCTTTCCTTTGTCCAGTTTTGCGCCAGAGCAAGGCTGGGGGGATCCCTGAACCAGTGTAGACTGGTTTATGCAAGGAGGGCACCATCTCTGCCCTTCAAAGCATTTCCAGAGGCCAGGAGAGGCTACTCCTCCCAGGGCCTTCACACCTATTTCCAAAGAGAGAGGGTGTAACACCCTCTCTCAGAGGAAATCCTTTGTTCTGCCTTTCTGGGACCAGGCTGCCCAGGCCCCAGGGGTCAGAAACCTGTCTGAGGGGTTGGCAGCAGCAGTAGCTGCAGAGGAGACCCCGAAAAGTTAGTTTGCAGTACCCGGGCTCTATGCTGGAGACCCGGGGATGCATGGAATTGTGCCCCCAATACCAGAATGGTATTGGGGGGACAATTCTATGATCCTAGACATGTTACATGGCCATGTTCGGCGTTACCATTGTGACGCTACATATAGGTATTGACCTATATGAAGTGCACGCGTGTAATGGTGTCCCCGCACTCACAAAATTCGGGGAATTTGCCCTGAACGATGTGGGGGTACCTTGGCTAGTGCCAGGGTGCCCACACACTAAGTAACTTGGCACCCAACCTTCACCAAGTGAGGATTAGACATATAGGTGACTTATAAGTTACTTATGTGCAGTGAAAAATGGCTGTGAAATAACGTGGACGTTATTTCACTGAGACTGCAGTGGCAGGCCTGTGTAAGAATTGTCTGAGCTCCCTATGGGTTGCAAAAGAAATGCTGCAGCCCATAGGGATCTCCAGGAACTCCAATACCCTGGGTACCTAAGTACCATATACAAGGGGATTATATGGGTGTACCAGTGTGCCAATGAGAATTGGTAAATTTAGTCACTAGCCTGCAGTGACAAATTTAGAAAGCAGAGAGAGCATAAACACTGAGGTTCTGGTTAGCAGAGCCTCAGTGATACAGTTAGTCACTACACAGGGAACACATACAGGGCATACTTTATGAGCACTGGGGTCCTGGCTAGCAGGATCCCAGTGACCCAGGCAAAAACAAACATACATACAGTAAAAATGGGGGTGACATGCCAGGCAAGATGGTACTTTCCTACAGACAGGACAAGACCTTTGACAGGCTTGTCACCCACTTTCATTGGCCTCAGAAGAAGAGTAATTCAGATGTTTCCTACAAGACATGTCCTATCTGCCATGCCAATGGCAAGTCAGAAGGGGAGTGCAAGCCTCCCCTGCAAACTATTCCTGCCGTTGGTACCCCCTTTGAAAGGGTGGCCATTGACATTGTTGGGCTTCTGGGCCCCAAGTTAGTCATTGGCAGCAGATTCATCCTGGTCTTGGTGCATCATGTTACCCGGTACCAAGATTACCCGGTACTCAGAGGCTATCCCTCTGACGACAATGACCACAGCCACAGTGGGCAGAGCACTGATAGGGATATTTACCCATGTGGGATCCCCCAAGGAGGTGGTGTCAGACTATGGTCACTGGCATCCTTGGCATGGTTTCCCCCTGTCTTTTTGCCTCTGCCTCCTGTATTGTTGACTGTGTGCTGGATTTCGTTTTTGCTGGTTTTAGTACTCTGAGCACTTTACCACTGCTGATCAGTGCTAAAGTCCAAGTGCTCCCTGTGGCATATTTGATTTACTAGTACGTCCCTAGAATAGTGCACCATTTGTGCCCAGGAGCTGTAAATCAAAGGGTAATAGTGGGCCTGCAGCACTGATTGTGCCACCCATATGAGTAGCCCTATAAACATTTCTCAGACCTGTCATTACAGTGTTGGTGTGTGCAGTTTTAAACTCCAATGTCAACTTGGCAAGTGTATCCACTTGCCAGGCCCAAAGCTTCCCTTTTAGTACATGTAAGGCACGCCTAAGGTAGGCTCAAGGTAGTCCCATGGTCAGGCTGCAATGTATTTAAAAGGTTGGGCATGTACTAGTGTGTTTTACATGTTCTGATAGTAAAATACTGCCAAATTTGTTTTTCACTATTGCAAGGCCTTTCATTTCCATAGATTAACATGGAGAGTGCCTTGAAATATCTCTTAAGTGTAATTTCCCACTGGGAGCAGATAGAGATTTGGAGTTTGGTGTCTCTGAAGTTACAATTTAAAAGTACATCTTTTAGGTGAGGTGGTTTTTAACTTTTGTGTTTGAAAATGCCACTTTTAGAAAATAGGCATTTTCTTGCTTAACCATTCTGTGCCTCTGCCTGGACGTGGAATACATTTCTGGGTCAGGATGAGAGTAGAGCTGGTTAAGAATTCACTCTAGACAGTCACACAAAGGGAGCTGAGGTATGCCCTGCAAACCCTGATGGGTCTTCAAGTGCTAGACTGTTGGGAGGAGCTGACACTTGCAACCAAATAAGGTTGTGTCTGTCCTTATACAATACAGTCTCCAACACTTTACAGTGTGTCTGGGACCAGGGGAGGAAAGGCAGGGTCTTGTGCACTATAAAGACTTTCCATTTAAGTTTGCCTACTTCAAAGGCAGAAATTACTATAAGGATTAGACCCAAAACCCCAGCCTTTTAGAACATTTCTTGATCAAGAGGAGACTCTGCCAATGAGAAGAGCTGAAAAGCAATGAGGAGGAGTACTGCCCCTTTGCTGTGTGTGTTTTGCTGAGTTGCCCTGCAGTTCTGCAGTTGCTGCTTATGCTTTGGAGAGTACAAAGACTGGACTTTGCTATTTGTCCTGCGTTTGAGTGTCTCCAAGAGTTTGGACTGAGCTTGCCTCCTATTAAGAAGTCTCAGGGGCATCAAAGACTTCACCTGCCAACTCATGGGTTCTCTTATTGAGGACCCTGAGTTGCCAAGAGGTGCCCTCTCCAGTTTGTGGGCCACTGGTAGTGAAGGCTGGCAGAAAAACAAGAAGAACCAGGCACACTGTCTTTGGACGACTCCAGAGCCGCTGCCAACTCCACACCGCTGTATGTACCCAAAGCTGTGGTCCTGCTGAAGTGCTGCAACCGCGACCAACACTGCAGTACCGATGCCACTGCAGCACCTCTGTAGTCCTACAACATTGTGCATCCTGAATACAATGTCACCAACATCCGTGTCACCTGACTCTGCCACAGCACCTGTGGACCGTGGTGTGACCACGGCACTGTGAAGTCACCTCATCATGTCTTGACCTGCTGGATCGGATCGCAAGGAACTTACACCTCACCACCATTGCCTCACCTCCGCTGTCCCTGTAAGGAACCCTTCTCCTGCGTAGCAGAAAGGAACCAACATCTCACCTCCTGTGTAGCAGTATGGAACTGATGCCACAACAGCTCCAGTGACACCTTACCTCCCTGACTTCATGACACATCTTTGACTCTACCTTGTTTCAAGGGTACTGTACGTGGGGTCCGTACAACTCCATGACCGGCACTGCACTCCCTTGTGAGTGGAGTCAGACTGTTGGGAACAAGCCCATCACAACGCAGTGATAGCACCAGTTAGAACTGGTGTGTTTCTAAGAGCTTTGATGAGATTTGATCTTTTAAAATTTATATTTTTGCCTGTGTATGTTGGATTTTTGTCTTTTTGATCTTGTTTTACTTAGATTAATATTGGCTATTTTTCTAAATTGATGTGGTGTCCATTTGTAGTGTTTTCACTGTGCTATTGTGTGTGGGTACAGATACTTAACACATTGCCTCTAAGATAAGCCTGAAAGCTCCTGCCAGGCTACCTAGTGGGTGAGCAGGGGTTATATTAGGAGTGTGACTTCCTTACCCTGACTAGAGTGAGGGTACCTATTGGACAGGGGTTAAACTGATTGCCATCTAAAGACCCCATTTCTAACAGTCACCAACTTTATGTCGACGTACATGAAGGCCTTGTAAAAGAAGTGTAGGGTAACCTATTAATTCTCCACCCCTTATGACCCACAGACCTATGGATTTGTTGAGAGGTTCAAAATGACACTCAATGGCATGCTCATGTGCCTGTCAGAGCCCTTGAGGCAGAAGTGAAATGCACTCTTGCCATGCCAGTTGTTTGCATGTGGGAGGTGCCCCACAAAGGTGCTGGCTTCAGCTCCTCTGAGCTTTTGTATGGGCACCTGGAGTGAGGACCTCTCAATGAGTATAAAGAAATTTGGGAGCAAGCTCCGACTAAACTCCCCCTCCGGATGCAGTCAGCTACATGCCGGCACTAGGTACCTAGATAAAGTGATTCTGGAAGCAAGCTGTAGCAAATCTAGAAGCCAGCCAAGAGGTCATAAAACAGTGGTTTGACCAGTGCCAGTAAATAGTTTCAGCCTGTCCAAAAAGTGTTGGTCATGGAGCCAGTGAAGTCACTACAAAACCACTGGTTGGGCCCTATGAGGTGAAAGAGTGCAAAAGTGAGATCACCTACCTGATGGACCTCAGAACTCTCAGGAACCCTCCAAGGTTCAACATCAATCACCTCAAACCCCACCTCAAGAGGTCTGAGTTAACCATGCTTCTGGTCACAGATGATGGGGTGGAAGAGGAGAATGAACATCTCCCATAACTTCCTTATTAGACTTGGCATCCTTGGCCTGGTCTCCCCTAACGTTTTGCCTCTGTTTCCCAGGATGTTGATGTGTGCTGGACTCTGTTTTTGTTACTCTGGGCACTTTACCACTGCTATCCAGTGCTAAAGTGCAAGTGCTCCTATGTAAAATGTATGTGTAATTGGATTTCCATGATTGGCATATTTGATTCATTAGTAAGTCCCTAGTACACTGCACTAGAGGTGCCCAGGGCCTGTAAATCAAATACTACTAGTGGGCCTGCAGCACTGGTTGTGCCAACACATTAGTAGCCCTGTAACCATGGCTCAGACTTCCACTGCAGTGTCTGTGTGTGCAGGTTTTAACTGCCAATTCGACTTGGCACGTGTACCCACTTGCCAGACCTAAACCTTCCCTTTTCTTACATGTAAGACACCCCTAAGGCAAGCCCTAGGTAGCCCCATGGGCAGGGTGCAGTGAATGTTTAAGGGAGGACATATACTAATGTGTTTTATATGTCCTGACAGTGAAATACTGCCAAATTCGGTTTTCACTGTTGCAAGGCCTATCTCTCTCATAGGTTAAAGCGTATATTCCCTTTGGGAGCAGATAGACATGTGGAGTCTGGGGTCTCTCAGCTCATAATTTAAAAATACATCTTTTAGTAAAGTTGGTTTTGAAATTGTGTGTTTGAAAATGCGACTTTTAGAAAGTGGGAAAGTTGCCATTTTCTTGCTTAAACTATTCTGTGACTCTGCCTGTTTGTGGATTCCCTGTCTGGGTCAGTTTGACAGTTGGGCGGTTTGCACCTCTCTCTACACAGTGACACAAAGGGAGCTAGGATGTAGCCTCCATATCCTGATGAGCCATCTGTGCTAGAAGAGAGTGGAGGAGTGGTCACTTATACCTGAAAGGGCTGTGCCTGCCCTCCCTCAATGCAGTCTCCAACCCCCTGGTGTGTGTCTGGGGCCTGGCCTCGGCAAGGCAGGATTTCAGATACAAGAGAGACTTTCCTTTGAAGTAAGCCTACTTCAAAGGCCAAAATGGGTATAAGAAGGGCTCCCAAAACCACGGTCTTTAGATCACTTCTGGACATCAAGAGGTACCTCTGCCTGGAGAAAAGATGAAGAGCTGAGGAGAAGTGCTGCTCTGCCTGTGACTGTGCTTTGAGGAGCCATCCTGCAGTTGCTGCTTCTGCCTGTGCAAGAGGACAAGGTTTGGACTATGTTGTGCATTCCTGCTTGTGAAGAAATCTCCAAGGGCTTGTCCTGCTGTTGAAGTCTCAGGGCCATCAAAGACTTCTCCTGTCAGCACCTGGACTCCCTGCTGAGACTCCTGCCCTGCCAAGTGGTGCCCTATCCAGTACCTGGGGCATTGGAAGTTGAAGTTGACAGACCAAGACTGAAAATCCAAACCCAGACCGCTGTGTAGGGAAAATATAGACGAACCATCTGAGACGTGGCTGAAAAACAACGTGCTGCTGGCTTCGCAGCAGAAATCGATGCTCCACCGGCATTGCAGCTGGAAGATCGATGCACGCAGCTGGAGAAACGAAAAGCAACACCCGTTGACCGAAGCTGATAACGTCGCAACCCACATTGCGCAGTTTTGCTGATTTTCAATGCAAACCTTGATGGGTGTGGAAAAAAGACGCAATGCCTGCCCGGACCAGAGTGCTGCCCGGATCGACGCATCGCTCTCCTCCGGAGAGGAAAACCGACGCACGCCGACCCCAGCGGAGAAGGAGAAATGACGCACCGCTAACCTTTTTTGACATACACTCGCCCATGCGTGTTATTTTGATGCTGCCCAGGTACTTTTCAATGCTAACAGTGTTTTTACTGGTTACTAAAGGATTTAAGACTCTTTTGCTTTTAAAATTAATAACTTGGCATGTGTATGTTGGATTTTTGTTGTTTGGTCTTGTTTTGTTTAGACAAATATTTCCTATTTTTCTAAACCTGTGTTGTGTCATTTATAGCATTTTCACTGAGTTGCTGTGTGTGTTGGTACAGATATTTTACACCTAGACTATGAAGTTAAGCCTGCCTGCTTGTGCCAAGCTACCAAGGGGGTGGGTGGGGGTTAACTAAGGGTGATTCTCCTTTGCCCTGACTAGAGTGAGGGTCCTTGCTTGGACGGGGGGTAACCTGACTGTGAACCAAAAAAAACATTTCTAACATTCTTTCTTCCAAGGAGCAGGATGAGCCAGTGAAGAGTGCCAGTCTCTCCGTTTCCCTAACCCTAGAGTAGCTTAGAGACTGCTGCCAGCTGTTGTGGTGGTTTGCCTCTCTATTCTCCCTTACCCCAGAACTCACTGCACTATGCAACCATGATATTGACACTGAGACAGTGCACCGGTGAAGGGTAAAATCTATTGGCTTCCTGATAAGGTGATAGCTAGTTTTAAGGCAGAATTCTCCAAGATGATGGAATTAGAAGTTATTGAGCTTTCAAACAGCCCGTGGTCCAGCCCAGTGGTGTTGGTCCCCAAGGATGCCCCTCCAGGTGCCACCTCAGAACTTAGGTTCGGTATGGACTACAGGGGACTCAATGCGGTCACTAAGACTGAGGCACACCCCATCCCCAGAGGTAATGAGCCCATAGACTGGTTGGGAGCTTCCAAGTTCCTCAACTCATTTGATCTAACAACTAGGTACTGGCAGATGCCTTACCTGTGGGGGCAAAAGCAAGGTCTGTGCTCTATACCTTAGAAAGGCACTTCCAGTTCCAGGAAATGTCCTTTGGAATGAAAAACACCCCTGCAGCCTTCCAGAGGATGGTCAATCAGGTCCTGGCGGGGTTGGAAAAATTCAGTGCTTCCTACATAGACAACATTGCGGTCTTTGGTTCCAGCTGGAACACCAGTGCCACCTCAAGTCAGGGAAGTGCTTCAGGCTCTGCTGAGCGCAAGCTTGACTATCAAGGCCAGTAAGTGTCGAGCAGGATTGAGTGGTCTACTTGGGACACCAAGTGGGAGGAAGCAAGGTGTACCCCTGTTAGCGCGTTGGAGCTTTAATAGATAAACTTACAAGGAGACGCGTTTAGGTCGACAAACCTTTGGACCACGTTTGAGGTCTTCCCAGTACGAGATAGTTCCTTGGCATCACCAACCAATAAATCAATGAGCAACCAATAATGGCAATCAATTTCTCAATAAACAATCAATAGGAATCAATAATTGAACACACCATGACCTTTCGGCCATGAATAACCACACCAATTTAGTTAAGTGTTAAGACATTTATTTCCCTCTTAGTTACAATCTATTATCATGTCTGTTAACTTCAATATCAATAAACCACATCAGAAGCACTTCTAATTTGCAATCAGAGCACAACTTAATCAAGACATAGACTATATTAATTCACTAATTAGACACAACATTTAATATGAATCAACTTAGCAGAGTCTCATTAGTACATGGTTCAACAAAGCAAGAACTCAGTCATTTGTCTATTTGCACATGGTATTAGTGAATGCCTTAACTAACCTCAAATTAGCATTAGCATGTTGGGCTTCATGCAAAACATTTAGTGAACACGAATTTAGAAAACATCTATACTAAGGCCTCTGTCATAATAGCAGTTGGTACCTAGAAAGAAAAGGCAAACAGACAATCACAATTTACATCGGATAGTTACCAATCCAACAGATCAGCAAGCAGCGTCAGTCTTCGTCCTCAGGACATCAGTCGATTCACCACCAGCAGAGATAGGGCGGGACAAAGTCTCGGAATAGCATAGCTAAGGAACATATTATTCCCCTCAGATAGAGAAGAAGATAATATCAAGTAAAAGGTGGGCAGGAAAATGGTTTAGATGATAAGACAACTAAAGTACGGGCTCGGAGTGTCCGGAGTGGAGAGTGGAGAAAATGGGTTAAGTTCTTCTGGAGTCATGCCGTTAAATCAAAACTGTCTAACTATTCCCTAATTCCTCATTGGATAAAGTTTGGTGCATCATTATCCCTGTCCAATAATTTGGTAAGCACCTTACTAGAATGTTCCACAGTTCACAGTTCCCATGTCACGGATTGGTCCATGTTATTGACGTCTTCAACGGTTGGAATGTCAGGTAGGAAAGGTTACACTTTGCACTCAAGTCAGTGTCTTCATTGTCTTTTCCTAGTACGGTTAACCTTTAACCTTGCACCTGTTATGAATTACACTGTTGCATCTAGCAAGAACATCGCCTTGAGCAAGTCGGTTCTCATGAGAAAGAATTTACTACGGCTACACACATAAAGCTCTTGGAAAAATACAGCTTCGTGTCCTTCAGGAAAAACAGCACATTGCACGTTAGAAAATACAATTCAATATGAGGTCAGGCAGCTAGGCCCAAGCCCCCGGTAAGCTAAAGCCCTTTGTGTTAAGTAAAGCAACTCTCAGCACAATAACCCTAATTATGATATACTAATACAAATTCAAACATTATTGCATAAAATTCAGAATTAATAAGCCTTTTCCATTAGTCTCCACATACATGGGTAGCCACTCCCCGTGGGCACATTTCAAACGCATGCGTGTGCATTATTTTCTATGTTAACACATTTTCTATGCAGCTTCATCACACAATATATTGCAAGTTTTTCGTATTAATATTGCCTTTAAAAGACACACTCCCTCCTCTGGTGGCTCTTGCCATCGCACAAACCTTCCCTACAAATGTTACACCAATAAAATTCTGTCAGTTCAATCTCTTCACTTATTGGCTTCCACTTTGATTTTTCCCTAAACAATTTTTTCTTTTCCTTTTCCTTTTCTTCCCTCCTCTTATTATTTTTCACCTTATTCAATTTTATCCTTTTGCTAATTTTACATGCCACCCACAATCCAAACAAACAAGCTATATCAATCAATATCACCTGTATTATTTTAGACAATATCCCATATATTGCTAAGCCAATTTCCCACTGAAGCAAAACCTCGTCCAACCTTCTCCCAAACACCAGGTTCTTTCAATTCCTTCAAGTCTGTGCTATCCCTAGTCAAGTTAGTAAGCATATTTCTAATCTCATTACTAATATCTGGTATATATGCGCAACAATGATTCTCATTAAGCATTTTAGAGACTCCGCCATTTTTTGCTAGAAGAATGTCTAAACCAAGAATGTTTTGAAGAGTCATAGCCTTTTCCGCAGCAAGTTTAGTATCCATTAGGAGTATAGCCCCTGAAAAATTTGTCAACATGTTATCCACAGTAGCAGACAACTTTTGAATCTTTATTGAATTCAAGATAACTCTCACTGAAGAAATTATCGCCCCAAATATGTCTCCCACTACACCAGCAGGTGTCTCGCTCTTCTGTCTAGTATGATGTAATTCAGACAATCTCAGAAACTTCTTTAAATCATTGAGTTGGTATATCTTTGGGAAAACCCAAATAACACGTCTCATACCATCCCTTTGGAAGACGGTAATAAGCATTAAACCCACATATATAGTAGATCCCTGGGATCGCTGGATCCTGTCCATTTAACATGAACGTCCATTTACTCTGAAATAAAAACACATGCTTACATGCACTCATTCCCACAAACACATTGTCATAATATGATTTCGGCCTAGATATACAAAGCTTCCCTACGTGTAATGCATCTAAAGCTAACTTCCCTTGCTCCCTAATTGCACCATAACCTTTATTACTAGCAAAAGCCCGCTGCTGTAATCCTTTATCTAATTTTCCCTTTAATGCTCTTCTGCTATCATCTGTGTGATCTAAAAAGCTTTTCTCTACAGGTGTAAGCAAGCATGTCAATTTATTGCGATGAGCATAAGATGTACTAATTGTCAATGTCGGCTCAAAGAATCCTTTAACTAACTTTGCACTATAATATCTAGCTACATCACTCAAATCCTCTATTAAAGGCACATAGGAGAACACTAAACCATGATTAGAATAAAAGAACTGGACCTCCTCCTGGTTATAAAATCTTGTTAGTAGCAGACTACAACTTATCCCGTAGGTTAGTGTCAAACTCTGATAGGTAACCCCTGCTTGTACCGAAACAGGAATCTGTGTACACACAAAAACAATCCTTCACTTCCATCGTCTCAACATACTCACTCAGCAAGCAATAGAAAACATTAGTAGAAAGTTCCCCTTTTGCATTAGTTCCCTCATGTAAGAATCTCTCATCCATCTCAAACCTCTCCCAAGCTGTTAGTACAGTAGTAGTTTCAGGAACTGGAGCATCGTTAGTCTCACTCTTATCCGTTAGTGTCAAACCCACAATCACAATGAATATCACACACACAATACCTAAACCAGCACCCAAATATTTACAGCGTCTACTCCCTCTACTCTCCTGCCTAGTATTAGCAATGATCTGTAATAAATCAGAAAGTGGAGGATGGTTCAAAACAACAACAACAAAGGATGGTTATTAATCTTCTCCCGCAGCAAAGTCAAAACAAGCAAATCTTCTTTCAGCAGATATTTACAATTTCTCAATCTCTCTTCCAGGATCCCTTGTCAATTCAGGTTAGCAGCTTGTCAAAATCGGTTTTCAAAAGTCAACTCAGGTTCTCAAAGTCTCATCCGGTAAATTCTAAGTCTCTTTTCTTAATTTCAATCTTCTGTAGCTCAAATATTTACACCAATTTCAGTCTCTTCAGCCAGACTCAGGTGCCAAAGTATTGACCTGGGACTTCTGGATCAGATCAAAACTCCAAGAACTCCTGTTGCCATTAAGCTGTCGTTGCACACTCCCATTCAGGACCCGCATATCTTCTATTTACAACTCTTTTCCTTTTCAATTTGCGGTCACCTTGCAATTCTCCTTCACTTAGATCTTCTCTCCTTGTGGTGTCAACTTCTTCCTCTACAGCATCTTCAACAACCACATTTCCCTTCTTCACTTGTAACTCTGGCCACTTGTCTCCTTTCAGTGTCTCTCTTTGGTCTTTCCTGTGGCAACCCTTCTTTCTCTCTTCGCTTTATGGTGTTTTCGCTTGATGGACCTGCAAACTGCTCAGGAGGAATCTGGAACCTCTGACTCTCCTCTGCCTCAACTCCTTCGCCTTCTGGGTCTGTCAAGTGCTCTAGCTCATTCTCATAATCGTCTACTTCAGGGAGAGCCTCCCTCTGGCTAGGCTCCCCTGTTGCCTCGGTTGAGATAGGCTCACCGTCACCCCTCTGGATCTCTTCTCCCTCGTCTCTTACTGGAGTGACCAAGCCGTCCTCAACAGGCTCTCCTTCTGTCTCAGTTCCTCTTCAATCACTCTCCTGCCCTGAGACTTCCCTGTTTGTTGTTGGTACTTTCAACAACTCAACTTCCTCATCAGTTGGACACGTCACCTTTTACGTGTGACTGGCATGGATCCAGTTCGGACCCCCTGCACACTTCACAGCAGTAGTAGTCGTTAATATCACTTGGTAAGGTCCCTTCCAACGTGGCTCCAAGCACGTCTTCCTTATGTGTTTCTTGATGACAACCCAATCACCAGCTTTCAGGCTGTGTCCTGGATCATGAATCGGTGGCAGGGTGGTAGCTTCCACCTGGTCAGAAAAAGAGCGGGCCACATCAGCCAGACCCTTGCAGTAATCCAACACCATATCATCCGTGATATTCACAAGAACATTCGCAGGCACTGCGGGCAGTCTCGTAGATCAATCCATGAGAATCTCATGCAGAGACTGTCCTGTCTTCTTGTTAAGTGTATTTCTCATTGACATTAACACTAGAGGTAATGCGTCAGGCCATTTCAAATTTGTGGCTGCACACATTTTCGCCATTCTCGACTTCAAGGTATCATTCATCTGTTCCACTAGTCCTGATGCTTCGGGGCGGTAGCTACAATGCAACTTCTGCTCAATGTTCAATGCTGCACACAGTAACCTAACCACCTCATTGTTGAAGTGACTTCCCCTATCTGATTCTAAAGAGATCGGAAAACCGAAACGCAGTATCAGTTCTTCGCTACTGTGAGGCTGTCATTCCTGCGTGTAGGGCACCCTTCAAACCAATGACTAAAGATACACACAATCACCAACACATACTTCAAACCTCCACATACAGGCATCTCAATGAAATCCAATTGCATTCTGCTAAATGGACCTCCAGCTCTTCCAATGAGGCTCAATTTCACCATTGTCCCTTTCCCCGCGTTCATCTGTTGGCAAATGACGCAACATGACAAATCACCTCAACAGCTTGTCTAAATTTTGGGTTACACCAGTCAAGTCTTGAACAACCTGATCATGGCATCGCTCCCAATGTGTGCTTGGCCATGATAAAACCTTGCAAACTGCGACAAAAGACTGTTCGGTAAGACCATTTTCCCTTTGTCTGAAACCCACAAATCATCTGGTCTTTGTATGCATTGTATCCTAACCCAAGAACACTTCTCATCTTTTCTGGCACAGCCCTGTAACAATTTCAATTCTTCTAACGTGTCAATCACCCTCAATGCATAACCTGTGCATGTCTCATTTTCCTTTTCAGGTAACAATTCCCATTGATCCTTGAACGATATACAGTTCAATGCGCAAAACCTTGCGACTTGATCCGCATATCCATTCCCCATTGAAACAAAGAGGGTCATTACAACCCTGGCGGTCGGTGTTAAACCGGCGGTAAGACCGCCAACAGGCTGGCGGTCTTACTTTGGGGAATTATGACCATGGCGGTTACCGCCATGGTCATCCACCGGTTCTCCGTTCCGCCCGCCAGGGCAGAGACGACCGCTGGACTGGAGACCTGGGTCTCCAGCCCGGCGGCCGTCACTATACCGCCGGCGGTATTTGGTCCCGGCTTACCGCCGTGGATTTCCAGCGGTTTGAACCGCCATGAAATCCATGGCAGTAAGCACTATCAGTGCCAGGGAATTCCTTCCCTGGCACTGATAGGGGTCTCCCCACCCCCACCCCGACTCCCACCCCTACACACCCCACCACCTCTGCCACCACCCAAAGGTGGCAGGGCCCCCTCCCCACCCAGACCCCCAACATCACATCACCCATACCCACACAACACGCACGCAGGCATCACCTACACACTTACACGCACACACGCCGACATACATGCCTACATCCACACACACAGTCAGACACGCACACCCACATTCAAACATACAAGCGCACATCCATACAGACATACCCACATCAACAATTTCAGATTTTTTAAGCCTGGACATCCAGTGGTGTTTCATGACAATATTTATTCTGTTTATCTACATCAACTTTTTTGAATGACAAGTAACAGATTATCACCATAGTGTACACCTTAAAGACTACAAACAAAAAAGTCGGGTTTTCATCCGGACGGGAGGGTTACAGTCCGTTTTCGATATCTACAGGATAGATATCGTTTAGTCCTTCTTCAGTTTTTATGGCAGCTCTATACGCGCGTATAACTGATGCGTCCGAACGCGGCACCCAGTTGCCTCGTAATAACCTACGAGCTAACATCGAATCGTAAGTGCTTTTTCCTATGATGTTACGATGTGGATTACATCATTGATCTAGCGGCTCCGTGCATTTCTAACGAAATGCTTTCATTATAAACTTGGTTTCTTGACCGGCGCCGAGCAACCGCTAATGAGTGATTACTGACATAGGATTGACTTTGTCTAAACAGGCTTTAAACATATAGCTCCTTTTAACCAAAAAACTTCCCTTATGATACGATAGGGATCTCGCAATATACTTAATGCGACATTATATAATTGGGGTTCTTCACGCATATAATTCCAATATTACAATACATTCATTATAAAAGAGATTGTGGATGTCCACTGTTGATTTTTGTTGTGAGATATGATTTTTTAACTCTGACAACATAATTTTTGTTTTTATGACTACCTACACTTAGATTGTTAGTTCCAGCTACTGACTAGCGATCTCTAGGAGCTTTATCCTAAAATCGGGGATGGTAAGCTCATCATAAATATTCTTTTCACTTCTCACACGAATGGTGCATGTAATCACATCGTTCACAATGTTGTGTGTATTACATATAATTCTGTACGAATTTTTATAATGTTATTATTATTCTTGTAGGGCGACCTATTTTTGACATACCAAACATTGAAGTAAGTGACTGCTTTATTTATCTGTCCCAATTAGGACGTATATATTTTTGTTATTTTTCCTTTGGAGAAGTCTTTATTCTTTCGGTCCTGATGAAGCGTCAATGGACCCGAGTGGGCCAATGGACGCGAAACATGTAGACCCAGTGCTAAGAGGAACCACAATAGGTCTGTTCCCCTTACTTTAATTGTTGAGAGCACATGAACATCACACTCACATATTGTCTCTCCCCTGGTTTTTAATTTTGGTCTCCATCTAATTTATTCTGATTAAAATACATGATCATTGTTCTAGGATGGATAACCAATTTTAACTTTCGTCTCTCCATAATTGCATGAGAATTTGAAATCAACTACTCATCATACACCCGCAATACGGTTAAGAGCTGCCGTTTGGGAGCCCGTTAGGCATTGCAATACCGGCCTAACGAGGAGTGTTCCCAATGATGAAACCAGACATCCAATGTGATGCTTGAGGGTTCTCGCTCCTGGCTAATAGAGTCCTTCCTACTTTAATTTGGAACAGTGTACTACTTTATTTATTACTTCGTTAGGGAGATTGTACACTGGACCATAAAAAACTCCCGGTCCCTCTTTCTATGATTATCGGTAATGTACAGCAGCTTTGCTGTGGGACCCTTCAAATAGTTTCTAAACAGGAATTAGATTTTGTTTTGTATCTCAGCCTGGTATTGTTTCCCTACCATGGAAGACTTCCAGGGTTTGAGTTATGATGATGATATGGTGTCAGCTATATTGCAGGCACCGTCCATCCTCGAAAATGATGGAGCAGCTGCTTCCGGTAGTCTAAAGGAAGATTGGAACAAACTATCCTCCTTGAAAAAAGAACTTATAAAAACAGTGATGCATGGAACCATCATGACTGAGTATCTACGTGCCAATATAGCTCCTAATGGGTTATTAGTTTCCAACATACCCGGGATTTTTCTACAAGATCTGGCCTTCCGAAAAGATTGGGCTCAGATCGCTTGGAAGTGTACCAGAGACTGGCTGGTACTTATCATCAATACTTCCAAACGTATTGCAGACTCAATAACAGTTCAAATCAATATAATTGAAAATACTTTAAAAACTACGGTTACCTTGACGACATTCAAAAGCCGCCTTGCTGAAATAACTGCTGAGTTGAATACAACAAAAGAATTCCTAACTCAGCAGAAGATATCCAAACTTCAGAAGGATATAACAAAGTTCAGCAGGGAAAAAGTATATCCTTATATTAAGGAAGACTACGAACTTGATACTCAGTCCCGATCCTCTGATGATTCCTCTTTTTCTTTTAAGAAACCACGAAAATTCAGCAGTGGCTCATCATCAGATGGCTGGAGTACCGATGAGAACATACCACAGCCTTTTTATAATTATCCACCCTACCCTATAAATCATCCCATGCCTTGGCAACCCCCTTATCCGTTTTTTCAACCTCGCCCTGTGATGCCTTTTGGTCCTTTTTTAGGCCGAGGCCGGGGCAGAGGAAGAGGCAGAAGAAGAGGAAGGGGCAGACAAGTACAGTGGTCCACAGCCGAACCACAAATGGTGACGAGGAGCCAAACCAAGAATCCCATACAGAGAACTTAGTTGTCAATCTGTCTAATAAGGAACTCTCAGTAGATGAATCCAACGTCCTAAACAGGGGTCTTGGTTTTGTACCAACTCCCAATGAGGATTTCTTCCGCCTGCACACAGAACTGGCACAGTTTTTCCGGAAGATCCGTCTCCATGTACTTTTTAAAGATAAACCAGCTGAAACATCCTTATCTGACTCAGGTCTAAAAAGACCTTCTACTTTTGTACCGTCATCAGTTATGATGCCGAGTGAAGTACTAACATTTGAAAAAGCTGTCTTAACTGATTTGTCTCATTTACGTCAAAACAACCTTTTGTTAATATTCCTAAAAGAGAAAAACAAGCTCTACAACATTTAGCATCGGACCCTGACATCGTGATAAAACAAGCTGATAAAGGGGGTGCGATTGTGATTATGGATACTGCTGATTATAGACGCGAATGTTACCGTCTTCTTAGTGATACTACTCATTATACTAGGATCACTAGGGACCCCACCAGCAGACTACAAACACAAATTAGGTGCCTCCTGGAGGAAGCTAAGAGTAATTCATGGATTTCCTTTAAGGAAGCTGAATTTCTTGATACCAAGAACCCCAGAACCCCTTATTTTTATTGCTTGCCAAAAATTCATAAGGGTGTTCATCCCCCTCCAGGACGACCAATAGTGTCAGGTATAGGTTCGGTTCTTGAACCCCTATCCATTTTTTGCGATCATTTTCTACAGCCTTTGGTAAAACATTCTTCCACCTATCTACAGGATACAAAAGATGTCCTGAATTTGATTGACGCTATAAATCAGTCTGGAAATATACAAGGTATGATCACCTTGGATGTGGAAGCCCTATATACAAATATCCCTCAAGAGGCTACTTTACAGGTGGTGGAATCTGCTCTCTTGAATGATTCCCCACCCACATCCACACCTATATCCTTTATTATGCAAAGTGCGACACTGGCCTTGACAGAGAATTACTTTGAGTTTGAAGAACAGTTTTTCCATCAAATACAAGGAACATCAATGGGTAGTACATTTGCTCCCAGTCTAGCGTGTTTATACATGTTCGACTTTGAAAAGAAATATATTTTGGCATCATCCAACCCGTTTTTTAATGACATACAGTTATGGAAACGGTACATCGACGATATTTTGATTATATGGAAAGGACCTCTATCTGCAGCTGATGATTTTACCACTTGGGTCAACTCACTTGATCCCTTTTTGAAATTCACGGCTACAGTATCATCAACCCATCTACCGTTTTTGGATTTGATGATTTCAGTCAATGAGAATGGCTTTTTATCCACTAGTACATACCACAAGCCTACAGATCGGAATAGCTTGTTGCTGTATGAAAGCCACCATCCAAAAGCACTCAGAGATAACTTACCAGTAGGTCAGTTTTTACGTCTAAGAAGGAATTGTAGTTCTCTACTTGACTTTAACCAACATGCGGAGACCCTACAAGCTAAACTCTGTGAGCGACACTACCCACCAAAGATTGTGAATTTGGCACGGAAAAGAGCCAAAAACAACCAGAGAGAATGGCTCTTAGCACCAAAAGAAAAGACCCCCCAGACACGGATCACCTGTGTCTCCACTTTCACTCCATTATCCAACGATATAAAAAAATTAATTAATAAAAGATGGTCGATTTTGGAAAGTGGAGGATTATCTATATCAAAACCATTATTTGCCTTCAAACGGACTTCTAACATCAAAGACATGGTGGTACACACACGTCCACATCATTTACATGATAATCCAACACAAAAAACATTGTGGGACCTTCCTCCAATTGAAGGACATTACCCTTGTGGGCATTGTAATGTATGTGTATTAACTAGACGGACTCAGACATTAGATCTTGAGCCAATTGGAAAGTGGCATTTGAAAAAACATACAAACTGCAATTCCAAGAATTGTATATACATGATCACATGTCCTTGTAGCCTTCGCTATATCGGGATGACAACACGACCTGTCAAAGTACGCATTAATGAACACAGAAGCAACATCAGATGTCGCAGATTAACCACTAAATTATCTACGCATTTCGTAGAAACCCCACATAATCCAGATGACTTGTGGTGGGTGGTACTGGAAGCTCCCATAGTTAGACCTAACGATTCCAAATTTCTGTTTAGATTGGAACAACGTTGGATCTTTAAACTAGGGACATCAGTCCGGGGATTGAACGACGAAATTCCTTGGACTACACTTTCATCATAACCAATTGGTTTCCTTTAATCATCTGTAGTTCCTTGACTGGTCCAAAAATAAAATTTAAAATAATTTTTTAATAAGAATTCCAGTTAATTTTTGCCGGGATTACTAGTGGTGATTTATCTAATTTGGTTGTTTAACCACATCAACAATTTCAGATTTTTTAAACCTGGACATCCAGTGGTGTTTCATGACAATATTTATTCTGTTTATCTACATCAACTTTTTTGAATGACAAGTAACAGATTATCACCATAGTGTACACCTTAAAGACTACAAACAAAAAAGTTGGGTTTTCATCCGGACGGGAGGGTTACAGTCCGTTTTCGATATCTACAGGATAGATATCGTTTAGTCCTTCTTCAGTTTTTATGGCAGCACTATACGCGCGTATAACTGACGCGTCCGAACGCGGCACCCAGTTGCTGGGACGCTGTCGGTTGGGTAGGTGTAATAACCTACGAGCTAACATCGAATCGTAAGTGCTTTTTCCTATGATGTTACGATGTGGATTACATCATTGATCTAGCGGCTCCGTGCATTTCTAACGAAATGCTTTCATTATAAACTTGGTTTCTTGACTGGCGCTGAGCAACCGCTAATGAGTGATTACTGACATAGGATTGACTTTGTCTAAACAGGCTTTAAACATATAGCTCCTTTTAACCAAAAAACTTCCCTTATGATACGATAGGGATCTCGCAATATACTTAATGCGACATTATATAATTGGGGTTCTTCACGCATATAATTCCAATATTACAATACATTCATTATAAAAGAGATTGTGGATGTCCACTGTTGATTTTTGTTGTGAGATATGTTTTTTTAACTCTGACAACATAATTTTTGTTTTTATGACTACCTACACTTAGATTGTTAGTTCCAGCTACTGACTAGCGATCTCTAGGAGCTTTATCCTAAAATCGGGGATGGTAAGCTCAACATAAATATTCTTTTCACTTCTCACACGAATGGTGCATGTAATCACATCGTTCATAATGTTGTGTGTATTACATATAATTCTGTACAAATTTTTATAATGTTATTATTATTCTTGTAGGGCGACCTATTTTTGACATAGCAAACATTGAAGTAAGTGACTGCTTTATTTATCTGTCCCAATTAGGACGTATATATTTTTGTTATTTTTCCTTTGGAGAAGTCTTTATTCTTTCGGTCCTGATGAAGCGTCAATGGACCCGAGTGGGCCAATGGACGCGAAACATGTAGACCCAGTGCTAAGAGGAACCACAATAGGTCTGTTCCCCTTACTTTAATTGTTGAGAGCACGTGAACATCACACTCACATATTGTCTCTCCCCTGGTTTTTAATTTTGGTCTCCATCTAATTTATTCTGATTAAAATACATGATCATTGTTCTAGGATGGATAACCAATTTTAACTTTCGTCTCTCCATAATTGCATGAGAATTTGAAATCAACTACTCATCATACACCCGCAATACAGTTAAGAGCTCCCGTTTGGGAGCCCGTTAGGCATTGCAATACCGGCCTAACGAGGAGTGTTCCCAATGATGAAACCAGACATCCAATGTGATGCTTGAGGGTTCTCGCTCCTGGCTAATAGAGTCCTTCCTACTTTAATTTGGAACAGTGTACTACTTTATTTAATACCCACAGACATACATGCACTCATTCCCATACACACAACACCCCCGCAAGCATACACGCACTCACACAACCCCTCTACATACACACACACACACCCCCATGCACCCACACAACACCCCCCCGCCCCCCTCACGGGCGATCGACTTACCTGGTCTGACGATCCTCCGGGAGGGGACGGGAGCCATGGTGGCAGCTCTGCCGACACCACACCACCAACAGAACACCGCCACGGCGGTGTTCTGTTGGCGTGGCGGTGGAGGTGGAGCAACCTCCACTTCCCCACCTCGCGCCAGTATGGCTGTTGGCGGCTCTCTGTCAGTAAAAGGATGGAGAGCTGCCAACGGTCATAATAGGCCGAGCGGAAAACCGCCACCACTGGCGGTCTTCCGCACGGCGGTCCCTCGGCGGTCTTCAAAAAAGACCGCCGACGTTGTAATGACCCCCAAAGTCTTCTTATTTCAGGTGTGCACTGCATTTCACCATTGCAATTTCATGAGGTAACTGAATCGCATGCAACAACTCCTTAATTCTTTCACCATTTTTCACTGGCGAACCAGAAGAGGTCAAATAACCCCTCTGTGACCATAGCTGGCCAAAATCATGAACAATTCCAAAGCCATAGCGACAGTATAGATAGTGACTCTCATCTGAGCAGAGACATGGCAAACCCTAGTAAGAGCTACCAATTCAGCTACTTGAGAGGAATACACTCCTTGAAGCCTTGACCCTTCCAGGATACCAGAGATCGTGCATACAGCATATCCGGCTCTCAGCCCTCCTACTGAGACTCTTAAACATGAACCATCAACAAAGATAATTTGGTCATTTTCTTCCAATTGGGTATCTTTAATATCAGGTCTTGGTTTGGTGCACACTTCTGTTACCTCAAGACAATCATGTTCTACATCTTCCAAATTTTCAACCTCTGTATTTTTACTTGGAAGCCAAGTTGCCGGGTTCAACACTGTACATCTTTTTAACGTTACATTTGGTGACCCCAATATAACCGTCTCATATTTGGTCAATCTTGCATTAGTCATGTGCTGCGTTTTCGTTCGTGTCAAAAGGTTCACAACTGAGTGAGGGACCATGACTGTTAAAGGATATCCCATCACTATGCCTTCACACTGTGTGAGGCTTTGTCCAACTGCTGCTACTACACGCAGACAACCCAGTAAGGCTGCTGCAACTTGGTCCAAAGTAGCTGAAAAATATGCTACTGGCCGGTTTACACCTCCATGGACCTGTGTCAAGACAGACAAAGAACATGCATCACATTCATGACAAAACAGAACAAAAGACTTTGGTGGTCATTCTGACCCTGGCGGTCTTTGACCGCCAGGGCGGAGGACCGCGGGAGCACCGCCGACAGGCCGGCGGTGCTCCAATGGGGATTCCGACCGCGGCGGTAAAGCCGCGGTCGGACCGGCACCACTGGCGGGGTCCCGCCAGTGTACCGCCGCCCCATTGAATCCTCCGCGGCGGCGCAGCTTGCTGCACCGCCGCGGGGATTCCGACCCCCCCTACCGCCATCCAGATCCCGGCGGTCCGACCGCCGGGATCCGGATGGTGGTAGGGGGGGTCGCGGGGCCCCTGGGGGCCCCTGCAGTGCCCATGCCACTGGCATGGGCATTGCAGGGGCCCCCGTAAGAGGGCCCCTACATGTATTTCACTGTCTGCTGTGCAGACAGTGAAATACGCGACGGGTGCAACTGCACCCGTCGCACAGCTTCCACTCCGCCGGCTCGATTCCGAGCCGGCTTCATCGTGGAAGCCTCTTTCCCGCTGGGCTGGCGGGCGGTCTGAAGGCGACCGCCCGCCAGCCCAGCGGGAAAGTCAGAATCACTGCCGCGGTCTTTCGACCGCGGAACGGTAATCTGACGGCGGGACTTTGGCGGGCGGCCTCCGCCGCCCGCCAAGGTCAGAATGAGGGCCTTTGTGTAATCAGGCATACCTAAAGCTGGAGCCATGCACATGCTCTCCCTTAACTCAGTAAACGCTCTCATTTCTTTCTCTCCCAAAACTATAGCTTCCTGATTCTCCTTGACCGTCAGCCTCTGCAATGGCTTAGAAATAACTGAGAAATTCGGGTTCCACTGGCGACAGTAACCCACCATTCCTAGAAACAACCTAAGGTCTCTCCGTGTTGTTGGGGGGTTCATCTGTAACACTGCGAATATTCTTTCTCAGGACAATTTCTCAGGCTCTGAACCCTGTTCCTCCCCTTCATCGACACTGTTTGTCTGGACCTCAATTCTCTCATTAGAATAGGTGATTGAACACCTCGCCTTGCACAATAAGGGGCATATTTATACTCTGTTTGCGCAGAATGTGCGTCAAACTATTTCGACGCACAATCGGCACAAACCGTGCACCATATTTAAACTTTGACGCCCGAGCCCGCAGACATCAAAATTCCTCAGTGTGAGTCATTTTTTAGCTGCGGGAATTTGCATTGCGTTAATGACATGCAAGGTAGGCGTTCCTGCCCAAAAAATGACTTTAAGGCCTGTGCGCCTTATTTATACTCCTGTGTCATTTTGTTGCACAGGAGAGGGCAGGCCTTAAAAAACGGCGCACAGCCTGATGTGCACCGTTTTTTAACGCCTGGGTCAGAGCAGGCGTTAAGGGACCTGTGGGCTCACTTCCATGGTGTCTGACCATGGAAAGAGTCCAGAGGTGCCCTTCCCTGCCCCCAGGGACACCCCCTGCCACCCTCGCCCACCCCTGAAGGACACCCATAGATGGGGGGACCCATACCAGGTAAGTACAGGTAAGTTGAGGTAAGTATTTTTTTTATTTTTTTAAAGTGACATGGGGGGCCTAATTTGGGCCCCCCTACATGCCACTGTGCCCAATGACCATGCCCAGGGGACAGCAGTCCCCTGGGCATGGTCATTGGGCAAGGGGGATTGACTCCTGTCTTTGCTAAGACAGGAGTAATTTCAATGGGGATTGTGCGTCAAAAAATGATTTTTGCCTCAAACCTGACTTGCACCATTTTTTGACGTACAACCCCCATTTTCCCCTACGCCGGCGCTGCCTGGTTTGAGTCTTTTTTTTTTTACTCTGACCAGTCCGCAGCGCCGCCTAATGTCATTCCTTAAATAAGGCACCAGCATAGCGTGTAGGAATGGCGTTAGCCGGCAGTAAAACAAATTACGCAAACCAGCGCCGACGCTGGTTTGCGTCAAAAAGTAGAAATATGGGCCTAAGACTCTTCCCAATAAGGATACGGGACTTGAATCGCAAACCACAAATCTGTGCAATCCTTGGAAAGTGCCAAGCTCAACCTGAACTGGATCTGTGATCGGGTTAGACAGGAGTTGGTTTGCTACTCCTACTACCTTAACTGTCTCTCCTGAAAGGGGCAGTTTCGGAACCTCTGCGTTTCTGACTGTGGAGCATGTGGCTCCTGTGTCAACCAAGAATGAAACCTTGTGACCCATTACCTTCCCCTGAACATAGGGTCCTCTCTGGTCTACCTCTAGGGACGCTGCAAGCCTGCACTCTTCTCCGTCTGAGCTCTCATCCGACCATTCATCGTTTATTCCATTCTCACCACCAATGGGTATTATTGTACTGTGTGATACTGACTCATTCTTTGACCTGTTGTCAGAGTCACCAGATCCTCAGGGTCTGTGCACGTTCCCAACACTTCCACCACAAGACAGCTCCAATACTCTGATTAGATTTATCACAGAGTCTAAGAGAGTCCAAGTGGGGAAAAGGGGATTAGGACGGGAACAGCTGGGAAGGAGACCTGTAGGAAGCAAAAGGTTAATACACAACATCAAAATTACATCTCATGAAATCAGTACCAAGCTACAACTCTAAGCTTCGTCTTTTCCGAAAAAACATGAACAACCCTAGAATAGTCCTAAAACTGACTAGGCTTTAGATGACCGAATACCTGAGGAGGAAACAGGAAAAGTTAAATAGGACTTTCAGATTCAAGTACTTTCTTTAGCATGAGAATCAGGAAACACTCTGAGCAATTTCTAAACAACCATATGAATCTCCTTTTAGGAATACATATCAGGAACACACAGCATTACATCTAGAACTCTGGTATTGTTGTGTTCATCTCAGAAAAAACATTGGAAAGTGAATTGCGCACAGTGCAAATTTTTATATGAGTATTAAACACCGTAAAGGATTGTGCACCATGAAATCACACAACGTAGATTCAAGGAATATATCACGTGACGTGTCAACTTGAAATGCTACCAAGAAAATGTCTTAGAATGGTAGCGCACAGTAATTTACATTATTTATACACGAGGAAAGAATTGCGCGTCTTGCTGATTCAAATGCCACCATACAAATGCCAAGAAATGGTAGCGCACAATGAACAACATGAAAAGCACTCAGGAAAAAAATTGCGCGTCTCGTCGATTCAAATGCCACCATGCAAATGCCAAGAAATGGTAGCGCAGAATGAATAACATGAAAAAACACTCAAGGAAAGAATCGCACATGTTGCCGATTCGAATGCCACCATGTAAATGCCAGAAAATGGTAGCGCACAATGAACAGCATGAATTACACACGAGAA
Organism: Pleurodeles waltl; assembly: GCF_031143425.1. Taxonomy (NCBI): domain Eukaryota; kingdom Metazoa; phylum Chordata; class Amphibia; order Caudata; family Salamandridae; genus Pleurodeles; species Pleurodeles waltl. The sequence continues at coordinate 1,186,767,828 of NC_090440.1, read as the reverse complement.
GTGAGCCACCATGTAAATGTCAAGAAAAGGTAGCGCGCAATGAACAACAAAATTAAATGCTCATGAAACGTCTTGCCAACTCGAAAAACATCATGTAAATGTCAAGAAATATCAGCGCGCAATGAACAACAATGTAATAACGAAGTCAAATCTTTGTGGAATAAATTGCGCGTCCTCCGTATTTGCAAACCACCATACAAATGTCAAAAAATGGCAGCGCACAAGTAATCTGTTATTCATTTAAGAATTAAAATCAAGAATATGAAAATTCTCAATTACGGTGTTGGAAAATGTCCAAACACCGTCTTCCCGCCTGGAAACAGTGATCACCAATGAGAGATGAGTGCAGAAGACTGGAAAATCCAAATAGGCCGCCAGGACAGGAGCTCAGGAAGAAGCTGCTGCTCTGCACCGGGACCTCTGAATAGTGAGCACTGGAAGTTGGGCTGACTCTCTTTTATAGAGTCTTGGCCCAGCCTAGAACCATGCCCAGGCATGTTGCAGGGAAAGTCTCTAGAAGGCCCTGGAAAAGGACCACACCCTAACACACTCTGAATGTCTGCAGCAATACATTGCAAATGTACAGTATTTATAAGCACCTTAAAAATGAATCTTTTGGATGGACTTCTGCAATGCAAAAGGTTAAACAATAACATATCATCACAATGCATAAATTACATTATCTTGAGAGTGTTGTTTTTTTGCATTCTAGATGCCCGTAGAGCGCGCACTGTCCTGGTGTTGACACCTGTGACCTGTTGAGGAAGTATCACCTGTTGCTGGTCCATTGGAGCTAAAGGCACTTGCATTTGCTATCTATGTACCATGGGGACCTGCTGTTGCATTTGTTGTAACTGCAGTGGTTATATACGTGGCATCTGCACCTGCTGCATGGATTGAAAACCTTGCACTTGATTCCCATTATTCTGAAAATTTGGATTTGGACCACTCAATCTTGGTCCTCTCACATTTTGGAATGAACTGACATCATTGCTTTGTTGAACAACACCATCCTGCACCATCATTGGGCACTCCCGCTTCCAGTGTCCAACGACCCCGCAAGCATGACAAGGTAACATCTTCTTCATTCCCTGTGCATCGTTTTGAGCTACTACAGTGTTCAAGTCTGGACTGCGATTCACAAAACCTCCTCGACCTCTACCTCTCACTTGCGCCTGAAGCATCCCGTTTCCCTGTGGCTGTTGCACCATCTGCTGTAGAAAACCTCCCTGTATCCCTGTCTGTGCTGCCTTAATTTGCATCACCATCGCTTTCTCCTTCAACTTTCTCTGCTTCAACTCAATCTCATCGCTACAGTACTTCGCATACTGCAACACCTTATCAATCGGCTTTGCTTGCCAACAAATCAAATGATTCTTAATCATCTGGCCAATCTCAGGTCTCAACCCCTCCACGAACCTGAACACAAGGTGATTCATGTCCTTCGCCTCAATAACCTCTGTGCCGCTGTAATGTTTAAATGCCTTCAACTACCTCTCATAATAGGCATGTATCGATTCCTTGACTTCCTAGGCTGTTCGATCAATCTTCTGCCAATCAATATTCTTAGGCGAAACTCTCGTTTTCAGAAACTCAATCACCTTATAATAATACTTCATCACATCAGGAGTAAGCGCCCCTGTGTTCCTGTCCCTTGCTGATTCCTCAGTCAGCCAATCTACGCTCCTTTTCCACTCAACCCACAAATCAACTGAAACTATGATCTCAAAGAGAGTATTCAGGTCTTCCTAAAGACACTTCGCAAGCTTCACAAACCTGTCTGTCTGATGGTACCACTCTAGTGGTTTCTCTCTCAGCCTGGGGAAATCATTCGTAAATGACAGATTATCGCCTCTAGTCCATGGTACATGGACAAGAACCCCTCCGGCAGTCTCTCTCATTGGTAACATCTTTACCGTGCCTGTATCCGGTAATGTTTTAGCTGACTGTTCCTTGCAATCACTCTTCCTCTTGTCTCTTTTCTTTGCCCATCTGCCTTCCCACTTCTCTAAGGCTCCCCAAACTTGCACACTTTGCAGTATCTCCTTGAGGTGCGCTTTCATCCCAGTAGACCTCATGTGTTCAAAATCCTTTGGCTCAAAATCTAATCTGTAACTTTGCTTCAAATGTTTGGTATTCTCTAAATCTACGCCATACCTGTCTGCCAAATTTGCTAACCTTTGGCACACCCTGCTCACTTCTCTAGTTATCTTTGGGCACAAATACCTCAATTCTGCTTCCGTGTAGGACTCTAGCCTATTCACACCCATATTTCCTTCAATGGGTTTATTTGCTTCCATACCCAACCTCACATGGTTCAGGTACTCTTCTCATTCCGCTCTTCCTACTGCTACAGGAGCAGTCTGTGGAGTATTGAGCTTGTCTAACCAGTTGGTCGCTGTTGTGCTGTTAAACCTTGCAATGAGATATTCTCAGGCTGTACTAAAGGTGTCTGTGGTACATTCACGCTCGAGATCTGCGGTGTCAGTAGTCTTGAACCTGACTGTCTCATGGCATCTGGAGGAACCCCAATCGGACTGAAATCTAGCAGGGATCTAGATCCTTCAAATGTCGGTTCCACTGGAGTCCTTCATTGGGGCTTCCTACGAACCCTCCTCTTGTCATGACTAAGGCCCTCATTTAAACTTTGCTGCCTGCCAAGTTGAAACCGCCGGGCGGCCGCCAATGCAGCCGTACTCCCGCGGGGTCTATTTTGAGATCCCAGCTGGGCCGGCGGGCGGAAACCTGCTTTCTGCCCGTCAGCCCAGCGGGGATTTCGGACGCAACAAGGGAGCCGGCTCCAAATGGAGCCGGCGGTGTTGCGGCTGTGCAACGGGTGCAGTTGCACCCATCGTGCTTTTCACTGTCTGCTGTGCCGACAGTGAAAAGCTAAATGGGGCCGTGGCAGGGGCCCCCATGGGCCTGCGACTCCCCTTTCCGCCAGCCTTTTCATGGCGGTTCATACCACCATGAAAAGGCTGGCGGGAGGGGGACTCGTAATCCCCTGGGCAGCGCTGCAAGCATCGCTGCCCTGGGGGATTACAACTGCCGGGACAAAAGTGGGGGGAAACCGCCGGGACAAAAGTGGCGGGAAACCGCCGGTCCCGGCGGTGCGACCGCGGTGTACTGCCAGCCTGTTGGCGGTACAAACTCCAAAACAGCCCTGGCGGTCTTTGACCACCAGGGTTGTAATGAGGGCCCAACCCCCATATTCTGGCTCATCACTGGTGTCATGTTTGACTGCAGTCCTGTGACTGAAGTATATCTCGGGATAATTTGCGGCTGCACCTGGGGCAGTAAAGGTGGAGTTGGCTCAGTCTGAATCAACTTTGGTCTCCATATACTGGCCCTGTCGGCGCCATCAGATTAGTGGTAGTCTGTAAAATGGGTATGTCAGGGTAAAGCCTCTGAACCTTTGGCGTTTGCAACTGAGGTTGCATAACCTGAGTGGTGGACATGCCAAAACTACTCTGCACCGGGACTTGTGTCGAGACTGGACTAACCTGTGTCGAATTTATTGCCTCCTTCTCCTGTATTGAACCTGTAGGACATGTACTGGTACTTGGGTCATTTTCGTCTATCGCATATGGCGGTGGACGATCATTCAGTAACTGATTAAGGAACTCATCATCATCTGAGTCATCTACCTCTGTCCAGGGCTTTCTAACCTCTTTGTCTTTGGAAGGACTTTTGCCAGTCTTATGAGTAGCTTTCCTCCCTTTGTCTTCACCCTCTTGGGCTATCGCTGGAAACAGCCCAACTCCATCTCCCGTCTCTCTCCTCCAAACTCTCTGCGCTCTATCCCACCTAGCCTCCGCTCCAACACCCCTCCAAACTTCTAAGAACCAGCCCACACAGATGGTCTAGATGGAGGATTGCCAGAATGTTTGTGATACCCTGAAGGAGGCCATGTGCACACCACCCTTGCTCAAGGCACCTGAGTTCTCCCAAAAATTAATTATCCAGATGGACACCTCAGAACATGGCATAGCGCTGTCACAGTTAAATGAAGAGGGCCTCAAACAACCTGTAGCCTTCACTAGTAGGAAGCTACTTCCCTGGGAACAGAGTTTAAGTCCAATAGAGGGAAGCCTTTGCAGTGATCGGGGCACTAAAGAAGCTGAGACCATACCTGTTTGGTGCTTACTTATGTGTTCAAACCTCTCAGGTGGCTAATGCAGATGAAGGGGGAGAATTCCAAACTGTTGAGGTGGTTCTTACAGGGAATGGACTTTTCCGGTGGAACACCGCCCTGGAACAGACCACGCCACTGCTGATGTTCTTTCCAGGTTCTTTTCCCTTGGTGAAGAAAAACTCACAAGGGGTTGGGGAGTTCTTCCTTCTTTCAGCTGGGGCCACATGTGTTAGACCTGGAATCCTTGGCATGGTTTTCCTCCTAAATGTTTGCCTTCAGACCTCCTATTTTGCTGACCTCATTTTTGCTGGCCTTAGGACTCTGCATACTTCACCACTGATAATCAGTGCTAAAGTGCTTGTGCTTTCTCCTTAAAACATGGTAAGCTTGGCTTATACCCAATTGGCATATTTAATTTACTTGCAAATACCTAGCAGAGCTGCACCAACTGTGCCCAGAGCCTGTATATTAATTGCTACAAGCGAGCCTGCAGCAGATGGTATGCCACCCATTTAAGTAGCACTTTAAACATGTCCCAGGCCTGCCATTGCAGCCTCCATGAGCAGTTGTAAACTGCCATTTCAACCTGGCAAAGTAAAGCTTTTGCCAGGCCTTATCCTTTGATTTTTAATGCATACGGGTCAACCCTAGGACATACGAGTCATATAAGACATATATAAGACATATAGGTCAGCCTCGGACATCCCAGAGTGCAGGGTGTAGTATATTTGAAAAGTAGTACAGCACTTTTACTTTTTACATGTCCTGGTAGTGAGAAATTCTTAAATTCATCTTTCACTACTGCAAGACTTACCTCTCCCATATGATAAGATAGGAGTTACCTTATTACATTTTATAGGTGTATTTTCCAAATGGGAAAAGGTAAACAGACCATGTTTGGTGCCTCTGGAATTGTAATAAGTAATCCAAACTTATAATGGAGTAGCATTTTTAAATTCCAATTTTGAATGTCACTTTTAGAAGGTTGGCATTTTCTTGCCTTAGCCATTTGGCACCTACAGTCTGTTTCTGGGTCACATGACTGGGAATAGTTGACAGTTGGGCTTTGTGTATTCCTCCTGGTCACACACAATGGGGAGCGTAGGTGAGACTGAATGGGCCATCACTGGCAAGATAGGAGAAAGGAACTGGACCCAGCCACACTTAAACTTGAATAAGCTGGGTCCTGTCCCTGCACAAAGGTTTGCAAATCCCTGTCATTAGTCTGGAGTCAGGGACAGGAAAGCAGGGCACCTGTGCACTTCAAATGCACGCCTCTAGAAGCTTCTCCCCACTTCATATGCACAACTGGGTATAAATGCTGGACCTCAGTCACCAATTTGTATTTAGACCTCTGGACCTGTGGATACTCTGCCAGGAAGGACTGCTGTGCTGCTGAAACAACTGCCACCATGCTGGACTGCAGCTCTGAAGGACTGCTACACTGCTGTGCTGACCTACCTCCTGCTGCCCGCTTGCCTGGGTGAGAAGGACTGGACCTGAATCTCATGAACCTGGAATCCTGAGTGACTCCAATGGCTAGTTGCTAGCCTCCTGATTTGAAGTCTTGGGGACACAACAAGCTTCCAACAACCTTGCACCTAGACTCTGCCATCTTCTACTCTGCCAAGTGGTGCCACCGCAGTCCTGGACCCTTGGAAGTGGGCTTATGGTGATCTGCCTGCCTGTGTGAAACCAGCATAACTGACACATCTCTTCTGCTGTATGGTGCAACACTGAGCAGGACCGACTCATCGTCACTGCTGCGTTGATTGGACTTGTTGAATAGACCCATATCACCACCCAGCCAACAACCTCCTTCGGAACCGCTACTTCATGAAGCATCCTTGCATTTCCCTTTGGCAGCAGTCTTAAGGACGATGCCAGACTTCACATTGCATCCTCGACTGTGCAAAGCATCTTCAACCTCTGGACTTCGCATCGCAAGCCCTCATCGTCTGGATCTTCGACAATGTAGGACTTTGCACTGCAGCCATGCTGCATCTCGGAACCAATAAATGGCTTCAGCTGTCTGATCCATCTTTGACGCAGATCCTCACAACACTCTGCAAACCAGGATTTAAGGTACTCTGGGGCATAGTTATACTCTGTTTGCGCCGAATGTGCGTCAAATATTTTGACGCACATTCGGCGCAAACTGTGCACCATATTTAAACTTTGGCACCCGAGCCGCGGACGTCAAAATTCCTCTGTGTGCATAATTTTTGGGATGCCGTAAACTGCCTTGCGTTAATGACATGCAAGGTAAGCGTTCCCACCCAAAAAATGACTTTAAGGCCTGTGCGCCTTATTTATACTCCTGCTTCATTTTGATGCACAGGAGGGGGCGGGCCTTAAAAAAACGGCACACAGTCTGATGTGAGCTGTTTTTTAACACCTGGGTAAGGGCAGGCGTTAAAGGACCTGTGGGCTCACTTCCATGGTCTCTGACCGTGGAAGAACTCCAGAGTTCCCCTTACCTGCCCCCAGGGACACCCCCTGCCAACCTTGCCCACCCCTGGAGGACACCCATGGATGGGGGGCCCCATCCCAGGTAAGTACAGGTAAGTTGAGGTATTTTTTTTTTTTTAAGTGGCGTAGGGGGCCTAATTTGGGCCCCCCTACGTGCCACTGTGCCCAATGACCATGCCCAGGGGACAGAAGTCCCCTGGGCATGGCCACTGGGCAAGGGGGCATGACTCCTGTATTTGCTAAGACAGGAGTCATTTCAATGGGCGTTGTGCGTCAAAAAATGGCACAAGTTCGGTTTGAGGCATGATTTTTGCCTCAAACCTGACTGTCACCATTTTTTGACGCACAACTCCCATTTTCCCATACGCCGGCGCTGCCTGGTTTTAGTCATTTCTTTTTACTCTGACCAGTCCGCAGTGCCGGCTAACGTCATTGCTTAAATAAGGCACCTGCATGGTGCGTAGGAATGGCGTTAGCCAGCGGTAAAGGTAGTGGGAGTAGCTTGGTCCATGTGGTCGGCCTGTGCTCCATTACAGTCAGCATGACCTTGTGTCTTTGTCCCAATCTGCAGCGACCAGATATCCACAATTAGCACTTTGTGCTTTTGGGCCCTATTTAACTAAAATCTTTAAAATTGCATACCTCAAGTTCTACTAATTGGAATCTTTTGTTGTTTTGGTACTGTTTTATTTATTAAAGAAAGTTCTAATATTCTAACTTGGAGTGGGATCATTTTTGTGTGCGGCGTTTTTCACTTTCATACTGTTTGAAGTCTTGCACAAATACTTTACACATTGCCTCTAATTTAAGTCTGCCTGCTCTGTGCCAAGCTAGGAGAAGATTGAGCACATGCTAGTTTAGGGCTGGCTTGTGCCTCACTCTGACAAAGATTGTGGTTGCTACTTGAAAAGGGCTCATACCGCTGACAACCAACATTCCAATTTCTTACAACAAGTGTAACAAAGTTTTCAGAGCTCTAACAGAGATAGATGAAGACCAACACACTCTTCTTAGTTGTAAACATATCTACTGTCAAACTGTCTGAACTGCTATGATGTAAAGTGAAGCCAGTAACAGAAATTAACCGGAGTATCAGAAAATTGATGGGTAAGTGACCGATCCTCCTAGAAGGGCTAAGCTATTTATTTTAGAGGAGAATCAATACATCACTTCCCAACAGTGGATATCTCTTGGTGATTTTTTAGAACATATCTCATCCAGCTTGCCACTGTAATAGGTTACTTGTAGCTATTGAGCATATGCGTAAAATAGTGATAGGCAATTAAATCTTTATGAAAGTGGCAGTTTCTTTAATTTGCAGCTGCAGCTTGTGAGACCTGAAGTTTTAAGTACTCGATAAATTTCAATATCACCTTTAAGACACCACAGAGGATTGATGTTTGCATAAGAGTACATCAAACACAGAACAGCGGATCACCACAAATTTCATTAACTAGAAACCCAGATTGGAGGTGAATAAGCAGGATTTTCTATAAATCGTGGTTGAAGCTGGCACTGACCCCACATTCACACATACTTTGGAAAAGCTTTACTGAATTGTATGAGGATCTCCAATGCATACAGGAATTAACTGCCAGCTGAAAAGCATATTCTTAGTTTTCTGGCTGATACTGCAGCAAGCAAGTCCACCAATAATACTTCCACATTACTACATAGAGCCATGGAAGGCCCCATTGGTGACAGCGGGTGTCTGTGCTGCAAAGTCCAAAACCATAAGGGTGAGCGTTAATGTGTTTATAGTCCTAACATTATGGCGGTGCCCATTAAGAAGTCCACACATTTCTCAGTTTCCTTAAAAAAGCAGCTGAAGGGTGCATAACTATTATTCTCCTCGTGTTCCAGAATTATTGAAAGCTTATCTCTAGCTATTTGTGATTTATTGCTAATGCGTCTTTCATCATGTTGTAGACATCCACTCCTGTATCTCCAGGTGGACCGTTACTATTAAAATCAAAAGAAATGCACCTGGAGCTCCGGTGGAGCATGCTTGGCACTTTGCACACTGCAGCTGTACTGAAGCACAAGTCATGCCTGAACTTCGGGGACTCCTCTATCTCCCATTGGTTGCTTTAAAAAGTGCATATTGATATTTACATCACATGCTATATAAGCTGCAGGAGCTCATTTTATTTAACAGCGTGTCATTATCTAAATGGAGTCAGTCCTCCCAGCCCGGGGCACATCACTGCAGCCAGGACTGGCCGCTCTTCTTAAACATCATTAGCGTCACCCTGAAGGGCAGCGGCAGAAACAAAGTACACACATACATATTCACCTGAGCTCTATACGTGTTTATTCGTGGTTGTGTGCCCAATAAAAAGCATTTCTGTAGACCTCGCTAAACGCGAATTAATGAGTGCGTTGGCGGTGATAATATCAAAGCATAGCAGCAGTTTCCGCACTGTCCGCTGGGATCGGGGGGAGAAGAGGGGAATTCCACGAAGAATCTTTGCGTCTGTTATGCAGATCATTAATACTCCGGAGACGAGTGGGGAACCCAGGGACACCGCAGAAAACTCCATCTGGCTGCAATGAAGCAAATTCGCGGAATACGCAAACAATTATTGAGGAATGTGTGGAAAACGTGAGATGGCACAGGGAAAATGGTCCCTGATACTGTTGCAGAAGATACGCTTGTTATGTATAATGTGCAAATTACGCACATAATTAACATAGGTTCGGAAACAAATAATGTATTAGCCATAAAAAATAACAGGAGCCCCTGAATTACCTACTAAGTTAAATCACACATTGATGTGCAGAAAATATGTTTACCCCCCCCCCCCGTAGGCCATTTTACAATTCTTCGATCCGATCCGCCACAGGAACGGAGCTGCATCGGGGATTTATGTGCGGGAAAGAGACATTGTTGAGGCAGATGTGGAACGGAAGGAAACACCACATCGCCTCCCTCCCACGATTCACCTGCAGAAAATTAACAACATCTATACATTGGAAGTGAGAACAAATGAAAACTCTTCAATTTATTGAAGAAAACGTCCCTAACACTCGAGTCCATAAAGATAGTATAACCATCATATTAAAAAATAAGGAGATTAACTAATTTCTGTAGATAATATAAAAGAATAAAGTTAATTTTGAACATGCATAAATGCTCTCAACTGTAAACGGCCAGGGAAGTAGCAGCTGCACAGACTTTACGGGAAAAATGATATAGGGCTACTTAAGTGGGGTGATAACTTTGCCCCCAGCCAGCCCCCTTTCTCATTGTCATTCAGATACATCGTTTTCTAACTCATGAACACATTTTCAGAGCAAAAATAGAGATCCTCTACCTTTTCCCCCAGCTTCAGATCTCTACCAGCCATCCCCACTACCACAGCACGCTGACGGATCAAATAAAGTCATCAGTCAATTGGACAGAATCAATTTCCTTACTATTTTGTTAAATTATTTTAGGCAACAAAACGCGTTTAATCACATGCTGGGTTCTGCTGAGACACTGACAGATCACTCAACCGTGACCCTTGGCCTTTGTGCTGTCTCAGCGTAGCCGAGTAGGTTGTTTGTCTCACCTTCTTACCATGTGCAGTACAGTGTCATTTAATATAGTTAGACTCCTTTGGGATGAACACAAGACACTGCATTCCTAGCCAGCTCCTGTGCTGCTCTGACAAAAACGTAGAAATTCATCTCTATTGGTAAGAGGAATCACCTTCCTAGACCGTCTTCCTTTTCACCGTCCTAAAACAATGAGCATTCTGGCTCCCACACATAATATTCACCCGTACAATAACAGGCATTGTCATAGCCAATAGGTATCGGCTTTGGGACCTTCTAAGTAATTAGCCATGCAGCCCATGACAACTTTATCAGAAATAAAGGGGCATATTTATACTCCGTTTGCGCCGGATTTGCGTCGGTTTTTTTACGCAAATTCGACGCAAAACGAACTCCATATTTATACTCTGGCGTTAGACGCGTCTAGCGCCAAAGTTCATGGAGTTTGCGTCATTTTTTAGCGTGGACACCTACTTTGCGTTAATGATATGCAAGGTAGGCGTTCCCGTCTAAAAAATGACTCCGAGGCATGTGCGCCGTATTTACACTCCCGGGCAAAAATGATGCCCGGGAGTGGGCGGGTCAAAAAAAATGACATCCAGCCGCTTTTGCGTCGTTTTTTAGCGCCTGGTCAGGGCAGGCGTTAAGGGACCTGTGGGCTCGGAAGGAGCCCAGAGGTGCCCTCCCATGCCCCCAGGGACACCCCCTGTCACCCTTGCCCACCCCAGGAGGACACCCAAGGATGGAGGGACCCATCCCAGGGAACATAAGGTAAGTTCAGGTAAGTATTTTTTTTTTTTTTTTTTGTGGCATAGGGTGGCCTGATTTGTGCACCCCTACATGCCACTATGCCCAATGACCATGCCCAGGGGACATAAGTCCCCTGGGCATGGCCATTGGGCAAGGGGGCATGACTCCTGTCTTTGCTAAGACAGGAGTCATTTTAATGGGGGTTGGGAGTAAAAAAAAATGCCGCGAATCGGGTTGAGGCGAAAATTTTGCCTCAGCCTGACTTGCCCCATTTTTTGGCGCCCAAGCTCCATATTCCCCTACGCCGGCGCTGCCTGGTGTACGTCATTTTTTTTGATGCACACCAGGCAGCTCCGCCGGCTAACGCCGGCTAACGTCATTGAATAAATACGGCGCCCGCATGGCGCTTCAGAATGGCGTTAGCCGGCGTTAGATTTTTTGACGCACAACTGCGTTGGCGCAGTTGTGCGTCGAAAAGTATAAATATGGCCCCAAGTGTTTGTGCATTCCTTCATACACTTGAAATTAGAATGCAATGGTCAGAACAACCCTGGGCACCACAATAAAAAAAGCATTTGGAAGAAGCAGGTTCATGTAGCCATGTAGTCACCACTTGAGGGCATCGCCACATGAAAAGAAAAGAGCAGAGAGCATTGCTGTGTAACCACATATTCAGCCCCTAGAGAGCATAGTGCATTGTACATTTTCAGGCCTTGGAGGTCTGCTAGAATATTACTATAAACAAGGCCCTCTGAACACAAACTACTCCTAGTTGTAAAACAAAAGCTCCAGACATAAGAGAGTTTAAAAAGGACATTGAATGGTGGGAAAGGTTATGATTTTGGGACCCACCCCAACCTAGTGTAGCGACTCAGAAGATGAGCTGGACAGAAAGAGCACGTTGCGTTGAACGTTTTGGTGGTAGTCCCATTGTCCTAGGGCTAACCACAGGCCGAGTTATGGTAAAAAATGTGTTGTAAAACAAATGCACCACAAAGCATTATGGGCCGAGTTTCCAGAGTGCAGTGAATATTGTAGTATCGGCTTTCTTGATGGCCCAGGAAGAGCTGTGTTGATGATCTCCTCTGTGTTTTTCTGTTTAAAAGGCCCTAATTTGTATATTTTTCAACTGCTAAACTTGGGAAGAATTTAAGAAAGGGGCTGCAAATGTAACTGGTGCTCATGTAGAGCGCTCTAATCTTTTGGTGGGAGTTTGCGCTATATAGATAAATAAAAAAGAACCCCCCTCCAGCGTGCAGCCTTTATCAGACAGGCAAAGAAACAGTGAAATGCCAAAGGAAGAAACAACATACCACTACAAACGCGAAGCCAAGAGGCAAAAGAAAAAAGTAGTGAGCTGATAGTAAGGTATATGGCAGATCATGCAATGATCCATGTAACTGGGTCACTCTTCCAGGCAGTAGATAAACAGCCTCAAGGCGTGACAAACCTAAATTAATTACATAACAAGCCAAAGGAATTTTGAAAGGCAGGCCAAGGAACTAATGAAAGTGATGGGTGAATGATGGATGTGGTGAAAGTCCAGAGAAGTAGATCATAGCATGTCGAGAGACAGCGCATGCACGCTGCCTACGCTCGACCTAAAAAAATACACACCAGGACCCCTTCCAATATGGCAGTCACAGAAAAACATTTGCCCTCTGGCCCATGTAGGAGGAGCCAAGCCACTTGTACTTCCTGTTTTTTATTCTGTGTCACCATATCAGCCGTAGAACAAGATAAGTGAATAATATTTGGTATTTATGTTTGATATTATGCACTGCATGTCTTGTTCTTTTCCCTTTTAGATGTAGACGTAGGCCTGTTCTAGCAGGGAACAAGCTATTTTTGGGTCCGTTTTGCTTTCCCCGTTTACAGCAAATAATGATTTGAGCAAACTGGCTACCTTGCTAAGCCATTAGGTGATAGTCGCTGCTCCTTCCCTGAAATATTAAGTGGTTGGTTGTCTCACCGTGCCAACAAGAACATTTTTGGGGCTATATTTATTTAAATTAATTGAGTGGTACCCCTTCAACTGAACTAAATCTGGCAGTGGTCCCACGAGGCTTTGACAATTATAGCAGCAATGTTGCCTGGTAATGGACAAAGCTGTAAATGTGGCCACAGTTCTATATGGGATTTCTTTTTCTCCAAATCATTGTCTTTTGTGGGTATCTGTATGTAGGGAAGCATGTCCGCAAAAGTAAGAACATCCCTGAATGCTGTTTAGCAGAAGAGGGTCCTGCCTCTATGGAGACTACCCAGTAGGGTCTAGGTCCTAATCGAGATTTTCTCCAATCTATGACAAAGAAAGCTGTCAAAGAAGGTTTGGCAGCCCTGGAAAGCCATCCACCTGCAAAGGTGTCTAAGGTTTGTGCTCCCTATGATACCAATTCAGGTTATTCAGAAGAAGAAGAACAACAAAGAAGGAGATATGTTCAGGGGCCCACATTAAAAGAGTTAATATCACTCCACAGCCAAAACCTCTCCATTCCAAAGGCTTCCTCACAGCTGGAAGATGATGATTTTTTATCTCCCAATACTGTAGGAAGGAACTGGAGTTCAACTCCTAAAGACAAAGTGAGACGAGGTCTTTTATCAAGCTAGAGGTCTCATGTTGAGAAGACAAACTTTCCATTATTTTTGGCCAAGAGATATTGCTTTCAAGGGTTTGTAGAAAAAGTTCCTTAATCTGTTAATGTGGATTCTCTGAAACCTGGATTGGTGCCAAGCAGAACGTTTATTTCAAATTATGCTTCCGATAGAGTGTACATTTTAGCGCTGTCCCTCATGTCACAAAAGTCATCAGACTGTGACAAGTTTTATTGTATGAACGCAGAGTGAAAAAATTATTCTAGAAAACTGCACTTACACGCATTTTAAATGTGCATTTATTTGTATTACTAAGTATGAGATAATTGCCTTTTTAATTAAATCCCATGCTAGAAGGTTAAAGTTGATGTCAAGATGTAATTTAAACTCTAAACTAGTAGCCCATGTAGAAATGATATTACGTTTCTTGTGTTTAATGAAAAAGCATGTAAGAAAGACAAGCTTTGAGCCACGTTGGAAAGGGCCCTATCAGGTTGTTCTAGTGACAACGACAGCGACAACGACAGCTGTGAAGTGTGCTGGTCTCCCGAACTGGATTCATATGACCCATACATGCAAAGTTCCAAGTCCTCCTAATGAAACAGCACCTGTTCCCGAGAGGTCGGTTATAGTGAGAGAAAGGGTCCAGGTTAGCCAACCTGTGGGGACTGGAAAAGTGGCTAATGCAGAGCATGCATGGTATGGTGAAATTCTGAGCGCGTCAACAGCAGTTGACGGTGCGGAAAGGTTAAGAGAGAGTTAGCTGACTCCTGCTAGCTCAAATCATGTTGAAACCCCAGTCATGCCAGAGTTGTTACTGGAGATCAGTGGCCCGAGTAAAGCATAAAGCCAGTGGTAACAGTGCCTTCTATTATTGATAAAGTAACTGAGAATCAGATCAAAGTGTCAGTGAAACTGATGGTCATGTGACAAAGAGGTCAAAGAGAAAAAGAATGCCAAGTCAAAGATACTCTGCGCCTGAATATACTCATTTCACAAATGATGAATGGAAGAAGGAGTTTGTTGCCTTTTGTGTTAATAATTTGAATCCAGCTGAACATTTTGGAACTTGAAATTGCTTAGGAACTGAACTTTGAGATTTCATTTTTGCTTGATGAACAGAGACATTATTTGCTGGAAGTGCTTATCAGTGATTACCAGATGGTCTGTCAACAGAGACATTTGAACTTTTAGTTGAAGCTTTTGCATTTTTGTAAATAAGAGAGACTTTTAATGAACTTTTTGAACTTTTGTTTTCGAAAAGACTGTTTTTGAATTTGTTCTGCTCTTACAAAGAAAAGCCTGAAAGAGACAGTGAAACAATTAAAAGCCACTTTTCCAATTTAAATTTTTGTTTTTATTTTGAATTTGAAGTATATTGTGGTCTGAATCTACACAAGCCATGAAATCTGATGACGTTAGAGGAGTAAATGTAAGTATGCATGTGTGATTGTGATTATTTTGAGGATTATTGGATTGTGCTTGCCTATTAACAATGAGTGTGAGAGAACTTCAGTCACAAGTGCCCTGAATTTAGAGAATTAATTCATAGATCAAGACCCCCTATATGAGGATGAGAGACTTTTACATACAGATAGGTCTAAGGGAGATTTGACATCAAATGTATCTAACAAATTACTAGATTAATACATTGAAACCATGGAAGTCCAAGATTGTTACATTTGCACACAAATCCCTTCATCAGTACAGGAAGGATTCATTTATCGCAGCTTGCCACTAACGTGAAATTTCTTGTAGTCTGTTACTAACTCTATTGAATGGGCAAGAGTATTGCTAATACTTCTATTCAAACAATGACCTAGTGTTTTCTTTTGTGCCTATCATGAAGCACCTGAGTAGTATTGCTAAAGCAAAAAACATTGAAATTGTAGAAGGATTCTTTGAGCCTACCTTGACTTTTGGAACAGCATATGCCTACAAGAATAATTTGACCTGCATACTTAGTTCAGTAGAAAAAGAGTTAATTGGACAAGCTGATGACAGAAAGAGGGCAATTATTGCCAAACTAAAAAATAAAGTAATTTTGCAAAGTTGGGAAAAAGATGCAAAATATTCCATGTCCGAGAGTCAAGTATTCTTAGCTTTAGATTGGCAACATGTAGAGAAATTATGGGGCAGATTTATGGAAAGTGGTGCTGCACCGAATGCAGCAACACTTTCCCTGTGTCCTTAAAATACGGTGTACCATGGTGCAGGCTAGAGGGCAATAGCGTCATTTCCCATGATGCTATTGATGTACTTTGCAGGAATAGCACCAAAATATTGGCGCTAATCCTGCAGAGTACACAGGGCCCTATTCTAAAGAAGGGAAGCCCCTTTTTAACATCTGCTCTTGAGCAGGCGTTAAAAGTACAGAAAACAATGGCAGAAGGAAATCTCATAGATTTCCTTAAGCCATTTTACGGCTCCCCTAATGGTGGAAAGCCCCCTTTTCATACATTATGTCCGGCGCAGGCATAATATAACACAAAGAGTTACAGAGTGGCGCAATAATACAGCATGGGGATTTTGGCCTTGCTGGGCCACATTAAGGTCCAAAATAATGATGTTAATGTGGTGCTATGTGTATGTAGACCGAAGTCAAAGACAGATACACATTTTGTAGGTACTAGCGAATGTAGCCATGTTTTTGCATTTAAAAGTACATGGACCTTTATGTTAAATGGGCAGGGTCCAGCAAAACTAAGTGGAAGAGAGCAGATTACAACCTGCCGAAAGGCTGGTATGGAACTTGTTACCTGGGGGTAGTTTTTCTGAAAATGTAGCATGTGGACAACACAAATGATCCAAGCTGGGATGAGAAATCAAACTCCAGAGTTGAAAGAGGAGCTAGTGCATAAGAGGTAGTAGGTGATATATTTGGTGCCCTAATTCCATCAGTGGGAGTAATCTTGAATGATCTCAAGATTAGGAAGTTATCAACCATAGTAGGCAAACAATCTACTGACACTGCAGGAGCTATGTTATTAATGGACACGGAGATGGTTGTTGTGAGATCAATGGTTTTGCAAAATCGTCTTGCGTTAGAAATCTTACTCACAAAGGAGGGCGAGTCTGTTAAAATGTACATGCACAACATTGTTGCACTTACATACCTGACATTGCAAACATGAGTGACTGAAAAAGAGATCTGAACATTCTGACAGCCACTAGTACATGGGAAGCTATTGGAAGTGCTTTTTAAGCCATTGGAAAATAGTTTTGGAACATGGGAAAGGGAATCTTAGGAACCATCTTGAGACTCATGTTGATTGTGGCTTTTTGTGTCATAGTTACACTTGGATTTTATAAACTGTATAAAATACTGAAAGAGAAAAGAGCTAAGACTGGACAGATGAAAGAGGAGATAGAAATAGAGTAAAGAATAATCATTTATTATTGTAACCTCAAGAGAATGGAGGATTACAGCAGACCTTATCAGAATAAATAATTGAAATTCTGAATGGTCTCATTTAAATGAGAATTTGGCCTATTGTGATGGCGTATTTAACCATCAAAGGAGGGACGCTCCCTCGTGTCACAAAAGTCACCAGACTGTGACAAATGTTATTTAATGAACTCAAAGAGTGGAAAAACAAATGTAGAAAGCTGCACTGACACATTTTAAATATGCATTTATTTGTATTTAAAAGTTCAACATAGGTCCCTTTTTAATTAAATCTCATGCTAGAAGGTTAAAGTTGATTTCAACATGTAATTTAGACTCCAAGCTAGTAGCCCATGTATGAACAACATTAGATTTCTTGTGTTCAATGAAAGATTAATGACTTTAAAAATATGTGCAAATGAGAAAAATTAAGTTCTCTGTTATACCTAATGTAAAGCAATAACAAGTATTTTCCAATGTATATGAAATGTATTACTTATACTGATAAAATATTATTAATGTTAAATTTAAAGTTTGCATATTATATGCATTTTACTTACAAGTCTTAATTATGTACAGTTTATATTTTTTCTTGTGTTAGCATAAGTGTGGCCTACAAAACTTGCATCATGCAGTTATGTAAAAGTATTGAATATTTTTTTCATAAAGTGAAGGCGTTTTTCACATTTCGTTCCCATGAGAAGCAAAGTTCCATTTGTAAAAAGTCTATTGTCTAAGTGTGGAAAGGCATTCTTGTTTGGAGTCACACAGAAAGGAGATGTTCCCATGACAGACTTGGGAAATTATCAAACTGTTGCAACCTGGAGTCTGGTGATAATTTATGATTGGATGATGCCTATTCAACGTAATATGAATTGACACCTTTGACAAATCAGAAGACTTTTTGTGAATTGATATACCAATGGACATTCAAACTTAAGTCAGTCTCGGAAGCAGTCTTAAGTAGTCTTGGTCAGCCCCAGACCCTTTCCTGGTGTTGCAGATGACTTTCTGACCAGATGCTTTGCTCATGAAGTTTCCCTGAATGCTGTATCCCTAGGAGAGGTGTCTACCTCTACAATCAATTGCCACTGCCCCTTGAAATACCCTTTTAGGTTTAAAACTCCATTATGCTGATGCTTATTTTATTTTTATGTTTAGTTAGTGACCTGCAGTCCAAGTTCTTCTTTTTTCAACTTATGTTTGTCCTATTTGCATTTTTTGTATTTTACCCCCATGTATTCTTCCCCACAAACGTATTTCCCTAATTTTGGTTAGCTGTAGAGTTGACCTGTGCCGAGCCAAAGATTATTGACCCTGCTGAATTTGAATTGACTAATAATTGTGCAATCTGAGCACTATGTAATTTTTGTGTCACAGATATTCTTATTGACTTTATGTATTATTATTTTTGAATGCTTAGTTTTATTGATTTTAGTATGCCTGGATCTATTTCGGCACCTTGGGCAACCATTTGTGAATATGTATCTTTATAATTAGTTTTTGTACGCTGTCTACATGACTTTGAGCTTGTGCTTGTATTAAATCGTTTAACTTTATTCCTGATTGGAGTTTTCCTTCCTTGGCCACATTGGTCATGGTGTCTAAATTGTTGGGGTGGTGTTAAAGTGTTTTTGATGGTTCATCACACATCTTTCTGAGTCCAATGGTCCGTCAACTTCATTGCACATTTGAGACCTGCAAAGGATGACAAATGTGTCTGCACTTCTCCTTCTAACTAACTCCTTAAAAAGGTGGATGGTGCAGTGAAGATGGCTTATTCTGCCTTCATCTTTGCCTCAAGTAATGTGGCATATAAAACCTATACAGTGCAGTCTTTTCTCCAAGCTTTCTGGGTCTTGGCAGAAGAACTTCAGCAGGGACAGAACTGCAATTCCAGGCTATCCTTTATGGAGCTGCAGGTCAGTTTCTTATCAGACACTACCTTTGACTCTGTATCTGCCACTGATGTTGTTCAGGTTCTGTCATTTTAACCAGACATATGTGCATGTGTTCCCGAAAGTGCTGATAACATACAAAAAACATCCTAGGTCACCTGTTTTTTAATGAAACAAAACTCTATGGCTCCCAATTAGAGGATTTGGTCAAGAAGTCGATAGATGATCATACATTGTTACATCTGTGAAGCCACACTAAAAGGGGAGAAGATGTGGTTTCTGAAGAGCATTTGGGCAGCCAACACCCACTAGTGTTGACAATAAGGCCTTTCATGACAGGTGTTGTGACCATAGTGGTCCCGTCAGTAACACATCCCAGCAACAGCCTACAGTACTTTCTGCCCCTGTAGCAAACATCAAGGCCTATATTAATGGGTTTTGTGGCTCAGGGCAGTGTAGCAAGTCATCTTGCTGTGTTGCCCTGAATCACAGGAAAAGGCTATGGTTGCACCATATTTGTCAAACATGGTGCATTCCTGTCCTTTCCCGCTGCACTGGTGCCCTTTTGGCAGTAGAGCGTAAAGGTAGGCACCCCTGCACCGTGGTACAAGCGTGCCTGTGTTACATGCAGGATTGTTTTTGTGCAAAAGGGACACCTTCATGAACAAAAACAATCCTAAGAAGCTTTTTGTTTTTTCTGTGTGCTGCCGAATACAGTACACATAGAAAGATAAAAGAAATGAGGAGAAATAAACATATTTCTCCTCAATCCTCCTCTTCTGGGGAGGACTATCCTTTTGGTGCATTCCCAGGGTTACAAGTTCTTTTAAATCTGGAACTGCATCAAAATCCATGGTTGTTGTGTGGGAACACCCACACAACACCCATGGAAATGCCTCCCTAGTGCAAAGCAATGTAATGCAGTGATTTGCACTGTGTTACTCTATTTAAGACTTATGAAGCCACGCAGGGCCACACAAGGTGGCCTTATGTGGCTTCATATATCTAACTTAAAGTCCACATCGCTCTTGCACCATGTTGTGGGGTGCAAGAGCGATGCAAACCAGGCCGTAAATATGGCCCCAAGTTCTGACCATCAGGCAGTGTGGTTAAGGATCCAGGCTTTTTGCTCAGCCTGGCAATCAGATGTCTTCGACACATAGGTCCTGCTTATTGTGAGGGAGGAATATAGGATAGATTTCTCAACGCCACCTGAGGGCACTTTCATTCTGACACCAGTGCCACACAATCCAGACAAATGTCTAGGACTGATGAAGGGAATTTAAGACTTGTTGATGAATGGAGCTGTTCATCTTGGTGGGCAACTCTCTGACAGGCCAGTTTCCTCCTCAACGCTGCCAAAAGCACCTAGTACTAGCTCAGGAACTTCAATTCATAGGGGCACTGTTTAAGACTATGATAAGAAGGGTTTTTCTTCCTCCCTTTGTAAACAGAAGCTAATGATGTGTCTGAGAAATCTCTTGGACTCCCAGGAAGCCCCAGAAAAGCAGTAGTTGACAGTGCAGGGTCATATTGCGGCAGCCTTACATCCGGTTCCTTGGACTCATCTTCATCTATTTTATCTGGTCTACAATATTCTGTCTTTCGGGCATCCAAGCTCCCAGTATTACGAGACATTGGTTCCATCCTCCCTTTAATGCTGGCTAGATCTCATGAACCTGAACAAGGGGTGTTGTTGTCTCCTCCCCCTCTTCTGATCATCATGACAGATGCCAGCGGTCAAGGATGGGGTGCAACAATGGAGACTTTTTCAGTCCAGACTCTTTGGGCCATGACAGAACACTACAACTCTTTAAATTGGAAAAAAATGATGACAGTTCTCAGAGCCCCATTGTCATTAGCCTCTTTCATCGAAGACAAACCTGTTCAGATTCGGACAGGCATTCAATCCACAAGGGCCTATAGCAACCACCTGAGGGGTTCTAGGGTCCCTCTCTTAGCCCTTCCAGCAGAGCAGATTGGGGTTTGCACAAAAGAGAATCTCCTTTCCTTATCAGCCATAAATCTTTTCAGGAGGCAGAATGAGCATGCACATCTTTAGACCTGTGAATTCTCCTCTTCTGTAACTTTGCTTATGATTTGCTCAGGAGATTGTGATGCGGTTCGGATCCCCTTGACTGGACTTCTTTGTGACTCTCCAGGATGTTATTTTTTCCAGATTCTGCTCCCTTGTCCAATGCCAGGAGATGAGGGTAAATGCTTCTTTATGTCTTCCCCCATTTCCTATCATAAGCAGGGTATTATCCAAGATCAGAGAGGAATGGGTGCAGGTGTTTGTACTTCCTTCATGGAACCTTTGTCCCTGGTTTTTATTGCTGGTGGAACTAGTAATTCCAGGGGTTTCCTTCCCTCTCAGTTTCCCTCTGTTTTGAGAGAAGTGTCTGCACCGTATCACCTTGGTAGTTTGGAGTTTGAGAGGCAGAGATTATAGGTTTTGGGATGTTCATCTGACATGGCCCTTCCATTTAAAACTCTAGAAAAGAAAGCATATTACAAATATTTGAAAGATAATCAAAAACATTTCTAATTTGTATTCTGTAAGAAATGTTCTTCCTTTGATGTGCAAGGAAGGGAAAGGTTTGGAATTTCTATGGTGTGGTTTTTATGTTGGGACTGGCATTCTCAATATTGCACTATCAATGGACAGCCATCAAAGCCACCTGAGGTCCTTCTCTTGCCCAAGCAGATCAATTAGCATACCACTGTTTAAGTAGGGCCGACTATTCATTCTCCTGTCTGTTAATCTGGTTCTGAATATTCTGCAGATTTCTCCTTTTAAAGCACTACCTTCTGTATCCTTAAGATATTTGGTGCTGAAGGTATTCTTCCTGGCGGCGATAACGTCAGGGTGAACGTTAGGAGAAATTGGAGTTTTCTTGTGCCATGACCCATTCATTAAAAGTTTTCAGGATAAAGACTTTCTAAGACCAGATCCAACTTTCTTTTCCCTTCTTCATCTTCAAAGCAGGAGAATCCTGGGACCTGCATAGGGCACTGTGCATATATTAGAAATCAGCTTCTCCATTTAGGAAGGTAAATTATTTCTTCATGAGTTTTGGCTTTGCAAATAAAGGACAAATAAAAGCCATCATCTTACTACTTCAACTTGGAGTTCTTGAAGGGAGGGGTGGCTTTACCTTAAAATGGTCAGGGTTGCTCCACTCAAGGAATTTCCTCCTCTTGGGGTACATTCATGGAAGCATCCCTGAAGAATATTTGTGCAACAGCAACCTAATCCTCCAGGGTTGCATTTGGTTTCTCAGTGTATATACTAATACAATGTTTTCATTAATTACTATTTTGGGAGGGACACAGGCGTATAGGTTTTTCTTGTACGGGTGAATGCTTGACGTGAGCACTACAATGCTCATCATGTTAGGACAGTAACAAGGCAGTGTATGACTTAGAGTAATGGGGATTACCATCTCTGCTTGTAGCTTCTCAGGCACAGAGGCCGCGACTGCTATGTACACCCGAGCAAAGTGTATTAATTGAACAAATATCTCTGCTTGTAAAATCAGTGCTTGCTCTAACATCAACAAACTCATTGGCATGGAGAATGACTTCTAATGAAAACTAGAAAGAAATGTATAGGCAAACATTGTGCTCCATTCCAACCAAAGTAGCTACTTCGTCTTACATAAAAAAGAACGTTAAATAGGTGGTACCTTCCACTCGGTAGAATGCAGCGCAGACTGTACTGTATGTGTATCACCTATTTAAAGAACAAGAGAAGGTGAGCGGTGGAGTCTCTCAACATTATGAAACCTGTGTTTGAGTTAGCAATCACCTGTCAACAATGGTTTGTGGGCAGACAGACACACTGTAAGTTACAAGCCTTTCCAGTGCCACCATGAATGCCAGATTGGAACCGTAAATCCTGCAGGTTAAGGGTGTACGATGTCTAAAACATAAATTAGATTTTTTCTGGTACGAATATAGAAGGCATGCACAGTGTGGACAGTGGTGTGGTGGGTTTAGAGATGGAAATGGTCAGACAGTGGGAAATAGGGAAGTACGAAGTTCAAAATTCTCCAATCTAATTTAAAAACCCTTGGCAAATTCTGCTGTTTGTGTTGAGAAAACAATTCTCCGACCACACGTGTTTTTTCATAAACACAGACCTTAAGGGGTGGGGGAGTGGAGGGAGTTAAAAAAATAAACAAATAAATAAATAATCCACTTATCTTCTCCTTTGGGGGACGCGTTCGTCTCTCCTCCGTCCTCGACCTCTTCCCGGCAGCACACAGGCTCCAGACTCCCCTCAGCCAATCACAACGCTGCTGTCACCAGCATGACACAGCGCCGTAATTGGTGTGAGCGGCCTGGTTCGAAGCTCCCACAGGGAGAGGGAACCTGTGCACTTTCTCCTCCCGGCTGCACAGCCAGGTGGCGAAATGCAAAGTGTGCATGTCTGTTTCACAGGTCCAACATGGCCGGCTTCATAGACATGCGCACCTATGGTCCTCCTCCAGCCCAGCCCCACCCTGCCCTAACCTGGCTCGCAATTAAAAATAAAATGATAATAACATTTAGTTGCTATCTTTTTATTTTTCCTTTTACTTAATGCAGTGGGACGACACTCCTCCAGCTTAGCGGGGTCGCCGATGTATGAGCATTTTTTAAACTGAGTGAAGTTCACGAACCATGCATGCTTTTTAAATCAATTCACAAACTTGTTGAGAACAAAGTATTTGCTTTATTGCACAGTCCTAGAAAGAAAACAATTACTTTAACCCCATATTCGTGCCAGGGTGGCAGATGTGGATGTCAGGCCAATGTTTGCAGGCACATATAAATACTAATTGTGTTTCTTCCTTTAATGATGACTTTGGACAGTAGTGTAATGAGGAGTGCAGAAGAGATCGTAATGAAAAGAGTGAGAAGAGACCAAAGCGGAGAGTACCAGAAAAATATGCCAAATAGAAATAGTGGTGAAATGACACAAGGGTACTGGAGGTAGCCAATGAGTGAAGTGCGCAAATCAGGGTTCGGCTTGGATGGGTGGAATCTGCCTATTATTTTTATAGAGGCGATGCTCTTTCGTACCCAAAACACATATGATTTATAAAATTTAAAATGGAAATAAAAATGCTGTGTTCACATTTCAACATGATTCCATTTTTCTTATTTTTGTTAACCACCACAAGGCCACCTCAGAGGTGCGATTAAAAGTTCTGTGACTACCAACTTGCACTGTGAGAAATTGGGGTGTTGGTTGAACGGGGTGTGAGCCCTGGTCAAGCAGCAACCATAATTCTTGTACGGGTAAGGCTCAAGTAAACCCCAAATTAACCTGTGCTCACCCTCTGGTAGGTTCGCACAGAGCAGCCAGCCTTTTTGAAGTATTTGTGCAACACTATAAATATAGAAGGGGGCGTGGCCAACAAGATGGCAGGCTAGACGTGCCTGAGCACAGCTTCAGGCACGCCATTACTCATCTTGCAATTCCTGCGTTCCTGGTCACCATCAAACCCTCCAAACCCATACTTATTTGTTCTCTGCACTTCAAGGGGGTCATTACAACATTGGCGGTAAAAGCCGCTTACCGCCGTACAGAAGACCGCCAATACACCGCCGTGGCCGCGGAATTCCGCCACAGCTATTATGACCCACATCTCGGAATCCACCAAAATTCAGACACCCACACAAGTCCGCCACACCAAAGGTCAGTGATAAACTGGCGAAAACAAATCCTCCACTGTCACGCCAACAGAAACACGCCCATGCTATTACGACCCACGAATCCACGCGGCGTTCTTTCAACCGCGGCATTCCATTGGCGGTACACACCGCCGCGCTCAAAATACACACACATCTCCAAAATACCGCCACATTGGACAATTCAAAATACACACACCTGATACACATACAAACACCACTCCCACACATCCAACACAATATAAAACACACACCCAAATCACCCACAAACCCCTACGACCAAAAATTATAGACGAAGGCGAGAGAGAGAGCACAGCAATAGACAACCCCACCACACAGAGGCACACACCATCACCCACACAACATCTACGCACAAAACACCCCACACCACTACACATCACCACACTCATCACCACATCCACCACCCCACACATCACCTACACCACCCCATGGCACGCCAAAGACACCCCAGGTTTTCGGAGGAGGAGCTCAGGGTCATGGTGGAGGAAATCGTACGGGTAGAGCTACAGCTATTTGGATCACAGGTGCAGCACACCTCCATAGCTAGGAAGATGGAGCTATGGCGAAGAATCGTGGACAGGGTCAACGCAGTGGGACAGCACCCAAGAAATCGGGACAACATCAGCAAGAGGTGGAACGACCTACGGGGGAATGTGCGTTCCGTGGTCTCCAGGCACAACATCGCGGTTCAGTAGACTGGCGGCAGACCCCCACCTCCTCCCCCACAACTAACAACATGGGAGGAGCAGGTCTTGACCATTATGCATCCAGAGGGCCTCGGAGGAGTCGGTGGAGGAATGGACACTGGTAAGTCAAATCTTAACTATCATATCCCCCACCCTACCTGCATGCTATCACACACCCCCACCCTCACCCCCTCCCCTATCACTCCAACTCCTCACTAATGTACTAATAACACAAACCACACATCCCAACACCAAGCCCTGCATGACACAACAAAGCATGGACACCCATCACTAAAGCATGCCCACTGCACATACCCATAACACCCCCTAACCATCATCACACAAGCCCCCACACAGGAATGCTAGCACTGGGGTACACGCTAACCCACCCATTGCACACCATGACACACACAGATGCAATAATCATGCTTTTACACCCCTGCAGGACAACTACCTAACGTCACCAGACAGGAGGGTCCAGACACCTCTACCCCACCCACAGAAGAGGCCCACAGTGATGACAGCAGCTCTGGCCAACTGGATCCAGGTGACCAGCCCGGACCATCGTGGGCCTCGGGACAGTCGGTTCCCCTCGCACAGGCACAGCCCAACACTGACCTTCCACCCTCAGGAAACACCAGTACAGCACCCACCCAGCGGGCCCATACCTCCGTCCCCAGGACACGTCAATCAGCTGTGTTTCCACCACTACAGGGAACCCAGGATAACCCACCACCCCAACAACAACAGGGACCTGGGGGCAGTGGTAGTGGGCACACGGTCCAGGGGACAGAGGCCCAGGAACACAGGGGAACTGGGAGGGCTGCTGTGCGACAGGGGGCGGACAGGCCAAGGGAACCCACTCTCCACGAGGCCCTCTCCTCCATCATGGGAGCATACCACCACTCCCAGGAGACAATGGCTACGGTCCTGGCCAAGTTTCAGGAGACCCAGCGCCTGCAGGAGGAATAGTATTTGGGGTTCAGGGAGGAACTAAGAACCATCAGCTCCGCCCTGGGCACCATCGTAAGGGTGCTGAATGACATACAGAACACCATGAGGGACACCGTGGCACTCCAAGGGGCCCCTGACACTAGCCTGGACGATGAACTGCCCACCAACTCCGCCGGCGCTAGCGGACAGGACGCCCCGCCACAGGACCACCACACCAGCACCCCACCGTCTGCAGACGGAGAACCACCCCGCAAGCGGTCCCTGAGATCCAGGAACAGGACAGAGCACGATGGCAAGACCCCGCCAAGAAATGAGACCACCCTGATTGTCATCCCACTGTCCCACTTTGTAACCCTGTCCATATTGGAACTGCCCCAGCTCCACTTCCTATGCCCATATGGGCAGTGCACCTGTGAGACTAATAGACTGGACTCTGCCATGGACATTCCTCCACCATCACCCATCACCATTTTACCACCCCCTCCAATAATTAGCACTTCAATAATCACCTTTGAAGCACAAAACAATCTGGAGTCAGTCTGTGATTTTGAAAATGTGTATTAGCTATGACAATGACAAAATCCGTTTAAAAATGTAATGTCAACATACCTATGTCACACATCACAAGTCCATGAAGGATGCAAGCAGATGACACACGTTGGTAACCACACCCGTGAAACCGTAATGGAAATGTACAAATCAGTTACCAAATACTGCTTGAAATTGACAGACAGGATAGAGGTAGAAGTGTGAAAGTAAATGTATTAGTAAAGAAAGTGTTCTCACCTGTGTGTCACTGGAAATATTGCTGTATGACTGAGTCCCTGTTGTCAATGTCTTCTTCCTCTGCTTCCTCCTCATCACTGTCCACAGGCTCCAGAGCTGCCACAACACCGTCATCTGGACCATCCTCCTGCAGAAAAGGCACCTGGCGTCGCAAAGCAAGATTGTGAAGCATAGAGCAGGCGATGATGATCTGGCACACCTTCCTTGGTGAGTAGAATAGGGAACCACCTGTCATATGGAGGCACCTGAACCTGGCCTTCAGGAGGCCAAAGGTGCGTTCGATCACCCTCCTAGTCCGCCCATGGGCCTCATTGTAGCGTTCCTCTGCCCTGGGATTCCTCACTGGGGTCAATAGCCATGACAGGTTGGGGTAACCAGAGTCCCCTAATAGCCACACCCGGTGCCTCTGGAGTGGACCCATCACTTAAGGGATGCTGCTATTCCGCAGGATGTAGGTGTCATGCACTGAGCCAGGGAACATAGCATTTACCTGCGAGATGTACTGGTCTGCCAAACATACCATCTGTATATTCATCGAATGATCACTTTTCCGGTTCATGTACACCTGTTCACTCCTGTGGGGGGGGACCAGAGCTACATGGGTCCCATCAATGGCACCTATGATGTTAGGGATATGTCCCAGGGCATAGAAGTCACCTTTAACAGTAGCCAAATCCTCCACCTGAGGGAAAACGATGTAGCTCTTCATGTGTTTCAGCAGGGCAGACAACACTCTGGACAACACGTTGGAAAACACAGGCTGGGACATCCCTGATGCCATGGCCACTGTTGTTTGAAATGACCCACTTGCTAGGAAATAGGGCACTGATAGCACCTGCACTTGAGGGGAGATTCCTGTGGGATGGCGGATTGGTGACATAAGGTCTGGCTCCAACTGGGTACACAGTTCTTGGATTGTGGCACGGTCAAACCTGTAGGTGATGATTAAATATCGCTCCTCCATTGTCAACAGGTCCACCAGCGGTCAGTACACCGGAAAATTCCGCCATCTCCTCACATGTCCCAGCTGACGGTGCCTAGGAAGGACAACAGCGACCACAGAGTCAAGCAACTCAGAGGGATGTACCCACAGCTACACAGAACACGAAACAAAATCCAAAAAGTTGTCTGTATGTGTGTTGAGTCCAGGCCTAGGTATGTGTGACGCAGTTGAAAATGAAGCCATGTGGGCTCCTGAAATGGCGGCTGTCTGACCTCTAAACTGGGACAATGGGATGTTAGGTAACTGCGCTGGCGTTGTACACCATTGCAGTAGGCGGCCGAAGACTGCGGAGCAATGCTGCATTGGTTAACATTGGACCCTATGGGTCCCAGGAGCCAATGACGAAGTGCGCCGGTGGTGATGATATGCACCGCCGCGGACGTCACTGCCGCGGACGTGACCGCCATTTTCTATCTGTTCAATCACTCGATACCTGATCTTCGACAGGAGAGGACCTACACTGCAAGTGCTGCTGTGACCTCGGTCTGGAAGAGACAATGGCACGTGCGTCTGGGGAAAGGGCCCCTGCCTTCACTGTAAAGGAGTTGGAGAAGCTTGTGGACGGGGTCCTCCCCCAGTACACGCTACTCTACAGTCCTCCAGACCAACAGGTGAGTACATAGGGTGCAAGTTGTATGGGCTATGCCTGTGTGGAGAGGGCTGGATGTAAGAAGGAACGGGGCAGAGTTTTGCGAGCATGAAGGACTGTGAATGCATGTGTCACATGGCAAGGGTAGGGATGTGGGCCACTAACTTCGACGGTGCAGTTGGTAATGACTTCTCTTCTTCCCCTGTACATGTCATGTAGGTCAGCGCCCACCAGAAGAAGGATATTTGGCGTGCCATCGCCAAGGACGTCCGGACCCTTGGGGTCCACCAGAGACAGAGCACCCACTGCTGTAAAAGATGGGAGGACATTTGCCGCTGGAGCAAGAAGATGGCGGAGGCTCAGCTGGGGATGGCCTCCCAACGTGGGAGGGGTGCCCGTCACACCTTGACCCCCCCTGATCCAGGTGGTGGCCTACCCTGAGTTGGATGGGCGCATGAGGGCATCACAGCAGACACAAGGGGATGAGTACACTCTCATTCTGCTGACTTTGCGCGCAGTGGAGGGGTCTGGGTGGGGGAGGAGGGCTGTGGGTTTCCCTAGGCCAGGGCGAGTTCGTAGGCTAGGCCCCTCCGTAATGCAGGCCATGTGGCACTCCACCCCACCTCTGTAGAGTGCCAAGTACAGGTATACATGCCCCTGTGTCATCTTTGTGTGCAGATGTCTACCATAGCCATGTAGGCCATATCCCAGGAACTGCATCTGTAGAGCCCAACAGCACAGCGTAGTGCAGGGGGCTGCTGTGTCTGTATTGTCCGCCAACGGTAGCGGTAAGCCATGCACTCAACCTGTATTTCTTCTGTTTCCCCACCCCTTTTTGTGCTCTCCCTGTTCTTTTGTGCATCAGCATCATCAGGCGGAGGTACAGTGGCACCGGAGCACGAGGGGGCTGCATCCCACATGGCCATGGAGGGCCACACCACGGACTCAGAATACACCAGTGGGACGGAGGGCAAGGGGAGCTTAACGGCGGTCACCGGATCAGCAACCAGCGACACAGACTCGTCCTCCGATGGGAGCTCCCTTGTGGTGGCGGCAACATCTGTGCCCCCCACTTCTACAGGTACAGCCGCCACCCACCCTACCAGCACCGCCCTCCCAGCAGCCCCTCAGCCTTCGCCCGTGCCCGCTCACCCAGGAGGGTGGGCATCACCTTTGCCCCAGGCACCTCAGCCCCTGCCCCTGTCACCTCTGCTGCCCTCAGTGAGGAGGCCATTGACCTCCTCAGGTCACTCACTGTTGGGCAGTCTACCATTGTGAATGACATCCAGGGTGTAGAAAGGGAGTTGCAACACACTAATGCATCCCTGGAGGGCATTCATTCTGGTCAGGCTGCCCATCATCGAACCCTGCAATCTCTGGCCTCAGCACTGAGGGCAGCCATTGTCCCTGTGTCTAGCCTCCCCCCTCCAACTTCCTCCACCCAGACCCAATCCCCTGTACTTCTGCCTATCCCAAGCACACCATCAGACCAGCCTGCACACACCTCAACACACAAGGGCAGCTCAGGCAAACATAGGCACCACACATCCCACAGGCACTCACACAAGCATCACCCACATACAGACACAACAACATCCACTGCCTCCACTGTGTCCCCCTCCTCGTCGTCTCCCTCCTCCCTCCCAGTGTCGTCTACACTCTCACCTGCATGCACTACCACTACAGCAACTAGGACTCGCACCAGAACACCCACCACCACACGCCGCTCACCTGCACTCACCACCCCCACTACCATTTACACGTCCCCTGTGTCCTCTCCCAGTGTGTCTGTGACGCCCCCTCCCAAAGTACACAAACGCGGGCACACACACACCCAACATCCATCCACCTCACGACAGCCTCCAGAACGTGCACGTGCACCCAAATAATCAAAAGTTACACCTCCTACAACCACCTCCTCTTCCTCCACTCCCAGACCCCCTCCAGCTACCCGTCCCAGTGTTCGTCAGAAACTTTTCCTGAGCAACGTTGACCTCTTTCCCACCACCCCCCCTCCAATTTATAGGTCCTGTACTAGCACCACAGCCAAAAAATCTCCGGTAGCAGTGGTGCCTGTTAGAGGTATGTGGAGTGCTCCGGGCACCAGGGCAGCCAGTGTGACACGGAGTCAAAGCACAGCCAGTCCCCCCCCCCCCTGTGAAGCACCCGAAGTTGGACAGTGCCCGACGGGAGAGGGGGAAGACTCCTGCCGCCAAAGCCGCTCACAAGGGTCCCGGCGGGAGTGTGAGTCAGCTGTGACTCCTCCCAAGGTGGGGAGGGGGCAGAAGAAAGCGCCAAAGTCTGGGAAGAGCAACACGGCGGAGAAGGCCGCCATCATCCACGCTGCCCAGGATGCCACCGCCAGCCCCATCGTCACTGGTGAGGAGACCACCGCCAGAGTCAGTTCCCAGGAGGGCAGCCCAATCGTCACTGGTCAGGAGACCACCGCCAGAGTCAGTGCCCAGGAGGGCAGCCCAATCGTCACTCGTCAAGAGACCACAGCCAGAGTCAGTGGCCAGAAGGGCCCCAGCAGCCACAGCCCCACTGGGCCATCAGGGACCGCCATGGCAAACACCACTGCACAGGTCAGAGAAAGCAAAGTCAAGCAACGCTGAACAGGGCAAAGACCGCCATGGCAAGCACCACTGAACAGGGCAAGCACCGCTGAACAGGGCAAATACCGCCATGGCAAGCACTGCTGAACAGGCCAGAAACTGCTAAGTCAGGCACCGCTGAACAGGGCAAAGACCGCCATGGCAAGCACTGCTGAACAGGTCAGAGACTGCTAAGTCAAGCACCGCTGAACAGAGCAAGCACTGCTGAACAGGGCAAAGACCGCCATGGCAAGCACCGCTGAACAGGGCAAGCACCGCTGAACAGGGCAAGCAACGCCAACTCAAGCACCGCTAGACATGTGCGGCAGGGGCAGTGACAGAACTGGGACCGTCACGGGGAGAGTGATGCACTCTGGGCACCAGTCCCCCTCCAGAACCAGTGGAGACCAGCATCCACTACCTCATTCCTTAACAGGATGAAGCACTCTGGGCACCAGTCCCCCTCCAGAACCAGTGGAGAACAGCATCCACTACCTCAGTCCTTAACAGGATGAAGCTCTCTGGGCACCAGTCCCCCTCCAGAACCAGTGGAGAACAGCATCCACTACCTCAGTCCTTAACAGGATGAAGCACTCTGGGCACCAGTCCCCCTCTAGAACCAGTGGAGAACAGCATCCACTACCTCAGTCCTTAACAGGATGAAGCACTCTGGGCACCAGTCCCCCTCCAGAACCAGTGGAGACTGTTATCCACTTGAGAGACTGTGGATTTGCACTTCCCAGGATAGTACAGTGGGCAAACCACCCACTGCAAAGACTTGTGAGACTGTGGCTTTGCACTCCCCAGGATGGTACAGTGGGCAAACCACCAACTGCAAAGACTTGTGAGACTGTGGCTTTGCACTCCCCAGGATGGTACAGTGGGCAAACCACCCACTGCAAAGACTTGTGAGACTGTGGCTTTGCACTCCCCAGGATGGTACAGTGGGCAAACCACCCACTGCAAAGACTTGTGAGACTGTGGCTTTGCACTCCCCAGGATGGTACAGTGGGCAAACCACCCACTGCAAAGACTTGTGAGACTGTGGCTTTGCACTCCCCAGGATGGTACAGTGGGCAAACCACTCACTGCAAAGACTTGTGAGACTGTGGCTTTGCACTCCCCAGGATACATCAATGGGCATGGAGCCCCGTCGTGGATCTGGCGTGGTGCTGTCATCCGGCTGAGGTGCCCCCCTTCCCCCTGAGGTGCCTGTTTTATTTCGATCTGATGCCCCAGCAGTGTCCTCTCCGTTTCTGGACAGGTATCGTGTGTGGGTCTCACCCATGCACTTTGGGCCCAGTGGTCCACGGACATTGAATGGTGCATACCTGCACTACTAATCGTGATGTATAATTTTCTGAATGTGTATATATATCTGTATATATTAGCTTACTGTATTTTGATACATTACAATGGTTGAACTCATTTCCTTTTGTCTTCGCATTCTTCCGGGGGGGGGGTTGTTACTGTGATGTTTGGAAATGCATTGCTGTGTGTGTTGTAGTGTGCGAGGGTCGGGTGGGGGTGGGGGTGTTGCGTGTGTGTGTCCCTGACTTTTGCCTCCCCTCTACCCTATGTTGTAGGTGCAGTACTCACCGTTGTCTTCGGCGCCGGCGTTGCTGATGATCGTAGAGGAGCAGGAAGACTATCCCAGGGAGTATTTGGAGTTGTGGCTCCATGGTGCCCTCCTTCCTCGTGGAGTGTGTTAAGGTGAGCGTTTTCCCATTGAAATGGCTGTTTCCGCCGTGTTTTTATCCACGGTGAATCCGCCCTGGAAAAGGTGGTGGATTGGCCTGTTGTAATACTGTGGGCGGTACTTTGTCCTCCGCCTGTCTGTTGGCGGTGACCGCCACACTGCTTGTCTGTACCACCGTGGCGGTCGGAGTGTTAAAGTGGCTGTCTTTGTTGGCGGTTTCCGCCACGGTCATAATTCCCTTTTTTTTCCCCCCGGCCTGTTTGCGGTATTACCGCCGCTTTAACACCATCCGCCAGGGTTGTAATCACCCCCCCAAGACTCCGGTAAACTGGGGGCAGGGCAACGCTATTTGCTCACAGCGAGTACGGCTCCAGATAGAAAAACAGTCTCACATGCAACATGGCAGCCTCCCGGAGCCTTTGGGGTGATAGGCCGTGCCGCCATGGCGACAGCCCATCATTCCATCTCCCCCAAATGACGACTCCTGAAAGAAACAGAGCCATGCACCCAACATGGTGGCATTCTAGAGTGGTGTGCAGTGAAACGTGCTCCGCCCCGGCGAAACAAGATCTACAAAGATTGCTGCGTGGCTGGAAACTAATCCACCCGGGATGCCCCAGTGACATTGATCTCTCCCGCTCCTGCCGCCCTGAAATCACCAGGAACATGCCTACCTGAGGTACCAGGACATGAAAATCGAAAGCTGACCCCCCAAGGAGCACTGGGGGCACCTGGGATTGGGGCCGCGCCCCGTACTCTTGGAATCTGAAGAAATGCACCAGAGACATCCGTGCTGAAGAGGTGTGCCCTGGGAGAGGGGGAGACCTCCTTGGCACTTGATGCACTGCATCTGCATACTGCAGTGGAGCCCAGGGCCCTGACCGATCTGTTCCCATACAGGCCTGGTGCCGGGAGGTGCTCTGCTCTGCGCACTAGACCACCTACTGGCAAAACTGTGGAAGATGCAGCACACCCAGGGCAATATCAGGGAGAGCCCCCCCCCGAGATCAGGTGCTGGTGATTCCTGGTGCCCCTCTAGCCCCTCTATCGGACGGTGTGATGACAGCCCCACCCTGGGCACACAGTAATCTAGAACCTGATGACCCGGCATCGATCCCTGTGGGGGACCCACACGAGAGCAGTTAAGACAGCAACAATAACTGATTCGGCCACCCACTGAGGGAAGCTGGCACACAAGAAAACTGAACTGCCCCTCATGGGGACCCTGCTTCTTGGAGGCAGATACCCATGGGCGGAAACACCAGTCAACACACAGAAGGACCAAGTATGCATGGAAGCCCCGGCCAATTGAAAGTGAAATTCATTAATGCGCTTTGCACCCTCCCTGCTCATACCCCCACATAGTAACTATCACTATACTAAAATTCCCACAGACACCAGTGTGATATGCCTTTACTGGACTTAGGGGAGGAGGCGTGTTGGAGACCCATAGACAACCTCCCAATACTCAAATGTCCTGCGCGCAAGATGCAACACAATCTATGAAAAGGAACCTGATAGAAATGAAGGCCATGACCAAGGACCTGCAATGGATAGTTGATGATGCTGAAAATTGGGTGTGATGTGATAATCCGAGAATAGTAGTGTTCCAGGAGGACACCGAAGAAACCAACATGATTACTTTCCTCAACAATTGGTTTCAAAGTACCTTCCCAGAGGCCTCCTTTTCTACTTGTTTCATCGTAAAATGAGCCCATACAGCATTGGCACCCATGCCTCGACCAGGCACTTTACCCCAGGGTGATAATAGATAGAAGTTTGAACTTTCAGAACACACTACTAAAGGAGGCAAGACTGTTAGGCAAACATGTATATGACTCCTCAAGAATAATGCTATTCTTGGACTATTCCAGAAAAGTACAAAAACAATGCAGGTCTTTTGATGCAGTTAAGGTAAAACTTCGAACTCACCAACTGAGTATATGTTGCTCTTCCCAGCCAAGCTCAAGGTAATTATGCAATGGGAAATCTCATTTTTCATTACACCAGAAGAGGCTTAGACATGGCTAGAACCACAGTTAGGACCCCAAACACACACTACAAATCACTTGTTGACAGGGATAATCTGAGCACAATGCCTAAACAATGGTCATCCAAGCAGAACGGTAAGCAACGAATTAACAGGCCCACATATGAAACCCAAGGGAAGAGAAAGGGTGAAATAGCAGCTAGATGTTCACAAAAAGACTCAGAATGTGACACGGAGTGGAGGAGGAGCCAACATTCCTTGCTGGGGGGATGGGAGCTGGACTCTGCTGTGCCCCCGAATGCAGACGGACTGAGCGGAGTTTGATCAAACACCTCCAGACGCAGTCATTGTGCAGAGGACAACAATACATTGATCGACTCTTGAGAAAAGGGGCTGTTTAGGAGTCCGGGGTGTGTGAGTGGGCTAGATCAAAGGAGGAGTTTCTCCAATCTTGTGAGTTTGGTTGCAGTGATAGTGCACTGACTGAAGGAAGACTGGTGTGTCCGTGCTTTGAAGACTGTTTGTGTAAAAGAGTGGTTGTGGTAACTATCTCTTATCTTTAGCAGCAGGATATAGCCCTCTCGATGTGCTTGCGGGAGGTGAATGACATGAAATTGTGAAGGTGCATGTCTTCTATTGAACGAAAGCAAGAAAGTCTGAGGGAATAATTAACCAAGGCCAGAGGAGTAATCCTCACCTGCCCCTCACGACAGACTACAGGTGGGATTGAGGATGACTCTGTCTTATTCTATGTTTCTTACTATTAGTGTATAAATTGACTCCATTTAGTTTGGTATAGGGAGGGCTGCAGACCTCTCAGGCCTGGGCCTCTGATGAGATTACCTTGAGAGCTATGAAGGTGAATGCATGCAGGGGGCTGGGGATGAGGAGGGAAGGGGGGGATTCAGTTGCTATGCTTGAACTGTTAATCACGTGTTATATTTGGTTTGAGCAGTGGAAGGGCACATTAAATACATAGAAGGTACATTTCTTGAGGAAGAGGAAAATTGTATTAAGATCTATTAAGTGAAAAGCATGCCACTGATCTAGATTTTAGTAATCAGTCTGTGCTCATATGAAATGTAAATGGGGTGGGCAATAAAATAAAGAGGGGCCTGGTAACTGCAGGCATACAATATCTGAAACCGGATATTATCCTTTTGCAGGACACACATCTTAAGAGAACCCAATGTTACTTCTTGTCAAGTGGAGCATATACCATGCTGGCACATGCAGGATTTACCTCAGGTTCCAGGATAGTTGCGATACTGATGCGAAAATCTCCCCCTTTCCAGATACAGAAGACCTGGCTGGACCCCTATGGGACATGTGCTGCAATCCAGGGACTCAGTTGATGACTGAGAGTTAGAAAATGAAGTCTCTAGTTGGCAGAGGTACCCTGTCCAAAAAGGGATCACAATCCTAGTCAGGGTAAGTCACAACACAATCCAAATTATCCTGTGCTCACTGTGCTTAACTTAGAAGGCAATGTGTAAAGTATTTGTGCAATAACTCATACAGTAACACAGTGAAAACACCACACAAAAAACACCACACAGGTTTAGAAAAATAGATAATATTTATCCCAATAAAATAAGATAAAAACAACAAAAATCCAATATGCACACTTTTTAAAGGTTTAAAAGACTATCAACCCTTTAGAATCAGTGGCTGTAAATTCTTCACCGCAAGGAAGGCACTATGTCGATTTCTACAGGTGTTGCATTGATTTTCTGAAGCATGGGGATTTTCTTCTCTGGGGTGAAGTCTTTGTGGCCCTGAGACTTCAAAACAGGAGGCAAGCTCAATCCAAGCCCTTGGAGAGCACTTGTGGGGAAGGCAGAGGTCAACAGGAAGCTGGACAACAAGCAGGGCAGCAGTCCTTTGCAGCAAAGCAGTCCAGATGAGTCCTTTGGACAGCCAGATAGTACCCCTGACAGAGTCTAGGTGTAGATCCAGAAGTTCCTGATTTGGTAGGGGAAACATCAAAGTGTGGTTTTGAAGTGCACACATTCCCCTTTCAGCCCAATTATGTCTGCCAGGATCTCTGTGGGGGGAGGGGGGGTTCAGTCCTTTGTGTGAGGGGAGGCCACTGGCCTTTGTAGTGTAAGAGAAAGCCTCTCCACCCTTCAAGCCCAGAGAGACCCATTCAGTATGCAGATGTGACTGAGTATCCTGTGTTTACGGCTGTCTGGGTGGAATGCATAAGGGGAGCTGTCAACCAGCACAGACCAGCTGTGGATTGGAGACAGGCTGTAAGGCACAGAGGGCAGTAAGTACAGAGAAATGCCCACTTTCGAAGAGTGGCATTTCTAAAATAGTAATATTAAATCCAACTTCACCAGTAAACAGTTTGTTTTTTTATTTCCATTCTGGCCATAATACACATGACAGGGCCACTCCTTCCAGATCAGAATCTACCACTCAAAAGTATATAAGGGCAGTTCTAATGCTAGTCTATGAGAGGAGCAGGCCTCACAGTAGTGGAATACAAATTTGTGAATGTTTCACTACCAGGACATGTAAAACACATAAGTACATTGTCCTGCCTTTTACTTACATAGCACCGTACCCTATGGGTTACCTAAGGCCTACCTTAGGGTTGACTTATATTTATAAAAAGGGGAGTTTAAGACTTGGCAAGTAGTTTTAAATGGCAAGTCGAAGTGGAAGTGAAACTGCACACATCCGAGGTTTTGAGGTGAGTGGATCACTGATTTCTGAAGAAAAGATCTCCCTATATGCGGATGATATTCTCTTTTATCTAACCAGACCGGAGGAATCACCCCCCCATAGTACTTCAGGTCTTTGACCACTAGGGGGCACATTCGGGCTATACAATAAATTTGACTGAATCCATCCTCTCGGCGGATCAGATGAATCTGGCGGATCCCTGGGGGAGCCTCCGGATAAGACAGGAGGCATTCCAATATTTAGGAATTTACACTACAACTGAGCAAGAGAAGTGCCTGGATCATATTGTGGGGAGGGTTTTGGCAGAATTCCAGGTAGATGCGGAGTGATGGAGGAAATTCCCGCTAACGATATTAGGCCCAGCTGCAATGTTTAAAAAGATTACCCTTCCAAAATGTTTATACTCTCTGCAAAACACCTATTAAAAAATCCCTGAAGAGGTCTTCATCAAAATCGATAATGAAGTGAGGAAATTAATATGGTACAATGCACACCCCAGAATATCCCTCTGAACACAGCAACTTAATCAATTTAATGGAGGAGTAGCCCTTCTGGACATCAGGGCCTACTACTGGGCGCCCCATCTGATACCCATCTATGAATGGGGACAGGTAGAGGGTGACCATCTTGACTATGCATTGGAGAAGACGCAATTCCACACACGTCCCTATCACCACTATCTCTATTGGGGAAGGGAATGAGAGGCTTTTTGCCAGCCACCCAGGTGACATTAGAAGCAAGTTGTAGGACAATTAAATATCTAGGATGGGCACATAAACAAACCCGAGAGACCCTACTGTGGTCAGGACAACATTTTAAGGAAACTGGAAAGCTACAGGGGATGGAAGCCTGGATGATGCGCCGTGAGCCGCTGCGGCGCAACCCTGCCAAACCACGGGGGAAGCCGCGGTCCGGGTCAAGGGTTGCGACACCGCGGCGGGCCTTTTCTCTGACCGCGCGCTGCATTTAGAGCGCGGCAGGGCCGGAGACCCAGAATTGGGTTGCGGTCCTCGCAGCGCTCAGCGCGCGAGGTTAATTCTGTTTTGAGACGCCTGAGCCCCCCTCTATAACACCACTCACCTGCCACACGCTTGGGACCTTCCTGATTATTCATGCCTAGTTTTTAAAGCATGCTTTCTCCTTCCCAGCATGCTGTGCACTTCCCTTCTTCCCTGCATGCATTTGTTCCTCTTACTCAGGGGCATGTTTTCTATCTTTAGTTATGGTTTCTTCCCAAACCAAGATAGTGGTGTTACTTCTTCCTGTTTAGCACTTCCTGTTTAGCACTTCCTGTCTAGGGGTATATAAGGGGAACCTTTTCTTCTTCTCATTGCGTTGCAACACTTCAGCGGTGGTGGTCACGCTCTGGCTGGTTTTCTCTTGAGACACCAGTCGTTCTTGTTCTGTCTTCAGTCTTCCAGATTTCCAGGATCTTGAGTTCAAATCCTTGTTTCCTCCATCTGTTTCAGGGAGCTCCTGTTAGAGGTTTTTTCCCCCTTGGGGTTTTTTCCTCTGGGACTCCTTCTGGAGGGCACGGACTGTAGTGGCTTACTATTGTCAAGCAGCACCGTGGCTACCGGAAGGGGTCG
Source organism: Pleurodeles waltl (assembly GCF_031143425.1). Taxonomy (NCBI): domain Eukaryota; kingdom Metazoa; phylum Chordata; class Amphibia; order Caudata; family Salamandridae; genus Pleurodeles; species Pleurodeles waltl. The sequence goes on along the minus strand of NC_090440.1, from coordinate 1,186,728,763 downwards.
CCCCTACCTCGGCCACAGCAGGACTTGCAGGAACCGGGGCCGCTCACCATCCCGTTCCAGTATCGACGGTAAGCCCAGGGTGAATCGTGACACTGGAACTTGTTTGGCATATCCATGATGGGTGCCCTAAAAGACCTTTTCGTCCCTCCAGAGGTAATACCAACTAAACACTACACAATATTATAAATATCTCCAACTGGCCCATGCCTGGAAAGCGGAAAATGTTCCCAAGACGCTTCCAAACTACACATCCCTGGAATGTAAGCTTCTGATTGAAGAGATTCAGGGAAAAGCAATTTCTGCATTATGCACAACTATTAATAATGATGATGTCTTTGACAATCTTATGATACTGAGAAACAATTGGGAGATGGATCTGAGTGAACAAGAAAATATAGACTGGGAAGCAGTGTTAATGTTCCCACGAGAAGTAGTGATAAGGTCTAAATTGAGACTTATCCAACTTAAATTCTGCACTACACCAATTATGACTGATTTTGCCTCCACATTATTGACAGGGCACCCTCCTCATAATACCTGAGATGTAGAGCACAATGGGGGACTTTTTCCATACATTATGGACCTGCCCGGTCATACGTTCTTTTTGGCAGACAGTACCCCTGGAGTTGAGCAAAGTATTAGGGACAACCCTGTCTGATGACCCCAAATATATACTCTTAGGGATTCCCAATTACACAGACCTCCCACAAATTAAACTATTATTATGTAATCTATGACTTATAGGGGAAACATCCAGAACAACAACTCCAGAACAACAACTACATTGTTAGCGCAAGCGGAACCACCCTTGTGTTAACAATGACTCCCTTTTTCTCTGCCTTAACTACAGATGTGCTGAACAATGCACATGCATGGTTAAGTCAGAGAAAAAGGATGAGTGCATCAGGAGAAGACGCGGTCTGGTAAATGGGGATGGGGCAGGGTTGTGGGGTAGTTTTTAGGGGTGGATTAAGGGCCTGGGGCAGGGGTGTGGGGTGCAGGGTAGTTTGTTCTTTAGGGGCAGGGTGGGGAGATCAGGGTAGTTCTGTTTTTTAGGGGCGGTGAAAAGTGTTGTTTGGTTTTTGGTGTTTGAGGGTAGGGGGATCGGGGTAGTTTGGTTTTTGAGGGTGGGTGGTGGAGGATAGGGTTAGTTTGTTTTTTGGGGGTGGGGGATTGGGGTAGTTAGGTTTTTGGAGGTGGGGGTTGGGGTGCTTTTGTTTTTAGGGGTGGGGGTGGGGGATCGGGTTAGTTAGTTTTTTGGGGGTGGGGGTTCGGGGTACTTTTGTTTTTGGGGTGGGGTCAAGGTAGTTTGGTTTTTGTTGATGGGGTGGGGGATCAGGGTAGTTAGGTTTTTGGGGGTGGGGGCTTGGGGTACTTTTTTTGGGGGGATGGGGTTCGGGCTAGTTAGGTTTTTGGGGGTGGGGTTACTTTTTTTGTGGGGTGGAGGTTCGGGCTAGTTAGGTTTGTGGGGTGGAGGTATCTGGGAGGTTTGTATTTTGGGGGTTGGGGTGGGGGATCAAGGTAGTTAGGTTTTTGTGGGTGGGAGTTGGGGTACTTTTGTTTTTGGGTTTGGGGGATCAAGGTAGGTTTTTTTTTGAGGTGGGGGTGGGGGGATTGGGGTATTTTGGTTTTTGGGTGTCGGGGTAGGTTTGCCTTTAGGGGCGGGGTGGGGGGTCGGTTGTTTTTAAGGTTGGTGGGAGAGGTCAGGGTAGGGTTTAGGGCTCAGGGTGGGAGGGAGGTATCCGCAGGAATTTTTGTTTTAGGGGTGAGGGTCGGGGTAGTTTTAGTATTATGGGTGTGGTACTTCTGGGCTTTAGGGCAGGTGGGGGTTTGCAAGCTAGAACCACAAATGCTGTTACCACATATGCCTTTACTAGGCATGCTTTTACAACGAAAAAAACGTTGTAAAGGCATGCGTGGTAAAGGGATTCATGGTAACAACACAGTCATTGTTCCAAACACGTTGTTCAGGCATGTGTGGTTCCAGCATTCATTGTTCCATCATACATTCCCTTATAGTGGCAAAGAGGGACCTAGCTAAACACTGGGGGCCCCAGAACCACCGACCATTATGGAATGGAAAACAGGAATGGATATGTAAATGGTAACAGAAAAGGTGACATATAAGAGGGATACCCGTGCAAATTTCATAAAGTATGGGACAGCTGGATCAGCTATTATGGACTTGATGTGCAAGAGGATGCTAATGACGTATTTTCCCCCCATAACCACTGTTTTACATGATTTGGAACACCATGCCAGGCTACCTGTTAACATATATATGTTTTCCCCTATATTGCTTTTATTCAAATGTACGGCAATACCTGATGTACTGATATTCTTCCACTGTCTGTATTTGTTTGTATTGGGCACTTTTGAGTTGTGACTTGCAAAATCAAATTAAAATATTTTTTAAAAAGCACTTCAGACAGTAAAACAGTGAAAACAACACACAAAAGGATAATAAATAAAACAAGACCAAAACAACAAAAATCCAATATGTAGTACTTGAGTTGTGAATTAAAAAAAAATAAACTGTAAAATAGTGCTTAGAGGAAAGAAGCGTAATCGGGAGATATTTGGTCATGCTGCACGGGGTCAAAGTCAAAAGTTCAGTCTGATTGCAGTGGAGCGCAGACTGACTACAGGGACCCAGTTAGGACTCCGGAACCAAAATACCTTTAACCTTGGTTGCCGAGTATTGTGTGGACCTGAAACACAGATGCGTCACGCAGCTGAGACGAGGCATCGGTTCTGAGATGTGCCGAGGCTGCTGTGTGAGGTTCTGATGCCTCGCCATTGAGGATCATGTCAACAGGGCGATGTGAAGGCTGGTGTTGATAACGTGTGGTGCAGTCAAGGCGATGTGATGGTTCCTATGAACACTGAGGCTGCAGAGGTTCATTGTCATCATTGAGGTTGCCATCGATGGGAGATGTGAATAGCTTGTGCCAGAGAAAGCATTGCACAGTGGTGGTTATGAAGGCGATGCGTTGGTCCTGAAATGTGGGGTGCAGCTGTGATGTGGGTCTGTTGCATCGGTTCTGGCCCACGCAGTAGTGGCACTGTCTCGGTTCTGCTCCACGCAGCAGCAGCAATGCATCAGTTCTGTTACTGCAGCAGCGGATGCACCGGTTCCGCAGAAACAAACAACTTATGCCCACTTCCAAGGGTCGAGGACTGAGGTGGCACGACTTGGGAGGGCAGACTCACAGATGACAGAGTCCAGGTGCAGAACCAGGGTGGTTGGAAGTATTTTATGTCCATGAGATTTCAGTTGAGGAGGTCAGCCAAATAGCCCTTTGAGTCACTCTAAGTTCTGGGTTGGAGAGATGCATGTCCAGTTCTTCTCACTCCAAGGCAAGAGAGCAGCAGGTTAGCAAAGCAGAAGTTCAGCAGTGTAGCTGTCCAGCAAAGTGGCAGTCCTTCAGCAGCACAGCATTATTTATTCCTGGCATAGCATCCACAGGCCCAAAAGAGTACTGAAGTGGTGGTGTCTGAGGTCCAGTTCTGATGCCCAGTGGTGCCTTTGATGTGGGAGAGTCTTCAAAGACATGCCTCTGAAGTGCACATATGTCATGTTCTTCCTGCCCTGGCTCCAGACTTACTACAGGGGGTTATGTAGGCCTTTTTGTGTGGTCAGAACACAGCTTATTGAGACACAACTAAGGCTGCGCCGAGCTCCTCCCTCCCATGCTGCCCAGGTTAGCTCATCAAGGCCCATCAGGTCACACCTAAGCTCCCATTGTGTGTTTGGTTGTCTAGGAGGAATCCACAAAGCCCAGATGACACTGCACCCCAGATATGTGAGCAGAGACAGGCAGCAGGCACCAAATGGCTAAAATAAGAAAATGCTAACTTTCTAAAAGTGGCATTTTCAGAATTGCAATTTAAAACCTGGCTGCACCTTAAGTTGGGATTTTAAATTGTGATCCAGAGACACCAAACTTGGGAAATCTATCTCTTCCCAATTGGAAGTTATAGTTCTAAAAGGTTTTAAGGCAACTCCAATGTTATCCTATGTGGGAGATAGGCCTTGCAGTGGTGAAAAATAAATTTAGGAATTTTTCACTACCACGACATGTAAAGCTTTAAATTAAATGTCCAACTTTTTAGATACACTGCACCCAGCACTCTGGCTGTCTAAGGCCTACCTTAGGGGTGGCATATGTATTAAAAAGGAAGGTTTGGGCCTGGCAAAAGGTTTACTTTGCCAGGTCAACATGACAGTTTAAAACTGTACGCATAGGCTCTGCCATGGCAGGCCTGAAACATATTGAAATGGATACTTAATTGGGGGGCACAATTAGTGCTACGGGCCCATGAGTAGCATTTAATTTACAGGCCCTAGGAACATGTAGTGCACTTTACAAGGGACTGATAGGTAAATTTAATATGCCAATTGGGGATAAGCCAATGTTACCATATTTTAGGGAAAGGGTATACTCACTTTAGCTCTGGTCAGCAGTGGTAAAGTGTGAAGTATCCTTAGGCCAGCAAAAAACGTAGTCAGTAAAAACAAGAGGTCTAAAGGCAAAAAGTTAGGGAAAACCACGCCTAGGATGTCAGGTCTAACATGCACTATGTCACAGTTTTTAATATTTCACAAGCAATAGCCTTTGACTTTGAGGCAACAGACAGTTCACAGGCACTGAAGTTCAGCTCAGCCACCAATTGACAGACTAAACAACATTTATTAGGTTAATGGTACATGAGGGGCCCGCTCCCTAACCTGCTTCAGGACATCAAGGTGTTACTTAAGATACCCAAGCCCAATACCCCTACCACAAAATGCTGTACTTAAAACAAACATGCTGACATATAGTACTTCAATGGAACAAGTCCTTATCAAGTCCATACAGTGCATAAACTTTATCTTTATGCTACTGCACACTTCCTCACCTACATTTTATCTTGTGAAAGATAGGACAGTGCTCTCTACGGTGGTGTCACCCATGACTGAATATGTACCACTTCATTGTGAGCTTGAAAATACTGATGACAAACAGATGAGGATGACTTTATTCGTTATTAGGAAGAAGGTGAAATAGGCCACAGGAGAGATCATTTAGAAGAAACCTGTAATTTGGCACCTATATTGTCTTACTTCATGTATTATTGTTAAAGGACTAAGAAAAACAGTTTGTAGTCACATGCCTTAAAAAGTCTCACTGGGGAAGAAACGTGTTGGCTGATGATAAGGTACTTGGATGGAAGTGTGTAAACACAATAAAGAATATGAAAATATATCTCACGACCTTGGACTTGTGGACTGACTTTTCTCTGTTTTGTCCTCAGTGTTATTTAAACAAACTGTTGGAGCGCTTCAGTATATTGTTAAAGTTGTTATTCTTTGGCGTAACACCATCATTGCCCTTACAGTAGCAAGGGGCATATACTGAAGTAGCACCAGTCTTTGATCAAGTATTCTGCAGACTTTCTATCCTGACGAGTTGAGTACTTTGCGACATATATTGTTATTGTCACAGCCACCTATCAGTATTTAACAACTATTGACCTAAGATGGTAAAGCCCAAATAACCTCTATTGAACCTAAACTTTTAAACATTACCACAAATTATGTGCTTAAGATGAGCATTTCCACTTTTGCATCACATCCTCCATTAACAAAATCATGAGCCATCAACACAGGCTTCTCCATCAATGTCCGGCAGCACTGCACATATTGCCATCATGGCATTGCACCATGTATTCCTTCTTCCCTATGATTCTATAGCTCCTTTTATCTCAGAATAGAAGGTCTTGGTAACTCCAGAACAATTACAAAACAGGGCATAGAACAAATCATGATTAATGTCACAAGAGACAGGTTAAAAGCCATTGATGCTCAATACCCAAGCTCTTTTGAAGACTCGTACACCCCATTCATTACAAACTCTTTTGGAATGAGACACTTGTTGAGTAAGAGTTTTTGGAACTCAAGAACACAGGCGTGATTGAAAAAAATGTTTCTCCCAAACCGAATCAGGTGGAAAAATATAACTTGTGTTGACATGACCGAATACCAGTGTTTCCCAAACTGCAAGTTGAACACAAGCCAATTTTTGGTGGGTGTGAAAGCCCAAGCAATAAATAAAGTAGCCTTTAAATTCTGTATTTATTTTGTCACATTTGCTGCACTTCAATGACAGAGGTTAAATGTCAGGCTGTGACTTCTGAGAAATTGCCTATTGTTGAAAATGGAGATTAGAGTTTACAAATTCCTCTCATTTGGCAGTCAGTTATAGAAAAGTAAAGTGAAATATGTGACAATCTTGCTAGGGTACAGTGTGTGAAAGGAAAAGCTGCGTATATAATTTTTGTAACATGCCACAAAATGTAATTACCTATAAACCAACTGTACACATTCAGCAGTTCGGAAAGCAACAATAAAGAACTTTTTAAAAATAATCCTGCAGTGTGATGGAAACAAATCAAGACACTTTACTTGAAAATGCACAAATTAGAAATATTTACTGCATCCCAGTCTCCACACTTTATCATTTGTGTACAATATTTTTTTTATCAGTAAAAATGTAAGACCATTTCAACTGAAAATGTGCTGTCTGCAAATGAGCGTCTAGCACATGATGATTCACTTACATAAAAAAATCACCCCGTCCCATGTTCATTAAAACTAGTTGTCGAGAAAGCTTGAAAGCTAAAAAGTGGGTTGTAGTATTAAAAACTCTGGGAAGCACTACCCTTGCCAGTAAAGACATTAATACTAAAGAGTGAGATCTGCTCACAAACTGTGATCAGTTGGAATTGTACTCCAGTTTATGTAACTCTATTGTCTTATGTATCATTAGTACCTTCAAAGCACAGCTTGGCTTTCAGAGATAAAATGGAATAAACTTCACATTTGTAGCAAAAGCAACCAAGACACAGCAAACCATAAATCACTGCAATGGGTTGCCTAAATGCAAGATTAATAACGGTCCTTTTGTCCTTAAAAAACCACAAGAGCTGTATGAAGGACTGTGATACCCAGAATATTAGCTAGTGAAATACCTCAGCCGCTGAATTACATTGCTGCGCGATGTGGAGGAACACCCCACCTGGGTATGACGTTTGTTGTGAAAGGACACGAAAAAGGCCTTCGGTGAGGGGCAGTTGAAACAATCATTTGCAATGCAATGGGTCTCTTGTTTGCTCGGGTTAGAGCTATTAGCGCTGTAAATTCCTAACTAGACTTTTCTTGCCACATGCATTCAAAATGAAAAGTAAAACAGTTGACATAAGCGAGCAGATTCAAAGCGTCACAGCCGCCATGACAGTGAGTGTGAAGGAGAGACACAAAAGGAAAAAGAAGTTTGTTTGCAGTCAAACATATTGGCAAATGTGCAATTATCCATGTAACAGAGTCAGTTCCCAAGGAAGTAACATAACCGCATAAGGAGGCCCAAATGTAACCCATTTAACAAGGATAAAAAAGGATTTTCGAAAGGCAGGCCCAAGAATGAGTGAAAGTGATGGGCGTGAGGCGGGCGTGGTTAAATGCCCACAGAGATACCAAGAAGTTGGAAAAGCAGCGCTTGCGCGCTGCTATGTAGAACCTAAAAAGAACGCAATAAGAAGAGAAACTGCCTTTAGCAGCCTGTATTCCAATCTGGGGCCTCACCAACAACAATTATACGTTACAGAGTAAAACTTGCCACTGGGTTGTTATAGTTAGGACCCCATTTCCAAGAGTAACTCAGCTCTGTTTGACAAACCACATACCCCTCTAAATAAAACGTTTCATCCCCCTCCGCTCCTTCCTGGAAAGGTTCAGGGTGATCCGCCATGCAGGGCTGTGAAAAATAGGGGTCCCAAAAAATATTTCTCCTGTGCAATTTTCTGTAGTAAAATTAGGTAACAAAATCAGACAGAATTGCCTGAAAGTTAGTTCTTGGTCAAAAAGCATGCCTGCAAAAGTGCATGTTCTGCATGAAACTATCGCTTGCAAGACCCTATTGTTTACAGTAGTGGGCTTCCAGCCCACACATTGCTTACCATTTGTTGCCTTCAGTTTAATTTTTGTTTGCTGTCTCCTAATTGTCCAGCACAGGCCAAGGGTCACTTCCATCCCTTGCGGTGGGGCTTTGACCAAGCATAGATTGATTCAACTTAATAGGTGCCTGTCTGCTGCTCCTCAGTGATTGAGGTACTGTTTCTCTTTCCATGTACCTCCCTCCCCCGCTCGCACCTCCTCATGCTGCTTCACTTCATGCCTCCTGGTGTTGTTTCTGTCCTCTCAATTTCTTTTAACATATTGCATCGCAGAGAGGGGACTGCTGTACACGGCTTTAAAAAAAATGCTGTGTTGTGGTCAGTTATGGCTGCATCATCGCACCTTTTTGTTTTTACTTTAAGGCATGTAAACATGTTTTTTCTTTTAAGATCCAGTGAGCACCAGATAAGGCAATAAAGACATTTCAGCCAGGATTCAATTAGAAGTCAGGAGCAAGACAGTACCAGGTTTTCTTTTTCTAAAAAAGTCACATACAGTGACCACACATGTGCTACTTACATGGTCAGTTTCTTAAATTCATCCAAATATCCAATGACTGCTGTTTATCTCTTGACTAACAGTAATTTTTAGTCTGCAGCTTTAGAGCTTCCAGGTCACAAAACAGTCAATTCAATTGCTGAAGGCAAAACATGGGGGTTTTGTCTGAGAAGGACTTGTACTTTGTAAAGTAATCTAAGATTGGAGCACACGTAGTAATACGGCCAATACAAGAGTGCTTCACAAAAAAATCGAAGTGCTTATTGGTTGTAGATTCCACACTTGTCTCTGGTGTATAGAAGCATCATGGGACCCTGCTCAAAGCTAGGAGGATTGACTCATCCCCTTAAATGTGGCCAACTTCCACACTCCCTCTCCAGTGCATCTGTCGGCCAGTGGCCAACACCAAGGAGTATTTCCTTGTTTTTGTTGAGTCAGTTCAGGCTGATCAGGAAGAGCTTTTTGAGTAGACTGAGTATTTTTTTTTTAATTTGTAATAATGATCAGCATGCAGTGTGTGCGGATGTCATTACTTCTAAAGTGAAAGTAAAAGGAGCTCAATGGCTCACTGAATCAGTGCTTGGTGGCAGATCTCAGCTCCCTGGGCACTGATGCTCTCAGGAGAGTTATTGTTGGAAAGCAGAGAATCGCCCCTTACCAATGATACCTCTGCCCAGTGGATCCCTGCTTGTGCACAACAGCAGAAGAGCGTTCCCCAAGCAGGGATCCACCTATTAGCCACCAGGGATAGTGGGGCGGCCCCTTAGGCAAGGGCTTGTGCTCCCACAAAACCTCTGCAAATTGTCAGTCTTTTGCCCCTCCTGGGGGCAGATGGGGTAATTACCCCTGATCTTCCCCTGGGAGCAGAAAGTCCACTAGACACAAGGGATTTATTGTGTTAAAATAAAAATATAAGGGTTGGGGCAGCCCACCAGGGCATGGCCATGCCCCCTCCCTAATGCATATGCCAATAGTCTTTCAACTCCCCCCACCACCTGGGTCGCATATGGGGGATTACCTCCAATCTGAGCCTTTGGTGGCAGGAATCCGACTTGACACCTGATATTTTCTTTAATACAAATTTAGGGTAGGGGCTGTCCAGCAGGGCATGGCCAAGCCCCAACCCTTAATGCATATGGAAATAGTCTTTCTCACCCCCAGGGTTGCAGATGGGAGTGATTAGCCCCAATCTGAGACCCTGGGGGCAGAAAACTCACTAGACATCAGGGAGATCTTTTTATAAAAATATAGGGGTGAGGGGTGCCCACCAGAACACGACCATGCCCCCACCGATTATGCATAAGTTAAAAGTCTTTCTGATACCTCGAGGGGGAAGATGAAGGTAATTACCCCCAATGCCCTCCCAGGGAGCAGAAGGCACACTAGACACCAGGGATTTCTGTTTGTATAAAAATATAGGGATGGCCATGCCCTCACCCCAAGTAAATGGACCACAGTCTTTCTGTCCTCCCAGTGTGCAGTTGTGGGTAATTAACTCCAGTCTGAGCCGCAGAGGAGCCAAAATATTTCTGTTGTTTTTTTAATTTAGGTGTGAGGGCTATCCAGCATGGGCATGGCCATGCCCTCACCCCAAGTAAATGGGGCAACAGTCTTTCTGTCCCTGCTGGGGGCAGATGGGGTATTTATCTCTGATCTGCCCCCGACGGAGGGAGGGCAGACAACCCACTAGATGCCAGGGATTGCTATTGGGGTGGGGTAGGGGGCAAAGTAAAAAGGGGGTGGAAAAGGGTGGAAGGAAGGAGAGAGAGGGAATGAAAAAAGGGGTGGTGAACATCGTAGCAATTTAAGATGTAGCCGTGCCACCACAAAAATGTCCTCTCACTACATTAATAGCACACACACAGTTGATGATTACCAATGGGTCATCCTTGAACATCACAAGGAGGCTAGGAGTGAATCCTTCCTTCTTTAAAGAGAACAACGTTGGTTTTTTAAATTAGGCACCCATCAACGTTGCCTTAACGAAAGCATCCCCTGGGGCCAGCTAACGCAACACTAACAACTGGTTCCCCTTCACGAGCATGACACCAACACATCCAGCAGGTCACCATCCATATGTTAATACACGTCTCATGAGTCTTTTTGAGCCATCTGTCACCATTTATGAATTCAACAAATAATTTTCTTTCTTCAGCCCTGACATATTAGACCTATTTATCCTCTTGTTATTTCTTCTTTTCCTCTCCCCCTTTTTTATTTCCCTCTCTCTCATTCCTTCCCCCCTTTTCCACACCCCTTTTCCTTTCCCATACCTTCCCCCCTTTTCTGTACACTTGTGCCAGTAATCTATTTTTTCAGGCACCCCGAGGGACAACCATCATCTAGGGCAAACGCAGCCCTTTGTGTGGACACCGATGACCGCCATTTTGGAGGACCATCAGTCTAGTGTCAGGTGTGCCCACGAGTTGGGACACGTGAGCAGTTTCTCCCATAAATACCAGATCCCAACTGGGACAGCTGTGTTTTCGGACCCCGGTGAGGTGAGAATTAGGCTGTAAGTGGGAGTTTTGCTTTGATGAAGTAAGTGCGCACAATGCCTCCGACCACCTGCAACGGTGGCGACGCGCTCAGTGAGTCTAACTTTGCTGCATATATTTTTCAGTGTGTGACTACAAGCACACACCCCTCCCAGAGGATCTAAGAGGCAAATAGCGTAGACACTAAAAGTAGGTCACGCGTGCACCACATGTGTTTTCTTAGAGGTGCCTCACATGTTGCAGTGTGTTGTAGTGTTTCTATATGTAGTATGTCTCGTATTCGTTTTTCTATGTGGATTACAAGTCCCATTGGGCAGGGTGCTGGTAGCAACAGCACACAGCTCTGAAAGATGCAATTAGCAACTTTTACTCTTTTATTCTTTCTTCCTTCCACAGGTTTGTTCAGCAGACCATGGATACCAATGTGGTCAATGCATATAAATTTAGTTGTATAAATTACACCACTTCACAGCGCATGTAGTAACAGTGCTTTCATTAGTGGTAGGTGTACAAGGGGTGACACTAGGGAGCTCACCTTGGTCCTGATGAGGAGTCTAGGGGTAGATTCTGAAACATGTAGACCACTTAGGAGGTAAGGTACATAACATACCCCTCCTCCCAACACCCCTTTTTGACCATACCACCTCTGTGAGACATATTACATTAGTAATACCATCCAGAGGGTGGTATTTTTAACTCACCAAGACCCCACCACTCCTATCCCTTTTAGCATTCACATTGTTGAAATCATCAGTGCTCCCACGTATTCTGTCGGTCGCAGCACACACATTCTGTAGCAGAACGGGAGGAACCCCAATGATGAAGCATGCCACCAAGGGGTAACCCTGGTGGGTAGGGTTTTTCATACAAAAAAAAACTTTTTCCCCCCTGTGGAAGTTCCTTCGGGCTGGGCCTTTTTGTACTATTTCTGAATACTAGACATCCGAGGGAATCCAGGGTGATGTGCTTTGCATGCATCCCATGCCATTTCCATACACACAATGCCCTGCAAACCTCAAACTTTGACTAAAAACACACATTTTCCTCATATTTCTGTGAGGAAAACTTCTGGAATCTGCAGGAACCATTCCCCTAAGTCTGCAGATAAAAATGGTACCTTACGTCTGTGGGTGACCTAAAGGACCTTGACACAAAAGGCCCGAAAGTGCTACTTGGACAGATCAGGAATAGGGTTAGCTGTGGGATTTCGGGCCGTGCTCGGCGGCCACCCGTGGAAACCAATCAACCACAATTATTTTTGAAAACTAGACAACCAAGGAATTCCATGATGGTGGACTTTTGTGAATCCCACAAGGTTTTCTTGCTCGAAATGCCCTGCAAACTTCAAACTTTGCCTGAAATTTTGCATTTTCTTACGTTCCTGAGATGGAAACTTCTAGAATCCATACGAATGCACAAAATTCCTACCACCCAGCATTGCCCTGCTTGTGCCGATAAAAACGTTGTGCCACTTGTGTGGTTAGGTCTAATGCCCGGGACAGGAACACATCAAACTAAGGTCAATGGGAGTCCTCTTGCAAGGGCTCCCACTGACCTTGGTTTGATCTGTTCCTGTTGCAGGCAATTGGTTTTGGTTTTTGAGGAAATAAGGTTTATAATATTTGTATATTTGATGTCTCATAAGATCCGTGAATCTAACAGATCAAAAGATATGATCTGATTGGCTTCCACCATATCAACGAAAATGTGGTGGCAACCATTCTAGGACTCAGGTACTCAGTCCCCTGTCCTACAAAAAGTTATATAAAAACAATTATTTCTGTGCTGGACACTCCAGTCTACACCATTCCACTGTATGCCACTAGTCTGTGTGCCAATCCAAACTACAGTATTCCACTGTATGCAGCTCAACTGCATAACACTCTATTTCACTATATGCTATGCCACTCCACTGTATGCCACTCTACTATACACTATTTCTTTGTACATCACTCCACTCCATGCCACTCCACTCTAACTCACTGTACTCTACTCTACCCTACTCCACTCTTTTCCATTCCACTCTATGCCACTTAAATCTATGCCACTCCACTCTACACCACTCTACTGCACGCTACTCTATTCTGTGATATTCCATTACAAGCAATTCTACTCATGCTGCTCCACTCTACGCTATTCCACTTTACGCCACTCCACTCTACACTACTCTACAATGCTGCACTTCACTAAATGCTGTTCCATTCTATACCACTCCACTCTACCCCACTCTACTGTACTCTATTTCACTCTATGCCACTCCACTCTTCACCACTCCACTATGCATACACTGTATGAAGCTCCACTGTACACCACTGTACTGTACACTACTCCACTGTACACAATTACACTCTCCCAAATTCCAATCTACACCACTCCACGCTCTGCCTCTCCAGTGTATGCTACTGTATGCCATTCCACTCTATTCCACTACTCTCTACAATACTCCTCTATACATAATTCCACTCTATGCCACTCCACTATACGCCACTTCGCTCTACTCTGTCCCACAATATTCCACTCAACTCGAGGTCACTACACTGTATGCCTTTAAACTCAACACTGTTCCACACTTTATCACTTCACTCTACACTTCTTCACTGTATGACACTCTACTCCACACTACTCCACTCTATGCTATTCCACTGTACACCACTCCACTCTACAACAGTACACTCTACGCCACACCAAACTATGGTATTACACTGTACACCACTATAGTCTACCTGTTTTGGGTACTCTAGCACATCCAAGAGCTGGATTACAGTAAGGTGCTGTTGCTTGCAACATTCAGACTTATTTTGGTGGATTTATTACATCCTTGACTATCGAGTTTGCAATAATCAATGCTTGTTAAATGTCTAATTTATTATAACCAATGCTTGTTGATTATGCACATTGTATCCCACCTGCTAAACGTGAGCCAACTGTAACTACAAAAACATGTGCTCTACACAATGTGATCTGTAGTGAACATGTGCCACAATGAGAAGGATAATTGTTCATTTCCTTAAAAAGCAACCAACTGCCTGTCCACCTGCTCTAACTGTAACTGCCAAAACATGTGCTCTTCACAATGTGATCTGTATTGAACATGTGCCACAATCAGGAGGATTATTGCTCATTTCCTTAACAAGCAATCAACTGCCAAAAGGCACCTGGGCACATTTGATTTTTTAAGGAGGCTTGCTTGACTTCATACCTATTGCTCTGGTCACCTGTTTCCAGTCAAGTCAAGTTCCTTGTCCTCAAGTCTGCTTCCAGTTGTGTGCCAGTGTTCCTCATTCTCCGACCAGCTCCCAGTTGAGTTCCAGCATTTCTCATCGTCCGTAGAGCCTCCAGTCAAGTTCTGGCAATACTCGCCCTCCGATCGGCTTCCTGCGGAGTTCTGGCTTTCCTCTTCCATCTGCTGCCAACAATCCTGTATTTCCTGCAAAAGATCAAAAATAAGAAATGTCAAAAAACCCAGTTTGGGTTCTTCTGACATTTTCAAGCAAGTAACTTCATTTCAAGGTAAAGAAAGATTAAATGAAACATGCCAGAGCTCTGTCTTTTAAATATTTTATGAAAATAAGAACTAGCATGATTTATCATTAGGCTGGGAATCCAAGCTACCGCTAAACAGACATTGAGGAAAGATGTATTTCCTGAAACATGCGCTCCCCTGAGAATTAGGATTGGAAATAGACCAGGTTTATCAAAACTATTATTGGCAAGAGATTATGCCAGAGCACAAAGGACCCCTTTAGTCAAGTTGGTTGTTTTTGAGTTTGGACATTGCCCCAGAGACATTGAAAGTATTGTAAAAAGAAGAAGAGACTACAGCGTTATTGAAACGTATGCACAATGTGTCAGCAATGTATAATTTCACAATAGTTTATGAAGGTTCAATGTATTAGTGAAGTCATTCTTTTGCAGCCCAGAATCCTAAAATAAAGAATGCAGTATTTTGAAAAATCAGAAGTCCTGACGCTAAACACGTCACGCAGTCCAGGGTTCAGCAGTCCGATTCTGCAGTCCACAAACCAGAAGCTGGTGTTTTCTCTTTTTCTCTTCCCAAAACCCCCTTTCCCTTAAGGACTTGCGAGAGGGCAATGTACTCTTCATCGCGGTCATTGGGATTGGGGAATTGTCATCTCCCCCCTGGAACACCTAGAATTCAAGTGAGTGGCTCACGCAGAACACTACCCCACTACACTCTATCCTGCTCCAATCTACAACACTCCACTCAACATCACTCCACTGTATGCCACTCTACAGTACACCACTCCTCTCTACTGTAGTCCACTGTACGCTACTACACTGTACCTCTCTCCACTGTATGCTTCTCCACTGTACACTACTCCTCTCAATGCTATCCTACTCTACCCCACTCAACTCAATGCCACTCCGTTCTATGCCACCCCACTCTACCCCATTGCAGTGTACTCTGTTCCACTCTATGCTGCTCCACTGTATGCTACTCCATTCTACGCCACGCCACTATACGATCTTCAACTGTACCGCACAATTTGGATAATGGGACCTCTCCCCAAGCCTTATAAGACTCTGGGGACACCTATCCTCCATAGCCAAATACTTTTACATTGGAGAAGGGGATGCATGGCCCCCACTGCCAACACCCAAATGAGCCCCAAGACCCGATCTCCCACAGCCATATTTTAATTATAGGGGAAGAGGGTATGTGGCCTCCTCTGCCCGAGCCTTAAGAGGCTCCGGGGACCCCATCCCATGGCCATATTTTAAATATATCATGTGGCCCCTTCTCTGATCTGTAAGAAGCACCATTGACCCTAATCCCTGGGGCCAAACACCTTATTATTTGGTGGGCCACATGGTCCCCCTCACCTAGCCCAAATGGGCCCCAGGGATCCCATCCCTCAAGCCATATTTTAATTAAAGGGGAGTAGTGCACAACCCCTCTCCCAAGACTCATTAGGTCCCAGTGACTCACTCTTCTAAAGCCAAATGCAATAAAAAAAGAGTAAAGGGGTGTGGAGCCCTCACCCAGAGCCTTAGACAGGGAAGGCACGTTTGAGACCCATTGTAAACAATAGTGTGCCTCTTTTTAACACCTGCTCTGAGCAGGCAGTAAAAGTGCTGAAAAAAATAACGCAAAGAAATCTTTTAGATTTCTTTGCACAATTTCTTTGGCCCCCGTAACGAGGGAATGCCCCCTTAGCATACATCATGCTTGGCACAGGCATAATGTAGGGCAAAGGGTTACAAAGCGGTGCGATGTATGCTTTGCGCCACTTTGTAAATTCGGTGCGGATTGGGAGGGATATAAGCACAAAACTCACCTTTTTTCAAACTTTCCCAGTTCCAGCTGCCATGAATCTGATCGTACCAGTACCAGAGTTGCTGCAAGTGCCCGATACAACAGGGGACACAAGGTTGTCTGATAAATGTTATCAATAATCAGGAATTATTTTATTTGCCTAGACAACATTTTTAGTTGCTTCATCATACTGATGCATTCCCTAAATCAAAGGCAACTTCATAAAATCTACCCATGTGCCCATGTGATGGAAACCTCTGCAATCTACAATGCATTTTATGCTTTTCTGCAAATGTTATAAAGATATTAGATTAAGCGTCATTCGACCCTTATTTTTAACACAGGGCTTCATTTATCATCAAGTGTCCTTTGATTTTCTCCGAAATTTGACAGATGTTTATACATGTTATGTTATTGTGACCTATATTAAGAATGCAATTAGGAGGCGTAAATCATTGACATACCTAGAAAGGTTGTGTTACGAGGAAGAATAAGTAAGGCCTTGTATTGCTACCTTAAAAAATAAAGCATACCCCTGAATGAAATATTATGTGAGGTTCCTTGCCCAGCTGGAAATTGGAGTTGTGTGAGGCTTTTGTTCACTTGAATGCCCCTTTGTTTATATCAATGTGTTTTTTTAATGACTGTCTCACTAGGATCTAAATTACTGTTTTATTTATTATTATGTATTTGAGAGGCTTTTATATAAACTTTGAGTGGTATCAAATATGTTTATAACCGATATTCTACACTTGTCATAATGCACTAATGGACGTTGTTTATTACCTTTATGTTGGCAAATTGCACCAATTAATATTTTATGCTGGCTATGTGCAAGACTTTTAATGTATTTATTTGTATTTTTTGCATGTAGTTCTATTACTATTGTTTTGCTGGTTAATTGCACTTACAATATTTTATGCTGGCTGTGTCTGAAACTTAAATATGTATTTATTTTGGTTGCACTATGCTTTTGGATTTTCTGTATAAATCCCAATAAAGTTTCTTATGACTTTGACAAACATTAGATGCAGCCGCGGCACACCCTGTAGGGCGGAGGGGCCACGCCCCCCCACCTTTTGCCCCTCATGAAGAGTGCCTGTCAGGCTGAGCAAAGGTCAGCCTGACAGACACTCTTCACATTCAGCCCAGGCAGCCAGGAGCGAGACATGTGCGAATTGTGCCTGAGCTGAACTTTGCTGGACTGAAGAGGTCACAGCTCCTATGGGCGTGTCCTCCTCAGCTCAGCAAAGGTGTCTTGAGGTCCTTCCCCCCGGTGATGAGAGGAAGCGTCACCCATTGACTTCGATCTGGGCGCTTCAGGTTTAAGCCCTGAAGCGCCCAGGGTGAGTGTCAATCTGTGACACCTCGTCACAGAGTGGGGAGGGGTCAAGCAGGCTCACTGACCCCATCCCACTTTGTGACAAAGTTGGGTTTGCTGCCTTCCCTCAGTGGCTGACCTAATGTCAGCCACTGAGGGAAGGCAGCAGTCCCAACCCTCCTGGGACCTCCGAGGCTGAAGGTAAGTGTGTGTGTGTGTGTTTTTTAAATGAATGTTTGGTGCGTGCATGTATGTTTGAATGTTGATGAGTGTTGTGAATTGATGTGCGCGTGTGTGAATGAATAAGTGTGAGTGTTGTTCCCGCCTGCCCTCCTCCCTCCTAAAATTACCGGCCGCCACTGATTAGATGTCAATTAACTGTAAAGTGTTTGGTTCCCGGTGTAATACATATGTATATTTAACTGACACATCATGTAAAAAAACAAACAAACAAATATTCCCCAGTCAAAATAACAGAAATATATATCATTTTGGTGTATGTATTCAGTAATATGATAAATGCTTGCACCAAAATTGATATGTCCATCACACATGTACAACATTAATGTATGCATTATGGAAATTATCTAAAATATACAACCTGTGCTTGTCACTGTCACAAACGAAAGGAAGTGCATGGCATACACATTAGCAGAAATAACATCATCAGCAAATAATTATTAACAATCCAAAAATAAGGCCAGGACAAACGTATTAAAAAATCTATTAATACTCTTTAGATGAATAAGATAAATCTCTCATTGCACTCCTTTAAATTAGTAACACATAACAAAATGCAGGAGCTCCAGGCCAAGTCCAAAGAATAGGTTTCATGCCCACAACTTGCCTCCCAATGTCGCTGCCAACATAAACCTGCTCTAGAAAGAGCATCTAAGGGGGTAGAGAGCAGGCACCTCATTGATCTTTTGGGGATGATGGGTCCTTGGGTTTGGGAGGGATGGGTTTTGGTTTGGAGGAATGGGTTTGGATTTAGGAGGCGTGGGTTTGGTTTGGAAGCAGTGTGTTGGGATGTGTAAGGGGTGCTGTGGACAAGAAAGTCTCTATTGTGAACAACAGAGGCTTTCCTTTGAAGTTTGCCTACTTCAAAGGTAAAAATTAGTATAAGTAGTGGACCCAAAGCCCCAGTCTATTAGAACACTTCTGGTTTAAGAGGAACCTCTGCCAAGGAGAAGAGCTGAAGAGCTGGAGGAGGAGTACTGCCCCTTTGCTGTGTGTGTTGTGCTGGGATGGCCTGCAATTGCTGCTTCTGCCTTGAAGAGGACAAAGACTGGACTTTGCTATGTATCCTGCTTGTAAAGTTTCTCCAAGGGCTTGAAGTAGAGCTTGCCTCCTGTTGGAAGTCTCAGGGATAACAAAGACTTCAGTTTCATCTGCCTACAACACTGGCAACTGTGTGTTTTGTGCACCAACAGAAGAAAAAACACCACAATACCGTCAACAACGCTGCTGCCAGCACCGTGACCTGATGACGCCGCATGAAGCCATGCCCCGCTTGGCACTGCAACCCTGGTCTTAACAACTCCGCCACCTGATGCTGTCACAGAGCCACTGCTTGCACCACAACCTGTAGGCCCTGGAGTCCGCTTCGCTTTGCTCACATCACAGCCTTGGTATCCCCGACGATGCCGCTCTACATTAACAGCGATGCCGTTGCCTGCACTGTGGCCTGAGGACACCACTCGTAAGGTACAAGAAGCAAACTCCTGTGCTGCAACGCTGCCCCGGCCCACTGTCGCCATTGCCATTGACTCCAGCATCATCAACAGATGTCCCTTTCTGCACAGCGACCTGTAGATGCCGCACGGAGTCCTCCTGTATCATACCGCTGCCTTGGGTCTACTGACGACAGTGCTTCAGCAACGACGATGCCACTGCCTGCACTGAGACCTGGAGTCACTGCATGTCACACTGCCCCGCTTCACACCGCAGCCCTGGTTCTCACTGACGCCACAGGATACAGTCACCGAGCGGCTGCCTGCACCATAACCTGTGGGCACCGCACGTCGCATCATCCCGCTTTGGACCGCAGCCCGGACTCCATCAACATCAGCACTCCTGACTTCGTCATCAGCCTGGAGTTTGATCTGCAGCACGTGTGACTTCAAGGCCCCAACGACCAATGCACTGACTGTAGGAGGCTGGACTGGCTTGTAGTGAGTACCAAGGGGTACTTACACCTTGCACCAGGCCCAGTTATCCCTTATTAGTGTATAGGGTGTCTAGCAGCTTAGGCTGATAGATAATGGTAGCTTAGCAGAGCAGCTTAGGCTGAACTAGGAGACGAGTGAAGCTCCTACAGTACCACTAGTGTCATATGCACAATATCATAAGAAAACACAATACACAGATATACTAAAAATAAAGGTACTTTATTTTTATGACAATATGCCAAAAGTATCTCAGTGAGTACCCTCAGTATGAGGATAGCAAATATACACAAGATATATGTACACAATACCAAAAATATGCAGTATAGTATTAGAAAACAGTGCAAACAATGTATAGTTACAATAGGATGCAATGGGGACATATAGGGATAGGGGCAACACAAACCATATACTCCAAAAGTGGAATGTGAACCACGAATGGACCCCAAACCTATGTGACCTTGTAGAGGGTCGCTAGGACTGTAAGAAAACAGTGAGGGTTAGAAAAATAGCCCACCCCAAGACCCTGAAAAGTGAGTGCAAAGTGCACTAAAGTTCCCCAAAGAGCACAGAAGTCGTGATAGGGGAATTCTGCAGGAAAGACACAAACCAGCAATGCAACAACGATGGATTTCCAGTCGAGGGTACCTGTGGAACAAGGGGATCAAGTCCAAAAGTCACAAGCAAGTCGGAGATGGGCAGATGCCCAGGAAATGCCAGCTGTGGGTGCAAAGAAGCTGCTACTGGACAGTAGAAACTGAGGATTCTGCAGGAACGACAAGGGCTAGAAACTTCCCCTTTGGAGGACAGATCCCTCACGCTGTGGAGAGTCGTACAGAAGTGTTTTCCTGAAGAAAGACTGCAACCAAGCCTTGCTAGCTGCAAGTCGTACGGTTAGGGTTTTTGGATGCTGCTGTGGCCCAGGAGGGACCAGGATGTCGCCAATTGCGTCAGGGGACAGAGGGGGCGCCCAGCAAGACAAGAAGCCCTCTCAGAAGCAGGCAGCATCCGCAGAAGTGCCGGAACAGGCACTACGAAGTGGATTGAAACGGTGCTCACCCGAAGTCGCACAAAGGAGTCCCACGTCGCCGGAGGACAACTTAGGAGGTCGTGCAATGCTGGTTAGAGTGCCGTGGACCCAGGCTTGGCTGTGCACAAAGGATTTCCGCCGGAAGTGCACAGAGGCCGGAGTAGCTGCAAAAGACACGGTTCCCAGCAATGCAGTCTGGTGTAGGGAGGCAAGGACTTACCTCCACTAAACTTGGACTGAAGAGTCACTGGACTGTGGGAGTCACTTGGACAGAGTTGCTGGATTCAAGGGACCTCGCTTGTCGTGCTGAGAGGAGACCCAGGGGACCGGTGTTGCAGTTCTTTGGTGCCTGCGGTTGCAGAGGGACGATTCCGTTGACCCACAGGAGATTTCTTCAGAGCTTCTAGTGCAGACAGGAGGCAGACTACCCCCACAGCATGCACCACCAGGAAAGCAGTCGAGAAGGCGGCAGGATCAGCGTTACAGAGTTGCAGTAGTCGTCTTCGCTACTTTGTTGCAGTTTTGCAGTCTTCCAGCGCTGTCAGCAGTCGATTCCTTGGCAGAAGGTGAAGAGAGAGATGCAGAGGAACTCGGATGAGCTCTTGCATTCGTTATCTAACGAAATCCCCAAAGCAGAGACCCTAAATAGCCAGAATAGAGGGTTTGGCTACTTAGGAGAGAAGATAGGCTAGCAACACCTGAAGGAGCCTATCAGAAGGAGTCTCTGACGTCACCTGCTGGCCCTGGCCACTCAGAGCAGTCCAGTGTGCCAGCAGCACCTCTGTTTCCAAGATGGCAGAGGTCTGGAGCACACTGGAGGAGCTCTGGGCACCTCCCAGGGGAGGTGCAGGTCAGGGGAGTGGTCACTCCCCTTTCCTTTGTCCAGTTTCGCGCCAGAGCAGGGTTGAGGGGTCCCTGAACCGGTGTAGACTGGCTTATGCAGAGATGGGCACCATCTGTGCCCATGAAAGCATTTCCAGAGGCTGGGGGAGGCTACTCCTCCCCAGCCCTAACACCATTTTCCAAAGGGAGAGGGTGTAACATCCTCTCTCTGAGGAAGTCCTTTGTTCTGCCTTCCTGGGCCAGGCCTGGCTGGACCCCAGGAGGGCAGAAACCTGTCTGAGGGGTTGGCAGCAGCAGCTGCAGTGAAACCCCGGGAAAGGCAGTTTGGCAGTACCAGGGTCTGTGCTAGAGACTCGTGGGATCATGGGATTGTGCCAACTATACCAGGATGGCATAGAGGGGGCAATTCCCCATGATCATAGACATGTTACATGGCCATATTCGGAGTTACCATTGTGAAGCTACACATAGGTAGTGACCTATATGTAGTGCACGCGTGTAATGGTGTCCCCGCACTCACAAAGTCCGGGGAATTGGCCCTGAACAATGTGGGGGCACCCTGGCTAGTGCCAGGGTGCCCACACACTAAGTAACTTAGCACCCAACCTTTACTAGGTAAAGGTTAGAGATATAGGTGACTTATAAGTTACTTAAGTGCAGTGTAAAATGGCTGTGAAATAACGTGGACGTTATTTCACTCAGGCTGCAGTGGCAGGCCTGTGTAAGAATTGTCAGAGCTCCCTATGGGTGGCAAAAGAAATGCTGCAGCCCATAGGGATCTCCTGGAACCCCAATACCCTGGGTACCTCAGTACCATATACTAAGGAATTATAAGGGTGTTCCAGTATGCCAATGTAAATTGGTAAAATTGGTCACTAGCCTGTTAGTGACAATTTGTAAAGAGAGAGCATAACCACTGAGGTTCTGGTTAGCAGAGCCTCAGTGAGACAGTTAGGCATCACACAGGGAACACATACCTATAGGTCACAAACTTATGAGCACTAGGGTCCCGACTAGCAGGGTCCCAGTGACACAAAACAAACATACTGAAAACATAGGGTTTTCACTATGAGCACTGGGCCCTGGCTAGCAGGATCCCAGTGAGACAGTAAAAACACCCTGACATACACTCACAAACAGGCCAAAAGTGGGGGTAACAAGGCTAGAAAGAGGCTACTTTCTCACACTGACCTCCAGAACCAACACCCACTGACGCCTGCGATACCGCACACCAGATTTCATTGCGAGGATCACAACGTCCTACATTTCCAAGGGACTGTTTGCAGGTTTTTTTGACACCGTTGCTGGCCCGTGCCCCCTAGGTCAGCCTGAACTGTTGGATATGTTATTCACGATGCCATGATAGCCCCAGACAGAGTTATAGACCTCAAGGAACCGTATTTTTAAGTAATTCTTGCAAAATTCAGATCTTTATTACTGTATGTTGGATTTTTCTCCTTTTGGTCTTGTTTTACACAGATAAATACTGGCTATTATTTCTAAAACAGGTGTGGTGTCCTTTTGTAGGGTTTTCACTGTGTTAATGTGTGTTATGTGCAAATGCTTTACACATTGTGTCTGAGATAAGCCTGACTGCTCGTGCCAACCTACCAAGGGGTGAACAGGGGTTATCTGAGCTGGGTATCTCCCTTACCCTAGAGTGAGGGTCCCTACTTGGACAGGGTTGTAAACTGACTGCCAACTAGAGACCCCATTTCTAACAGGTGGGTTGGGGTGTAGAGGGGGGTACCTCAACGTGTGGGTGGGTGGACTTTCATTTGGGAGGGGTGGTCTGGGATGAGGTAGGGGGTGAGGACTAGGGCAAACAACAAGTCCTCCTTCAGGGACAAGCTAGGGGGTTTGTGAGGAAGATTGGGTTGCCAGGGAGAGGGAGTTGCAGCATCAGTTGTGCATGGATTTGTTGATGCTGTGGGTGCCTGAGGGTCTGGTGTATACTGTGCATGTTTTGCTTTGTGTTTTTTACTGGGTGTCTGTTGTGTGAGTGAGTGTGGGTATTTGTGTGCAGGATGTGTGTGTTTAGATGTGTCTGTTGTGGAGGTGCTGAGTGTGGTTGTGGTGCCTATGGTTGTACTGGTACATGTATGTGTTGTGGTAACTGTGGGTATGGTGGTTGTGGGTGTGTATGGTTTGGTGGGTGTGTGGAATCGCATTTCTCCTGGAACTATCTTGGGCCTAGTGGGCCCTGCGATACACAATGACAACTAGGCCTGTTTCTGTTGAACACTTGACAATGTAAGTTTGGCTATGCCTTTGAGATGTTTTTATGTTGCTTGAAACGCATTGTATTGCAAGGCTTTCTCAGTTTACAGCCATCATAAGACATCATCGCATGCTAGCTTGAACAATCCTCGCTCTCGAAAGTAGCAACATATGCACTTATTGTTCCTATTTCTTTATATAAAAATATCACGCAATATTAGGCACATAGAACATATTGTGCAAATTTCTTGCTTATGACTTTCAATCCATATATGGTGCGTTAAGAAGAATCACTGATAAATCATGAGTACAGTGTTGCAAAATTGATCATGCGTCAATAGCAAGAACCAATGAAATGTATTAAATGTATTAATGTGCTTGCGGTTTAATAGTATAAAAGCCCCTGTATTACTTCCTTATTCAGACTGTCCGAGCTTGATCTCTTATGCTGTTCAGTCTCCGTGTACATGTATTAAACTCTTTTTATCCGAAATGGAGAGCAGGCTGGTCTTTGGATTTGTGTTCTGAATTGTCGCTAACAGATTTAGCTTCGACATTTTGGTGAAGAATGCGGTGTTCGGATTGACGGTCTCCCCAGCCCCGCTCCTGCCTCTGTGTGGGAGGGCGACTGCACCTTGATAGCTGGACGGGCCCCTCCTGGACAGGGAGCTGGGGCTGTCATGAGTATTTGTCACTTCCTTGGTCGCCTCTCGTTTTTGTTGTGACTGTGTGTGTTTAAAAAGGGGGGAAGTGCAACGTGCAATATCGATTTTCACTGTGGATAATTTGTAAATATGCTATTCCTTGTAGCCTGCTCTTCTTTCTGGTTATGTTTCTTCTTTGTTATCGTTGGCATACTGATGTCCCTTCCCCTCAACTTCCTGGTCCCTCTACAGTACCTCGTTCGCACCTTCCGTTGGTGGTCTTTCGCCGGCTTCTGGAATTCTGAGTTAATATTCGTGTTTCTGTTTTGTTGCACAACTTCCTTCCCCCTTTTATTTTAAGTGTGTAGTATTTGCTTTGGATGCTTTTTGTGCATTATTTTAGCCAGTGAAGATGCATATGTTAGACAGCTGGTAGACTTGCCTTGAGACATGGCGGCAGGCACTGTGCGGTCACAGCGAACACCCAGGAAGGGTTGGTGTGCATGGCATTGTCATCTCTAGCCAGAGGGGCTGGAGAGAAACGGGGGCCATCTCTAGCCGGAGGGGCTGGAGAGAAGTACTCTGGCCACAGGGGGTGGTAACTTCAGCATATAGCCCCAGTGTTGCAAGCAGGAGGTGCCCCGGTTGTTGATGAGTGGTGGGTATCCACTCCATTGGAGCAGATAGGTGGTGCCGGGCTCTTTCATGTTTTTTCATTTTGCTTTTCTCAAGATTGCTGTCTCTTTGCAGGCCACAAATGTGATGTGTGCGGATATTAGAATGTACTGAGGTTGAATAGTGCGTACAAACTGGTGAGTGTTGAGTGCAATGTTCATAATGTGAGGTGTTATATAAGTTGACTGACTGCATGCACTTTAGGCTATGATTGTGATGACTGTGCCGATATCTTGACGAGTGGATGGGTTCCCTGGTTGACCTCACTGACATAGTAAAGGGGTGTATTGACACATAGTAAACTGACGGTTTCAAGCTGCTATTATACCAGGACCCAGAGAGGGGGTGCGTGACATTATCCATATACCAACTTATCATTGCGACGGCTCCAGGGACCAGGAGGCAGACTATACTACACCTGTGCTGCTACAAGGACATCGACGACAGCTACATTGTTTGGCTCCTATTCACTATACTCTGCAATTATCATACACCATTGCAAAAGGTGGGAGGCACTACCATTGCTCAGGGCCAGTACCTGTTTTGTGTTATGTTATCCTGAGTGTGCTTGAGTGTACTGTTCACCACCTGTGCCTCACCTGGGTGTGACCAACCGTGGATTCGGTCTGGGTTCTAATCCGATACAGCCGCACCCTGCCCTTGGGCAGGATAGCAAGAGTGTGGGATTCTTGCCTTTCGCCCCTGACCTTTCTGTCAACTTTTTATTGAAGACTCCTCTGGGGACAGTGGTCAAGCCATACAGGAATTACATAGGGTCATATGGGATATATGCATCTATGCACATCACACACAACACAACACAACATCCATCTCCTGAAAAAGTTCTTAGAAACAGCCTCATCAGGGGATAGAAGAAAGAGCACTTCAAGTACGCAGTCTAAGGAAAACACACCGTGTATTTCTCCTGGCCCACAGAAAAGGAAGTTTCTAAAATCAGACAGCAAGATGTGCCGTACTCTTCTGGCAGATCTTGTTCATAAAAGAAAAACACTTTCAGACATAGAAAACGATAACACCAGGGCACACAGTGAAGAAATATTATCTTTAGCGTGTGCAGAATTAATGGCCCTAGATACTGAGGACCACAACAAATATACACAACACACCAAAAACAAAGGCCCCTTCAACCAGAGTACAGTTGGGATACCGACCAATTGAGCTTTACTGATGCAGAGTTACATTCTTGGGATAAGGCACAATTGACTGAAACACTGAATTATGCAATACTTAAATCACAAAGGTGGAGAGAAATAATAGAAGGAATAAACACGGCCCAGGTCCTTAAGGATCTAGAGAAAGGAATAGATTTAGAACAAATAAAGGTACTGCCCCTGAGAGAAGTACCATCACCCACTACAGGGGAGGAAGACCATACTCCAACATATCTTTATGTACCTTGGAGTAGGAGTGATTTGTTTTCCTTCACCAAAGACTTCCCAAAATTGCGGGATGAACCCCATAAGTGGTACACAGAAATGAATAGGATAATGGCGATGGGAGGGATGCTTTGGAAAGATCTGAATATGTTATTCAATATAATAATACCAAGAGATTTGTGGAAAGATTGCAAGAAGGTGGTGGGGTGGCCAACGGAGGATCCACAGAGGGGAAAGGGAGGAGCCCCAGGAGAGGAGGTAGAGGCAGCAAGAGAAAAGGCGATAACATATATACGAGATAAACTCCCAGAAGAGAAGGTAGATTGGTCCAAAATAATACATACAAAACAGAAGAATGAGAGTGTAAATAGTTATTATGACCGTCTTCTTCAGGTATATCAGCAGAGTAGTGGAATGAAGAACCCATTGGGAGAGGCGATGCCAGCGTTTGTAACAACATTTGTATATGGATTACAGCAACCTCCAAACTCATTTACAAACGTCCTTTGTATGCTGGCAGCAGGAACCCATTGACAAAGTGCTAGCCACGGCCAGGTACTGTGCTGACTACAAAACACACCTACAAAAGGCAGATGAGGAGAAGGTAAAGAAGGACAAGGTTAAGTTAATGGTGGCACAGAAATGGTTTTACAACAATAGCCAAGGCAGGGGGAGGAGGAGGGGTAGGGGACAAGGTGAACGAGCATCCTCTGCGCCCCCCCCAGGTTCCACGTGTTTCCACTGTAACCAACAAGGACACTGGAAAACAGAATGCCCCCTCCTAGCCAGAGGGCAAAGGGGTAGGAGTCAACATAGACAACAACACAGGACACCACCCCCACCTTACACTAATAACGCATATGACGCCCCTGCCAATGATCCGGCTTGTGCAGGTTGGGGTACCTATCAAGATATACCACAGGCACCCCAAGAGGGGAAAGGATTTTTGTATCCACTGCCCCCAGAGGCACACTTTACGGGTCAGGTACTATCAGTGGATCAAGAGGGCCCATATGTGGATGGGACAGTGTTAAGTAAAACAATACAATTTTTAGTTGATACGGGAGCTACAAGGTCAATGCTGAAAGCATCTGATATACCAGATACACCATTGTCAGGGACCCAGATAACAGCTGTATGAATGACAGGACAATTTGTGAATGAATATTTAACACAACCACTTAAATTCAAGGTAGGCCATCATTGTACAACACCAATTCATCTGTGGTAGACATTGCCCAGTAAACCTGCTAGGAAGGGACCTCCTATGCAAATTACAATGCATTATCAGTTGCTCACCTGAAAGGATATTTTTAGAAAGCAAGGAAAACGGCATAACACTGCAGGCATTTATGAGGTGAGATCCCTGAGAAAAGATCCAAGTGCAGGGCCTCCCACAGGAATTATAAGACTCAGTCCCTAGTGAAGTTTGGGAACAAGGACCTAATGATGTGGGGAGAATATCGAACTGCCCTCCAATGCGAGTGACACTGCACCCAGGAGCCCCATTACCTTACGTGCCACAATACAAAATAGCTAAAGAGGGAGAGGATGGCATAGCCCCAGTAATAGAAGACCTTCTGAAGAAAGGAATATTGCAGGAGATATGAAATAGAGCCTGCAGTACTCCGATTCTCCCGGTGAAGAAGGCAACAACAGGGCCAGATGGGGCCCCGGTGTATAGATTAACTCAAGATCTTCGGGAACTCAGTAAAGCAGTTATACCATCATTCCCTGTGGTTCCAAACCCAGCCACCATTCTATCTAACATCCCTAGTACCGCCACCCATTTCACCGTCCTGGATCTCAGCAATGCTTTTTTCTCAGTGCCCCTTCATAGGGAATCTCAAGGGCTATTCTCCTTTACATTTAAACAGAAAAGACTCACATGGGAACGTCTTCCTCAAGGGTTTTATGAAAGCCCTTCAATATTTTCGGATGCTTTAAGGACAGACCTAGCATCATTGTACCTTCCAGGAGGGTCTACGATGGTACAATGCATTGATGATCCGTTACTAGCCTCACCATCAAGGGCGGCATGTGTCCAGGATACAGTGGCCCTACTATGTCACCTGGCAAGAAAAGGACATAAGGTTTCCCCAAAGAAATTGCAGTTCTGTCAATCTAAAGTTCGATACCTGGGACACGAGTTGTCCCTGGGATCAAGGAGATTGCTACCGGACAGAATAGCGACTATAACTCAGTCCCCAAGACCACAGACACAGAAGGGGGGGAGGGCTTTCCTTGGTGTGGCAGGTTATTGCAGACATTGGATACCGAATTTCTCCCTGATTGCACAGCCACGCATAAACTTAACACACAAAGATCTGCCAAACACAGTGCCATGGCCTGAGAGTTGTGAGGAGGCTTTCCAGAAATTAAAAAGGGAATTGTGTGCAGCACCAGCGCTAGGCCTCCCAGATTACACCAATGAATTCCAACTATTTTGCCATGAGAATGGAGGTTGCTCCTTAGGGGTATTGACACAAAAACATAGCACCTTCTACCACCCTGTGGCTTACTACTCAGCCACCCTAGACCCAGTGGCAGCGGGTCTTCCCCCATGTTTGAGGGTGGTGGGACTATCCACTTTAGCAGTAGAGCAATTTGAGAACTTGTTCTGGCCCACACCCTAGTGCTACATGTCCCACATGCAGTTGATACATTATTAACCACCACTAAGACCCAACACCTAACCAATGCTCGCCTCTCACGGTATGAGCTGACACTGCTGGCACCGCACATAAAGATTAAAAGGTGCACCACATTGAATCCCTCCTGCCTTTTGCCTACGGAACATGATCATGATGATCCCTCCATGGACAATTCCTTCCATGATTGTATTATGGCAATTGACAAACACACCAAGGTGAGGCCAGACCTCAGAGACACCCCATTCCCAGAGGCCGAGGGTGATTTTTCGTTTATGGTTCATGCATTATGGATCACACAGGGATGCTACAAGCTGCCTATGCTGTTGGGACAGCAAAAATATTATTAGAAGGAGGAAGACTACCCACAATCAAAAGTGCCCAGGCAGCAGAATTGATAGCACTTACAATAGCATGCAAACTGGCAGCAGGAAGAACAGCAAACATTTACACAGACAGCCAATATGCTTTTGGGGTCCCAAATGATTTTGGTCAGTTGTGGGCAATGAGGGGATTCCTCACCTCGGCAGGCCAACACATACAACATGCTTCCTTGATTGCTGACTTGTTGCAAGCTCTACTCTTGCCCAGAGAGGTCACAATTGTAAAATGTGCAGCTCACACCTCTGCGAAGGATTACATTTCTATAGGGAATGCATTTGTTGACAAGGAAACGAGGAGAATAGCACTAGGTGGGTGTGACTACGAAATGGTACAGGTCATACCTACCACGATGGCTAAAGAAGAAAGTACATATTTTGATCCAAAAAGTGTTCAACAGCAGGCTGTAGAATCAGAATTAGCAGACTGGGACGCCTTTTCCATGGCCACTCACATGTGGGGAGGGATGGGATGATACAATTGTTTTCAGAGTGTTGGTTTAATACCAAATTTCGACAAGTGCAGAACAGTTAAGTAAGAAGTGTACCCTTTGTGCACAATACAACACCGGAAAGGGTACACCAACTGCTCTGGGCAACTTCCCACCCCCACATGGACCCTTTGAAAGTCTTCAATTGGACTTCATTGAGATGCCCCCGGTATACAAAATAAGATATGTTTTGATAATAGTCTGCATGTTCAGCAAATGGACTGAAGCATACCCCACCAAGAATTCCGATGCACAAACAGTGGCTAAATGCCTGTTAAAAGAGTTGATACCGCGCTTGGGGTGCCGACTCTTTTAAGCTCTGACAATGGACCAGGATTCATTTCACAGGTTATTCAAGGCCTTTGTAAAGGGTTGGGAATCACATAGAAATTGCATTGTGCATACCATCCACCCGCAGCGGGAGCTGTGGAAAGGAAAAATGGGGTGCTGAAGAACAAGATAGGGAAAATATGCGCGGTAACTGAGTTATCTGGGATTGATGCACTACCATTGGCGCTGCTTGCTCTGAGAAGCACCCCTGACAGAGTTACAAAATTGAGTCCCCATGAGGTGATATTTGGGCGCCCCATGCACATACCAGGCCACATGTCAGTTGCCCCATTGGTAATTACAGATGATCTATTGCTACAATATTGCAGAAAAATAACAGAGACATTGCATTATCTCCACGGCCAGGTGCTGCAGGCCTTGCCGGAAGAAGGAACGCCACCAGATCATGGACTGCAGCCTGGCAACTGGGTATGGGTTAAGACCCACACTAGACGCCACTGTCTACAACCACGATGGAAGGGACCCTACCAAGTCCTGTTGACAACAGCCACGGTGGTCAAGTGTGAGGGTCTCACATCCTGGATACACAGCTCACACACCAAGAGGCCCGCTGGATCAGCGGACGTCCAGCCTCCACCTGCGGTGCCTATGAAGAACTCACCATCACCACAGTGGTACAATCTTCGGTCAACCAGTAACTCCAGGCAACACTGACAGGACTGCTTGTGCTGCACTTCTACAGGAGTCAGGAGGTGCAAGCAGGTCCTGCAGTTAGTTCTCCACAGGACTGCTCGTGCTGCACCCCTACAGGAGTCAGGAGGTGTAAGCGGGTCCTGCAGTTAATTGTTCATAAGACTGCTTGTGCTGCACACCACGGAGAAGGAAGGGTGCAAGCGGGTCTTACCTGCATACAACAACGAAGTACCAAGATTGGTTTCAAGTGCTAGCAACCTCTGATACCATTCTATTCTGTGAAGCGCCACTGGGAAAACAGAAGAATAAAGAGCAGAATAAAAGAACTAACATTGTGACATCTTATTATTAGAAAAACAAGGACAAGCATGCCTGAAAGAAGGAGACAAGAAAAAAAGTGGCCTTTGGTATTAACTGCCAAGTGTACCCAAGTTCCAGCAATAATAGTGACCGTTATATTGATAATATATGCAGGGGAAATACAGGTACCATTTCTAGACCAGGAACACTATCTGAATGAAAGTGAAATACAGGTATCATTTCTAGACCAGGAACATTATATGAATAAAAGTGAAAAGAGAATTGTGAAAGTGGAACAAGAAGGGGACACCAGCCTGGTGGAAAAGGTCAGAAGCAGAGAACGGACAAAGTGGGACGAAGATGGGGACACTCACAGTAACAATGTATTTGTGCAACTGGTGACATTATATAAAGAACTTTGAAATGTGTCAGATTGCTATATTTGCACTCACCTACCCACCGCTACCCAGGGGAAAACAAATTATACACATATTCCCCTTAGCCAGTACATTTCATGTAATATGGTGAGCAATATGTTGGGAAAGGTGACTAAGAGGAAACTAAAAAGTAAAGTGAGAAAAGGAAGAAAGATAAAAAAGGGAAGAAAGTGAAAGGCAGGGGGAAAAGAGAGAGTGAAGAAGAGAAACACGTAAGTTGCAGAGTATGTGATAAAATAGTACCAAGACAAGGAGAAAAGGAACTCCTGGACACATTCAACATAGAAAGAGATAAGGGTTATGTACAGGGCAAGACTTCCACAGAAATAAAAATACCATCACTTCAAATACTTGAGAAGAAAAAAGCACCATGGTGCATTAGATATCGAAAGGGCAGCATTCCATTTCACAACCCATTGTGCAGTGAGATGTACACAGCTCTAGGATTAGCAAAGAGCATAAGCTCCGATGTTCCTGACCACAGAAGTATAGATGTGGGCGACAGCACCTGCTCCAAATATTCCAATCTGGACCAAATACGTGATGGCCCAAAAGGTTTATCAATAGGTATCACAGCCCCAAGAGGAATACTCTTTGTATGTGGAATATCTGCATACTTTTGCTTACCAGCAGGGTGGCAAGGCACCTGCTATCTAGCGTTTATACTACCTCGCATTTTACATGTGACATATTTGTCCAAGGTAATGAAAGAAGCACTTCGGGGAGTGCGCAGAAGAAGGGTACCCTCTTGGGTAGATAGGGCTATAGCTGTAGAAGGAGTATTGATGCCACCATTAGGGGTTGCACATGCAGAATACCAAATACACAGATTAGCAGGATTAGTAGAAAACATAGCAAGTTCTACAGTTGCAGCTCTAGGGAATATTACTGAAGAACTAACAGATATGAGAGCTGTTATAATGCAAAACAGACGTGTACTAGACATCATTCTGGCAAAAGATGGTGGTGTATGTCACGTGATCCACCAAGAATGTTGCGTATATATTCCAGACAACAGCGGAAATGTGAGGAAGGCAATAGTGGAAATGGAGAAAGTAGAAAAGGGAGCAAAGGAAGTGTCAGATTTGACAGATGTAGGAGGAATACTTGGGGACATTGCTGCATGGTTCCGTGGTTGGGGATCATGGCTGATAGAAGTATTGGTGGTGGGTAGTGGCATTAATAACATTGTGCATGCTGGTAAGCGTTTGTCCTTCCTTCTTGACTATGCTGATGAAAAACATCTGACACAGGAATACTGAGCAGCCCTGCAAGCGAAGGTGTGAGGGCGATGCCAGGGAGAGGAACCCTATTGAAATGACACCCATCCATCATGATGTTTAGGTTGTCATTGGATATCAGAGGGCGGAATGTGGAATCACATTTCTCCTGGACTCATCTTGGGCCTAGTGGGCCCTGTGATACACAATGACAACTAGGCCTGTTTCTGTTGAACACTTGACAATGTAAGATTAGCTATGCCTTTGAGATGTTTTTATGTTGCCTGAAATGCATTGTATTGCAAGGCTTGTCCAGTTTACAGCCATCATAAGACATCATTGCATGCTAGCTTGAGCAATCTTCGCTCTCGAAAGTAGCAACATATACACTTATTGTTCCTAATTCTTTAGATAAAGATATCACGTGATATTAGGCACATAGGACATATTGTGCAAGTTTCTTGCTTATGACTTTCAATCCATATATGGTGCGTTAAGAAGAATTACTGATAAATCACGAGTACAGTGTTGCAAAATTGATCATGCGTCAATAGCAAGAACCAATTAAATGTATTAATGTGCTTGTGGTTTAATAGTATAAAAGACCTTGTATTACTTCCTTATTCAGACTGTCAGAACTTGATCTCTTCTGCTGTTCAGTCTCCGTGTACATGTATTAAACTCTTTTCATCCTAACTGGAGAGCAGACTGGTCTTTGGCTTTGTGCTCTGAATTGTCTTTAACGGATTTAGCTTCGACAGGTGTGGTGTATGCAGGTGTGCTCGTGCAAGTGAAGATGTCTGTGTCATGGTGGGTGTGGTGTCTGTGGGTCTGCTTATGGTAGTGGGGTTGTAGTGTCTGCATGTGTGTGTGTGTCTGTGTTTCTTACTGTGTTTGTGTGTATGTGAGGATGTGTTGTTCTTGTGTGTTTGAGTGGGTGAGTGTTAATGTTAGAGGGATTTTGGGTGAGGAAGCGGTGGGAGTTAGGGGCAGGAGATTGGGGTAGAAGACTGCAGTCAGTGAGGAGGCAGACCCTGGAATGACTGCTGTAGGCCAGACAGGGCACTGTGAATGCCATCCAGGTAAGCTGGCATCTGGGTATTCTGACCACTAAGCCTCTGGAAGGCATTCAGTAGTCTGGTCTGGCCTACAGCGACAGTCCGCAAAAGATTACCAGTCTCCTCATTGATTGCAGCCTGGGAGACTAGGCGGGGGGGTGCCTGATTCAATGGTGACATCACCCTTTTGTGGGGAGCAGCTACAGCCAACTGAGAGGGGGAGCAAGAGGGAGGGTGGAGATTGAAACGTGAGTGGAGGACAGCGATGAAGGTGGAATAGTGGCACTACGATCTGCCACCACTTGGGACTGGTCATCTGTGGGGCCTCTGAAGATGTTGACAAGTCGCTCATGGTTTGAGTGCCAGACCCCTCACCCTCCATGGCACTGGGTCCCTCGGTGTCAGTGGTGTCTGATCCAGGACTACAGTGCCCAGCTTCTTCGCCTCTGACATGGCCTCAGTCACCTTTGCCTTGCCCAGATGATGCTGTAAAGACAGATGCAACAGTTTGAGGGTATCTGTGTAAATTGATTTGAACATGAACTTTGCTCACAAAACATTTGCCAAGTATACATATTACACCAGCTTCAAAGTAGTCAAACTTGGCTTCTTAATCAGCAGTATCTAATGCATGTAGGGAAGAATTTCATAAACCATGTGCCCACAGTCTAGAATTTCCGCAAGCTAGCTCCCATATCATGTACGCCTTATGTCTCATATCTACTTTTATTTCTCCGAATGAAAAATGCCTTTAACTGCATTAGTATATGCACAGGCCTGGATAAATTCCTAAACTAATTCCTTACAGAGCAGAAACATTTCCACATTTTCAAAAGACACATGCTTTGGGCCTGATATTGACTTGTCAAGGTGGGATACTCCAGCATCTATGTGATGTAACCTTCCATCTGCAATTGTCCTTGTAAGTATCACTTTTCTAGCCACAATTGCTTTCTCATCTGGACATAACTGAGGACACGTAAATGTAATTTTGGCATTTTGGGGTATGTGGAATTCTGTCACCAATGTGTGCACATTCCTGTTAGTTTCAATCAATACAGCCTGGCATGAAAATGCATGTTGGTTGACACATACTGGCTTACATGCAAATTTGAGAAGGATTGAGGCTTGTTTGGTACAAATGTCCCTCATAACATGGAGAAAATGCAGGTACCCCTTTTTTTGCACGCAGCCATGTGTCTGCTAAAAATTAGTGGTGTACGGACAGCTCCGCTGGCTGAGCTAATGGAGTTTTTGGAACTCCGTGCTCCACTTGGAGCGTGGAGTTAGTCGAAAAACTCTGCCAGCCCCGCCAACGGAGCAGAGCTCACCCGGTTCTGAGGTGTAGCCTAGTTATGGGCTTCGCAAGCACAGACAGTCTGTGCTTGCTCTGTGCAGCCCATAACTCGGCTGCAGCATGCACCGTAGCCAGAGGGAGGCAGCCGTTGTGGACTATGAGGAGAGGAGGACCCCCCTGGAAGACCCGGGTGTAGGAGGCTGGACTGGCTTGTAGTGAGTACCAAGGGGTACTTGCACCTTGCACCAGGCCCAGTTATCCCTTATTAGTGTATAGGGTGTCTAGCAGCTTAGGCTGATAGATAATGGTAGCTTAGCAAAGCAGCTCAGGCTGAACTAGGAGACGTGTGAAGCTACTACAGTACCACTTAGTGTCATATGCACAATATCATAAGAAAACACAATACACAGTTATACTAAAAATAAAGGTACTTTATTTTTATGACAATATGCCAAAGTATCTTAGAGTGTACCCTCAGTGAGAGGATAGGAAATATACACAAGATATATATACACAATAGCAAAAATATGCAGTATAGTCTTAGAAAACAGTGCAAACAATGTATAGTTACAATAGGATGCAATGGGGAAACATAGGGATAGGGGCAACACAAACCATATACTCCAGAAGTGGAATGCGAACCACGAATGGACCCCAAACCTATGTGACCTTGTAGAGGGTCGCTGGGACTATTGGAAAATAGTGAGAGTTAGAAAAATAACCCTCCCCAAGACCCTGAAAAGTGAGTGCAAAGTGCACTAAAGTTCCCCTAAGGACAAAATAGTCGTGTTAGAGGGAGAATGCAAGGAAAACACAAATCAGCAATGCAACAACGATGGATTCCTGTCTGAAGGTACCTGTGGAACAAGGGGACCAAGTCCAAAAGTCACAAGCAGCTCGGAGATGGGCAGATGCCCAAGAAATGCCAGCGGTTGGTGCAAAGAAGCTCTTACTAGGCTGAAGAACTGTGAATACTGCAGGAACGACAAGGGCTAGAGACTTCCCCTTTGGAGGATGGATCCCCCACGCCTTGGAGAGTCGTGCAGAAGTGTTTTCCCGCCGGATGGACGCCAACAAGCCTTGCTACACGCAAATCGTGCGTTTGGCGTTTTTGGACGCTGCTGGGGCCCAGGAGGGACCAGGAGGTCGCAAATTGGACCTGCAGAGAGAGGGGACGTCGAGCAAGACAAAGAGCCCTCACTGAAGCAGGTAGCTCCCGGAGAAGTGCCAGAAACAGGCACTACGAGGATGCGTGAAACGGTGCTCGCCGAAGTTGCACAAAGGAGTCCCACGTCGCCGGAGACCAACTTAGAAAGTCGTGCAATGCAGGTTAGAGTGCCGTGGACCCAGGCTTGGCTGTGCACACAGGATTTCCGCCGGAAGTGCACAGGGGCCGGAGAAGCTTGCAAAGTCGCGGTTCCCAGCAATGCAGCCCAGCGAGGTGAGGCAAGGACTTACCTCCACCAAACTTGGGCTGAAGAGTCACTGGACTGTGGGGGTCACTTGGACGGTGTTGCTGGATTCGAGGGACCTCGCTCGTCGTGCTGAGAGGAGACCCAAGGGACCGGAGATGCAGCTTTTTGGTGCCTGCGGTTGCAGGGGGAAGATTCCGTCGACCCACGGGAGATTTCTTCGGAGCTTCTGGTGCAGAGAGGAGGCAGACTACCCCCACAGCATGCACAAGCAGGAAAACAGTCGAGAAGGCGGCAGGATCAGCGTTACAGAGTTGCAGTAGTCGTCTTTGCTACTATGTTGCAGGTTTGCAGGCTTCCAGCGCGGTCAGCGGTCGATTCCTTATCAGAAGGTGAAGAGGGAGATGCAGAGGAACTCGGCTGAGCTCATGCATTCGTTATCTAAAGTTTCCCCAGAGACAGAGACCCTAAATAGCCAGAAAAGAGGGTTTGGCTACCTAGGAGAGAGGAAAGGCTACTAACACCTGAAGGAGCCTATCACAAGGAGTCTCTGACGTCACCTGGTGGCACTGGCCACTCAGAGCAGTCCAGTGTGCCAGCAGCACCTCTGTTTCCAAGATGGCAGAGGTCTGGAGCACACTGGAGGAGCTCTGGACACCTCCCAGGGGAGGTGCAGGTCAGGGGAGTGGTCACTCCCCTTTCCTTTGTCCAGTTTCGCGCCAGAGCAGGGGCTAAGGGGTCCCTGAACCGGTGTAGACTGGCTTATGCAGAATTGGGCACCTCTGTGCCCAACAAAGCATTTCCAGAGGCTGGGGGAGGCTACTCCTCCCCTGCCTTCACACCATTTTCCAAAGGGAGAGGGTGTCACACCCTCTCTCAGAGGAAGTTCTTTGTTCTGCCATCCTGGGCCAGGCCTGGCTGGACCCCAGGAGGGCAGATGACTGTCTGAGGGGTTGGCAGCAGCAGCAGCTGCAGAGAAACCCCAGGAAGGGCAGTCTGGCAGTACCAGGGTCTGTGCTACAGACCACTGGGATCATGGAATTGTACCAACAATGCCAGGATGGCATAGAGGGGGCAATCCCATGATCATAGACATGTTACATGGCCATATTCGGAGTTACCATGGTGAAGCTACATATAGGTAGTGACCTATATGTAGTGCACGTGTGTAATGGTGTCCCCGCACTCACAAAGTTCAGGGAATTGGCTCTGAACAATGTGGGGGCACCTTGGCTAGTGCCAGGGTGCCCTCACACTAAGTAACTTTGCACCTAACCTTTACCAGGTAAAGGTTAGACATATAGGTGACTTATAAGTTACTTAAGTGCAGTGAAAAATGGCTGTGAAATAACGTGGACGTTATTTCACTCAGGCTGCAGTGGCAGGCCTGTGTAAGAATTGTCAGAGCTCCCTATGGGTGGCAAAAGAAATGCTGCAGCCCATAGGGATCTCCTGGAACCCCAATACCCTGGGTACCTCAGTACCATATACTAGGGAATTATAAGGGTGTTCCAGTAAGCCAATGTAAATTGGTAAAATTGGTCACTAGCCTGTTAGTGACAATTTAAAAGTAATGAGAGAGCATAACCACTGAGGTTCTGGTTAGCAGAGCCTCAGTGAGACAGTTAGGCACCACACAGGGAACATATACATGCACACCTATGAGCACTGGGGCCCTGTGTGACAGGGTCCCAGTGACACATACATATAGGCCACAAACTTATGAGCACTGGGGTCCTGACCAGCAGGATCCCAGTGACACATAACAAACATACTGAAAACATAGTGTTTTCACTATGAGCACTGAGGCCTGGCTATCAGGATCCCAGTGAGACAGTGAAAACAGTGACAAACACCCTGACATACACTCACAAACAGGCCAAAAGTGGGGGTAACAAGGCTAGAAAGAGGCTACCTTCTCACACAACCCCCCCCCAAACGAAGGACAATAAGGCTAACCTTGGCCAGTTGAGACTTTATTGTCTAAGTGGTGATAAGTAGAGAGTAGCTCTGCAATAGACTGGTTACTCCCTTTATCATCCACTATATGGTTACTTCCCTGTGGGGATGTAAACCACCCTGTTTGAAGTTTTTTAGCTAACCAACAATGTGAAGATGTATTTTCAGAGTTTCTATCAGTAAGTTTTAGTTTAGAGCAG
Source organism: Pleurodeles waltl (assembly GCF_031143425.1). Taxonomy (NCBI): domain Eukaryota; kingdom Metazoa; phylum Chordata; class Amphibia; order Caudata; family Salamandridae; genus Pleurodeles; species Pleurodeles waltl. The sequence goes on along the minus strand of NC_090440.1, from coordinate 1,186,689,806 downwards.
TGGGAATTATCCACTGAACCTATTTGTAATGATGGAAATGCCAGACAGGGATGCTGTCTCAGTAAAGCCATAGCTGGGCAAAAACTTTGTCCATTTGGCTGGAAGAGAGAACAGGGATGCTGTTTCTCTTGAGTTGGAGCAGGGCAGGGATGCTGTCCTATGAGCTCCACACTAGGGCAGGGATGCTGTCCTAAGTGTTGTGAGGCAGTACAGGGTTTCTGCACTAAAGTTTCTCTGGGAGGGTTGGAGGGATGCTCCATGTTAACTAAAATGGTGCTCTTTTTGTCACCAATGTTAGTTATCCCACAGAGAGGTACTTCTACCTCAGGGAGTCCAGCTATGCCAGCTGATGATTCCCTTGGGACAGGTGCCACCCCAGGAGAGGTTTCTCCCACCACAGGAATAGTATCCTGAATGGTAGGGTGGTTAGGGGATACTGTGATACCCTTTTTACCTGTTGATGGAGAGGGATCCTGAGTTTTCAGGCCTTCTCTCCTTTGCTTTTTCATTTCACTTGAAATGAGAGGGAACAATTCCTCAGGGATGCCCAGCATGGCTGCATGGGCATAAAACTCTACATCAGCCCAACCTGAGGCCTCTAGGTCATTACCTAAGAGACAGTCTACAGGTAAGCTAGGTGATACCACCACCTGCTTAGGGCCAGTAACTCCACCCCAACTAAACTGAATTATAGCTAAGGGAAGAAACTTAGTGGAGTTATGGACATCAATAATCTTATATTGTTGTCCAATGATGTGTTGTTCAGGAGGCACTAGGTTTTCAGTCACCAAAGTGAAACTGGCACCTGTGTCCCTGTAGGCCAAGGCCTCAACACCATTTATTGAAACTGTCTGCCTGTACTTATCCATTGTAAGGGGACAAGCAGCCAGTGTGGCAAGGCCAATGCCACTAGGTGTGACAGAAACTGTCTTGGGACTGATTACATCAGTTTCCACTATGGACCCATAAGTGAACCCAACTACACCCTTTGCTTGACTGTTGCCAGCAGTCCCACCACTAGTACCACTACTGCTAGGGGCACTAGAGCTTGATGTATTAGTGGTGGTAGGCTCAGGGGGTTTACCTGGACAGGACTTATCCCCTGGCCTATGGCCTCTATTTTTACACACAAAGCACCAAGGCTTTTTAATGTGTGTAGGTTGGGAAGAAGAGGAAGAATTTGTTTTATCCCCACCCTCTGAAGAGTGTTTAAGATTTGAAGTGGGATCTTTGGTTTTACCCTTATCCCCATGCTTATCTTGAGATTTTTCACCATCTTTCTTCTTATTGCCATCTTTGTCACCCCCTGTATGAACTTTTCTGTTCACCCTTGTTCTGACCCATTTGTCTGCCTTCTTTCCCAATTCTTGGGGAGAGGTCAGATCAGAGTCTACCAGGTACTGGTGCAACAAATCAGACACACAATTATTAAGTATATGCTCTCTCAGGATTGTGTTATACAGGCTTTCATAATCAGTAACTTTACTGCCATGTAACCACCCCTCCAAGGCCTTCACTGCCTGGTCAATGAAATCAACCCAGTCTTGTGAAGACTCCTTTTTGGTCTCTCTGAACTTTATCCTGTACTGTTCAGTGGTTAAGCCATAACCATCCAGGAGTGCATTCTTAAGAACTGTAAAATTATTGGCATCATTTTCTTTCACAGTAAGGAGCCTATCCCTACCTTTTCCACTAAATGATAGCCATAGGATAGCAGCCCACTGCTTTTGAGGGACATCCTGTACAGCACAGGCCCTCTCAAGTGCAGCAAACCACTTGTTAATGTCATCCCCCTCCTTATAAGGGGGAACTATCTTGTGCAGATTCCTGGAATCATGCTCTTTTGCAGGATGACTATGGGGAATACTGCTGCTGCCACCATGGGTATCTAAACCCAACTTCTGTCTTTCCCTCTCTACTTCTAAAGACTGTCTATCCAAATCCAGCTGTTGCTTCTTGAGCTTCAGTCTGGTTTGTTCCATTCTCAATCTATTGAGCTCCCTTTCTAACAATCTGTCATCAGGGTGGGTGGGAGGGACATTTCTAGATACAGAGGTATGATGGGAATGAACAGAAGGAGACCTGTCCCTTACAGAGGGCACCCTAACAGCTTGGCTACCAGTATAATGTGAGAGCACACCATCAGTATGGTGTGATTCAACCTCTGTACCAACTATGCTAGACTGTCTAGTAATGGGCAGGCTGAGAAGTTTCTTTCCTGAACCTTTTCCTGGGGGAGTCCCTGGATCAGATTGAGAACCATTAGCTACTTTTTCTACAGATTGGGCACTTATGGCCTTATCCTGTACTCTAAGCATATTAATTAACAGTTCTAAAGAAGGATTCTTCCCTACACTCAAACCTCCCTCTATGCAGAGACTCCTTGCTCCTTTCCAGCTAAGGTGATCATATGCAAGTTTGGACAGTTCAACTTTTTGGCCTGTGCCAGACATTTTTTTAGAGAGAGTTAAAGTGATAGACAATGAGAAAAAAGTTTTCAGAACTTTTTGGAAAGACAGAAAAAACTTTTTAAACTTTTAAGAACTTTTTGAAAGTTTAGAAGTACTTTTCAGCACTTAGAAAAGAGTGAAAAGAGGAAATGCAAAACTTTTTGTCTATGTGTATATACACTGACCTTGTTTTGTATATTTTTCTCTTATGAAAAGTACAATGACAAGAGTGGTAAGTAGTCTCAAAGCACTTATCCCACCGCTGCCACCAATGTAGGAGGCTGGACTGGCTTGTAGTGAGTACCAAGGGGTACTTGCACCTTGCACCAGGCCCAGTTATCCCTTATTAGTGTATAGGGTGTCTAGCAGCTTAGGCTGATAGATAATGGTAGCTTAGCAAAGCAGCTCAGGCTGAACTAGGAGACGTGTGAAGCTACTACAGTACCACTTAGTGTCATATGCACAATATCATAAGAAAACACAATACACAGTTATACTAAAAATAAAGGTACTTTATTTTTATGACAATATGCCAAAGTATCTTAGAGTGTACCCTCAGTGAGAGGATAGGAAATATACACAAGATATATATACACAATAGCAAAAATATGCAGTATAGTCTTAGAAAACAGTGCAAACAATGTATAGTTACAATAGGATGCAATGGGGAAACATAGGGATAGGGGCAACACAAACCATATACTCCAGAAGTGGAATGCGAACCACGAATGGACCCCAAACCTATGTGACCTTGTAGAGGGTCGCTGGGACTATTGGAAAATAGTGAGAGTTAGAAAAATAACCCTCCCCAAGACCCTGAAAAGTGAGTGCAAAGTGCACTAAAGTTCCCCTAAGGACAAAATAGTCGTGTTAGAGGGAGAATGCAAGGAAAACACAAATCAGCAATGCAACAACGATGGATTCCTGTCTGAAGGTACCTGTGGAACAAGGGGACCAAGTCCAAAAGTCACAAGCAGCTCGGAGATGGGCAGATGCCCAAGAAATGCCAGCGGTTGGTGCAAAGAAGCTCTTACTAGGCTGAAGAACTGTGAATACTGCAGGAACGACAAGGGCTAGAGACTTCCCCTTTGGAGGATGGATCCCCCACGCCTTGGAGAGTCGTGCAGAAGTGTTTTCCCGCCGGATGGACGCCAACAAGCCTTGCTACACGCAAATCGTGCGTTTGGCGTTTTTGGACGCTGCTGGGGCCCAGGAGGGACCAGGAGGTCGCAAATTGGACCTGCAGAGAGAAGGGACGTCGAGCAAGACAAAGAGCCCTCACTGAAGCAGGTAGCACCCGGAGAAGTGCCAGAAACAGGCACTACGAGGATGCGTGAAACGGTGCTCGCCGAAGTTGCACAAAGGAGTCCCACGTCGCCGGAGACCAACTTAGAAAGTCGTGCAATGCAGGTTAGAGTGCCGTGGACCCAGGCTTGGCTGTGCACACAGGATTTCCGCCGGAAGTGCACAGGGGCCGGAGAAGCTTGCAAAGTCGCGGTTCCCAGCAATGCAGCCCAGCGAGGTGAGGCAAGGACTTACCTCCACCAAACTTGGGCTGAAGAGTCACTGGACTGTGGGGGTCACTTGGACGGTGTCGCTGGATTCGAGGGACCTCGCTCGTCGTGCTGAGAGGAGACCCAAGGGACCGGAGATGCAGCTTTTTGGTGCCTGCGGTTGCAGGGGGAAGATTCCGTCGACCCACGGGAGATTTCTTCGGAGCTTCTGGTGCAGAGAGGAGGCAGACTACCCCCACAGCATGCACAAGCAGGAAAACAGTCGAGAAGGCGGCAGGATCAGCGTTACAGAGTTGCAGTAGTCGTCTTTGCTACTATGTTGCAGGTTTGCAGGCTTCCAGCGCGGTCAGCGGTCGATTCCTTATCAGAAGGTGAAGAGGGAGATGCAGAGGAACTCGGCTGAGCTCATGCATTCGTTATCTAAAGTTTCCCCAGAGACAGAGACCCTAAATAGCCAGAAAAGAGGGTTTGGCTACCTAGGAGAGAGGAAAGGCTACTAACACCTGAAGGAGCCTATCACAAGGAGTCTCTGACGTCACCTGGTGGCACTGGCCACTCAGAGCAGTCCAGTGTGCCAGCAGCACCTCTGTTTCCAAGATGGCAGAGGTCTGGAGCACACTGGAGGAGCTCTGGACACCTCCCAGGGGAGGTGCAGGTCAGGGGAGTGGTCACTCCCCTTTCCTTTGTCCAGTTTCGCGCCAGAGCAGGGGCTAAGGGGTCCCTGAACCGGTGTAGACTGGCTTATGCAGAATTGGGCACCTCTGTGCCCAACAAAGCATTTCCAGAGGCTGGGGGAGGCTACTCCTCCCCTGCCTTCACACCATTTTCCAAAGGGAGAGGGTGTCACACCCTCTCTCAGAGGAAGTTCTTTGTTCTGCCATCCTGGGCCAGGCCTGGCTGGACCCCAGGAGGGCAGATGCCTGTCTGAGGGGTTGGCAGCAGCAGCAGCTGCAGAGAAACCCCAGGAAGGGCAGTCTGGCAGTACCAGGGTCTGTGCTACAGACCACTGGGATCATGGAATTGTACCAACAATGCCAGGATGGCATAGAGGGGGCAATCCCATGATCATAGACATGTTACATGGCCATATTCGGAGTTACCATGGTGAAGCTACATATAGGTAGTGACCTATATGTAGTGCACGTGTGTAATGGTGTCCCCGCACTCACAAAGTTCAGGGAATTGGCTCTGAACAATGTGGGGGCACCTTGGCTAGTGCCAGGGTGCCCTCACACTAAGTAACTTTGCACCTAACCTTTACCAGGTAAAGGTTAGACATATAGGTGACTTATAAGTTACTTAAGTGCAGTGAAAAATGGCTGTGAAATAACGTGGACGTTATTTCACTCAGGCTGCAGTGGCAGGCATGTGTAAGAATTGTCAGAGCTCCCTATGGGTGGCAAAAGAAATGCTGCAGCCCATAGGGATCTCCTGGAACCCCAATACCCTGGGTACCTCAGTACCATATACTAGGGAATTATAAGGGTGTTCCAGTAAGCCAATGTAAATTGGTAAAATTGGTCACTAGCCTGTTAGTGACAATTTAAAAGTAATGAGAGAGCATAACCACTGAGGTTCTGGTTAGCAGAGCCTCAGTGAGACAGTTAGGCACCACACAGGGAACATATACATGCACACCTATGAGCACTGGGGCCCTGTGTGACAGGGTCCCAGTGACACATACATATAGGCCACAAACTTATGAGCACTGGGGTCCTGACCAGCAGGATCCCAGTGACACATAACAAACATACTGAAAACATAGTGTTTTCACTATGAGCACTGAGGCCTGGCTATCAGGATCCCAGTGAGACAGTGAAAACAGTGACAAACACCCTGACATACACTCACAAACAGGCCAAAAGTGGGGGTAACAAGGCTAGAAAGAGGCTACCTTCTCACACCGGGTAGTCCTTGTCTCTTTCTTTTGATGTTGTTTGTGCACACTAATGCACAAACAAGGACTGAAACTGCAGCTTTTGCTTCCTACAGCCCTGGCCTGATTTCAGGTCAGGGGTGTAGGCAATGAAAGCTGCACTTGCAGGCCTCTTGTGCATCGGCCTGTACCGTGAATTCAGATCAGGTCCATAGACAGCGAAAGAAAGCTGCAGTTTCAGGCACAACAAAATTAGCTACATACAATAACTGACCCCCTTGATGCTGCTGTTGGGCCCTCAACTGCCCATCAAGCTCTGGGTAGGCCACCACATCGATGCGAGCTGTTGGAGGGGTGCAAGGCTGCGGTGCACGAGCTTGCTTGTTTGGGAGGCCTTCTGAGTTGGACTTCTGCTGAATTCCTGGTCCAGCGTCAGAGGTCCTTTCACCTCTTCTTGCAATGCAGGCTGCAACGCTCAAAGACCCCCAAGGTTCCCACCTTGCTTGTCTGTATTTAGTAGCAGCTCTCACTTGCATTCCCAGAACATTCAGTACATATTATCTACAAACATTTCAAAGATCCTAAGAAACACTAATTTGCAGTGACCTGTGGAGAACCTCAACATTTTTTTCCTCATGTTACCGTTACAGGACAAAAACTCCATCTAAGCAAGGGATAGGCAACTTTTCATGTAGAGGGACCCACTCCAGATTAATCCAACTGTGAGCTACTAAAGGCTAAACAACCTGTACATTATTTGCACATAACCACATTCACAGCTACATTTTCCTCATGCCTACCCTTCTAAGAGTCATATACTATGGTTTGCACCAAATACAGCGACTAAGGGCAGTATGGGAGGGTTGCCATGTGTCAGTGAGAGCATGGTTTTGTGTGTAGTAATGGGGCATACTTGTATGGCTGATTGAGAGCCTGTGTCATTTAGACTGGCAACACAAGAAATAACTTTCCCCATATGTAACATCATAACATGTTTAAAACATAAAGATACTCCAATTCCAAAAATACGCCCTGTACATTCACTTGACAGAACAGCACCAGACAACTCCATAACTTTAAAGATTCTACTTGGCATTTAGATTTCTACCATTTGGACCTGGGCTGCATGTTTCACCTTAAACTAATTGTACAGTGCCTAATAACCACTGGAAGTAAGGGGTCTGCATTGTCTCATTAAACCTGGAATTGTGAGTAACATGCACTGAAAACTCTGCTAATTCTTAAAAGTTAATTTTCAATTCAATGCACATACATCTAATGTCAGACTACACCCATTAACCAGCTAAATCATTCAGTTCACTACCATCCAATCACACACTTCACTCATGAACAAAAAGGGATCAAATAGGTTGTGGACAAAGAGGGAAGAAATTACTTTAGCAACATTTCCCACTCAAACATGTACCTATTCCTCTTGGTTCCCGTACAGCTGACTGTACAAGGGCAGGAACTCCTTCGTGAGCTCCTCAGGGGAGAAGACAAGGGCTCCTAAAGGTAGGTAAAAGCAGCAAAAAACAAGGAGGTCCTGTTGGCTGCAGTGTTAGTAGGTAAGTGAGCTTTTTTTCAATATGCTGCATACAAGTACACAGCGGATGCAATACTTGACAAAGATGGGACACAGCCATTGGCTTTCATGCGTACGCATCACACACATTAGTCTATGGCAAGGTCAGTCTTGGAGTGTTTTACATACTACAGGGTCCACTTCCAATAATGGCTGTCGGGTAGCCAATGTCCTGACAGCAAGGTCAGGCAGCCGTCATTTTACGGTGTGAAGCTGTTTATTTTTCAAGTGTTAATGTGTCACCTGCACTCAAAATGGAGGCTCGTGTATATACAAATGTCAGATGTGAACAACACTGTTTTTAGCAAGAAATGACACTTTAAAAAGTGAACTGTGACTGTGTTTGACATCAATAGTGCTGCAGGGGAATTAATACCTCCTTTGATGGTACTTTGAAAAAAAAAATATTGTGCAAATAATGCATGTAAAAAAAGTAATATTTAAATAAAAAATAATTTGATAACATTATGTGTACATATATGATACAATGAGATTCCTAATGTTACCCAGATATAAGATATGTGTTGATTATCAAAGTATGGTATGACCATTTAAGTTGATATTTTCCTTTCTTCTACATGCATACGTTTAAACTCAGGCATGGGTAGAAGACGATGGCCTCAAGTTTTCAAGCCATTTCCAGATCTTGCCACCATGGAGGAAAGGGATGCTGTGAAGAAGTTTCAGTTAAATAGGCAAACTATCCTGGATATGTGTCACCAGCTGGAACCTGATCTCCTACCTCACAAAAGGCATAGAAAAGCAATAACACCAATAGTGAAACACATAGCAGTACCTTATGTTGCGGCCAAATCTGTGATAGTATCTGGAGGCATGTCTCAACGAGCTTTCAGTGGAATGCTGTAAAAAGTCCTTTCTTCAATGTTGAGACGCATCAACAACTACATCCAGTTCCCATGACAACAGGATTTGGTCACTGTGAAGGGAGAATTATATGCTTTGGGTGGCCTACTACACGCGGTTGGAGCAATAGATGGCACGCATATTGCCTTGGTGCCACCCCACGAAAGGGAACAGGTCTACTGCAATCAGAAGAACATTCATCTGTGTGCAAGTTATCCGCTTAGAGGATTTGTACATCTCAAGTGTGTGTGCCTGCTCTCCTGAGTCAACACATGGTTCTTTTATATTATCAAACAGCACCATACCCCTGCAAATGTCACAACTTGAGCTGAGAGGGCCTGGCTTGTTTCTAAGTACAATAAGACTTGATGACCATTTGCTTTAATCCTAGTTTAGGAAGGTTCAATGGCATGACATGATATCAATCTATTGATATATTGCTTCAATGTAGGAGACTCAGCTTATTCTAACAGACTGGTTGTTGGCACCGCTGATGAATCCAACAACGCCAGCGAAAGTTTGCTTCAATGAGGCCCATGGAATAACATGAAGACCATTGGAGCAGGCTTTTAGGCTCGGGTTTGTACACAGCAAAGAGCATGTCCCCTCTCACTGCACTAGTGGGTTCTGTAATAGCTCCCTTTTAAACTTACTATTGAAAGCCTTTCTTGTTATCTCACCTTCCCCCCCCCCAGGCTTCTGTGTATGTTGTTTAATGTGCTGTTTTGTTTACACATTGGGCCTTGCTTTTACCAAGGCTTCTTTAAAACACTCCTCCCTAGGCCATGTGTTAATCCAACTCATTTGCATAATAACTGAAACTCTGCACACCTTTCAAGAACATGTGCAGCATGTGAGGACCACACCCAGCTCTTCAAACCACACCCAGCTCTGCACACCTTCCAAGAACATGTGCAGCATGTGAGGACCACACCCAGCCCTTCAAACCACACCCAGCTCTTCGAACCACACCCAGCCCTGTCTATAAAAGGCATCCCCGAGCCTCACCCAGTGCTTGTGCTCGTCTACCTCCCGCTTACCTGAGAACAGATCCCTCGGCGCTGGCACTCCTGCTCTTTACAGACTTTCTTTGACTTCAATGGGCGCAGCTGCTGGCTCTTCCTTCTTCTGGTTTCCGGTTACTCCTTGCCTCAGCCTCTCTCCTACGAGTAACCTGCAAAAGAGAAAGAAGACAAGGTTAGACTGATCAGTATCTCTTGCCAGCAACAAGTAAGTGCAAAACTTTTTATTACCTGAGGGAGCTTTGACGGCAATTTCTGGATTCATGTATAGACAGTTTGAGGCGAAGTGCCTTCCACGAGCATTGTGATTCAGGCTCTTTGTTGCAGGAGTATTTTGCAGGACTTTGTGAAGCGGACATTGTTTTTTTTCATGGAACTTTTGGGAATCGAACAGTGGAAACCATTGACAGCAAGGCAAACAGTAAATCAAGGACTTGCACAAATTACATGCTGTATTTTGATGTAAAAGTACAGTATTTGTTTTATAAAAGATTCTGGAAATATGCGAAAAGTGAGTCTGCTATTGGGAATTTAGGCTTTAGTTATATTATGATGAATGTTTGATATTGGTAATTCTGATAACGGTATTTGTTTAATGTTTTAGAAGCTTTACAGTAATAGAAAACACATCCCAGAGCAGTAACACATTCCAAACCTGGAAACTAGAGACCAGGATCCAAGAGGTACTTTTAGAAGAGAATTTCTAATAAATAAAGGGATGGTCAGGAACCCATTTAGGAATAGGTTGCACTTATCTGTTCTTTGTTTATGTTTCATTAGGCACCAGTTTCTACAGAAGTCAGAAAGGGCCGCAGATTTGTGCAGCACTTCAACAGTGGAAACGCAAGAACGGTGTTGTCTCTCTTTTTTTTATTTTATCCACTTCCCCCCTTCCCTTGAGCTTCTGTTCTTAGTGCACTGTTTTAAAAACTAGTGTGCTGGAACAAGCAGTTTCAGGGTGGGGTCGGATTGTCTTCAACCTCCATCAGAACTGAACAAGAACTCAGGTGAGCTGGGCTTTGACAGAAGCACAAGCCTTAAAACATTTCAGTTCTGGTGGACGATGAATACCGGGGAAGAAATAGAGGGCATTGACGTCACGGATATGGCGCAGGCCCTAAATGAGGACTTGGCTCATAATGAATCAGTGTCTGGCATCTTGCAACATATGCAAGAGGAAATAGAGAGATTAAAGATGGAGAATACCTCTTTAAAACAGGATTTAAGCAGGTATAAATTTAGGGGATCTCAGTGGAACACAGCTTCTACGCCTTTGTTTAAAACCTCCTCAGAGACAGGGGCGCCATCAAAACATACAACTTTGCCTTCCCCAGTTGAGGTTACTGTTAATGTTCCTAATGTTGTGCCCTTAGCAGCACCTGAACGTTTTCATGGAGATAGTAACAAATTCCATGTTTTTATCAATCAATGTCAATTACACTTCATTTGTAAGCCACAACAGTTCCCTACTGATGATACGAAAGTGGCATTCGTCTTGTCTTATTTGGGTGGCACAGCAGCCAATTGGTCAATTCCTTTCGTGGATAGAGATGATCCCATCCTCCATAATTGGAATCAATTTAAACGTACCATGACCAGCCTTTTTGCAAAACACACTTTCATGCAGGCAAGTGATAATGAGCTTTTAAATCTTAAACAAGGTAACAAGGATTTATTGACCTATCTCACTAGTTTTAATCGTTTACTCACTGAGACACAGTGGCCAGAAGAAAAGCGTGTCTCCCTTTTTTATAAAGGTTTGAGAGACGAGTTAAAAGACGCGCTGGCTCATATCGTTGATTTGCCAAAAGACTATTCGGACTTTGTAGATTTAGTTGTGAAATTAGAACATAGACTAGGAGAAAGAAAGAGAGATAAATACAAACTGGAATCACGGTTAACTTTTATTAGACACGAGAAGAAAGACACAGATAATAAACTCCCTGAACCAGAGCCTATGCAAATAGGGACACTCAGAGGTCCACTCACATCAGAGGAAAAAGAAAGAAGGAGAAAATTTCAATTATGTTTATATTGTGGCAGGGCAGGTCACTTTGCCAGAGAATGTCCAGTAAAGCCTAAAACTCCACGAAAGGGTGCTGTTTCCTCCACCTCCTCAACTGAATCGGGAAACGATTAAGCTCGACAAGGGGAGAGGTTACTTGTTCGAGAAAACATCTTAATCAAACCTCTAATGCTGCAGCCTTCAGGGTACCGCACATACCTAGACATTTCAGAATTCAGGTCATTTTGATTGTTACTACCCAAGTGAGGCATTCTCTCCCTGTCCTACTGGACTCAGGCGCGACAGGAAATTTTGTGGATAATAAGTTAGCTGAAATCTTAGGACTTCCTATGTGCCTAAAGCCTTGTCCAGAAGCAGTATGTGCAGTGGATGGGTCAGAATTGACCTCTGGATTAATCACAAAACAAACAAGTCCACTTGTTATGGTCTGTCAGAACGGGCACACAGAGGTGATTAGCTTTGATCTGATAGATACTCCTAATTTTGGTTTGATTCTCGGGGTACCCTGGTTAACAACTCATAACCCAAAAATTGATTGGGTGAATAGAACTGTTTCTTTGGATTCCTCTTTCTGTAGAACCAATTGCTATCAAGAAGCAGGTACAGAAGAAAGCACAGTATTACACTGTGCTAGTGTTACACAAGATGAACCAAGTCTCCCTCCTGAATATTCTGACTTTAAAGACGTCTTTGATCCAGTAAAGGCTAGTGTGCTGCCCCCACATCGGTCTTATGACTGCCGTATAGATCTTATCCCAGGGGCCCCTTTACCTAATAACAGAGTATATTCTTTGACTGACGAAGAAACCAAATACTTAAGAACCTACCTAGATGACCTACTACAGTCTGGGTTCATCCGTCATTCCACATCTCCAGTGTCATCTCCACTCTTTTTTATCCCGAAGCCGGATAAATCCCTGCGCGTGTGTATCGATTATAGAGGACTAAATAAGGCTACAATAAAGAATAAATATCCTCTTCCTCTAATACCTGTGTTGTTGGATCAATTAAGACATTCTACTGTATACACTAAACTAGATCTGCGGGGAGCTTACCACCTGGTCCGAGTAAAAGAGGGGGATGAGTGGAAGACAGCTTTCAAGACAAAGTTTGGTTTATTTGAGTACACAGTAATGCCCTTTGGGTTATGTAATGCCCCTGCGGCCTTTCAGTTCTTTATAAATGAGGTCCTACACGAATTCCTGGACGTTTGTGTCATAGTATACATAGACGACATCCTCATTTACTCTAAGAACTCAGAAGAACATACCCAACATGTTTGTGCAGTATTATCAAAGTTAAAAGAAAATCATCTTTTTGCTAAGTTAGAAAAGTGTACTTTTAATGTCAACAAGGTGGACTTTTTAGGATACTGCCTGTCACCGCAAGGAATAACTATGGATGTAAAGAAAATCAGTGCTATTGCTGATTGGCCAGAACCATCCTCTGTAAAAGATATTCAGAAATTTCTGGGTTTCGCCAATTTTTATAGGAGGTTTATTGCACATTTTGCAGACATTGCGGCCCCAATAACTACCTTGTTGCGGAAAGAGCAACGATTTCTTTGGACTGATGAGGCGGCACACGCCTTTCAACTCCTAAAACAAAAGTTTACTTCAGCCCCAATTCTGAAACATCCTGATCCTGACTTGCCCTTTTTTGTTGAAGCGGATGCTTCACAAGTAGCTTTAGGAGGAGTTCTCTCTCAACGAGATGCAGTAGATGGCCAGTTACATCCTATAGCCTTCTATTCCAAAAAGTTATTGCCAGCTGAACAAAATTACACTGTGGCTGAAAGGGAACTACTAGCTATCAAAGTAGCCTTTTCAGAATGGAGGCACCATTTAATGGGAGCCAAGTACCCAGTTACAATCTTTTCTGACCATAAGAACCTACAGTTTTTTGGATCACTTAAAGCACTAACACCACGTCAGATGCGCTGGTTAATTTTTTTTAGCACATTTGACTTTGTTATAACCTATAGACCAGGTGCACAACAAATTCAATCTGATGTGTTATCTAGATACGGACATACCTCAGACATGAAACAAGATAAAATAGGAGAACCCATTATTCCTCCCCAAAAGTTGTTGGCACCAGTACAACAGAAGGATTTCATCACAGATCTATATAATGCACACATGCAAATAGCACCTCAGGATTGGTTAAAGGATTCCCATAACACAATACAACGAGGTTTATTGTATCACGACAACATGCTGTTAGTGCCCACCTCTGAATTACAAACACAGGTGATAATTTGGCATCACGCCTCACCGTTGGCAGGTCATCCTGGTTGGGTAAAAACCCTGGAAAATGTGCAAAAACACTTTTGGTGGGACACTATAAGAAAGGACATTAAGCAATTTGTCACTACCTGTCCAATTTGTGCAAGACATAAATCTTCTCATAAGGCTCCTGACGGCTTGTTAATACCAATGCCAACACCCAAACAACCTTGGCACACTGTGAGCGTAGACTTTATTGTAGGTTTACCACCTGTAAAATCCTTCACAACAGTGTTGGTTATAGTGGATTTTTTATCTAAAATGGCACATTTTGTACCATTACGGAAATTACCCACGGCGGCAGAATTTGCCGATATTTTTATAAGGGAAATTGTGCGTTTACATGGTTTGCCAAGCAAAGTGGTGTCAGACCGAGGGAGCCAGTTCAACTCCAGATTTTGGAAAAAATTATGTGAAAAACTGAAAATAGATGTGGCCTTATCCACTGCTTTCCACCCAGAGACAGATGGACAGACTGAACGACTGAACCAAACCTTACTTCAAACGCTACGTTGTTTATTGGCTGATTATTCTAGTGAATGGTTGGAAGCTCTTCCTGTAGCAGAGTTTGTTTATAATAATACTGAGCATTCAGCTCTACTTTGCTCACCATTCTATTTCTTGCAGGGGTATCATCCAAGAGCTATACCCATTTTGTTAGAAGATTCCCTGTTGCCTACAGTAACGGATAGACTAACGAGGTTAGGTGACATACAAGACAAAGCCAGGAAACATTTATTAAAGTACAAGGAAAGCATGAAAAGACAAGCAGACAAACACAGGTCTGAGGCCCCAATGTATAAAATTGGTGACAAGGTATGGCTCTCCACAAAAAACCTAAACATAGAGGGATCCCGAAAGCTGCAACCACGTTTCATTGGACCCTTTAGTATAACTGCCATAGTAAACCCGGTAACAGTAAAATTAGATTTACCAAAAGAATATCCAGTACATACTACATTCCATGTGTCCTTGCTTAAGCCGTACAACTCAAAAACCCGACCTGAACCACCACCTCCACCATACCAATTAAGGGAAATCTGGAATATGAAGTGAAAAGCATAAAAGACTCAAAAAGAATTAGTGGACGTCTGTTTTATTTAGTAGAATGGAAAGGATATGATGAATCTGAGAATTCATGGGAACCAGCATCATATGTACATGCCCCACAGCTGATTAGACGGTTTTATTTAAAAAATCCAGGAAAACCCCGTCCTGTAGGAGGGCCTTTGAGGGGGGCAACTGTTAGGGTTTGTACACAGCAAAGAGCATGTCCCCTCTCACTGCACTAGTGGGTTCTGTAATAGCTCCCTTTTAAACTTACTATTGAAAGCCTTTCTTGTTATCTCACCTCCCCCCCCCCCCAGGCTTCTGTGTATGTTGTTTAATGTGCTGTTTTGTTTACACATTGGGCCTTGCTTTTACCAAGGCTTCTTTAAAACACTCCTCCCTAGGCCATGTGTTAATCCAACTCATTTGCATAATAACTGAAACTCTGCACACCTTTCAAGAACATGTGAGGCATGTGAGGACCACACCCAGCTCTTCAAACCACACCCAGCTCTGCACACCTTCCAAGAACATGTGCAGCATGTGAGGACCACACCCAGCCCTTCAAACCACACCCAGCTCTTCGAACCACACCCAGCCCTGTCTATAAAAGGCATCCCCGAGCCTCACCCAGTGCTTGTGCTCGTCTACCTCCCGCTTACCTGAGAACAGATCCCTCGGCGCTGGCACTCCTGCTCTTTACAGACTTTCTTTGACTTCAATGGGCGCAGCTGCTGGCTCTTCCTTCTTCTGGTTTCCGGTTCCTCCTTGCCTCAGCCTCTCTCCTACGAGTAACCTGCAAAAGAGAAAGAAGACAAGGTTAGACTGATCAGTATCTCTTGCCAGCAACAAGTAAGTGCAAAACTTTTTATTACCTGAGGGAGCTTTGACGGCAATTTCTGGATTCATGTATAGACAGTTTGAGGCGAAGTGCCTTCCACGAGCATTGTGATTCAGGCTCTTTGTTGCAGGAGTATTTTGCAGGACTTTGTGAAGCGGACATTGTTTTTTTTCATGGAACTTTTGGGAATCGAACAGTGGAAACCATTGACAGCAAGGCAAACAGTAAATCAAGGACTTGCACAAATTACATGCTGTATTTTGATGTAAAAGTACAGTATTTGTTTTATAAAAGATTCTGGAAATATGGGAAAAGTGAGTCTGCTATTGGGAATTTAGGCTTTAGTTATATTATGATGAATGTTTGATATTGGTAATTCTGATAACGGTATTTGTTTAATGTTTTAGAAGCTTTACAGTAATAGAAAACACATCCCAGAGCAGTAACACATTCCAAACCTGGAAACTAGAGACCAGGATCCAAGAGGTACTTTTAGAAGAGAATTTCTAATAAATAAAGGGATGGTCAGGAACCCATTTAGGAATAGGTTGCACTTATCTGTTCTTTGTTTATGTTTCATTAGGCACCAGTTTCTACAGAAGTCAGAAAGGGCCGCAGATTTGTGCAGCACTTCAACAGTGGAAACGCAAGAACGGTGTTGTCTCTCTTTTTTTTATTTTATCCACTTCCCCCCTTCCCTTGAGCTTCTGTTCTTAGTGCACTGTTTTAAAAACTAGTGTGCTGGAACAAGCAGTTTCAGGGTGGGGTCGGATTGTCTTCAACCTCCATCAGAACTGAACAAGAACTCAGGTGAGCTGGGCTTTGACAGCTCCTGACGGCCAGATTTAAGTGCCTGGACAAGACCAATACAGCCTTCCTCTACTCAACCAATAAGGTGTGCCAAATCACTGATGCCTGCTGCTTGTTGCACAACATCACCCTGCGGCGGAACATCCTAATCATCGCAGAGGATGTAGACCATGTAGAGCCACTGGGTGAGGATTTGAAATGCCAAATGAGATGACAGTGGTGAAGAAGACGGAATGGACCTATATCAAGATGTTATTGACCACTTCTTCACCTTAGTGTAAGTGTATCTTTACATTTGTAACCTCCAATGTCAGAACAACTTGTGACATAGGGAACATATCAGTCTGCAATGGTATTTTGGTATGCGTGGTCAGTTCAAGATAGTCCAAGGCGAAGATGTTTATGGATCAGAGTTTCCCAACATTGACTACTGTGTTTATTGACACAGATTAACTTTGCATGTGCTAAGTATATGTATCCTCCTAACTTATCATGTGAGTCAAATTGTATGTGTGAAATAATTATTTTTCCCTTGTAATTCTGTTTTAGGGTACTTCGCTGTTGGACCTGGCCCTTTTTACAGGGTCAACCCCAAACTTTTTTCCTACCTCCTCCTATTTTTTCTGACCTCTTGTTGGCTCTAGGACTCTGAGCAGTTTATCACTGCTGATCAGTGGTAAAGTACAGGTGCTCTCCCTCCTACATTTGGTATGATTGGCTTAAACCTAATTGACACATTCAATTTACCTATAAGTTGTTTTGTACAGTGGTATCCCTATACCTATGGCCTGTAAATTAAATGCTACCAGTGGGCCTGCAGCACAGCTTGTGCCACCCACAGACGTAGCCTTTCAAACCTGCCTTCAGGCCTACTAGCACAGGACATGTATGCGCAGTTTACTGCCACAGGGATCTGACATCTAAATTTAGTTCTCAGGCCTGGAACTCCCCTTTTTACTACACGTAAGTCACCTCTAAGGTAGGCCCTAGCTAGCACTATGGGCAGGGTGCTATGTATGTAGAAGGCAGGACATGTGCCTGGTTGTGTGGCCTGTCCTGGAAGTGACAAACAGCCTATTTGGTTTCTCCCTGCTGTGAGTGCTGCCTTGCTCATAGGATTTCATTGGAAATGTCCTGTCTTAAGACTAGGTGGTATTGTCTGATCTATGAGGGGTAGCGTAGGCATATTTGGTATGGTTGCAATGGTAGTGAGAAATGCTGCTTACTGGTTGTGACAGGGCTCCAGCGGCAACTCCTGCATGGTTTACTGGCTCGGGTTACTGAGATAACCCCAATAGGTGCCCCGGGGGAACATCGAAGAGCAGATTCTCCCAAAGAGAGAACTGCTTCCGGAGGAGGGCCAATCAGGAGGGCGAACAGCAGCCGGAAGAGGAAGTGAATAGATAAAGAGGAGAGTTTGGAGAGGAGAAGAGAGAGGAAAGCTAGTGTGGAGAGGGAGGAGAAGAAGTGGGACCCGAGAGAGTGGAGTCAGCAATACGCAGGAGAACAGACGTGGGACCCAAGCGAGCGGAGCCAGGGATGCCCAGGAGAGAGGATGCGGGACCCGAGACGAAGGAAGAGGAAGAGCCCAACAAGGCAGAACACGAGGACAAAAGAGGAAGACTACTTGAGGCGAGCTGGGAAGCCAACGGAGGAGGGGTTCGGACCCGACAGCCACTCCAAGTTCCTGGAGGAGAGTAGCTAGACAAGGTACGGTCTTTGTGGCATAGAACCGTCACTACAAAACACGGTGGGGGAGGGTGGTGAGGAGACAGGGGGAGAGACTACACCCTAATTGTGGCAATTTTGGGGTTCTGGTGGAGGGGACCTATCAAAGGCACTGATGCATAGTTTCACCACATGAGTTTTAAGTCACCGAGTATTTATGATCCCCAACTGTCACCCACGAGCACCTTCCCGGTTTTCCCCACCCCATATCCCTGAACCCTGAGGCATTTACCTGATTCTGGTTCCTTGTTCTTCTCTCGCTCTTCCTCCAAGGTGGATTGGCGGGAATACCACGGACGGACAGAATACGTCCTCCAGCCTAAAGGAATAAGAGGAAGAAAACATAAGTAAGAAGAGGACACAAAGGAAGAGAGACAATAAGAACACTTGAGTGACAGTTAAAGGAGAAAATAAATAAATAAATACAATCAACACTAACACAAACCGTCTGGTTGCCCATTCTTGAAGCTTATAACTCACGACACTGGTGTAGGTGTATTTTAAAATACGATTATAGAAATGCCACTTTTAGAAAGTGGGCATTTCTCTGTGCTCATGATGCTGGTGTTTTGCAGTTGACTCCAATGCACGTCTGAGGCAGAGTGACAGCTGGGCTTTGTGCATACTTTTCAGCCTGCCCGTACACAGGGAGGGTGGAGGTGTCACAGAGGTGCATCTGCATATTGAATGGTATTCCTGGGCTGGGAGAGGAAGAAGCAGGGCACACCTGCATTTGTAAAGGCTGTGCCCTGGCCTGAACCAAAGGGCTCGTTTGCCCCACACTGATGTCTGGAGCCTGTGCTGGAGGAGAGAGGAGACACTCTTGGAACCAGTTAGCACTGGTTGGAACCCTTTCTCCCCCTTTTAGTGGAGACTGCATAAAATAAGTATAAGTACAGGGTATTTTCCCAATATTTTGAGACACTGATGGACTACTGAACTGGACACAGGATGCTGCTGGGGGGACTCACCAGGAACCACCTTTGGACTGATGCTGTTGTGCCAACCTGTGACCTGCTGGGTCACTAAGGTGAACTGCCACTGCTTGCAAACCTTTCTGCTGACCTGCTTGCTTATGCCCTGCCACCCTGTGCCCCATTTGTGCTGTCTCCAGGGGCTGGGTGGTATGCCCCCTGTTTCCCTGCAGCTCTTCTTGCCTCACAGCACTGGAGAGCGCTGCAGCTAATTATCTCCGTAGTGCAGGAAGATCGCTTTGCTTTTCCATTTCCCTGGCATGAGGAGAGAGCTTTAATTTGTGTGTCTTTCTAGCACATGGCAAGCGCTTTACTGTGGCTGGTTGCCGTCACCCTCGGCGCAGGAGAATCCATGTCCCCTGGTGTGCGATCATCACCCCGACCCAGGCGGGTCTCCAGGAGCCAGCGCAAATGAGCACACTGTGATTGATGCCCCTGGGGCACAGGAGCACTTTGAACAGTGCCTTTCACCGCCGCAGCCCCGAGTGGCCTGAGGAATGAACCGCTGTGAATGGGAGCCCCTGTGCTGCTGCTGTGAAGGCACAGGCCCCAGGAAACCGTGGACATCCAGGCACGGCTCGTGTGCAGGAGGGAAGCCTCATCAAAGGTCCCCGTTCCCGCTGAGCCTCTTTCTGCTTTGGGGCTCGCGGGCAGGAAGGAAGCCTCTTCGGAGGTCCCCGTTCCCACCTATCCTCTTTCTGCTATGCAGCTTGCAGGCCGGATGAAAACGTCATCAGAGGTCCCCACTCTCGCCGCCGAGGCCCTTGCTGTTTTGTTGTTAGCAGGCCAGGGTGGTGACCCTCGACGGAGGTCCCCGGTCCTGCCAGTACAGTGTGATAATCAGAGTCAGCAGGAGCCGCTAGATTCCCCCAAGACGGTATGTGCATTTTTCTTTGGTGCCTGATGTATGCTCTGAGGACATGTTTTTTGATGTGGGCATTTATTTTGGTTAGCTGATAGCCTATGTAGAATGTTTCATTCTATGGACATTCAGGATAATGTCAGGATAAAGTGATTATTCCTCCAAGAGCATATTTGGTGGTGTGTCATGTTTGTGTATTCATGATAATGTCCTGGCATTTTTGGGTAACAATGATGATCTGACTACTGTTGATGTTGCAGAATAACCAGTAACATATGTGTTTTATGTGACTACTTCTGGCTTTTGCCGAGTACTTGCAAATGTGAGATGTTCTGACAACTGCTTGTGTAGCAGGGTATTACTGATGTGTGTTTCGTCTAATGATGTTTTGTGCAATACAGTTTATTTTTATATAACTTATATAACTTGGTGTTATGTTTCCTTTGTGGTGTATTTATTGGGTCACATGTGTTGTGTGTGTTGTGCAATCGCTATACACATTGCCCCAGAGATAAAGCTGACTGCTCGTGACAAGCTACCAAGGGGGTGAGCAGGGGTTATCTTGGATGTGTAACTCCCTCACCCTGAATAGATTGGGTGGGTTCTGCCCAGCTTAGGTGCATATCCTAGCCAGCCAAAAACCCATTTCTAACATTCACCATGTCATCTTCATTTGGACATTTCAAAGTTATGACAGTTGCAGTGATATGTTGCTGTTGGAAAGTACAAAGTGAACATGTGTTGATTCTGGGACAGGCACCAGCTTGGGATGAGCAGATCTTGTATAGAAACAACTTGCACTGTGATTGAATGGAAGTTATTGAGATTGAATCAGCCTTTGTTTCTGTGGGATGTTGCCATTAAGGCAATATGAGAATCTGTTGATATGTTTCCTCATAGTTAATAGAACATTTTTTGGCACACCACTGAATGGGGGTTGTGACAATGCCCCATATACTGCCACAGTGTCCGGTAATGGTTATGTGGCCATGAACTGTGTTACTGCCAAGATGTAGACTCTTGGTGGTATTGATGTAGGAATCCTATCATGAGGACAGGATGTCTGGCTCCAGCTGAGGTCATGCATCAATAAAAGTTTACCTATTTAATTTGATACCTGTAATATTCCCTTCTTTCTATGGTGTCAGGGTCGAAGAGTGTCAACCTCTAACTGGCACTGACTATTGGGGTTATGCATGGTTTGTGAACTTCAGCTCTGATTTCATCAAAGACGTGATACTTATAAATGAATGCCACCAATACATTGGGATTTTAATTAGTTTTCTTTGAATGAAATGGGTAACACATCACCTCTTTGTCACATATAATTTTTCTTTGCAACTAATTGTTCAATAGATTCGATAAAAAACTAAAGTTTTGAGTTTGTGTCATTATCATTTATTTACATGGCACAAAGGAAATGAAAAGTGTTTCAAACAATAAAACAGTGAACAAAAGCAAATAAGAGTCTATGGTGGAGAATGAAAGTATATTAGTAGAGGCAAAAATGTACGAAATACAACTGTCCTCAAAAAAGGTAAATGTGTCTCTGAAATAGTTCACAGAGTGAATGCATGACACACCTTGAGGAAATTAGGATCTGTGTCTGTTGGAGGTGGTGGTGGAGGTCTTGCTAACCTCTGCTGGTGGTCCAGATGACCACCCCCTCTGGGGAGGAGGGGAGCACAGATGCAGGGGCTGGGGTGGGAGGAGCAGGCTCCTCATGTGGCAGGGCCTCCATGTCTGTGGCTGACCTTGGTATACTTGGTCCCTATGTAGAAGGACCACAGACAAGGGCACATCCTGTGTTAAAAGACCTGCAAATGTGGTGATAGATATTGAAAAGCACCTCAGTCAGAGAGCTCATTTTTCATTATGGTTGAGGATTTTCAACAGGAGCTCCTTCTGCACCTCCTTGATCTCCTGGAGCTCAGTTACGACCTGGCCCATCAAATCTTGGGACTGTTGTACTGTTCTGAAGACTTGGTCAATGGTGGCCTGGGTGACAATAGCACCAGTGGCCTTACTTTGCTGGCCCTCAGACTCCTTCCCTTGACCTCTACCCTCACTATCCTGTGCCCCGGAGGCAGTGTGCCCCATCCCACTGGGTCCTGACACAATTGCAGGCGGTGTTGGTGTTGTCTCAACAGCAGCCAGGACTGGGGGGCACAGGATGTGGCCGGGCTTCACCTCCTTGCATCTGGATCCTTCCAGACCACAGCAGCATGAGTGGGTGGAGTATCGCAGTCCTCCCTGTCTCAATTCCTGCCCTCTTTTCTGGATACAATCATCCGCCTCACACCCCAACACATCCTCTTCCCCAACACCCAGCAATTGCATCAGGAAATAAAACAGGGCTACAACACAATTACTGGGTTTCCCCATGACCTCGGAGCCATGGACTGCACAAACTTCCACCTGCTGCAACAGAACATGTGTACCACAACCGGAAGCACACACACTCGATGAATGTTCGGGTCATCGTGGATCATTGCGGCTTAATCCTCAATGTGCTGCCCAAATACCCAGCCAGTGTCCATAATGCGTACATCTTCCACAACTCAATCATCAATCAGAGGTTTCAGGATCGACAATACGGGAATGGTTTGCTTGTAGGTAAGCAAATAGCAAGTACCTAACAGACACAAGAACAAATATATATGGGGGACACAATACACAAATCACTCTCTCCCTGCACAGATAGGAACTGCATGATGAGGCCTGTCAAACAAAAATGCACTCTGCTACTGTACGCATATCTAATGGAAATCAACCTGTCATACAGGTGCACAGATCTCAACACAGTTGTGCACACATTGCATCGTGTAAAGGCACACAGCCATGCATGGCAGGCAGGAAACCTGCTCTACATCTTTGTGTGCAAGGGAGGTGTACCATCTACACTTGGTGGTGGTCACATGCAACACACATGGGACATCTGCTTTGTCATGTCTCATATATCACGGTTTAGGGGACTCAGTTACCAGGCTCTTGTGCCACTTTGTGTCATCAGAGTAACATTTGTATGATGCTCCACTGGCACAGTGTTCCAGGCCATATTTACCAAGCCATGCTAGATACACCTTGGAGGAAATTAGGATCTGTGTTTGTTGGAGGTGGTGTGGAGGTCTTGCTATCCTCTACTGGTGGTCCAGCTGACCGCCCCCTCTGGGGAGGAGGGGGACACAGATGCAAGGACTAGGGTGGGAGGAGCAGACTCCTCATGTGGCAGGGCCTCCCTGTCTGTGGCTGACTTTGGTATACTTGGTCCCTATGTAGAAGGACCACAGACAGGGGCACTTACTGTGGTAAAAAGACCTGCACATGTGGTGATAGATATCGAAAAGCACTCCAGTCAGAGAGTTCATTTTTCATTATGTTTGAGGATTTTCAACATTAGCTCCTTCTGCACCTCCTTGATCTCCTGGTGCTCAGTTACGACCTGGCCCATAAAAACTTGGGACTGTTGTACTGCTCGCAAGACTTGGTCAATGGTGGTCTGGGTGACAATAACACCAGAGGCTTTACTTTGCTGGCCCACAGATTCCTTCCCATGACCTCTACCCTCACTACCCTGTGCCCTGGAGGCAGTGTGCCCCATCCCACTGGGTCCTGACACAATTGCAGGCGGTGTTGGTGTTGTTTCAACAGCAGCCAGGACTGGGGAGTACATGATTGATGTGAAGTTCCACTGTACACAGGAAGTAGAGGTATTCATAGGCTGAAACGTGGTTTTAGCTGGGGTGGGAGGTGTGGGAGTGGCCGAGTGTGACTCACTGGAGTTATCTGCCCAGACATACCAGATGGACCTGTCTGCTCTTCATCATCTGGACTTGCAGGAGTGGAGTCTTCACTGAAGGCTTGATCCTGGTCTAGAGTGGAGGTGTATTGAGTAGCAGACAGTGGTCCACTGGCCCTGGGTGTTGAACCTGAAAAGAATGCAGACAATATGAATTTAAAATCTTTTTTGTGCCTCAAATATGTCTTTAGCTACAAATGAGGCAACCTTAAAAAGTAAAATCAGACTGATAGAATGATTAGCCCTTAGTGTGATTTTTATTGTTTTACAAATGCAGGCACACAGATGCAAACTCAAGTGATGTTGCAGAGATATCCTGAAATGCAAAATGTCATTTATGAAGTGTACGTTACATGTACCAGATATTCAACTCAACACAGTAGTAAGTAGATGAGAGTACTAGACCATTCCAAGGCCTAGCAGGCTAAATAACATTTAACAAACTGTAGTTCAACATCATAGACAAACTGGCATCAGTCATCATATGGACAGTGCAAAGTAAATTATGTGTGGGTACTACTTCTATTCAGCATTCCACATAACATGGTAGGATTCCTTGGATTCCACATACTGAATTATGTGAGCAATTACATCAATTCTGTGTAGCTATAAGAAGGTGTCAACACAACTGGCATTTCAAATATAGCATGGCATGGTGACAGTCTAATGCACATGCTTTTGAGATGTCTGCATATATGGAAGTAAAGGAAGGTAGAGCAACATTACATTGCACTATTGGTTTGCAAATACAAAAACAGGGCATCATGGTAGCTGTAGTCATCTTTTGACACCATAGACAATAGTTGTTAACAAGATAAAAAGTGAGTTATATATATCTATTTCAAAAACTATAGTGGAGATAAACACACATTAACAACATGTATACACATATGGGTATGATACGAATAGGTGAAAATACCACTTACAATCTTTATACCTTGGTGTTGCAAATGGATGGAGTTTTGGATCCGTTTTTTGGAAAACAACAACATACATTGAGAGAAAGCAAGGAGCTAGGCAAATACAAGGGATGGTCCACGGGGAACAAAACACAATCTGACTAAACTTATTGCACATTGTTAAAAAAAGAGATACCGCCATGATGCTTGTAATTAGGATGAAACAAGATATTTTATGGAGTCAAGTTTAGATATATCTGTTTTGTAAAGGGTGTTGAGCCATTCTAAACAGCTAACTTAAGGGTAGAACTCCATTTGTGATTGTTCAGACATTGCTAAATGCAACTTATGTCTCCACTCTACCAAGGATTCCAGTCAAGCCTTCAGGAAGTAGGATCTGAAAGACCTTCTCCTTCCAGGGAAAGAGTTGTAATGGGGACCTGGGAGAACCACCAGCAGTACTCTGGGCCTCCCCATGACACTTGGAGACCAGGGAATGGACTCCCCCCGCAGGTCGTTCCACCTCTTCCTAAATTCCTCCTGTGTATGCAGATTCTTAGATAGAGCATTCACTCTGTCCACTATTCTGGTCCACATTTGCCTCTTCTGAAATATGATTGTATTTTGTACTTGTGCTCCAAACGATTGTGACTCTGCTCTAATAATTTCATCCACCATGACAAACAACTCTCCCTCCATGAAACATGGTTTTCTCCTCCCTGCCATTGTGAATAATTGTGAAAAAAAAACTAGTGCCCAAAAATATGAAGGATAATTAGAAGTAACAGAAACGAAAAACACAGAGGGAGAGAAAAAGAGAAAAAAAAACCTGACTTCTTTGTTGCAATGTCTGCATCCAAATGGTGTTCTGCTGCATAATGACAAAAGATCATGGTCTGAAATGGAGTGTGTTTAATAGTGTGTTTTTTCAGGTGTCCACAGTTGTCCAACGTACAACATGTGTGGGCTGCTAGCATCCAGCCAATAGCCATAGCCACTGGCCTATAATAAGCTTGTTCTGAGAAGAATTCCCTCCGTCATGGAACCATTGTTGAAACCTCTAGCACAACTGTGTGTTATCTAAATCGGCTCTGCGGGATCCGGCCGTCAAGACAGCGTTGGACTGCTAATTGTTAGCAACTGAGCCACCAAATCAGCTGCGGGATGCAGCTGGCTCAACAAAGTGCACTCCATCAACGCAGGTGGTGCTGACCTGCATTGATCTAATTAGGACGGGCGGCATGCCATCAGCTTGACGGAGTACTTGAGTTAGCGGTGGTTTGGCTGTAAGACTGTCAAAATCTAAATCAAGCCCTAAGTCTCAAGTCCTGTAATGGCTGCCAGCAAGATGTTTCTAATGTTGCTGGCAGCCAATGAGAGCACTGCTCTCATGGAAGCAAATTGGCCCAATGAGAAAACAAAAGCTTTCTGAGTCAATCAGAAGGCTCTATTTTTAAAATTGGGTTTGTGCGGCTCCAAAAAGTCCCTCAAACCCACACGTTCAGATATACAAATATTTTTGAACCTTCATTTTGAAAAATGACTGAATGGCTTTACACCAAATCACACAGAAAGCACAAGTTATGGACCAAGATTTAACTTCCTGTGAAATTTGGTGTAATTCCGTTTAGCATTTGTTTCCGCAGTGTTCCTTAAAGGAGTATAGCAATTTTGCGTTTTGGGAACCATCTGTTTTCTAAGTCCTCGCTTGATGGATCACCCTGTACCTTTGCACACACAAACTAAGCACAAAAGTCCACTTTTTTGGAAAGTTTTGTGAAGATTCATTATATGGTGTCAAAGTTAGAAGCAAAACAAAAAAGACGTTTCCTATAGAAATAGTGACCTAATTATAAACTACTAAAATCAAAGGTTAAAGCTAAGTTATAGTTAGAAAAGTTTATTTATTTTTTATATACAAATCCAACTTAAACTATCCTATCTGAAGAAATTATAAAATTATAGTAATAACTGAGGTTTCTAATTTATGCACCAGTAGTTAGAACTTAAGTTTATATTTTACGCACTACCTTCAATTTACTATACCTCGCACACATCTGTACACATTCTTCTAGCATTAATCGCCACACCTCATTAACTATAATTCACCCTTCCTCCATGCACTGGTTATATACTTGACTATTATATAACTTGTAGCATATGAAACCATAGCAGTCATAATAAGGCTTATGACATCTGAAATGATGTCAGTTCTCATAACACAGTGCATAGTAGAGTGCCGATTTATAATTAATGTAGTTTTTTTCATTACATTTAAAAGATTTTTATTTTTTAATACAAATGTGCTTCAAATAATAGTGTTGAGTGTAATTTAATTTAGCATCAATTGCAGTGTCTTAGAGTAGTGTAAAGGACAGTGTTGTATACTGTAGTGCCATAGAGACTAGTGTTGCGGTGTGGAATACAGTGAAGAGGGGCAGAGTGGTATGGTGTTGTTTATATAGTGGAGTAGAGTGTTGTGTAGTGGAGTGGTAAGGTGTGTCATTTAATGGCGTGTAGCATTGTTGAGTGCAGTGGCATATTGCACAGTAGAGTGGCATGTTGTACAGTACAGTTGAGAGATGTGCAGTGGAGCATTGTCAACTTTAGTATTGTGGAGTGGAGCATCGTGGAGTGTCATTGAGTGGCATAGAGTTGAGCAGAGTGTCTTACAATGGCATGAGGTGGGGTAGAGTGTAGTAAACTGTGGTGGTACAGCATACAGTGGGGTAAAGTGTTATAAAGTGGAGTGGCGTGTCATACAGTGGAGTGGTATGCCATGTTGTAGAGTGTGTGAAACTCTCATAGAATGGAGTACAGTGTAGTGGCATAGAGTGGAGAACAGGGTTGTTCTGTGAAGTGAGATAGAGTAGACCAGAGTGTGATACAGTGTGCTACAGTGGAGTGGCATATAATGTTGTATAGTGTAGTGGCAAACAGTGCCCTTGAGTGGAGCAATGCACAGTGGCATGGTATACAGTGGAATAATGTAGAGTGGAATGGTGTAGAGTTGACTGGTGTACACTGGTGTGGCATAGAGATGAGTAGAATACAATGGAAGTGTGTATAGTGGCATGTCCTTGACTAGATTGGCAGACAGTGGAGTGAGGTAAGGTGGAATAGTATACATGGGTGTGGGGTACAGCAGACTAGAGTACAGTCAAGTGACATACACTGTAGTGGCATACAGTAGAGGATGGTAGAGTGAAATAGCATAGAGGTGAGCAGCATAGAGTGGATTTGCATAGAGTTGAACAGCATAGAGTAGATTGGGGTGGAGTGAAGTGTCGTAGACTGGAGTGGTGTGCAGTAGTATAGCATTAAGTGGAGTGGTGTAGAGGGGAGTGGTTTAGAGTGGAGTGTTGTAGAGTGGAGTTGCATCCAGTGGAATAGTGCAAAGTATAGTGACATAGAGAAAAGTGGTGTAGAGTGGAGAGGCATACAGTGGAGGAATACAGTGGATTGTGGTAGAGTGTAGAGGTATATAGTGAAGTGACGTAGAGTCAAGTGGCATACAATGGAATAGATTACAGTGCAGCGGTGTACACTGAAGTGGCATACTGAGTAGCATAGAGTGAAGTGACGTTCAGTGGAGTGGCGCACAGTGGAGTGGAGTAGCGTGAATTGGCATAGTTTGGAGTGGCATAGAGTTTAGTGTGTTAATTGAAACAGACGTAGTGTGAAGTGTGTGAACGAACAGATGTGGATTAACTGTGTCAGGAATATACATTATGAGATGTAAATGGTAATTTTTGGCAGTATCTGTGAATAGTGTAAGTAGTGTTAAAGTTATAATTTTTCAAAACACTTTGGGCCTCATTTACAAGGATTTTGCGCTGCTGTAGCTTCATGTTTTTTATGTAGCGGAGGCGCAAAATCAACGCTAGATTTACAAAGTTGTGCTAAAGGCCTCTAGTATCCCTTTTACTGGGCGAGTGTAATTTTTTATCAGTGTCTGATCTGGCTGCATCAGATACCGACAATGACATGCATGGTAGGCGTTCCTTCCTAAAACATTACGCTAGCCCACTAGTGCCAAATTTATATGCATTTCAAAAAATGACGAACGCCTAGGAAAAGGTGCACTAACTCTAACTAGTGTTAAAAGTATAACACCTGGTATGACGAGGCGGTAAAATTACTCCCAGGCACACTTACATAAGATTAAACACTTGCAAAACACCCTGGCAAATTGGAGGACAACATGGACCTATTACTGTTAAAACTTGGGGCACCCTGGCGACCAGTGCAACCCCCAACATCACCACCACAACCTACAGTACCACCACAGTCTACACCACCCAGACCACAAGGCAGCATAGGAGAAGGGAGCGCATCTACCATCAGCTGGCATTCCTCATTTCCCTCAGGGAGGAGGAGGGCATCACCTTCTACCGGCTGTGCCGTCCGTCAATCATACAGCTGCGCTACCTCATTGCACCACATCTGCAGCCTATGGTTGAGCGCTCCACCGACATCTCACCTCTAACCAAGCTCCTGGCTGTGCTTCACTTCCTTGCATCTGGATCCTTCCAGACCACAGCAGCACGAGTGGGTGGAGTTTCACACTCCTCCCTGTCTCAATTCCTTCCCTCTTTTCTGGATGCACTCATCTGCCTCACACCCCAACACATCCTCTTCCCCAACACCCAGCAATTGCAGCAGGAAATTAAACAGGACTACAATGCATTGCTGGGTTTCCCCATGTCCTCGGAGCCATGGACTGCACAAACTTCTACCACCTGTGGCAATAGAACATGTGTACCACAAACGGAAGCACACACACTCGATTAATGTTCAGGTCATCGAGGATCATTAAAGCTTATTCCTCAATGTGCTGCCCAAATACCCAGACAGTGTCCATGATACGTGCATCTTCCGCAATTCAATCATCAATCAGAGGTTTCAGGGTGGACAATACGGGAATGGTCTGCTTGTAGGTAAGCAAATAGCAAGTACCTAACAGACACAAGAACAAATATATATGGGGGACACAATACACAAATCCCTCTCTGCCTGCACAGGTAGGAACTGCACAATGAGGCCTGTCACACAAACATGCACTCTGCTACTATACACAAATCTAATGCAAATCACCCTGACATACAGGTGAACATATCTCAGCACAATTTTGCATACATTGCATGGTGTAAAGGCACACAGCCATGCATGGCAGGCAGGAAACCTGCTCTACATTTACACTTGGTGGCAGTCACATGCAACACACACGGGACATCTGCTGTGTTCATGCCTCATATATCAGGGTTTAGGGGCCTGAGTTACCAGCTCTTGTGCCACTTTGTACCATCAGAGTAACATTTGTATGATGCTCCACTGGCACAGTGTGCCCGGCTGTATTTACAAGGCCATGCAAAGCCACTTTGAGTGGCTTATCCTGGCCTTGTAAATATGAACAACTTATATGCACAACACTGTGTGAAAGGGCCGTTCCATGGGTGTTGTTTGGGGTGTACCCATGGAACACACATGGAAGGCAAAACTAACTGACATGATCACAGATTTGCAAGTCTGGAAATGTATCACAATTTCATGCCATCACAAGGGCGGCATAACAGTGATGCAACAGGGAGAAATATCTATATCACTCCTCATATCTTCCTCTTCCTATGTCTGCAACATTCTGCAGCACACATAGAAAGAGGTAAACATCTCTTCCTGCACAAAAACAATCATCCACACAATGCAGACACCCTTGCACCATGCTGCAAAGATGCTTGCCTTGGTGCCAGACATACATTTGTGCATCAGTGCAAGGGAAGAGGTAAGAAAGGTGCTTTATCTTATAGATATGGTGCATACCTGGCTTTTCCTGGTGATGCATGGCAGCATAGCAATACACTTACTGCGCTGCCCTGTGCCGTGGGCTTCACAAATGAGGCCCTAGGTGCTAAATGAAAAATCAACGCCCATTGCCAAGTGACATGTAGCTGTACAAATGTCTAGTGCAATGCTAAATAACTCACATTGAACATGTGTGATGTGTAGTGCTACACACAAACATCACTCGCCATGCTACTGAGGCAGCAACCTTGGCTGGAAGGTGCACCTGCACACACAAATTCCATCCTGAGAGCTAAGAAGTACACCTACAACCCCTGATGCAAGTGTGAATGTGTACTAGCGAGCCAACATCAGTGTAAGTCAAGTCCTATGACCCCCAAATTGGCAAGAGGACCCATGTAATGTGTACCTGTTCCCCTTCTAAGAGACATAGTACAGTGCATAAAGTTGTGTAGCTGGCCTACAGATGACTACACACAAGTCTGCAGGATATATGTCACACAAGCAAAAATAGAGTACAAATCTGTCTTACATGTACAACGTTACAACACAGTGACATGCAAACATGGATTGGGAAATTGCAGTTTTCACATCATGTCACTCAGTTGGGATGGGTGAGGGCATACTGTGTGGATGGCATCATGTCAACAGTCATGGACAATGTAGGACAATCAAAGGCATGGGCAAATATAATGTAGGGCAATACCAACATCTGGGGAGGAGCCTATACCTATAGATGTGTCTGTGTCAGCCATTGCTGGCATGTCACCACCAACCTAGGCTTGACATACAAAAACAAATCACAGCCACATTTTGTCCCACCATACATGTAGCAACAGAAAACAATGAGTGGGCCAGAGTGACGGGAATGAGATACTATCCAACCCTGCTGCACAAATATGCTTGTCAGGAAGTTGATTAGTATGATGTAGCTGCCCATATATTGCATTGGACCTCACATACAGTCAGTGAACAGGCCCCTGGAAATGGCAATACAGTGCCTTGATGGACATATAGGGGGTGATTCTCACCCTGGCGGGCGGCGGAGGCTGCCCGCCAGAGTTCCCCCTCCAAAATACCGCTCCGCGGTCTAAAGACCGCTGAGGGTATTTTGGGTTTTGCACTGGGCTGGCGGGCGACCGCCAAAAGGCCGCCCGCCAGCCCAGTGCAAAACACCCTTCCCACGAGGACGCCGGCTCAGAATTGAGCCGGCGGAGTGGGAAGGTGCGACGGGTGCAGTTGCACCCGTCGCGAATTTCAGTGTCTGCAAAGCAGACACTGAAATTCTTTTTGGGGCCCCTGCAGTGCCAATGCCATTGGCATGGGCACTGCAGGGGCCCCCAGGGGCCCCGCGACACCCCATACCGCCATCCTGTTCCTGGCGGGAGAACCGCCAGGAACAGGATGGCGGTATGGGGTGTCAGAATCCTCCATGGCGGCGCAGCTTGCTGCGCCGCCATGGAGGATTCATTTGGGCAGCGGAAAACCGGCAGGAGACCGCCGGTTTTCCACTTCTGACCGCGGCCGAACCGCCGCGGTCAGAATGCCCAGCGGGGCACCGCCAGCCTGTTGGTGGTGCCCCCGTCATTTTAGCCCTGGCGATCTTGGACCGCCAGGGTTAGAATGACCCCCATAATGTGTTCATAATTAATTGGGAAAAGTGCATAACAATACAAATACACATGACACACGTGCAGGAAGAATGCAAATGCAGTAAACCATATAAATGCCATTTGTTTCTCTAACATTCCAGCTGACCAAGGTTATGGCATCCAGCCATGGGTAATGAGACCTTTTAGCAATCCAGAAACTGACGCAGGAATGGCCTATAACAAGGTACATGTTCGGACCAAGACCATTGTGGAGAGGACCTTTAGCTTGCTAAAAGCCCGCTTTCGCTGCCTGGATGTATCAGGTGGGAGACTGTTGTATTCCCCACCCATGGTCTGCAAGATGATCCTGGTGTGTGCCATTTTGCACAATATTTGTGTCAAAACAAATGTGCCCTGGGGTGAGGAGCAGGAGCCTCCCTGGGAAAAGGAGGAGGAGGATATGCAAAATCATCCAGACATTCAGAACACTGCTGTCAGTGCACGGAAATGTGCACACATTGTTCAGGATTTCTTCAACTGACTACATGTGGAGTAAGGCATGACATGTAAATAAATGTTCATATACAACACTTGTCTCTGAGTGTTTGGCACAGTCCCATTTCCTCAAAAATCTACATCCACGAAACGATGAATAGGCCCCAAATGTTGTCAATCTAGTGTGAACATTGTCATTGTCCTCTAAGTACCAGACATGATACACTCTATTGGGGCTTAATGCCCTGGCAGCAGATTGTATTGCCCAATTTGTTTCCTATACACAGTTAGGGGGAGTACTTCCACTTATCCAAACCCCCTGCTCTGGGATGATAGATTGATGGTAGGGAGGTCTGGCACTTATGATAACCTGGGTAACTCCCCTATCACTGACGATGAAGTAAGAGCAGCCATCACTAAATTAAGACCTAATAAAGCACCCGGGCTGGATAGAGTTCCAGAGGATCTCTATGTAAGCCAGGAGGATGTTTGGGCCCCATAATGTTTGGTTATTCTTAATAATATTCTAGTAGGTGCACCAATCCCTCCATCCTGGGCAGGGGCAGAGACATTACCCCCATCCCTGAACAAGCATTTGCAATGAAATAGGTCTTGCATTTTCTTGAGTCAGCTATTGGTGAATGCATAACTGGATTTTCTTGCCACATAAATTGGTCAACCCTGCCTCATAAATTCATCTTTACCTTAATTTTAATTCCAGTGGCCCAGCATTTAACTAAAGCACTTCTATTTATTTTTCCTCTATCTTAAAACATATACAATTATCATATAAACCTTTATTAGAAATAAACTTTTGGCATTAGAGTGTAATGCTCAAAACACCATAACAAAAATATAATTTGGGACGGATAGGAGGGTGAAAGGAAGAGGGAGTCTGGAGTAAAGTTGTAGAGGACAAGTGGCTTAGTAACAGTGTCATGGGTCCTGGAGTAAGAAAGGAAAACAGTTGATTGGATTTTTATTAGGAAAACAGCAGTAATTAGAGTTTAGTGAGGTCAGTAGGTGTCTGGGCCTTGGTGCCACTGCACCTGTTGCTCCATTGATAACTAGGCCTCAAGAGAGAACGCAGATGGGGCAGAAAAAGAGAAGCCTAAGGAATACAACACACAAAAGGAAGAAAGAGAAGAGGTCGTAAAGAAGTAAAGAAAGAAGGGAAAGAAAGAATGAGAAAATGAAAGCACAACTAATAGAAGAAATAGAGCAAACATGTACATGTGAGACAAAAGAAAAAAGGGAAGGAAGCTAGCGAACAAAAGACAAAGAGGAAAAAATAATGAAAGAAGTGTGAAAAGAAAGAGAAAATGAACATTAGAAAAAAAAGAGATGGTGAGAGAAACAAGCAGCAAACGGAACAGGGCATGTATGTACTGACACATTTCCCAGAGACACAGAATGGGAAAACCACTTTGACACTTTGGTTCCTGACAAGTAACTTGTGGCTTCCACGTACAGATGGGAAAAAGAGGGATTTATAATAAAAGGTGAATTGACAGATAAAGATAAGAAAAACACCTGAGAAAGGAAGAAAGAGAGATCTAAAAAAAAAGTGAAAGGACGCATACCAAGTCAAAGGAAAGAGCAAATAAAAAAGACAAAGAAAGAATGAAGGGGAGAGGAAAAAACTGTGAAAAAATGAACAACCGATGAAAATAAAAGAGGGGAACAAAACAGTGAAAGAAACAACCAAGAGTTTGCAAAATTGAAAGAGGAGGTAGCAAGAGGAAGAGGGAAATAAAAAAAGGGAGAGGAGTAGAAATAAAGAGTTGTAAGAAAGAGTGAAACTGTTAACATGTGGATTTTAAGAGCTGGGAAGAGAAAAGTGGGGGAGAAAGAAAATATTGAAAGTAAACAGAGTAAAGGAAAGAACACAGTGAGATAGGTGAAACAGACCCTCCCAAATAAAGATGGCAGCTAAGAATAGATTTAATTGGCTCCCCCATTTCCTCAGACAGAAGTCAGAGTGTGGAACAGCAGGGGGCACTGCAGAACAGCAGGAGGTGTATTAGCAGAGTTGTAAGTGAACCTCAAGACAGCAATATTGGGGCACTTCAGATCAGGATTGGGGGTATAGACAGAATTGTTTCCTGGCCCAGTTTGACCTGGTCCCTCGTCCTCAGCTTTGGCAGAACTTGGGAGTTCCTCGCGACTTGCTGACTGGTATAATTAGGCTACGCAATAATAATTATGCCCAAGTACTGTATGGACCTTATGGGGAGTTGACTGATCCCTTTCTGGTGGACCAGGGTGTCAGGCAGGGTTGTGTCTTTGCCCCCACTCTCTTTTCTCTTTTTTTGAATGGGTTGGTTGAACACCTGAATGCTAGCAATTGGGATGTTCTCTGTTGGCTATCCTTAAAAATCCTGCACTTTTGTTCTCAGATGACACCCTTCTGTTATCTAAAATCACCAATGGGGTTGCAAAGAATTCTGGGTCATTTTGAGAGTTTTTTGTGCAGAGAGAGGTTTAGA
The DNA here is from genome assembly GCF_031143425.1 of Pleurodeles waltl. Lineage (NCBI taxonomy): Eukaryota > Metazoa > Chordata > Amphibia > Caudata > Salamandridae > Pleurodeles > Pleurodeles waltl. Next base: position 1,186,654,840 of record NC_090440.1, on the reverse strand, counting down.
AATGAATGTAGAGAAGACAAAATGTATAAAACCTAACCCAGGTTGTGTATCCAGACCAAACCCTAAGCCTGCGGGGGTTTCCCTGGATCGGGTCTGTGTGATTGATTATTTGGGTCTGACCCTGACAGGGAATTTAGACTGGAAACCCCAAACAGAAAAAAATAGGCTGAAAGTGGTGCAGTGCTTGGGGCGATTTTGGGAGGGCATTGCACTACTTCTTTTTGCCCAGTAGCCCCTCCTTTACAAATTTATAGATTGCAGACTTTGGGAAGTGCCCTTATGGGGCCGAACTTTGGGGGCATCAGGATGTGAGTAAATTATTGGTTGCTGATAACTGCTTTTAACGCCAGTTAGTGGGCCTTCGTACTGATACTCCCCTGCTCCTGCTTACACTTCACCTAGGCCTACGGTCTATCAAAGAGGTAGCGGAGGTTAGGCCCTTTTCTTTATTGGTGAAGACTTTGGACAATGTCTGCATTGTATTCCTGTTGTGAAGGTCTAAAACAGGTGCTAGCCCTTCCTGGGTCAAACCATTTGGCTTGGCTTAGATATATTAATGACATCCTCTCAAAAATCAGTTTGTTGGGACTTGTGGCTGACCCCTGAGTCCCCTCCTATTATTGGGAAAGCTCTCTTAAAGAAGAGCTATCCGAGTATATTAAGGGGCAGGTCCTTGCACACTCCTCAGGTGGTGTGTTGATCCAATCCTTTTTACAGTTTGAGGATGTGTTTTGTCTGGAACCATCTCTGGATGAGATCCAGCCACCCCTTGCAAGGAAATTGTACCTGCAGTTTAGGTACAGTACATTCCCCATTGTAGCTTTTATGGGTAACTGGATGTGCAAGAAGGATTCTCCTCCCTTTTCTTGTGTTTTGTGCGGAGTGGCCAAAGTGACGGAACAGCATATTTTATTTTTCTGTCCAGCATATACAAAGAGCAGGAAGAACTGGATTGTTCCAGTGTGCCGTTTACTAGGGGTAAAAGATCATCAGACTGCTCTGAGGATTCTAAAAACTGATGTTAAGCCTTTCCTATGCAGACAGTGAAATACAAGCGGGCCCTCTTACGGGTGCCCCTGCAGTGCCCATGCCATTGCCCCTGCAGTGCCAGGGGCCATTGCCCCTGCAGTGCCCATGCCATTGCCGTTGGCATGGGCACTGCAGGGGCCCCCAGGGGCCCCGTGACACCCCCTACCGCCATCCTGTTCCTGGCGTGCGAACCGCCAGGAACAGGATGGCGGTAGGGGGTGTCAGAATCCCCTTGGCGGCGCAGCAAGCTGCGCCGCCTTGGAGGATTCTATGGGGCAGCGGGAAACTGGCGGGAGACCGCCAGTTTCCCTCTTCTGACCGCGGCCAAAGTGCTGCGGTCAGAATGCCCTGCGGGGCACCGCCGGGCTGTCGGCGGTGCTCCCGCCAACCGCGAGCCTGGCGGTCTATGACCGCCAGGCTCGTAATGAGGGCCTTTGTTTCTCCCTATGCAATCACCTGAATAAATGTTGTTATATCTTCTGGACTAGGTATAATTTTAGATAGGGGCTTCCCCTCTTTTTGTAGGGTTGAAGTCAATTGTAAAATTTGAATTGGCTATTGCTTTTTTTCTCTGGCTAATGTATTTTTACAGTTGTTGTGATAGGACAACACATTTTATATTGGGTTTATTCTATGTAAACTGTTATTTGTATTTTTAGAGAGAATGAAATAAGCCTGTCTTTATTTCTGGGTTTTCTTTATTGAATTGCCCTGCGGTGCTTGGACGGATATGCATATTTTATGAGATTTTCCTCTTTTTTAAGTTGTATGTATTGGTGTGTGTTGTTTTATTTATGTTGTGCTTTTATGTTCTTGCTGATCGAAAAAAGGTTTTGTGATAATTATGATTCATAACACTGCTGACAACTCACAACATCAACATCTTTTGCACTTACATGCATTACAAATAGTAAGTGTATTACAGAGGACATACATTTGTATATGTAGCACAGTGTCTCAAAAATCAGTGTTCATCTTGCACGTATGCCAATCAATGTCATACCATACTATTGGCAATAGGCCTGAGTACATCAGGACATTGAGAACTTGTATAAGTATGTTGGAACATTAACTCGAAAAACAATTACCTAAAACCACCCATACTCACTGTGCAGCTGACAAAGTATAGAGTCTGTAGCAGTGTCTGACGGCTCCTCACAAACACACCCACATGGACGCCCAACAGAGTCCAGACAAGGCCTAAACAGGACCTGCGACATTGTGTAGGAGACTCTTAGAGTACCCCAGTATCACTCCTGGAGTCAGGATAGGGTTTGGGACCATTTAACCCACTCCCCAACAATAGCCATTAAACCAATACTACTGTTCTGCATATTGGCAAACACGTGCAGGCCACAATCTCCTATGGCCCAATGACAATGAGGAGCAGGAACGGCTGGACGATGAGTATGTGGAAGATGGGGAGCAAGCCTAACGTAACAGCAATAGCAGCAACCTTGCTGCATCACCAAAACTAGTCATGTGTATGGGACATGCGTGGGTGACTCACACAAGGTTAGAAGAGCGTGATAACAAGAAAGAGTGTACCTATGTAAGATTACACATAGCATCACAACCAGTGTGTGTCCAAATTAACTGCCCAGTCACAGTTTGTGAAAGTCATTTAGTTTCCATATACTACAATTTTTCAGTCACTGAAAATGATGTGGACTGACCTTGGCTGTCCCCAGGGTCTGCTAACCAGGCCTAGTGCCACTACTCCAAACAATAGGCATACGCTAAATTGGCACAAGCACAATTGCCAACAACAGACTCCTGTAAGTCCCTCGTAGATAATAGGGCAAGGTTGAATCCCACTACCTATAAGTCCCTAGTAGAGAACAGAGCAAGGTGGATTCACACTACTCATACGCCCCTAGTAGATGATAGGACAAGGTGGAATCGCACTACCTATAAGTCGCTAGTAGATGATTGTTCAAAGTTGAATCGCACAGCCTAAAAGTAAGGGTGGGTGGTGAGCTTTGCTCTGCTGGGGGAGCTAATGGAGTTTTTGGCTCTCTGTGCAGAGTTTGGCCAAAAACACTGCGAGCCCCGGAGCGGAGCAGAGGTCGCCGCACTAGTTGTTATGAGCCACAAAGTGCGAGCGCAGACTGACTGTGCTTGCACTGTGTGGCCCATAACTAGTCTGCAGCCCAGTTATGGGCCACACAGGGCAAGCACAGACAATCTGCGCTTGAGTTGTGTGGCCCATTTATGGGCTGCACATTATTCTGTGTGTCGGCATGGAGCTGCTGCTGAGGGGCTGCATCAGCTACGGATCTAGGCCTGCCTCCTTTCACTGTCCTCAGCAGCCCAGGGGCAGAGGGAGGCAGAGAGCCAGGCCGCTGGCAATGGGGATCCTGCCTGGACCCAGCAAGGTAAGTCCTTTGTTTCCCTTTTTCTTCTGTGTGCACACGTGGTCCAACAATGGCCATGTCCGGATTTGCATATAGGGGATCTGTGCTTGTAAAAAAAGAAACTTGCATTCATAGTTCCACTTGAAGAGAACCTCTCTCCCCAGGGTCCCTGGGAAAGGAAGTGGTGTTATGGGGTATGGTGCTGAGGCCAGCAGGGGGATCATCAGCTGCTGAATGGTAGTCCAGCAGCCCCCACCAGATGTGTGTGGCCTGAGAGAGTGTCGTAGAGCACAGTGGCAGGCAAGGCTAGGCACTTTGTGAAACTACCTGGCTGCTGGCGGTGAGCTGGTTTGCTGCTGACTAGTGATGGGCCCTCAAGAAGGGGCGGTCTGAGGCTGTGTGTAAGGGCAGAGGAAGCGATTGCAGGGCTATTGCAAGACAGGGGTGCTTTGGCCATCCGTAGCAAGTTTGTGAAGGAGGGAATTGCTGAAAGGAAGTGTGGAAACTTGTCTCTGATCTCGGAAGCACTAAACAGTGTTGAGCCACCTGACCCTGCTTAGCTCTTCTGAGATTGGGCCCATAAGCTAGGTGTAGCTAGCTAATACGCAGCACTGCAGCACGCGGAACTCCGCAGAATTCCATGTAGTTTTTACCCACATCCATGGAATTCCGCAGAGTAGAACGCCGTGTGGTCCGTCCAGGCCTACCTATAAGTCCCTAGTAGATAATAGGGTAGGGACATTTTGACTGTCTGATGTATGTCAAATGTGGTGCGAGGTACAGAAACCATACCCTGTGGCAAACTGCCCGTGTGTCTCCTGATGGGAAGCCCCTGGATGGAGGGAACATGAGCAAATTGCACCTTTCACATATCCATTCACATATGTGTGTTAAGGTTCAGATTTACAAGCACCCTGTTCCACCTAAGTGTCACTCTTTTGCGACACTCCAGTTGCCCTATGCCCTGCCCCAAATTTCTGAGGCAGTATTAATCTATGAAAAGTGGCTTAACGCTGCCTTGAAAATATGGGGCAGGGCACAGTTTGCTTGGGGCGTTGCCAAAAGTGAAACTCCTATGGTGCTAGCGGCATGTAAATGTGATCCTAAGTATCACAACACTTGCCTGCACCACACACTGTAACCCCTGCCTTTGCATAACAGCCTGCTGTCTGTACTTTGGGACGCAGCACATATTGTTTGACGTGCACAGTCCTACATGTGGGTGGCCAAGCCACATTCCATGGCTAGTCCATGGCTTCCCTGGGGGTATACTAAGCAATCAACTGAAGTGCAGACACATAGTTGGCACATGAGGCAAGCCTCTGTAGGTGTCGTGTTCATGAATCATAGAAACTATGTCCTATGCATTTTCTGATCCTTGTAAGGCATGTGCTCTTCCCCATGGTCACTTTCAATACATATATTGGACAGATGGAAAGAGAGGAGTATGTGGAACATAACTATTCACAGGAAACACAGCAATCCATATAACCGAATAAAGGATTTTCACGTGACATCATACATCCTTACCCATATTACAGTCTTTGCATCAAAAAAATTGACCAATGAGTGTTGTTTTAACCCATTGCTTCTGTCAAAAATTACACATCCCATGCAACGAGTCAGAATGGCGTCGTGGCGCGTCGTCAAGCGACATGAAAAATCCTGTATTGGTGCGAAGCGTAAAAGATGCATTGGTAAAAACTTGCCACATCACCACAAGAAGTGAGGTAATGGATCTGCCATGCTGCAAAGCAGAAACTGCAAAGTTACTTCCATTTTCTCTTACAGTCACAATCTTTTTGTCTGTGTTGGAGAGAGGTTGTGTGTTGGGCTTGTGTTGAGAAATGCTGGCAGAGGTATATTTTGTGCTGTCTTCTGCCTCTGTAGTGTCCCTGACGTCTGCTTTGTCCTGACTATTTGTGTATTGTATTTTTTGAGATTGTATTGCTGGGTGTTTGTCTTTGGGATAGTTTCGTCTCTTGGGGTAGTTGGGGGTAGTTTGGGGTTCTTTTTTGCTTGTTAGGGGTACCGTGGGTTTGGTTTGGGACATGTCAGGGAAGGAAAGGGCCCGGCACCTCAGTGCCAATTAGTTAGGAGGATTCATCTGGCTCATCACACACCACCTCCCTAATATGGTGGCTATGGGGGGCAGAGTCATCAGGGGATACCGGAAGGAGCCAAGCAAGCTGTGGTGGGGGGAGGTCCTGTTCCACATGATCCGTGTCTGTGAGGTTGAGTGCACAGCCCACTAATTAAAACATCGCTAGGCAGACTTCATCGCCAGGGAACAGGACCTTTTGGACCACCTGGGAATCGAGGTCGGTGGATCTGTGGGTTAGTCTACAATTTATGTGGCTGACTCATGGTTTGCAATTGCAAGTACATGTCTGGTGGCCATATGAACTCCTTTACCAAATATGACAAAATGCTGGACTGTGAATAGTGTGTCTGCGCCAAACAGAATCCATGACAAGAGCAGCAATGCACCATTAAGAAGACAAATGGCATATTCCTGTTCTTGTACCCTGTGTTTAGGCACTAAATTCCTGATGTGGACCAATGCCGACACACCTGTGTCATGGTGCAAGGGTACATGGTTACCTGTGACAAGTTTCCATGTCCACGAAGGGCCTGACTACTGTATGTTGCATAGTCATGTACATGTGATGATAAAAGTGGCGCAGGAGTAAAGGGAGTCATGGCTGAGTGTGTCCTGTGAGTCATATCTGTGCAGAGACCCATTACAATTAGCTATGCTTGAAACATGTTGCAGTAGGAAATCATTTGCAAAATGTGAACAATGTAGCTGAGACATGCATGTATGTTTTCAGCACATATGTGTACATATCAAGGTGGCCTACCTTTGTATGACACTAAGAGAGTCATTCTGACCCCGGCGGGCGGCGGGAGCCGTCCGCCTGGAGGGAACCGCCAGAAGACCGTACCGCGGTCAAAAGACCGCGGCGGTCATTCTGGGTTTCCCACTGGGCTGGCGGGCGACCGCCAAAAGGCCGCCCGCCAGCCCAGTGGGAAACAGCCCTCCATGAGGATGCCGGCTCCGAATGGAGCCGGCGGAGTGGAGGATGTGCGACGGGTGCAGTGGCACCCGTCGCGTATTTCAGTGTCTGCAATGCAGACACTGAAATACAAAGTGGGGCCCCCAGGGGCCCCACGACACCCCTCACCGCCATCCTGTTCGTGGCGGGCGGAACCGCCAGGAACAGGATGGCCGTGAGGGGGTCGGAATCCCCCATGGCGGCGCAGGGGGATTCCCAGGGCAGCGGAAAACCGGCGGGAGACCGCCGGTTTTCCTGTTCTGACCGCGGCCGAACCGCCGCGGTCAGAATGCCCGAGGGAGCACCGCCAGCCTGTTGGTGGTGCTCCCGCGGTCCCCGGCCCTGGCGGTATTTACCGCCAGGGTCGGAATGACCCCCTAAGACATGTCTAATGGCCTATTTGAGTATTCACTAACCGAAGGCTTCTATGTCCATTAGCAAATCATGTGTACTGTGCAATAGTTGTCCTTAGTGTTCATTGTTCAATATTCACAGTGCTATGTCTCCTGTTTTTTCTTGCAGGTGGACCCCCAGCCCTATACCATTGGAGAGGTGGCAAGCTTTGCAGACCGCAATGCTATCAGTGAGCATCAATCTGTATGAGTAATGTGTAGTGCAAGTATAGTGTGTGATGTTGTATGTTGTGTGCAATGACATGTACCAAGTACATGTATGCTATTACAGACATTGTATGCTGTACATGGATATGGACTGTACGGTTGATGTTGTGTGTAGGATGTGCATCCCAAAAAAACAATGCACTGGTGGCAACATGTGCTGCAAGGGCCTTGTAAAAGTTGGACATGGTGTATGAGTCCAAATACTCTGATGACAGTAAGGACATGTGCCAAAAGTACAGGGTCCTACACATGTATGCAGGGTGGCAAGATGTTGTTCTATAAACATTTTACTGCTCTGTGTGCCACACGCTGCCCACAGTAACTCAGATCATGGTGGGATTAATGATCATGTGAATAGGTCCCTAAGATTAGCAGGACAGTGGTCAACATATCACTCTTGAAAATGCCGTGGATTTGCCCACCCATGTGGTGTAAGCCTCCATACTCTGTGTCGTATGTTGCAACATTGACAACCCAAGTCATCATCACAGTGTGTTTGGCCTGAGGAAAGTCCATACAACATTGTCATGTGACATGCCATCACTCAAAACATTATCAGATAGTGGTGGTCTGGATCCATGATGCAAAGAGAGTCACACAATATGCTGCATTAGCCAGTGCTGTTCCAAGAACCCTGAGCGGATAAGGTGGAGGGCATGTGTGCACCCACATATGAGATGGCGGTGCTGAGTGATGTTGTGCAATACACTGACCAGATTTTTGGACACATATACAGGCAATGGGCAGCATAGTGGAGCACATCAAGTAACTCTGGGACTATGCATGAAGTCATGGCACAGCTCACCAGTTAGTGACCTGAGTGGATCTGGGATTAGTGTTATGCTCCTTTGTGTGACCTGGGTGAGTGATCCACCCTTCATCTTAATATATGATACCTGTCACATTCATTTTCTATGTAGCAGTGTGTCCAGACATCTGTCCTTGCCATACCAGGCACAAACAGTTGGGAGACTACATTTAACTTGCAGTCCTTGCTCAGATGAGTTTGGTACATGCCAGTGGATCTAAGGACAATGGCACATGCAAGGGGGACACTGATGAGCAATCCAACATGATGAGTGTGACCTTCCATGGTCACATAACTGATGTTTTTGATGAGCATAGTCAATGGTGACATGGGCCTTTGAAGATGTTCCAAGATGGTTCACTGTTATTGTGTGACATTAGCTAGCCTTGATACCTTGAACATGAGCAATAAGGAGATGATGCTTGGTGTGCAGATGTGTACTAACCTTGCCCTTCAAAATGTAATTGTGATTTGTGCCGGCTCACGTGTGATGACTGCAGATGGTGTTTCCATCTCATGCCTGTTGTTCATTTGCCTAATATACATTTGGCTGACATGTCCCATTCATGTTTCAGCTGCCAACATGACCCCATTCCAGAAGCAGGGGTTTGTGAAGCAGGCGGAACGCTACCACACATCAGTCTGGTGCAGAAGGGCTTCCGGAGGATGGAGCAGCTCTAGGAGAGGGAGCGAGCATTGGGCTCATGGAAGGCATATCACCCAAGAGACCATCTGCCTCCAGCAACCACACAGCAGGCGAGTCTCAGGCTGCAGATAGGTCAGGGTCTACAGGGACTAGACCATCACTTTTAGTTCCAATTACAAGTGGCCCAGCTACTTCCCAGGCTGTTCCTTCATTTGTTGAGCCACCCTAAGTGCAGGAATTCCCTACAGAGCTTGCAGACCACCAATACTGGATTTCCAGACTGGAATATAAAACTGAGCAAATGATGCAACTGCTGAGGGTAAACAAGACTGCAGTGACAAGGCACTGAAGAGTACAATGGTCTAGATGGACACTACTTCCCTTCCCCTTGTATATAGTTTTCTGCATAATTGGAGTATTTAGATAGTTAGGGTTGGATTAGTTACTGCAGTGTTGATTATTGGTAGTGCATAGTGGTTCTTCTTAAAGAAGTCCCTTTGATGTTTCAAGGGGGGGGGTTGTTTTGGGTATGTGTGTATATATATTTATTTTGGCTAAATGTTTAGTTAGTTAATGTTTAGCTGTAGGTCCTGTTGTCCTTGTGTGCAGAGGTGTTTTAAAGGGGGTGGGGGCTGATGTTTGTCACGTGGCAGCAAATTTATAGGATAAGTGAAGACAAGCTAAGTTAGTTATAGGTATACGTTAGGATAAGATAGTGTAGCTTAGGTTGTTATAGGTAGTTTAGTTAGTTTAGGGAATGTTAGGTTGATAGTAATAGATTCATTAAATCTTGTTACCTACTCTATGGTTTCTATCAAGATTCACTGTCTAGGTGGTAGCATGTCTGCACAAGTCCTGACAGGCATACACCTTTGGCTCTGCAAGCAGTACTTTGAGACACATGTGACTGTGTGTTTCCCCTATGGTCAAGTTCCTGTCAGGTTGACAATGGTGTCACATCAGCTAACTCCAGACATTTGTCAGCAATGTACATGACAATCTGGATGTGTATGGATACACATCCCAAAACATGTATTCATACGCAGGTGCTCTATGTTGGTAAGTCATGGGACAATCATTGTTGAAATGTGGTTGATTGCACTCACCCTAAATCAAGGATTTGTTCCTGACACACTTATGGCCACCCCTCACAGTCTTGGACATGCATAATTTCTTTGTCACATGAATGTTGCCCTGTTGTTACCATCCTTGCTTAGTCCAGTCACTTGTGTTGTGATGATAACAGCTGTCACAATTCATGCATGCTACTTGTAGCATGACATGCTTAGGAGCCTCATGAACTGCTTGCTAGTCAACATAGATATCAGTCACCTCACTTATGTTTCAGTCAGTGTGTGTGACTTTGTGTCTGTCACAAATCCGCACAGATTCCTTTGGTAAGCAGTCAGTGTGTTAGCTTCACAAGTTGTAATATGTTCATGTTGTTCATGCTTTTGACACACATACGACACCAAGGTTATGCAAAGTGAATTTATTTACAACTGTGATTTTGCATGCAGTAATTCTGTACATTAAAGTTGATGACAACCCAAACAGATGTACTTAGCCATTGGATATCCAGACAGAGTCCATGGGGATGAACATGTCCTGGGACATGTGTAGGAACTGAGTGGTTCAGTGAGGAGAAGGAGCACATTGCCATTAGGGAAGATTGGGCAGAATACAGTCCACATATGTTAGAGGTCAACAGTGGAAGAGTCCAATTGAGGGGATGGCCAAATTGTATGACACTGAGATGATCTTAAGCACAGGGCAAAGGAGAAAGGGGCAATGTGCCACAGAGAAAAGCTACTGGGCAGTGTACCTTGTGAAAGATGTTCCATCCACATCTTCATCCTCTGATGTATGTGGTGCCTTCTGTGACAGGGGTGTTGTGGGTACTGGAGTGTAGGTACACACACATCAGGGCCTGAAGATGTGGATGTTATGTCCCAGGCAGCTCTTATCTGTGGGAATACATGTGACAGCACAGCAGCAAGGAGGGCCTGCAGGGTCTGCAACACTGCAGCAACATCACTGTAGTAGGCACTCAAGTTGGCAATGAGGGAGTCCTCCTTCCGCTTCAAGGACTCCAAGACCTGTTGCATTGCCCCAGCCTGTTGGCAATCTCACTGGTGCTACTTTGGAAGGGCCTTTGCTCGTGCCTCGTGACACCAGCGATGTCAGCCAGAGACTGCTGGGACCCATGAAGCAGAGAGTAGGTACCTTGTATGGATGCCAAGTTATCCTTATTCAGACTGAGGCACCTCTGGACCACCTCTAAGGTACCCGCCACAGTCTCCATTCCCACTCGCACCGTATCTGCCAGCTCCCACTGGACTCCTACCGCAGTTTGTTGGAATGTGACGTTGGGTCGGTGGAGTCCAGGGCTGGGGTTGAACTTGCAGGTAGTGTCTGTTACATGTTGGGTGGATCTTTTTGAGTCCCCATGACGCTGCTTCCCTTCCCTGCGACCGAGATGGTGTTTGTATGGAACCCAGGATGTCCTGGAGGGTCTCATCATTGATGTTTTGCAGCTGGTTATCCACATCATCGGAGAAATCCAGGACAGGCAGCTGGCCAGGAGGTATGCTGTCGTCCTCTGCAATGAAATGGAGGAAAGTCAATACTGAGCTCTGCTAGATGTTGACATGAGTGATCATCTTTACCATCAAGATTTCCAAGTGATCATTGTAGGTGCTTCATTTCTTTGGGTTCCATGGGTGTTGCATGGGCGCACCCCAAGCAACACCCCTGGAATGCCCCTTTCAATCAGTTTTATGCGTGAAAGGTGTTCATATTTCCAAGGCCATGACAAGCCATGCAAGGTGGCTTTGTGTGGCCTTGTAAGTATTGACTTGCACACTGCATCACCAAAGTGTCAATGTGACTAATGCTCCTGTGGCACAGGTGCCGGTAGTGCCCTGTACATGAGGCCCAAAGTGGAATACACCTGAAATGATGCTGCACTTCACACAATGTGGTAAGTGAGGTGCTGGTTCTGACCTGGGATGTGCTACTTGTGGTAGGTCAGAACGCATTACTGGGCTTCTTTCCAAGCCCTTTACACTGCCAGTGCCTTCCTTTTTAAATGTGAAGAAGTAAGGGAACCAGCAGCGCAAGGGACTTGTAGGTGAGTCCCTACATCTGTTTGCTGCTTTCCCATAAGGATGACAGCATCCTACACTCTAGCCTATAGACAGTACATTTTGGGACAGAAATGTGTCTGCCTCCCCATTTTGACAAAACATATTTCCCACATTGCCCACCAGTGCGACTTACCTTGTGGTTGTTGTGGTTCATCATATGCTTCACTGTCATGTCCTTGGACTCCTGTGACCAACTCCTCAGGGATGGCAGCTGCCACCATCTCTTCCAGGTCATCGAGATCCTCCTGGGGTGCTGAACTTCCACCTCCGGTCTGCAGTGCTGCCTTGCAGCTGCTGACCAATTTCTCCTTTGTTCTGCTCTTGCAATGGTGCCAGCACTTCTTACAGTCGACAACTGTCTTCTTGACCTCTGCCACACTGTTGACTTTGTCCATTAAGGACTGCCATATTGCCTCCTTCTTCCCTAATAGCAATTAGGAGGTGACAAATAGCTGTTGTTGATGCTGTGTCACCTCCCTGTTCAAAATGCCGCTCTCTTCCTCACTGAACCTGCACTTCCTCTTCCTCGTCCCCTTTTCCTGGGTGTCTGCCTGGACATCCTGGCTGGTACCTAGGTTGTTGGGGTTATCCTGTTGGCTATGTGGTCCTGAGTTCTATATTTCTCGGTCTCCTGTGGTGTTTTGTGTGTCTCCATTTTTTTTATGGAACGTTCTCTCTCAGCAGTTTTATTGTCATTTTTGTCGCTAAAGTGTCGCTAGGCTGATTAGCAGCAAAATATGTGCAGCTAATCAGGCAAACATCACTTTTGCAGCACCAGCATAATTTTGCTTTACGATGTGATGCAAAGGTTAGTGTCATTCTTTTTTACATTAACCAAATCCTAATGCCACAGTGTGCCATTTTGTAAATACGGCGCACACATGGCGTTAAGATCTGACATTGACCAACGTTAAAAAGTTTTTTTTTTAATTGACGCACAACTGTGCTAGCACAGTTGTGCATCATTTCTTGCAAATGAGGCCCCTAGTTATATATTGTGCCTCAGTATACTGCAGTAAGGGATATATTTATGAAAGTTTTGTATCACCCTTGCACCACACAAGGGGGCACAAGGGCGAGGAAAAACCTAAGCCAGATTTATAAAGCCATCATGGCCACTGTGGCTCTGCACAACTTGATAAATCCAGACTAATGCAATCCAGCTCAATTCACTGCATTGCACGACTCTGCCCCAGGGAGGTGTTCCATGGGTGGAGCACGGGTGTTGCCAAGCATCCAACCAGGGATTTTGGTGCATTACCAGATTTGCCAACATTGGTAAACCTGGGAAGGCATCAAAATGCTATGCCTCCCTAGGGGAAACGTAACAAGAAGAAATATCTTCATTTCTTCTCGTTTTTTCGTCTTTCTATGTCCCTTCTTGCACAAAAACAATCTTGTCTGCAACATAGGCACCCTGGCGGCACAGCACAAAGGTGTCTGCATTGGCGCTAGGCAGCCAAAAGGGCACCCACCCAAGAAAAGTACAGGAACTTTTTGTATTGTTAAATACAGCACATTCCTGCCCTTCCCCCTTTCATGCAGTGCTGCGCAGCAGGGTGGCTTGCTGCGCTGCATGAAAGCTACATAAATATGCCCCTAAGTCTGCAGTATATGCGAAGAGAAGTCAGTCTGTGATTGGTTAATGGCTGTGTTTGCCAAAGGCTACAACCAGCCATTTAGTTTTTAGGACAGTTTGGCTATCTTCTGTATTCTCCGTTTCACTACGTTCTGGCTTACGGTCTTAAATATAGGTAAGTAGTAGGTTTTCTTGTTGTTCACTATGTATTACCACTTTATCTAAGTGGTAATAGGTAGAGGAATTTGTTTGTAATTTTCCATATATTTTGCAGCAGCTTAGGGAGATCTACACCTTTTTTTTAGATTTCTTTTTTAGTAGAACAGTAATTTGTAGGTATTGCCATGGCACCCCATAGAAATTTTTGTGCATATTTAAAAATGCATTTAAATAGAAAATGCACTGCAGTACACTATGCCCCTCATTATGATATTGATGGTGAGTGATAAAGTGACGGAAATACCGCCAACAGGCCGGCGGTAATTACTGGCAAATTATGACCATGGCGGTGATAACTCCCATAGACAGCCATTGTACCAGACCATCCACCGGGGCGTTAAAACCACGCACCACGGCGGTAGCCATCAACAGACAGGCAGGAGACAAAATACTGCCCACCATATCATATGACAGTACACAGCCACGATTTCCGGAGCGGAACCAATGCCATCAAAAGCCTGGCGGAAACAGAACACAGAAGATCCGGATCTGCAAGTCTTCCCGATGCTGTTTTATGCCATGCTCCACCTGGAACACCAACACGGATGACGACGGTGAGTACAGCCACCTAGCAAACAAGGGAGTGAGGGAAGAAAAGGAGAATGACAAACACATGCACAACACACACCAGACACACACACACCATACACACAACCAGCTGCAGATATAAAACAATGGTACACGACATATGGCAGAATTCTGCAAGGACAACAAGAAGGCAGTAATGAGAATGTATTGAATGGAAAGAGCCGCCAAATGAACCAATTGGATAAAAAAGAGATATGTACAAATGTCCACAAAGAGCCAATGCCCAGTACAAAGTACAAAGGGCCCACATGACCACAGGGCACAATCCAAGGCCCAACTTGTCTCCTGACATTATCTGCACAGAACTCTGCAGTGGGATCATTTTGCAAGTGGGCAGGCACCTTAGGGGGATGGGGTTGGGGGTCACCTCAGCCAAAGCCGGGAACTGGCCCACTGGTTCTGGAGGGGGCTCATGCCCATTTGTCAGTGCTGGGGAGTGCAAGGTCACAGTCTCTCAGGTAGGTGACCTGCCCACTGGTTCTGGAGGGGGCTCCATGCCCATCTCTCTGTGCTGGGGAGTTCAAGGTCACAGTTTCTCAGGTGGGTGACTTGCCCACTGGTTCTGGAGGGGGCTCCATGTCCATTTGTCTGTGCTGGGGATTGCAAGGTCACAGTCTCTCAGGTGGGTGACTTGCCCACTGGTTCTGGAGGGGGCTCCTTGTACAGCTGTCCCAGGAGGGTGGCCTACATGCCCTCTGCTGGAGGCGAGGGCTGCACTGTGTCAGCAGGTGAAGGTGCCTCCTGGGTAGCCTCTGCTGGAGGTGAGGGCTGTACAGTCTCAGCAGGTGAGGCGAGGGCTCTGTGACCATTGGTGGTGGTGGTGGTGTCATCTTGCCAGCCTCTGCTGGAGTCGATGTGCCTCCACTGCCCGCATGGACTGTTTGGCTGAGGTGCCTGGCAGGGTCATTGGCGACCCTGCTCTTACGGGCAGCACGGGGGGAGGAGGAAGGCAGAGCTCAAGCTGGGCAAGGAAAACCTTTTTAGGGATGGTGGGGCGGGAAGAGGGAGGAGGGATGGGAGTGGAGGTTGAGGGAGTGGTTGTTGGAGGTGTATGTCTGCTGCACTTTGGTGCAGGTGCATGGGCAGTGTGCGTGTGTGAGGTGGATGGCTGTTGGGTGTCTGAGTGCTTGAGTTTCTAACCTTTTGGAGGGAGGACAGACAGGGTGGGAGAGGACATAGGGTAAACGTACATGGATGTTGTGGAGGTGTCTGCTAGTGAGGTGTGTGTGCTGCCTGGTGTAGTGATGTTGGTGGTGGATGTTGATGCAGTGCATGCAGGCGTGAGTGTGGGCGTGACTGTGAGGGAGGTGCAGGAGGAGGGGGAGACAGTGGAGGCAGTGGATGTGGTTGTGTGTGCTACTGTCTGGTGTTTGCGTGAGTTCTTGTGGGCCGAAGTGTGGTGCCTGTCTTTGACTGTGCTACCATTGTGTGATGTCTTGTGTGCATGCTTGTCTGTATGTGTGCATGGAATGGGTTGGGATTGTGAGACTGGGCCCGCGTAAGTAGTAGATGGAGGGGGGAACGCCGGGACCAGGGACAATGGCTGTCATCAGGGAGGAGGACAGAGCCTGAATCGATCTCTGTTGAACCTCCAATTCACTGTGGATGCCCTCAAGTAATGCATTGCATTGCTGCATCTGGGATGGCCTTCCCAATGGTTGACTGTCCTACAGAGATGGATCTCAGGAGGTCAATAGCCTCCTCACTCAGGAGAGCAGGGCTCACTGGGGCAGGGCCTGAGGTGACTGGGGCGATGGAGATGCTCACCCTCCTGGGTGAGCGGGCACTGGAAACTCGCTGAGGGGCTATTGGGAGGGCAGTGCTGGTACAGGGGTGGTGGATGTACCTGCAGCTGGGGTGGTCACAGAGGTGTCCACCACCACCAGCGAGATTCCATCGGAGGAGGTATCTGAGTCAGTGTTGTCACCGCCTGTCTCTGCCGTGGTGCTCCCCTCGCTCTCCGTCCCACTGGGTCAGTCAGCATCGGTGGACTCTGCCTCCTGGGTCCTGTGAGATGCAGCTCCCTCTGTCGCTGGTTCCCCTACTCCTCTGCCAGATGATGCTAATGCACACATGGTCAGGATGACAGAAGAAAAAAGAGGGGGAGAGAGAAAGGGAGCACGCGGTCAATTACTGCACCAACACCACAGAAGGCATACACAGTATCGTCACACACAGGGATCCGGATTTAGCACTATGCTTTGCACTGTCAAACAATTGGCTAGATGCCACAGCAAGATGAGGGCCAACCACTGCCAACTGCACCCTTCGTGGAACCCATTAAATCCTGTCTGACATGGGTAGGCCACCGCCAGTATGCGGGCCATCAGGGCTGTCAGGTTCTGACGGGCACCCCTCCCAGGTTGGGTGGCCATCCCCAGCTGGGCCTCCTCAGTCTTCCGTGCCCAGCGTATCAGGTCCTCCCACTGTTTCCGATAGTGGGTGCTCCGCAGCCATAGACCCCCAGAGTCCGCACGTCCTTGGCGATGGCACTCCATAGTCCCTTTGTTTGATGGCCTCTGACCTGCAGAGGTGATACAGATTGGAGGACACCATTACACATACAATCCAACCTGTAACACATGTGGCCCACCAATCCCGTTTCCATCACCATTGGCACACACATCGCCCGGCGCACACCATGTACACCACAACATGACATCCCACCCAATGACACGATGCTTACACACATTTCCATGCATCCTTCCCACATGCATCCTGGCCAAGGTGTACTCACTTGTTGGTCTGGAGGTCCATACAGCAGTCCGTACTGTGGTAGGACCCCATCCACCAATCGCTCCAACTCCTCCGATGTGAAGGCAGGGGCCCTTCCCCAGACACATGGGTCATGGTTGGTTCCAGACACAGGCAACAGCAGCACACGCAGTGTAGGTGTTCTCCTGTTGAAGGTCAGGAAACAAGTGAGTAATCAGACAGAAAATGGCAGTCATGTCCACGGCGGTGTACACCGTCACCACAGATCCCCATTGGCCACTGTACTCCATAGAGCCCCATATTATCCAATGAGGAATTGCACGGTGGTGCAAGACCGCCTTCCGCCACAACGCCCAACGTTGGCCGAGTTACCTCACTTCCACCTGTCCCTACACACAGGACAGGTGGTGGCCATTTCATGGTGGTGGACAACGATCAGATTAACCTTTACTATGTCACTGCCTAGAGTTGCACATACATTGCCATTCCCACTGTCCCATAACATAAATGCAACATGTACAGTGAGGTAATGGTTCCATTGTTCAAATTGTGACAGCCTACTCACCCTTGTCCCTCAGATACCTACCGCTGCGGATGAATGGGAGGAGAAGACAAACCCCCATGTACAGACCCCTTGTGGACTTGGCTACGCTGGAGGACAGGAACACTATGCTGACTTATAGACTGGACATGGCCACAATCACAAAGCTGTGTCCCCAATTGGAGCCTGAGCTGATATCAGTCATCCCTCTGGGATTCCCCCTCTTGTCCAAGTACTATCAGTGCTCCATTTCCTGGCAACTGGTTCTTTCCAAGTGACAGTGGGCTTGGCAGCAGGAATGTCACAGCCAATGTTCTCAATCGTGCTGGCAAGGGTGTGTCTGCCCTGGTGAAACATGTGCAGCTATATTGCTTTCCCCCAGGTGGAAGATTTGGCCACTGTAAAGGCAGGATTCTATGCAATGGGGCATATCCCTAATATTATTGGGGCGATTGACAGTACACATATTTCGTTTGTCCCCCCCTGCCAGAATGAACAGGTGTTCAGGAATCGTAAGAGTTTCCACTCACTGAATGTGCAAATGTTTTGCCTGGTGGACCAGTACATCTCCCACGTCACTGCCAAGTATCCTGGGTCGGTGCATGACACCTTCGGGCGGAGGAATAGCAGCATTCCAAATGTGATGGCCAACTACAGAGGCACAGGGTGTGGCTAATAGGTGAGCTAGAGCCTCTACCCACTGTATGTCAGTGTATGCCTTCAGGTGTTCTCCCTATAGGATTGTGTTAGGCTAAATGCTGTCCCTCAATACTTGCAGGTGACTCTGGCTACCCAAACCTATCGTGTCTCCTGACCCCTGTGAGGAATGCCAGGACAGGGTCTTAGGACTTTTATAATGAGGCACATGGGTGAACCAGAAGAATAATCAAGCGGGCCTTGGGCCTTCTGAAGGCCAGGTTCAGGTTCCTCCATCTGACAGGTGGATCCTTGTGCTACTCACCTGGAAAGGTCTGATAGTAGTGGCATGCTGCATGTTGCACAACCTGGCCCTCAGACAGCATGTACTCTTTCTGCAGGAGGAAGATAATGGAGATGCCCCAGTGGCAGTAGTGGACCCTGAGGACAGTGAGGATGAGGAGGCAGAGGATGAGGACAACAAAACATCAGTTATATGTCAATACTTCCAATGACACACAGGTGAGACAGTGGAACTGACCATTACTCTGACTATTGATTTATCTGTGTGGCTATAGCATGATGGCATTTTCCAGATGTTGGTGATATGACAACAATGTCCTGAAGTGATCACTACAGACAGTTACAGGTCATTATTTGTATGCTATCACGGTGTTCAGATCAATTGTACTAGATGTAACTGTTCCCACAAATGTACATTTTCAAAACATCAAACAGTGTCACTCAAATTATGTTCAAGGGTGTTTATTGTAGTACAGATAAGTGACTGAAAAGTGCAATGGAATGGGGTGATGGTGGAGGAAAGTCCAGGGTATTGTGCCAGTCTGTTTGTAGCACAGGTCCAGTGTCCAAGGGGCCATAGGAAGAGGAGTAAAGGCAGTTCAAAGTGGACAAGGTGACAGTGTGAGACACAAGGGGGACAATCATGAGAGTCTCATTTCCTGGTGGTGGTTTTGGTCTTAGCAAGTGTCTTTGGCTTCTGTCTGGTTCGCAGGGAATGTTTGTGGGGTGGTTCACCTTCTGCAGGGGGAGGGGTGCTGGTGGCCTGTGGGTCCAGTGGCAGGGTCTCCTGTCCACTAGCTGCAGCGGATGTGGTGGGCTGGTCAATAGACTGGCTAGTGGTAGGGGCCCACTGCTGTGCAGTCCATTCTCTCATGATGTTGCCCATGTCTGCCAGCACCCCTGCTATGGAGATCATGGTGGTGTTGCAGGCCTGCAAGTCCTCCCTGATCTCCTGATGGTGTTCCTCCTGCAGCCACTTGTTCTCCTGCATGTTGTTCAGGATCTGGCCCATGGTGTCCTGGGATTGTTGGTAGGCACCCAGGACATTAGTGAGTGCCTCCTGGAGAGTCGATTCCCTGGGCCTGTCCTCCACCTGGCGCACAGCGGTCCTCCCGGTATCCCTGTTGCCCTGTGCCTGTGTCCCCAAACAGTGTGCCCACTGCCACTGACCCCTGTTCCCTGATTGTCTTGGGGGGAGGTGTGGACTGTGGTCCATGTACAGGTGGGCACACTGCTGATTGATATGTCCTGGGGACAGAGGTGTGGGGATGCTGGGTGGGTGCTGTGGTGTTGGTAACTGATGGGGGAGGCTCTAGGGTGGACTGTGTGTGGGCTGAGGTGATCGGGCCCCGGGGTGAAAATCCTAATTGAAAGTCGCATAAGTGGTCGGGATGCAGGTACCCTGACCCCAGGGGTGTGATATAAGTGTGTTTTAGGGACAAATTATGTGTATAAAAATAATTTTTCATCACCATGCATGATATTCATGAAAATTCATGAATTTTCGTGAATTTGTGTGAAATATTCGCTAAATATTTGTGAATATTAACAAATTTGAAAGAAAAAACACAGACTCAGTCATACACTAATTCACTCATACATGCACTCAGAGAGTCATGAACCCACTCACTCACTCATAGACTCACACACCCACTTTCAGACCCACTCTGACACTCACTTACCCAATCACAGATCCACTGACAGAGACAGGCCCTGTGGCCAACCTGCGCTGCACATGGCCAAAGGCCTGCATGGTGTGGGGTTGGATGGTTATAAGGCTTGGCTGCAAGGCCTGGCTGCAGGCCAGGCCTTGTGACCAACCCAGGCCGAGCATGGCTGAAGGCCATGCAAGGCGGGGGTTGGAATAATGTATAGTAATTAAAATTACTTTACGTTAAAAAAGATTGAATTTCACGGAAAAAAAGGTTACAGGGACGTTATAGTTAGGTTCTGAATTTACGCGTACAAAACCATAGAAATTCAGCAGTTATAATTCATTTGGATGCACAAGTAATTCGAGGTTGGTCTCCTCTGTCACCGGCACCGGCAGCTGAGTGCGGCGCTGAGACTTTAACTCTGACCTTTTGTTTGACATATATCTATATATATATATCTATCAATATATATCTATAGATATATCTATATCTATATCCATAGATATAGATATATCTATAGATATATATATATATATATATGTTCCAAAACTGCTGTGCGGTGCTGGTGTGCTCTAAAGCATCAGCGGTGCTTGCAGAACGGGCCCGGATTCATGTGTCACATCACCCAGAGAGCTTTCTACAGAATAAATAAGAGATTGGCACTCCGGCAGCAGTCAAGTAAATACTGTTTAGTTCCTCAGCAAATTACACAACATTTAGGAACTCATTGCCGCCATTTGACCACTAGTGCGGTCAGGTCCCCGCCGGCCCTATTTTGAGTCTCCCGCTGGGCCAATGGGTGGAAACAGGGCCTTTACTTTGACGCCAGCTCCTAATGGAGCCAGCTCCAATGTGGCGGTGCGGCGGGTGCAGCAGCATTTAACTGCGCGTAATTCAGGCAGTGAAATGTGCAACGGGGCTGTGCATGGGTGCCCCTGCACTAACCATGCCAAGTGCATGGGCAGGGCAGGGGCTCCCAGGGAGCCCCCCGAATCCACTAATCCGCCAGCCTTTCAATGGCAGTGTTGACCGCCATGGAAAGGCTAGCAGAATGGGACTCATTATCCCCAAGGCAGTGCTGCACGGCGGATTTGAAACGCCAAGACCACCAGGCTGCCTGGTGGTGGCAGCCTGGCGGTGGCAGCGTTTCAACAGTGGCGGCTCCGCCATGGTCATAATATGGCAGTCCATGAGGGCCTTAGTCCTATTTCCAAGTCTGTATTAACCCTCTATGAGGTGAGATGCCAATGACATTCCTTGTTCCCTCTAGTTTGTCCACTTCCTGGCTTTCTCTTGTCTTACTCTTCCATCAGTCGCACATCAAAACTATAGTGAGATTATAGTGGTCTTGTACGAATGGCCAGTGTAACATAACATCAACATGTTCTTCAACTTTGTGGCAATCACCATATCCAGCAAGAAAAAGTTGCAGCAGTGAAGAATCCCTTTCTAGAAATCCCTCACAAAGTAGCTGTCCACAGAGAAGGAAAAATATGTCAGGCAGTTGGAAGGGGGTCTCATAGAGTTCAATGCATGTGCTCATGGGCCAGCTGATATTGACTACATTCTTTATTCACATTAGAGGAGGCATCAGCATTATTCCAATGAATGTGCGAATCAAGCAACATTGGTACTGGATGAAATCAATATCTCATTATACTTGACCTCCTCCCGGGCCTGAGTGAAGGGGCAGGCTATGAGTAAGAAATAAAGTCAATTGTCTCTTGTGCTGATCCCAGCTAGCCTATCAAATAAGCATCAAGCACTATTCTAGTTTTATAGCCTAGATTTCCTACTTGCCTTAGTCACGCAACACTGCTGCAGAAAGGTAATGCAAATAGTTGGCATTAGGAAAAATATTGGAGCAAGAAAAGACCACGCTTCACACATTCCCTCTTCATCTATTTTTTAAAATAATTTAATGGGTACAGGTGAACATTTTAAATGGAAGAGTAAGAACACAGTGCATTTGAAAGAATATGTTTGAACAAAAGAAGTCAGAAATTAATGTTTTGTATCTGAAACTGAGAACATGAGAAATAATTAATAGAAAATATACAGATTTTGACATATAAAAATACCATATTTTATCAATTTGTTTTGCGTACACGTTTTCAAAGAACAAAGGTCAAATAAATTGCTTGATTTTGAAATAGTAGTCTTTCACTTTAAAAAAGTTCTAAAGCTCTAACCGTGTTGGCCTTATTGGTTTGTTTGGGATTTTTAGTAGAGCTAAAATTTTCCAATGTATGGAAACGGTGGGTTCTGAGTAATGTTTTATGAGAAATTTGGGCCGGTTACGGTGCTTTTTGAGTTTGAACACAGTGGGCCCGTAGTTCGGCGGTTTCTCAGACAGCTTCTCAGGCCCCTCTTGTCAGTTACTAAGACACACTGCTCATGCTATGCGCATATGCACTGAGCCTACCTCACGCAGGAGACCATATCCCATTGAGTTCTTCTGTGTCAGGAGGCAAGGCCTCCGGTGGTGAGCACGTGCTTTCGGGTGTTTCTGTGAAGGCAGGATAGGCCTCAGGCAGTTCACGGGCCATAAAAATGTTCATAAAGGCTGTTCATGCATCAGAGATTCGAGAGTGAGCAGCTTCAGGATTAATAAAAGCAAAGTTGTTGGCAGATGCATGAGCTTGGTTCTCACGAGATTTACACGCCATTTTGAATTGGGTTTGCCCCAATGTAACAAATACATTCTATGCTGCCGTTTTATCACCTCACTGATTTATAATCTGTTTAGTGACAGTTACAGTGTCAGTTACTGAGGTGAAGGGAAGGTTAGACGTGCATGTGTTGGAGAGTGACCTTTGAAATTAATATTAACGTGAAAAGCTTGCAGAATATTGTATAATGGAGCTGAGTAGAAAATCTGTTAACGTAGAAAATTAATACACACGTTTGAAATGTGCCCATGGGGAGTGGCCACCAATGTATACGGAGACTAATGAAACTTATTAATGATTAATTAATAGTGTACTAATGTATGACTTTGTATTAGCATATTATAATTAGAGTCATGTATTAGGGGTTTTGGTAAACTAAATTACTAGGCCTTAGCTTAGCAAGGGTCTGGGCCTAGCTGCCTGGTCTCATATTAATTGTGTTTTTCTAACTTGCAATGTGCTGCTTTTCCTGAAGGACACGAAGCTGTACTTTTCCAGAAGCTAGAGATATGTGTGTGTGTAGCTGTAGTGAATTCTTTCTCATGGGACCCGACTTGCTCAAGGAGACATTCTTGCCAAATGTAACAGTGTAATTCGTAACAGGTACAAGGTTGTCTAGACCAGGAGAAGACAACCGGACTTCTGACTGGAGCGTAAAGTGTAACTTTCTTACCTGACTTTCCACCGGATGAAGACGTCAATTACAGGAGCCAATCGACTGCATGAGAACTGTGTTTTGTGGAAAATTCTAGTAAGGTGCGTGGAGAATTATTGGACAGGGATAATGATGCACCAAAATTGATCCAATGGGAAATTAAGGACTAGTTCGACTGTTTTAATATAATCACATGACTCAAGGAGAAATCAGCCATTATTGGGATATTCCTCGCCATTCTTCACCATTCCTTGCCATTATACTTTGAGACTTTGCTGTTCTAATACTTTAAACCATCCTCTGTTCGTTCTTAACTGATACTTACTTCTCCTTATGAGGGAAGAGCCTTATTCTTAGCTATGCCATATTGAGACTTTGCCCTGTCCCTGTTCTTGCTGATGGTGAATTGACTGATGTTCCTGAGGACGAAGACTGACGCTGATTGCTGATTCATTTGGATGGGTAACTATCTGATGAAATTGTAATTGTCTGTTTGCCTTTCTTTCTAGGTACCAACTGCTCTTTTGATAGAGGCCGTAGTTTAGATGTTTTCTAAATTTGTGTTTGCTAAATTGTTTTGCATGAAGCCCAGCATGCTGATGCTGATTCGAGGTTAGTTAAGGTGTTCACTAAAATTCTGACGCAAATGGACAAATGACTGAGTTCTTGCTTTGTTGAAACTTGTATTCTGAGACTTTGCCAAGCTGCTTCTTAGTAATGATGCTTAAATGAATATTCCTTAAGCGTTGATTAACTGGGTTTAGATTATGTATGTGAAAGTTACTAATGAAGTTGATTGCTAATTGAGATTAACGGAAATTACTTTAGATTGTAACTAAGAGGGAAATAAATATTCTAACTCATAACTAAATTGGTGTGGTTATTCATGACTGAAAGGTCATGGTGTGTTCAGTTTATTGATTCTTGTTAAATGTTATTGATTAGC
Source organism: Pleurodeles waltl (assembly GCF_031143425.1). Lineage (NCBI taxonomy): Eukaryota > Metazoa > Chordata > Amphibia > Caudata > Salamandridae > Pleurodeles > Pleurodeles waltl. Next base: position 1,186,630,663 of record NC_090440.1, on the reverse strand, counting down.
TTAGTGATTAATTATTGTGAATATTGATGGGGTTATTGGGACTTTGATTTTGTGATGCTTGAAAGATACCTCATACTGGGAAGTCTCTGAACATGGTCAAAAGGTTCATCAGCCTGGGCGTGTATCCTTGTAAGTTTACTAATCAAGGTTTTGACGCGCTAACACGTCAGGTCAGAATTTAGTCGGTAAAGAAGGAAAAAGGTATTTGGGTGTGTTTTTACACTGCTTTGCTTGATCTTGTGGAAGTATTAGGTCATTAGTATAATGGATAAAGGAAAGGAAGCATCAGCAACCCCTGAAGGGAAAATTAATGAGGAAATTATTAAATGATTGATACAACATGAGATGAGATCCTGTATGCAGGAGACTGTTGATAAGGTAATGGAGAGTAGAAAAAAGAAGAAAGGTTGAGGGAATGAGTATTGAGCATTATCAGAGGATTATTCTATTGGTAAAAGAGGGTAAAAGGAAAACCATCGGCGTGGCTTCGGGCGTCAAGATGGCGGTCGCACTCTGAGAGTGCTCTGGACCCCTCCGTCATCCGTCCGAATATGTCACGGTCTGCTGTGCTAGCGGCGCTGCCTCAAGCGCTCCAGTGGGTTCCCTACCTCTTGGGGACCAAGTTGAGGTGAAGAGGTGGCCAAAAACGACCCCCGTGCCCGTCCCGCAGCCCGTCCAAACCAAAACAAAATGGTGACCGGGTCCGGGCCGCCTCGGCGGGGCTGAAGGCCGGGACCCCAGACGCGGTCGCTCTGAACCGGAGCCCCCGGTGAAACCAACGAAGGGGTCGGAGCCGCGCCCCTCACGCGGGCTTTCGAGAGGCGTCGGGACATCGAAGGGGGGAAGGCGCCGGCCGAGCTGGATCGCCACCGCGCTCCCGCCGGAAGTAACAGCGGCAAAGGATTGCAGCGGCCGGTATGGGAGAGGCGGAGGTGCCGCGAGCCGCACGGTGAGGCACCCCTTGGAGTGGCGCTCCGGGACTTCATAGGGGCCGAGGACACAGACGGCCTCTGAGAGGGCGGCCCGGCACAACGAGACCTACGCTGTGGGCCCGGACGAGGGCCACAGCGCCTGGAAACAGATCCCAGGACCACGCGCAGGAGAAAGGCACTCCCGCTCCAGTAGGGGGAAAAAGAGGGAAAAGTGTGAGGAGCCGGGCGGCTCGGGCCACCCCGCCGGGGCTCCGAGCCGGTGGAACCTTTCGTCGACCACCACAAAGGACTGGAGCCGCACGAGGGCCAAGTGGAGGGAGGGGAGACTTCCCGGACCCATGCGAGTGCGTGAGGCTGCAGCACAAGCAGCGCGCTCTCACCGACCCCAGTAACAGAAGCCAGCGACCTGGCTGGAATGAGCGTAGCCCCATCAGAGAGGCGCTGATGCACCGGGAGTGCGGCGGACTGGCCCCCGGGCGCTGGGAGTCCCCCTGGGTCCCGAGAGGGCACGACAGTGCCAGGAGGAAGACCCCAATCTAGTGGCCCCACAAAGTTCCGACATTAGTCGCCGGGACCCCGCACAAGGAGTGACTCCCCAGAACTTCCCCTCTTCGCCTGCTGAGTTGGCCCGGCCAGAAGAGGAGACGGGCCTTAGGCTGCTGAGCCCCAAATAAAGAACTGTACCTGCACAATCTGGCCCGCATCGTCGGGGGCCCCTGCGATCCTCTCGTGGGGGTGCCCCCCTCGGTCCCCGGTTGCGGGGAGCTTCACGTACGCTGAGACCCAAAAGAGAGCTCCACAAGAGACAACACAATCTGTTCCCCACCCGGGTGACAAGATGGGAAGAGACAAAGCGAACAAACAACCTCCGGCCTCCCAGCAAAAGATTGACCAGTTCACAGCATCGGCGGGTCCGCGGAGAGACGGAGAAGCAGCCAGTGGAGGCCCGGCCCCTGATGTAGGGAATGCCATTCTCCAGGCAATTCAATCATCGCAGACAGCCGTGGAGACCAAGATTGGAGAGGTTCGGGAAGACATGGGCCTTATCAGACAGAACCTCAGAAATGCTGTGGGCCGAATCACCGAGGTAGAAAACCGGGTCTCTCAGACCGAAGACGAACTATCCGACCTCAGAACCAAGGTGGCCCAGCTCCAAACTCGAACTAGCAAGCTGCACCGCCGTGCGGAAGACGCAGAAAATCGATCAAGACGCAATAACCTGCGCTTTATTGGATTTCCAGAAGGCGCGGAAGAGGATAAAGCTTCCGAATTTCTGGAGCACTGGATCAAGACCTGGATGCCTGATCAAACTCTCTCGCCTTGGTTCGCGATCGAACGAGCCCACAGGGCCCTAGCTCCGCGCCCCCGCCAGGCGGCCCCAGGCGCCCGATGATTGCACGCTTCTTTAATTTCAAGGACCGAGATAATATCCTTAAGGAAGCTAGGCGTTCCGAAGACCTTCAATGGGAGAACCATAAGATCTTAATATTCCCAGACTACACCCGTGAAGTGCAGATTCGCCGCCGGTCATATGAGCATGTCAAACAAAAGCTTAGAGCAATGTGACTCTCTTACATGCTCCTATTTCCTGCTAGACTCAAGGTCCTCATGGCCGGAAAGGCCTACTTCTTCGAGTCCCCGGAGGATGCATGAGACTGGCTGACTGAAGAGGGCGTTGGGGCTCGGTGGGGACCCCGGGGACTGGTGGGTGGCCCCTCCTGCGAGGTGCCCCCCCCAATGGGAGGACCCCCGAGAAGCAGGTCGACGAACCAGATCCAGGAAGGGAAGGCGAAGAGACTCGGGCGCTCCCGCGAACAGTGAGACACCCCCAGGCTCTGGTGTGCAAGAGGGGGGCCTCCGGCGGGTCGCCGGGGCCTCAAGATCTAGCCCAGGCCGCAGACGACACCAACCTGAGCCAGTCTCCGGTACTTGGCTGAGGTGGAACAGGCAACTCCTGACGGGGCGGGCGGGGACAGCTGAGGTCGCCCCCCCTTGGGTGTGCGGCCACTGGAGGCGACATCACGGATGGCTCAGCACCTCCTTAATACACGCTTTGTGTGACTTACTTAAAGACCGTTAACTGCATTTGATCTGACTAAAGGGAGGGGTCCACCACTCCACTCCAACAGCAGTCCTTCTGGTTGTTTTGTTCCAGTTGGGTAATTGGGCGACAGATGCTTCCAGGGTGGGAGTATGGGGTGGGGGGTGGTTGGGGGGTAAAGAGTTTGAAACGGGTTTAGATAGTAATGTGTTGATAAGTTTACCTTGTTGCCTTAATATTTCACTGTTGCAATTGAAACGGTCATCCCCAGATCCACAGGCTGACACCCAACAAAATATAGCAAACACGCCTCCCACGACTGGCCCTCACTGACTCAGGTCATCTCATGGAATGTAAATGGCCTGCTAGGCAAGATCAAGAGATCCGCGGTATTCAGTACCCTCCGCAGATATTCCCCTTCCGTGGTCTTATTACAAGAAACCCACCTCCTTGGAACTAGATGCCCCATGCTTTCACGGGGAGGATACGATAGAGTCTACCACGCAGGCTTCTCCAGAGGCTCTAGATGGGTGGCTATCCTGCTCCACCGCTCACTACCTATGGTAATTACAGCCACGCAATCTGACCCGCAAGGCAGATTCGTAGTAGTCACGGGAGTACTTCATGGATCACCACTAAACCTGGTGAGTGCGTACGCCCCCCCGGCAGGGCTTGACGCTTTTCTAACTTCACTCCGCCAGGTAACCGCTGGGCTCCCCCAGGGGGCCACCCTGTTGGTGGGAGATTTCAATGCCGTTCTCAATCCCAGTCTAGATGTATCAGGCGAGGTTACCACTAGCAGATCCAACCGGGCTTTGAGTCTTACGGGCTGGGCTGAGAGCCTCGGTCTCTGCGACATATGGAGAGTTTGGCACCCTAGGGAGCGTCAATACACACACACATCGGCCGCCCACCCGACACAATCCAGAATTGACCTTGTATTTATGCCCGCCCTTGACGTCACCAGCGTCACAGGAACGGATATACTACCTTGTGGAGTCTCCGACCACGCACCAGTACGGGTAGGCTGGGGGGAGTGGATCCCTCCAGGCGCCCGGTGTGGCACCTAAATGCATGGTATCTGCAAGACAACGACTACACTCTCGAGGTTAGGAACCATCTCACTCAATATTTTGAAATGAACCTGGGATCAGTCCGATCCTCAGGCACACTATGGGCCGCGTGTTAGGCCACTCTCAGAGGACACGCTAAACATCTTCTTCGTATCCGCAAACGTGCCCGAAACTCACAAGTGTCTGAACTAGAGGCTAAGGCGTTAAGCCTGGAGCGCCAATATGGGACCTCTAAGTCAGCCTCCAGTCTGAGGCAACTCACCATGGTTAGAGACGAAATTAAGCACCTAGTGCTAGAGTCAGCAAAACATATTTGGAGGGCCTCAGCCGCCCGAGTGTATGGCTGGGGGGATAAGAATGGGAAACTCTTGGCTGGCTACTCGCCCTCTAGCCAATAGAGTCATTCCCGAAATCATGGAAGATTCCGGCTCTCTTTCTAAAACACCCACTGAAATCGCACAAAGCTTTGCCTCTTACTATGCCCGCCTATACGCAGAACACCCTCGGCCCATTTCCGAGAAAGAGTCCCCTCTCCTAAACGAAATAACTCTTCCCAGAGTTTCCCCTGAGACAAGGAATAGGCTGGACGAAGCCCTTAATCTTACGGAAATTGCTAACGCAATCACCTGCCTGGCATCGGGCAAGACCCCAGGGCCGGACGGGCTCCCGGCAGAGCTGTATAGCAAATGTGGCGATATCCTAAGCCCCCACCTGCTTGAAATGTACACGGCAGCCGAAAAGCAGGGCCGCTTTCCTGATGGGATTGACCAAGCCACAATTGTGGTGATCCCTAAGACGCAACCCCCGTCAAGACACTGTTTGGCATACCGGACCATCTCTCTTCTAAATATTGAGATCAAAGTACTGTCCTCAATCCTTGCCTCTAGACTGAAAGAGGCTATGCCCTCTTTGGTGCACCCTGACCAATGCGGCTTTATGCCCACCCGTGGCACTAGGCACTGCATCAGACGGCTACACCTGGCCCTAGCACATCGCGGGACTTTGTCACGTAATCCCTTGGCGTTGCTCTTACTTGATTTTGAAAAAGCTTTTGACACAGTAGACTGGTCCTACCTGATCAGGTTCTGCGAAGAAATGGACTCGGGCTAAATTCCGTGGCCTGGTAAAATTGCTTTACTCTAACCCGACGGCCCGAGTACAAGTGAACGGGGTAGTCTCTGATCTGTTCCCCATTAGCCGTGGCACTCGACAAGGGTGCCCGCTATCCCCCCTGCTCTTTGCTTTAATGATTGAGCCTTTGGCGATATTATTACGCGGGGATCCTTTGATTGAGGGTTGGCCCTGGCCCGCTTGCGCAGAGGACCTGGTGGCCCTTTACGCGGATGATGTCCTGTTATACATTTCCAACCCAGGCACGAGTGGTCCCAACGTTTTACATATATTGGACCTCTTCGCGGAGGCTTCAGGGCTGACTCTAAACCCCAGTAAATCCTTGCTGGTCCCCCTCCACCGCTCCCGAGACTGCGTGGATTGGCAACATACCATCCCAGTGAGAAGAAACAGCTTTAAATATCTAGGAATACACGTCTCGTTACTCCCGGAACTAACCTGGGAACTCAATATTACACCTTCAATCAGGAGAATCAGAACTGACCTCCAACGCTGGAGAACCCTCCCCCTCAACCTCCTAGGTAGAATAGCACTTTATAAGATGATGGTCCTCCCCAGACTTCTTTATCTACTGCAGAACTTCCCACACCCCATCCCAAGGAGATGGTTTCGGGAGTTGGATGCGTTAGCACGCTAGTTCATATGGAACGACGCCCGTCCACGACTGGCACTCGTCACCTGCCAGAGGGACGTCTACGACGGGGGATTGGGCATGTCCAATATTTACTATTACCACCTTGCAATGCACTTACACATGATTAACGATTGGATGGGGGGTGGATGGTTGGACCCGGCATACCGACTAGAACTCCAAACACTGAGTTACCCACGGATCTTCGATGCCCTGTATGGGGGCCCGATCTCCAGAGATGTCCCAGACGTAACCAAGTGATCCTAATGGGATGGCGGGCGGCTCAAAGGGTGTCGGGATGGTGGGGACGCCTCAATCAACAGACCCCGCTGTGGCATGGGAAACAGTTGGCAGAAGTAGCAGGCCTAGAGGGATTCCAAAAATGGGACAACATTGGCATATCCACACTAGGTGACGTTTGGAGCGGGACACATATGCGATCCTTTGAGGATCTCCAGAAACTATTTTCATTAAACAAGACGCAATTTCATAAATATCTCCAGCTCCGCCACGCCCTACAATCACACGTGCAGACAGGGGACACCATACCGGAGCATAGCCCGATGGAGGCAAAGGCACTGATGGGGAGTTTGGGCAAAGGAGGTGTTTCCCAGATATACCGCGCCTTGGTCACCAAAACAGCCTGCTCCCTGGAGGGGCTCCGTCAAAGGTGGGAGGGATGGGTGGGCCCCATAGAAGAGGTGGATTGGGGCGAAGCACGGATGGCACCCCGCTCCCTAACCATGGCCTCCCGCTTCCGACAAATACAGACCTACTACCTTCACGTGGCATACCTAACACCCACTAAACTACACAGAGCGGGCCTCTGATCCACAGCTGACTGCCCCCGATGCTCAAATCCCGCTGCCGACCTATTTCACATGGTTTGGTCTTGTCCGGTCATAGCGACTTATTGGAGGGCGGTTCTGAATGATGTCTCTGATGTCCTGCAAGAAGATATAGAGAGGACACCATGTCTTCCCTGCTAGGGATTATGGGAGACACTGGTCTGAGAAGATCAGACCAGACCTTCCTTGGGGTGGCGTGTCTGGTGGCCAAGAGGGATATAATGGCGAACTGGAAAGCCAGGGGCGCCCCGGCTCTGACTAAGTGGAGGCGTGGGTTGGATTGGTGCGCGATACGGGAAAAACTGGTATATGAGGCTAGAGGTTGTCCGAATAAATATAATAAGATATGGGGGAAGTGGGAAGCCGCAACAAGTGCCTCTTCTATATCACCGAAAGCTACTGCACCACAGAGGGTCGAAACGGATCCCCCTCCTAATCCCTCCTAACTGGTTAATGTATAACTTTCCATGGTCAGTCTAACAGATCTGCGTGCAGCTTTCCTTTCTTTTCTTTTTTGTCTACAACGTTTCGCTGGAACAAGGGGTTTGACCAATGTTGGGTGCCCGTTGGTACCATGTTAAATGTTTGTATCATTATTTTATCTGTCTGCAAAACAATAAAAATTACTTTATCAAAAAATAAAGGAAAACCATACATATTGACAGGGACTTAACTCCCCTAAAAGGAGTAGTAGGTCAGAGCACCTTTGATAATAAGTGTGTCCCTAGCGGCACAAAATCGGAAAAAAAAAGTGTTCTAGGCAGTACGAAGGAGAGAGGTGTCCTTGGTGGCACTCAAGACTTTGAAACTCAGGATAACAAGTTATCTGAGGCCCACTAGTCAAAAGGGGAAGATGAGTTTGATGAGCATGTGTTAGATCTCTAACAGGATGATGATGAGGGTGAATATCACTTTGAAGAGGAAATGACTTCCTCTACATCAAAGGATGATATTAAGAACCCTTTAATGGAAGTGATGTTTTCATCCCTTAGTATTAGGCACCCAAGAAGGTCAGAATGATGGCCTATGGAGCATGTGGGTAATTTGATTAAAAAATGATTAAGAAATCCACTTGAGAAAGAGGTGAGGAATGTGTTTAAGGCAGAATGTTCAAGGACAGTGATTGATGACAAAGTTTGTCTTACCCCTAATTTAGATCCACGAAATGATCACTTTTTTGTTAAAAATAGGCCAAAATTCAGTGAAAAGTGCTCAAAGGGTCCTTAAAGCAGTGCCAGAATCGCCTCCTGGATGTAGTTGGCCTGTTAGCTCTGATAACTGATATGTCTGAGGAAGCTAATTTTAAGGGACTTCCTTTGGACTTAGACTTATTGAGGGGTTGGAGCCAAAGAGCTCTAGTTTTACTGGCCGACACTAATGCAGCCCTGAATGCAGAATGGAGGAAGGCAGTGTTAATGAAGATCAACCCCAAATTAGGTGACTTGGCCACAACAGAAGAAAATGAGAATCTGAAAGGATTATTGTTTGACAAGGATATGGTTACGAGTTTGGGGAAAAGTGTGGCAACTTTCACTGACTTGGATAAGGTGCAGAATAACATGTGCAAAGTTTTTAGTGGAAGTGCCAGGCTTTCCAAAGGTCCCACTTTAACAGTTTCAGACAAAGACACTTTGGAAGAGGTCACCAAGGCAGTGCAAGATCCTCATTCTACCGTCGGAGGGGTTGCTTTCAACGCAGAAGAGGGATTAAGTCCAGCGGTCAGGGACCATCAGGTTTCCAGGGTGAGTACAGTACTTTCTTCTTTCCATTAAAAATTAGGTGGTCGACTGAAGTATTTTACAAAAATATGGGAGAAAATAACCCAAGATCCATAAGTATTGGATATGATTCAAGGATTTAAAAATAGAGTTTACAGAGATACTTTTTCCATAGGACCATTCAAGGGAATTAGTATTGAACTTATACCAACAAAAGGTGGTAGGAAAGAAATAGAGAGTATGTTGGAAAAAGGTGCAATTGTGAAAGTGAGCAAGGAGAGCAAAGTATTTGTGAGTACTCTTTTCCTAGTAGAGACAAAGGATGGAGGCCTGGTATAAATTTGAAAGAGCAGAACAAGTTTCTGGTGTACAGACATTTCAAGATGGAGGAAATCCATCTCTTAAGGGACATGGTAAAGTTGGATCTCAAGGATACTTACCATACAATACCAATGGCAAAGGACATTCAACCCTTCCTTCAGTTCATTTGGAAAAATCGACCATATCAGTTCTGTTGCCTTCCATTTTGTCTTCAGCAGCTTGGTGTAATGAGGTCATCTGTAATGAGGGCAAGAGTGACTTTCGTGAGAGATAGGGGGATTCAGATGATTATTTACCTAGACAATGTCTTGATTATATCTCAATGTTTGAACCAACTTCTACAGGATTCGGAGGTGGTAAGGAATTTGCTGGAAAGCCTGGGCTTTATTGTGAATAGGGAAAAATCAGTGTTGGTTCCGACACACACTTTGGAGTTTCTGGGTTTCCAAATAGACACAGTCAATGTAGTTTTACTCTTACCAGTGAAAAAGGTGAGCAAAATAGAGAAGTAAATTTGTTATGCATTGAGGCAGGATGTTTTGTCTTTATAAGAATTAGCAAGACTAATATGTGTATTATTTTCTTCAATTCAGGCAGTTTTCCCAGGACCTCTACATTATCGAGCACTGCATAGGGTACAGGCAAGAGTCTTATGAGCAGGCTTATGGTATGAAGACAGAATAATCCTGGGTCAGGAGGCAAGGATGGAGTTCACTTTGTGATTGGAGAATCTGGATGCTTGGAATGGGCGAGCAATTTATGGTTTTGCTCCTGAGTTTGGGGTGCATGTTTAGGTGCACAAAAGACTAGTGGATTATGGTCAAACCTAGAAAGGGAGCAACATATAAATTGTTTAGAGTTGACAACAGGTCTTTACGATCTCAGGAGTTTCAGTCACATTTTGCAAGGCAAAGCAGTTTTGTTAAATATTGACAATGTTTCTGCAGTGGCATATATAGATCGATTAGGAAGCACAAGGTGCCAAGGATTGACTGAATTGGTGAAGGAACTTTGGCTATTTTGTTTGGAGCACAAAATCATCTTGAGAGCAGAATGTCTGCTGGGAAATGAAAATGTAACTGTAGGTTGGAATTCAAGGTTTTTGAAGGCTTGCAGAGATTGGTAGTTGAATTGGATTACTTCAAGAGAATAGATCAAATTTGGGGTCTGCTGGAGATAGATCTCTTTGTGAGCAGGTTGACCTTTCAGTTACAGAATTATTTCAGTGGGATGCTGGAGCAAGGTGCGTTAGCAGTGTATCCTTTCCTACAGAGCTGGAGGGGATTAAGTGCTTATGCATTTCCACCCTTTGTTATGATCCAGAAATGTATGCAGAAGGTGAGGACAGAGAGAAGTCTGTTGCATTTGATAACTCTATTCTGGGTTTCTCAAGCTTGGTTTCCAACTCTGTTGGAAATCACATGTGAAATACCATTTTATCTTCATGTGGAAGAGGGTCTGTTGAAAGGCGTATATGGAGAGGAGCATCCTCAAGTTCAATCAGGGTTTTGAACCTTCTTGTCTGGAAGGTATCTGGTGATCTGCAGTTGTGTCAGGACTTTCGGGAAAGGGAGAGGAGTTACCCGGGGAATCTTGGCTACCAGGTACACAGGAATGAGGGAATTTGGAAGGTATGGTTCGTGCATGTTGGTGCTTGGAAAGGGGTTGGGATCCTGTGGAGGCTCCTATTGTAGACGTGGTTAATTTTCTAGTAAAACCATTTGAGAAAGGACTTGATCATAGAACTATAAATTGCTACAGATCAGCAGTGTCTGCTGGACATAGCCAGGTTCAGGTTGATGGTAGATGTGTTAGAAAGAATGTGTTGGTTTGCAGGGCGCTGAAAAGTATAAGATTATGAAAACCTCCTCTGGTGAAAAATGGGGTTTTATGGGCTGTCATATGGTTCTTTCTTTGTTGACCTCTTGGCCTAGTGATATGAATTTAGAGTTGAATAGGCTAACCGTGAAGTTAGCTGACTTATTGTGTATGGTTTCATGTTGTATAGTTGCAGATGTGAAAGCTTTGAAGGTGAGTAATAGAGTCTATGACCCTTTTGGAGGGCCTTTTGATATCACTGAAAGAGCTAAGACAATATTTAAAACTATTTACTATCAAAAATGTGATGCATGTAAGAAACTGTGTAAGGTAGATTGTAGGAAAAAGTATGGTTCTAGAATGGAAGGGTATCACCTGAGGGAGTGAATCAATTGATGATTTATTTTGTAAAGCCATTTGAAGTTGTAACTACAGCTATTATTCCAAGAAGGGTGAAGTGGACAATGCAACAAGTGGGTGTCGATTTACAAAAATGTGAAACTCATTCGATGAGAAGAGCAATGGCAAGCCAAGAGTTTTGGAAAAGTGGGAAATTGGAAGAGATTATGAGAGTAGCTGGTTGGTTGAATGCTTCTGTTTTTGCAAAACATTATTGTAAATTGATTGAGTATATGGCAAATGTGGTTTTAGAGGGCTAGTAACATGCATAATGATAGCCTCCGTTCTTGTAATGAAATAGTGATTCTCCAAATAAAGTGCCTAGAGAATCTGAGTTTAATTAAAGACACGGAGGCTAGCACTATCCTACACACCACTCCCTCTCTTCTGAGAACAGATAATGTAAAATATGTAAGTAAAAAAAAATTGAAGAAACGATTGTAAGACGTTTTCTGTCACTGACTTTAATTTGTTTTGAAAACAGAATATTTAGCAATTCTTTTTTGTTTCAGAAAGCAATCAGTAAAACATCTTTCAGCGATGGATGCTTTTAGGGAACAACATGGTTTGAAAGTTGAAGGATCATAAGAACAGATTAGAGGAAGAAACGAGGTTCACATTCAAAAGAGGAAGAAGATTCTGTGAAGGGACTACTTATATGTGAAGGAAGGTTCTAGATCTGGAATGTTAATGTTTTATGATGTAATGTGTTCTTTGAAGTGCTCCATGGAGTAGCATTAAAGGATAAATGCATAGCGCTAGCCTCTGTGTCTTTAATGAAATTCAGATTCTATAGCCACCTTATTTGGAGAATCTCTATTTCCCTTTCATAATGCGACCGCAGCACGCACATACTTATTTGGCATTGCTGTGCATCATGCTACCTCTGACTGCATAGCTAAATTGTTTTTTCATCATTCTGTTTTTCTCAAACATTTAGCTTTAAGCACTTCATAACTATGGGCTTCATTATGACCCTGACAGTCTGAAGACTGCCAGGGTGCGGTGAGGGTTGGACCGCAGCCAATGTGACAGTCTGACAGCCACATTACGACCGTGGTGGATGCGCCACGTTTTCACCACCAGCACCACTAGTTTTCCTACACTGGAGGGGCTGGTGGTGCTGGCAGTCCTGATCCGCCAGGGCAGCACTGCCCTGGGGATTACGACTCCTCTCTCAACCAGCTTCTACATGGCGGTAGCACCGACATGTAAACAGCTGGCCGAGACAGGGTGCAGGGGACCCCATTGAGGCCCATGCACTTGGTATGGACAGTGCAGGGGCCCCCATGGCAAGTCTGCCATGCTTTTCACTGTCTGCATAGCAGACAGTGAAAAGAGCGACGGGTGCTGGTGCACCCTATGCACTGTAGTATTGCCTCTGGCTCAGTTATGAGCCGGCGTCAATTTAGTGCGCTGTTTTCCGTCTGTCCGCCGACACACCAGGAAACTCCTAATGGGGCCCACGGGAAGGCGGCCGCACTGGCGGCAACCTGACCGCAGGGCTTTGCCAAATGGCCTTTTCTGTCGGCTGAATTTGTAATAAGACCCTATGTATTTTGCTCACCAAAACTGTGTAGCCATTTTATTCCTGATAATATGTTCTAATAAATGCAATAGGCCTGCTTTGCTGTTGGTAGTTTTCTGCTTCAAATATATTGCTTTTCTCACCGTTTCTTTCACATTTCTCACCAAATCCCATTTTGAATATCAGATGTCAAAATAGTATTTGTACACTGTAGTTCTGAAGCACATTATCTATTAGTCGGCTGCTTTTCTATTATTTACGTCTAGAGGGTGTCTAAATACAATTACCTAAATCTTGTCAGAAAACCAGGCTGAGATTTCAATTCTGCAGAATTCTATCACCTCATTGTTGACCCTGAACCAACAGAGACATAAATCACAATCCTCAATATGCAGACTATGGGCCTGATTCTAACTTTGGAGGACGGTGTTAAACCGTCCCAAAAGTGGCGGATATACCACCTACCGTATTACGAGTTCCATAGGATATAATGGACTCGTAATACGGTAGGTGGTATATCCGCCACTTTTGGGACGGTTTAACACCGTCCTCCAAAGTTAGAATCAGGCCCTATGCCCCTACCTTTATGTGTAGCTGCCACCACTTTTACCCATTAAGGATTTGCAGTTTGTCATCAGTACCTCACACAGCTAGAAATCTAGTAGGCAAGAAAGTTTAAAGGTTCTGAAATGCTGTAGAACTGGGTGGCCAACAGGTGAGTCTAAGTTAGAAATTTCAGAATGTCAATATAGGATACATTTAGACAACAAATCCAACAAATCTTTATGGGAATTGTTTACATAATTAATGATCACCCTAAATATCTTTAATAATGTGTCACTCATGTGCCAATGTTACACACCCCTTCTAAAGAAATATTCCCTGCAGCCACTTCGCACTGTTAATGTAATTCACCACTCACTGGCTCCCCTGGACATGGAACAAGGCAGGCAGATCAGAGTGTTGTGCTGCCTTTTATAGATGAATGTGGTGAAAATGAGGAGCTGATGGAAGCCCACAAGGACAATGTGAGGTGGAATGAATGAGCAAAGGAGTAGGCTTGTTCCGTCAGACATTAAGAAAATAAATAGGTGCAAAGGTTTTCGTTGACTGACTGGTCCTCATACACAAATTAGGCTATGTGGCTACTCCTGGAAAGCTCCAGCGCTAGCTCTGTCCAAAATGGAGTTGAAAAGGGTTTTTGTGAGTTATTCCACAATGGATCAGTAGTTATCTGGTAATTCAGAGCAGGACATTTTCCTCATCCCGTCACATGGGATGATAAAAAAGTTAGATAACTGCACTGACTTTGACTAAAGCCCCATACAAGTAACATAAATATGGAATAGATCCACAGTAAAAGGATCATGAGTGGTTTCTGACCCTAATCCACCAATCCACAGAACCACGAAGACAGTTGTGATCCAGGTGAGAAAAATGTGCAAATCAGTCTCGCACTGCAGGAGGATGACTAGACTGATGTTGTGGTTCTTTCATGGTTGGGTTGTGGTAGCCGATACAGCTCTGAAAGCAGCTGCCTGGCCTGGAAAAATGTTCCGGGTGGGAAAATAATCAGTCTGAATCTGCGAACAGCAGAAAGGGTGGCTCTTTACTCCTTAATATGTAGGCAAGAAGATGATGTACTAGGAGATTAAAGTTATCTTTGCAAGTACTGCAGAAGGATAAGAAAAGTGCAAATGGTGACATGGTTTGTGGACACCTCAATGATCTGGGAAGAACAAGAAAAAGACAGCCAGACGCTTCCTATTTTACCATAAACATTGTGCATTTTACCATGCTAACTGGATACGATTGTTATTTTGAGTGCAAAGACGTGTTGGAGCAGCTGAAAACGAGTTGGCTACCTACATACATATACAAGCACAGCCAGAGCCTATAGGTCTGGCTTATAACTGAATGTTCGTGGATGCTTCTATAAATGCAGCACTAGTCAATCCACATTCGCACTCAACATTAGTACATTTGGTCATTAACCCTCACATTCATTTGTAAATTCTCTCTTCAGTTGATTCATTCATACATTCTTCCAATTACCCATCCACAATAGCAGACATGAAAACACCAATCAATGAAAATGCATGTTTATTTATCAATCAGAACTATTGGCTTTTCTTCTAGTTTAAGAGGGGTGTGAAAGTGATTTTGGTAGTGTCTGACTGGCATGTGATGGGTGGGTGAGGGCTTCTGGTAGTATGTGGCTTGTAATATGTGAGAGGTGCCAGAGTGCTGCTGGTGGTGTGAAACACTACTTTGTGAAAAGTAGAAGATAACTGTGAGGAATGTAAGATGGCTACTCTGTAAGAGGCATGGCAGTGTGCTGTTGGCAGAATGAGACTGCTAGTATGTGAGGGATATGAGAGGGCTTCTAGTAGTGCATGACTGCTAATTCTTGAGGAGTGTAAGAGTGCTGTCAGTATTAAGGGTATTTCTATTTTTCTTTGTAAGCACTTTATGAGATCTCCTTGTTTTCATTGAGGTTATGTCTTTAGAAACACTTTCTACTTATTTAATGATTGAGGGGTCTTATTTTTTAAACAACTTGCTAGAAACCGTTCCTACGCAGAACCCTTGTCCTCGGCTCGTGCTGATATTCTGCCTTTATTTAATAAGGCGGCAATAAAATTGGGGGAGGGCACGTATAGCTTAAGCTGTTTGCTAATTTATTTTTTTAGAACCATTGCCCAGTGTCCTACTTCATCATCCAACACCTTTGCACAATTCATTGATCACTCCCAACACAGCATGTCGAAGCCTGTTGTGTTTAATACCATCACGAGCATCAGTAACACCAGTAAACAGTCTAAGCCATCTCATCCTAGACCCTGTAGTCTCTCTGTTTGAAAGTCCCAACCTAGAACGCTTAGCATGAAGTCCACAAAGTAAAACTCCTTCCTTTCATATTTGTCACAGACTTCAAAGTGTAGACCCGTACGAACTGTTCCAAAATTACAAATACATACAATCAAATTAAGCTGTTTTAAGCATCTCCTAATGCTAGAGATATGTGTAAGATGATCCCGTTTGTATTAAACAATATAAAACACTTTCCTATAATGTTTATCAGAGTATGCAATGTAAAACTTCTCCCATATTTATTTTTCAGACCCCTTACTACTGATTTTGTCATGAGGTTATTCGAAGCAAAGCCCTTCCTACTGTATATGACACAGGATCTGCATTAACAATGTCTCTATCATTTATGATCAATGGAACTATTTCAGAGATGGGCTAACACCAATTATGTCCAATAAAATGAACATAAAGAAGAACAACAAAATGTTGAGCCAAAGTCCCTCGCTCTATACTACGTTTACATTACTTTTTGTGATTAAATGAGCTTTGGCTAAAGCCAGTGCTCATTCTAGCCAGACCTAAACATTGCTTAAGTGGATCAAAGGCTCAACCGACTTGATCTGTTTAGTAAATTTCAACAAAGAGTATGGGTCTGATTTAGAATTGGGTAGTAATGAACAATTATCTGGTTAGTGAGCAGTGTACTAAGTTAAAATCCACATCCATTTCCATCAAACTATGAATTAGATCCTAATTCTTCTACGATAAAATTTTCAGTACTATAGGGTCTAGTCAACCCACAATAAGAGCTCTCTTCAAATATATATTTGCCCAGTATTCGGGATAACTTGAAACTAATATGCTCTTACAAATAAAACAACAAAGTTATCTGCTGTGAAAATAGATGCACGCCTAGAATAAACTCTTGAAATTGAAGAACAGATTAAATTTACCTAAGAATATTCGATGCAAGTACAAATAACAAATGAAATAGCTATAAAGACTCAACCAAGTTACTCGTCCATGTGTAAAAACATATATTAATACGTGAACAGCAGAACTAATAGGCTAGATATATCTGCAACACAAAAACAATGACACCCTTCTAACAACATAAGAAATTAGTTATTTCAAAGGTATTGAGGTTCTGGAGTAATTTCTTGCAGACAAAACAGGAATGGCAGTGTGTATGGTGCCTACAGAGTCAGTTTCAAGCTTGCTTACAGTGAGGAAGGTAGCAAATAAGAATTATAGATATTGAGCCAGATTTAGAAGGGAGTTGTGCCCTCCTGCACCACGCAACATAGTGCATGTACGACACAGCTCCAAAATGCTATTTATCAAGCCATGCAAAGCTGCCTTGTGCGGCCCTGATTGGCTAGATGAATCCAGAGTTAAATAAGGTAGCACAAATCGTGGTGTTGCATTATTCTGCCCCTGGGATGCATTGCTTGGGTGTTGCTTGGTTGTTTCCACGCAACACCCTTGAATTTTGACACATACCCATGTTTACTAAAAGTGGTAAGACCTGGGAATGCGCCAAAACTGCTATGCCTCCCCAGTGAGGCATAAAGATGAGAAATGTTTTTATTTCTCATAATTTCCTCTTTCTATGTGTTCTGCATTCTACATCACACATAGAAAGGGGAAAATGCCTCAAGGGATTGTTTTTGTGCAGGAAGGTGTCCTTTCATGCACAAAAAAAATCCTCCTTGCAACGCAGGCACCCTTGCACCATGGTGAAGGGTGCCTTCAGTGGCGCTAGGCAGCCAAATGGTGCCAGTGCAGGGAAAAAGCAGAAATTTGAATTATTCTTTTAAATATGGCCCCTTCCTGCCCTTTCTCTGTCATGCAGCAAAGCAGGGTGACATGCTGTGCTGTGCTATGTTGTGCTGCGTGACATTGTCATAAATATGCCCCATTGATTTTAAAGGACTCTACATTTTCTAGTCTGGAGAAGGGTCTCATAAGAAAGTGCTTTAGAAAAATATGTACTGCTCTCAATAGACAACTAAAGACCCAGTAGCCTCTGAGCCAAAAAAAAACAAAAACATAAGCACCGTTTGCTTTAAATGAAAACGTAAGCGCTTGAGGCTTGCCTCTCTAGAATCTTAATGGGCATTAGATTCTGTTGAAAGGGGGCTCTTGCTGATGTTCCAAATAGCAGTTGTCGAGGGCTGGACGTGGGATCACCATGCATGGAGAGTCGGTCGTAAATAAAAGGTGTACGTTTATCCAGGAGAGTGTGAAGTGCCTCTTTACAAGACTCCTAGTGCAAGGGAGTAGGGGCCAGATGTAGGAAACACTTTGCGAGTCGCAAACGGCAAATTTTGTCGCAAATGCGTGTTTCCTATGCAGAAATGCATTTTGCGAGTCGGGACCGACTCTCAAAATGCATTTCCGAATCGCAAATAGGAAGGGGTGTTCCCTTCCTATTTGCGAGTCGCAGTGGTATGCAACTCCATTTGCGACCGCGTACGCGGTCGCAAATGGAGTCGCAGTTACCATCCACTTCAAGTGGATGGTAACCCACTCGCAAATTGGAAGGGGTCCCCATGGGACCCCTTCCAGTTTGAGACTGGACCCCAGAATATTTTTTCAGGGCAGGGAGTGGTCCAAGGGAACACTCCCTGCCCTGAAAAAACTGAAACAAAAGGTTTCGTTTTTTTTTTAAATGCAGCTCGTTTTCCCTTAGGGAAAACGGGCTACATTAAAAAAAAAAAAAAACTGCTTTATTGAAAAGCAGGTCGCTAACATGGTGGCCTGCTGACTACAGCAGGCCTCCATGTTAGCGAGTGCCTATACTCGCAATGGGGCCGCAATTTGCGACCCACCTCATGAATATTCATGAGGTGGGTCATTGCGACCCCATTGCGAGTCGCAGTCGGTGTCTGAGACACCGTACTGCATAGCAATTTGCGACTTGCAAATTGCGAGTCGCAGGGACTCGCAATTTGCAAGTCGCAAATTGCTATCTTCCTACATCTGGCCCCTAGATCCGTCCTCACGGTGTTGTGAATCATCTTTCACATAAAGCATCATGTAAATTATTACTATTATTATTAACCTGTACGTATTTGCACTGCATAGAGCTGCAATTTTGCCGTTGGAAGTACTGTAAACTGTTCTACGTGTTATGAAGAACGGCTCTCATTTGGGGGGTGGGTGTATTTTTCCTCACAATTGACCCAGAACAAGCTAAAGAAAAGCAGGGGTGAAAAGGAGGAAGGGGACGCTAGGAAAACGGCGACAAGGGGAGATCGCATGAAAGAAAAAGAGCCTGCAGGAGTGAGATCAAGAGGCAGGAAGTGTAGGGCGGTGGAAGAAAGAGTCATAAGGTAGAATCCATATTGGGCAGTGTTGGCATTCCCCAATCTCAGCATTTTGCAAAGTCTGCGGTAGGCTCCTAATACAAAAGTTGGACTCCTGCACTTATTTTTCTACACATTAAAGATCACTGCACCCTACCATGCATTATCATTTTCCTACAGAACCACACGCTACCTACTCATGCATTTAACATGATGTATTAAAACCTTGTTTTCCTTAGTTCTTCAAAAGACAGCGATTCATGGGTTTGTTTCACACAGCCACCTAAACTAAAGGAGAAGCATTTTTATTTAAGATTTTATCAAACCTGACATGTTGGAAGTATTGTATGACCTCAGAGTCAAGAAATCCAATAATTCTGAGGCTGTAGGGAGAAAAACGCAATGGCCTCTCAAAAGTTGCCTTACTACAACTTTTAAAGGAGCAAGCCAGTGAATATTTTTACAAATCTGAAAACTCAAGCAGGCATCAGCAAACAAAAGAACATTCTGGAATTCCTTTTGTTGGTGGAGCTAGCAATACAGGATTTGGTAAAGGGAATTGTTTTTTCTCCATACTGTACGGCCCCTGTAACAGGTAGGAGGTATAAACATATATCCTTCCAGGATCGCTAAGGCTGATTTTCATCTACCATGGAGAAAAGGTACTTCAGCTCCACGTGCAAGAGCATGATGGAAGAGTGTCTTCCATGGAGGAAGGGATCTGGTGGACACCATCTGTGATTCCATCCCTGTGCAGTGGGCTAGTGGTTGGTTGCGAAACATCAGCAGGTGGTATGACTTACATTCCGGACAGACTTGCGGGAAAGGACTGAGCTGCTTGCGTCTAAGTGACCCAGGTTCTGGCTTCTTTTGCAGATCATCAGTCCTTAATCGAGTCTTATTAAACCATGCGGGGGAAATAACCTGTATCTATTGCCGATCTCAACAGTAAAATTACAATTGTTCTATGGGAAATATGACAGGTGGAAATGATTTCTCACAATTCAATTGGTAACTTGTGAATATCTGGTGTTATTTGGTCTCTTGACAAATATTGTATCAAGCTCCCATTTGCATAACTACTGTATTAATCACTCGATGACTGACTCTTTCTAATTCCAAAGTAGATATCTTTTTTTGCACTGTAATGATGCATCAACAGATCATAACCATTAAGACCATGAGAACCAGATGGTACACTATGGACCTGATTTAAGAAAAGTGGTGCTGCATCCAATTCAGTGCCACTTTTCTTGCGGCCCTTATTACCCCCCTACTGCTACAATGTGTGCAGTGTATTTAATATATGGCGCACCATGGCGCAGGGTAGGGGCAACAGCGTCAACATTTTTGATGCTATTGATATACTGTGTAGAATTAGCGCAAAAAGGTTTTAGCTAATCCTGCACAGTACATAGGGCCCCATTGAAAGCACTGGTGTGCCTCCTTTTAACGCCTGCTCTGTGAAGGCATTAAAAGTAGCCGCAAAAAATGACTCAGTGAAATCTCTTAGATCCCCTGAGCCATTTTTGCCATCCCCCCTAATGGGAAAATGCCCCCTTGCATACATTAGCCTGGCACAGGCATAATGTGGCGCAAGGGGTTACAAAGTGGCATAATGCATGCATTGCAGCACTTTGTAAATATTGTGCTGCGATTTTGGCCTGGTTGGGCCCTATTAGGGTAAAAAAATGACAGTAATGTGGTGCAAGGAGGTGCTAGCCCTCTTACATCTGGGTCTATGTATTCAGTAGAAGACATTTGGTTGCATACAGCAAGTGCATCAAGCCCTGTTTCCTTACAGTGATATTACCCACACACAAGCAAGGGTCATGGCGCATCTACTGAAAGTGATCAAATAAAAGACTGGAGTAGCTACTAATCAATAACAGCTACAGTGCACTTTGGGGAATGTTGGGATATTGTGGCGATGGAGGACCAAATTATGCAGCAATTTTTGGTAAAGCTGCAGGAAAGATATATCAAATTATGCTGCAACTTTAGGCAGTATCGTTATGCTATTGTGTCATTTTTTTTTAGAAGACGATACACACATTAATACTGTCTGCGCAAACATTTCAAGCACAAATACCAGTTCAACGTGAATAGAGCTTTCAACAACTACCAGTTAACCTGTGCAAAGGGGCTATCGTTATGCTGTGCCATGTTTGGTGCCTTTTTTTAGTAACTTTTAAACCGTTTGAGATAGAAACACATTTTTTATTAAATCTAAAAGTTATGGAGCAAATGGTGGATTATGTGGCAAGTACAGTAAACCCATAATTACACAGAAAATGACACAACTGCATGATAGCATGAATCCAGTGGCCCTGAGCATCATACCTAGTGCTCTTCAGATGACTTGGTGCTGGCAAACTTGACAATCAAACAGGTGCATTTGAAACTTAAGACAAAAAATGCATTTAAGAAGTCATTTAGAACTATGAAAATGTTCTGCCTATGTTTGTCATTAGGCTAACTGAGGGGCAATGCTAATGATCCTAAATAAACTTCACCAATTGGCCCAAAAGTCAGGGGACTATCAGAGGCGTAACGATCAATAAAGCAGCAGGTGCAGTGGTGAGGGGCCTATGGGTCTGAGTTGTTTACTTCACCCAAATATAGCTGCGTTTTTACTGCCAGGTCAGCGCAGAGACATGTTAAAGCATGGGCAAAGGAAGTTTCTTTTTAGCTCACCTCTTCCGTTTTTAATTCCTAATCTTTAATCTATATTCAAAGTTGTTAGGCAACAAATTGCTTGAACTAGCAAAAAATGGGTATTACATTTCAAAGCTGTTCCAAACAGGGCCCAAAATAGTTCTTGCTCGGGCCCCCTAGATCCTTAAGATGGTGCTAGGCCACAGTATGTGGAGCCCATTATCCATGCTAGCTTTCACTGACTACTACTGTTAGACTTCACATGGCTAAACACCTCTGTATCAGTAAGGCTGCACGACTTGAGCAATTTCACCCAAGCTGGCAGCCATTGATACAATCTTATGCTTTAATAAAAGAGCATCTACTGCTGCAAAGAAAAAGTATAACAGGGATTTTAAAGTAGAATCCATCATCAAGAATCTGTGCGAGTGACATGATATAAATTATTGTAGTCAGTACAATTGCTCTGATTAAATCTGTACTCTGTAAAAATTGGAGCATAACCAATGCTCAAACAATGCGATATATTCTTTTGGCTTACTGGCACTAATTCAGTAATTTGTTGATATTTGGTTATGTAAAATGAATGGTATAATTAGGGTCTCAATAATGTACGGATTATCGAGATGCGCGGGAGTGTGCAGTGGCGGGAGAGTGGGTTATGTAGCTCATGCTCAAATCATAAACCTCGCCGCAGCAGGTGCTCTTAGGAAGAGCTGAATTCCTACCCAGTTTTTAGCATTTTGACCGGAGCAGTATTTGTAGAGCAAGGCCGGTAGAATGATTAATCAGTGGAGAACCAAATTATGCCGCAATGCTGGTAAATTTATGCGGCCTAATGCGGCATATTTTGTAATAGCATTACTTTATTATTTTGTGAGTTTTGCACAAGCTACCACTGTCTGGGCAAAGGTTTCATTGTCATTAGAACAAGTTTATCTCTCAAACACAGCAATAAACAACAGAACCATTTACCAGCCAAATTTTGCAAAGGGTCTTCTGCTTTACGGCAACATTGTTTGCCAGGTTTTTACTACATTCGTTCTTTTATTAAAATATTCAGCAATGATGGATTAGGCTGCATGCAGAAAAATCCAGAATTCTGCAGAAAACACCACAGCCACAGATTCAGATAATTCCAGTTGCCCTTATCTAGAGTCAACCTTATTTACCCCACCAGGTTTCCTAATAATTACTCAATCGCTCACCTCAAAGAAACTTTTCTTCATTTTTCCTTCAAACTCGTGGTACCACATACTGCTCAGCATTCTCTTCCACACTATGGCCCTCATTCTGACCCTGGCGGTTTGTAACCGCCAGGGCAGAGGGCAGAGGAAGCACCGCCAACAGGCTGGCGGTGCTTCAGGGGCAATTCTGACCGCGGCGGGAAAGCTGCGGTCAGAAAAGGGGAACCGGCGGTTTCCCGCCGGTTTTCCCCTGCCCCAGGGAATCCTCCATGGCGGCGCTGCATGCAGCGCCGCCATGGGGATTCCGACCCCCTTCCCGCCAGCCTGTTCCTGGCGGTGTAGGCTGGTGGGAACGGGTGTCGTGGGGCCCCTGGGGGCCCCTGCAGTGCCCATGCCAGTGGCATGGGCACTGCAGGGGCCCCCTAACAGGGCCCCATTAAGATTTTCAGTGTCTGCAAAGCAGACACTGAAAATCGCGACGGGTGCCACTGCACCCGTCGCACCCCAGCAAATCCGCCGGCTCCATTCGGAGCCGGCTTCATCTTTGCTGGGGCTTTCCCGCTGGGCCGGCGGGCGATCTGCTTGAGATCGCCCGCCGGCCCAGCGGGAAAGTTGTGATCACTGCCGCGGTCATTTGACCGCGGTGCGGTGTTTGGGCGGTTTCCGCCCAGCGGACGGCGCCCGCCGCCCGCCGGGGTCAGAATGACCCCCTATGTGTAGTTCCTCACACATTAGACCCTATCCCCATCCCCAAGCTCCATAAAGCCAACTACGTGTCAATTGTATTTTAGACTTCCTTCCACACCAACATCAAACATTTACAAAGTCAATAGGTTCTCGCCCTTGGGACCTATTGTCTATGCCAATGCCTTTTGGCAATGCTTCACAGCATCAGAAAAAATATTTATTTTCCAATGTTGTGCAGCATCGGCCAAAAGTATAAAAAGTACAATCATGTGGAGGATACTGCCAGAGTATCATTTTGTGGGTGCATGCATGCATGCATGGATGCACCCACCATTTTGTTTATTTACCAATTCAAAATAAATTGGTAAGTAAAAAATAAAATAAAAAGGAAATTGGTAAAGTGTGTTTTGTTAGGCAAAAGTGCCAGCAGCAATTTGCTATTAAGTCTTCTGATTTTGTTTTTACATTAAAATTATAAAAAGAGGACAGGAGAGGGTAAAGTGTAGTGGGATAGGTGAGACAGTGGGAGGGAAGCAACGGGGTGTGAATAAAGGCAATCAACTAGCAACTCAACGAATACTTGGAACACAACTACCTCGGGGACCCCTCTCAATTCAGATTCTGAGGCAACCACAGCACTAAGACAGTCCTGATGGCAGCCACCAATGACATCATGGCCCTCCTGGACCATGGCCAAACACCTGACCTCATACTCCTGGACCTATCAGCCACCTTCGACACCGTCTCCCATCACATTCTGATCAACAGACTCCATTAAATCTGAAACCAGGAAGTCACACTCAAGTGGATTGCCTCATATGTCACAGGAAGAACCCAAAGAATCTGTCTCCTACTATTTATCTCGGGACCCAAGTTGATCTTCTGCGGCATCCCCCAAGGATCGTCCCTCACCCCCACCCTCTTCAACATTTATTTGACCCCCCTGACCCCTGGCCAACATTGTCAGATCACATGGGCTCAATATCATATCTTACCAAGACCCCTCCACCACCAGAGCCAGCATCCGCATATGTATGATGAACATCACTGACTGGATGAAAGACAACTCTCTCAAGCTCAACACAGCTGAAACAGAAGCCCTCATCTTTGGAAACAACAACTCGCCATGGAATGACACATGGTGGCCTGCCAAACTCGGCCTATCCCCTGCCCCAACAGACCACGCTTGCAACCTTGGCATCATCTTAGACAGCAAACTATCTATGAAGAAACAGGTAAGAGCAGTCTCTTCTGCCTGCTTCCACATATGATGCATGCTCCACAAGATCTTCAGATTGCTCCAAGTCAACACCAGAAGGACCATTACACAGACCCTCGTCACCAACAGGAATACTGTATGTAGGAATCACCATACGTCTCCTGAAGATACCAACCAACCAAACACCTAAGATCTGCCTCCCTCTTTCTCACAGTCACCCGATGCGTCCACCAAGGAAGCAGCAGAGGATGCTCTTGCTCTCACCTGGAAGACAAAGCCTGACACAACCTTTCCCAGCACCTCAGGGCCACTCCATCGCTCCAGCAATTCATGAAAGAACTAAAGACCTGATTGTTTGAAAGAACAGATCACCTCAGAGCATTTAGAAACCAGAGACCTTCATGGGCGATTTGTTCAAATTTACAAGTCCTTGGCTGATTGATTGATCGATTGAATTAAAAAACAAATCCGGTTTAGGAAAGAGGTAGGAAAAGCAGTACATGAGAGAGACAACAAAAATGGGAGGTTGAGAAGCTCACAAAAAAGAGAGTGAGCAACATATGAGGGCAGGGCTGGAGAGGCTACGGGAGTCACAGCGGGCTGGCAGGGTGGGTGTTGGTTTCTCTACCATAAGGGCCAGTTTTGTTGCTGGGCACCTGCCAGCCATGTTTCTACTTACAGCATTAAACAATGCGAAAACAAATTATTTGAAAGCATGCCTAAAGCATATTTTAAAACCATTTGTTTTTGCATTGCTTATTTAGAAATGCTGCAAGTAGTAACGTGGCTGCCAGGTCCACAGTAACAAAGCCGGACCCTGCTGCCAGTGAAACCGGCATCCACCTTGCCAGCCCACCTGAATGCTTGGTGCCCAGTAGGCCAGTTCAGCAATGCATGAGAGAGAGACCAACACAGAGCATCAGGTGGGTATTTGGCCGGCCTGAGAAGCAAGTGAGGGACTGAGCTGGAAAACAGATGCAGTGCTTAACCAAAAAGAAAAAAGTGGTTCCCTAAAAGTGAGCAGTGGAAGAATACAAGTGATAGAGCATACATTTTAGCTCTGCCTCTCGTGTCACAACAGTCATCAGACTGTGACAAGTTTAAGCTTGATATGTCAATGAGAGAAAAACTAACGCATTTTAAATGTGCAATTTGCTTGTATTTCACAGTTAGACAAAGGTGCCTTTTCAATTAAATCACATGTTAGAAGGTTAAATGGGATGTTAAAATGTAACTTAGATTCTAAACTAATAGCTCATGTTGAAAGAAATGTGTATCTCTTGTGTTTAATGGAAGATTATTGACTTTGAAAATATGTGCAAGTGGGAAAATACAGTTCTATGCTATACCTAAAATAACGCAATTACAACGTTTCTCCATTTGAAATTATATGTTTTACTTATTCTGATTATATATTGTTAATGATGAACTTATACGTTTGCATATGGGTGTTTATTAACAAATATAAAATCAATTACATTTTATATTTTTCTTGTGTTAGCACAACTGAGGCCTATAGAGTTTGCATTTTGCGGACATGTATTTTTCATAATGTGAAGTTTTCTTTCAGATTCGGTTACCATAAGAAGCAAAGTCCCACTGGTAAAAAGTCTATTGTTTAACTTTAGAAGAACTGTACCCATTGGGCCTTGAGAATTTTGTAATGAAGGAACCTAGACTGAAATTGTACGCAAATGTTTCAACCTGTTTGGAGTCACACAGAATGATGTTCCCATGACTGACTTGGGAAGTTGTCAAACTGTTGCAACCTGAAGTCTGGTGACTGATTCTAATTGGATGATGCCCCTTCAACATATAATGAACCGACATCTTGGGCAAATCAGAGCATTTCATGTGGATTAATACAGTGTTGGATGATCGAACTTTGGTCAGAGCAGTCCACAACGGAGCAGATCAGTCCCAGTCCTTTCTTGGTCAGAGACAGACACTTCCTGATGCTTGCAGATATTTTTCTGACCACATGCTTTGCTGATGAAGATTCAGTGAATGCTGTTTCCATCGGAGAAGTATCTTCCTCTCTGCCAATTGCCCTTGCCCCTTGAAATGCCCCTTTAGGTTCGAAACTCCACTATGCTGATGCCTCTTTTATTTTTATTTTTAGTTAGTGCCCTCTAGTGCAAGTTAATCCTTTTCCAAATTATTTCGTCCATTTGCCTGCATGTGTTCCTTCCCACACATGTATTTCCCTAATTGAGTTAGCTGTAGGGTTGAACTGTGCACAGCCAAAGATTGCTGATTCTGCTGTAACTGAATTGACTACATGATTGTGCAATGTGAGCATTGTGTGATTTCTGTGCCTCAGATATTTTTATTGACTTTCTGTATCATTCTTCTTGAATGCTTAGTTTTACTGATTTTAGTATGCCTGAATTTATTTCACCGCCTTGGGCAACCCTTGGTGATTGTGTATCTCTATAACTTGGATTTACACATTGTCTATTTGACTTTGAGCTTGTGTTTGTAATAAAGCTTACTATATTCCTGATTCGAGCTTTCCTTCTACGGCCGCACTGGTCATGGTGCCTAATTATTGGGATGGTGTTGAAGTAATTGTTGATGGTTCACCACACATCTTTCTAGGTCAAAATGTCCGTAGAACTCGCTGTGCATTTGATTCCTGCGAAGGATGAAAAATGCATCCGCACAAGTTGGCAAATAAAATGGTGGTAAAGAAGCTATGCTCAAGGGTGTGCTAAGGGAAATCTGCCAAATAAGAAGCAAGCAAATTGGTTCAGCTGTCCAAACTTTGGTGCAGCCTCTATTTGCTGGGTCCAGGGAATCGCAGGTCAGCCCTTTGTAGTACTTACGTAATAGTTCTGGTTTATGTTTGACAACATGTTAAAATGATGTTAGGTGTTCTATGATAGAGCGTTCTAAGGTAGAACGGTGGTAAACATTGCTAGGGAGTATTTAGAATGCATGCAGGTTTTTTTAAATGTTAACAATGGGAGAGTACGGTGATTTTATTGTGTCGGAGCCCTCTGAGGTGTTTTGCTTGATGTTACTTATATAAATAAACAGATTTCAAGATGCACGGAGTGTTGGACCACTTACTACATGATTGGCGACGAGTTGACAGCTCAGAGAATGTGAACCCATGGCAACCGAGCAGCGTATGCCAGCCGTCTGCTTATTGAGGAGCATAGTGAAATAGGACAGCGTTTCTATTCAGACTCTGGTGAGCGCTGCCGTTGTTTAGTCACTGACAGATGTGTGCTTTGAGGGCAAGAACGAAGGCTCCGATTTGGAGAGATGGGCACTGTTGAATGATTGTCAAGGTTGTGTGCATTATCGCACTATGAGTACCAGCGTGTTCGGATGTATCACACTCCACTCACTGTAAAAACAAACAACGGCCATTTTGGAGGTGATTCCTCCGAGGAAGATTACTACTTCCATCAACTGAGGAAACAAAAACATGCATGGAGTGCCCACTCTCTGTGAAAACAAAAAATACACAGCAGCCATTTTGGAGGTAGAATCTTCGAGTGAGAACAGGAATTCCATCAAGTTAAGAGACAAAAACACACGCACGGAGTGGTTACAGATGTGAAATCCGTGTACTTGTGTGTGACAATAATACATTATTAATGCAAAGGATTTTTGGCAGGTAGCCTGGTCCTGTTTTTGGAAAAGAAGAAGGAAAAGGGTAGAACATTGCTGTAACGTTGCGCCTCGGCGCAGCGTCTCTTTTTCCGACCGCGGTCGGATTGCGCTGCCATTTGTCGGAGCGCTGTTCCCCGCGTTTTCGTGCTGTTTTGGCAACGCGTGCCGGGAAGTGTGTTTTGCGCTCCAGGTCACGTCGTCCTTACCAACTTTAGGGCATTCTCTTCTCTCCTGTTGGTGGTGGTCTTTTTTCTGGTCTTTTTTCTTGTCTTTTTCTTGCTTTTTTGTGTGCTGCATTCCTTAGTGTTCCTGCTGGTGTCCATGTTGTCTTCTTCAATCAGGATCACAATGATCACACAAGAACTGTTCTATCAGAATTGGAAGGGACATGCTCTTTTGCCACCTGACAGAGCTCCGGTCTCTTTTGGGGGAAGGAGAATTGAACTGCAAGGTTATTTTGAGGCAATAATGGAATTCAGGGGGAGACAGATATATGGAAAAATCTCTGTTACAGTTAAAGGCCTCACATTCTAGGTTGGTTTTATCAGGGTCTTTTCGGTATGGTATTACGATCAGGTACTGATGATCAAATAACAGGGATTAGAGATTCCATCGAGATTGAAGATCTTTTTAATGAATTCCCTAAAACGTTCTCTGGGGAGTTGGGAAGATTAAAGGGGTTTAAACATAAAATCAAGGTTAAATTGAATGCTACACCTGTTAAGCATAAACTAAGGAGCATGCCATTTAGTATCAGGGATGAATTGGAGAAGGAATTAGAAAGCTTACGTGAAAAGGGGATCATTGAACCCATCGAATCCTCATTATGGATTTCACCTTTGGTGGTAGCAAAGAAAAAGAATGGTGAGCTGGGAGTATGTGTGCACCTGAGAGCACTTAACAAAGAGATTTGGATAGCCTCTCATCCTTTACTGTAATTTCGGCAGATGGTATTTATCCGAAACCAGGTTTGATTGATGCCATCAAAGCAGCACCATCACCCAATGATAAGGCTGGACTCAAATTATTTTTGGGTGTGTGTGAATTTTATTGTGGGTTCATTCCTGATTTTGCAACAAAGGTCAGGCCTATAGCTAATTTGTTGGAGCATAGAGCGGGTTTCAAATGGGATTCAGAATGTGCAAATACATTTGAGGAAATAAAACAACAACTATCTAAGGCAAAGGTATTAAAGCCTTATGATCATGATCTCCAGTGTTGTCTGACAGTAGATGCAAGTAACATATGTGTGGGGGCAGTATTAACACAAACAAGAAACAGTGTAAAAAACACTATTGGTTTTGCTTCAAGAGTGTTAAGGGATCCTGAAACCAATCATTCAGTCATTGAAAAGGAATTTTTGGCCTGTGTGTGGGCGGATGAAAAATTTAGAAATTATATTTGGGGCATACATTTTGTGTTGAAAACTGACCATAAACCGCTTGTCTCAACTCTCAATGGCACTAACAACAAGTCTAGAACTCCCAGAATTTCTAGGTTTCTGGCAAAGTTAATGCAATATGACATTGAAGTCATGCATATTCCGGGGGGCAAAAACATCAGAGCTGACTATTTATCAAAATGTCCTTTTGGAAGTAGTTGCACTTGTGATGAAAGTGTAGATGATGAAAGTTGTTTGGTTGCGGCTGTTGAGGTAAAACAGGTGTGTGTTTATTCAGAAAGTGAATGGAAGAAAAAGTTAGAATCTGACAGAGACTCATGTGAAATTATGAGGTATGTCAAAGAGGGGTGGCCTCATGAGATAGATATGACGGTCAACATTCAACCATTTTGGAAAGTTTCTGATGATTTGACCATTGAAGATAGTTTACTCATGAGGAATGACATACTCATTCCACCGGAAGAACTGACCATCATGGAAAAGTCTCATGAGGGTCATTTGGGTTCAATGTTGACCAAAATAACCATACATGAGAGTTTTTGGTGGCCACATATGGACAATGAAATTGAACAGTTGGTAAAAAAGTGCACTATTTGTTCCAATTGTGATAAAACACTTAAAACTGTGACTTATGTAGTTCTTACATAATAGTTCTGGCTTATGTTTGACAACATGTGAAAGTGATATTAGGTGTTTTATGATAGCGAGTTCTAAGATAGAATGGTGGGAATTGTTGCTAGGACGTATTTAGAACGCATGCCGTTTTTTAAAAAATGTTAACAACTGGAGAGTACAGCGATTTTATTGTTGGAGCCATCCAAGGTGTTTTGCTTGATGTCACTTATATAAATAAACCGATTTCAAGATGCACGTGTTGGATCACATACTACACCCTTCTTCAGCCCTTACTCCAGATGTGATCTCAGATGTGTGTGCCAGAGGTGCCACTTGTATGCACACTATGAGCCTGGTAGGATGTGGTGAATGACTGGCCAATGGGCTATCACTTCCCTCCATCTGATGACAACTTTCTGTGTGGCATCTAACTAGCCCAGAATGCACTATTCTTCCCACTCCCAACATGGCAGACCCTTCTCTTACTGGGTGGAGTTCCATTTGCCCTTCAAAGGCACTTTCCCTTTGATCCTTATCTTTTAGAATCACAACCACTCTGGTCATCCTACCAGGAGGGAACACACTTCATCCCTCTGTAGTTCCTTTGTTCCTCTTCCAGACAGTCTTTCTCACCTCTTTCCAGATGGCCTATAAATAGTAACAAGCATTTGCAATTCATCAGGTCTCACATTTTTTAGACTTAAAGCTAATGGCGTTGTAAATGACAGTGGCCCTCATTACAACCCTGGCGGTCGGTGTTAAAGTGGTGATAATACCGCTAACAGGCCGGCAGTTAAAAAAATTGAATCACGACCCTGGTGGAAACCGCCAACACAGGTAGCCACTTTAACACTTCGACCACCACGGCGGTAGCAACAAACACCGCGGCGGTAACCACCAACAGACAGGCAGAAGACAATGTACCGCCCACACTATTACAAGGCACCAATCCGCCAGCTTATCTGGGTGGTACCAACGCCATCAAAAGCATGACGGAAACAGTACACAGAAGGTAAACCACTCACCTCTTGACAATCAAGCAAGCCTGAATTGCAGATCCTATCCATGTTGTTGTATCTATTAATACACCACGAAGTGGAAAGAAGGCAGCTGCGACAACGATGGTGAGTAATGAACCTAGCACACAGGGGAAGGGAGGAGGGAAAAGAGAGTGACACAGACATGCAAAACGCAATACCCCCACCCCCCACCCACAACACACACACACATATCCAATAACATCACAGATACACCCCATCACCCCCTGGAAGAACGAAAGGACAAAACAAATTGAGTTTAACTAGTGTAATATTCGAACAATCAGATAGCCCAAGAGAACCGCAAATAATTAGTATACACAAATATTTACAGCAAGTACACAAGTTCGTACACTGTCCCATGAAATTTCTGTGGACCACCTGCCTCAAAACAGAGAGAACACTGCAGGGGAATCAGGTCGGAAAAAAAACAGGCACCTCAGGGGGAAGGGGAGGGGGGCACCTCA
Organism: Pleurodeles waltl; assembly: GCF_031143425.1. Lineage (NCBI taxonomy): Eukaryota > Metazoa > Chordata > Amphibia > Caudata > Salamandridae > Pleurodeles > Pleurodeles waltl. The sequence continues at coordinate 1,186,599,199 of NC_090440.1, read as the reverse complement.
GCCGGATGATGGTACAACGCCACTGCTCCTCGAGGGGGCTCCATGCCCACTGCTTGGTCCTGGGGAGTGCAAAACCACAGTCTCTCAAGTGGGTGGTTCTCCCACTGCTTGCTCCTGGGGAATGCAAAGCCACAGTCTCTCTAGTGGATGGCTTCTCCACTGGTTTTGGAGGGGGCTTTGTGCCCAGAGTGCTTCATCCTGCCAAGGACTGGGTCAGTGGATGCTTTTCTCCACTGGTTCTGGAGGGGGCTTTGTGCCCAGTGATGCTGCACCTGGGGTGTGGTAGTTGACTTCGTCTCACCTGGGTGTCTCAGCCACGCAATGTACCTGGAACAGGTAGCATGATACTCCATGGAGGCAGACCCACACTCCTGCGGTGACTTAGGCTGCCAATTGCTGGTTCGTGTCAGTGCTGGAGGTGGTGTCTCAAGTGGCGTGTCCAGGGTCCATGACGCCACCCACAGGCTCTGACGGCTGCACACTGGGGATGGGGCTGACGTCCGACAGAGTGGCATCGGCTGTGCACGTGGCGTTGCTGATGGTGGCGCAGGTGGCGGTGGCAGTGGCTGAGGTGAAGATGGTGCCAGTGCTGGCCGTGGTGCATGGAGACACCATACCTTCTCCGGCAGCCTTGGATGGCTGATCCTCGGGGAGGATGCTGCAGACTGACGTTGTGGCAGCAGTGGTGAAGGTGGCGTTGCAGGTGGCGGTCGGAGCAGCGGTGGTGACTGTGATGCATGTGGTTGCCATCCCTGATGATATGGTGGTCACCAGCCCCCCACCAGGAGACATCGTGCCCAAAGGTGATGTGCCCTTTGGCTTGTGGCCCTTCCCTGTCTTGACAGTCGCTGCAGGGACCTTGGCACTGTCCACTGGGTGTTTGGGCGAGGCCTTGCTGGGTGGATGGTGTGTCTGTCCCCCTGCTGGAAGCCGGCCCCTTTTTGACCTTTGCAGGGGGTGGAACAGGGTGGTCCTTCTTTTCTGTCGGTGGCACACTGGCAGCTCTGACGGGTGCCCCCTTAGACCATACTGGAGTAGTAGGGACCACATTGGATGCAGATTTGGTGGCTGAGGTGCTGGGCTGGGATCTAGACATCCTGGACGTAGAGGAAGGACGGTGTAGGGAAGAGGTCAAAGTTAGCTAAGAAAAGTTTTTTTGACACATTGGGACGGGAAGATGGAGGGGATGTGGGAGTGGAGGAAGAGGTAGTGGTTGTAGGAGGTTTACGTCTGCTGAGTTTGGGTGAAGGTGCATGAGTTGGAGGCTGTTGTGAGGTGGATGGCTGTTGAGTGGGTGTGTGCCTGCGTTTGTGAACTTTGGGAGGAGGGCTCACAGACACACTGGGAGAGGACAGAGGGGATGTGTGAATGGTAGTGGGGTGGTGATTGCACATGAGCGGTGTGTAGTGATGGGTGTGCTGGTGATGGAGGTAGTGGCTGAAGATGTAGTGCATGCAGGTGTGAGTGGAGATGAGACTGGGAGGGAGGTGGAGGATGTGAAGGAGGGGGACACAGTGGAGGCAGTGGATGTTGGTGTGTCTGCATGGGCATGGTGCTTGTGTGAGTGCCTGTGGGATGTGTGGTGCTTATGTTTGCCTGAGCCACTTTTGTGTGTTGATGTGTGTGCATGCTGGTCTGATGGTGTGCTTGGGGTAGGCTGAAGTAGAGGGGATTGGGTCTGGGTAGTGAAAGTTGGAGGGGGAAGGCTGGACACAGGGACAATGGCTGCCATCAGTGCTGAGGCCAGAGCCTGAAATGCTCTCTGTTGGGCCGCCACGCCAAAATGAATGCCCTCCAGGTATGCATTTGTTTAATGCAAATGCCTCTCGACACCCTGGATGGCATTCAGAATTGTTGACTGCCCAACAGTGAGGGATCTCAGGAGGTCAATAGCCTCCTCACTGAGGGCAGCAGGGCTGACTGGGGCAGGGCCTGAGGTGCCTGGGACGCAGGAGATGCCCACCATCTTGGGTGAGCGGACATGGGAAACATGCTGAGGGGCTGCTGGGAGGGTGGTGCTGGTAGGGGGGGTGGCGGTGTTGTTTCGGTGGGCACAGAGGTGCCTGCCACCGCAGTGGAGCTTATATCAGAGGAGGAGTTGCTGTCTCTGGTGTCCCCTCCTGTCCCCATCGTGGAGCTTCCCTCGCCCTCCGTCCCACTGGTGCCTTCAGACTCCGTAGATTCCACCTCCAGGGCCATGTGGGATGCAGCTCCCTCTGTCATTGGTGACTCTGCTCCGCCGCCAGATGATGCTAATGCACACAAGAACAGGGTGACAAAACAAGAAGGGGGGAAGACAAGGACACACGTGGTCATTGCCAGCAACACCACTACCATTGGTGGACACAACACACAGAAGCAGCCCAATGCAGTAGACCATGCACTAGTAGTTAGTAGGAAAATCACCTGCCCATGGGGTACTATACCTAACACCATTTGCTGCACACCTTGAAAACCACAGGAGCCTGCCTAGTTGTAGATGCCCACTAACACTATTGGGGTTGGAGTGCCTCAGAGACGGCCCAACAAGGGACCTACCCTACCAAGTTTGCCCTGGCCTAGGGAAATCCACAGCCCACATCCCCCACCCAGACACTTCGTAAAGCACCCAGAGTCAGCTTAATGACACTGTACTCACCCCCTTGAGGCTGCTGTGATGGCTTCAAGCACCCATCCAACTCCGGATATGCCACCTCCAGGATCCGGAACATCAGGGGGGTCATGGTGCGACGGGCACCCCTTCCACGTTGGGAGGCCAGAACCAGCTGGGCCTCCAACATTTTCTTGCTCTAGCAGCGCAGGTCCTCCAATCTCTTGCGGCAGTGGGTGCTCCGTCTATGATAGACCCCCACGGTCCGCCCTTCCTTGGCGATGACACGCCAAATACCCTTCTTCTGGTGGGCGCTGACCTAGAGGAAAGGTACAGGATGAAAGGAAATTACTCTTCTGTCCGAACTGTCATACTCATAGCCCACCAGTTCCCACCCATGACCTAATGCACATACACTCACCATCCTCACATGCAGGCCTCAAGCCCCCCCCCACATGTATCTTCCATCCACACCACTCAAAACAGGCATTTCCCACGCATCATGTTCACAGTGTACTCACCTGTTTGTCTGGAGGACCTTAGAGTAGCGTGTACTGGGGGGGAGGACCCCATCCACCAGTATGTCCAACTCCTCCGCAGTGAAGGCAGGGGCCCTTTCCCTAGACACTGTAGCCATTGTCACTTCCAGACTGAGGTCACAGCAGCACTTGCAGTGTAGGTCTTCTCCTGTTGAAGGTCAGGTATCAAGTGAGTGAACAGATGGAAAATGGTGGTCACATCCACGGCGGTGCGTACCGTCACCGCCGGCGTACCTTGTCATTGGCTCCTGGAACCCATAGGGCCCAATGATATCCAATGCTAAATTGTGTGGCAGTCTTCGACCGCCTACCGCAACGCTGCACAATGCCAGCGCAGTTACCTCATTTCCCCTTGTCCGTCCTTACAGGTCAGGCAGCGCCATGTGAGGGGGGCACATGGCATGGCACCTAACTGCGTCACAGCACAATTTGGCAGATATACAGACAAACTATGCCACACACGGATTTACTCACATTACTGAAAACACACTTCGGCAAACGATGTGGTACATGACCCTCTGCTCACCATTCTCCTCCATAGGGCACATCCACTGGGGCAGATGATGAGATGGTGTCATCCTCAGGTGTACAGACCCCTGGTGGACCTGTCGACAATGGAAGACAGACACATCTTTATCACCTACAGACTTGATCATTCCACAATCCAAGACCTGTGTGCCCAATTGGAGCCAGACCTGATGTCAGCTATCTGTCATCCCACAGGAATACCCCCTCTAGTACAGGTCCTGTCAGTGCTCCATTTCCTGGCAAGTGGCTCCTTTCAAACTACAGTGGCCATGGCATCTGGGATGTCTCAGCCAATGTTTTCTAATGTGTTGACCAGAGTGTTGTCAGCCCTGCTGAAACACATGCGCAGCCACATCGTGTTCCCCCAGGTGGAGGATTTGCCCTCCGCGAAAACTGACTTTTATACCCTGGGACATAGCCCCAACATCATTGGTGCCATTGATGGTACACATGTGGCATTTCTCCCCCCTGCAGAAATGAACAAGTGTACAGAAATCGAAAAAGCTACCATTTTATTAATGTGCAGATGGTGTGTTTGGCGGACCAGTACAACTCTCATGGGAATGCCAAGTATCCTGGCTCTGTGCATGATGCTTACATTTTGAGTAATAGCAGTATCCTTTATGTGATGGGTCAACTCCAGAGGCACTGGGTGTGGCTAATAGGTGAGCCCAAGGTCCCCACACAGTATGAATAGGTGTCTGGGTATGGGGTCGTCCCTAAGGCTTAGTGTGTGTCTAACAGATATCCCTCGACATTTGCAGGTGACTCTGGTTACCCCAACCTCTCATGGCTACTGACCCCAGTGAGGAATGCCAGGACAAGGGCAGAGGAACCCTACAATGAGGCACAGGGTTGAACTAGGGGTATTATTGAGAGGATGTTCGGCCTCCTGAAGTCCAGATTTCGGTGCCTCCATCTAACAGGTGGCTCCCTATACTACTCACCGAAGAAGGTGTGCCAGATAATCGTGGCATGCTGCATGTTGCACAACCTGGCATTGTGACGCCAGGTGCCTTATCTGCAGGAGGATGGGCCTGAAGATGGTCTTGTGGCAGCGGTGAAGCCTGTGGACAGTGAGGAAGAGGAGACAAAGGAAGAAGATATTGACAACTGAACGAACATCATCATGCAGTACTTCCAGTGACACACAGGTAAGCAGCTGGCGCTGCTCCTCTCATATCTTACTACTGTAGGACATTGTATAAGTCAGCCTCTTAACCTCTGTCTATGGACACAGACAGTTCACTTTGGCTTTCCATTTCACAGATCTGGGTACCTCATTCTGCCTTCTTCTATATTTACTGCTTCCCAACAACTGCCATACATTGGTATGAGCAAATGAACATTTACATTGATATTTGTGGATGAGGTTGTAATTATACATTTGTGAAAGAACAGACTGACTCCAGATTGGTTTGTGATTCAAGGGTATTTATTTGTGGGCTAATGTGTATAGGGGTATGTGGAAGGGGCTGGGGTGATGGTGGAGGAAAATCCATAGTAGAGTCCAGTCTATTGGTAGCCCAGGTGCATTGTCCAAGGGGCCATAGGAAGGGGAGCAATGGCAGTTCAAGGTGGACAGGGTGACAGAGTGGAACACAAGGGTGACATTCTGGAGAGTCTTATTTCCTGGCGGGGGTCTTGGCAATGTTCTCTGGCTTCTGCCTGGATCACCGGGACCATTTGCGGGGTGGTTCTCCTTCTGCAGGGGGTGGGATGCTGGTGACTTGTTGGTCCTGTGGCGGGGCCTCCTGCCAACTGGCGCCGGCAGAGGTGGAAGGCTGTTCATCGGTTGGAGCTAGTGTCAGGGGCCCGGTGGTATGCCACTGTCTCCCTCATGGTGTTGGTCATGTCTGCCAGCACCCATGTAATGGTGACCAGGGTGGTGTTAATGGACTTCAAGTCCTCGTTGATCCCAAGGTTCTGTCCCTTCTGCAGCTGCTGGGTCTCCTGAAACTTAGCCAGTACCGTGCCCATGGTCTCCTGGGAATGGTGGTATGCTCCCATGATGTTTGAGAGTGCATCGTGGAGAGTGGGTTCCCTTGGCCTGTCCTCCCCCTGTCGCACAGTAGTCCTCCCAGCTTCCCTGTTGTCCTGTGCCTCCGTCCCCTGAACCGTGTGCCCACTGCCACTGACCCCAGGACCCTGATTTTCTGGGGTTAGTGGGTTTGCCTGGGGTCCCTGTAGTGGTGGACACACTGCTGATTGACGTGTCCTGGGGACAGTGGCATGGGCCCGCTGGGTGGGTGCTGTGGTGGTGTTTCCTGAGGGGGGACGTTCTGTGGTGGGTTGGAACTGTGGCAGGGAACCAACTGTCCAGAGGTCCCTGATGGGCTGGGCATCTTGATCCAGGCGTGCAGAGCTGCTATCATCACTATGGGCCTCTTCTGTGGGGGGACTGGATATAGCTGGCACCTCCTGTCTGGTGACGTCGGGTAGGGGCCCTGTTGGGGTGTATGTGCATTGTTATTTTATCTGTGTGTGCCATCTTGTGCAATGGGTGTATTTCCCTCTATTACTGTACTTGCAATATCGCCTTGGCCCTTGTGAATGGTGATTGTGTGCCCTGGGTGAGTCTCTCTCTTGGACATGCTTTGTTGTTGCATGCAGGTCTGTGATGTGTGTCCATGCATTGTTGTTGCATGCAGGGCTTGGTTGTGGGAGTGGTGGGGCGTGATGGTGGGGTGTGTGGGAGATGGTGGAGTGACGGAAGTGAGAGTGAGGGTGAGGGTGGGAGTATGTGATGGCATGCAGGTAGGGTGGGGGGATATAGTTGTAAAGATTTGACCAGAGTCCAGTCCTCCTGCTACTCCTGCGAAGCCCTCAGGATGCATGATTGCCAAGACTTGCTCCTCCCATGTTGCTAGTTGTGGGAAAGGAGGTGGGGGTCCACTGCCAGTCCTCTGTACGGCTACCTTTTGTCTGGATACCACGGAACGTACCTTCCCCCGTAGGTCGTTCCACCTCTTCCTGATGTCATCCAGTGTTCTTGGATGCTGTCCCACTGCGTTGACCCTGTCGACAATTCTCCACCATAGCTCCATCTTCCTAGCAATGGATGTCTGCTGCACCTGTGATCCGAATAGCTGTGGCTCTGCCCGGATGATTTCCTCCACCATGACCCTGAGCTCCTCCTCAGAAAACCTGGGGTGTCTTTGAGGTGCAATGATGTGGTGTGAGTGATGTGTGAGGTGATGTTAGATGTGATGTGTGGGGTGATGTGTTGGGGTGTGTGGTGTTTTGTGCGTGGATGGTGTATGAGTGATGGTGTTGTGTGCCTCTGGATGATGGTGTGGTCTTTGCTTTTCTCTCTCTCTGCTTCTTCAAAAAAATTCGTTGTAAGGGATTGTGGGTAATGTAGGTGTGCGTTTATATTGGATTGAGTGTGTGGGTGTGGTGCATGTATGTGTATTTTGAATTGTCCAATTTGGTTGTGTTTTGTAAGTGTGCGTGTATTTTGAGCGCGGCGGTGTGTACCGCCAATGGTTTACCGCGGTTGAAAGAGCACCGCGTTGATTCGTGGGTCGTGATAGTTTGGGTGTATTCCTGTTGGCGTGACAGTGCGAGTTTTGCTATCGCCAGTTTATCGCTGCCCTTTGGTGTAGCGGACTTGTGTAGGTGCCTGTATAGTGGCGGAATTCTCAGTGTGGGTCATAATACCTGTTGCGGATTTCCACTGCGGACAGGGTATGTTGGCACCCGTCAGCACGGCGGTCAGTGGGATTTACCACCAGGGTTGTAATGAGGGCCAATGCCTTTTACCCATGTGTTTTGATTTGTAGTGGTTGTATGAGAGGTGCCACAGCAACCCTCCCAGGCCTGTCGCTGCAGGAGAGATGGCACAACAAGGCCACCATCTTGGGAGAGTTTTTGACTCATTCCTAAACTCTGGCTGTGACACCCCACAGCTGCAAACCTTTCTAGTGTGTTTACCTAAACTTCTATAGAACCAAACAAGCCACAAAGAAGCACCTTTGTGGCATTTAACCTCGGGAATGTAGGGGGTCAAAAGAGTTAGGAGCAAAGAAAAGGAGGCAGCCATATATTTCTGTGATAAACTTTTAAAGGAATTATTCCTTTACAATGGCAATAACAATCTAACATTTAAAAATATTGACTGTATACAAAGAGAATAACAGAAGAGGCAGCTTAACTGAACAGGAGGCTTCAAATGTGTGCAGATTTGTGAAACAGAACTTCAGTGTTAGATGGGTCGACAGGATAGGTTCCAAAGGTGTGACATCAGTGACCTTGGGCCAGTGTTTTAAATGGAAATACAGAAGGGCTGGTACTCTGTATTTCTTTAAAGCACTGCCTTGGGTTAATAGTCTCATGACAGCCCTCCACTCAGGACTGGACTCTGTAGAACAGATATGTGTACCTGAATCTCCTGGGCATTGACAGTGCCTTTTCTGTGCCTACATTTGTGCACTGGCTGATGGTTTAGAAGTGAGAATTATCTCTGTTGGGGTGGCTACTCAAAATCTAAAGTCTAATCTTTGCCACGTGGACTACTTGGAGTAGAGAGGGAAGCCTGGGTTTGGACGATAAAGTGTTTTTTCACCTAGACATGGGTTTGGATGATAAAGTGTTTTTTCACCTAGATCAGTGGTGCCCAGTGAGGCACCTACAGGGCTGGTTGTTTGGCATTTTTTCAGGCTCTAAAAAGGATTCAAATGTATGTTTTTCTTGGGAATCCAAGGTAGGTCCAGAACCATGTCGGAGTTTCCTGATCCCCACATAAGATTAATTGCTTAAAAATAATTAATATTGAACGTATTTACACAGTGGTTACCCTGCAAGTCTGGCATGAATCCTGCCTTCCCACTCTTTCAATGGGCATGCATTTTCCAAAAATGACATGCAATAAAGTGTTCTAATAACCTCAACTTATACCTATAATACATGTATAGCAAATAAGAACCGCAACATAAAAATGAAATAAAAAAGCTGCTGTGCAGTGCACTGCTTCCTGTGTCACCTCATGTTCTATAAACAGGCCACCACTCTATCAGCTTGTGAGGTCACTGACGTCCTCCTCTTTGAGTGAGCAGAAGAGGCCCAAAGCAAGCATTTCCAGCAAGAAGAAAAATCCAGTGTTCAAAATATTTTTAAAGAAAGTACTTTAGGCCCATACGAATTATGAAGTGAAAAGATGCTATGAAGCAGCAATGGCTTTGCAGCCAGAGCCACAGATGACTGTTTCAGAATGCAAAAGCATGCAACTAGTAAAGTAGGCCAAATGTCTGTGTACAGGAAAGAAACAAAGCCTGTCTGACCACACATCACTGGCTTCATTTTAAATGCCAAATTAGAATTAGAGAAGCGAAACAGTAACATAAATATTCACAGGAAGAAGGGGGCATTGGGGTGCCACCCACCGTGGAGTCATGGCTCCTCCAGTTATGTTCTACGCTTGTGTGTGTGGTTTTTTCAGACACAAGAGGCCACATTCACAAAGAAAACCTACAATCTTAAGTTTATTCTTACATTAAGGGGGAGATTTTAGATTCTGATTTTGGAATTCTCAAAGAATTCCAGAAGTAATCCTTGGAGCCTGCAACAGTCACAACTTTTCAGAAATACTCACAATAGTAAGCAGCTACACATACATAACTGCTCATGGAAAACAATTTCATATGAGAAAAAACTACATTTACCTTTTCTAACTTTTTCCCCAATTTTCCACCAGGAAAATGTTTTTCCCGATGGAGAAGCCACATCTCCTACAACTGCACAAATTTCAGGGATGTTTCCTCTCTTTCTGTTACTGAGAAATTATTTACTACTGTCTGTAACAACAGTATGTCCCTGTCTCACTATGCCACTGGATTCAAGCTAGCCTGGCTGATGAAGGGTGATACCCTGAACTCCCCTTTCTGCCAGCCTTTTCTTGGCGGTTCCTACCGCCATGAAAAGGCTGGTGGGAGGGGGACTCGTAATCCCCTGGGCAGCGCTGCAAGGATTAAATCCGCAGGGACCACTGTGGCGTAAAACTGCAGGTCCTGGTGGTGCCGCCGCAGTCGTAATATCCAAGATTGCACCGCCAGCCTGTTGGCGGTGCAATCGACAAAACAGCCCTGGCTGTCTTTGACCGCCAGGGTTGTAATGAGGGCCTTAATCTTCCCTTGCTGTCAAACATGAATGTGCAACGTAACCAGTGCTCATATAAACCGCAGGTAATACCTTTGTATCAATTCCGCGCTAACTGAACTCTATTTAAAGAGGCCCAATCTACATCCAAAGGCTAGATGATTTTTGCTATCAAGCTTGGGGCAGTAAAGTGCTTGGCTGTGGAGTCAAGACTCCTTTTCCACCATTTTTTAGACACACCTTTTGCCATCTTCTTGCCTAGAACTAACCTATGTGCTTGGTTGGTGACCCTCAGGAGGTTATCAAGAGCATTTGCTATCACCTAGTGTTAAGCTCTACTCAAGGCAGTTGGTCAATACACCCACCGCAGAAGTCTTGACAGAACGAGAATATCATAGATTACAATCTTGATATTGGTTTTTCGCCTCTTCATCTCCGCAAGGTCAATGAAAATGAATTATAGCGATTTGTTTTGCACCGCTATGAAATGGCAGAACTTGTATCAACAAGCTCTATATTAAAAAAAACGAGTCATTCCCAGACTGCCTCAATATGCACCAGACAAATACCCTAGGGGAGAGCATGTGGTGTAAGGGCCAGAGCTTCTGACTTTGGAGCTGGGGAACGCAGTTCGAGCCTCAGCGCCAGCTCAACATCCTGTGATTTAGGCCAAATTCTTAATCTCATCTTGTTACCAAAAATGAATGTGTAACCGGTGTTCATGTAAAGCACAGCAATACCTTTGTATTGAGTTTGCGTTATATAAAGCTGAAAAAAAATAAAAAATAAAGCACTCCAATACCTTTGTGTTGAGTTTGCCCAGCATAAAACTGCAAATAAATAAAAAAGCCTCCGCAGACATTGCAAAGAAACAGCAAGATGCCCAAAAACAAGGAAGAGGAAGAAACAACATACCGCCAGGAGTGAAGCGGTGAGACAAAAGAAAAATAGTGCGCCACACTAAAGTACATGCCCATTTGTGCAATAATCCATGTAATAGGGTCAGTTTCCAAGGTGGTAACAAAACAGCCTCAAGGCGGACAAACGTAAAGTGTTTACCAACGACATCAAGAGATTTTAGAAAAGCAGACCCAGGAACGAATGAAAGTGATGCACATGAGATGGGCGTGGTTAAAGCCCACAGAAAAGAGTACAACATGCGCGCTGCTACTCATGACCTAAAATTGAAGGTCTTGGTTGTGCTGTTGGTTTAAATTTGAAAAGTTGAGTTAGCAGTTTTAGAATTGCCCTGCCAGCCTGTAATGTCAGGCTTGGAGTTGTGCTTTGTCACACACTTGGTGGCACAATAAGTTATGCGGTCCATTAGGGACATTTAATTTATAAGCCCTGAGTACTCCTGGTACCATATATTAGGGATGTATAAGTAAGTTGACTTATGCCAATTGTGGGTGAGCCAATTAGACATGTATCTTTTTAAGGGTCCTGTTTGGCAGGACTCAGTGCACTTCCACTTTCAAAAAAACAACAGCATCAGTCCAAAAACTAGGGGGTGATCATGCAAAAAGAGGCATTTCTTTACAGTACCATTTTCAGAGACAATAAATTTGGATTTGTCTTAAAGAACATATACGTCGCTCAAAAGGTCAGTGACAATCTCTGTGGTAGTTTTAGCCTAATGTATTGTGCCTCCACTGTGAGAAGCAGCCAACTACCAAAATAAGATATTTCAGTTCCAAGGGATAGCAAATCGTAGGGACCAACTAAATTGCTATCACATTTTTCTCCAAGGAATATCAAGTAAGAACCCATGATTTAGGGGTTTCATACTTGATTTCCAATGCTTGTCGGACAAAAGACCGCCTTTGAACATGATTCTACACTGGCATGGCCACCAATAAATGTTTCTTTACATCTGTTTTTGTGCCAGTGATGCTGGCTTGACCAATGTAAAAATATTGATAAGCCTATCCTATACTTTCTTGGGTGGAACAAATATTTCTAACCTTTAGAGCATCTCAATGACAGTTGAAAACTCAGAAACCACCTGAACAACACAACATAAATTCTTTTAATATTTCTATCTCATGGCTACCCGTGAATTTTGTGATGTTTCGTCTGTGGCAAAAATTGAATGGTCAGCAGCCTCAGATACCACATTCACATGCTCATACATGGCATTAATTCAAAGAGCTTCAAATTCAAGATTATCGTATGCTTTATCATAAGCTTCTAAGAGAGCCACTGATAACCTAGTTATAGTTAGGAACATGTTTCCAAAGAAAAAGTGTTTGTTAACATGCCTATATCTTTGGCACTGTTTGACGAATCTTCACAAAATTTCCCAAAAATGTGTGGCAGTGATTCTTGTTGTACATGGAAAGTTTTGGGGTGATTCGTCAAGTGGGGCCGAGAAAACGGGGGGTTCACAAAAGTTGCTTTTCCCCTGTTTATTCCCATAGGACCTTTAGACACATCTACAGCCCGAACCACTGGACGGAATTACACCAAATTTGGTAGAAAGCAAGCTTTCTGTACCACATTGATCTTTTGCTTATTTGGTGTACATCTGTTCAGTAGTTTTTGAGACATTTAGGGAAATCCAAATTTGTATATTTCTGGCCTCAAAGTATTCACAAAAAATGACGAGCTTGTGCAGGGAAATGCACAGGTCTGATTGGCTGTCAACACTTCATCAGGCTTAAGCCGAGTTCCAGTAAAAAAAAGTTTTGAAAAAAGGATAGGGGCCTGGGCCTGACCCTTTAGCTCTGGTGGTGGTGGGGTCCCAAAGGGACCCCTCTGCCCCCAGAGCAAAAAATCATTTTTAAATTTATTTTGCCAGAAAATTGCAGTATTCAGTGGGCCAGGTCAAGGGGACATTTACCTCCCCGGGGCCATTTTCTGATATAAGCCGGGGGGGGGGGCTGGGGACCACAACATCACTAGGGCAAATATTTATATTTTGTGCAGAGGGCCACAGAGCCCCCCCCCCACTGTCCTGGGGACCACCACCTTCCCAGAGCCTTTATGTAATATGAGGCGGGTTTCGCATGACCCCCCTGCAGCCCCAGGGACCACAACCTCCCCAGGGCAATGTCCACATTGGAGGGGGGCTGCGTGGCCCCCCCTTAAGGAGACACTGATGGCTCTGGGGACCGACAGCCCCCAGGACTGTCTCCTGCTGTGTCCTGGGGTGCCCACCCCCGGGACATAACTGTTTTCTGTGGCTTGGCTGCAGCATTGACAGCTGCAGCCAAGTCACAGCAAACACTCAACTTTTTGACAGCGGGACCTGTCAAACAGGTCCAGCTGTGAAACAGCAGAGTTTTTATCTCTGTTTCCTGCACACAGGTATGCGTGCAGGGAACAGAGTTGAAATGTTTGCTTCAGCAACAGCGGAGCTGCTGTTAACAGCAGCTCCTTAGTTGCTGAAGCAATGAGATCGTGGGGGATGGCTTGAGGCTTCGCCCATGGTTCCAGATAGCCCCTAAAAGGCATGGTGTAAAATACATTAAAAAACCAATTTAAAAACATGTAGGGACCCCAAGGGAGTCCTTGAGGGCTCCCCGGCAGTGCAAGATAGCCCATAAAGGGCTAAGAAAAGGACAAAGATGAAAAAAGATAAAGAATAGTTCAGTGTGAAGGCTTCGAATCTTCGCAGTAGGGTTTGAGTCAAGCTGGACACAATTCTCTCTTTTTTTTTAAACTACATATGTTTAAAGGTCAAATGAAAGGTTATTTTACTCTTTTAAAACAACAAATACATTTTTCTTTTCAAATTGTACAGAAATATCTCATTCTAAATATTCTCACATCAAAAGACTATCTCTCTCACTCTATTTCTCCCTCTCTCTCTTTCTTTCTTTCAATCTCTTTATCCCACTCACACACCCACTCAGGCCCTTACGCACCCACTCACAAAACAACTCAGGCACTTATGCACCCACTCACAGACCCACAGAGACCCTTGTGCACCCACTCACAGCCCCAGTCAGACCCTCACGCACCCACTCACAGACCTACTTGGACAGATATGCACCCACTCACAGACCCTCTCTGACCCTCACAACCCACTCACAGACCCAGTGTCACTCTCATGCACCCACTGACAGACCGGCTCACACACTGATGCACCCACCAAAACACTGATGTACACATTCTCACACCTAGACAGCCACTCTCACAGCCACTCTCACTTCCAGATACACCCTCTCACACCTATTCTGACACCCAGAGAGGACGTGGACAATTTCTGCCATGCACGGCCAAAGGGCCATGCACAGCATGGGATTGGGTGATTAGGGGGGGTTGGCCACAGAGACTGGCAGCAGGCTATCCCTTGCAGGCAACCCCTACTGCAAAGGTCATACACAATGCAAGGTTGGGTGCTTATAGGGGGTTGTCCTCAGGGCCTGGCCTATGGCCAACCGCCACCATGCAAGGCCAAAGGCAGTGCACAGCTGTGGTTGGATTAATGTAAAGTAATGAAAATACTACATATAAAAAAATATAGAAATTCACTTACAAAAACCAAAGGCTACAGGGACGTTATAGTTAGACTCACACTTTGAATGTACAAAACCATAGAAATTCACCTGTTATAAGTAGAGTTACCTCAAGGAACTACAACTCATGCCCTAAGGTAACTATAACTGGCGCCCTCGCCCTGCACTGCTAATTAACCCACAAATTATGGAACTCCTGACATCTTTGATAACATCATTGATAATATCAATGTAATATTTGCAGTAAAAAATGTTACCAAAAAACTGTGCTTGGCGGAGCACAAGTTATAGTTATCTTAGGGCATGAGTTATAGGTACGTCAGGTAACTCTAATTATAACTGGTGAATTTCTCTGGTTTTGTATGTTTAAAATGTGGTTACACCAGCAGGCCTTGCATCCAACCCACTATAACTACCCAACCCCGTCACATGAACGGCCTTCAGCCATGCGTGCCTGGGCAGCTGCAGAGCCTCAGCCAACCCCCTATAACCACCAACCCCCAACCTCATGACACACACAGCCTTTGGCCATGTGCGGCAGGGGTGGGCCACGGCGCCTGGCTGCAACCCCCTATAACCACCCAGTCCCGCATACATAAGTCTCTGAGTTGGTCTCTGAGTGTGTGCATGAGTACCTCAGTGGGTCTGTCAGTGCGTGTATGGGTCTTTGAGTGAGTCTGTGACTGGATGCATGAGTCTCTGAGTGGATGTGTGAGTGGATGCATGACTCTTTGAGTAGGTCTGTGAGTGGATGCATGACTATGTGAGAGGGTCTGTAATTGTGCGCATGAGTGTTTGAGTGGGTCTATAAGTGAGTACGTGGGTCAGTGAGTGGGTCTGTGAGTGGGTGTGTGAGTCTCTGAGAGGGTCTGTGAATGGGTGCATGAGTCTCTGAGTGGGTCTGTGAGTGGGTGAGTGTCTAAGTGGGTCTGTGAGTGGGTGTTTGAATGTGAGTGTCTGAGTAGGTCTGTGAGTGGGTACATGAGTCTCTGAGTGCGTCTGTTAGTGCATGAGTTTCAGAGTCAGTCTGTGAGTGAGTGCATCAGTCTCTGAGTGGATCTGTGAGTGGGTGCATGAGTCTCTGAGTGGTCTGTGAATGGGTGCATGAATGAGTGAGTCTATGAGTGTGTGCATGAGTGACTGAGTGTCTAAGTGTGTCTGTGAGTTGGTATGTGAGTGTCTGTGTGGGTGTGTCAGTAGCTGTGTGAGTGATCGAGCCACAAAGGAACCTCACCTGCCCTTTTATCCAACAATATTCCACAGTTTTGCACAAAATGTCTACCTAAGTGGAGTTCTTTCTGCCTCCTTTGGTAAATGCCCAGTGCGTATTCTTTATGACAGCTGTGTAATGGAGCACAAGGAAATGTCACCAGTGACCTTGTGTGTGCATTGGCAATATTATTGTTCCTGGTGAATGGTTATCCAGAAATATGTGATGCAAACAAGAATACAAAGGTGTAAATCTCCACCAAACCAGGGTCCTTCCTTTTTGCTATATGATGTAAGATCTTCTTTGTTTATGGAGATGTCCTAGCATTCCTCTGCATCAAGACCGCTTAACCGAAATTGGCTGGAAATGCAGTGGGGAGTCCCCTTGGTAAGGTGTCTATCCTCCTGGCAAAAGGCAGGAAGGCCTGTGCATTCTACTAAGGAGGACAGTGCGGGGCCAAGTGGGAGTAGCTCCCAGGTGATTCACACATTTTTATACTTGTAGCAATTTAAAATGAGAACCAAGGACTCTGGAGAGGACAAGAAAGAACTCACTCATCACAGTCACGTACAGATTGCGCTTCAATAGATCAATGATGCATTTACCTCCACAAAGGATTTCAGATAATTTTTTAATGTGCAATCATAGAAAACACACTTACTAGGCGAGGGGGCCTGTGGCCCCCATCCACAGGCCAATTTCTGCTCTGGTAACCCCATCCCCGGGCCCTGACCATGTCTCTTGGGTGCCCTTTGGCATCCAGGTCCATATTTATACTTTTTTTGTGCCAAATTTGCGTCACTTTTTAACGCAAAAGCGTCGCTAACTTACAAAATACAATTGTATTTTGTAAGTTTTCACCACTTTTGCGTCAATGAGGCACAAAAAAAGTATAAATATGGGCCTCAGTGTGCAGGATCGGGACCGCAAGGGGAGCCTCAAGGCGGGTAGTCCCAGCGGGCTCTCCGTCCCCTGCGGGAGCTGCCATTGCTATTGCACACAGGGAGCTGCTAAAAAAAAAAAAAAAAAGCCCCCTGGAAGGAGGTGGTGGTCCCCGGGGTGCAGGTGGGTCCACGTTACCTCCGCTCCATATTTAACTTAGCCCTAGAGAGGTGGTTGTCCCAGGGCTGCAGGGGGGGCGTGAGCCCCCCTGCATTAATTTAATCTACATGCCTTGGGGAGGTGGCGGTCATCAGGGCTACAATAAGCCCTAGGAGGAGGGCCCCGTGCGCACTCTTTTTTTTTTTTAGTACTCTCTGGCCCTGGGACCTGGCCCACCTGGTGGCAAACAAAAGGAAGAACGCTGGAGACTGCACTTAGATTTTTTATCTTGGAAAAATCAGTGGATCCAGGAGTGGATTTTTCTGAGACTTTAAAAAAATGCTTTTAAGCCCTAGCAGGGGGACCCCACCACCATGGCTAGGGGCTCAGATGTGTTCCTGCTCTGCCCAAAAATGGCTGTCAATACTTCCTTTTTAGGTTGAGCATAGCAGTGCACAAGCACTGCTTTTCCAACATGTTGGTATGTATCTGGGTTTTTAACCACGCCCACCTCACTCCCATCGCTATCACTCCTTTATGGGCTTGCCTTTCAAAAATCATTTGTTTTCCTTGGTATCTGCTGTATCTGTTACCGCTTGGCTATCGACCCTGTTACATAGATAATTGCACTTTTGTTGATAACTTTGACTGCAAGCAAACTTCTTTTTCTTTTTATGTCTCTCTTCGCGCACATGGCGGCATTTTGAACTGGCTTGCTTATGTCAACTGTTTTACTTTTTGTTTTCAGTTTGTGTGGCAAGAAAAGTCCAGTTAGGATTTGACATTGCTAATAGCTTTACCTCGAGCAAACACAAGACCCATTGCATTGCAAACGTTTATTGAAGTACTGGCAGCCAATAAGATATCCTCACAGGGACCGTTGAAGGCACAGAGGAGCCGTGTCCCTAGATATCTATGTTTTTAAATTTGAATATCTCAAAAACTACTGAACAGATTTACAGCAAATCACATAAGTACTCTTTCTGGACCATGAACTAGCTTTCTGTCAAATTTGGTGTAATTCCGTCTGATGGTTCGGACTGTAGTCGTGTTTAAAATCCCTGCGGGAAAATGCATGGATAAAATGCATTTTGGAACCCTACCATTATTTTGGCTGCTGCGGGTCAGATCACTTCAAAACTTTCAAGACAGTAGCTGAACCAACCAAAGTTTAAAAATGTTTTTATTTAGTTTTAACAATTTTGTGAAGAATCGTCAAGCTGCGCCAAATTTATTGGCAAAACAAAAACTGCCCTCCCTATGGAAACTTTTTTTTGACATATACTAGGTGTTCCCTTGAGTCTGGACAAAGCTAAACCCCTCTGAAGAACTATAATGAAGCGAATAACGTGTCAGGGATTGCTTTTACTCGTCACAGGTTGGGTTGGATGGTATTTCACTAATCCTAAGCTGTAATACTGTCCCTGGACTAGTGAATGGCTTTAGTCATTTTACAGCTCGGCGAGGATGGCACTGTGTAAATCCTGTGCTTAAAGAGTTTGCTGTGCAAATAGCAAAAGACTTTGCACCACATTAGCATAATTTTTTATGATGCTAATGTGCCTCAACAACGTCAAATTTGCCACGCCATATTTAGAAAGTGGCGCAATGCACACATTGCGCCACTTTGTAGATCCTTACACCACATTATGCCTGCACCAGGCATAATGTATGCAAAAGGGGGTGTTCCCTGATTAGGAGGACTGCAAAAATACTTACCATTTTTAATACTTACTATTTTTTGCGGCATTTTTTAATGCCTGCACAGAGCAGGCATTAAAAGAAGGCACACCATTATTGATAATGAGCCTCAATGTACTTTGCAGGCTTTGCGACAACATTTCGGCGCTAATCCTGCAAAGTACAGCAATAGCGTCAAAAATGTTGACGCTGTTGTCCCCTAACCTGCACCATGGTGTGCCATATGTTCAATACGGTGCACACATAGTGGCAATAGGGGGGCGCTAAGGGGCACAAGAAAAGTGGCGCTGCATATAATGCAGCACCCCTTTTCTTAAATTTGGGCCGTTTTCCCTATCCAGCTCTACGTTAATAGCACTGTGCTGATCCTATGCCTAAAAACTTTGCTAGATAAACAGATATTTGAGGTGAGCAAATCTAGAGTGTCACTGGATCTGCTCTCCACCTAAACTTAGGAACTACATATAGATATATATATATATATATATATACATACACATACACACACACATGCACACGCACACACAATGGCCATAAGGAGGCATGGTGGTGGTAACACTGTAGAAAAGCGCCCAATATTAATTCAATATTGCATTTTCTTGAGTGGAAACATCCATTGCATTCACACACAACAAACCCCAGATAAAATGTAACCATCAAAGCAAAACGTTTATAAATACTACTCAAAAATATAATTAGTCTGAAGGAGAAATAAGATACTATGAAGCAACAACCTACATCGACTTCTGCAAAGCAGTTCAAAATTATAGCTATCCTGACTCCACACATTACAAGCATTGTAAAAGTTGCCTTATATGACCTTCCTTCTCCTTTTGGAAGTTAGTAAACCTATCATCATTTTTCTTCTTGATCTGCTTCTCAGGGGCATATTGATACTACGTTTGCGCTGAGTTAGCGTCATTTAATTTGACGCTAATTCAGCGCCAACTTAACTCCATATTTATATTTTGACACTAGACCCGTCTAGCGTCCAAATATAGGAGTGAACGTAATTTTTTGGGTGCGTGAAACCACCTTGCGTCAAAGAGATGCAAGGTAGGCATTCCCATCCAAAAGATTACTCCAAGCCCCTAGCGCCATATTTATCCATCCGTGCAAAAAAGACGCACAGGTGGGAGTCGAACCCAAAAAATGACTTTAACCCTGTTTTGTGTCATATTGTAATGCCTGGGTCTGACCAGGCGTTAAAATGAGGCACGTACACCACTATATAAGGAAAACATACCAAAGGAGCATTTGCTACCTCCAGGACAACATGGAAGTTGTACTGCTCTGGCTAGGCACACATCGCAGACGTCCGCAACGGCAGCTGCTCCCTCCACCTCCACAACAGCAACCCCAAACACCAAAACAGCACCCACAAAGGCAATGCAGGAGGCAGGAGAGGATATTTCGGCAGAGGACAACCAACCTTGGCCTCAGGGAGCAAGACATCATCAGGACTTACCGTCTCAACTGGAAGTCCATTCTACGCCTGCTGGACCACATTGCACCAGACATCACAGCTAGACTGAAAACTCCCTACAAATAACCACCAATCACAAATCACTGTATTGCATATGCCGGCTTCTGTATCATTTCAGACAACAGGGACACTAATGGCTGGTATCTCACAGCCATCAATATCTGTTTAGCTGCCTAAGGTCCTAGATGCCATCATCCCCCTCACACCCCACCACATCTGCTTCCCAAATCCCCAGCAACTGCAGCAGGAGACTAAGCAAGGATTTTATCTGATTTCTGAGTTTCTGCATGTGCTAGGTGCAATGGACTGCACCCATGTGCGACTGGTGCCACCTGCTGCTATGGAACACTTATACAGGAACTGCAAGCACACATATTCCCTAAATGTGCAGGCCATTGTGGACCTCCTTGGGCTCTTCAAAAACATCTCAGCCAAGTACCCCAGCAGCATCCAGGATGCTTACATATTCTGGCACTCCACCATCAACCAGCGGTTCCAAGATGGACAATATGGCAATGGCCTACTTCTCGGTAAGTCATCCATCCAAGCAATACACACACAACACACCAACCCTGAAGGACAAACAACATATACACTACAACAAAGACGCATGGGACCACATACCTACTGGGAAAAAAAAAATATGCAACATGCCGCAGTAAACAATGATTGGACATCACAAACGCAGATACCCACATCTACCTAACACAGCCACAAACCAACAGCCACACCACATGAAGGACAGGAAGAGATATCTAGGCTTTGTATACAGGAGAAGACCACAAACCACTACAAGCGTCCACTCGTTGACTACTAAGTATACCTCACACACATTAGACCAAACCATCAATAGCTCAGCCTGTAGCATGAGCATGGAAAGAAAGTCACACCTAGCCATATCCTCACCTCATTCATGGTGTGCAAGTCTCAGGCACAATCCACATCAAATCACACCCAAGTGGAGTGATCCACAACTACATCCCATCTACATATGCCTGACATACCTGTAGGCTGCTCATACATCTGTCAAATGCATCAAATTACACACATTGGAAGACTAATGTACCTGCCATCATAGACAATGGGGCAGAATCATGAGAACTGGTGCCACAACTACTCAACTGACACTTCATTTGCCCCACTTAGTAGCACAGAACCCCATCATGCCTGTACTTTAGACTAACAATAGGACACTATGGTGCAGATTTACTGCTAAACTGGAATGTACACGAATGCCATACTAGACCCCTGTATGAGTATGGAGGACATGACTGGCCATACTTTCACTGTACGAAGTGACCCAACAGAAATATAGCAGGTGCCCCTTTTGAAGTCTGCACTGTGCATGTATAGTAAGTCTGGTAGAAAATCCAATTACCTTGAAGACAGGACATACACCGGTACCAAATGTGATCATAATGCAAAATTTTATACACACCATTGGACACTCATAATGAGTTTGTTGACCGGCAGACGCAGCTTGTCAAACTTCCACCACAGTAAGACTGCCATCGTGGTCTAAACCCTACTGGCCCAATTAGGAGTTCACTGCTGGGCCTGACAGTGAAAACATAATTTTCCATACGTTGAGCCAGCAGAAAAGGGGCCCAAAACATTCCAGCTGGTTTGTAAATGATGCGAGTGCAAGGTGGTGCTGTGGTGGGTGCAGCAGCACTGGTAATTATTGCATGTAATTTGTGCACTGGAAAGTACTACAGGACTGTCCATGTGGGACCCACCACTGCCCATGTCAAGTACATGGCCAGTGCAGGGGCCTCCAGGGGGTACCTGACACCCCCATACCACCAGCTCTTGCATGGTGGGAAAACCGCCATGCATAGGCTAGCAGGAAATGGAGTCCAAATCCAGAGGCCTGCACTGCTTGCAGCGCTGCTTTGGCAGATGAAGACTGCTGTGACTGACAGGCAGCTGGCTGATGGTAACCTGCGAATGTTGGCGGTCCAAACATGGTGGGTCCACCACAGTCATAATGTGGGGGTCATACTGCCACAACCGCAGTGGTCCAACTGCCACTGTGAGTCTGGCATACTTGAGAACACCAGATATGTAATGAAGGTCAAGATAGTTGACACCACCACCATCTGCCACTAAGGCCCTCATTACAACATTGGCGGTAAATCCTGCTTACCCTGCAGAAGACCGCCAACACACTGTTGCGGCAGCGGAATCCCGCTACAACTATTACGACCCACAGCACGGAATCTGCCGTAATCCAGACAACCACACAAGTCCGCCACACCAAAGGTCAGTGATAAACTGGCGAGAACAAAATCTCCACCGTCACGCCAACAGTAATACGCCCACACTATCACGACCCACGAATCCACGCCGCCGTCTTTCACCCGCGGTATTCCATTGCCGTGCTCAAAATACACACACATTTACAAAACACAACCACATTGAACAATTCAAAATACACACACCTGATACATATACACACACCACTCCCACACACCCAATCCAATATAAAACACAGAGCCACATCACCCACAAACCCCTACTATGAAAATTTAGAAAGAAGGTCAGAGAGAGACACCACCAGAAACAACACTGGCATCCACAGACACACAACATCATCACTCACACAACATCCACGCACCTTAAACAACACACAACAACACATCCCCTCATACATCACAACACACACCACCTCACACATCACCCACACCACATCATGGCACCTCAACGACACCCCAGGTTCTCTGAGGAGGAGCTCAGGGTCATGGTGGAGGAAATCATCCGGGTAGAGCCACAGCTATTCGGATCACAGGTGCAGCACACCTCCATTGCTAGGAAGATGGAGCTATGGTGCAGAATCGTTGACAGGGTCAACGCAGTGGATCAGCATCCAAGAACTAGGGATGACATCAGGAAGAGGTAGAACAATCTATGGGGGAAGGTGCGTTCCGTGGTCTCCAGACACCAGATTGCAGTAAAGAGGACTGGCGTGGACCCCCACCTCCTCCCCCACAACTAACAACATGGGAGGAGCAAGTCTTGGCAATACTGCATCCTGAGGGCCTGGCAGGAGAAGCAGGAGGAATGGACTTTGGTAAGTCAACTCTTAACTATTATATCCCCCAACCTACCTGCATGCCATCTCATACCCTCCCCACCCCCATCACTCCAACTCCTCACATATGTCCCACTATCACAACCCAGCCATCCTAACACCAAGCCTGCATGCAACACCAAAGCATGGACACCCATCACCAAAGCATGTCCACTACAGATGCCCACACAGACTCCAAACCAAATATCACACAAGGACCTAGACAAGAATCAAGCACTGGAGTACAGGGTCACTCACCCATTGCACACAGTGGCCCACACAGATGCAATAATCATGCCTTTATACCCCTGCATGACCCTACTCAACGTCACCGGACAGGAGGTTCCAGACATATCCAGTCCCCCCACAGAAGAGGCCCATAGTGATGATAGCAGCTCTGCACAACTAGATAAAGATGACCAGCCAGGCCCATCTGCGATCTCGGGACAGTCGGTTCCCCTGACACTGGCACAAGCCACCACAGAGCCTCCCCCCTCAGGAAACACCACCACAGCACCCACCCAGCGGGCCCATCCCTCTGTTCCCAGGACACGTCAAGCAGCAGTGTGTCCACCACTACAGGGAACCCAGGCAAACCCACCACCCCAAGAAAATCAGGAACTGGGGTCAGTGGCAGTGGGCACACGGTTCAGGGGACAGAGGAATAGGAAAACAGGGGAACTGGGAGGACTGCTGTGCGACAGGGGGAGGACAGGCCCAGGGAACCCACTCTCCACAGGGCCTTCTCCAACATCATAGGAGCGTACCATCATTCCCAGGAGGCGATGGCAGCGGTACTGGCCAACTTTCAGGAGACCCAGTGGCTGCAGGAGGAACACTATCTGGGGATCAGGCAGGAACTGAAGCCCATCAACACCACCCTGGCCACCATTGTAGGGGTGCTGCAGGACCTTGTCAACACCAGGAGCGACACTGTGGCACAACAAGGGGCCCCTGACACTAGCCTGGATGACGAACAGTCCTCCACCTCCGCCGGCGCTAGTGGACAGGAGGCACCACCACAGGGCCACCACACCAGCACCCCACCCACTGGAGATAGAGAGCCACCCAGCAAACGGTCCCTGAGATCCAGGAACAAGACAGAGAACATTGCCAAGACCCCCGCCAGGAAATGAGACCCCCCTGAATGTCACCCTGTCCATCCTTCAACTGCCCTTGCTCCACTTCCTATGCCCCTTTTGACAATGCACCTGTGAAACAAATAGACTGGACTCAGCCATGGACATTCCTCCACCATCACACCTACCCATTTTACAACCCCTTCCACTTATTTGCACAGAAATAAATACACTTCAATCACAAAACAATCTGGAGTCAGTCGGTGCTTTCACAAATGTGTAATTGCAAGAACTATGGAATATAGCAATGTCAATTTAATTGTCCACATACCGATGAAACACAGCTGTAGGGCTGGAGGAAATATAGCAGAGGTCACAAAGTGGGACCCACATTTGTTAAATAGAAAGGCAAAGTGACAAGTCAGGGTCCATACACTGAGTGAAAATGACAGACTTATGATAGCTCAAACAATAGTATGAGATGTGTGAGGCAGTGACATCTTCTTACCTGAGTCTCATTGGAAGTATTGCTGGATAACGTTTCTGTTGTCGATATCCTCTTCTTCTGCCTCCTCTTCTTCACTGTCCACAGGCTCCACAGCTGCCACAAGACCTCCAGCTGGACCATCCTCCTGCAGAAAAGGCACCTGTCGGCGCAAAGCCAGGTTGTGCAGCATACAGCAGGCCACGATGATCTGGCACACCTTCTGTGGTGAGTAGTAGAGAGAACCACCTGTCATATGGAGGCACCGGAACCTGGCCTTCATGAGGCCGAAGGTGCGTTCGATCACCCTCCTAGTTCGCCCATGTCCCTCACAGTAGCGTTCCTCTGCCCTTGTCCTGGGATTTCTCACTGGGGTCAGTAGCCATGATACTTTGGGGTACCCAGAGTCAAAACAACAAGTGATGGACGGAATGCTGAACATTGTCAAACACTCACCCCCAGTCATAGATCTGGGTTTAATCCATTGTTCTTTTGCTCACCATGCCACCCCAGTTTGGACCCAGCCATATGCAAATCAGTCTTGACCCTGTTCCTCATGGGAACAGTCCAGACCGAACTGCCAAGCCAGGTCCTCACTGGACCGGAAACAAGCATCCTGGGACCGGTTTCGGGGTTTCACCCCTCATCAGCCAGGCTAGCTTGAATCCAGTGGCATGGGAAGCACGGGACCCACGTCTGGGCATACCCTTCCCACTTAGGGCGACAAAGCAAAAACAACAAGTGATGGACGGAATGCTGAACATTGTCAAACACTCACCCCCAGTCATAGATCTGGGTTTAATCCATTGTTCTTTTGCTCACCATGCCACCCCAGTTTGGACCCAGAGTCACCTGTAAATTTCGAGGGACAACTTTTAGACACACACTAACCCGTAGGGACAACACCATACCCAGACAACTATTCACACTGTATAGGTTCCTTGTCCTCACCTATTAGCCACACACGGTGCCTCTGGAGTTGCCCCATCACATAAGGGATGCTGCTATTCCTCAGAATGTAAGCGTCATGCGCTAAGCCAGGAAATTTGGCATCCACATGGGAGATGTACTGATCAGCCAAACACACCATCTGCACATTCATCGAATGGTAGTTCTTCCGGTTTCTGTACACCTGTTCACTCCTGCGTGGGGGTACCAAGGCCACATATGTCCCATCAATGGCACCTATGATGTCGGGGATATGTCCCAGGGTATAGAAGTCACCTTTCACTGTAGGCAAATCCTCCACCTGAGGGAAAACGATGTAGCTGTGCATGTGTTTCAGCAGGGCAGACAACACTCTGGACAGCACTTTAGAGAACATTGGCTGGGACATCCCTGATGCAATGGCCACTGTTGTTTGAAAAGACCCACTTACCAGGAAATGGAGTACTGACAGGACCTGCACTAGAGGGGGGTATCCCTGTGGGATGGCGGATAGCTGACATCAGGTGTGGCTCCAACTGGGCACACAGTTCATGGATTGTTGCACAATCAAGTCTGTAGGTGACTATTACGTGTCTCTCTTCCATTGTTGACAGGTCCACCAGCGGGCTGTACACTGGAGGATGCCACCATCTCATCACCTGCCCCAGCGGACGTACCCTATGGAAGAGAACAGCAAGCAGAGAGTCAGCCAACACTGAGGTATTACAAAATGTCATTTGCACACATTTATTTATCCGCAATGTGCCTGTTACTGTGTGTATGCAAGGCCTAGATAGGTGTGACGCAGTTATTATTAATGCCATGTGGCCCCCTGAAATGGCGGCTGCCTGACCTGTAAGGTGGGACAAGGGGATATGAGGTAACTGTGCTGGCATTCTATACCGTCGCGGTAGGTGGTCAAATACCACGGTGCAATCCTGCATTGGTTAACATTGGACCCTATGGGTCCCAGGAGCCAATGACGATGTGCGCCGGCGGTGACGGTACATATCGTCGCGGATGTGACCGCCATTTTCTATCTGTTCACTCACTTGATACCTGGTCTTCAACAGGATAGGACCTACACTGCAAGTGCTGCTGTGACCTGTGTCTGAAAGCGAAGATGGCTCATGTGTCTGGGGAAAGGGCCCCTGCCTTCACTTCGGAGGAGTTGGAGAGACTAGTGGATGGGGTCCTCCCCCAGTACACACAACTGTATGGTCCTCCAGACAAACAGATGAATACACTGTGAGCATGCTGCATGGGCAATGCCTGTTTGGAGTGGTGTGGATGGAACATACATCATCATCATCATCACACCTTTATTTGGCTATAAGCCATAAAAGGAAAGTACAATCGAGGGAAAAAAAACACATCATTTCAACAGCAATTATTCACATGAATAGTAAAACCAATTTGCATAGATAAATGACCGATGACGCTCCTAAAATCAATAAATAACAATCATTTTCATTATTACTTTAAATGAGAATTGTAAAAATTTCTAAAATTAATCTCCTGCCCAAAATACTACCATTACTTTATTAACTAGCTAATGGAGAACTATTTAACCATTATATAAAACAATAAATAAATAAGAAAAAATATTCTTAAAATGCATAAATACGTATATTTTCCTTCATATAAAAGACTAAAATTACATTTTAGGCAAGATAATTTCCCAGGGTCTGTTAACTTGCTTGGGGGAGGACCTATGAACCGCTTGATCTTCATAAAATGTATCTATAGATGTTTATTATATCTGAGCTTATTTAAAACCTCAGGCCCTCCTTGTCCCTGATAAATGAAGTTGCTAAAAGAAAGCGACTTATTCCAAAGACAATGGATGGGGTGATGGTAGACCTAAGCAATCTGGACGCTTCATTGTAATTTCTAATTCCTTCTTTCCTACAGATAGGTCGAATCAATTTTTTCCTTGGTTTATTGTAGGCTTTGCAGAATAACAAAACATGATCCACCGTTTCAATGGTCTCCATATTGCAAAACCCACACTTCACCTCATGATTATTCTCTCTCTGTGGACTCCGTTTAATAGTAAAAGCCTTAATCTGAAGGATCCCATATCGAAACTTTACGAATAATGTTTTCGCTCGCCTAGGGTGGATTGTATCTAACCAGTCCTCAGCTCTTGGTATTGGTTTAATATCCAAAAAGCTCAACGTCAATCTACCCAAATCCTTATTGCGAAAAAGAGTACTCAAGGAGAATTCCCAGTATACTTGCTTTAATCGAATCTTGGATTGTGGCGTAAGTGTATGGTGTTCGTCCCTATAGGGTTTCAGCCCTAGGTTATAGAACCAGTACCTTACATGATGTAGCCACGGAAGAGAAACTGATTTATCAAGGTCCATTATCTCCATTAGCGCTTGCTTGTAATGAGTCAATTCTGGAACTGTCCACAGTCTACACCAGTAAAGTAATGGCCTCCAAACTGCCAATTTACCTATTTGCTTCACACTTATATCATAAATGAGAGGGATTAACGGAGTAGATGGTGGCAATCCCAATACCCTCCTCAAAAAGCTGTTTTCTTGAGATACTAGTGAATTTAGATTTACAATTCCCCAAAGTTCGGCACCGTATAATGCAGCAGCCTGCGCTTTATATCTATAGACCTCAAACACTGGTGAAACAATCCCAGTTCTTGAAATTTTATAGTTGTTGTTTATAGCCGCAGAGCTGTGAACTAAAGAAGTTGCCACTTTGTTCATCTGCGGCGTCCAGGACAACTTAGCATCCAGCAATATCCCTAGGTAATTAAAGTTTTTTACACGTTCTAGATCATGCCCATTAACCACAATACTCCTTTTAAGGGCTTTGTGAGGATTAACAGTCAAATACTTTGTTTTGTTTACGTTTGTCTCCAGCCCCTTCAGGTTACAGTATTTGCTAAACATTCCTAATAAGGATTGTAGACCCATGGGAGTTTGCGATATTAAGATAGTATCATCTGCAAAGAGGAGAGCAGGAACTGGTTCTCCATTCAATCTTGGCGAGTCATGATTACTCCCTTTTAAATACTCTACCAAGTCGTTGATATACAACGAAAAGAGTGTCGGGGCAAGCACACAGCCCTGCCTCACTCCCCTTTTAATAGGTATTGGATCAGTCAACTCTCCATTTGGGCCCCACCGTACTTTTGCGAAAGTATTCTCGTGCAACCTCTTTATCTAGAACAGGAGACTCCCCGGGATACCCTGCTTCCCCAATGCAGTCCATAGAGAGTCTCTTGGAACCAGATCAAAGGCCACATGCAAATCCACAAACGTAATGTACAAATGGCCCTTTTTTAGTTTTGTGTATTTCCACATTATTGCTAGTGGCCTGAAGACCTGGTCAATTGTACTTGTCTGCTGCCTGAAGCCTGCCTGGTATATTGTCAGGATGTTTTTTCCCTCTATCCAACAACCTATTCTATTCAGCAGCTGCCTAGCATACATTTTTTGCATAACATCAATAAGGCTAATTGGCCTATAATTCCCAGGGTCCTCCCTAGACCTTTTTTTATAGACAGGGATTATTTCTGCACCTTTCCATGTCTCAGGAACTGGCTCCCCCCTAGCTATGGCGTTACTTAGTAAGTTTACATAAGGTGCCCAGATTTCTATGTTATGCTTGAACAGATCCCCAGGGATTTTATCCAAACCTGGGGCTTTGCCTAGTTTGATCGCTTCAATGGCAGCCATCGTTTCTTTCAGGCTAAACTGTATAATAGGAAAACTACTCCAAAAAGATACTTCTTTGGTCCAGGAAAGATGTGCATCAAAGTTGGGCGAGTCAGAGTAGAGATACGTAAAATGGTTGACCCAAGCACTGGGATCTATATGATGTTCGGTGCTGTATATCCCCTCCTTCCTGCCATGAGTAACTATTTTCCAGAAAGCAGCTGTATCATTGCATTTGGCTGCCTCTAAGAGGTCATGCCATTTTTGATCCTCCCAATTTTTTTGTGCTGTAGCCAAAATTTTCTTGTAACCAGCCCTGGCCTGTTGCACGGCTATTGGGTTTTTCTGTTTAAGGGCCTCTACCAATAGTGTTTTCCTCTCTCTGCATTCAATGGTATACCAAGGATTAGATGAGGTAATTTGCTCCTTGCCCTTTTTATTTTTTTGTTGTACCCGTTTAGTGAAATAAGGTCTTAGTGCAATACTCATGGACTGATGAATATCCATGATAGGTATATCAGTACAAATTTTAAGGGCATGGGGTTCCATTAATTCTATGTATGTATTATAAATATTAGTCATGACACTCAAATTGCCCAATATCACTGGCCATTTTACTGCCCTTCGATTATTACTAAGAGTGGGTTGTAACTCCACCTTATCCTTTTCCATGCAATTCAATTCCGTGAGGTAACCCTTGAGTTCAACTACTAGCGGAAAATGATCACTTTCTCTCCTCTTATCTATTTCAAAGGTCACTATTCTCTCCCAGGTACTAGTGCTATGCATAATATAATATAATTTTGAACCTATATTACCTCTTTGAAAAGTGTCCATACTAAGACCACCTTGGCCCACTCTACCATTGCACGCCCTCAATCCATGCTTTAATGTGAGGCCCATGAGTTGCAACGTAGCAACCGTACCAGGGACCGACTCTTCGATTGAAAGGCGGGGGACTGCTCTCGCTAGGTCTTCCTCTTCTGCCAGATGTTCAAGACCAATTACAGGCTCATAGTTGCAATTAAAATCTCCCCCAATCATGATTGACTCTCCTACCAAGATTTTTTTCAGCGTGCCATCTAATATTTCTATTTCGTGTGACTCCGGGTTTGATCTTCTAGGCCTTATATACATATTAAACAAATGGGATAGCACCTTATTTTTATCCCCTAATTCTAGCCACAGAATGTCAGCAGATTCTGTATCGCGTTTACATATCTCGATATTAAGGGAAATGTTTACCCATATAACCAGCCCCCCAGACGGCCTTCCTCTCGCTGCAGCAGTTGCGTTAATAAAAAAAGTTTTGTATCCCAGCTTATGCGGTGGATCCTTTAGCCAGGTCTCTTGAAAGAGACAGACATGAAACTGTTCTATGTAAACATGCCAGTCAGGATCTATAAGCTTGCTTTTTAAACCTGCTACATTCCAGGAGACCATAGAGATCAACCCCCTTCTGATTGCAGTCATTTCATTGTTGGTAGGGCTCTGAGATATAGTCAATTCCTTTCTACAGGGTAAGTGCTCCTCAATACTTCCTCCCCCTGTGTCTTGATAACTAGTATCTTCCTGAATCTCTGCTACTGTTGGGTCTCTGATTGGTCTCAGATATACTTGATTCAGTCAATCAACTGTTTCAAGGTGAGAGTCTCTTTTTCTCACTTGCGTTGTCCCATCCCCAAATTTGCTCCTCTGTGCTATAGACTTACAAATATAAGGATCCAGGCTAAATCTCATAGCATTTTCGATGGGTGCGCTGGCTCTCTGTTCCATGATGATCAAACATTCAATTAGTCTTTCATCCCTTAATGTCAGAGCGACAGCGTCTTGCATCCCAACCTCTCCTGGAATCCTTTCCGCCCTCATAATATCTGAGCGGATTAGGGATAAACAGTGTTGTTTATGTCTAATCCAGTGTGTACGTTTATTCTTTAGGGAATCCTCATTCTCAATACAATTTTGAGCCAATTTCGGGACATTTAACAGGTAAACTACATCAGTCCTAGGGGACCTTGCTTTTCCTTCATAGTGCCTACTCCTTATAAGAGAATGCATGCTACCATTTTGTGATAGAGTATAGGGTTTAAATATACTTTCCATCTTCTCTTCTTGTGACCCTATTCCCAAACGTGACTCCCTTAAGGGATTCACAGGTTCTTGTTGTAGTTCTCCTGCCTTAACTACGGAGTAAATACGAGTCCCTCTACTACACTCATTTTCCCCTCTCACATATTCTTGTGGTGCATGTGTTCTACTAGCTGTAGTTAAAATAAAGTTAGGCTGGGCATTCAGAGTTTGGGGGGGACATACGTCTACCTTGTACATGTGATGATACTAATGTAGTCTCCTCTGTGCTCTGATCTCTAGGAGTTCCTGTATTCCCCCCCTTCTTCACAAGAGCTGATAGTTTTCCCACTTCGGATTTAAGCTCTCCAGCTTGCTGCATTAGTCCAGTCATTAGATCATAAAGATCTGTTAAGCTCGTTGTTTTGCATTTTAAGCAGGTCTCTAGATCTTGATTTGCTAATGGTGCCTTCTCTATAGCTTTCTGTTCCAAGGGGGTGATTTGATCATGCCTACCCACGGATTTCCTCTCTTGGGCTTTCTGCGCTTTACTTGTAGCAGGTTCCGCCAGAACTGCATACTTATTAGAACACACTATGTCACTCTTGTGCACATGGTCCTTCTTCTTAGTGCTTTCTAATGTAATTAGAGGATGGCGCTTGGCCTGGAATATATCATCTTTATGACTAGCTATCCTATTAACGGGGGATACATTTTCCTCTTGCTGGCTGTCACTCTCTTTCCTATTGATTGGTTCCGCTTTCCCTACTTCTGTTTTCTTTGTATAATATGAAGTTATCTTTTTATCCAAACCCTCCCGAGATGTAGTCCTATTACTTAGTAAAGATTCTACCTCCTCTATGAGGTCATCAATTTCGGATATCGTACAATTTTCACCCGAATTTCTAAGTTTTTTAATAGTTTTCTCTTTTCCCCGTAGTGGTTCTAATGCCTTGTGTTTCCCCATACCTCTTTGCCAACTATTTGATTCTTCGCTTTTTACTAAATCTAATATGGGGGACTCTAGGCTCTTACTCTGTGATACTATTTAACTTATTCTAGGTATCAAACAACAGGAGAGCTGGAAGGGAGAGGCTACTATTAATAAAGCTGCCTAGAGATACTATAGCCCGAATTAAATTATGTAAAGTCTCAATACTGGGTAGCAGTCTGGTCTCTTACTGTAGATGAAAGAGGGGGGGCCCAGCCCAGTCTCCTCCGGTCTCTGACGGGCACAGGACGGGCCCGCCATTTGCCCAGGCTTTGCCCGGGCGCCGCCCGCGCGAGAGCAGGAAGAGAAAAAATAAAAGCGCGTCCCGCGAGGCGGGAGCGCTGTGCTGTTTTTCAAGGGCTCCTGCCCTTGGCTGATAGGCTGGCGTGTCGTGTCCTCCTCGGACCCCCAGGAGAGGAGGAAGAGAAAAAAATAAAAGCACGTCCCGCGAGGCGGGAGCGCTGTGCTGTTTTTAAAGGGCTCCTGTCCTTTGCTGATAGGCTGGCGTGTCGTGTCCTCCTCGGCCCCCCGGGAGAGCAAGAAGAGAAAAAATAAAAGTGCGTCCCAGTAGGCGGGAGCGCTGTGCTATTTTTCAAGGGCTCCTGCCCTTTGCTGATAGGCTGGCGTGTCGTGTCCTCCTCGGCCCGCCAGGAGAGCAGGAAGAGAAAAAATAAAAGCGCGTCCCGCGAGGCGGGAGCGCTGTGCTGTTTTTCAAGGGCTCCTGCCCTTTGCTGATAGGCTGGCATGTCATGTCCTCCTCGGCCCGCCAGGAGAGCAGGAAGAGAAAAAATAAAAGCACGTCCCGCGAGGCGGGAGTGCTGTGCTGTTTTTCAAGGGCTCCTGCCCTTTGCTGATAGGCTGGCGTGTCGTGTCCTCTTCGGCCCCCCAGGAGAGGAGGAATCGAAAAAATAAAAGCGCGTCCCGCAAGGCGGGAGCGCTGTGCTGTTTTTCAAGGGCTCCTGCCCTTTGCTGATAGGCTGGCGTGTCGTGTCCTCCTCGGCCCCCCAGGAGAGCAGGAAGAGAAAAAAATAAAAGCACGTCCCTCGAGGCGGGAGCGCTGTGCTGTTTTTAAAGGGCTCCTGTCCTTTGCTGATAGGCTGGCGTGTCGTGTCCTCCTCGGCCCCCCAGGAGAGCAGGAAGAGAAAAAATAAAAGCGCGTCCCGCGAGGCGGGAGCGCTGTGCTGTTTTTAAAGGGCTCCTGCCCTTTGCTGATAGGCTGGAGCGCTGTGCTGTTTTTAAAGGGCTCCTGCCCTTTGCTGATAGGCTGGCGTGTCGTGTCCTCCTCGGCCCCCCAGGAGAGCAGGAAGAGAAAAAATAAAAGCGCGTCCCACGAGGCGGGAGCGCTGTGCTGTTTTTCAAGGGCTCCTGCCGTTTGCTGATAGGCTGGCGTGTCGTGACCTCCTCGGCCCCCCAGGAGAGCAGGAAGCGAAAAAATAAAAGCGTGTCTCGCAAGGCGGGAGCGCTGTGCTGTTTTTAAAGGGCTCCTGCCCTTTGCTGATAGGCTGGCGTGTCGTGTCCTCCTCGGCCCCCCAGGAGAGCAGGAAGCGAAAAGTGTGCTGTTTTTAAAGGGCTCCTACCCTTTTCTGATAGGCTGCCGTGTCGTGTCCTCCTCGGCCCCCCAGGAGAGCAGGAAGAGAAAAAAATAAAAGCGCGTCCCGCGAGGTGGGAGCGCTGTGCTGTTTTTAAAGGGCTCCAGCCCTTTGCTGATAGGCTGGCATGTCGTGTCCTCCTGGGCCCCCCAGGAGAGCAGGAAGAGAAAAAATAAAAGCGCGATGGAAGATACATGGGGGGGGGACTAAGGCCTGTATAAGCGGATGGTGAGTGTATGTGCGTCAGGGCAAGGGTGGGAACATGGGCCAATGATTATGACGGTCCGGACGGGTAAAGATTTTCCGTTTCCCCTGTACTATTCCTCTAGGTCAGCACCCACCAGAAGAAGGATATTTGGCGTGCCATCGCCAAGGACGTCCGGACCCTGGGGGTCCACCACAGACGCAGCACCCACTGCCAGAAAAGATGGGAGGACCTTCGCCGTTGGAGCAAGAAGGCGGCGGAGGCCCAGCTGGGGATGGCCTCCCAACGTGGGAGGGGTGCCCGTCGCACCCTGACCCCCCTGATGTTCCGGATCCTGACGGTGGCGTATCCGGAGTTGGATGGGCGCTTGAGGGCATCACAGCAGCCACAAGGGGGTGAGTACAGTCACATTCATCTGACTCTGCGCGCATTACGAGGTGTCTGGGTGAGGGACGTGGGCAGTGGGTTCCCCTAGGCCAGGGCGACCTCGGTAGGCAAGGTCCCTTGTGAGTCAGGTTCAGTGGAACCCCAACCCCACTAGTGGTTAGTGCCATCTACACCTAGTCAGGCTCCTGTGACTTCCATGTGTGCAACAATCGGGCTTAGGCCTTGTACCCCATGGGCATGTGAATAATCTAGGAACAATAAGTGCATGGCGTAGTGCAGAGGGCTGCTGTGTCTAGTGTCTGCCAACGGTAGTGGTGTTGCATGCACTGAACATGTCTTTCTTCTGTCTTCCCCCCCAATTTTTGAGGTCTCCCTGTTCTTGTGTGTAATAGCATCATCAGGTGGAGGAGCAGTGGCACCGGAGCAGGAGGGAGCTGCATCCCACTTGGCCCTGGAGGGTGAAACAATGGAGTCTGAAGCCACCAGTGGGACGGAGGGCGAGGGGAGCTCCACAGCGGGAACAGGAGGTGACAGCAGTGACAGCGACTCCTCCTCTGATGGGAGCTCCTTTGCGTGGTGGGCCCCTCTGTGCCCCCCGCATCAACATGTACAGCCATCCCCCCCCCCACCAGCACCGCCCTCCCAGCAGCCCCTCAGCGTGTGTCCCTTGCCCGCTCACCCAGGAGGGTGGGCATCTCCTTCGCCCCAGGCACGTCAGGCCCTTCCCCAGTCAGCCCTGCTGCCCTCAGTGAGGAGGCTATTGACCTCCTGAGATCCCTCACTGTTGGGCAGTCTACTATTGTGAATGCCATCCAGGGTGTTGAGAAGCATTTGCAATAAACAAATGCATACCTGGAGGGCATTCATTCTGGCCAGGCAGCCCAACAGAGAGCATTTCAGGCTCTGGCCTTAGCACTGATGGCAGCCATTGTCCCTGTGTCCAGCCTCCCCTCCAACTTCCTCCCTCCAGACCCAATCCCCTGTACCTCAGTCTATCCCAAGCACACCATCAGACCAGCATGCACACACCTCAACACACAAAAGTGGCTCAGGCAAACATAAGCACCACACATCCCACAGGCACTCACACAAGCATCATACCCATGCAGACATACCAACATCCACTCCCTCCACTGTGTCCCCCTCATCCATGTCTCCCTCCTCCCTCCCAGTCTCGTCTCCACTCACACTTGCATGCACTACATCTTCAGCCACTACCTCCATCACCAGCACGCCCATCACCACACACCGCTCACGTGCACTCACCACTCCACTACCATACACACATCCCCTGTGTCCTCTCCCAGTGTGTCAGTGAGCCCTCCTCCCAAAGTACACAAACACATGCACACACCCACCCAACAGCCATCCACCTCACACCAGCCTCCGGCCCATGCTCCTTCATCTAAATTCAGCAGACGTGCACCTCCTACAACCACTACCTCTTCCACCACTCCCAAACCCCCTCCATCTACTCGTCCCAGTGTGTCTAAAAAGCTTTTCCTGGCTAATATTGACCTCTTCCCTACACCTCCCCCCCGTCCGTCCCCTAGCTTTCCAGGTCCCAACCCAGCACCTCAGCCACCACATCCCCAGCCACAGTGGTGCCAGCAACTGCGGGCTATTGGAGTGCGCCAACCATCAGGGCTGCCAGTGTGCCACGGAGCAAGGGCAAGGACATTCTGCCACCTGCCAAGCTAAAAAAGTTGCATACATCCCAGAGGGAGGAGCAGAAAACACCTGCCACCAAGGGGTCAGGGAAAACAAAAGGGGATAGTGGCAAGACAGCTGCGCCACAATCAAAGGTGGGGAAGGGCCAGAAACTGAAGGGCAGGTCAGGAAAGGGCAAGGTGGCACCGACTGAGGGACCAGTGTCACACCTTCTTACCACGTCAACGCCAACCTGTACGGCAGAGAAGACCGCCACCTGCACCGCCGCCAGCACCGCCACAGACCCCGCTGCCACAGAGCCCGCAACCAGCACCGCTGTCACAGACCCCGCCGCCAGCACCTCTGTCACAGAC
This sequence comes from Pleurodeles waltl, assembly GCF_031143425.1. Classification (NCBI taxonomy): domain Eukaryota; kingdom Metazoa; phylum Chordata; class Amphibia; order Caudata; family Salamandridae; genus Pleurodeles; species Pleurodeles waltl. The sequence continues at coordinate 1,186,563,033 of NC_090440.1, read as the reverse complement.
CCCGCCGCCAGCACCGCTGCCACAGACCCCGCCGCCACAGAGCCCGCTGCAAGCACCGCTGCCACAGAGCCTGCCGCCAGCACCTCCGCCACAGAGCCCGCCGCCACCACCGCCGAGACTGACGCTGCTGCAAGCACTGCCAGCAGCCCCGCAACATCCTGAGCCAGTGGCACCATCGCAGACATGGCTGCCATCCCCAGTGGTCAGTCGTCCGAGGCTGGTGGTGAGTTCCAGGAGCCTGGGCAGCTTCCATGAAGCATCACTTTCAGTGGAGAAAGGCATCCACTACCTCAGTCCTTGGCAGGATGAAGCACTCTGGGCACCAAGCTCCCTCCAGAACCAGTGGAGAGATACATCCACTACCTCAGTCCTTGGCAGGATGAAGCACTCTGGGCACCAGGCCCCCTCCAGAACCAGTGGAGAGATACATCCACTACCTCAGTCCTTGGCAGTATGAAGCACTCTGGGCACCAAGCTCCCTCCAGAACCAGTGGAGAGATACATCCTCTACCTCAGCCCTTGGCAGGATGAAGCACTCTGGGCACCAGGCCCCCTCCAGAACCAGTGGAGAGATACATCCACTACCTCAGTCCTTGGCAGGAGGAAGCACTCTGGGCACAAAGCCCCCTCCAGAACCAGTGGAGAGATACATCCACTACCTCACTCCTTGGCAGGATGAAGCACTCTGGGCACAAAGCCCCCTCCAGAACCAGTGGAGACTGTTATCCACTTGAGTGACTGTGGCTTTGCACTCCCCAGGATGCAGCAGTAGGCAAACCACCCACTGTAAAGACTTGAGAGACTGTGGCTTTGCACTCCCCAGGATAAAGCAGTGGGCAAACCACCCATTGGAGAGACTTGAGAGACTGTGGCTTTGTACTGCCCAGGATACATCAATGGGCATGGAGCCCCCTCGTGGAGCAGTGGCGTTGTGCGTTCATCAGGCTGAGGTGCCCCTCCTCCCCTTCCCCCTGAGGTGCCTGTATATTTTCTATGTGATGCCCCTCTAGTGTTTTCTCAGTTTAGAGTCAGGTATCTAGTGTGGGCCTCGCCCATGCATTTTGGACCCAGTGGTCCACAGACAATGATTGGTGCACTATCCGGACTTGTGTAGTTGGTGTACATAATTGTATATACTGGATTTTGAGTTTTGACTGATGGATTTATTTTGATTACAATCGTTCAAATCATTTCCTTTTGTCCTTGCGTTATTCAAGGGGGGGTGGGGAGGTGTATATATAATGTTGCAGCATGTATTTGTGTGTATGGTGTTGTGGGTGAGGGTGGGGGTGGGGGCGTTGTGTGTTGTGTGTGGTGTGTGTGTGTCACTCTCTTTCCCTCCCCTCCCCCCTGTGTTGCAGGTGCAGTACTCACCGTGGTCGTCGTCGCCGCCGTCGTTGGAGCTCCTGATAGAGGAGCAGGAATACCATCGCTGGCAGGATCTGCATTTCTGGATCCATGGCGTACTGGTTCCTTGTGGGATGTGGAGAGGTGAGTGTTTTCCCTTCTGTGTACTGTTTCCGCCGTGTTTTTATTCGCATTGGTTCCGCCCCAGAAAAGGTGGCGGATAGCCGTGTTGTGATAGTGTGGGCGGTACATTGTCTTCCGCCTGTCTGTTGGCGATGTCCGCCCCGCTGTTTGTTTGTACCGCCTTGGCGGTCGGAGTGTTAAAGTGGCTGTCTATGTTGCCAGTTTCCACCACAGTCGTAATCCCTTTTTTTTCCGCCGGCCTGTTTATGGTATTACCGCCGCTTTAACACTGACCGCCAGGGTTGTAATGAGGGCCTAAGTGTTGCACTGCATGCGTAATGCCACATGCCGACATCGACAGAATAGGCTGGCTTTGAGGAGCAACTATGCTGGCCACACATCAGACACCATTGTCGTGCAAGAAAGTGGTAGCCTTCATCCAATATGAGGACCCTGCTACTAAAATGGACTACACAAAACATGTAACATACATAATGAGCACACGTATTGCAATCCAGGTGGTCACATACACCTCTGAGTCACCACTCAAATAGCAACCAACCACTGCCATGGAATATTCATGGTCCCTCTCAACTCTTCACTAAATTTCTCCCTCTTATCTTTGCAGCTGACAAAGGTTATGGCAAACAGCCGTGGGTCATGGCCCCATTTGCCAATCCAGATACCAATGAACAGCATGCCTACAAAAAAGCACACCAGAAGACACGCAGTGTGGTTGAGAGGTGCTTTGGCCTTCTCAAATCCCAGTTCAGTTGCTTGGACATGACAGGAGGAAGCCTCCTGTTTACACCTCGCTGGTATGGAAGATCATACTGGTATGTGCTATCCTACACAACATGTGTGTCAGAAACAATATCCCCTGTGATGGACAAGTAGATGTCGAAAATGAGGAGAAATAGGATGATGTAGATGAGGACCTTGAAGGGGACCTACCAAACACAACGGCAGGAGTCCTCAGGAGACAGGCAATTGTTGATAAGTTTTATACATAGTCAACCAATAAAGTACTTTGTAAACACCTCAAATACATTTTGTTCAACAACACAAATCTTGGTCTCCTCTTTGTCCAATACATATATTTTTGGAATATGAATCTAACCTCAGGGAGTGTGTCAGAAACACAGACACACAAAGTAAGGTATATACATCTTAGGTGATGTGGGGGATTCTATAGAGTCCAACTCACATATCAGTGACGGCCAAATCCTTAGCATGTGACTTCTGAAGGCCAAGATCCAAGCAGCACTACATATATTGTTACATCATGTGTGCAATGTGCAATTCCATGGGCCATTCACCAATACAACACCATCTCTAACAGGTAGCATGTAAGGGGGGGTCACACATAAGGTAGGGGCTGTCAGGAAATGGAGGTTAATTAACATCAGAACTGATCACTGTCACAACACTGTGTGAGAGCAGCTTGGCCTGCACCGTACATGTGTGTCAAGGGGGGGGGGGGACATCATAGTAACGTTGCTCCTTCAGTAATTGCCCATGGTAATTAGTTAGTGTTAGAAGCTGAGACTACACAGTGTGTCCATGGGAATATGTACTGGTACTACAATAGGCTGCCTCTCTGACACATTGAGGACTGTAAATCATGTATGGCACACACACATTGGCTGGGGAATGGTCAATGGCTTGGCAGTGACATGAAGCAACTAGGGGTGTTGAATCCATAAACAAACAAACACATTACAGATTGTATGGATTATGATTTACAGTGGGAGAATGCATCTGCCAAATGATGGTCTGGCTAGAATATAGGCAGAGTGTGTGACACGCCCATCTACATAAGATGCACAACGATCACAAAAATAGGCTTGGTTTACACATGCCCACTGCTAATAATGATAAATACATGTTGACAAATGTATGGGTGTCCATCCCAGGTAGCAACAGGTAAGCCATTGTCCACAATGAAGGGCCTGTGTCTGAATGTCTACACAGTATGCACTGTACAACAACATAACACAGCACATAGCAATATAAGCCACTCATTGTCACGTACATGACAGATCCATTGCATGGTACCAAATATAACTAACTTGCTCATACATGTAATGGGCTCCAATTTGACAATCGTGTGTGGCATGTGTGAACATGTGCAGCATTCTCCTATACATTCAGGGACCCACATAACACTGAGTGGGAATAGGCACAGCCATATCGTCAGCACCTGGCAAAGGATGAATATAGCACTAAGGAGATCATACACCTCAACATCAGTCAGTCATGGTAAGAGTTAGCTAGGTTGTGGCATGCTGGGAGAATTGCATTGCCACGTTCAACGGTGGATGTGGATGGACAGCTCTGAGATACCCACAAATTTGTGCTGATGCTACATGTCATGTCACCTTGTGACAACTCAAATGCCGTGGCATGTGCAATGTCATGTGTGTCTGACACTCATTCCATCTCACTAATGATGCCAATGGGACAATGACACCTGAGTTGACAGATGAAGGAGGAGAGAATATTCCCATGTAACACGAGTCACATGTAGTATCCCGTCCCAATATCACCTGACAATGTTGCTGTAGAAGATGTGTACAAGGTGCTAGCAGAAAAAAGACTTAGCGCAAAGGAGGACACAAACATACCTCATCAGTCATAGCAGACAAAAGGTATAATGACCAGACAACCACCAAAACAGACACTTTTAGACACCATTGTCTACATGTCAAACTCTAACTGATGCACAGAAAGGGTGGGAACTTCAGTACATGACCATGACAAGTGTACCACCAACATACCATGTTAAGTGCCCTTTTAGCATGGTACCAGAACAGGAGACAGTCACATACAATTCAATCTCAACCATATTATTTGTCCAACCTATCTGTCACAGCACTCATGCAACCCCAAGCAGGGGGAACATGGACACAACTTTGGACTCCTAAACATCCATACATGTCCTACATGTGTAAGCACAGGACCTCTGTACCTGAGAGGGGAAGGCTGACATCTCGTACTGAATTGGAATTTATCACAACCAGAGCTGTATGTCCACAATTGTGCATGTCTCCATCCGCTAGGAAGTGTGCACAGGCTGGAAATTAGACTCCATAAATGGTAGAGAAGCCAGCTCAATAAACCGACGCACCACTGCTCTGGCAACATCAATGTATGATGATGACTGATGCTTGATGCACAGGGAGCAGAGTGAACTAGACCACCATCAACCTGCACCTCCACATGCAACCATGGGTTTGTGTTGCCACACACACTTACATTGTGATGTAGGTAGGTAGGCCTGCTATCTATGCTACACTGCAACACTGTGGTATAGCACTGTATGTGACAGTCATGGCTGATATGATGTTGACAGTTCATAAAACACAAATGGAGGCAGGCACATATATCCCAAAGATCTCAGTACACATGTACCACCATAATGGGCCAGCCATGGTAATGTGAATGGATTCACTACAAAAGCTAACCTAGCAGCAACATAATGACATAGGTGTCACAAAACCTGTGAGAGTATGAATGTACCCATCAGTTGTGCACTGACATACAGTACATATGTGCCAGTGATGTGACAACACAAGCAATAATGAAAAGGACAACTTCTGTCTATGCAGGGAGATGTCAATGTGAGCTTGCACACCCCCTGACAAAGCAATGTTGTGACGTATGACACAAACAACACTGCACATGTCCATACAGACATACAGCATATAGCATTCTCCACCAACACATGTGTCCATAACATCTGCAGCAACTAAGAAGCATAGGAAAATACATGGCAAATGTGTAGCTGGCCTATAACTAGCTAATTACAATAAGTAACCAGTAAGCAGACACACATGCACACTCAGCTTGACAGGGGATATGTGATGTCAGTGCAGTCCCAGTCCACTGCATACTCTGAGTATATGGTGTAATGGTTGACACATGCCTTAGCATTTGAATGGCACAGAGCCATTATAACAATATGTATGTAGTTATGTAGACATATAATGCTCACTGTCATAACTATGTACTCCACCTGATACTCACTAGTCATACACATATGTGCACACATAGCACACATGTGCCAACATACATGTGTACATAGTGTAGGACACATGATTATATGCCCAAATCATGAGTGAGTACCTACAGCTGCGTCATGATAACAGTAGTACAGGCCATGGATCGTGAACTTACTCAAGAGTGAAGAAGACTTTATTCGGTATGAAATAATTCAACCCTTAAATTACATAAACAACAATAAATAACCATAATATCATTAGAACAATAAGATAACAATAATCAAAATTAAAAAACAGATCAAATGTCATTTTCAAGGATAATAATCTAAAACGTCCCTTAAAAAAACTCTAAGTTATTACGCCAAGTAATGGCTTCCCTCAAAAACAATCCCAAACCCCTCCATACCAATGCATCTGAGGCCATTTGCAGCCACATAAAAGCAGGACGAAATTGCATAAATCCCTTTGGCCTCAGCAGGGGTAATAAAAAACGTCTTCTAAAAGGTGCATAAAAAACACAGAAAAATGTAAATGGGACAAGGTCTGCAGGGACACCCCGTCAGAGGGACAAGGTCTGATAGATTTTTCACCATACTGACCTAACGGAAAGCAGAGATTATTTCTGATGACCCCCAAACGGAATCGAGTAATAAGAGTCCTTTCCCTCAGGTCATTTATTACTAGGAGATAGGGCTCAGGACCCACCCCCATCTTTAACATAATAAAATCCCTGACCAATTGTCTCCCTAGTTTCTTTCCCTCTCTTTCAGCCCTCCGAATTCTTAAGAAATTCTCCTTCACCCAATTTTTATCCTGGCTAGTCAGACCCTCAGGAGAGTAAAACAAATCCGGCCGCCCCAACTCCTGTGCTACCTTTCTTATGTACATCAGCCAGGGAATGCATTTTACATTATCGCAGGCCAAACAATCCCTTAAAATCTCTCTATTAAAAATAGCAAATTCATTTCTCCAAATCGAAATCCATAACAAAAGGGGAGCCAACTGAATAGTATCTTGCACACACTCAAGATCTAGTTCTAGATGCAAGCAAAAGCCAAAGGTATTTTGACCAACGCCCAATAGTTTTCTACAAAAACTATTTTCTTCAATAATGGGCACTCGGTGTCCACATACCCCCAGAGTGCTGCACCATACAGCAGGACAGGGAGACATTTTCGCCTATAGATTTGAAGCAGAGGCTTAATGGGTTTGCTTCCTACACTTACAGCAAAATCAAAAGTGGCACCAACTGAGGCATGAAAGAGCATACTCCTTCTAGCAATAGAAGGTTTCCATGAGCCTTTGTCATCAAAGATTACCCCTAAGTATCGGAATTCATTGATCCTACTAATAGTTTGATCATCAACCTTTAGCTCCCCAACCCTGCTCAAAGGTTTGCCACATACCATAAAATGTGATTTCTTATAGTTTATCTCTATGCCCAAGCCTGACATATAAGATGCGTAGGCTCTAACAGCTTTATGAAGACTATTCATGGTGCGGGCCATAAGGACCGCATCATCTGCATATGTCAACACCGGGACACTAGTGCCATTCACCTTTGGGACATCCCTACAGTGCTCCACCAAGAAATCTGACAATCCATTAGTATATAAGAGGAACAGAGTAGGGGCCAACACACACCCCTGGCGAACGCCCTTGGTGAGCCTAAAAGTCTCTGAACATTCCCCATTTGTCCCCACCCTTACATTGGCAACCGATCCTGAGTGGAGGTACCGGAGCAGCTCCACAATATCAGGATCCATCCCTAACTGACTTAACCTTTCCCACAATACTCAAGAGTGAATTCAAGGGTTTCAATGGAAAAAATGACACTATTCTAATAAGCGTAAAAAATGATGCTAATGCATCAACGCCACACCGCAAGGTTTCGAAAATGACGCCTGGGCCCTGAGTGACAATTCAATGTTACCACTACAAGTAGAAAAATCGGCGCATGACTCCCATGTGTCAAAGAAATACACGTATGATAAAACAAACGTGATGCACACACTCAGGAAGTGATGTACAAGGATATCCTGCCTGCAAGCATGGTACCCTAAGTGTAGTTTCACTTTCACTTCACAGTCTGTTTCCCTGTGACTGTGTGTGGTTGTGTTTTGGGGGTTCTGGTGGATTAGTGGTATGTTTGGAGGTCTTGTTGTGTCCCTTGTTCTGTGTCCTGTGTTTTTGTTGTATAAATTGTAAATTTACTTGTCATTTGTATTATTAGTGTACTGTTTTTTGTCATTGTATTGTTGGGTGTCTGTCTGGGGCAGTTTAGTTATTGGAGTTGTTTTGGGAGTTTGGGATAGGTTTAATTTTATTTTCACATACTGTACCCTTTGTTATATCTGGGAAGAGTAGGAGGGGGAGAATGTCTCCGGATGAACTGGGGGGTTCATCTGGGTGGTGGGCTTTTACCTGCCTCTCAAGCTACAACTGGGTGGCAGGGTGGTCCTGGGCTACCCCACCGAGGCAAGGTGTTGTGTGGCAATGTTGTGTACCATCTGGAGAGGATCTTCGAAACTGGAAGCAATAGCACCAGCTCAAACATTGGTGGGCAGATCAGGGGCAAGGGAGCAGGATCTGCTGGACCATTTGGGGATCAAAATCGGTGGAACTGTAGGTAAGTCACCCATTGCCACTGAATTGACTGCGTGTAGCATTTGACTGACAGTAGCAGATAAGTCAGAGTGCTGCTTTTAATGGTTGTGAACATGTTGCATACAACCTGTATGAGTAGTCTCTACCCCACTTGAGGCCTACAGATCAAATGTCATATTATTTAGACCATGCAGGGCACATGTATGATGAACCCCATCACAAAAATGCATACGTGAGTGCCCCAAGCACAACCTTTGCGCTGCCATAGTGCCATGTGATTGAAGGTAATGCAGCGCTGACCAACCATTTTGCCTGCGTAGTCTGTATAAAGTGGCATAATGCATGCATTGCACCACTTTGCAAGGCTTGACACACATCATGTCTGTGCCAGCCACAATGCATGCAAGGGGACCGGTCTGGCGCAAAAGGGGCCTCCATATAAGCAATGTAAAGTCATTGAGATGCTGCACCCCATTTGTGGCAGATTTCCTAATGCCTGCTCTTTGCTGCCATTAAACATAAGCTCCCATAATTATCGATCATTCCCTGGGTGCTTAGCAGAACTCGGGTATATGAATGATGATGCTAATCCTTCAAAGCGCCACACTACTGTCACACATTTTTGACCTAATCCCCATAACTACCACCATGGTGCACAGTCTATTGGGGATGGCGCACACATGGTATCAGGAGTGCGCTAGGGCCCGCACATCACTAGGTGCTGCACCACTTCCATATCTTTGGCCCCAAGTGTTGTGATGCATGCACAGTGCAACTTTCCATTTATACTCCTAGGAATGACGTATGTGCCATTAAAAATGCATGAAAGGGTGTTTAAAAAAATAGTTAGGGAGAGCAAAATCAAGGCCTCAGTGTCACAACAAATGTTCCAAAGTATGAATTCCAAACACTCTGTAGGGCTGCTGAGTGTAGGTGTGAAATCTGTGCTTGGAAATGCTTGAGAAAGCCCCAATATACTCAGCAGGTGGGTCCATGATCTGTAGCAGCACCTGCTGAGTGCATCTTTGGCCTTCACATGTACACATCATGTTGGCCCACACTGCCAGCATTCTGTGACTTCATAATGAGTGCTGACACACATGAATGTGAGTAAGGGGTGCACTAACCCTCACAAGGACAGTATGGATGCAGTAGGTGCTGCAATACTGTACTGCTATCAGCCTCGTGGTGTAATTTTACAACGCCATGTTATGGAACCTGACCATGCGCGGGGTCCAGACTACTAGCAGTTCCATTTGACCTCCGCATTGTGTACTAGAGTCAGTATTGGACACTGATCTAGGTTGTCCATTTCCATTAAGTAAGATTTATACTAAGCAATTTTCTGCATACATGTCTTACAGGTGGACCTGCCCCTTACACCATCGGAGAGGTTGAAAGATTTGAAGACCCCGATGCATCCAGTAAGTGCCATTTTGGGGTTCCTGTTAGCTACTCTAGGATTTGGTGTGAGTCAGTCAGAAGAGTGTAATGCAATGAGTGATGTTGTTTTCTGGACCAATGATAACAAATCATAGGAGGACGGATGGTGGCATCATGGGGCATGTGTAAGAGGCTCAAGCACCATTGTAGCCTTAATATTTGAGAAGCTCCGGGGATGCTATGCCCTGCACCATGCATACTTTAGCAAGGGACAACAGGCTAACATATATGTTGGTGTGCCTTCCATACTCTGCTCTTTCAGTGGGTGCTGCATTTGGCAGCACACATCAAAAGTGCAGACTCCCTATGTAGAATTTGTATGTGTTGGAAGGTGTCCCTCCATGCACAAAGACGATCTCCCCCTCCACGCAGTCAGCTAAGCACCATTGGGTAAGGGTGGCTGGTTTAAGTACTGGAAGCAATATTATCACCGGTGTTTCCACAACCTTACTCATAGCAAGGTAACATCAGTTGTACATGTGGCCACATCATGGGAAATGCAGCTGGAACCCAGTTATGCAGGCTCAGGACAGGTTTTACTCCTGGACACTTGAATGTAGATGTACTACAAAATAGAATACCAGCTTTGTAGTTGGCAGCCCCCCTAACAATTGCCCCACTCCTACACTCCAACTCCATGATGGGTGCTCAGGCTTTGGGGTATCGCCAGGGGTGTTGAGCTGATGGATTGCATGTCCACCCCCCCTTCAGCTCAGGGAGAAAGGAACTCCATGCTTGTTGAGACATCTGATGCTCAAAGTGTAGATGAGAGTGATGTTTGCCGGTCCATAGTCGGTTCCTATCAGCTGTGGGCCATCATTATTTTCAATGGATTGACGTCATCCCATTGACATGTACAAGATACTGGTGCTGTATAGTTGTATATTGAGGCACATGAGGTGCAATACACATTTTTTGAGCATGTGTGTAGACTGTATGTGTACTCAGCTGTAGCAGTGCAAGTTACAAATCTGTACATACTTCACCCAATGCTGATACTGATGATTGTTTGTCCTCATTTCGCAGCTGCCAACATGACCAATGAGGAACAGCATCAGTTCAACCACCAGTCAGAAAGGTACCGCCACATATTGGAGGTGCACACAGGGAGCGACACAGGGCACACCATTTCCGTTCGGAGAAGGCAACTGGGGAATGGCGGGCAGTCACACATGGGGGACCCACTCACCCACGCAAATCAAAGGAGGGAGCAGGGCCATCATCACAGCAGTGGCTCCCAGCTGAACCCACCCCATCTACCTCTGCTGCACCAGTCACCACCCCCACACCAGTTTTGCCACCACCAGCTGCTGCTCCCTCACAAGTGGACATGGACTTACATAGGGACGTGACCCTCATACTACAGCATTTGGACAGGTTGGAAGAGGCACTGGTAGAGGACTGCAAAGTCTTCAAATATATCAAAAAGAAGATTAAGAGGTCACCCAAGTGAACAAATACTATGATGGACCACCTCCCAGTACCTTCCCCTCCCTTTTAAAGTTGTACCATATTTTAGTTTGGGTTTTATTTAGTTAGTGGTAGGTTAGTGTAGTGTAGACATTAGTTAGGATAAATGTAGTTGGGAGTGGTCTTATATTCTTAGGTTTTTGTTGGTGGGTTGTTGAGTGGGGGTTCATGTTGGGGTTTATAAGTGTTTTAAAGGTAAAAATAAATAAATAAGTAAATTAAATAAATAAATAACACAAAAAATATATATTTGTTTCGGTGATAGGTTTAGTTAGTACACCCATAGTTATAGTAATCGTTGTCCTACTTGTTTCTTGTTTCTTAACGGGGTCGGGCCAATGTTTAGAGTGTGGTGTTTTATGAGTAGGTTAGGTTTAGCATAGGTTAGATAGTTTAGTTCTATGATAAGCATATTTAGTATAGGTTAGTTTGGTTTAGGGTAGGTTTTAGTGTTTTTTTAGTAGATCCTTTTCATAATAAATATCCTGTTATCATTGCAACCAGTCTATGTAATTACTGTGGGTCTCAGGGTTGTCCCTATGTGTGTACTTGCCAAATTTGGGAAATGGCCTGTGGAATCCATCCTGTCTACGAAATCCTCATTTACCATGTGTACTCCCTATAGACAACGGAGCTGTCACATTGATTGCAACATCACATCTACTAGTCCATGCATCTGCCATCGAGTGTACAGACCACTCATGATGACTATGTATACTTTGTATTGTACAGGTAGGTCTGGTACTTCAGCTGTCAGTGTTGGGGTCGTGTGTAGGAATGTCAGGTGCTGTGGCACATCTGACAACAGCCTCAATTGGAACTCTATCCTGCCAAACTGACCAGTGGCCATCACTAATGAGGTTAGTTACCTCTGTATCACACCAATGAGATCTTCTGGTACTCCCAGCAGGCGATATTGCCCTAGACTTCAGCCATACCTGCCATATATGGTGAGATTACCATATATTTGTTCATCATTTGTGACATACTCAGTGAATTGCTTGTAGGTGATGGGGCCAACATACACATTTGTCATGCTAGGAACCTTGTTTGTAGCTTTGTGACCTCACAGTCCTGCACTCCTGCACTGACATTCTGTGACCAATGACATGGATTCACACAGTACAATCATATAGCAGAATTAATAGATCGCAATAGACGTAGACATGCTGATTGTGTAGTAGGTGTTTATTTACAAGTTGAAGTGTTGTAGTGAGATATTTACAATATCTAGGTCAGTGACCCCATTTGTGAAATCCATACATTTGTTGCACAACAGAAGTCCAGGGTTGAGGGACATGTCCTGAAACGTGCTTCAGCAATGTGGAGGAACAGTAATTGGTAAGTGAGAGACAATGACAGCCCATAGTAGACAGATCAACAGTGTGTAGGTGAAGAGTGCATATATCCTACTGTGATAACACTGACATGATCTTTAGCACAGAACTAAGGGGAACACTGCTCACATGGCATAGGCTGGTGCTACCGGGTATTTCTTCTGAGTAAAGGTGATCTGTTCCACATCTTCATCCTCTGATGTGTGTGGTGTCTCATGTGCCATTGGTGGTGGTGGTGGTGGGAAGGTAGAGGGACCCACACACACTTCGGTGGTTGAAGATGTGGAATCCCGATTCCCGGCAGCTGCTGTTTGTGGAACAACGTATGGCATCACTGCAGCACAGAGGAACTGCTGGTTTTTCAGGATAGCAGCAACATCCCATTAGTAGGCAGTCATGTCTGCCCTGAGGAAAGCCACTTCATGCTGAATGGGGTCCAGGTTGTTGTCTGTCATGCTGCTGCCAGTTTTGGAGGGCAGTTGTTATGGCCTCTGCCTTATGGCAGCATCTATGTCTGTCAGACACTGATGGACTCCACACAGTGGGGAGTGTGTACCTCGTTTGACAGCTGTGCGTTCATAAGCTGTCATGAGGCACATGCGCATTCCCTGCTGGCTGCCACGGTCTCCATACCCACCCGTACCTGGTTGGCCTGCTCCCGCTGGACTCCTACCACTGTCTTCTGGAAGCTTGTCTCTGGGTCCTCGGAGACCTGAGCTGTGTGGGTGCTGGCAGATTGTAATATTTGGGTGTTGGGTCATCTGGATGGCTGCTACATTGGTTGTCCTCCTTGCAACTGGAGGTGGTGTCTGGAGGGATACCAGGACTTCCTTGATAGTATCTTGGATGATGGTTGTCAGCTGGTCATCCATGTCATTGGAGAACTCCAGGACAGGCAGATCAGCAGGAGAGCCATCATCCTCTGCAATGAGATGGTGTAAAATCAAACTCTATGTTGTGGCAGTTGATGTGTCACATCATTTATTTGCCCTTGGTGGTTCAATGACGACTTACAGCTCACACATTGTTCTTGTACATTATGGGTGCAATTGCTCAGCCCTTTGCCTCACCTAAGTGTGACGTCATGGGAAGCTCAGGTGGCGCATTTACAAGGTGTGATGCATTTCCTTTTGGTGGTTTGACACCATCTTGTTATTATGGCCCCTTGCTACGCATACAATTGCATAGTTGGGCCTTGCAATGGGTGTTGCAATGGTCAGGCCACAGCAACACACATTGTAATTTGCCCACGTCCCGGTTTACTGTGTTTTTCATATACCAGGGCCGCACCAAAACTTTACCCTACCCCTGGGATGGTATTACCAGTCAGCTACATTGTTTTTTCCTTTGCTTACTCTTCAAGTTGATGTATGTGTATGTATGCTACATTGCACAGCACACATGGACCTAGCAGATTGCCATTTCAGTTTCTGGTTATGCAGGGAGGTGCTCCCTTCTACACAATTATGGTCTCCCCCTCAGTGCAGCCATCCTTGCACTATGGTGCAAGAGATGCAGCATTGTGGCTGTGCTGGTAATTTGGCAGTGGCACAGGGGTGGACCCAGGGATGGGCAGCTTGGGTTTCATTTGTTGATGTGAACATCATTTTCTACATCACTGTGCCTGATGCCACAAAATAATGGACATAGCCAGTTGACTACTGTTGAACTTAGATCAGGGCTTCAAACTAGTTTGATGGAGATTTTGTAGGTAGTTGTACTTATGGATACAAGGACCCTCATTACATGTCTGGCAGTCCTACGACCCCCAGACTGCCATTGGCAATATGACCATCGCCATCAGCACAGGTGGAAGTGACACATTTTGTCCGTGGGGAATGCTCCATGGGCCAATGGCCTGGAACTGACAGGTTATATTATAAACCACAGAGGGTAACCCATGAAGAACCCAAAGGGGCTGGGTAAAAGCTTTTTACAAAACAACATTGACCCCTTAGGAGACAAAGACAGACTTTACAACAAAGACAACCCTTTTTACTTTCATGCAGCATAGATCCGTAATCATTTGAAAGACATCCTTTATTTTATATACAAAATATATTCTCTACTCATATACAAAAACTAATAATAAGAATCCCCTGTCATATCATCACAAAAGAAAAAAGTGCAAAAATATCAAGTGCTCATGATTAGAAAGAAGAAGAGATAATCATCTCCCACCTTTAGTCAAGGTGGCAAGTACAGGCTTCGGAAAGCAGGAGAGTGAGACACCAGTGGTTTAAAGGGAAGAAATGGAATTTGAAGAAATGATATATGGAATGAAACTGGTGAAAATATGACTGAAGTAGGAAATTGGGAATAATAAAACTCATATATTTCAGATTGGTAGAAAGTTGAAGTGATATTGGAGAAGGTTGTTGTTTTATGAAATGTGGTAAATTGTGGTGAAATGTGGATGTCCCCATCTACTAGTCCTAAAGAAGACCCGTTGTGGAGCCCGGAATTGGCCCAAAAGCCAGAGTGGGTCGAAACGCTGATGATGATGCTTTAGCCTGGATTTGGTTTCTTTCTAAACATTTAGTGAAGGACTAAAGTGGGAATTGAATTCTTATAAAAACAAATATTGAGTCAATGCGGGAAAAGGGTTAACCAGGATTTTCACCAGCACGTCTATAATCTTTCCCCCAATGAGAAAAGGTTGGAAATGTACTCCTGACAAGGGCAGAAGTAGACGTTTTTCCAGGGTTGCGAAAAAGGAGGTTGGAGGGAAAGTGACTTTCTAAACCCCCAATAGATTTTAACATGAGCAAATCTATACATGGATATTTGCTCATGCTAAAATGCAGTTCACAAATATTTTCTAGAAGTACAATTTCCTGGTCTACTTTTGTAAGTTCTTGTGAATTCATGAAGCCACTAATTTAAAGCCACATACCATGGGTGCACTTTAGTGACTTTCTTTAAGAATTGGGTCCCTAATTAGGTCTGGTGTTAACAAAGATATTTTGGCCCAAATTCAAGAAAAATGGCGCTTCACATTGTGAAGCGCCACTTTTCTTGCACCCCCTGACGCCACCATGTGTGCCCCATATTTAAGATACGGCACACCATGACGGTATTAGGTACAATAGCATCAACATTTTTTATGCTATTGTGGCGCTTTGCTAAGTGCAAGGAGGCCCCTGTTTCCAATGGGTGCGTCATTTTAAAGCCTGCTTTCAGCAGGCTTTCAAAATTACGCCAAAAATGGCACTATGAAATCACATTGTGCCATTTTTGCATGGTGCATGCATAATGTGCTGCAAAGGGTCGCAAAGTGGCACAATGCATGCATTGCACCACTTTGTAGATATGGTGCAGCGTTTCTTTCAATCTAATGCCACATTAGCAGCAGAAAAATTACACTAATGTGTTAGTTTGCGCAAGGCCATCCTTAAATGTGGGCCTTTGTTTTTATTAAACTTCTATTTCTCTATCTATTGGCTGCTTTACTGCGAGTGTTTGCATTCTGCTCTTCCACAAGGAGCATATTGGCACACAAAGTAGTTTTGTTCAGTGCCAGGAACCACTTTGGCAATCAGTGGCATAACAAAACTGGAGAGGGGCCCCCCTGCAAAGAACATGGTGGACCCCTCCCTCCAGACTCACTCAAGGCAGGTGCTTTGCTCAGGGGGCCCCATGGAGGGGGGCTGCAGGGCCTTTGTTACACCACTAGTGGCAATGTGCACTTTTTGAGACCAAAAACCTTTTTTCCTTTTTGCCAGTGTTTGTTGCAATTTTAAGGCCCTGGCAGCTCCCACAACAATAAAGTGTTACAAAAGCCATGTCAAAACAAGACGGGCATTGACAAAACCAAAAGACTCACAAAAAAAGTTGTATCAGTTGGCTTTGCCAGTGCTTGTTTATTTTTATGCTTCTTATAATATTGTTGAAAATTGTTACACTGATTTTCCATTGGGAATATTTTTGGAAATACTAGCATGTATCACTACATTTTACTAAATGGCACTTCAAAGAAATAGCACCTAAAATGTCATAGTAGCAAAATGTTTGTTTTCCTACTTCAATTTTTTTCGGAACATTGAATTTTGAAAGCAAAGAATCATCACTCTTCCTTACAAGCTGCTGCAAACATTTGCATCTAATCAGAGAGCATTCTGGGAGCATTAAACGTAGTCTCATATTGTTAAACTTTTCAAAAAAGTCTGAACAATTCTTTTTATTTTTTTACTGGAGCCACTGTCAATAGTGCAGTCTGACCTTAAAATGTTTATTTACAGCGCTCACCCTAGTAACAAAGGATTTTAATTAATGAACCACAAATACAAGTTGAAACAGCATCACATTTAAGACAAACATTTTCTCTGTTGCAGACACTTCACTTCCTCATAAACCGGCAGCCAAAGGGGTTGTGCTGCTGGGGGTTGGACCTACATGTCCCAAAGACAAAATGAAAACCTGTTGCCCTTGACCCCAAACAATATGTCCTGGGTATTGGGTGATACGAATTCCACATCCCTGCACACCTCTTCCTATACCTTCTGAAAATTGACCTCAAATGGAACCTGATTGTAGAGTAAATAATTTCTTATGCTACAAGATGTATCAGTCTTTTTGTTTGTTAGCCAGAGGGTTTGCCTTTAAGTCTCAACATTCATAAGTCAACCCAGCAATGGCAAGCATACACGCCATATACCCCACATGCATGCCCCAGATATGATGACACTAAACAAACACAAGAGCAACCCAGAATGTCCACGTTAACCTGGGTATAATTATTACAAAACAGATATCCACGTGAAACTCATTTTCAATTAATTTAAATATTATAGCAGAAAAATCTTGCTACTGGTTAACTCAAACAAAAAATTCTTAAATGAGGACAAAAAAATCATCTGTCTAGAATCTTTAAAAAAAACTCCACTGACTCCAGTACCAACACATGTGAAAAACATGTTTTTAATGCTTTGGAAGCTGCATCAGCATATATTGGTGAATCATTTTTATAATCATACGTTAGGAAAATAAACAAAGAATGATAGTTGAAACATGTGATCCCCAAGTGAGAAAAGAGATACCACACAAAAAAATTGCTTATAGTTCTGTGTTCTTTGGTGTATCTCACAAAGACAACCTCTTATTAAGTTATGAAGTATGCTTGTCCTTCCATTGATTGATAATTCAAAACATCATCAAAGAGGTCTTGTCTGATTAACATGTCCACAGCGTTTCGACCCTCAGGCTGGATTCTAGGGTCTCATCAGGACAAAAAATGACCTGGGGTCTATATCCAAACTTCAGAATTAAGAAAATACTGCCTTCCCCACTGTGAGAAGATGCTGCCAGTCTACCCAGCTCTTATATAAAAGGTGACAAAAACACCATTCTGGCTCAGACAGTGATACCAATATTCGACATGCAGCTGAAGCTTTAATAATTTCAACCTATCACCATTCCCCAGGTCATGTTTTTTGCATACTTCATAACTTAATAAGAGGCTGTCTTTGTGAGATACACCAAAGATCACAGAACTATAAGCGATTTCTTTATTGCTTTATGGTGTGATTTCTCTTTTCTCACATGGGTATCACTTGTTTCCTCTATCACTTTTCCTAAAGTATGATTATAAAAATGACAACATGTCCCTGTCTCACTATGCCACTGGATTCAAGCTAGCCTGGCTGATGAAGGGTGATACCCTGAACTCCCCTTTCTGCCAGCCTTTTCTTGGTGGTTCCTACCGCCATGAAAAGGCTGGCGGGAGGGGGACTCGTAATCCCCTGGGCAGCGCTGCAAGGATTAAATCCGCAGGGACCACTGTGGCGTAAAACTGCCGGTCCTGGTGGTGCGACCGCGGCGCTTCCGCCGCGGTCGTAATATCCAAGATTGCACCGCCAGCCTGTTGGCGGTGCAATCGACAAAACAGCCCTGGCTGTCTTTGACCGCCAGGGTTGTAATGAGGGCCTTAATCTTCCCTTGCTGTCAAACATGAATGTGCAATGTAACCGGTGCTCATATAAACCGCAGGTAATACCTTTGTATCAATTCCGCGCTAACTGAACTCTATTTAAAGAGGCCCAATCTACATCCAAAGGCTAGATGATTTTTGCTATCAAGCTTGGGGCAGTAAAGTGCTTGGCTGTGGAGTCAAGACTCCTTTTCCACCATTTTTTAGACACACCTTTTGCCATCTTCTTGCCTAGAACTAACCTATGTGCTTGGTTGGTGACCCTCAGGAGGTTATCAAGAGCATTTGCTATCACCTAGTGTTAAGCTCTACTCATGGCAGTTGGTCAATACACCCAATGCAGAAGTCTTGACAGAACGAGAATATCATAGATTACAATCTTGATATTGGTTTTTCGCCTCTTCATCTCCGCAAGGTCAATGAAAATGAATTATAGCGATTTGTTTTGCACCGCTATGAAATGGCAGAACTTGTATCAACAAGCTCTATATTAAAAAAAACGAGTCATTCCCAGACTGCCTCAATATGCACCAGACAAATACCCTAGGGGAGAGCATGTGGTGTAAGGGCCAGAGCTTCTGACTTTGGAGCTGGGGAACGCAGTTCGAGCCTTAGCGCCAGCTCAACATCCTGTGATTTAGGCCAAATTCTTAATCTCCCCTTGTTACCAAAAATTAATGTGTTCTTGTGTAATGTAACCGGTGTTCATGTAAAGCACAGCAATACCTTTGTATTGAGTTTGCGTTATATAAAGCTGAAAAAATAAAAATAAATAAAGCACTCCAATACCTTTGTGTTGAGTTTGCCCAGCATAAAACTGCAAATAAATAAAAAAGCCTCCGCAGACATTGCAAAGAAACAGCAAGATGCCCAAAAACAAGGAAGAGGAAGAAACAACATACCGCCAGGAGTGAAGCTGTGAGACAAAAGAAAAATAGTGCGCCACACTAAAGTACATGCCCATTTGTGCAATAATCCATGTAATAGGGTCAGTTTCCAAGGCGGTAACAAAACAGCCTCAAGGCGGACAAACGTAAAGTGTTTACCAACGACATCAAGAGATTTTAGAAAAGCAGACCCAGGAACGAATGAAAGTGATGCACATGAGATGGGCGTGGTTAAAGCCCACAGAAAAGAGTACAACATGCGCGCTGCTACTCATGACCTAAAATTGAAGGTCTTGGTTGTGCTGTTGGTTTAAATTTGAAAAGTTGAGTTAGCAGTTTTAGAATTGCCCTGCCAGCCTGTAATGTCAGGCTTGGAGTTGTGCTTTGTCACACACTTGGTGGCACAATAAGTTATGCGGTCCATTAGGGACATTTAATTTATAAGCCCTGAGTACTCCTGGTACCATATATTAGGGATGTATAAGTAAGTTGACTTATGCCAATTGTGGGTGAGCCAATTAGACATGTATCTTTTTAAGGGTCCTGTTTGGCAGGACTCAGTGCACTTCCACTTTCAAAAAAAGAACAGCATCAGTCCAAAAACTAGGGGGTGATCATGCAAAAAGAGGCATTTCTTTACAGTACCATTTTCAGAGACAATAAATTTGGATTTGTCTTAAAGAACATATACGTCGCTCAAAAGGTCAGCGACAATCTCTGTGGTAGTTTTAGCCTAATGTATTGGTCCTCCACTGTGAGAAGCAGCCAACTACCAAAATAAGATATTTCAGTTCCAAGGGATAGCAAATCGTAGGGACCAACTAAATTGCTATCACATTTTTCTCCAAGGAATATCAAGTAAGAACCCATGATTTAGGGGTTTCATACTTGATTTCCAATGCTTGTCAGACAAAAGACCGCCTTTGAACATGATTCTACACTGGCATGGCCACCAATAAATGTTTCTTTACATCTGTTTTTGTGCCAGTGATGCTGGCTTGACCAATGTAAAAATATTGATAAGCCTATTCTATACTTTCTTGGGTGGAACAAATATTTCTAACCTTTAGAGCATCTCAATGACAGTTGAAAACTCAGAAACCACCTGAACAACACAACATAAATTCTTTTAATATTTCTATCTCATGGCTACCCGTGAATTTTGTGATGTTTCGTCTGTGGCAAAAATTGAATGGTCAGCAGCCTCAGATACCACATTCACATGCTCATACATGGCATTAATTCCAAGAGCTTCAAATTCAAGATTATCGTATGCTTTATCATAAGCTTCTAAGAGAGCCACTGATAACCTAGTTATAGTTAGGAACATGTTTCCAAAGAAAAAGTGTTTGTTAACATGCCTATATCTTTGGCACTGTTTGACGAATCTTCACAAAATTTCCCAAAAACGTGTGGCAGTGATTCTTGTTGTACATGGAAAGTTTTGGGGTGATTCGTCAAGTGGGGCCGAGAAAACGGGGGGTTCACAAAAGTTGCTTTTCCCCTGTTTATTCCCATAGGACCTTTAGACACATCTACAGCCCGAACCACTGGACGGAATTACACCAAATTTGGTAGAAAGCAAGCTTTCTGTACCACATTGATCTTTTGCTTATTTGGTGTACATCTGTTCAGTAGTTTTTGAGACATTTAGGGAAATCCAAATTTGTATATTTCTGGCCTCAAAGTATTCACAAAAAATGACGAGCTTGTGCAGGGAAATGCACAGGTCTGATTGGCTGTCAACACTTCATCAGGCTTAAGCCGAGTTCCAGTAAAAAAAGTTTTGAAAAAAGGATAGGGGCCTGGGCCTGACCCTTTAGCTCTGGTGGTGGTGGGGTCCGAAAGGGACCCCTCTGCCCCCAGAGCAAAAAATCATTTTTTAATTTATTTTGCCAGAAAATTGCAGTATTCGGTGGGCCAGGTCAAGGGGACATTTACCTCCCCGGGGCCATTTTCTGATATAAGCCGGGGGGGGGGGGCTGGGGACCACAACATCACTAGGGCAAATATTTATATTTTGTGCAGAGGGCCACAGAGCCCCCCCCCCCCCCCACTGTCCTGGGGACCACCACCTTCCCAGAGCCTTTATGTAGTATGAGGTGGGTTTCGCATGACCCCCCTGCAGCCCCAGGGACCACAACCTCCCCAGGGCAATGTCCACATTGGAGAGGAGACACTGATGGCTCTGGGGACCGACAGCCCCCAGGACTGTCTCCTGCTGTGTCCTGGGGTGCCCACCCCCGGGACATAACTGTTTTCTGTGGCTTGGCTGCAGCATTGACAGCTGCAGCCAAGTCACAGCAAACACTCAACTTTTTGAGGTCCAGCTGTGAAACAGCAGAGTTTTTATCTCTGTTTCCTGCACACAGGTATGCGTGCAGGGAACAGAGTTGAAATGTTTGCTTCAGCAACCGCGGAGCTGCTGTTAACAGCAGCTCCTTAGTTGCTGAAGCAATGAGATCGTGGGGGATGGCTTGAGGCTTCGCCCATGGTTCCAGATAGCCCCTAAAAGGCATGGTGTAAAATACATTAAAAAACAAATTTAAAAACATGTAGGGACCCCAAGGGAGTCCTTGAGGGCTCCCCTGCAGTGCAAGATAGCCCATAAAGGGCTAAGAAAAGGACAAAGATGAAAAAAGATAAAGAATAGTTCAGTGTGAAGGCTTCGAATCTTCTCAGTAGGGTTTGAGTCAAGCTGGACACAATTCTCTCTTTTTTTTTAAACTACATATGTTTAAAGGTCAAATGAAAGGTTATTTTACTCTTTTAAAACAACAAATACATTTTTCTTTTCAAATTGTACAGAAATAACATTTTCGCCTATAGATTTGAAGCAGAGGCTTAATGGGTTTGCTTCCTACACTTACAGCAAAATCAAAAGTGGCACCAACTGAGGCATGAAAGAGCATACTCCTTCTAGCAATAGAAGGTTTCCATGAGCCTTTGTCATCAAAGATTACCCCTAAGTATCGGAATTCATTGATCCTACTAATAGTTTGATCATCAACCTTTAGCTCCCCAACCCTGCTCAAAGGTTTGCCACATACCATAAAATGTGATTTCTTATAGTTTATCTCTATGCCCAAGCCTGACATATAAGATGCGTAGGCTCTAACAGCTTTATGAAGACTATTCATGGTGCGGGCCATAAGGACCGCATCATCTGCATATGTCAACACCGGGACACTAGTGCCATTCACCTTTGGGACATCCCTACAGTGCTCCACCAAGAAATCTGACAATCCATTAGTATATAAGAGGAACAGAGTAGGGGCCAACACACACCCCTGGCGAACGCCCTTGGTGAGCCTAAAAGTCTCTGAACATTCCCCATTTGTCCCCACCCTTACATTGGCAACCGATCCTGAGTGGAGGTACCGGAGCAGCTCCACAATATCAGGATCCATCCCTAACTGACTTAACCTTTCCCACAATACTCAAGAGTGAATTCAAGGGTTTCAATGGAAAAAATGACACTATTCTAATAAGCGTAAAAAATGATGCTAATGCATCAACGCCACACCGCAAGGTTTCGAAAATGACGCCTGGGCCCTGAGTGACAATTCAATGTTACCACTACAAGTAGAAAAATCGGCGCATGACTCCCATGTGTCAAAGAAATACACGTATGATAAAACAAACGTGATGCACACACTCAGGAAGTGATGTACAAGGATATCCTGCCTGCAAGCATGGTACCCTAAGTGTAGTTTCACTTTCACTTCACAGTCTGTTTCCCTGTGACTGTGTGTGGTTGTGTTTTGGGGGTTCTGGTGGATTAGTGGTATGTTTGGAGGTCTTGTTGTGTCCCTTGTTCTGTGTCCTGTGTTTTTGTTGTATAAATTGTAAATTTACTTGTCATTTGTATTATTAGTGTACTGTTTTTTGTCATTGTATTGTTGGGTGTCTGTCTGGGGCAGTTTAGTTATTGGAGTTGTTTTGGGAGTTTGGGATAGGTTTAATTTTATTTTCACATACTGTACCCTTTGTTATATCTGGGAAGAGTAGGAGGGGGAGAATGTCTCCAGATGAACTGGGGGGTTCATCTGGGTGGTGGGCCTTTACTTGCCTCTCAAGCTACAACTGGGTGGCAGGGTGGTCCTGGGCTACCCCACCGAGGCAAGGTGTTGTGTGGCAATGTTGTGTACCATCTGGAGAGGATCTTCGAAACTGGAAGCAATAGCACCAGCTCAAACATTGGTGGGCAGATCAGGGGCAAGGGAGCAGGATCTGCTGGACCATTTGGGGATCAAAATCGGTGGAACTGTAGGTAAGTCACCCATTGCCACTGAATTGACTGCGTGTAGCATTTGACTGACAGTAGCAGATAAGTCAGAGTGCTGCTTTTAATGGTTGTGAACATGTTGCATACAACCTGTATGAGTAGTCTCTACCCCACTTGAGGCCTACAGATCAAATGTCATATTATTTAGACCATGCAGGGCACATGTATGATGAACCCCATCACAAAAATGCATACGTGAGTACCCCAAGCACAACCTTTGCGCTGCCATAGTGCCATGTGATTGAAGGTAATGCAGCGCTGACCAACCATTTTGCCTGCGTAGTCTGTATAAAGTGGCATAATGCATGCATTGCACCACTTTGCAAGGCTTGACACACATCATGTCTGTGCCAGCCACAATGCATGCAAGGGGACCGGTCTGGCGCAAAAGGGGCCTCCATATAAGCAATGTAAAGTCATTGAGATGCTGCACCCCATTTGTGGCAGATTTCCTAATGCCTGCTCTTTGCTGCCATTAAACATAAGCTCCCATAATTATCGATCATTCCCTGGGTGCTTAGCAGAACTCGGGTATATGAATGATGATGCTAATCCTTCAAAGCGCCACACTACTGTCACACATTTTTGACCTAATCCCCATAACTACCACCATGGTGCACAGTCTATTGGGGATGGCGCACACATGGTATCAGGAGTGCGCTAGGGCCCGCACATCACTAGGTGCTGCACCACTTCCATATCTTTGGCCCCAAGTGTTGTGATGCATGCACAGTGCAACTTTCCATTTATACTCCTAGGAATGACGTATGTGCCATTAAAAATGCATGAAAGGGTGTTTAAAAAAATAGTTAGGGAGAGCAAAATCAAGGCCTCAGTGTCACAACAAATGTTCCAAAGTATGAATTCCAAACACTCTGTAGGGCTGCTGAGTGTAGGTGTGAAATCTGTGCTTGGAAATGCTTGAGAAAGCCCCAATATACTCAGCAGGTGGGTCCATGATCTGTAGCAGCACCTGCTGAGTGCATCTTTGGCCTTCACATGTACACATCATGTTGGCCCACACTGCCAGCATTCTGTGACTTCATAATGAGTGCTGACACACATGAATGTGAGTAAGGGGTGCACCAACCCTCACAAGGACAGTATGGATGCAGTAGGTGCTGCAATACTGTACTGCTATCAGCCTCGTGGTGTAATTTTACAACGCCATGTTATGGAACCTGACCATGCGCGGGGTCCAGACTACTAGCAGTTCCATTTGACCTCCGCATTGTGTACTAGAGTCAGTATTGGACACTGATCTAGGTTGTCCATTTCCATTAAGTAAGATTTATACTAAGCAATTTTCTGCATACATGTCTTACAGGTGGACCTGCCCCTTACACCATCGGAGAGGTTGAAAGATTTGAAGACCCCGATGCATCCAGTAAGTGCCATTTTGGGGTTCCTGTTAGCTACTCTAGGATTTGGTGTGAGTCAGTCAGAAGAGTGTAATGCAATGAGTGATGTTGTTTTCTGGACCAATGATAACAAATCATAGGAGGACGGATGGTGGCATCATGGGGCATGTGTAAGAGGCTCAAGCACCATTGTAGCCTTAATATTTGAGAAGCTCCGGGGATGCTATGCCCTGCACCATGCATACTTTAGCAAGGGACAACAGGCTAACATATATGTTGGTGTGCCTTCCATACTCTGCTCTTTCAGTGGGTGCTGCATTTGGCAGCACACATCAAAAGTGCAGACTCCCTATGTAGAATTTGTATGTGTTGGAAGGTGTCCCTCCATGCACAAAGACGATCTCCCCCTCCACGCAGTCAGCTAAGCACCATTGGGTAAGGGTGGCTGGTTTAAGTACTGGAAGCAATATTATCACCGGTGTTTCCACAACCTTACTCATAGCAAGGTAACATCAGTTGTACATGTGGCCACATCATGGGAAATGCAGCTGGAACCCAGTTATGCAGGCTCAGGACAGGTTTTACTCCTGGACACTTGAATGTAGATGTACTACAAAATAGAATACCAGCTTTGTAGTTGGCAGCCCCCCTAACAATTGCCCCACTCCTACACTCCAACTCCATGATGGGTGCTCAGGCTTTGGGGTATCGCCAGGGGTGTTGAGCTGATGGATTGCATGTCCACCCCCCCTTCAGCTCAGGGAGAAAGGAACTCCATGCTTGTTGAGACATCTGATGCTCAAAGTGTAGATGAGAGTGATGTTTGCCGGTCCATAGTCGGTTCCTATCAGCTGTGGGCCATCATTATTTTCAATGGATTGACGTCATCCCATTGACATGTACAAGATACTGGTGCTGTATAGTTGTATATTGAGGCACATGAGGTGCAATACACATTTTTTGAGCATGTGTGTAGACTGTATGTGTACTCAACTGTAGCAGTGCAAGTTACAAATCTGTACATACTTCACCCAATGCTGATACTGATGATTGTTTGTCCTCATTTCGCAGCTGCCAACATGACCAATGAGGAACAGCATCAGTTCAACCACCAGTCAGAAAGGTACCGCCACATATTGGAGGTGCACACAGGGAGCGACACAGGGCACACCATTTCCGTTCGGAGAAGGCAACTGGGGAATGGCGGGCAGTCACACATGGGGGACCCACTCACCCACGCAAATCAAAGGAGGGAGCAGGGCCATCATCACAGCAGTGGCTCCCAGCTGAACCCACCCCATCTACCTCTGCTGCACCAGTCACCACCCCCACACCAGTTTTGCCACCACCAGCTGCTGCTCCCTCACAAGTGGACATGGACTTACATAGGGACGTGACCCTCATACTACAGCATTTGGACAGGTTGGAAGAGGCACTGGTAGAGGACTGCAAAGTCTTCAAATATATCAAAAAGAAGATTAAGAGGTCACCCAAGTGAACAAATACTATGATGGACCACCTCCCAGTACCTTCCCCTCCCTTTTAAAGTTGTACCATATTTTAGTTTGGGTTTTATTTAGTTAGTGGTAGGTTAGTGTAGTGTAGACATTAGTTAGGATAAATGTAGTTGGGAGTGGTCTTATATTCTTAGGTTTTTGTTGGTGGGTTGTTGAGTGGGGGTTCATGTTGGGGTTTATAAGTGTTTTAAAGGTAAAAATAAATAAATAAGTAAATTAAATAAATAAATAACACAAAAAATATATATTTGTTTCGGTGATAGGTTTAGTTAGTACACCCATAGTTATAGTAATCGTTGTCCTACTTGTTTCTTGTTTCTTAACGGGGTCGGGCCAATGTTTAGAGTGTGGTGTTTTATGAGTAGGTTAGGTTTAGCATAGGTTAGATAGTTTAGTTCTATGATAAGCATATTTAGTATAGGTTAGTTTGGTTTAGGGTAGGTTTTAGTGTTTTTTTAGTAGATCCTTTTCATAATAAATATCCTGTTATCATTGCAACCAGTCTATGTAATTACTGTGGGTCTCAGGGTTGTCCCTATGTGTGTACTTGCCAAATTTGGGAAATGGCCTGTGGAATCCATCCTGTCTACGAAATCCTCATTTACCATGTGTACTCCCTATAGACAACGGAGCTGTCACATTGATTGCAACATCACATCTACTAGTCCATGCATCTGCCATCGAGTGTACAGACCACTCATGATGACTATGTATACTTTGTATTGTACAGGTAGGTCTGGTACTTCAGCTGTCAGTGTTGGGGTCGTGTGTAGGAATGTCAGGTGCTGTGGCACATCTGACAACAGCCTCAATTGGAACTCTATCCTGCCAAACTGACCAGTGGCCATCACTAATGAGGTTAGTTACCTCTGTATCACACCAATGAGATCTTCTGGTACTCCCAGCAGGCGATATTGCCCTAGACTTCAGCCATACCTGCCATATATGGTGAGATTACCATATATTTGTTCATCATTTGTGACATACTCAGTGAATTGCTTGTAGGTGATGGGGCCAACATACACATTTGTCATGCTAGGAACCTTGTTTGTAGCTTTGTGACCTCACAGTCCTGCACTCCTGCACTGACATTCTGTGACCAATGACATGGATTCACACAGTACAATCATATAGCAGAATTAATAGATCGCAATAGACGTAGACATGCTGATTGTGTAGTAGGTGTTTATTTACAAGTTGAAGTGTTGTAGTGAGATATTTACAATATCTAGGTCAGTGACCCCATTTGTGAAATCCATACATTTGTTGCACAACAGAAGTCCAGGGTTGAGGGACATGTCCTGAAACGTGCTTCAGCAATGTGGAGGAACAGTAATTGGTAAGTGAGAGACAATGACAGCCCATAGTAGACAGATCAACAGTGTGTAGGTGAAGAGTGCATATATCCTACTGTGATAACACTGACATGATCTTTAGCACAGAACTAAGGGGAACACTGCTCACATGGCATAGGCTGGTGCTACCGGGTATTTCTTCTGAGTAAAGGTGATCTGTTCCACATCTTCATCCTCTGATGTGTGTGGTGTCTCATGTGCCATTGGTGGTGGTGGTGGGAAGGTAGAGGGACCCACACACACTTCGGTGGTTGAAGATGTGGAATCCCGATTCCCGGCAGCTGCTGTTTGTGGAACAACGTATGGCATCACTGCAGCACAGAGGAACTGCTGGTTTTTCAGGATAGCAGCAACATCCCATTAGTAGGCAGTCATGTCTGCCCTGAGGAAAGCCACTTCATGCTGAATGGGGTCCAGGTTGTTGTCTGTCATGCTGCTGCCAGTTTTGGAGGGCAGTTGTTATGGCCTCTGCCTTATGGCAGCATCTATGTCTGTCAGACACTGATGGACTCCACACAGTGGGGAGTGTGTACCTCGTTTGACAGCTGTGCGTTCATAAGCTGTCATGAGGCACATGCGCATTCCCTGCTGGCTGCCACGGTCTCCATACCCACCCGTACCTGGTTGGCCTGCTCCCGCTGGACTCCTACCACTGTCTTCTGGAAGCTTGTCTCTGGGTCCTCGGAGACCTGAGCTGTGTGGGTGCTGGCAGATTGTAATATTTGGGTGTTGGGTCATCTGGATGGCTGCTACATTGGTTGTCCTCCTTGCAACTGGAGGTGGTGTCTGGAGGGATACCAGGACTTCCTTGATAGTATCTTGGATGATGGTTGTCAGCTGGTCATCCATGTCATTGGAGAACTCCAGGACAGGCAGATCAGCAGGAGAGCCATCATCCTCTGCAATGAGATGGTGTAAAATCAAACTCTATGTTGTGGCAGTTGATGTGTCACATCATTTATTTGCCCTTGGTGGTTCAATGACGACTTACAGCTCACACATTGTTCTTGTACATTATGGGTGCAATTGCTCAGCCCTTTGCCTCACCTAAGTGTGACGTCATGGGAAGCTCAGGTGGCGCATTTACAAGGTGTGATGCATTTCCTTTTGGTGGTTTGACACCATCTTGTTATTATGGCCCCTTGCTACGCATACAATTGCATAGTTGGGCCTTGCAATGGGTGTTGCAATGGTCAGGCCACAGCAACACACATTGTAATTTGCCCACGTCCCGGTTTACTGTGTTTTTCATATACCAGGGCCGCACCAAAACTTTACCCTACCCCTGGGATGGTATTACCAGTCAGCTACATTGTTTTTTCCTTTGCTTACTCTTCAAGTTGATGTATGTGTATGTATGCTACATTGCACAGCACACATGGACCTAGCAGATTGCCATTTCAGTTTCTGGTTATGCAGGGAGGTGCTCCCTTCTACACAATTATGGTCTCCCCCTCAGTGCAGCCATCCTTGCACTATGGTGCAAGAGATGCAGCATTGTGGCTGTGCTGGTAATTTGGCAGTGGCACAGGGGTGGACCCAGGGATGGGCAGCTTGGGTTTCATTTGTTGATGTGAACATCATTTTCTACATCACTGTGCCTGATGCCACAAAATAATGGACATAGCCAGTTGACTACTGTTGAACTTAGATCAGGGCTTCAAACTAGTTTGATGGAGATTTTGTAGGTAGTTGTACTTATGGATACAAGGACCCTCATTACATGTCTGGCAGTCCTACGACCCCCAGACTGCCATTGGCAATATGACCATCGCCATCAGCACAGGTGGAAGTGACACATTTTGTCCGTGGGGAATGCTCCATGGGCCAATGGCCTGGAACTGACAGGTTATATTATAAACCACAGAGGGTAACCCATGAAGAACCCAAAGGGGCTGGGTAAAAGCTTTTTACAAAACAACATTGACCCCTTAGGAGACAAAGACAGACTTTACAACAAAGACAACCCTTTTTACTTTCATGCAGCATAGATCCGTAATCATTTGAAAGACATCCTTTATTTTATATACAAAATATATTCTCTACTCATATACAAAAACTAATAATAAGAATCCCCTGTCATATCATCACAAAAGAAAAAAGTGCAAAAATATCAAGTGCTCATGATTAGAAAGAAGAAGAGATAATCATCTCCCACCTTTAGTCAAGGTGGCAAGTACAGGCTTCGGAAAGCAGGAGAGTGAGACACCGGTGGTTTAAAGGGAAGAAATGGAATTTGAAGAAATGATATATGGAATGAAACTGGTGAAAATATGACTGAAGTAGGAAATTGGGAATAATAAAACTCATATATTTCAGATTGGTAGAAAGTTGAAGTGATATTGGAGAAGGTTGTTGTTTTATGAAATGTGGTAAATTGTGGTGAAATGTGGATGTCCCCATCTACTAGTCCTAAAGAAGACCCGTTGTGGAGCCCGGAATTGGCCCAAAAGCCAGAGTGGGTCGAAACGCTGATGATGATGCTTTAGCCTGGATTTGGTTTCTTTCTAAACATTTAGTGAAGGACTAAAGTGGGAATTGAATTCTTATAAAAACAAATATTGAGTCAATGCGGGAAAAGGGTTAACCAGGATTTTCACCAGCACGTCTATAATCTTTCCCCCAATGAGAAAAGGTTGGAAATGTACTCCTGACAAGGGCAGAAGTAGACGTTTTTCCAGGGTTGCGAAAAAGGAGGTTGGAGGGAAAGTGACTTTCTAAACCCCCAATAGATTTTAACATGAGCAAATCTATACATGGATATTTGCTCATGCTAAAATGCAGTTCACAAATATTTTCTAGAAGTACAATTTCCTGGTCTACTTTTGTAAGTTCTTGTGAATTCATGAAAGCCACTAATTTAAAGCCACATACCATGGGTGCACTTTAGTGACTTTCTTTAAGAATTGGGTCCCTAATTAGGTCTGGTGTTAACAAAGATATTTTGGCCCAAATTCAAGAAAAATGGCGCTTCACATTGTGAAGCGCCACTTTTCTTGCACCCCCTGACGCCACCATGTGTGCCCCATATTTAAGATACGGCACACAATGACGGTATTAGGTACAATAGCATCAACATTTTTTATGCTATTGTGGCGCTTTGCTAAGTGCAAGGAGGCCCCTGTTTCCAATGGGTGCGTCATTTTAAAGCCTGCTTTCAGCAGGCTTTCAAAATTACGCCAAAAATGGCACTATGAAATCACATTGTGCCATTTTTGCATGGTGCATGCATAATGTGCTGCAAAGGGTCGCAAAGTGGCACAATGCATGCATTGCACCACTTTGTAGATATGGTGCAGCGTTTCTTTCAATCTAATGCCACATTAGCAGCAGAAAAATTACACTAATGTGTTAGTTTGCGCAAGGCCATCCTTAAATGTGGGCCTTTGTTTTTATTAAACTTCTATTTCTCTATCTATTGGCTGCTTTACTGCGAGTGTTTGCATTCTGCTCTTCCACAAGGAGCATATTGGCACACAAAGTAGTTTTGTTCAGTGCCAGGAACCACTTTGGCAATCAGTGGCATAACAAAACTGGAGAGGGGCCCCCCTGCAAAGAACATGGTGGACCCCTCCCTCCAGACTCACTCAAGGCAGGTGCTTTGCTCAGGGGGCCCCATGGAGGGGGGCTGCAGGGCCTTTGTTACACCACTAGTGGCAATGTGCACTTTTTGAGACCAAAAACCTTTTTTCCTTTTTGCCAGTGTTTGTTGCAATTTTAAGGCCCTGGCAGCTCCCACAACAATAACGTGTTACAAAAGCCATGTCAAAACAAGACGGGCATTGACAAAACCAAAAGACTCACAAAAAAAGTTGTATCAGTTGGCTTTGCCAGTGCTTGTTTATTTTTATGCTTCTTATAATATTGTTGAAAATTGTTACACTGATTTTCCATTGGGAATATTTTTGGAAATACTAGCATGTATCACTACATTTTACTAAATGGCACTTCAAAGAAATAGCACCTAAAATGTCATAGTAGCAAAATGTTTGTTTTCCTACTTCAATTTTTTTCGGAACATTGAATTTTGAAAGCAAAGAATCATCACTCTTCCTTACAAGCTGCTGCAAACATTTGCATCTAATCAGAGAGCATTCTGGGAGCATTAAACGTAGTCTCATATTGTTAAACTTTTCAAAAAAGTCTGAACAATTCTTTTTATTTTTTTACTGGAGCCACTGTCAATAGTGCAGTCTGACCTTAAAATGTTTATTTACAGCGCTCACCCTAGTAACAAAGGATTTTAATTAATGAACCACAAATACAAGTTGAAACAGCATCACATTTAAGACAAACATTTTCTCTGTTGCAGACACTTCACTTCCTCATAAACCGGCAGCCAAAGGGGTTGTGCTGCTGGGGGTTGGACCTACATGTCCCAAAGACAAAATGAAAACCTGTTGCCCTTGACCCCAAACAATATGTCCTGGGTATTGGGTGATACGAATTCCACATCCCTGCACACCTCTTCCTATACCTTCTGAAAATTGACCTCAAATGGAACCTGATTGTAGAGTAAATAATTTCTTATGCTACAAGATGTATCAGTCTTTTTGTTTGTTAGCCAGAGGGTTTGCCTTTAAGTCTCAACATTCATAAGTCAACCCAGCAATGGCAAGCATACACGCCATATACCCCACATGCATGCCCCAGATATGATGACACTAAACAAACACAAGAGCAACCCAGAATGTCCACGTTAACCTGGGTATAATTATTACAAAACAGATATCCACGTGAAACTCATTTTCAATTAATTTAAATATTATAGCAGAAAAATCTTGCTACTGGTTAACTCAAACAAAAAATTCTTAAATGAGGACAAAAAAATCATCTGTCTAGAATCTTTAAAAAAAACTCCACTGACTCCAGTACCAACACATGTGAAAAACATGTTTTTAATGCTTTGGAAGCTGCATCAGCATATATTGGTAAATCATTTTTATAATCATACGTTAGGAAAATAAACAAAGAATGATAGTTGAAACATGTGATCCCCAAGTGAGAAAAGAGATACCACACAAAAAAATTGCTTATAGTTCTGTGTTCTTTGGTGTATCTCACAAAGACAACCTCTTATTAAGTTATGAAGTATGCTTGTCCTTCCATTGATTGATAATTCAAAACATCATCAAAGAGGTCTTGTCTGATTAACATGTCCACAGCGTTTCGACCCTCAGGCTGGATTCTAGGGTCTCATCAGGACAAAAAATGACCTGGGGTCTATATCCAAACTTCAGAATTAAGAAAATACTGCCTTCCCCACTGTGAGAAGATGCTGCCAGTCTACCCAGCTCTTATATAAAAGGTGACAAAAACACCATTCTGGCTCAGACAGTGATACCAATATTCGACATGCAGCTGAAGCTTTAATAATTTCAACCTTTCACCATTCCCCAGGTCATGTTTTTTGCATACTTCATAACTTAATAAGAGGCTGTCTTTGTGAGATACACCAAAGATCACAGAACTATAAGCGATTTCTTTATTGCTTTATGGTGTGATTTCTCTTTTCTCACATGGGTATCACTTGTTTCCTCTATCACTTTTCCTAAAGTATGATTATAAAAATGACAACATGTCCCTGTCTCACTATGCCACTGGATTCAAGCTAGCCTGGCTGATGAAGGGTGATACCCTGAACTCCCCTTTCTGCCAGCCTTTTCTTGGTGGTTCCTACCGCCATGAAAAGGCTGGCGGGAGGGGGACTCGTAATCCCCTGGGCAGCGCTGCAAGGATTAAATCCGCAGGGACCACTGTGGCGTAAAACTGCCGGTCCTGGTGGTGCGACCGCGGCGCTTCCGCCGCGGTCGTAATATCCAAGATTGCACCGCCAGCCTGTTGGCGGTGCAATCGACAAAACAGCCCTGGCTGTCTTTGACCGCCAGGGTTGTAATGAGGGCCTTAATCTTCCCTTGCTGTCAAACATGAATGTGCAATGTAACCGGTGCTCATATAAACCGCAGGTAATACCTTTGTATCAATTCCGCGCTAACTGAACTCTATTTAAAGAGGCCCAATCTACATCCAAAGGCTAGATGATTTTTGCTATCAAGCTTGGGGCAGTAAAGTGCTTGGCTGTGGAGTCAAGACTCCTTTTCCACCATTTTTTAGACACACCTTTTGCCATCTTCTTGCCTAGAACTAACCTATGTGCTTGGTTGGTGACCCTCAGGAGGTTATCAAGAGCATTTGCTATCACCTAGTGTTAAGCTCTACTCATGGCAGTTGGTCAATACACCCAATGCAGAAGTCTTGACAGAACGAGAATATCATAGATTACAATCTTGATATTGGTTTTTCGCCTCTTCATCTCCGCAAGGTCAATGAAAATGAATTATAGCGATTTGTTTTGCACCGCTATGAAATGGCAGAACTTGTATCAACAAGCTCTATATTAAAAAAAACGAGTCATTCCCAGACTGCCTCAATATGCACCAGACAAATACCCTAGGGGAGAGCATGTGGTGTAAGGGCCAGAGCTTCTGACTTTGGAGCTGGGGAACGCAGTTCGAGCCTTAGCGCCAGCTCAACATCCTGTGATTTAGGCCAAATTCTTAATCTCCCCTTGTTACCAAAAATTAATGTGTTCTTGTGTAATGTAACCGGTGTTCATGTAAAGCACAGCAATACCTTTGTATTGAGTTTGCGTTATATAAAGCTGAAAAAATAAAAATAAATAAAGCACTCCAATACCTTTGTGTTGAGTTTGCCCAGCATAAAACTGCAAATAAATAAAAAAGCCTCCGCAGACATTGCAAAGAAACAGCAAGATGCCCAAAAACAAGGAAGAGGAAGAAACAACATACCGCCAGGAGTGAAGCTGTGAGACAAAAGAAAAATAGTGCGCCACACTAAAGTACATGCCCATTTGTGCAATAATCCATGTAATAGGGTCAGTTTCCAAGGCGGTAACAAAACAGCCTCAAGGCGGACAAACGTAAAGTGTTTACCAACGACATCAAGAGATTTTAGAAAAGCAGACCCAGGAACGAATGAAAGTGATGCACATGAGATGGGCGTGGTTAAAGCCCACAGAAAAGAGTACAACATGCGCGCTGCTACTCATGACCTAAAATTGAAGGTCTTGGTTGTGCTGTTGGTTTAAATTTGAAAAGTTGAGTTAGCAGTTTTAGAATTGCCCTGCCAGCCTGTAATGTCAGGCTTGGAGTTGTGCTTTGTCACACACTTGGTGGCACAATAAGTTATGCGGTCCATTAGGGACATTTAATTTATAAGCCCTGAGTACTCCTGGTACCATATATTAGGGATGTATAAGTAAGTTGACTTATGCCAATTGTGGGTGAGCCAATTAGACATGTATCTTTTTAAGGGTCCTGTTTGGCAGGACTCAGTGCACTTCCACTTTCAAAAAAACAACAGCATCAGTCCAAAAACTAGGGGGTGATCATGCAAAAAGAGGCATTTCTTTACAGTACCATTTTCAGAGACAATAAATTTGGATTTGTCTTAAAGAACATATACGTCGCTCAAAAGGTCAGCGACAATCTCTGTGGTAGTTTTAGCCTAATGTATTGGTCCTCCACTGTGAGAAGCAGCCAACTACCAAAATAAGATATTTCAGTTCCAAGGGATAGCAAATCGTAGGGACCAACTAAATTGCTATCACATTTTTCTCCAAGGAATATCAAGTAAGAACCCATGATTTAGGGGTTTCATACTTGATTTCCAATGCTTGTCAGACAAAAGACCGCCTTTGAACATGATTCTACACTGGCATGGCCACCAATAAATGTTTCTTTACATCTGTTTTTGTGCCAGTGATGCTGGCTTGACCAATGTAAAAATATTGATAAGCCTATCCTATACTTTCTTGGGTGGAACAAATATTTCTAACCTTTAGAGCATCTCAATGACAGTTGAAAACTCAGAAACCACCTGAACAACACAACATAAATTCTTTTAATATTTCTATCTCATGGCTACCCGTGAATTTTGTGATGTTTCGTCTGTGGCAAAAATTGAATGGTCAGCAGCCTCAGATACCACATTCACATGCTCATACATGGCATTAATTCCAAGAGCTTCAAATTCAAGATTATCGTATGCTTTATCATAAGCTTCTAAGAGAGCCACTGATAACCTAGTTATAGTTAGGAACATGTTTCCAAAGAAAAAGTGTTTGTTAACATGCCTATATCTTTGGCACTGTTTGACGAATCTTCACAAAATTTCCCAAAAACGTGTGGCAGTGATTCTTGTTGTACATGGAAAGTTTTGGGGTGATTCGTCAAGTGGGGCCGAGAAAACGGGGGGTTCACAAAAGTTGCTTTTCCCCTGTTTATTCCCATAGGACCTTTAGACACATCTACAGCCCGAACCACTGGACGGAATTACACCAAATTTGGTAGAAAGCAAGCTTTCTGTACCACATTGATCTTTTGCTTATTTGGTGTACATCTGTTCAGTAGTTTTTGAGACATTTAGGGAAATCCAAATTTGTATATTTCTGGCCTCAAAGTATTCACAAAAAATGACGAGCTTGTGCAGGGAAATGCACAGGTCTGATTGGCTGTCAACACTTCATCAGGCTTAAGCCGAGTTCCAGTAAAAAAAGTTTTGAAAAAAGGATAGGGGCCTGGGCCTGACCCTTTAGCTCTGGTGGTGGTGGGGTCCGAAAGGGACCCCTCTGCCCCCAGAGCAAAAAATCATTTTTTAATTTATTTTGCCAGAAAATTGCAGTATTCGGTGGGCCAGGTCAAGGGGACATTTACCTCCCCGGGGCCATTTTCTGATATAAGCCGGGGGGGGGGGGCTGGGGACCACAACATCACTAGGGCAAATATTTATATTTTGTGCAGAGGGCCACAGAGCCCCCCCCCCCCCCACTGTCCTGGGGACCACCACCTTCCCAGAGCCTTTATGTAGTATGAGGTGGGTTTCGCATGACCCCCCTGCAGCCCCAGGGACCACAACCTCCCCAGGGCAATGTCCACATTGGAGAGGAGACACTGATGGCTCTGGGGACCGACAGCCCCCAGGACTGTCTCCTGCTGTGTCCTGGGGTGCCCACCCCCGGGACATAACTGTTTTCTGTGGCTTGGCTGCAGCATTGACAGCTGCAGCCAAGTCACAGCAAACACTCAACTTTTTGAGGTCCAGCTGTGAAACAGCAGAGTTTTTATCTCTGTTTCCTGCACACAGGTATGCGTGCAGGGAACAGAGTTGAAATGTTTGCTTCAGCAACCGCGGAGCTGCTGTTAACAGCAGCTCCTTAGTTGCTGAAGCAATGAGATCGTGGGGGATGGCTTGAGGCTTCGCCCATGGTTCCAGATAGCCCCTAAAAGGCATGGTGTAAAATACATTAAAAAACAAATTTAAAAACATGTAGGGACCCCAAGGGAGTCCTTGAGGGCTCCCC
Source organism: Pleurodeles waltl (assembly GCF_031143425.1). Taxonomy (NCBI): domain Eukaryota; kingdom Metazoa; phylum Chordata; class Amphibia; order Caudata; family Salamandridae; genus Pleurodeles; species Pleurodeles waltl. The sequence continues at coordinate 1,186,525,983 of NC_090440.1, read as the reverse complement.
TGCAGTGCAAGATAGCCCATAAAGGGCTAAGAAAAGGACAAAGATGAAAAAAGATAAAGAATAGTTCAGTGTGAAGGCTTCGAATCTTCTCAGTAGGGTTTGAGTCAAGCTGGACACAATTCTCTCTTTTTTTTTAAACTACATATGTTTAAAGGTCAAATGAAAGGTTATTTTACTCTTTTAAAACAACAAATACATTTTTCTTTTCAAATTGTACAGAAATATCTCATTCTAAATATTCTCACATCAAAAGACTATCTCTCTCACTCTATTTCTCCCTCTCTCTCTTTCTTTCTTTCAATCTCTTTATCCCACTCACACACCCACTCAGGCCCTTACGCACCCACTCACAAAACAACTCAGGCACTTATGCACCCACTCACAGACCCACAGAGACCCTTGTGCACCCACTCACAGCCCCAGTCAGACCCTCACGCACCCACTCACAGACCTACTTGGACAGATATGCACCCACTCCCAGACCCTCTCTGACCCTCACAACCCACTCACAGACCCAGTGTCACTCTCATGCACCCACTGACAGACCGGCTCACACACTGATGCACCCACCAAAACACTGATGTACACATTCTCACACCTAGACAGCCACTCTCACAGCCACTCTCACTTCCAGATACACCCTCTCACACCTATTCTGACACCCAGAGAGGACGTGGACAATTTCTGCCATGCACGGCCAAAGGGCCATGCACAGCATCGGATTGGGTGCTTAGGGGGGGTTGGCCACAGAGACTGGCAGCAGGCTATCCCTTGCAGGCAACCCCTACTGCACAGGGGCAAAGGTCATACACAATGCAAGGTTGGGTGCTTATAGGGGGTTGGCCTCAGGGCCTGGCCTATGGCCAACCGCCACCATGCAAGGCCAAAGGCAGTGCACAGCTGTGGTTGGATTAATGTAAAGTAATGAAAATTACTACATATAAAAAAATATAGAAATTCACTTACAAAAACCAAAGGCTACAGGGACGTTATAGTTAGACTCACACTTTGAATGTACAAAACAATAGAAATTCACCTGTTATAAGTAGAGTTACCTCAAGGAACTACAACTCATGCCCTAAGGTAACTATAACTGGCGCCCTCGCCCTGCACTGCTAATTAACCCACAAATTATGGAACTCCTGACATCTTTGATAACATCATTGATAATATCAATGTAATATTTGCAGTAAAAAAAAATACCAAAAAACTGTGCTTGGCGGAGCGCGAGTTATAGTTATCTTAGGGCATGAGTTATAGGTACGTCAGGTAACTCTAATTATAACTGGTGAATTTCTCTGGTTTTGTATGTTTAAAATGTGGTTACACCAGCAGGCCTTGCATCCAACCCACTATAACTACCCAACCCCGTCACATGAACGGCCTTCAGCCATGCGTGCCTGGGCAGCTGCAGAGCCTCAGCCAACCCCCTATAACCACCAACCCCCAACCTCATGACACACACAGCCTTTGGCCATGTGCGGCAGGGGTGGGCCACGGCGCCTGGCTGCAACCCCCTATAACCACCCAGTCCCGCATACATAAGTCTCTGAGTTGGTCTCTGAGTGTGTGCATGAGTACCTCAGTGGGTCTGTCAGTGCGTGTATGGGTCTTTGAGTGAGTCTGTGACTGGATGCATGAGTCTCTGAGTGGATGTGTGAGTGGATGCATGACTCTTTGAGTAGGTCTGTGAGTGGATGCATGACTATGTGAGAGGGTCTGTAATTGTGCTCATGAGTGTCTGAGTGGGTCTATAAGTGAGTACGTGGGTCAGTAAGTGGGTCTGTGAGTGGGTGTGTGAGTCTCTGAGAAGGTCTGTGAATGGGTGCATGAGTCTCTGAGTGGGTCTGTGAGTGGGTGAGTGTCTAAGTGGGTCTGTGAGTGGGTGTTTGAATGTGAGTGTCTGAGTAGGTCTGTGAGTGGGTACATGAGTCTCTGAGTGCGTCTGTTAGTGCATGAGTTTCAGAGTCAGTCTGTGAGTGAGTGCATCAGTCTCTGAGTGGAACTGTGAGTGGGTGCATGAGTCTCTGAGTGGTCTGTGAATGGGTGCATGAATGAGTGAGTCTGTGAGTGTGTGCATGAGTGACTGAGTGTCTAAGTGTGTCTGTGAGTTGGTATGTGAGTGTCTGTGTGGGTGTGTCAGTAGCTGTATGAGTGATCGAGCCACAAAAGAACCTCACCTGCCCTTTTATCCAACAATATTCCACAGTTTTGCACAAAATGTCTACCTAAGTGGAGTTCTTTCTGCCTCCTTGGGTAAATGCCCAGTGCGTATTCTTTATGACAGCTGTGTAATGGAGCACAAGGAAATGTCACCAGTGACCTTGTGCGTGCATTGGCAATATTATTGTTCCTGGTGAATGTTTATCCAGAAATATGTGATGCAAACAAGAATACAAAGGTGTAAATCTCCACCAAACCAGGGTCCTTCCTTTTCACTATATGATGTAAGTGCTTCTTTGTTTATGGAGATGTCCTAGCATTCCTCTGCATCAAGACCGCTTAACCGAAATTGGCTGGAAATGCAGTGGGGAGTCCCTTTGGTAAGTTGTCTATCCTCCTGGCAAAAGGCAGGAAGGCCTGTGCATACTACTAAGGAGGACAGTGCGGGGCCAAGTGGGAGTAGCTCCCAGGTGATTCACACATTTTTATACTTGTAGCAATTTAAAATGAGAACCAAGGACTCTGGAGAGGACAAGAAAGAACTCACTCATCACAGTCACGTACAGATTGCGCTTAAATAGATCAATGATGCATTTACCTCCACAAAGGATTTCAGATAATTTTTTAATGTGCAATCATAGAAAACACACTTACTAGGCGAGGGGGCCTGTGGCCCCCATCCACAGGCCAATTTCTGCTCTGGTAACCCCATCCCCGGGGCCTGACCATGTCTCTTGGGTGCCCTTTGGCATCCAGGTCCATATTTATACTTTTTTTGTGCCAAATTTGCGTCACTTTTTAACGCAAAAGCGGCACTAACTTACAAAATACAATTGTATTTTGTAAGTTTTCACCACTTTTGCGTCAAAAAGTGACGCACATGAGGCACAAAAAAAGTATAAATATGGGCCTCAGTGTGCAGGATCGGGACCGCAAGGGGAGCCTCAAGGCGGGTGGTCCCAGCGGGCTCTCCGTCCCCTGCGGGAGCTGGCATTGCTATTGCACACAGGGAGCTTCTAAAAAAAAAAAACTAACAAAAAAGCCCCTGGAAGGAGGTGGTGGTCCCCGGGGTGCAGGTGGGTCCACGTTACCTCCGCTCCATATTTAACTTAGCCCTAGAGAGGTGGTTGTCCCCAGGGCTGCAGGGGGGGCGTGAGCCCCCCTGCATTAATTTAATCTACATGCCTTGGGGAGGTGGCGGTCATCAGGGCTACAATAAGCCCTAGGAGGAGGGCCCCGTGCGCACTCTTTTTTTTTTTAGTACCCACTGGCCCTGGGACCTGGCCCACCTGGGGGCAAACAAAAGGAAGAACGCTGGAGACTGCACTTTGATTTTTTATCTTGGAAAAATCAGTGGATCCAGGAGTGGATTTTTCTGAGACTTTAAAAAAAATGCTTTTAAGCCCTAGCAGGGGGACCCCACCACCATGGCTACGGGCTCAGATGTGTTCCTGCTCTGCCCAAAAATGGCTGTCAATACTTCCTTTTTAGGTTGAGCATAGCAGTGCACAAGCACTGCTTTTCCAACATGTTGGTATGTATCTGGGTTTTTAACCACGCCCACCTCACTCCCATCGCTATCACTCCTTTATGGGCTTGCCTTTCAAAAATCATTTGTTTTCCTTGGTATCTGCTGAATCTGTTACCGCTTGGCTATCGACCCTGTTACATGGATAATTGCACTTTTGTTGATAACTTTGACTGCAAGCAAACTTCTTTTTCCTTTTATGTCTCTCTTCGCGCACATGGCGGCATTTTGAACTGGCTTGCTTATGTCAACTGTTTTACTTTTTGTTTTCAGTTTGTGTGGCAAGAAAAGTCCAGTTAGGATTTGACATCGCTAATAGCTTTACCTCGAGCAAACACAAGACCCATTGCATTGCAAACGCTTATTGAAGTACTGGCAGCCAATAAGATATCCTCACAGGGACCGTTGAAGGCACAGAGGAGCCTTGTCCCTAGATATCTATGTTTTTAAATTTGAATATCTCAAAAACTACTGAACAGATTTACAGCAAATCACATAAGTACTCTTTCTGGACCATGAACTAGCTTTCTGTCAAATTTGGTGTAATTCCGTCTGATGGTTCGGACTGTAGTCGTGTTTAAAATCCCTGTGGGAAAATGCATGGATAAAATGCATTTTGGAACCCTACCATTATTTTGGCTCCTGCGGGTCAGATCACTTCAAAACTTTCAAGACAGTAGCTGAACCAACCAAAGTTTAAAAATGTTTTTATTTAGTTTTAACAATTTTGTGAAGAATCGTCAAGCTGCGCCAAATTTATTGGCAAAACAAAAACTGACCTCCCTATGGAAACTTTTTTTTGACATATACTAGGTGTTCCCTTGAGTCTGGACAAAGCTAAACCCCTCTGAAGAGCTATAATGAAGCGAATAGCTTGTCAGGGATTGCTTTTACTCGTCACAGGTTGGGTTGGATGGTATTTCACTAATCCTAAGCTGTAATACTGTCCCTGGACTAGTGAATGGCTTTAGTCATTTTACAGCTCGGCGAGGATGGCACTGTGTCAATCCTGTGCTTAAAGAGTTTGCTGTGCAAATAGCAAAAGACTTTGCACCACATTAGCATAATTTTTTATGATGCTAATGTGCCTCAACAACGTCAAATTTGCCACGCCATATTTAGAAAGTGGCGCAATGCACACATTGCGCCACTTTGTAGATCCTTACACCACATTATGCCTGCACCAGGCATAATGTATGCAAAAGGGGGTGTTCCCTGATTAGGAGGACTGCAAAAATACTTACCATTTTTAATACTTACTATTTTTTGCGGCATTTTTTAATGCCTGCACAGAGCAGGCATTAAAAGAAGGCACACCATTATTGATAATGAGCCTCAATGTACTTTGCAGGCTTTGCGCCAACATTTTGGCGCTAATCCTGCAAAGTACAGCAATAGCGTCAAAAATGTTGACGCTGTTGTCCCCTAACCTGCACCATGGTGTGCCATATGTTCAATACGGTGCACACATAGTGGCAATAGGGGGGCGCTAAGGGGCACAAGAAAAGTGGCGCTGCATATAATGCAGCACCCCTTTTCTTAAATTTGGGCCGTTTTCCCTATCCAGCTCTACGTTAATAGCACTGTGCTGATCCTATGCCTAAAAACTTTGCTAGATAAACAGATATTTGAGGTGAGCAAATCTAGAGTGTCACTGGATCTGCTCTCCACCTAAACTTAGGAACTACATATAGATATATATATATATATATATATATATATATATATATACATACACACACACACACACATGCAAACACACACACAATGGCCATAAGGAGGCATGGTGGTGGTAACACTGTAGAAAAGCGCCCAATATTAATTCAATATTGCATTTTCTTGAGTGGAAACATCCATTGCATTCACACACAACAAACCCCAGATAAAATGTAACCATCAAAGCAAAACGTTTATAAATACTACTCAAAAATATAATTAGTCTGAAGGAGAAATAAGATACTATGAAGCAACAACCTACATCGACTTCTGCAAAGCAGTTCAAAATTATAGCTATCCTGACTCCACACATTACAAGCATTGTAAAAGTTGCCTTATATGACCTTCCTTCTCCTTTTGGAAGTTAGTAAACCTATCATAATTTTTCTTCTTGATCTGCTTCTCAGGGGCATATTGATACTACGTTTGCGCTGAGTTAGCGTCATTTAATTTGACGCTAATTCAGCGCCAACTTAACTCCATATTTATATTTTGACACTAGACCCGTCTAGCGTCCAAATATAGGAGTGAACGTAATTTTTTGGGTGCGTGAAACCACCTTGCGTCAAAGAGATGCAAGGTAGGCATTCCCATCCAAAAGATTACTCCAAGCCCCTAGCGCCATATTTATCCATCCGTGCAAAAAAGACGCACAGGTGGGAGTCGAACCCAAAAAATGACTTTAACCCTGTTTTGTGTCATATTGTAATGCCTGGGTCTGACCAGGCGTTAAAATGAGGCACGTACACCACTATATAAGGAAAACATACCAAAGGAGCATTTGCTACCTCCAGGACAACATGGAAGTTGTACTGCTCTGGCTAGGCACACATCGCAGACGTCCGCAACGGCAGCTGCTCCCTCCACCTCCACAACAGCAACCCCAAACACCAAAACAGCACCCACAAAGGCAATGCAGGAGGCAGGAGAGGATATTTCGGCAGAGGACAACCAACCTTGGCCTCAGGGAGCAAGACATCATCAGGACTTACCGTCTCAACTGGAAGTCCATTCTACGCCTGCTGGACCACATTGCACCAGACATCACAGCTAGACTGGAAACTCCCTACAACATACCACCAATCACAAATCACTGTATTGCATATGCCGGCTTCTGTATCATTTCAGACAACAGGGACACTAATGGCTGGTATCTCACAGCCATCAATATCTGTTTAGCTGCCTAAGGTCCTAGATGCCATCATCCCCCTCACACCCCACCACATCTGCTTCCCAAACACCCAGCAACTGCAGCAGGAGACTAAGCAAGGATTTTATCTGATTTCTGAGTTTCTGCATGTGCTAGGTGCAATGGACTGCACCCATGTGCGACTGGTGCCACCTGCTGCTATGGAACACTTATACAGGAACTGCAAGCACACATATTCCCTAAATGTGCAGGCCATTGTGGACCTCCTTGGGCTCTTCAAAAACATCTCAGCCAAGTACCCCAGCAGCATCCAGGATGCTTACATATTCTGGCACTCCACCATCAACCAGCGGTTCCAAGATGGACAATATGGCAATGGCCTACTTCTCGGTAAGTCATCCATCCAAGCAATACACACACAACACACCAACCCTGAAGGACAAACAACATATACACTACAACAAAGACGCATGGGACCACATACCTACTGGGAAAAAAAAATATGCAACATGCCGCAGTAAACAATGATTGGACATCACAAACGCAGATACCCACATCTACCTAACACAGCCACAAACCAACAGCCACACCACATGAAGGACAGGAAGAGATATCTAGGCTTTGTATACAGGAGAAGACCACAAACCACTACAAGCGTCCACTCTTTGACTACTAAGTATACCTCACACACATTAGACCAAACCATCAATAGCTCAGCCTGTAGCATGAGCATGGAAAGAAAGTCACACCTAGCCATATCCTCACCTCATTCATGGTGTGCAAGTCTCAGGCACAATCCACATCAAATCACACCCAAGTGGAGTGATCCACAACTACATCCCATCTACATATGCCTGACATACCTGTAGGCTGCTCATACATCTGTCAAATGCATCAAATTACACACATTGGAAGACTAATGTACCTGCCATCATAGACAATGGGGCAGAATCATGAGAACTGGTGCCACAACTACTCAACTGACACTTCATTTGCCCCACTTAGTAGCACAGAACCCCATCATGCCTGTACTTTAGACTAACAATAGTACACTATGGTGCAGATTTACTGCTAAACTGGAATGTACACGAATGCCATACTAGACCCCTGTATGAGTATGGAGGACATGACTGGCCATACTTTCACTGTACCAAGTGACCCAACAGAAATATAGCAGGTGCCCCTTTTGAAGTCTGCACTGTGCATGTATAATAAGTCTGGTAGAAAATCCAATTACCTTGAAGACAGGACATACACCGGTACCAAATGTGAACATAACGCAAAATTTGATACACACCATTGGACACTCATAATGAATTTGTTGACCGGCAGACGCAGCTTGTCAAACTTCCACCACAGTAAGACTGCCATCGTGGTCTAAACCCTACTGGCCCAATTAGGAGTTCACTGCTGGGCCTGACAGTGAAAACATAATTTTCCATACGTTGAGCCAGCAGAAAAGAGGCCCAAAATATTCCAGCTGGTTTGTAAATGATGCGAGTGCAAGGTGGTGCTGTGGTGGGTGCAGCAGCACTGGTAATTATTGCATGTAATTTGTGCATTGGAAAGTACTACAGGACTGTCCATGTGGGACCCACCACTGCCCATGTCAAGTACATGGCCAGTGCAGGGGCCTCCAGGGGGTACCTGACACTCCCATACCACCAGCTCTTGCATGGTGGTAAAACCGCCATGCATAGGCTAGCAGGAAATGGAGTCCAAATCCAGAGGCCTGCACTGCTTGCAGCGCTGCTTTGGCAGATGAAGACTGCTGTGACTGCCAGGCAGCTGGCTGATGGCAACCTGCCAATGTTGGCGGTCCAAACATGGTGGGTCCACCACAGTCATAATGTGGGGGTCATACTGCCACAACCGCAGTGGTCCTACTGCCACTGTGAGTCTGGCATACTTGAGAACACCAGATATGTAATGAAGGTCAAGATAGTTGACACCACCACCATCTGCCACTAAGGCCCTCATTACAACATTGGCGGTAAATCCTGCTTACCGCCGTGCAGAAGACCGCCAACACACTGTTGCGGCAGCGGAATCCCGCTACAACTATTACGACCCACAGCACGGAATCCGCCGTAATCCAGACACCCACACAAGTCCGCCACACCAAAGGTCAGTGATAAACTGGCGAGAACAAAATCTCCACCGTCACGCCAACAGTAATACGCCCACACTATCACGACCCACGAATCCACGCCGCCGTCTTTCACCCGCGGTATTCCATTGCCGTGCTCAAAATACACACACATTTACAAAACAAAACCACATTGAACAATTCAAAATACACACACCTGATACATATACACACACTACTCCCACACACCCAATCCAATATAAAACACACAGCCACATCACCCACAAACCCCTACTATGAAAATTTAGAAAGAAGGTCAGAGAGAGACACAACCAGAAACAACACTGGCATCCACAGACACACAACATCATCACTCACACAACATCCACGCACCTTAAACAACACACAACAACACATCCCCTCATACATCACAACACACACCACCTCACACATCACCCACACCACATCATGGCACCTCAACGACACCCCAGGTTCTCTGAGGAGGAGCTCAGGGTCATGGTGGAGGAAATCATCCGGGTAGAGCCACAGCTATTCGGATCACAGGTGCAGCACACCTCCATTGCTAGGAAGATGGAGCTATGGCGCAGAATCGTTGACAAGGTCAACGCAGTGGATCAGCATCCAAGAACTAGGGATGACATCAGGAAGAGGTAGAACAATCTATGGGGGAAGGTGCGTTCCGTGGTCTCCAGACACCAGATTGCAGTAAAGAGGACTGGCGTGGACCCCCACCTCCTCCCCCACAACTAACAACATGGGAGGAGCAAGTCTTGGCAATACTGCATCCTGAGGGCCTGGCAGGAGTAACAGGAGGAATGGACTTTGGTAAGTCAACTCTTAACTATTATATCCCCCAACCTACCTGCATGCCATCTCATACCCTCCCCACCCCCATCACTCCAACACCTCACATATGTCCCACTATCACAACCCAGCCATCCTAACACCAAGCCTGCATGCAACACCAAAGCATGGACACCCATCACCAAAGCATGTCCACTACAGATGCCCACACAGACTCCAAACCAAATATCACACAAGGACCTAGACAAGAATGCAAGCACTGGAGTACAGGGTCACTCACCCATTGCACACAGTGGCCCACACAGATGCAATAATCATGCCTTTATACCCCTGCATGACCCTACTCAACGTCACCGGACAGGAGGTTCCAGACATATCCAGTCTCCCCATAGAAGAGGCCCATAGTGATGATAGCAGCTCTGCACAACTAGATAAAGATGACCAGCCAGGCCCATCTGGGATCTCGGGACAGTCGGTTCCCCTGACACTGGCACAAGCCACCACAGAGCCTCCCCCCTCAGGAAACACCACCACAGCACCCACCCAGCGGGCCCATCCCTCTGTTCCCAGGACACGTCAAGCAGCAGTGTGTCCACCACTACAGGGAACCCAGGCAAACCCACCACCCCAAGAAAATCAGGAACTGGGGTCAGTGGCAGTGGGCACACGGTTCAGGGGACAGAGGAATAGGAAAACAGGGGAACTGGGAGGAATGCTGTGCGACAGGGGGAGGACAGGCCCAGGGAACCCACTCTCCACAGGGCCTTCTCCAACATCATAGGAGCGTACCATCATTCCCAGGAGGCGATGGCAGCGGTACTGGCCAACTTTCAGGAGACCCAGTGGCTGCAGGAGGAACACTATCTGGGGATCAGGCAGGAACTGAAGCCCATCAACACCACCCTGGCCACCATTGTAGGGGTGCTGCAGGACCTTGTCAACACCAGGAGCGACACTGTGGCACAACAAGGGGCCCCTGACACTAGCCTGGATGACGAACAGTCCTCCACCTCCGCCGGCGCTAGTGGACAGGAGGCACCACCACAGGGCCACGACACCAGCACCCCACCCACTGGAGATAGAGAGCCACCCCGCAAACGGTCCCTGAGATCCAGGAACAAGACAGAGAACATTGCCAAGACCCCCGCCAGGAAATGAGACCCCCCTGAATGTCACCCTGTCCATCCTTCAACTGCCCTTGCTCCACTTCCTATGCCCCTTTTGACAATGCACCTGTGAAACAAATAGACTGGACTCAGCCATGGACATTCCTCCACCATCACACCTACCCATTTTACAACCCCTTCCACTTATTTGCACAGAAATAAATACACTTCAATCACAAAACAATCTGGAGTCAGTCTGTGCTTTCACAAATGTGTAATTGCAATAACTATGGAATATAGCAATGTCAATTTATTTGTCCACATACCGATGAAACACAGCTGTAGGGCTGGAGGAAATATAGCAGAGGTCACAAAGTGGGACCCACATTTGTTAAATGGAAAGGCAAAGTGACAAGTCAGGGTCCATACACTGAGTGAAAATGACAGACTTATGATAGCTCAAACAATAGTATGAGATGTGTGAGGCAGTGACATCTTCTTACCTGTGTCTCATTGGAAGTATTTCTGTTGTCGATATCCTCTTCTTCTGCCTCCTCTTCTTCACTGTCCACAGGCTCCACAGCTGCCACAAGACCTCCAGCTGGACCATCCTCCTGCAGAAAAGGCACCTGTCGGCGCAAAGCCAGGTTGTGCAGCATACAGCAGGCCACAATGATCTGGCACACCTTCTGTGGTGAGTAGTAGAGAGAACCACCTGTCATATGGAGGCACCGGAACCTGGCCTTCATGAGGCCGAAGGTGCGTTCGATCACCCTCCTAGTTCGCCCATGTCCCTCACAGTAGCGTTCCTCTGCCCTTGTCCTGGGATTTCTCACAGGGGTCAGTAGCCATGATACTTTGGGGTACCCAGAGTCAAAACAACAAGTGATGGACGGAATGCTGAACATTGTCAAACACTCACCCCCAGTCATAGATCTGGGTTTAATCCATTGTTCTTTTGCTCACCATGCCACCCCAGTTTGGACCCAGCCATATGCAAATCAGTCTTGACCCTGTTCCTCATGGGAACAGTCCAGACCGAACTGCCAAGCCAGGTCCTCACTGGACCGGAAACAAGCATCCTGGGACCGGTTTTGGGGTTTCACCCCTCATCAGCCAGGCTAGCTTGAATCCAGTGGCATGGGAAGCACGGGACCCACGTCTGGGCATACCCTTCCCACTTAGGGCCACAAAGCAAAAACAACAAGTGATGGACGGAATGCTGAACATTGTCAAACACTCACCCCCAGTCATAGATCTGGCTTTAATCCATTGTTCTTTTGCTCACCATGCCACCCCAGTTTGGACCCAGAGTCACCTGTAAATTTCGAGGGACAACTTTTAGACACACACTAACCCGTAGGGACAACACCATACCCAGAAAACTATTCACACTGTATAGGTTCCTTGTCCTCACCTATTAGCCACACACGGTGCCTCTGGAGTTGCCCCATCACATAAGGGATGCTGCTATTCCTCAGAATGTAAGCGTCATGCGCTAAGCCAGGAAATTTGGCATCCACATGGGAGATGTACTGATCAGCCAAACACACCATCTGCACATTCATCGAATGGTAGTTCTTCCGGTTTCTGTACACCTGTTCACTCCTGCGTGGGGGTACCAAGGCCACATATGTCCCATCAATGGCACCTATGATGTCGGGGATATGTCCCAGGGTATAGAAGTCACCTTTCACTGTAGGCAAATCCTCCACCTGAGGGAAAACGATGTAGCTGTGCATGTGTTTCAGCAGGGCAGACAACACTCTGGACAGCACTTTAGAGAACATTGGCTGGGACATCCCTGATGCAATGGCCACTGTTGTTTGAAAAGACCCACTTGCCAGGAAATGGAGTACTGACAGGACCTGCACTACAGGGGGGTATCCCTGTGGGATGGCGGAAAGCTGACATCAGGTGTGGCTCCAACTGGGCACACAGTTCATGGATGTTGCACAATCAAGTCTGTAGGTGACTATTACGTGTCTCTCTTCCATTGTTGACAGGTCCACCAGCGGTCTGTACACTGGAGGATGCCGCCATCTCATCACCTGCCCCAGCGGACGTGCCCTATGGAGGAGAACAGCGAGCAGAGAGTCAGCCAACACTGAGGTATTACAAAATGTCATTTGCACACATTTATTTATCCGCAATGTGCCTGTTACTGTGTGTATGCAAGGCCTAGATAGGTGTGACGCAGTTATTATTAATGCCATGTGACCCCCTGAAATGGCGGCTGCCTGACCTGTAAGGTGGGACAAGGGGATATGAGGTAACTGTGCAGGCATTCTACACCGTCGCGGCAGGTGGTCAAATACCACGGTGCAATCCTGCATTGGTGAACATTGGACCCTATGGGTCCCAGGAGCCAATGACGATGTACGCCGGCGGTGACGGTACATATCGTCGCGGATGTGACCGCCATTTTCTATCTGTTCACTCACTTGATACCTGGCCTTCAACAGGATAGGACCTACACTGCAAGTGCTGCTGTGACCTGTGTCTGAAAGCGACGATGGCTCATGTGTCTGGGGAAAGGGCCCCTGCCTTCACTTCGGAGGAGTTGGAGAGACTAGTGGATGGGGTCCTCCCCCAGTACACACAACTGTATGGTCCTCCAGACAAACAGATGAATACACTGTGAGCATGCTGCATGGGCAATGCCTGTTTGGAGTGGTGTGGATGGAACATACATCATCATCATCATCACACCTTTATTTGGCTATAAGCCACAAAAGGAAAGTACAATCGAGGGAAAAAAAACACATCATTTCAACAGCAATTATTCACATGAATAGTAAAACCAATTTGCATAGATAAATGACCGATGACGCTCCTAAAATCAATAAATAACAATCATTTTCATTATTACTTTAAATGAGAATTGTAAAAATTTCTAAAATTAATCTCCTGCCCAAAATACTACCATTACTTTATTAACTAGCTAATGGAGAACTATTTAACCATTATATAAAACAATAAATAAATAAGAAAAAATATTCTTAAAATGCATAAATACGTGTATTTTCCTTCATATAAAAGACTAAAATTACATTTTAGGCAACATAATTTCCCAGGGTCTGTTAACTTGCTTGGGGGAGGACCTATGAACCGCTTGATCTTCATAAAATGTATCTATAGATGTTTATTATATCTGAGCTTATTTAAAACCTCAGGCCCTCCTTGTCCCTGATAAATGAAGTTGCTAAAAGAAAGCGACTTATTCCAAAGACAATGGATGGGGTGATGGTAGACCTAAGCAATCTGGACGCTTCATTGTAATTTCTAATTCCTTCATTCCTACAGATAGGTCGAATCAATTTTTTCCTTGGTTTATCGTAGGCTTTGCAGAATAACAAAACATGATCCACCGTTTCAATGGTCTCCATATTGCATAACCCACACTTCACCTCATGATTATTCTCTCTCTGTGGACTCCGTTTAATAGTAAAAGCCTTAATCTGAAGGATCCCATATCGAAACTTTACGAATAATGTTTTCGCTCGCCTAGGGTGGATTGTATCTAACCAGTCCTCAGCTCTTGGTATTGGTTTAATATCCAAAAAGCTCAACGTCAATCTACCCAAATCCTTATTGCGAAAAAGAGTACTCAAGGAGAATTCCCAGTATACTTGCTTTAATCAAATCTTGGATTGTGGCGTAAGTATATGGTGTTCGTCCCAATAGGGTTTCAGCCCTAGGTTATAGAACCAGTACCTTACATGATGTAGCCACGGAAGAGAAACTGATTTATCAAGGTCCATTATCTCCATTAGCGCTTGCTTGTAATGAGTCAATTCTGGAACTGTCCACAGTCTACACCAGTAAAGTAATGGCCTCAAAACTGCCAATTTACCTATTTGCTTCACACTTATATCATAAATGAGAGGGATTAACGGAGTAGATGGTGGCAATCCCAATACCCTCCTCAAAAAGCTGTTTTCTTGAGATACTAGTGAATTTAGATTTACAATTCCCCAAAGTTCGGCACCGTATAATGCAGCAGCCTGCGCTTTATATCTATAGACCTCAAACACTGGTGAAACAATCCCAGTTCTTGAAATTTTATAGTTGTTGTTTATAGCCGCAGAGCTGTGAACTAAAGAAGTTGCAACTTTGTTCATCTGCGGCGTCCAGGACAACTTAGCATCCAGCAATATCCCTAGGTAATTAAAGTTTTTTACACGTTCTAGATCATGCCCATTAACCACAATACTCCTTTTAAGTGCTTTGTGAGGATTAACAGTCAAATACTTTGTTTTGTTTACTTTTGTCTCCAGCCCCTTCAGGTTACAGTATTTGCTAAACATTCCTAATAAGGATTGTAGACCCATGGGAGTTTGCGATATTAAGATAGTATCATCTGCAAAGAGGAGAGCAGGAACTGGTTCTCCATTCAATCTTGGCGAGTCATGATTACTCCCTTTTAAATACTCTACCAAGTCGTTGATATACAACGAAAAGAGTGTCGGGGCAAGCACACAGCCCTGCCTCACTCCCCTTTTAATAGGTATTGGATCAGTCAACTCTCCATTTGGGCCCCACCGTACTTTTGCGAAAGTATTCTCGTGCAACCTCTTTATCTGGAACAGGAGACTCCCCGGGATACCCTGCTTCCCCAATGCAGTCCATAGAGAGTCTCTTGGAACCAGATCAAAGGCCGCACGCAAATCCACAAACGTAATGTACAAATGGCCCTTTTTTAGTTTTGTGTATTTCCACATTATTGCTAGTGGCCTGAAGACCTGGTCAATTGTACTTGTCTGCTGCCTGAAGCCTGCCTGGTATATTGTCAGGATGTTTTTTTCCTCTATCCAACAACCTATTCTATTCAGCAGCTGCCTAGCATACATTGTTTGCATAACATCAATAAGGCTAATTGGCCTATAATTCCCAGGGTCCTCCCTAGACCTTTTTTTATAGACAGGGATTATTTCTGCACCTTTCCATGTCTCAGGAACTGGCTCCCCCCTAGCTATGGCGTTACTTAGTAAGTTTACATAAGGTGCCCAGATTTCTATGTTATGCTTGAACAGATCCCCAGGGATTTTATCCAAACCTGGGGCTTTGCCTAGTTTGATCGCTTCAATGGCAGCCATCGTTTCTTTCAGGCTAAATTGTATAATAGGAAAACTACTCCAAAAAGATACTTCTTTGGTCCAGGAAAGATGTGCATCAAAGTTGGGCGAGTCAGAGTAGAGATACGTAAAATGGTTGACCCAAGCACTGGGATCTATATGATGTTCGGTGCTGTATATCCCCTCCTTCCTGCCATGAGTAACTATTTTCCAGAAAGCAGCTGTATCATTGCATTTGGCTGCCTCTAAGAGGTCATGCCATTTTTGATCGTCCCAATTTTTTTGTGCTGTAGCCAACATTTTCTTATAACCAGCCCTGGCCTGTTGCACGGCTATTGGGTTTTTCTGTTTAAGGGCCTCTACCAATAGTGTTTTCCTCTCTCTGCATTCAATGGTATACCAAGGATTAGATGAGGTAATTTGATCCTTGCCCTTTTTATTTTTTTGTTGTACCCGTTTAGTGAAATAAGGTCTTAGTGCAATACTCATGGACTGATGAATATCCATGATAGGTATATCAGTACAAATTTTAAGGGCATGGGGTTCCATTAATTCTATGTATGTATTATAAATATTAGTCATGACACTCAAATTGCCCAATATCACTGGTCATTTTACTGCCCTTCGATTATTACTAAGAGTGGGTTGTAACTCCACCTTATCCTTTTCCATGCAATTCAATTCCGTGAGGTAACCCTTGAGTTCAACTACTAGCGGAAAATGATCACTTTCTCTCCTCTTATCTATTTCAAAGGTCACTATTCTCTCCTAGGTACTAGTGCTATGCATAATATGATATAATTTTGAACCTATATCACCTCTTTGAAAAGTGTCCATACTAAGACCACCTTGGCCCACTCTACCATTGCACGCCCTCAATCCATGCTTTAATGTGAGGCCCATGAGTTGCAACGTAGCAACCGTACCAGGGACCGACTCTTCGATTGAAAGGCGGGGGACTGCTCTCGCTAGGTCTTCCTCTTCTGCCAGATGTTCAAGACCAATTATAGGCTCATAGTTGCAATTAAAATCTCCCCAAATCATGATTGACTCTCCTACCAAGATTTTTTTCAGCGTGCCATCTAATATTTCTATTTCGTGTGACTCCAGGTTTGATCTTCTGGGCCTTATATACATATTAAACAAATGGGATAGCACCTTATTTTTATCCCCTAATTCTAGCCACAGAATGTCAGCAGATTCTGTATCGCGTTTACATATCTCGATATTAAGGGAAATGTTTACCCATATAACCAGCCCCCCAGACGGCCTTCCTCTCGCTGCAGCAGTTGCGTTAATAAAAAAAGTTTTGTATCCCAGCTTATGCGGTGGATCCTTTAGCCAGGTCTCTTGAAAGAGACAGACATGAAACTGTTCTATGTAAACATGCCAGTCAGGATCTATAAGCTTGCTTTTTAAACCTGCTACATTCCAGGAGACCATAGAGATCAACCCCCTTCTGATTGCAGTCATTTCATTGTTGGTAGGGCTCTGAGATATAGTCAATTCCTTTCTACAGGGTAAGTGCTCCTCAATACTTCCTCCCCCTGTGTCTTGATAACTAGTATCTTCCTGAATCTCTGCTACTGTTGGGTCTCTGATTGGTCTCAGATATACTTGATTCAGTCAATCAACTGTTTCAAGGTGAGAGTCTCTTTTTCTCACTTGCGTTGTCCCAACCCCAAATTTGCTCCTCTGTGCTATAGACTTACAAATATAAGGATCCAGGCTAAATCTCATAGCATTTTCCATGGGTGCGCTGGCTCTCTGTTCCATGATGATCAAACATTCAATTAGTCTTTCATCCCTTAATGTCAGAGCGACAGCGTCTTGCATCCCAACCTCTCCTGGAATCCTTTCCGCCCTCATAATATCTGAGCGGATTAGGGATAAACAGTGTTGTTTATGTCTAATCCAGTGTGTAAGTTTATTCTTTAGGGAATCCTCATTCTCAATACAATTTTGAGCCAATTTCGGGACATTTAACAGGTAAACTACATCAGTCCTAGGGGACCTTGCTTTTCCTTCATAGTGCCTACTCCTTATAAGAGAATGCATGCTACCATTTTGTGATAGAGTATAGGGTTAAAATATACTTTCCATCTTCTCTTCTTGTGACCCTATTCCCAAACGTGACTCCCTTAAGGGATTCACAGGTTCTTGTTGTAGTTCTCCTGCCTTAACTACGGAGTAAATACGAGTCCCTCTACTACACTCTTTTTCCCCTCTCACATATTCTTGTGGTGCATGTGTTCTACTAGCTGTAGTTAAAATAAAGTTAGGCTGGGCATTCAGAGTTTGGGGGGACATACGTCTACCTTGTACATGTGATGATACTAATGAAGTCTCCTCTGTGCTCTGATCTCTAGGGGTTCCTGTATTCCCCCCCTTCTTCACAAGAGCTGATAGTTTTCCCGCTTCGGATTTAAGCTCTCCAGCTTCCTGCATTAGTCCAGACATTAGATCATAAAGATCTGTTAAGCTCGTTGTTTTGCATTTTAAGCAGGTCTCTAGATCTTGATTTGCTAATGGTGCCTTCTCTATAGCTTTTTGTTCCAAGGGGGTGATTTGATCATGCCTACCCACGGATTTCCTCTCTTGGGCTTTCTGCGCTTTACTTGTAGCAGGTTCCGCCAGAACTGCATACTTATTAGAACACACTATGTCACTCTTGTGCACATGGTCCTTCTTCTTAGTGCTTTCTAATGTAATTAGAGGATGGCGCTTGGCCCGGAATATATCATCTTTATGACTAGCTATCCTATTAACGGGGGATACATTTTCCTCTTGCTGGCTGTCACTCTCTTTCCTATCGATTGGTTCCGCTTTCCCTACTTCTGTTTTCTTTGTATAATATGAAGTTATCTTTTTATCCAAACCCTCCCGAGATGTAGTCCTATTACTTAGTAAAGATTCTACCTCCTCTATGAGGTCATCAATTTCGGATATCGTACAATTTTCACCCGAATTTCTAAGTTTTTTAATAGTTTTCTCTTTTCCCCGTAGTGGTTCTAATGCCTTGTGTTTCCCCATACCTCTTTGCCAACTATTTGATTCTTCGCTTTTTATTAAATCTAATATCTAATATGGGGGACTCTAGGCTCTTACTCTGTGATACTATTAACTTATTCTAGGTATCAAACAACAGGAGAGCTGGAAGGGAGAGGCTACTATTAATAAAGCTGCCTAGAGATACTATAGCCCAAATTAAATTATGTAAAGTCTCAATACTGGGTAGCAGTCTGGTCTCTTACTGTAGATGAAAGAGGGGGGGCCCAGCCCAGTCTCCTCCGGTCTCTGACGGGCACAGGACGGGCCCGCCATTTGCCCGGGTGCCGCCCGGGTGCCGCCCGCGCGAGAGCAGGAAGAGAAAAAATAAAAGCGCGTCCCGCGAGGCGGGAGCGCTGTGCTGTTTTTCAAGGGCTCCTGCCCTTTGCTGATAGGCTGGCGTGTCGTGTCCTCCTCGGCCCCCCAGGAGAGCAGGAAGAGAAAAAAATAAAAGCACGTCCCGCGAGGTGGGAGCGCTGTGCTGTATTTAAAGGGCTCCTGTCCTTTGCTGATAGGCTGGCGTGTCGTGTCCTCCTCGGCCCCCCGGGAGAGCAGGAAGAGAAAAAATAAAAGTGCGTCCCGCGAGGCGGGAGCGCTGTGCGATTTTTCAAGGGCTCCTGCCCTTTGCTGATAGGCTGGCGTGTCGTGTCCTCCTCGGCCCGCCAGGAGAGCAGGAAGAGAAAAAATAAAAGCGCGTCCCGCGAGGCGGCAGCGCTGTGCTATTTTTCAAGGGCTCCTGCCCTTTGCTGATAGGCTGGCGTGTCGTGTCCTCCTCGGCCCGCCAGGAGAGCAGGAATCGAAAAAATAAAAGCACGTCCCGCGAGGCGGGAGTGCTGTGCTGTTTTTCAAGGGCTCCTGCCCTTTGCTGATAGGCTGGCGTGTCGTGTCCTCCTCGGCCCCCCAGGAGAGCAGGAATCGAAAAAATAAAAGCGCGTCCCGTGAGGCGGGAGCGCTGTGCTGTTTTTCAAGGGCTCCTGCCCTTTGCTGATAGGCTGGCGTGTCGTGTCCTCCTCGGCCCGCCAGGAGAGCAGGAAGAGAAAAAAATAAAAGCACGTCCCGCGAGGCGGGAGCGCTGTGCTGTTTTTAAAGGGCTCCTGTCCTTTGCTGATAGGCTGGCGTGTCGTGTCCTCCTCGGCCCCCCAGGAGAGCAGGAAGAGAAAAAATAAAAGCGCGTCCCGCGAGGCGGGAGCGCTGTGCTGTTTTTTCAAGGGCTCCTGCCCTTTGCTGATAGGCTGGAGCGCTGTGCTGTTTTTAAAGGGCTCCTGCCCTTTGCTGATAGGCTGGCGTGTCGTGTCCTCCTCGGCCCCCCAGGAGAGCAGGAAGAGAAAAAATAAAAGCGCGTCCCGCGAGGCGGGAGCGCTGTGCTGTTTTTCAAGGGCTCCTGCCCTTTGCTGATAGGCTGGCGTGTCGTGTCCTCCTCGGCCCCCCAGGAGAGCAGGAAGCGAAAAAATAAAAGCGTGTCCCGCAAGGCGGGAGCGCTGTGCTGTTTTTAAAGGGCTCCTGCCCTTTGCTGATAGGCTGGTGTGTCGTGTCCTCCTAGGCCCCCCAGGAGAGCAGGAAGAGAAAAAATAAAAGCGCGTCCCACGAGGCGGGAGCGCTGTGCTGTTTTTAAAGGGCTCCTGTCCTTTGCTGATAGGCTGGCGTGTCGTGTCCTCCTCGGCCCCCCAGGAGAGCAGGAAGAGAAAAAATAAAAGCGCGTCCCGCGAGCGCTGTGCTGTTTTTAAAGGGCTTCTACCCTTTTCTGATAGGCTGCCGTGTTGTGTCCTCCTCGGCCCCCCAGGAGAGCAGGAAGAGAAAAAAATAAAAGCGCGTCCCGCGAGGTGGGAGCGCTGTGCTGTTTTTAAAGGGCTCCAGCCCTTTGCTGATAGGCTGGCATGTCGTGTCCTCCTCGGCCCCCCAGGAGAGCAGGAAGAGAAAAAATAAAAGCGCAATGGAAGATACATGGGGGGGGGACTAAGGCCTGTATAAGCGGATGGTGAGTGTATGTGCGTCAGGGCAAGGGTGGGAACATGGGCCAATGATTATGACGGTCCGGACGGGTAAAGATTTTCCATTTCCCCTGTACTATTCCTCTAGGTCAGCGCCCACCAGAAGAAGGATATTTGGCGTGCCATCGCCAAGGACGTCCAGACCCTGGGGGTCCACCACAGACGCAGCACCCACTGCCAGAAAAGATGGGAGGACCTTCGCCGTTGGAGCAAGAAGGCGGCGGAGGCCCAGCTGGGGATGGCCTCCCAACGTGGGAGGGGTGCCCGTCGCACCCTGACCCCCCTGATGTTCCAGATCCTGACGGTGGCGTATCCGGAGTTGGATGGGCGCTTGAGGGCATCACAGCAGCCACAAGGGGGTGAGTACAGTCACATTCATCTGACTCTGCGCGCATTACGAGGTGTCTGGGTGAGGGACGTGGGCAGTGGGTTCCCCTAGGCCAGGGCGACCTCAGTAGGCAAGGTCCCTTGTGAGTCAGGTTCAGTGGAACACCAACCCCACTAGTGGTTAGTGCCATCTACACCTAGTCAGGCTCCTGTGACTTCCATGTGTGCAACAATCGGGCTTAGGCCTTGTACCCCATGGGCATGTGAATAATCTAGGAACAATAAGTGCATGGCGTAGTGCAGAGGGCTACTGTGTCTAGTGTCTGCCAACGGTAGTGGTGTTGCATGCACTGAACATGTCTTTCTTCTGTCTTCCCCCCCAATTTTTTAGGTCTCCCTGTTCTTGTGTGTAATAGAATCATCAGGTGGAGGAGCAGTGGCACCGGAGCAGGAGGGAGCTGCATCCCACTTGGCCCTGGAGGGCGAAACAATGGAGTCTGAAGCCACCAGTGGGACGGAGGGCAAGGGGAGCTCCACAGCGGGGACAGGAGGTGACAGCAGTGACAGCGACTCCTCCTCTGATGGGAGCTCCTTTGCGGTGGTGGGCCCCTCTGTGCCCCCCGCATCAACAGGTACAGCCACCCCCCCCCACCAGCACCACCCTCCCAGCAGCCCCTCAGCGTGTGTCCCGTGCCCGCTCACCCAGGAGGGTGGGCATCTCCTTCGCCCCAGGCACGTCAGGCCCTTCCCCAGTCAGCCCTGCTGCCCTCAGTGAGGAGGCTATTGACCACCTGAGATCCCTCACTGTTGGGCAGTCTACCATTGTGAATGCCATCCAGGGTGTTGAGAAGCATTTGCAATAAACAAATGCATACCTGGAGGGCATTCATTCTGGCCAGGCAGCCCAACAGAGAGCATTTCAGGCTCTGGCCTTAGCACTGATGGCAGCCATTGTCCCTGTGTCCAGCCTCCCCTCCAACTTCCTCCCTCCAGACCCAATCCCCTGTATCTCAGTCTATCCCAAGCACACCATCAGACCAGCATGCACACACCTCAACACACAAAAGTGGCTCAGGCAAACATAAGCACCACACATCCCACAGGCACTCACACAAGCATCATACCCATGCAGACATACCAACATCCACTCCCTCCACTGTGTCCCCCTCATCCATGTCTCCCTCCTCCCTCCCAGTCTCGTCTCCACTCACACCTGCATGCACTACATCTTCAGCCACTACCTCCATCACCAGCACGCCCATCACCACACACCGCTCACGTGCACTCACCACTCCACTACCATACACACATCCCATGTGTCCTCTCCCAGTGTGTCAGTGAGCCCTCCTCCCAAAGTACACAAACACATGCACACACCCACCCAACAGCCATCCACCTCACACCAGCCTCCGGCCCATGCTCCTTCATCTAAATTCAGCAGACGTGCACCTCCTACAACCACTACCTCTTCCACCACTCCCAAACCCCCTCCATCTACTCGTCCCAGTGTGTCTAAAAAGCTTTTCCTGGCTAATATTGACCTCTTCCCTACACCTCCCCCCCGTCCGTCCCCTAGCTTTCCAGGTCCCAACCCAGCACCTCAGCCACCACATCCCCAGCCACAGTGGTGCCAGCAACTGCGGGCTATTGGAGTGCGCCAACCATCAGGGCTGCCAGTGTGCCACGGAGCAAGGGCAAGGACGTTCTGCCACCTGCCAAGCTAAAAAAGTTGCCCACATCCCAGAGGGAGGAGCAGAAAACACCTGCCACCAAGGGGTCAGGGAAAACAAAAGGGGATAGTGGCAAGACAGCTGCGCCACAATCAAAGGTGGGGAAGGGCCAGAAACTGAAGGGCAGGTCAGGAGAGGGCATGGTGGCACCGACTGAGGGACCAGTGTCACACCTTCTTACCACGTCAACGCCAACCTGTACGGCAGAGAAGACCGCCACCTGCACCGCCGCCAGCACCGCCACAGACCCCGCCGCCAGCACCGCTGCCACAGAGCCCGCAACCAGCACCGCTGTCACAGACCCCGCCGCCAGCACCTCTGTCACAGGCCCCGCCGCCAGCACCGCTGCCACAGACCCCGCCGCCACAGAGCCCGCTGCAAGCACCGCTGCCACAGAGCCTGCCGCCAGCACCACCGCCACAGAGCCCGCCGCCACCACCGCCGAGACTGACGCTGCTGCAAGCACTGCCAGCAGCCCCGCAACATCCTGAGCCAGTGGCACCATCGCAGACATGGCTGCCATCCCCAGTGGTCAGTCGTCCGAGGCTGGTGGTGAGTTCCAGGAGCCTGGGCAGCTTCCATGAAGCATCACTTTCAGTGGAGAAAGGCATCCACTACCTCAGTCCTTGGCAGGATGAAGCACTCTGGGCACCAAGCTCCCTCCAGAACCAGTGGAGAGATACATCCACTACCTCAGTCCTTGGCAGGATGAAGCACTCTGGGCACCAGGCCCCCTCCAGAACCAGTTGAGAGATACATCCACTACCTCAGTCCTTGGCAGGATGAAGCACTCTGGGCACCAGGCCCCCTCCAGAACCAGTGGAGAGATACATCCACTACCTCAGTCCTTGGCAGGAGGAAGCACTCTGGGCACAAAGCCCCCTCCAGAACCTGTGGAGAGATACATCCACTTCCTCACTCCTTGGCAGGATGAAGCACTCTGGGCACAAAGCCCCCTCCAGAACCAGTGGAGACTGTTATCCACTTGAGTGACTGTGGCTTTGCACTCCCCAGGATGCAGCAGTAGGCAAACCACCCACTGTAAATACTTGAGAGACTGTGGCTTTGCACTCCCCAGGATAAAGCAGTGGGCAAACCACCCATTGGAGAGACTTGAGAGACTGTGGCTTTGTACTCCCCAGGATACATCAATGGGCATGGAGCCCCCTCGTGGAGCAGTGGCGTTGTGCGTTCATCAGGCTGAGGTGCCCCTCCTCCCCTTCCCCCTGAGGTGCCTGTATATTTTCTATTTGATGCCCCTCTAGTGTTTTCTCAGTTTAGAGTCAGGTATCTAGTGTGGGCCTCGCCCATGCATTTTGGACCCAGTGGTCCACAGACAATGATTGGTGCACTATCCGAACTTGTGTAGTTGGTGTACATAATTGTATATACTGGATTTTGAGTTTTGACTGATGGATTTATTTTGATTACAATCGTTCAAATCATTTCCTTTTGTCCTTGCGTTATTCAAGGGGGGGTGGGGAGGTGTATATATAATGTTGCAGCATGTATTTGTGTGTATGGTGTTGTGGGTGAGGGTGGGGGTGGGGGCTTTGTGTGTGGTGTGTGTGTGTCACTCTCTTTCCCTCCCCTCCCCCCTGTGTTGCAGGTGCAGTACTCACCGTGGTCGTCGTCGCCGCCGTCGTTGGAGCTCCTGATAGAGGAGCAGGAAGACCATTGCTGGCAGGATCTGCATTTCTGGATCCATGGCGTACTGGTTCCTTGTGGGATGTGGAGAGGTGAGTGTTTTCCCTTCTGTGTACTGTTTCCGCCTTGTTTTTATTCGCATTGGTTCCGCCCCAGAAAAGGTGGCGGATAGCCGTGTTGTGATAGTGTGGGCGGTACATTGTCTTCCGCCTGTCTGTTGGCGATGTCCGCCCCGCTGTTTGTTTGTACCGCCGTGGCGGTCGGAGTGTTAAAGTGGCTGTCTATGTTGGCAGTTTCCACCACAGTCGTAATCCCTTTTTTTTCCGCCGGCCTGTTTATGGTATTACCGCCGCTTTAACACTGACCGCCAGGGTTGTAATGAGGGCCTAAGTGTTGCACTGCATGCGTAATGCCACATGCCGACATCGACAGAATAGGCTGGCTTTGAGGAGCAACTATGCTGGCCACACATCAGACATCATTGTCGTGCAAGAAAGTGGTAGCCTTCATCCAATATGAGGACCCTGCTACTAAAATGGACTACACAGAACATGTAACATACATAATGAGCACACGTATTGCAATCCAGGTGGTCACATACACCTCTGAGTCACCACTCAAATAGCAACCAACCACTGCCATGGAATATTCATGGTCCCTCTCAACTCTTCACTAAATTTCTCCCTCTTATCTTTGCAGCTGACAAAGGTTATGGCAAACAGCCGTGGGTCATGGCCCCATTTGCCAATCCAGATACCAATGAACAGCATGCCTACAATAAAGCACACCAGAAGACACGCAGTGTGGTGGAGAGGTGCTTTGGCCTTCTCAAATCCCAGTTCAGTTGCTTGAACATGACAGGAGGAAGCCTCCTGTATACACCTCGCTGGTATGGAAGATCATACTGGTATGTGCTATCCTACACAACATGTGTGTCAGAAACAATATCCCCTGTGATGGACAAGTAGATGTCGAAAATGAGGAGAAATAGGATGATGTAGATGAGGACCTTGAAGGGGACCTACCAAACACAACGGCAGGAGTCCTCAGGAGACAGGCAATTGTTGCTAAGTTTTATACATAGTCAACCAATAAAGTACTTTGTAAACACCTCAAATAAATTTTGTTCAACAACACAAATCTTGGTCTCCTCTTTGTCCAATACATATATTTTTGGAATATGAATCTAACCTCAGGGAGTGTGTCAGAAACACAGACACACAAAGTAAGGTATATACATCTTAGGTGATGTGGGGGATTCTATAGAGTCCAACTCACATATCAGTGACGGCCAAATCCTTAGCATGTGACTTCTGAAGGCCAAGATCCAAGTAGCACTACATATATTGTTACATCATGTGTGTAATGTGCAATTCCATGGGCCATTCACCAATACAACACCATCTCTAACAGGTAGCATGTAAGGGGGGTCACACATAAGGTAGGGGCTGTCAGGAAATGGAGGTTAATTAACATCAGAACTGATCACTGTCACAACACTGTGTGAGAGCAGCTTGGCCTGCACCGTACATGTGTGTCAAGGGGGGGGGACATCATAGTAACGTTGCTCCTTCAGTAATTGCCCATGGTAATTAGTTAGTGTTAGAAGCTGAGACTACACAGTGTGTCCATGGGAATATGTACTGGCACTACAATAGGCTGCCTCTCTGACACATTGAGGACTGTAAATCATGTATGGCACACACACATTGGCTGGGGAATGGTCAATGGCTTGGCAGTGACATGAAGCAACTAGGGGTGTTGAATCCATAAACAAACAAACACATTACAGATTGTATGGATTATGATTTACAGTGGGAGAATGCATCTGCCAAATGATGGTCTGGCTAGAATATAGGCAGAGTGTGTGACACGCCCATCTACATAAGATGCACAACGATCACAAAAATAGGCTTGGTTTACACATGCCCACTGCTAATAATGATAAATACATGTTGACAAATGTATGGGTGTCCATCCCAGGTAGCAACAGGTAAGCCATTGTCTACAATGAAGGGCCTGTGTCTGAATGTCTACACAGTATGCACTGTACAACAACATAACACAGCACATAGCAATATAAGCCACTCATTGTCACGTACATGACAGATCCATTGCATGGTACCAAATATAACTAACTTGCTCATACATGTAATGGGCTTCAATTTGACAATCATGTGTGGCATGTGTGAACATGTGCAGCATTCTCCTATACATTCAGGGACCCACATAACACTGAGTGGGAATAGGCACAGCCATATCGTCAGCACCTGGCAAAGGATGTATATAGCACTAAGGAGATCATACACCTCAACATCAGTCAGTCATGGTAAGAGTTAGCTAGGTTGTGGCATGCTGGGAGAATTGCATTGCCACGTTCAACGGTGGATGTGGATGGACAGCTCTGAGATACCCACAAATTTGTGCTGATGCTACATGTCATGTCACCTTGTGACAACTCAAATGCCGTGGCATGTGCAATGTCATGTGTGTCTGGCACTCATTCCATCTCACTAATGATGCCAATGGGACAATGACACCTGAGTTGACAGATGAAGGAGGAGAGAATATTCCCATGTAACACGAGTCACATGTAGTATCCCATCCCAATATCACCTGACAATGTTGCTGTAGAAGATGTGTACAAGGTGCTAGCAGAAAAAAGACTTAGCGCAAAGGAGGACACAAACATACCTCATCAGTCATGGCAGACAAAAGGTATAATGACCAGACAACCACCAAAACAGACACTTTTAGACACCATTGTCTACATGTCAAACTCTAACTGATGCACAGAAAGGGTGGGAACTTCAGTACATGACCATGACAAGTGTACCACCAACATACCATGTTAAGTGCCCTTTTAGCATGGTACCAGAACAGGAGACAGTCACATACAATTCAATCTCAACCATATTATTTGTCCAACCTATCTGTCACAGCACTCATGCAACCCCAAGCAGGGGGAACATGGACACAACTTTGGACTCCTAAACATCCATACATGTCCTACATGTGTAAGCACAGGACCTCTGTACCTGAGAGGGGAAGGCTGACATCTCGTACTGAATTGGAATTTATCACAACCAGAGCTGTATGTCCACAATTGTGCATGTCTCCATCCGCTAGGAAGTGTGCACAGGCTGGAAATTAGACTCCATAAATGGTAGAGAAGCCAGCTCAATAAACCAACGCACCACTGCTCTGGCAACATCAATGTATGATGATGACAGATGCTTGATGCACAGGGAGCAGAGTGAACTAGACCACCATCAACCTGCACCTCCACATGCAACCATGGGTTTGTGTTGCCACACACACTTACATTGTGATGTAGGGAGGTAGGTAGGCCTGCTATCTATGCTACACTGCAACACTGTGGTATGGCACTGTATGTGACAGTCATGGCTGATATGATGTTGACAGTTCATAAAACACAAATGGAGGCAGGCACATATATCCCAAAGATCTCAGTACACATGTACCACCATAATGGGCCAGCCATGGTAATGTGAATGGATTCACTACAAAAGCTAACCTAGCAGCAACATAATGACATAGGTGTCACAAAACCTGTGAGAGTATGAATGTACCCATCAGTTGTGCACTGACATACAGTACATATGTGCCAGTGATGTGACAACACAAGCAATAATGAAAATGACAACTTCTGTCTATGCAGGGAGATGTCAATGTGAGCTTGCACACCCCCTGACATAGCAATGTTGTGACGTATGACACAAACAACACTGCACATGTCCATACAGACATACAGCATATAGCATTCTCCACCAACACATGTGTCCATAACATCTGCAGCAACTAAGAAGCATAGGAAAATACATGGCAAATGTGTAGCTGGCCTATAACTAGCTAATTACAATAAGTAACCAGTAAGCAGACACACATGCACACTCAGCTTGACAGGGGATATGTGATGTCAGTGCAGTCCCAGTCCACTGCATTCTCTGAGTATATGGTGTAATGGTTGACACATGCCTTAGCATTTGAATGACACAGAGTCATTATAACAATATGTATGTAGTAATGTAGACATATAATGCTCACTGTCATAACTATGTACTCCACCTGATACTCACTAGTCATACACATATGTGCACACATAGCACACATGTGCCAACATACATGTGTACATAGTGTAGGACACATGATTATATGCCCAAATCATGAGTGAGTACCTACAGCTGCGTCATGATAACAGTAGTACAGGCCATGTATCGTGAACTTACTCAAGAGTGAAGAAGACTTTATTCAGTATGAAATAATTCAACCCTTAAATTACATAAACAACAATAAATAACCATAATATCATTAGAACAATAAGATAACAATAATCAAAATTTAAAAACAGATCAAATGTCATTTTCAAGGATAATAATCTAAAACGTCCTTTAAAAAAACTCTAAGTTATTACGCCAAGGAATGGCTTCCCTCAAAAACAATCCCAAACCCCTCCATACCAATGCATCTGAGGCCATTTGCAGCCACATAAAAGCAGGACGAAATTGCACAAATCCCTTTGGCCTCAGCAGGGGTAATAAAAAACGTCTTCTAAAAGGTGCATAAAAAACACAGAAAAATGTAAATGGGACAAGGTCTGCAGGGACACCCCGTCAGAGGGACAAGGTCTGATAGATTTTTCACCATACTGACCTAACGGAAAGCAGAGATTATTTCTGATGACCCCCAAACGGAATCGAGTAATAAGAGTCCTTTCCCTCAGGTCATTTATTACTAGGAGATAGGGCTCAGGACCCACCCCCATCTTTAACATAATAAAATCCCTGACCAATTGTCTCCCTAGTTTCTTTCCCTCTCTTTCAGCCCTCCGAATTCTTAAGAAATTCTCCTTCACCCAATTTTTATCCTGGCTAGTCAGACCCTCAGGAGAGTAAAACAAATCTGGCCGCCCCAACTCCTGTGCTACCTTTCTTATGTACATCAGCCAGGGAATGCATTTTACATTATCGCAGGCCAAACAATCCCTTAAAATCTCTCTATTAAAAATAGCAAATTAATTTCTCCAAATCGAAATCCATAACAAAAGGGGAGCCAACTGAATAGTATCTTGCACACACTCAAGATCTAGTTCTAGATGCAAGCAAAAGCCAAAGGTATTTTGACCAACGCCCAATAGTTTTCTACAAAAACTATTTTCTTCAATAATGGGCACTCGGTGTCCACATACCCCCAGAGTGCTGCACAATACAACAGGACAGGGAGACATTTTCGCCTATAGATTTGAAGCAGAGGCTTAATGGGTTTGCTTCCTACACTTACAGCAAAATCAAAAGTGGCACCAACTGAGGCATGAAAGAGCATACTCCTTCTAGCAATAGAAGGTTTCCATGAGCCTTTGTCATCAAAGATTACCCCTAAGTATCGGAATTCATTGATCCTACTAATAGTTTGATCATCAACCTTTAGCTCCCCAACCCTGCTCAAAGGTTTGCCACATACCATAAAATGTGATTTCTTATAGTTTATCTCTATGCCCAAGCCTGACATATAAGATGCGTATGCTCTAACAGCTTTATGAAGACTATTCATGGTGCGGGCCATAAGGACCGCATCATCCGCATATGTCAACACCGGGACACTAGTGCCATTCACCTTTGGGACATCCCTACAGTGCTCCACCAAGAAATCTGACAATCCATTAGTATATAAGAGGAACAGAGTAGGGGCCAACACACACCCCTGGCGAACGCCCTTGGTGAGCCTAAAAGTCTCTGAACATTCCCCATTTGTCCCCACCCTTACATTGGCAACCGATCCTGAGTGGAGGTACCAGAGCAGCTCCACAATATCAGGATCCATCCCTAACTGACTTAACCTTTCCCACAATACTCAAGAGTGAATTCAAGGGTTTCAATGGAAAAAATGACACTATTCTAATAAGCGTAAAAAATGATGCTAATACATCAATGCCACACCGCAAGGTTTCGAAAATGACGCCTGGGCCCTGAGTGACAATTCAATGTTACCACTGCAAGTAGAAAAATCGGCGCATGACTCCCATGTGTCAAAGAAATACACGTATGATGAAACAAACGTGATGCACACACTCAGGAAGTGATTTACAAGGATATCCTGCCTGCAAGCATGGTACCCTAAGTGTAGTTTCACTTTCACTTCACAGTCTGTTTCCCTGTGACTGTGTGTGGTTGTGTTTTGGGGGTTCTGGTGGATTAGTGGTATGTTTGGAGGTCTTGTTGTGTCCCTTGTTCTGTGTCCTGTGTTTTTGTTGTATAAATTGTAAATTTACTTGTCATTTGTATTATTAGTGTACTGTTTTTTGTCATTGTATTGTTGGGTGTCTGTCTGGGGCAGTTTAGTTATTGGAGTTGTTTTGGGAGTTTGGGATAGGTTTAATTTTATTTTCACATACTGTACCCTTCTGTTATATCTGGGAAGAGTAGGAGGGGGAGAATGTCTCCGGATGAACTGGGTGGTTCATCTGGGTGGTGGGCCTTTACCTGCCTCTCAAGCTACAACTGGGTGGCAGGGTGGTCCTGGGCTACCCCACCGAGGCAAGGTGTTGTGTGGCAATGTTGTGTACCATCTGGAGAGGATCTTCGAAACTGGAAGCAATAGCACCAGCTCAAACATTGGTGGGCAGATCAGGGGCAAGGGAGCAGGATCTGCTGGACCATTTGGGGATCAAAATCGGTGGAACTGTAGGTAAGTCACCCATTGCCACTGAATTGACTGCGTGTAGCATTTGACTGACAGTAGCAGATAAGTCAGAGTGCTGCTTTTAATGGTTGTGAACATGTTGCATACAACCTGTATGAGTAGTCTCTACCCCACTTGAGGCCTACAGATCAAATGTCATATTATTTAGACCATGCAGGGCACATGTATGATGAACCCCATCACAAAAGGGCATACGTGAGTGCCCCAAGCACAACCTTTGCGCTGCCATAGTGCCATGTGATTGAAGGTAATGCAGCGCTGACCAACCATTTTGCCTGCGTAGTCTGTATAAAGTGGCATAATGTATGCATTGCACCACTTTGCAAGGCTTGACACACATCATGTCTGTGCCAGCCACAATGCATGCAAGGGGACCGGTCTGGCGCAAAAGGGGCCTCCATATAAACAATGTAAAGTCATTGAGACTGCTGCACCCCATTTGTGGCAGATTTCCTAATGCCTGCTCTTTGCTGCCATTAAACATAAGCTCCCATAATTATCGATCATTCACTGGGTGCTTAGCAGAACTCGGGTATATGAATGATGATGCTAATCCTGCAAAGCGCCACACTACTGTCACACATTTTTGACCTAATCCCCATAACTACCACCATGGTGCACAGTCTATTGGGGATGGCGCACACATGGTATCAGGAGTGCGCTAGGGCCCGCACATCACTAGGTGGTGCGCCACTTCCATATCTTTGGCCCCAAGTGTTGTGATGCATGCACAGTGCAACTTTCCATTTATACTCCTAGGAATGACGTATGTGCCATTAAAAATGCATGAAAGGGTGTTTAAAAAATAGTTAGGGAGAGCAAAATCAAGGCCTCAGTGTCACAACAAATGTTCCAAAGTATGAATTCCAAACACTCTGTAGGGCTGCTGAGTGTAGGTGTGAAATCTGTGCTTGGAAATGCTTGAGGAAGCCCCTATATACTCAGAAGGTGGGTCCATGATCTGCAGCAGCACCTGCTGAGTGCATCTTTGGCCTTCACATGTACACATCATGTTGGCCCACACTGCCAGCATTCTGTGACTTCATAATGAGTGCTGACACACATGAATGTGAGTAAGGGGTGCACCAACCCTCACAAGGACAGTATGGATGCAGAAGGTGCTGCAATACTGTACTGCTATCAGCCTCGTGGTGTAATTTTACAACGCCATGTTATGGAACCTGACCATGCGCGGGGTCCAGACTACTAGCAGTTCCATTTGGCCTCCGCATTGTGTACCAGAGTCAGTATTGGACACTGATCTAGGTTGTCCATTTCCATTAAGTAAGATTTATACTAAGCAATTTTCTGCATACATGTCTTACAGGTGGACCTGCCCCTTACACCATCGGAGAGGTTGAAAGATTTGAAGACCCCGATGCATCCAGTAAGTGCCATTTTGGGGTTCCTGTTAGCTACTCTAGGATTTGGTGTGAGTCAGTCAGAAGAGTGTAATGCAATGAGTGATGTTGTTTTCTGGACCAATGATAACAAATCATAGGAGGACGGATGGTGGCATCATGGGGCATGTGTAAGAGGCTCAAGCAACAATGTAGCCTTAATATTTGAGAAGCTCCGGGGATGCTATGCCCTGCACCATGCATACTTTAGCAAGGGACAACAGGCTAACATATATGTTGGTGTGCCTTCCATACTCTGCTCTTTCAGTGGGTGCTGCATTTGGCAGCACACATCAAAAGTGCAGACTCCCTATGTAGAATTTGTATGTGTTGGAAGGTGTCCCTCCATGCACAAAGACTATCTCCCCCTCCACGCAGTCAGCTAAGCACCATTGGGCAAGGGTGGCTGGTTTAAGTACTGGAAGCAATATTATCACCGGTGTTTCCACAACCTTACTCATAGCAAGGTAACATCAGTTGTACATGTGGCCACATCATGGGAAATGCAGCTGGAACCCAGTTATGCAGGCTCAGGACAGGTTTTACTCCTGGACACATGAATGTAGATGTACTGCACAATAGAATACCAGCTTTCTAGTTGGCAGCCCCCCTAACAATTGCCCCACTCCTACACTCCAACTCCATGATGGGTGCTCAGGCTTTGGGGTATCGCCAGGGGTGTTGAGCTGATGGATTGCATGTCCACCCCCCCTTCAGCTCAGGGAGACAGGAACTCCATGCTTGTTGAGACATCTGATGCTCAAAGTGTAGGTGAGAGTGATGTTTGCCGGTCCATAGTCGGTTCCTATCAGCTGTGGGCCATCATTATTTTCAATGGATTGACGTCATCCCACTGACATGTACAAGATACTGGTGCTGTATAGTTGTATATTGAGGCACATGAGGTGCAATACACATTTTTTTAGCATGTGTGTAGACTGTATGTGTACTCAGCTGTAGCAGTGCAAGTTACAAATCTGTACATACTTCACCCAATGCTGATACTGATGATTGTTTGTCCTCATTTCGCAGCTGCCAACATGACCAATGAGGAACAGCATCAGTTCAACCACCAGTCAGAAAGGTACCGCCACATATTGGAGGTGCACACAGGGAGCGACACAGGGCACACCATTTCCGTTCGGAGAAGGCAACTGGGGAATGGCGGGCAGTCACACATGGGGGACCCACTCACCCACGCAAATCAAAGGAGGGAGCAGGGCCATCATCACAGCAGTGGCTCCCAGCTGAACCCACCCCATCTACCTCTGCTGCACCAGTCACCACCCCCACACCAGTTTTGCCACCACCAGCTGCTGCTCCCTCACAATTGGACATGGACTTACATAGGGACGTGACCCTCATACTACAGCATTTGGACAGGTTGGAAGAGGCACTGGTAGAGGACTGCAAAGTCTTCAAATATATCAAAAAGAAGATTAAGAGGTCACCCAAGTGAACAAATACTATGATGGACCAACTCCCAGTACCTTCCCCTCCCTTTTAAAGTTGTACCATATTTTAGTTTGGGTTTTATTTAGTTAGTGGTAGGTTAGTGTAGTGTAGACATTAGTTAGGATAAATGTAGTTGGGAGTGGTCTTATATTCTTAGGTTTTTGTTGGTGGGTTGTTGAGTGGGGGTTCATGTTGGGGTTTATAAGTGTTTTAATGTTAAAAATAAATAAATAAGTAAATTAAATAAATAAATAACACAAAAAATATATATTTGTTTCGGTGATAGGTTTAGTTAGTATACCCATAGTTATAGTAATCGTTGTCCTACTTGTTTCTTGTTTCTTAACGGGGTCGGGCCAATGTTTAGAGTGTGGTGTTTTATGAGTAGGTTAAGTTTAGCATAGGTTAGATAGTTTAGTTCTATGATAAGCATATTTAGTATAGGTTAGTTTGGTTTAGGGTAGGTTTTAGTGTTTTTTAAGTAGATCCTTTTTATAATAAATATCCTGTTATCATTGCAACCAGTCTATGTAATTACTGTGGGTCTCAGGGTTGTCCCTATGTGTGTACTTGCCAAATTTGGGAAATGGCCTGTGGAATCCATCCTGTCTACGAAATCCTCATTTACCATGTATACTCCCTATAGACAACGGAGCTGTCACATTGATTGCAACATCACATCTACTAGTCCATGCATCTGCCACCCAGTGTACAGACCACTCATGATGACTATGGAGGTTATTCTAACTTTGGAGGAGGTGTTAATCCGTCCCAAAAGTGACGGAAAAGTGACGGATTTACCACCAGCCGTATTACGAGTCCATTATATCCTATGGAACTCGTAATACGGCTGGTGGTATATCCGTCACTTTACCGTCACTTTTGGGACGGATTAACACTCCTCCAAAGTTAGAATAACCCCCTATGTATACTTTGTATTGTACAGGTAGGTCTGGTACTTCAGCTGTCAGTGTTGGGGTCGTGTGTAGGAATGTCAGGTGCTGTGGCACATCTGACAACAGCCTCAATTGGAACTCTATCCTGCCAAACTGACCAGTGGCCATCACTAATGAGGTTAGTTACCTCTGTATCACACCAATGAGATCTTCTGGTACTCCCAGCAGGCGATATTGCCCTAGACTTCAGCCATACCTGCCATATATGGTGAGATTACCATATATTTGTTCATCATTTGTGACATACTCAGTGAATTGCTTGTAGGTGATGGGGCCAACATACACATTTGTCATGCTAGGAACCTTGTTTGTAGCTTTGTGACCTCACAGTCCTGCACTCCTGCACTGACATTCTGTGACCAATGACATGGATTCACACAGTACAATCATATAGCAGAATTAATGGATCGCAATAGACGTAGACATGCTGATTGTGTAGTAGGTGTTTATTTACAAGTCGAAGTGTTGTAGTGAGATATTTACAATATCTAGGTCAGTGACCCCATTTGTGAAATCCATACATTTGTTGCACAACAGAAGTCCAGGGTTGAGGGACATGTCCTGAAACGTGCTTCAGCAATGTGGAGGAACAGTAATTGGTAAGTGAGAGACAATGACAGCCCATAGTAGACAGATCAACAGTGTGTAGGTGAAGAGTGCATATATCCTACTGTGATAACACTGACATAATCTTTAGCACAGAACTAAGGGGAACACTGCTCACATGGCATAGGCTGGTGCTACCGGGTATTTCTTCTGAGTAAAGGTGATCTGTTCCACATCTTCATCCTCTGATGTGTGTGGTGTCTCATGTGCCATTGGTGGTGGTGGTGGGAAGGTAGAGGGACCCACACACACTTCGGTGGTTGAAGATGTGGAATCCCGATTCCCGGCAGCTGCTGTTTGTGGAACAACGTATGGCATCACTGCAGCACAGAGGAACTGCTGGTTTTTCAAGATAGCAGCAACATCCCAGTAGTAGGCAGTCATGTCTGCCCTGAGGAAAGCCACTTCCTGCTGAATGGGGTCCAGGTTGTTGTCTGTCATGCTGCTGCCAGTTTTGGAGGGCAGTTGTTATGGCCTCTGCCTTATGGCAGCATCTATGTCTGTCAGACACTGATGGACTCCACACAGTGGGGAGTGTGTACCTCGTTTGACAGCTGTGCGTTCATTAGCTGTCATGAGGCACATGCGCATTCCCTGCTGGCTGCCACGGTCTCCATACCCACCCGTACCTGGTTGGCCTGCTCCCGCTGGACTCCTACCACTGTCTTCTGGAAGCTTGTCTCTGGGTCCTCGGAGACCTGAGCTGTGTGGGTGCTGGCAGATTGTAATATTTGGGTGTTGGGTCATCTGGATGGCTGCTACATTGGTTGTCCTCCTTGCAACTGGAGGTGGTGTCTGGAGGGATACCAGGACTTCCTTGAGAGTATCTTGGATGATGGTTGTCAGCTGGTCATCCATGTCATTGGAGAACTCCAGGACAGGCAGATCAGCAGGAGAGCCATCATCCTCTGCAATGAGATGGTGTAAAATCAAACTCTATGTTGTAGCAGTTGATGTGTCACATCATTTATTTGCCCTTGGTGGTTCAATGACAACTTACAGCTCACACATTGTTCTTGTACATTATGGGTGCAATTGCTCAGCCCTTTGCCTCACCTAAGTGTGACGTCATGGGAAGCTCAGGTGGCGCATTTACAAGGTGTGATGCATTTCCTTTTGGTGGTTTGACACCATCTTGTTATTATGGCCCCTTGCTACGCATACAATTGCATAGTTGGGCCTTGCAATGGGTGTTGCAGTGGTCAGGCCACAGCAACACACATTGTAATGTGCCCACGTCCCGGTTTTCTGTGTTTTTCATATACCAGGGCCGCACCAAAACTTTACCCTACCCCTGGGATGGTATTACCAGTCAGCTACATTGTTTTTTCCTTTGCTTACTCTTCAAGTTGATGTATGTGTATGTATGCTACATTGCACAGCACACATGGACCTAGCAGATTGCCATTTCAGTTTCTGGTTATGCAGGGAGGTGCTCCCTTCTACACAATTATGGTCTCCCCCTCAGTGCAGCCATCCTTGCACTATGGTGCAAGAGATGCAGCATTGTGGCTGTGCTGGTAATTTGGCAGTGGCACAGGGGTGGACCCAGGGATGGGCAGCTTGGGTTTCATTTGTTGATGTGAACATCATTTTCTACATCACTGTGCCTGATGCCACAAAATAATGGACATAGCCAGTTGACTACTGTTGAACTTAGATCAGGGCCTCAAACTAGTTTGATGGAGATTTTGTAGGTAGTTGTACTTATGGATACAAGGACCCTCATTACATGTCTGGCAGTCCTACGACCCCCAGACTGCCATTGGCAATATGACCATCGCCATCAGCACAGGTGGAAGTGACACATTTTGTCCGTGGGGAATGCTCCATGGGCCAATGGCCTGGAACTGACAGGTTATATTATAAACCACAGAGGGTAACCCATGAAGAACCCAAAGGGGCTGGGTAAAAGCTTTTTACAAAACAACATTGACCCCTTAGGAGACAAAGACAGACTTTACAACAAAGACAACCCTTTTTACTTTCATGCAGCATAGATCCGTAATCATTTGAAAGACATCCTTTATTTTATATACAAAATATATTCTCTACTCATATACAAAAACTAATAATAAGACTCCCCTGTCATATCATCACAAAAGAAAAAAGTGCAAAAATATCAAGTGCTCATGATTAGAAAGAAGAAGAGATAATCATCTCCCACCTTTAGTCAAGGTGGCAAGTACAGGCTTCGGAAAGCAGGAGAGTGAGACACCGGTGGTTTAAAGGGAAGAAATGGAATTTGAAGAAATGATATATGGAATGAAACTGGTGAAAATATGACTGAAGTAGGAAATTGGGAATAATAAAACTCATATATTTCAGATTGGTAGAAAGTTGAAGTGATATTGGAGAAGGTTGTTGCTTTATGAAATGTGGTAAATTGTGGTGAAATGTGGATGTCCCCATCTACTAGTCCTAAAGAAGACCCGTTGTGGAGCCCGGAATTGGCCCAAAAGCCAGAGTGGGTCGAAACGTTGATGATGATGCTTTAGCCTGGATTTGGTTTCTTTCTAAACATTTAGTGAAGGACTAAAGTGGGAATTGAATTCTTATAAAAACAAATATTGAGTCATGCGGGAAAAGGGTTAACCAGGATTTTCACCAGCACGTCTATAATCTTTCCCCCAATGAGAAAAGGTTGGAAATGTACTCCTGACAAGGGCAGAAGTAGACGTTTTTCCAGGGTTGCGAAAAAGGAGGTTGGAGGTAAAGTGACCTTCTAAACCCTCAATAGATTTTAACATGAGCAAATCTATACATGCATATTTGCTCATGCTAAAATGCAGTTCACAAATATTTTCTAGAAGTACAATTTCCTGGTCTACTTTTGTAAGTTCTTGTGAATTCATGAAAGCCACTAATTTAAAGCCACATACCATGGGTGCACTTT
This sequence comes from Pleurodeles waltl, assembly GCF_031143425.1. NCBI lineage: Eukaryota > Metazoa > Chordata > Amphibia > Caudata > Salamandridae > Pleurodeles > Pleurodeles waltl. The sequence continues at coordinate 1,186,487,555 of NC_090440.1, read as the reverse complement.
AGTGACTTTCTTTAAGAATTGGGTCCCTAATTAGGTCTGGTGTTAACAAAGATATTTTGGCCCAAATTCAAGAAAAATGGCGCTTCACATTGTGAAGCGCCACTTTTCTTTCACCCCCTGACGCCACCATGTGTGCCCCATATTTAAGATACGGCACACCATGACGGTATTAGGTACGATAGCATCAACATTTTTTATGCTATTGTGGCGCTTTGCTAAGTGTAAGGAGGCCCCTGTTTCCAATGGGTGCGTCATTTTAAAGCCTGCTTTCAGCAGGCTTTCAAAATTACGCCAAAAATGGCACAATGAAATCACATTGTGCCATTTTTGCATGGTGCATGCATAATGTGCTGCAAAGGGTCGCAAAGTGGCACAATGCATGCATTGCACCACTTTGTAGATATGGTGCGGCGTTTCTGTCAATCTAATGCCACATTAGCAGCAGAAAAATTACACTAATGTGTTAGTTTGCGCAAGGCCATCCTTAAATGTGGGCCTTTGTTTTTATTAAACTTCTATTTCTCTATCCATTGGCTGCTTTACTGCGAGTGTTTGCATTCTGCTCTTCCACAAGGAGCATATTGGCACACAAAGTAGTTTTGTTCAGTGCCAGGAACCACTTTGGCAATCAGTGGCATAACAAAACTGGAGAGGGGCCCCCCTGCAAAGAACATGGTGGACCCCTCCCTCCAGACTCACTCAAGGCAGGTGCTTTGCTCAGGGGGCCCCATGGAGGGGGGCTGCAGGGCCTTTGTTACACCACTAGTGGCAATGTGCACTTTTTGAGACCAAAAACCTTTTTTCCTTTTTGCCAGTGTTTGTTGCAATTTTAAGGCCCTGGCAGCTCCCACAACAATAAAGTGTTACAAAAGCCATGTCAAAACAAGACGGGCATTGACAAAACCAAAAACTCACAAAAAAAGTTGTATCAGTTGGCTTTGCCAGTGCTTGTTTATTTTTATGCTTCTTATAATATTGTTGAAAATTGTTACACTGATTTTCCATTGGGAATATTTTTGGAAATACTAGCATGTATCACTACATTTTACTAAATGGCACTTCAAAGAAATAGCACCTAAAATGTCATAGTAGCAAAATGTTTGTTTTCCTACTTCAATTTTTTTCGGAACATTGAATTTTGAAAGCAAAGAATCATCACTCTTCCTTACAAGCTGCTGCAAACATTTGCATCTAATCAGAGAGCATTCTGGGAGCATTAAACGTAGTCTCATATTGTTAAACTTTTCAAAAAAGTCTGAACAATTCTTTTTATTTTTTTACTGGAGCCACTGTCAATAGTGCAGTCTGACCTTAAAATGTTTATTTACAGCGCTCACCCTAGTAACGAAGGATTTTAATTAATGAACCACAAATACAAGTTGAAACAGCATCAAATTTAAGACAAACATTTTCTCTGTTGCAGACACTTCACTTCCCCATAAACCGGCAGCCAAAGGGGTTGTGCTGCTGGGGGTTGGACCTACATGTCCCAAAGACAAAATGAAAACCTGTTGCCCTTGACCCCAAACAATATGTCCTGGGTATTGGGTGATACGAATTCCACATTCCTGCACACCTCTTCCTATACCTTCTGAAAATTGACCTCAAATTGAACCTGATTGTAGAGTAAATAATTTCTTATGCTACAAGATGTATCAGTCTTTTTGTTTGTTAGCCAGAGGGTTTGCCTTTAAGTCTCAACATTCATAAGTCAACCCAGCAATGGCAAGCATACACGCCATATACCCCACATGCATGCCCCAGATATGATGACACTAAACAAACACAAGAGCAACCCAGAATGTCCACGTTAACCTGGGTATAATTATTACAAAACAGATATCCACGTGAAACTCATTTTCAATTAATTTAAATATTATAGCAGAAAAATCTTGCTACTGGTTAACTCAAACAAAAAATTCTTAAATGAGGACAAAAAAATCATCTGTCTAGAATCTTTAAAAAAAACTCCACTGACTCCAGTACCAACACATGTGAAAAACATGTTTTTAATGCTTTGGAAGCTGCATCAGCATATATTGGTGAATCATTTTTATAATCATACGTTAGGAAAATAAACAAAGAATGATAGTTGAAACATGTGATCCCCAAGTGAGAAAAGAGACACCACACAAAAAAATCGCTTATAGTTCTGTGTTCTTTGGTGTATCTCACAAAGACAACCTCTTATTAAGTTATGAAGTATGCTTGTCCTTCCATTGATTGATAATTCAAAACATCATCAAAGAGGTCTTGTCTGATTAACATGTCCACAGCGTTTCGACCCTCAGGCTGGATTCTAGGGTCTCATCAGGACAAAAAATGACCTGGGGTCTATATCCAAACTTCAGAATTAAGAAAATACTGCCTTCCCCACTGTGAGAAGATGCTGCCAGTCTACCCAGCTCTTATATAAAAGGTGACAAAAACCCCATTCTGGCTCAGACAGTGATACCAATATTCGACATGCAGCTGAAGCTTTAATAATTTCAACCTTTCACCATTCCCCAGGTCATGTTTTTTGCATACTTCATAACTTAATAAGAGGCTGTCTTTGTGAGATACACCAAAGATCACAGAACTATAAGCGATTTCTTTATTGCTTTATGGTGTGATTTCTCTTTTCTCACATGGGTATCACTTGTTTCTTCTATCACTTTTCCTAAAGTATGATTATAAAAATGATTCACCATCATATGCTGATGCAGCTTCCAAAGCATTAAAAACACGTTTTCTACATATGCATTGGTACTGGATTTAGTGGAGTTTTTTTCTAAGATTCTAGACAGATGATTTTCATCTTCATTTATGAATATTTATGAGTATTTTGTATGAGTTAACCAGTAGTAAGATCTTTCTACTATAATGTTTAAATTGGTTCAAAATGAGTGCCAGTTATGATGACAGCAAAATATCCTATTTAAGGGAACTCGATCAGTCTTCACTTAGGTGATCAGGTAGAGAATCTCCCCATAGGCAGACTGGTTAAAGGGTCAGTGCCTCAGGACTAGAATCAAGCTGCTCTGGTATCAATCACCACATAACCTTGGAAGAGATGGAAGTGACCCAATAGTCTCTACGACCATAGCACAGATCTGATGTAATCAAAAATAGAAATCACAAGGAACTTCTCAAATTGCCTTGCATATTTGAGTTGTGCTGGTAATATGGCATCCCTCCTGTTAATATCAATATATCTCTTTCATCTACTACAGTCTTTTGCAGCTAAAAGAGTTTTGTGCTGATAATGTTAAATTAGAGTTTGTAGAGAATTGAAAGCCCTCCTATTTCTTATGGAACGGCTAAATTTGAAGTAGAATTCACTGGTTTAATTAACCCCACCATAGCAATAGTTTTGAAGAGAACACTCAGGTGGTGGATATTACTCCTTATCTAAAGGTACCTCCTGAAAATGATTTTCATTTCCCTTTCAATAAGACTCTGGGGGCCTTATTTATAAAAACATGGCTTAGTACAGCGCCATAAGCCTTTTAGCTGCGCTGGCCTACACCAAAAGGAAAGAGCAGGAAAGCACAGTGCATTCTTGTCCTTTCAGCCAGCACTGGTGCAGAAATTGCTGCCAAGCACCAATGCAGGCAACCTTGTACCATGGTGTAAGGGTGTCTGTGTTGTTGGCATGATTATTTTTGTGCAGGAAGGGGCAATGTAAAAATTTCTCCTCGTTACACCTGCTCTGGGGGAGGCCTAAGCTGTTGGTGCTTCTCAAGATTTACGCTATGTTGTAAATCTGGGGCAGCATTCGAAATCGATGGGTATAGAGCGGGAACACCTACAGCAACGCCCATGGAATGCCTCCTGACGAAGTGTGAGGCAACACAGTGACTTGCGCTGCATTGCCTTACACCAAATCTACAAGGCCATGTAAAGCTATGCAGGGGGCCTTTGCATGGCCTTCTTCATATATGTCTGCACTGTTCGCCACCAGAGCGTCAAAAACATTGATGCTCCAGTGGTGCAGGTGTCTGTAAATAAGCTCCTATTTTTTCACAGCTAACACACACAAAGCTCCAGGAATGTATTATTACTCAGAACATTTCAACACTAGAAGCAATAGAAATTAAGTAAATAAGGACAACAGCAGAAAAAACAATTCTACACAAAGTTAACAATTTGTCTTTTTATTCGTTACATTAATTGAATTTCTTAATATGTACCTAAAGTGAAAAGGTTTTTATACTAGTTGCCATGGATGAAGAAAATGGATCTTGTCCCCTGGGGAAGATATGAATTTTAAAGGAGACAGGCTTATCATGATCTCTAGAGTCGTGTATATTTCTTTTGAAAATATTTTAGGATATTTCTGAAGCAATTTCCAAGATTGAAACACACAGGGGTATCTTCGTCCTTGTTTTCCTCACAGGGGTCAATCATGCCATAGTTCTAAGTACAACAAAGATCATAATGAGCTTCAAAATGTTAGAACATGTGTAACTAGAGTATAAGTTATGCCATGTACCACACTCATTCGTTCTTCATTTCCCAATAGTGCATAGGTTTGAACTAAAATGCCACATCATCTCACTTTTCATTCGTAAATTCCCAAAGAGAAGATGAACTACAATACACTAATTGGAAAAGACTGTCATTTGTGATTTGTCTGTTCAATATTAGATTTTGAAATAAAGAAGATCAGAAGGGAAATGAATAGGAAGGCATTTATGAATTAAGATGAGATATAAATCAGTGCTTACTGTGGTAACTAAAAAAAGAATACTTTGAAAAATACATACTTAATGCCATAGAAAATTAAATTTTACATGAGAGAGAAGGCACTTGCTCTGCAATATAAGCACAGACACCCTAACTCGGATAACATTTCATCCTGAAAACTTCAGCCTCCCCAAAATGTGATTAAAAATCCTTACTAGGGTCTTCTGTTTTTAATATTCTGAAATGTGATGCACCATAATTTGCAGGAAGTCATGTTAAGAAAGTCCTCTAAATTAAGATGTCAGTCAGTGGATTGCTAACTGAAATTGAATAATGAAAAGGGTGGTGTGCATTTCATTGCATTTCATACCATTTATTACAATAGTTGTTTTCCTCATCAAATTTGATAGTTTTTCACCCATTGCTAGAAATGGATCATACTCACATGAATGTCTTGAAAATCAGCGCCCTCAACTGATGTTGTGGGGTCTGTTTCCAGCTTGTTGCCTCTTGTGTCACTATGAAGTTCAAAATTCTTAGAATCCTGTCAAAGTAGAGAGACAAGCATGTGTTAATGATTACGCTTCTAGCTTTCTGTTTTCTGACTAAAGTGCTTCCATTGTTATTTTTCTGCAGAATATCAACAAATAAAATACAGTTGCTTGTTGTCCTAATGTTTTACCAGACACACCCATACATCAAGCATCACTTGCCTACACATGTTGCCAAGGTGTCCATAATGCATTTCCTAATCCTATAACAACTAAGCAAAATCTCTGGATATATTAGAACGTTTTGTGAAGCACCTCAATCTGAAAGAAGCCTATGACACAACAGGATGAATCCCCACCAATCATGCTGCCTTTCTATTACATTCAGCAATGTCATTGGATCTTATACACAAGAGTAAACTTTTGTCTCCATCCTCATAAAGTACCACCGAAATCTAAATCAGGCCGTTAAATTAAAGTCTAAGTTTACCTTTGTGAATTTGGCCCACAGCCGTTAAACAAATGGATATGTCTAAATTAACTTCAAGTCTGCAATATCACCAATGAGTTGTAAACTTGTTGATGAATTCCCAAAAATCATGCTGTCTTTCTATTAAGTTATAGAAGAGTAACTATACAAGACTTTGCCCTCGTAAAGTTACTACTCGTAACTTTACCTTTGTTTATCCCCAAAAGTAGTAAACTTAGGGCCTGATTTAGTTTTGGGCGGAGGGTTACTTTGCAACAACAGAGATGGATATGCCATCCGCTGAAATATAAATCTCATGGGAAACAATGGGATTTCCATCACCGTTGTGATAGAGTTTCCCTCTTCCAAAATCTAAATCAGGCACTTAGACTAAAGTCTAAGTTTACCTTTGTGAATTTGTCCCATCGCCGCTAAACAAGTGGAGCTGTCTCTCTTCCTTTCAAATCTGTAATATCACCAATGAGATGCAAAGTTGTTGGCATAAATCTTTTCTTTATGACTAAATATAGATCTACACCTTCAGTGTGAACACACATAATGGCAAATTCACATTAGAGTAATTCTTTGGCTGGTATATAAGAAAAATGCAAACATTATGGCCCATTAGGAGACTCATCTTCATGTAGAAGTTGGTCAGCTGCAGTTGGGACCCTTTTGCTGGTGAATGCACAATTCTTGCTCTCACAATAGGAGTCCATAGAAGGTATGTATACTGTTAATGACAATTCTGAAAATGTTTTTAAATTCACTGTCTCTGTTCACCAAGTGAGATGGGTTGTTGACAGGATTGAAGGTAGAAAAGGAGTTTGAACTGGAAAACACAATATGGTCCAAATTTAGATGATGCCTATGGTATTTGTTAGAAATTGGGTCATTGGTTGACAGTCAGGTTACCCCCTGTTCAAGCAAGGACCCTCACTCTAGTCAGGGTAAAAGAGAATCACCCTCAGCTAACCTCTGCTTACCCCCTTGGTAGCTTGGCAGAGCAGTAGGCTTAACTTCAGAGTGCTAGGTGTAAAGTATTTGTACCAACACACAGTAACTTAATGAAAGCACTACAAAATGACACAACACCAGTTTAGAAAAATAGGAAATATTTATCTAAACAAAACAAGACCAAAATGACAAATATCCACAATACACAAGTCAAGTTATCAATAAAAATGCAAAAAGAGTATTTAAGTAGTTTTAAATACACACTAGCACTGCTAGCGTGAAAATTTACCTGGCACGCGTCAAACATAACCACGCACAGGCGAGTGCACGTCAAAAAGGGCTTGCGAGGCGTTGATTCTACTTACGAGCGGGACCGTGCATCGGTTCTCCTTTCACCGGGTCAGGCTCGTCGTTACTTCTCTTCGCAGGAGAGCGGTGCCTCGATCCGGTCAGCACTCTCGGGTCCGGGCAGGCCTTGCGTTGTTTTTCCACGCACAGCGGTACGTGAGTCGGAAATCCAAGGGAGTACTGACAACAGGCAAAGGCTGGAGGGGAGCTTTACATTTCCTCCCACTCTTGCCACTTGCCTGACAAGTCTGACAAGACCTGCAATATGTATCTGAGTGCCTGCACATTAGGGGCCAGTAAAAGTGGGTGACAAGCCAAAGGTCTCGTCCTGCCCCAAATGTCCAGCTAAAGGCACATCATGAGCCAGCGTGGCACAATGGTTAGAGCGGTAGAACCTGATGCAGAGATCTGGCCTGGGAACAGAGTTCAATTCCCGCCTTGGCAGGTCTTGGGCTCAATTCCCTTGGACCAGCTGTTTCTCGCCTTGGTGCCTAATCTAGTTAATGGGTCCCACTCTGGGCTATAGCTTGCTTAATCTCCACAACAGCACTTGGATGCCTTGCTTCACCCTGGGGCTGTCCAGGAGTGGGCGCCTCACAGCAAAAAGCCAGGAGGGGTTCCACAGCGGTATGTGTACAGCGCCTTGAGACCCTAATGGGTGAGTAGTGCACTGTACAAGTGCAAAGTTTACAGGTTTTTTTTTACAGCACCAGTTGGAAGGCCCTGAAGCACTGGGGTACCACCAGCACACGGGCTGACCCAGGCTCAGGAACCATAGGCTCGCTATACAGGAGGTCATCCTCCCAATAAATCAGGTGTGATCCTGGCTCCTCGCCAGCCTCCTGGTCTGCAGCCTGCTGCCGCAAACTCTCCAAAGTAGGGCATGTCTTCTGTGCTGCACAGATTGCATCCCTGGTGGGCTCCCCTTCCTGCTGCCACTGCAACAGCTCAGGGACCTCCCCCAGTTCAGCCACATGTTCCCCTGTAGGCTCCGGGGTGTCACCCTCAGGCTGTGCCTCCTCCCAGACCGTCGGAACTTCTGGGGCCGGTTTCTCATGCCCCCTGCCCTTCCTCTTCTTGACGGTCCCCTGCGCCACTGTTTCAGGCTCCAGGGGCTCTTGATTACCCGGACGTGCTGCAGTTGACTGGGTGGATACACATACCCACCCAGGCAGACCCAACATCTCCAAGTGAGACCAGTGTTCCACCTCCTTCCAAGGGGAATCCTCCAGGTCATTGCCTAGCAAACAATCAACAGGCATGGTTTGACTCACAGCTACCTTCAAGGAACCTGAGACCACCCCATTCAAAGGGAACCTGCGCCACTCTGCAGAGGCGCTCTGAGTTGTCCACTGCAACTACTTGGTGAAGTACCCAGGGGATCTATCTGCTCTTCAGACACCAGGTGACTCCTCACTGTTGTCACACTGGCTCCTGTTTCTCTCAGAGCCTCCACCCTCTGTCCATTAATGGTCACCCACTGCCTGTACTTCCTAGTGTTTTCAGGCACTAGGGTTCTCTGGACCATCTCACTGTCCCCTAGTGAGATAAGGGTCATCTCAGCTGGTTCCCACCCACCTGAAACCAACTCCTCCCCAAGCGCTACACTGGCCAAAACCTGGGACGTCACACCAGTGGGTGCCGGTGTACTTTGGGGCATTTGGGGGTCCCCCCTCACATGACCCACTTGGTCACATGCATAGCACTTACGTTGGGGACCACATGCCACTGGCTTCTTTTTGGAGAACCATGACTTCTTTTCACTGGGGGGTTGGGAATCCTTACCCTGGGAATCAGTTTGGGACCCTTTAGAGAACTCCCAATGTTCACGTTTACCCCCCCTTCTTCTGAGAGGGACCCTGCCCACCCTTGGCGTGGTCTCCCCCATACCTCTTCTGGACCCTGGTGCTCTCCCGGCGGTCCGTTTCCTGCACAAGCTTCCTGGGGTCAGTCAGCTTGCTATCAATCAGGTGCTGGCGCAGATCTGGAAAACAGAAACTGTACAAGTGCTCCCAAGCAATCAGATTGTAAAGCCCTTCATACATAGTTACCTTACTGCCCTTCACCCACCCATCCAGTGACCTGCAATAAGAATCAACACATTCCAACCATGTTTGGGATTCCTTCTTCTTGTAGGACCTAAACCTATCCTTGTACTGCTCAGGGGTAAGGCCATACCTTGTAAGCAAGGCATCTTTCATGCTAGAGTAGGTGAGATTCTGAGCATCCCCTAAGGCTGTCAGTGTATCCCTCCGTCTACCTCAAAGTGCTTCCACAGACCCTCCCCCAATGAGCTTCAGGGACCAGATTCATGTGTAGAGTAGACTCATACCCCTTGAACCACAAGTATATGTCATCCTTCCTCTTGTAATCCTTTACAAGGTCTTTACGAATGTGCACCCTCCTCTCAGGCTGCACTGTAGGATGGCTGCCACCATCTCTACTGGACTGACTTCTATGGTCCATCTCTCTCAAGCTAAGCTCATGAGCCTCAAGGGCCAGCCTTCTTTTCTCCAATTGGTACTCCCTTTCTGCCTGTCTGTCCTGTAACTCCTCAGGTGTCAGACCCTTAGATGAGACACTGCTACCTTCCCTGGAGACCTTCTCCCTGGACATAACAGGCCCACCCACAATACCATTGTGTATGGAACACTCTTCATCCTCCTCCTCATCTCCCTCATCCTCTGTGTGCCCTTCAGTGGTGTTGACTGTCACCCAGGCCCTCAGCGCCTTTTGCAGCCTGGATGAGCTCTTAATGGGACAGTCAAAACTTTTACAGAACTGCTTCAACTGAGCCTTGGTATAACTCTCCAATTTCTCAAGGTCAAAGTCAGCTCCAACTGATGCATCTCCAGCTTGGGACATGATGAAGATTCAAAAACAAGTGCAAAGTTCCAAAGGCAGAAAAACAAGTTCTCAAATGAAGTTCCAAAGAAAGTCAATCAAGGAATCAGCAAAAAAATGGAAGTAGAACAAAAACAGTCCCAAAGAGAAAAAATCAAAAGATCACAAAACAAGTAGTATGTGGTCACGTAGTGGTCTGTACTTAAAATAGTAGTGTACACTTAATCACTGTATGTCAAGTACAAATACAAGTCCAAATCCCAACCGCTGATCACCAATGTTAGAAATGGGGTCTTTGGTTGACAGTCAGGTTACCCCCTGTTCAAGCAAGAACCCTCACTCTAGTCAGGGTAAAAGAGAATCACCCTCAGCTAACCTCTGCTTACCCCCTCGGTAGCTTGGCAGAGCAGTAGGCTTAACTTCAGAGTGGTAGGTGTAAAGTATTTGTACCAACACACACAGTAACTTAATGAAAACACTACAAAATGACACAACACCAGTTTAGAATAATAGAAAATATTTGTCTAAACAAAACAAGACCAAAACAACAAAAATCCACAATACACAAGTCAAGTTATCTATAAAAATGCTAAAAGAGTCTTTAAGTAGTTTTAAATACACACTAGCACTGCTAGCATGAAAATGTACCTGGCGCGTGTCAAAATAACCCTGCACAGGCGAGTGCACGTCAAAAAGGGCTAGCGAGGCATTGATTCTACTTACGAGCGGGACTGTGCGTCGTTTCTCCTTTCACCAGGTCGGGCGCGTCATTTCTTCTCTCCACAGGAGAGCGGTGCATCGATCCGGTCAGCACTCTAGGGTCCGGGCAGGCCTTGCATCGTTTTTCCAGGCACAGCGGTACTTGAGTCGGAAATCCAGCTGCATGATGATCCGAAAACCCCTCAGCACGGGTTGTGATCTCCCAGCCTCCGTCAGCAATGCTGCACGTCATTTCTCCTGCTCCGGGCGTCGATTCTTCGGTCGCGTTTCCTGCAAGCATTGTTTCTCAGCTGCGGAGCCAGCAGCCCGTCATTTCTTCAGCTGCAGATCGGAGTCGCGTCAATCTTTTCCCCACACAGCACTCTGTGCGTGGATTTCTTTGTCTTTAGGCTGCCAGCTTCTCCTTTCAGGGTCCCAGGAACTGGATGGGCTCTACAGGGCAGAGTAGGAATCTCTCCAGAGACTCCAGGTGCTGGCAGAGAGAAGTATTTGCTGTACCTGAGACTTCAAACAACAGGAGGCAAGCTCTAGATCAAGCCCTTGGAGATTTATTCTCAAGATGGAAGGCACACAAAGTCCAGTCTTTGCCCTCTTGCTCTGGCAGAAGCAGCAACTGCAGGAAAACTCCACAAAGCACAGTCACAGGCAGGGCAGCTCTTCTTCCTCAGCTCTTCTCCAGGCAGAGGTTCCTCTTGTTTCCAGAAGGGTTTCTAAAGTCTGTGCTTTTGGGTGCCCTTCTTTTACCCAATTTCTCCTTTGAAGTAGGCCTACTTCAAAATAAAGTCTTTTTGGAATGTGAAATCCTACCTTGCCCAGGCCAAGCCCCAGACACTCACCAGGGGGTTGGAGACTGAATTGTGTGAGGGCAGGTACAGCCCTTTCCGGTGTGAGTGACCACTCCTCCCCTCCCTCCTAGCACAGATGGCTCATCAGGATCTGCAGGCTAAACCCCAGCTCCCTTTGTGTCACTGTCTAGTGTGAGGTGCAACCAGCCCAATTGTCAAACTGACCCAGACAGGGAATCCACAAACAGGCAGAGTCACAGAAATGGTATAAGCAAGAAAATGCTCACTTTCTAAAAGTGCCATTTTCAAACACACAATCTTAAAATCAACTTTACTAAAAGATGTATTTTTAAATTGTGAGCTCAGAGACCCCAAACTCCATATGTCTATCCACTCCCAAAGGGAATCTACACTTTAATCAGATTTAAAGGTAGCCCCCATGTTAACCTACTAGAGGGACAGGCCTTGCAACAGTGAAAAATGAATTTAGCAATATTTCACTGTCAGGACCTATAAAACACATTACTATGGGGGTTATTCTAACTTTGGAGGAGTGTTAATCCGTCCCAAAAGTGACGGTAAAGTGACGGATATACCACCAGCCGTATTACGAGTTCCATAGGATATAATGGACTCGTAATACGGCTGGTGGTAAATCCGTCACTTTTCCGTCACTTTTGGGACGGATTAACACCTCCTCCAAAGTTAGAATAACCCCCTATATGTCTTCCCTTAGCCATACACTGCACCCTGCCCTTGGGGTTACCTAGGGCCTACTTTAGGGGTGTCTGACATGTAAGAAAAGGGAAGGTTTAGGCCTGGCAAGTGGTTACACTTGCCAAGTCGAATTTACAGTAAAAACTGTGCACACAGACACTGCAGTGGCCGGTCTGAGACATGATTACAGAGCTACTTCTGTGGGTGGCACAACCAGTGCTGCAGGCCCTCTAGCAGAATTTGATTTACTGGCCCTGGCACCTCTAGTGCCCTATACTAAGGACTTACTAGTAAACCCAATATGCTAATCATGGATAAACCAATTACATACACATTTGGTAAAGGAGCACTTGCACTTTAGCACTGGTTAGCAGTGGTAAAGTGCCCAGAGTAAAATCAGAGCCAGTACACATCAGCAACCTGGGGAACAGATGCAAAAAGTTAGGGGAGACCAACCAAGAGGGGTCACGTATCCAGCACCCACTTTACAAATGACTTTGATGTTATGATAAATTTCTCCTAGCTTAACACACCCGCATTTTGAGGCTTTTCTGTGCATGGCTGCCACCATTTATATGGCTGTCTTGCACAAAGTGACATCACTGAAAATTTTGGTGGGAAGATCAATCTAAATTGAACTGCCACTCTGATGCAAAGCCTTGAGGCATCAAGTAGATCACATCAGTATTCACAATGACAGGGCCAGTGACAACAATATTGTGCCTCACCTTATCTCTCTTTAAACGTGAGGTGTGGAATAAACATATGGAAAGATGAGAACTCTTCTGATTTTCGGTTATGTTTGTAAAATTGATTATTTACTCGACCATTCTCTAAACTACAATATTTTTTAGCTTCTATGTTTTTATTATTTACTCTTTCTATCTTAAATGTCAAGCAAGAAATCTATCATACCTGTGTAGCTAGGAAGGCAAAATCATAAGGGAAATCTATCGCTTCCTTTACAAGCACACTTCCTGTTGGGGTGTAATGATGTACTCTATTCTTCCTACTGAATTCAAGATAGACCATGATGGTACTGCTTCTGTGTGTAGCCTTCTGCTTCTGCCTTCTGTTCCACACTTTATAACACTGCAAAATGTCAACAAGAATACAGTCACTTTGCAATTTTTACATTCCACCAATTATACATCACACACTTTATAACCACATACTTTACTAAATTTCATTACCGTATTTCCATAGTCTAAATTACTTTGTGAGACTTCTCTTAAAAATGTTTAGGATTTTTCTGAGTACAGTAATCTAGAAATTCTGAGACATGATAATAAGATTCTTTAGAAATAAAGGTGCATCTCATGAACGTGCAAAAGAGATTCAGGTTTTAAGACTAACAAACACCTGACTGACCCTGCTTTTTTCAACATTAAATCACTAATTTGTGATGTGATCAAAACATGATTTAATTTTGTATGAGAGCATAGCTAAAGCAATTTTTAACTCACAAACAAAAATATCTATTTGAATATTCCCTTAGTAATTTCCTGTTGTTTTTGTAATGTACCAATTTTGGAAATTCTCTCAAAAATGTTTGTCTCCCTTAGTCTATATTTTATTTGTTTAGTTTTTCATTTCAAAACAAATATTTATAATCATATAAAGTTTAAAATATAAGAACATTGGTTAGTAAAAAAATGCTTTTCAGGTCAAACATACTGCAACATTTTCTGAAATGGCCAGCATTGTATTATAAACATATGTTTGCTGTGGAATGCACTATATCAACTCATTTTTGTACTAAAATATGAAAAATGAAGCCTATGCAGCAGAGGAAAAGTTGTTCCCTTTGAAATAAATAGATCTGCACTTGGTATGTGTATACACTTCACAACACACAAAAGGAAAAAGCTTAGTTTAGCTGGCCATAGAAGAACCATGCAGAAGTAGTGCCCATCAGGAGTCTCATCTTACTTTGCAAGGTGGTCAGCTGCTTTAGGTACTGGTGGGTTGGTGTGAGTGGTATTGGCTGTGGAAAATCTGAAAGTAGTTTCAATTGACAGTGTATATTCCCCTGGTGTGATTGGGTGTTACCAGGATTTAAGGTAGACGTGGGTTTCAAATGTGGGCACATATTATGATCCAACTGTGGCAGCAATTCCTAGTACTGTAGTTCAAGTAACATGTTTTTTTTTTTCTCAGCTGTACAACCTGTATACAATGAGAAGGGGATGTGTATCCAAAGAGGCACCTCTTCGAAAGATGGGAGGGTCACTGTGGTACAAAAAAGGCTGTGGCGGTATGTACAAGTGACACAGCAAATGTATGTATGGAAAATATACCACCAAATACAGGTTACATGTGGAGTTTTCAAAATACAAATGCCAGTGATGTGGTATAAAATGGCTCCTACAACATCATAGACAGGTTGAGGCTCTTCTTTGGATGACTGCCATGATTTACACTGAAGGTGTGACACAAAGAGTGTTGGGGATTTTCATTCTAAATTGGGTCTCTTGTCTGATGCAATTTCTGGTGCCATTATGACTATCATTTCAATCTTTGCAACGGTCAACTAGTGAGGTCCCCTTCCAACAGAAACTCCCACCAAGTTCCTTAGATTAAAAAGCCTCCTCTTTTAGGAATGCCATGTTCCCTTATACTAAAAGTGAAGCATAGAATAGATGTTTTGGAAAGACAGGCAGATGAGACTCCTGCTGTTTATAGTAGAAGACCTGTTTCAACCATCTCCAAAACTAAAACCTTGTTTTTTCTACATGTGAATTATTTAATCCATCGCTGTGCAATTCATGATATTTTGATATTTTTCAGCAGTTATATATTTTTTCCAAATTTCGCAAGCAAGCAAATGTACAATGCGCACCTGCACAGGTGGGAAATCAGTGCAATATGTTCCATTGTACACCTTTAAAAAAGAGACATTTATCATACCTGTGCAGCTAGACCATATGGGAGATCTATTGATTCATTTGCATGCAGAATTCCTTGTGGACTTTTATGAGGCACATTATTTGTTCAACTCGGCACATGATAGATAGTGACGGTCATGTTTCTGCTTGTAGTCCTCTTTCTCAGTAGGTTATTTTCAACGTTACACTGCGGCGGAATGTCAACGAGAAGAATACAGTTACTTGATATTTTCATGTTCCCCTAATTATACATCACCTCCCCACAAAACCACACTCTTTATTAACTTTATATACGTATTCCCATAGTCTAATTAACATTTTTAGACTCAACCTATATCACGTGAAAAAGTAATCTGGAAATTCTGCGGCAATATGAACAATAATTAGCATGTTCCTGTTGTATGTGTAACGTACCAATTTTGGATAGTCACTCAAAGAAGTTATCCTACATTTTATTTTCTGGGTATTTGTTTCAAAACACATATATATCATATAAAGTTTAAATATAAGAAATTGGGTTAGTCAAAAAATCTGCTTTTCAGGTCAAAAATATTATGTCAAATGACCAGCACAATATTCTATAGATAAGCATGCTGTGAAATTCACTATCTCAATTTGTTTTATCCTAACATATGACAAATTAAGCCAATGTAGCAGAACAAAAGTTATTCCCTTTGATAAAAATAGATATACAGCTGAAATGTGAAAACAATTCAAAGCAAAAGAAACAAAAGCATTGTTTAGCTGACCATATGAGAAACATACAGATATACTGAACACACTTCAAAGCAAAAGAAACAAAAACAATTTTTAGCTGGCCATATGAGAAACATGCAGATATACTGGCACATCATGAGTGTCATCTTACTGTGCAAGGTGGTCAGCTGTTTTTGGTACTGGTGAGTGGAACAATATCATGACTGCTCTGAAAATAAGAGTACTAAGAATGGAGCAATATTGGCTATGAAAAAGCTGTAGTTTTGTTAATTGACAGTGTATATTCCCCAGGTGGGAGTGGTCATTACCATGATTTAAGGTAGAGTGGGTTTTGAAAATGGCCACATAATAAGAGTCAGTTGTAGCTGCTAGCTAGAGTATTGTGGATGGATTAATAAACACCTTTTGTATCTGAGCTGTACATTCTGTATACAACGGGGAGGAGATGGGTACCCATACACCTCTCTGGAAGATCGGAGGGTCATTGTGGTTAAAACGGCTGTGGGGGTATGTAGAAAAGACATAACAAACATAAGTAAGTAAAATACACCCTCAAATAAGAGTTAAAATGTAGTACTCAGAATACAAATGCCAATTAAGTTGTGTAAAATGTCTCCTAGAACGTTGTAGACATTATGAAGCTTTTCTTTGCATTTATGCCATGATTTACATGGACGTCTTGCACGTCTTGCACAGCAGAGATGCCACAAAGAGTGCTGAGGGGATGTTCTTGCTCAATTGGGCAGCTGGCCTGATTCAATTTCTGGTGGCATTATGCCCATTACATAAATCTTTGCAAAGGTCATCAATGAGGGCCCCTTTCAACAGAAGCGCTCACCAATTTCCCTAAATTAAAGGGTTCCCTTCTTCAGAGTCGCCATGTTCCCTCACACTTAAAATGAAACAAGGAATATATAGACTGGCTAGGCAGGCAAATGAGAATCTTGCATTATATGGTAGAAGACCCGTTACAGTCTTTCCAAAAACCACCACCTTGATTTTTGCGCATTTCAGTTATTTAATCCATCTCAGTAATCTGTGATATTTTTATGTTTTTAGCAGTTATGTTTTTCTTCTAACTCCACCAGCTAAAAATGTTCTATGCTCACCTGTATAGCCGGGAAATCAGTGCCGTATGTGAATGGTATTAGTTCCTTCATAAGCAGGTTTACGCTTGTGCAATTATATGGTTCATAATTCTGCCTCATCTGAGAGAACGTAGTTTAAATATTACATATTAGATGTGAAATGCTTATACCTAACGATGCTGCATACAAAATGATCACAAAATATTATTCGCTTGGATGTATTCTTAACGCAATTATAAGTGTGAAGTTGCTATTGTACACATATACTAATGTCGACTATATGAAATAATTGCTTGCATTATGATTAATTGAATATGTTAACACCTACGAGGATTACGTTTATTAGAATCCATAAGTCTTAATGTAGCGTGAGCCGAAAAACTTAGTCGTGTAGCTCTCATATTAAAGCATATTTTTCCGTTTCTTCAGTGTGCTGACTCGCAAAAGGCCATGACCTAGTATGTATTCTTTTCTTTGTTTTATGTTGCAAGTCATGCTCCGTTCTCATCCGCATGCTAGCTGTTTTAGTATAAGTTTTATACGTTTTGCAACAAATATGGAAACTTTCAAGGACAATCGACCATGGAAAAGAGAACTTTTGACCTGAAGAACGTGCCAGAGAATGAAGTAACCCCGGATGTGCCACCTACGGAAAACGTCAATTATGAAGACCAATCAAAGTGTTATAAATTATCGTGGGGTGACAATTGTATTACCTAATGTATAATTTGATAGGCTAAAGATAGTGGGGTATAGCGATTATCCAATAGAATTTTGGGGGAAGGTATTGCGAAAAAGGGATAAAAAGGCATGACACAGAAGACTCAGAGAACTAGGTAGGGAATGATATCGATTGCATCCAGAAACTCTGTCACTCTGTTTGGTGATTTGAGACTTAAACCATCCTCATCTATAGACTGCCCCATTACACTCTTCCTCCTTATGAGGGAAGTGTCCCCCGCCCCTTAGACGAAGCATATTGACTGCGATCTAACTGATGTCCTGAAGACGAAGACTGATCCTGTATGCTGACTCATTCCGAGGAGGGTAATTATGACAATTGCTATCGTAATTTGTCTATCTTCTTTTCCTTTCTAGGTACCAACTGCTGTATTTTGGATAGAGACCTTAGCTAGATTTTTTTCCAAATTGGTGTTCAAAATAATTTTGCATGAAGCCCAACATGCTGATGTTAATTAGTGGTTAGGTTAGGTAATCACTTTGACTGACGCAAATAGACGTGACTGACATTGTATCATGCTTAACTAAGATGTATATGTTGTTCTATGCACTCTTATCTGTGTATATCTTACATTGGTGCTTTTATGATTGTGATCTTTGCATTATCAAAATCTCGTCACAGCTGCCATATCGTGACTATGCTCTTTTGCTTCTTGGTTTTGAGATTGATACTCTTATTATTAGATTGTAATCAATAGGGAATAAAATTCTTAAAATTTCAAATAAAGGTGTGGTTATTCATGACTGAAAGGTCATGGTTGCGTCAACAGTTTAATCAATGTCTAAAGTAAAGTATATTGTGGTGATATATGTTGATAACATCATTGACATACTGCTTGACATATTGATCAGTTATCTCGTTCTACGGTGTCTCACCACTGGGTCAAAAGATTCATCGGCCTAAAACGAGTCCTAATGTGTATAAGTTGACATAAAGGGACGCGTTAACAGTTTGGTAGCAGAGCGACGGTTTGGCCCTTGGGGGCCCTAGGACGGAGATCCATTGTTTAATTTGTTTTTCTGTGATAATGCAATTCGGAGGTATGATGGGTTTCTAATTTCATCATGGCTTTCCCGGGATCTTGGAGCCTGCCTAAATGAGTTGGGAATGTTCTTGGCGCCATAGAGTGTGTGGTTAGGGTCTTTGCGCTTGCCTAAGCTTACGCATTTTGCAGGTGATTGTGAAAATTTGTGTGTATTTAGGCCAAATTTAGTGTTATTTAGTAAGAGTGGGCGCACTCCACAGTATGAGAGTAGGGAAGTCGGCGTACTTCATGTAAATGTAGCGCTTGATGCTCAAAATTATCCACGTGGTTGGTCGTTGTGTACGGACCTATTGAGGTCTAAGACTCCAGAGTATGAAGATAAATGTGGTTTATGTTGTAATCTGTGAGGTTTAATAGGTCAATCGGGCGTGGTTGACAAGTCGAGTTTGAGCTATAATGTGCGTATGAAACCTTCGATGGAGATTTGACAAATTCTAAAGTGCACTAGAAGGAGTCATTGACAAGTCGAGAGTTGAACTCTGCTTGCGTATGCGGGAACTGATAAGGAGAGAGTAGCGGCTGAGGCTTCAAGTGAAATCTCTGTAAAGTTCTGAAGCGAATGTGTTACCCTTCCTGTAATAAACCGACAGATTTGTGTTTTAAGGTGCTCGCAATAATTTGCATTAGTTTGTGTGAGTTATTTAGTGAGGAGCGGACAAGCCGCAAGACTTTGTCAGCTGCAGTGTGTGTGAGTGTGACGTCAGTGGTGCCGTGCTGAGATAGGTCAGATGTCGAGGGGTCGCGCACGGATTGGCTGCCGTCCGTGAGAGGCAATAGGTTGAGAAAGGCAGGTGAAGAGTGTCCTGGGAACTAAGCCATTTCTGACTAAACACGAAATAAGAGAATTGCAAAAATAATGAATTTTGTCAAAGCATTCAAGAGCGCTCTAAAGGGAGATGTATATATTGTTGCAACCGATGGGGAACCTACACCACCTGAGGGTACTCCAGCCTATACAGTTATGGAAGAGAAAGGTGTTGCACCTTGTTTTTGATGAAACAGTGGCGCAAATTAACAGAGAAGGAGGGGTGTCTAGCGTTCCCAGAACATGGGACGTTTAACCCAAAGGTGCTAGAAAATTTGAGGTGGATGTTAAGTACGCAGAAACCACCTCCAAGACCGGCACAATATGAGGCTTTGGCGATTTGGGACTTGATGGCTCTTAAACATAGACAAGAAAGGTTTCAGAGAAGACTAAGAAGGGCAGAAAAATCATATGCAGAGGCTAGGTGGGATAATGAGAGCAAAATGTGGAGACGGGGAATTGTAGACGGGTTGAAGTTATTCCCAGCGATAACACAAGGAGAAGAAACGCAGGGAAAGAAAGCCTCCTGTAAAACCGACAAAGACTCAGGCAAATCTAAAGAGAATAAAAGATCCTGGGAAGAGGAAGATGATTCAGATGATGAGGAATTTATGGATAGATTGTTACATGATCGTCCGCCACCATATGCGGTGAGTGACAGTGCTCCAAGTACTAGCTTGGATCCTGGGAACCAGACGCAGGAAAAGGGAGTTACTGATACGGTACAGACTAGCGATACAGCTTTGATACAGAATGGTGTCAGTGTACCCACTGCACCAGACATGCAGATACAGTTACAGCCTCCACCGCAGATAAAGAGAATCTACCCTGATGTTCCAGTACTTGAGACTACTATGAATTTGATTGTGCCACCAGACCCGATATATACAAAGCCAAAGCTAATACAGATTGAATCGACTCCGAAATTAATGTCTCAACCACCACCACAGCTGATACCAGGGTATAACCCTGTAGCTGGACCACCGTTAGTACCTGTTCCGGGTACATTGGAACAGACCTATGGTGTTGAGGCTCCAACAGGTCTGGGTCCAGGTCAGACACCTGCCGCAATATCGTTACCCATTACTGTTGGTCCCCCAGTGCCATTATATGCACAAGGTAAAGCAGGGGTGTGTGACCAGGGAGTGATGAATCAGGAGGCGATAAGAGGAGGGTCTATAGGAACTCCACAGATAATGGCCCCTGGAGAGCAAGTAAATGAACCACTGAGACCCTTAATGGACCTTAGTCCAGTGGGGGCACCTCTCGAAGCAATGCGTCAAGCAGGGTTGGGAGTTCTAACTCCGCAAACCATGAGTACGAATACCTCACATTCTCCAATGATACATGCAGGGAACATTTCACATTTCACTGCAGGGTTTTACAGTTAAATGAATGGTTAGAAAAAACTTATACTTCACAGAAGACTGCAGTGACTTCAGTTGAATCTGCGAAAAAAAAGCAAGATGAATACCTGAACTTTGTACGATTAGGGGCGGAAGCTGCCGAATTAGTGGAAGGAACAATGGGAGTAAATAGACTGGAGTCCTACACAGAGGCAGAATTGAGATACTTATGTCCCAAGATTACCAAGGAAATAGGCAAAGTACATCAGAGATTAGCGAACTTAGCAGACAAATACAATATCGATATCAGAAACACTAAGCATTTGAAAAGGAGTTACAGACTAGATTTTGACTCAAAAGATTTTGAACATATGAGATCTGCAGGCATGAAAGCATATCTGAGAGAACTGTTGCAGAGTGCACAAATTTGGGGTGCATTGGAGAAATGGGAAGGCCGATGGGCAAAGAAAAGAGATAAGGGAAAGGGTGATAGCCCAGGACCTAATCAAGCTAGAACCTCACCTGATTTGGAATCGGTAAAAATATTACCTATGAGAGAGACAGCCGGTGGTGTTTTAGTACATGTGCCATGGACTAGAGGAGATATTCTATCCTTTACTAATGATTATCCCAGATTGAGAGAGAAACCGATCGAGTGGTATCAACAAACGGACAGGTTTGTGAAACTTGCAAAGTGTCTCTGGGAGGACTTGAATGCTTTGTTTGAGATTATTGTTCCGCCTGATTTGTGGCTCGAGTGCAAAAGAGGGGTAGATTGGCCGACGAAGGAGCCGGCGAGAGATAAGGTGACCGGAGCACCTTCAGAAGAGGTGATGAAATATTGTCATAAAGTGATTGGGTTTTTGAAACAAAAGGTGTCGCCGAAGGTAACCGACTGGCAGAAAATCGACCGAACTTCTCAAGAGGTTAAGGAGTCAATACATGCTTATTATGAGAGATTGTTAAAAGCATTTAAGCATTACAGTGGTACTGAGACTATTGAACCGAAAGACATGAACCACCTTGTGTTTAGATTCGTCGAAGGATTGAGACCAGAGGTTAGCCAAATGATTAAGAATCATTTGATTTGTTGGCAAGCTAAACCGATTGATGAGGTGTTGCAGTATGCAAAGTACTGTAGTGATGATATTGAGTTAAAGCAGAAAAAGTTGAAGGAAAAGGTGATGGTGATGCAGATAAGAGCTGCACAGGCTGGAATAAAGGGAAATGGAGCTCAACAGATGATGCAGCTCCAACCGCAAATGAATGGTGTATTTCAGTCCCAACCAAGGGGCCAAGGTCGAGGGTTTGTGAACCGTGGTTCGGACATGAATAATGTTGTTATTCAAAATGATGTTCAAGGGGCGAAAAAGATGTCACCATGTCACGCGTGCGGGGGCGTGGGGCACTGGAAGCGGGAGTGTCCGAATATGGTGCAGGATGGTGCAGTTCAGCAAAGTACTAATGTTGGTACCTTACGAAACTCACGAGGTCCGAAAATGAGACATCAAAACCCGAATTTTCAGAATAATTTGGTACAAATGCAAGGGGTACAGCCCATGCAGCAGATGCAAATGCCACGTTTCCAGTCAATACAAATGCAACCAGTACAACAGCAGATTCCTATGGTGCCTAGACAGCAAATGCAATTACCAATGGCTCCGATGGGACAGCAACAGGTGATGCTTCCTCAGCAGGTCACAGGCCAGGTAACAAATCAAAACAACACTGTACAACAGTTCCCACTACGAGGTGAAAATGGGATGAATGAGGATTGGTCAGATGATAGTTCAGATAGTAAAGAGTGTAGGCTTGCAGCATCCCTAGAGGTGGATCAAAGAGGCCCATACGTCGAGGGGAAGGTGATGGGCTATAAGGTTTCCTTTCTGGTTGACACAGGAGCCACACGCTCTACAGTCAGAAGTGCGGAAGTTCAGAGATTACCACTGTCAGGGCGTACCATACGAGTGGTTGGAGTAGCAAATCAGTATCTGACTTACCCGATTACAGATCCAGTACAGGTTGAGATTGGAAATTTCCAGGGACTACATAGGTTTGTAGTGTGTGTCTCAAGTCCGGTATCCCTGCTGGGAAGGGACTTACTGTGCAAGACAAAGTGTTCAATTACCTGTTCCAATGACGGAATTGAGGTGCAGACAAATAGTGACGATGAGGGAGACGAAAGTCAATTTTTAGAGGAAGAAACAGGGACAAATGAAGATTACCATTTGATTACTTTATTCCCAATGCATACTTTGATTGATCTGCCTGTTGAACTGCAAGGAACGGTAATAGAGAAAGTGTGGGATTTGACCGGGAAAGAAGTAGGATTGATAAAGGGAGTAGAACCAGTCAAAGTTCAGATAAAACCGAATGCAGTGTTCCCACAGGTGCCACAATATCACATGACCCGAGACGTTCTCATCGAGGTGTCACAAATAATTGCAGACTTTCTCAGACAGGGAGTCCTGAAAGAGGTTTTGAGCAGTCCATGTAACTCGCCCATAATGGGATTAAAAAAGCCCTGTGGAAAAGTTCGAATTGTGCAGGATCTGAGAAAAATAAATGAAATTGTGATAAAATGTTGCCCTGTGGTACCTAACCCAGCAGTAATAATGTTCCAGGTTCCCTGTGATGCTCAATGGTTTACTGTAGTAGACCTATCACAAGCCTTCTTTTCAATACCTCTTCATGAGGACAGCCAATTTCTGTTCAGTTTCAAATTCCTGGACAAGGTGTACAGTTGGTGCAGAATTCCTCAAGGGTTTTCTGAATCACCATCCATCTTCAATAAGATATTGAAAAAGGATTTGGAACCTCTTGTGCTGCCTTTTAATTCAACTCTTGTGTAGTACATTGATGATTTGCTAATTGCGTCCAAAACGAGAGACAGTTGCAAATACGATACCATTGCATTACTAAATCATCTGGGAAAGAATGGGCATAAGGTGTCACCCAGAAAATTACAATATTGTCAGAAAGAAGTAAAATACTTGGGACATTTGATTGAGAAAGGGTCCAGAAGAATATCAAAAGAAAGGATAACAGCTGTTTTGCAAATGAATCCCCCAACAACAAAAAGAGATGTCAGGATGTTTTTGGGAATGGTGGGCTACTGTCGCCAGTGGATACCCAACTTCTCAATCATTTCAAAGCCATTAATAAAACTGACAGGAAAGGAAATCAAGGATGAGCCATATACTATAACCCTATCAAAAGAAGAACTTGAGTCATTTTTGGAATTAAGAGAATGCATGTGCAGGGCACCAGCATTGGGAAGGCCAAACTATGAGAAACCTTTTCTGTTGTTTTGTCATGAACGTGATGCTTGTTCTTTGTCTGTCTTAACACAGGTCCACGGAGATGCAAATCGCACTGTAGCATATTTTTCAGCTACCTTGGACCCTGTCGCAGCAGCCTTACCGGGTTGTTTGCGTGCATTTGCAGCAGTTGGTCAAAGCCTTTTACAATGTGAAGGCATAGTCATGGGATATCCTCTGACAGTAATGGTTCCACATTCAGTTGAAATTCTGTTGACACAAACTAAGACGCAGCACATGACAAATGCACGTCTCACTAAGTATGAGACGATCATACTGGGGTCACCTAATGTCACTCTTAGAAGATGCACTGTACTGAACCCGGCAACTTTGCTTCCAAATGAAAATACAGAAATTAAAGATGGCGAAGAATTTGAACATGATTGTCTTGAGGTGACTGAGTTGTGCACCAAGCCTCGTCCAGATATTCAGGACACTCAATTGAAAGAAAATAATTGCATTATGTTTGTCGATGGGCCCTGTCTAAGAGATTCTGCAGGAACACTGAGAGCTGGTTATGCAGTATGCACTATAACTGGCATTGTCGAAGCCTCCTGGCTCGAAAAAGTGTTTTCTGCGCAAGTGGCAGAATTGATTGCTCTTACAAAAGCATGCCACGCAGCTGTAAATTTGAAAGTCACTATCTATACTGACAGCAGATACGGATTCGGAATTGTACATGATTTTGGCCAACTTTGGTCACAGAGAGGTTTTATGACCTCCTCTGGTTCTCCTGTGAAGAATGGTGAACAAATAAGAGATTTGTTACACGCAATTCAGTTACCTCTCGAAATTGCCGTGGTGAAATGCAGTGCTCACATCAGATCACAAGATTTTGTGTCTATGGGCAACCGCTATGCAGATCAAGTCGCAAGATTTTGCGCATTGAACTGTATATCGTTCAAGGAGCAATGGGAATTGTTACCACAAACTGAGAATGACACATGTTTGAACCTAGCATTGCGGGTAGTTGACACATTAGATGAACTAAAAACATTACAAAGTCGTGCCAGCAAAGAAGAAAAACGCTCATGGCAAAGAATGCAATGTGTACAAAGAGCTGATGATCTATGGGTTTCAGACGAGGGAAAATTAGTCTTGCCAAATAGCCTTTTGTCACAGTTTGCCCGGCTTTATCATGGGCAGGCACATCTGGGAAGAGATGCCATGATCAGATCCTTTAAAATTGATTGGTTTAACCCAAAATTCATACATGCCGCGGAAATCACTTGCCACAGGTGCGTCATCTGTCAACAGATGAACGCTGGAAAAGGAACTGTGGTAACATTGAGTCATATTAGGAGAGCTGGAGGTCCGTTCAACAAAATGCAAATGGATTTTATTGAAATGCCTGTTTGTGGAAGATTGAAGTAAGTGTTGGTGATTGTGTGTGTTTTCAGTCATTGGATTGAGGCATATCCCACACGTAGAAATGACAGTCTTACAGTTGCAAAACTACTACTTAGGGAACTGATACCAAGATTCGGGTTTCCGGTTTCTATAGAATCAGATAGGGGTAGACACTTCGACAATGAGGTGATTAAACTCCTGTGTGCCACACTCAACATTGAACAATAGCTGCATTGTAGCTATCGCCCTGAAGCATCAGGACTAGTAGAGCAGATGAATGGTACTTTGAAATCAAGGATGGCAAAAATGTGCGCAGCAACTAATATGAAGTGGCCAGATGCCTTTCCTCTAGTGTTGATGTCAATGAGAAACACCCCAGACAAGAAAACGGGATTGTCTCCCCATGAAATCCTCATGGGCAGAGCTATGAGATTGCCAGCAGTACCTGCAAATGCACTAGTAAATATTACAGATGATATGGTGTTGGATTACTGCAAAGGTCTGGCTGACGTGATTCGCTCTTTTTCTCACCAGGTGGAAGCTAACACGTTGCCGCCGATTGGCGATCCAGGCCACTCTCTACAAGCCTGTGATTGGGTGGTTGTCAAGAAGCACGTGAGAAAATCGTGTCTAGAACCACGTTGGAAAGGGCCATATCAAGTAATATTAACGACTACTACCGCTGTAAAGTGTGCCGGGGTTCCCAACTGGATACATGCCAGTCACACGAAAAAGGTAACGTGTCCTGTTGAAGAGGAACTTGAAGTTTCCAGCACAGCAACTTTGGAGGGAGAGGTCTCAAGGTCAGAGAACAGTCAAGAAGGAACTGAGACTACTGGAGGGCCCACTGAGAACAGCCTTGTCCCTCAAACAGTCAATCAGTTCGAGAGAGGTGACAGAGTGCCTATCTCAGTAGAGGCAGCAGGAGAACCATGTCAAGGAGAGGTTCTCCCAGAAGTAGACGGATACGGGTTAGAGCCCGAACACAACTTAGAACCGGAAGAAGAAAGAGAAGGAGAAATTGTAGAGAGAAGTCAAAACGTGTCAGAATCTCCAGAACCAGTTGCAGGTCCGTCAAGAGAAAACACCATATCACCAGAGGAGGGTGCTGTCCAACGTCCTGAAGGAAAATGTCGAGAAAAGACACATAGAGGCGACAATTGGCCAGACAAGCAACTCCTTAAAATAAGGGAGATATCAAATGACACAATAATAGAAGAGAGTGATACTTCTCAAGCAGATGATCTGAGTGAAGGAGAACAACAAGGTGAACGAAGGTTAAAAAGAAAAATAATCGCAAATAGAAGATATACAGGTCCTGAATGGGCATACGCTACAACCTCTGAATGGCAACAAGAATTCCTAGCATTCTGTTTTGATCGAGAAGTACCAGGCCAATACTACGGTACCTGAACGAATCCGAGGAAAGCCTGTTTAAGTCTTGGAAAATTTTGAAACTAAAAAAGAGACATTATAAACTACCAGAAGTGACACTGAAACTGGATTGACTTTCAAACCTGATTACGACAAGCTGCTAACCTGAATTGACAAAAGAGGTCCTGGAGTGAGTGAAGACGCTGTAAAATACGCAGAAGAGAAAAAAAAAAAAGAGTTTATCCTGAAGTTGATTGTTGATCTGCTGTCCGATTCTATATAAACATGGCTTACAATAGAAATAGTAGCAAGGGAAGTAAGGTGTGTGGTTGGTTAGGTCTTATAGTAGGTGTTGTGTGTGCAGTAATAATTGTGGGAGTGATTGTAGGAATGCCATGGATAGAGAAAGAAACCATTAACGCTACTTCAAAACCTGAAACTACCACACTAACACCGTGGGAGAGATTTGAGCAAGACGCAAAACACATGCATGAGGGAACTAATGCAAAAGGGGAACTCTCTACTAATGTCTTCTATCGATTACTAAACGAGTATGTGGAAACTATGGATGCAAAGGATTGTTATGTATGTACTAAAATTCCTTCATCTGTGCAGGAGGGAGTTACCTATCATAGTCTCCCTCTTACTTATGGAATTAGTTGCAGCTTATTACTAACAAGATTCTATAATCAAGAGCATGTGCAATACTTTTATTCGAATCTGGATGTTGTGTTTTCTTTTGTGCCTGTGATTGAATTCTTAAATAAATTAGCTAAAGAGCATGATATAAAAATAGTTAGAGGATTCTTTGAGCCAACACTTACATTTGGAACTGCCTATGCACACCGCAATAATTTGACGTGCTTATTATCGCCTGTAGAGAAGAGCTTCTTAGATCACACAGATGATAGACGCAAAGCATTAAAAGAAAGATTAGAAAAAGGATTAGAGAAACGCACATATGCAAATGATTATGCTTACATTGCAATCAAGACGCAAGGCAAATTAGCTATAGATGCATTACATGTAGGTAGGCTTTGTATATATAGGCCAAAATCTGACCAGGATAATTTGTTTGTGGGAACGAGTGAATGCAGACATGTGTTTTTGTTTCAGAGTAAATGGACCTTTATGCTGAACGGACAAGATCCAGCGATTCTTGGAATCTATTACATCTGTGGGCTAAATGCTTATTACCGTCTCCCTAAGGGATGGTATGGAACATGTTATTTGGGGATAGTATTCCCAAAGATATACCAAATTGATGACTTAAAACAAATACCTAAGACGTCTGAATTACAACATCCTAGACAAAAACGAGAATCAGTGGTGGCTCTCATTGGTGATATATTTGGAGCTATAATCCCATCAGTAGGGGTTATCTTAAATTCCATGAAAATTCAAAAGTTGTCTACTATAGTGGATAACATGTTGACAAATTTTACGGGGGCTATACTCCTGATGGATACTGAACTTGCTGCAGAAAGAGCTATGACTTTTCAAAATCGGCTTGCTTTATACATTCTTTTAGCTAAAAGTGGAGGGGTCTGCAAGATGCTTAATGAGCGTCATTGTTGCTCATTTATCCCGGATAACAGTAAGAAAATTAGAAGCATGCTTACTAACCTTACTAGAGATAGTACAGATTTGAAGGATTTGAAAGAACTTGGTGTTTGGGAGAAATTTGGAAAGGGAATTGCCCGAGTTGGAAGCTGGTTTACCAACATTTGGAACGGGATACTTGCAAAAATTCTGATGGGTTTATTAATTGTTTTGGTTTGTCTATTAGGATTATGGGGGGCATGTAAAATTAATGACAAAATCAAAAAGAAATTGGACTAAAAGAACCAGAAGAAATTAAGAGAGTGAAAGAGAGAAAATGTTCAATGAGATATGGGAAAGCTCACATAAAGGGCAAGATGTTGAAATGCGTATTATGCGCAAGGTGAAAAATTAAGATCAAAGAGAAATTTGTGGGATGATGAGCGTCATCAGAGGAGGCACTGAGAGAGCGTAGTTTAAATATTACATATTAGATGTGAAATGCTTATACCTAACGATGCTGCATACAAAATGATCACAAAATATTATTCGCTTGGATGTATTCTTAACGCAATTATAAGTGTGAAGTTGCTGTTGTACACATATACTAATGTCGACTATCAGAAATAATTGCTTGCATTATGATTAATTGAATATGTTAACACCTACGAGGATTACGTTTATTAGAATCCATAAGTCTTAAGTTAGCGTGAGCCGAAAAACTTAGTCGTGTAGCTCTCATATTAAAGCATATTTTTCCGTTTCTTCAGTGTGCTGACTCGCAAAAGGCCATGACCTAGTATGTGTTCTTTTCTTTGTTTTATGTTGCAAGTCATGCTCCTTTCTCATCCGCATGCTAGCTGTTTTAGAATAAGTTTTATACGTTTTGCAACAAATATGGAATCTTTCAAGGACAATCGACCATGGAAAAGAGAACTTTTGACCTGAAGAACGTGCCAGAGAATGAAGTAACCCCGGATGTGCCACCTTCGGAAAACGTCAATTATGAAGACCAATCAAAGTGTTATAAATTATCGTGGGGTGACAATTGTATTACCTAATGTATAATTTGATAGGCTAAAGATAGTGGGGTATAGCGATTATCCAATAGAATTTTGGGGGAAGGTATCGCGAAAAAGGGATAAAAACCCATGACACAGAAGACTCAGAGAACTAGGTAGGGAATGATATTGATTGCATCCAGAAACTCTGTCACTCTGTTTGGTGATTTGAGACTTAAACCATCCTCATCTATAGACTGCCCCATTACACTTTTCCTCATTATGAGGGAAGGGTCCCCCGTCCCTTAGACGAAGCAGATTGACTGCGATCTAACTGATGTCTTGAAGACGAAGACTGATCCTGTATGCTGACTCATTCCGAGGAGGGTAATTATGACAATTGCTATCGTAATTTGTCTATCTGCTTTTCCTTTCTAGGTACCAACTGCTGTATTTTGGATAGAGACCTTAGCTAGATTTTTTTCCAAATTGGTGTTCAAAATTATTTTGCATGAAGCCCAACATGCTGATGTTAATTAGTGGTTAGGTTAGGTAATCACTTTGACTGACGCAAATAGACGTGACTGACATTGTATCATGCTGAACTAAGATGTATATGTTGTTCTATGCACTCTGATCTGTGTATATCTTACATTGGTGCTTTTATGTTTGTGATCTTTGCATTATCAAAATCTCGTCACTGTTGCCATATCGTGACTATGCTCGTTTGCTTCTTGGTTTTGAGATTGATACTCTTATTATTAGATTGTAATCAATAGGGAATAAAATTCATAAAACCTCAAATAAAGGTATGGTTATTCATGACTGAAAGGTCATGGTTGCGTCGACAGTTTAATCAATGTCTAAAGTAAAGTATATTGTGGTGATATATGTTGATATCATCATTGACATACTGCTTGACATATTGATCAGTTATCTCGTGCTACGGTGTCTCACCACTGGGTCAAAAGATTCATCGGCCTAAAACGAGTCCTAATGTGTATAAGTTGACATAAAGGGACGCGTTAACACTTCCATTCAAGGGAATTAGCAAACGTCTGGAGTGATCCTGCAGACTTCTGTGCTCTCACTAGAGATTTCCCAGCATTGGAACACTGCAGAATGGCAACATGTAAAATATGGTTCTGGTATTTGCTATTATTCACATAACATTTTCTACCCGCACTTTTCCCAAAATGTGTCTAAAGCATTTCCCTAACCTCATGAGCTTTCTAAAAATTCTATTGAAATATGTCAGGAGAGAGAGAGACTTTATTCGGTATGAAATAATGCAACCCTTAGATTACATAGACAACAATAAATAGACCATAATAACAATAAAACAGTAAAATAACAATAATCATGATATTAAAAACAAATAAAACCTTGTTACCAAAGATAACAGTCTAAAAATGTCTTTAAAAAACTCTACGTTACTGCGCCAAGTAATGGCTCCCCTCAGGAACAATCCCACCCCCCTCCACACTAATGCATCTGAAGCCATTTGCAGCCACATAAAAGCAGAACGATATTGCACAAAACCCTTTGGCCTCAACAGGGGTAATAAAAAACGACTTCTAAAAGGTGCATAAAAGACACAGAATAATGTAAAATGGGACAAGGTCTGCAGGGGCACCCCGTCACAAGGACAAGGTCTAATAGATTTTTCACCATACTGGCCTAACAGGAAACAAAGATTACTTCTAATGATCCCCAGACGAAATCGAATGGTGAGAGTCGTTTCCCTCAAATAATTTATCACTAAACGATAGGGCTCAGGACCCGCCCCCATCTTTAACATAACAAAATCCCTGACCGATTGTTTCCCTAGTTCCTTCCCCTCTCTTTTAGCCCCCCGGATTTTTAAAAAATTCTCCTCAACCCAATTTTTATCCCGGCTAGTCAGACCCTCAGGAGTGTCAAACAAGTCCGGCCGCCCCAAATCCTGTGCTACCTTTCTTTTTTACATCAGCCAGGGAATATATTTTACATTATCACAGGCCAAACAGTCCCTTAAGATCTCTCTATTAAAAGTGGCATATTCATTACTCCAAATCGAAATCCATAGCAAGAGGGGAGCCAACTGAATAGTGTCTTGCACACACTCAAGATCTAGTTCTAGATGTAGACAAAAAACAGAGGTATTTTGACCAACACCCAATAGCCTTCTACAGAAACGATTTTCTTCAACAATGGGGGCTCGGGTGTCCATATATCCCCAGAGTGCTGCACCATACAACAGGACAGGGAGACATTTTTGCCTGTAGATTTTAAGCAGAGGCTTAATTGGTTTACTTCCTACTCTTACAGCAAAATCAAAAGTGGCACCAACTGAGGCATGGAAGAGCATACTCCTTCTGGCAAAACAGGGTTTCCATGAACCTTTATCATCAAAGATCACCCCTAAATATGGGAATTCATGGACCCTGCTAATAATTTGATCATCAACCTTTAGCTCCCTCACCCTACTCAAAGGTCTACCACATACCATGAAATGCGATTTCTTATAATTCATCTCTAGACCCAAGCCTGACATGTAAGAGGCATAAGCTCTAACTACTTTACGGAGGCCATTCATAGTGCGGGCCATGAGGACCGCATCATCCGCATACGTCAGCACAGGGACATTAGTCTCATTCACCTTAGGGACATCCCTACAGTGTTCCACCAAAAAATCTGACATTCCATTTGTATATAATAGTAACAGAGTGGGGGCCAACACACACCTCTGGCGAACGCCCTTTGTGAGCTGAAAAGCCTCTGAACATTCCCCGTTAATCCCCACCCTCATATTTGCAACTGATCCTGAGTGGCGGTACCAGAGCAGCTCTACAATATTAGCATCCATCCCTAACTGACCAATCTTTTCCCACAATATGGACCGATTTACCTTGTCAAAGGCACAGCTGAGGTCCATAAAGGCAAGATAAAGGGTGCCCTTCCTGGCTTGCGTATATTTCCCAATCATCATCAAAAGATTAAGGCACTGTTCACGCGTAATACAAGCCCTTCTCCAAGAGGCAGGAATTCCCACAGTAACTGCCGCATTAAGAACATTTAAGAGAACAGGTGCCCATAGCTGAGGACAAGATTTTTACAAATCCATGGGGATGGAATCCGGGCCCGGGGCTTTATTACTAGCGCTACCCTGGAGTGCATCAATAACTTCCTGGAGCGAAAACCTGATTGCTAGATTGGGGACCACAACACACTCTTTATCCCAATAATTTCTTAGGGGGATTCTCTCAAAGATTCTACAGAAATAATTTAACCAGGCCTCCAGGGCAATATTACAGCCCAAACCCTCAGATGTCTCTGTTGCAAAAGAACCTCTATTCACCACCTTCCAAAACAGACCAGGATCCTTCAGGACTGTAGCACGCTCCAACTCTTCCCAGGCTTTTTCTTTAAATTTTTCCTTACTCCCCCTCAAAGCCCTTTTATACTTAATCCTTGCTGCTTTCACTGCGGCCCTATCTCTGGGGTATTCCTTGAGGGCCATTTTCATATTTGCCCTAGCATCGTAACAGGCCTTGTCAAACCACCCACCTCTGCGCTTGTTGGGACGACTATCTATTGAAAATAAACAGTCTCTAACTACTATGTTTACTTCAGCTACTGCATCCATAACTTCCTTAGGGCTCGGAGTCTCTCTCAAAAGTATATCCATAAACAAGGGTAGGTTGACCCCAACTACCTTCTCTATAATTTGTTGGGCATCTACCTGTTTCCAATCAAGTCACCTACCCTGGTCTCTTATCTTCACTATTGCGGGTCCACCCCGTCCTGATTTACTTGGAGCCCCTGGGAGTTTAAAACACACTGTAAGGGGGTTATGATCACTTATACATTCCCCAAGCACTTCTCCTCCAGTTATCAAATCTTTCAATAGTGGAAACACGAAAATGTAGTCAATTGTGGTACCCGACCCTCTACCCACAAACGTTGGGAGTTGTTGAATATCTACTGCTTCAGTGTCCCGGAAATTCAGAAGGCCCAACTTCCTAAGTTCCTTAATCAGAACCCTGTCTCTGGCATCCTGAACATCATCCACCGAGTAGTCCACACAGTCATACTCGAAGGGATTTACCATTGAACTAAGTCGACCCAACTTGGCGTTAAAATCTCCCGACACAAAGGCACAGAATTCCAGCCCAACCTCCTCCATTCCACACTTCATCACCTGAAGAAAGGAGAAGAGAATCCAAATTTGACACCCCCTATCCCATACAGCATTATAATAATTAACCACCAGAACATTAAAGTTGTTACAAAAAATTACCCATACAGGCAATATACACTGGTGGTTACAAATAATTTGAAAAGCAGCTGCTATCTTAGAAAAATGGATGAAGGTAACCAGGCCCCCTTTTGAACGACCTCCAAGGGACTGAACAGCTGGGATAGCAAATCTATCAGACCCATCCCAAGCAGCCAGCTCATCAGACCAGGTTTCCTGTAGCATAATAATATCATAATTGGCCACACACCTCACACAAGCCTGATCAGATAACTTGGCATCATACCCCGCAATATTCCAGGAAATAAGATCACACTTAGAGCCCACCCCCTCCAGCACAGTCAAGCTCTTGGTGCATTGTCAATCCACCCCTGCCAAGTCAGAGTTTATATTATTGTCTGTTCTCCTGCGAAGTGGCTGCAGGGCATTATGGCTTAGGGGGGGAATCCTGCCAAAATCAGGAGAGGGATCAGCACCCATTCGCATATGATCGTAGAAATATCCCAGGTGGGCCATACCAATTGATTCTGCCCTTGAAAAAGCAGGACTATATGAGGAGAGAAGCCGTCAGGAGAGAGAATACCATCGGGAAATTCTGTAACATGACAAAATTCGTTCAAATTATGATTGGGGCTGCTGAAATTGTGTGATTGGGCTGCCAAGGAATTATGCACATAAATATGGGCCTAAAACATTTGCTACATATTCCATCATATGCTGCATAATCTGCAGATTGTAACAAAAATTATGTTTTGGCTCAAATAGTTTAATAGTTACTACAAATGGAGCAACATGTGTTGCCGCACAGTGAAAGGCCATTTGCAGAGGTTGACTGCTCACTTTTCTCTTGCTTATGGCTATGTTTTGGTGGTAAACTAGTACTAATGAGTGCAACCCATGCAAAAACAAAACAACGAAGTAATACTATCAGAAAATATGCTGCATTACACTGCATAAAAAGCCTTTTCTTGCAGCATACTTTAGTCAACCTTTCTGCATAATGTGGCACACTCCTGCAGCATTATTCCAGTGGCCCTGATTATGATCCATCATATCAACATACAACTAATATTTGATATGTTATGGCCATCAGAATTTGTGTTGCCCTGCACTCTTTATCAGTAACCTCCATGAAATTGATCTGATAGAAAGTGAATTTCGTTTAGAATGGTTTTGGAATCAGCACAGAGGAGAGCTTTTGATGTGCACCTGACATGTATTACTGGTAAAACCTTTGAATATGACATATTGCCAGAGCAGAACAAACTGGATGCAAAAACGTGGTAGTCTCTGAGAAATCTGCAGATTGTAACAAAAATTATGTTTTCGCTCAAATAGTTTAATAGTTACTACAAATGGAGCAACATTTGTTGCCGCACAGTGAAAGGCCATTTGCAGAGGTTGACTGCTCACTTTTCTCTTGCTTATGGCTATGTTTTGGTGGTAAACTAGTACTAAGGAGTGCAACCCATGCAAAGACAAAACAACGAAATAATACTATCAGAAAATATGCTGCATTACACTGCATAAAAAGCCTTTTCTTGCAGCATACTTTAGTCAACCTTTCTGCATAATGTGGCACACTCCTGCAGCATTATTCCAGTGGCCCTGATTATGATCCATCATATCAACATACAACTAATATTTGATATGTTATGGCCATCAGAATTTGTGTTGCCCTGCACTCTTTACCAGTAACCTCCATGAAATTGATCTGATAGAAAGTGAATTTGGTTTAGAATGGTTTTGGAATCAGCACAGAGGAGAGCTTTTGATGTGCACCTGACATGTATTACTGGTAAAACCTTTGACAATGACATATTGCCAGAGCAGAACAAACTGGATGCAAAAACGTGGTAGTCTCTGAGAAAAAAAAACAGTAATTAATAACTTATTTCACTACAAGTGGACTGAGCCATTTTACCACCAGGTGATGCAGAGGACTTATAGCATATTTTGGATGGCCTTATTTCTTTAGTTGCCTGTGGTTGTTTTAGCTTACTGCATAACTTCAACTTGGACTCTGACATTTAGTCAAGCTTTATATCGCTAGAGTCTTCTCCATCATTTTACACCCACTTCATCATGTTTGAAACTAGTATCAAGTCCATAATCAAGTGTATTTTCTTTCTCCTGGTCTTCATTGCAGATTTCACTCATATTTGATTGCTGCTTCTGCACAATGGATACAGGTTGAGCACTCATGTTAACAACTTTAGGGCCATATTTATACTTTTTTAGTGCCGCATTTGGGTCATTTTTTAATGCAAAATCGGTGCAAACTTACAAAATAGAATTGTATTGTGTAAGTTTGTGCCGCTTTTGAGTCACAAAATGACGCAAATGCGGTGCTTACAAAGTATAAATATGGGCCTTAGTTTCATAAATTCCTTATAATTATGAAGTACATCAACAGGACTGTGAATTAATTGCAATCCACTGTCAAATGTATGAGGACAAAACATTTTTTCTATTAAATTTGCTCAAATGTGGCATTAGCCCCTGAATCAAAGTTGGGAGACTGTTAGCAAAGAAGGTGAGCAACATTACACACGGAAAACAATACACCATATTATACTACTTGCTTCTTTGAGTCAGGAGGTCTTTGATTCAATAGCTGAGGATTGTTGGGAAGATTGAGTTTCATTTCAATACTCTATTTACAATACTGTTCCAATGATGCCTTAAAAGGGTCTTTTTACATGAACATATTGAACAATTTAAATGCAGACCTTTAATGATTCACTTTTAATTACAAAACCAGAAGAATACTTACCTACAGTGGACGGTCTTTCATATCATTTATGCTGGGCTTACTCAGAGTCTCCTGTACACACCACTAGCCTAAAGGCAACCCAGCCAGATGGTGCCCAAACATGAAACACCATTAGGAACCAAAAATTCCTCCCTTCCTCCCTGAGAAACCCTGATCCAGGCTTCCCAAAGTGGTGCGCTCAGAATCTATTTCATTTTGGGAACCATTAAGGATCAGTCATTTATTGACTGCCACACCCCATATATTCTAAGTTCTTGCTGAAGGCCCCTGTGGAAGACTTTCAAAGATTTCATAGCACAAAAGAATTGTACACGAACATGGCAGTCATTTTGGGTGCTTCATTATTTAAACATCATCCATCCCTGAGTGTGTTGTTTGGCTATAAGCATGCTAAGCGGCAATGTGGAGACTTTTTTGTTTCTACTCCTTCCAAGACAGTCACAAACTTACCGGCATCAACCTTGAGACTAGTGACAGATTGCTATGGATGATTTGGTTTCTTTCAGTTTTGTCCATGATCATACTTCCCTGACAAAAGAAGATGACAAATGGTGATGTCAGTGCGGTTATGCTAAATGCAAAGGTTTACCCACCCAGAACAAAAAACAAAACAAAGTTTTGCTATATTGAATAAAGGTAAACCAGTGAGACAAACAAGAGACAAACAAGAGTCATGTCCAACTGCAATATGCACTCTGAACTGCTTAACAGTGCATAAGTTTTGCACTCAGAATCAACCGTGGCAGACTTCCCCAGCAGCAGGGCCTGAATGTACATGCAAGGCCCAGAAAAATACACCCAAATATTTGTTAAAGCTTGAGTGATCTAGGGAAAGCTTATTGTCTTC
Source organism: Pleurodeles waltl (assembly GCF_031143425.1). Lineage (NCBI taxonomy): Eukaryota > Metazoa > Chordata > Amphibia > Caudata > Salamandridae > Pleurodeles > Pleurodeles waltl. Next base: position 1,186,450,472 of record NC_090440.1, on the reverse strand, counting down.
CAAACAGCTATCCTATAGACTAATAGTTTATAAACACGAATCCAATCAGCCATTGAGTTAACTGGTGTCACATGTACCTTCAAAGTGCAACAGTTACAGACAACATCTACTTAGTGGTAGTTATACTATTGCACATATATTATTTGCAGACCATCTAAGAAGACTTTTCTTCCATCTTGCTGATTAACATCACTCTGCATATATTAGTATATAATTGCTGATGATGACTGACAGCTGAGGACGAATGTTAGTGATATAGGCATGATCCAATGACATATGTTTAAAAAAAGTATCTCCATCTGCTGCCATTGATATCTTGATTGCATCCACACATTCTTTGGCCCTCATTCCAGTCCATGTGTTTCTTGCCCACAATTCCATCTTAGACAGACAGACACCAGCATTATACAATTCGGTCTTGGTCTTGTTACAGTAGGAAGGATAATAAGCAAGCCCAGATCGGTTTCAACCTTTGCGTTCATCACTGAGGTGGTAAACAGGACTTCTAGGACGTCCAAGTGAATGCCTCTTAGACATAACATCTGCATTTAGTTTGCTCATCCCAAATATCTCTTAAAGGTTTTCAAACCAGTCTTATCTATTCCTAGAGAATATATTGAAAGGATCACAATATCGCACTGACCTGAGGAGGTTTGAAAAATGTGTAATGGCCATTGTCAGAGGTTGTGTTCTTAAAATAAACTGCGTTGTATATTGCACTGACAAATGCTGGCTACACCTATGCAATGCACAGATGGTGTAAAATGATATCAAGAACTTTAGTTGCATGCATTGACTATTTTTTATATTACTTCCAAAACACTTCAATGAATGTATTACGTAATTGAAATTAGGGTCATATTTAAAGGACAAGACATTCCCAGGAAATGCTGAACTGCAGTAAACTTGGTATGAGTCTACGAAAATTATTCTAACAGAGAACAAGAACCCAAATAAGACTAGTTGTTTCTTTAAGACAAAGCCTACGGCCAGTTGAGACACTGGGACAACATAGCTGAATAAACATACTATTCTTAAAGAGTAGGATAGATATCAGCTACAATAAAAATCTCATAGAGTCTTACAGATAATTAAGGTTTTTAGATAGGACATTGGGAAGGAACTATTAGCAGTTAGTGAAGTGCCTTTTTAATTAGACATTTTGCACCACTCCATTTGAAGTAGACTCTTTACTTTCAAAACTAGAAGGTGTTTTCGCTAATAGCCATCCTGTCGGAAACCTTTCTTTGTGAGGGAAACTCAAAGACGTTATGCCTGGGTATAAACATGCACCCTCTTCCCTATGTGCCCAGTCATCTGGGGCCAAATATGCAACACCCTTGAACCCAACATACATCTCTTGCCTCATATCCTTCTTACTGCCTGGGAACTAAGCATGCACATTTTTCGAGGCTTTGAGCACTTAAAGTGGGCACATGCTCCTTTTCTGTTCCTGCCTAAGCCATTGTACTCCTAGACTTACCGGATTCCATGTTGCGGCAAGTGATAGAGTTCTTTGTCTGTCATGCATGCTTTCTGGTCTCGGCCGGACTCCACTTGCCTGGAAAATTCAAAGAAGGGCAAACATTGTGGTCAGAATTGGTTTGCACGTGGTGCAACCATACCAACCCAGAACAAACAAGGCTCTTTGGCTTTAATGTGAAGAGAGGCAATCCAGCGACATATAAAAGGGACAAATGGATGTGCCAAGTGCATTTTTTAGCGTTTCAGTATGCTCCATTCTTTTACCTATCTGCACCTGGAGTAGACATCCATAGCATTAAGTTATCGATATAAACATAATAGCAACTACATTAAAGTCTAGACTTTGCTGTGTACTGAGTGGGTTCAAAGAAGCAGGTTGCCTTAACTACAACTGGTCCAAAGGCTTACAATGAATTGCCCAATTTTACAGAAACTTTTATCTAGTGAGGCAAAGGCTGACATGGACACAGACAATACCTACTGCAGGGAAGTTATACCCATGGATGTATGTTTGCTCTGTCTGTAAGCTAGACCATAGGGTGCTCATTTCTTGACTTGCTTCTTTTCCTATCGCTCCATATGCATTACTGTTTAGTGCCTACCATTTGTAACAAAAAACACATTAGCCACAAATGTACTTGAGAGTTGACAGTAGGACATGAATTAACAATATGTGTTGCCTGATGTCGCTGTCCAGTTCCATATGTTGCTGACATGAACATGTACAGTTTTCTCATGTAGGGTGGTGAAACTGGACCACAGAGGGTGGGATCCACATAATCTCTACAGTGCCTGGACTCCTGGCTAGTGGCTGCAGAGGGCTAAAAAGGAATCATAAAATGTTGATAGTCCTGAAGCCCATTTGCTAGACAAAGTCTGAGTCGGTGTAGAGAAGTGGTTTAATAAAATTCATGTTTATTCCCACACTGTTATCCAGGAACTGCTTAAGACTCCTGACGTTCGCTTTGCTGGAACATAGGTTCTGACTTGACAAACTGAAGCCAAGCACCAATGTGCCTGAAAATTGGTAAGTAGGGACATGCGGGCTATGAAGCCTTTAAAGCCTTAGGGTCCGATTCACAAAGAGCATCTCCTGTTCCGGTGGAGGTGTGCGGGCGTGGCAGAATCTCCACTATGACATTTCTCATTGCGGAGATTGCGCCATGAGTGCAGAGACTCCCCCACGACCACGGAGCCTCCGCCATAACTGCAGATGCACTTTGTGAAGCGGGGCCATAGTAAATTGGTCTTTGAAGAAGATAAACAGCTTGACACTATCAAAAAATCCTCTCAATTAACCGCATTGAGTAAGCTTTGAATTTAGCTCATTCCTTAGAAGCTCCAGATTGGCTAACCCTGGAACCTGACCAAGCTATCAAAACAAAATTAGAGACAGGATAACCTCACTGAATATATATATTCTCTTTTTTAATAGATAGGCTTGGGTGCTTTTGAATGCTGGGTAACATTTATGTTTCCCATTATCACTTAACTGAACTTCACGTTTTTGGAATATTCTTCACAATATCATGCTCACCTCAGCAAGTTTAGATGCTTTGTCATGTCCATTCTGCAAATGGATCAGCTCTAAATATTGCTTTGGCATCAATCTGCTGCATCTGCACAATGTCCCCTAGGTGACGTCTGATGTTAAAAATGTTACTTTCATATGTTCAACATTTTTAATATTGTTTCAAAATATTTCAATAATTGTTCAGTCTAATTGAACTAGTGTTATATTTAAAAACAATGGAATTTATGTATGATTAGATACCCAAAAGTGGTATTAGACCCGGCATCAAAGTAAAAAAAATTCTACAAATATTAGAAGAAAATTGCATACAGAAAAGAATACCACTTTTGGTTTTTACCCAAATACAAAGTAGGCCTTTAAATCATTAACGTACACATAGAAGCACATAAACTTAATTGAAAGAGAGTGAGCCGAGGATTATCTACAATTCAGATATCAAGATGCCCTACAGGTAATTAGGGGTTTCAAACAGGAATTCAGGAATAAATACTAGTGGTTACTGTGAAAGAACTTTTTAATTAGTAATATTGAGCAATTTTATTTTGGCTTATGAATTGCTCCAGTATTTGACTTAAGAGCATAAATGCATTTCCGTATAATTGTGAACCTGTCATGGCCTACTTCCTCTACCACACATTCCCTCATGGTGAGCCCTGTAAACCCGGGGTAAGTAAAACCCACAACATATCACATGACCCAAGGCCATGTGGGGCCTAAACAACAAAGAAATGCAATAGACCAAACACTCACCCCTTTCACATTGCTCCCTATTTTTGTGGGGGCCAAAACACACAACTCCCCTGAGGCACTGATCATTCAAAGAGGCAACATGGCTTCTGTAATGTACTGCTCCGGACCAAAGAGTTCCACACTTAATATTATCCACCTTGGGACTAAAGGCAGTTTTGCTTTCTAATTCCAGTGTTTTTCACGCAAAATCAGAAAGAAACTGGTCTTGAAAACAAAAAATGACAAATTATAATATCAGTCACTACATCAATGGTGAAGCCATAGAAGCCATAAACAACTACAGGAGGCTTCGACAAAGAAAAGACATCCTGTGGATAAAGAACTGGAAAGCCTAAAGGAGTGATTGGAAGTAAAAGCCTGATATTTCAACACAGAATGCAACAAGAAGACATCAGAGGTGACCATTGCAATGGCTGCATGGACGTCATTTAGGGGTCGCCAGGGGTCGCAGCTGCGACCCTCAGCTTGCCCCTTGTGACCCCTGGCACCTGCCTCTGTAACCCCTGGCCTTGAAGGTGGCAAAAGCAGTGCCTGGACCACAGGGGCAGCTCTTCCTTATGGACATTGCTTGGGGCTCCATTTCCTTGTTTTCAGTCTTTTTATTACACTGTAAGTTAATAATAAATAATTCAGTTCAGTTAGCTGGTATATGACCCTCCTTGGTAGCTGAGGCAAGTAAAAATACTTTTAAGTGTATGTTGTGTGCATGCTTGCGGATGAAGAGTGTGCTTATGTAAAGGAGAGTGTGTGTATGAGTGAATGTGTGTGTGTGTGTGTGTGTGTATGCATGTGTGAAAGTAAAGATGAAATGGCATGAGATGTCACTTCCACTACCCCTGGCATGTTGGTGAATTGAAGTCCATGAGTGGCTGCGATATAGATGACATCACTGATTGAGAACGCCAGCTGTGGCATTTGGGTGGGTGAGAGAAAGGAAAGTGGCCCAAATAATCATGTGAAAGGGTGAAGGCCGTTGGAGAAATCAAAGTAGTCAACCGCTAGTTTAAGCTACATTCAAATGAAAAGCTTATCAGTAGCTTTCTTTTGGCTTCCCTTTTGTTCTGATGTTCTTCTTTAATAGAGTTAAGAGATATATTTATTACAACAGACAAATTATTTCAATTTCCTGGTTAAAGTGTAACTTTGGTTGCAATTGTAAGACATAAAAATACCTTTCCCTCTGTATGACATTAGCTGTTGCCTAAGCCCTTCACACATTTCTTGAGACTCAGAGAAATCATGCGTAATTGTAGCAATAGTTGAACATAGTCCGTACTGACAGTTGAGATCTAATAAGAGCACTTGTCAAAGTCGTCTAAATTGTAAGTCACCCCACATTGGATTATTCCAAATGCACAATATGCACCCGCCCAGCCCAGCGGGAAACTCAGAATGACCGCCGCGGTCTTTTTGTCCCGAATCACAAGCTGTTGAGCCAATGCTGAGACTCGAAGTTGGGTCCGCAACTCCAAAGTTGGAAGCTCTGCCCTTACCCCACTCCCTCTCCCCGTATATTTCTTTCACATATTTTGTACTACATGTTTAGATGTTCTCCTACCTTGTTCTCTTCCATTTGTAGCATGTCTGTGAGCATAGACTGTGACCAGGAAACAGAAGCAGAGCCTTGCTGTCTCTCCCAACACTAAGGGAGCAGGGAAGCAGGATTATTAACAGTTGATAGGCCTTGATGTCTCCGTAAAACAGAATATGGTGTTGTACACTCTGTACGGTCTGTAAAACTCAGTATTAAGCAATAAATACAGCACAACGTTAACTTAGCCATCACCTCTCCAGTCTCCAAGCTAAGATTTGCAGTGAGATGCCTTGCTCTAGAGTTAAGAACCCTGACATAATAATACTGTATCAGAGTTCTCAGATGATATCACAATGGTCAGAGCAACATATGTGTCCTTGACAACCAGAAAGATGCATCATGGATGCAGGATTCAAAGCTTCCACTAAACTCTATTCACAAATAAACATTATTTACTATTTTTATGATAAGTAGTGGAATAAATACCTTATGGAATAGTTTAAAGCCAAAGATGTACAATCAAAATATTTAAAACAGTCAAATGTTTTCTCTCATTCAACTCGTGTTTCTTGTGCTGCTTTTTGTTTCCATGCTCCCCATTGTTAGGGTCTTTGGTATTATTTCAATGTGCTAATTTTTCAGGAAGATGTGTTTGCAATTCTATGAGTTCAGAAACACAAAATGGCAGATTGTCTTCAATGAGTTTAGGAAACGTACATTTGTCACTGGGTAAATTGTCTGTGAATGGGCTAGGTCAGCATCTATGGGGCATTTTGGTGTCTTTTGCTAAAAGGAGCCCCCAGAGCAGAAGATAACAGGCTTCATGAGGAACCCCGTCAAAACATTGCTTTATAACCTATAGAATGTACTATAACGACGTTCAGCTGCAATAAATCATGCTTTCTATGAACAGCCAAGACCCAAGAGAAGCTGAAGCTGTGCAATGTTTAAAAATATGTGATAGAAGAAATTCTAGATTATACGGGCTAAAGAAAGTGCATATTGTTTTAAATTGTTAATACATCCTTCATTTTGATGGGAGGCAGTCAGACTACTACTGTAGAACAGACACACTACAAAATGGTAATATTCAAATGGTAGTACACCAATACCTCAGTACTAGGCAAAAGAGAAAGCACACATCTTTTGACACCAGAAAAGAATACCACATCTTATTTTAGGCTTAGAATATTAGGATCATATTGTTCAATGCAAGCAGGTGGAAGTGGCCCATAAAGCCAAATTCTGTTTGAAAACAAAAATGTACATCGTCCTACATAATGCCTTCTATCACAGCTTTACCATGCTTAGTGACACTCAATTGATTAACCCTGGAATTATGAATGACTGAGTCATAACTGCTAAATAAAACTCAGGATTTTCAGGTTATATAAAGTTATCAACAATGACGCCTTAACGTACTTTTCAGTCTTCTCAGAATTGTCGGGGTGTGGTCTAGTCACGGAACATGATGGCCACGGTGTTCTGTGCGCCGGCGTGGAACCCTGATCATGGGAAGCGGCATCCATAGAGCAATGGGACCGCATATTCCACACCGGAGACTACCTCTGATCGGGGGCCGGGAGCTGGCGGCCAGGGCGGCTCTCGCACCTCAGTTCGGCTTAGCACCGTCAGGAGTGCAGGGCCTGTTGATTTGGGCGGAGCAGTAGCGCTCTGACTGGGACACAGGCGATGGCTCTGCACCCAACCAGCAGGTCCGGATGACCAATGGGCCAACGGGCCTGTATGGAGGAGGCTGGTGCCCTTCTTCTTCCCTCCCTTGTGCCCCCGCCTCCCTGCCATCCAATCTCCTGGGCGCCCACCCCTCCGGGCCTAAGTGAAGCCGATGCCGGAGGGGCCTGGGACTGACTCAACTCTGAGGCAAGGGAGGAGGGACGTGCCGACCAGTGAGCGGCCAGACTTTCCATTCCGCCTGGCCTTGTATCTCCCACCGGTATCGCCCATGGTAAACCGGCCCAGTGGCACCCAGGGCTAGGGAGCCCTCCTCTGATGACCCTGAAGGCTGACAGTTGCCTGCAGGAGCCCTCTCCCACCCAGCCACTTTGGATGAGGCAGAGTAAACTGGATTGGGTGCCTCACTGACAGGAGGGGGCTGCCCATAATCTTAGACGCTGGTCTCTATTGTTGGTCTCTATTGCCACAGCACATTGAGACCTCCAACAGCCGCTGGAGACTAACCAGCCACTAAGGTCCTGACAGGTTATTGCATGGCCCGGGCCATTTGCTTAACAGGGGGCCTAAGGTGATGGTGCCTGCACTGAGGACTACATCCTATCTCCCCCGGATAATGACCAGACCGGACCCTTTGTTGTGTCTTTGTCCCAAGGATCCTCTAGATTCTCTTAATGCACTAAGGGCAAACTTGGAAATTAAGCACAGGAGTCTGCAGGACCGGTGACCTTTGCAGAGTACACAAGGGATCTGCCTTTGCTTCCCCTCAACCTACTACTTTCTTTTGACCCTACGAGCGGCCTCCTTGTCCTTTTCCCATTGTGGGCGTGCACAGTGGGTTCCTTCACAGATGTCTGTAAAACCATGACCCCGGAGTCCAAAAGGGAGATGCCCTCCGGTAAACCTCACAGCAAGGCTATGAGTAAATCCACATGGCAACTCCTCTTCACAAAATCTCTCCAGCAACCCCACTGCCTGATCAGACCTCAGCCCCTTCTGGTTCCACACAGGACACTGCAATGGAGTGTATCTTCTAGGAATTCATGGCTGTGGGCCGCTGGCTGGAGGTGTTGGATTCCAGTATATTTGCTCTAATGGCTTAGACCAAATCTATACATCTAGATATTGTGGGATTCCAGAATCGTGTCACAGGTCTGGAACAACATATTTCGACAGTGGAGGGCAATGTCAATGCAGTGCCGGATAGGGACCAGAAACTCCTCTTTCTACACAGCAAGGTAATTGACCTCGAAGACAATAGCCGTAGATACAATGCCTGTTTTTAGGGTCTCCGGAACAAACTGAGGGGACAAACATTGCGGCCTTCCTCCATAATACCGACCCTGCTATCAAGGACCTCACTTTTGACCCCCTGTTGGAATTCCAGCGAGTACACCGTATGGGTCCGGAGCGTGCTGAAGGGGCAACACGACTTTGCCCCATCATTGCCTGCTTCCTGCAACACAAGCAGTACCACCAGCTCCTCACCGCTACCCACTACCATGGCCTCTACCAGCAGGAAGGGCAGGAGATCCGCATCACAATGGACTTCTCTAAGGAGACCAATGACCTCTACAAGGCGTTCTTGTCCCTGTGGCCCGGCTCCACCAACTGGACATTAAATACAGGCTGTTTGAGCCACCACAAATGGCAAATCAAGAGACTTTTTTGGCCCTAAGGACCTATGCCTTTTTTGGATAGCCTTCTGACCCAGAATATGAACACAGGTTCTCCGGCCTCCCTATCGCCATCTCCTGACACGACTCCTCCGGCACGATCCCCAGGATGACCACTGTTACAATGCAGGGGGCTCTCATCATAGAGGCAGAAAATTATACGGGCTCGGAGCGACAGAGTCCAGGCCCTGCAGGCAGTGACACACCTCATCCAGTTCCAGGACAGAGATAAATCCTGCTCACCCCGGAAGCCTGCGCTATCATCCAAATGAGCTCACTGCCACCCTTGGTTCTTTGGCCTCGCCTACACCTCAGGGCACCGACCTGCGCTTTGGGACCTCACCCCAACAGATGTATAAGTACTTTGCTGCATGCTTACATGCATTACAGGCCTCCTATACAGCGCACTGTTTAGGTTGCCATTGTGCTAGACTGCTGCAACACCTACTGTGGATTGTACTCTGGCTCAATCAGGGACCCCTTTCCACTCCTGCGGCTCTCTTTCCCTCCAGCCTTAGACTTCTGCCTTAAATGCCTGTAAATGCTTTCTATGACTCTGTTGCCCTTAATTGCGATAGAGGCTGGCTGCTAGCCACCAGTGTATTCATTGTAAGCTTATCTGTCGTTTTCTGATGTAACAGTTATGCAGATTGCAAATGTTTGCAGCACTAGGCCGATACACTGTTATACTTTGTGCCTTCTTACCCCTGTGGACCGCCCCTCCTGCTGCCAATTGTGCAGCTCTTCCCTGCCCACCACAATTGTTTAAGCCTTTCCCTCTCATGTTCTCTTGTATCTACCCTCCCCTCCCCTATGGGCCTTCACTCTCCCAAACCTTCCAAAAAGGGCCCTCCGGCCATACTGCCCAGACCCCACCCTACCATCATACTGCCTCCGATTGGGTATGGAGACCCCCAACTGGCCCCTCCCCAGCGATGCCTGCTGGTGCCAGTGGACTCAGCTGCCTGCGGCTGACTCAGCCCTCTCCCTCTTTCCTTCCTCCCCACCCCGTTGTGTTTTGATCACTTATCATATGCCCTCTAAGCTCCCTTCCTGCCAGACATTCGTAGCCGGTGCACGGACTCCACAAGCTCAGACCAGAGGTTTATAGATCTAAGCCCTTGAGGCATTGCTTCAACTAGTGTTGAACCCCCACTTTTTGTTATTTTTCTCCCTTTCCATTTACTTTAATACCGTTTCCTTCCTTCTTCCTGTCCTTTGTCGCCCCCTACTTATCTCTTATTCATTTCTCTTCCCTTTGCCACACACGCTTATCCTTTGAGTCTCTGTTATCTCATCTAGCCCTATGTAAGGCGCTGTCAGTGGTCCTTCTGTCACCTTATTAGCCTGGGTCTGTTAGGGTCCCCCTCTCCCTTCCCTCTCTTACTGCTCGTGCCAGCTCTACCCTTCTTCTTTCCCTCACCACTCCCTCTCTCTCTGTCCAGCGGTCCTCTTTGATCTATGGCCTCCCATCCTTCTAATCCCCCCCTAGGCCAAGCAACGACTGCTGCACCAACTCATCACTCCCCTCATCTGCTCAGAGTTCTCTTGTGGAATGCCCATGGCCTAACACAATATGTGAGGCTTAAGAAATTTCTATCCTACCTCCAATCGAAACGAGTTGATGAGGCTCTCTTGAAAGAAACCCACCTTGACGACCTTGAATCCGGTAACCTACATCGAGACTGGTTAGGGAAGGCCATCGACAGCAGCTGCCCAGCCTCATCAACATCTTGGGCCAAAAACACTAGGAAGTGCGGTGTGGTACTTCTGTTCTGTAAGACCATGCCTATTACCACCATCAAGACATGGTCTGACTCTGAGGGTAGCTACGCTTTTGCAAAACTGAAAGTAGGGGACAGCTCGTTCTGCCTAGGGTCTGTTTAGGTGCCTACGGGACCTAAATGCTCATTCTTGCTCCTGCTCAATCATCTCCTCATTGAGACTGGGCCTTCCCTATACATCATAGGAGGTGACTGGAACCTCACCTGGGATGCTGTTCTTGACAGGACTGGTCACATTGATTTCTACAACAATACGGACAGGGCCCTCTTGAGGGACATACCCTCAAATCATGGCCTAGTCGACCACTGGAGACTTACCTGCAAAAGCAAACTTGAGGATCATATGTCGTCCCTCATCCGCCTTTACAAAGCTCGCCCCTCGATGCCTGTGTGGTGTCGTCTGGAACAAGCTCCAGTAGCCCATAATGAACTTTATATGTCCAAGAGTGAAAACACACCTCAACACCTCAAAATCCACCAGTACGAACAGGGTGAGAAGGGTGGTCACCTCATGGTGGCACAGCTGCGGCAGCTGAAAGCACCTCAGGCCATCACTGCCATTCGCTCCTTGAGTGGAGAGGTCCTCACAAGACCACAGGAAATTGTCAATGAATTGTCCATTAAATAGCAGGCTCTCCTGGATGGGGATATCAGCAAAGAAGAGCTAGCACATGCCATTTTCAACCTCCCCTACCATAAGTCACAAAGGGAAAATGGCTTCCCCACTGAATTTTACAAGTGGGCTGGGGAGGGGGTAGTCAACTCCTTCCATGGGGCCTTCCTAGAGACTAGTCATGAGGGATACTTAGGCTGTCTTCCCAACAGAGCTGTGATAGTGGTGATCCCCAGCGTGGGAGGGACCCCCTCCACTGTGGCAGTTATAGACCTATCTCCCTATTGATTGTGGATGTGAACATTTTTGCAGGCGTCCTCGCTTCCCATCTTCACAAAGTCCTCCCATCTCTTATACACTATTCAAAGGTGGGCTTCAATCCGGGGAATCATCTTCGCACTCTGACCCATGCCCTTTGGGAAGTTAGAAATCTACCATGGTGAAGCTATAGTCCTATCTCTTGACAAGGAAAAAGGTGTTTGGCTGCATAGAATATGACTATATGTTTGCTACTCTGCAAAAGTTTGAACTGGGCGACCAATTCATAGCCAAGGTTCGCTTGCTATATGAGAGCCCAACAGCTTAGGTTAATTGTGGTGGCTATCTGTCAGACCCTTTCTTAATAGGGCAGGGGATGAGGTAAGGTTGCCCGCTCTCGCCCCTCCTCTTCATACTGATCCTAGAACCCTTAGCAGCCACTATGTGGCACTCTCCCTATCTTAATGGAATGCCTCTTCCCGGAAGAGAGTCTAAACTCTACCTGTATGCAGAGGACATCTGCTAACATTGTCAGACCTCCAGCGCTCCCTCCCAGCTTTTCTGGAGATCATAGACCGCTTAGCACTTTTACCGAGCTACTGGGTGAACTGGGATAAAAGTGAGGCACTGCCCCTTTCCATCACTACTACGAGCGTTGTGGTACATGGTTATACTTTTCGGTGGATACTGTCACACCTGAAATACTTGGGCAATAGGGGACTTAACCGCATGATGGAGGATAACCTGGATCCTCTGGTAGCCCGTAGGCGGCTCGACTTTGAGAAATGGTCATACCTGAATCTCTCCCTGTGGGGTAGAGTGCAAACGGCGAGGATGGTTTCGCTTCCTTGTTACACCTATGTGCTGGGCATGCTTCCACTTCTGGTACCTCTATCGGCTCTTCGCCTTATATATGCAGAGTTCTGAACCTTTGTGTGGGGCTCCTCCCGCCCCCGGCTGGCTTCCACTAAAATCAAGGCCTGCGCTCATGTGGTGGTCTGGGGCTTCAATTGGTGGAACCTTATGCTTTAGCCCTTCAGCTGTCCCAACTGACTTTTTTGCTTCCTGAGACACCCGACCCCCCCACAGTGGGTAGTCATTGAACAACAGCTAATGCCTGGCTGGTTGACTGCAGCCTTAGTCTCCTATATGAGGACAGCCTATCTCAGACCTCACCCTTTGAGGTGTCTGCAGGAGGAATTGTTCCTCCATCCTAAGCAAAAATGCAGATATCTGCAACTTCAACACTGTCTACGCTGCTGCCTTGGGCCCAATCCTTGGAATCTTGCATCCTCACCGGTGGTGTCCTACCTCGTGACCTGGGGCCGCTTCAAGGGAGTGATGTCAGGTCTCTATGGTGTCCTCACTGGCCATCTTTTTTTCAACACCCCCTCCTCAACAGCCTATGTACTAAATGGAGCTTCTGACTTCATGCTAAAATAAAGGAGGAGAACTGGTCGGATCTTGTGGAGGCCCTAGACAAGGGTGTTGGGGAATTGCGGCTGAAATTCTGCCTATTCAAGTCATTGTACGACTGGCACTGGATGCCAGTGAAGCTTCAGACAGCGGGCCTCCTGCCGCACGCTAAGTGCTGGCGATGTGCAGCTACTCGTTGTGACATTGACACATTCTTTGTGAATGTTCCTCGATCCAGCCCTAATACTCTTGGGGTCTCCATGGCCCTCCAGACACCTCTATCCCCCTCTCTCATTCTCCTCTATGACTTTAGGGGCTTCCCTGAATTTGACCACCATAGTGCCGCATCCTACATATGGCCCTTGCGATGGCTAAGATTTGCATTCTATGTCACTGGAGATCCCCTACCATTCCATCTCCAGAGGAATGGACAGTGGCGATGATACAGACCGCTGCCCTTGAACATGTCATTTATAATTTGCAATACCAATTGGCGTTGTTCTCGAAGACGTGGGCACCATTTCTCGGACACAACCCTTAGCTTGAGTACTGCGTGCCGCTCTCTGATTTTCCACCCCCTACTAGGTGCTGCAGCAACCCACCTCTACCCCTTTCTGACCCTCCTTCCCGCTCTCCACTTTTCCCGCCTCCCCCTCCTTCAGACCTGCCAAACCATAGTCAGTCTTCCCCTTTTTTCATACCTATCATGCTACTCTCGCCTCCTCATACGCTCCTCTACAACCCCAACATCAACCCTGCATAGCTCGCCCTATACCACACCATTTCTGGCTCTCCCGGATCAACTGGATGCCTCCTACCTCCCATCCTAGTATGTTTCTCCCTACCTTCCCCTCCATCTCCCACATCTCTACTCGCCACACACAAGCCCTATCCAATATACATATTCCAGGGCCTTCCATCTCTTTTTATATCTTTATCACTGATGTAAGTGACCTCTTTGCATTCTCATATCTCTACACATGTGGATATTTTACAGTGCTGTGTGCTTGTTTACCATCCCCTCCTTTTTTCACCTCCCTTCCCTCACCACCCCCTGCCCCTCCCCTGCCCCTCGTCTTACAGCTCCTGCTTGTTTTTTACTCTTTGGTTACCTCTGTATTGGCTTATACATGCATCCTGTTGTCCTGTTTAGTAATGCCCACAATAATTTCTCTTTACTGCTGGCATGTCCAGAGTTTAATCCAAGAAGTTTCATTAATTCTGCCTTTCTCAAGTTAATAGGACTCCTAATATAATTAATGGGGGTAATTAACCACTTTGTGCCCAGGGACCTTGTACATAGGCCTTCAGAATAGCAGTAAAATATAATTAATTGCCTTAGGGCCAGATGTACCAAAGGATTTTACCCATTCTGTGTCTATGGGAAAAAGCTTTCGTACATATGGCCCTTAATGCGGTAACATTTCCAAATGTAATGTATAAATGAACCTGCACCAATCCACATCCAAATGCATCACAAGTCATACAATCAACGGAAAGAAGTGTTTAGCTAAGAGTAAAACTACAGATTTAAGAAGAAACAGGAGTTGTTGAGCATAGAGGAAACTAGCAGTTAGTATGAAACAATATATTAGGGGATGGAGTTTTGACCTCCGGCAGGGTCTTTCAGTTTGCTGTGAAGGGTATTGCTTGCAGACAGATCAGCGACAGTGATACCGGGAGAGCATGAGTAAGAAAGAAAAAGAAAATCTGGAACAGACAGAGGTGAAAAAAGAGATAGAGAGTGAAGGGGACAGAAACAGAGCAAAGATGAGAGAATGAGTGTAGAAAACGAGAAAGGGACATTTGTTGTCCTCTGAGGCATAATTTGCTCCATAAGTAGGACAACTTGCTTCTTTTTAGATCTTAAGCAGAGATGTACATATTTTAAAAATCTTATGTGTGGTTGTATTTAGGTTAGTGTACCACAAATAAGTAGGCTGAAAAGTAATCAACAGTTACCAGTTGACACTGGTCTGCTTAGCGCATGAGACAGGGTAGTGGAATTTATGCACAACCAGGGTTTGTACTGAGGAATGCACTAAAAGAATAAACACTATAAAGAAACATGCTAGTCAAAATGCAGTTATTTAGGTAAGGCCATAATCAACTATAAATGTCCTGTTGGGTTACATTTGCAAAAATAATTCACTTGCACAATTTTATCTTGGTGTGCACATTGACCCTCAAAGCCAACAATTAGTAATATGCACAAATTGCGAAAAAATATTATGGTGTTACGTCTCAATGGATACAAGTATGTTTTAGCAAAAGAAAAAGGACAAGGTGCCCTGTTGCAGATGTTACTGTGTAAATGCAAATATTCAGACTACAACCTAGGAAAGATTCAACTAATGTGCACAGACTGTCTCTGTGGGAAGTATAGGAGCTGCTCAGTTGAGAACCAGTTTGAATTAGACTACTGTGTTAAAATTAAAACGATTTGAATGAATGTGAAATTAATTAGTTGTGCTGAGACAGTTTAGTGTCGGATGTCCTGCATAGAGTGCCAGCGAGGCAGAGCTACACACTACTCTCTAGCCCAGTAACAAAGGGCACGGATGCAGGGCTTACATTGGTCCTGCTTCATTGCGCAAAGCCTAGGATTTATCTTTCCTGAAAACAGGGACATAATTCTTGAAGAAAAAGGACTGACTGGACAGGTCAGCACTTGACTGATCTCGAACTACCGTGCGATTTCAGGTTTGCTGGGGCTCTCTAAAATACCTCAAACCATCTCTGCAGCAATGACTTGTGCTGCAGATCGAAGCAGGAAAAATGTGCAGATCTGCAATACTTCTTATAAAGCAGTGAGTGGATGATAAAGATCAAGTTGCTGCTAGAGTTAACCTAGTATGAAAGCTTGACAAGTCCAAGCTTCTTTAGCCAGGGATGGGCACATTCACAGGTAGAAGACTAGGGGCCTAGTTTACAAGAAACTGGTGCATCGGAATAAATGCACCAGTTTTCTTGTGCCAGCCCTGGAGCCCTTAAAACTGCAATAGTAGAGCTATATTTATTAAATAGGGCTCCATGGAGCACGTTTCCACACATCTGTCAGAAATTCTGATGCATCTGTGGCGCTAAACTGACGCATTGCTGGACAAGCGTCAAAAAAATTATGCTACTCTAGCAGCGTGTGGATGGCTCCCATGTTAAAAAGCCCTGCATGAGTTTAACGCCTGCTCTGAGCTGGCAGTACATTTTTGATGCACTGAGGTCGCAGAACGATGCAGTGAAATGTAGTAAATTTCTCTGTGCTGGTTCTGTGTGGCTTTCAACGTGGGAACACCCACCCTGAATACATTATACCTAGGTCACGTATGTCATACAGGGCTTTACAAACTGGCGCAATCTGCCCATTGCACCAGTTTGTAAATGTGACGCAGTGTAGGGGACTGCTTGCACCAACGCAGAGTTAAAAAAAATGCGACGCGGCGATGGGGCATGGGGCTTGTAAATAAGCCCTATGAGCCTAATCATCCTTCATCGGTGTCTTGCTTATTATCCAATCCCTGCTGTTGCTCGGTCACCCTCACAATATAAGAGGTTAGCCTGCAGTCACTCCCTTTAAATTAATTTCAATTGACACCCATAGTCTTGGGGATATGATAGAAAGTTGGTCTCCAGAACACAGCTGCTTGCTCAGGCAGCACTATAGAATTGCCCATGAATGTCTGAGTCAGTGTAGGTCTTCTTGAGCTGGCATGGCATTCTAGCTTACATTTCGTGTGCATGCTAGCTGATCACCACCCAACTGCAAACGTTGCCCATGCATCTATAAGGATGTGTTTCTCACAGGTTATTTCAGATCATGTTGAGCCATTGTTTAGAAAACAGTGTGGGATGTCTGCATGTGACATGGATTTACCAATTTACACAAAGCTTTTGGCGAGAGAAGCTCCCAACCTTTAGCCTATAATGTAGAGGATCACTGCCTGGCACCTAAAACAGTGCTTATTGGGGAACGTTTCTAGGCCCGTGCAAGGTAAACTGTAGCATAGGCTTGCCATTCTGGTACCTGTCTGGCCAAAAAGTATGTAACAATACACGGAAGCAGACCTAGGGAATCCCAGATGAACATTTGGGTGAGTGATATAATACAATGAACAGCATATGAGGAAAGATATATGGCGTTTACCAGAAAGGATGGCAGACTAACTGAAATCCTAACGGAATGTCCAATGGTGCACTAACAGTGAAAAGAGGATTTCAGGAAGGAACATTAGTGGTCACAGTGAAAGGCCTTTTTAATTGGACATATTGAAAAATTTCATTTTGGCTCATGAATTGTTTCAGTCTTTGACATAAGTGTGAGGTTGTTAGATTCCATTTTAGAATCTTCCTTTGTTTGTATTTGGTGACAATAGCAGGATTTGCAATTTCACCTCAACGTTGGCCCCTGCTTTTTATGGAGATCGTGCCTGTTTTTTTGTTGGGGATCAGCCACTGTGATGAGGTGTGATCTGACGGGTTCATGGTGCCTGCAGTTGAGTGATCACAAGCAGAATATGCATGTTGAAGGCCTTTCACTTCAAAGAAATAGAAGGTGAGACTTTTAACGAAATAATTCAGGGAGTGTGACAGCACCTGAGACGTATTGTCATAGTTGGACTTTTGCACCAGGCAAGACTGCTGGTTTAAAGATGACAGTACTTCTGTTGTAGGAGACTATGGCAATCCTACAACAAATCACAACTGTTGTCTGTACCCTCCCAGCTCACAAGCAGCACCTCACCAAAAACCCAAATAGTACAAGACGCATGGACGCAAGAGTGTGACATCTCAGGGAGTGTCGTGGTTGAACAGAGATTACCCCTTTCTCACATTAGCAACATGTCTCAATCAAACACAGACAATGAAAGAGATGCAGTAAGGTTTCAATAAGTTTTATTTTAACAAAACTGCAATCTATGATAAGTTGCATTAGCTGTAAAGATTAGGATAATGCACAGTGAAAAAAACAGAATGGTAAAGACAAGAGTCATTAATATAAAGACCCCCACCATCTTGCTATGACATGAAGTGACATGAAGTATGAAATATGTCCTAATACCCTAATGAGGTGAACCTAACCTCTAAACTAAAAGAGAGCTAGACGTGTTAAACCCAATCTGCCAATGACATGTCCATGAGAAGAGCCCCTCAACCCTTGTTACCTTGGAATGAGGTCTCTAGCTCAGACTCCGTAGCGACACTGAGACTGGGTCAGCGTCAAGGCGACGTGCGGCATCGATAGCAGCGATGGCATCTGGTCGGAATCCCTCTGACTAACTGTCTAAGTGAGGAGTATTTATACAGTTCTGCTCAGACTCCTGACGTAGATCTGTTCCCAAACAACAGATAACAAGACCATCTTGGGACAGTAATTTATGTAAACAGTTCCCTTGAAGACGTGAAGAGGGAAAGTACCTGATGTGAACACCTACAGTTTGTTTATCTTTGTCACTTGATATTGATGCCTTAGCGCAGTGGCACTGATAACGCGAAACTAAAACATGGGCCTAACTAAAAACAAGGCAGCCTTCTTAAAAGATATAATTAAATAAATGTGCTTAAACAGAGCAAGCTAAGTAAGGTAAAAGTCTCTAGGTGACGGGGACACGAGTCTGCAAGCCAAAGGCTAAGCTAACTCCTGCTTCCCATTACAACAAACTAGGATTCACTACACCCTCCCCATTGCTGTAACAAGTATGATGCCATAGTATTGATGCCACCGAAGGTGAATGAACCCAAATGCTAAAAAGTGCTCTGCACTAAAAGCTAAAAGCATAAAAAACTAAGTACAAATCACACAAAAAATGTATTAAAAATCATAGCCAAACCATACAAATAGATAGAGGCCTTCATTACAACCCTGGCGGTTGGAGTTAAAATGGCGGTAATACCTCCAACAGGCTGGCGGTAATTACCACCAAATTATGACCATGGCGGAAAGATCTCCGATATACAGCCAGTGTACCACATCGACCGCCAGGGCGGAAACAACAGCCACCACGGCAGTAGCCGCCTACAGCCAGGCAGAAGTCAATGTTCTGCCCACCATATTATGACAAGACCGTCTGCCACCTTTTCCGGGGCGGTACCAACAACATCAAAAGACTGCCGGAAACAGACCTCAGAAGGGAATGGACTCACCATTAGAGACACAAGGAACAACCACACAGCCCTGGAGCCCGAACTGCATGTATTCCCATGATTTTCTACATGCTGTTCCACTACGAACACCAACGACAGCAAAGATGACGACAGTGAGAACAGCAGCCTAGCACACAAGGGAGGGAGGGAGGAAAACAACAGTGACACACACACGTACCACACCCCCAACACCATACACCGAGTCAGCTGCATTACTAAAACATTTTTATTCCGTACCTTGGATGAATAATGCAAGGACAAAACGATTTTGAAAAAGGGAATGTAATGAGAGCAACACATCAAGATAAATGAGTGGGGCAAGATAATACATATATACGTATGTACACAAAAATGGTCACAGCCCAGTCCACAATGTGCGTAGTCCACATGGCCACAGGCCAAAGTCAAAGGCCACACATGGCACCTGCATCAACATGGAGAGAACCCTGTCTGGGCATCATTTGGGAAATAGTCAGGCACCTCCGGGGGATGGGGGATGGGGAGGCACCTCAGCCGGCAGATGTAACAAGACCACTGGTTCTGGAAGGGGCAACATGCCTGTGCTTGGTCCTGGGGAGTGCAAGGCCACAGTCTCTCAAGTGGGTGACTTGCCCACTTGCTCTGGAGGGGGCAACATGCCCTGTGCTTGGTCCTGGGGAGTGCAAGGCCACAATCTCTTGAGTAGGTGTCTTACCCACTGGTTCTAGAGGGGCCATTGTGCCCAGTGCTCTTGATCCTGGCGAGTCTGGGTTAGGTGGATGTCTTACCCACTGGTTCTGAAGGGGGTATTGTGCCTTGTGCTCTTGTTCCTGGGGAGTCTGGGTTAGGTGGGTGTCTTACCCACTGGTTCTGGAGGGGGCATTGTGCCCTGTGCTCTTGATCCTGGGGAGTCTGGGTTAGGTGGGTGCCTTACCCACTGGTTCTGGAGGGGTCATCGTGCCCAGTGCTCTTGATCCTGGGGAGTGCAAGGTCACAGTCTCTCAGAAGGGTGTCATAACCACTGGCTTTGTAGGGGGCAGGCCGCACAGCAGCCCATGGAGGCAGGATTACATACCGTCCTCCGGCGGTGACGGCTGCTCAGTGGTGGTGCTGCTGCTGGTGGGGGAGGCTCCTGCCCATCCCCTGCAACCTCGGACAGCTGCCTACTGGAGGTGGTGGTGCTGCTACTGGTGGGCGGAGTCTCCTGCCCATCCCCTGCAACCTCGGATGGGTGCCCAACCATGGTTGGTGGTGGGGGCTCCGTCACAGTTCCTGCCCCAGGCCCCTTGCTCTTCCTGCCTGCTGGTGCTAGCTCCTTACTCTTCCTGGCAGCTGGGGCAGGCTCCTTAGTCTTCCCAGCAGCTGGGGCAGGCTCCTTAGTCTTCCTGGCAGCTGGGTCAGGCTTCTTTGTCTTCCTGCCAGCTGGGGCAGGCTCCTTTCCCGTCTTAGCAGCAGCTAGGGCAGGTTCCTTTGTCTTCCTGGCAGCAGCTTGGGCAGGTTCCTTGCCCTTTCCGGCAGCTGGGGCAGGCTCCTTTCCCTTAAGGCTGCCTGGTGCAGGCTCCTTCACCCTCAGGACATGTGCCCTGGATACTTTTCCACCAGGAGTGGGTGTGGAGACGACTGGGCCCGTGGACTGGGTGGCTGAGAAGCTTGGCTGGGTTCTTCCCACCCTGGCCAGACGTGCAAGAAGGGGAGGGGGAGGTGTAGGGAAGAGGTCAGTGGTGGTTAGGAACAGTTTTTTAGGGACACTGGGGCGGGAAGAGGGAGAAGGAATGGGAGTGGAGGAAGAGGGAGTGGTTGTTGGAGGTGTCTGTCTGCTGATTTTGGGTGCAGGTGCATGGGCTGGATGTTGTTGTGAGGTGGATGGCTGTTGGATGTCAGAGTGCTTGCGTTTGTGTACCTTAGGAGGGGGGGACTGACACAGTGGGAGAGGACACAGGGGACGTGCGCATTGCTGTTGTGGAGGTGTCTGCCAGTGAGGTGTGTGTTCTGCATGGTGTGGTGGTGATGCTGGTAGTGGATGATGTAGTGCATAGAGGTGTGAGTGTGGACGGAACTGGGAGGGAGGTGGAGGAGGAGGAAGAGGGGGAGACAGTGGAAATAGTGGATGTTGGTATGTCTGCATTTGGATGGTGTTTGTGTGAGTACCTGTGGGATGAAGTGTGGTACTTGTGTTTGCCTCTACCACTCTTGTGTGTTGTCTTGTGTGCATGCTCGCCTGCCTGTGTGCTTGGGATAAGTTGGGGTTGATGAGAATGGGATTGGGAAGAGGACATTGGAGGGGCAGGGTGGAAACAGGGAAAATGGCTGCCATCAGAGAGGAGGCCAGAGCCTGGATCAATCTCTGGTTGGCCGCCAAGCCAGTGTGAGTCCCCTCCAGGGATGCATTAGTCTGTTGCATCTGGGCTGCCAGCCCATGAATGGCATTCACAATGGTTGGCCGCCCTGCAGAGATGGATATCAGGAGGTCAATAGCCTCCTCACTCAGGGCAACAGGGCTCACTGGGGCAGGGCCTGAGGTGAATGGTGCGAAATAGATGCCCTCCACCCTGGGTGCACGGGCACGGGCAAATCGATGAGGGGCAGCTGGTACAGGGGGTTGCGGCTGTTCCTGTAGCTGGGGTAGTGACAGAGGTGTCCGCCACCACCAGGGTACTGCCATCGGAGGAGGTATCTGTGCCTGTACTGTCCCCTCCTGTCCTCACCGTGGTGCTCCCCTCGCCCCCGTCCCACTGGTGCCGTCAGCATCAGTAGACTCTGCCTCTTGGGTCCTGTGGGATGCAGCTCCCTCCTTCACCTGTGCCACAGCTCCTCCGCAAGATGATGCTAATGCACATAAGGACAGGTTGACAAAATAATAAGGAAGGGAAGAGACAAAGTATACACTTGCTAAGTGGCTGCACCAACACCACCTTTGGCGCACACAGCACCCTCACAAACAGGGAACAGGCCTATGCACTATGCATTGCACTACCAGTGATATTGCTAGCCACCAAGGCATGGGGAGGGGCACACACCGGCAAATGCAGCACACCTGGGACCCACGCAGCCCTGACCAGTAGTGGATGGCTAAGAGCTAGTTAGCAGGATTATCCCTTCAGAACCCTAGCCACCAGGGATCCCATCCACCATTCTCTCCAACTCCTCCAAAGTGAAGGCGGGGGCCCTTTCCCCAGTCACAAGGGGAAAGGTAGGTTCCAGACACAGGTCACAGCAGCACATGCAGTGTACGTCCTCTCCTGTGGAAGATCAGGTAGCAAGTGAGGGATGAGATAGAGAATGGCAGTCACGTCCATGGCGGTGCAATCCGTCACCACCGGCGTAGATCACCATTGGCCACTGTAAGCAATAGGGCCCAATGTTATCCAATGAGGAGTTGCACAGCGGTTTCCGACCGCCTCCCGCAATGGCGCACGTCAGCGGAATTACTTCACTTCAACCTGTCCCTCCACACAGGATAGATGGATGCCATTTAAGGGATGCAGGGGCAGGCCCTGGACATTTGCTGCGTCACTGGTGAAATTTGAACATACTGGACAACTCACACATACCCATTTGAAGTTCACAGCATGCAAAGTTCTGTTGGAGCCCCATTGTTCAGTTTGTGACCGGCTCCTCACTCTTTTGCCCCATAGATTGCTACCTCTGTGCATGAATAGGAGATGTAGACGTACGCCTGTGTACAGACCCCCGGTGGACTTGGCAACAATGGAGGACAGGCACATCATCCTTACCTATAGACTTGACAGGGCCACAATCACAGAGCTGTGTGCCAAATTGGAGCCTGACCTGATATCTGATATACGTCACCCCACCGGGATCCCCCCTCTTGTGCAAGTTCTATCAGTGTCAATTTCCTGGCAACTGGTTCTTTCCAAGTGACAGTGGGCTTGGCAGTGGGAATGTCACAGCCAATGTGCTCAATAGTGCTTACCAGAGTGTTGTCTGCCCTGATTAAACACATGTGCAGCTACATTGTATTTCTCCAGGATGAAGATTTGGCCAAAGTGAAGGCCGAGTTCTATGCAATGGGACATATCCCCAACATAATTGGGACGATTAACAGAACACATATTGCATTTATCCCCCCGTCAAAATGAACAGGTGTTCAGAAATCGAAAGTTTCCACTCTATGAATGTGCAAATAGTGTGCCTGGCAGACCAGTACATCTCCCACGTCAATGCTAAGTATCCTGGGTCGGTGCATGATGCCTTTGTCCTGAGGAATAGCAGCCTCCCAAATGTGACAGCCCAACTACAGAGGCACAAGGTGTGGCTAATAGGTGAGCCCTGGTTCCCACCCAGTATATGTTGGTGTATGGGTTTGGTGTGGGCTATATGGGATAGTTTGTAGCTAAATGTTGTCCCTAAATATTGCAGGTGACTCTAGTTACCCCAACCTATCATGGCTTCTGACCCCTGTGAGGAGTGCCAGGACAAGGGCAGAAGAACATTATAATGAGGCCCATGGGCTAACCAGAAGGATAATATGTAAGAAAGTAGCCTCTTTCTAGCATGGTTACCCCCCGACTTTTGGCCTGTTTGTGACTGTGTATCAGTGTGTTTTTACTGTGTCACTGGGATCCTGCTAGCCAGGACCAAAGTGCTCATAGATAAAAACCTATATGTCAGTGTGTTTTGCCTGTCTCACTGGGATCCTGCTAGCCAGGACCCCAGTGCTCATAGTTTGTGCCCTAGTGTGTGTGTTGTCAGTAGTGATTGACTGTGTCACTGGGGCTCTGCTAACCAGAGCCTCTGCACTTATGCTTTCTCTGCTTTTACATTTGTCACTGTAGGCTAATGACTTCATATACCAATTTCAATTGGCACACTGGACCCCCCTAATAAGTCCCTAGTATATGGTACCTAGGTACTCAGGGCATTGGGGTTCCAGGAGATCCTTATGGGCTGCAGCATTTCTTTTGTCAACCATAAGGAGCTCAGACAAACCTTTTCACAGGACTGGCACTGTAGCCTGCGTGAAATAGAGCACACACTATTTCACAGCCATTTTCACTGCACTTAAGTAACTTATAAGTCACCTATATGTCTAACCTTCACGTGCAAATCTACTAAGTGTGAGGGCACCCTTGCACTAGCAAAGGTGCCCCCACATAGTTCAGGGCCATTTTTCGGGACTTTGTAAGTGTGGCAACGCCATTACATGCGTACAATACATCTAGGTCAATACCTATGTGGAGCTTCACAATGGTAACTCCGAATATGGCCATGTAAGGTGTCTAAGATCATAGAATTATACCCCCATTCCAAATCTGGTATTGGGGAGCCAATTCCATGCATCTTGGGGGCTCAACCATGGACCCCCAGTACTGCCCAACCAGCTCTCTGAGGCTTGCACTGCAGCTACAGCTGCTGCCAACTCACAGACAGGGTTCTGCCCTCCTGGGGTCTGAGCAGCTCAGTCCCAGGAAAGCAGAACAAAGCATTTTCTCTGAGAGCAGGGTGTTACACCCTCTTCCTTTGGAAATAGGTGCTACAGGCTGGGGAAGGGTAGCCTCCCCCAGCCTCTGGAAAAGGCTTTGAAGGGCACAGATGGTGCCCTCCTTGCATAAGCCAGTCTACACTGGTTCAGGAACCCCTTGTCCCCTGCTCTGGCGTGTAACTGGACAAAGGAAAGGAGAGTGACCACTCCCCTGTCCATCACCATACCAGGGGTGGTGCCCAGAGCTCCTCACGTGGGTCCCAGACTTCAGCCATCTGGCTTCGCAAGGTGTGGGGGCACTCTGGAGGGCTCTGAGTGGCCAGTGCCAGCAGGTGACGTTAGAGACCCCTCCTCATAGGTCCTTACCTGATAAGTTAGCCAACCTCCCTCTCAGGGCTATTTCGGGTCTCTCCTGTGGCTTCTCTTCAGATTCTACTTGCAAGTTTCCAGCAGGTATCCTCTGCAACTACTACTTCAGCCTCTGACCTCAGATCAACCGCAGCCTGCTCCAGGAACTGCTGTAACAGCAACAAAGTATCGACAAGAGATACTTTTCTTCTGCAACTTCAGCTCCAGCAAGCAACTGCAACAGTTTCTACGGTGTGCACACTCTGGGGACTCCCTGTCTTCACCCTGCACCAGAAGGACCAATGACATCCCCCGTGGGGGTGACAGAGTCTCTCCTCTGCTCACGCAGGCACCTTCCAAATTGACGATCGGTATTCCTGGACTCCTCTCACAGCAACGAGTGTGCTCCCAGAAACACAGGGGGTGAAGCCCATCGACTCAGACTGTCCAGAGGTCCTGCCAACGCAATTTGGAGGAGGTAAGGCCTTGCCTTCCCTGAGAGCGACAGTTCCCCTGTGCACTGCGTCTTCTTCAACTCCTGAGGCCTCTGTGCACTATTTGCAAAATTCCTTCGTGCACAGCCTGGCTCAGATCCCCAGCACTCTATCCTACAATGCTCAAATCACTGAGTTGACCTCTGGTGGCATGGGACTCTTCTTTGTAGTGCTGCAACATCCGTGTTTTGCACCGCCTTTGTCCTCGTGTCCTGGGACTCCCATGGGTGCTGTCTGGCATCCTGAGGGCTCTCTGATGTGCTGAGAGCCCCTCTTCCTCCTCACACAGAGTTGAGACCCCCAGCTCCCTCCTGCGTCCAGCCAGTGCCATTTTGATTTAAAACGCACATTTGTCATAACCAAGGCTTGTTGGCGACTTCCAACACAAAATCATGTCTTTATAAATCTTCACATCGAGAGATATCTTTTGCATCATGCAGGAACCCACTGGCATCTTCCTTGAGTGCATTTCTGCAGTATTTGTCCAACCAGGGACTCTTTTTTTGCACCCTTTTCTGGGTGAGCAGGGGCTCCTGTCCTTCCTGGAACTTCTTTCGACTTCTGGACTTGGTCTCCTTCTTTTGCAGATCTTCAGGTCCAGGAATCCAGCAGTTGTTGTTTGCAGACGTGGTTGGTTACTGCAATAGTCTATATCACGAGGAGTACTATGGGGGTTATTACAACTTTGGAGGAGGTGTTAATCCGTCCCAAAAGTGACGGATATACCACCAGCCGTATTACGAGTTCCATAGGATATAATGGACTCGTAATACGGCTGGTGGTATATCCGTCACTTTACCGTCACTTTTAGGACGGATTAACACCTCCTCCAAAGTTGTAATAACCCCCTATGTCCTAAGGAAAATTGCAGTACTTTACTCCTGCTTTTCTGGGCTCTAGGGTGGAGTAATTTACTTACCTCTACTGTATTCTTACTCTCCCAGTGATTCTGCACACACAACACTTGTCTAGGGGGGAATTTGTGGTTCGCATTCCACTTTCTTAGTATATGGTTTGTGTTGCCCCTAGACCTATTTTCTCCTATTGCATTCTATAGCATTTCCTATTGATTGCACTATCCTATGACTAATTACTTGTCTAATTTTGTTGTCTAGTGTATATATTGTGTATAATACCTCCAGAAGGAGTATTGTATATCAGATATTTTTGGTACTGTGTTACCCAAATAAATACCTTTATTTTTGGTAATACTGAGTATTTTCTTTATTTGTGTATAAGTACTGTGTAACTATAAGTGGTATTGCAGGAGCATTGCATGTCTCCTAGTTCAGCCTAAGCTGCTCTGCTTTAGCTACCTCTATCAGCCTAAGCTGCTAGAACACTACTACTTCACTAATAAGGGATAACTGGACCTGGTATAAGGTGTAAGTACCCAAGGTACCCACTACAAACCAGGCCAGCCTCCTACATAATAGAAAGGACCTTTGGCCTCCTGAAGGCCAGGTTCAGGTGCCTCCATCTAACAGGTGGATCACTGTGCTACTCACCCAAGAAGGTCTGCCAGATAATAGTGGCATGCTACATGTTGCACAACCTTGCCCTGAGGCGCCATGTGCCTTTTCTGCAAGAGCAGAAGGCTGGAGATGCCCGTGGGGCAGCAGTGGACCCTGTGGACAGTGAGGATGAGGAGGCAGAGGATTGGGATGAGGACAACAGAATATCAGTCATCAGACAATACTTCCAATGACACACAGGTAAGACAGTGTTACTTCACATTTCAATGAAATATTTTGACATTTCTGTGGTACTGACATGCTATTTCCCACTTCTATGCCCACTTACTGTACCCTTTGGCAGTTCATTTTACAGATGTCGGTGACCTCACACATGCACCTGGTGTGATCACTGCAGCAAGCTACAGGTAATTAATCTATGCTTATTTTCTGTACCGTTGAATTGCAATGTCTGTACCTGTTGAAATGAATACATACTTTAAAAATTTGACATACTCCATACTTCTTTTTTCCCAAGGGTGTTTATTGACGTGCTAAAATTTAGAGGGGCAAATGCAATGGGATGGGGTGATGAGGGAGGAAAGTCCAGAGTATTGTTCCAGTCTGTAGCACAGGTGCACTGTCCATGGAGACATAGGAAGGGGAGCAATGGCAGTTCAAGGTTGACAGGGTGACATTGTAGGATACAAGGGTGACGATCAGGAGATTCTCATTTCCTGGCAGGGGTCTTGGCAAGTGTATCTGGCTTCTGTCTGGATCGCAGGGAATGTTTGCTGGGTGGTTCACCTTCAGCAGGGGGAGGGGTACTGTGAGTCCTGTGACGGGGCGTCCTGGCCACTAGCGGTAGCGGAGGTGGAAGGCTGTTCAGATGTCTGGCTAGTGGCAGGGGCCTGCTGTTGTGTGACTGCCTCCCTCATTATATTGGCCATGTCTGCCAACACTCCTGCTATGGAGATCAGGGTGTTATTGATGGACTGCAAGTTCTCCCTGATCCCCTGGTACTGTGCCTTCTGCAGCCACCTGTTCTCCTACGCATTGTCCAGGATCTGGTCCATTGTGTCCTGGGAATGTTGATATGCTACCAGGAGCTCTGCAAGTGCCTCCTGGAGAGTCGGTTCCCTGGGACTGTCCTCCCCCTAGCGTACAGCAGTCCTCCCAGTTTCCCTGTTGTCCTGTGCCTCTGTCCCCTGAACCGTGTGCCCACTGCCACTGACCCCAGGTCCTTGACTGTCTTGGAGGCGAGGGGTGCCCTAGGGTCCCTGTAGAGGTGGATACACTACTGATTGACATGTCCTGGGGACAGAGATATGAGTACACTGGGTGGGTGCTTTGGTGACATTTCCTGTTGGGGGAGGCTCTGTGGTGGTGGGGTGTGTGTGGAAAGTGGTGGAGTGATGGGAGTGAGGGTGAGGGTATGTGTTGGCATGCAGGTAGGGAGGTAGTAGTAGTAGAGAATTGACTTACCAGAGTCCAGTCCTCCTCCTACTCCGGCAAGGACCTAAGGATGCATGATTGCCAGGACTTGCTGTGAGTTGTGGGGGAGGAGGTGGGGGTCCACCGCCAGTCCTCTGTACAGCGAGCTGGTGTCTTGCTGCAATAGAACGTACTCTTCCTGATGTCATACCCAGTTCTTGGGTGCTGTCCTACGGCGTTGACCCTGTCCACGATTCTACAGCATAGCTCCATCTTCCTAGCTATCGATATCTGCTGCACCTGTTCTCCAAATAGCTGTGGCTCTACACTTATGATTTCCTCCACCATGACCCTTAGCTCCTCCACTGTGAAGAGGGGGTGTTTTTGTGGTGCCATGGGTGTTGTGAGGTGATGGTTTGGGGTGTGTGATGTGGGATGCGTGGGTGTTGTATAGGTGTAGGTAGTGTGTGGCTCTGGTTTTGTCTGTGTCTTGGTGTCTGTCTCGTGCCAATGGTTTGTAGTCCTAAAGGGTTGTGGGTAATGTGGGTGTCTTTTTATAGTGGTGTGGGTGTGTGGGTGTGGTGTGTGTATGGGTTGTTTAAATTGATCAATGTAATGTTGTTTTGTATGTGTTTGTATTTTGAGCGTGCCGGTATGTACCGCCAATGGTTTACTGCAGTTGAATGTCCGCCGTGGTGATTCGTGGGTCATAATGTGGTGGGCGTTATTCTGTTGGAGTAACGGTGTGGGTTTTGATACAGCCACTTTATCACTGACCTTTAGTGTGGTGGAATTGTGTGTGTTGCTGAATAGTGATGGATTGGTGTGTGTGTGTGTCATAATATGGTGAACGGATATCAGCCGCCGAAGCAGTAAGTTGGCGGCAGTCAGTGTGGCGGTAAGTGGGATTTACCGCCATTATCATAATGTGTGCCATAATGTCAACCATGACAAGCACAGCAGGCCAAAGTAAGTGCAATAAAGGCAAACTTCAAATTTGCTATTAGAAGCCAATCATCAAATCTGTCTAACAATAGTCATGATCTTGCAGAGCATCTTCAAAGCCATCGAATGGAAAGGACCTCAGAAAAGAGGCCACATTGTCAGATGTTAGATCAATCACAGGATAGTCAGAAGGATCCATGGAGCAGAAGTGCGTAGTAGTCTCTTGCGCAGGTCCACCTGCAGGAGTGGCACTCATTCTCCACAACGCCAAAGAGAGCCAAATCATTTACCAAGGGTGGCCCATAAGTGGCCTCGTGAATCAGCCATAGTCTCAAGGGGCATGACCATGAATGAACCCTCATCGGGGACTGTCAACACCAGAGCAGAACGCGCTCTATTGGCGACAAAAATGCAAAAAATCTGCACTCTCAAAACAATGTAATTTATGCATTGTGCTGATATGTTGTGGTTTAACCTTTTGCATTGCAGAGTTCAATCCTGAAAACTTATTTTTAATATGCTTACAAATACTATTCCTTTGCAATGTATTGCTGCAGGTTTTCAGAGTGTGTTAGGGTGTGGCCCCTTTCCAGGGCCTTCCAGAGACTTTCCCTGCAACATGCCTGGGCGTGGTTCTGGGCTGGGCCAAGACTCTATAAAAGAGAGCCAGCCCAACTCCCAGTGCTCACTATTCAGAGGTCCCGGTGCAGAGCAGCAGCTTCTTCCTGAGCTCCTGTCCCGGGGGCCTATTTGGATCTTCCAGTCTTCTGCCCTTCATCCTTCATTGGTGATCATTGTTACAGGCGGTAAGACAGTGGTTGGACTGTTCCGACACCGTTATTGAGAATTTTCATATTCTTGGTTTAATTCTTAAATGAGTAACAGATTACTTGCGCGCTACCATTTCTTGACATTTATATGGTAGTTTACAAATAGGCAAGACGCGCAATTTGTTTCATAAAGGTTTGACTTTGTTATTCATTGCGTGCTACCATTTCTTGACATTGGCATGGTGGCTTAAGAATCGGCAAGACGCGTGATTCGTTTTATGGTGTTTAAACATTGTTGTCCATTGAGCGCTACTATTTCTTGACATTTACATGATGTTTTACGAATTGGCAAGATGCGCAACTCGTTTCATGAGGATTTAACTTTGTTGTTCATTGCGCGCTACCATTTCTTGACATTTACATGGTGGCTTAACAATCGGCAAAAGAAGCGTGATTCGTTTCATTGTACTTTGATCTTGTTATTTATTGTGAGATGTTATTTCTTGACATTTACATCGTGTTTTACGAATCGGCAAGACGCGCGATTTGATTAATGATGATTTGACTTTGATATTCATTGTGTGCTACCATTTCTTGGTATTTTACATGGTGACACTCGAATCAGCAAGACGCACGATTCTCTCCTCGAGTTTATTTCATGTTGTTTATTGTGTGCCACTATTCTAAGATATTTATTATGTAATATTCGAGTTGACAAGTTATGTGATTTGTTTCCTGAATCCACATTGTGTTATTCATGGTGCACAATCCTTTTATGGTGTTTACTATATATATATATATATATCTTCAATATGCGCAATTTGTGTTGAAACATTTTAAGAGTACACAGAAGGCCAGAGTTTTTAGATGCAATTTTGTATGGTCCTAGTATACATTCTCAAAACAGGATTTATATGACTGGTTTAAAATTTAGTCAGAATGTTTTTTCTGATTCTCATGTAAAGGAAAGTACTTGAATAAGAAAGTTTTCGTTAATTCATCTTGATTCCCTTACAGGTATCCGGCCATCTTGAAACTTAGTCATTTTAAACTTAACTCTTAGATTGTTCATGTTTTCAGAGTGACTAGGCTTAGAATCATAGACTAGTATTGATTTCAGGAGATATAATTTTCATATTGTGTGTTCTAACCTTTTTCTTACTACAGGTCTCCTTCCCAGCTGTTCCCTTCCTAATCCCCTCTTCCCCTCTTGAACTCTCTCAGTCTCTGTGATTTATCTATCAGAGTCTTGGAGCTGTTCAGTGGTGGACGTGTTGGGAACGTGCACAGACCCCGAGGATCTGGTGACTCTGACAGAATAGTGAGCCCACAAATTATTATCCTCCTGGCTTGTGTATGTTCTCAGCATGGCCACGCTAGATGAGTTAGTCAAGGCTATCACCCAGCTCCAAGCAGAGGTGGTATCATCCAAAGAATTGACAACTAGCTTAGCAGAGAGAGTGAGTCAGTTGCAAGATAAGGAAGAGAAGAAGGAACAAAGTCCCACAGGTGTGTCTTGGCCAGATACTTCTTCTCAGGCTTCTGGAAGTAATCTGGTTTCCCTAAATGTTCCTTCTGCAATTCCTTTAGCTCCCCCAGAAAGATTCTCAGGTGACCTTTTGAAAGCGCAATCTTTCCTGGTTCAAGTGGAACTACACTTCACCTGCAGACCAAATACTTTCCCCGATGCCCAGTCCAAAGTAGTTCTCTTGTTATCATATCTGTCTGGGGATGCAGCTACTTGGGCAATTCCTCTTGTGCGTAAAAATAGTCCCTTGTTGTACAACTGGAGAAATGTTGTTCGTCAATTTGAGAGAGTTTTTGATTGTAGAACTGTAACACAGTCAGCAGATCATGAATTATTAGATTTATGCCAAGGGAATCAAGACCTAGTGTCGTATTTAGCCAACTTTAACCGGCTGGTTGCCGAGACATCTTGGCCTGAAGAAAAACAAGCGGTCTTGTTTTACAAGGGACTCAAAGAGGAACTAAAAGATATCTTAGCGCAAAACGACGCACAACCTACAGACTGTCAAGAATTAATAAATCTTGTCTTGAGACTTAATCATCGTTTAGCAGAATGTAAAGGAACGCGCAAAAAGATTGAAAAATATTCATGGCGCGTTCATGATAACAGAGACTCAAGAACTCCGAAAGAAAGAACTCCGGAACTGATGGAAATTGAAACCATCAGAAGACCTTTGAGGAATGATGAAAAGGACCTACGCAGAAAAAATGGACAATGTCTTTATTGTGGGTGAAAAGGTAATTTTGCCAAAGATTGTCCAATCAAACCAAAGAACAAGCAAGGTAGAGTTCAGAAGGTTGCAGCCAATGCACCAGTCGAGTTGGAAAACTAAAACACCCAAGATGCAGAGAAGGATTGCTCTTGGGTGTCACCGTGGACCCTTTACAATCTAGACATCTTAAACTGGAAATAAGAGTTCAGGTCAAGAAAAAGATCTATTTCAAAAAAGCTCTAGTCGATTCTGGGGCTACTGGGAACTTTGTTGATGTCCAATTGGTTTGTGCATGGGGGATCCCATGTATTGAAAAGAAGACCCCCAGAAATCATCCAGGCAGTCAATGGAAAACTCTTGACTGGAGGTCCGGTAGCTCTTCAGACTATCCCCTTGTCGATGATTTGTGAAGATAAGAATCAAAGAAAGAAACATAAAGAGAAAATCATCCTTGACGTGATCCATGCTCCCCAATATGGGATTATCCTCGGCTTGCCATGGTTAACTCATCACAATCCGGAGATCAATTGGGCAGAACGAAAAATCATGTTCTCATCTGCGCTATGTAACGAACAATGTCTCCAAAAGATTCAAGTACCAAAAGTTTGCAACACTTACATAGCTACTGCAGCAGAGAAAGAAATTCAGCTGGCCAAACAGTATTCATCTTACAAAGATGTATTTGATGAGAAAGGAGCAGAGACTCTACCTCCTCATGGATCTTATGACTGTCAAATTGATCTAGCCCCAGGTGCGATACTTCCCAACTGTCGTGTATATGCCCTGTGAGAACATGAAAATCAACATTTACGAAAACCCCTAGATCAATTTTTGGAGAATGGCTTCATTCGCCCCTCTAAGTCTCCTGCAGCTTCGCCTTTGTTTTTTGTTCCAAAAGCTATAGAACTTGCATCGACTATAGGAGTTTGAACAAAGTCACCATCAAGAATAAATATCCTTTACCCCTAATTCCGGTCTTATTGGAACAAGTAAAGAGAGCAAAAATCTACACGAAGCTTGACCTTCGAGGTGCTTATCATTTGGTCAGAATGAGAGAGGGTGACGAATGGAAAACAGCGTTCAAGACAAGATATGGCCTTTTTGAATACATCGTCATGCCTTTTGGTCTGTGTAATGCTCTAGCAGCATTTCAATTTTTCTTGAATGACGTTCTTAGAGAGTACCTTGACATATTTGCCATAGTCTACATTGATGACATTTTGATCTACTTAGACAATGAAAACGAACATGTCCAACATGTCAAGAAAATTCTTGCAGCCCTTCGAAAGCACCATTTATATTGCTAACTAACCAAGTGTGAGTTTCATGTTACCACAGTTGAGTTTTTAGGGGTTATTCTTACCCCTCAAGGTAATGTGATGGCAGAAAAGAAAGTAAAAGCTGTATCTGATTGGCCCACCCCAAAAACTGTTGGTGATATACAATGTTTCCTTGGGTTTGCAAATTTTTACCAGAGGTTTATAAATCATTTCTCCCAGACAGTGGCTCCAATCACTAAGCTACTAAGAAAGAAAGAAAAGTTTGTATGGTCCCCAGAAGCTGATCAAGCCTTCTCGACTTTGAAGGAAGCTTTCTCCACTGCCCCAGTCTTGACTCATCCTGATGCGAATCAACCTTTCATAATGGAAGCTGATGCTTCAGATGTAGCAATAGGAGCCGTCTTATCACAACGAAGTAAAGACACTGGTCAATTTCATCTTGTAGCTTAGATGTCTCGGAAGTTGAACGAAGCCGAACAGAACTATGTAATTGCTGAAAAAGAGCTTCTGGCGATTCGTGACGCCTTTAAAGAATGGAGACATTATTTGTTGGGTGCCAAATACACTGTCACAGTATATACTGATCATCGTAATCTTCCATTCATGAGTTCTGCCAGACTTTTGACCCCTCGGCAATTACGCTGGATGCTTTTTTTTGCCGAATTTGATTTTGTAGTAACCTTCCAGCATGGTAAAGATAATCGCAAGGCTGACGCCTTATCCCGTCAAGAGTCTACCACGTTGCCTGCATTTCGAGCCTCCAGAGCTATCATTGTTCCTGACAAGGTTCTATGTATCATAAAGACTGAAGATTTCTTTGAAGAAATTCGCAACTCTTTCACTGTTGAAAAATGGCAAACATGGGACGAGGCAGATCCCAAAAGGTCAATCAAGCAAGGTTTACCCTTTCATGACGCTCGTTTGTTCGTACCCACTACCAAACTTTGCAAGATAGTGTTTCATTGGTTGCATGTTATACCTACGGCAGGTCACCCAGGTACTCCTAAAACTCTTGAACTGATCCAACGCTATTTTTGATGGCCTACCCTAACAAAAGATATAAAAGCAATGGTAAACAACTGTGAAGTTTGTGCTCGCATTAAAACAAGTCATTCAAAACCAAAAGGGTTGTTACATCCACTTCCAACCCCAAGTTGTCCATGGGAGCACATTTCTTTAGACTTTATTACCGGTCTGTCAGTGGTTCAACAGCATTCAGTAATCCTGGTGGTAGTAGATAGTCTCACGAAATATGAACATTTCATCGCCTGTAAAAAATTGCCCACTTCTAGTGAATTGGCAACTATTTTACTGAACAGAGTGGTTCATTATCATGGACTGCCAAAGGTTATCCTCTCCGATCGGGGGTCACAATTTTCCTCCAATTTCTGGAAGACATGGTGTAAAACACTCCAAGTGACATCTATGCTATCTACTAGTCACCATCCTCAAACAGATGGTCAAACAGAGAGACTAAATCAGACTTTGAAACAATACCTACGAGCCTACGCTGAAAGGCACTTCATTCTTGGAAATCTATGCTCTGGTTAGCTGAGTTAGCTTACAATAACTCATTCCACACTTCTATTGGCGTTACACCCTTTTTTGGTTTATTTGGCTATCATCCTGACACCTTGCCCATCACAATTCCTCAAGAAAGTTATCTTACTCCAGCTGTGTCAGAAACCATTCAGCATTTACATCAAACCCAGAAACTGATTCAACAGCATTTAGAAAAAGCCAAACAAAAATATAAAAGGCATTATGACAAGAAACATTGTGAGGGACCGCAATATCAACCAGGTGACAAAGTGTGGCTTTCCACAAAACATATAGACTTCAAGAAGAAGCACATGTTTAACCCCAAATTCATAGGTCCTTATACTGTCCTTCAGCAAATCAATCTGGTGACCTATAAACTACAATTGCCCAGATCCTTACGGATTCATCCAGTGTTCCACACTTCCCTCTTGAAAAAGGCAGTCCAAAAGGTCCACCCTCACCCAGCTCCTGTCCTAGTACAAGGGGAAGAAGAATACGAAGTCAAGAAAGTGTTGGATTCTAAACTGAGAGGGCGTAATCTATGGTACTTAGGGCCAGATGTAGGTAGGTATGAAATTGCGAGTTGCAATTTGCGAGTCCTTCCGACTCGCAAATTGCAACTCGCAATTTGCTATGCAGAATGGTGTCTCAGACACCGTCTGCGACTCGCTATGGGGTCGCAAAGACCCACCTCATTAATATTAATGAGGTGGGTCGCAATTTGCGACCCGATAGAGAGTCAGGGCACTCACGGGGATGGTGGCCTGCTGGAGATAGCAAACCACCATGTCCGTGACTGCTTTTAAATAAAGCAGTTTTTTTTTCAAAGTGCAACCCGTTTTCCTTGAAAAAAAAAACGGAACCTTTAGTTTCGGTATTTTTCAGGGCAGGTAGTGGTCCATTGGACCACTGCCTGCTCTGAAAAATTATTTTTAATGCCAGACACAAAGGGGAAGGGGTCCCCTAGGGACCCCTTCCCATTTGCGACAGGGTTACCATCCACATCAAGTGGATGGTAACTGCAAGTCCATTTACATCGCATTGCGAGTCGCAAATAGGAAGGGAACACCCTTTCCTATTTGCGAGTCGGAAATGCATTTTGCGAGTCGGTTCCGACTCGCAAAATGCATTTCTACATTGCAAAGTGGCTTTAGCGACTCGCAAACAGCGATTTTCGCCGTTTGCGAGTCGCTAAACCTTTGCTACATCTGGCCCTTAATCTCATGGAAAGGTTATGGTCCTGAAAGTAACTCATGGGTTTCCGCATCTGATGTTCATGCTCCAGTACTTGTGAGACGCTTTCATCGTCTTAATCCAAGCAAACCAGGCCCTAGCGTGCGCCTGGGAGAGGGGAGTACTGTCAACACCAGAGCAGTACGCGCTCTATTGGCGACAAAAATGCAAAAACCCAGCACACTTAAAACAACGTAATTTATGCATTGTGCTGATATGTTGTGGTTTAACCTTTTGCATTGCAGAGTTCAATCCTGAAAACTTATTTTTAATATGCTTACAAATACTGTTCCTTTGCAATGTATTGCTGCAGGTTTTCAGAGTGTGTTAGGGTGTGGCCCCTTTCCAGGGCCTTCCAGAGACTTTCCCTGCAACATGCCTGGGCGTGGTTCTGGGCTGGGCCAAGACTTTATAAAAGAGAGCCAGCCCAACTCCCAGTGCTCACTATTCAGTGGTCCCGGTGCAGAGCAGCAGCTTCTTCCTGAGCTCCTGTCCCGGCGGCCTATTTGGATCTTCCAGTCTTCTGCCCTTCATCCTTCAATGGTGATCATTGTTCCAGGCGGTAAGACAGTGGTTGGACTGTTCCGACACAGTTATTGAGAATTTTCATATTCTTGGTTTAATTCTTAAATGAGTAACAGATTACTTGTGCGCTACCATTTCTTGACATTTATATGGTAGTTTACAAATAGGCAAGACGCGCAATTTGTTTCATAAAGGTTTGACTTTGTTATTCATTGTGTGCTACCATTTCTTGACATTGGCATGGTGGCTTAAGAATCGGCAAGACGCGCAATTCGTTTTATGTTGTTTAAACATTGTTGTCCATTGCGCGCTACTATTTCTTGACATTTACATGATGTTTTACGAATTGGCAAGACGCACAACTCGTTTCATGAGGATTTAACTTTGTTGTTCATTGCGCGCTACCATTTCTTGACATTTACATGGTGGCTTAAGAATCGGCAAAAGAAGCGCGATTCATTTCATTGTACTTTGATCTTGTTATTTATTGTGAGCTGTTATTTCTTGACATTTACATCGTGTTTTACGAATCGGCAAGACGCGCGATTCGATTAATGATGATCTGACTTTGATATTCATTGCGTGCTACCATTTCTTGGTATTTTACATGGTGACACTCGAATCGGCAAGACGCACAATTCTCTCCTCGAGTTTATTTCATGTTGTTTATTGTATGCCACTATTCTAAGATATTTATTATATAATATTCGAGTTAACAAGTTATGTGATTTGTTTCCTGAATCCATATTGTGTTATTCATGGTGCACAATCCTTTTATGGTGTTTACTATATATATATATATATATATATATATATATATGCAATATGCGCAATTTGTGTTGAAACATTTTAAGAGTACACAGAAAGCCAGAGTTTCCAGATGCAATATTGTATGGTCCTAGTATACATTCTCAAAACAGGATTTATATGACTGGTTTAAAATTTAGTCAGAATGTTTTTTCTGATTCTCATGTAAAGGAAAATACTTGAATAAGAAAGTTTTCATTTAATTCATCTTGATTCCCTTACAGGTATCCGGCCATCTTGAAACTTAGTCATTTTAAACTTAACTCTTAGATTGTTAATGTTTTCAGAGTAACTAGGCTTAGAATCATAGTCTAGCATTGATTTCAGGAGATATAATTTTCATATTGTGTGTTCTAACCTTTTTCTTACTACAGGTCTCCTTCCCAGCTGTTCCCTTCCTAATCCCCTCTTCCCCCTCTTGAACTCTCTCAGTCTCTGTGATTTATCTATCAGAGTCTTGGAGCTGTTCAGTGGTGGACGTGTTGGGAACGTGCACAGACCCCGAGGATCTGGTGACTCTGACAGGGACATCAGTAGTGCTTGGTTCACAGGAGGCACTGGTGTAGCAGCAAGACACACTGTAGGCAAGTGTTTGAAGAGGCACCGCATGCAGCAAAAGACTGGTTGCACGTACCATAGGAGTGGTCGGAATGACAATGACCAATCACGCTCCAATTCCTCCAGCGACAGAGCATTAAAGACCTGAACCATGCCTTCACTGCACAGTTGAGCTGGTGACAGTGGCTCCATCGCTTCGCGTAGCTGGAAAGACACAACCACTGCGAATCAGAAGAAGTAGCAGCAGAATTCTGCCTAGCAAATGATAGGAAAACCACCAAACACACTTGAAAAGAGTGAATGGATGGCTGATGGACTGACTTTGAAGATGGTCTGGAAGATGGACAAAAATCGAGACCCAGCAGCCTTAAAGAAGTTGACAATCCCAGTAGTGGTTGACACGTTGAAAAGTCTGGATATAAGCTCTCCAAAGTGCTTGGGGAAGTTGGTATTTAATAGGGAGTGTATCTCTGCTGATGATCTCGCAGTCTGGAGAGCATACGTCTCTCTAGCTGATGTCAATGCAACTTGATTTTGAAACAGTAGCGTCTTTAGTCTGCTCACCTTGTCATAATTTACACTAGCAGTATCAATGTGAGGCCACATGTCATACTTTTATCTCTTGTGTGGGGGGGAATTAAACATGTCCACAACACGTAACAACCTTAGAGACTGAAATTGCGTAGGCTTTGGTTGCTCAGCACCACATAACTTCCATTTGAAAGTACATGAAATGCTGGTCGAATCAAAGTGACTGGTGTACCCTTCAGAAAACAGGCCAAGTTCGTGACCCCCACATTGCAAACGCCGTGAAGGGACATCTGCTTGCAGATCATTGAATGACTAACAGTAGTCTCACATTCGCTTCCACTGAGAAAGACCTGTTTCGTCATTCAGGCATTTGTATTCAAAGGGCAATTCTCACTCTTTTTTAATATAGCTATTACCTAGTCGCTCTTACCTGCCCAAGGCAAGATGTTTCAGGCATTTCGAAAAACAAAAAGTGGAAACGGGCAGATTAATAATGCCATATAGAAGCCATACTGTTGAAGGACTCTCTGCAACTGTGAAAGGCAACTTCTCTAACTTCTCTATGTGAAGCATGGTGAAACACGCTTCCCTGTTAGCCATTGTCAGTTGTTCCTTGGATAAGTTAAAAGCAGTGAACAATTCACTACCGTTAATGTACTTCGATGGAACTCAGCCGTTTTTCAAAGTCTGCAAAGTCCAACCTAACTGCATGATGGAACGCAGCTGACTTTGCCCATGATATAAAAAGGACATGTCTGTCTGAGTGATATCTATCGCAGACGACACTATGTCTGTCATGAAATAAACTCTGTTGGACAGAGTGTTCATGCCATTGTCAACAACAGCTAAAGCTTTTTCTAAGTTTTCCTTATCTATTTGCCTTAAACACACAGCAGCTTCTATCTGAGAAAGCTTCCAGAGCTCACTAAACATAGCATAAATGAATCTCTTAGAGCGTGGCTTTCTAGGACCTAGTAAAAAGTCCTGCAAGTCTATATGTTCAGAAAGAGTGTTAAGATGTGTCAAAGCCCAGCTCACCTGAGTTCTTGTTCAGTTCTGATGGAGGTTGAAGACAATCCGACCCCACCCTGAAACTGCTTGTTCCAGCACACTAGTTTTTAAAACAGTGCACTAAGAACCGAAGCTCAAGGGAAGGGGGGAAGTGGATAAAATAAAAAAGAGAGACAACACCGTTCTTGCGTTTCCACTGTTGAAGTGCTGCACAAATCTGCGGCCCTTTCTGACTTCTGTAGAAACTGGTGCCTAATGAAACATAAACAAAGAACAGATAAGTGCAACCTATTCCTAAATGGGTTCCTGACTATCCCTTTATTTATTAGAAATTCTCTTCTAAAAGTACCTCTTGGATCCTGGTCTCTAGTTTCCAGGTTTGGAATGTGTTACTGCTCTGGGATGTGTTATCTATTACTGTAAAGCTTCTAAAACATTAAACAAATACCGTTATCAGAATTACCAATATCAAACATTCATCATAATATAACTAAAGCCTAAATTCCCAATAGCAGACTCACTTTTCCCATATTTCCAGAATCTTTTATAAAACAAATACTGTACTTTTACATCAAAATACAGCATGTAATTTGTGCAAGTCCTTGATTTACTGTTTGCTTTGCTGTTAATGGTTTCCACTGTTCGATTCTTAAAAGTTCCATGAAAAAACAATGTTTGCTTCACAAAGTTCTGCAAAATATTCTTGTAACAAAGAGTTTGAATCACAATGTTCGTGGAAGGTATGTCACAATGTTCGTGGAAGGTATTTCGTTTCAAATTGTCTATACACGAATCCAGAAATTGTTGTCAAAGTTCTTTCAGGTAATAAAAGGTTTTGCACTTACTTGTTGCTGGCAAGAGATACTGATCAGTCTAACCTTGTCTTCTTTCTCTTTTGCAGGTTACTCGTAGGAGAGAGGCTGAGGCAAGGAGGAACCGGAAACCGGAAGAAGGAAGAGCCAGCAGCTGCGCCCATTGAAGTCAATGAAAGTCTGTAAAGAGCAGGAGTGCCAGCGCTGAGGGATCTGTTCTCAGGTAAGCGGGAGGTAGACGAGCACAAGCACTGGGTGAGGCTCGGGGGATGCCTTTTATAGACAGGGCTGGGTGTGGTTCGAAGAGCTGGGTGTGGTTTGAAGGGCTGGGTGTGGTCCTCACATGCTGCACATGTTCTTGGAAGGTGTGCAGAGCTGGGTGTGGTTTGAAGAGCTGGGTGTGGTCCTCACATGCTGCACATGTTTTTGAAAGGTGTGCAGAGTTTCAGTTATCATGCAAATGAGTTGGATTAACACATGGCCTAGGGAGGAGTGTTTTAAAGAAGCCTTGGTAAAAGCAAGGCCCAATGTGTAAATCAAAACAGCACATTAAACAACATACACAGAAGCCTGGGGGGGGGGGAGGTGAGATAACAAGAAAGGCTTTCAATAGGAAGCTTAAAAGGGAGCTATTACAGAACCCACTAGTGCAGTGAGAGGGGACATGCTCTTTGCTGTGTACAAACCCTAACAAGATGTTCCTTAACTGCGGCTAACGTGTTAGTCTGTACCCATTGTTGGCACCGCTTACCCACACTGTATGTTGTAATTATACCCGTGTGTTGGCCCGAGACAAAGCAAGTGTCTGGCCGGCTAATCTTGAAACCCACTGAGGAATTCATTAAAAGTGCCTGACAGCCATTGCTCTCTAGTGGCTAAGTAACCACCCGCCGGGACTGGAAAGTGAAGAATTATTGGTACCAGCCTGAACCATTGCATCTAGCTCTTCGCTTGTGACATTCAGGAAGCATTGTCAATTATAAAACTGTGCCGGTGGGGGATACTGGGCGTGTTCATTTCTTTTATTTTTGCTAACCCCAAACACAAAGTCTGTTGAATGGTGTCATTTAAAAAGATCATTTGCACAGGAATCAGGCACGCGCTAAATAAAGCTTCCTTATCCTGTATTTGCCAATCCTGTGTTCCCCATACACTCTTAAAGTCAATAGTGTTCTTCCAGTATTCGTAACCTTCAACTGCAAGACGGGAAACAAAGAAATCTGAATAAATCAGCTTTGTGTCAGTGAGCAAAATGTCCCTAATTTTTGAAGGAGGTAATTTGAAATAAAATGACTCTGGAAGTTTAGTGTCATTCCAAGAAAAATAAGTAAATTTATCTGGATAGCGTTTTGGGCTCCCCACTGGTGGTGTTGAACAGTGTTCCTACTGTGTGTAGTTAAGTACTGGTCTGTGTCTAGTGGCACAGTGCAGGTAGTAATGTCCCCAGTTGTTATAGCTGAACATTTCCCCATAATTCTGTGTACTTGTATATACAGCATCACTTTCAAATACTGAATAGTCCTTCATTTCAGTGAACATAAAATCAACTGTCTGAACATCCCAATCATCAAATACAACACCAGGTGTAATTACATCAGTCATAGATATTTTAAATACATATGGAATTTGAATGACCTTAGTAGGCCTGTATATATCAAATGGAACATTGTCCCACACAATCCCATCAGGAATAGGTACAGCTGAAATGTTCACTAGGGACAAGTCTCTTCGGACCTTATGTGAGGAATGATATGGAGTTAAGACTTCATCCACAAGCTCAACCGAGGAGTGTTCAGGAAGGTAATGACCATTTATAAGCAAAAAGAAAACAGTCACAAAACCAATCCATAGAAACAATGCAAAAAATGTCAAACAGAACCATAAATAGTTCTATGAGTGAATCAAATAGTTATATTTAAGCCATAGGTACAGCTTACGTGTCTTTGAAACATTTTCAATCACAGGAGTGGATGAGTCTGAAGAAAAGTCATTAATGTCAATGAAGTAAACAGAAGCAGTCTCTGCAAATGCAGGAGCAGGTGCATTACCGGTGGATGGATCCACTACCCGTGGATGCTCATAGTAGATGGTATCGTCAGTCTGTGTTGTGTTGATGTAGAAGACTGCCAAATCTTGGAAAGTTACTGTCGTTGAAGCAGTAATTGGAATCAGCAAGTGTATGAGGCTGGCCTGGATTGTAGTGGGTACCAGAGGTACTTACACCTTGTGCCAGGTCCAGTTATCCCTTATTA
This sequence comes from Pleurodeles waltl, assembly GCF_031143425.1. Classification (NCBI taxonomy): domain Eukaryota; kingdom Metazoa; phylum Chordata; class Amphibia; order Caudata; family Salamandridae; genus Pleurodeles; species Pleurodeles waltl. Next base: position 1,186,407,934 of record NC_090440.1, on the reverse strand, counting down.
GTGTAGAAGAGGTGTTTCTAGCAGCTTAGGCTGATAGAAGGTAGCTATGGCAAAGCAGCTTAGGCTGAACTAGGAGACATGTAAAGCTCCTACTATACCACTGGTGTCATATGCACAATATCATAAGAAAACACAATACACAGAAGTACTAAAAATAAAGGTACTTTATTTTTATGGCAATATGCCAAAAGTATCTCAGTGAGTACCCTCAGTATGAGGATATGTTATATACACAAGATATATGTACACAAACCAAAATTAGGTAAGTAATAGCAAGAAAAGTAATGCAAACAGTGTAGAATTACAATAGATTGCAATAGGAGCACATAGGTATAGGGGCAACACAAACCATATACTCCAAAAGTGGAATGCGAACCACAAATGGACCCCAAACCTATGTGAGCTTGTAGAGGGTAGCTGGGACTGTAAGAAAACAATGAGGGTTAGAAAAATAGCCACCCCAAGACCCTGAGAAGTAGGTTTAAAGTGCACCTACTACCCCCAGAGAGCACAGAAGTCGTGATAGGGGGATTCTGCAGGAAGAACAAACACCAGCAATGCAACAACAGTGGATTTCCAGACCTGAGTACCTGTAAGACAAGGGGACCAAGTCCAATAGTCGCGACAGTGTCGAGAGTGGGCAGGAGCCCAGGAAATGCCAGCTGAGGGTGCAAGGAAGCTGCCACCTGTTGGAAGAAGCTTGGAGTTCTGCAAGAAAGAAGAGAGCTAGGGACTTCTCCTTTGGAAGACGGATGTCCCACATTACGATGAAGCTTGCAGAGGTGTTCCCACGCAGAAAGACCACAAAAAAGCCGTGCTAGCTGCAAGGGTTGCGGTAGAGGTTTTTGGGTGCTGCTGTAGCCCCGGAGGGACCAGGATGTAGCCACTTGGAGGAGGAGACAGAGGGGGCGCCCAGCAATTCAGGGAGCCCTCACAGAAGCAGGCAGCACCCGCAAAAGTACCTGAACAGGGACTTGGAAGGAAAGTGAACCAAAGTCCACCCAAAGTCACAAAAGGGAGTCCCATGACGCCGGAGGACAACTCAGAAGGTTGTGCACTGCAGGAAGGAGTGTCAGGGACCCAGGCTTGGCTGTGCATGAAGGAAATCCTGGAAGAGTGCACAGGAGCCGGAGCAGCTGCAAAACACACGGTACCCAGCAATGCAGTCTAGCGTGGGGAGGCAAGGACTTACGTCCACCAAACTTGGACTTAAGAGTCACTGGACTGTGGGAGTCACTTGGACAGAGTTGTTGAGTTCCAGGGACCACGCTCGTCAGGATGAGAGGGGACCCAGAGGACCAGTGTTGCAGTCTTTTGGTGCCTGCGTTAGCAGGGGGAAGATTCCGTCGACCCACGGGAGATTTCTTCAGAGCTCCTGGTGCAGGGAGGAGGCAGGCTACCCCCAGAGCATGCACCACCTGGAGACAGTCGAGAAAGCCGGCAGGATGAGGCGATACAAGGTTGCTAGTAGTCGTCTTGCTACTTTGTTGTGGTTTTGCAGGCGTCCTGAGCAGTCAGCGGTCGATCCTTTGGCTGAAGGTGAAGAGGGAGATGCAGAGGAACTCTGGTGAGCTCTTGCATTCGTTATCGGAAAAATTCCCCAAAGCAGAGACCCTAAATAGCCAGAAAAGGAGGTTTGGCTACCAAGGAAGGAGGATTGGCTACCAAGAGAGGTAAGAGCCTATCAGAAGGAGCCTCTGACGTCACCTGCTGGCACTGGCCACTCAGAGCAGTCCAGTGTGCCACAAACACCTCTGTTTCCAAGATGGCAGAGGTCTGGGACACACTGGAGGCGCTCTGGGCACCTCCCCAGGGAGGTGCAGGTCAGGGGAGTGGACACTCCCCTTTCCTTTGTCCAGTTTAGCACCAGAGCAGGGCTGGGGGATCCCTAAACCGGTGTAGACTGGCTTATGCAGAGATGGGCACCATCTGTGCCCATCAAAGCATTTCCAGAGGCTGGGGGAGGCTACTCCTCCCCAACCTTCACACCTATTTCCAAAGGGAATTCTCTCAGAGGAAATCCTTTGTTCTGCCTTCCTGGGCCAGGGCTGCCTGGACCCCAGGAGTGCAGAAACCTGTCTAAGGGGTTGGCAGCAGCAGCTGCAGTGGAAACCCCGGAAAGGCAGTTTGGCAGTACCCGGGTGCTGTGCTAGAGACCCGAGGGATAATGGAATTGTTCCCCCAATGCCAGAATGGCATTGGGGTGACTATTCCATGATCTTAGACATGTTACATGGACATGTTCGAAGTTACCATTGTGATGTTGTACATAGGTAGTGACCTATGTATAGTGCACGCGTGTAATGGTGTCCCCGCACTCACAAAGTCCGGGGAATTTGCCCTGAACAATGTGGGGGCACCTTGGCTAGGGTCAGGGTGCCCACACACTAAGTAACTTTGCACCCAACCTTCACCAGGTGAAGGTTAGACATATAGGTGACTTATACGTTACTTAAGTGCAGTGGTAAATGGCTGTGAAATAACGTGGACGTTATTTCACGCAGGCTGCAATGGCAGGCCTGTGTAAGAATTGTCAGAGCTCCCCATTGGTGGAAAAAGAAATGCTGCAGCCCATAGGGATCTCCTGGAACCCCAATACCCTGGGTACCTCAGTTCCATATACTAGGGAATTATATGGGTGTACCAGTATGCCAATGTGAATTGGTAAATTTAGTCACTAGCCTGTTAGTGACAAATTTGGAAAGCAGAGAGAGCATAACCACTGAGGTTCTGGTTAGCAGAGCCTCAGTGAGACAGTTAGGCATCACACAGGGAACACATGCAGGGCACATACTTATGAGCACTGGGGCCCTGCCTGGCAGTTTCATATAGACTAAAACAACATATATACAGTGAAATATGGGGGTAACATGCCAGGCAAGATGGTACTTTCCTACAGCAAGAGCTCATTTTCCGCCCTCCCCATGGTTAAGGAAGTATTTGTAGCATCGTTGAACATGCTTGTATAGTCAGAAGTAATGTTGTTATTTCTGCTTTGAAGAGGTATGTCCTGTTGGGTAGTGAGAGGGGACCAGGAACTATCCAAGGAACCTCTGGGTCTACTGTGTAGAATCGGCCACATGGTGTCGTTTGACGTCATCAATGGAAATTAATCTGTTTGCTTTGGAACCAGGCAGCAGTGGCAAGACGACAGTTCTGGTACCTTGTACTCTCAGGAGTGGGACCGGTGCTCTGTAGGATGGGCCGAATTCCTTCTTCACAGCGATCTTCTCACAAACGAGATCCCCGACTTTAGGAATCTAGCCAATGGAAGTTGTTGGTAAATCCATTATTCCTAAGGTGGCAGCACTAGCTGATGATTTATTATCACGAAATTACTGAAGCTCATGTAAGACAGTGAGACGTTCATTTATGTCAAAAGGTGTGTCTGCTGCCACCAAACCAGGGCCATCAAGATCTGGGACATACATAGGTATCCCAAAGAGAACCTTATAAGGAGTGCGTCCCCCCAAGGACCGTCTTGGCAGATTATTCAGTGCTCTCTTGACCCCTTATAGGTGATGGAGCCAACTGTGGCCAGAACCTAATGCTCTAGCTTTTAAGGACTGCTTTAGATCACGGTTCCGCCTCTCCATGACCGAATTTCCCTCTGGATGGTATGGTGAGGAGTAATGGAGTTCAACACCCAGCTAGTAGCATTTGATTTACAGGCCCTGGCACCTCTAGTGCACTTTACTATGGACTTACTAGTAAATCAAATATACCAATCATGGATAAACCAATTACATGCAATTTACACAGAGAGCATATGCACGTTAGCACTGGTTAGCAGTGGTAAAGTGCTGAGAGTTTAAAGCCAACAGGGCAGAAAAAATAGGAGGCAGGAGGCAATAAGATTGAGGATGACCCTGCATAAGCAAAAAAGTCCAACAAACACTCATCATTCCCATGGTGTCCCTGAATGCCTTAGAGGCAAAGGCAGGGCTCTGGTCCGAATGGAATGCTGCAACCACATATGTACCGATAAAGATCAGCAAGTCTTTTATAATTGTTCGAGCATCAGCCGACCGCTGAGGCCATACCCACAGGAGTCTAGAACTAGAATCTACAGGGACTAAGATGTATTTTTATGCTCCATTCAGTTAGAGTGGACCGCAATGGTCCAGGTACACAAATTGTAGTGGCCTATTGGACACTAGGAGGGATGTCTGCAGCTGGAGTTTGATGTTAGAGCCCTTGATTTGCTGGCAAATGTTGCACCAATGGATGTACTGTTTTGTCTGTTTGTATGGACCTGGCTACCAGAAGCGTTTCTGTAAGAGTGTTGCTGTGGCTGAAATACCAGCATGAGCAGAAGCGACACTCTTATGCGCTGCTTTTATTAGATCTAATCTCTGGTCTTCGTTGGGAATCTCTTGATCTCCAACCCCAGGAAGTGTTGTGCTAGCGCGCCTGGCCCTTAATAAGTAAACTTACAAGGTGACGTGTATAGGTCGATGAACCTTTTGATTCGCATGGAGTATCCTACCTATGTAGTAATCGATGCACATCAATAATCAATACACATATCAATAACCAATAAGCATAAAAATTAATCATAAGTGAATTATGTCAACATCTCATGAATAACCACAACACAATTATACGTTTTATCAATATTATTTCATTATTTGTTACAATACTAAGTCATAAGGTTAATTCAAACTTTAATCAATTCACTCAAGATTAATTCATTAGTGACCACCAATAGCATAACCTAATCAGTACTTGAGAAAACATGCATTCTAATGTCTCAACATAAGCCAATAAAGCAAATTGTAATAACATGAATAGCAGAGTTCAGCAAATCAGTCCATCAATCATTTGTCACCGTATATGTCAACATCTCAGAATAGGAACCCTACCTAACCCAGATTAGCATTAGCATGTGGGACTTCATGCGAAAATAGTTTATAACATGAATTTAGAAAAACATCTACCTAGAAGAAAAGCTATAAAAACAGCCCAGTTGGTACCTAGAAAGAAAAGGCACAAAAAGTAAATCAGTCACATTGTTATAGCTACCTATCCACGGTATGGATCAGCAACAAATTCAGTCTTCATCTTCAGGTGATCAAGCAATCAGCAATGCATCAGGCTCTCAAGAGCAAGAGCCCAATGACAGTATCTTGCATCAATTTTGGCAAGTTCTCTCCCCGATCATCTGCCTATAACGTCTCTCCAACAGTTCTCCATCGGTTCTCCCTCTAGATCAGAAGTTTTCCCCCTGTGTAACGACATTATATTAAAGTTACCCAGTCCATCCCCTAAAACCTAATTGGCCAATTAATCATCGTATGTGACACTAGCCAATGACATTTATTTTACAAATCTATGAATTCTTCTACTTCACCGTTCTCAGGGTGTCAATTGGTTCACTGTACAATGTCCTCATCATCCGGGTCATCAGGTATCGAAAATGTTGCATCTTCTTCTCCAGTCAGTGTCTCTATTGTTCGAGTCCTGGGAAAGCACATCTCGTCTGCTTTACACCTGGATTGATACAAATTTGATTCCCTCATCTCCTCTCTGTCGGTTCATTGCAAAATATTCTAGCTAAGCACATTTTATTAACAAAAGTGGTTCATGGTCAGTTCAACGCATCAGCTTTACTATATTGCATGATTATTCAGCTTCTGCATGAGGCCTGGCAAAACTAGGCCACAACTTCGGCTAAGTTAGCTCTACAGTATAATGCAAAACATACATTTAGACATTCCAACATGACATATTATTACATTTTTATTACGCATTTTCAATATTTCATGCATTTTTAATCATTTTAGTACAACTCGTGCATCCTGGTGGCCAATCTCCGTTGGGCACATTTTCAATGTGCACATTATTTTTCTACATTAATTTTCCTCTACATTTCATTATTATTATTCAAAATGCATGAACACTTATTAATAATTTTAATTAACATATCTGCCTCAGCAGTTGCGTAGGCAACATTCGGTTCACTGATCTGGTAAGAGTATTTTGTAGGGTATCATTTTGGAAGAGACTTGCCTTTACCCAAAGCTTTCACAGCAGTCCGAATTTCATTATCCAATCTCATCTGAGAACAACTCACTGCCGCCACAGAAGCCGTAGCTGCTGCAGATTTGCCTGCTTCATCAGCCAAAGTATTTCATATAACGTTTACTCCTACACGTTGGTGGTCCAATGTGTGTACTACAAGAGCACAAGGTAGCTTATCCTTCAGATCAACCAACCTCCCCCACAGAGTTCTGTGTTTTATGGTGTTCCCTTTAGAATCCCTGAACCCGTTCAGCTTCTATTGATTGAGGCAATCATTGTAGGACTAGACGCAGTAGTATGAGTCACAGACAATCAAAGTCAGTAATCCTGGATCTGTTTGTTCTAGCGCTAAAATAAGGTCTTTAAATTCAGCCAGCTGAGCTGTTCAATCCGCTAAGGTCTGCATGTAGGTATTGTGCGGATGGAAAACTCCATCCTTCATCATTCCGCTCACGGCTGGGCAAGCGACTGAATGTTGATGTTTGGTACCTACAGCTGGTTGTGCCGAACCGTCAGTGTAAATGACAGTACGGTATCTTTCAAGTGTCAAAATATCTATAGGATTGGGGTACTCCTGTACATATTGGAGAAATTTTGGTGTCTGAAGTTTTGGATCAAAGATGTAATCAACATTGGTGACAGTCAGGGAGGTTGCCCACTGAGTCCAATGTGGATGTAATGCCTTAGCTTTAGGAACGCTTGCTTTGGTGACAGCCTCTAGGGCTGGCACCAGGATAACGACAATGATGCGTTTTCCTTGGGCAAGTGGCCTCTCCTTAATGACAGCCATTTGAACTGTAGTTAAAAAAAATTCTGTAGTGCAAAACGTTGTTCTGCATTGGAGCATAAATGTGATTTATATGCTGTGGGCACTGTGCCACCCTCGTTAAAGGTGACATAAGTGAACCCAATTGCACCAGCAATTATTCGGATGACCAAATTTCTTTGTTGTCACAGGTCTGCAACTGTTTTGCTTTCAGCATGTCCTGTTGCAAATCCCAAAGGATGCATGTGTGTTTAACTGTCCAATGTCTGCTAGAGAAATCATGGCGTATTAAGTCATAAAGTGGCTTGATACGTTTTACATAGTCAGGAATGTATGTTCTGCCAAAATTAAAGAAACCAAGTAAAGACTGTAGTTTCCTGAGAGTGTTAGGTGGGTGTAGTTGAGCACATTTCTCTGGAAAGTGCAGGGCCACGCTCTTGCCCTCGTTTGATAGCTTGTATACCAGAAAGAATACGTTGAGAAAGGCTGTTTTAGTTTTCCTAAAATTCAAATTGTAGCCAAGGGCTGCGAATCCTAAAACGATCCAATCAATCCTGGCAAGATGAATGGTGAAGTCGTCATCTGTAAGATAAGTGTCATTCACATAAGACAATGCCTCAGGATCAATATCATGCAATATTGATTTTACACAGGCTGAGAACTGCCGTGGACTGTTCTTGTAGCCCTGGGGCAAACGGCAGAAGCATTTTTGGGAGCAAAATGAGAATGCACTCAGGTCCTGACTTTCACGTGCTAAGTTCTGGCAGAAGAAACCGTTGGAAATATCCAATGTTGTTTTGTATTTTTTACACACTATGTTAAAAATCTGTGCTGCGCTATGTGAATTTTGTATAGCGTATGTACTTGTATGACTGTTTAAGTGTCTGTAATCAAAGACTGTTCTGTAGGAATGGTCTTTGCAACGGGGAATAATGGGTTATTCATTACAGAGACACAGGGCTCAATTACTCCCTGGTACTTGAGCTGAGTGAGGATCTCCCTCACTGGAGCTTTTGCTTCATGTTTAACAGGATATTGTGGCTCAGGTTGGGGTGTAGACCTGATAGGTATTACATGGCAAGGTGAGTCCTTGTCCCAAACTACATGATTGTGGTACAACGCAGGAGCCTCCGCTAAAGCCCAATTGACAGCATAGGCTTGTTTTTCCACTTCTGGAACAAGATCAGAGAAAGAAGGCAAAATGACATCTTCCCCATGTCGGAGCTTATGGACATGTTCTGGTGGCCAGTCCCTTTCGGCGAGCAGGATAACACAACTAAGTTCTTTGGCACAGCAAACCTCTTCCTCAAAAGGGGAATCTTCTGTGGAGGGAGGGATAGGGGACAAGGGTTTGCCCTTCTTACCCCTAGTTTTTGGAGCACTTGGTCCATTATTCCAGGATCCAAGTTTCCCTGACCTCTTTGCTTCTTGGCCTGAGCCCAGGTAAGAGCAAATATATGCCCAGGAATGCCCAGCATTGCTGCATGGGCCTCCAACTCCACGTCAGCCCAACCTGAAGTCTCCAAATCATTGCCTAGCAGACATTCTACAGTTATATCAGTGGAAACTTTCTTTGGACCAGTAACCCCCCCCCTCCCCGGTTGAGATTCACAACAGCCATGGGGTGGCTTACAGTGTTGCTATGGGCGTCTGTCACTTGGTACTGGTGACCAAGTAGATGCTGCTCAGGGGCAACTAGTTTGTCTATCACCACTGTTACACTGGCACCTGTGTCCCTGTAGGCCTCAACCTGAACACCATTAATCAGAGGTAGCTGCTTGTACTTATCCATATTAAGGGGACAAGCAACTTAAGTGGCTAGGTCAATGCCACCATCAGAGACTAAAACAGCCTCAGTCATCTCCCTAACTAGACCAACCCCAATTACATTACCAATGGTGAGCCCAGCTACACCCTTTGATTGGCTATTAATAGTGCTCTTCCCACCACCACTGCTATTACTAGGGGCACGAGTGGTTGCAGTTGGGGTTGTGGTGGTAGGAGGTTTGGTGTTTCTTTTTGGACAATGACTATCAGTTGCCCAATGGCTTTTTGGCATTACACATATAACACCAAGGTTTCTTATCTTTGTGAGAAGAGGATTTGGGCCCACTACACCCAGAGGATCTTTGTGGGCCTGATGAAGCATCTGATGATTTTTTATCTTTGTCTCCACCCTTGTCATGTGACTTACCATCCTTACCATCCTTCTTCTTGCTGTCCTTGTCAACCCCTATATGAGCTTTTCTACTCACTCTTGTTCCGACCCATTTGTCTGCCTTCTTTCACAATTCTTGGGGAAAGTCAGATCTGAGTCCCCAGGATACTGATGCAACAAGTCAGACACACAGTTATTTAGAATATGCTCTCAGAATCAAGTTATACAGGCTTTCATAGTCAGTCACCTTACTGCCATTTAAACAACCCACTAGGGCCTTCATAGAACAGTCTACAAAGTCTGTCCAGTCCTGTGATGACTCCTTTCTGGTCTCTCTGAACTTAAGTCTGTACTGTTCAGTGGTTAAGCCCAGACCATCTAAGAGTACATTTTTCAAAATTTGATAATTATCTGCATCATCCTCTCTGACAATCAGGAGTCTGTCTCTCTCCTTACCAGAGAAGGATAACCAAAGGATAGCAGCACACTGTACATGAGGATCCCTCTGAACTTTACAGGCCCTCTGAAGTACAGCAAACCACTTGTAGATGTCATCACCATCCTTGTAAGGCGGGACAACTTTGTGCAGATTCCAAGAATTGAATGAAGGTTACATAATATTTGGATTTCTAAAACTGCTGCTGCCACCATGGGGAACAAACCCCAAACCCTGCCTTTCCTTTTCCACAGACCCTGCCTTTCCTGTCTAAGGCCAACTGTTGCTGCATTAGCCTCAGTCTGGCCTCCTCTAACCTCAGCTTTATGAGTTCCCTATCTAGGGACTGGTCCTCAGGGTTAGAATTGTGGGATGCCTCTGAAACAGAGGTAACATGGGAATGTTCAGAGTTAGATGTATCTCTAACAGGGGCCACTTTAGTGACCTGGCCTCTAGGGGTGAAGGGAGCCCTACTTGTGTGTGAACCCTTCCCACTACCAGTTGTACTAAGTGGCTTGTTAACAGATAAAATTGTGGACGTACCATCACTAGGATTGTCAGTTTGCTCCTCTTAGCCTTCCTGGTTGGAATCATCCTCTACCTCGTGCCCTGTCTGATCTGGACCAGTGCTTTGTCCTTGGCCATCTTGTAGGAGAAGATTTAAGAAGAACTCCTTATTGGGGTTCTTCCCAATCGCCAAACTTCTTTCAATACAGAGACCCCTCAAATTTTTAAAGTTAAGATTCTCATATGTTGTTTTCACAACTCTAGGGGTAGCTTCTATAGAAGACATATTGAAAGAAAAAAGTTTAGGAAAAGTGAGTAAAATGTTAGTTAAATAACAGAGCTAACTTTTTAGAGAAAAGAAGAAAACTTTTTAGAACTTTGTAAAAACTTTTGCAAAGTTTAAAGAACTTTTAGAAAGTTAGAAAATTACTTCTAGATATATATTATATATGCTCCAAGTATTGAAGCAAACTTTTCTTGTGAAAAGCACTAGTAACAAAGTGGTAAAGCAATTGCAAGTACTTATCCCACCGCTGCACCACCAATGTAGGAGGCTGGCCTGGTTTGTGGTGGGTACCTTGGGTACTTACACCTTATACCACGTCCAGTTATCCCTTATTAGTGAAGTAGTAGTGTTCTAGCAGCTTAGGCTGATAGAGGTAGCTATAGCAGGGCAGCTTAGGCTGAACTAGGAGACATGCAAAGCTCATGCAATACCACTTATAGTTACACAGTTCTTATACACAAGTAAAGACAATACTCAGTGTTACCAAAAATAAAGGTAGTTTATTTAGGTGACACAGTACCAAAAATATCTTAGAGGCAATACTCCTTCTGGAGGTAAGTATTATACACAATATATACACTAGACACCAAAATAAGGTAAGAAATTAGACATAGGATAGTGCAAACAATAGGAAATGCCATAGAATGCAATGGGAGAAAATGGGTCTATGGGCAACACAAACCATATACTAAGAAAGTGGAATACAAATCACAAATTCCCCCCTAGACAAGTGTTGTGTGCATAATTGCTCAGAGAGTAAGAATACAGTAAAGGTAAATAAATTATCCCACCCCAGAGCCCAGAAAAGCAGGAGTAAAGTACTGCAAGTTTCCTTAGGACACACTACACCTTGTGATATGGATTATTGCAGTAACCAACCAAGTCTGCAAAGAACAACTGCTTGATTCCTGGACCTGAAGATCTGCAAAAGAATGGGGCCGAACCCAGAAGTCGAAAGAAGTTGCAGGGAAGACAGGAGCCCCTGCCAACCCAGAGGAGTGTGCAAAAGAAGAGTCCACGGTTGGACGAAGACTGCAGGAATGCACCCTAGGAATATGCCAGCAGGTTCCTGCATGATGCAAAAGATGTCCCACGACGTGAAGATGGATGCAGACATGATTTTGTGTTGGAAGTCACCAACAAGCCTTGGTTACGACAAATGTGCATTTTGCATCAAAATGGCCGTGGCTGGATCCAGGAGGGACCTGGGGGCCTTAACTCCTTGTGAGGAGGAAGAGGGGTCTCTCACCACTTTGGAAAGCCCTCAGGATGCCAGACAGCACCCATGGGAGTTCCAGGACATGGGGACAAAGGAGGTGCAATACATGGTTGGTGCAGCACTACAAAGAAGGGTCTCATGCCACCGGAGGTCAACTCAGCAAGTTAAGCGTCACAGGATAGAGTGCTGGGGACCTGGGCCAGGCTGTGCTCTAAGGAATTTTGCAAATAGTACACAGAGGCCTCAGGAGCTGAAGAAGATGCTGTGCACAGGGGTGCTGTCACTCTCAGGGAAGGCAAGGTCTTACCTCCTCCAAATTGCGTCAGCAGGACCTCAGGACAGTCTATGTTGATGGGTTCCACCCTCTGTGTTTCTAGGAGTATGCTCAACGCTGTGAGAGGAGTCCAGGAGTACCGGTCGTCGATTTGGAAGGTTCCTGCGTGAGCATGGGAGTGACTCGGTCACCCACGGAAGATTTCTTCGGTCCTTCTGGTGCAGGGTGAAGACAGGGAGTCCCGAGAACGTGCACACCATGGAAATTGTTGCAGCTGCTGGCTGGAGCTGAAGTTGTAGAAGAAAAGAATCCCTTGTGGATACTTTGTTGCTGTTACAGCGGTTCCTGGAGCAGGCTGTGGTTGATCCGAGGTCAGAGGATGAAGTAGTAATTGCAGAGGATTCCTGCTGGAAACTTGCAAGTAGAATCAGAAGAGAAACCACAGGAGAGACCCTAAATAGCCCTGAGAGGGGGAATGGCTACCTTATCAGGTAAGTACCTATCAGGAGGGGTCTCTGATGTCACCTGCTGGCACTGCCCACTCAGAGCCCTCCAGAGTGCCCCCACATGTTGCAAAGCAAGATGGTTGAAGTCTGGGACACACTGGAGGAGCTCTGGGCACCACTCCTAGGGTGGTGATGGACAGGGGAGTGGTAACTCTACTTTCCTTTGTGCAGTTTCACACCAGAGCAGAGGACAAGGGGTCCCTGAACCGGTGTAGACTGGTTTATGCAAGGACGGCACCATCTGTGCTCTTCAAAGCATTTCCAGAAGCTGGGGGAGGCTACCCCTCCCCAGCCTGTAACACCTATTTCCAAAGGGAAAGGGTGTAACACCCTGGTCCCATATGAAATGCTTTGTTCTGCCTTCCTCGGACTGAGTTTCTCAGACCCCAGGAGGGCAGAACCCTGTCTGTGTGGTGGCAGCAGCTGTAGCGGTAGCAACAGAGAAAACCCCAGAGAGCTGGTTTGGCAGTACTAGGGGTCCATGGTGGAGCCCCTAGGATGCATGGAATTGGCTTCCCACTACCAGATTTTGAATGGGGGGACAATTCCATGATCTTAGACACCTTACATGGCCATATTCGAAGTTACCTTTGCGAAGCTACATATAGGTATTGACCTATGTGTAGTGCACTCGTGTAATGACGTCCACGCATTCACAAATTCTGGGGAAATGGCCCTGAACTATGTGGGGGCACCTTTGCTAGTGCAAGGGTGCCCTCACACTTAGTAACTTTCCACCTAACCTTCAACAAGTGAAGTTAGACATTCAGGTGACTTATAAGTTACTTAAGTGCAGTGAAAATGGCTGTGAAATAACGTGTGCGTTATTTGATACAGGCTACACTGGCAGTCCTGTGAAAGGGTTTGTCTTAGCTCCCTATGGGTGACAAACGTAATGCTGAAGCTCACAGGCATCTCCTGGAACCCCAATGCCCTAGGTACATAGGTACCATATACTAGGGACTTGTAAGGGGGGTCCAGTGTGCCAATTTAAATTGGTAAATGAAGTCACAAATTTAAAAGCAGAGAGAGCATAAGCACTGAGGTTCTGATTAGCAGAGCCTCACTGATACAGTCAAGCACTATACAGACACACACTTCAGGCCATAAACTATGAGCACTCGGGTCCTGACCAGCAGGATCCCAGTGAGACAGGCAAAAACATACTGACATACAGGTAAAATTGAGGGTAACATGTCAAGAAAGATGGTACTTTCCTACAAGTTCATCTCAGAATATCACACCAATGGAGCGCTCCACATCTCCCTCAATTTGGATATTTAAATCATAAATCCTATCGGGTGGGAGAACGCAGCCTTCCGCAGTCTCAACTTCAATAAAATCGCTAGTTGCTGTCGCATCCAGGTGATCTTTCAGACTCAGGCAACATATTGGGCCCTCTGCTGCGTTGTCTAACATTGCCACTGCCCACATCTTGTTCCTCAGCAATGTTCTCAAGTGTACTGGCATTTTTAACTGACAGTTCTGCCAGCTTTTTCTTTTTAAACTGTGGCTTTTGTTGTGGGGACATATCTTCTTTTTGGTCTGAAGACTGTGGTGAGTCTTTCTTCTGTTTCATGCATTCAGGACATCGATCAGAATGGCCCCCTCTCTTGCTTCATCTATCTGGTGCATCCTGAAAGGAACGAGAGAGACGTGAATTAGTATATCTGTCTGGAGCTTTTCTATTTGCTGTATTTCTGAGAGTATATCCCCTGTCGGAGTTCTCCAGGTGTGGAGAATTAGCTCTCTGATTTTGTCTATCTTTAGATTGTTTTTGCTTAACCCAGTGCTTCTTAGAACCCTCCTGTGCATGTTTAGTACCTTCCTTAGGGGTGGCACTCTGTACTTCAAGTATCTTTGGCTTGGCTCCCAAACTATCCCGTCCTATACCGGTATAGGTGTCGGAAATAATTTTCGGTAACTCTTTTTCCTGGTCCAAATGTGGAGTCTCTCGGAGACGTTGGTGTATAGCCTGTGCTACCTGTTCCCTTTTAATGTTACTGAGTATACTGGCTGTATTACACATGGTAGGGAGCCTTCTAACCAGTTCTGATGCTCCTGATAAGTGAGCGATATTTCATGATTCTGGTATGCTTGGTACTGTAGAGGTACATTTCTATATATGTGGAATGTGAATGTAGTGTTGTTTTTCCTATGAAAGTGTACCCAGGAATAGAATGTTTCTGCCTGGTAAGCTTCACTAGCTTCTACTATGAATGTAACATCCCCACCCTCTTCTCTTAACCCCTTCGGTGCCAGGCCTTTTCCCCCTCTGGTGCCAGGCCTTTTTTTTGGCTATTTGGGGCAGTTTGCGCTTAGGCCCTCATAACATTTTGTCCACATAAGCTATCCACACCAGATTTACATCCTTTATTTCCAACATCCTAGGGATTCTAGAGGTACCCAGAGTTTGTGGGTTCCCCTGAAGGAGACCAAGAAATTAGCCAAAATACAGTGATTTCTTTTTTTTTTTTAAAGGGGCAAAAGGGCTGCCGAAGAAGGCTTGTGGCATTTTTCCCTGAAAATGGCATCAACAAAGGGTTTGCAGTGCTAAAATCACCATCTTCCCAGCTTTCAGGAACAATCAGAAAACCCAATTTTTCAAAACAATTTTGGCATTTTACTGGGACGTACCCCATTTTAATCATATTTTGTGCTTTCAGCCTCCTTCCAGTTAGTGACACAAATGGGTGTGAAACCAATGCTGGACCCCGGAAGGCAAAATATTTCTGAAAAGCAGACTAAATTCTGAATACAGCAAGGGGTAATTTGTCTAGATCCTACAAGGGTTTCCAACAGAAAATAACAGATGAAATGAAAAAAACTATTGAAATTGAGGTGAAAAAAAGAGCAATTGTTCTCTACATTTTATTCTGTATCTTTCCCCTGCGATGTCAGATTTTTGAAAGCAATATACTGTTACGTCTGATGGACTCTTCTGGTTCTGGGGATATATAGGACTTGTAGGTTCATCAAGAACCCTAGGTACCCAGAGCCAATAAATTAGCTGCACCTTGCAATGGGTTTTCATGCTATACCGGGTATACAGCAATTCATTTGCTGAAATATAAAGAGTGAAAAATAGGTATCAAGAAAACTTTTGTATTTCCAAAATGAGCACAAGATAAGGTGTTGAGAAGCAGTGGTTATTTGCACATCTCTGAATTCCGGGATGCCGATGCTAGCATGTGAATTACAGGGCATTTCTAAAGTCTCCCAAAAAAATGGTACCTCACTTGTGTGGGTACGCCTAATGCTCATGACAGGAAACGCAACATGGACACATCACATTTTTACATTGAAATCTGACTTGTTTTTTGCAAAGTGCCTAGCTGTAGATTTTGGCCTCTAGCTCAGCCAGCACCTAGGGAAACCTACCAAACCGGTACATTTAAAAAAAACTAGGCACCTAGGGAAATCCAAGATGGGGTGACTTGTGGGGCTCTCACCAGGTTCTGTTACCCAGAATCCTTTGCAAACCTGAGAATTTGGCCAAAAAACACTTTTTTCCTCATATTTCGGTGACAGAAAGTTCTGGAATCTGAGAGGAGCCACAAATTTCCTTCCACCCAGTGTATCCCCAAGTCTCCCAATAAAAATGGTACCTCACCTGTGTGGGTAGGCCTAGCGCCCGCGACATACCCCAAAACACAGCATGGACACATCACATTTTCCCAAAGAAAACAGACCTGTTTTTTGCATAGTGTTCTGGAATCTGAGAGGAGCCACAAATTTCCTTCCACCCAGCGTTCCCCCAAGTTTCCCGATAAAAATGATACCTCACTTGTGTGGGCAGGCCTAGCGCCCGCTACAGCAAATGCTCCAAAACACAGCTTGGACACATCACATTTTCCCAAAGAAAACAGACCTGTTTTTTGCAAAGTGCCTAGCTGTGGATTTTGGCCTCTAGCTCAGCCGGCACCTAGGAAAACCTAGCAAAGCTGTGCATTTTTTAAAACTAGACACCTAGGGGAATCCAAGATGGGGTGACTTGTGGGGCTCTCACCAGGTTCTGTTACCCAGAATCCTTTGCAAACCTCAAAATGTGGCCAAAAAAACACTTTTTCCTCACATATCGGTGACAGAAAGTTCTGGAATCTGAGAGGAGCCACAAATTTCCTTCTACCCAGCATGCCCCCAAGTCTCCCAATGAAAATGGTACCTCACTTGTGTGGGTAGGCATAGTGCTCGCGACAGGAAATGCCCCAAAACACTATCTGGACACATCAAAATGATCTAATACAAAACTACCTGTTTTTGCTGGGGGCACCTGCGTTTTTGGTCATGGGCTTAGCAGCCATCTAGTGAAACCTACCAAACCCAGACACTTCTGAAAACTAGACACCAGAGGGAGTCCAGGGAGGTGTGACTTGCGTGGATCCCCCAATGTTTTCTTACCCAGAATCCTCAGCAAACCTCAAATGTAGCTAAAAAAATCACATTTTTCCCACATTTCTGTGTGGGATCACCGCACCGGGACAAATTTCCTACCACCCAACGTCCTAAACCCTCAGTCTCCTGGTAAAAATGATACCTCACTTGTGTAGGTGGGCCAAGTGCCTGTGACCGGGAAGAGCCAAAAACATGTTGAAATTGAAGGGGAACCAAAGCGGGTCCAAAAGGGCAGTTTAAAAAAAAAATCATTTTTAAGCTGACAAGTGCAGCAGAATTTTTATTGGTATAGATCAGACAATGTTGGGTGGTAGGAATTTTGTGGATCCCTGCAGATTCCGAAAGGTCCCATCACAAAAATGTGGGAAAAATGTGTGATTTCCAGCAACGTTGGAGGTTTCAGGGTATTGTGGGTAAGAAAACGGTGCAGGTGCATGTGAAGCACACCACCCTGGAATCAACCAGATGTTTAGTTTTCAGATGTGCCTAGGTCTTGTGGATTTTTCTACATGGCAGCATTCCAAAGTTTAAAAAGTGCAGCCCTCACTTTTACATGTGGGACGATTTTGAGTAACCAATCTCCCATGGCCCAAATGTAAAACCAAAACCCAAAAAAAATCAAATGTCCTTTTGCTTGCCATGGGATAAGATGTTTTAGTGTGCAGGGAAGAGCTGAAAGACTGTTACCCCCTTCAGTTGAGGAGGGGGCATAACCAGACCCATACTGGTTTGTAGCCACCATCCCTCAATTTCTTTTTTTAAATTCCCTGGCATCTAATAGACTTTCTGCCCCCCCCCCACCCCGGGCTGTGGATCGGGGGTAATTGCCCAATCTACCCACTGGTAGGCAGAACAACTTTGGCCCAATTTATTTGGGGTGGGGGTATGGCCATACCCCCACCCTCTTATTTTGAAAAATAAATCTTCCTTGGTCTCTGGTGGGCTTTCTGCCCCCCTTGGGGGCAGATGGGCCTTCCAAAAATAGCCCGATCTGCTCCCAGTGGGGCAGATAGGGCCAACAGTAATGTGTTCCCCTGGGGAGTGACCCTAGCCCAAGGGGCTGCCCCCAAACAAAACACACAAATACACACACACCAATCCCTGGTGTCTAGTAGTTTCTGCCCCACTTGGGGGCAGATTGGCCTAACAAAAATAGGCCGATCTTCACCCAAGGGGGGCATAAATGGCCTAAATACAATTTCCCCGCAGAGGTGCGACCCATGCCTATGGGGTCGCTCCCCATACATAAAAACATAAAGTAAATAAAAAAATGTATATATCCCTGGTGTCTAGAGGTTTCTGCCCCCCCGGGGGCAGATCGGCCTAGCAAATCTGCCTCCTCCAGGGGGGACAGAAAAGGCCTACAAATATTTTGACCCACCCCCGGAGGAGCGATCCTTGCCTAAGGGGTCGCTCCCCACATATTAAAAAAAAAAAATAGACATAAAAAAAATCCCTGGTGTCTAGGGTTTTTCACCCCCCTGGAGGCAGATCGGCCTAATTAAATTAGGCCGATCTGCCCCGGGGGGGGGCAGAAATGGCCTAAAAATAATTCCTCCCCCGTGGAGCGACCCTTGCCTAAGGGGTCGCTCTCCACATATTAAAAAAAAAAAAAAAAAAAAAAAAAAAAAAAAAAAAGTATCCCTGGTGTATAGGGTTTTTCTCCCCCCGGGGCAGATCGGCCTTATTATATTAGGCTAATCTGCCCCCAGGGGGGTAGAAATGACCTAAAAATATTTTTCCCCCTCCTGGGGAGCGGACCTTTCTCAAGGGGCCGCTCCCCTTATGCGTAAGAGTAAAAACAATAAAGATTCCCTGGTGTCTAGTGGTTTCTGCCCCCGAGTGGGGGACAGAAATGGCCTATAAATAAAATGGCCGCCTAGGGAGTGACCTTTGCCCAAGGGGCCGCTCCCTTTATTGAAATACATTAAAAAAAAAATTCACTGGTGTCTACTGGGCATTTCTCCTGCCCGATGGTGTCTTCTGGGCATTTCTGCTGCCCGATCGCGTCGCGATCAGGCAGCAGAAATGCTTCGAGAGACATGAAAGGAAAGGTCTTTCCTTTCCTTTCATGTCCCTCCCGCCCACCTCCTGGTCGGAAGAGAAATGCTTTTGCATTCCTCTTCCGGGATCGCGCTGGAAGTATGCTTCCAGCACGATCCGAGGTGACCTCTGATGAGGTCAGTGCGCGATTTCTGCGCTAACGTTATCAGATGTCACTGGAGGCTGGGGGGTTGGAGGTGAAAGGGGAAGTGATTCCCCTTCCATCCCCGACTGGGGGGTGTGGGACGTAGGCCTACGGGGGAGCGCTGCACGTGGGGCGGGTACAGGACGAGATGGTCTCGTCCCAGATACACAGGAACCGTGTGCCCGGATGAGACTAGCTTGCCCGCAGCACCCAGGGGGTTAAACCATGCACTACTAGATGTAATGTTAATGCTTGTCTAGCATTCTCAGGAATCTCTATGGTGTTAGCCATGTTGTAAAATGGGTAGAGATCGAACACCAAATGGGGAGTATAGTCCTTTTAATGAGTTCGAGATTGAACAACCTATAGTCAAATTCGGTGGTCCTTGTTCCGCTGAGGAGGATTGTCCCCAAGACCACGGACATCTCCGTACAATGGTACTTAGGGTACCTGTAGTATGTGAGACAGTGATAGTCAGGGTATCCATAAATCAGTGCCTAAACACCATTGTTGGTGGCGCCGTGTCGTAGTTGGACTCTTGCTCTAGGCAAGACTGCTGGTTTAAGGATGACATTACTTATGTTTGTAGGCGGCTATGCCAATCCTACAACAAATTGCAACTGTCGCCCCTACCCTCCCGGCTCACAAGCAGCATCTCACCAACAACCCAAATAGTAAAAGGTGATTTGTAGCAGCCTTTACGCATGGACTCAAGAGTGTGACAACTCAGGGAGTATTGTGGTTAAACCAAGATTAACCATTTTTCTCACATTAGCAACATGTCTCAATCAAACACAGGCAATGAAAGAGATGCAGCAAGGTTTCAATAAGTTTGATTGTAACAAAACTGCAATCTACGATAAATTGCATAGGCTGCAATGATTAGGATAGTACACAGTGCAAGAAACCGAATGGTAAAGACAAGAGTCATTAATATAAAGACCCCCACCATCTTGCAATGACATGAAGTGACATGAAGTACGAAATATGTCCTAATACCCTAATGAGGTGAAACTAATCTCTAACCTAAAAGAGAGCTAGGTGTGTTAAACCCAATCTGCCAATGCAATTTCCATGAGAAGAGCCCCCGAACCTTTGTTATCTTGGAATGAGGGCTCTAGCTCAAACTCCGTAGGTACACGAAGACTGGGTCAGCGTGGAGGCGACGTGCGGCATCCATAGCAGCGATGACATCTGGTTGGAATCCCTCTGACTATATGTCTGAGTGAAGAGTATTTATACAGATCTGTTCGGACCCCTGACGTAGGTCTGTTCCCAAACAATAGATAACATGACATGCTTCGGACGGTAATTTATGTAAACAATTCCCTCGAAGACGTGAAGCGGGAAAGTACCTAATGTGAACACCTACAGTTTGTTTATCTTTGCCGCTTGATATTGACACTTTAGCGAGGTGGCACTCATAACGTGAAACTAAAACATGGGCCTAACTAAAAACAAATCAGTCATCTTAAAAAATATAATTAAGTAAATGAGCTAAAACAGAGCGAGCTTCGTTGGGTAAAAGTCACTAGATGATGTGGGCACGAGTCTGCAAGCCAAAGGCCAAGCTAATTCCTCTTTCCCATTAAAACAAACTAGGCTTCACTACACTATCTACCATTTCATTCACATCAATCTTAATAAACATGTGTGCTCTATTAACTGTAAAGATGATAAGTCATGCAGCTGGAACGCATCCTGTGTTTCATTAAAATTGTGATTGAAACACTTCCGTACGTGGAGTATTGAAACGTGCTCAGTGATGTGCCGAATTCCCTTCCGAGATGAGTGTGCACTGCCTAAAAAGGTCAGTTCACTTGAGAAACAGAACTCGGTGCGTTGCATCCCTGTTTTGAGGCCATCTTTTGAATGTTGGCTGCATTAGCATAAAATGAAACTGAAACACTCTACATGTGGGGTATTTAGGTGCCATACCAAAAACAAAATTTTGTAATATCAAACTAGGGAAAATTATGTGGTCCAGTGCATCAATCTCCCTACATAAACCTAGATGACCTAAGAGGCACAACAACAGATCCTGAATAATCACCACCTGATCCGTGTGACTGTATTAGGCGAGAAACATGTTGATCATGACTAGCAGTTCTGTAGCGTAGGGAATACCCACACACATCTTCATAATATCTAAATCTCTAAATTGGATGACCTAAATATGTTTGTGGGTAGGGAACCACATCATTGTTTTCTGTACTTCCCCCCTTTTTTTGTTCTTCACCTTGGCAGGGGTGCCAGGTTGTGCTAAAGATAGTTTACTTGGGCACCTTTCGCCAATTTTAGCAGTTTTGCCAGCTCCTCTAACATCCACTCACTATTGGCATTCTTTCTTAAAAAGATCTCCGGCAAAGAGCCCTTTAGTATCGCCCATCAGGCATTGCAGTGCTGGCCTGACGAGGGGCATGACCCGATGATGAAGCATGTCACCCGATGGTGAGTGAGGGGGGCTGTTCTCGTAAGACTAATGCATGTGGTGACTGAAAAGACCAACTACCCTAATTGGTGGAATGCAGTCAGTTCTTTTGGAACGTCTTATTTCAGTTGTAGGTATTTAGGTGTCTCCTGTTGACATCCACAGGCCCTGGAGAGCATTGCTATATCTTATGAGCAGAGTCTGGAAGTCCTTGGTTTGTCTCATAGTGAGGCCAGTTAGTGGTTAGGTAGTTTCTCGTCATGCTGACAGGCACAGCAAGGTTATGTCAGCAGAAAGCTTGTCACTCAACGCGCTGACAGGCACAGCTCAGAACTATCCTTTTAACCCTTGTAGATCTTCACACTGACAGGCACAGCTTTATGTCACTCACCTCAGTGAAAGCCTGTCATGCACAGAACTCTTGACAGGCACACCTTGGTTCTTAAGAGAAAGCTCATTTGTAAGACTCCAGGCACACCGTCTGATGTCTGGAAGTAGCAATTCCTTTGAGGCAGTTCGTCCCTGTTTCTGTGAGGTGAAAGTCATGCATGATTCGTGCGGGTCAATCATCTATGATCACAGGCACACCTTTGTATTGAATCACACGTGATAATCAAATACATCTCTTCTCATTACCAGTGACATATCTTTTCAGGAACTTGAATATTGGTTATCATAATAGTTTTACTTCTGCAAGTATGATTATCTGATACTTGGACACATTTCTGGGGGTTGTGAGTGTTAACATTTTATTTATTTTGAGTGGGCTAAACAGGGAGATGCAACCTGGTTACGTAGGATAGAAATAGAAATGTAAAATGTCACACCACAGCCATTTTTCCTTTCTAGTACAGGAGGACCACTGGTTAAATAGCAGAAGTGGAAGAAAATGTTTGCTAACTACCCAAGAGTTTGTGGTACTAATTTTATTGCAGATAGATATATTCCTTATTACTTAATTGTGTGGGAGGGGAAGTTCCTGAGTTTTTGGAGAATTTTCAGGAAATAAGTGTGGCAGATCAGAGTTCCTTAAATGAATATGAAATATGTGTTCTGAAACTGGACCCACATTATGTACCCACAGTCAGCACTATTATGGAGCGATATTATTTTGGTATGAAATAATAATGACAGCAAGTTGTAAGTATGGAACTCTTAGAGAAGAAAGAATAAAGGATCAATCTGTATTAAAATGCTACAATGATAAAATAAGGGAAGAACTGTGGTTAAAGGATGAACCACCCTTAGAGAAGATGCTTATTATAGCAAAGCGTGTTAAACATATGATTAATTGTGTCTGTGAGTTATGCAAGGGAAATAGGCAGAGAACAATTGCAAATAGGGTTTAAAAAGTTGTAAGTCTGGTCGAGCAAAAATCAAATGTAAATGTCAAAAAGAACACCATCAATGAGTTGAAAGTGAGTTCTGAATTTCAAGGTATTTGTTTCAGGTGCAGTAGATATGGACATAAAGACAATGATCTTACGTTTCCGGTGATACATGTTATGTGCAACTCTTGTGGGAAAAAAGGTAATTTTTCCAAGTGTGGCAAAGGAAAAAACAAAAGAAAACAAAAAACATGAAGTGAAAGAAATTGCTTTTTAAGTAAATGAATGTAAAAAAGAACATCTATCAGAATGGGTCAAAATTGATAATTGCCAAACTACTATTCTAGCTGGGGTCGGGTACCAGTATGACACTATCTTGTATGTTGGTATGTTGTCTATGTCCTGTGTGTCTGGCTCTGTATAAGACATCTTCTTTCAGTATCGGACAGGGTCCTGCTCAGTTCCTCCTCCCACCACTGCTGTCCTGGTGTCCGGGATGTGATCTCCCCCTATGCAGGATTGCATATAGTTCAGAGATCAAGCGCTTCTCTTTGCGTTTAAGAAT
The DNA here is from genome assembly GCF_031143425.1 of Pleurodeles waltl. Lineage (NCBI taxonomy): Eukaryota > Metazoa > Chordata > Amphibia > Caudata > Salamandridae > Pleurodeles > Pleurodeles waltl. Next base: position 1,186,384,851 of record NC_090440.1, on the reverse strand, counting down.
GAGCCATCACTCAAAGGGTGTTAAAGGCATTCCACATGTGGCCAGACGAAAGGATGCAGCACTCAATGTCGCACCTGTATGTATGGGACCCAGTCCACTTCAGTTCGGTCATAGTCTACTTTAAGATGCTCAAAGAGAATGATCCCTTGCCCCCCCCTCTTCTCAACACCGGGTGTGTATTCTGGGTTCTGCAGGATTGGTGTATTAGGGTAAGGGAAGGACGTCAGCCCCGCTTTGTCACCACTGTGTCCCAGGTCTGAAATACAACTAGTGTCACAGGTGAGGAGTAGATCATACAGGCTCACTGTATCTTAGGGAGCCAGGGTTCCTTCCATATATGAGAGCCGGTTACCGTCTGGTCCATTAAAAAAAACAATGTTTTAAGCAAGTGGTCTCCTCCATTCTACCAAGTACAGGAGCTGCAATGCTTGATAGTAGAGCAATAGTAACAGGGAAGTAAGGACATCCTCTTTTGGTGATCGGTACCGGAACTTGTGCAGGCGATATTTCCAACCTCCCCAAATGAATCGATTAATAGTAAGTTGCAGCAACTATTTTGCGTGTTTGGGAAATTCGTGAGTTAGGGCCTTGAATAGGTAGAGGATTCTTGGGAGTGTAGTCATATTAAAAGCAGCAATCCTGCCAAACCAGGAAAGGCCTAGCCGATTCCACCCCGCAATATGTGCCTTAACTTGTCTAGTCAATTTAAGTCAATTGTGAATTGTAGAGACTGAGCTAATTGGATTCCCAGGCAGGGGATGTAGTATGGTGCCCATTCAAATGGGAACTGTGCTCTAAGGACCAGAAAGATTCAGGATGAGGGATTTCACCATATTCACCTTAAAACCGGACCAGGAGACTTCAAGGACTTAAAACGGGCAATGGCGGAGATCGTCTCTTTAACACGTATGGGTTGTTCATGGGATTCAGTAGTGTATGAAGGGAGCTGTGTTACGGGGGGAGTCGAGAGGTAAGTTGAGGAGTCATTGTCTGTTCCCTGATCCTCAGTATACAGGGTTTCATAGAAGGTCTTAAATGCCTCTGTAATGAGTGTCGGAATGCACTTTCACAGTGGGTGATTGTTTGATTGCTCTGACATTTACAGAGTGCCCTTTAGCTCACAGGCGGTGCACCAAGAGCTTTCCACATCTATTACCCCCAGGTAGCATTTATGCTTCAGTCGGAGTAGCACATACTCTGCTCTACCGAGGTCTTGGCGTTTAAGGAGCAGGCACGTGCCTTCCAGGTCTCTCCATATTTGGGGCATCCCCATACATTTATGGATCGTCTCGAGTTCCGAGACTTTCTATTTCTTTTTTCATTGTGGAGGCGATTTTCAGAGGCTGAAATGGCTATCTACGCTCCCCTTAGCACTAACTTCGGAGTTTCCCAAAGGGAGCACATGGCAACTTGACCAGTGTAGTTAGTCTGCATGCAGTCTTGTATCGCTTGCCTCATTGCAGTGACATTCGTGGGGGCCTGAAGTGCGGAATCCTTGAAGCACCAGCGTGGGGTGGTTGGCAGTGCATGAGCGAGGCGCATAGTCAGGGTTAAGGGGGTGTGATCCAAAAGTGATCTTGGAGCAATGTCTGAGTCTTGGGTCAGAGTTAAGATGGCAGGGGTGACTAGGATATAATCAATCCAGGCATATGTTTTGTGAGCTGCTAAGCAGTGGGAGTAGTCACTGGATGTAGGATGTTGGAGTTGCCATACGTTGGTCAGTCCACAGTCCGCTAGCCAGTTACGTCAATAGAGCGAGATAGCTCCTGTGTGGTCAAAGAGATGAGTTGATCTATCAAGGTCATTGTCCATGACTAGACTGAAATCACTCCAATCAGTATGGCTGTGTTGGGTTTGCAATAAAGATGAGAATGTGTTTAGGATAATTGATTCCTGTCGCTCATTGGGAGTGTAAATATTCACTGTTGTAAACTGTAATGTACCCACTCGTATCTTGCACGCTAGGAATCATCCCTGAATATCAGTTATTTTGGAGAGTATGTCACCCCAGAATCGGGAGAACAGGAAAGCAACCGCACCCGTCTTCGTGGCATTTGTGGACCATAGTTGACAGTGGAAACATCTAAATTGGATATGGTGTACATCTTTAGGGAGGAGGTCAGTCTCCTGGAGCAAGCAAATGTCGCTCCCTGAGTGTTCAAGTAGAGGCATCATTGATCTCTGCTTAATGGGATTATTGAGGCCTCTAACATTGTGGCTCAATACCTTAACTTCCAGGAATGTCTCTTTGAGGGTAGCAAAAGCTGTGGGTAGTAGAGCTAGGGGAACATGTGAGCTCATACAGGCAGGTCACGTATAAGGGGTGCTTATCTAGTTAGACTAGGAATGTATTATTACTCCTAAGGAGGTGAAAGGAAAAACAACCCCAAAAACAGAAAAAAGGAGAACTACAAACTGTAAAAATAGAGAAAATAAGTCCATCTTGGATGGTAGTTGAGGGAGGCAGGTGGGTCAGGGGCTTAAAGCCAGACGAAAAGCAGAATCTCTAGGAATGTGTCATCAGTCCAGGTAGCCAGCTCCTGGCTCCATGCTCTTTCTGCCTTCAGGCTGCTTCGGGCCCAGTTTGACCATCATAGATCTCTATTTAGTCAGTGTCTCCCTTGGCCATCGACACCTCCAGAAAGTGCCTGAAGCAGTGATTGTCTCTCTTTGGTCACAGTGGCTGAATCCCGGCAGGCTTTGGCAGCAGAGCTTTTGGTACAGCGTCATCTGATTTTCTTGGAGGTTGTATCTGTGGATGAGTCTTCAAAGCCTGATTGGGCGTTAGGGTCCTCGATACCCAGTATGCTGCATACTTCACACAGGGACTGAAACTGGAGCATTTTTGCATCATGTGGGAATATGATCCAGAATGGATGGCCCCAAGAGTAGGCAATGCCTGCGTTTCATAGGTGGGCCATTAGGGCGCAACTCAGTTTGCAGTTGAAGTGTAATTGCGAACAAGTCCTGGTATAGGACAGGTGTGTGGTCTCTGAATTCTATTGGGTGCTTATCTCTGGCTTTACAGAGGGTTTCCTCTTTCAGTTGGAAGTCATGTACACAGGTCAGTATGTCTGCGGGCGGTACCCTGTTTGTCCTAGTTGGGCCTACAATGTGCACTTATTCCACCTTCAGCTCCTCCTCGGTGGCATCCAGTATGTCACAGAAGAGTATCCTTACATATCCACTCATGTCCGTTATCTCTGCCTTTGCTTGTACCCCCCAGATTTGCACATTGGTCCTCCAGGAATGATTCTCGAGGTGTTCAGCGTAGGTCTGAAGTTCAATGTGTTGGGCTTGCAGTCGTAGGACCTCTTGTTACAGCCATTCAACCTCTGTAGGAGGCTGGCCTGGTTTGTATTGGGTACCTAAGGTACTTACACCTTATACCAGGTCCAGTTATCCCTTGTTAGTGAAATGTATACATGTCTAGAAGCCAGGCTCTTTAGGAGTAGTGTGGATGAGCAGTTAAGGCCTAAATAGGAGACATGCAAAGCTCATGCAATGCCACTGTAGTCACACAGTACTCACACACATGAAATAAAATACTCAGTGTTACAAAAATAAAGGTACTTTAGTTTGGTGATACAAATACCAAAAATACCATAGAGACTATACTCCCTTAGTAGGTAAGTAATACCTAAATTATATACACTAATATGCAGAAATAGCTGTAAAACAGTTTGAAAACACTGCAATTACTGAAAATCACAACAGTTAGAAATGGGCATGGGGGAACACAAACCATATTCTAAGAAAGTGGAATGCGAAAGTCGGTTTCCCACCTAGGCAAGTGTAGTGTATAGAGGGATGCTGGGTGTATTAGAAAACACCAAAGGCAAGTAATAGAACCCACCCCAGAGCCCACGAAAGCAGGAGTAAATCACAGTAACTTTCTTAGAACACACAAGAACACGGAAACAAGATATTGCAAGAACCAGAGACACTGCAAGACACCAACAATGGATTCTTGTACCTGAAGACCTGTGGAAGAAGGGGACCAAGGCCAACAAGCACTGAAGAGTCCAGGGAGAACAGGAGCCCCTGCTACCTCTGATGAACGTGCAAAAGAAGAACCACTGGTGAAGAACAACAGTCACTACTGCACCCAAGAAAACGGATGCGGGGTCCTGGTTGGTGCAATTGATGTCCCACGCCAAATGGATGATTGCAGTCTGGTTTGTGTCGCTGGATTCTGCCAAGAAGCCTTGGCACACGCAAAGGTCACAGTTAGCGGAAAATAGCACTGCCCAGGACCAAGAGGGACCTGGTGGACTTTACCCAGGAGGAGAAGACACAGCGGGATCTCAGCCACTCAGAGAGCCCTCAGAAGAACAGGCAGGGGGCACGGGAGTCCCACAGCATAGGGACAAAGAAGCTGTTAAAGGAGACCCACGCAGCACTACAACAAAGGGATCCCACGCCGCCACAGAACCACACAGGAGGCTGTGCATCACAGGAAGGAGGGCCGGGGGCCAGAGCTGCACAGTGCACAAAGAACTTTGTGGAAAGATACCAACAAGTCTTGGCAACCGCAAAACACGTGGTGCATGAGGGTACTGTCTTGCGTGGGAGGCAAGCTCTTACCTCCACAAAGTTGGACATCAGGACCGTCGGGACAACTTCAGTCCACCACCCATGTTGCTGGATCCATGCACTTCTTCAGGAGAGGGGACCCAAGCCACCGCTCATCGCTGCAGGTGGTGCCTGCTGAAGCAGGGAAGTGACTCCTTCACTTCATGGGAGATTCCTTTGTCCTTCTGGTGCAGCTGAAGACTGGCTGTCTTCTGAGGATGCACAACCAGGAAACAGTTGCAGTTGCTGGCAGAAGCTGAAGACGCAATTCTGCAGAAGTCATCTTTGCTTCTTTGTTGTAGTTGTAGAGTTCCTGGAGGGTCCAGATGCAGTTTCTTAGGTAAGAAGGTAAAGTAATGGATGCAGAGGATTCCTGCTGAGTCTTGCAATCTGAATATAAAGAGCCACCCAAGAGAGAGACCCTAAATAGCCCTGAAAGGGGGAGTGGTCAGTTACACAGGTAAGCACCTATCACAGGAGGGCTCTGACGTCACCTGCTGGCACTGGCCAATCAGATGCTCCCAGAGTTCCCTACCACCTTAGAATCCAAGATGGCAAAACCCAGGGACCTTCTGGATTAGCTCTGAGCACCACCGCAGGGGTGGTGATGGACAGGGGAGTGGGCACTCCCCTTTCCTTTGTCCAAAATCATGCCAGAGCAGAGACTGGGGGTCCATGAACTGTTGTAGACTGGATTATGCAAGGAATGCATCTGTGCCCTTCAAAGCATTTCCTGAGGCTCTGGGTTGCCACCTCTCCCATACCTGTAACACCTATTTTCAAGGGGAGAGGGTGTAACATCCCTCTCTGAAAGGAAATACTTTGTTATGCCTTCCCAGGCTTGAGCTGCTCAAGCAACAGGCGACCAGAAACCTATCTGTGAGGTGGCAGCAGCTAGGGCTGCCTGAAAAACCTCAGAAGGGTGTAATGGCAGTACTGGAGGTCCTCTAAGGAGCCCCCAGAGTGCATGGAATCACACAACCAATGCTTGCAAAAGCCTTCAGGTATGATTCCAACATGACCATATTCGGAGTTACCATAATGAAGTTGTACAGATGTAGTGACCTATGTCCAGTGCACACGTAAAATAACGTCCCGCACTCCTGAAGTCCAGGAAAACGGTCCTGGATGATGTGGGGGTACCTCTGCTAGTGCAAGGGTGCCCTCACACACAGTTACTCAGCACCCAGCCTTCAGGGTTGGAAGGCCTGACATATGGGTGACTTATAAGTGACCTGGTACAGTGTAAATTGCAGCCTTTCACACAGGCTGCAATGGCAGTCCTGTAGAAGCCTTTGCGTGAGCTACCTATGGGTGGCAAAAGAAATGGTGCCGCCCATAGGGATCTCCTGGAACCCCAATACCCTGGGTACCTAGGTACCATATACAAGGGAATTATAAGGGTGTTCCAGTGTGCCAATCAGAATTGGTGAAATTAGTCACTAGCCTGCAGTGACAAATTATAAAAAGCAGAGAGAACATAAACACTGAGGTTCTGATTAGCAGAGCCTCAGTGATACAGTTAGGCACCACACAGGGAACACATATATGCCACAAACTTATGAGCACTGGGGCCATGGCTAGCAGGATCCCAGTGAGACAATAAAAACACCCTGACATATACTCCCAAACAGGCCAAATGTTGGGGTAACAAGGCTAGAAAGAGGCTACCTTCCTACATGCACCAGCATGCCAATTGCGGTTTAATACTGGATTGCCAGTATCGTATACCCATAATTTTAGGGAGAGAGCATAACTACTGGGGTCCTGATTAGCAGGATCCCAGTAGACACAGTCAAACACACTGACAAACAGGCCAAAAGTGGGGATATCCATGCTAGAAAGAGGCTACTTTCCTACACAACCCCCCCAAACGAAGGATAATAAGGCTAACCCAAGCCAGTTGAGATTTTATTGTCTAAGCGGTGATAAGTGGAGATCTGCAATAAAGGGGTTTCTCCCTTTATCATCCACTATATGGTCCCTTCTCTATGGGGAGGTGAACCATCCTGTTTGGAGATTTTTAGCTAGAGAACAGTGCAAGTGTGAACTTTGAGATTCCCTGTTTTTAAAGATTATGACAAAGTTTTAAAGTGGGGCAAGATGACTGTCCCTGGGATCCTATGTCAGGACAGGGTTGCTGTCCTAAGGATTGTAATGCTAGACCGAGATGCTGTCTTAGCAAGGCTAGAGCAGGGCAAACAGTTTTTCCTCATGGTTCTAAGAGAGGACAGGGTTGCTATCCCTCTTGGGTACAGCAGGACAGGGTTGTTGTCCCAAGGGCTCCACATAAGGAAAGGGCTGCTGTCCTTCAGTTTTAGAGGTAGTGCAGGGGTGCTGCACTAACATTTCTCTGTGTGGGCTAGAGGGTTGCTCCAAAATTACTAAGACAGGTTAGGGATGCTTTTCTGTGTTAGATTTCCCACAGAGAGTTACTTTTACCTCTGTGAGTCCCACTGTGGTATCTTTTGAATCTTTGGGTACAGGTTCCACTCTAGAAGAGGTGTCTCCCACCACAGGAATGGTATCCTTTGTGGCAAGGTGGGTAGGGGATTCTTTGATACCCCTTTTACCTGTGGTGTGAGGAGGATCCTAGGGCTTCAGTGTTCCTTCTCTCCTTTGCTTTATAATCTCACCTTAGATTAAAAGAAACAATTCCTTGGGTATGCCCAGCATGGATGCATGGGTCATAAACTCTAAGTCAGCCCAATCTGAGGCCTCTGGTTCCTTTCATAAGAGACAGTCTACAGGTAAGCTAGGTGACACCAGCTCCATGTTTAGGGCCAGTAACTCCACCCCAACTAAGTTGCACTACAGCTAGGGGGCGAGACCAAGCAGAGTTGTTGACATCAGTAAGTTGGTGCTTCTGTCCAAGGAGGTGTTGTACAGGTGACACTAGGTTTTCAGTCACTAAAGTGATACTGGCACCTGTGTCTTTGTAGGCCTGGGCATCAACACCATTTATGTAAATTGACTGCTTGTACTTACCCATGTTAAGGGGACAAGCAGCCAGGGTAGCAAGGCCAATGACACCAGGTGAGACAGCAACTGTCTTGGGGGTTTCTACACCTATCTGAGTTTCTATGACGGACGCAAAGGTGAACCCAACCACACCTTTGTTTTGACTATTGTCAGTAGTCCTTCCACTATTACTATTATTTCTTCCTTACTTCTGTCTCCTCCTGTTTCTTTCCTTCTCTTCTACACCCTACCCGACCCACCATCATGGCAGAGCAGGGGAACAGTGGCCGCCTAGCTTGTGGGCAGCAGCACCATTGAGAAGCACAGCCTTGGCCCATCTTTAGCGTGGAGGAGATGGCAGCACTGATTTTTTTTATGTTCAGCACCACCTCCCCTCCATGCTGGCAGCAGTCGGCAGGCCTGAGAGCAGTTACCCCCTACGAGAGTGTCGGCTGTGTTCAGTTACGGTGCACCAATGTGCCCACCACCCAGGTCCAGCGCACCACCCAGAAGCTGACGCACCACTGGGCGAATATAATCGATCGTGAGCAGGACCTGCTCAAACTGCTAGTCATTGACATTCCAGGGCTTGATGGGTATAATATTTTTATTGTGTTTGTGTTATACAATGCTAACTTTTTTCTGAATAACATGCGGCTTACACACAGAGGTAAGTTGTGTTTAGTTTACATTACATTAGGAATATTATTTATTTTATGATCCAGAGCTATAGAGCTAGGCAGGTGCTTGGCACTACATCATCGTACTCGTAGCCACTCACTTCCGCTGATTATTTAAAAAGCCATTTCAACACAGACTCATCTGTCCTACTGTCTCTATAGTGAATTCGTGATATCAGTGAGTTAGCATTCTGTGTGACTTCACGTAACTCATACAGTCCTAAGCAATTGTATAGTGATGCTAGTATGCATTGCAAAAAAGGGAGACTGAGTTGGTCCATCAACGGGGTTGATAAATGAGAATAGAATTAAAGATCAATCATTGCAATGCATTAGTTCCAAATGTAGTTTTTGTTAAGGAAATTTGGAATAGAGATTTTAGGAGCATAGCCACTGCAAAGATAGTTGATCATACTTTTACCATAGGCGATCTGATTTAAGTACAATATTATTGTATTTGCCTGTTATATAATAATTTTGTGGAGATTAACATTACAACTAATGTATCAGCACCCAAAGGCAAGAAGAGGGGCACTACACAGGTGCATCTGGCAGGTGCTGGGGAGGTGCCGACCACCAGCGCCGATGCTCATGGCTCTGCTCAACCCAGTAAGTCTACTACTTTTAATTTTGCCTTGTTTACTTTTTTATACTGCCTCCCTTTTTTAACAACTTCCAAGTGTTAATTCCTGTTGTCCATGCATTATCTTTTTTTCTGTCTTTCATTTACCATTTCCATCCCTTCATAGCGCTTCAAAGATTCCAAGTCATCATCGATGATAGGCAATAGCTCTGCCTCTCCATTACTCAAAGCTTTTGGTTGGCTTGACTACTTGGCTTTTCTAGCTTTCCAAAAAACTGCCCAGAGTGATTTTTTGGATAGAAGATACTGCAGTACTAACCGAACTGTAACGATGTAGTTCGGGTGCATTTGTTTGATTAAAAAATTAAGAAGGGGCAGTGTACCTCGCATCTAAAAATTGTATACTGTTTTTTTTCTAGCCACACCAACCACTGGATCCCGCTCAAGTTCCACTGCTGCAGGGGCAAATGGAGCAGGGGGATATTAGGCAGCAGAGACGGGCAATGGTAAGGCACATTGTTTGCTTATTGACAATAACTATTACTCACTAGCTACAACTGTGTTGTCTTGATCGATTCATAAACCCCCCGCATTACAGTTACAGCTGTGGTTGTGTTACTTATGGCCTCTTCTATCTGCAACTCAGCAAAAGCACACATAGGCCCTCATTATGACATTGGCTGTAAATCCCACTTACCGCCACGCTGACGGCCACCAACTTACCACCGTGGCGGTGGATATCCGTTCACCATATTATGAAACACACACAAATCCGCCAGACCAAAGGTCAGTGATAAACTGGCAGCATCAGAATCCACACCGTTATGCCAACAGAACAACTCCCACCACATTATGACCCACGAATCACCACAGTGGACATTCAACAGCGGTAAACCTTTGGCAGGACATACCGCTGCGCTCACAATGGACACCCACATACAAAATACCACCACATTGGACAATTCAAACAACATGCACCTGACTCCCATACCACACCCTCACACCCACGCCACTATAAAACACACACCCACAATACCCACAACCCTTTACGACTTCAAAGCATTGCCAACAGAGAGACACCAAGGCCACTGACACAACCAGAGCCACACATTACTCACAGCTATACACCACTCACGCACTCCACATCACACACCCCAACACATTACCCAACACACCATCACCAACACACCTCACATAACACCAATAGCACCACAAAGACACCCCTGTTTCACAGAGGAGGAGCTAAGGGTCATGGTGGAGGAAATCGTCAGGCTAGAGCCACAGCTATTTGGAGCACAAGTGCAGCAGATATCAATAGCCAGGAAGATGGAGCTATGGCGGAGAATTGTGGACAGGGTCAACACCATGGGACAGCACCTTGGAACTAGGGATGACATCAGGAAGAGGTGGAATGACCTACGGGAGAAGGTACAATCCATTGCAGCAAGACACCAGCTCACTTTCCAGAGGACTGGCGGTGGACCCCTACCTCCTCCCCCACAACTCACAGCATGGGAGGAGCAAGTCTTGGCAATACTGCATCCTGTGTCACGACTCACGTGCTGCTTGCGCCTGGAATTTGCAGATCTGGTGGCGTGGATCTTCAATGTTCGACTTTGGCCCAAAAAGGGGCGACTCTTTCTGGTAGCCACGGTGCTGTAGGCAATGGAGACGCCAAGAACAGACCGTGCCCTTCAGAAAATAGCGCCAGAGGGAAAAAAAACCTTAGAAAAAGGGGAAAAACCTCCAACAGGAAGATTCCTGGAAAAAACAAGAACAAACAAACAAGAATCCAAAAGGAGCAAAAGTCAGGAAACACAGAATGCTGAAATCCAGAACCAAAAAGGGGAGGAAATCAGGAGCGAAGACACTAACTGAGCAGAAAGTGTTGCAGCGCAAGGAAATGAAGAAAACACAGCCCTTATATACCAAAAGACAGGAAGTGACCCACAGGAAGTAAAAGGACACCATATTAGACAGGGAGAGGTACATAGAACAAAACAGAATAGAAACCATAGAGAATAGGGAACAATGAATGCTGGGAAGAGAAAGGTAACCTGGGAAGGGAAGAAGACATAAAAAAGGTACAACAAAAAAGACCCCAGAAAGAAGAAAAGAAAGAGGATAAGAAGTAAGAAAGAAGAACAGGTAAGGGGGGTCAGGAGAACCCAGCAAGGCGGTGGAAAACGACAGAGCGAGGCCCCATGCAATGCCTGGGGCCTCGAAAAGTGCATGAAAGGCTGGGGGCGCGCCGCGTTTTAGAAACGCGCTGTGCGGCCCCAGCCGAACGCCCGGCTTGTGCCGAACATTCGGCTCGCGCCGCACCACGCGGCGCGACAGTAGGTCCCCCTCCCGAAGGTCCAGGTTTGAGAGGAAATAAACGGTGAAAGCGTTGAATCAGGCGAGGAGCGTGAACAGAAGATGCATCTTCCCAAGAGCATTCACTGAGAGGATAACCCTTCCAATGAATCAGATACTGAAGGCGTTTGTGAAAAAGACGAGAGTCACAAATTTCCTGTACTTCATATTCAGGAACATCATCCACGAGTACAGGAGGTGGACAAGGAAACTGACGTGAATAAGGGTCAGGCACATAAGGTTTAAGCTGAGAAACATGAAAGACCGGATGAATCTTCCATGTATGAGGTAAGTGAAGACGGACAGTGACAGGATTGACCAACTGAAGAATACGGAAAGGCCCATAGTAACGAGGTGTGAACTTATTTTGAGAAAGACGTGAGGGTAAGAATTTGGAGGAGAGACAGACTTTATCTTGCGGATGATAGTCTGGATTGGTAGCACGTCTCTTGTCTGCAGCCTTCTTCATATATCTCTTGGTATGTAACAAATTAGATCGAATTAGTCTATGGATTTGGAGAAGGCGTTTGGAGAAACAGGTAATAGCGGGTAGAGGAGAGTTGGATTGTGGAGAAGTAGGAAAAGAGGTAGGATGAAAACCATATGAACAGAAAAAGGGAGTGACCTTGGAGGCACTATGGACTGAGTTATTGTAGGAAAATTCTGCTATAGAGAGGTAAGTGTTCCAGTTACTTTGGGTAGAATTGCAAAAGCATCGAAGATATTGCTCTAGTCCTTGGTTCAGACGCTCGGTCTGGCCGTTGGTCTGAGGATGGAATCCTGAAGACAGGGCTCTATTAATATTTAGTGTTTTACAAAAATGCCTCCAAAATCGGGAAATGTACTGAGGTCCTCTATCAGATATTATGGTATGTGGAAGTCCATGGAGACGGAATATATGATCAATGAATATTTGACTTAGTTCCTGAGAAGTAGGTAGCCTTTTCAGGGCAGTGAAATGAGCCATCTTCGTGAAAGAATCCACCGTGACCATGATGACCCGGTTTCCCGCTGATGGTGGGAGTGAACACATAAAATCAGTAGAGATGGTATGCCATGGGGCCGGTGGAACAGGCAAAGGCTGTAGTAATCCTGCCGGTCTGGTATGGGGTATCTTGATTTGGGCACATATGGGACAGGCCTGGACGTATCTTTCCACATCCAGCTTCCAGGTAGGCCACCAGAAAAATCGTGAAAGAAGTTCTTGTGTGGCCTTGATGCCTCTATGACCAGCTACAGGTGAATCATGGCACATTTGTAATGCCTTTTCTTGCACCTTGTTAGTGGGGAGGAATATCAGGTTTTGATAATAAAAATATCCTTGTTTCTTATGTATTAATGGTCTTAGTTCTTCAATGTCGTGGTCCGATAGATTGGCGTATTCCAGTTGTACTTCTTCCAGGAAAGACTGAGCCACTCCAATGATCTTACGGGGTTCCAGAAGATACTGAGATAAGGAAGGAGTACACTCTGGATATCGGCGAGACAGAGCATCAGCCAGAATGTTTTGAGATCCAGGAATATATGTGATAAAAAAATCGTACTGACTGAAGAAAAAGGCCCAACGGGCCTGACGACTATTCTGGCATACAAAATTTCGTAAACATTGTAGGTTACGGTGGTCTGTTCTCACCTCAAATGGTTCCTTGGAACCCATCAGAAACTGTCTCCACTCAAGGCAGGCTGTTTTCAGAGCCAATAATTCCCTTTCCAGTACAGAATAGTGTTGTTCAGCTGTGGAAAGGATATGAGACAAGTAGAAAACAGGATGTTCAAGACCATCATCCTCTTGTCGTTGGAGTAAGACAGCTCCGATGGCTCTCTCAGAAGCATCAGTTACGACTATAAATTGTTTGGTGGTATCTGGATGTCTCAAGATGGGGGCTTGGGTGAAGACTCTCTTTAATTCTTGAAAGGCTGCTTCAGCCGCCTCAGTCCAGATAAACCCTTTCTTTAAATTTTCCTTTTTTAAGGTGTGAGTTATGTGGCTAGTCAGTCTGGCAAAGTCTAGAATGAATTGTCGATAGAAGTTTGCTAACCCTAGGAAACATTGTGTTTCTTTTATGGAAGAAGGAGAAGGCCACTCTAGGATAGCTTGTACCTTTTCTTGATCCATAGCTATGCCTGTGGGACTTAAATGATAGCCCAGATATTTGACTTCCGTCATGTCGAACTCACATTTTTCTGGTTTGCAAAATAGTTGATGAGCACGAAGTCTTTGAAGAACTTGTTTCACATGGGAAGAATGGAGTTCAGGATTTCTAGAATAAATAAGAATATCATCTAGGTAGATCACGACTGTCTGATTCAGAAGGTCTGAAAACACTGAGTCCATAAATCTCTGGAAGATTGCGGGGGCGTTAGTGAGACCAAACGGCATAACCCTATATTCAAAATGGCCAAATGGAGTCCTGAAAGCTGTCTTCCATTCGTCGCCTTCTTTTATGCGTAAAAGGTGGTAAGCTCCTCGTAAATCTAATTTAGTAAAACGTTGAGCCCCTCTGATAGCTTCTAGTATGTCCCTGATGAGAGGCAAAGGATAACGATCTTTAATTGTTATTTTATTCAGACCTCGAAAATCCAGGCAAGGACGAAGATCCTTTGTCTTCTTGGGCACAAAAAAGAGAGGAGCCCCAGCCGGAGACGACGATGGAACAATAAGACCACTCTGTATATTTTCGTCCAGATACTCTTTTAGAACTTCTCTTTCGGGTTCCGTGAGAGAGTACATCCTCCCAAAAGGAACAATTGTGCCGGGTTCCAATGGAATAGCACAATCATATTCTCGATGTGGAGGTAGCACAGGTTTCGACGGTTTTTGGAAAACATCCTGAAACTCCAAATAGTGGTCTGGGACCCCTTGGACCGTATTAATGGACATACCAGTGGCACCTTCAGTATCTAAGGATCTTTTCGGAGACCAATACTTGTCGGAAGTAAAACAGTTCTCATGACAAAATTGCGAAGACAAAGAAACTGTCCGGGTTACCCAATTTATATACGGGTTATGTCTGATGAACCACGGAATTCCAAGAATGATGGTATGGTTGGGGGACGTGATAAGATCGAAGGAAATGTGTTCTTGATGGTTTCCCACCTGTAGACTTAACATCAGGGTAGTGGTGTCTACAGGACCCGAGGATATCAAGGATCCATCCACGGTGTGTACCTGTTCGGGTACTTCTTTTGCTTGTGTAGGAACTTGGTGAGCAGCAGCCCACGTCTTGTCCATGTATATACCACTAGCACCACAATCCAGTAATGCCATAGTCTTTTCTTGACGACCGTCAGGAAGTTGTAACAGGACAGGAAAAATGAACAAGGCGGTTGTATTGTCATTAAAGGAGCTGATGGAAGAGATAGCTGTAGATCCCGTCCCCTCCCTTCTTACAGAGGACGGGAGGTGGCGTTTCCCGAAGGCCTGGGCGGACGTACAGGACAGGTACGAAGCATGTGACCAGCAGAACCACAGTACAGGCACAACCCTCTCTTGAGTCTGTCTTCCCGTTCACTAGCAGAGAGCGGACCTCGGGTAGTATCCACCTGCATGGGTTCCCCTTCGATGTCTCTAGCAGGAGTGCGAGGTTCCTCGGAACGCTGCAGGCAAGCTCGTGAGCTACTTGGCTGGGAAAACCCTCTACTCCTTTTCTTTTCCGATCTCCGTTCCTGAAGACGATATTCGATGGACAGTGCTTGATCCATCAGGCCACGAAGCTCTTCTGCTCTGGTAGAATGTACTAGTTCATCCTTTATTTCTTCTTTGAGTCCTCTACGAAATAAAGTTACCAGAGTACGTTCCACCCAAGTGGTCTCTGCCGCCAGCTGACGAAAACGGGTTATATATTGCAGGACGTCTTGCGAGCCTTGTTGGATGTCACATAGGGCTTCTTCAGCAGAGGCTTCCAATCCAGGACGGCTAAACATCTGTTTGAAGCGACTCACAAAGGTGGAATAGTCCGACAATACAGGGTCGTTGGAGGACACCATCGGGGTTGCCCAGGCCAAGGCTGGACCGGATAAGGCACTGATAAGATAACCCACCTTGGTCCTGTCGTGGGAGAATTGGGTAGGTCGGAAGGCGAAGTACACTGTTAATGCATCCAGGAACTCGCGAAGCTTGGTTGGTTCACCAGAGAAACAAGGGGTGGAAGCGGAGATAGTTGGAACATCACTGGTGCGGAGAGCCAAAGCCTGTCGTAACGCAGCATTTTCATTGCGTAGTTGTTGCAATTCCTGAGCTTGTTGCTGAATCGTGGTCAAAAGAGATTGTTCCGGATCTGCAGCAGCCGCCACTGAGTCATCCATGGTGTTTGAGGACATCGGAATGGTTGGGCGCTGCAATCTGTCACGACTCACGTGCTGCTTGCGCCTGGAATTTGCAGATCTGGTGGCGTGGATCTTCAATGTTCGACTTTGGCCCAAAAAGGGGCGACTCTTTCTGGTAGCCACGGTGCTGTAGGCAATGGAGACGCCAAGAACAGACCGTGCCCTTCAGAAAATAGCGCCAGAGGGAAAAAAACCCTTAGAAAAAGGGGAAAAACCTCCAACAGGAAGATTCCTGGAAAAAACAAGAACAAACAAACAAGAATCCAAAAGGAGCAAAAGTCAGGAAACACAGAATGCTGAAATCCAGAACCAAAAAGGGGAGGAAATCAGGAGCGAAGACACTAACTGAGCAGAAAGTGTTGCAGCGCAAGGAAATGAAGAAAACACAGCCCTTATATACCAAAAGACAGGAAGTGACCCACAGGAAGTAAAAGGACACCATATTAGACAGGGAGAGGTACATAGAACAAAACAGAATAGAAACCATAGAGAATAGGGAACAATGAATGCTGGGAAGAGAAAGGTAACCTGGGAAGGGAAGAAGACATAAAAAAGGTACAACAAAAAAGACCCCAGAAAGAAGAAAAGAAAGAGGATAAGAAGGAAGAAAGAAGAACAGGTAAGGGGGGTCAGGAGACCCGCAGCAAGGCGGTGGAAAACGACAGAGCGAGGCCCCATGCAATGCCTGGGGCCTCGAAAAGTGCATGAAAGGCTGGGGGCGCGCCGCGTTTTAGAAACGCGCTGTGCGGCCCCAGCCGAACGCCCGGCTTGTGCCGAACATTCGGCTCGCGCCGCACCACGCGGCGCGACATCCTGAGGGCCTAGCCGGAGTTAGAGGAGGACTGGACTCTGGTAAGTCAGCTGTCTACTGTTATCACCCCCTTACCTGCATGCATCACATACCCTCACCCCCATCACTCCACTACATCCCACACACTCCACCATCACATCTCACTCGTCCCAATGCCAAGCCCTCCATGCTGTACCAATGCATGGACACCCCTCACAGCCCTGCATGGACACTCATCACTAAAACATGCATAGCAGAGAGAACTAACAATCCCACCATACACTAACATACACAATTGAAAGCTGGCAGGGCAAATCCAACCATAGAGGGGAAGCCACAGTAGTACAATATGTCAGACACATAAACCATAACACATCATTTACATTCACACAGATACCCCAGCCAATGTCAGCGGAGAAGAGGTGCCAGCACTATCCAGTCCCCCAACTGAAGAGGCCCACAGTGATGACAGCAACTCTGGTCTTCAGGATCTGGATGACCTACCTATCCCATCAGGGACCACTAGACAGCCGGTAACCCAGGCCCACACACCACAACAGAGCCTCCCCCTTCTGGAAACACCACCACAGCACCCACCCAGTGTAACCACACCTCTGTCCCCAGGACATGTCAATCAGCAGTGTGTCCACCTCTAGAGGGACCCGAGACCACACCTCGCAACCAAGACAATCAGGGACCTGTGGTTAGTGGCAGTGGGCACACGGTTCAGGGGACAGAGGCATAGGCCAACAGGGAAACTGGGAGGACTGCTGTGCGCCAAGGGGAGGACAGCCCCAGGGAACTGACTCTCCAGGAGCCACTCGCCGAGATCCTGGGGGCCTATCAACATTCTCAGGACACGATGGGCCAAATCCAAGACAGCGTGCAGGAAAACAGGTGGCTGCAGGAGGGACAGTGCCAGGGGATTCGGGAGGACTTGCAGGCCATCAACAACACCCTGATCTCTATAACAGGAGTGCTGGCAGACATGGCCAACATTATGAGGGAGGCGGTCTCACACCAGCAGGCCCCTGCACTAGCCAGAAATCTGAACAGCCTTCCACTTCCGCTGCCACTAGTGGCCAGGAGGCCACACCACAGGACTTAGAGGCCACCAGCACACCTCCCCCTGCAGAAAGTGAACCACCCTGCATTCGCTCCTTGCAATCCAGACAGAAGCCAGAGACACTTGCCAAGACCACCGCCAGGAAATGAGACTCTCCTGATTGTCACCCTTGTGTCCCACTCAGTCACCCTGTCCACCTTGAACTTCCATTGCTCCTCTTCCTATGTCCCCTTGGACAGAGCAGCTGTGCTACAAACAGATTGGAAAAATACCCTGGACTTTCCGCCATCATCACCCCATCCCATTGCACTTGCCCCCTATATGTTAGCACTTCAATTAACAGCCTTTGAAATAAATCCATTAGGAGTATGTCATGTATATCAAATATATATTGATTCAAACAGGTACAAACATTGCAATTTAACTGAACATAGAATGAGCATAGATTAATGACCTGTAGCTGGCTGTAGTGATCACACCAGCAGTATATGTCAGTTTACCAACATCTTCAAAATGAATTGGCAGAGGAAACACTGAGTGGGCATAAAAGTGGGAAATATCAGCATGCCATTGCCACACAGATTACAACCAAAGTCATTGAAATGTAAAGTTACACTGTACTACCTGTGTTTCATTGGAAGTATTGCTGGGTAACTGATGTTCTCTTGTCCTCATCCTCATCCTCTGCCTCCTCATCCTCACTGTCCACAGGGTCTACTGCTTCCACTGGGGCATCTCCAGTCTCCTCCTCCTGCAGAAAAGGGACATGGCGTCTGAGGGTCAGATTGGGCAACATGCAGCATGTCACTACTGTCTGGCAGACCTTTGTGCGTGAGTACCACAGGGAGCCACCAGTTAGATGGAGGCACCGGAACCTCGCCTTCAGGAGGCCAAAGGTCCTTTCAATTATCCTTCTTGTTCGGCCATGTGCCTCATTATAACTTTCTTCTGCCCTTGTCCTGGCATTCCTTACAGGGATCAGCAGCCATGATAGGTTTGAGTAACCAGAGTCACCTGCAAATATTGAGGAACACCATTTAGCCACACGCTATCCTATATGACCAACACCATACCCATACACCAACATATACTGGGTGGTAACCAGGGCTCACCTATTAGCCACACCCTGTGCCTCTGTAGGTGGCCCATCACATTTGGGATGCTGCTACTCCTCAGGACAAAGGCATCATGCACCGACCTAGGATACTTAGCATTGATGTGGCCGATTTAATAGTCCGCCAAGCACACCATCTGCACATTCATAGATTGGAAACTCCTACGATTCCTGAAAACCTGTCCATTTTGCCGGTGGGGAGGGGACAAATGCAATATGTGTTCCATCAATCACCTCAGTTATGTTGGGGATATGGCCCATTGCATAAAACTCGGCCTTCACTGTGGCCAAATCCTCAACTTGGGGGAAAACAATGCAGCTGCACGTGTTTTATCAGGGCAGACAACACTTTTGTCAGCACATTTGAGAACATTGGCTGTGACATTCCTGCTGCCAAGCCCACTTTCACTTGGAAAGAACCAGTTGCCAGGAAATGGAGCACTGATAGCACTTGCACAAGAGGCGGGATCCCAGTGGGTTGACAGATAGCAGATATCAGGTCAGGCTCCAATTGGGCACACAGCTCTGTGATTGTGGCCCTGTCCAGTCTATAGGTGAGGATAATGTGCCTGTCCTCCAGTGTTGCCAAGTCCACGAGGGGGTCTGTACACAGGTGTATGTATCCATCTCCTATACATCCGCAGTGGTAGGTATCTAAGGGACAAAAGAGTGAGGAGGCTGTCACAAACTGAACATTTGAGACACCACAGGAGTTTTCAATCTGTAAACTTGTAATGGTTCAGTGTGATTTGTCCAGTTTGTGCCTATTTCTTCTGTGACGCAGCATGAATCCATAGGGCTGCCCCCCCTGAAATGGCCTCTGCCTGTCCTGTGTGGAGGGACAGGTGGAAGTGAGGTAATTCCACAGATGTTGTTTGCTGTGGCAGGAGGCGGTCGGTAACCGCCGTACAACTCCTCATTGCTTAATATTGGCCCCTATGGGGTACAGTGGCCAATGGCGATCTACGCCATAGGTCACGTATGCACCGCCGCGGATGTGACCGCCATTTTCTATCTGATTCCTCACTTGCTACCTGACCTTCTATAGGAAAGAACCTACACTGCATGTGCTGCTGTGACATGTGTCTGGAACCTACCAAGGCCTGTGTGACTAGGGAAAGGGCCCCAGCCATCACTTCGGAGGAGTTGGAGAGACTGGTGGATGGGGTCCTACCCCAATACGGACTGCTGTATGAGCCTCCAGACCAACAAGTGAGTACACTGTGGGTACGATGCATGTGGCATGAATGCATGGAGTGGTGTGTGTGAAGGCCTCATGTAAGGGGGTGGGTGGATGTCCTCTTCACGGTATACAGCTTGTGTGCTGGGCTATGTTCTGCCAATGGTGATGGGAATGGGTATGGTGGGCCATATGTGTAACAGGCTGGGCTGTTTGTCTAATGGTATTTTCATGTGTGTATTGCCTCTGCAGGTCAGCGCCCATCAAAAGAAGGGTATATGGCGTGCCATCGCCAAGGAGGTGCGGACCATGGGAGTCTATGGCAGCCGGAGCACCCTCTGTCACAAAGTGTGGGAGGACCTGAGATGCTGGGCACGGAAGACGGCGGAGGCCCAGCTAGGGATGGCCTCCAATAAGGAAGGGGTGCCCGTCGAACCCTGACCCCCATGATTGCCTGCATACTGGCGGTGGCCTATCCAGAGCTGGATGGGCGCTTGAGGGCATCACAGCAGCCACAAGGCAGTGAGTACAGTGCCAATCATTACAACTTACGTCTGGTGGGGTGGTATTCAGGTGGTGGATGTGTGTCAGTGGGTGCTCCTAGGCCAGGCCTGACATCGCAGCGGAGGTCCTCTGATGGCTAGGGTTCTGAAGGGATAATCTTGCCTACCTAGCTTGTAAGCATCCACTACTGGTCACGGCTGCGTGGGTCCCAGGTGTGCTGCAGTTCGTGGTGTGTGCCCCTCCTCATGCCTTGGTGGCTACCAATATTAGTGGTGCTGCAATACATAGTGCACAGGCCTGTTCCCTGTGTGTGAGGGTGCTGTGTACGCCAACAGTGGTGTTGGTGCAGCCATTGACCCATTGTATCCTTTGTCTTTCTCTACCCCTTTTTTGTTTTGTCATCCTGTCCTTATGTGCATTAGCATCATCTGGCGGAGGAGCAGAGGCACCGGTGACAGAGGGAGCTGCATCCCACAGGACCCAGGAGGCAGAGTCCACCGATGCTGAGGGCACCAGTGGGATGGATGGCGAGGGGAGCACCACAGCAGAGACTTGAGGGGACACTTCAGACACAGAAACCTCCTCCGATGGAAGCTCCCTGGTGATGGCGGAGACCTCTGTGACCACCCCAGCTGCAGGTACAGCTGCCACCCCCGTACCAGCACTGCCCTCCCAGCAGCCCCTCATCGAGTTGCCCGTACCCGCTCTCCCAGGAGGGTGGGCATCTCCTTCGCCCCAGGCACCTCATGCCCTGCCCCCAGTCAGCCCTGCTGCCCTAAGAAAAGAGACTATTGAACCCCTGAGATCCATCTCTGTAGGGCAGTCAACCATTGTGAATGTCATCCAGGGACTGGCAGCCCAGATGCAACAATCTAATGCATTCCTGGATGACATTCACACTGGATTGGCGGCCCAATGGAGATCGATTCAGGCTCTGGCCCCCTCTCTGCTGGCAGCCATTGTCCCTGTTTCTACCATCCCCCCTCCGACTTCCACTTCCCAGTTACATTCTCCTCAACCCCAACCCATCCCAGGTACACTTACAGAGGATCATGCACATAAGACAACACCCAAGAGTTTCACAGGCAAATACAAGCACCACACTTCATCCCACAGGCACTTACACAAACATTCATTTGCAGACACTACAACATCCACTGTTTTCACTGTCTCCCTCTCTTCCCCCTCCACCACCTCCCTCTCAGCCACATCCACACTCACACCTGCATGCACTACATCATCATCTACTACCAGCATCATCACCACACCAAGCAGAACACACACCTCACTGGCAGACACCTCCATAACAGCCATGCACACGTCCCATGTGTCCTCTCCCACTGTGTCTGTCCTCCCCTCCTAAAGTACACAAACGCAAGCACTCAGACACCCAACAGCCATCCACCTCACAACAGCATGTAACCCATGCACCAGCACCCCAGTCCAGCAGACAAACACCTCCAACAATCACTCCCTCATCCTCCACCCCCATTCCTTCTCCCTCTTCCCGCCCCAATGTCCCTAAGAAACTTTTCCTATCCACCATTGACCTCTTGTAGGAAAGTACCATCTTCCTTGGCATGTTACCCCTATGTTTACATGTATGTCAGTATGTTTTTGCCTGTCTCACTGGGATCTTGCTGGTCAGGACCCCAGGCTCATATTTTATGGCCTAATGTGTGTGTCTGTGTAGTGCTTGACTGTGTCACTGAGGCTCTGCTGATCAGAACCTCAGTGTTTATGCTCTCTCTGCTTTTAAATTTGTCACTGTAGGCTAGTGACTTCATTTACTAATTTCAATTGGCATACTGGCCCCCTCTTATAAGTCCCTAGTATATGGTACCTTGGTACCCAGGGCACTGTGGTTCCAGGAGATCCATATGGGCTGCAATATTTATTTTGCCACCCATAGGGAGCTCAGACATACCCTTGCACAGGCCTTCCATTACAGCCTGCATGAAACGTTATTTCACAGCCATTTTCATTGCACTTTTAGTAACCTATGTGTCTAACCTTCACTTGCTGAAGGTTTGGTGCAAAGTTACTAAGTGTGAGGGCACCCTTGCACTAGCAAAGGTGCCCCCACATAGTTCAGGGTCATTTCCCCAGACTTTGTGAGTGCGGGGACACCATTACACGTGTGCACTACATATAGGTCACTACCTATATGTAGCTTCACAATGGTAACTCCGAAAATGGCCATGTAACATGTCTAAGATCATGGAATTGTCCCACCATTCCAAATCTGGTACTGCTGCCACCTCACAGACAGGGTTCTGCCCTCCTGGGGTCTGGACAGGCCAGTCCCAGGAAGGCAGAACAAAGCATTTCCTCTGAGAGCAGGGTGTTACACCCTCTCCCTTTGGAAATAGGTGTTACTGGCTGGGGAGGGGTAGCTTCCCCCAGCCTCTGAAAATGCTTTAATGGCACAGATGCTGCCCTCCTTGCATAAGCCAGTTTATACTAGTTCAGGGACCCTGTCTCCCCTGCTCTGGCACAAAACTGGACAAATGAAAGGGGAGTGACCACTCCCCTGTCCATCACCACCCCAGGGGTGGTGCCCAGAGCTCCTCCAGTGTGTCCCAGACTTCAGCCATCTTGCTTTGCAAGGTGTGAGGCACTCTGGAGGCCTCTGAGTGGCTAGTGCCAGCAGGTGACATCAGAGACCCCTCCTGATAGGTCCTTAGCTGATAAGGTAGCCAATCCCCCTCTCAGGGCTATTTAGGGTCTCTCCTGTGGTTTCTCTTCAGATTCTGCTTCCAAGTTTCCTGCAGGAATCCTCTGCAACAACTTCAGACTCTTCTGACCTCGGATCAACCGCAGCCTGCTCCAAGAAACGCTGTAACTGAAACAAAGTGTCTACAAGAGACACTTTTCTTCAGCAACCTCAGGTCCAAGTCAGCAACTGCAACAGTTTCCATGGTGTGCAGGCTCTGGGGACTCCCTGTCTTCATCTTGCACCAGAGGGACCGAAGAAATCTCTTGTGGAGTGACAGAGTCACTCCCCTGCTCCAAGCAGGCACCTTCCAAGATGACGACCGGTACCCTGGGACTCCTCTCACAGCGATGAGCGTGCTCCTAAGGACACAGAGGGTGGACATCATCGACATAGACTATCCTGAGGTGCTGCTGACGCAATATGGAGAAGGTAAGACCTTGCCTTCCCCGAGAGTGATGGTACCCTTATGTACTGCTTCTTCTTCACCTCCTGAGGCCTCTGTGCACTATTTGCAAAATTCCTTTGTGCGCAACCATGGCCCTTGTCCACAGCACTCCATCCTTCAATGCTCAACTCGCTGAGTTGTTCTCCGGCGGTCTGGGACCTTCTTTTGTTGTGCTGCATCAACTGTGTTTTGCACCTCCTTTGTCCCCAGATCCTGCGACTCCTGGGGGTGCTGGGTGACATCCTGAGGGCTCTCTAAAGTGCTGAGAGCCCCCTCTTCCTCCTCACACAGAGTTGAGGCCCCAAGGTCCCTCCTGGGTCCATCCAGTGCCAGTTTGATGCAAAACGCACTTTTGTTGTAGCCAAGGCTTGTGGGTGATTTCCAACACAAAGTCATGTCTACAACGATCTTCACATCGTGGGACATCCTTTGCATCATGCAAGAACCTGCTGGCATCTTCCTAGGGTGCATTTCTGCAGACTTCGACTAACCTCTTCTTTTGCACCCTCTTCTGAGTTGGCAGGGGCTCCTGTCCTTCATGGAACTTCATTTGACTTCTGGACTTGGTCCCCTTCCTTTGCAGGTCTTCAGGTCCAGGAGTCCAGCAGTTGTTCTTTGCAGACTTGGTTGGCTTCTGCAAAATGCCAATCATGAGGGGCCATATGTACGAACACTTTCTCCCCATAGACACAGAATGGGTAAAAACCTTTGCTACATCTGGCCCGAGGTGTGGTGTGTCCTAAGGAAACTTGCAGTACTTTACTCCTGCCTTTCTAGGCTTTGCGGTGGGGTAATTTACTTACCTTTACTGTATTTTTACTCTCCCCACGATTCTGCACTCACTACACTTGTCTAGGGGGAAATTCCTTATTCACATTCTACCTTCTTAGTATATGGTTTGTGTTGCCCCTAGACTGATTTGCTCCCGTTGTATTCTGTAGCATTTCCTATTGTTTGCATTGTTCTATGACTATTTAAAAGTCTAATTTTGGGGTCTAGTGAATATATTGTGTATAATACTTACCTCCAGAAGGAGTACTGTCTTTAAGATATTTTTGGTACTGTGTCACCCAAATAAATACCTTTATTTTTGGTAACACTGAGGATTGTCTTTACTTGCATATAAGTACTGTGTAACTATAAGTGGTAGTGCAGGAGCTTTGCATGTCTCCTAGTTCAGCCTAAGCTGCTCTGCTATAGCTACCTCTATCAGCCTAAGCTGCTAGAACACTACTACATTTCACTAATAAGGGATAATTGGACCTGGTATAAGGTGTAAGTACCCAAGGTACCCACTACAAACCAGGCCAGTCTCCTACACCTCTTCCCTACCTCTCCTGCACGTATGGCCAGGGTATCACGAACCCAGCCACGCACCTAAGCCACAGAGTCTACGGTCCCAGTTCTATCCGCACCTACTCGTGGTGGAAAGGAATCCAGTCCACATTCAATTAAGGGGAAGGATTCTGCACTAGCCAGCCTAAAGGGGAAGGAGCCTGCACCGGCAGGCAAGAATGGCAAGGGGCCTGCACTTGCCACCCGAAAGGGTAAGGAGCCTGCACCCGCAGGTAAGAAGGGCAAGGAGTCTGCACCAGCAGGCAAGAAGGGCAAGGAGCCTGTCCCAGCAGGCAAGAAGGGCAAAGAGCCTGCTCCTGTCACCCGAAAGGGCAAGAAGCCTGCATCAGCAGGCAAGAAGTGCCAGGAGTCTGCACCAGCAGCTGTCACGGAGCCACCACCACCAACCATGATTGTGCCTCCATCTGAGGGTGCTGGGGATGTGCAGGAACTTCCCCCCACCACCAGCACCACCACAGTGCCTCCATACGAAGGTGCAGAGGATGTGTAGGAGCCTCCCTCCATCACCAGCACTGCCACAGTGCAGCTGTCATCGACAGCGGACGCAATGTAATCCTGCCTCCATGGGCTGCTGTGCGGCCTGTCCACTCCAGAACCAGTGGGCTAGACACCCACTTGAGAGACTGTGGCCTTGCACTCCCCAGGACCAAGCACAGGGCATGTTTCCCCCTCCAGAACCAGTGGGTAAGACACCCACTCGAGAGACTGTAGCCTTGCACTCCCCAGGACAAAGAGCAATGGGCATGGTGCCCCCTCCAGAACCAATGGGGAAGACACCCACTCTAGAGACGGTTGCCTTGTACTCCCCAGGACCAAGCACAGAGCATGTTGCCCCCTCCAGAACCAGTGGGGAA
The DNA here is from genome assembly GCF_031143425.1 of Pleurodeles waltl. Lineage (NCBI taxonomy): Eukaryota > Metazoa > Chordata > Amphibia > Caudata > Salamandridae > Pleurodeles > Pleurodeles waltl. Next base: position 1,186,359,340 of record NC_090440.1, on the reverse strand, counting down.
GACACCCACTCGAGAGACTGTAGCCTTGCACCCCCCAGGACAAAGATCAATGGACATGCTGCCCCCTCCAGAACCAGTGGAGAAGACACCCACTCGGGAGACTGTGGCCTTGCACTCCCCAGAACCAAGCACACGGCATGTTGCCCCCTCCAGAACCAGTCGGGAAGACACCCACTCAAGAAACTGTGGCCTTGCACCCGCCCAGGACCACGCAGAGGGCATGTTGTCCCTTCCAGAACTAGTTGGCAAGACACCCACTTGAGAGACTGTTGCCTTGCACTCCCCAGGACAAAGAGTAATGGGCATGTTGCCCCCTCCTGAACCAGTGGGGAAGACACCCACTCAAGAGACTGTGGCCTTGCACTCCCCAGGACCAAGCACAGGGTATGTTGCCCCCGTTAGAACCAGTGGTCTTGTTTCCGCTCCCGGCTGAGGTCTCCCCCTGTGGTTCCTGCCTATTTGCCAACAGATGCCCCTGCAGCGTTCTGTCTGTTTTAATGCAAGTGACAAGTGGGGCCTTCGACTTTGGCCTGTGGCCATGTGGCCCACACGAATTTAGGACTGGGCAGTGTCCCTTGTTCTGTACATTTGGAAATAACTGGTACATTGCCTAACTACTTATTTCTTTACTGTGTTGATATTATTACACTCACTTTGATTAATTCTTTTTGTCCTTGCATTATTCAGCAGATTTCGGGGAATTAACTTGCTTTCTTGTGCATCTGGTTGTGTATATGGGGTGTGTGTATGGGGTGTGTGTTGTTCGTCACTCTCTTTTTCCTCCACCCCTCCCTTGTGTGCTAGGTGTCTGTACTCACTGTCGTCATCTTCGCTGGCGTTGATGTTTGTGGTGGAGCAGAATTTAGAATATCATCGGAAATACATGCAGTTCTGGTTCCATGGGAGCGTGGTTCTTCCCTGTATTCCAATGGTGAGTCCTTTCACTTCTGAGCTCAGTTTCCGCCAGGCTTTTAATGTCGTTGGTACCGCCCCGGAAAAGGAACCGGATTGTGTTGTTGTAATATGGTGGGCGGAACTTTGACTTCCGGCTGGCTGTAGGTAGCTACAGCTGTGGTGGCTGTTGTTTCCTACCTGGGGGTCGGTGTGGTACATTGGCTGCCTTTCAGAGATCTTTCCATGATGGTCATAATTTGGCGGTAATTATAGCCACTTTATCACTGACCGACAGGACGTAATGAGTTCCATAATGTAAGCTAAAAATGATGGCTTGATGGAAATGTGAAAGAGTGGAAGGTTAAAAAAAGATGGGTAAAAAGACTGAAAGGAAAGGATGCCTGGGTGGATGAAAAAGGAGGTGTGGGTGAGTATTGGGTAAATGGATAGATGGGTGAACGGATGATTTAAAGATAGGGTGGATATTGGGTACTGAATGGATGGATAAAGGATTGTGAATTTGGGTGAAAGACTGGATTAGAGGAAGTAAAGCTGAAATCATGGTGGCTATGGGTGAATATAGTAGGAAGAATGAAAGGATGATTGAATAATTGCTTGGAAGAATAATGAATGGATCTCTTCTGTAGAAGGCCATGCTTAGTTCTCACCTACTTGGCTTACTTTATGTGTTTTGTCATTTATGGTTATCAAAGATATGGTTAAAAATGGAGGTATTTTAATTTGTGTTCTAATACCTTAACTAACTGTATTTGTTAAATGAAGCAGATATGTATCCCATCATCATTCATCTCCTTCCTGCCCATGGCATTTCGCCACCCATGACCAATTTATTTTACGCCTGTTCAGATTATTCCCTTTAGGCTTTCTCTATACAGTGAATGAATAAGCCAAAGATTAAGCATATGATGAATCAATAATCAGTGATGTCCCTCTATTCTTTTATAGCAAAAGCTCTACATACATGCCTAATCCCCCTTCCTTGCTCTGCAGTAGAGTAAGTCAAGTTTCTTTCCTTTTCTTACTGCTCAGCGAATTAATGTGTTGGAAACAATTTGTGATGGTGGGCTAGGCCAGTGAGTAAAGTGGGACTACTAAGTGACCAATTTGATTTCAAGTTTGGTGTAGGGGATATTCTTTGATGAGCATGCCAAATACAATCATTAATGCCCATTCTTTGCCCTGAAGTGCACTGTATTGTTTTCACCATCGTCTACTTTCGGCAGACAGGATAAATATATCACCATGTTATACAGGACATGTGTGACCTGTCTTATTTATTCATCTGCCACTTTGGAGTCAGGGTAGAAACTAAGTGAAAGGCATTTAGGGAAGAGCAGGGCCATTGGAATTAATAAAGATAGATAATTGTCAGCTACAGCTGTCCCAGCTGCAGACAGCGGCAAAGTACTCGAAGCGCAGGCTATCATGCTTCCAATTATTTGGCACAGCAACTTATACTCCAAGGTGCATAATGCCTTACGCATCATAAATGAGAGGTAATTAATTTTTATTTTTCCACTATGTGTGTCTGATTAGTTATTAGAAAAGCCTTTAAAAGAAAATAAATCACTGTTTTTTAAATCTGGTCTTATTCTGCCTTGATTATTTTCTCCCAGACAGTCGGTGCTTTTTATGCGAGGCATGTGTAGGTGAACAAATAAAATTGGCCCTGGGACTCTCCTAATCATAATCACATCAATTTCCAACATCCCTAGGGGACCAGCAATGTGGTGCTAGTGTGTCACCCACTACCTATCTTTTGAAGAACTGTTTGTTCAGAGCATTGTTTGCAATTTGTCTTTTTTATTCTTCTTTTAGATACTTCTGCTCAACAACCACCACCAACCAGGCAGGAGATAGTGGCCCGTCAGAGGAAGCAGAAGCTGGGGAACATCGAGGCTGAATATCGGTGGCTGGTGATCCTGAAGGAAATAGAGTGCTAAACAGCCGCCTCGGACGCACGACCAAGGACACAGAAGAGCAGCATGCCAGCACCCAGCCAGTACATCGCAGACGCCAGCACCAGCAGTCAGGATCCTTGACTGCTCTTGCTGCTGCACCCTCCCACTCCAACAGGGCATTTCTCAACCGCATCCTGCAGCACATGGACCACATGAAGATTAAGCTCACCACCATAGAGCAGAGTCTGGACCAGCTTCAGATCTATATTGACAGTGCCACTCTTTTTAATTTTTTTTTTTTTTTCTTTTTGTTTTGATTGTAGGGACTTGTGGGTGGAGAGGGTGGGGAGAGATTTGGGATGGACTCTGGACTTTTTCGGGCAGGGTTATCATTTGTTTCTGAAAAGGGGTGGGACTGTTGTGGGTGGAGATGGAGGGTACTTTATTCCTAAATAATTAAAGGGGCTAATTATTTTACTTCATTTGCACCTCGGATTTTAATTTTGGTGTTTTAGTTTGCACTGCTATCTTTTAGTGTACCGTGTTTTTTAAATCTGCTAAAAAGTGCATTTCATTTACTTATACCCTTGCTCTAGTGCCCTTTGCAACTATACATTGACCACAATGGGATGAGTGTCCTTGCCTACTTCACCACAAAAACTTAGTACACATAGAAACTTAGTACACACAGACATCTTCTTCAGTAGGAGTTAATCACTAAATAAACAAGTTCACTTCAATCCATTACTCTCTTACCTGAATAGATGAAGCAAGGGAGTCTTCTTACTGCAGGATTTTTTCTAAGGTGGCATTTTAATGGGGTGGTAGGAGTAGTTTATTAGCATACTAGTGTGTTAACAGAGAAAACAGAAGGTGTCACTCCCACCTATGCAAACTCCCACTGCAGGATTAATTAAGGGTCATCCATCACTGTCAACTATATTGAATGAAAACAGTGAGTTAGTGGGTCCTATATCATAACTTTTGAAAGACTGAGACCAGACTACCACAATGATAGCTTTAGACATACAACAAAGATAAAATGGTGGGGCAGCATAAATCCAACACAAACATAATGTTGCACTAGCATTTGTTTTCCAATGAAAGTATGAAAAAAGAAGTTCAGCGAGAAATTATTAAAAAGGTCTAAGATGGCACTGCCATACTCAGTCTAGGCAGTAGAGTTTGTTCTCTAGTGGTTGGTCAGCTAACACACTTGATTCTGACCAATCATCCTCTTCCTTCTCCTATTGTGTTTCGGGAATGGTGTAATCAGGTGGTATGAAATGCTGGTTCATTTTGATCATGGTTAATTTCTCCACGTTTTGAGGCAAGATGCTTGTCCTTCTCAATGTAACAACTACATCCACTGCACTGAACACATGTTCAGCAGACATGCTGGCTACAGGACAAGCCAGAAACTTTATTGCCAGCCTTCTGAGTTCTTGCCATTGGCTCATCTTCCAATACTAATACACCACTGGGTTTTGATCCACATATACCTCTTTTGGGTCATCCTGATACTCCTGGAACATCCTCTTAATGGTCATTGATGCTAGCACTTGCTTGAAAGCTTTTGTCTTCGCCTCTGCACTGAACTTAAGACCTGTCACTTGAAACCAAGCCATTGCACAGGTTAGGTCTGATTCTTCTGTTATTGTTGTTGCTGGTTTTCTTGTTGGTGCGGTTGGCGGATGTGAGACAAGACTGCCCTTTCCGGCCGTTCAAGCTGGCACCCCAGAACTGCAGAGTGGGACTCTAAGTTCCAGCTGTTCTTCTTCCAGTTCTCCTGCTTGCACAACAATCTATATCTTGTATTGTGAAACATCCCATGCAGAAAAAGGAATGAAAGTGGTAAGACTTTATTTGTAGCATAGATCAAGTAGGGTGGCACAGATAGACTCTTTGGAGGAGAAAATGTAATTTTGCATCGTTGCATTACAAGTCAAGCGATAACTTAAGCTCTCAAACAAGACATGCATTTCTGGGTTTTTGTTCGCACCCCCGAATGCGAACCTTTCAGATACCTTCTTTAGCTGCTCCTGGAGCAGATGTAATATTGGGATAGCTTGGCCCATTGTACTGTCCTCCTTGCTAACTTCCCGCTTGAAAAGCTCAAAAGGGAGCAGCATCTGTGTGAGGCATTTGACTAGGCCCCATTTGGCCACATCATAGCTTTTCCAATTGCATCCTCTCCTTTTCAAATGACATAGTCATTGATCTGTTTGTACTGCTCAAAAGTTGAAACTTATAATAGGTTGAGTTAAAATGTATTAGCACCTCCTGTATCAGGGATGTTAGAAATGTAGTCTCTAGTTGGCAGTCAGTTTATATCCTGTCCAAGTAGGGACCCTCACTATAGTCAGTGTAAGGGAGATGCACAGCTCAGATAACCCCTGCCCCTTGGTAGCTTAGCACAAACCTTCAGCCTCATCTCAGATGCAATGGGCAAAGTATTTCTATAAACACATACAGTAACACAGTGAAAATACCACAATACGACTCCATACCAGTGTAGAAAAACAGGCAATATTTATCTAAATCAAACAAGACCAAAATTACAAAAATCCAAACTATCTAAGCAAAGATATACATTTTTAAAGTAAAAGGAGTCTTAATCTATAGAAATCAATAAATGCATTGTTTTAGCACAAAGTACCTGGTATGCGTCAAAAATAAAGCTGCATGGGCGAGCTTGCGTCAGAAAAGCAAGCAATACATTGATTCTTTACTCCATCGGGTGACTGATGCATTGATTCTTTCCTCGTTGGGAAGGGATGCGTTGACTTCCAGACAAGCAGCCTTGGATCCGTGTGGTGATATTGAAAATTTGGTGCATGATGCATGAAAAATCCAGACGTGCTGCTGCGATGAATCCATTCTGAACTGGCGATGCATCAATTTCACCAGTGCTGCATTTATTTTTCAAAAACAGTGCAGGCGCTGCACCGATGTGTACACTTGCCAGGTCAAACTGGTAGTTAAAAACTGCACACATAGATACTGCAGTGGCAGGTCTGAGACTGGTTTACGGGGCTACTCATGTGGGTGGCACAATCAGTGCTTCAGGTCAACTAGTAGCATTTAATTTACAAGCCATAGGCACCAATAGAGCACTTTACTAGGGACTTACTAATAAATCAAATATGCCAATCATGGATAAACCAATCACCAATACAATTTGACCGAGAGCACATGCACTTTAGCACTGTTTAGCAGTGGTAAGGTGCCCAGAGTCCTAAAGTCAACAAAAACAGGTCAGAAAAAATAGCAGGAAGGAGGCAAATAGTGTTGGGTGAACCTGCAAAAAGGGTGAGATCCAACAAGGGACTTAACTAGTACTCTTATCACACTTAAATGATTCACAACTGTTTTCCGGCTTTAAAAGAATGGCTTATATGAGTGCAGATGTGTCTCAAAGTGGTCAGTATGTTGTTGACTATTCCTTCTTTTTTAAGAAAGTCTTGCACAACCAGGTTGATGCAGTGTGCCAAACACAGGATCCTGAAATAGCCACTGTCTGCCATGTCCCTGACCATGTTACCTCCATTGTCTGTGGCAACAAATCCAATTCAGAGACTCCTGGGTCACTGCAATTCAGGCATCTTGCTAATAAATTTGTCCAAGATGTTTGCAGTTGTGGGTGATTTCTCCATTGTGAACATGGCTACTGTTGTATGCCACTGAACACTCTTAAAACTTTTTTCAGGGCCAAGACCTGTAGAAAGCTTTTGTTTTATCCCCACAAAAGAGATCTAGGGCTAGATTTAAGGGAAAATTACCATGTGCGTAGCTGCACCAAATTTGGCAGTGGCACACACCGTCATTTTCACAATGAATGGATGCGCCATATTTAATAGAATACGGTGCACCCCTGTGTTTCCCGTCGCCCCTGCACTGAATTTGCTGACGTGCTTCAACACAGCAACCCTTACATCATTGTGCAACGATGGCTGCATTGAGAGGGAGATTGTTTTTGTGCAAGAAGGAACACCTTTCTGCACAAAAACAATTCTTAATGGTGATTTGCTTTTTCTATGTGTGCTGCAGAAGGCAGCACACGTAGAAAGAGCAAAAAACAAGAAGAAATGAAAGCATTTCTCCTTGTTGTGCCCTGCTAATGCCACTCTGGGGTGGCTTAGATTTTGGCACTGCCTCAGGTTTACAGAAGCTCGTAAACCAGGGACAGCATCAAAATACAATGAGCGTTGTTGTGGTATTCCCACAGCAACACCCATTGCATGTCCTTTCCACACAAAGTGCTGTGTGTGAAGGGGCTGTATTTACAAGGTGGCATGAAGCCACAAAAAATGGCTTACAACCACCTTGTAAATACGGTGCAGTGCATATCGCCCCCGGAGCATCACTAAAAGCTATGCTCTGGTGGAGCTAGGCTTAAATAAGCCCCCTAATGTACAGTGATGCACATGTAATCAGACGCCTGACAAATGACCCACATGTCTGTCATCAGGTAGATAATGTGGCCAGCACTTTACTGCAAAGCTTGTCCAACCATCTGCAGCACATTGTGATGCAGCATCTGAAAAGCAGCTCTGGCTAAATAGGTCCAACTTGGAACCTTCCATTTCGGGCAGATGACTGCCACAAACCCTAAGAATCCCACTCCTTCTACAAAAGAAAAAGGGAGGAGGTTCAACTGTAACATTTTTGCCAGCTTCCCATTGTACAAACGTGCCATTGACTGGTTGCAGTCATAGGGCCACTCCTGCCTAAACATGCCCATATTAATAGTATGGATTGCCTTTTTTTCTGGGCCCACTGACTTAGGTGACTTTCGAGAAGTAGTAGGTTGTGGTAGAATCAATGTGCGTCATGAGACACTTACTATATGCCATGGTGTCTCACTCTCCATCTGATTCTAAGTCTTCATGTGCAATTGTGAGGTCACTGAGGCAGGTGATTCTGGCATACTGCTGGCGACTGGGCTGCTTTGAGTGAGGATGATGTTGCCCTCTTCTTCCTCACCTTCCACTGTGATTTGACCGGTAGTAGCTGATGTTTCCTGGCTCTCCTCACCTTTACCATTGAGTCCGCATTCAGCCATTTTTAAGGTGCTTTTCTCACTGAATTGCGTGATGTTTTTTCATATGGGACGTCTGGCCTCCAGTACAATAATGTGAACCAGGCTTACCTCAACAAATACTCTTGTGGACAATGGAGTATATCGCAATGTTCTGCTATTTTGGCTAATAGTAAACAAATTGCCAAACTGGGGAAGAGTACTTTCTTATTGGGCCACTGCCAATGCCTGAAGAAGAACTAGAGGTAAGTGGGTATGTTAATTGCCTCTCTGCAGTGCATACTTCTGCAGAGGTTGGTCTATGCAGACAGTGAAAAGCACGACGGGTGCAACTGCACCCGTCGCACGGCCGCAACACCGCCAGCTCCATTTGGAGCCAGCTCCTGTGTTACGGCCGAGATCCCCGCTGGGCTAGCGGGCAGAAACCAGGTTTCCGCCCACCGGCCCAGCGGGGATCTCGTGATGGCCACAGCAGGAGTGCGGCTGCATTGGGGGCCGCCCGGCGGTCTGATCTTGGCGGGCGGGTTCAGCCGCCCGCCAAGGTCGTAATGAGGGCCATAGTGAGTGAAACAAGGCATTCTTGCAGGTTGAAATAGTACAGACAAATGCAATCTTAGTATGGTTGGATACTTATATAATAAATAATAAATACAAATTTAATCAAGCATTGTAAAGGCAAAACACACCACCACACCATAAATAAATTACATTTCAAATCAGACAGCACAACAGGCAGATCTAGCTCTTTGCTTTATCTCCATTTGTTTTAAAGAAAACACCTGGGGTAGTTAGAGAGAGGTGCATGGGTAAATGGAATAACTCTTTAAATATCCTATGACAGCAAGGTGGTCCATGGAAAATGGAATAATCATTAACAAAATGAACTATGCTGTTGATTTGCCTAAAGTGCTTTGTAATCTGGGTATCCTTGATGAAATGGAATTACACCTAAAACACTGAATGCTGTAGTGCAGCTGTGCATCTTTAGTAGATGAATGGATGGAGAAATGGATGGATGTGCATCCATGAAGCCAGCCAAAATGGAGAACTGAATAAAAATAAAAATAAAAATAACAAACTAACAAAATGTAAAGAACTACAATAATAACATTAAAATAAAAAATAATAAAAAATAAAATTACAAATCAAAATATGAAATTAAAAGAAAAAAGAAAAAATTATAAAAACATAGAGAACTTAAATATAGAATGTAAATTAAAAAGTGATTAATTAAAAAAATATAAATAAAAAATGAAATATAAAAGAAATATAACATTAACATAAAAAATTAAAACAGAACATAAAAATTAAAATAGAAACTTTAAAAAAACAAATGATCAATAAATAACAATGTTTGTATGAAAGTTTATGTCAAAGACACACTGGCTGCATGCACATAATGGCTGCCAGCCCTCAACATGATCAAACAACATCAACAAGGAGCAAGGAGGCATGGCAAATAAAGGACACATGCACGCCTATGGCAAGGGACACTGGTTGGATGGACAAAATATCTGCCAGCTAGCCACATGGTCAAACAACAAGGAGCAAGAAAGCATGGTAAACAAAGAACACATACAAGCCTAGGGCAAACGGACACTGGCTGCATGCACAAAATGGCTGCCAGCCACATGGTCAAAAAACAACAACTACGAGGAGAAAGGACAAAAATTAAGAACACATGAAATCCTATGACAAAGAGAGACTGGCTGGATGGACAAAATTGCCACAAGTCACTGCGAACAAGGAGCCATGGGGAACAAAGAACACATGCAAGCCTATGGCAAAGGGGCACTGGCTGGATGGACAAAATGGCCGCCAGCCACATGGTCAAACAACTGCAAATAAGGAGGCATGGAGAACAAAGAACACATGCAAACCTAGGGACAGAAAATGGTCCTTGGTCACACTGTATGGAGAACAAAGAGAAATGATGGACAATGACAAGCAAAGTGTGTTTAAATGCAAAGTGTGTTTAGGATTGCAGTACCACCTCCAATCTACAGGGGCAGAGCTGAGCAAAAATATAAACACACTTTATGAAACACAGGTCCCCACAATGCAATTTTTAAAAAAGTTTTAAAAATTGACACAGATGTTCCAGAAGCCATTTTTTATCATTTAGAAGACCCCACAGTGCAATCAAGTCCCCACAGCGTGAATGTGTTATCACACCCAAGTCCTCACAAGGATAGTAACACAACCCCCCCCCCACACACACACACATATACATATAATTGATATTATTTTTTCTTAAGGGCATTTGTAAAAGAATATGTGCCAGAGCCAGAACTCTGGCCAGAAGCCCGTGGCTGGTGCTATTAAATGTCAGCATGCTGAAAACCAAGGTTGCACAGTCTTCAACCCACCTCTTGCCTTTGCATTCCACTGCCTACCATCCTCTTGGCCCTTTATCTCACTCTTTCAGCTTCCTGCATTCCTCTTCTGAGACATTTTTTCTGACTTTCACTGCCTCTTTCTTTCTTTAGTGTGTTTTTCCCTCTCTCGCTCTCTGGAAAGGTCTAATGAGGGAAAATAAGTGCCAGCCCCCAAAAATGAGTGCCAGCGGCCGCCACTAGCAACCACGGCTTATATTCGGCACAAATGAAAGTAATGTGTGCATTCTATTGCCAACTCATTGGCTTAATAAAGCCCCAACCTTACGAAGCTAGCATCAACTATCACTGTACACATTGCTCCAGAAATAAAAGGTGTAGGGATGGAACATTTATAATAATTTCACTACCCTGAAGAAAGCCTTTGATTTTCTCTTCTCCCCCAAATAAACTAAGACTTTTCATTAAAACTACTCCCAGGGGTTATGTTATTATCTTGTTCCTATTACTAAGTGCTGCCCTTTGTCACCTGGGAAGAATGTAGAGTAAGTCATGCTTTCTTGGTGACAGCGGAAGCAGAGTTCGGTTGGGAACGAGGACTGCCGCATCAGCACTATATTGCCCAACCTTCCCTGTTGGTGGAGAAATCAAAGCTTGATGTAGGGCAGGAAACCGGTTCCAAGTGCCATTTTACAGGCCTTTACAATGAGAACGCATGGCTTCTGAAGGAGCAGGCCGACTCCAGCAACTAAACTTTAAAAACAATCCACACCACACGTGATTTAGAACAATCCTAGCTTCAAATTTGAAAGTTCAAGATTTAAGATTACTAGATCCCTGTGCCCTTTTTTTTCAGAAAAATTCAGAAGGTGAGGTACGTCTTTCATTATATTGTCTTTGCAACTGCTTTCGGTATTGTAATACTTACCAGAAACTAACGTGCGCTTCTTCTTCTTCAGCGGGCTTAGCTAGCGATTCTTTACATGGCTTCCACTGTCATCAGGATACCAGCGCAAGTGTCCTGGCTTAAGTATTTAGCTCATGAGTGCCCACATGACTTTGCGTATTCCCGCAATGAGCCAGCAAATCTGCCTCATGTCTACGTGTCAGCAGCACATCACCTGACAACGTTGCTGCGTATTACCACAATTGGCAGTGAACTCCAGAATGGATACCTTTCTCTATTGGAAGGGAGTGGCACTGGAAGACAGGCAGGGTGCATTTTGGAGAACTCCAATTTACAAGGTACACAACAACATTGATATCAGCAGCTGTAACATTTTAAAGATCCAAAAAATGTCCCTTTTGATGAACAAGCGAATGAGGAAAGATACTCTAAGATATGAGGGATGCATGATAATACATCTATTGGAATATATTTAAGCATTTTTACGTGTATTTATGTGGTGGAGACAACTTTAACTACACATTTGTAGAGAAGTAGGTTATCATTCAAATTATGTTACTGAGTTGTAATGTTAGCTTATTATTTTAACTTCATATTTTAATTTATTGTTCTAGGTAGCTCTCTGACAGGGTGAGAAATAACGGTAAGGGCGTAGGAGGTGTTGGATGATTCTGGTTCCCCCAACACTTATTGATGATAAAAACTTTGAATCGATCTTTGACATGGAGAATTTGAAAATGCTCCCTCTAGATATAAATCCTAGTGATTATGGAGGTGTCAAAATAGATTTTTGGGGTTCATCATGATGAGTATCAACGTCAAAGGGAGAGAATGTGTAGGTAAGGTTTAAGTGGCAAAGCTTTGTGATAACCTTTTGGGATAGCGTCATCAAAGGGAATTGGGGATTATACACAATTATAATTCTCCTGATTAAGTCCTTTTAATAGTAAATTGTGAGCTGGAACATTGGGGGGTTTGCTGCAGTGCTTGATAACAGTGATTGGTCGGCTGTCATTAATCATTGGATACTACTGCACTTCAGGAAATATGGGAAATACCCACAATACTACATAATGGTTTTAGCCGCTACTCAATATCTGCCCAATCCACAAGATCTGCTAGAGGTTATCCTTAAATGCAAGAATCACCTCTCTTAACATTGCCAGAAGCGTGATTCAGGCAATTATTGTCAAAAGCTGAAGCAATGTCTATTTTTGTTTACTCATCTTCTATAATGATGGCTTTTCTTACTCTAATATTAGCAATTTTAAGACTTTATGTGAGAACATTGATGGAGTCTCTGATCAGCCAAGCAATTACAATATGGCATATGGGGATCCCAAATACAGACTCCTTTATTGATTGTGTGCCAACAACCTCTTCCTCTAGAACCAATCTCAGGGTAAAGAACTCGCAAAGTTTGCCATGGAGAGAGATATAATCAACATCTAAGAATATTATTCATGCAAGTCACCCACTGTGTCTACTTTGTTTGCAGAGGTTGTGCCAGCCCAACTGACTACATCTTTATGTCCAGACCACTACCTCATTTGGTTTTATCTGATGATTCGTGATCATAACCTACTTACCCTGGCTTTTGAATTTTCTGGTGCTCAGTCAGTAGTACGGTCAGGCACCTTTGCATCCCTGTCCACCAACAACAGTGCACAACATTTGGTCTGGACATTTTCCTGCCCCAAAACTTTTTTAACTATGCTTATCAGGGGTAAATTGGTATCATTCTATCACTTTCTTATCTGTCTTTGTGATAACCCTACTCCCATGTGGTTTGACGTAGCATGCTCCCAAGTGATTCGTACCCTGAGACAAGCATTGGGACGTAATCCCAGAACACAGAGGAAGTAAGGCAGTGCAGGGCTCTCTACAATAGAACCTTATGGCTGAAAAAGCGGGACTTCGAAGGGCCTCAAAACTCTCTGCTTTAAAGGCAGCCAAAAAGATTAAAAGGACCAAGTGTTTCTTGGCTACAGTCAACCATATAAGGAATGACAATATCAGCAAGACTCCCCTTATATCTCACATTTCTGCAGATTTTTCCAGATTCCATTTTCCCAAATTCTACGGTTCCTGTAGCAGCCTTGACCTTTTTAAAGCCCAGTTTGCAGAAGACACTTCCATAGCCAACCACACATTTGATCTGATAAAAGGTACTAATCCTCATAGGAAAAGTGCTTCCAACAAGTGCTCCGGGCCCTGATAGTGTCCTGTAGTAGAAATAAAGACCGGTTCTCCTGTGTCGGTTAAGATTCTTCAATCGACCTGCTAACAGTGACCTTTTCCTTTGACAGTCTAATTACAACTGGCCTCAGGGATTCAAATCACAACATTCGTTTACATAACTTGGAACAAGAGCGCTCCTTAGTTTGAGGCAAGCGCTCCTCATTGAGAAGGTTCCAAGTATGACACATCCTTCTCCCTTACATATCAAAAGAAGCACATTTAAATATTTAAATACGATGAATGACTCCCTATACTGGAAATGTAAATACATTGGAAGCACAAATAGGAAACAAAAAGTAAATAAATATAATTCAATGGAGGTAAAATTTAAACCTAAATGCTTTTATGTTGAACATTTGTTACGGTATTCGTGTTGAGTGAAAATAAACTGTAGCTCACTCTGAAACACTCAAGCTAGGTTTCTTATGAAATATTCAAACTGGTTCCCTTACGTAATCATTCAAATATACAGGTGTTTTTCTTTCTCTTACTACCCAGGCTTCCCTTTCTTCCACCGCCATCTCTTGTAACAGCCTCATCAATCTCACATTTTCTTACATCAGTCCACAGAAGCAATGAAATCTGAGAGTTATCTATAGGTTCACCTACACCGTTCGCAGTCAACATGAAACCCCTACACCCCTCTTCAACATTATTAGCAACCTTTCTTGACACACCACATGTACCTCGCTTCTGAGACAATGCTTCTCTGTGTTTATTCCATTTGGTCCCATTGCTCAACACCACATATAGATCACTTACTTATTTGACCTCAAATGGACTAGGGAACTTAAGCCATCCCTGTTCTACAAGTCCATCCTTGACTTTTACCTAATCTCCACTCGAACGTTTGCACTCCTGTGAAGTCTTCCCAGAACTATCGACCTTTATCGTGTCATCCGTCAACCAGCTTGGAACTAGTTTTGTTCTGGCTTTACGCTTTCTCATGATCTCAAAATGTGTTTTTTCTTTATCCTTAAGCATGGTGGTGCGAAGCGCCAAAACAGCTTCTGCACCTGCTACATTTACATTCTGATTCCACCTGATAGCCAAGAGAATAGTGTCATTAATCATGTGATTCATCTTCTCTACAATACCATTGGCATGGGGGTTATATAGAGCCAAATGGTTGTGTTTGATACACCATCAATAATCCCCTCATTTCAACACATATCAATTGCGTGCCATTGTCTGTAATGATAGTATGAGGACAACCTTCCCTTCTGAAAACATCTTTCAAAATGGTAATTGTGTTCCTTGTTGGCAACTCTCTCATAAACACTACTTCTATCCATTTAGAATACACATCCACCAAGACCAAAGCAAATCTTAAGTTGTACCCAACGTGTGGCAGCGGCCTGATAAAGTCCACACAAAACTGTGTGCCATGCTTTACCAGGGTCTTCAATGTGTCCCATCTTGGACTTCGTCCCAAGTTTTAATCTTTTTTCACTCTCCTTACAGTGAATACACTCCTCCACCCACTGAGCAGTTTGCACGTCAATACAAAGCCACCAAAAATTTTCTTTCACTCTCCTTTGAGTCAATGTTTTGCCCAAATGTCCTTTGTGCACCAATTGTATGTTTTTTTTCCTCAAGTTCTCAGATGGCACAAATCTGTCGCCTCTCATCACCACACCTCCGTCACTGACTGACAATTCATCCAAAATGTTTACAAAAGGTCTTACATCTAAAGCAACTGCACTCTCTCTCCTTCCACCCTCAACAATCATCCTATTCACACAGAGTCCTCTGCCTTTTTACGCACCCACTCTGTTTCAGAAAATACACCTAAGCCATGTTGCACTATGTCCTCCATCCATGCCACTGCCCCTTCTTTCTCTTTGTTTAAAACTGCCTCTCCATCAACAACCTTTCAATCCACAGCAAGTTGTGAAAGAGCATTAGGCTCGGACATTTGGTCACCCTTGAATGTTTTCAACATGATACAAGAAATCCCGTAAGCAAGCCGCCAACCTAGCCAATCTTGGGGATCCCTTACCCGATCCTCCTGCAGATAAAACCTTTATCAAAGGCTTGTGATCCATTCTCAACTTGAAATTTATACCCCACAAAAATGTTCCAAAGTGCTCTGCTGACCATGCAAATGCCAATGCTTCTTGCTTGATAACTAAGTAATTCCTTTTGGTTTCAGTCAGCAAGCGCAAGGCAAAAGAAGCCACCGTCCTCTCAACTACTTTGTGAAGTTGTGATAACACAGCACCTATACCAGATGCACTGGCATCTACAGTAAGAATGGTGGGAAATGAGGTAATAAATGGTACTAAAATGTTTGCAGCACACACATCATGCTTTATATTAACAAAGCATGCCTTTGGAACCTCCGACCATTCAAAGATACGTCCTTTATGCAATAAAATCTTCGGCTCTTCTGTTTTGGCTGCAAAGTTTTCAACAACTTTTGTATAATACTCTGTAAGTCCCATGAAAGATCTTTGTTCATCTTTGTTTTTTGGACACGGGGACAGTTTTATGGCTTCTAAAAGATCTCTCTTTGGCTTGACTACCTCACCAGAAATTGTGTGGCCCAAGTACTCAATCTCTTTACTTAAAAAGACACATTTCTCTTTAATAAGGCCCACTTCTAATAGTTTTCTAACCACCTTCCTCAAAATCTGATTGTGTTCTACAACGGTAGGTGCAAAAATCAAAATGTCATCTTCGAAGAATACTACGTTGTTAAAACCTTCAAAAACTCGTGACATCATGTGCTGAAAAACACTTGCCTCAGACGAGAAACCAAGCAGCATTCTAAATTCTTTGGCAGGGGAAAATTTTCTGTTACTATGCTCTGATTGACACTGTGAAGATACACACAACATCTTAGTTGACCAAAGACTTCTTTGTTATAATCATGGGTGAAACCCAATTAGAAGCCTCAACGGGTTCAATTACTCCTTCCCTCATCATATCTTTCATCATGCCACTGACTCCTTCTCTGACTACTATAGGAACTTTCCTGACTTTGTGTTTCACAGCAACAGCACCTGGATTAATGCAAATTTTGTGCACATACCCTTTTAACACACCAATCTCTTCTCGAAACACTTCTTTCACTTCCCAGGGGAATTCCATTCACATCACTATCCTCAACAATCAAAATTTGATCTGGACCCCTTGGATTCACAATTAAATTGAGATCGTATTGATTGGTGGCCCAGTTTCAGCTACATAGACTTTGCCATGAATTTCCCTAATTTTGAATCGTATAGAAGTTGTACAAAAACCCAAAATGTCAATCTCCTCTCCTTGATATCCACCAGGACAAATGTCCTTTGCCCTCAAAACTACTTGTGGCCATTTCTTGTAGAACGCATCTTTAGGAATTATGGTATATATTGAACCTGTATGCACCATTAGTTCAACATCTTTGTTCCCAATGTTGAACAAAGTTTTAGGCCTGGTTTTTCTTTTATCACTGTCTGTTTCACTTTCATCACCTAAGCTCAAAATGCGATCATGAGGTTCACATCTATCCTCACACACCACTGCAACCTTTGACTTAAGCCACTCACTACACATACGTGCAAAGTGCCCCCTACGTCCACATTCCTGCAATCTCCATTTATAGCATAACACGCCTTGGACTCACTGTTATGTAAATTGCTCCCACATCTATTACACTTCTTACTATTTAACTTATTGTAAAAAATGTTTTGTGTTTTCTCTGAATTTTGTATATTCTTTCCAACAGCTCCCCCAATTACCACAACTACTCCCAATTCCTCCCACTACTTCAGTCACATGTTCTGCTCCAATACCAGTAGGTTTTCCCATTTATCTCATGCATAATTCTGATTCCTCCACTACTTTAGCCATATCAATTGCATTTTTAAAATTGGGATTCTTTGCAGCCCACAGTCTTTCATGGATCTCACTACTCTTGCATTGAACCATCAATTGATCTCTAATCATCTCCTCACACATCCCATCAAAATGGCATTTCACTGACATCTCTCTCAACCTTGACACAAACTCATCAATAGACTCACCCACTCTCTGTGGTTGAGAATAAAACTTGTATCTTGCCATCACCACATTAGTCTGATTCACAAACTTATTGCTAGTCTCATTCTGGCTTCCCTGTAGTCATCATTTATTTGAGCTCCATTATCTGTAGCTAGAGGCATGAATTTAAATAATCTCGGCGCCTCTGACCCTGAGCAATTCAATAAAATAGTTTTTTTTCTGTGCAGAACTGAAATCCTCACTGTCTAAAGCCAAAACATAGTTATCAAAAATATCTATATATTCTTCCCACTGAATTACCGGCACCTCTTGGTGAGGCAAAAAGAGTGGTGGTGCTGCGATTGATATGTATTCCATTATGTACTGGCAATTCACTACAACGTGGCACAGTGTGGAGAATATACTCAATGTACTGTTTCGGTGTGCCCGTCACCGCGCTCTGAACCAGAATTTACGTTCTCACCAAGTTTATTTGAGTGTTCCTATGTTGGTGTGCACATCACCGTGCTTTTAAGGAGAAATTAAATCTTGAGTCCTTGTTGTGAACTTTATCTTGCTCAAAACAGGGCCTGAGGCTGGGATTTAAAAGGTTAGCGCATGCTCTGAACAGGGCCCGATGCGGCTGAAATAGTTTATCTGCAAGCAAGCGCTGCCCCTTTCAGAAGTGATTCTCTGTTCATCTCTGTTCATTAAGCTCCTCCTCCAGTGATCCTATTACGGAAAGCCAGCGTGCAGCCGCGCTCAGGATGCAAGTGACAAATAAGTCACTGGCACACGCAAGCCAGAGTGCAGCCGCGCTATTCAGCACGCAACTATTCAGCCAGTGTGGCACGCACAGCAACCTTCACGGGGCCCTCCAACGCACACAAACTCCAATTGAGCCCTCAAGGTCTATCTCACATACCTTGCGTGTGAACATCACAAACACAGTACCTTCAATACACTTAAATACTCTAAATACTCTTAAGTGTTAGTAGATTTCTGCTCTCACGCATTGAAGTCTTCTAATGCTGGGCCTTCTCTCTGAGTTGTACGCTGTATAAACTCCTCGTCACTTAGCAGGCTGACAATTAGACTGGCACGCTCATCTCCAGAAAAATCACATTGCTTTTACATAACCTGGAATGCAAGCGCTCTTTAATGAGAAGGTTCCAAGTATGACATGTCCCCATTGAATTATTCGAGTGCCACCATGACCTTTGGGATCTCGTGCTTCCTAAATTTTTCAATCGGGTGAAAGTTACTTCTCTACCTCCTTCCTCAGCTTCCTCCTTAATCAAACCTATTTTTAAAAAGGGGGACTGTGCTGAGCCTTGCTGCTACTGACCTATAGCACTCATTGACTCCTCCGCCAAAATCTCAGGGAGAGTGATTTATAACAGATTAGATCTTGGGCGAATGCTAGTAACATCTTGAGCTTCTGCCAGTACGGCTACGGTTCCTGAACCTACATCTTATTTAGTAAGAATATGGTTGCCAGGCACTGTCCATTGTATCTTGGCTTCATGGACCTGTCTAGCACATTTGATGGATTGGATGGGTCCAAGTTGTGGTTCGTGCTACTTGCCTGGGCTTCAAAGTCACTTTGGATAATCTGCACTTTTTGTAACTGAAACTATCTGCTAGATTTACATATGGTAAGAATGGAGAGTGCATTGAGCACTTTGGTCTTCACAACAGGGGGCAGGACAGTCATTCTACTTATCCTCTATTTCAGCAATGTGAATGACCACCTGACAGAGAGTGGGCAGGATGTACAACTGGCAAGCAGCAGCAGGTGCCTTCATTACTTTATGCCGATGGTGCAATTCTCCTAGTCTGCACACCCAGAAGCCTACTGCGCCTAATTTTATCCTTTGCCTCTTTTATGGCATCTTTGGACATGGCAATTATCTAGTCCCATGTGATGGCATGCTAGACTAAGAATGGTAACTTGAGACCTATCCACATTAACTCTAACACATTGTTATCAGTATATAGCTTTCCATATTTGGGGATTTGCTTTGGTAGTAAGGGCTCTTGATCCACCAATATGGCTACTACGTGCTTCAAGTTTACGCAGTCCATGGCCAATCTTTTTAACCTAGCTATGAAGGTTTGGGTTAAACTCATTGCCCTGTTACTCAAAAAAACACGTAATGCGTTCTTGTCTCAAGTTATGGCAAAGGCATTTGGGGATATGGGCCTGCTCCCAGCCTGAAAGAGAAATGTTTCTGCCACCGATAGAAGAACATGGTGATGTGAGAATAGCGTCTTGGCTAACGGCTAGAAAAATATCAAACCCAGTGGTAAATCTGCATATACATGCAGGCGAGTGGTGAATTCTCCCATTACCTGGATGGTCAACCTGACTACAAAGGTCCCCTTGATTTCACTTACCCCAACAAGTAGACTTGAAGTTATCTCCTCAGACTTCCTTGTTCAAATATGAACTCCCTGCTAGGAGACATTGCTGCTTACCGGCTGTTAAAAATGGGATATCTAGTTGGCAGGGGTATGCACCCAGTCCAAGTAGAGACCACCACTTTAGTCAGGGTTAGTCAGATACACACTAAAGATTAACCTGTGCTCTGACACTGGTAGATCGGCACAGAGCAGTAGACTTATCTAAAGAGGCAACATGTAAGGTATGTGTGAAGCACACACACACATACAGTAACACAATGAAAACACCACAAAAAGACCCTGCACAGGTTTAGAAAAATTGACAATACTTTTATGAATGAATCAAGACCAAATTAACAACAATCCAATGAGTAGAAGTCGCGATATGAAGAAGAATAAAAGAGTTTTAGCACTTAAAAGCAAATTGCACTTTAGGTTACTTGAGGTTTTGCTGGACTGGGGCAAAGCCAACAGTTCAAGCCGACTGCGATGGAGTGTGGGCTCAGTACAGGACACATGGAGGCGCAGAAACCGAGTACCTTGATCCTGGTCACAAACACAGTATGTGGGGTCGATGCTTCGGTGGATGTGTTGGTGTCACTCCTGCAGCAGAGGTATGCGTTGCTTTTTCACACGCGTTGATGGTGATGAGTTGGTGTCTGAAGATGAGTGTCGAAGCTGCAAGCATTGATTCCGAAGTCATTGCGACAGGTTTTTCCACGCTTTTAGAGAGATGTGTCAATCTTTCTTCAGCAGTGCGTTGGTTCCAGTGCTGCGTCAATGCTGATGTGACAGGTGCCACTTCCTGCATTCAGGGGATGCATTGGTCAATGCAAGGGTTCTAAAGATGCTGCTCGGGCCCCAAGTGTGATGCACTGGTTTTACTCCTGCAACAGGGAAAATGCATTTTTTGCAGCTTCCAGCAGGCATGAGATATGTAAAATCCATTGGTGCAAGTAAACTTCCAGTGAACCAGGCACAGGAGCAGGGGTTGAGACCTTGTTGTTCCTGAGTCTCTAGCAGCAAGAGGAAAGACAACAAAGTCTTGGAGTAAGGCAGAGTCCAACTCTCCCTCAGCAAGGTCAGAGAATAGCAGGCAGCAAGGCAGCACAGCAGAAAAGCAGTTCTTCCATGTCAGCATTCCAGAAAAGTAACATTCCTTGATGCACCACAGCAGTTCTTCTGACAAAGTCCAGTATTGGGTCCAGATGTGTTTGTCTGATTTGGTGGGGTCAGAGACGCAGTGCTTATAACCAAATTTGACTTTGAAGTGGAATGACTTCAAAGAAGGGTCTTTGAAGTGCACAAGTATGCTTTCTTCCTCAGCCCTGGGTCCAGACTATCAGTAGGGGGTAATCAGCCATTTATGTGGGGAAAGGCACTTCCTATTCCGGTTTTAGTGTCATCCCCTCCTGCTCTCCCTTCCCAGGAAGACCCATCAGAATGCAGAAGAATGCAGATAAGTACTCAGACACACCTAACCTTCCTGCTTTTGTGGCTGTCTAGAGGGAATGCACAAAGTGTAGCTGTCACCCACCCAACACATGTATTGGAGACAGGCTGCAGGCACACAGAGCTGTAAGAAAATGCCTACTTTGTAAAAGGGGCATTTCTAAAATAGTAATGTTAAATCTGACTGTACACGTAAAGAGGATTTATCATTACCATTCCAACGACATGAAACATGAGACAGCTACTCCTTTCAAATCAGGAATTAGAGCTTAAAAATGTTTTAAGGAATTCCCAATGTTAACACTAAGAGAGGAGTAGGCCTCACAGTAGTGAAAAATAAATGTATATTTTTTCACTACAGAATATACAAAACTTAAAAGTACTTGCCCTACCTTTTACATACACAGCATCCTACCCACAGCCAAACTAAGGGGTGACCGATGTATATTAAAAGGGAGGGTTAAGGGGTTTTAAATGCCAGGTTGAGGTGGCAGTAAAACTGTACACACAGACTCTGCAGCAGCAGGCCAAAGACATGTTTAAAGTGCTACTTAAGTGGGTGGCATAATCAGTGCTCCAAGCCCACAGACCATGGGTATGGTATACCAATATAC
Source organism: Pleurodeles waltl (assembly GCF_031143425.1). Lineage (NCBI taxonomy): Eukaryota > Metazoa > Chordata > Amphibia > Caudata > Salamandridae > Pleurodeles > Pleurodeles waltl. The sequence goes on along the minus strand of NC_090440.1, from coordinate 1,186,337,558 downwards.
AAGAGACTTACAAGTAAATTAAATATGCAAATTGAGTATACACCAATTTTACCATGTTTAGGGGAGAATCACATGCACTTTAGCACTGGTCAGCAGTGGTAAATTGCTCAAAGTCCTAAGGCCAACAAAAAGAATCAACAAAAATATGAGGCAAGCTGGCAGAAAGTTTGAGAGAAGACCACCCTAAAGATGGAAGGTCTAACACATTTCCTCCTCAGTTGAAAGTGGGGAGATCTACCCAACCTCTAGGGAGTTCTCATCACTGAGGTGGAAAAACCTGGCTAGACCGTCAGCATTGGCGTGGTCTGCCTCTGGTCTGTATCCACCCTGAAGTCCAAACTCTGTAGGAAAATGGACCACCTCATCAATCTTGGATTCTCACCCTTCACTTCCCTTCATTTGCATGAGCCACTTGAACAGAATGTGGTCAGTATGAATCAGGAAGTAAGTACCAAACAGGTATGGTCTCAACTTCTTCAGTGTCTACGCCACAGCAAAATCTTCTCTTTCTATAGCACTCCACCTTTGTTCCCTGAGGATTAAGCTCCTGGAGATTAAGGCTGCAGGTTGGCCTACTTCCTCTTAATTGATTTGTGAAAGTACTTCCCCTATGCCATGCTCTGAGGGATCTGTCTGAACAATAAACTCCTTGGAGAAGTCAGGGGCCCCGGGCACATGGGCTATGCACATGGCCTGCTTAAGGGATTCAAATGCAGTTTGACATGCCTCTGTTCAAATCACATTTCTGGGATGCTTCTTAGAAGTTAGATCTGTCAAGGTGGCAACAATGGTGCCATGTCCCTTGACAAACCTCCTGTAATACCTAATGAGGCCCAAGAATGCTCTGACTGCAGTATGGATTTTGGTGGGCTCTCAGGCCATGATAATCTCTATCTTGGCATGGAATGGCTGCACCTTGCTCTTGCCCAATAAGTGTCCCAAGTACAGCACAGACCTTGCCCTATTTGGTACTTACTGGCTGTGATAGGCCTGCCTGTGGAAGAGCCTGAAGCAATTCCTGGAGGTGAAAAAGGTGGTTCTTCCAGTTTCTACTGAAGGGAGCTATGCCATCCAGATAGGCAGCTGAGAATGCCTCCATACCAGAAAGGACCTTGTTCGTCAACCTCTGATAGTTGGCAGGGGCATTCTTGAATCATCCACAGGGCATCACTCTAAACTGATAGTAGCCCTCTGGGGGGGCGAAGGCAGACCTTTCCTCTGCACCTTCTGTTCGGGTGATCTGCTAGTACCTGGATGTAAGATCAAAGGTAGTTAAGTACTGGGCAGCTCCTAATCTGTCAATAAGCTTATCAGCCTGGGGAATGGATGAGCTTCTGTCTTTGTGACTGAGTTTGGCACCTTAGAATCCACACAGAACCTTCGTTTAGGTGTGGTGCCTGGAGGGGCAGCTTTGGATACCAGAACCACAGGACTGGACCAGGGGCTACTGGAGGATTGTAATACCCCCAATTCCAGCATTTTAGAGACGTAATGCTGGCCCTCACCTTATCTAAAAACCTGTATGATTTAGTCCTAACAGGAAGGTTGTCCCCTGTGTCCACATCATGGGTGCACAGGTGGGTAGTCCCCAGAACAAGGGGAAACAGAAAGGAGCACTGTCCCAACAAGACCAGGACTTTCAGTATGATCCAGACTGTTCCCATGGGGAGCAGGCCCAAGACTCATTTATACATGGCTGGGTTCAAACTGGGGTGGCATGGTGAGGGAAAGAACAATGGTCTTCCCCAGATCTGTGGCCAAGGATGAGTTTTTGAAAAATTTTAACACTCCATCCATCATCCTTTTGTGTTGCTAAAGTTGCTCTAAGTGGCCACGGTATATCCAGATGTGGGTCCCTTGCTCATTGTACCACTGGATTCAAGGTAGGCTGGATGTTGAGGAGTGATGCTGTGAAATGGGTCAAAGGATGCTTGATTCCACTCCAGTGAGGACCTGGCCTGACCGTTCGGGCTGGATTGTTCCCATGGGGAGCAGGGTCAAGACTGATTTGCATGTGGCTGGGTCCAAACTGGGGTGGCAAGATGAGCAAAAGAACAATGGTTTTAACCCAGATCTGTGACTGAGGGTGAGTGTTTGAAACGCTTCAGTACTCTGGCCATCGTCTTTTTGTGTTGCTAAAGATGCCCTTTGTGACCAGGGTATGCCCAGACGTGGGTCACGTCCTCAGTGGGCCACTGGATTCAAGCTGACCTGGCTTTTGAGGCGTGATACCCTGAAACCGGTCCCATTATGCTTATTTCCTGTCCAGGGAGGACCTGGCCTGACAGTTCTGGGTGGACTGTTCTCATGGCAGGGTCACAACTGATGTGCCTATGGCTTGGTCCAAACTGGGGTGGCATGGTGAGCAAAAGTATGATGGATTTACCCCAGATATGTGACTCGAGGTGAGTGTTTTAAAGTTTTCAGCATTCCGTCCATCATCTGCTCTTTTTATCTTTATTGCCTTAAGTGGGAAGAGTATGCCCAGATGTGGGTCCAGTCCTCACTGCGTGACTGCGTTCAAGCTAGCCTGGCTAATGAGGGGTGATACCCTGAAACCCGTCCCAGAATGCTTGTTTCCATCCCAGGGAGGGCCTGGCAGTTCGGGTTGAACTGTTCCCAATGGGAGCAGGGTCAAGACTGATTTGCATATGGCTGGGTCCGAACTTGGGTGGCATGGTGAGCAAAAGAACGATGGATTTAAGTGAGTGTTTGAAACTTTTCAGCACTCTGTCCATCATTCTTTTGTGTTGCCATTTTTTATACCTGGCCAACAAAAGTGGAGGACAAGCCTTGCAAATGTCTTGTCTTGGCACAGGTGTCCTGCTAGGGGAATTTAATGAGCCATCTCCAGTAGGAAGGCCATGTAGCATTGGGAGACCACCAGGGCCCTTGTCCCATGCAAAGGAGCCTTAGGCTCACTGTAAAGAGGTTGATCTACCAGTAAATGTGATGACTACGAGAGGCATCACCAACTGCTTGGGCTTCAGCCTGTTGTCTCATGCTCTCGAGGGTTAAATACTCCATCTGTGCCCGAAGCCTTTGCTGTACCTTTTTAGGGAAGTCGCAAAATGTAAATAGATCACATATGTGGAAGTCAACGTGGGACTCAGATTCACATATGGGTGCCAGAACAATTAAAGCTGCAATGTACTCTTTCAAAGATTCATAGATACTTTACTTTAGTTTGAAGAAATAGAGGGTCATTCTGACCCTGGCGGCCGGTGGCCGCCAGGGCCACCGACCACGGGAGCACCGCCAACAGGCTGGCGGTGCTCCAATGAGCATTCTGACTGCGGCGGTTCAGCCGCGGTCAGAAGCGGAAAGTCAGCGGTCTCCCGCTGACTTTCCGCTGCTCATTGGAATCCTCCATGGCTGCGGAGCGCGCTCCGCAGCCATGAGGATTCTGACCCCCCCTACCGCCATCCAGTTCATGGCGGGAAAGCCGCCATGAACAGGATGGCGGTAGGGGGGGTCGCGGGGCCCCTGGGGGCCCCTGCCGTGCCCATGCCAATGGCATGGGCACGGCAGGGGCCCCCGTAAGAGGGCCCCAAAATGTATTTCACTGTCTGCCTTGCAGACAGTGAAATACGCGACGGGTGCAGTAGCACCCGTCGCACCTTCCCACTCCGCCGGCTCGATTACGAGCCGGCATCCTCGTGGGAAGGTCGTTTTCCCCTGGGCTGGCGGGCGATTTAACTGGAACCGCCCGCCAGCCCAGGGGAAAACTCGTAATACCCACCGCGGTAATTTGGAGGGCGGGATCCTGGCGGGCGGCCTCCGCCGCCCGCCAGGGTCATAATGAGGCCCATAGTGTCTTTCTCTAACATAAAGCTAGCAATATGTGCAGCAGCTTCTTTATATCTGTCCCAATAACCAAACCTCGACTATGTTGGCTGAATTTCATGCAAATTGTCAAAAGTTTGCTGCTGCCCATCACCCAACAAATTCAAACAAAAGAGCGTTTTTACACTCATCCTCAAACCTTTTACTATCAATGGCTATTAAATAGTTATCAAAAGATCGTAACCATATCAGTGCTGGATTGTGTAGGTGCTGGTTGCACATTTCCTTGTGCCGTGGCCATAATAACAGGTCAAACTAGTCAACGATCGGTATATGCACAAAGTATATTGTAGCAGAAATCTTTTCACAAGGACTGGAAGCCACATTTTGTGTGAATAGACTAAAACATATACGAATACTAACTCACTATTTCAGTTTCACGAAGTTCAGCGTGTAACCATCCTTGTCAGTCGAAACCCTGTCAGTGATTGTTTAATTACTTAACTGACAAGCCAGTTGTTAGGTGTGAAAGGGGTTTGACCATAGCGGGGAGCGCTGGGCCCAGGAGATAAACGGCACATATAATAATTACACTGCACACGTCATTGCTCTTGGCTATTGCATGTTGGCGCCTGACCAACCGGCACTTTTATTATCTCCCATGACATCAGGACCAAACCATGCGTCCCTAACCTCACAGGGTGATTCTTCACTCCGGTTCACATATCACTCCTGTAAAACACCCCTTGTAACTTGGTATGTATCAAGTTGTAAACATAACATTCCTCCTCAACTTTAAACTGAAATAAAAACTTTCAAATGAAAATCTAACATAACATGCAGACATAGTATCGACATACCACTCAGACCATTATATTCATGAAGTCCCAGTACCAGCAAAGTATGACTTCAGATGGTCCGACTACAGATACACATAGGCCCTCATTACAACATTGGCGGTAAAAGCCGCTTACCGCCGTGCAGAAGACCGCCAACACACCGCGCGGCAGCGGACTTCCGCCACGGTCATTATGACCCATTGCTCAGAATCCGCCAAAATTCAGACACCCACACAAGTACGCCACACCAAAGGTCAGTGATAAACTGGCGAAAACAAAACCTCCACCGTCCCGCCAACAGAAATACGCCCATACTATCATGACCCACGAATCCACGCGGCGGTCTTTCAAACATGGTATTCCATTGGCGGTACACACCGCTGCGCTCAAAATACACACACATTTACAAAACATAGCCACATTGGACAATTATAAATACACACACCTGATACACATACACACACCACTCCCACACACCCATTACAACATAAAACACACACCCATATCACCCACAAACCCCTACGACAAAATTACAGGGAGAAGGCCAGAGAGAGACACTACAAACAACTACCAAGCATCCACAGGCACACAATACCATCACCCACATAACTTCCACGCACCTCACACAACACACCACTAAATATCACCCCACTTATCACTACACACACCACCCCACACATCATCCACACCACCCCATGGAACGGCAAGACACCCCAGGTTCTCTGAGGAGGAGCTCGGGGTCATGGTGAAGGAAATCGTCCGGGTAGAGCCACAGCTATTCGGATCACAGGTGCAGCACACCTCCATAGCTAGGAAGATGGAGCTATGGCGCAGAATAGTGGACCCAAGAAATAGGGATGACATCAGGAAGAGGTGGAATGACCTACGGGTGAAGGTGCGTTCCGTGGTCTCAAGACACCACCTTGCGGTTCAGCGGACTGGCGGCGGACCCCCACCTCTTCCCCCACAACTAACAACATGGGAGGAGCAGGTATTGGCGATTCTCCATCCTGAGGGCCTCACAGGAGTAGATGGAGGAATGGACTTTGGTAAGTCAAATCTTAACTCTTACATCCCCCACCCTACTTGCATGCTATCACATACCCCCACCCTCACCCCCATAACTCCAACTCCTCACAAATGACCCAACATCACAAACCACACATCCTAACACCAAGCCCTACATGCAACAACAAAGCATGGACACCCATCACCAAAGCACGGCCACTGCACATACCCATACACCCCCCTAAACCACCATCACACAAGGACCCACACAGGAATGCAGGCACTGGGGTACACGGTCACCCACCCATTGCACACAATGGCACACACAGATGTAATAAACATCCTTTTATACCCCTGTAGGACCCCTACCCAACGTCACCGGACAGGAGGGTCCACACATGTCCACACCACCAACAGAAGAGGCCCACAGTGATGACAGCAGCTCTGTCCAACTGAATCTAGATGACCAGCCCGGCACATCGGGGACCTCATTACAGTCGGTTCCCCTGACACAGTCACAGGCCACCACAGGGCTTCCCCCCTTTGGAAACACCAGCACAGCACCCACCCAGCGGGCCCATACCACTGTCCCCAGGACACGTCAATCAGCAGTGTGTCCACCACTACAGGGAACCCAGGCTAACCCACCATCCCAACAACAACAGGAACCTGGGGGCAGTGGCAGTGGGCACACGGTCCAGGGGATGGAGGCCCAGTAACACAGGGGAACTGGGAGGACTGCTGTGCGACAGGGGGAGGACAGGCCAAGGGAACTCACTCTCCACGAGGCCCTCTCCAACATCATGGGAGCCTACCACCATTCCCAGGAGACGATGGCAACGGTACAGACCAAGTTTCAGGAGACCCAGCGCCTGCAGGAGGGACAGTATTTGGGCTTCAGGGAGGAACTCAGATCCATCAATTCCACCCTGGGCACCATCGTAGGGGTGCTGAAGGAAGTCCTCAACACCAGGAGGGACACTGTAACACAACAAGGGGCCCCTGACACTAGCCTGGACGATGAACTGCCCACCACCTCTGCTAGTGGACAGGAGGCACCGCCACAGGACCACCACACCAGCACCCCACCCCCTGCAGAGGGCGAACCACCCCGCAAACGGTCCTTGAGATCCAGGACAAAGACAGAGAACGATGCCAAGACCCCCGCCAAGAAATGAGATCATCCTGAATGTCATCCTTCTGTCCCACTTTATCACCCTGTCCATCCTCTAACTGCCCCAGCTCCACTTCCTATGCCCATTTGAGCAATGCACCTGTGAGACTAATAGACTGGACTCTGCCATGGACATTCCTTCACCATCACCCCTCACCATTTTACAACCCCCTCCAATATTGAGCACTTAAATAAACACTCTTGAAGCACAAAATAATCTGGAGTCAGTCTGTGATTTCGAAATAGTGTATTAGCAATTACAATGTCAAAATGTTCTTTCAAACGTAATGTCAACATACCTATGTCACACAGCTCTAGTCCATGAGGAAACAAAGCAGATGTCACACAGTGGGACCCACATCTGTGAAATCGTAAGGGAAAGTGACAACTCAGTGACCATACACTGGGTGAAAACGACAGACAGTTGAGAGGTAGTAATGTTAAAGTACATGTAGTAGGTAGGTTGGTATTCTTACCTGTGTCTCACTGGAAATATTGCAGGATCACCGAGTTCCTGTTGTCGATGTCCTCTTCTTCTGCTTCCTTGTCTTCATTGTCCACAGGCTCCACAGCTGCCACAACACCGCCATCTGGACCATACTTCTGCAGAAAAGGCACCTGTCATCGCAAACCTAAGTTGTGAAGCATACAGCAGGCCACGATAATCTGGCACACCTTCTTTTGTGAGTAGAATAGGGATCCACCTGTCATATGGAGGCACCTGAACCTGGCCTTCAGGAGGGCGAAGGTCCACTCTATAATCTGCTGAGTTCGCCCATGGGCCTCATTGTAGTGTTCCTCTGCCCTTGTCCTGGGATTCCTCACTGGGGTCACTAGCCATGACAGGTTGGGGTAACCAAAGTCACCTGCAAATGGCGAGGTCAACTGTTAGACACACACTAACCTGTAGGGATATACCCAGACAACCGTTCCCACTGACTTGCTTCCAGGTGCTCACCTAATGGCCACACACGGTGTCTCTGGAGTTGCCCCATCACTTAAGGGATGCTGCTATTCCGCAGGATGTAAGCGTCATGCACTGAGCCAGGGAATTTGGCATTAACATGGGAGATGTACTGGTCGGCCAAACACACCATCTGCACATTCATGGAATGATAACTCTTCCGGTTTCTGTACACCTGTTCACTCCTGCGTGGGGGGACCAAGGCCACATGTCTCCCATCAATGGCACGTATGATGTTGGGGATATGTCCCAGGGCATAGAAGTCACCTTTCACTGTAGGCAAATCCTCCACCTGAGGGAAAACGATGTAGCTCCGCATGTGTTTCAGCAGGGCAGACAACACTCTGGACAACACGTTGGAAAACATAGGCTGGGACATCTCTGATGCTATGGCCACTGTTGTTTGACATGACCCACTTGCAAGGAAATTGAGTACTGACAGCAGCTGCACTAGAGGGGGGATTCCTATGGGATGGCGGATAGCTGACATCAGGTCTGGCTCCAGCTGGGCACACAGTTCCAGGATTGTGGCATGATCAAGCCTGTAGGTGATGATCACATGTCTTTCCTCCATTGTCGACAGGTCCTCCAGCGGTCTGTACACCGGAGGATGCCGCCATCTCCTCACATGTCCCAGCGGACGGTGCCTATGAAGGACAACAGCGAGCACAGAGTCAACCAACCCAGAGGTACTTACCCACAGTTTACACAGAACACAAATCATAATCTGAAATTTGGCCTGTACGAGTGTTGAGGCAAGGCCTAGGTATGTGTGACGCAATGAAAAATTAAGCCATGTGGGCCCCTGAAATGGCAGCTGTCTGACCTGTAAAGTGGGACAATGGGATGTGAGGTAACTGCGCTGGCGTTGTACACCGTTGCGGCAGGCGGTCGAAGACCGCGGCGCAATGCTGCATTGGTTAACGTTGGACCCTATGGGTCCCAGGAGCCAAAGACGATGCACGCCGGCGGTCATGGTACGCACCGCCGCAGACGTTACCGCCATTTTCTATCTGTTCAATCACTCTATACCTGATCTTCGACAGGAGGGGACCTACACTGCAAATGATGCTGTGACCTCGGTCTGGAAGAGACAATGGCTCGTGTGTCTGGGGAAAGGGCCCCTGCCTTCACATCGGAGGAGTTGGAGAAACTCGTGGATGGGGTCCTCCCCCAGTACACGCTACTCTGCGATCCTCCAGACAAACAGGTAAGTACACTGGGAGCATGCTGTATGGCCTATGCCTGTGTAGAGTGGGGTGGATGAAAGATTGGGGGGGGAGATTGAGGTGTGCATGAAACGACGGTGAGTGCATGTGCCACATGGCAAGGGTAGGGAGGGGGCCAATGACTGCACGGTGCGGACGGTTATATCTTCTCCTTTTCCTCTATACTATTCCTGTAGGTCAGCGCCCACCAGAAGAAGGATATTTGGCGTGCCATCGCCAAAGAAGTCCAGACCCTGGGGGTCTACCACAGACGGAGCACCCACTGCCATAAAAGATGGGAGGACATTCGCCACTGGAGCAAGAAGACGGCGGAGGCCCAGCTGGGGATGGCCTCCCAACGTGGGAGGGGGCCCGTCGCACCATGACCCCCCCTGATGTTCAGGATCCTGGCGGTGGGGTACACGGAGTTGGATGGGCGCTTGAGGGCATCACAGCAGCTACAAGGGGGTGAGTACACTCTCATTCTGCTGATTTTGCGCGCAGTGGAGGTGTCTGGGTGGGGGAGATGGGCTGTGGGTTTCCCTAGGCCAGGGCGAGTGTGCTAGTTAGGTCCCCTTGTTCTGGCAGACCCTGTGGCACCCCACCCCACCTGTGTACAGTGCCAAGTACACCTAGTCAGGCTCCTGTGACATCCATGTGTGAAGATGTCGGCCATAGCCTTGTAGTCCAATGGTCCAGGGATTGAACAGTGGAGCCCAAGTGCGCGGCGTAGTGCAGGGGGCTTCTGTGTCTGTTGTGTCCGACAACAGTAGCAGTAATGCATGCACTCAACATGTCTTTCTTCTGTCACCCCCCTCTTTTTGTGGTCTCCCTGTTCTTGTGTGCATTAGCATAATCAGGCGGAAGAGCAGTGGCTCTGGAGCAGGAGAGAGCTGCATCCAACATGGCCCTGGAGGGCGACAGTACGGACTCTGAATTCACCAGTGGGACGGAGGGCGAGGGGAGCTCCACGGCGGGGACAGGAGCTGACACCAGTGATACGGACTCGTCCTCTGATGGGAGCTCCCTTGTGGTGGTGGCCACATCTGTGCACCCCGCATCTACAGGTACAGCCGCCACCCCCCCTACCAGTACCGCCCTCCCAGCAGCCCCTCAGCCTTTGCCCCGTGCCCGCTCACCCAGGAGGGTGGGCATCACCTTCGCCCCAGGCACCTCAGGCCCAGCCCCAGTCACCCCTGCTGCCCTCAGTGAGGAGGCCATTGACCTCCTCAGGTCCCTCACTGTTGGGCAGTCTACCATTTTGAATGCCATCCAGGGTGTAGAAAGGCAGTTGCAACAAACAAATGCATTCCTGGAGGGCATTCATTCTGGTCAGGCGGCCCTTCAGCGAGCTTTTAAGACTCTGGCCTCAGCACTGATGGCAGCTATTGTCCCTGTATCTAGCCTCCCCCCTCCAACTTCCTCCACCCAGACCCAATCCCCTCTACCTCAGCCTATCCCAAGCACACCTTCAGACCAGCATGCACACACCCCAACACACAAGGGAAGCTCTGGCAAACATAAGCACCACACATCCCACAGGCACTCACGCAAGCATCACACAAATGCAGACACACCAACATCCACTGCCTCTACTGTGTCCCCCTCCTCCTTGTCTCCCTCCTCCCTCCCAGTCTCGTCTCCACTAACACCTGCATGCACTACATCTACAGCCACTACTTCCATCACCAGCACACACACCACCACACCCCGCTCACGTGCACTCTCCACCCCCACTACCATTCACACGTCCCCTGTGTCCTCTCCTAGTGTGTCTGTGACGCCACCTCCCAAGATACACAAACGCAGCCACACACCCACCCAACAGCCATCTACCTCACGAAAGCCTACAGCGCATGCATCTTCACCCAAAGTCACCAAACAAACACCTCCTACAACCACAACCTCTTCCTCCACTCCCAAACCTCCTCCAGCTACTCGTCCCAGTGTTCCCCAAAAACTTTTCCTGTCCACCCTTGACCTCTTTCCCTCACCTCCCGCACCCCGTCAGTCTTCTAGGGCCCGACTTTCCAGGTCCCAACCTAGCACCTCAGCCACAACATCTCCGGGACCAGTGGTGCCTGTAGTCACTGGAATCTGGAGTGCACCGGCCACCAGGGCAGCCAGTGTGGCACGGAGCCACAGCACAGACAGTCCCCCACCTGTCAAGCATCAAAAGTTGGCCAGTGCCCAGCGGGAGAGGGGGAAGACTCCAGCCACCAAAGCCACTCCCAGGGGTACAGGTGGGAGTGTGGATTCAGCTGCGACACCTTCCAAGGTGGGGAAGGGGCACAAGAAACTCAGCAAGTCTGGGAAGAGCAGCACGGCGGAGAAGACCGCCATCATCCCCGCTGCCCAGGAGGCCACCGCCAGCACCAGCCCAGCTGCCCAGAAGGCCACCGCAAGCACCATCCCAGCTGCCCAGGAGGCCAGCACCAGCACCAGCCGTGCAGCCCAGGAGGCCACTGCCAGCACCAGCCCAGCTGCCCAGGAGGCCAGCACCAGCCCTGCTGCCCAGGACAGGACAGCCAGCACCAGCCCCGCTGGGCCAGACAGGACCACCAGCCCCGCTGGGCCATAAAGAACCGTCAGCACCAGCCCCGCTGGGCCATAAAGGACCGCCAGCACCAGCCCTGCTGGGCCCGACAGGACCGCCAGCAGCTGAGTCACTGCCAAAGGCCCCGCCGCCACAAGCACCGCTGAACAGGACACTGCCGCCACAAGCACCGCTGAACAGGACACTGCTGCCACAAGCACCGCTGCCAAGGACACCGCCGCCACAAGGACCGCTGGCCCATGAGCGCAAAGGGCACTGATGCTACTGAGTCCGTCATGAGCAGGATGAAGCACTCTGGGCACAAGGCCCCCTCCAGAACCAGTGGAGAGATCCATCCACTACCTCTGTCCTTGGCAGGATGAAGCACTCTGGGCACAGACCCCCTCCAGAAGCAGTGGAGAGATCCATCCACTACCTCTGTCCTTGGCAGGATGAAGCACTCTGGGCACAAGGCCCCCTCCAGAACCAGTGGAGAGATACATCCACTAACTCTGTCCTTGGCAGGATTAAGCACTCTGGGCAGAAAGGCATCCACTACCTCTGTCCTTGGAAGGATGAAGTACTCTGGGCACAAGGCCCCCTCCAGAACCAGTGGAGAAAGACATCCACTACCTCTGTCCTTGGCAGGATGAAGCACTCTGGGCACAGGGCCCCCTCCAGAACCAGTGGAGAAAGGCATCCACCTGAGAGACCGTGGCTTTGCACCCCCCAGGATGAAGCAGTGGGCAACCCACCCACTGTAGAGACTTAAGAGACTGTGGCTTTTCACTCCCCAGGACTAACAATTTTTTTTAAATGTAAATAGGAGAAGTAATTGTTACGGCCCTGATGAAGCGCCAAGGGATCATTTCTTGACCGCAGAGGCGCGAAACATGTTGACCACACTATGTTAGGACTAGGTACAACACCTTTTTCTCTCTTTTAGGAGTGTAGTGGGACATTATTCCCCGCATTAACTCCTCTTGTTTTCCTTTTTAATCTTGGCCTGATCCTCCTTTCTGAGTTATTAAATGATAATGCCTATGGCTCAGAGCCAATTTTAATTCACCAGTCTCTCCCTATTTTTCTTATCGTCAGTATTTCCTGCAGACCTGATTACATCTGCTAGATTACCTTCGGTTGAGTACCACCACCTTGAGTGGGGTGGTCCGCCAGATATTGCAGTGCCGGTCTGATGAGGAGATTGCCCAATGATGACGCTTTGCATCCTAGTGGATGCTTGAGGGCTCTCCTGAAAATACTGATATTTCTTCTCCCTGCATGTATTTGTATTGGAACAGTGTACTATTTTTCTTTATTGTTTTTTATCAACACCATATCTACAACTCGCAGATCTCTCACCCAAGCTCGCCTCTTTTTTTTACATCTGCTCATTTTGAACTTGTCTATTTTGTGGTCTCGTTTCCACTTGTTTCTGGGTTGTTGTGGTAACCCCCACTTGAGGGATAGTGTCTCTCACATCCTGTTGCATGCAAATTGAACTTGGGGACACTCCCGTCGTGCTGTGTGGCGTCAGACGATATTCCCTCAGGAACTCAAAAAAAGCACAGTCCAGGTTCCTCCATCTTGCTACTGCAATTCGCAACACCTTATTCAGAGTCCTCATAAATTGCTCTGCTTCTCTGTTGGCTTGAGGCCATCGCGGAATGATCTTACTGTGATGAACAGCATGCCAGGCTAAATATGATGCAAATTTGTGGCTTGAAAACAGGGGACCGTTGTCCATTCTCAGCTCCTGTATGATCCCGTGTGTGGCCATTACCTTTTCCAGACATGGTATCACCTTCTCTGTGACAGTGGATTCCAACAATTCCACCTCCGGGTACTTCGCGAAATCATCTTGTTTTCCTTTTTAATCTTGGCCTGATCCTCCTTTCTGAGTTATTAAATGATAATGCCTATGGCTCAGAGCCAATTTTAATTCACCAGTCTCTCCCTATTTTTCTTATCGTCAGTATTTCCTGCAGACCTGATTACATCTGCTAGATTACCTTCGGTTGAGTACCACCACCTTGAGTGGGGTGGTCCGCCAGACATTGCAGTGCCGGTCTGATGAGGAGATTGCCCAATGATGACGCTTGGCATCCTAGTGGATGCTTGAGGGCTCTCCTGAAAATACTGATATTTCTTCTCCCTGCATGTATTTGTATTGGAACAGTGTACTATTTTTCTTTATTGTTTTTTATCAACACCATATCTACAACTCGCAGATCTCTCACCCAAGCTCGCCTCTTTTTTTTACATCTGCTCATTTTGAACTTGTCTATTTTGTGGTCTCGTTTCCACTTGTTTCTGGGTTGTTGTGGTAACCCCCACTTGAGGTAGAGTGTCTCTCACATCCTGTTGCATGCAAATTGAACTTGGGGACACTCCCGTCGTGCTGTGTGGCGTCAGACGATATTCCCTCAGGAACTCAAAAAAAGCACAGTCCAGGTTCCTCCATCTTGCTACTGCAATTCGCAACACCTTATTCAGAGTCCTCATAAATTGCTCTGCTTCTCTGTTGGCTTGAGGCCATCGCGGAATGATCTTACTGTGATGAACAGCATGCCAGGCTAAATATGATGCAAATTTGTGGCTTGAAAACAGGGGACCGTTGTCCATTCTCAGCTCCTGTATGATCCCGTGTGTGGCCATTACCTTTTCCAGACATGGTATCACCTTCTCTGTGACAGTGGATTCCAACAATTCCACCTCCGGGTACTTCGCGAAATCATCTATTACAACCAACATGTGCCGCCCATCTGGTAAACTCCCTAGGTCCACACTGGCTCTCTGCCAGGGAACGGACGGAATTGGTTCCGTAATGATGGGTGGTGGTGGGTCCGCCGGCCCCACCAGTTGACACAAGTGACATTGTTGTATTGTCTGTTCCACCCGTGCATCCAAATCAGGAAACCACACTTTGCTTCGAAGCCTAGCCTTGTTTTTCACCATACCCTGGTGAGCGGCATGAGCCAGGTCAACCGTTCTTTGACGCAGGCTTTCAGGGATGACAAGGTGGCTGCCTCGCAGAAGACAGTCGTCTGAGGATACAGCCAATTCATGTCGAATTCGGAACAGTGCCTGCAGTGCAGTGTTTGCCTCCACGGTCCTCAGTGACAGATTCTGTTTCAAACTGTGCCACATCTTCCATCACTGACGCATGACATTGCCATCTGCAGGACTTCATCCTTTTGGGTAGCCTTTTGTATCTCCTTCAACGACATAGGCAGTGGCCGAGATCTCTCCACTACCAACCTCACATATTCCTCAATATCCTCTGCTTCATCTTCTTCCAGTGCTGTGACCGGTCTGGCATGTCGTGAGAGGTAGGCAGCTGGATTCTGAGTACCTGGGCGGTATATAACCGAAAACTGATATCCTTGCAACTGGAGAATCCATTTCTCGATTCTCGGGGGAGGCTGTGACGCTGTTTTGTTGAACAATGGTATTAGTGGTTTGTGGTCCGTATATATTACGAATGGATGACCATAGATGTACAAATGATAATGGCGGCATCCCCAGTTTACCGCGAGTGCCTCTTTTTCGATGTGTGATTATCGTTGTTCCGTTACAGTTAATGCTCTGCTGGCATACACCACCGGTGCCCATTCATCATCCTTTCCCTTTTGAGACAGCATAGTTCAAAGACCAACAGAGCTAGCGTCTACCGATAGCTCCGTGTCTTTGGCAGGATCAAAGTATACCAATGTGGTCTATGCAGATAGTGTTTGTTTGGTTGCTTGGAATGCCGTCTCCTGTGTCAGATTCCATTCCCACGAAGTGTGGGTCTTTGTAAGTTCCCGTAATGGGACTGTGAGGGAAGTCAGGTTTGGGATGAATCTCCCACAATATGTCACCATGCCCAAAAAACTGCGAACACCAGTGACTGATGTGGGGGCCGGTGCTGATTTTATGTCCGCCACTTTCTCCGGATCAGGTCAAACACCCTTCTCTGAGAAATGATACCCGAAAAATGCAATATCCTGTCTCAAAAATTCAAATTTCTCTTGGTGTAAAGTTAGTCCATTTACGTGCAATCGTTGGAAGACAGCTCAAAGTCTCTTTAGGTGTGTTTCTACCGTGGAAGCATGCACCAGGATGTCATCGCTCACATTGATGACACCCTCTAGACCAGCCAAAACACCTCTTATTGTGTCCTGAAATACTTCCTCAATGCTGGCAATCCCGAAGCTCAGGCGTCGGTATCTCCTCAGCCCTACGTGGGTGGAGAAAGTTGTTATTGCTCGAGACTAAGGGGCTAGCATTAGCTGATGATACCCTGCCCTCAGGTCCATTTTGGAGAACCACTTGGAGCCACTGACTTCTGCCACTATGTCATCCACTGTGGGGGTAAGATGACCTTCTCTATTGATGGCCACGTTTGGAAGGCGCATGTCTACGCATATGCGTACCTCTCCTGGTTGTTTTGGTTTTCTCGTGATTACAATGGGCGACACCCAAGGTGTGGGTCCTTCCACTTTTTCAATAATGTCAGCCTCTTCTAGCTTCCTTAGTTCAGCCTCTACCTGTGATCTAAGGTGGAAAGCTATGTGCCTGTGTTTGAGGGCCACTGGTTCTATGGACTTGTCAATGTGCAATTTCACTTGACGGTCTTTCAGGCATCCAATTCCTTGGAACAGGTCAGCATACTCCTCTTGGAGACTCTCCAGCTCCCCTATGTGTATGCTGAATGCGAATACCACCAAGTTTAGTTCCTCTGCATTGCGGCAGCTGAGCAACATCTCAGTTCCTATCTTGGTGACATATACTTTTGCTTGTATGGTTGTGTCGTCATGAGTGATGCCTGTCACGAAGACTCCCGCCAGTGGGAGGGGTTTTGTTGACCCGAATGCGAACACTTGCACTGCCGTGTGGCGAAGGGACGGGCGATGTGGCAGTTGGTTGAATGCCGATTGTGCCAGTATGTTAATCGAGGCCCCAGTGTCAATTAGTGCGGTTACTTGGTGACCTGCCACCTTCACTTTGCACCTGGGATTTTCTTCCTGGTCTGACTGCTTGGTTCGGTGGCATGGATTATGTAAACTGTCCCTTCCGGCTCGTAGTCATCGTCCATGTCAGGAATTACATTGGGTGGGTGGATTGCCTTTGCACCGTGACTCATTTTCTGTTTGTCTCCCTTCGATCTTGTGGTAGAGCGACAAACCTTGGCAAAATGGTTGAATTTTTGACAATTTGTGCATTGTTTCCCTAGGGCCGGGCATCTACCTTGATGTGGGAAGATCCCTCCGCACATGCAGCAGGAGCGGTGTGTATTAGCCGATTTCGTCTTGTCTTTTCTTTTTGTTGTGACTCCTGATGTGATGGCATTTACTGGTTCTGCTTTGACGGCTTGTGTGAGTGCCGATTCCATATGTGCTGCCCTTACTTTGGATAGTTCCTTTGATCTGCCCATGGTCAGCATGTCAGCCATCGCCATGCCGGGAATCTGTAGGATGTGTTCTCTTAGCTTTGTGGAGTGACATCCTTGAATGAATTGCACCCTTATTTCGTCCTCGGGGTCCGGTAATGTGCACGTGCTAGCCAGTTCCCTCAACCTTGCATAATATGTGTCTACAGACTCATCCGGTTGTTGCCTAGCTTGTCAGAGGAGAAATCGCTCATAGTCTGGGTTTGCCAGAGGTTCAAAGTACGCTGTAATTGCCTTTTTTAGAGTTCGGTATGTGAATGGGGGTCCTTCTTTCGCCACTGTTTTGCTGATCCTGTGGAGCATCGCTCCCCACATGTGAAGAAGCATCGGTCGTTGTCTGTCCGGGTCTAACGCAATTGCTGCAAAATAGTTTTCTAGACATTCCACCCATGATTTCCATTTTGCTGCTTGAGCTGATGGGGGCCCTTTCATGACAAAAGGCCCTTAATATTGGGAATGTGGCCATGGTGCTGTATTTACTATTTGGTTCTTTGTTTTTCAGTCTGAGTTAGCTTGTATTGCTGTTTGATGTCCCAAAATCGAGTTTGTAGTGTTATTTGGTGTCCCAGGGATGAAAACAGATATCTGGGTGTGGCTTGTGCCCTCCTTCTTTTGTGTTTTTTTTTTCTTTTGTGTGGCTTGTCTCCCTTCCCACGCTGCACTCCACTTTGCCTCAGCTGTTCACAAATTGTGTCTGGGGGCGGGGCCACCGCTGTCCATCACCCCACCGGGAGGCTCCCTCTGCATCGGGAGTCAGAGCTCCTCCACAGCAACAGCACCTGCCTCTCGCTGTGCCACGTCCCCCAGCCACGCGGCCCACTCCCCTTGGCTCACCGGTGAGTGCGCTGCCGCGCTGAGCTCCAGACACCAGTCGGAGGGCGGGGTGCATCCGTCTCACTCCTTCTCCGCGCCACCGGCACTGCCACGCTCACCTCCGGCATCCAAAATGCAGCACGCTCCATGCGGGCCTCCTACAGTGGGCCCTCCCAGCCCCCAGAACTCTCAAATTCTCGCTCACACCGGGCGCTCATTCCACACAGCTGACGCTCGCTGCCTCAATCACCGCGCGAGGTAGGGTGACGTTCGGCTCACTCCCTCGTCGCCAATTTTGTTAGGTGTGAAAGGGGTTTGACCATAGCGGGGAGCGCTGGGCCCAGGAGACGAACGGCACATATAATAATTACACTGCACACATCATTGCTCTCGGCTATTGCCTGTTGGCGCCTAACCAACCGGCACTTTTATTATCTCCCATGACGTCAGGACCAAACCACGCGTCCCTAACCTCACAGGGTGATTTTTCACTCCGGTTCACCCATCACTCCTGTAAAACACCCCTTGTAACCTGGTATGTCCCAGGTTGTAAACATAACATCAGTAAACACACTAGCAAAAGATGGCAACTGCATGCCATGATGACAATAAGAACCCTCTGCTACTCAAATCCGTCGCTATGTGATGTGGTGAAGATGTGGCGTTCATTGACACGAAAAGAACTCTGTATCCTCCTAAAAGACCTGACATCAACTATCCCTCCGTACCCAGTGCTTAATTTGAGCCGGCGGTTTTTGGTGCTGCACCGGCACTTATTTTTGAGGGCCGGCACTTCTTTTTTTTATCTGAAGCATCCACAGCGAGCAAAAGACACACGTGGGAAAGACGGAGGAATAGGAAAGGAGTCACAAAGGGACAAAGCAGAAAGCTGCAAGAGTGAGCTGAAGGGACAGAAAGTGGCTGTAATCGAATTAAAAAGGGCCAAGATGGCTTCAGGATTACGGAGCCTCAGTATTGCGTGCTCGCACATTTAATTGCAGCGGCCTCGTGATTCAGAGGAGAGCTTTGGGGACAGCACGTTTTTAGTTACAAATTGAGCAGTGTCCGTACCCAAATTTCCAAATTAAGGGCCAGGTGTAGGTAGGTTTAAAATTGCAACTTGTAATTTGCGAGTCCGTGCGACTCGCAAATTGCAAGTCGCAATTTGGTATGCAGAAAGGTGTCTCAGACACCTTCTGCAACTCGCAATGGGGTCGCAAAGACCCACCTCATTAATATTAATGAGGTGGGTCGCAGTTTGCGACCCCATTGCGAGTATGGGCACTCACGGGGATGGTGGCCTGCTGGAGACAGCAGACCACCATGTCCGTGACTGCTTTTTAATAAAGCAGTTTTTTTTTTTTCTATCTGCAGCCCGTTTTCCTTAAAGGAAAACGAGCTGCACTTAGAAAAAAAAACGAAACCTTTTGTTTCGGTATTTTTCAGAGCAGGCAGTGGTCCCTTGGACCACTACCTGCTCTGAAAAATTATTTTTATTTCCATTCACAAAGGGGAAGGGGTCCCATGGGGACCCCTTCCTGTTTGCGAATGGGTTACCATCCACTTCAAGTGGATGGTAACTGCGATTTCATTTGCGACCGTTGCATTGCGAGTCACAAATAGGAAGGGAACACCCCTTCCTATTTGCGAGTCGGAAATGCATTTTGCGAGTCGGATCCGACTCGCAAAAATGCATTTCTGCATAGCAAAGAGGCTTTTGCGCCTCGCAAACGGCGTTTTTCGCTGTTTGCGAGGCGCAAACACTTTGCTACATCTGGCCCTAAGTCCTTGCATTTTGCGAGCTGCGAACCTGACATCGGGACAAGAATGACCAGGTCTTATCAAAGCTCAGAACAAAATTCAACTCTTGTAACATGACAAGCAACAACATATTGCAAGGAGCCGTGAAATCAAAGTTGAAAAACTCTTGCTGCGCTCCACATTCAGGAAGCAGGAAGATAACGTGTTGCCAATCTGTAAAAGAATTACAGCTGCACAAATCAGAGATGACGCAAAGTTGAGTTCGTTATAGAAAGGAACCCACATGGAAAGCAGATCCAGAGAGCCAATATCAATTGCAAAGCCAACAAAGAACCGAACCCACCCAACATTCGCATGGAACATAAACAAGATTGCAACCAAAAGAAGTAACCTAGTTACGAGGACCATGTCAATTAACACAGATAAAATATTCACAAGAAACCAAAGCAACTGAATATAAAACGAAAACAATAACTAAAACTCCACATAAAAATACGTCTCTTTTTGTCAAGTAAAACAGTAAAGAATTAAGAGGTTGACCCCGAATAGCTACACCTTTGAAAGATACAAGATCATGTTAACCCTATGCCAACATGTGAGCTAGACAAGACAGGAGCTCCTTCTCTGTAGCACCGTTCTGAGCAACTCCTCAAAGAACATTTGATCAAATGATCGCCCAAAAAAATACTTTGCACTGGAACTGTGCATGTCTAAATAATGTGTCAGTTTTGGGATGATATGCACAGCATTTATGCAAACCTGAGAATTACATGATTTCTAAATCGGAAAGACAGAAATACTAGACAGTTGCAATCACTCAATGTTATTGTGTGAAATAATAGCCACTAGTAGTTACTGATAGATCTATTGTGAATATTCTGCAGACATAGCTCTATATCTAGGGTTTTTGAAACCTTAAGGAGCATATTTAAGATTGCACCCCACTAACGCCACCATGTGTGCGCCGTATTTAAAAAACAGCATACCATGGCGGTAGTTAGGGAACTAACATCAGAATTTTTTACATTAGTCCGGAGCTTTGAAGGATTAGCGTCAAAAAGTTTGACATTAATCCTGCAAAGCTCATTGAGGCAGATTGCAATCAATGATGGCCCTGATTTAGAAGGGCCTAGTGCCAATTTAGCACCACCTTAGCGTCAAGTTTTTTACTCTAGGGTGACCTTTCCCCCCAACGTATTTACAAAGTGGTG
This sequence comes from Pleurodeles waltl, assembly GCF_031143425.1. Classification (NCBI taxonomy): domain Eukaryota; kingdom Metazoa; phylum Chordata; class Amphibia; order Caudata; family Salamandridae; genus Pleurodeles; species Pleurodeles waltl. The sequence continues at coordinate 1,186,316,824 of NC_090440.1, read as the reverse complement.
CCCATTGTAAGCAATGGTGTGCCTCCTTTTAACGCTTGCTCTGAATATGCGTTAAAAGTGCAGAAAAAAATGACACAAAAAAAATCTGTTAGCTGTCTTTGCACCATTTTTTCGGCCCCCCTAACGGGGGAATGCTACCTTTGCATACATGGCATAGGGGCAGGCATAATGTAGCGCAAAAGGTTACAAAGTGGGGCCATGCATGCTTTGAGCCACTTTGTAAATATGGCGCTGGGGTTTTGGCCTTGTTGGTCCACATTAGCGTAAAAAATTGACAATAATGTGGCACAAGGAGGCGCTAGGGGCTCTTAAATATGCCTCTAGGTTTGAATACCCTTTTGCTGTTCTCTGATTGGTTGAATATTTGTTCAGTGTAGCAGCAGTGGAAAGTGTCCTTATCTTCAGGAGTCATCGTTGGTCATGCGATTCTATGAGCACTTGCTCTAAGTGCCTGTTATTAAGTACAGTAATTAAAGGTAAGTGCTGGTTTGCTCCAGATTCGACTGCTTCACAACAGAATGGTGCTTAAACTGGCTTTTCTTCCATGTGGCAGGAAATGTTTTTTCTGGTTCGCTGTATATCAAGTGGTCAATGGTGGTCAATTTTTCTTGCACTGAGTACCCAGTTTCTCACACAAAAGCAGAACATAGTTTCTGTCAGAGCTCATGAAGCTCCAAGGGACCTTCTGAATCAAGAGGGGATCCCACGACCCCTACTGCTTTGGTACACCTCTACTAGGCCTACTATGCTGATAATCTCTGGGGTACATGTAGATTCTGGGACATTCTTGTTCATCAAGCAATGTTGATTTTGCCACCTCTATGATGAGTGGTATTTTGGATGATGCCAGCAGCTTCCCTAAAGAAATCATGCTTCTGTTCATCGATTGCAAACAAAAGATGGACATCTTTAGATCCACATCATATAATCACATTAGTGTATTTCATGAGTTACAGGCCCACCTCTGACTTAGGTGCAGGAAATGAAGAAAAACTTCCTGACTGGATTACAATAAGCTCTAGCAAGAAATATGTGTATTGAAAGACGTGGTTGTGGGTCCTGCCAAAGCAAAACTCACACACAGTTAATCAGCTCAATATCCTTTATCGGTAATAGAATGAAAGCTTTCATTCATCCTCTTCAATCTTATTTGTGTTTTACTAGAAAACCATAAAAGAGCACATATACAAGACAGTTAAAAACAGCCAAGAATACAAATACAACATTAAAACAATAGCTGAAACTGCCCATGAAAACTCTAACTTCACATCAAATAGTAAATCAAATCTTCCTCAAACGGACAGCACCAGATAAAACAAATGAGCTAGAATAAAACAAGTCAATACATCCGGCAACAACATAAGTTTAAAACAGTGCAGGTCAGACTTGTACAAAATGTTTGTCACGAGCAGTGGGACAGTAAAAAGCTTTCTTAATCTTTAAAAAAAATCAAAAACATATTAAAGTGCAACATGTCCTGCGCTGAGATATTGTTACAGCTACATGGGATTTGTAGTGCCAAATAGACTTCCTTGCGAGACTGCTAGTGATTGGTGCAATAGATTTAGTCTAAAAAAATACTAAAAGGATCAAAGATATTCAGACACACTATAGATAAGATATGGTTCAATTAGCAGGGTTGTCTAAAGAAGCTCTAACTGACGTTTTATCCTTGACCAATAGTGCTCTCTCACTTACCATCCAAGTCTCAAAAGCTCTCTTGGTCCTAGTATAATTCTCCACAACTAGAGACTCTGGATGATAAAAAATCAGGTCGGCCCAGTTTAACAAAACAGTCCTTGATGTAACAAATCCATCAGATACTAGTGGTCAGTCATGAGCCAGACAATTTTTTAGTATTGAATTATTATTAAAATGCTTAGCTGGATGTACCCAAGCTGAAATCCAGAGGAGCAGGGGCTGTAACATCAATATGTCCTCTAGAAAGTCAATCCCTAATTCCTCATGAATGACAAAGGAGGATACATTCTCAGGGAGGGAGAGGAGTTTTCTTCAAAACATCTTTTGAAGAACTAGCAGGCAAGACACATTGGCGTACCCCCAAATATCACTGCCATAAGCATCTACAGAAATGCATTTCACTGTATAAATATAAACCTTTAATAGGCTTATGATTAAGCCTGGAAGCAAAGTCGGAAACAGAAAAAGTACTCCTGGATAACATGTGCATTCTGAGCATTATCAAGGGAGACCAAGATAAGGAGGATTCACATAGGACACCCAGATTAGAAAACACGGGGAGTCGGCTAAGAGGATTACCTTTAACACAGTAAGATCTAGTCTTAGTAGACAATGGACCTATTATCATAACATAAGACTTGGAAAAGTTTGTGCTTAGATCAAGGCTATCCATAAATTCCACAAACTGGTTAAGCAGAACAGGGGTCAGATGAGTACCAATTTTGGGCATGTCCCTAGAAACTTCAAACAATGACTTTTCCAGGCAATTAATATATAATGTAAACAAAAACAGGGCCATGATGCAGCCTTGGCATACCCCCCCGGTTGAGATTAAGGTACTTGGTGCATTCACCCCCCTCACTGAACCTCATTGCATCCCGAAGGTTAAAATTAAGGTCTTGCAAAAAAACAAAAAAACAAACTGAGGCTCTGCCTCCATCTCTAGCATGATAGCCCAAAGTTTCTCTATGTTCACCCTATTATAGGCTGTACTGAGATCCATAAGTGCGAGACATATAACCCCTTGTTTCGCAAATGTATATTTTGCAGTGACCAAATATAAATTAATGTTCAGGTCGATTTTTCTAGGCCCGGTTGAAAACCATATTGAGTGTCAATTAATAGGTTCTGCTCCAATGTCCATTCAACACTCCTGTTCAACAAACAATGGCCTACTAGCTTGACTCTGGAGCTGATCAATGAGACAGGCCTACAGCACTTAGGCCCATATTTATACTCTGTTTGCGCCAAATGTGCGTCAAAATGTTTACAATGCCATCCGAGCCCACGAACGCCAAAAGTTTGCCGTGTACGTCATTTTCTGGATGCGGGAAACCGTCTTGCGTCAATGACATGCAAGGTAGGCGCTCCCGTCCAAAAAATGACTTCAACACCCGTGCGCCATATTTATGCTACTGCGCAAAAAATCCCACACGGCCGGGAGGCGGAGTCAGAAAACTACACCTGGGTCAGAGCAGGTGTTAAAATGGGGAAAACACACCACTACTTAAGGAAAACACACAGACGCAACAGCAGAGCTCCAAAAGGAAGACATGGGGGTGCTTTTCATCCAGCATGCATGAAGACGCAGAGCACAGGACCAACAGCAGCAGCTTCTACAACACCAGCAGGGACCCCAATGGCAACCAGAAGGCAGGAGAGGATATTCCGCACCAGGACAACCCTTCTGGGCCTCCGGCAACAAGACATCATCCAGAGGTACAGACTCAACTGGCAAGCCATTCAGCAGCTGCTGCGCAACACTGAGCCACAGTTGGCACCCAGCTTGCAGACACCCCACACCATTCCACCAGAAACCAAGCTGCTAGCTGTACTCCACATATTGGCAAGTGGCTCCTTTCAATCCACTGGTGCCCTGGCTGCCGGGATCTCACAGCCCTCATTCCCTGCCTTCCTACCCAAGGTGTTGGATGCCATCATCTCCCTCACACCCCACCACATCAGCTTCCCCAACACACAGCAGAAGCAGCAGGAGACCAATCAGGGCTTCTACCAAATCAAAGGCTTCCCACATGTGCTTGGTGCCATTGACTGCACACATGTACGCATTGTGCCACCTGTTGCAACTGAACATCTATACCGCAACAGGAAGCACACACACTCCATCAATGTGCAGGTCATTGTCGATCACCGGGGATTGATCACTAACATCGTGACAAAGTATCCTGGGAGTGTACATGATTCATTGATCTTCCATCACTGCATCATCAATCAACACTTCCAGGATGGACGATATGGAAATGGCCTACTTGTTGGTAAGTACAGAAACCTACTTATAAATACACTGCACAGCAACCCTGTAGGACACACAACACATACACCACTACATTGACATGTGCCCAGGAAGACACCACTGAGGTTGTGACACTGCTATGCATGTTTGATATCCTCACCCATTTGGATACACACCTATGGACAAATGACAGATCCAAATAACAACAGATGCCACTCCACAGACACAAGGGAACAATTTAAAACAACACAATGACAATGAAATGGCCTCAACTGGCAGTACAACTTGGAAGATTAATCTTTCAATATCATATCAATAACACTCAATCAAACACCCTTCCAAGCAATCAGCACTGTGTAAGGGGTGTGTGATGTGTTTTGCTGCAGGTCAAACACCATGACACACATAGCATGAGGATGATGACTACAATGAAGGTGACATGGAATCATTGAGGCAGTATCAATATCTCACATCACTCCTGCTCCGACATTGCCCACTACCAATAAGCAAGTGGACTGTGCTAAGAACACATATTGATATGACAATATTGAAAGTGCACATTCCTACACATACGGTTTGAGACAATTACACATATACACAACAGTGATACAAGCATATGGACCTTCTGACACTGTAAATGACAACCTCACAACCAAGTTAGACAGCTGAAGTAGAACATGTTCAGTAGTATAGGTACACGTTTGAACCTGAGTCAACTTGGCAAGGGCAGAGAAATAGGTTTGCAGAGAATTTGTCACACATGGGATATTTATGCATAATCAATTGTCAACACGTCAGTGCTGACAACTTATGGAGACGTGTTGTACATTGTCACCTTGCCAGATCTAAGGGCCTCACTGATGTTTAACTAATTCTATTGCATATGTTAAATTGGATGGGATGTCCAGGCCATATAGATGCAACCGTGTTACCACCACTGTGGAATTAATTCTGTGTTTGGAAGTATCATGTCACCCCCAGTTAAGACACATGGACACCTCTTTCGCATGACATAATGCAAGGGAGTACACAATGTACTGCAACTCTACAAAAATATAGCCGACATCCGGCCAATCAGTCAAACACCAGCTCAGATGAGGAACCAACCTAATGCTGATGGTACATCCTAGGAGGCTAGGATTCCACACAATAACACAAACACCGATGAGTCACAGACAACACAAGAGAACAACTGCCATGCAAAGTGAAAATCATGGTGCAAGCAACAGCAACATTTTCTCACTCATTTTCTCTTTGAGCTGATCAGGGGTATGGGATCCAGCCATTGATCATGACCCTATTTGCAAACCCAAACACAGCATCAGAGTGTGCCCATAATGACGCACATCGAAGGACACCATAGTCGAGAGGACATTTGGCATCCTGAAGTCAAGATTCAAGTGCCCTTAACATCACCGGAGGCAGCCTCCTATACTCACCAGAAATGGTCTGCAAAATAATTTTGACCTGTGCCATCCTGCACAACATATGTGTATGGAGGAACATTCCCCTATATGAACCCGACCCACAAATGCCTGAAGAGGAGGAAGAGGAGGATGCTGTCCATCAACAAGAGGGGGACCATCCAAACACAGCTGCAGGATTGCGTCGGAGACAACATATTGTCCAAAACTTCTTTTAACTCTACTCACCATCACCCCTGTCTTACCATATGTCAATAAACACCTATTCTAATCACTATATTATGGTCTGGGTAATCATTTTTGCATAACATTATTCCTAAGAATCATAATCAGAGTGTAGCCTCATGGAGCATTGCAGAAATACATATTAGGATACTGAAAAATCCACATCACATTTGATGGGTATGAATGTACACCCAACTTCACACACACTGTAAATGGCATATATCTTGTCCAATTCACATTTGAAGGGCAATAGCAGAGGAGCACAGCTATTTCACACATACATGTTGGCAACATGGTTCATTGCAGCATATGGCACGCAACTAAGACACCATCATTCACTAAGGAAAAAAAATGCTTCTTTCTTGAGGCAGTGGATGTGCTAAAGCATTGGTAACAAGAAGGTATGTCCAGACCCTTGACAGCAGTAAGTGTGATATCAGCTATCTTTGCAAGGAGTATGTGTGACAAAAATCCATATAAGCAGCAAATGGATAGAACGAGTGCCCCAGGTATGACTAGCATTGCTCACAAGACATCCCCTGCACATGCCATCCCAGGCCATAAGTCTTGTCACTGCCATGTTCCTTGTCTCACCCCACCCTTCTTCAGAGGGCCCTGGAAATGGAATATTTGTACCCAGATAATCCCTCATCTACACACACCCAGACTCACATTCTGACTCCAGTGTGCTTCCCTCTTTAGTATGGTATGCCATAGTCATTGTTCTTCTGTCTGCATGGGCCTCTGGTCGAACAATGCACTGCCTTGTAGTCTGTAGAACCTGTAATCACCTGTACATTGCTTCCCATGTAAAAGGTACTGTTGATCCTTTTAACTTGATTCTCACCTACAGGACTTGTGAGAGACTGAAGCTGCACACACCTGTGTGCACCTCTATACAGACCAGCCATTTGAACATGCACTGCCCTTGCAGCTGCCTGGAATGGCATAGAAACTGCCATTATATGTATAACACTGTTATGCATTGCCGTCTAAATCACTTGTGTAACACAGGCCTTGGGTTATTGTGTTACGTTCCAACACACAGGACAAATACAGTTTTCATATTCCACAGTGTTGTTCCACATGCATACAAGCACATTTGAGAAAACGCGTCTTGTGATGTTCACACAGTGGGACCACTACATTAGTAAGAGCCAATTCACACACATTGCCACACAGGCAATGAGTTACTGTATTGAGTTGCGTAGCCTTGCTGTCCTCTATTGACGCACAACATGCCCAAATTGGGTAATATCAATTTGTATTCCACACGATTGGCCATCTACTGCATCAGTGAAGAGTGCAAAGCCAGTACACCAAATAGAGAATCATGGTCTGCAGTAGTATGATCGGTCACATGTGCCCATACAGCGGAATGCACAATGTAGGTACAAACAGCCTATCTCTGTATAGTCACACCTGTCATGCACTATTAAAATTGAGAAATAACCCAAACCCAGTAAAAGACAGAAATGTTGACGCAAACGTGTCAAAAAAGACATAGATGCGTAAAAAAATGCCGCATATGTGTGGAAAAATGACGCTCACTGCCATGATATAACCATTGGCCCTGAGCAGTAATTCCCACACAGTACTCCATAAAATCGGTTAAGTATGAATAATAATTCAAAATATGGATGCAGGGTAATTTCTAAGCATGTGCGTCAAACAAAAATGACGCCCAGACTGTATGCATCATAATATTTTGACGCATAAGAATGAAAACGCACCGCATTTGAGGCAGGAAGAGATGTAATAGGATATCCCGTTTACAGAATTGGTACAGTGGGTGTACTTTCACTTTCACTTTGCAGTCTGTGATATTTCCTGACTGTGTGGCTGTGTTTGGACTTGTCTCTCTGTTCATTTTGTGAATTGTCTCCTGTGTGGTCTTTAAATTGTCTTTTGGTGTTTCCTAAGTGTCCGTGCTATCCTGTGGAAGTGTATTTTTGTCATTTCTGGTGTCTAATTTTGTCTTTGTACTTTTGGGCGTCTGTTGTGGGTAGTGTTAGTTTGAGGATAGTTGGGCTGTTTTACTGTTAATTCATTTAAATTTCCCTATCCTACTTTCCCTTCATTATCCTCTGTACCCCTTTATTAAAAAAAAAATTCAAGCATGTTGGGTAGGACACGTCTTGGTAGTATGGGAGAGGAGGAGCTGGGGGGATTTATTTGGCTGGTGTGCCACTTCCTACCATTAATGATTGAAGCAGGTGGCCGTGTGATACAGGGGTATCACACAGAGGCAAGGAGGCTCCGGTGGGCAATGGTCCTGCATCGTCTAAAAAGAATCTACAACACACCGCGCAACGATCACCAGCTGAAACACTGTTGGGCTGACCTGGTTGCCAGAGAGCAAGACCTGCTGGACTACCTGGGGATTGCGATTGGTGGCCCTGTTGGTGAGTACAATTCAGAGTAATGTGCACATTTAAATGCTCTGTAGTGACAGATTTGTTCATATGCTGCAGGCAATGTTTTTGGACATGTGGAATGCAAGTTAAACATACAGTTGCAGTGAGTTATACAATAATTCCTACACATTATCATCATTTGTTGACACAACAGCTGCACTAACTTACAAAACACAACAGGAGCCTGTAAATTAGTGCTGCCTTCACGTCAATAAATGATACAAATGTGGCTCTAACATATGTTTTATGCATGGTCTGTGAGTGTCCCAGGAAAGACATGTTTTCAATCCAGATATTTCCAAGAAATAATGTGTCCCTCAATTATTTCTGATACATGTCTGAACTGGATTCTGACACATACATAGCAAGTTATATCTGACCTCAGGTAACATCTTAGACTGATATTTGGACTTGGTTGTGCCGCAATTAAATTAGGGATGGATGCCAAAAGAAATGCACATGCGTTCATATCAAAATGTTTGGTGCAACTTACCAGAGCTGTGGCACATAAAATGAAGCAAATGATACTAATTGAGGGGTAACAACTATCCATGGCCCTATGTACATTGTATCTGTGTGTTTTACATTGGTCTTAGTCACAATAGCTGGCCAGAGCTAAAGCATTTGCCACCTGTGTTACTCTATTGCCATGTACTTCTCATAAGTTATGGGATCATGATGGGATACCTGATGTTGGGGAATGCATGATCAAAATGGATTAAGTGCATGATGTCATGCAAGGGACCCCTGACCAATTCCATCATACATATAAAGTTGACTAATACTTAGCTAGTTTAGTTTGGCACACCCATGCTAATCAAGAGCAGCATATGTTTAATAACTAACCTTCCAGTATGGAGGCTATCACTGACATGGGTGTATGCTAAGATCAGTAGACCAGCATTCCTGTGACTGCTCTCATTCCGAAGGTACATACACATTGAAAACTACATCAGCATGATTGACACACTGGTACATTTGCTAAACCATGTATTAATAATATCACAGTGTCAGTTTGCTATATATCCGCTGATCAACCAAATTGGCAAATGTAAGATGATGAATGTGGCTCATTTGTGATTTCTGAAATCCATATTGGGTAAACAGGGCAATGAGAGACACATTTCAGGTGCAATGACTACACCTGTGCCCATGTAGTCTGACATGGATGAATACAATATACACTGTCAACATATATCTGCTTTTTGTATCCAAATATTAAAACTGCTCAATCCATGGCTAGCCTCAAACTATCACCAAATAATGCACAGGATCCCTGTCATTATGGTGTCATGGGGGCAAATGTGGCCCAGGGTACCCTTTTAATGTAGCATATGTAACCTAGACACAACACAGGCCCTACATGTAAAGCACCATAGAAGGCATGATAAATCATGACTTAATTCAACCCACAGGTGCGTCACACAGTAAAGGATTGTCCTTTGATGCCCAAGCCACAATACCTGAGTGACTAGTATTGCAGTGTTCCAGTAATGTGGCTTTGCATGTCTCTCGTTGATACACATGATGAGAGGAATGCACTCCATAAATGAGTCTGCAAACAAATGATGGAGCATGTTTGCCACCACATGATAGTTAGGCCCACTGCATGTGTGCAGATATGTGTGTATCACTCACTGGAGTGCCCGTGTCTGTACATGTTTGCAGTGGTATGTCGGTTGCAGTACCATCATGCCTGAGAGGCTGGACTTTCTGATTTAATCTTACACACAGTAATTGTATTTGGAAGTTTTGTACAGTGTACAGTCATTGAGCACATTTCTCCCTTCCATCCTTTACAGGTGAACCTGCCCCTACACTATCAGAGAGGTGGCTCGATTTGCAGACCCAGACATCTCCAGTAAGTGTTGATATTTCTGTTCTGTGTTGTGTTTGCTGCTGTTGTGTGATTGACTCCTGTGTGTTGGACACATAGCAAGGTATGATGCGCTGGTAAATGATTGGATATGTTCCTTGAGTGGAGTGTCATTTTTTTTCCAACTTTGAGTTTGGGCAATCATTAGTGTATAGTCATATTTTGGGATTGTAGTGCAGCCCTGTAGGCACGGCCATGTGAATAGGGTAACTTTTGTGGCTAAAACTTTTATTAAGAAAATTTAGCAGAGGACCATATTTATGATTTAGTCAGCAAGTCAGACCCTTCATCTCACAGAATAGGGATGCCAAAGTCTTACCCACAGACTTGAGCGTCCCTATTCACTAATGAACATGTTTGACTGTATGTTAGACTTCCTAGCAGCATGTAGCTCCACATGTTGTGCTACGTGTATGAGGCACTTGAGTACAATGGCCTAGGTGTGCATGCAGCTCATGGCCAGATGTGTGCTTGCATCTATCTGCTTGTTGTAAGTCATGTGTTACTGGTATGAAAAGATGTTCACAATTGTCTGCATTTCCAAACATAAATGTGGATGGGATTGTCCAAGGTTTAGGTGTATCCTAGTTGGACATCCTCCTTACCTGTAGTGGACTGCCCAAACCCATGGGCAGCTGTCCAAAGCTTCCTGTGTGTCCTTGATGTTTGAGTGTATGTGTTGCTTGTCCACCCCCACCTCAGGCACAGGCATAGGGTTATGAAATGTGTGCCTAGGACTGATGATCCAAGTTTAGTACACAGACATGTAAATCTGTAAATCACTTGTCCAAAACTAGGTCACTCACTCATGATTAGCAACTGCATTCAATCCTGGCAATTCCATTTACAAGTCACAGATCTTGTGGTCCTTGATTGTCTTCCAGAAGTTAGTCATTAGTTGGACTGTCACATGTGGAGGACTTGCAGCATTTCGTTACGTGTCAAATGGCCGAACAGTGATGCATTGGTCATTTAAGTTGCTACACATCGTTTAGAGCATTGCTGTGCTGTTTGATAGGACATGTGTAGGCTGCGTTGGCATGTACTTCCTCAGGGACAATCAGTGATCTGTATGATGATATGGCCTGTTTCTGGTACATTAGATGTATTGTCTGATTTACTTCTGGAGCCATATCACACAACGAAGTACCTAATGTTTGGTTTAATATTTTTTTTAACAGCTGCCAATATGAATCCCATCCAGATTCGGGAGTTTCAGCGCTGGGGGATGCGTTACTGCCACATTCTGGATGTGTAGTCTGGGTTCCGCAACATGGCAAGGCATTATCGCCATGAAAGAGCCTCCGGAGTGTGGAGTGCATTTGCCCAAGGGGGCCCTTCCGTGTCCACTACAGCCACCACCACCACCCAGGTGGCACCAACCATAGCAGGTACCACTACTGGACCGTCAACCTCCACTGCTCCTGGACTTATCACAGCACCACTTGCACCTCCTCCTACACGCATGGCACCGACAACGGGACATACATATTCAACTGGCACCCAGACCACCCCTGCTGCAGTCATTGACCCAGCAGATTCTCAACAGATGCAATGTGACATTGACCGTATGTAGAAGAAAATGAACAGGCTGCAGCAGGAGGTGGCACAAGTGAATAGGAGGGTGCGTGCCATGAAGAAAACCCTGTGGAGTGCGAACTTGTAAACATTTTACCCTCAGCCATGTTTCCCTCCCCTCCCTCCTCTTTCCTGGTTCTTTTCATTAGTGGGTTTAGGGGGCTTAGTGTTAGGTTAGAATAGGCTGTTAGTTTAGTTAGTAGTAGTGGGTGGGGGGTGGTGTATGATACTTTTAATATCTGTTTTTTAATATGTGTATGGGTGGGTGGGGGATGATGGTGGAAAAAAATATGAAATATAAAAATACAAAAAAATATATATCTGTTTAGTATAAGATAGTATGTGTTTAGGTTAGTATATGTTGTCCTCCATGTGTCCCGTCTTATAAGGGGGGGTGGGAGGGTTGAAGTTTAAATCGTTTAGTTAAATGTGATAAGTAAGTTTAGCTTAGGTTAGTTAGGGCCAGTTGTGGGTAATGTGTATTTAGGATAGGTTAGGTTAGGTAAGGTGTTTCCCCAGGTTTTATCTTCCTTTTTTACTGTTAAATAAATATTTAGGTAATCCTTTACAGTGCGTGTCACATGCTTGGGGATCAGGGCCTTGGCATGGGTGAACAGTGTCTCTCTAGTATTTGCATTTGTGTCCCATCCTGCAACCAAATCCCAAATGAGCTGTTACATTGGCAGCTACACCAGAGCTACTTTGCTAAGATTCTGCCATCGATTGCACCCACCACTCAAGGTTACTGCGTATCCCAAAGTTTTGTTAATTTTTTATGTACGTTTCCAATCTCACATACTTTGCGACCAAAATTGGTGTTGAGGACACTGTGTTAAGTCTGCCTGAAGCCTGATGTCCAAGTGAAGCCTTATAAGGTGAGTGGTAGTATGATCTCATGTAGTATGGTATACATAACTCACACCTATCATTTGTTACATTGTTCAGCCAGGTTACATATTTGTACGTACACTCATACACATCCATTCATGCTGTATGGTGTGTGTTAGGTAAAATTTGGGTCAAATGTCACACACGTAAATATTGGCTTGAATCAAAAGTTGAAGGCAATAATTTTTGGCTTAGACATCCCTTGAGGAAGCGTTATTCTGTCCAACACAGCATTATACTGTATAGTTTCTATTTCCCTCATAATTAACCCCCAGGAAGAGCAGATGATGGTACAATCCAGACCACAGTGCATAGTTTTCAGCCAACATTCTTTCAGGTCAGTTGTATTGACAATCTATAATCATTGACCTGAGATAAACATCACTGATGGCCATTACGGTTGATATGTCATATTACACAGAGACAAAGTTGTTGTGTAAGTGCTATTTATTTGAAAGTGCTGTAGTGCTATATGTACATTGTCATGATTGTGAGTCCATTAGTGTGACATCTTCCATTGTGATCCTACACAAGGGTAAAAGGACATGTCATTGGACATGCTGGGGTGAAGTGTCAGACAGTGCAGAGGGACAGGATTTGCCAATGAGTTAGAGAGAGTCAATCACAGGGCAGGGTGACAAGATAAACAGTGGGCTGGAGAACAGTGCTAGAGAGCATATGTTGCAAGACTGGCACGTTACAAAGCACAGGACCTTGGTTAAAGGTGGCCATGTGGCAGGGACAAGTGCTACCGGGTACTCTTACGGGTGAAGGTGATCTGTTCCACGTCTTCATCTTCTGATGTGTGTGTTGTCTCCTCTGCCCTTGGTGGTGGTGTTTGTGAAGCGGCAACACACACCTCAGTGTTTGAAGACGTGGAGTCAGACATCCTGGTAGCTGCCAACTGTGGGGCTATTAAGGGCAGTACTGCAGCAAGGAGGGCTGGTTCTTAAGTATTGCAGCCACATCACTGTGGTAGGCAGCCAGGTCGGCCCTGATGGGGTCTATATTGTGTTTGTGCACACCTTGACATGATTGTTGTTGGAGGTGTTGTGTCAACTCTCTTACAGCTGTGCTGATTTCCTTCACACTTTTCTCGAATTCATGTAAGATTGATGTTCGCCCTTGCATGGCTGCTGCCTGTTCTGCAGTTGACATCATGCACAAACGCACCCCCTCTAGGCTTGCTGCCATATTTTCCATCCCCACCCGCACCTTCTTGGCCAGATTCTGCTGTACTCCAACTCCAGACCTCTCAAAGCTGGTGCCAGTGTCGTCAGAGTCCTCAGCTGGGTTGGAGCTGGCAGGTCGTACAATTGGGGTGGTGGGTGTGTCCTCTGTGATGGCTGCTGTACCTGTGCTCCTCCCTGCGACTGAAGGTGGGGTCTGAAGGGTCCCAAGGACATCTCGGAGGGTCTGCTGGCTGATGTTTGTCAGCTTGTCATCCATGTCATCAGGGAAGTCCAGGACAGGCATATCCCCAGGAAAGCCATTGTCCTCTGCAATGAGATATGATACAATTAGTGTGTCTGTGTTATGGGATTTGTAATGTGACGTGCCAACCTTCCTATTTGTTGCACATTGTGATCTTGGTTCCGGTTCATTACTCCTGTCTTTCATATTAGCATTCTCCCATGGCCTATGCCCCACCTGTATGTCACATGATTTGTGGTCAGTTTGTGGACTTGTCTGCATCACATCCTCTAGGTGTGGGTTCTGGCCAAATTGAGAAGTGCCACCTTCTTGTCCTACTCAACCCTCCGTCTACTTCCATTCTCATGGTGAGGCCTTTCACTGGCTGTGGGTGTTCTAATGGCACTTTCACCAAACTTAACAATCTTGAACTGCCCAAGTCTCTGATATTTCACATCCAGCTATATGTTGCAGAGACCTAGCATATACTATGTATAGCATTGCATGGCACACTACATGTGTCAGCATTGGTAGTGTGTAATGTTGATGTTGTGGAATGTATGCTACATTGGATTGCACTGATGGTCCTAGAAGGGTTCTATTTCCTCTTCTGACTGTGAGGGTGAATTTCACTAGCCGGTGACATATATCATCCCCCTCAATGCTGATGTCTGAGCAGTATGACATTTAGGATGTTGCATGGTGTCATTGGAGCTATTGTGACCCAGGCACAGGGTGGACCCTGACATATGCAGCATGGGTATGAAATTAGTGCTATGTACCTCATAATGTTTATGACAATGGCTAATGTTTGTAGCAACTATGGACAATCACATTTGACAGGATTGGAACATTTGTATTGATTACAGGAGATTTATAAAGTTGTCATCCTGAACCCTCTAATTTTGGTGTATTTGATCCATGGGGACGTTACTGTCATTAGCTACTTGACCTGCACACACAGCAGAGGTGGTATGGCAACTGTTGTCAATGGTAAATTCCACTTGCAGATATGGCCTGAGACTGTTAATTGAACCCTAGTTCATGTAGGAAGAATACCAGCTGACGTGTGACAGCAGGCCAGTTTTACGTTGTACCCTACCCTCCTGGACTGGCTTTAACTTTCCAATATTCTTGGCATGGCAGCATACTCCCATGCAAAGGTTGTTGGTGTAGTGTAGTACTGTGCTCCAGGTTTGCCCTACACAGCCCATGCCCCCATGCTGTGCCCCTTTACCCATTTCACTCCCTGAATATTATGGCTGACGTACAATGTGTGGTAGGTATGTCCTCCCTCTGCTTTCAGTTAACATTTGTGCATTTTAATTCCCCATGAGACTTACCCTGCATCTGTGTTGTCTCCTGGTAGTCTGCGCTGTCCTGTCCTTGAATCCTTGTGAGGATCTCCTCAGGGATGACGGCTGCCACCATCTCCTCCATGTGGTCCAGGGCCTCCTGCGGTGCTGGACTCCTACCTCCAGTCTGCAGTGCTGCCTTCCTGTTCCTGGCCATCTTTTCCTTGGTCCTGCACTTGCAGTCATGCCAGCGTTTCTTGCACTCAATGACTGTTCTCCTTACTTCCGCCACACTGTTTATCTTGTCAACAATTTGTTGCCATATTGCCTCTCTCCTACTGATTGGCAACTTTGAGGTGACAAAATGTTGGTGCTGATGTTCTGTCACCTCTTTCACCAGAATTTCCTGCTCCTCTGCACTGAAGCGACACTTTCTTTTCTTCTTCTTCCTGTCCTGGGTCTTGTGTCGGTTCTCCTGGCTGGTTCCTGGTCTATTGTCATCTTCCTGTGGTCTGTACAAGCATCTGGGATCCATTTTGGTTCTCCTCAGCACATTTTGCAGTGTTTGCGCTGCTTTTTGACGCTATTGCATCAAAAAACAATGCGTATCCCGTTTGCGGCATCGTAAATTGGCTCACAGTCATTTTTGCCACGTTAACGTCATTTTTCTTTACGACGTGATGCATTGGTTTGAGTAAAAAAAAAAAAGACACACACCAGTGGTTTGCATCGCCGTGGTTCAAAGTATAATTTTGACGCCCGAGCAGCGCAAATAAATGGCATTAGCCGGCGGTAACATTTTTGACGCAAAACTGGCTCAGTGCAGTTTTGCGTCAAAAAGTATAAATATGGCCCTCAGGGTCTAGAAGGTTTCCTTACTTAAAAACAGGGACAACCACAGAAGTGGTCCCAGCTTTGGGAATGTGAACTTGCAGTACTGTATTTAATAAAGCATTAAAAATTGAGCCAAGAAGACAGAAATAAGTCAAGCGGGACCCCATCAGGACCAGGAGCCTTATTTGCAGGAAGCACACAAATAGAATTATGGACTCATCTAATGTAAAACTACCAGGGATTCATGCTGTAACATGTGGGCCAGTAACAAATGAGGGAGGTAGAAATATCATATATATATATATATATATATATAGAGCGGAACGGACCACTATGTTCATAATGATATATATATATATATATATATATATATATATATATATATATATATATAAAATGTTGCAAAACGGTAGACTGCAAAGCAGGTTCCAAAAAGGTCCTGAAAAGTGGGCGGTTAACAATTCCCAAAACTTGGCACTATCCCTAAGATGGCTTGCAGCCAACAGCTGTTCCCAAACTTTGGCCCTCATTATGAACATAGTGGTCCGTTCCGCTACGCCAGTGGTGGCGGTAGAAACTGCCAACAGAGGAGCGGCCTGGACCACCAAATAATGATCCAAACGAAACACACGCATCCCGCAAACCACCCACCGCCAGGAAAGGAGTCCCGCCGACGATGGCAGAGTCCGCTCACAGGCTGTCGGAAAGGCCCAACCTGCCCATCAAATATGAACCACCATTCTGCCACCAGATCTGGGGTGGGAACCACGGCCACACAAAGCCAGGCGGAAATGAACCAAATATAAGGAAACACTCACCGGAGTTCCACAGAACGTGCAGCGGCAGCCATGGACAGAGAGCTGCTGATCATGCCAGCCCTGCTCCTTGCCATATACCTACACGACAAGACCACCGACGAAGATGATGATGGTAAGTGCCGCAACCTACGACACAAGGGAGGAAAGGGCACAGTTACATACCCACCCACCCCAATCACACTGCAATGCCCCCCAACCCTTCCCAGCAGCATAAGTCAGACACCCCAGACCAAGAGGTACGCACCCGACCGAAGGCCACTGCAATGTACATACAATAGCCCCACACCCATAAAAAAATAAAACAAACACCAGGGTGTAACTGCATGCAGCCCAAACACAGGCCACACAGAAACTTTAATTATTAGCTCACTGAGCCAAACAGTGCTAACAGGGCCAATGGTCAGTCCATAAAATGTACGTTGTCCCAGGCCACAAATGTCCACAACTGACTCCCACAAGTGCTGGGTACTCCACAGAACGGGGCACCATATGGGGATCCAGGCACCTCACGGAAGAGGGGCGGGGGGCTGGGGGTGGGGATTTTCAATGGGGGTGGGACTTTGACTTTCTTGTGGAGGTTGGAGGGGGGGTGGGCTTCTCCTTTGAAGGGGGTGGGGGCTGTGAAGCTCTGGTGGAGCTAGATGGCCTAGGCTCTGACCGGGCCTTCTTCTTCACCGGGGAAGGTGCACGGGAATGGGAAGGCTGGAAAGGGCAAGGAGGTGGGCACATTTGGGGACAAGACGGGGTGGGCCAGTGGGTTGGAAGAGGTCAGCACGGGAGAGGAAATATTTTTGGGGAGCAATTGGGGTGGGAGTGGAGGATGAGGGTGTGGGAGTGGAGGCAGAGGGAGTTGATGTATGGGGTGCAGGTGACTGCTCAGTATGCTGTGGTGTGATGGATGTCTGATGGGTGGGTGTCTTGGTGCGTTTGTGTGTTTTGGGATGTGGGAGGTGGACACAGTGGGAGAAGACAGACAGCTAGTGTGGATGTCTGTTGGGTGGGTGTCTGCAAGTCTGGTGAGTGTGCTGCATGTGTCAACTACAGTAGAGTTGGTGAGTGCAGGTGTGGTGTATGGGGTGCCTGTATGGCTGTTTGCTATTGTAGTGAGTGCAGGAAGAGGAGCAGTAACAGTGAGTGAAGGTGCAGTGCATGAGGGTGTGGATGTAGAGGGGACAGCCAGGGAGGTGAAAGAGGTGGGCACACTGGGTGAAGTGGACGTTGTTGTGTGTGCAGGTGTCTGTTGGCTGTGTGAATGCTTGTGGTAGGAGGTGTGGTGCTTGTGTTTTGAAGTGTGCTTCTTGTGTGTTGATGTGCCTGTAAGTGGGTCTGATTGTGTGCTTTGGACGGGTGAAGGGAGTGGGGTGCTGGAAGGGGTAGAGGAGGTTGGAAAGGGGATGGAATGGCCAGGGAAACTGGCTGCCATCCGAGAGGAGGCAAGAGCCGGAAAAGATCTCTGTAGGGCAGACACGGCACCGTGAATGCCATCCAGATAGGCATTGGTCTGCTCCACCTTTGATGCCAGACCCTGGATGGCATTGACGATGGTTGTCTGCCCTACAGAGATGGTTCTCAGGAGGTCAATAGCCTCCTCTGTGAGGGCAGCAGGGCTGACTGGGGCAGGGGAGGAGGTGCCTGGGGCGAAGGAGACGCCCACCTTTTTGGGTGGGTGGGCACAGGCAACTCAGTGGGGAGCAGAAGGGAGATCGGTGATGGTATGGGTGGTGGCAGAAGATCTCACGGTAGTGGTGTGTGCATTAGGGTTCGCCACCGCCAGAGGACCCCCCATCGGAAGAGGTCTCAGAGTCACTACCTCCTGTGGTACTAGCCTCCCCATGGAAGTCCCCTCGCCCTCCCACCCAATGGTCCCCTGGGCATCCATTGTCTCTGCCTCAGAGAATCCGTGGGCTGCTGCCTCCCCACTTGCCGATGAGGTAAGTGAAACCTGACAGGGACACCCCTGCACCCTTTGGGAAACATATAGTAGATGGATACCAGTCAAATTCCCTGCTGTAAGCAGCATGAGCCCTATCGCACACACAGTCATCCTTCCAGACTGAAGTATGGTCAGTGAGTACTCACCCTCTTGTGACTGCGGTGCAGCCTTCAAGCGCCCATCCAGATCTGGGTACACCACTGCCAGGATCCGTCGCATGAGGGGGGTCAGTGCCCGACGGGCACCCCTTCCACGTTGGGAGGACTTCCCCAGCTGGGCCCCAGTGATCTTTCGCGCCCAGCGCCGCAGGTCCTCCCACCTCTTTTGACAGTGGGTGCTCCGTCGGTTGTAGACCCCCAGGGTCTGTACCTCCTTGGCGATGGCATGCCAAAGTACCCTCTTCTGGTGGGTGCTGACCTAGAAGGGTGACACAGGAATGGAACACAGAGGTCAGGCACTTGCATGATATGAACAGCTGGCTAATTGTCCAACATAGGACTGACAGTACTGTCAGACATGCAGGACAGTGGAGCACACACAGTGCCCCTCAAACCCAGACTCACCTGCACCTCTGGCTGGCCGTAGAGTCTGCCGTACAGGGGCAGGACCCCTTCCACTAGCTTCTCCAGTTCTTCCTGGATGAAGGCCGGGGCCCTTTCCCCTGCACTACGTGGAACATCCATAGCCAGAGGCAGGCCACAGCAGTACACAGAGTGGAGTACCTGTCCGCACAAGATCAGGGAGTCAAGTGATCAAACTATGATGAACACGCGTACATTCCGCGGCGGTATGCACAGTCACCGGCGGTGATCATGACACGCCAGGTTTCCCCATTGGCATCCATGTTAGCCAATGAGGGTGCGAACAGCAGTCAACACCGCCGCACGCTGTGACGTCAACTGCTAGCGGTAATAGGTCACTTCCACACGAAGGGGCAGAACTACAGTGGGCAGACATTTTGCCATCACCTACGCATCTTGAAATTCCTACTACTCAAAATGCAGGGGCTACTAGACACATGAAGCACCTAGGCCTCTGTCCATTCCGTATAGTAGCACACATGAATTACTCTGTTCCCTACTAGTGATGTACATGTACATCTGTCAGGTAGTAGTTATTGTACAGACACTACTATGAACAATGCAGTGCATGTATTTTGCACATTTTGCCTATGTATGTGTGAACATCACTCCTTTTTTGTAACCCCTCGTAGGTACAGACCCTTGTAGTGAGGAAGAGCACCATCGGTGTACAGACCACTTGTGGATATGGGGACCATGGTGGAGAGTCAGATCATTATCACTTACAGACTCACATGTGCAACTATTCAGGACCTCTGTGCATTACTGGATCCTGCACTAACTCCCGGAAATCGTAATCAGCATGCCATTCCAACTGAGGTGCAGGTGCTCTCCACACTCCATTTCTTGGCCACAGGCTCTTTTCAAGTGACAGTGGGCATGGGTGCTGGTTTCTCACAGCCAATGTTCAGCCAGGTACTGACAAGATTTCTGAATGCATTTGTACAACATCTGCACTCCTATGTGCGATTCCCCCAAAGTGCTGACCTCCCTGCCATCAAGTCTGACTTCTATGCCTTTCCAAACATTCCCCATGTCATAGGTGCCATCGATGGCACAAACATACCCATCATCCCCCCAAGAGTGAGTGAACAGGTGTACAGAAACAGGAAGAACTTTCACTCCATGAACATCCAATTGGTGTGTACTGCAGACCAGTACATTTCCTATGTGAATGCCATGTTTCCGGGTTCAGTCCATGATCCATTGGTGTTGATGAACAGTAGTGTGCCACAGAAGATGGAACAACTACAAGAGGACAGAGGGTGGATCATAGGTAAGTTTGCCTGTCACTAACTGACACATTGCAGAAAACCATCCTGTCTGACTAAGGGACATTACAATGACGACTCTGTATTGAACCATTTTCTAGGTGATTCTGGATATCCAAACCTGCGTTGGCTCCTGACACCAGTGAGGAATCCCAGGACGGATTCAGAGAGGAAATACAATGAGGCCCATGAACGTACTAGGAGGGTGATAGAGCGTACTATAGGTCTCCTGAAGGCTAGATTCCGGTGTCTACATATCTCTGGGGGTTCCGTGGCCTATGGGCCTGATAAGGTGTGTAGAATAGTGGTGGCCTGCTGCATGCTTCACAACAGGGCAGTGAGACATTCTATCCCCCTTTTGGAGGTGGAGGGTGCTATAGGTCCTGATCAGCTAACTAAGAGCGGTGAGGAGAGTGATGGTGAGACTGAGGAAGGGGAAGATGTCAATTCCAGGAACCAACTGATACAGCTCTACTTCCAATAACTGTGTGGGACTTAAGCCTGTCATTGGGGTTAGTGACTGATACTGTCAGTGTGCTCTGTCATATAGGGGGGATTAGTCATGATAGGCGATACATGGACCACTTCTGCATGGTATTGACAGACAATATATGCATTCCCTCCTTGCCTAATTTAAAACACACAGTACCACCATCAAGCACAAATTGACAATAAAGTTGTTCTCTGGCAGTTGCATCCATACTCCACTTTGTTCAACATTGAAGACAGGGGACAGTGTTTCAGGTGTGAAATGTGTTTTATTGGTAGAATAGAGTGAATTGTGCTATATACAGTGATGGGAGTCGTAAGGGTTGGGTGTCCTCAAAACTACTTGGTGGCAGCCCTGTTGGATGTTTTAGATGGGTCCATTTTGTAGAATAGTACTTCAATTTGCCCTCAGATAAGTGTTGTTGGTGAATGGGTGGGATGGTTGCTTTGCCTTAGTAGCAGTGTCAATTGCTGGAGGGGGGCTTGTTCTTAGCTGGGTTTCCAGTGCCATATCTTGGCCTAAGACAACGTTTGGGCGTCTGTTGTGGAGCTTCTTGGGGTGGCATGGTTGGCCCTTGTGATTCCTGGGATGGTATTTCCTATGCTGTTTCTGCTGCTTGGGTCATCTGTTGCTGGTTGTCCAGGGCTGTTGTGGGGGCCTCTTGTCCGGTGTGGGTGTCAGACTGTTTGTTTACCAACTGCAGCAGTGCTCCAGCAATGGTGGCCATTGTGGCATTGTGCTCTTTCCACTGCTCCATGGCCTGTTGGTGTTGTTCCAGCTGCATCCTCTGACTTTGCTCCAGGGTGGACACAATCTGTGCCAACCTGCCTTGGGTATGTTGGTAGGCCCCCAATACCTCTGCAATAACGTCCTGGGCTGCTGCATCCATCCGGTGCCCTACCCCCTGACCCACTGGGACACTTGAACTTGCCCTATGCCCCTGTGCCTGTGTCCCCTACGCAGGTCTTGACGTGCCACTTGTACTGGGGCCCTCACCTTCCTGCATGTTGGGAGTGGGAGACTATGGCTTCTGTAGCTGTGTTTCACCAGTCTGTGCCCTGGGAACACTGGTGTGGGTACGCCTCACCTGGCCTGCTGGTCTTGACTGGGTGTTAGGGGTGACAGTGGATTCCTGGGTGGGTCTGCTGCATGGTGAGAATCTAGGTCTGCGTGAGGGGCCTGCCTGCTCATCAGTGTCCAGGGATCCTTCGCCAAGGTCTTGTGATGTGCCTCTGTCTCCCAGGAGGACTGTAGCACTCCTTGTCCTCTCCATTAGGGTTGCACGGGTGGTAGTGCCTGTTGGGGAACATAGACATGTCTGTTACATATGCCTGAAGGTTTGAGGTATACAGAACTGGGCTATTTTGTGCTGGGTTTTACTTTCAGTGGCCTTCCAGGGTGCCTTTGTGAGGTGGACATTGCATTTAGTGGCAGTGGTGGGGTTGCATTGTGGTGGGGGTATTCTTCCATTGTGAGTACGTGCAGGGGTGGGTGGCTGTGCAGAGCGGGAGTGATGTGGGCCTGTTAGTGGGTTGTAGGTGATGCCCGGTGGTGGATGTGGTGGGTAATGGCTGGGTGCGGTGTAGGTTGAGGTGGGTGTGTGTGGGGTGGGGTGGTGCATGCATTGCCGATGTGTTGTATACAGGGTAACTGTAGATGGCTTACCCAAGTCCATTCCTCCAGTGAGTCCCTCTGGGTGCAGGATGGCAAGTACCTTCTCCTCCCAGTCGGTGTAGTCGGGTGGTGTTGGTGGCGGTCCTCCCCCAGTCTTCTGCACTGCGATGTGGTGCCTAGATGCCATGGCCCTGACCTTCCCCTGCAGGTCGTTCCATCTCTTCCGGATGTCGTCCCTGGTGCATGGATGGTGTCCCACTGCATTCACCCTGTTCACAATGGTCTGCCACAGCTCCAATTTCTGCGTGATGGGTGTGTGCTGCACCTCGGACCCGAATATTTATGGCTCAACCTTCAGGATCTCGTCCACCATGGTCCTTAGCTCCCTTTCGGAGAAGCGTGGATTTTTGGGGGGGACATGGTGAGTGTGGTGGTTGGCGTTGGGACTGGGGACAGGGTATGGGTGCTCCTGTGTGGGTCGATATGCGTGTCCCGTATGCTGGCGTTCGCTGTCTGGCTCTGGTGCTCTCCTTCTTCTGGTCCTGGTTTCGTTGCAAGGGATTGTAGGGTGTGCCTGGGGGTGTTTTATGGGGTTCTGGATGTGTGTCAGGTGTGTGGGTGATACGCCTATCCAATGTGTGCACTTGTTGCTGTTGTGTCCACTTGCCGCATGTGGCGGTCGCAGCCGCCAATGGTCTTCCGGCCTCCACTGTCCACCGAGCTGATTTGTGCATCATTATTTGGAGGGCAGGATGTGGGTGTGCTTGGCGGTGGCGGGGTGGGGTGGGCCAGGATTCCCACCGACAGGGTCCTGGCAGGGAGTGGTGGTCTGTGAATTTTTGGCGGGGTTGGGTTTTTCAATCAATATATGGCAGGTTTTCATTCAACGCCAACGGCGGGATTCTGTTCACCCCCGACACGGCGGTCAGCGGTCTTTCCCGCCATGTTCATAATGACCGCCTTTGTCTTTCAACAACCTCTTCCGCACCCCTAAAGTGCTCTTGTAAGAGGCTTGGCATACAGAAACCCACATACGGTCTCTGGGGTCAGCCTCAACCGCATGCAAAATAACTGAATGTGCTCTGGAGCAATTGGAGTCAAACCGTTTAAAGGGCTTTGGATTTTTAGGGGTACTCTTGCTCGTTAAAATATTAGGTGTGTTACGACAGATGAGATTAAAAGAATTCACAATAACAGTGTCAGCAGAGGTATCACTTAAACGTAAGTCAATCTCAGTATGTCATTAACTAAAGAGGTCTCTAAGGAAGACTTCAGGGATTCCAGTGGTCCAATTTAGGCGCTGTCCTTGAGAGGAAAGACTCTCATTGAACGTAGCCAGTGCGCTTATGGCTTAGATCCCAGTAAAAAATAACTGAGAGGGAGTTATGGTTATTCAGTGTGCTCCAAATAACCTAAAAATTCAAGAAGAGTTAATTCAGGGGAGGAGAAAAAAAATAATCAATGACACTATTAGCACCTCTACCAGTACAGGTGGTGATATACCCCTCAGGGGTTGTAGCAAAATAAGAATCCAAGGTTGAAACCAGATTATACTCAGCTAAGAATGAATTCATAGGGCCTCCCCCAGGAGTGTCCAAAAAGTAAAGGGACTCTCTCACTCATATATTTTAGGGGAAGCGTGTCTTCTTACATGCTGCCCTCCACTATCATGATGTGCTTTACCCCTTTGTCCCTTTCTACTTCCTGTGCCTTAAACTGGTACCCAGAGAGTCAATGCAGTGCCGCAGTGTTCTGTATTTTGAAGTTCATGCGACCATCTAACTTTACCGCAGACATTAGCCCCCCCCCTACGTGTTTCTATATATCAAAGAGAGTTCCAAGATGTTGGGCACTGCTCAGCAAGCATTGACAAAGTTTATATCTCCAGATTTAAACAAACAATGACACTAACATTTTTATACCTGTCAAAAACTGCAATTGTCAGTTTCCAGATACAGGCTCCAGTACCTTCAGTTGTAGGTAGGAAAATAGATTAGGTATGCTAAATAGATCAAGAAAAGTAGGTACAAAAGAATGGGAATGGTAGGTTAGGTATGGTATGGTTTTAGTCTGACAGTTAA
Source organism: Pleurodeles waltl (assembly GCF_031143425.1). Classification (NCBI taxonomy): domain Eukaryota; kingdom Metazoa; phylum Chordata; class Amphibia; order Caudata; family Salamandridae; genus Pleurodeles; species Pleurodeles waltl. Next base: position 1,186,292,131 of record NC_090440.1, on the reverse strand, counting down.
AAGTTTGTTATAGTAAAGCATAGTCTAAGCATTTTGTTGACAAACCATAAAACTATGATGCGCCAACACGTACTGTTGTTAGCAAAACATATTTTTAGTTTATAGGTGAGTAGTGTTTTATAGTGATTCTCCTTGTTGCTTACATCTCACAGTATAAAATGTTAAAAAACAATCATGTAGGAGCAAAAAATATTTATTAATAACGAAATTGCTTATAGGTGTGTCAAGATTCAGGCTTGGCTGAGACAGAATCAGGTGTAAGTCTAGTTAGGAATGAAGTTTGTGGGAAATGGGAAAATAGTTGAAACTAAAGAGACTCTGGACACTAACCCCCTTATTGAGTGATACACACTGACACTTACTTCCTGGTTTCTAGTACACTTCCAGGACATAAGAGAGTGCAGCCACTATTCCAGGCCATTTTGACACAGCATCCATGCTGGGTAATGCGTCACTAGTTGTTTTTGCTCTCTGCTTTGTGGTAGTTCAAGCATCTGTTTATTCGCCCCGCACGTTTATTGTTTTACCTGTCTTTGTTCCCTCACATTAGGTTCACAAATCCTCTCTCCTACTATGTATTTGGTTGTAATCAATATCTTCCTTATCCATTTCTATTTTACTACCTTAGCTTTGGTTGGTTTGGCTTGCAGTATCATTATAGGGTTCCTATCTGGTGTCCTTTTCAGTTGGGGGCTAGTCATTAAAGTATCCACTCCCGAAACCAGTGAGCCTGCATTGCTCATTTGCTTTATTAGTTTGCTTTGGCCTGTAACTGTATATTTACCTGTGGTCTCCCATTTATCCAACGGCCGATGCAGTGGCATACTAGTCCCAACTAGGCAAGAAACATTTTGACCAACTTTTTTGATTTTTGGGATCCCTAATTTCAATAGGACCTGTGTATTTTTAGTCTTAACAAAGGCTCCCTGCAAGTAAAGATTCATTCGGGGTGCCTTAATTAATTTTAATTTCCTTATTTTTCTGTTCAGTTTCCTCGCCAATCTACTTTGCAGGTACATTGATCTCGGGCACATCAGACTCCTTGTTTACTTGGAAAAATGTCTCCTTGCGGGAACAGTCAGCCATTGCAGCTCCAGCCCGACAAGGAGCATCGCCCTGTGATGGAGCATGCCATCACCTCATGGGTGAGAGCTTGAGCTCCACAACTGGAGTTGCCTCTGATGACCATGTTAATTTTATCATTCTATCAAATCAATAGTTTGGAACTTTTTTCTGAACTGCTCACATTCTCACTCCTTTTTCTAGTTTCCCCATGATTCTTAACACAGGTGTGTTACTTCCGTTTTCACCTGCATAGGTATTCGGGGATGGGGCTTTCAGTTGGTATGATCAACCGTAACCTTGCAAGATGCTTTTCCAAATTCATACTAGCACTACTACTAAAAACAATATCACTACTACTAATACCACCACTACTACTAGTACTGCTACCAACAATAATAATGCAACTTATAATAATACTAACAAGGGCTCCTTTAGAGGATAGACTAATACAGAAGAATTCAGATGAACCCTCATAAAAGAGTAACTGGTGAACCTAAATAGGCAGGCAATCCACAATATTGCATAGTATTTACTTCTGATGAAAAGGCAAATTTGTTTGTTGTATCTTTAAGAAAGCCTACTGTTAAAAATGGGGTCTCTAGTTGGCAGTGGTTTGCACCCTGTCCAAGTAGGGACCCTCCCTCTAGTTGGGGTATGGGAGCCACACAGCTAAGATAACCCCTGCAAACGCACTTGGTAGCTTGGCTCAAACAGTTAGGCTTATCTCGGAGGCAATGTGTAAATGAGGCAATGTACTCCACACCAGTTTATAACAATAGTCAATATTTATCTGAGTAAAACAAGACCAAAATTACAAAAATCCAAGACACACAAGTAAAGATACAAATTTTCAAAGATTAAGGGGGTCATTCCAACCCTGGCGGTCGGTGTTAAAGCGGCGGCCAACCAGCCAACAGGCAGGCGGTCAAAAAAATGGAATTCTGACCCTGGCGGGAACCGCCAACACAGCCCGCCACTTTAACACTCCAACCGCCACGGCGGGGCAAACAAACAGCGCGGCAGTCACCGCCAACAGACAGGCGGCAGACAATGTACCGCCCACCCTATCACGACCCACCAATCCGCCACCTTTTCCGGGGCGGGAGCCCCGCCGATAAAAACACGGCGGAAACAGACCACGAACGGGAAAACGCTCACCTCTATACACTCCACGAGGAATCTGGACAGCATGGAACCCGAATTAAACATCCTACCAGCTATTGTCTACCTGCTCCTCTACCAGGAGCACGAACGCCGCCGCAGGAGACAACCGTGAGTACTGCACCTACGACACAGGGGAGGGGGGAGGAGAAAAGATTACGGGCACACACATACGCGACACACCCAGCCACCCCCCCCCCCCCCAAATCCCCACACACCAATGCAGAGCAACAAGTCAGAGTGACACCCCCCAAACCCCCCGGAATAATGCAAACACAAAATAAAATGATCATTAAAATTGAAGTATATTAAAGCATATTTGAACTTAAGTGAAATATGAAATTTATAAAATGAATACATTACAACATGAACAATGTATACATAGTCCAAAAGTCCGGCACATATTGGCTACATGCCATTGTTCGTGGGCCAATGTGCATAAACACATGGGCAAAGCCCACACACGAGACCCGATTCCATTGGAGAGAACACTGCTGGGGCATCAGATAATAAAACCACAGGCACCTCAGGGAGAAGGGAAGGGGGGGCACCTCAGCCACATGAGTCCACGACGCCAGATCCACGAGGGGCCTCCATGCCCACTGTACCATCCTGGGGAGTGCAAAGCCACAGTCTCTCAAGTCTCTACAGTGGGTGAATTGCCCACTGTACCATCCTGGGGAGTGCAAAGCCACAGTCTCTCAAGTCCCTACAGTGGGTGGATTGCCCACTGTACCATCCTGGGGAGTGCAAAGCCACAGACTCTCAAGTCTCTACAGTGGGTGGGTTGCCCACTGTACCATCCTGGGGAGTGCAAAGCCACAGTCTCTCAAGTCTCTACAGTGGGTGGATTGCCCACTGTACCATCCTGGGGAGTGCAAAGCCACAGTCTCTCAAGTCTCTACAGTGGGTGGATTGCCCACTGTACCATCCTGGGGAGTGCAAAGCCACAGTCCATCAGGTGGATTACAGACTCCACTGGTTATGGAGGAGGCATGGTGCCCAGAGTGCTTCGTGAAGCCCTGCCCGACACAGATCCGGCCCTGCCAATGGGCCAGCGGTGCTTGACAGGAAGGGCCCAGCGGAGCAGTGCTTGACAGGAAGGGCCCAGCGGAGCGGTGCTTGACAGGAGGGGCCCAGCGGAGCGGTGCTTGCGATGAAGGGCCCAGCAGAGCGGTGCTTGACAGGATGGGCCCAGCGGAGCGGTGCTTGACAGGAAGGGCCCAGCGGAGCGGTGCTTGACAGGAAGGGCCCAGCGGAGCGGTGCTTGACAGGAAGGGCCCAGCGGAGCGGTGCTTGACAGGAGGGGCCCAGCGGAGCGGTGCTTGAGATGAAGGGCCCAGCGGAGCGGTGCTTAACAGGAGGGGCCCAGCGGAGCGGTGCTTGAAAGGATGGGCCCAGCGGAGCGGTGCTTGAGATGAAGGGCCCAGCGGAGCAGTGCTTGACAGGAGGGGCCCAGCGGAGCAGTGCTTGAGATGAAGGGCCCAGCGGAGCTGTGCTTGACAGGAGGGGCCCAGTGGAGCGGTGCTTGAGATGAAGGGCCCAGCGGAGCGGTGCTTGAGATGAAGGGCCCAGCGGAGCGGTGCTTGACAGGAGGGGCCCAGCGGAGCGGTGCTTGAGATGAAGGGCCCAGCGGAGCGCAGCTTGACAGGATGGGCCCAGCGGAGCGGTGCTTGAGATGAAGGGCCCAGCGGAGCGGTGCTTGAGATGAAGGGCCCAGCGGAGCGGTGCTTGACAGGAGGGGCCCAGCGGAGCGGTGCTTGAGATGAAGGGCCCAGCGGAGCGGTGCTTGAGATGAAGGGCCCAGCGGAGCGGTGCTTGACAGGAGGGGCCCAGCGGAGCGGTGCTTGAGATGAAGGGCCCAGCGGAGCGGTGCTTGCCAGGATGGGCCCAGCGGAGCGGTGCTTGAGATGAAGGGCCCAGCGGAGCGGTGCTTGACAGGAAGGGCCCAGCGGAGCGGTGCTTCTCACGGCGGGGCCCTGTTCAGCGGTGCTTCTCACGGCGGGGCCCTCTTCAGCGGTGCTTCTCATGGCGGGGCCCTCTTCAGCGGTGCTTCTCACGGCAGGGCCCTGTTCAGCGGTGCTTCTCACGGCGGGGCCCTCTTCAGCGGTGCTTGTCTTGTGTTTCCAGGGAACCAGATCTGGCCAATAATTCCCGCTCAGTCGCCATCCGACCTTTCGCTTGCGGGGCCCTCCTGTGCTGGAGTCCTGGGCCCGTGGGTGTCCTCCGTCACACCCCAAATGGGGCTGGTTGGGCCCTCCTGGGCAGCTCGCCTGCTGCCGGACTTGTCCGCCCTGCTGCCCTTGCCCCCCTTGGCCGAATCTCTGGGGCCCTTGCCTCCCTTTGTGGATGGGCCAGGTGACGGTGCAAGGGTGGTGTTCTTGGAGGCAGCCGTCTCAGGCCTGTCGCGCCGGCCCTTCCCTTTTTTGGTCCTTTTCCCAGGGGGTGGGCTGGCTGTCCCCTTGCTGCAGGCGGATGTTCCTGCCCTCGGAGCTGGTGGACTCCAATAGCCCTGAACGATGGTCCTAGTAGGTGCAGGGCTTGTGGTGGCTGAGGTGCTGTTTGGACTCTTACGAGATGGAGGGGGTGGGTCAGGTGATGCAAAGAGGTTAATTTTGGAGAGGAACAACTTTTTAGGAGCAATGGGAAGGGTAGGTGCAGTGGGTATGGGAGTGGAGGAAGAGGATGTGGTTGTAGGAGAGTCAAGTGTGCTGTCTTTGGGTGCAGGTGCTTGTGCTGGAGGCTGTGGTGAGGTGGATGGCTGTTGGGTGGGTGGCTGCCGGCGTTTGTGTGGCTTGGAAGAGGGAGTGACAGACACACTGGGAGAGGACTCAGGGGACGTGTAAATGGCAGTGAGGGTGGTGACTGCACGTGTGCGGACTGTTCTGGTGGGTGTGGTGGTGATGGACGTACTGGCTGATGGTGGTGTGCATGCAGGTGTGAGTGGAGACGTCACAGGGAGGGAGGAGGGAGACGAGGAGGAGGGGGACACAGAGGAGGCAGTGGCTGTTGGCATGTCTGCATGTGGATGTTGCTTGGGTGAATGCTTGTGTGATCTGTGGTGCTTATGTCTGGATGAGCTGCCCTTGGGTGTTGAGGTGTGTGCAAGCTGGTCTGTAGGTGTGTCTGGGATAGGCAGAGGAACAGGGGAGTGGGACTGGGTGGAGGAAGTTGGAGGGGGGAGGCTAGACACAGGGACAATTGCTGCCGTCAGTGCTGAGGCCAGAGCGTTGAACGATCGCTGATGGGCAGCCTGACCCGAATGAATGCCCTCCAGGTATGCATTGCTCTGATGCGCCTCCCTTCCTACCCCCTGGATGGCATTCAAAAGGGTAGACTGCCCAACAATGAGCGTCTGGAGGAGGTCAATGATCTCCGCACTGAGGGCAGCAGGGGTAACTGGGGCAGGACCTGAGGTGCCAGGGGCGAAGGAGATGGCCGGCTTCCTGGCCGAGCGGGCACGGGGCGGAAGCTGAGGGGCTGCTGGGAGGGCGGAGCTGGTGCGCTGGGTGGCGGCTGTACCTGTTGTTGCGGTGGGCACGGATGTTGCCGCCACCACAAGGGAGCTCCCTTCCGAGGACGTGTCGGTGTCGCTGACGTCTCCACGGGTCCCCGTTGTGGAGCCCCCCTCGCCCTCTGTCTCACTGGTTAACTCCGAGTCGGTTGCAGGGCCCTCCGGGGCCATGTGAGATGCAGCTCCCTCGTGCGCCGATGCCACTTCTCCTCCGCCTGATGATGCTAATGCACACATGAACAGGAAAACCAAAAAAAAGGGGGGGGGAGAAGAAAGAAAGACATGTTGAGTGCATGCATTGGCGGCACCGTTGGCGGAGAGGACAGACACAGAAGCCCCCTGCACTACGCCGCGCACTCAGGGTACACTACTCAATTATAGTGACTTGGCCTACAAGTCTATGGATGACAAAGGCACACATAGGTGAGCCCGGCCATGGATAGCTGTACTTAGCACCCTACAGAGGTGGGGGGCGGGGGCACAGGGCCATGTCTAACGGAGGGGCCTAGCCTACAGAAACCACCCTGGCCTAGAGATAGCCACAGCCCTCCTCCCCCACCCAGACACCTCCACTGTGCGCTAATATAGCGGAATGTGCTGATACTCACCCCCTTGTGTCTGCTGTGATGTCCTCACGCGCCCATCCAAATCGGGGTAGGCCACCGCCAGGATCCGGGACATCAGGGGGGTCAATTGACGACTGGCACCCCTCCTACGTTGGGAGGCCATCCCCAGCAGAGCCTCGGCGGTCTTTCTGCTCCCGCGGCGGATGTCCTCCCACCTCTTGCGGCAGTGGGTGCCCCGTCTGTTGTGGACCCCCAGGGCCCGGACGTCCTTGGCGATGGCACGCCAAATGTCGATCTTTTGATGGGCGCTGACCTATGTGACATTGACAGGGTTGAAAAAGAAATATCATCACTTTTCTGCATGGTCGATGTGAGTGGCCCCCCCTCCCCAACCTTGCCATGTGGCACATGCTCTCATCTGTCGTGCGTTGCACTCCTCATTCGCTCCCCTCCCCACCATCTTACATCCACCCCACTCAACACAGGCATAGCCCATACCACGTGCTCCCAGTGTACTTACCTGTTGGTCTGGAGGACCGTAGAGTAGCGCATACTGGGGGAGGACCCCATCAACAAGTTTATCCAATTCCTCAGATGTGAAGGCAGGGGCCCTTTCCCCAGTCGCAGCAGCCATTGTCTCTTCCAGACCGAGTTCACAGCAGCACTTGCAGTATAGGTCCTCTCCTGTGGATGATCAGATCTCGAGTGATTAAGCAGTTAGAAAATGGCGGTCACGCCCGCGGCGGTGCGTACCGCGACCGCCGGCGCACATCGTCATTGGCTCCTGAGACCCATAGGGTTCAATGTTAACCAATGCTGCTTTGCGCCGCGGTCTTCGACCGCCTACCGCCACGGTGTGCCACGCCAGCGCATTGACCTCACATCCCATTGTCACACTTCACAGGTCAGGCAGCCGCCATTTCAAGGGCCCATATGGCTTAATTTCTACTGCGTCACACAGGCCTAGGCCTTGCATTGCCAATCATACAAGCCATTCAATGCATAGCGAATCGTGTACTGTGCAAGCTGTGGTTACGTACCTGTGGGTTGCTTGACTCTGTGCTCCATGTTGTCCTTCCTAGGCACCGTCCGCTGGGACTTGCGAGGAGATGGAGGAATCCTCCCGTGTACAGACCGCTGGTGGACCTGTCGACAATGGAAGAAAGACATGTCATACTTACATACAGACTTGACTGAGCCACTATACAGGAACTGTGTGCCCAGCTGGAGCCAGACCTGATGTCCCCTATTCGCCAACCCACAGGGATTCCCCCTCTGGTGCAGGTTCTGTCAGTACTCCATATTTTGGCAAGTGGATCATTCCAAACAACAGTGGCCATATCATCAGGGATGTCTCAGCCTATGTTTTCTAAGGTTTTGTCCAGAGTGTTGTCTGCCCTGATGAAATACATGCGGAGATACATTGTTTTCCCTGAGGTGGGCGATTTGGCTACAGTAAACAGTGATTTCTATGCCCTTGGACATATTCTCAACATCACTGGTGCCATTGATGGGACCCATGTGGCCTTGGTTCCCCCCAGTGGAAGTGAGCAGGTGTACAGGAACAGAAAAAGTTATCATTCTATGAATGTCCAGGTGGTCTGTTTGGCTGACCAGTACATCTCCCATGTAAATGCCAAGTTCCCTGGGTCAGTGCATGACGCGTACATCATGCGAAATAGCAGCATCCCTTATGTGATGGAACAGCTACAGAGACACCGTGTGTGGCTAATAGGTGACTCTGGTTACCCCAACCTGTCGTGGCTACTGACCCCAGTGAGGAATCCCAGGACAAGGGCAGAGGAACGGTACAATGAGGCCCATGGGCGAACTAGGAGGATTATAGAAAGAACCTTCGGCCTCCTGAAGGCCAGGTTTAGGTGCCTGCATATGACAGGGGGATCCCTAATGTACTCACCAAAGAAGGTGTGCCATATCATCGTGGCCTGCTGTATGCTTCACAACCTGGCTTTGCGACGCCAGGTGCCTTTCCTGCAGGAGGATGGTCCAGATGGTGGTGTTGCAGCAGCTGTGGAGAGTGAAGAGGAGGAAGAGGACGGGGACGACACAGACAACAGGGACACAGTGATACAACAGTATTTTCAGTAGCACACAGGTACGAATCAACCACGCCATTTTACATTTACTTAAAGTCTCCTGCCTCTCTACTGTCTGAGTTCCCCCCCAGTTCCTGTTAACTGAGTTGCGACTTTCCCTTCCGTTTTCAGAGCTGTGGGCCCCACTGCGTGACCTCTGCTTTGTTTGCACATGGACTACAGCTGTGTGACAGTGGTATGTTGTCATCACAATGTAACTGAACATTTTGGCACCGTTATGTCTAATACATTTTTTCAAAATACAAGCAGACTCAAGATTTTTTTAGTGCAATAAGTGATTTAATTAAAGTGCTAAATTTAGGAACATGATTGTAAAACGGTGATGGGTGATGGTGGAGTAATGTCCATGGCAGAGTCCAGTTCTCAGTCGCACAGGTGCATTGTCCATATGCCTGTGGAAGGATGAAGCAGGGGCAGTTCAAGGTTGGACAGGGTGACAATGTGGGACAGTGGGATGACATCAGGGGGTATCGTTTGCTGGGGGGGTCTTGGCATCCTACTCTGTCTTCTTGTGAGATCTCAGGTTCCGCTTGCGGGGTGGTTCTTCTTCTGCAGGAGGTGGGGTTCTGGTGGCCTGTCGTTATGTGTGGGCCTCCTGTCCACTAGCGCCGGCGGAGGTGGTAGGCTGTTCCTGGTCCAGGCTAGTGACAGGGGCCCTTTGTGGTGCCACATGGTCCCGCAATGTGGTGACTATCTGGTTGAGGGCCACGACGATGGTCCCCATTGCGGAACTAATGTTCCTCAGTTCCTCTCTGAACCCCATGTACTGTTCCTCCTGCAGTACCTGGATCTCCTGGAACCTAGCCAGTACCGTAGCCATCGTCTCCTGGGAGCGGTGGTATGCTCCCATGATGGAGGAGAGGGCCTCTTGGAGAGTCGGTTCCCTGGGCCTGTCCCCCCCCTGTAGCACAGCAGCCCTCCCAGCTCCCCTGTGTTCCTGGGCCTCTGTCCCCTGGACGGTGTGCCCACTACCACTGCCCCCAGGTCCCTGTTGTTGTTGGGGTGGTGGGTCAACCTGGGTGCCCTGTAGTGGTGGACACACCGCTGATTGACGTGTCCTGGAGACAGAGGCATGGGCCCGCTGGGTGGGAGCTGTGCTGGTGTTCCCAGAGGGGGTTGGGTCTGGTGTAGCCTGTGGCTGTCTGTGGGGAACCGACTGTCCCGAGGTCCCCGATGGGCCGGGCTGGTCATCTGGGTCCAGGGAGACAGAGCTGCTGTCATCACTGGGGGACTCTTCTGGGGGTGGGATGGACATCTCTGAACCCTCCGTGGCGGTGTGGTGGCGTTCGGGTCCTGCAGGGGTATAAGAGTATGGTTATTGCTTCTGTGTGTGGCATTTCGTGTAATGGTTGGGTGGCCGTGTACACCAGTGCTGGCATTCCCTTGTGGGGGCTTTTGTGACGGTGGCTTGTGGGGGTGATGGGTGTGTGCAGTGGGCATTCTTTGGGGATGGGTGTCCATGCTTTGGGGATGCACGCAGGGCTAGGTTTTGGAATGGGTGGGATGTGATGGTGAGCCATTTGCAAGGAGTTGGTGTGATGGGGTGGGGGTATGATTTGGCATGCAGGTGGGGTTGGGGGAATGCAGTAGTGAAGATTAGACTTACCAGAGTCCATTCCTCCGCCTGCTCCTGCGAGGCCCTCAGGATGCAGGATGTGCAAGACTTCCTCCTCCCATGCTGTGAATTCTGGGGGAGTAGGTGGGGGTCCACCGCCAGTCTTCTGCATCGCAATGTTGTGCCTTGATACCATGGAACGCACCTTCCCCCGTAGGTCGTTCCACCTCTTCCTGATGTCATCCCGATTGCGTGGATGCTGTCCCACAGCGTTGACCCTGTCCACTATTCTTTGCCATAGCTCCATCTTCCTGGCAATGGTGGTGAGCTGCACCTGTGCCCCGAAGAGCTGGGGCTCTACACGAACTATTTCCTCCACCATGACCCTGAATTCTGCGTCAGAGAACCTGGGGTGTCTTTGGGGTGCCATGCGGTGTTGTGGATGAGGTGAGGGGTGGTGTATGTGTTGTAGAGTGTGGTGAGTGTGGTGGTGTATGGTGTTTTGTGCGTGGAAATTGTGTGGGTGATGTTGTGATTTGCCTCTGTGTGATGGTCTACTTTTGCTGTGCTCTCTCTCTCAGTCCTTCACTCGCAATTGTGGTCATAAGGGTTTGTGGGTGATGTGGGTGTGTGTTTTATATTTAATTGGGTGTGTGGGAGTGGTGTGTGTATGTGTCTCAGGTGTGTGTATTTTGAATTATCCAATGTGGTAGTGTTTTGTAAAGGTGTGTGTATTTTGAGCGCAGCGGTGTGTACCGCCAATGGAATACCGCGGTTGAAAGACCGCTGCGGGGATTTGTGGGTCGGAATGGTATGGGCGTATTTCTGTTGGCGTGACGGTGGAGGTTTGGTCATCGACAGTTTCCCGCTGACCTTTGGTGTGGCGGACTTTTGTGGATGTTGGGTTTTTGGCGGTTTGCCAGTTGCGGGTCAGAATGACCGTGGCGGTTTACCGCGGCGGTGTTATGGCGGCCTTCTGACCGGCGGTAAGCGCGTTTTACCGCTGAGGTCAGAATGACCCCCTAAATGTAGTATAACACTTAGAAACATAAAAGCTCCAACTGGGGTTATCAAAATGGCTTGACAGAGTCGCTTCCAACAGTCCGGCACCAACTGTGAGGGAGCGCTGTCAGCCATGGAGTCGTATAGACCCCAGTTACTGTACTTTGAAAAAGGATAAGGAAACAAAGACATTGCATGGAGTCAAGGAGGTGAGGCATCATTGGAGCCGGTGCGGTGTCAGTTCCTTATTGCCACCTGGGAGGTGAGGTGTTGGTTCCCTACTGCTAGGTAGGAGAGGTAAAGCACAGGTTCCCTATGGTTGCAGAGGAGCGGATGTGGCATTGGCAGCGAGGCATTGGTTCCTTACAAGGCGAGATTGATTAATCCAGCAGGTCAAGATGAGAAGTGTTGACTTTGTGGTGCTGCGATCACACCAAGGGGCCACAGGTGCTGCGGCAGAGTTGGGTGCCATGAACGTCAGTGGCATAGCACTCTGGACTCACACTGTGGCTGGACGTTGGAGGCACTGCAGCCGCATTGGGCCTGCGTTGTGGGTCCTGGTCATTGCACTCAGCGAGGAACACACCTCTGGTGGAGGCAGCACCGCTGGGTCAGAGAGTGGTGCCGGTTCCAAAGTCGTTCTGGAAGTGGATGCACCAGTTTCTTCCTTGTTGCACCAGAACTCACTCCCAAGAGCCCAGGAACTGGATTTGGCGCCACTTGGTAAATCAGGATTCCCAGCAAGAGAACCCAGGCACTGGCAGGTGAAGTCTTTGATGTCCCTGAGACTTCTCAACAGGTAGCAATCTCAGTCCAAGCCCTTGGAGGACCTTTAGAAGTAGGACGTAGAAAGCAAAGTCCAGTCCTTTCACTCCCAGGACAGAAGCAGCAAGCAGCAGGCCAGCACAGCAAAGCAACAGGCAGAGTGGCAGTCCCTCCTAAAGCAGACAGCTCTTCTTCCTGCAGAATTTCCTCAGACCAGAAGGATTCTAAATATGTGGTGTCAGAGGTCCAGTACATATACCCATTTCTTTCTTGAGGTAGGCAAGCTTCAAAGAGAAGTATTTATAGTGCAGAAGACCCTGCCGTTCCCTGCCATGGCCCCAGACACACTTCAGGGGGTCAGAGACTGCTTTGCACACAGCCCTATTCAGGTGCAAGTGTCACCTCCTCCCACCACTCTAGCTCAGGAAGACCAGGCTTGGTGATGGGCCATCAGGATATGCAGGGCACACCTCAGCTCCCTTTGTGTGACTCTCTAGAGTGAATGCACAAACAGCCCAATTGTCATCCTGACTCAGACGTGTATTCAGCAGACAGGCAAAGGCACAGAATAGTTAAGCAAGAAAATGCCCACTTTCTAAAAGTGGCATTTTCAAATTTACAATGCAAAAGCCAAGTTCACCAAAATGTGTATTTTTAAATTGTGAGTTCAGAGACCCCAAACTCCAACTTTCTATCTGCTCCCAATGGGAAACTACACTTAAGAGATATTTCAAGGGAGTTCCCATGTTACCCTATGGGAGAGAATGTCCTTGCAATAGTGAAAAACGAATTTAGCAGTATTTCACCATCAGGACATGTGAAACACACCAGTACATGTCCTACCTTTTAAATACACTTTACCCTGCCTATGGGATGAGGCTGCCTTGGGCCTACTTTAGGGCTGACTTACATGTAGTAAAAGGGAAGGTTTGGGTCTGGCAAGTGGTGCACTTGCCAGGTCAACATGGACGTTTAAAAATGCACACAGAGACACTCCAGTTGCAGTTCTGAAACATGTTTACAGGGCTATTTGTGTGGATAGCAAATACAGTGCTCCAGGCCCACTAGTAGCATTTGATTTACAGGCCCTGAACACACATAGTGCACTTTACTATGGACTTACTAGTAAATCAAATATGCCAATCATGGATAGACCAATCACCAATACAATTTAGACAGAGAGTACTTGCACTTTAGCACCACTGGTCAGCAGTGGTAAAGTGCCAAGAGTCATAACGCCCACAAAACAGATCTGGAAAAAATAGGTGGAAGAAAGCAAAAGGTTTGTGGATAACCCTGCAAAAAGGGCCAGGTCTAACACATACCCACACTTTTTTTCTATGTGAACAAAAACAAATGTAAATCCAACATGTAATCATGACAACAAAGTAAAAGAAAAGAACACACATGGTGAATAGTGATTAGCACTGTGCTTTTATTTGGTGACAGACTTAGGCATCCAAACAGCAAGCAGTAAAGATATAAATCAGCAATTAAAATGTTGTAGCGCCAGAAAAATAAGTACATGAAAGAACACACACAAGGTCTCCATTTCTAGGTACAAGCCGCCTTGCATCTGGAGTTTAAATAAAGGAACTGCTTAATCCCATCACCAAAATGGAATGGAAACACAGATGGAATAATGGAGCCATTCTCAAATTACTATGGCAGTGATGGATAGCCCATCCAAGAAACAATGAGCCTTGAAAAAAAACATGAAAGCCAATAGCTGATGAGGGATGCGCAACAGCTTATTTTTTTCATATACTTCTTGTTACTTCCTTTTGCTATATTGGATATATTGGTGACAAAAGCTCTCAAAACAGACAGGTAATGCTGTCTGTAGTAAGTCTTAAAAATGTATGACAGAGTGGACAAGACTATATCAAAAAACACAAAAGGTGTGGAATTTGCAATAAGTCTAAACACTGCCAATTGCTTGGAGCAGCCTTCCAACCCATCATAGAACTAGCTTAACTCAACTGAAGAGGCCAAATCAGGCCAAACTCTGTCTTGGGTTACTATTGTTCTATGTTTAGAGAGGACCGGGCTTGGCAAGACTGTTTCTATTGGACCAGGGCCTATACTGATTTGCATATGGCTGGGTCTAATCTGAGGTGGCATGCAGGGCAAAAAAAGTGATTGGTTGAATTGGTACCCCAAGTGATTTACAAAAACGATGTGACCTGTGACATTTGACATTCATCCTACTGTTAAACCTAGCACAGAAGACAGACAAATGAGATATAAGTCACCAGTTTGTCTCTGTACTCTGTTGCGTAAAAAAAAACCTTTTATAGAGAATTAACGTGCAGCTGTGTATAATATGTTAATGTAATTTCTCGTAGAGCGTCTTCTCCCAACTTTAAATTACCAACAGCTCCCTAGTAGTATGTAGGCTGGATCTTACTGTACACTTAGAGGCCCCCACACATTTCATAGTGTCAGATTTAAGGATGCTACCACATCTCCGTGAGAGTTTATGACTAAGGGATAAACAATTAAACTGATAAATTATCTTAAAGTAAAGTGAATTCATTCACCTGACACAATCTATATCTTCAGCATGTGTCTGTGTGGCAAAATATCATCGCCAATTGTTTGTTCAGTTTGCTGATGCAAGACATTCTTTTTAGCGGCTAGGGAAAGCTTGTTTCTAATGTCCTGTGTGACTGTGAACACCCATTCACAAACTCATCCTTTAAGTCGGCTCAAATTCGACAATATACTTATTGAACTCCTGGTTAAAGTCTTTCAGTAAAACAACACGCTGCTCTCACTAGACTGTCAGCACCATACAGACAAACACCAAGCCACACCATGAGAGGATACCCGTGTTCCTTTGTGGAGGGAATTCCAGCGGAGCTGAAGATCTGAGAGCCCGTATCAAAGCAGCAGTGAGTGCAGCTGGCGGATTCCAGCCCACTCTAGGTTATCTCTGCACCCCTGACATCAGAGAGATGTGAAGTGATGTTGTGGTGTGAAGCTTGAGCAGAATCTGTTCTCTAATGATAAAAACGTGGCAGCGAACTTGACCTGCGCCTTGGTGGCTAGTATCTTTCCGCATGGAGTGTGGCAAGGATGCTAGCGGAGGCTGTTTATTTATAGCTATTTCCAAGGCCCAAAGTTAAATTAGCCTTGTAGAATGCATTGCAACTCAGTGCCAAGAATGTCAGCTAACGACCAGGGCTAAAACAGGACCTTCTATGGTGCATCGACTGATGGGACGACAGGATGTCGAGAGAAGCACTGGGCGGGCTTGCAAAGTTGCTGATGATAATCTCACTGACAGTTCAATGTATATAACACCGATGCGACTTTTCTGGTGGTGCACAGCGGGGTCTTTATTGTGCCTAGTGCTGCACTGGGTGGCAGCATGAACGATTTTTCAATGTCTGGCAGTACATTCGGTGCATTTTGTGACAGTAGCTTCCCTGGTGAGGAAATAGTGCAGTTTCTGATAGTGTCCATGGTAGTACAGTGTTTTACAGTATGTCGTTCGTTGCAGTGTCTGAAATGCAGAAGTCAGTACTTTGTGATGTTGGCTAGAAGTGCTGCTAATAATTTCTGTATTTCACCGTACAGCTTCTTTTGCTCTTCAGGAACATTTTAATTCATCTAAGCTAAACTAAACTAAACCTCAAGGCAAAAAAACTACAAAGAATCGCAGCAGAGTGCGCATTTTGTAACGGCATGCCTGCCTGCATCGCATGAAATCCTATGTATTTATACATTTACATAGGTTTATTCAATGTCTTAAAAAAGTAAGGGGCATATTTATATTCTGTTTACACCGAATAAGCGTCATTTTTTTACTCTAATTCGGTGCAAAACTAACTCCATATTTATACTTTGGCGCTAGACCCGTTTAGCACCAAATTTATGAAGTCATTTTTTGGATGTGGAAACATACCTTGCCTTAATGAGATGCAAGGTAGGGGTTCCCGTGCAAAAATGACTCTATGGCCTTAACAGCATATTTATACGCGCGTGCAAAAATGGTGCAGGGGAGGGGTCAAAAAATGATGCAAAGCTTGCTTTGCCCCAATTTTTAACGCCTGGGTCAGGGCAGACATTAGGGAACCTGTGGGCCTATTTCCATGGTGGAACACCATGGAATAAGCCCAAAGGTGACCTCTCCAAGCTCCAGGGACACCACCACCCACACCAGAGGGACAGCGGAGGATGAGGGACCCCATCCCAGGTAAGTACAGGAAAGTCTTTTATTTTATTTTTTAAAGTGCTATGGGGGCTCTGAAATGGGGTGGTGAGCATGACTCCTACCTTTTCTAAGACAGGAGCCATGTGGTATGGATGGTTTTGCGTCAGAAAATGACTCTAGGCAGGTTAGACTCATTTTTTTTACTCTAACCTGCCTAACGTCATTTTTTATGCAAAAACTCCCTTCTTCCATACCGCCAGCCCCACCAGACTAAAGTCATTTTATTTTTTACACTAGCCTACCCTTTGCTCCGGCTTGCACCATTCCATAAATATGGTGCCCGGCTGGTGCACAGAAATGGGGCGAACCGGTGCTAAACGTTTTGGTGCAAAACTGCGTTGGTCCAGTTTTGCACCAAAAAGTATAAATTAGAGACTAAGGGCCTCATTCCTACGTTGGCTGGCGGCGGGTGCCGCCAGCCAAACGGGAACCGCCAAATGGCCGCTCCGCGGTCAGAAGACCGCGGATGCCATTCTGGCTTTCCCGCTGGGCCGGCGGCGAACCGCCAAAAGGGCGCCCGCCGGCCCAGCGGGAAAGACCCTGCAACAAGGAAGCCGGCTCCGAATGGAGCCGGCGGAGTTGCAGGGGTGCGACGGGTGCAGTTGCACCCGTCGCGATTTTCACTGTCTGCTTTGAAAATCTTCATGGGGCCCTGTTAGGGGGCCCCTGCACTGCCTATGCCAGTGGCATGGGCAGTGCAGGGGCCCCCAGGGGCCCCACGACACCCGTTCCCGCCATCCTGTTCCTGGCGGTAAAAGCCGCCAGAAACAGGATGGCGGGAAGGGGGTCGGAATCCCAGGATTCCCTGGGCCAGGGGAAAACCGGCAGGAAACCGCCGGATCCCCTTTTCTGACCGCGGCTTTACCCCCGCGGTCAGAATGGCCCTGGAAGCACCGCCAGCCTGTTGGCGGTGCTTCCGTGGTCCCCGGCCCTGGCGGTCATGGACCACCAGGGTCCGAATGACCCCCTAAGTGATGCCCACATAGCCTGCCTTTACCCTACCTATTCTCCTATTCTATCACTAAGAGATCTTTGGCTTTACCAGACTGTGCCTCTCCGCACATTTGGTAGACAACATGTGTGTGTATATATATATATATATATATATATATAGATATATATAGATATATATATATATATATATATATATATGTGTGTATATATATATATATATATATATATATATATATATATATATATATATATTTTTTTTTTTTTTTTGCTGATCAACAGTAATAAGTAGTATCCTTTAAGGGCATGACCCAGAATATCACGTTGGAAGGTGCACTGCAGCCAAGCTTCACCCCCCACTGCCGCCATTATCCTTGCAATGTGTTGAATGAGTTGCACACCTTGCCCCCATCGACCCTTGTCCTGGGGTGACCCTGAGATGGACGCCACCTTCCTTTGAAGATGAAAGGGTGTAGAGCAGTGGCAGACTTTTGAGCAGAGAGCACCCACACCAGAGTCAGACTTGCCTATAGGTCTGTTTGGGAATGGCAGTAGGCCTGGTATAAGAGTTAAGTGTGTGGGCCGGTTTTGAACAGTTTGTGGGTCTATTTATGGTCTGGTGGGAAGGATATTTTACTGCCGATTTCCTTGATATTTCCACAAACATTGCCTGTCACAAGCACATGCATGTGATTTCCCATGCTTTGAAAAACATCTATACTATTCACTGTAATATGTGCTCTGGTCACACCTAGGAATGCTTGTTTATAGAGTCTGAAACGGTGTTGCAGTTCTTAGGACCGCAGATGCTGCCAAATGCTGTGGTTACAGCTTTCGTACAACACAGAGTGACGGAGATGTGATGCGGGTGGTCTCTTTCTGTGCGGAAGATGACGAGAGTGGCTAGAAACAAAGGATGTCACTCTTTACAGTGTAACATGAAGATGTTTCATGTAGTAGACTGTCTACCGATCCTGGACAGCAGGAAAGGCTAGTGCTCTGGACCGTTGGGAAAAGTGCTACACAGTACCTGCCTAGGCTATAAAAACCTGTGGCAGTGACTTATGGTAGTACCCAAGGTCCCAATCAGACATTGTTGTAAGTTAATGGAATCAAAGACAATGCCTAACAGAGGTGGAGCTAGAATATAGTCACTGTTGTCCACCATGAGACTCCAGCCAAGATATCAGCACTACATAAGTATACCAAATAAAATAAATGAAACACATCTAAAATTACTGGTTCTCTGGAGTTGTTTCCATTCAGATAACCATGTGAAATATTACTGTTGCAGTGGAGCCACTGCTGTAACATATGCTTTGACTATGAACTTAACTTATTTGGAACACATACATTTGCCAATTTGCCTGAAGAGATGAAAATCTTGTATGCCGACATGTTTGATCACGTTCACGAACAGTGTATTCACCGCAGAGAAATGATCATGTGCTCTTTTATCTCAATTTATATATTTTTAGTATTGGCTAAAAATGATTTCAACTCTTTTTTTAGATTCTGTTTTGGGCAGATTTCCTCTCACACCATCATCAGCCACATTGAATGCAATAAAATGTCAAAGGAGAGATATTTAAGGAATATTATTCAAGTGAAAGGGCTCTTTTAGATACGTTTTGACTGGGTGGAGCTAGTTACCTGATTTGAAGCCAAAAGCCTTACTTCACCTTTATCAAAAATCTGGGCGTGCCCTCCTCCTTAAATAATATTGCTGTTGCAAATGAATCCTTTAACATTTGGGGGTAAAATTCTCAAATGTGTTTGTTAGGTGGTGTGTTTTCCATTGTATTATTTAGGCAGAAAATTACAAGAAGCATAACTGATGCATTTTTTGGCAACAAGGCTACCCATTTTTCGTCCTATTGAAATACATTTATATCAATGCCTAGTTTAATGGGTCGTGAAAGAGAGTTTACTGAAAGCGTGATAACATATTTTAGTTACAATCGAGTTAATTTATTTATTGTGTCATACTAATTTTAGGAACTATGGTAAATTCAAATGTGATTTCACCTTGTGGAAAATGCTAATCCTCTGCTGTGATTTTTTGATGCAACATTGAGAAATCCTCTTTCTCTGGTGACTTTCTCATGAAAATTGTAGTAATTGTAGTTAAAGGTCCGAAAGCTGAAAATAGGCACATTTGCTTGAAATTCACAAATATCTTCCTCATCCACTTGAGAAATAAACTGTGACATGCGAAGGAAATAGGTACCAGTCTGACAGTTGATTCCCTAATGTTCTGCTTGCAGCTTCACAGCTGCGCTCTAATGAACAACCAGCGTGTTATCATTGTATATTCATAACACAATGGACCATATTGCTGGAATAAAAGTTGTGGAATGTAAAGCCTTTCCAAGAGACTGGCTGCAGTAACTGAGCGTTGAGTGGTAAATGTACACACGAAACCAGCTGTTTCTGAAAGCAGCAAGAGTAACTAAGGGTTTTCAGTTATTTATGCAATACTTTATTTTTAAAGTGCTAAAACAGATAATGGGAGTGAGTCTTACCTAAATCAAACATCCTCTTTCTGCATTTAGTTTGTCAGACTATTTATCCTTTCTCTTCCTTAATACTTCTGTAACTTTACAATAGAAAGGTTTAAGTAGACGGTTTTATTTAATCTTCCGTTTAAAAGAATATGAGTAGATTTTTTTGAGGTGTAGCAACATAGTTGTAGGCAGATCCTACCACTAAAATCAACTGATTTGTGCCCCGCTAAATGAGTTGTTCTTTGGAGATGTATGTTTTTTTTAATTCTCCCACTTTCTTTCTCAGAAGTTCACCTCCCCATATGAAAGTGCACTGGCTTCAAAATACGTTTATTGTGAGTTGTGTGTAAGGAAATAGTAATATATGTTCACAAATATATATTTCTTGTCTATATAATGAGACTCTGTATACTTTATAAACAACTACATTTAAAGGCAATACATTAAAGCATACATAATAAGTAACATTTAAATCAGACAGTAAAACGAGGCAACTATTTTAGAATACAATGAAAACTTTAATGGACAGCTCATTTTTCACAGGTTAGGAATACTTTATATATTTGGAACAAACACGTGAAAGCATTTTTATGTGTATATTAATTTATCCTTCTGGAAGGGAAAGTAACTATTTCTAAAGCTGTCTTCACCAGCTATAGCTTTACCAGAGCAGTTGTTTTCCATAAACTAGTTGAGGACCTTCTATAGCAGCTGTTAGTGAAAGGAGGAATAGTAATGTTCGAGAAGATATTGTAAAGAAGCTTGCTTTCTGCACTAGCCGAGATTCACCTAAATATTGAATGGCTAGGAGCCAAATAGAATGCAGCATTTGATAGCATGTAGCATTTAATAGCATGCAGCTGTCTGATTTCCTTTGGCTCCTACATTCCAATGTAGGTCCTTCTGTTTCTCTTTGTTTAATTTTGAACATTCTACTCTAAGAGGATGGAATGTACTAATAGCAACATAGCCCTTCTGCACTAAGCTATACCAGCTATTAATGTCCATCTCCCTTGTTACACCTCTGGCAGAGGGCTTTCAATTAAGGGAATAACCTTTGTCAGCAGGCTATAATGCTATAATACATATAAGATTTATGTGTTTATTGTAAAGATTTGTATCTATCAACAAGAAATCTTTTCAATCTGCATCTTTGAATTTGCCAATCTTAGTCCTTCTTATAGCTCTGCTACAAACAGCTTAAGTTGTCTATTGGTAAGACCAATTGCTTGCAGTACATATATTTAGACTGGGCTTTGGGCCAGCCATATGCTCAATATTACATAGCTTTGTTGTCTATCTAAAGGATCTGCTTTTGATTTAAGGGCTTTCTTCTTAAACTTGTGTTTGTCCTCCGCAGGAGCGTTTCTGTTTTGAAGTGTTCAATTTGGATGAGCTGTATAACTTTTTTCCATTTGTATGTTTCATTAGCTCTGACGTTTGACATCTGCTGGCCCACGACTGTCATTCCTTGCTACCACCACATAACCCTCTTTGCCCGGCTTCCTAACTTTCTTCCCCTCTGGGCCAGCTCCCTCCTGCTCTCGACAGGATGGTATTGTCTATCCTAGGCAGAAGGAGCCTTTCAACTGTTTAGAAAATTAATTAGTATTAGGAGAGCTTAATTTGAGGAGAAAATACAAATTCAGCATACAGAATCTACCATAGACGATTGGTGGCCTCAGCTGAATTTCTGGTATGTGCCAACAGAAAGAGAGTATTCATTAGGATCAGAAAAAGCTAGATTCTAACATATTGCTTCATCTTTTAGAAATAAAAATCAATTTGGAAAAGCTTCAATCTTCCCCTTAAAATTCAAATTCTTGAAAGTTTTGTATGTAAATTAAATAAAATATGTAATATTTTGTGTATTTTTGATGTATACTTGTTTCTCTGTTTTTGTGTATTGTTTTTTGGTTCAAATCATAGAAATTGGGATCAACAGCTTCCAGTAGGGATGTAGCGGCGCACCATAAATATCAAAGAGCTAAGAACCAATGATCTAAGGTGTCTGATTTTGATTATATGCCTGTCTTCCTAACTTTTGTGTTTATCCCAGCCAGGACCATTTCTAATCTGACAGTCTCCTTATTGGATGAGTTGCATCCATCCAGTGATGAAGTCATGGGTCCATTTTTCCTTTGGATGTTTCATTAATATTAATTTTTTAACACTTAATAGGAATATGTCTTGTCTGGCTATCTTGCCCTGCTGGTATTGCTCCAGCTAGTCACTCTTTCCCAGCGCCTCACTGTCATCCTTCCCATGACTCCTCAATTTCTGCACCCCATGACAGCTCCTTGTTCCTTATTCCACTTTGACTCCATATCATCCTTCCCCATCCTTTCTCTTCGTCAAGGTGAGGGACAAGGGCTTCCACCTTGTATTGTTTACTCCGATCAGAGTGGAGCTCCATCACAGAGTCATTTACTTATTCAACTGGGGATAACTGTAACACAAGCACAAGATCCTACACATGAAGGGCTGACAAATTAAGGGCAAAGAACTAAGTCTACTTACACAATACCTTTCTTGGCCCAGCAGAGCATAAACAACAGGGAAGCCCATTGTCTCAATAGTGGGTAAACACGGAAAAGAACTACCAAACTGGCCGCTTTCTATGTAACCAGGGCCTGATTTATAGCTGGTGGTGCCCATTGCAACAAGGTTTGTCGGTGCCCCCAATGACCACGTTCGCCATGTATTCCTTCACTACCATCCTGTAACAGTGGCCCTCAAGTGTCTATAACCGCTATATTTCAGAATTAGATTTATAGCGCCACTCATACCGGAGCAGGGTGTCAGAGCCCTTTACATTAAACACACAGGCACATTACACAGAGACAATCAATCATACATGTGCAAATCGGTGTACAGGAAATGTTACATAAGACAGAGAACTACAAGGTGTAGGAGTAACATGTCATCCATACTGGTAGGCAGTATAGTTTAAGTGCTTGGTCTGGAGAAGCACAGTCAGAATTTAAAATGTAACACCAAGATTGGGGGGTTCTTCTTAATAACAATAATTGATTTCTATTCGAATTAACCCTTTTTGCATCATCAGGATAATGAAAGACTGAGGAAAATTCATAATGCTCTAATATATACCTTGCAGTTTGCATGGGGCTCTTTGAAGACAGTTAATAACTCACTGTTCTATATTAGGATTTTAAATTATAAACTGCATGTAACAAAACGATCTTTCAGACAAAAGTAGTGACCTACTGACCTATTTACATTATATGTGCTTTGGGATCTCCATGGTACACCGTTCTATGCAGCAGGCATATTAAGCCTCTGCACCACCTTTGGATGAGTCTAAACGTCCACCAGACAAAACTCTGATCTCTTTCCAGGAAGAACGTTAGCCACCATGGTTATCTTGACATTTTTATTTTTGCCTGAAAATTGCTGGAGGAAAACGCAGGTGCTTTGGAAACCATAATTTATTTGCAAACAGGCACCCCCACCCGAAGTCAGTGCCCGGTGCAGTGGCACCAGTCGCACCACCCTAATGCTGGCCCTGTATGTAACCTGCAGTCTGTGAGCAGGACGTTTACACGCAACCTGAGATTACCTCAACTATCCAATCATTTATCATGAGTTCTTACCGTAATTGTGGAGCCAACTTTTAAGTCTAACAGCTAGTTTATTTCCCTAACCAAAAAGTTAATGTATTGAAACGAGTAGTGTTGCTTTTGCACAGCTGGACGGTGGAAGAAACTTTTATAGGAAATTATACACAGAAACACCTGACAAATGTTATGTATACGGACCAAATTTGGTTTCTTTAAAGCGTTACTAATATAATAATTGTGTTACGTTTAACACCGAAAAATGGCACCAACATGCAACCAATTTAAATGTGTGAAAAAATCAATTCAGCTAAATTTTCTTACAATTAACTTTCAATGTGAGGTGGGTGAGGTGCAAAACAGGCAAACCAGGAAGTATGTGCATATTGGGTTCCTCAGGTAACATGGCTTAGATTGATATGTGGCTTAAACATGTGAAACACTGACATTGTGGCATTTCGATTGTGCGGATGGCTGTGTTGCTCATAAAATACCAGAGCTCCATTGGAGCAGGAACCTGGGAGTCTAGGAATGACATTGAGGTGGTAGACTCATAGCTGTTATGTGATTGCTTCTTCCTGCTTCACATACATAAAGCACTGATGGAGGTGGACAAAGGAACTAGTCAATGGCTCTCATTACGACCCTGGCCGTCGGCGGAAATATGGCGGAAAGTACTGCCAACAGGTAGGCGGTACTTTCCACCATATTATGACATTGGCGGTTTGGCTGAAGCCAAACCGCCAATGTACCACACCGACTGCCACAGCAGTAACAGCCACCGGGCTGGAGATATCAATCGCCAGCCCGACGTCCATCATTGTCCTGCCTGCAGGATTATGACCCCGCCTACCACCATTGTTTCCGTGGCTTCCTTACTGCCACGAAAACCATGGCAGTAGGCACTATCAATGACAGGCAAAACCTTCCCTGTCACTGATAGAGGTCTTCCCCACCCCCACCCCCCTCTCCAGATACCGCTCAGCCCCCCTTACTCTCCAAATCCCCCCTACATTCACACCCCCTTCACACACACACACTCATACACACACCCATTCCCACATGCATCCACGCATGCATACACCCATCGACACACACATCCCCACACACTTTCATACATACACGCAGACACACATTCACATAATACAACATACACGCACTCACACCTCCATGCCTGCGCATACGCATTCAACACGAAACACACATCTGCATACACGCACGCACAAACATTCACACACACACACACACACCCACACACACACACAACAACCCCCCTCCCCTGTCGGAGCACCCACTTACCTGTGTTCAGGTGGTCCTTTGGCAGGAGACGGGGAGGGTTGTTGCTGCCACCAGCAGCGTCCACCAGTAGAACACCGCCAGGCTGTATTACGCTTCGTAATACGGCTGGCGGCGGTCTACTGGTGTGGCACTGCTGGTGGCAACAGCGCCACCTTACCGTCAGCCGCCGGCATGGCCACAGCCGGATTTCCGCCATCCTTCTGGCAGAAATCAGGCTGTGGTCATATTATGGCAGACGGCTGGTAGCCGCGGCGAAGGTCTTTTGGCAGCCGTCGCCATGGCAGTAGGCGGTTTTTGCCACCAGTATCATAATGAGGGCCTACATGTCCTTGCTCTCCTACCCCTGATAAATTAGAAGATTTGAAATGTTTTGCCCTTCTCACCAACCTTATAAATTATGGTATGAAAATGTTCCTCTGAGGACTTCTGTCATGAATTTAAAAAGCAGGGTAGAAGGAAATTATTATTAAATTATTATTATAAATGCTTTACAAGGTAGGCTGCTAGAGGAGCAGAAACATTAAAGTTATACAAAGCCCTGAAAACGTGCCTCAACACAGATTGCTACTGGGACACCTAGAAGCAACTTAGCGCACTGCAGCCTTGATGCTTACTTAAGAAACTCAGGCACTAACCACATACCCCTCAAAGGTAGCATCTTTGACACAGCTAGGCTTCGGGTTGCATTGTTCCCCAGCTCACAGCTAAATGATGCCATTCCAGTTCTGCACAGGAGGCTCACAAAGAAACAATCAGGACCCTGAGCGCAGACAGCACAGCGCACACTGTGCTTGGAGGGGTTGGGAGGAAGAGGAAGGAATGAAGCAGTGACAG
Organism: Pleurodeles waltl; assembly: GCF_031143425.1. Taxonomy (NCBI): domain Eukaryota; kingdom Metazoa; phylum Chordata; class Amphibia; order Caudata; family Salamandridae; genus Pleurodeles; species Pleurodeles waltl. The sequence continues at coordinate 1,186,266,995 of NC_090440.1, read as the reverse complement.
GGCAGGTAGCACATACAACAGCAGCACAATTTCCTTGCCCCCCCCCCCCCACAGAGCTGAAGGGAATTTCAAGATCTCTTGAATTTGTGATGGTTATTGAAATCCTGAATTTTACGATTTCTCTCATTTTTGGGTGCAAAACTGCCTTAATAATGCCATTATAAGGCAGTAATTTTTCGATTTAAGGGTGCATTGATGGCTCCAATAGCCCACTCAGAACTAGAAATTTAGCACGAGTTTGCACTTTTGGAAGCAATGCGGTGTCTCCCCAATGGCATTGATCGCTCGCAGGTGGGTCAAGCTGTTTATGGCCACTCACATGATGCAGTCTCCATATGTGTTTCTGCAGCTTTTTTTGTGTGTGGATCACTTTCCAGGTGTGGAAGAAGCATGGGTAACTGTGAGTGGGATAGTGGCAGGGCTACTACTGTGCCCCCCTATAGTGCTTGTCAGAAGAACAGTAATGTCAGTCCCAGGCCAGACATGTATTGGACAATGTGTTCAGGAGGATCCAGAATCCAGTCAGAAGAAGGTGGTTGAGTGGGCCTAGCTGACACTGATGTGAACGTGGCCTTGGTAAGAATTTGGCACCATCATGCAGTAATTGTGGTGTAAAGCCCCTGATAGGCACCCCCTTGGGCCAGAGGGCCCTGGGGAGCCAAGTAGCATGGGTGCACCAATGAGAGCCTCCCTGGTGAATGCGAGAAGTGTGGACTCTTCTTTTATCGATCCCCGAGGGATGGGAATCACTATGGTGAGAGTTCGGGCCAAGTGGAGGACTGGGTGCTGAGGACTTCACAACGTCTTCAAGAGAATCATCGGCAAGCAGTAGTTGTTCGGCCCAGGGATGGTGCAGTTGGTTAGTGGCAATCTACGAAGGATAATAGCAGGACAGGGCACCCAATGGAGCTTGAGAGGACCTCCAAAGACCTTGCCATGTCCAGCAGTTCCTTGGGATGGGATATTGGTTCTGTTGCGGGCTCACTCCCCCGGAAGTGTGGTATTGAACAATATTTTGGAGTTTAAACAGGGTCTGATGCAGCAGGAGGTGGCAGAAGGGGCTATAAGTGGTGTGGGTCTTTGGAAGGGCCACAGGTAAGGAACAGGAGACAAAGGGTTGCTCCCAGGCCAGGGGTGCTAAGGATCACAGAGCAATCAGTGCCTAATGAGAGGGGTGCCAGGAAGATTTGGCAAACGGATAGTGGATGCTTCAGCTATGGATGGGTACCTGTCTGATGCAGATGACAGGGATAGCCGGAGGGTGGGGCCTCCTCTTCAAAGGGAGAAGTTTCTGACACTTGCCTCGGAGGAGCTCATGACAACAGTGTCCATAGCACAGAAGGAAACAAGGTGATAGTAAGTCTTGTGACAGGGGGAGGGTAGCCCTGGCAGGAGAGGTGGACATCAGGGTAAGATATTGCATGGAAATGGCATGGATGAGATCAGCATTGTGAAGGTGGCAAGTGGCCAAGGAGAGAAGACAACAGGTGCCTCCTGGAAGAGGCACCAGGAAGTGAGTATAATGATGACTGGGTGGACTCATGGGGGAGAGTTTGACTGGTAGAAAGCAGGTCCTAGGGCTATCCTGGAGATCGAATTTTGCTGGCACAGTGGAAAGGGGTGGCGGGACACCAAGGGACGGGTGCGGGAAGTATTCTTGCTGAGGTGCGGGGCAGTGCTAAAAATGGGGTTGAATGCAGGACAGATTGAGCACTTGGTTCCACGGAAGATCGCAGGCTCTGCTGTGACACAGGTGGGGCAGAAGGGGAATAACACCAAGGAGAATGCCCTGGTTTGGGACTCCATGAGAGTCACTACCACAGCAAAGAGGTGTGATGTGGTATTGCCATATATAGGCATAGATGACCCCCTGGGGACGTCAGTTGATGTAGACAACTAAGGATAAGATAAGGGCAAACAAGTACTTTTATTTTTTTAAATTGTTGCATAGGGAGATGGTAAGTAAAAAATACTTGAAAGCAGAGGAATGGGAGCTAGCTAAGGGGCCAAAGGTGCCCACTAACATTGATACCTGGATGACGACATTCACTATTTTTGCCGGCATTGTATACGATAAAAGGCCCCAGAGAAGAGTGTGGCCTTATGGAAGAACATGGATGTCATTAGGACAGCTAGCATCAGGTTTGGTGACTTGGCGTGGTTGAGGTGTGATAAGAAGTTCAGAGCACTGAAGATTACCATACCAATGAAATCATGGGGGATATTGTCCAGTATGTTTGTCTATGACACATGAAACCTACGAGACCTGTGCAAATAGCACATATTGTGAGTACCAGCCCTTTCCAATTTGCCTTACCTAGTGCAGGGTGGAAGAGGCTGCTGGGATTTCAAAAAGAGAGACTTTTAGAGGTACCACTGCAAGCTTTGCCATTACATTTCCAGGCGCAGCTGCAGGCACTCCCTGCCACGGTGCACAGCAGGGGGCAACCTGTCCTTGGCAGGCTGGGAGGACAGCAAATGAGGAGCTGCAAAGGGCTGATACTCTGATTAAACTGGAGGCAATGTTACTGTGATTGAAGAGATATGCTGACAATGCGCTGGTGGCTATCTTGTGGGAGGGTTTTTGTTTTCACAAACACACTGGTCCGCCAATGGATCAACCAGTGGGCAATGTCAAGTCCTTCAAAGCATTGGAGTAGCTAGTGCAGGGGAAGCTGTGGTAAGAAGTGAGTCAGTGTAGGATCACAGAGGGGAAACATCCTGAACCATTACTCCAGAACAACTATGTTGTCTACAACGCAAGCGTAACCACGCTTGCCGGAACAACGGCTGCCAGCATGTGCTGAACTACGTGTATACATGGTTATGGCAGGGAAAAAGACAGAGTTGATCAGGAGAGGGCGCAGTCAGGTAAGTGGGATTGGAGTAGTTTTTAGGGGGGTGGATTAAGTGCTAGTGGCGGGTCGAGGTAGTTTGGTTTTTAGGGGAGAGGATGGGGGACCGAGGTAGTTTGGTTTTTAGGGGTGGGGGAATCGGGGTAGTTTGGTTTTTAGGGGTGGGGGATCGAGGTAGTTTAGTCAGGTAAGTGGGTTGGTGCAGGGTTGGAGGTGGTTTTTAGTGGTGGTGGATCAAGGGCTTGGGGCAGGGGCTGGGGGCTCGGGTAGTTTGGTTTTTAGGAGAAGGGGTGGGGGCATAGGGGTAGTTTGGTTTTTAGGGGTAGGGTGGGGGAATCGGGGTAGTTTGGTCAGGTAAGTGGGGTTGAGGCAGGGTTGGGGTAGTTTTTAGGGGTGGGGTGGATTAAGGGCTTGGGGTGGGGGTCAGAGTAGTTTGTTTTTTAGGGGTGGGGAATCGGGGTAATTTGGCTTTTAGGGGTGGGGGTTCACGGTAGTCTGGTCAGGTAAGTGGGGTTGGGGCAGGTTTGGGGGGTAGTTTTTAGGGGTGGGGTGGATTAAGGACTTGGGGCGGGGTGGGAGCATTGGGGTAGTTTGGTTTTTAGGGGCGGTGATGGGTGATCTGGATAGTTTGGTTTTTAGGGGTGGAGGGAGCCGGGTAGTTTGGTTTTTAGGGGCGAGGTGGGGGGATTGGGGTAGTTTGGTTTTTAGGGGGAGGGGTGGGGATCAGGGTAGTTTTGCTTTTAGGGTCAGGGTGGGCGGGTCAGGCTAGTTTTGTTTTCAGGGGTGGGGGGTCAGGTTAGTTTTGCTTTTATGGGCAGGGGGCGGTTGTTTTTAGGGTGGATGGAGGGTCGGTTAAGATTTTATAGCTCCGGGTGGGGGTTGTTAGGGTACTTTTGTTTTTAGGGGTGGGGTAGTTTTAGTATTAGGGTTTTGTACTTTTGGGCCTTAGGGCAGGTGGGGGGTGGCATGCTAGAACCCCGCATGCTATTCCCACACATGCCTTTACTAGGCATGCTTTTACAATGAAAAATCATTGTAAAGTCATGTGTGGTAAAGACATTTGAGGTAACAACAAGGTTGTTGTTCCGACTGCGTTGTTCAGGCATGCATGGTTCTCACATTAGTTGTTCCATCATACATTCATAGCAGGGCCATTTCCTTTGCCCTCATAGAGGAATTTGCTAATGTCCCCGCTAGGAGTTGTCCAAAGACAGCTCCTGAGGAGTTCAGACTGAATGATTTAATTGACTTGACCATGCAGTGTAAAGTGTCACATCCCAGCAAAGACACAGCCATTTAGTTGGTGCAGAGGTGCTGGGCCAGTGTGGCACTGGGCAAGGCAGATTTAAACTGATTTTCCACTTTCTGCCAGTGTGCCTAGATGATTAGCACTTGCTGTGAATACTGTCACTTTGTTGACAAGTACATGACTATGGGATGCTCATGTATGTGTACAGTGTTTGAAAGATTTAGTATCATCCCGGAGTGAGTGGTTCGCACAATAGCAGCATCAGATCAGATTGTTCATTACTTAAACAATTTCTTGCTAGTAGGGAGAGCAGGGGTTCCAGGAGAGTGTGCAAGATTGATGAAGATATTGACGATGGGGCAGATAATTTTGGCATGCCTCTGGCAGTCAAAAAGACAGATAGACTGGTAACTACTCTCACATATTGGGGATTAAGTTGGCACCTGTGGCTTCCAAGTGACATGTTGAAGGTGGTAAATTGTTTGATTGGTGAGGTATTGCAGAGAGGAAAGTGTGAGCTTCGACTGGCCCAAAAGGTGTTTGGTCATTTACATTTTGCATGTAGGGTTGTGGCCCTAGGGAAATCTATTTGCAGAATCATTGCCTTTGTGGTGCAGTGGGCTGTAAAGCTATGTCCCAGGATCTGTTTGTACAGACAAGTGAAGGATGACTTGGTGGTTTGGAAGCATTTTTGGTGGGTCATAACAGATTAAACAAGGGGCTGCAAAATGGCATGGAATTTGGAGATTTTTTTTAATGCCTCCGGAGCGGTATGATTTGGGGTGTTCTAGCAAGAGCGTTGGTGTGTGGAGAGCTGGCCCAAATCTTGGAAGGTGAAGGACCATAGTATTGAATTTTTTGGATTTGTTTCATAGCTGTTGGGAGTGCATCTTTGGGGAGATGAGTTGAGGAACAAGAGAGTGACCTTTGTGTCTCACAATGCCACAGTGATGCATGTGGTGAACAGGATGACTGCTTCTGATGCTTCAGTGCTGAAGGTTCTCAGAGAATTGGTTGTGCCAGTCTTGTAGAGGAACATCGTATTTTGAGCTAAGCACATTGTGGGCATGGATAGCGGTGTGGCCACTGCATTTCTCATTTTCAGTAGGAGAGTTTCAGTGCTTTGGTCTAGAGTGCAGTAAAGGAAGGCATTCATGAACAACAAAACTTGTGGCACATCGATCTGTGAAAGCATAAATACTAGTGGAATATTTGCTGCCTGGATTCCACTAGGAAGAGCTTAAACAGGTCGGAGCAAGGCCATGGGATCGGGTGCCAGGCAGAGTGGCTATGACACTGTATGGTTAAGATTGAGATGCTAGGATATGCTGGAATTCATTTGGGGTCAAATAGAGAATTACCATGGTGGCAAGCTGGCAGGTATTGCATTCTGGGTCTGAGGGTGTTGGATGGCTGGTCTCGATTGCATGGCAATGTGCTCCAAATAAGGAGTCAGATTTAAGTCGGAGACCTACGGGCAAAAGTAGAGCAGACGAGAGTCACGTGCACTTCAGCCAGGGAGAAGCAGCTCTTCCGAGTATTTTTCTTCTTGATGTTCTTTGGTACCTTTAAGGTTTCAGAGTTGTAAGGTGGAAAGGGAAGTTTTGGGTTGAGGTAGGGAAAACTCAAGTTCCATGCAAAGGGTTCTGAAGTGCGTTTGAGGACATCTAAGACTGACCAGAAGTGTTAGGGGACAGTGATACATTTACACTGTTGTAGTTAAGGGAATGGAGTGAGGGTGTAATTTTTTTGTACTAGAACAGTTCTTCAGTAAGCTCAGGGCAAGCACTGGAAGTGTTGAGAAGCTGCTTATGAGCCTCGGGCTTGCCAGCACTGGACTTTGGCACTCAATTGTTTTGGATGGTGCAGGGATGGAGGGTTTCTGGCTAGGGATGGGGAAGACAGGCTGAAGTTTTTTTTTTGGGTGGCACAGTAGTTGGGTGTGGAGGTATGTTTGGCAACAAATCAAGTAACAGGTTTGCTTTATTGGTAGGTGCTCTTCGTGGGGAGTCTCACCGGTGAGATATATGGATCTGTGAGCACTCCTTAGTGAAGTGGGCTGACATGCCCGCTGAGAGGCAATTTGGAGGCACCCAACTGGGTCTGGAAATGGATGGTGCCAAGATGTATTGGTTTGGCCTTGGTGGGATTCGTTGGGGGCAACTGGTACCAGCCTTGTGGGAGACAAGGCAAACTGGGTTAAGCCCGATGTTTTAGTCATGCAATTAGGGGAGAATTATATGGCGCAATCCACTGTTTGGATTTGCTGAATTCCATGAAGCAAGACTTGGAAAGACTGAAGGTCAGCTGGGTTTCCACAGATATTGCCTTACTAGGCTGTTGCCTAGGAGGGTTTAAAGGGCTGTGCAGTGGCCGGATGTGATAAATAAGGCCAGGAATGAGCTAGAGACATGAATGTTTACTACAAGGTGAGAGGGATGTGGGTGATAGCCCATCAGTCCTTTCTTTTTGAGTCCTCACATTTTTTCAGGCATGGTGGGGTACCCTTGTCTGAGCAAGGCAATAACCTGTATTTAGAAGGGTTGATGGGGTCACTAGAAGGGTGGATGAAAGACCATAAGAAGCTCTGAGTTGGGGAGACAGACTGACACATCAGTGGAGAGTCTTTCTGGTGGCGGATGAAGGCAAACTATTCAGCTGATTGGGAGAAAGATGAGGGGAAAGTAAGAACGAGCAAAGACAATGGGGCCTGGTCCAAGAGCGAGCAGGGATGACAAGGTGGTTTATGTGGGTTCTGATGCGAGGACCACAATGACTCATGGCATTTCAAAGGTTGTGGGTAGTGCAGAAGTGTTTGGGGTAGACTGTTATTGGGTGGGAGTTACTTAGGGGCGGAAGGTTGGATTAGAACCTTTTATTAGCCCAGCTGACAGTATAGCTTGTGCAGCTCAGCCAAAGTGCTAGCTACTCTGTTTGCCAGTGATAGATTAAGTGGTATTTTGTACTCAAAGCAAGCTACGTGGTGTGATAATTTCCTTCTATTGAGCATTTTCAATCATATTGTGGTGCATCAATACAATATAAATAATATTGGCATGCTCCTGTCCCTTCCTTTGGTGATTGTACTGAGTCAAGTGGTATTGCATGGTGTACTGGTTAAAGGATAATAAAAACTCTCCCATAAATGTGTAGGTGTCATGCTCGACTACAGGTACACACACAGACATTGAACTCTACAATTGTTTATAAACATCAAACCTATATTGAGTCATGCAAGAGTATAGTAGACAATATGATTCTAGTGAATACTCTTATAAACAGTACACAGCTAGAGAGCTTATCAGTTTCGTTTTTTACTAAAATGCTCACCTGTCAACCACATCCAGCACCTGTTACAGTCAATCTCTTACTGGATTGGTCTATATTAACTCTAATCCCTTTCTATATGCTGTTTGTTCAAAATAAAAGTAAACATTTTTGCTATTGTTCCTTTCCATTTTCATATAATGTAGACAATCAGCGGCATCTGCTTTGTTCACAGTTCTGTGAGAGTTCTTGTATATTTATTTAATTGTGTGCGTAAGGAAATGCCTCTTTTTCGATGTTCACCCTCATATCAATGGACTGATATTGCTGTTTTTTCAGCTCCGAGGGTGCATTGAGGCCTGCTAACCAGACCTCAGCACCAGTTTTCTGATCCCAGGCAAAGTATATGTTGAATTGGATACACCTAATGGGCAAGGCCTGACATACTTATAAGTCCCTAGTATATGGTACCCAGGGCATCTAAGGCAGAGTGTCCACTTAGGGCTGCAGCACTGTTTGTGCTACATTTTGTGTGACAAGACCAAAAATGGCTCCCAGCCTGACACTGCAGACTGGAAGGACAGTGTTCTTACTGTCAGCTCGACTTTGCCCTTTAAACTAATGGTAAAGCCACCCAACTGTTTGGCAATATATGTAAGTCTTCCCTAAGGAAGACCTAGAGAGCCCTATGGCAGGGAGCTATATATTGTTGAGTAAGACGTATGTATTTCTATATGTCTCGACAGCAACACTTCCAAATTGTCATTTTGCTGTGGGTAAAGTTAGTAGCCCTGTTGGCTAACACAGAGTTACGGGTGGCAGCTAACGTTTGACTGGGACTAACAAACTGGGTCATGTGAGGTATCAAATTAATCATGATATTAAATGTGAACTGATGCTCAGGATGAAATGAATGTCACTATTAATGGTTGGCCACTTTTAGAAAAGTGACCACTCTGTGCTCCACTTGTACAGCGGCCTCACAGTGGCACGCACATACACACAACTTTCTGACCACCTGGGGAGAAGTGTGAATGACTCCAAACCTCGAGGACAAAGGCAATGCTGCAGCAGTGCGGTGTCACCTCCTCTGCCAAGATGGCCATTCCGGGGATTATCCCAGAGGCGTGCTTCAGAGGGGAAGCCACTTTTCATGGGCCTCCTAGCCCAACACCAGCAGCGATTGGTATTAAGGAGCATGAGGGGCGTTGCAATGCAAGTTACGTGGCAGGAGGCAGGAGGAGCTAAAGGAAAATACCAGGAAGATGCTCACCACAAAGTTGGCTCAGAATCAAAAATAATGGTTGAGTTTTTTTGAGACAGTGGTCAAATACATATGTGCTGAGCAGGGGGCAGGTATAAAACGTCCTCAAGACACAGTCCGGCTTGGTAACGTCATGACAGTAGGCATGACCATTTTAGGCCTGGCTTCATATGCTTGCTCTGGGGCACTGACTGATATGGCCCAGGGTGAGGTTAATAAGCAGAGCGAGAGGCAATTTGTAAAGGCTGGGCAAGGCAGTGTGGTGCAGTGGGAGGCAACCACAGGCACAAGGATGGAGCAGGCTCCTCCTACCTTGTGGTTTAGTTGCTGAGAGGGTAGGCTAGGGGAGGAGACCTGCAACTACTTCTGTGCGCTTGTGTGGTACATTCCTTTCCCTTGGTCAGAGCACTCGATCCGCTTATGTGCGCACTCTTCTCCCATTCTGTCTGCACCTTTGTGTTTTATTTATACTTGACGAGATGCCTGGAAAGTGCAGGACTTTGTTGCTGAATGGAACACCTGGATTTAGGCAGTCTAAGGCTTACAGTGTCATCCCCGCCCTCACTCTCTTGCTCCTGATGAGCACACTGTGGGAGAGCCTTTGAATCGTATCTCAAGAGCAGCTGAAGCTGGCCTTCTGACCCCCAGGCCACGTGACTAACTGTGTTCTCGCCAGCAGTGTTTTACTGGAACTGCAACAGCTTGAACTCCAGAGAGGCGCATGTGAGAACATTTCAGAAATTCCAATTTCACCTTGTGACGCCATCCCTTATTGGCCACAGTTAAAAACTGAATAGGGGGCCTAATGTAACTGGCTGTTGATAAAACTCTTTATTTTTTACTTTAGGAGTATATATTAAGGCTCTAAATGGTATTTTCAATGGCTAGCTGCCTATCTGTGTGTCCAATGTTAGATGTTACTCGAATAACTGACAAATGTAAACTGTCTCATGACACCTGTAGTGTCTTATCTACAGCAGGCTGCTTAGCCATTAAACGTTGTGTGTCTGAGTTTGGTATTTCAGTTTTGCTATATGGCTGGTGGTGAATAAAGAGCTCTGAGCCACGAAGGAACTGGTATTTTGCAAACCAAGCTCGTCAGCTTTATGCCAGAGGTATCTTATGTTTGTAATAATATTGTTTGAATTTTGTGCTGTAATATACAATTTGAACTCAGTTTTTAAAAATGTATGCAGCACGTTTTCTTGAAATGTATGCTGTAAGATAATGCACCATTTGAACCTGTTGTTTTTTTTTAATCCTTGCTGTGAGGGACACAATCCTTGAACACTCCTCATTCACGTTGGCATGCTTGATGTACTAATTTTCTCCTTCAACTTAGATGTCAGCTTTTCACCCCACCACTTTTAGGATCCACCAGCTGCCACTGCCCAACACCCCTGAGCAGGATGACTTTTGTTCTTGTAGGCAGCATGGAGACCGGGCCAGAGGCTGGAAACTCACCCAAAAACCCTATTTTTCCATGGGCATGTTGTCCCCAGGTAGCCACACCTCTAGGGTGGGTTACCTTGCTCCTCACGACCGAGGAAGGGTCATGTCATCTTGAAGGGGGCACGAATGTGGCATTATGAGATAGACAGATGCCACACATCACAGGAACTTTGTCACTAGGTAGGAGGGGACCCAGTAGCCCATTGGCTAGTGACCACATGGTCCTCCTATGGTACTTTCCTGGGGTAAGTATAGCACCCCTGTTGACCCTCAGTGCTCCCTGAATCTGGAAAGAGGATGAGAGGAAGTCCACTCTGCACTCGCTGGAAGCACACAAAAAGAGGCTGTGATGTCTGAGCAACTACATCAGCTGCACTTTGGACTAGTGGATTTTGGACCCTGTTCTGCATGCCTAGAACAGGAAAAACTAGATCCTCTGCCCCAGAGTGAAGCAGAGTCTCCAAGGGTCTGTGGGCTGACCCCACCCCACCCAGGATTAGCACAAGGACATTAAAGCTGCAGGAGCCCACGTCGCCTCTCTGGTAGACAAAGCAGAAGTCTTGTCACTACCAAACGCCAGGCAACCCCAAGGACAATATGGAGATAACCAAAAGGTGCACCTGTGTCTGCTGGATTTGTGAATGTTGGTTGCAACCATATTCATCACCCTAGAGGGACCCCAGCCTCAACCAAAGATTTCCACCGTGACCATTGTGTTGCAAAAGCACAATGTCTTCATTGGTAGCCCTTGGAACCCAGCAAAGAGGAATTTGTGGGGCCCCGCACTCCGTAGCCAGAGTCGTCCCCACTCACCTGTGGACCGAGGACTCGACCGGACTTCACCCCTGTGGACTGCACTGCATCCAGATCATCCTTACACCTGTATCCCTCAGCATCAGGAACACTCCATTATTGTCTATGGCAGTTAGACTGTAAAGTGTGGATCTTGCTCTTAAAATGCTCTGATGGCCAAGTAACTATCCACATTATCGACCTCTGTCCTGCCAGACTTGTTCACCAGCTCTGGCCGGAGTTGTAAACTAACTTTTCCTGGTGTCTTGTTATTTTTGTGTTGTGTGACTTTCTTATTTTGTTGTTTGGTGTTGTTAAATGCTTTACACACTGTTGCTTTGCTAAGCTTTACTTATTGCAGCCAAAGCTACCCAGTGTTGAGTTTAAGTTTTTGTAGGCATACCTGACTGGACCCAAGATGGTATTTGTGAGTGTGCTGCACAGTACGACTACCCCCTCATACCATATAATACACCCCAAATCCTCAGTATGTTATTAACAATGTGCAAATTTGGATCAACAATCAAATTCACATATATACACTTATATGATACCTTTGAAATGATATAGCTATGACCTGTTAAAAAGTGAAGTGTCTTCTTGTGGCTTATGCTAACTAGGTCACTGTTAGGCCTCAACACCATCTTGTTCAAAATTGACATCTCACCCTGCATCTTCAATGTTTATTATTTCTGCTGCACACTGTCAAGCAAAGTTATGTTTGTTTATTTAAAAATTACGCTGTTCTGGTGAAATCTTTCTAACAAGGATTAGTAATGTTACAATATTCCAGGTCTTTTCTGCTAGCTCTCTGCACTGCGCTCATTCACAAAAGATTACTGTTGTTTGTAACTATTTTTTTCTGTGTTTAGGTGTTACAGAAATATGATGTTTAATAATTGTGTGCCCTGATTTGTCAAATGGTATTCTTTTTGCTCACATCATGAGGAATCTGCACTTTCAATGTTAGTCTATGAGAAGATTTCCTACATACAGTTTCATATTTGGGGGTCAGCCAGAGACTTTCCAATGATACTAGGGATGCTATCCTCTTTCTTAGTTATTTTGATGCTCATTTGGGACTTCAATCATTTTTGGTTTTGCTTACTAGTCTGTATTACCACATTACTGAGACCCTTCATGGCAATACGTTTATGCAACAGCACTTCACAATCTCTGTAGTGTACTCTTTTCGGTTTTGTAATAAATCTCTCAAAATGTTTCAATTCCTCCCTAAAACTCATGTATTGAGTCTGTCTTTAATTATTTGACTGTATTATTGATGAGTAGTGTTGTGCCTTATCGCGGGACACATTGCCTCATGAATTTGAGTTTTAACACCATCCCGACACATCCACCCTTGCACGTGCTATTGAGGTGTTTTTTTGGGTTATAAGAATTTAGGGATTTTCCGTGCCCACAGTTTTCTGGTACCCACAAAATCAAAGAGTCACTGTTGGGCACCCGTGGGACCTCTAGTTACTGTCTGAGGTACAGCAACCCACAAAGCGACCTTCAGTAACAGCTTAAGGTGCTGCACCCTTCTACAAGGGCCATCTAGTGATGGCCACAAATACTGCAGCCTGATACAAGAGATCTGTGGTAATGACCTATGGTAATGGAGTCTGCTACAAGTGAGCTCTAGTTACAAACTCAGGTACTGTAGCCTGCTACATGGGTCCGGTAGCAATGGCTTAAGACACTGCCGTATGCTACAGATGACTTCCGGTAAAGACTTAAGATATTGCAGCCTGCTACAGCAGACAAGGGGACTTCTAGTAAGACTGCAGTCTGCTACTAGGGACTGCTACCAGCAGTCTAAAGTACTGTATCCTTCTACAAGGAACGTCCACTAATGGCTAATTACTGCAGCCTGCCATATCATTCATTTGTATTTCACTCAAGGTACTTCAGGGAGCTCCGATAATCTCTAGTAATGGATTGTGGTGCTGCATCATGCTACCTGAGGCCGCAATTGATGTCTAAGGTGTGGTAGTCTGCCACAAGGAATTTCTGGTACCCGTTTAAGGAGCTGAAGCCTGCTACAAGGGGCCTCTAGAAACAGCTAGAAGCCTTCTACAAGGAAACTCTAGTAATGACCTCTGCTAATGTGGTTTGCTACAAGGGACCTTTCATAGCAGGGTTAAGGAGCCGCAGCTTGCTACAACAGAGCTCTAGTAATGGATCAATGTTCTGCAACCTCCGCGAAGGCACCTCTGGTAATGGCAAACAGTACTGCACCCTTTTACAAGGGACCTCTAATAATCCTAAAGTTATTCAACCTTCTAAATGGGACCTTTAGGAACGGCCTAAGGCACCTCTGGTAATTGCCTAAAATACTGACAGCCTAATTCAAGGGGTGTCTGGTAGCAGTCTGGGGAGTTGCAGCCTCTAGTAACAGCTTAAAGCTCGCAGAAGCCTGGTACAAACAGCCACCAGCTTTGGGTACCAGGCTAGTAAAGCCTAATGTACTGTAGCCTGCTGCAAGGCACTTCCAGTAACAGCTTAATGTGCAGCAGCATGCTACAGGGAACCTGTAGTAACAGCTAAAGGTACTGTGGCCGGCTTCAAGGGCAAGAAAACGTGCGCTTTAATAATAGCGAGACCTTTTGGGTTTGCAAATTATTATTTTTTATCAGGCGGTGTCAAGCAAGTAGTAGTTTCTGGAATTACCAGGTATAATGGCATTATATGTTGTGTGGTATGAGAACTAAGACTGCACATGAGGTTGCTCCGTTTGTTTTGTGATTGAGGACTCAGTGCTCACAACGACTGACACAACTTCTGATAGTGATTGCACAGATCTTTTGTTGTTCACACAACAAGATACTAGAGTGAGAGGATAGGATTATGCCCTTGAGGACTGTCAGATTCACATGGTGATAGGTGCCTGCATCTTGAAGTTGATGCACCACTAAGAAGTTCTGTATTTGGTTAGATAATTAAAGATTATTCCTAGGTAAGCAGGTATTATTTTGAAATGATAATGCCTTGCATTACACCAACACACTCTTTGACGCTCTTGGAAGGCGCGGACGCTTTAAACTTGGGTGATTTTAAGGGTCTCTGCATTCACGATGTATATTAGTAGGAGAACAGTGATCCCTCAGCATGGAGAAGGTATTCAGATCTCCTGTGTAACTACAGTTATGCACTTTAGCTTGTGAAATTATGAGTATTATTGTACTGGTGACAGTTCGATCACAGGAATCTTCACTTATTATGAGTTTAATGTCCATGGTGCTGCCTTTTTTCATGCAGCTGTCCAAAAAGGGTTGCATATTTCTGATGAGAGAGGATATTTGACATCACCTTCCATTTTCTGCAGGTATAATGAAACGTATTCATGTAATAGTCCGGCAGATTCCTCTTTCCGAAGGTTGATTAATAGGTTTCCTCTAGCACAGCGTATTAAAAGCTGAGCGGGAGTCAAACCTAACTAGGAGGGATTCGAGTTCAAATTTTAACATTGAACTGTGCTAAACTTAGACGCTATACAGGAAGGTCCCACATCTTATGATTTTTCCAAAAAACGCGGAAGAACAACAGGTAACCTTCGGCTTGATAAAATAAAAAAACGCTCAATGAATGTCGATCAGATTTTTTAGACACATAAACCTTGGCTTCCTTCGGGGCCTTTTTTTGTTTGCTGAATTTACCACCTTTTTGATATATTGAGCAAAAAAACAAGTGCCCGTAATTGGCTGAGAACAGATAATATTTTCCAAACGAGTTGGTGCATGCACATTTACAGACCGATTACAAATGGTAGCGAACATCAATGGTCGTCAAAATAACAATGAAAGCATGCCAAAACTCACACACTGACAGGCCGAACTGTAACTTCTACCACACAAACATGCAAACCACATTGTATTGGGTTACTTTGTTACACTTGGCTCACCCAATTTGATAAACCAACGTTAAATTGGGCTCACACATCAGACATATGCTAATATTTTCAAAAAACAAACTGAACGCATCAACAAAGTCAGAGCGGGCAAAACCTGTACCTTAGCAGGCCAAAATGTCACAGATACTTCATGCACATTTGCCTTCTTCATTTTGGGTTCAAAACTCAAACATTCAAAAGTAGTTTAAAATTTCAAATACAACACACAGAGGCCCTCATTCTGACCTTGGCGGGCGGCGGAGGCCGCCCGCCAAAGTCCCGCCGTCAGGTTACCGTTCCGCGGTCGAAAGACCGCGGCGGTAATTCTGACTTTCCCGCTGGGCTGGCGGGCGGTCGCCTTCAGGCCGCCCGCCAGCCCAGCGGGAAAGAGGCTTCCACGATGAAGCCGGCTCGGAATCGAGCCGGCGGAGTGGAAGCTGTGCGACGGGTGCAGTTGCACCCGTCGCGTATTTCACTGTCTGCGCAGCAGACAGTGAAATACATTTAGGGGCCCTCTTACGGGGGCCCCTGCAATGCCCATGCCAGTGGCATGGGCACTGCAGGGGCCCCCAGGGGCCCCGCGACCCCCCCTACCGCCATCCGGATCCCGGCGGTCTGGATGGCGGTAGGGGGGGTCGGAATCCCCTCGGCGGCGCAGCAAGCTGCGCCGCCTTGGAGGATTCAATGGGGTGGCGGTACACTGGCGGGAGCCCGCCAGTGGTGCCGGTCCGACCGCGGCTTTACCGCCGCGGTCGGAATCCCCATTGGAGCACCGCCGGCCTGTCGGCGGTGCTCCCGCGGTCCTCCGCCCTGGCGGTCTTTGACCGCCAGGGTCAGAATGACCGCCAGAGTCTGCAGGGGTCAATACCTTCTCCTGGCTGCACAAATGTCACATCTACCCTAGATACATACAGGTGATAAGTAATCTTTTGGTTTAAAAGCAAGCACACGATCACATCCTCGATGTCAGAAACACTTACAAAAATACAAACACTTTTTCACACAATTAAATATTTTTGCAGTTATCATTTCAGTTCATTATCGCATGTGCAGAGGTTTTAGAATTCTCTTATGCCCTTACCGATTGGATCTGCTTGTCGAAGACGTGGTAGGCTGAGGCCATGGCATCCAATTCTGCCTTGCACTTTACCTGTTCCTTGTAGACTTAAGGCATCCTATTTTCAGCTTTTATGTTCACCCTCTCTACAAGTCCTTTGTCAGTTTTATTTCGAACAAACATATAAATCCAATAGCCTCAACTCAACCATTTGAATTTGGCTTATTTGGTTGATTTACTATGCATAACTAAGACAGTCTTTGGAGCTGCTGCTAGAGTGATTGACAGAAAATTTACATTCACTCGGCTTTCATTTGGTTTTCAAATAGACTGTTTAGGCATTTAAACATTTGCTAGAGGTTTTGGAAAGTCTGAATACTTCGTTTAGAGCTTGTCCAGAATCGTAGCTTCCTCGTTTTTCTCTTTTTGAGTGGTATTAAATTTCATCTTACCACAAACACAGGCACGTTTCAAATGCCTCACGTCTAACAAACGCTATCTGCCACTTGCAGCAGACTAAAGGTCTCGATTACACACACAAGCATGCCCATCAGATTAACAGATCTACAAAATAGGAGTGTACATGAGAATCTAGAAAGATAATACTGAAAACATAAAAGTGTGAATGGTAACAGAGACAGACAACTCTAAAAAAGTATTATCTTCCAAATCAGAAACCAATGAATATTTGCAGTGCTTTTTAAATGAAAGGACGCGTTTTTCAGAATGATACTTTTTATATATATATTACTGTTTTCAACATTTACTTTTTGATATTTGTGTATGTGGCTTTAGCCAGAAAACTAATGCAACCATGATCCCTATCATTTAAACTACGAACACCAACAAACTTGCAGATCCTTTGGCTCACTGCCCTCCCATTAAGGAAGATTTCCATGACGAGTAATTTCCACCTTCGGCTGACACTGTTGATTTTCTGGCATGCAGAAATACTATTCCCCTCTTTAATGCACTAATCTGGAGGCCAAAGCCAGTAGGACAACATATTCAGCGGAACATATTTTGCCCCCCATTTCTAAAATGATCTGTAGCATTCAATAATAACCTCTTTGAACCATGACCTTGACTGGCGATGGAGGGCAGTGTCGTAATGAAACTTGAAGGACCCCCCTGCAAAGTGCATAGAGGGGGCCTCCCTGACCAAGTCGAAGCTCTCAGGCCAGAAGCCTGCCGGCCGTGCACAGTACCAGCCAGTGCACATTGCGAGTCTGCTGCTGTTGAGGGGGGACCCTGGAGCTCAGGCCCCCCCGTACCATGGGGCTGCAAGGGCTGTTATGCTGCTGATGGAGGGATTGGACCGAGTAGCGGAAATGGTGGTGCTCACACTTTGGACCTGGAAATTGATTTGTAGTGTTAATGCAAATATATTTGTTAGAAATTATTAATGAATATTTATGTATTTTGAATAATGAAAACATATGGAAAAATGATTAACGTAGAAAAATAATGTACACGTTTGAAAATGTGCCCTCGGAGAGTGACTACCAAGATTCATGAATTATATTAAAAAGCGATTAACATATGTGAATTATTGAAAAATGTATTAAAATAATGTAGTAGTATGTCATGTTAAGAGATATAACATATGTTTTGCATGATATTGTAGAGCTTAACTGAGCCAAAGTTGTGGCCTAGTTTTGCCGGCCTCGTGTAGTAGCCGAATACTAACATTCAATGTAGAGATGCTGATGTGCTGAACTGACCGTGAACTACTTATTGTTTAATAAAATCTGCTCAGCTAAAATCCTTTGCGAAGAACCTTCGGACAGAAGATGATGGAATCAAAATTGGTTCAAAGACTATGTAAAGCATTCAGAGTGTACTTTCCCAGGACTTGAACAATAGAGACACTGACTGGATAAAAAGCCTGCCGAGCTGGATGATTAGGACATCGTAAAGTGAACCAATCAACTACATGGGAAGTGTGTAATGCTAGAATTTATAGATTTGAATTACAGTGATCATTGGGTAAAATAAAATAGTGTGATTAAATGACCAAATAGGATTTGGGGGATAGTCTGGGTGACTTTGATATAATGACATGACATAAAGAAAGAGTTCAGATGTTAGATGGAGATGTTAGGTGCAGATATTTGGAGAGAGACTATGAGATTGAAGAGATTGAGATTCTGTTATTGGGCTCAGAGTCTTTAAGAGGAGAGCCTGATGCGAGGCTGATTGATTGATGACCTGAAGATGAAGACTGACTTTGTTGCGGATCGATACCGTGGATAGAAAGCTATGACAATGTGGCTGAATGACCTTTTGTGCCTTTTCTTTCTAGGTACAAACTGCGCTGTCTAAATAATTTTCTCTTACCTAGATGTTTTTCCAAATTCATATTCTAAACTGTTTTCGCATGAAGTCCCACATGCTAATGCTGATCTGGGTTAGATGAGGTTCCTATTCTAAGACGTTGACATATATAGTGACAAATGATTGACGGACTGATTTGCTGAACTCTGGTACTCATGTTGATGTATTTACCTTTGATTCACATATTGACTTATGCAATTGCTTTAGAATACATGCTTTATCAAGTTTGATTAGATTATGTTATTGGTTGTTACCTAAGAAGTAATCTTGATTTGATTTGAATAAAGTTTGAATCAATCCCATGACTTAGTATTGTAACTAATAGGGAATAAAATTACTAAAACGTAAATTGAGTTGTGGTTATTCATGATTGAAAGGTCATGGTGTGGTGTTATTAACTGCTGTCAATGGTTTGCCTAATGGTTATTGATTTTGTGTATTGAATAATGATAACATTGGTCACACCGTAGCTAGGATACTCCATGCGAATCAAAAGGTTCATCGACCTATGCACGTCCCCTTGTGACTTTCACCAGTAGAAGAGGCTAATAGTCATGCAGCCTGCAGTAATTTGCACTCCTTGTCCACCCTCCTCTATGGACAAGCGGTGTACTTGTGTTCAGAGGTATCAGGATGTCATGTTTTTAAATATGATCCAAACGAGGAGGGTGATGGTAGAAAAATGTTCAGTACAGCCTTTCTAGACTTTCTAAACTGAACTGTGCATTCCTCCTTGATAGACAAAGCAATCAAAGGGATAACACTTCTTGCAAATCTACAGAGACTGCAAGTAACCAACTGCCCAGGACTTAAAGGCCAAAAAATGTGGAGCGAGGTTTGCTTGAGGCTACGCTGCCCCTATACTGGTGAGGCGGTGCAGCAGTTCACGGAAGGAGCCAGCAGCGGAGCCTCTTTTCGGTGTGCTTTTTCGGCACCTTGCCTAGTGCTGACCGCTCTGCTTTGGCATCACAGGTCATCCCTTGGCCCTCAAGCCAACCTGTACAGATGCTGCAGAAAAAGATGCCTGGCACTCGAGGGAGACAATTGACTGAAGGTGCAGGGACGAGCATCGGAGCTTCCCATCCGCACCGAGAGTACATACATCAGGGACGGATGGCCGGCACCAGCGATCCATCTGGCCAAAAGTTGGAGAAACCCACTGCAGTCTTAGTTGGGCTGGCTTCCAAGGCACACAAAAAGAGACCCAAAGGGCCCAAGGAGCCCAAATTGCATTCAGAGAACAGACTGTCTCTTGGAAACACTGGAGTCCTGTCTGACGCAGGTACGCCCCTGGTGCTTTGCCCCCCAGGGGGAGCGCAGCAAGTTGGTCAAGATGAGGATGATGCAGGCCCAAAAGCAGAGGTTCAACACCGCTGGCAGACCTGATAACTTATGGTATGTGGCCCAGTAGAGGGTTCATCTCTGTCAGGCTCTCTGTCAGATGTTAAGAGAACAATGGTAGACGGTTTCGGCCTAAAGGGTGGTAGGACTGGGTGACTTTGCTACTCCCTTATTTGTACCCTCAATTCCTGAGCTGCCATCTACTACTGCTAGCTCTTTGAGAGAATCACTTGGCCCTCACACTATTGCCAATATAGATGATTAAACAAGGATTGAGAGATACAGAGCGGCCAAGGACAATGTTAGTAATATGGGCCAGATCAGGACCTTGACTCTGGTTCAAGAAGTTCTAGAAGCTGCCGCCTCCCAGCGATCCACCACCCTCAAGGGAACAACAGCATCAGAGGCTTATAGCATTAATGAGTTGCATCCTAGAGGCCTTCTTTTCACTGTCTGACTCCTCTGAGATTGGCAGCTGGGCCATATTGGACTCTGAACCCAGATCTAAAGATGAAGAGGGCTGGAAGAGTCGGGCAGCCCAGCATTCAGAAGTGCGGAGTTGAGGGCAGTGTGGCCAAGCAAAGCGAGTTTTGGTCAGCTAGTAAGTCCGGTGTGGTCTTGGAGAGTGTTGTAGCCCCCCTCAAATGATTTTGGAGATGCTGGTAATGATTAGCTTTTATGGGACCCAAAGGGTTTAGAGCTAACTCCTACCAATGCAACTTTAAGATAGGCTGGCACTCTGATTTCTCAGTTGGTTTCCTCAGGGTGCACACAACTGAACATTCACCAGAGGCCGGAATTCACACCGCTCAACCAGCCAACACCTGCTATTGTGAATACCCCTTCTCTTGCTTCTATATATTACTTGCTAACACTGCATAGAGAAGAGTACAAGAAAGATTCATTAGCCCCGAAAACCTCCAGTATGAAAACTTAGGTTGTACTAAGGAAAATGTCTAAAAATATGGACATGTACATGGTCACATTAATGATATAGAAACTCAATCAGCCAGTCTGGTGTCATCAACTGAGGGTAAGAGGGACCAAATGAAGCAGCATGAGGATAAATTACAGTGTATTTCAAAAAAACTGGAGGATGTGGAGAACCGGATGAGATATAACAACCTCCATGCTGGTGATGCCAGAAGGAAATGTGGCGTATGATCCCAGAAGATTTATTGTCCGCTTGTTTCATCAGGCTTTTCCCCAACTTAGCAACTGGGATATAGACTGTGGGTACACATATTTCTATTTCATAAACATAAACAAGGTTGATTGCCAACTACCATTCTTAGTAAGGTCTGACTTCTGTTATGAGATGGGGGAGCGCGGATGGAGTCTGCAGGAGACTATGGGCCTAAATTTAGAACTCTGCAGACAGATTACTCTGTCACAACAGTGATGGATATCCGGTCCGCAGAAATCTAAATCCCATTATGTTCTGTGAGGTTTAGATTTCAGCAGACAGGATATCCATTACCGTTGTGATAGAGTAACCTGTGCGCTGAGTTCTAAATCAGGCCCTATATCATCTTTTTTTAAACTGGGGGGCGCAGTATCCCTGCTGGAACTGGCTAAACTGAGGCTCACTTAGAAGGGCCAAATAACATATTGTCAGGATCTGGAAAAAGCTCTGGCTTTGATGAAATAGTGGGGAGACTCAAAGGAATAAAGTTTAGCTGCTGTGCAGCCTGAACACTAGCATTTGGTCATGGCTTAGAGGGAAATATGTTTGATTTTTTAAAGAAAGGTTCTTGTATTCGGCTTTGGAGTTCACGCTAATCTTCTGGACCCTTGCTTTTCTTTCAAGCTTTATATGTCCTTTTTCTCCATCCTTCCTCTACGGTATTCCTGTTTCTTCTTCTCCACTCTATTTTTCCCTCTCCTTTTTTTCTCCTATCCCGTATCATGGTGGCTTCCCTCTCTCCGTTTTTCGCTTTTTGTATTGAATAGGACCGTTTTTATTGGTACTTGAATCTTCTTTTCTTTCCTAGATCACTCTTAGAGGTGGGCGAGGTGGGTGGAGGTGGGCTGGCACTGGCTGAGTTGTCACACCTGTGGACACAACAAAGTTCTTCAAACCCATAAAGGTAGAGAGGAAGGGTAGAGCAGTCACATAACCCTTTACATCTAAGAACACACATAATCAATGTGTCTTCTATAATGGAGAAACCCAAAAGAGGTTATCTGTCTTCAGAAACCTCTTACTGAGGATCACTTCTGCCTTTCTTGGCCACAGGGGGTCATTCCTTTTATGGAAGAGAACTCCTCACACACCTCATAGTGTCATGCTTCATCATCGGCTTCCTCTCCCCACCCTGGTAGGACAGTGCCACCAAGGCGGACTCAACCACTTGATAACTCAGCACAGGGAGTTCTTAATAAATAACTACTGGATAAAAACAGGGATCCATACATCTACACTAAAAATACCTTGGTTTACCCC
The DNA here is from genome assembly GCF_031143425.1 of Pleurodeles waltl. NCBI lineage: Eukaryota > Metazoa > Chordata > Amphibia > Caudata > Salamandridae > Pleurodeles > Pleurodeles waltl. The sequence goes on along the minus strand of NC_090440.1, from coordinate 1,186,245,043 downwards.
GGCCTTTCACCTTTATTAGTGCGGAAGACAGGTATTGATATCTCAACCATTATCTTTCGAGTCACCTATTAGAAGACCAACATGTTTCTGCTCACTTCTAACAGCCCTAACGGATCTCGGGCATTTATCAGGGCAGTGGATCCCTACTTCACCTTGCAACCTGGTCACAACAAAGTCCTACTTAACTGAGTGAGACAGTTTTGGGTTTGGGCAGCATCAGGGTGGGTGTGGGGTCTGGTTGGTTGGTGGGGTTTAGGGAGGGGATGGGAGATGGGCGGGGGAGGGATGTGATAGGCTGCAGTTGAATGGGGGCAAGAGGCTTGGGGTCTGGGGGTGGGCACCTGTGTTAAAGCTGTTTAAAAGATGAGGAAATATGTGGATGGCAATGGAGTTGAACCATCATTCCGTACATAAGAATGTGTTCCAGTTTTATAATGGGTAACATTACATGTGGTTGCTCCCTAGGATTACAGATGCTTAGCTGGAACATCAACAGGATGCGCCGTAACATAAAGGTTAAATATGTGCGGGAAGAACTCACCATACTCAACCCACAACTTGTTTGTATTCAGGAAGCTCAACTTGCTATAGGGGATTTCTCCAAGTTAGTAACTTAGGCTATGATACTGAGAGAGCGTAGCTTATATAATCTATATTAACATGAAATGTTTATGAATATATGTGTGATAATGCTGCATAGAAACTATAATGATAATTTTGCTTAAACATGCACCTGAATTGTGACCACAGAGAGTGGCCGCCAATGTATACGTAGACTAATAATGATGACTAAAATGTTTATATTATGTTAAAAAAATGTGTGTACTAATGATTGCATTATTGAATCTGTGCTGAAATCCTCATAGGCCTTAGGTTAGCATGAGCCGAAGCTTAGCTGCTTGGCTCTCCTATTAAATGTATTTTTCTATTTTTCAGTTAACTGACTCATAAAAGGACACAACCCCGTATGTTCTTTTTTCGTCAAACTAGAAGAGGAATGTAACCATGTTAGATCCGTTCTCATAGCCTTTTCCTTGCTCGCAGAATAAATGAAATGAAACAATGTAGATTAATGTAATGTACAAGGTCATTCCAACCAGTGAAGACAATGAAGATATTGACCAAATGATGTGCAAAGAATTACAGAAAGATTAAATCATACCGGACGTGCCACCTCTGAAGACGTCAATTATGGAGACCAAACAAAGACTTGTAAAATAATATGGGGTGAAGAGTTAGGTGACCTAATGTATTTTCTGATAGGTTAAAGATAGTGGGGTAGAACAAATGTCCAATAGAATTTTGGGGGAATGTACAATGGAAAAGGGATAAAAACCCATGTCACAAGGAGTCATTTAGAATTGGGTAGTGAATGCTATTGATTTTATCCAGAAACTTTGTCACTCTGTTTGGTGACTTGCTGGTTTACTTAAACCATCCTTGTCCTTAGATTGCCCATTTACACTTTACCTCCTTATGAGGGAAGTGCCTTTTTTGCCCAGAGCTGAGTTCTGACAGATGGCGATTGACTGACGTCCTGAAGACGAAGACTGAACCCGTGTGCTGACCTAAACTTTGGAGGGTAATCATGACAATGCAATTGTGATTTGTCTGTTTGCTTTTCCTTTCTAGGTACCAACTGCTTACTTTTGATAGAGACCTTAGTTAGATGTTTTCCAAATTAGTGTTCTAAATTGTTTTGCATGAAGTCCAACATGCTAATGCTAATCAGTGGTTAGGACAAGTGTTCACTAAACTGACGCAAATAGACAAACAACCGATACTATTCTCTGTTGAACGGACACGTTTTTTGACACTCTGCCAAATGTATTCTATGTTCACGCCGTGTTATGTTCTGATGTTCATGATTCTCGCTTTAATGAAATCTTATCAAAGTTGCCATATCGTGACTATGCTATTATGTTTCTTGGTGTTGAGATTTACGCATTTGCTTCTAGATTGTAATTAATAGGGAATAAAACTTATGAAATTCTACTAAACTGGTGTGGTTATTCATGGCTGCAAGCTCATGGTAGAGTCTTGAATTGATTAATGACCTTGACTAAAGTGAAATGTATTGTGATAAATATTGATGACATTATTGACGTATTGATTGACATATTGATTAGCTATCTCGTCCTAAGGTGTCTCTCAACTGGGTCAAAAGATTCATTGGCCTAAAACGAGTCCTGATGTGTAATAAATTATCATAAAGGGACGCGTTACCAATAACTTGTCAGCAGCCGAGACTGTCGCTGCCGATAGGCCCAGTGCAGCATGGGTTTCTTCCCTCCTGGGATACTATATCCCAAGTCAATTGTGCCATTACCATTTTTGATGTGGCAAGAGAATCAAATGGGGCTGTCAGGAAGATCCTGTTGGATGCTGAAAAAGCATTCCGCAGGGTCTCCTGGCTGTACCTGTGGACAGTCATGTCACAGATGGGACTAGGATCAGGTGTGATTATCAGGAGTAAGTCATTACATTCTTCTATGACTGCCAGGGGTATCATATATGGGGGTTCTCTCTGAGTCCATCCTGATAGGCTGGCGAACCAGGCAAGGTTGTCCGCTTCCTTTGTATTTGGACCCCTATATTCACATACAAGCTCTATTCCATCATTGAGACTGCACAATTTTGAGATTAAAGTTATGGCTAAGTCGATGATCTTGTCATTCTTCCATCATCCCCGTTAAAGATGTTGCCAGCTATTGAAAACGCTGCCACGGCTCTTGGGCAAGTCTCATGCTATAAGTTCAATATCAACAAAACAGAGGTTATCATCAGCAAGGAATCTCAAAAAAAGAGGACCCTCGCTTCCTAACATCGGCTAAGTATTTAGGGATCCAAAAAGTATTTGTTATGGGAATATCGTATCTCTGAACTATGAAACTATTTTTGCGGAATCCCTCTCTCTGTTCAGGAAGTGGGGCAGGCTTCATCTAGGCCAGATAGGGAGATGTAATATCATAAAAATAACCATAGTGCCACATTATTTATATCTATTCCTTTATACTTGCATAAAAGCTTTTTTTATTAACTAGAAAGTAGTTGGCAATTTATTTTTTAGAGCTTACAAAAATCCTTGCTATACCATCCATCACCTTTAACTGTCCAGTAGAGAGGGCGGGTTTGTGCTCCCATTACTGTGAAATTATTCTCGGGCTGCATTCATGTTCTGGCTTGAAGCAGTAGTAGGTCTTACTTTACGGCATTCAGCTGGCTTATTTCCTGAATACCGGACCTTTTCTACAGCAATTACACCACAATAAGGGATTGTTGATACTGCTAACTTTAGACACACACGGTTTCCCATGTCAAACAGGATTACTTTAGAAGCTATCCCAGAGTCATCAGATGATCATCTAACTACTGTAGAAGTCATTTTCACATCATCAGACATCATCAAGCTCTGGAAGTCATCAGCAAAGTTTAGAAACTTGTGCTGGATGATTTGTGGATGATTGAAAATGAGTATCTGATGACTTCACAAGGTGTGACTATTCCTGATGACTTCAGGGTGATTTAAGAATGAGTATCTGATTACTTCACAAGGTGTGACTATTCCCACTGATTTTAGGAGGATTTAAAACTGAGTATCTGATCACTTCATCAGATCCAATTGTTCTTGATGATTTGGGGGTAATTTGCAAATAAACATCTGATGATTCCACAAGCATAATTTATTCTTAATGTGATGAAACTGCCCCTGATGTTTTGAAACAGATTTGCTGATTATCCCGAGAATATGCCCACTGGTTGGTTTCATTTTTTGGCAGAAAGGTCCAACTTTCTCTATGGTTTTAGTTTTTTTTGCTGATTACTACTTAGTGAGCACGATATAGGTATTAAATCAGTTTTCTTTAACTGTAAACTGAAATACAGTGTGTTCATAAGACTATATGAGAAAAGTCATAGGTAAATAGTTTTTTATTTTCTTTTCTTTAACACAATTTACATAATTTCTATTTATAATAGCTGCTATTAACAATGTATATTGTGATAAAATGTTCAAAATGTTATAATTTGATTCCAATTTATCAATTGTAGGTGAAATTTTGTGTTGCAAGCATAACACATAATTCCCCAAATTAAGTGAATGATGTCGCTGTAATACAAATTTCTCTCAGGCCTAGTCTATATATATGAAGCTTATATAGCAGGAACCTGGCCAAAAGATAGAGGAGTACTTTACAGGAGCAAAGGCAAGAATACAGTCAAAAGACTGTAGTGGAGGAAAAGCTGGCTTGTGGCAGTAGAGGTGGACTGTTATTGTCATGATGTAGTGTTCTTTAAAGAGGTGTGTCTTCAGCTGTTTCCAAAACTGAAGCATGGTTGGGGTGGTCCTGATGGCGCTAGGGATGTCATTCTAGATAAAGAGTGGACAAATGTAGCAGGCCTGCGGAATAGTTTTTTTCTTTTGTAACTACATTATCTCCAGTCTGATGGTGTCCTGACTACATGTGTGCTGAGAGTCATTGGAGGTGGTGAGCATGTTGGCCAGCTGACTTTGAGGATGGTGCAAGCTGGCAAGGGGGAACCAATGGAATTCCATCAGGGTAGAAGGTGATGTGGTCATATTTTTTTAGGCCTCAATGAGGCATGCTAGAGCATACAGGATGCACAGCAGGGGGGTGCTGGGGGCAGTATGATATCTGGGGGGGTGTTGAATAGGGTATTACAACCATCTGGATGTGAGAGGACAAAAACTGGGATAGCATTTCTGAAGTCACTTTCTCTTAAGAATGGTTTCACTTCCTTCAGTATGGATAGATGGACCTGGCCATCTTAGTTTTCTTAGCGATCAGTTTATTCAGAGTGAAGTCTGTGTCCAGAGTAAATCTGAATGACTTGAGCAAATGTTGGGGTTCAAATACGTCCATGCTCATGTCACTGTGCCAGATTTCCACTAGTTGTTGCTTGTTGTTCTTGGCAAATAGTGGGAGTTCTGTCTTGGTGTGGTTGAGCATCAGATATATGTTCGACATCCATATCTTGATGAGGTAAAGAAAGTGTTTAATGTGTTGGATGGCTAGGGCACAGGATGACTGTGGGTCATCGTACTGCTGGGGAATTTCAATGTTGTTGATTTGGGGTATGGTCAAGTGACTCCTTAAGGAGGTTAAAATGGACCCTATGAACAAGATGAGACCCTGGGGGATCCACAGGCGAAAGGGATCTTCTAGCAACATACAGTGAGTTGCATTCAACAGAAGAGAAACCTACATGCTTTAAAGCATGAGGAAAGTGGGCTCTGGCCCAGGGCCCCAGCGTTTCAGAGGGCCCCCTGATAAAGTCAGCTTTGTTCTGCAGAGAGGCTTGCCATGATGCCCTTGAATAATACTTAAACAGAATATATTAAATACTGTTTTCCTTTAATTGATTTCATTTATTTTTAATGTGGGTGATGTGTGAGCCTTTTACAGACATTTTGCAGAGAAATGTTGTGGTTATGTTTCATGCAACATCCATATATTTTATTTTATTTTAGATAAAAACATGACGTTATATATGAGAAAAGGGAGGGTGTCACAGAGATCATTTGCAGTATTATTAGTGAGCTGCTGCTGTTACTATATTGAAAACATGTCTCTATCCCTGAATAGTAGATGTAGAAATATTTCGAATTTGGACGAGTATGTCTGTGCACTGTCAGTGACCTGGCCAATTATGTAATTACAGCTGTAACTGGATCATAAATTCAAAGCTGTTTCAAAAAGGGGTCTCCAAAATACCTTTGGCTCAAGGCCCTGTAGGAGGCTGCCCTGGTTTGTAGTGGGTACCCTAGGTACTTACACCAGGTCCAGTTATCCCTTATTAGTGAAATGTAGTCAGTGTTCTAGCAGCTTAGGCTGTCTAGAGGTAACTGTAGCAGAGCAGCTTAGGCTGAACTAGGAGACATGCAAAGCTCCTGCAATAACACTATAGTTACACAGTACTTATACACAATAAAAGACAATACCCAGTGTTACCAAAAATAAAGTGTAGGAAAGTACCATCTTGCCTGGCATGTTACCCCCATATTTCACTGTATATATGTTGTTTTAGTGTATGTGTCACTGGGACCCTGCCAGCCAGGCCCCCAGTGCTCATAAGTGTGCCCTGTAGGTGTTCCCTGTGTGATAACTAACTGTCTCACTGAGGATCTGCTAATCAGAACCTCAGTGGTTATGCTCTCTCTGCTTTCTAAATTGTCACTAACAGTCTAGTGACCAATTTCACCAATTCACATTGGCATACTGGAACACCCTTATAATTCCCTAGTGTATGGTACCGGGGTACCCAGGGTATTGGGGTTCCAGGAGATCCCTATGGCCTGCAGCATTTCTTTTGCCACCCATAGGGAGCTCTGACAATTCTTACACAGGCCTGCCACTGCAGCCTGAGTGAAATAACGTTCATGTTATTTCAGAGCCATTTACCACTGCACTTAAGTAACTTATAAGTCACCTATATGTCTAACCTTCACCGGGTGAAGGTTGAGTGCTAAGTTAAGTAGTGTGTGGGTACCCTGGCACTAGCCAAGGTGCCCCCACATCGTTCAGGGCAAATTCCCCGGACTTTGTGGGTGCGGGGACACCATTTCACGTGTGCACTATACATAGGTCACTACCTATATATGGCGTCAAAATGGTAACTCCGAACATGGCCATGTAACATGTCTAAGATCATGGAATTGTCACCCCAATGCCATTCTGGCATTGGGGAAAAAATTCCATGATCTCCCGAGTCTCTAGCACAGACCCGGGTACTGCCAAACTACCTTTCCCGGGGTTTCACTGCAGCTGCTACTGCTGCCAACCCCTCAGACAGGTTTCTGCCCTCCTGGGGTCCAGCCAGGCCTGGCCCAGGAAGGCAGAACAAAGGACTTCCTCAGAGAGAGGGTGTTACACCCTCTCCCTTTGGAAAAAGGTGTCAGGGCTGGGGAGGAGTAGCCTCCCCCAGCCTCTGGAAATGCTTTGATGGGCACAGATGGTGCCCATCTCTGCATAAGCCAGTCTACACCGGTTCAGGGATCCCCCAGCCCTGCTTTGGCGCAAAACTGGACAAAGTAAAGGGAAGTGACCACTCCCCTGACCTGCACCTCACAGGGGAGGTGCCCAGAGCTCCTCCAGTGTGCTCCAGACCTCAGCCATCTTGGAAACAGAGGTGTTGCTGGCACACTGAACTGCTCTGAGTGGCCAGTGCCAGCTGGTGACGTCAGAGACTCCTTCTGATAGGCTCTTACCTGTGTTGCTAGCCTATCCTCCTTCCTAGGTAGCCAAACCTCCTTTTCTGGCTATTTAGGGTCCCTGCTTTGGGGAATTCTTCAGATAACGAATGCAAGTGCTCATCCGAGTTCCTCTGCATCTCTCTCTACACCTTCTGCCAAAGGATCGACCGCTGACTGCTCAGGACGCCTGCAAAACCGCAACAAAGTAGCAAAGACGACTACTGCAACCTTGTATCGCTTCTCCTGCCGCCTTCTCGACTGTTTCCTGGTGGTGCAGGCTCTGGGGGTAGCCTGCCTCCTCTCTGCACCAGGAGCTCTGAAGAAATCTCCTGTGGGACGACGGAATCTTCCCCCTGCAACCTCAGGCAACAAAAGACTGCATCACCGGTGCTCTGGGTCCCCTCTCAGCACGACGAGCGTGGTCCCTGGAACTCAGCAACTCTGTCCAAGTGACTCCCACAGTCCAGTGACTCTTCAGTCCAAGTTTGGTAGAGGTAAGTCCTTGCCTCTCCATGCTAGACTGCATTGTTGGGTACCCCGTGATTTGCAGCTGCTCCGGCTCCTGTGCACTCTTCCAGGATTTCCTTCGTGCACAGCCAAGCCTGGGTCCCCGACACTCTAACCTGCAGTGCACAACCTTCTGAGTTGTCCTCCGGCGTCGTGGGACTCCCTTTTGTGTCTTCGGTGGACTCTGGTTCACTCCTCTTCCAAGTGCCTGTTCTGGTACTTCTGCGGGTGCTGCCTGCTTCTGTGAGGGCTCCCTGACTTGCTGGGCGCCCCCTCTGTCTCCTCATCCAAGTGGCGACATCCTGGTCCCTCCTGGGCCACAGCATCCAAAAACCCTAACTGCGACCCTTGCAGCTAGCAAGGCTTGTTTGCTGTCTTTCTGCGTGGGAACAGCTCTGCACGCTTCTTCACGACGTGGGACATCCATCCTCCAAAGGGGACGTTTCTAGCCCTCTTCGTTCTTGCAGAATCCACAGCATCTACCAACCAGTGGCAGCTTCTTTGCACCCTCAGCTGGCATTTCCTGGCCATCTGCCCACTCTCGACATTGTCGCGACTCTTGGACTTGGTCCCCTTGTTTCACAGGTACTCAGGTCCGGAAATCCACTTTGGTTGCTTTGCTGGTGTTGGTCTTCCTTGCAGAAACCCCCTATCACGACTTCTGTGCTCTCTGGGGGTTATAGGTGCACTTTACACCTACTTTTCAGGGTCTTGGGGTGGGCAATTTTTCTAACCCTCACTGTTTTCTTACAGTCCCAGCGACCCTCTACAAACTCACATAGGTTTGGGGTCCATTCGTGGTTTGCATTCCACTTTTGGAGTATATGGTTTGTGTTGCCCCTATACCTATGTGCTCCTATTGCAATCTACTGTAACTTTACATTGCTTGCATTATTTCCTTTTGCTATTACTGCATATTTTTGGTATTGTGTACATATATCTTGTGTATATTTGGCATCCTCATACTGAGGGTACTCACTGAGATACTTTTGGCATATTGTCATCAAAATAAAGTACCTTTATTTTTAGTATATCTGTGTATTGTGTTTTCTTATGATATTGTGCATATGACACCAGTGGTATAGTAGGAGCTTTGCATTTCTCCTAGTTCAGCCTAAGCTGCTCTGCTATAGCTACCTTTTATCAGCCTAAGCTGCTAGAAACACCTCTTCTACAGTAATAAGGGATAACTGGACCTGGTACAGAGTGGAAGTACCCCTTGGTACCCACTACAAGCCAGGCCAGCCTCCTACATAAAGGTACTTTATTTTAGTGACACAAAGCGAAAAATATCTTAGAGGCAATACTCCTTCTGGAGGTAAGTATTATACACAATATATACTCTAGAAACCAAAATCAGGTAAGTAAATAGTCACAGAATAGTGCAAACAGTAGAAAATACAATACTGTAGGATGCAATAGGAAGCAATATGCTATGGGCAACACAAACCATATACTAAGAAATTGGAGTGCGAATCACGAATTCCCGCCTAGGCAAGTGTAGTGTGTAGAGGGGCGTAAGAAAACCACAAAGGTGAGTAAAATACCCCACCCCAGAGCCCAGGAAGTAGGAGTAAAGTACTGCAAGTTCCTCAGGTCACTCTACAAGTTGTGATAAGAGTTATTGCAAGAGCCAAGCAAGACTGCAAGCAACAAATGGTGAATTCCTGGACCTGAAGACCTGTGAAGAGAGGAGACCAAGTCCAGAAGTCACGGAAGCTTCCAGGAAGGACAGGAGCCCCTGCCAACCTAGAAGATGGTGCAAAAGAGGATTTTCCGGTTAGAGGAAGTCTGCAGAAGACCATCAAAGAAGGTGGCTGTGGGTTCCTGCGTTCCTTAGTCAGTCTCTTAATCTAAGGGGCAGATTTAAGAAAAGTGGTGTTGCACCCAGTACAGCGTCACTTTTCTTGCACCCCTTAGCGCCCCCTTCCACCACCATATGTGTGCCGTATTTAAAATACAGCGCACCATGGCACAGTGAAGGGGGCAGTAGTGTCAAAACTTTTGATGCTCTTGATGTACTTTTCGGGGTTAGTGCCAAAATGTTGGCGCTAAACATGAACAGTACATAGGAGCCCATTATAAATAATGGTGTGCCCCCTTTTAACGCCTGCTCTGAGCAGGCGTTAAAAATGCTGAAAAAAAAATGGCAAATCTTTTAGATTTCTTTGCGCCATTATTTCAGCCCCCTAACGGGGGAATGTCCCCCTTGCATACATTATGCCTAGTGCAGGCATAATGTGGTGCAAGGGGTTACAAAGGGGTGCAATGCATGCATTGTGCCACTTTGTAAATCTGGTGCAGCAATTTTGGCCTTGTTGCGCCACATTAGCATAAAAAGAAATGACACTAATGTGGGGCAAGGAGGTGCTAGGCCCACTTAAATCTGGGCCTAAGACTCAGGCATCCTCCAAGTTATTCTCACTTTATCACTCCCAGCCTCTCAATTCCCAAATACTCTCAATCTGTCACTCTTAGTCCCAGACACTGTGCCACCCTTGGTTCAATTTATCCTCATCTTAGTCGCTCTGAGTCTGTCATTCTCAGTCTCTTTCAGCCTCAAGCTCTTTCAGACAGGCAGAAACATATTTAGACACTGGGTGCTCATTTACTTGAGGTCAAAAACTTTTTCATGGACAGGTTGCTCCTATGTGTTGCTTTGCATTCTGGGATTTTTAATCCAAGAAAGAATGCAAATAATGAAAATACAAGTCCCACAATGCAATGTGTTTTTGAGCAAAAAAAAGCAGTTTAATTTGATCCCATTTGTGACTGCTGAAGCACACCTTAATTGCCCAACACATTTATTTATGTACCCTCCCCTAAAACAGCCTCTACAATTAGCACAATACACAACGTACTATTTTGCATACTTCTCACCAATGACCTTAGCAGTTTTTAAAGCGCATGTTTGTGCACCAAAATACTATACACAAGTTTAAAGGTGTTTTATTTCAAGGGACCTCTAAACAAGTAACTCATAAAATGAGAAAAAGCCTGCTGTCACTGGCTTCAAAGAAAGCCTCTGCTTTGATACGCACATCCCGTGGCGACGGAAGTACGTCCCTTACTGCGTCACCGTGTGAGAAAATCACGTTGAGGGTAAGGAAGTTTAGGACAGGAGATGTTTTACGGAGATGAACTATGGTGTTTTCAAGCACTTTTGACTCTCTTCTGTTTGCCTCAAAATCGAGTTGCTCCAGCACCTGTTGCTCCAAGGAAGTTAAGCAAAAGATATCAGCAATCAGCCCGGTCGGATCTTTGTTCAAAATGCGTGCAAGTTGATAATTGTGGGGCGTGTTACTTTTCTATGCTGAGCAGAGTCTGTTTTAAACTCTGCAACTTTCTGCAGCAGCCTCCGTTCTTTTGATTTATGTGAGGAAAACTAACAGGGCTTTCATTTCATGTTGCAACCGAAGTTGAGCGCACGGCTTGGCTGTGGAGGAGTACACACAAATCTACCCAAATCTAGGCATCTGCAAAGTTAATCCTTTAAAATGGTATGAATTTTATTTTATTTCTGTACAGCCTGTGTGTCCCAATCACCTGTAGTTGTGTTCTCGATTGCTAGACACTCCACAGCAACAGCAAACTTGTAATTATTGTGCGTTCAACATTTAAGTAATGCATCCCCGTTTTTCATTCTTCTGTATATGTTAGTGTGCAGCAGGAGGAGAGAAGCGTACTACTTGATAGCACCTGCAGATATGGTGCACATTTGTATCACTACCGAATTTGGACAGTAAAGAGTACAGGTTTATGACAATCACTGCCACCTATATATTTCACAGATGTGTTCTATGGCATATGCAAGGGTCTCTCTGGCGTCTGAGAATTGTGGGATAGTGCTGCCATACCTGCCACAGGCAAAGCTATTGTGAAAAGCTGCCCTTGACTTACTGTTCTGTCTGACATGAAGATGTAGCACATACACACTGTTAGACTTGCAGACCCAGCAAAGTCCCAAACTTGGTTTCACACACACACACCTACCTCTAGCACCAGAGACAAATATTCTACCAGTCTGCTTTTCCTCTTCACTCTCCTGTTTTGCTCCCCCATTCCCTTCCCTCTCCTTTTGTGCTATTCCACCAATGATTTACTCTTTCCCATTTCACATGTATGCATATTCCTCGCTTTACTGTGTCCTCTTTAACTCCCTTGTCCTCTTTTTTCCTTTCCCACCTGTCTGTTTTTTCCTTCCCTTCTCCACCCCAATGTTCCTTTCAATTTAATTTCCTCAGTTTTCTCTCCCTCCCTCACCATCCCTTCTCTGTCAAATCCACCTCCCACTTGACCACCTTCCTCCATATCCCTCTCTCACCCGTCTTTCATGGTTCTCCCCTCTTACATTAAGGGACTGTTACTAACTTTGCAAGAGACAGATGTGTAATCCGCTTCTATGAAGCTTCCATACACATACTAGCAATTGTTTTCGGAGGGTTTGTCTGGTTTCAATACCAATATATAGCATTCTGTTAAAATAACTAGAACCCCACTGCGTCAGCCTTGGTCCAAAAATATCACATAACATGGAATTCTGATCAGAAGAAACGATAGTGTGGTTTCTGACCCAGAAATCATCATACAATATAACTTAATTAACATTTGATAACTATGTCTGGTGATAGATGGCAGAGGTAGTTGTGTTAGTTTCCAAGTGCTGTAAATAACAGGTTACTTTTTAACTCTAGCATGGCATTCATTTTACCAATCTTAGAAGGATGGAAGACTAAGCTGGCACTGTGGGGATCCAGACTTATGACCTGAAGACTACCAGAACTCGACTACAAACTTTCCCTCATTAAATCACCTTTCCAATGTCAAATGAGAAGGTGCGTGATGAAGGGAGAAGGCTGATTGGACAGCCAAATGCGTGTGGCAATGCCACACAACAGATGACAAGAGGGGGGTGCCTGAAAGGACAGGTATGGATATCTTAGAGTGTGTGGTTCATGAAAAGGTGTGGGAGTGGAGGGTATTTTAACTGAAGGGCTGGTGTCAGGACATGGGATGTACAAATAGTAGTTTAATTGACAGGTTGACACAGTAGAAATTGGAAGAATAGGTAACAGTGTATCTGGGATAGGTGACAGTAGAAGAAAATTATAGTTGAGGGAAGGAACAGGTGTTGGGGTGACTTGATGGGAGCAGGTGCGTATGAGGTAGGACAGGGCTGTGAATTAATGGCATATCATAAGGGACATACATGGAATTAATCACAGCTTTGAGGTGGTAGCAAGGTGGCAGAGCGTAAGGGACAAACTGTGAAAGTTGATGGGTGACAGTGGAAAGGAGATAATCAGATAGGATGGAACGGATATTTCAAGTGACACAATATAGATAATAGGAATCAACCTGGAATGTCTAATGGGGGTTTGAAAGACGGAGTAAGAGAAAGGAGGGAATGGACGACTGGTCAGGGCAGGTGTTGGGTGACACAGAAAGGGGGAATAGAAGGACTGGAGGAGATAAGTATGATATAAGGGCATGGTGGTTTGGTGGCACGACCAGAGGGAAAAAAGGTTGAGTACCAGGAGTGGACAGGTTAAGGCATGAGGGGAGTGAGCAATCTGGGCTGCATGTAGGGCACCGAAGGACAGCACTTGATGATGGAATGGGTGGTAGAAGGGAGCTACAAAATAGGAGGGGGTTGGGTGGGAGGGAGATGAAAGGGAGGTTTGACAGGAGGGTGTGTGTAATCAGGGGAGTAATCGTGACAAGATGTGGTGTACACAATGCTCATTTGTAGAAAACCTATAATGTACTTCTGTAACCATCTAAAGTATTTTTTCTCTTCCAGCACATTTGTATACAAAGCTGAAACTACATTTCAAAATCAAAGGAGCCTTATAAAGCAACATTCAAAGACAGAGAGCAGAGCTGTGTGCTTAAAGAGAGCAGGGTCTGCGATACCTTGGATAACGCAAGTGGCCACAGCACATGACCAGTGCCTCATATCAACATAGAGGAGGGTAAGTGCTACTTGGCTTGTTCCTGTCACAGCCTGCACTCAGGATCTCTTGCAAGTATTCATGCCCACTGCCTCTCCACACAGCTTGTTATAGTATCTCTCACTCACAGTATGATTCATCTCCAAATATTTTGTGTTTTCTAGTTACTTACAACAATATTGGAGCATGGCACGCAGTCAAAGCCTGCCATTCACTATGCCATTGAACTACACACATTGACATATTATAATATCCCTCTTAAACTCGTACACAGCCACTTACACCACCTGCTCAAAATACCCCTGATCTCTTACCACACATGGTTATCTGCTGCCTTTTACACCATATAATAACTTTCAGCTGCTTACACTACTCAGATCACCATTTATTTGCCTCCAGCCTCTGCAACATTTGTATATCTCACAACATGAATCACTTGTCTCACTGATTCATACAGTAACTCACCCCTGCAAGCAGTCATTATTTGGTATACCACTGGACTCTAATCATACCAGTTGGCCTCTCACAATACCGAACTGCCACCTGCAACATTACTAAGTGGCACCACTTTAAACTAGTAATACAGCCCGCAACACTTTTCTGCTTATACCATTCACTTACCATCATTCACATATACCACTCAGTTGCAACACTAAGAACGCGCACAAGATGCAATATCGCTCATCCATGCCATCACCAATCACTCTCAACCTCCCAACACAGCACACATTCAGCCACATGTAACACCGGTGATCCACTGAGAAAACCAACATGCAGCTTGCGCTCAGTGTCACACCACTGATCACTGGCACTCAGATGGTTAGCAGAATTTACTTTTAACACCAATCACTCACACTATCACACAGGCACAATATATCTCGCCCACTCTACAACAGATCACTATTCCTCAAATAACTTGGACAGTGATTAGATTGTCCTGCCATTCTCATAATTTGTCTGTTCACAGAAGCACTTTCACCACACCTCTCATTCCTAGTCACTTGCAACACCACTCCTCTTTAGCACTTACAGTACATATTCACTACCCCAATACTCACAGCACGTCAGCTACATTCTAGCACAACCCAAACACCATTTCATCAAGCTACTCACCTTCAGCCACTTTGACATACACACACAGCTATTTTGCAACACCAGTCATACTATCACCCACAAACCGCACTCTTTAAATCATAGTCTTCATTTATGCAAGCAGTCATGTGCAGACATTCACCCTCACCCACTTGCTCACTCGCAACCATTTTAAACACCACTCTTCAACATAACCAGTCACTCATACCAGTTAGTTCTCACCCACAGTCAGATGCATACCCTTTCAGCCTTGCACAGCAAAACCTACTGCTCACATCTGATACTGCAAACCTATAATCAATCAGAACATTTGCCTAAGCTACTTGCACTACTCATTCAACACATCACTTTGTACAGCAGCAGCCACTTATCTCCAGCATTTAACACATATTCAGTAACACCTTTCCCATATATCTGCTTAATCTCATGTAACATTTCCCATAGCCAGTTGCCATACCCACCCTTCACAACATGTCTCCAACCATTCACAACACACTCTTTTGTGATCACTGTAGCAGCTCTTTGCTGGCTTCAGACCCATTTATCGTTATCCTAGAATGTGCAAAGTTGTTAAGACATGCATAGAAATGTTGGCATTGTGTCCATTTAGGCTCACATAACATCATGCCCACTTATTGTGTACCCTCACTTGCTTTTTAGTTATGAATGCATCTAATCCATATGTGAATCAATTTGACAAATTTGTTGCCATGATTGTTAGCCTTCTAGATGCTTTACTGTCTGCAAGCCTTGCATTTATTTTCACAAAATAAGATAAAATAGGGGATCAGATGCTACAGAAACCCAGGTATTGGATCATAGTTGGAGAGGGACTTCCTACAGCAATATCACACCAGAGGTCACACCGGTTTGCAGCACCAACCAGCCTCAATTTGAAGCAACATTGGAAAACATGCTGTGGGCCAGTCGCTGTTTATACCAAAGCTCCAAACAAGCTGCAATGGAGAATAGCTGAGTTGCTATTTATTAATGAAAATGGGTATGCTGCTTGAGCCATTTTAAGAAACGTGAAAATAGGCTATCTATTTACAGCTTTATATCTTAGCGCAGTACTTAGAAATAGCCTAAGAGTATTAGGATGAAAAGAACTAAACATCCATGTTAGAGACTTTCGTATTGGTTTTGCTGATCGTGACATGGTTAGTTGCATTTCTTTTTTGCATCCTGTGTGTTTACCATTCATATTTTATGCCCTGGGTTGGATTTTAAAATAAACATTTTAAAATACATGTATTGTTTCTTTGTGCTTTTGTGAGTGTGTTATTTGTTTACGCAAGAGGGTTTGGATTTCCACTATGTCGCTGAACCTATCTTGTGGGGCTGGTCGTTACCAGAAACACTTCCATTGCTCAGTGGGTTGTGTATAGGTTGCAGTCCAACTTGATTTCTAATTTATATTGGTGTAATGAGGAACTCTGACCCCTGTAGTTCTGGTTGGGGGGGGTGGAGGGGGTCCCCTTGGACCGTATAAACTCAAACCCCTCTCCTACTACTCAGTGTTACTTCTATCACTCACTGCTCTCTATATTACCCACACCATTCATCCAGATTCACAAAACAACACTGTTGCGTTAGATACATGCTCAGTTACTCGCACCATCCACTCAAAACATTACTTGCCTTGCCTTTACTCGCACGCACCATGTAATCATACTTAGGACCTGATTTAGAGTTTGGAGGATGAGGTTACTCCGTCACAAATGTGACGGATATCCCATCCGCTGTATTACGATTCCATTATAGCTTATGGAAATCATAATATGGTAGACGGGACATCCGTCACGTTGGTGACTGAGTAATCCGATGGCAAAACTCTAAATCAGACTATAGTCATTTACACCTCACTTTATCATCCACTCATAGCATGCCCATCATTTCATACAGCACTACCTGTTCATCTCTCTACCAACGGCTACTCATCCAAAGATACTCAGAGGCTCAATCTGTTCTCACAGCATTCAGCACTCACAGCATTCAGACATTCAACCAATTACTTAGTTATGTATGAAAGTTCCCTGACACCATATTTTTGAAACCACTCTAAATACCTTTGAGTCACACCAACACTTCTTTCCTCACTTGTAGGATCGCGAACCACAGAAATCATCTGATCAAGCCACTTTTCATCAGGTACTGCCAACCACTCACCACCACAGCACCAATCACCCACCACTGACATTAATCTTTTACAATATCTTCAAACCCAACTCCATTGAATTGCAGTATCCTGCTCTGCTGTACCCAATATTACATTGAATCTCAGTTACAGGCCTCAACCACTGTTCGTCACAAAATCCCGATCACACAGTCACACATACCTAGACACCTTGACTCTCTCCACACAAATTCTCCACCTGTTGCATTATCGCAGGCACTTACAATCACTCACTTTCTCCTGCCTTTCCACTACTACCAGGAGTCACAGAACAATATGGAGGCAGGACTACAAGGAGTGGAGAAGTGACATGTGGGCTTGTGGTTGTTGCTGTGTATTAGCTTAACAATACTTCTTTGCATTTATGTTGTAATAAGATGAGTGGTAGTCATGGATCTTAGCTATTGTCAAATCATTCTGAAGTACCAGTGCATATCCTACAGCACTCATGAGAGGGTCTGGATGAAGTTTGCATGGTAAGTGGGAACCTGCTATTTTCTGTTGCCTCCTCCTCCAATTACAATGCACAGAAAATGCACCAATAGCCAATTATATCCTCTAGTAAAAAATGAGTTGCTGCAAGATTGTTTACATGATGGAATGAGCAGGCAGGAACAGGGCTATTATGGGTTCTGAGAAGCTAATTACAAGGGTATAACAACTGCACTGTTTGCTGTTTATACACATCAAGTTGGTTCCCATCAACCAATCAGTACAGGTATGTGTTGCTAGATAGTTATGATTAGCCACTGGAAAACCTTTCAGAATAACAGTGGGTAGCCAGTGACTTCTTGGATCATTTTGCAGCACAAGGTAATGCAGGCAGCTTGACATGTGTTTTCCCATATTTGGAAATAAGGGACTTCACCCCTTTTTCTAGTTTGCCTTCAAAGCAGTTCTGGTGTTTCTGTGACCATGATCCACGCTTTTCGCACAAAAACAGGTTTTATAATTTTCGCAAAAGTGTTCACCTAGTAATACTCTGAGATCATCCTAGCATAGCACCTCCATCTTGAAATCAGTATGGGACCATCGTGGAGTAAAACAACTACATCGAGGAGTTAAGAGGGCACCACCCTGAAGTAGTAACAGCCTCCTCCCGAAATCATCATGCTATCATTCTAGAGTAATTAAACCTCATCCTGAAGTCATCAGGGAGTAATCGTGGTGTAGTAACACTCCATCCTGAAGTAATGCTGAGATCATCCTATTATAATCATGAAGCGTACCCTGAAGTCATCAGGGAATCATCCTGGAATAGTAAAAGATCATCACAGGCTTTCCACTGAAGTAATCAGAAGGCCATCCTACAGTAGTAAATGATCATCACCTTGAAGTCATCACAACACCATCCTACTGTAGTTTTTCTGATGACTCTAGAGTCATCTCATTTAAATATTTCGCCCTATAGGCATACTTCAGGATGGCCTGTGATGACTTCACCAGTTAATTACAGGAATAGCCCAGCTAAAGTCATCGGATGACTTCAGAATGACTCCAGGAAGATCTTCCTTTTTGACTAGGGTTAAGACGTTATTGGTTCCTCATCTGGCCCGGCAGGCTATTTATTCTACCTGTCAGGTATGTCAGTTCAATCAATATATCTCATTGGGGAACAATCCTTATCTACCACCTTCTTTCCAAGATAGCTTTCTCAGGTGTTGGGGTAGGTAAAATTTAGTATGTGGGCCAGCTCTTTCAAAACAGAACCTTTTTATCTTTTCAAGATTTGTGTAGGGACCACCGGCTCCCCAAAACTGGGGCCTTTTGCTATTTCCAGTTAAGAAAATGTGTGCAGCAGCTCCTGGATAGAGATTATTAATGTGAACTGCAATGAATTTCTGGAGAGTTTTGTTAAGATTAGGAAGCATGGGGGGCGTGGATTGTACGAGGAGACGCATGGGTGTGTAGCTCCGTCTCTCCTGGAGATGCAGCGGGAAAAATTAGCTATTAAGTCGTGTTCAGATCCTCATTCGACTGGAGATCAGAGGATTCCGCCTTGGGAATCTTCCGACCCAAAGATACGTACTCGGAACAAGGTCGGAACAAACAAATTGCTGGGACTCTAACTCTGTTTTCTTTGCATAGTTCCGATCGAGTGTTTCACAAAATGGCGGCACCCCAATCCTAAATATAACGAGGAGCGGGTGAAAGTGCACAGATTGCTAATGGGCCCACACAATATGAACTATCTATATCAGAAAAATAGTTTGGTTAAGCACACCTTACTTGATTACATCAAGCATGCAAACTACTCAACTGTATGAAATTATCTCACTCTGCCTGACCCTAAAATGGCGCCCATACTTCGAACATATGCCGAGTGTTTGATTTGTTCAGACTGCTACCCAACTTGGATATAGGAAAACAATTGAGGGAATCCCTGACACACAACTAAATCGTTTTACATGACCTCCATATCATAGGGCTAACGCTGACAGAACTATAATTCACCGTGTTATGGGACACACAGAGGCCTTGCATGCCAGATCAGACTTTAGTTATGTGCCAACACTTTGATTTTTACACATTGCTCCCCAACTTGGGTATAAAAAGACAATTGAAAGAGCTCCTGGCATACAACTAAAACGTCGTACATGGCATCCAAGTCATAAGGCTAACACTGGCAGATCTATAATTAACTGTATTACGAGACACAAAGAGGCCTTGCACATCAGATCAGACATTCAACATAACTAATCTCATGGCTGTGCGCAAATAAGATCTAGTGACAGACAAAGGCCCCTAAAAGCCATTTCCATCAAATACAATAAACATCTGAACCAAGCCCTACCAATCGTACTACTCAAAATGACTGAGAAGGATAACAAACCACATGTTAAACGTTCCAAAGCAGAACCAACTTTTCCGGATTCTCCAATCAAAAGTAAGGTTGATATTAACAGTACTATGGATATGATACCGAAAAAACTATTGGATGTAGATGACCTGGCCAAATCTACCAAAACAAACACTGACTCAATGCAACTTTAACAAACAGCCATCAGAGCGGATATCAACATCATCAATAATAACCTTCCCAGAAAGATGGAAGCACGCAGAAATCAATGCCCTGCTGAAGAAACCAAAGGCAGACCCAGACGACCCCAAGAACTACTGTCCAATCTCCCTCCTCCCCTTTCCAGCCAAGGTCATCGAAAAAATTGTAAACAGCCAACTATCCCAGTTCCTGGAAGACAGCAAGGTACTCAACACCTCCCAATGCGGATTCCGCAGAAACCACAGCACAGAGACTGCACTCATTGCTGCCACAGATGACATTAGGACCATGCTCGACGAAGGAGAAACAGCAGCACTCATCCTCCTGGACCTCTCTGCAGCTTTTGACACGGTATGTCATCACACTCTCCGCACACGCCTCCACAACGCTGGAATCCGCGACAAGGCACTCAACTGGATCTCGTCATTTCTCTCAGGCAGAACCCAGAGAGTCTGCTTCCCACCGTTCGTGTCAGAAGCCTCCAGAATCATCTGTGGCGTTCCCCAAGGATCTTCGCTCAGCCCCACGCTCTTCAACGTTTACATGGCCCCCCCTCGCCAACATCGCACGAACCCACCACATCAACATAGTTTCCTACGCAGACCACACTCCGCTCATCCTCTCCCTCATGAAAGACCCTACAACTGCAAAGAACAACCTCCACAACGGACTTCACGCCATCGCCAGCTGGATGAAATCAAGTCACCTCAAGTTAAACACAGACGAGACAGAAATCCTCATCTTTGGCACCAACCTCTCAACTTGGAATGACTCCTGGTGGCCGACCTCACTAGGAACCGCACCCTCACCGCCCACCCACGCACGCAACCTAGGCTTCATCTTGGACTCCACACTCAGCATGACTCAGCAGGTCAATGCCATCTCCTCTTCCTGTTACAACACTCACTGCATGCTCCACAAAATCTTCAAGTGGATTCCCATCGAAACCAGGAAAACTGTCACCCACGCCCTGCTCAGCAGACGATTGGACTACGGAAACGCCCTATATGCAGGAATAACAACCAAACTCCTAACAAAGCTGCAAAGAATCCAGAACGCATCCGCCCACCTCATTCTGGACATCCAATGCCGCGACCACATTTCCCCCCACCTCAGAGACCTTCACTGGCTACCAGTATCAAAGAGGATCACCTTCAAACTCCTCATCCACGCACACAAGGCCCTCCACGACACAGGCCCAGCCTACCTCAACGACAGACTCACCTTCCACACCCCCACCCGCAATCTTCGCTCCGCCAGCCTCGCCCTCGCCTCCATGCCCCGCATCCGCTGCACCACTGCCGGAGGAAGATCCTTCTCTCACCTAGCCGCCAAAACCTGGAACTCCCTACTGCTCCACCTTCGCCAGACCCAAGACCTCTTGACATTCAGGAAATGCCTCAAGACATGTCTCTACAACCAGTAGCTCCTCCCCCAGCACCTTGAGACCCTAACGGGTGATTAGTGCGCTCTCTAAATCCTTGAATGATTGATTGATTGATTGAATAATAGAGTTTCTGAGGCAGAACAAAGAATCAGTGATCTGGAAGATGCTAGAATCAAAACGGACAAGGAACTTCTCTTCTTTCATGCTTCTACAGCATCCATGAGGAGGAATATCGCTGATTTGGAAGACCGTAACAGAAGAGGTAATCTGAGAATCTTTTGACTTCCTGAATACTCTGAAACAAAAGAAGACTCACTCCATCAATGCATCTCCTTTCTTGAGACATGGTTACCTAAGGTTACAGGCTTCAATTTCATGATAAATTTGAACTGGAAAGAGCACACAGAGTTCCATCTTTCAAACACCAATATGGCCCTTCATCCAAACCCAGACCAATAGTTTGCAGACCTCTGCGGTTCCAACATCCGGAATCAATCTTGCTCTATATGCGCAAAAATAACCACATCAGCTGGAATGGTTCTAGAATCTATATTTCACAAGATTACTCCAAAACAACAGTTGACACAAGGAAAGGATTCTTGGCATTGCGCAGTAGACTTAGAGACATGAAAATCCAATTTTCATTTGCAGGTCCAGCGAAATTCAAGATCACAATAGAAGGAAAACACCAAATCTTCAATTACCATAATGCGCTAAAATCTTATCTAGACAACTTGACAGAACAAGAAATGGATGTAAATAGGTCATTATCAAACAAAAGGAAACCGTAACTTCTGTTACACTAAACGTTATCCTTTAAAACAAAAAACAAAAAAAGGAAAAAATAAATTAAAAAAAACCTTTGTAAACTTTTACATGCTTCTGTACCTTACGTGAATGAGATCTATCCTCGCTATTAGGTTTTGTTGGGGCTTAATATGATAACTATGTTTCATTGTGTTACTGCATCACTTACGGACTCGCACACCATCTTGCTGACCAAAAGTAGAACATCCTCCACAAGGTTATCTCTTGATGCACTCATAATGCTAGACATTTATATTATCGCTCCTATAATAATTTTACCCCATGAGTATGTAGAGGATATTACAATATTTTTGCGCTGTACTGACAATTTTTGGACAAAATGTATCCTAACCTGAGTTACAGGACTAGTTAGTCCTTTGTTCATTCTCCTCTGTGATAATAACTGTTTAGCGGCATGTATATGTTACAGTTTGTTATTACTCCACGTTGCCACGGGAGATGTATTGTTCTTCTGTCGCCATCTCCATGGCACTATTTCAGGGTAAGGGGAGGGAGGGAGTGTTAGTTGGGTGGTGGGGGTAGTTCTGTTTTTTCTTTTTGTATCTTTTCCATCTCTTTTCTTCCTTCTCCCTTTTTTCTCGTCTTCCTCTTCTATTTACCTTTTGAATCTAACTACCGAACAGTATAGGGCTTGTATGAAAGTAGCCAAGATTCCATCTTGTATGATCGCAATTAACAAGAACTCAATCCAACATACATACATTGAATACTGGAACACTAAACCCCCTTCTATGAACAGTGCACACATTTGTAGTCTCCCAATGCATTTTAAGGCGATTCCTCTTCCACAAAGTTGTTCTTTCTTTAAAAAAGGTACTCCACAACATAGTACTACACCCTCCTATTTTATGATGGCTAATTCTCGTAATAAAGAAAATAATGACATCAAATCCTGGAATGTGAAGGGCACAAATCATCCAATAAAACAAAAGAAAATAATTATTCTCCTTCAAGAAACAAGAATCTCTGAATCAGAGGCACTCAAACTCAAAACTAATTGGATTGTTGATATTCACTGTTTAGAGGCAACTAAAAAAAAGAGGTGTGGTTGCTTTGATCTCCAGGAATGCTAATCTGAGTACTGAGTCCTACACAGCAGATACAGAAGGCAGATGGGTCACTTCTACTCTAAAGAGTGATGTAGCTACAATGCACATAGTTAATATATATGGCCCAAATAATGACGACTGTGACTTCTGGAACATGATTTCAAGAAAATTAGATAAAATACCAAATAACAATCTTGTAATAGTTGCGGGTGATTTTAAACTTCCCCTTGATATCACGCTAGACAGACAATCCAGATGCAACTATCGCCCACCCAAAGCACATAAAATCCTAAAATACATTTGTTTGAAACACCATCTTAAAGACACATGGAGGCTCCAGCACCTGGCTGTGAGAGACTACACCTTCTATTCTCACCCACATGACTCGTATACAAGAATAGACTGTATCCTCATCTTGGGTTCTCACACCCACCTCATAGATCAAACAAATATCTCATCAATACTGATCTCTGACCACGCATGCATCAACATGCTAATAACTGGGTCTAGTCCCAGAAACCGGACTAAAAAGTGGCGATTTAACAATGAGATTTTAAAAGACCAAGAAAATATACAACAAATTGAGTGGGCCATTACTGACTTTTGCTCAAACAACGCTACCTCAGATGTCCATATTCAAACCTTCTGGGATGCCCTTAAAGCTACCCTATGAGGCACTCTGATAGATTTGAAAACCAGAATCAACAAAGCAAAGAACAACACCCTTTTGGAGCTAGAATGTGAAATTGGCCTTTTAGAAGCCTCCCATATCATAACACTAGATAACAAATCCTCAATAAACTTACCACTAAGGAATATGAATACAACAGAATACTTAGCGAACGCGCTAGCCTGTGGATTAATAAATTTAAGGACCTTAAACTTGGTGAATCCAACAAGGCAGGAAAAATGTTAGCCTCATACTTAAAACATAAACAAAACCAAAAGAATATAGCTGCCATTGCAGATAAGCAAAATTTAGTCCACACTGCAAAAAATCATAGACACTTTTAGACAATTCTACACAGAGTTATACTCTGAAGATAACCAAACTACTCTGGAACAATGTATGAAATACTTACATAAACTAAACCTACCCAAGCTATCTCATGAGGATAAGAAGACATTAGCCAAAGCATTCTCCATAAAAGAAATCACAGATGCAATTAGCACACTAAAAGATAATAAGGCTCCAGGACCAGATGGCTTCAACACCAAATTCTATAAAACATTCACAAATTCCCTCCATCCTTCTCTCTTAAAACTATTTAACACATACTTTATTTTTATAACAATATGCCAAAGTATCTCAGAGTGTACCCTCAGTGAGAGGATAGGAAATATACACAAGATATATATACACAATACCAGAAATATGCAGTATAGTCTTAGAAAACAGTGCAAACAATGTATAGTTACAATAGGATGCAATGGGGACACATAGGGATAGGGGCAACACAAACCATATACTCCAAAAGTGGAATGCGAACCACAAATGGACCCCAAACCTATGTGACCTTGTAGAGGGTCACTGGGACTATTAGAAAATAGTGAGGGTTAGAAAAATAGCCCACCCCAAGACCCTGAAAAGTGAGTGCAAAGTGCACCAAAGTTCCCCTAAGGACAAAGAAGTCGTGTTAGAGGAATAAGGCAGGAAAGACACAAACCAACAATGCAACAACGCTGGACTTCCAATCTGGGGTACCTGTGGAACAAGGGGACCAAGTCCAAAAGTCACAAGCAAGTCGGAGATGGGCAGATGCCCAGGAAATGCCAGCTGCGGGTGCAAAGAAGCTTCTACTGGACAGAAGAAGCTGCGGTTTCTGCAGGGACACAAAGGACTGGAGACTTTCCCTTTGGAGGACGGATCCCTCTCGCCTTGTAAAGTCGTGCAGAAGTGTTTTCCCGCCAAAAGAATGCCAACAAGCCTTGCTAGCTGCAAATCGTGCAGTTAGCGTTTTTGGACGCTGCTGTGGCCCAGGAGGGACCAGGAGGTCGCAAATTGGACCAGGACGTCGAGCAAGACAAGGAGCCCTCTTAGCAGCAGGTAGCACCCGGAGAAGTGCCAGAAACAGGCACTACAAGGATGCGTGAAACGGTGCTCACCCGAAGTCGCACAAAGGAGTCCCACGTCGCCGGAGACCAACTAAGAAAGTCGTGCAATGCAGGTTAGAGTGCTGTGGACCCAGGCTTGGCTGTGCACAAAGGATTTCCGCCGGAAGTGCACAGGGGCCGGAGTAGCTGCAAAAGTCGCGGTTCCCAGCAATGCAGTCTAGCGAGGTGAGGCAAGGACTTACCTCCACCAAACTTGGACTGAAGAGTCACTGGACTGTGGGAGTCACTTGGACAGAGTTGCTGGATTCGAGGGACCTCGCTTGTCGTGCTGAGAGGAGACCCAAGGGACCGGTAATGCAGCTTTTTGGTGCCTGCGGTTGCAGGGGGACGATTCCGTCGACCCACGGGAGATTTCTTCAGAGCTTCTAGTGCAGAGAGGAGGCAGACTACCCCCACAGCATGCACCACCAGGAAAACAGTCGAGAAGGCGGCAGGATCAGCGTTACAGAGTTGCAGTAGTCGTCTTTGCTACTATGTTGCAGGTTTGCAGGCTTCCAGCGTGGTCAGCAGTCGATTCCTTGGCAGAAGGTGAAGAGAGAGATGCAGAGGAACTTGGATGAGCTCTTGCATTTGTTATCTAAGGAATCCAAAGAGACAGAGACCCTAAATAGCCAGAAAAGAGGGTTTGGCTACCTAGGAGAGAGGATAGGCTAGCAACACCTGAAGGAGCCTATCACAAGGAGTCTCTGACGTCACCTGGTGGCACTGGCCACTCAGAGCAGTCCAGTGTGCCAGCAGCACCTCTGTTTCCAAGATGGCAGAGGTCTGGAGCACACTGGAGGAGCTCTGGGAACCTCCCAGGGGAGGTACAGGTCAGGGGAGTGGTCACTCCCCTTTCCTTTGTCCAGTTTCGCGCCAGAGCAGGGCTAAGGGGTCCCCTGAACCGGTGTAGACTGGCTTATGCAGAATTGGGCACATCTGTGCCCAAGAAAGCATTTCCAGAGGCTGGGGGAGGCTACTCCTCCCCTGCCTTCACACCATTTTCCAAAGGGAGAGGGTGTAACACCCTCTCTCAGAGGAAGTCCTTTGTTCTGCCATCCTGGGCCAGGCCTGGCTGGACCCCAGGAGGGCAGATGCCTGTCTGAGGGGTTGGCAGCAGCAGCAGCTGCAGTGAAACCCCGGGAAAGGCAGTTTGGCAGTACCAGGGTCTGTGCTAGAGACCACTGGGATCATGGGATTGTGCCAACTATGCCAGGATGGTATAGAGGGGGCAATTCCATGATCATAGACATATTACATGGCCATATTCGGAGTTACCATTGTGAAGCTACATATAGGTAGTGACCTATATGTAGTGCACGTGTGTAATGGTGTCCCCGCACTCACAATGTCCGGGGAATTGGCCCTGAACAATGTGGGGGCACCTTGGTTAGTGCCAGGGTGCCCACACACTAAGTAACTTAGCACCCAACCTTTACCAGGTAAAGGTTAGACATACAGGTGACTTATAAGTTACTTAAGTGCAGTGTAAAATGGCTGTGAAATAACGTGGACGTTATTTCACTCAGGCTGCAGTGGCAGGCCTGTGTAAGAATTGTCAGAGCTCCCTATGGGTGGCAAAAGAAATGCTGCAGCCCATAGGGATCTCCTGGAACCCCAATACCCTGGGTACCTGAGTACCATATACTAGGGAATTATAAGGGTGTTCCAGTAAGCCAATGTAAATTGGTAAAATTGGTCACTAGCCTGTTAGTGACAATTTGGAAAGAAATGAGAGAGCATAACCACTGAGGTTCTGATTAGCAGAGCCTCAGTGAGACAGTTAGTCACTACACAGGTAACACATTCAGGCACACTTATGCGCACTGGGGCCATGGGTTACCAGGGTCCCAGTGACACATACAACTAAAACAACATACATACAGTGAAAAATGGGGGTAACATGCCAGGCAAGATGGTACTTTCCTACACAACCCCCCCCCCAAACGAAGGACAATAAGACTAGCCATGACCTGATGAGTCTTCATTGTCTAAGTGGAAATATCTGGAGAGTCCATCTGCATTGGAGTGGCTACTCCCAGGTCTATGTTCCACTGTATAGTCCATTCCCTGTAGGGATATGGACCACCTCAACAATTTAGGATTTTCACCTTTCATTTGTTTTAGCCAAAGTAGAGTTTTGTGGTCTGTCTGAACAATGAAGTGAGTGCCAAACAGGTATGGCCTCAACTTCTTCAGAGCCCAGACCACAGCAAAGGCCTCCCTCTCTATGGCAGTCCAACGCTTTTCTCTAGGGGTCAACCTCCTACTAATAAAAGCAACAGGTTGATCCTGGCCCTCAGAATTAAGTTGTGATAGGACTGCCCCTACTCCTAATTCAGATGCATCAGTTTGGACATAGAATTTTTTAGAGTAACAAGGGCTTTTCAGGACAGGTGCAGAGCACATGGCCTGCTTCAGCTCCTCAAAAGCTTTCTGACAGTTTGCTGTCCATAATACCTTTTTAGGCATTTTCTTGGATGTGAGGTCATTAAGAGGGTCTGCAATGGAGCCATAGTTCTTAATGAACTTCCTGTAATACCAAGTGAGGCCTAGGAAGGCTCTCACCTGAGTCTGAGTGGTAGGGGGAACCCAATCAATAATTGTTTGGATTTTCCCCTGAAGTGGTGCAAACTGTTCCCCACCAACAAGGTGTCCCAGATAAACCACCTTACCCTGCTCTATCTGGCACCTTGAAGCCTTGATAGTGAGGCCTGCCTTTTGCAGGGCCTCCAAAACTTTCCATAGGTGGACCAGGTGATCATCCCAGCTGGAGCTAAAGACAGCTATATCGTCCAAATATGCTGCACTGAAAGCTTCCAGCCCTTGCAGGACTGTGTTCACCAACCTCTGAAAAGTGGCAGGTGCATTTTTCAATCCAAAAGGCATTACAGTAAACTGGTAATGGCCTCCAATGGTTGAAAATGCAGTTTTAGGTTTAGCATCTTCTGACAATTTGATCTGCCAATACCCTGCAGTCAAATCAAAAGTGCTTAGATACTTGGCAGATGCCAGTGTATCTATGAGCTCATCTGCCCTGGGTATAGGGTGAGCATCAGTTTTGGTTACCAGGTTGAGACCTCTATAGTCTACACAAAACCGCATTTCCTTCTTTCCATCTTTGGAATGGGGTTTTGGTACAAGTACCACAGGAGAAGCCCATGGACTTTCAGAGTGCTCAACCACTTCTAGTTCTAACATTTTCTGCACCTCTTGCTTTATGCAGTCCCTGACATGGTCAGGCTGCCTATAGATCTTACTTTTGACAGGTAAACTGTCTCCAGTATCTATAGTGTGCTCACACCAAGAAGTGGTACCTGGCACAGTAGAGAAGAGTTCAGAGAATTTATCTAGGAGATTTATGCAATGGTCTTTCTGCTCAGCAGTAAGACAATCAGCCAAAACTACACCTTCCACAAGAGCATCTTGTTCTGTGGAAGAGAAGAGATCAGGTAGAGGATCACTGTCTTCTTCCTGTCCCTCATCAGTTGCCATGAGCAGGGTGAGATCAGCCCTGTCATAGTAGGGTTTTAGGCGGTTTACATGGAGTACCCTAAGGGGACTTCTTGCAGTGCCTAAGTCAACTAAATATGTGACTTCACCCTTTTTCTCAACAATTGTGTGGGGTCCACTCCATTTATCTTGGAGTGCTCTTGGGGCCACAGGCTCCAAGACCCACACTTTCTGCCCTGGTTTGTACTGAACCAAAACAGCCTTCTGATCATGCCATTGCTTCTGGAGCTCTTGGCTGGCCTGAAGGTTTTTACTGGCCTTTTTCATATACTGAGCCATCCTTGATCTGAGGCCAAGTACATAATCCACAATATCTTGCTTAGGAGCTTTTAAAGGTTGTTCCCAACCCTCCTTTACAAGTGTGAGTGGACCCCTAACAGGGTGTACAAAAAGAAGTTCAAAGGGGCTGAAGCCCACTCCTTTCTGGGGTACCTCCCTGTAGGCAAAAAGGAGGCATGGTAACAGGATATCCCATCTCCTGCGGAGTTTTTCAGGGAGACCCATAATCATGCCTTTGAGAGTTTTATTAAATCTCTCCACCAGTCCATTTGTTTGTGGATGATAGGGTGTAGTGAACTTGTAAGTTACACCACACTCCTTCCACATGGCCTTTAAGTATGCAGACATGAAATTGCTTCCCCTGTCTGATACTACTTCCTTTGGGAAGCCCACCCTGGAAAATATTCCCAGGAGGGCCTTTGCCACTGCAGGAGCTGTAGTGGTCCTTAAAGGAATTGCTTCAGGATATCTTGTGGCATGGTCCACTACCACCAAGATAAACCTATTGCCTGAAGCAGTAGGAGGGTCAAGGGGGCCAACTATGTCAACCCCTACCCTTTCAAAGGGTACCCCAACCACAGGCAGTGGAATAAGGGGTGCCTTTGGAGTGCCACCTGTCTTGCCACTGGCTTGACAGGTTTCACAGGACTTACAAAAATCTTTTGTGTCCTCAGACATCCTAGGCCAATGAAACAAGGGAACTAGTCTGTCCCAAGTTTTCATTTGTCCCAGGTGCCCAGCTAGGGGAATGTCGTGTGCAAGAGTTAGGAGGAACTTTGTGTACTCCTGAGGGATCACTAATCTCCTGGCAGTTCCAGGTTTAGGATCCCTTGCCTCAGTGTACAAGAGGTTGTCCTCCCAGTAAACTCTGTGAGAGTCACTGACATCCCCATTAGCCTGTTTGACAGCTTGCTGTCTTAGACCCTCTAATGTGGGACAGGTTTGCTGTGCCACACTCAGCTCCTCCCTGGCAGGCCCCCCTTCACCCAAAAGCTCAGCAGTGTCTGCTTGAAGCTCCTCTGGTGTAGGTTCTGCACAGGGAGGGAATTCTTCTTCCTCAGAAGTAGAATCCACTGTAGAGGGAGGGATAGTAGGAAGTAGTTTGCTTCTACTAGCCCTAGCTTTAGGGAGCACTTGGTCCATTGTTCCAGGATCCAAGCTTCCCTGTCCTTTTTGCTTTTTGGCCTGAGCCCTTGTCAAAGCAAAAATATGCCCTGGGATGCCCAGCATTGCTGCATGGGCCTCCAACTCCACATCTGACCAAGCTGATGTCTCCAAATCATTCCCTAATAGACAGTCTACAGGTAAATCTGAAGCTACCACAACTTTGTTTGGACCAGTAACCCCCCCCCCCCCAGTTGAGATTTACAACAGCCATGGGGTGGCTAAGTGTGTTGTTGTGAGCATCGGTTACTTGGTACTGGTGACCAAGTAGGTGTTGTTCAGGGTGGACCAGTTTCTCTATGACCATAGTCACACTGGCTCCAGTGTCCCTGTAGGCCTGAACCTCAACACCATTTATTAGGGGTAGCTGCTTGTACTTATCCATATTAAGGGGACAAGCAACTAAGGTGGCTAAATCAATAGCCCCCTCAGAGACTAACACAGCCTCTGTGGTCTCCCTAACAAGACCAACCCCAACTAAGTTACCAATAGTGAGCCCAGCTACTCCCTTGGATTGGCTATAAGTAGGTTTGCTCCCACCACCACTGCTATTAGTAGGGACACTAGGTGTAGCAGTAGGGGTTGTAGTGGTAGGAGGCTTGGTGCTTTTCTTTGGACAACTGGGATCTGTTGTCCAATGGCCTTTTATTTTACATAAATAGCACCATGGTTTCTTTTCCTTGTTTTGATTAGAAGAGGATTTGGGCCCACCACCCCCACCAGAGTGTTTTTGTGGGCCTGATGAAGACTCATTTTTAGATTTGTCCCCACCCTTGTCAGAAGACTTACCATCCTTCTTCTTGTTGCCATCTTTGTCACCCCCTGTATGAACTTTTCTGTTCACCCTTGTTCTGACCCATTTGTCTGCCTTCTTTCCCAATTCTTGGGGAGAGGTCAGATCAGAGTCCACCAAGTACTGGTGCAACAAATCAGACACACAATTATTAAGAATATGCTCTCTCAGGATCACGTTATACAGGCTGTCATAATCAGTAACTTTACTGCCATGTAACCACCCCTCCAAGGCCTTCACTGAATGGTCAATTAAATCAACCCAGTCTTGTGAAGACTCCTTTTTGGTCTCTCTGAACTTTATCCTGTATTGTTCAGTGGTTAAGCCATAACCATCCAGGAGTGCATTCTTAAGAACTTTGTAATCATTAGCTTCATTTTCTTTTACAGTAAGGAGCCTATCCCTACCTTTTCCACTAAATGATAGCCATAGGATAGCAGCCCACTGCCTTTGAGGGACATCCTGTACAGCACAGGCCCTCTCAAGTGCAGCAAACCACTTGTTAATGTCATCCCCCTCCTTATAAGGGGGAACTATCTTATGCAGATTCCTGGAATCATGCTCTTTTGCAGGATGACTTTGGGGAATACTGCTGCTGCCACCATGGGTTTCTAAACCCAGTTTCTGTCTCTCCTTCTCTACTTCTAAAGTCTGTCTATCCAAATCCAGCTGTTGCTTTTTGATCTTCAGTCTGGTTTGTTCCACTCTCAATCTATTGAGCTCCCTTTCCAACAATCTGTCATCAGGGTGGGTGGGAGGGACATGCCTTGAAACAGAAGTATGGTGAGAATGGACAGAAGGAGACCTGTCCCTTACAGAGGGCACCCTAACAGCTTGGCTAACAGAAACATCAGTACCACTGTGGTGAGAATAAATGCTTTTGCTATGATGTGAGACAACACTATTTGTATGGTGTGGCTCTTCATCATTACCAACTATGCTAGACTGTCTAGTAATGGGCAGGCTAGGAAGTTTCTTTCCTGAATCTTTTCCTGGGGGAGTCCCTGGATCAGATTGGGAACCATTAGCTACTTTTTCTACAGATGGGGCACTTCTAGCCTTATCCTGTTCTCTAAGCATGTTAAGTAACAGTTCCAAGGAAGGATTCTTCCCTACACTCAAACCTCTCTCTATGCAGAGACTCCTTGCTCCTCTCCAGCTAAGGTGACCATATGCAAGTTTGGACAGATCAACATTTTGGCCTGTGCCAGACATTTTTAGAGAGAGTTAAAGTGATAGAAAAAGAGAAAAAAGTTTGTCAGAGCTTTTAGAAAGACAGAGAAAAAAACTTTTAAAACTTTTTAGAACTTTTTAGAAAGTTTGAAGTACTTTTCAGCACTTTGAAAAGAGTGAAAAGAGGAAATGCAAAACTTTTTGGCAATGTGTATATACACTGAACTTGTTTTGTATATTTTTCTCTTATGAAAAGTACAATGACAAGAGTGGTAAGTAGTCTCAAAGCACTTATCCCACCGCTGCACAACCAATGTAGGAGGCTGGACTGGCTTGTAGTGAGTACCAAGGGGTACTTGCACCTTGCACCAGGCCCTGTTATCCCTTATTAGTGTATAGGGTGTCTAGCAGCATAGGCTGATAGATAATGGTAGCTTAGCAGAGCAGCTTAGGCTGAACTAGGAGACATGTGAAGCTACTACAGTACCACCTAGTGTCATTTGCACAATATCATAAGAAAACACAATACACAGTTATACTAAAAATAAAGGTACTTTATTTTTATGACAATATGCCAAAGTATCTCAGAGTGTACCCTCAGTGAGAGGATAGGAAATATACACAAGATATATATACACAATACCAGAAATATGCAGTATAGTCTTAGAAAACAGTGCAAACAATGTATAGTTACAATAGGATGCAATAGGGACACATAGGGATAGGGGCAACACAAACCATATACTCCAAAAGTGGAATGCGAACCACGAATGGACCCCAAACCTATGTGACCTTGTAGAGGGTCGCTGGGACTATTAGAAAATAGTGAGGGTTAGAAAAATAGCCCACCCCAAGACCCTGAAAAGTGAGTGCAAAGTGCACCAAAGTTCCCCTAAGGACAAAGAAGTCGTGTTAGAGGAATAAGGCAGGAAAGACACAAACCAACAATGCAACAACGCTGGACTTCCAATCTGGGGTACCTGTGGAACAAGGGGACCAAGTCCAAAAGTCACAAGCAAGTCGGAGATGGGCAGATGCCCAGGAAATGCAAGCTGCAGGTGCAAAGAAGCTTCTACTGGACAGAAGAAGCTGCAGTTTCTGCAGGGACGCAAAGGGCTAGAGACTTCCCCTTTGGAGGACCGATCCCTCTCGCCTTGTAGAGTCGTGCAGAAGTGTTTTCCAGCCAAAAGAATGCCAACAAGCCTTGCTAGCTGCAAATCGTGCGGTTAGTGTTTTTGGACGCTGCTGTGGCCCAGGAGGGACCAGGAGGTCGCAAATTGGACCAGGAGGTAGAGGGGACGTCGAGCAAGACAAGGAGCCCTCTTAGCAGCAGGTAGCACCCAGAGAAGTGCCAGAAACAGGCACTACAAGGATGCGTAAAACGGTGCTCACCCGAAGTCGCACAAAGGAGTCCCACGTCGCCGGAGACCAACTTAGAAAGTCGTGCAATGCTGGTTAGAGTGCCGTGGACCCAGGATTGGTTGTGCACAAAGGATTTCCGCCGGAAATGCACAGGGGCCGGAGTAGCTGAAAAAGTCGCGGTTCCCAGCAATGCAGTCTAGCGAGGTGAGGCAAGGACTTACCTCCACCAAACTTGGACTGAAGAGTCACTGGACTGTGGGAGTCACTTGGACAGAGTTGCTGGATTCGAGGGACCTCGCTCGTCGTGCTGAGAGGAGACCCAAGGGACCGGTAATGCAGCTTTTTGGTGCCTGCGGTTGCAGGGGGACGATTCCGTCGACCCACGGGAGATTTCTTCAGAGCTTCTAGTGCAGAGAGGAGGCAGACTACCCCCACAGCATGCACCACCAGGAAAACAGTCGAGAAGGCGGCAGGATCAGCGTTACAGAGTTGCAGTAGTCGTCTTTGCTACTATGTTGCAGGTTTGCAGGCTTCCAGCGCGGTCAGCAGTCGATTCCTTGGCAGAAGGTGAAGAGAGAGATGCAGAGGAACTCGGATGAGCTCTTGCATTCGTTATCTAAGGAATCCCAAGAGACAGAGACCCTAAATAGCCAGAAAAGAGGGTTTGGCTACCTAGGAGAGAGGATAGGCTAGCAACACCTGAAGGAGCCTATCACAAGGAGTCTCTGACGTCACCTGGTGGCACTGGCCACTCAGAGCAGTCCAGTGTGCCAGCAGCACCTCTGTTTCCAAGATGGCAGAGGTCTGGAGCACACTGGAGGAGCTCTGGGCACCTCCCAGGGGAGGTACAGGTCAGGGGAGTGGTCACTCCCCTTTCCTTTGTCAAGTTTCGCGCCAGAGCAGGGCTAAGGGGTCCCCTGAACCGGTGTAGACTGGCTTATGCAGAATTGGGCACATCTGTGCCCAAGAAAGCATTTCCAGAGGCTGGGGGAGGCTACTCCTCCCCTGCCTTCACACCATTTTCCAAAGGGAGAGGGTGTAACACCCTCTCTCAGAGGAAGTCCTTTGTTCTGCCATCCTGGGCCAGGCCTGGCTGGACCCCAGGAGGGCAGATGCCTGTCTGAGGGGTTGGCAGCAGCAGCAGCTGCAGTGAAACCCCGGGAAAGGCAGTTTGGCAGTACCAGGGTCTGTGCTAGAGACCACTGGGATCATGGGATTGTGCCAACTATGCCAGGATGGTACAGAGGGGGCAATTCCATGATCATAGACATATTACATGGCCATATTCGGAGTTACCATTGTGAAGCTACATATAGGTAGTGACCTATATGTAGTGCACGCGTGTAATAGTGTCCCCGCACTCACAAAGTCCGGGGAATTGGCCCTGAACAATGTGGGGGCACCTTGGCTAGTGCCAGGGTGCCCACACACTAAGTAACTTAGCACCCAACCTTTACCAGGTAAAGGTTAGACATATAGGTGACTTATAAGTTACTTAAGTGCAGTGTAAAATGGCTGTGAAATAACGTGGACGTTATTTCACTCAGGCTGCAGTGGCAGGCCTGTGTAAGAATTGTCAGAGCTCCCTATGGGTGGCAAAAGAAATGCTGCAGCCCATAGGGATCTCCTGGAACCCCAATACCCTGGGTACCTCAGTACCATATACTAGGGAATTATAAGGGTGTTCCAGTAAGCCAATGTAAATTGGTAAAATTGGTCACTAGCCTGTTAGTGACAATTTGGAAAGAAATGAGAGAGCATAACCACTGAGGTTCTGATTAGCAGAGCCTCAGTGAGACAGTTAGTCACTACACAGGTAACACATTCAGGCACACTTATGAGCACTGGGGCCCTGGGTTACCAGGGTCCCAGTGACACATACAACTAAAACAACATATATACAGTGAAAAATGGGGGTAACATGCCAGGCAAGATGGTACTTTCCTACACGCCTCCTCAGGGAAAATCACAGGCACAACCCAAATATTATTGTCATACCCAAAGAATGTAAAGACTCTTTACTACCAAAGAATTACAGACCAATCTCGCTAATAAACCTTGATTGTTAAATTTATGCAAAAATTCTCGCCAAAAGACTCAGGCCCTCATTATGAACACAGCTGTCAAAACCGCGCCGCCGGCGGTGGCGGTATAAACTGCCAACGGAGGAGCAGTCCAGACTGCCAAAGAATGAACCAACTGAAACACAGGCATCCTGAAAACCACCCACCGCCAGTAGAGGAGTGTCGACAACGACGGCAAAGTCCGCCCACAGGCCGACGGAAAGGCCAAACCCACCCATCAAATAATGAACTACTAGTCCTCCGTCAGTTCCGGGGCGGGAATCACCGCCACGCAAAGCCAGGTGGAAACAAACCCAATATAAGGAAATACTCACCGGAGGCACTCACAACATGCTGATGCAGTCATGGATAGAGAGCTGCAGATCAGCTGCCAGCCCTGCTCCTTGCTATATACCTCCACAACGAGACCGCTGACAATGACGACAACGGTAAGTACCGCAACCTACGACACAAGGGAGGAAAGGGCACAGTTACATACCCACCCACTCCACCCACCCAGCAACGCTCCCACAACCCTTCACAGCAGCACAACCCATACACCCCACAGCAAGAGGTACTTACCCGACACAAGGCAAATCCAACCTGACCATAGTACATACAAATGCCCCACACCCACAAACAATGAAACAAGAGACCAGGGTTCAAGAGTGTGCCACCAAAACACAGGCCACACATAAATATTTATTGCAGCTCACAGAGCGAACTATTCACAACAAGGCCAATGACCAGCCCATAGTACCAGACGTGTTTGGGCTACAATGGCCCCAACCTGACTCCCAAAAGTGCATGGTACTCCACCTAATGGGGCAACAATGGGACATCCAGGCACTTCAGGGAACAGGGGCAGGGGATGGTGGGGATTTGCGACGGGGGTGGGGCTTGTACTTGCGTTCGGAAGGTGGAGGGGGTTTGCGTTGGACCTTGGAAGGTGGGGGTGTGTGCCTCGACCGGGTGGAGCCAGATGGAATTGGCTCTGCATGGGGCTTCTTCCTCTCTGGGGAAGGGGCACAGGAATGTGAAGGGCAGACAGGGGTGGGCTGTGAAGTGGAAGGAGTGGAAATGGCAAGGAGGTGCGCACGCTTAGGGACACGAAGGGATGGGCCAGTGAGTTGGAAGAATTCAGCACAGGAGAGGAAAAGTTTTTTGGGAGCAATTGGGTTGGTCCTGGAGGAGGGCATGGGAGTGGAGGCAGAGGGTGTGAACCTAAGTGGTGTAGGGGTGCGTGTTGTGGGTGCAGGTGACTGGACAGTATGCTGAGGTGTTATGGATGTGTGATGGGTGAGTGTCTTGGTGCGTTTGTGTATTTTTGGAGGAGGGGGGATGGACACAGCGGGAGAAGACAGGCTGCCAGCGTGGATGTATATTGTGTGGGTGTCTGCAAGTCTGGTGAGTGTGCTGCATGTGTCAACTACAGTAGTTGTGGTGAGTGCAGGTGTGGTGTCTGGGGTGCAAGTATGGATGTCTGCTATTGTGGTGAGTGCAGGAATAGGCTCAGCAACAGTGACTGAAGGTGCAGTGCCTGGGGATGTGCATGTAGAGGGGACAGACAGAGATGCGGAAGAGGTGGGCACGCTAGGGGAAGTGGATGTTGCTGTGTGTGCATGTGTATGTTGGCTGTGTGAATGCTTGTGGTGGGAGGTGTGGTGCTTGTGTTTAGAATTGTGCTTTTTGTGTATTGAGGTGCTTGACTGCGTGTCAGATTGTGTACTTTGGATGGGTGAAAGGAGTGGGGTGCTGGAAGGGGTAGAGGAGGTTGGAAGGGGGACGGAATGACCAGGTAAACTGGCTGCCGTCAAAGAGGAGGCCAGAGCCTGAAAAGATCTCTGTAGGCCAGACATGGCACCGTGAATGCTATCCAGATAGGCATTGGTCTGCTGCATCTCTGATGCTAGCCCCTGGATGGCATTGACGATGGTTGTCTGCCCTACATAGACGGTTCTCAGGAGGTCAATAGCCTCCTCTGTGAGGGCAGCAGGGCTGACTGGGGTAGGGGAGGAGGTGCCTGGGGCGAAGGAGACGCCCACTCTTCTGGGTGAGTGGGCATGGGCAACTCGGTGGGGAGCAAATGGGAGGGCGGTGATGGCATGGGGGTGGCGGAAGATGATATTGTAGGGGTGTGCCCACTAGGGTCCGCCACCACCAGGGAGCCCCCATCAGAGGAGGTATCGGAGTCACTACCTCCAGTGGTAGTTGCCTCCCTGTGGTACTCCCCTTGCCCTCCAACCGACTGGCCCCTTGGAGTCGAATGACTCTGCCTCCGAGGATCCATGGGCCGCTGCATCCCCACTTGCCGGTGCCTCAGCTCGCCAGATGATGCTGATGTACACAAACAACACAAGAGAACAGGGATGAGGAGACAAAACAGGAGAGACACTTGTAAATAGCTGAAAGGAGTGAACATAGTGGCCAGACATACACCCACCCAGAAGACCCCCCCAACAGGCAGCCCCTTCCACTATGCCCAAGGCCATGCCCCTGACTAGTGACCAGAACCCTGCTCTACACCCATCCACTGAACTACCTAAGGACCCGATGTGTAGGAGACCTGATCCTAACACCCCTACACCCTATGGGGGCCATCATGTAGATGGACTTCAGTCAGAGTCCCTGCAACTAAGCAGCATAAACCCTAATGCACACACAGACATCCATCAAGGGTTAAGATTGTGACATGAGTACTATCCCCCTTGTGCCTGTTGTGCAGCCTTCAAGCGCCCATCCAGGTCTGGGTACGCCACCGCCAGGATGCACAGCATGAGGGGGGTCAGTGCCCGACGGGCACCCCTTCCACATTGGGAGGAATGGGCCTCACAGATTTTTCATGCCCAGCGCTGCAGGTCCTCCCATCTCTTTCGGCAGTGGGTGCTCCGCCGGTTGTAGACCCCCAGGGTCCACACCTCCTTGGCGACGGCATGCCAAAGTGCCATCTTCTGGTGGGCGCTGACCTAAAAGGGGGACACAGAAATGTAACACACAGGTCAGGCACATGGAAAATATGTACAGCTGGCTATACGTCCACTATGGGACGGACAGTACTAACAGACTTACAGGATATACGCACGCAGCATGGCATGGACCATGGCCCATGCAGGGTCAGAGGTGCACACATATGTACTTCCAACACCATCCACTACACACAACCATTGCCCCCAAACTCCTGACTCACCTGTACCTCTGGCCGTCCGTAGAGCTTGGCGTACAGGGGCAGGACCCCGTCCACTAGCATCTCCAATTTCTCCTGGGTAAAGGCCGGGACCCTTTCCCCTGCAAGACAAGCCACTTCCATGACCAGAGGCAGGACACAGCAGTATACTCAGTGGGATACCTGCTCGCATGAGATCAGGGAGTCAAGTGAAGTTGGGGTGACGAATTTGCAACCGTACCGCGGCAGTGTGCACCGTCACCGCTGGCCGCGATCATGATACGCCAGGATTCCCCATTGGCATCCATGTTAACCAATGACTGTGCGAACCCCTTATGCTGTTACGTCAACCGCTAGTGGTATGAGGGCACTTCCACAACAACAGTTCTGGATTACAGGGGGCAGACATTTTGGCCTTAACTACGCATTAATAAAAATGATATCTGTTCAATGCAAGCCCTATTGTTCACCTAACACAACTATGCATGTGACCATTAACAATACCACACATAACAAACCCTGTTCACTCATTATGGTGTAGAAGAAATTCTGTCAAAAACATTTTACTTTTGAGTCCCTACAATCAAGTCAGCAGTTCACAATGAATGACAATGTGTGCTTATGTATGTGTGTTCCTCACACGTGTTTCAAATCCCTCCTAGGTACCGACCCTTGTGGCGAGGAAGGGTCCCATCAGTGTACAGACCACCTGTTGATTTGCAGACCATGGTGGAGAGTCACATCATAATCAATTACAGAGTCACCCGTGCAACTATTCTCGAACTTTGTGCATTACTCGATCCTGCATTAACTCCGGCAAATCGTAATCAGCATGCCATCCCTACTGAAGTGCAGGTGCTCTCTGCACTCCATTTCCTGGCCACGGGCTCCTTTCAAGTGACAGTGGGCATGGGTGCAGTATTTTCACAGCCATTGTTCAGCATGATACTGACAAGATTTCTAAATGCATTTGTATGACACCTGCAGTCCTATGTGAAGTTTCCCCAAAGTACTGACCTACCTGCCATCAAATCTGACTTCTATGTGTTTGCAAACATACTCCATATGATAGGTGCCATCAATGGCACCCACATACCAATAATACCCCCAAGAGTCAGTGAACAGGTGTACAGAAACAGAAAGAACTTTCACTCCATGAACATTCAATTGGTATGTACTGCAGACCAGTACATCTCACATGTGAATGCCATGTTCCCCAGTTCAGTCCATGATTCCTTTGTGCTGAGGAACCATAGTGTGCCACACAAGATGGAACAACTACAAGAGGACACAGGGTGGATCATAGGTAGGTGTTTCTGTCAGTAACTGCCACCTAGCAGACAACCAGGCTGTCTGACTCAGAGGCTTGACAATGACTGCTCTGTTTTGCACATTTTTCTAGGTGATTCTGGCTATCCCAACTTGCGTTGGCTCCTGACACCAGTGAGGAATCCTGGGACAGATGCAGAGAGGAATTACAATGAGGCCTATGGACATACTAGGAGGGTGATAGAGTGCACAATGGGTCTCCTGAAGGCTAGATTTCGTTGCCTACATGTCTCTGGAGGTTCCCTGGCGTGTGGGCCTGAAAAGGTGTGTAGAATAGTGGTGGCTGTTGTGGTTGAAGAACAACACCACGGGAAAGAAAAGCACTCCACACGCTCCTCCGATGCTCCACACACTGGGGAAAGCCTCCCCAGGGTATTTATTACCCACACCATCCATTAATCAAACAATTAAGTAATTAGTAACGTCACGGACTCTACCATCGAGGATTACCATCACGGGGGGGAATTAACATCATTCCCCGTTTACTAATCTCTCGACGGAAAGAGCCGTTAAAACATAACATTCCTCCTTTACCAAAAATTTCAAATCAGCACAAAATCATATATCAGACAATAATAACAAAACAAAACTACACAAAACATAAAATCAGTTCACTACAAAGTCACGAAACCTAGTAGAACACTGTGGACGAGGACGTAAATTGTATGGACCATCCCCACGGGTTGAGGTAACCGGATCAGCCAATCCAGATCCACATATAACAGATTCCTCAACCGGCTGATCACCTGAGCCATGATCCAACACCATACCACCATCAAGAAATGTATCATTGGTCTCTGAATTTTGCAACATTACATCATCGTAATCTTGATCCCCAGATGAAATGTCTACGGGTACTGAAACATCCGAAGCATTTACCTTTTTATAAAATGAAATATTTCGGGTAATTGACTCCGGACCCCGTTTAGCAGTAATCATAGTCCCTCTGACATCACTCACGATCCAAGGATCCTTCTCGAAAGGCAGTACAAACTTACTACCCCCTTTTCTACATTTTACCAAAACCATATCACCAACACAGATGTCACGTCTCTTAGCCCCCCTCTTCCGTGACATATTATCATTTCTGTCCTTCCTCTGTGACAATACTTTCCCCACCTGTTGGTACAGATCATTATGTTCCAAAATACTAGGAATAGTATCCCGCACTGGTCTATTCATGCAGATAGTACTTGGTGCTTCTCCAGTAACACTATGCGGGGTCAAACGATATTCTCTTAAAAATGAATATACCGCACAGTCCACATTCTGACCTTCAGCAATGGCTATACGCAGTACCTTATTTAAAGTCCTCATAAATCTCTCCACTTCTCCATTTGCTTGAGGCCACCGAGGAGTAGTTTTCCTATGTACAATTCCTCTAGATGACAAATAATCAGCAAAATCTTGGCTAGAAAATGGAGGGCCATTATCAGTACGAATCTCCTTCAATAGACCATGAGTGGCCATGATCTTTTCCAGTCGTGGAATGACTTGAGCTGCAGTCACAGAGTCAATGATTTCCACCTCTGGATATTTTGAAAAATCATCTATCACAACAAAGGTGTGACGACCATCTGGTAAACTGCCAAAATCAGCACTAGCTCTAAACCAGGGAACAGGAGGAATGGACTCGGTAATGATCGGTGGAGGCCGTTCACCAGGACCAACAGCCTGACACATCATACACTGCCGTACCACCCGCTCCACATGATCATCCAGTCCCGGGAACCACACTTTACTTCTCAATCTGGTCTTAGTTTTCACCATGCCTTGATGGGAGGCATGAGCCAGATCCACAACCAACTGTTGCAATGCCAATGGTATGACAATCCTGTGTCCTCTCAACAAACATCCATCAGGTGACATAACTAGTTCATGCCGAACTTTATGTAACGAGGACAACATGGTACGTGCTGCCGTTGTCCTAAGAGCCAAATTCTTCAAAAGGGAATGCCACTGTCCATATGCCACAGCTGATATCACCAACTGTAAGCACTCGTCCTCTTTCGTGGCTGATCGAATGTCCTCAAGAGACATAGGCAACGGGCGAGATCGTTCCACAATCATACGTACATATTCTTCAACATCCTCGGCATCTGCGACTTCACGGGATGTAGCAGGTCTGGCATGTCGTGATAGATAGTCAGCAGGATTCAAACTACCCGGACGAAATACCACAAAAAAATGATAATCTTGTAGTTGCAAAATCCACTTCTCAATACGTGGTGGTGGCTTAGACGAAGATCCATTAAACAACGGAATCAAAGGTTTATGATCAGTATACACAACGAATGGCTGACCATACAAATATAGATGAAAGTGTCTACAGCCCCAATGTACGGCAATAGCCTCCTTTTCAATCTGTGAATAGCGTTGCTCAGTGTCTGTTAACGCTCTACTGGCATATGCCACAGGAGCCCATTCCCCGTCCATCTGTTTTTGGGCCAACACTGCTCCCAATCCTGTA
Organism: Pleurodeles waltl; assembly: GCF_031143425.1. Lineage (NCBI taxonomy): Eukaryota > Metazoa > Chordata > Amphibia > Caudata > Salamandridae > Pleurodeles > Pleurodeles waltl. The sequence continues at coordinate 1,186,202,433 of NC_090440.1, read as the reverse complement.
GGACTAGCATCAACCGACAGTTCCGATTCTTTAGTAGGATCAAAATAAACCAGGGTGGTATATTCAGAGAGTGCCGATTTAGTGGCCTGAAAAGCAGCTTCCTGAGCAGGCCCCCATTCCCAAATAGTACCAGCTTTAATGAGATCTCTCAAAGGTGCCGTCAAGGTTGTCAAATTCTTAATAAAGCGCCCACAGTAATTCAGCATACCCAAATAACTGCGAACACCAGACACATTAATGGGAGCCAAAGCAGTTTGAATATCTTTAACTTTATCTGGATCAGGCAACACTCCATCGCCCGAAAACCGATATCCAAAGAAAGCCACTTCTGATTGTAAAAAGGAACACTTCTCTTTATGGAGTGTCAAACCATTTTCATGGAGTCTCTGAAATGTGGCCCTCAGTCGTACTAAATGTACTTCTTTACTTGGCGCATGCACCAAAATATCATCACTGACATTGATGACCCCTGTCAAACCAGCAAGCACTCCACGTATAGTATCCTGAAAAACTTCAGCGGCACTAGAGATCCCAAAACTTAACCGTTTATAGCGCCTAAGACCCATATGAGTCGAAAACGTTGTAATGTCCCTGGAATCCGGATGTAATAGCAATTGATGGTATCCAGCCCTTAAATCCATCTTCGAGAACCATTTTGACCCTGACACCTCAGCAACAAGATCATCCACAGTAGGTGTCAAATGCCGCACGCGCTTAATAGCGACATTGGGTAGGCGCATATCGACACAGATTCTCACCTCCCCTGGCTGACGGGGCTTCCTCGCAACTACAATGGGCGACACCCAAGGTGTAGGTCCATCCACCTTTTCAATAATATCAGCGAGTTCCAACTTCTTTAACTCTTCCTCCACCTTAGGCCTCAGATGGAATGCAACCCTCCGATGCTTCAAAGCCACGGGTTGTATAGTTTTGTCAATATGTAAATGCACCATACGATCCTTCAAACAACCTATGCCTTCAAACAAAGATTGAAACTCCGTCAGTAAGTTATCCACAGTCCCCAAATGTACACTAAAGGCAAAGGATATAAGATTAAGCTGTTCTGCAGTCCGGCAGCTTAATAACATGTCTGACCCCATAGTGGTAACAAACACTTTTGCTGGTATCGACTGGCCTTCATGAGACAATAACGCAGTAAACACCCCCGCCAACGGCAAAGGCTTTGCAGATCCAAATGTGTAAACCTGAGTTGTGGTAGGCCGTAAATGGGGCTGAAAAGGAATACACTGCAAAACTGAAGTTGCTATAACATTGATAGAAGCACCAGTATCAATTAGCGCGTCAACCTTGTGACCAGCCAATAAGACTGAACATCTTGGCACTCGCTTCCTAGGATGCCCACCAGGCTGCAGTGCATGTATCATATAGACTGTACCATCACCGTTCCCATCATCATCCAAATCATCATCATCCATGACAATGACCGGCTGCACCGATTGAACAGTCTTAACTTTCTGTGGTCGAGAACGGGACATGGATTTACAGACTTTCGCAAAATGATTGAGCTTCTGGCAATTAGAACATGTCTTGCCTTGCGCCGGACACACCCCTTGATGAGGAAAAGGACCCCCGCAAGAATAACAAAACCGGGGCAACGTAGAAGTCCTTGATTTATACTTCCTCCTCTCCCCAGGTGTAGTATTGACAACATTCACCGGTTCCACTTTTACCTGAGTCTGTAATGCTGCTTCCATGTGAGCTGCACGCTCCTTGGAAAGTTCTTTAGATCGTCCCAACGTGAGGATATTCACCATTGACATCCCAGGTACTTGTAATATATGTTCCCTTAACTTCACAGAGGCACACCCCTGTATAAACTGCGCATGCACTTCATCCTCCACATCCACCAAGGTGCAAGTGCGAGCTAACTCCTTAAGCCTAGCAAAAAAAACATCCACTGACTCATGCGGAAATTGCCTCGCTTGTCGCAGCAGAAACCTTTCATAATCGGGATTTGCCAAAGGCTCAAAATGCGCAGTCAGTGCCCGTTTCAATGATTGATAAGTATATGGCGGACCCTCCTCCACCACAGATCGTCCCAGCTTATGAACTGCCGCACCCCCAAGATGTAACAACAAAGGACGGCGTCGATCAGTTTCCACAGCTGTGGCAGCAAAATAAGTCTCTAAACGATCCACCCATTCTTTCCACCGGGCAGCAAGAGCAGATGGAGGGCCATCAATCACGAAAGGCTCCAATGCAGGGATAGATGCCATAATGACACCAGCCACAAAATCCAAAAGAAGAGGCAGCAATCACACTGCCCCCCCAAAGTCCGGAAACATATCCTTAGAAACAAAAAAAAAATTGCACCTCCCAGGACATCAGCACTGGAGGGCACCAAAACCCCAGCACCAGCACTGAAGCAAGAGAAAAGAAAACAGCGAAATCCCCAGGCAGCAGTCCAAACCGGAAAAACTCCACACTGGGCAGGCAGCAGCCTCCAGGCACTGCAACCCCCCTCCAGCACGAAGCAGGAGAATCAAGACAGGGCAGCCATCCTCGTCGCCAATCTGTTGTGGTTGAAGAACAACACCACGGGAAAGAAAAGCACTCCACACGCTCCTCCGATGCTCCACACACTGGGGAAAGCCTCCCCAGGGTATTTATTACCCACACCATCCATTAATCAAACAATTAAGTAATTAGTAACGTCACGGACTCTACCATCGAGGATTACCATCACGGGGGGGAATTAACATCATTCCCCGTTTACTAATCCCTCGACGGAAAGAGCCGTTAAAACATAACAGTGGCCTGCTACATGCTGCACAATGTGGCAGTGAGAAATTCTATCACCCTCTTGGATGTAGATGGTACTTAAATCCTGACCAGCTTCCTCAGAGAGGTAGGGAGAGTGATGGTGATGATGGGGAAGGGGAAGATTTCAATTCCAGGACCCAACTGATACAACTCTACTTCCAGTAACTATGTGGGAGTAAGGGCTGACATTTGTGTTTGTGACATACTGTCAGTGTGCTTTGTCATCTGGGGGGGGGGGTTAATCTACCTTTTGCAACTGGGTCCAGGTCTGCATGGTACCAAATACAATTTAGTGGTTCTTTTTTTGGACAACATTTAGGCACACAGGTGTACTTTCATGCTACGCATTACAAATAAAGTAGTTATCAGCCAGTTGCATCCATACTTCACTTTGTTCACACATTATGACAGGGGACAGTGTTACAGGTGTGATATGTGTTTTATTTGGGGGCAGGGATTGAATAGTGCAAATTACAGTGATGGCAGTTGGTCCTGGGTGGTTGTCGTCAATGCCAACATGGTGGCAGCCTTGTTGTGCGTATTGATGGGTCCATCAATGCTTACATGAGTTCTTATTGATTGTTAGCACTGTTCGGTGGTTAATTGTGTGGGATGGTTGGTGGGCAGATTGTTGCAGAGTCACTTCTTTGAGGGGGCCTTGTTTTTGCCAGGGGTTCCAGTCCCATTTCTTGGCCTGAGGGTCTGTTTGGGCGCCTGCTGTAGACCTAGAGGGGATAACATGGTTGTTCCTTGTGTTTCATCTGAGGGTAGTTTGTGGAATGTTGCTGCTGATGCTGTAATTATCCGGTCTGTCTCCTGTGCTGCAGTGGGGGCCTCCTATCCTGTGTGGGTCTCAGACTGGGTTTGTACCAGCTGCAGCAGTGCTCCTGCTATGCTGGCCATTGTGGCGTTGTGCAGTTTCCACTGCTCCATGGCCTCTTGGTGGTGTTCCTGATGCATCCTCTGACTATGCTCCAGGGTGGATACTATCTGGGCCAATCTGTCATGGGTATGCTGGTAGGCCCCTAGGATATCAGAGATCACGTCCTGGGCTGCAGCCTCTATCCTGTGGCCTCCCCCCTGGGTCACTGAGGCCCTACCACTGGGCCTATCCCCTTGTGCCAGTGTCTCCTGCACAGGTCTGGCGGTACCACTTGTACTGGGGCCATCATCTTCCTGCCTGTTGGTAGGGGGTGACTGTGGCCTCTGTACGTGTGTTCCACCAGTCTGTGGCCTGGATACACTGGTGTGGGACGGTTGCCCTGGGCTGATGTTCTTGCCTGGGTGGTAGGGGTGTCAGTGGTAACCTGGGTGGGGCTGCTGGATGGTGACAGTCCAGGACTGTGTGAGGGGCCAGCCTGCTCATCAGTGTCCAGGGATCCATCCCCAGTGTCCTGTGAGGTGCCTCTGTCTCCCTGTGGGGCACTGCCACTCCTTGTCCTGTCCATCAGGGTGGAATGGGTGGTGGTGCCTGTTGGGGGAAAAGGGCATGTCTGTTACAAATGCATGATCGGATGGGGTGCACAGGGCTGGGCTGTTTTTTGCAGGTGTTACATTTTGGGGCCATGCAGGGTGCCTTTGTGAGGTTTGCACTGCAATTTGCTTAGGATGTGGATTTGCATTGTGGGTGGTGTAGTGCCATTGTGAATCCTTGCAGGGGTAGGTGGCTGTGTCCAGGGGGAGGGATGTGGGCCTGTTAGTGGTTTTGTGGGCATGTAGGGAGAGTGGATTCAGTGCCTGTGGGCTGGGTGGGATAGTGGTCCTGGTGGGTGTCGGTGGGGTGGGGTGGTGCATGCGTTCCAGATGTGATGGATGTGGGGTAAATGTAGACTACTTACCCGAGTCCATTCCTCCAGTGAGTCCAGTGAGTCCCTCAGGGTGCAGGATGCCAGTACCTTTTCCGCCCAGTCAGTGTAGTCGGATGGTGTTGGTGGAGGTCCTCCCTCAGTCTTCTAGACTGCAATGTGGTGCCTGGATGCCATGGCCATGACCTTCCCCCGCAGGTCATTCCATCTCTTGCGGATGTCGTCCCTGGTGCATGGATGGTGTCCCACTGCATTGACTCTGTTGACAATGGTCTGCCATAGCTCCATCTTCCTGGCGATGGGTGTGTGCTGCACCTGAGCCCCGAATAGTTGTGGCTTCACCTTCAGGATCTCGTCCACCATGGTCCTCAGCTCCCTTTCTGTGAAGCGTGGATGTTTGGGGGGTGACATGGTGAGTGTGTTGAATGGTGTCGGAGTGGAATCGCGGTGAGGGTGCTCTTCTGTGGGTCGGTGTGAGTCTTGTGTTTAGTGCCGTTCGGTGCCTGCTTCTGGAGATCTCTGTCTTCGTTGGCCTACTTTCGTTGCAAAGGATTGTGGGGTGTGTATGTGAGTGTTTTATGGTGCTGTGGATGTGTGTCAGGTGTGTGGGTTTCTAGCTTATCCAATGTGTGAACTGCTTACTGTTGGGTCCACTTGCCACCTGTAGCGGTCTGCACCGCCAATGGTCGTTCGGCTTCCACTGACCGCCAAAGTGATTTGTGCATCATTATTTGGAGGGCGGGATGTGGGTGTGCTCGGCAGTGGCAGCGTGGGAGGTGCAGCATTTCCACCGACAGGGTCCTAGAGGTAAATGGTGGCCTGGTCATTTTTGGCGGGTTCAGGATTTTGGTTCATTATATGGCGGGTTTCTATTCACTGCCAACAGCGGTCTTCTGTTCACTATCGCCACTGCGGTTGGTGGTTTTGACCACCATGTTCAGAATGAAAGCCTTAATCCTTTCCTTCTTCAACTGATTAGCAATTCACAAGTAGGGTTTTTGAAAAACAGAATGGCGAACGACAATACACGCCTTCTCTTCCATGCCATAGAATGAGCCAAAACCTTAGCAACGCCATCAGTGGCTATAACATTGGACGCAGAAAAGGCTTTTGACAAGGTCTCCTGGACATTCCTGGAACAATCTATGAAATACTTTAACCTTGGAAATGTCTTTATAAAAATGATCATGGCATTATACAGCAACCCTAGGGCTGCTATCTCTGTAAATGGCATGCATTCTACGCCCTTTAACCTCAAAAAAGGCACAAGACAAGGTTGCCCACTCTCACCCTCCCTATTCCTAATAGCCCTTGAACCATTAATCTTGCATGTTAATAATAATCCACAGATATCAGGTATAGACTTCTATACTAAAAAAATTCAAACTTATATCTTACACTGATGATATTTTAATTTTATCAGGTGACCCCCAATGCTCCATTCAGGCCTTCATGGACACAATTGAACAATATTCTCATGTATCTGGCTATAAATTAAACAGAGATAAATCAGAAGTGAAATCGCTAAAGCCACTAGGCCCACAAACTCTACTGGGGAATTCAGGACTAATATGGCAACCAAATTACAGAAAATACTTGGGTTTAGAGTTTGGATCGGATCTAATGGACACCCTACTACATAACGAAAAACTAACTCTGGGAAAAATCATAACTACTAGAGGGAGGGTCTCCTAAATTCATCACCTGGTGGGGGCGCATCGAACCAATAAAAATGATGATATCCCCCATAGTGAACTACTTAGTGAGTATGCTCCCCTTATACCTCACTGAGGACTTCTACCATAAAATAGGCAAAATAATCAATAACTTTTTATGGAAAGGTAAGAAACCTAGGATAGCCTTACACAAACTAAAACTCCACAAAAATCTGAGTGGTCTTAACCTACCCAACTTCAGAATTTACCAGGCAGCATTTCCTGCCAAACAAGGATCTTACTGGCTTTCACCATTCTCAAAATACACTCCTCTATGGTTTGAAGCAGAAAAAGCCATACTTGGAAACCTAGACCCAGCAACCCTACTCACTTCTACTGACAAGCATATACCATATTTTAAACATATATTCAGAAATACTAAACATGCACTACTCTCCTTTACCTATAAACTACAAGTTAAATTTAAATCCTCTAACACCGCTTCCCTATGGCACAACTGAAATATCAAATACAAAGGTCAAACCCTCCATTGGCAATCATGGATAAACAAGGGCATTTACTACCCAAAACAACTAGGTACACCCTTCAACCATTATACATTCAAATAAGCGGAGTCGACAATACTGCGCTCCAGCATTCCCCATGGACAACTCACTCACATAACATATGGAGCACCCTAGATAACTCTTTTGTTCCAGTGAACCCCCATGAATAATCTCTTCTTGTTGGTTTATCCCTAATATCTAGAGCTCAAACCTCTAACCTGCCAGCAAACCAAATTACCTGCTCCCCACAGAAACAAGACATATATCTTATTCTATCTCTCACCTTCTCTCTTATTTCATATATTCTTTTTCTCGTCCCTACTTCATTATCTAATCCACTATTAGGATCCATGTATGCTTTCAATACATTGTTCGATCTACTCATTGTTATATCATGGACTAAGACAAACAGACTATGTATGTAATTCTGTGATATTACTTACCAATTTGCTTCTGCTGTTTGTTTTATTTGTTTATTATTATTATTTTTTCCTTCTGTTAACATATAAAAGAATAAACATCTTTTCTGAACTGTATGAGTCATTTCTTTTTACTCAAACCAATGCGTCACGTTGTAAAGAAAAACTAAGTTAATGCAGCAAAAATGACTGTCAGACGGTTTACAACGCCGCAAACCGGATACATGCCGTTTTTTGACGCTATAGTTTCAAAAAGCGGTGCAAACACTGCAAAATGTGCTAAGGAGCGCCAAAATGGATCCCAGTTGCTTGGGTAGACCCCAGGAAGATGACAACAGACCAGGAACCAGCCAGGATGACACACACAAGACCCAGGAGAGGGAGAAGAAGAAAAGAAAGTGTTGCTTCAGTGCAGAGGAGCAGGAGATTCTAGTGAAAGAGGTGACGAGATACCAGCACCAACTTTTGTCACCTCAAAGTTGCCAATCAGTAGGAGAGAGGCAATGTGGCAACAAATTGTTGACAAGATAAACAGTGTGGCAGAAGTACGGAGAACAGTCATCGAGTGCAAGAAACGCTTGCATGACTGCAAGCTCAGGACAAAGGAAAAGATGGCCAGGAACAGGAAGGCAGCACTGCAGACTGGAGGTGGGAGTCCAGCTCCGCAGGAGGCCCTGGACCACATGGAGGAGATGGTGGCAGCCATCATCCCTGAGGAGATCGTCACAGGGATTCAAGGACAGGACAGCGCAGACTACCAGGAGACAACACAGATTCAGGGTAAGTTGCATGGGGACTTAAAATGCACAAATGTTAAGTGCAAGCGGGGGGCATACCTACTACACAATACATGTAAGTCATGATATTCAGGGAGTGGAATGGGTAAAGGGGCACGGGGGCATGGCCCGTTCAGAGGAAACCTGGGGCACAGTACTACACTACACCAACAACCTTTGCATGGGGGTATGCTGCCATGCCAAGGATGTTGGAAAGGTAAAGCCAGTCCAGGAGGGTAGGGTACAACGTAAAACTGGCTTGCTGTCACACATCAGCTGGTATTCTCCCTACATGAACTAGGGCTCAATAAACAATCTCAGGCCATATCTGCAAGTGGAATTTAACAGTGGCAGCAGCTGCCACTACCACCTCTGCTGTGTGTGCAGGTCAAGTAACTAATGGCAGCACCGTCCCCATGGATCAAACACACCCAAATTAGAGGGTTCAGGATGACAACTTTATTAATCCCCTGTAATCAATAAAAATGTTCTAATCCTGTCAAATTTGATTGTCCATAGTTGCTACAAACATCAGCAACTGTCATAAACATTATGAGGTACACAGTACTAATGTCATACCCATGCTGCATATGTCAGGGTCCACCCTGTGCCTGGGTCACAAAAGCTCCAATGACACCATGCAACATCCCAAATGTCATACTGCTCAGACAACAGCATTGAGGGGGAGGACATATGTCACCGGCTAGTGAAATTCACCCTCACAGTCAGAAGAGGAAATGGAACACTGCTAGGACCATCAGTGCAATCCAATGTAGCACGCATTTCCCAACATCAACATTACACACTACCAATGCTGACATCTGTAGTGTGCCATGCCAATTCTATACATAGTATATGATAGGTCTCAGCAACATATAGCTGGATGCGAAATATCTGAGACTGGCTCAGTTCCAGATTGTGAAGTGTGGTGCAAGTGCCATCAGAACAACCACAGCCATTGCAAGGCCTCACCATGAGAATGGAAGTAGACGGAGGGTTGAGAAGAACAAGAAGGTGGCAATTCACAATTTGGCCAGAACCAACACCTAGAGGATGTGATGCTGACAAGTCCCCAAACTGACCACAATACATGTGACATGCAGGTGGGGCATAGGCCATGGGAGAATGCTAATATTAAAGACAGGAGTAATGAACAGGAACCAAGATCACAATGTGCAACAAATAGGAAGGAAGGCACGTCACATTACAAATCCCACAACACACTAATTGTACAATATCTCATTGCAGAGGACGATGGCTCTCCTGGGGATATGCCTGTCCTGAACTACCCTGATGACATGGATGATGAGCTGACAAACATCAGCCAGCAGACCCTCCAAGATGTCCTTGGGACCCTCCAGACTCCACCATCAGTCGCAAGGAGGAGCACAGATACAGCAGCCATCACAGAGGACCCACCCACCACCCCAATTGTACGACCTGCCAGCTCCAACCCAGCTGAGGACTCTGACGACACTGGCACCAGCTTTGAGAGAGCTGTAGTTGGAGTACAGCGGGAGCTGGCCAAAGAGATGCAGGTGGGGATGGAAAATGTGGCAGCCAGCCTAGAGGGGGTGCGTTTGTGCATGATGTCAACTGCAGAACAGGCAGAAGCCATGCAAGGGCGAACATCAATCTTGCATGAACTCGAAAAAAGTATGAAGGAAATCAGCACAGCTGTAAGAGAGTTGACACAACACCTGCAACAACAAACCTTTCAACGCATGCACAAATGCAATATTGACCCCCCCCACTCGAGGGCCGACCTGGCTGCCTACCACAGTGATGTGGCTGCTATTCTTAAGACCCAGCAGCTCCTCCTTGCTGCAGTACTGACCTTATTAGCCCCACAGTTGGCAGCTACCGGGATGTCTGACTCCATGTCTTCAAACACTGAGATGTGTGTGCCCTTTCACAACCACCAAGGACAGAGGAGACAACACACACAACAGAACATGAAGACGTGGAACAGATCACCTTCACTCGTAAGAGTAACCGCTAGCACTAGTCCCTTGCACCTGGCCACTGATAACCAAGGTCCAGTGCTTTGTAACATGCCAGTCTTGCAACAGCTGCTCTCAAGCACTGTTATCCAACCCACTGTTTATCTTGTCACTCTGCCCTGTGATTGTCTCTCACTAAATAGCACTTACACAACAACTTTGTCTCTGTGTAATGTGACACATCAACCATGATGGAGATCAGTGATGTTTACCTCATGTCCATAATTATAGAATGTCAATACAACTGCCTTGAAAGAATGTGGGCTGATAACTATGCACTGTGGTCTGAATTGTACCATCATCTGCCCTTCCTGAGGGTTAATTCTGAGGGAAATAGAAACTATACAGTATAATGATGGGTTGGACAAAATAAGTCTTCCTCAAGGGATGTCTAAGCCAAAAATGATTGCCTAAAAACTTTTCTTCAAGCCAATCTTTATGTATGTGGCATTTGACCCACATTTTTCCTAACACACACCATTCAGCAGAAATAGATGTGTATGAGTGAACGAACAAATATGTAACCTGGCTGAACAATGTAACAAATGATAGGTGTGAGTTATGTATACCATAGTACATGAGATCATACTACCACTCACCTTATAAGGCTTCACTTGAACATCAGGCTGCAGGCAGACGTAACACAGTGTCCTCAATACCAAATCTGGTCCCAAAGTAGGTGAGATTGAAAACATACATCAATAATTAACAACACTTTGGGATCCATAGTAACCTTGACTGGTGGGTGCAATGGATGGCAGAATCGTAGCAAAGTAGCTTTGGTGTAGCTGCCAATGTAACAGCTCAATTGGGATTTGGTTGCAGGAAGGGACACAAATGCAAATACTAAAGAGACACTGTTCAGCCATGGCAAGGCCCTGATCCCCAAGCATGTGACTCATACTGTAAAGGATTACCTAAATATTTATTTAACAGTAAAAAAGGAAGACAAAACCTGGGGAAACACCTTACCTAACCTAACCTATCCTAACTACACATTGCCCACAACAGGCCCTAACTAACCTAAGCTAAACTTACTTATCACATTTAACTAAACAATCTAAACATCAACCCCTCCACCCCCTCTTATAAGACGGGACACATGGAGGACAACATATACTAACCTAAACACATACTATCTTATACTAAACAAATATATATTTTTTGTATTTTTATATTTTGTATTTTTTTTTTAAAACACCAAAACCCCAACATCATCCGTCCATCCACCCACCCACACACAAAATAAAAAACAGATATTAAAAGTATCATACCACCAACCCACTACTACTAACTAAACTAACAGCCTATTCTAACCTAACACTAAGCCCCATAAACCCACTAATTTAAAGAACGAAGAAAGAGGAGGGAGGGGAGGGTATCATGGCTGAGGGTATATTGTTCATAAGTTTGCCCTCCGCTTTATGGCACGCACCCTCTTATTAACTTGTGCCACCTCCTGCTGCAGCCTGTTCATTTTCCTCAACATACGTTCAATGTCACGTTGCATCCGTTGGAAATCTACAGGGTCAATGACTGCAGAAGGGGTGGTCTGGGTGCCAGTTGAAGATGTTTGTCTGGTTGTCGGTGCCATGCGTGTAGGAGGAGGTGCAAGTGGTGCTGTGATTGGTCCGGGAGCAGTGGAGGTTGATGGTCCTGCAGTGGTGCCTACTATGGTTGGTGCCACCTGGGTGGTAGTGGTGGTGCTGATGGTGGTGGCTGTGGTGTACACCGAAGGGCCCCCTTGGGCAAATGCCCTCCATACTCCGGAGGATCTTTCATGGCCATAACGCCGTGCCATGTGGCGGAACCCAGACTCCACATCCAGAATGTGGCGGTAACGCATCACCCGGTGCTAAAACTCCAGAATCTGGATGACATCCATATTGGCTGCTATTTAAAAAAATATAAAACCAAACATTGGGGGTCATTACAACATTGGTGGTAAAAGCCGCTTACCGCCGTGTAGAAGGCCGCCAATACACCGCCGCGGCCGCGGAATTCCGCCACAGCTATTATGACCCACATCTCGGAATCCGCCGAAATTCAGACATCCACACAAGTCCGCCACACCAAAGGTCAGTGATAAACTGGCGAACACAAAACCTCCACCGTCACGCCAACAGAAACACGCCCATGCTATTACGACCCACGAATCCACGCAGCGGTCTTTCAACCGCAGTATTCCATTGGCGGTACACACCGCCACGCTCAAAATATACACACATCTCCAAAACACTGCCACATTGGACAATTCCAAATACACACACCTGATACACATACAAACAACACTCCCACACACCCATTACAATATAAAACACACACCCACATCACCCACAAACCCATACAACCAAAAATTATAGACGAAGGCGAGAGAGAGAGCACAGCATAGACAACCTCACCACACAGAGGCACACAACACCATCACCCACACAACATCCACTCACAAAACACCACACACCACTACACATCACCACACTCATCACCACATACACCACCCCACACATCACCTACACCACCCCATGGCACGGCAAAGGCACCCCAGGTTTTCGGAGGAGGAGCTCAGGGTCATGGTGGAGGAAATCGTACGGGTAGAGCCACAGCTATTTGGATCCCAGGTGCAGCACACCTCCATTGCATGGAAGATGGAGCTATGGCGAAGAATAGTTGACAAGATCAACGCAGTGGGACAGCACCCAAGAAATCGGGAGGACATCAGGAAGAGATGGAACAACCTAGGAAGGTGCGTTCCGTGGTCTCCAGGCACAACATCGCGGTTCTGCGGACTGGCAGCGGACCCCCATCTCCTCCCCCACAACAAGGGAGTGCAGGTCTTGACCATTATGCATCCAGAGGGCCTCGGAGGAGTCAGTGGAGGAATGGACACTGGTAAGTCAAATCTTAACTATCATATCCCCCTCCCTACCTGCATGCTATCACACACCCCCACACTCAACCCCTCCCCTATCACTCCAACTCCTCACCAATGTACTAATAACACAAACCACCATCCCAACACCAAGCCCTGCATGACACAACAAAGCATGGACACCCATCACTAAAGCATGGCCACTGCACATACCCATAACACCCCCTAACCATCATCACACAAGCCCCCACACAGGAATGCTAGCACTGGGGTACACGGTCACCCACCCATTGCACACCATGACACACACAGATGCAATAATCATACTTTTACACCCCTGCAGGACCACTACCTAACGTCACCAGACAGGAGGGTCCAGACAGCTCTACCCCACCCACAGAAGAGGCCCACAGTGATGACAGCAACTCTGGCCAACTGGATCCAGATGACCAGCCCGGACCATCGTGGGCCTCGGGACAGTCGGTTCCCCTCGCACAGGCACAGCCCAACACTGACCTTCCACAATCTGGAAACACCAGTACAGCACCCACCCAGCGGGCCCATACCTCTGTCCCCAGGACACGTCAATCAGCTCTGTGTCCACCACTACAGGGAACCCAGGATAACCCACCACCCCAACAACAACAGGGACCTGGGGGCAGTGGTAGTGGGCACACGGTCCAGGGGACGGAGGCACAGGAACACAGGGGAACTAGGAGGGCTGCTGTGCGACAGGGGGCGGACAGGCCAAGGGAACCCACTCTCCACGAGGCCCTCTCCTCCATCATGGGAGCATACCACCACTCCCAGGAGACGATGGCTACGGTCCTGGCCAAGTTTCAGGAGACCCAGCGCCTGCAGGAGGAACAGTATTTGGGGTTCAGGGAGGAACTCAAAACCATCAGCTCCGCCCTGGGCACCATCGTAGGGGTGCTGAAGGACATACAGAACACCATGAGGGACACCGTGGCACTCCAAGGGGCCCCTGACACTAGCCTGGACGATGAACTGCCCACCACCTCCGCCGGCGCTAGTGGACAAGGCGCCCCGCCACAGGACCACCACACCAGCACCCCACCCCCTGCAGACAGAGAACCACCCCCCATCGGTCATTGAGATCCAGGAACAGGACAGAGCACGATGGCAAGACCCCCGCCAAGAAATGAGACCACCCTGATTGTCATCCCACTGTCCCACTTTGTAACCCTGTCCATATTGGAACTGCCCCAGCTCCACTTCCTTTGCCCATATGGGCAAAGCACCTGTGAGCCTAATAGACTGGACTCTGCCATGGACATTCCTCCACCATCACCCATCACCATTTGACCACCCCCTCCAATAATTAGCACTTCAATAAACACCCTTGAAGCACAAAAATATCTGGAGTCAGTCTGTGATTTTGAAAATGTGTATTAGCTATGACAATGACAAAATCCGTTCGAAAATGTAATGTCAACATACCTATGTCACACATCACAAGTCCATGAAGGATGCAAGCAGATGACACACGTTGGTAACCACACCTGTGAAACTGTAATGGAAAAGTACAACTCAGTTACCAAATACTGCTTGAAATTGACAGACAGGATAAAGGTAGAAGTGTGAAAGTAAGTGTAGTAGTCACCTGTGTGTCACTGGAAATATTGCTGTATGACTGAGTTCCTGTTGTCAATGTCTTCTTCCTCTGCTTCCTCCTCATCACTGTCCACAGGCTCCACAGCTGCCACAACACCGTCATCTGGACCATCCTCCTGTAGAAAAGGCACCTGGCGTCGCAAAGCTAGATTGTGAAGCATAGAGCAGGCGATGATGATCTGGCACACCTTACTTGGTGAGTAGAATAGGGAACCACCTGTCATATGGAGGCACCTGAACCTGGCCTTCAGGAGGCCGAAGGTGTGTTCGATCACCCTCCTCTTCCGCCCATGGGCCTCATTGTAGCGTTCCTCTGTCCTGGGATTCCTCACTGGGGTCAATAGCCATGACAGGTTGGGGTAACCAGAGTCCCCTAATAGCCACACCCGGTGCCTCTGGAGTTGACCCATCACATAAGGGATGCTGCTATTCCGCAAGATGTAGGCGTCATGCACTGAGCCAGGGAACATAGCATTTACCTGCGAGATGTACTGGTCTGCCAAACATACCATCTGTACATTCATGGAATGATAACTCTTCCGTTTCCTGTACACCTGTTCACTCCTGTGGGGGGGGACCAGAGCTACATGGGTCCCATCAATGGCACCTATGATGTTAGGGATATGTCCAAGAGCATAGAAGTCACCTTTAACAGTAGCCAAATCCTCCACCTGAGGGAAAACGATGTAGCTCCGCATGTGTTTCAGCAGGGCAGACAACACTCTGGACAACACGTTGGAAAACATAGGCTGGGACATACCTGATGCCATGGCCACTGTTGTTTGAAATGACCCACTTGCTAGGAAATGGAGCACTGATAGCACCTGCAATTGAGGGGGGGATTCCTGTGGGATGGCGGATTGGTGACATAAGGTCAGGCTCCAACTGGGTACACAGTTCCTGGATTGTGGCACGGTCAAACCTGTAGGTGATGATTAAATGTCGCTCCTCCATTGTCAACAGATCCACCAGCGGTCGGTACACCGGAGGATTCCGCCATCTCCTCACATGTCCCAGCTGACGGTGCCTAGGAAGTACAACAGCGACCACAGAGTCAAGCAACTCAGAGGTATGTACCCACAGCTACACAGAACACGAAACAAAATCCCAAAAGTTGTCTGTATGTGTGTTGAGTCCAGGCCTAGGTATGTGTGACGCAGTTGAAAATGAAGCCATGTGGGCCCCTGAAATGGCGGCTGCCTGACCTCTAAAGTGGGACAATGGGATGTGAGGTAACTGCGCTGGCATTGTACACCGTCGCGGTAGGCGGTCGAAGACCGATGCGCAATGCTGCATTGGTTAACATTGGACCCTATGGGTCCCAGGAGCCAATGACGAAGTGCGCCGGCGGTGATGATACGCACCGCCGCGGACGTCACAGCCACGGACGTGACCGCCATTTTCTATCTGTTGAATCACTTGATACCTGATCTTCGACAGGAGAGGACATATACTGCAAGTGCTGCTGTGACCTCAGTCTGGAAGAGACAGTGGCACGTGCATCTGGGGAAAGGGCCCCTGCCTTCACTGCACAGGAGTTGGAGAAGCTCGTGGACGGGGTCCTCCCCCAGTACACGCTACTCTACGGTCCTCCAGACCAACAGGTGAGTACATAGGGTGCAAGTTGTATGGGCTATGCCTGGGTGGAGAGGGCTGGATGTAAGAAGGAAGGGGACAGAGTTCTGCGAGCATGAAGGACTGTGAATGCATGTGCCACATGGCAAGGGTAGGGATGTGGGCCACTCACTTTGACGGTGCAGTTGGTAATGACTTCTCTTCTTCCCCTGTACATGTCATGTAGGTCAGCGCCCACCAGAAGAAGTATATTTGGCGTGCCATCGCCAAGGACGTCCGGACCCTGGGGTCCACCAGAGACGGAGCACCCACTGCCGTAAAAGATGGGAGGACATTCGCCGCTGGAGCAAGAAGACGGCGGAGGCTCAGCTGGGGATGGCCTCCCAACGTGGGAGGGGTGTCCGTCGCACCATGACCCCTCTGATGTTCCGGATCTTGACGGTGGCCTAACCTGAGTTGGATGGGCGCTTGAGGGCATCACAGCAGACAAATGGGAGTGAGTACACTCTCATTCTGCTGACTTTGCGCGCAGTGGAGGGGTCTGGGTGGGGGAGGAGGGCTGTGGGTTTCCCTAGGCGAGGGCGAGTTCCGTAGGCTAGGCCCCTCCATGATGCAGGCCATGTGCCACTCCACCCCACCTCTGTAGAGTGCCAAGTATAGGTATACATGCCCCTGTGTCATCTATGTGTGCAGATGTCCACCATAGCCATGTAGGCCATATCCCAGGAACTGCATCTGTAGAGCCCAACAGCGCAGCGTAGTGCAGGGGGCTGCTGTGTCTGTATTGTCCGCCAACGGTAGCGGTAAGCCATGCACTCAACCTGTCTTTCTTCTGTCGTCGTCCCCCCCTTTTTGTGCTCGCCCTGTTCTTTTGTGCATCAGCATCATCAGGCGGAGGTACAGTGGCACCGGAGCACGAGGGGGCTGCATCCCACATGGCCATGGAGGGCCACACCACGGACTCAGAATACACCAGTGGGACGGGGGGCGAGGGAAGCTTCTTGGCGGTCACCGGATCAGCAACCAGCGACACGGACTCGTCCTCCGATGGGAGCTCCCTTGTTGTGGCGGCAACATCTGTGCCCCCCACTTCTACAGGTACAGCCGCCACCCCCCCTACCAGCACCACCCTCCCAGCAGCCCCTCAGCCTTCGCCCCGTGCCCGCTCACCCAGGAGGGTGGGCATCACCTTTGCCCCAGGCACCTCAGCCCCTGCCCCTGTCACCTCTGCTGCCCTCAGTGAGGAGGCCATTGACCTCCTCAGGTCACTCACTGTTGGGCAGTCTACCATTGTGAATGACATCCAGGGTGTAGAAAGGGAGTTGCAACACACTAATGCATTCCTGGAGGGCATTCATTCTTGTCAGGCTGCCCATCATCGAACCTTGCAATCTCTGGCCTCAGCACTGATGGCAGCCATTGTCTCTGTGTCTAGCCTCCCACCTCCAACTTCCTCCACCCAGACCCAATCCCCTGTACCTCTGCCTATCCCAAGCACACCATCAGACCAGCCTGCACACACCTCAACACACAAGGGCAGCTCAGGCAAACATAGGCACCAAACATCCCACAGGCACTCACACAAGCATCACCCACATACAGACACAGCAACATCCACTGCCTCCACTGTGTCCCCCTCCTCGTCGTCTCCCTCCTCCCTCCCAGTGTTGTCTACACTCTCACCTGCATGCTCTACCACTACAGCCACTAGGTCTCGCACCAGCACACCCACCACCACACCCCGCTCACCTGCACTCACCACCCCCACTACCATTTACATGTCCCCTGTGTCCTCTCCCAGTGTGTCTGTGACGCCCCCTCCCAAAGTACACAAACGCGGGCACACACACACCCAACATCCATCCACCTCACGACAGCCTCCAGAACATGCACCTGCACCCAAATCATCAAAAGTTACACCTCCTACAACCACCTCCTCTTCCTCCACTCCCAGACCCCATCCAGCTACCCGTCCCAGTGTTCGTCAGAAACTTTTCCTGAGCAACGTTGACCTCTTTCCCACCACTCCCCCTCTACAATTCATAGGTCCCGTACTAGCACCTCAGCCAAAAAATCTCCGGTACCAGTGGTGCCTGTTAGAGGTATGTGGAGTACACCGGGCACCAGTGCAGCCAGTGTGACACGGAGCCAAAGCACAGCCAGTCCCCCCCCCTGTGAAGCACCAGAAGTTGGACAGTGCCCAATGGGAGAGGGGGAAGACTCCTGCAGGCAAAGCCGCTCACAAGGGTCCCGGGGGGAGTATCGAGTCAGCTGTGACTCCTCCGAAGGTGGGGAAGGGGCAGAAGAAAGCGCCAAAGTCTGGGAAGAGCAGCACGGCGGAGTAGGCCGCCATCATCCCCGCTGCCCAGGACGCCACCGCCAGCCCGATCGTCACTGGTCAGGAGACTCCGCCAGAGTCAATGCCCAGGAGGCCCAGGAGGGCAGTCAGATCGTCACTGGTCAGGAGACCACCGCCAGAGTCAGTGCCCAGGAGGGCCCCGGCAGCCACAGCCCCGCTGGGCAATGAGGGACTGCCATGGCAAACACCGCTGCACAGGTCAGAGACAGCAAAGTCAAGCACCGCTGAACAGGGCAAGCACCGCTGAACAGGGCAAAGACCGCCATGGCAAGCACCGCTGAACAGGTCAGAAACTGCAAAGTCAAGCACCGCTGAACAGGGCAAAGACCGCCATGGCAAGCACCGCTGAACAGGGCAAGCACCGCTGAACAGGGCAAGCACCGCTGAACAGGGCAAAGACCGCCATGGCAAGCACCGCTGAACAGGTCAGAAACTGAAAAGTCAAGCACCGCTGAACAGGGCAAAGACCGCTGAACAGGGCAAAGACCGCCAGGGCAAGCACCGCTGAACAGGGCAAAGACCGCCATGGCAAGCACTGCTGAACAGGTCAGAAACTGCAAAGTCAAGCACCGCTGAACAGGGCAAAGACCGCCATGGCAAGCACCGCTGAACAGGGCAAGCACCGCTGAACAGGGCAAGGACCGCCAACTCAAGCACCGCTAGACCATTAGCGGCAGGGGCAGTGAAGCAACTGGGAACGTCACAGTGAGAGTGATGCACTCTGGGCACCAGTCCCCCTCCAGAACCAGTGGAGACATGCATCCACTACCTCAGTCCTTAACAGGATGAAGCACTCTGGGCACCAGTCCCCCTCCAGAACCAGTGGAGAACAGCATCCACTACCTCAGTCCTTGACAGGATGAAGCACTCTGGGCACCAGTCCCCCTCCAGAACCAGTGGAGAACGGCATCCACTACCTCAGTCCTTAACAGGATGAAGCACTCTGGGCACCAGTCCCCCTCCAGAACCAGTGGAGAACAGCATCCACTACCTCAGTCCTTAACAGGATGAAGCATTCTCGGCACCAGTCGCCCTCCAGAACCAGTGGAGAACAGCATCCACTACCTCAGTCCTTAACAGGATGAAGCACTCTGGGCACCAGTCCCCCTCCAGAACCAATGGAGACTGTTATCCACTTGAGAGACTGTGGCTTTGCACTCCCCAGGATGGAACAGTGGGCAAACCACCCACTGAAAAGACTTGTGAGACTGTGGCTTTGCACTTCCCAGGATGGTACAGTGGGCAAACCACCCACTGAAAAGACTTGTGAGACTGTGGCTTTGCACTCCCCAGGATAAAGCAGTGGGCAAACCACCCACTGAAAAGACTTGTGAGACTATGGCTTTGCACTCCCCAGGATGGTACAGTGGGCAAACCACCCACTGAAAAGACTTGTGAGACTGTGGCTTTGCACTCCCCAGGATAAAGCAGTGGGCAAACCACCCACTGAAAAGACTTGTGAGACTGTGGCTTTACACTCCCCAGGATGGTACAGTGGGCAAACCACCCACTGAAAAGACTTGTGAGACTGTTGCTTTGCACTCCCCAGGATGGTACAGTGGGCAAACCACCCACTGAAAAGACTTGTGAGACTGTGGCTTTGCACTCCCCAGGATACATCAATGGGCATGGAGCCTCGTCGTGGATCTGGCGTGGTGCTTTCATCCGGCTGAGGTGCACCCCCTTCCCTTCCCCCTGAGGTGCCTGTTGAATTTCGATCTGATGCCCCAGCAGTGTTCTCTCCGTTTCTGGTCAGGTATCTGATGTGGGCCTCGCCCATGCATTTAGGGCCCAGTGGTCCACGGACATTGAATGGTGCATACCTGCACTACTAATCGTGATGGATAATTTTTTGAATGTGTATATATATCTGTATATATTAGCTTACTGTATTTTGATACATTACAATGGTTGAACTCATTTCCTTTTGTCTTTGCATTCTTCCGGGGGGGTTGGGGGTTGTTACTGTGATGTTTGGAAATGCATTGGTGTGTGTGTGTTGTAGTGTGCGAGGGTCGGGGTGGGGGTGGGGGTGTTGCGTGTGTGTGTCCCTGACTTTTGCCTCCCCCCTCCCCTATGTCATAGGTGCAGTACTCACCGTTGTCTTCGGCACCGGCGTTGCTGATGATCGTAGAGGAGCAGGAAGACTATCGCAGGGAGTATTTGGAGTTCTGGCTCCATGGTGCCCTCCTTCCTCATGGAGTGTGTTAAGGGGAGCGTTTTCCCATTGAAATGGCTGTTTCCGCCGTGTTTTTATCCACGGTGAATCCGCCCCGGAAAAGGTGGTGGATTGGCCTGTTGTAATACTGTGGGCGGTACTTTGTCTCCCGCCTGTCTGTTGGTGGTGACCGCCGCGCTGCTTGTCTGTACCGCCGTGGCGGTCGGAGTGTTAAAGTGGCTGTCTTTGTTGGCGGTTTCCGCCACGGTCATAATTCCCTTTTTTCTTCCGCCGGCCTGTTTGCGGTCTTACCGCTGCTTTAACACCGTCCGCCAGGGTTGTAATGACCCCCATTATGTGCTTCATTGTGTAATATAGCTACTGAAGTAAAACAGACAATACATCTAATGTACCAGAAACAGGCCATATCATCATACAGATCACAGATTGTCCCTGAGAAAGTATATGCCAACACAGCCTACACATGTCCTATCTAACAGCACAGCAATGCTCTAAAAGGTGTGTAACAACTTAAATGACCTATGCATCATACTTCAGCCATTTTTCACGTAGAAAATGCTGCAAGTCCTCCACATGTGACAGGCCAACTAATGACTATCTTCTGGATGACAATCAAGGGCCACAAGATCTGTGATTTGTAAATCGAATTGCCAGGATAGAATGCAGTTGCTAATCATGAGTGGGCATCCTAGTTTTGGACAAGTGATTTACAGATTTACATGTCTGTGTGCTAAACCTGGATCATCAGTCCTAGGTACACATTTCATAACCCTAAGCTTGTGCCTGAGGGGGGATGGATAAGCAACAAATACTTTCCAACATCTAGGACACCCAGGAAGCTTTGGACAGCTGTACATGGGTTTGGGCAGTCCAGCACAGGTAAGGAGGATGTCCAACTAGGATACACCCAAACGTTTGACAATCCCATCCACATTTATGTTTGGAAATGCAGACAATTGTCAACATCATTTAATACCACTAATATATGTTTTACAAGCAGATAGATGCAAGCACACATCTGGCCATGAGCTGCATGCACACCTATGACATTGTACTCAAGTGCCACATACATGTAGCACAGCATGTTGAGCTACATGCTGCTAGGAAGTCAAACATGTTCATTAGTGAACAGGGAGGCTCACGTCTGTGGGTAAGTCTTTGCCATCCCTCTTCTGTGAGATTCAGGGTCTGAGTTGCTGACTAAATCATAAATATGGACCTCTGCTAAATTTTCTTAATAAAAGTTTTATCAACAAATGTCACCCTATTCACATGGCCATGCCTACAGGGCTGCACTACAAACCCAAAATATGACTATACACTAATGACTGCCCAACTCAAAGATGGAAAAAAAATTATACTCCACTCAAGTAACATATCCGAGAATTTACCAGCACATCATACCTTGCTATGTGTCCAACACACAGGAGTCAATCACACAACAGCTGCAAACACAACACAGAACAGAAATATCAATACTTACTGGAGATGCCTGGGTCCGCTAATCGAGCCACCTCTCCGATTGTGTAGGGGGCAGGTCCACCTGTAAAGCATGGAAGGGAGAAATGTGCTAAATGTCTGTGCACTGTACAACACTTCCAAATACAATTACTGTGTGTAACATTAATTCTGAAAGTCCATCCTCTCAGGCATGATGATACTGCAACAGAAATACCACTGCAAACATGTACAGACCGGGTCACTCCAGTGAGTGATACACACATATCTGCACACATGCAGTGGTCCTAACTATCATGTGGCGGCAAACATGCTCCATCATTTGTTTGCAGACTCATTTATGGAGAGTACTCCTCTCATCATTTGTAGTAATGAGAGACATGCAAAGCCACTTTCCTGGAGCACTGCAATACCAGTCACTCAGGTATTGTGGCTTGGGCATCAAAGGACAATCATTTACTGTGTTGCGAACCTGTGGGTTTATTTAAGGTAATGATTTATCATGCTTTCTATGGTCACTTACATTTAGGGCCTGTGTTGTGTCTAGGTTACATATGCTACATTGACAGGGTACCCTGAGCCATATATGCCCCCTATGACACCATATTGGCAGGGATCCTGTGCAGTATGTTGTGACAGTTTGAGGCTAGCCATGGATTGACCAGTTTTAATATTTGGATACACCAAGGAGATATATGTTGACAGTGTATAATGTAGTCATCCATGACAGACTGCATGGGCACAGGTGTAGTCATTGCACCTGAAATGTGTCACTCATTGCCCTGTTTACCCGATATGGGTTTCGTAAATCACAGATGAGCCACATTCATCATCTTACATTTGCCAATTTGGTTGATCAGCGGATATACAGCAAACTGACAGTGTGATATTATTAATACATGGTTTAGCAAATGTACCACTGTGTCAATCATGATGATGTAGGTTTCAATTTGTATGTACCTTCGGAATGACAGCAGTCACAGGAATGCTGGTCTTCTGATCTTAGCATACACTCATGTCAGTGATAGCCTCCATACTGGGAGATTAGTTATTAAACATAGGCTGCACTAGATCAGCATGGGTGTGTCAAACTAAATTAGCAAAATATTAGTCAACTTCATATGTATGATGGAATTGGTCAGGGGTCCCTTGCACAACATCATGCACTTAATCCATTGTGATCATGCATTCCCCAATGTCAGGTATCCCATGATGATCCGATAGCTTATAAGAAGAACATGGCAATAGAGTAACACAGATGGCAAATGCATTAGCTCGGGTCCAGCTATTGTGACTAAGACCAATTTAAAACACACAGGTACAATGAACAGAGGGCCATGGATAGTTGTTACCCCTCAATTTGTATCATTTGCTTCATTTCATGTGCCACAGCTATGGTAAGTAGCACCAAACATTTTGATATGAACTCGTGTGCATTACTTTTGGCATCCATCCCTAATTTAATTGTGGCACAACCAAGTCAAACTAGCAGCTTAAGATTTTACCTGAGGTCAGAAATAACTTGTTACGTATGTGTCAGAATCCAGTTCAGACATGTATCTGAAATAATTGGGGGACACATTAATTCTTGAAAATATCTGGATTAAGAACATGTCTTTCCTGGTACATTCACAGACCATGCATAAAACATAAGTTGGAGACACATTTGCAACATCAATTGACGTGAAGGCAGCACTAATTTACAGGCTCCAGTTGTGTTTTGTAAGTTACTGCAGCTGTTGCGTCAACAAATTACGGTAATGTGTAGGAATTATTGTATAACTCATGGCAACTGTATGTTTAACTTGCATTCCACATGTCCAAAAACATTCCCTGCAGCATATGAACAAATCTGCTACTGTCACTACAGAGCATTTAAATTTGCACATTACTCTGAATTGTACTCACCAACAGGGCCACCAATCACAATCCCCAGGTGGTCCGGCACACTACCCACTACAGACTCCCAACAGTACAAAGACAAAATTAGACACCAGAAATGACAAAAATACACTTACACAGGATACCACAGACACTTAGGAAACACCAAAAGACAATATAAAGAGCACACAGGAGACAAATTCACAATATTCACAGAGAGACAAGTCCAAACACAGCCAGTCAAGAAAAATCACAGACTGCAAAGTGAAAGTGAAAGTACACCCACTGTACAAATTCTGTAAACAGGCTATCCTATTACATCTCTTCCTGCCTCAAATGTGGTGCGTTTTTATTCTTATGCGTCAAAATATTATGACGCTTACAGTCTGGGCGTCATTTTTGTTTGACGCACATGCTTAGAAATTACCCACACATCATATTTTCAAATATTATTCATACTTAACCAATTTCATGGGGTACAGTGTGGGAATTACCGCTCAGGGCCAATGGTTATATCATGGCAGTGAGCGTCATTTTTCCACGCATATGCAGCATTTTTTTACGCATCTGTGTCTTTTTTGATGCGTATGCGTCAAAATTTCTGTCTTTTACTGGGTTTGGGCCATTTCTCAATTTTAATAGTACATGACAGGTGTGACTATACAGAGATAGGCTATTTGTACCAACATTGTGCATTCCGCTGTATGGGCACATGTGACAGATCATACTACTGCAGACCATGATTCTCTATTTGTTGTACCGGCTTTGCACTCTTCACTGATGCAGTAGATGGCCAATCGTGTGGAATACAAATTGATATTACCCAATTTGGGCATGTTGTGCGTCAATAGAGGACAACAAGGCTACGCAACTCAATACAGCAACTCATTGCCTGTGTGTCAATGTGTGTGAATTGGCTCTTACTAATGTAGTTGTCCCACTGTGTGAACATCACAAGACGAGTTTTCTCAAATGTGCTTGTATGCATGTGTTCTCAATGTGGGCAACCATCAGATGCTATTCAGTGTGGAAATGAGAAAGGAAATGTGTTTGCCATCCGTGTAGCAACAAATGCTGTGTGAACTTCCCAGGTTTTTTGGGACATAAGCATCGCCAATGACAAACCATGCACAGGATAGATAGAAGACGGTTGATCATGGCAAAGTTCCAAGACTAGGCCATCACATGTCCTGTGATGTTGGCTGCCACTTCCTGGGTACTTGTTTGTATACTACCCATGAGTCAGGCATTGGAAAATGCTATGTGGGTACAGTGTTTGTGACACTAAGTCCCAAAACCAATCCACAAATGTCATGTCACGCCACAGTTTGAGTCATATAAATGACCTATGGTTCTCCTGTGGCAGTGGAGGTCCAGCAGACCAAGCAGCATGTGTGCACATATGTCCAGTGGTTAATTGCACAAAGGTGTCCAGTTCAAGTGTGTGGGCCCAAGTGTAGCCTGTGTCATTATTGGGGTCCATGTTGTCACTCCATGTTGTCACAGTTACGTGCAGGTCTACTCATGAGTCTGTGGAGCCATTTCCTGCATTTACAAAGTATCCTTCACAGCTGAATTGAAGGAAAGCCGAAGAGGAATTGAGAACACACATGGGGATAGTCCAGCAATGACACTGCAGATGTTTTATGAGACTGACAACAGGGCAACCTTGGTGTGCTGACAAAGTTAATGGATCAGGAAATCGGAAGGGTTCCTCACAACATTTGTACACAGGGTGACCTCTAAAATTCCCACTGCAGCCGGGAACATCAGTGCCTCTGTGCTGATTAATCTCACAGCTATTCACCACGCAAGCCCCATCAGTATGTTGGGGGCAATATGAATCAGTGTGTGGACTGTCAGGATACAAACATGTGTTGACATTTCATGCACATTATCTAAAATTGTTTGTTGTGCTGGAGGCACCATTCCCAATCCATGCATACAGCCATGGTACACTGTCACTATTTGTCACTCATGCATACATGAAACCCAGACAAGGGATGGGCCATGATTAGGCTATTTGAAGACAAATTCCACCCCATGATGAGATAAGTAAATGTATTTGAGTATTCATTGTAGACCTACATGACACAATACCCCATGAGGAGAATAAGGGCATGGAAAGCAACTATCAGACAAGGAACCTTTATGGTAACGCAAAGACAGGAACCAGTCAGACTAACAGGATGCAGGGTCAATTAAGAACAAAAAGGAACAAGGCAAATTCACAGTGAGCAGACTGAGACTGGTCAAAGCTGGAACAACACTGTGGAAAATGAAAACTGTATTTTTCCTGTGTGTTGGAACCTAACACAATAACCCAAGGCCTGTGTTACACAAGTGATTTAGACGGCAATGCATAACAGTGTTATACATATAGGGGGTCATTCTGACCCTGGCGGTAAATACCGCCAGGGCCGGGATCGCAGGCTGGCGGTGCACCGCCGGGCATTCTGACCGCGGCGGTACAGCCGCGGCCAGAAGCGGAAAGCCGGCGGTGTAACGCCGACTTTCCGCTGCCCATGGGAATCCGCCATGGGGATTCTGGCACCCCATACCGCCATCCAGTTCCTGGCGGTTCACCCGCCAGGAACAGGATGGCGGTATGGGGTGTCGTGGGGCCCCTGGGGGCCCCTGCAGTGCCCATGCCAATGGCATGGGCACTGCAGGGGCCCCCGTAAGAGGGCCCCACAAAGAATTTCAGTGTCTGCTTTGCAGACACTGAAATTCGCGACGGGTGCAACTGCACCCGTCGCACCTTCCCACTCCGCCGGCTCCATTCTGAGCCGGCTTCCTCGTGGGAAGGATGTTTCCCGCTGGGCTGGCGGGCGGCCTTTTGGCGGTCACCCGCCAGCCCAGTGGGAAACCCAGAATGACCGCCGCGGTCTTTTGACCGCTGTACGGTCTTCTGGTGGTTCCCGCTTGGCGGGCGGCTCCCGCCGCCCGCCAAGCTTAGAATCTGGGCCATAATGGCAGTTTCTATGCCATTCCAGGCAGCTGCAAGGGCAGTGCATGTTCAATTGGCTGGTCTGTATGGAGGTTCACACAGGTGTGTGCAGCCTCAGTCTCTCACAAGTCCTGTTGGTGAGAATCAAGTTAAAAGGATCAACAGCACCTTTCACATGGGAAGCAATGTACAAGGCAGTGCATTATTCGACCAGAAGCCCATGCAGACAGAAGAACAATGACTATGGCATACCATACTAAAGAGGGAAGCACACTGGAGTCTGGGTGTGTGTAGATGAGGGATTATCTGGGTACAAATATTCCATTTCCAGGGCCCTCTGAAGAAGGGTGGGGTGAGACAGGGAACATGGCAGTGACAGGACTTATGACCTGGGATGGCATGTGCAGGGGATGTCTTGTGAGCAATGCTAGTCATACCTGGGGCACTTGTGCTATCCATTTGCTGCTTATATGGATTTCTTGTCACACATACTCCTTGCAAAGATAGATGATGTCACACTTACTGCTGTCAAGGGTCTGGACATAACTTCTTGTTACCAATGCAATAGCACATCCACTGCCTCATGCATGAAGCATTTCTTTCCTTAGTGAATGATGGTGTCTTAGTTGTGTGCCATATGCTGCAATGAACCATGTTGCCAGCATGTATGTGTGAAATAGCTGTGGTCCTCTGATATTGCCCTTCAAATGTGAAATGGACAGGATATATGTCATTTACAGTGTGTGTGAAGTTGGCTGTACATTCATACCCATCAAATGTGATGTGAATTTTTCAGGATCCTAATATGTATTTCTGCAATGCTCCATGAGGCTACACTCTGATTATGAATATTAGGGCTAATGTGATGCAAAAATGATTACCCAGACCATGATAGTGATTAGAATAGGTGTTTAATGACATATGGTAAGACAGTGGTGATGGTGAATAGAGTTAAAAGACGATTTAGACTATGTGTTGTCTCCAACTCAATCCTGCAGCTGTGTTTGGATGGTCTCCCTCATGTTGATGGACAACGTCCTCCTCTTCCTCCTCTTCAGGCATTTGTGGGTCTGGTTCATAGAGGGGAATGTTCCTCCTTACACAAATGTTGTGCAGGATGGCACAGGTCAAAATGATCTTGTAGACCATTTCTGGTGAGTATAGAAGGCTGCCTCCGGTGAAGTCGAGGCACCTGAATCTTGACTTCAGGATGCCAAAAGTCCACTTGACTATGGTGCGTGTCCTCCGATGTGCCTCATTATAGGCACGCTCTGATGCTGTGCTGGGGTTTGCAAATGGGGTCATGATCCATGGCTGGATCCCATACCCCTGATCAGCTGACAGCGAAAATGAGTGAGAAACTTTTGATGTTGCTTGCACCATGATTATCACTTTGCATGGCAGTTGTTCTCTTGTGTTGTTTGTGACTCATCTGTGTTTGTGTTATTGTGTGGAATCCTAGGCTTCTAGGATGTACCATCAGCATTAGGTTGTTTCATTATCTGAACTGGTGTTTGGCTGATTGACCGCATGTCGGCAGTATTTTTGTAGAGTTACAGTACATTGTGTACTCCCTTGCATTATGTCATTTGAAAGAGGTGTCCCTGTGTCTTAACTGGGGGTGACTTGATACTTCCATACACAGAATCAATTCCACAGTGGTGGTAACATGGTTGCATCTATACGGCCTGGACATCCCATCCAATTTAACATATGCAAAAGAATTTGTTAAACATCAGTGAGTCCCTTTAATTTGGTAAGGTGACAATGTTCAACACATCTCCATAAGTTGTCAGCACTGACCTTACACAGTACTTATTGGTTGGAAGGGTGTTTGATTGAGTGTTATTGATGTGATATTGAAAGATTAATCTTCCAAGTTGTACTGCCAGTTAAGGCCATGTCGTTGTCATTGTGCTGTTTTTAAATTGTTCCCTTGTGTCTGTGGAGTGGCATCTGTTATTTGGAACTGTCATTTGTTCATAGGTGTGTATCCCATTGGGTGAGGATATCAAACATGCCTAGCGGTGTCACAACCTCAGTGTGTTCCTGGCCATGTGTCAATGTAGTGGTGTATGTGTTGTTTGTCCTAGAGGGTTGCTGTGCTGTGTGTATATAAGTAGGTTTCTGTACTTACCAACAAGTAGGCCATTTCCATTTCGTCCATCCTGGAAGTTTTGATTGATGGCGCAGTGACGGAAGATGAATGAATCGTGGACACTCCCAGGATACTTTGCCACGATGTTGGTGATCAATCCCCAGTGATCGACAATGGCCTGCACATTGATGGAGTGTGTGTGCTTCGTGTTGCCATACAGATGCTCGGTTGCAGCAGGTGGCACAATGCGTACATGTATGCAGTCAATGGCACCAAGAACGTGTGGGAAGCCGTTGATTTGGTAAAAGCCCTGATTGGTCTCCTGCTGCTTCTGCTGTGTGTTGAGGAAGCTGATGTGGCGGGGTGTGAAGGAGATGATGGCATCCAATACCTTGGGTAGGAAGGCAGAGAATGAGGGCTGTGAGATCCCGGCAACCAGGGCACCAGTGGTTTGAAAGGAGCCACTTGCCAACATGTGGAGGACAGCTAGCAGCTTGGTTTCTGGTGGAATGGTGTGGGGTGTCTGCAAGCTGGGTGCCAACTGTGGCTCAATGTTGCGCAGCAGCTGCTGATTGGCTTGCCAGTTGAGTCTGTACCTCTGGATGATGTCTTGTTGCCGAAGTCCCAGAAGGGTTGTCCTGGTGCGGAATGTCCACTCCTGCCTTCTGCATTGCCTTTGGGGTCCCTGCTGGTGTTGTGGAAGCTGCTGTTGTTGGTCCTGTGCTCTGCGTCTGCGTGCATGCTGGATGAAAAGCACCTCCATGTCTTCCTTTTAAAGCTCTGCTGTTGCTTCTGTGTGTTTTTCTTATGTACTGTGTGTTTGCTCCATTTTAACGCCTGCCCTGACACAGGTGTTATTTTTTTACGCAAATTAGGCTGTGCGTCATTTTCCGCCTCCGCCTCCCGGCCGTGCAAGATTTTTGCGCAGTAGTGCATGGGTGTTTAAGTCATTTTTTGGGACGGGAACGCCTACCTTGCATTTCATTAACGGAAGGCAGATTCACTCATCCAGAAAATGACGCACACGGCGGACTTTTGGCGTTCGCAGAGTCGGATGTCATTGTATAAATATGGTGCAAGGTTTGTGTTGAATGTGCGTCAAATGTTTTGACGCACTTTCGGAACAGACAGAGTATAAATATGCCCCTCAGTGTCTCACGACTGCAGGCACCCTCCTTCAAATTTTTAAGAATACATATTACACACCACCTAAGCTGTATAAGTGGAGTTTGAGGGAAACATTGGCCAGTTTAAGGTGTGATGCATACTTAGCTGATACAGTGCACATTTTTGTAACCAGTGGCCCTAATTTACAGTTTTGGCATAAACTATTTGCATTGATAAATTAGCTTTGTAAAACTAATATTATCCCTGATTCAAAAAATGTGTTGTTCGAACACATTCCAGGAGGGTGCAAAGGGTCTTCTTTTTTGGCGAAACTTCTGCAAGGCTCATGACTACTTGCGCTTGGCTACAAAAGAAAGCCCCGGACCCTTTAACTTGGTGGTTGGAGTTAATCTTTCTTTGCGGTCTTGTTGTAGTTGGACTCTTGCTCTAGGCAAGGCTGTTGGTTTAAGGATGACAGTACTTATGTTTGTAGGCGACTATGCCAATCCTACAACAGAACACAACTGTCGTCCCAACCCTTCCGCTCACAAGCAGTACCTGACTAAAAAACCCAAAACAGTCAATTTGTGGCAGCCTTTACGCATGGACTCAAGAGTGTGACATCTCAGGGAGCGTCATGGTTAAACGGAGATTACCCCTTTCTCACATTAACAACATGTCCCAGTCACACACACGCAGGCAATGAAGAAGATGCAGTAGAGTGTTCAATAGGTATTATTTTAGCCAAACTGCAATCTGCGATAGGTTGCATGGGCTGCAATGATTAGGATAATGAACAGTGCAAGAAATAAAATGGTAAAGACAAAGGTCTTTAATACAAAGACCCCCACCATCTTGCAATATCATGGCCTAATACCCTAGCATGTAGGCCTAATCTCTAACCTAGAAGAGAGCTAGGTATGTTAAATCTCATTCTGCCAATGCCATGTCCATGAGAAGAGCCCCCAACCCTCGATACCTTGGAATGAGGTCTCTAGCTTAGACTCTGTAGGAACACAAATACTGGGCCAGCATCAATGTGACGATCAGCATCGATAGCAGAGATGCCATCTGGCCGAAATCCCTCTAACTATCTGATAAAGTGAGGAGTATTTATACAGATCTACTTGGACCCCTGACGTAGGTTTGTTCCCAAACAATTGATAACAAGGCGTGCTTGGGACGGTAATTAATATAAACAATTCCCTCGAAAGCATGAAGAGGGAAAGTACCTAAAGTGAACACCTACAGTTTGTATTTGTCACCTGATCTAGACGCCTTAGCGCGATGACACTGATAATGCAAATCAAAACATGGGCCTAAGTCAAAACAAAGCAGCCATCTTAAAATAATTTAAAAAATTAATGCGCTAAAACAGAGCAAGCTAAGTAGGGTAAAAGTCACTGGGTGACAGGGGTACGAGTCTTCAAGCCACAGGCTAAGCTAACTCCTGTATCCCACTAAAACAAACTAAGATTCAGTACAGTCTGAAGCTTTCAATTATTGAATGCCATCCACGTCACCATAAACTAAGCCCTGTTGGATCTTTTACCAGGTTACGATATGATGGTATGAAACAATGGCCTAGCCTTGAAGGGATTTTTTGGCATATTTACAAGAAAGTGGTGCATTGGTCCTCATGTGACACATTTTTTGCGTCAACCATGCCCCACCTAACGACACCAGGGTTGTGCCGTATTTACAATATGGTACGTCATTGTGGTCATTAAGACAATAGCATCAAAACTGTTGATGCTATTGTGGTGCTTTGCTGCACTAGCATCACAAATTTTAACGCTACTGCAGCAAAGCACAGTGAGGCCCATTGATTAAAATGGGTGCGTCATTTTAACTCCTGCTCTGAGCAGGCGCTAAAAATGACGGAAACAAATGGTGCAGCGACATGTTGTAAAATTTCACTGCACCATCTTTTTGGGCCTCCCTACATCGAACGCCCCCCTTGCATACATTATGCCTGGCGCAGGCATAATGCGCAACAAATGTTTACAAAATGTCACAATGCAAGTATTGCGCCACTTTGTGAATACGGCGTGGAGAATGGCCTACTTAATGCTGCCTTAGAGCTTAAAAAAATTACGCTAGGGCGGCGCAAGGTGGCGCTATGGGCTTGTAAATAGGCCCCTTTGTATTTTAGATATGAGAATCTTTTTGTATTGGTCATTATCTCTGTTTTCTATTGCACCTACGTATGCTTGATGGTTCCTAAATATTTATTATTTATCTATCATCTATGTTTTTTCTTGAAATAATGCCACCTTTGCATTTGGAATCTTGTTATAAGACTTTAATGAGTCACAACTCCTTACAGGACACACTTCATCCCACACCTTTCCATCATCACATTTCTGAAAGGATGCCCCGCAAATGACAATAATCAGAGCACTTCAAGTCCTTGTGAGGGGTGTGATTTGCTAAATAAATGTTTCAATACAATTGTTAGTCTAGTGTTTAGGGAGGCAAAACAAGGAGAAAGACAAGGGATCAGGGAGATGGTTGGGGTGTCAAGCATATTTTAAGGAGGTGCTCACTGTAACAGATGATTCTTTAAAGTCAAAGTCTAAATGTTTGTGGGGGTCATGATTATGGAATCTCTGTTATGATATGTTGCTATCAGGAATTATTTGTCATCAAATATGTATCACTGCAAGTATCTCTCCATGGGAAGGTTATAGAGACTATGATTTCTAAATATAAATGAAAGCGAGTGACTGGAACTTAACACAAACATCCTTCACACATCAGGATCATAACCCTGTCTTAACTAGAGTGAGGTGTTTATTCTATCACATGATTTGAGAAGGTGTTAAATGCAAATTATGTGAGAACAATCTGCACGTGAGCAGTGATGAGCTGTTAATCTCTTGTAAAACTAAAATAGATGTACAAGCAGGAAGTTTATACCCCGGAGGCTACAAGAGGTGAATATACCGCAAAAACAGACAACCATCAGGCTATTGGCGTGCCCTTCAAACTTAACCTCAAGGTCGTTTGTATACCACAATATTGCGTTCAGAAATATCGCTCTGCAAAATTCTATCTGTCTACCTATCTTTCTTTAAAAATATGTTTTGAGAATGTAAAATTCCATTCCTGATGTGTATCAGGAATGGTGAGATTTCACTCCCCCCAAAAATGTGTTTGCTCACAAGGAAATTCCACCTGGTGTTATGTCCTTTATGTTTATGTTTCCTGTTTCCTATTTCCTGGATGAGTCACCATAAAAAGATGCACCCTCGCGGACTTGCAGTCCACTTGCAGATCACTATTTTTTATTTAGTCTCCCACACTGACTGCTCCAAGATGTATTCCAGTGAAGTGCATGAGGACATTTATTTTCAGTATGGGAATCACAAGTGTGCGTAGTTGTCCGCCTTTACAGCTTTTACATTGATCTTTAAGTTTCACAAAGTGCAAAGCTCGCTAAATAAAGAAGGGCATTGAGCAAAGCTCACTAATATACATTCATCAATTCCTATCAATAATACCTCACTAACACACTTCACATGCCGAGAAGCAGGTGGAGTACTTGAGTTAACTTATTTTGCGCTATTGCTTCAGGGACTTCGTGTCCCATGTTTCCAGAGTGGAGCAGCAGCCGTGAGCAGGGGGGCAGAGCATAGCCCCAGGAAGCACCCAGGGGTCACCATTTAAGCGCGGTTTGCTTTCCGCCACGCGGAACACGCTATTGCTTCAGGGACTTCGGGCCAGATGTAGGAAACCGTTTGCATGGTGCAAACTGCGAAAATCGCAGTTTGCGCCATGCATACAGCCTAACGCGATGCTCATTCACAAATTGCGAGTCGGTACCGACTCGCAATTTGTGAATGCGACTCGCAAATAGGAAGGGGTGTTCCCTTCCTATTTGCGACTTGCATCGCAATGCAGAATTGCTTTGTGACCGCAAATGCGGTCGCAAAGCAACTCACAGTTACCACCAGTGTCACACTGGTGGTAACTCATTCGTAAAAGGTTGTGAATGAGGGCATAAAGGTTTTTTCAGAGCAGGCAGTGGTCCAATGGACCACTGCCTACACTGAAAAAACGAAACCAAATGGTTTTGTAATTTTTTTCATTTTGCAACTCGTTTTCCTTTAAGGAAAACAGGCTGCAAAATGAAAAAAAAAAACTGCTTTATTGAAAAAGCAGTCACAGACATGGAGGTCTGCTGACTTTAGCAGGCCACCATCCCTGTGAGTGCAGGGATTCACTATGGGGTCGCAAAATGCAACCCACCTCATTAATATTGATGAGGTGGGTCTTTGAAACCCCATAGCGAGTCGCAGACGGTGTCTGAGACACCGTTCTGCATCTGAATTTGCGATTCGGAAATTGCGAGTCGCACCGACTCGCAATTTCCGAATCACAAATTCGGACCTTACTACATCTGGCCCTTCGTGTCCCAGGTTTCCAGAGCGGAGCGGCAGCCAGGAGCAGGGGGTGGAGCAGAGCCCCAGGTAGCACACAGGGGGCACCATTTAAGCGCAGTTTACTTCCTGACGCGCAGGACCCGCTATTGCTTCAGGGACTTCGTGTCCCAGGTTTCCAGAGCGGAGCGGCAGCCAGGAGCAGGGGGCAAAGCATAGTCCCAGGAAGCACCCAGGGGGCACGATTTAAGCGCGGTTTGCTTCCTGCCACGCAGGACCCGCTATTGCTTGTGGGACTTTGTGTCCCAGGTTTCCAGAGTGGAGTGGATCGGCAGCCAGGGGCAGGGGGCGGAGCATAGCCCAGGAAGCACCCAGGGGGCACCATTTAAGTGCGGTTTGCTTCCTGCCGTGCTGTACGTGCCCGGGCCAATGGCGGGCCCATCGTTCGCCCATCAATGGCCGGAAGAGGCCGGGTTGGGCCACCCCTTTTAGTTCCCGCAAAGGGGGTAAGTGTTTGGTATTTAAGACTTTATATGGATTCTCTGCACAACTCCTTTTCTAGCCTAATCTTCAGGGTGGAGAGAAGTCCTTTCTTCTGAGTCAGTAGAAAATTACCTTGAGGGTGCTGTTTCACTTTCTAACAGTTCTGAGAGGCCCCCGGTGGTAATTTGTGAGGATGGGCAGGAGAAGGATATTACTGAGTGGGGACCAGAGTGGAGGGGATAAGGGGAAAACAAATTCAACCTTGGATTCTGTAACCGGGTTGCTCTCCACCTGGTTACTCGCGCCCATGATGGACCGGCCAAAGGGTGCCCCGGGGGCACCACTCAGCATGACCTGGAAACAGAATGCACGGGAATCCTGGATGTCCGGGTTTCCAACAAAACAAAAGAAGGACGACCGACGCGTGCGACGGACAGGAGAGAGACGGAGGACCCCACAGTAGGAGAAGAGCGATCAGAGGAATGAACGGAGGCAGCAATAGAGCGATGCGAAGACAGTCCAGACCTGATGACACAGGGCGTGGAGGCCCCTAGAGGATCCCATCTCCCGCCACGTCCCTGGAGGGGCGTGGCTAACGCAGGTACATTCCTGCTTGCACAACCGCTACCGGGAAATCCTAGGGAGGGAGGAGGGAGCGGGAGTTGAAAAGGGGAATACGGGAATACGTACACCACTCCCGACCGAGAGTGGAGGGCGAGAACAAAAACTCCTGCCCTGAGCATTTTTTGTTGTTGTTTGCCTGGCTTATATTTTGTGCCTGCCTTTTGGCTACTGTGTGTTCTTTTTTTTCTTACTCTCTCTCACCCACAGTACTAAAACACCAGGAGGACTGTGAAGTCAACAGACATCCTATCAATACCTGAGTATTGGTTTTTTTTTAAATTTTGTGTGGTCGTTGGTGGAGAAGGGGAGCACAACACTTTTGGGTGAAAGCTTGTATTGAGTTGGTGGTTATCCCAACATCCCTCCCACCTCACTGCACCTCCCCCTTTCTAATCATACACAAAGAACCCCAAAATATCCGACTTACCTTTCCTTTCTTTTTCCGTTCCCTTCCTTATCCACCTCCGACGCCGTTGGATCTTCACTTCTTCGAGATAACGGAGATCCATTACCAGGAAGACCCACCTGAAAAAGAATAGAAGAATGGGTGATCAATAGAAAGGAGGGAGTTTTGAGAATCAACTCATCAAACCAGGGAAAGACTGAGAGTTGAATATTATAGACTGCATAAGGAAGACATACATAAGAGAAGTAAAAGTACCAACTCGAAAACCCCAGTAACCCGACTTGTTTAAGCTCTGTTTGCATAGCGCTATACCCACCCCTCTTACAGATTCCTTTCTTGCGCGGGCTGTTGGGGTAGTTACAAGGGAGTTCGACCTGGCAGAGAGGAGACTGTCGTTGGAGATGGGTGACTGGCAACAAGCTTCCACAGAAGATGGGGACTCAAAAGAAATTTGGGAAAAAAAACAAAATTGCCCCCGCCCGCAAACCCTAATTCTACTTCCCTAGGCTCTGTGGACCGATTCCCAGGTCCCTGTTCAGAAAACCTATTGGCAAAACTTAAGGATATGGTTGAGTCCTGTTTGGCCCCGGTTATGGAGAAACTACGGGCGCTCGAAACTGCAGTTTCCCGGATGAGCGGTAAAGAGAGGCCAAGGTTGGCTTCCGTCACAGGGGGCTTTTGGACGCCTATTGTCAAAGTAGTTTAACTGAGGGAGTGCTTCATCAAGAGGAAAACCCTAGCCCCCGTTTGAGAGAGACCTAACAACCTATAAGCTGTCCCATTCTGAGGGCCGCTGGACACTGTGTGGAGACTGCTACGGGGTCCAGGTATATGGACAAAGTGGGAGTGGTACAAGATAGAAGTGAGATTCAAAATCAACATCAATATTTGGTGAATGGGCCCCCACTTGTCTGTTTAGAGCTTCCTCCAGCCTGTGCACCCGATATGGTGGTGCTTACCGATGTTCCCCCCTTAGCATTGGGCATTAGCGAATCCACAGCCCAACTGAAGAATAAGATCTGTCATTGGCTGAGTAAAAACTGTGACTTCATTCGTAGGGATTTTGAGGATATTCTGTTTGTCATAAGAATTGACTGGGCAGGGCCTCGGGCAAAGGATGGTAATGGGGGTTGTGTAATCGTAAATTGTAGATATCCAGGTCTGGCCCAGAGGATCCTTTTGTCACAACGTTTGGCACCCAAGCTGAAGAGTAAGATTGGTATGGTCCCTTTGTTTTTTTTATAATCATACTAAGCTGAATGATGACATTTCAGTCAGGAATTTTTACCCAGGGCAGGGTGCCTTACAGCCAAATAGTATGAGTCATGATTTTTCTACCTCCCCAGATTTGAAGAGAGAGGATTGATGCTATGTACAGAGATACGAAGGGGGGGTGATAGAATCCCCTTTCAATGCCTTGATCGCTGAAGGTCGGGATGGCTCATATGCGAACTGTTCCCTTATTTCCTGGAATGTAGCAGGGTATGATTCAAAGCTTTTGGACAGCAATTGGCTGAAGTTTGTAGCACACTTTGATTTAATCCTACTTCAAGAGACCTGGTCGGATGGGTTGGCTGAGTGGGATGGCTTTCAAAGATTTGCTAACACGGCTGTAAGGCCTCTAGGTTGTAGCCCTAAAGGGGGCGCAGTCACCCTAATTCTATTTTCTAAAATAGCGAGAGCCTACCAAATTAACTGTAAACATAAGGGCTTTTTAATCACCTGGGTAGTTTTCTCTAATAAATTTAATATTGTATTTTACAATGCTGTTTGGGACTCTGGTTGCCAAATTATGATCCTTTTTTCTGTCTTGCAGAAATTGAAGTATAGATTGGAGGGTTTCGGTTTGGATTTTTGTGCTGTGGTGTCAGGGGATTTTAATGGCAAACTAGGGAGTTACAGCACTACGATGAAGCCTTTTGATCAGGACCATGAGATACACTCAGATGAGGGATTACACGATGTGAGGGGTGGGGCTCTGATCAAGGGCCTGAGGAGTTGGGTCTTTTGAACATCTGTGACCTGGAAGCGGTGGGTACACTTCAGGCCCCTACTTTTGTAGGTAGGGGGGCTGGAGCAACAATTGACTATATTTTTGTGTCCCCACCTATAAGGAACATGGTCAAGGATGGCAAAGTAGTAGTGCAGCATTTTAGTGATCAAAGTTCACTTAGGATTTCTTTTAATGTTTCTGAGATAATGCAGAAATCAGTGTGGGGTGGGCCATTCCTGGTGAGACCTAAAGATCAGGGTAGATGTCTTAGCTGGAAACAGGTAAACATTCAGCAAGTAACAGAGAAGGTGGTGGGAAAAAAATTTAATCTGATTTTAGGCACTCTCTTGGCAGACTCCTCCAGTCCAGGGGAAGTCATGGATGCCATATCAAAAGTTAATGAAGCAATCAAAGAAGGGATGACTGCAGCTGTCCAGCCTCTGTGTGAGAAACAGGGTGGTTGGTTTAGTAAGCCTTGTTATGAGGCTAAGAAATCTCTGAGGAAGGCTCCAAAGGAACAACCGAGAGACATAGCTCTTGTAAGAAATGCGAGGGTCCATTATAAATCTATCTTGAGGGCCAGGAAACAACAGCTTAACCCCTTCGCTGCCAGGCCTTTTCCCCCTCCTGTGCCAGGCCTTTTTTTGCCTATTTGGGGCAGTTGGCGCTTAGGCCCTCATAACTTTTTGTTCACATAAGCTAACCAAGCCAAATTTGCGTCCTTTTTTTCCAACATCCTAGGGATTCTAGAGGTACCCAGACTTTGTGGGTTCCCTTGAAGGAGGCCAAGAAATTGGCCAAAATACAGTGAAAATTTAGTTTTTTTTAAAAAAAATGGAAAAAGTGGCTGCAGAAGAAGGCTTGTGGATTTCCCCCTGAAAATGGCATCAACAAAGGGTTTGTAGTGCTAAACTCAGCAGCTTCCTAGCTTTCAGGAACAGGCAGACTTGAATCAGAAAACCCAAATTTTCAACACAATTTTGGCATTTTACTGGGGCATACCCCATTTTTGCAATTTTTTGTGCTTTCAGCCTCCTTCCAGTGAGTGACAGGAATGGGCATGAAACCATGCTGGATCCCAGAAACCTAACCATTTCTGAAAAGTAGACAAAATTCTGAATTCAGCAAGGGGTCATTTGTGTAGATCCTACAAGGGTTTCCTACAGAAAATAACAGCTGAAAAAGAAAAATATTGAAATTGAGGTGAAAAAAACATAAATTTTTCTCTACGTTTTACTCTGTAACTTTTCCCTGCAATGTCAGATTATGGAAAGCAATATACCGTTACGTCTGCTGGACTCCTCTGGTTGCGGGGATATATAGGGCTTGTAGGTTCATTAAGAACCCGAGGAACCCAGAGCCAATAAATGAGCTGC
Source organism: Pleurodeles waltl (assembly GCF_031143425.1). Lineage (NCBI taxonomy): Eukaryota > Metazoa > Chordata > Amphibia > Caudata > Salamandridae > Pleurodeles > Pleurodeles waltl. The sequence continues at coordinate 1,186,163,047 of NC_090440.1, read as the reverse complement.
ACCCTGCAGTGCGTTTTCATTCTATACCGGGTATACAGCAATTCATTTGCTGAAATATAAAGAGTAAAAAATTGCTATCAAGAAAACCTTTGCATTTCCAAAAAGGGCACAAGATAAGGTGCTGAGGAGCAGTGGTTATTTTCACATCTCTGAATTCCGGGGTGACCATACAAGCATGTGAATTATAGGGAATTTCTCAAATAGATGTCTTTTTTACACACTCTCCTTTATTTGGAAGGAAAAAATGTAGAGAAAGACAAGGGGCAATAGCACTTGTTTTGCTAATCTATGTGCCCCCAAGTCTCCCGATAAAAATGATACCTCACTTGCGTGGGTAGGCCTAGCGCCCGCGACAGGAAACGCCCCAAAGCGCAACGTGGACACATCGACAATTTTGGGAGAAAACAGAGGTGTTTTTTGCGAAGTGCCTACCTGTAGATTTTGGCCTCTAGCTCAGCCGGCACCTAGGGAAACCTACCAAACCTGTGCATTTCTGAAAACTAGAGACCTAGGGGAATCCAAGGAGGGGTGACTTGCGGGGCTCGGACCAGGTTCTGTTACCCAGAATCCTTTGCAAACCTCAAAATTTGGCTAAAAAAACACATGTCCCTCACATTTCTGTGGCAGAAAGTTCTGGAATCTGAGAGGAGCTACAAATTTCCTTCCACCCAGCGTTCCCCCAAGTCTCCCGATAAAAATGATACCTCACTTGCATGGGTAGGCCTAGCGCCGGCGACAGGAAACACCCCAAAGCGCAACGTGGACACATCCTAAATTTTGGAAAAAAACAGATGTTTTTTTTGCGAAGTGCCTACCTGTAGATTTTGGCCTCTAGCTCAGCCGGCACCTAGGGAAACCTACCAAACCTGTGCATTTCTGAAAACTAGAGACCTAGGGGAATCCAAGGAGGGGTGACTTGTGGGGCTCGGACCAGGTTCTGTTACCCAGAATCCTTTGCAAACCTCAAAATTTGGCTAAAAAAACACATGTCCCTCACATTTCTGTGGCAGAAAGTTCTGGAATCTGAGAGGAGCTACAAATTTCCTTCCACCCAGCGTTCCCCCAAGTCTCCCGATAAAAATGATACCTCACTTGCGTGGGTAGGCCTAGCGCCGGCGACAGGAAACACCCCAAAGCGCAACGTGGACACATCCTAAATTTTGGAAAAAAACAGAGGTGTTTTTTGCGAAGTGCCTACCTGTAGATTTTGGCCTCTAGCTCAGCCGGCACCTAGGGAAACCTACCAAACCTGTGCATTTCTGAAAACTAGAGACCTAGGGGAATCCAAGGAGGGGTGACTTGCGGGGCTCGGACATGGGTTCTGTTACCCAGAATCCTTTGCAAACCTCAAAATTTGGCTAAAAAAACACATGTCCCTCACATTTCTGTGGCAGAAAGTTCTGGAATCTGAGAGGAGCTACAAATTTCCTTCCACCCAGCGTTCCCCCAAGTCTCCCGATAAAAATGATACCTCACTTGCATGGGTAGGCCTAGCGCCGGCGACAGGAAACACCCCAAAGCGCAACGTGGACACATCCTAAATTTTGGAAAAAAACAGAGGTGTTTTTTGCGAAGTGCCTACCTGTAGATTTTGGCCTCTAGCTCAGCCGGCACCGAGGGAAACCTACCAAACCTGTGCATTTCTGAAAACTAGAGACCTAGGGGAATCCAAGGAGGGGTGACTTGTGGGGCTCGGACCAGGTTCTGTTACCTAGAATCCTTTGCAAACCTCAAAATTTGGCTAAAAAAACACATGTCCCTCACATTTCTGTGGCAGAAATTTCTGGAATCTGAGAGGAGCTTCAAATTTCCTTCCACCCAGCGTTCCCCCAAGTCTCCCGATAAAAATGATACCTCACTTGCGTGGGTAGGCCTAGCGCCGGCGACAGGAAACACCCCAAAGCGCAACGTGGACACATCCTAAATTTTGGAAAAAAACAGAGGTGTTTTTTGCGAAGTGCCTACCTGTAGATTTTGGCCTCTAGCTCAGCCGGCACCTAGGGAAACCTACCAAACCTGTGCATTTCTGAAAACTAGAGACCTAGGGGAATCCAAGGAGGGGTGACTTGCGGGGCTCGGACCAGGTTCTGTTACCCAGAATCCTTTGCAAACCTCAAAATTTGGCTAAAAAAACACATGTCCCTCACATTTCTGTGGCAGAAAGTTCTGGAATCCGAGAGGAGCTACAAATTTCCTTCCACCCAGCGTTCCCCCAAGTCTCCCGATAAAAATGATACATCACTTGCGTGGGTAGGCCTAGCGCCGGCGACAGGAAACACCCCAAAGCGCAACGTGGACACATCCTAAATTTTGGAAAAAAACAGAGGTGTTTTTTGCGAAGTGCCTACCTGTAGATTTTGGCCTCTAGCTCAGCCGGCACCTAGGGAAACCTACCAAACCTGTGCATTTCTGAAAACTAGAGACCTAGGGGAATCCAAGGAGGGGTGACTTGCGGGGCTCGGACCAGGTTCTGTTACCCAGAATCCTTTGCAAACCTCAAAATTTGGCTAAAAAAACACATGTCCCTCACATTTCTGTGGCAGAAAGTTCTGGAATCTGAGAGGAGCTACAAATTTCCTTCCACCCAGCGTTCCCCCAAGTCTCCCGATAAAAATGATACCTCACTTGCGTGGGTAGGCCTAGCGCCGGCGACAGGAAACACCCCAAAGCGCAACGTGGACACATCCTAAATTTTGGAAAAAAACAGAGGTGTTTTTTGCGAAGTGCCTACCTGTAGATTTTGGCCTCTAGCTCAGCCGGCACCTAGGGAAACCTACCAAACCTGTGCATTTCTGAAAACTAGAGACCTAGGGGAATCCAAGGAGGGGTGACTTGCGGGGCTCGGACCAGGTTCTGTTACCCAGAATCCTTTGCAAACCTCAAAATTTGGCTAAAAAAACACATGTCCCTCACATTTCTGTGGCAGAAAGTTCTGGAATCTGAGAGGAGCTACAAATTTCCTTCCACCCAGCGTTCCCCCAAGTCTCCCGATAAAAATGATACCTCACTTGCATGGGTAGGCCTAGCGCCGGCGACAGGAAACACCCCAAAGCGCAACGTGGACACATCCTAAATTTTGGAAAAAAACAGAGGTGTTTTTTGCGAAGTGCCTACCTGTAGATTTTGGCCTCTAGCTCAGCCGGCACCGAGGGAAACCTACCAAACCTGTGCATTTCTGAAAACTAGAGACCTAGGGGAATCCAAGGAGGGGTGACTTGTGGGGCTCGGACCAGGTTCTGTTACCCAGAATCCTTTGCAAACCTCAAAATTTGGCTAAAAAAACACATGTCCCTCACATTTCTGTGGCAGAAAGTTCTGGAATCCGAGAGGAGCTACAAATTTCCTTCCACCCAGCGTTCCCCCAAGTCTCCCGATAAAAATGATACATCACTTGCGTGGGTAGGCCTAGCGCCGGCGACAGGAAACACCCCAAAGCGCAACGTGGACACATCCTAAATTTTGGAAAAAAACAGAGGTGTTTTTTGCGAAGTGCCTACCTGTAGATTTTGGCCTCTAGCTCAGCCGGCACCTAGGGAAACCTACCAAACCTGTGCATTTCTGAAAACTAGAGACCTAGGGGAATCCAAGGAGGGGTGACTTGCGGGGCTCGGACCAGGTTCTGTTACCCAGAATCCTTTGCAAACCTCAACATTTGGCTAAAAAAACACATGTCCCTCACATTTCTGTGGCAGAAAGTTCTGGAATCCGAGAGGAGCTACAAATTTCCTTCCACCCAGCGTTCCCCCAAGTCTCCCGATAAAAATGATACCTCACTTGCGTGGGTAGGCCTAGCGCCGGCGACAGGAAACACCCCAAAGCGCAACGTGGACACATCCTAAATTTTGGAAAAAAACAGAGGTGTTTTTTGCGAAGTGCCTACCTGTAGATTTTGGCCTCTAGCTCAGCCGGCACCTAGGGAAACCTACCAAACCTGTGCATTTCTGAAAACTAGAGACCTAGGGGAATCCAAGGAGGGGTGACTTGTGGGGCTCGGACCAGGTTCTGTTACCCAGAATCCTTTGCAAACCTCAAAATTTGGCTAAAAAAACACATGTCCCTCACATTTCTGTGGCAGAAAGTTCTGGAATCTGAGAGGAGCTACAAATTTCCTTCCACCCAGCGTTCCCCCAAGTCTCCCGATAAAAATGATACCTCACTTGCGTGGGTAGGCCTAGCGCCGGCGACAGGAAACACCCCAAAGCGCAACGTGGACACATCCTAAATTTTGGAAAAAAACAGAGGTGTTTTTTGCGAAGTGCCTACCTGTAGATTTTGGCCTCTAGCTCAGCCGGCACCTAGGGAAACCTACCAAACCTGTGCATTTCTGAAAACTAGAGACCTAGGGGAATCCAAGGAGGGGTGACTTGCGGGGCTCGGACCAGGTTCTGTTACCCAGAATCCTTTGCAAACCTCAAAATTTGGCTAAAAAAACACATGTCCCTCACATTTCTGTGGCAGAAAGTTCTGGAATCCGAGAGGAGCTACAAATTTCCTTCCACCCAGCGTTCCCCCAAGTCTCCCGATAAAAATGATACATCACTTGCGTGGGTAGGCCTAGCGCCGGCGACAGGAAACACCCCAAAGCGCAACGTGGACACATCCTAAATTTTGGAAAAAAACAGAGGTGTTTTTTGCGAAGTGCCTACCTGTAGATTTTGGCCTCTAGCTCAGCCGGCACCTAGGGAAACCTACCAAACCTGTGCATTTCTGAAAACTAGAGACCTAGGGGAATCCAAGGAGGGGTGACTTGCGGGGCTCGGACCAGGTTCTGTTACCCAGAATCCTTTGCAAACCTCAACATTTGGCTAAAAAAACACATGTCCCTCACATTTCTGTGGCAGAAAGTTCTGGAATCCGAGAGGAGCTACAAATTTCCTTCCACCCAGCGTTCCCCCAAGTCTCCCGATAAAAATGATACCTCACTTGCGTGGGTAGGCCTAGCGCCGGCGACAGGAAACACCCCAAAGCGCAACGTGGACACATCCTAAATTTTGGAAAAAAACAGAGGTGTTTTTTGCGAAGTGCCTACCTGTAGATTTTGGCCTCTAGCTCAGCCGGCACCTAGGGAAACCTACCAAACCTGTGCATTTCTGAAAACTAGAGACCTAGGGGAATCCAAGGAGGGGTGACTTGCGGGGCTCGGACCAGGTTCTGTTACCCAGAATCCTTTGCAAACCTCAAAATTTGGCTAAAAAAACACATGTCCCTCACATTTCTGTGGCAGAAAGTTCTGGAATCTGAGAGGAGCTACAAATTTCCTTCCACCCAGCGTTCCCCCAAGTCTCCCGATAAAAATGATACCTCACTTGCATGGGTAGGCCTAGCGCCGGCGACAGGAAACACCCCAAAGCGCAACGTGGACACATCCTAAATTTTGGAAAAAAACAGAGGTGTTTTTTGCGAAGTGCCTACCTGTAGATTTTGGCCTCTAGCTCAGCCGGCACCTAGGGAAACCTACCAAACCTGTGCATTTCTGAAAACTAGAGACCTAGGGGAATCCAAGGAGGGGTGACTTGCGGGGCTCGGACCAGGTTCTGTTACCCAGAATCCTTTGCAAACCTCAAAATTTGGCTAAAAAAACACATGTCCCTCACATTTCTGTGGCAGAAAGTTCTGGAATCTGAGAGGAGCTACAAATTTCCTTCCACCCAGCGTTCCCCCAAGTCTCCCGATAAAAATGATACCTCACTTGCGTGGGTAGGCCTAGCGCCGGCGACAGGAAACACCCCAAAGCGCAACGTGGACACATCCTAAATTTTGGAAAAAAACAGAGGTGTTTTTTGCGAAGTGCCTACCTGTAGATTTTGGCCTCTAGCTCAGCCGGCACCTAGGGAAACCTACCAAACCTGTGCATTTCTGAAAACTAGAGACCTAGGGGAATCCAAGGAGGGGTGACTTGCGGGGCTCGGACCAGGTTCTGTTACCCATAATCCTTTGCAAACCTCAAAATTTGGCTAAAAAAACACATGTCCCTCACATTTCTGTGGCAGAAAGTTCTGGAATCTGAGAGGAGCTACAAATTTCCTTCCACCCAGCGTTCCCCCAAGTCTCCCGATAAAAATGATACATCACTTGCGTGGGTAGGCCTAGCGCCGGCGACAGGAAACACCCCAAAGCGCAATGTGGACACATCCTAAATTTTGGAAAAAAACAGAGGTGTTTTTTGCTAAGTGCCTACCTGTAGATTTTGGCCTCTAGCTCAGCCGGCACCTAGGGAAACCTACCAAACCTGTGCATTTCTGAAAACTAGAGACCTAGGGGAATCCAAGGAGGGGTGACTTGCGGGGCTCGGACCAGGTTCTGTTACCCAGAATCCTTTGCAAACCTCAAAATTTGGCTAAAAAAACACATGTCCCTCACATTTCTGTGGCAGAAAGTTCTGGAATCCGAGAGGAGCTACAAATTTCCTTCCACCCAGCGTTCCCCCAAGTCTCCCGATAAAAATGATACCTCACTTGCGTGGGTAGGCCTAGCGCCGGCGAAAGGAAACACCCCAAAGCGCAACGTGGACACATCCTAAATTTTGGAAAAAACAGAGGTGTTTTTTGCGAAGTGCCTACCTGTAGATTTTGGCCTCTAGCTCAGCCGGCACCTAGGGAAACCTACCAAACCTGTGCATTTCTGAAAACTAGAGACCTAGGGGAATCCAAGGAGGGGTGACTTGCGGGGCTCGGACCAGGTTCTGTTACCCAGAATCCTTTGCAAACCTCAACATTTGGCTAAAAAAACACATGTCCCTCACATTTCTGTGGCAGAAAGTTCTGGAATCTGAGAGGAGCTACAAATTTCCTTCCACCCAGCGTTCCCCCAAGTCTCCCGATAAAAATGATACCTCACTTGCGTGGGTAGGCCTAGCGCCGGCGACAGGAAACACCCCAAAGCGCAACGTGGACACATCCTAAATTTTGGAAAAAAACAGAGGTGTTTTTTGCGAAGTGCCTACCTGTAGATTTTGGCCTCTAGCTCAGCCGGCACCTAGGGAAACCTACCAAACCTGTGCATTTCTGAATACTAGAGACCTAGGGGAATCCAAGGAGGGGTGACTTGCGGGGCTCGGACCAGGTTCTGTTACCCATAATCCTTTGCAAACCTCAAAATTTGGCTAAAAAAACACATGTCCCTCACATTTCTGTGGCAGAAAGTTCTGGAATCTGAGAGGAGCTACAAATTTCCTTCCACCCAGCGTTCCCCCAAGTCTCCCGATAAAAATGATACCTCACTTGCGTGGGTAGGCCTAGCGCCGGCGACAGGAAACACCCCAAAGCGCAACGTGGACACAACCTAAATTTTGGAAAAAAACAGAGGTGTTTTTTGCGAAGTGCCTACCTGTAGATTTTGGCCTCTAGCTCAGCCGGCACCTAGGGAAACCTACCAAACCTGTGCATTTCTGAAAACTAGAAACATACGGGAATCCAAGGAGGGGTGACTTGCTGTGCTCGGACCAGGTTCTGTTACCCAGAATCCTTTGCAAACCTCAAAATTTGGCTAAAAAAACACATGTCCCTCACATTTCTGTGGCAGAAAGTTCTGGAATCTGAGAGGAGCTACAAATTTCCTTCCACCCAGCGTTCCCCCAAGTCTCCCGATAAAAATGATACCTCACTTGCGTGGGTAGGCCTAGCGCCGGCGTCAGGAAACACCCCAAAGCGCAACGTGGACACATCCTAAATTTTGGAAAAAAACAGAGGTGTTTTTTGCGAAGTGCCTACCTGTAGATTTTGGCCTCTAGCTCAGCCGGCACCTAGGGAAACCTACCAAACCTGTGCATTTCTGAAAACTAGAGACCTAGGGGAATCCAAGGAGGGGTGACTTGCGGGGCTCGGACCAGGTTCTGTTACCCAGAATCCTTTGCAAACCTCAAAATTTGGCTAAAAAAACACATGTCCCTCACATTTCTGTGGCAGAAAGTTCTGGAATCTGAGAGGAGCTACAAATTTCCTTCCACCCAGCGTTCCCCCAAGTCTTCCGATAAAAATGATACCTCACTTGCGTGGGTAGGCCTAGCGCCGGCGACAGGAAACACCCCAAAGCGCAACGTGGACACATCCTAAATTTTGGAAAAAAACAGAGGTGTTTTTTGCGAAGTGCCTACCTGTAGATTTTGGCCTCTAGCTCAGCCGGCACCTAGGGAAACCTACCAAACCTGTGCATTTCTGAAAACTAGAGACCTAGGGGAATCCAAGGAGGGGTGACTTGCGGGGCTCGGACCAGGTTCTGTTACCCAGAATCCTTTGCAAACCTCAAAATTTGGCTAAAAAAACACATGTCCCTCACATTTCTGTGGCAGAAAGTTCTGGAATCTGAGAGGAGCTACAAATTTCCTTCCACCCAGCGTTCCCCCAAGTCTCCCGATAAAAATGATACCTCACTTGCGTGGGTAGGCCTAGCGCCGGCGACAGGAAACACCCCAAAGCGCAACGTGGACACATCCTAAATTTTGGAAAAAAACAGAGGTGTTTTTTGCGAAGTGCCTACCTGTAGATTTTGGCCTCTAGCTCAGCCGGCACCTAGGGAAACCTACCAAACCTGTGCATTTCTGAAAACTAGAGACCTAGGGGAATCCAAGGAGGGGTGACTTGCGGGGCTCGGACCAGGTTCTGTTACCCAGAATCCTTTGCAAACCTCAAAATTTGGCTAAAAAAACACATGTCCCTCACATTTCTGTGGCAGAAAGTTCTGGAATCTGAGAGGAGCTACAAATTTCCTTCCACCCAGCGTTCCCCCAAGTCTTCCGATAAAAATGATACCTCACTTGCGTGGGTAGGCCTAGCGCCGGCGACAGGAAACACCCCAAAGCGCAACGTGGACACATCCTAAATTTTGGAAAAAAACAGAGGTGTTTTTTGCGAAGTGCCTACCTGTAGATTTTGGCCTCTAGCTCAGCCGGCACCTAGGGAAACCTACCAAACCTGTGCATTTCTGAAAACTAGAGACCTAGGGGAATCCAAGGAGGGGTGACTTGCGGGGCTCGGACCAGGTTCTGTTACCCAGAATCCTTTGCAAACCTCAACATTTGGCTAAAAAAACACATGTCCCTCACATTTCTGTGGCAGAAAGTTCTGGAATCTGAGAGGAGCTACAAATTTCCTTCCACCCAGCGTTCCCCAAAGTCTCCCGATAAAAATGATACCTCACTTGCGTGGGTAGGCCTAGCGCCGGCGACAGGAAACACCCCAAAGCGCAACGTGGACACATCCTAAATTTTGGAAAAAAACAGAGGTGTTTTTTGCGAAGTGCCTACCTGTAGATTTTGGCCTCTAGCTCAGCCGGCACCAGGGAAACCTACCAAACCTGTGCATTTCTGAAAACTAGAGACCTAGGGGAATCCAAGGAGGGGTGACTTGCGGTGCTCGGACCAGGTTCTGTTACCCAGAATCCTTTGCAAACCTCAAAATTTGGCTAAAAAAACACATGTCCCTCACATTTCTGTGGCAGAAAGTTCTGGAATCTGAGAGGAGCTACAAATTTCCTTCCACCCAGCGTTCCCCCAAGTCTCCCGATAAAAATGATACCTCACTTGCGTGGGTAGGCCTAGCGCCGGCGACAGGAAACACCCCAAAGCGCAACGTGGACACATCCTAAATTTTGGAAAAAAACAGAGGTGTTTTTTGCGAAGTGCCTACCTGTAGATTTTGGCCTCTTGCTCAGCCGGCACCTAGGGAAACCTACCAAACCTGTGCATTTCTGAAAACTAGAGACCTAGGGGAATCCAAGGAGGGGTGACTTGCGGGGCTCGGACCAGGTTCTGTTACCCAGAATCCTTTGCAAACCTCAAAATTTGGCTAAAAAAACACATGTCCCTCACATTTCTGTGGCAGAAAGTTCTGGAATCTGAGAGGAGCTACAAATTTCCTTCCACCCAGCGTTCCCCCAAGTCTCCCGATAAAAATGATACCTCACTTGCGTGGGTAGGCCAAGCGCCGGCGACAGGAAACACCCCAAAGCGCAACGTGGACACATCCTAAATTTTGGAAAAAAACAGAGGTGTTTTTTGCGAAGTGCCTACCTGTAGATTTTGGCCTCTAGCTCAGCCGGCACCTAGGGAAACCTACCAAACCTGTGCATTTCTGAAAACTAGAGACCTAGGGGAATCCAAGGAGGGGTGACTTGCGGGGCTCGGACCAGGTTCTGTTACCCAGAATCCTTTGCAAACCTCAAAATTTGGCTAAAAAAACACATGTCCCTCACATTTCTGTGACAGAAAGTTCTGGAATCTGAGAGGAGCTACAAATTTCCTTCCACCCAGCGTTCCCCCAAGTCTCCCGATAAAAATGATACCTCACTTGCGTGGGTAGGCCTAGCGCCGGCGACAGGAAACACCCCAAAGCGCAACGTGGACACATCCTAAATTTTGGAAAAAAACAGAGGTGTTTTTTGCGAAGTGCCTACCTGTAGATTTTGGCCTCTAGCTCAGCCGGCACCTAGGGAAACCTACCAAACCTGTGCATTTCTGAAAACAAGAGACCTAGGGGAATCCAAGGAGGGGTGACTTGCGGGGCTCGGACCAGGTTCTGTTACCCAGAATCCTTTGCAAACCTCAAAATTTGGCTTAACAAAACACATGTCCCTCACATTTCTGTGGCAGAAAGTTCTGGAATCTGAGAGGAGCTACAAATTTCCTTCCACCCAGCGTTCCCCCAAGTCTCCCGATAAAAATGATACCTCACTTGCGTGGGTAGGCCTAGCGCCGGCGACAGGAAACACCCCAAAGCGCAACGTGGACACATCCTAAATTTTGGAAAAAAACAAAGGTGTTTTTTGCGAAGTGCCTACCTGTAGATTTTGGCCTCTAGCTTAGCCGGCACCTAGGGAAACCTACCAAACCTGTGCATTTCTGAAAACTAGAGACCTAGGGGAATCCAAGGAGGGGTGACTTGCGGGGCTCTGACCAGGTTCTGTTACCCAGAATCCTTTGCAAACCTCAACATTTGGCTAAAAAAACACATGTCCCTCACATTTCTGTGGCAGAAAGTTCTGGAATCTGAGAGGAGCTACAAATTTCCTTCCACCCAGCGTTCCCCCAAGTCTCCCGATAAAAATGATACCTCACTTGCGTGGGTAGGCCTAGCGCCGGCGACAGGAAACACCCCAAAGCGCAACGTGGACACATCCTAAATTTTGGAAAAAAACAGAGGTGTTTTTTGCGAAGTGCCTACCTGTAGATTTTGGCCTCTAGCTCAGCCGGCACCTAGGTAAACCTACCAAACCTGTGCATTTCTGAAAACTAGAGACCTAGGGGAATCCAAGGAGGGGTAACTTGCGGTGCTCGGACCAGGTTCTGTTACCCAGAATCCTTTGCAAACCTCAAACTTTGGCTAAAAAAACACATGTCCCTCACATTTCTGTGGCAGAAAGTTCTGGAATCTGAGAGGAGCTACAAATTTCCTTCCACCCAGCGTTCCCCAAAGTCTCCCGATAAAAATGATACCTCACTTGCGTGGGTAGGCCTAGCGCCGGCGACAGGAAACACCCCAAAGCGCAACGTGGACACATCCTAAATTTTGGAAAAAAACAGAGGTGTTTTTTGCGAAGTGCCTACCTGTAGATTTTGGCCTCTAGCTCAGCCGGCACCAGGGAAACCTACCAAACCTGTGCATTTCTGAAAACTAGAGACCTAGGGGAATCCAAGGAGGGGTGACTTGCGGTGCTCGGACCAGGTTCTGTTACCCAGAATCCTTTGCAAACCTCAAAATTTGGCTAAAAAAACACATGTCCCTCACATTTCTGTGGCAGAAAGTTCTGGAATCTGAGAGGAGCTACAAATTTCCTTCCACCCAGCGTTCCCCCAAGTCTCCCGATAAAAATGATACCTCACTTGCGTGGGTAGGCCTAGCGCCGGCGACAGGAAACACCCCAAAGCGCAACGTGGACACATCCTAAATTTTGGAAAAAAACAGAGGTGTTTTTTGCGAAGTGCCTACCTGTAGATTTTGGCCTCTTGCTCAGCCGGCACCTAGGGAAACCTACCAAACCTGTGCATTTCTGAAAACTAGAGACCTAGGGGAATCCAAGGAGGGGTGACTTGCGGGGCTCGGACCAGGTTCTGTTACCCAGAATCCTTTGCAAACCTCAAAATTTGGCTAAAAAAACACATGTCCCTCACATTTCTGTGGCAGAAAGTTCTGGAATCTGAGAGGAGCTACAAATTTCCTTCCACCCAGCGTTCCCCCAAGTCTCCCGATAAAAATGATACCTCACTTGCGTGGGTAGGCCTAGCGCCGGCGACAGGAAACACCCCAAAGCGCAACGTGGACACATCCTAAATTTTGGAAAAAAACAGAGGTGTTTTTTGCGAAGTGCCTACCTGTAGATTTTGGCCTCTAGCTCAGCCGGCACCTAGGGAAACCTACCAAACCTGTGCATTTCTGAAAACTAGAGACCTAGGGGAATCCAAGGAGGGGTGACTTGCGGGGCTCGGACCAGGTTCTGTTACCCAGAATCCTTTGCAAACCTCAAAATTTGGCTAAAAAAACACATGTCCCTCACATTTCTGTGGCAGAAAGTTCTGGAATCTGAGAGGAGCTACAAATTTCCTTCCACCCAGCGTTCCCCCAAGTCTCCCGATAAAAATGATACCTCACTTGCGTGGGTAGGCCTAGCGCCGGCGACAGGAAACACCCCAAAGCGCAAGGTGGACACATCCTAAATTTTGGAAAAAAACAGAGGTGTTTTTTGCGAAGTGCCTACCTGTAGATTTTGGCCTCTAGCTCAGCCGGCACCTAGGTAAACCTACCAAACCTGTGCATTTCTGAAAACTAGAGACCTAGGGGAATCCAAGGAGGGGTAACTTGCGGTGCTCGGACCAGGTTCTGTTACCCAGAATCCTTTGCAAACCTCAAACTTTGGCTAAAAAAACACATGTCCCTCACATTTCTGTGGCAGAAAGTTCTGGAATCTGAGAGGAGCTACAAATTTCCTTCCACCCAGCGTTCCCCAAAGTCTCCCGATAAAAATGATACCTCACTTGCGTGGGTAGGCCTAGCGCCGGCGACAGGAAACACCCCAAAGCGCAACGTGGACACATCCTAAATTTTGGAAAAAAACAGAGGTGTTTTTTGCGAAGTGCCTACCTGTAGATTTTGGCCTCTAGCTCAGCCGGCACCAGGGAAACCTACCAAACCTGTGCATTTCTGAAAACTAGAGACCTAGGGGAATCCAAGGAGGGGTGACTTGCGGTGCTCGGACCAGGTTCTGTTACCCAGAATCCTTTGCAAACCTCAAAATTTGGCTAAAAAAACACATGTCCCTCACATTTCTGTGGCAGAAAGTTCTGGAATCTGAGAGGAGCTACAAATTTCCTTCCACCCAGCGTTCCCCCAAGTCTCCCGATAAAAATGATACCTCACTTGCGTGGGTAGGCCTAGCGCCGGCGACAGGAAACACCCCAAAGCGCAACGTGGACACATCCTAAATTTTGGAAAAAAACAGAGGTGTTTTTTGCGAAGTGCCTACCTGTAGATTTTGGCCTCTTGCTCAGCCGGCACCTAGGGAAACCTACCAAACCTGTGCATTTCTGAAAACTAGAGACCTAGGGGAATCCAAGGAGGGGTGACTTGCGGGGCTCGGACCAGGTTCTGTTACCCAGAATCCTTTGCAAACCTCAAAATTTGGCTAAAAAAACACATGTCCCTCACATTTCTGTGGCAGAAAGTTCTGGAATCTGAGAGGAGCTACAAATTTCCTTCCACCCAGCGTTCCCCCAAGTCTCCCGATAAAAATGATACCTCACTTGCGTGGGTAGGCCTAGCGCCGGCGACAGGAAACACCCCAAAGCGCAACGTGGACACATCCTAAATTTTGGAAAAAAACAGAGGTGTTTTTTGCGAAGTGCCTACCTGTAGATTTTGGCCTCTAGCTCAGCCGGCACCTAGGGAAACCTACCAAACCTGTGCATTTCTGAAAACTAGAGACCTAGGGGAATCCAAGGAGGGGTGACTTGCGGGGCTCGGACCAGGTTCTGTTACCCAGAATCCTTTGCAAACCTCAAAATTTGGCTAAAAAAACACATGTCCCTCACATTTCTGTGGCAGAAAGTTCTGGAATCTGAGAGGAGCTACAAATTTCCTTCCACCCAGCGTTCCCCCAAGTCTCCCGATAAAAATGATACCTCACTTGCGTGGGTAGGCCTAGCGCCGGCGACAGGAAACACCCCAAAGCGCAACGTGGACACATCCTAAATTTTGGAAAAAAACAGAGGTGTTTTTTGCGAAGTGCCTACCTGTAGATTTTGGCCTCTAGCTCAGCCGGCACCTAGGGAAACCTACCAAACCTGTGCATTTCTGAAAACTAGAGACCTAGGGGAATCCAAGGAGGGGTGACTTGCGGGGCTCGGACCAGGTTCTGTTACCCAGAATCCTTTGCAAACCTCAAAATTTGGCTAAACAAAACACATGTCCCTCACATTTCTGTGGCAGAAAGTTCTGGAATCTGAGAGGAGCTACAAATTTCCTTCCACCCAGCGTTCCCCCAAGTCTCCCGATAAAAATGATACCTCACTTGCGTGGGTAGGCCTAGCGCCGGCGACAGGAAACACCCCAAAGCGCAACGTGGACACATCCTAAATTTTGGAAAAAAACAAAGGTGTTTTTTGCGAAGTGCCTACCTGTAGATTTTGGCCTCTAGCTTAGCCGGCACCTAGGGAAACCTACCAAACCTGTGCATTTCTGAAAACTAGAGACCTAGGGGAATCCAAGGAGGGGTGACTTGCGGGGCTCTGACCAGGTTCTGTTACCCAGAATCCTTTGCAAACCTCAACATTTGGCTAAAAAAACACATGTCCCTCACATTTCTGTGGCAGAAAGTTCTGGAATCTGAGAGGAGCTACAAATTTCCTTCCAACCAGCGTTCCCCCAAGTCTCCCGATAAAAATGATACCTCACTTGCGTGGGTAGGCCTAGCGCCGGCGACAGGAAACACCCCAAAGCGCAACGTGGACACATCCTAAATTTTGGAAAAAAACAGAGGTGTTTTTTGCGAAGTGCCTACCTGTAGATTTTGGCCTCCAGCTCAGCCGGCACCTAGGTAAACCTACCAAACCTGTGCATTTCTGAAAACTAGAGACCTAGGGGAATCCAAGGAGGGGTAACTTGCGGTGCTCGGACCAGGTTCTGTTACCCAGAATCCTTTGCAAACCTCAAACTTTGGCTAAAAAAACACATGTCCCTCACATTTCTGTGGCAGAAAGTTCTGGAATCTGAGAGGAGCTACAAATTTCCTTCCACCCAGCGTTCCCCCAAGTCTCCCGATAAAAATGATACCTCACTTGCGTGGGTAGGCCTAGCGCCGGCGACAGGAAACACCCCAAAGCGCAACGTGGACACATCCTAAATTTTGGAAAAAAACTGAGGTGTTTTTTGCGAAGTGCCTACCTGTAGATTTTGGCCTCTAGCTCAGCCGGCACCTAGGGAAACCTACCAAACCTGTGCATTTCTGAAAACTAGAGACCTAGGGGAATCCAAGGAGGGGTGACTTGCGGTGCTCGGACCAGGTTCTGTTACCCAGAATCTTTTGCAAACCTCAAAATTTGGCTAAAAAAAAACATGTCCCTCACATTTCTGTGGCAGAAAGTTCTGGAATCTGAGAGGAGCTACAAATTTCCTTCCACCCAGCGTTCCCCCAAGTCTCCCGATAAAAATCATACCTCACTTGCATGGGTAGGCCTAGCGCCGGCGACAGGAAACACCCCAAAGCGCAACGTGGACACATCCTAAATTTTGGAAAAAAACAGAGGTGTTTTTTGCGAAGTGCCTACCTGTAGATTTTGGCCTCTAGCTCAGCCGGCACCTAGGGAAACCTACCAAACCTGTGCATTTCTGAAAACTAGAGACCTAGGGGAATCCAAGGAGGGGTGACTTGCGGGGCTCGGACCAGGTTCTGTTACCCAGAATCCTTTGCAAACCTCAACATTTGGCTAAAAAAACACATGTCCCTCAAATTTGTGTGGCAGAAAGTTCTGGAATCTGAGAGGAGCTACAAATTTCCTTCCACCCAGCGTTCCCCCAAGTCTCCCGATAAAAATGATACCTCACTTGCGTGGGTAGGCCTAGCGCCGGCGACAGGAAACACCCCAAAGCGCAACGTGGACACATCCTAAATTTTGGAAAAAAACAGAGGTGTTTTTTGCGAAGTGCCTACCTGTAGATTTTGGCCTCTAGCTCAGCCGGCACCCAGGGAAACCTACCAAACCTGTGCATTTCTGAAAACTAGAGACCTAGGGGAATCCAAGGAGGGGTGACTTGCGGGGCTCGGACCAGGTTCAGTTACCCAGAATCCTTTGCAAACCTCAAAATTTGGCTAAAAAAACACATGTCCCTCACATTTCTGTGGCAGAAAGTTCTGGAATCTGAGAGGAGCTACAAATTTCCTTCCACCCAGCGTTCCCCCAAGTCTCCCGATAAAAATGATACCTCACTTGCGTGGGTAGGCCTAGCGCCGGCGACAGGAAACACCCCAAAGCGCAACGTGGACACATCCTAAATTTTGGAAAAAAACAGAGGTGTTTTTTGCGAAGTGCCTACCTGTAGATTTTGGCCTCTAGCTCAGCCGGCACCTAGGGAAACCTACCAAACCTGTGCATTTCTGAAAACTAGAGACCTAGGGGAATCCAAGGAGGGGTGACTTGCGGTGCTCGGACCAGGTTCTGTTACCCAGAATCTTTTGCAAACCTCAAAATTTGGCTAAAAAAAAACATGTCCCTCACATTTCTGTGGCAGAAAGTTCTGGAATCTGAGAGGAGCTACAAATTTCCTTCCACCCAGCGTTCCCCCAAGTCTCCCGATAAAAATCATACCTCACTTGCATGGGTAGGCCTAGCGCCGGCGACAGGAAACACCCCAAAGCGCAACGTGGACACATCCTAAATTTTGGAAAAAAACAGAGGTGTTTTTTGCGAAGTGCCTACCTGTAGATTTTGGCCTCTAGCTCAGCCGGCACCTAGGGAAACCTACCAAGCCTGTGCATTTCTGAAAACTAGAGACCTAGGGGAATCCAAGGAGGGGTGACTTGCGGGGCTCGGACAAGGTTCTGTTACCCAGAATCCTTTGCAAACCTCAACATTTGGCTAAAAAAACACATGTCCCTCAAATTTGTGTGGCAGAAAGTTCTGGAATCTGAGAGGAGCTACAAATTACCTTCCACCCAGCGTTCCCCCAAGTCTCCCGATAAAAATGATACCTCACTTGCGTGGGTAGGCCTAGCGCCGGCGACAGGAAACACCCCAAAGCGCAACGTGGACACATCCTAAATTTTGGAAAAAAACAGAGGTGTTTTTTGCGAAGTGCCTACCTGTAGATTTTGGCCTCTAGCTCAGCCGGCACCCAGGGAAACCTACCAAACCTGTGCATTTCTGAAAACTAGAGACCTAGGGGAATCCAAGGAGGGGTGACTTGCGGGGCTCGGACCAGGTTCAGTTACCCAGAATCCTTTGCAAACCTCAAAATTTGGCTAAAAAAACACATGTCCCTCACATTTCTGTGGCAGAAAGTTCTGGAATCTGAGAGGAGCTACAAATTTCCTTCCACCCAGCGTTCCCCCAAGTCTCCCGATAAAAATGATACCTCACTTGCGTGGGTAGGCCTAGCGCCGGCGACAGGAAACACCCCAAAGCGCAACGTGGACACATCCTAAATTTTGGAAAAAAACAGAGGTGTTTTTTGCGAAGTGCCTACCTGTAGATTTTGGCCTCTAGCTCAGCCGGCACCTAGGGAAACCTACCAAACCTGTGCATTTCTGAAAACTAGAGACCTAGGGGAATCCAAGGAGGGGTGACTTGCGGTGCTCGGACCAGGTTCTGTTACCCAGAATCCTTTGCAAACCTCAAAATTTGGCTAAAAAAACACATGTCCCTCACATTTCTGTGGCAGAAAGTTCTGGAATCTGAGAGGAGCTACAAATTTCCTTCCACCCAGCGTTCCCCCAAGTCTCCCGATAAAAATGATACCTCACTTGCGTGGGTAGGCCTAGCGCCGGCGACAGGAAACACCCCAAAGCGCAACGTGGACACATCCTAAATTTTGGAAAAAAACAGAGGTGTTTTTTGCGAAGTGCCTACCTGTAGATTTTGGCCTCTAGCTCAGCCGGCACCTAGGGAAACCTACCAAACCTGTGCATTTCTGAAAACTAGAGACCTAGGGGAATCCAAGGAGGGGTGACTTGCGGGGCTCGGACCAGGTTCTGTTACCCAGAATCCTTTGCAAACCTCAAAATTTGGCTAAAAAAACACATGTCCCTCACATTTCTGTGGCAGAAAGTTCTGGAATCTGAGAGGAGCTACAAATTTCCGTCCACCCAGCGTTCCCCCAAGTCTCCCGATAAAAATTATACCTCACTTGCGTGGGTAGGCCTAGCGCCGGCGACAGGAAACACCCCAAAGCGCAACGTGGACACATCCTAAATTTTGGAAAAAAACAGAGGTGTTTTTTGCGAAGTGCCTACCTGTAGATTTTGGCCTCTAGCTCAGCCGGCACCTAGGGAAACCTACCAAACCTGTGCATTTCTGAAAACTAGAGACCTAGGGGAATCCAAGGAGGGGTGACTTGCGGGGCTCGGACCAGGTTCTGTTACCCAGAATCCTTTGCAAACCTCAAAATTTGGCTAAAAAAACACATGTCCCTCACATTTCTGTGGCAGAAAGTTCTGGAATCCGAGAGGAGCTACAAATTTCCTTCCACCCAGCGTTCCCCCAAGTCTCCCGATAAAAATGATACATCACTTGCGTGGGTAGGCCTAGCGCCGGCGACAGGAAACACCCCAAAGCGCAACGTGGACACATCCTAAATTTTGGAAAAAAACAGAGGTGTTTTTTGCGAAGTGCCTACCTGTAGATTTTGGCCTCTAGCTCAGCCGGCACCTAGGGAAACCTACCAAACCTGTGCATTTCTGAAAACTAGAGACCTAGGGGAATCCAAGGAGGGGTGACTTGCGGGGCTCGGACCAGGTTCTGTTACCCAGAATCCTTTGCAAACCTCAACATTTGGCTAAAAAAACACATGTCCCTCACATTTCTGTGGCAGAAAGTTCTGGAATCCGAGAGGAGCTACAAATTTCCTTCCACCCAGCGTTCCCCCAAGTCTCCCGATAAAAATGATACCTCACTTGCGTGGGTAGGCCTAGCGCCGGCGACAGGAAACACCCCAAAGCGCAACGTGGACACATCCTAAATTTTGGAAAAAAACAGAGGTGTTTTTTGCGAAGTGCCTACCTGTAGATTTTGGCCTCTAGCTCAGCCGGCACCTAGGGAAACCTACCAAACCTGTGCATTTCTGAAAACTAGAGACC
Source organism: Pleurodeles waltl (assembly GCF_031143425.1). Lineage (NCBI taxonomy): Eukaryota > Metazoa > Chordata > Amphibia > Caudata > Salamandridae > Pleurodeles > Pleurodeles waltl. The sequence goes on along the minus strand of NC_090440.1, from coordinate 1,186,143,772 downwards.
TAGGGGAATCCAAGGAGGGGTGACTTGCGGGGCTCGGACCAGGTTCTGTTACCCAGAATCCTTTGCAAACCTCAAAATTTGGCTAAAAAAACACATGTCCCTCACATTTCTGTGGCAGAAAGTTCTGGAATCTGAGAGGAGCTACAAATTTCCTTCCACCCAGCGTTCCCCCAAGTCTCCCGATAAAAATGATACCTCACTTGCATGGGTAGGCCTAGCGCCGGCGACAGGAAACACCCCAAAGCGCAACGTGGACACATCCTAAATTTTGGAAAAAAACAGAGGTGTTTTTTGCGAAGTGCCTACCTGTAGATTTTGGCCTCTAGCTCAGCCGGCACCTAGGGAAACCTACCAAACCTGTGCATTTCTGAAAACTAGAGACCTAGGGGAATCCAAGGAGGGGTGACTTGCGGGGCTCGGACCAGGTTCTGTTACCAAGAATCCTTTGCAAACCTCAAAATTTGGCTAAAAAAACACATGTCCCTCACATTTCTGTGGCAGAAAGTTCTGGAATCTGAGAGGAGCTACAAATTTCCTTCCACCCAGCGTTCCCCCAAGTCTCCCGATAAAAATGATACCTCACTTGCATGGGTAGGCCTAGCGCCGGCGACAGGAAACACCCCAAAGCGCAACGTGGACACATCCTAAATTTTGGAAAAAAACAGAGGTGTTTTTTGCGAAGTGCCTACCTGTAGATTTTGGCCTCTAGCTCAGCCGGCACCTAGGGAAACCTACCAAACCTGTGCATTTCTGAAAACTAGAGACCTAGGGGAATCCAAGGAGGGGTGACTTGCGGGGCTCGGACCAGGTTCTGTTACCCAGAATCCTTTGCAAACCTCAAAATTTGGCTAAAAAAACACATGTCCCTCACATTTCTGTGGCAGAAAGTTCTGGAATCTGAGAGGAGCTACAAATTTCCTTCCACCCAGCGTTCCCCCAAGTCTCCCGATAAAAATGATACCTCACTTGCGTGGGTAGGCCTAGCGCCGGCGACAGGAAACACCCCAAAGCGCAACGTGGACACATCCTAAATTTTGGAAAAAAACAGAGGTGTTTTTTGCGAAGTGCCTACCTGTAGATTTTGGCCTCTAGCTCAGCCGGCACCTAGGGAAACCTACCAAACCTGTGCATTTCTGAAAACTAGAGACCTAGGGGAATCCAAGGAGGGGTGACTTGCGGGGCTCGGACCAGGTTCTGTTACCCAGAATCCTTTGCAAACCTCAAAATTTGGCTAAAAAAACACATGTCCCTCACATTTCTGTGGCAGAAAGTTCTGGAATCTGAGAGGAGCTACAAATTTCCTTCCACCCAGCGTTCCCCCAAGTCTCCCGATAAAAATGATACATCACTTGCGTGGGTAGGCCTAGCGCCGGCGACAGGAAACACCCCAAAGCGCAATGTGGACACATCCTAAATTTTGGAAAAAAACAGAGGTGTTTTTTGCGAAGTGCCTACCTGTAGATTTTGGCCTCTAGCTCAGCCGGCACCTAGGGAAACCTACCAAACCTGTGCATTTCTGAAAACTAGAGACCTAGGGGAATCCAAGGAGGGGTGACTTGCGGGGCTCGGACCAGGTTCTGTTACCCAGAATCCTTTGCAAACCTCAAAATTTGGCTAAAAAAACACATGTCCCTCACATTTCTGTGGCAGAAAGTTCTGGAATCCGAGAGGAGCTACAAATTTCCTTCCACCCAGCGTTCCCCCAAGTCTCCCGATAAAAATGATACCTCACTTGCGTGGGTAGGCCTAGCGCCGGCGACAGGAAACACCCCAAAGCGCAACGTGGACACATCCTAAATTTTGGAAAAAAACAGAGGTGTTTTTTGCGAAGTGCCTACCTGTAGATTTTGGCCTCTAGCTCAGCCGGCACCTAGGGAAACCTACCAAACCTGTGCATTTCTGAAAACTAGAGACCTAGGGGAATCCAAGGAGGGGTGACTTGCGGGGCTCGGACCAGGTTCTGTTACCCAGAATCCTTTGCAAACCTCAACATTTGGCTAAAAAAACACATGTCCCTCACATTTCTGTGGCAGAAAGTTCTGGAATCTGAGAGGAGCTACAAATTTCCTTCCACCCAGCGTTCCCCCAAGTCTCCCGATAAAAATGATACCTCACTTGCGTGGGTAGGCCTAGCGCCGGCGACAGGAAACACCCCAAAGCGCAACGTGGACACATCCTAAATTTTGGAAAAAAACAGAGGTGTTTTTTGCGAAGTGCCTACCTGTAGATTTTGGCCTCTAGCTCAGCCGGCACCTAGGGAAACCTACCAAACCTGTGCATTTCTGAAAACTAGAGACCTAGGGGAATCCAAGGAGGGGTGACTTGCGGGGCTCGGACCAGGTTCTGTTACCCATAATCCTTTGCAAACCTCAAAATTTGGCTAAAAAAACACATGTCCCTCACATTTCTGTGGCAGAAAGTTCTGGAATCTGAGAGGAGCTACAAATTTCCTTCCACCCAGCGTTCCCCCAAGTCTCCCGATAAAAATGATACATCACTTGCGTGGGTAGGCCTAGCGCCGGCGACAGGAAACACCCCAAAGCGCAATGTGGACACATCCTAAATTTTGGAAAAAAACAGAGGTGTTTTTTGCTAAGTGCCTACCTGTAGATTTTGGCCTCTAGCTCAGCCGGCACCTAGGGAAACCTACCAAACCTGTGCATTTCTGAAAACTAGAGACCTAGGGGAATCCAAGGAGGGGTGACTTGCGGGGCTCGGACCAGGTTCTGTTACCCAGAATCCTTTGCAAACCTCAAAATTTGGCTAAAAAAACACATGTCCCTCACATTTCTGTGGCAGAAAGTTCTGGAATCCGAGAGGAGCTACAAATTTCCTTCCACCCAGCGTTCCCCCAAGTCTCCCGATAAAAATGATACCTCACTTGCGTGGGTAGGCCTAGCGCCGGCGAAAGGAAACACCCCAAAGCGCAACGTGGACACATCCTAAATTTTGGAAAAAAACAGAGGTGTTTTTTGCGAAGTGCCTACCTGTAGATTTTGGCCTCTAGCTCAGCCGGCACCTAGGGAAACCTACCAAACCTGTGCATTTCTGAAAACTAGAGACCTAGGGGAATCCAAGGAGGGGTGACTTGCGGTGCTCGGACCAGGTTCTGTTACCCAGAATCCTTTGCAAACCTCAAAATTTGGCTAAAAAAACACATGTCCCTCACATTTCTGTGGCAGAAAGTTCTGGAATCTGAGAGGAGCTACAAATTTCCTTCCACCCAGCGTTCCCCCAAGTCTCCCGATAAAAATGATACCTCACTTGCGTGGGTAGGCCTAGCGCCGGCGACAGGAAACACCCCAAAGCGCAACGTGGACACAACCTAAATTTTGGAAAAAAACAGAGGTGTTTTTTGCGAAGTGCCTACCTGTAGATTTTGGCCTCTAGCTCAGCCGGCACCTAGGGAAACCTACCAAACCTGTGCATTTCTGAAAACTAGAGACCTAGGGGAATCCAAGGAGGGGTGACTTGCGGGGCTCGGACCAGGTTCTGTTACCCAGAATCCTTTGCAAACCTCAAAATTTGGCTAAAAAAACACATGTCCCTCACATTTCTGTGGCAGAAAGTTCTGGAATCTGAGAGGAGCTACAAATTTCCTTCCACCCAGCGTTCCCCCAAGTCTCCCGATAAAAATGATACCTCACTTGCATGGGTAGGCCTAGCGCCGGCGACAGGAAACACCCCAAAGCGCAACGTGGACACATCCTAAATTTTGGAAAAAAACAGAGGTGTTTTTTGCGAAGTGCCTACCTGTAGATTTTGGCCTCTAGCTCAGCCGGCACCTAGGGAAACCTACCAAACCTGTGCATTTCTGAAAACTAGAGACCTAGGGGAATCCAAGGAGGGGTGACTTGCGGTGCTCGGACCAGGTTCTGTTACCCAGAATCCTTTGCAAACCTCAAAATTTGGCTAAAAAAACACATGTCCCTCACATTTCTGTGGCAGAAAGTTCTGGAATCTGAGAGGAGCTACAAATTTCCTTCCACCCAGCGTTCCCCCAAGTCTCCCGATAAAAATGATACCTCACTTGCATGGGTAGGCCTAGCGCCGGCGACAGGAAACACCCCAAAGCGCAACGTGGACACATCCTAAATTTTGGAAAAAAACAGAGGTGTTTTTTGCGAAGTGCCTACCTGTAGATTTTGGCCTCTAGCTCAGCCGGCACCTAGGGAAACCTACCAAACCTGTGCATTTCTGAAAACTAGAGACCTAGGGGAATCCAAGGAGGGGTGACTTGCGGGGCTCGGACCAGGTTCTGTTACCCAGAATCCTTTGCAAACCTCAAAATTTGGCTAAAAAAAACACATGTCCCTCACATTTCTGTGGCAGAAAGTTCTGGAATCTGAGAGGAGCTACAAATTTCCTTCCACCCAGCGTTCCCCCAAGTCTTCCGATAAAAATGATACCTCACTTGCGTGGGTAGGCCTAGCGCCGGCGACAGGAAACACCCCAAAGCGCAACGTGGACACATCCTAAATTTTGGAAAAAAACAGAGGTGTTTTTTGCGAAGTGCCTACCTGTAGATTTTGGCCTCTAGCTCAGCCGGCACCTAGGGAAACCTACCAAACCTGTGCATTTCTGAAAACTAGAGACCTAGGGGAATCCAAGGAGGGGTGACTTGCGGGGCTCGGACCAGGTTCTGTTACCCAGAATCCTTTGCAAACCTCAAAATTTGGCTAAAAAAACACATGTCCCTCACATTTCTGTGGCAGAAAGTTCTGGAATCTGAGAGGAGCTACAAATTTCCTTCCACCCAGCGTTCCCCCAAGTCTCCCGATAAAAATGATACCTCACTTGCGTGGGTAGGCCTAGCGCCGGCGACAGGAAACACCCCAAAGCGCAACGTGGACACATCCTAAATTTTGGAAAAAAACAGAGGTGTTTTTTGCGAAGTGCCTACCTGTAGATTTTGGCCTCTAGCTCAGCCGGCACCTAGGGAAACCTACCAAACCTGTGCATTTCTGAAAACTAGAGACCTAGGGGAATCCAAGGAGGGGTGACTTGCGGGGCTCGGACCAGGTTCTGTTACCCAGAATCCTTTGCAAACCTCAAAATTTGGCTAAAAAAACACATGTCCCTCACATTTCTGTGGCAGAAAGTTCTGGAATCTGAGAGGAGCTACAAATTTCCTTCCACCCAGCGTTCCCCCAAGTCTCCCGATAAAAATGATACCTCACTTGCATGGGTAGGCCTAGCGCCGGCGACAGGAAACACCCCAAAGCGCAACGTGGACACATCCTAAATTTTGGAAAAAAACAGAGGTGTTTTTTGCGAAGTGCCTACCTGTAGATTTTGGCCTCTAGCTCAGCCGGCACCTAGGGAAACCTACCAAACCTGTGCATTTCTGAAAACTAGAGACCTAGGGGAATCCAAGGAGGGGTGACTTGCGGTGCTCGGACCAGGTTCTGTTACCCAGAATCCTTTGCAAACCTCAAAATTTGGCTAAAAAAACACATGTCCCTCACATTTCTGTGGCAGAAAGTTCTGGAATCTGAGAGGAGCTACAAATTTCCTTCCACCCAGCGTTCCCCCAAGTCTCCCGATAAAAATGATACCTCACTTGCGTGGGTAGGCCTAGCGCCGGCGACAGGAAACACCCCAAAGCGCAACGTGGACACAACCTAAATTTTGGAAAAAAACAGAGGTGTTTTTTGCGAAGTGCCTACCTGTAGATTTTGGCCTCTAGCTCAGCCGGCACCTAGGGAAACCTACCAAACCTGTGCATTTCTGAAAACTAGAGACATACGGGAATCCAAGGAGGGGTGACTTGCTGTGCTCGGACCAGGTTCTGTTACCCAGAATCCTTTGCAAACCTCAAAATTTGGCTAAAAAAACACATGTCCCTCACATTTCTGTGGCAGAAAGTTCTGGAATCTGAGAGGAGCTACAAATTTCCTTCCACCCAGCGTTCCCCCAAGTCTCCCGATAAAAATGATACCTCACTTGCATGGGTAGGCCTAGCGCCGGCGACAGGAAACACCCCAAAGCGCAACGTGGACACATCCTAAATTTTGGAAAAAAACAGAGGTGTTTTTTGCGAAGTGCCTACCTGTAGATTTTGGCCTCTAGCTCAGCCGGCACCTAGGGAAACCTACCAAACCTGTGCATTTCTGAAAACTAGAGACCTAGGGGAATCCAAGGAGGGGTGACTTGCGGTGCTCGGACCAGGTTCTGTTACCCAGAATCCTTTGCAAACCTCAAAATTTGGCTAAAAAAACACATGTCCCTCACATTTCTGTGGCAGAAAGTTCTGGAATCTGAGAGGAGCTACAAATTTCCTTCCACCCAGCGTTCCCCCAAGTCTCCCGATAAAAATGATACCTCACTTGCATGGGTAGGCCTAGCGCCGGCGACAGGAAACACCCCAAAGCGCAACGTGGACACATCCTAAATTTTGGAAAAAAACAGAGGTGTTTTTTGCGAAGTGCCTACCTGTAGATTTTGGCCTCTAGCTCAGCCGGCACCTAGGGAAACCTACCAAACCTGTGCATTTCTGAAAACTAGAGACCTAGGGGAATCCAAGGAGGGGTGACTTGCGGGGCTCGGACCAGGTTCTGTTACCCAGAATCCTTTGCAAACCTCAAAATTTGGCTAAAAAAAACACATGTCCCTCACATTTCTGTGGCAGAAAGTTCTGGAATCTGAGAGGAGCTACAAATTTCCTTCCACCCAGCGTTCCCCCAAGTCTCCCGATAAAAATGATACCTCACTTGCGTGGGTAGGCCTAGCGCCGGCGACAGGAAACACCCCAAAGCGCAACGTGGACACATCCTAAATTTTGGAAAAAAACAGAGGTGTTTTTTGCGAAGTGCCTACCTGTAGATTTTGGCCTCTAGCTCAGCCGGCACCTAGGGAAACCTACCAAACCTGTGTATTTCTGAAAACTAGAGCCCTAGGGGAATCCAAGGAGGGGTGACTTGCGGGGCTCGGACCAGGTTCTGTTACCCAGAATCCTTTGCAAACCTCAAAATTTGGCTAAAAAAACACATGTCCCTCACATTTCTGTGGCAGAAAGTTCTGGAATCTGAGAGGAGCTACAAATTTCCTTCCACCCAGCGTTCCCCCAAGTCTCCCGATAAAAATGATACCTCACTTGCGTGGGTAGGCCTAGCGCCGGCGTCAGGAAACACCCCAAAGCGCAACGTGGACACATCCTAAATTTTGGAAAAAAACAGAGGTGTTTTTTGCGAAGTGCCTACCTGTAGATTTTGGCCTCTAGCTCAGCCGGCACCTAGGGAAACCTACCAAACCTGTGCATTTCTGAAAACTAGAGACCTAGGGGAATCCAAGGAGGGGTGACTTGCGGGGCTCGGACCAGGTTCTGTTACCCAGAATCCTTTGCAAACCTCAAAATTTGGCTAAAAAAACACATGTCCCTCACATTTCTGTGGCAGAAAGTTCTGGAATCTGAGAGGAGCTACAAATTTCCTTCCACCCAGCGTTCCCCCAAGTCTTCCGATAAAAATGATACCTCACTTGCGTGGGTAGGCCTAGCGCCGGCGACAGGAAACACCCCAAAGCGCAACGTGGACACATCCTAAATTTTGGAAAAAAACAGAGGTGTTTTTTGCGAAGTGCCTACCTGTAGATTTTGGCCTCTAGCTCAGCCGGCACCTAGGGAAACCTACCAAACCTGTGCATTTCTGAAAACTAGAGACATACGGGAATCCAAGGAGGGGTGACTTGCTGTGCTCGGACCAGGTTCTGTTACCCAGAATCCTTTGCAAACCTCAAAATTTGGCTAAAAAAACACATGTCCCTCACATTTCTGTGGCAGAAAGTTCTGGAATCTGAGAGGAGCTACAAATTTCCTTCCACCCAGCGTTCCCCCAAGTCTCCCGATAAAAATGATACCTCACTTGCATGGGTAGGCCTAGCGCCGGCGACAGGAAACACCCCAAAGCGCAACGTGGACACATCCTAAATTTTGGAAAAAAACAGAGGTGTTTTTTGCGAAGTGCCTACCTGTAGATTTTGGCCTCTAGCTCAGCCGGCACCTAGGGAAACCTACCAAACCTGTGCATTTCTGAAAACTAGAGACCTAGGGGAATCCAAGGAGGGGTGACTTGCGGTGCTCGGACCAGGTTCTGTTACCCAGAATCCTTTGCAAACCTCAAAATTTGGCTAAAAAAACACATGTCCCTCACATTTCTGTGGCAGAAAGTTCTGGAATCTGAGAGGAGCTACAAATTTCCTTCCACCCAGCGTTCCCCCAAGTCTCCCGATAAAAATGATACCTCACTTGCATGGGTAGGCCTAGCGCCGGCGACAGGAAACACCCCAAAGCGCAACGTGGACACATCCTAAATTTTGGAAAAAAACAGAGGTGTTTTTTGCGAAGTGCCTACCTGTAGATTTTGGCCTCTAGCTCAGCCGGCACCTAGGGAAACCTACCAAACCTGTGCATTTCTGAAAACTAGAGACCTAGGGGAATCCAAGGAGGGGTGACTTGCGGGGCTCGGACCAGGTTCTGTTACCCAGAATCCTTTGCAAACCTCAAAATTTGGCTAAAAAAAACACATGTCCCTCACATTTCTGTGGCAGAAAGTTCTGGAATCTGAGAGGAGCTACAAATTTCCTTCCACCCAGCGTTCCCCCAAGTCTCCCGATAAAAATGATACCTCACTTGCGTGGGTAGGCCTAGCGCCGGCGACAGGAAACACCCCAAAGCGCAACGTGGACACATCCTAAATTTTGGAAAAAAACAGAGGTGTTTTTTGCGAAGTGCCTACCTGTAGATTTTGGCCTCTAGCTCAGCCGGCACCTAGGGAAACCTACCAAACCTGTGTATTTCTGAAAACTAGAGCCCTAGGGGAATCCAAGGAGGGGTGACTTGCGGGGCTCGGACCAGGTTCTGTTACCCAGAATCCTTTGCAAACCTCAAAATTTGGCTAAAAAAACACATGTCCCTCACATTTCTGTGGCAGAAAGTTCTGGAATCTGAGAGGAGCTACAAATTTCCTTCCACCCAGCGTTCCCCCAAGTCTCCCGATAAAAATGATACCTCACTTGCGTGGGTAGGCCTAGCGCCGGCGTCAGGAAACACCCCAAAGCGCAACGTGGACACATCCTAAATTTTGGAAAAAAACAGAGGTGTTTTTTGCGAAGTGCCTACCTGTAGATTTTGGCCTCTAGCTCAGCCGGCACCTAGGGAAACCTACCAAACCTGTGCATTTCTGAAAACTAGAGACCTAGGGGAATCCAAGGAGGGGTGACTTGCGGGGCTCGGACCAGGTTCTGTTACCCAGAATCCTTTGCAAACCTCAAAATTTGGCTAAAAAAACACATGTCCCTCACATTTCTGTGGCAGAAAGTTCTGGAATCTGAGAGGAGCTACAAATTTCCTTCCACCCAGCGTTCCCCCAAGTCTTCCGATAAAAATGATACCTCACTTGCGTGGGTAGGCCTAGCGCCGGCGACAGGAAACACCCCAAAGCGCAACGTGGACACATCCTAAATTTTGGAAAAAAACAGAGGTGTTTTTTGCGAAGTGCCTACCTGTAGATTTTGGCCTCTAGCTCAGCCGGCACCTAGGGAAACCTACCAAACCTGTGCATTTCTGAAAACTAGAGACCTAGGGGAATCCAAGGAGGGGTGACTTGCGGGGCTCGGACCAGGTTCTGTTACCCAGAATCCTTTGCAAACCTCAAAATTTGGCTAAAAAAACACATGTCCCTCACATTTCTGTGGCAGAAAGTTCTGGAATCTGAGAGGAGCTACAAATTTCCTTCCACCCAGCGTTCCCCCAAGTCTCCCGATAAAAATGATACCTCACTTGCATGGGTAGGCCTAGCGCCGGCGACAGGAAACACCCCAAAGCGCAACGTGGACACATCCTAAATTTTGGAAAAAAACAGAGGTGATTTTTGCGAAGTGCCTACCTGTAGATTTTGGCCTCTAGCTCAGCCGGCACCTAGGGAAACCTACCAAACCTGTGCATTTCTGAAAACTAGAGACCTAGGGGAATCCAAGGAGGGGTGACTTGCGGTGCTCGGACCAGGTTCTGTTACCCAGAATCCTTTGCAAACCTCAAAATTTGGCTAAAAAAACACATGTCCCTCACATTTCTGTGGCAGAAAGTTCTGGAATCTGAGAGGAGCTACAAATTTCCTTCCACCCAGCGTTCCCCCAAGTCTCCCGATAAAAATGATACCTCACTTGCATGGGTAGGCCTAGCGCCGGCGACAGGAAACACCCCAAAGCGCAACGTGGACACATCCTAAATTTTGGAAAAAAACAGAGGTGTTTTTTGCGAAGTGCCTACCTGTAGATTTTGGCCTCTAGCTCAGCCGGCACCTAGGGAAACCTACCAAACCTGTGCATTTCTGAAAACTAGAGACCTAGGGGAATCCAAGGAGGGGTGACTTGCGGGGCTCGGACCAGGTTCTGTTACCCAGAATCCTTTGCAAACCTCAAAATTTGGCTAAAAAAAACACATGTCCCTCACATTTCTGTGGCAGAAAGTTCTGGAATCTGAGAGGAGCTACAAATTTCCTTCCACCCAGCGTTCCCCCAAGTCTCCCGATAAAAATGATACCTCACTTGCGTGGGTAGGCCTAGCGCCGGCGACAGGAAACACCCCAAAGCGCAACGTGGACACATCCTAAATTTTGGAAAAAAACAGAGGTGTTTTTTGCGAAGTGCCTACCTGTAGATTTTGGCCTCTAGCTCAGCCGGCACCTAGGGAAACCTACCAAACCTGTGTATTTCTGAAAACTAGAGCCCTAGGGGAATCCAAGGAGGGGTAACTTGCGGGGCTCGGACCAGGTTCTGTTACCCAGAATCCTTTGCAAACCTCAAAATTTGGCTAAAAAAACACATGTCCCTCACATTTCTGTGGCAGAAAGTTCTGGAATCTGAGAGGAGCTACAAATTTCCTTCCACCCAGCGTTCCCCCAAGTCTCCCGATAAAAATGATACCTCACTTGCGTGGGTAGGCCTAGCGCCGGCGTCAGGAAACACCCCAAAGCGCAACGTGGACACATCCTAAATTTTGGAAAAAAACAGAGGTGTTTTTTGCGAAGTGCCTACCTGTAGATTTTGGCCTCTAGCTCAGCCGGCACCTAGGGAAACCTACCAAACCTGTGCATTTCTGAAAACTAGAGACCTAGGTGAATCCAAGGAGGGGTGACTTGCGGGGCTCGGACCAGGTTCTGTTACCCAGAATCCTTTGCAAACCTCAAAATTTGGCTAAAAAAACACATGTCCCTCACATTTCTGTGGCAGAAAGTTCTGGAATCTGAGAGGAGCTACAAATTTCCTTCCACCCAGCGTTCCCCCAAGTCTCCCGATAAAAATGATACCTCACTTGCATGGGTAGGCCTAGCGCCGGCGACAGGAAACACCCCAAAGCGCAACGTGGACACATCCTAAATTTTGGAAAAAAACAGAGGTGTTTTTTGCGAAGTGCCTACCTGTAGATTTTGGCCTCTAGCTCAGCCGGCACCTAGGGAAACCTACCAAACCTGTGCATTTCTGAAAACTAGAGACCTAGGGGAATCCAAGGAGGGGTGACTTGCGGGGCTCGGACCAGGTTCTGTTACCCAGAATCCTTTGCAAACCTCAAAATTTGGCTAAAAAAAACACATGTCCCTCACATTTCTGTGGCAGAAAGTTCTGGAATCTGAGAGGAGCTACAAATTTCCTTCCACCCAGCGTTCCCCCAAGTCTCCCGATAAAAATGATACCTCACTTGCGTGGGTAGGCCTAGCGCCGGCGACAGGAAACACCCCAAAGCGCAACGTGGACACATCCTAAATTTTGGAAAAAAACAGAGGTGTTTTTTGCGAAGTGCCTACCTGTAGATTTTGGCCTCTAGCTCAGCCGGCACCTAGGGAAACCTACCAAACCTGTGTATTTCTGAAAACTAGAGCCCTAGGGGAATCCAAGGAGGGGTGACTTGCGGGGCTCGGACCAGGTTCTGTTACCCAGAATCCTTTGCAAACCTCAAAATTTGGCTAAAAAAACACATGTCCCTCACATTTCTGTGGCAGAAAGTTCTGGAATCTGAGAGGAGCTACAAATTTCCTTCCACCCAGCGTTCCCCCAAGTCTCCCGATAAAAATGATACCTCACTTGCGTGGGTAGGCCTAGCGCCGGCGTCAGGAAACACCCCAAAGCGCAACGTGGACACATCCTAAATTTTGGAAAAAAACAGAGGTGTTTTTTGCGAAGTGCCTACCTGTAGATTTTGGCCTCTAGCTCAGCCGGCACCTAGGGAAACCTACCAAACCTGTGCATTTCTGAAAACTAGAGACCTAGGGGAATCCAAGGAGGGGTGACTTGCGGGGCTCGGACCAGGTTCTGTTACCCAGAATCCTTTGCAAACCTCAAAATTTGGCTAAAAAAACACATGTCCCTCACATTTCTGTGGCAGAAAGTTCTGGAATCTGAGAGGAGCTACAAATTTCCTTCCACCCAGCGTTCCCCCAAGTCTTCCGATAAAAATGATACCTCACTTGCGTGGGTAGGCCTAGCGCCGGCGACAGGAAACACCCCAAAGCGCAACGTGGACACATCCTAAATTTTGGAAAAAAACAGAGGTGTTTTTTGCGAAGTGCCTACCTGTAGATTTTGGCCTCTAGCTCAGCCGGCACCTAGGGAAACCTACCAAACCTGTGCATTTCTGAAAACTAGAGACCTAGGGGAATCCAAGGAGGGGTGACTTGCGGGGCTCGGACCAGGTTCTGTTACCCAGAATCCTTTGCAAACCTCAAAATTTGGCTAAAAAAACACATGTCCCTCACATTTCTGTGGCAGAAAGTTCTGGAATCTGAGAGGAGCTACAAATTTCCTTCCACCCAGCGTTCCCCCAAGTCTCCCGATAAAAATGATACCTCACTTGCATGGGTAGGCCTAGCGCCGGCGACAGGAAACACCCCAAAGCGCAACGTGGACACATCCTAAATTTTGGAAAAAAACAGAGGTGATTTTTGCGAAGTGCCTACCTGTAGATTTTGGCCTCTAGCTCAGCCGGCACCTAGGGAAACCTACCAAACCTGTGCATTTCTGAAAACTAGAGACCTAGGGGAATCCAAGGAGGGGTGACTTGCGGTGCTCGGACCAGGTTCTGTTACCCAGAATCCTTTGCAAACCTCAAAATTTGGCTAAAAAAACACATGTCCCTCACATTTCTGTGGCAGAAAGTTCTGGAATCTGAGAGGAGCTACAAATTTCCTTCCACCCAGCGTTCCCCCAAGTCTCCCGATAAAAATGATACCTCACTTGCATGGGTAGGCCTAGCGCCGGCGACAGGAAACACCCCAAAGCGCAACGTGGACACATCCTAAATTTTGGAAAAAAACAGAGGTGTTTTTTGCGAAGTGCCTACCTGTAGATTTTGGCCTCTAGCTCAGCCGGCACCTAGGGAAACCTACCAAACCTGTGCATTTCTGAAAACTAGAGACCTAGGGGAATCCAAGGAGGGGTGACTTGCGGGGCTCGGACCAGGTTCTGTTACCCAGAATCCTTTGCAAACCTCAAAATTTGGCTAAAAAAAACACATGTCCCTCACATTTCTGTGGCAGAAAGTTCTGGAATCTGAGAGGAGCTACAAATTTCCTTCCACCCAGCGTTCCCCCAAGTCTCCCGATAAAAATGATACCTCACTTGCGTGGGTAGGCCTAGCGCCGGCGACAGGAAACACCCCAAAGCGCAACGTGGACACATCCTAAATTTTGGAAAAAAACAGAGGTGTTTTTTGCGAAGTGCCTACCTGTAGATTTTGGCCTCTAGCTCAGCCGGCACCTAGGGAAACCTACCAAACCTGTGTATTTCTGAAAACTAGAGCCCTAGGGGAATCCAAGGAGGGGTGACTTGCGGGGCTCGGACCAGGTTCTGTTACCCAGAATCCTTTGCAAACCTCAAAATTTGGCTAAAAAAACACATGTCCCTCACATTTCTGTGGCAGAAAGTTCTGGAATCTGAGAGGAGCTACAAATTTCCTTCCACCCAGCGTTCCCCCAAGTCTCCCGATAAAAATGATACCTCACTTGCGTGGGTAGGCCTAGCGCCGGCGTCAGGAAACACCCCAAAGCGCAACGTGGACACATCCTAAATTTTGGAAAAAAACAGAGGTGTTTTTTGCGAAGTGCCTACCTGTAGATTTTGGCCTCTAGCTCAGCCGGCACCTAGGGAAACCTACCAAACCTGTGCATTTCTGAAAACTAGAGACCTAGGGGAATCCAAGGAGGGGTGACTTGCGGGGCTCGGACCAGGTTCTGTTACCCAGAATCCTTTGCAAACCTCAAAATTTGGCTAAAAAAACACATGTCCCTCACATTTCTGTGGCAGAAAGTTCTGGAATCTGAGAGGAGCTACAAATTTCCTTCCACCCAGCGTTCCCCCAAGTCTTCCGATAAAAATGATACCTCACTTGCGTGGGTAGGCCTAGCGCCGGCGACAGGAAACACCCCAAAGCGCAACGTGGACACATCCTAAATTTTGGAAAAAAACAGAGGTGTTTTTTGCGAAGTGCCTACCTGTAGATTTTGGCCTCTAGCTCAGCCGGCACCTAGGGAAACCTACCAAACCTGTGCATTTCTGAAAACTAGAGACCTAGGGGAATCCAAGGAGGGGTGACTTGCGGGGCTCGGACCAGGTTCTGTTACCCAGAATCCTTTGCAAACCTCAAAATTTGGCTAAAAAAACACATGTCCCTCACATTTCTGTGGCAGAAAGTTCTGGAATCTGAGAGGAGCTACAAATTTCCTTCCACCCAGCGTTCCCCCAAGTCTCCCGATAAAAATGATACCTCACTTGCGTGGGTAGGCCTAGCGCCGGCGACAGGAAACACCCCAAAGCGCAACGTGGACACATCCTAAATTTTGGAAAAAAACAGAGGTGTTTTTTGCGAAGTGCCTACCTGTAGATTTTGGCCTCTAGCTCAGCCGGCACCTAGGGAAACCTACCAAACCTGTGCATTTCTGAAAACTAGAGACCTAGGGGAATCCAAGGAGGGGTGACTTGCGGGGCTCGGACCAGGTTCTGTTACCCAGAATCCTTTGCAAACCTCAAAATTTGGCTAAAAAAACACATGTCCCTCACATTTCTGTGGCAGAAAGTTCTGGAATCTGAGAGGAGCTACAAATTTCCTTCCACCCAGCGTTCCCCCAAGTCTCCCGATAAAAATGATACCTCACTTGCATGGGTAGGCCTAGCGCCGGCGACAGGAAACACCCCAAAGCGCAACGTGGACACATCCTAAATTTTGGAAAAAAACAGAGGTGTTTTTTGCGAAGTGCCTACCTGTAGATTTTGGCCTCTAGCTCAGCCGGCACCTAGGGAAACCTACCAAACCTGTGCATTTCTGAAAACTAGAGACCTAGGGGAATCCAAGGAGGGGTGACTTGCGGTGCTCGGACCAGGTTCTGTTACCCAGAATCCTTTGCAAACCTCAAAATTTGGCTAAAAAAACACATGTCCCTCACATTTCTGTGGCAGAAAGTTCTGGAATCTGAGAGGAGCTACAAATTTCCTTCCACCCAGCGTTCCCCCAAGTCTCCCGATAAAAATGATACCTCACTTGCGTGGGTAGGCCTAGCGCCGGCGACAGGAAACACCCCAAAGCGCAACGTGGACACAACCTAAATTTTGGAAAAAAACAGAGGTGTTTTTTGCGAAGTGCCTACCTGTAGATTTTGGCCTCTAGCTCAGCCGGCACCTAGGGAAACCTACCAAACCTGTGCATTTCTGAAAACTAGAGACATACGGGAATCCAAGGAGGGGTGACTTGCTGTGCTCGGACCAGGTTCTGTTACCCAGAATCCTTTGCAAACCTCAAAATTTGGCTAAAAAAACACATGTCCCTCACATTTCTGTGGCAGAAAGTTCTGGAATCTGAGAGGAGCTACAAATTTCCTTCCACCCAGCGTTCCCCCAAGTCTCCCGATAAAAATGATACCTCACTTGCATGGGTAGGCCTAGCGCCGGCGACAGGAAACACCCCAAAGCGCAACGTGGACACATCCTAAATTTTTGAAAAAAACAGAGGTGTTTTTTGCGAAGTGCCTACCTGTAGATTTTGGCCTCTAGCTCAGCCGGCACCTAGGGAAACCTACCAAACCTGTGCATTTCTGAAAACTAGAGACCTAGGGGAATCCAAGGAGGGGTGACTTGCGGGGCTCGGACCAGGTTCTGTTACCCAGAATCCTTTGCAAACCTCAAAATTTGGCTAAAAAAACACATGTCCCTCACATTTCTGTGGCAGAAAGTTCTGGAATCTGAGAGGAGCTACAAATTTCCTTCCACCCAGCGTTCCCCCAAGTCTCCCGATAAAAATGATACCTCACTTGCGTGGGTAGGCCTAGCGCCGGCGACAGGAAACACCCCAAAGCGCAACGTGGACACATCCTAAATTTTGGAAAAAAACAGAGGTGTTTTTTGCGAAGTGCCTACCTGTAGATTTTGGCCTCTAGCTCAGCCGGCACCTAGGGAAACCTACCAAACCTGTGCATTTCTGAAAACTAGAGACCTAGGGGAATCCAAGGAGGGGTGACTTGCGGGGCTCGGACCAGGTTCTGTTACCCAGAATCCTTTGCAAACCTCAAAATTTGGCTAAAAAAACACATGTCCCTCACATTTCTGTGGCAGAAAGTTCTGGAATCTGAGAGGAGCTACAAATTTCCTTCCACCCAGCGTTCCCCCAAGTCTCCCGATAAAAATGATACCTCACTTGCATGGGTAGGCCTAGCGCCGGCGACAGGAAACACCCCAAAGCGCAACGTGGACACATCCTAAATTTTGGAAAAAAACAGAGGTGTTTTTTGCGAAGTGCCTACCTGTAGATTTTGGCCTCTAGCTCAGCCGGCACCTAGGGAAACCTACCAAACCTGTGCATTTCTGAAAACTAGAGACCTAGGGGAATCCAAGGAGGGGTGACTTGCGGTGCTCGGACCAGGTTCTGTTACCCAGAATTCTTTGCAAACCTCAAAATTTGGCTAAAAAAACACATGTCCCTCACATTTCTGTGGCAGAAAGTTCTGGAATCTGAGAGGAGCTACAAATTTCCTTCCACCCAGCGTTCCCCCAAGTCTCCCGATAAAAATGATACCTCACTTGCGTGGGTAGGCCTAGCGCCGGCGACAGGAAACACCCCAAAGCGCAACGTGGACACAACCTAAATTTTGGAAAAAAACAGAGGTGTTTTTTGCGAAGTGCCTACCTGTAGATTTTGGCCTCTAGCTCAGCCGGCACCTAGGGAAACCTACCAAACCTGTGCATTTCTGAAAACTAGAGACATACGGGAATCCAAGGAGGGGTGACTTGCTGTGCTCGGACCAGGTTCTGTTACCCAGAATCCTTTGCAAACCTCAAAATTTGGCTAAAAAAACACATGTCCCTCACATTTCTGTGGCATGAAGTTCTGGAATCTGAGAGGAGCTACAAATTTCCTTCCACCCAGCGTTCCCCCAAGTCTCCCGATAAAAATGATACCTCACTTGCATGGGTAGGCCTAGCGCCGGCGACAGGAAACACCCCAAAGCGCAACGTGGACACATCCTAAATTTTGGAAAAAAACAGAGGTGTTTTTTGCGAAGTGCCTACCTGTAGATTTTGGCCTCTAGCTCAGCCGGCACCTAGGGAAACCTACCAAACCTGTGCATTTCTGAAAACTAGAGACCTAGGGGAATCCAAGGAGGGGTGACTTGCGGTGCTCGGACCAGGTTCTGTTACCCAGAATCCTTTGCAAACCTCAAAATTTGGCTAAAAAAACACATGTCCCTCACATTTCTGTGGCAGAAAGTTCTGGAATCTGAGAGGAGCTACAAATTTCCTTCCACCCAGCGTTCCCCCAAGTCTCCCGATAAAAATGATACCTCACTTGCATGGGTAGGCCTAGCGCCGGCGACAGGAAACACCCCAAAGCGCAACGTGGACACATCCTAAATTTTGGAAAAAAACAGAGGTGTTTTTTGCGAAGTGCCTACCTGTAGATTTTGGCCTCTAGCTCAGCCGGCACCTAGGGAAACCTACCAAACCTGTGCATTTCTGAAAACTAGAGACCTAGGGGAATCCAAGGAGGGGTGACTTGCGGGGCTCGGACCAGGTTCTGTTACCCAGAATCCTTTGCAAACCTCAAAATTTGGCTAAAAAAAACACATGTCCCTCACATTTCTGTGGCAGAAAGTTCTGGAATCTGAGAGGAGCTACAAATTTCCTTCCACCCAGCGTTCCCCCAAGTCTCCCGATAAAAATGATACCTCACTTGCGTGGGTAGGCCTAGCGCCGGCGACAGGAAACACCCCAAAGCGCAACGTGGACACATCCTAAATTTTGGAAAAAAACAGAGGTGTTTTTTGCGAAGTGCCTACCTGTAGATTTTGGCCTCTAGCTCAGCCGGCACCTAGGGAAACCTACCAAACCTGTGTATTTCTGAAAACTAGAGCCCTAGGGGAATCCAAGGAGGGGTGACTTGCGGGGCTCGGACCAGGTTCTGTTACCCAGAATCCTTTGCAAACCTCAAAATTTGGCTAAAAAAACACATGTCCCTCACATTTCTGTGGCAGAAAGTTCTGGAATCTGAGAGGAGCTACAAATTTCCTTCCACCCAGCGTTCCCCCAAGTCTCCCGATAAAAATGATACCTCACTTGCGTGGGTAGGCCTAGCGCCGGCGTCAGGAAACACCCCAAAGCGCAACGTGGACACATCCTAAATTTTGGAAAAAAACAGAGGTGTTTTTTGCGAAGTGCCTACCTGTAGATTTTGGCCTCTAGCTCAGCCGGCACCTAGGGAAACCTACCAAACCTGTGCATTTCTGAAAACTAGAGACCTAGGGGAATCCAAGGAGGGGTGACTTGCGGGGCTCGGACCAGGTTCTGTTACCCAGAATCCTTTGCAAACCTCAAAATTTGGCTAAAAAAACACATGTCCCTCACATTTCTGTGGCAGAAAGTTCTGGAATCTGAGAGGAGCTACAAATTTCCTTCCACCCAGCGTTCCCCCAAGTCTTCCGATAAAAATGATACCTCACTTGCGTGGGTAGGCCTAGCGCCGGCGACAGGAAACACCCCAAAGCGCAACGTGGACACATCCTAAATTTTGGAAAAAAACAGAGGTGTTTTTTGCGAAGTGCCTACCTGTAGATTTTGGCCTCTAGCTCAGCCGGCACCTAGGGAAACCTACCAAACCTGTGCATTTCTGAAAACTAGAGACCTAGGGGAATCCAAGGAGGGGTGACTTGCGGGGCTCGGACCAGGTTCTGTTACCCAGAATCCTTTGCAAACCTCAAAATTTGGCTAAAAAAACACATGTCCCTCACATTTCTGTGGCAGAAAGTTCTGGAATCTGAGAGGAGCTACAAATTTCCTTCCACCCAGCGTTCCCCCAAGTCTTCCGATAAAAATGATACCTCACTTGCGTGGGTAGGCCTAGCGCCGGCGACAGGAAACACCCCAAAGCGCAACGTGGACACATCCTAAATTTTGGAAAAAAACAGAGGTGTTTTTTGCGAAGTGCCTACCTGTAGATTTTGGCCTCTAGCTCAGCCGGCACCTAGGGAAACCTACCAAACCTGTGCATTTCTGAAAACTAGAGACCTAGGGGAATCCAAGGAGGGGTGACTTGCGGGGCTCGGACCAGGTTCTGTTACCCAGAATCCTTTGCAAACCTCAAAATTTGGCTAAAAAAACACATGTCCCTCACATTTCTGTGGCAGAAAGTTCTGGAATCTGAGAGGAGCTACAAATTTCCTTCCACCCAGCGTTCCCCCAAGTCTCCCGATAAAAATGATACCTCACTTGCGTGGGTAGGCCTAGCGCCGGCGACAGGAAACACCCCAAAGCGCAACGTGGACACATCCTAAATTTTGGAAAAAAACAGAGGTGTTTTTTGCGAAGTGCCTACCTGTAGATTTTGGCCTCTAGCTCAGCCGGCACCTAGGGAAACCTACCAAACCTGTGCATTTCTGAAAACTAGAGACCTAGGGGAATCCAAGGAGGGGTGACTTGCGGTGCTCGGACCAGGTTCTGTTACCCAGAATCCTTTGCAAACCTCAAAATTTGGCTAAAAAAACACATGTCCCTCACATTTCTGTGGCAGAAAGTTCTGGAATCTGAGAGGAGCTACAAATTTCCTTCCACCCAGCGTTCCCCCAAGTCTCCCGATAAAAATGATACCTCACTTGCGTGGGTAGGCCTAGCGCCGGCGACAGGAAACACCCCAAAGCGCAACGTGGACACAACCTAAATTTTGGAAAAAAACAGAGGTGTTTTTTGCGAAGTGCCTACCTGTAGATTTTGGCCTCTAGCTCAGCCGGCACCTAGGGAAACCTACCAAACCTGTGCATTTCTGAAAACTAGAGACATACGGGAATCCAAGGAGGGGTGACTTGCTGTGCTCGGACCAGGTTCTGTTACCCAGAATCCTTTGCAAACCTCAAAATTTGGCTAAAAAAACACATGTCCCTCACATTTCTGTGGCAGAAAGTTCTGGAATCTGAGAGGAGCTACAAATTTCCTTCCACCCAGCGTTCCCCCAAGTCTCCCGATAAAAATGATACCTCACTTGCATGGGTAGGCCTAGCGCCGGCGACAGGAAACACCCCAAAGCGCAACGTGGACACATCCTAAATTTTGGAAAAAAACAGAGGTGTTTTTTGCGAAGTGCCTACCTGTAGATTTTGGCCTCTAGCTCAGCCGGCACCTAGGGAAACCTACCAAACCTGTGCATTTCTGAAAACTAGAGACCTAGGGGAATCCAAGGAGGGGTGACTTGCGGTGCTCGGACCAGGTTCTGTTACCCAGAATCCTTTGCAAACCTCAAAATTTGGCTAAAAAAACACATGTCCCTCACATTTCTGTGGCAGAAAGTTCTGGAATCTGAGAGGAGCTACAAATTTCCTTCCACCCAGCGTTCCCCCAAGTCTCCCGATAAAAATGATACCTCACTTGCATGGGTAGGCCTAGCGCCGGCGACAGGAAACACCCCAAAGCGCAACGTGGACACATCCTAAATTTTGGAAAAAAACAGAGGTGTTTTTTGCGAAGTGCCTACCTGTAGATTTTGGCCTCTAGCTCAGCCGGCACCTAGGGAAACCTACCAATCCTGTGCATTTCTGAAAACTAGAGACCTAGGGGAATCCAAGGAGGGGTGACTTGCGGGGCTCGGACCAGGTTCTGTTACCCAGAATCCTTTGCAAACCTCAAAATTTGGCTAAAAAAAACACATGTCCCTCACATTTCTGTGGCAGAAAGTTCTGGAATCTGAGAGGAGCTACAAATTTCCTTCCACCCAGCGTTCCCCCAAGTCTCCCGATAAAAATGATACCTCACTTGCGTGGGTAGGCCTAGCGCCGGCGACAGGAAACACCCCAAAGCGCAACGTGGACACATCCTAAATTTTGGAAAAAAACAGAGGTGTTTTTTGCGAAGTGCCTACCTGTAGATTTTGGCCTCTAGCTCAGCCGGCACCTAGGGAAACCTACCAAACCTGTGTATTTCTGAAAACTAGAGCCCTAGGGGAATCCAAGGAGGGGTGACTTGCGGGGCTCGGACCAGGTTCTGTTACCCAGAATCCTTTGCAAACCTCAAAATTTGGCTAAAAAAACACATGTCCCTCACATTTCTGTGGCAGAAAGTTCTGGAATCTGAGAGGAGCTACAAATTTCCTTCCACCCAGCGTTCCCCCAAGTCTCCCGATAAAAATGATACCTCACTTGCGTGGGTAGGCCTAGCGCCGGCGTCAGGAAACACCCCAAAGCGCAACGTGGACACATCCTAAATTTTGGAAAAAAACAGAGGTGTTTTTTGCGAAGTGCCTACCTGTAGATTTTGGCCTCTAGCTCAGCCGGCACCTAGGGAAACCTACCAAACCTGTGCATTTCTGAAAACTAGAGACCTAGGGGAATCCAAGGAGGGGTGACTTGCGGGGCTCGGACCAGGTTCTGTTACCCAGAATCCTTTGCAAACCTCAAAATTTGGCTAAAAAAACACATGTCCCTCACATTTCTGTGGCAGAAAGTTCTGGAATCTGAGAGGAGCTACAAATTTCCTTCCACCCAGCGTTCCCCCAAGTCTTCCGATAAAAATGATACCTCACCTGCGTGGGTAGGCCTAGCGCCGGCGACAGGAAACACCCCAAAGCGCAACGTGGACACATCCTAAATTTTGGAAAAAAACAGAGGTGTTTTTTGCGAAGTGCCTACCTGTAGATTTTGGCCTCTAGCTCAGCCGGCACCTAGGGAAACCTACCAAACCTGTGCATTTCTGAAAACTAGAGACCTAGGGGAATCCAAGGAGGGGTGACTTGCGGGGCTCGGACCAGGTTCTGTTACCCAGAATCCTTTGCAAACCTCAAAATTTGGCTAAAAAAACACATGTCCCTCACATTTCTGTGGCAGAAAGTTCTGGAATCTGAGAGGAGCTACAAATTTCCTTCCACCCAGCGTTCCCCCAAGTCTCCCGATAAAAATGATACCTCACTTGCGTGGGTAGGCCTAGCGCCGGCGACAGGAAACACCCCAAAGCGCAACGTGGACACATCCTAAATTTTGGAAAAAAACAGAGGTGTTTTTTGCGAAGTGCCTACCTGTAGATTTTGGCCTCTAGCTCAGCCGGCACCTAGGGAAACCTACCAAACCTGTGCATTTCTGAAAACTAGAGACCTAGGGGAATCCAAGGAGGGGTGACTTGCGGGGCTCGGACCAGGTTCTGTTACCCAGAATCCTTTGCAAACCTCAAAATTTGGCTAAAAAAACACATGTCCCTCACATTTCTGTGGCAGAAAGTTCTGGAATCTGAGAGGAGCTACAAATTTCCTTCCACCCAGCGTTCCCCCAAGTCTCCCGATAAAAATGATACCTCACCTGCGTGGGTAGGCCTAGCGCCGGCGACAGGAAACACCCCAAAGCGCAACGTGGACACATCCTAAATTTTGGAAAAAAACAGAGGTGTTTTTTGCGAAGTGCCTACCTGTAGATTTTGGCCTCTAGCTCAGCCGGCACCTAGGGAAACCTACCAAACCTGTGCATTTCTGAAAACTAGAGACCTAGGGGAATCCAAGGAGGGGTGACTTGCGGGGCTCGGACCAGGTTCTGTTACCCAGAATCCTTTGCAAACCTCAAAATTTGGCTAAAAAAACACATGTCCCTCACATTTCTGTGGCAGAAAGTTCTGGAATCTGAGAGGAGCTACAAATTTCCTTCCACCCAGCGTTCCCCCAAGTCTCCCGATAAAAATGATACCTCACTTGCGTGGGTAGGCCTAGCGCCGGCGACAGGAAACACCCCAAAGCGCAACGTGGACACATCCTAAATTTTGGAAAAAAACAGAGGTGTTTTTTGCGAAGTGCCTACCTGTAGATTTTGGCCTCTAGCTCAGCCGGCACCTAGGGAAACCTACCAAACCTGTGCATTTCTGAAAACTAGAGACCTAGGGGAATCCAAGGAGGGGTGACTTGCGGGGCTCGGACCAGGTTCTGTTACCCAGAATCCTTTGCAAACCTCAAAATTTGGCTAAAAAAACACATGTCCCTCACATTTCTGTGGCAGAAAGTTCTGGAATCTGAGAGGAGCTACAAATTTCCTTCCACCCAGCGTTCCCCCAAGTCTCCCGATAAAAATGATACCTCACTTGCGTGGGTAGGCCTAGCGCCGGCGACAGGAAACACCCCAAAGCGCAACGTGGACACATCCTAAATTTTGGAAAAAAACAGAGGTGTTTTTTGCGAAGTGCCTACCTGTAGATTTTGGCCTCTAGCTCAGCCGGCACCTAGGGAAACCTACCAAACCTGTGCATTTCTGAAAACTAGAGACCTAGGGGAATCCAAGGAGGGGTGACTTGCGGGGCTCTGACCAGGTTCTGTTACCCAGAATCCTTTGCAAACCTCAAAATTTGGCTAAAAAAACACATGTCCCTCACATTTCTGTGGCAGAAAGTTCTGGAATCTGAGAGGAGCTACAAATTTCCTTCCACCCAGCGTTCCCCCAAGTCTTCCGATAAAAATGATACCTCACTTGCGTGGGTAGGCCTAGCGCCGGCGACAGGAAACACCCCAAAGCGCAACGTGGACACATCCTAAATTTTGGAAAAAAACAGAGGTGTTTTTTGCGAAGTGCCTACCTGTAGATTTTGGCCTCTAGCTCAGCCAGCACCTAGGGAAACCTACCAAACCTGTGCATTTCTGAAAACTAGAGACCTAGGGGAATCCAAGGAGGGGTGACTTGCGGGGCTCGGACCAGGTTCTGTTACCCAGAATCCTTTGCAAACCTCAAAATTTGGCTAAAAAAACACATGTCCCTCACATTTCTGTGGCAGAAAGTTCTGGAATCTGAGAGGAGCTACAAATTTCCTTCCACCCAGCGTTCCCCAAAGTCTCCCGATAAAAATGATACCTCACTTGCGTGGGTAGGCATAGCGCCGGCGACAGGAAACACCCCAAAGCGCAACGTGGACACATCCTAAATTTTGGAAAAAAACAGAGGTGTTTTTTGCGAAGTGCCTACCTGTAGATTTTGGCCTCTAGCTCAGCCGGCACCAGGGAAACCTACCAAACCTGTGCATTTCTGAAAACTAGAGACCTAGGGGAATCCAAGGAGGGGTGACTTGCGGTGCTCGGACCAGGTTCTGTTACCCAGAATCCTTTGCAAACCTCAAAATTTGGCTAAAAAAACACATGTCCCTCACATTTCTGTGGCAGAAAGTTCTGGAATCTGAGAGGAGCTACAAATTTCCTTCCACCCAGCGTTCCCCCAAGTCTCCCGATAAAAATGATACCTCACTTGCGTGGGTAGGCCTAGCGCCGGCGACAGGAAACACCCCAAAGCGCAACGTGGACACATCCTAAATTTTGGAAAAAAACAGAGGTGTTTTTTGCGAAGTGCCTACCTGTAGATTTTGGCCTCTTGCTCAGCCGGCACCTAGGGAAACCTACCAAACCTGTGCATTTCTGAAAACTAGAGACCTAGGGTAATCCAAGGAGGGGTGACTTGCGGGGCTCGGACCAGGTTCTGTTACCCAGAATCCTTTGCAAACCTCAAAATTTGGCTAAAAAAACACATGTCCCTCACATTTCTGTGGCAGAAAGTTCTGGAATCTGAGAGGAGCTACAAATTTCCTTCCACCCAGCGTTCCCCCAAGTCTCCCGATAAAAATGATACCTCACTTGCGTGGGTAGGCCTAGCGCCGGCGACAGGAAACACCCCAAAGCGCAACGTGGACACATCCTAAATTTTGGAAAAAAACAGAGGTGTTTTTTGCGAAGTGCCTACCTGTAGATTTTGGCCTCTAGCTCAGCCGGCACCTAGGGAAACCTACCAAACCTGTGCATTTCTGAAAACTAGAGACCTAGGGGAATCCAAGGAGGGGTGACTTGCGGGGCTCGGACCAGGTTCTGTTACCCAGAATCCTTTGCAAACCTCAAAATTTGGCTAAAAAAACACATGTCCCTCACATTTCTGTGGCAGAAAGTTCTGGAATCTGAGAGGAGCTACAAATTTCCTTCCACCCAGCGTTCCCCCAAGTCTCCCGATAAAAATGATACCTCACTTGCGTGGGTAGGCCTAGCGCCGGCGACAGGAAACACCCCAAAGCGCAACGTGGACACATCCTAAATTTTGGAAAAAAACAGAGGTGTTTTTTGCGAAGTGCCTACCTGTAGATTTTGGCCTCTAGCTCAGCCGGCACCTAGGGAAACCTACCAAACCTGTGCATTTCTGAAAACTAGAGACCTAGGGGAATCCAAGGAGGGGTGACTTGCGGGGCTCGGACCAGGTTCTGTTACCCAGAATCCTTTGCAAACCTCAAAATTTGGCTAAACAAAACACATCTCCCTCACATTTCTGTGGCAGAAAGTTCTGGAATCTGAGAGGAGCTACAAATTTCCTTCCACCCAGCGTTCCCCCAAGTCTCCCGATAAAAATGATACCTCACTTGCGTGGGTAGGCCTAGCGCCGGCGACAGGAAACACCCCAAAGCGCAACGTGGACACATCCTAAATTTTGGAAAAAAACAAAGGTGTTTTTTGCGAAGTGCCTACCTGTAGATTTTGGCCTCTAGCTTAGCCGGCACCTAGGGAAACCTACCAAACCTGTGCATTTCTGAAAACTAGAGACCTAGGGGAATCCAAGGAGGGGTGACTTGCGGTGCTCGGACCAGGTTCTGTTACCCAGAATCTTTTGCAAACCTCAAAATTTGGCTAAAAAAAAACATGTCCCTCACATTTCTGTGGCAGAAAGTTCTGGAATCTGAGAGGAGCTACAAATTTCCTTCCACCCAGCGTTCCCCCAAGTCTCCCGATAAAAATGATACCTCACTTGCGTGGGTAGGCCTAGCGCCGGCGACAGGAAACACCCCAAAGCGCAACGTGGACACATCCTAAATTTTGGAAAAAAACAGAGGTGTTTTTTGCGAAGTGCCTACCTGTAGATTTTGGCCTCTAGCTCAGCCGGCACCTAGGGAACCCTACCAAACCTGTGCATTTCTGAAAACTAGAGACCTAGGGGAATCCAAGGAGGGGTGACTTGCGGTGCTCGGACCAGGTTCTGTTACCCAGAATCTTTTGCAAACCTCAAAATTTGGCTAAAAAAAAACATGTCCCTCACATTTCTGTGGCAGAAAGTTCTGGAATCTGAGAGGAGCTACAAATTTCCTTCCACCCAGCGTTCCCCCAAGTCTCCCGATAAAAATCATACCTCACTTGCATGGGTAGGCCTAGCGCCGGCGACAGGAAACACCCCAAAGCGCAATGTGGACACATCCTAAATTTTGGAAAAAAACAGAGGTGTTTTTTGCGAAGTGCCTACCTGTAGATTTTGGCCTCTAGCTCAGCCGGCACCTAGGGAAACCTACCAAACCTGTGCATTTCTGAAAACTAGAGACCTAGGGGAATCCAAGGAGGGGTGACTTGCGGGGCTCGGACCAGGTTCTGTTACCCAGAATCCTTTGCAAACCTCAACATTTGGCTAAAAAAACACATGTCCCTCAAATTTGTGTGGCAGAAAGTTCTGGAATCTGAGAGGAGCTACAAATTTCCTTCCACCCAGCGTTCCCCCAAGTCTCCCGATAAAAATGATACCTCACTTGCGTGGGTAGGCCTAGCGCCGGCGACAGGAAACACCCCAAAGCGCAACGTGGACACATCCTAAATTTTGGAAAAAAACAGAGGTGTTTTTTGCGAAGTGCCTACCTGTAGATTTTGGCCTCTAGCTCAGCCGGCACCCAGGGAAACCTACCAAACCTGTGCATTTATGAAAACTAGAGACCTAGGGGATTCCAAGGAGGGGTGACTTGCGGGGCTCGGACCAGGTTCAGTTACCCAGAATCCTTTGCAAACCTCAAAATTTGGCTAAAAAAACACATGTCCCTCACATTTCTGTGGCAGAAAGTTCTGGAATCTGAGAGGAGCTACAAATTTCCTTCCACCCAGCGTTCCCCCAAGTCTCCCGATAAAAATGATACCTCACTTGCGTGGGTAGGCCTAGCGCCGGCGACAGGAAACACCCCAAAGCGCAACGTGGACACATCCTAAATTTTGGAAAAAAACAGAGGTGTTTTTTGCGAAGTGCCTACCTGTAGATTTTGGCCTCTAGCTCAGCCGGCACCTAGGGAAACCTACCAAACCTGTGCATTTCTGAAAACTAGAGACCTAGGGGAATCCAAGGAGGGGTGACTTGCGGTGCTCGGACCAGGTTCTGTTACCCAGAATCCTTTGCAAACCTCAAAATTTGGCTAAAAAAACAC
Source organism: Pleurodeles waltl (assembly GCF_031143425.1). NCBI lineage: Eukaryota > Metazoa > Chordata > Amphibia > Caudata > Salamandridae > Pleurodeles > Pleurodeles waltl. The sequence goes on along the minus strand of NC_090440.1, from coordinate 1,186,116,094 downwards.
ATGTCCCTCACATTTCTGTGGCAGAAAGTTCTGGAATCTGAGAGGAGCTACAAATTTCCTTCCACCCAGCGTTCCCCCAAGTCTCCCGATAAAAATGATACCTCACTTGCGTGGGTAGGCCTAGCGCCAGCGACAGGAAACACCCCAAAGCGCAACGTGGACACATCCTAAATTTTGGAAAAAAACAGAGGTGTTTTTTGCGAAGTGCCTACCTGTAGATTTTGGCCTCTAGCTCAGCCGGCACCTAGGGAAACCTACCAAACCTGTGCATTTCTGAAAACTAGAGACCTAGGGGAATCCAAGGAGGGGTGACTTGCGGGGCTCGGACCAGGTTCTGTTACCCAGAATCCTTTGCAAACCTCAAAATTTGGCTAAAAATACACATGTTACTCACATTTCTGTGGCAGAAAGTTCTGGAATCTGAGAGGAGCCACAAATTTCCTTCTACCCAGCGTTCCCCCAAGTCTCCCGATAAAAATGATACCTCACTTGTGTGGGTAGGACTAGCGCCCACGAAAGGAAAGGGCCCAAAACACAACGTGGACACATCACATTTTTTTATAAAAAGCAGTGCCTACCTGTGGATTTTGGCCTGTAGCTCAGCCGACACCTGAGGAAACCTAGCAAACCAGTGCATTTTTGAAAACTAGAAACCCAGGGGAATCCAAGATGGGGTGACTTGCGGGGCTCTGACCAGGTTATGTTACCCAGAATCCTTTGCAAACATCAAAATTTGGCCCAAAAAACACTTTTTCCTCTCATTTCGTTGACAGAAAGTTCTGGAATCTGAGAGGAGCCACAAATTTCCTTCCACCCAGCGTTCCCCTAAGTCTCTCCATAAAAATGGTACGTCACTTCTGTGGGTAGGCCTAGCGCCCACAAAAGGAAATGGCCCAAAACACAACGTGGACACAACATATTTTTTCACAGAAAACAGATGTGTTTTTTGCAAGGTGCCTACCTGTGGTGTTTGGCCTGTAGCTCAGCCGGCCCCAGGGGGGGGGCAGAAATGCCCTAAAATAAATTTGCCCCCCCCAACCCCCACCCTTCCCCGCCGGGAGCGACCCTTGCCTACGGGGTCGCTCCCCCTGCGTGACATTGGCACCAAAAAACAAATCCCCGGTGCCTAGTGGTTTCTGCCCCCTTGGGGGCATATTGACCTAAACTCTGCCAATCTGCCCCCAGGGGGGCAGAAATGGTCTAAATACAATTTGCCCTCCTGGGGAGAGACCCTTGCCTGATGGGTCACTCCCCATCTCTAAAAAAACAAAAAAAAAAAAAAAAAAAACACAAAACAAAATTTGCCCTGGTGCCTAGAGGTTTCTGACCCCCCCTGGGGCAGATCGCCCTAATAATAGGCCGATCGGCCCCCGGGGGGGCAGAAATGGCCTAAAATAAATTTCTCTCCCCCCAACCTCCACCCCCCCCCGGGAGCGACCCTTGCCTACGGGGTCGCTCCCCCTGCGTGACATTGGCACCAAAAAACAAATCCCCGGTGCCTAGTGGTTTCTGCCCCCTTGGGGGCAGGTTGACCTAAACTCAGCCAATCTGCCCCCAAGGGGGGCAGAAATGGCCTAAATACAATTTGTCCCCCAGGGGAGCGACTTTTGCCTGATGGGTCGCTCCCCATCTCTAAAAAAAAAAACAAAGAAAAAAAGAAAAAATTCCCCTGGCGCCTAGAGGTTTCTGCCCCCCCCCCCCCCCCCCCGGGGCAGATCGGCCTAATAATAGGCCGATCTGCCCCCCGGGGGGGCAGAAATGGCCTAAAATAAATTTGCCCCCCCAAACCTGCCCCCCCCCCGGGAGCGACCCTTGCCTACGGGGTCGCTCCTCCTGCGTGACATTGGCGCCAAAAAACAAATCCCCGGTGCCTAGTGGTTTCTGCCCCCTTGGGGGCAGATTGACCTAAAATTGGCCAATCTGCCCCAAGGGGGGCAGAAATGGTCTAAATACAATTTGCCCCCCCAGGGGAGCGACCCTTGCCTGATGGGTCGCTCCCCATCTCTAAAAAAAGAAACAAAAAAAAAAAAAAAACACACAAAAAAAAATTGCCCTGGCGCCTAGAGGGTTCTGCCCCCCCCCTGGGGGCAGTTCGGCCTAATAATAGGCCGATCTGTCCCCCGGGGAGGCAGAAATGGCCTAAAATAAATTTGCCCCCCCAACCCCCACCCCCCCGGTAGCGACCCTTGCCTACAGGGTCGCTCCCCCTGCGTGACATTGGCGCCAAAAAACAAATCCCCGGTGCCTAGTGGTTTCTGCCCCCTTGGGGGCAGATTGACCTAGAATTGGCCAATCTGCCCCCAGGGGGCAGAAATGGTCTAAATACAATTTGCCCCCCCCCCAGGGGAGCGACCCTTGCCTAATGGGTCGCTCCCCATCTCTAAAAAAAGAAACAAAAAAAAAAAAAAAACACCCAAAAAAAAATTGCCCTGGCGTCTAGAGGGTTCTGCCCCCCCTGGGGGCAGTTCGGCCTAATAATAGGCCGATCTGTCCCCCGGGGGGGCAGAAATGGCCTAAAATAAATTTGCCCCCCCAACCCCCACCCCTCCCCCCCCCCCCGGGAGCGACCCTTGCCTACGGGGTCGCTCCCCCTGCGTGACATTGGCGCCAAAAAACAAATCCCCGGTGCCTAGTGGTTTCTGCCCCCTTGGGGGCAGATTGACCTAAAATCGGCCAATCTGCCCCCAGGGGGGCAGAAATGGTCTAAATACAATTTGCCCCCCAGGGGAGCGACCCTTGCCTGATGGGTCACTCCCCATCTCTAAAAAAAAAGAAACAAAAAAAAAAAAAAACACAAACAAAAAAATTTGCCCTGGCGCCTAGAGGTTTCTTCCCCCCCTGGGGGCAGATCGGCCTAATAATAGGCCGATCTGCCCCCAGGGGGGGCAGAAATGGCCTAAAATAAATTGCCCTTCCCCCCAGGGAGCGACCCTTGCCTAAGGGGTCGCTCCCTTTGCGTGAAATTCACGCAAAGAAAAAACTCCCTGGTGTCTAGTGGTTTCTACCCCCCTTGGGGGCAGATTGGCCTCATCAAAATAGGCCAATCTGCCCCCAAGGGGGGCAGAAATGGGCAAAATATAATTTTCCCCCAAGGGGAGCGACCCTTGCCTAAGGGGTCGCTCCCCACCAAAAAAAAAAAAATGAAACATAAAAAAAAAAAGTCCCTGGTGCCTAGAGGTTTCTGCCCCCCCTGGGGGCAGATCGGCCTAATAGTAGGCCGATCTGCCCCCAGGGGGGGCAGAAAAGGCCTTCCCGAAAATATGCCCCCCCTGGGAGCGACCCTTGCCCAAGGGGTCGCTCCCTTTTGTCAATAACAATAAAAATAAAAAAAAATCCCTGGTGTCTAGTGGTTTCTACCCCCCTTGGGGGCAGATTGGCCTCATCAAAATAGGCCAATCTGCCCCCAAGGGGGGCAGAAATGGCCAAAATATAATTTTCCCCCAAGGGGAGCGACCCTTGCCTAAGGGGTCGCTCCCCACCAAAAAAAAAAAAAAATGAAAAAAAAAAAAAAAAAAGGTCCCTGGTCCCTAGAGGTTTCTGCTCCCCCTGGGGGCAGATCGGCCTAATGGTAGGCCGATCTGCCCCCAGGGGGGGCAGAAAAGGCCTTCCCGAAAATATGCCCCCCCTGGGAGCGACCCTTGCCCAAGGGGTCGCTCCCTTTTGTCAATAACAATAAAAAATAAAAAAATCCCTCGTGTCTAGTGGTTTCTACCCCCCTTGGGGGCAGATTGGCCTCATCAAAATAGGCCAATCTGCCCCCAAGGGGGGCAGAAATGGCCAAAATATAATTTTCCCCCAAGGGGAGCGACCCTTGCCTAAGGGGTCGCTCCCCACCAAAAAAAAAAAAAATGAAACAAAAAAAAAAAATGGTCCCTGGTGCCTAGAGGTTTCTGCCCCCCCTGGGGGCAGTTCGGCCTAATAAGGCCGATCTGCCCCCAGGGGGGGCAGAAAAGGCCTTTTAAAAAAAATGCCCCCCCTGGGAGCGACCCTTGCCCAAGGGGTCGCTCCCTTTTGTCAATTTCAATTAAAAAAAAAAAAATCCCTGGTGTCTAGTGGGGTTTCAAAAGCCGGATTGCAAGCAATCCGGCTTTTGAAACCCTCGGAGGGACTTCAAAGGGAAGGAAATACTTTTCCTTCCCTTTGAAGCCCCTCCGGGCCTCCCATCGATTGAAAGAGAAATGCTTTTGCATTTCTTTTTCAATCGCGCTGGAAGCAGAGCTTCCAGCGCGACGAGGGAGGCCCCTGTGACACATCAGCGCGCGCGCGCTGACGTCACAGGGAGGGGTGGGGGGGGGTCGAGGGTGGAAGGGGAAGGTCTTCCCCTTGCATCCCCGACTTGGGGGGGGAGGGTGGTGCACAGGGGGCGCGCTAGCGCGCCCCCAAGTTCCCCTGTGCCATGGACGAGTTGATCTCGTCCAAGGCACAGGGGAACTGTAGCCTTGGACGAGATCATCTCGTCCAAGGCACAGAAGCGGTTAAGGAGCGGGCCTGGGAGGATCTGGAATGAGCATCGTTATATAAGAACGCAGGCTGTTCTGGAACGTGGTCAACAGTGGCTTTTTTTGAGACAGAAACCACTGAGGGTTTGGGCTGTAATATCGCCCCTGAGACTTGGGTGGCCCACGTTTGTGGGATCTTTTCGGGGAGCCTTATAGGAGACCAAAAGGGTAATTGGAATGGACATTCCCCTGATTTAGCCATTAGATTTAACCTTGAGGAGGAACAGAAGGTGCTGCAACGCCATAAAGCCCTGGGCCCTGATACTGTCCCTATGGATATATATAAATATTGCCCACAGCTCTGGGCTCCTATCTTGTTAAATGTCCTCAATGCAGCAGTTAGTGTGGGAATTCTGGCTAATTGGAGGTCTGCTAGTATAGTACCTGTCTACAAAAGGGGCAATCGTAATGACCCGAAGTCGTACCGTCCAATCTCACTACTTGATTCTTCAGCAAAAAATTTGGGTCGGATTATCGTAAGATGTATTGAGGACTGGATGTCTGAAAATACAATTTTGAGTAGGGTTCAGTACGGCTTTAGGGAAGGGTTGGGCACTTTAGAGCAGTGCCTAAACCTTCTTATGTTGATTAGCGAATATACACAAGCTAAGAGGGGTACCTTGTATCTCGTTTTTATGGATTTAAGTTGTGCCTTTGATAAGGTGAATCGTAGTAAGCTCTGGGACAGGCCCGACTGGGCATGGATTCCCAAATTGTGGAGCTGCTTCGTTCTCTCCACTCAGGAACCAATGCAATTGTGAGGGTTGGCCAGCATGGGGAAAGTTTGGAATTGTTTGAATTAAACAGGGGTGTGCGACAGGGGTGTGTTTTGGCCCCTATTCTTTTTTTTGTTACATACTAATGGGCTGTATGATTTTTTAGCTGAAGGATGTAAGGATGCTGCTAAAATCAATGGCAAAAGAATCTCAGTACTGATCTACACGGACGATGCAGTTCTTATGGCCCGCACCATGAATGGACTACGTGAGGCAGTTAAAAATTATGAAATATTTATGTCAGTCCTAGACTTAGAGTTAAATTGCAGCAAATCACATTTTATGGCTTTTGGTAAGCCACTGAGTAGGGTGGGTGCGCTGCAAATAAAGAAGCAGGTAATTGGAAAAGTACAGGATTTCCCTTATCTAGGGGTGAACTTTGATGATAAGAGCTCCTGGAAACCATGTATCTCTAAGAGGGGAATTCTTTTTAACTCCACTGTAGGTGCCACATTTGAGTTTGCTGCCAGGGTGGGCAATGAAACTATTAAGCCCTTGCTTGTTGTGTATAGGTGTAAATGCCTGCCAGTTTTGATGTATGGGGCCCCACTTTGGGGCTATACAAATAATAGGGCCCGCGATTTGGGAAAATCATTTTTGTAGAAGGTTACTAGGGGTGGGCCAAAATATTTCTGGGTTTTGCTTGCATGTTGAGCTGGATTTGGATTTTGTAGAAGATGCCATCAAAACAGCTCCCCTTCTATTGTGGATTTCTATCTGGACTAATGAGTTTGCGTACCTCAACAGGGAAATCCTGCAAGATTATATTTTATGCGATCACGCAAAGGAAATTCCCTGGCTGACTTATGTAAGAAAGGTAGCAAGTGTATTGGGGAGCGTGGATATTTTTGATGCTCCAGAGGGTTTTATTAGCTCAGACAAACGGTGGGTGAAGGAGAACTTCCTAAAAATTCTAGGGGCAAGAGGGAGGAGGTAGAGCTAAGGAAAAAAATCAGTGATGGACTTTATTATGATAAAGATGGGGGTAGGCTCAGAAACCTACCTCCTAGAGGTTAACAATGTATGGAAAAGGACACTTATCACGCGATTCTGTCTGGGAGCAACTAGAAGTAATTTGTGTTTTCCGTTCGGGCAGTTTGACCAAAAATCCATAAAATTGTGTCCGTGTGACGGTGTATGCCCTCTGATCTTAATTAATTTCATTATGTTTTGTGAGTTTTATGCACCTTTTAGGAAATGTTATTTAGTCCCTCTTTTGAGGAACCAGGGTTTTGTGCAATACCACCCAGCCTTTATGTGGTTTTGTATGACTTCTGATGTGTTGGTGTGGCAAGGGATAGGTTCCTTTTTAAAGGGGGCTATAACATGGCAGAATAGTGTTAATTTTTAATTTTTGTTAGTGTTTATATACATTTTTTATTCTCTTATGGATTCATCAAATGAGTACGGTAATTTTGAATGAAATTATCTTTTTAATTGTTTTTACGTGGTGTTTATTTATATGTTTTTATGGTTGAAATTTTTTTAACCGAATAAAGTGACTTGATGATGATGATGACTTATTTCTCAGCCTGCACTTGGTCATTGAAATGGCTGCTAATAACACGTGGCGCCTGCAATCAGTGTTTACAAGGTGGTCTCTAATTTCCTTATTACAGGCAAATTATAATGGTTCTAGTCACCAATAATAAAAAAATATCTAGTTGCTCATTTGTAAAATATCACAGCAGAGGCCTGACCATAATGCCTGCTACCAGAGCAAAGAGTCAGGATGAAAGAAAGGACATATTTATGACAACATGTTTATCTTTGGCACACTCTAAGTTATATCAAGAAAGACAGAATCACACTGTATGTTACTACACATTCTGAAAATATCTTTCTGCAACAAATTACTAACTGCTTATTGGTGAATTTAATTCTGTAACTTTATGTTTTTCTATTAGTTAAATATAACCCTTTCATATCAAATAACATAACACCAAGGATTTAAGCGGTTTATAAGAAGAGTAATTGTGTGACCATGTACTATAAGGAACAAAAGTCCCTATGCCTTATGTTAAATATATACTGCAGGTCACCAAGGAGTTCTGTTACCATTTAGAGCAATGAGGCTGAATTAACATACTGCAGCGATAGGATACTTTTTTATCACATATTTGCACCAGTCCGATTTAAGGCACAGGTAATGGGGAGGAAATGCTGAGGAAAAGGTGCACCACACCGTATTAACCTTTCCCAGAGTCGTAGTACCGTACCCAAATGCCGATAAACTTAAAACGAGGGGTTATGTATGCGTAATTACTGACTCTTGGTTACTCATTGCAGATTCTTCTACTTCACAAGGCAATGTTGGCCTGATTCACTTTGATTACTTCCCCAAAGCCGGACTGGTCACAAAGGACCTCTTTCAAAACAATGCCTGAAAACAGACATAATTTTACTCCTGTAGAGTTTTTTCAAATGTGAGACTTTCTACGGATTCAAAAAGAATTTCATAAGTATTTCTGGGATTCTAAAGTGATCACAGATTTCCAGAAATGCTCACTTGTATAACTTTTTCTGCATACAGAATAAAACTAACTATAATAAGTCTACATGTGTGCAAGCAATCATATAATACATAAGTCTAATCGAATTACATTGTTTTTATTTATACTCCTTGAAACAAATATGATTTCTTACCAAGAAACACCTTCCACTACTCTCCCATCATTTGGGATCTGTGGCCTCACCTTTAGCTCTAATTGTGGCCAAAGTTTTTATTTCAGAAATTCATAGATCAAATCTTGGCAAGGCCATTTCATCCTTTCATCCTTCTAAGGTTGATTATGGCATATAAAGTGGTGTAAAAAAAGAGTTGTTATTATGAGATAAAAGTAATGGCTTTCATAAAACAGAAAATATGACCTAATGCAACAGTTAATATATTTAATTCTGTGTGAAACTGGAAATATATTATTGACTGAAATTGTTCATTGTTTGAGAAGCACTAGAGCAGCGTTTATGAGAAGATTAGAATTAATGTTGTTGGAGTGTCTTTTTAAATCAATATTAATACGAAAAACTTGCAATATATTGTGCGATGAAGCTGCATAGAAAATGTGTTAACATAGAAAATAATGCACGCGCTGAAATGTGCCCACGGGGAGTGGCTACCAATGTATACGAAGACTAATGAAAAGGCTTATTAACTCTGAATCATTATGCAATAATGTTTGAATTTGTATTAGTATATCATAATTAGAGTTGTGTGTTAAGAGTTTGCTTTATTAAATCAGAGGGCCTTAGCTTAGCGAAGGTTTGGGCCTAGCTGCCTGGCCTCATATTGAATTGTATTTTCTAACGTGTAATGTGCTGTTTTCCTGAAGGACACAAAGCTGTATTTTTCCAGGAGTTATGTGAGTGTAGCCGTAGTAAATTCTTTCTCATGAGAACCGGCTTGCTCAAGTAGACGTTCTTGCTAGATGCAACAGTGTAATTTGTAACAGGTGCAAGGTGAACCGTACTAGGAGAAGACAATGAAGACACGGACTAGAGCGCAAAGTGTAACATTCTCTAACTGACATTCCAACCATTGAAGACATCCATAACATTGACCAATCCGTGACATGGGAATTGCAAATTGTGGAAAATTCTAGTAAGGTGCTTACCGAATTATTGGATAGAGATAATAATGCACCAAACTTCATCCAATGAGGAATTAGGGAATAGTTAGACAGTTTTGATTTAACGACGTAACCCGAGGAAAATGGGACACACTTCTTCTTCCACTTTAACGGGGACTCTTACCCTTGCCATTTGCCATTCCTTTGCTATGAGACTTTTGCTAGAGGACTTTTTGCTAGTTGCCATATTTTAGTTTAGTTGTCCTGTCACCTTAAACCATCCTCTGCCCATTCTTGCCTGTGATTAACTTCTCCTCTATCTGAGAGAAGTAAACCGTCCTGTAGATATGCTATATTGATACTCTGCCCCGTCCTATCTCTGCTGATGGTGAATCGACTGATGTCCTCAGGACGAAGACTGACGCTGTTTGCTGATCTATTGGATTGGTAACTATCTGATGCAAATTGTAATTGTCTGTTTGCCTTTTCTTTCTAGGAACCAACTGCTATTTTGATAGAGGCCTTAGTTTAGATGTTTTCTAAATCCGTGTTCACTAAATGTTTTTCTAGAAGTCCAACATGCTAATGCTAATTTGAGGTTAGTTAAGGTGTTCACTAATATTTTGTGCAAATAGACAAATGACTGAGTTCTTACTTTGTTGATTCATGTACTAATGAGACTCGTATAATGATGTGCCTAGATGCTGAACAAAAATAGTAGATGTATTGATTAAGTCGCGCTTTGATTACTGATGGGATTGTTTGGCGTGGGTTTATTGCTAATGAGATTAACAGACATGATATTAGATTGTAACCAATAGGGAAACAAATATCTTAACTTTTGACAAAACTGGTGTGGTTATTCGTGACTGCAAAGTCAATGGTGTGTTCAATAATACATTTTATTAAATGTTTATCGACTAGTGATTGTTGTTATTGATTGTTTATTGATCTATTGATTGCTGATGCCAAGAAAGCATTTCGTACTGGGAAGTTCCCAAACGTAGTCCAAAGGTTTGTCGACCTAAACGCGTCTCCTGGTAAGTTTACTTATCAAGGTTCTGACGCGCTAACAATGTGGACTGGCCCACTTTTCATCCCTGTAATCTGGCAATGTTCCAATTACTTCAAAATGAGGAGTTTTTCCAAATGTGTTCTGCATTCCCAAGGAATTGAGAGTGTGAAGACAACCCAGCTATGAGATTACTGTAATTTCACAGCTCACTGATACAACTCCATTTCTGTGACAATGAGGAGGAGCGGTCCTCCCAGGGGCTCACTCTCGCATATAGGGATGACTGCAGTTCTATGTTCAGGCATTTCCCTTCCCTCCCCAAAAGTGCCAATACTGGGAACATTGTGATGTAGCGGAAGCAAAAGCCCAGCTTTAGCACATGAAGTACCTTCATTCTAGGGAGGAGGGCCACATCGTCCTCTGTAGTAGTTGCTACAGCAGGGGTGCCATGTCCCTTTTAGCCACATTGACACCAAAAAAAAGGTGACTGACTCTTGAATTTCTCTTTTCCCATGGATTGACAGCAGACCTGCAAGAGGCAGTGAGAGATGCATGTAGAATGTGAGGGACCTAGTGTGGCTTCGTCTGAGACTGACATGCAGAGCAGTTCTCCCACACAACATGTCCCCCAAAGAGAAAAAACAAAGGGTGAAAGAAACATCACTTTTCCCCCTAGAAACAAGAAGTGGAGGTGGAATACGTCAATTTGATTGCTGTTGAAGTACAGCAATCTTTGGGGAAATAAGTGCCATAGCCATGGCAAAGAACTTGTAGCATTCTACTAGAGGAAACTACCTACATCTCCATGCAGTATGGAGCAGGGTAGAACCTGAGGCCACATCATTAAAAATGAGCAAGAATTGGCTAGCTTGGACCAGTGTCCATGGAGTTGTAGATTGAGGAGGTCCAGTCTTTCTACCAGGGTGCGCAGCACTTTGAATAGTGTGATCTTCAAAATTTCTCTCCTGGTGTTTAAAACTGAATGGCTTGAAAATTAGATGAGGGATTCCTGAATGAGAATGCCTGGGATCTGCTTTCCTGATAGCTCTATAGGAATGTGGGTGCCTGCCTACAGGTTTCTGAAGACATAAGTGCTGAGCAATGGCCCTGTCAACACCATTGAAACATTGAAGTTAACACGTGCACCCAGAAAAGAGCCCAGTGTAAATCCAGAGGTGAAGTAGAATTATTAGCAGAGTTGGTTTTCATGGCACAAGAAGTTGTGACCAGGGCTGCAGCAAAAAAGGCTGTTATACGGTTCCTGTGAATTGAGTAGAACTGTGTATATGTTAACAAGAACTTCACAATATAGAAACTTAGGCCCTCATTACAACCCTGGCGGTCAGTGTTAAAGCAGCGGTAATACCGCCAACAGGCCGGCGGTAAAAAAATGGGATTTTGACCATGGCGGTTACCACCATCCAAGACCGCCACTTTAACACACCGACCACCAGGGTGGTAACGGCCACTGGGCTGGAGACTCCGGTCTCCAGCCCGGCGGCCATCACAATCCTACCCTCGGGATTACGACCCGGCCTACCCCCATGGTTTTCGTGCCAAACTTACTGCAACGAAAACCATGGCGGAAGGCACTATCAGTGCAAGTGAATCCCTTCCCTGGCACTGACAGGGGTCTCCTCTGTCCTACTCCCCCTCCCCAGAGTCCTCCCCCTCCCTCTCCTGCCCCCGAACATATACACACCCCACACGCACCCATATACACACATGCACACACCACCACCCACGCATGTACACACACATACCCACACACTGCAACACACACCAACATACCTTGTCACACACATGCATTCACAACACACAACACTCACAATCACTCATCCACGCATGCATCCTACGCGACTCACACCCGCATGCACGCACACCAAAACATACACACACCCCCACATACACACAACACCCCCCACACCCCTCTCCGGTTAGAGAACCCAACTTACCTGCTTGCAGCCGGTCCTCCGGCTGGAGACGGTCTGCGGTGCTGCTGTCAGTAGCAGCGTTCGCCAGTAAAACACCACCAGGCCGTATCATTGCTCATGATACGGTTGGCAGTGTTTTGCTGGCGTGGCAGTGCTGCTGTCAGCAGCGTCACCGTCATGACGGTTGGTGGTGTTCCACCAGCATTCTGGCGGAATACTATCGGCGGTCATGATATGCGTACACGGCTGGTAGCCACGGCGGCGGTATGTTGGTGGCCGTCGCCGTGGCGGTAGGCGGTCAATACCGCCAATGTTGTAATGACGGCCTTATTCTACATATATCAGTAAATGTTAGTTTGTTTTGGTTAGCTCAAAGTGCCAAATCCAGATACCTAACATTACCAGGTTAATAGATATTATATGTTACCTCAAACATGACCACCCTGGTTTCCAAGGAATCTGTGGAAACAGATCTAACTTTTTTATTTGTTACTCTTGCATGCCCAAGGTATACACAAGAAAGATACGAAAATGCACTTTCAAAACATTTATTGAAATGATTGTATTCTTGAAAAGAAAATGTGAATTGCAATTATTATACTGATAAGACACATTACTGTAATCAGCGATATAACAATGATGAAAAATGCAAACAATTCAATCATGTTAATTGTTAATAATTTTACTCAACTCCTATCTGTCTGTAGCACCTATACTAAAGAAAACATAGTGGGAGTACCCTTGCCAGATCAATTGGGACAGTCTAACCCCCGTACCTTAGTCTTATGTGTCAGGAACCTTGTCTAATTGTACAGGCAATCTTCCTTCACAGGATGAAGGTAAGAGTCAGCAGAGCTGCATCTCAGTCACAGGTCATAGCGGTTCCATAATAATCCCAGCATGAAGTGCTCCTCTCCTCGAGCCTAGCATGGAGGTTGTTTATATAATAAAACATTGTCCTTATCAAACTGTGACAGAGATGCAGAATAGCTACTTTGGTTTGTCTAGCATTAACAGGTTGTCTCCTGTTGAGCTCAGAAAAATAATACATGGACATTGTATTTTGATTGTATGACCCACAACTAATTGTGCCAGCTACAGGGTAACAATGCCTACCAAGAATAAATGCATATTTTGTTAATGGAAAGTAAGCAAAAAGTCACCATTAGAAAAAGAGGTCAAGCTAAAATGAAGACTAAGTGCCCCACAACAATGGTGTCAAGATTAAGGCGGCACGTGTTCCAGGGCCTCCCTCCACCCATTAATGTCCGATATCGTGAGTTGCTTTATGTGCCTAACAAAATGTTAATCCATGCTGTGGGAAAAGACACGTTTATTATTCTGCACGTTGGTGTTTGCAGTGTTCTGCAATATAATCATGTTGTGCAATGTTTATTTGGTGAAAAGACATATGCCAATGCTTGTTTGCAAGATCATGTTGTGCAATGTTTATTTTGTGAAAAGACACGTGCCAATGCTTGTTTGTAAGAGGCTCCCTGGCTTAAAGACCTGTATGCTTACAGGTTTCTTTCACACCACATTTCCCAGGTGCAGTTGTTGACAGCTGTGGCCCTAGTCTATTTAAGCAGCCCTGCCGTTCTCGAGCTGCTAACTATGCTTCTGGTTCCTGGAAGGGATGAATCTCTTCACAGCAGGTACTGTATTCGGCCAGGGGATTCCTTCAGCTGATTTCTTCTAGCTGGTGACTTATCCTGCTTGCTTTGCAGAGTCAGCTATCAGACAGTTTGGCCGCAGGCTATATTTACGGTACTCTGCAGCTTTCCCAGCCCCAGCTGCCGGCTCCTGCTACGCATTGGCTTCAGCACGCTTCTGAACACTTTAGGCAACGTTCTGCTGTCGGGCAGAATCTCCTTGTTCACAATTGGTAGTGATTTCAGAGCGGTCGCTCTCTGCATGGTAAGCGCTTCCCTGAGGCAACACGCTTTTCTTTTTGATTTAGTGAACGGTACAAAGTAGATAATCATAGCGTGAGCATTATAACATATTAAAAGTCCAGAGTTATTTTGTTGTAAGCCCACTAATTACTCGTTAGGTGAATTGCGCTTAGTTTAAAAAGCAGAATGTCAAGGGCGGAGCCTGACCTTTTTTGTTTTACGTTATGCACATGAGAATTCTTGAATTTTTAATCACATTTCTTAAGGAGAGCAAAGTTCCAAAATACATTAGGATTTATTTGAATTACCTGCTCAAAAAGAGACTCCTTCATTCAGAATCGGTCATGAGATGGATCATGCCTGAATCTGTAAACACGCAATACTGATATACAAGGATACAATTATTGTTTATATGTTTAACTGTTTCACTTTCAGGTCTTCTTCCATGGTGTCCCCTTTCCCAACCCTTCCCCTCACCTGGCCACTCTAATGTTCAGTGCTGTAAAGGCAACCTGGCTTGGAGCTGCCTGAAGGTGGGCCCACAATCTCATTGTGCAGTTTCCAGACTTATCCTGGGTATGAATATCTCTTTTTGCATGATCATTCCCAAATCTTTGGACGGATGCTGCTGGGTTTTTAATTCTGAAAGTGCACTGAGACCTGACAACTAGGACTCAATGCCTCTGCTCTGACCCCTAAAACCGTTATGTTTATTTGGCTTACCCCCAGTTGGCATAAGGTAACTTATTTATTAATCCCTAGTATATAGTACCAGGAGTACGCTGGACCTGTAAGTTAAGTGTCCTTCATGGACTGAAGCACTTATTGTGCCACCACACGTGTGACAAAGCAAAGCATGACTCCCAGACTGCCATTGCAGACTACCTTGACTTTGCCATTCAAACCAATGACAAAGCCCAGACATTCCCTTTTAATATTTGTAAGTCATCTATATGACAGCCCTAATGAGCCATAAAGGCAGGGTGCATTGTATTAAACAGAAGGACACAAGAACTTTACATGTCCTGGCAGTAAAACCCTCCCATTGTTGTTTTTACTGCAGTAAGACTAATAGTTATTTTGGTGATTATGGAGTTACACTCTGACAACTCAAATATGCTAACTTTCAAATGGGACAACTAAAATGATCATTAGACCTGACCTATTGTTTAATGTAACAGTTTAACAAACTATTTTAGAAATGGTAACTTTTGAAAGTTGTCAATTTATTGCCCATGTTTTTTAAAAGCTGTTTTGTTTGCATGCAACTGATTTCCTCAATGCAGTCTACTGCCCTCCTATGAAGAGGTGAGAACAATTCTCAGGAAGAGGAGCGAATTGCATCCTAAGAAAAGAGGTATGACATTTTCCTGGCAGGATAGCCAGAGTGTGTGTGAATCCAAAAGGTGGGCTTCAAAGTGGAAGCTGCCTTTAAACGGCAGTCACACAAGGAAGGGGCTGGTCTTTTGTTGATCAGGCAGACAGGCTGGCATCTCAGGCACAGAAGGAAACGTTGTTGTCAAACTGTTTTTTCAAGTGGAGTATAGCACCCAAGAAGCCACACCTCTGAGTTGGGCTAGGCAGCTCTACACACCAAAAGAAGGGTCGTGTCATGTTGCAAACAGTCAGAATAGTGCATTCTGGGATGGCTGGATGCCACACTTGACAAAACGTTTTCATAAGGTGGGATGGGACGTGGTAGCCCATTGGTCATCACATCACCCTACGCCCATTAGTCACCACATCACCCTAGGCTTGCAGCGGACATAAAAGTGACACCACTGCCACCTGGACCTCAGGTCATGTTTGTACGGCACAGAGGACTGAAAAAGACTGCTTTGCTGCTTATGTACCCAGCAAAGATAGGCTGCACCAAGTAACCTGTAGACTAGCAAAGAGAGGACTGTGCCTGAAGTGCCCCACTCGTTGAAAAGTCACCTGGGTGTGCCAGACAGAGGAAGTGACTCCAAGATTCAGTTAGCTGACTTCCTGTCACAATCACTGTGACATAAAAGCAGGGAGGTCAGCACCCTTGAGAGCCTAGTGTCAAGGAGCCTGACCACTGCTGGACCCCGAGGTACAGTTTGGGAGACTGAATCCTGAACCTCAAAAGTTGCCTCCAAGTCTGCTGGATCTAGGAGAGTCGTCAGAGTGCACCGTGGCTGCCCTACAAAGATGATACCACAAGTTAAAGGAAACCTCTGGGTTTTCTTTAACCTGACACCAGTTGAGCAGTGGCAGTTGTACCTGCACTGGACTTCAGCTGGGCCCCTGGGGGACCATTCCCTAAGGCCAAAGACACTCTCCCCTCAATATCAAAGTTCAAAGTGTAGCTACAGGAAGACCCACTGCACTAGCTCAGCATCCCCAGCACCTTCAGGCATCTGGAGCATCCTGTATCCCTTGCATCAGAACCACTCATTTGACTTCAATGGCCATTTAACCCAAGGATTCAGAACTAGACGGCAGGTAACTGTCCCTCTGGACCTAACTGGTCCCTGTGACTGGCTCCCAATTGTAGTTGGCACACTCAGAAAGTGCCCTTTTAGCTGTTTTCAAGTTGCTTCTTGTGGGTACGCCCACAACTGCTCATTTAGCTGTTTTCAAGTTGCTTGTCATGGCTAGCCCTTAACCAATATTGGTGTGGATTACAAATTGCATTAAGTAAAAGCAGTGTCTTATTGTTTCTGTAAACATTCATATCTCTAGAACCCTCCAGTAGATCTTTGTGGTTGAGGTGTCTATTCAAAGTACAACCTGTTTTTTAAATTGTTGTCAGAATTTTATTTTGTTGTGTTTTTTTTATTTTATTATTATACTGCTTTGGAACTTCTTAATGTTTACACTTGTTCCTTTTGTAAAGCCTGACTGCACTGTGCCCCAGTTACCCAGGACGGAGGTAGGGTTTTCCAAATAAGCTGGACCTGATACAGATTTGTGGCATTAATATATAATGGTGACGTCACACAGCCACATCATATAATAATTCACATTCTTCACACTGGTGTACAGCAGTGGGATCCAGAACTTGTGTTTCGCAATACCACACAGTTGATGCATTAGAAAACCTAAAAACCTGCTAAATGGAGACAGGGCAAAAAGTATGTTTGATTGCGATTCAGATCTGCTTAATTGGGACACATTTTAAAGTTTCAAAAGTACTGTTTCCAAGAGTTACAGAACTTTTAAAAAGTTTTGGAAAAAGTTTGGAAAAAGTTTGGAAAAAGTTTGGAAAAAGTTTGGAAAAGTTTTGAAAGTTTCTAGCAGTTGTTGCAAAGTTCATGAAACACAGATCAACTTGACTACTCTGTCCACACTTAACTTCATCGAGTTGAGGACTCTGGGAAATAACAGAAGTATCAACCAGGGCTCTTCAGTCAAGAAGGAGGATCTAGAGAAGGTCATCAGGGAGGAGGCTTGCAGAGACCAGACACTACTAGAGTAGGAAATAACCACAGCTTTTGTAATTTTTGATGCTTTGCACTTCTTCCTTTGATAAAGCCTCTGTGCCACAGATACCCATGACTGAGCTAATGTTTTACAGACAAACTTGACTATAACTGATACTGATTTGTGTTGCTGTTCAATGGTGAGATCACACAAGCTCCCCACCATACAATAACCCACATTTCTCACTTCCTGCATAACTAAGTGAAAGTAACATGAGCTGCAAGTGATTAAAAGGGAACTAATAGTGAGAGTGTTAGACACATTGGTTCCCCAAGAGAATCAATGTCAAATACAAGGGAAGAGTCTACTAGTTCTCACAGCTCAGCTGCTGTGCAAAATCTCTTGGGTGCACAGAGAGTACTTATAAGTGGGAGTAAACGTCAACATGCTGTGAGGTTTTTCTGCCATGTTGTGTTCCTATCATGTATGTTGTGGTCTTGCTTTCTGTTTTTGTACAGTAGCCATTTCTAGAGTATTTGACTGGTTATGTTTAAAATTTTAAGCCTGGTTAAGGTAGTCATGCTACTAACTGTATATCATCACGTCTGTAGATGTCATCATTTTGTTCATAACACTCAATGCTTGCTGCCTCCACCACACACCTAGATTGCTCCAGCTTACCTCTACTTTTTTTCCAGCTCTTAGGCCTATTTTACATTCTAACTTGAGGTGCAAACTCTCAGATTATTAGAAGTAAATGGGGAAGATGGCGTATTGGGCCTGGGTGCTTTGATGGCTGTTGCTAGCCCCCAGGTGGATGATTGTGTGCAGTGCAGCAAAGGTGTGAGGAATCACAATACCCAGGTTCAGGCAACTGCATGGAAGGTTCATCTGGTTAAGAATGATGGCCTTTTGCATTTTATGACATCGGTGGAGTGAGAGCATATGCAGTTACCATCTCAGGCAGAGTGCATTGGAACTACCTGGAGTTAGCAATGTGATTGACGGTAGCAATAATTATTTTAGGGAGATAAGTGCATGTTGGCACTTGTGCCAGTGGCCATGTCAGACAGAAGGTGCTTGGGTGAATCGGCCAGAAGCTGGAAGGAATGCTGTAGCAGGTCCTGCTCTCATTCACAAATATGTTCACAGTCTGCTGACCTAAAAACCTCAGGAAGTTCCAGGATAGGGGCTCATTGTGCTGAGTCCTTTGTGGTGGCTGCAGACAGAAAGAGCGGGTCAGGAATTATGCTGAACCTGACTCATAGTTCAGATTTATGGGAAAGAACATAATGCAAATGTTATGACGCATGTTAAGGAAAGTGGAGGATTGACATCTCAGTCTTTGCTTCCTGAGTTTGGGTGTGGCATGTTTGGTAAATATGAGTTAGCTACCACTTCTTCTCCCCACACAAGTCCATGAAATGTGTGAATTGTCAAAATGAAAATATCCTGAGAAACTGGTTGTGCCCAAGTATGTTACCAATGTATCCCTAGTGAAAGGAGCAGGACTAGGGTTGCCAGTTGTAGTTCCTGTGGATGGCATGATGCCTACTTTGGGTGGTTGCATGTCAATCACTGTTAACGACATGTCACAAAGAGACTATGTGGATTGTAAAGTTGATACCATGATGAAAAGGATTTATGCAGGAGGTAACTTGTTTGTGCAGTTTGGAATCTATATTGTATATGTATTGCCACATGTTTCAAGCAGAATGTTTGATCATATGCAGAATGAATTGGGCAGTTCTGAGATTTGTAGATGGAACAGCAAGTGGTCTTGATGGTAAATGTTGCTTTTGATTTCAATAGGGCTGCAACATTTACTGGGGCCTCTAAGGTGGCTGTCAGGAGAAACATCAGAATGAGTGAGTGGAATACAAACCCAGTCACAAGCGGTTGCTTCTTTATGACTTTTGAGGGGGCAGGATAAAATAAGTTGTAGCTATGGTGAGAAAGTATTTGGAAAATGAACATTTGTCATTCCTTTCAGAGGCAAGTCACATTTAAAACTAAGGGCCTCATTTCTGAAAAGTTAGCGCCGCCTTTGCGTTATTTTTTTACGCAAAAGCAGCGTAAACTTAAAAAAAAAAAATTATATAATATAATTACAGTTTTTAAGTTGATGCCACTTTTGCGTCAAAAAATCATGCAAAGGCAGCGCTAACTTTTCATAAATCAGGCCCTAAATCCCAAGGGACCCAGTGCTAAATCTAGTGAGTCTCCAGATTCTTTGTGTGATTCAAGCGTTCTTATGAATGCAAGGGGAACAAAATCTGTTTCTCACCATCCTCACAGAACAACAGTCATGATCCTGCCCCGATTTAGATCACTGCTTCTGGAAGTGCTGGTAGGTGGTCATCAGATCAGGACTTTCTGGCATGAAGGTTAGAAGGACTCTTACATACTAGCAGTGATGCCCAGTGGTTACAGGATAAAGTTTTCTGCATTCCTTGAGGATTTTGGGATGGTGATGACTTCCATGTCCAAGGAGCCAATCAAGTATGAAGTGCTAAATAATATGATTCATGAGTTAGACCAAAGTGAAGCAGGGGTTCTAAGCCCCCCCCAGCATAGACTGAGGGACTTGGAAGCACTCCATTATCTTTGTGATCAAAAGGTTGAAAGCTGCTTTCAACTGGTATTGTACTGAAAATCAATAAATGCCAATGCAGCTTTTCTAGATAGCAATTATGCAGAAAGTGATTTATTTATTTCAGACAAGAGTTCTTGGCATCCCTGAACCGCTCTGTATGTCATGATTTGGAGGGATCACTAAAGTTTCTCTGGTTCACATTGTGTATAAAACATTTTAAATTTCTGATCTTGCTTTTTTACTTCAAGGCTGAACCAAGCATTTGTACCAAAGTGATAGCTTCTCTGTTTGAGTTGCATCATGTAAAGGAGATTATGGTCCATCACTATATGGATGACTTGTTAGCCTGTCCACACCCATTCTATCAGGCAACTCTTCATATTCCAAGTGTGTGTGTTCTGTCCCCTTGTCTCACAGTGTGCTGATCAATCTTCCCAAATCACACTTTATCCCATTAATAACACAGCAGTGAATAATGTATTTTTGCTGGAATGCAAAATACGAACCCTTTAAGGACTCAGGGGAATTTGGTGCAGACAGGAGACGCTCTGGTTAAAATCAGTTCAGAATCCAAGGTCATATGTGTTCAACATTGTTCTCTGTCCCTTGAGCCAGGTTTCATTAGATACCTCTGATGCATCACCTTCTGAAGTGTTGGAATCCAGAGTTAGCACACTATGAGATGGTGGTACCAGTTCCTCCACAGCTCCATCATTCTCTCCAGTTGTTGTTTCCCCACCCAAAAAGATGGTGTGATATCAGTGCTCCTGCTTCCTGTGCGCTCATGACATATGTCAGATGACAGTGTGCCTGAATTGAGTGCCACCTCCTCAGCACAGGGAGAGTTGGGCCAATGGTCCTTGGGAAAAAATGTCTGAATCATACAACTGAAGAAGACTGAAAGCTCTCAGCAGGAAGTTGTTGGCATTCACTATAATTATTCAATGGTGGTCAGTTCTGTGGCAGACTGACAGTATGGTGGGTAAGTTGTACCTCGACTACAACAATTGCACCCAGAGATCCACACCTTCCTTTGTGGCTGTACATCTTCAGGGAGTTGACAGTCAATGGGTTAGCTAAGTTGTCTTTCCAGCACCAGACCCTGTGTGCCTTGCCCATAAAAAATTCAAAAGACTGTACACATTGTTCAGCTGTCTAATGCTGGACTTGTTTGCAATGAGATGGAACAGGATACTGCTTTGCTTTGTCTCCAGGTATCAGAATCACCTAATAGAGGGAGTAGATGCATTTCCCTCACTGTAACACAGATGTTCCTGTGTATTTGAATGCCTTTTTGCCTGATTCAGAAGATCCTTTAAAAGTGTTGCATGAGAAGGCTTCCATTCCAGTGGCTCTATCTTATTGCCCTGGCCAGGGGTCGTTTTATCTTGGTTCTGCAGATGGTGGTGGAAGCAGCCTTGATGTTGCATCTAGTTCCTAGTCCAGGAGTGTCTGTAGGAACATTTATTCTCCCATTGTCCTGCACGAGGTCAGCAGTTAAGAAATTTAAAAGCTTAGTTTGATGAAGTTGGGGATTTCAGAGAATGTTGCACTTGCTGTTCAGCAGTGCAGACGATTGTCCACTAGGTCTATGAACACAATTGGGTTTCATTCCCATCCTGCTGTTTATTTGAGAGAGTTCAATTCTTGCCTTGTCTCCTATGGGCATCCCTGTCTTCTTCAAGGTTGGGTTTCACTGTTGTTTCTCTATAGCTACACTCAATGTCCAGCGCCCTCTTATTAAAGATTTGCAAGTTTCTTCGGATACATTAGAGGCATTGGATTCTTTCCCCCATGGTTTCAGAAGGGGGTTTCCATTATCTCCCTTCCCAGGAATTTTGTTATTTCTACCCCAGAATCCAGATTTGGTTTGCTAGTGCAGCTTTGAACTCCTTGAGGACATTACTTTAAATGTCTAGTATCATAAGATGTTATTAGTGGCCATTTCGTATTTGAGGCATTTTACTATCTAGGATCTTTGAATCATTCGCCCTCTTAACTCTGTATTCTGCTTGATCCTCTTGTACTGTAATCTGGCCTTTCATTATAACCTAGGGTCTTCTTTGCAACTGAACAGGGAGGTGGTATTATTGGCATTGGGTTTATGAGTCCTTCTTTGTGAATTTCAACCTTCTTAAACAGGCCTTGAAGCGTTGAACTGCTACTTTCAGCTAATGGATCTGCTCCTTCTTTACTAGGGCTTACAAACTTTGAGGGTGCCCCTTGCCACCATTGGTTTTGTGACATGCCACGAAGGAGTGAGGGCATCTTGGGCTTCTGCAATTAGGGTCCCTTTGATCTGTGTTTTTGTGCTGTGACATTGGCCTTATCATTCACTTTAATTTCTCATTGGGTTTTTGTGACCTAATACATCTTCTTGAGACTTTAATGCACCATGTAAGATATGGTGCTGTTTCCCTTTCTCCCTGCTGTTGCACACTTTAGAGTGCTATGAGCCAATGCACACACCCTTGCAGAATGGTGCAGTGGTGTAGGCTTTCTATCATGCATAGGCTGTTACTTGAAGGTTACCATTCCAGTACAAAAAAGTGTGCTTTAATACTTTTCCCACTTTGTATGTGTAGTGTACAGCTCAGAACACATGCAAAGTTGGATTCGTGGAGTGGTTCAAAACTTGTTCTACAATTACGTATGGCCCTGGGTTTTGTATGTTTTTGGCACAAATCCCTTTCTTTTACTGTTAGTAGAAAGGGTTTTGCATCACAACCCATGGGCGGTTGCATGGGAACGCTCAGGGAGCACCCATGGAATGCTTCCTTTATGCAAAATAGAGCAAAGTAGTACATAGTGCGTTCATTGTGGAGCAATGTCTCTAAAAGCCTTGAGGGAGAGAAGGGTGTTTTCACACACAGTTTGGCTATACTTATTGTTATGAATCATAAAAGTACCAATGGAACTTAAACACTTAATTTAACAAGCAATACATTATATTTTCGATATTACATTTGGGGTGTCTGCATTCAAGTCTTTGTGTACCTTAAAAATGCCACTGCTGCGCAACATGGTCTTAATTGGTCTGGCGGCAATGGCGTGTATGTGTTAGACCTGACAGCCTTAGGGTGGTCACCCCTAACTTTTTGCCTGCTTCCCTCCACTTTTTGGACACTGTTTTTGCTGGTTTTTAGACTCTGCGCACTTTACCACTGCTATCGAGGGCTAAAGTGCATGTGCTCTCTCCCTTTAAACATGGTAACATTGGATCATACCCAATTGGACTATTTAATTTACTTATAAGTCCCTAGTAGAGTGCACTATATGTGCCCAGGGCCTGTAGATTAGATGCTACTAGTGGGCCTACAGCACTGATTGTGCCACAGACTTAAGTAGCCCCTTAACCTTGTCTCAGGCCTGCCATTGCAAGGCCTATGAGTGCAGTTTCACTGCCAATTCGACTTGGCATTTAAAAGTACTTGCCAAGCCTAACACTCCCCTTTTTCTACATATATGATACCCCTAAGGTATGCCTAGGTAACCCATAGGGCAGGGTGCTGTGTAGGCAAAAGGCAGGACATGTACCTATGTAGTTTACATGTCCTGGTAGTGTAAAACTCCTAAATTCGTTTTTACACTGCTGTGAGGCCTGCTCCCTTCATAGGCTAACATTGGGGATGCCCTCATACATTGTTTGAGTGGTAGCTGCTGATTTGAAAGGAGTAGGAAGGTCATATTTAGTATGGCCAGAATGGTGATATAACATCCTGCTGCCTGGTAAAGTTGGATTTAGTATTACTATTTTAGAAATGCCACTTTTAGAAAGTGAGCATTTCTCTGCACTTAAATCTTTCTGTGCCTTACTTTCCATGTCTGGCTGGGTTTAGTTGACAGCTCCTTGTGCATTCACTCAGACACACACCACACATAGGATACTCAGCCTCACTTGCATACATCTGCATTTTGAATGGGTCTTCCTGGGCTGGGAGGGTGGAGGGCCTGCTCTCACACAAAGAACTGCCACGCCCCCTACTGGGGCCCTGGCAGACAGGATTGAACTGAAAAGGGACCTGGTGCACTTCTAAGCCACTCTTTGAACTCTCCCCCACTTTTGGTATATAAACAGGGCCTCTGCCTCTTCCAATTCAGACACTTCCTGGAGAAGAAACTTGTAACCAGAACCTGCATCCTGCCAAGAAGAACTGCCTGGCTGCCCAAAGGACTCACCTGACTGCTTTCTGTGAAGGACTGCTGCCCTGTTGTTGGCCTGCTGCCTTGCTGCTCTCTGGCTGAAATGAAGAAGTGCTCTCCAAGGGCTTGGATAGAGCATGCCTCCTGTTCCCTGAAGTCTCAGGACCAAAAAGACTTCATCTCTTCAAGAAGGACTCCTTGTGAGGCGAAATTCAATGCACAGCCTGCCAGAAATGATGCACAGCCTGCACTGTGGTGAACATTTCACCGCACACCAAACCGGAATGAAGTAGCCCAACTTCGGAGTGAGAAGATCGACGCAGCACCAGCGTAGCGACCAGAAATTCGACGCACGGCCCACTGGATCGATGCATAGCCGAGCCGGAATGATGCAGCCCGACTTCCAGAGAGGAATCAACGCAGCGCATGCCGTGCGATAGAAAAATCGATGCAACGCCCACCGGATAGATGCAGCTCCAGTGACTTCGTCCTGCCAGCGCAGGAAATCCACGCACCATCTCCTGGGCATCTGAAAAACCTGAAACCCGAAGAGGATCCATGACCGAGCGCCGGAAATCGACGCACAGCTGTCCCTGCGTGGAAACTAAACGACGCATCGCCGTGTGCGGCCCGAGAAATCGACGCACACCCCCTTGTTTCCATGCTTCTCCTCCTCTGTGGCCCTTTGCAGAAATCTTTCACACGAACCAGGTACTTTGTGCTTGAAAGAGACTTTGTTTGCTTTTAAAAGACTTAAGACACTTTATATCACTCTTCAGTGATATCCCTACATTTACTTATTGCATCTTTGATCGTTTTGACCTGCATTTAACCAGATAAATATTACATATTTTTCTAAATGCTGTGTGGTGTATTTTTGTGGTGCTATATGGTGGTATTGCACGATTTATTGCACAAATACTTTACGCATTGCCTTCTAAGTTAAGCCGGACTGCTCAGTGCCAAGCTACCAGAGGGTGGGCACAGGATAATTTGGATTGTCTGTGATATACAGCTACTAGAGTGAGGGTCTTTGCTTAGACAGGGGTAATCTGACTGCCAACCAAAGACCCCATTTCTATCAGTATGCTTATTTGCAGTATAATTGCCTGTGATCCCAAAGCTGCACCGTTTCTGTATAATGTGTTAATCAAACCTAAAACGATTGACACTGCGCAGACTGTGAGTTTGTATCACAGATGTATTCATGAATGTACAATAATTTTCTGCCTATCACTAACATAGTCACCCTTCTGTGAAGGCCCGTTCATTTATGCTGATTATACGATATGCAAACTATCTCATAAAACTATTGGTGCTAATTCAATGTAACATTTTCTCTGTCTCTTATAATTTGACAGTAAAGATGACAGAAAAAGTGACATGACCACAAAAGAGAGGAGACAAGAAAAGAGACAGGGAAGGGTGGAAAACAGCTGCGGCAAGAGGGAGTGGAGAAAACAGCACAAAGTAGGAGTAGTGAGGGAAGGAAGCGAAAGGGGAAACAATGTGAGAAAAGAATTAACAAGGAAGCACTGCTTCGATGTTTCGTGTTTATATTATCCAAACGTAAATACCTTACAAAAGGCAACTTTAAAAAATGTACTAGTTAGTTGTTGTTTGTTAATGCTAATAGAAAGCATGGTGGGTTGTTTCATATGATGAATATCCGGAGTTCTAAACGTATGGAATACATATTTATTTGAGGTCAGTTATTAATACTTCTCAGCCAGGATGACTTAACACAAGGGAATACTTGTTTGCCATTGGTTATTTATTGAAAATGCATGTACCCAATATATATATATATAAATATATATATATATTTTCTAGTTGTGAATGCCCCTTAGTCATTGGCTTGTACTGATGATGTGTCTAAATGCAAAAACCTCTTCCATGATCTCTTGAAATGAAGGACTGTTTCTTTGAAATGATACAAAAACATTGTTCCAAACAAAAGTTTAACCACTGAAGTGTGGAAATGCACCCCCCTCCCCCCAATCATAACCGCCCCCTCCCATTGTTTTTCCACAAAACATATCAGTCCAAATTTGGGCCTTGTCTTCCCACATGTTGGGGATTTTAGATGTACCCGGTTTTCAGAGGGAGCTGAGAAAATAATAAACATTTACCTTTCTTTGGGAAAATATGAAAAAAACTGCTGTGCGAGAAAGTGTGTGCTCTTTCTGAAAAATGGCATCAACAAAATGTTTACTGTGCTAAGAATGCCCTCTTCCCAGCTTGCTCTCAGCAACAGACAGAGCTGTAAAAACATTATTTTTCTTCCACAGTTTTTGCAATTTTCTAATTGGTATCCAAATATCATATCTATTCAGTATCTTACCTGCTTACAATGTGTAGGAGAAAAAGGTGTAGATCCAAAAGCTGGACCTGAAAAGCTCTACATTTTTTAAAATTAGCCAACATTCTGAATTCAGCAAAGGTTTACTCTGTGTACATCGCTCACTGATTTCCCAAAGAAACTAACTGTTGCAAACAAAAACTAATGGAAGGCGGAAAAAAAAGAAATAGCTGACAATATGTACATCAGTAATTTTTTGCCCCAAAGTAATATAGCATTGTCTTTCATACTCTTACTGTCCCGAAGATTTACCTTCTCACTTCAATCAGAGGATGGTGCAGTGCAACCCTGAGGAGTTCTGCATCGTTCAGCGTTGGATCCAATGAGGCTTCCAATAGGGTTTGCAATGCTCAGTGTGCTCCAAATCACTCAGTGTCAGCTCTGGTGAAGCTTACGGTGAGGAATGGTGTGGTGCAGCTCTGCGGGGTTCTGCATAGCTCAGTGTTGGCTCTGGTGACACCTTTAGTGAGGAGCTCTGCTACTCCTCAGGGCTTTGCGTCGGATCTGGTAAAACTTTCAGTTAGGCAGGGAAGAGTGCATTCTGGCTTCAGTCAAGGTAACAACACATTGTTGAAGACACTTGGGTATCAGAACTCACTCCCACAGAGGCAAACAAAGAGGACTAGGGAATGGTCAACTTGGATGGGGACAGGTCTCTAGAAATTGTTGTAAGCCACCGGACCCTTGGAGTCACTTCTGGGGTTATGGGTTCAAGGCAAGCAGATTCAGTCTTCCTTCATTCTTCAGACATCAGGGAAATCCTTCTTCTGAATCTTCACAGGTTCAGGAGTGCTTTGATTTCAGGGTGTGGTGATTCCACTTTTACACCCAGAACCAGCCTCTTGGTGTTAAACACCTCGTTGTATAATCATAAAACTGGTTCTGGTCTGTTCCAACTTTCCCCTGGGTTTGCATTCAGCCTGGCTTTTTTCGTAGGCAATTATTTTAATCATGTAGTTATTTTGATATCTTTAATAATCAGATCTACTCTGGGTTATGGGGGCTTTCGGACATTACTCTACATCTTAAGAAATTGCACAATGAGGTGCCCCTAAAATTGTACCAGGAACATTAAAATGTACATTTCACATAGAAAATAGTTGCACAGATCAGTCCATATTATACCATGCAGGTCATGGAGTCAAATAGTAAGGTCACTTGATCAATCCAAAGTTTATTCAAAATGTGATTTCACACTGAACAGTCTGTAATCCAAAGAAATTTGTACTTCCAGCCTTCCAGCCAACACGTGTTTTGTCTTTAGGAATTGTTTACATCCTTTACGACTTCTTCAGGGCTAGAAATCATAAACAATACGCACGAGTTAAGACCAATATGCTCAACCGTCAAGTCAGTAATAAGTTTGTGTCAAAGCCCAAAGGGAGGTGAAATGTGAAACTTATAAAGTCA
Organism: Pleurodeles waltl; assembly: GCF_031143425.1. Taxonomy (NCBI): domain Eukaryota; kingdom Metazoa; phylum Chordata; class Amphibia; order Caudata; family Salamandridae; genus Pleurodeles; species Pleurodeles waltl. Next base: position 1,186,088,505 of record NC_090440.1, on the reverse strand, counting down.
CCTTAAATTTGGTGAAAGGGAAGTAAATCACCAATTGACAATTACTAAAAGAACTTCAAACAAATACCCACAACCACTACAGAAATAAAAACCAACAGCATGCTACAGATATGTGATAGATTAATTACAAACTAAGTCTCAACCACAATCGTGCAACCCATAGTGCCGTAAAGTAACCGAAATACACATATTGTATATCACAATACCTTAAAAGTCCATTAACACTTAAGTATTACACAGTAATGCCAGTTTGCCCGAAACCGATATGCTAAAATGTATAAATTCACTAAATGGAAGTTCCAATCAACTGTCAAGAAAAAATAAATAAATACATCTCAAATGGCTGCAATTCACACACTTTTAACCACAAAAGTGGTAGTAAATGCCCTCTAGGCATAGACAGTAAATCATACAGGAGTAGTGTTCAGTGAAACCTCTGTGAAAAGATTTAAAATTCTAAAATACCTGTCACCATTACATATGTCACAAGCAACAAATAGCCAATGTAGTCTAATTCAAGTACGTAATATAAGTCCCAAAACAAACTATTCAACTCGACAATCAAACTCACCTCAATCTTCCCGAATATCGCCTTCGTATACAAATATTGGCGTCTTCGTGTCAGGACGCCTAGCGAGTACGCTAGCAGAACGCACAGGAACTTGGAAGGTAAATATACTTCCGGGTTCCCTCCCAAGACCAAGGACAGCAAAATCAAGGACGGACAACCGATCGGCCGAGTCTAAAAATAACTGCTGAACAAACAAATCTGCCCGTTCCTAACAGAAACGTGTATTATATAACCACATACCATTCGCAGAAGGAAATATCCGAAAGAAAGACTCCTAATCAGCTGCTCCAGGAATAACTAAGTAACAGTTAGAAAAACTCAAATAGAATACTTACACCTGACAACCTGTCACCAATACCTAAACGTTTAAAGGAGAACACAATATTGCCTCAAACTAGCACAACATTTTTACTTATCGTACACCGTCATGAATTTCATCACTGTAAATACGTTGCCAAACAACCATCTAAATCCAAGCTACTGACTACCTCAATGGACCAATATAAGGAACACGGATAAATATTGAAATGAATCTATGTGAATAAATAGAGACCCCCATGTTTGTTACACTTATGACGTTTGAGAATCTTGGCATACAACTCGTAAATACAGAAATATCTCGAATATTTAAACAGTAATGTTCAAGCCAAACATTTACATCTACATATGCACCATTAACATTATCAGTGTAGTCAATGAAAACATCCTAAAACACAGATAATCAGAAATTAGTCCCCCAGGAAAAATTATAATTCTCTATCGGAATTCAAACCTGATTCCACAGCTCTTAATCTCATGATCCATAATGCTTCTTGTCTGCGTAACCGTAATTCCCTGTTACCACACCTAGGGTCACGGGGGATATGTTCAAGTCCAAAGAATTCAAAACTTTTATGAGTTGGTTGTGCATCACAGGAAATCATGTGTGCCACCAAGGGATGTCTCACATCAACATTCTTGAGTACCCGCACATGCTCTCCTATTCTAATTTTAAGTGGTCGTATAGTACTTCCAACATAAATTCTAGAACATTTACAGCGTATTATATATACAACAAAATTAGAATTGCAGTCCATAGTGGAGCAGATTACAAATGATTTGCCATCATGAGAGAATTCTTTAACCTTATGACAAGCCCAGCGGCAGACTCCACAAAAACCACATTTGAAAAAACCCATCCCTCTTTGGGATAACCAAGTTTTATTGGGGGAGATAGTGGTAAAGCTAGGATTTAATACATTTCTAAGGGTTCTGCCTCTCCGAAATGATGTAACTACTGTTCCAGGCACCACATCCTTTAGTGATTCATCCTGCAAAAGTAGATTCCAGTGCTTAGTTACAAATTTTTTCAGGATAAAGGACGCATCATTGTGATCTGTTATGAACCTCACCAAATTAGATGTCTCCTTAGTCTCATTCCGTTCTTTAAGTTTCAAAGTTACATTCCTGTCTAAATACCTTGCTTTATGTCGAGCTCTCTTTAAGATCTTTTTAGAGTAACCACGGGCTGCAAATCTCATTTCCATATCATTCATTTGAGCAAAATATTCATCATTTATGCTGCAATTACGTCGTGCCCTCATAAACTCTCCAAAAGGAATTGATGCCACCTGATGTCTGGGATGAGCACTTTTGGCATGCAAAATCGAATTACAGGCGGTTGTTTTACGGAAAAGTCTACTATGAATTTTGTCATCAATAGTAAAAAGTTCAATGTCTAAAAATTCAATCTTATCAGCACTAAATTGATATGTAAATCTGACATTCATGTGGTTAGAGTTAAGGAAATTACAAAATTCAACAAGTTTCTCCTGACCTCCAGTCCAAATCATGAAACAGTCGTCTATGTAGCGACCCCAAAATAATATATATGTTTGCCAAGCAACAGCACCTGGACCCCAAATCCATGTGTGTTCAAACCACCCCATGAATAAGTTTGCATAGGATGGAGAGAACTTGGAGCCCATTGCTACACCTTGTTTCTGTCGAAACCACATATTATTGAACAAAAAGAAATTATTCGTAGTAATCATGTTAACCATATCCAAAATCATCTTGGTGTGATCCCAAAAGTTTGCTGATCTTTTATTTAGAAAATATTTTAAGGCTTCTAAGTCTAGATCATGATTGATACAAGTGTACAGTGATACCACGTCTAAAGTCACCAACAGCATGTCACTCTCCCACTCCACATCACTCAAAATACTAAGAATGTGTGTGGTGTCTCTAATATAGGAAGGAAGATTATATACCAGTGGTTGTAGGAAACAGTCCACAAACTCTGAAAGCCTTTCCGTGGGACCAAGTATACCCGAAACAATGGGTCTCCCCGGTGGGAAAGGTAACCCCTTATGTATTTTAGGTAAAGTATAAATACACGGATACCGAGGATGGTGCACCTTCAAGTACAGATATTCATCTTTGTTGAGTAGCCCCTGTTGTTGCCACACCGTTAATCTATTATTGATCATAAGTGTGAGGTATGGGATGGGATTATGTAAAATCTTCTCATAACAAGACACATCATTAAATTGTGACATAATCTCATTGTCATAATCCACTTTATTCATAATAACCACATTTCCGCGTTTATCTGCTTGTCTGATGACAATGTTTTTATTGAGTTTCAATTCTTCTAAAGCAGCTAGTTCCTCTGTGTTTAAATTCATTGAAGGTTGTCAAAATTTATTCTTAGCTATATAGTTGTCATAATCTTGGCATACCACATCAAAAAACTTGTCCAAAGAGTTGGTGCCTAAAGATCTCGGATCTGTAGTGGTTGTGGGTATTTGTTTGAAGTTCTTTTAGTAATTGTCAATTGGTGATTTACTTCCCTTTCACCAAATTTAAGGTGACTTTATAAGTTTCACATTTCACCTCCCTTTGGGCTTTGACACAAACTTATTACTGACTTGACGATTGAGCATATTGGTCTTAACTCGTGCGTATTGTTTATGATTTCTAGCCCTGAAGAAGTCATAAAGGATGTAAACAATTCCTAAAGACGAAACACGTGTTGGCTGGAAGGCTGGAAGTACAAATTTCTTTGGATTACAGACTGTTCAGTGTGAAATCACATTTTGAATAAACTTTGGATTGATCAAGTGACCTTACTATTTGACTCCATGACCTGCATGGTATAATATGGACTGATCTGTGCAACTATTTTCTATGTGAAATGTACATTTTAATGTTCCTGGTACAATTTTAGGGGCACCTCATTGTGCAATTTCTTGAGTTCAGAGGTTGTTTGACCTCTAAGGGTTGGGTGTTTCCCTTGTGAGGCTCCCCGGCACCTACATAGGTAGATTGGCAACCTGAGCGCCATATCTCCTCAAATTACACCCCGCTCTATGATTTCTGTTTATTGAGAGGAGGCTGCTTGGGTGCGACCCTATAATTTTGATCTTAGCACTTCACTATGGATAGAAGTAAAATAGCAGAAGAATTATTTGATAATTTAGCAAAGGGAGGTACCTTTCACAATGTTTCACAAAAGGAAGGCCTTAGGATTAAATTCATAAAACTAGAGAGGATGAAGAAAAATGAACTATCTAAATGGTGGGATGGGACAACGTTAAAACAATATAAAAAACGTAATCGTATCCCCAGAGGATTGCGATCTCAGATATTTCCTACTTACGACGATTTGGACGAAGATTTACTAGCATTATGGGACAAGGAACTAACGGCTAGTTCTATGAAACTTATGGATTTATTAATTATCAATTCTGAGAGAAAAGTCAGTCAATTACAAAATGAAATTGGTATCTTAGAAAAAGAAATTGAGAGTCTAAACCTTAGAGAAGCTACAGAGAAAAATTACAACATCTTGGTAGAAATATTACTGAAATATCAAGAGGAAATTATGCAAAGGAAAGCACGCAAACTAAAGCGGGACGAGAGAGATTACTTGACTGGCAGAATTTTTACTTTTTCAAACAAATATGATCACCTCTTCCATACTGGGGGGCTCCCCAGTGGATCAGGTATGTCGAAGTTTTCTGACTCAACTTCCATAAGTACCTTGTTAACTAGTGACAGTGAGGTGGAGGATGGAGCTAGCACTTCTGCTCAAGAGCCCTCAAGTGGCAACAATTTTTTATTAGAATTAATGAGTATGAGGCGTGGCAAAAATGCTCAAAACAGAGAGTTGGTGTACACAAAAAAACTAGGAGGGGCAGGAGAGGTACGGGTCAATACTACAAAAGAGGTGGAAGGGGTCAAAACGAGATCTCGAGACAAGAAAGTGTAAACTCTGAGGATGTATCAGTAATCAACATAGTCAACCTATCAAGTCTGGTTTTAACAACAGGGATCAAAAGCCTTCTATCTAAAGGTCTGAGTTATTGTCCTAAGAATTTTGGTGACCCATGTAGATCCAAAATTGATCTGTTTAAGTTTATACGCAAACTTAAACTCAAAAAGCACTTTCAAATGAATTCAGGCAGTGTTATGCATTCTGTGGTTAGTGATTCTTTCTCTAGCACTTTATCTATTGAGGATGTTCATGATACAGCAGTCTTATTATCTCTAGCTGAACGAGATGAGGATCCTGATATTACAGCTAGAATTTTAAATGATCTAGATGTGATTCCTAATAGAAGTGTGTCAAGTGGTTTAAGTGGTTTAAAAATGAAATCCAGGTGGACTCCGAGATCTTTAGGCACCAACTCTTTGGACAAGTTTTTTGATGTGGTATGCCAACATTATGACAACTATCTAGCTAAGAATATATTTCGACAACCTTCAATGAATTTAAACACAGAGGAACTAGCTGCTTTAGAAGAATTGAAACTCAATAAAGACATTGTCATCAGACAAGCAGATAAAGGCGGAAATGTGGTTATTATGAATAAAGTGGATTATGACAATGAGATTATGTCACAACTTAATGATGTGTCTTGTTATGAGAAGATTTTACATAATCCCATCCCATACCTCACACTTACGATCAATAATAGATTAACGGTGTGGCAACAACAGGGGTTACTCAACAAAGATGAATATCTGTACTTGAAGGTGCATCATCCTCGGTATCCGTGTATTTATACTTTACCTAAAATACATAAGGGGTTACCTTTCCCACCGGGGAGACCCATTGTTTCGGGTATACTTGGTCCCACGGAAAGGCTTTCAGAGTTTGTGGACTGTTTCCTACAACCACTGGTACATAATCTTCCTTCCTATATTAGAGACACCACACACATTCTTAGTATTTTGAGTGATGTGGAGTGGGAGAGTGACATGCTGTTGGTGACTTTAGACGTGGTATCACTGTACACTTGTATCAATCATGATCTCGGCTTAGAAGCCTTAAAATATTTTCTAAATAAAAGATCAGCAAACTTTTGGGATCACACCAAGATGATTTTGGATATGGTTAACATGATTACTACGAATAATTTCTTTTTGTTCAATAATATGTGGTTTCGACAGAAACAAGGTGTAGCAATGGGCTCCAAGTTCTCTCCATCCTATGCAAACTTATTCATGGGGTGGTTTGAACACACATGGATTTGGGGTCCAGGTGCTGTTGCTTGGCAAACATATATATTATTTTGGGGTCGCTACATAGACGACTGTTTCATGATTTGGACTGGAGGTCAGGAGAAACTTGTTGAATTTTGTAATTTCCTTAACTCTAACCACATGAATGTCAGATTTACATATCAATTTAGTGCTGATAAGATTGAATTTTTCGACATTGAACTTTTTACTATTGATGACAAAATTCATAGTAGACTTTTCCGTAAAACAACCGCCTGTAATTCGATTTTGCATGCCAAAAGTGCTCATCCCAGACATCAGGTGGCATCAATTCCTTTTGGAGAGTTTATGAGGGCACGACGTAATTGCAGCATAAATGATGAATATTTTGCCCAAATGAATGATATGGAAATGAGATTTGCAGCCCGTGGTTACTCTAAAAAGATCTTAAAGAGAGCTCGACATAAAGCAAGGTATTTAGACAGGAATGTAACTTTGAAACTTAAAGAACGGAATGAGACTAAGGAGACATCTAATTTGGTGAGGTTCATAACAGATCACAATGATGCGTCCTTTATCCTGAAAACATTTGTAACTAAGCACTGTAATCTACTTTTGCAGGATGAATCACTAAAGGATGTGGTGCCTGGAACAGTAGTTACATCATTTCGGAGAGGCAGAACCCTTAGAAATGTATTAAGTCCTAGCTTTACCACTATCTCCCCCAATAAAACTTGGTTATCCCAAAGAGGGATGGGTTTTTTCAAATGTGGTTTTTGTGGAGTCTGCCGCTGGGCTTGTCATAAGGTTAAAGAATTCTCTCATGATGGCAAATCATTTGTAATCTGCTCCACTATGGACTGCAATTCTAATTTTGTTGTATATATAATACGCTGTAAATGTTCTAGAATTTATGTTGGAAGTACTATACGACCACTTAAAATTAGAATAGGAGAGCATGTGCGGGTACTCAAGAATGTTGATGTGAGACATCCCTTGGTGGCACACATGATTTCCTGTGATGCACAACCAACTCATAAAAGTTTTGAATTCTTTGGACTTGAACATATCCCCCGTGACCCTAGGTGTGGTAACAGGGAATTACGGTTACGCAGACAAGAAGCATTATGGATCATGAGATTAAGAGCTGTGGAATCAGGTTTGAATTCCGATAGAGAATTATAATTTTTCCTGGGGGACTAATTTCTGATTATCTGTGTTTTAGGATGTTTTCATTGACTACACTGATAATGTTAATGGTGCATATGTAGATGTAAATGTTTGGCCTGAACATTACTGTTTAAATATTCGAGATATTTCTGTATTTACGAGGTGTATGCCAAGATTCTCAAACGTCATAAGTGTAACAAACATGGGGGTCTCTATTTATTCACATAGATTCATTTCAATATTTATTCGTGTTCCTTATATTGGTCCATTGAGGTAGTCAGTAGCTTGGATTTAGATGGTTGTTGGCAACGTATTTACAGTGATGAAATTCATGACGGTGTACGATAAGTAAAAATGTTGTGATAGTTTGAGGCAATATTGTGTTCTTCTTTAAACGTTTAGGTATTGGTGACAGGTTGTCAAGTGTAAGTATTCTATTTGAGTTTTTCTAACTGTTACTTAGTTATTCCTGGAGCAGCTGATTAGGAGTCTTTCTTTCGGATATTTCCTTCTGCGAATGGTACGTGGTTATATAATACACTTTTCTGTTAGGAACGGGCAGATTTGTTTGTTCAGCAGTTATTTTTAGACTCGGCCGTTCGGTTGTCCGTCCTTGATTTTGCTGTCCTTGGTCTTGGGAGGGAACCCGGAAGTATATTTAACTTCCAAGTTCCTGTGCGTTCTACTAGCGTACTCGCTAGGCGTCCTGACACGAAGACGCCGATATTTGTATACGGAGGCGATATTCGGGAAGATTGAGGTGAGTTTGATTGTCGAGTTGAATAGTTTGTTTTGGGACTTATATTACGTACTTGAATTAGACTACATTGGCTATTTGTTGCTTGTGACATATGTAATGGTGACAGGTATTTTAGAATTTTAAATCTTTTCACAGAGGTTTCACTAGACACTACTCCTGTATGATTTACTGTCTATGCCTAGAGGGCATTTACTACCACTTTTGTGGTTAAAAGTGTGTGAATTGCAGCCATTTGAGATGTATTTATTTATTTTTTCTTGACAGTTGATTGGAACTTCCATTCAGTGAATTTATACATTGGAGCATATCGGTTTCGGGCAAACTGGCATTACTGTGTAGTACTTAAGTGTTAATGGACTTTTAAGGTATTGTGATATACAATATGTGTATTTCGGTTACTTTACGGCACTATGGGTTGCAGGATTGTGGTTGAGACTTAGTTTGTAATTAATCTATCACATATCTGTAGCATGCTGTTGGTTTTTATTTCTGTAGTGGTTGTGGGTATTTGTTTGAAGTTCTTTTAGTAATTGTCAATTGGTGATTTACTTCCCTTTCACCAAATTTAAGGTGACTTTATAAGTTTCACATTTCACCTCCCTTTGGGCTTTGACACAAACTTATTACTGACTTGACGGTTGAGCATATTGGTCTTAACTCGTGCGTATTGTTTATGATTTCTAGCCCTGAAGAAGTCGTAAAGGATGTAAACAATTCCTAAAGACGAAACACGTGTTGGCTGGAAGGCTGGAAGTACAAATTTCTTTGGATTACAGACTGTTCAGTGTGAAATCACATTTTGAATAAACTTTGGATTGATCAAGTGACCTTACTATTTGACTCCATGACCTGCATGGTATAATATGGACTGATCTGTGCAACTATTTTCTATGTGAAATGTACATTTTAATGTTCCTGGTACAATTTTAGGGGCACCTCATTGTGCAATTTCTTGAGTTCAGAGGTTGTTTGACCTCTAAGGGTTGGGTGTTTCCCTTGTGAGGCTCCCCGGCACCTAAATAGGTAGATTGGCATCCTGAGCGCCATATCTCCTCAAATTACACCCGCTCTATGATTTCTGATTACTCTACATCTTACCCTGGTGCCTTGAAGAAGGTGGCTCCTGCTGGGCGGTCCCACCAAAACATGGGTCGGCACTTCCCAGGGGTTGGAAGGATAACAATCCTTCTAATATACAGTGGAAATGTCGGATTCATGTTGATATAGAAATGTTATCTGATGACATCTTGTGACTCTTGTTTTGCTTTCATCACTAACGGATTGCCCCTGCTGAAATGAATGTTACAGCATTAACCTTACTTTACTCCTGTCCTTTTAAGAGGGCTTGATGAATGGTGTGATTGCAGCTGGGAAATCGACGCATCACCTGCATCACGACTGGAGAAATGAAGCAAACCTTGGTTGTGGCTGCTGAAAATGATGCAAACACCACACAGTGCGGTTTTCCATTACCATGCGGCCAGATTTCTCCTGCATCATCACTGGGGGCCAAGATCATTGTGAACCTGCTCGGATCCGATATCTCCAGTTCAGAAATTGACGCACCACTCTCTTGCAGGAGAGAAAACCGACGCACCGCCTACCCAACCGGAGAAAAATTACGCACAGCCTCACTTGTGAGTAAGGAATTGAAGCATCAATGACTTTTCTGATGCATGGTCGCCCTTACGGCTTTATTTTTGACGCAAACCAGGTACTTTGTGTGATCTAGTCTTTTGAAAATTCATACCTTGACTTGTGTATGTTGGATTTTTGTTCTCGTCTTGTTTGATTAAGATAAATATTGCCTATTTTTCTAAACTGGTGTGGTATCCATTTTGTAGTGTTTTCACTGTATTACTGTGTGTGTTGGTACAAATAGTTTACACATTCCCCTTGAGATAAGTCTTACTGCTTGTGCCAAGCTACCAAGGGGGTGAGCAGAGGTTGTCTTCAGAGTGTAACTTCCTTACCCTTACTAAAGTGAGGGTCCCTGCTTGTACAGAGTGCAAACTGACTGCCTACCAAAGACCCCATTTCTAACAAACCTAATAGCTGTTACATAACTATCATCCACAAAATGTTGATTGAGGTCTCCTAGCAAAGTAGAATTTGCTTTCTGTGAGCTGCATTCTGCAACTATTTCTGGAAGTGCCTAAGTGAATTGTGCTGCCGGTCCTGGTGGGCGGCAAGGGAGGATGCCTGAGAAAGTAAAGGTAGACAACAGCTCAAGGGAGAGTTGGAGACATCATTGATTTTAATAGGTGCAAATGAGCCCTTAACATTATCTTTAAAAATATTAGCTAGGCCTCAACCGCTTCTGTCTTTTCTATCATGCCTGGTGATAGAATAACCTTGGGGGAGGACCATTACAATGTGTGGCATCCACCCTGGGGAGTGCCTTTGAAGTGGAGCTGGATGACATAGCACAAACGACTATACCGCTGACCCAAGATGGTGGCTGTACTCAGAAATATGGCAAGTGAAGAGGTGGATCTGAACACTGCCACAGTAAACAAGTACACTCACTTAAACGGTCCCTGCACCTGCCCTTCACCCAATAAATTCTAAAAACGGGTAAAAGGATTTTTGTTAAAAGTTTTTGTAAGTTTTCTAAAATCCCCCCAAACTTCCAAAAAGCAGCAAATAAGTGAAAGTGGCAAGTGCTAGTTACTGGTGTGTGTCTCTGCATATCTGTGCCCTAGAGTTCCCTTTGTCTCCACTTTGAAGATGTAAAGTGCACTAACTCCTATTGTCAACAAAAATGGATTTGTGAGAAAGCAGGGCTGATTGCAGAGGGCCCCTAACCTTTTGTCCCCACTTTGTTCTTTTTTGCTGGTGTTTTCCTGACTCTAATGGTGCACAGGGTACTGTTAACCAGTCCCAGAGCCTGTGCTCTGTGTAAAATGAGTATACAAATTAAGCTAAATATAATTAGCTATGTGAACCGACCAAAAAGTCCCTAGTAAATGATAGGGCGTGTAGGTGTAGGGACTCTAGCATTGGTAGTGCACCCATAGGTGCACTGGTGATGAGCCCAGTGTTATTTTAAAGGCAGGCCTGCCATGCTATCTGCTTTTAAACTAAAGTTATATGCAAATTCGACTTTGGAATTAAAAGCACTGCCAAAGTCTTAAACTACCTTATTTTTACATATAAGTCACCCCTAAGGTGTGCCCTATGTGGCCCTAGGGTTGGGTGCCATGTAACTATAAGCAGGGACCTTATAAAAATAGTTGTATATGCCCTGGTGAGGTAAAATAGATAAATACATTTTTACCTCACTGCAGTGAATGGCCTCCATAGGCTAAAATGGGGAGACTTTGGCCCATATTTATACAGTTTTAGCGCCGCATTTGCGTCATTTTTTGAGCCACTTTTGCATCAAAAAATTACCCAAATGCAGCGCTAACAAAGTATAAATATGGGTCTTTATTTTAATTAATAAAGTCCCCTTACATGTCAGAAGCCTTGAGTTTGGTATCAAATTAATTGTTATAATAAATCTCACAACTTACAATTGTTATACATAACTAGTTCAGGTAAAGAGTTCTAAAACTCTACCTGAAAGTTGCCAACTTAAGCTCTGTAGTGCCCTTCTCTGATTGGACAGCCTCTGGGAGCCTGGCCAGGCTGCCTGATGAGGTGTGAAGTGGTCTGGGCAGAACAAAAAGGATGTGCCTTGGGAATGAGATCTGCTTCAGCAGATGGGGAAGCAGGAAGCAGGGGACTGCGGCCAAACTGGTCTTTAAAGGCAGGAAGGACATTTGGAGCAGCCCAGCACCTCCCTCCCATCCTGCAAACCCAGACAATTAGGTGCCCTCTTGATTAGATTAGGAGAGGGCAGGAGAGGGGTGTATTTAGGATTTTTAGTAACACCGGTGGGTGTGCTCAGCCAGACCTAACATCCAAAAATCACTTTCAGCTATGTTGGATGTTGGATTTTTGAGGAATGTTCCTCCCTGTGATTGATTTTTGCCACACTTCCCAGGAAGTTGAGGTTAGTGGCCTGTTGCTAAGTGTAGGTACTTACTTACCTTTACCAATAATCCACTTTCCAACAGGGTTTATCTAAAAAAGGCAAAAACCTAGAGGCTGCAATAAAGAAGATGGTAATTTCCAACAGTCGGACTATCACTGCGACTAGAAAATCCCAAAATGCAACCTGTAGACATCAATAATTTTCCTGGGAAAATTCAATGTTCCTGAGGATGCAGGTAGCTGCAGTTTTTAGGCCTAAAGCCGGTCGACACCCAGGACAGTCTACAAACCCCAGACTTCCTGATGGAAGTCAGAGTGGTAGTGATTGTACAGATTCCACCTTTTTTCTTACCTAGAATGCCCGGCAAACCTCACACTTTTGATTAAATAGCACATTTTTGTTTCACATATCTGAGAAAAAGTTCCTGAATCTAAGGGGATTGCAAAAAGTTCTACTACCCAGCATTTCCACATTTCTCTTAAAAAAAATAGCCCAACACTTGTTTCGATGAGCCTTTCATCCATGGCAGGAACCAGTTGAAACTTGGACCATGTGAAGCCAATATAGTGTCAATGTAGTCTTCACAATGTTACAGTTTAGCACATTCCAATGGCATGCATTAGGTGCACCCCTACATGGGACGCAATGTTTATATTAGCAGAACTGCGGAAGACTGTTTGGTAAGACTGGCTATTGCCTGGAAATGCCTGGGATTTCTGTTTTATATAGAAGGCATACATCTGAAATGTGTTAGCCTGAATATTTGTTTTGCACTGTGGAGATTGTGAAATTCCTATACTGTGCCGCCGTGTCAGTGCACTTGTGGAGTAAACTGTGCAGGAGCATACAAACACATATATATATATATATATATATATATATAGGTTATGGGGACGTTATAGTTAGGCTCAGACTTTAAATGTACAAAACCATAGAAATTCACATGTTATATTTAGAGTTATTTCAAGAATCTATAACTTGTGCCCTAAGGTAACAATAACTCAAATCCCTACAATGCACATTTGTTTAGGAATGATGTCATGAGTGCTATAATATCTGGAGTAATTAGCAGTGCATGGCAAGGGCCTGAGTTAGAGTGTCTTGCTGCAATGGAACGTAACTTCCCCCGTAGGTCGTTCCACCTCTTCCTGATGTCATCCCTAGTTCTTGGGTGCTGTTCCATGTCATTGACCCTGTCCACGATTCTCCGCCATAGCTCCATCTTCCTAGCTATAGATATCTGCTGCACCTGTGCTCCAAATAGCTGTGGCTCTACCCTGACAATTTCCTCCACCAGGACCCTGGTGTTGGGTAATGTGTTGAGGTGTGTGATGTGGAGTGTGTGAGTGGTGTATAGGTGTGAGTAGTGTGTGGCTCTAGTTGTGTCAGTGGTCTTGGTGTCTCTCTGCTGGCAACGGTTTGTATTTGTAAAGAGCTGTGGGTAATGTGGGTGTGTGTTTTATAGTGGTGTGGGTGTGGTGTGTGTATGGGTGTCAGGTGTCTGTTGTTCGAATTGTCCAATGTGGTGATGTTTTGTCTGTGGGTGTCCATTGTGAAAGCGGCGGTATGTACCGCCAATGGTTTACCACCCTTGAATAACCGCCATGGTGATTCGTGGGTCATAATACCGCTGCGCTCAGAATGGGCACTCACATACAAAACAGCACTACATTGGCTAATACTAAAAACACACACTTGACATTCATACACACACCACACCCTCCCACCCACAGCACTATAAAACACACACCCACAGTACCCACAACCCTTTACACACAACAATTACTGCCAGGAGATTGCACAAACAGTACAGAGACAACTAGACACACACACCACTTACACCCATACAACCCTCACGCACCCCACATCACACACCCCACCACATTACTCAACACACTCTCACCAATACATACCACACAACACCCATGTCCACACAAAAGCACCTCATTTCACAGATGAGGAGTTAAGGGTCATGGTGGAGGAAATTGTCAGGGTAGAGCCACAGCTGTTTGGAGCACAGGTACAGCAGATATCCATTGCCAGGAAGATGGAGCTATGGCACAGAATCATAGACATGGTGAACGCCGTGCGACAGCACCCAAGAACAAGGGATGATATCAGGAAGAGGTGGAACGACCTATGGGGAAGGTGCGTGGACCTCCACCTCCTCCCCCACAGCTCACAGCATGGGAGGAGCATTACAGCATCCTGAGGGACTCGCTGGAGTAGCCGGAGGACTGGACACTGGTAAGTCAACATTTACTACTTATCAGCCCCATACCTGCATGCCATCTCACATGCTCACCCTGACTCCCATCACTCCACTCAATCCCACACACTGCACCTACACATATTACTAACCACAATGCCAAGCCATGCATGCCATAACAATGTATAGACAGCCCTTACAGCCATGCATGGACATCCATAGCCAAAGCATGCACAACATAGGGAAACTAACAATCACACAATACATCACCATGCACAAGCAAAAGTTGGCAGGGTAACAGCAACGATGGAAGGGAAGCCAGGGATGTACAATATGTCACAGACATGAAGCATAATACATCACTTACATCCCACAGGTGTCCCAGCCAATGTAGTTGGAGAGGAGGTGCCACGACAAACCAGTCCCCGAACAGAAGCTGCCCCCAGTGATGACAGTAACTCCGGACTTCAGGACCCGGACCAATAACCTGGCCCATCAGGGACCACTGGACAGCCGGTCACCCAAGCCCACTCACAGTCCACCACAGAGCCTCCCCCATCAGTATCCAACACCACAGCACCCACCGAGCGTACCCACACCTCTGTCCCCAGGACACATCCAGCAACAGTGTGCCCACCTGTACAGGGACCCCAGGCCACACCTCATACCCAAGACAATCAGGGACCTCGGGTCAGTGGCATTGGGCATACCGTTCAGGGAAAAGAGGCACAGGCTAACAGGGACACTGGGAGGACCGCTGTGCGCGAGGGGGAGGACAGGACCAGAGAACTAACTCTCCAGGAGGCACTCTCTGAGATTCTGGGAGCCTACCAACATTCCCAGGACACGATGGGCCAGATCCTTGACAACGTGCAGGAGAACTGGCGGCTGCAGGAGAGACAGTATCAGGGGATCAAGGAGAACTCGCAGGCCAATAACGTCACCTTGATCTCTATAGCAGGGGTGCTGGCAAACACGGCCAACACAACAGCACAGCAGCATGCCCTACCACTAGCCAAGCCATTGACAAGCCCTCCACCTCCGCTGCAGCTAGTGGGCAGGCGCCCCCACCACCAGGCCATCAGCACCTCTCCCCTGCAGAAGGTGAACCACCCCGCAAACGTTCCCTGTGAACCAGACAGTAGCCAGAGACACTTGCAAAGACCACCGCTAGGAAATGAGACTCTCCTGATTGTCCCCCTTGTGTCCCATACTATCACCTTGTCCACTTTGAACTGCCTTTGCTCCCCTTCCTATGTCCCCTGGGACACTGCACATGTGCTACAAACAGACTGGAACAATACCCTGGACTTTTCCCCATCATCATCCCATTCCATTGCACTTTTCCTTCAGTTTCATAGCACTACAATAAACACCCTTGAACACAACTTGACTACTAGTATTTTATGTTTTGAAAATTTGCATTTATGGAAACATTCACATCTAGTGCAAGTGATCTGAACACTGTGAGAGCATAGAAATAATGACCTGTAGCTATCTGTAGTCAGCACATCAATACACAGTTGTTATATCTGTAAAATGACAAGCCATAGGTGACAGTAAGTTGCGATGCAAAGGAAGTTAATGCCCTCATGCTACAATCACACAAAATACACCAATAGTCATAGGAATGGTCAGTTGCACTGGCTCACCTGTGTGTCATTGGAAGTATTGACGGATAACTGATGTTCTGTTGTCCTCATCTTCATCCTCAGCCTCTTCATCCTCACTGTCCTCAGGGTCTACTGCTGCCACAGGGGCATCTCCAGTATCCTCCTCCTGCAGAAAGGGTACATGCTGTCTGAGGGCCCGGTTGTGCAACATGCAGCATGCCACTACTATCTGGCAGGCCTTCTTGGGTGAGTAGCACAGGGATCCACCTGTCAGATGGAGGCACCTGAACCTCGCCTTCAGGAGCCCAAAGGTCCTCTAGATGATCCTTCTGGCTCGCCTATGTGCCTCATTATAAAGTTCCTCTGCCCCTGTCCTGGCATTCCTCACAGGGTCAGCAGCCAGGATAGGTTTGGGTAGCAAGAGTCACCTGCAAGTATTGAGAGCTAACATATAGACTCACCTAATGTTATAGAGATGACACCTGAAAGCATACACTAACATACAATGGGTGGGGACCAAAGCTCACCTATTAGCCACACCCTGTGCCTCTGTAGTTGGGCCATCAAATTTGAGATGCTGCTAGTCCTCAGAACAAAGGCATCATGCACCGACCTAGGATACTTAGCATTGATGGGGGAGATGTACTGGTCCTCCAGGCACACCATTTGCACATTCAGTGAGTTGAAACTCTTCCGATTCCTGAACACTTGTTCATTCTGACCAGGGATGGGGGGGAACGCAATATGTGTCCCGTCAATCGCCTCAATAATATTGGGGATATGTCCCATTGCATAGAATCCGGCCTTCACTGTGGCCAAATCTTCCACCTACGTGAAAGAAATGTAGCTGCACATGTGTTTTACCAGGGCAGACAAAATTCTTGCCAGCAAGATAGAGAACATTGGTTGTGACATTTTTGCTGCCAAGCCCACTGTCACTTGGAAAGAACCTGTTGCCAGGAAATGGAGCACTGAGAGCACTTGCACAAGAGGGGGAAATCCGAGAGGGATGACGGATAGCAGATATCAGGTCTGGCTCCAATTGGGCACACAGCTCAGTTATTGTGGCCCTGTCCAGTCTATAGGTGAGTATAATGCGCCTGTCCTCCAGTGTAGCCAAGTCCACAAGGGGTCTGTACACGCGGGCATGTCTCAACCACCTATTCATCTGCAGCAGTAGGTATCTAAGGGACACAACAGTGAGAAGGCTGTCACAATTTGAACAATGGAACCACAACTACAGTGTACATAGTTGTAGGAGGCTGGACTGGCTTGTAGTGAGTACCTAGGGGTACTTGCACCTTGCACCAGGCCCAGTTATCCCTTATTAGTGTATAGGGTGTCTAGCAGCATAGGCTGATAGATAATGGTAGCTTAGCAGAGCAGCTTAGGCTGAACTAGTAGACGAGTGAAGCTCCTACAGTACCACTTAGTGTCATATGCACAATATCATAAGAAAACACAATACACAGATATACTAAAAATAAAGGTACTTTATTTTTATGACAATATGCCAAAAGTATCTCAGTGAGTACCCTCAGTATGAGGATAGCAAATATACACAAGATATATGTACACAATACCAAAATATGCAGTAATAGTATTAGAAAACAGTGCAAACAATGTATAGTTACAATAGGATGCAATGGAGACACATGGGGATAGGGGCAACACAAACCATATACTCCAGAAGTGGAATGCGAACCACGAATGGACCCCAAACCTATGTGACCTTGTAGAGGGTCGCTGGGACTATTAGAAAATAGTGAGGGTAAGAAAAATAGCTCACCCCAAGACCCTGAAAAGTGAGTGCAAAGTGCACTAAAGTTCCACAAAGGACATAGAAGTCGTGATAGGGGAATTCTGCAGGAAAGACACAAACCAACAATGCAACAATGATGGATTTCCAGTGGAGGGTACCTGTGGAACAAGGGGACCGAGTCCAAAAGTCACAAGCAAGTCGGAGATGGGCAGATGCCCAGGAAATGCCAGCTGTAGGTGCAAAGATGCTGCTACTGGACAGTAGAAGCGTAGGTTTCTGCAAGAACGTCAAGGGCTAGAGACTTCCCCTTTGGAGGACGGATCCCACACGCCGTGCAGAGTTGTGCAGAAGTGTTTTCCCGACGAAAGAACGCCAACAAGCCTTGCTAGCTGCAAATCGTGTGGTTAGCGTTTTTGGATGCTGCTGTGGCCCAGGAGGGACCAGGATGTTGCAAATTGCGTCAGGACACAGAGGGGACGTCGAGCAAGACAAGGAGCCCTCTCAGCAGCAGGTAGCACCCAAAGAAGTGCCAGAAACAGGCACTACGAGGATGCGTGAAACGGTGCTCACCCGAAGTCGCACAAAGGAGTCCCACGTCGCCGGAGACCAACTTAGAAAGTCGTGCAATGCAGGTTAGAGTGCCGTGGACCCAGGCTTGGCTGTGCACAAAGGATTTCTGCCAGAAGTGCACAGAGGCCGGAGTAGCTGCAAAAGTCGCGGTTCCCAGCAATGCAGTCTGGCGTGGGGAGGCAAGGACTTACCTCCACCAAACTTGGACTGAAGAGTCACTGGACTGTGGGGGTCACTTGGACACAGTTGCTAGATTCGAGGGACCTCGCTCGTCGTGCTGAGAGGAGACCCAAGGGACCGGTAACGCAGCTTTTTGGTGCCTGCGGTTGCAGGGGGAAGATTCCGTCGACCCACGGGAGATTTCTTCGGAGCTTCTAGTGCAGAGAGGAGGCAGGCTACCCCCACAGCATGCACCACCAGGAAAACAGTTGAGAAGGCGGCAGGATCAGCGTTACAGAGTTCCAGTAGTCGTCTTTGCTACTATGTTGCAGTTTTGCAGGCTTCCAGCGCGGTCAGCAGTCGATTCCTTGGCAGAAGGTGAAGAGAGAGATGCAGAGGAACTCGGATGAGCTCTTGCATTCGTTATCTAAGGAATCCCAAGAGACAGAGACCCTAAATAGCCAGAAAAGAGGGTTTGGCTACCTAGGAGATAGGATAGGCTAGCAACACCTGAAGGAGCCTATCAGGAGGAGTCTCTGACGTCACCTGATGGCACTGGCCACTCAGAGCAGTCCAGTGTGCCAGCAGCACCTCTGTTTCCAAGATGGCAGAGGTCTGGAGCACACTGGAGGAGCTCTGGGCACATCCCAGGGGAGGTACAGGTCAGGGGAGTGGTCACTCCCCTTTCCTTTGTCCAGTTTCGCACCAGAGCAGGGCTAAGGGGTCCCTGAACCGGTGTAGACTGGCTTATGCAGAAATGGGCACCAAATGTGCCCATGAAAGCATTTCCAGAGGCTGGGGGAAGCTACTCCTCCCCTGCCTTCACACCATTTTCCAAAGGGAGAGGGTGTAACACCCTCTCTCAGAGGAAGTCCTTTGTTCTGCCATCCTGGGCCAGGCCTGGCTGGACCCCAGGAGGGCAGATGCCTGTCTGAGGGGTTGGCAGCAGCAGCAGCAGCAGCTGCAGTGAAACCCCGGGAAAGGCAGTTTGGCAGTACCAGGGTCTGTGCTACAGACCACTGGGATCATGGGATTGTGCCAACTATGCCAGGATGGTATAGAGGGGGCAATTCCATGATCATAGACATTTTACATGGCCATATTCGGAGTTACCATTGTGAAGCTACATATAGGTAGTGACCTATATGTAGTGCACATGTGTAATGGTGTCCCCGCACTCACAAAGTCCGGGGAATTGGCCCTGAACAATGTGGGGGCACCTTGGCTAGTGCCAGGGTGCCCACACATTAAGTAACTTAGCACCCAACCTTTACCAGGTAAAGGTTAGACATATAGGTGACTTATAAGTTACTTAAGTGCAGTGTAAAATGGCTGTGAAATAACGTGGACGTTATTTCACTCAGGCTGCAGTGGCAGGCCTGTGTAAGAATTGGCAAAAGAAATGCTGCAGCCCATAGGGATCTCCTGGAACCCCAATACCCTGGGTACCTCAGTACCATATACTAGGGAATTATAAGGGTGTTCCAGTAAGCCAATGTAAATTGGTAAAATTGGTCACTAGCCTGTTAGTGACAATTTGAAAGAAATGAGAGAGCATAACCACTGAGGTTCTGGTTAGCAGAGCCTCAGTGAGACAGTTAGGCATCACACAGGGAACACATACCTATAGGTCACAAACTTATGAGCACTGGGGTCCTGACTAGCAGGGTCCCAGTGACACATAACAAACATACTGAAAACATAGGGTTTTCACTATGAGCACTGGGCCCTGGCAAGCAGGATACCAGTGAGACAGTGAAAACACCCTGACATACACTCACAAACAGGCCTAAAGTGGGGGTAACAAGGCTAGAAAGAGGCTACTTTCTCACAGAACCCCCCCCCCCAAACGAAGGACAATAAGGCTAACCTTGGCCAGTTGAGACTTTATTGTCTAAGTGGTGATAAGTAGAGAGTAGCTCTGCAATAGACTGGTTACTCCCTTTATCATCCACTATATGGTTACTTCCCTGTGGGGATGTAAACCACCCTGTTTGAAGTTTTTTAGCTAAGCAACAATGTGAAGATGTATTTTCAGAGTTTCTATCAGTAAGTTTTAGTTTAGAGCAGTGGGAATTGTCTACTGAACCTATTTGTAGTGATGGAAATGCCAGACAGGGATGCTGTCTCAGAAAAGCCATAGCTGGGCAAAAACGTTGTCCATATGGCTGGAAGAGAGAACAGGGATGCTGTTTCTCTTGGGTTGGAGCAGGGCAGGGATGCTGTCCTATGAGCTCCACACTAGGGCAGGGATGCTGTCCTAAGTGTTGTGAGGCAGTGCAGAGTTTCTGCACTAAAGTTTCTCTGGGAGGGTTGAAGGGATGCTCCATGTTAACTAAAATGGTGCTCTTTTTATCACCAATGTTAGTTATCCCACAGAGAGGTACTTCTACCTCAGGGAGTACAGCTTTGGCAGCTGATGCTTCCCTTCAAACAGGTGCCACCCCAGGAGAGGTTTTTCCCACCACAGGAATGGTATCCTGAATGGCAGGGTGGTTAGGGGATACTGTGATACCCTTTTTACCTGTTGATGGAGAGGGATCCTGAGTTTTCAGGCCTTCTCTCCTTTGCTTTTTCATTTCAGTAGAAATGAGAGGGAACAATTCCTCTTGGATGCCCAGCATGGCTGCATGGGCATAAAACTCTACATCAGCCCAACCTGAGGCCTCTAGGTCATTACCTAAGAGACAGTCTACAGGTAAGCTAGGTGATACCACCACCTGCTTAGGGCCAGTAACTCCACCCCAACTAAACTGAATTATAGCTAAGGGAAGAAACTTAGTGGAGTTATGGACATCAATAATCTTATACTGTTGTCCAATGATGTGTTGTTCAGGAGGCACTAGGTTTTCAGTCACCAAAGTGATACTGGCACCTGTGTCCCTGTAGGCCAAGGCCTCAACACCATTTATTGAAACTGTCTGCCTGTACTTATCCATTGTAAGGGGACAAGCAGCCAGTGTGGCAAGGCCAATGCCACTAGGTGTGACAGAAACTGTCTTGGGACTGACTACCCCAGTTTCTATGATGGACCCATAAGTGAACCCAACTACACCCTTAACTTGACTGTTGCCAGCAGTCCCACCACTAGTACCACTACTGCTAGGGGCACTAGAGCTTGATGTATTAGTGGTGATAGGCTCAGGGGGTTTACCTGGACAGGACTTATCCCCTGGCCTATGGCCTCTGTTTTTACACACAAAGCACCAAGGCTTTTTAATGTGTGCAGGTTGGGAAGAAGAGGAAGAATTTGTTTTATCCCCACCCTCTGAAGAGTGTTTAAGATTTGAAGTGGGATCTTTGGTTTTACCCTTATCCCCATGCTTATCTTGAGATTTTTCACCATCTTTCTTCTTATTGCCATCTTTGTCACCCCCTGTATGAACTTTTCTGTTCACCCTTGTTCTGACCCATTTGTCTGCCTTCTTTCCCAATTCTTGGGGAGAGGTCAGATCAGAGTCTACCAGGTACTGGTGCAACAGATCAGACACACAATTATTAAGAATATGCTCTCTCAGGATCAAGTTATACAGGCTGTCATAATCAGTAACTTTACTGCCATGTAACCACCCCTCCAAGGCCTTCACTGAATGGTCAATGAAATCAACCCAGTCTTGTGAAGACTCCTTTCTGGTCTCTCTGAACTTTATCCTGTATTGTTCAGTGGTTAAGCCATAACCATCCAGGAGTGCATTCTTAAGACCTGTAAAATTATTGGCATCACTTTCTTTCACAGTAAGGAGCCTATCCCTACCTTTTCCACTAAATGATAGCCATAGGATAGCAGCCCACTGCCTTTGAGGGACATCCTGTACAACACAGGCCCTCTCAAGTGCAGCAAACCACTTGTTAATGTCATCCCCCTCCTTATAAGGGGGAACTATCTTGTGCAGATTCTTAGAATCATGCTCTTTTGCAGGATGACTATTGGGAATACTGCTGCTGCCACCATGGGTTTCTAAACCCAGTTTCTGTCTCTCCTTCTCTACTTCTAAGGACTGTTTGTCCAAATCCAGCTGTTGCTTCTTGAGCTTCAGTCTGGTTTGTTCCACTCTCAATCTATTGAGCTCCCTTTCTAACAATCTGTCATCAGGGTGGGTGGGAGGGACATTCCTAGACACAGAAGTATGATGAGAATGAACAGAAGGAGACCTGTCCCTTACAGAGGGCACCCTAACAGCTTGGCTGACAGTGTAATGTGAGAGCACACCATCTGTATGATGTGACTCCACCTCAGTACCAACTATGCTAGACTGTCTAGTAATGGGCAGGCTAGGAAGTTTCTTTCCTGAATCTTTTCCTGGGGGAGTCCCTGGATCAGATTGGGAACCATTAGCTACTTTTTCAACAGATGGGGCACTTTTAGCCTTATCCTGTTCTCTAAGCATGTTAAGTAACAATTCCAAGGAAGGATTCTTCCCTACACTCAAACCTCTTTCTACACAGAGACTCCTTGCTCCTTTCCAAGGTGGTCATATGCAAGTTTGGACAGATCAACATTTTGGCCTGTGCCAGACATTTTAAAAAGAGTTTAAGTGACAGAAAAAGTGAGAAAAAGTTTTTAGAGCTTTTTAGAAAGACAGAAAAAAACTTTTTAAACCTTTTAAGAACTTTTTGAAAGTTTAGAAGTACTTTTCAGCACTTTAGACAAGAGTGAAAAGAGGAAATGCAAAACTTTTTAGTTATGTGTACACACACACTGAACTTGTTTTGTATATTTTTCTCTTATGAAAAGTACAATGACAAGAGTGGTAAGTAGTCTCAAAGCACTTATCCCACCGCTGCACAACCAATGTAGGAGGCTGGACTGGCTTGTAGTGAGTACCTAGGGGTACTTGCACCTTGCACCAGGCCCAGTTATCCCTTATTAGTGTATAGGGTGTCTAGCAGCATAGGCTGATAGATAATGGTAGCTTAGCAGAGCAGCTTAGGCTGAACTAGGAGACGAGTGAAGCTCCTACAGTACCACTTAGGGGGTCATTCTGACCTCGGCGGTAAAAGGCTCTTACCGCCGTTCAGAAGTCCACCATTCTACCGCCGCGGCCGCGGCAAACCGCCACGGTCATTCTGACCCACAACTTCCAAACCGCCAAAAACCCGACATCCACGGAAGACCGCCTCATCAGCGGTCAGCGATAAACTGGAGGTGACCAAACCTCCACCGTCACGCCAACACGAACACGCCCATGCCATTACGACCCACGAATCCACGCGGCGGTCTTTCAACCGCGGTATTCCATTGGCGGTACACACCGCCGCGGTCAAAATACACACACCTTTACAAAACACAGCCACATTGGACAATTCGAAATACACACACCTGATACACATACACACACCACACCCACACATCCAATCAACTACTGTATAAAACACACACCCACATCTCCCACAAACCCCCACTACTAGAAATTCGGAGAGAAGGCGAGAGAGAGAGAGAGAGAGAGAGAGAGAGAGAGAGAGAGAGAGAGAGAGAGAGCACAGCTAACGCAAACCCCAACACACAGAGGAACACAACATCATCACCCACACCACATCCACGCACAAAACACCACACACCACCACACACACCACACTCATAACCACAAACACCACCCCACACCACCCCATGGCACCCCAAAGACACCCCAGGTTCTCGGACCAAGAACTCAGGGTAATGGTGGAGGAAATAATCAGGGTAGAGCCCCAGCTATTCGGCACACAGGTGCAGCACACCACAATAGCCAGGAAGGCGGAGCTATGGCAAAGGATCGTCGACAGGGTCAACGCTGTGGGACAGCATCCCAGAAACCGGGAAGACATCCGAAAGCGGTGGAACGACCTACGGGGGAAGGTGCGGTCGATGGTGTCAAGACACAACATCGCTGTGCAGAAGACTGGCGGCGGACCCCCACCCACTCCACCCGAATTCACATCATGGGAGCAAGAGGTCTTGAACATCCTGCATCCTGCGGGCCTCGCTGGAGTAGGCGGAGGAATGGACTCTGGTAAGTCTAATCCAAAATACTTCACCCCCCCCAACCACTAGCATGCCAACCCGCACCCCCACCCTCACCCCCCAGCATACTTCCACCCTGCCAATGTCTCACCAGCACAACCACACAACACAACACCAATCCCTGAATGCCAACACAAACCATGGACACCCATCACCCAAGCATGACCACTGCATATACCCAACCCCCCCCCAAACCACCCTCATAACTCCTCCCACAAGGGAATGCCAGCACTGGGGGACAAGGGCACCCACAAATCGCACGCCATGGCACACACAGAAGCAATAACCATACTCTTTTACCCCTGCAGGGCCCAAACGCCATCACACCGGCCAGGAGGGTCCAGATTTGTCCATCCCGCCCCCAGAACAGGCCCCCAGTGATGACAGCAGCTCTGTCGACCTGGAACCTGATGACCAGCCCGGACCATCGGGGACCTCTGGACAGTCGGTTCCCCACACACAGACACAGGCCGCAGCAGACCCAACCCCCTCTGGGAATACCAGCACAGCTCCCACCCAGCGGGCCCATGCCACTGTCTCCAGGACGCGTCAATCAGCGGTGTATCCGCCACTACAGGGCACCCAGGCTGACCCACCACCCCAACAACAACAGGGACCTGGGGGCAGTGTTAGTGGGCACACCGTCCAGGGGACAGAGGCCCGGGGAAACAGGGCAACTGGGAGGGCTGCTGTGCCAGAGGGGGTTGACCGGCCCAGGGAACCCACTCTCCAAGAGGCCCTCACCACCATCATGGGAGCATACCACCGCTCCCAGGAGACGATGGCGACAGTACTGGCCAGGTTCCAGGAGATCCAGGCACAGCAGGAGGAACGGTACATGGGGTTCAGAGACGAGCTCCGGCACATCGGGACCGCAATGGGGACCATCGTCCTGGCCCTCAACCAGATAGTCACCACATTGCGGGACCATGTGGCACCCCAAAGGGCCCCTGTCACCAGCCCGGACGACGAACAGCCTACCACCTCCGCCGGCGCAAGTGGACAGGAGGCCCCCACGCCCCGACAGGCCACCAGAACCCCACCTCCTGCTGAAGATCAACCACCCCGCAAGCGGAACCTGAGATCACACAAGAAGACAGAGTAGGATGCCAAGACCCCCGCCAGCCTAAGATACCCCCTGATGTCATCCCACTGTCCCACATTGCCACCCTGTCCAACCTTGAACTGCCCCTGCTCCATCCCTCCACAGGCATATGGACATCGCACCTGTGCTACTGAGAACTGGACTCTGCCATGGACATGACTCCACCCCCACCCATCACCGTTTTACTATCACGGACCTATACGCAGCACTTAAAATAAATCACCAATTGCACTTCAAATGTCAGGAGTCTGCTTGTATTCTTTACAAATGTATTACACATAACGGTGCAATAATGTTCTTTTACATTGTGATGACAACATACCAGTGTCAAGAAGAATTAGTCCATGGGCAAACAAAGCAGAGGTCACGCTGTGGGTCTTACAGCTCTGAAAAGGGAAGGGAAAGTCAAAATTCAGTGAAAAGAAACTGGGGGGAAACACAGAAAGTAGAGATGCAGGAGGCCAGAAGTAAATGTAAAATGGCGTGGATGATTCTTACCTGGGTGCTACTGAAAATACTGTTGTATAACTGTGTCCCTGTTGTCCGTGTCGTCCCCGTCGTCTTCCTCCTCTTCACTCTCCACAGGCTCCACAGCTGCTACAACACCACCATCTGGACCATCCTCCTGCAGGAAAGGGACCTGGCGTCGCAAAGCCAGGTTGTGAAGCATACAGCAGGCCACGATGATATGACACACCTTCTTTGGTGAGTACATGAGGGATCCCCCTGTCATATGCAGGCACCTAAACCTGGCCTTCAGGACCCCGAAGGTCCTTTCTATGATCCTCCTAGTTTGCCCATGTGCTTCATTGTACCGTTCCTCTGCCCTGGTCCGGGAATTCCTCACTGGGGTCAATAGCCAAGGCAGGTTGGGGTAACCAGAGTCACCTATTAGCCACACACGGTGTCTCTGTAGCTGTTCCATCACATAAGGGATGCTGCTATTTCGCATGACATACGCGTCATGCACTGACCCAGGGAACTTGGCATTTAGATGGGAGATGTACTGTTCAGCCAAACAGACCACCTGGACATTCATCGAATGGTAACTTTTTCTATTTCTGTACACCTGCTCATTGTCTTTTGGGGGTACTAAAGCCACATGGGTCCCATCAATGGCACCAATGATGTTGGGGATATGTCCAAGGGCATAGAAATCACCCTTCACAGTGGCCAAATCACCCTCCTCAGGGAAAACAATGTATCTCCGCATGTATTTCATCAGGGCAGACAACACTCTGGACAAAACCTTAGAAAACATAGGCTGAGAAATCCCTGATGACATGGCCACTGTTGTCTGAAAAGAGCCACTAGCCAAAAAATGGAGTACTGACAGAACCTGCACCAGAGGGGGAATCCCTGTGGGTTGGCGGATGGGGGACATCAGGTCTGGCTCCAGCTGGGCACACAGTTCATGTATAGTGGCTCGGTCAAGTCGGTATCGAAGTATAATATGTCGTTCTTCCATTGTCGACAGGTCCACCAGCGGTCGGTACACGGGAGGATTCATCCTTCTCCTCGCAAGTCCCAGCGGACGGTGCCTAGGAAGGACAACATGGAGCACAGAGTCAAGCAACCCTCAGGTTCGTTCCCACAGCTTGCACATTACACGATTCGCTATGCATTGAATGGCTTGTATGAGTGGCAATGCAAGGCCTAGGCCTGTGTGACGCTGTAGAAATCAGGCCATGTGGGCCCTTGAAATGGCGGCTGCCTGACCTGTGAAGTGTGACAGTGGGATGTGAGGTCACCGCGCTGGCGTGGCTCACCGTGGCGGTAGGCGGTCGAAGACCGCGGCGCAAAGCAGCATTGGTTAACATTGAACCCTATGGGTCTCAGGAGCCAATGACTATGTGCGCCGGCGGTCGCGGTACGCACCGCCGCGGTACACACTGCCGCGGTACGCACCGCCGCGGGCGTGACCGCCATTTTCTATCTGCTTAATCACTCGAGACCTGATCATCCACAGGAGAGGACCTATACTGCAAGTGCTGCTGTGACCTCGGTCTGGAAGAGACAATGGCTGCTGCGACTGGGGAAAGGGCCCCTGCCTTCACTTCAGAAGAGTTGGAGAAACTTGTGGATGGTGTCCTACCCCAGTATGCGCTACTCTACGGTCCTCCAGACCAACAGGTAAGTACACTGGCTGCATGTTGAATGGGCTATGCCTGGGTCGTGTATGGTGGATGTAAGATGGTGGGGTGGGGAGCGAATGAGGAGTGCAAGGCACGACAGATGAGAGCATGTGCCACATGGCAGGGTTGGGGAGGGGGGGCAATCACATCTAACATGCAGAAAAATGTTGAAATTTCCTTTCCCACCCTGTACATGTCAAATAGGTCAGCGCCCATCAGAAAGTCGACATTTGGCGTGCCATCGCCAAGGAAGTCCGGGCCCTGGGGGTCCACACAAGACGGGCACCCACTGCCGAAAGAGGTGGGAGGACATCCGCCGCGGGACCAGGAAGACCGCCGAGTCACTGCTGGGGATGGCCTCCCAACGTAGGAGGGGTGCCAGTCGTACCTTGACCCCCCTGATGTCCCGGATCCTGGCGGTGGCCTACCCCGAATTGGATGGGCGCGTGAGGACATCACAGCAGACACAAGGGGGTGAGTACCAGCACATACTGCTATCTTTACGCGCAGTGGAGGTGCCTGGGTGGGGGAGGAGGGCTGTGGGTGACATTAGGCCAGGGCGCTTTCTGTAGTGTAGTCCCCTCCTTTAGGCATGGCCCTGTGCCCCCACCCCCCACCTCTGTAGGGTGCCAAGTACAGCAATCCATGGTCCTGCATCACCCATGTGCGCATATGTTGTCCATAGACCTGTTGGCCTAGTCACAAGTACTGAGTAGTGTACCCCGATTGCGCGGCATAGTGCATGAAGCTCCTGTGTCTGTCCTCTCCGCCAACGGTGTTGACAATGCATGCACTCAACCTGTTTTTATTTCTCCCCCCACCCTTTTTCTTTGTCTTCTTGTGCATGTGTGCATTAGCATCATCAGGCGGAGGAGAATTGGCATCGGAGCACGAGGGAGCTGCAACTCACAAGGCCCCAGTGGGCCATGGTACAGACACCGAGGTCACCAGTGATACGGAGGGCAAGGGGAGCACCACAACGGGGACCCGTGGTGACACCAGCGACACCGACACGTCCTCGGAAGGGAGCTCCCTAGCGGAGGCGGCAACATCCGGGCCCCCGCCTCTACAGGTACAGCCGCCACCCAGCGCACCAGCTCCGCCCTCCCAGCAGCCCCTCAGCCTTCGATCCGTGCCCGCTCGCCCAAGAAGGCGGGCATCTCCTTCGCCCCAGGCACCTCAGGCCCTGCCCCTGTTACCCCTGCTGCCCTCAGTGCGGAGGTCATTGACCTCCTACAGACCATCATTGTTGGGCAGTCTACCCTTTTGAATGCCATCCAGGGGGTAGAGAGGGAGGTGCATCGGAGCAATGCATACCTGGAGGGCATTCATTCGGGTCAGGCTGCCCATCAACGATCGTTCAATGCTCTGGCCTCAGCACTGACGGCAGCCATTGTCCCTGTTTCCAGCCTCCCTCTTCTATCTGCCTCCACCCTGTCTCTGTCTCCTGTTCCTCAGCCTATCCCATCCACACCATCAGACCAGCCTGCACACACCTCAACACCCAAGGGCAGCTCATCCAGACATAAGCACCACAGATCACACATGCATTCACCCAAGCAACACCCAGATGCAGACATGCCAACAGTCACTACCACCCCTGTGTCCCCCACCTCCTCGTCTCCCTCCTCCCTCCCTGTGACGTCTCCACTCACACCTGCATGCACACCACCATCAGCCAGTACTTCCATCACCAGCACACCCTCCAGTACAGTCCGCCCACGTGCAGTCACCACCCCCACTGCCATTTACACGTCCCCTGTGTCCTCTCCCACTGTGTCTGTCACCCCCCCTTCCAAGACTCACAAACGCAGGCAGCCACCCACCCAACAGCCAACCACCTCACGACAGCCTACGTCACAAGCACCTGCACCCAAAGACAGCACACCTGACTCTCCTACAACCACATCCTCTTCCTCCACACCCATACCCACTACACCTATCCTTTACATTGGTCCTAAAAAACTTTACCTCTCCAAACTTAACCTCTTTGCCCCACCTGACCCACCCCCTCCATCTGCTAAGAGTCCCAAGAGCACCTCAGCCACCACCAGCCCTGCTTCAAGTGTCACCATTGTGCAGGGGTTTTGGAGTCCACCCTTTCCCAGCACAGATACATCGGCCAGCAGCAAGGGAACAGCCAGCCCCCCCCTGGGAAGAGGACCCGTAAAATCAGGGGCCGCTGCGAGAAGACTGACACGGCTGCCCCCAAGGAGCGAAGTCCTGGGCCCTCACCTGCCACAACATCCAGGGGAGGCAAGGGCCAGAAAGCCTCATCGAAGGAGGGCAAGGGCAGCAGGGCGGAGAAGTCAGCCAGCAGGGGCGCGGACCAGGAGGGCCCCACAAGCCCCATCCCGGATGTGAGGGAGGACACCCACGGGCCCAGGACTCCGTCACAGAAGGGTCCAGCAACTGCACGGTCGGAGGGTGACTAAGCAGGGAGTCCTGGCCAGGTCTGGCTCCCTGGGATGACTGGACAAGCACCGCTGAAGAGGGCCCCGCCGTGCAGAGAGGCACCGCTGAAGAGGCCTGCCGTGCAGAAAGACACCGCTGAAGAGGGCCCGCCGTGCAGAGAGGCACCGCTGAAGAGGGCCCCGCCGTGCAGAAAGACACCGCTGAAGAGGGCCCCGCCGTGCAGAAAGACACTGCTGAAGAGGGCCCCGCCGTGCAGAGGCACCGCTGAAGAGGGCCCCGCCGTGCAGAAAGACACCGCTGAACAGGGCCCCGCCGTGCAGAGAGGCACCACTGAAGAGGGCCCCGCCGTGCAGAAAGACACCGCTGAAGAGGGCCCCGCCGTGCAGAAAGACACCGCTGAAGAGGGCCCCGCTGTGCAGAAAGACACCGCTGAAGAGGGCCCCGCCGTCTCAAGCACCGCTCCGCTGGGCCCTTCCTGTCAAGCACCGCTCCGCTGGGCCCCGCCGTCTCAAGCACCGCTCCGCTGGGCCCTTCCTGTCAAGCACCGCTCCGCTGGGCCCCGCCGTCTCAAGCACCGCTCCGCTGGGCCCTTCCTGTCAAGCACCGCTCCGCTGGGCCCTTCCTGTCAAGCACCGCTCCGCTGGGCCCCGCCGTCTCAAGCACCGCTCCGCTGGGCCCTTCCTGTCAAGCACCGCTCCGCTGGGCCCTTCCGGTCAAGCACCGCTCCGCTGGGCCCTTCCGGTCAAGCACCGCTCCGCTGGGCCCCGCCGTCTCAAGCACCGCTCCGCTGGGCCCTTCCTGTCAAGCACCGCTCCGCTGGGCCCCGCCGTCTCAAGCTCGCCTCCGCTGGGCCCTTCCTGTCAAGCACTGCTCTGCTGGGCCCTTCCTGTCAAGCACCGCTCCGCTGGGCCCCGCTGGGCCCTTCCTGTCAAGCACCGCTCCGCTGGGCCCTTCCGGTCAAGCACCGCTCCGCTGGGCCCCGCCGTCTCAAGCACCGCTCCGCTGGGCCCTTCCTGTCAAGCACCGCTCCGCTGGGCCCGCCGTCTCAAGCACTGCTCCGCTGGGCCCTTCCTGTCAAGCACCGCTCCGCTGGGCCCCGCCGTCTCAAGCACCGCTCCGCTGGCCCTTCCTGTCCAGCACCGCTCCGCTGGGCCCTTCCTGTCAAGCACCGCTCCGCTGGGTCCCGCCGTCTCAAGCACCGCTCTGCTGGGCCCTTCCTGTCAAGCACCGCTCCGCTGGGCCCCGCCGTCTCAAGCACCGCTCCGCTGGGCCCTTCCTGTCAAGCACCGCTCCGCTGGGCCCCGCCGTCTCAAGCACCGCTCCGCTGGGCCCTTCCTGTCAAGCACCGCTCCGCTGGGCCCTTCCTCTCAAGCACCGCTCCGCTGGGCCCTTCCTCTCAAGCACCGCTCCGCTGGGCCCTTCCTGTCAAGCACCGCTCCGCTGGGCCCTTCCTCTCAAGCACCGCTCCGCTGGGCCCTTCCTCTCAAGCACCGCTCCGCTGGGCCCTTCCTGTCAAGCACCGCTCCGCTGGGCCCCGCCGTCTTAAGCACCGCTCCGCTGGGCCCTTCCTGTCAGGCACCGCTCCGCTGGGCCCCGCCGTCTCAAGCACCGCTCCGCTGGGCCCTTCCTGTCAAGCACCGCTCCGCTGGGCCCTTCCTGTCAAGCACCGCTCCGCTGGGCCCCGCCGTCTCAAGCACCGCTGGCCCATTGGCAGTCCCGTTTCTGTGTCGGGCAGGCCTTCACGCCGCACTCTGCCCACCATGGCTCCTCCATGACCAGTGGTCTCTGTAATCCACCTGATGGACTGTGGCTTTGCACTCCCCAGGATGTAACAGTGGGCAATCCACCCACTGTAGAGACTTGTGAGACTGTGGCTTTGCACTCCCCAGGATGGCACGGTGGGCAACCCACCCACTGTAGAGACTTGTGAGACTGTGGCTTTGCACTCCCCAGGATGGCACGGTGGGCAACCCACCCACTGTAGAGACTTGTGAGACTGTGGCTTTGCACTCCCCAGGATGGCACAGTGGGCATGGTGGACCCTTCGTGGATCTTGCGCCGTGGACTCATGTGGCTGAGGTGCCCCCCCTTTCCTTCCCACTGAGGTGCCTGTAGTTTTGTCATCTGATGCCCCAGCAGTGTTCTCTCCAACGGACTCAGGTCTCCTGTGTGGGCTTTGCCCATGTGTTGATCTACTTTGGCCCACGGACAGTGGAAATTTAGGTGACTCTGCAGGACTTATTGCCTATGTTTATCGGTTTTGTTTTTTTCTTACTTGTTTTTTTACTATTCATATTGCTATTTTACCATGACTTAAAAGAACCTCTTATATACATAAATGTTGTTTCTCACTTTAATTATGTCTTTGCATTATTCTGGGGGGTTTGGGTGGTGTCACTGTGACTTGGTGCTCTGCATTGGTGTGTAGATAGTTGGGGGGGGGGGGTCGCATATGTGTGTGCCCGTAAGCTTTCCTCCTCCCCCCTCCCCTGTGTCGTAGGTGCAGTACTCACCGTTGTCGTCTGCGTCGGCGTTCGTACTCGTGATAGATGAGCAGGTAGACAATAGCCGGTAGGATGTGTAATTCGGGCTCCATGCTGTCCTCCTTCCTCGTGGAGTGTGTATAGGTGAGCGTTTTCCCGTTCGTAGTCTGTTTCCGCCGTGTTTTTATCGGCGGGGCTCCTGCCCCGGAAAAGGTGGCGGATTGGAGGGTCGTGATAGGGTGGGCGGTACATTGTCTGTCGCCTGGCTGTTGGCGGTGACCGCCGAGCTGTTTGTCTGTCCCGCCGTGGCGGGCGGAGTGTTAAAGTGGCGGTCTGTGTTGGCGGGTCCCGCCAGGGTCAGAATACCTTTTTTTTGACCGCCTGCCTGTTGGCTGGTTGGCCGCCGCTTTATCACCGGCCGCCAGGGTCAGAATGACCCCCTTAGTGTCATATGCACAATATCATAAGAAAACACAATACACAGATATACTAAAAATAAAGGTACTTTATTTTTATGACAATATGCCAAAAGTATCTCAGTGAGTACCCTCAGTATGAGGATAGCAAATATACACAAGATATATGTACACAATACCAAAATATGCAGTAATAGTATTAGAAAACAGTGCAAACAATGTATAGTTACAATAGGATGCAATGGAGACACATAGGGATAGGGGCAACACAAACCATATACTCCAGAAGTGGAATGCGAACCACGAATGGACCCCAAACCTATGTGACCTTGTAGAGGGTCGCTGGGACTATTAGAAAATAGTGAGGGTTAGAAAAATAGCCCACACCAAGACCCTGAAAAGTGAGTGCAAAGTGCACTAAAGTTCCCCAAAGGACATAGAAGTCGTGATAGGGGAATTCTGCAGGAAAGACACAAACCAACAATGCAACAACGATGGATTTCCAGTCGAGGGTACCTGTGGAACAAGAGGACCGAGTCCAAAAGTCACAAGCAAGTCGGAGATGGGCAGATGCCCAGAAAATGCCAGCTCTAGGTGCAAAGATGCTGCTACTGGACAGTAGAAGCGTAGGTTTCTGCAAGAACGACAAGGGCTAGAGACTTCCCCTTTGGAGAACGGATCCCTCACGCCGTGGAGAGTTGTGCAGAAGTGTTTTCCCGCCAAAAGAACGCCAACAAGCCTTGCTAGCTGCAAATCGTGCGGTTAGTGTTTTTGGATGCTGCTGTAGCCCAGGAGGGACCAGGATGTCGCAAATTGCGTCAGGACACAGAGAGGACGTCGAGCAAGACAAAGAGCCCTCTCAGCAGCAGGTAGCACCCGGAGAAGTGCCAGAAACAGGCACTACGAGGATGCGTGAAACGGTGCTCACCCGAAGTCGCACAAAGGAGTCCCACGTCGCCGGAGACCAACTTAGAAAGTTGTGCAATGCAGGTTAGAGTGCCGTGGACCCAGGCTTGGCTGTGCACAAAGGATTTCCGCCGGAAGTGCACAGAGGCCAGAGTAGCTGCAAAAGTTGCGGTTCCCAGCAATGCAGTCTGGCGTGGGGAGGCAAGGACTTACCTCCACCAAACTTGGACTGAAGAGTCACTGGACTGTGGGGGTCACTTGGACACAGTTGCTGGATTCAAGGGACCTCGCTCGTCGTGCTGAGAGGAGACCCAAGGGACCGGTAATGCAGCTTTTTGGTGCCTGCGGTTGCAGGGGGAAGATTCCGTCGACCCACAGGAGATTTCTTCGGAGCTTCTAGTGCAGAGAGGAGGCAGGCTACCCCCACAGCATGCACCACCAGGAAAACAGTCGAGAAGGCGGCAGGATCAGCGTTACAGAGTTGCAGTAGTCGTCTTTGCTACTATGTTGCAGTTTTGCAGGCTTCCAGCGCGGTCAGCAGTCGATTCCTTGGCAGAAGGTGAAGAGAGAGATGCAGAGGAACTCGGATGAGCTCTTGCATTCGTTATCTAAGGAATCCCAAGAGACAGAGACCCTAAATAGCCAGAAAAGAGGGTTTGGCTACCTAGGAGAGAGGATAGGCTAGCAACACCTGAAGGAGCCTATCAGGAGGAGTCTCTGATGTCACCTGATGGCACTGGCCACTCAGAGCAGTCCAGTGTGCCAGCAGCACCTCTGTTTCCAAGATGGCAGAGGTCTGGAGCACACTGGAGGAGCTCTGGGCACCTCCCAGGGGAGGTACAGGTCAGGGGAGTGGTCACTCCCCTTTCCTTTGTCCAGTTTCGCGCCAGAGCAGGGCTAAGGGGTCCCTGAACCGGTGTAGACTGGCTTATGCAGAAATGGGCACCAAATGTGCCCATGAAAGCATTTCCAGAGGCTGGGGGAGGCTACTCCTCCCCTGCCTTCACACCATTTTCCAAAGGGAGAGGGTGTAACACCCTCTCTCAGAGGAAGTCCTTTGTTCTGCCATCCTGGGCCAGGCTTGGCTGGACCCCAGGAGGGCAGATGCCTGCCTGAGGGGTTGGCAGCAGCAGCAGCTGCAGTGAAACCCCGGGAAAGGCAGTTTGGCAGTACCAGGGTCTGTGCTACAGACCACTGGGATCATGGGATTGTGCCAACTATGCCAGGATGGTATAGAGGGGGCAATTCCATGATCATAGACATATTACATGGCCATATTCGGAGTTACCATTGTGAAGCTACATATAGGTAGTGACCTATATGTAGTGCACGCGTGTAATGGTGTCCCAGCACTCACAAAGTCCGGGAAATTGGCCCTGAACAATGTGGGGGCACCTTGGCTAGTGCCAGGGTGCCCACACACTAAGTAACTTAGCACCCAACCTTTACCAGGTAAAGGTTAGACATATAGGTGACTTATAAGTTACTTAAGTGCAGTGTAAAATGGCTGTGAAATAACGTGGACGTTATTTCACTCAGGCTGCAGTGGCAGGCCTGTGTACGATTTGGCAGAGCTCCCTATGGGTGGCAAAAGAAATGCTGCAGCCCATAGGGATCTCCTGGAACCCCAATACCCTGGGTACCTCAGTACCATATACTAGGGAATTATAACGGTGTTCCAGTGAGCCAATGTAAATTGGTAAAATTGGTCACTAGCCTGTTAGTGACAATTTGAAAGAAATGAGAGAGCATAACCACTGAGGTTCTGGTTAGCAGAGCCTCAGTGAGACAGTTAGGCATCACACAGGGAACACATACCTATAGGTCACAAACTTATGAGCACTGGGGTCCTGACTAGCAGGGTCCCAGTGACACATAACAAACATATTGAAAACATAGGGTTTTCACTATGAGCACTGGGCCCTGGCAAGCAGGATACCAGTGAGACAGTGAAAACACCCTGACATACACTCACAAACAGGCCTAAAGTGGGGGTAACGAGGCTAGAAAGAGGCTACTTTCTCATAATAGTGCATATATTTTATTGGACAGTGGGAATGGCGAGGTATATGCTAATCTAGGCTGTGACGCAGTTAATGTCGATATGACTGTTGTCCTCCCCTATGAAATGGCTACTGCCTGTCCTGTATGTACGGACAGTTGGAAGTGAGGTAATTCCACCGACGTTGGGCGTCGTGGCAGAAGGCGGTCTTGCACTGCTGTGCAATTCCTCATTGGATTATATGGGGCTCTATGATGTACAGTGGCCAATGGGGATCTGCGTCAGTGGTGACGGTGAACACCACCGTGGATGTGACCGCCATCTTCTATCTGATTCCTAACTTATACATACACTGTGTGTGCTGCTGTCACATTTGTCTGGAACCTACCATGGCCCGTGTGACCGGGGAAAGGGCCCATGCCTTCACTTCGGAGGAGTTGGAGCGATTGGTGGATGGGGTCCTACCCCAGTACGGACTGTTGTTTGGGTCTCCAGACCAACAGGTTAGTACACTTTGGGCACGATGAATGTGGGAAGGAAGCATGGAGATGTGTGTGCAAGCATCTTGTCATCAGGGGAGGAATGTCTTGTGGTGGTGTACATGGTGTGCGCCGGGCGATGTGAGTGCCAATGGTGATGGAAACGGGATTAGTGGGCCATATGTGTGCCAGGCTGGATTGTTTGTGTAATAGTGTTCTCCTGTCTGTATTACCTCTGCAGGTCAGCACCCATCAAAAGGAGGGATTATGGCGTGCCATCACCAAAGACGTGCAGACCATGGGGGTCTATGGCAGGCGGAGCACCCAATCTCGGAAACAGTGGGAGGACCTAAGATGCTGGGCACGGGAGACCGTGGAGGCCCAGCTGGGGATGGCCTCCCAATGAGGAAGGGGTGCCCGTCAGAACCTGACACCCCTGAAGGCTGGCATACTGGTGGGAGCCTACCCGGAGCTGGATGGGCACTTGAGGGAATCACAGCAGCCACAAGGGGGTGAGTACAGTAGCCGTTACAACAATAATTTGTAGGTGGCATGGGATCCGGGTGGCGGGTGTCAGTTAGTGGGTGCCCCTTAATGCCAGGCCAGACATTGCAGCGTGATCCAGCTCCAGGGTAATGGTTGAAAGGGAAAACAAGGTAGCCTAGCTAGGATGCATTCCATGTCAGACAGGGCTTAGTGCGTCCCTGGAGAGGTGCATTTGGCAGTGGTTGGCCCTCATCTTGCTGTGGCATATAGCCAATTGTTTCGCAGTGCAATGCATAGTGCTAAATCCTAATCGCTGTGTATGACGATACTGTGTTTGCCTTGTGTGGTGTTGATGCAGTAATTGACCTAATGCTCCCTTTCTCTCTCACCCCCTTTTTTTCTTCTGTCATCCTGTCCATGTGTGCATTAGCATAATCTGGTGGAGGAGTAGGGGCACCGGTGACAGAGGGAGCTGCATCCTACAGTACCCAGGAGGCAGAGTCCACAAATGCCGAGGGAACCAGTCGGACAGAGGGAGAAGGGAGCACCAGGCCGAGGACAGGAGGTTACAACACAGACTCAGATACCTCCTCTGCTAGAAGCTCCCTGGTGGTGGCAGACACCTTTGTGACCACCCCAGCTGCAGGCACAGCCGTCGCCCCCCTACCAGCACCACCCTCCCAGTAGCCCCTCAGTGAGTTGCTCGTGCCCGCTCACCCAGGAAGGTAGGCATCTACTTCGCCCCAGCCACCTCAGGCCCTGCCCCAGTGAGCCCTGCTGCCCTGAGTGA
Source organism: Pleurodeles waltl (assembly GCF_031143425.1). Taxonomy (NCBI): domain Eukaryota; kingdom Metazoa; phylum Chordata; class Amphibia; order Caudata; family Salamandridae; genus Pleurodeles; species Pleurodeles waltl. The sequence goes on along the minus strand of NC_090440.1, from coordinate 1,186,051,004 downwards.
GTAGGCTATTGACCATCTGAGATACATCTCTGTAGGGCGGTCAACCATTGGTAATGCCATCCAGGGTCTGGCATCCCAGATGCAGCAGTGTAATGCATTTCTGGAGGAGATCGATACTGGCTCTGGCCTCCTCTCTGATGGCAGCCATTGTCCCTGTTTCTACCATCCCCCTCCAACTACCACTTCCCAGTCCCAGTCTCTTCAAACCCAACCCATCTCATGCAGACATACTGACAAGCATGCACACAAGGCAACACCCCAGAGTGGCACAGGCAAACACAGGCAACACACTTCATCCCACAAACACTCATGCAAACATAAGACAGTTGCAGACAAAATCACAACCACTGCCTCCACTGTCTCCCCTCCTCCTCCACCTCCCTCACAATCACATCCACACTCACACCTGCATGCACTGCATCAACATCCACCACCAGCATCACGACATCGAGCAGCACACGCACCTCATTAGCAGATACCTCCACATCCATGCACGCATCCCCTGTGTCCTATCCCACCCTGTCTGTCCCCCCCCTACTAAAGGACACAAATGCAAACACTCACACACCCAGCAGCAATCCACTTCACATCAGCATACTGCCCATGAACCTGCACCCAAATCCAGCAGACATACACCTCCTACAACCAGTCGCTCAACCTCCACTCCCATTCTGCCTCCCTCCTCCCACCCCACTGTTGCTAAGAAGCTTTTCCTTGCCCAACTTGATCTCTTCCCTCCCCCTCGGTCCTGCCCGTAAGAGCAAGGTCCCGATGGCCCAGCCCAGCACTTCAGCCAAACAGTCCACGCAGACAGTGGTAGCAGCACCTAGTCGTGGTGGCAAGTCAGTGTAGGATCCCACTACACCAGCCAAGAAGGTGAAGGATCCCACACCTCCTGCCATGAAGGGGATGAAGCCTGCACTTCTTGCTTTGAAGGGGAAGAAGCCCTCGACTCCTGCCCGGAAGGCTAAGGAACACACACAACCTGCCATGTAGGAAAAGAAGCCCTCAACCTCTGCCAGTAAGGTTAAGGATCCCACACCTCATGCCATGAAGGGGAAAAAGCCCACAACTCCAGAGGAGGCTGTCAGGGTGACAGCTCCACCACCACCAGTGGTCACGGGGCTCACACCGCCAGCTGAGGATGTGAATCCTTCACCACCAGCTAAGGCCGCACAGGAGGCACCTTCAACTGCCTCCACAGTTCAGCCCTCACCAACTGCAGAGGCTGCTGAGGAGGCACCTTCACCTACCACCATAGTTCAGCCCTCGCCACCAGCAGAGGTTGTCCAGGAGGCACCTCTACCTGCCACCACAGTTCAGCCCTCGCCACCAGCAGAGGCTGCCCAGGAGGCACCTCCACCTGCCACCACAGTTCAGCCCTCACCTCCAGATGACACCTTGCAGCCATCACCACCAGCAGAAGCCATGTATGCCACCCCCCAGGGGCTGCTGTACAAGGGGCCCCCTCCAGGAGCAGTGGAAAAGTCACCCACTCCAGAGAATGTGGCCTTGCACTCCCCAGGATAGAGAAATGGGTATGGAGCCCCCTCCAGAACCAGTGGGAAAGTCACCCACCTGTGAGACTGTGGCCTTGCACTCTGCACTACAGAGAAATGGTCACGAAGCCCCTTCCAGAACTAGTGGGAAAGTCACCCACTCCAGAGAATGTAGCCTTGCACTCCCCTGCAGAGAGAAATGGGCATGGAGCCCCCTCTAGAACCAATGGGAAAGTCACCCACTCCAGAGACTGTGGCCTTGCACTCCCCAGGACAGAGAAATGGGCATGGAGCCCCCTCCAGAACCAGTGGGAAAGTCACCTACGTGAGAGAATGTGGCCTTGCACTCCCCAGGACAGAGAAATGGGCATGGAGCCTCCTCCAGAACCAGTAGGCTTGCTCCCGTATTCAGCTAAGGTGGCCCCCACCCCTCTGAGGTACCTGCCCACTTGCAAACTGATGCCCCTGGAGAGTTCTCTCCAGATGAAGCCAGGATTCGACTTGGGCCTTGGACTGTGCCCTGTGGCGATGTGGGCCCTTAGTACATTGGACTGGGCAGTGGCCCTTTGTGTACATCTGTACATATCTGTTTCACGTACAATTGGATTATTTATTAGCTATTTATATCAATACATTCTCATTAGGGCATTATTTTTGTTCTTGCATTATTCTACTGTGTATCGTGTGCTATTGTGGTTGTGTGTATGGTATCTATGTGTGGGGTGTGTGCCATGCCTGTTTGTGTCACTCTCGTTTTCTTCCCTCCCTCCCTTGTGTGCTAGGCGGCTGTGCTCACCGTCGTCTTCGTCGGCGTTGGTGTTCCAGGTGGAGCATGACGTAGAAGAGCATCGGGAAGACTTGAAGTTTGGGTTCCATGGCAGCATTGTTCTTCCCTATTTCTCCGATGGTGAGTCCTTTCTCTTCTGTGATGCGATTCCGCAAGGCTTTTGATGGCGTTGGTACCGCCACGGAAAACATGGTAGATTGATGTGTCAAAATATGGTGGGTGGTACTTTGTCTTCCGCCTGGCTGCTGACTGCTACCACCGTGGTGGGGGTTGTAACAACCCTGGCAGTTGGTGTGGTACATTGGCTGTCTATGGGAGTTATCACCACCATGGTCATAATTTGGCGGCCTGTTGGAGGTATTACTGCCACTTTATCACTTACCGCCAGGGTCATAATTAGGGCCTATATGCCTGAAACAGGGACAACATCTTGGTAAGCAAAAAAACATTGATCTGCATCTTCCTTTTTTGTCTGTTGTATACTGAACTCAAGAACAGGAGAATATGAGGAGTGGGCTGGAAATTGAAAGCAGACCTGGAAATTGTTTTTAATACCAGTAAATTATTGCCCTGTGTGAGCGCTGAAAAGGAAAGCTTTTGAGAATATCTCATCCCACAAAAACATTTTAGGTTTGAATATAGGCAACTTTTATTGTCTACCAGACCTGCTGTTTCCAATACTGCAAAGGGTCTGGCTACAGATAGCTTTAGCTGTGTTTCATACCCCTTACTAGCAACAATAGGTTGCAATTTACAAGGGACAGCTTCACATCTTGAAAATGCACTCAGTCATCACACGTTCAATGATTTATCACAAGTGCATGATTTGCACAAATCTCGATCTTAATAGTTTTTATAGTACTGTACTTTATGTAGAATACATTTGTACAATATATTTGTGAGCATGAGTGTGATTTTGACCCTAATAGGACCGCCTAGTGCCTTGTACACCAGAATGGATTTTCCGAGATGGACAACCAGCTACCTTTCAGTCTGCTCCTCTAATTGTTTTGCCAGGCTGATGCTGTTTAGTACAATTAGGGGCTGTATGTTTGACCTGCCATCAAGTCACAGCTATTTTTGAGGGCACCAAGTTACTCCTTTTACCCTACTGACAAAATGCTGCTTGATAACTCCAAAACAAGCACTGGCAAAGCCAATAGGTTTCATCATCACAAGAGCTGTTGGGTTTGCCACTCTGTTTTAGCCTTGTTGTACCACCTATGTCTCTGTTGTTCAGCAAAGCTAAAAGTTAGTGTCATAGAGGAGAGTGGAGTGGGTGTCATAAAGGAGAGCGCCGTGGCGTAGAGTGTAGTGTTATGGAGTGGTGTAGTATGTCGTGGAGTGGTATAGAGTGTCACAGAGGTAAGTGGCGTGGAAAGCTGTAGTGTTGTGAAGGGAGTAGAGCGTCATAGAGTAAAAAGGGCATAGAGTGGAGTAGAGTTCAGTGGAGTACAGTGTCAGAGCGGACTAAAGTGCTGTACAGTGGAGTGCCATAGGTGTCGGAGAGTGCAGTGGCATAGAGCAGAGTGGAGTGGCATAAAGTGAATGCCATAGAGTGGAGAAAAGTGTTGTAGAGTGTAATGGAGCGGGGTAGATTGTCATAGAGTAGAGTGTTGTAGTGTAGTAGTGGAATGACAGAGTGGAGCAGAATGGAGAAGAGTGTTGTAGAGTGCAGTGGAGTGGCATAGAGTGTCATAGAGTGGAGTTGTGTAGAGTGAAATGGAGTAGTGTGCCATAAAACAGCATGGTGTAAGATGGCATTAAGTGGCATAGAGGGACTTGCATGGAGTGAAGTAGTGCATGGAGTGGTGTAGAATGGAGTAGAGTGTTGTGGAGTGTCATAAAGTGGAGCAGAGTGTCATAGAGCAGAGTAGTGTTTAAAGAAGTACAGCATCATACAGTGGAGTTTTGTGGAGAGGAGTGTCATAGCCTGGAGTAAAATGGCCTAGAGTGAAGGGCGTAAAGTACAGAGTAAACCAGCACTGAGTGAAGTGGCATAGAGCGCATTGGTTTTCAGTAAAGTGGTGTAGAGTGGATTGGTGTAGGGTGCAGTGAGATAATGTAGCATAGAGTGTTGTAGAGATGACTGTCGTAGAGTGGAGTGCCACAGTGTAGAGTGCAGTAGTGCAGAGCAGTGTGGCACAGGGTTTTGTGGAGTGCAATAGCGTAGAGTGCAGTGACATAAAGTTGATAGTTTCAGGGAGAGTGATGTGGCATAAAGTGATGGTATAGGGTGGCATAGAGTAGACTGGTGTACAGTGCAGTGGAGTGCAGTGGTGCAGAGTTGATTAGAGTTATGTAGAGTGCAGTGGCGTACAGTGGAGTTATTCAGAGTAGAGTGGTGTAGAGTGTAGTGGTGTGTTGGTAGAGCGCAGTAGAGTGGCGTGCAGTGGTGTATAGTGCAGGGTTGCAGAGTAAAATAGAGTGGTGTAGAGTGCAGTGACTAAAGGCCAGATGTACAATGCCATTTTGCATTTCTTAACTGTCCGAATTGCTATTTCGGGCCATTATAAATGCAAAATGGGTTTTTCAGATGTACAAAGCCCTTTAGGGATTCGCAAACTGCTATTTCTACCCAGTAGAAATCACAATTTGCAATCCTCTGAACAGTAAATCTCAAATGGGGATTACCTACTTGCGATTCTTATTCAGATGTCCAAAGCATTTCCTAAACGCGAATAGGGGATTTAAGAAACGCAATTACCATTGACTTCAAGTCAATGGTAACCATATGGATTTTTAAAAAAGCATCCCAAATTGCAATTTCCTAATAGGAAATCAGACATTTGAGAAATTCAAAACCCGCCGATTGTCACAAATGGCATGGGATTTCTTATTTGTGATTTCCTAGTAACAATTTCTACTTTATAGGAATCGCTATTAGGAAATTGGTGTCTTGGTACACAGCATTTTCTATCTCCTAAATAGCGATTTCTATGAGGTCACTATTTAGGGAATGCAACATTGCATCTACGTACATCTGGCCCAAAGACTGCAATGTATAGAGTGGCATAGCATGCAGAGGTGCGGAGTTCAGTGGCATATAGAAGAGTGTTGTTGAGTATAGTGACATAGAGTGCAGTGGTGCAGAGTAGTTGGTATATAGTGCAGTGGCATAAAGTGCTTTGGTTTTGAGTAAAGAGGTGTAGAGTTCATTGGCAGATAGTGCAATGGTTTAGAGTAGAGTGGCATAGAGTACAGTGGAGTAGAGTAGAAAGGTGCAAGGTAAAGATAAATGGAGCATCATAGAGTGCAGTAGCATACAGTGCAGTAGCATACAGTGCAGTGGCTTAGAGTGGAGTGGCGCAGAGTGCAATGACAGAGTGCAGTGGCATAGAGCAGATTGTTTCAGAGTACAGTGAAGTGGCGCAGTGTTGAGTGGTGGAGGATAGAGTGGAGAGGTGCAGGGTAGAGTGCAGTGGCATAGAGTAGTGGTGTTGGGTGCACTGGTGATAAGAGGTAGAGAGTAGAGTGCATTTGGCGTAGAGTGCAGTGTTGCAGAGTAGAGTGGCATAGAGTAGAGTGGCATAGAGTGGAGAGTCATAGAGTAGAGTATAGTGAAGTGGCCTAGTTTGGAGTGGTGTTGAGTGCAGTGGGTAAAAATGCCATGGTACATAGTAGAGTACAGTGGAGTAGAGTGCATTGGTATACAGTAGATTGGTGCCAGGTAGAGTGGAGTGGCGTAAAGTGCAGTAGAGTGGTGCAGAGTAGAGTGGATTGGCATTGAGTGCAGTGTTGCAGAGTAGAGTGGGACAGAGTGAAGTGGTGAAGAGAAGAGTGGAGTGGCCTAGACTGGAGTGGTGTAGAATGCACTTGTGAAGAATGCAGTGGTGTCTAGTAGAGTAGTGTGGGGTAGAGAGCATTGGTATAGAGGAGAGTGGTGCAGAATTGAGCAGCGAGGTGCAGTGTGAAGGGGTATAGAGTGGAGTGCAATGATGCAGTGAGGATCCCGTAAAAAAGCTATTGGCTACAGAAGGTACAAATTGAACCTGGAGAGCCTAAAACAAATAAAACCAGCATACAGAAAGCAAATAAATATGAGTTCCCATGGAATCTTTCCAAATGTCCCCAATATGTTGTTAGTAAATCAGGCAGCTGTGCAGTCTAGTAGGCTTCAACATAAAGAGTCCCCACTTGATCTCACAAGACCCCAGGCAACCATCTTGCTTTCAGTGAGTCCTGTGGTTCTATTTCCTCCTGCATGAGACCAGTCCTACTTTTCAACATGCAGGACAATTCCATCGATTCCGTGGTGTGGACACTGCTTGATGGCCTTCTTTCAAGACACCAGCTAGGACACTTATGTTTTTTTTTTTTAGCACACTCTTTATCTCCTTTTTAATTTGCTACTGTGCACTGTTGGTATTCAGGGAAAGTGGAGGCTCCTTCTCATTCTGCCTTCTGGCCACTGATAATGAGCATTGGCAAAGCCAATTGCTCTACTTCTATAAGCACTACCCAAACCTTTTGGCTTCGCCAATGTTTATTTGAAACAAAATACTTGGGAAAGACACCCTATCAATTGCCTGTTAGGTGGTTGGACTTGCTCACTTCTACAATGCCATTTTAGAGTCATAACTTGCAACCACTTTTTGGAAATCAAACGTTTGCAGATAAGGCCAAGGCTGAACTAGGAGACAGGCAAAGCTCTTGCAATACCAATGTAGTCACACATTACTTGCACACAAGAAAGACAATACTCAGTGTTAACAAAAATAAAGGTACTTTATTTTAGTGACACAAGGCCAAAAATATCTTAGAGGCTATACCCCCTTAGGAGGTAAGTATTATACACAAAATATACACTAGTAACCAAAATCAGGTAAGTAAACAGTCATAAAATAGTGAAAATAGTGAAAATCACCATGGATCACAATGGGACTAGGGGGAACACAAACCATGTACTAAAATAGTGGAATGCGAATATTGGTTTTCCACCTAGGTAAGAGTAGTGTGTAGAGGGGTGCTGGGAGTGTAAAAAACGAACAAAGGTAAGTAAGGTACCCCAACCCAGACCCCAGGAAAGTAGGAGTAAAGTACAGTAAGTTTCCTCAGAACACACTAGAAGTCGTGGTAAAGGATTATGCAAAAACCAAGCAAAACTGCAAGACACCAATGATGGATTCATGGACCTGAAGACCTGCGGAGTGAGTAGACCAAGTCCAAGAACAGCTGAAGAGCCCGGGAAGAACAGGAGCCCCTGCTAACCCAGATGAAGGTGCAAAAGTGGATTCTCCGGTTGGAAGAAAAAGTCAGAGATGCACCAAAGAAGACATCTGCGGGTTCCTGCTTGGTGCTTGTGCAAGAGATGTCCCATATTGAGTAGAAGGATGCAGGCTGGTTTTCGTATTTGGATTCCGCCAACAAGCCTTGGTTCATGCAAGAGACGCATTTGGTGGGAAAAGGTGCTGCCCGGGCCCAGGAGGGATCTGGAGGTCTCAACTGGGACTGAGGAGACAGAGGGGCTCTCAGCACTTTAGCGAGCCCTTAGAAAACCAGGCAGCACCTACAGGAGTCCCAGGACACGGGGACAAAGGATTTGCAAATCGCTCTCATCGCAGAACTACACAAAGGGATCCCACGCCACCGAAGAACAACTCAGGGAGCTGAGCATCATAGTAAAGAGTGCTGGGGACCTGGGCTATACTGTGCATGAAGGATTCCTTGGAGAAGCACACAGAAGCTCTAGGAGCTACAAAACATTCAGTGTACAGGGGTACTGCCTGGCTTGTGGAGGCAAGCTCTTACCTCCACCAAATCTGGACAGTTTGACCTTTGGACAGTCTGGGTCACTTCAGTCTACCACCTGTGTTCCAGGATCCACGCTCGTCACCAGGAGAGGGGACCCCGAGTACCTGTCATCGCTGCAGTGAGGTGCCTACTGAAGCAGGGAAGTGACTCTGTCACTCCACAGGAGATTCCTTCGATGAAGACAGGCAACCCTCAGAGCATGCAGGTCCTGGAAACTGTTGCAGTTGCTGAAGGTATAGAGTTGCAGTAGCCTTCTTGTATACTTTGTTGCAGTTGTAGAGTTCCTGGAGCAGTTCTGTGGTTGATCCGACTGTAGAAGGTGAAGCAGAGGCTGCAGAGAATTTCTGCTGGAGTCTTGCAAAACCGTATCTGAGGAGACAGCCACAGGAGAGACCCTAAATAGCCCTGTGAGGGGGATTGGTCCCCTAACCAGGTAAGCACCTATTAGGAGGGGTCTCTAACGTCACCTGCTGGCACTGGACACTGAGATGCTGCCAGAGTTCCCTGACCATCCTGAAAACAAGATGGCAAAACCAAGGGACACTCTGGAGGAGCTCTGAGCACCAAACCTAGGGTGGTGATGGACAGGGGAGTTGTCACTCCCCTTTCCTTTGTCCAGTTTCGTGCCAGAGCAAGGACTGGGGGTCCCTGAACCAGTGTAGACTGGATTATGCAAGGAGGGCATCATGTGTGCCCTTCAAGTCTTTGCCAGAGGCTCTGGAAGGATATCCCTCCCATGCCTGTAACACCTATTTTCAAAGGGACAGGGTATAACACCTCTCTCCTAAATGAAATGCATTGTTCTGCATTCCTGGGATTGAGCTGCTCAAGCTTCAGGAGGGCAGAAGCCTGTCTGTGAGGTGACAACAGCTTGGGCTGCAGTGGAAACCTCAGAAGTCTGGTATGGCAGTTTTGGGTTTCCATGATGGAGCCCCAAGGGTGCATGGAATTGCCCCCCCCAATACCACAATTTGATTGGGGGTACAATTTCTCAATCCTAGACACCTCACATGGCCATATTCTGTGTTACCATTGTGGAGCTATATATATATGTATTGACATATATGTAGTGCACGCTTAAAATGGTGTCCCCGCTCTCATGAAGTCCGGGAAATTGGTCCTGGACAATGTTGGGGCACCTCTGCTAGTGCAGGGGTGCCCTCCTACACAGTAACCTTGCACCTAGCCCTCAGGGTCTGAAGGTTATATATATAGGTGACTTATAACTTACCTGCTGCAGTGAAAATGGCTGTGAAATAGTGCTTACACTATTTCACTCAGGCTGCAATGGCAGTCCTGAAGGAGTGTTTGTATGAGCTTCTTATGGGTGGCAAAAGAAATGCTTTAGCCCATAAGGATCTCCTGGAACCCCAATGCCATGGGTACCTGGGTACCATATACTAGAGACTTATAAGGGAGGTCCAGTATGGCAATCTGGAGTGGAGTATGTAGTCACTAGACTATAGTGACAAATTTGGAAACAGAGAGAGCATAAGCACTGGAGTTCTGATTAGCAGAACTCCAGTGACACAGTTGAGCATACTGACAAAACAATAAAATATACTGTACTGACATGTAGGCCACAAACTATGAGCACTGGGGACCTGACTAGCAGGATACCAAAGACACAGTAAAAACACACTGACAAACAGGCCAAAAATGAGGGCAACCCATTCTAGAAAGAGGCTACTTATTCACACAAAATAATTATTTTACTGCTAAGATTATTAACGACATGTTATAATGGTTTAAACATGCATTTATTTCTCTGCACACATATAACTCATGTTAATTAAAATCCATTTAAATTGATATTATAATGATGATTTCATATTCATTTAATACTTCACTTCTAATATTATTCTAGTAAAATAAATGTAGCGTTATTTCATGTCAGTAGTTTACTCAAATATAAGCGGATAATACCTCCATGTTAAAACATGATGTAAAAATACCAATGACAGCCACAGTGTCCACCTATATTTCAAATGTACACATTTTACATTTCCATGTTAATTTCTCTGCTAGACCTTTAAACTGAAGGTTTGTAATTCATAGAATGCTAACTTCTATCGCACTAATGTATTAGTCAAATTTGATCTCTATCAGCATTAACAAGGCAGTTCCTGTCATTGGAGACAATGACTTCATTATAACAATCCGTCATGGAAGGGCCCTTCCAGATACGTCTTCCCTGTCATTTCACCGCCCCTCCTCTATGCAAGGCCTTGACAAGTCTTTACTCAAGTGACCTCAGCTTCTGTTTCCAAGGCAACTTTGTTGTCAGGATCATCAGTTCATAGCATCTCCCTGTGAGCAGGAAAGCAAAGTGGCTATGATGATGCTGCAGCGCCACGGAATCCTAGCTATTATTTCTATTGTTTAGTAGATTCTGCGCTAAAGGTCAACGGATCGAAACGACATGGGTTTGAGGGGATTTCATCAATGAGTAATGTAAACATCAACAATAATCAACATAATCAATAATGTTAAACCTCAAATAACCACATCAGTTTATTAAGAAGATTTATAAAATGTATTTCCCTAGATTAACAACGCTAATGTCACGAAAATAACTCTCAAGCACAAATGGTAAGCATATAGAATTAATAGTGGTTGATTAGAACGTCTTATATATCTCTGTTTAATCAAAACAACCAAACAAACAATCTCCAAGAGAATTACACTTATTAATAATACCAGAACTGGTAATAATGGCAAAGTATACATTAGCACACCGTCAAAAGATGTCAATGTAAGTCATGAGCATTTCAAGTTAATTCCCTCACTAACCACAAATTAGCATTAGCATGTTGGGCTTCATGTAAAAAGAATTTAGAAATACAAATTTAGAAAAACTCTTCAACTCGGGTTAACAATAAAAGAATATGATTAATATGCAGCAATCAAATTATAAGTTGCAGCTGGTGCCTGGAATGAAAAAGAGACACATAACATCACAATGTTATACGTTACCCTATTTGACCATAACATGCAGACTACTTCAGCAAGGGGACTCCATCAGGTATGTCTTCAGGAGAATCGGGGCTAACAACAGCTAAACCCACACTGATACAGGAACACTTGAATCTAATGACTTCAACCTCTTCTGCCTCTTCTCATCAGATATCTCCTCATCTCATCTTCTCCCTCTAGAGAATCCTACCTTACTTAGGTTGTTATACTTATCTCTAAAAAGCCTATGATTGGTCAGTTCATGGGATGATTACGATTCAGCCAATAGAAAATGTAATTGATAACCTAAAATATGACAATACTACATTAACTAGAACATTTTCTCAATAGTAATTTTTCCTCTTCCGTCTCGTCTGTAGCTCCATTGTTCCATTTCACACAAACTTCTCTTCTCAGGAAGAAACTTTTATTCTTGTAACTTTCACTTCCATCCTCGAAGACGAAATCATGTATTAGTAACATTCTCAAACAATAGAACATTCAACTTATGCAATGCTCAGTTAAAACATGGCTATGTAAGACATAATTCAGAAACCCACTAGGGGTAGCTGTGGACACATCTATTAAAACTCTGAATGCACATTTATGTAAGCATTGAATTATGGAAAATAACAACATTTAGTTAGAATTTTGCTCAGTTAAAAACAGAAAATTAACTGTGGTGACCATTTTCAAAAGTCACCTATTTTACACGTTAATTCATTATACATTTGGTATACCAAAATCATTAATAAACATATAAGACAATTCATACTCTCACAATGAAAAGGAAGCCTTAAATGCGATGAATACACTACTAATGGGGTTGGCAGAAGTGAAATAATAATCCATTTCTTGAGCACCTACAAGCTCAGAGTAGCTCTTATTGAGGTTTTAAAAGGTTGAGTTAATGCTTGTACAATCAGCCAACCCACAATGGAGGGAAATTATTTAGCACAGTCTTGAAGTATATAACAGCTTTTCTGAACCGGACGTGGAGCTAGCCGGAATATATTTAAATTTAAATAGGAACCCCATAATGGACTACAGTGGTATTGCAAGAGCTTTGCATGTCTCCTAGTTCAGCATTGGCTGCTCTGCCTACAGCTACCTCTAGACAGCCTGGCTTCTAGACACTGACTACATTTTACTAATGAGGGATAACTGGACCTGGTATAAGGTGTAAGTACCGTATGTACCCACTACAAACCAGACCAGCCTCCGACATTTTGCATATTTGATACTAATTCTAAGGTGCGCAATAGGATTTATTTGTGTATTAACTGTATGAATGTGTATTAGGGCTTTCCTAACTTGACTAGGCCTGGGGATTTATTTTGCAGCAGTAGAAGAAAATTGCTTGCTTATTCTGTTCCCTCTGACCTGAATTCTTTCCCTAGGTTGCTGAAGGGATATTGAATATCCTATTGTATTGAAGGCGTAGAACATGTTAACTATGTAACAATATTTGTTCTAGCTGACAAGCAAGAAAGGTGATTTATGATTTTCATGTGAGAAATGTTTAATTTGTCCTGTGTACTGTGAGAGAAGGTTTTGATGTAACAATTAACTAGAAAATGTAATGTTTTAGCGGAACTGTCTGAACTCATCTAGATGGTCATGAATATTTCTCTGAGAAAATCCGGAATAGCTGGAAACTTGATGGTGTCAGCGGCTACTATTGGATGCTGAATCTTGTGCATAAGATGAGCCCACCTGAAGGACCAATCAAAGGACGATGGATTAGTGAAGAACTTTGAAACTTTTAGTCACTCTGGTAGAGCTAGTCTTGATGTGTTGATGATCCCAGATGTGGTTCTCCTCTCTGCTTCTTCTGAATCCTGTCACCCTTTAGCTATCGCCTTATGAAGTCATACTTTTATATGCCCCAGTTGTTTAAGCTGTTCAGTACTAATATGCCCAATCAATTCTGAACTGCTGGCCTGTCCTATGTGCAGCCCATGTTCTGCACAATACTCATGCTGCTGTCTACTGATGTCAGGAGAAGGTGAACGCTCTCTCTGATGAAACTTTCCTGTCTGCTGTCCCATGAGGAGAGCTATAACTAAATGTGGTCTCTTGTTTCTGTTTCTGCTTAGATAATTACACAAGCATATTTTTATAGTGAGTTGCCCCCTAGTTAAATGATTTTTCCAAATTATTTTTGTCTTTTTCTTTTTGCTTTTGCCTGCATGTATTAGACCATTACCATGCATGCAAATCCAAATTCGTATTAGAGTAAGGAAGGCCCAGCTCTGAACCTGTTTGCTAAAATTGTATTTAATGATTTATTGATGTCATCATCATCTGCTTTGAAATCTGAAATTAATATGCATATTGTGGTTTTGCTAATTTATGCTATTCTTTTGGAGTGTTTAACAATATTGATGCTTAGTAGACTAAGGGGGTCATTCCAACCCTGGCGGTCATCGACCGCCAGGGTGGAGGAACACGGAAGCACCGCCAACAGGCTGGCGGTGCTTCCCTGCCCATTCTGACCGCGGCAGTAAAGCCGCGGTCAGAAACCGCCGGATTTCCCCTGTCTGGGCTGAATCTCCATGGCGGCGCTGCTTGATTCCGACCCCCTTTCCGCCACCCTGTTTCTGGCGGTTTTTACCGCCAGGAACAGGATGGCGGGAACGGGTGTCATGGGGCCCCTGGGGGCCCCTGCACTGCCCATGCCACTGGCATGGGCAGTGCAGGGGCCCCCTAACAGGGCCCAGCATGATTTTCACTGTCTGCATAGCAGACAGTGAAAATCGCGACAGGTGCAACTGCACCCGTCGCACCCCTGCAACACCGCCGGCTCCATTCGGAGCCGGCTTCTATGTTGCAGGGCATTTCCTGCTGGGCCGCCGGGCGCTCCTTTGGCGGGCGCCCGCCGGCCCAGCGGGAAAGCCAGAATGGCCTCCGCGGTCTTTTGACCGCAGAGCGGCCAAATGGCAGTGACCGCATGGCGGGCGGCTACCGCCGCCCGCCGCGGTCAGAATGACCGCCTAAGTCCCTCATTATGACCCTGGTGGGAAGTGATAAAGTAGCTGTGATACCTCCAACAGGCTGGCAGTAACTACCGCCAAATTATGACCATGGCTCTGATAACTCTCATAGACAGCCAATGTACCACACCAACCACCAGGGCAGAAATAACACTCACCCCAGCGGTACCCGTCAACAGCCAGGTGGAAGACAAAGTACCGCCCACCATATTAGGACACTACAAACCACCATGTTTTCCGGGGCGGTACCAACGCCATCAAAAGCCTGGTGGAAACACATCATAGAAGAGAAAAGACTCACCATCGGAGACACAGGGAAGTTTTTCTGATGATCTTCTAGTTATGCTCCACCTGGAACACCAACACCAACGAAGGCAATGACGAGTAAGCCGCCTAGCACACGAGGGAGGGAGGGAGGAAAACGAGAGTGACACACACACGCAAAACACACACCCGACACACACACACCATACACACAGCCAGCTGCACACGAAAAACAATTTGCTCCTGATACACGGCAGAATAATGCAAGGACAATAGGAATGCACCAAGGTGAATGTACTAATATCAACAGCTAATAAATAAATCAACTGTCCATGAAACAGATATGTACAAATATGCACAAAGGGACACTGCCCAGTCCAATGTTCAAAGGACCCACATGGCCACAGGGCACAGTGTAAAGCCCAATTCGAATCCTGACTTCATCCCGATAGAACTCTGTAGAGGCATCAGTTTTCAAGTGGGCAGGCACCTCAGGGGGATGGGGGCGGAGGTCACCTCAGCCGAAGTCGGGAACAAGCCCACTGGTTTACGGAGGAGGCTCCATGCCCATTTCTCTGTCCTGGGGAGTGCAAGGCCACAGTCTTTGGAGTGGGTACCTTTCCACTGGTTCTGGAGGCGGCTCCATGCCCAGTTCTCTGTCCTGGGGAGTGCAAGGCCACAGTCTTTGGAGTGGGTACCTTTCCACTGGTTCTGGAGGCGGCTCCATGCCCAGTTCTCTGTCCTGGGGAGTGCAAGGCCACAGTCTATCAGGTGGGTGACTTTCCCACTGGTTCAGGAGGGGGCTCCATTCCCATTTATCTGTCCTGGGGAGTGCAAGGCCACAGTCTCTCAGGTGGGTGACTTTCCCACTAGTTCTATAGGGGACTCCATGCCCAGTTCTCTGTCCTGGGGAGTGCAGGGCCACAGTCTCTGGAGTGGGTGACTTTCCCACTGGTTCTGGAGGGGGCTCCATGCCCATTTCTCTGTCCTGGGGAGCGCAAGGCCACAGTCTCTGGAGTGGGTGACTTTCCCACTGGTTCTGGAGGGGGCTCCATGCCCATTTCTCTGTCCTGGGGAGCGCAAGGCCACAGTCTCTGGAGTGGGTGACTTTCCCACTGGTTCTGGAGGGGGCTCTATGCCCATTTCTCTGTCCTGGGGAGAGCAGGGCAATAGTCTCTGGAGTGGGTGACTTTCCCACTGCTTCTGGAGGGGGCTCCATGCCCATTTCTCTGTCCTGGGGAGTGCAAGGCCACAGTCTCTTGGTAGGTGACTTTCCCACTAGTTCTGGAGGGAGACCCTTGTACAGCAGCTCCTGGAGGGTGGCCTACATGGCTTCTGCTGGTGGTGATGGCTGCACTGTGGTGGCAGATGGAGGTGCCTCCCGGGCAGCCTCTGCAGGTGGTGATGGCTGCACTGTGGTGGCAGATGGAGGTGCCTCCTGGGCAGCCTCTGCAGGTGGAAATGGCTGCACGTTTATGGCAGATGAAGTTGCCTCCTGGGCAGCCTTTGCAGTTGGTAATGGCTGCACATTTGTGGCAGATGGAGGTGCCTCCTGGGCAGCCTCTGCAGGTGGTGATGGCTGCACTTCCTCAGCTGGCGGTGGGGGCCCGTGACCACTGGTGGTGGTGGAGGTGTCAATCTGACAGCCTCCGCTGGAGTAGAGGGCTTTGTCCTCTCCATGACATGGAGAGTGGAATCCTTACCCTTCCTGGCAGGGGTTCAGGGCTTCTTGTGCATGTTCCTTAGCCTTCCTTAGCCTTCTGGGCAGGAGTCGAGGGCTTCTTCCCCTTCAAAGCAGGCAGTGCAGGCGCCTTCCACTTCTTGGCTGGAGGTGTGGGATCCTTTCCCTTCATGGCTGGTGGAGTGGGATCTTTCACTGACTTCCCACCATGACTAGGTGGTGCCACCACTGTCTGTGTGGACTGTTTGGCTGAGGTGCTGGGCTGGGTCGTTGGGACCCTGCTCTTACAGGCAGGACGGGGTGAGGGGGAGGGAAGAGATCAAGTTGGGCAAGAAAAAGCTTCTTAGGGAAAGTGGGGCGGGAGGAGGGATGGGAGTGGAGGTTGAGGGAGTGGTTATAGGAGGTGTATGTCTGCAGGATTTGGGTGCAGGTGCATGGGCAGTATGCTGATGTTTGGTGGATGGCTGTTGGGTGTGTGAGTGCTTGCATTTGTGTCTTTTAGGAGGGGGGACAGACAGGGTGGGAGATGACACAGGGGACATGTGCATGGATGTTGTGGAGGTGTCTGCTAGTGAGGTGTGTGCTGCTTGGTGTGGTGATGCTGGTGGTGGATGTTGGAGCAGTGCATGCAGGTGTGAGTGTGGACGTGACTGGGAGGGAGGTGGAGGAGGAGGAGCGGGAGACAGTGGAGGCAATGGATGTTGTTGTATTTTCAAATGTCTGGTGGTTACGTGAGTGCTTGTGTTTGCCTGTGCCACTCTTGGGTGTTGTCTTGTTGCATGCTCGTCAGTATGTGTGCATGGGATGGGTTGGGGTTGAGGAGACTGGGACTGGGAAGTGGTAGTTGGAGGGAGGACGGTAGAAACAGGGACAATAGCTGCCATCAGATAGGAGGCCAGAGCCTGAATTGATCTCTGTTGGGCCGCCAAACCACTATGGATGCCCTCCAGGAATGCATTGCATTGCTGCATCTGGGATGCCACCCCTGGATGGCATTCACAATGGTTGATTGCCCTACATAGATGGATCTCAGGAGGTCAACAGCCTCCTCACTGGGGCAGGGCCTGAGGTGCCTGGGGCGAAGGAGATGCCCACCCTCCTGGGTGAGCGGGCACGGGCAACTCACTGAGGGGCTACTGGGAGGGCGGTGCTGGTACGGGGGTGGCAGCTGTACCTGCAGCTGGGGTGGTCACAGAAGTGTCCATCACCATAGGAGGAGGTGTCTCAGTCTGTGTTGTCATCTCCTGTCTCCGCTGTGGTGCTCTCCTCGCCCTCCGTCCCACTGGTTCCCTCAGCGTTGATGGACTCTGCATCCTGGGTCCTGTGGGATGCAGCTCCCTCTGTTGCCGGTGCCCCTGCTCCTCCGCCAGATGATGCTAATGCACAGAAGGACAGGATGACAGAACAAAAAAGGGGGGGAGAGAGAAAAAGGAAACACTGGGTCAATTATTGCATCAACACCACAGATGGCATACACAGCACCGTCACACACAGGGATCAGGCTTAAGCACTATGCACTGCACTGCCAGTGATATGGCTAGATGCTAAGGCAAGATGAGGGCCACACACCCCCAACTGTATCCCTCCTGCTACCCACAAAGCCCTGCCTGAAGTGGAATGCTAACAAGCTAGGTTACCTGCATTTGCCAAACACCCATTACCCTAACGTTGGCCCATGCTGCAATGTCTGGCCTGGCCTTAGGGGCACCCACTAACTCACATACACCACCCGGATCCCACCCCACCTGCCAAATTTTAGAATAATACCCACTGTACTCACCCCCTTGTGGCTGCTGTAACGCCCTCAAGCGCTCATCCAGCTCAGGAAAGGCCACCGCCAGTATGCAGGCCATCAGGGGGGTCAGGTTCCAACGGGCACCCCTTCCTCATTGGGAGGCCATCCCCAGATGGGCCTCCGCAGTCTTCCGTGCCCAGCGTCTCAGGTCCTCCCACCATTTCCAACAGTGGGTGCTCCACCTGCCATTGACCCCTAGGGCCCGCACGTCCTTGGCAATGGCACGCCATAATCCCTTCTTGTGATGGGCGCTGACCTGCAGAGGCAATACAGACAGGAAAACACAATTAAACAAACAGTCAAACAAATGGCCCCCCATTCCCGTTTCCATCACCATTGGCACACACATCGCCCGGCGCACATCATGTACACCACCACAGAACATTCCCCCTCCGCCACCTCTGATGACATCTCCATGCATCCTTCCCACATGCATCATGCACAATGTGTACTCACCTGTTGGTCTGGAGGCCCATACAGCAGTCCGTACTAGGGTAGGACCCCATCCACCAGTCGCTCCAGATCCTCCAAAGTGAAGGCAGGGGCCCTTTCCCCGGTCACACGGGCCATGGTGTGTTCCAGACACAGGTCACAGCAGCACACACAGTGTAGGTGTTCTCCTGTTGAAGGTCAGGAAACAAGTGAGGAATCATATAGTAAATGGCGGTCACGTCCGTGGCAGTGTACACGGTCATTGCCGGCGCAGATCCCCATTAGCCACTGTACTCCATAGAGCCCCATATTATCCAATGAGCAATTGCAAGGCGGTGCAAGAACCGCCTTCCGCCAAGACACCTAACGCCAGTGGCATTACCTCCCTTCCACCTGTCCCTACATGCAGGTCAGGCGGTCGCCATTTCAGGGGGCGACAATGGTCATATCGACATTAACTGCGTCACAGATTAGATTGTCACATACCTTGTCATTAACAGTGTTCCATAACGTAAATGCACCATGTACACTGAAGTTGTGGTTCTATTGTTCAAATTGTGACAGCCTACTCACTCTTGTGTCCCTTAGATACCTACCGCTGCAGATGAATAGGAGGTGGAGACATACCCCCATGCACAGACCCCTTGTGCACTTGGCTACACTGGAGGACACACATATTATCCTCACCTATAGACTGGACAGGGCTGTGTGCCCAATTGGAGCCAGACCTGATCTCATCTATCCGTCATCCAACTGGAATCCCCCCTCTTGTGCAAGTGCTATCAGTGCTCCATTCCTTGGCAACTGATTTTTTCCAAGTGACCATTGGCTTGGCAGCAGGAATGTCACAGCCAGTGTTCTCAATTGTGCTGGCAAGAGTCTTGTCTGCCCTGGTAAAACACATGTGCAGCTACATTTCTTTCCCTCTGGTGAAAGATTTGGCCACTGTGAAGGCCGGACTCTATGCAATGGGACATATCCCCAATAATACAGGGGCGATTGACGGGACACATATTGCGTTTGTCTCCCCCGCCAGAATGGACAGGTGTTCAGAAATCGTAAGAGTTTTTACTCACTGAATGTGTAGATGGTGTGCCTGAAGGACCAGTACATCTCCCACGTCAATGCTAAGTATCCTGGGTCGGTGCATGATGCCTTTGTTCTGAGGTATAGCAGCATCCCAAATGTGATGGCCCAACTAGAGAGGCACAGCATGTGGCTAATGGGTGAGCCTTGGTCCCCTCTACTGTATGTAAGTGTATGCTTCAGATGTTCCCCCATAGGATTGTGTAAGGCTAAATGTGGTCCCTTAATACTTGCAGGTGACGCTGGCTACCCAAACCTATTGTGGCTGCTGACCCCTGTGAGGAATGCCAAGACAGGGGATGAGGAACAGTATAATGAGGCACATGGTCAAACCACACAGATCATCGAGAGGACTTTCGGGCTCCAGAAGGCCAGGTTAAGGTACCTCCATCTGACAGGTGGATCCCTGTGCTACTCACCCGAGAAGATCTGCCAGATAGTGGCATGCTGCATGTGGCACAAACTGGCCCTCAGACGACATGTGCCTTTTCTGCAGGAGGAGGAGACTGGAGATGCCCCTGTGGCAGCAGTAGACCCTGAGGACAGTGAGGATGAAGGACAACAGAACATCAGTGATCCATCAATACTTCCAATGACACACAGATGAGACGGAGCAACTGACCATTCCTATGACTATTGGTATAGTCTCTGTGGCTGTAGCATGATGTCATTAACTTCCTATGCATCTCAACTTACTGTCACCTATGGCTTGTCATTTTACAGATGCAGGTCCTTATTTATATGCTCTCATAATGTTCAGATCATTTGCACTAGATGTGACTGTTTCCATCAATGCACATTTTCAAAACATAAAACACTATGTGTTCAAGGGTGTTTATTGTAGTTCTAAGAAATTGAGGGGGAAAGTGCAATGGAAAGGGGTGTTGATGGAGGAAAGTCCATGGTATTGTTCCAGTCTGTTTGTAGCACAGGTCCAGTGTCCAAGTGGCTATAGGAAGGGGAGCAAAGGCAGTTCAAAGTTGACAAGGTGACTGTGTGGGACACAAGGGGGACAATCAGGAGAGTCTCATTTCCTGCCGGTAGTCTTGGCAAGTGTCTCTGGCTTCTGTCTGGTTTGCAGGGTGGTTCACTTTCTGTAGGGGGAGGAGTGCTGGTGGCCTGTGGGCCCTGTGGCGGGGCTTCCTGCCCACTAGCTGCAGAAGAAGTGGAGGGCTAGTGAATGGACTGGCTAGTGGTAGGGGCCCGCTGGTGTCCTGTTGCCTCCCTCATGATGTTGGCCATGTCTGCCAGCACCCGTGCTATGGAGATCAAGTGGTGTTAATGGCCTGCAAGTCCTCCATGGTCCTCTGATACTGTCCCTCCTGCAGCCACCTGTTCTGCACATTGTCAAGGATCTGGCCCATCATGTCCTGGGAAAGTTAATAGGCTCCCAGGATCTAGGAGAGTGCCTCCTGGAGAGTCTGTTCCCTGGTCCTGTCCGCCCCCTGACACACAGCAGTCCTCCCAGTGTCCCTTATGGCCTATGCCTCTTTCCCCTGAACGGTTTGCCCACTGCCAGTGACCCCAGGTCCCTGATTGTCTTGGGTATGAGGTGTGGACTGAGGTCCCTGTACAGGTGGGCCCACTGCTGATTGATGTGTCTTGGGGACAGAGGTGTGGGTACGCTGGGTGGGTGTTTTGGTGTTGGATACTGATAGGGGAGGCTCTGTGGTGGACTGGGAGAGGGTTGGGGTGACCTGCTGCCCAGTGGTTCCTGATCAGCCAGGTTGTTGGTCCAGATCCTGCAGTTCAGAGTTACTGTCATCACTGGGGGCATCTTCTGTTCGTGGACTGGATAGTCGTGGCACCTCCTCTCTGCTGGCATTGGCTGGGGCACCTGTGGGGATGTAACTGAAGTATTATGCTTCATGTCTGTGACATACTGTACATCCCTATCTTCCCCTCTATCACTGGTGTTGTCCTGCCACCTTTTGCTTGTGTATGGTGATGTACTGTGTGATTGTTAGTTTCCCTATGCTGTGCATGCGCTTGTGATAGGTGTCCATGCAGGGCTGGGAGGGCTGTCCATGCATTGGTATGGCATTGGGGTTAGTCATTTGTGTAGGTGCAGTATGTGGGATGTAGTGGAGTGATGGGAGTGAGGGTGAGGGGTGAGATGGCATGCAGGCCTGGGGGGTGATTAGCTGTAAATATTGACTTACCAGTGTCCAGTCCTCCGGCTACTCCTGCGAGTCCCTCAGGATGCAGTAATGCCAAGAAATTCTCCTCCCATGCTGTAAGCTGTGGGGGAGGAGGTTGGGGTCTACCGCCAGTCCTCTGTATGGCGAGCTGGTGCCTTGCTGCTATGGAACGTACCTTCCCCCGTAGGTCATTCCACCTCTTCCTGATATCATCCCTTGTTCTTGGATATTGTCCGACAGCATTCACCCTGTCCACAATTCTCCGCCATAGCTCCATCTTCCTGGCAATGGATATCTGCTGTACCTGTGCTCCAAAGAGCTGTGGCTCTACCCTGACTATTTCCTCCACCATGACCCTTAACTCCTCATCAGTGAAACAGGGGTGCCTTTGTGGGGACATAGTTGTTGTGTGGTGTGTGTTGGTGAGAGTGTGTTGAGTAATGTGGTGGGGTGTGTGAGGGATGTATGGGTGTAAGTGGTGTGAGTGTCTAGTTGTTGCAGTGGTCTTGGTGTCAGTCTGGTGGCAATAATTTGTATTTGTAAAGGGTTGTGCGTAATGTGGGTGTGTGTTTTATAGTGCTGTGGGGGTGGTGTGTGTATGAGTGTCAGGCGTGTGTTTTTAGTAGGCCAATGTGGTATAGTTTTGTATGAGGGTGTCCATTCTGAGCGTGGCGGTTTGTACCACCAATGGTTTACCGCCATTGAATGTCCATCGTGGAGATTCATGGGTCATAATGTGATGGGCGTTGTTTTGTTTGCATAATGGTATGGGTGTTGGGACCGCCACTTTAGCCCTGACCTTTGGGCTGGCGGATTTGTGCATGTGCCTGTATTCTGTCTGATTGGTGTGTGTGTGTCAGAATATGGCGAATGAATATTCGCCACCACGGCGGTATGTTGGCGGCCGTCATCACAGTGGTAAGTGGGGTTTACTGCCAATGTAATAATGAGGGCCTAAATCTCTTTAGACATTTTGGTCAGCCAATGGTTTTCATGTATGTCTATAACTTCGTTTTGCACACCATATATATTACATTGATTTTGGGATTGTAATAAAACTTTGAAACTTTACTCAGTTTGGAGTTTGATTTAATATTTAAATTGTTCATGGTGCTAGAACTGTTTATGGTATACAGTATGTCACTGAGCTGTGATTAAATTAATCTGACTACTACACTCTTCACTGAGTCTAAGGCTCTAGCCGACTTCTTGTGGTGGTATACGATATGGTGTCTCGCGGTTTTTGAATCCGAGGTGGGAAAAAGAGCTCTTCCGGTGCTCCAACAATGCCAATCTCCCTTCTCAGTTGTGTCCAGTGCATACAAGTCTTAACTCAGTTGAAGAAATGTATTTGAATGCACCCAACACTGACCTGTAAAAGCAATAATAGAACCTTGGTGCTCCAGCACCAAAGAGTGATCTGATGACCCTACTCTCATAAGCAGACTTCATGGCCCAGGTCCCGCTATGTAAATAGGTGATCAACCTACTGCTGGGCAAAACATAAGAGCATTACTCGAAGCATACCCATGAAAGGCGCAACCCTCATGACAGCATGTTCGATTTAAATCATGTCCTTTACTTTCTATTCAGAACAAAGTACAAAATCTGTAGATGCAAGAAAGAAGACAAGGCCTGCTGTGAAGTGTAGTGCATGGGGCACAAGCAGATCTTCCATAACCTGGATGAGTGTGGTGGCCTAATTGGGTCCCAAAATGGCCGCCTTTTACCCAGAAGGCATGTTTCCACTTGTGTCTGTAAAGCAACAGGTTGATATGTTCAGGGCCACAGGAACACACCGACTTCTGTACATTTCCCATCTGCCATGAAAGGGGGACTACAGGATTCAGCCAGGTATTACCCCTGGTGGAAATACTTTTCACCTGCTTAAATAGGTGGCAAAAGTTAGGGAAAGTGTCTCGTTGTCACAGTCAGGAAATGTACACTGACTTTCAAGCCCAAGGTGTTTGTTTACGATCTACTAAAGGGCGATGTTCTGAACATGTCATTAAAATTAAGTGTATTCCTCTTAATGCTTCGTATAAAACAATAAGAAAAAATGAGAACCATAGTGTGGGACCATAATCAGAATCACAAACCAAATTAGCCAAAAAAAGGTTCAGAATGACCTTCCTAACACTTGCATTGGCACTTGTTGTCACACGGTGTTCAAGATAGCATTGGTCATGCAATGAAGTATATTGAAAACATACCACATGAAGCTATTGTGCTGATGACCAACCACTAGGCAATGTTTTTAATACTTAGGTAGTTACGGAAATGTATGCGTGTGTAACTTACAGTCCAATGTAGAATCTGTAGGTCCTGTCTTTAGGAGGTGAAACATCTCAGGATGGGCTGGGAAAGCCAATTTTGAAAGGTTTATTGTTGCTTTTTTACATAGCCAGTTCACACAGAAACGTCAAGTTAATGATTAAAACGGAGTAAAACATCTGCTAGAGGGAACCCTCATGAAGCCACACATTAGGTTGACTGCCCCACCCGTGGAAATGCCACAAACAAAAGCTTTGGATTCTGGAGGCCACCAGGCTTCTCTATAACAAACTGTCTGCAGAGGCATTGAGTTTTCAAACAAGGTAGAGTATGTGCCATGCCACTGCCACACAAGCAGCACCTTCAACGAGAAGTATGCTTCTCTCTTCTAGACACTTTTTCAAATCTACCTTTATGAAATCCACAATGAGATTAACTGACGGTCACCCGAACCCTCGTAAGCAGCAAATTAGACTACGGCAATGCCCTCTATGCAGGAACCACGGCCAAGCTCCAGAAAAGACGAATTCCCAGAATGAGCACCAGTGGCAGATTGTTCTCCCACCTCGCTGCCAAGACGTGCTATACTATTCCCACCCATCTGTGTCAGACACATGACCTACTTCCCTTTAGGAGACATCTCAAGACATGTCTGTTTGAGCAGAGCAGCTCCGCCCTCCCCTCAGTGCATTGAGACCCTCACAGGTGAGTAGTGTGCTTTACAAATACTCTGTTTGATTGATTCTTACTGCCATTATACAACCAAGAATTGACTATTGCAATGCCACCATCCTCAGAGCCCCTAATGAAGAGCTAGCTCATCTTCAATTAGCAGTGCGCCTCATATGCAGACTAAAAAACTCACACTATTGGAGTCTCCACTCTATTGGCTCCCACTACATTTAGGAGTGATATTCAAGACTATAGCCCTCATTACAACATTGGCGGTAAATCCCGCTTTCCGCTGTGCAGAAGACTGCCAACATACCGTTGCAGCAGCGGAATTCCACCACAGGTATCACGAACCACATCTTGGAATCCGCCACAATACAGACACCCACACAAGTCCGATACACCAAAGGTCAGTGATAAACTGGCGATACCAAAACCCACACCATCACGCCAACAGGAATACGCCTACACTATCACGACCCATGAATCAACGCAGCGGTCTTTCAACCACGGCAAACCATTGGCGGTACACACCGCCGTGCTCAAAATACACACACACTAACAAAACACAACCATATTGGCCAATCCAAAATACACACACCTGATACACATACACACACCACACCCACACACCCAATTCAATATAAAACACACACCCACATCACCCCCAAACCCTTACAACCAAAAATTTGAAAGAAGGCCAGAGAGAGAGACTACCTAACGCAACACCAATATCAACAGACACACAACACCATCACTCATACAACATCCACGCAACTCAAACGACACACACCAACACATCCCCTAACACATCACAACAGACAGCACCTCACACATCACCCACACCACATCATGGCACCCCAAAGACACCCCAGGTTCTCAGAGGACGGAGCTCAGGGTCATGGTGGAGGAAATCTCCCGGGTAGAGCCACAGCTATTCGGGTCACAGGTGCAGCAGACATCCATTGCAAGGAAGATGGAGCTATGGCGCAGAATTGTCAACAGGGTCAACGCAGTGGGACAGTATCCAAGAACACGGGATGACATCAGGAAGAGGTGGAACGACCTACGGGGGACGGTATGTTCTGTGGTATCCAGACACCAGATTGCTGTACAGAGGACTGGCGGTGGACCGCCACCTCCTCCCCCACAACTAACAACATGGGAGGAGCAAGGTTTGGCAATTATGCATCCTGAGGGCCTGGCAGGAGTAGCAGGAGGACTGGACTCTGGTAAGGCAAATCTTTACTACTTTATCCCCCCATCCCACCTACATGCCATCACATACTCCCACCCTCACCCTCACACCCATCACACCAACAACCCACAGATACCCCACTAACACAACCCACACATCCCAAAATCAAGCCCTGCATGTAACACCAATGCATGGACGCCCATCACCAAAGCATGTCCAGTAGAGAGACTCACTCATGCCCCAAAATCACCAATCACACAAGGACCAAGCTAATAATGCAAGCACAGGAGTAGAGGGTAACTTACACATTGCACAAGATGGCACACACACATACAATAACTATGCATTTACACTCCAACAGGACTCCTACCCAACGTCTCCGGACAGAAGGTGCCAGACATATCCAGTCCCCCCCACAGAAGAGGCCCACAGTGACGACAGCAGCTCTGTACGCCTGGATCAAGATGACCAGCCCGGCCAATCGGGGACCTCGGGACAGTCAGTTCCCCTGACACAGTCACAAACCACCACTGAACCTCCCCCCTCAGGAAACACCACCACAGCACCCACCCAGCAGGCCCATCCCTCTGTCCCCAGGACACGTCAATCAGCAGGGTGTCCACCACTACAGGGAACCCAGGCATCCCCACTAACACAGGACGATCAGGGACCTGGGGGCATGGGCAGTGGGCACACAGTTCAGGGGACAGAGGCACAGGATAACAGTGAAGCTGGGAGGACAGCTGTACGACAGGGGGAGGACAGGCCCAGGGAACCGACACTCCACAAGGCGCTCTCCAACATCATGGGAGCTTACCACCATTCCCAGGAGACCATGGGCACGGTACTGGCCAAGTTTCAAGAGACCCAGCGGCTGCAGGAGCAACACTACCTGGGGATCAGGGACGACTTGAAGTCCATCAACACCACCATGGTCACCATTGCAGGGGTGCTGATAGACCTTCTCAACACCAGGAGGGACACAGTGGCACACCAACGGGCCCCAGACACTAGCCTGGACGATGAACAGCCCTCCACCTCCGCAGGCGCTAGAGGACAGGAGGCACCGCCACAGGAACAACAGGACACCAGTACCCCACTTCCTGCAGATGGAGAACCACCCCACAAACGGTCCCTGAGATCCAGGAACAAGACAGAGAACATTGCCAAGACCCCCGCCAGGAAATAAGACCCCCCTGAATGTCACCTGTCTGTCCCACTTTGACACCCTGTCCACCTTAAACTGCCATTTCTCCACTTCCTATGCCCCATTGGACAATGCACCTATGAAACAAATAGACTGGACTCTGCCATGGACATTCCTCCACCATCACCGCAGCCCATTTTACACCCCCCTCCACTTACTTTCACACAAATAAACACACTTGAATCACTAAACAAGCTGGGGTCAGTCTGTGCTTTCACAAATGTGTAATTGCTAAATCTCTGAAATATATCAATGTCAATGTACTTGTTTACATACCAATGTAACACAGCTGTAGGCCAGCAGTAAACATAGCACAGGGAACAAAGTGGGAGCCAGATCTGTGAAATGGAAAGCCAAAGTAACAAGTCAAGGTCCATACACTGAGTGAAAATGACAGACTTATGCTAGCTCCAACAATAGTCTGAGATGTGGGAAGCAGTTACATCTTCTTACCTGTGTCTCGCTGGAAGTATTGCATGATGATGTTGTTTCGGTTGTCAACATCTTCTTCTTCTGCCTCCTGCCTTTACTGTCCACAGGCTCCACAGCTGCCACAAGACCATCATCTGGCCCATCCTCCTGCAGAAAAGGCACCTGCCGTCGCAAAGCCAGGTTGTGCAGCATACAGCAGGCCACGATTATCTGGCACACCTTCTTCGGTGAGTAGTATAGGGAGCCACCTGTCAAATGGAGGCATCGGAATCTGGCCTTCAGGAGGCCGAAGGTGCGCTCTATAATCCTCCTAGTTCGCCCATGTGCCTCATTGTAGCATTCCTCTGCCCTTGTCCTGGGATTCCTCACTGGGGTCAGTAGCCATGACAGGTTGGGATAACCAGAGTCACCTGCATTTGTCGAGGGACAATTGTTAGATACACACTAACCCTTAGGGACAACCCCATACCCAGACACCTATGTCAACTGTGTTGGGACCTTGGGCTCACCTATTAGCCACACACAGTGCCTCTGGAGTTGGCCCATCACATAAGGGATGTTGCTATTCCTCAAGATGTGAGCGTCATGCACTGAGCCAGGATATTTGGCATTCACATGGGAGATGTACTGGTCTGCCAAACACACCATCTGCACATTCATCGAATGGTAGCTTTTCTGGTTTCTGTACACCTTTTCATTCCTGCGAGGGGGGGGGACAAATGCCACATGTGTACCATCAATAGCACCAATGATGTTGGGGATATGTCCCAGGGCGTAGAAGTCACTTTTCACTGTGGGCAAATCCTCCACCTGAGAGAAAACGATGTAGCTGCACATGTGTTTCAGCAGGGCAGGTAACACTCTGGACAACACGTTAGAGAACATTGGCTGGGACATCCTTGATGCCATGGCCATTGTTGTTTGAAAAGACCCACTGGCCAGGAAATGGAGTACACACAGAACCTGCACTAGAGGGGGGATTCCTGTGGGATGGCGGATAGCTGAAATCAGGTCTGGCTCCAACTGGGCACACAGTTCCAGGATTGTTGCACGATCAAGTCTGTATGTGATTATGATGTGTCTCTCTTCCATTGTCGACAGGTCCACCAGGGGTCTGGACACCGGAGGATGCTGCTATCTCATCACCTGCCCCAGCAGACGTGCCCTATGGAGGAGAACAGTGAGCAGAGGGTCATCCAACACAGAGGTATCACAATGTTTTATTTGCTGAAACGTTCGTAATTCGCAATGTCCCGTTATCTGTCTGTAATCCGGGTCTAGATAGGTGTGACGCAGTTTATTTCCCTCCCATGTGGCCCCCTTAAATGGTGGCTGCCTGACCTGTAAGGTGGGACAAGGGGAAATGAGGTAACTGCACTGGCGCACACCGTTGCGGTGGGCGGTCGGAGACCGCAGCGCTAATCTGCATTGGTTAACATTGAGCCCTATGGGTCCCAGGAGCCAATGACGATGTAAGCCGGCGGTGACGGTATGCACCGCCGCAGACGTGACCGCCATTTTCTATCTGTTCCGTCACTTGATACCTGATTTTCAACAGGAGAGGACCTACACTGCAAGTGCTGCTGTGACCTGTGTCTGGAAGCGACGATGGCTACAGTGTCTGGGGAAAGGGCCCCTGCCTTCACTTCGGAGGAGTTGGAGAAACTGGTGGATGGGGTCCTCCCGCAGTACATGCAAATGTACGGTCCTCCAGACAAACAGGTGAGTACACTGTGAGCATGCTGCATGGGCAATGCCTGTTTAGAGTGGTGTGGATGGAAGTTACATGGGGGTGGGAGGGCTGAGGCCTGCATGTGTGGATGGTGAGTGTATGTGCGTCAGGGCATGGGTGGGAACTGGAGGGCAATGAGTATGACGGTCCGGACGGGTGAGTAATATCCTTTCCTGCTGTACCTTTCATCTAGGTCAGCACCCACCAGAAGAAGGGCATTTGGCGTGCCATCGCCTAGGACATCTGGACCCTGGGGGTGTACCACAGACGGAGCACCCCCTGCTGTAAAAGATGGGAGGACCTGCGCCGCTGGAACAAGAAGCCGGCGGAGGCCCAGCTGGGGATGGCCTCCTAACGTGGAAGGGGTGCCTGTCGCACCATGACCCCCTGATGTCCTGGATCCTGGCGGTGGCCTATCTGGAGTTGGATGGGCGCTTGAGGGCATAATAGCAGCCACAAGGGGGTGAGTACACTCTCATTCAGCTGACTCTGAGCGCATTATGAGGTGTCTGGGTGGGGGGGCTGGGCAGTGGGTTCCCCTAGGCCAGGGCGGACTTGGTAGGCAAGGTCCCTTGTTAGGCAGGCTCTGTGGCACCCCAACCCCACTAGTGGTGATAGCCATCTACACCTAGTCAGGCTCCTTTGACTTCCAGGTGTGCAGCAATTGGGCTTAGGCCTCGTACCCCATGGGCATGTGAATTTGCCAGAAACTGTTAGTGCATCGTGTAGTGGAGAGGGCTGCCCCCTTTTTGTTGTGTCCACCAACGGTAGTGATGTTGCATGCACTGAACATGTTTTTCTTCTGTCTTTCCCCCCTATTATGTTTTGTCTCTCTGTTCTTGTGTTCAATAGCATCATCAGGCGGAGGAGCAGTGGCACCGGAGCAGGAGGAAGCTGCAACCCACTTAGCCCTGGAGGGAGAAGCAACGGAGTCTGAAGCCACCAGTGGGAAGGAGGGCGAGGGGAGCTCCACGATGGGGAAAGGAGCATACACCAGGGACAGCGGCGACTCCTCTGATGAGAGCTCCCTTGCGGTGGTGGGCACCTCTGTGCCCACCGCATCTACAGGTACAGCTGCCACCCGCCCTCCCACCAGCCCCTCAGCGCGTGTTCCGTGCCCGCTCACCCAGGAGGGTGGGCATCTCCTTTGCCCCAGGCACCTCAGGCCCTGCCCCAGTCAGCCCTGTCGCCCTCAGTGAGGAGGCTATTGACCTCCTGAGATCCCTCAATGTTGGGCAATCTACCATTTTGAATGCCATCCAGGGTGTTGAGAGGCATTTGCAACAAACAAATGCATACCTGGAGGGCATTCATTCTCGGCAGGTGGCCCTACAGCATTTCAGGCTCTGGCCTCAGTACTGATGGCAGCCATTGTCCTTGTGTCCAGCCTCCCCCCTCCAACTTCCTCCACCTAGACACAATCCCCTGTACCTCAGCCTATCCCAAGCACACCATCAGACCAGCATGCACACTCATCAACACACAAGAGTGGACATGGCAAACATAAGCACCACACATCCCACAGGCACTCACACAAGCACTATCCCCATGCAGACACAGCAATATCCACTGCCTCCACTGTGTCCCCCTCCTCCACGTCCTCCTCCTCCCTCCCTGTCTCGTCTCCACTCACACCTACATGCACTACATCCTCAGCCACTACCACCATCACCAGCACGCCTATCACCACACACCGCTCACGTGAAATCACCTCCCCCACTACCATGCACACATTCCCAGCATCCTCTCCCGGTGTGTTTGTGAGCCCTCCTCCCAAAGTACACAAACGCAGGCACACACCCACCCAACAGCCATCCACCTCACAACAGCCTCTGGCCCGTGCACCTTCACCCAAATTCATTAAACGTACACCTCCTACAACCACTAACTCTTTCTCCACTCCCAAACGCCCTACATCTTCCGTTCCAGTGTGTCTAAAAAACTTTTCCTGGCAAACCTTGACCTCTTCCCTACACCTCCCCCACCCGTCCTTCCCCTGGGGCCAGGCTTTCCAGGTCCCAGCCCAACACCTCAGCCACCAAATCCCCAGGCACAGTGGTGCCAGCAACTGCGGGGTCATCAGAAGCGCCACCCATCAGGGCTGCCAGTGTGCCACGTAGCGAGGGCAAGGACATTCCGCCACCTGCCAAGGTGAAGAAGGTGCCCACATCCCAGAGGGAGAAGACGCACCTACCAGCCACCAAGGGCTCCTCCAAATCAAAAGGGGACAGTGGCAAGACACCTGCAGCACCATCAAAGGTGGGGAAGGGACAAAAGCAGAAGAGCAGGCCAGGACAGGGCACAGTGGCACCAATTGAGGGACTAGTGTCACACCTTCTGTCCACGACTCCACCAACCTGTACAACGGCGAACACCGCTACCTGCCCCGCCACCAGCATCGCCACCTGCACAGCCACCAGCACTGTTTGCTCCTGCAGGTGGAAGGCGAAGCCGCAGCAGTGTGGGGGTATGTCCCAGGCAATCTCGTGGCACACACACCCAGGTGAGGGAATGGGACCGGCCAAACTGCGTGTGGAGCACTCTGGGCACCAGGCCCCCTCCAGAACCAGTGGAGATTGACATCCACTACCTCAGTCCTTGCAGGATAAAGCAGTCTGGGCACCAGGCCCCCTCCAGAACCAGTGGAGATTGACATCCACTTGAGAGACTGTGGCTTTGCACTCCCCAGGATAAAGCAGTGGGCAAACCACCCACTTGAGAGACTTGAGAGACTGTGGCTTTGCACTCCCCAGGATAAAGCAGTGGGCATGGAGCCCCCTCGTGCAGCAGTGGTATTGTGCGTTCATCCGGCTGAGGTGCCCCCCTTCCCTTCCCCCTGAGGTGCCTGTTTATTTTCGATCTGATGCCCTAGCAGTGTTCTCTCCGTTTCGAGTCAGATATCTTGTGGGGGCTTCGCCCATGCATTTTGTGACCACTGGTCCACGGGCAATAATTGGGACACTATCCGGACTTGTGTAGTTGCTGTATACATTTGTATATACTGCATTTTGAACTTTCACTATCAGATGTTTCATGATTACAACCGTTACAATCATTTCCTTTTGTCCTTGCGTTCTTCCAGGGAGTGGGAGTGTGTATATGTAATGTTGCTGCATGTATTTGTGTGTATGTTGTTGTGGGTGAGGGAGGGGGTGGGGGTACTGCGTGTTGCGTGTGTGTGTCACTCTCTTTTCCCTCCCCTGTGTTGTAGGTGCAGTACTCACTGTGGTCGTCAACGGCGTCTGTCCTGCTCCTGATAGAGTAGGAGGAAGACCAGCATTGGTAACACCTGTAGTTCGGGCTCCATGGCATCCTGGTTCCTCGTTGGGTGTTGAGAGGTGAGTGTTTTCCCTTATGTGTACTGTTTCCGCCCCGTGCTTTTGATAGCATTGGTTCCACCCCGGAAAAGGTGGCAGATAGGCCTGTTGTGATAGGGTGGGCGGTACTTTGTCCTCCATCTGTGTGTTGGCTGTTAACGCCACGGTGTTTGTTTCTACCGCCGTGGCGGTCGGAGTGTTAAAGTGGCTGTCTATGTTGGCGGTTTCCGCCATGGTCATGATTCCTTTTTTTTTCCGCTGGCCTGTTGGCGGTATTACCACCGCTTTAACACCGACCGCCAGGGTTGTAATGAGGGCCTATGTGGATTGTGCACAATACGGTTTATCTTCAAAAGAATGCATTCTTAACAAAGAAATTGTAGTGCATGGCTTATTAAGAAACCCCTTTTAAGTTTAAAGTGAAAGTTTATTGAAGATTAATACAATATTTAAAAGATATAAATACAGCTGATAACAGGAAAGAAATTATACAATAGCAGTTCAATTTCCTAAGAAGCACATTAGTGAGGAGCACAGTAAATATATTAATACTTTAAATCATAAGTAAATATGCATATATTAAATATATTAGGAGAAAGAGTTATAAACAGTAGAATTAAGTACAATAAAAAGGTAAAGAGAAATAGTGCATGGCGGTTTAGAAACCTTCTCATCTCTAGGAAAACGATTGCATGAAGAATAAGCCAAAGAGTTTAGGTAATTTGTAATAGGTGACCATAACATGTCTCTTTTAATACCCAGGGATACAGGGTAAACATAATCCCTATCCAACCGATGATTATAACATATACCATACCACCAAGCCTGAAAGGATAATTGAGAACAGTCCTTCCAAGTTTTCATAATTTGTTGAAAAGCAATAGGCAACAATAAATCTAAGATCACAATAGAATATTTTTTGAAGACATAACCAGTCAGTGGCAAGACTACCTAAAAATATATTTGCAAAGGTTAAGCTAATTTGAGTTTTAAAAATAGTATTAATTGGATTCCATACTTTAACCCAAAATTGAAATGTATATGGACACTCAAAAAGCATGTGTTCAAGATCTGAAACCGGCTCATTACAGGACCAACAAGAGGATGAAAGATCAGAATTCATTTTATGTAAAAATGAAGGTGTAATTAATAACCTATTATATCTAAAAAATAAAGTTTGAATTGCATTAGCTGTTCTTGAGGATTTTCATATTTTAATCCACACTTTATTCCATAAAGAAGATGAATGTGAAATATCCAAATCTTTCTCCCATTGTATTTCTATTACTGATTTAGGTCTATCTTCAGGAAGAGCTGTAATTGCTTGATAAATACAGAAAGCTGATGCTGACTACAATAACAGATTCTTCACTGAAGAAGGGCATGCCAGAGGTCTTTGCTGAACTGAAAAAGATTGATAAGAATTATTTACAACTTGTATTAGAGCATCATACTTCTTATTAAAAGAGGATGGAAACGAAAAAAGAAATTGTGCTTGTTCAAAAGAAAGAATGGAATCATTTTCAAATAGTTGATGTACACATCTTAACCCCTTCAAATGCCACGATTTCCAGTAGATGGCTCTATTATTCAACTTGATGAGTTTGTTGTACCAAATTGATGAATTTAGAAATTGCATTCTTTCTCCATTGTATGAAGCAAAAATAGGTTGCAGAATTCTGCATGAATTTTTCAAAATCGGGAGGGAGATAGATGATGGTTTATTTGACAGAGTTATTACCTCTGGAAACGTAAAAGGAACAAAGAAAGACTTTTCAACTTCAACCCATAAAGGTAAAAAAGCTGAAACATCTTCAGTCAATAAACATGAGGCTTGCTTAAGAGAAAAAGTCATATAAGAGTGAAGATTCGGAAAATTAACCCCTCTGCAGGTTTTAAGGCTCATTAATTTTTGGAGGGACATTCTGGGTCTCTTATTATTCCATTAGAATTTTGTTAGAATAGAGTTCACCCTCTTACAGTAACTATTTGGAATATTAATTTGAATATTTGATAAAGAAAAGAGAATGACAGGAAGTAACATCATCTTTAGAGAATCTAATCTACCCCACCAGGATAAAAATAAAGGGTTCCATTTAGATATACAAGAATCAAGGAAAGTAAATAATTGCAAAAAATTACAAGAAATTGTATCTTTAAAAGAAGGTTTAAACCAAAGACCTAGATATTTAATTTTATAATTGTTCCAGTGAAAATTTGAAGATTTAAAATCATCAGAAAGGCAAACTTTATTTAAAGGGGGAATTTCACACTTTTCTTTATTTAACTTATACCCTGAAATAGAAGCAAAAATGTGTACTTCGAAAAGAAAAGAAGGAAGTGAAGATTTTGGATATGACATAAAAAAGAAGATATCATCAGCATAAGCCGAATATTTTATCTGTCCCTCCCCAAACCGGAAACCATGTAAATTTGGATTAGCCCTAAGTTTCAATAAAAAGGGCTCTAAGGCAAGAACAAACAAAGACAAAGGTGACAAGGGACATCCCTGACGAACTCCTCTATGAAGTGAGAACGAGGGAGAGATGAGACCATTTAGAAAAATAGCAGCCTTAGGAGAAGAATATAATAATAAGATAAGATTTATGAATTTAAGTTCCAAAGCCAAACCATGAAAGTGTTGAAACAATAAAGAACCAATCAACACAATCAAAAGCTTTTTTTAGCATCTAGAGCAATTGCAGAGAGAGAATCCCTATACTTCACAGACTTACTTTAAATATAAAAAAATAAGTGGGTGTTGTCCGATAATAAGCGTCCTTTAATAAAGCCAGACTGCTCTTTACCAATTAACTTAGGGAGAATCGTTTCCAAACGCATACCAATAATTTTAGCAAAACATTTATAATCCAAATTCACTAGAGATATAGGTTTATAATTCTTACAAAACTTTGGATCTTTGTTATCTTTTGGTATAAGAACTATTAAAGCCTCTTGAAAAGACCCTCCAGACGATTTTGCGTTATCAAAATAAGTAAAAAGTTAAATAAATCTTGGGACTAATAATTTAGAAAAATGTAAATAGAATTCAATAGTAAAACCATCTGGTCCTTTAGCTTTACCTTTTTTTTATAAGATTTAGTGCATTGAGAATGTCTTTAACAGAGATATCATTATCAAGAGCAGTAAATTCAGAAGAGGGACGTACTGGTGGATTAATAGTAGACAAGTATTGATCAATAAGGACCTGTGTGGGAACAGAATCAGGAGTATATAACTGTGTGAAGAAAGGAACAAATGCATCCAAAATTTCTTCATTCTTGTGTAATAAAAAGTGGGAAGAGTTATAAATAGATTCTATCTTTGTTCTATCTTTTTTAATTTTAAGACAATTTGCTAGAAGTTTTCTTGATTTATTTTGGCCCCTGTAATACTTAGCACTAGACTTAAGAAGATAAGAATTAGCAATATCAGTTGAGTTTTTATTGAAAGTAAATTTAGCTTGAAGTCATTCATTAAGACAATTTTCAGACTTGGAAGAGTAATATAGGTTTCTAACTGTTTAATACGATCCATTAAATTAAGTAATTTTTTATTAGCCGATTTCCTTTTATTGGAAACATGGGAAATAATAAAATCCCTAGAAGCCGCTTTGAATGCATCCCAAATAATGTGAACAGATAGCTGAGGGGTATCATTTTCTACAAAGAATTGTGTACCAAACTTCTCAAAAAGCTGAGTAAAATTGGTATCAAGAAGTAATGAATTATTAAATCTCCATCGATAACTTGGCGGATTATGAGCCATAAAATCAAGATCCTAGCTCACTGGAGCATGATCCGAGATTAATATGGAACCAATTTCCGAACCTAAAACATTCTGTGAGACAAATAAATAATCAATCCTCGAATGGGAAGAATGTACTGGAGAAAAAAGGAAAATTCCTGTAATGTGTGGTTACACAATCTCCAAACATCCGTTAATGCTCTTTGTTTAATCATGGAGGTAAACTGTGAAAATATGGTGGATGGTACAAATCTAGAATTGGATTTACGATCAAGAAAAGGATCCATAACCACATTGCAGTATCCTCCAAAAATCAAATATTCATCCGAAAGAGTCATTAACTTAGCTAATATTTTTAGGAGGCTGGCCTGGTTTGTAGTGGGTACCTTGGGTACTTACACCTTATACCAGGTCCAGTTATCCCGTATTAGTGTAGTAGTAGTGTTCTAGCAGCCTAGGCTGATAGAAGTAACTATAGCAGAGCAGTTTAGGGTGAACTAGGAGACATGCAAAGATCATGCAATACCACTTATAGTTACACAGTACTTATACACAAGTAAAGACAATACTCAGTATTACCAAAAATAAAGGTATTTATTTGGGTGACACAGTACCAAAAATATCTTAGAGACAATACTCCTTCTGGAGGTAAGTATTATACACAATATATACAGTAGAAACCAAAATTAGACAAGTAAATAGTCATAGAACAATGCAAACAATAGGAAATGCAATAGAATGCAATGGGAAAAAATGGGTCTGGGGCAACATAAACCATATACTAAGAAAGTGGAATGCGAATCACAAATTCCTCCCCTAGACAAGTGTAGTGTGTGCAGAATCGCTGGGAGAGTAATAATACAGTAAAGGTAAGTAAATTACCCCACCCTAGAGCCCAGAAAAGCAAGAGTAAAGTACTGCAAGTTTCCTTAGGAAACAATACACCTCATGATTGGGATTTTGTAGCAGCCAACCAAGTCTGCAAAGAACAACTGCTGGATTCCTAGATCTGAAGACCTGCAAAGGAAGGGGACCAAGTCCTGAAGTCTAAAGAAGGTCAAGGAAGGACAGGAGCCCCTTCCAACCCAGAAGAGGGTGCAAAAGAAGAGTACCAGGTTAGTCGAAGACTGCAGGAATGCACCCTAGGAAGATGCCAGTGGGCTCCTGCATAATGTAAAAGATGTCCCATGGCGTGAAGATTGCTGCAGATTTGATTTCGTGTTGGAAGTCGCCAACAAGCCTTGGCTACGACAAAAGTGTGTTTTGCATCAAAGTGGTACTGGATGGACCCAGGAGGACCTGGGGACCTATACTCTATGTGAGGAGGAAGAGGGGGCTCTCAGCAATTTAGAGAGCCCTCAGGATGCCAGCCAGCACCCCTGGAGGTCCCAGGACATGGGAACAAAGGAGGTGCAAAATGCGGTTGATGCAGCACAACAAAGGAAGGTCCCACGCCGCCGGAGAACAACTCAGTGAGTTTAGCGTCGCAGGATGGAGTGCTGGGGAATTGTTCCAGGCATTGCATGAAGGAATTTTGCAAAGACTGCACAGGGGCCACAGTAGGTGAAGACGATGCAGTGCACAGGGGTACCATCGCTCTTGAGGAAGGCAAGGTCTTACCTCCTCCGAATTGCATCAGCAGGACCTCAGGACAGTCTATGCTAATGATGTCCACCCTCTGTGTCCTTAGGAGCACGCTCGTCGCTGTGAGAGGAGTCCAAGTGTACCGGTCGTAATCTTGGAAGGTGCCTGCTTGGAGCAGGGAAGTGACTGTCACTCCACGGGAGATGTCTTCGGTCGTTCTGGTGCAGAATGAAGACAGGGCATGCTTAGAGCATGCACACTGTGGAAACTGTTGCAGTGGCTGATTTGAAGCTGAGGTTGCTGAAGAAAAGTATCTCTAGTGGATACTTTGTTGCAGTTACAGCGTTTCTTGGAGCAGGCTGTGGTTGATCCGAGGTTAGAGGAATCTGAAATTGTTGCAGATGATTCCTGAAGGAAACGTGCAAGCAGAATCTGAAGACAACTCACAGGGGAGACCCTCAATAGCCCTGAGAGAGGGATGGGCTACCTTATCAGGTGAGGACCTATCAGGAGGGGGTCTCTAACGTCACCTGCTGGCACTGGCCACTCAGAGGCCTCCTTGCAACACAAGATGGCTGAAGTCTGGGACACACTGGAGGAGCTCTGGGCACCACCCCGAGGGTGGTGACGGATAGAGGAGTGGTCTCTCCCCTTTCCTTTGTCCAGTTTCATGCCAAAGCAGAGGAGATGGGGTCCCTGAACCGGTGTAGACTGGCTTATGCAAGGAGGGCACCATCTGTGCCCTACAAAGCATTTCCAGAGGCTGGGGGGAGGCTACCCCTCCCCAGCCTGTAACACCTATTTCCAAAGGGAGAGGGTGTAACACCCTGCTCTCAGAGGAAATGCTTTGTTCTGCCTTCCTGGGACTGGGCTACCCAGACCCCAGGAGGGCAGAACCCTGTCTGTGAGGTGGCAGCAGCAGTAGCTGCAGTGCAAGCCTCAGAGAGCTGGTTTAGCAGTACTGGGGGTCCATGGTGGAGGCCCCAGGATGCATGGAACTGGCTCCCCAATACCAGATTTGGGAATGGGGGGACAATTCCATGATCTTAGACATGTTACATGGCCATATTCGGAGCTACCATTGTGAAGCTACATATAGGTATTGACCTATATGTAGTACACACGTGTAATGGTGTCCCTGCACTCACAAATTCCGGGGAAATGGCCTGAACTATGTGGGGGCACCTTTGCTAGTGCAAGGGTGCCCTCACACTTAGTAACTTTGCACCTAACCTTCAGCAAGTGAAGGTTAGACATATAGGTAACTTATGTGCTGTGAAATAGTGTGTGCACTATTTCACAGAGGCTGCAATGGCAGTCCTGTGTAAGGGTTTGTCTGAGCTTCCTGTGGGTGGCAAAAGAAATGTTGCATCCCATATGGATCTCCTGGAACCCCAATGCCCTGGGTACCTAGGTACCATGTACTAGGTACTTATAAGGGGGATCCAGTGTGCCAATTGAAATTGATAAATTAAGTCACTGGCCTACAGTGACAAATTTAAAAGCAGAGAGAGCATAAGCACTGAGGTTCTGATTAGCAGAGCCTCAGTAACACAGTTAGGCACCACACTGGCATACGCATTAGGCCATAAATTATGAGCACTGGGGTCCTGACCAGCAGGATCCCAGTGAGACACGCAAAAACATACTGACAGAGAGATAAAAATGGGGGTAGCATGCCAAGGAAGATGGTACTTTCCTAAGATATTTCATTCCAAAAGGATTGATCAGGTTGGGTTGGAGCATAAACCTTAAATATAGTTAAAGGTACTTTATTAATAGTCATTGAAACTATAACCCATCTACCCTCCTCATCAGAATCTTGAGAAAATAAATCAGAAATGTTCAAAGCTTTATGACACAGTATCGAAACCCCATTTCTTTTCCCCGTACCAAGAGATGCAAAAACATGACCTACCCATTGTCTTTTAAGTTTCGTCACCTCATCACCTGTTATAAGAGTCTCTTACAACAGAGCAATATCAGCTTTCAATTTTAAAATATGTGTTAAAACTCGTTAACGCTTTATTAGGGATCCCAAACCTTTAACATTCCATGAAATAAATCTAATTGTCATTTAATATAAAGAATATGTAATATGACCACAAAATTAATGCATATTAACCACATATTAGTATGGAGAAATTGAACCAAAAGAAAAAATTGGTGTACAGAAAGAGAAAAATAGAACTATGAACTGGAGAAAATAGAAATAAGAAAAGAAAAGGAGGAAAAAATAGTAAAAGGAGAGAAGATGAAGTTAAAGAAAACAAACATAATATAATAGAGAAGGAAACATGAAAACTACAGAAAAAACATAAAACGAGTACTAAAAACATAACTATAAGATAAAAAACAACGTGAGGGTGATGAAACCACAAAGGGAAGACAACGCAACCTTCACGACTGCAGATATGGAAGGGAAGAGAGACCCGGCCACACAGGTTGCTACCACTAAAGACGGGTGCCTTAATGCATGAAGATCTAAAAAGAAAGGAACATAGGAAACATTCAACTTCCTTAGATAATCTAACACATTTAAGATTACATGAACCAATAATGGGCATATCCATTAAATAAGAGCAAAATAGAAAAAGCAAAAAGTCAATACAATAATCAAGTCTCTGATATTTTGGAAGTGTCCATTGTTTCACCTCTACAGGAATCAATAAATCGCTGAAGTAATACTGGATCTTCATATGTTGTGGTCTTATTATTGTAGGTCACCTTGAACAAGCATGGATCAAAGAGACCATACAGAGAATTAAACGACTTTAATGCCGGATGCATATCCAGAAATGTCTTTTGTTTGTCTGCTGTCGACTTAGCATAATCCTGAGCAAAAAGAGATTGGAACCTGACCACATGATCTAACCTTTAGCTCTTGCTGCTATGAGAACCTTTAGCAAGTCTACATACTCCAAAAAATAAAGTATTATTGCTCTTGGTTTCTTTGACGTCGAAGCCAAATGTGAAGGATGACCAAGTCTGTGCGCTCTTTGTATATTCAAAGCAGGAGAAGTAGGCAGGTCCAGAATCTTGGGCAGGAATGCTTGAAAGAAATGTAAAGTGTCTGAACCTTCAATTCCTTCAGGTAGACCGTAAATAAGTTGATTAGTCCTGCGGTTTCGATTTGCTATATTCTCTGCATGCTTTTTCAACATAGTAACTTCAGATTGTAGAGACTGAATAGATGCAACTGAATCCTCAAGCACTTCCACTCTTCGTTCCACACGAGAGACTCTGTTCTCCACAAGAGGCCATTTGTCATCCAATATTTGTAATTGTTTATTTGTATCTTCCATATATGGTTTAAGATCCCTTATTTCCTCATGGAGTAACTCCATAGATGTGGTATCTACAACTTTAATAGGAGATGGAGGATCCTTTTTAGCTCTGTTATTCGTGGACGTCGAAACCGTTACCGGAAGCTTAGACTAAACTTTATTAACCAGAGTAAGAGGAGAAACAGGTGTTGAAGCTGTAGCATCAAGAGAAGTAGCTCCTGTACTCTCCATATTTGATGAAGTAGAAAAAGAGCTTGGTAAAGGAATATTATAAGAACGTTTATTACTCTATACTTTGTTAGTAGTCAATTGAAGGTTCCTAGATCTGCCCATAAGCAAAAATATATAATTTTGCCCGCAATGTAGTAAAACATCTACTTTATAAAGCAAGAGTCCACCTCAGAAAAGAGAGTAGAGCAAAAAACAAAATAAAGCTGGACAAAATCTTCCGAAAGGCAAAGTAAGGTGAGCAGAGAGCATAAACACACACTTTTGGGTCAAAAAGTGCAAAAAGAATCCCTCAGGCAGCGAAGCATAAGTGAAAAAAATAAAATTGTGAGGTAAAAACAAAAAACAAAATAGCGGTTGCAATGAATTCCTCACACCACCGCCATGAAAATCAGCAAATAGGGCATAAAGAAAATACCTTTTAAGTCCTTTTAAGGAGAAAAATGCATTCCATGCATGCTCCCCTAACTTTCCTTCACTGTAGGAGACTGAAAATGTGCCCAACAATATCAGCCGGCTCTGCCGACTCCTGCCGCGGTCACAGAGCTCTGCAGAAGGCGGCCATCTTCCAAAGACGTCAAGCCACGCCCCCCTTATTAAGAAACCTCTGATCTAATCAACAGTTCCTCCAACAGGTACCCAAATCTCTGACCTTGAGATATGAAAATGAAGCTTTTCCGTGGCTGCAGTCACACGCTGGAACTTACTTCCAAGAGGTCTCCGCAGACTGCCTCTTAATTGAACCTTCAGAAAGGCTGTAAGAACCTTTATTTTTTTGGTTCAGCACCAGGAAACCTACCCTGCTGAACTTTGCGCTTTAAAAAATACTATTGCCATTGTCAAGTTACTTTGTATAGATAGCAGTAATGAGCGTGCTATGAGGTTTGGACGTACCTTTAAAAAAAAGAGGTTTAAAAAGTTGGAGGCCAGTTTGCAAGCTTGGTGTAAAATTTATGTTCCCCCAACCATTAGCTGTTGGTGATGCAGAAGACATTAAAATTGAGATGGGGGATGGGAAAATAGGATGTGCTGCCCAACGTGAGGGCAGATTCAAGAGTCCCTGACGCCCCCCTGTGCCACATTAGCATAATTTGTTATGCTAATGTGGCCCAATGAGATCAAAATTGCTGCACCAGATTTACAAAGTGACGGTATGCATGCATTGCGCCAGGCATAATGTATGCAAAGAGGGTGTTATGCAGTTGGGGGGGGGCGAAGAAATGGCACAAAAAAAATCGAAAACATTTCTTTGCGATGTTTTTTTCGGCACTTTTAATGCCTGCTCAGAGCAGGCGTTAAAAGTAGACTCACCATGGTTTACAATGGACCTCAATGGACTTTGCAGGATTAGTATCAACATTTTTGATGCTAAACCTGCAAACCTCCGAACTAACTTCACAAATTGTGACACTAGTTCCCTTAACTACCGCCATGGTGTGCCGTATCTTAGATACCATGCACACATGGTGGTGTTAGGGGGTGCTAAGGGGTGCAAGAAAATTGGCGCTGCACTGACCGCGGTGCCACTTTTCTTAAATCAGGCCCATGTTTTTTTCCTGGGTGGCATGACAAGACCACCAAAGACAATATCTGTAGGACGCAATTGGTTTTAATGTCTGCCCATGTTGACACAAACTGATTGCAGTGCGGATGTCTGGTGAGAATTACTGCATCAATGAACATCTTTGTTCTGGCCCTACACTAGAGCTGAAAGACGGTGGTAAATATCATATTGCAATTACTCACCAATTTCCTGTTGCATGGGGATGTCTTTACTTAGTGCAATGTGTTGCTGTATATCATTTAATTGAATATGCCCCAGAAGGTAATCAACAAACTTCTCAGAAACAACCCCTTTAAATCAAGGATTCCCAGTTTGTGGAACAAGTAGTCTTTTCAACACTAAGCAGGTTTTGGAGACTTGTCTTCTTACTCACACATCACAGCTCCCATACGTTGGAAGCTAGCATTGATATTAAGAAGGTAAGATTGGATGTGGCCAGTGATCACCAAGGATCATGCCACAGAGAGGGAGCATTATCTAACTCTTAACTACATATGGCAAGCGGACACTGAGAAAAAGGCCCCTATTACAGTAAAAGTGTTTTCAGGAGCTTTTCGGAGTGCATGACACCTGCACTGTGAACAGCACATTGGTCAAAGACAGCCCTTGACTTTAAAATCACCTGTGACCTTTTCACTGTAGGCATAGACCTGGACTGAGATTCAAAGGGGAGCAGAGTATCCCTCCACAGGCTGATGTTGTCACTCACCTCTGTCAGAAGTGGATATTTGAGGGTCTGTGGAATGACTTCTCCTGTGGGGTACTCTTGGAGGATATACTGATAGTGCCCCACATTTATGTGGTGCACATCCCAACAGTTTCTCTGACTCAGGGTTTTGTGTAGGGGACCTGAAACTGTTCTTCTCCCTCTCTCTCACTGTAAAAGTCTGGTCTCTAGTCTGTGCACACCTTGTGCATTGACTGTTCGATGACTCAGGTCTGTATCTTGATCACCACCTTGTGGGTGGTGCCCTGGTCTGAGGTACTATTGGAAAGCAAGAATCTGCAGGACCTCAGCCCCCTATTTAGGACCACAAGCTTCGTGATTGACCAGGAGCACTATTGGCATTTTCTTCAGCTTCCGTGGTTATCCTCATCTATGTATTCCACCTCATCATCTCAGCTCTTTTTTTCTAACCTGCTCTGAATCCAAAGGGAAGGACACTTGGGGCCTGACTTAGATATTGCACGATGACTTACTCCATCACAACGGTGATGGATATCCTGTCCGCCAAAACCTAAATCCTGTCATAACCTATGGGAATTAGATTTTGGCGGAAGGGATATCCGTCACCGTAGGGACAGAGTAACTCATCTGCTAATATCCAAATTGGCCCGTAAGTTGGAAAGGTGTAGATGGTTGGGGGAATTCAGCCTCCTTCTCTCCTGCTTCTTCATTGATATATCCTTAGGGAAACATGCACTTTCTGGTTCCTGAACACCATGTGGTGTTTCTGTGAAGAGAACAGGGAGAGCAAAGAGAAGGATCAACTGTGCGATTGCTCTGTCTGGAACTGACCAACATCATCTTGGTGGTGTCTGGCCCTGGCTAGATTAGATTGAGTTGCTTTTTTGTTGGACACCTTGGCACTCTAGCGTTACAGGAAAGTGAGTGTATGCATGGCTCAGCCCCCTATTTAGGCCCTCAAGATGCATGGCTTTGATATGGCACACCTACGTCAGCTCTATCTGCACCATAGCCATGCAGTGTCGAACCATGCTTGGTAATATTTCTAAACTAAGAGGCATTGCTTTTTCTCATGGAGGTGAACAAATCCTTCAAAGATTCCAAATCACTTGCGGAGACAATTACATCTCCAGCACAAATTATATTGTTAGATTTGGAAAGGTCTACATATGTTGACCTGGAGCCCTTGTGAGATAGGTATTCCAGATCACTCCCTAAACATGGATGACATGTATTC
Source organism: Pleurodeles waltl (assembly GCF_031143425.1). Lineage (NCBI taxonomy): Eukaryota > Metazoa > Chordata > Amphibia > Caudata > Salamandridae > Pleurodeles > Pleurodeles waltl. Next base: position 1,186,006,447 of record NC_090440.1, on the reverse strand, counting down.
ACATTGTGAGAGGAGTTGTGTCTAGATATTATCTTTCTCTATGAAACATAGTTAGGGGAATCTTGTAACCCAGATTTGAGCATTGTTATCCCTGCAGGTTTTAAGATCTTATGTTGCAACAAAGTAGGCAGCAGGGGAGGAGGAGTGTCAACAATGTATAGAGAACCCTGAGCTCAAATGTAATCCCTAAAGTCTCTTCAGTAATGCCCAAGTCTTTGATCTGCAGTTGGAGCCTGACAGCCTGAACTTCCCACAGCTTTATCTTGATATACTGACTGCCAGACCACGAAGAGGGTTTCAGGAACATGTTATTAGAAAAAGCATTAATCTGTCATGGCTTTGTGAAAGTATTAGCCTTATTGGACCTAAACGTTCATTGCAATAATACAAATGACTAATTATCAGTAACTAGTTTAAGCTTCATGCAGAAGGTAAAGCGACCAACACACAAATTGAGCATATGTTAGATCTATTTAGTGGGAACCTACTACAGTGTCCAATCACTCCATTGTTGTAGCTAGATTGGATTTTGATCAACATTTCCTTGTATTTTGCTGCACTAGGTAACTGTAATATGGGATCACTTCATGCACTATAACAAATCGGAGCAGGGTATACTGTATATGGAGCAAGCTTGCACTCTTTTAAGACATTCTATAAAGGTCCTATAGACACAGCCTCACCTATTATGTTAGTTGGCTTGATCTTTCACATCATAACACAAGTTGCTGACCAGCTAACTATGCTAGTAAATAAATGAAAAGGGTTTGCAAGGTAATAAATTACCTTAGGAGGGAGAAAGCTAAATGATGTAAACAAAAATGAAATGCAGATCATGACAGGAATGAGGAGACAGAATTAAAAAAAGCACTCAAATAATATGAAGTGCACCTAATGCACGAAAAGACAAGTTAAGTCAGTCACAGTTTCAGAACTCTTGCAGTGCTGCCAAGGACCTCTTTAAAATTGTCAGTAGTTTCTGCCACCCTCTCAAGATGGAGACTGGAGCCCCTGCATCCCAGGCTTTGTGTAATGTTAGGCCTTAATTGTTTTACACCAAAATAGTCAATATCTACAAGGAGCTGTAGAGACAAACAAACTTAGATCCCCAAGGATGATCCCAAATCCTCACTCCCTCCTTTATTATGGAGCTTGCACTGCCACGTCTAGCGGAAATACGCTGGACTATGTTCTTCCTTAAATCTGTTCCTCAGTATCCCATGCCACGTAACGATCCTTACTGGCGTACTCCAGAGATTGGGTCTCCCTTTCAAATGGCTGTTAATGAGGTATTGAGGCTCGAATCAATGCCAAAGCAACACACAAAAGCAGTAGAGAACTGTTGAAACAACAATGGTTGGATATGACAGAAATAAGAAATTTCAGACCACTCACGCAACTGCTAGTGGTAGCCAACGTAGCAGAAAGGCACTTTGCTACTTAGTTGATACACTACGTAGAGGAGGAGGAGTTTGAGAAAAATCTATATTTTCCTGCCAATGGAAATGTTTTGCCAGGTGATTTACGCCTGCATTCTTTCCCATCTGGACTAATATAATGCCATGTACCTGAGTCTACCGGGAAATGCCATTGCTAAATTGCAACGTCTTCGGAACATGGCAATTAGGGTGGTGACCGGGCTTGGAGAATTCTGCCACCTCCTCATACAAAACGCTTCCTCAATTGTATGCCAATAAAAAATAGAATTTTGCTGAAGACAGTCTGTCCACAGAACTTATCACACCTTGTTATCCAATGTGGTGCCCCCCAGTGTAAAGCGATGGTCAACTTAATATCCCTCAAGTCAAACGGACAAGGGCTGATAAGAGATCCTTCCAGCTACTAGGAGACAAGCCTTGGATTGACCTGCCAATTAAACTTCGAGTCATTTCAAACCTTTCTGTTTTTTAATACACAGTAAGATCATGTATATGCACTCAGTCATAGCCATAATCTCTCCTGCACCCAGTGGTCTAATTAGAGCATTTATTTGACTACAGCTCTAGGTTGTCTGTTTTTCTGAACCCTCTTTTTTTCTGTCCTTTTTCTGTTCCTTGTGCCAAGTTGTCTCAGCGACATGCGCTGAATAAATAATAATAATAATATAGATTCTTCAAAGTGTAGTGGTAATTGCACAGTCTCATAGTGATTTGGCAAAGTGTAATAGGGGAGAGACATGTTGATGGTTCTTGCCTTCAGGATGCACAAAAGTCTTTGTATACTTTCCACATCCGCTGAGCTCCGGCGCCCGGATGTTTCTTGAAAAGAAAACGTTGTTCTATGGACAGAGATGTTCTACCCCACAGGCCTCTCCCTTTCACCTCATAGAACAAGTAAATGTTCATCCCTGTAGATCAGCTGGTAGAAGTCTAAGGGAGAGAATGAGAGAGGAAAGGGGTATGTCTGAGGGGGAGGTGTGTATGTGTATGCATGAGAGAGAGAAAGCAATGCCATTGAGGCTTGTTTGTGTCTGGCTATTACATAATTACGCCATTGTGGTCCTGGTGTTGTGAGGGCTCTGTTACTGACAATTAATAGGAAGACTGCTTTGGGGAAGGTTGAAAGGACCAGTTCCGTGTATCAGGGATCTAATGAAGTTTACCTTTTGCAGTGGCTCTTTGTCCTTGCCAAGAAGACATTGTTGTGACAATGATGGAATACTTAATTTGAGTGTTGCAGTCGCAAGATATCTCCAAAGTGCATGGGCTATAAGAACTAGAGAAAATCTTGCTGACTGATTGTTAAAGCCTAAAAAGACACTTGGCCAAAGCAGATAATTAAGTGGAACTAAGGCAGAATGGTTTCTAATTTTATAAAATTACCTGACTGTTTCACACTGTTTTTATACTTGCATGCTCATACAATTTATTTGAGAAGAAAGTGGTAGGGACTCTCACTGTATTATATGGCACTTTTCTTTATCCTTTTTCTCTATTTTACTGTGTGAATATGGTATATTGTCTTATTGGATACTTTTATGGCTTTTAGTCGAAATAAAGAATACTTGGAGTGTTGCTTTCAGATTAATGCTGGTAGACACCATTCTTCAGTGCTGTGCTTCCTTCTCTCTATGCTCTTCTTTGAGCATTTATTACCATCCACTGATTCCTCAAGTGACTCACATGCAGTTTTGTGTGCTCTCATGACCGAGCTATCCCATGCGTTGTTTCTTTTTTACCACATGGTAGGAAGTGCAGTCTTAACTGCATCTGTAAACTGTCTTAGCTGCTGTTCTCCAGCTGGGACTGAAGTGCTATACTTCGGAGTGGGCAAATATCTCTCTGCAATTGCCTTTCTTTCTGTATTACTGGTTGCTGGGGAATTCTTTACTTTCATTGCTCCCTCCTGAATTGGGCACGTTCTAGGTTGCAAAAAGTCCAAACTTCATGATTTTCACTTATTCCTTTAGGAGGAGCTTTCACGGATGCCAATCAAGGGTCAAGGATGTAGGGGGTACCTCTTGGGGATCAAGACTCACACCAGCAGAGGCCAGCAGCAGGGCTCAGGGAGGTCCAGGGAGGTCCAGTTGGTGTTACACAGCAGGAGCTGAGCAGTTACACGGAGGCCTCTGAGTGCTTGTTGTGTCCATGTAGCTCACAAAGGAGGATAGCCAGGTAGCCCTTGGATTAACTCTGGTGGTCCTCTGTTTAAGAGAGCATGCCCAGTCTTTCTTACTCAGACAGCAGGGCAGCGAGGCAGTCCTTCTAATAGCAGGACATCAGGGCAGTCCTTCTTGTGAATATTCCATAGATCGAGTAGAGATCTAATGTGGCTCTGAGAGTGCCACCTTTTATTCCCCAAATTGCCAATTGGTGCAGACCAATTTTACCTTGTTTTAGGGAGAGAGCACAAGCACATTAGCACTGGTACCAGTAGTAAAGTGCACAAGTCCTAAAGCAAATAAAAACTACTTCAGCAAATGAGAGGGGTGAAGGCAACAAGTTCAGGGGACTACCCGCCCAAGGGAGTTAGGTGTAACATGTGTCCCCCACCCCCCAGCAGAAAACAAGAAGACTTACACAACCTCATGGGAATTTTCATCACTTAGGTGGAAAACACAGGAAAGGCCATCAGCACTGGAGTGGTCGGCCCCAAGATGGTGTTCCACAGTGAAATCCACTCCCTGAAGGGAAAGGGACCTTCTCAACAGTTTGGGATGCTTACCCTTCATTTACATCAGCCATCTAAGGGGTCTGTGGTCTATCTGAACTCAAAAGTGATTACCAAATAAGTATGGCCTCAGCTTCTTCAGTGCCCAGACCACTGCTAACAATTCTCTCTCTATAGCATTCCACCTCTGTTCCATGGGAAATAGCCTCCTGCTGAAGAAGGCTACAGGTTTGTCCAGGCCTTTGTTGTTCAGCTGTGAGAGCACAGCCTCTATTCAGTGCTCTGAAGCATCTGTCTGGGCAATGAATTCCTTGGAGAGGTTGAGCACCATGGGCTCATTCACGTCAAAAGCTTTCTGACACACTTCTGTTCAGATCACTTTCATAGGCTGCTTCTTGAAACCAGCTTGGTCAAGCGAGCAACAATGATGCCATATCACTTGACAAACCTCCCGTAATAACCAGTGAGCCCTAGGAAGGCTCTCACTTCTTTCTGGGTCTTTTGGGGGTTCCCAGACTAGGATGGTCTGGATTTTGGGCAGAAGGAGCTGCTCCTTATCCCCACCAACTTGGTGGCCCAAATAGACAACAGAACCCTGCCCTATATGGCACTTACTGGTGGCTGATGTGATCTTTTCAGCTGGAGGTGTAGAAAGCAATGTTAGCTAGGTAGGTGGCATGGAAATATTCAATTCCAGCCTGGAGCCAGTGGACCAGCCTCTGGAAGGTGGCAGGCCATTTTTTACCCCAAAGGGTATCACTCAAAACTGGAAATGGAACACTGGCATGAAGAATACCGACCTCTCCTTGGCCCCGCTGGTTAAGGCAATCTGCCAGTACCTTCATGTCAGATCAAAGGTACTCTGGAACTTGTCAGCTCTCAAATGGTCGATGAGCTAATCAGCTCAGAGATAGGGTGTGAGTCATTCTTGGTGAGTGAGTTGACCCCTCTATAATCCATGCAGAACTGTAGTTTTGATGTGGAGCCCAGTGGTCAACATCACTTTACTGGACCAAGGGCTGTAGGAGTGCTCAATCATCCCTACCTCTAGTATCTTGGACACTACCTCCTTGATGCTGGCTCTCACCTTGTCAGATAGCCTGTAGATCCTATTCTTGACAAGCATACTGCCTCTAGCATCAAAGTCATGGGTACACCAAGTGGTAAGCCCAGGTGTCCATTAGAACAAGGAGAACTGCTCCAACTGCTTGTACCAGTCTCTCTCCTGTTGGGACGTCAGACAGGGGCAGAAGTTCACTATTCTACTGGTCCATCTTGCTCTATAGAGGAGGGGATATATGGGAGAGTTTCACTCTCTCTTCCTTCTCACCCCGATCTGTCACCAAGAGCATGGTGACTTTGGATCTAAGTGGAGTTTGAGGTGGGTGACATGCAAGACCCTTAAGGGGTTCCTGGAGGTCTCGAGGTCCACCAGGTGACCCCCTGTTGTGCTCCCTGACCTCATATGGCCCATCTACTGGTCCTACATGTCCCAGGGTTCCGCTGGCTCTATCACCCATACTTTCTGAGTGGTTGAAACTCTAAGAATGGTTTTCTGGTCGAACCAGAGCTTAATAAACTCCTGGATGGCTTCCAGAAGGTCAGTGGCTGTGTTTCAGAATCTCTTCATCTGAGTCCAAGTAGCCAACATGTAGCTGACAACTTCTTTAGGGAGGTTGTTAGGATCCTGCTCCCACAAATCCTTCACAAGCCTGAGCTGCCCTCTCATAGGGTGGCAGTTAGAACTGACATCCTTGGTGTAGTTTCCCTCTACCTTTTTTCTTTCAGTCCTCTGTTTTTGCTGACTTTGTTTTTGCCTGCCTAAGGGCTGGTGTGCTGCTACAGGGACCGCCACTCTTCTGGACTGCTCCCCTAAAGCAACTGCTGCCCTGCTGTGTTGATCTGCTGCCTACTTCCCGTCTGCCTAAAAAAGAACTGGACCTGCAACTTCATCTTGAACACAGGACCCCAGAGTGACTCAAAGGCCTAGTCTGCTGGACTCCTGAGCTGAGTCTTCAGCAAGTTCCTTACCCCCAAGTGATGCCTTTTAGGTCCCAGACTCTTGTTGTGGCTCTCTTGCCATTGAAATCAAGCTTTTGGGCTCTTTGCAACCGTGAGTGGGCCCATTCACACAAGAACTGCACCGCTCGCCCGGAAAATAGCACGAGTTGTGGCCAGGCCACCTCTTTGCACAACAGCATCAATAGCCCCCTGGGGACTGCCAGCACAAAGCTCCATCCCGCACATCCGTGATACCTGGTTGGCTCTTCACACCACATTGACCACCACACATGATGCTCTCTATGCTGCCGGAGAACCTCTCCAATGCAAACGGAACTCTTGGCATAAAACTTGAGAAGGTAGAACTTCAACAGGACTAATCTGGTACTGTATCTAACCTGCGCTCCTTTGCTGGTGGTCAGAACATTTGACTTTGACCGGGACAGCATGTCCAGATAGCCACGGTTGGCGCGTTATACTTTTAGGCACTATATTGCAGTTTATTCTTTGAAAATGCATAACTCCGGTTCTAATGATTGGATATTTGTCATTTTTATCTTGTTTTATTTATTAAATTGTGTTGTGTTTATCTAATCTGGTATGGGATATGTTTGGGTAGTGTTTTCACATTGCCTGAAAGTTATGCCTGACTGTTCTATGCCAAGCTACCAGAGGGTTGTGGGAGGCCGGCCTGGTTTGTAGTGTGTACCTATGGTATTTACACCTGATACCAGGTCCAATTATCCCCAATTAGTGAAGTGTAGGCACTGTCTGGAAGCCAGGCTCTCTAGAGGTAGCTGTAGCTAAGCAGTCAAGGCTTATCTAGGTGGCATGCAAAGCTCATGCAATACGACTGTAGTTACACAGTACTCACACACATGAAAGAAAATACTCAGTGTTACAAAAATAAAAGTACTTTATTTTGGTGACACAAATGCCAACAAATAGCATAGAAACTATACTCTCCTAGGAGGTAAGTAATACACAAATTATATACACTAGTATGCAGAAATGTACATAAAAACAGTTAGTAAACAGTGCAATTAGTGAAAATTACAATAGTTAGAAATGGGCCTGGGGGAACACAAATCATATACTAAAAAATTGGAATGCGAATGTCGGTTTCCCACCTAGGCAAGTGTAGTGTGCAGAGGGTCTCTGGGAGTACTAGAAAACACCAAAGGTATGTACTAGAACCCACCCCAGTGCCCAGGAATAGTAAAGCACAGTAACTTTCCCAGAACACACAGAAACACAAGAAAGAAGATTATGCAAGAACCAGAAGAGACTGCAAGATACCAACAGTGGCTTCTTGGACCTGAAGTCCTGTGGAAGAAAGGGACCAAGTCCAAGAAGCACAGAAGAGTGCAGGGAGAACAGGAGCCCCTGATGACCCAGATCAAGGTGCAAATAAAAGAACCACCGGTGAAGAAGAACAGTCAGGTTTGGACTCAAGAAGACAGAGTCAGGTTCCTAGTTGGTGCAGATATGTCCTACACCGGATGGAGGATTGCAGTCTGGTTTGCGTCGCTGGAGTCCACCAACAAACCTTGGCATACGTAAGGCCCACAGTTAGTGGGAAATGGCGCTGCCCGGGACCAGAAGACCAGGCAGTGTGCAATGGGAGTCCCACAGCACGGGGACAAAGGAGGCGCAAAAGGAGGCCCATGCACCACTATGACAAAGGCTCCCACACCGCCAGAGAACCACTCAGGAAGATGTGCGTCGCAGCATAGAGTGCTGGAGGCCGGAGCTGGATGGCGCACAAAGAACTTTGTGGAAGGATGCCAACAAGCCTTGGCAACTGCAAAAACACAGTGCATGGGGATACTGTCTTGCGTGGGGAAGCAAGCTCTTACCTACACCAAAGTTGGACAGTAGGACATCAGGACCGTTGGAACTACTTGAGTCCACCCACCACCTGTGATGTAGGATCCACGCAGCTTGTCAGGAAAGGGGATCCACGCAGCCGGTTGTCGTTGCAGTAGGTGGCTACTGAAACAGAGGAGTGACTCCTTCACCCCAAGGGAGATTTCTTCACTCTTCTGGTGCAGGTTGAAGACAGGCTGTTCTCTGAGGATGCACAACCGGGAAACAGTTGCAGTTGCTAGGAGGAGCTGAAGATACAATGTTGCAGAAGTCGTCTTTGCTTCTTTGTTGCAGTTTGTAGAGTTCCTGGAGGGTCCAGATGCAGTTTCTTTGGTGAGAAGTTGAAGTGGAGGATGCAGAGGATTCCTGCTGGAATCTTATAATCCGAATCTGAAGATCCACCCAAAGGAGAGACCCGATATAGCCCTGAAAGGGGGATTGGTAAGCTAAACAGGTAAGCACCTATCAGGGGAGGGCTCTGACGTCACCTGCTGGCACTGGCCACTCAGATGCTCCCCAGAGTTCCCTGCAAACTTGGAATCCAAGATGGCAAAACCCAGGGCCCCTCTGGAGAAGCTCTGAGCACCACCCCTTGGGTGGTGATGGACAGGGGAGTGGTCACTCCAGTTTTGTGCCAGAGCAGGGCCTGGGGGTCCCTGAACTGGTGTAGACTGGATTATGCAAGAAGGGCACCACATGTGCCCTTCAAAGCATTTCCAGTGACTTGGGGAGGCTACCCCTCCCAAGCCTGTAACACCTATTTCCAAAAGGAGAGGGGGTAACACCCCTCTCCCAGAGGAAATCCTTTATTCTGTCTTCCTGGGCTTGAGCTTTCCAAACAACAGGAGGGCAGAAACCTGTCTGAGAGGTGGCAACAGCTGGGGCTGCCTGTAAAACCTCAGAAGGCTGGAATGGCAATACTGGGGGTCCTCTAAGGAACCCCCAGGGTGCATGGAATCATACAACCAATGCTTGCAAAAGCCTTTGGAGTATGATTCCAATATGTTTGATACCAAACATGCCTATGTTCAGAGTTACCATTATGTAGCTGGACATAGGTAGTGACCTATGTCCAGTAAACGCCAATGTCGTCCCTGCACTCACAAAGTCCGAAAAAATTATCCTGAGGTCATGGGAGCACCTCTGCTAGTGCAGGGGTGCCCTCACACACAGGTACTCTGCACCCTGCCCTCAGGGCTGGCGGGCCTGCTATAGGGGTGACTTATAAGTGACCTGATGCAGTGTAAATGGCAGTGAAAGAGTGCATGAAGCTTTTCACACAGGCTGCAATGGCAGTCCTTCAGAAACCTTTGCATTGGCTCCCTATGGGTGGCAGAAGATATGTTGCAGCCCATAGGGATCTCCTGGAACTCCAAGGCCCTGGGTACCTAAGTGCAATATACTAGGGACTTTTAAGGGGGCACCAGTATGCCAATTGTGCGTGAAATACTTGGTTACCAGTATGCAACAACCAAATTTAGAGGAGAGAAAGCATAATCACTGCAGTCCTGGTCAGCAGGATCCCAGTAAACACAGTCAACCACACTGACATCAGGCAGAAAATGGGGGTAACCATGGCAAAAGGGTACTTTCCTACAGGGGTGAGCACAGGTTAATTTGGGATTTGCTGGCACCTTACCCTGACTAGAATTGTAATTGCTGCTTGACCAGGGCTTACAAACTAGTCAATTATCAGCCCAGTTTCTAACAGTGGCCATACAAAAGTACAAAGGGACTGAATCCTACTCCTTTCTGAGGCTCCACCCTGTAGGCAGGCATCACAAGATGACATCCCCTTACATCTCAACAGCTCTGACAGGCCCATGATCATGCCTTTGAGGGTCTTGTGAATCTTTCAAAAAGTCTATTGCTCTGGGGATGTTAGGGTGTGGAGAAATTGTAAGGTACCCCACACTAATCCCATACGGACTTCATGTATGCTGACATGAAGTTTGTGCCCACGTTAGGCACACCCACCTTGGGGAAACCCACTTGGGGAAAGAACCCTGTAGGTGCCTCTGCCCCTGCAGGCACAGTCACTATCATGGCTTGCAGGTACCGGGAGGTATAGTCCACCAAGACAGGATAAACAGGCTGCCCAAGGCTGTTGTGGCATCTGTCTACAACAGGAAGAGGAATCAGGGGAGCCTTTTGCTTCCTTCTGTTTTCCTATTGGCCTAGCAGGTAGAACAGGTTCTACAGAATGCATCGGAGATCAGTCTCATCGGGGGCCAATAGAAGTTGGCCGCCAGCCTTGCAAAGGTCTTGGCTTGCCCCAGAAGTCCTGACGGGGGTGCAACATGAGCCTGTCCCAGCAGTGAGGCCCTGTAGTGCTGAGGGAGCACCAACACTTTGCTTGCTCCAGGCTCAGGAACATTTGGCTCACTATACAGGAGATCATTATCTCAAGAGATGACGTGATCACCAGAGGTGGTTCCATTTGCCAGGGCCTCAGCCTCGCACTGAGTGCCTTTGAGATTGGGGCACTTTTTTGCTTGGTAGAACTCTGCCCAGGAGGAGCTTCTTTCATCTTGCCAACTGGCTAGCCCAGGCAGGTTAACCCAGGCAATATCTCCTCCGTTGTGGGTTCCAGAGCAGCACCAGGGCTGGTTTCCTGCATCCTATTACCCTCCTCTCTTGGCAGCTGCCAGGGCCTGTGTTGCAGGCACTAGGACCTTTTGACTCTCCTCTCAGGCCGCTATGGACCGTGTGGTGAGGCATACCCATTCAAGCAACGCTAGCATCTCCAAGTGTGACCAAAACCCCACCTCCTTCCAGATGATGTGCTCCACATCATTATTATGTACACAAACCACAGACATGGCTGGACTCACAGCTACACTTAAGGAACCTAATCCCTCCAAGCCCTCTCGACATTTGAAGTGGACTAAAGCAACTGGGTAGTAGCTCTCGTGGTTGACAGCAGTTTCAAACTGGTGGCTACATTGGGAAGTAAATGCTCTGAGGACATCAATCAGTGGTCATGCTGGCTCCTTTGTCTCAGAGCCTCCACCCTTTGCTGATTGATCGTGACCCACAGCTTATACTTCTTAGTGTTATTAGACATGTGGGCCTTGGGTGCCATCTCTCTGCCTCCCAGGGACACTAAGGCAATCTCTGCACTACCCATCAAATTCACTGGGCAACATTCCCTTCAAGCCCTACAATGGCCACTCATTGAAAGGCTGTTTCAGCTTGTTCTGTCCACTTAAATCCACGTTTTAGGGTCTCTTTCCTGAGAGTTTGAGAGATCAGGCTAGTTTGAGAGGCAAAATTCTCAATAAACTGGAGATAGAAATTTAGCAAACCAAGGAAGTATTGTTTTTCCTTAAAAGAGGAAGGGAAAGGCCATTCAAGAATGGCATACACTTTCTGGGGGTCCATGGCAATTCTTGGTTTATTTAGACATTATCCCAAATATTCCACTTCAGGTGGCTAAATTCACAATTTTTAGGCATGCAGAGAAGTCTATTTTGGTGTAGCCTATCAAGGTCTTGAAAAAACATGATTGTGGTGGAAGGAGGGATCAGATGAATAAACTAGAATGTCTTCTAAAAATAACACAGCACTTGGGCTTCTCTGACTAACTCTAAAATACTCTTGATAAGAGGAAAGGGAAATCAAGCGTTAATGGTTACTCTATTCAATTCTCTGAAATCAATACATGGTATAGATCTTTGGTTTTCTTGGGTACGAAAAAGAAGGAAGTCCCAGCGGGAGATGAGAAATTGTGATGAGTCTGTTTTGAAGATTCTCCTCAAAATGCTGCCTTAGGGTCTTCTTTTTATATGTAGAAAGTGAATACATTGTTACAACTGGAACTGTGGCATCAGTTACAAGGGTAATAGAGCAGTCAAATTCACAGTGAGGAGGTAAGGAGACTTCCTTAGGTTTCTGAAATATATCTGCATACTTCTGATAATGAACTGAAATTCCCTGTATGAAGCTAATGCTACTAAATTCATTGTCATTAATCTTGTAGGTTTCCTCAGGAGCCCAGCAGGCTTCTGTGATGTAACAAAATTGATGAAAAAATTGGGAAAATATGAATATGGTTTGAGTCTCCCAAATGATATGCAGATAGTGTATCATAACTAAGAAGTCTTAACCCCTTCGCTGCCAGGCCTTTTCCCCCTCCTGTGCCGAGCCTTTTTTTGGCTATTTGGGGCAGTTCGCGCTTAGGCCCTCATAACTTTTTGTCCACATAAGCTAGTCAAGCCAAATTTGCGTCCTTTTTTTCCAACATCCTAGGGATTCTAGAGGTACCCAGACGTTGTGGGTTCCCCAGAAGGAGGCCAAGAAATTAGCCAAAATACAGTGAAAATGTCATTTTTTTTTAAAAAATGGGAAAAAGGGGCTGCAGAAGAAGGCTTGTGGTTTTTTCCCTGAAAATGGCATCAACAAAGGGTTTGCAGTGCTAGAATCACCAGCTTCCCAACTTTCAGGAACAGGCAGACTTGAATCAGAAAACCCATTTTTTCAACACAATTTTGGCATTTTACTGGGACATACCCCATTTTTACGATTTTGTGTGCTTTCAGCCTCCTTCCAGTCAGTGACAGAAATGGGCATGAAACCAACACTGGATCCCAGAAACCACAACATTTCTGAAAAGTAGCCAAAATTCTGAATTCAGCAAGGGGTAATTTGTGTAGATCCTACAAGGGTTTCCTACAGAAAATAACCACTGAAAAAGAAAAATATTGAAATTGAGGTGAAAAAAACATCAATTTTTCTCTACGTTTTACTCTGTAACTTTTTCCTGCAATGTCAGATTTTCAAAAGCAATATACCGTTACGTCTGCTGGACTCCTCTGGTTGCGGGGATATATAGGGCTTGTAGGTTCATCAAGAACCCTAGGTACCCAGAGCCAATAAATGAGCTGCACACTACAGTGCGTTTTCATTCTATACCGGGTATACAGCAATTCATTTGCTGAAATATAAAGAGTGAAAAATAGCTATCAAGAAAACCTTTGTATTTCCAAAAAGGGCACAAGATAAGGTGTTGAGGAGCAGTGGTTATTTGCACATTTCTGAATTCCGGGGTGACCATACTAGCATGTGAATTACAGGGCATAACTCAAATAGATGTCTTTTTTACACACTCTCTTATATTTGGAAGGAAAAAATGTAGAGAAAGACAAGGGGCAATAACACTTGTTTTGCTAATCTATGTTCCCCCAAGTCTCCCGATAAAAATGATACCTCACTTGTGTGGGTAGGCCTAGCGCCCGCGACAGGAAACGCCCCAAAACGCGACGTGGACACATCACATTTTTTGAAAGAAAACAGAGGTGTTTTTTGCAAAGTGCCTACCTGTAGATTTTGGCCTCTAGCTCAGCCGGCACATAGGGAAACCTACCAAACCTGTGCATTTTGAAAACTAGAGACCTAGGGGAATCCAAGATGGGGTGACTTGTGGGGCTCTGACCAGGTTCTGTTACCCAGAATCCTTTGCAAACCTCAAAATTTGGCTAAAAAAAAGTTTTCCTCACATTTCGGTGACAGAAAGTTCTGGAATCTGAGAGGAGCCACGAATTTCCTTCCACCCAGCGTTCCCCCAAGTCTCCCGATAAAAATGATACCTCACTTGTGTGGGTAGGCCTAGCGCCCGTGACAGGAAACGCCCCAAAACACAACGTGGACACATCACATTTTTTCATAGAAAACAGTGCCTACCTGTGGATTTTGGCCTCTAGCTCAGCCGGCCCCAGGGGGGGCAGAAATGGCCTAAAATAAATTTGACCCCCCCACCCCCCAATCCTCCCCGGGAGCGACCCTTGCATACGGGGTCGCTCCCCCTGCGTGACATTGGCGCCAAAAAAAAAATCCCCGGTGGCTTGTGGTTTCTGCCCCCTTGGAGGCAGATTTACCTAAAATCGGGGAGCGACCCTTGCCTAATGGGTCGCTCCCCATCTCTAAAAAAACAAACAAACAAAAACACAAAAAAACCATTTGCCCTGGCTCCTAGAGGTTTCTGCCCCCCCTGGGGGCAGATCGGCCTAATAACAATAGGCCGATCTGCCCCCGGGGGGCAGAAATGGCCTAAAATAAATTCCCCCCCCCAACCCCCCCCCCCCGGGAGCGACCCATTGCCTAATGGGTCGCTCCCCATCTCTAAAAAAAAAAAAAAACACACACAAAAAAACAATTTGTCCTGGCGCCTAGAGGTTTCTGCCCTCCTTGGGGGCAGATCGGCCTAATAACAATAGGCCGATCTGCCCCCGGGGCAGAAATGGCCTAGGATAAATTTGCCCTCCCACCCCCCCCAGGGAGCGACCCTTGCCTACAAGGTCGCTCCCCTTGCGTGACGACGCAAAAAAAAAGATCCCTAGTGCCTAGTGGTTTCTGCCCCCCTTGGGGGCAGATTGACCTAAAATCGGCCGATCTGCCCCCAAAGCGGGCAGAAAGGGCCTAAATACAATTTGCCCCTCCAGGGGAGCGACCCTTGCCTAAGGGGTCGCTCCCCATCTCTAAAATAACAAACAGAAAAAAAAAAAAAAAAACATTGCCCTGGCACCTAGAGGTTTCTGCCCCCGGGGGCAGATCGGCCTAATAACAATAGGCCGATCTGCCCCCGGGGGGCAGAAATGGCCTAAAATAAATGTGCCCTTCCCCCCCCCCGGGGAGCGACCCTTGCCTACAAGGTCGCTCCCCTTGCGTGACGACGCAAAAAAAAAGATCCCTGGTGCCTAGTGGTTTCTGCCCTCCTTGGGGGCAGATTGACCTAAAATTGCCCGATCTGCCCCCAAAGCGGGCAGAAATGGCCTAAATACAATTTGCCCCTCCAGGGGAGCGACCCTTGCCTAAGGGGTCGCTCCCCATCTCTGAAAAAAAAAGAAAAAAAAAATTGCCCTGGTGCCTAGAGGTTTCTGCCCCCCTGGGGGCGGATGGGCCTAATAACAATAGGCTGATCTGCCCCCAGGGGGGGCAGAAATGGCCTAAAATAAATTTGACCCCCCACCACCCTCCAGAGGAGCGAACCTTGCCTACAAGGTCGCTCCCCTTGCGTGACAACGCACAAAAAGATCCCTGGTGCCTAGTGGTTTCTGCCCCCCTTGGGGGCAGATTGACCTAAAATCGGCCGATCTGCCCCCAAAGCGGGCAGAAATGGCCTAAATACAATTTGCCCCTACAGGGGAGCGACCGTTGCCTAAGGGGTCGCTCCCCATCTCCAAAAAAACAAACAGACCAAAAAAAAAAAAAAATGCCCTGGCGCCTAGAGGTTTCTGCCCCCCCTGGGGGCAGAAATGGCCTAAAATAAATTCCCCACCCCTCCCGGGGAGCGACCCTTGCCTACAAGGTCGCTCCCCTTGCGTGAAGGCGCAAAAAAAAGATCCCTGGTGCCTAGTGGTTTCTGCCCCCCTTGGGGGCAGATTGACCTAAAATCGGCCGATCTGCCCCCAAAGCGGGCAGAAATGGCCTAAATACAATTTGCCCCTCCAGGGGAGCGACCCTTGTCCAAGGGGTCTCTCCCCATCTGTAAAACAAAAAAAATTAAAAATCCCTGGTGCCTAGTGGTTTCTGCCCCCCTTGGGGGCAGATCAGCCTAATCAAAATAGGCTGATCTACCCCCCAGGGGGGCAGAAATGGCCTAAAATAATTCCCCCCCCCCCCCAGGGAGCGACCCTAGCCTAAGGGGTTGCTCCCCTTGCGTGAAATTCACGTAAAAAAATAAACGCCCTGGTGTCTAGTGGTTTCTGCCCCCCTTGGGGGCAGATTGGCCTCATCAAAATAGGCCAATCTGCCCCCAAGGGGGGCAGAAATGGCCTAAATATAATTTCCCCCCTAGGGGAGCGACCCTTGCCTAAGGGGTCGCTCCCCACCTAAAAAAAAAAAAAACATAACAAAAAAAAACAAAAAAAAGATCCCTGGTGCCTAGAGGTTTCTGCCCCCAGGGGGGGCAGAAAAGGCCTTCCCAAAAAAATGCCCCCCCTGGGAGCGACCCTTGCCCAAGGGGTCGCTCCCTTATGTCCATGTAAACAAAAACAAAAATCCCTGGTGTCTAGTGGGGTTTCAAAAGCCGGATTGCAAGCAATCCGGCTTTTGAAACCCTGGGAGAGACTTCAAAGGGAAGGAAATACATTTCCTTCCCTTTGAAGCCCCTCCGGGCCTCCCCCATGGGATTGAAAGAGAAATGCTTTGCATTTCTCTTTCAATCAAATCGCGCTGGAAGCAGAGCTTCCAGCGCGATGGGGGAGACCCTGTGACTAATCAGCGCGCGCTGACGTCACAGGGGGGTTTGGGGGGGACGGGGTGGAAGGGGAAGGGCTTCCCCTTCCATCCCTGACTTGGGGGGGGTGGGGGAGAACCCCACAGAGGGAGCGCTAGCACTCCCTCTGGGCTCTGGGCTCTGTGACCAGGACGTAATGGTTACGTCCTGGGCACAGCAGCACTGTGCCTCAGGACGTAACCATTACGTCCTGGGCAGAGAACAGGTTAAGATCATAGGTTAGTTAGGAGAGGTAATAAGGTCAAAAGATAGGATCTCTTGATGTTTTCCAAAGGTCAACCTCAAAGGAGTGGTAATCTCTTTAACCAGTCCAGAGACCAATGGTATTCTGTCTACTGTATGGACCTGTTCAGGGAATTCCTTGGGGACTTGGGATATTTGCCTTTCTTGTTTCCATTTTACATCCTGGAACAATCCGCTTGCCCCGCTGTCCAATCAGGCCAACACCTTTTTATGCTGTCCAGTAGGAAGTTCCTGAAGCATGGGCAGGAGGAACAGGGGAGTAACCAGTTCCCTAGAGGAACAAATAGAAGGGTTTCCTGGCTTTCCTGTCCACTCCCCCCTTAAAGAGGATGGGATCTGGTGTTTCCTGGAACTTTCTGGGGACGTGTGGAATAAATGAGGATTAGATGACCAGGAGAGCTGCAGTACATACATAATATGTGCCTTCTTCTATATTCCTGTTCTGCCTCATACAAGGATCTGTGATCTAGCCCAATTTGCATAGGCTCATCTAATCAAGATGGAATGTCAATCTTTCGAGCATGAGACAAAGTTGTTCCTGGCGTTGCTGAACTCGGGCCTGTGCCTTTTTATATATGCATTCACTGAGTCGGTGTTCAGTGGAAAGGGCCTGATGCATTAACCCTGCAATTGTTCCTGCGCAAGCGAATGTACCAGAGAGTAACCAGATTCCGTTCCACCTATTTGATCTCAGCTGATAACTGGCGGAAGTGAGTGATGTATTGCAGAACATCTTGATTATCCTGCTGAATGTCACAAAGAGCTTCTTCAGCTGAAGTCTCTAAACCAGGTATTTCAAAAATCTATTTAAAGGCTGCGAGAAAGGTTGCATAGTCAGAAAGCCTTGGGTCTTCTGGAGCTACCAAAGGGGTCACCTATGCTAATGCTGGGTCTGATAGGGTGCTGATCAGATACCTCACTTTGACACTATCCAGAGTAAACTGGCCCAGACAGAAGGTGAAGGATACTTTCCGGGAGTCTAGAAATTCTTTTAATTTGTTTGGATCTCCAGAAAAATGAATGGTTGCTGCAGAAATGGATGGCATGTTGGATGCTCTGGCAGTAAGTGCTTGACGTAGTGCCAAGTTTTAATTTCATAGTTGTTGCAATTATTTAGCTTGTTGTTGAACTGTTTGAACCAAAGCTTGTACAGGATCCACCGGCTCAGCCTGAGATAATTCTTGTCAAACTTCCATGCTTCCAGTTGGAGTTGGAAATTGGGCATTGTAACTGTCACGTTCCTCAGCTGACTGACTTTGACTCACAGCCCTGGAGTGATGAGGAAATCCATGCGTCCAGGTTTTGACTGTTCTTGTCTGAAAGAGGTAGGGACAACCCGTTCTGGTAGCCACATTGTTGTCAACAATGGAACATATAAACATATAGTGCACTCTACAAGAAGGCACCAGGAGGAAAAAACCCTAAGGGAAAAAAACCCTGATGGTGTTTGGAGACTCCCAGGAGGCTGATGAGGACTGGTACCGATGGTAGAAGGCCAGAACTGCAGCAATGATCAGAAGGCACAATAAGGCTAGTGGAATGCCAGAACCAGGAAAATAGAAAGTTTCAGAAGTGAAGAAACAGGAGCTAGCTTCACTAGCAGGAGAAGGAGACACCAGTTGGAGCGATGATACACCAGCAGGAGCAAGGAGACACCAGCAGGAGCGAGGATATCCCACCAGGAACAAAGACACCTGCAGGAGCAAGGAGCTACCAGTAGGAGTGAGGATATCCCAGCAGGAGAAAAGACACCCCAGGAGGAGTGAGGAGACACCAGCAGCTGTGAGGATACACCAGCAGGAGGAAAGACACACCAGCAGGAGCGAGGAGTGTTGCAATCAAAAGGAGAAAAACAGTTCTGTTCCTTTTATACCCCAAAACAGGAGTGACATAGAGGAAGAAGTGAGGCCACCATGATGGATAGGGAAATGCTGGCAGGAATACATGATAGAGCCTCAATGATGGATTGGTTAAGTAGAAACCCTTCCTCAGTAATTCTGGGAAGAGGAAACTACAGAGAGCAAGAATATGGCCCCTAAGGAGACGAATGCCTCCAACCCAAGCAGACAAGCAAGCAAAGAATTTCCCTCCACAACCCCTTGCAGGACTCCCCAAGCTGCAGGTAAGTGTTTAGGGCATCCCGCTGTATAATGCTGGGTGCCAGGGAGGTAGTGGAGTGAGCCACGGGTCGTGCTGTGACCTGTAGTGTGAGACAATTAGTCTACTCCTTCCTGCCCCAGAAGAAGCTCACTCCAAACTCATTTACCAGGAAGGCTGGTAGTTTTTCTGCAATATGTGAGGAAATGCAATTCCCCCTGCATATGCTTCTGGATGGGCTGCAACACAATGGCTGTACATTGCTATGTCACAAGCTGCTTAACTGGATTCCATCTTCCATCTGCTTCTCCCCTGAATTGAAAAGGATGTTTCATCCAATTTGCCCTCAGCCCATCTTGAAGTCTAGGGTACGAATGGTATCCTCATGCTGTGCCACTCACGTCAGAGTATCTATTTCTGTTGATGCAATGACGTCATTCTGCCCTTTGGGTGCATCCAGGAAAAGCTACTATCCACATGCTGATGCCATTACAAATGGTGTTCTCACATAGGGACCTTTTTGGTTTAATTGAAACTACAAACTTCACATCTTCAAAGATGTGGAATTGGTCTCACTTACCTGCAAAGTGGCATTGTAAGGTGTGTGTTGATATCTCTTAGTCCTCCTTTTCCATTTGAATCAAAGCCTTTTTGTGGTATTTGTTGCAGTAATGCGTGCCACTCTCTCCTTCCCTCCTATCTGGAGGCACATGAGAGCCAGTATGAATAGCAATATGCATTGCCTGTTTTGATGATTAAGAAAGGGTTGAGTGAGGTGAATGGGAGAGTCTCTTCAGACAGCTGCTAGATTTGCCTGTGGAAGAGGAAGCTCCGCAAATTGGTTGGATTAGGCTTTTGCATGGCATGATGATTGGACATGAATTAAAGAAGTAGAGGGTATAAACAGAATTGAGAGTTATCACAAGCCTTAAATATTAGACTTTGCAGTCAGATAGCCTGGATTTAGCTGTGAAACAGACAATAGGCATGGCAAAGACAGGGCTATTTTAGTTTCAGATTGTGTAGGTAGGCTAAAATGAAACCCAGAAGCTATTAGTTTAATCAATAGGATTTTATACAGTCTGTGGAATCTTGCCCTTAGATTTGAGAACAGTCAACATCCTTAAGATTTTTACACTTCCTTTGTGACCTTGTTTGTAAGTAGCGGTGGCATCGCTATCCATATCAGTGGTACCACTAATCATGATACATTAGTGGATTGTAGTATAAAGAATGGAGAAGAGCTAAGTCAACCTTGCTTATACTAGTACCATCTAAGTTAATGCTAGTCAGGCATGATTTGACATAATGTTAATGCAACTATGAGGTTGTGAGGTGAAAAAAGTATAAGTGGCCATTTTTATTCACCTGGTGTTACTGATATTGTGGTTATAGGTGATATTATAGGCTAAGAATTAATCGTCTATACACCCTTATGGACCGTGGCATAATATGGAGAACTCAGTACAACTTGCCAAATTCAACAAGTTCACCCTTAATTCCAGGGCTTTTTCCAGTGGCAGTGAGGATCTGTTCTTAGAAATCGATGCTCTATTACTACATTCAGTAAAAACACAAGACTCTTACTGCTTTTGTGGGCAGAAACTCATGTGATTTCATTCGAAACAGTATGAAAGCCAAGCTCATGATGGGGGCTACAATGGCAATAGCTCAGGATTGCATAAAAAAAAATCTGAAAGAAATTTCATACATTTTAATAGTACTGACTAAATAATTAAAAATTACTTGCTGCTGTGGAAAACAAACAGAAAAACAGTTGCTCTCTGTATTCGTTGCACCAATGAGATAAGAATTTTATGTGCGATAATTCAGTGTACTCTTAAGGTGTAAAATAGCCCCATGTGCATTACAGTGCAATATATGGAGGAAGGATTTATCAAACAGCCATAAGCGTGATTTGGAAGGGTAATAATCCTGTGGTTGGAGCCAAAGCAAGCTCTATGTATATGTCAAAGAACTAGTTGCAATGGATTTTCCAGACAAACTGGTCTGTCAAGCCACACCTAAAAAAGGCATTTGGATGCAGCCTAGCATTTACCGTCCCTCTTCATTGGAGCGTTCAAAAACAATGTTTGGAAAGATATGTACAGAAAGTTATACTATGACTTTTTTATGAGGTAAGGTGAGATCCACAGGAAAGAGGACATTTTGTTGTTTTAATATTGGGGAACCTTCTGGACAAGAACGGTATAATTTTGGACTGCCTGATCTCTTTCCATAGCCTATGGAGATACATTTGAACAGAAACTGCTTGCTTGGCCATGCATACAATGAAGTATTCTGGGAAAACTATTTTGGCGCTCCTTGACCTCAAAGTGGCATTTTATAATTATGATAGGTCCCTTTAAGCACAGTCACTGAGGGAGTGCTGACTTGCCAGCCCGGCTTGTAGAGGTCATCGTTCTGTTCTATTGCTGTAGCATAGCAACATTTCAATATGGGAGGTGGGGATTCCTACTCGCTCTTACGTTATTTACATCTTTATTACTAACATATTACTTTTTTTACAAAAACGTAATATGAATCAGGTTGGCTACAGGAAAATTGTATTCAAATTCCGTGCCTCCCATACGCAGATGATGCTGTGCGACTAATAAGGGCTGAGAAAGGCCTTCACTGTCACTATCCTTGAATCCAACTGTAAAGTTATTCATCTGTCTCTGACCATGTGCAAAATAACAAGGTCCATATGTATGGATTTTTAGCGTCGCTTTAGAGCCAATAATTTTGGTGCTAAAATGGCGCTAACCTAACTCCATATTTATATTTTGACACTAGACCCATCTAGCGTCAAAATATAGAAGTTAAAGCCATGTTTAGGATGCGTGAAACCACCTTGCGTCAATGAGGTGCAAGGTAGGCATTCCCATCCAAAACACAGTGCTAACCCTTTATCACCATATTAATCTCCAAGCGCAGAAACAATGCGCAAGGAGGAGGTGGGCCTAAGTCCACTTGGCACCAATATTTAATGCCTGGGTCAGACCAGGCATTAGGGTGCAGGTAGGCCCTTTTCCATGGCTAAACACCATGGAATTGGCACAATGATACCAATCCCAAGCCCCCAGAACACCACCACCCACACAATTGGGGCACTACAGGAGGGGGACCCCTCCCAGGTAAGTTTAGTTAAGTAGAATTTTTTTTTGTAAGTGCCATGGGGGTCCATTACAATGGGACCCTGCCTGCCACTGAGTATGTTGGGCTTGCCCAAGGGAAAAACTAGTCCCCTGTGGTGGGAATTGGGGTGGTGGTCATGACTCCTGTCTACACTTAGACAGGAGTCATTTTTTGGCTGCTTGGGTATCAAAAAATGATGCTGGGCTGGTTAGCGGCATATTATTTGCCACTAAGCAGCCTTGCGTCATTTCAGACACACTAGCGTCATTTTTCCTAACGCCATCCCTGACCAGCTAGCATCTTTTTTTTTTAGACGCTATCCATTCCTTAGCACCAGCTTGTGTCATTTAATAAATATGGCGCACAGATGGCTCTAAAGAATCGCGTTAGCCAGCATTAAGAAAAATGACGTTGTGCTATTTTTCATAAATATGGACCTAATTATGTAAAAAACATAGGCCCTCATTAGAACTCTGGCGGTAAATCCTGCTTACCGCCGTGGTGACGGCTGTCAAGATACCTTCGCCGCAGCGGAAATCCGCTACAGGTATTACGACCCACATCTCGTAATCCGCCACAATACAGACACGCACGCAAGTCCGCCACACCAAAGGTCAGTGATAAACTGCCGATACCAAAAACGACACCGTCACGCCAACAGAACTACGCCCACACTATCACGACCCACGAATCAACGTGGAGGTCATTCAACTGTGGTAATCCATTGGAGGTACACACCGCCACTCTCAAAATACACACACACTTACAAAACACAACCACATTGGACAATTCAAAATACACACACCTGACACACATACACACACCACACCCACACACCCAATCCAATATAACACACACACCAACATTACCCACAACCCCTTACAACAACCTGTTTGGAAGAAGCCCAGAGATAGAGAATAGCAAACACAACACCAGCATTCACAGGCACACAACACCATCACTCATACAACATCCACGCACCTCAAACAACATACCCAACACACCCCCCCACACATCACAACAGACAGCACCTCAAACATCACCCACACCACATCATGGCACCTCAGAGACCCCCCAGGTTTTCTGAGGAGGAGCTCAGGGTCATAGTGGAGGAAATCCTCTGGGTAGAGCTCCAGCTATTCGGATCACAGGTGCAGCAGACATCCATTGCAAGGAAGATGGAGCTTTGGCGGAGAATTGTCGACAGGGTCAACGCAGTGGGACAGCATCCAAGAACAAGGGATGACATCAAGAAGAGGTGGAATGACCTACAGGGGAAGGTGCGTTCAGTGGTATCCAGACACCAGGTAGCTGTACAGAGGACTGGCGGTGGACCCCCACCTCCTCCCCCACAGCTAACAACATGGGAGGAGCAAGTCTTGGCAATCATACATTCTGAGGGCCTCGCAGGAGTACCAGGAGGACCGGACTCTGGTAAGTCATATCTTTATTATTATATCCCCCCACCCTACCTGCATGCCATCACAAACTCCTACCCCTACCCTCACACCCATCACCCCAACACCCCACAGATACCCCACTATCACAACCCACACATCCCAAGGCCTGCATGTCACACCAATGCATGGACACCCACCACCAAAGCATGTCCAGTACAGATACTTAACCAGACCCCAAAATTACCAATTACACAAGGCCAAATAAAAAGAGCCAACCACAGGAGTAGAGGGTAGCTCACACATTGGACAAGAGGGCACCCACAGATACAATAACAATGCATTTACCCCCCAACAGGACCCCTACCCAACATCACCGGACAGGAGGTGCCAGACATATCCAGTCCCCCCACAGAAGAGGCCCACAGTGACGACAGCAGCTTTGCACGCCTGGATCAAGATGACCAGCCTGGCCCATCAGGGACCTCAGGACAGTAGGTTCCCCTGCCACTGTCACAAACAACCACTGAACCTCCTCCCTCAGGAAACACCCCCACAGCACCCACCCAGGAGGCCCATGCCACTGTCCCCACGACACGTCAATCAGCAGTGTGTCCACCACTACAGGGACCGCAGGCAAACCCACTAACCCAAGACAATCAGGGACCTCGGGTCAGTGGCAGTGGGCACACGGATAACAGGGAAGCTGGGAGGACTGATGTGTGACAGGGGGAGGACAGGCCCAGGAACCCACTCTCAAACATCATGGGAGCATACCTTCATTCCCAGGAGACCATGGGCACGGTACTGGCCAAGTTTCAGGAGACCCAGCGGCTGCAGGAGGAACACTACCTGGGGATCAGGGAGGTTAACAACACCCTGGTCACCATTGCAGGGGTGCTGGCAGACATGGCCAACACCAAGAGGGACACAGTGGCACACCAACGGGCCCCTGACACTAGCCTGAACGATGAACAGCCCTCCACCTCTGCCGGCACTAGTGGACAGGAAGTCCTGCCACAGGACCAACAGGCCACCAGCACCCCACCCCCTGCAAAAGGAGAACCACCCCGCAAACGGTCTCTGCGATCCAGGCAAAAGACAGAGAACATTGCCAAGACCCCGCCAGGAAATAGGACTCTCCTGATAGTCACCCTTCTGTCCCACTCTGTTACCCTGTCCACCTTTAACTGCCATTACTCCACTTCCTATGCCCCCTTGGACAATGCACCTGTGATGCCAATAGACTGGACTCCACCATGGACATTCCTCCACCATCACCCCAGCCCATTGCACAGCCCCCTCCACTTATTAGCACAGAAATAAAGACCCTTGAATCACAAATCAATCTGGAGTCAGTCTGTACTTTCACAAATGTGTTATTGCAAACTTTCAGAAAAATAGCAATGTCAATGTTCATTTTCACATACCAATGTTAGACAGTTGTTGGGCAGCAGTAAACTTAGCAGAAGGCAGAAAGTGGTACACAGATCTGTAAAATGGAAAGCCAAAGTGAACTGTCAGGGTCCATACACAGAGGCAAAAAGGCATAATCATGCAATGTCCTACAGTTGTCTGATATGAGAGGAGCAGTGCCAGTCTCTTACCTGTGTCTCACTGGAAGTATTGCATGATGCTGTTGTTTCGTTGTCAATATCTTCTTCTTCTCCCTCCTCTTCTTCACTGCCCACAGGCTCCACAGCTGGCACAAGACCAACATCAGGCCCATCCTCCTGCAGAAAAGGCACCTGACGTCACAAAGCCAGGCTGTGCAACATACAGCATGCCACGATGATCTGGCACACCTTCTTCGGTGAGTAGTATAGGGAGCCACCTGTCAGATAGAGGCACCGGAACCTGGCCTTCAGGAGGCCGAAAGTACGCTCAATTATCCTCCTAGTCTGTCCATGTGCCTCATTGTAGCGTTCCTCTGCCCTTGTCCTGGGATTCCTCACTGGGGTCAGTAGCCATGACAGGTTGGGGTAACCAGAGTCACCTGCAAATATCGAGGGACAACTGTGAGACATACACCAACCATTAGGGACTCTACCATAGCCAGACACCTACGTAATCTGTATTGGGACCTTTGGGCTCCCCTATTAGCCACACACGGTGCCTCTGGAGTTGGCCCATCATGTAAGGGATGCTGCTATTCCTCAAAATGTAAGTGTCATGCACTGAGACAGGATACTTGGCATTCACA
Organism: Pleurodeles waltl; assembly: GCF_031143425.1. Taxonomy (NCBI): domain Eukaryota; kingdom Metazoa; phylum Chordata; class Amphibia; order Caudata; family Salamandridae; genus Pleurodeles; species Pleurodeles waltl. Next base: position 1,185,981,150 of record NC_090440.1, on the reverse strand, counting down.
TGGGAGATGTACTGGTCTGCCAAACACACCATCTGCAAATTCATAGAATGGTAGCTTTTGTGGTTTCTGTACACCTGTTCATTTCTGCGGAGTGGGGGGGACCAATGCCACATGTGTACCATCAATGGCACCAATGATGTTGGGGATATGTCCCAGGGCATCCTCCACCTGGGGGAATACGATGTAGCTGCACATGTGTTTCAGCAGGGCGGGCAACACGTTAGTGAACTTTGGCTGTGACATCCCTGATGCCATGGCCACTGTTGTTTGAAAGGACCCACTGGCCAGGAAATGGAGTACTGACAGGACCTGCACTAGAGGGGGGATTCCTGTGGGATGGCGGATAGCTGACATCAGGTCTGGCTCCAACTGGGCACACAGTTCATGGATTGTGGCACAATCAGGTCTGTAGGTGATGATGATGTGTCTGTCTTCCATTGTCGACAGGTCCACCAGGGGTCTGTATACCGGAGGATGATGTCATCTCATCATCTGCCCCTGCGGACATGGCCTATGGAGGAGAAGGGTGAGTAGAGGGTCATACACCACATAGGTTTCACAAGGGTGTTTAGAACAAATGTGATGTAATCTGTGTTTAGCGCTGTATGTCCGCATTCCTGCACAAAACTGCTGTGACGCAGTTAGTTGCCCTGCCATGTGGCCACCTCAAATGGCAGCTGCCTGACCTGTAAGGAAGGACAAGGGGAAATGAGGTAACTGTGCTGGCGTTGTTCACCATCGCGTTAGGCGGACGAAGACTTCAGCGCAATCCAACATTGGTTATCATTGGGCCCTAGGGGTTACAGGAGCCAGTGACTGATGTACACCGGCGGTGATGGTACGCACTGCTACGGTCGTCACCGCCATTTTCTATCTGTTCACTCACTTGATACCTGACCTTCAACAGGAGAGGACCTACACTGCAAGTGCTGCTGTGACCTGAGTCTGGAAGCGACAATGGCTACAGTGTCTGGGGAAAGGGCCCCTGCCTTCACTGCGGAGGAGTTGGACAAACTGGTGGATGGGGTCCTCCCCAAGTACACGCAACTCTACGGTCCACCAGACAAACAGGTGAGTACAATGTGAGCATGATGGATGGGACATGAATGTATGGAGGGCGTCGATGGAAGATACAGGTGGGGGTGGGCAGAGGCCAGCATGTGAGGATGGGCAGTGTATGTATTTGTGGGCCAGGGTGGGTGGTTGTGGTCAATGAGTAAGAATAACCGGACCGGTGAGTGAAATCTATTCCTACTTTACATTTCCTCTAGGTCAGAGCCCGCAAGAAGAACAGTATTTGGCGTGCCATCGCCGAGGATGTGCGGACCCTGGGGGTCTACCAAAGACGGAGCACCCAGGGCCGCAAAAGATGGGAGGACCTGCACCGCTGGACCAAGAAGACGGCGGAGGCCCAGCTGGGGATGGCCTCCCAACGTGGAAAGGGTGCCCATGGCACCATGACCCCCCTGATGTTCTGGATCCTGGCGGTGGCATATCCTGAGTTGGATGGGCGGGCATCACAGCAGCCACAAGGGGGTGAGTACTGTCTCATTCAGCTGACTCTGCACGCTTTATGAGGTTTCTGGGTGTGGGAAGAGGGCTGTGGGTTCCCCTAGGGCAGGGCAAGGGTGCCAGGGTAGATCCATTGTTAGGCAGGCTTAGTGCCAGTCCAACCCCAAAAAGTGGTAGTGGCCCTCTACACCTAGTCAAGCTCCTGTGGGTTCCAGGTGTGCATCAAATGGGTATAGGCACAGTCCACCATGGGCATGTGATTTTCCCCTGAACTGTTAGTGCATTACCTAGTGCATAGGGCTGCTCCCTGTGTGTTGTGTCCGCCAACGGTGGTGTTGTTGCAGGCATTGACCATGTTTCTCCTCTGTCTTTCCCCCCCTTTTTGTTTTGTCACCCTGTCCTTGTGTGCATTCGCATCATCTGGTGGAGGAGCAGTGGCACCTGAGCAGGAGGGAGCTGCAACCCACATGGCCTTGGAGGGTGAATGTACGGAGTCTAAAGGCACCACTGGGATGGAGGGCGAGGGGAGCTCCACGACGGGGACAGAAGGAGGCACCAGCGACAGCAACTCCTCCTCTGATGGGAGCTCCATTGCAGTGGTGGGCACCTCTGTGCCCACCGCAACAACAGGTACAGCTGGCACCCCCCTACCAGCACCGCCCTCCCAGCAGCCCCTCATCGAGGTTCCCGTGCCCGCTCACCCAGGAGGCTGGGCATCTCCTTCGCCCCAGGCACCTCAGGCCCTGCCCCAGTCAGCCCTGCTGCCCTCAGTGAGGAGGCTATTGAACTCCTGAGATCCCTTACTGTTGGGCAATCAACCATTTTGAATGCCATCCAGGGTGTCGAGAGGCATTTGCAGCAAACAAATGCATACCTGGAGGGCATTCATTCTGGCGTGGCAGTCCAACAGAGAGCATTTCAGGCTCTGGCCTCAGCAGTGATGGAAACCATTGTCCCTGTGTCCAGCCTCCCCCCTCCAACATCCACTACCCAGACCCAATCCCCTGTACCTCAGCCTATCCCAAACACACCATCAGACCAGCATGCACACTCATCAACACACAAGAGTGGATATGGCAAACATAAGCACCACACATCCCACAGGCACTCACACAAGCACCATCCCCATGCAGACACACCAACATCCACTGCCTCCACTGTCTCCCCCTCCTCCACATCCTCCTCCTCCCTCCCAGTCTCGTCTCCAATCACACCTGCATGCACTACATCCTCAGCCACTACCTCCATCACCAACACGCCCATCACCACACACCGCTCACGTGCAATCACCACCCCCACTACCATTCACACGCCCCCTGTGTCCTCTCCCAGTGTGTCTGTGAGCCCCCCTCCCAAACTACAGAAACACCGGCACACACCCACTCAACAGCCATCCACCTCACAACAGCCTCCAGCCCATGCACCCTCACCCAAATTCAGCAGACGTACACCTCCTACAACCACTACCTCTTCCTCCACTTCCACACCCCTTCCATCTTCCTGTCCCAGTGTGTCTAAAAAACGTTTCCTCGCTAACTTTGACCTCTTCCCTACACCTCCCCCCGTTCTTCCCCAAGGGCCAGGATGTCCAGATCCCAGCCCAGCACCTCAGCCATGAAATCTTCCAGCACTGTGGTCCCTGCAAGTCCTGTAACATCGCAGGCCGCACCCATCAGGGCTGCCAGTGTGCCACCTAATGAGGCCAAGGATCACCCTATTCCACCACCTGCCAAGGTGAAGAAGAGGACAACATGCCATAAGGACAAGCTGCACCAACCAAGCAGCATGGCCTCCTCCAAGACAAAAGAGGACAGTGCCAAGGTCCCAGCAGCGACATCCAGAGTGGGGAAGGGACACAAGGCTAACGGGAAGTCAGCTCAGGGCATGGGCCTCAGGGTGAGGGACTGGTGACACCCCTTCTGCAGGTCAAAACAGCAACCTGTACTACGGTGGACACCACCGCAACCACCGCCACCTGCATGCCCACCTGCACATCTGCTGCCTCTGCTCTAGTCCCCAGCATCATCCCCAGTGGGCAGCCGCCCGAGGCTGCAGGAGACGTCCTTGTGTCTCCCTCCACAGGTGCTGACACATGCACCACCGCCAGCATGTCTGCTGCTGACACCGCCGCAACCACCGCCACCTGCCCGTGACGTACTCAGACTGAACCACCACAGCCGACAGGGACATCATCCCCAGTGGTCAGTCGTCTGAGGCTGCAGGAGACATCGGGACCCTGCACAGCGTACATGAGGCACCACAATCAGCACTGGCAGTACCAGCAGTTGGCAGGCTGAATCGCCACAGGGTGGAGTGTGTCTCTGCCTCCATGGAGTATCATGTTATCTGTTCCCAGGAATTCTTGTGGCTCTGACACCAAGGTGTGGGAATGGGAACTGCCACACATCCTGTGAAGCACTCTGCGCACAAAGCCCCCTCCAGAACCAGTAGAGAACAGCATCCCCTACCCCAGTCCTTGGCAGGATAAAACACTCTGGGAACCAAGCCCCCTCCAGAAGCAGTGGAGAACAGCATCCACTACCCCAGTCCTTGGCAGGATGAAGCCCTCTGGGCACAAAGCCCCCTCCAGAACCAGTGGAGAACAGCATCCACTATCCCAGTCCTTGGCAGGATGAAGCACTCTGGGCACCAAGCCCCCCTCCAGAACCAGTGGAGAACAGCATCCACTAGAGAGACTGTGGCTTTGCACTCCCCAGTACCAAACAGTGGGCAAACCACCCACTTGAGAGACTTGTGAGACTGTGGCTTTGAACTCCCCAGGGCCAATCAATGGGCATGGAGCCCCCACGTGGAGCAGTGGCGTCGTCCCTTCATCTGGCTGAGGTGGACCCCTCCCCTTCCCCCTGAGGTGCCTGTTTTATTTCGACGTGATGCCCCAGCAGTGTTCTCTCCGTTTAGAGACAGGTATCATGTGTGGGCTTCGCCCAAGCATTTTGGGACCACTGGTCAACGGACAATGAATGGAACACTATCTAGACTTGTGTAGTTGCTGTACATATTTGTATATACTGATCTGTTACAGACCTGTTTCCATATCTGAATTTTAGATGATTACACTCATTACAATCATTTCCTTTTTTCCTTGCATTCCTCCAGAGGGTTACGGGGTGTATATGTAATGTTGCGGCATGTATTTGTGTGTATGGTGTTGTGGGTGAGGGTGGGGGTGTTGCGTGAGTGTGTCACTCTCTTTTTCCTCCCGCTGTGTACTAGGTGCAGTACTCACTGTGCTCATCGCCGCCGTCTTTGTTGCTCCTGATAGAAGAGGAGGTAAACCAACATTGGAAGCACCTGTAACTCGGGCTCCATGGCGTCCTGGTTCCTCGTTGGGTGTCGAGAGATGAGTGGTTTCTGTTCCAAGTACTGTTTCCGCCGTGCTTTTGACAGCGTTGGTACCACCCCGGAAAAGGTGGCGGTTGGTGCCTTGTAATACAGTGGGCGGTACATTGTCTTCCGCCTGTCTGTTGGCGGTTACTGCCGCGGTGTTTGTTTCTACCGCCGTGGCGGTCAGAGTGTTAAAGTGGCTGTCTGTGCTGGCGGTTTCCGCCATGGTCATGATTCCCTTTTTTTACCGCCGGCCTGTTGACAGTATTACCGCCGCTTTAACATCGACCGCCATGGTTGTAATGAGGGCCAGAAAACTAATCCTTGCAACTCTAGACAGGAATATGATTATGTGGCAGCTCAAAATATCCAAGGATCATGGGCACCTCAGATATCTAAATGCTTAGCATTTGTATGTCTTGATTTTGAGTACTTTTTAGAGTCCTATTGTATTAAACATGTAAAAAGCTCTCTTTATCATCCACAAACCAATGGTTTGGTGGAGAGGATGATTCAGGTTGTTGGTGAATGTATCAAGTGTGCCAGAAATGCACACCATGATGTTGAGAAATCTGTTAATAGTATAATCTGGGTTTACAGAATAAGGTCTCATTCTTCTACTGAAGTTTCCCCTTTTGAGTTATTAAGAGAAAGGAGGGCAAAAACAAGTTTTAGACCAGCATGGATGGCAAGATGGTTTAAAAATGATTCTGATGTGACAAGATTAATGCAGTTAGTAAGAGAAAACATGACTCAGACTCAACAAAAACAAAAAGGAATGATACAACACCAAGAAGGGTGTCAAGCTAACTCCCTTACAAGTTGGAAATATGGTTCATGTTAGGTCACCAATACAGCTAAAGAAAGGAAAGAACAAATTTGGGAGACCTGTCAGAGTAATAAAGATTCATGGGAATGCTATTGAAAGAGGCCATTGGTGGAATCTTGCTAAGGTTGTAAAAGTTAAATGTGGTTCCAAAAATTGGGATCTAGAGACTGAAAGACAAAATAAAGATAATGATGAGTGTGATTTGGTTAACAACAAGAGAAGAAGATGAAGTTTAAGAAATATAGTCATTCCGAAGAGATATCGTGAATAAACTCTCCCTAGTATTTTTCCATATCTATTGTTGTTATATATATATATATATATATATATATATATATTTTTTTTTTGGTATTGTCTTTTGTTGATGTTATTTTTTCAAATGTTTTTATTTTTGTTTTTTTTTCTTGCATGAAGGAGGGAAGATGTGTAGTACTGTGATAATATGCAGTACTGTGATGTAATACTTTGAGTAAGAGCATTCGTAGAATGCTGATGTTAAAAATAATTTGACAGTTATTAAGTGGACTGAAGATGCTGTGGATGGTCGTTGGCTGTGCAGCTCCAAGAAATAAACTTGTACTCGCTTAATACTGCCGTCTGAGTACTTACTATAGTGACGTAGTTGTTAGAGCGGAATGCAACCAAAGCTTGGTTTAGAATGTTGAGTTCACAGTTACATGCTGAAGAATAAAGATGTGTAATATTCAGCTCCTTGTGTGGTGTAGTCATTGGCAGGTACCCAGGCTGGGGAGGACACTACAACGGGTGACAAGATAGGGGATAAGTAACCCGAAGAACATTCATGTTCTCCCGGAGAGTCTGCCATGGCCCTAGCAAACTGCTCGTGCATGCTACGTGCATCGCTGTCGAAGTACATAATTTATGCTTCACGCATGTGGGGTCCAAGTGCAACCCCAGCCTATGTAAAGCATTCAAGATTAAGGGAAAGTTTACTGAGAAGTTTATGCATCATTGATCATCATATGAACAAGGCCATACATAAAGGTGCTCTGCAGCAACGCAAGTTAGAATTGTACACTACACAGAGCATTAACACAATGTGGATACAAACAGGGTTACAGCCAAAGATAATCATAACTTGCCAAATAATGCTGCAAACAGAAGCACTGCCAGGTGGAGATCGGCCAGGTGTCAGGAAGTGCAAATTGATGTCTAGAAAAGAAGAAATATATGAGTTACAGAATACACTAGAGTCATTGTACGACAGCACTCAATGAAGTGGCTCAAAGAGAAGTGCCGAGGGTTGTGCTTACAGATCCATCTGTACCCAAAGAGGGTGGCTCATGAAGTTGTCGAGTGGGGCTCAGAACAACTTCATAGATCTTCAAAAAATAAAGAGCTAAAAGCGACTGTTAGAATCATTAAATTTCAGATGGCAGCCAAGAAAGAAGCCACAGTTCCAAGTAAGGTGAAAGACGATCTTGATGCCCATACGTCAAAGGACCTCATAAAAGGTTTGCATAAGTATGATCACCAAAAAGCATTAGAGAGCACGCTACCCTCAATATCAGTAATTTCCACAATGGTTTACCATGCTGCGCCTTCCTGAAACCACCACCACCCCAACCTTTCAATGCCACCAAAAAGCAAAATATTGGCAATAGATGGACTGCTTGGATAAAACATTGGATGATTTCATTGATGCACTTGAATAGACTGATAACAAAGATTATCAAGTATCTCAAAAACCTTGCTGGTGATGGTGTGAAAGAAGTCATAAAGGGAATGCTGAGTACTGGTGAAGAAGTCACACACCATCAGATTAAAGAAGCGTTGAATCTCAAATTAAATCCAGTACCAAAAGTCGGGTACAAAAGATACATTTTCAGTCAAGAACACCAAAAAGTTGGTGAAACCACTGCTGAACTCATGGAGAGACTCAATACACTCATTAAACACTGTAAGTTCAATGTATTGAATGATGGAGGAGCTATATGTCTTGGAGTTATTGATGGATATTTGTCAGAGTCATTCAGATGACTGTTGCTGACAGAAACTCTCGGTCTGGACCAAGTGCTTACTTTTGGTGATGCAACAGCAGTGCAAACCTTTCAACCATAACGATGAGGCTACGCAGTGCCACTTTGTGTGGCTTTGTATGGCCTCATAGATATGGAGTAAGGCAAGGCAGTGCAAATAACTGCATTGGCTTACTGTGCGTTAGGGAGGCGTTCCATAGGCATTGCAGTGAGTGTTCCCAATCAACATCCCTGGAATTTGTCACATCCCCAGATTTACAAGGCCATGTAAACCTGGGGATGCTTCAAAACCTTACGCCTGACCAGGGGAGGCGCAACGAGGAGAAATATCTTTATTTCTTCTCCTTTTTGCCTTGTTCTATGTGTGCTGCATTGTGCAGCACATATAGGCAGAGGTAAAAACCTCCAAAGATTATTTTTGTGCAGGAAAATATCTCTTCCTACACAAAAAACAATACTGCATGCAACGCAAACACATTGCACCATGGTGCGAGGGTGCCTACATTGATTCTAGGCAGGCAAAATGGTGGTAGCACAGTGGGAAAGGACAGGAATTGGATGCCCTTTCCCTTTGACATAGGGCAGCGCAGCAAGCACAGCACAGCAAGGCCAAAACCAACATAACCACAAGACAAGCCAGTTGATACACCCCAGAATTCAGAGCCATCAAACGCAATTGCAAATGGACAAAGAAATAATGGTGTACCACCAAAAACACTTCCAACTGAACTGCCTACAAATCAGCCCTTAATAACTACCACCAATGCATCAAGGACACCAAGAGAGCAGCCCTCATGAACCGCATTGAAATAAGCTCCAGTCACACGAATGAATGCTTCTGCATAGTCAAAGAATTCTCCTGCCCATCGGCCACAGAGAACGCTATCTGCCCCTCCCAAGAACTCTGTGACACCCTATCAGACTTTTTCCAAAGCAAGATAGCCACCACCTACAATAACTTTGACCCCAACTCACCAAGGTCAACTGCGTTAACTTCAACCCACCTACGAATACCAACCAATCGATCACAACATGGACCCCGCTCACCATGCAGATTACAGGAGACACCACATTCTCCACCTCCAATGCACCCACCGACCCCTGCCCCCATCACATTTCAACCTGGGAACTAAGGAAATCTCCACAGAACTCACCAACATCCTCAAATCCTCCATCACCAGTGTAGCCTTCCCCAACAGAATGAAACACAATGAGGTCAGACTCCTCCTGAAGAAACCCTCAGTGGACCCCAGCGAGCGCAAAAATTACCACCCCATCTCATTGCTCCCGTACCCCTCCAAAGTCCTTGAGAAGGTCATCAATCACCAGCTCACAGAACATCTGGAGAAAAACAACTTGCTCTGTGCCTCCCACTCTGGCCTCCGAGCCAATCACAGCAAGGAAACTGCCTTGATTGCAGCCACAGTTACATCAGGTCCCTCCTCAACTGCAGGGAGATAGCGGTCCTGATCCTCCTCAACTTATCAGCAACTTTCAATACCGTAACCCACCACACCCTCATCAACAGGCTAATCAGCATAGGCGTCCAGGGCAATGCCCTCAAGTGAATTGCCTCCTTCCTCACAGAATGAATACAAGAGAATCAGCCTACCGCCCTTTACCTCCGAGCCAAAAAGCATCATCTGCGGCATACCCCAAGGATATCCCCTTAGTCCCACGTTGTTCAACACCTACATGACTCGTTTCACTGACATCATCAGATCCCAAGTACTCAACATCATATCCTACGCAGATGACATGGAACTCATCCTCTCGTTCACTGAGGACATCACCACCACCAGAACAAACTTCTGCAACGCCATGACCAGTGTTGTGGACTGGATGAGAACCAACTGCCTTAAGCTCAACCTGGACAAGATGAAAGTGCTGTTCTCCAGATAAAACACCTCCATATGAGACAACAGCTGGTGGCCATCCAAGCTTGATCTTACACACACTGCAATAGACCACGTCTGCTACCTCTGCATCATCTTCAACAGCAAACTTACCATGAAGTGACAAATCAATACCTCCTCCTTCCACACCCTCTGCTTAATCCGTAAAATCTTCAGATGGAGCCCCTTCGATACCAGGAAGACCGTCACCCAGACCCTTGTCACAAGCCGCCTACACTATGCCATCACACTGTACTACAGCATCTCCACTCAACTCCAGAAGAGGCTCCAGACCATATAGAACACAGCAGCCAGACTCATCCTAGACCTTCCCAAATGGGTCCACATCACCCTTCACCTCAGGAACCTGGCTGCCCATCTAGAAGTAATGCCTGTTCAAGATTCTTACATACACCTAAAAAGCCTTACAAAACCAGGAACCGGCCTACATCAACCGGGCGTGAACTACCACAAACCCACCAGACACCAGAGCTCCAACTCCCTGGCCCTTGCACACACCCCTTGAATTCACCACAGCCACAGTGGTGGTCGATCCTTCTCCTACACCGGCACGAAGATCTGGAATGATCTGCCCCTACCTATGAACAGCACCCTCCCTGGAGACTTCAGGAAGAGACTCAAAACCTGCACTGAGACCTGCCACTTCAGCAATCGGATACCCTCAGGGTGATAGAGTTGCGCTCTAAAAATATTGATTGATTGATTGAATAATTGACTTCCTGTGCTGCCCAACATCAAAAGCTGCGTCAAAAGCTCATAAATCTGGGCCTAAGGAAATTGTGTTTTTAGAAGGCTTAGCTAATGAATACCCGATGATGAATGAATGAGAGAGTGAGTTGGAATCAGTGACTATGGAGAAGTGAGAGTAAGAGTGAATGCAAGTGATGAAGTGAGAGTAAGAGTGAATGAAAGCATGAGTGAGTTAGAAAGTAGGAATGAGTAAGAATGAGAGACTTAGTGTGAACAAGCGAGAATATGTGAGTGAAAGAAAGAGTGAGTGAGAATGAATGAGTGCGAACGGATATGTGAGAATAAGTGAGGAGGAGTGTGGGAATGAGAGTGAGTGAATATAAGTAAGCATAAGTAAGAATGTAGTGTTAAACTTGCAGGTTTTCCCCTGGAATATTGAAGGTTATTCTTGGTCTATAGAGGTACTGATGCCAAAACAAACTAGTGCTACTGGCATAATAGGGGTAATTCTTCCTATTTTGGGCACCTTTGGAAAAATGTTGATTCTGGCTATTTGAGGAAATTTTCAGCATTGGTGTCTCCCAAGGGAAAATGTTGGTAGCACATAAGATACAACTCTTATCATAATGGAAGACCTTTTCTTGTCACTGTAGGTGTACAGTAGAATATCAGCCAGAAGAGTTCCATCTTCACAATGTTTTTGAACCAGAAATGGTAAGTCTATGCTCTTAGATGACAACAGCAAATACTACAAATGATAACCTAGCCTGATATCTTCCACAATTAGAATGGACGAAGGAAAAGGGCAGCTCAAAATTGATGAAGAGATTCATAGTCATTTCCTAGACACTTGACTGTGGGAGTTGACTATTTGACATTTTCTGTGATATGTTGCCTGTGAACGGCACATGTAGGTGTACAGCAACAGTAGCACAATGTTAGACCTGACATCCTTGATGTGATTTTGACTCAAATGTTTTGCCCTTCCTTCTTCTGTTTTGCTGAATTTTATTTTGTGGACTCTCCACACCTGACCACTGCTAACTAGTGCTAAATTGCTTTTGCTCACACCTGTAAACGAGGTAAAATTGACTTGCCTCCATTTGCCATTTTAAATTTTTAAGTCCCTATTAAATAGTATACCATATATCCAGGGCTGGTAAATTAAATTTTGCTAGTGGGCCTGCTGCACTTATTGCATCACTCACTTAATTAGCCCTTTAAAAACACATCTCGAGTCTGCCATTCCAGCCGTTATGTGCAGTTTTAAACTGCCATGTCGACCAGCCAAAGTAAACCCCTTGCCAGGTCTAAACATTCCTTTTTGATACAGATAAGTCACCCCCTAGAGTAGGCCCTAGACAACCCATAGGGCAGAGTGTGTGGTATTTAAAAAGTTGTCCATGTAGTTTTAAGTTTTACATGCCCTAGTAATGAAAAATTCTCAAATACGTTTTTCACTATTGCAAGGCCTACTTCTCCTATAGGATAACATTGGGTTACCTTAGCACATTTAATAGATGATAACTTTTGTTTGGGAGTAGGTAGGAATGCCATGTTTGCTGGCTGAGGAATTGTAATTTAAGGCACCCTTTAATGGTAAAGTTGCAATTCAGAAAATGCCACTTTTAGAAAGATGGAAGAAAAGGAGAAATCCTGAAGTTTTGGGCTCTTCACAACCATGAACGGGCCTGTTTGTGGCAAGATCTTGCCACCTGCGCTGACCTCCAACAAGAAGTTCCGGTGGACACGACTCTTTGTGCTACAGTGACCGCCAGTTTCAACCGGCAACGAAAGATCTGCACTTCACGGAACAGTATCAACAGTCCGCTGTGGCCACCAATGCGAAGTTCCAGCAACGATGAACACAACGCCTGGCCTACTCTTTATTCTGCAGAGACAACCATCCCAGAAGCTCTCCCTGCTCCTCATGGCCTCCACCAATGCAAACTGGATTCCCTGAGCTGGACTTTGAGAGGGTTTTGAGAAGGTAACTTTATCAGCAGGACTAACCTGGTCCTTGTATCTAGCCAACGACCCATCATGAATGGCCTGAGCTTGTGACTTTCACCCGGTCTTGCATGACCAGATAACCGCGGGTGGCACTTGGTGCATTTAGGTGCTGTACTTAACCTAATTCTTTGAAATTACATATGTCCAGTTCTACTGATTGGAATCTTTTTGTTTTGGTGTCAAATCATTTATTAAGTTGTATTCTATTTTTATAAATTGGTGTTGGATTTTTCTTGCTTTGTTTTTTCACGTTATTACTGTTTGTATGCTTCATAAATACTTTACACGTTGCCTCAAGTTACGCTTTACTGCTTATGTACCAAGCCCCAGGGGGTTAAGCGCAGGTTCACCCTGACACCGATTATGACTGCTTCTCAAGAGGGACTCACACCCAATTTCTTACAGAGGAGGTAAAGTATATTGAATCCATTTAAAATACATGAAGTTTACAATTGACAATATTTCAGTCAATAAAGAATGTAGAGATTCTCAGATTCGAAGTGGAGGTCCAGTCATAGAGCCATAGCATCGATGCCAATGCGTTAGTGGTAAGACTACTACTACATGGAATGTGTTAACGCTATTTAAGTGAAGAGAATTCAAAATAGTCAACGAACTCTTCACTACTTTTAACAATTCTCATCATATGGCATTTCTAGCAGGCCTACCTGCCGCTCTTCTTAAATGTTTAGATGAAACATCAGGGAGGTATATATACTGCTTTCATTAGAGGGGTTAGCTCAATCATGTGTCTACAGTGTACAGGACATTCCAAATGCTTCAAAAGTTCGTCAGACAATGAGAAAATAGCAGTTCCACGGGAACCCCAGATTTGCTAGACTGTCACATATTGGTAACAGAAAAAATTAAAGAGAAAATGCGGATTTTTTGTGTTAAAGTCACAAAATTACATACTAGCTGGAAGCATATATACTTCTCTGGACTCCAAGTAGTCCCACATAATGGTGTTCAAAAGACTGCAGTTTAAATCGTATGCTATAAGACTCAGTATAACTAACTGGGACTAATCTGCTCTATTATAGCAATATACAAATATGCACAGGGGGCCCTTCCAGGTTTATTGTTGAAGAAACATGTTTTACATCATCTTAATTCAATTTAAGACCTCACAGATTCAAGACGAATATTTACACTTGCATATGCCACCTCTAAGCCCCTGGATTGAAATACTTCCTTGGACAGATGGGTATGCCAACATAGAGAATATCAACTAAAATAAATTAAAGAGGCCTATACCTCCTTAAAAGCATGAAGGATAACTGTCCGCTTTTAATGTTGAAGGTAGTTCGGCATTAAGTTTCCATATTACTTTTTACAGCAGATGAAAGCGCCTGAGGAACAGACTAGTAAAATTAGTGCAAGGTCACTGACTGTTCCTGCAGTTAACTGGCGAGGACAGATTTTAAGACTCACAGAGAACGAATAAATAAATAACATGTTCTCAAAATGCTAGATCCAAAGAAACGAATTCATCATAGCTTTTTATAACAGCCCCCGATGTAATTACCTGAAATAGACTGCATCAATGTAGAACCCTAAAAACATTAAACGTATAATGTTAAATGTTCACCATTAAACCTAAAAGTAATGTTTGCATTTTTCATCCTTATGAACTTGTTGCAGCAATTATTTTCACATTAATGGTCTTTGAAAATATAATTGATTTTTTTTTCAAAAGTTGTTTCAAACTTTTTTCCATTTTCTGCTCATAAGTTTTGCTATTTTATTTTTATGATGCGTTTTTCTGGACATTTCCATTTTTACCACTCGTCCATAGGGTTATCTTCACCTTTTCCTTATCATGTGTGTCTAGTTAATACTTTAGCACCTGAAGATCGAGGCACAATGGACAACTAATCTATAAAATCACATACTAGCCAGTGTGAAGTAAAGTTGTCGAGGACATGCCTTCTTTTATGTTCTCTGTGTGTTATAGGTTTATGGCTGTGAGCACTCTGGGACATATTTACGAGTTTTTTGCACATGGCAGCGCAGCAAGCCACCTTGCTGTGCTGCCCTCCGTCAAAGGGAAAGGGCAGGAATGTGCTGTATCTATTGTATACTGCTCATTCCTGTCCTTTCCCCCTGTGCTGGTGCTGTTTCAGCACCCTAGCGCCAAGGTAGGAACCCTGCACCATGGTGCAAGGGTGTCTGAGTTGCATACAGGATTGTGTTTGTGCAGGAAGGGACACCTTCCTGCAGAAAAAGAATCCCCTGAGGCATTTTCCTCTTTCAATGTGTGCTGCGGAACACAGCATACATAAATAGAAGAAAAATAAGAGAAATAAAGATATTTTTCATCATTGCACCTCCCCTGGGAGGCTCAAGGTTTGGCGCATCCCAGGTTTACAAGGTCCTTGTGAGTTTCTTGGGAACACCCACCACAACGACAAATGAACGCCTACCCAGGACAGAGTAGTGCAACACAGCGACTTGCGCTGCACAGCACTACTTCAGATTTATGAGGCCACTCAGAGCCATGCAAGTTGGCTTTGTGTTCACTCATAAATCGGAATGAGCACTGCATCACGGATGTACCAGTTTGCTTGGTGCAAACGTGACACAAAGCTCTCATAAATATTGGTGGCATTCTGGGACAATCAAGAAGCACTTGTGCTATTTCACTAAAGAGTTGAAACTCACTGACAAAAAATGTACAGGAAATACACCTTGAAGACTATATACTGCTGTTTGGAAAGTGAAAGCAACCATCAAAATTAGAGAGACCACCTCATCATCGGCACAGTCCCACAATCAAATGGGTTGTTGTGTTTCAAGCCAGTTCAAGCTCCTCAGATAATTGGTGGATTCTTGGTACACAGGACACCTCTAATGTAGGCCACAAAGTGATCATGTTCATTAACATTTACCAATCTATCATTCTTCATCAGAGTCTAACTTGGAATTGAAAAAATTCAGAACAAAAGAAACAGGGGAGAGGCAGGTTTAATTAGCGACTTCCAAGAAAGGTGAGGTCTGAAGACTCCAATCAAACATGCCTCTCACGTCTGCTTGTTCAGAGGTTTACTTCCGCTGTAGGACTGTTTTTAAGTTTATATTTTGTACATTAATAATAATGTGTGATGTGAAATTTTACACATGATCCTTCATAAGTAGACTAGATTAAACTAGTTTCATACTACGTATAGAAGTGAAGTTATTATTGTGTTTAGTTAGGCCACATGTTTGTATAAATCTCTATTTTGAACATGATGGATGTCATCTCTGTCACTCACTCCTGTTTCCCCACTGCACACATTCACTCCCCACAGGCTTCGCAGAACACATTAAGCTGATGACATAATGGTTTGTTTCTGGTACAGTGGTTGCCTTGAGAGTGCTGAACTTGCTATGGTGCAGATGTAATATTTAATCGAGTATCTGTTTCATTCAATTTCTTCAGTGAGTCCATTCACTGTTGTCTAAATGTTTTATATTTGTTTGAATACCTTCGGATACCAATAGCATAGAGGGTGTTGATTACGTTTTTTAGAAAGGGGATGATCTTATGTGTTAAGCTAATGATGTGTATAACTCTCTAAATAAAGATTTATCCTTTGTAGGTTATAAGATGTTGGTTTATTCCGCTTAGTTAGAGGTTACAAGTAACACCCCACCAGGAGCAGTATCCTTGCTGCTCAGCCCACTCTCACCAACTGACATCCACCTGACATCCTCCAACATTCCATGACCTCACACACACACTGGCTGAGCAGCAGGCTATTGGGAACTATGGAGAGGATACATAGCAATCAAAAACAAGTTACAAGACATCTCCCCATTTAAAAAACACAATAGAAAATATAATCAACCAACCAGTCCCATAGATAATCATTTTCGTTAAACATCATATCAAAGGACAAAAGATTAAAAAAACAAATAATCAGTCCCATGTCACAGCAAAAAGGGCAGGAAAGAGAGCAGGAGCAGTTAAAAGGGCAGGACAGCGAAAAGGAAGAGGCTCAAAAAGCAACTGGTGCACAAGCAGGAAGAAGAGGAAGAATGGAGCAGAGTAAAGAGGGCCTGAAAGAACGTGGATCGTGGAGTTGGCCCAAGGCCAACAGTGTTAGGTGGAGAGCTCGGCCTTGACTGATGTCTCTTCTTACAGAAAAATACATTTTGAAATGTTAGTCAAATTCAAAGTCCTTTGAGAAAAAAAATCAGTGTGGCCTTCTTTATAACAACTTAACATGAATGATGCAATTTTTTTCAATTCAGATTCTAAATTAGATTTATAGCCATTTTGACCATTTTTAAAACCTGTGAGGTCTTTGCAAGATCAATTAATAGAAGGCAGAATACACGTAGATTGAACATTTTTCATTGGGGCAACATATTCAGGGTCTGTCTTTATGTGAGCCTGCTAATCATCAAGCAGCTCCCCTAGGTTCTGTAGAACCATGAACTGAAGGTGTGAGAAACTGAATCATTAATTGAGGTGTAAGGTAGTCTACCACATGTTCAAGTCAAGTCACACAAGCTTTATTCGGTCTAATTAAACCATTAAAGCAATAACTTGCAACAATAAAACCATGGTCTATACATAATAAATATAATAACAAAGTTTAAAAGTAAATAATGAGGATAAAATGAGAGATCCGCGAGTATACAAAAAAATGTTGATATAAATCTTCACATGTGTCTCCCATCCTATATATGAGGGGGGAACGTCAAAGTTTCTTTTTATTAGCTGCCTTTAATTCCCTCATCAATAATTTTGTAAAAATTCATTGAGTTAAGGCTATCGTATAAACAGTAATTGAATTAAATAAATTTAAAATCAGGGTTCAATTAATAACAGATTTTTTAAGAAATGTGTACGTATATGCCATGCGGACGCAAGGAACTTGCTGACCGCACAAGTTAGGAAGGAGGAGAAATCTCTCAACATCAACCTTAGGGCAACTTTGCACGTTCTCAACCCCATATTCCTGCAAGCGGGACGGAGCCATTTCCGCCGGACAAGGCCATAGGCAGGACAAATAAACATAAAGTGCACTACAGTTTCCACAGAGCCGTTACAACTTGGGCATTTATCAGTTAGCGGGGTGGAGCACATGAACTGGTAAAAGACTTCAGGGGGAGACATCCATATCTGAACCGGACATACAAACTTTTGCTTAGTTGATCGGTAATCAAATCTAAGAAGGGTTCAAAGTGGGGAAACCACTTGTAATCGAGAAATTGAGACGTCAACCTACCATGTGAAGTACATAACAGATATTTTTCCCTAACATGGGACCAGTAAAATTATTTTAAATGATCCTTGTGAACCCTCCTTAAATTATTTGGCTGGCTCCAAAAATCACTGAGTCCCAAGGTATGGAACCATTCCGAAATGTACTTGAACCAAGGGATAGAAAATACGTTTGGTCTATCCAATAAGTCTTGCAAGGACTCCTTATATACGACTAATTCAGGGGTGGTCCAGATACAAACCCAAAAAGTTAAGGGCCTTAGAGCTATTACATCAGAAATGTGGGGGAACCCTAAGTCCAAAAACACTGGAACCAAGGGCGTACTACGAGGACGTGCCAAGAGCAATCTTACAAAGTTATTTTCCCCCACAGATAACTTGCTACTTTTGAAGCAACCCCAACCTCAGCGCCATAAACCGTAGCGCTCTGAGCCTTTGCTAGATAAATTTTAATAGCTGGGGAAACAACATTCACAGTATTAGACTTTTGAAAACGCAAAATTGCCCCTGACCTGTGTGCTAAGAGAGCTAGGCTTTTTCCTACCTGGGCCTGCCAGTTCATATCATTGCTGATTCTCACCCCTAGATAATCTATAGAGCATACCTTGCTCAGAGGAACCTCGTTATATAAGATGTTACAACGTTTGTGCAACCAAGACCAAAGATCATAAGTTTTGTTTTACTAGAATTAAGTTCCAATCCATGGTCTGAACAGAACACACTGAACCTATCCAGGAGGACCTGAAGGCCCGTAGGTGTTTTAGAGATCAAGAGGGAGTCATCAGCAAATAAAAGAATTGGAACTTTTGAATTGTTCAATGAAGGGGCATCATTTTGACAATCAGTTACAGCTTGCACCACCTCATTAATGAACAAGGAAAAAAGAGTGCGTGCCAGGACACAGCCCTGGCGTACCCCCTGCCTGATATTAATATGATCGGTAAGTCCCCCCGACTACCCCATCTTACTCGAGCATAGGTGTTCTTGTGCAATCTTTGAATTAGGTACACCAAATTCCTCGGGACACCAATTCTTTTTAGGACTTCCCACAATTTCTGTCTTGGAACGAGATCAAATGCGGACTTTAGGTCAACAAAAGCAACATACAAGTTTTGTTTGGCCAAAGTAATGTATTTCCAGAGTAGCAGGAAGAATCTCAAAACTTGGTCCATAGTGCTAATTCTTGAGCGGAAACCAGCCTGGAGGGGAGATAGGACCTGATTGGCTTGGACCCAGTCCATAAGCCTGTCTAGGACTTGCTTAGAGAAAATCTTTTGGAGATTATCAATGAGACTAATTGGGCGGTAATTTATGGGCAGTCCCACATCTCCTTTTTTATAGATAGGGATAATTTCGGCCCGAGCCACGAATCCGGAATAAGGCCGCCTGCTGCGATGGCATTCGATAATGTATTAATATACCACACCCAAATAACGGGTTCTGACTTAAACAGGTCCCCCAGTATCTTATCAGGGCCAGGAGCCTTAGTGGATTTCAGAGAACTAATAGCTGCTGTGGTTTCAGCAATTGTGAAAACAATGTCCTCCGTAGGACCTTCAGTGAGAGGTCTGCCTTCAACGCCCCTGTGGTCCTCATGGTCCTGTTGCATGGATGAAGCATAGATCTCGAAGAAATGAGCCACCCATCTTTCGGGCCGGATATGAAGATTTGGAGTGACATTACCCTCTCTATGCCTGTTGGTCAACAACCTCCAAAAAGAGTCCTCGTCTCGATTTTCGACTGCCTCCAGCAACTTCGGCCAGATCTCAAATTCCCATTTTTTTTTCGCTAGATCCAGGGCCTTGGTGTAACTAAATCTAGCGGCCCTGATCTCCTCCTGTGAGCGCTTGTGGAGGGCCAATTTAAGATTGAGCCTCGCAAGGTCGCAATCTTTATTAAACCATTCTCTAGATCGGATGGTATCAAGAGTATGCCTAACAGTGGTTTCTTTATAAAAAAGATTCTGTAGAATGGTTGTCAATTCAACATGGATTTTCAAGATTGGAATAGTATCGACCTCTTGCTTGTCAAAACCAGAGAACAGCTGTAGAAAGGAAGAATACATTTGTTTGATCAAAAATGGATTAGATGTAACTTTTGGCCAACTGACACGAGTTTTCCTAGAGTTCGGGCAAGGGATCGGAACATCAGTGGTCTCTAAATGTTGTGTTCTCCCAAAAGCTTTGTTGGATAGAGTAAGACATAGGGGGTGGTGGTCGCTATCATGGCAGGGTTCCACCTTAATATCCAGAGTGTTTGACCAGAGCCTGATGTCAACAAAAAAATAGTCAATAATGCTGGAAGAACACCCACGCTTGAAAGTGGGGGCACGATTTGAATCAGATCTATTCCGACCATTGCATTCCCTGAGTCCAAAACGTAGGCAAAGGGAGGCCATCTGTGTGGCAACACAAGAACCGATGCTAAAAGTATTGTCCTTCGCTTTGGGGATACCCCAAGATTCATCTTCTTCAGTTGTCAAATTGCCCATAAGGTTCTTGAATACGAAGGAATAGTTTATATCGCCCCCTATCACCAGATGGTTGGATGGATGCAAAAGTTCCATATGCTCAGCTAGCTGAGCAAGTACCCTCGATTCCATGCTGGGGGGGACGGACCTCGCGTACACATTGACCAATGTCACTGTAAAACCAGGCTGAAATGCAAGTCTGACACCCAATAGATCTAGCGAGTTAAGGGATAGTGCAGAATGGTCGCATTGCAATTTCTTATTCACTAAAATCATAAGTCCACCAATAGGTCTACCAAAGCCTCCAGAGGCAGGTTGAGCTGCGACAAAATAAGTTGTGAACCCCTCAACATATATTATCTCTTCCGCCCAGGTTTCCTGAAAAAGACATAAATCTTGCTTAGAGATAAGGTTAACCCATCCGGGATCTCCCATCTTTTTCTTTAATCCAGCCACATTCCGAGACATAATGTTAAGTTCAGAGAGCACAAATGTGGACCTAGCTCTCAGGGGTACGATGGAATTCAGAGCCCTTTGTCGTTTGCTTCTGTGAGCCATAGCAACTGTAATGCGGAACACTGAGGGAGAAACATCATTTAGTCAGTCTAGATCAGATAACCGGGGGGAACGGATCTTGGCCAAAGCTGGTCGATTACTATTGAGTAGACCCTGGACCCCTCCCACAAGGACATTAGATGGTCTATCAATCCTTCGTGTCGCCCCCCCCGGAGAATACATGCAGAGGCCAATTCCAATGTCTCTGCCAGATTTCAGAAAACTAGTCCGTGAATTGAAAGCCATAAGATTATCGACCATGGAGGGATCGAAAAAATGAATTGGATTGTAATCAAAGTCTGAGTCTCGTTGAACATGTCTACGTACCTCCCGAATATCAGAACGGATGACAGACAGACATTTCCTCTGTATGCGAATCCAATTAATAACTTTATTAGTGAGAGATTCATGAGACTCTCTCTGACCAGCAGACAACCCCTGTCATATAGCTGTATGCATCCTTTCTACTCTGATCATGTCTCCCCTTTGGATCAGTCGCCTGAATTAACTTAGATTGACCTTGACGTAAGACTCTGGGTGGCCTGTACACCCTTCCCGTCCTTGGCATCCTTGGGCAAGGGATTTGTGCAGGGAAGACTCTGGTCATTATTTTTTAAGGCAGGATTAAGCATACGGCCGGTATCACTGGGGTTGTTGACGGGTAGAGATAGACAACTCCCCTTTTTATTCATTGCCATGTTCGTGGACTTCACCCCCAACTTTAGGCATTTGGAGTAAGAGGTTAAGTTATCCCCAGTGACTAATGTTGCTAGCGCGTTGGACCCTCCGGTCAGCTCAGGGATGTGGGCATTCGTATTGGGCAATTTACAATTACAAATTACCTTCTGATCAGATAGTCCAGAAATTTTACCCAAAATAACCCTTACCAAGGATTTTAAATCATCCAGCTTCTGGGAAACAGTTTCCAGTTCAAGTGACCTCTTACGTTGGATCTGCCAGTCCAATTCTTCTGTACCAGGTTCCGCTGGAATTAAAGGTGGAGAGCAACCTGGGCTCTCACTAGAAGTAGATAGGGGTTGGAATCTGTTTGAACAGGGGATATCGCTAGAAACTACAGACATGTATTAAAGTCACTAACCTGTCATGTTCAGTCAAAAGTTTCAATAGTTTTGACCTGAGCTCAACCCCTTGTTGCTATGGTGCAGAACAGATTGGTTAAACCTAGAGAAAAGGTGCAAAGGATTTAGAAGCATTAAACAGTTAAAGATTTGAAAACATAACACCATAAAAACAATTTTTAATCAGAAAAGAGAGAAAAAACATAATATGCAAAATAACCCCAAAACGACAAAAATCCAATAATGGTAAACAGAGATGTGAATTTTTTAAGATTTAAGTAGTAAAAGAGTGAAGAAAGAGTAAAGCGCCAATGATATTTAATGGTTGCTGTAGACTGGGACCAAGGGGCAATTTCAGGCTGACCATGATGGAGCCCAGATCGGATAAAGCAAATGGATTGGTTTCAGTGAAAGTCTGAAAGTCTAAAAGTTTGAAAACGTTTCTAAGCCCCACTGGTCTGCAAGAAAAGTTTCAAATGTTTCCATACTTTCTTCTGATGCCCAGGGCACTTAAGTTAAAAAGCCTCTTGCAGCTTGTTTTCTCCCTGTAACCACCAGGAGGTTAGCCAACTGACACTTGGAGTGCACTTACATTTATACCACATACTCTTGCATAATTAGTATACTAAGCTATAACTAACACACAAATATTCCCTGATCCAGTTCAGTGTGCTACCCGCCAGTGTGTATGTATCTAAATGATGGTGTGCCCATCGTCTTGACTGACAAGCACTAATGAGATAATATCTACTGAAGTGTCACTTATATAACCCATTTCCACAAGTGAAATGTCCCTTTAAAGGCAAGTTACTGATCCAAATGTGCCTTAGTGCACAGTTCACAAGTTTTGTGTATCCTCTGCTTTTTTCTTTAGTTTCAAACCAAAACACTTTAAATTAAGAAAAAAAACTCCAAAATCTGGGCAGGGAATAAATACAGCCATGCTCAATGTTATCAATGACTTTCTTTCTCCATTGTAGGAAAGTCACAGTTTTTGGCTCACATTCACCACAAGCCCTCATTCCATCCATTATGACAGCAAATAGACATCGGCATGAATTATCACTAGTAGGTATGATGTGCTGATGAAAGTGTCAAAACACATGACTCACACCTTGCTTACTTTCTGCAGCTCCTGACCAGCCAATGTCATATGCTTTAAATGATTGCATGTGACCGAGTCAACCTAACTTCATGTCTAATGCCTGGACCTTCCGGTGGTTGTGGCACACTCGTCCAAGTCTGGTACTGTTCGAAATTGGGTTGGTTTTTGACTTGGATGTAAGCAACAGCAATCCTAGTCAGGGTAGGCACAAACAAGCCTTAAATTAACCTGTGTTCACCATTTGGTAGCTTCGCACAGAGCAGTCAAGCTTAACTCGCATGCAATGTGTAAAGTACTTGTGCAGCACTTCAAACAGTAAAACAGTAAAAACACCACACAAAAAGATTCACCACCAAGTTAGATGAATAGATATGAATTTAATAAATAAAACAAGACCAAAACAACAAAAATCCAATCAGTAGAACTGTAGATTTTGAATTTCAAAGTTATTAGTAAAAGTAGCACTAAGAAGCAAAGGTGTTATTGTCAATATCTGGTCACGCTGGACCAAAACAAAGTCAAATGTTCAGACTGACAGCGATGGAGCATGGGCAGACTACTGGGACCCAGTTAGGCCTGCTGAACCAAAATACCTTAAATCCTGGATGTGGCGTTCTGTGGATCCATGTTGAGGATGCGCTGTGCAGCCGAGGCATCTGCAAGTCTGCAATGCAAGGTCCTGCTGCATTGACTTTAAGGATCTGGTTGACAGGGCTTGGTATGTGAAGGCCGGTGATAAGGATGCCTGTGAGTAAAAATTATGCATCAGTTTTTATGAGCGGGGAAGCTGCAAAGCAGAGTTTCTGCATCATGGTTGAGGTTACCATTGACAGGAGATGCAAGAAGCTGGCACTAGGAGAAACGTCGCACAGTGGCGGTTTTGAAGGCGATGCATTGAACCCAGATGTGGGTCGCTGGGGTGATATGAGTCTGTTGCAATGAGCCCAGTCTATGCAACAGTAAAGATGCATTGGTTCTGCTCAAGGATGCACCTCTCAGCTGAGGAAATGTATCAGTTATGCTTTGGGATGCCTCGCTCAGCAGGGGATGCATCACTTCCACTGTGAAAGTACCTTAGACTCACTTTCAAGGGTCCAGGACTTGGGTGGCACCACTTGGCATGGTAGGCTCACAGATGGCAGAATCCAGGTGCAGATGCCTGGTGGTTGGAAGTCTTTTATGCCCCTGAGACTTCAGATGAGAAGGCCAGCCAGCTATCCCATAGAGTCACTCTGGGTTCACGTAATGTAGGTCCAGTCTTTCTCACCCAGGCAGGGATAAAACAGGCAGCTGGCCAGCACAGCATGGGAGGAGTCCAGCAAAGCAGCAGTCCAGCAGAGTGGGATTCCTTCATCAGCACAACAGTCCTTCTTCTTGGCAGTGTATTGCCAGGTTTAGAAGTGTACTGAAGTGGTGGTGTCAGCAGCCCAGTACTTATATCCAGTTGAGACTTTAAAGTGGAGGAGACAGGCCTTCGAAGTGCACAGAGGTCCTGTCATGGAATTGTTTTTATGGGGTGAGGGTGTTAGTGGGTTATCTACCAAAGGAACAGAGTAGATGAGTGGATTGAAGATTAATGCAAAATAGAATTTCCTGTGTTTTTTCTGGTTTGTTGAAGCTTCTGGATAGCCTTTTGTCCACTGCACTTTTCAGCATTTTTAAAATTCTGTCCTATTCTTAAACTGAATCCTGCAACAGATTTCTTTAGCTGGCACAAACGCCTGTACCGTGCCCCAGGACTAAGATTTGTGTAACATAAACCTTTTATGTTTAAAAGTATGAGTGCAAATAAATCTCTCACAAATGGAATAAGGAGGCGGAGCAAAGTCTTGACTTCTGTTTGTTTATTTGGAAATGGAGCTGCGACACATTCAGCCTCTTGATTAATCTTGATGGATCCACTTGTCACATCAGTTGAATCCAATGAACTCTCAGGCAACCACGGCATTCCATGGAAGTCCAACATTCCATTGAATGCTGTGTTTATCCACTACCACTTTACTTTTCCTCTTACATAAACAAAACAATCAAGGAAGAAATGTTAAAAAGACTCTTACCCCTGGAATAAGTCTATCTTCAGTATTATAGCAAAGCAATAGGTTACATTGTAACTAATAATTACATGAGAGGAACTAATTTAGGCAAACAAAAAAACAAATAACAAAAACCACAAATAAAATACCATCAAATCACAATTTTATCCTAATATGACCAAGATAAATTTGGAAGGTAAAAGATAATATCAATAAAAGCACAACAAAAGCATAAATGGCCTAGATAATAACATCCTGGCAGGAAGGTGACCACTTATCTATATCTGATTGATCATCTCCTTACCCACTCACTTCTGCAAACTCCTATCCTACCATCCTGTGAATCAGCCTTAGAACTAGACTCACCTATATTTTTTGGCCTATCTATTACTTCACTCTGGTGATGTTCTTCTTCCTGATCTTGACCACACTTAAGGACTCTTCTGCCATTCCACCAACTGTTACTGTTCACTCGGATTGCATTTCTACAAACTTTATTGAGCACAACAGGCCCACTGAACTTTTCTCCTCCTTTCTTAACAAGAGTTCCTTTCTTAATGCAAACTACATCCCCATTCATGATCTTAACCTTACTCCCTCTTAATCTCCTGTCATAATTCTCCTTCTGTTTAGCTTTGGCCATAGCTGTATTTTGTTTAACCATGGCTTCACATTCCTCCATTGACACACTAAACTTGACCCATTTGCCCATCCAGTTTGGGTATCTCTTGGTGAAAGGCTTTCTTCCTCTAAGCACTTCAAATTGTGATACCAATGTTGAACTCTGAGGCCTGGTACGATAGATCCAAAACGTAGAGTTCACTGCGTTCTTAACTACGTATTTACGCAACCACCCACCTTACACACTGTACCACTACGCAATTCATATACTCTACCTGCCCGTGGCACTGGGGATGGTATAGAGATGTTTTCACATGTTTAACATCTCCCGATTTGAAGTAATATTTCACCTCTTCACTCATAAACTGGACCCCGTTGTCCGACAACAGGAATCGTGGAAATCCTTCCCTCATGAATATATATTTTTTTAACTCAACCACAGCTTTAGCATTTGGCTCACACACAAATTCCACGTAAGACCATTTTGAATCTAGGTCAACCAACACTAACTCATAATGGCACTGGTAAGGGAGGGTATAAAATGGTCCAACTTAATCTATTCTCAAATTTTCCAAAGCATAAGAAGGACACTCAATCATTTGTAAAGGTGGCTTCCGTACCATAAAATATTTATCTGAATTAGCACAAATCATGCATCTGCTAACATATTAATCAACTTCCCTCTCTATTGAGGGCCACTAAAAGATTTGTTTCAGCCTACGTTTTGTGAACGTACCTCCCCAAATGACCCTCATGTGCCAATTGGATAAGTCTGTTTCTTAATCTTGCAGGAGGTACTAACTTCTCCAGTCTAAGTAACAACCTGTCTTCTACTGACAATTCCAAAGCTACTTTCGAAAATGGCTGGCATCCTACCTCTACATTCTTCTTTTTTGGCCACCCTTTAGTGACATATTTGATAGTTTGCTTGATAACTTCATCATTTCCGATTTCAGTCCTCCAATCCACTTCAGTGATAGTACTCATTGCCTGTACATCAATAGCCGCAATCAGACAACTTTCCTCGCCCTTTTCATCCTCCACATCCTTGTTACTGGTTGATGTGCTCTGGGACAAGAAATCAGCCCTTGTGTTTTTCACTCACTGAACATGTAAAATGTCAAAGTTGTCAAAGTTAAATTGCAAAAGGTTTGTAGTGAACCTGGCTATACGAGGGGTTTGATCTTCAATCCTGCCCCCACTCAATATTGTGGCTAATGGTTTATGATCAGTTTTAACTGTGAACTTGGTCCTCTACACGTAAGGTTTCAATTTTTGGATGGCCCACCAACACACCAATAATTATTTTTCAATCATCTAGAAATGTCTTTCATGATCCCTAAGCATTCTAGAAGCATACCCAATAGTGTGCTTTAGCCCTAATTCATTTTGTGTGAGCAACGCCCGCAATCCATGCTTACTGACATTAGCACAATAATTTAAGATTGAATGGTTTTAACTCTTCAGAGCTCACTAACTGTCGCTAAATTCAATCAAATGCCTCCTGACCCATGTCATCCCAGTTAAACACCATATTTTTTTTAACAATGCTGTTAACACCTTCACACGAGAAGCATAATCTGGCATGAATCTTGAGTAATATTCACTTAGTCCCAAACACAACTTCAAGGTTGTTTTGCCTGTGGGCGCTACCACATTTATAGTAGCATCAACTAATCCTGGCCTTGGTTCAATACCATTCCCTGACACAAATGGCCAAAGTGTTCCACTCTACCTTTGAGAAATTCACACTTCAGCATTTTAAGCACTACTCCTTTCTCTTGGAAAATGGCCAATACTTGATTGAGAATCTTATTATGCTCTTCCACAGATTTAGCAATATCAGAACATCATCTTGGAAGGCTGCTACACCCTCCTCTCCTTTTACCAGTTCGTTCGTTAGTCTCTGGAAAATTGTGGCGGCTGAAGCCAACCCAAATGGCATCCGGCAGTATAGGAACAAGCCCACAGGTGAAACACATGCAGTATATTGTCTTGAGCCAGGTTCAAGGACAACTTGATGGTATGCAAAAGCGAGATCTAATTTTCTAAACCATTTCTTCCATGCATGAGTGCCTACAAATCTGTGATCTTGGGAAGTGGATGGGAATCTATCCAAACATCTTTGTTCAGGCTGCCCAGGTCAACATAAACCCTCAACTTTCCATCCTGTTTGCATGAAACCACAAGCGGGGAAAGCAAAAGGGAAGATTCAATAGGTTCTATTATTCCTTTCTCACACAAGCCTTTTAATTCTTTTTCTAGATAATTCCTTGCAGAGGAAGGAACACTGCATAATTTGTGTTTAATGGATATAGAACCTTCCTTGACTTTTATTTTATGGCAAAACCCTTTGATGTTACCAACCTCCGCAGTAAAGACCAATGGATACTTCACTTTCAATTGTTCTACATGATCTTCACCGATGACAGACTTAATATCTGGTTCCTGGCTTCAAAACCATGTTGAATAGTCCCTTTTGGAACCAACCTAAAATTGAAAGCCCTTTTATTGCTACATACATTTTCTCAAATATGGTTCTTCCTCTGAAAACCATTGTTTCTTCGAAAAAGCCTGCTAGTTCTATTCTTCTACTTTCATATGAGTCAGGAGCCCTGCTGGTGGGTTCTAACTCTCTGTCTGGCCAATGATCATGGAAAAGTTCCTCTGTAATCATGGTAATTCTGGCTCCTAAACCCACCAGTAATTTCACTGTCTTATTTCCTGCTATCACATCAATGTACGGGTCTATACATTCTGATGGATCACCTGATGCAATGACTACTTCACTAACAACCAAGACCACATCCTTCAAATCATTCTGTATTTGTTCTAAACACCTATTGGACTCGTCTTCTGACTCAAAAACTACATTAACTCCTTTACCTGAGTCAGTTTTAGTTCTCTGGCAGACTTTGGCAAATTGTCCTACCTTATTACAGTTTCGACATGTAACCCACTTTGCAGGATACGGTTTACCCCCTTTAATATGTGCCAAATTCTCACATTTGACACAAAACGTTTTTTGATTGAAGAAATTTATTTTGCCTAACTTCCCCATATCTCTATTGTCTTTCAGTCTATTTTTTAAAACATTGCTGTTCCTATTTTTTTTTATCACACTAACAATGTATTTTTTCTTCTAACTTTTACAGAGATTTGTGATGTCTCTATGGTTTTTGGGACACCTAACTTTTCTTCTAATGTGGGATCACCTAAGGACAACAGTTTTTACTGTATAATTTTGTTTGTGCAATGGCTGATAAACTGGTCATGAACTAACTTGTTTGTAAATGTTTCAAATCTGTGTTCTGCCACCAGCCTCCTTAATGCAGAAACCTAATTATCCACATTTTCACTCTGTAATTGTTTCTGCATGAAAAATGTAGGGCTAGAACTACAATACTAGGCTGTACATCAAACCTTGCCTTCAATTTCTTTATTGCTTCCATATGCTCGTCAATTGGTTCACCCTCTTCTCCTGGAATTTCAGGTAAGTGTTTGAATATGGAATGTCCTTCAAACCCAATTGAATGTAGTAACAAATATTTCTTTCATTCGGCACGAAATCTAGATGCACCAATAGCCCCCAAATAAGTTTGAAACACATCCTGCCAGTTTCTTCACATAACAGATGGCTCACCTGGGATTTTTGTAAATGGAGATGGTGGATTCACCCACTGCATGTTCAGTGATGTAAGATCACAGTGTCCCGTTCTCTATTGCTTGGTTTGATTTTCCAGGACGAGTAATTGTGTGACTCACACCTGCAAATGCGATTAATTGGAATGTCTGTGTCGCTTTTAAAACATTCATATTTGGCTGTTGCTGATAGCAATCCAACTAGTACCATAGAGGTAGTGTGTGTGTGTCACTGTTTGTGGACACTGTCTATATCACTGTACAAGTTTGAGTGTCTGTTGCTGGGTAAGTTCTGTATAAAAGTGTAGGAGTGTGTGTATCACTGTTGATTGACATGCTATCTCATTGAAAATACAAGTGTGCATATCACTGTTGTTTGACACACTGATTATGTGAATGTACAAATGTGTGTATCACTGTCGTACAAGTGTGCGTATCACTGTGGACATGCTTCCTCTGTAACACTACCACTATTGTTTGACACACCATGTAAATGTACAAGTGTGCATATCACTGTCAATGGACATGCTCTGTAAATAAATATACTAGTGTGCGTGTCACTGTGAAATATTGATGTGAGCCTAATTTGTTGTAGCTTGTTCCTTTTGAATCTGTTCTGAAATGCATCGTAGTAAGGGTTTAGTCTGACACAATTTACGGTGACTGTTAAATGGAATATACGTCACATGCACAGAATGCGTTGCGTCGTAATGCTTCACAATGAGATTTGCAAGACTTGGAACGCAGAGGCTGAACTGCAGACATCAGAAGCATGGCATGTGTCATGTGAAGCGTATCTTGGAACGCATTGGCTAAACCGCATAGACCTCACCGAATGCAGAGTTTGACGCGTGGGGCCCAAACAAAATTATGAGTCAGCTGAGTGCTTACTTAACCATCGTAATAGGGCTTATTCACGGTCCCGTAATACCCTATATATACATATAGAGCCATCCTGCGCCAAAAACAATATGAAGATTCTTATCTGAAGGCAGTCGGTGCTTTCAAAGTCGATGCCGAAACTGTGGGTTCTTCCAACAAATCTTCACTTCTGCTCTACACCAATCCTGTCAGCTTCACCACTGCACCAGTTCTGTCGGCTCCAGCTCTGCTCTGGTCCATTTAACTCTAGTTCCAATTTTGCTACGGTCTGTCAGCTCCATCTCTGTCAGTGTTCCAGTCCTTGTCTCTTTTACGAGATCCAAAAGCTCAGACTTGCAAGAACTATCCTACAGTCTGTTCTTAGTATCTTGGAGTTTTTTGAGCCTTTGGGCTGTTTCATCCTGGTGCTTCAAGGTACGGATTTCAGTGTGGTGTTCCCTTTGTAATCTCTGTAACACCCGGGACAGCCAGTGTGGCTTCCAGAAAGGCGTTGCCCTATATTGAGGGTCTCTGTGAAAGGAGTAGCCCATATTTCAAGCCCTTGATGTGGGAAAGAGGTCCAGATGATTTTGGCCTGAGTACTCACCCACAGTCTTGAATATAGCTGGAATAGTGGAGAAGTGGTAAGGAGGACTGCAGTATCTCAACTGTTATTTTTGCAACTTCCACACTCAAAATCAACAATGGCATGTGGCAGTGCAACAACACCAGGCCATGGTCCATTCCCCTGCCCTCAGCAATTCATGTTGAATTGCCCAAACACGTGAAGGTAGGCTCTTCATCTTTGATGCCAAGTTATGCTCCGAACAGAACAATATCCTAAATCTTTCTGAAGATTGTTAAGAAACAGGAGATTCATTGATTTTCACAGTTAGAACCCAAACCTTGAGCCATAGAATCCATCCTGAGCTACTGTAGGAGGAAAGCCTGTCCTCTTCAAATCCAACAGCTCCCTCAGGCCTCAGGAACAGAATACAATCACATACCACCCTGTTTCTGTAGCTCCATATGAGCTGAGCCCTACTGAAACCCCAAAACAACTCCACTTTTAACCAAAATTGTACAGGAGGGAAAGAATCAAAATTACAGCAATTCTAAAGGGAAAATAAACTTTAAAGAAAATGTCTTCCACAGATACAGATGATATTTTTCTTAAACTCATACCTGCTACCTGGACACCAGTCATACCTTAGTTAGGGCTAAGAATGGCCAACTCAATGTATAGAAGCAGTTGGCAGGAACCACTATGACACAACAGGAAAAGGACACTACTTTGGCAAATCACCAGGGAAGGCTTCTATTAACTTCTACAGAGCCCCTTCTCATTGTCTATTTTTATTTTTGTGACTTTGCCACAGCAGAGAGATACATGGACTAAAGTTCCTTAACCGTACATTATAAAGATATTGCAAGTCACAGAGCAGTTCCATGACCATAAAGAGTATGAGGCCAAAGAGAGAATTCATCTAGGAAACACGCAGTGCACTACACCCTTCCACTCAGACCAATTGACTCCTTATCTACATACCACAATATACTCCTTGCTGTGTTGTTGTCATTAGTGAGCAATGGTGGTCTAATTATCTGCATTCAATCATGCACATAGAAAATTAGGCCTGGTGTACATACTGGCCCAGGTGTAGGATTCATCAGGATGCTGATCTTCATAACAACTGAGGACTAAAATGACTTGAATATGGTGTATATGCATAGCTATTTATACTTCAATCAAATAATCACTGGCTGGAGCTATTGGTATCAAGAGAATAATTCTATAGTTACACAATGACTAAAATACCTAAATAACACTAATGCAACCTCAGTCTACTCTCCATTTGGGCCAAATCCTAAAGTACTGTTGCAAAGACAATTTCTTTTACTTGACAGAATCAATAACCAACCACATAGGATTTTGCACAATTAATTTAGATATGCATTCAATCATCATACAATTCCAAACCTACTTTTGAGATCATGGTTTCTCAAATCATAACATAGGGGAATACAAGTAAAGGCACAACACTTTCTTAAAAGCATCAAAGAAGGAACGATGCTGTGGCTCCCGCCAGTGAATACTTATAGATATAGGCCCTGTTAGACTTGACAGCCTTAGGATGGTCTTCCCCCAGCTTTTTGCCTGCCTCCCTCCATTTTTCTGAATCTCATGTTTGCTGGTTATAGGACTCTGCACACTTTTACCACTGCTGACCAGTGCTAAAGCGCTTGTGCTCTCTCCCCTAAACATGGTAACATTGGCTCATACGCTATTGGCATATTTAATTTGCATGGATATCCCTAGTAAAGTAAACTAGATTTGGTCAGGGTCTGTAAATTAAATGCTACTAGTGGGCCTGCAGCATTGACTGTGCCACCCACATAGGTAGTCCCTGAACCATGTCTCAGTCTGCCATTGCTAGCCTGTGTATGCAGTTTCACTGCCACGTTGACTTGGCATTTAAACTACTTGCCAATCACTAAATTCCCCTTTTCTTCCATGTAAGTCATCCCTAAGGTAGGCCCTAGGTAACCTATAGGGCAGGGTGCTGTGTAAGTAAAAGGCAGTACATGTCCTTGTAAGTTTTACATGTCCTGGTAGTGAAAAAAACCCAAAGTCATTTTTTACTACTGTGAAGCCTGCTCCTCTCATAGGCCAGCATTACAGATTCCTTTATGTGCTTTCAAGTGGAAATTTGTGATCTTAGAGGAAAAGGCTTGTCATATTTGGTATGGTTGGAATGGTACAAAGAAATCCTACTTACTGTGGAAGTTGAATTTTACGTTATTATTTCAGAAATTACACCTTTAGAAAGTAGGCATTTCCCTGTACTTACTACCATCTGTGCCTCACAGCCTGTCCCCAGTCCATGTGTGGTCCTTGCTGGTTGACAGCTCCCCTTGTGCATTCCACCCAGACAGCCATAAACACAGGACACTCATCTGCATCTGCATTCATCTGCATACAGATGGATTTCCCTGGGCTGGAAGAGTGGAGGGGCTCTCTCTTACACTTCAGAGGCCAGTGGCCTGCCCTCACACAAAAGACTGATAAGCCCCCTCAGGGCCCCTGGCAGACAGGTCTCAGTTGAAAAGGGAAACTGTGCACGTCAAAATCACTCTTTGAAGTCTCCTCCACTTCAAATATACTTTGGGTATATATACTGGGTCTATGACCTCACCAAATCAGGCACTTCTGGATCTACACCTGGACTCTGTCAGAAGGACTACTGAGCTGCCCAAAGGAGGAATCTGGGCTACTTTTCTGGAAGAAGAACTGCTCTCCTGCTTGTTGCCATGCTGCTCCTTGACTCTACTGGAAGGACTCTGCCTCTCTCCCAACGTGCTCTGCAAGGGCTTAGATTGAGCTTGCCTCCTGTTCTGAAGTCTCAGGGCCAACAAAGACTTCATCTACTAGCTCCTAGCAAGTCCACCGACTTCAAACCGACTCCGTAACCGGCGCCGGTGCCCAACGCTGCGCCGCTGCCTGCTCCATGGTCCTAGCTGAGCGCAACAACCGTGATTTGCAGAGCAAGCCCAATGTCTCCACAATGCCACTGAAGTCCTGTGGTGTGATCACAACACTGAAAAGTGGACGTATTGCGTCTTGACCTGCTAGGCCCATCAATCCCACTGGGTCACAAGAAACCGACGCCTCGCCACGATTTCCCATTACCTCCCACGCAACCGGACAGAACCGACACCTCACCTCCTCTGCCTGGCAGTAAGAACCCGACACCTCACCTCCCTGGCTGCAGTAAGGAACCAGCACCGCACCTGCTCCAGCGACACCTCACCTCCCCAACTACATGCAATGTCTTTGTTTCCACGTTTCCCAACTGTACTGTGTCTGGGGTCTGTTCTACTACGTGACCCGCCTGCACTCCCTCGCAAGTGGCATTGGACTGTTGGAATTGATTCCCTCAAGATGTTGTAAAAGCCCCAGTTGGAGTTATTGTGATTATAAGCGCTGTAATGGGATTTAATCTTGGGAAATCCATAACTTTACTTGTGTACGTTGAATTCTTAATGTGTTGGCTTATCTGACTCAGATAAATTATATCTATTTTTCTACACTGGTGGGGTGTTTTCACTGTGTTACTGTATGAGTTTTTGTACAAATACTTTACACATTGCCTTCTAAGTTAAACCTGCCTGCTCTGAGCCAAGCTACCCAAGGGTGAGCACAGGATAATTTAGGTTGTGTTGTGACTTACCCTGACTAGTACTGTGGTCCCTACTTGGACAGGGTGCAACTAGAGGCCCACTTTTTAACATGCCCTAAACATCAAATGGAACCTGGTTATTTTAACCTAACTTAGGTGTCAAAAATAAACATCAAACCTTAATAAACATAGGATGAAGAGAAACTAGTCTGATGATTTCATGTTGTGAGTCCTGGGACTGTATATCTTATCCTGAAAACAGTAGTATTCTGTCCCAGAAAAAGTGTCCTTGGGCTTGCGCAGAGTGTACTAAAACAATTCCCAGAATTCCCAGCTGACAGTCACAATGAATCAAACTCATGTAATAGCAACCACAGATCCAGGTGCTGAGATTATCTTAACCGCACAGTGTTTCAAATTAAAATACTAAGATGAAAGCAGAAGGGGTGGCGTGGCCAAGCCACCTATAAAATGGCTGCCAGCTTCTGGGTCTCCTGCCGTGTCAGAGACCTCTGCAGGAGCCTTGCCTGACTAGCGGACTTTCCGCATGTCGTGGTGAGTGGCGGCGATGCTGAAATGTGGGGAGACTAATTAAGTTCCATCTTTAGACCATTGCATGGTCTACTTATTTTTAAAGTTCAGTGACTTCATTCCTTTCACGCCATGCAGTTGTGACACCATTTTGGGAGCAGTTGGATGATCAATGCACTCCTGAGTCTCATGCTTGCCGGGTCCATTTAATAACTTTGCAAGTGAATATTTTTATGATACATTATCCCTATTTTATAAGAAGAGAAGACTGGACATTTTCTTTCTTCATTAAATAAACCTCTCCTAAGACATTCTGACTTTTGCCATGCCTCTGAGGAAGT
Source organism: Pleurodeles waltl (assembly GCF_031143425.1). Lineage (NCBI taxonomy): Eukaryota > Metazoa > Chordata > Amphibia > Caudata > Salamandridae > Pleurodeles > Pleurodeles waltl. The sequence continues at coordinate 1,185,946,208 of NC_090440.1, read as the reverse complement.
TTACTCTGAGACATATAATAATATGTACATAAGACTAGCCCCTGAAATGCCTGTGCAGAAGATTGTGTACCATGCTATGTCTGTAAGACACTTGTGAAGCAGGATATGCTCAGAATGGTCTTGTATGTATACTGTAATAAGGATTTTTTGTCTTTCCAGTTTGATTGACCCCTGATAAGCTTGTGAGGAATATTGCACTACTTATGTTCATATTTTTTATATATGCTCCTTCTATCGATAAACTGAGGAGCTACGTAGTGTATCTCCACTCCTTCTGGGCTGTGCTGGTCCCTCTTTATATCTTCAAGAATGAACTATGCTACCTCATCCAATCAAAGGTTACACCCTCGCCTGCGACAATGCCCTCAACTCGTAAGGAATCAAATAGCAGCACAAACAAAAGACAGAAGAATAACCTAGCTTCTGCGACAAAACCACCCTTGCCTCTTACAGTTGAGGAGGTAATGGATCAAGTTAGACTTGTGAAACCCTTTGTAATTAAAATTAATGCCATGTTACAAAGGATAGAAGAGAAGAGGACAAATATCGAATCCCGAGTGACTGAGGTGGAACAAGGATTTAGTGATGTTCAGGATTTTAGTCACCAAGGTTGAGACAATGTGGAAGGAAATTTCCATGTTGAAGCAACAAACAGAAGACATGAAAAATCCTAATAGATGTAACAACTTAAGACTCTATGGAATTCCAGAAGGTGTGAGGGTTCAGATGTGCTGCAATTTCTCAAAACGCAGATTCCTAAAATTGTCGGTCTCCGATTTCAGAGAGCACATCAATTAGCCTTAAACCCTCAGGGTCAGCTTCTTCAACTCACCTAAGAGGATTTATAGTATTATTTTTATAGTATGCTGACTTGATGATGGTTTTTTAGCAGCTAAGCAAAGGAAACAAATGTTATGTCATCTCAGAAAGTTTTCTTTTTACAAGCTTTGTCTGCACCACTGCAAACCAAAGAAAATAATTCCTATCTCTCCGTCCTGCTAAAAAAATTATGAACGCTCGTTATGGTCTAATACATGCATGCATGTTAAAAGTCACCTATAAAGAGAAATCCTTGTCATTTGACCTCCTTGAAAACCTGAGGAAGTGTATATTTTATCATAAGGGGGAGCGGCTGAACCTTGGGAAAACTTGATATATTTGTCTAACTGTTTTCTCCCTAGTATGATTGTGTCAACTAGACAAATTATTTTCAAATACATCATCCTAATATGCTTTTCTGCTTTTTGCAGGCACGCCTCGTCTTACCTGGTTGTTTCTCCTGGGAGTCTCCCTCACACTTGTCTCCCTGACCTAATGTTCCTCAGCTGTGGGCCTGGTCTTCTTCTCATGTTGTTTTGGGTCTATAACATATGTTTTCTTTTATTTTCTTTTATATTTATTTATTTGTCAATAATTTCTTGACTTTGGGGTATCCATTTAGGCTTCAGGGGACATTCTGTTGGTTGTCTCTCTTTATTTTTGCATTTCCACACCCCAGTTTAACATTTATGCAAACTATATGCTTTACTGTTCAACATGGCTAAAGCCTTTTTGGCTCTTTACCATCTTCTCTTTCTTCATCAAATTCTTTCCCAACTTTTTAATTTTCCTTATACTTTCCTCTCTCTACTTTGCCCCATTCTTTTTCAATCATCTAGTCTCACTAAGAATGACATGCTTATTGTTGAAATGGTTGTGTTTTTGCCTTTACTTAACTTGTTTAAATAAGTTAATTACATATGCTTATTATCCTGTATATGGCAAATAATCCTTGTGTTGTTTCCTGTGATGTTAAAAGGACGTGGAACCCTATTTAGAAACAGAGAGTGCTTGCTTATTTACCCCACCTTAAATATAACATTGCTATGTTGCAAGAAACACATCTTTTAGATAAAGATATCAACTCATTACAAAAAAATGGGTAGGCTATATATTTTGCTCACCTGCCAATGCAAATAAGAATTGGGTTTCCATACTGTTCCATGTCACTTCCTTTGGTGATTGAAAAGGAGGGAAGGGATGACAAGGGTAGATGGCTTCTCATTCATGCCACTATTCATCACACACCTACTGAAGTTGATGTTCATTTTTGGGAACGTATGTCGACCACAATACACTCCTCTTCTAATTCAAACTTTATAGTAGGTGGAAATTGCAATCAGATTATGGATCCATTCCTAGATAGGAAATCCCTAGTTAAATATGTCAGTAGGATAAAATGCAATAAACATTCAAACATTTTATTCTCTCCAGAGGGTGGTTAGATGCCTGGAGAGTTTACAATTCAGAATATACCTTTTACTCTCCTACCCATCAATCCCAATCCAGAATGGATTACATATTTCTCTTACTTTATTTAATTTCCATACTCACTAATGCTGATATCGATTCAATATTAATATCAGATCATGCACCAGTTACAATTAATCTAGAACTGCTGCCTGATTCTGCCAGATCTAGTCGAAGGCACTCCAATGTTAGTGTATTGAAAGACAATGGCGGTCATTCTGACCGCGGCGGTCATTCTGACCGCGGCGGTCGGCGCCCGCCAAGCGGTTCCCGCCGAAAGACCGCTCCGCGGTCAAAAGACCGCGGCGGCCATTCCGGCTTTCCCGCTGGGCCGGCGGGCGACCGCCAGAAGACCGCCGGCCGGCCCAGCGGGAAAGCCCCTTCAACAATGAAGCCGGCTCGGAATGGAGCCGGCGGAGTTGCAGGGGTACGACGGGTGCAGTGGCACCCGTCGCGATTTTCACTGTCTGCACAGCAGACAGTGAAAATCTTTGTGGGGCCCTGTTAGGGGGCCCATGCACTGCCCATGCCAGTGGCATGGGCAGTGCAGGGGCCCCCAGGGGCCCCACGGCACCCGTTCCCGCCATCCTGGTTCTGGCGGTGGACACCGCCAGAAACAGGCTGGCGGGAAGGCGGTCGGAATCCCCATGGCGGTGCTGCAAGCAGCACCGCCATGGCGGATTCCCTGGGCCAGCGGGAAACCGCCGGCTCCCCTTTTCTGACCGCGGCTTTACCGCCGCGGTCAGAATCGCCCAGGAAGCACCGCCAGCCTGTTGGCGGTGCTTCCGCCGCCCTCCGCCATGGCGGTCATGGACCGCCAGGGTCAGAATGACCCCCAATGTTTTTTTTTTAGAAAAGTTTGAATCCTTTTTATTAAAGATTTGTTTACCTCTACTGTTGCTGCAGATCTTTCTTATTAAATAATTTGGGATGCTTTCAAGGCAACATTGAGAGACTACATAGTTGATTATGTTTCAACCAAAAAGGAAAAATCTCTCAAAGACTCCTCCCTTCTGTTAATTTCTATTAAACAACTTGAGCATCCATATTATACATCCAAAGATAATTGTACACTACAGAGTCTCATTCAAGCCAAGTTTGAACTCATTAAGAAATCGACAGAAGAAGCTTCTGAAGTATTGTTAAAGATTAAGTTCAAATTTTATGGAGGATGTAACAGAGCTGGCAAAGTGCATGCCAATTATTTGAAAGTTAAATCAAAAAACGTCCAAAATAATTAAAATTATTCATGACAGTGGTATTGCCCACTTTAGTGATGCTGAAATCTTGAAATGTTTCACTGATGTCTATCACTCTGTATACTTCAGAACACTCTGCTACTGATGAGGTGCTGGATTTCTACTTTAACTCTCTTGCACCACACCAACATCAGATGCAGGACCTTTTTTCTGTTAGATAAAGATGTTTCTATTTCTGAACTAAAGTATGCCCTTGCTATTTTGCCCAGAGACAAAGAACCTGCAGCAGATTTTTTTTGGCTGAGTTTTACTTATGTTTCTCCCATATTTTACTTTCGCATTTACTTTCCTTATATCAGTACTTTCTCTCTCACAATGAGGCTCAAGGCCCCTTTTTGGAAGGTATGATATGCTTAATTCATAAAGAAGATAAAGATGCCTCCCGTTGTGCTAACTACAGACCCATTTCTCTCATTACTGTAGATTGTAAACTTTTTGCAAAAATTTGAATTACTCATGTTCTCCGAGATATATTGGTCTAGAACAAAACAGCTTTGTGAAGGGCAGACATATCACTGGCAATTCCAGAGCTTTCCTGGATATTCTACGCCTTGCATCAACCAGTAATACACCTATTGGTGCTATCACACTTGACACCAAAACAACTTTTGATCATGTTCAGTGGCACTTTATGATGCGTGATCTTGAATGGCAGGGTTTTAGTCCAACCATTTTAAAATACATCAGTTTGCTCTACGCGTCCTGGAAGACATCAGAATTTCTTAATGGCACTCAATCCTCTTACTTTTCTCTTTCACGTGGTACACAACAGGGTTGTCCACTGGCACCCTTACTTTTTATATTATCCTTGGAACCCTTTCTTCGCACTCAACGTCATTTTTCCTCCCTTCAAGGCTTTAAATATAAAGATGCTGAAATTAAATTCACAGCATATACACATGATGCAGTCCTCTTTGTATCAGTTTCATTAACATCTATACTTACCTTTGTAAACCTTTTATCATCCTACCCTAAATTATCTGGGTATAAAGTTATTTTCACAAAGTCTGAGGTTCTCAAATGAAAATGTTTTATCGACACAGGGTTTAAGTGGAAAGCACAATATATTAAATGCTTAGGAATAAAATATTCCACCTCCATTACAAGCACCATTCAGATCAATCTAGCGGACGTTCAACATAGGTTTCTTGAAATGTCTGAAAAGTAGTCCCCTTGTATTTGTCATGGTGGGATAGGTTAGGCACAATTAAAATGATGATGCTATCCATAATTGTTTTTTTTTCAATCTGTTCTACAGATAAAGCACCCTTTACATTTCTTCTAGTCAGTTAATAGATCACTTCGAACAATTGTCTGGAATGGACGGAAAGAGCACATATCCTTAATTTAATTATAAACCTAAAGAATTCACTGGGGTCAATTTCCCAAATGTTCCATAATATCATTCCTCATTCGTCTTGAAACAAGTTTTGCCTCACCTGGATACTGATATTCCCTCGGCCGCACTATCTGGCACAAACTGGAATATTCCTTAATATCCTGTTTGATGTAATAAGGGTCAGCAGAGGTTGCAGATATTGAAGAGAATGGGACTCAGGGCTGAGGCCTGAGGTACCCCATATTCTGTTTTCTTGAATTCAGAATGCAAATGCGGAAGTGAGATTGTCTGCAATCTATCTGGCAGATAGAATTCTAACCATTTTAGGCAAATACCCTCTACCCCTATCTCCTGAAGCCTGTGAATAAGAGTGTGATGATTTATTGTGACAAACACATCGGACAGATCTAGTAAAGTCTGCACTGCTGTTTGACCATTATCCATTCTCATCCTCATCTCATCTAAGGCGAGAGTGAGTGCAGATTCATTCCCATCAGGTCTAAATCCCAATTTCTCCCACTCCAGCAAATTATGCTTTTCCAGATGTTGCACCAATTTTTAGCTGATGAACTTCTTCGTTATTTTTATTGGGAAAGGAAGTTGTGAGATTGATCGATGGATACTGGGATCATATTTATCTGCCATAGGCTTCTTTAACAGCCGGTGACCAAGGCTTTCTTCCAGGCCAGAGGTACTGTGCCTGTCATCAGCAAATTTTAAATAGGGTTGTAGTTCCTCTGCCCTCTCTTTTCACAAAGTAGGTGCAATAGGGTCTAGGAGGGAACCGGATGTGATCATCAAGGCCTGAAATCCTCTTCCTCCCAACTTTCACATCCCTCCAGTTAATTGAGACCCTCTTTCATCAGTGTCAACACAGGTATTCCTTACCCAGATGTCTCAGAGATTTCCTTTTTGTGTATTGCTCAGTTCCTAGACCCTTCATTGAAGTCTTGTAGAATAAGCTCAATTTTATTATGAAGAAACCTGCACGGTTTATTACAGAAAGACTGTGATGGCCTAATGGTTTGCTTCGTGCAAGCTGAGCTGGCTACCTCCATAAATGTACCAACTTTTTTTCTTGATTTATCTGTTGCTTCTGTGAGTTCCTTTAAGTAGAAATTTGCTTTTGCTATCCTAATTTCATTTTTATATAGTGCTAAAGCATTTTCTAAAGGCAGTTTGTCCTGTTCCAAATAAGATCTCCTCCAGTATCTTTCAAATTTTTTCCATTGGCTTTTTATACCCTTCAATATGATTGTTTAAATGCTAGCGGAGGGTTTAGCTCTATGAGACAATGTTTTTATTATTGGAATTAAAGCATCCAGAGTATTTTTATCTCCTCCTGAAAGGTTGCGTAGTTCTCTTCAACTGTGGAGTCCTTCTGATAGCTATTTAAGGTGTCCAATAACCTACATACCCTGCGATTCCTTAGCCTGTTTCAGGCCCTATGCTGTGATGCCAGATTTTTTGTTTTTCTTCCTTCGCAGGCTAACCCACGTGAATTTCAAATTTAATTAGTATGTGATCTGACCAGCTAAGAGGAATACAATCTTTTACCGAGTCAGGCCCACTGAAGCAAAAATTAAACTAAGATTGTGTCCCTTTTGATGAGTGGAACCGTTCACCATCTGTCACAACCCGATGATTTTACAGGTGCTCTTCAAATCATTACAATGGGTTGATGAGCAATCTTCTGCTTATAAGTTAAAATCCCCTAAAATGATAAGATTAGAGTGGGCCAGTGCGAGTTTAAGGACTAGTATCATAAATGGCTGGAGAAACCTATTAGGTGGGCCTGGCGTCCTATAGCATAAAATGCCTGAAGACGCTGTCCGACCAATTGTTTTAAGAGTAGAACGTATCAGTTTAACCTCCTGATATTTATCAAGTTGTATAGTATTTTTCCCATTCATCTTTGAAAATGACATCTACCACCTCCCCTCTTATCGGCCCTACATTGATGAATTACCTTGAACCCAGAGGGGCAGGTTATACCTAAACCCACCTCCGAGTCGGGGGGAATCCAAGTTTCAGTAATAAAAACAATGTCCCTTTCATTTGACTCCAATAGGATATAAAGGGCCTATTTATACTTTTTGATGCAAAACTGCACTAACTCAGTTTTGTATCAAAAAGTTTAGCACTGGCTTGCGCCATTCCTGAACTCCAGCCGACCGCCGTATTTATGGAATGGCGCAAGCCGGTGCAAAGGGTGGGCTAACGTAAAAAAATGACATTAGCCGGTGGAGGTGGTGGTATGGGAAAAGGGGGTTTTGCACCAAAAAATTACGTTAGGCTGGTAAGAGGCAAAAAAAAATGCCTCTAACCAGCCTAGCGATATTTTCTGACGCAAAACCATCCATACCACATGACTCCTCTCTTAGAAAAGACAGGAGTCATGCCCACCACCACAGTGGCCAGCACAGGGGACCAGTGTCCCCTGGACATGGCCATGGCACCCTGTGCCATGCAGGGGGCCCCAAGTTGGGCCCCCACTGGCACTTTAATTTAAAAACAATACTTACCTCTACTTACCGTCCTTATCTGGGATGCGGTCCCCCATCCTCCAGTGTGCCTCTGGTGTGGGTGGGAGTGCTCCTGGGGCTTGAGGAGGGCACCTGTGGACCCATTCCATGGTGTTTAACCGTGGAAATTGGTCCACAGGTTCCCTAGCGCCTGGTCTGACTCAGGCATTTTTCAAATGGGAACCCCTACCTTGCATCTCATTGACACAAGGTTGGGTCACGCATCTAAAAAATGGTGCAAACTCCAATATTTTGACGTAAGAGGTGTCCAACATCAAAATATAAATATGGAGTTATTTTGCACTGAAGTTGCATAAAAAAAAAGACGCAAATTCTGTGAAAATGGAGTATTAATATAGCCCAAAGTTCTAAGGCATGTTTCACTAAAGAGCGGGCATTTAATAAGCCACATTTTAATCCCTCCCCTTCTGACTGCCAGGGATGCTGAGTGCTAAAAACTGCATGAGCAACAACTGAGCATTTTGCTACCACTGCCTGGATTGCTGCAGGACACTCAAAGAAAAAAAACATAATACAAATATCAGAAGGAAAGAAAAGAAAATTAAAAACTGAAGGCTGCTAATCAGTTCTGACACTAAATCTCCCCCATTTTTAAACAGATAGGTACTTGATATTAGGTAATGTTGCTGGCCTTTACCGGCCATTAAAGGCCCGCTCCCTTGTTAAAGATCCTTGCCTTTGTTTCTGGCCTTTAACGCTGGAGGGGGGCTTTAATGGCTGTATTAAATTAATTATATTTAGTTGCATTGTATGCAGAAAGCATTGTTTTTTCTCATTTTAGCAGGCTGTACAATTCACATACTATAAGTCGAAATCAAAATCATTTAGGTACTCAGAGGTTTTCTTGAACCCATCCACCTCTGAAATTCAGTTTCCCTATTGCCATGTTTGAATATATTTATAACGAAAAACAACCCAAAAATGGTTTTAATATTATTTGTCAAATCTTTTATGATGTAATTTTCATCAATAATAGCCAGTACAGTTCAAAAACTTTGTTTCGGCAGCTGAGCCATAAAGGTTGCGCAAGACAGCTCAGAAATAAACCAGTTTTAATACAGCATTTGCAAAATAGGGTAAAACAGTTAATTAAAACTCAAAATGATCATTCAAGTTCTTCGGCTACTGGGATTCTGCTTTCACTGATAAGTGCAGTTCTAATATGTTAAATACAATGGGTGGATTCTTGGAATCTGATACAGAAGTAGATGAAAGTACAGAATGACAAATGCAATGAAACTGCAATTGTAGATGTAGAATAAGTGTAGGTCAAAGTAGTGGGGTGATTTCATAAGCCACCTTCCTTTACGCATAAAAAGGAGAGTCAGATGGGTGGAAAGGCCAGAGGCCAACCTATCCACATTTGGGTCAAATGGAGGGCCAGACAGCACAGCTTTCCCAAGGGGCTTAACACATTCCCCACCTACAAAAACCTTAAATGGGTGTGCTATGCACAGTGAGAATGTCCATCATCATGGTTCAGTCAGTTTGTGAAGGACAATGGTGCGGCCCCTTCCTTCCTGGTAGCTAAATATAGCTAAATATATATATATATATATATATATATATAGATATATATATATATATATACACACTAAATTTATAATGAAGTGATGCTATGGCTTTGTGTCTCATTAACCATGCCTTTCCCAAAAAAGTAGCTACTGTGCAGACGAAGAGCGCCCTTATGATCCTAAGGGCTTCAGCATGTCTTGTAGTGCCCATCCGTAAGCAGCTTGGTCTAAGCAAGGCCCGCCTTAAGCATGCGTACCCAGGGCGAGCAAACAAAAAGTGCACAATGGATTCCCTGGAGATGTTACAGACTGAGGAGGTCAGGGATGATGAAATGGAGTCCGACTATTTAGTTGTAAATGAGTTCAGCAGTAGGGTTTCAAGCCTAAACTGAATATACAGCTTCCTCCCAGTAAACTCAGTGATAAGATCAAGATAGGATTCAGGCTTTCTGCAAGTTTTCAAAATGGTAAATTCTGGAGTCAACGAGCCTCTTTCTATATTATTAGCTTCGTTCTGGGTGAACCCTCAGCTGGAGAGAATTCCCACAGATCAGATCGTCCAACTGGCATAGCCAATTCTCAGTTTTATTAAGCCACTCGATTTTGTTGGATCTTTGCAGTTCCACAAGTTTGTGAAGGGTTTTAGCATACCACACTAGTTCTGGTGTGGCTCTCATCCTCCTCCAAACCAAAATAGGTCTTAGGGTGGATTTGTCTGATTTTGTCCGCCTTCCCATGCCCAGATTCAAAGAGAGAGTCAGAGTACTTACTGGGAGCCTCACTAGACTCCTCAAAAACCTGATTTTAGTTTTGGTTAGGCTCGTTGTATTGTGAAAACCCCTCAGTTCAGCCCCATAAAGTGCTATTCCCACTGCTTTGGTGGTGTAAAGTTTCAGCAATGGTGCAGCTGGTTTGCTCAATGATATACAGTAGTGGTTCCTAACCTGTGGTCCGGGGACCCCTGGGGGGTCCGCGAAGCCTTCTCAGGGGGTCCGCGAGAGCCTAGAAAATGAAAACATATTTACAGATATTGAAAATTAGGTCCCCAGCTTCCAGTAATGACTCAGGCGGGGGTCCCCGGATTTCCATGATGGTTCAGTGGGGGTCCCTGGGTTCCATTAATGTTAAAGTGGGGGTCCACAGAAATCAAAAACTACTGATATAGAGTGTTCTGCGAAGATGTCCCATGCACTTTGCTTATGTTTGAGAGCTGCTCTGTCTAAATGTGCTTTCCATGCATGTTTAGGTGTTAGTATAATACCTAAATAGTTGCAGGCCTCTACTCTGTCAATTTTTCAGTCCCCTAGGAATATATTCCCTTTGAAGCATTTGTGATGGTTGGTACTCAAAAACTTCGTTTTGTCGGTATTTACTACCAATCATCGCAGTGTGCAAAATTAATTGAATTTGTGCAATAAGCCCTGAAGACCACGGGGGTCTGTGAAACAAGTAGAGTGTCATCAGCAAAAAGTAGAAAGTGGTATCCTGAAGTCTCCAATGCTGTGGGCATTAGGTTGACAGGGTGACAGAAACCACACAACATCATTTAGGTACAATGAAAATAAAGTGGGGACCGAGACACACCTTTGCCTAACTCCCTTCTCGATGGGTATGGGTCTGTAAACTGGCCCTAGTTGGCCTAACAGGTCACTTTTATTAGGTCCATGTTTTTGGATTTAATAGCTGTATCTAGATGCCCCCCTCTTGCCTGTCTGCAGGTGTTCTTTAACCAACTAGAATCATGATTGCTCTGGATTAGGGGTGCTGAAAACATGTTCACAATTCGATTGAAGAAACTGAGTAAATGCTGCTTACTCCATCCAGGTTTGTGTTATTTGATAATATAGAATCCAAGTTTGAAATTACATTGGTATGGCCGGGAGTGATGGTAGACTGAATATCAAAGTGGGATGTGACCTGGTGCACATCAAATTTCTCTTATTATTTGTTAGAAGATTCCCCTCTGAAGTGCACGACAGAGGAACCAGCGGTGCCTCATCCCCCAGAGAGAAAAGGTGGAGACTGAGTGGACTGTGGTTGCTTTCAAATCTCGGGTTGAATTCCATGTTGATCACCATGTGTCATAGTCATAAATCGATAATTATATAATTGTTATGATTCTCATGATTAGGCTTGTTGTAGGTACAAGACCCTTCTGCGATCAGATTCTGTTCTCCCGGCTAAATTCCAATGATAATGACTTTAACTGCAGGGAGGTTTGTGTCCACCTTTTTACTGGGGAAGGTTGAGTTGGGGAAAACCCCGAACCTTGTCCTCCTCAGAGGCTGCTTTGATGTCATATAGTGCAGGGGCTCAAATGTAAGATTGAAGTCCCCCGCCGATAAGACCTTATGAGCCCTCAGTGTGTTTTCCCAATACCTTTCTAGAATAGCAATTGTTTCACATTTTTGTCTCCTCTCTCCCCTCTAGCGTAGACATTGTAAACATTGATTGTTGATCCTAAAGCCAATAAAAATTCCCAAAATATCCAGGGGTCAGTTGATAGTTCATGTGAAGAGCACTCTAGTGAATACTGCTTGCACGCCCGGTCCTTAATAAGTAAACTTAAAAGGGGACGCGTATAGGTCGATGAACCTTTTGAATCGCCTGGAGTATCCTAATTACGGTGTAACCAATGTTCATCAATAATCAATACACAAACCAATACCATTTACAAACATTAATCAGCAGTTAATAACATCGCACCATGACGTTCAGTCATGAATAACCACAACTCAATATACATTTTATAAATTTTATTTCCCTACTGGTTATAATACTGGGGTTAATTCAAACTTTATTCAAAGCAAATTCATATTAATTCATTAGAAGGCGCCAAAAACATAAGCTAATCAAAACTTACATCAGAGTACATTCTAAAGCAGTAGTATAAGTCAAAAACTGAATTAAGAATGAACAAGTACACATGCATGGCGGAGTTCAGCAAACCAGTTTGTCAGTCCTTTGTCTCTACGTTTGTCAAGGTCATAAGGGAATTACCTCACCTAACCCAGATTAGCATCTGCATGTGGGACTTCATGCGAAAACAATTTAGAACATGAATTTGGAAAAAAATCATCTAGCTAAGAGAAATACTATAAAACAGTTCAGTTGGTACCAAGAAAGAAAAGGCACAAAAGTTAATTCAGTCACATTGTCATAGCTACCTAGCCACGATATAGATCAGCAACAAGGTCAGTCTTCGTCTTCAGGTCATCAATCGATAAGCATCTCATCAGGCTCTCAAGAGCATGAGCCCAACAATAAAATTTCGAATCTCTTCGAACATCCACGCCTAACCTCTAACATCTGAACATCTCTCCCTTTTCCCCCTTTGTCACAGCATTATATCAAAGTTGCCCAGACTATCCACCTATTCCTAATTGGTCAAATAATCACCAGTTATGACTATGTCCAATTATCTTAATTTTTTAAGTCTAATATTGCACAGTTCTGAGGATGTAGATCGGTTCATTGTACCATGCCCTCATCATCCGGCTCGTCAGGTATCGAAAAATGTTGCATCTTCTTCTCCAGTCAGTGTCTCCATTGTTCAAGTCCTTGGAAAGTACATCCAGTATGCTTTACAGTGATTTGGATACAAATGTTTATTCCATCATCTCCTGTTCGTGGTTCACACATAGGATTTCTGCTGAGCAGATTTTATTGAACAATATGACATACTACTACATTATTCAATACGTTTTTCTAGAATTCATACAGGTTATTCAATTTATTAGTACATTGGTGAATCTTGGTGATCACCCTCCGAGGGCACATTTTCAAACGTACACATTATTTTTCTATGTTAATTACTCAAACTAATTAAACATTCATTAAGAATTTCTAATTAGTATATCTGCATTATCAATCCCTCCTCTGATGACTAAATATGTCATAACACTATGTTCTCTCTTAACAGTGTCATAATTCCATTTCTTCAGCATCTTGCCTTCTCCTTAAATCTTCCCTATAAAATTCTTTCCCTGTTTCGTTCTTCCCTCCTATTATTATTTTTAGACCTTCTCAGTTTAATCTTTTGACATAATTTACATGAACCCCATAATCCGAATATACAAGCAATCACAATTAATATTCCCTGCATGATTTTTAATAATACCCCATTCCAACTGTTACTAAGCCAATTTCCCACTGAAGCAAATACCTTTCCAACCTTTTCCCAAACACCTGGTTCCTTCAATTCCTTTAAATCCTTACTTGAGTTAGTCAAGTTAGTGAGTAAGGGCCAGATGTAGGAAGCAAAAAAAATTGCGAGTCGGAAATTGCGAGTCGTTGCGACTCGCAATTTCCAACTTGCAAAATGGTATCCAACAAGAAAAAGCAACTTCATTTTGCGACTCGCAAATAAAGTCGCACCGCAGATTGCGAGTCCGCTGTTAGCGAGGTCGCTTTTTGCGACGTCGCTAAAAACGTACTCGCAAATTGCAAGTGGGTGTCGCAAATTGAGACAGTGCCGCAAATTGCATGCAGGTGCAGCAAAACAGTCTGAAAAACACTTCCTGGCTCTTGCTGATGACATCACAGCCAGGAAGTTATCAAATACACCTGGGAGGAGGGAGGACCACACCCTTTTCTAACTGCTGAGCAACCACCTGGAGGAACAGCAGCAAGAATGGAAGATTCAGGCAGTGCAGGCAGGAAGAGAAAACTGAAGTTCTCTGAAAAGGAACTTGAGGTGCTGACAGAGGAATGCTGCCAGCACCATGACCAGCTGTTTGGAAGGGCTGCCCTGAGTGTTCTAGACATGGAAAAGAGGAGAATCTGGCAAGACATCCAGGAGAGGGTCAACGCCATAGGGGTGAGCCACAGGAGTATAGAAGAAATAAAAAAGCAGTGGTATGACCTGTGCTCCAGGACAAAGGAGAGGGTGGCAGAGCGCCTCAGGGAGATGAGGGGCACAGGAGGAGGCCCATTCACCGTCCCACCACCCACACCCATGGAGGAACTGGTAGAACAGACCCTTGAGCCTGAGGCAGTGTCAGGAATGGGAGTACTGGACACGTCAGCGCCAGGGACATCAAAAAGTGAGTACCATGAAACATGCATGTACACCCATAACTGCCATACCCCCACCCACCCAGTACACAGCAGCATGCTCAACCAAACTAGCTCCATTCCAGACTTGCAACCACCAGAATGGTGCATTATGGGCAATGTAGTACAGTAGTCAGCTTATAGGCAACTGTTTATTAGGAGGCATGCAACAGATGTTAGATACTGACAGTGTGTTCCCTATATCCCACAGGTCTCCCACAGCCACACCGTCCAGGGTGCAGAAAGCAGCCAACAGGCAGCACAGGAGTCTGAAGCAGCCACTACATGGCCCAGCACCACACCACCACAGTTCCTTCCAGCTGAACCAATGTACATGGTGGAAATAGACACAGCACCTGGTCCCAGCCACAGTGTCAGACAGCAGGACCCTGAAGCACCACCGCGTCGCAGACGCAGACTCCATGTCCAAGCAGTGTCCCAGGAGGATGGAGGTGACTCATCCATGTCCGCAGCTGAGGCAGCCCTCATATCTGGTCAGCGCCTGCAAACAAGGCAGATGAGAATCATTTCTGGGGCAATGCAACAGATGGAGCATAATTTCACCAATGGGCTGGCACAAGTGAACACACAGGTCATACGTTTGAACGATAATGTTGGTGATCTTGCTCTCTCCATACGTCAACTGGTAACAGAACTAGTGTCAGAGAGAGAGTGCAAGGCGCCGCGAGCTGCAACTGGTACACAGATTGGACCGCATGGCTGCATCCATCGTCTGTCTCGCAGTCAACACCACAGGGCTGTCACGCCGTACTGTGAGTTTGCAGGTGGACTTGGGCCACTTTTCAGGGGATGTGACTCGGGGACTGGATCGCATTAGCTACGCTGTGGACATGCTGGAGGCTAGACAGGTGGCTAGGGGCACAGCAGAGACACCTCAGGATAGTGAGGAGGGGTCCACCGTCAGCATCGCATCTGCCACAGACACACGTGTCTTGAGGAGTGGCAGTGCACGTCAGGGGTCTGCTGACACACCAAGCACTAGCCATGCTGGGCGTCCCAGGTGGAGGTGTTAGGCCCATGCACTGCAGGACACATGAGGCACATGAAGTGAATGTGTCCTCATTGCAGGTGGACATTTACAGCCCCTTCACAAAGTTCAGTTCTTCACTTATTAGGTTCACATAATAAAACGTATTGTTTGTTCCACTTCACAACTGGGCTCTTTGTGTGTGACAGTGTGTGTGGTGACAGTTACCACGTACCTTCCAAAGTATTGGTTTGCAATGTGGTCCCGTCTCTGTCTGCCTTGATTTCCAATGCTTCTATCCCCAGGATGGCGATGTGGTAGCTCTTGCTCTTCATCCTCTGAATCTGGGTCTTCAGGGGTGAGATGTAGCCCACGTCTGGTGGCAATGTTGTGCAGTATAGCGCATGCGCCAACTATCTTGAATGCAGTTATTGGGGCATACTGGAGCGCACCTCCACTTCTGTGGAGGCATCGGAATCTTGCCTTTAACAGTCCAAAGGTCGTCTCTATGACATTTCTGGTCCTCCTATGTGCACTGTTATATCGCCTCTCATTCTCATTGCTGGGTGTTAGGTACGGGGTAAGTATCCATGGTCATAGCGCATATGCACTATCACCTGTTTGGCAAAATTGAACAATGTTAGCAGGGCATGGATGGTTTCTACAGTGACCTGTGTGTATGTCTTCAGGGTGTCTTCAGCAATACCTAATAGATATCCGTCTCCAAACTCCCCACGTTCTAGGCGTTGGTGTATCCCACTGTGCCTGAAAATGTACGAGTCATGTGTACTCCCTGGAAATTTGGCTACCATGTCAGTTATGACATAATGGGCGTCACATACCAACTGGATGTGCAGTGAGTGTGTACACTTCCGGTTGCGGAACAGATATTCCAGATTTGCAGGAGGGCATATTTGTATATGTGTCCCGTCTACACATCCTATCACATGAGGGAAGCTGGCAATTCTGTAGAATTCCAACTTGGTGCTGTTGATTTCTGCCTCATTCCTGGGTAGGTATATGTATCTGGACATGTGTGTGAGTATGGCATCTAAGAAACATCTGAAGAACTGTGAGAGTGCACTTTGGGATACCCCACCTGCCACAGCAATGACCCCCTGATAGCTACCCGTGGCCAAGAGGTGCAGTGAGCATAGCACTTGCACATGTGTGGGGATGGCGCTGCCACGCACAGTCTGGCGTTTAAGCTGCGGATTGAGTAGATCTATTAATTAATATTGCTGCACTGCTGAGTCTGTATTTATCATATATCTCCTCCTCAGTTTGTTGGAAAAGGGGCCTGTAAAATTTGTCAACATGTTATCCACAATAGTAGACAACTTCCGTATCTTGATCGAGTTCAGGATGACTCCCAGTGAAGGAATCACAGCACTAAATATATCTCCCACAACTGCAGAAGAGGTTTCCCTCCTCTGTCACTTATGGTGTAATTCAGTCAATTTTGGAAACTTCTTTGAGTCATCTATCTGATAAATCTATAGGAAAAATATACCCAAATAACATGTCCCATACCATCCTCTTGGAAGACGGTAATAAGCATTAAGTCCACAAATATAATAGATACCAGGAATCGCAGGGTACTGACCATTCAACATAAAAATCCATTTACTCTGAAACAAAAACACATGCCTACCTTCACTCGTTCCCACAAATAAAGTATCAGTGCGCAATTTTGGCCTATATATACAAAGCTTCCCTACATGTAATGCATCTAAACCTAATTTCCCTTGGTTCTTAATTGCAGTGTAAGCATAATCATTCTTGTAAGTCCTTTTCTCTAAGCCTTTTTTTTCTAACTTCTCTTTTAGTGCTTTTCTCCTATCATCAGCATGCTCTACAAAGCTCTTCTCTAAAGGTGTAAGCAAGTATGTGAGAATAACTTTATGAGCGTAAGCAGTTCCAAATGTTAGCATAGGCTCAAAGAATCCTGTAACTAATACTATATGATGGTCCTTAGCTACTCTACTCAAATACCTAATAATAGGGAGGAACGAAAACACTAGGGGCCATATGTACGAAAGCTTTTTCCCATAGACACAGAATGGGTAAAATCCTTTGGTACATCTGGCCCTAAGGCCCTCATTACAACCCTGGCGGTCGGTGATAAAATGGCGGTAATGCTGTCAACAGGCCGGCGGAAAAAAATAGAATTATGACCATGGCGGAAACCTCCCACACAGACAGCCACTTTAACACACCGACCGCCACGATAGCAACAAGCTAAGGGCACATAAGGACAGGGTGCCAAAATAAAAAGGGGGGGGGAGACAAAGGATACACTTGGTAAATGGCAGCAACAACACTACCGTTGGCATTCCCAACACACACACACAGGGAACAGCCCTACGCACTAGGCAATGCACTACCAGTCACAATGCTAGTCACCAGCCCATGGACAGGGATACCTAACGCCAATAGCAGCATACCTGAGACCCACAGTCCCCTGCCCACTAGTGGATGCCAACTAGCTTGGTTGGAGGTGGTGTTCATCAGCCCCTTCCCAACATGAAACCTACCCTGCAATGTCTGGCCTGGCCTAAGAGCACCCACAGACCCGGATACCACCCCACCACCCGCAATTAGTATATTTGAAAACTGTACTCACTCCCTTGTGGCTGCTGTGATGCCCTCAAGCACCCGTCCAGCTCCGGATAGGCCACCGCCAGTATGAGAGGCATCAGGGGGGTCAGGGTTCGATGGGCACCCCTTCCTCATTTGGAGGTCATCCCCAGCTGGCCTCCTCCGTCTTCCTTGCCCAGCATCTCAGGTCCTCCCACTGTTTGCGACAGTGGGTGCTCCGCCTGTCGTAGACCCCCAGGGTCTGCACGTCCTTAGCGATGGCACACCATAAACCCTTTTTCTGATGGGCACTGACATGCAGAAAAAGATACATTGAAAAAGGTATCAGTCATGCCGTCCGGCCTGTTACACTCATGGCCCACCATGGCCCTCACATCCCCTTATGCACAGACATTGCCCACCATACATGCATCATGCTGCCCAGAACTCTTCCACCAACCCCCACTATGAGGCCTTCACACAGACCACTCCATGCAATCATGCCCCATGCATGGTGCTCACAGTGTACTCACCTGTTGGTTAGGAGGCCAATACAGCATTCGGTACTGGGGTAGGACCCCATCCACCAGTCTCTCCAACTCCCCAGTGGTGAAGGCAGGGGCCCTTTCCCCAGTGACACGAACCATGGTCGGTTCCAGACACAGTTCACAGCAGCACTTGCATTGTAGGTCCTCTTCGGTTGAAGGTCAGGTAGCAAGTGAGTGAACAGATAGAAAAAGGCGGTCACATCCACGGCGGTGTGTACCGTCACCACCGGAGTACATCACCATTGGCCACTGTAACCCATAGGGCCCATAGACATCCAATGAGGTGTTGCACAGCAGTACTCGACCGCCTCCCGCAATGGCGCACAACGTCAGCTGAATTACCTCATTTCCACCTGTCCCTTCAAACAGGACAGGTGGACGCCATTTCAGGAGGGCAGGCCATGGCACCTAAGTGTGTCACAGAACACATAGGCACCATTTGGGCCTACCCAACAACATACTATTACAGTCACAACATGCAATGCAGTGTAGTGTTTGGAAATGTGGAATACTGACCAGCTGCTCCCTGTTTTGCCCCCTAGATTACAACCGCTGCGGATGAATAGGAGATAGAGACATCCCCCCGTGTAAATACTTGGACTTGTCAGCAATGGAGGACAGGCACATTATCCTCACCTATAGACTGGACAGGGCCACAATCACAGAGCTGTGTGCCCAACTGGAGCCTGACGTGATATCTGATATCTGTCACCCCACGGGGATCCCCCTCTTGTGCAAGTTCTGTCTGAGCTCCATTTCTTGGCAACTGGCTCCTTCCAAGTGGCAGTGGGCTTGGCAGCAGGACTGTCACAGCCAATGTTCTCAATAGTGCTGACCAGGGTGTTGTCTGCCCCGATTAAACACATGTGCAGCTACATTGTTTTCCCCCAGGTGGAGGATTTGGCCACAATGAAAGCTGACTTCTATGCAATGGGAAATATCCCCAACATTATTGGGGCAATTGATGGTACACATATTGCATTTGTCCCACCCCGGAGAAAGGAAAAGGTGTTCAGAAATCGAAAGAGCTTTCACTCGATGAATGTGCAGATAGTGTGCCTGGCAGACCAGTAGATCTCCCATGTCATTGCTAAGTATCCTGGCTCCGTGCATGATGCCTATATCCTGAGAAATAGCAGCATCCCAAATGTGATGGCCCAACTACAGAGGCACAGGGTGTGGCTAATAGGTGAGCCCTGGTTCCTACCCAGTGGATGTTGGTGTATGGGTATGGTGTGGGCCATAAGGGTTAGTGTGTGTCTAACAGGTGTCCCTCGATAATTGCAGGTGATTCTGGTTATCCCAACCTCTCATGGCTACTGACCCCTGTGAGACATCCCAAGACAAGGGCAGAGGAACGTTACAATGAGGCACATGGGCAAACAAGGAGAATAATTAAGAGTGCATTCGGCCTCCTGAAAGCTAGGTTTCGGTGCCTGCACCTAACAGGTGGATCCCTGTGCTACTCACCCAAGAAGGTGTGCCAGATAATCGTGGCATGCTGCATGTTGCATAAGCTTGCCTTGAGACACCAAGTGCCTTTTCTGCATGAGGCGGAGGCTGGAGATGGGCGTGGGGCAGTAGTGGATCCTGTGGGCAGTGAAGATGAGGAGGCACAGGATGAGGATGAGGACAAAAGAACAGCTATTATACAACAGTACTTCCAGTGACACACAGGTAAGACACTGTAACTTCACTTTGCATTGACAGTTTTGTATTTGACATTGTACATGGCAGGCAGATTCTCCCACTTTTATGGCCCCTTTGGCATCTCTATTTTCAGATATCTGTGCCCCACTCTGGCACCTGGTGTGTTGACTGCACCCAACTGCAGGTCATTCCTATGTATACATTACTGTACAGTTGTATTGCAGTGTATAAACCTTGTTAAACAAATACATAGGTCAATCATTTTACATACTCCATACTTGTATTTTTTCAAAGGGTGTTAATTTAAGTGCTAAGAGGTAGAAGGGGATGTGCAATGGGCTGGGGTGATAATGGAGGAAAGTTCAGGATAGAGTCCAGTCTACTTGTATCACTGTTGCATTTTCCAAGGGGGCATAGGAAGGGGAGCAATGGCAGTTCAAGGTGGACAAAGTGACAGAGTGGGACCCAAGGGTGACAATCAGGAGAGTCTTATTTCCTGGCGGGGTCTTGGCAAAGTCTCTGGCTTCTGCCTGGATCGCAGGGACCGTTTGTGGGATGGTTCTCCTTTTGCAGGGGTAGGGGTGCTGGTGGCCTGTTGTTCCTGTGGCGGGGCCTCCTGTACGCTAGCGGCAGCGGAGGTGGAGGGCTGTTCATCAGTTTGGCTAGTGTCAGGGTCCCGGTGGTGTGCCACTGCCTCCTTCATGGTGTTGGCCATGTCAGCCAGCACCCCTGCAATGGTGACCAGGGTGGTGTGGATGTTCCTCAGGTCCTCCCTGATCCCCAGGTATTGTCCCTCCTGCAACCGCTGGGTCTCCTGCAACTTGTCCAGTAGCTGGCCCATCGTCTCCTGGGAATTATGGTATGCTCCCAGGATGTTGGTGAGTGCCTCGTGGAGAGTCGGTTCCCTGGGCCTGTCCTCCCCCTGTCGCACAGCAGTCCTCCCAGCTTCCCTGTTGTCCTGTGCCTCTGTCCCCTGAACCGTCTTCCCACTGCCACTGACCCCTGATGGGCCAGGTTGGTCATCCAGATCCAGGCGTCCAGAGTTGCTGTCATCACTGTGGGGCTCTTCTGGGGGGACCGGATGTTGCTGGCACCTCCTCTCTGTTGACATTGGGTGGGGGACCTGTGGGGATGTAAATGCAGTGTTATAGTTTCTGCATGTGACATTTTGTGCATGTGTGTGTTGCCCTGTATGGTTTTGATTGCTCTGTCAGCTTTGCCTTGTGTGAGTAGCGATTTTGTGGGCTAGGTGATTTTCTCTAATGTGCATGCTTTAGTGATGGGTGTCCATGCAGGTCTGTGATGGGGGTCCATGCATTGGTGTTACACGCATGGCTCGGTATTGGGATAGGTGTGTTGTGATGGTGGGGTATGTGGGAGGTGGTGCAGTGATGGGAGTGGGGTTAGGGGTGGGAGTTTGTGATGGCATGCTGGTAGGGGGGGGTGAAAGTAGTAAAGAGTTGACTTACCAGAGTCCAGTCCTCCTGCTACTCCTGCCAAGTCCTCAGGATGCAGTATTGCCAAGAATTGCTCACCCATATTGTTAGTTGTGGGGGAGGGGGTGGGGCTCCACTGACAGTCCTCTGTACAGCTATCTGGTGTCTTGCAACCACAGAACGTATCTTCCCCCGTAGGTTGTCTCAACATACTCACTCAACAAACGATAGAAGACATTAGAAGAAAGCTCTCCTTGAGCATTAGTATAGTCATGCAAATACTTCTCATCTAACTTAAACTTCTCTAAAGCTGTTAGTGTCTGTTAGTGTAGTAGTCTCAGGAGCAGAAGTACAATTGGCTCCTTTTACATCAAGAACAAGCATTCCCACAATCACTACTATAAACAAAATCCCACACATAATCGCCAATCCAATGCTCATATATTTACTGCGCCTAGCATTCCTAACTTGCTTATTTAACTCAGCCATGATCTGTAAAGAATCAGAAAGCAGAAGCAACTCTTATATAAATGCAGTAAAAATCAAAAATAGAAAAAAATTCTTCTCTCGCAGTTCAGTCTCGCATCCAGAAACCCCTTTCCTTGTCAAAATTGATTAGCAGCTTGTCACATCCGGTTTTCAATGTCAATCAGGTTATCAATGTCTCCTTCAGTTATATTTCAACAGTCTCTCCTCTCAAAATGTTTTAAGATTGGTTCGATAGTTCAGCTCCTTATTCACCTTCAGGTTACATCAAAATACTGACTTGGAACCTCTCTATCAAAACAAAAGGACATAAATTGTGTTGCCATTCATTAGTAATTGCATACGCCCATTCAGGACCTGCGTAATGCCGACTTGCTATTCTCCCTTTCCAACTTTTGATCACCACTGATTTCTCCTTCACTCAATTCTTCTTTTCTTGTAGTATCTACTTCTTCCTCTATTGTTTCATTTATGACCACTTCCTTTCTTTTACCTACTTGCGATTCAGGCCAATTATCTCCTTTTCTCAATCCTTCTGTTAATATTCTTTTCAGTATTGGAGTCTTCTCCTTCTCCTTTTCTATGGTATTTTCTCTTGAGGCACCTGCAACAGGCTCAGGAGGAGTCGGATCGCCTTTACTTTGATCCATCTCAACTCCTTCGCCTTCTAGGTCTGGTACTTGCTCTGTCTGCTTCTCAGCACCGTCTGCTTCTGGGAGAACCCCTGTTGAGCTGGGCTCTCCTGATGTATCTGTGGAGATTGATTCTTCTGCACCTTCCTGTAATTCTTCACTTTTGTCTCTTAGAGGGGTAATAGAACCATCTTCCACCAGCTCTTGTTCAATTTCAGGCTCTCTCGGTTCTTTTTCTTGTTCAGGTGTGACAACTTGTTTCGCTGTCGGTGCTCTCAGCAGCGCTTCTTTATGATCAAGTGGACATGCCACTTTCTTCGTATGGCTCGCATGAATCCAGTTTGGGAGTCCTGCACACTTCACAACTGTCATAGTTGTTAGGACCACCTGGTAAGGCCCTCTCTAGCGTGGCTCTAAGCACATCTTGCGGACATGTTTTCGGACGACGACCCAATCACCAGCTCTCAGATTGTGCCCTGGATTATGGATGGGTGGCAGAGTAGTGGCCTCCACCTGCTGAGAGAAAGAGCGAACCACATCAGCCAGACCCTTGCAGTAATCCAACACCATATCATCTGTAACATTCACAAGTGCATTTGCTGGAACTGCTGGTAATTTCAGTGCTCTGCCCATGAGGATCTCGTGGGTCGATAGCCCTGTCTTCCTGTCAGGTGTATTTCTCATCAACATCAAAGGCAATGCATCTGGCCATTTCAGATTTGTGGCTGCACACATCTTAGCAATTCTTGATTTCAAGGTACCATTCATCTGTTCCACTAGTCCTGATGCTTCAGGGTGATAGCTACAATGTAACTTCTGCTCAATGTATGCTGCACACAAGAGTTTAATCACCTCGTTGTTAAAGTGAGTTCCCCTATCTGATTCCCGAAACGTGGTATCAACTCCCTAAGCAACAACTTTGCTACTGTGAGGCCGTCTTTCCTTCTTGTGGGGTATGCTTCAATCCAGTGATTAAAAATGCACACAATCACCAACACATACTTCAACCCTCCACACACAGGCATCTCAATGAAATCCAAATGCATTCTGCTGAATGGACCTCCTGCTCTTCCAATGTGGCTCAAATTCACCACTGTCCCTTTTCCCACATTTAGTTGTTGACAGATTATACAGCGATGGCATACTGCTTCTGCTGCCTGTCTAAACGTAAGATTAAACTAGTCAATTTTAAACAGACGTACCATGGTTTTCCTTCCAATGTGTGCCTGATTATGGTAATACCTGGCCATTTGTGACAGTAAACTATTTGGCAGGACCACCGGACCTTCCTTGGAAACCCATATCTCATCAGGCCTTTGAACACATTTTAGTTTGGACCAAAGTCGTTTCTCTTCTTTGTCAACATTATGTTGTAGTGTTTTCAACTCTTCTAAAGTATTGATTACCTTTAATGCAAAACTTGTACACCTATTATCTTCTTCTGACATCAGTTCCCACTTGTCTTTAAACGATATACAGTTCAATGAGCAAAACCTTGTGACTTGATCCACATATCCATTTTCCAATGACACGTAATCCTGTGTTTTCAGATGTGCACTGCATTTCACCATGGCAATTTCTTCAGGCAACTGTATTGCAAACAGCAACTCTTTTATTCTGTTGCAATTTCTTACTGGTATACCAGTAGAGGTTCCGAAACCTCCTTGCAACAACAGATGACCAAAATCATGGATAATTCCAAATCCATATTGGCTATCTGTGTAGATGGTAACTCTCAATCTTCCAGATACATGGCACGCTCTAGTAAGAGCTACCAATTCTGCTGCTTGCGCAGAATATACACCTCGAAGCCAAGAAGCTTCTAGGGTACCTCTAATGGTGGACATAGCATTTCCTGCTCTTAATGCTCCTGTACCATCTCTGAGACATGAGCCATTGTTAGAAATGGGGTCTTTGGTTGAGAGTCAGGTTACCCCCTGTTCAAGCAAGGACCCTCACTCTAGTCAGGGTGAAAGATAATCACCCTCAGCCAACCCCTGCTTACCCCCTTTGTAGCTTGGCAGAGCAGTAGGCTCTCCGGACTTGCCAGGTCAAATTTACAGTTAAAACTGCACACACAGACACTGCAGTGCAGGTCTGAGACATGATTACAGAGCTACTTATGTGGGTGGCACAACCAGTGCTGCAGGCCCACTAGCAGTATTTGATTTACAGGCCCTGGCACCTCTAGTGCTCTTTACTAGGGACTTAATAGTGAATCAAATATACCCATCATGGATTAGCCAATTACATACACATTTTGTAAAGGAGCACTTGCACTTTAGCACTGATTAGCAGTGGTAAAGTGCCCAGAGTAACAAAAACAGCAAAATCAGAGTCCAGCACACATCAACAACCTGGGGAACAGAGGGAAAAAGTTAATGGAGTCCACCCCAAGGATGAAAAGTCTAACAGCCATCAACAAAGACAATTTGGTCATTTTGTTCCAAACGTATATCTCTGATGTCAGGTCTGGGTTTCGTGCACAACTCCGTTACCTCAAGACAATCATGCTCAATGTCTTCTTCTTTTTCAATTTCAACAGTACCACTTGGAAGTAAGGTTGCCGGGTTCAGCACTGTACGTCTTTTCAATGTTACATTTGGAGCACCTAGAATGCTCGTGTCATACCTTGTCAGTCTGGCACCAGTCAAATACTGTGTTTTTGACCTTGTCAGCAAGATCTCAACAGAGTGAGGTACCATTACCGTCAGAGGGTATCCAATCACTACTCCCTCACACTGTGAAAGGCTTTGACCAACTGGGGCAACTGCACACAAACAACCCAGTAAGGCTGCTGCAACTGGGTCCAAGGTAGTTGAAAAATAGGCTACTGGGCGAGAAGCACCTCCATGGACCTGTGTCAAGACAGACAAAGAACATGCATCACAATCATGACAAAACAATGTAAACGGTGTTGTATAATCAGGCATTCCCAACGCTGGAGCCCTGCACAAACTCTCTCTCAACTCAGTTAACGCTTTCATCTGATTCTGGTCCAAAGTAATGGAATCTGTACCCTCTTTATGTGTCAGCTGCTGTAATGGTTTGGAAATCTTAGCAAAATTTGGAATCCACTGACGACAATAACCTACCGTTCCCAGAAACATCCTGACATCTCTGTGTGAAGTCGGGGGACTTCTCTGCAATACCATTGTGATCATTTCTCTGGAAATTCTCCTTGACCCTTTCTCAATTTGGTGTCCCAGGTATTTCACTGATTTCTGATAATACTGCAATTTCAAAGGTGACACTTTATGTCTGAATTTTCCCAAATCATTTAGCAGGGCAATCGAGTCATTCTTACACTCATCCCTCATTTTGGATGCAATCAGTAAGTCACCAATGTACTGCACTAGAGTCAATTGGTATGGCAATTCCAATGACTCCAAATTCTTTTTCAAAATCTGATTGAACAAATATGGTGACTCTGTGTACCCTTGAAGAAGCCTGCACCAGCTGTATACTCTGTCTAGGAATTTTAAACTAAAAAGAAACTGATTATCCTCATAAAGAGGCACAGAAAAGAAAGCTTGTGTCAAATCAACCACTGTGAACCATTCTGCATTGCCTGGAATCTGAAACAATATTACCGCTGGGTTTGGAACCACAGGACAACACTTGACCACAATGTCATTCACTTTTCGCAAGTCTTGCCCAATTTTTACTTCCTGACAAGGTTTCTTCAAGCCCATTATCAGTGAATTACATGGACTGCTCAACACTTCTTTCAAAACCCCTTGTTTCAGAAAATCTCCAATTATCTGCGCCACTTTCATCAGAACATCTTGTGCCATGTTATACTGTGGAAGCTGCGGGAAGACTACATTCGGCTTCAAAGTAATCTTAATCGGTTACACTCCCTTGATCAAACCTACTTCTTTACCTCTCAGGTAACACACATTTTCCTGCACTGTTGCCTGCAAGTCTTCATGTAATTCTTGCACAGTAAACATTGGGAAAAATTCAATCAATGGGTACTCTTAATTAGTGGATTAATTCTCAGTTTCAGGAGGTTGTTCTTCCTCGTCATCACTGTTCGTCTGAACCTCTATTCCAGCAGTTGAACAATTAATCGAACATCTGGTCTTGCACAAGAAGTCCCTTCCCAGTAGGGATACTGGACTTGAGTCACAGACTACAAACTTATGCAGTCCCTGAAAGTTGCCAATCTCAACCTGTACTGGATCTGTGATCGGATGTATCAACTGTCTATATGCTACTCCTACAACCTGAACTGTTCTGCCTGAAAGAGTTACGTTTGGAACTTCTGCACTTCTTACCGTAGAGCGCGTAGCTCCTGTGTCCACTAGAAATGAGACCTTATGACCCATCACATTTCCTCTCACAAAATGTCCAATCTGATCTACCTCTAGGGATGCTGCAAGCATGCATGGCTCCTCATCTGAACTATCACACATCCATTTGTCGTTTAGTTCATTCTTACTATGTAATGGAAATTGGAGAACTGTGTCACTACTTCTGTCTTGTCTCTGACCTGTAACCTGCTGAGTAAGCATCACCTGTTGCTGTTCCATCGGGGCTTGAGGTACCTGCATTTTCTGTCTAGGTACCATAGGAACCTGCTGCTGCATTGGTTGCAACTGTGCCGTTTGTGCACCTGGCATTTGCATCTGCTGCATGGGTTGAAAATGTTGCACTTGATTCATATTATTCTGGAAATTCGGATTAAGTCCTCTCATTCTAGGGACTTTTACAGTTTGAAACAAATTGACATCACTACTTTGCTGAACAATACCATCCTGCACCATCATCGTACACTCCCACTTCCAGTGTCCCACGTTTCCACAAAGATTACATGGTAACATCTTCTTCATCCCTTGGACATCATTTTGAACCACTAGCGTATTCAAATCTGGACCACGATTCCTATTAATCCCACGTCCTCTACCTCTCACCGGGGTTGGAGCATAACAGTTCCCTGCCGCTGTGGTATCTGCTGAACAAAAGCTCCCTGCACTCCTGTTTGAGCTGCCTTGATCTGCATCACCATCGCTTTTTCCTTCAACTTCTTCTGCTTCAACTCAATCTCATCACTACAGTATTTCGCATACTGCAACACCTCATCAATAGGCTTCGCTTGCCAACAAATCAAATGACTCTTAATCATCTGACCTACTTCAGTTCAATCCTTCCACAAACCTGAACACAAAGTGTAACATGTATTTCGGCTTGATCGCTTCCTTGCCACTGTCCTCCTTGAACGCTTTCAACAACCTCTCATAGTACGCATGTTTTGACTCTTTTACTTCCTGTACTGTCCTGTCAATTCTCTGGCAAGCAATATTTTTAGGCGAGATTCTCATCTTCAGGAATTCAATCACCTTATAATAATCTTTATCACTTCGGGTGAGGGTGCACCTGTAACTCTATCTCTTTCCGGTTCACTCGTCGGCCAATCTACTGCTCTTTTCATTCAATCTAGCTGGTACTACTATCTCCAACAGAGTATTCAGGTCTTCCCACACACATTTAGAAAGCTTCACAAATCTATCTGTTTGCTTATACCATTCAACCGGTTTCTCCCTCAATTTTAGATAATCATTTGTGAATGACAGAATATCACTTGTGTGCCAAGGAACATGGACAAACTGCCCTCCTGGAATTACCCTCATTGGTAAAAGTTTTACTGGATCCTTTTCTTTGTGAACACTTTTAGACCTTTCTTGTGAATTTTGTTTCTGTTTATCCTTCTTCTTTGCCCATCTGCAAATGCTCCCCAGATCTGAGCATCCTGCAACAGTACTTTAAGATGCGCTTTCATTCCAGCTGACCTTATATGTTCAAAATCCTTTTCTTCAAAATCTAACCTACAACTCCTTTTCAAATGCTTCATTTTCTCAATTTCTATGTCATGCTTCTCTGCCAAATCTGTCAATTTCTGATGTATCTTGCCCACTTCTCTCGTGATTCTCGGATACAAGTATCTCAGTTCTTCTTCGGTATAGGATTCCAACCTATTCACTCCCATTGATCGCTCAACCAGTTCATTCATTTCCGTAGCAAGCCTTACGCGATCAATCTGTTCTTCACCCTTGGACATGTTTCATGGAGTATTCAGACTGTTTAACCACTCATTTAACTGCTATGCTGTCAATCCCTGTAATGAATCATTACTTGTGGTCGGTAATGGCTCCTGTTGTACCACTGCACCTGGAGTTTGCGGTGACAAAAGCTTCAAGCTATGACTTACACTCGGGCCATTTACGGCATCTGGAAGTGCAACAAGGGGACTAAGGCCCATTAATGGCCTAGATCCATTGAAGGTCTGACCCATAGATGAAATCACTGGCACATGCTCTCTCACCCCCCTCCTCTGGAGGCTTTGTGACATTTCACCCTGTTCTCATCCAATCTAGTTTTTCTGCACAAATAATGGTACCACTGGACTAACAGTAATTGGCAACGATATTACATCTGGTGCCACTCTGACACCCACATTTTGTGGAAGGGCCACTCCCATATTCTGATTTATTACTGGTGTTACATCTGACTGTGTCCCTGTCATTGGTGTGAACTTCAGTAGACCCAGTGACTGTGCCTGAGGCATAAACATTGGAGTTGGCTCAGTCTGAACTAGCAATGATCTCGGAACCACTTGCTCCGTAGGTATTACTAAGTTCGAGGTTGTCTCGAGAATCGGTATCTCTGGATAAATTCTTTGTACCGGTGGTGGGTACATCTGCGCCTGGACTACCGGTGTAGTTACTGCATTAGGAGTACTCTGCACTACCCCTTGTACCTGTCCATTATCTGCTTGCACTGCTCCCACTGTCCCCGACACTTGAGCTGGGGCAGTTAGAGCAGTTCTAGTACTTGGACCCCCCTTATGCACCGTATATGGTGGAGGTCGGTCTCTCAACACCTGAGTATTAAGATCCTCAACATCTGAATCTTCCTCTTCTATGTAGGTCTTTTTCTTCTTACTCCCTGACAAACTCTTATCACTCTTATCTTGCTACTTTCCTCTTTCCCTTCTGACTCATCTTCCTCTGTGATAGCAGGAAACAACTTAATATCCTGAAATGTCGCTGTTCTCCACCTCTTCTGTTCCAAATCCCATCTCGCCTCTGCTAGAGACTTCTCTACCTTCCTTATTCTTCTCTGGAATTTGATTTCTTGCTGCTGTCGTGCTAAGAGCTCCCAAACCACTAATGCCTCAAACTGTGCTGGTCCCGGAAGAGGCTTGGGGCTACATGTACCAAAGTTTTGTTTTGCGACTCGCAAATTGCGAGTCAGAGTGACTCGTAATTTGCGAGTCGCAAAACCTTATGTTGCATAGTGTCAATGACACTATTTCCGATTCGCAAGGGGGTCGCAAATGCCCACCTCTTGAGTATTCATGAGGTAGGTCGCAATTTGAGGCCCCCTTGGGAATGGCAGCCCTCACAGGGATGGTGGCATGCTGTTGACAGCAGACCACCATGTCTGTGACTGCTGTTTAATGAAGCAGTTTTTTTTTTTTAAATGCAACCCGTTTTCCTTAAAGGAAAACGAGATGCATTTGAAAAAGAAAAAAATGAAACGTTTTCGTTTCATTTTTTTTAGAGCAGGCAGTGGTCCACTGCCTGCTCTGCAAATTTATTTTTACTGAGTTCCCCAACCTCCTCTCTCACTGGTCTGGAGGTGCTGTTATCAACCTTATGGATACCCCTTGGCTAATCAGATCAGAGGGAAGCCTGTGGTCATTATAGCTTCCCAGTTCAGAGGTGAGAGCTTGCAAGGGTTGTAAGCGATTTTTACGAGTTTGGCGGATTCAAGGAGGATATTATGTGATGGCTGGATATTCAGATCTGTATTGTGAGACGGGGCGTATCATTAAGCAAGGGAATTTCATTATCAGCAGGCTTATGGGGTGCAATTCTCTTTTTGAATCAGGCACAATATGAGAAACATGTTTGAGTTTTTCCTTTATGGAATTTGCTGGGACCTCTTAGGAGGGTCGTAATTGCCAATAATGGATTAAACCTTTTCTATCAGGAGGTCTGTCTTCCTCAGGGTACAGTTCCTAGACTTTTTGGTTAGTATAGAGTAGATCTGGCATCCCACCACAGGCTCTGTCACTTTGCGCTTACCCATATCCTGTCTAAGAACTGGCTACTATACTGAGCATGGGAGTAAGCAAAGAAAAAAGAAAACAAAGAATGTTGAACAACTGTGCAATACACATTGAATAACCCTTAACTAGCGGTCAAACAGAAAAGAAAAAGGAAGTGAGCAAGCTTCACAATGGAAATAAAACCAGTGACACAATTAGCCCGATGTCCCTTGGTAAGCTGGGAGTTCAAGAAGGTACAGGTAAATGACCTTTGGCAGGAACTCTAAAAATCAAGGGCAGAATTAAACAATTGGTCCATCCTTGGCCCAGGCTCATCTGGGTGTGTCCTGCGCAGCAGGGAAAGAGTCACCTTTATGCGCTGGCTGGCACACTGGAAGTGCAGGCTTGTGGCTCCTGCTGCAAAAAGTGGCGGGCCTATAGTCCTGGGCCAAGGTAAGACATCCAAACTAGTGCAGCAACAGGAACATATAAAACCGAGGACAAAGGGAGCCCTTGCGTGGAGACTCCTATTGATTTCAGTTGGATCCATTCCTATAGCTGGCACTAGGCTCAGTCACACTCCTTCCGCAAAGATTGTCAGGCCCGTAGTCCTGGACCAAGGTAAGGTGTCCCGTGCAGCGGAGAAAGTGAGTCGACTTTATCCACTGGCTGGCATGCTGGAAGTGCAGGCATGCAGCTCCTTCTGCGAACTATGTCAGGGCTTGTAGTCCTGGGCCAAGATAAAGTAAAACTGAGTCATCTTTAAGCTCCGGCTGGTGTGCTGGAAGTGCGGGCTTGCAGTTTCTGCTGCAAATTGTGTCGGAGCTTCTAGTCTTGGGCCAAGGTAAGGTGTCCCGCGCAGTGGGGAAAGTGTGTCACCTTTATGTGCTGGCTAGTGTGCTGGAAGTGCAGGCTTGTGGCTCCTGCTGCAAAAAGTGACGGGCCTATAATCCTGGGCCAAGGTAAGACATCCAAACTAGTGCCGCAACAGGAACATATAAAACCGAGGACAATGGGAGCCCTTGCGTGGAGACTCCTATTGATTTCAGTTGGATCCATTCCTATAGCTGGCACTAGGCTCAGTCACGCAAGTGGGACAATGTTTTTATTGGAACAGGTGGGGGAGATGTTGGGTGGTAGGAATTTTGTGGATTTCTTCAGATTGGGAAGCCTCCATCACAGAAATGTAGGGTAAAAGCGTGACTTCAGGCAAAGTTGGAGGTTTGCAGGACATTGTGGTTAAGAAAATGGTGTGGGGTGCATGTGAAGCACGCCAACCTGGACTTTCCCCGATGTCTATTTTTCCAAAGTGAATTGGTCTGGTAAGTTTTCCAAGGTAGCAGCCTACCCAAGCCCAAAAAAGTGCAGCTATTCACCAATGATATTGGGAGTTAGCCAAGCTCTGCTGGCCGATATGTAAAATCAACACCCAAAAGAATTCAATCTCCTTTTGCTTGCCATTGGGATGAGATGCTATAGTCAGCGGGGGCAGAAAGGCTGCCCATTTTCTAGACAACCCCCACCCTTTTCTGTCCCCCAAGGTGGGGTGGAAAAACTGTGCCCAATTTTGAAGGGGTTAGGTGCATTGACAGGCCCATACTGGGCAGCCCCGACCCCTACACTAATTAAATAAAATATTCTCTGGTGTGCGAGAGGGCTTTCTGCCCCCGAATGACAAAAAGACTGATTTGCTCTAAAACAATACAGGGGAAGCAAAAGCCCTTGCTCAGAGCGCTGCTTTACCTCCCCAGTGTTTAGTGGAATGGATCACTTTGGGAGGTCACCCTCCTTGGGCCATCCCCAAGCAAGGATCCACTCGGGAAAGTTACCATTGGAAAGAGGAGATTTTCCCCTTTCGGATGCCTCTCCCATCTGCATTGGTGCTTTGGGGGCTGAGATAGCCCCATGAGCACTAATGCAGAGAAAGTGAAATGAGACGATTGGCTCATTTCACTTTAGTTTTCAGTGAAATGACGTTAGTGCGCCATGAGCACTGATCATGATTTCATTGAGATGCCAAAAACAGCCTTGGGTGCTGGGGAAACTCTTCCCCATCCCTCGAGGCTGTTTTAGGCAGAAGGCAATCAGCTCCCTGTACCGTGTCCTGGGAGAGTTGGGAGTTGTCCTATGCACAAGACCATCGAACCGGTTAAGAAGTACAGAATAGAATGCAGTGGCATAGAATGCAGTGTTGCAGAGTAGAGTGGCCTTAAGTGGAGTGTCATAGAGTGAAGTGGTGTAGAGTAGAGTGGAGTGACCTAGACTGGAGTGGTGTGAAGTAGTGCATAGTAGAGTACAGTGACATACAGTAGAGAGGTGCAAAGTAGAGTGGAGTGGCATAGAGTGAAGTAGAGTGGTGCAGAGTAGAGTGCAGTGGGATACAGTGCAGTGGTGCAGAGTAGAGTGATGGATAGTGCAGTGTTTTCGAGTAAAGTAGTGTGGAGGCTCTATGAGGTCTTTGTTTTACTAATTACAACATTCTGCCTTTTAAGGTTGGAATGTTCTAATAGCTTTATTGCACACCGTAGCTGGGCTATACCGGCCATTAAAAGGCCTGCTCCCTTGTTACAGTCCCTCGCCTTTGGCTCAGACCTTTAATGCTGGAGCGGACATTTAATGGCCAGTATAGCCAGCTACATCGGGCTATTAGGCTATATGGAACACACCAATGGTTAAAAAGAGGCCCAAAGTGTAATTTGTAAATATAAGTATATGTTTATCATTTTCATTCATTACAAGGGCGTTGAAGATAGCTAAAGCTGCCAGGCCGGATCTAAAAACTACTTTAGTACACACCTGAATTAAAACTATGCATAAAATCACAGATGGGCACAACATTATTGTTGCCATTCCAGTGTACAGCCACTCCCAGAGGAACTAACAAGGATTGTCGAAGTCACCAAAACATATTGCATATTATTGAGATCAGATGAAATAAAATGCCAGTCTACAAACATTGGTGCAGTGTAATAACAATCCACAATTAAAGGCCTATTGGTTTAATATATGCTTTTACAACAATAACTCAGGCCTCTTTAGTAAAGTTTTGTAGTAAACAAATTAAAAGTGTGGCATCTGACATAACCTTTTTCAATTAACCAATCAGGCTTATAACCGTTACTATAGACATAAGCTTTTCCCCAAGGTGAAATGTAGTCTGCCCTAAGTGAGTGACTGCACATGAAATTGATGATATTACTATATTTTGGCCCTGGCATCACGCTAATTCAGAATGTATGAAGAGGCCTAGACCTTTCTTTCTGCCTCAATTCCTTTGTGTCTCTTTCTCTATGTCACCTTTTCTCCCTCTTTCTCCCAGTCTGGTCTTTGTTCTAGTCTTTCTGTCTCTCTCTTATCAGAATCTCTCTATTCTATTTTCTCTATCGCCTTCTCATTCCAACTGTCAGTGTCTTTCTCTGTATTTCTTTCCATTCAATCACTCTTTTCCTCTGGCTGGTGCTTTCTCTCTTTCACACTCTCTCAGAACTATCAATTATAGAATTGATTACCCAATTATTGTTTTTACTACGAATCACAAGGACTGATTAGAATGTCCATGTAACAAAAACAATGCTAGCTAAGAGAAGTTGTTTCATTGAATTCTAACAAAAATGTACTGCTGTCACTGTCGTACTGGCAGAAAGCCGTTCATGAATGGAAAGTCTCTTAAAAAACGTTCAGCTCTGCTTTTCAAGAGGAAGCTAATAACACGAATGTTAGATCTAACACCCAGAAAAATGGCTCTGATTAGGTTTTGATAAAAGCAAAGTAATGGCTTGATGTAGCAGAATATTTAGTATTGTCCCTCATGTCACAGTGATCACCAATACAAGTGACAGTTTATGCATTATGTTAATCAAAGTACTAATAGTTTGATTGTACAGTGATGTAGTGAGAAGCCATTCTTTATGTGCATTCACCCTAGACAAGCTATTGAAACCCATATGGTATAAAGATTAAGGCCCTCATTACAACCAACCCTGGCAGTCGGTGATAAAGCGGCGGTAATACCGCCAACAGGCGGGCGGTAAAAAAAAAAAAATATATGACCGCGGCAGAAACCGCTCAGACAGACAGCCACTTTAAGACTCCGACCGCCACAGTGGTAGCAACAAGCACCACGGCGGTAACAGCCAACTGCCAGGCGGAAGACAATGTACCGCCCACTGTATTAAGACAGGCCTATAAACCACCTTTTCCGGGGCAGTATCAATGACATCAAAAGCACAGTGGAAACAGAACACAGAAGACAAAGGACTCACATCTGGACACTCAGGGAACAACCATGACGCCATGGAGCCCAAGTTGCACATTTTCCCCATGCTCGTCTAACTCTTCCTGCATTCCGAACATCAACGCCAGAGAAGATGACCACGGTGAGTACTGCCGCCCAGCACACAAGGGAGGAGGGGGGAAAAAGAGAGTGACACACGCACACGCAACACCCCCACCCCCAACACCATACACACAACCAGATGCAGTAACATTACACATTCACCCCCTACCCCTCAGGAATAATGCAAGGACAAAAAGATTGGAAGAAAGTGGGTGTAATACAATAAAATAACATGAATAAGTGCATCAAAATACAAACGTATATACATATTTACAAATGAAGGGGCACTGGCAAGTCCTCAATGTCCGTGGTCCACAGGGCCACAACACATAGGCCAGGGCCTCACTTCACTCCTGCAACAACATCGAGAGAACACCGCAGGGGCATCAGGTCAAAAATACACAGGCCCCTCAGAGGGACAGGGAATGGGGGGGCACCTCAGCTGGAAGATGGTACAACGTCACTGGTCCTGGAGGTGGCTACATGTCCTGTGCAATGTCCTGGGGAGTGCAAGGCCACAGTCTCTCAAGTGGGTGGTTTGCCCACTGCTTGGTCCTAGAGAGTGCAAGGCCACAGTCTCTCTAATGGGTGGTTTGCCCACTGCTTGGTCCTGGGGAGTTTAAGGCCACAGTCTCTCAAATGGGTGGGTTGCCCTGGGTCCTGGGGAGTGCAAGGCCAAAGTCTCTCAAGTGGGTGGATTGCCCACTGCTTGGTCCTGGGGAGTGCAAGACCACAGTCTCTCAAGTGGATGGCCTCTCCACTGGTTCTGGAGGGGGCATTGTGCATCACCATGGGAAGAATGGGGTGAGTGGATGGCTTCTTCCACTGGTGCTGGAGGGGGTCTTGTGCCCAGTGTGCTTCATCCTGGGAAGGATGGAGTGGGTGGATGGCTTCTTCCACTGGTTCTGGAGGGAGCCTTGTGCCCAGTGTGCTTCATCCTGGGAAGGATGCTGTGAGTGGATGGCTTCTTCCACTAGCTCTGGAGGGGGCATTGTGCCCCAGTGTGCTTCATCCTGGGAAGGATGAGGTGAGTGGATGGCTTCCTCCACTGGTTCTGGAGGGGGCATTGTGCCCTGCGATGCAGATCTTGGGGAGTGCAAGGTCACAGTCTCTCACCTGGGTGTCACACCTACAGGATTAGCAGGGGCCAGGATGCACTACAGCCCATGGAGGCAGGACTACACACTGCCCGCCGGCGGTGACGGCTGCTCAGTGGTGGCAGTGGCGGGTCTGGTGTTGGGGCTGGCAATGATGCTGGTGGCGGTGCTGGTGGCGGTGCTGGCAGTGGTGGGGGGGAGGCTCCAGCTCATCCCCTGCAGCATCGGATGGCTGCCCACTGGGGCTGCTTCTGCTGGCAGTGGTGCTGGTGGTGGGGCTGGAAGTAGGAGGGGGGAGGGTCCAGCCCTTCCCCTGCAGCCTCGGATGGCTGAACCGCCATGGTTGGTGGTGGGGGCTCCGAATGAGTCCCAGTACCAGGAGCCCTATCCTTCCTGCCTGCAGGTGCTGGCCCCTTGCCCTTCACTTTTGCAGCTGGTGGTGCCTCCTTACCCTTCCCTTTTGCAGCTGGTGGTACCTCCTTGCCCTTCACTTTTGAAGCTGGTGGTGCCTCCTTTCCCTTCCCTTTCACAGCTAGGGGTGCCTCCTTGCCCTTCCCTTTCACAGCTGGTGGTACCTCCTAGCCCTTCCCTGATGCACCTGCTGCATTCACACTTCCAGTACTGCTGGCTGGTTCCCGGGATCCTCTCCCACCTGCAGTAGCTGTCAACACTACTGTGGCAGTGGACTGGGTGGCTGAGGTGTTCGCCTGGGTTCTGACCACCCTGGCCAGACGTGAAGAATGGGGGGGTGGATAGGGAAGAGGTCAACAGTGAAGAGGAAAAGCTTCTTAGAGACATTGGGGTGGTGAGAGGGTGAAGGTTTGGGAGTGGAGGAAGAGTAAGTGGTTGTAGGAGGTGTGTGTCTGCTGTGTTTGGGTGCAGATGCATGGGCTGGATGCTGTTGTGAGGTGGATGGCTGTTGGGTGTCTGAGTGCTTGCGTTTGTGTACTTTGGGAGGAGGGGGCACAGACACAGTGGGAGAGGACACAGGGGATGTGTGCATGGATGTGGGGGTGGTGACTGCCAGTGAGGGGTGCGTAGTGATAGGCGTGCTGGTGATGAAGGTAGTGGATGAGTATGTAGTGTATGCAGGTGTGGTGTGTAGATGCTACTGGGAGGGAGGTGGACGAGGAGGAGGAGGGGGACACAGTGGAGGCAGTGGATGTTAGTATGTCCGCATCTGGATGGTGTTTGTGTGAGTGACTGCCTGTGAGATGATGAGTGGTGTTTGTGTTTGCCTGAACCACTCCTGTGTGTTGTCCTGGGTTCATGCTGGACTGCCTGTGTGCTGGGAATTGTTTGGGGTTGAGGAGAATGGGACTGGGTAGAGGAAGTTGGAGGGGGAGGCTAGAAACAGGGACAATGGCTGCCATCAGATAGGAAGCCAGAGCCTGGATTGATCTATGTTGGGCCGCCATACCAATGTGAATGCCCTCCAGCAATGCATGTGTTTGTTGCAAATGGGCTGCCAGCCCCTGGATGGCATTCACAATGGTTGACTGCCCAACAGAGATGCATCGCAGGAGGTCAATAGTCTCCTCATCCAGGGCGGCAGGGCTAACTGGGGCAGGGCCTGAGGTGCCTGTGGCGAAGGAGATGCCCACCCTCCTGGGTGAGCGGGTACGGGAAACTCACTGAGGGGCTGCTGGGAGAGCGGTGCTGGTATGGGGGTGGAGGTTGTACCTGTAGTGGGGTGGCCCAAAGGTGTCCGCCACCACCAGGGAGCTTCCATCAGAGGGGATATCACTGTCCGAACTGTCCCCTCTTGTCTCTGCTGTGGAGCTCCCCTCACCCTCCGTCCCACTGGTGCCCTCACCGTCGGAGGATTCGGCCTCCTGGGCCCTGTGGGATGCAGCTCCCTCCGTCGCCGGTGCCGCTGCTCCTCAGACAGATTATGCTAATGCACAGAAGGGCAGGGTGACAAAACAAAAAGGGGCGGGAGAGACAAAGGATACATTGGGTCAATGGCTGCTCCAACACCACAGTTGGCGTACACGACACACACACACAGGGAACAGCCCTACGCATTAGGAAATGCACTACCAGTCACAATGATAGTCACCAGCCCATGGGCAATAATACCCAACACCACTAACAGCATACCAGAGACCCACAGACCCCTGCCCAGTAGTGGATGCCTACTAGCTTGGTTGGAGGTGGTTCACATCATATCCTGCCCAACATGGGACCTACCCTGCAATGTCTGGCCTGGCCTAGGGGGACCCACAGGCCCACATCCCCTACCCGGAGACCACCCCACCACGCGCAATTAGTATATTTGGAAACTGTACCCTTGTGGCTGCTGTGATGCCCTCAAGCACCCATCTAGGCCCTCACACACAGCACACCATGCAATCATGCCCCATGCATCGTGCTCACAGTGTACTCACCTGTTGGTCTGGAGGCCCATACAGCATTCAGTACTGGGGTAGGACCCCATCCACCAGTCTCTCCACAGTGGTGAAGATAGGGGCCCTTTTCCCAGGCACACAAGCCATGGTTGGTTCCAGACACGGTCACAGCAGCGCTTGATGTGTAGGTCCTCTCCTGTTGAAGGTCAGGTAGCAAGTGGGTGAACAGATAGAAAATGACGGTCACGTCCATGGCGGTGTGTACCGTCACTTCCGGCGTACATCACCATTGGCCACTGAAACCCATAGGGTACAATGGGGTCCAATGAGGAGTTGCACAGCGGTTTTTGACAGCCTCCCGCAACGGCGCACAACGTCCGCGAATTACCTCATTTCCACATGTCACTCCATACAGGACAGGCGAACGCCATTTTAAGGGGGAGGCCAGGCCATGGCACCTAAGTTCGTCACAGTACACATATGCACCATTTGGGCCTATACAACAATCATGTGTTACAGTCACAACATGCAATGCAGTGTAGTGTTTTGAAATATGGGATGCTGACCAGCTACACACCGTTTGCCCCCTAGATTGAAACCGCTGCAGATGAATTGGAGATGGGGATATCCCCCCCGTGTACAGGCCCTTGGTGGACTTGGCAACAATGGAGGACAGGCATATTATCCTCACCTATAGACTGGACACGGCCACAATCACAGAGCTGTGTGCCCAATTGGAACCTGACCTTATATATGCTATCCGTCAACACACCGGGATTCCCCCCTCTTGTGCAAGTCCTATCTGTGCTCCATTTCCTGGCAAGTGGCTCCTCCCAAGTGAGAGTGGGCTTGGCAGCAGGAATGTCTCAGCCAATGTTCTCAATAGTGCTGACCAGAGTGTTGTCTGCCCTGATTAAGCACATGCACAGCTACATTGTTTTTCCCCCGGTGGAGGAGTTGGCCACAGTGAAAGCTGATTTCTATGCAATGGGACTTCTCCCCAACATTATTGGGGCTATTGATGGTACACATATTGCATTGTCCCCCCCTGGAGAAATGAACAGGTGTTCAGAAATCGAAAGAGCTTTCACTCGATGAATGTGCAGATAGTGTGCCTGGCGGACCTGTACATCTCCCATTTCAATGCAAAGTATCCTGGGTCTGTACATGATGCCTTTCTCCTGAGGAATAGCAGCATCCCATACGTGACGGCTCAACTCCAGAGGCACCGGGTGTGGCTAATAGGTGAGCCCTGGTTCCCACCCAGTGGATGTTGGTGTATGGGTATGGTGTGGGCACTAAGGGTTAGTGTGTGTCTATCAGTTGTCCCTCGATATTTGCAGGTGACTCTTGTTACCCCAGGCTCTCATGGCTACTGACCCCTGTGAGGAATCCCAGGACAAGGGCAGAGGAACATTACAATGAGGCACCTGGGCAAACAAGAAGACTAATAGAAAGGACAATTGGCCTCCTAAAGGCCAGGTTCTGTTGCCTCCATCTTACAGGTGGATCCCTGTACTACTCACCTAAGAAGGTGTGCCAGATCATCGTGGCATTCTGTATGTTGCACAACCTTGCTTTACGCCCCCAGGTGCCTTTTCTGCAGGAGGATGAGGCTGGAGATGGGCGTGTGGCAGCAGTGGACCCTGTGGACAGTGAAGATGAGGAGGCAGAGGATGAGGACAACAGAAATTGGCTTCTGCCTGGATTGCAGGGACTGTTTGTGGGGTGGTTCTCCTTCTGCAGGGGGTGGGGTGCTAGTGGCCTGTTTGTCCTGTGGCAGGCCTCCTGTCCACTAGCGGTAGCGGAGGTGGAAGGCTGTTCATCGGTTTGGCTAGTGTCAGGGGCCCGTGGTGTGCCACTACCTCCCTCATGGTGTTGGCCATGTCAGCCAGCACCCCTGCAATGGTGACCAGGGTGGTGTTAATGGACTTCAAGTCCTCTCTGATCCCCAGGTACTGTCCCTCCTGCAGCCGCTGGGTCTCCTGCAACTTGTCCATTACCTGGCCCATCGTCTCCTGGGAATGGTGGTATGCTCCCAGGATGTTGGTAAGTGACTCCTGGAGAGTCGGTTCCCTGGGCCTGTCCTCCAACTGTCGTACATGTCACCATAGCAGGGGTGCTGGCTGATCTGGGCAAGACCATGAGGGAGGCAGTGGCACAACAAACGGGCAACTGACACTAGCCAAACTGATGAACAGCCTCCCACCTCCACCAGCGCTAGTGGCCAGGAGGCCCCGCCACAAGACCAACAGCCCACTAGCACCCCACCCCCTTCAGAAGGAGAAACACCCTGCAAACGGTCCCTGCTATCCAGGCAGAAGACAGAGAACATTGCCCAGACCCTGACAAGAAATAAGACTCTCCTGATTGTAACCCTTCTGTCCCACTCTGACCACCTTGAACTGCCATTACTCCCCTTCCTATGCCCCATTGCACAATGCACCTGTGATACCAAGAGACTGGACTCTACCATGGACCTTCTTCTACCTTGACCCCAGCCCCTTGCACGTACCCCCATACTATTTAGCACAAAAAATAAACACCATTGAAATATAAATCATACTGGAGTCAGTGTAATGATTGGAAAAATGTATTCTTACTCCGTTCCCAAAGCATTGCAACGTATATGTTCATTGACTTATACCAATGTATGACAGTTGGTGGGCAGCAGTACACATAGCAGAAGCCAGAATGGGGTACACAGATCTGAAAAAAGAAAAACCCAAAGGGAATAGTCAGTGGCCATGCACAGAGGGTAGGAGGCTGCCATGTACAATGTCCTAAAGTATACTGAAATGTGAAGAGGAGTTACAGTCTCTTACCTGTGTGTCACTACAAGTACTGCTGTATAATGTTTGTTCTGTTGTCCACATCTTCTTCATCGGCCTCCTCTTCCTCACTGTCCACAGGCTCCACCGCTGCCACAAGACCATCATCAGGCTCATCCTCCAGCAGAAAAGGCACCTGGCATCTCAATGCCAGGTTGTGCAACATACAGCATGCCACAATGGTCTGGCACACCTTCTTGGGTGAGTAGAACAGGGATCCACCTGTCAGATGGAAGCACAGGAATCTTGCCTTCAGGAGGCCGAATGTCCTCAATAATCCTCCTTGTTCGCCCATGTGCCTCATTGTAACGTTCCTCTGCCCTTGTCCTGGGATTCCTCACTGGGGTCAGTAGCCATTACAGGTTGGGGTAACCAGAGTCACCTGTAAATATTGAGGGACAAATGTGAGACACACACTAACCCTTAGGGACAACCCCATACCCAGACACCTACATATACTGTGTGGGGACCTTGGGCTCACCTATTAGCCACACCCTGTGTCTCTGGAGTTGGCCCATCACATAAGGGATGCTGCTATTTCTCAAGATATGGGCGTCATGCACAGAGCCAGGATATTTAGCATTCACATGGGAGATGTACTGGTCCGCCAAACGCGCTATTTGCACATTCATCGAATGATAGCTTTTTCTATTCCTGTAGACCTGTTCATTTCTGCGGGGGGGGACAAATGCCACATGTGTCCCATCAGTGGCACCAATGATGTTGGGGATATGTCCCAGGGCATAGAAGTCAGCTTTCACAGTGACCAGATTCTCCACCTGGGGGAACACGATGTAGCTGCGCATGTGTTTCAGCAAGGCAGACAACACTCTGGTCAACATGTTTGAGATCATTGGCTGAGACATCCCTGATGCCATGGCCACTGTTGTTTGAAAGGAGCCACTTGCCAGGAAATGGAGCACTGACAGGACCTGCACTAGAGGGGGGAGTCCTGTGGGTTGACGGATAGCTGACAACAGGTCTGGCTCCAATTGGGCAGACAGGTCTTGGATTGTGGCACGATCAAGTCTGTATGTGATTATAATGTGTCTGTCCTCCATTGTCGACAGGTCCACCAGGGGTCTGTACACCAGAGGATGCCACCATCTCATATGCTGCATCAGCGGTTTTAGCCTATGGAGGAGAACGGTGAGCAGAAGGTCATTCCCCACATAGATAGCACCACAGTGGTTGAATTAATGTTACAGAAGCAGTGTGTGAAATCGAGTCAGTATATATGCCAATATATGGCAGTTAGGTGCCATGCCATGTGCCCCCCTGAAATGGCAGCTGCCTGACCTGTGACGAGGGGCAAGCGAAAATGAGGTAACTGCGCTGGTGTTGTGCAACGTCGCAGTAAGCGGTCGAAGACCGCCGCGCATCTCCGCATTGGTTATCATTGGGACCTATGGGTTCCAGAAGCCAATGGAGATGTACACCGGTGGTGACGGTATGCACCGCCGTGGATGTCACCCCATTTTCTACCCAGTCACTCACTTGCTACCTGACCATCAACAGGAGAGGACCTACAATGCAAGTGCTGCTGTGACCTGAGTCTGGAAGCGACAATGGCTAGAGTGTCTGGGGAAAGGGCCCTGGCCTTCACTGCGGAGGAGTTGGTGAGACTGGTGGATGGCGTCCTCCCCCAGTACACGTTACGCTACGGTTCTCCAGACAAACAGGTGAGTACACTGTGAGCATGATGTGTGGGCAATGCCTGTTTGGAGTGGTGTGGATGTAAGCCGCATGTTGGGGGGTGCTAAGGCGTCCTGGCCTGACTGCTGCATGAGATGTGGTCAGTGTATGTGCGTCAGGGCATGGGTGGGAACTGGTGGGCAATGAGTATGATGTATAGACGGGTGAGTAATTACATTTTCCGCTGTCTTTACCCTCTAGGGCAGCGCCCACCAGAAGAAGGGTATTTGGCGTGCCATCTTCAAGGAGGTGCGGACCCTGGGAGTCTATCACAGGTGGAGCACCCACTGCCGCAAAAGATGGGAGGACCTGCGCCGCTGGACCAGGAAGACGGCGGAGGCCCAGCTGGGGCTGGCCTCCCAACACGGAAGGGGTGCCCATCGCACCATGACCTCCTTGATGTTCCGCATCCTGGCGGTGACCTATCCGGAGTTGGATGGGCGCTTGAGGGCATCACAGCAGCCACAAGGGGGTGAGTACAGTTTCAGAAAGCTGACTTTGCACGCTTTAGAAACTAGCTGGGTGGGAGATGTGGGCTGTGGATGCCCCTAGGCCAGGGCGATCATGCCAGGGTAGGTCCCTTGTTTGTAGGCTCTGAAGCACCCCCACCCCAATGGTACAAGTGGATAACTACTACGGGGCAGGGTCCTGAGGGTGAATGCACCAGTGGGACAGAGGGCGAGGGGAGCTCCACGATGAGGACAGGAGGGGATACCAGTGACAGCGACTCCTCCTCTGAAGGAAGCTCCCTGGCGGTGACGGACACCTCTGTGCCCACCCCAACAAAAGGTACAGCCGCCACCCCCCCACCAGCACCACCCTCCCAGCAGCCCCTTAGCGTGTTTCCCGTGCCCGCTCCCCCAGGAGGGTGGGCATCTCCTTCGTCCTAGGCACCTCAGGCCCTGCCCCAGTCAGCCCTGCTGCCCTCAGTGAGGAGGCTATTGACCTCCTGAGATCCCTCACTGTCAACCATTCTGAATGCCATCCAGGGTGTCGAGAGGCATTTGAAACAAACAAATGCATACCTGGAGGGCATTCATTTTGGTGTGGCGGCCCAACAGAGAGC
This sequence comes from Pleurodeles waltl, assembly GCF_031143425.1. Taxonomy (NCBI): domain Eukaryota; kingdom Metazoa; phylum Chordata; class Amphibia; order Caudata; family Salamandridae; genus Pleurodeles; species Pleurodeles waltl. Next base: position 1,185,902,451 of record NC_090440.1, on the reverse strand, counting down.
ATTTCAGGCTCTGGCCTCAGCACTAATGGCAGCCATTGTCCCTGTGTCCAGCCTCCCCCCTCCAACTTCCACTACCCAGTCCCCTCTACCTCAGCCTATCCCAAGCACACCTTCAGACCAGCATGCACACACATCAACACACAAAAGTGGCTCAGGAAAACATAAGGGCCACACATCATCACACAGGCACTCACACAAGCACCATACCCATGCACACATACCAACATCCAATGCCTCCACTGTGTCCCCCTCTGCCTGTTCGTCCACCTCCCTCCCAGTAGCGTCTCTACTCACACCTGCATGCACTACATCATCAGCCACTGCCTCCATCACCAGCACGCCCACCACAACACACTGCTCAAGAGCAATCACCACCCCCACAACCATGCACACGTCCCCTGTGTCCTCTCCCAGTGTGTTTGTGAGCCCTCCTCCCAAAGTACACAAACACAGGCACACACCCACTCAACAGCCATCCACCTCACAACAGCTTCCAGCCCATGCACCTTCACCCAAACTCAGCAGACGTACACCTCCTACAACCACTACCTCTTCCTCCACTCCCACACCCACTCCATCTTCCCATCCCAGTGTGTCAAAAAAACTTTTCCTAGCTAAAGTTGACCTCTTCCCTACACCTCCCCCCGTCCTTCCCCTAGGCCCAGGATGTCTAGATCCCAGGCCAGCACCTCAGCCACCAAATCGGCGTCCGCTGTAATCCCTGCAAGTCCGAGAGGATCGAAGGGGGCACCCGTCAGGGCTGCCAGTGTGCCACCTACCGATGCTAAGTACCACCCGATTCTGCCACCTGCCAAGGTTAAGAAGGGGCTGGCATGCAGCAGGGAAAAGAAGCACCACCCACCCAGCAAGGCCTCATCCAAAACCAGAGGACAGTGCCAAGGTCCCAGCAGCGACTACCAAGGTGGGGAAGGGACTCAAAAGCAAGGGCAAGTCACCTCAGGGCACAGAGCCTCCTGGTGAGGGACTGGTGACCACCATTTCTCCAGACAGGCCAGCAACCTGTACCACGGTCAGCACCGCCACAACGACCGCCACCTGCACCGCCGCTGCCACAACAACAGTCACCAGCATCCTCCCCATTGATCAGTCTTCTGAGGCTGCTGGAGACAGACTGGTGTCTCCCTCCACTACTACAGACACCTGCACCACAGGCAGCACCGGCAGCCTTTCCACCACAAACACCGCCACAGCCACCGCCACCTGCACCGCCACATGCCCAGCCGGTGGCACTACATCGGACATCAGCAGCATCCCCAGTGGCCAGCCGTCCGAGGCTGCAGGAGACATCCTTGACCCTGCACACACCACATGAGGCACCACAACCGGCATTGGCACTACCAGAAGTTTGCAGCCTAAGTCGCCGCAGGATGGAGTGTGGCTCTGGCTCCATGGAGTATCATGCTACCTGTTCCCTGCACATCTCGTGCCTCAGACACCCAGGTGAGGGAATGGGAACTGCCACACCCCAGGTGACGCATCAATGGGCAGAAGGCCCCCTCCAGAACCAGTGGAGAAATGCATCTACTCCCCCAATCGTTGGCAGGATGAAGCACACTGGGCACGATGCCTCCTCTAGAACCAGTAGAGAGATGCATCCACTCCCCCAATCTTTTGCAGGATGAAGCACACTGGGCACAAGTCCCCCTCCATAACCAGTGGAGAAACCATCCACTTGAGAGACTGTGGCTTTGCACTCCCCAAGACCAAGCAGTGGGCAAACCACCCACTTGAGGTACTTGAAAGACTGGCTGTGTACTCCCCAGGAGCAAGCAGTGGTCAAACTGCCCACTTGAGGGACTGTGGCTTTGCACTCCCCAGGACCAAGCAGTGGGCAAACCACCCACTTGAGGGACTCGAAAGACTGGCTTTGCACTCCCCAGGAGCAAGCAGTGGGCAACCCGCCCACTAGAGAAACTTGAGAGACTGTGGCTTTGCACCCCCCAGGACCAAGCAGTGGGCATGGAGCCCCTCGATGAGCAGTGGCGTAGTACCATCTTCTGGCTGAGGTGCCCCCCCTCCCCTTCCCTCTGAGGTGCCTGTGTATTTTCGACCTGATGCCCCTGCAGTGTTCTCTCCATTTTGAGGAAGGAGTCAAGTGTGGGCTTCGCCCATGATTTTTGGGACCACTGGTCCACGGACATTTACAAGGGACAGTGTACCTCCTTCTGTACATAATGTAAATATTTCTATATACTGATTTTTTAAATTCGATTGCTATATCTGCATTTTCCAAAATATCACTGGTTGAACTCAATTCCTTTTGTCCTTGCGTTCTTCCAGGGAGTAACAGGGTGTATCTGTAATGTTGTTGGATGTGTTAGTGTGTATGGTGTTGTGGGTGAGGGTGGGGGTGGGGGTGGGGTTGTAGCGTGTCGCGTGTGTGTGTCACTCTCTTTTACCTCCCCTGAGTGCCAAGTGCAGTACTCACCGTCGTCGTTGTCACCTTCTTTCTAAGTCCTGGTGTATTAGTAGATACACCAACATGGGGAGGACCTGCATTTCGGGCTCCATGGTGTCCTGGTTCTTCGTGGAGTGTCGAAAGGTGAATGGTTCCCCTTCAGTGTACTGTTTCCGCTGTGCTTTTGATGTCATTGGTACCGCCCCAGAAAAGCTGGCGGATTGGCCTCTCATAATACAGTGGGCGGTACATTGTCTTCTGCCTGTCTGTTGGCGGTGACCGCTGCGATGTTTGTTGCTACCGCCCTGGCAGTCAGAGTGTTAAAGTGGCTGTCTATGTTGGCGGTTTCTGCTGTGGTCGTAATCCCATTTGTTTTATGGCCAGCCTGTTGGCAGTGTTACCGCTGCTTTAACACCGAAGGGCAGGGTTGTAATGAGGGCCATAGTCAGAAACATACTGATCACCTGCAGATGCAGCTGCACTCATTTCAGCCATTCTTTTAAAGCCTAGTAACAGTTGTGGATTAATCAGGATGTAAAGACCTGATACAGGAGTTGCCAATACATTGGAACTCATCCTATTATATGTTATATTGTCTTTTTGAGGAGTACAAACGGATCAATACCGATGTCCTTCAAAGAGGAGCTGATGCAATTGGAAAAGCTATGACCATGGATGCGGACAAATGGAGCCTAGTCAAATGCCTCACACAGATGCTGCTTTGTTTTGAGGTTTTCACTTATCAAGGAGGACAATAAAATGGGCCAAGCTATCCGGTTGCTGCATCTGCTACAGAAGCAGCTACAGAAGGTGTCTGAAAGGTTTGCATTCAGGGGTGCAAATGAAAATCCTGAAATGCACGCCTTGGTGAATAGCCTAAGCTATTGCTTGACTTGTAATGCAAGGCTGCAAAATGGCATAACCAATCTCATCCAAAGAGTATATCTGTGCCAACCTACTTGATCTTCACTACAAACAAAACTCTTTCCGCTATCCTTCCTTTTTTCTGAAGGGGATGTTTCACAATTCAAGATATGGATTGTTGAGCAAGCAGGAGAGCTGGAAGAAGAACAGCTATTACTTTCAGTCCCACTCCGCAGTTCTGGGGTGCCGCCATCAACTTCCAGAAAGGGCAGTCTTGTCTCACATCCGCCAACCCCACCAACAAGAAAACCGGCGACAACAGCAACAGAAGAATCTGGCCCAACCTCTGCACTGGCTTGGTTTCAAGAGGCAGGTCTTAAGTCCAGTGCAGAAGCTAAGGCAAAAGTGGTCGAGCAGGCAGCAGCATCAATGACCATTCAGAGGATGTTTCAGGAGTACCTGGATGAACCAAAAGAGGTGTATGTGGATCAAAACCCATTGGTGAATTGGTATGGGAAGATGCACCAATTGCCAGAGCTCAGCAGGCTGGCAATAAAGTTTCTGGCTTGTCCTATTGCCAGCATGTTTGCTAGATGTGGGTTCAGTGTAACTGGTGCAGTTGTTCCAGTGGGAAGGACCAGTCTCTCACCTCAAAACATGGAGAAATTGACCATGATCAAAATGAACCAGCATTTTATGCTACCTGATTACTCTGTTCCTGAAACACCACAGGAGGAGGAAGAGGGTGATTAGTCAGAATCAAGAGTGTTAGCTGATCAACTTCTGGGAGAACAACCAGAGTCTGAGGACGAACTCTACTTCCTGGATTGAGTATGCCAGTGCTACCACATAACTTTTTAATTACTTCTAGTTCAGCTTCTTTTTCTCTTTCTTTCTTTGCAAAGAAAGAAAAATATGCTTGTGCAACATTATGTTTGTCTGGGATTTATGCTGCCCCACCATTGATTTTATAGTCACATATAAGCCCGAATTGGAACCATGTGCAGTGAAGAAGATCCCACATACCCTTTAGGACGTTGGAGATGATGCCTGCCTCTCTCACATGCATTTTCCTATCCTATTTTTACATCGCCTAGCAGGGCTGCTCTAGAAGATCATTGATTAAAAGAGTGCCAATGCTTAATCCCAATGTGTGGATACCATCAAAGAGGAGGTATTTTGTTCAACCACTGTGCTTGGATTGGAGGAGGTAACTAAGTAACTATAGCACCAATAAATGATGACATATTGATTAATTGATTGTGATTGTTAATTTGTAAGTGATGACTGTTATATGTGGTGGCTGACCATGAGGGAGGGAGTTCAACAAATTTGTAAACTTGTTTCCGATGATTTGAAATGTTTGGGGGCTGATGGGTGATCATTTTTTCCTGAAAATGATTGGCCTTTCAAAAGTAGGTCAAAGTCAGATTTATTATTTCAGTCTTTTAAAACATAACATTTTAAACAAAGAACATCATTACATAAATAAAATTAATTAAGAACAGTTTAAAATATCCTTCCTATCGATACATAAGCATGACAAACAACAACCATATTTTCCAAGGCTCAATTGTTAACGTTTCTATGGTCCTACCCTCTTGACGACATGTATGAAAAGGAAAGGGATTTTTATAAGAGGTTTAAGGATAATAAATATATCAGTAAACTATAGATCGCAAGTATAATGATAGAATCAGCTAGGAAGCGTATGGCCAAGTGACAAAATCCATCCTTAGCTCTTTGACACAGCTGAGAAGAATGTTGTGAAGTGCAGGTACCAAAAATCTAATAAATGTCTAAAATACAACAGTAAGAAGAGATAGGCCTAAAATATACCATGAAATACAAACAAACCATTCAATTTAAAATATGAAACATTTGATTTCCCAAGTGAGTTCAATTCTCTGAATACACACACTGCCTACAGTGTTGTGGACCTGTACTTGAGGATATGATTACCATATGTTCCTTCTTTTTAATCTACCTTCATCTGCGTTATGATAGAACTAAGGTAATGAATCTCATAAATTTGCAGCTTAGCTGCTGGTCCTGTGGATTTAGACATGCTATAATAGCCGCTCTGCAAGCCTGAATGGCTCGATCTTTAAAACTAATTTTCAAAAATGTATGGTGAAGTTCTTGCAAGCTAGGGCAGGTACAGACAATATGAATCATGTCTTCCTTGTGCCAGGCACTGTGTCTGCAATATATTGAGATGGGACTTCTCCACGATAGGGTGTTTGCCCTTGTTGGAATACTACCTAACCGCAGCTTCATTAAAATGTGTTTCATTCGTGCAGAAAACGAAATAGACAGGTAAGATCATGGAAACAGATTAATATATTGGTTTATTAGCATCCCTGCATGTGAACGAGCACTGAATTTGACTTTATCTTCAAGGAACAATAAAGAATTTACCTTTTTGAAGGAACAGTACTCAAGGCCACCCTTCCATAATTCTCGCAGACCCAGTTGATTAATGGCCAACGGCAAGCATTTGCTAAAGACAGACTTTCCAAGGGGCCATATTTAATTGTTCGACAGTTTGACTGATTTTTATACCATGATTTAACCGCAGGAGCTTTTATTGCTGTCTTGCAGTGTTAGCCCAAATTCTAGCCAAAGCTGTGCTGACGAGGTTGAACATGGCAGTTTAAAAACACGCCTATAAACCCTCAGCTGGATTTTGTTTATTTGAGCAGCAAATGAGCCATTTGTCGCAATAATGGCCTAAGTGAGTGTTGGCAATAGTTTTAAAGAAATTGCTGTTAACAGCGGGTAAAAAGGTGGACCCTCAAGCGGCCTGGCGAGGGTCGAAAAACATGAGTCAGTGATGCTGCCTTATTCTTGATGTAATGTTTGTGCTGTGCAAATGAGCCCTGAACATCCACGTATATCCAGGTATTTATAGTGTGACACTAGTTCTGGGCCAGACTAATAGGAAATGACCACCAAGTGCCAACGAGCATAACTTTAGATTTAGTCTCATTAATCTCTTGTTGATTAGAGTTTATTTAGGCAGATAATGAATTAAGAGAACGTTGCAAGCCTACCTAACTCTGTATTTTTACTTGTAGGGACCAAACTCTGCCTATAAGTAGATACATATATAATAATTACAGTCATGTGAGATACTGGAACATTAGACAAGCCCCTAAAGGCAAGGGGTAGTGTTCAAAAAGTATGGGCTGTGGGACTATGGGCGACTATCCAAGGAGCACAACAAAAAAACTGCGTCATTTTGTGGGATTTTTTCACATTGCTTTATAAAAGGATTATGCAACGTATGTTCTACCAAATGATTCGTTGGAAAGTCCCAAAAGACAATGACTGCAAAGTGGATGTTTAGGCACAATACCCAATCCCTGTGCAAACTGCATTTTGAGAAAAGATCTGAATTCTGAACTAGGCATAGTTTTCTTTATAAGGTCATCATATGGTTAAATAAACATCATACCTCACAATATTTCCAAGGTCTGTGCTGGCATACCAAACCTGATAACATTTACCAAGAGAAAATGCCTGGTAACTATCAAAGGAAGCTATCTGCCTTACCTCGTAAATCCACCTTTCTCCCAGTGTTGATATTAACCAGGCGCAATAAATACCTAAACTCCTCAGGGCACTCTTAATCGGGGTATAAGTTGGCAGGGAGTTCTGACTGAGACGTTAGTTTTATTGAGTTCTTATTTCCCATATATTTATAGCGGTTTACACGTCACCAATATTGTTCTTCAAGTTGTTTTTTTCCTTTTCAGACAGACTCTACTCTGCTGGCAGTGTAGATCTTCACCTCTACCATGCCTGAAGGCCGACCACGATGCTTCTGCTGGTATCTCCACTTCTTTTGGCCTCTTTGCCCTGGCAGCTGGCAACAGTTTGTTTCTCTTTGCTGGTTGGTGGCATCTTCCCACTGCCAGTCGGTTGACCTCTACATGTTGACTTCACTCACTGGCTCAAGTATGATTGAGGGAAACAAGCTGCCTTTTCACACGGGGCCAATATGTTGCTCGTCGGGAAAGTATGCAAATTAAATAAGTTGAACATATTTAACATCTCAGTTGTTAAAATGGGAAAAATGCACAGCAACGGCCGTCCCGTCTATCTTGGAATCGAAAGATGTATTATTATTATTATCATCATTATTATTACTACTACTACTATTATTATTATTATTATCATGAAATGTAAAACTATTATTATTGTCATTCGTATTTCTATTCTTATCATCATCATTACTATTATTTCCAATGTACAATCAAGACCATATTGATTTTCTTTCTATGTTGCTATAAGTACTTCTTGTTTTCATCCCTCATTTGGTTAGCTTTGTGTTAAAATTCTTTCAATGTGTGCTGCGGATGCTTGATTTACAATTGCAATGTTCACTTATGAGTGTATAAACGGTAAGGGCAATCAGAGCCATCAGCCCACTCATTTCACTGTTTTGTTGCCTCAAATGTTCTCTTTCTTTTGTCACCCACAAGAATATGTAGCCACCCATTCGGATATTAGTACATGCAATAACTTCAAGCACAACTTCTTGGTTATTATAGGATCCTGAAAGGTCACTTAATATGTCCTTTTGCACAGCCGGCTACAACTGCTAATAATGTTCTTGATATTATCATTTACAAATGTATAGTGTACAATCTAATATCAGCATCGTATGGCATTATATATAGTCCAATTGCCATGGGAGGGAAGAATGCGTTCCTCAGAGGTTCGACGTTTCCAGCACATACCAGTCTGACTCAGTGTGTAGAGATGTGCATTACGTGAAGTAATGAGAGTACCAGGGGGGAGGAGGAGGAACGAGGAGTTCCCCCCCGGGGATCTTTGGGAGAGATGGTTTCTCCCTCGACTAGGTTGGGCCCCTGGGCTGTCCATCTTGGTGGGTGGTCCGGCAATAAAGCCGGACATTTTGTGGCCACCGTCACCATTTTATGGAAGGTGACCTGGAGGCCAGGGTGGGCTAGTGCGGCAGGTGTCCTTTTTCCTAGTGCGTCAGGTGTTTTCTGGCGTTTTTTTTGTCGGTTTGGGAGTTAAAATAAAAAATAAAAATACAAAATAATAAGAGGAAAGAGTAGTTGGGTTTGATAACAGTTACGCGCTGTGGGTATAGGTTTGTGCGAAGCCTTAGAGTGTTGAGGGTTGTTGGTAGGGCACAGCGCCTACTTACTTGTTGTTCAGCCTTCACGGCATCTTTGGAGCCTAGCGTCATGTCCCAGGAGGAGCAGGGGAGGGCGGCCTTGGCGCTGCTTTGGCAGGCCGGCCGTCTGGATTTGCTGAAAGAGGAGGCCCTGGCGCCCGGCGTGCCGGGCCTCCGCCAGCGTCGCAGCGGCGGGTATGGCGTGTTTGCCTCCGCGCGCTGGAGCCGCGTGTTTCCAGGTAAGGAGGGGTGGTAAGGGGGCGGGTGGCCCGAGCTGTGAGGGCGCGGCCTGGGAGGGACATGGGCGGGACGGGAGGAGGAATCGAGGAGGCCGAGACCCGAGGGCTTCCTCGGGGCGGGGCACCCTCGGGCAACGCCACAGCAGCTGGGTTTGGCGTGCGGGGGGAGAGGTTCCCCGACAGCGTTGCGCTCTCCCAAGAAAGCGGGAGTTTTAAAAAGTAATAAAAGGGCCGGCAGGCCCAAGGCGTTGGTTGGTTCAGGGAGGGGGTGGGAGGTGGCCGGGGGGAGCCTTCCTCGGGGGTCCCCCGGGGTACTGTAGTAATGCAGGGGGCCAGTTCGAGTGAGGCAGAGGGGGATGGGGGCCAAGGATTGAGTGGCGAGTTGAGGGGCCCCAGGGACCCAAGAGTTCCTATTTTACCAAAATGGCCGACTATGCTGCGATGGAGCAGCAGCGACGAAGAAGGGGGCCAGGAGCCCGGGGAGGGTGGGTTGCCAGAGGGTGAGGACGAGTTAGTAGGCAGGAAGTTAGGGTGGACTAGGAAGGTGTATGAGGGCCCGGGTAGGAAGGAAGCAGTGGGTAGTTTCAAAGCAAGTGGGGGGATCGTCCATCCCTTAGGGGAGGGGGATTTTGCGGAACAAGGGGTAGTGGAGGCTTTTCACCTTATGGCACACCGGACCTTATATGGCAGGACACTTTGGATTTTGAAGAAGAGGACCCAGGCGAGCTCGGAGCTGCTCGGTCACCCAGGGAAGAAGGGAAGGTGAGGCCTGGTGCGGTCGGCCGGATCACGTCTGCAGGATGGTGAGGAGAACAGAGGGAGGCTGCGAAAGTTCCTTCAGGGTGGTGTGGCGGAGTGGGTTTGTGCCCCCCAACGCTGGTGCCCGGGGGGAACAACGTCCGGGCCTGTCAGGTATGCGACGGCAGAGGAGAGTGGGGTTGGCAAGCTGTGAAGTTTGTAGTGGATGCGATAAGAGTGGTGCTGTGAGTTTTGAGGAGGGCGAGTTGGTTGACAGTGAGACTGAGGTGGAGTGGTGGGAGCGCGGGAAGGGGCGGGGGGACGTTAACCCTGTCCCTAAGTCGTTACAGGTGGAGAAGAGCGGACGTGGGAAGGATCAGGATGGAGTGGAGGCGCAGTCGGTTCAGGAGCGGCCACCGCTGCTCTTTCCAGGTAAGGAGTCATCATGTTCTATGGTTTCTGTGGCATCGGAGGCGAGAGAGGATTTGGTGCGCCTGGTGAAGGGTGGTACGTGCAAGACACAGGGGTGATCATGGAGGTCGGTGCTATCAACAAGGCGGGGAAGGATGCCGAACAAAGGAAAGGGAGTAGCGACGGACCGTCGGGTAGCGATACTCAGCGAACGGGGCAAATGTGGAAGGCGAAAGACGAGAAGGAAGGGGAGCCGGCCCCCAAAAGAGTTACGTTGCCCTATATGGGCACAGCGAAGCCATTGGGGGAGCATTTGATGCAATCCACGAAAGAGAACATTTGGAAAGGGGAATGTGTGATGTGCTAAAACTGTTGCACCGGGAGGTGCGGGCGAAGGAGGGCTCTAAGGAAGAGGAGTGGGAGCTCTCAAAAAGGCCTAAGGTGCAGGTTAATATTGAAAATTGGACGGCCGCCTTCTTGATTTTTGCCAGTGTGTACTGTGAGCGTTTTCCTGACAGGGCGGTGGCCTTGTTTAAGTATATGGACATTATCAGGAAAGCTCACCTTAATTATGGGGGTTACGCGTGGAGGCAATACGATGAGGAGTTCCGGGCGCGCATGGCCGCAGACCCCGAGGTTCAGTGGGGCGAGATTGATTCGGATCTGTGGCAACACACCATGGGCCCGGCCAACTTTGGGAAAACAGTTTTCACGGCCAGTGGATTGCCTATAACTTATAGGCCCTTTCAAGAGCGCCCCACCCAAAGTTTGGGGTCTGGGGGCTCTTGCCCAGGGAGATCCAACACTTCAGGGTCCGGTTGCTCTGGGGCATGTTGGGATTACAACAAAGGGCTGTGCACTAGGGAATATTGTAAGTTCCGGCACGAGTGCTCGAAGTGCGCGGGACGCCATCGGGTCACGAGCTGCAGTGGCCAGCAGAGTGCTGCCAATGCAGGTGGGGCCCAGGGGCAGTACTGTAGCGGCGGGCAAACCCCAAACTATGGGAGCAGGAATGGTCAGCGACAGCGGCAAGGGGTTGTGGGAAAGGGCTCGTACTCCAGTTAATGTGGAGCGGCTCGAATCCTACTTGGCACAGTATGACCGACCGGGGGATGCGGATTTGCTCTTGCGGGGGTTTCACGTTGGGTTTCGGCTGGGGTACGAGGGGCCTCGGGAGCGTCGGTGGGCTGAGAATCTGCATTCTGTATGCGGTAAGGAGTAGTTGGTTTTGCAAAAACTGGCGAAAGAGGTGGCGGAGGGTCGCATGGCTGGCCCTTTTTCAGATTGGCCGATGCCGAACCTCATCGCGTCACCTATCGGGGTAGTGCACAAAAAAGAGAGCGGCCAGTTCAGGCTGATACATCACCTGTCGTGGCCGGAAGGGGCGTTGGTTAATGATTTCATACCGGAAGCGTACACTAAGGTGTCTTATGCCTCCGTGGATGTGGCGGTCGCTATGGTGGAACAGCTGGGCCAAGGGGCGTAGATGGCAAAAACGGTCATTAAGTCTGCTTTTCGACTTCTTCCCGTCCACCCGGCAGATTTTGACCTGTTGGGCATCCAATTTCAAGTAGAGTGGTATGTCGATAAGGCGCTTCCCATGGGGTGCTCAAGCTCCTGTGCACTTTTCGAATGTTTCAGTACGGCTTTACAGTGGATTTTTGTGAACATGACGGGTCACCAAGGGCTGACACACTATTTGGATGATTTATTTTTTGTGGCACCGGCGGCTAGCCCGTGTTGTGCTGGACCAATTTGTTGAAATTATGGGAGACCTAGGTGTGCCCTTGGCTCCCGACAAGACAGTGGGGCCATGTATGGCGCTGTCAATTTTGGGGATTGAATTGGACACGATGGCAGGCATGGCCCAGTTGCCATTGGACAAAAAAACGGGACATGGTGCACAGAATCAATGAAATGTTGAGCAAGCGGAAGGTGGCGGTGCGGGATGTCCAAGTGTTGTTGGGACATCTGAATTTTGCCTGCCGGGTGATGAGAGTGGGACAGACGTTTTGCAGAAGATTAGCGTTGGCGTTATCAGGTCGGGCGCTGCCACATTATCACGTGCGGTTGCGGGTTGGGGTCCACGAGGACCTGCGAATGTGGGTCAAGTTTTTGGAGTCGTTCAACGGCATCCCGTTGAGAGTGTGGAGAGACTGTGATTGGGATGTACAGGTGTTCTCTGATGCGGCGGGGTCGTCGGGGTTTGAGCTTTATTGGGATGGATGTTGGTGTGTGGAGCAGTGGCCGAGTGAATGGAAGAATGGGGGTCGCAGTATTGCTTTCTTGGACTTTTTCCTCTGGTTGTGGCAGTGTGCTTGTGGGGCTCGGAGCTTGGGCACTCGAGGGTTCTTTTTCGCGTGGACAACCTAGCGGTTGTACAGATGGTCAACCGACAAACAGCGTGGGAGGCGCAAGTTTTGCAATTGATGCTGATACATATTTCAGAGCGAGGCACGTGCTGGGCGTTAACAATGACATTGCGGATGCTTTGTCTCGTTCCCAGTGGGATCGGTTCCATGGATTATCCACGGGGGTGGCGCTTCGCCGGATTCGCATGCCCGATTCGATGTGGGGAGTAGGCACGGCACGATGCTACGACTGGTTATGAATTCCTTGGCGGAGTCTACAAGAAAGGCGTATGTGAGAGCCTGGGAGGAGTTCTTAGGATTCGGGGCACAGCGGCGGGTGAGGCAGGAAGAGGTAATCGAGGACGTAGTTCAATTTATATTGGGTTTGATCGAAAAAGTTCAAACAAGAGTTACGATAGCTGGGTAAGTTAGCAGTGTTGGGGTTTATGGGTAAGCTTTTATGGGGGTACCCTCCATCTGCGGGGGAGTTGGGACATAGGATCCTCAACGGGTGGGCAAGGGAATTAGGGGTTACTGGTCGAGTGAGACGTCAAATATCGGTGGCGCTGTTAAAGAGGCTGTTCCCGGTTTTGGGGGACATATGCCAAGACGAGGGCGAAGCATTGTTTTTTTGGACATTAATGTCCTGGTTGTTCTTTGGGGCCCTCAGGGTTTTGGAGTTGCTGGGACTTCCTGGGCGCCCGGGAATTCTGTGGAGCGAGGTTCATCCGGTGGCGGAAGGTGTGGTTTTGGGTATTAGAAGGTCGAAGACGGACCAGAAGGGTGTCGGGGCAACGGTTTTTCTGCAACGCTACCCCGCCAGGACAAATGTCCGGGTTTATTGGAAAGGAAATTGCGCATGGAGGGAGGGCCTGTAGACGGTCCGGTTTTCTGTCACGCTGACGGGACTCGGGTTACAGCATCCCAGCTTTTAGGCATCCTGTGGAAGGGTTTGACTCGTCTGGGGTTGGATGCCTCTCGATTTGGAACTCATTCTTTTCGAATAGGGGTTGCGACTGAAGCAGGAAATAAAGGTTGGGGCCGGGAGGAGTTGAAGGCTTTGTGTAGGTGGCGCTCGGATTGCTTTCGGAGGTATGTGAGAGGCGTGGAGACTGGTTTGTAATGGGTATGTGGCTTTACTTCTTTTTTCTTTTTCAGGTGTGGTCCTGGGTCCTGAAGTGGAGTACCTGTCCATATGGGTGATCGGACACTCTTTTATTAAATGGGCTCAGCGGCAAGCAAGGAGAACTGCTCTTGGGGATAATCTGGGCCTGGACCCTGCGAGATACCGCATCCGTTGGTTTGGGAAAGGGGGGATGAAATGGAGCGAGCTTTTGCCACGTTTGCAGGCGATTAAGGGGAAGGGCCATTGTCCTGATGTAGTGTGTATTAATCTAGGGGAAAACGACTTAGTGGTCAATACAGGGCTTAACCTTCTGAAAGTTATGAAGAAAGAATTGCAGGTCTTGTTAGAATAGTGGAGGGGCCGTCATGTGATTTTCACAGGTTTTGTTCCGCGTCAGGTTTGGAGAGGGGCCAGGAAGCCGGGGGCTATAGAAAGGGCCAGGAGGAAATTGAACAAGGAAATGAAAGGCTTTTGCGTGGAGAAAGGTTTTACTTTTTTGGAACATGCAGATTTACGTTTCGAGGACTCAGAGTTTTTTCTGGACGATGGGTTTCATCCCTCATTCATGGGGATGGAGTTGTATTTGTTGTAGCTGAAGGAGCAGGTTAAAGCGCTATTTAAGGAGCCCTAGGGGGGGCAGGAAAAGTCAGGTTGGCAGGGCAATTTAGGTATTAGAAGGGGAAGGAGCATTACTTAGACATGGCAGGCAGGGGACTGCTCATTAGCGGATAGGTTCAAAAGTAAAGGGTAGGACAGGGAAAATTAAAGAAACGAGAGGAGAAGGGAAAGACAGAACGAGTGTAGGGGGGAGGGGGGCAGGGGAGGGGGAGGGGCAGGGGGCAGGTTATTTCATTGTCTAGTGAGGTTTTAGTTTTGTAAGGCAAAGGCCTAGGGTGGTAGTTGTCAAGGGCACCTGCTCCAATAAAGCGGCCTTTTGCACACAAGTGAATTGAGTCTTATGTATTCATTCTCTCCCAAATTAACCTGCATCTCTCTTAGGTGAATGTATTGTTGCTAGTGATATAAACTGTGTTGAAAGTGACCTTTCTGCAGGGTCACCCCCAAACTTTTGGCCTTCCTCCTTCTCTTTTTCTGGCCTCATTTTTGATGGCTTTAGGACTCTACACTTGCCACTGCTAATCAGTGCTAAAGAGCATATGCTCTCTCCTTAAAACATGGTGACATTGGCTCATACGTTATTGGCTTATTTAATTTACTTTTAAGTCCATAGTCAAGTTCACTACATGTGCCCAGGACTTGTAAATTAAATGCTACTATTGGGCTGCAGCACTGGTTGTGCCACCCACATAAGTAGCCCACTAACCATATCTCAGGCCTGCCTCTGCAGCGCCTGTGTGTGCAGTTTCACTGCCACTTCGACTTGGCATTTAAAAGTACTTGCCAAGCCTTAAACTCCCATTTTTCTACATAAAAGTCACCCCCAAGGTAAGCCCTAGGTAGCCCATAGGGCAGGGAGCTGTGTAGGAAAAAGGCAGGACATAAACCTGTGTGTTCTATATGCCCTGGTAGTGCAAAACTCCTAAATTCGTTTTACACTGCCTGCTCCTTTCATAGGATAGCATTGAGGCTACCTTCATATACTGTTTGAGAGGTAGATCCTGATCTGAAAGGAGTAGTCAGGTCATATTTAGTATGGCCAGAATGGTGATACAAAATCCTGGTTAACGGTGAAGTAGGATTTTATATTACTATTTTAGAAATGCTACTTTTAGAAAGTGAGCATTTCTCTATACTTAAATCCTTCTGTGCCTTCCAATCCACGTCTGGCTAGGTTTAGTTGAAAGCTCCCTTGTGCACTTCTAAGCCACTCTTTGATGTTTCTTAAACTTCAAAGGCACATTTGGGTATTTAAGCAGGGTCTCTGACCATACAAGCTCAGACACTTCTGAGGTAGACACTCTACTTCATCAAGACACCTCCTGGAGAAGAAACCCTGAACCAGAACCTGCGACCTGCCAAGAAGAACTGCCTGGCTGCCCAAAGGACCCACCTGACTGCTTTCTGAGAAGGACTGCTGTCTTGCTGTTGCCCTACTGCCTTGCTGCTCTCTAGCTGTGCTGAGATGTGCTCTCCAAGGGCTTGGATAGAGCTTGGCTCCTGTTCGCTGAAGTCTCAGGACCAAAAAGACTTCATTCCTGCAATAAGAACTCCCTGTGCAGCGGAAATCAATGCACAGCCTGCAGAAAACAACGCACAGCCTGCATCGCAGTGATAAATTCACTGCATGCCGAACTGGAACGACGCAGCCCGACTTCGCAAGAAGATCGACGCAGCGCCAGTGTAGCGACCGGAAATTTGACGCACAGCCCAGTGGATCGACGCAAAGCTGAGCTGGAACGACCCAGCCCGACTTCCAGAGAGGAATCAACGCAGAGCCTGCCATGCGGTAGAAATTACCACATAGCACCCACCAGATTAACGCAGCCCGTGACTTCGTCCAGCAAGCGCCGGTTTCAATGTATCATCCCCGTGGCGTCCGAAAACCCCGTAACCCAAAGAGAATCCAAGTCCGCATGCCGGAAATCAACGCAAAGCCTTCCCTGTGTGGAAAATAAACGACGAGTCGCAGTGTGCGGCCTAAGAAATCGACGCACACCTCCCTGTTTTCCACACATATCCTCCTCTGCGGTTCCTTGCGGAGATTTGGAACGCAAACCAGGTACTTTGTGCTTTCAAGAGACAATTGTTTCTTTTAAGAGACTAAAGACACTTTGTTTCATTTTTACAGTGATATTTCAACATCTACTTATTCCATCTTAATCGTTTTGACCTGCATTTTATCAGATAAATTGTGGTGTTCTGCTGTGTTATTGCATGATGTATTGCACAAATACTTTAAACATTGCCTTCTAACTTAAGCCTGACTGCTCAGTGCCAAGCTATCAGAGGGTGGACACAGGATAATTTGGATTGTGTGTGACTTACCATTACTAGAGTGAGGGTCCTTGCTTGGACAGGGGGTTACCTGACTGCCAACCAAAGACCCCATTTCTAACATTGGTGATCAGCGGTGAGGATAGGACTTGTATTTGTGCAGTGACATACAATAGCTACATTTCCAACAAACTGGCTTAATAACCTCCCCCTCTCTCATAATGGTTTAAGATATGTACTGAGGACTATATTGGGAGGTCAGAACTGACTTTAATGACTGTTGTTCTGATAACATGCTGGGCAACACAAAGAGCTCAGGAGTAACTGCACATAAGAACCTCCTGGTCAATTTACTCAGAGTCCTTCTTATGCCTTTGGTAGTAGCACATTTCCGCTGTAGTCTCCAGATTCCAACTGACAATAAACAACTTCCTAATTCCTGGCTGGGGCTCATCCATATGCCATTGTTACCTCAATGTCGCAACCACAAACTCCAAGATACTGTCCTCTTGTTCTGTAGGTAGATACGTGTGATACTATTGTTTTTATATTTGATGTTTTCGTTCATTAACCTCATGTGCATTGACACCTGCATAGCAAATGTGTGTGAGCATGCTTTTAGAAATAGTTGATAATATTGATATATCGAATAGGTCTAAATGTATGCTAACATATTCATTCATACAAACTGCCTGAATAGGATTGTTTCCCTTACCATAAGTGTTAGGCCTACGTTTTAGTCTTCAATCAACATATATCATACCAATATTGCATTCCTTTAGTTTGAAAAGTTTACTCCATTGTTTTCTAATTGCATTCTAAGTGTTTCATGCCATGAAGAGGTGCCAGAATGCTTTTAGCGGGTGCATCACACATTTTAGACTGTGAGTGAAAGCTTTGGCAGGTGAAAACAGACCTTTATTCTATTCCCTAGTCAAATGCAAAAAAACACCTACTTGTGTCCTTTCCCCAGCTCCAGTCATGGCCACCTGCTGAAGACCTATGTTATACTTAAGCAGGTGTGCTTGTATACATTCTGTCCAGTTCAATTCATCACACCTTTGACAGATTAGTCTCATCTATCCTTCTCTGCTATTCCCGCAAACGTAACAGTGGCAAGCTTGCTTTGGCCTATTTTGTTACTTCTGTGCAACCCATATGCAATTGTTACTTCCTTCCCAGGCACCAAGTCCCTACACCCAAATCCCTTTATCTACAGACACACTTTTTTATAAACATCCCCCACTCCCACCATGAAAATTCATCCTTGACAGACACCCATCCCACCAGCCCATCCCACAGTCCTGTGGTCCAAACAACTCCACTAGCAGTTCTCAAACTTTCTCCATGAATAACCCAACAACTCTCCACACCGGCAGATACACACAAATATTTTCCTGCCTTTACATTCCTTTTAGTGCAGTAATGTAGGGCCATTTAAGCCCCAGTGGGTGACCTAGTAGACTTCCATATTGCTGGAGGTTCTGCTCACTGCTTCCCAGCGGAGCACCACCTGCCACATTTCAAGATCCTGGCCAACAAAGAGTTGTTCTCTGTGCCTTCAATGCAGCCACCAGGTAGCAGATGAATGGAAGGCACAGATGAATGTTGAGAGGGTGTCATGTTTATTTGGCTTGATCAGAATTTGTTTTTGTTTTTCTGGAACAGGTCCAAATTCTAACTTGTTCCAGAAAAGCAAACAAATAAAAAAGACAAAGGTTCTAACATGTAAGAAGTTTTCTCACTTGCTTTCAGATCCTTAATTAATTTAACATTCAAATCAGACTCTCTCTCTTTACAGAGGTAACCTTGATATCGGTCTCACATACTTTCTACCATTGACTCAGAGGTCCTTTTTGTTCTACAGCCTTGCCTAAACCACAGAGCCACCTATGGCTTGAGCAGAATGCCTAGCTGTGGCTCAGCTTAAGGTCCGCTTTGACAAAAAAACCAAAATATGCCACCCTTCATATGACTTCCACCCACTACCCATGCTCTTACCTTACAGTCCAAGGCCACTCCCTACTCACTCCTGCAGCAGTGATGA
Organism: Pleurodeles waltl; assembly: GCF_031143425.1. Lineage (NCBI taxonomy): Eukaryota > Metazoa > Chordata > Amphibia > Caudata > Salamandridae > Pleurodeles > Pleurodeles waltl. The sequence continues at coordinate 1,185,884,206 of NC_090440.1, read as the reverse complement.
CGCCCAGTGCTGGGTCGTTGATGTTTTACAGATGGGCAGTTAGTTCAGTGGATGTGGAAAAAAAAACATTATTCTGTTGACTTTTGAAACAGTCTCCAAGCACTGTCACAGGCCTCCATAGCATCTTGATAAAAAGCCGTCTGAATTTCTGAGATTCCCCTCCAAGGGGTTGTTAAAAGTCAAAAAGCTAATCTCGTGAGTTCTGACTCCAAGACTGAAGTCTGGCTCCCACTTAACTTTTGTATGTGGAAAGGCATGCAACTTCTTTAAATATATTAATATTTCGACTAATGTAGCCTTTACTGTTGGTTTAGAACTCTCCTAAAATCAGTCTCTCAAGTCAGGGGAAGCCAGTGATATCAACATATAAATAGTGCCCTGCCTACCATTAACTTTGCATAGCTTGCATTTTTCAAGAAAGGCTTTTTGTATGGACTAGGTGTAACAAGTAAGAAATGTATGTAATTAAAATTGTGCAGTGTGTTTTCTCCTCGACGATTAAACACAAAGCATTCACCTTTGCTGTAAAACATGAGAGCGTGAGAGATACCCATCTAGTGGCTGATTTACACAATGTATAATCGGAAACATGGGCCTATTCTCAGCATCCCACCTGACTGAAAATGTGCGATCTTAGGTAACTACTTAATTTCACTTATGTTACTTTTCCTTCGTGATGGCATTTGAGAGCACCTTTAGTCACATTAGTTCAGGAGGTAACTGCTAAAAGATTACTGTGTTTGGCTTTTTGAGCTATAATGTTGTGCCATCTATAATAAACAGGTCACCTACGGGTGCAACTTACTTGCCGCTTGGTTCACCAATGACAGAGCAGAATATTTCTGAGTTAATGTTTAAAACTATTACTTGCCACTCAAAGCCTTGGTATAATTTAATCCACTAAACTGAAACGTTTCCACATGTTAAAGATCTACACCAATAAAATGATTTTAGTATATGTGTACATGACGTTTACCGCGCGATTTCATGACATAATATTTTCATGTTCGGCTTGTGCTCGGCATGGATGTCGTTTAAGGGTCGTCAGAGGTCGCAACTGCGATCCCTAGATTGCCCCTTGAAACCCTGGCCCTGCCTTTGCGACCCCTGGCTTCAGAGGTGGCACATCAATGCCAGGAACACGTTGTTTGGGGCTCCACTCGCTGTTTTCTCACAGTTTGTTGTATTACACTAATAGATTGCGTCATTATTAACTATTAGTGTAATAGAAAAAGAGTACAATTAGCTGGAATAACATTTTCTCAGGTAGTGAGGGAAGTGAAAAAAAATGCTTTTAAATGTATTTTGTATGAGTGTGTGTTTATGTAAGAAAGAGAGTGCGTGTATGTGTGAATGTATATGCAAGTATTTGTGTTTGTGTGAAATTGAAGGTCAAAGGGCATGTGATGTCACTTCTGCTACCCCCGCATTTTGGTGAATTGATTTTCATGGAGCTCGGTATATTAGTGCCAAGTCAGACTCTAGGATTGGCTCTCGCTCGCTTATCCCTGTTAATTTCCGAGAATTCCCACCTCTGCTCTTCAGAGATTTCACTGTCAGAAATGTCATTAGCCAAAATAAACATTACAAAGCCAGAGTGTGACTATCCATTTTCCCCTCTGGACATACCTTACTTTAGGTTGCTTCAGGGGTTTCGCTTTCTTGGTTTTAATATTCAGGAGGAGCACGTGCAGCAAATTTCTGAGACGCTTATTAGGAAATCTTCGACACTCTCTTGAGGACCCCTGATGAAGAGGTAAGGATGCAAGTCACACAGGAGAGGGTGGCAAAGCCACCACTGACATCAGAGACTGCGTCTGTGCATAGAAAGCACGAGTCTGTAGTGTCCTGCTGGACACCTTCTAGTGTTTATACCAGCCACTCGGCTGAGGGCTGGTCTTACATGCACACCCCACACCCACCCAACACAGGTGTCACCAGACAGGTGACCCTGCCAATAAAAAGGGCCGGGCACACGTGCCCAAGGCCAGTTCTTCTGACCATGCTACTGTGTCTGCGTCACTTTATTCTGTAGCATGAGGATCTAGGGCCCCCAACAATACAATGGCGAGTGGGTCTGCCCAATGCGTGAGCCGGATGCAGTTTTCTGCACAGAAAGGGCGCCAAGACGCCAGCACTGCAAAGAGGTGAGAACAGAGACACCTGCTGCCATCCAGAGTGTGAGCAGCATAGGTGACGGGGAAAAGAAGGGTGCATGATCACAGGTGAATCAGCGTTTCAAAGCGCCCATATGCCCCCTCCACCAACAAGCACCGACCATGTGGCTTAGTGGCCCACAGCACTGCTAGCACGGCTGCAGTCACCGCAGAGAGGACGGTGATGGTGCTATCACACACCGGGATGAGGCGCGAAGTGCCCAAAATTGCTCTTTGCCACCGAGGAATATTCCTGGAATGGTCTTGGAAGGCTGCACACGGCCTGCAGCGCAAAGGACGGCTGCTGCGTCCGCAACGAGGGAGCCGCGACGGTGCTACCATGCACCAGAAGTAAAAGAAAATGCCAAGGGAAAAAGCCCCTGTAAAAATGCTGGGAAAGCCAAGACACCGGCCGCAGCATTAGGGAAGACTGCTGCGGCCATGTAGATGGAAGGGGAGAGGTGCTGACATGCACCAATGAAGAACCAAAGTGCCCCCCTGCCTCACTGAACATCGTGCCGTTTGCCTGCCTCATCATCATAATGCTGTGCAAGAAAATGAAAATTATTACAAGAAAACAAATAAAAAAGAAGAAAAGAAGAGAGAAAAGGGAAAATAAATAAAATGGCACTTACCTGCAGCTCCTGCAGCCCCCTCCGTCTTGGTGAACTCCTCCCGGGCAGCATAGATCCTCTCTGGCGTCTGACTTCAACAAACAAGGACTCTAGGAGGAAAGATGGTCTTCAAGCTGGAAAGAAATGCAACAGTTTACAGCAACACCAGAGAAAGTGACTGCTCCAGACCAACAGCGTGCCCGTGGATGAAAACAGCGCAGAATACGGAAACAACGCGCAGGAGAAGATGGCAGCTGTCCCAGCCAAGCTACAACGGTGAGAAATGGACTTAAGTGCCACACAAGGCACTAGGAGAGCGTGCATGGCCTGCGCAGCCCCTGGAGGCCGTCTGCCGTCGCCACTGCCAAAAGAACGCCACATGAGGTGACCCGCCTGCCAAGGAGTGGTCCACCAACAGGATCCAGGGACGGACCAGACCTGCAAGAGGTCAGATGGTTGAGTGGATCAAGTCCTACCCGCAGGACTCAGCCTGCAAGGGGCTGCGACTGAGCAAGATGCACCGGCTGAGGTGCAGTAATAGGTCCATGTGACACAGCATGCGACCTGTGGCACGACGCCACATCGAGAACGAAAAGCAAGATGCACTGGGAGAGGTGCAGCAGAAGGTCCATGTGATGCAACATGCGACCTGTGGCACGACGCCACACCAAGGAGGAAAAGGAGAAGAGAGCGTGGCGCGATGCCACAACAAAAAAGGACGAGAAGAAGAGAGGAGTGTGACAGACCGGTCACACCACAGATCGACTCCATCACAGGTGTGCAAGCGGAAGGAAGAAGAGTGACACAACTGAGGACTCGTACAAGCAGATGAGAGTGCATCCATCAGCACAAGACAGCCACCAAGGTGAGCAGATGTCACTGAAGACAGCTACTCAGGTGGACCCCCACGCTTCTCAGTGTGACCGTCCGACCACTTGTCACCAGCTGCTTGACTGCAATGGCATCCCTGTCGCCAACTGCACAGGCCACACAAGACCCGCCAGTGGCCACAACGTCTATCAAGTGATCCTTCCACCAATGAAGACACCGCCACCTGTTTGAACTGCAGAAGGATGAAAACAGATCATCATCATGATGAGGTGCATCCCCCAACCACCGAAGGAGAACAGCACCACCTGAGTGGAACCAGAGTCAGCAACAAGAACCAATGCTGACAAGGCATATCTGGCAACATGGAAACTAACCACCTGAACACCTGCCATGAGCCCCGTGAACCAGACACCTGCCGGTGTGGGCAGACTGAACCATTTGGAGCATCCACCCTTGGGGTTGCACAAGACTTGGACGTGGCCCTGTTGGAGTTCAGAGCAATCCAGGTGCAAGGGCCTCCAACAAATTCTGGTGAGAGAGGAATCCCACTGTGAGAGAATGCGTCTGAGGAGGCTCCAGGAAAGGCGTCTGGAAGCACAGAGGTCTCATACAGAAACTGGTCACCAAAAGACTTTGCATTATGGCCAGAGCACTTGAATCCTGATGGCTCGAGCAAGCTGACCCTGTATCAACCACCCTTGTGGCTCCATGAGAGATTAGGATGTAGTCCTGTAGGCAGTTCCTTTGCAACGCCTTTGCTGGGCATGCAATAGGCCTGCGCAGTCCACACAGTCCCGTGGCAGCCCACCAAAGGGCCTCGAGGAGACTCCTGTTCGATGGTGGTCTGGCACGAGCAGGAAGACTTCCGCTGCTCTGCCACTAAACTCCCAGGTGCACCATACCATCACATCATCTTTATTCTTAGGGTCTTAGGAGGTGTACAATCTCCAGAGCCGGAATGCCATCCAGATCTGTGTACAGTGGACTCCCCACTGCTCCAGATGCACCCTCATCCGAAGTTGTACATAGACTTTGACAACTTGAGCCCAGGCGGGACCAGACCGACAATCCCCAGCGAACTGTGAGGTTGTGGACAAGCGACTGAAGTATCCTGATGTCATCTGCACTGCTGTTCATGTCCAGCGCAGTCTGGTTGAACAACGGAGGCATGCTGTGATGCAGAGTGCCCAGCTGCACCTGTTCCATGCCGTAGGTCAGGCGGACCGCTTGAAGAGACTGTGTGTATATATATTTTGTGTCTTTGTTTCTCTCCCACAGGTTGGACTTTGTTGTTTTGTTCCTCAATAAAGTTTGGGAGGGATGTAGTGTCCTGCTGGACACGTTCTAGTGTTTATACCAGCCACTTGGCTGAGGGCTGGTCTTAAATGCACAACCCACACCCACCCAACACAGGCGTCACCAGTCAGGTGACCCTGCCAATAAAAAGAGCCAGGAGCACGTGCCGAAGGCCAGTTCTAACGACCATGCTACTGTGTCTGCGTCACTTCATTCTGTACCATGAGGGCCTACGGCACCCAACACTACAGAGTCCAGAGCAGTAGACAAAGCCTCTTTTATCGCAGCGAAAACAAAATTATAGACAAAATTAAAAAAGCTTTATAGATTTTTTTGCAATGTAAAATGTTACTGTAAAAAACATTTGATGCCAGTTATCAGGTCAGGCCCATATTCCTTCTTTTATTCTTTCTACAGATCTTTTTAGGAGTCTTGAGGGGTAAAGATAAGTTAAAATCAACACTTCAAATCAATTAACAGTGTAACCTCTTTGGTCACACATTAAATCCGGGAGGGAGAGTAAAGGTTATTGCAAATTTAAGGCCACATTTACACAAAAGTGAAGCGCTAAATAAGATTACATTGTACAAGCAAAAGACATAAAATCATTTTAGTTGCAGCAATACAAAAGAGAAGGAATAAAATTTGGTGAGCATTATTGAAGTTACAGTCCTCTTTCCTAATCACTGGAAAATGTAATTGAATTTAAGTACCTTATCTAAGCTATAAAGAAATCCTAATTTTCTCTCAGGAAATGATGGAAATAATGATAAAGTGTCAGCATAGCAGAAACCTCAGTAGAAGTTCTGACAGAGGGGTATTGCGTAGCATAAAGCCACTTAAAAGGATAAAGAGTAGGTAGGTCTATACCTCTCCAAGTCTCAGGGGAATCTAACTAGATGAATACCAATTAAACCTAAAGAACCTTTGATCAATCCACGACATCAGCACCAGTAATTTTCCATATTTCTTGCACAGTTGAAATTGGCAACTCCCTTTAAGTTCTCATCTCACAAATCGAACATCAGGAAGTCTTTGAGTGTCTTGTGGATCCGGGGACACAAACAGGAGTCTCCCTTTTTAGTTCGTTAGCCCTCCTTTTGTCCTTGCTAAAGTGTCCTCCCGTACCTCACTATTTCACTTAAACAACATGACTTTCATTAACTGTAGACTCAGACAGACGCATCTGCAAGTAAAGAATATTGTCACTCGAGCAAAACACTGCTTTGAAAGTTAAACACACAAAATCAACATTTCAGGCCTTTAATCAAGCTAACTTAATATGGCATTTTAATGCACATTTAAAATACATAATTCAATTAAAATTGCAACAAGATTACAAGTAACCATGATAAGATGCACGTTCACAATAATGCCTGATTCAAAGTATATGAATATAAACGCGTATCAGTATCACAATCCAACATGTTAAAGTCAACATTAGAACACACATATATATGAATTAGTAATCTTCTGTTGTTAATGCACCTACAATAATACATTTAGATGTTCTACTTTACGTTAGTAATGTTAAGACACACAATAGAAGTATTGTTGCCTCTGGCCTGGGCAGTGCAGGGGGCCCCTGCCATGGCCCCATGGAGCTTTTCACTGTCTGCATAGCACCGCTGCAACACCGCCGGCTCCATTTGGAGCCGGCTCCCGTGTTGCGACCGAGATCCCCGCTGGGCTGGCGAGCGGAAACTAGGTTTCCGCCCGCCGGCCCAGCGGGGATCTCTAAATGGCCACCGCGGAGTGCGGCCGCCAATGCAAGGGGATTCAACTTGGCGGGCGGCGCTTGCCGCACGCCAAAGTTGAAATGAGGGCCAATGTCTTTACATTGCATGTCATTACATCGAATATGTATTGAATAATGAATTCATCTAAATATATTCATTTAATTTGTATATCATTTTTGTTGGACTTTTGCTTATGCAGGGTCATCCCCAGTCTTTTTGCCTCCTGCCTCCTATTTTTTTCTGACCTGTTGCTGTTGGCTTTTCAACTCTGAGCACTTTACTACTGCTAACCAGTGCTAAAGTGCATATGCTCTCCGTGTAAATTGTATATAATTGGTTTATCCATGATTGGCATATTTGATTTACTAGTAAGTGCCTAGTAAGGTGCACTAGAGGTGCCAGGGCCTGTAAATTAAATGCTACTAGTGGGCCTGCAGCACTGGTTGTGCCACCCACATAAGTAGCTCTGTAATCATGTCTCAGACCTGCCACTGCAGTGTCTGTGTGTGTATTTTTACACTGTAAATTCGACTTGGCAAGTGTACCCACTTGCCAGGCCTAAACCTTCCCTTTTCTTACATGTAAGGCACCCCTGAGTTAGGCCCTAGGTAGCCCCAAGGGCAGGGTGCAGTGTATGGATAAGGTAGGAAATATAGTAATGTGGTTTATATGTCCTGACAGTGAAATACTGCCAATTTCGTTTTTCACTGTTGCAAGGCCTGTCTCTCTCATAGGATAATATGGGGGCTACCTTTAAATATGATTAAAGTGTAGATTCCCCTAGAGAGTAGATGGACATGTGGAGATCGGGGTCCCTGAACTCACAATTAAAAAATACATCTTTTAGTAAAGTTGATTTTAAGATTGTGCGTTTGAAAATGCCACTTTTAGAAAGTGAGCATTTTCTTGCTCAAACCATTCTGTGACTCTGCCTTGTTTATGGATTCCCTGTCTGGGTCAGTTTGACAGTTTGGTTGTTTTTCACCTCGCACTAGACAGTGACACAAAGGGGGCTGGGGTGTAACCTGCATTTCCTGATTAGCCATCTCTGCTAGGAGGGAGGGGTGGAGTGGTCACTCTCATCTGAAAGGACTGTGCCTGCCTCTGACAATGCCGGCTCCAACCCCCTGCTGTGTGTCTGAGGCCTTGCCTGGGCAAGGCAGGATTTCACAAGTAGGTGTGAGTCCCCTTTGAAGAAAGGTGACTTCAAAGGCTAAAATGGGTATAAGAAGGACACCCAAATCTACAGACTTTAGAAACACTTCTGGAACCAAGAGGAACCTCTGCCTGGAGAAGAGCTGATAGCTGAGGAAGAAGTGCTGCCCTGCCTGTGCTTTGTGGAGCTTTCCTGCAGTGCTGCTTCTGCCAGAGTAAGAGGGCAAAGACTGGACTTTGTGTGCCTTCCATCTTGTGAAGAAATCTCCAAGGGCTTGAGTTAGAGCTTGCCTCCCGTTGTTTGAAGTCTCAGGGACAGCAAAGACTTCTCTCTGCCAGCACCTGGGGTCTCTGGAGAGACTCCTGCCCCGACAAGTGGTGCCCTATCCAGTCCCTGGGACCTTGAAAGGAAAGCTGGTGGAAATCCAAGGAAATCGACTTCGGACGACTCCGGACCAACGCCGCTGCTGAATCCGGTAACGCCGCCTGCACCAGACGCCGTGACCTTTGCTGGAACGCGACTCTCTTCACAGGCCCGACGCCGCTGCAGCCCCGCTGAAGTCCGCGACTCCATGGAAGTCGCCGCACCACGTCGTGACCGACACCGCTCGAGGTGCACGGATTCAACGTTTCGCACAAACGCCGCGATCCCCGACTTCGCGCATCGGCTTGTTTTCACTCTTCACCAAAGGTACCGTACTTGGGGCTCTACACGACTCTGTGTCCGGCGCCGCTGGTGTCGGCTTGTTGGGAACGACTCCGTCACGACGCCGTGTTAACATCTAATTGAAGCATTTTTGTTTCTAAGCGCTATTTTTGAGTTTAATCTTTAAAAATTCATAACTTTACTTGTGTATTTCGGATTTTTGCCGTTTTGGTCTTGTTTTGTTTAGATAAATATTTCCTATTTTTCTAAACCGGTGTTGTGTCATTTTGTAGTGTTTTCATTAAGTTACTGTGTGTGTTGGTACAAATACTTTACACCTAGCACTCTGAGGTTAAGCCTACTGCTCTGCCAAGCTACCAAGGGGGTAAGCAGGGGTTAGCTGAGGGTGATTCTCGTTTACCCTGACTAGAGTGAGGGTCCTTGCTTGAACAGGGGGTAACCTGACTGTCAACCAAAGACCCCATTTCTAACAATTTTAAAGAACAAGATAGATAGATAGATAGATAGATAGATAGATAGATAGATAGATAGATAGATAGACAGTTAAGACTGTGGTAATCCTATGCTTAAAGACATTGCTTTATAAAATTCAATATACTTTGCCCATTTCTGCCATAACGTGGATGACACTATGCTAATCCTATTCTTAAAAACTTTGCTAGAGAAACAGACATTTGAGATGAGTAATTTTAGAGGTGTTGCTGGTGTTGTAGGGTGCTCTTTACAGATGCTGCTCTCCACCTAAACTTGAAAACTACCCAGAGTTCTCTGCTTCTTTTTAGTATAACTTATGGATCACTCTAAGCCTGCAAGGGTATTGTTTTAACTTATATTGGGTGCTCCATTGTGTCATGTCTGGGGATGCTAAACCTCTCTGAAGAGCTATAATGGGAGTGAAATACATATGAGGGGCTGCTTTTATTCATTCCAGGTTGGCTTAGATTGTATTTTGTCAGTCCAAACCTGTAATACGGTGCCTGGAGTGGTAAAAGGTTGTTCTGATTGTACAGCTTGGTGTGGATAGCACTGTGCAATCCATGTGTAAAGACTTTGGGCCTGGTTTAGATGTCTGCGCAGGGAATACTCTGTCAGAAACGTGACGGATTTTCCATCCTCAGTATTACAATCTCCATAGGATATAATGGGATTGTAAAACAGTAGACAGGATATCTGTCACATTTGTGAGAAAGTATTCCCCTCTGCCGACATCTAAATCAGGACCTTTGTTCCTTTCTAGCACGGTGTGAATGGCACTATGCTAACCCTATGCTTAAAAGCTTTGCTGGAAAAACAGACATTTGAGGTGCGTATTTTTAGAGTGTCACTGGTGTTGTAGGGTGCTCTTTACAGGAGCTGCTTTCCACCTAAATTTGGGAACTACCCAGAGTTCTCTGCTTCTTTTTTGCAAACATTTTGCATCACTCAAAGCCTGCAAGGTTTTTGTACTAGGTGCTCCCTCATGTATGGACAAAGCTAAACCTCCTAGCAAAACATGTGTCGGGGTTGCATTTATTAATTTCAAATTGGCTTGGATGGTATTTTACCAGTCCAAAGCTGTAATAATGTGCCGCGAGTGATAAAAGGCTTTTGTCATTTTACAGCTTGGCCTGGACGGCATTGTGCTAACCCTATGCTAAAGACTTACTATCTAAATGGCAAAAGTCTTTGGGCCTGATTTAGATTTTGGCAAATGGGTTACTTTGTCACAACATTGGTGGATACTTGTCCGCCAAAATATAAAATCCATAGGAAATAATGGGATTTATATTTCGGCGGACGGGATATCTGTCACTGTTGTGAAGGAGTAACTTGTTTGCCTAAATCTAAATCAAGTCCTTTGTCTTTGTAGCACAGCATGGAAAATTTTAGAGTGTCGCTGGTGTTGTAGGGTGCTCTTTACAAGAGCTGCACTCCACCAAGTTCATCCACCTCAGCATCCTCCTGGAAAGTTTCGGCTAGAACCGTCAAGCAGGGGGGTGAGAAAAATAGGGGTTCCAAACAAATTTTCCCTGTTCAGTTTCCCACAGGAACATTAGACAAAGCTACAACCAAAACGACTGAACAAAATTTCACCAAATTTGGTTGAAAGCTAGATGTTTACCTAGAAGTGTGCTTTTTGTGTTTTTATGCAAATCTGTTCAGTAGTTTTTTGATAAATGAAGGTTCACAATGTATATATATCTGGCCCTGGGTTTCTACAGTAAGAGTTTCGAATAAAACATAAGAGCTGAATGGCTGCTGTCAAAATCAACAAAGATGTTTGTCAGTAATTTTAGGACTCAGAGACTCTGTTTCTTTTTGTGAAAAAAAGAAATTACATATATGGGCAGAGGGTAAGATTTCCTGGCCCTAGGCTGTGAAGGGGGTCCAAGAGGGATCCTGCCTGGGCTAAAATAAAAAATCTTAGAAGTACCATGCTACTGTGGTACTACGGTGGTATTGTGGTGCTACCACCATAATGTGGGGTAAATGTTTCTTACATAAGGACAGGATACCCTTTTTCAATGAAATCCCCCCAGAGTAGGCAAGCATCTGGGGGTAGGTGCATATCTCATTTTTTAGTTAAATTTGGAGAGGGGCATCTGTAGGGCCCCATCCCCAAAGTATGACCTGTCCTGGGCTCCCCCATTTCCCTGAGGGCAACCACTGTTTGAAGGGGTCCCGTGACCCCAATCACATATAAATTATATTTGGGGAGGGGACATGCCTGACCCGAAATGCTTCCTGCCGCAGGGGCTGACGCATAATGGAAGGGGTCGTGGAACCAAGACCCTGAAACATATTGAAGAGGAGACACCTCTGTGCCCCTGCTACATTGCCGTATGGCACTCCCCCCTGACTAGGGAAGCAACATGCACATTGCACTCATCCTACCTGCATGGAGCAGGGATGGAGAAGGAAACTGCTGCCTCCCGCTGCCAAACAGGTTATGTCCTGACAGTAGGGGGGCTGGTATTAGCAATGAATGAGTGGGTTCCATATGCTGCCATTAGTCTAAAAAAAGGGAAAAAAGTTTTGGGTGCCCTGAGTGGGACCAGGGCACCAACGCCACAAAAAAACAGTGGCACAGCAGTGGAGGACTGGTATGCCCCTGCTGCCATTAAAATAAAGTAGGCTGTTGGTGCCCCAGGTGGGACCAGGGCACCTTGGATATAAATGAAAAATTATTGAAATTGTTACAGCTTCACCAGTTCAACATTGAAGCAGCAAATCCGCTCATGTAATTTTTTTCACTCACCTGGAGCACCCATGATGTCCCGGTTGCGCTTTGTTTTAAATATTTTGGATCTTGTGGTGGCTAAAGAAGGGAGTGGGATACCACCAACTATTATTGTGTTGTGGGGGTTGCAAAGAGCAAATCAGTCCCCCAAGAATGTTGAAAAAAACTAAATAAATTTCTCCCGGGTCTTTGAATGCATGATCCTAGGAGACTTTAGCATTATTTGCAAAGCACTCTGAGATGGAGCTAGAGTGCTGTGATCCCTTGTGGTTGGCCCTTTGGCTGCAGACGAAAGGGGGTGCGATGAGGGATTGAGGACCGTTACCCACCGACCCTCCTCCATTGCTGCATCCGAGGAGCCATGTGAACACCTTGGGATTGCAGCGGCCTACTTTCTATTGACGTGCAAACCACTTGTGATCACTGCAAGGCCTGCTGTCACTACTCTGATCTGGAGGTGCCCACCCACACCGCAGCAGGAACTAAAGGGACTCAGTGAACCAATTGTGGGCCTGGTCTGTGAGCCCCCTGGGCTCCCTTGCTTTCCTGCAGGAAATCATCTGTACCTGCCCTATTGTCCAGTTCTACTGGATGAAGATTCTCACTTTGTTCTCCACAATAACTGGTGCTCATTCCTTACTTCTTTGATTCCTTACTTGCCTTACTGGGTTACTTCAGACTCCTACAGCCTGGTGCCTGGCGATTCACTACCATTGCCCTGCTACTAGCTAAACACCAGCTGGCTCTATGCTGGGGAAGTAAGCACTGTCCTACTGATGCCGATCGGTAGAACGATGTGATCTATGTGGCACCAATAATGAAGTGTATGCCACGTAACAACCCACCATGTTAAGATTCAAGGACATCTGGCAGCCACTGCATGATTATTTACTGACACTGGACACAGATCTAACTGGAATGTCCCATAAATAGGGAATCGATATATGATGGCCCACATTTGGTCTGTTGCATAACCCTTTGACAAAGCCAATAGGTCTGCGTTATACATATTTATTTTGATGCCCAGTCTTCTTTTTATACATTGATATTTTGGGCCTTTGACAAAAACATTAGTTCTGCCTTACTTAAAAAGAACACGATCAAAGTAATGAAGGGAACTGCAGGAGAGAGACATTAATGGCTAGAAGCAAATAAGGACCATTCAAGGAATAATATGGGAGATGTACCCTTGGGAATTAATTTACAACGAGTGAGAAGATTGATTTTGATTGAAAAACTTTGTTTGCAGAATGGTACAGATTAAATTATAACAAATGGGTCCCTATCGGTTTGCCCTGAACAAGACCCATGGAGGAGCTTTTGAGTTAGGCCCAAGAGCAGAAAGGGGGTCGAAATGTCGATGATGATGCTCTAGCCTGTTGGAGGTTGTTGTATGGATGAAGGACTAAAATGGCAATTTAATGGCTTTGAATTAAGGATTGGTTTAATGCAGAAAAAAATTCACCAACAGGCTATTTATATGTTTTAGTATTTGTTATATTAGACAGTGTTAAGATTTACTATCTCTGTTTCCTTTTTCTGAACACGAGCACTTGATCTTTGCACTTTTTCTGTCCTTCTATATTAGGGTGTTGGGATAGGGACTCCTTTTGATTTGTATGATAGTGGTTTTATTCTGTATATACAATAGTAAAATACGTTATTTAATTGTATCTATACCCATTCTGTTTGGTATTGTAAGAAAACCCTTCTGTTAATAATGTGGTCTCCCATGGGGACATTGTAGTTTATGCAACGTTACTTTAAAAGACAGCCTCTTGTATTGTGATGGTGAGGTTTTAATTAAAATGGCACTGTCTTATATTGTGATGGTGTCAGAACACCTTTCAGAGGGCATTGGTGCATGCAAGGGCTAATGGGACCAACCGTGATTGTTGAAGTCTTTTACTCCTGATGTCCCAGGGACCTACTATGGATCCTGAGCAAGTTGGACAAGCACTCCATCTGCACTTGGTTCTCAGTGGTAACCGTGGATGAGCAGTCAATATGCACCCTAGGTGGTAGAGTAGGTAGTTTAGGTTCATGTAAGTGAACATGATTCATAACACAAAGTGCACACAGTACTGTCAATAAATCAATGTACAGTCAAATACTCACTGTCATTGGGGGGGCAATGAATTTAGGAGTGTCTTGTCTGTGTTCAGCACTAAGCCCTCTCCATCTTGGTCACGCTCCCTCCTCAAATGGTGGAAAAAATCATAAGTTGGTAGTTCTGATTTTGTGACGCCAGTATATGCTATGACTTTTTGCCATTCATTGTCTGAGAAAACTCCCCTAACATCTTCCATTATTAACTCTTTTAGTGTTGATACCTTGGTTATGCCCACCAGTGCCCAATATATTTACGTCACTGCTCTAAGCGAATTAACCAGTTTCAGTAATTTATCAAGCACCACATTCATTACTGAAGGCTCAGTTCTTGAGCCCCATGCCTTCTGTATCACCTCTCAAACTGCATTAAAGAACACAAATTGTCCCAGATGCAACAAATGTGATTGTGTGATTGTCCGAAGTGTATGAATTCTACCCTCTTCAACCAGAACACCAAACTTCATCAACTCTGCAGCCTCCTAGGGCGGTAAGCTGTAAGCTTATGAAAGACAGGCGGTGACTATACTGGCAGCTCAGAGTTGAACGGACTGTTAGTTTTAGTATGTGAAAATACTTCAGTTTTGCAATACCTTTTTATTTATTTGAATTCATTCGGTCTAGAAATCTGGACCATTTAGAGTAATAAAAATAACAATCATACATGATAAAAAATATATGTTAAAAAACATAATAACAATATAAAAACCAATAATAGTCGGAACAATATAGCAATAAGATCAACAGGACTAAGCTTGTGTTCATGAATATAAATACAATAAATAGGACATGGATAAAAATGGTAAAAAAGAAGAAGATAAAAGGTAAGGTATAAAACTTTTGTCTGACAAACCAATGTGTGCAGCTATTTTCCCATAAAACCTGGCCCTCGTCAATCCAAAAAACAAATAGAGTTCCCATTTGGATAAAAGATACTTTATCAAAGAACCTATCAGAGTTCAACTATGAAAGCTATAAAAAATGGCTCTATAAGCTTGTAAAATCTCTATTGATCATATAGAGGGCAACAAGTACCTACTGAAAATTCCTACTGGTACTACATAGAAAATAACAGTTGAGACTCCTTCTATAGACTGATACCAGGATGGCTCAAGTGCCCTTTGATACAATAAACCTACGACGGATGTACCAAGCCTCCGATAAATATTTGGTGACTGTAATAGCTACCACGGAGGATGAATCGTATGTACAGATTCTGGTGGCGTTTGCTCTATCCTGTAATGACATGTTTTTGCAGAGGGGAATAATCTACCTCTCTCTGGGACTCTTATACAAAGGGCAGAAGAATAATACATGCTCTGTTGATTCTTTACAGTATTGGCTAGAGATACATCTATCATTTGAAGTGGTGTTAGATGGCCAGTGGGCCGTAAAACCATTGATAGGCAATGTACCATATCTTAGCTGGAGATATAGAGCACGGGCATACGGAGGCATGGGAAGGTTCAAGAAATTCTCAGCCCAGGGTTCATGCTTGAGTTGAAGAAATTCCATTGTTAGCCTGCCCGCCCCCTTTTGGTGCAAGGAGTCTTCATTAACTTTCTCCCAATATCTGCTTATAACAAGTCTCCTAGCATTATCAGGAGTTTGATCCGGATACTTCCAGTAATGGGGAAGACCTATTTTATCCCAGGCAGATTTCATCTCCTTCAGCCATGGAATTTTCTCCAGTGCCTGGGGGGCGGCTATGAGCTCTCTTATAGCCAGCCTATATGGTTCGAGTTCAACAGATTTCCATAGACGAATCCAATAGGAGAGAGGTCTTTGGGCCGCTGTGGTTTTAATGCTATTTAAACCTAGGTCGAGCCTTAGAGGGGTCATTGGTGTGCCCATACCTAACCGGGACACCTGCCTATGGAAATGATTTTCCTTGCTTTGCAGAATGTCCAGGTTTTTGTGGGACCCCCAGAGTTCCGCTCCATATAAGGCCGCTGCTCTAATTTGAACATTGTAAATCTCCGCAAGTATGTTCAGGGGGGGGCTCAGAGCCTTTCTAGATCTACGAACAAGGGCCCCGCCTCTTTGGCTTATAATAAGAGCCCCTTTGTCAATGGCTGCCTTCCATTTGCCTGTGGTCGATAGTCTGAAACCCAAATAGTCGAACTCTTCTACTTTCTCCAATGGAATCGAGTTCATTTCTATGTTAACGCGCAATCGTTTCTTGGAAGTACTGTAAATCATAAGTTTTGTTTTCTTGATGTTTACATCCAGACCATAGTCACTACAATAAACACAGAGTTGATTGATCAAATTTTGGATACCCATTGGCGATTTTGATAGCAGAATTGTATCATCTGCGTATAGCAGACACTGGATTTTTTCCCCACCCAGTTTCGGTGAGTCATTTACACAATTCTCTAAGTAGTGAATGCAATTATTAATATAGAGCAGAAAAAGAGTGGGTGCCAGAACACATCCCTGTCTAACTCCTTTTTTAATAGCTACGGGATCAGTCAACTCACCCCCCTGACCACATCTAATTTGAGCGAAGGTGTTTTCATGCAGTTGGGCAATGAGTTTCAGGAGACCAAGTGGCACTCCCATATTTGATAATGTTGACCACAGCAAATTCCTGGGGATCAAATCAAATGCGGCTTTGAGGTCTATAAAGACCACATAGAGATTACCCCTCCCCAGGTCGACATTCTTCCATTTTATTGACATGAATCTTAGGGCTTGGTCAACTGTACTCACTGCAGGTCTGAATCCCGCTTGTAGGTCAGAGAGAGCTTCAGACTCCATAATCCATTCCTCAAGATGGAGAAGAAGATGTTTCGCATAGATTTTTTGGGAGTTGTCAAGGAGACTAATTGGACGATAGTTGGCAGGAGTATTTGGATTTCCTTTTTTAAAAATGGGTACAATTTCAGCCCCTTTCCAAGTAGGTGGAGCAAGGGCCCCCGCTGCAATTGCATTGCAGATGAGATTGAGATATGGTGCCCATATGTCGGGTCTTGATTTATGTAGATCGCCTGGGATCTTATCTGGGCCAGGGGCCTTTCCCCATTTCAGAGAATCTATTGCTGCTCTAGTTTCGGTTAGAGAGAATATAATCGGGTGGTCTCTTGATTTATTGAGTCATTAGGGGCCCACAGAGAAGCTTCAGATGGTCCTTCGTATAGTTGCCCAAAATGCTCTACCCATGATGCTGAGAGAATTGAGGAGCCAGGCGCGGCAAGGGAATCACTACAGTCATCAGCTATTAGTTTCCAAAACCTAGATGTATTGTTGGATTTGGCAGTCTCCAGAATGGTAACCCATCTGGCCTCTTCCCAGCTTCTGCGTGCCTTGGAACATTCTTTCTTGTAAGCCTTCCTGGCTGCTCTCAACAGCTCAGCATGGCCTTCTTTTGTTGCTTCCAGGAGAGATAGTTGTGCCTCTCTGCAAGAATTGTCGAACCAAGGAGCGCAGTACTTTTTATTTGAATTGTTGAGAATCTTTTTTGTAAAAAGGTGTTTTAAAGATTGGAACAGATCAATGTGGGCTGCTAAAAGTCTGTCGCCCTCCCCGTTCTCATTAAGCCAGATCATACACTCCATTTGGTTGGCAAGCAGGTTGTAAATAGATGCCAGGTGTTTAGGGGAAGAAATAACAGATTCCCATTTTAGGTTGCATCTGTTATTTGTTAGGGCCAGCTGGGAGGCATGGGTCTTGGAGTAGGGCGCTTTAAACGAAGGAAAAAGTCCTCTGGTTGATAAGATCAACGGGTCATGATCGCTTTCAATCTGCTCTTGGACCCTCATATCCAACATGTGACTCCACAGTCGGATGTCAAGAAATATGTAATCAATTCTACTACTATGCCCTCCGCGCCTCAAGGTAGCTCGCAAATTTGCATCCGAGTGCGAGCGACCGTTGCAGGCTCGGAGGCCATGGGCTAGTGTGATATCAGCCAGTAAGCGCGCAGATTTATTCAATCTTGGTCTTTTGTTGGAGACTAGCTGAGGGATGCCTCGCAACTGCCATTAATCTTCTATAGATTTTACGTTTTTGTCATAGGATTCAAACAAGCACTGCAGTGGACCCATCCCTTCCTGGAACCATATACCATTTCGTAAGTCAGTACTGTGCTCATTTGACAGCCATCTAGCCACCTATTATAACTGCTCTGCTAGGAAATAAAGTTCCATGTCTGAAGTCCCTAGTCCCCCCTCTGATGTGGGTAAATGTAGTTTCCACAGAGTAAACGTATGGTGGTGACCACCCATATTAAATCTGAAAGCACATTGTTAATTCTCCTGAATATATTCTCAGGCAGCCATACTAGGATCATAGTGAAATACTATAGTAGCCTCAGAAGGACAAGCATTTTAGACAAAGCTATACTGACCTGTGCTGAAATAGGAAGCCACTTCCAGAATCCAATGAATTATCTAATTCTTGCTAGTGAGGTCATTATATTACCTGTTATTAGACGTTACTCTGTGTGGTTCCCACGTATGTAATGGATTACTCTCCCAGTGAACAGGGAACACCTACTCTCCCACTTGAAGGGACCTGTTCGATTGCCATACCTCATAAAAAGAGGGTTTGGCAAAGTTCGCCCTCAGGCCTGGCACACTTCCAAAATTGTTTAGTGCATGTAATACCTGGTCCATGTCCTCAGATGCCCATGCAGATACAGCAAGACATCATCCACATAAAGCGATATGATGTGAGTGTCCAGTCCTATCCTTATCCCCCAACTGTCAGCTTTCTGTCTGAATCAAGCTGCTGATGGCTCCCTGGCCAAGGTGAATAGGAGCATGGAGAGTGTACACCCCTGTTGCATTCCCTGCCCAACTGACCAGGATGCTGAATCTGTGAACAAATAGTCCTGATTCAGGGTGTCATGAGTGTTTTCCATATTTATTCGCATCACTGCTGGTAATAACCCCATTGGATGGTATTTCTCTCAGACATGGAGAAGGGACATAACATTTACAGTGGTGCATCTCTTAGGTATAAGACTTGTCTGATCCGGCTGAACAAGTTCTGCCATCAGCGGGCTCAGCCTATCAATCATAACCTTAGTCAATATTTTCTACTCTAGATTAAGCAGTGCAATAGATGATATGCTTTGGGCTTCAATAAGTCCTAACCCATTTTGGAGATTGTCACCATAATTACTTCCATTGTAGCCTTTGATAGTGCCCCACTATTCCATACTGCCTCATTAATTCTCTGCAGTTTGGAAGCGAGAACTCCTGCATGTGTGGAGTCAAACTCTGATAGGAGCCCCTCCTCTTCCAGGGTCTTGCACAAGGCCAGCCCCATGATGGTTCTTCAGATCTCCTCCACACTTATTGGGGTCTCCAGGTCTCCCATGTGCACCTCATTCAGTCTGTTAATTCGTGCATCATTCACATATTGCACAATATAACTCTTGTCACGGCCATCTGTGCTTTGGTATAGAGAATTGTTGCAAATTACCCTATCTGCAGGGTCATCCCCAGAGTTTTTGCCCTGTCCATCCACTTTTTGTTGAATTCGTTTTTGTTGGCTCTGGGACTCTGGGCACTTTAGCACTGCTAAAGTGCACATGCTCTCTGCATAAAACATAGTAACATTGGCTTAACCACAATTGGCATATTTAATTTAGTCCCCAGTAAAGTGCACTGCTTGTGCCCAGGGCCTATAGATTAAGTGCTACCTGTGGGCCTGAAGCACTGATTGTGTCACCCACTACTGTAGCACTTTAAACATGACTCAGGCCTGCCACTGCTGGGCATGTGTGTGAAGTTTTAAACTGCCATTTCGACCTGGCACATGCACCCACTTGCCAGGCCCTAACCTTCCTTTTTATTACACGTCACACCTAAGGCAGGCCCTAGTTAGTCCAACGGTAGGGTGCAGTGTGTTCAAAAAGTTGGACATGTACTTTTAGGTTTAACATATCCAGGTTGTGAAAAACTGCTAAATTTGTTTTTCCCTATTGCAAGGCCTAGCTCTCCCATAGGATACCATTGGTATTACCATAAAACATCTTTTGAGTATAGCTTCAAATTGGGAAAATATAAAATGTGGAGTTTGGTGTCTCTGGACCCACGATTTAAAATCATAACTTATGGTAAACTCGGATTTTAAATTGCAAGTCTGAAAATGCCACTTTTAAAAAGTTACCATTTTCCTACTTTAACCATTCTGTGCCTCTACCTGCCTCTGAATACATGTCTGGTCTGGGTGACAGCTGGGCTTTGTGCATTCCCTCTAGACAGCCACATACAATGGGAGTTTAGGTGTGACTTGATGGGTCTTAATGGGCCTTATTGGGCCATTAATTGGCTTGATAGGGGTTGGAGAGTAGCACTGCCTCACTTACACCTAAATAAACTTGTCCAGTCCACCCACAATAGGGCTTAACAACCCTGTATTGTCATTCCAGCCAGCTTGGAGTCAGGGCAGGGGAGGAAGGGCATCTCTACTTTTCAAAGGAAGGCTTGAAAGTTCCTCCCACCTTCTAGAACCAGGTCACCAAAATATAAATACTGGACCCTAAACCCCACCAAATCAGATCTCCGCAGAAACCAAGGACATTGCTAAGAAGAAGGACTGCTGTGCTGGCAGGAGGGACTTTCACTCTGCAACTGTAATGCAGTGTTGGTCTAGTGCGTGCTCTGCTGTAGTAGGGACTGCCACTTTGCTACTTGCTTTGCCTTGTTGGACTGCTGCCTGCTGCTTCTTGTCTGTAGTGAGAAGGATTGGACTTGTTCCCTATATCCTTTCATCCAAGAGTCTCTAAGGGCTTGTTGTCTTGCCCCCTGTTCTTCTGCAGTCTCAGGGGCATCAAAGACTGCCTGCAACTCACCTGATACAGCACCTGGACTCTGCCATCTGTGAAAATACCCTCCCAAGGTGTGGTTTTCATCATAACCACTGTAAAGTAACATGAAGCAAAGCCTCGCCGCTTAGCTTCTCAGAACCAATGCATGATGATGTGAATCCTCACAAACTAGCACTGTGCAGACAGTGCACCGGTGTGAGAAAGTAGCCTCTTTCTATCCTTGTTACCCCCACTTTTGGCCTGTTTGTGAGTGTATGTCAGGGTGTTTTCACTGTCTCACTGGGATGCTGCTAGCCAGGGCCCAGTGCTCAAACATACTGAAAACATAGGGTTTTCACTATGTTATGTGTCACTGGGACCCTGCTAGCCAGGACCCAGGTGCTTATAAGTTTGTGACCTATATGTATGTGTTCCCTGTGTGATGCCTAACTGTCTCACTGAGGCTCTGCTAACCAGAACCTCAGTGGTTATGCTCTTTCTGTACAAATTGTCACTAACAGGCTAGTGACCAATTTCACCAATTTACATTGGCATACTGGAACACCCTTATAATTCCCTAGTATATGGTACTGAGGTACCCAGGGTATTGGGGTTCCAGGAGATCCCTATTGGCTGCAGCATTTCTTTTGCCACCCATAGGGAGCTCTGACAATTCTTACACAGGCCTGCCACTGCAGCCTGAGTGAAATAACGTCCACGTTATTTCACAGCCATTTACCACTGCACTTAAGTAACTTATAAGTCACCTATATGTCTAACCTTTACCTGGTAAAGGTTGGGTGCTAAGTTACTTAGTGTGTGGGCACCCTGGCACTAGCCAAGGTGCCCCCACATTGTTCAGGGCAAATTCCCCGGACTTTGTGAGTGCGGGAACACCATTACACGCGTGCACTATACATATGTCACTACATATGTATAGCGTCACAATGGTACCTCCGAACATGGCCATGTAACATGTCTAAGATCATGGAATTGTCACCCCAATGCCATTCTGGCATTGGGGAGACAATTCCATGATCCCCCGAGTCTCTAGCACAGACCCGGGTACTGCCAAACTACCTTTCCCGGGGTTTCACTGCAGCTGCTGCTGCTGCCAACCCCTCAGACAGGTTTCTGCCCTCCTGGGGTCCAGCCAGGCTTGGCCCAGGAAGGCAGAACAAAGGACTTCCTCAGAGAGAGGGTGTTACACCCTCTCCCTTTGGAAAAAGGTGTCAGGGCTGGGTAGGAGTAGCCTCCCCCAGCCTCTGGAAATGCTTTGATGGGCACAGATGGTGCCCATCTCTGCATAAGCCAGTCTGCACTGGTTCAGGGATCCCCCAGCCCTGCTCTGGCGCGAAACTGGACAAAGGAAAGGGGAGTGACCACTCCCCTGACCTGCACCTCCCCTGGGAGGTGCCCAGAGCTCCTCCAGTGTGCTCCAGACCTCTGCCATCTTGGAAACAGAGGTGCTGCTGGCACACTGGACTGCTCTGAGTGGCCAGTGCCAGCAGGTGACGTCAGAGACTCCTTCTGATAGGCTCTTATCTGTGTTGCTAGCCTATCCTCCTTCCTAAGTAGCTAAACCTCCTTTTCTGGCTATTTAGGGTCTCTGCTTTGGGGAATTCTTTAGATAACGAATGCAAGAGCTCATCAGAGTTCCTCTGCATCTCTCTCTTCACCTTCTGCCAAGGAATCGACGGCTGACTGCTCTGGACACCTGCAAAACCGCAACAAAGTAGCAAAGACGACTACTGCAACTTTGTATCGCTGATCCGGCCCCCTTCTCGACTGTTTTCCTGGTGGTGCATGCTGTGGGGGTACTCTGCCTCCTCTCTGCACTAGAAGCTCCGAAGAAATCTCCTGTGGGTCGACGGAATCTTCCCCCTGCAACCGCAGGCAACAAAAGACTGCATCACCGGTCCACTGGGTCCCCTCTCAGCACAAAGAGCGTGGTCCCTGGAACTCAGCAACTCTGTCCAAGTGACTCCCACAGTCCAGTGACTCTTCAGTCCAAGTTTGGTGGAGGTAAGTCCTTGCCTCCCCACGCTAGACTGCATTGCTGGGTACCGCATGATTTGCAGCTGCTCCGGCTCCTGTGCACTCTTCCAGGATTTCCTTTGTGCACAGCCAAGCCTGGGTCCCGACACTCTAACCTGCAGTGTACAACCTCCTGAGTTGTCCTCCGGCGTTGTGGGATCTTCTTTTGTGACTTCGGGTGAGCTCCGGTTCACTCTTCTTCGTAGCGCCTGTTCGGGCACTTCTGCGGGTGCTGCCTGCTTCTGTGAGGGCTCACTGTCTTGCTGGGCGCCCCCTCTGTCTCCTCACACAATTGGCGACATCCTGGTCCCTCCTGGGCCATAGCAGCATCCAAAAACCCTCACCGCAACCCTTGCAGCTAGCAAAGCTTGTTTGCGGTCTTTCTGCGTGGGAACACCTCTGCAAGCTTCTTCACGACGTGGGACATCCATCCTCCAAAGGGGAAGTTCCTAGTCCTCTTCGTTCTTGCAGAATCCACAGCTTCTACCATCCGGTGGCAGCTTCTTTGCACCCTCAGCTGGCATTTCCTGGGCATCTGCCCAATCTCGACTTTGTCGCGACTCTTGGACTTGGTCCCCTTGTTCCGCAGGTACTCTCGTCCGGAAATCCATTGTTGTTGCATTGCTGGTGTTGGTCTTCCTTTCAGAATTCCCCTATCACGACTTCTGTGCTTTCTGGGGAATATAGGTGCACTTTACACCTACTTTTCAGGGTCTTGGGGTGGGCTATTTTTCTAACCCTCACTGTTTTCTTACAGTCCCAGCGACCCTCTACAAGCTCACATAGGTTTGGGGTCCATTCGTGGTTCGCATTCCACTTTTGGAGTATATGGTTTGTGTTGCCCCTATACCTATGTGCTCTCATTGCAATCTATTGTGATTGTACATTGCTTGCATTGCTTTCTATTGCTATTACTGCATATTTTTGGTATTGTGTACATATATCTTGTGTATATTTGCTATCCTCATACTGAGGGTACTCACTGAGATACTTTTGGCATATTGTCATAAAAATAAAGTACCTTTATATTTAGTATATCTGTGTATTGTGTTTTCTTATGATATTGTGCATATGACACCAGTGGTATAGTGGGAGCTTTGCATGTCTCCTAGTTCAGCCTAAGCTTCTCTGCTAAGCTACCCTTTCTATCAGCCTAAGCTGCTAGATCACCTCTTCTACACTAATAAGGGATACCTGGACCTGGTGCAGAGTGGAAGTACCCCTTGGTACTCACTACAAACCAGGCCAGCCTCCTACATTGGTTGTGCAGCAGTGGGATAAGTACTTGCAACTACTTACCACTTTGTCATTTGTACTTTTCATAAGAGAAAAATATACAAAACAAGTTCAGTGTATGTACACCTAACCAAAAAGTTTTGCTTTTCTTCTCTTACTCTATTGCTAAGTGCTGAAAAGTACCTCTAAACTTTCAAATAGTTTCTTAAAAAGTTGAAAAAGTTTATTTTTCTGTTTCCTTAAAAAGTTCTGACACTTTTTCTTTCTTTTTCTGTCCCTTAAACTCTTTTCTATCATGTCTGGTACAGGTCTTACTCTTGATCTGGCCAGCACAGCTTATGACCACCTTAACTGGAAAGGTGTAAGGAGTCTCTGCACTGATAGAGGTTTAGGGGTAGGGAAGAATCCCTCTAGAGAATTGTTAGTTAACATGCTCATTGAAAATGATAAGGCCTTAGCTGGCACATCTGGTGAGAAGTTAGCAGATGGTTCACACTCTGATTCTGGGGTAACCCCAGTAAGAATGTTAGATGGTATTCTTTCCAACCTGCCCCTTAGCAGGCCACCTAGCATGGCTGGTACTAATGTGAGCTCTCATCACAGTAGGGATGTCATTCCTTTAGGCCAGGTTGTTAGAGTGCCAACTGTTAGGGACAGGTCTCCCTCTGTTCATTCACACCATTCTTCTGTGTCAAAGCATCCCCAACCCACCCACCCTGATGACAGAATGTTAGAAAGGGAACTCAATAGATTGAGAGTGGAAGAGTCCAGACTGAAGCTTAAACAGCAACAGCTGGCTCTAGACAGGGAAACTTTAGACTTAGAAAAAGAAAGGCAGAGGTTGGGGTTTGGACCCCATGGTGACAGCAGCAGTATTACAGATAGTAATCCTGTAAAAGAACATGATTCTAGGAATCTGCACAAGATAGTTCCCCCTTATAAGGAGGGGGATGACATTAACAAGTGGTTTGCTGCACTTGAGAGGGCCTGTGTTGTACAGGGGGTCCCTCAAAGGCAGTGGGCTGCTATCCTATGGCTATCTTTCAGTGGAAAGGGTAGGGATAGGCTCCTTACTGTTAAGGAAAGTGATGCCAATAATTTTACAGTTCTAAAGAATGCACTCTTGGATGGATTTGGCTTAACCACTGAACAATACAGGATTAAGTTCAGAGAAACCAGAAAAGAGTCTTCACAAGACTGGGTAGACTTTGTTGACCATTCAGTGAAGGCCTTGGAGGGGTGGTTACATGGCAGTAAAGTTTCTGACTATGAAAGCCTGTATAATCTGATCCTGAGAGAGCATATTCTGAATAACTGTGTGTCTGATTTGTTACACCAATATCTAGTGGACTCAGATCTGACCTCTCCCCAAGAATTGGGAAAGAAGGCAGACAAATGGGTCAGAACAAGAGTGAACAGAAAAGTTCATACAGGTGGTGACAAGGATGGCAAGAAGAAAGATGGTGAGAAATCTCAGGATAAGCATGGGGATAAGGGTAAAACCAAAGATCCTTCTTCAAATCCTAAACATTCTTCAGGGGGTGGGAATAAAACAAATTATTCCTCTTCTTCACAACCTGCACACATTAAAAAGCCTTGGTGCTTTGTGTGTAAAAACAGAGGCCATAGGCCAGGGGATAAGTCCTGTCCAGGTAAACCCCCTGAGCCTACCACCACTGATACATCAAGCTCTAGTGCCCCTAGTAGTACTGGTAATAGTGGTGGGACTGCTGGCAACAGTCAAACTAAGGGTGTAGTTGGGTTCACTTATGGGTCCATCATAGAAACTGGGGTAGTCGGTCCCAAGACAGTTTCTGTCACACCTAGTGGCATTGGCCTTGCCACACTGGCTGCTTGTCCCCTTACAATGGATAAGTACAGGCAGACAGTTTCAATAAATGGTGTTGAGGCCCAGGCCTACAGGGACACAGGTGCCAGTATCACTTTGGTGACTGAAAACCTAGTGGCCTCTGAACAACACATCATTGGACAACAGTATAAGATTATTGATGTCCATAACTCCACTAAGTTTCTTCCCTTAGCTATAGTTCAGCTTAGTTGGGGTGGAGTTACTGGCCCTAAGCAGGTGGTAGTATCACCTAGCTTACCTGTAGATTGTCTCTTAGGTAATGACCTAGAGGCCTCAGGTTGGGCTGATGTAGAGTTTTATACCCATGTAGCCATGCTGGGTATCCCTGAGGAATTGTTCCCTCTCATTTCTACTGAAATGAAAAGGCAAAGGAGAGGAGGCCTGAAAACTCAGGATCCCTCTCCAACAACAGGTAAAAAGGGTATCACTGTATCCCCTAACCACCCTGCCATTCAGGATACCATTCCTGTGGTGGGAGAAACCTCTCCTGGGGTGGCACCTGTTCCAAGGGAACTGTTAGACCTGACAGCCTTAGGGTAGTCACCCCTAACTTTTTGCCTGCCTCCCTCCACTTTTTGGACACTGTTTTTGCTGGTTTATAGACTCTGCACACTTTACCCCTGCTAACCAGGGCTAAAGTGCATATGCTCTCTCCCCTAAAACATGGTAACCTGGAATCATACCTGATTGGACTATTTAATTTACTTATAAGTCCCTGATAATGTGCACTACCTGTGCCTAGGGCCTGTATATTAAATGCTACTAGTGGACCTGCAGCACTGGTTGTGCCACCCACTCAAGTAGCTACCTTAACCTTGTCTCAGGCTTGCCATTGCAAGGCCTGTGTGTGCAGTTTCACTGCCACTTCGACTTGGCATTTAAAAGTACTTGCCAAGCCAAGAACTCCCCTTTTTCTACATATAAGTCACCTCTAATGTGTGCCCTAGGTAACCCCTAGAGCAGGGTGCTGTGTAGGTAAAAGGCAGGACATGTACCTGTGTAGTTATATGTCCTGGTAGTGTAAAAATCCTAAATTTGTTTTTACACTGCTGTGAAGCCTGCTCCCTTCATAGGCTAACCTTGGGGCTGCCCTCATACACTGTTGAAGTGACAGCTGCTGATCTGAAAGGAGCAGGAAGGTCATATTTAGTATGGCCAGAATGGTAATAAAAAATCCTGCTGACTGGTGAAGTCGGATTTAATATTACTATTCTAGAAATGCCACTTTTAGAAAGTGAGCATTTCTTTGCACTTAAATCCTTCTGTGCCTTACAATCCACGTCTGGCTGGGCTTGGTTGACAGCTCCTTGTGCATTCACTCAGACACACCCCAAACACAGGGTACTCAGCCTCACTTGCATTCATCTGCATTTTGAATGGGTCTTCCTGGGCTGGGAGGGTGGAGGGCCTGCTCTCACACAAAGGACTGCCACACCCCCTACTGGGACCCTGGCAGACAGGATTGAACTGAAAGGGGACCTGGTGCACTTCTTAGCCACTCTTTGAAGTCTCCCCCACTTCAAAGGCACATTTGGGTATAAAATAGGGCCTCTGCCCTACCTCATCAGACACTTGCTGGAGAAGAAACCTGAACCAGAAACTACATCCTGCCAAGAAGAACTGCCTGGCTGCTCAAAGGACTCACCTGTCTGCTTTCTACAAAGGACTGCTGCCTTGCTGTTGCCCTGCTGCCTTGCTGAACTCTTGTCTGGCTGTGAAAGTGCTCTCCAAGGGCTTGGATAGAGCTTGCCTCCTGTTCCCTGAAGTCTCAGGACCAAAAAGACTTCTCTCTTTTATTTGGACGCTCCGTGCGCTGAAAATTTCAACGCACAGCTGGTTCCGCGGCGAGAAAAACGCCGCACACCGACGCTGATCGATGCGACGCTCTTGGGACGATCGAAAATCCGACGCACGGCCTCGCAAGGACAACGCCGCCCGACCTCTAGAGGAGAAATCGACGCAACGCCTGCCGTGAGATCGTAATTTCAACGCGCAGCCCCGCAGATCGACATCCAGAGGAGAAATCGACGCGACGCCTGCCGTGAGATCGTAATTTCGACATGCAGCCCCGCAGACCGACGCACAGCCGGAGAACAAGCAGGAAAATCTACGCAGAGACCCGGGACATCTGGTAATCCCCGCGATCCACAGAAAGAGACTGTCCGAGCGCCGGAAAACGACGCCGACTTCCCCGCGTGGAAAATAACGATGCAAGTCTGTGTGTGCTGGGGAGAAATCGACGCACACATCCTTTTTCCATGCACCTCTTCTCTGGTGGCCCTCTGAGGAGATTTTACCACTCCCAACCAGGTACTTGTGCTTAAAAGAGACTTTGTTTATATTCTAAAGACTTAAGACACTTTATATCACTGTCCTGTGATATTTCTACAATTTTCCATTGCAACTTTATTCTTTTTGACCTACAATTATCCTGATAAATATTATATATTTTTCTAAACACTGTGTGGTGTATTTTTGTGGTGCTATATGGTGGTATTGTATGATTTATTGCACAAATACTTTACACATTGCCTTCTAAGTTAAGCCTGACTGCTCGTGCCAAGCTACCAGAGGGTGGGCACAGGATAATCTTGGATAGTGTGTGACTTACCCTGACTAGAGTGAGGGCTTTTGCTTGGATAGAGGGTAACCTGACTGCCAACCAAAAACCCCATTTCTAACATTGGTGATCAGCGATGAGGATAGGACTTGTATTTGTGCAGTGACATACAGTAGCTAAGTATTTCACTACCTACCCACAGTTGAAGGTCAACTTGGTTTTTATCTCTTTTTGAAAACCTGATTTTTTTCCTGACAATTTTCAAAAACTAAATACTCACTCAACATGTCTCTGACTGGGTCTCAGACAGGGGACTTTGACCTAGTCCAGTTGGATACATATACGGTCAAACAACTAAGAGGATTCTCCAGGGCACTGAGGGTACCCACCCAAGGGGCCTCCAGAAAGGAGGACTTTCAAGTGGCGCTGAGGGCCTGGGCAGAAGCCCATTTAGAGGATGATGAGGAACAGGAGCCAGAAAATGGCACCTCAGAGGAATTTTCACTATCTGTGGATGGTGTTACCACTGCAATTGGGCCCCCTTCCAGACCAGGGAGCAGTGTCTCTATGCAAAGCCTGACCGCAGAGGAAAGGAGAGAGGAAAGGGAGTTCCAATTGCAAATGGCAAAACTGAAAATTGAGGCTCAACAGGAGGAGAGAAGGGCAGAGAGAGAAGCCAAACAAGCTGAGGCTGAAAGAGCAGCCAAACAGATTGAAGCTGAAAGAACAGCCAAGCAAGCAGAAGCTGAAAGAGCAGCCAAACAAGCAGAAGCTGAAAGAGCAGCCAAACAAGTGGAAGCTGAAAGAGCTTTGGCTGAAAAGAAACTATTGTTGGCTCATGAACTGAGTCTCAAGGAGCTGGAGATCAAGGCGAGACAGTCTGAATCCAGCAATAATGGTGGCAGCATACAGACAGGACCTGCTGGAGAAAAGAAGGTTCGTATACCCAAAAATGTGGTGCCCAGTTTTGTGGTGGGAGATGACATAGATAAATGGTTAGCTGCTTATGAAGTTGCACTAAGGGCTCATGAGGTTCCTGAAGGGCAATGGGGGGGTAGCTATGTGGGGTTATGTGCCGCCATTGGGGAGGGAAACACTTCTCACATTGGATCAACCTGATCAAAACACATACCCACTTCAGAAAGCCATTTTACTTGCCAAGTTTGGGCTGACCCCTGAGGGATACCGTCAGAGGTTCAGGGACAGCACCAAACAAACCACACAAACATGGGTAGATTTCTTTGATTTCTCCAGTAAGGCACTGAATGGATGGGTGCGGGGCAACAAAGTAGCAGATTATAAAGGTTTATATGACTTGATTCTGAGAGAGCATATGCTTAATGTTACTTATACAGATTTGCGCCAGCACCTAGTGGATAGTAAGCTGACTGATCCCAGGAAGCTTGCTGAGGAGGCGGACCTCTGGGTTAGCACCAGAGTGTCCAAGAAGGTACCTGGGGGGGACTCCCACAAAGGTGGTCAGGGTTCCCAACAGAAGAAAGAGGGGGGAGATAAACTTGCAGATAAGGAACTCTCTAAAGGCCCCCAAAATAATTCCCAGGGAGGGGGTGGCAACCCTTCCTTTTCCAAATTTGGGAAAAAGCCAGGGACATATGACAAGTCAGGGAAATCTAGCCCCAAATGCATGGAGTGTTACCAGTATGGTCACTACAAAGGCGATCCACAGTGCCCCAAGAGGGCACCGTCCACTACCGGACAGGCACCTGGGTTTACTAGTGTAGCGCTCGGGGGGAGATGGACCCAAATAGCTTTGGGGAGCAGGTAGAGATTTCCCTAGTGTCCCTGGGAGAAGGAGAAATGGTGCCCAAGGCCCACATGCCCAGAAATACTTCCAAGTACCGGCAGTGGGTCACCATTGATGGGCAGAAAGTGGAGGCTCTGCGTGACACAGGAGCCAGTATGACTACTATCAAGAGTCAGCTGGTGTCAACAGAGCAGATAGTACCTAATACATTCCACCAGGTCAGGGTCGCTGACAATCGCGAGAGTCACCTACCGGTGGCTCTGGTTCCCTTTGAGTGGGGGGGGGGTCTCTGGTACTCTGAAAGTAGCTGTGAGTCCTGCCATGCCTGTAGATTGTCTGTTAGGCAATGATCTTGAGCACACTGCTTGGAAAGAAGTGGAGCTCAGGTCTCACCTGGAGATGTTAGGGTTACCTGAGTGGGTCTGCATGACCACACGGTCCATGGCTGACCGAGAGGGAAGTCAAGGGCATCTGGAGCCTGGAACGATGGCCCAGAGAGCTGCCAGGAGGAGGGACCAGGGGTGCGGGAAACCGGCCCCAGAAGTTCCCACAGTGGCTGACGGGGCTCCTGAGGAGGAGGCTCCCGAGCCAACTGGGGAAGACATTGCCGCCCTAGGTGACTTACCTGAGCTTGCTGGCTGGCAAGTTGAGGGTGGGCCCACCAGGGAGGAATTCTGCAAGGCGCAGAAATAATGTCCCACTCTGGAAGGTTTGAGGAAACAAGCCTCAAACCAGGCAGCAGGCGACGCCTCTGGCGATCACCACCTATATTGGGAGAATGATCTCCTCTACAGTGAGCCTAAGGTTCCGGGCTTTGGGGCAGCACGTATGCTGGTGGTCCCCCAATGTTACCGAACCTTCCTACTGGGTCTGGCTCACGACATTCCCCTGGCAGGACATTTGGGGCAGGGCAAGACCTTTAACAGGCTTGTCACCCACTTTTATTGGCCCAAAATGAGGACACACTCAGATAAGTTCTGCAGATCCTGTCCTACCTGCCAGGCCAGTGGTAAAGCAGGAAAAAGGGTTAAAACCCCCCTGATTCCACTTCCTGTCGTTGGCACCCCCTTTGAAAGGGTGGGCATCGATATTGTTGGTCCCTTGGACCCCAAAACTGCCTTAGGCAACAGGTTCATCCTGGTTTTGGTGGACCATGCCACCCGTTACCCAGAGGCAATCCCTCTGAGGACCGTAACTGCACAGGTGGTGGCCAGAACCCTGATGGGGATATTTACCCGTGTGGGATTCCCCAAGGAAATAGTGTCTGACAGAGGCACTAACTTCATGTCTGCATACATGAAGTCTCTGTGGGATGCGTGTGGTGTAACTTACAAGTTCACCACACCCTATCCCCCCCAGTCTAATGGTCTTGTGGAGAGGTTCAACAAGACCCTGAAAGGCATGATTGGTGGCCTCCCTGAGGCCATGAGGCGTAAGTGGGACGTCCTCTTACCATGCCTTCTCTGTGCTTAGAGAGAGGTCCCCCAGAGGGGGGTAGGGTTCAGTCCCTTTGAACTTCTCTACGGGTACCCTGTCAGGGGACCCTTAAGCATTGTCCAGGAGGGATTGGAGAAAGCTCCAAAGACACCCCCTCAGGATGTGGTCAGCTATATGTTGGCCCTCCGCAACCAGATGACCCGCTTCTGGAAAGAAGCCCAAGATAACCTTGAGGCCAGTCAAGAGGTGATGAAACAATGGTATGACCAGAAGGCCACCCTGGTAGAGTTTCAACCTGGAGACAAAGTGTGGGTAATGGAGCCAGTAGAGCCCAGAGCTCTCCAGGACCGCTGGTCTGGCCCATTTGAAATAAAGGAGCGGAAAGGGGAGGCCACTTACCTAGTGGACCTCCAAACCCCTAGGAATCCCCTAAGGGTGCTCCATGTGAACCGACTAAAAGCTCATTTTGAGAGGTCGGAGATCAACATGCTTCTGGTCACAGATGAAGGAACGGAATAGGAGAGTGAACCTCTCCCCGACCTCCTCTCTGCCCAAGAAGGTGATGGGTCAGTAAGCGGGGTCATTCTGTCTGACTCCCTGACTCTAAATCAGAAAGGAGACTGCTATGAGCTGTTGGAGCAGTTCTCCCCCCTGTTCTCCCTTACTCCTGGACTGACCCACCTCTGTGTTCATGATATTGACACTGGTGACAGTCTCCCTGTGAAAAACAAAATTTACAGGTTGTCGGATAAGGTGAAGGCCAGCATCAAGGAGGAGGTCTCCAAGATGTTGACTCTAGAGGTTATTGAGAAATCCAGTAGTCCCTGGGCCAGCCCAGTGGTGTTGGTCCCTAAGGCTACTGTCCCAGGTGCGAAGCCAGAACTCCGGTTCTGTGTGGACTACCGGGGTCTCAACTCAGTCACACGGACTGATGCTCACCCCATCCCCCGAGCTGATGAGCTCGTGGACAGACTAGGCGCTGCCAAGTTCCTGAGTACGTTTGATCTTACTTCAGGGTACTGGCAGATCGCCCTGACTGAGGGGGCCAAGGAAAGATCCGCATTCTCCACCCCTGATGGCCATTACCAGTTCCGGGTGATGCCGTTTGGGTTGAAAAATGCCCCCGCGACCTTCCAACGGTTTGTTAACGGGGTCCTAGCTGGCAAGGATGCCTTCTGTGCAGCCTACCTGGATGACATAGCTGTCTACAGTTCCAGCTGGGAGGAACACCTGCTTCACCTCAAGGAGGTGCTTCAGGCCCTGCAACAGGCAGGTCTGACCGTCAAGGCCAGTAAGTGCCAGATTGGGCAGGGTTCCGTGGTGTACTTGGGACACCTAGTGGGTGGTGGCAAGGTGCAGCCACTCCAGGCCAAGATTGAAACTATCAAGGCCTGGCAACCCCCACGAACACAGACTGAGGTGAGAGCCTTTCTAGGCCTCACAGGATACTACCGCAGGTTTGTCAAGTGCTATGGTACCATTGTAACACCCTTGACAGAACTCACTTCCAAGAAACAACCTAGGTTGGTGAATTGGACAGAGGCTTGTCAGAAAGCCTTTGACGCCCTGAAGGAAGCCATGTGCACGGCCCCCGTACTCATGGCCCCTGACTACTCCCAGGAATTTATCGTGCAGACAGACGCTTCAGAGCATGGCATAGGGGCAGTCCTAGCACAGCTGAATGAGGAGGGCAGAGATCAACCGGTAGTCTTTATTAGCAGAAGACTATTACCACGGGAACAGAGGTGGAGTGCTATTGAGAGAGAAGCTTTTGCTGTGGTCTGGGCACTGAAGAAGCTAAGACCCTACCTGTTTGGGACTCACTTCCGGGTTCAGACAGACCACAGGCCCCTCAGATGGCTCATGCAGATGAGGGGTGAGAATCCAAAACTCTTGAGATGGTCCATTTCCCTACAGGGGATGGACTTTACGGTGGTACATCGCCCAGGGGTTGACCACGCCAATGCTGATGGTCTCTCCAGGTACTTCCGCCTTAGCGATGAGAGCTCCCAGGAGGTCGGGTAGCTCTCCCCACTTTCAGCTGGGGGGGGACACATGTTAGACCTGACAGCCTTAGGGTAGTCACCCCTAACTTTTTGCCTGCCTCCCTCCACTTTTTGGACACTGTTTTTGCTGGTTTATAGACTCTGCACACTTTACCCCTGCTAACCAGGGCTAAAGTGCATATGCTCTCTCCCCTAAAACATGGTAACCTGGAATCATACCTGATTGGACTATTTAATTTACTTATAAGTCCCTGATAATGTGCACTACCTGTGCCTAGGGCCTGTAGATTAAATGCTACTAGTGGACCTGCAGCACTGGTTGTGCCACCCACTCAAGTACCTACCTTAACCTTGTCTCAGGCTTGCCATTGCAAGGCCTGTGTGTGCAGTTTCACTGCCACTTCGACTTGGCATTTAAAAGTACTTGCCAAGCCAAGAACTCCCCTTTTTCTACATATAAGTCACCTCTAATGTGTGCCCTAGGTAACCCCTAGAGCAGGGTGCTGTGTAGGTAAAAGGCAGGACATGTACCTGTGTAGTTATATGTCCTGGTAGTGTAAAAATCCTAAATTCGTTTTTACACTGCTGTGAAGCCTGCTCCCTTCATAGGCTAACCTTCGGGCTGCCCTCATACACTGTTGAAGTGACAGCTGCTGATCTGAAAGGAGCAGGAAGGTCATATTTAGTATGGCCAGAATGGTAATACAAAATCCTGCTGACTGGTGAAGTCGGATTTAATATTACTATTCTAGAAATGCCACTTTTAGAAAGTGAGCATTTCTTTGCACTTAAATCCTTCTGTGCCTTACAATCCACGTCTGGCTGGGCTTGGTTGACAGCTCCTTGTGCATTCACTCAGACACACCCCAAACACAGGGTACTCAGCCTCACTTGCATACATCTGCATTTTGAATGGGTCTTCCTGGGCTGGGAGGGTGGAGGGCCTGCTCTCACACAAATGACTGCCACACCCCCTACTGGGACCCTGGCAGACAGGATTGAACTGAAAGGGGACCTGGTGCACTTCTTAGCCACTCTTTGAAGTCTCCCCCACTTCAAAGGCACATTTGGGTATAAAATAGGGCCTCTGCCCTACCTCATCAGACACTTGCTGGAGAAGAAACCTGAACCAGAAACTACATCCTGCCAAGAAGAACTGCCTGGCTGCTCAAAGGACTCACCTGTCTGCTTTCTACAAAGGACTGCTGCCTTGCTGTTGCCCTGCTGCCTTGCTGAACTCTTGTCTGGCTGTGAAAGTGCTCTCCAAGAGCTTGGATAGAGCTTGCCTCCTGTTCCCTGAAGTCTCAGGACCAAAAAGACTTCTCTCTTTTATTTGGACGCTCCGTGCGCTGAAAATTTCAACGCACAGCTGGTTCCGCGGCGAGAAAAACGCCGCACACCGACGCTGATTGACTCAACGCTCTTGGGACGATCGAAAATCCGACGCACGGCCTCGCAAAGACAACGCCGCCCGACCTCTAGAGGAGAAATCGACGCGACGCCTGCCGTGAGATCGTAATTTCAACGCGCAGCCCCGCAGATCGACATCCAGAGGAGAAATCGACGCGACGCCTGCCGTGAGATCGTAATTTCGACCCGCAGACCGACGCGCAGCCGGAGAACAAGCAGGAAAATCCACGCACAGACCCGGGACATCTGGTAATCCCCGCGATCCACAGAAGGAGACTGTCCGAGCGCCGGAAAACGACGCCGACTTCCCCGCGTGGAAAATAACGACGCAAGTCCGTGTGTGCTGGGGAGAAATCGACGCACACATCCTTTTTCCACGCACCTCTTCTCTGGTGGCCCTCTGAGGAGATTTTTCCACTCCCAACCAGGTACTTGTGCTTAAAAGAGACTTTGTTTATATTCTAAAGACTTAAGACACTTTATATCACTGTCCTGTGATATTTCTACAATTTTCCATTGCAACTTTATTCTTTTTGACCTACAATTATCCTGATAAATATTATATATTTTTCTAAACACTGTGTGGTGTATTTTTGTGGTGCTATATGGTGGTATTGTATGATTTATTGCACAAATACTTTACACATTGCCTTCTAAGTTAAGCCTGACTGCTCGTGCCAAGCTACCAGAGGGTGGGCACAGGATAATCTTGGATAGTGTGTGACTTACCCTGACTAGAGTGAGGGCTTTTGCTTGGACAGAGGGTAACCTGACTGCCAACCAAAAACCCCATTTCTAACAGGAACCATCAGCTGGCATAGCTGGACTCCCTGAGGTGGAAGTACCTCTCTGTGGGATAACTAATATTGGTGAGAAAAAGAGCACCATTTTAGTTAACATGGAGCATCCCTCCAACCCTCCCAGAGAAACTTTAGTGCAGAAACCCTGCACTGCCTCACAACACTTAGGACAGCAACCCTGCCCTAGTGTGGAGCTCATAGGACAGCATCCCTGCCCTGCTCCAAATCAAGAGAAACAGCATCCCTGTTCTCTCTTCCAGCCATATGGACAACGTTTTTGCCCAGCTATGGCTTTACTGAGACAGCATCCCTGTCTGGCATTCTCATCACTAGAAATAGGTCCAGTGGACAATTTCCACTGTTCTAAACTAAAACTTACTGATAGAAACTCTGAAAATATATCTTCACATTGTTGCTTAGCTAAAAAAAACTTCAAACAGGGTGGTTTACATCCCCACAGGGAAGTAACCATATAGTGGATGATAAAGGGAGTAACCAGTCTATTGCAGAGCTACTCTCTACTTCTCACTACTTAGACAATAAAGTCTCAACTGGCCAATGTTAGCCTTATTGTCCTTCGTTTGGGGGGGGGGGGCTTGTGTGAGAAAGTAGCCTCTTTCTAGCCTTGTTACCCCCACTTTTGGCCTGTTTGTGAGTGTATGTCAGGGTGTTTTCACTGTCTCACTGGGATCCTGCTAGCCAGGGCCCAGTGCTCATAGTGAAAACCCTATGTTTTCAGTATGTTTGTTATGTGTCACTGGGACCCTGCTAGCCAGGGCCCCAGTGCTCATAAGTTTGTGGCCTATATGTATGTGTTCCCTGTGTGATGCCTAACTGTCTCACTGAGGCTCTGCTAATCAGAACCTCAGTGGTTATGCTCTCTCTTTACAAATTGTCACTAACAGGCTAGTGACCAATTTCACCAATTCACATTGGCATACTGGAACACCCTTATAATTTCCTAGTATATGGTACTGAGGTACCCAGGGTATTGGGGTTCCAGGAGATCCCTATGGGCTGCAGCATTTCTTTTGCCACCCATAGGGAGCTCTGACAATTCTTACACAGGCCTGCCACTGCAGCCTGAGTGAAATAACGTCCACGTTATTTCACAGCCATTTACCACTGCACTTAAGTAACTTATAAGTCACCTATATGTCTAACCTTTACCTGGTAAAGGTTGGGTGCTAAGTTACTTAGTGTGTGGGCACCCTGGCACTAGCCAAGGTGCCCCCACATCGTTCAGGGCAAATTCCTCGGACTTTGTGAGTGCGGGGACACCATTACACGCGTGCACTGGACATAGGTCACTACCTATGTACAGCGTCACAATGGTAACTCCGAACATGGTCATGTAACATGTCTAAGATCATGGAATTGTCACCCCAATGCCATTCTGGCATTGGGGAGACAATTCCATGATCCCCCGAGTCTCTAGCACAGACCCGGGTACTGCCAAACTACCTTTCCTGGGGTTTCACTGCAGCTGCTGCTGCTGCCAACCCCTCAGACAGGTTTCTGCCCTCCTGGGGTCCAGCCAGGCTTGGCCCAGGAAGGCAGAACAAAGGACTTCCTCAGAGAGAGGGTGTTACACCCTCTCCCTTTGGAAAAAGGTGTCAGGGCTGGGGAGGAGTAGCCTCCCCCAGCCTCTGGAAATGCTTTGATGGGCACAGATGGTGCCCATCTCTGCATAAGCCAGTCTACACCGGTTCAGGGATCCCCCAGCCCTGCTCTGGCGCGAAACTGGACAAAGGAAAGGGGAGTGACCACTCCCCTGACCTGCACCTCCCCTTGGAGGTGCCCAGAGCTCCTCCAGTGTGCTCCAGACCTCTGCCATCTTGGAAACAGGGGTGCTGCTGGCACACTGGACTGCTCTGAGTGGCCAGTGCCAGCAGGTGACGTCAGAGACTCCTCCTGATAGGCTCTTACCTGTGTTGCTAGCCTATCCTCCTTTCTAAGTAGCCAAACCTCCTTTTCTGGCTATTTAGGGTCTCTGCTTTGAGGAATTCTTTAGATAACGAATGCAAGAGCTCATCAGAGTTCCTCTGCATCTCTCTCTTCACCTTCGGCCAAGGAATCGACCGCTGACTGCTCTGGACGCCTGCAAAACCACAACAAAGTAGCAAAGACGACTACTGCAACCTTGTATCGCTGATCCAGCCACCTTCTCGACTGTTTTCCTGGTGGTGCATGCTGTGGGGGTAGTCTGCCTCCTCTCTGCACTAGAAGCTCTGAAGAAATTTCCCGTGGGTCGACGGAATCTTCCCCCTGGAACCGCAGGCAACAAAAGACTGCATCACCGGTCCTCTGGGTCCCCTCTCAGCATGACGAGAGTGGTCCCTGGAACTCAGCAACTCTGTCCAAGTGACTCCCACAGTCCAGTGACTCTTCCGTCCAAGTTTGGTGGAGGTAAGTCCTTGCCTCCCCACCCTATACTGCATTGCTGGGAACTGCGTGATTTGCAGCTGCTCCGGCTCCTGTGCACTCTTCCAGGATTTCCTTTGTGCACAGCCAAGCCTGGGTCCCTGACACTCTAACCTGCAGTGCACAACCTCCTGAGTTGTCCTCCGGCGTCGTGGGATCTTCTTTTGTGACTTCGGGTGAGCTCCGGTTCACTCTTCTTCGTAGTGCCTGTTCTGGCACTTCTGTGGGTGCTGCTTGCTTCTGAGTGGGCTTCTTGTCTTGCTGGGCACCCCCTCTGTCTCCTCTCGCAATTGGCAACATCCTGGTCCCTCCTGGGCCACAGCAGCATCCAAAAACCCTAACCGCAACCCTTGCAGCTAGCAAGGCTTGTTTGCAGTCTTTCTGCACGGAAACACCTCTGCAAGCTTCTTCACAACGTGGGACATCCATCCTCCAAAGGGAAAGTTCCTAGTCCTCTTAGTTCTTGCAGAATCCACAGCTTCTACCATCCCGTGGCAGCTTCTTTGCACCCTCAGCTGGCATTTCTTGGGCATCTGCCCACTCACGACTTGAGTGTGACTCTTGGACTTGGTCCCCTTGTTCCACAGGTACTCTCGTCTGGAAATCCATCTTTGTTGCATTGCTGGTGTTGGTCTTCCTTGCAGAATTGCCCTATTACGACTTCTGTGCTCTCTGGGGAACTTAGGTGCACTTTACACCTACTTTTCAGGGTCTTGGGGTGGGCTATTTTTCTAACCCTCACTGTTTTCTTACAGTCCCAGCGACCCTCTACAAGCTCACATAGGTTTGGGGTCCATTCTTGGTTCGCATTCCACTTTTGGAGTATATGGTTTGTGTTGCCCCTATACCTATGTGCTCTCATTGCAATCTATTGTGACTGTACATTGCTTGCATTGCTTTCTATTGCTATTACTGCATATTTTTGGTATTGTGTACATATATCTTGTGTATATTTGCTATCCTCATACTGAGGGTACTCACTGAGATACTTTTGGCATATTGTCATAAAAATAAAGTTCCTTTATTTTTAGTATATCTGTGTATTGTGTTTTCTTATGATATTGTGCAAATGACACCAGTGGTATAGTGGGAGCTTTGCATGTCTCCTAGTTCAGCCTAAGCTGCTCTGCTAAGCTACCTTTTCTATCAGCCTAAGCTGCTAGAAAACCTCTTCTACACTAATAAGGGATACCTGGACCTGGTGCAGAGTGTAAGTTCCCCTTGGTAGTCACTACAATCCAGGCCAGCCTCCTACAACTTCTTACTGAAACAGCTAGGTTTGCAGCTTTATAAGCTATTTTAAATTAAGCAATATTATCCAAAAGTAAGGGCATATCCATTTAGAAGGGGTTTAGCTTCAGGGGGGGAGTCTGGGGTGTTACACCCTGCTAATAAATGTATTATTTTATAAATAGTTGGGTGACAGGAGCTTTCAGTTTGGTATGAGAAGGCGTCTGTCGGATTTCACCTGGACTTTTTGAAAACATACACACATACACTCTCGTCTCTGTTTTGAAGGTCTTAAAACGTCCTTATTTTACAAAGTACTGCATTTTCAGTATAATCCACACTCACTCATTTTCCTCCGGTCATTAGCCCCCTCATGAGCTGCTTCTCACATAATGATAAACGTGATATGCCAGCATGATTGTCGGAAATATGAAGCTCGCACCACCCAGTCTTACTGACCAAGCTAGGCCAGAGTCTACAGTTAACTACATTTTAAACTGCCATAAAGTTCTGGCATGCCATTCAGCTAAAATGTGTCTGAAGTATGACGATGACAGGATTGTCAGCGAGAGACCCTCTGGAGGTTGGCTCTTGGTCAGTTTTGTGCACACCGATGGGCCGCAAACTCCAACTCCCACGGTCAAAAGGCCTTTGTCGAACCATCCTGCCAAAAGTCACCGAGGCAGGTATTCTCCATGCCCCTCAAGAACAACCACTGTCTTACACCCCTATAGTAGCACCCAGTTGTCATGTGCTGTACTTACACAGCCTAACTCGTATGCAGTGCACTTTCTTCTGTTTATACGTTTACTTGTTTTTGAGCACTTTATTCAGCTTGCCTTTTCTCCAAGGGCATGCATACATCTAAGGTAAAAGTAGAGTACTTAGAAGTAGAATACTCTCACCTCCCCAGGAAGTAGCGTCTCTACTACTTTGTGGCGTGCGGTGTCGTGGTATCTGCTCTCTCTAAGGATTTGAGCAGACCATCAAAAGTAATCTTCAAATGTTAGTTTGCTCACAATTATCTGTAAAAATCTGCAGGTTTATGTACCATCTGTCTAGGTAGTTGTAATGTGGGGCCCTAGGCCCTCATGCTGGTAAGTAAGGGGACGCAGACACGGTGGTAGGGTGGTACTGAACTGGCCTCAGGCACGTGCGCCCGGCCCCTTTTATTGGCAGGGTCACCTGACTGGTGACGCCTGTGTTGGGTGGGTGTGGGTTATACAAGTAAGACCAGCCCTCAGCAGAGTGGCTGACAGAAACACTAGAATGAGTCCAGCTGGACTCTACATCCCTCCCAAACTTTATTGAGGAACCAAACAAAAGTCCAACCTGTAAAAGAAACAATAACAAAGCACCACAATCAGTCTCTCGGCCTCGAAAAGGCAGACTGCAGAATTGCAGTGGACATGGTGCAGCTGGGAGCACCCGGACACCTCAGCACAAGTACATAATTTAACCAGGTACAGCTGGGCACGAACACAGTGTGGATGAAGTCCAGATACTTCAGTCGCTTGTCCACGACCTCACAGTTCGCTGGATATTGTTGATCCGGTCCTGCCTGGGCCCATGTGGTCAAAGTCTATTTACAGTTTCTGATGCGAGTGCATCTGGAGCAGTGGGGAGTCCACTGTACACAGTTCTGGACGGCATTCTGACTCTGGAGATTGTCTACCTCCTAAGACTGCAGATGACGTGACGGCCTGGGGCGCCTGGAAGTCCAGCGGCAGAGCAGCAGCAGTCTTCCCTCTCGTGCCAGACCTCCATCAAGCAGGAGTCTCCTCAAGGCCCTTTCGCGGGCTTCCACAGGACTGTGTGGACTGTGCTTGCCTATCTCAGGCCCAGCAAAGACGTCTCAGAGGAACAGCCTACAGGACCACATCCTAGTCTCGCATGGAGCCACAAGGGTTGTTGATGCAGGGTCCGCGTGCTCGAGCCATCCGGATTCAGGTGCTCTGGCCATAGTGCAAAGTCTTCAGGTGACCAGTCTCTCGATATGAGACCTCCGTGCTTCCAGATGACTGACGTGGAGCTGTCTCAGATGCATTCTCTCTCAGCGATATTCCACTCTCACAGGAATTTGTTGGAGGCCCTTGTCCCTGGATTGCGGCGGGACTGCGTGGGCTGTGCGGGCCACCGTAGGCCACGCCAAAGGAGTCTCTCTGAACTCCCAACAGAGCCACGTCCTAGTCTTGTGCAACCCCAAGGGTGGATGATCCAAATGATCTGGTCTGCTCTCACCGGCAGGTGTCTGGTTCACGGAGCTCATGGCAAGTGTTCAGATGATAAGTTTCTACGTTGCCAGACATGCCTTGTCAGCGTCGGTTCTTGTTGCTGACTGTCTCCACTCAGGTGGTGCTGTGCTCCTCCTTCGATGATTGGACGATGCACCTCATCATGATGATGATGTTTTTTTTTCCATCCTTATGCAGATCAAACAGGTGGCGGCGGCTTCGTCAGCGGAAGGACCACTTGATGGACATAGTAGCCACGGCGGGTCTTGTGTGGCCTGTGCAGTCGGCGTCAGGGATGCCATCACAGCCAAGCAGCCGGTGACAGGTGACAGGTCGGTCGTACTGGGAAGCGTGGGGGACCACCCGCATCGCTGTCTTCAGTGACATCTGCTCACCCCGGTGACTGTCTGTACTGATGGGTACCTCCTCATCTGCTCGCACGAGTCCTCAGTTGTGTCACTCTACTTCCTTCCACTTTCACACCTGCGATGGAGTTGATCTGTGGTGTGACCGGTCTGTCACACTCCTCTCCTCATTTCTTGTTGGCATCGTGCCACTCTCTCTTCTCCTTGGTGTGGCTTTGTGCCACAGGTCACATGTTGCGGCACATGGACGTTGCGCTGCACCTCTGCTGGTACATCTTCCACTTTGTCCTCGATGTGGCGTCGTGCCACAGGTCTCATGTTGCTTCACACGGACCTATCACTGCACCTTCGCTGGTGCATCTATCTCTTCGTCCTCGATGTGGCGTTGTGCCACAGGTCGCATGCTGCCTCACATGGACCTATCACTGCACCTCCTCTGGTGCATCTAGCTCGTTCGCAGCCTCTCACAGGCTGAGTCCTGCGGGTAGGACATGATCTGCTCTTCAAGCAGACCTCTCCCGGTCTGGTCCGTTCCCGGATCCTCTTGGTGGACCTCTCTCTGGCAGGAGGGTCCCCGCTCTCTTCCTCCTTCTCTTCACTCGAGGGCGCCACTCTTGCGCCTCGAGGCTGCGCTGTTACGGCGCTCACTCCTGCCATCTGCTCTGGCAGGGTTGGTCAGTTCAGATGACCTGCTCACTGATGGGCCAACAGTGGCCATCTTCCGTCGCTGCGCGGCCAGCTGACATGGCCTCTTTTCCCGTGCGTTACGTCACGCTCTCGGGTACTCTCTCCATCTTCACGGACTTTACCCATGTCGTCACATTCTCGGGCGCAGCTCTCTGTGCTCGCTGCGCACGTGTCAGTCTCTTTTTTTTTTCTGGCCATCCTGTGGCAACGCCTGGCATGTCCCTTTCTTGTCCTGCGGTGATGACCATCACTGCTGGGGCATGTGGCGTTCTTTCGTCGGTGGCGGCGGACGGCCACCAGGGGCTGCGCAGACCATGCACGCTCTCTTTGTACCTCACGTGGAACTTGCGTCCGTTTCTCACCGTTGCAGCTTGGCTGGGACAGCTGCAGTCTTCTCCTTCCCTTTTGCAGCGTCGCCCGCGTCGCTTCCTTCTTTCTCGCCGTTTCCGTCTTCTGCGCCGTTTCTGTCCACGGGCGCACTCTTGGTTTGGAGCAGTCACTTTCTGAAGGTGCTGCTGTAAACTTTCCTTCATCCAAGCTTCTCTTCCCTTTAAAACAGAAATAGGGTGCAATACCAACTCTGGCCACTGGATGCCAGTAGTGCACTTTTTTTTCTAGCTTGAAAGACAGTCTTTCCAGTTACGGCCTTGTTTATTTCAACAGATGCTGGTGAGGAGGGCATGCTGCTGGGAGGACTTCGTCATGCTGGTGGGGGCTGCAGGTAAGTTCAATTTTATTTATCTTTTCTCTCTCTTCTCTCCCTTTTCTCTTCTCTTTGTTTTTTTT
The DNA here is from genome assembly GCF_031143425.1 of Pleurodeles waltl. Taxonomy (NCBI): domain Eukaryota; kingdom Metazoa; phylum Chordata; class Amphibia; order Caudata; family Salamandridae; genus Pleurodeles; species Pleurodeles waltl. The sequence continues at coordinate 1,185,840,809 of NC_090440.1, read as the reverse complement.
TTTTTTTCCTTCTATCCAAACTTTGTTTTCAAGCTGCACAGCCTCGTTAAAGAGGCATGCAGAGGGCACACATTTCAGTGAGAGGGGGTGGGAGGCTCCGGGCACTGTTTTTTTCTTTCTTGTAGGTGCGTGTGAGCACCTCTCTTCTTTATTTACTTCTGGGAGGTGGGGGCGAGGCCCTGGGCACCTGGTGCTTTGGTGCGTGTCTGCACCATGTTATTTCAAATTTCTTTCGGTGCGTGTCTGCACCTCTTTACTCGGTCCCCAAAAGAGTTGGTGGGGGAGGCTCTGGGCATTTTCTGTCTTTGGAGGTGCATACCAGCACCGTCACGGATCTCTCGTTGCGGCCGCAGCAGTCCTCCGTGCTGCGGCCGTTTTGCCGGCATTTCTGGGGTGGGGGGCGGCCCTAGGCATTTTCTTCGGTGCGCGAGTGCACCATTCTTTATAAATAAATGAAAAGGGGCGACCGCCCAGCACAATTGGGCACTTCTTCTTACGGCGCATGGCGCGCGACAGCGCCACTTAAAAATGACAAGGGGAAACGGCCCCCGGTCATTGTCTTAATTCTTGGTGCTCGATCGCACCATATTTTTTTCTTTTCTGCGCGCGCGGCCGCTTTTTACCGTAAGCGGCACGTTGCAGGCTGCATTCTTTCCTATTTTCCCGTAGCACAACAGCGCCTTTTCCTCCCCACATACCACGCGGTCCCAGCAGCTTTCTCTCACGCTGCGGGCCGCGCTGCGTCCGACTTTTGGGGGGGCGGGGTGGCCTCACAGCATTTTGTTTCTTGGGCTGGGGAAAACATCCCAGCGCGCTTCCTAGCGCTTTATTTTCGGCGCCCACAGCCGTTTTGGCAGTGCTGCGGGACGCGCTGATCAGCAGCACTCACCCCCTTTTTCTACCGATGGGGCTGGAACTGCACGGCCTCACTTCTCCTCTTTCTTCCACCGATTAGGTTCATGTCGGGGTTGCAGATCCCACTCGTCGCCAATGTAATGTGGGGCCCTAGCCCTCATGCTGGTAAGTAAGGGGACCCAGACACGGTGGTAGGGTGGTACTGAACTGGCCTCAGGCACGTGCGCCCGGCCCCTTTTATTGGCAGGGTCACCTGACTGGTGACGCCTGTGTTGGGTGGGTGTGGGTTATACAAGTAAGACCAGCCCTCAGCAGAGTGGCTGACAGAAACACTAGAATGAGTCCAGCTGGACTCTACATCAGTGTAAGGGATTAAAAACCTTTCCACTGTTTTGTGGAAAAACATGCAGCTGTGACCTCGGAGTTTCATTTTGCTTCCAGTGTACATGTGTCTAGTGTACAGCTAACATTCCCGCTTCAGTAAATTAGCACCATATGGGAATCCTTCTGCATTCAGCAGTAATCACATACAAATTACGGGAAAGTTAAAATAGCAAGCTGCACGAAATATACACATTTTTGGTCGTCCATGATGAGTCTCTACTATTTCAAAATATAAAAACTAAAAAAGTACTGAAGTTCAAGGCCAGTGTACACATCAGTAAAAATTAACAGAATTAAATATGCTTTTATGGAGTTTAAATAGTGCCCACGGGAAGCAGTAGAATGTGAATAGAGCACTCAACTGATAGGCTACAACAAGCAAATATGTGTAATGCGATGTTGCCCTCAGTTTGCAAGACGAAAATGCAACATTTGTAGTAAGGGGACAACAACTGGTCAAATACATTTTGACAATCGAATTCCATACATTCTACTATCGCTGAATCAGGGTTGAAAAAGTACTAAAATTGTATGGAAGATTATCTTCTCACTTTGGAAGAAATTCTAATTTGTAAAACAGCTACTGTAACTGTTTTGTAATTTTTCAAAAGGAAATCTAAAATTCAGAATAATGTATGATACATTCAAAATTTATCGAGAGGCAGGGCAGGCAATCATACAAAGAAAACGCTGTTAATCTCCCCAATAACAAATAGACAAAAGAAGATAAAAAATACTTAATTATGTGTGATGATATGAAAAGTCACGTGCATAGAAAACGGCAATGAAACAACAAGGAACGACTCCTGGCAGACAGAGACTGCTATCGGTCACAGCTGCATGCCGCACTGTTTGGATGGCACTGGGTAGGATTAATGGTGTAGACACGCCCTGAGTTTGAAATAAGACCTGGACGTGGCCGGATTGGGAAACCGTGCAGTCGGGCAGTGGTCGACGGACCAGTACCTTAGGGGTCACTCTTGGGTCAGTTTTTGTTAGGACCTCAGTCAACAGGCCCATAGAACCTTACTGTCTTTCAGGCCACGCAACAGCACTGTAATGTGGGGCAGACTCGCAGGCAGGCTCTTAGAGGGCAGGAGCTTACAGTGGAGCCAGGCCAGTACAGACTTCCGCTTGGCCCCAGTGGGGATGGCATAGACCCTCAGAAGTAGTGTCCCACTCCCCTGCTGTACTGTCAAACTGAGATGGGGACAGGGAGAGTATAGCAGCCTCCAGGGAGGGGTGGGGGAGGAGGTGATGGCCGCTGGGCCGTCTTTAGGTCAATCACACACTTCCCCCACCCGAGGCAGGAGTCATTCACACACAGCCCAGCGCAGGTGAATTTCCTTGGACAAGCCACCACAATCATGCCATGGTGTGCGATGGAGAAGGAGATGGGAGTATGCAGGAGCTTCGCTGGGGACAAGTTGTTACCACCTCAGTCCCCGTGTCTTTTAGACCTTGGTGGAGGGGAGTGTGCCTTTGCAGAGGCCTCGCATTGAAGCTGCCTTTCCCAAAGAAATAAAGAGAAAAATAGAGAGGATGTAAATGACAGAGTGCCAGCTCCAGCTCAGCATTCTGTGATCATGGGAAAATCACTTAATCTCCCAACGCCTAAAATAAAAATAAAATTGAAACTGTGTATTGTAACTGGTGTGCATGTAAATCCTTTCAATGCCTTTGAGTCGAGTTCACGCTTTATAAAACCAGCAGCAGTTCCTTTACATGAGTAGAGGAGCGCCGCCACCCCCCCCCCCCCGCCACCCCCCCACACACACACACACACACTGTTGAAGAAAGAGTGAAAATAAAATAGTAATAACATGATTTTATTACCATTTTATTTTGTACTCTGCCAAACCGAGTGTGATCGCGGGACCAGTGCATCATTGCTGTCGATTGGCAGCACGGAGGCCTAGCCCCTTTGTTGGAAGTGTGCATATAGGTTTGGCCGGATTCCGTGCTGCCGCCAAACCGACGTTAAAGAGCATGCCCATGGCTCCAGTGCCTTTAGGAATTCTGGGCCGACCTGCTCCAGCTAATCCAGACACTTCACTCATGCTGCTTAACCACATGAGAGCAGCATCTGGATTGGAAAAGGTAGTTGGCTTTATGAGGTCACCTCACGCTCAGAGGAGTCTGGAGCCCAGGACTGGAGAGCATCGAGGACGTAAGTTTTCTCTTTTTTAATTGTTTATTCCAATGTGTTTTGTGTAATGTGTGTAATGTAAGTAATACATGTGTGTAAATGTATTTATGCCCCACCAGTGTTTAACACCACGAACAGCCACTGTACAAAACTATACAAACAGAAACTATCCGTCCAGATTGAGATTTTGCAAAGGCCCGAGTATGATAATTAAAGAGGACTTGTATAAACATCTGTATTCATTTTTAACAAGGCTATTGTGCCTCTGTTCTGGTTTAACTATCAGTCATGGATCATTACAGCAGCTTTAGTACACATTTTCATACAAGCCTGGACATTAAAATACCGGTCAGCTGATACAAATTCGGTCAGGTGGCAACCCCAGCAAAGTCAGGTGTTGTGGCCCTGCGGACATTTTATTTCACCTCACCAGTCCAGCCAAAATGCAGTACTTAGAGTTTTCCCCAATGTTATTGCCTTTTAAGGTTTAAAATAGTTAATTAAATAAACATTTCTCCAAAAATGAGTCAATGATCCGGGAATGTGGGCCACTGTTTTTGGGGAGTGCCCAGCCTAATTGTGATAACAATCCGCTCCTGACCATGCACTACAATAATAAAGAGTAAAAATAATGGAAACAAAATCCCCCTGTGTTGTATATTATAAGAGCTGTTTTTCATAAGGTTATTAAAACCAAACCTTGCATACCTGGTTTAATACCATTTTTTTCAACAACCAGAGGCAAATACTTTTGTACTTACAGTTTGATAATGTTGTCGCAGATGAGTTTCAGTTATTATTTGACTGTTGAGGTACTTTGGTTATTATGTGAGGGATGTCACAATGGATTGGGGTAATTTCTTTTAGGGCTAGCTAGGCACATTTACAGTCGGACTGATAAGGAGCAGAGATGAGCTGGGCGATAAGGTGGGATCCATAATGAGGGAGCATACAGACTCTGGTAGACAAGGGGCAGATGTCCTACCTTATGAGGGATATTAGAAAGGGGGTCTTTGGTTGACAGTCAGGTTACCCCCTGTTCAATCAAGGACCCTCACTCTAGTCAGGGTAAAAGAGAATCACCCTCAGCTAACCCCTGCTTACCCCCTTGGTAGCTTGGCAGAGCAGTAGGCTTAACTTCAGAGCGCTAGGTGTAAAGTATTTGTACCAACACACACAGTAACTTAATGAAAACACTACAAAATGACACAACACCAGTTTAGAACAATAGGAAATATTTATCTAAACAAAACAAGACCAAAACGACAAAAATACGACATACACAAGTCAAGTTATGAATTTTTAAAGATTAAACTCAAAAATAGCGCTTAGAAACAAAAATGCTTCGATGAGATGTTAACACGGCGTCGTGCGGAGTCGTTCCCAACAAGCCGACACCAGCGGCGCCGGACACGGAGTCGTGTAGACCCCCAAGTACCGTACCTTTGGTGAAGAGTGAAAACAAGCCGATGCGCGAAGTCGGGGATCGCGGCGTCTGTGCGAAACGTTGAATCCGTGCACTTCGAGCGGTGTCGGTCACGATGTGGTGCGGCGACTTCCATGGAGTCGCGGACTTCAGCGGGGCTACAGCGGCGTCGGGCTTGCGAAGAGCGTCGCGTTCCAACGAAGGTCACGGCGTCTGGTGCAGGCGGCATTACCGGATTCAGCAGCGGCGTCAGTCCGGAGTCGTCCGAAGTCGATTTCCTTGGATTTCCACCAGCTTTCCTTTCAAGGGCCCAGGGACTGTATAGGGCACCACTTGTCAGAGCAGGAGCCTCTCCAGAGACTCCAGGTGCTGGCAGAGAGAAGTCTTTGCTGTCCCTGAGACTTCAAACAACAGGAGGCAAGTTCTAACTCAAGCCCTTGGAGATTTCTTCACAAGATGGAAGGCACACAAAGTCCAGTCTTTGCCCTCTTACTCTGGCAGAAGCAGCACTGCAGGAAAGCTCCACAAAGCACAGTCACAGGCAGGGCAGCACTTCTTCCTCAGCTATCAGCTCTTCTCCAGGCAGAGGTTCCTCTTGGTTCCAGAAGTGTTTCTAAAGTCTGTAGATTTGGGTGCCCTTCTTATACTCATTTTAGTCTTTGAAGTCACCTTTCTTCAAAGGGGACTCACACCTACTTGTGAAATCCTGCCTTGCCCAGGCAAGGCCTCAGACAAACACCAGGTGGTTGGAGCCGGCATTGTCAGAGGCAGGCACAGTCCTTTCAGATGAGAGTGACCACTCCACCCCACCCTCCTAGCAGAGATGGCTAATTAGGAAATGCAGGTTACACCCCAGCCCCCTTTGTGTCACTGTCTAGTGCGAGGTGAAAAACAACCCAACTGTCAAACTTACCCAGACAGGGAATCCACAAACAAGGCAGAGTCACAGAATGGTTTAAGCAAGAAAATGCTCACTTTCTAAAAGTGGCATTTTCAAACGCACAATCTCAAAACCAACTTTACTAAAAGATGTATTTTTAAATTGTGAGTTCAGGGACCCCAAACTCCACATGTCCATCTACTCCCTAGGGCAATCTACACTTTCATCATATTTAAAGGTAGCCCCATGTTATCCTATGAGAGAGACAGGCCTTGCAACAGTGAACAACGAAGTTGGCAGTATTTCACTGTCAGGACATATAAACCACATTACTATATGTCCTACCTTATCCATACACTGCACCCTTCCCTTGGGGCTACCTAGGGCCTACCTTAGGGGTGGCTTACATGTAAGAAAAGGGAAGGTTTAGGCCTGGCAAGTGGGTACACTTGCCAAGTCGAATTTACAGTTAAAACTGCACACACAGGCACTGCAGTGGCAGGTCTGAGACATGATTACAGAGCTACTTATGTGGGTGGCACAACCAGTGCTGCAGGCCCACTAGTAGCATTTGATTTACAGGCCCTGGCACCTCTAGTGCACTTTACTAGGGACTTACTAGTAAATCAAATATGGCAATCACGGATAAACCAATCACATACACATTTTACAGAGAGAGCAAATGCACTTTACGCTGGTTAGCAGTGGTAAAGTGCTCAGAGTTCAAAAGCCAACAGCAACAGGTCAGAAAAAATAGGAGGCAAAAAGATTGAGGATGACCCTGCATAAGCAAAAAAGTCCAACACGACCCCCTACCAGCCTAAAGCCAGGGGAGAACAATCAATACCTTGATGTACTTCCCTGATTGGGGCGATAGAACAAGGACCCAGCCCACAACAGCAGGGGCATGTTCCAGTTCTACGCCTTCCTGACTCCAGTCTATCCATACTCTCAGGGTCCACTAAGCTAACCCATGGAGAATCCTTCTCCACATCTACAGACACCATCTGTGCACCACATAACTTTACTTTGCTCACAGATGTATCCCAATGGGCAGATAGTACCACCAGGGCCAACACAGTGGTGTTGCCCATTCCACCCCTGGGGTGTGACTCTCGTCCCCCCCCCCCCGGGGCAACTCTGTCCACCAGGACAGCAAGCCACGGTGGCCCCGGACAACTGTCAGGGATGAGAGCCCGACCTCAGGCCTCTCCAACCACTGTGCCTGCGGAGAGTGGGGAGCGGTAGCCCCAGGTGCCTGGCACCCTTTAACCACTCTCTCTTCCACCAGGTCAGGGATGACAACCTGACCCTGGTCCTCCCCTCTGGGGCTCTGTACCCTCCCTGCAGAAGCGGCACCCCCAGAGTAAAAAACTGTCAGGGTGCTTGTAGAAGCAGTCCTGCACAATTCTTCCACCAGTGCAGGGCTGTTAACCTGCAACTGGTCCGCCAACCTGGGGTCTGTACCTTCAGGTTGGACCAGGGCCAGGGGTGAGGCTTCCCTCCCCCTTCCCTCCCTTCTGGGGTCCTGCACCCCCCAACTAGGAGTGGCCCCCTCAGAAGACAACATGGGATGGGCACTGTTAGCAGTAGCCCCTTCCTCCAGGTCAGGGGGGACAACCTGAACCTGATCCTCCAGTCCAGGGTCTGTACCCACAGACTGGACCACCGCCTGGCAACCCAGGACTTCCTGGGGAGCACACTTACCCCCATCAGGTCAGAGTTTACCCCCATGAACCTGATCATTCAACCCAGAGTCACCACCCTGCGGTTGAACATTTGCCTGGCACACAAGGACTTCCAGGGGGGCACACTTACCCCCCTCAAGGGACACACTGTCCCCAAGGGCCACACAAGAGTCTGGCTGGCGCAGGTCCCCTGACCTCCGCCCATCTGACAGAGTCTGGATTCCCCCCAACCCAGAAATGGTCTCACCAAGGTCATTCCTGGGGGGCTCTGCTCTCAGAGCTGACCCCTGACCCTCCAGGTTCTCCACTGGGGTCCGCAACCCCCTCTCAACCCTCTGTCTGGACTTATGCACCCCCTCACTAGGAGTGGTACTACCAGACACCAGAACTGGTGGGACGCTGGCCACAGCCGCCCCCCCAAGTTCTCCTGACACTGTGGGGTCTCCCTCAACAGATGGCCCTGTGGTACAGGCTAGACTCCCCTCCTGGTGTTCCCTCATGGAACCCTCCAGGACCTGGGACCGGATCTCGGGCACCTTGGGCCTCAACCCATCCCCATTCCCTCTCCTCTGAGACTGGACATGGGGTCCCTCACCCATCCCACTACACTGGGACCTACCTGGTACACTACAATCCTTCCCTACCTCACCTGGTTGGGAACTACCTAGACCACTCCTCTCAGGAGCACCCCCAAATGCCTCTTCAGACTCTCTGGTACTCACCCAGAAGTCTACCTCCATTGTAAGCTCCCTGGGGTCAGAGAACTCACACTCCACCTGGTGTTGGCGTAGCTCTGGAAAATACGGACTAGACCTATGCTCTCCAGCAATTACATCACTCAGCCCCTCACATGAATTAACCAAAGTACCCTTCACCCAACCATCCAGTGACTGTGCTTTGAAAAAGCACCCCACATCACCCCCCTGAGACTGACACTCAACCCACACTCTTCTGGGATGTCTTCACACTCCATAACCAGGACTTCTACCTGGGGGAACCCCTCTCCCTGTCACTCTCACCTAGAGTCAGTAGAGTGTCCCTCCCACAAGTAGGAATATGACTCCCCATGCCAGTTCCCCAATCCACCTCAGGGACCCTGTGCATCACTGGAGCTACCTCATACCCCTGAACCTCCTGGTGTGTGTTAACTCACTCCTTCAAGTAGGGCACCACATCTCTGGGCATGTGCACTTCTTCAGCAGCACTGGATATAAAATTGTTGCTGCCACCATTCCAGCTGGACTCAGCCCTTATGACTTCCAGCTCCTTCATTTTGAGCTCATAAGCCCAAATCCTTTTTTTGATCTCTACATCCCTCCTCCTTTCTTCCAATTCCTTCTCCCTTTGCAACCTCAACTCCTTGAACTTCAACCGGCGAGCCCTCTCTGCCTGTCTGTCCTGTAACTCTTCAGGAGTCAGACCCTTGCATGACACCCTGCCACCCCTCCTGGGGACCCTCCCTCCAGGCGTAACAGGTACCTCCACTACACCACTGTGTATCCTCTGCACTTCCCCACCCACATTCTCCTCCTCTGTGTGCCCTCCAGCCTCCTTGACTGTCTCCCATGCCCTCTGTGCCTTTTGCAGCTCCCCCTCCCTGGTGGAGCTCTCAGTGGGACAGTCAAGATCTTTAAGGAACTGTTTCAATTGAGCAACTGGGTACTCCTTCAGTTTCTCTATTTCAAACACAGCTCCAGCTGTTGCATCTCCAGATTGAGACATGATGGTCACAAGTGCAAAGTTCCAAAGGCAGAAAATAAGTTCCCAGTGAAGTAAAAAGAATCCGTCAAGGGATCAGCAAAATCATGGAAGTAGAACAAAAAGGAGTCCTTTAGAGAAAAAGCAAAAGATCACCAAACAAGTAGTATGTGGTCACGTAATGGTCTGAACTCAAACAGTAGTGTAAACTTAATCACTGTATGTCAAGTACAAATACAAGTCCAAATCCCAACCGCTGATCACCAATGTTAGAAATGGGGTCTTTGGTTGACAGTCAGGTTACCCCCTGTTCAAGCAAGGACCCTCACTCTAGTCAGGGTAAAAGAGAATCACCCTCAGCTAACCCCTGCTTACCCCCTTGGTAGCTTGGCAGAGCAGTAGGCTTAACTTCAGAGCGCTAGGTGTAAAGTATTTGTACCAACACACACAGTAGCTTAATGAAAACACTACAAAATGACACAACACCAGTTTAGAAAAATAGGAAATATTTATCTAAACAAAACAAGACCAAAACGACAAATATCCGACATACACAAGTCAAGTTATGAATTTTTAAAGATTAAACTCAAAAATGGCCCTTAGAAACAAAAATGCTTCGATGAGATGTTAACACGGTGTCGTGACGGAGTCGTTCCCCACAAGCCGACACCAGCGGTGCCGGACACGGAGTCATGTAGAGCCCCAAGTACAGTACCTTTGGTGAAGAGTGAAAACGAGCCAATGCGCGAAGTCGGGGATCGCGGCGTCTGTGCGAAACGTTGAATCCGTGCACTTCGAGCGGTGTCGGTCACGACGTGGTGCGGCGACTTCCATGGAGTCGCGGACTTCAGCGGGGCTGCAGCGGCGTTGGGTCTGTGAAGAGCGTCGCGTTCCAGCAAAGGTCACGGCGTCAGGTGCAGGCGGCGTTACCGGATTCAGCAGCGGCGTCGGTCCGGAGTCGTCCGAAGTCGATTACCTTGGATTTCCACCAGCTTTCCTTTCAAGGGCCCAGGGACTGGATAGGGCACCACTTGTCAGAGCAGGAGCCTCTCCAGAGACTCCAGGTGCTGACAGAGAGAAGTCTTTGCTGTCCCTGAGACTTTAAACAACAGGAGGCAAGTTCTAACTCAAGCCCTTGGAGATTTCTTCACAAGATGGAAGGCACACAAAATCCAGTCTTTGCCCTCTTACTCTGGCAGAAGCAGCACTGCAGGAAAGCTCCACAAAGCACAGTCACAGGCAGGGCAGCACTTCTTCCTCAGCTATCAGCTCTTCTCCAGGCAGAGGTTCCTCTTGGTTCCAGAAGTATTTCTAAAGTCTGTAGATTTGGGTGCCCTTCTTATACCCATTTTAGTCTTTGAAGTCACCTTTCTTCAAAGGGGACTCACACCTACTTGTGAAATCCTGCCTTGCCCAGGTAAGGCCTCAGACACACACTAGGGGGTTGGAGCCGGCATTGTCAGAGGCAGGCACAGTCCTTTCAGATGAGAGTGACCACTCCACCCCTCCCTCCTAGCAGAGATGGCTAATCAGGAAATGCAGGTTACACCCCAGCCCCCTTTGTGTCACTGTCTAGTGCGAGGTGAAAAACAACCCAACTGTCAAACTGACCCAGACAGGGAATCCACAAACAAGGCAGACTCACAGAATGGTTTAAGCAAGAAAATGCTCACTTTCTAAAAGTGGCATTTTCAAACGCACAATCTCAAAATCAACTTTACTAAAAGATGTATTTTTAAATTGTGAGTTCAGGGACCCCAAACTCCACATGTCCATCTACTCTCTAGGGGAATCTACACTTTAATCAGATTTAAAGGTAGCCCCCATGTTATCCTATGATAGAGACAGGCCTTGCAACAGTGAAAAACTAAGTTGGCAGTATTTCACTGTCAGGACATATAAACCACATTACTATATGTCCTACCTTATCCATACACTGCACCCTGCCCTTGGGGCTACCTAGGGCCTACCTTAGGGGTGGCTTACATGTAAGAAAAGGGAAGGTTTAGGCCTGGCAAGTGGGTACACTTGCAAAGTCGAATTTACAGTTAAAACTGCACACACAGGCACTGCAGTGGCAGGTCTGAGACATGATTACAGAGCTACTTATGTTGGTGGCACAACCAGTGCTGCAGGCCCACTAGTAGCATTTGATTTACAGGCCCTGGCACCTCTAGTGCACTTTACTAGGTACTTACTAGTAAATCAAATATGCCAATCACAGATAAACCAATCACATACACATTTTACAGAGAGAGCACATGCACTTTACACTGGTTAGCAGTGGTAAAGTGCTCAGAGTTCAAAAGCCAACAGCAACAGGTCAGAATAAATAGGAGGCAGGAGGCAAAAAGATTGAGGATGACCCTCAGAAGCAAAAAAGTTCAACAAGGGACATTTATGTCATGGCAAAAGAGTGCAATTATGCCAATGCTAATGCAATAACCGGATGTTTATCAGAGTCTTTATGGGTGTGTAACCTGTGATAGATAGTTATTGTTTATGTTGTCTGATTAGGCTTAATTATTCCTAATCCTGCCTAAAACCATTCTTGTGAATATTTGTTGTGGATAAAGTTGACAACACAGGAGGCCATACAACGTTTTAAATTAATTCTTTATTAAGTACACAAACTGGCATTAATCCTTCCAGAGAGTCAGAGGCCAAATTACTCCATTGGAACTCTATCAGCCCCACACTCAGGAATATAGAACAACTTACATTACACATTCTCCTTTTTTCTGATACCATGCCACTTTCCTCAAATTCCATCTTTCCCCTCTTTCCACCACTACAAAGAATCTGCTCACCCTTTCTAACCACACAGGCCCTATAAATTTGGAAAGACCACCTCTCATACGTTCTGACCCTATGTTGACCCAACCACCCTTCTCTACCTTGTTCACCAACTTTTTTTCTCCCTTTTCATTCTGGCCTGCACAATTTACCCACTCTTTCAGCCACGCTGGAATACATTTTGTACTTGGCCACCTTCCTCTCATTTCATTAAACTGGCATTTCTGAGTGACACTATGGATTGTTGTGCAATAAGCCCACACAATGTCTTTTATCATTCTCTTCACTTCATACTGACTGGCCAACACCATTTGAATAGTTCCTTTGACCAATCTATTAGCCCTCTCAGCTACACAATTACCTTGAGAGATGTAAAGAGAGGTACATGAGTGCCTTATACCTCATTGTTTAAGAAAACACACCATTTCAGAAGATGTCAGCTGAGTACCATTATCATTAATGAGCACTACTGGTACTTCCTCATCTGCAAATATTTCTTCCCATTCCTTAAAAGTAGCTATTGTAGTCACATCCTTCATAAATTTTACAACCAACCACTTGGTATTGACATCAACCAAAACTAATGTGAATCGCATATCCTGAGATAACTCAGACAGAGGACCTATGAAATCTAGACACACAGCATGCCATGGCACTTCTGGATCATCAATATGCCCTTGAGAGTATTTACTCCATACTCTCAATCTGTTTTCACTTTTTCACTTTCTTTGCACACATGACATTTCTCTACCCACAAATCAACCTGACCATCCAACCCAGGCCACCAAAATTCTCTCTTCAGCCTTTTCTTTGTCAAACCTTGGCCCAAGTGTCCTTCATGCGCTAAGGTATGAAACTATTAACCCTCATAATCACATTTCTACCATTCACCATGAGCTCATCATGTATTTTAAAATAAGGTCATGATGGTATGGAGACCATACTCTCCGTAACTGCTCCCTTGCGTATCATCTCCCAGACAAATTTCAATACAATTTAAACTTCCATTTCTTCTTCACAACCCTGCATGGTGAAAGCTCCTGAATCACTTTGGACTGCATCTTGTACTGATGATACCGCTCCTCCAATATCATTCTCCCTCATAGTCAAACCATCTATACTCTACCAACTGACAGTCATTCTGGATAAGCAATAAGCCTGTACAGTTCACCAGAACTGTATGAATTCCACCATGTACCCATACTCCTGTAACCATGCTGTTAATCTGACTAGCCTTGCTGATCCTTTCCCTGCACCTCCTGGAGATAATATTTTCATCAAAGGCTTGTGATCATTTCTTAGACTGAATTGTGAGCCCCAAAAGTACACTTCAAAGTATTCCACTCCACTGGCAGCTGCTATGGCCTCCCATTCAATGACTGAATAATTCTGTTCTGTGTCTGTCAATGTACACAATACAAATGCAACAGTTCTCTCATTTTTTCCATGAATTTGCAATAACACAGCTCCTGTTCCAACTGCACTTTCATCAACTTTTAATATTGATTTGAGTTTTGTGTCAAAGGCTGTCAAGACATTAGCATCACAAATCTCTTCTTTTATTTTCTCAAAACATATCTGTTGATCTTTATCTCATACAAACTTATTTCCTTTTCATAATAGTTTTCTCAATTGATCTGTCTTGTCAGCAAATCTCTCTACAAACTGAGAGTAATAGTCTATTAGACCTGGGAATGATCTTAATTGATTCTTATCTTTTGGGCAAGCAGCTAATTTTATGGCAGCACTCAAACCTCTTTTTGACTTGCTACCTCCTTCAGCTATGGTATGACCAAAAAAATCAGGTTGGTGTGTTAGAAACATACATTTCTCTCTATGTAAAGTCAAACTTGCTTCCTTTAATTTCTTCAAGACTTTTTGAATACAACATTGTGTTGTTCCACTCAGTTTCTAAAAATGAGAATGTTGTCTAAAAAAAAAAAGAAAAAATCCATATCCACAAACAATTTAGTCATCTAACGCTGAAACCTGTTCACAGCGGAGACTAACCCGAATGACATACAAGTAAACATAAACATGCTTTCAGTAGTTATTGTATTGTATTGTAAAAGTATTTATACAGCTCTTACTACCCCTGACAAGACGTTAAAGCACTTTTCAGCAAGCAGCACGCCACTCCGGAACCCAAGAGGAATTAGTGGTGGAATAGTATAGGGAAATATGAGTACAGTTTTAGTAATATTATGAGTTAATTTGAGCAGAGGATATGTGAGTATGTTAGTTGGATTGACCAGAGTATTGGAGGGATAGAGGAGGGAAGAATCCAGAAGTGTTAATTTGGAGTTTATAGTAATAGGATGAGGCTTGGGATGAGTAAAGGTGAAATGGAGGAGGGAAGAGTCTGTGAAAAGGGTTAGGGAGATCATAGTAGCAGGAAGGGTTTTGGATGAGTCAAAGGTGAGATAAATGAGGAAAACATTGGTAGGGTTGTTTGGGAGATCATGGTAGTAAACTGAGGTTTGGGTGAGCTAGATGTGGACGAGGAGGGAAGAGCTTAGGCAGGATTATTTTGGAGATGAAAGTAGTAGAATGGGTTTGGGATGAGTCAGAGTGGGGAAGGAGGAAAGATTGATAGAGACATGGCATATTGTGATGGGTAGACAAGGTAAAGCTAACAAGAGAGTACATTTATATTATTTTTATTTATTTCAAATTATATATATATATATATATATATATATATATATATATATATATATATAAACAAATCCCTTTCAGGGTTAGAGTGACACATAAATTATGCAAAAAAGAAGAATAGAGAACTCTGGGTAGCTCCAAAGTTTAGGTGGAGAGCAGCTCTAGTAAGGAGCACCCTGCAACACCAGCGACACTATTGATTTGCTCACCTCAAAGGTCTGTTTATCAAAGTCTCTAAGCATTGGATCAGCACAGTGCTATCCACGCCCAGCTAGATAGTGAAAAAGTCTTTTGCCATTTCTACAGCAAAGTCTTTAAGCATAGGTTTCACACAGTGTCAACCTTGCCGAGCTGTAAAATGACAAAAGCCATTTACCACTCAAGGCACAGTATTACAGCTTTGGACTGGTAAAGTACCATCCCAGCCAACCTGGAATGAGTAAACGCAACCCCTGACACGTGTTTCGCTCTCATTAGAGCTCATCAGAGAGGTTTAGCTTTGTCCAGACACAAGGGAGCACCCAGTATAAGTCAAAACAAATCCCAAAGCTGTAATACTGAGCCTGGAGGGGTAAATGGCTTTTGTCATTTTACAGCTCGCCAAGGTTGACACTGTGTCAAACCTATGCTTAAAGACTTTGCTGTACAAATGGCAAAAGACTTTGTCACTATCTGATGCTGATCCAATGCTTAAAGACTTTGCTAAATAAATAGACATTTGAGGTGAGCAAATCTAGAGTGTCGCTGGTGTTGCAGGGTGCTCCTTACTAGAGCTGCTCTCCACCTAAACTTGGGAACTACCCAGATTCTCTATTCTTTTTTGCATAATTTATGCGTCACTCTAACCCTGAAAGGGATTTGTTTTGACTTATACTGGGTGCTCCCTTGTGTCTGGACAAAGCTAAACCTCTCTGAGGAGCTCTAATGAGAGCGAAACACGTGTCAGGGGTTGCTTTTACTCATTCCAGGTTGGCTTGGACGGTACTTTACCAGTCCAAAACTGTAATACTGTGCCTGGAGTGGTAAATGGCTTTTGTCATTTTACAGCTCGGCAAGGTTGACACTGTGTCAAACCTATGCTTAAAGACTTTGTTGTACAAATGGCTAAAGACTTTGTCACTATCTAGCTTGGCGTGGATAGCACTGTGCTGATCCAATGCTTAAAGACTTTGCTAGATAAACAGACATTTGAGGTGAGCAAATCTAGAGTGTCGCTGGTGTTGGAGGGTGCTCCTTACTAGAGCTGCTCTCCACCTAAACTTGGGAACTACCCAGAGTTCTCTATTCTTTTTTGCATATACATATATATATATATATATATACATATATATATATATATATATTTTTTTTTTATCATTGTTTTTTATTTTTCATTTAATTTATTTGTTCATTATTATTGCTTTTTTTACTTCAATTTACTTATTTATAATTCAAATTGTATTTATAGATTTTATTTTATTTATTTTCAGTTCATTTTTCTCTAGTACAGTAGGACTAGAGTAATAAATAAATACATATGTAAATACATAGTAAGGGAATATATGTTCAAGGAATATAATAATGGGTATAATAATACGAAAAGAAAAGTAGTATTGTTTAAACACAGAATTTCAAGATTTGTAATATTTGAAGTTAACAAGTATACTTTTCTAACATTTATTTATCTTTCCTCAATTTTTGAATAGTAAAATGCTTATGATAATAAAACATTTGATCAGTGTGACATACAAACAAGAACAGGGATTCATATGTATCTAATATATAACAACTTATCTAGGAGCTATACAATGACCTATGAACATGTTAAGCATAGAATAACATACATATATACATGTATACACACACACATAACCACATGCATACACACACACACACACACACACATATATATATATATATATATACATATATACATACACATATTCATACCCAACTGTGAGTAAATATACATTTCTTAAACAGGTTTAAAGAGTACGTGTGTAATTTATTGTTATGACATAATAGCGATACATATTTCCTAAAGAACTATACATATCTAGAATATAAACAAAATCCGATTAAAAATATTTATCAACACAGGCATATGCAGTCCATTGCTGTTTGAATATGGTGGTTGTGAAGGAAAGATCCAACTCTTGAGTGGTCTTCTGAAGACAAGATAGTTATCTGTGGATCTTATATTTGGGGGTGACAAATTCCATAGCTTGGCTTCTTGAATGGACAAGGATGAACCACCTATAGTCTTTTTCTTGTATGGTGGTGTTCTAAGGCGCGGTGCCAATCTTGAGCAGAGGTTTCTTTGTTGAATGTATTTGGTTGTTTTGTTTCTGATAAAAAGTGGTCCTGTTCCATGTATAGATTTGTGGGTTATACATGGCAGATTGAAGGTGGATCTTCTGGCAACAGGTAACTAGTGTAGTGCTCTCAAGGCAGAGGAGATGTGGGATTGTGGCTTTACACATAATAGTAGCCTGGCAGCGGAGTTCTGAATACGTTGTAGTTTTTCACAATAGATAGAGATGATCCATGGTAGAGGCCAATGGCATAATCAAGTTTGGATAGTACAAGAGAGATAGTAGCCTGCACCTTGTGTGAAAATCCTAGGTAGGGGAAGATGCATTGCAGGGTCTTTAAGGTTATTGAAGCTATTCGTGCTAATTTGTCCACTTGGGCATTCATTGTTAACTTGGAGTCCCTGGTAATTCCAAGGTTTTAAAGTTCCTCGGATAATTGAGGAGGTGGTCCAAGATCGTCAGGCCAGGCGCACAGTGGGCCATATTTTTTCCAGTCACCACATGTGAGTATTTCTGTTTTGGAAGCATTTAGTATGAGATGGCTCCAAGTCATCCACTGATCAACGGCTCTGAGGCATCTGAAGATTTGTGAGTTTTCAAAGTCTTTGGGGCATTCCAATTTAAGTAGTGTTTGTGTGTCATCTGCATAGTTGTAGCATGTGAGTTGAAAATCATTGTTCAGTTCTGGTAATAATATCATGTAGATGCTGAAAAGCAAAAGGTAAGATGATTGATCCTTGGGGGACCCCTGCTTTTGTGAGGTGCAGTTTGGACGAGAAGGGGGAAGAATAGATAATATTAGTTCTGTTTTGAAGGTGGGATATAATCCAGTCTAAAGCAGTCCCTTCTATACCGGCTTCGTGGAGTCTTTGAATTAGGGTGTCATGGTCAACCCTATCAAAGGCAGCCGAGAGGTCCAAGAGAAGTAGTGCAGCAACTCTATTGCCGTCAACTGTGTTTTTAAGATCATCCCAGATTGCAATGAGTGCTGATTCAGTGCCTCTTCCTGGGCGGAATCCAGTTTGGTAGTCTGAAAGTATGGAATTGTCTTCAATGAATTGTGACATCTGGGCAAATGCTGCTATTTCTAACAGTTGGTCCAGGAAAGGTCCATTTGTGATTGATCTGTAGTTGTTGGGGTCCTGTGGGTCTAGGTTTCTTTTCTTTAATTACAGTCGTATGTATGCCTTTTTCAGGTCTGTAGGAAAAGTTCCTGTAGTTAAAGAGTTGTTGATGATTCTTCTTACAGGTGTGGAAGAATAAGTAGATCAAAGAATGTTCTTGAAAATGTGTGGTGGACAAGGTTCAGAAGGGCAACCGGAAGGCCTGCTTGCTTTGACCAAATCTATAATTTCACCTTGTGATATTTGTTTGAAGGACTGTAGAGGCTGGGTTGGTTTATTCTTAGAGGGGAATTTAGGAAAAGGGTTGGTGCTGATGGTTTTCTTCTGTTTTATATAGGAGTCCAATGTTTCTGCCTCGGTTGTGTAATGAGTTGGCAGTTTGTTTGTGAAATCTTGAGTAGTGGAATGACTTCCTTCCATGCATTTAGGTTTTCGAAATTCATTGAGAATTTTATAAAGTTCTTTGGTTACAGATTTAGCATTTAGAATTCTGGGTGTCATTCCAAGCTTGGCGGGCGGCGGGAGCCGCCCGCCAAGCGGGAACCGCCAGAAGACCGTACCGCAGTCAAAAGACTGCGGCGGTCATTCTGGGTTTCCCGCTGGGCTGGCGGGCGACCGCCCGCCAGCCCCGCGGGAAACACCCTTCCACGTGGAAGCCGGCTCCGAATGGAGCCGGCGGAGTGGAAGGGGTGCGACGGGTGCAGTAGCACCCGTCACGAATTTCAGTGTCTGCTAAGCAGACAATGAAATTCTAAGTGGGGCCCTCTTACGGGGGCCCCACGACACCCCATACCGCCATCCTGTTCCTGGCGGCCGAAACCGCCAGGAACAGGATGGCGGTATGGGGGTCAGAATCCCCATGGCGGCGCAGCAAGCTGCGCCGCCATGGAGGATTCCCCTGGGCAGCGGAAAGTCGGCGGTACACCGCCGACTTTCCGTTTCTGGCCACGGCTGTACCGCCGCGGTCAGAATGCCCAAAGGAGCACCGCCAGCCTGTTGGCGGTGCTCCCGTGGACCCCGGCCCTGGCGGTATTTACCGCCAGGGTCGGAATGACCCCCTCTGTCTGATTACGAACTTTTTTTTTAGCTTTTTTGATTGATGATTTGTATATTCTGATAAGTTTGTGTAGCTGCAGTTTGTCTTGAATGTTGTTTGTTTTGAGCCAGGTCTGCTGCAACCTTCTGATTTGTTACTTTTTCTTTTTAAGTTCTGCGTTTCTCCAATGTGTTGGTTTTCTTTTGACCTGGTTAGTTTTTCTGAGTGTTATTAGGATATCAAAAGCTTCATGTATCCATTCATAATGTTTTGGAACAGAATTAATTACATCTAGATCTGTGCTGACTGTTAGTTGTGTTTCTAAGTCTTCAAAATTGAGTTTGCTCCACGGTCGATAGATGTATGTATGTATGTAAGTAGTTGTGGGGTGTGTTGATTTGTGGTGTTTTATGTCCGAAAGTTATCAAATGGTGGCCTGACCATGTGATTGGTGTGATGCTATGAACGGTAACCAGTTCATGCTTAGCAAAAATTACATCTAGGATGTGTCCAGCTATGTGTGTGGGATTGTGTACAATCTGATGGGGGTTCAATGCAACTAGGCCAGTGGTGATAGCTTTTGGATGGGGCATATTGGATTTGTCAAACCAAATATTTAGGTCCTCAAGAATGCATAAGTTTGAGTATAATGTAAAAAGGTTTGAGACTGCATCTAGAAAAGTGTCTTGAATTGTTGAGTTGTTAGGTGGAGGTCTGTAAAGGAGGAGAAAGTTGAAGGAGGAAGTTTGAGTAGGGAGACATCTGGTGAGGAGGGCTTCACAACCTTGTATGGAAATGTTGTCTCTTCTACTGAGATTTATTGCTTGTTTGAATATAATAGTTAGTCCACCTACTCTCTTGCCTATACAGTTTTGTGTGATAGTGTGATAGCCCGGAGAAAGAGCTTCATGCAACACTGGGGCCATGTCATCTCCCAACCATGATTGTGATCTGAAGAGTAAGTCAGGTTGTGTGTCTGTGAGCAGGTTGTAGATGTGGTGCTTTTTTTCAGAGTGATCGAGCATTTATGATCTGGCAGTTTAGAAAAAGTGTATTGGAGCGGTGTTGTTTTGTTTAGGAGAAGTGTGAGCAGTATATTTTGAGCTTGTACAAGGTGTGCTGTTAGTTGTGATAACTGTGAGAAGGTCACAATAGACTTATTTTTCAATATAGTGTTCCTCTTCCAGCAGGCGTAATAGGCATTTTGTTGGGTCTGTGTGTGTCGGTGGTGGACTTGGTGGCTGAGAGAGGCATGAAGAGTGTACTTTTTTTTAAGGGCAGCCTTATTATGTACTAGACAAAGGGATGCAAAGTTGTTAAGAGTAGCATGTTGTTTATTTTGTTGGTGTCTGCTTAGTGTGGAAGGAGATTGGGTTAGGTGTGGTGGAGGAGCATGTGGATCATAATTTAAGGCTCTAAATTGTGCAATGGATGAAAGACAGGTGAATGAATGTTGCTGTGTTGGTATGCTTATGGTAGATGTTTGTGAAGAGTGAGAATGTTAGGGTAAAGATTGGTCAGGTTTTTATTCTTTGAGTAGTCATGAGGGTGGGAGTGGGTGTGACGGAAAGTATAATGTAAGTTTGTGTTATTTTGATGTGCTGATGTGTGTGGTCTGTATTGTTTTTGTGGAATAGTGAGAGGGGATGTTGATGTAGTGGTTTTCTGTGGAGGATTTATATGTGAGTTATTGCTGGTGAGTGGTATTAGAGTATTACAGGGGATGTTGATGTGTTTTGGAGATGAGTGTATGAGGTGTGTAAAAGGGGATGGATGTGTCTCATCGTTGTTTTTGTTAATTGTGATGACTGGAAGAGGTCATATGTGTGGTGGAGTGGAGTGTGAGGATTGTACGGTTGTGTGTAATTAGTGAAGAGAGGAGAAGTTTGTAGATGGTGTGGTGGAAGGCTGGTTTTAGGTATTGTCATGATAAAAGGGGGTCTGGCAGGAGCAAATAGAGGAAAGTGCTGTTGGTTTGTATGAACAGGGAGTGTGTATCTGGATGGCTGAAAGTAATGTATAATGTGGTTTTGTGTTGTGTGAGTGATGGCAGGTTGTGTTAGTGGGAATGGACAGAGTAGTGTTTGCTGTGAGAATGAAGGTGTTTTACTGTTGTAGTGGATATGTATGTAGGTGTGGTATGGGGTTTTATGTTGGTTGATGAGACATTGCAACCTGTATGAGGTTAGTTGCGATGCAAGAGTTGGATATTTTTGCTGATAACATGTTTGCATGTTGATTGATGTGTAGGGACTGGGGTCCTTTCTGGTCAATGGAGAATTGGGCAGCATTTCTGGCCCTAGGCCCAACCAGTCCCGAACAGGCCCAAACCAGCAAATGCCCTTGTCCTCTCTGTCCTTAACTGAGACGCTTGGGCTGAGACTCCCTGAGCCCTAGGCTTAAATAGCCCTACTGGCCAATAGAAACCAAGTCCTAACCCTAACCAATCAGAATTGTAACCCTAAATTTCACAACCAATGGGAGGTCCAACCCTGTTCACCAATCATACCCCTAATCCTGACAACCAATCACAACCCCAACCCTAAAGACAACAGCCAATAGGAATCTCAACCTTAGTACCAATCACAAAACCAACCCTAAAACCAGGAACCAATAGGAATCTCAACCCTAACACCAATCACACACCCAACCCTAAAACCAGAAACAAATAGGAATCTCAAACCTAGTACCAATCACAAACCAACCCTAAAACCAGGAACCAATAGGAATCTCAACCCTAGCACTAATCAAAAACCCAACCCTAATCCCTAAGCCAATAGAAAGACCAACCCAACCACCTATCACAACACCATGTGCAACCACCAATAGAAACTTATATAAGGGCCAAGTTAACTGAAGCCCCTAGCCCCTGTGGGAAGGGAGGAGGGAGCTGCTGCTCTATTCACAATCTCCTTGGATACATACAGGCTGAATCCACTCTTCCAAGCTAGCAGAGTTTACTTTCCAGGTAAGGAAGAGATTGTAAAAAACGCTGAAATACTGCTTGTCATGTACTCAGAAATGTGGCTTTTTCAAGGCAAAAACAGGTGATGCAGACAGTTTCTAAACACAATTTAAATCACAGGAACAGATTCAACAGTCTCCTGCTCTGGTTAGCCACTGAGGTGTATGTAGCCTTTTTACTTAAAAAAAGAAGGGGAGGTTTATGTAGTCTTTTGCTACAAACTCGAGGGAAATGTCAAACAGCCACGGCTAAAAAACAGCACTGTAAAAAGGCCGAGCTTCCTGAAACACAGAGAGTCTACAGTAAACAGGCACGGGTAGCAATAGAAAACACTTTTAAACAAATAATAAGATTTCCCAGAAAAGTCTGGGGCTCCTTACCTAGGTCTTCTAGGAATCCTTGATCACTGGGTTGTATTAGGGTGCAGGTAAAAAGCTGGGCTCACAAAATGGAGGTGGCTGTCTTGGGGTTCCCTCCACAAACTTAAAGGGCCAGGGTAGGTGTCCGAGGAGGGCTCAGGTTGCCTGGGACTCAGAGAGCGAATCAGCAAGCCCCAGCCCCTGTGGGACGGGAGGAGGGAGCTGCTGTTCTATTCAGAATCTCCTTGGATACAGATAGGCTGAATCCACACTTCCAAGCTAGCAGATTCTACTTTCCCGATATAGGAGAGATTGGAAAAAAACACTGACTTACTGCTTGTCACACACTCGGAAATGTGGCTTTTTCAAGGCAAAAACAGGTGATGCAGACAGTTTCTAAACACAATTTAAATCACAGAAACAGATTAGGCGGTCTCCTAAACACACTCTGGTTAGCCACTGATGTGTATGTAGCCTTTTTACTTAAAAAAAGAAGGGGAGGTTTATGTAGTCTTTTGCCACAAACTAGGAGGGAAATTTCAAACAGTCACGGCTAATAAATAGCACTTTATAAAGGCCAAGCTGCCTGAAACAGAGAGAGTCTACAGTAAATAGGCACGGGTAGCAGTAGAAAACACTTTTAAACAAATAATACGATTTCCCAGAAAAGTCAGGGCTCCTTACCTAGGTCTCCTAGGAATCCTTGATCACTGGGCTGTGTAAGGATGCAGGGAAAAAACTGGGCTCACAAGATTGAGGTGGCTGTCTTAGGATTCCCTCCACAAACCTAAAGGGCCAGGGCAGGTGTGGGAGGGGGCGCAGGTTGCCTGGGACTCATAGAGCCAATCAGCAAGCCCCAGCCCCTGTGGGAAGAGAGGAGGGAGCTTCTGCTCTATTCAAAATATCCTTGGATACAGACAGGATGAATCCACACTTCCAAGCTAGCAGAGTCTACTTTCCAGGTAAGGGAGAGATTGTAAAAAACTGTGAAATACTGCTTGTCGTGCACCCAGAAATGTGGCTTTTTCAAGGCAAAAACAGGGGATGCAGACAGTTTCTAAACACAATTTAAATCACAGAAACAGATTAACCAGTCTCCTAAACACACTCTGGGAAATCTTATTATAATCTTATTATAAATGCAGTGAGATGCTGAGCATCTTTGTGCAGCTTCACCTGGTGGTAGGTACTTTTCAGGTCCAATTTCGAAAGGTATCTACCAACTTTTATGAAGGTAAGTAATTCATTGATGTTTGGAAGTGGGAAAGTATCAGCAACAACATTGTGATTCAGAGACCTCAGATCAACAAAAAATCTTAAACGGCCATCAGACTTCTGTGTGATGACCACAGGTGATAGCCATGGAGATGTTTCCACAGGTTCAAATACCACCTTTTAGCATTTCATCCAATAACTTGTTTACTTCTACCCTCACTGCCAATGGTACACGTCTTAACTTGTATTGATCAGGAACAGCGCCTTCTTTCATAACAATCTGATGCACATATCCCTTTAAACATTCTGTGGTTTTAATATTTACTTAATGAGCATCTTCCAAGACATCTTGTAATTTTATGTCCTCTACCACCATGACTTGAGTGGGTGCTCTTCGATTGATTATTACATTGAGATTATTGGTGCATCCATCCTAAAATTGGTGGGCCATCAACAGTCATATACACTTTTCCTATAGCTTGATATGAATTAAATCATATGTTTCTTTCTATGAAACCTAGAATGTCAATTGCCTCACCTAGATACCCACCAAGATTTTTATCTTTAGGTGACAATTTGACATTTCTCCAACATATCTTTAACATTCTTTCCGGGTATAATAGTGTACATGGACCCGGAATTTACCATTAACTCTAAAGTACTCCCACACACTTCAAATTCTGCTGTCAGCCCTTCTCTTCTTGTTACACTGTTACTATCAAAATTGTGTCTGTATACTCACTAATATCATCTAAATCTACTGTGATTACTCTGGTTTTGAAGCTTTCTATGAAATATTTACTGTTTTCTTTGCACATTCTTGAAAAATGGACTTTGCGACCACACTTCCTGTGGTTTTTGTTAACTCCAAAAGATGTTCAGCAGTATAATAACAGCTCCCACAATGACTACATTCTTTTATCTTACTTTTTTGTACTGCTGGACATAGTCACTTCACCCCCTTATTACTGCTTTTAGCAACAACATTGACTTCCCTCTCTGGACTGCCACCATCGTTCCCTAAACTAGCAACTTCCCCATTGCGTTTGTCTCTTCTTTTCAATTCCTTCATGCACTTTTGAGATTCCTCTATTATCTTAGCCATCTCTACTGCATCCTTTTGTGACAGATCTTTAGCTGCCCACAATCTTACTTCTATTTTTTTTTTGCATTGAACAAATCAGTTGATCACAAATCATCAGTCATAGTGCCAAAACAACATTTTACTTCTATTTTTTTCTTTGCATTGAACAAATCAGTTGATCATAAATCATCAGACATAGTGCTAAAACAACATTTTACTTCTATTATTTTCTTTGCATTGAACAAATCACTATATCACAAATCATCAGTCATAGTGCCAAAACAACCTTTTACTGATAAATCCCTGAATCTTGCTACAAATTCAGCATGCTCAAATTGTGGTTGGGTATAAAACTTATATTGTGCCATTTATTTTGCAAACCTATTTTTAAGTTCTTAAGTGCCTCTTTATACACATTGTCACCTTCACTCCCTAGATTATTCAATAATAGGGTTTTATTCATAGCTGGTGAGCAATTTTGTCTATCTAATGCTATAACATAAATTTCTAACATTTCCACCCAGTCTTCTCAGATTATTGCCGGTACCCCTGGTTGGGATGAAAAGAATAGTAGGGGTCTAACATTGCCCTGTGACATCATAAGTTATGCAAATAAGAAATATAACTAACATGTACTTTGCACATATATTCCTAAGTTTGAATGATAGTGAAATAAGTAACTGTATATTATCTTAATGGTCCCCCAGGTGGGCAAATCACTGTGTTTACAGTATGATCTGCAATATGGTGTGCAAATCACCTGAAGTATTTTAGTGCCTCATAAGACTTTCACACCAAAAACGATTTACTCCTGATGACTGTGATTTGTTGAATGGGTGTGCGGATCACCATGGGAGATACTGCCACAATTATTAACTGGCCTTTGGGGTGTGCAAATCACGGCATTGCACTATACAATCTGTGTTTAGAGCATGACTTGCATTGTGGTGTGCGAGTCACTAAGTTTGTGTCTTATTTCACAGGTAAGGGAACCTTTGCTGCTTCACCCAAACTTAAGATGGTCGTGCCATGCTGCCTATTCCAAACGGTCGTGCTGTGCTGCCAATTCAAAATGGTATACTATGTTGCAAGGTGAGCAAACAGGTGTGCGGATCACGGTGAAGGTTGCTGCTTCACCCAAATCAAGATGATCCGCTGTGATTCATCTCAATGTACGCGGTGCGTTTGATATTTCCCTCCATATAGATACTATGGGGGTGATTCTAACTCTGGTGGGCGGCGGAGGCCGCCCGCCAGAGTTCCCCCCTCCAGAACACCGCTCCGCGGTCAGGAGACCGCCCCGGTGATTCTGGGTTTCCCACTGGGCTGGCGGGCGACCGCCAAAAGGCGGCCCGCCAGCCCAGTGGGAAACAACCCTCCATGAGGATGCCGGCTCCGAATGGAGCCGGCGGAGTGGAGGATGTGCGACGGGTGCAGTTGCACCCGTCGCGAATTTCAGTGTCTGCTCAGCAGACACTGAAATTCTTTGTGGGGCCCTCTTACGGGGGCCCCTGCAGTGCCCATGCCATTGGCATGGGCACTGCAGGGGCCCCCAGGGGCCCCACAACACCCCATACCGCCATCCTGTTCCTGGCGGGAGAACCGCCAGGAACAGGATGGCGGTATGGGGTGTCAGAATCCCCATGGCGGCGCAGCAAGCTGCGCCGCCATGGAGGATTCCTTTGGGCAGCGGAAAACCGGCGGGAGACCGCCGGTTTTCCATTTCTGACCGCGGCCAAACCGCCGCGGTCAGAATGCCCTGCGGGGCACCGCCAGCCTGTTGGCGGTGCTCCCGCCGACCCTGGTCAGAATGACCCCCTATATGATGTCTGAGCTGCTCCTGGGTGCCGCACACACGCTAACTTGAGCGCGAGCCCACCGGCTCTGGTGGTGAGAGTCCAAATATATACATATAAACATATGGGCAGATTTAAGAGCCCCTAGCACCTCCTTGCACTAGATTATGATAATTGTTTTTATGCTAATGTGGCCCAACGAGGCCAAAATCACTGCGCCAAATTCACAAAGTGGCACAATGCATGCATTGCACCACTTTGTAAGCTTTTGCACCACATTATGCCTGTGCCAGGCATAATGTGTGCGAAGGGGGCGTTCCCTCGTTAAGGGGGGGGTGAAAAAACAGCACAAGGAAATCTAAGAGATTTATTTGCCTAATTTCTTTGCCACTTTTAATGCCTGCTCAGAGCAGTCACCAAAAAAGCTGTCAACGCAGGAGGCCATATGACGTTATAACATAGGGCCAGATATAGGAAGCATTTTACATGGTGCAAAATGTGAAAAATCGCATTTTTTGCGCCATGCAAAATGCTCCTCGCGATGCTCATTCACAATTTGCGAGTCGGTACTGACTCGCAAATTGTGAATGCGACTCGCAAATAAGAAGGGGTGTCCCCTTCCTATTTGCAACTCGCATCGCGATGCTAAATTGCTTTGTGACCGCGAATGCGGTCGCAAAGCAATTCGCAGTTACCACCCGTGTCACACGGGTGGTAACCCATTCGCAAAAGGGAAGGGGTCCCTATGGGACCCCTTCCCCTTTGTGAATGTTGCCCCCAAAAAAATTTCAGAGCAGGCAGTGGTCCAATGGACCTCTGCCTGCTCTGAAAAAACTAAACCAAATGGTTTCGTTATTTTTTTTATTTTGCAACTCGTTTTCGTTTAAGGAAAACGGGCTGCAAAATAAAATAAAAAAACTGCTTTATTTAAAAAGCAGTCACAGACATGGAGGTCTGCTGTCTTCAGCAGGCCACCATCCCTGTGAGTGCAGGGACTCGCTATGGGGCGCAAAATGCGACCTACCTCATTAATAATAATAAGGTGGATCTTTGCGACCCCATAGCGAATCGCAGACGGTGTCTGAGACACCGTTCTGCATCCGATTTCACGAATCGGAAATTGCGAGTCGCACCGACTCGTAATTTCTGATTCGCAAAATCGGAACTTCCTACATCTGGCCTCACATTCTTTATTAAGCACACAGCATGGCATCAATCCTTCCCGAGAGACCAACTGACTCCTGTTCCTGTGGAACTCGATCAGCCTCACACTCTAGAATATAGAACAACTAACATCATAACAATATTCTTTAAGAATTCAGTAGAATGTATGCAGCTGTATAGTTCATTGATGCTTAAAGAACTTATTAGGTTCATTCTTGCTCATTAATAATAGTTAACTGACCCAGTGATGCAAAAAAGACAATAAGCGGATTACCATGGGAGGGCTTTGTTTAGTAATGTATTGTGGTTTTTTCTAATAAATACAAAAGCCTCTATTTCTAGAAATTAAATGTGTTGGTTTACATTGAATTCACTCCTTTATGAGAAAGAGGAGCTAATTCAAAGTACTTTGTGTAATTATTACATGTCATTGCTGGCTTGACACAAACAAGTGCAGAATACCTTAATGCTGTTTCGTCCTTGTTAAACTATTGTACATTATTCCTTTAATAACACTGGTGATTGTCTTCTTGTGATTAGGGAAACTTAATATTCCCTGGTTATAGCTAAGAAACTGGACGCTAGTTGCTGTCCCAAAAACGTGACAGAAAATGAGGGGTGGAGACATGCACTCTAAGGTATTGCATGAGGGCTACCCAAGACCAAGAATTAGGAGACAGATACATCTAGAAGTGCAATGAAAATAAAGAAAAGACTAGAGAGGGTACATGTCTCTGTCAACTGTTCAAATGTATCCAGTGCTTAATTTGTTAAAAAAAAGAATGAATTAAGCACAGGGTCCCAAAGTTTTTCCTAGAAGTTCCCGCTCTTGCACTAAATACAGGGTTGCCAAATGGCACGCATGCCTAGTCATTCTTCCACCATCCTACACAATGCCTTTCTCATTATCTCACTCTTCAAGATTCCTTTTCAACCTGGGTGTCTTCTTCCTTGCTCTCCCTTGGAGTAACTTAGTTTGATGAAAAATAGTCCTGCCTCCTGAAAATGTGTGCCAGTTACGACCACCTTCACCCATCAGTAAAAATTAAATACGGAACATATCTACAGTACAAGCGTGAGATGGGGACATGGTGTACCAGATGAGGAGATGGAAACACACTAATGCATCTCCCACCCAACCACCAAACCATATGTAATGATCCTGCCAAACGAGAGACTGCATGATTAAGACCAGGATGCAGGCCCAGTGGTCAGCCGAATACAAGATGGCCTATAGAACTTAATCCTACCTGAAGTGAACCACCTAACTGACAAGGGAGAGGATCTTCAACCAATATGGAAAGCCTGGGGTAGTCAGACACAGGGATGCCAGTGATCATCAGTCTGCTGATTCCCAGGAACCTACAAGTGTCTATGCTTACTGGCACTGATGGGGAAGGGAGCCAGCCATGAATAGACAGGACTAAAGGCGGCTGTCTGAGACTTGCTTCCCTCCCTCCCCCTCCCAAAGTATCTGACCGGCTTGGAGTGGGGAAGAGAAGGTTCACAAACACTGCACCACAATACTAGGAGCTAAGAGACAGCCAGGACCATTACACAGACTCTATGTGAGAGGCAAGCACATTGACTCTCTGGAAGCCTAAGCCACAGTGGGCTAACCGGATTGGGGAAAGCTGAGGATCAAAGCCCAACAACTGGAGTTGCCTTGTGAATGCCTTTAACTTCGTGGGACATTGTTGATACCAGAATAAACAGATCATTGTCACACAGGGGAAAGGTCCTGCAATGCCCCTTGAGACACCATTGACTCAAGTTCACTCTTACGAGATGGAAGAGGGACCACTCAGCCCTCCAGGAAAGCAGTGTATCTACCTAATATTAAATGTGCTTCAATGGAGCTCTAAGGTGATGATTTAGCTGCATTAGCCTAACTTACCTACAGGAAAACAGTAAAGATATGCTTTGACCGGATTCCCAGTGCACCATTGGAATAATTAGGACAGGAAAACTTCCATGCATCATGCCTGGCTATTTTGTGTAAAAAGACATCAAATATCTAACATGGCTTAGGACGTCGCAACCTGGTGCTAAGAAACAAAGATAACAACCAAGGAGACTCACTGGTGCCTGTGGGGCAGCAGCTGCAGGGCTAAGAATATTTGAAACACCTCTGCAGACAACATCCTTCAAGATATCAAAGGCACCAAATTATCCCTTGAAGGAAGAATCGTGAGGCTTCAAGTTGCCATATCCTTGTTTAGACAGGATCCTTGTAACACTGTTAGCCTATCATGGAAGCAGAGTGTGGCAGCATAAGATCACATACAATCTATGGTGGCCACAATTGCGTGCCTCTCGGACACCACCTAATGACAGAAGGAAAAAATGAGAAATGCAGAGGGAAGGGTGAGCATAAATACCCTGAGAGTAGTAGGCATCTCAGAAGGAGCAGAAGGGTCACAAACCAAGCAATTTCTCAAGGCAGGGATACCACCAGAAGACTTTCACAGGTCTTTACCATTACAAGTGCTCAGCATATCCTAATGTCTAAAACACCTCCTTGGGCACAGGCATGACCATTTATAGCATGATTTCATAATTATTTGGACAAGGATGCAATCCTGAAAGGGGTGCACAAAGTGGGAAATGTAACTTTAAAATCTACTAAAGTGATACTGTTTTGAGGCTATACACCTGCCTACTGCAGCAATAGCAAAAGATCTTCTTGGCAGTGTCAACAAAAGCTCCAAGCCACATAGCTAGAATATTTCCTGATGTTTCTTGGCAGGTTGAGAGTTAGCTTTGTGGGGAAATACATATTTTTTCAATTCGCATGAGGTGGCTTGGGGCTGGGTGGAGGAAAGGAAGATCCAGAACAGATTCAAGGAATGCAACACATTAATGACAACTTCAATGGCAGAGGAGAAACCCTGAAGAAAAAGAACATAGCGGCAGCAGAGAAAACATAACATATGCGCAGCCAGCAGGAGGGATAAGGCAAGCACATCTGCTACACCGGAGAATCAAAAGAAAGTTGAGGAAGAGCCCAGATCCACTGCAGCGGCAACACTGACTGAACCTCCATGTTTTAGACCGATTGCTTGAGCTTTTTGTGAGATATACAATACATTCTATCATATAGATTAATGATCTATTTAGTTCTGGTTGGCAGTATTGGTTAGCGGGGTCACCTTCTGCAACATTTTTTCCATTCTAGGATTTGCTGTCCCAGCATGCACGTGGCCTAAGGCATGGGTGCTTCTTGTCCTTGGACAGATTCATGAAGAATGTGGACTCCGTACGTAGTGGGTTTCTAGTAGCTTCAGTCACTCTCGTTTTATTCTTGGGTGAGTGGGCATGGAAGGTGAGCTAGGGTATATTTTACATGGCCCAAGTTATAGAATCCTGACCTAAGTTCACTGTTCTTTATGCTTCTAAAAGAGATGTGTTGGTAGGGGGAGTTGCAGTGAATGTAATATTAATAGGGACGTGTGCTCTTTTCTTTGCAGTTTATGTACACACTGGGAAAATGGCATGGGGATGTTGCTAGATTGGCTCATGTATTAATAGGTAGAACCTACAGTTAAGGTTCATGTGTACAACAAAGTGGGGGAATAGGTGAAATAATCATGTCCTTAGGGGCACAAACAAACGACTTTTACTACACCACAGATAGGTACTGTAGCTATAAAATGATATTCTGGAATATTAAAGGTCTTAAAGACAAAATGAAATGTACAGCAATGCTGCAATTTGCAGGGTGGCACACTCCAGCCGTTCTCCAATGGCAAGAACCAAGCCTCCTAGAAAGCTGATGCAAAAGTTTAGGGTAATAGGGGTTTAATATTTCCACTGATGGTATCCCAATTGCACACAGATACGAAGGGCTGATTTATTTTGGTTTCAGGTCTTTTTGAAGGTCACCTTTGGTCTCTAGTAAATGTTCACATCCCATTCCCTGTAATATAAGAAACAATGAGTGCATCCATATTCAGCATCACATCAATCCCTTTTACTTATCTGTTACTTACTTCTCCCCACAAAAGACCTTTATTGGATGAAGAGTACTCGTATTCTCCCTTGTGGAATCTTGGATCATTCCCCAGTGGATCTGCTCCTCAGATGCACCTGGTGTATTGCTTTTTCTCTAATGTCAAGGTAAAAGCACTTCAGACAGTCTGGGAGCAGTGTTAATCTCGTTAGAACTTACTCTCTCCTCTCTGGATCTGGCAATTCAAAGTAACTCAATATCAAGTAACATTTCAGAATTAAATGTAAAGCACATTAGGCTTCATAAGAATGAGGGACAAGTATTATAGTGAAAACCATGAAGGTTTATTGAAAGTTAAAGGCGCTACAGAAAGCAAAATAAATGGCAAGGAGTCACTCAGTCATTTGTCTCATAAAACTTTGAAGCTTAGACTAAAATTGCAACTAATGGAATAACAGAACAACATAAAATTTAGCTCTAGTAAATAAATCATAAAGCAGAGGACAGACTGACAGACTATCACCTTCTAAAGATCAGGAGAGAGTGAGCTCACAACCCTCAGGATGTGGCCCCTTTTATAAGACATTTTACAAACAAATCATGCATTTGATGTGAATGTTTAGAAGTCTTAAAGACATAATCCCATTCAATCAAAGATACAGTTTGAGATCACACTTGGCAGCACTAGCCTAAAGATTTAAATAATACAGTTCTCATCCGGTGCTCCTGGGACACCTCAATAGTTAGTACAAATCAAGGTTAAATTCTCATGCAAATCATATCGTGGACCCAATAGGCGAGACCTTGGGAAAACATTCACTATTCTAACAGCAAGTAAACAAACCTGGAAAACCAAGACTCATGCTATACAATGAAAGAATAACAACATGTTTCAAAACGCTGCTTACAAAATGACTACTGTGCACTGAGTGTATGAGGTGTGTCTGAGGTGTAAAGGACAGAGGGATGACTGCATCCAGGACAAAATGGCAGTAGACAGCAAAAATCATTTACAAATTGAGGCCTAAATTGCCCGATATTACAATGAGTACAACTTTTTAACAGAATATCTTCATTGCACCGTATGTCAATTACATTGTGTTTATACAATTTTTAAAATAAAAACCCTATATCATGCACATCCGTAATTAAGTGGGGGTTTAAGCATAAATGCAGGCTGGCCAGTGCTCTATTTGTAAATAGAAAGGTGCTGGTGCCCAAAGCCCTCCTCTTAAAGATGTGGCTGCTGCAATTAAATGTGTGACCACGGGATACGGAGGCAACGTAATCCCGAAGCCATCTCGGACCTTTTCAATCCATTTAAAGCCACTCCCTGCCCCTTCAGCTCACACCTGCAACTTTCTGCTTTCTCTCATTGTGACGCTTTTTTTGTTTTTTTCTTCATCCGTCTTTCCCAAACATGTCTTTTGCTCGCAGCAAATGCTTGAGGCAGAAGACTAAGCGCCTGCCCTCAAAAATAAGTGCCGGTGCTCAGCACCGGAAACAGCAAGCACAAATTAAGCACTGAGGCTGGCTCACAAATGGGGAGTTTTCAGGCTTCCTCCTTGAAAAAAAAGATATTTTGATCTAAATACTGGCCCAGTCACCACGCAGTGTATTGTTTTAGAAACTGTTGAAAAATGGCCGTTACTGAATGGTCACCTCCAAACCTTTTGCCTTCCTCGTCCTATTTTTACTGAATTCGTTTTTGTTGGCTTTAGAATTCTGTGCACTTTACCACTGTTAACCAGTGCTAAAGTGCTTGTGCTCTCTCACCTAAACATGGTAACATTGGCTTCTACCCAGTTGGCATATTTAATTTACTTATGCGCCCCTAGTAAGGAGGACTAAAAGTGCCCAAGGCCTGTAAATTAAAAGCTAAGCTTGTGAGCCTGAGGCACTGATTGTGCCACCCACTGAAGTAGCCCTCTAACCATACCTAGACCTGCCATTGCAGAGTCTGTGTGTGCAGTTTACACTGCCATAGCGACCTAGCAAAATAGACAGGCTAAAACATTAACCTTTTGTACATATGGGTCTCCCCCAAGAGTAGGTTCAGGACAACCCAGAGGGCAGGGTGCAATGATTTGAAAGGTAGGACATGTACTTTTATGCTTTACATGTCCTGGTAGTGAAAAACTCCCACAATCATTTTTCACTACTGCAAGGCCTGTCTCTGCCATAGGATAGTTTCGGGATTTCATTATTACAGCTTAAAAGTATAATTCACAATCTGGAAGAGATAAACGTTTTGAGTTTGTTGTCTATGGGAATACAATTTAAAGTCACAATTTATGGCAAAGATGGATTTTAAATTGCAGTTCTGAAAATGCCACTTTTAGAAAGTTGCATTTTCTTACTTCAGTCATTTGGTGCCTACTGTCTATTTCTGAACAAATGTCTGTGTTGGGTGACAGCTGTGCTCCGTGTATTCCCCCAAGACGGCCACACACAATGGGAGTTACGTGTGACTTGCTGGGCCATCCTGGGAGGATGGGCGAGTGGAATTCGGCATAGCCTCACTTACACCTGAATAGGCTGCGTCTTGTCCCCACACAAAGAGCTGCATAACCCTCTGTAGTGAATATGGAGTCAGCGTAGGACACCTGTGTACTTCAAAGGCATCTCTTTGAAGTCTCCTCCACTTTAATGGTACCCCTGCGTATAATAACTGTGAAAGCTGTATTATTTTCTGATAAATTTTTCTAGATTCATGTTTAAGAATGTTCATGAATCAGGCTAATGTGTAAAAAATAATGTGTCATGGAGAATGTGCCCACTTGAGTGGCCACCATGACAAGTCTAACAACTAATGAAGAATTTGTACTTTAATTAATTAATGTGCACATGTAGAACAAATGTATTAGTGGGTCATAATAAAGTATTAATATTATGTATTTTGCTGAGAATATCTTAACATTGATTAACTATAGGAGTTTGGGGGCTAGTCGAGCAAGACTCGTGTTAAGTTTCTTGACATAAATAACTACTGTAAATGTTTTTGTAAGAAGAGAATTACTGTTAACCATTCTTCACACAGCGCTGACCAGGCGATTTCTAAATGTCTTAAACTTTCACATGAGAACTGGTTTGTCGAAATATCCTGTACTAGAAATTGTTACTTTGTAAACGTGAGAAGGTGACATTCCCAGGAGCTAACAATGGAGGCACTGACTACAGCTAGGACTGCAACAAAGAAGTTACCTGACAAACCTGACAATGGGAATGGGAGAAAAGGAGCCAATCATCAACGAGTGAAAGACTGTTTAGTTATGTTTGAGATATAGGTTTTAAACATGATTGGTCCTACTGCAAAAGTGCGATTTCCTGTCTAATGACTGCGTGTGAAAATGCTTTAGGGAATTTAGTATACCCAGACTGTAATTTGCAGAGCAGTTAGCCATTTCCATTTTCTGCCATCCTAGCCATTCCATGCCATTCTTTTCTACTCTTGTCTGAGTCCTGTTTGTGGAGCACAGCCATTCCAGATTTCTTTTATTCCCTTAACCATCCTCTTAGAGTAATTGTGGTAATGTTGAATTCCTAGCTTGATAAGCATCCTCATAGAGCAATAGTGTTGATGCGGATTCTTTAGCTTGATGCCCTTTTTGTGGTTCAGCTAACTTGGAGCCCAATTGAGGCTGAGCCATTTCCTTCACTGTTCCATTGCTGAAGCTGACCAGATAGCTGTCCAACTGACAGTTTACTTATTGGATTTTTGCCATTCTGTTCTTGTTTTATTTGTTAAAATATGCTCTATTTTTCTAGCCTTCTTTTGTGTGGCATTTTCACAGTTTATTGTTTGAAGTGAAGTGTTGCACAAATGTTTTAAACAGTGCTTCTAAGTTGAGCCTAACTCCTCTGTGCAAAGCTAACAGGGGGTTGAGCATAGGTTAATTAGGGGTTTGTTTGTGCTTCACTCTGCTTGATCAGGACTCTCACCCTAATCAACTAGTAACCCAAGTTCTAACAGAAACCCACATGACATTTATACGAGGAAGGATTCCATGCTTTCTAAAAGGCAGGGAGCAAAGCTTAAAGGTTGTGGAAAAGTGCACTGTTCAATGCTCCCCATGCATTCTGTGCATGTGTGGGTATTATTGATTGACTTGTCACATGCGCTGCATGAATAGGCAGTGGGGATTCCAGACAGCAGTCAGTTAGCTGTTGGGATCCGCACTAGCTGGATGTGTTGCATTGTGTCATGGGTTTACATATCTCACAGAATAACTCTACTCTTTCAACTTATTTCGTTTGTTGGACTCTTCAGTTCTACCCATCACATATTGGTGACATTTTGGGATTTTGTTTTTCAGCCCTCCGACATTTCGATTACATCGACTTTTTTTCAGCTCACCGAAGTTTGGATTACATTGAAGCAGGCTGCTGATCTTTGCCTGGCTTTGCGGTTGACTTCGGAGGATTATCGCTTCCGCCTCACCACCGCGTCTGGCCTTCTGCTGAGGATTCCTTTTGGGGCCAATGAAACGGTATTTTTGGGATGAGGCTGTAGGTGTTTGCCTAAAGCGTGTCATCTGATTGGCTCACGCGTGCTTCACTGAGCTCTTGTTGAGGTAATCTTCCAGCTGGCTCACACGTGCTGTCTTGCTTTCAACTGGTTGTCAAGCCTCCTTTTCAACTGCTTGTCCCTGCGTCACCTTAAATTGGACTTGTGTCTTAAAATTCAGCACAGAGGCAGTGACATCAATGCGTTTTCTACGTGGCAGCCATATTTGATCATTTTTCTTCATCGACAAGAGCAGCATTCACAATTTTATGCAAGTTTCTGGTTATATTATCGATTGTCTGGAGTCTTTGGCCGGATACTGGTGTAAAATTAAGGTACATATCAGGCATTATTGTGACCTCAATTTATTTGAACTGTGTAACTTACTTCCATCGTTTTGAAATACTATTGGCAGTCTGGGCTGTTGATTTGTATTGCATTTTTTGTAACTGTTCATTTAATGCATATTTTGTCATGGCCACTCCACAGTAAATTACGCAGCTGCCTCCTTTTCTAGACCTAGCTGGGGCACCACTCATACAATGGATTCAGTGGTTTAGGTTGTTTCAAAATAATATTATTGCCATAGATGCTAATGGTTACAGACCTGCTCGCAAATTTGCCTTATTATTTGGTAGCCTGGGTTGTGCAGCTCAACAAATATTTGACAGATTACTGTCTGTACCCACGCAATCTGGAGATGGTCATTGGAATGATTATCTGGAGGCTTTTTTATTGCTACGCTGAGCAAACAATTCTTGGATGAGCCTAACATTGTGCTTGAATGCGATAACTTCTGCAGGAGAAAACAACAACCAGAGGAGAACTTTGAGAAATATGTATCAGCCATTAGAGTGTTAGCTACAACTTGCAGGTTTGGATCAAA
Organism: Pleurodeles waltl; assembly: GCF_031143425.1. Lineage (NCBI taxonomy): Eukaryota > Metazoa > Chordata > Amphibia > Caudata > Salamandridae > Pleurodeles > Pleurodeles waltl. Next base: position 1,185,803,893 of record NC_090440.1, on the reverse strand, counting down.
CTTAGACATGTACATTTGTGACCAATTTATGTTTAACTTATTCGAGGAAGGTTCAAGAGAGACTTTTGAGTTGCAGGAATCCAACCTTCGGTGAAGTTGTTCACTTAGCCAAAAGCATTGAAAGATACCTCATTTCCTCCAAATTGCTTCATCCAGAACCTGGTGACAACGAAATAGTTTCCAATGATGATTACTCAGAATCTGTATCTGTTGTTAAAACAAAAGGGAAGCCATTCAGAAACACCGGCAACAAGATTTTTGGCTCTTGCAACAGATGTCGGTCAAAAACTCACCTTTCCAGATCGTCCCGCTGTTAGCAAGAGGTGTCTGCTGTTTAAACAACTTGGGTCACTTTCAAAGTCTGTGTAGGAGTGCTAAACTACCAAGAAAGATTAATGATGTGGATATGAGTTCATGTGCAGAACTGTTAATCAATGTTGTTCTCACATTAGACTATACTGATCACTCCACGCATGTTAAAGGCCCTATGTGTAAAACTTGCATCGATAATGTGTCACCAACGGTCATGGCTGAATCTGGATCAACCAATACCATTCTGAGAGATACCACATTTCACAACTTTTGAAGCACTAATTGCACTGTGTCTCCCACAGATGTTAATCCTAAAACATTTGGGAAGAAGGATATTGATATGCTTGGCTACTTCGAGTCCAATGTTTCCTGTCTGGGTAGAGAGACATACACTAAAGTCTATGGCCCTCATTACAACCCTGGCGGTCGGTGTTAAAGCAGCGGTAATACCGCCAACAGGCCGGCGTAAAAAAAATATTTTATCACGACCATGGCGGAAACCGCCAACACAGACAGCCACTTTAACACTCCAACCGCCACGGCGGCAGAAACAAACACCGCGGCGGTAACCGGCAACAGACAGGTGGAACAAAATGTACCGCCCACACTATTACAAGAGGCCTATCCACCACCTTTTCCGGGGCAGTACCAACGCGATCAAAAGCACGGCGGAAACAGGACTTGAAAGGGAAACCACTCACCTCTTGACACCCAACGAGGAACCAGGACGCCATGGAGCCTGAACTACACGTCCTGCCCATGCTGGTCTTCCTCCTTCTGTTTCAGGAGCATGAAAGACGCCGTCAACGACTATGGTGAGTACTGCACCTACAACACAGGGGAGGGGGGAGGGAAAAGAGAGTGACACACACATGCAACACGCAATACCCCCACCCACAACACCATACACACAAATACATGCAGCAACATTACATATACACCCCCTCACCCCCTGGAAGAACACAAGGACTAAATGAAATGATTGTAACAATTGTAATCAATAAAAATCAGATAGTGCAAGTTCAAAAATCAGTATATACAAATATGTACACCAACTACACAAGGCCTGATATTAATCAAACATCGTCCGTGGATCAGTGTTCCAAAATGCACGGGCAAAGCACACACAAGATACCTGACTCGAAATGGAGAGAACACTGCAGGGGCATCAGATCGAAATTAAACAGGAACCTCAGGGGGAGGGGGGCACCTCAGCCGGTTGAACGCACGACGTCACTGCTCCATGAGGGGGCTCCATGCCCACGGCTGTATATTGGGGAGTGCAAAGCCACAGTCTCACAAGTCTTTACAGTGGGTGGTTTGCCCACTGCTCTATCCTGGGGAGTGCAAAGCCACAGTCTCACAAGTCTTTACACTGGGTGGTTTGCCTACTGCTCTATCCTGGGGAGTGCAAAGCCACAGTCTCACAAGTGGGTAACAGTCTCCACTGGTTCTGGAGGGGGCTTGGTGCCCAGAGTGCTTCATCCTGCCAAGGACTGAGGAAGTGAATGTGAATCTCCACTGGTTCTGGAGGGGGCTTGGTGCCCCGAGTGCTTCACATGCAGTGTGGCTGGTCCCATTTCCTCACATGGGTGTGTGTGCCACGAAATTGCCTGGGAACAGGTAGCATGATACACCATGGAGGCAGAGACATACCACACCCTGCTGCGGCTTCGCCTGCCACCTGCAGGTGCAAACAGTGAGGAGAGTCATGCCTCATGGAAGCTGGGCAGGGTCCAGGACGTCTCCTCCAGCCTCGGAAGGCTGCCCACTGGGGATGATAGCCATGTCAGCTGTGCTGGCACTGTCTGAGCATGTTGCGAGGCTGGTGGCGGTGCTTGTGGTGGTGTCTGTGGCGGAGGTGCATGTGTCTGCACCTGTTGAGGGACACAGCAGGACGTCTCCTTCAGCCTCGGAAGGCTGCCCACTGGGGATGATTGCCATGTCAGCTGTGGTGGCACTGTCTGAGCATGCTGCGAGGATGGTGGCGGTGCTTGTGGTGGTGTCTGTGGCGGAGGTGCATGTGTCTGCACCTGTTGAGGGACACAGCAGGACGACTCCTGCAGCCTCGGATGGCTGCCCACTGGGGATGATGCTGGGGACTGTTGCTGAGGCAGCAGACGTGCAGGTGGCGGTGTCCACTGCCGTACAGGTTGATGTAATGGTTGACAGAAGGGGTGACTCTAGTCCCTCAGTCAGAGCCACCGTGCCCTGTCCTGCTCTTTGGCTTGTGTCCCTTCCCCACCTTTGATGTTGCCGCTGGTGTCTTGCCACTGTCCCCTTTTGGTTTGAAGGAGCCCTGGCTTGCTGGTAGGTGCGGCTTCTCCCTCCGGGATGTGGGCACCTTCTTCACCTTGGCAGGTGGTGGAACGGCCTGTTCCTTGGCCTCTCTAGGTGGCACACTGGCAGCCCTGATGGGTGGCGCACTCGATGAGACCAGAGTTGCTGGCACCACTGTGCTTGGGGATTTGGTGGCTGAGGTGCTAGGCTGGGACCTGGAAAGCCTGGCCCTAGGGGAAGGACTGGGGGGGAAGTGTAGGGAAGAGGTCAATGTTAGCCAGGAAAAGTTTCTTAGACACACTGGGACGTGAAGATGGAGGGGGTTCGGGAGTGGAGGAAGAGGTAGTGGTTGTAGGAGGTGTACGTTTGCTGAATTTGGGTGAAGGTGCATGGGCCGGAGGCTGTTGTGAGGTCGATGGCTGTTGGGTGGGTGTGTGCCTGCGTTTGTGTACTTTGGGAGGAGGGCTCACAGACATACTGGGAGAGGACACTGGGGATGTGTGAATGGTAGTGGGGGTGGTGGCCTGGCCAGAATGAATGCCCTCCAGGTATGCATTTGTTTGTTGCAAATGCCTCTCGACACCCTGCATGGCATTCAAAATGGTAGATTGCCCAACAGTGAGGGATCTCAGGAGGTCAATAGCCTCCTCACTGAGGGCAGCAGGGCTGACTGGGGCAGGGGCTGAGGTGCCTGGGGCGAAGGAGATGCCCACCCTCCTGGGTGAGCAGGCACAAGACACACGCTGAGGGGCTGCTGGGAGGGCAGGGCTGGTAGGGGGGGTGGCTCCTGTACCTGTTGATGCGGTGGGCACAGAGGTGCCCTCCACCACAAGGGAGCTCCCAACAGGAGGAGTCGCTGTCGCTGGTGTATGCTCCTGTCCCCATCGTGGAGCTCCCCTTGCCCTCCATCCCACTGGTGGCTTCAGACTCTGTTACTTCACCCTCCAGGGCCATGTGGGATGCAGCTCCCTCCTGCTCCGGTGCCACTGCTCCTCTGCCAGATGACGCTAATGCACGCAAGAACAGGGTGACAAAACAAAAAAGGGGGAAGACAGAAGAAACACATGTTCAGTGCATGCAACACCACTACCGTTGGCGGACACAACACACAGGGAGCAGCCCTCTGCATTAAGCCATGCACTAACAGTTCTTAGGAAAATTCACATGCCCATGGGGGACGATGCCTAAGCCCATTTGCTGCACACCTGGAACCCACAGGAGCCTGACTAGGTGTAGGTGGCTATTACCACTATTGGGGTTGGAGTGCCACAGAGCCTGCCTAACAAGGGACCTACCCTACCAAGTTCGCCCTGGCCTAGGGGAACCCACAGCCCACTTCCCCCAGCCAGACACCTGGTAAAGCGCTATGAGTCAGCTGAATTAGACTGTACTCACCCCCTTGTGGCTGCTGTGATGCCCTCAAGCGCCCATCCAACTCTGGATAGGCCACCGCCAGGATCCAGTACATCAGGGGGGTCATGGTGCGACTGGCACCCCTTCCACGTTGGGAGGCCTTCCCCAGCTGGGCCTCCGCTGTCTTCTTGCTCCAGCGGCGCAGGTCCTCCCATCTTTTCCGGCAGTGGGTGATCCGTCTATGGGATACCCCCGGGGTCTGGACTTCCTTGGCGATGGCACGCCAAATCCCGTTCTTCTGGTGAGCGCTGACCTAGAGGAAAAGTGAAGTTAGAATGGATGTTACTATCCCATACAGTTCATCTCACGCATCGCCTAAACACCTCCCACCCTGGCCCAGACATACATACACACACACTATCCTCACATGCTGGCCTGTCCCCCTGCCCACCCTCTTCCATCCACGACACTCCATACAATCATGTGCCATCCACCATGCTCACAGTGTACTCACCTGTTTGTCTGGAGGACAGTACAGTTGCGTGTACTGGGGGAGGAGCCCATCCACCAGTTTCTCCAACTCCTCCGAAGTGAAGGCAGGGGCCCTTTCCCCAGACACTGTAGCCATCGTCGCTTCCAGACACTGGTCACAGCAGCACTTGCAGTGTAGGTCCTCTCCTGTTGAAGGTCAGGTATCAAATGAGGGAACAGTTAGAAAATGGCGGCCATGTCCACGGTGGTGCGTACCATCACCACCGGCGTACATCGCCATTGGCTCCTGGAACCCATAGGGCCCAATGTTAACCAATGCTGAATTGCGCCGCGGTCTTTGACCGCCCACCACGACGGAGTACAACGCCAGCGCAGTTACCTCATTTCCCCTTGTCCCACCTTACAGGTCTGGCAGCCGCCATTCCAGGGGGCCACATGGCAGGCAAAACAACTGCGTCACACCTATTTAGGCTAGGAATCCGGACAGACAAAGGCATATGGCGAATTTGTAATTTTGTTTTGCAAAAAACACATTGTGATACCTAAGTGTTGGATGACCCTCTGCTCACTGTTCTCCTCCATAGGGCACGTCCGCTGGGGCAGGTGATAAGATGGTGGCATCCTCCGGTGTACAGACCCCTGGTGAACCTGTCGACAATGGAAGAGAGACACATCGTCATCACTTGCAGACTTGATCATGCAACAATCCAGGAACTGTGTGCCCATTTGGAGTCAGACCTGATGTCAGCTATCCGCCATCCCACAGAAATCCCCCCTCAAGTGCAGGTTCTGTCTGTACTCCATTTCCTGGCCAGTGGGTCTTTTCAAACAACAGTGGCCATGGCATCAGAGATGTCCCAGCCAATGTTCTTTACCGTGTTGTCCTCTGAGTTGGTTGACTCTGTGCTCGCTGTTGTCCTTCATAGGCATCGTCCGCTGGGACATGTGAGGAGATGGCGGCATCCTCCGGTGTACAGACCGCTGGTGGACCTGTTGACAATGGAGGAAAGACATGTGATCATCACCTACAGGCTTGATCGTGCCACAATCCTGGAACTGTGTGCCCAGCTGGAGCTAGACCTGATGTCAACTATCCGCCATCCCACAGGAATCCCCCCTCAAGTGCAGGTGCTGTCAGTACTCCATTTCCTTGCAAGTGGGTCCTCCAGAGTGTTGTCTGCCCTGCTGAAACACATGCGCAGCTACATCGTTTTCCCTCAAGTGGTGGATTTGCCAACAGTGAAAGGTGACCTCTATGTCCTGGGACATATCCCCAACATCATTGGTGCCATTGATGGTACACATGTGGCATATGTCCCCCCGCCCCCCACAGGAATGAACAGGTGTACAGAAACCGGAAAAGCTACCATTCTATGAATGTGCAGATGGTGTGTTTGGCAGACCAGTACATCTCCCATGTGAATGCCAAGTATCCGGGCTCAGTGCATGGCGCTTACATTTTGAGAAATAGCAGCATCCCTTATGTGATGGGGCAACTCTAGAGGCACAGTGTGTGGCTAATAGGTGAGCCTAAAGTCCCAACACAGTTCTACTTGGTGTCTAGGTATGGGATATTCCCTAATGTTTGGAGGATGTCTAACAGTTGTCCCTCGATATTTGCAGGTGACTCTGGTTACCCCAACCTGTCATGGCTACTGACCCCAGTGAGGAATCCCAGGACAAGGGCAGAAGAACGCTACAATGAGGCACATGGGTGAACTAGGAGGATAATAGAACGCACCTTCGGCCTCCTGAAAGCCAGATTCCGGTGCCTCCATCTGACAGGTGGATCCCTATACTACTCAACGAAGAAGGTGTGCCAGATCATCAACCTTACCTTCTGTATGTTGCACAACCTGGCTTTGCGACGCCAGGTGCCTTTTCTGCAGGAGGATGGGCCTGAAGTTGGTCTTGGGGCAGCTGTAGAGCCTGTGGATAGTGAAGAAGAGGAGGCAGAAGAAGAAGATGTAGACAACTGAAACCACATCATCATGCAATACTTCCAGTGAGACACAGGTAGGAAGATGGAACTGCTTCCCACATCTCATACTATTGTAGGAGCTAGAATAAATGTGCCTTTTTCACTGTGTGTATGGACCCTGACCTGTCACTTTGGCTTTCCATTTCACAGATATGGCTCACAATTTGTGCCGTCTGCCATGTTTACTCCTGGCCTACAGCTGTGTCACCTTGGTATGTGAACAAGTACATTGACGTTGCTATATTCCAGAGATTTTGCGATTACACATTTGTGAAAGCACAGACTGACTCCAGGTTGTTTTGTGAATCAAGGGTGTTTATTTCTGTGCAAATAAGTGGAGGGGGGTGTGAAATGGGCTGGGGTTATGGTGGAGGAATGTCCATGGCAGAGTCCAGTCTCTTGGCATCACAGGTGCATTGTCCAATGGGGCATAGGAAGTGGAGCAATGGCAGTTTAAGGTGGACAGGATGACAAAGTGGGACAGAGGGGAGACACTCAGGAGGGTCTTATTTCCTGGTGGGGGTCTTGGCAATGTTCTCTGTCTTGTTCCTGGATCTCAGGGACCGTTTGCGGGGTGGTTCTCCTTCTGCAGGGGGTGGGGTGCTGGTGGGCTGTTGGTCCTTTGGCAGTGCCTCCTGTCCACTAGCGCCAGCGGAGGTGGAGGGCTGTTCATCATCCAGGCTAGTGTCAGGGGCCTGTTTGTGTCCAGCTGTGTCCCTCATGGTGTTGACAAGGTCTGCCAGCACCCCTGCAATGGTGACCAGGGTGGTGTTAATGGACTTCAAGTCCTCCCTCATCCCAAGGTAGTGTTCCTCCTGCATCCGCTGAGTCTCCTGAAACTTGGCCAGTACCATGCCCATGGTCTCCTGGGAATGGTGGTATGCTCCCATGATGTTGGAGAGTGCCTCGTGGAGAGTGGGTTTCCTGGGCCTGTCCTCCCCCTGTCGCACAGCAGTCCTCCCAGCTTCCCTGTTGTCCTGTGCCTCTGTCCCCTGAACCGTGTGCCCACTGACACTGACCCCAGGTCCCTGATTGTCTTGGGTTGGTGGGTTTGCCTGGGTTCCCTGTAGTGGTGGACACACTGCTGATTGACGTGTCCTGGGGACAGAGGGATGGACCCGCTGGTTGGGTGCTGTGGTGGTGTTTCCTGAGGGGGGAGGCTCTGTGGTGGTTTGTGACTCTGTCAGGGGAACCGACTGTCCCGAGGTCCCTGATGGGCCGGGCTGGTCATCTTGATCCAGGCGTGCAGAGCTGCTGTCATCACTGTGGGCCTCTTCTGTGGGGGGACTGGATATGTCTGGCACCTCCTGTCCGGTGACGTTGGGTATGGGTCCTGTTGGGGTGTTAATGCATAATTTTAGTATCTGTGTGTGCCATCTTGTGCATTGGGTGCGGTACCCTCTACTCCTGTGCTTGCGTCATTGTGTTAGCCTTTTTGTGATAGTTGGTTTGGGGTCTGTGTGGGTTTCTGTACTGGCCATGCTTTGGTGACGGTGGTCCATGCATAGGTGTTGCATGCAGGGCCTTGGTAGTGAGATGTGTGTGTTGTGATTGTGGGACATATGTAGTTGATGGAGTGCTGGGACTGAGGGTAAGAGTGGGAGTATGTGATGGCATTCAGGTGGGGTGGGGGATAAAGTAGTAAAGATATGACTTACCAGAGTCCAGTCCTCCTGCTACTCCTGCGAGGCCCTCAGGATGCATGATCACCAAGACTTGCTCCTCCCATGTTGTTAGTTGTGGGGGAGGAGATGGGGGTCCACCGCCAGTCCTCTGTACAGCAATCTGGTGTCTGGATACCACTGAACGCACCTTTCCCTGTAGGTCGTTCCACCTCATCCTGATGTCACCCCGTGTTCTTGGATGCTGTCCCACAGCGTTGACCCTGTTGACAATTCTCCACCATAGCTCCATCTTCCTAGCAATGGATGTCTGCTGCACCTGTGATCCGAATAGCTGTGACTCTACCAGGATGATTTCCTCCACCATGACCCTGAGCTCCACCTCAGAAAACCTGGGGTTTCTTTGAGGTGCCATGATGTGGTGTGGGTGATGTGTGAGGTGCTGTCTGTTGTGATGTGTGGGGGGGTGTTGGTGTGTGTTGTTTGAGGTGTGTGGGTGTTGTATGAGTGATGGTGTTGTGTGTCTATGGATGCTGGTGTTTTGTTAGCTAATCTCTCTCTCTGGCCTTCTTTCAGATTTTTGGTTGTAAGGGTTTGTGGGTACTGTGGGTGTGTGCTTTATATTGGATTTGGTGTGTGGGTGTGTGTGTGTATGTGTATCAGGTGTGTGTATTTTGAATTGTCCAGTGTGGTTGTGTTTTGTAAATGTGTGTGTATTTTGAGCGCGGCGATGTGTGCCACCAATGGATCACTGCGGTTGAAAGACCGCTGCGTTGATTCGTGGGTCGTGATAGTGTGGACGTATTCTTGTTGGCGTGATGGTGTAGGTTTTGGTATCGCCAGTTTATCACTGGCCTTTGGTGTGGCAGACTTGTGTGGGTGTCTGTATTGTGGCGGATTCCGAGATGTGGGTTGTGATACATATAGCGGAATTCCACTGCTGCATTGGTATGTTGGCGGTCTTCAGCACGGCAGAAAGCGTGATTTACCGCCAGGGTTGTAATGAGGGTCCATGTTTCTGTGAAGGGCAGAAATATTAAAGGGGGGGGGGAGGACCTTCTCAAAATGGGTTTATACCTCTTCCCAGGTTCTGACAACTCTGCAGTGGTTGGTGCAGTTCCAGTTTCATTTGTAGGTGACGTACTAGAAACTGTTGATAATGTATTGGTTGATTTTAAGCCACTATTTGATATACACAAGGGCAAAGGGTTTGAACATCAAATCAAATTAGTCCCTAATGCCAAACATATAGCTCATAAGGTCTGCCCAGTGCCTCGGAGTACAAGGCAAGAGCTAAAGAAAATGCTTGATGAATTGTTGCCTCAAGGTATCATACGGTCAACAGATTCTACTAGGTGGGTAGCACCTATTGTGGAGGCATGCAAAAAGTTGGGTGAGGTCAGATTATGTGCTGACTTGCATGCTGTTAGAAATGGGGTCTCTAGGTGGCAGAGGTATATACCCTTGTCCAAGCAGGGACCACAATCCTAGTCAAGGTAAGTGACAACACAATCCAAATTATCCTGTGCCCACCCTCTGGCACCTTGGCACTGAGCAGTCAGGCTTAACTGGGAAGGCAATGGGTAAAGTATTTGTGCAATAAATCATACAGTAACACAGTGAAAACACCACAAAAATACACCACACAGGTTCAGAAAAATAGATGCTATTTATCTAAATAAAATAAGGTAAAAACAACAAAGATCCAATAAGCACAAGTTGAAATATCACTTTTAAAATGTTTAAAAGAGTGTGAAAATAAACAGTTGCCTCTTTGTTACACAAAGTACCTGGGATGTGTAAAAAATTATGACGCATGGATACCGCAGAGGAGGAGATGTGTGGAAAAATTAAGGTGTTGCGTCGGATTGTCTGACGTGTCACAGGCAATGCGTTGTTTCTTTCCGCACTGCAAAGGTTTGCTTCGTTTTTCAGTGCGCAGTCTTGCTTCCTCACAGCGATGCGGGGATATTTTGACGCCCAGGGATGATGCGTTGAAAATCCTTGATGCGCTGGAAAAAGTAACAAGCGATCCGTCAAATTTTTCAGCCACAAGCTTGGCGCTGCTCTGACTATCCAGTCGGGAAGTTGAGGCTGCATCATTCTGGTCATCTGTGCTGCAGTTTCTTGCCCACAATGCAGGCTTCGCGTTGATTTCTGTAGGCATTGCATCAATTTTTCGGCGCACAAGGAATTTCTCGAAGAGGTGAAGTTTTTGTTGGCCCTGAGATTCAAAAACAGGAGGGAAACTCAATCCAAGCCCTTAGAGAGCAACTTTGGGAAAGGCAGAGTCCTTCCAGCAGAGTCATAGGCAAGCAGGGCAGCAGGGCAACAAGCAGTGCAGCAGTCCTTCTCAGCAAAGCAGTCCAGATGAGTCCTTTGGGCAGCCAGGCAGTTCCTCTGACAGAGTGCAGGTGTAGGTCCAGAAGTGTCTGTTTTGGTGGGGTCAGAGACCCAGTTTATATACCCAAAAATGCCTTTGGAGTGGGGGAGCCTTCAAAGAGGTGTTTTGGAGTGCACAAGTTCCCCTTTCAGCCCATTCCTGTCTGACAGGGTCTCAGTGGAGGGTTATCAGTCCATTGTATGAGGGCAGGCCACTGGCCTTTGAAATTTAAGTGTCAGACCCTTCACCATTCCAGCCCAGGAAGACCCAGTCAGCATGCAGATGAATGCAGATGTGACTGAGTGTCCTGTGTTTGTGGTTTTCTGGGTGAAATGTACAAGGGAGATGTCAACCAGCACAGACCAGACGTTGATTGGAGACAGGCTGTAAGGCACAGAAGGTTGACCACCCTAAAGCTTTCAGGTCTAACATGTGCCCCCCAGCTGAAAGTGGGAAGATCTCCCCAACCCCCTGGGAGCTTTCATCACTAAGGCGGAAGAATATGGAGAGACCATCAGCATTGGCATGGTCAGTCCCCAGGCAATATTCCACCATAAAGTCCATTCGCTGTAGGGAGATGGACCACCTCAAGAGTTTAGGATTTTCACCCCTCATCTTCATAAATCATTTGAGGGGCCCTGACGTGAGTCCCAAACAGGTATGGTCTCAGCTTCTTCAGTACCCAGACCACAGCAAATGCTTCTCTCTCAAAAGCAATCAACCTCTGTTCCAGTGGTATTAGCCTTCTGCTAATAAATGCTACGGGTTAGTCTATGCCCTCCTCATTCAGCTGAGCTACACTCACCCCTATGCCATGCTCTGAAGCATCTGTTTGCACAATTAACTCCTTAGAGCAGTCAAGGGCCCTGAGCATGGGTGGTGTGCACATAGCTTCCTTCAGGTAGTCAAAGGCTTTCTGACAAGCCACTGTCCAAATCACCAACCTAGGTTTCTTTTTTGAAGTTAGTTCTGTTAAGGGGCCACCCTGGTGCCATAACCCTTAACAAACCTACGATAGTACCCAGTGAGGCATATGAAGGCTTTCACCTGTGTTTGGGTTCTAGGTGATTGCCAAGCCGTGATTGTCTACATCTTGGGTTGGAGGGGCTGCACCTTGCCACTACCTGCCAGGTGTCCCAAGTACACCCCTGAACTCTGCCCAATCTGGCACCTACTGGCCTTGATTGTCAGGCCTGCCTGTTGCAGGGCATAGAGCACCTCTTGGAGGTGGAGCAGGTGTTCCTCCCAGCTGGAACGCCTCCCTACCAGCCAGGACCCCGCAGACGCAGAACACCTTCTTATCAGCCAGGACCCCGTTAACCAACCGCTGAAAGGTAGCCTGGGCATTTTTCAAACCAAAGGGCATCACTCTTAACTGGTAATGTCCCTCAGGAGTTGAAAAAGTACATCTCTCTTTGGCTCCCTCAGTCAAGGCGATCTGCCAGGACCCTGATGTGAGATCAAAAGTACTGAGGAATTTGGCAGCTCCTAGCCTGTCTATGAGCTCATCAGCTCGGGGATGGGGTGAGCGTCAGTTTTAGTGACTGAATTGAGACCCTGATAATTCACACAGCACCTTTCTGGCTGGGCACCAGCTGGGGCAGTCTTTGGTACCAGCACCACAGGGCTGGACCAGGGACTGCTGGATTTCTCAATTACCCTTAGTACCAGCATCTTGGCAACTTCATCCTTGATACTGCCTTCACCCTGTCTGACAACCTGTAAATTGTATTCCTTACAGGGGGGCTGTCTCCTGTGTCAATATCATGGACACACAAGTGTGTGAGCCTAGGGGTAAGGGAAAACAGGGAGGAGTGCTGCTCTAGAAGCTGGTAGCAGTCCCCTTGCTGGTCTAGGGTCAGGGAGTCAGAGAGATTGACACCACCCACTGATCCATCACCTTCTTGGGCAGATAGGAGGTCGGGGAGAGGTTCACTCTCCTCCGCCACACCCTTGCCTGTCACCGGAAGCATGTTGACTTTAGTTCTCTTAAAATGGGGTTTCAGTCTATTCACATAGAGCACAGTTAGGGGGATCCTAGGGGATTAGCGGTCCAATAAGTAAGTGGCCTCCCCTTACGCTCCTTGATCTCATATGGACCAGTCCAGCGATCCTGGAGAGTTCTAGTCTCTATTGGTTCCATAACCCACACTTTGTCTCTAGGCTGAAACTCCACCAGTGGCCTTCTTATCGTACCAGCATTTCATAACCTCTTGACTAGTCTCAAGATTGCTCTTGGCCTTTTTCCACAAGCAGTGGATCTGGTTGCAGAGGGCAAACATGTACTGACCGCATCCTGGGGGGGTGTCTTGGGAGCTTTCTCCTACCCCTCTTTGACAATGCTTAGGGGTCCCCTAACAGGGTACCCTTAGAGAAGATCAATGGGACTAAACCCTACCCACCTCTGGGGTACCTCTCTATAAGCAAAGAAAAGGCATGGCAAGAGGACATCCCACTTACACCTCATGGCCTCAGGGAGGCCTGTGATCATGCCCTTCAAGGTCTTGTTGAATCTCTCCTCAAGACCATTGGATTGAGGATGATAGGCTGTAGTGAACTTGTAGTTCACCCCACACACATCACACATGAACTTCATGTATGCAGACATGAAGTTTGTGCATCTGTCAGACACAATCTCCTTTGAGAACCACACTAGGGTAAAGATCCCTATCAGAGTTCTGGTCACCACCGGTGCAGTCACAGTCCCCAGAGGGATTGCCTCTAAGTAGCAGGTGGCATGGTCCACCAAAACCAGGATAAACCTGTTGCCTAGGGCAGTTTTGTGGTCCAATGGACCAATGACGTAGATGCCAACCCTTTCAAAGGGGATGCCAACAACGGGGAGTGGGATCAGGGGGGGATTTTCCTTGTTTTCCCACTGGCCTAGCAGGTAGGACAGGATCTACAGAAGAAGTGGGTGACAAGCCTGGCAAAGGTCTTGCCTTGCCCTAAATATCCTGCCATGAGGAATGTCATGAGCCAGGTCCAGTAGGAAGGCCCAGTAACACTGGGGGACCACCAGGACACATGCTGCCCCAGCCTCCTGTACGTTAGGCTCACTGTAAAGAAGATCATTCTCCCAACAGATAAGGTGGTCCCGAGAGGCTTCAACTGTTGCTTGGGCTGAGGCCTGTTGCCTCAAGCCCACAAGAGTGGGGCACTCTGTGTCTTGCAGAATTCTTCCTGAGTTGGCCCACCCTCAACTTGCCAGCCAGCAAGCTCAGGTAGGTCACCCAGGGCAGCAATGTCTTCCCCGGTTGACTCAGGGTCCTCCTCCTCAAGGACCCTGTCAACCACCGCAGGAACTTCTGAGACTAGTTCCTGTGTCCCTTGCCCTCCTCCTTGGCAGCTATCTGGGCCATTCTTCCAGCCTCTAGACACCCCTGACTCACCTCCCGGGCAGCCATGGACCTTCTGGACTTGTGGACGCACTCAAGCAATCCCAACATCTCCAAGTTAGACCGCAGCTCTACCTCCTTCCAGGTAGTGTGCTCAAGGTCATTGCCTAACAAACAATCTACAGGCATGGCAGAACTCACAGCTACTTTCAGAGTACCAGAGATGCCCCCCACACACTCAAAGGGAACCAGAGCTACCGGTAGGTGGCTCTCATGATTGTCGGCGACTACGACTCGTTGGAATGTGTTCGATTGTACCTGCTCTACTGACACCAGCTGACCCTTGACGGTAGTCATGCTGGCTCCTGTGTCACACAGAGCCTCCAACCAAAAGCCCATTAACGGTGAACCACTGCCTATACTTGGAAATATTGGCAGGCATGTAGGCTTTTGGCACCATTTCAGAATTCCCCAGGGACAATAGGGTTACTGCTGTCTGTTCCCCAAAACTAACTGTGACTACTTCCTCCCCAGGCGCTACACTAACCAACCCAGGTGTCTGCCCTCCCTTGGGGGTGGGGAGTGCCCTCTTTAGAGTTCTGGAGTTGCTCTTAGAGTGACCATACTGTAGGAGGCTGGCCTGGCTTGTAGTGGGTACCAGAGGTACTTATACCTTGTGCCAGGTCCAGTTATCCCTTATTAGTGTAGAAGAGGTGTTTCTAGCAGCTTAGGCTGATAGAAGGTAGCTATGGCAAAGCAGCTTAGGCTGAACTAGGAGACATGTAAAGCACCTACTATACCACTTATGTCATATGCACAATATCATAAGAAAACACAATACACAGAGTTACTAAATTAAATACTACTTTATTTTTATGACAATATGCCAAAAGTATCTCAGTGAGTATCCTCAGTAAGAAGATAAGATATATACACAAGTTATATGTACACAAACCAAAATTAGGTAATTAATAGCAAGAAAAGTAATGCAAACAGTGTAGAATTACAATAGATTGCAATAGGAGCACATAGGTATAGGGGCAACACAAAACATATACTCCAAAAGTGGAATGCGAACCACGAATGGACCCCAGACCTATGTGAGCTTGTAGAGGGTCGCTGGGACTGTAAGAAAACAGTGAGGGTTAGAAAAATACCCCACCCCAAGACCCTGAAAAGTAGGAGTAAAGTGCACCTACTACCCCCAGAGAGCACAGAAGTCGTGATAGGGGGATTCTGCAGGAAGAACACACACCAGCAGTGCACTGACAATGGGTTTCCAGACCTGAGCACCTGTAAGACAAGGGGACCAAGTCCAATAGTCGCGACAGTGTCGAGAGGGGGCAGGAGCCCAGGAAATGCCAGCCGAAGGTGCAAGGAAGCTGCCACTGGTTGGAAGAAGCTTAAAGTTCTGCAAGAAAGAAGAGGACTAGGAACTTCTCCTTTGGAAGGCGGATGTCCCACGTCGCGATGAAGCTTGCAGAGGTGTTACCACGCAGAAAGACTGCAAACAAGCCTTGCTAGGTGCAAGGGCTGCGGTAGAGGTTTGTGGGTGCTGCTGTGGCCCAGGAGGGACCAGGATGTCACCACTTAGAGGAGGAGACAGAGGGGGCGCTCAGCAACTCAGAGAGCCCTCACAGAAGCAGGCAGCACCCGCAGAGGTACCCCAACAGGCACTTAGAAGAGAAGTGAACTGGAGTCCACGCGAAACCACAAAGGGGAGTCCCACGACGCTGGAGGACAACTCAGAAGGTTGTGAACTGCAGGTCGGAGTGCTGGGGACCCAGGCTTGGCTGTGCATGAAGGAAATCGTGGAAGAGTGCACAGGAGCCGGAGCAGCTGCAAATCACACGGTACACAGCTTTGCAGTCTAGCATGGGGAGGCAAGGACTTACCTCCACCAAACGTGGACTGAAGAGTCACTGGACTGTGGGAGTCACTTGGACAGAGTTGCTGTGTTCCAGGGACCAAGCTCGTCAGAATGAGAGAGGACCCAGAAGACCAGTGTTGCAGTCTTTTGGTTCCTGCGTTAGCAGGGGGAAGATCCCGTCGACCCACGGGAGATTCCTTCGGAGCTTCTGGTGCAGGGTGAAGGCAGGCTACCCCCAGAGCATGCACCACCTGGAAACAGTCGAGAAAGCCGGCAGAATTAGACGCTACAATGTTGCTGGTGGTCGTCTTGCTACTTTGTTGCCGTTTTGCAGGCATCCTGGACCAGTCAGCGGTCGATCCTTTGGTAGAAGGTGAAGAGGGAGATGCAGAGGAACTCTGGTGAGCTCTTGCATTCGTTATCTGAAGAATTCCCCAAAGCAGAGACCCTAAATAGCCAGAAAAGGAGGTTTGGCTACCAAGATAGGAGGATTGGCTACCAAGAGAGGTAAGAGCCTATCAGAAGGAGCCTCTGACGTCACTGCTGGCACTAGCCACTCAGAGCAGTCCAGTGTGCCCCCAACACCTCTGTTTCCAAGATGGCAGGGGTCTGGGACACACTGGAGGAGCTCTGGGAACCTCCCCTGGGAGGTACTGGTCAGGGGAGTGGTCACTCCCCTTTCCTTTGTCCGGTTTCACGCCAGAGCAGGGCTGGGGGATCCCTGAACCGGTGTAGACTGGCTTATGCAGAGATGGGCACCATCTGTGCCCATCACAGCATTTCCAGAGGCTGGGGGAGGCTACTCCTCCCCAGCCCTTCACACCTATTTCCAAAGGGAGAGGGTGTAACACCCTCTCCCATAGGAAATCCTTTGTTCTGCCTTCCTAGGCCAGGGCTGCCTGGACCCCAGGAGGGCAGAAACCTCTCTGAGGGGTTGGCAGCAGCTGCAGTGGAGACCCCGGAAAGGCAGTTTGGCAGTACCCGGGTTCTGTGTTAGAGACCCGGGGATCAGGGAGTTGTCCCCCCAATACCAGAATGGTATTGGGGGGACAGTTCCATGATCTTAGACATGTTACATGGCCATGTTCGGAGTTAACATTGTGACGCTATACATAGGTAGTGACCTATGTATAGTGCACGTGTGTAATGGTGTCCCTCACTCACAAAGTCCGGGGAATTTGCCCTGAACGATGTGGGGGCACCTTGGCTAGTGCCAGGGTACCCACACATTAAGTAACTTTGCACCCAACCTTCACCAGGTGAAGGTTAGACATATAGGTGACTTATAAGTTACTTATGTGCAGTGGTAAATGGCTGTGAAATAACGTGGACGTTATTTCACGCAGGCTGCAGTGGCAGGTCTGTGTAAGAATTGGCAGAGCTCCCTCTGGGTGGCAAAAGAAATGCTGCAGCCCATAGGGATCTCCTGGAACCCCAATACCCTGGGTACCTCAGTACCATATAGAAGGGAATTAAATGGGTG
This sequence comes from Pleurodeles waltl, assembly GCF_031143425.1. NCBI lineage: Eukaryota > Metazoa > Chordata > Amphibia > Caudata > Salamandridae > Pleurodeles > Pleurodeles waltl. Next base: position 1,185,786,779 of record NC_090440.1, on the reverse strand, counting down.
TACCAGTATGCCAATGTGAATTGGTAAATTTAGTCACTAGCCCGTTAGTGACAAATTTGGAAAGCAGAGAGAGCATAACCACTGAGGTTCCGGTTAGCAGAGCCTCAGTGAGACAGTTAGGCATCACACAGGGAACACATACAGGGCACATTCTTATGAGCACTGGGGCCCTGTCTGGCAGGGTGCCAGTGACACATAGACTAAAACAACATATATAAAGTGAAATATAGGGGTAACATGCCTTGCAAGATGGTACTTTCCTACACATACTTAGAGCACTCTATGAATTGGGGTACAAACCGCCCTGTCTTATTGTCAAAGAACCCTTTCTTTTTAGAATCAGACTGGGACGGATTATCACTATTCCCTTGAGAATTATTTTGGGGGGGCTTTTGAGAACTTCTTATTTTTAAGCTTTTCTCCCCCTCTTTCTTCTGTTGAGGACCCTGCCCACCTTTGTGGATGTCCCCCCCCAGATACCTTTTTGGACACTCTGGTGATAGACCAGATGTCCTCCTATTCAGCAAGCTTCCCGGGATCAGTCAGCTTACTATCAACTTGGTGCTGGCACAACTCTGTAAAACAAATGCTGAACATATGCTGTCTCAGATCAAACTCTACAAACCCATGTAATCATTTACTTTACAGTTTCGCACCCAGCCATTCAGTGCCTTACTGGAAAAATCAATTAAGTCTACCCAGGTTTGGTTGGGGAGCTTGCTACTGTCCTTGAATCTTAGGCGATACTTTTCAGGGATTAGTCCAAATTTGGCAATCAAAATGTTTTTCATGGAGTGTACTTGTTCTGGTCCCCAACCTCTAATGACAGAACTGTGTGTCTCCCAAGTACTGACATGTGTTTCCACAAGCCCACCCCCCATTGCTCTTGAGGAACCCCATGACCCCTTAGTGCAACTTCATATGCAGAAAACCACATAGCAATGTCATCTACCACCATATAACTTGGCACCACATCCTTGGGTATACAAACCTTTTTGTCTCCAGCAGGTCCTGTATGCATGATGCCACCATCACTGCTGATCTCAGACTGCCTAGCCTTGATGTCCAGCTCATTAATACTTAGTTCATGAGCTAGCAATAGTTTATTTTCTGCCAAGGCCCTCTCAGCCTTCCTTTCCTCTGCCTCCATTTGCAATCTGGCCAACTCTCTCCTTTCTTCTGTGGTCAGGTCGTGATTTGAGACACTGCTTCCTTAGGGGGCACAAATTCAAGGGTGTCACCCCCCCCCCCCCCCCACTACTGTTGGCAAATTCTTGGGAGAACCATCCACTTGCTCTCCCAACTCAACATGCTCTTGTGAACGTGCTTCTGCCCAGGCCCTCAGTGCCTTTTGGTACTACTCCTTCTTGGAGGCTCCCCTGGTAGGTACTCCAATCCACTTGCAGAACTCTTCCAGCTGGCTTCCCGTGTATGCCTTCAGCTTGGCGAGCTCAAACTCTCCAGCTCCTCGTTGGGACGCAGGCAGAGACATTTTGTATAGAATTAGATTCTAAAATGTCCAGTACAAACATTTTCAGAAAAAAAAACAATTCAGAAAATGATCTTTGACTGTGGGTGGGTAGTGTTCATGTAGCTATTGTATGGCACTGCACAAACACAAGTCCTATCCTCACCGCTGATCATCAATATTATAAATGGGGTCTCTACTTGGCAGAGGTATATACCCTTGTCCAAATAGGGGCCACACTCCTAGTCAGGGTAAATCCAACACAATCCAAATTATCCTGTGCCCACCCTCTGGTAGTTTACAAACACAAATGATGGGCAAAATGCGGAAACAATCACACATTTATCCCTGTCACAGATCTGGGTTTAATCCATCAATTCTTTTGCTCACCATGCCACACCAGTTTGGACCCAGCCATTTGCAAATCATTCTTGACCCTGTTCCCCATGGGGCCAGTCCAGCCAGAACTGCCAGGCAAGGTCCTCCCTGGACCAGAAACAGGCATCTCAGGACCGGTTTCAGAGTATCACCCTTCATCAGCCAGACTAGGTTGAATCCAGTGGCATGGTGAGCCCGGGACCTACGTCTGGGCATACCCTTCGCACTTAGGGTGACAAAAGCAAACAAACACAAATGATGGATGGAATGCGGAACCAATCAAACATTCACCCCCAGTCACAGATCTTGGTTTAATCCATCAATTCTTTTGTTCACCATGCCCCCCCAGTTTGGACCCAGCCATATGCAAATCAGTCTTGACCCTATTCCCACTAGGGGTGAATGTTTCATTTGTTCAGCATTCCATCCATCATCTGTTCTTCTTGCACTAGACACCTGGGGCTGCTCTAAAACATGACACTGCATTATGTAATTAGTGGGAGGTTTTTTGAGACCCTGAAAAAATTACAGACTGGGCTGGCACCAATTCAGCCCTCCCTGGTGGAATAAAATAACTAAACAACGTAAGTTGCCACATTCGCAATAGCACATGTGCATCTCCATAAAAGTGCCCTGCTGCCTGACCCTCGTGTCAATGAGTCTGACAGAAAGGTGGGCAGCCAGGCAATGAGTGGCACTAGGAGTGGTTTTGAAGAACTGATAGGTGAGCATATATGGATAATGGGGCATTTTAGGGAAAAGAATGTCCGAATAAACACCAAAACATTTGGGTCCTTGGAAACACCTCAACCTAGTGCGGACTAAGGCTATGTATGAAGGTATCACACTACTGTGTATATGGACTGAATGGATGATTAAATCTACTAATCTGTATCGAAATCTTTTAAAGTGTATAGGGGCTGAATTGATGCATTTTTGTTTGATTGTTTTAACTAATACCCAATAAAAAGTGATGATAAATCGGCATGGTTGTTTAAGGCTAATGTTATACATGACAGTTTCAGTTTCATCCCTGCTGTTTATGTTTCATCGAATTTAGATTCCAAAAGCCTTATTCCAAAGCGCTAAATGCACGTGCCAGAATAGTAAAAACATTTAAACCTCTTCTCTAAAAAAATCTCTAGTGGTAGTAAACCGGAGATTTACAGAACAGAGTGCCCCACAAAGAATTTAAACGTCTCTTATTAGACGATCGTGAGAGCATATTTGTTCCAGAGAGCCGTAGATGCAGTAACAATAGATATTATTAAACTCGTCTGTTTATTTCTGGCTATATTTTTAGCACTCTTCCCAGCCCCGTTGTCCTCTGTGCAGTGAAAGACTCTGCTGTCCCATTTCGAAAAGAAAAGTGGGAATACAGGGCATTATCTAAGAGGATGGTGCACCTTGGCCCATGGCACCCGTGCTATGCTACGGCACACTCTGCGGGGAGTAAAGACATTTAGCAAAGCATCTTAGACTTCCATGAACATGGTACAAACAGCTGTGCACCCCAAAGCTGATGCGTATTAGTCAAGAAGTGACTAAGACAAAAAGAGCTTTCTGACACTCCCCAAAGTGAGACAAATCAGCTCTGGAGCAAGATTACAAGGAATGTGTGCCGAAAGGAGATGGCGTCTGCTGGCACCAGTCTGTTGTTATGGGAAGGAACAGGACCACTTCCCAAAATCACTTCGGAATGAAGTCCTTCCATGTTCCAACAGGCCAAAGTGCCGAAAACAATTCAATGTTTATACACAATAAGTACTGAGCTCAGCTCAGATCAGGGAGACAAATCGATCGTTGCGAACGTCCTTGTACTTGACACACACATGGTGGCATAATCGTTTCCAGACTGTTGGATATGAAGAGACAACGTCGATAATTTTATCAACAGTGGTCAGGCAAAAGGACACAGTTAACGAGTCTGGGGGTGCTCATCTCCTGCCTGTCCAGTTGCTCCTATATATGACAGCTACTTAACCTTGGAACTTTCCCCCAAATCTACAGAGCCCAGTAGAAGTAGAAGAAGCATTTTGAAACAACCAAGGGACTTATCTGAGAAGGCCTCCTCTTTGTTTTTGGGCTTGCTTAACTAGAGACCAGGAGCATGTTGAAGCATTAATGAGTAGTGTTCAAACACAGTTATAGCTTTTAGGAGATGCGTGTTTGTTCGTCTCAAGAAATATCTCAAATCAGAAATCGTATACTTTTGAGTGATAAAATATTCTCACAGGAGTAGGCCCCACTGACTGTCCCCTGTGAAATCCTTTTCAGCCTCCCATTATATTGGGGGCCTTCATTTGCTGTGTTCTGCGCAGTCAGTACTTCATTTGTAAAAGGAAATTGCTGGTGTCCGAGGCTGTGCTTAGAAGCCCGCGGCAGGTACATTTGAATGTGAGCGTGAGAAATACCAAGGCTGTGTACTGGGGAATTCACCCAGGGCCTCTTCAATCCACTACCAGATACTGCTTCCTCTTTTCTCGCTCCTGCGGGCTACTGATTTCTCCCTTTGCAATGTTTTTCTGCCTTTCTGTTCTTCTGTCTTTCCGTTTTGTTTATTCTTTGAGTTCTTGCAAAAAATAAGTGTCAGTCTCCCAAAAAACATGCTGGTGGTATCATCGGCAAACACTGGCTCAACTTGTTTTTTAACTACTTTTACTGAATTTTCGAAAGGTAGCAACAAACAACAAATTACATTGCCCGGTTATATCAATGACATGCACATCATGTAAAACATTGTACTTAAAATGAAAGATCAATATTGTTTTTTAGGCAGTGGGAGAGTGCGGTTGAGTGGCTTCAACACTAGTGGGTCATGCAAAGAGTGAGAGGGGTAAGGCGAGCACGGGGTGTTCTCTCGCTCTGTATGGCTAATTTAATAATGAGCCAAGGCGAGTAGGTGGGGGCTTATAGTGAGTGTGAAGATGGAGGATGGGGGAAGGAGAGAATGCAGATGAATCAGAGTCTTCCCCACTGTGGGTGCGCAGATAATCATGCCAGGGGATCTCGATGTCTTTAGGTCGGGAAGTGAGCTGTAGCTGTTTGTAATCTGTGCTAATCTTGTCACACTGTGTCATACTCCTCAACCACGCCTGTTAAGATGGTTGATGACCACTGTCCCAGTGCAGTGCAAGGGTTTGCTTTACAAGTAGTAATGCAAAGGATTTGAATCAGCACATAGCATGGAGAACAAAGACCAAATGGCGGCCTATGGAAAACATACACACTCTCTCTCTCTCTCTCTCTCTCTCTCTCTCTCTCTCTCTCTCTCTCTCACACACACACACACACACACACACACACACACACACACGGCACACAAAGGAGGCATGGCAAACAATGAAGAAAAGACTATCATTAACCCCTTCGCTGCCAGGCCTTTACCCCCTCCGGTGCCAAGCCTTTCTTTGGCTATTTGGGGCAGTTCGCGATTAGGCCCTCATAACTTTTTGTCCACATAAGCTACCCACACCAAATTTGCGTCCTTTTTTTCCAACATCCTAGGGATGCTAGAGGTACCCAGACATTGTGGGTTCCCCTGAAGAAGACCAATAAATTAGCCAAAATACAGTGAAAATCTAATAAAAAAAAAGAAAATGGAAAAAAGGGCTGCAGAACGCGGCTTGTGGTTTTTTCCCTGAAAATGGCATCAACAAATGGTTTGTGGTAATAAAATCACCAGCTTCCCAGATTTCAGAAACAGGCAGACTTGAATCAGAAAACCCCTTTTTTTCAACACAATTTTGGCATTTTACTGGGACTTACTTTTTATAATTTTTTTGTGCTTTCAGCCTCCTTCCAGTTAGTGACAGAAATTGGTAAGGAACCAATGCTGGGTCTCAGAAAGCTAAACATTTCTGAAACGTAGACAAAATTCTGAATTCAGCAAGGGGTCATTTGTGTAGATCCTACAAGTGTTTCTTACAGAAAATAACAGCTGAAATAAAAGAATATTGAAATTGAGGTAAAAGAAACAGCCATTTTTCTCCACATTTTACTCTCTAACTTTTTCCAGCGATGTCAGATTTTGTAAAGCAATTTACAATTAAGTCTGCTGGGCTCTTCTGGTTGTGGGGATATACAGGGCTTGTAGGTTCATCAAGAACCCTAGGTACCCAGAGCCAATAAATCAGCTGCACCTTGCAATGGGTTTTCATTCTATACCAGGTATACAGCCATTAATTTGCTGAAATATAAAAAGTGAAAAATAGATATCAAGAAAACCTTTGTATTTCCAAAATGGGCACAAGTTAAGGTGTTGAGAAGGAGTGGTTATTTGCACATCTCTGAATTCTGGGGTGCCCATACTACCATGTGAATTGCAGGGCATTTCTCAAATAGATGTATTTTTTTTACACACCGTATTACATTTGGAAGGAAAAAATGTACAGAAAGATAAGGGGCAATAACACTTGTTTTGCTATTCTGTGTTCCCCCCAAGTCTCATGATAAAAATGGTACCTCACTTGCGTGGTTAGGCCTCCTGCTCGCGACAGGAAACACAAAATGGACACATCACATTTTTACATTGAAATCTGACATGTTTTTAGGAAAGTGCCTAGCTGTAGATTTTGGCCTCTAGCTCAGCCGGCACCCAGGGAAACCTACCAAACCTGTGCATTTTTTAAAACTAGACACCTAGGGGAATCCAAGATGGGGTGACTTGCGGGGCTCTCACCGGGTTCTGTTACCCAGAATCCTTTGCAAACCTCAAAATGTGTCTAAAAAAAACAATTTTCCTTACATTTCGGTGACAGAAAGTTCTGGAATCTGACAGGAGCCACAAATTTCCTTCCACCCAGTGTTCCCCCCAGTCTGCCGATAAACATGATACCTCACTTGTGTGGGTGGGCCTAGCGCCCGTGAAAGGAAATGCCCCAAAACACAACGTGGAAACATCACATTTTCACAAAGAAAACAGAGCTGTTTTTTTTTAACAAAGTGCCTAGCTGTGGATTTTGGCCTCTTGCTCAGCCGGCACCTAGGAAAACCTAGAAAACCTGCACATTCTTGAACACTAGACACCTAGGGGAATCCAAGATGGGGTGATTTGTGGGGCTCTGACCAGGTTCCGTTACCCAGAATCCTTTGCAAACCTCAAAATTTGGCCCAAAAACACTTTTTCCTCTAATTTTAGTTGCAGAAAGTTCTGGAATCTGAGAGGAGCCACAAATTTAATTCCACCCAGAGTTCCCCCAAGTCTCCAGATAAAAATGGTACCTCACTTGTGTGGGTAAGCCTAAACCCGCAAAAGGAAATGCCCCAAAACACAACGTGGACACATCACATTTTCACAAAGAAAACAGAGATGCATTTTTACAAAGTGCCTAGCGGAGGATTTTGGCCTCTAGATCAGTCGGAACCTAGGGAAACCTAGCTAAGCTGTGCATTTCTGAAAACTAGAGACCTAGGGGAATCCAAGATGGGGTGACTTGTGGGGCTCTGACCAGGTTCTATTACCCAGAATCCTTTGCAAACCTCAAAAAGTGGCCAAAAATTCACTTTTTCCTCTCATTTTGGTGACAGAAAGTTCTGGAATCTGAAAGGAGCCACATTTCCTTGCACCCAGCGTTCCCCCAAGTCTCCCGATAAAAATGGTACCTCACTTGTGTGGGTAGGCCTAGCCCCCGCGAAAGGAAATGCCCCAAAACACAACGTGGACACATCACATTTTCACAAAGAAAACAGAGCTTTTTTTTTTTTTTTACAAAGTGCCTAGATGTGGTTGATGGCCTCTATCTCAGCCGGCACCTAGGGAAACCTCCCAAACCTGTGCATTTTTGAAAACTAGAGACCTAGGGAAATCCAAGATGGGGTGACTTGCGGGGCTCTCACCAGGTTCTGTTACCCAGAATCCTTTGCAAACCTCAAAATTTTTCTAAAAAAAACAATTTTCCTTACATTTCGGTGACAGAAAGTTCTGGAATCTGAGAGAAGCCACAAATTTCCTTCCACACAGCATTCCCCCAAGTCTGCCGATAAACATGATATGTCACTTGTGTGGGTGGGCCAGGTGCCTGCAACAGAAAAAGGCCAAAAACTTGTAGAGATTTAGGGGCTAGCACAGCGAGTTGATAAGCACATATTCTTATTTTATACATCTTTAGGCTGACTCTGCTTTGGGGACCCACACAAGTGAGGTGTCATTTTACTTGGGAGACTGAGGGGAACACTGGGGAGTAGGAATTTTGTGCTGGAGCAGTGATCCTACTAAGAAAAGTCAGGAAACCATGCTTTTTGAAGCAAATTTTGAGGTTTGCAGAGGAGTCTGGGTAAGAAAATGTTGGGGGATCCAGGCAAGCCACACCTCCCTGTACTCCTTGGGGTGTCTAGTTTTAACAAATGTCTGGGTTTGGTAGGTTTCCCTAGATGAAGGCCGCACCCAGGACCAAACACAAAGGTGCCTCTCTCCACCCAAACACAGGTAGTTTTGTAATATCAAACACTGAAATTATGAAAAGAAACGCACTTGGGTTATGTGAAAAAAAACCTCACCCACCAACCAAGTTGGTGGCATGCTTCATCATCTGGGTCCCACCTGAGACACCTAGCATGTCACAAGTATGCTGCGACGCCTGATTACAGCGGAGCAGGTTTTGTCATTTTTACCACACATACTGGTTGGATTTGGCACGAGGATGAGTGATGGTTCAGTAGATCAAATTTTATTAACAAGAGATTTAACAAAAGTGAAATGCACCGTTAATAACTGAAAGGCCAAAAAACTGAAACAATGACTCACAGCTTGTGAGCTGTAAAGCCGCGTCAAGGCACCAACCGTTTTACAGTCCATTCACACACCTTTCATACATGACATGCACAAGACCATTCACGCCGCCAGCCACGGGCCCAGCACATTACAACACTCGCATCGACAGATAGCGTCACTCAAGGGCCCATCGCTTACATACGCCCACATGCTGGATACAGCAGTCACACTAGCTGATGGGAGTGTGTGGACTGACGTTTGGCTGGCACTGCCAGCCAAGCGCCACCCCAGGCACACCACCAGCCAAGCGCCACCCCACGCACACCGCCAGCCAAGCGCCACCCCAGGCACACCGCCATTACTTTTTTTTTTTTTTTTTAAACAACAAAGAAACCACTAATTATAAATAAGTACAAAACTACAAACACAAAAGCTCTAACTGAATACATAAGAGTAATGCCAACTGTGAAACTGAACATATAAAAATATAAAACAGCAGTTTACGCTCTCTGAATTTCCCAATAATTCTTCTGTGTGTGGTAGCTCCTGAAACAGCTACCCACACACAGCCCAGGCTTTGAAGGACAATCAGGGCAGTACATCCTAGTCTTCTTCCTGATACCTCTTCGAGCACAGACTCTACATCTCTTAGCAGGAAAGTTTTTTTTGGCCGTGGGAGGAATGTGCACAGCAAATTGACGATCTTTCAATCTAGCCACATCCTTCACCACTGCTTCTCTAGGAACTCTTGCCTGTTCCAGCACAACAAGGCTCGCTATAATCGACTCCTGAAATTTCACAAATGTCATCCTTGACTCTAGAGAACTATCCTTGAACACAACAAAAGCATTAAAAGTTGCCAAGTGGCAAAAGTGAACCACTCATTTCTCATACCAAACATAAGACTTACGAGCAGCAGTGTAAGGTTCCAACCTCTGATCTACTCTATCAATACCACCCATGTGCTTATTATAGTCTAAAATGCACACAGGTTTGCGCACTTCGGCAACCTGACCCCAAACAGCCACAGGTGAAGTACGCTTATCGTGGATGGTACTTAGCATGTACACATCCCTCGTGTCTACAAATTTCAGAGCTAGCAGCTCATCATTCCACAAGGCACTGCACTGGTCCTTCTCAAGTTTTTTTACAGACAAGCTCTCTTGTATAGCCTTTCCGATTAGAGCAGATTGTGCCACAAGCAACAGTGTCCACTCTGAACAACTCCTTGAACAACTGAACTCCAGTGTAGAAGTTATCTACATATGAATGGTGACCTTTGTCGTCAACCAAGTTCCCACACAATTTTCTCACTAACTCCAAAAGTGGGTGGACAACCAGGAGGGTCAATATTGGAATCCCTACCAGTGTAGACCCGGAAATTATAAACATATGCTGTACTACTTTCAGACAACATATGCATCTTAATTCCATACCGTGCCCTCTTGCTAGGAATGTACTGCCTAAAAACCAAACGACCCTTGAACAGGACCAAAGACTCATTTACAGATATTTCTTTGCCTGGAACATAGATCTCTGAAAACCGATCTACCAAATGATAAAGGACAGAACTAATCTTACAAAGATGGTCAGAATCAGGGTGATCTTGTGGCAGGGCTAAAGCATTATCTACAAAATGCAACATCCGAAGAAGAAGCTCATACCGGTTACGACTCATGATGGCAGGAAATATAGCAGTTGCCATCAAGTGACTAGTAGACCAATATGAAGACAGTGATGGCTTCCTTATCAGCCCCATCAAAAAAGTTAAACCCAAGAACCTTTTCAACTCTTCCAGGTTTGTGGGAGTCCACCGGCTAGCTCTGGAGTGTGGCCTAAGTCTGGCAGCGTTGTCCCTCAAAAACTGCTCTGCATACAAATTAGTCTGCTCAACAATCTCTTCCAAAAATATATTGTCCATAAAAAACTCAAAAAAGGTGACGGGCAAAGAGTTTTCTGTAGTCACTCGACACCCTGGGAAACCAGTAAACGCAGGCAACTGTGGCTGCTCCATTGTTTGGTGCAACCCACGTGTCAGGTCTTCCAATGGGAAGCCTTTCAGCCACTGGCTCCTGCACCATCGGCAGATCAGTGTCTTTCTCTAAAACAGGCCCTTCATCAGCACTGAGAGTGGCTTCATCATCAGATGATTCCTCTCTGACAGAAAATTCCCTTCCAGAATCTTCCACTTCCTCCTCTGCCTCAGATGCAGAATCAGTCTCATAATTATGGTCAGAAGACGACTCAAAAAGCACACCAACAACGTTTTGAGCGGTCATCCTACAGCAAGCCATGATCCTTCCTACAAAAATGGACAAATGCACCACCAACAACCAGCACTGTGTAAGATAAGTAACAAACAAAGTGTTGCTTTATCACTAAGAGTTATAAACTCAAAAACTATACCGCTCACTTGCCTGAAAAAGCTTGACTCACCAGCAACTACTCTGCACAGCCACAGCAATTGCCAATGATATCCCACTAAAAAGAGAAAAATAGCAAATTAGATATAAGACAACACAATAATCATTGTGCATAAATCTAAAGACAATTTCACACACAACCTTGCATTCAGTACACCACCTACAAACATGCCATTCATGTATGGCAACAATACTCCTTTGGAGTAAATTTATTTACTTACCTAAAACATGCAACTACGCATACCGCAGGACAACCACTGACAAAACTGCAACAAGCCACAGCAAAGGAAGCAAAAGCTTTGAACTAGAACAAAAAGAAGAAATAAACTGTTATTATCATAAATGAAAATACTTCGCCAGTTGACAAACACCCACCACCAACCATTTTTAAATGTTCCCTTGTGTCTAGTGCTCTCTGCTTGGTGGCAGATGGGTCTAAGAAAACAGGCCAATCTGCCCCAAAGGATGCCATAGAATAAATTGCCCCCTTTGGAGGGCGACCCTTCCCCAAGGGGCCACCCCCTACACAAAACACACCCTTGATCCATGGCGCAAAGTGGATTCTGCCCCCTTGAGCGCAGATGGGCCTTAAAAAAAAAAAAGGCTGATCTGCTCCAAGGGTGCCAGAACTGCCCATTAGTAATTTTTGTCCCTTGGGGGCGACCCCAACACAAAAAAACAAAAAAGTAAAGAAAAGAAAATCCTTGGCGTCTTCATGGTTTCTGACCCCCTGGGGGCAGAGGGGCCTACAAAAACTAGGCCAATCTGCCCCCGGGGGGCAGAAATGGCCTACATTACATTGCCCCCTTTAGGGGGCGACCCTTGGCCAAGGGGCCACCCCCCCACACAAAGCACACACACATACCTGATCCCTGTCGCTATGGGGATTCTGCCCCCCTTGGGGGCAGAAAGGCCTAAAAAAAAAATAGGCCTGTCTGCCCCCAAGGGTGGCAGAACTGCCCAATAGTACTTTTTGCCCCTTGGGCGCGACCCTTGCCCAAGGGGCCGCCCCCCAACGCAAAAAAACAAACAACAACAAAAATCCCTGGTGTCTAGTGGCTTTCGGCCCCCCTTGGGAGCAGATCGGCCTAAAATAAGGCCAATCTGTCCCCAAGGGGGGCAGAAATGGCAAAAAAATGTATTGCCCCCCCAAAAGGAGAGTGACCCTTGCTCAAGGGGTTGCTCTCCCACGCAACAACAACACACATGCACACACACACACTAATTCCCTGGTGTTCAGTGGGCATTCCTGCTGCCTGATCGCAATGCAGGAATGCTCAAAGAGACATTGAGGGAAAGGAAAACTCTTTCCTTTCCCTCAATGCCTCTTTTACATGCATTCCCCCCCCCCCCGGGCGCTGACATCACTGGGGGTGGAAGGGGAAGGGATTCCCCTTCAAGCCCTGGGGGGGTGGCTCTTGGGGGGAGTGCTAGCGCTCCCTTCCAGGGCCGGTATATGGACGTAATGGTTACGTCCATGGCGCCACACAGGCGCTGCCATGGACGTAACCATTACGTCCATGGCGCTAAAGGGGTTAATTCAGCAATGGCAAAAACAGAAATCAAGTCAGCTATAAAAAAAATTATAACAGCACACATCATCCCAAGGCACCAAAATATATTACCTCACCAAAATAAAATACAGCTTTAGTGGAAAATAAGTGACATACAAAGAAGCATATTTCGCATTTGATTTAATCCAATGCCACCCCTAGCCTAAATCAAAGATGTTTTAAAACAACATATACCACAGAAACATTTGTTTTCTATAGCCAATGATTAGTATCGGCTGGACGGCCAGTGGGCAGTCTAGGCCACATGGCAAAATAAATGAATAATGCAAATTTAACAAACATTGAGAAAATGTACTTCACTGTGCAACCTTTTATCCTTATGAAAGAAAATAAATACTACAACCCTACTGCAACGCCATGCCCCCGTCACCACCACAATCATATTAAAAAAAGGAATAAAAGTACAAATATATACTGGTGCATGCCCTCTGTCTAACAACACCCTTATACAAACGTTTTTTGTGATGTCACAATGTCCTTAATAAAATCCAATAGCATACATGCAGAAGGAATTGCAGACAATGACAGTGACCCTTTCACCTCGAAATTCAAATGAAAAGTGACCAGGAGATGAACAAAGCACTGGGAGGAACCTTGTGGACAGGAAGAGAAAGTTTGTGTCGGTGGGGCACTTCCTTCTTGTTGAAAAAAAAATACTTTTTGCACTAATAAACAACCTGAACTGTCCATTTGAGTAGAATATCAACTCACAAAGGTATTTTTGAACTGATTTAGCTGTTTCTCAAGTGAAAACTAATTAAGAGGCAGCTACTGGCCGCTTGTGATCGCTGACATCACAAAATAGCACTAGAGGGCTCTGTGGAGACTTGAAATTACGCTAGCGGAAGGCAAATTTCATTCACAAGCGCGTGTTACAGAGCCTCACGTTGTTTAGATGAACATCGCGAGGCAGCAATGGGAGAATAATTCCGCCACATTCTGGTTGTCGTAATGTGGCAGGAACTCTGCATGACACATGTAAAGCAAAGTTACCAAATTCCAAAAATCCCGCAAGTGGTATTGTTAGACCTGACAGCCTTATGGTAGTCACCCCTAACTTTTTGCCTGCCTCCCTCCACATTTTGGACACTGTTTTTGCTGGTTTTAAGACTCTGCGCGCTTTACCACTCAAACCAGTGCTGAAGTACATATGCTCTCTTCCCTTAAACATGGTAACATTGGATGATACCCAATTGGACTATTTAATTTACTTATAAGTCCCTAGAAGAGTTCACTATGTGTGCCCAGGGCCTGTAGATTAAATGCTACTAGTAGGCCTGCAGCACTGATTGTGCAACCCACTTAAGTAGCCCCTTAACCTTGTCTCAGGTCTGCCATTGCAAGGCATGTGTGTGCAGTTTCACTGCCAATTCGACTTGGCATTTAAAATTACTTGCCAAGCCTAAAACGCTCCTTTTCTATGTATAAGACACCCCTAAGGTATGCCCTAGGTAACCCATAGGGCAGGGTTCTGTGTAGGCAAAAGGCAGGATATGTACCTATGTAGTTTACATGTCCTGGTAGTGTAAAACCCCTAAATTCGTTTTTACACTGCTGTGAGGCCTGCTCCCTTCATAGGCTAACATTGGGGCTGCTCTCATATATTGTTTGAGTGGTGGCTGCTGATCTTAAAGGAGTAGAAAGGTCATACTTAGTATGGCCAGAATGGTGACATCAAATCCTGCTGACTGGTGAAGTTGGATTTAATATTACTCTTTTAGAAATGCCACTTTTAGAAAGTGAGCATTTCTCTGCACTTAAATCTTTCTGTGCCTTACAATCCACGTCTGGTTGGGTTTAGTTGACAATTCCTCGTGCATTCACACAGACACACCCCAAACACAGGATACTCAGCCTCACTTGCATACATCTGCATTTTGAATGGGTCATCCTGGGCTTGGAAGGTCGAGGGCCTGCTCTCATACAAAGGACTGCCACATCCCCTACTGGGACCCTGGCAGACAGGATTGAACTGAAAGGGGACCCGGTGCACTTCTAAGCCTCTCTTTGAAGTCTCCCCCACTTCAAAGGCACATTTGGGTATATAAACAGGGCCTCTTCTCCTTCCATCTCAAACACTTCCTGGAGAAGAAACTTGTAACCAGAACCTGCATCCTGCCAAGAAGAACTGCCTGGCTGCCCAAAGGACTCACCTGACTGCTTTCTGTGAAGGACTGCTGCCTTGCTGTTGCCCTGCTGCCTTGCTGCTCTCTGGCTGAGGTGAGAAGTGCTCTCCAAGGGCTTGGATAGAGCTTGCATCCTGTTCCCTAAAATCTCAGGACCAAAAAAGACAATCTCTTCAAGAAGGACTCCTTGTGCAGCGCAATACGATGTACAGCCTGCAGAAAACGACACACACCCTGCACTGCGATGAAAATTTCACTGCACGCCGAACCGGAATGACGCAGCCCGACTTCGCAATAAGAAGATCAACACAGCGCCAGCGTACTGACTGCCAGAATGACGCAGTCTGACTTCCAGAGAGGAATCAATGCAGCGCCTGCTGTGCAGTAGAAAATTTGTTGAAACACCCACCGGATCAACGCAGCTCTTGTGACTTCGTCCTGCCAGCGTAGGAAATCCACACACCGTCCCCAGGGCATCTGAAAACCCCGCAACCCGAAGAGAATCCACGACCGAGCGCCGGAAATCAACGCCCAGTCATCCCAGTGTGGAAACTAAACGACGCATCGCTGTGTGCGGCCCGAGAAATTGGCGCACACCCCTTTGTTTCCACGCTTCTCCTCCTCTGCAGCACTTTGCGGAGATTTTTCACACAAATCAGGTACTTTGTGCTTGAAAGAGACTTTGTTTGCTTTTACAAGACTTAAGACACTTTACATCACTTTTCAGTGATATCTCTACATTTACTTATTGCATCTTTGATCGTTTTTGACCTGCATTTAACCAGGTAAATATTATATATTTTTCTAAACTGTGTGGTGTATTTTTGTGGTGCTATATGGTGGTATTGTATGATTTATTGCACAAATACTTTACACATTGCCTTCTAACTTAAGCCTGACTGCTCAGTGCCAAGCTACCAGAGGGTGGGCACAGGATAATTTGGATTGTGTGTGACTTACCCTTACTAGCGTGAGGCTCCTTGCTTGGACAGGGTTCACCTGACTGCCAACCAAAGACCCCATTTCTAACAGCTATTATATTTCTGCCTGGGCCTAGAATGCATGATACTTTAACTTTGGTGCCTTTCATATTTAGGGGGTGATTCTGACCTCGGCGGTAAAATGCCCTTACCGCCGGTCATAAGACCGCCATAACACCGCCGCGGCCGCCCGCCACGGTCATTCTGACCCACAACGGCCAAACCTCCAAAAATCCGTCCTCCACTGCAGCCCGCCACATCGGCGGGCAGCGATAAACTGGAGATGACCAAACCTCCACCGTCACGCCAACAGAAATACGCCCATGCCATTACGACCCACGAATCCACACGGCGGTCATTCAAACGCGGTATTCCATTGGCGGTACACACCGCCGCGGTCAGAATACACACACATCACCAAAACACAGCCACATTGGACAATTTGAAATACACACACCTGATACACATACACACACCACTCCCACACAATCAACCAACTATAAAACACACACCCACATCACCCACAAACCCCTGCGACCATAATTACTGAGAGAAGGAGAGAGAGACACAGCAGACAATCCATAGCAAGACACACTGAGGCACACTACACCATCACACACACCACATAGTAGCACAAAGCACCACACACCAACATACTCATCATCACATACACCACCCCACACCTCACCCACACCACCCCATGGCACCCCAAAGGCACCCACGCTTTTCGGACCAAGAACTCCGGGTCATGGTGGAGGAAATCCTAAGAGTGGAACCCCAGCTCTTCGGCTCGCAGGTGCAGCACACCAGTATAGCCAGGAAGGCGGAGCTATGGCAGAGGATCGTGGACAGGGTCAACGCGGTGGGACAGCATCCCAGGAAAAGGGAGGACATCCGCAAAAGATGGAACGACCTACGGGGGAAGGTCCGATCGATGGTCTCCAGGCACAACATCGCGGTCCAGAAGACTGGCAGCGGACCCCCACCCACCCCTCCCGAATTTACATCGTGGGAGCAAGAGGTCTTGACCATCCTGCATCCTCAGGGCCTCGCAGGAGTAGCCGGAGGAATGGACTCTGGTAAGTCCCATCTCAACTACTATATCCCCCCCACCCCACCAGCATGCCAACCCACACCCCCACCCTCACCCCCAACCCCCCAGCACATATCCTCCCTGACAATGTCTCACCAGCACAACCCACCCATCCCAACACCAACTCCTGCATGCCAACACAAATCATGGGCACCCATCACCTATGCATGACCACTGCACTAACCCCTCCCCCCCACTAAATACCCTCACAACACCTCCCTCAAGGGAATGCCTGCACTGGGGAACAAGGGCACCCATAACACGCACGCTATTGCACACACAGAAACAATAACCAAACTCTCTTACCCCATGCAGGACCCGAACGACAACACACCAGCCAGGAGGGTCCAGAAGTGTCCATCCCACCACCGGAACAGGCCCACACTGAGGATAGCAGCTCTGTCGACAGTGAACCTGATGACCAGCCCGGACCATCGGGGACCTCTGGGCAGTCGGTTCCCCTCAGGCAGCCACAGGCCACACCAGACCCGACCCCCTCTGCCGACACCAGCACAGCTCCCACCCAGCGGGCCCATGCCTCTGTCTCTAGGACAGCTCAATCAGCGGTGTGTCCGCCACTACAGGGCACCCAGGCTAACCCAACACCCCAACAACAACAGGGACCTGGGGGCAGTGGGAGCGGGCACGCCGGCCAGGGGACAGAGGCCGGGGGAAACCGGGCAGCTCGGAGGGCTGCTGTGCGACAGGGGGGGGAGGAGAGGCCCAGGGAACCCACTCTCCAAGAGGCCCTCACCACCATCATGGCAGCCTACCACCACTCCCAAGAAACGATGGCGACGGTACTGGCCAGGTTCACTGAGATCCAGGCACAGCAGGAAGAACGCTACATGGGGTTCAGGGAGGAGCTGAGAATCATCGGGACCGCAATGGGGACCATCGTCCTGGCCCTCCACAGGATAGAGGACGCGTTGCGGGACCATGGTGCACCACACAGGGCCCCTGTCACTAGGCCGGACCAGGAACAGCCTACCACCTCCGCCGGCGCTAGTGGACAGGAGGTCCCAACACCTCGACAGCCCCCCAGAACCCCACCTCCTGCTGAAGAACAACCACCCCGTAAGAGGAGCCTGAGACCAAAGAAAAAGACAGAGTAGGATGTCAAGACCCCCGCCAGCAGGACATACCCCCTGAACTCTTCCCACTGTCCCACATTGCCACCCTGTCCAACCATGAACTGCCTATGCTCCATCCTTCCCCAGGCAAAAGAACAATGCACCTGTGAGACTGAGAACTGGACTCTGCTATGGATATTCCTCCACCCCCACCCATCACCCTTAGAATCACATGTACCGATATCTAGCACTGTAAATAAATCACATTTTGCACAATAATCTGTTTTGAGTCATGCTGTCTTATTAACAAATGTATTACATATTACTGTTCAATTTCTGTTCTGTCAATTAGTCATGACAACATACCAATGTCAATACGCTGTATTTCATGGGCGAACCAAGCAGAAGTCAGGTACTGAGTCAGACAGCACTGAGAAGGGAAGGGAAAGGCAAAAATTACTGAAAAACATCTGTGGGGAACTACAGAAAGTACAGATGCAGGAGGCTAGAAGCAATTGGGAAATGGCGTGGGTGATTCTTACCTGGGTGTCACTGGAAATACTGTTGTATCACTCTATCCCTATTGTCTGTGTCGTCCTCTGAGTCTTCCTCCTCTTCACTCTCCACAGGCTCCACGGCTTCTACAACACCACCATCTGGACCATCCTCCTGCAGGAAAGGCACCTGGCGTCGCAAAGCCAGGTTGTGAAGCATACAGCAGGCCACGATGATATGGCACACCTTCTTTGGTGAGTACATTAGGGATCCACCAGTCATATGCAGGCACCTAAACCTGGCCTTCAGGAGTCCAAAGGTTCGCTCAATCACCCTCCTAGTACGCCCATGGGCCTCATTGTAGCGTTCCTCTGCCCTTGTCCGGGGATTCCTTACTGGGGTCAGTAGCCACGGCAGGTTGGGGTAACCAGAGTCACCTATTAGCCACACACGTTGTCTCTGTAGCTGCTCCATCACATAGGGGATGCTGCTATTTCGCATCACACACGCGTCATGCACTGACCCTGGGAACTTGGCATTTACATGGGAGATGTACTGGTCAGCCAAACAGACCACCTGGACATTCATCGAATGATAATTTTTTCTGTTTCGGTACACCTGCTCATCGTCTTTTGGGGGTACCAAAGCCACATGGGTCCCATCAATGGCACCAATGATGTTGGGGATATGTCCAAGGGCATAGAAATCACCCTTCACTGTAGGCAAGTCACCCTCCTCGGGGAAAATGATGTAGCTCCGCATGAGTTTCATCAGGGCAGACAACACTCTGCTCAAAATCTTAGAAAACATAGGCTGAGACATTCCAGATGACATGGCCACTGTGGTCTGGAATGACCCACTGGCCAAAAAATGGAGGACTGACAAAACCTGCACCAGAGGGGGAATACCTGTGGGTTGGCGGATGGGGGACATCAGGGCTGGCTCCAGCTGGGCACACAGTTCATGGATAGTGGCACGGTCAAGTCTGTATCGAAGTATTATATGGCGTTCTTCCATTGTCGACAGGTCCACCAGCGGTCGGTACACGCGAGGATTCCTCCTTCTCATCGCAAGTCCCAGCGGACGGTGCCTAGGAAGGACAACATGGAGCACAGAGTCAGCCAAAACACAGGTACGTACAGACAGCTTGCACAGTTAAAGAATGGCAATGGGTTGAAAGGCGTGTATGTGTGGCAATGCAAGGCCTAGGCCTGTGTGTCGCAGTCAAAATTAAGCCATGTGGGCCCTTGAAATGGCGGCTGCCTGACCTGTGAAGTGGGACAATGGGATGTGAGGTCAATGCGCTGGCGGGGCACACCGTGGCGGTAGGCGGTCGCAGACCGCGGCGCAAAGCCGCATTGGTTAACATTGAAGCCTATGGGTTTCAGGAGCCAATAACGAAGTGCGCCGGCGGTCGCGGTACGCACCGCCGCGGACGTGACCGCCATTTTCTATCTGCTTAATCACTCGAGACCTGATCATCCACAGGAGAGGACCTATACTGCAAGTGCTGCTGTGACCTCGGTCTGGAAGATACAATGGCTGCTGCGACTGGGGAAAGGGCCCCTGCCTTCACGTCTGAAGAGTTGGACAAGCTCGTGGATGGGGTCCTCCCCCAGTATGCGCTACTCTACGGTCCTCCAGACCAACAAGTGAGTACACCGGGTGCTAATGGAATGGGCTATGCCTGTGTGGATTGGGGTGGATGTAGGTTGGTGGGGTGGGGGGCGAATGAGGAGTGCAACGCCCGACAGATGAGAGCATGTGCCATATGGCAAAGTGGGTGGTGGGGGGCCAATTACATCTAACATGCAGGTCATTGATGAGTTCCTCCTTTCCACCCTGTACATGTCTAATAGGTCAGCGCCCATCAGAAGATCGACATTTGGCGTGCCATCGCCAAGGAAGTCCGGACCTTGGGGGTCCACAACAGACGGGGCACCCACTGCCGCAAGAGGTGGGAGGACATCCACCGCGGAACAAGGAAGACCGCAGTAACACTGCTGGGGATGGCCTCCCAACCTAGGAGGGGTGCCAGTCGCACCATGACCCCCCTGATGTCCCGGATCCTGGCGGTGGCCTACCCTGAATTGGATGGGCGCTTTAAGACATCACAGCAGACACAAGGGGGTGAGTATCAGCACATTCTCCTATCTTTCTGCGCAGTGGAGGCGTCTGGGTGGGGGAGGAGGGCTGTGGGTGACATTAGGCCAGGGCGCTTTCTGTAGTGTAGTCCTCTCCCTTAGGCATGGCCCTGTGCCCCCGGCCCCCACCTCGGTAGGGTGACAAGTACAGCCATTGAAGGTCCAGCATCTCCCATGTGCGCGTTTGACGTCTCTTGGCCTGTTGTCTTAGTCAGTAGTACTGAGTAGTGTACCACGAATGCGCGGCTTATTGCATTAGGCACCTGTGTCTGTCCTCTCCGCCAACGGTGTTGACATTGCATGCACTCAACCTGGTCTTCTTTTTTCTCCCCCCACCCTTTCTCTTCATCTTCTTGTGCATGTGTGCATTAGCATCATCAGGCGGAGGAGATATGGCATTGGAGCACGAGGGAGCTGCAGGACACAAGGCCCCGGTGGGCCCAGGAACAGACACCGAGGGCACCAGTGATCCGGAGGGCGAGGGGAGCACCACGACGGGGACCGCTGGTGAGAGCAGCGAAAGCGACACGTCCTCGGATGGGAGCTCCCTAGGGGTGGCGGCAACATCCGTGCCCCCCGCCTCTACAGGTACAGCCGCCACCCAGCGCACCAGCCCCGCCCTCCCAGCAGCCCCTCAGTCTTCGCTCCGTGCCGGTTCGCCCAGGAAGGCGCGCGTCTCCTTCGCCCCAGGCACCTCAGCCCCTGCCCCTGTTGCCCCTGCTGCCCTCAGTGCGGAGCTCATTGACCTGGTAAGGACGCTCATTGTTGGGCAGACGACCCTTTTGAATGCCATCCAGGGTGTGCAAAGGGAGGTGCAACAGAGCAATGCGTACCTGGAGGGCATTCATTCGGGTCAGGCTGCCCATCAACGAGCGTTCACTGCTCTGGCCTCAGCACTGACGGCAGCCATTGTCCCTGTTTCCAGCCTCCCTCTTCTGACTGCCTCCAGCCTGTCTCTGTCTCCTGTTCCTCAGCCTATCCCATCCACACCATCAGACCAGCCTGCACACACCTCAACACCCAAGAGCAGCTCATCCAAACACAAGCACCACAGATCCCGCAAACACTCACCCGAGCAACACCCAGATGCAGACATGCCAACAGCCACTGCCACCCCTGTGTCCCCCTCCTCCTCGTCTCCCTCCTCCCTCCCTGTGACGTCTACACTCACACCTGCATGCACCCCAACATCAGCCAGTGCTTCCATCACCACCTCACCCTCCAGTACAGTCCACACTCGTGCAGTCACCACCCCACTGCCATGTACACGTCCCCTGTGTCCTCTCCCACTGTGTCTGTCACCCCCTCTTCCAAGACACACAAACGCAGGCAGCCACCCACCCAACAGCCATCCACCTCACGACAGCCTACAGCACCAGCACCTTCACCCAATGACAGCACACCTGACTCTCCTACAACCACCTCCTCTACCTCCACTTCCATCTCCACTTCTCCTACCCTTTACCTTGGCCCTAAAAAACTTTTCCTGGCTAACCTTAACCTCTTTCCCCCCGATGACCTCCCCCATCCATCTTCAAAGAGTCCCAAGAGCACCGCAGCCACCACCAGCCCAGCTTCGGGTGTCACTGTTGTGCCTGGGTTCTGGAGCCCACCCTTTGCCAGCAGTGACACATCGAGCTGCAGCAAGGACACGTCCAGCCCCCCCCCCCGGCAAGAGGACCCGCAAAACCAAGGACCGCCGTGCGAGGACCGACAGGGCTGCCCCCAAGGAGCAATGTGCGGCCACTTCACCACCCACACCATCTGGGGGAGGCAAGGGCCCGAGAGCCCCATCAAAGGAGCGGAAGGGCAGCAGGAGCGCGGAGAAGGTGGACCCCACATGCCACATCCCAGCTGGGAAGGAGGACACTAAGGAGGCCAGGAGTCTGTCCCCGAAGGGTCCAGAAACGTCACGGTCCGAGGGCGACTGAGCAGGGAGTCGAGGCCAGGTCTGGCTCCCTTGACCTGCTGGATGAGCACCGCTGAACAGGGCCCGTGGTGCAGAAGAGCACCGCTGAACAGGGCCCGCGGTGCAGAAGAGCACCGCTGAACAGGGCCCGCGGTGCAGAAGAGCACCGCTGAACAGGGCCCCGCCGTGGAGATAGGCACCGCTGAACAGGGCCCGCGGTGCAGAAGGGCACCGCTGAACAGGGCCCCGCCGTGGAGATAGGCACCGCTGAACAGGGCCCCGCCGTGGAGATAGGCACCGCTGAACAGGGCCCCGCCGTGGAGATAGGCACCGCTGAACAGGGCCCCGCCGTGGAGAAGAGCACCGCTGAACAGGGCCCGCCGTGGAGAAGAGCACCGCTGAACAGGGCCCGCCGTGGAGAAGAGCACCGCTGAACAGGGCCCCGCCGTCTCAAGCACCGCTCCGCTGGGCCCCGCCGTCTCAAGCACCGCTCCGCTGGGCCCTTCTTCTCAAGCACCGCTCCGCTGGGCCCGCCGTCTCAAGCACCGCTCCGCTGGGCCCGCCGTCTCAAGCACCGCTCCGCTGGGCCCCGCCGTCTCAAGCACCGCTCCGCTGGGCCCTTCTTCTCAAGCACCGCTCCGCTGGGCCCCGCCGTCTCAAGCACCGCTCCGCTGGGCCCCGCCGTCTCAAGCACCGCTCCGCTGGGCCCTTCCTCTCAAGCACCGCTCCGCTGGGCCCCGCCGTCTCAAGCACCGCTCCGCTGGGCCCTTCTTCTCAAGCACCGCTCCGCTGGGCCCCGCCGTCTCAAGCACCGCTCCGCTGGGCCCTTCTTCTCAAGCACCGCTCCGCTGGGCCCTTCCTCTCAAGCACCGCTCCGCTGGGCCCGCCGTCTCAAGCACCGCTCCGCTGGGCCCTTCTTCTCAAGCACCGCTCCGCTGGGCCCCGCCGTCTCAAGCACCGCTCCGCTGGGCCCTTCTTCTCAAGCACCGCTCCGCTGGGCCCTTCCTCTCAAGCACCGCTCCGCTGGGCCCTTCCTCTCAAGCACCGCTCCGCTGGGCCCTTCTTCTCAAGCACCGCTCCGCTGGGCCCCGCCGTCTCAAGCACCGCTCCGCTGGGCCCTTCTTCTCAAGCACCGCTCCGCTGGGCCCCGCCGTCTCAAGCACCGCTCCGCTGGGCCCTTCTTCTCAAGCACCGCTCCGCTGGGCCCTTCCTCACAAGCACCGCTCCGCTGGGCCCCGCCGTCTCAAGCAACGCTCCGCTGGGCCCTTCTTCTCAAGCACCGCTCCGCTGGGTCCCGCCGTCTCAAGCAACGCTCCGCTGGGCCCTTCTTCTCAAGCACCGCTCCGCTGGGCCCCGCCGTCTCAAGCACCGCTCCGCTGGGCCCTTCTTCTCAAGCACCGCTCCGCTGGGCCATTCTTCTCAAGCACCGCTCCGCTGGGCCATTCTTCTCAAGCACCGCTCCGCTGGGCCCTTCCTCTCAAGCACCGCTCCGCTGGGCCCCGCCATCTCAAGCAACGCTCCGCTGGGCCCCGCCATCTCAAGCAACGCTCCGCTGGGCCCTTCTTCTCAAGCACCGCTCCGCTGGGCCCCGCCGTCTCAAGCAACGCTCCGCTGGGCCCTTTTTCTCAAGCACCGCTCCGCTGGGCCCCGCCGTCTCAAGCACCGCTCCGCTGGGCCCTTCCTCTCAAGCACCGCTCCGCTGGGCACCGCCGTTGCAAGCACCGTTTATGGTTCACTGTGCCCACCATGCCTCCTCCTTGACCAGTGGAGACTGTCATCCACCTGATGGACTGTGGCTTTGTACTCCCCAGGATGGTCCAGTGGGCAATCCACCCACTGTAGAGACTTGAGAGACTGTGGCTTTGCACTCCCCAGGATGGCCCAGTGGGCAGCCCACCCACTGTAGAGACATTGAGAGACTGTGGCTTTGCACTCCCCAGGATGGTCCAGTGGGCAATCCACCCACTGCAGAGACTTGAGAGACTGTGGCTTTGCACTCCCCAGGATGGCCCAGTGGGCAGGCCACCCACTGTAGAGACATTGAGAGACTGTGGCTTTGCACTCCCCAGGATGGCCCAGTGGGCAGCCCACCCACTGTAGAGACATTGAGAGACTGTGGCTTTGCACTCCCCAGGATGGTCCAGTAGGCAATCCACCCACTGTAGAGACATTGAGAGACTGTGGCTTTGCACTCCCCAGGATGGTCCAGTGGGCAATCCACCCACTGCAGAGACTTGAGAGACTGTGGCTTTGCACTCCCCAGGATGGTCCAGTGGGCATGGTGGCTCCTCGTGGATCTGGCGTCGTGGACTCATGTGGCTGTGGTGCCCCCCCCTTCCCTTCCCCCTGAGGTGCCTGTAGTTTTTACATCTGATGCCCCTGCAGTGTTCTCTCCAAAGGACTCAGGTCTCCTGTGTGGGCTTTGCCCTTGTTTCTCAAGACTTTGGCCCACGGACATGCTGAAATCGTAGGTTGTGCAGGACTTGGTACTTCAGTTATACACTGATGTGTGTGTCATTAGTTTTGTTGTGGATATCTTTCATGGTTGTACGCTAATTTTCTGGAGCTTTTTGGTACATAAATATTTATTCAAAATATGATTATGTCCTAGCATTTTTCAGGGGTGTTTGGGTGGTGTCACTGTGACGTGGTGCGCTGCATTGGTGAGTACATAGTTGGGGGGGGGGGGGGGTCGCATATGTGTGTGCCCGTAACCTTTCGTCCTCCCCCTCCCGTGTGTCGTAGGTGCAGTACTCACCGTTGTCATCTGCGCCGGACTTCGTACTCGTGGTAGATGAGAAGGTAGACGAGAGCAGGTAGGATGTTTAATTCGGGTTCCATGCTGTCCTCCTTCCTCCTGGAGTGCGTAGTGGTGAGCGTTTTCCCGTCCGTAGTCTGTTTCCGCCGTGTTTTTATCGGCGGTGCTCCCGCCCCGGAAAAGGTGGCGGATTGGTGAGTTGGAATAGTGTGGGCGGTACATTGTCTGCCGCCTGTCTGTTGGCGGTGACCGCCGCGCTGTTTGTTTGTACCGCCGTGGCGGTCGGAGTGTTAAGGTGGCTGTCTGTGTTGGCGGTTCCCGCCAGGCTCAGAATCCCATATTTTTTACCGCCAGACTGTTGGCGGGTTGGCCGCCGCTTTAACACCGACTGCCAGGGTTAGAATCACCCCCTTAGTTTGTTGTTAAGAAATATTAAGACCCCCACAGAGCCTTCACAGTGAGCTTTTTTCTGGAAGTAATTCTAATTTAGTGTAGCTGTTGTAAGAGATGTGTGACATATTGTTTAATGATTTGTGAAAACAATATTAACATTAATAAATTAACAAAACTAATATGAGTTAAAAAATACAATTAGTGTTGGTTCTCTTAGTTTAAGATTTCTTTTCAGTACTGGCTATTTTCCTGGAACAGCATAAAACGTTTTTGCTGCGAGAAAGCTTATAAGTCAATTGCTGGTCGTGAATCATGAGACTGCGTCTCAGTTAATGATCCAGTATCCTTCAGCAGAAGAGTTGTCATACTGTTGTTCTTCCATCTCGGGTTGTGAAACTTGTGACTCTGTGAAAGAGAAATCCTTGTGATTTTGTTGGATTTTCAACTTATTTATGGGTTTATTTTGGGTCCCTTAAAGTTCTTGTGCATACTGTTAAAGGGATTCCTTAAAGAATGATCATAACAATCCTTACCTTGTTTTATAACATAGGACATTTATCTTTATGAAAAAGTTCAGTTTTATTAGGTAATCCTTGGAGAAGCAAAATCGCCTCTTTGCAGCTGTATACAGCATCTCCTCTACAACCCTGTGGGCCAGCTGCACGTTAAAGGAAAATCAGAACATAGCACAGTACACAGCAAGACACCTACAAGCCTAGGGCCGGCAGCGATAGAGAGGTATAAAGTCAACATAATTACCTGCTCATTGAAGAAACTTCAAAAACCCAAACCCTCCCCTAGTCCCATCCAGTTCATTGTTGATGTAATGACAAGCAGGTACTGAGTATGAGCAGGCTGCGCAGGGGAGTGGTAGCTGATCCCCAGCCCCATCTGCAACCTGCCACGATGGTGGATCTGGGAGCAAACGTAAGACCCGAAGAAATGATGGTTATGTCAGCTCTCGGAATTCATGTGACAGAAGGTTAATAAAGGAGGCCCACATGTCAATATTTCTAGAAGGATCCAGATCCACGTCCATTCCCAAGGTGATCCATAATCTGTGCAGCCATCAAGTGTGGTCAGGGATATGATGAGTGCCCCAACAGGCGAATATGACCTGGTGGGCAGCATTAAGGGCTAGTGCTATCTCTTGACCCTTGTGTGAGCGCAAAGGGTATGTCAGTGTATTAGGAAGCCCTATTATAATACAATATAGGCCGGGAATCGCGGTATGGTGGTTGCAAAGGCCCAGTTGATATCATCGAGGACCTGGTCCCAGATTCAGGTGAGCCTGGTACAAAGCCACAGTAAGTGCAGTAAGATTCCAGTGTTGCCACAGCCCCTCCAGCACTCTGTGGTCATGTGCATTGCCTACTTCTGTAACCTCTGAGGAGTAAGGTACCTATAGGATACAATCTTATAGGCCATTTCAGTCCCTGTTATGTTATGGGCTGTGTGGTGCACTCTATAATATATGTCAGACCAGTCTTTGGTGGAGAGAGATCTACCCAGTTCCACTACCCAGCATAGCTGACATTTGGTCTTAGTCAAAGGCCGATCCCCACCCAGTAAGTTATATAAGTCCGGGACTAATTGTCGGTCATCCGTCTTAAGGACTAGCCATTTTACGAATGGGGGCAGCGCATGTCCTCCCTCTGTACAAGTCTTAGGGTTTAGTGTCCAGTGGCAGAGTTGGAGGTGTTGTACACAGTCTATATCCAGCAGGGAGTAGTACACCCGTAGTCGTTCGAAAGAAAGAAAACCGTTTGCATCAAAGAGGAGCCCAAGTATTTACAGGCACCTTTTTGGCAACGTTTAAAGTGTCTGGACTGCAAGCCAAGTGCGAAGTTAGGATTGGCTACAATCTGTGTCATGGGTGAGGGGAAGGTTGTGAGTTCGGCCTTTGTTGCTACGGCATCCCAGACGTGCAACGTCACACTGGTAATTGGTGAGGATTAGAGTCCCTAAACTCTATGACGGAGCTGTAACCACATCTCCTTCCAAATGTGAGAGTCAGAGACAGATTGGTCCATAAAGGCCAAGTGCTTCTCACCATTGGGTAACTCCACTCAACCAAATAGGGGAGTTTCATCACTTGATTATATTGCAGGATCTGTGGAACCGCTAGTCCCCCCCTGTACTTTGGGTCTAAATAACATGTTTAGGCAGGCGCGGGTTCTTGCCATCCCAAATAAACTTATTGATAGCAGTGCCTGTGGGGGTGGGATGAGGGGGAGCACCTGGAAAATGTAAAGGATGTGGGGGGTTATGGTCATCTTGACTGCTGTGATCCGGCCCATCCAGGACAGCTGGAGGCAGCTCCATGTATCCAGGTCTAAACATGCCTGAGAAAGGAGGCTAGCATAGTTTACGGTCATTGGTTTGTGGTCCGACCGAGCGAGAACGATGCCCAGGTAGGGCAAGTTGTCCGGCACTCATTCAAAGGGGTACATGTAGCGCAGGGCGGTTTCAAGGGTGGGGAAGACCTTAAGGTTGAGGATCTGCAATTTTTGAGTGTTGGTTTTAAAACCGGCCACTTTTCCAAACGAACAGAGCTTGTCGATCAGGGAAGGGAGGGAGTTCAAGGGATCCATAATGGAAAGGATTATATTGTCCACATACAAGATAACCAGGTGTTGTGTACCTCCAAACAGGACACCTCACATGTCTGGATTGCCCCTCAATCACTGCTCCAGGGGCTCCATGTAGAGTGCAAATAGGAGGGGGGAATATAGGGCAACCCTGTCGCAACCCCCTCTGGATCAGGAAGGGCGAAGACCACGTGCCAATAACCTTGACACAACCCTAGGTACTCTATAGATGCTCCCAACCTATTTGCAAAATCGAGCTTCAAAGCTGAGTCGCCAAAGCGTGGCACAGAGATAGTGCCAGTGTACACTGTCAAACGCTTTTTTCGCTTCAATAGATAATAGAAGAGCTTCCTGTCTTGACCGCTGCACCTTGTCTATTAAATGTAAAATACGTTTGGTGTTGTCGCTCTCCTGTCAGGTCGGCATAAACCCTGCCTGGTCTGGGTCGATCAGACCAGGCATCAGGGGGTTGAGGTAGGCTGCTAAGACACTAGCAAAGAGCTTCACATCAATATTTAGTAATTAAATTGCCCAATATTAACCACAAAGAGAAGGGTCTTTTCCTGGTTTTGGGATTACTGAGATAGTGGCCCCCCGCATGGTGTTGGTAACTGCACTTGTTCAGCAAAGGAATTGAAGTGCCCGGTAAGTAATGGTGCCAGTTTGTGGCAGAAGGTTCTATAAAGCTGAGAGGTAAAGCCTTCTGGACCAGGGGCTTTCATGGCCTCCAGATGGGGTATGGTGGCGATGACTTCCTCAATGTGGATTGGGTCATCAAGGGCTGCGGCCTCAGCATCCAGCAGTGGTGTGAGGGCAATGTCCTCAAGGTACACTGAGGGATCAGCACCTGGAGAGTCCGGGGAAGAATATAGAGTGCTATAGAAGGCTTTGAATGTATTTGCTGCATCTGTCGACGTCTCTATCATGGGTGGTGGGCCTGGTACGTACTGGTTTCACTGCACCAGCATGGATTTTGCTGCACACTGGATGTGCCAGCATCCGACCTCTGTGGTTATTACTCAAGTAAAATTTATGCTTAAGGCACAGTATTGCATTTTTGGCTTGGTCCTGGTCAGGGTGCTTGAGGTGAAGTTGAGCCTTTTCCGCTTCCCTCCACACCTTTTGAGCACCAGTACACTTGTGAGTAGCCTCTAAAGCCGCCACCTCCATCTCCAGGGCCGCCTGCTTTTATTTCCGGCATCGATTGTCTGCGGCTGCTAACGTAATCAACTCCCCCCAGATTACTAATTTCAAGGTTTCCCCGACAGACATTAGGGGCATGTGATGTGTCATTCATTTGAAAATATGATGTTAACAGCTTTCTAAGAGCAGTGACATTAGCTTGAGAATGTATAAAATTTTCCCATAGACGACAAGGGGGACTCGACACCCGAGCAGTGGGGAGATGGAGTGACAAGTTTTGCAGTGCATGATCTGACAAGGAGCATGGCGCGATGGAAGCATCAGTTATCTGGCCCAGGAGTAGGGAGGAGGTGAAAAAATAACCAGAGCATATGTTTTATGCACGGCACAGTAAAAAGTATAGTAACAGGTTGAGGAATAGATACTCCGCAAAACATCCTGGAGGCCACAGTCGGCGAGCCACTGGTGTCTTGCAAGAGAAAGAGCTCCCGTCTGGCCAAACTGCTGCCTAGATCTATCCAGGGTTGAGTCCATAACTAGGTTAAACTTGCCCCCTATCAAAATGGCCATGTCTGGTGTCTGCAAGACTAGGGCAAGGAAGGAGGTCAGAAAGGTATCCTGCTGCTCGTTTGGGCACAAACATTCACCAAGGTCAACGTAAACGTGTCATGCCAAATACAGATTGCAAGCATACCAAGGATCGTCAGAATCTCCCCCCAAAGTCCCTGGGAGAAGAGTATAGCCATTCCACCCTTCTTGGAGGAGCCAGAAGACCAAGGTTGTCTGGGGAACCAGCTTGAGTGAATTCTATGGACATCTTTCGAGAGCAGATGTGTCTCTTGTAGGAGCACACATTGGCTTCCGATTGCTCTAGGAGGGGAAGGACGGCCAACTGCTTGTCTAGACTGTTAAACCCCCATACATTGAGACTAAGGATCTTCATAGTTCACTGAATGATTATGTAAGCATGTGGGGGGCCACTCCTGCTGGTTCTGAATCTCGTTGGGGCCCCGTCTTTTTCAGAATAACCGCCATGTCATTGGGTGAATGGGGAAGTAATAGCACAGGGATTGGCTAGCAGCAGACACCCCAAACCAACTTAACCAATATAGCCCATTTAACCTTATAAACAGGCCAAGCAAGACAGCTGAGTCTGAAAAGAAGATGGGCCCCAATAGGCCAGGTGGGCCAGCTTCACCAATCTGAGGTGGACACAGCGCCATCCTTCCAAAATGAGAGAGTCTAATATAGTTGTCAATAGTCCACTCTCCGTCCCAGTCATCCACCCTGCCTGCTCATCGAGAGTTGCAGTTCAAGAGGCCCTACTCATCATACAGCTGCTTGACCAGAGTCTCCAGTCAAGGTGGCCAACACTGCTCCTCGTTCAAGTGCCATGGTGGCTGGGTATGGGCAGTGCGTTGCTTGTGGTTTCTGTGACTTCTGCTTCCGGAGGAGCCTTGTTAGGCCCCTGATGGAGTCCGCATTGAGACCTCCCGTGCCTCAGGTTCCGCAATGCCGAGTACTGTGCAGGCCTATTGCAGGGACTGTAGTAGATGAAGCTTGCCATTGAAGTGGAAGATGATCCGAAAGGGGTATCCCCACGAGTAGGAGATCCTGGTGTTCTGAAAGTGAGCTTAAATAGGTCTGAAGTCCTGTCGTTTCTGAAGGGTGATGGTGGCAAGATCCTGGTACAACTGCGGGGTATGGCCTCGGAAAAGGGGAGGATAAAGCACCTGGGCCATGCGGAGGATGCTTTCTTTTATGCTGAAGTTGTGTACAACCACCAAAATATCGGTGGGGGTGCTTGGTGCTTGATGCAGCAGTCCTACTCTGTGGTCTCGGTCGAGCTTCATAGCCGGGGATGCTGCATCTCCCAAAATGAAGCCAAATGGGCCATCGCATACGCTTCAAGGTTGGTTTCTTCAGCCGCAGTAGGATCTCTCCATATGCAAATATTATTCCGCCAGGAGCAACTCTCCAGATCTTCGGTGTGGACCTGGAGCTCGATTTATTGTTCTTTAAGGCATAGGGTTTCTTGTTGCATCCACTCAAGTTCTTCATGTTGGTCACTGCCCTTAAGTTCCAGGGATGCAACCCTCTCCCCTACTTTGTCCAGGTCTCTTTGCACCTCTTGCAGTTCTGAGGAGAGGTCTCTTTTAACAGCCTGCATGTCCTCCCACAGTGAGGAAAACAAAGCACCCAAGAAGGTGACCGTCACTGGGCCCTCGGGTTCCTCCATGTCCGAGGACGGGTGTTATTCCCACCTCTGGTGCCTCCAGCTGGTTTCGTCAGCATATCCTACAGGGATCTGTCCTTTTTGGTTTTAGCCACTGTGTCCTCAGGTGCCAATCCGCACGGCCCAGGTCCGCCCCAAGGAGGGGTCCGAGGCGTCACCAGGGAAAGGTCGGTTCTGTAGTTGGGCCACTAAGCACACAGTCCACCCAAAGGGCAGCCCATCCCCTCCTCCAATGTCTTCTGCGCCGCTCTAGATCTCAGCTCACGGCGAGTGCCTTATCAGTATCCCAAGTAGCCAGGCAGCGCCCCTATGTCCTCCAAGTACAAATCGCTGCTGCTGCGAGTGGTTCATGTGGTGCATTGGCTGAAGAGGGGAAAGATAATGGTGATAGTCCTCCACAGTGCCTCTGACCCATAGTAGTGTGATAAGTTAAGTATAGGGCCTGCTCAGTGCAGTGTCATGCATGCTGTGCAGGACCCCCGCATGTAGGCAGTAGGTTCAGTTGTTGACAGTGCCAGAAAACCTGAGCCAGGACCTACAGCACTGTTTGGAGCCCTGCAAGCGTACTCATCAAGGGGGTTCTCAGTCTTCTATGGGGGTGGTAGGTCCGGATTGCTTGCGATAGAGGCAGTTGGGCACTTCCTACCTTCGGTCCCGTCAGCCCCCTGGGCGTATGGTCATGTGCTTGTTGTTCTTGTTCTGTTTGGTCGCTGGGACAGCCAAGGCTGGATTTAGAGTTCAGACGCACGGGTCGGGGAGAGCCGTTTCAAGAGCCTCAGTCCCCCACCCCATAATCAGAACTGCAATCAAGGGCACCACTGCTACTCGCTGCTCTTTTCTGGCAAGGTTGCTCTTTCTGTTTGATGCGCCTGGACCCGGCAGCTTCAGTACTGAGCGAGGTGGTGTTGCGAGAACGCTCTCAGCTGCAGCGGGCTCCCAAAATCGCAGAGGCTTACCCACACGGCCTAGGCCTGCTACAGGAAGTCAATGTCCGAGACCTCCACTTATCTTGCGCCTACCTCCAAGCAGCTTCTTCAGATCTCCGGTGTGCACCAGCTGCCCCTGCTTCAGAACAGACTCAGTCTAGGTGGCAGGCAGGGTGTTATGCATGGCTGTCGGTTGGCGGGGATGGGGAGACTGGAACACGCGTCTCACCCGTCCACCATTTTGGCCCCACCCCCCTCGGAATTTATCTTTAAAGAGTTTTTTAAGTAAAATGCCCCAATCAGCTAATTCAGATTGCCTTGCCCATATTTTGTTTTTCCACGCATTTGTGGGCGAGGATGCTCGAATTATTTATTTGCCGTGTGTATGGTGCATAATGAACTCAATACTGGTATATTCAGCAGCGGCTCCTTCGCTATGACAGAGGAGTGTTGCCCCCAGCCAGCAGTAGTTGGAAAACTTTAAAATTAAAACAATAATAAGCTATGTTTATTAGTATTTTATTTTTAAAGGGGCAGGGCCATGGGGGTGATGAGCACTGAGGGGAGTGGTCTGCACACCCCTCAGTGCGCATGGGTGTTTAGCCAGCTGTCTTGGGCCGGCCAGACATGCATGCACAATGAGGTCTCCCCAACCCCGCACTGTGTTACCGGGTTGGAGAGAGCAGGCACAGCCTCCCAGTTTGCCTGAGAGCACCAAGCCAGGGTGCTCCGGCCAATCCTAATGCTGCTTGCATGCTGCCAGCAGCCTGTGCCTGCAGTGGAACAAAAAGAGAAGTGCGAGGAATAAGGTAAGTAGTTTTTCTTAATGTAATTTTTCTCTTTGTTTTTCGTTTGCCCCCAAATGACACTCCACTCCTTTTCCAGAGTTGTTTCATTTTCTCCTCTTGTGTTTCCTTTCTCTCATTAGTGCTTATCTGGATGACAGCTTCTCTGTCAGTGGCAGAATGCCTTTTCCATATTCCTTCAGCTAGCAGCCACCCTTTAACCCTTCCGCCAACAATGTAGTCCAGTGTGCCTGTGCTCAAAGAAGGTCTCTGGGTACTTCCTGCGTTCATTAACCAAATGTTCATTCAGAGTATCATGTTTATATGTTAAAGTTCTTCCCCAGTGTCAGCAATGTCAGTCACAACTATATTTTAGTGTGTGCTTCCATAACTAGACTTGCACGCTGTTCTTACTCTGTGAGCATTACTCTTGCTTCTGCCTTTCCCTTTCTGAGTGGTCTCCTTTATTAAGCCCATCCTAGGGACAAGGTCATGGCACCCAGTGTATCTTCTCACTCACGCTCTTACTCCATTATCCTCACAAGATCAAGTAAGTCAGAGTACGTTTTTTTTTATCCTGCAGATCTCTCTTCAAGGAGATTGGTGGATTTGCATTGAAGTCCATGGCCGTAACCTCAATAGCGTCCTTTGTGGGTTGTGGCAGATATTCTTCTACTACCAACAAACCATTGTTAATTGAAGTAAATAAGTGGTGGTGGCTACACTGAAGCTATCAGCATGAACTCACAAAGGAGTAACATCGGCAACACTTTTAAACACACTAGCAAAAACAACGTGTAGTCCTCTCAGAATCCCACAGATCCAAGAAGGGTCACTATTGGAAAGCAGCATATCAGTCCAGGACCCGGCAACGAAGGTGAACAGCAGTAACAAGTTGTACTCGATGGTGTCCTAGAATGCCGGTCAGCTTGAATACATCCTCTTAACCTTTGTTATCGTCTTACACATAAACATTCACCAAAAATAACTCTAATCATGACAAAATGAACCTTTTCAGACTTCAAAAAAACGTCTTGTTTGTTCAGGGGGACTGTACTCATGGTACTAGATTTCTAGGGTAAACCGCTGGGTCCCTACTCAGGCCCTGTAAATTTCACCAATGAACGATTGCGAAGCCACTTTCCATTAACTATGATCTTGCCACTATCCGTCAGTTCAAGGTCTGCTGAAAATTGTTTAAAGGGTATATAGCTAAGAAACTTGAAACTGGCGTCTTTAAATGTTATCCAACAAATAAAAACGATCAGCTTCATAAAGAGGTAGGTATGTTTAGTGCTGCATGTTTCTCCTTCTTAGTTCAGTTAGTTAGGAACTCTGCTACTCAAACAGGTCTTGATGGTATGTTGTAGGTTTGCATTGACATGCCATCCTAGTACTGAACTATCATCTTGCATACCATGCACCACATTACAGAGCTCTCTTAATTCACGTCTCCTCATTTCTCCTAGTACTTTCATTATTATGTGATGAAAACACAATTGATGGTATTGGGGCGACTTGGAGGCTGTTGTCAGCCAGTGAGAATAAGGACGAAGGCTACCTAATTCAACATAAGAGTAGTTTCTTCTTGGTCTCAACCTGCTTTTACTCGATTCCAAATGATACAGCAGATTTGAGGCCAGCAGTGACGGATTTCCAGGCTAACCAAGGCACTGCATCTGAAACTAGAATGACAGTTATGCTGTCAGAAGGCATGAGCAGCCACACGCGTGCCCCCCGCCCATATGTCCAAGAAATGCACAGTCCTCTTGAAAGCGCCGAGGGTGCCAGAGATCCGGTGGAATGAGCAATAAGGAACAGTTATTCAGCCAATTAGGTAACGGAGAGACAAACGAGACCTTCCAACTAGCCATTCGTTTTGTTGCTTTTTTAATAAATGGTGGATCCATTATGTGAGACAAAGAGGTAGTTGTTGTCACGGAAGGAGCATTAGAGACCCTTACTGACAGCCCTCTGCAAAAGAACGTGTCTACGAAATTATTTGAGATTGTGTGTAGTCGGGTTTACCCAAAGAAGATAGCTAGAGTAAAACGTTATAGGTGACACCGAGTGAAATGTCTCAGTAAGACTTAGACTATAATATCCATGTTCAGTCACTACAGTCTTTGGAAGAGCTTGAAGAACTTGCAAGGACAGCTGAAGAAAGTCGGGGATGTCTGGGTATGTTGTGTGCGTTCGTGCACAAGTCATGTAAAAAAAAAAGTCATAATTGGCTTCTTCTTGGTTGCATTACCTCAGAGAGAAAAGATTTTGGGATTGTATTTTGCAGTAGATGCAACACTCCGTGGAGAATTAAGAAGCTCAACTCAGATGATATTTGGATTTGAGGCTGCAGTTTAATCAGATCTTTCTCGAAGGTACTATAGGTTCAAGACACTTTCCTTTATTCGTTAAAGTGCGATTGTGGTTTAAAATAAATTATATATGTCATTCGTATGGTAGTATTGTGTGGTTTGTCCCTTTCAAGATTTCTGCGGAAGAGAATGTGAAACGAACATCTCCAAACACACCAGGTTGGCCAATAACATTAAGCTAGCAGTGTAAATTGCTAATTATGTCAGAATACTTGCCTAGTGTGTGATCAAGAACTCAACAGTTTTTAAGGTCCAGAAGTATTACACACCTAGGGCCTCATTTACAAGAATCTGACGCATCAGTTCCCATTCATCAGATTTCTTGACCTGCCCTGAAACCCCCGAACAACACCATAGATGCGCAGTATTAACAACACAGAGCTCCAAGGCACAGATTTTCGCAAATGCATCAGAAATTCTGATGCATCTGTGGCGCTAAAGTCATGCATTGCTGAACTAGCATAAAAACATTATACTACTTCAGCAATGCGAGGAGGTCCCCAAAGACAAAAGCCCTGCGTCACTTTACCCCCTGCACTGAGCAGGCGGTAAAAGTCTGACGCAATAAAGGTGCAAAAGGATGCATTGAAATGTTGTAACTTTCACTGCGTCAGTTCTTGCATGGCTTTTCCCCTGGGAATGCCTACCTTGCATATCGTAGCCGGTATCTGGCGCCCAGGGGTGAAAAGTGACGCCAGGGGCCTCTAGTGTCAATTTGTAGGTTTGGAGTTGATTTAGCGACGCTGCAGCATAAAACAAATTGACGCTGCAGCGGCTCAAGGACCTTGTAAATGAGGCCCCTGGTATGAAACAGAATACCCCAGAACAGTGAGCTATGAATTGTCTAAGCACTTGAGTATACATTATCACATTACAGGTGGAAATTACTGACGCTAACCAGATGGTAAGCCAAATGGTCCAAGAAGAGGGAAAGTCATTTTTAGAGCAAATACACATGGATTTTAAAGACATTGTAGTAATCCGAGAGGTAGAGTAATAGAATAAAATAATATTCTATGAGAATGCTTTTATGAGTACACAAGTACATTTATGGTTTTAGCCAGACTGCACCCATTCATGGACTGCATTTCCCAAGATTGTTTCCTAAAGAGGAGACTATCCTCCGGCTTTTTCCTATCAAACAATATCAGAGGAGCATTGGTACTGGTGATATCATTTCTGCACCACGGTAATTGACTATTGCATAAGTGCAAACTGTGCCTAAATGAAGCTTTCTCGTGGATATGTTGAATAGGAAGCTGTGTTCGTAATCGAGTCAAACAACCATAAACATGACTTCTCGCAAGCTGCATTTTAAATATCATATATCAGAAGCCCTATAGTTGGAAGGAGTTAAATTGACTATTTTTAATGTGGATTTAACAAAAGAGCTGAAAATGATAATTGCCGCAGGGCGTCAGTTTTTGTATCTGACTGAAAAAGTAAGCAATTATCAGACTCAACAATACATTCTGCAAAAAGATGGACTAAAGCTAATGAAATTTCATACAAAACAAGGTAGGCTAAGAACAAAGTGAAAGTGAACTTTTAATGTGACAAGTACTTGAGGTCTATTAATGGCTTATGACAAAAGCAGACAACGAGTGGACTTAATATGTATCTCTGTATTGTGGCGAGATACAAGCAAAATTAAACTTGCAGAATATGATGAGGGACCTAGGAGACTCAATATCTCTCATATATTTATTGGCCTTGGGTTAATGTAGCCCCAAACATGGAGCCCCCTTAAAGTTTGCAAGTCCCCCTGTGCCCAAGTGGCTGCGGGGCCTGTATGAGGTTCCAAGAATCACACTAAAAGTAATTGGTTCAGCTGTACTGCACTCTTCCTCTGGGTCTGTGCAACTAAATTTTTTAATATTTCATTCAATGTTGAGAAAACTACAAAACATACTATTTATTTTATATTACTGTATTAATGGATATTTTGTGAATTGCATGATGTGCTCTTAGAGAAGAAAGTACAGTCACAAATGGCTAGAGTGGTAAATGTGACTGGGTTAGAAATGTCAGATTTGATAATAATGTTTATTGGAACTTAAGGGAGATATTTAGTTTAGTACCTCACCTTTTTATCACTTAAGAACTGCCAAGGTTTACTAAACCAGATTCTGTTGTATACTCCCAAAAAAGAGAATTTCACTTTAGTTCTAAAGGAAAAGGCTGATAATACAACTCATAGTTTTATGCAATCAACCCTGGTCTGCAGTTCAAAGGCCACATCCTTGTTGGGTAGACTTAGCCATTCATCCTTCTGAAGTTGATACCATTGAGTTCGAAATTTTACACTATGAGAAAACTACAGTGGATAGATCTTTAGATGAACAAACATTATCATCATTTGCCTGAGTACAGTGCATTGGCAGGCTGCAACTGGGGTGAGGTGAAGGGTACAGCGCTGCAACAAGAGGAAGTGTGTGTGCTGAAGGGCAGACCCATTTTGGCTGCGTGGGATTACTCAACTCTTCACCACTTTTAAGGGACCCCTGATAATGATGGTGAGTCTGCTTAATATGCCACAGCATTCTCTGCGCAGGTAGTGCTTCTGCCATGCATGATTGATCTGCTCCCCATTCTTCCTTTTCACCTCAGCCCAATCCTCCACACAATTAAAGTAGTCTAGGGTATTTGCGCAGCATTGTTTTGCTACTCAACCCTTATCTCTTTTCCCTTGGTGGAGCCACCCACCACATTCTCCCCAATCTTGGTTTGCTGCGAGTATTCCTGTATTTCCCTTGGGTTCCCCTAACGAAGATGAGACCATAGGCTCATGGTTCAAGTTCTGCTGAATTTGTTTGGAATTATTACACCATCATGATCCTTCACTATGTAATGTAAGTGGAACACCACAATGTCACACCTGATTTACAATTGTCTGTGATGGCACGCAAGCTGTCAAGAAGAGTATAAAACTTCAATAAAGATAGTTAAAAAAAAAAATCTGTATTTGGCATGGAGCTTTTTTGTAAGATAGAGGCATTTTATTGATAATTTTGATAGAAGAAAAGTTTGAGATTTGAAACGGAGTAGCAAACGACCAATTGTCAGAAAAAATACCAACAGTATAAAGATAGTTTGAGTCCAAAGAAAGCGGATAGTTTGCCCAAACCTCAAACTTCTGATTCAATTTAATGCATCAATGCAATATATGGGAAGCAGATCACATATAGGAATGGAGATATATTAAATCTAAAAAAATGAAATATTTTAAAAATTGATATAACAGAATATCAAAAAAGTGGTTTTATTCAACCTTCAGTATAGAAGTTCAAATGATATTATATAAAGAAATTATACTCTCTCTTAATTTTAGATTCACAGTAGAAGATTACCTCCATTAAAGTAGATCACTGATAAGCCTAGGTAAGGATCAAAATCTTCACACTGTGTAGACCAGGTGTCTCCAACCAGTCGGTCGCAGGCTACCAGCAGCTCACAGAAACCTTCAGAGTAGCTCACAGCCTTGAGTTCAGGACAGGGTCATATTTCCTTTTTATTTCAAGTTAGGAGAAGGCTGAGTTTGTTTACATTATTATCTTCAAGATGCAGATAGCAGGGCCAGATAATGAGTGGTGATGGAGTCAGATTTATGACCCAGGGCAAAGAAGTTAAGAACTGAAGCACTGAGGTATTTCGATCTTCAATAAAAGTGCTTGTCAACATAATATTGGATCATGAGAACAAATGAATGCTTTTGAAAATTAAAATGAAGAGTCAATTTAATGGTTAAGGTAACTCTTCATTTACACTTTATCCCATTTGAAAGTTTTGCATTTACAAGTAGCAGGCATCTTGCTCCCAGTGAGCAGTACATACTGTGCCATATTAATAAGTGGAAAATACTGCAGTTCTTTTCACATGTGAGAAAATTAAAGTGATTATAAATATTTCCATGAAACTTTGTCAATGTATTTTCTCACTTTCTATCAAACCAATTAGGTCTTAATATTTTATGAGGCATTTTTCTTCACTTTAAATTCTTCCTATTTAAACAAATGGCTGTATTTTTCTGTTATAAATATGGCACCATGTCTACAGGCCACTAGGTGCAAGATGCCTGCTGTTTGTAAATGCAACGCTTTTAAATGGGAGAATATTTAAATAATTAATTTTGGGGACTCCCTTTACACATAAAGGTAATTCTTACGTTTATTGTTCTCCCATTACAAAGTGTTGCATTTACATCTTGCTCCCAGTGGCTGGTAGGCATTGTCATATTTAAAACTGAAAAATCCAGCAATTTTTAATTGGGAGAAATTTAAAGTGCAGAAAAATGTTCCACATCATGAATATTTGTTGCAGAACATTTGTCTGCACTTTACATTTCTCCCATTAAAATAAGGTCTGGTTGCTTGTGTTATACATCTGACAGTGCTGGATATGGTAAAAGGTATGTCCTGTGCCACAATTAAACTGGGCGTGGAGTGCCTGATAACATTGAGCAAGTGGCTTGGCCTTCACTAGCTCACAATGATTCTCATTGATCAGAAGTAGCTCTCACTACAGAAAAGGTTGGAGACTCCTGGTATAGACTATCTATTAATATTGTTCTGATTGGTTCTACGGAGTATCTCTAGTAGGTACTGGTAATTTAACCAACTGTTTCACGGACCACAAGTACTATTTCAGTCCCATCTACATATCACCTCTAGCAGATCAAGAAGACTAAGAGGCAGAGACACACTTCTCCTCGAAGTCCCCAAGTTCAAAACCTCAATAGCGTTAAAGCAGTCCTTCTCAGTCCAGCCGCGTCAGCAAGGAAATCTCACTCCTTTTATAGTGTCTTGTGGACGCTGCTGTAAACATTATTTCCCTACTGTCTGGGGTGGGACTAGTTCCCCCAGACCAACGCGAGGCAGGCGGGAAGGCCATGACACGCAAAAAGCTCTTGAGAAGTCCCGCAGCGCTGGTCTTATGGATGCTGCTGTAAACTTTATCTCCTAGCTGTCTGGGGTGGGACTACATTCCTCAGACCAATGCAAGGCAGGGGAGATGGGCGGGCACAACATGCTAAAATCACTTGGGAAGTCCTGCAGCGAGGGCCTTGTGAATGTTGTTGTAAACTTAATTTCCCTCCTGCCTGGGGTGGGACTACATCCCCCAGACTAACGTGAGGCAGGTGGGAGGCCACTACGCGCTAAAAGTGCTTCGGAAGTCCCACAGCGCGGGTCTTGTGGAGGTTGCTGTAAACTTAATTTCCCTGCTGTCTTAGCCTATCATAGCTCGACAGAGGTTGGGCTGGACCCTTTCTCTTTTGTGTGGAGTGGGGTCCCTGATTCCCCCAGAACCACTTGTGCCTCTTGCCTGTCACTTTAGAGGAAGATTAAGGTTCTGTGCATATTTTCTTTTTATAAGTACCTGTCTCGCCCTGTTTTATGATTTAGCCTCACTAGCTGGCCTTGCCTGATTCCTGTGCTTGTAAAAATGGGGAAGAGAAAAAACAGCCAGCTCAGCAGTAACATGTCCTCAGGCATTACGACTGTCAATGATTGATAACATTTTGGTCTGGGTTGTTGATGTGATAACTAATGAGATAAAATTTGGCAGAAAGGAGGCTTTACTTCTCAGCAGAGGATCCGGCCTCATCACTAACTTTGTCTCCCGTGCCAACTAGACCATTGCAACCAATTAATCCCTCAATTATTGTGTTCTGACTGGTCAGTTAAACTTCAATCACCCAATGGGGGCACTTGATAAGAAAGTTACAGAGGAACCAATAGATACTGGGAATAGTGGTGAGCAGGTGGAACTCATGAGAGGTGAACCATCTGTTCTCTCACTGGAG
The DNA here is from genome assembly GCF_031143425.1 of Pleurodeles waltl. Taxonomy (NCBI): domain Eukaryota; kingdom Metazoa; phylum Chordata; class Amphibia; order Caudata; family Salamandridae; genus Pleurodeles; species Pleurodeles waltl. The sequence goes on along the minus strand of NC_090440.1, from coordinate 1,185,745,394 downwards.
TGAGAACCAGCAACCAAACGTTGAAAGCAGGCTCAAAAAACTAAAGTGAGCAAAGCAGGGCTAGATCAAGAGACTCTGGGGCAACCCGTCATGTTCATTTTTGCTTTTTCAAGCAAAGCCTTATGGGCAAATATTAGCGGGCCTCTGAGTGATCAGTTGGTTATAAAGTTACGCCCAGTGTTCAACCGGCTTACGGCCATGGAGACTGAATTAAAATCCCTCACAACACATATTAAAGGGGCCTCAATCTCTCCACCATTGGACCAGATAATGTTATACCAAAATGCACAGGTGCTAACTTCCCTGATGTATGAGGGAGCAGGAGTTGGTGTGAGAAGGTAGCCTCTTTCTAGCCTTGTTACCCCCACTTTTGGCCTGTTTGTGAGTGTATGTCAGGGTGTTTGTCACTGTTTTCACTGTCTCACTGGGATCCTGATTGCCAGGCCTCAGTGCTCATAGTGAAAACACTATGTTTTCAGTATGTTTGTTATGTGTCACTGGGATCCTGCTCGTCAGGACCCCAGTGCTCATAGGTTTGTGGCCTATATGTATGTGTCACTGGGACCCTGTCACACAGGGCCCCAGTGCTCATAGGTGTGCATGTATATGTTCCCTGTGTGGTGCCTAACTGTCTCACTGAGGCTCTGCTAACCAGAACCTCAGTGGTTATGCTCTCTCATTACTTTCAAATTGTCACTAACAGGCTAGTGACCAATTTTTACCAATTTACATTGGCTTACTGGAACACCCTTATAATTCCATAGTATATGGTACTGAGGTACCCAGGGTATTGGGGTTCCAGGAGATCCCTATGGGCTGCAGCATTTCTTTTGCCACCCATAGGGAGCTCTGACAATTCTTACACAGGCCTGCCACTGCAGCCTGAGTGAAATAACCTCCACGTTATTTCACAGCCATTTTACACTGCACTTAAGTAACTTATAAGTCACCTATATGTCTAACCTTTACCTGGTAAAGGTTAGGTGCAAAGTTACTTAGTGTGAGGGCACCCTGGCACTAGCCAAGGTGCCCCCACATTGTTCAGAGCCAATTCACTGAACTTTGTGAGTGCGGGGACACCATTACACGCGTGCACTACATATTGGTCACTACCTATATGTAGCTTCACCATGGTAACTCCGAATATGGCCATGTAACATGTCTATGATCATGGAATTGCCCCCTCTATGCCATCCTGGCATTGTTGGTACAATTCCATGATCCCAGTGGTCTGTAGCACAGAACCTGGTACTGCCAGACTGCCCTTCCTGGGGTTTCACTGCAGCTGCTGCTGCTGCCAACCCCTCAGACAGGCAGCTGCCCTCCTGGGGTCCAGCCAGGCCTTGCCCAGGATGGCAGAACAAAGAACTTCCTCTGAGAGAGGGTGTGACACCCTCTCCCTTTGGAAAATGGTGTGAAGGCAGGGGAGGAGTAGCCTCCCCCAGCCTCTGGAAATGCTTTGTTGGGCACAGATGTGCCCAATTCTGCATAAGCCAGTCTACACCGGTTCAGGGACCCCTTAGCCCCTGCTCTGGCGCGAAACTGGACAAAGGAAAGGGGAGTGACCACTCCCCTGACCTGCACCTCCCCTGGGAGGTGTCCAGAGCTCCTCCAGTGTGCTCCAGACCTCTGCCATCTTGGAAACAGAGGTGCTGCTGGCACACTGGACTGCTCTGAGTGGCCAGTGCCACCAGGTGACGTCAGAGACTCCTGCTGATAGGCTCCTTCAGGTGTTAGTAGCCTTTCCTCTCTCCTAGGTAGCCAAACCCTCTTTTCTGGCTATTTAGGGTCTCTGTCTCTGGGGAAACTTTAGATAACGAATGCATGAGCTCAGCCGAGTTCCTCTGCATCTCCCTCTTCACCTTCTGATAAGGAAACGACCGCTGACCGCGCTGGAAGCCTGCAAACCTACAACATAGTAGCAAAGACGACTACTGCAACTCTGTAACGCTGATCCTGCCGCCTTCTCGACTGTTTTCCTGCTTGTGCATGCTGTGGGGGTAGCCTGCCTCCTCTCTGCACCAGAAGCTCCGAAGAAATCTCCCGTGGGTCGACGGAATCTTCCCCCTGCAACCGCAGGCACCAAAAAGCTGCATTACCGGTCCCTTGGGTCTCCTCTCAGCACGACGAGCGAGGTCCCTCGAATCCAGCGACACCGTCCAAGTGACCCCCACAGTCCAGTGACTCTTCAGCCCAAGTTTGGTGGAGGTAAGTCCTTGCCTCACCTCGCTGGGCTGCATTGCTGGGAACCGCGACTTTGCAAGCTACTCCGGCCCCTGTGCACTTCCGGCGGAAATCCTTCGTGCACAGCCAAGCCTGGGTCCACGGCACTCTAACCTGCATTGCACGACTTTCTAAGTTGGTCTCCGGCGACGTGGGACTCCTTTGTGCAACTTCGGCGAGCACCGTTTCACGCATCCTCGTAGTGCCTGTTTCTGGCACTTCTCCGGGTGCTACCTGCTTCAGTGAGGGCTCTTTGTCTTGCTCGACGTCCCCTCTCTCTGCAGGTCCAATTTGCGACCTCCTGGTCCCTCCTGGGCCCCAGCAGCGTCCAAAAACGCCAAACGCACGATTTGCGTGTAGCAAGGCTTGTTGGCGTCCATCCGGCGGGAAAACACTTCTGCACGACTCTCCAAGGCGTGTGGGATCCATCCTCCAAAGGGGAAGTCTCTAGCCCTTGTCGTTCCTGCAGTATTCACAGTTCTTCAGCCTAGTAAGAGCTTCTTTGCACCAACCGCTGGCATTTCTTGGGCATCTGCCCATCTCCGAGTTGCTTGTGACTTTTGGACTTGGTCCCCTTGTTCCACAGGTACCCTCAGTCAGGAATCCATCGTTGTTGCATTGCTGGTTTGTGTTTTCCTTGCATTTTCCCTCTAACACGACTATTTTGTCCTTAGGGGAACTTTAGTGCACTTTGCACTCACTTTTCAGGGTCTTGGGGAGGGTTATCTTTCTAACTCTCACTATTTTCTAATAGTCCCAGCGACCCTCTACAAGGTCACATAGGTTTGGGGTCCATTCGTGGTTCGCATTCCACTTTTGGAGTATATGGTTTGTGTTGCCCCTATCCCTATGTTTCCCCATTGCATCCTATTGTAACTATACATTGTTTGCACTGTTTTCTAAGACTATACTGCATATTTTTGCTATTGTGTATATATATCTTGTGTATATTTCCTATCCTCTCACTGAGGGTACACTCTAAGATACTTTGGCATATTGTCATAAAAATAAAGTACCTTTATTTTTAGTATAACTGTGTATTGTGTTTTCTTATGATATTGTGCATATGACACTAGGTGGTACTGTAGTAGCTTCACACGTCTCCTAGTTCAGCCTAAGCTGCTCTGCTAAGCTACCATTATCTATCAGCCTAAGCTGCTAGACACCCTATACACTAATAAGGGATAACTGGGCCTGGTGCAAGGTGCAAGTACCCCTTGGTACTCACTACAAGCCAGTCCAGCCTCCTACAGTTGGCAACAGCTCACAGAAAGGAAATGTAACAGGAAGCCATTGGAAAATAAAGCAAGGGCAACAACTTTCAAAATGACTAAGGTGGCAGCCTCCCTCAACAGTTTCAACAGTAAATCTTATGGCCTCGGAACCCAGAGAAACATTGCTGCCAGTGACACATCTTCCTCCTGCAGCCTGCCCTTACTTGGTTGTTTTAGCAAATGTCCCCACTACACCAGATGGTATGGCTGAGCCAACATTAGCCTTGATAAATAAGCAGTGCATTGGCTGTCACTGAACATGTAGGGACATTGGGATTTGCTCTAAGAGATTATTTTTGCCTGACGCATGAGAAGCGCTGGCCCACTCGAATGCACTTTCACAGGAGATTTAATTATTATAAATTGAGGAAATCCCAGGCTTGAAGGGAAAACTTGGTGATGGCCACAGCTGGATCGACAAAACCGAGCCCTATAATATTTCTTCCTCTGGGCTTCTTTTATAGACATTTAAATCTGCCCACAAGGAAAAAACAATTCACCCAACTGCGCTTCAATGAGGATAAATAGTTGTAATGCAGATCTACAGGTGTTGGCAAGAAACAGATTCCAGGTCCTCGCCTCTTTGGACCAAAATGATTGACCTGTCACACCGGAGTACGCACACAACTCTAGCAGCCCAAACAAAATGGTTTGTGGATACCTAAGAGTGGCCTGTTGAACAGTGTGGCTATGCCTGGTAATTCAGACTCCCTAGTCATTGGGGAACCAGTAGGGGATAATTCTGTTTTATTGAAAAGTCATTTTAGGGCCCTTTTTGTACCTGAGCCAACTGATGGGATTAGAGCCCCTCAAAGCACTGGACACACAATGTCGTCCCCAACTGACTACCAAACATTAATGATATTGCAGGTGCGCGCCGTAAAATGGACAATCTGGATTGGTTACATTTAATGTCCACCTTTGATGTGATCTGCATGCATGATACCTGGATGACTAGTTCTTTTAACATTGAGGGTTTTCATGCCTTGTTCCAACTGGCCCTGCCCTCTGCAGCAGGAAGATCAAGTGTCAGGCTCACAACCTTTATCTCTGTAAAGATAGATTAAGTTGAAGTAGCTGTTAGATGGTCATCCCCACAGTTTTTGGTATCAGTGATTTCTGAAGGGGATTACAGGGTCATCCTGTTGATAAATGTTTACAATAATATTTTTAGCAATCAAGTATTAAAACCCATCAAGGATTTTGATGAATTGGTAGATACCTATTTTCTCCACCTAACCCAAAAAATAATTGTGGTATGAGCAGGAGATTTTAATATCCAACTTTGTGCTGTGGTTAACAGCCAGGAGTGTGGCATGCCAACAGATGGTGAGTGGTTGAATAGGGCTCATTGTAAACATAATCTTCTGGGTGACGCCCTGAATACAATTATTTTTAAATTAGATTTACAGATTTTAGGGGAATCTAGGGGTGACTATAATGAAATGGTCCCTACATTTACAGGAGGGACTGGGGGAAGCATTATAGATTTCATAATTACCTTGGCAGATGCTGACCATATGACTTCACATCTTAAAACCTTTGTCAACGGCCTGAGTGATCACAATCCTGTTTGCACAACTTTACAAATAAATACTAGGATAAATCCCCTGGACATAGGGCAAAAACAGGTTTTTAATAGACATAAAGGCATCAGGGTGAAATGGGAGCAAATAGACCCAGTCACTTTCGTGCATAAAACGGTACAGGAAAATATAGATTCTACAGAACAGTGTCTGGCCGAGAAATCATTTGACCTGACTGTTTTAGAGGGTTATGACCATTTATGTGGGGCAATCAGAAAGACGACCCATAGATCATTACAAGACACTCTTTCACATCTCTGGTTCAATGTGGCATGCTCGGCAGCCCATAAATAAACCAGATCCATGGGGCCCTCTGGTTGTGCATATAGCAAGAAGAAAATATAAAGAAATTGTGGAAGCAAGGAAAGGGAAGTTTAGGTCAAATGCCTAGGAAGCCTTGACAGCAGCAGCAGCATGTAGAACAGCGCAAGGTTCTGAGAGGTTATAAACCACCCCTTCTTTTCAGAGCCAGACACCCCCAAGGTGAAAGCCTTGATTTCTGAGGTGGAGGGGATAACCCACTATACAGTAGTTTCTCAATTGAGTGGGACATCCCAATCTCATATGGATGACCTATTCGTTGTCCTTTCTCTAGGTGTCTCACCAGTGCACTTAAATCTGCCTATTGCACTGTGTGAGGCAGTTAGGGCACTGAACCCTCAGCATCTGGTAAAGCTCCCAGCCCAGATGGGTTGCCAGTAGATCTCTTCAAATCAGATGTACACATGTGGGGACTGATCTTGACTAAAGTTTTAAGAAATGCGGAGGATGATAAGATCCCAGATTCCTTGAGAGCCACCATTTTAGTTTCCATTTTTAAAAAAGGAGATAAATGATCTCGTCTAGAAACTTTGGCTGAGGAAAATAGGGTTCTAACCCCATTACAGTTCGGATTTAGGCCAGGCATTGGCACTATTGAGCAAATCCTGAATATACATATTATTAGTAGGTATACATGCGAAGAAGGAGGCCTTTGATACGGCTTTCATTGATTTATCTAGTGCGTTTGACTTTGTCAATTGGGACAAACTCTAGGCAATTATAGAGAAGATGGGGTTTGAATCAGACCTCCTCACCCTGTTAAAACATCTAATTTAAAGTTTGCCATAGGTTATGGCCCGCAGGAAGAATTAACAACTCAAAGAAATATCACTCTAAGGGGCGAAGCAGGGATGCATTTTAGTCCCTATTTTGTTCCTGATTTACATCAATGGCATATCTGAACATCTCACAAATGCAGGGCGAGATGTACCTAAGATGGGTGGAAATTCACTCCCCTTACTCCTAAGTGCAGAAGATGCAGTTTTAATTGCCCGAAAATCAAATGGAGTGCAGAAGTTATTGCATCTCTTCACGGAGTATATGGAGAGGGTGGACCTGAAAATAAACCAGTCAAAATCCTATAAATTGACCTGTGGCCCTAAAAATACCAAAACCAAGCTTCATAGGATGAGGGGGACTATATTAAAAAGGGTGAACTTTTTTAACTATTTAGGCAAACTTTCAGTTCTAACTTAAGCTGGAAAGATCCCATTTTAATGAAATCACAACAAATGGTAAGGAATAAGGAAGCAATCTTCTGTTTTGGAAGACCTTTAAATCATAAACCATTGCTAGAAGTGACTACACAGTTTAAGACAAAGTGCATCTTGGCTGCTACCTATGGGGCTGGTTTTTATGGGTACCAAATTGTGGATGCAATGCAGTGCATCAAAAATGTTTTTTCTTAGAGATTGTTGTCTGTTTTAAAAATACAGCTACTTTTATCAGCCATGAAGAGTTGGGCTTGCCCTTTGTGGAGGACTAGATAAAAACTGTCCCACTCTTCCTATGGGTGATATGTTGACTGAACCCTGAAGCAAAACTGGTAAGAGAGTGCATCTCAGATTGCTTATCCGCTCAAACTTTGAACAAAATACCATGGCTGGCATATGGAAAAACACTTTTTACCAAACTAGGGCTCCCAGAAATGTTTTCACACCCATCATTGATGAAAAGTGATACTAAAGTCACTATGAAATTCCGTCACACTGAGTTATGTATGCATGAAAGATTAAGTAATGTGTCGAGATTAAAGTCTGTGGAGCTGTATATACCCTTAGTCACAACGAATTATGCCTAACCATACTTGTCTTGGTTTGTTCACCCAAGCTAATTAACCTTTTTTAGACTGCATCTCACATATTTTAAAGTTGCCTTTCCTATTCAAGGCTCATGGATATATGATCGACCCCCATGCCATTGTAACCACATTGCAAAGCAAAGCACCTGCACATTATCTTGTTTTGTCCTTTATATTCAATCCCCAGAGGTGCCTTCTTAGCACTCCTTGAAAGGATGGTTTTAACCAATATTTGCCCTCTATGGAGTGTTTACAAAGTCTTTCGTCTATAGGCTGAATCTGTGCACTTCTGAATTGTATTGAGAGCGCACCCCAGATAAAAAACCGGTATGAACAGATAACCATCTGAACTGGCTGCAAGTCTTGCCACATTTTCAGGTTTTCGGCCTATCTATTCTTTATTTATTAATATTGTCAACCTCGTATTAATATTGTAACTGTATAACTCAAAAATTGTTGTATTGCCTTGTATATTTATGTTGTATGCTTTTATGGCAATATAGACTGAAAAAAAGTTGGAATGGCGATGATCATATAAAAGAAATAACCCTGCTCATCACTTTTAGACAACACCTTAAAGCCCATCTTTTCACAAACTTCCTACACCAGCAATGGCCGTAAAGGACATAGGCGACGGTCAGGATTAATATTCTCCTGTCTGACTGATTCACACTCTCTCAACCCTATTGACTTTTGTCCTCGTCATTGTAAGGCACCCTAATAACTACTCAGAGCAGGCACACTATATAAATGATCAAAATATATACGTAAATACAGAACAAAGCATTTGAATTTCCAAAAGTAGTTGGGTCAATTATGGATGGATTTCTTCTGAAGACAGGAGGGGATGTTGATCTCAATTATTCTAAGATTCAATCATTAAACACAATAAACTAAATGTTTAATGAGAGATGTATTTTGTAATCTGTTGGACTTGGCCCTTTTTGCAGGGTCATCCCTAAACATTTTACCTCCTTCCTTCTATTTTTTCTGACCTGTTTTTGTTGGCTTTACCACTGCTGACCAGTACTAAAGTGCATATGCTCTCTGTGTAAATTGTATTGGTGACTGGTTTATCCATGATTGGCAGATTTGATTTACTAGTAAGTCCCTAGTAAAGTGCAGTAGAGGTGCCTAGGGTCTGTAAATCAAATGATACTAGTGGGCCTGCGGCACTGGTTGTGCCACCCATACGTGTAGTCCTGTAAACATGGCTCAGACCTGCCACTGCAGTGTCTGTGTGTGCAATTTTAAACTGCCCATTCGACTTGGCAAGCGTACCCACTTGCAGGCCTAAACCTTTTTTTTCATACATGCAAGGCACCCTAAAGTAGGCCCTAGGTAGCCCCATGGGCAGGGTGCAGTGAATGTTAAAGGGGGAACATGTACTGATGTGTTTTACATGTCCTAACAGTGAAATACTGCTAAATTCAGCTTTCAATGTTGCAAGGCCTATCCCGCTCATAGATTACTATGGGGGATGGCTTTAAATATTAATAAAGTGCAGATTCCCTTTGAGAGCAGATAGAAATATGGAGTTAAGGGTATCTGAACTCGCAATTTAAAAATACATCTTTTAGTGAAGTTGGTTTTCTAGCTTGTTAGTTTGAAAATGCCATGTAGAAAGTAGGCATTTTCTTGCTTAAACCATTCTGTGACTCTGCCTGATTGTGGATTGCCTGTCTGGGTCAGTTTGACAGTTGGGCTGTTTGTGAATCCCCTCCAGACAGAGACAAGGGGAGCTGGGGTTTAGCCCGCATATCCTTATGAGCCATCTGTGCTAGAGTGGAGGGAGGAGTGGTCACTTACACCTGAGTGGGCTGTGCCTGCCCTTTCACAATGCAGTCTTCAACCCACTGGTGTGTGTCTGGGGCCTGGCCAAGGCGGGATCTTATGAACAACAGAGAGAAAGGGCTATAAGTATTGGACTCAAACCCCCTGGAATTTAGATTTCTTCAAGATCACGTCTGGAATCAAGAGGAACCTCTTCCAAGGAGAAGAGCTGAGGAGAAGTGCTGCTGCTGCCTGTGCCTGTACTTTGTTGGGCCATCCTGCAGTTGCTGCTTCTTCCTGTGAATAGGGACAAAGACTGGACTTTGTTGTGCATTCCTGCTTGAGAAGAATCTCCAAGGGTTTAAATTGAGCTTGCCTCCTGTTGTTGAAGTCTCAGGGCCGTCAAAGACTGCCAGCACCTGAACTCTCTGCTGAGACTCCTGCGCTGCCACTGGGTGCCCTATCCAGCTCTTGAAAGGTGTAGTTTGCAGACAAGAACTGAAAACCCCCACACAACGCCATGCAGGAGATTTTTGATGCACCTTCTGCAATGCAGCTGATAAACGGCGCACCGCCAGCTTCACGTCTAAAACCAATGCTCCAGCTGCATCGTAGCTGGGAGATCGATGAATCGCAGCTGGAGAAACGCCACGCAACACCCGCTTATGGAGGCTGATAACGACACAAACCCTACACAGTGCTGTTTTCTGATACCGTGCTACCAAATTTTCCACGCATCGTCCCTGGGTGTCAAAGTCAACCCGACTGCGTGGATCTGAGGTGCCCCATCTGGAAATCGATGCATCGCTCTCTTGCGAGGGAGAAAAATGGCACATTGCCGACCTGACCATAGAAGGACACAACACACGGTCTCACTTGCGTCGCTACCCTTTTCTGAAGCACGCTTGCCCGTGCGGCTTTATTTTTTACTCTAACCAGGTACTTTTTGTAACAACAGCATTCTCACTGTTTTCTGAAGTGGAAGACTCTTATTCTTTTGAAAATTCATATCTTGACTTGTGTATGTTGGATTTTTGTCATTTTGGTCTTGTTTGATTTAGATAAATATTAACTATTGTTCTGGTGTGGTGTCCATTCGGTAGTGTTTTCACTGTATTACTGTGTGGGTTGGTACAAATACTTTACACATTGCTTCTGAAGTGTTAAGCCTGCCTGCTCGGGCCAAGCTACCAAGGGGGTAAGCGGGGTTTAGCTGAGGGTGATTCTCGTTTACCATGACTAGAGTGAGGGTACTTGCTTGGACAGGGGGTAACCGTACTGCCAACCAAAGATCCCATTTCTAACATAATCCAATAGGTTTTTATTTTAAGATAAGAAGAAAATGAAAAGCAGAAAAAAAGATTAACACAAACAACCAGAATGTTTCAGGATCCAATATAAGATTTACAAGAGAAAGCATTATAATTCTAATAATACATGCATTTGGGTATCAGGCTTCTTATTATGGTCTAATTTACAATTACCAGTCAATACAACTGAGAATACACAATAGAAAGTTATAAATGTCCTTGTTGATCATAGGTCCTTGGAACATTTGCAACATCTCAATATAATTAAGCCCATACAACAAAGCATGTACAAAAAATATCAACATTTATAAATGTTTTGAACACAAAAAATACCCACCCAAAAGTTAACTGGGTGACAAACAACTGATCCAAATAAGAATCAAATGTTATCCTCATGTATCGCTCTGCTATTGTCTTGTTTCCCTGTAGTGGGCATCTACAGGACCTGATGCCTCAATTTCTTTCATTGATTCCGAGGAGCAACTGGAGAATTGTATTTATGGCTACAGATTAGTTGGTTATAAACATATAAACATTGTTGCAACTTCAGTAGAATCTTCAGTCTTAGCCTGCAGGTTCTCTAAAAAGGTTAAAACTATTTGCACCACTCTATTGTTCCCAAATGGTATGGGAATGGTATGGGGATGTAGGCTCACCGCACTTACTACCCTGGAACATCTCCTTAAAGCCCCCAAACGTATGTAAAGCACTTCTTCTGTTTTATTCTGGAGAGCTGTGCTTCTTATTCCCAGGCAGTGCGTTATCTTAAGACTTGGCCTGTGTACGGGCAGGCAGATGCTATACTTACATCTGGTAGTACTGCTTCCTCTTCCTACATAACAGGTCACTGTAGCAGGGATTCCTCTACAGTCTTAAGTGTGTTCCCATCCTAGAAAACTAGGAACATTGGCAGGATGTCAGAGCCAATCAAATACAGGCTAGTTTAAAAAACACAGATGCCCAACTAGGCATCTAATAAGTTACTTCTATGGTGAATTTGTTCCACCCATTGGATAGGCTGTTTCACATTGTCAGCACGCAGCAGAACTAAAAGTAGTTTCCATTGATATATATTGAAGCCCAAAGCTGTCCACTATACTTTGACATGATCGAGTCTCCATCACATGCGCAGCCTTCACAGTTGCCTACCTTAAAAAAGCATCTGATCAATGATTTATTTTCGTGTGATGTCTGAGGATTTGACAGAGATGGGGATAATGAGAACAAGCCGATGGACCAGGAGAACATAGCCTTCTAAATGTAATTTCATCTTACTTCCCTGTCCTTCCCTGGAGGCAAATAAAAGCGTGAAAAAAGAATGAGAGGGGAGGTGGCATTAGGCTGCCGATGCCTTAGCAAGCGTCTTGGTCAACCGTAATGATTGAAGAATGTGTGGAGAAGCACATGCCTTATGTATTTCTCTGGCAAGTATGTGCAGGCTCATGTAGTGTATAGTAGCTGGAGATGCATAATGCATTTACAATGGGGACCTAAGCCACAAATCTACTTGCATCACTGCCTCTAACTATAAAACCATCTGTAGATTGCAGGCTTCTTCTACAAATATAAAACACAAGGCAGACCTGATATCAAGGTAATGTATAATTTCCTCAGGCAAGGAGGGGGCAATAATGATGGGTTTTTGGGACCATGCTGTCCCAGTGGCACATGCTGCACTGTTCAGAGGTGAATAGGAACAATGTTCCAGGCAACAGTTAGGATCAGGACAAAGGAGGACTTCTAAGAGGGGAGCTTCAAGCAAGACGATGCCATGGTGTTAAAGGGTTTCTGCATCTAGCAAAAATAAAACACATGTCCCCAGGCACTGAATGGAACCTGATCAGAAAGAACATATGCACCCGGCCATCAGATGTTGCTTAATTCATTGCTGTCAGCAGAGATGGGTTTGTCTAGTTTTTTCCTGTGGGCTTCTATGGCCCCAAGTACATCTTTAAAGTATACAACTTGGCAACTGACTTTGCAAAATACGTAGAAAAAGTCAAGACATTCTCCACCTATCAAGTGCATGAATAAATAGCACTTATCAAGGCTCAATAACAGAACCTCAATAATCTACACCTATACTCACTCCTGATTCATAAGAACCAATATGCTCATTAACTAGGTGTAACCGGGCGCCTCCGGACGCCGGTTCCTGGGCGGAGCGAACGACCGCCGGAGGATACCCCGGGGGCACCCAAGGATTTCCTGACGCGATGACGTCCAACGTCATCCGTCAGATAGAGGCCGGAAGGAGGACCGAAGGAGGAAGAGCGCCGCGCGACCCAGAGGAAGCCGCCGACGTCAAGGAAAGCCGGAGAGAAGAACGCCGCGGACCAGACAGAGAGAAGGCAAACCCCGCTGCGGAGAAGGAGCAACGCGTGGAGAGCAGAAACGCTTGGGCGCCTCCCGCCCCTGCCGAGACAAAGTCGGGAGATCGCTTACAAGCCGGCCACGTCCCCGGAGGGGCGTGGCCAAACCAGGTACGAGCGTACCGGGGCTGGGACTGGGGTTCTGGGTGGTTGGCTGGTTTTAAGGGGGTTAAGAAGGGAGGACTGAGGTCGTGTAAGGAAGGGGAGCCTATTTAAGCAGGACCACGGTTAAACCGAAGGATAACCCCACAAGGGCCATACCCAGACCAGTGAATGAAACTATAAGGGGGTCACAAACAGGGCACGACGAAAGAAAGACACAAGAGGAGTGCAAACCCACATTCCTTCACCTCCACACAACCCCCCCCCCTCTCACACCTTACTAACCCCAATTAACCGTATATAAATAAATCTCCCCACTTACCTGTTCCTTTCTCCTTCTTTGTTTTGGGGAAATCCTGGGACCATGAGAGCCGGCTGAACAAGACCTCTCCCTCCGGACCAGACCAGCCCATCCCGGGAGCATCAAGGAACCCTGAAAGAAAAGGGACTTTATAGATTAGTTTTGTACTGGAATATCACCCTTTGGCGGAAAAGCTAGGGCTACAATTCCAACGAACATATAAATAAACGTACTACACCCTTCAGCGTTGCGTCTGTCGCCTTCTTCCAGCATCCCCTCGGCTCGGGATAAAAAGAACCCGCCACAGTGGTGTCAGAAGTGGGATGCTGGAATAGGAGACAGAGACTCCCCAACCATGGAGGAGAAGTGTACCCTATCCGATATGATGCAACAGTTGGCCTCCGGACAAAGACACCTACAATTAGTGTGGGAAGAGCAACAAAAAGAGGCCAAATTGGAAAGGGAGGCACTACAAAATGCCCTTAAGAGTCAGGCCACCATAATGGCCAACAACCAGTTGGTTCATGAAACCGCCATTAAGAATCTCACAGATACCATCGCTGCTACCCGTGTACACCCGAATGTGCCCAGTTCGGTCTTACAACGATATCAAGAAGGTGAAGACCCCGATGCCTTTTTCACCAATTTTGAACGGGTTGCTACTTCCGCTACCTGGCCTCCGGAGCGATGGGGCCAATATATCGCCCCCTTATTGACCGGGACTCTCCAAGCAGCCTATCAAGCGGTAAACCCCGGTGGAATAACCCCCTATAACGATATCAAAAAGAGCATCTTAGAACGAGTGGGGTTTGATTCTGAACATTATCGAGTCCGGTTTAGAAAAGCGAAGTGGGGACCCAACGAAAATCCCCGGGCCCTATATTTTAGGATCAAAGATCTGGGCCTCAAATGGTTGGGACCCATAGGGACAAATCGGGAAGACATTATCGAGATCGTGCTCTTAGAGCAATACCTGGACGCTCTGCCCCCGTCTACACGCAACTGGATCAAACAACATCCAAACCCGGATACCAGTACTACCATCGAGTTGGCCTGTGCCTTTCATCGCTCCCTTGAATTCAAAGTAACCACCCCCCGATCAACACCTGGTCCCCTGCGTCTGGGTTCGGGAACGTCTTCGACGGTGGGACGAAGAATCAATGATGACATAGGAAAATCCCGGGGACTAGATAGGCCATATATACAACAACCTCAGTGTTTCAGTTGCGGGGAATGGGGCCACATAGCTCGAGGTTGCCCCCTGAAAACAGAAAAATCGGAACCCATGGAAATAGGGGTCACTAGGGGAAGAGTCTTTTATACAGGAAGAAGAGACACCCCTTATAAAAAGAGACTGATTATCAATGGGAAAAGCACAGTAGCCCTCATCGATTCAGGGTGTAGCCAATCTGTGGTCAGGGCCGGGTTGTTCGACGCACCTTACTACACTTCGGAATTCACGGTATCAATCTGTTGTATTCATGGAGAAACCAGAGAATATCCCCTAATCTGGACCACCCTCACCTGGGGAGGACAAGAAATACCCATAAGAGTGGGTTTAGTAGAGCAACTGGTTGAAGAAGCTATTATAGGAACTGACTTTTCGGAGTTCCCGCAACTCTTAGACAGCCTTAGACAGCTCGAAGAAACCAACAACTGGTGGAAGGACGCTCCTTTCTCCAATATGCCTCTATCACCTCCGAGGGTACGACCTAAAGTCACCCGGAAGGAGAAAAGAATTATTAAGAAAGCCTATAACCAAGGCCACTCCAACAGGGTAATTACAAAGGTCCTCGCCCTCACTGCCCTTCCCAGCTTCCGGACTTCGCAAAGAGAAGACCCTAGTTTAATACATGCATGGAAAAGTGCACGGCCACGGAACCCCCAGGATAAGGGTCCCTCGTTCACCATAGTTAAAGACCTATTATACCGAGTTACTTACAAAGACCAAGACGAAAAGAAACAGTTGATAGTTCCAGAAGTTTATAGACAACAAGTTCTACACTTAGCACACAGCCAGCCCGGGGGTGGACACTATGGGAGGGAGAAAACAGAGGAATATTTGTTGAGGAAGTTTTACTGGCCGGGGGTATTTTCCCAGATTAGGAAATTCTGTCAACAATGCCCAAAATGCCAATTGATTGACCCAGGCTCGCGGAGAAAGGCCCCTTTACAACCCCTCCCCATCATTGATGTCCCCTTCTCTAGAATAGGGATGGACCTCGTTGGCCCTCTTCTGCCCTCGTCGAGAGGCTATCGTTATATATTGGTACTAGTAGATTACGCCACGAGATACCCTGAGGCTATTCCCCTCTCTAGTATTAACACCAAGAGTGTTGCACACGCCATGATAGGGTTCTTTTCCCGAATTGGGTTTCCTCGAGAAATCCTAACGGACCAAGGTACCCAATTTATGTCCAACCTGATGACGCAAATATGTCAGCTATTAGGGATTAAACAGTTACGGACGTCAGTCTACCATCCACAAACCGATGGTTTGGTGGAGAGATACAACCGTACTCTCAAAACACTACTAAAGAAAACTATCTCAGAGACTGGTAAGGACTGGGATAAGAAACTCCCTTTAGTATTATACGCAATCAGGACACACGAACAAGCCTCCACGGGCCATAGTCCGTTTGAGCTGTTGTTTGGGCGACAACCACGGACCCTACTAGATATGGCCGCTGAGATGTGGGAAGAAGAAGACGGGGAAAAAACCATTCTAAAGTATGTCCGTGAGTTAAAAACCCACCTGCATACAGTATGGGAAAGCGTAAGGGAACACATGGAGAGGGCCCAAACCAAACAGAAAAGGAATTATGATCGGAATACCCAATTGAGGTCCTTTTCCCTAGGAGATAAAGTGTTAGTTCTTCTTCCCAGTTCAGACAACAAATTGTTGGCCAAGTGGCAGGGACCCTACACCGTAACAGGACTAGTAACCCCCGTAACGTATAGAATTCAGCTTAACGACATTCCCCTTAGGTCACAGATCTTCCATGTTAATTTATTAAAAAGATGGGAAGAACCTCCGAACGACCCAAGGCACGGCTGCCTAGTCAATACCGTTAAGGAATTAGAGATAGGGTGGTGCCCCACCGATCCCCCTGGCGAGAGAGAGGTTCCTATCATTAATACAGAGATCTCGATTCAACAAAATAGACAATTGAAGAATCTCTTCGATAAAAACGGGCGGGTATTCTCCTCGGTACCCGGTAGGACACAGTTGGTACATCATCAAATCCTCACACCACCTGGGAAAACCGTGCGATTAAAACCCTATCGTATCCCTGAAGCTAGGAAAACCCTTGTAGAAAACGAAATTGAGAAGATGTTAGATCTAGACATCATAGAACCTTCCCAAAGCCCCTGGTGTTCGCCCGTGGTTTTGGTACCCAAACCTGATGGGTCTATACGTTTTTATATCGACTTTAGACAGGTCAATTCCCTATCACAATTTGACACATATCCTCTTCCTAGGATAGACGAGCTCTTAGAAAGACTGGGGAAAGCGAAGTACATGTCTACCCTTGACTTGACCAAGGGATATTGGCAGATCCCGTTGGATCCCGAAGACAAGGAAAAGACGGCTTTCGCTACTCCCTCAGGATTGTATCACTTTAAGGTTCTCCCTTTTGGGTTACATGGCGCCCCCGCCACCTTCCAACGTCTCATTGACACCATATTACGACCTCATACCAGATATGCGGCGGCCTATCTGGATGACATCGTTATTTTCAGTGAGACCTGGGAAGACCATGTGGTCCACATAGACCACATCCTCTCGGCTTTAAGGAAGGCTGGATTGACAGCCAACCCCGCCAAGAGCCGAATGGCTTTTAGTGAGATCTCATACCTGGGTTATCACATTGGCAACGGTATACTGCGACCCCAAAAAAATAAAATCGAAGCCATTCTACACACCAGTGCTCCCACCACGAAGAAGGGAATTCGTTCCTTTTTAGGTCTAGTGGGGTACTATCGAAGGTTCATTCCCCAGTATTCCAGTTTGGCTGCCCCCCTAACCAATCTCTTAAGAAAAGGACAGCCCAACAATATCCCAGGACTAGACCCGACTCAACTTCATAGTTTTCATACCTTGCAAAGGTGTCTCACCACTCAACCGATATTGAAATGTCCTGAGTTTGACAAACCCTTTCATCTCCAAACGGATGCCTCCGACGTGGGGGTAGGGGCCGTTCTTTTTCAAAAGGATGAAGACGGAGTGAGCCATCCCGTCGTCTTTATTAGCCGTAAGCTGTTTCCCAGGGAGCAAAGATACCCCATTATAGAGCGGGAATGTCTTGCCATTAAATGGGCTATCGAAAGTCTGCAATACTATCTTTTGGGCAGACCTTTCTTACTATATACGGACCATGCACCCCTTACGTGGCTCTCAAGATATAAGAATACCAACAATCGTATATTGAGATGGTTCATGGAGCTCCAACCTTTCTCCTTCCAGGTTTGCCACCTCCCTGGTGACCTTATGGGTCAGGCTGACTATTTGTCCCGGGTTCCGGTTCTGATGGGGCTCGATCAGCCCCATTCATGTGAGGGGATGTGTAACCGGGCGCCTCCGGACGCCGGTTCCTGGGCGGAGCGAACGACTGCCGGAGGATACCCCGGGGGCACCCAAGGATTTCCTGACGCGATGACGTCCAACGTCATCCGTCAGATAGAGACCGGAAGGAGGACCGAAGGAGGAAGAGTGCCGCGCGACCCAGAGGAAGCCGCCGACGTCAAGGAAAGCCGGAGAGAAGAACGCCGCGGACCAGACAGAGAGAAGGCAAACCCCGCTGCGGAGAAGGAGCAACGCGTGGAGAGCAGAAACGCTTGGGCGCCTCCCGCCCCTGCCGAGACAAAGTCGGGAGATCGCTTACAAGCCGGCCACGTCCCCGGAGGGGCGTGGCCAAACCAGGTACGAGCGTACCGGGGCTGGGACTGGGGTTCTGGGTGGTTGGCTGGTTTTAAGGGGGTTAAGAAGGGAGGACTGAGGTCGTGTAAGGAAGGGGAGCCTATTTAAGCAGGACCACGGTTAAACCGAAGGATAACCCCACAAGGGCCATACCCAGACCAGTGAATGAAACTGTAAGGGGGTCACAAACAGGGCACGACGAAAGAAAGACACAAGAGGAGTGCAAACCCACATTCCTTCACCTCCACACAACCCCCCCCCCTCTCACACCTTACTAACCCCAATTAACCGTATATAAATAAATCTCCCCACTTACCTGTTCCTTTCTCCTTCTTTGTTTTGGGGAAATCCTGGGACCATGAGAGCCGGCTGAACAAGACCTCTCCCTCCGGACCAGACCAGCCCATCCCGGGAGCATCAAGGAACCCTGAAAGAAAAGGGACTTTATAGATTAGTTTTGTACTGGAATATCACCCTTTGGCGGAAAAGCTAGGGCTACAATTCCAACGAACATATAAATAAACGTACTACACCCTTCAGCGTCGCGTCTGTCGCCTTCTTCCAGCATCCCCTCGGCTCGGGATAAAAAGAACCCGCCACACTAGGTGATCAGGATGAGCTATTGTAGAGAGAAGTGCAAGACACACCTCCCCTTTATAGACAAAAAGCATCTCCTATGGAGGAAATGGATATGGGCCCTGTGAGGTAGCTGTAAGAGTTATGAGGGTCAGTATCTATCAAAGGTAAACTAAAGCTACTGAAAAAACTTGCATTCAGACTGTGCATGGTTTAATTTTGGAATCTGAAAGTGGGCAGGAAAAGATCCAACTGAACTTCAGTCAGGCATCCAGGGCCATGAGACCCCTGCTCATCCAGGATTCAAACTGCTTGCACCTGATTTCAAGTGTATCATGAAAGCCAAAATGGCTGGCATATCCAGGAATAAAGACGAAAGTTAGAGTTTAGAGATACAGTTCCCACATTCAGAAGAAATTAAAAGGCTAGAAGAAATGGAGAACCTTGATCTGAATTTCGGGTCTCAGATTTACCTCTTTTTTTCACCTTTGCAAAAATGATGACCAGCAGGAATATGCTGTGAGTAAAGGTTCGCTGCCACATTCCTATTTCCATCTACCAGATTAAAGTCAAGTAAGCACCCCACCGTTTCTAATATAGAAGAGAGATGTGGTGCTGTTTGTGTGGAGGAACACTAATTAGGACACGATCATTGGAAAGAGGGCCTTAAAGACAATAAAGAGTTCTTTCAATTAATGCATCAAGCATCTTTATGTGGTTGATGTGGAGGCATGAGTCTCAATGTATCCACTGTTAGGCCTGTCAGCCTTAGGGTGGTTTTACCCCCAACTATTTTGCCTCCCTGCTCTATTTTTTCTGATCTCGTTTTTGCTGGCATTAGGACTCTGCACACTTTACCGCTGATAACCAATGCTAAGGTGCGTGTGCTCTCTCCTTTAAACATGGTAATATTGGCTTATCCCCAATTGTCCTATTTAATTTAGAGTGGCACTACATGTGCCCCGGGCCTGTTAATTAAAAGCTACTAGTGGGTCTGCAGCACTGGTTTTGCCACACACATAAGTAGCACTTTAAGCATGTCTCAGGTCTGCTATTGCAGAGCCTGTGTGTGCAGTTTTGCTAGGCCCATCCTTCCTTTTGAACATCTCTAGGGTAGGAAATCACAGGCTAATTGCAAGGTGCAATGTATTTAAAAAGCAGGACATGTACTTTTAAGTTTTACCTGTCCGGGTATTGAAAAAATCAAATACATTTTCACTACTGCAAGGCCTACCTCTACCGCAGGATAACATTGTAGTTGCCTTATTACATTTTATAAGCCTCATTTCCAAATGGGAACAGATAACCGGTTCATGTTTGCTGTCTCATGAATTTAAATTGTGATTCCAAACATGGTGAACTAAGATTTTAAATTGCAGTTCTGAAAATGCCACTTTAGAAAGTTGGCATTTTCTGGCCTTAGCCATTTGGTGTCTGCAGCCTGTCTCTGGTCACATGACTTGGTGTAGTGGCAGTTGGGCTTTGTGTACTCCTCCTAGGCAGCCACACACAGTGGGGGCTTAGGGGTGAATGGATGGGCCATCACTGGCAGGATGACGTGGAGGAGCTGGGCAAAGCCTCACTTACAGCGGAATAGTCTGTGCCTTGTCTCCACACGAAGGGCTGCATACCTCCTGTGGCTAGTCTGGAATCGGGCCAGGCAGGACACCTTTGCACTTCGAAGGCATGCCTCTTGAAGCTTCTCCCCACTTCAAAGGCACAAATGGGTAATAATATTGGACCTCAGACACCAACCTGTAAGTACACTTCTGGACCTTTGGATACTCTGTCAGAAAGAAAGACTGCTGTGGTGCTGAATGACTGCCACTCTGCTGGACTTCTGATTTGCTGTACCTGCTGTCTGCCTACTGCCCTCTTGCCTTGGTAAGAAGGACTGGACCTGCATCTCTTGAACCTAGAATGACTCCAAGGCCTAGATGGGTGGCCTTCTGACCTGAAGCTTCAACGACATAACAAGCTTCCAACAACCTTTCATCTGCACCTGGATTCTGCCATCCATGGGTCAACCCTGCCAAGTGGTGCCTCCCCATCCCTGGACTCTTGGAAGTGGGCTTAAGGTGCTTTTCCAGCCTCTGTGGATCCAGCGGAACCAACAAATCTCCTCTTCTGGAGGCACATTCCTGAGCAGAACCAATGCATCTCTACAGCTGTCTGGACTGAACCCATCACAAAGATTCTCTGTGCCTCTGCAGCACGCATTGCTTTCAGAACTGCCACTGCCAATGCTTCCTCAGCAGAAGCCCTTGCATCTCTCATCAAAAGCAGTCTCGAAAACAAGGCCAGACTCTGCATTGCAGCTCTTTGGACCAGCGCATCACCCCAACGGCGCACCTCATCCTCAACACTGGACTTCGTACTACAAGACCTGCCCATGGGATTCTCACCGTCGGTGCAACAGGACCTTGCACTGAAGTCTCGCCTCATCTCAGAACCGATGCATTGCTTCGGCTGCATGACATATCTTCAATAAGAATCCATGCAATGCTCCACAAACCAGCACTTAAGGTACTCTGTTCAGTGGGCCTAACAGGGTGTCTGTAGCTGGCCTGTGCTCCTCCACGGTTGGCCAGAACTTGTGACTATTTAACTTGTACACCCGCATGCAGAGGGGCTTTACTCAGCCCAGTGACATGGTTAACCCTTCAATAGAGTGTATGAATTTTGTACATACCTTATGAATTAATTCCTAACATAACAGATTATACCTTTGCTGCTGATTTTGCACTCTGAAGGTCATAATCCCACTTTCACAGGCAGAGATTCTGATAGCATGAATGATTACCTTTTTATTTCCTCCACTTTTACACATTTCGTATTGAACTTTGAGATCATTTGGAGCCGATTGACTGACCAAAATCCCTTAACTGCCTCTTCTCTTTGGGCCCCAAGTAAAGACTGTACTGTGCACTTAGTCGTGCTTAATGGGAAGCTTACCTCACAAGGCCGGCATCCTAAATGGTGTACAGTGTTCCTAGAAGTTCGATCTAAGGCCCAGGCCAAGGTTCTACCTAATGTTACTACCAGATTGCTTACATGTTTTAAAATGGCTCATTTTTTATCAAGTGCTGTTCCACTGTGAAAAGGTGTATGTAATCCATGACTTGGTTTGCTTTTTGTCTAGCGCTGTTGATTGTGCAAAATGTTTATTTATTGTTTGATGTTTTTAATGGTTTTTTAAAACTTTTTTTTAATGTTTTTTGCAAAAACAGAATAGAATATATATTGATATTGACTTTGTTCTGGCTCCGGCACAACCAGATAGTCACAGTTGGTGCTTTATGTCCTTTGGGACAATTTTTTATAAAATCATCAACATTCAATATCTCTGGTTCTACTAATTGGATTGTTGTAGTTTTTGCCTTGTTTTATTTATTAAACCCCAATCTATCTGTCCAATCTTGTTTTGGGCTCCATTTGTGGTGTTTCTTCACTGTGTTACTATTTGAGGTGTTGCACAAATGCTTTACACATTGCATATAAGTTCCGCCTGACTGCTCTGTTCCAGGCTTCTAGGGGGTCGAACACAGGTTAGTCTGGGGTTTATTTGTGCCTTACCATGACAAGAATTGTGGTTGCTGCTTGGCCAGGGGTCACACCTCAGTCAACCAACCACCCAATTTCTTACACCCACAAAGCACTGATTGAAATATATTAGCACTTTTGCCCCCACCTTGCCTCTCTTGCACCTCAAAGAGTAGTATTAATGGTGGTGATAGACAGAAGGGGCACTTCATGAAAGGTTTGGGATCCAGCCTTGCCACGTACAGTTTGGCACCTGAGATGCGTGGCTAGGGACAGGTTCATTCTCAGCATCCAGAAACTGATCACAGTACCATGCAAGATGGATCACAGGGTAGCCCATGTGGATCTTGGCACATTGACACAAGGTGCCTGTTTTACAACAGGTCTGCAGAAAGTCAACCTATGGTGAAGGTTCTTGATAACCACCCAGATCATGTTAAATATACTATGCTCCTGGTTTCTGTTATTTACAAACTGCTATCAAAATTATATAATTGTTATGATTAAGAAAAAGGATAAGGATGAAAAGGACTATGGGGATCATTCAGATTTCCGCAGAAGCAAGATATCCATACAAAACTGGTGGCTCTCCTATCCACCCTTATATACAGTATATACATGGCTATAGTTTAGTTTATTCGGTCTAAAATTAGGCCATTAAAAAAGATAAAAACAAACCATACATACAAGATAAAACAAGGATCATAACCATCACAAAGGAGAAAAAAGAGAAGAAAAAAAACAAATACAATTTAATACACTCCTTGTCCAACAGACCAAATGTTAAATGATACTCCTTAGTTGATACCTCCTGGCTTATTGGATACCATTTACCAAAACAGTTTAAAAGGAAAATGGATAGTTTACTAAATCTTTTCTGATGTTATAAAAACTGCTCTGATACAAATTATGCATAAAAAGTGATTCGTGGTACTTCATAAAATAATTTGTGGTTACAATAATTAAAAACCGAACATTAAAAAGGGTACCATAGGGTTAAGCTCATTTCTTGAATAAATTATTCATGAGAATTAGCTCTTGCCATTTGCAAAATGCTATATACTACGATACTATGAGTCAATTAAATGAGAAAACCCAATAAAAAAAACACAGACAAGAATAAAATCTAATATCATAGGTGAGACAACTCAGATAATCGTATTTAAGTTCCCTAACCGTCTGAAATCCTCGTCCACTAGCTGCTGGACCTCTCTTCAGCCAGTAGACTAGGATCTAAAATAGTCCTATACGAATTGTCCATGCTGCTGACAGATATTTGGAAACAGAGCTTACTATCAACGTGGAAGTATCATATTTGCATAATCTATAGGCACTAGTTCGATCATGCAATAGCAATACCTTGCACAAGGGAATAATCCACTTTCCTCTAGGACATTTATACAAGGGGCAGAAAAATAAAACATGCTCAGGGGTTTCTTTACATAAATGGCAGTTTATACATTTATCGGACATGGGACTGTTGGTCGACCAATGGGCCGTAAAGCTGTTAACTGCTAATGTTCCATATCTGAGCTGAAGGAATAAGGCTCGGGCACGTGCTGGTATGGGGAGATCCAGGAAATCTCAGGCCGGAGTTCGTGTTTGACCAGCAGAAACTCTGCTGTCAGCCGCCCTGGCCCTTTACAATGAAATGACTCATCGTAAATTTTTCCCTCGCTCTTTGATCAACAATCTAGCGTTAGCAGGAATCATCTCTGGATTCTCCCAATAATGGGAGAAGCCCAGCTTAACCCAAGCTGATTTCATCTCCCTCAACCAACAAACTTTTTCCCATCCCTGGAAAGGTGGTATAAGGTCTTTGATTGCTGACCTAAAGGGCTTGAGTTATTCCGTTTTCCATAATCGGACCCAATATTGAAGTGGCCTTAAGCTTGCTGTGTCTTTAATACTATTTATACCCAGGTCTAATCTTAGGGGAATCATCGGCGTGCCCTTCCCAAGCCTAAATATGTGTCTGAAAAAATTGTTTTCTTTGGTTTGGAGGGTATCCAATTGTCTATATGAACCCCAGAGTTCCGCTCCGTACAAAGCAGCAGCACGGATTTGGACTTTATAGATTTCAGAAATAGGGATCAGAGGGGGGCTTACTATGGTGTTAGCCTTTCGTTCTAGCACTCCACCTCTTTGGCTGATAATAAGTGCCCCTTTTCTTATGGCTGCATCCCAACTGCCCTTATCCGATAATATGATGCCCAGATAATCGTACTCCATTACCCTCTCCAAAAGGACTGAATTCATCACTATATTTGCTTTTGTTTTCTTATTCGGGGTGCTATATATCATAAATTTTGTTTTCTTAGCATTGATATCCAGCCCGTAATCTCTGCAAAATACACAAAACTGATTGACCAAATTTTTAATTCCCATGGAAGTTTGGCCAGCAGGATAGTGTCATCCGCATAGAGCAGGCACAGCACTTTATTCCCAGCCAACTTAGGGCAATCGTTGGTACAGTTTGCTAAGTAATTAATGCAATTATTTATGTATAGGAGGAAAAGGGTAGGGGCTAAGACACAACCCTGTCTAACTCCTCTTTCAATGACGACTGGATCGGTTAAATCGCCATCCTTACCACTCCTGATTTGTGCGCAGCCTTAGTTTCTGCAAGAGTGAATTTAATTGGGGGGGCCTCAAAGGACATAATATGGATCAGTTCCCCAGAAATAATATCTGTAGGCCCTGAGTATAATTGGCCAAAGTGATCTGTCCACTCTACGAGTAGTATTGATGCACCATGCAGACGGCTAGGTTCCCCGCTGGCGTCGGCCACCAGTTTCCAGAATCTCGAGATATCATTAGCTTTTGCAGACTCCAGAAGAGAAACCCATCTAGACTCATCCCATCCCCTGTGGGCCCTGCTAAGTGCCTGTTTATAATCTTTCCTAGCTTGCCTTATAAACTCTGACTGACCCCCTCTTAGAGCTCTGAGTAGTTTGTGCTGTGCTTCGCTGCATGCGGCACTAAACCACATTGCATTACACTTCTTTTTTGATTTACTGGCAATTTCTTTAGTAAAAAGGTGTTTTAGGGTATTATATAATTGTGTATGGGCTGCTAAAAGCCCTTCAACATCTTCTGAAAGCAGGGACATGTACTCCATTTGATCAGCCAACAGGCTGTACAAAGTTGTCATAGAGCCTAAGTCGATGTTCACAAATTCCCATTTGACATTCCTTCTGTTATTTGTCAGTGCAAGTTGTTATTCATAGATCTTAAGACAGGGGGCTTCGAGTAGAGGTAATAAACCCCTGACCGATAAGATCAGTGGCTCGTGATCACTTTCCTCATGTTCCAAAATCTTCATGTCAGCCATGTGACCCCACAACCGAATGTCAAGCAAAATATAAATAATCTGGCTCTTCTGGGCTCCACGCCTGAATGTAGGATGAAGATCAACATCCGAGCGGGAACGACCGTTACAGGCCCGAAGACCATGTGCCAGTGTGATGTCCACGACTTGGTGTGTTAATCTGTTCATTCTCGGTCTTTTGCTTGACACCAATTGAGGGATGCCCCAATATGCGCCCTCTTCTTTATATAGTTCCTGGGCCAGCGAGTAGGGCTCAAAGGTAACATTAAAATCCCCTGCAATAAGAATATGGTGGGAAGAGGTTTTGCAGGAGAGAAAACTATCCAAAATAGTCGGAGCATCTGACTCGTATTTACTGCCCAGGCTCCTGTTGTAGATGTTAATTATTAGGAGTGGTTTCTCCTTAAGGGATGATATGATCAGACCCATCAGATCGGGACAGCCCATATCTACTGCTTCAACCCGACATTTGAGGGAGCAGCTGAGCCATATGAGCAGCCCACCTGATGGTCTCCCGGAGGACACCTTGGATGCTGGGACCAAATAACTTTTGAAGCCAATTCTGTATTTGGGCTCCAACGCCCACGTTTCTTGAAAAAGGCATATTTTGTGTTCGTCTATAAATTTGCCCCATTCAGGGATACCCATTTTATTCTCCAGCCCTGCGACGTTCCAACTAAGAACTGTGTCTAAACCATCTGTTCTGCCTTGTGGGGTTTTAACTGTCAAACACCCTCTAAGCCACACTTTGAAGTCTCCCCCCACTTCAAAGGCACATTTGGGATTTAAGCAGGGCCTCTGACCCTACCAACTTAGACACTTCTGAACAAGACACTTCCTGGAGAAGAGAACCTGAACCAGAACCTGCCATGAAGAACTGTCTGGCTGCCCAAAGGACTCACCTGACTGCTTGCTGTGAAGGACTGCTGCCTTGCTGTTGCCCTGCTGCCTTACTGCTCTCTGGCTGTGCTGAGAAGTGCTCTCCAAGGACTTGGATAGAGCTTGCCTCCTGTTCCCTGATGTCTCAGGACCAAAAAGACTTCGTCTCTACAAGAAGAACTCCCTGTGCAGCGAAAACTGACGCATAGCCTGCCAGAAATGACACACAGCCTGCATTGCAGTTAAAAGTTCATCGCACGCCTAACCATAATGTTGCAGCCCAACTTCGCAATGAGAAGATCAACGCAGTGCCAGCTTAGCAACCGGAAATTCAACACACGGCCCACTGGATTGACGCACAGCCGAGCTGGAACGATGCAGCTAGACTTCCTCAGAGAAATCGACGCTGCACCTGCCGTGCTGTAGAAATTTCCACACAACACCACTGGATCGACACAGACCCTATGACTCCGTCCTGTCAGCACCGGATTTCAACGCATAGTCACCGGGGCGTTCAAAAATCCCGCAACTCGAAGAGGATCCAAGACCGAGCGCGGAAATCAACACAAAGCCTTCCCTGCGTGAAAAATAAACAATGCATCGCCATGTGCGGCCTGAGAAATCAACGCACACCTCCCTGTTTTCTACGCATCTCCTCCTCTGCAGTTCTTTGCAGAGATTTTGAACGCAAACCAAGTACTTTTATTGCTTATAAGAGACTAAAGACACTTTATATCATTTTTACAGTGATATCTCAAAATATACTTATTGCATCTTAATCATTTTACCAGATCAATTTTATATATTTTTCTAAACACTGTGTGGTGTATTTGTGTGGTGTTCTACTGTGTTATTGCATGTTATTGCATGATTTATTGCACACATACTTTATACATTGCTTTCTAAGTTAAGCCTGACTTCTCAGTGCCAAGCTACCAGAGGGTGGGCACAGGATAATTTGGATTGTGTGTGACATACCCTGACTAGAGTGAGGGTCCTTGCTTGCACAGGGGGTAACCTGACTGCCAACCAAAGACCCCATTTCTAACAGTGTGTTATTTATGTAGTTTACAACATTGTTTATGGCCCCTTGCTAGTCTTCTTCCATTGAGTTTGGCTATAGTGTGCTTGCTGTGTGAATGTGATCATATCAACAAGGTTCACAGAGCAGCTTCTGTGCCATCACAAATGCAGTTTTCATTCTGGTCAAATATGGTTTTCGCAATATGTTGTCAGGAGTGTTTGTGACGAAAACTGGAGGAAAATGTCACTTTTGGCATGGTTACCCCCTAACTTTTTGCCTTTTGTTGATGCCAACTTTGATTGAGTGTGCTGGAACCCTGCTAACCAGGCCCCAGCACCAGTGTTCTTTCCCTAAAGTGTACCTTTGTCTCCACAATTGGCACAGCCCTGCCACACAGATAGGCCCCTGGTAAAAGGTACCCCTGGTACCAAGGTCCCTGTGGCCTAGGAAGGTCTCTAACGGCTGCAGAATGTATTATGCCATCCGGGGGACCCCTCACTCAGCACATGCACACTGCCTCACAGCTTGTGTATGCTGGTGGGGAGAAAAAGACTAAGTCAACATGGCACTCACCTCAGAGTGCCATGCCCACGCCTGTGGCAAAGGGAAGTCCCCACTCTAGCAGGCCTTACAGCCCTAAGTCAGGGTGCACTATACCACACGTGAGGGCATAGCTGCATGAGCACTATGCCCTCACAGTGTCTAAGTCAATTCTTAGACATTGTAAGTGCAGGGTAGCCATAATGAGTATATGGCCTAGGAGTTGGTCAAACACAAACTCCACAGTTCTATAATGTCTGCACTGAATACTGAAAAGTTTGGTAGCAAACTTCTCAGCACAATAAACCCACACTGATGCCAGTGTGGGATTTATTGAGAAATGCACACAGAGGGTATCTTCGAGAGGCCCTCTGTATCCCAGCTCCACTGTTAATGTGTGGCATACTGGTCTGTGCCAGCCTGCCACTTCCAGCTGAGTTTCTAACCACATGGGGTGAGTGCCTTTGTGCACTCTGTGGCCAGAAACAAAGCCTCTCTGGGGTGAAGGTGCTTCACACTTCCCACTGCAGGAACTGTAACACCTGGCGGTGAGCCTCAAAGGCTCAAGCCTGGTATTACAACACCCCAGGGCACTCCAGCTAGTGGAGATGCCCACCCTTCGACACAGCCCCAATTTTGGCGGCAAGTCCGGGGAGATAATGAGAAAAACAAGACGAATTCACCCCCTCAGCCAGGTCCACCCCCCTAAGGTGACCAGAGCTGAAGTGATCCCCTCCTTGGAAAATCCTCCATCTTGCTTTGGAGGATTTAGCCGAATAGGGATGTGCCCCCCTCCCCAAAGGGAGGAGGCACAAGGAGGGTGTAGCCACCCTCTGAGTCAGTAGCCATTGGCTATTGCCCTTCAGCCCTAACACACCCCTAAATTTAGTATTTAGGGGCGACCCTGAACCCAAGAAATCAGATTCCTGATGACCTACAAAGAAGAAGGGCTGCCTATTTGAAAAATCCTGCAGAGAAGAAGGAAGATGACAACTGCTTTGGCCCCAGCCCTACCGGCCTGTCTCCAACTTCAGAGAACCTGCCCCAGCAACGCATCCTACGGGACCAGTGACCTCTGCCGACTCAGAGGACTGCCCTGCACCTAAGAAGGATAAAGAACTCCAGTTGATAGCGGACCTGTCGAACCAAGAAAGAAGAAACCATCTTTAAAGGGACTCTCTCCTCGCTCCAGAAGCGTGAGTCCCCACCACTCTGCACCCGATGCCCCTGGGCCATGTCCAGAGAAACCAACAACCCAGAGAGGACCCCCAGCCGACTCCAACAACGTGTCCACCCTGGGCTGACCTCTATGCACCCTCACGAAGACAGCTATAGCGGGAATCCCTAGGAACCCCCCTGACCACGAAACCAAACACCAGTGCAGCAGTGACCACAGGTGGCCCTCAACCTCACCCTCGCCCAAACAGTGGCTGGCCCAAGAAGCACCCCTGTGCCCTGCCTGCAACGTCTGAGTGACCCCCGGGTCCCTCCATTGAATCCTATTGCAAACCCGACGCCGCCCCTGTGCCGCTTAGGGTGTGTTTTATGTGCCTACTTAGGACGCCCCAGTGCTCTACTAAATCTCCCTGGTCTGCTCCCTGAGGACGCGGGTAGTTACCTGCCAGCAGACCGGAACCAGAGCACCTCCTGTCTCTATAGGCGCCCATGTTATTTTGGCTCCTCTTTGACCTCTGCACCTGACCTGCCCTGTGTTGCTGGTGCTGGTTGTTTGGGGTTTACTTGAACACCCAACGGTGGGCTACGTACACCCTAGAGACTGAACTTGTAAGTGCTTTATTTACTGTATTAACAAAACTGTACTTACCTCCCCCAGGAACTGTTGAATTTTGCACTGTGTCCACTTTTAAAATAGTTTATTGTTATTTTATGGAAAACTGTGTTACTGTTTTGGTTCAAAGTTCTAACTATACCTATGCAAAGTACCTTACATTTAATGTACTTACCTGCAATTTGAATCTTGTGGTTCTAAAATAAATTAAGAAAATAATATTTTTCTATATAAAAACCTATTGGCCTTTAGTCATTGAGTGTGTGTTGTCATTTATTGCTTGAGTGTGTACAACAAATGCTTAACACTACCCTCTGATAAGCCTGACTGCTCGACCACACTACCACAAACAGAGCATTAGTATTATCTATTATTGCCTCTGTTAAGCCTCTTGGGGAACACCTGGACTCTTTGGACACTATGGGCCTGTTTACAACTTTGGCGGAGGGGGATAATCCGTCCCAAATGTGACGGCTATCTTGCCCGCCGTATTACGAGTTCCATAGCATATAATGGACTCGTAATACGGCAGGCGGGACATCCGTCACATTTGGGACGGATTAACCCCCTGCGGCAAGTTGTAATCAGGCCCTGTATCTCATTTTGATATAGTAAATGTAGAGCCAGCTTCTTTCAATCATCCACTGCTAAATTGAAACCAAAGAAGAGATAGCTTTTAGCTTTGCCCTAGACCTTTCCCAGGTTTATGGTAGGGGTGCCAGGCACAGTAAGTCATACCCAACTCAGGTAAAACACCTCTCAAGGTAGTAAATTACAGTGGTGTGACTGGGGCACTTAGACCTCTGAGCGAACTTATCGGATCTACATAGATGCCTCTCGGGTTATCCTGCTACTAGCTGGTGACTGACTGCTAATAATAGGAACGAGAAAATTCCTTAACCATAAGTCCTTAACAACGCCGATGTTTCCCTTGCAAGCGTTACCACGCTTGCTGTAACAATGCATGGCTTTTTCTGTGCCTTAACCATGCATGTGGTAAACTACCCACATGCGTGGTTAAGGCACAGAAAAATCTTGCATTGTTTGGAAGAGGACAAGGTGAGGTATGTTGTGCTGGAGCAGGGGTGGGGGTGGATTAAGGGATTGGGGTGGGTGGGGGGTATGGAGACGGGCTATTTTATTTTTAAGGGGTTGGGGTTTGGGCTTTTTCTTTTTAGGGCTTATGGTTGGGGGTTGGGCTAGTTTCTTGTTTTTAGGGGGGCAGAATGGGGGGGTTGGGTATTTTTTATTTAGGGCTTAGGGAGGGGGACAGAGTAGTTATTTTTAAAAGGGTGGGGAAGGCTTAAAGAAGGGCGGGAAGAGGGAGGAGAGAAGAGGAGGAAGCATCGGGAGAGGATGCAGTGAGGAAAGTGGGGTTGGGGCAGGGATGGTGGGTATTTGTTTGTTGTGGGGTGGATTTAGGGCTTAGGGTGGGTGGGAGTGTTGGGGTAGATTGGTTTTTAGGGGTGGGGAGGGCGGGGTAATTTTTTTTTCGGGCTTGGGGCGAAATCCTTATAGGGGAAGGAACAATTTTATTAAGGCTATGGTAGTTGAATTAAGCATTTATGATCCGTTGACATTCCAAAATATGGTGACTATATTGCTTTGCGAGGGAAAGTTAGTCAACCTTAAGAATACTAGATTGAAAATAGTGTTAGGCAACTAATCTTAGAAAAAGAAATTCAAAGAAAAAAAATAATATAGCTAATATAAAAGATGGCAGCAGCAAGCATGAGTCAACCACCTCCCTTCCTAAATGATGTAGATGAACCTACTCTACAGTGGAAAGAGTGGGCAAAATTATTTGAATCATACTTAGTGGCTATTGGAGAAGAAAAGTTTTCACCTTTAGTAAACAACATATAGTATTACATAACCTAGGAGTGTAAGGAAGGAAAATATTTGAAAACCAGCGTGAACCTGCAATAAGTAATGAGGATTCTGATGCAGAATCATTAGATGTGTACCACACAACATACAAAAAAAATGGAGGAGCTTTTCAGTGGTAGAATGTGCTCCTAGAAAGACACAAATTCTTTTGTAGGGTCCAGGAAAATGGTGAAAAAGTAGCTAGTTATAATGCAGTGCTCAGGGGGCTTGCTAACAAGTAAATTATTTTGTAGGGTCCAGGAAAATTGTGAAAAAGTAGCTAGTTATAATGCAGTGCTCAGGGGGCTTGCTAACAAGTAAATTATTTTGTAGGGTCCAGGAAAATTTTGAAAAAGTAGCTAGTTATAATGCAGTGCTCAGGGGGCTTGCTAACAAGTGTGATTTTGATTCATTGAGTGATTCATTGATTCGTTACCAGTTAGTCTGGTGTACAAATAACATAAAAATACAAGAGAAATTACTCACCCTGAATCCAGATTTAAAAGCAGCAATAGACATAGCTAAGGTCATTGAGCACACTGCTGAATGCATAAAGAAAATAAAGCTACCTAATCATAATGAGGAAGTACACACGCTACAGGATAGCATACTAAATAATGTTAAAGTAAGGCAAATTAAATACAGCATACAGACACAAAATACAATCAGAAAAGCATACAAAATAGCAACAAATATTAATGTTACAGATGTGAAAACACAAATCATTTAGCAAATAGCCCTAACTGCCCAGCCGCCAAAGTACATGTAGAAAATGCAGCAAAGGGGGACATTACTCTAGAGTATGCAGAAACAACGAGGTCAACCAAATACAAGAGATGGGTGGAGTTGAGGTATATAATAAGGAGAAATACATACTTCAGGTAGAAACAGAGGGCACAATCAACTAAAATGTTTATCCCACGTGCACGGTAGCTATGGATGGAAAAGAGGGTACTGTCTTTGCAGATTCATGCTCTCTATACACATTAATTGAAAAATTAGTATTTGACAGTAAATTGGGTATAAAGGGATTTCAACTACATTATGCGGACATAAGCCCTGATGGATACAACAAAGATTCCATCCTATTAGTAGGGAAAACAATGGTATGCATACAATTTAAGGGTCGCTCTACGGCAGGTAAGGTATATTTAATAGAAAAAGGCTTGAACCTACTTAGAGGGAGACATCAGAAAGAGTTAGGAATTACATTAGATCCTAATAATCCAGAACATATCCTGTTATGGGAAAGATCATCCATAGGAAAAGAAATCTGTAAACAATTCCCAGAGTTATCAGAGGATTAATTGGGACTCCTCAAAAAATAACACAAAATCAAAGCGAAAAACAATACTCGCCATGCAGTGCACAAGGCATGGGTTGTATCTCAGCTCATGGAAGAACCTTTAAAAGAAGAACTGAGAAAGTTAGAAAAACTAGGAGTGATTGAACCAATTGAAAGTTCTGAATGGTTGGCGTCCATTGTAGTTGCAAACAAAGGGAAAGGAAAAAGTATATGGCTCTGTGTTGACTTAAGAGATCTTAACGCAAACATATGGGTAGATAGATTTCCACTCCTTGGAATACTTGAGATGCTAAGTGTGGTTAGTAAGGCCTCCTTTATCAATGGAATAGACCCATCATCAGCTTAGCACCAAATAGAACTCCACGAGGATTCCATGTCATACACCTCGTTCATAACCGCATTTGGAGCATACAGATACTGCAGAATGCCATTAGAACTAGCGTCCGCTGCTGCTGTTCTTCAAAGGATCATACAAAAAACTTTTTAAAATGTACAAAATGTCTGCAGCTATCAAGACGACAGTTTGGTTTATGGTGAGTCTGAGTCTGAACCTAATAAATCCCTTAGGTCGGTATTTACAGCTCTTCATGATGCAGGGTTAACTTTGAAATTGGAGAAATGCCAGATAGGTATGGGATCAGTGGAATATCTAGGACACGCCATATCAAGAGATGGAATAAAACCTAAAATAGACCTAATTGAAGCAGTAAAGGATGCACCCCCTCCAGCCAACAAGGATGAATTAAAGTCATTCCTCTGGTTAGTTGAGTACATGTTGCGGTTTGTAAGAAATTCTGCAGACATAGTTGCACCCTTAAGAGAGCTTACAAGAAAAGGGACTCACTTTGTATGGCATGAGTTGACACAGCAAATATTTGAAAACATAAAACAAGCAATAGTTAAGGCACCTACACTAGGAAACTGACGTGGAAAGGAAAACAATACTAACCACTGATGTGGAATCCCATTTTACAGTTCTTAGGGATGCTATGCCTAGTGGCCCCTGTCATACACAATGACAATCTCTGCACAGGCCTAGCATTAAGTAAAGAAGCCTACAAATGTAATTCGCTACTGCTAGGAACACATTATGTTGCAAGGCTTGCCCTCTGAACAGCCATCATGAAATATCATCGTCATTGCATGCTAGCTGAAGCAATCTCCCTTCTGGAAAGTACCAGTCTGAGTACGTGATGTTCTCAAGTTCTGTCACAAGATGGACCATGTGATATTAGGCACGTAGGCCACCTTGTGTAAAATCCTTTTCTATGCTTTTTGTTACTATATATGGTATGATAGGAAAAACTACCTCAGCCATAATGGAGAAGTAGTCATACGTCAATCATACGTCAAAGCCAAAGAACCAATAGGACGTTGAATTATGTTTGTGGTTTAATACTATAAAAGATCGTGTATTACTTCCTTGTATTAGGCTGTTTGTCTACACTAGTACAGAGCATCCTCCATGTACATGTCTTTCTATTTCTATCTCTAATAAATCCTTTATGTTTATCTAGAAGAGCTGGCTAACAGTCGTTTGTATCCTGAATGGGTGCTGAATAATTAGGCTTCTACATTTGGTGGAGAATGGAAGGATTGCGGTCTCGTTCAGTGAATAGCTTCCTTCAGCCCAGCTCCTGTTTCGGTTGGGGCGACAGCTGACCCATTGGACAGGGCCCCTCCTGCGACGGAGGCTGGAGCTGTCGTGAGTATCTATTGCTGCTTCGTGGTCCTGCTCTCGCTGTTTTCTCTACTGTATTTTCGGTGTGAATATTGCGAAACAGGGAGGTAACTGGGGTGTTTCGTTAATATGTTTCCTGCATAGAGTGGTTATGCATTTATGGTTAATATTTCTATTTGCCGTACCCCTTAGCCAGCTCTTTATAATTACATTATTTTTTTCTCTGTCTCCGGTGGCATGCCAAGGGCATTTCTTCCTCTGTTGTCCTCTGTTGCGGGCTCCGATAATGCACCTCGTGAAACATTCAGATAGTTAACTATAGCCGTCCGCAGGCTGCTAGCATTCTGTGTTAATTTGGTCCTTCCATTGTATTACACCATTTCCTTCCTCCCTGCGCTGCAGCTATATACTTAGAATAGCTTCCTGTATTTCATGTAGCTTGTTACTGTTAAAAAAAGAAGTCTGAGGAATAGAGGCAACTAGCGGTGTTGCCTCAGAACACAGCGCGAGTCGCTGTGGGAGGATAACTCTGGCCAGAGAGGGTGTTGTAGGCGCCAAGCCAACCCCAGGTTAAAAGGGCGTTGCCCAGATGTGGAGTGATAGATGTTCATTCCAGTAACTGGATGATAGTTGTTCATTCCAGTGGAGCAGGCAGGCTCTGTTTGTCGTGTTAAACAATTGTTATGTTATCTGTTTCCTGTGATATTGCAGCTCTTTGAACAATGCTTATGGCATATTGAACTATCGGCTACTCATGTGAAGTGGTTTTTGAGCTATAAATACGTGTGTGAGTGAAAGTGGTTTTTGAGGTATAAATACGTGTGTGTGTGTGAAAGTGGTTTTTGAGCAATAAATACGTGTGTGTGTGTGTGTGAAAGTGGTTTTTGAGTTATAAATACGTGTGTGTGAGAAAGTGGTTTTTGAATAATGAAGGAAGGGTTCACCACAACGTGGTATACTGTGATTTAATTTGACTGCATGCATTTGCGATTTAGGATAAGAATTTTTAGAAAATTTAAGACTAGGTGGGTGGACTCCTGGGCGACATAATACAGATTTTTATGACAATTGACTGATTTAATCTGCAAACATCACACAGTACAAACACCCCCCTGCACTCACTACATATTGATACAAGGGGTGGGAGTAGGATCACCCCACAGGGCTAGTTGTACTGTGACCCTTGTCTATGGTTCTGCCGTCACATGTGGTTGCCTGACTTGTTCATCGCTATTGCGTTATCTGTGTGTCACTGGCCAAGGATCTGGTCCAGTTTCCAATATCATACAGCCGCACCCTGACTATTCTGTCATCTCTTGATTCGCCCCAAAGGACGCCAGTGTGGACGCCGTCACTAGCACCTTGGGTACTGTCTGATTTCAAAGTTTGTGTGAGCTAAGGTGGACATGGCTGGCTGAAATTGTGGCATGAATGCAGACCGGCTTGCTTCCTGCTTTTACTAATAAATAATCGCGTCTGGCAGAGAGCGGCTGCGAGCGAAAATGTACCCATTGTTATCCCTTCTGTGTCATGGGGTATGAGCGGTGTAAAAAAAATACACCGACATCCTACTGTTTTCTGGAACGATTGTAATTGTCTTCGTGTTATGTAACAAAAGGCTAGGGTAAGACAGTCACGAGGAACCCTCTTAGTAAAGGCAAACTAGAGACACATCAACATAGCCCAAGGACAGTCCAGCGTACCAAATAGAGGCGAAAGAAGGCCTATAGGCACTATTGTACTTAGACTTTGACTTTGCAAGGAAACTGACAGTAGTGTTTCTGTGGCTTTGGGGACATGTGTGGTGCTTTACAATGCCGCCTACATGCTAGTAGCATATGGGATGTCCCTTGAATGTGGGGCTGTCCTGTATGTGGAGGATATAAAAAAAATAAAAAAAATAAAAAACTGAACTGAAGAATGGTTTCCTCCACATGGTGGGGGGGGCTGACAAGGGCAGGGAAGATTGAAGGACGAAGAAAAAAAAAATAGAGATAATAGGGGCTTGTCAAGCTCTCTTCCTGCGGCGAGTGCACAGTCACAGGAACAAAACATATTTTTGTTTGAAGACATTTGGGAAATACACTACAGCCTGAGGGCACCACAACAGGGACCAAACACTCTGAGCTGCCTCTAAAACAGCAGGCAGAGACGGAACGTGAAAGCCGCACCCTGGCATGGCGTTTGATGGATGAGGAAGTGAAAAATAAAAGCAAAACGTAAGAGACCTTGTGAAAGAATTAGACAGTTATTCCATAGCCAGGGTAAAGAGGAAGTGGCTAACGCAATTAGAAAACATGAACAGAAGTACGAACAGATATCAAATGAAATGGAAAGCTGTATTGGCAAGGGGTGAGAGGGATCACACAATTTACTATGGGATATGTCTATGTATGCACATCACACAATCCATAACATCAAGATGTGGAAGGAGGTGCTCAGCAATACAAACACACAGCTGGAGATCACAAGACATAGTCTCTCTCGTACATAAAAATGTACACAGTTAAACAGAATAATAGCCATGGGAAGGGCTGCTTTGGAAGGATCTGGATACATTGTTTAGCATTATTGTACCATGAGATTTGTGAGAGGATTGTAAGAAGGCGATACACTGGCCTGAAATATGTGACCATTACTCCAATTACTACACTATCATTTGGCACTAGACTGAGTATGGGAAAGGTTTGCAAGTAGACAAGGGATGGCTGTAACATGCTTACACACTGTAGAAAATTTAAGTTTAATTGTTAAGTTATCACAAGTAATAAGACACAAAATTCAGACTTTATTACTTGTTAATGGCTTTAAAAGCACTGCAAAGAGCATTGTACCGCGAAAATAACAGCGTCAAGATAACTCCAGTGATTAATGCACCTGCTGGGGAGGAATGAGAGTTTTGGACAGTGGCATTTTTGACTGAAAGGTAGTGCAGATGGTTAATATGCAGGCTGCAAAGGATGTGTATCATGAAAAGAACAGTATTTTATGTGGATGGCACAGTGGGTTACTGCTTTTGTAACAGAGATTCTTTAGTTACTGTACAGTTCATAATAGTAATCTAGCACAGTGAGCTATGAACTGCAATTAAGGAGCTGCATGCCAACTGCATAGCACAAATTAGAAAGCTGTTTTTTCCCAGTCTTTCATTTTAAAGTGTTGTAAAGTGCTCCAACACCTACACTGGTATGAGAGATGCTATAATAAAAATTAATTACATGTGACAAAAAGGATAGGGAGAGAAGAGAGGCACTTATGGTTTACTTCCTTTCCCCACCACATATTTATGTATAAAAGCTTTCTTAGATCTTGTCTACCTAAAAATAATAACAGAAATAGCCCCGGAGATCATTTTAAAAAATTGCCAGAAGGATTCACCTTTCCTAAATAAAACTAAAAATTGAAAAGTTAGTAGCCGAGATGCAGCACCAACATTTCCAATAAAATGTTTAGATTTTTGCATATTTTTTTAATATAAAAGAATTATTTCATGTTTGAAATTTAAATTGTGCAAATTGCTTGGGGGTACCTGGCTTCCAGTAATGTTTCACTGGTGGTCCCCAGGAGTAAAAAGGTTAGGAACCGCAGGTGTACAACAAATTAGAACTTTCTTATGTAGGGATTACATTTAAAAATATTTGACCCATGCAAAGGTTGCCAAAATTCTTACAGTGAACAAATTTAGTCTGGAGGGAACAGAGGATTCATTTGTAGCAGTTAACAATATGTTGTCAGGAGTGTGGAATTTTATAAAATGTCTAATTGTCCATGGGACAGTTGGTGTCATCAGTCTACTTGTCCTGTAAAAACACATGCATATTTTCCTCCTGCTAAAATGGTGTTTACAAATATTGTCTAGGAGTTCGATTTCCTGGTCTGCCTCATTAAATGCTAGCTCATGTATAAAAGATGTAAATATGCACTAATGCAGGAACAGATACCATGGGTGCACTTTGTGATTTTCTTTAAGAATTATACCATAAACTGGTTATCACAGACCTTTTGTTATTTGAATTCTGTCTCCCTGTTTATTGACTGGCTTCAGTGGTAGTGACACCATTCTGCTCTTCCATACGAAGAATATTGGCACAAAGTAGTTTTGGCACAAAGTAGTTTTGTTCATGCCAGGAACTACTATGGCAATGTGTAACTTTGATGAAAAGGTTACATTGATTTTTCCTGTTATGAATATAAATTTTGGAAATACCACCATGCACCCGCACATTTTACTAAATGATGCTTCAAAGAAATGACATCTAAAATATCATGGTAGTTCAGTAGAATGTTTCTTTCCTAGTTACATTGTTTGGGAAGATATTTTGAAAGCAGGGAATAGCAAATTTTGCTTTCAAGTTTCTGCAGATATTTGCATCTGATGAGAGAGCATTCTGGAAGAATTGTGCTGGGCATTTGTTTACGGTAATTCCATACCCCTGGTTGTGTATTTCTTCATAGCTCTATAGAGTACATACTAATAATTTAGTCATGTTAAATGACAGAAGAGATATAGAAATTAACAGAAGAGTTACTATGTGCTGAATTGTAAATAATATAAGGAAATAATAGATATAGAATAATGTGGGTTCTTGTTGGGGTGTAGAGTGAGTTAGTTATGTGATAACAAAATTCTACTAAGGTGTATTGATATTTGAAATAAACATATTAGTGCAGTAATAATAATTACACATGACGTGTTAGTTACTGATCGATTTCACTTAATAAGAGGCTAAAAGAAAATAACACAAGTGGATGTTTAAACATCTGCAGTACATGTAGTATGTTGAAGTCATGTGAGTGCAACCAGGGTGTCAAAAGGGCAATGAATGGGTAAAAATGCAGCACATTTGTCACAAATGTGTTTTATTTTTATGGTATTTTATTTTATGCATTTATCTGCGAGGTCCCGTCCCTGTATTAAATTGTAGCAGTTAAGATTACCTTCCCCATTTCTGAAAACCACAGGCTCTGGGCATGACTCCAAGGGCAAAGCCACGGATTGTTGCGATATGTTACCATGACCGACCAAGTAGAATTGTAGAATAAGTGTACAGCTGAATGTTAGTTAATTTTAAAGTTTATAGGATTTTTTTTTATATACACCCTGGACGCAGGATGTATGTATCTACGTATATATATATGTGCATATAATTGGCGGCAGGAGGAGTATTTTTCTATCCATGTTTTTTCCTAGGTTTCAGAACATGGACGAGAAGATGTGGTTTCTGTATCCGTCTGTCTATGTTACGTTTTATGTTTTCATAATTAATGGGAGTCTTCCGTGGTACATCTTAAATGTGCGCAGTGACATGGATTGCCTTCATGTGTTGGTAGATTGCAACTAAATATTCTCCAAACTGGTTTTAAGTATTGAAAATACCTATATTAGGATAGAGTTATTACTACTTTAGGATGTGCTATGTAGTACTGCAATACAGCTATGAGTAATATACCTCTGATGATGAGGGTACCAAATATAAATAAATAAAATAAATATAATATCTTAAAGGAACATCAGCATTTCAGAACATCACACTTGTACGAGAAAGGGGAAGTGACTTCTGATGGCGGTGATGCCTGCAAAGTCCCAACCCTTCCAGCATTGATGCTGATATTCAGGGTGTTGAAATAGAATAATAGGATACAATGCTATGTTTAAAAAAATATACTGGCTGTATACCAGTGTAACATGTGTTTTCTCCTGACCTTTGGATCACCATTTGTTTGGTGAAATAGTTTGTGTGAATATTCCACTGTTACTGAGTGTAATTGTTATTTATTTTTTGAGCGTTGATTTCAGTTTAAGAGTGTGCTAGTTACCCCATAAACATGTCAGATATGTCCCTTTATAAGATTTTGTGCATCTGCTGAGCGGTTCTAGATTGATGCACTACCGCTTGCTTCATTGTTAAGAAAGGCACCCTTGACAAAGTTGTCAAAGTGAGCACTGACTGAGATACTGTTTGACTGGCCTATGAACATGTCTGGTGCTGAGAAGTTATTATCTGATAAGACATTTTGACAGCAGTTTGCCTTACCTTCAGCATTAGGTGCTGCAGGCCCTTCCTGGCTTGACAGCACTACCTGGACATGATCTCAAACAGGGAGATTGGGCTTGGGTCACCTGAAAAGTAGGAGGGACTGACCTCCTGGATCCACAGCTATTACACCAAGAAGGTACACCACCGGAACACGACTGCATCCTGGAGACTGTGTGTGGGTAAAGGCCACACCAGACGTCACTGCCTTCAACCACGGTGGAAGGGACCACACCAAGTCCTGTTGACAACAGCCACAGCAGTCAAGTGTGAGGGCATCACATCCTGGGTCCATACCTCACACACCAAGAAGGCCGCTGGACAAAAGAATGACCAGCCGCCAGCAAAGTTGCCGATCAGAGTAATGCCACCTTCACCACAGCGGTACAACCTTCGTTCAACAAGCGCCACCAGCCAACACTGACGGAACTGCTCGTGCTACACTCCCACAGGAGTCAGAGAGTGTAAGCGGGTTCCCCAGTACACCAGAGCATTGTTCTTGGACTGCTCGTGCTGCAACCCCACAGGAGTCGGACGGTGCAAGCGGGTCCTTCAAGACACCAGGATACTCTTTCAGAACTGCTCGTGCTACTCTCCACAGGAGTCGGAGAGTCAAGCAAGGCCACTTAAGTATTAAAGACATCAGGATATAAATGAACAGAGTACTAAAAGTCCGCTAGAAAAATTTGCGCCAAGAGGTACAGATCCCAGTCCTACGGAAGCGGCTGGTCACTAGGATCAGTGCGGTTTGTAGACCCATTGGGCCATTGGGAGGTGCCTCTTCCAATTAGGAATACAAAAAAAAAAAAATAGGAAAAAAGGGCCATCCCTCGGGTCAGTGGACTATCGCACCCAACTCCCTTAGAACTGGACACTGGGATTCATCCCTTTATACTCTGCATAAATACAAGTGTCAAATACCATTCAACGTCGCCCCGAAAATATACAGAAGGAATAGACTACTCGTGTGGCACTCCTACAGGAATAAGGAGGTACCAAAGGTTACATACCAATAGAACTGGTTTCAAGTGCTAGCCACATCCAACCACACCCTATAAGGCGACATGGATTTAAGATTACAACGTAAGAAAAAGGAGCAGAAGAAGTGGCCCGTGGTGGTCACAGCATTACTCACCCCGGTAGCAGCTATAGTACTAACAACAATCCTGATAGTATATAAAGACGACAAACATATTCCATGGCTCGACCAGGAACACTACATCCCCAAAAATGGCCAAGGTGAAAGAACAACAGGTGGTGAGAACAACAATATCTCAAAATAACATGAGAGGGTGGAGGATAAAACAAAATAGGTGAAATATACAAAATGGAAAGAAGATGGAGAAGATTATAAGGACAATACATTTGTGCAAATGGTATCAATGTACAAAGAACTAGCAAATGTGTCTGATTGTTATATATGTACCCACCTACCGACCACTAGCCAGGAGAAAAGAAATTACACTTAAATGCCCCTCACAGACTTCGTGGCATGTAAATATTAGATAATATGTTAGGGGGAAAGTTAAAAGGAATGAGAACAGGGAAAAGAAAAAAGTAGAGAATAAGAGAAAATATAAATAAAGGAGAAATGAGGAGAA
Source organism: Pleurodeles waltl (assembly GCF_031143425.1). Taxonomy (NCBI): domain Eukaryota; kingdom Metazoa; phylum Chordata; class Amphibia; order Caudata; family Salamandridae; genus Pleurodeles; species Pleurodeles waltl. The sequence continues at coordinate 1,185,703,236 of NC_090440.1, read as the reverse complement.
AAAGGGATGACTATGGTTTGGAAGATAAACCTTATGTAGGTGATATGCAAGGAAAATTGGTAGAAAGAGTGTAAAATAAATTGAAGGAAGAAGATAGAAGGAGAAAGAAGTGTAGGAGATTAGATCCGAAGAAAGAAGAAGAGAATTTATTGAATGCATTTACAACAGAAAGAGGGAAGGGTTACACTGAAAGGGATCATGGCTCAGAACAACGAATACCATGCCTGGCCATAGATACAGAAATAAAGGCACCATGGTGTTTCAAATGCTCAAGAGGTAACGCAGACACTAGCAAAAACGGAATTGATGTGGGACATAGTATTTGCAATACAACATTGAGCCTGGACTACAAAAGAAATGACACAACAGACTTGTCCATAGGCCTGACACCTCCCAAAGGAATATTTATTATATGTGGGACATCTGCATTTTTTTTTAATTGCCAGTAGGTTGGCAAGGTACCTGCTACCTAGCATTCGTGCTACCAAAAATGGCGCATAGAACAGAATTACAGAAGGGGGAAAAGAGAACACTTGGCGGGGTGCGCAGGAAGAGGACACCAACGTGGGGAATATAAGAAAGGAAATAGAGGAAATAAAGAAGGTAGAAGAAGGAGCTGGGAAAGTGGCAGATGGGACAGACGTCGGAGGAATGCTGGATCGAATAGCAGCATGGTTCAGGGGTTGGGGCACCTGGTTGGTAGAGGTACTAGCGATAGGGATAGTGGCACTGATAACAATATGTGTGCTCATACCAGTTTGTCTATCCTTCCTGGCCCTACTCTTGAAAAAAAAAAAACTGTCACCAGAAACACACACATTATCAAAGAAAAAGATATAAGGATGACAACAGGGACGAGCAAGAGGTATAAATGAGAGCAATACACCATGGCCCTTAGATTTGTCATTGAGTATCAGAGGGCGGAATGTGGAATCCCATTTTACAGTTCTTAGGGATGCTATGCCTAGTGGCCCCTGTGATACACAATGACAATATCTGCACAGGCCTAGCATTAAGTAAAGAGGCCTACAAATGTAATTCGCTACTGCTAGGAACACATTATGTTGCAAGGCTTGCCCTCTGAACAGCCATCATGAAATATCATCGTCATTGCATGCTAGCTGAAGCAATCTCCCTTCTGGAAAGTACCAGTCTGAGTACGTGATGTTCTCAAGTTCTGTCACAAGATGGACCATGTGATATTAGGCACGTAGGCCACCTTGTGTAAAATCCTTTTCTATGCTTTTTGTTACTATATATGGTATGATAGGAAAAACTACCTCAGCCATAATGGAGAAGTAGTCATACGTCAATCATACGTTAAAGCCAAAGAACCAATAGGACGTTGAATTATGTTTGTGGTTTAATACTATAAAACATCGTGTATTACTTCCTTGTATTAGGCTGTTCGTGTACACTAGTACAGAGCATCCTCCATGTACATGTCTTTCTATTTCTATCTCTAATAAATCCTTTATGTTTATCCAGAAGAGCTGGCTAACGGTCGTTTGTATCCTGAATGGGTGCTGAATAATTAGGCTTCTACACTGACACAAGCACAAAAGGGCTAGGAGCAATACAGACCCAGATGGTAGACAGTAAAGAACAAGCTTTTGCATCACATAGTCTCAAGGGTGCAGAATACAACTATTCAACTGTTGAAAGAGAAGCTCTCGTCTGCCATTGGGCAATTCTGCATTTCAAGTATTTCCTTTGGGGGTCTTCCCTTTACCTTAAGAACGGATTACAAACCGTTAACATTCCTGTTAACAACTAGAGGTCTAGGCAAATCAACACCATGCATAGACAAGTGGCTTCTAGGAATAGAAGGGGATAATTACAAAGTAGAATATGTCCCAGGTAATAAAAACATGGCAGCAGATTGCCTTTCCTGGCTGTCACTTTGGAAACATAATGATGAGGTACATTTAAAAAAAGAAGCAGTACCTGAAATCATCGCTTTGGGAATATTAAAAGATGAATGGGAGGTGAGGACAAAAGAGGATGAAGATTTATCCCTATAAAAAGACAGAATTATACAAGGTTGGCCAAACAAACAGTCTCAACTACCGGATTTAACCCGAGATTACTGGGGGGGAGGCAAGAACTCAACATAAAAGGTGAACTAACCAGAAGAGGGGAGAAGTTGGTACAACCTAAAAACTTATGGGACAGGTTTGTTAGTTTAGCGCATGAAGGATATCCAGGTAGAAACCTAACAAAAAACAAAGCACATTCTCACTATTGGTTTCTAGACATGGACAGATTAATTGAGATAAAAGTTAAAGATGGCATGAAGTGTGCACAAAGTGACAAAATAAAGGTGACCAAAAGAGCTCCGATTTACTTTGTAGAAATACCATGAAAGTCTTGGGACGGGCAAGATGGGGTCGGCGTAGCGGAGAGGCTCGGAAGCCCCGCCCACCGGAACCAAGCACCGAGCCGCTGCTGCCTCCCATGTTTCTGAACGCCGTGCTACAGCAGCGAGGAGTTCCCTCGTCAGAAGAACCCCGCTGCCGTTGTGCATAAGGATTTCCCCTGCTCCCTCGCCGGAGAACGCGGGGACGCGGGGGCACCTGGCTCATCGAACTAATGGGGATCGGAGAGACGCATTAGACGCATTAGGCGTGGTCAGCATTCGGTGCTCTCAAGGCTGAACCGCGTTTGGAGTAAGGACTCTGAATTGCTACATGTTCTGCTCCGATAAGAGGGGAAAACGTGGATGGGCATTGAGTACAGCACAGTGATTTATTGTGCTTGTAGCACGAGGTGTTTCCTGAACTTTGTTGCTGTCCCCAGAGGACTTTGGGGGAAGAAAAGACTCTCTTTCTTTTTTATTCGCATTTAAGAAAAAGAAGGGGCTCAGGGAGACTGGGGTATCTTTGGGCTCCTTGAAATTTGCCTATTTTCCGAGGGATGAAGGCGCCAGGCACATGGAGGACGGAATGGCCACTCTCAAAAACTCATAAATAAAAATAAAAAATAAAAAAAGGACTGCACAATTAGTGACTAATCTCTGGCCTTTTTAAAAAAAAAAAAAAGAAGGAGAGAGAGAAGGGGGAGTGAAAAATATGCTCTGCAGCACTGAGGTAGCTGTATAAACAGTGAGCATTAATGGTTGACGGTTGTTTCTGACTAGTATTAAAGCACTCTGAATGCAGGATTACGATTATTAATTAATTGTATCAGATTCCCACATTCGACAAAAGCTCTCAGGGAAAACTGCGGAGTGAGGCTAAAATAGTTAAAGTTGCAGGAGGGGGTAATTGGAAAACTGAGAGCCTCAGGTGTGTACGGAGTGCAATGTAATGCAGCTTGGTATCGGTATACCTCCTCATGGCCCTCTAAGGAGTGTTGTTAAACTAACAATATCGGAAGTACTAATTGCAGTGGCCGGAGTCACAAGATTTACTAGATTATTATCTTATGCTGTAAAAACAAATATGGCGCCTAAAAACATTTGGAATCTTGGAGATAAGAGTGGGGGGGCTAAGACGACACGTATCGGAAAAGATAAAGGAGAGGCAGCAGGGGCAAATAAACGTCTGACCTCAATAATTGGCAAAGCGGCTGGGAACAATGTGTCCGGATCATTGAGAGATGCCAAGACGGGTGATAGTAATACCCCCCCATCGGAAACAAGGCCGATAGGCAAAAACCAGTCAACCATTACGGCCTTCCTTGCAAGCGGGGTGCAAAATAGTCTTCCTGCACATACAACCCCCCCCTTGGAAAGAAAGTGTTAGGGGTAGAAACCCCTCTTCCATGTGCCGCTATAGAGGCTGAAGACAGTAATAAGGAGATAAGTGAGAAAATACCCAGCCTCTCTGGGCCCAGGCAATCCCAAAGACAACCACCTGATCAAAATGAGGAGTTGGAGCTTCAAAATAAGGAGGGAGCTGTGAAAGTATCAGGACCCGCATTAGAAAGGGATGATCTAACTGTCCCTCTAGGAAATGGGAAACAATGGGATAAAGTAGTTGGAAAGGATCCCCAACTCACGGACTGGGGCAAAGACTGTAGTGATAAATTCTACTCTTTGACAGAAGAGTCCGATCTCAGCAGTGTTGACCACAGTTTTAGTGAATCAGAAGGGAGTGAGACATCTGAGGCTGACAACAAATCTCCAAGTAATGAACATACAGTGCGGCAATACCGACAACGGAAAACGGTTAGAATACGCCCTGGTTCTCACGAGGGTGTTGAAAATGCAGCATCTGTGAGTGGCAGGACTTTAAAGTGGGACTACTCTGGTATTGATTTAATAGATATTCCTACCAGCGGCTCCCAGGGTCTTGATAATGAGAAAACAGAAAATGGGGCCTCTGCTGGCAGCCCTGATAACGCATTTATGAGGGGCACTGAGGCAGGGATCCTGCAGTCAATATATAACTCAATTAAAGAACTGCAAACTGAGACCAGGATCGAAAGCCGGCGTGCAAGGATCGCTACTAAGAGACTGCAGGGGACGGTTCGTAAAGTTGCGAAGTCATGCACAGAGATCGAAGCCAAGCTATGCTCAATGGAAGAAAGGATCATGGCGGTCGAGGAGGACGTGGACATTCTGAAAGCGCAGAACGCTGAGAAAGACGGGCAATTGACGGATGTGATGTGGAAAATGGAAGATTTGGAAAATAGACAGAGAAGGAACAATCTTCGATTTCTGGGCATACCGGAGGGGGTAGAAGGAAATAATATACAGGCGTATATGGTCAATCTCCTGCGTAAGGCTTTCCCAGAGCTGGGGAACTGGGACTGGCATAATGAGCTACAACAGGTTCATAGGTTTCCAATAATCCAACGGGAGGGGGGCCAGTGAACAAAATCGAAGTATCCAAGAGCGATCTTGGTCTATTTTGGGAATTATCTGCTACATCAAGAGATAGCTGACAAAACTCGTCCTAATACCCCACGTTCTTTGGACGGGGTTACTTTCTTTACCCACCCCGATTTTTGCCATGCTACCGTAGAGCGGAGATGGCGGCTACGACAACTTATTAAACCATTCTCAGACAAAGGAGGGGAAGCTTATCTGTTGGCCCGTGCTAGACTTAAAACAATAATGAATGGAAAAGTAAAAGTCTTCACCTCAGAAATTAAGGCAAAAGAATATCTGATGGGGGACAAACAATAGAATATAGAAACATAGGGAGGAAGTGGTGCTTGGGAGACGGATGGGTGGGTGAGCCGCTGTATTCATGACACCAATATTCAGGCCACAGGTGGTCTGTTTGCTCAACAGGGTGGGGGGGAGTCCCGGGGGGGGGTGGGAAGGAGATGAGGTGGGGGAGGGCGGAGACTGGCCCAGGGAGGTGGAGGGGGTGATGGGGGGGGGAGCAGGGAGGAGGGGAAGGGTAAAGGGGGAGGGAGGGGGGGGAAACGAGGGGGAAAATGGAAAGGAAAGGCTCAAGAAAAGTGAGAGAAATGGGGCGGGAAAACAAGAAGTGTGGAGCAGTCGGAACAGAGAATTTAAGAGAAAGTGAAGCTAAATGTAAGGATCCTATCGAGCAGAAGGAGGGGAAGGAGAAGGAGGGAAAAGGGGGAAAGAAAAAAAAAAAAAAGGGGGAAAACAAAAAATAATAAATGGCTAGGCTTAGAATTGTCTCAATCAATATATGTGGACTAAATGACCCTCGTAAAAGAAGAAGTGTGGCCGAGGAATTGAAAACCTTTAAGGCAGATATTTTTTGTTTACAAAAGACACATGTGGAATATAAAAATTATGGGATCCTTGGCTCGCTTGGTATGAAAGTGATCGCTCGGACAGAACAACAAGCCAGAACCAAAGGAGTAGCAATATTAGACCGGACTAATAAACTAAATATTACTCAGCAGAAGGCAGATATGGGTGGGAGATGGGTCATAGTAGAATGTTGTTATGGACATAGTAGCTTTACATTATGTTCTCTGTACGGGGTGGTTACGGACGATCCAGTAGTGGTAGATACTCTTGCCATCGAGCTAACAGATTGGGCCCCTCCCTATATTATATGCAGGGACTTCAACTTCAACGGATCTTGGGAGGGATTGCAGGATTTACTAGCACCTACAACCAAGAGGTATCAGGGGCGCAAACCTCGGGTTTATAAGGCAATGGTCGCTATGCAGCATGAATTAGGATTAGTGGACGCTTGGGTGAAGCTGCGTAAGCCAGATCCTGGATATACTTATTATTCATTCCCTCATGCGAAACTAGCACGACTAGATTATTTCTTAATCTCTCCCGTATTTTTGAAGCAGGGTAAAATGGAACTATATTCACGTATTGTATCAGATCATAATCCTCTAGTTTTAGATTTAGAACTGAGTGGGTTAGAGCCCAAGATTAGCAGATGGACATTTGAACGAGGGCTCCTTAAGGACCCCGGAGTATTGTGAGTATATGAGAAAGTGGTTAGTGGAATTTTGGGGGTTCAATCAGGGGTCAGCTCCAGTAGAGATAATTTGGGACACTTTAAAAGCAGGAATTCGAGGTGAAACATTGAGTTTTAGTATCAAAAGACAGAAGGATATCCGAGGGAGAATAAAAGAGCTCCAAGTGAAGCTACAGGAGGCAAAGAGGCAATTGATTATAGCTATAGAAGCTTGAGCTAATGTAAGGAGGGCTCAGGAGGAAGTTGCTATAGTAAAAGCAGCAATAAATAAGGATACGGCCCAAAGAATAGCGGAGAAATATTTAGCACAGCGCGCACAAGGGTTTGAGTATGGAGAAAAAGTCGGGCGATTGCTAGCGATACGGGCAAGCCAGAAAATAGCATCTGGGGTCATTAGAGAGATTAAAGATTGGCAAGGCCAGATAGTAGCAGAAGTAGATGGAATTAGAAAGGTGTTCCATAGGTACTATCAGGAATTATATAGTGATATATCTGGATATCCGGAGGAAGAGATGTCGGAGTTTCTACACCCCATTAAGGTTGAGAAATTAGCCAAGAGTGACATAGTACGCTTGGGGGAGCGGATAGACATCTCAGAAATTGATAGGGCAATGAGCGATCTGCCTACCGAAAAAGCTACAGGGCCTGATTCGATTCCTTTAGAATTCTTTAAAGTTTTTAAAGCGTTACTATTACCTGTGATGGTAGAGTTGTTCATTCAGGTTCAGAATGGAGGGGAAATTCCCCAATCTTGGGATTTGGCCAATATAGTTATGTTTTTGAAGAAGGGGAAACCTTCGTCAAACCCGGCCTCATATCGCTCGATCACATTAATAAATAGTGATGTTAAAATATACTCAAAGATACTGGCTGCACGATTATCGCGGGTGATTAAGGAGCTTGTCTCCCCTAGGCAGCATGGGTTTGTCCCAGGAAGAGATACTACTAACCATATCCAAAGAGTTATAGCACTCTTGGATGCCACGGAGGTAGCAAAGGAACCTATGGCGGTTGCTTTATTAGACGCAGAAAAGGCATTTGACCGGGTAAATTGGAATTATTTGTGGTATGTTATGGAACACTATGGGTTAGGGAAGAAATTTATTATAGCGGTAAGGGCTCTATATAGATCACCGGTTGTGAACATACAGTTAATGGGAGGGCAATCTGAGAATATTTTGATCAGGAGAGGCACTAGGCAGGGATGCCCATGCTCCCCCCTCCTGTTTGCATTGTAAATAGACCCCTTGCTTAGACAGTTGGAGGCAAATAGCAAGATTCCACCAGTACATAGGCTGGGATGGGATACAAAAGTATTAGCATATGCAGATGATATAGCCATTTTAACGCCTTCCCCAGACTCAGTATTGAAAGAGGTTGAGGAGGTGACGACAAAATTTGGAAAATTTTCTGGATATTTGGTAAATAGCGCTAAAACGCAGTTGCTGGGTAATCAATACACAAAAACCAAAGACAGTCGGAGGGTGGATCATGCAGTGTATTTAGGTATCAATATTACACCAATGATAAATGAAATTGTTAATCTGAATATAGATCCTATACTGAGGAAAGCCAGAGAAGATACGTGCAGATGGAATAATCTACATCTGACTATTGTGGGGAGGTGTAATATGGTGAAAATGATCCTCCTTCCTAAACTGTTGTATCTTTTTCGGGCCATACCACTGAGCTTTAATAATCTTAAATTTAAAGAGATAGAAAGAGTGATTATGAGATTTATTTGGGCATATGGTAAGTGTAGAAGAGCAAGCAAATTTTTGTCTCTCTCTCGAGAAAGGGGGGGGTGGTCATTACCGAATATAAAATTATACCAAATTGCAGCAGCTTTTCAGTACATGCGTCCATTATGGGGTCCCAAGAAAGAAGGAATTACGGAAGTAGATTGCCCTAGTATTTATGAGTTGCAGACAGGATTAGATGCCAATGGGTGTCTGGTAACGTATCATGAGCCTGGATATTATAAGAAAACTAGATTTAAGGTTTTGGGAGCAGCATATAAGTGTTGGCGAGTATGGTATAAGAAGAAAGGACTCGGTAGATATAATCATTATACCATGATTGAGAAGAACCCACTGCTCCCCGAAATTTTTCAGGATCAATACATGGCAAACTGGGTTTCTTTAGGCATAAGTAGGCTAGGGAATCTCTTTGATAATTTCGGTGTGAAGGCATTTGGAGATTTACAGGAGCAGTATGGTCTTGAGCAAAGGGACTTTTTTAAATATTTGCAGATACGGGATTTTTTAGGGAAAAAAAACCGGAGGTGTGCAGGGATTCAGAAGTAATCAACTGTTGAACAATATCCTGGCCAATCCTAATATAACCATTAGATCAATTTACCCTTTAATGCTGGCGGATCAGCTAGATGATCTAGAGAAGTATAAGGAGAAGTGGAATAAACTATTGGTGGATGGAAGCAATAACTTTATGAGGTCATTGGAGCTGGGATGTACCATTTTATTATCTTCCTCCTTGCAAGCGCAGCATTATAAAACTATATTTGACCTGTATCATACCCCAACTCATCTTGCCAAATGGGGGTGTACGGCAGGAACAAATTGTCCAAGATGTGGGAGGTATGGTACGGATATTGTACACATGATGGCTACATGTGGGGAACTGGAGGCCTCGAGGGAAGGTATACAATTGGTCTTGAAGGAGGTTGTGGGATGTGATTTCGTCCTTACCCCCGAGATTATGGTTCTCGGGGTAGATGGCGATTCGGATGGTTTACATGGAGCATTTAGTTTTGTAGCCATGGCAGTGTATCGAATATGTATAACATCCGCATGGCTGAATGTACGACCCCCGTCTTGGCAGCAATGGTTGGCTAGGCTGCTCGCTGTATATCATCTGGAGATGGCATTACATGAACGAAAGGGGAAGCATGCCAGGAGGAAAGGGAAGGCAATATGGGAGCCGCTTCAGGTCTGGATTCGGACTCACAATGAATAGTCTATAAAAAAATAAACCCTCCCCCCCATCTATCTCTCTCTTTCCACTGTTTGTTTCTCCACTATCGGCTTAGAATGTTATGTTCTCAGTGTAAAGTGATGTAAGAATATTTTTGCTGTATGATTCTTTCCAATAAAAAAAAAAAAAAAAAAAAAAAAAAGAAAGTCTTGGGACACGTTAGCACTAGATATATTAGGACCCATTAAGTTTTCAACTTGGTGTGGGAAGTATATGTTTTTATTAGTGGACTACCATACACGTTGGATTGTGACAAGAGTGGTTCAATCTATAACTACGAAAGTCTTGATAGAGTTCCTTTTAGACACATTCTACACGGAGGGTATCCCTAATAGTCTCAATACAGACGACTGGGTACAATTCACCTCAGAGGAAATGACTGATTTACTTAATAGATTGTCTATTAAACACTTTAGGACTGAATTATATTGTCCTAGAGCAAATGGGTTGAGTGAACAATTTAATACCATGATTAAATAATGCCTTCAGCTGGCTGCAGTCTCAGGGGATCCCTTAGAAGAACTCCTTCGCAATATGCTGTGGTCTTATCACACCACTCCAAATAGTACCACAGGTATTTCTCCGTTCACTTCTTTGAAGGGTAGGATACCAGTGACCAAACTATCCCTGAGCTGGCTGGGAGGAGGTCTACCAGTATGGGTACAGAGGGAAGATATTGGTATAAACATAAGACAAGATCAAGCAAAGTAAAGATACCATTATAGAATGAGAAAAGATACTTCCCAGAGGAAATGAGAGATCGTAGATCAAGTGGTAGCAAAGCTTCCTATCCTTCGAAGAAATACCAATAGTAAATTTTCCACCCAAAGACTATTACTGAGGTGTGTAGAAATGTGGTTGTACTAAATGATGGCAGGACATGGAGTATGGAAGGTCCAGCCCAGAGACAAGGTCTGTGTATGTAGAGTGCGGGCTCAGTATAAACTTGCTCTGAAGGTGAGAAAACAGGAAATCAATGAGCAGGCTTGGGAGGATCTAGAGCAGGTGTTGCATACCAAATATTCAAGCCTGTTCCGGAAGATAGCAAATAGGGGTACCTTTGAGACAGAAACATCTGATGGGCAATATTCCCCATGACGTGTGGGTAAGTAACTTTAGTGGGATTTGTTTCTGGGTGGAACTCAAGTGGAGGTAATGGATGATATATCAGGTTATACCCCAAATTTGGCCATCAGATTCACACTAGACGAGGTGTTGATGGCTATACAGGAGAGCTCAAGCCACAAAGCGCCGGGCCCTGATGCAATTCCAATGGACCTATACAAAAGTGATCCTCAGATGTGGACACTTATAATGTTTTAAATGCAGAAATGAGTGCAGGAATCCCTTCCTCATTGAAATGCGCATGTATTGTCCCTGTTTTCAAAAAGGGAAATCAGAGTGATCCCAAATCTTATCGCCCGATTCCTCGAAACAAATACTGGGGCGAATTGTTCTACAGCATATTGAGGAATGGATGCAAGAGCAGGATGTGTTGAGTAAGGTGCAGTATGGTTTTTGGGAAGGGCTGGGGACTCAGGAGCAATGTGTGAATTTCCCCATGTTGATTGGTAAATATACGCAGGTGAAGAAAGGTACTTGGTATCTTGCTTTTATGGACCTCAGCTGTGCCTTTGATAAAGCAAATAGTATCAAGCTATGGGAACATTTAACCTCGATGGGCATGGAGCCCCAAATTGTGAAATTGCTCAGTATCTACACTCTGGGACAAACGCAGGCGTGAGATATGGGACTCGTGTGTAATGCACAGAATCTTTTACAATTAAGAGAGGCGAAGACAGGGGTGTGTTTTGGCCCCTACCTTGTTTCTTTTATACACAAATGGTTTGCATAATTATTTGGTGAAAAGTTGTAAAGATGTTCCTAAAATAAATGGTATGAGTATCCCCGCTTTGATATATGCGGATTATGAAGTTCCCTTTGGCCCGTACCATGAATGGTCTCTGCAGAGTGGTTAAGACGTATGGCGATTTTATGTCTGCTTTAGATTTTGAGGTTAACAGCAGCAAGACCCACTTTATGGTCTGTGGCAAGCTAGTGAGCAAAGTGGGTATTTTGAAGATTAATGATCAAATCATCAGCTGTGTGCAGGAGTTCCCTATCTGGGGTAACTTTTGATGACAAAGGAACATGGAATCCCTGCATCGCGTGGCAATGTGTGCAATATAATGCTGCTGTAGGAGTGACTTTGGAGTTTGCTTCAAGAGTAGGGAATAAGCCTTTAAAGCCTCTGCTTGAGGTGTACAGACATAAATGTATTCCAGTTCTTACGTATGGGGCAGCACTGTGGGGTTATTCGGGTAGTTTAGTGCCCCAGATAGAAGAAAATCACTTCTGCAGAAGGTTACTGGGCGTGGGACAAAATGTTTCCGGGTTTTGCCTTCATAAGGAAGTGAATTTGCATTGTGTGGAGGATCGTATTAAGATTGCGCCCCTTCTGCTGTGGATTTCCATTTGGCCAAACGACTGTGCCTCCCTAAATAGGGAAATGCTACGTGATTGTCTGACATGTGATCGAGCCTTGAATATCCCTTGGCTGGCATAGATAAAAGAGACCACCACATCCCTCAGCCGCCCAGAAATGTTCAATGGCCCACAATGTTTAACACCTATTGATAAAAGTTGGGTAAAGGATAACTTTAAAATGTTGGGAGCAAAAAGGAAGGCAGAGGAATTAAGGAAACCAATAGTGAGGGATTTTTTAATGCTAAAGTTGCAGGCGGTCCGGAATTGTATCTTCTGACTGTACAAAATGTTTGGGAAAGATCACTCATTACCTGCTTTCAAATAGGAGTAATTAGAAGTAATCTGTGCTTCCCACTTGGCCAGAATGATTTGAAATCCATACAAATTTGTCTGTGTGATGTGGTGTCTTTACAGTCTTTAATCCATTTTACCATGTTTTGTGATTTTTATGCACCTTTTAGACGGAGATTTTTACTTCCTGTTTTGGGGTAAAAGGGTTTCATGCAGTATCGCCCAGCCTACCTGATGAATTGGTCCCTGGTGCATCGGTGTGCCGGGGCTTTTCCTAAAAAGGGCTATTAATTGGTGGAACAGTGTACATTTTTGTAATTAATAAATATTTTTATTTAATTTTAACTGTAAATGAAATGGGAAATTTTAAAGATTTAAATATGCGAGTGTTTACATACAAACATACAAAAAAAGAGTAAAGTGCTGTGTATTTATGGTTATTATATAACCAAATAAATAAATAAATAAATACAAATGAGTCTTTTAAAGTAGGATGGAAAATTAACACCATTTTCTCACCAGTTGTACCGGTAATCCTTCACTTGAGAATACTTCATCCAAAGAACTCCAGAACCTATTCTGTATCAGCCTTCTCAACAACTACAATCACAGGCCATCTTGAAAAATAGTCAATTAGAGCAATGATGAATCAAGGACAACCATTTGGCCCCATAATGTCAATGGCAACAACTTCCCAGGGGTTTTCACGAACAAACTTGCGAAAGGTAGACAGAATGTGTTTAGACACTTGTCACGAGTCTTTACCATGCATGTTCGTCCTACATTTTCAGCTCAAAATCTATTCCTTCACGCCACAACCAAGATTTAACTGCTTATTTGTTCTCAACAATACCAATGCCTCACAACCAATGTATATGTTAAGAACAGTATTACCTTATCATTGCTGTCTCTGTTACCCTCTCTTGAAGATTGCTGGAGTGTACTGCATATTCGTGTACTATCTGACCTTAGCTTATTCTCTTTCATTGTGCATAAAAAATTAAAACTGCCTAAACTAAAAAAAACTTTTTTTTTTAAAGAGCAATTCCTCCTTCGCCCACCAGTACCTCTCACAACATAACACCTTCAGTGAAATAACATCAATCTCATACTCTTGAACCCACATAGATTCCTTTAAACAAGTAAGACCGCTATCATGTACAAATTCCCCTTGTGATAATCCATGCACTCCTTGAATTCAGTAGCCTTTCTAGAGAGAACGGCAGCAAACACATTATCAGGTCCATATACCATGTTGTAAACTAAACCTTGCCATCTCATTGACATTCTTCCAATTCCGACTGAGGCATTAACAATTCCTTCACTAGTAAGCAATTTATTTATATTTTTTAGGCATTTGGGAGGGTAAACAGCTTTCTTCAAATGAAACACCTGATGTACTATAAAGTCAATGGGGGCTTGAGGGGAGCCGAGGTTTAACCCGGTCTCCCCCCGGGCTTATCGGGCGGGTGGAACGAGCCGCAGGGGGGTTCGGGGTTAATAATTGGGCAGTTAGACAGGATGGGGCGGGTCTTTGGGTGGGTATATATAGAGTGGGCTGGAAGTAGGCGGCCTCTTCGGCCATTGCACACACCCAGGAGGTGGTACTGTTTTTTAGGGGGGCGTTTTTTAGGCCGAGAGTGTGTAATTGTAGAGGTGTTGACTTGGATTAAGGCGTTGTCATGGCAGCGAATAGCGTAGTTCAGGCTCTCAAGGTATTGCAGGACGCAGGTAGGGAGGATTTAATAAAGGAAGGGGTTTTAGAGCAGGCGTGGGTTGGGCTCAAGCGACCAAAGAGGTTATCAGCAGAGCGTGTTACTGCTGCTGTGTTAGCATGTAAGTCACCTAAGAGCCCCAAAAATTTTAAAAAAAATTGGGAAAAGTTTCCGTGTCACCGGAGCGGTCCGAAGGTAGTGAGGAAGGTTTATTATTAAAATTACCTGATATCCGAGGTGGCGCACGTTTAACCAGGAGGTCTGGTTCATTTTTGAGGCAGCGCGTAGCGGCTATGGGGCGAGGCTGCTCTGTTAAAATGGTGCCGGGCGCTGGTCGGGGCAAGCCGCCGAGTGTGGGGAATGCGCGCTCACTGAGCGCGAGGAGTGCGGTGCTGTCAAGGGGCCGGATGGTGGCGTGTGGGGAGTGAGCGCGCGCGTTTAAACGCGCGCGCACGGTCCAAAAAGCAAAAAAACAAGCCCCACTCGCTGTAGAGAGTGGTGGGGAACACGGGGAGGATAAATTCGAGGAAAGGACATTGGGAGGGGCGGCCAAGATGGCTGCGCCCTCGGGAGAAGCATATTTCAGCTCTTTTGTGCCCATTAATCCGAATTTAAGCGTCGGGCAGAAGGGGGGGGCTGAAATTTTGGGAGACAATATTATTACTATAGATTCAGAAGAGGAAGGTGAGATTGAGGAGGTTGAGGGATGGACTGGGAAAGGTAATTTTGAGCAGTCTGAGGTAGTGGAGAGAGCTTGTAGGAGCAGGATGTTGCAATGGGTGCCAAGGGTAGTTAGTTCTGTGGTGCGGAGAGTGCAGGAATGGGAGAGGGACAATAAGTCAGTGTTCAGGGCAGGGGAGCAAGTGGAGTTTGTGGACGAGCAGGGTACGGTGGTTAGGGGTACCATTTCAGGGGTGAGCTCAGATGGTGGAAGGTTAGGTTCTGCGCAGGTGAGATTAGATTTGTGGCAACAGGGTGCGAGGGCGTACCTTTCTGGGTGTAAGCAGGCCTGTGTTCCTGAGCAGCATGGGTTGGCCTTAGAAGGTCAGCGGTTGGGGCGACCAGCTGATTTTTCGGTACTGGTGGGGGTCAGGGCACCTCCGGCACATCGGTTTGAAGAGAGGGTGCAATCCGGAGCGGTTCGCCCGACTGCGAGGGAGACATTAGTTCATGAATTGGAGTCTTCTGACCATGTTTTGCAAGACACTCCGGTGATTCCTGCTAGCCGGAGCGCTAGTACAGGATTAGTTCACAATGAAGAGGAGCTGGATTATAAAGACGAAACTACGGTGCGGGCTGTATCGGCTCCGAAGACGAGTGGACAGGCGGTCCAGGGCGATCGTCTGTCATCACGGCGTGAAGTGGTTGGCGGTTTGCGCAGAGGTGAGGTGTCTGGGCTGACTGGTTTATTGGTCAGTGGGGAATCAAATTTAGAGCGTAATGCCAATAATGTGGATGTGGTGATTCAGGTGGAAACAAGGGTAGGTTTAAATGAGAGTAAACCGGAAGGTTCGCTTAATGCTACTCAAGTGGTTACAGATAAGTCAGCGGAGGGTCAGGTGAGTACAGGGGACTCGGTTGCAGTGGGACAAGCGGGTTCTAAAGGTAAGAAGTTGCCATATATGGGAGTGTCGATGCCTTTGGGGGCGCATCTCACTCAGATTTAAGGGAAAAAATTTGGAGAGGTGAATTTATTGATGTTTTTAAACTATTGCATAGGGAAGTGCAGGCAAAAGAAGGATCAAAAGAGGAGGAATGGGAGTTGGCGAGGAGACCAAAAGTGCCAACGAATATTGAGAATTGGACGTCTGCCTTTTTAATCTATGCAAGTGTATTATGTGAACGTTTTCCAGACCTATGTGTGGCATTGTTCAAATATATGGATGTTGTGAGTAGGGCCCAGATGGATTATGGGGGATTTGGTTGGTTCCGTTACGATGAGGAGTTTCGGGCACGTAAGGCTATTTACCCGGAGAAAGTCTGGGGGGAGATTGACAATGAATTGTGGATGCAGTGGTTAAGAACTGCAAGGAATGTGCCTACTACACATATGGCTAGTGGATTACCTGTTCAATATAAGCCCTTTCAGGCTCTCCCCACCCAATTTGGGGTGGGTTTCAGCCACAGGGGTCAGTTCCCCCATAATGGGACATGTTGGGCATTTAATAGTGCATTGTGCACCAGGCAACAGTGCAAATTTAGACATGATTGTGCCAATTGTGGAGGCTGGCACCCGGCCTATCAATGTTTTGGGGGATTTAATTGGTCAGGACAAGGGGTGCAAGGTAGAGGAGCGGAGAGAGGTAGGGCTCACGGACAGCAACTGGCAGGTAAAGGCCATTACTCCTATTAATTTGGAGGTTGTTGGTTATTGGTTGCAATTTTACCCACATGAAGAAGAGGCGAAGACTTTGTTAAGAGGCTTTCAGGAAGGTTTCAAGCTTTGTTATCAGGGCCCGAGAGTGAGGAGATGGGCTAATAATCTGAAGTCGGCAAAGCAGTTTCCGGCGGTGGTAAGGGAAAAACTCCAGAAGGAAGTGGGTTTGGGCAGGATTGTTGGTCCTTTCCATAGCTGGCCTTTACCTAATTTGACTATTTCTCCTCTGGGAGTTGTACCTAAGAAGCAGGAAGGGGAATTTCGCCTTATTCATCATCTGTCTTGGCCTGCAGGGGCATCAGTTAACGATTTTATAGCTCCGGAAGATGCAGTTGTTCACTACGCATCAGTGGATTATGCAATCGCATTGGTAAAAAGATGTGGACAGGGGGCGGAAATGGCAAAGTCAGATATTCAGTCGGCCTTTCGTCTGTTGCCGGTGCATCCGGAGGATTTTTCATTGTTGGGTATGCAGTTTGAAGATGCTATTTACATTGATAGGATGTTGCCAATGGGTTGTTCTGTGTCTTGTTCTCTTTTTGAAATGTTTAGCACTTTTCTACAATGGTCTGTACAAGCTCAGTGTGGGGTGAAGTTTGTTACCCACTATTTAGATGATTTTTTAATTGTGGGCAGACCTCGGTCTGGGGAATGTGGTGAGGCGCTGGGGCTATTTCAGAAGGCTATGGCCCAGTTCGGTGTTCCTTTGGCTAAAGAGAAGACAGAAGGGCCTTCCACTTGTTTGAGTTTTTTGGGAATCGAGTTGGACTCAGTGCAGATGGAAGTGAGGTTGCCACGAGAGAAGGTTCAGTTGTTGATTTCATTGTTGGAGGAAGCGGTTAAGAAGCCAAAATTGGAGTTACGGCAGGCTCAGAGTATATTGGGTCATTTGAATTTTGAATGTAGAGTTATTCGGGTTGGCAGGGCATTTTGTAGGCGTTTGGGTTTTGCAATGAAAGGAGCTGTGTTGCCCCATCATCACATTCGGCTTCGGGCAAGTGTGAGAGAGGATTTGAGGATGTGGATAGGATTTCTACAGAAATTCAATGGTGTTACCATGTTGGTTGATGATATTGATTTGCTTTGGGAGATTCAGGTATTTTCGGATGCATCTGGAGCCCATGGTTTTGGGCTATTTTGGGACGGTCATTGGGCGGCAGAGAGTTGGCCTGTTAGCTGGAAGAAGGCTAAACATAGCATTGCCTTTTTGGAATTTTTTCCTTTAGTGGTGGCGCTGTTTGTGTGGGGTTCCACTTTTGCAAATAGAAACGTGTTGTTCAATGTAGACAATCAGTCAGTTGTTAATCTTGTCAATTCACAGAGGGCGAAAGATGAGAAGGTTCTGAAGCTTCTGCGAGTTTTTCTGCTAAAATGTTTGCAGTTTAATGTTTTGTTCAAGGCAAGATATGTTCCAGGTGTTAATAATGATTTGGCTGATGCGTTCTCGTTTCCCGTGGCAGAGATTCCGTGGGCTGGCACCGGGAGCAGATGCGCGGAAGACGGCGGTTCCCAGGGAGTTATGGGAATTAGGAGATTGAGAATGTTGGAGCTGGTTCAGCAGTCCATAGCTCCGTCCACTCGGAGGAGTTATGAACAGGCCTGGTTGGAGTTTTTACACTCAGGTGCAGTAAAACGGGAGGGGGGTTTTGAGGTTTGTGAGATGCGGAAAGAGGATGCGATCCATTTTATAATGCAGCAAATTGAGTTAGGTTTGGCGGCAGTTACTATTTCAGGTAAGTTGGCTGGTATTTCCTTTTATGGGAAGTATTTTTGGGGTTATGATCCGGTTGAGGGAGAGCTGTGTAGAC
This sequence comes from Pleurodeles waltl, assembly GCF_031143425.1. NCBI lineage: Eukaryota > Metazoa > Chordata > Amphibia > Caudata > Salamandridae > Pleurodeles > Pleurodeles waltl. The sequence goes on along the minus strand of NC_090440.1, from coordinate 1,185,685,190 downwards.
GACTGATTTCAGGCTGGGCAAGGGAGGGAGGGGCGAGGAAGGATCGCAGGAGGCCCATAACTTCACAAATTTTGCAAGGTTTGTTGGGGGTTTTAGGAGAGGTTTGTTTTTCCCATTGGGAGGTTAGATTGTTTTCGTTATGTATGTCTTGGCTTTTTCATGGAGCGTTGCGGGTTTCAGAGCTTTTGGGTTTGAAGGGACAGGAGGGTATTCTACAGTCTGATGTACAGGTAAGAAAAGGGGCTGTTATTGTCTGGTTACGGACAACTAAGACTGATCAGTTGGGGAGGGGACAGGAGGTGTTTTTAGGTGGTGATGGATCTCCCATTTGTCCCGCCAGTTGGTGGAAGTTGTTTGTAAGGTTCTTGCCGTCGTCATCAAGGTTGGTGTTCATTCATGAGGATGGTTCAAGTTTAAAGGCTAATCAACTTATGGTTATTTTGAGAAGGTGTTTGGTTTTGTTGAGTCTGGATCCGCGTTGTTATGGTACACATTAATTTCGGATTGGAGCAGCTACGGAAGCTAGGGCTTTAGGAAAATCGGATGGTTTTATTATGGGTTTGGGGAGATGGAAATCACAATGTTTTAAGCGTTACGTCCGTTAATAGACTGCAGGTAGGTTGTTGGTGTGTTAGGATTTTTTATCATGATGTACAGTTATGTTTGGGTAATTTTTTATTTCCTTTCTGTTGGACTTTTGCTTTTGCAGGGTCATCCCCAGACTTTTTTGCCTCCTGCCTCCTATATTTTTCTGACATGTTGCTGTTGGCTTTTCAACTCTGAGCACTTTACCACTGCTAACCAGTGCTAAAGTGCATATGCTCTCCTGTTTAAATTGTATGTAAGTGGTTTATCCATGATTGGCATATTTGATTTACTAGTAAGTCCCTAGTAAGGTGCACTAGAGGTGCCAGGGCCTGTAAATCAAATGCTACTAGTGGGCCTGCAGCACTGGTTGTGCCACCCACCTAAGTAGCTCTGTAATCATGTCTCAGACCTGCCACTGCAGTGTCTGTATGTGTATTTTTACACTGTAAATTCGACTTGGCAAGTGTACCCACTTGCCAGGCCTAAACCTTCCCTTTTCTTACATGTAAGGCACCCCTAAGGTAGGCCCTAGGTAGCCCCAAGGGCAGGGTGCAGTGTATGGATAAGGTAGGACATATAGTAATGTGGTTTATATGTCCTGACAGTGAAATACTGCCAATTTCGTTTTCACTGTTGCAAGGTCTGTCTCTCTCTCATAGGATAATATGGGGGCTACCTTTAAATATGATTAAAGTGTAGATTCCCCTAGAGAGTAGATGGACATGTGGAGTTTGGGACCCCTGAACTCACAATTTAAAAATACATCTTTTAGTAAAGTTGATTTTAAGATTGTGAGTTTGGAAATGCCACTTTTAGAAAGTGAGCATTTTCTTGCTTAAACCATTCTGTGACTCTGCCTTGTTTGTGGATTCCCTGTCTGGGTCAGTTTGACAGTTGGGTTGTTTTTCACCTCACACCAGACAGTGACACAAAGGGAGCTGGGGTGTGATCTGCATTTCCTGATTAGCCATCTCTGCTAGGAGGGAGGGGTGGAGTGGTCACTCTCATCTGAAAGGACTGTGCCTGCCTCTGACAATGCTGTCTCCAGCCCCCTGGTGTGTGTCTGAGGCCTTGCCTGGGCAAGGCAGGATTTCACAAGAAGGTGTGAGTCCCCTTTGAAGGAAGGTGACTTCAAAGACTAAAATGGGTATAAGAAGGGCACCCAAACTTACAAACTTTAGAAACACTTCTGGAATCAAGAGGAACCTCTGCCTGGAGAAGAGCTGATCGCTGAGGAACAAGTGCTGCCCTGCCTGTGACTGTGCTTTGTGGAGCTTTCCTGCAGTGCTGCTTCTGCCTGAGTAAGAGGGCAAAGACTGGACTTTGTGTGCCTTCCATCTTGAAGAAGAAATCTCCAAGGGCTTGATGTAGAGCTTGCCTCCTGTTATTGAAGTCTCAGGGATAGCAAAGACTTCTTCCTGCCAGCACATGGAGTCTCTGGAGAGACCCCTACTCTGCTCTGTGGTGCCCTTCCAGTTCCTGGAACCCTGAAAGGAGAGGCTGGCAGCCTAAGGACAAAAATACACGCACCGAGCGCCGTGCGGAGAAAAGATCGACGCGAATCCGATCGCGGCTGAGAAAACGACGCGACGCCGGCTCCGCAGCTGAGAAACGACGCCGCAGGAAACGCGACCGAAGAATCGACGCCCGGAGCAGGAGAAACGACGCGCAGCATCGCTGACGAAGGCTGAGAGATCGCAACCTGCGCCGCGGGACTTTCGGACCGTCGCGTGGCTGGCTGTTTCGACGCGCATCGCCGTGCCGAGTTGTTTTCGACGCATATAACCGTGCAGGGTTATTTTCGACGCGCACAGCCCGTGCGGGGTTATTTTTGACGCAAACCAGGTACATTTACACGCTAGCAGCGCTAGTGTGTTGTTACAACTACCTAAAGACTCTTTTTATTTTAAACCTTTTAAAAATCATAACTTGACTTGTGTATGTTGGATTTTTGTCGTTTTGGTCTTGTTTTGTCTAGATAAATATTTCCTATTTTTCTAAACTGGTGTTGTGTCATTTTGTAGTGTTTTCATTAAGTTACTGTGTGTGATGGTACAAATACTTTACGCCCAGCACTCTGAGGTTAAGCCTACTGCTCTGCCAAGCTACCAAGGGGGTAAGCAGGGGTTAGCTGAGGGTGATTCTCTTTTATCCTAACTAGAGTGAGGGTCCTTGCTTGAACAGGGGGTAACCTGACTGTCAACCAAAGACCCCATTTCTAACATTGGTGACCAGCGGTCGGGATTGGACTTGTATTTGTACTTGACATACAGTAATTAAGTGTACACTACTGTTTTGAGTTCAGACCACTACGTGACCACATACTACTTGTCTTGTGATTCTGCTTTTTGTTCTCTGATGTCCTCCTGGAAGTATTGCTAATATTTTTGGACTTTGTTTTTTGGTTGTGAAGCCTTTGCAGAATGGAAGTCAATTTCTGGCACCTATTTATGTATAAAAAGTGGCAGCTTAAAGCATTCTGCATGGAAAGGGGACTGGCTGTGAACAAGAAATCCAGAAGGGAGGATCTTGAGTCAGCCCTGTTTCAGTATGAATTGAAACGTTGTCAGGCAACACCACCAAATGAGTCTGAGGAGGATAACTACTCTGAGGAGGAGGACTACTCCGAAGAGGAGGGCAGTGGCCCTGAGGAGGGAACAGAAAGAGATGATTGGCTCCTAGCTCGAATCCGGAGTCTGGAAGAGCTAGATGCAGAGCTTGAGAGGGCTGAGGAGAAGAGAGCCTTAGTCCTGGAAAAAGAAAGGATTGCAGCTCAAGAGCTGAGCTGTGAAGAGCTGAAGCTGGAGGCCATGAGGGCTGAGTCCAGTTCAGATGGTGGCAGCAAAAATCTTGTATCCAGCACTGCTGAAGAAGTGCACATGCCCAGAGAGGTGGTGCCCTACTTGAAGGAGGGAGTTAACACACGCCAGGAGGTTCAGGGGTATGAGGTAGCTCCAGTGATGCACAGGGTCCCTGAGGTGGATTGGGGAACTGGCATGGGGAGTCATATTCCTACTGGTGGGAGGGACACTCTACTGACTCTAGGTGAGAGTGACATGGAGAGGGGTTCCCCCCAGGTAGAAGTCCTGGTTATGGAGTGTGAAAACATCCCAGAAGAGTGTGGGTTGAGTGTCAGGGACAGTCAGGTACTGTCTCACCAGTCTCAGGAGGGTGATGTGGGGTGCTTTTTCAAAGCAGAGTCACTGGATGGTTGGGTGAAGGGTACTTTGGTTAATTCATGTGAGGGGCTGAGTGATGTAATTGCTGGAGAGCATATGTCTAGTCCTTATTTTCCAGAGCTATGCCAACACCAGGTGGAGTGTGAGTTCTCTGACCCCAGGGAGCTTACAATGGAGGCAGACTTCTGGGTGAGTACCAGAGAGTCTGAAGAGGCATTTGGGGGTGCTCCTGAGAGGAGTGGTCTAGGTAGTTCCCAACCAGGTGAGGTAGGGAAGGATTGTAGTGTCCCAGGTAGGTCCCAGTGTAGTGGGATGGGTGAGGGACCCCATGTCCAGTCTCAGAGGAGAGGGAATGGGGATGGGTTGAGGCCCAAGGTGCCCGAGATCCGGTCCCAGGTCCTGGAGGGTTCCCTGCGGGAACACCAGGAGGGGAGCCTAGCCTGTACCATAGGGCCATCTGTTGAGGGAGACCCCACAGTGTCAGGAGAACTTGGGGGGGCCGCTGTAGCCAGCGTCCCACCAGTTCTGGTGTCTGGCAGTACCACTCCTAGTGAGGGGGTGCAGAAGTCCAGACAGAGGGTTGAGAGGGGGTTGCGGACCCCAGTGGAGAACCTGGAGGGTCAGGGGTCAGCTCTGAGAGCAGAGCCCCCCATGAATGACCTTGGTGAGACCATTTCTAGGTTGGGGGGAATCCAGACTCTGTCAGATGGGCAGAGGTCAGGAGACCTGCGCCAGCCAGACTCTTGTGTGGCCCTTCGGGACAGTGTGTCCCTTGAGGGGGGTAAGTGTGCCCCCCTGGAAGTCCTGGTGTGCCAGGCAATGGTTCAACCGCAGGGTGGTGACTCTGGGTTGAATGATCAGGTTCAGGGGGTAAACTCTGACCTGATGGGGGGTAAGTGTGCTCCCAAGGAAGTCCTGGTGTGCCAGGCAGTGGTTCAACCGCAGGGTGGTGACCCTGGGTTGGATGACCAGGTTCAGAGGGTAAACTCTGACCTGGTAGGGGGTAGGTATGCCCCCCAAGAAGTCCTGGTTTGCCAGGCCGTGATCCAGTCTGTGGGTACAGGCCCTGGATTGGGAGGCCAGGTTAAGGGTGTCCCCCCTGACCTGGAGGAAGGGGCTACTGCTAACCGTGCCCCTACCATGTTGTCTTCTGGGGGGGGCGCTCCTAGTTGGGTGGTTCAGGACCCCAGAAGAGAGGGCAGGGGGAGGGAAGCCTCACCCCTGGCCCTGGTCCAACCTGAAGGTACAGACCCCAGGTTGGAGGATCAGTTGCAGGTTAACATCCCTGCACTGATGGAAGAATTGTGCAGGACTGCTTCTACAAGCACCCTGACAGTTTTTGACTCTGGGGGTGCCGCTTCTGCGGGGAGGGTACAGAGCCCCAGAGGGGAGGACCAGGGTCAGGTTGTCATCCCTGACCTGGTGGAAGAGAGAGTGGTCAAAGGGTGCCAGGCACCCGGGGCTACCACCCCCCACTCTCCACAGTCACAGTGGTTAGAGAGGCCTGAGGTCGGGCTCTCATCCCTGACAGTTGTCTGGGGCCACTGTGGCTTACTGTCCTGGTGGACAGAGTTGCCCCTGGGGGGGGGGAGGACGAGAGTCACACCCCGGGGGTGGAGTGGGCAACACCACTGTGTTGGCCCTGGTGGTACTATCTGCCCATTGCAATACATCTGTGAGCAAAGTAAAGTTAGGTGTTGCACAGATGGTGTCTGTAGATGTGGAGAAGGGTTCCCCATGGGTTAGCTTAGTGGGCCCTGAGAGTATGGACAGAGGGATCCAACTGGAGTCAGGAAGGCGTAGAACTGGAACATGCCCCTGCTGTTGTGGGCCTGGGTCCCTGTTCTATCGCCCCAATCAGGGAAGTACATCAAGGTATTGATTGTTCTCCCCTGGCTTTAGGCTGGTAGGGGGTCGTGTTGGACTTTTGCTTTTGCAGGGTCATCCCCAGACTTTTTTGCCTCCTGCCTCCTATATTTTTCTGACATGTTGCTGTTGGCTTTTCAACTCTGAGCACTTTACCACTGCTAACCAGTGCTAAAGTGCATATGCTCTCCTGTTTAAATTGTATGTAAGTGGTTTATCCATGATTGGCATATTTGATTTACTAGTAAGTCCCTAGTAAGGTGCACTAGAGGTGCCAGGGCCTGTAAATCAAATGCTACTAGTGGGCCTGCAGCACTGGTTGTGCCACCCACCTAAGTAGCTCTGTAATCATGTCTCAGACCTGCCACTGCAGTGTCTGTATGTGTATTTTTACACTGTAAATTCGACTTGGCAAGTGTACCCACTTGCCAGGCCTAAACCTTCCCTTTTCTTACATGTAAGGCACCCCTAAGGTAGGCCCTAGGTAGCCCCAAGGGCAGGGTGCAGTGTATGGATAAGGTAGGACATATAGTAATGTGGTTTATATGTCCTGACAGTGAAATACTGCCAATTTCGTTTTCACTGTTGCAAGGTCTGTCTCTCTCTCATAGGATAATATGGGGGCTACCTTTAAATATGATTAAAGTGTAGATTCCCCTAGAGAGTAGATGGACATGTGGAGTTTGGGACCCCTGAACTCACAATTTAAAAATACATCTTTTAGTAAAGTTGATTTTAAGATTGTGAGTTTGGAAATGCCACTTTTAGAAAGTGAGCATTTTCTTGCTTAAACCATTCTGTGACTCTGCCTTGTTTGTGGATTCCCTGTCTGGGTCAGTTTGACAGTTGGGTTGTTTTTCACCTCACACCAGACAGTGACACAAAGGGAGCTGGGGTGTGATCTGCATTTCCTGATTAGCCATCTCTGCTAGGAGGGAGGGGTGGAGTGGTCACTCTCATCTGAAAGGACTGTGCCTGCCTCTGACAATGCTGTCTCCAGCCCCCTGGTGTGTGTCTGAGGCCTTGCCTGGGCAAGGCAGGATTTCACAAGAAGGTGTGAGTCCCCTTTGAAGGAAGGTGACTTCAAAGACTAAAATGGGTATAAGAAGGGCACCCAAACTTACAAACTTTAGAAACACTTCTGGAATCAAGAGGAACCTCTGCCTGGAGAAGAGCTGATCGCTGAGGAACAAGTGCTGCCCTGCCTGTGACTGTGCTTTGTGGAGCTTTCCTGCAGTGCTGCTTCTGCCTGAGTAAGAGGGCAAAGACTGGACTTTGTGTGCCTTCCATCTTGAAGAAGAAATCTCCAAGGGCTTGATGTAGAGCTTGCCTCCTGTTATTGAAGTCTCAGGGATAGCAAAGACTTCTTCCTGCCAGCACCTGGAGTCTCTGGAGAGACCCCTACTCTGCTCTGTGGTGCCCTTCCAGTTCCTGGGACCCTGAAAGGAGAGGCTGGCAGCCTAAGGACAAAAATACACGCACCGAGCGCCGTGCGGAGAAAAGATCGACGCGAATCCGATCGCGGCTGAGAAAACGACGCGACGCCGGCTCCGCAGCTGAGAAACGACGCCGCAGGAAACGCGACCGAAGAATCGACGCCCGGAGCAGGAGAAACGACGCGCAGCATCGCTGACGAAGGCTGAGAGATCGCAACCTGCGCCGCGGGACTTTCGGACCGTCGCGTGGCTGGCTGTTTCGACGCGCATCGCCGTGCCGAGTTGTTTTCGACGCATATAACCGTGCAGGGTTATTTTCGACGCGCACAGCCCGTGCGGGGTTATTTTTGACGCAAACCAGGTACATTTACACGCTAGCAGCGCTAGTGTGTTGTTACAACTACCTAAAGACTCTTTTTATTTTAAACCTTTTAAAAATCATAACTTGACTTGTGTATGTTGGATTTTTGTCGTTTTGGTCTTGTTTTGTCTAGATAAATATTTCCTATTTTTCTAAACTGGTGTTGTGTCATTTTGTAGTGTTTTCATTAAGTTACTGTGTGTGATGGTACAAATACTTTACGCCCAGCACTCTGAGGTTAAGCCTACTGCTCTGCCAAGCTACCAAGGGGGTAAGCAGGGGTTAGCTGAGGGTGATTCTCTTTTATCCTAACTAGAGTGAGGGTCCTTGCTTGAACAGGGGGTAACCTGACTGTCAACCAAAGACCCCATTTCTAACATTGGTGACCAGCGGTCGGGATTGGACTTGTATTTGTACTTGACATACAGTAATTAAGTGTACACTACTGTTTTGAGTTCAGACCACTACGTGACCACATACTACTTGTCTTGTGATTCTGCTTTTTGTTCTCTGATGTCCTCCTGGAAGTATTGCTAATATTTTTGGACTTTGTTTTTTGGTTGTGAAGCCTTTGCAGAATGGAAGTCAATTTCTGGCACCTATTTATGTATAAAAAGTGGCAGCTTAAAGCATTCTGCATGGAAAGGGGACTGGCTGTGAACAAGAAATCCAGAAGGGAGGATCTTGAGTCAGCCCTGTTTCAGTATGAATTGAAACGTTGTCAGGCAACACCACCAAATGAGTCTGAGGAGGATAACTACTCTGAGGAGGAGGACTACTCCGAAGAGGAGGGCAGTGGCCCTGAGGAGGGAACAGAAAGAGATGATTGGCTCCTAGCTCGAATCCGGAGTCTGGAAGAGCTAGATGCAGAGCTTGAGAGGGCTGAGGAGAAGAGAGCCTTAGTCCTGGAAAAAGAAAGGATTGCAGCTCAAGAGCTGAGCTGTGAAGAGCTGAAGCTGGAGGCCATGAGGGCTGAGTCCAGTTCAGATGGTGGCAGCAAAAATCTTGTATCCAGCACTGCTGAAGAAGTGCACATGCCCAGAGAGGTGGTGCCCTACTTGAAGGAGGGAGTTAACACACGCCAGGAGGTTCAGGGGTATGAGGTAGCTCCAGTGATGCACAGGGTCCCTGAGGTGGATTGGGGAACTGGCATGGGGAGTCATATTCCTACTGGTGGGAGGGACACTCTACTGACTCTAGGTGAGAGTGACATGGAGAGGGGTTCCCCCCAGGTAGAAGTCCTGGTTATGGAGTGTGAAAACATCCCAGAAGAGTGTGGGTTGAGTGTCAGGGACAGTCAGGTACTGTCTCACCAGTCTCAGGAGGGTGATGTGGGGTGCTTTTTCAAAGCAGAGTCACTGGATGGTTGGGTGAAGGGTACTTTGGTTAATTCATGTGAGGGGCTGAGTGATGTAATTGCTGGAGAGCATATGTCTAGTCCTTATTTTCCAGAGCTATGCCAACACCAGGTGGAGTGTGAGTTCTCTGACCCCAGGGAGCTTACAATGGAGGCAGACTTCTGGGTGAGTACCAGAGAGTCTGAAGAGGCATTTGGGGGTGCTCCTGAGAGGAGTGGTCTAGGTAGTTCCCAACCAGGTGAGGTAGGGAAGGATTGTAGTGTCCCAGGTAGGTCCCAGTGTAGTGGGATGGGTGAGGGACCCCATGTCCAGTCTCAGAGGAGAGGGAATGGGGATGGGTTGAGGCCCAAGGTGCCCGAGATCCGGTCCCAGGTCCTGGAGGGTTCCCTGCGGGAACACCAGGAGGGGAGCCTAGCCTGTACCATAGGGCCATCTGTTGAGGGAGACCCCACAGTGTCAGGAGAACTTGGGGGGGCCGCTGTAGCCAGCGTCCCACCAGTTCTGGTGTCTGGCAGTACCACTCCTAGTGAGGGGGTGCAGAAGTCCAGACAGAGGGTTGAGAGGGGGTTGCGGACCCCAGTGGAGAACCTGGAGGGTCAGGGGTCAGCTCTGAGAGCAGAGCCCCCCATGAATGACCTTGGTGAGACCATTTCTAGGTTGGGGGGAATCCAGACTCTGTCAGATGGGCAGAGGTCAGGAGACCTGCGCCAGCCAGACTCTTGTGTGGCCCTTCGGGACAGTGTGTCCCTTGAGGGGGGTAAGTGTGCCCCCCTGGAAGTCCTGGTGTGCCAGGCAATGGTTCAACCGCAGGGTGGTGACTCTGGGTTGAATGATCAGGTTCAGGGGGTAAACTCTGACCTGATGGGGGGTAAGTGTGCTCCCAAGGAAGTCCTGGTGTGCCAGGCAGTGGTTCAACCGCAGGGTGGTGACCCTGGGTTGGATGACCAGGTTCAGAGGGTAAACTCTGACCTGGTAGGGGGTAGGTATGCCCCCCAAGAAGTCCTGGTTTGCCAGGCCGTGATCCAGTCTGTGGATACAGGCCCTGGATTGGGAGGCCAGGTTAAGGGTTTCCCCCCTGACCTGGAGGAAGGGGCTACTGCTAACCGTGCCCCTACCATGTTGTCTTCTGTGGGGGCCGCTCCTAGTTGGGTGGTTCAGGACCCCAGAAGAGAGGGCAGGGGGAGGGAAGCCTCACCCCTGGCCCTGGTCCAACCTGAAGGTACAGACCCCAGGTTGGAGGATCAGTTGCAGGTTAACATCCCTGCACTGATGGAAGAATTGTGCAGGACTGCTTCTACAAGCACCCTGACAGTTTTTGACTCTGGGGGTGCCGCTTCTGCGGGGAGGGTACAGAGCCCCAGAGGGGAGGACCAGGGTCAGGTTGTCATCCCTGACCTGGTGGAAGAGAGAGTGGTCAAAGGGTGCCAGGCACCCGGGGCTACCACCCCCCACTCTCCACAGTCACAGTGGTTAGAGAGGCCTGAGGTCGGGCTCTCATCCCTGACAGTTGTCTGGGGCCACTGTGGCTTACTGTCCTGGTGGACAGAGTTGCCCCTGGGGGGGGGAGGACGAGAGTCACACCCCGGGGGTGGAGTGGGCAACACCACTGTGTTGGCCCTGGTGGTACTATCTGCCCATTGCAATACATCTGTGAGCAAAGTAAAGTTAGGTGTTGCACAGATGGTGTCTGTAGATGTGGAGAAGGGTTCCCCATGGGTTAGCTTAGTGGGCCCTGAGAGTATGGACAGAGGGATCCAACTGGAGTCAGGAAGGCGTAGAACTGGAACATGCCCCTGCTGTTGTGGGCCTGGGTCCCTGTTCTATCGCCCCAATCAGGGAAGTACATCAAGGTATTGATTGTTCTCCCCTGGCTTTAGGCTGGTAGGGGGTCGTGTTGGACTTTTGCTTTTGCAGGGTCATCCCCAGACTTTTTTGCCTCCTGCCTCCTATATTTTTCTGACATGTTGCTGTTGGCTTTTCAACTCTGAGCACTTTACCACTGCTAACCAGTGCTAAAGTGCATATGCTCTCCTGTTTAAATTGTATGTAAGTGGTTTATCCATGATTGGCATATTTGATTTACTAGTAAGTCCCTAGTAAGGTGCACTAGAGGTGCCAGGGCCTGTAAATCAAATGCTACTAGTGGGCCTGCAGCACTGGTTGTGCCACCCACCTAAGTAGCTCTGTAATCATGTCTCAGACCTGCCACTGCAGTGTCTGTATGTGTATTTTTACACTGTAAATTCGACTTGGCAAGTGTACCCACTTGCCAGGCCTAAACCTTCCCTTTTCTTACATGTAAGGCACCCCTAAGGTAGGCCCTAGGTAGCCCCAAGGGCAGGGTGCAGTGTATGGATAAGGTAGGACATATAGTAATGTGGTTTATATGTCCTGACAGTGAAATACTGCCAATTTCGTTTTCACTGTTGCAAGGTCTGTCTCTCTCTCATAGGATAATATGGGGGCTACCTTTAAATATGATTAAAGTGTAGATTCCCCTAGAGAGTAGATGGACATGTGGAGTTTGGGACCCCTGAACTCACAATTTAAAAATACATCTTTTAGTAAAGTTGATTTTAAGATTGTGAGTTTGGAAATGCCACTTTTAGAAAGTGAGCATTTTCTTGCTTAAACCATTCTGTGACTCTGCCTTGTTTGTGGATTCCCTGTCTGGGTCAGTTTGACAGTTGGGTTGTTTTTCACCTCACACCAGACAGTGACACAAAGGGAGCTGGGGTGTGATCTGCATTTCCTGATTAGCCATCTCTGCTAGGAGGGAGGGGTGGAGTGGTCACTCTCATCTGAAAGGACTGTGCCTGCCTCTGACAATGCTGTCTCCAGCCCCCTGGTGTGTGTCTGAGGCCTTGCCTGGGCAAGGCAGGATTTCACAAGAAGGTGTGAGTCCCCTTTGAAGGAAGGTGACTTCAAAGACTAAAATGGGTATAAGAAGGGCACCCAAACTTACAAACTTTAGAAACACTTCTGGAATCAAGAGGAACCTCTGCCTGGAGAAGAGCTGATCGCTGAGGAACAAGTGCTGCCCTGCCTGTGACTGTGCTTTGTGGAGCTTTCCTGCAGTGCTGCTTCTGCCTGAGTAAGAGGGCAAAGACTGGACTTTGTGTGCCTTCCATCTTGAAGAAGAAATCTCCAAGGGCTTGATGTAGAGCTTGCCTCCTGTTATTGAAGTCTCAGGGATAGCAAAGACTTCTTCCTGCCAGCACCTGGAGTCTCTGGAGAGACCCCTACTCTGCTCTGTGGTGCCCTTCCAGTTCCTGGGACCCTGAAAGGAGAGGCTGGCAGCCTAAGGACAAAAATACACGCACCGAGCGCCGTGCGGAGAAAAGATCGACGCGAATCCGATCGCGGCTGAGAAAACGACGCGACGCCGGCTCCGCAGCTGAGAAACGACGCCGCAGGAAACGCGACCGAAGAATCGACGCCCGGAGCAGGAGAAACGACGCGCAGCATCGCTGACGAAGGCTGAGAGATCGCAACCTGCGCCGCGGGACTTTCGGACCGTCGCGTGGCTGGCTGTTTCGACGCGCATCGCCGTGCCGAGTTGTTTTCGACGCATATAACCGTGCAGGGTTATTTTCGACGCGCACAGCCCGTGCGGGGTTATTTTTGACGCAAACCAGGTACATTTACACGCTAGCAGCGCTAGTGTGTTGTTACAACTACCTAAAGACTCTTTTTATTTTAAACCTTTTAAAAATCATAACTTGACTTGTGTATGTTGGATTTTTGTCGTTTTGGTCTTGTTTTGTCTAGATAAATATTTCCTATTTTTCTAAACTGGTGTTGTGTCATTTTGTAGTGTTTTCATTAAGTTACTGTGTGTGATGGTACAAATACTTTACGCCCAGCACTCTGAGGTTAAGCCTACTGCTCTGCCAAGCTACCAAGGGGGTAAGCAGGGGTTAGCTGAGGGTGATTCTCTTTTATCCTAACTAGAGTGAGGGTCCTTGCTTGAACAGGGGGTAACCTGACTGTCAACCAAAGACCCCATTTCTAACACTTTCTCTCTAACTCTGTATTCTCCTTTCTTTCTTTCTCTTCTCTTTATAAATAATCTGGTATTGTAAAGAATTTTTACGTATGTTTTTTCGCTGTTTTTTCTTATAGGTTGTGTCAGGGGACCTGATGGGAGCTGTTCCGTCTGGATAGTTGGGCACTCTTTCGTACGGTGGGCAGAGAAACAAGCTGCTTCCAGGCATTTTGGAACGCAACTGGGTTTAGATGGTGCAAGAATTAGGGTCATATGGGTGGGGAAGAGCGGCATGAGATGGGGTGAGCTATTGTCAGTTCTTTCTAGGAGGATTGAGAGAGGGATTTGCCCAGACCTGTTAGTTATTCATCTTGGGGAAAATGATTTAGTTTCTTTGTCAGGTATTGGTTTGTTGAAAACTATGAGGATGGATTTGGTCAGGATCAAAGAACGTTGGGCAGGTACGCACATAGTTTGGACTTCTATGGTTCCTAGACAGGTGTGGAGAGGAGCATATTCCTTTACAGGCATTGAAAAACAGAGGAGAAAAGTGAATAGAGAGATGAGGACATTCTGTCAAGAAAAGGGGTTTTCCTTTTTGTTTCATGAAAATTTGGTTACATCGTCGGGTGAGTTGTTTCGACAGGATGGGGTTCACTTAACCTTCATGGGCAATGAGTGGTATCTATTGGATCTTAGGATTATGATTGCGGATTTGTTGGGAGAGAAGCTCTGGGATCGTTAACTTAGAGGGGGTGGGGCAGGAAAACGCCTGGCGGGTTTTCCTGGGTGGCGGGGGATTTACACGGAAAGGCTTTGGGGGGGGGGAAGGGGATGATCACAAAGATTTGACGGCAGGGAGGTTTTAGCAAGGGGCACGAGGGAGGAAAGGCAGGGGTAACTGCAGAAGGTGGGCAACTGGACAGATGGGGAAGGGATTGTTCAAGGGGGCGATTTGGGTAGTGGAAAGTTTAGAGGGTGGGGGAGGGGTTAGGTGAGAAATATTGTATAGTGAGGTTTGTAGTTTTGTGAGGCAAAAAGCCAAGGTTATTGTTTTATACCAGACCTGTTCTATTAAAGCGGCCTTTTATCCCTTACAACGAGCGTCTGTGGTTTGTTCCCCCTTTTCGCCTGAAAGACAGGCGAGTGTTTAAATTTCAGTAACAGATAATTTATCCTCAGCAGGTAATAAAAAAACAAAATGCAATTACGTTTTCTTTTCTTTCCTTTTTTACCTCTGATAAAACTCCATTCAAACCCTTGCAGTTTGCACTAGTGGTGACAATACATTCGTGCAAATGGTCAAATCCTGTTAAACTACAGCACTAGCAACTGAATTATTTATTGTAGGAAAGTTAATCTGACAAACATTACTCCATACAAATTTGATTTTGTTTTTATCAGCTATCTGATGATGTATGATATTTCGGCAAAACCCTTAAAATATTTCAAATAAAATTCTGCAAAAACCAAAAAAAATTACACTTCATCCTTTTTCATAGAACCTAGTGCACATAAAATCTCTTCTACTAATAATGGTTTGGGTTTCAGACCTTCTTTACTCAAACATGTCACAAATATGCTTTAAAAATCTATATTTTGAATACTCCACAACTACACCCTTCTCCAACACCTCCGCAACACATTCTTATCTTTCATTATGCTCTTAATTATCTCTTCAAAGAATAAGATGTCATCTTTAAAACATCTTACTGTACTGTTAAAAATGTAGTTGTTGGTTGTTTGCGGTGTGAGCCCTGATCAAGCAGCAGCCACGCTCCTAGTCATGACAAGGCACACCCTCTGATAGCTTGGCACAGAGCAGTCAGGCTTAATTTAGATGCAATGTGTAAAGTATTTGTGCAACACTTCAAACAGTAAAACAGTGAAAATACCACAGAAAAAGGTTAAGATTAGACAACTAGCTTGAAATCTAATAAACAAAACACGACTAAAATGACAAAGATCCCATAAGTAGAAGTGGAGATATTGAATTTCAAAGCTTCAAGTAAAGATAGTGCCAGGAAGCAAAAAGAGCTATTGGGGATATGTGGGCGTGCTACACCAGGACAAAGTCAAACGTTCAGGTCATCCGAAATGGAGTGTGGGCCAGCTACAGGGACCCAGTTAGGCCCACTGAACCAATGTACATTAAATCCTGGTTGCGGAGCGTAGCGTGGATCCGTGTGGAAGATGTGTCATGCAGTGAAAAAGATGCGTTAGTTCCAACATGCTGCGAGGCTGCTGTGTCACGTCCTGTTGCATTAATTTCAAGGTTCCTATCAAGGGGGCTTGCAATGCAAAGGACGATGTAGAAGATGTGCTGCGCAGTTGAGATGATGGATCGGTTCCGATAAGTGGTGAGGTGCAATGTTGCATTTCTGCGTCGTCGCAAAGCTGCTGTCTACGGGATTTCAAAGAGCTTGCACCGGGGAAAGCGTTGCACTGTGCCAGTTCAGAAGGCAATGTGTGAAACCCAAGATGCGGCGGCGATGTGAGTCTTTTGCAATGGGTCCAATCCATGCAACAGATGTTGTGCTTTAGGATACGTTGCTCAGCCAAGGAGATGTGTTGGTTTTGCTCGTGATGCCTCACACTGCAGAGGATGCATTGGTTCCACTGGTAAGCACCTTTGGCCCACTTCCAAGGGTCCAGGACTTGGGTGGCTCCATCTGGTGGGGTAGAGTCCAGGTGCAGAAGCAGAGTGGTTGGAAGTCTTTTATGTCTCTAGGGCTTCAGATCAGGAGGCAGCCAATAGCCCTCGGAGTCACTCTGAGTGCAATTGATGCAGGTACACTCCTTCTCACCAAGTCAGATTGCAGAAGGTTAGCACAGCAAAACAGAAGTCCAGCGTAGTACATTCCAGCAGAATATCAATCCTTCAGCAGCAAAGAAGTCCTTCTTCCTGGCAGAGTATCCACAGGTCCAGAAGTGTACTGAAGTGGTTGTGTCTGAGGTCCAGTACTTATACTAAGTGGTGCCTTTAAAGTGGGGAGACTTCAAAGACAGACCTTTGAAGTGCACAGAGGCCCTTGTCCTGGCTCCTGACTCACTATAGGTGTATGCAGCTCTTTGTGTGGGAAAAAGGACCCAGCGTATTCAGATGTAAGTGAGGCTGGGTTCAGCTCCTCCCTCCCATCCAGCCAGGATGTCCCATTCGGTCACACCTAAACTCTCATTGTGTGTGGCTTTCTATGGGCATTACACAAAGCCCAGCTGTCACCATGAGACATGGGATCACAGACAGGCAGCAGGCATCAAATGGCTAAACTAAGAAAATGCCAACTTTCTAAAAGTGGCATTTTCAAAATTGCAATTCAAAATCCGACTTAACTATAAGGTAGGATTTTAAATTCTAATTTCAGAGATCCAAAAGTGACCACTATCCGCTATCCACTGAGGTCAATGTGATACAACGTGCTGGCCAGCTACTTCCAACTAGTGTCGGCCCTTTAACAAAAAGGGTCAAATGGAGTCCAGTTTATAAATCCAGGTATTCTCAATGAAAATTGGCTTTCATTCACACCGTTATGGAACAAAAATGTTACCTTGCTGGAAAACATTGGAGAACAATAGTTACACACTGCTGTAACATCTTTCATGCACAAAACACACCATAGCCTGCTAATAAGAGGAAGACCTTGTCCGCATTTCGCGAACAAATAGTCCAAAGAGAGGAAACGGATGTGCTGCCTCGCTGAGCTCCTACACAGAAGAGGGAAGGGTTCCATTATGGAAAGTCAGCTAAAAGATGCAAGGAAAAGACACACAAAAAAGTAGTCTGCGCGTTAAAACAAAAACATCTAGAGGTGGAAGTGGAATCTCACATACTCTCTTCTAGCACCTAGCAAGTCGAGGGAATTCTGGGGCTGTGCCAATAGCCTGCCAAATACAACCGTTGGCGAGGAGAATGCTGTCCCAGCTGACAAATGGGCTATTCATGTCACAAACGTTTACGTCAATCCTGCTAAAACAAGGGCCTTCATCAAGAACTTCTTAGCTAATGCCCTAGAGGGCTTGGAGGAGAACACAATGGTAGTCTCTGAAAAGGAGACATTAAGTATATTGAGGAGTTTCTGGAAAGACGGATCCCTGGCCCTAATGGCTTACCTGGGAGTATCTTTAAGGAAGATCGGGCATTTTGGGCACCCTACATGCACAGTCTGTTCAACGAATGCATATACAAACAAAGGCCTGATGCAGGGATGAGTTATTTCTCCCATCGTGTTTAATCTAATACAGCTGACTTTAGTTCAGGGCTGCTTAAAGAAAATATCATTCTGTAGGAGGCTGGCCTGGTTTGTAGTGGGTACCAAAGGTACTTACACCTTATACCAGGCCCAGTTATCCCTTATTAGTGAAATGTAGTCAGTGTCTAGAAGCCATATAGAAGACTTATAAGTGACCTGGTACAGTGTAAATGGCTGTGAAATGGTGTATGCACCATTTCACACAGGCTGCAATGACGGTCCTGTAGAATCCTTTGCACGGGCTCCCTATGGGTGGCAAAAGTAATGCTGCAGCCCATAGAGATCCCCTGGAACCCCACTGCCCGGGGTAACTAAGTACCATATACTAGGGACTTATAAGGGGGCACCAGTATGCCAATTTGGGGTGAAGTACTGGCTTACCAGTATGTAGTGACAAATTTGAGAGGAGAGAAAGCATAAGCATTGGGGTTCTGGTTAGCAGGACTCCAGTGACACAATCAAACACACTGACATCAGGCAGAAATTGGGGCTAACATGTCAAAAAGAGAGTACTTTCCTACACCTTCCACCTAAGTTAGGTCATATCAAATTACCCGGCATTCAGTACGCGGGCAACATAATGTTGCTCAATCAAACATGAATTGGGTTGAAGTGGGCCCTTGGCATACATCATTCACACACTGTTAGGAATGCTCTGCAGGTAAAGGCTGGAAATACCAAAGTCCTGGTCTTTGGCCAAAGAGCCAAGAAACATCAGTTGTATTGGCAGTTGGGCCCTCTAAAGATAAGCATGACCTGCAAGTACAACTATCTTGGCGTCCGGCTGTCAAACACTGGCAAATCCTTCTTGCATGCTAAGGCATTGGTAGAAAAGGCAGGTAAAACCATGTTTGCACTAACCAAATTATATCTTAATCTACAAAGTCCTTTGGAAGTGTAAAGTGAGTGAAATTATTACCTACCATAATTTATGGGCACCTAGCATTCCCCGGTATGCTTACAGAGCCATTAGAGTGCTGTCATACAGCTGCATACAGGAATATATTCAAACTCCCCAAAACAACAAGAAGGTAATTGATCTGTCTACTGTTTGGTCTAGTAAAAATGGATATCGAATGCAAAAAGGAGTTGATTAAATATTATCAAGTGTGTGTGAGACATCCAGATTCAGTGAGAGGTGCACTGTGTTTGATATTTCAAGACAAAAAGAGCAGCTGGTCAGGGTACCTTGGCAGTGCAAAATACTCAAGTTGACCTCAGAGTGTTTAATCGACCCACTAGTTACAACATAGCACCTAAATAAGATAGTAAGGGTGTAGGGCATGCTCATATCAAGGGAACATGACATTAAATCAAAAACATCCCAGGAGCAGAGGGGCTTGATACATCTCACAAAGTCAACACTTGTCAGACGTATCTGAAAGCAGCCCTGGGAAGACAAGCACTAAAGAACATCCTGTTGACCAAGCTCCTTACACAGCCAATATGGGAATATAGGTCCCACTGGAAGAATATTCCCACAGGTTACAGGCAGTGCAGTTTGTGCCCATAGTTTTCGGAATCTTTGGTGCACATTGTATGCTGCTGTCCAGCTCCTTCAGAGGCAACTTTATCTAAGGGCAATCTTCCTGTAACATGGAATAAGAACGTGTACAGAGGCATTGATATACATCTGAAATTCTGATGGATCTAGCACGGTTCAGTATGTTTTTTGCTATAGCTGTCAGGCTGCTGCAAGACGCCTGCCGACATCCATTTGACAGCCTCAACTACGAGCTCAAGAAGGATTGACTCAATAGCCTCAAGTACCAGCTTGATATGGCCTCAAAACGTGACTCTTTGTACTTTGAAAGTAATGTCCACCTACAAATATTGCTGATTTTCCATCTTGCACTTAATAGTTTTGTGTTAATTGGCATGGTCTAAGGCTTGGGGTACCTCTGCTCCTACAGGAAATATCTGCCCACATTTATTATAGAAGCAGCTCGTGGTATTTAAAGTAATTGCACCTCTATTCAAGCACTTGGCCTCAATTGGGCTCTGTCCTGCGTAACTTGACAAGCCTTAAGATCTTGGCATTTTGCACTTTGAATGTTCAGGCATGTGTCTTTTGGCCCACAAGTTGCGTATCTGGTCCTGAAAGTAATCTACTTAAAACTGTCCATATAGTTATGATGTTACTTGACAACTTGGCACCTTGCACTTCGAAAACTATGCCTCCTTTCTCCTGCTGAGCTTGAATTTTTTTGTGATGAATTGTCTTATGGATTCTTGCTTTTTACTTTGCTGGCTTCTATCACTGACCCCACAGTCTGGGTTTTTATTGGTGTATTTTTTGGTGTGCGATTTGGCATTTCTATGGTATTTTTAAGATTCTAAGTAAAAATAAAATAAAGTATTACATTTACACTTGTGATTCCAGAGACACTAAACTTGAAAAGTCTATCTTTTCACAACTGAGGATTACACTTACAAAATGTAATAAGGTAATCCCAATGTTATCCTATCGGAGGACCTGCAGTAGTGGAAAATGACTTTCGGAGATTTTTTATTAGCAGGAATTTTTGGTTGTAAGACCTCATTCACCAATAAGAAGCCTTCTTGTATAGGTGGCTCAGATGACTACAAGACATCTTGGTTCCAAATTAGCTCTTCATGTAGCCCCCTCAATTTACAATTCAGAGATACTTTCTTTAAATCAGAAACTTATTTATCTCTCAGTTCATTCACTTCTTGATTCCTTTGAAAGAATTTACATTTTACTATGCCAATTAATATTGTAGGAGCAAAGAAAAAATTAAGATCTGCAGTAGCATGGTGAAACTTGTTTATGTCCCCTGCGCTTGCAGATTTTGCCATTGCATCATAAATATTTGCCATGTAATTAAAAAAATATTCCTTCCACTCTGACCAGCCTATGCAGGGGTATCCTCCAGCTGACTATAATGCCTGTGGTGTGGTAACTGAAATGTTTTGCATGCTCAGGGCGAGTATAATATGAAGTATACTGTACTGGATGACTCAAAATAAGATTATTCTTCCAGTCAGTTACAATGTGATGTAAAGCAAAATCTTCAATGTGAGTAATGAATGGTTTGAGTACTTATATGAATATTGCAAATTACTTAAAGATGAATCCAATTATTTAATGTGACAAACCGAGATTAGAACACACACTGTCTCTTCAACCTCGCTCACCAAACTTACACAATACAAAACAGGCGCATCTGAGCAGCAAACGTTAACTATTATGTTATTGAAAACATGTTAAAGTAGGCCAATGGAATTTAAAAGTGGTGTTTGCAGTCATTTATCTTGATCCCTGTGCCCAATTAATAAAGTCACAAAAAATTTCAATATGAAGAGTAGCCACCAGGGGATAAATGTTCTTGTCTATCATTTTGCAGGACATTCAGGACTAGTAACGTTGAGATTTTGCAATAATAATCACAAAGGAACTACAAAGCGCCTTACCTTATGTAACCAGGTTCGAGTTTCAGCGTCGGCTCAAAATCCTTTGATTCAGGGTATATCACCTAATCTCCCTGTGCCCTACAATTGAATGTGGGCTTGTGTAATGTAACTGGTGCTCATGTAAAGCGCTCCAGTACTTTTAGGGTGAGTTTTCGCTATATAAAACTGCATTTGTGGCCGTCCTTGACCTTACTTCCTCAGACACCACCACTGGGCGACTGCCTTCATGTATCAATGCTAATGGATCGGTTTACACCCTTAGGGGCATGTTTACAAGTAACTGGGGCAGCGCCGTACTGCGCCAAAATTGGCAGCACCATGCTGCATCAGTTCTGAAATGCAGGGATGTGACCTATTTACAACAATACGACACACCTCTGTGTTTCCCCTAGCGCTGGAGCTAAATTTAACTGCCAACCATAGTGCTAGGGTGTCTGAGTTAAAGGGAATGATTGTTTATGTGCAGGAAGGTGTCCCTTCCTCAACACAAACAATCTACAATGGCGATTTGGCACTTCTATTTGTTCTGCAGAAGGCACATAGAAGCAGTAATTTGCCATTATTGAATGAATGTTTATGTGTAGGAAGGGACACTTTCCTGCACATAAAGAATCATTAATGGCCTTTTGCTCTTTCTATGTGTGCTGCAGAATGCATAAAGCAAAAATGAGGAGAAATAAAGGTATTTCCCCTTTTTACGCCATGCTAACACCACCCAGGGGGTGGCAAATTTTGGCGCAGCCTCAGATTTACGATTCCTTGTAAATTTGGGGCAGCGTCAAAAGCTATAGGTGTTGTGGTGGAATGCCCACAGCAACACCAATTGCACGCTCCTCTGCTGCAGAAAACTGCGTTGGATAGGCCCATATTTACAAGGCAGCGATAAGTCACAAAAAGTGGCTTAGCACTCTCTTGTAAACATAGTGCTGTACACTGGAGTGTGGCTAAAAGTGAACGTCCAGTGGCCATGTTAATATGCCCCTAAGTGTGCCCGCACCGCTAACTGAGAAATAGTGCCTGGAGCTAAGGAGAAATTGTCAATTGGTAACAGTGACATTTTTGTCATGGGCACAAAGCTTTTTACCTTTACTCTGAAAAAAAGCCCACTGGCTCTCTCTGTAAAATTTATACAGTCCCTGTTATCAGAGGCCTGCCACTTCCCACAAGTATCGGATTTTATTGACTCAATGTTTATGTTTGTGTGTTACTGTTGTTAGTGGTAGAAATGGTGGTTCCCAACACCAGGGTCATTCGCTGAGAATGTAGTCCAGTTTAGGCAGCAGTCCCTGGTAGGATCCTTCAGATACCACTCTGTTTTTTTCCATACAAGTGGCATGAATATACAAAACATTCAGCCAGCTCATGCTTATTCTTTTCACTCTGTCATCCATGTACATTGTGCAAAGTCAGGGTAAAAGCATGCATAATGGACACTCTTCTGTAAGGCTGCTGAAGGACGTAAAGCAAACAAGGCAAGACATTTTATTAGGACCAGGGGTGGGAAAATATTCACATTTTTTACTTGCATAATCTGCATAACATTAATAAACAATGATGCCTGCTATGGAAAATATATTGCACTGTGTGAAAATTGTACTAAAATGCATACCTCACATACATAAGTCATGTAACTGGGAAACTGATTTGAGTAGATGTCTCACTGCCATGATACAAAGCAGTTTCAGAGGTCTTAGAAGACATTTTCTCCTCAAACCAGCTGCCCATTAGCATACATTGCCAAAACAGAATAAAGAGACTAAAATAAAACAAGTATTTGCAATGTAATAGGTCTCACATTGAATTGAGTTGGAGCTATTGGCATTGTGAATGCATAGCTGGACTTTTTAGTCACATTTAATTTGTCAAACTTGCTGCATATTTTGGTCCTTTCTGCTACATAATTTCAGTGGCCCTGCATATAATTAAAGGGCTAGTAGGCCTACAGGAATATTTTTTTAAACAAGGCCCTTAAAACACAAAATACTCCCAGGTACAAAACATATTTACTTGGCAGTTGGTACAGGCAGCATTGCCCGTAGGGCAATGAATAAATAATTGTACTGTCCCTTTATTGCAGTCTGGGGAGTTGAACAAAAGGACCATGATTTTTCACACGCTTGAGGAGAGCTATATCACATGATATTAATGATTCTCAGTCAGTCTTGAACTGAAATATTAGTTATAAAATATTGACCATTGTATAGCATATTCAACTATAAGCTCTCCTTAAGGTTAGGTCTGTAAATACAAGCTGAACACCAGCCCTTGAAGTAGTATTTGTAGAGTTGTCCAGCTCTCTATATCGAATCATGATTCGCTCATTTAGTTTGCTTCAACTGTGCATTCTGGGACTTGTAGTTTTATAACGTGAAGGAGACATACAAAAGGACAAATTAAAAGTAAAACAGTCGACATAAGCAAGCCGATTCAAAGTGCCATGAGCGCCGTGAGCGCAAAGCAGAGACACAAAAGGAAAAAGAAGTTTGCTTGCAGTCAAACATATCAGCAACTGTGCAGTCATACATGTAACAGGGTCGTTCCCCAAGGGGGTAACAAAACCGCCCCATGGATGGACAAACGAAAAGCATTTAGCAATAATAACAAAAGATTTTTGAAAGGCAAGCCCACGAACGAGTGAAAGTGATGCTCAACTTAAAAATTTACAAAATACTCATGATCCAACAATCTAGAACTATGGGGAAATTTAATTTGAGTTACAAAAGTACCTAATCAGAAATTAGCTTTGCAGAAGAGAAAACTTCAGATATGCACTGATCACTGATCAGTGTTTTGTATTTGAGATCAAAACGTAAGAACACTTCACAGATAAGCTGAAGAGTTTAAAGTATCACAAATCTTTCACCAATCTCCCAGAGGCTTACACTCAGCCAGATGAATCAGCTGTGCCGTACTATGAGAATATTGACTTAAACTGTCATGCTCTTCACGCAAGCGGCCAAAGACCACTTCTGATCAACCTTTAACCGGTTCTGTGCCGAGGACGTAGTGGTTACGTCCTGCGGCACAGTGCTGCTGTGCCGAGGACGTAACCATTACGTCCTCGGTACACAGCTCAGAGGAAGCGCTCTCGCTCCCTCGGTGTGCTTCCCCCCACACCCCCAAAGGCAGGGATGGAAGGGGAAGCCCTTTTTTTATTTGTTCGTTTTTCACATAAGGGGAGCGACCCCTTAGGCAAGGGTCGTTCCCCTGGGGGGGGAAATTTATTTTAGGTCATTTCTGCCCCCCATGGGGGCAGATCAGCCTATGTTAATTAGGCTGATCTGCCCCCAAGGGGGGCAGAAACCACTAGGCACCGGGGATTTTTGTTGTTGTTTTACAGATGGGGAGCGTCCCCTTAGGCAAGGGACGCTCCCCTGGAGGGGCAAATTGTATTTAGGCCATTTCTGCCCGCTTTGGGGGCAGATTGGCAGATTTTAGGTCAATCTGCCCCCAAGGGGGGCAGAAACCACTAGGCACCAGGGATCTTTTTTTTTGCGCCATCACGCAAGGAGAGCGACCTTGTAGGCAAGGGTCGCTCCCCGGGGGGGGGCAAATTTATTTTAGGCCATTTCTGCACCCCCTGGGGCTGGCTGAGCTAGAGGCCAAAATCCACAGGTAGGCACTCTGCAAAAAAACACCTATTTTTTCTGTGAAAAAATGTGATGTGTCCGTGTTTTGGGCCCTTTCCTTTCGTGGGCGCTAGGCCTACCCGCACAAGAGAGGTACCATTTTTATCGGGAGACTTGGGGGAATGCTGGGTGGAAGGAAATTTGTGGCTCCTCTCAGATTCCAGAACTTTCTGTCACCGAAATGTGAGGAAAATGTGTTTTTTTAGCCAAGTTTTGAGGTTTGCAAAGGATTCTGGGTAACAGAACCTGGTCAGAGCCCCACAAGTCACCCCATCTTGGATTCCCCTAGGTCTCTAGTTTTGAAAAAGGCACAGGTTTGGTAGGTTTCCCTAGGTGCCGGCTGAGCTAGAGGCCAAGATCTACAGGTAGGGACTTTGCAAAAACACCTCTGTTTTCTTTCAAAAAATGTGATGTGTCCACGTTGCATTTTGGGGCATTACCTGTCGCCGGCGCTAGGCCTACCCACACAAGTGAGTTATCATTTTTATCGGGAGACTTGGGGGAACATAGAATAGCAAAACAAGTGTTATTGCCCCTTGTCTTTCTCTACATTTTTTCCTTCCAAATTTAAGAGAGTGTGTAAAAAAGACGTCTATTTGAGAAATGCCCTGTAATTCACATGCTAGTATGGGCACCCCAGAATTCAGAGATGTGCAAATAACCACTGCTCCTCAACACCTTATCTTGTGCCCATTTTGGAAATACAAAGGTTTTTTTGATAGCTATTTTTTACTCTTTATATTTCAGCAAATGAATTGCTGTATACCCGGTATAGAATGAAAACCCACTGCAGGGTGCAGGTCATTTATTGGCTCCGGGTACCTAGAGGTCATGATGAACCTTCAAGCCCTATATATCCCCGCAACCAGAAGAGTCCAGCAGACGTAACGGTATATTGCTTTCAAAAATCTGACATTGCAGGAAAAAGTTACTGAGTAAAACGTAGAGAAAAATTGCAGATTTTTTCACCTCAATTTCAATTTACCCCTTGCTGAATTCAGAATTTTGTCTACTTTTCAGAAATGTTGCGGTTTCTAGGATCAAGCATTGGTTTCATGCCCATTTCTGTCACTGACTGGAAGGAGGCTGAAAGCACAAAAAATCGTAAAAATGGGGTATGTTCCAGTAAAATGCCAAAATTGTGTTGAAAAATTGGGTTTTCTGATTCAAGTCTGCCTGTTCCTGAAAGCTGGGAAGCTGGTGATTTTAGTACCGCAAACTCTTTGTTGATGCCATTTTCAGGGGAAAAAACCACAAGCCTTCTTCTGCAGCCCCTTTTTCCCATTTTTTTTTTAAAAAAAAACTAATTTTTCACTGTATTTTGGCTAATTTCTTGGCCTCCTTCTGGGGAACCCACAAAGTCTGGGTACCTCTAGAATCCCTAGGATGTTGGAAAAAAAGGACGCAAATTTGGCGTGGGTAGCTTATGTGAACAAAAAGTTATGAGGGCCTAAGCGCGAACTGCCCCAAATAGCCAAAAAAAGACTTGGCACAGGAGGGGGAAAAGGCCTGGAACGAAGGGGTTAAGAAGAACTTTCTCAAGGAAGAATCAGACTACACGGCCATGAGGGCCTAGATTCCGGGTGACTTGAGCAGAAGATCATCAAGGAAAAACTGGCCGCAGCACAAAAGGTCAAAGGATATTCAGTTAAGCCCAGGAGCGAGCAATGGCTATGATGGGTGACTCTGCTACCCTGCATCGTTTCTTATACCACCATCAAAAAGGCTGGGCCTTAAAGTGTAGTGTGTCTTCATTGTGGCCTGAAGTACACCTACAATTTACCATTAAGTGCCTACAATGTACTAAAAAAACACTCATGATGCCTTTATCCAACAATTACCAGCATGAGTGAAGCGCTAGGTCTTTCTCCTATTGTGGTGAAACATTGGTGTGCGACGTATGGGTACATCTGCCCCAGCAGGGTGGGAATCATTTGAATTATAGCTTACAAACGACTATTTTAAAGACCTTAGTGCTCTAAGTATTGATCCCACCCTTCCCTGCCTCATGGGGTCCCCTGTACCAGAAATCTTTGGTATGAATTTGTAAGATGTAGGAACTGAAAAGCTACTCCAACATATACTGTATGAGCTAAACTACGCTGCAGAACAACTACGGAAGAGAGGCTCCCTTCTCAAAACAACAGCCTGAATTTGAGGATGCTTTAATAAAAGAAGCCTGGATTTTGTTTAGATTGCAGGGGTGTTTTTAAAATTCTAGATTTGAAGCCTTGTAATAATGTTATTAGAGATGATGGAGCTACCATAGAATATCACATTATTACAATGGTCTACAATTCCTGAATATACAAATCGCACGTGTCCATGAAATGCACGCTCACGTATACACGCTTTAAATCTAGATTGGAAAGCATAAGGAATAAAAACGTCTAAGCAAGACCAAGTTACTGTGGCATGGGTTATACAGCACAGTCCGGCTTCCCTGCGTCGCTCAGGAATTGTGTGGCGTCATAGAGTACACTGAAGAGGAATGATTGGCTCCGAAATTTACCCAACGGTCGATTCTATTCAACTGGTTTTAGCTTGCATTTCTTTCATCATAGATACAAGAGTGCACAAGGGGAGAAAGTACAACCAGAAACACTTAAATTATGTGGCAGAGGAGGCCCAGATTGCACGGCAGAGCTAAGTAACTTGTACTGTAGGAAAAGTCAAATTGTGCACACGTTTTGTGACCGTATTACTTCATTATTTTATACTTTTTGCACTAGTAATACTATCTCGGAAAATATTTCACTTTATTAGTACTAATTGAACTTCTTAATACAGCAATAAGAAACTGAAAGATGACCATTCAATCTTTGTGAAGAGCTTTCTGGTGCGTAGGTACACGAATCGCAATATTTGTATTTTGTTAAAATCTGCAGATTATGCAGCGGACGAGAGATTCTGTAGCAAGTATGGCGAAACCAGTGCTTTATTTGTGCTTGTTGTTACCGGTGGTCAGCACCGGCACTTATTCTTCGTCCTCCAGCATTTACTGCGAGCAAAAGACACACATGGGAAAGACGGGGGAAGACAAAAAACGAAAAAGCGTCACAATGGGAGAAAGCAGAAAGCTGCAAGAGTGAGTTGAAGGGGCAGAGGTTGGCTTTACATAATTAAAGGGGCCCGAGATGGCTTCCAGATTACGCTGCCTCAATATTCCGAGCTCGCACATTTAAATGCAGCAGCTGCGTGTTTAAGAGGAGAGCTCTGGGCACTGGCATGTTTTTAGTGACAAATTAAGCACCGGGCAAAACCACGATCGTGCAAAAACGTCATTGTTGCGGAATCACATAAATCCAGTGGTTCCCAGAATAACAATTTTAGGTACACTTTGCACACATGGACATCCCTAATTTTAAATGCCTACAACCTATAAATTCTGGTGCCAGTGAGCGCTTTTTTATTTCTTCTTAAACATGGTTCGGTGCAATGACTACATACTTAGCAGTGGCGGCCTGTCCTTTAGGGCGGAGGGTCCACGCCCCCCCCCACCTTTTGCCCCCCATGAAGAGTGTCTGTCAGGCTGAACAAAGGTCAGCCTGACAAGCACTCTTCATGTTCAGGTCAGGCAGCCAGGAGCAGACATGTGCAGACTCCTGGCTGCCTGAGCTGAACTTTGCTGGGCTGAGGAGATCACAGCTCCTATGGGCGTGACCTCCTCAGCCCAGCAAAGGTGCCTCGAGGCCCTCCCCTGGGTGATGAGGAAAGCATCACCCATTGACACTCTCCCTGGGCGCTTCAGTTTAAGCCCTGAAGTGCCCAGGGCGAGTGTCAATCAGTGACACTTTCTCACTGACCCCATCCCACTCTGTGACAAGGCTGGGACTGCTGCCTGTCCTCATTGGCTGACCTAAGGTCAGCCAATGAGGGAGGCAGCAGTCCCAACCCTCCTGGGACCTGGAGGCCGAAGGTAAGTGTGTGTGTGTATGTGTGTGATGTTTCAAATTGAAAGATTGGTGCGTGCGTGCATGTTTGAATGGTATGAATGTTGTTAATGGATGTGCGTGCATGCATGAAAGAATGAGTGTGTGATGTTTTAAAATTAATGTTTTGTGCGTGCGTGCATGTTTGAATGGTATGAGTATTGTTAATGGATGTGCGTGCGTGCGTCTGTGTGTGAAAGAATGAGTGTCTGTGTGTGTGTGTGTGTGTGTGTGTATGTATGTGTGCCCCGCCCGCCCCCCTCCCTCCTAAGGCTGCCGGCCGCCACTGATACTTAGCTTTGGCTTTAAGAACGTTTTTGTTGACTATGATAGAGTGTTATTCTAACAAAACAATCCCATTAATAATACTGAACTCATTTAGAACGATTGTTCTGACTGGAAGTCTGAAGGAGAAGGAGAGGAAATGTCACTGAGAGATACTGCATCGATCACTCTAATTTTACACTGCTGCAGGACGTCCCCAGTAGAAGGTGAAAAAAAGACCTTGGCTTCA
The DNA here is from genome assembly GCF_031143425.1 of Pleurodeles waltl. Taxonomy (NCBI): domain Eukaryota; kingdom Metazoa; phylum Chordata; class Amphibia; order Caudata; family Salamandridae; genus Pleurodeles; species Pleurodeles waltl. The sequence continues at coordinate 1,185,656,654 of NC_090440.1, read as the reverse complement.
AAAGATAAGTCAATAAACTCCTACTGAATATCGTGGTGTATGGCAGACGTATCTGGACATGCATATCTGCACAGTCATGCAGCCTCAGAGTAAGTTATTGTGGTGGATACGATTTAATTTTTCTTCGGAATCAGGAGTTTGCTTAGCCTTCTGGCTTGCAGACCTGTCTCCCCCCTTAGTCACCTAGTGACTTTTAACCTACTTAGTCTGCTCTGTTTTAGCACATTTATTTAATTATTTCTTCCAAGATATCTGCTATGTTGATAGTTAGGAAGATGTTTTGAATTCACATTATCAGTGCCTCTCTGTGAAGACGTCACTGTCAGGGTCAAAGACAAGTGATATACGTAGGTATTCACATCTTATGTGTGAAGGGAACATGATGTGCTTTTGGAGGAAATTGTTTATGTAAATGCCGCCCCAAGCATGCATTCTTATCTATTGTTTGGGAACATACCTGCGTCAGGAGACCTACAAGAGCTGTATAAATACATCTCACACAGACAGGCTTATCACAAGGATTCCTACCAGATTCTACCAACGCTATCTATGCCACACATCACCTTGATGCAGACCCAGCTTTTGTGTCCCCATAGAATCTGATCTAGAGACCTCATTCCAAGGTAAAAAGGGTTGGGGGGCTCTTCTCATGGGCATGGTACTGACAGATTAGGTTTATCACACATTGCCCTCTTTAGGTTAGCGATTACGTTTTCCATGCTAGGGTATTAGGGCCTATTTCACATCTCATATTATTGCAAGATGGTGGGGGTCTTTATATTCACAACTCTCGTTTTTACAATTCTGCTTCTTGCATTGTTCGTTATCCTAATCATTGCAGCTCATGCATTTTACAGTAGACTGCAGTTGTGAAAACTTTACTGCATCTACTTCATTGTCTGTGTGTGACTGAGACTTAGGCCCTCATTACAACCCTGGAACACGAGGAACACGAACGCCGGCAAAGACGACCATGGTGAGTACCGCACCTAGCACACAAGGGAGGGGGGGGGAAGAGAGTGACACACACGCAACACGCAACACAACCACCCCCAACACCATACACACAAACAGATGCAATAACATTACATATCCACCCCGTACCCCTCAGGAATTATGCAAGGACAAATTGAAGTGAGTAAAGTCAGTGTAATAATATAAATTGCGAGAAATACATCCTCAAAGCACAAAACAGTATCTACAATATATACAAATGGAGGGACAATGCCGAGTCCAAAATATCCGTGGCCCACAGGGCCATAACACATAGGCAAAGGCCACACTTGAATCCTGCCTCAATACGGAGAGAACACTGCTGGGGCATCAGGTCGAAGATACACAGGCACTTCAGGGGGAAGGGGAAGGGGGCACCTCAGCCGAAAGATGGTAAAACGCCACTGTTCCTGGAGGGGGCTACATGCCCTCTGCGATGTCCTGGGGAGTGCAAAGCCACAGTCTCTCTAGTGGGTGGTTTGCCCACTGCTTGGTCCTGGGGAGTGCAAGGCCACAGTCTCTCTAGTGGGTGGTTTGCCCACTGCTTGGTCCTGGGGAGTGCAAAGCCACAGTCTCTCTAGTGGGTGGTCTGCTCACTGCTTGGTCCTGGGGAGTGCAAAGCCACAGTCTCTCTAGTGAGTGCTGTGCTGCCAGTGGTGGGGGGAGGCTCTAGCCCTTCCCCTGCAGCCTTGGACGGCTGCCCTTTGGGGCTGCTGCTGCTGGCAGTGGTGCAGGTGGCGGTGCCGGTGGTGGTGCTGGCGGCGGTGCAGGCGGAGGTGCTGGCAGTGGTGTGGGGAGGCTCCAGCCCTTTCCCTGCAGCCTCGGACGGCTGCCCACTGAGGCTCCTGGCAGTGGTGCAGGTGGCGGTGTAGGTTGCGGTCTGGTGGCGGTGCAGGTGGCGGTGCTGCCCGTGGTGGGGGGAGGCTCCAGCTCTTCCCCTGCAGCCTTGGACGGCTTCCCACTGGGGCTGCTGCTAGTGGCAGTCGTGCAGGTGGCGGTGCAGGTGGCGGTGCAGGCGGCGGTGGAGGGAGGCTCCAGCCCTTCCCCTGCAGCCTCAGACGGCTGCCCACTGGGGCTGCTGGGGTGGTGCAGGTGGCGGTGTTGGCGGAGGTGCTGCCAGTGGTGGGGGGAGGCTCCAGCCCTTCCCCCACAGCCTCGGATAGCTGAAGTGCCATGGCTACTGTTTGCCCAGATGCTGCTCCAGCACCAGGCACCAGATCCATCCAGCCTGCGGCATATGTACCTTTTGTCTTGCCCTTGCAGCTGGTGATCCCTTCCTGCCCTTGGCAGCTGATGGTGCCTCCTTGCTTCTGCCAGCTGGTGTTCCCTTCCTGTCCTTGGTAGCTGGTGGTCCCTTTTTGCCCTTGCTAGATGGTGGTGCCTCCTTGCCCTTGCTAGCTGGTGGTGCCTCCTTGCCCTTGCTAGCTGGTGGTTCCCCCTTGCTAGCTGGTGGACCCTTCTCGCCCTTGGCAGCTGGTGCAAGCACATTGGCAGTGCTGATGGGTGTCTCCTTGGAGCCTCTCACACATGCAGTAGTTGCAGAAACCACAGTGGCGTGGACTGGGTGGCTGAGGTGCTAGCCTGGGTGCTGCCCACCCTGGCCCGAAGTGAAGGAAGGGGGAGCAGGGAATAGGTCAAGGGCGGAGAGCAAAAGCCTTTTAGGGACACTGGGGCTGGAAGAGGGTGAAGGTTTGGGAGTGGAGGAAGAGGGAGTGGTTGTAGGAAGTGTCTGTCTGCTGTGTTTGGGTGCAGGTGCATGGGGTGGATGGCTGTTGGGTGTCTGAGTGCTTGCATTTGTGTACTTTAAGAGGAGGGAGCATAGACAGTGGGAGAGGACATAGCGGACGTGTGCATGGATGTGGGGGTGGTGACTACCAGCGAGGGGCGTGTAGTGATAGGCGTGATGGTGATGGAGGTAGTGGATGAGGATGTAATGCATGTAGGTGGGAGTGGAGACGCTACTGGGAGGGAGGTGGATGAGGAGGAGGAGGGGGACACAGTGGAGGCAGTGGATGTTGGTGTGTCTGCCTCTGGATGGTACTTGTGTGAGTGCCTGTGGGATGAAGTGTGATGCTCGTGTTTGCCTGAGCCACTTCTGTGTGTTGATTTAGGTGCATGCTGGTCTGAAGGTGTGCTTGGGATAGGCTGGGGTTGAGGGGATTGGGACTGGTTAGAGGAAGTTGGAGGATAAGGCTAGAGACGGGGACAATAGCTGCCATCAGGGAGTTGTCCAGAGCCTGGAATGATCTCTTTTAGGCCACCACGCCAGAGTGAATGCCCTCCAGGAATGCATTTGTTTGTTGCAAATGCCCTGCAGGCCCCTGGATGGCATTCAGTTTGGTTGACTGCCCAACAGAGATAGATCTCAGGAGGTCAATAGCCTCCTCACTGAGGGCAGCAGGGCTGACTGGGGCTGGGCCTGAGGTGCCTCGGGCAAAGGAGATGCCCACCCTCCTGGGTGAGCGGGCAGTGGAAACACGCAGAGGGGCTGCTGGGAGGGCAGTGCTGGTATGGGGGGTGGTGGCTGTACCTGTAGTTGGAGTGGCCACAGAGGTGTCCGCCACCGCCAGGGAGCTTCCATCGGAGGAGGTGTCGCTGTCCAAACTGTCCCTTCCAGTCTACGCCTTGGTGCTCCCCTCGTCCTCCATCCCACTGGTGCCCTCACCGTCGGTGGATTCGGCCTCATGGACGATGTGGGATGCAGCTCCCTCCATCGCTGGTGCCTCTGCTCCTCTACCAGATGATGCTAATGCACACAAGGACAGGGTGACAAAACAAAAAGGGGGGGGAGAGACAGAGGATACACTTGGAGGAAGAGACAGAGGATACACTTGGACAATGCCAGCAACACTACCACCATTGGCATACACAACACACAGGGAACAGCCCTATGCACTAGGCCATGCACTACCAGTTACAATGCTAGTCACCAGGCTATGGGGTACAATGCCTAACGCCAATAGCAGCACAGCTGAAACCTACAGGACCCTGCCCAGTAGTAGATGCCCACTAGCATTTGTGGGGTTGGAGTGCATCTGAGCCTGCCCATCAGGGAACCTACCCTGCCATGTTCGTTCTGGTCTAGGGGCACCCACAGACCCACATCCCCCACCCAGATAACACCTCAACACATGCAATTTCAGGATTCTGAAACTGTACTCATCCCCCTGTGGCTGCTGTGATGCCTTCAAGTGCCCATCCAACTCTGGAAAGGCCACCCCCAGGATGCGGAACATCAGAGGGGTCAGGGTACGATGGGCACCCCTTCCTCATAGGGAGGCCATCCCCAGCTGGGCCTCCACTGTCTTCCTTGCCCAACGGCACAGGTCCTCCCACTGTTTGACAGCACTGTCAAAGACCCCCAGGGTCCGCACCTCCTTGGCGATGGCACCCCAAATACCCTTTTTCTGATGGGCGCTGACCTGCAGAAAAAGATACATAAGAAAAGGTATTAGTCATACCATCTGGCCTGTTACACTCATCCCCCACCATTTCCCTTCCATCCCCTTACGCACAGACATTGCCCACCATACATGCAGCACTCTGCCCAGGACCCTTCAGCCACCCCCCTTATACGAGGCTCACACACAGAGCAATCCATACATTCATGCCCCATGCATCGTGCTCACAGTGTACTCACCTGTTGGTCTGGAGGACCATAAAGTAAACGATTCTTGGGTAGGACCCCATTTATTATGTCTCTCCAACTCCTCGAAAGTGAAGGCAGGGGCCCTTTCCTCAGACACTCGAGCCATGGTCGCTTCCAGACACAGGTCACAGCGGCACTTGCAGTTTAGGTCCTCTCCTGTTGAAGGTCAGTTAGCAAGTGAGTGAACAGATAGAAAATGGCGGTCACGTCCACAGCGGTGTATGCCGTCACCGCCGGCGTGCATCACCATTGGCTCCTGGAACCCATAGGCCCCAATGATAACCAATGGGGTGTTGAACGGCGGTCGTCGACCGCCTACCACAACGGCGCACAACGTCAGTGGAATTACCTCATTTCCACTTGTCCCTCTTCACAGGTCAGGCGGCCGCCATTTCAGGGGGGAACAGGCCATGGTACCTAACTGCGTCACAGCAGACATAGGGACATCAACGGACCTACACGTTCACATACTGTTTCTGTAACAAAATGCAAGGCATTTTACTCTGAGGATATCTTTGAATTTGACCATCTGCTCACCGTTTTTCACCCTAGAGTTCAACCTCTGTGGATGAATAGGACATGGAGACATACCCCTGTGTACAGACCCCTGGTGGACCTGGCAACAATGAAGGACAGGCACATTATCCTTATCTACAGATTTGATAGGGCCACAATCCAAGAGGTGTGTGCCCAATTGGAGCCAGACCTGATCTCAGCTATCCGCCACCCCACTGGTATCCCACCTCTTGTGCAGGTCCTGTCAGTGCTCCATTTCTTGGCAAGTGGGTCCTTCCAAGCGACAGTGGCCATGGCAGCAGGGATGTCACAGCCTATGTTCTCAAACGTGCTGATCAGAGTGTTGTCAGCCCTGATGAAACACATGCACAGCACTAGTGCCACATTAACATAAAAAAAGACACTAATGTGGTGTTAGAATGGCACTAGGGGTTCTTAAATATGCCCCTAAGGGGGCATATTTGAAAAAAGTGGTGCTGCACACAGTGCTGCCACACTTTGCTTGTGGCTCTTAGCGACCCCTGACGCCACAATGTGTGCACTGTATTTAAAATACGGCACACAATGGCGGTAGTTAGGGGACTAGCATTAAAATTCTTTACGCTAGTCAGGCGTATTGCAGGATTACTGTAAACAAAAATTGACGCTAATCCTGCAAAGCACCCAGAGGCCCATTGTAACCAACGGAAGCCTCCTTTTAAGGCCTGCTCTAAGCAGGCGTTAAAAGTGCCAGAAAAAAAGTGACGCAAAGAAATCTTTTTTTTCTTTGCACCATTTCACCCCCTCCCTCCCCCTCCCTCAATGGGGTGAATGCCACCTTTGCATACATTATTCCTCGCACAGGCTTACTGTAGCGCAAAGGGTTAGAAGGTGGCGCAATGTATGCATTGCGCCACTTTGTCAATATGGCACAGCGTTTTTGGCCTTCTAATGCCACATTAGCATTAAAAAAATGACACTAATGTGGTGTTAGAATGGCGCTACGGACTCTTAAATTTGCCCCTGTATTTTATGTGGATAGCTGAGTGGATTAGTAAAACCAGCCTTTACAATTGCTTTAAAACACATGAATGTATGTGAAAGGAGAGCAATGGAGAGATGAGGGGCACATTTGCCGGGTAGTGGTGAGTGAAACCAAGGAGAAGGTCATGGGGTGGGCGGGCGCTAACATAAATTGTCGCACAGGGCACCACTAGTCCTAAAGCTGGCCCTGGTTTGAACTGCTTGTTTATTAGAGACACTTGATAGACTTTGTAGAGAATAAAGAGGAGTATCAATTTCTGAGTCTGCTGAATTCATCCTTGGGTTGTCATTTAGAAGAACACGAAGTAGGGTTAAAGAAGACAAATGAAAATTGAAATTAACATTTTAACTTTGTTGCAAGGACAATTGCTTACTGCTGCTATACTCAATCGAAAGACTGAAGAGACTATTGGTATTGCTGCTGCATTTTATTAAAACGGTCTGAATTGAGAGAAACCATGGAACCTACAAAAAATAATGATAGGCACATAAATATGTACAGGAGTGTTAGTTGTAACAATTATAGTAATGATTGCTTTGCTAATAGGATTGAGGTTATCTACACAATCTAGCGTAGAGAACATTAGATCCACAACTGCCCCTAAGACCCCAGTTCCTACTGACAACAGAATGCATTCACTGAGTGAGAAAGAGTTACATATAGATACATCTTGAGGGGATCTTTAATCAAATGTGTATTACAAGTTGGTTTATAAGTACATTGACACTATGGATGTAATGAATTGCTATATGTGTATGCACTGCCTGCATCAGCTGTGGAAGAAAAAATGTATCACCATATTCCTTTCACTTATGGTATTACTTGTAGCTAGTTGATGAGGCTTCTGTAGGAGACAGAGCTCTTCCAATATTATTATTCAAATGATAATTTAGTCTTTTCAGAAGCTCTGATTCTAAAACACTTGAGCAAAAATCCCAAAGCAAAAAATATTGGCACAGTTGAAGGATTCTTTAAACATACAATGTTGTTAGATACAGTTTATGCCCACTGAAGCAACTTAACATTTACCTTGACAAGAGTTGAGAAGAATTTCCTGAATTTATTGGAGGATAGGAGAGGAGGAATGAAAATGAAAGGAGCAAAGGGTAATGTGGACACACAATTGGAAGTGAGAAGAAATAGGGCATTCGACTATAGGGAGTCATGCTACCTCAACACTGATTGGAAACATAGAGGTAAATTATGCATATTTAGGATGAGATCAACAACTGACTCACAGTTCATGAGAAAGAGTGGAGTGTGACCACACATTTGAAATTAAAAATGGTTGGGCAGTAAGATCCTGCTATACCTGGAGTATACTTCATTTGTGGAGACCATAGGTATTTTAGGTTGTCCAAAGAATTGTATGGTACATGCCATTTAGGTATAATTTTCCCAAAGATTTATCACAGGGAACATTTCAATGATCCTGTATGGGAAACAAACACCAAAACAAAGAGAGGTGCCAGTGGTTCAGAAATCATAGGAGACACATTGACGCCTGCAATCTCACACACTTATTGCTTTAAATTCCCAGTTCTCACACATTCTATTACACACGCACTGCCGAACAGCTGAGGCTCTCAAAAAATGTTAACAGGTACAGCACCAAGTCTGGGGTCGCATTTTGTGTGATGTGAATAGTCACATATGGAAACATGTTTTAGAGGCTGTCACAGGTGTCTTATTGGAGCAGAGATGCACAGGAGGTGATTTAGCCACTGCACATCACCTAAGAAACTTACAGTTCTATAACAAAGGTTTATAAATAAATGTAATGCTAAGTAATAAATACTAGTCTGCAGTTTTTTTAAAGTCTTGAAAACATTGATTTTTGTCTATATTACTGCACAATATTTTCACTTCTTGCATTAGAAGGGCCTCAAGTGTGAAGGATGTATTTTCTGGCAGCATGGACCGTATCCCTTATTTAAACAAACACCAGAGATATAAGGATTCACTGGCAGCCTAGATTAATTCAAACAGCCTACACCAGAAGAAGTGCACTGAAAGGATTCCACATTCAATAAAGAACAAGCAATTACAATGCAATGGGTCTCGCATTTGCTCGAGTTAGAGCTATTAGCCTTGTAAATTCCTAAATGGACTTTTCTTGCCACTTAAATTGAAAATGAAAAGTAAAACATTAGTTGACATAAGCAAGCTGATTCAAAGCGCCAAGGCCGCTATGAGCATGAGCGGGAAGGAGAGACACAAAAAGAAAAAGAAGTTTGCTTGCAGCCAAACATATCAGAAATCATGCAGTTAACCATGTAAGGGGGCAGTCTCCAAGGCAGAAACAAAACCTCCCTAAGGAGGGACAAACGTAAAGCATTTACCAATGATGATAAAGGGTTTTTGAAAGGCAAGCCCACAATCAAGTGAAAGTGATGGGCGTGAGGTGGGTGTGGTTAAAAGTCCACAAGACTTACAACAGGTCAAAGCGCTTACGCGCTCAACCTAAAAATGCTGAAACAATGTTTATTGTTGATATTTGTTTTACGCATGATGGGTGTGGACTCCCACAAAATATGTAAGTAGGGGTTTGGTAATTACCAAGTGGCACCAGGCTATGAGACATGTTCAATCTGTTCCTGATTTTTGCAATACATGATTTGCATTCTTGGATTTTGAAAATCTCTTACTTAGAATGAGAAAAAGAAACTGCAAATAACAAAATGCAGAGATTTTGCCACTTAAAATCTCAAACTGTATGAAAGTGCCACACCTTTCATGGAGCCTCCAGTCACAATTGGTTTAGGTCTGGTTTTTCATCTGAAGCAAGAAGTTGGCACTTGTAAAACGGAAAAAAAACATTTAGGTCCATATGTACGAACACATTTTCCCTTTGATACAGAATGGGAAAAACCCTTTGCTACATCTGGCCCTTAGTTTGCTCATAATGTCATTTCTGATTCAGGTTAATCAGGAAAATTGGTGGAGAGAGCAGAGATTTCCTTTCACGCAAATACCTTTAATTTAAATTGCTTATGTGCGAAGATTTGCAGGCATTTAAAACAACGGGCATGCTAAAAAAAAGCTGTATTGCCCTGAACAATGCGTCCCATACCTACACCCAATTAGGTTTTATTGCCATCTTTTTACCTCTTCTAAATGATAAAGGAAATACCCTGCAGCCATACTCCTCCTCTCATAACTTCCACAGTGCCTGACACCTAGATTCGAAGCTTGCTGTGCTCTACTGGAAACGAGCGGCTGTTCTGGCGCCTTTGTACCAGCTCAGCCCAGGCTTCAGCTCGGTTTTAAAGGCACGCTTTAACCTGTGCAGGATGTGCAGAAGCTGCTGCCAAGGATGGAGTTCATGAGTACGGCACCAACGGCCTGAAAACCGGGCCCCTGTGAGTACTGGTATTCTCCTTGTCTGAGGAGAAGTCCTGGCACCCAAAGGGAGAAAATAAAAAAGTGCTGGTACTCAGTACTGGTGAGTATTGCCCCATTCCAATCACTGGTTCTAACACTCTAGGCCTGATTACAAGTTGAGGTGTTATTTTTTAGCCCTAGATAAATAATGATACCATTTGGCATATGCTTTATTGGATGCAATACACAACAGCTATTATGAATCTATGGTAAATTACACGTGGATTTTAGTGTTTAACACACCAAAATCCATATGGTGCAGTAAATACTGTATTTGTTCTCCTGTTAAATTTTAGCAGGTTTGATCTGCCAAATTGTAATAAATGTCGGGTTATTTATAGTGGTGGGCAGAGTGCACACGGTTCTACTCTGTGGAATTCCCCAAAGTTGGCTAAAAACTCTGTGGAATTCTATGGAGTTCCGCGTGCAGCAGTGTGCCACCTGCCCTACCACCCTGGCGCTGAATGCGCCTGTTAAGCAGGATTGGGCCTGGTTAGTAATGCTAACCAGGCCCGACCTTGCTTAGCGCTTCCGAGATCAGGCGCATTCGAGCCAGGGTATGCTGAAAAACTTCAGGCCTCTTGTGCTGACACAGCCCACCGGCCTGGAGTCACACCTGCACACTTCTCTTAACCAACTGCCCTCCTTCACAAACTTCCTTTGAAGGGCCAAGCACACCCCCTGTAATGCACCAGCCTTGCAATTGCTTCGTTTGCGCTTACACACAGCATTAGACTGCCCTTTCTTTAGGGCCCAGCACTAGCAGCAGCAAACTAGCTCATCACCAGCAGCCTGGTATTTTCACAAAGTGACTAGCCTTGCTTGCCACTGGACTCTAAGGCACTCTCACAGGCCACACACATCTTTATCTGGCTGTGGCTACCAGGCTACCACTCAACAGCTAATGCTCCCCCGGTCTCCAGCTCTCCCTCCTGGCCTCAGCACCGTACCCTATAACACCACTTCCTTTCCCAGGGACTCTGGGGAGTCAGAGCTCTGACTGCATGTTTCCTTTTATCCAAGCGCAGACCCCCCCTCATGTGCAAATACTTTCCATGCCCAGTGTTGCCCGCCTTGTGCATATAGAAGAGAAAGCGAAACAAGGGTCTTACCTGGGTCCCCGTTGCCAGCGGCTAGGTTCTCTGACTCCCTCTGCCCCCTGCTCCCAGGCTGCTGAGGACAGATAAAGGAGGAGAGGCCTGGATCCGGTGCTGGCACCGGTGCAACCCCTCGGCAGCAGCTTGCCACAGCTCTGTGGCCATGCCTGGCTGCACCACCATCTTCTTTGGGGCCGAGTGCACACTGCAGCCCAGTTATGGGCCGCACAGCGCAAACCCAGACTTTCTGCGCTTGCGCTGTGTGGCCCATAACTGGGCTGCAGTGCATTTTCAGTGAGCTCCACTCTGCTGCCAGGGGTAGGCGGAGTTTTTGGCCAAACTCCATGCTCCAAGTGGAGTGCATACATACAGGATGGAATTAACTGCTCAGCTTGTAATTAGTTCCACTTAAACTTGTCTTTTACTCCATCCCACCCTGGAAAAGGCTGTTTTCTTGACAATGGCAAAGGGAAGGAAAGCCCATATATTGGTGAGGGGAATAGGGTATGAGGTTTACCAATACAATTAAAAAAAGTTATAAAGTGCATTTGCGCAGTGCCAATTTTCTCATTAAAAATATACATGTGCATATTTTCATAAGAGAATATGGAATTAGCATAACCTTTCCAGGAGCATGCTGGAAAACTGGTGCCTGTCCAAAGTTTCAATGAGTCACCTGAAAACGTTTCGTGGATTCCATAGAGGCCCTCTTTGTGAGAGGCCCCATTGCTCTAGTTACTGATACCAGGAGTCCCAGTAACTCGGTTGGTATGAAAAATCTGAATATGAACTACATCATGATACTCTACAAAGAAATGAGGAATTACCTTCAGAACTGATAACTCTGGTTCTGATGGTCTCCCAATCCCTCATTTTCCCTCCAAATATCAGTGTTCCCATGTATCTCAAAATTCCAATACAGCCAAAAACAACTGATACTCGACCAACTAGAATTAAGAGGGCCCTCAAAGTGAGGGCCACAGTCCAAAAACAGCATGGCTGCAAGACTGGTAACCTGCACGTACAAATTGCTGATTTTTTATTAATTATCCACTTAACATTTAGCTTTAATTACGATTTCCTCACAGTGAGGGTCTTCACTTCCCTGCTTTTGACCTACATTCTAAATATGGTTGCTCCCGTTAGGTAGTAACCATACCACACTTCACAGGACCTCTCAGCTTCTGCTAACATACTGCTTCCTCCTCAGATAAACTCTCATGCCCACATCGTCATCTACTATGAATTTAAAACGTGTTTCACCACAATGCTGTTTAGTTCATATTTCAACCTTGTCATCTATGTCAATTTTAAGTACTCTGCCATAATTGAAACATTCCCGTCAGACGTTTTGTAAGCTCTATATAATTGTTACTTGGCTTTGTAAAAGATTTAAACTATAGGTTACAGCAAAAATAAATTGTTAGAAATTTGCCCTTTCAAAAGGATCCGATTTTTTTTTCTGCTTTTTTGCTGAACCCTACTTTTGCGGGCTATAGAGCTCTGTGCACTTCACCCCTGCCAGCCAGAGGTAAAGGAATTGTACTCCTCCTCTCAACATGGTAAAACTGTACCAAGTGCATCCAGACAGTGTAAATTGAATACTACCAGTGGACTGCTGCACTGATTGTTCCATCCCGTGCAAAGGAACTTTAAGGCATGTCTCCAGGCTTACCATTGTTGCATGGTTGTACAGTTGTAAAACTGCAAATTCAACCTATGTACATAAACATTTTTAAAAGGTGTAAAACTTCCTTTTAAAAATTAGTGAGTGACCCCTAAGTAAGCCTTAGTGTCCATAAGGCAGGGTTTATGGTATTTAAAAGTAGGACATGTAAAAATTTAATGTTAAACATCTCTTTACAGTGATAAAGCCCTAGAAGCAATTTTCACTGCAGTGGAATCGGCTCGTCCAAGGAATGCACTATGATACAATATTATGTTTAACAAATATCACCACCTAAGAAACAGCTCCACTTACGTTTTTTGACTTTTTTACATATTTTTCACAAGGCCTATTTACTGGTGAAGTTGTAAGATATATTTTGGAAAGATGACTTGTAGAAAGTTACCTTTGCGCTGCCTCAAGTCCCTGGCAGCTAAATATGCATTTTGCACTCCCTCTTCTGCCAGCCAGTAATAAGCATTTCAATAGACGTGAAAGAGGTTGGAACTTGCTCCCAGTACAGGGACAAAAGTCCTTGGGTGTGGAGAGATGCTGTTGTGCTTTTGAGATGACGGCTTATGGGCTGGGCAAAAGGACTTGATTAACTTCAAAGAGGCCTAACCTGTCACAAAGAGATGTAGCATACACCCAGGCCTGCATCCTTCTTTTGACCCCCCCCCAGTTAGATCAGTCTCCATCACAGTGGACCTCTTGTTAACATCACAATGTTAGATCCTGCTAGAGTGTCAAGAACTGCTTGAAAAGTTTGTAGATGTTTTACATATGACACTTGGGACACACTTCAAAGGGGCCTCCCGTGTCACAGTTAAATGACTCTTAGGTAGGGCCCTTCTTTGGTACGCCCGATCCTTCAGTGAGAGACGTCCCAATCACAGCAGGTCTGTTTTTGACATTCCAGTGTGAAAGCCTGGTTGACTTTTTTTGCTAGGTTTAGACAACATTTGGAGAGCACTTTAAAGCAGGGAAACACAAGGCTAAAACAATTTGTGTGTATTCACTGTCTGGTTGCTGAAAGCTCAGCTTTGGTCTACCAGACTCCTGTCTCCGAGTTTGTTGGGGACTTCCTAAAATTAGATTTTATTGTTAGCTGTGGAAGGACACTATTAGTAAACTCCCCACACACACATACACAGCATTCAGAGCCAAACCTTAATGTGGCTGAAGACTTCAGCCATCTTGAAAATACCCAAAGTGGTGGGAGTTAACCCCAAGGAACTTTTACACCATTGGTTAGGGTCACCCCAGGAGTCATTTTCTCCAAATAGTTTATGCCAGGCACAAATGTGGCAACTCCAGGCACTCACTTCTGAACACACCTGGAACTGTGGAATATCAGAAGAGGACTAAACCTGCTGTTTGAAACCTGAGAAGAGCCTAGAAGAATGGATCAGAACTTCCTCTTGTACCTAGGACAAAGAAGTGGACTTCAAGGATCATAAAACTGACCTCCTGTTAAAGCTACAGGGATACAACAAGATACAAGAGGCATGTTCCTGCAACTGCCCAGTTGATTAGTGGCAACTGGAACTAGACTGGTCTCTGGCTGCTCACCCTGTAAGTCTCTAAGTGCATCCTCTGAGGTCCTGTGTAACTTTAATAGTGTACTCCAGTGGTGAATCGGACCTTAAAGGACTAACTGGTAAGTGTATCCGGCTCACTCTCCATTGCGCTCAGCATCAAATTGTGCCAGGGTTCTGTTCTACCACCACTGTTGACTATTATTGGCACTTTGTGCTCCTTGGTGCAATTTCTACTTAAAACTTTAAAAAATCATATTTCTGGTTCCCCTTTTTGGTATTTTGCGATGCTGGTGTTATTTTATTTATAACATTTTACTCTATTTGTCTAATATGTTTGGGGATTGGTATTGTTTTGCATTTCAACTTTATTAGTGTTTTGGTACTGCATTAATACCTTACACATTGTCTCTAAGATAAGCCTTTTTTCTCTGTGCTATGGCTGCCAGGGGTTTGAGTTCAGGTTAATTTGGTGACTTTATGAGTTCACTCTGACAAGGACTGTGGTTATCACCTGTCCCCTAATTATCCAACTTCTTACATAAATATTTTAAAAATTCCAAATGATGTACTTAACATGTCATTTACAAAGGTTTAACGCAAGCAGATACATTTGAATTTCTTTCCCGCAGAATAAAATGATTGTGTGCTTTGGACCATTAGGTGAGAAGCTGTTTGTAAAAAAACAGATGTCAATTTTTCTAAAAGATGCTATTCTTTACAGGTACCTTCTGCTCGGAGAAGATCCTTGAACAGAAGAAATGGCTTCAGTAATGAATGGCTGGAAGTGATTGATTGCTACCTAAACAGAGGCCGTAGAATGGTAATGGTGCACTGCAACACTCTGCTTACCCATGTATGAGCAGAGTAGGACACCTCGCAATATCACAATAAATGCACTGTTCCCAGCACAGGTGCAAATCTGCCCCTATTCTGGGATTAACACATTAGTGAAAGATGGACTGGCTGTTTGAAGCTGCTGGGCTGCTTTTTACTGTGCAGGAGACCATGGGGCACATTGTCTCCCTTTCAAAAGACACCATCAGGGTGCATACCGACTGTATGCCACCTCAATATAGTGCACAGTCAACGCATGCACTGATACCTCTTCTGGCTCAGCACCCACATCCATTATACAGCATGGACTCAAAGGAAACCCTTCTCCTAATTTGAGAGTATGCACTTGAGATCATGCCAATGGTGGTGTGATCTACATTAAAGAAGGGCCATGTAAGTGTCTGCAGCTTCCTCTGTAGTAGCAAAGTACCACTGGGCACAAAAAGGTGGGTACACACACCTATGCTGTCACCACAGCACTTAGTGTAATACAGCCTCAGGTAGTAATTATAAAATGACATACTCTGGCTCAGGAACAATGAACACTTACAAATATTTACTAACTGAATTTAAGTGATATGTCGTACAATCTTTACCCAGACGTTTCTATACAAAGTTTTCATGAGACAGTTTGTGTCCTCAAAGAAAGGCCCATGATGTTAATCAAACTGAGTAAGTCTAAACTCGCAGTTGTCATTTCACTTTTTATGCAGTGGATTGCTTAGAAATAACAATAACTTATGTTATCAATTTCCCAGCAATGTCAAAAAGGTGCTAGCGTTGCCCAATGTAGTAGTATTCAATCTACATCAGATAATTGAAGGTTGAGTTGGCTTTGTTGGGATTCCAACTCATGGCATGCATGTCAGATATGAACCACATAACAAATATACACTATTTTGATATTATTGCAAGTCATGGAGACAATACTCTTCTTATTGCATCCATGCAGCAGAAGCCCTTTAAAAAAACATTCTCAGTGAAACAGAAAAATTCCAGAACGATCATAAAAACCCGGATCTAGCATCAATAATCATTAATGTGTTGCTGCTTCATGCCCAGATAAGTACATTTCTGGCAGAGGGGTTTATGTGTATAAAGGATTTCATGATGTTGTGAAGTTCACTTCGTTGAGACAGATAGGTTAAGTAGTTTATTTAGTCGAAGTTGAACAGGGTGAAAGTTTGGGCTGACCTGTTTCTTAATTTGAGTCTACAATGCAAACAAGATGTGTAAGGCATGTGTAACAGTGGTTCAGTAGTTAGAAAATGATGTTTATGTGTGTCTAAGTTAGCATAATTAGGTTGCAAAAGTAATTTACTGGTCCTTTGGGCTGTTTGCGCTGACAGGTGAAGAAAATGTGGCTTTTAAAGTTGCACAAGCAACTTTCCTGTATGTATGTTTTTCCCCATCTGTGTTTTTACGTTTCATAAATAGTCGAAATAGGATCAGTGTCATGGTGTTTTCTTATACGGTATCAATTAGTGTTCTTTAGAAGGAAGCTAGGTTGAGATGTACTTACATGTAGCAATAAACAAGGCTTTTGCTGCCTGCTTCCACAAATGTATTACTATGCATTTTAAAATGGGTTTATTGTTTAGTTTGCTTCAATATTGCAATGTCCACTCCTCTTGTTTGTAAGGAAAAGGGGAATATTATTTATTAATAAATTAGGCAGTCTTTAAAGTACCCTGTTTAATGCAGCACAATTTCTGCAATGTTGATTAAGTTTGTTTCATGTAACTTAGCTAGTACTATCCTATGGTACCACTTCATGTTATGTCGAAAGAGTTATTTTCCACTCCCCTGAAACTATAAAATTTTACAGAGCTTTTGCTCGCTTCCACAAAACAGACTCCACGACAGTCTGTAATCTGATTGATTCTTTAAGAGTTTTTCCTTGCTTTCATATTGAACAGTGCCTAAGTCAGACTGTTATCTAACTTCATAATTCAACTTTTTGTGCTTTTAAACTAACGGTATCCACATTAGACTGTCTCCTGATTTATCTCTTATCCTTGACTTTCAAACTGAGTAGATTTAGGTTTGTTTATTACTGAACTATATTTTGATTATGGCTAATTTGCTTATGTTATAACCTTTCACAATTGGCTTTGTTTTCATACAGTACTGATGCAGATTTGAATGTGGTTAACTAACTACTTTTTGCCTTTTGTCGTGATTCCTAATTTTGCGTAAACCTTTATGGATCTGAAAATTGTACTGCAAAGGTTTTCTTTATCTACACTATTGCCCATGTCATTTGGGACTCACATGGCATGGATCTAGCTCCTCAACCCTTTGAAGTTATTGGTGCAAAGCCACAACAGAATCTTGGTGAAAAATGTGGGCGAAGGGTGCAAATTTAGATGAAAAAATTAATTAAAAATATACATCCCCAAAATTGTAAGGTAGATAGGGAATCCTAGAATCATGTTGTCTAATTCTGGTGCACCTGCTGACTCTGTTGGGAGTTGCATTACATAAGTATCAGTATAGCTTTTTGTGGAATGAGTGTGGTGAGTTGTCTTATGCTGGTTGTGATAGTTTGTCATTCAACCTATGATTTGGAGTGAGGGAATTGTTTTTGCAGGGGTGCAAACTGGACAACACGTTACATCAATCATGTTTTTGTTTTTCAAATACATAGAACATTGAATTGTACTGTTATGTAATGTTTTGTGGGAATTGCTGAAGCTGTTTGAATTTTGCTTTTGATGAAGAGATTTTGTGATTGTATGTGATGCATGACCAAAGGTTTTTGGATTTATGTATAATATGTACAGATTTATGGAAATCAAAGATCTCAGATAATATATTATTATAAGATTGTCTGCTAAATAGATGTGTGGCGTCATAGTAGGCTATAGGTTAAAGTCCAATGAAGTGCTTAATAGCCAAGCTGTATATGACCTAATCAGGAAAGTGTTTTTATCTCTTTTGTGCACAAGAATAGGCGCACTCGCACTTTAAGTTTGGGTTACTGCTTGTCGATTGAAAGAATTTAAGGTGTTTTCTCTTCTCTGTCGCAAGTTTAATTTTTCCATCTCATATTCTGGCAGGCAGACAACCCCTCGTTTCCATAGAAGATAAGATTTTTCTCAAATACAAAACAGACCTAAAATCTCCCCTCTGTGACACACTATCATTATGTACAACAAAATTAATGACTAACGGTTTCACTCCATATTAATGATACATGTATGCCAAAAAGAGTTACACTTAAAAATGTACGTATAAAAATATAGTTTCTTATTTATTTCAAAATACACAAAAAAATCATTGTATGTTACACTCCAAAAACAATTCATAAAAATCAATAAGATTCAAAATATTACACATCTAATTCATTACTTCATCTTACACATTTAACCACAAAAGGACTTCTAAAATTATTAAAAACTTATTATAAAAAAGGATTCCAATACTATTGACACAGTATTTTGGTGGTTTCTTGCTTCACTCCACAATCATGGTGAAATCACAGCCTAGAAGACCTGCACAGTTTGAAGCCTTGAATGAGTGGGACTACGGTCTGCTGGGCTGATGGAGAAGTCTTGCATTAGCAAAACTAAAAACCACTTCCATAGCCACAGAGAGGGCAGAACTGCTGATGAATTGCTGATGGAATTGTCCAGTGGGGGCAGACAGACCCAAAAAACGTGCTGTGGCACAGCTTTCACAACATTCAAGGCTGAACCTGCTTTGTGGCCATAAAGGAAAAAGCCATCTAATGGTATATCCAATAAAGATGATTGAACAAGCCTACTGACCTCATCCAGGCATAGTGCTGAAGTGCCACGCTCATATCGATCACCCAACCTAAGTGAATTACAAATTTATCTGAGTTGCGTCTATCCTGGATCGCTTGAGTCAGGTACTTTCTGAGGTCACCTGGGACTGCACACAGGGCATGAAGTAGTGGCCAATATGATAGCTGGCATTTACAGACCTCAGAGCAAGGCTCTGGAATGAGAAGATGTGGTTGTCAAAGGTCTCTATCCTTTTAGAGTCACAATTAGGTGCCTGGTAGGAAAGGCATTAGTATTAACCTTACAGGTGGCCGCCTGCACCACCAAACTCTCTGGTGTGGAATGTTGAGTCAAAAAGATAGGGTTGCCTAGTATCGGTCTACGGTGCTTAGTGACCTGCCTATTGAATGGTGGTCCTAAGCATGTGCGAGCACTAAAGAAAATATAAAAAGACAAATTAGAAAGGCTGTCAACCATTGGAAGGGTAGCAGATTGTGTTCACTGAATAAAGCATGGAGACAGGAAGTGTTGGAAACTATAGATGCTTTCTGTTTGATTATCGACAAATCAGACAAAAAATGAGAATAAGAATGACAAGAAATGAGAGTGATTCTAAAGTAAAGGATACATTTATGAACAGATTGTTCACTGAAGTGAGACCACCCTCGTGTGCAATTAAAGGAGGAAGAGATAGATGCAGTAGAGCTGGGTGTGAGGAAAGATAAGATGGTGTTTAGTTTGTTTTCACATAGTGAGATAGAAGCGGTAGAGACTGATACTCTCACACTAAAATGAAAGTCAAAAATAATGGCAGAAACAGGAATTATAAACACAAAGTCTCAATGTATAATAAAACTGAATTGGCATTTTGGGTGCAGAAGCAGGAAGACATGCTCATCACACATTGGAGAAATGTCAGGATTCGGCTGAAGAATTAAACACTGCATGAAACTGTCACAGAATTACAAGACATGATTGAAAAAAGGAAATACACAACAAAGTTTCAGAAATAATGGACAGGACCACCTGATAAGACTGGGGTGCCAAAAAACAGTAAAACAAAGAAGAATTTGAGTGTGAGTGACTCTGATTGTGAAGTAGATGAAAAGAGCTTCAGCTGAAAGAATTGCAGGGAGGAGCACATGGACATGTACTTTGGTGAACAAGTGATCTTTACAGTGAGGAAGCCGACAAGTGGTATCAATCAATCAATCAATCAATCGCCACCCCCCCTGGTCCGCACGACCCTCGCACCACCAGATGCCGCTACTCGACCAGCCAGCTCATCGCCCTCAACCCCGGCCACTCCACAACATGTTTCCAGTCATCCCCAAAGAACACCAAGGGACCATGTTCCTGCCACGCCTGCAACTTCACCTGCGACAGAACAAGGAAACCTGCAACAACCGCAACTAACCACCTCCACTGCATACTCCTCAACACACGCTCCGCACGCAAGCACGCCATCGAGCTCTGGGACCTGCTCGATACCACCGCCCCAGACGTAGCCTTCCTGACCGAAACCTGGTGGAACGACTCCTCAGCACCTGACATCGCCATAGCCATCCCGGATGGCTACAAGATCACCAGGAGGGATCGCCCCAACGGAATCGGAGGAGGAATAGCCATCGCCCACAAATCCACCCTCAAAATCCACACCCACACGGACGACACCCTCAAGACCGCCGAACACCTACACTTCCGGATCCACACTGACCCCAACACCACTCTCAGGGGAACACTCATCTACCGTCCCCCAGTACCACGAGCACCCTTCTGCGTCTCCATCACCGACCTCACGAGCACCCACGCGCTCACCTCCATGGACTACATCCTCCTTGGAGACCTCAATTTCCACTTGGAAAACAACAACGACGCTAACACCACATCTCTGATCGACAACCTCTCCAACCTCGGCCTCAGACAACTGGTCAACACACCCACCCACATCGCCGGCCACACACTTGATCCGATCTTCTCCGCAAGCAACCACGTCACCTTTAACTACACCACCGAACTTCACTGGACCGACCACCACTGCATCCACTTCACATTCAAGAAGCACATCGAACACCACCGCACCCAACTACCACCACACCGCCGCTGGAGCAAATTCACCGAAGAGCAGCTGACCAGCACCCTCGCCCAGAACCAGCCCTCCGGCTCCACCGACCCAGACACCGCCGCACTCAAACTACGACAGTGGATCAATGACTGCGCCAACACCCTCGCACCACTCAAGAGGTCCACCGACAACCAAGGAAAGAAAAAAGCCGCCTGGTTAACTGACAAACTCCTCACCTCCAAACGCGTCTGCCAGAAACTAAAGAAGAAATGGCTCCTCGAACACACACCCGACAGCCTCGCAGCCCACAAGGAGGCCACCCGCAAGCACCACCAGTTAGTCAGACTCGCCAAACGATCCCACTTCACAGAACGCCAGAACAACAATGCACACGACAGCAAAGAACTCTTCTGCATCGTGAAAGAGCTCTCCAACCCCAGCGGCAACGTCAACGACATCCCACCATCCCAAGAATTCTGGAACGCCCTGACCACCTTCTTCTATCAGAAGATCGCCGACAACCACGACAGCCTCAACACCACGCCTCCGCCAGGCCCCACCCCGACAACTCCACCTGTACCAACCGCCTGATCACCTGGACCCACGTAGACGACGCTGAAACTTGCAAGATCATGAACTCCATCCACTCAGGATCCCCTTCAGACCCATGCCCCCACCACGTTTACAACAAAGCCGACTCTACCATCGCCCCCCAACTTCGAAAGGTCATAAACTTATACTTCGAAACCCCAACTTTCCCAGAAAGCTGAAAGCACGCCGAAATCCACGCCCTCCTCAAGAAACCCAAGGCAGACCCCAACAACCTCAAAAACTTCCGTCCGATCTCCCTCCTCCCCTTCCCGGTGAAGGTCACCGAGAAGATCGTCAACGCTCAGCTTACCCACCACCTCGAGGACAACTCCATCCTAGACCCCTCCCAGTCCGGTTTCAGACGTAACCACAGCACCGAGACTGCTCTCATCGCCGCCACAGATGACATCAGACAGCAAATGGACAACGGCGAAACATCAGCCCTCATCCTCCTGGACCTTTCCGCAGCCTTCGACACGGTTTGCCACCGCACCCTATTAACACGCCTCCACGAAGCCGGTATGCAAGAAAAAGCCCTCAACTGGATCTCCTCTTTCCTCTCCGGCAGAACCCAGAGAGTCCGACTCCCACCCTTCCGCTCCGAAGCCACCAACATCATCTGCGGCGTACCCCAAGGCTCCTCTCTAAGCCCAACGCTGTTCAACGTCTACATGGCCCCCCTCGCACAACTGGCCCGTCAGCACAACCTCAAAATTCTCTCTTATGCCGACACCCAGCTCATCCTCTCCCTCACCAAAGGCCCACACACCGCCAAAGCCAACCTCCACGAGGGAATGAAGTCAATCGCCGAGTGGATGAGAAATAGCCGCCTGAAGTTGAACTCCGACAAGACAGAGGTCCTCATCCTCGGACGCACCCCCTCGGCCTGGGACGACTCCTGGTGGCCCACTGCGCTGGGACCCCCACCAACGCCAGCCAACCACGCACGCAACCTGGATTTCGTCCTCGACTCCACCCCCACCATGTCCAAACAGGTCAACGCAGTCTCCTCCTCCTGTTACAACACCCTCCGCATGCTCCGTAGAATCTACAAATGGATCCCGACGGAAACCAGAAGAACTGTGACCCAGGCCCTCGTCAGCAGTAGACTAGACTACGCCAACGCACTCTACACAGGCATCCCAGCAAAAGACATCCGACGCCTCCAACGCATCCAAAACGCCTCTGCCCGACTGGTCCTCAACGTACCCCGCCGATGCCACATCTCCCACCACCTGAAAGACCTCCACTGGCTCCCCGTGGACAAGAGGATCACCTTCAAGCTCCTCACCCACGCTCACAAGGCACTCCACAATGCCGGACTAGCCTACCTGAACAACAGACTCAACTTCTACATCCCCCCGCCAAATCCGCTCCGCCAACCTCGCCCTCGCCATCGTTGCCCGCATCCAACGCAAGACCTCCGGTGGCAGATCCTTCTCCTACCTTGCCCCCAAGACCTGGAACACCCTTCCGACCTCCCTGCAGCAGACCCGGGACCTTCTCACCTTCAGGAGACTCCTCAAGACCTGTCTCTTTGACCAGTAGCAGCGCCACCCCCCCCCCCTTCTCAGCGCCTTGAAACCCTAACGGGTACGTAGTGCGCACTATAAATACTGTGATTGATTGATTGAAAATAAGGCTTCTCCAATTGTTATGGAAAATATAATCAGGTTATTGAGCATTTGAAAACAAAGGTTCCCCACAAACAAGTAAACCTGATCATGAGAATGACACAATATCTAAGTGCTTGCATATTAGAAGAGATTATGGCAGAATAACAAACTTTGTAGTGAAGTTGAAGACCTCATGAAAGAGGGTGTTTCTAGATCTGTTTCAGTTTTTGTATTGTGTAGGAGGCTGGCCTGGTTTGTAGTGGTACCAAAGGGTACTTACACTCTGCACCAGGTCCAGTTATCCCTTATTAGTGTAGAAGAGGTGTCTAGCAGCTCAGGCTGATAGAAAAGGTAGCTTAGCAGAGCAGCTTAGGCTGAACTAGGAGACGTGTGAAGCTCCTACTATACCACTGGTGTCATATGCACAATATCATAAGAAAACACAATACACAGATATACTAAAAATAAAGGTACTTTATTTTTATGACAATATGCCAAAAGTATCTCAGTGAGTACCCTCAGTATGAGGATAGCAAATATACACAAGATATATGTACACAATACCAAAAATATGCAGTAATAGCAATAGAAAGCAATGCAAGCAATGTACAGTCACAATAGATTGCAATGAGAGCACATAGGTATAGGGGCAACACAAACCATATACTCCAAAAGTGGAATGCGAATAACGTATGGACCCCAAACCTATGTGAGCTTGTAGAGGGTCGCTGGGACTGTAAGAAAACAGTGAGGGCTAGAAAATAGAAAAATAGCCCACCCCAAGACCCTGAAAAGTAGGTGTAAAGTGCACCTAAGTTCCCCAGAGAGCACAGAAGTCGTGATAGGGGAATTCTGCAAGGAAGACCAACACCAGCAATGCAACAACAATGGATTTCCAGACGAGAGTACCTGTGGAACAAGGGGACCAAGTCCAAGAGTCACACTCAAGTCGTGAGTGGGCAGATGCCCAAGAAATGCCAGCTGAGGGTGCAAAGAAGCTGGCACTGGATGGTAGAAGCTGTGGATTCTGCAAGAATGAAGAGGACTAGGAACTTCCCCTTTGGAGGATGGATGTCTCACGTCGTGAAGAAGCTTGCAGAGGTGTTTCCGTGCAGAAAGACCGCAAACAAGCCTTGCTAGCTGCAAGGGTCGCGGTTAGGGTTTTTGGATGCTGCTGTTGCCCAGGAGGGACCAGGATGTCGCCAATTGTGTGAGGATACAGAGGGGGCGCCCAGCAAGACAAGGAGCCCACTTAGAAGCAAGCAGCACCGCAGAAGTGCTGGAACAGGCACTATGAAGAAGAGTGAACCGGAGCTCACCCGAAGTCACAAAGGAAGGTCCCACGACGTCGGAGGACAACTCAGGAGGTCGTGCACTGCAGGTTAGAGTGTCAGGGACCCAGGCTTGACTGTGCACAAGGGAAATCCTGGAAGAGTGCACAGGAGCCGGAGCAGCTGCAAATCACGCGGTACCCAGCAATGGAGTCTAGCGTGGGGAGGCAAGGACTTACCTCCACCAAACTTGGACTGAAGAGTCACTTGGACAGAGTTGCTGAGTTCCAGGGACCATGCTCGTCGTGCTGAGAGGAGACCCAGAGGACCGGTAATGCAGTCTTTTGGTGCCTGCGGTTGCAGGGGGAAGATTCCGTCGACCCACGGGAGATTTCCTCCGTGCTTCTAGTGCAGAGAGAAGGCAGACTACCCCCACAGCATGCACCACCAGGAAAACAGTCGAGAAGGCCGCAGGATCAGCGATACAAGGTTGCAGTAGTCGTCTTTGCTACTTTGTTGCGGTTTTGCAGGCGTCCAGAGCAGTCAGCGGTCGATTCCTTGGCAGATGGTGAAGAGAGAGATGCAGAGGAACTCTGATGAGCTCTTGCATTCGTTATCTCAAGAATTCCCCAAAGCAGAGACCCTAAATAGCCAGAAAAGGAGGTTTGGCTACTTAGGAAGGAGGATAGGCTAGCAACAGAGGTAAGAGCCTATCAGAAGGAGTCTCTGACGTCACCTGCTGGCCCTGGCCACTCAGAGCAGTCCAGTGTGCCAGCAGCACCTCTGTTTCCAAGATGGCAGAGGTCTGGAGCACACTGGAGGAGCTCTGGGCACCTCGCAGGGGAGGTGCAGGTCAGGGGAGTGGTCACTCCCCTTTCCTTTGTCCAGTTTCGCGCGAGAGCAGGGCTGGGGGATCCCTGAACTGGTGTAGACTGGCTTATGAAGAGATGGGCACCATCTGTGCCCATCAAAGCATTTCCAGAGGCTGGGGGAGGCTACTCCTCCCCAGCCCTGACACCTTATTCCAAAGGGAGAGGGTGTAACACCCTCTCTCTGAGGAAGTCCTTTGTTCTGCCTTCCTGGGCCAAGCCTGGCTGGACCCCAGGAGGGCAGAAACCTGTCTGAGGGGTTGGCAGCAGCAGCAGCTGCAGTGAAACCCCAGGAAAGGTAGTTTGGTAGTACCCGGATCTGTGCTAGAGACTCGGGGGATCATGGAATTGTCTCCCCAATGACAGAATGGCATTGGGATGACAATTCCATGATCTTAGACATGTTACATGGCCATGTTTGGAGTTACCATTGTGACGATATACATATGTCGTGACATATGTATAGTGCACGCGTGTAATGGTGTCCCGCACTCACAAAGTCTGGGGAATTTGCCCTGAACAATGTGGGGGCACCTTGGCTAGTGCCAGGGTGCCCACACACTAAGTAACTTAGCACCCAACCTTTACCAGGTAAAGGTTAGACATATAGGTGACTTATAAGTTACTTAAGTGCAGTGGTAAATGGCTGTGAAATAACGTGGACGTTATTTCACTCAGGCTGCAGTGGCAGGCCTGTGTAAGAATTGCCAGAGCTCCCTATGGATGGCAAAAGAAATGCTGCAGCCCATAGGGATCTCCTGGAACCCCAATACCCTGGGTACCTCAGTACCATATACTAGGGAATTATAAGGGTGTTCCAGTATGCCAATGTAAATTGGTGAAATTGGTCACTAGCCTGTTAGTGACAATTTGGAAAAAAATGAGAGAGCATAACCACTGAGGTTCTGGTAACAGAGCCTCAGTGAGGCAGTTAGTCATCATACAGGGAACACATACAGGGCACACTTATGAGCACTGGGGCCCTGGCTGGCAGGGTCCCAGTGACACATACAACTAAAACAACATATATACAGTGAAATATGGGGTAACATGCCAGGCAAGATGGTACTTTCCTACACAACCCCCCCCCCCCAAACGAAGGACAATAAGACTAGCCATGACCTGAGGCTTCATTGTCTAAGTGGAAATATCTGGAGAGTCCATCTGCATTGGAGTGGCTACTCCCAGGTCTATGTTCCACTGTATAGTCCATTCCCTGTAGAGATATGGACCACCTCAACAATTTAAGATTTTCACCTTTCATTTGTTTTAGCCAAAGTAGAGGTTTGTGGTCTGTCTGAACAATGAAGTGAGTGCCAAACAGGTATGGCCTCAACTTCTTCAGTGCCCAGACCACAGCAAAGGCCTCCCTCTCTATGGCAGACCAACGCTTTTCTCTAGGGGTCAACCTCCTGCTGATAAAAGCAACAGGTTGATCCTGGTCCTCAGAATTAAGTTGTGATAAGACTGCCCCTACCCCTAATTCAGATGCATCAGTTTGAACAATTAATTTTTTGGAGTAACAGGGGCTTTTTAGGACAGGTGCAAAGCACATGGCCTGTTTCAGCTCCTCAAAAGCTTTCTGACAGCTAGCTGTCCATAATACCTTTTTAGGCATTTTCTTAGATGTGAGGTCATTAAGAAGGGCTGCAATGGAGCCATAGTTCTTTATGAACCTCCTGTAATACCCAGTGAGGCCTAAGAAGGCTCTCACGTGGGTCTGAGTTCTAGGTGGAACCCAATCTATAATAGTTTGGATTTTCCCCTGAAGTGGTGCAATCTGTTCTCCACCTACCAGGTGTCCCAGATAAACCACTTTGCCTTGCCCTATCTGGCACTTTGAAGCCTTGATAGTGAGGCCTGCATTCTGCAGGGCCTCTAAAACTTTCCACAGGTGGACCAGGTGATCATCCCAGGTGGAGCTAAAGACAGCTATATCATCTAGATATGCTGCACTAAAAGCCTCCAATCCTTGCAGGACTGTATTCACCAACCTCTGAAAAGTGGCAGGTGCATTTTTCAACCCAAAAGGCATTACTGTAAATTGGTAGTGCCCTCCAATGGTTGAAAATGCAGTTTTGGCTTTAGCATCCTCTGATAACTTGATCTGCCAATACCCTGCAGCCAAATCAAAGGTGCTTAGATACTTGGCAGATGCCAGTGTATCTATTAGCTCATCTGCCCTGGGTATAGGGTGAGCATCAGTTTTAGTTACCTGGTTGAGACCCCTTTAATCTACACAAAATCTAATTTCCTTCTTTCCATCTTTGGAATGAGGTTTTGGTACAAGTACCACAGGAGAGGCCCATGGACTTTCAGAGTGCTCAACCACTCCCAGTTCAAGCATTTTCTGAACCTCTTGTTTTATGCAGTCCCTGACATGGACAGGCTGCCTATAGATCTTACTTTTGACAGGCAAGCTGTCTCCAGTATATATAGTGTGCTCACACCAAGAAGTGGTGCCTGGCACAATAGAAAAGAGTTCAGAAAACTGACTGTAGGAAGTTGGCTCTGTATGTGCTATTTCAAAGTAAGGAATAGCATGCACAGAGTCCAAGGGTTCCCCTTAGAGGTAAAATAGTGGTAAAAATAGATAATACTAATGCTCTATTTTGTGGTAGTGTGGTCGAGCAGTAGGCTTATCCAAGGAGTAGTGTTAAGCATTTGTTGTACATACACATAGACAATAAATGAGGTACACACACTCAGAGACAAATCCAGCCAATAGGTTTTGTATAGAAAAATATATTTTCTTAGTTTATTTTAAGAACCACAGGTTCAAATTCTACATGTAATATCTCATTCGAAAGGTATTGCAGGTAAGTACTTTAGGAACTTCAAATCATAAAAATTGCATGTATACTTTACAAGTTATTGACAAATAGCTGTTTTAAAAGTGGACACTGCAATTTTCACAGTTCCTAGGGGAGGTAAGTTTTTGTTAGGTTTACCAGGTAAGTAAGACACTTACAGGGTTTAGTTCTTGGTCCAAGGTAGCCCACCGTTGGGGGTTCAGAGCAACCCCAAAGTCACCACACCAGCAGCTCAGGGCCGGTCAGGTGCAGAGTTCAAAGTGGTGCCCAAAACACATAGGCTAGAATGGAGAGAAGGGGGTGCCCCGGATCCGGTCTGCTTGCAGGTAAGTACCCGCGTCTTCGGAGGGCAGACCAGAGGGGTTTTGTAGGGCACCGGGGGGGACACAAGCCCACACAGAAATTTCACCCTCAGCAGCGCGGGGGCGGCCGGGTGCAGTGTAGAAACAAGCGTCGGGTTCGCAATGTTAGTCTATGAGAGATCTCGGGATCTCTTCAGCGCTGCAGGCAGGCAAGGGGGGGGTTCCTCGGGGAAACCTCCACTTGGACAAGGGAGAGGGACTCCTGGGGGTCACTTCTCCAATGTAAGTCCGGTCCTTCAGGTCCTGGGGGCTGCGGGTGCAGGGTCTCTCCCAGGCGTCGGGACTTTGGATTCAAAGAGTCGCGGTCAGGGGAAGCCTCGGGATTCCCTCTGCAGGCGGCGCTGTGGGGGATCAGGGGGGACAGGTTTTGGTACTCACAGTATCAGAGTAGTCCTGGGGTCCCTCCTGAGGTGTTGGATCTCCACCAGCCGAGTCGGGGTCGCCGGGTGCAGTGTTGCAAGTCTCACGCTTCTTGCGGGGAGCTTGCAGGGTTCTTTCAAGGCTGCTGGAAACAAAGTTGCAGCCTTTCTTGGAGCAGGTCCGCTGTCCTCGGGAGTTTCTTGTCTTTTCGAAGCAGGGGCAGTACTCAGAGGATGTCGAGGTCGCTGGTCCCTTTGGAAGGCGTTGCTGGGGCAGGATCTTTGGAAGGCAGGAGACAGGCCGGTGAGTTTCTGGAGCCAAGGCAGTTGTCGTCTTCTGGTCTTCCTCTGCAGGGGTTTTCAGCTAGGCAGTCCTTCTTCTTGTAGTTGCAGGAATCTAATTTTCTAGGGTTCAGGGTAGCCCTTAAATACTAAATTTAAGGGCGTGTTTAGGTCTGGGGGGTTAGTAGCCAATGGCTACTAGCCCTGAGGGTGGGTACACCCTCTTTGTGCCTCCTCCCAAGGGGAGGGGGTCACAATCCTAACCCTATTGGGGGAATCCTCCATCTGCAAGATGGAGGATTTCTAAAAGTTAGAGTCACTTCAGCTCAGGACACCTTAGGGGCTGTCCTGACTGGCCAGTGACTCCTCCTTGTTTTTCTCATTATTTTCTCCGGCCTTGCCGCCAAAAGTGGGGCCTGGCCGGAGGGGGCGGGCAACTCCACTAGCTGGAGTGTCCTGCTGGGTTGGCACAAAGGAGGTGAGCCTTTGAGGCTCACCGCCAGGTGTGACAATTCCTGCCTGGGGGAGGTGTTAGCATCTCCACCCAGTGCAGGCTTTGTTACTGGCCTCAGAGTGACAAAGGCACTCTCCCCATGGGGCCAGCAACATGTCTCGGTTTGTGGCAGGCTGCTAAAACTAGTCAGCCTACACAGATAGTCGGTTAAGTTTCAGGGGGCACCTCTAAGGTGCCCTCTGGGGTGTATTTTACAATAAAATGTACACTGGCATCAGTGTGCATTTATTGTGCTGAGAAGTTTGGTACCAAACTTCCCAGTTTTCAGTGTAGCCATTATGGTGCTGTGGAGTTCGTGTAAAACAGACTCCCAGACCATATACTCTTATGGCTACCCTGCACTTACAATGTCTAAGGTTTTGTTTAGACACTGTAGGGGCACAGTGCTCATGCACTGGTACCCTCACCTATGGTATAGTGCACCCTGCCTTAGGGCTGTAAGGCCTGCTAGAGGGGTGTCTTACCTATACTGCATAGGCAGTGAGAGGCTGGCATGGCACCCTGAGGGGAGTGCCATGTCGACTTACTCATTTTGTTCTCACTAGCACACACAGGCTTGTAAGCAGTGTGTCTGTGCTGAGTGAGGGGTCTCTAGGGTGGCATAAGACATGCTGCAGCCCTTAGAGACCTTCCTTGGCATCAGGGCCCTTGGTACTAGAAGTACCAGTTACAAGGGACTTATCTGAATGCCAGGGTGTGCCAATTGTGGATACAATGGTACATTTTAGGTGAAGGAACACTGGTGCTGGGGCCTGGTTAGCAGGGTCCCAGCACTCTTCTCAGTCAAGTCAGCATCAGTATCAGGCAAAAAGTGGGGGGTAACTGCAACAGGGAGCCATTTCTTTACACAAGCCCCCCCCAGCCCACAGGCCAGGAGACTCAGCCCAAGCTGGGAGAGTCTTCCTAGTCTGTCAGGCGAGGAAGAGTAGGAGAAATAGGCTGGTTAGTTGCAGGGCCTACTCTGCCTTACATCCTTCTGTTCAGGTCATTCCCTTTGGGGAACTGACCTACTTCCACAGTGATAGGATCTAGTCTGAATTGCCTCTTGTCTGCCTCTTCAATGTCTCCACCCATTCTTTCTATTTTGGTCTTAGAGGTATCCACCTCTGCTAACCTTATCTTGGCCAGGGTTACCCCTAGCTTACCCAGAGAGGTTACCCAGAGCTGGAGTAACCCCACCATGACCAATAGGGTCAGGGGGCCTAACTTGCTATTTGGCATGGGGTCAGACCACCATGCTAAGGATAGTGCAGCCATAAAGGCTAACACCCAGCAGAGGCCACTGACAGCTGTCAGTGCCCAGAACCACACCTTTAGCTCTTCACCTAAAAGGGAAGGGGCTAAGTTACAGGCCTCTTTGGGTTCAGGTTGCCTGTCTGCTGTATTAGAGTGGGGGGTTACCACATCTTGTAGTAAACACCCTTCTTCCACTCTTTCTTCTGTTAGCTGAGGAGCCACCCACTCAGGTTTAACAGTTGCCTGACTAGCCAGGACTTCTTGTGGGTCAGGTTGGACTTTATCAGGGCCATTTTTGGAGTTCTCCCCTACTGGAGCAGAATCTCCTTGGCTTGCTGTAACCTTGGCTAAAGGTTGTCCACCCTTCCTACTCTGTTTTCTTTTCTTCTTCTTCTGGGGCCTGCTTGCATTTACTGCAGAGGCAGGACTTCCAGAATCCTTGGGAGAGGACTGGCACTGGACCAGTTCCTCTCTTGGGCTCTGACTAACCTCTGGGTAGTCATTTCCAAGGAGACAATCAAGGGGGAGGTCTGTACTGACTACTACCCTTCTCCAGCTAAGAGTGCCACCCACTTCTATGGGCACTAAAGCCACAGGCCTCTTAGTGACCCTGTCTAGGCTAACTCTTACCCTGGCAGTCTCACCTGGGATGTACTGGTTTGAGAGCACCAGCCTGTCATGCACAATAGTGTGACTGGCACAAGTGTCTCTCAGGGCAGTGGTTGGGATTCCATTCACCAGTAGGTGGTGGAAGTGTCTACTTCCCTCTGGAATCTCCAACTCACCTGTTGGGCCCTGTTTCCAGTTGAAGGCTATGAAGACCTCCTCATCTGAGGAGTCATCTCCCATGGCTACACTGGTTACCCCTGGAATTTTGTTCTGGGGTTTGTTTTTGGGACAAGAAGTGTCCTTGGTGTGGTGCCCAGACGGTTTACAGTTGTGGCACCATGCCTTAGTGGCATCCCAGTTCTTACCCTGGTACCCACCTTTGTTTTGGGTTGTGTCTTGGGGCCCACCCACCTGTTCTGGTTTTTGGGGGCCTACAGAG
Organism: Pleurodeles waltl; assembly: GCF_031143425.1. Taxonomy (NCBI): domain Eukaryota; kingdom Metazoa; phylum Chordata; class Amphibia; order Caudata; family Salamandridae; genus Pleurodeles; species Pleurodeles waltl. Next base: position 1,185,625,172 of record NC_090440.1, on the reverse strand, counting down.
GACTCTTTTTCTTTGTTTCTAGTGTCACCCACTTTCTCCTGGGGAGTTTTTGTAACCCCTTTCTTTTGGTCACCCCCAGTGGAAGTTTTGGTTACCCTAGTCTTGACCCAGTGGTCTGCCTTCTTTCCCAATTCTTGGGGAGAAATTGGACCTAGGTCTACCAGATACTGATGCAACTTTTCATTGAAGCAGTTACTTAAAATGTGTTCTTTCATAAACAAATTATAAAGCCCAACATAGTCACACACTTCATTTCCAGTTAACCAACCATCTAGTGTTTTTACTGAGTAGTCTACAAAATCAACCCAGGTCTGGCTCGAGGATTTTTGAGCCCCCCTGAATCTAATTCTATACTCCTCAGTGGAGAATCCAAAGCCCTCAATCAGGGTACCCTTCATGAGGTCATAAGATTCTGCATCTCTTCCAGAGAGTGTGAGGAGTCTATCCCTACACTTTCCAGTGAACATTTCCCAAAGGAGAGCACCCCAGTGAGATCTGTTTACTTTTCTGGTTACACAAGCCCTCTCAAAAGCTGTGAACCATTTGGTGATGTCATCACCATCTTCATATTTTGTTACAATCCCTTTGGGGATTTTTAGGATGTCAGGAGAATCTCTGACCCTATTTAAGTTGCTGCCACCATCGATGGGACCTAGGCCCATCTTTTTTCTTTCCCTTTCTATGGCTAGGAGCTGCTTTTCCAAAGCCAATCTTTTGACCATCCTGGCTAACAGGGGGTCATCTTCACTGGGGCTATCCTCAGTGATTTCAGAGGTGTTGGTCTCTCCTGTGAGGGAACCAGCATCTCTGACTATTATTTTTGGGGTCAGGGTTTGAGGGACCCTGTTCTCCCTAGATAGGACTGGTAGGGGGGTATTTTCCTCCAAGTCACTATCCTCTTCCTCTGAGTTGCCACCCTCAGAGGGGTTGGCCTTTTCAAACTCTGCCAAAAGCTCCTGGAGCTGTATTTTGGTAGGTTTGTGGCCCATTGTTATTTTCTTTATTCTACAGAGTGACCTTAGCTCCCTCATCTTAAGATGGAGGTAAGGTGTGGTGTCGAGTTCCACCACAGTCACATCTGTGCTAGACATTTTGCTTCTAAAAGTTGGAATACTTTTTAAGAATCTACAACTAGTTCTAGGTTCTAATTCAAACTTTTACAAACTTTTAAACTCTAAAAGAAATGCTAAACAGGATCTAACACAAGGCCCTAGCAGGTCTTTTAAGAATTTAGAAAACTTTTCAAATTGCAAAAATCAATTTCTAATGACAATTTTGGAATTTGTCGTGTGATCAGGTATTGGCTGAGTAGTCCAGCAAATGCAAAGTCTTGTATCCCACCGCTGCCACCAATGTAGGAAGTTGGCTCTGTATGTGCTATTTCAAAGTAAGGAATAGCATGCACAGAGTCCAAGGGTTCCCCTTAGAGGTAAAATAGTGGTAAAAATAGATAATACTAATGCTCTATTTTGTGGTAGTGTGGTCGAGCAGTAGGCTTATCCAAGGAGTAGTGTTAAGCATTTGTTGTACATACACATAGACAATAAATGAGGTACACACACTCAGAGACAAATCCAGCCAATAGGTTTTGTATAGAAAAATATCTTTTCTTAGTTTATTTTAAGAACCACAGGTTCAAATTCTACATGTAATATCTCATTCGAAAGGTATTGCAGGTAAGTACTTTAGGAACTTCAAATCATAAAAATTGCATGTATACTTTACAAGTTATTGACAAATAGCTGTTTTAAAAGTAGACAGTGCAATTTTCACAGTTCCTAGGGGAGGTAAGTTTTTGTTAGGTTTACCAGGTAAGTAAGACACTTACAGGGTTTAGTTCTTGGTCCAAGGTAGCCCACCGTTGGGGGTTCAGAGCAACCCCAAAGTCACCACACCAGCAGCTCAGGGCCGGTCAGGTGCAGAGTTCAAAGTGGTGCCCAAAACACAGGCTAGAATGGAGAGAAGGGGGTGACCCGGTTCCGGTCTGCTTGCAGGTAAGTACCCGCGTCTTCGGAGGGCAGACCAGAGGGGTTTTGTAGGGCACCGGGGGGGACACAAGCCCACACAGAAATTTCACCCTCAGCAGCGCGGGGGCGGCCGGGTGCAGTGTAGAAACAAGCGTCGGGTTCGCAATGTTAGTCTATGAGAGATCTCGGGATCTCTTCAGCGCTGCAGGCAGGCAAGGGGGGGTTCCTCGGGGAAACCTCCACTTGGACAAGGGAGAGGGACTCCTGGGGGTCACTTCTCCAATGAAAGTCCGGTCCTTCAGGTCCTGGGGGCTGCGGGTGCAGGGTCTCTCCCAGGCGTCGGGACTTTGGATTCAAAGAGTCGCGGTCAGGGGAAGCCTCGGGATTCCCTCTGCAGGCGGCGCTGTGGGGCCTCAGGGGGGACAGGTTTTGGTACTCACAGTATCAGAGTAGTCCTGGGGTCCCTCCTGAGGTGTTGGATCTCCACCAGCCGAGTCGGGGTCGCCGGGTGCAGTGTTGCAAGTCTCACGCTTCTTGCGGGGAGCTTGCAGGGTTCTTTCAAGGCTGCTGGAAACAAAGTTGCAGCCTTTCTTGGAGCAGGTCCGCTGTCCTCGGGAGTTTCTTGTCTTTTCGAAGCAGGGGCAGTCCTCAGAGGATGTCGAGGTCGCTGGTCCCTTTGGAAGGCGTCGCTGGGGCAGGATCTTTGGAAGGCAGGAGACAGGCCGGTGAGTTTCTGGAGCCAAGGCAGTTGTCGTCTTCTGGTCTTCCTCTGCAGGGGTTTTCAGCTAGGCAGTCCTTCTTCTTGTAGTTGCAGGAATCTAATTTTCTAGGGTTCAGGGTAGCCCTTAAATACTAAATTTAAGGGCGTGTTTAGGTCTGGGGGGTTAGTAGCCAATGGCTACTAGCCCTGAGGGTGGGTACACCCTCTTTGTGCCTCCTCCCAAGGGGAGGGGGTCACAATCCTAACCCTATTGGGGGAATCCTCCATCTGCAAGATGGAGGATTTCTAAAAGTTAGAGTCACTTCAGCTCAGGACACCTTAGGGGCTGTCCTGACTGGCCAGTGACTCCTCCTTGTTTTTCTCATTATTTTCTCCGGCCTTGCCGCCAAAAGTGGGGCCTGGCCGGAGGGGGCGGGCAACTCCACTAGCTGGAGTGTCCTGCTGGGTTGGCACAAAGGAGGTGAGCCTTTGAGGCTCACCGCCAGATGTGACAATTCCTGCCTGGGGGAGGTGTTAGCATCTCCACCCAGTGCAGGCTTTGTTACTGGCCTCAGAGTGACAAAGGCACTCTCCCCATGGGGCCAGCAACATGTCTCGGTTTGTGGCAGGCTGCTAAAACTAGTCAGCCTACACAGATAGTCGGTTAAGTTTCAGGGGGCACCTCTAAGGTGCCCTCTGGGGTGTATTTTACAATAAAATGTACACTGGCATCAGTGTGCATTTATTGTGCTGAGAAGTTTGATACCAAACTTCCCAGTTTTCAGTGTAGCCATTATGGTGCTGTGGAGTTCGTGTAAAACAGACTCCCAGACCATATACTCTTATGGCTACCCTGCACTTACAATGTCTAAGGTTTTGTTTAGACACTGTAGGGGCACAGTGCTCATGCACTGGTACCCTCACCTATGGTATAGTGCACCCTGCCTTAGGGCTGTAAGGCCTGCTAGAGGGGTGTCTTACCTATACTGCATAGGCAGTGAGAGGCTGGCATGGCACCCTGAGGGGAGTGCCATGTCGACTTACTCATTTTGTTCTCACTAGCACACACAGGCTTGTAAGCAGTGTGTCTGTGCTGAGTGAGGGGTCTCTAGGGTGGCATAAGACATGCTGCAGCCCTTAGAGACCTTCCTTGGCATCAGGGCCCTTGGTACTAGAAGTACCAGTTACAAGGGACTTATCTGAATGCCAGGGTGTGCCAATTGTGGATACAATGGTACATTTTAGGTGAAGGAACACTGGTGCTGGGGCCTGGTTAGCAGGGTCCCAGCACTCTTCTCAGTCAAGTCAGCATCAGTATCAGGCAAAAAGTGGGGGGTAACTGCAACAGGGAGCCATTTCTTTACACTGACCCAGGAGATGTATGCAGTGGTCTTTCTGCTCAGCAGTAAGACAATCTGCCAGAACTACACCTTCCACTAGAGCATCTTGTTCTGTGGAAGAGAAGAGATCAGGGAGAGGGTCACTCTCTTCTTCCTGTCCTTGGTGAGATCAGCCCTGTCATAGTAGGGTTTTAGGCGATTGACATGGAGCACCCTAAGGGGACTCCTGGCAGTGCCTAAGTCAACCAATTAGGTGACTTCTCCCTTTTTCTCAACAATGATGTGGGGACCACTCCATTTGTCTTGGAGTGCTCTTGGTGCCACAGGCTCCAAGACCCACACTTTCTGCCCTGGTTGGTACTGAATCAGAACAGCCTTCTGGTCATGCCATTGCTTTTGGAGCTCTTGGCTGGCCTGAAGGTTTTTACTGGCCTTTTTCATGTACTCAGCCATCCTAGATCTTAGGCCAAGTACATAGTCCACTATGTCTTGCTTAGGAGCTTTTAAAGGTTGTTCACAACCCTCCTTCACAAGTGTTAGAGGACCTCTTACAGGGTGTCCAAATAAGAGTTCAAAGGGGCTGAAGCCCACTCCTTTTTGGGGTACCTCCCTGTAAGCAAAAAGGAGGCAAGGTAACAGGACATCCCATCTCCTGCGGAGTTTTTCAGGGAGTCCCATTATCATTCCTTTGAGAGTTTTATTAAACCTCTCAACCAGTCCATTTGTTTGTGGATGATAGGGTGTGGTGAACTTGTATGTCACACCACATTCCTTCCACATGGCCTTTAAGTAAGCAGACATGAAATTGCTTCCCCTGTCTGATACCACCTCTTTTGGGAAGCCCATCCTGGAAAAGATTCCCAGGAGGGCCTTTGCCACTGCAGGAGCTGTAGTGGTCCTTAGAGGAATTGCTTCAGGATATCTGGTGGCATGGTCCACTACCACCAAAAAAAAACTATTGCCTGAAGCAGTAGGAGGGTCAAGGGGGCCAACTATGTCAACCCCTACCCTTTCAAAGGGGACCCCAACCACAGGTAGTGGAATAAGGGGAGCCTTTGGAGTGCCACCTGTTTTGCCACTGGCTTGACAGGTTTCACAGGACTTACAAAATTCCTTTGTGTCCTTTGACATTCTAGGCCAATGAAACAAGGGGACAAGCCTGTCCCAAGTTTTCATTTGCCCTAAATGTCCAGCCAAGGGAATGTCGTGGGCTAGAGTTAGGAGGAACTCTCTGTATTGCTGAGGAATTACCAATCTCCTGGCTGCTCCAGGTTTTGGGTCCCTTGCTTCAATATACAAGAGGTTGTCCTCCCAGTATACTCTGTGAGAGTCACTGACATCCCCATTTTGCTGTTTGACAGCGTGCTGTCTTAGACCCTCTAGTGTGGGACAGGTATGCTGTGCCACACTCAGCTCCTCCCTGGCAGGCCCCTCTCCACCCAAAAGCTCAGCAGTGTCTGCTTCCAGCTCCTCTGGTGAAGGTTCTGCACAGGGTGGAAATTCTTCTTCCTCAGAAGTTGAATCCACTGCAGAGGGAGGGATAGTAGGTAGGGTTTTACCTTTACTAACCCTAGCTTTAGGGAGCACTTGGTCCATTGTTCCAGGATCCAAGTCACCCTGTCCTTTTTGCTTTTTGGCCTGAGCCCTTGTCAAAGCAAAAATATGCCCAGGAATGCCCAGCATTGCTGCATGAGCCTCTAACTCCACTTCTGCCCAAGCTGATGTCTCTAAATCGTTCCCTAGTAGACAGTCTACAGGTAAATCTGAGGCAACCACAACTTTCTTTGGACCAGTAACCCCCCCAGTTGAGATTCACAACAGCCATGGGGTAGCTAAGAGTGTTGTTATGAGCATCAGTCACTTGGTACTGGTGACCAAGTAGGTGTTGTTCAGGGTGGACCAGTTTCTCTATTACCATGGTAACACTGGCACCTGTGTCCCTGTAGGCCTGAACCTCAACACCATTTATTAGGGGAAATTGCTTGTACTTATCCATGTTAAGGGGACAAGCAACCAAGGTGGTAAAATCAATGGCACCTTCAGAGACTAACACAGCCCCTGTGGTCTCCCTAACAAGACCAACCCCAACTAAATTACCAAAAGTGAGCCCACCTACTCCCTTGGATTGGCCATTAGTAGGTTTGCTCCCACCACCACTGCTACTACTAGGGGCACTAGGTGTAGCAGTAGGGGTTGTGGTAGTGGGAGGCTTGGTGCTTTTCTTTGGACAACTGGGATCAGTTGCCCAATGGCCTTTTATTTTACATAAATAGCATCATGGTTTCTTTACTTGATTTTGATTTGAAGAGGATTTGGGCCCACAACCCCCACCAGAGTGTTTTTGTGGGCCTGATGAAGACTCGTTTTTAGATTTGTCCCCACCCTTGTCAGAAGACTTACCATCCTTCTTCTTGCCATCCTTGTCACCCCCTGTATGAACTTTTCTGTTCACCCTTGTTCTGACCCATTTGTCTGCCTTCTTTCCCAATTCTTGGGGAGAGGTCAGACCTGAGTCCACTAGGTACTGGTGCAACAAAATCAGACACACAATTATTAAGAATATGCTCTCTCAGGATTAAGTTATACAGGCTTTCATAGTCAGAAACTTTACTGCCATGTAACCACCCCTCCAAGGCCTTCACTGAATGGTCAACAAAGTCTACCCAGTCTTGTGAAGACTCCTTTTTGGTTTCTTTGAACTTGATCCTGTACTGTTCAGTGGTTAAGCCATAACCATCTAGGAGTGCATTCTTAAGAACTGTAAAATGATTGGCATCACTTTCCTTCACAGTAAGGAGTCTATCCCTACCCTTTCCACTGAAAGATAGCCATAGGATAGCAGCCCACTGCCACTGAGGGACCCCCTGTACAACACAGGCCCTCTCAAGTGCAGCAAACCACTTGTTAATGTCATCCCCCTCCTTGTAAGGGGGAACTATCTTGTGCAGATTCCTAGAATCATGCTCTTTTACAGGATTACTATCTGTAATACTGCTGCTGCCACCATGGGGTCCAAACCCCAACCTCTGTCTTTCTTTTTCTAAGTCAAATGCTTCCCTGTCTAGATCCAGCTGTTGCTTTTTAAGCTTCAGCCTGGACTCTTCCACTCTAAATCTATTGAGTTCCCTTTCTAACACTCTTTCATCAGGGTGGGTGGGTTGGGAATGCTTAGACACAGAAGAATGGTGTGAATGAACAGAGGGAGACCTGTCCCTAACAGATGGCACTCTAACAACCTGGCCTAAAGGAGTAACTTCTCTACTGTGATGAGAACTCACATCAGTACCAGTCCTGCTAGGTGGCCTGCTAAGGGGCAGGTTGGAAAGAATACCATCTAACATTCTTACTGGGGCCACCCCAGAATCAGAATGTGAACCATCAGCTAATTTGTCACCAGATGTGCCAGCTAAGGCCTTATCATTTTCTATGAGCATATTAACTAACAATTCTCTAGAGGGATTCTTCCCTACCCCTAAACCTCTATCAATGCAGAGACTCCTTACACCTTTCCAGTTAAGGTGGTCATAAGCTGTGCTGGCCAGATCCAGAGTTTGACCTGTACCAGACATGATAGAAAAGGGTTTAAGGGACAGAAAAAGAAAGAAAAAGTTTCAGAACTTTTTAAGGAACAGAAAAAAAACTTTTTCCATTTTTAAGAAACTTTTTGAAAGTTTAGAGGTACTTTTCAGCACTTAGCAATAGAGTAAGAGAAGAAAAGCAAAACTTTTTGGTTAGGTGTACATACACTGAACTTGTTTTGTATATTTTTCTCTTATGAAAAGTACAAAATTACAAAGTAGTTAGTAGTTGCAAGTACTTATCCCACCGCTGCACAACCAATGTAGGAGGCTGGCCTGGTTTGTTGTGGTACCAAAGGGTACTTACACTCTGCACCAGGTCCAGTTATCCCTTATTAGTGTAGAAGAGGTGTCTAGCAGCTCAGGCTGATAGAAAAGGTAGCTTAGCAGAGCAGCTTAGGCTGAACTAGGAGACGTGTGAAGCTCCTACTATACCACTGGTGTCATATGCACAATATCATAAGAAAACACAATACACAGATATACTAAAAATAAAGGTACTTTATTTTTATGACAATATGCCAAAAGTATCTCAGTGAGTACCCTCAGTATGAGGATAGCAAATATACACAAGATATATATACACAATACCAAAAATATGCAGTAATAGCAATAGAAAGCAATGCAAGCAATGTACAGTCACAATAGATTGCAATGAGAGCACATAGGTATAGGGGCAACACAAACCATACACTCCAAAAGTGAAATGCGAATAACGTATGGACCCCAAACCTATGTGAGCTTGTAGAGGGTCGCTGGGACTGTAAGAAAACAGTGAGGGTTAGAAAAATAGCCCAACCCAAGACCTTGAAAAGTAGGTGTAAAGTGCACCTAAGTTCCCCAGAGAGCACAGAAGTCGTGATAGGGGAATTCTGCAAGGAAGACCAACACCAGCAATGCAACAACAATGGATTTCCAGACGAGAGTACCTGTGGAACAAGGGGACCAAGTCCAAGAGTCACACTCAAGTCGTGAGTGGGCAGATGCCCAAGAAATGCCAGCTGAGGGTGCTAAGAAGCTGCCACAGGATGGTAGAAGCTGTGGATTCTGCAAGAACGAAGAGGACTAGGAACTTCCTCTTTGGAGGATGGATGTCCCACATCGTGAAGAAGCTTGCAGAGGTGTTTCCGTGCAGAAAGGCCGCAAACGAGCCTTGCTAGCTGCAAGGGTCACGGTTAGGGTTTTTGGATGCTGCTGTGGCCCAGGAGGGAACAGGATGTCGCCAATTGCGTGAGGAGAAAGAGGGGGCGCCCAGCAAGACAAGGAGCCCACTCAAAAGCAAGCAGCACCCGCAGAAGTGCCGGAACAGGCACTACGAAGAAGAGTGAACAGGAGCTCACCCGAAGTCACAAAGGAAGGTCCCATGACGCCGGAGGACAACTCAGGAGGTCGTGCACTGCAGGTTAGAGTGTCGGGGACCCAGGGTTGACTGTGCACAAGGGAAATCCTGGAAGAGTGCACAGGAGCCGTAGCAGCTGCAAATCACGCGGTACCCAGCAATGCAGTCTAGCGTGGGGAGGCAAGGACTTACCTCCACCAAACTTGGACTGAAGAGTCACTGGACTGTGGGAGTCACTTGGACAGGGTTGCTTAGTTCCAGGGACCACGCTCGTCGTGCTGAGAGGGGACCCAGAGGACCGGTGATGCAGTCTTTTGGTGCCTGCGGTTGCAGGGGGAAGATTCCGTCGACCCACGGGAGATTTCTTCGGAGCTTCTAGTGCAGAGAGAAGGCAGACTACCCCCACAGCATGCACCACCAGGAAAACAGTCGAGAAGGCCGCAGGATCAGCGATACAAGGTTGCAGTAGTCGTCTTTGCTACTTTGTTGCGGTTTTGCAGGCATCCAGAGCAGTCAGCGGTCGATTCCTTGGCAGAAGGTGAAGAGAGAGATGCAGAGGAACTCTGATGAGCTCTTGCATTCGTTATCTCAAGAATTCCCCAAAGCAGAGACCCTAAATAGCCAGAAAAGGAGGTTTGGCTACTTAGGAAGGAGGATAGGCTAGCAACAGAGGTAAGAGCCTATCAGAAGGAGTCTCTGACGTCACCTGCTGGCACTGGCCACTCAGAGCAGTCCAGTGTGCCAGCAGCACCTCTGTTTCCAAGATGGCAGAGGTCTGGAGCACACTGGAGGAGCTCTGGGCACCTCCCAGGGGAGGTGCAGGTCAGGGGAGTGGTCACTCCCCTTTCCTTTGTCCAGTTTAGCGCCAGAGCAGGGCTGGGGGATCCCTGAACCGGTGTAGACTGGCTTACGCAGAGATGGGCACCATCTGTGCCCATCAAAGCATTTCCAGAGGCTGGGGGAGGCTACTCCTCCCCAGCCCTGACACCTTATTCCAAAGGGAGAGGGTGTAACACCCTCTCTCTGAGAAAGTCCTTTGTTCTGCCTTCCTGGGCCAAGCCTGGCTGGACCCCAGGAGGGCAGAAACCTGTCTGAGGGGTTGGCAGCAGCAGCAGCTGCAGTGAAACCCCGGGAAAGGAAGTTTGGTAGTACCCGGGTCTGTGCTAGAGACTCGGGTGGTCATGGAATTGTCTCCCCAATGCCAAAATGGCATTGGGGAGACAATTCCATGATCTTAGACATGTTACATGGCCATGTTCGGAGTTACCATTGTGACGCTATACATATGTCGTGACATATGTATAGTGCACGCGTGTAATGGTGTCCCCGCACTCACAAAGTCCGGGGAATTTGCCCTGAACAATGTGGGGGCACCTTGGCTAGTGCCAGGGTGCCCACACACTAAGTAACTTAGCACCCAACCTTTACCAGGTAAAGGTTAGACATATAGGTGACTTATAAGTTACTTAAGTGCAGTGGTAAATGGCTGTGAAATAACGTGGACGTTATTTCACTCAGGCTGCAGTGGCAGGCCTGTGTAAGAATTGCCAGAGCTCCCTATGAGTGGCAAAAGAAATGCTGCAGCCCATAGGGATCTCCTGGAACCCCAATACCCTGGGTACCTCAGTACCATATACTAGGGAATTATAAGGGTGTTCCAGTATGCCAATGTAAATTGGTGAAATTGGTCACTAGCCTGTTAGTGACAATTTGGATAGAAATGAGAGAGCATAACCACTGAGGTTCTGGATAGCAGAGCCTCAGTGAGACAGTTAGTCATCACACAGGGAACACATACAGGGCACACTTATGAGCACTGGGGCCCTGGCTGGCAGGGTCCCAGTGACACATACAACTAAAACAACATATATACAGTGAAATATGGGGGTAACATGCCAGGCAAGATGGTACTTTCCTACATATTGGGATTACATCCTGAAATTAATTTGCATATTCAGTAAAGTGTGATTTGCTGACTGGCCAAATTCTTCAATGGGATTTTGGCAATTGTGATTCTTTGCAGTAATTGTTGCAATATTAAAAAGAAAAAGATGATAACAGCTGAAACAAGGTTTTTTCAAAAGGGTGTCAATATGGTTTTCAGACTCCTAGCTTTGGTTTTAGTGCTGGCTGGTGTTGCTGTGCAAGGTGCTAATGTACAGGGCAATGGTGCGCAATTTGTGGAAAGTAGAAATGGTGATGTTAGAGGTAAAGGCTTTACGAATAAAACACTGAATGAAAATATTAATTATGCACAGAGGAGAAATAGTCCTTGCCTCATCAGTGGGAAAAAGGGTCCCTGGAAATGGGTTTGTAGGATTAATCCAAATAGATTTCAGAATGAATGACAAATGGTTGCCCAAATGCCGCAGAATATGAATCAGATGGCACTGAATAGGATGAAAAAGTGCACTCTCTCGGTCTAACTGGCTTCTGTGCAGAACATGCAGAACCTGAAGCATGCAACAGCCCATGCAGAATAATATGAAGAGATTCCAGCAAAATCCTTCAGTTGTTAATGATACTTTTTCACAGTTTGCAGGTACACTCTCAGTTCCTATAGGACAGAATTTGGCACAATGACAGTGCCTGAGTGGGGAAAACAGTTGCCATTGTTAGACACCTGGAGGTTCCCAACCTCCCCTATTAGGGAAAGAAGTCCAAGTTGTGGGTATCTCAAGTAAGCGACTAATAAGCTGTCAGCTAATGTATCTGTAAGAATTGGTTCAATCATAAATGCTGATGAATAAATAATCAGTGAAACAAGTCCAGTTCATTTGTTGGGACGAGATTTCCGGTACACACATAATTGTGTAAATACTGTATACCGGATGGGGTGGTCAGTATTTCTAAGGATGAAGGTCCCATTTTTACAATAAAATCACAAGAAGCAAGGAATAAAATGTTCCCAGTTGTCACAGAAGAAGACTTATCACCACATTTAAGACATACTGTGAACAAGGATTTGTGGCATTTTTCAGGAAAAGAAATTGGATTGATCAAAAGTGCAGATCACTGTAAATTTGAATGCAGTGTATTGCCACACTCCTCAATACAAGCTTACTAGTAAAACAGAGGAAGGGAGTTTTTCCTGCTATTGATAAAGCCACTGAGCGTGGCATTCTAAAAGAAAGTACTAGGCAGTCCATTTAATAGGCTTATCATGAGAATAAAGAAACTTAGTGGAAAATGAAGAATAGTACAGGACCTGCAAAAAAATAATAAAGTGATTGCTTTTCGTCCTGTGTCACTAAATTCTGCAGCAATATTATTTCAGATTTCCACAGAAGCCAAGTGGGGTGTACACTTGACACAATTTCCTTGCTGAGTCATTTTAAATGTATTACATGATATTCATAGTAACTGCTATATGGTCACAGCATGATGTGATGCAGTACATTGTGGCGAAGGTGTCCAGATATACAAAACATTTTAAAAAACAGAACAGGGGACGGGGGGAGCAGCGGAGCAGGACTAACATTTGGCACTGACTAGGAATATGAATTCATAAAATAAACTATTTACTTCCACCACACACACATAGAAATAAAATAGAAAACTTTAAGGGCACATTTTATAAATGTTCATATAGCATTAACTTTCTTTAAAAGCATGATAACACCGAAAATAATACTTTTATTAAGAAAAATCCATCTCTTCCCAGGCAGACAAAGCACAGAGGATGGTAAGTAAATCTGGACTTTACCACAGGGCATCTTTATAGTGCTGAAGGACCCCTCTTTAAATCTTGCTGTGCTTCATTAATGAGGTCATGCAGCATAGCAGGGGATCCTTTAAAGAGTTGAATCTCTCTGCAATGTGTGATGTACAGGAAAGACCAATGGAAACACAAGCATGCATGACGACTTATTAAGGCACTTGCACACACCTGATCCTCTCTTCAAAACTGTGCATTTATTTGAATGAAGACTGTTGGGGCCCTGGATCCGACCCTGAAAAACCAGGACAGTCCGAACAAATTCTGGATATGTGGTCGCTCTAGTTGTTGCTCAGTTAGTGTAATATAGTGATACTCATTATATCTACACCAGAAGGCTGAGATGGCCTTTTCGGGAATTCAAACCCATTGCCTGTAGGTCACAAACAAATGGGGGCAATGCACATACAAGTCACCGAGCTATCTTGACAGCATGATTCATTATTTTATTAAGTGTTAAGGTTTTAAGTACTCACTTGGTTTTCTCAGTCTCCTTTTCCCTCCCATACCCTTTCCTTCTTACCCTGACCTTGTACCTTTTTTCCATCTTATTCTCCCTTTGTACTCATTTAAACTCTAGACATTGTGACTGACAATTATTTAGAGTCAGCTTTGTGGATAAGGTATGGCACCTTATCAATTTTCTTACTGATGGAACAGTTGTTATTACTTAAAGTCTTTAAACCAACCACCTCGGGGTAACAAACAATACTTACCCAAGCAAGTTTTTGTTGCACGAAAGTGACTGCTTTCTTTATTATCATTTTATATTTAGCAGAAAACACTATCAGATTCAGTAGAACACAGGGAATTCAGCTACTGAGGAGGCTGCAGAAGAAAATGCATTTTATCTAAGATGATGCAAGAGACCCAAAGAGACCCAAATGATGATTAGCCCAGACAGAAATTAATTATGCAAAAGTAACAGTCTTTCTGGTGGAAACACTATCTAATTGTATTCCTCACCTCTAGAATATTGACCAGGCACCAGATTGGATCAAGAGATTTTCATAGTATTGTTCCTGCTTTTAGTTACGTGGTTCTGTGCATCTCTAAGCTGGCCTTGTTGTTCCCTTAAAGTGATGGAGCGGAGCCTCAAATAAGCACCACCCCTGTGTGTTGACATCAGTTTCATGCTTAACTTATTTTGTGCCCTTGGATGAGGAGCATTAAACGATTGTAGGTACTCGTGTGCAGCTCTCTAATTTGAGACCTTTTTAGATGGCAAAAAAGATCACTTCACAGAATAGGAAGGCAAGACGGCAGTGAGGTATCTGTGGTTAGAATGAGTATCCACAAGAAAGAGCATTACCTTATGTAAGTAACTTGTTCTTCTGATGGATACTTGCAATCGAAGATTCTTCACCTTTAGAATCAATACAAAACCAGTACCTCCCAAAGGTGAAGGGTCTGTGGAGTGGGCTCAGTCCTGCAGAACTGAACTGGCAAAATGGCCTTCCTATCAGGCCTGGCTGTCAACAAAGTAGTACTTCATGAATATGTGCACTGACTCCCACATTAAGGCCTGAAATGTCAAAAACAGAAGCTCTGTGTGCCAATGCAGTCTTAGCAGCCTTGTCCATGGAGGAGTGAGCACTCAGTTGGTTGTATAACAGAATATTGAGAACAACAATATTGTGACACCAGAATACATTGTCAAAAATAATGAGTTTACATACTTGTTAAGCAAACTACCAAAATATTGAGTCAAAAGTATTGTGGAATAGAATATTGACAAAAAGCTAAGTACACCAAAATATTTATAATAATACACCAATTTAAGTAATCTATTTAAAATATTAAAATAGAAAATAATATTATTAAGAATGATTATTTTTATTGAGTGATTAACATTAAAAAAACAAATTAGTATATATGTATATATGTGTGTATATACTCTTCAAAAAAATACAAAAGCAATAAACAATTGTAAACATTTCTTAAACATATTAACAACTTAAAAGTAAAAAAAGAACAAACGTGAATGGAATACATATATGAAACTTAATTTAAAAATTACAACTAATACAAAATAGTTTTAATAATGTTAAGGAAATTCATAAATGTTATATATTTTAAACAAATATACCATGTAAACTTGTTTTATAATACACATTAAAAATATTATTTTTCATAAATAGTATAAACATTAAAGGAAAAAAAATAAAAACTAGTAAAAGTGCTGGTCTTTAAGGGAATCAGATTTACTATTCTAACTCCAATTTAAGCAAAAGTACGTAAAGTGTTGGGACTTTGGAGGGTTTATATTTACTATTTCCACTCCAACATAAGCAAAAGCAGGCCCCTTGCCCCCTTCTCTCAGTGCTCGCTCTGCTCCCCCTCTCTCTCCCTACCCGTTTTTTCCTTCCTCCGGCCGGTTTCCGCTTCCCCTGCCGCTGCCTCCCCTGCGGCCCCGCCCCCGCACACACCAATTGGCCCTCTTTCCCTCCTCCCAGCTGCTCCACCCTCTTAATGGCGGCCGCTGGCGCGCCAGAGGCGCACCAAAGGCGCACCAGAGGCAAGCCCATCTGCACCCGCGCCCAGACCGTGCCCAGCACCAGTCCCCCTGGCCCCCCTAGCTGAGACCCCCCCAGACAACACTATTCCACAAACACACTCCACTCCCTCAACCCAGGAACACGCCCCGCATGCTCCCAAACCAACCCCACACAACACACACAAGGATCCTTCACCTGTTACGCCTGCCGTTTATCCTGCTCCACCTCTCACACCCACACGCCACACACCACCCCCGGCACCCCCCACACCAAACACCACAACCTCAACACAACAGACTCACGCACAACCCCCACACACCCCAACAGGCCCCACCTCAAGAAACCCCACAACCCCAACACACTCCACTACAACACCTCCAAAACCCACAACACCACCACAGGTACCCACACCAACACCATCGCACAACACAACAACAACACCCCCCACAACCATCTCAACTGCCTACTCCTCAACATCCGATCCCTACACAAGCACGCCATAGAACTCTGGGACCTCATCACATCACACTCACCTGACATCGTCTTCCTCACAGAAACTTGGAAAAACCACTCATCTGATCCCAACATAGCCACAGCCACCCCTGACGGATACAAACTCCAATGCAAAGACAGCCTAAACAAACCAGGAGGTGGCATCGCCATCCTGCACAAAGACACCATTAAGGTCACCACCAACACACACAACAGCGCAGAACACATTGTAGGAGGCTGGACTGGCTTGTAGCGAGTACCAAGGGGTACTTGCACCTTGCACCAGGCCCAGTTATCCCTTATTAGTGTATAGGGTGTCTAGCAGCTTAGGCTGATAGATAATGGTAGCTTAGCAGAGCAGCTTAGGCTGAACTAGGAGACGTGTGAAGCTACTACAGTAGCACTTAGTGTCATATGCACAATATCATAAGAAAACACAATACACAGTTATACTAAAAATAAAGGTACTTTATTTTTATGACAATATGCCAAAGTATCTTAGAGTGTACCCTCAGTGAGAGGATAGGAAATATACACAAGATATATATACACAATAGCAAAAATATGCAGTATAGTCTTAGAAAACAGTGCAAACAATGTATAGTTACAATAGGATGCAATGGGGAAACATAGGGATAGGGGCAACACAAACCATATACTCCAAAAGTGGAATGCTAACCACGAATGGACCCCAAACCTATGTGACCTTGTAGAGGGTCGCTGGGACTATTAGAAAATAGTGAGAGTTAGCAAAATAACCCTCCCCAAGACCCTGAAAAGTGAGTGCAAAGTGCACTAAAGTTCCCCTAAGGACAAAGTAGTTGTGTTAGAGGAATAATGCAGGAAAGACACAAACCAGCAATGCAACAACTGTGGATTTCCAATCTAGGGTACCTGTGGAACAAGGGGACCAAGTCCAAAAGTCACAAGCAAGTCGGAGATGGGCAGATGCCCAGGAAATGCCAGCTGCGGGTGCAAAGAAGCTTCGACTGGACAGAAGAAGCTGAGGTTTCTGCAGGAACGAAAAGGGCTAGAGACTTCCCCTTTGGTGGACCGATCTCTCTCGCCGTGGAGAGTCGTGCAGAAGTGTTTTCCCGCCGAAAGAACACCAACAAGCCTTGCTAGCTGCAAATCGTGCGTTTGGCGTTTTGGGACGCTGCTGGGGCCCACGAGGGACCAGGAGGTCGCAAATTGGACCTGAAGAGAGAGGGGACGTCGAGCAAGACAAAGAGCCCTCACTGAAGCAGGTAGCACCCAGGGAAGTGCCAGAAACAGGCACTACGAGGATGCGTGAAACGGTGCTCGCCGAAGTTGCACAAAGGAGTCCCACGTCGCCGGAGACCAACTTAGAAAGTCGTGCAATGCAGGTTAGAGTGCCGTGGACCCAGGCTTGGCTGTGCACAAAGGATTTCCGCCGGAAGTGCACAGGGGCCGGAGTAGCTGCAAAGTCGCGGTTCCCAGCAATGCAGCCCAGCGAGGTGAGGCAAGGACTTACCTCCACCAAACTTGGGCTGAAGAGTCACTGGACTGTGGGGGTCACTTGGACAGTGTCGCTGGATTCGAGGGACCTCGCTCGTCGTGCTGAGAGGAGACCCAAGGGACCGGTAATGCAGCTTTTTGGTGCCTGCGGTTGCAGGGGGAAGATTCCGTCGACCCACGGGAGATTTCTTCGGAGCTTCTGGTGCAGAGAGGAGGCAGGCTACCCCCACAGCATGCACAAGCAGGAAAACAGTCGAGAAGGCGGCAGGATCAGCGTTACAGAGTTGCAGTAGTCGTCTTTGCTACTATGTTGCAGGTTTGCAGGCTTCCAGCGCGGTCAGCGGTCGATTCCTTATCAGAAGGTGAAGAGAGAGATGCAGAGGAACTCGGCTGAGCTCATGCATTCGTTATCTAAAGTTTCCCCAGAGACAGAGACCCTAAATAGCCAGAAAAGAGGGTTTGGCTACCTAGGAGAGAGGAAAGGCTACTAACACCTGAAGGAGCCTATCAGCAGGAGTCTCTGACGTCACCTGGTGGCACTGGCCACTCAGAGCAGTCCAGTGTGCCAGCAGCACCTCTGTTTCCAAGATGGCAGAGGTCTGGAGCACACTGGAGGAGCTCTGGACACCTCCCAGGGGAGGTGCAGGTCAGGGGAGTGGTCACTCCCCTTTCCTTTGTCCAGTTTCGCGCCAGAGCAGGGGCTAAGGGGTCCCTGAACCGGTGTAGACTGGCTTATGCAGAATTGGGCACATCTGTGCCCAACAAAGCATTTCCAGAGGCTGGGGGAGGCTACTCCTCCCCTGCCTTCACACCATTTTCCAAAGGGAGAGGGTGTCACACCCTCTCTCAGAGGAAGTTCTTTGTTCTGCCATCCTGGGCCAGGCCTGGCTGGACCCCAGGAGGGCAGCTGCCTGTCTGAGGGGTTGGCAGCAGCAGCAGCTGCAGTGAAACCCCAGGAAGGGCAGTCTGGCAGTACCAGGGTCTGTGCTACAGACCACTGGGATCATGGAATTGTACCAACAATGCCAGGATGGCATATAGGGGGCAATTCCACGATCATAGACATGTTACATGGCCATATTCGGAGTTACCATGGTGAAGCTACATATAGGTAGTGACCTATATGTAGTGCACGCGTGTAATGGTGTCCCCGCACTCACAAAGTTCAGTGAATTGGCTCTGAACAATGTGGGGGCACCTTGGCTAGTGCCAGGGTGCCCTCACACTAAGTAACTTTGCACCTAACCTTTACCAGGTAAAGGTTAGACATATAGGTGACTTATAAGTTACTTAAGTGCAGTGTAAAAATGGCTGTGAAATAACGTGGACGTTATTTCACTCAGGCTGCAGTGGCAGGCCTGTGTAAGAATTGTCAGAGCTCCCTATGGGTGGCAAAAGAAATGCTGCAGCCCATAGGGATCTCCTGGAACCCCAATACCCTGGGTACCTTAGTACCATATACTAGGGAATTAAAAGGGTGTTCCAGTAAGCCAATGTGAATTGGTAAAATTGGTCACTAGCCTGTTAGTGACAATTTAAAAGTAATGAGAGAGCATAACCACTGAGGTTCTGGTTAGCAGAGCCTCAGTGAGACAGTTAGGCACCACACAGGGAACATATACATGCACACCTATGAGCACTGGGGCCCTGTGTGACAGGGTCCCAGTGACACATACATATAGGCCACAAACCTATGAGCACTGGGGTCCTGACCAGCAGGATCCCAGTGACACATAACAACCATACTGAAAACATAGTGTTTTCACTATGAGCACTGAGGCCTGGCTATCAGGATCCCAGTGAGACAGTGAAAACAGTGACAAACACCCTGACATACACTCACAAACAGGCCAACAGTGGGGCTAACAAGGCTAGAAAGAGGCTACCTTCTCACACACATGCACTTCCTAATCCACATAAACAATAATACCACCCTCAGAGGCACACTCATATACAGACCCCAAGGGCCACGCCCCCCCCTTCTGCGACACCATCAGCCCTCATCTCCACAGGCTACATCCTCCTCTGTGATTTCAACTTTCACCTGGAGAACCCACAAGACCACAACACCTCTTCCATCCTAGACAACCTCCCCAACCTCAGACTCAAACAACTGGTCACAGCACCCACCCACTCAGCAGGACACACACTAGACGCAATCTTCACTTCAAGCCAGCACATAACCTACACCCATACCACCGAACTCCACTGGACTGACCATCACTGCGCCCATTTCTCCTTCGCTAAACCCCCCTCACACCACCAACAACACACCATGCCCTAACGCTTGTGGGACAAGATCCCCTCAGAACACCTGAACTCCCAACTGGCACAGAACCCACCCGCCCACACCAACGACCCCAACACTGCTGCCCACAACCTCACAAACTGGGCCACCACCTGCACAGACACACTCGCCCCCCTCAGAAAAAACATCACCACCGCAACATCAAGAACACCCCATGGTTCACCACTGAACTCCACGACTCCAAACGCAAATGCCGCAAAGCTGAGAAAGCCTGGCAACAGGATCACTCAGTCACTAACTTCTCCACCCTCAAAACCACCATTCGCACCACCAAAAGAGCATACTACAAGGAACGCATAGATAGCAACTCCCACAACAGCAAAAAACTCTTTACCATCATCAAAGATCTCTCCAAACCCAAAGCCAGCAACATAGACCCCACACACACACAACTCCTCTGCGACTCCCTCTCAAACCACTTCCACCGGAAAATCCTAGACATACACAATAGTTTCACAACACACACACACCCCCCACCCATCCAACACAGACCCTCCTCACACCCCTCCAGCCTACTTACCACCTGGGCCCCAACCACCGACGAAGAAACCGAAACAACTATGAACTCCATCCACTCTGGATCCCCCTCCAACCCCTGCGCCCACCGCATCTACAACAAAGCCAGCCCCACCATCGCCTCCAAGCTTCGCGACATAATCAACACCTCATTCGACACTGCCACCTTCCCAGACCCCTGGAAGCATGCAGAATTCACTGCACTCCTAAAAAAAAAAGCCCAAAGCTGACCCAGACGACCTCGCCAACTACCGCCCGCCAAGGTCGCCGAAAAACTAGTCAACTCACGCCTATCCCACTTCCTGGAGGAAAACAACACACTTGACCCCTCCCAGTCCGGTTTCCGCAAGAACCAAAGCACGGAAACCGACCTCATCGCATGCACTGACGACATCAGAACCAGAGTCGACAAAGGTGAGACCATCGAACTCATCCTCCTAGATCTCTCCGCGCCCTTTGACACAGTCTGCCATCACACACTCCGCACACGTCTCCACAAAGCAGGGATTCGACACAAAGCCCTACACTGGCTCACCTCCTTTCTCACCGATAGAACCCAAAAAGTTTACCTCCCTCCCTTCCAATCCACCTCCACCAAAATCATCTGCTGTGTCCCCCAGGGATCCTCCCTCAACCCCACCCTCTTCAACATTTACATGACCCCGATTGCCAACATCCTCTGACCGCATGGAATCACCATTCTCTCCTACGCAGATGACACCCAACTCATCATCTCCCTCACCCACAACCCTACTACCGCCAAAACCAACCTCCACGCTGCACTCCCTGACACCGCCGCCTGGATGACAGCCAACCACCTCAAGCTCAACTCCAGCAAAACCGAAGTAATCCTTTTTGGACCCAACAAAACCATATGGGACGACCCCACCGCCCTACGCCCCGCTCCTACCCCTGCTAACCACGCACGCAACCTCGACATCATCCTATACCCCTCCCTCTCCATGACCCAGCAGATCAAAGCTGTCACGTCCTCCTGTTTCAACACTCTCTGCACGCTAAAAAAACCTTCAAATGGATTCCCTCAGAGACCAGAAAGACCGTCACCCACGCACTCATCAGCAGCAGGCTAGACTACGGTAACGCACTCTACGCCGGCATCACACTCAAACGCAAACTCCAGAGAATCCAAAGCACAGCCGCACGCCTCATCCTGGATTTCCCTCGCCATGAACACATCTCACCACACTTCAGATCCCTTCACTGGCTCCCCATCGACAAGAGGATCCCCTTCAAAATCCTCATCCACGCTCACAAATCCCTCCACAACGACGGCCCAACCTACCTCAACCTTAGAGTGAACTTCCACACTCCCATCTGCCACCTCCGATCTGCCAACCTCGCACTCGCCACAGTCCCCCGCATCAAACGCACCACCATGGGAGGCAGATCTTTCTCCTACCTCGCCCCCAAGGCCTGGAACTCCCTGCCCATCAACCTCTGCAAGGCCCAGGATCTCCTGCTCTTCAGAAAAAAACTGAAGACATGGCTGTTCGAACAGTAACCTCCTCCCCCTCTGCCCCCCCCCCAGCGCCTTGAGACCCTAGCGGGTGAGTAGCGCGCTCTATAATTTGTTTGATTGATTGATTGCTATTCACAATGGCAATGGAACCACTCACCACCCAATTGTGGAGGAAGAGACAGCCTTGGGGGATCCCCCTGGAGGACAGAACATATGTGGTGTCCCTCTATGCCAATGATCTGCCCCTGTACTTCTGAGATGCCTGCATCAACCTCTCCTCCATTCACAATACACTTTGTGCGTTCGCACAAGCAGCGGGTCTCCAAGTCAACTGGGCGAAGTCCCCCATCTATCCGCTCCATCACAACTCTGCCCCACTGGAGATATGTCTTGGAGGGGACGCACTTCACTGGCATGGGACTACTGTTCATTACCTCAGCATTCGCCTCTATCACTCCCAGACAGACCTCATTGATGGCAATCTGTGAATCAATCTGAAAGAGATAAAATGGCAAGTGAATTTTGGAGAAACTTACTGCTGGCCAACACAGGAAAGATAGCACTGTCGAAAATAGTGATCTTGCCTAGGCTTCTGTACTACTTTACAAACCCACCTGTAGTCGCCACGACCCCCTTAGCAATATTTCCAAAACCTAGATACGTTACTCAGGAATCTCATCTGGGGAAACAAATGGCACCGCATAGCCTTGAAAAAACTGCTGCTGCCAGCCGGAGGGGGGCCCTAGGTGCCCTGCCCTTTAAAGCCTATTTTCTAGGTGGTTAGATGTTTGGTGGGATGTAACCTGGAGGGAACCTGTCATGGACCAGCCCTCTTAACATTGACCATGATTAGAGCCTTCCTGCTCCCCAAGGTGATACCTACGTCCCCTCGTTCTTTGCAGGTGCTAGTGGTTCATAGATTTATTAGCCGGCTGCACCTCCTCACGTCATGTCTTAACATAGGTAAAGGCATTTCTATTGCTAGGCCTCCCACGCTTTCCCGGCACGTGGCAGGAGTGTTTGCAAGTCACAATTGCCAACATTTTTTCCGGTGGGCACTTCCTTTCCTTCAACGAACTTCAAACTGACTACAATGTCTTGCCAGGACAATTCCTCACTTACCGGCAAATGCATAACACTTGTCAGGTTCTCAGCCCAAATCCCACGCAGGACATCTGTAAGCACTTCATTAAATGGGAGAAGCGGTCCTGAGGTGGTTTCTCCCGGCTGAAGCCCTTCTGTCAAGACATTAATCTTGACTGTCACAGAGTAGGCTAAGGTACAGGACCTTGGCCATCCTTCTCAACACCATAGCAAAAGAGGCTCCATCCTCTGTAGCCAGTGTAGGAGGAGTGACCATGCCAGTATCTGGAGAGATGTCCATTCCACCAGCGTCTGCCAGTTCCTCATACCGGAACATGTTAGGGTCTATGGTCTGCTATTCTTCAAGATCCAGTGGCCCCTCCCAATCCTTCCTGAGTCACAGCCCATAAGAATAGGGCTTGGGCTTCTGCATGGCTCCTGTCTGCCCGGAACAGGCATCGGACAACGCCACTCCAGCTCTGTGTCGGAGTCGGGGATGAAAATGGAGACGGCAGCGCTGGGGGCATCAGCATCGGGACCAACACCAGGTAAGGTCAAGCTGGTACAACCGGTGCAGGTCTGGAACCATCCGTGGATCCAAGGGGCCCAACTGGAGCTGGGGATGGAACCACGGCAGAGTACCAGTAGGAGGCCTCCCAAACCCGTGGGGCCCAAATACCCACCAGCAGGTACAGGCTGCCTAAATATGAGGTGTATGGCCTCACAGAACTCACAAAGTTGGGCAGGGGTCGCTCCGGCTTACGGAAACTCAGGGAGGTGCGGAGCAGGCGCAGGCTCAATCACTGAGCAGGCCTCGAATGACAATGCTCTCTTGTCTTGTCAGATGACTTCAATGGATGGGATGAACTTGAAGACCTCTTTGACTTCCTACTTATCTTTTTCTTGTGGGACTTACCCGAAGACGACTTCAAGTGCGACTTTAGGATCCTAGGGACTGATCCCGGGGCCTTCCTCTTGACCAACATCCAAACTGTTGCAGCGTCCCACGTGAAGCTTCAAGGAACTTGAGGAACCTCTCCCTCAAAGCCTTGGGGTGCATGATGTGGCAGTCAATGCAGGTCTTCATGTCATGGTCACAATCAAGGTACCAGAGGCAATCCAGGTGCAGGTTTATCACTGACATCTGTCTCAAGGCTGGTTTTCCTAGTTGAAGTCCTGCCACACCAAGAGAAGAACTCAAAAATACTTTTCCCAAAAAGCAGAAAAAGTTCATTTGAAAAAATGACTCAGGGTAGTTCTCTCCATGTCTTTACTGACTAGCGCAGAAAGAAAAGAACTGACGTCAGCAGCAGCAGTGGTGCTTGCAGGCACCGCGCATGTCATTTCTGGCCCTGGTGATGTCATGCTGAGCCAAATGATACCACCTACGCTGCATGCAAGGGTTCTGCTCACTAAAAAATTTCAGATCCAGTCTGACACTTGGAGATCATTCTAAGGTAAGGAAACTGCAGCTAGAAATCTCTATCAGAGTCATACTTATAACAAACTTACTCATAGGCAGGTTCAGACAGCTCTCTTCATCCATTGATCTGTTATTGTGTCATTCACATTTTTCTTCTTCTCAGTACAGCACACAGCATGGGACAAAGAGTCACCCCACTTCAGCCATCGGATAACTTCACTCTGAGTGACGACATACTTCTTTTTCACAAGAAACAAATTGACACACAAATTAGTTCACTTCAGTGCAAGTTTAGATAACAGCAAAGTGTGTTTTTTGAGACAAAAAAATATTTTTGCTTTAAGGCAATCTTTTTTTTTTTTTTTTTTTAAGATTGACGAGGTCCAGCAGCTTTTCAACAATAAAGTTTTGCAAAAACCTTAACAAACTAAGCACTGACAAAATGAAAAGGCTGGCAGCCAATACTAGACCTATTTGCTTTGCCAAGAGTTGTTTACCTTGGGAGTCTCAAGGACCCTAGTGCATTTGTGCTCAAACTGAGGTACACCCTTTATGCTTGTAACATTCCAAAAGTAGTTGAGCAGTCAGGGCATATGTGATGGCAGTGGCTTAGAAACTACCATTGAGCATGGCACAGCAAAACACAATATTCTCAGTATCCAGTCATGTTTGTTAATAATTTAAGAAGTAGGTCGTTAATTACGAGTAGGTAGAAAAGAGCAGAAAAAACAAAGATAAACTCAAAGTAGTTGAAGTTACTAACTTTATGGGACTGAAATACCAATAAAGCACTCAGGCATTAGGAGATGGATTTTTGTATAAAGTATGCCCGTCACCAAAGTTTCCTATGGGGGAAACTTTAGGTATTTAGGTTTCTACAGTCTGCTTACTACTAACTAGTCAATGGGGCAGGGATACCAGATAAAATGCAGCAATGTACCATGCTTGCCTTGATTCATCCGCCCTCTATCCTGGTTTCTTACTTGCACTGTTGCTAGGATGAACAACCTAATAACGTTGAGCCAAGGTTGGAGAAATCTCCTAAAAATATTCATAAAAACCAGTAAGCTAAAAATGTCAATGCACATATTGGAATATGAGTCATATTCAATAACCAAAGGGTAAAGTACCGAAAGACCATATATAAACATATTGATGTTCCTTTAAAAGGGGCAACTAGGAATCCAGTGGTGAAAGTAGGAACTAGTGCACAGGGAACACTCTAGGGTAGAGGCCTTTAACGAACGAACTGGTCTCAAGTTAATACAGATTAAATGGCTGTGGGAAGCAAGCTAGAAGCCACACCAATGTCCCCCAAAGATACCACTCTTGATGAGCACAAATTTTAAAATCGGCCTTTGTACCTTAGAATCTTTAAATTCATGAACAGGACCTAGGGCAATGAAAAAATACAGAGACTTCACAATTAAAGGCAGGGGACTGGCATAGGTAAAAGTACTGCTCAAAATGTTCCAAAGTCAAGGTGACTGGCTACAACCGATAGGACCCTAACTCAAGGAAGGGAGAGAAGAGGAACAGCGTTTTTGTTGGTGAAGAAAGAAGGGAAATAAGGTCTCCCTTTAGGCCAAAGATGGTACCCGCCCATGTGACTGAAGAGAAAGGGTCACCCTGTTCAGTGACCTGGAATGTGTGTTTGCAGAACCTCAATCACCTGCCTCATAGTTGTTTCTTTGGATGTTTTAGGCCAGCTGGGCTATTAAGACCTCAATCGCTACTGGGTGCCTTGCTTCCTCGTGTCAGCTTCCACAGCCAGCCAACTGGGTCTCGCTCTTTGCCCTCCTAGTGAGGGATGATCTTATTATTTTCAGTCCAGAGGGCATGTGAACCTGGAGGTTTCTGACATAGTCCAAGCATGTTCAGTGTTAATTACTATGCGTAGTCAACCAAGAGTTACACCTCTGTCTTGCTCTTTCTTAATCAATTTCAACAACACAAGCCTGAATTCCACCTTCCTATTACTCAGTGCACACCATCATGTCATGGAGAAGAAGTTAACATACTTTCTCAGCTTTCGTGATCCCCCTGCAATAAAATATGTTATGGATTCGATCAAAGAAGAAATTCTTTACTTGTGCGTAGGGATGTAACTGCTCCAACAGGAATATGAGACCAAAAATAACCAAAGTTTGAAGCCGACTACTTTGGCCTTTCTTCTGTTTTAGACTGTTATTGAATGTAGTCTAGCCTGCAATTCAATTTCTTGCCTACTTCAAGCTGTCACTGATTGCTCTTTCCCACTATGGTACAAACATACACCTAACTCATGACCTTTCTCTTACCCACAACCCACTTACCCCTATTTAACTTTCACCACAGTTTTCTATGTGCACGCTGTGCAACCCCAAGTCTTGACACCGGTCACCATATTACAACCTGCTTTGGCACTCTTGGTACTTAGACCACAGACAGTGATGTTATCTACTTCCAAGTCCACAGCATCTTCATTCTTCCTGTCGCTCCGAGCATTCAGTGGCAGTTAATTTACCACCAGTAGGGGGTGTCCCCCGTCCAGGTTTTCTTCAGTTTATATGCAGCTTGTTCCTTTTCAACAGCGTTTATTATCTCCATAGATACACATGGGCTTCTTGCTACCACTGATGCACGAGTACCCCAAAGCATGTGGGACGCACTCATAAGATGGTTGTGCCATAGGGTTTTCCACAGCTTCTTTCTACTAATTGCTGTCTACTTTCGAGATGCTTATCCTGTAGTTAATATCATAAACAAGGAAAGACATCCTCCGATATCTCTTGACTCTCCCTAGAACTGGCCTGGGGACAACTGTTTATTGCAAAGTACAATTACAACCACTGGATGTTATGGGAGAGGACAACTGGTGGCACCCCTCGAGTCTCATTAGTTACTTATCTGTTCTTGCAGTGGACAGGCATGTTTTTGCCACTCACGAGGGACAATGAACTTGAAAAATTAAGCTAATTGCTATAGTTATACTGTCCTATTTTTCTGCCTACAGATATAAGAGAAGTTATCTTAGACCGGTTTGAATGAATTGCATGTGTGTGAGTGAGCACAAATAGATAGGAGTAAAGGCTAGGCAATAGGCGGAACTTACTTGGTACTGCAGAAAGCCACACGAAGTGGCTGAAACATGCAGACCCCGTTCTGATACTGGAGATACTAATTGTCTCCATGTGCATCCCAGCTGCCTTTAATTGTGCCACGGGACCTTCTAATAAAGTGAATCCAAAAGTGAATCCAAATAGATGCTCACCAGACACTTTTAACCTAACGATCCTGCCACTTAACTAAAGTGCTCCCTTGCTTCTCAAGGTTGGGGCCGTCCAAAGAGAGTAAGTATCAGCAAGAGGACTCTATAATGAAAGTTGCCAACAGAGTACAAAGTGGGCGAGTCTTTTAAAAAAAACAAAAAAAACAAAGGGACTGCCTGTGCCAGTCTAAGGACGACGAAAGACAGATCAGAAGTTGTCTCTATGATACTGTGGTTTGGAACTGAAGACATTTCTTCGGGAACTCTTCAAACCCGGTTTTCTGGGTAACTCATGCAGATTCTTCTCTGCAGTACGGTTCTCTGCTCTTTGCACGTGTTCTCGTGTCCCTGCCATTTCCTCCCCGTAATTTCAACTCTTTTTTACTTAATTTGCAGCACGTGATGTTTTTTTATGTGATGTGTCTTAATGAGGACTTTACAAACCAACGTATAACGCTGAAATGTCATCAATCAGACTAAATGATCTCTAGATATTATCAGTTTGTACGCTTTGAAATATGCGAAACGCCTCATATTTTGACTCCTGTGTCAATTGTATTTCTTTGAATGTACTCATCTCAATATGTAACATTTTCTTTATTGCACGGTAACGAAAAAGGACATGTCATACAATCTGAGTTACACTATAGCGTTGTAGAAATCTTTTTCTAAATGTTGTATATGTTATCTGGTTTCGATTTGAGCATTACAATTATTGTTTCTTTGGCAATTAATATGACTAACAAAGACTGAGGTATACAAAATGGGTCCAGAGAGAACCACATTATTTTAATAATTAGCTGGCAGGACCCCTTACAGAGGGCCGCGGGAAAAGCAGGGGTAACTGAGTCCAACCTTGGGTGTTGAGGCCTTTTACTCCAGATGTCAAGGCCCACCCTTCTATAAGTCCTGAATACCTAGGTCAATTACTACCTTTTCAGCACTTGTCTCCTAATGGTAGCGCGGGTCGAGAAGTCCAGTGTTGTGTTGTGAGGTATACACAGGCGCAAAATTTAAAGCAGTGACTGTAATAAGTGGAATGTCCAGTGAAATACTTGCTTTTATGAAAAAGTAACATTTTAATAAAGCACACAGTATAGAGGCAACACACTAAATAATATCCACAGCCTCTTAAAGTCGGCATTCTAGTGTCATCCTGGGCGATATTCCCTAGTTCGTCCCCCCCTTTCAAGTGAAGCTGTTTATTCCTCATAAGATATGGAAGGCGACATTCAGATGTGGCCCATGCTATTTCCCACATGTCAAATTATAGGTATCTGCAGGCTTCGATCTCGCATTGCTGAAAGTCTGCAACCTCTTACAGCCTATTTCTGATGACGCATCATGCCTCATTCAGTCTCCGGGACTGCTTGCAACAGTGTCAAGCATCCTACTCCACAGCTCCTTGCAATCTGTACGTGTTACTCACAGCAGTAGGGGCACAAGAATCTAGGGCAACGGCCCTGCCTCTATGGTGGCCCCCTCCTTGCACACAGGGGTCGTTGATTTTCTCCATTGAAGGAAGATAGCCCATACATCATGGTAGCTTGCCTTGGCTCTGCACAAGGGAGTCTGCCCTTACTTCATGGTGGCCTCCAGAAGACATACTGGACTCACAGACTAGTTCTGCACTAGCATGACTGTCTTTACTTTACAATGGCCTTCACCTGGTATACAGGGGTCGCCAACTGGTTCTCCACCAATGTAACGCCCCCTTACTTCATGATAGCTCTCAATCAGTACACAGGGGGTCACCAATTTTGTCTGTGCAGAGTTCCCAACCAGACCGGATGTCTCACAGTAGCTCACCAGGATCCACTCCACAGAATTCCTGCTGGGCATCACTCCCTCCTTGCGCTATCCTCCTCCTCACAGGTTCCACTGGTCTTGGCAGGCAGGCAGAAGGCTGGCGCTTCAGATTCAGGGCAAGTAATCCTGAATTCCAAGGTCATGGCTCCACACCCAGCAGGGAGACTAGCAGACCACAGGAATGTAAGCAACACACTTCTCCTGTCTGGGGGTTGCAGTTCTCTCCTCTCTTAGCCTCTCCACGCCCTGTGTTTCCAAAGTGGAACCCACAGGCATCCATGTTATGTACTCTAAACAGGCTCACACAAGTATCATGCACTATCCAGCACTTCACCCAATCCATGTGAGACCAGGGTAAGTAATGTACACCGCCTTGCAACTTTAAATGAGTGGGCTTGTAGGTACCAAACTCATGATACAGGAAAAAAGGCCTATTCACACTACCAATTAAGTACAAACGGTTATGCTACCACCACTGTGCTTGTGTTACTTAACTGCAGGAAAATGCTGGAAGCCCTCTACCATTGGGCGTAGCACTTAGTGCACCACTGCTGGGTCTCACAAGACCGCATTACCTTCAGGCAGGCTAGGTCATGGCGCACACACTATATCCATGTCTGCGCATGATCACAAATTATTACCAGGGGGTCCAAATATCATTGCAGTTGGGCATTCAGGACAGGGGTGCAAGTCCATCACCATGTAGGGGACTTTTTTGTCCCAAAAGCTTAGATAAACGCCCTCATTAACATATTTGACCAATTTTACCAATTTGAAGACTGAACCACAAGTATTTATAATTTTCAACCACATTTGGTGCACCTTAATCGTTCTGATGTTCCTATGTAACTTTACAAACAGCCCTTCCTAGATTCCGTCTGATAATATACTCAGTTTTTTCTAATCAAAGTTTATGGTCAGTTTACCTCTAACATAAAACACTACCCATGGCTCAACAGGTTAAAAAAAGACAATAAAAGTGTAACTAACCAGACAAAATTACTTTGACCCCATTATCTACAGAGAAACACAACCTGTGCCTTTACCTGGTGTGCAGAATATGTGAAGTTCAAAATGTGTTAATTAATGCAGAAAAGATCAACAGAACAAAAAAATGAAATGCCACGAATGGCAGAAGCCTATGTGTACTGATGCCCTTAAATAAGATAGCCATTAAGGAGTAGTGCCTAGTGGCAAGAAAAATGGCACTCGAGCTGCTGCATACTTGCATTTTGTAAGGAGAATCATATAATCCAAATTGAAATAGAGCATTTCATATGATTCAAGCAGATGCTTCCTGTTAGAAATGGGGTCTTTGGTTGGCAGTCAGCTTATCCTCTGTCCAAGCAAGGAACCTCACTCTAATCAGGGTAAAAGAGAATTACCCTCAGCTAACCCCTGCTCGCCCCCTTGGTAGTTTGGCACGAGCAGGCAGGATTAGCTTCAGAGTGCTAGGTGTAGCACAGTAACTTAATGTAAAGACTAGAAAATGACAACACAGATTTAGAAAAATAGAGAAAACGTATCTAAACAAAACAAAACCAAAACGACAAAAATACACAAGTCATCAATTAAAAACCAAAAGAGTCTTCATGTAATTTTAAACACAACACTAATGCTATTAGCATGAAAATGTACCTGGGCGTGTCAAAAATTACCCCGTACTGGTGAGTGTGCGTCAAAAAGGGCTTGCGATGCGTCTCTATCACTCACGAGTGAGACCTTGTGTCATTTCTCTTTCAGTCGGGTCGGCATGCGTCGTTTCTTCTCTTCGTAGGAGAGCGATGCATCGATCCAGTCAGCACTCTCGGGAAGGCCTTGCGTCGTTTTTATACACCCAGCGGTGTTTGTGTTGGAAGTCCAGCTGCACGATGATCTGAAAACCACATAGCCCGGGTTGCGAGCTCACCAGCCTCTGTCAGCAATTCTGCGCATCGTTTCTCTAGCCGCGTGCGTCAATCTTTCAGTTGCGTTCCAGGCGAGCATCGATTTTCAGCTGCGGAGCCGGAGGTGTGTCAATTTTTCAACCGCGGACCAGAATTGCGTCGATCTTTTCCTAGCACGGCGGTCGGTGCGTGGATTTCTTACTCTTGGCCTGCCAGCTTCTCCTTTCAGGGTCCAGGAATTGGATGGGCACCACTTGGCAGAGTAGGAGTCTCAGCAGAGGCTCCAGGTGCTGGCAGAGAGAAGTCTTTGCTGTCCCTGAGACTTCAAATAACAGGAGGCAAGCTCTAAATCAAGCCCTTGGAGAGTTCTTCACAAGATGGAAGGCCCACAAAGTCCAGTCTTTGTCCTCTAGCACAGGCAGAAGCAGCAATTGCAGGAGAGCTCCACAAAGCACAGTCACAGGCAGGGCAGCACTTCTTCCGCAGCTCTTCAGCTCTTCTCCAGGCAGAGGTTCCTACTGGTTTCCAGAAGTGTTCTAAAGTCTGTGGTTTTGGGTGCCCTTCTAAATACCCATTTCGCCCTTTGAAGTAGGCTTACTTCAAAGCAAAGTCTCTCTTGCTTATGAAATCCTGCCTTGCCCAGGCCAGGCCCCAGACACTCACCAGGAGGTTGGACACTGCATTGTGTGAGGGCAAGCACAGCCCTTTCAGGTGTGAGTGACCACTTCTACCCTCCCTCCTAGTACAGATGGCTCATCAGAAAATGCAGACTACACCCCAGCTCCCTTTGTGTCACTGTCTAGTGAGATGTGCAACCAGCCCAATTGTCAAACTGACCCAAACAGGGAATCCACAAACAGGCAGAGTCACAGAAATGGTTTAAGCAAGAAAATGCTCACTTTATAAAAGTGGCATTTTCAAACACACAATCTTAAAATCAACTTTACTAAAAGATGTATTTTTAAATTGTGAGCTCAGAGACCCCAGACTCCACATGTCTATCCGCTCCCAAAGGGAATCTACACTTTAATCACATTTAAAGTTAGCCCCCATGTTAACCTATGAGAGGGACAGGCCTTGCAACACTGAAAAACAAATTTAGCAGTATTTCACTGTCAGGACCTATAAAACACATTACTGTGGCGGTCATTACAACATTGCGGTAAAAGCCGCTTACCGCCGTGCAGAAGACCGCCAACACACTGCTGCGGCCGCGGAATTCTGCCACAGCTATTATGACCCACAGTTCGGAATCCGCCCAAATTCAGACACCCACACAAGTCCGCCACACCAAAGGTCAGTGATAAACTGGCAATAAGAAAACCTTCACCATCACGCCAACAGAAATACGCCCACACTATCACAACACACGAATCTACACGGCGGTCTTTCAACCGCGGTATTCCATTGGCCGTACACACCGCTGCGCTCAAAATACACACACATTTACAAAACACTACCACATTGGACAATTCCAAATACACACACCTGATACACATACACACATCACTCCCACACACCCAATACAATATAAAACACACACCCAAAAATTCCGAAAGAAGGCAAGAGAGAGAGCAACAGCAACCACAGGCACACAACACCATCACCCACAGAACTTCCATGCACCTCACACAACACACCACTACATATCAGCACACTTATCACCCCACACATCACCCACACCACCCCATGGCACGGCAAAGACACCCCAGGTTCTCAGAGGAGGAGCTCAGGGTCATGGTGGAGGAAATCGTCCGGGAAGAGCCACAGCTATTCGGATCACAGGTGCAGCACACCTCCATTGCAAGGAAGATGGAGCTATGGCGAAGAATAGTGGACAGGGTCAACGCAGTGGGACAGCACCCAAGAAATCAGGAGGACATCAGGAAGAGGTGGAACGACCTACGGGGGAAGGTGCGTTTCGTGGTCTCAAGACACCACCTGGTGGTTCAGCGGACTGACAGCGGACCCCCACCTCCTCCCCCACAACTAACAACATGGGAGGAGCAGGTCTTGGAGATTCTGCATCCTGAGGGCCTCGCAGGAATAGGTGGAGGAATGGACTCTGGTAAGTCAAATCTTAACTATTACAACCCCCACCAGCACCCCAACTCCTCACATATGTCCCAATATCACAAACCACCCATCCCAACACCAAGCCCTGCATGCAACAACAAAGCATGGACACCGATCACTAAAGCATGGCCACTGCACATACCCATACAACCCCCCAAACCATCCTCACACAAGGTCTCACACAGGAATGCAAGCACTGGGGTACACTGTCACCCACCCATTGCACACCATGACACACACAGATGTAATAACCATCCTTTTATACCCCTGCAGGACCCCTACCCAACGTCACCGGACAGGAGGGTCCACACATGTCCACACCACCAACAGAAGAGGCCCACAGTGATGACAGCACCTCTGTCCAACTGGATCTAGATGACCAGCCCGGCCCATCGGGGACCTCGGGACAGTCGGTTCCCATCACCCAGTCACAGGCCACTACAGACCTTCCACCCTCTGGAAACACCAGCACAGCACCCACCCAGCGGGCCCATACCTCGGTCCCCAGGAAACGTCAATTAGCTGTGTGTCCACCACTACAGGGAACCCAGGATAACCAACCACCCCAACAACAACAGGGACCTGGGGGCAGTGGTAGTGGGCACACGGTCCAGGGGACGGAGGCCCAGGAACACAGGGGAAATGGGAGGGTTGCTGTGCGACAAGGGGCGGACAGGCCAAGGGAACCCACTCTCCACGAGGCCTCTCCTCCATCATGGGAGCCTACCACTACTCCCAGGAGACGATGGCAACGGTACTGGCCAAGTTTCAGGAGACCCAGCGACTGCAGGAGGAACAGTATATGGGCTTCAGGGAAGAACTTAGAACCATCAGCTCCACCCTGGGCACCATCGTAGGGGTGCTGAAGGAACTTGTGAACACCAGGAGGGACACTGTGGCACTACAAGGAGCCCCTGACACTAGCATGGACGATGAACTGCCCACCACCTCCGCTGGCGCTAGTGGACAGGACGCCCTACCACAGGACCACCACACCAGCACCCCACCCCCTGCAGAGGGAGAACCACCCCGCAAACGGTCCCTGAGATCCAGGACAAAGACAGAGTACGATGCCAAGACCCCAGCCAAGAAATGAGGCCACCCTGATTTTTATCCTACTGTTCCACTTTGTCACCCTGTCCATACTGAAACTGCCCCAGCTCCACTTCCTATGCCCATATGGGCAAAGCACCTGTGAGACTAATAGACTGGACTCTGCCATGGACATTCCTCCGCCATCACCCCTCACCATTTCACTACCCCCTCCAATATTGAGCACTTAAATAAACACACTTAAAGCACAAAACATTCTGGAGTCTGCCTGTGATTTCGAAATAGTGTATTAGCAATTACAGTGACAAAATGCTCTTTCAAGTTTAATGTCAACATACCTATGTCACACAGCTCTAGTCCATGAGGAGTCTAAGCAGATGTCACACAGTGGGACCCACATCTATGAAATCGTATGGGAAAGTGATAACTCAGTGACCATACACTGGGTGAAAACGACACACAGTAGAGAGGTAGTAGTGTTAAAGTACATGTAGTAGGCAGGTTTGTATTCTTACCTGTGTCTCACTGGAAATATTGCTGGATCACCGAGTCCCTGTTGTGCATGTCTTCTTCCCTTGCTTCCTCGTCTTCACTGTCCACAGGCTCCACAGCTGCAACAACACCGCCATCTGGACCATCCTCCTGCAGAAAAGGCACCTGTTGTCGCAAAGCCAAGTTATGAAGCATAAAGCAAGCCACGATGATCTGGCACACCTTCTTTGGTGGGTAGAATAGGGATCCACCTGTCATATGGAGGCACCTGAACCTGGCCTTCAGGAGGCCGAAGGTCCGCTCGATCATCCTCCTAGTTCGCCCATGGGCCTCATTGTAGCGTTCCTCTGCCCTTGTCCAGGGATTCCTCACTGGGGTCAGTAGCCATGACAGGTTGGGGTAACCAGAGTCACCTGCAAATGGTGAGGGACAACTGTTAGACACGCACTAACCTGGAGGGATATCCCCAGACCCAGACAACCATTCCCACTGACTTGTTTCCAGGTGCTCACCTAATAGCCACACACGGTGCCTCTGGAGTTGACCCATCACATAAGGGATGCTGCTATTCCGCAGGATGTAGGCATCATGCACTGAGCCAGGGAACTTGGCATTCACATGGGAGATGTACTGGTCTGCCAAACATACCATCTGTACATTCATTGAATGATAACTCTTCTGGTTTCTGTACACCTGTTCACTCCTGTGGGGGGTACCAAAGCCACATGTGTCCCATCAATGGCACCTATGATGTTGGGGATGTGTCCCAGGGCATAGAAATCCCCTTTCACTGTAGGCAAATCCTCCACCTGAGGGAAAACAATGTAGCTCCGCATGTGTTTCAGAAGGGCAGACAACACTCTGGACAATATGTTGGAAAACATAGGCTGGGACATCCCTGATGCCATGGCCACTGTTGTCTGAAAGGAACCACTTGCAAGGAAATGGGATACTGACAGCACCTGCAATTGAGGGGGGATTCCTGTGGGATGGCGGATTGCTGACATCAGGTCTGGCTCCAACTGGGTACACAGTTCCTGGATTGTGGCACGGTCAAGCCTGTATGTGATAATCACATGTCGCTCCTCCATTGTCAACAGGTCCACCAACGGTCGGTACACCGGAGGATGCCGCCATCTCCTCACATGTCCCAGCGGAAGGGTGCCTATGAAGGACAACAGCGAGCACAGAGTCAAACAACTCAGAGGTACGTACCCACAGTTTACACAGAACACCTATCATACACAAAAGGTGGCCTGTATTTGTGTTGAGTCTAGGCCTAGGTATGAGTGACGCTGTTGGAAATGAAGCCATGTGGGCCCCTGAAATGGCAGCTGCCTGACCTGTAAAGTGGGACAATGGGATGTGAGGTAACTGCGCTGGCGTTGTACACCGTCACGGCAGGCGGTAGAAGACCGCAGCGCAATGCTGCATTGGTTAACATTGGACCCTATGGGTCCCAGGAGCCAATGGCGATGTACGCCGGCAGTGACGGTACGCACCGCCGCGGACGTGACCGCCATTTTCTATCACTTCAATCACTCGATACCTGATCTTCGACAGGAGAGGACCTACACTGCAAGTGCTGCTGTGACCTCGGTCTGGAAGAGACAATGGCTCGAGTGTCTGCGGAAAGGGCCCCTGCCTTAACATCGGAGGAGTTGTAGAAACTCGTGGATGGGGTCCTCCCCCAGTACACGCTACTCTACGGTCCTCCAAACAAACAGGTAAGTACACTGGGAGCATGCTGTATGGGCTATGCCTGTGTGGAGAGGG
Source organism: Pleurodeles waltl (assembly GCF_031143425.1). NCBI lineage: Eukaryota > Metazoa > Chordata > Amphibia > Caudata > Salamandridae > Pleurodeles > Pleurodeles waltl. The sequence continues at coordinate 1,185,588,909 of NC_090440.1, read as the reverse complement.
CTGGATGTAAGAAGGAAGGGGGGAGAGTTCTGCGTGCATGAAAGACGGTGAATGTATGTGCCACATGGCAAGGGTAGGGATGGGGGCCAATCACTTCGACGGTGCAGTTGGTAATAACTTCTCTTTTTCCCCTGTATATTTCATGTAGGTCAGCGCCCACCAGAAGAAAGATATTTGGCGTGCCATCGGCAAGGACGTCCGGACCCTGGGGGTCTACCACAGACGGAGCACCCACTGCTGGAAAAGATGTCTTTCTTCTGTCGTTCCCCCCCCCCCCCCTTTTTGTGGTCTCCGTGTACTTGTGTGCATTAGCATCATCAGGCGGAGGAGCAGTGGCAACGGAGCACGAGGGAGCTGCATCCCACATGCCCTGGATGGCGACACTACGGAGTCTGAATTCACCAGTGGGACGGAGGGCGAGGGGAGTTCCACGGCGGGGACAGGAGCTGACACCAGCGACACGGACTCGTCCTCTGATGGGAGCTCCCTTGTAGTGGTGGCAACATCTGTGCCCTCCGCATCTACAGGTACATCCGCCACCCCCCCTACCAGCACCGCCCTCCCAGCAGCCCCTCCGCCTTTGCCCTGTCCCCGCTCACCCAAGAGGGTGGGCATCGCCTTCGCCGCAGGCACCTCAGCCCCTGCCTCAGTCACCCCTGCTGCCCTCAGTGAGGAGGCCATTGACCTCCTCAGGTCCCTCACTGTTGGGCAGTCTACCATTTTGAATGCCATCCAGGGTGTAGACAGGCAGTTGCAACAAACCAATGCATTCCTGGAGGGCATTCATTCTGGTCAGGCGGCCCTTCACCGAGCTTTTCAGACTCTGGCCCCAGCACTGATGGCAGCCATTGTCCCAGTCTCTATCCTCCCCCCTCCAACTTCCTCAACCCCGACCCAATCCCCTGTACTTCAGCCTATCCCAAGCACACCTACAGACCAACATGCACACACGTCAACACCCAAGGGAAGCTCAGGCAAACATAAGCACCACACATCCCACAGGCACTCAGGCAAGCATCACACACATGCAGACACACCAACATCCACTGCCTCCTCTGTGTCCCCCTCCTCCTCTTCTCCCTCCTCCCTCGCAGTCTCATCTACACTCACACCTGCATGCACTACCTCTACAGCCACTACGTCCCTCTCCAGCACACCCACCACCACAGCCCTCTCACGTGCAGTCACCACCCCCACTACCATTCACACGTCCCCTGTGTCCTCTCCCAGTGTGTCTGTGACGCCCGCTCCCAAGATACACAAACGCAGGCACACACCAACCCAACAGTCATCCACCTCACGAGAGCCTCCATCGCATGCATCTTCACCCAAAGTCACCAAACGTACACCTCCTACAACCACCACCTCTTCCTCCACTCCCAAACCCCCTTCAGCTACCCGTCCCATTGTGTCCCAAAAACTTTTCCTGTCCAACCTTGACCTCTTTCCCACACCTCACCCACCCCGTCCGTCTCATAGGTCCCGAACTAGCACCTCAGCCACAACATCTCCGGGACCAGTGGTGCCTGTAGTCACAGGAATCTGGAATGCACCGGCCACCAGGGCAGCCAGTGTGGCACGGAGCCACAGCACAGTCAGTCCCCCACCTGTGAAGCATCAGAAGTTGGCCAGTGCACGGCGGGAGAGGGTGAAGACTCCAGCCACCAAAGCCGCTCCCAGGGGTCCCGTTGGGAGTGTGGAGTCAGCTGTGACACCTTCCAAGGTGGGGAAGGGCCACAAGAAACCCGGAAAGTCTGGGAAGAGCTGCACGGCTGAGAAGACCGCCATCATCCCTGCTGCCCAGGAGACCACCACCAGCACCAGCCCAGCTGCCCAGGAGGCCACCACCAGCACCAGGGAGGCCACCGCCAGCACAAGCCCAGCTGCCCAGGAGGCCACCGCCAGCCCAGCTGCCCAGGAGGCCACCGCCAGCACAAGCCCAGCTGCCCTGAAGGCCACCGGCAGCACAAATCCTGCTGCCCAAGAGGCCACCGCCAGCACCAGCCCAGCTGCCCAAGAGGCCACCGCCAGCACAAGCCCAGCTGGACCATGAAGGACCGCCAGCAAAAGGCCCGCTGGGCCATGAAGGACCGCCAGCAAAAGGCCCGTTGGGCCATGAAGGACCGCCAGCAGCTGAGACCCTGCAATGGAGACCGCCATCTGAAGCACCGCTGAACAGGGCACCGCCATCTCAAGCACTGCTGAACAGGGCACCGCCATCTGAAGCGCCACTAGCCCATGAGCGGCAGGGGCACTGACGCTACTGAGTCCGTCACGGGGTGAATGATGCACTCTGGGCACCATGCCCCCTCCAGAACCAGTGGAGACTGTCATCCACTACCTCTGTCCTTAATAGGATGAAGCACTCTGGGCACCATGCCCCCTCCAGAACCAGTGGAGACTGACATCCACTACCTCTGTCCTTAACAGGATGAAGCACTCTGGGCACCATGCCCCCTCCAGAACCAGTGGAGACTGACATCCACTTGAGGGACTGTGGCTTTGCACTCCCCAGGATTGAACAGTGGGCAGACCACCCACTGTAGAGACTTGAGAGACTGTGGCTTTGCACTCCCCAGGATGGAACAGTGGGCATGTGGCCCCCTCGTGGATTTGGCGTTGTGCACTCAAGCGGGTGAGGTGCCCCCCCTTTCCCTCCCCCTGAGGTGCCTGTTTTCTTCGTATCTGATGCCCCTGCAGTGTTCTCTCCGTCATGGTCGGGGATCTTGTGTGGGCCTCGCCCATACCGTGTGGTCCCAGTGTTCCACGGACTATCTTAGTGCACTACCTGGACTACTATGCTTGGTATTTATTTTGTACATGGTGTATATATATATATATATATTTCTGCCTACTTGTTTTTAATATATTACAATGGTTACACTAATTTTCTATTTTCTTTGCATTCTTCCAGGGGGTTTGGGGGGTGTTACTGTGATGTATTGATATGCATTTGTGTGTGTGTTGTAGTGGGTGAGGGTGGGGGTGTTGCATGTGTGTGTTCCTGTTTTTTCCCTCCCCCCTCCCCTGTGTCGTAGGTGCAGGACTCACTGTGGTCTTCGCCGGCGGTGTTCGTGCTCCTGGTAGAGGAGCAGGAAGACTATCGCAGGGAGAATTTGGAGTACCGGGTCCTTGGTGTCCTCGTTCCTCGTGGGGTGTATAGAGGTGACCGTTTTCCCTTCGAAATTCCTGTTTCCGCCGTGTTTTTATCCGTGGTGAATCCGCCCCGGAAAAGGTGGTGGATTGGCCTGTCATAATTGCGTGGGCGGTACATTGTCTCCCGCCTGTCTGTTGGCGGTGACAGCTGCGCTGTTTGTTTGTACCGCCGTGGCGGTCGGAGTGTTAAAGTGGCTGTCTTTGTTGGCGGTTTCCGCCACGGTCGTAATTGCAATTTTTTTACCGCCGGCCTGTTGGCGGTTTTACCGCCGCTTTAACACCGTCCGCCAGAGTTGTAATGACCACCTATATGTCCTACCTTAACCATACACTGCACCCTGCCCTTGGGGCTACCTAGGGCCTACCTTAGGGGTGTCTTACATGTAAGAAAAGGGAAGGTTTAGGCCTGGCAAGTGGGTACACTTGGCAAGTCAAATTTACAGTTTAAAACTGCACAGACACTGCAGTGGCAGGTCTGAGACATGGTTACAGAGCTACTTATGTGGGTGGCACAACCAGTGCTGCAGGCGGCCCACTAGTAGCATATGATTTACAGGCCCTGGGCACCTCTAGTGCACTTTATTAGGGACTTACTGGTAAATAAAATATGCCAATCATGAATAAACCAATTACATACACATTTTGTAAAGGAGCACTTGCACTTTAGAACTGGTTAGCAGTGGTAAAGTGCCCAGAGTAACAAAAACAGCAAAATCAGAGTCCAGCACACATCGAAAACCTGGGAAACAGAGGCAAAAAGTTAAGGGAGACCACGCCAAGGATGAAGAGTCTAACACTTCCCATCAATTATTTTGACCCAAATAGGCACTGATAATTACCTGTGATAGGAGCCTTTTGGGCAAGATGAAATTTCAATTTGCATTCTACTCTGTGGCAACTACTTCGGCTTACAAGCATGGACGACTAATGGGGGAATACATGGGCACCTGAGCCTAAACTGGTCAACTGAGGCTATGCCTGGCATATCGCCTGTACCAGGACATGTACGCTTATACCTGGACACAGTATTTCTGGTTGTATGATACTCCAGATAGACCTTGAAGGATTCTGAATGACTGCTTAAATGTTTTCTTGAGCATATAATGCTTATATATAGGTGTGCTATGCAGTACCAAGACTTTATGGAACATGATGGGTCCATGAATCTGCATGTGACAACTGTACCTGGACTTTTAACGGCTGTGTCTCATATATATCGTGGTTACATGCTGACATAACATGTCATTAACTTATGGTTGTTAACTATAATAGCTTTGCATCTGCTATAGTAACTTTTAGTCATTAAGGAACACGCTACTTATCTTCGGTAACACCTTATCTGATAGAGACAGTCTAGTTGCAGATTCCCTACCTTAGAATTTCCCCCAGGTGTGAGTCTGGATCTGGAGATCCCTGGCTAGCAGCACCCCTGCACGTCACTAAGTGGTGTTGGTTGGCTCCGCGTCTGTCATTGGCATCGTGTGCACCAGACAGGATGTTGCAAGACCTATATGTGCCATCCTGGCACACTGGCATCAGACTCTGTTCTTCACTTTCCATGTCAGAAGTGCGAAGCCAGGAAGAACACTGACCACTGGTATGTCAGAACTAGGGACCTGAAAGGGAAGCCTCTGTCCCTAGAAATCAGTTCACAGAGCAGGGAGGATGGGCGAGTCAGTAAGGAATCTGCAGGTAGAATATGTCTCTACCAGAAAAGGTGCTACACCAAAGCGAAGTAACTTGTTTATCTGATAAGAGACTTTTAGTTGCAGATTCCTTATCTCAGAATAGATATCATCCCTGGAGGAGGGTCTGCGAACCAAGATCATACTAGGAAGTCGTGTATGACCGAACGGGCAAAGTACCCATCCCTACGGACCTGACTGTCCAGACAGTAGTGTTTGGTAAACATGTGCAGAGATGCCCAAGTTGCTGCCTGACACATGTCCAGGACTGGAACTCAGCATGCTAACGTAGTGGTTGCAGCTGTCGCTCTGGTGGAATGAGCTCGCAAACCCTCTAGGGGTTGCTTTTTAGCCAAAGCAGAGCACGTTTTAATGCAGCGTATGACCATATGGAGATGGTTCTCTTCTGCACTGCCTGACCTTTCTTTGCATCGACATACCCAACAAAGAGTTGATCATCCACTCGGAACACTTTGGTACGATCAACGTAGAACACCAATGCTCTTTTTAGTCCAGGAGGTGGAGTCTCTCCTCTTCCTTAGAAGGATGAGGGGTTGCTTAAAAAGTAGGCAAGGTGATGGATTGGCCTACGTGGAAGGGCATAACAGCTTTTGGTAAAAGGGAAGCCCTGTTGCAAAGCACCACTTTATTAGGGTAGATGGAAAGGTAGGGGAGTTTAGATGACAGTGCCAGCAGCTCACCATACGGGCAGATGTGATGGCCTCAAGGAAGGCTGTTTTTAAAGTCAGAAGCCTGAGAGGATAGTTAAAGCAGCTCGAAGGGAGATCATAATAAGAAAGTAAGAACCAGATTCAAATCCGATTGGGGCATTATGAATAGTGATGGAGGAAACATATGGGTAAGACCCTTAAGGAATCTACTAAAAATAGGATATTTAAACAAAGAGAGTTGGTCAGGTAATCTCAGAAAAGCAGAAAGAGCAGACAAATAACCTTTGAGAGTGCCCAAAGCAGAGCCCTGCTGGGCCAAAGATAAACTAAAGGACTTCAGAAAGAGAGGTAGTCAACAGACTTGTCTGTGCACCATGCCACAAATTTGTTCCATTGATAGGCGTATGTCGTTTTGGTGGAGGAATGGCTGGTTGCCAAGTTAAAGTCACAGACTTCAGGCGGAAGTTCAAAAGCATTCAATTGCCACTGCTCAATTTCCATGCAGGAAAGCAGAGAGTGAACACGTTTGGATGGAGAATCCTCCCCTGCTGCTGTGACAGAAGATCCTCCAGAAGGGGCAGTCTGATCGGAGGATCAATGGCTACGTTCAATAGCTCGGGATACCAGAGTATGCGTGTCCAGCCTGACGCCACAAGGATCACTTGGGGCCGGTCATTCTTGATCTTCTTGAGAACTTTGGGCAGAAGTGGCATTGGTGAAAAGGTGCACAAGAGGCCTGAGCTCCATTCAAGACAAAAGGCGTCGCCAAGCGAGTACTGCCTTGGAAACTCCAATGCGCAAAACTGCTGACACTGCGTTATCTGCGGTGGAGAACTGATCTAACCAAGGCTCTCCCCAATGCTTAAAGAGACCTGGCGCCACCTCCGGATAAAGATGCCATTCACGATCAACCAGGCACTGACGGTTGAGTTTGTCCGCTCTGGAATCCAGAGAGCCTGCCAGGTGTTGAACCACCAGGGAACTGCCCTGATGTTCCAGCCTTGTCCAGAGGCATAGAGCCTCCTGACAGTCCATGACCCCACCCTGCCCTGCTTGTTGCAATACCATATGGCGGTGGTGTTGTCCACAAACACCTGCATTACTTTCCCTTTGAGAGAGGAAAGAAATGCTTTCAATGCCACCCTGATTCCCTGAGCTTGATGTGCAGCCGGACTCCGCCAGAGACCAGACACCTGTGATCTCCACCTCTCCAATGTGGCTGCCCCATCCCAAGAGTGACGCATTTGTCACTACTGTCAGATCTGGTCGGGGAAGAGAGAGGGATATGCCTCAGACCCAATTGCGGTTCAAAAGCCACCACTGCAGATCTTGTGCAGTTCCCTCCGAGATCTGGACAATGTCAGCGAGATTTTTCTGATGCTGAGCCCACTGGAACTTCAGGTCCCACTACAGAGTCCGCATATGCCATCTGGCATGTGTCACCAGCAGGATGCACAAGGCCATGAGGGCCAGCAGCCTCAGCGTCCTACTCACCGAAATCCATGATAGAGGCTGAAAAATCTGTAACATCTGTATCATAGCCTGAATATCCTGGGCTCACCACTCAAGAGGATAAGCCCGAAGAACATCTTTGATGATGGGGAGTATTTGAGAGGTAGTCAGGTATGACTTTTTTTGACACATTTATACTGAACCCCAATGAATGCAGGAGGTCTGCCATAGTCTAGAGTCGAGAGACAGCAGCCTGGGGCAAGCCTGCCTTCAACAGCCAGTCATTAAGTAAGGGGGAAGACTGACACCCCTGACCTGAGCAGATGAGCTGCAACCACTGCCATCACTTTGGTGAACACCCGAGGGGCACTGGAAAGGCCTAAGAGGAGCATGCTAAACTGAAAATGTCTGTGGTCTACTGTGAATCGCAAGTAACATCTGTGGGCAGGCATGACAGTAATATGGAAATAGGCATCCTGCAAGTTCAACACTACCATCCAATCTCCTGAGTGCAGGGCAGACAGAACCCGAGTCAGAGTGAGCATTTTGAGCGTCTCCTTCCAGAGGAAGGGATTGAGGGACCAGAGGACTAGGATAGGGCAGAGGCCCTTGTCTCTTTTGGGAACCAGAAAGTAGCAGGAATAACAACCACAACCTTCATCTGGCACAGGGATCGTAGAATGGTGGCATGGATGAAGAAGTAGTCTCGCAGGGGAGGAAGTAGCCCCTTCGGAATATTTGCAAAACCCACCTGTCTGACGTGATGGACTGCCAGTGGGGCAGGTGATGGCGAATCCTGCTGCCGACTGGTGCCTAGTGGGGGAAGCGTCACACTAAGAACGTTTGGAGGGTGCAGAGGGGGGCGGTGGACTAGCTAGACCACTGGCTCCCTGATCCACGAGGACGTTGGATCTCATGTCCACGGCCATGCAGAGCCTGCGCAGCATGCACGGCACTGTGGCTGTAGGGGAAATGGCATGGCAGGACGCACCTTCCATAGGCAAAAAAGGGGCAAAAAGCAGACTGAGGTGGGGGAGGGGCAGCTGCGAGGCCCAAGAACCTGGCTATAGCCCAGGACTTCTTAATGCACTTGAGCACCAAGTCTGCTTTGTCTTCGAAGAGATGGGTGCTGTCAAAGGGGATGTCCATAAGAGTGGATTGGACATCCACTGAAAAGTCAGATGTGCTCAACCAAGAATGGTGCCTTAAGACCACAGTCGAAGCAACGGATCTGCCTAGTGGGTCGGTTGTATCCAGCCCATATCATATTGTGAACTTAGCTGCATCTCTCCTGTCAGCAACAGCTTGAGAGAAAATGGCCCGGGCCTCCTCCGGGACTTGTGGCAGTACTTGCGCAACCTTGTCCTGTAAGGTATGGGTGTGATGGCTCAAAAGGCATGCGGGTCATCACTGACTGCAATGCCAGGCTGGAGGAAGAAAACATCTTCTTCCCAAGCTGATCCAGCCTCTTGGATTCCAAGTTACAAGCATTTTTCTTTTTCACATTTATGTTTAATTTGGAAGTTAATGCATTCATGTATAACCATGTATTTGAAATGCACATTAAATGTTTAGTTTAAGTCAGAATAAGTTAACTGACTCAAGGCCTTAATTCTAAATTGTGTTTTGCCTGGATAGTGTGTTCTTTTCCTTTGCAGGTACGTTTTAAAGCTTCGTTAGCTAGTGAAAAGAATGATTGTCTTCTGTATTAGTTTTGCTGTAATGTCTGAGACAATACATCTTGGCAAGAGACATGAAGATTTAATGAGCAGCTAAAGCTTCCTATTCATCGTGTGCCAGAAACATAGGATGTTCAATGTTGTAGTAACTGTCCGGGATCTGTGGGATGAGAAAGTCAGGTGGTGTTGCAAAGGCAGACAACAGATCTGAAGTTGATTGGGCCTTGGAGGGGACGAAAACGATGACTCTCAGGTTGAAGATTCTGTTTGTTTTAATTAATGCTAACACTGTTAGAAGCTAAAACGTGCTTCCTTTAGACTTTGAGGGGTGCAGACCTCTCAGATTCCCTTTATTCTTACAAGTATGAAGCTGCATGCTAAACACGTTCCTTTTTCTGGAGGTTTTCTACTGAAGCCTTCACCATGCTGACACCTTTTCCCATTTCTGAATTCCCTTAAGATTCTATTCCAAACATCCTTATTTCTGATTTTAAATTCAGACTAGGTGATTTTAGAATCATTTCATCTTTAGAAGAGCAAGCAGGGGTTTCTTTATGTAACACCTATTTCTAATTCTCAGTTTCTGTATCACTGGGATTGTTATTGCCTTGTATCTTAATTTGATGAGACTAAACCGATTATGATATTTCAAGTTGCCAGCTGTGATTCAGTTTGTTTTCAATAGTTTCTTGACCTGCATATATATTGGATTGATGGGAAGTAAATCATTTAATTCAAATGTTTGATTCTTGGTCCTTATTGTGTGGCCAGATGGGCTTCACAGAAATATAAATTGTTTAATAATGTTGATTTCCTCGTCGTCTCCATCAACGTAAAAAGATCTGTCAGGTGAGAGATTTAAAACATGCTTCATGAGGCTCAAAAGAATTAAAGGACCTGTCCTCCCCTACAGGGCAATGAAAATATTGTGTTTAAAAATCCCCAGGTCAGACTTCCCAGTTTTTTCTATGAAATTGTGTTAAAATCAGTCACTTAGAACCCGCAAACATAGCTGGATTTTGTCAGGAGAGCTGGCAAATGTCTGTGCCCTTTCCGTAAAATAAATAAATTGCAAGTTCTAACTAACACAAATGTAGCAAATTTAGGAGTAGGGATCTCATCCCTGGCAAGATTTGGCTAGTAGAGGAAAATTAGATTTTGCTAATAAAAAAATTATGACACTTTAATACTTTGTGATCAACGAATTGTATTTTTTTAAACTGCATTGGAAATCGTAATAGTAGTAGTTTGTAAGGGACTACATTAGCCCCTATCCTTGCAAACCTAAAAAAAAAAACTGAACGCAAAGAATCGCTTCGGTTATATCAGTTCATGTCCGACCATACATATTTGTTTACAAAATTCAAATCGTGACACACGGTACAGAGAACAACAGGAAGTACACATTTTTATTGTATTTTTTTCCTTACATAGCAGTGGCAGTTCTCAACATGAGAAAAATATTTTTGAACATATTAAAGTGACAGGACACGCAGGTCAAAAACACAGTGTTCACAGCAGATTGGGCGATTATCCCCACAGATTAACAACAAACAGAAGCAAATCGAAAGCAATTCACACTTCTCCTTACATTTGTGTGTCTTGACAGCCAGGTTTGGATGTTTACCTTCAGAGAGCAAGTGGGAAAATGTCCCATTTAGGAAAATTAAAATAGAACAGATGCAAATGTACACATTGGCAAGAGCCAGGCTTACTCTTGTCAAACACACAACCACATCATTTTAGAACAGCGGTCTTTTTCAAGTGATGGCCAGGTTTTCTCATGCAAAACAGTATTTCCTTAATCATTCCTGCTTGACTTATTTTGAAACCGCACTTTGGTGAGTTCACACGTTGCTAGGATGCTTGAGAGGGCACAGAATCCTAGTGATAAATTTGTGATCCGAAAAGTATGTCCTGGGAGATCGAACTATCTATTCGCCAGTGTAATTCACATTCCTCAAGTGTCACATTTTCCCCATAAACACTTCAGAAAAGGTACCAAGTATGGCTGATGATGTTTGTTTTGCTTAGTTTGGTAGAAAGTAAGGTTGAAAAAGGTCAGAAAAGAAAGCTCGCTCCACATTCCCAATTTCAGTCATGAACACAATTAAAAATGCAGCTTATTTTACAAATCTCTAGATAGAGCACCATTTTAAGCAATCTAAATGTTTGTCTTTGGAACTTAAGGGCTACTGACGAGTACCATCAATGGACAAATCAAGATGACAGTGCTTACTATGGCCGACTGCTAGGAAGAATTATTCCACACTACATAAGGGGCGCCTGGTGTGTTTTTAAGGCATCGACGTTCTAACCCTTCCATGTCTACTTATGTTCTCATGAAGACACATTGGATAATTGCTAGGTACTCATTTAACGGGCATCCTACAACATTTTCTCAGCACTGCTTAGAGTTGACAAAAACAGAATATTAAATTCTAACTTTTTTGTAATCCATTCCCCACTTTATGTTCTTCCTTTTTTAACACATAATTAGGGAAAACGCCTTGTCATATCAGCACCAATTACTCTCATTCTAGGAACAGCTGACACCCACTGACTGCAAGTACTCTTTAGGCACCTAACACGAGGGCCATGTGTGTTTATCTGTTTTTAGAAGATAAACCATATTACTGCTTCTGTGCTGGTTGCATTCCTGTTAACATTTGCGAGAAAACATGTGTCCATATTTGAGTTCTGAGTGGTTGTTCAGCTCGGTGTTTTCTTTAACAATGCTAGGAGAATAAACTTTTGTCTAATGACTTGAACATGAATGGACCCAAGTGTGACCAAATCCTCTGTTATTGTTTGATATGTTTTTCTTCCTCCTGCTGCTCTTTCTTATGTTACTGATCGACATGCATCAATGTGATTCATTTTAGAATGCAACAAAGTAAAAGGGAAACTAACAAAACTAGTTATAAAAAATATGTAATGCTTCACTTTGCCTATTTTCAGCTCTGAAAGGTTGAGCAATGGTTGAGTCTTCTTTGAACCTGTTTATGAAGACATGATTAAACATCCTGTAGGTATGAAACATCGATATAACTGGATTGAACCACATATACCATCAGACAGGCTTCTCATTGATACCTTATATCTGGGATCAAATTATTTTGTTAAATGTGCTATTTGGCCATGTGGTTGTGTCTCTTTTGCTTAATGAATGCTAAACCTATTTTCCAAAATCATTTGAGCACTGCGACAGCCACAACCAGAAGTCAGTTTAAAATAGAAGCACTATTAATGCTAAACAATGATGTATATTTGTAATACTCTCCTTGAAAGAACTTTCTTTCTGCAGAGGACCTCATTAAACAGTCACTTTTTAGACTAGTGTATTATTACTTTCTATGCACTTAGTGTGCTAACTGGATGAGATGTGTGTACACACAATCCTTTCCACTGTCTACCTGTTTGAATAGCTCCTAGAGAACCATTGTTGCTATAATCATGAAGCTAGGGTACCTGTGAGTATATTCTGTAGGAAGGAATCAGCTGACGCAACAATGTGAGCCACAATATTTAACAAGAATCACACAGCATACTCAGACGTCGTTTAAATAATACACGTATATTCCTTTTGTACGCAGAAAATCAATACACTTTTTATTGGTTAACCTAAGGGTGCTGCCCTCTACCAATGAACATTTTCAGCACAATTTGGGTGTGTGACACTCCAGAACTCCATAATGTTAAGCTAATAAAATAAGTTAATTGTTTTGAATTGATGAAACCAATGACCGGCAGGTAACACAACATATGAGTTACATACAACAAGAGGGTGTAAATTAGTGCCCTTTAGTGGTTTTACAAAGTTCTATATCAGTTTGAAAATGTTCATCTTTTGAGCTTCATAACATTGAACTGAACTGCGATAAACCCTATACCTTCCAAGCAAACACAAAAGAGTTACAAATGCAAACTGAAGTATCTTCATTAGATAAGTGTTCACTACTCTGTAATAGCAATCTGAATGCAGTTCTGGTTTGAATAAACCCCTCTAAAATCATATGCCAAGTCAATTGGCATCCACCAATGCAATGTAGTGATAAAATGAACTGCAATGTAAAAGCACTAACAGTAATATATTTCCACTGTTGACAATGACTGATATCCCACATCTTGAGGGGAATATGTGTTTCTGTGTTATCCATGGACAGAAACAAGATTGCAGAGAATAAAGAAAGGTGTTTTTTCACTTTGAGAAACAATTTTCTTCTCTAAGGTGTATAAACTTACTGGAAGTCCTGTAGTGAGTCTGTTGCTGGAAAAGATTGGGGCCAGACAACCGTCAAACAGGGTATGATGGGAGTTTGAAGGCAGCCATTGATAGTGACAGGAAAAGTATACTTTGAGCAGTATGGTGGGAGAGATGTTGGTGGGAGAATATGAGTTACAAAATCTTCTTATGATATACTAGCTTGAAGCTGAGGTTATGGGTAGGACACAAAGGGTTAATCAGTGGTGTGATGTTTTCTTTCAGCCTTTGTGGTAAAAATCTTGGTGTTTCGTTGAATGTGATCAAAGAACCTGGTGACTTTGTGTTAAGGAAGAACAGGCAAGGTTTAGTGGCTGGAAGACGATCCTGTATAGCTCCGAGTGGGTAGTGAGTTTCATGAGAGGGAATGGATTAGTTTTGACAGAAAAATATTCTTTTGTTTTCTTTGCTGCATTTTATTGTGTGTGGTTAAGGGAGGTTGGTGACAATTCCATGGCAATTCAATTCTTCTTTATTTCTGCTTAAGAGCCAGTGGTGACTGCTACCAGGCAGGGCAGTGCGTGGCATTGGAGTTGGGGGAGGAGTAATAATTTTTAGTACTTACCTGCCACCACGCCTCTGCCGCTCCTTCTGTCTCGCCTCTGACGCTCCTGCCTCAGTGCTTTCTTTCTTTCCCTCCCTACTAGTAGATTCGTGGTGAGACCCGCAACCAGAGAGAACTAGGAACTTGCAGACCATAAGATGTCCAGCGAGGGCCAAGCACCGGAAGTGGACAGGGACAGGGCAACATAACCCTTAATAAGGACATGTGTGAGTTTCACAGGTCCACTCTCAAGTTCTATGGGCATATATTCTCAGGTGATGGGATGAGGCCAGACCCTGAGAAAGTCAAGGCCCTCATCAACACACCCCACCCCCAGGATGCAGGGGATGTTCGGTCATTTCTGGTAAAGGCCAGCTACTGTGCCCAGTTCATCAAGGACTATTCTACCATCTGCAACCCTTTGCGGGAGCTGACCAAAAAGTCAACCTTTCTGGTGGTCGGTCAGATGTGATCAAGCAATCAGTGCCATCAAGGACACTATTGAGAAGGCCAGTAATGTGGCACACTTCAATCTTCGTCTGAGATCACCGTAGACGCCAGTCTGGTGGGACTCTGGACCATCTTAGGTCAATATGACAAAGACAGCAATCAAAGACACATAGGCCCTCATTACAACCCTAGCGGTCGGTGTTAAAGTAGCGGTAATACAGCCAACAGGCCAGCGGTTAAAAAAAAAGGGATTTGGACCATGGCGGTTACTGCCATCCAAAACCGCCACTTTAACACACCAACTGCCAGGGTGGTAATGGCCGCTGGGCTGGAGACTTCAGTCTCCAGCCCGACGGCCGCCACAATCCCACTCTTGGGATTACGATCCGGCCTACCGCCATGGTTTTCGTGCCAAACTTACCACCATGAAAACCATGGTGGTAGGCACTATCAGTGCCAGGGGATCCCTTCCCTGGCACTGATAGGGGTCTCCCCCGGCCCCCTCCCCAGAGTCCTCCCCGACCTTCCCCTTCCTGCCCCCGCACATATACACACCCACACCTGCACCCATATAGACACGTGCACACCCGCATACCCACCACCACCCATGCATGCACACATACATACCCACACACAGCAACACACACCAACATACCTTGTCACACACATGCATTCACAACACACAACACTCACAATCACTCATTCACGCATGCATCTTACGCGGGGGTCCTCCGGCTGGAGACGGTCTGCGGCACGCCAGCGAAACACCACCAGGCCGAACCATTGCTCCTGATACGGTTGGCAGTGTTTTGCTGGCGTGGCAGTGCATTACCGCCGTCCACCGCAATGGTCGTCGGCGGTGTTCTGCCAGCATTCTGGCGGAATACCATCGGTGGTCATGATACCAGTAGACAACTGGAAGCCACCGTGGTATGTTGGCGGCCGTCGCCGTGGCGGTAGGCGGTCAATACCACCAATGTTGAAATGAGGGCCATAGTAACACATGCCAGCCGCAGCCTACTGATGTTGAGAGAGTATACTCGCAGACGGAAAAGGAAAGTCTGGCCGTTGTTTGGGCTTGTGAGCATTTGCATATAATCATATATGGGAAACACTTCACGCTCATCAGGGACCATTAAGCATTGATAAACATATTCAGAAATCCCTGGGCCAAGATGCCTCCCAGGATCAAGCGATGGGGAATTCAACTGCAAGAATGCACACACACCACCATACACAAACCTGGAAAAGCAGCAAACCCAGCAGACTACATGTCACGACATCCCAGAGCATCCTCAACAACGAGACCATCACTCGCAGTGGAGTACATTCACTTTGTCATTTCTCAAGCAAGACCACCGGCGGTCCCCCTTGAAGCCCTAATTAGGCAACTGCAGTGGACGACACACTACAAGACGTAACGCTACACATAAGAATGAATGGGTGGGGCCACATGGAAGAATCCAAAATCAATCAACTCACGGACCTCAAGGAGCTAACCTCCTTTCGACAAGTAAAGGGTAAGATGTCTGTTACAGAAGATGGTCTACTGCTCAGAGAAAAAAGAATTGTCAATCTGAAGATTTTACCTTAAGGAGTGGTCAGTTTGGCCCATGAGTGACATCGAGGCATAGTAGTCACAAAAAGGGCCCTACTGGAGCATGTCTGGTTGCCTTCCCTGGATGTGATCATTGAAACTACACTAAAAGACTGTCCACAATGCCAGCTGGTCAGCCGAAAAGAACCGTCTGTGCCACTACAAATGTCCGAACTACCAGACAGAGTTTGGCAACCAGTGGCAGCAGACTTTTTGGGCCCACTACATTTCAGCAAATACATTCTTGTTATAATGGAGGATTCCAGATTCCCAATCGCAAAACAAATATCGTCCACCAGGGCAGCCACCACCATTCCAATACTGGCTGAAGTCTTTTCAGCAAGGGGTATCCCATAAGTAGTCAAGACTGGCAATGGCTCTCCGTTCAACAGTCAAGAGTTTGCTGAATTTTCCAGACACCCCAATTTCAGACACTGAAAGATCACTCCTCTGCGCCCTCAGGCCAAAGGGATGGTGGAGAGGTTCATGTCCACTCTGAAGAAGACAATGCAACAAGCTGATCTGGCCAGAAGGGATATGCAGGCAGCACTGAATGAAGCACAAGGGGCATACTGAACCACATCCCACAGCACCATAAACAAATGACGTCCACCCTTCATGCTGGGCCATACTGTGCGCACCAGAATACCCACCTGGGAAAACTCAGCTTGCCATGTACAGACAGCCACTAATCATGACGAGCTAGCAGAGATGGACAGAACCAAGAAAGCAAAAATGAAGGAATACGCGGACAGGCATCGGATGGCCCAGCCTTTGACAGGCTGTGAAGGAGATTGGGTACTCGTCAGGCGAGAATAAAAGAGAAAATCAACCAGTGCTATCATAAGCACCCACTGCAAGTAATAGACCGGAAAGGCACAATGATTAAGGCTGCTTCGGAAGACAAGAGGGTGACTCGGAACATCGCCCACTACAAGAAATCCAGCGCATCACCAAAAGAAGCAATGTCAGGAGGGGGCAGTCATGCCACAGATGACGCTCCCATACCAGCCACGAGACCGGGTCTCCCTCTCTCCTTGGATGTTGGGGAACTTGCACCGCCCACCTAAGCAAGTCGACAACAGGTGCCCGTCACAGGCCTGCGGGGCTCATAGAAGAAATAAAATGGACGTATTCCTGAAACAAACGCATCTGTGCAATCGGGGGAGATGTAGTGTTGCGGCGAGACCTGCGACCAGAGAGCGCTAGTACCTCGCGGACCATAAGATGTCCAGCGAGGGCCCAGCGTTGGAAGCGAAAAGGGAGGGCAGTCAGGAGTAAGGGAAGATTGGGGATAACCGCATGTTCAGCGTGCTTACCTTCGTGTGCTGTGGTCTTTCGTGCATGATACCACACCACCAAATCCACACAGCATGAGAGAAGTGCCGGGATTGGCCTAAGCAGGCTGAAATACCACTCAGGGAGGGAGTGAGAGCCTGCACTTAGTCTACACCCGGCTGTGCAACGCTGCCGGGTGGAGAGTTCTAAGTGTGCATGTCAGTTTGGCTGGGCTCAGACTTAGAGTGCACCACCACTACTCCGCCTCCCTCCTGAAACAGAGGATGCTGGCCCTGCCCCATCCTAGACAGCAGAACAATAAAATGATACTGTATTATTATTTTATTTTTCTGCCGGCTTATTAGCAGTGAGGCGATGCTCCTATGTCATAGCGGAGTGGTCGCCTCTGTTAAGGACTGTCAGCAGTAAGCCAGCAAGTGTTTTCCGCAGTACAGTGGTTAGATCTACAACTCAAAGGATGGTGTTGCTGAGAATGTTGCTGTTCTCAGAGACATTTTGAAAAGCTGCAAGAAGATATTTTAGGCATCCGGTATAGCCTGTAATCGATACTGGAACTGCTTGCTGTAAAAGGTTGGCGAGATTGATTTTAATGGGGAAACAATATGATATGTACAATGGAGGGCAGGGTGGTTCTGAGCATTGATAGCAAGTTTCTGCCACAAGCTAAGGACTGTTTTTCCTCAGGCATCAGCAGATCCTTTGATCCTTGATCCTTATGTCAGGCCTCCTCCTCTCTTGCCCCTGACTCTGTATCTTTCAGGATTTAATATTTTTCTAGTAATAGATCGGTTAAAATGGAGTTGTAACCGGGGGTACATCATATGTCTTTAACCCCTTCGCTGCCAGGCCTTTTCCCCCTCCTGTGCCAGGCCTTTATTTGC
The DNA here is from genome assembly GCF_031143425.1 of Pleurodeles waltl. Lineage (NCBI taxonomy): Eukaryota > Metazoa > Chordata > Amphibia > Caudata > Salamandridae > Pleurodeles > Pleurodeles waltl. The sequence goes on along the minus strand of NC_090440.1, from coordinate 1,185,571,231 downwards.
CTATTTGGGGCAGTTCGCGCTTAGGCCCGCATAACTTTTTGTCCACATAAGCTAACCAAGCCAAATTTGCGTCCTGTTTTTCCAACATCCTAGGGATTCTGGAGGTACCCAGACTTTGTGGGTTCCCCTGAAAGAGGCCAAGAAATTGGCCAAAATACAGGGAAAATTTTGTTTTTTTCAAAAAAATTGGAAAAAGTGGCTGCAGAAGAAGGCTTGTGGTTTTTCCCCTGAAAATGGCATCAACAAAGGGTTTGCGGTGCTAAACTCAGCAGCTTCCCAGCTTTCAGGAACAGGCAGACTTGAATCAGGAAACCCAATTTTTCAACACAATTTTGGCATTTTTCTGGGACATACCCCATTTTTGCAATTTTTTTGTGCTTTCAGCCTCCTTCCAGTCAGTGACAGAAATGGGCATGAAACCAATGCTGGATCCCAGAAACCTAAACATTTCTGAAACGTAGACAACATTCTGAATTCAGCAAGGGGTCATTTGTGTAGATCCTACAAGGGTTTCCTACAGAAAATAACAATTGAAAAAGAAAAATATTGAAATTTAGGTGAAAAAAACAAATGTTTCTCTACGTTTTACTCTGTAACTTTTCCCTGCAAAGTCAGATTATCGAAAGCAATATACCGTTACGTCTGCTGGACTCCTCTGGTTGCGGGGATATATAGGGCTTGTAGGTTCATCAAGAACCCGAGGAACCCAGAGCCAATAAATGAGCTGCACCCTGACGTGCGTTTTCATTCTATTCCGGGTATACAGCAATTCATTTGCTGAAATATAAAGAGTAAAAAATTGCTATCAAGAAAACCTTTGTATTTCTAAAAAGGGCACAAGATAAGGTGTTGAGGAGCAGTGGTTATTTGCACATCTCTGAATTCCAGGGTGACCATACTAGCATGTGAATTACAGGGCTTTTCTCAAATAGATGTCTTTTTTACACACTCTCCTATATTTGGAAGGAAAAAATGTAGAGAAAGACAAAGGCAGAAATGGTCTAAATACAATTTGCCCCCCAGGGGAGCGACCCTTGCCTAATGCGTCGCTCCCCATCTCTAAAAAAACAAACAAACAAAAAAAAAAACACAAAAAATCTATTTGCCCAGGTGCCTAGAGGTTTCTGCCCCCCCTGTGGGCAGATCGGCCTAATACTAATAGGCCGATCTGCCCCCAGGGGGGGCAGAAATGGCCTAAAATAAATTTGCCCCCCTCACCCCCCCCACCCGGGGAGCGACCCTTGCGTGACGGCGCAAAAAAAAGATCCCTGGTGCCTAGTGGTTTCTGCCCCCCTTGGGGGCAGATTGACCTAAAATCGGCCGATCTGCCCCCAAAGCGGGCAGAAATGGCCTAAATACAATTTGCCCCTCCAGGGGAGCGACCCTTGCCTAAGGGGACGCTCCCCATCTGTAAAACACAACAACAACAAAAATCCCTGGTGCCTAGTGGTTTCTGCCCCCCGTGGGGGCAGATCGGCCTAATAAAAATAGGCTGATCTGCCCCCATGGGGGGCAGAAATGGCCTAAAATAAATTTGCCCCCCAAGGGAACGACCCTTGCCTAAGGGGTCGCTCCCCTTACGTGAAAAACAAACAAACAAAAAAAACTCCCTGGTGTCTAGTGGTTTCTGCCCCCCTTGGGGGCAGATTGGCCTCATAAAAATAAGCCAATCTGCCCCCAAAGGGGGCAGAAATGGCCTAAATATAATTTCCCCCTATGGGAGCGACCCTTGTCTAAGGGGTCGCATCCCACACCTAAAAAACAAAAGAAAACAAATAAAAAAAATAAAAAAAAGTATCCCTGGTGTCTAGAGGTTTCTGCCCCCAGGGGGGGCAGAAAAGGCCTTAAAAAAAAATGACCCCCTGGGAGCGACCCTTGCCCAAGGGGTCGCTCCCTTCTGTCAATTTCATATAAAAAAAATAAAATCCCTGGTGTCTAGTGGGGTTTCAAAAGCCGGATTGCAAGCAATCCGGCTTTTGAAACCCTCGGAGAGACTTCAAAGGGAAGGAAATACATTTCCTTCCCTTTGAAGCCCCTCCGGGCTGAGCATTTCTCTTTCGATCGCGCTGGAAGCTCTGCTTCCAGCGCGATGGGGGAGGTTGTGTGATTGTCAGCGCGCGCTGACGTCACAGGGATGGGGGGGGGGGGGGGGTCGGGGGTTGAAGGGGAAGGGATTCCCCTGTCAGTCCTGACCTAGGGGGGTGGGGGGGCGGCCCTCGGGAGGAGCGCTAGCGCTTCTCCCGAGGGCAGCATTCAGGACGTAATGGTTACGTCCATGGCGCCACACGGGCGCTGCCATGGACGTAACCATTACGTCCGTGGCGGGGAAGGGGTTAATATATTGTTTGTATTGTGATACGAGTTGAAGTCACAGGTTTAGTGCTTGTTTCTGTGAAATGGCATTGATCGGACTGTTTGTTAAATTGAGTGTTTGTGCATTGGATTTTGTGCTCAGCAGATTATCTGATTAAGACTATCTGCTTTTTCAGGTCGAGTAGTAAAGAACTAGAATAATTGTGGTTGGCCATATGTAACTACGTGAGTGTAGTTTGAATGAAGAGATGGGCATGCGCTGAGAAGGATGCGCTGGTGAAGTGGACTTGGAGACAAAGTAAATACATTATTAAGTAGGATTGACAAAGGAATGTATAGGGTGAGTGATGCGAGAAGGGTGTGTGAGAAAAAAGCACTGTAGGGTGAATGCCGAGTATAATAGCGTAAGTGTTAGAGCATGGATTATAGAGAGCAGATTATATTGTAGTGGGTGAGAGGGATTTTGAGGGAGTGGGACAAGTGAATCGAATGCTGATGTGAGTACTGAGGTGGGCAGAGTTTGAAGCATACAGTAAGTGTAGTTGCTAGTTGGAGTGTTGATTGGAGTTAGTGGATGAATACTCATTTTACTGAGCAGGTAAGACAGAGTAGAGTTGGTACCTTTTAATACAGCATTGGAGTACTCCACTGACAATTCTCAATGTCATCATTACAGGCTGGTAAGAGACTCATTAACAGTGGTACATTGTGTTTACTGACACTGTCACAATGAATAGCATAGGCTCCTGATTGAAATGGGGCTATTTACAGAAGCTGGTCACACTATTCTGCATTGTGTGGAACAGGGCCTCTGTCTACTTCTGCTTTAATTTTCGTGTTTGAGCTGAACTCACAAAGAGCAGGGATAAATTAACAAGGTTACAATTGATGAGCTTTCCTAGAAAGCCTTGGGAAGTGTATTAAGAATCAATGTTGCTATCCATAAACTGCATTCTACAAGAGGTGCAAGTGCAGTTCCAATACGAAAAGCAAAGTAACAGCACTTAATGCACAAATATTCAAAATAAACTTTGAATAATGGAAAACCTGGAGGAAAAATACCAATAAGTCCTGGCAAAGAAACAAGGAATTGTGTATGCAGAAGACTAGAGGGACTAGCTGAAAGCAAGAAGGCTATATGCAAAGTTCAAATGATTAGTGGTATTTCCAGTATTCCAGTTTTTAAACTGGAATTTATAGAGAAAGGAATGGGAAGTTCTTGGATTACAGAATAATGCTGATGCCAGACAAGTAGGTGGCCACCAAAGACTTGAGGAAACACCCATGTCTGATTTATCCAACGTCACAGTTATCAAAACTCTTCTAACCACAAAAGGAGTGGGATCTCCTTACACAGCAAACATCTTCTCCAAGAAATCAGGCAGTGTGGCCTGGTGGGGATCAAAGTAGTGTGAGCCGCACGTGACTACAAACTTGTCCCAATGACAGGCAAATACAGTTTTCACTGAGGTTCGTCTGGCTGTCAAGGTGACATTAACCACTTCCAGAGGAAGGTCGAAGGTGTTCAGCTTTTGACACTCAATCTCCATGCATGAAGGTGGACAGTGCCAAGGCCCGGGAGGAGAAAATGACCCTGCCACTGTGAAGGCAGATCCCCCAGAGGAGCAGTCAGACAGAAGGACTTATGGTCAAGCCCAGGAGTTCTGAATACCATACTCTCCAAGCCCAATTCAGAGCCACTATGATGACCTAGGACCAGCCGGTCCTGATCTTCTTGATAAACCAAGGCAGATGTCATATCAGAGGAAAGGCATACAGGAGTCCCGAGTTTGACTCGAGGTGAAATGCGTCTCTGAGTGAAAGACACCTTGAAACTCCAACACTCACAAGTGCTGACATTGCGCATTGTCTGCGTTGGCATACATATCGAGCCAAGGTTCTCTCAATTGGGGAACAACCTTGGTGCCACCTTCATATGCATCTGCCACTCGTGATCCGCTAGGCGTCAATGACTGAGTTTGTCTGCCCTAGCATTCAGTGACCCTGCCAGATGGCTCACCACCAGCAAGACTCCTTCAGTTCCAGAGAAACAAGGCCTACCAGCTTTGCCTAGAACCTCACTCTACCCTGTTTGTTGCAGTACCACATGGCAGTGGTGTTGTCCATTAGCACCGGTACCAGCATTTCCTTGTTGGATAGCAGGAAGGTTTTCAGCACTAAGAGGACGGCCCTCAGCTTCAAAAGGTTGATACTGAGCCAGGACTCCACTGGAAACCAGGGGCCTCTGACCTCCACCTCTCCCAGGTGGCTGCCCCAACCAGAAGTGATGCATCGGTCACCACTATCAGCTCTGGGTAGGGAAGAAAGTGGGGTCTGCTGCTGACTCAATCACCATTTGGTAACCACCACTGCAAATCTCTCGTCGTCTCCTCCGAAATCTGGACCAGGTCAGAGTGGTACCTTTGATGTTGTGCCTAACGGGACTTCAGATCTTACTGCAGAGCCAGCATATGCCACTTGGCGTGCTTGATCAGTAGGATGGAGGAGGCCCTCAGTCCCAGCAGCCTCAGAGTTGACTTCACTGAAATCCAGGACCGAGACAGGAAGATTGGGAGCATAGCTTGAATGTTCTTGACTCTTTCCCAAAGGAAAGGCACAAAACAGAACTGTGTCCAGAATGGCTCTGATGAAGGGAGAGTCTGAGAAAGAATCAGGTGTGACTGAGGCGCCTTTATCATGAACCCCAAAGATGACAGTGGGTTTGTAGTAGTCTGGAAGTGGCTGCCGACTGTCTTCGACACAGTCATCGAGGTAGGAGAAGACTGGCAACCCTGACCTCGGAAGGTGTGGTGCCATCACCTCCATCTCTTTCCTGAACACCTGAGGGGCGCTGGTAAGATCCAAAGGGAGCACAGTGAACTCAAAATGCTACTTGCCCACCATGAGCCGCAAGAAGAACCGAATCGAAATATGTAAATAGGAGTCTTACAGGTCCAATGACACCATCTGGTCTCCAGATTCGAGGCCAGACAAAGCCTGGGCCAAGGTGAGCATTTTGAATTCCTGCTTCCAGAGGAAGACATTGAGAAGATGCAGGTCTAGAATTGGACGAAGGCTTCTATCCTTCCTAGGCACCAGAAAGTAGCAAGAATAACAACAACATCCTACTTCTGGCACAGGCACCCTCTCAATATCTTCTTTGGCTAAAAGGGCTTGCACTTCCTGCTGCAAAATGGAGAGATTGTCCTCCTTCAGCTGATGGGCAGACTGTGGAAGGTGCAGCGCTAAGGAAAGGAAGGGTAAAGGTTACCCTTCGTGAACAGTTTGTAGGACCCACTTGTCCACTGTGATTGCTTGCCAACCTAGACATAACTGGTGGATTCTGCCCCTATCCCACAAGGAAGATGTGGCCCTGTAAAGGTACACTAAAGAAGTATGTCCAATGGGGCTGCCGGCGGTGGGGGGCGATGGACTGGGTGGCATGCGGACCTTGGCTGCAGATGCAGTGCATGGTTCAGAAAACAATGGAATTGGGGCGGTAAGCGAGGAAGGGTGGAGAGCCCCAGAGAGCTTGTGGTGGCCCTACTTTCTTTGACAAGTTTGAAGGCAGAATCAGCCTTGTCCCTGAACAGGCAAGTCCCATAGAAGGGCATGTCCTTCATGGAGGACTGGATGGCAACGCTGGTGCCTAGAGCCCACATGATGTATTGGTGGTGTCCAAGCCACAATGAATTGTGAACGTAGCTGCATCATAAGGACATGTGGCACAAATTCCATAAGGGTGTGAGTGTAATGGCCCACCAAATAGGAGGCATTAACAGAGCACAGGTACAAAGTAGTGGATGAAAAAAGGTGTCTTTGAAAATTTCCACTGGCTTCGACTCCCTATCAGGGGGAGTGGAAGGAAAAAGTGAATTAATTGGAATGACTGGTGGAGGCTTGCAAGACTTTCTGGTGAAGGGTGCTTTGACAGGAAAGCAGGATCAGCAGGGAAAGGGAGATGGCAGCTAGCAATCCTTATATTAATTGGTGGAACAGAACCAAGCTTGGCCCAATTACCCAAAGCAATGGCTGTCAGAGCCCCAACGAAAAGCAGGAGGGGCTCAGAGGAAGTTTGGCCCAGCTGTAGGACTTCAGTGAGATTGATAGTTTTCACCTTGAGAGTGGGAAGGTTGCGGTCAAAGACTTTGGCTGCCTGATGTATAACCATGGCAGCGGAGGCAGATTCTTCTGTGGCTTGTCTGGGATAAGAGACACACGCTGTCTTTGGGGAGTTCTCAGTACCAGCTGTCATCCTGAAAGTGCTGAGAAGACTCATCACCCATTGTTACTGAAGTCGGTCCAAAAGCGGGAGTACAAAGAATGTTGCCTGTCTTGTGGTGGGTAGAGTGCAGCAACGGATGCCTTGTTGAATTCAAGCGTGACAGCAGTGGAAGTTGGACTGGTGTCAAATTGGTGAAGGAGAGGACAGTCAGGGCAATCTCTTGTGGGTGGCAAGTTTGGCTCAGAAGGATTAGCTGGTGCCCAAGGTGAACCTGCTGGCACTGTGCCAGTTGGAAGGACCCTTGACTCCTTAGGGCCGAAGGTGAGCCAGTGAGAGCCAGTGTGGATCTGAAGAGCCAAAGCATAGCTGCACAGCACGACTGCAGGTCCTGGAAACTCAGGTTTTGTTAAAACCAGCTGCGGAATCATCTCTGAAGTCAGACGATTTTGACAGCGTGATCAAAACGGTTGGGGCCACCCACGCTCTTTCTCAGGGGAACGCATGTGGTGCGAAAGAATGGAACTCTGCTTTGATTGTTTTGTGCTTCTTGTGCTTAACTGAAGACTTAAAGCGCAATGAAGACTGACCTCTAGAGTGGCTCAGTCGACTCTAGGAATGAGATCGAACTTTGGACGCAGAGCGGGTCTTGGTATGGTCCCATTTCTGGGTTTTCTTATGTTTTGGTGAAAAAGTTTCACCTCGCATTTCCTGATGGCCTTCAGGTTCACCAACTTGCAGTCTCCGCAGGTCTTGGATTCATGGCTCAACCCTGGACACCTCAGGCAAAAATGGTGAGGATCTATCACACAAACTTGTTTGCGACAGTCCCTACAGGGTTTGAACCCTGTCATTTTATGGGGTCGACACCCTTGCATGCGGAGGGATTTTTAGAAAATTGAGGCAAAAGTGCTTCTGAGAGATGAGAAGTAGGTCCAGATCCACATATGGAGGAGCGTAAGAAACAACTGAACTGAAACTCGCGCATGGAAGTTCTGCCTTTTTGGACCCCATATGTCATTTCCAGAGCGCAACGGCTTCTGTGTTGCCGAATGGTGCCATCTTTTCATACTATGAAAAAAGCTTCCAGATTCAGCCTGAGGTAAAGGACTAGGTCATTTTGCTGACATAAGTGGCCTATTCCTCTTAGAGAACAGACACATAATGGTGTTGAGTCTATATGGCATGCTTCAACTATAATGCTAAAGATCTAGGATATTTTGGGACACCTGCGAGATACCATAATCCTCTCACAGTTGTGGCATTTACAGAGTTCAAGAATAACTTCATTTATAGGGAGCATATTGAGTTGAGTTTGAGAACCTGCATCTCCCATCCATTTAGAAGAGCTCCCCAGAAGTAAATCAGCTTATTGACGATTTAGGAGAAAAAAAGGGAACATTTTTATTGTCCTTTGGATGAAATTATATGAACCCTAATGATCAAAGACAAAAGTCTATGCATCCAAATAGTGAGCTGGCTAGTGGTAAACGTGAGAGGAAATCCGAAATGAATTATTCCAGTGATAAAAGGATCAGGTGTGTGGAGAGTGACCCTCTCATGTTTTCTAGAACAATAGGGCTGCCTCCACATTGTAAGCAACAAACATCTTGCTTCATCTCAATAGAAGACAAACTTTAAATTGTAGGAGGATCAGTTTCATGTGAAGGATGCTGATCTGAAGAACTAGGTCGAATTAATGATGGTGGCTTTAAACTTGACTGGTCCATTGACAAACTAGTACAAATCCAAAGCTAGTGAGTTCTGATTTTGGATGGCAATGAACACCAACTTGAAGATAGTTAATTATGCAAACAAATTAATATGACATTAATTTTTGCTGGGCAAAAGGATACTGGAGTTGTTTATTCCACTGCAGAGCAGCCAACAAACGAGCATGGCACATCATGAAATATGCGTAAGTGAACCTGGTGAACACAGGAAGTCCCAGATGTTCATTATAAATAAACACATCTCATAAAGAGGGAAATTCTTTAGAAAGCTGTAACAAACGTCAATGATCGGGCTGCAATGAGAGTAAAGTTTACCTTGTTCATTGAGTGTGTGAGTGGAAGTGCCTGAAGAACTGGTTACCATCTGTTTAAGAGAAAAAGTCAACTAATTGTCCAGGTAGGAGTAAATGTTAATCCTGGATACTTCAAAAAGCAAGACCTACTGCCATAACCCTGATAATAATGCAGAGAGCAAAGATATAGTCAAAGAGGACCAGGTTGATTTTGCCACACTGGCATCTAAAAATACATGCTTCAGATCCAATGCACAGGACTATTCTCCCTGAGAGGGAGAAGGCAGTCTATGCTTGGTCCCAACCTTAAAGTGTCCCCTTGTAAAGAAGATGGTGAAAGGAGACTATTCCAGGAAAGAGCAACAAAAAATGGAAACCCCAATTAACCCGAGCTTTTTGGACTATCGCTATTGCCATCTGCTCTTGAAACATCTGAACCCTGAGCAGTAGCTTGGAGGAGACCACAAGGTGAAGTTAAAAAAGGAGAAGACGTTGAGGGGCAAATTTGAAGTGGTTATCAGGCAATGGGCAGAATAGACGCTGTCAGGCTTGAAAGAGAAACAGGAAAACTCTTTAAACCCTCATGCCCCCAGATCACCCTGTGCTGTGGGGGTGAGTGTAGGAAGCCAGCTCTTTATACAATATATCCAAATGAGGTATATTGTGCAAAGTGTCTGGGGGTTCCCCTTTCTAGTGGACAGGGGCTTGCTCTAGCAATCCCAGGGTGCTCCCTTTTGTGGTAGTGTGGTTGAGCAGCCTTAGGCTAATCAGACAGGAATGTGAGACATCTGCAATTAAACGCTGTCAATAAATGAGTCACATGACTAAAGAAGGAGAGCCACACCAATTTACAAAAATAATTATCTTTATATGGGTTTTGGCACCAGAATTACTATGATCAGGTAGGCACGTTTTGGAAGAAAAATCTTTACAGTTTTGTAAAATCGACATCTAGAGCAATTTCTGGAAAGCTGCAATGTTATCTTATGGAGGAAAAACAAAGACGGCAAAACAGGTAGAGAATAGCGACTTATGAGGCCAATCTCCTGGGCTTTCGGTAAGTACTAGGCAAGGGTCAGGATCACACCAGCAGGTCACACCAGGTGGCCAGGTGCATTGGTGTAGTACGGCGTCGGTGCCCAATGTTACTCAATGAGTATCAGTCTGGTTGAAAAGATGTTGCAGGTGAGGACTAGGGATCCAGTCGGAGGGAACCAACAAGTGGGTTCCAATCTTCAGATTCTCTGGGACAACTTGGGTCCTTTTCTCCATGGGCCAGTGGCAACGGGTGCAAAGGTGCTTCGAGGTGTCGTGTTTTCTCCACCATAGCACTTACAGTTGATGGGGGCTGCAGGTGGCGTCAGTCAGTCCACAGTGGGCAAGCCCAATGTAGGCTTCATCTTTGGTGGACTGGGGAACCACGCTGGCATTGTTGGTCCACTTTAACTCGAGCTGTAAGGCACAGGTACAGTAATGGTTTCAGGTGTCGAGATTGAGGCAGTTTGGAGTCCTTGCAGGTTGTCTTGGGGTGCCTGCAAGTTGCAGGGAAGTAGCTCCGCTGGAGTTCCTGGGTATTTGTTGAAGGCTGGCAGGCCTCCTAAGCTTGTGGAGGCACATCAGCTTGCAGGACAAGTCACCTTTAATGCAAATATGCGGGAACAGCAGACAGGCCGGCAGTGGTGGGGCCAAGTCAGGTGCTTCTTCCTAAGTCTTCGCTTTTGTGGCTCTTAGGTCTTCGTCTTCCACATAGGTCAGCAGGAATCTGCCTTCTTGGTGTCAGGGGCTCCCCTAAATACTGCATTTAGGGGTGTTTTAGGGAGTGTAGAGGAGTAGTTACTGGGCTACTTACCCCATGGGTCACTACACCCGTTATATGACCACTTCCTGTGGGAGGTGGGCATAACCCAACCCTGTCCCAGAGTTCCTAAATCTGACAACACCAACATGGCAGATTTCTAAAAGTTGTATCTACATCAGGCAGCTCACCTTAGAGGTGGGAACTCAACAGAGGGGTGGACACACTTCCCTGAATACTAAATGTCCTGTCTGTCCAGGTGCCAGATGGGCTCTGAGGGAGGGGGGTCAGCATTTCTCTGGTGAGTGAAACTAGATCTGCGTACCAAGGGCAATGGGCTTCTTTGAAGCCCCCTGCCTTGGAATGCATTTCGCAGGTCATCCTGTTGGGTGCGGTTTGTTAATACCTCACCCAGAGCAGTCTTTGAGATTGACCTCCCGAGAGCAAAGGTTCTCACCCTAGGAGGTCAGACTTGTGTCTGGTGGTGGCAGGCTGGCTAAGACTGGTCAGTCTGCACACGGGTAGATGATATGTTTTCAGGAGACACCTCTAAGGAGCCCTCTAGGTGCATGTATTAATACATCAATCACTGGCATCAGTGAGGGTTTATTCATTTGAGATGTTGGATATCAAACATTCCTATTTTCTTTGAATCCATCATGTAGCTGGGGAGCTCCTATGGACCAGTGTGCAGGACAAGTACTTAAAATGCCTTCCATGTTTACTCACTATGTCAAAGAATTGACAAAGACACAGCAGGGGCATATCTGCTCATGCAGATATGTCCTCACATGCAATGTCATGCACTCTGCCTTAGGGCTGGCAGGCCGGTTGTATGGGTGACTTACATATATTGCATGCAGTGTTTAGGGAACATGGCACACAGCTGTGTGCCATGCTGTGTTTTCACTTTTAGCTGCACCATGATATGCAGCCTGCAACGGCAGTCTGCATGTGCTAGGTCAGGGGGCTCTAAGGGTGGCACAATACATGCTACAGCCCTTTGGGACCCTCTTTGGTACCAATGCCCTAGGTACTGGGGGTACAATTTACTAGGGTCTTATGGGGGAGAGGGGCAAAGGTATTGTCAATTGGGGAACATTTACATAGGGAAAGAGATATGGCACTGGGGACCTGGTTTGCAGGAACCCAGTGCACTTTCAGTAAAAATTGCATCACATACCAGGCAAAACGTGGGGGTAACGATGTAAAAAAAGGGACAATTTCCCACTCAGTCCCTCCTCCCCAAGACGAAAGAGGATGACACTAACCTTTAACAAGAGAGTTGTTATTGTCTAAGTGGAAAACCGAAAAAGCCCATCTGCATTGACGTGGTCAGTCCCAGGTCTGTGTTCCACTGTAATGTCCATTCCCTGTAGGGAGATGGACCACCTCAACAATTTGGGGTTTTCACCTTTCATTTGCATCAGCCATCTTAGAGGCCTGTGGTCAGCTTGAACAAGGAAGTGAGAACCAAACAGGTATGGTCTCAATGTCTTCAGGATCTAGACCACAGCACAGTTTTTCCTCTCAACGGCACTCCAACGCTGCTCTATGGCAAGTAACCTTCTGCTAAAGAAAGCAACAGGTTGGTCATGGCCCTCATCATAGGTTTGAGATAGGACCGCTCCTATTCCATGTTCAGAGGCATCAGTCTGCACTATGAACTACTTTTAATAATCTGGAGCTATTAGAATGGGTGCTGAGCATGCTGCTTCTTTCAGAGTGTCAAAGGTCTTTTGACAGCTCACTGTCTAGTTTACTTTCTTTGGCATATTTTTGGAGGTCAGTTCTATGAGGGGTACCACAATGGTACCATACCCCTTCACAAATCTCCTGTAATACCCAGTCAAGCCAAGGAAGGCCCCGACTTGGGTCTGGGTGGTTGGAGCTTCCCTTTTCACTCACTATGTCTAAGAATCGACAAAGACATTGCTGGGGCATATCTGCTCATGCAGCTATGTCCTCACACGCAATGTAATACACCCCCGCCTTAGGACTGGAAGGCCATTGTAAGGGTGACTTACAAATATTGCACACACAGGTGTGTGCCATGTCGTGCTTTCACTTTTATTTGCAACAAGACCCGCAGCCTGCAATGGCAGTCTACATTTTCTAGAAGAGGGATCCCAGACTGTGGCACATTACATATTGCAGTCCATAGGGACCCTCTTTGGTACCTGTGCCCTGGGTACCGGGAGTACCATATACTAGGGACTTACAGGGGGCCAAAGGTATTGCAAATTAGGGAACAACTGTAAAGTTTTAGGAAAAGAGATCAGGCGCTTGGGACCTGTTTAGCAGGAACACAGTGCACTTTCAGTCAAAACTGCATCACATAACAAACAAAAAGTGGGGTTGATCATGATTTTAAAAAAGGGCACATTCCTACAGTGGGAGGTTATCACTGGAGGCAGTTATATGGCTTTCCTTTGCAGGAGCAGCAGACGGCATTGCATCATATACTTCCTCCTCTGGCAGCCAGTAAACCTATACTGTTGGTAAGCTTTACTAGTAAATTTAAAGTAAACGCTCACGCACCTCATTACATAACCTCTCATTTATCCTGGCAGCAGGTGGTGCAAGTCCTGGGTCTGAATCCATCCTCAAGTGCACAACCCATATAGCTGTTGCGCTACTCTGACAAAATTTTTTTTATTAAATGCCCGTGATTGATGAGGCTCAAAAGATATCCATTCATTATACAATTGGGTACTAAATTATGAACATGAAAATCGTTTGAAATTTTACAAAGAATATTTGTTTCAAATCCATAAAATAAGAATGGATTGTGAAATTATGAATTATAATTTCAATAAGAAAATATAAAAATAGGTGAAGATGATATAATAAACATTAAAATGAATGAATGTATGGTCATTACTTGTTTGGAGGAGGAGTGTGAAATCCATGTGTGTTTCCACATATTTTCACGAAGTTGCAAAGATTCCAGACCTTTATCTTTGTTAATGGTCACCAAAATTACACAAGGATGAGTGGGCAGATGAGAGAAAACCACACCAACTTGAATGCAGAAGCCGTATAGTCCTATTCACAAAGGTACATTTACATGGTTACATTTACTCATGCGTAACACTACTACTGAACTTAGTAATAGCTTGATACTGCCATTCTCCATTTGCAAATGTAAAATTACTCTTAGTTACAGACTTCCAAGTATCCACCACTAGGTGGAGCCTCCTACAACAGAATTAAAGGATGTCAAATTTCTACTTAAAACCTTTCACCTGTGGCAGATATCTCCTATGGGAATGTAAAGGGAAAATGTTAAAACGTTTTAAAAAAGCATTGAAAACATTTTAATGTTAAATATTTTAATATTTATTTTAAAACTAGAAATAATTATTTAAACAGTTACAGTGCTAATGTAAGTGTTGAAATAATTAAAATATATTTAACGTATACAATTTCTCATAGAAAGCTTTTTTTAATCCTACCTACAGTAGTTCATTTTAATATGTATTAAAATATATGAAAAGTTATGTGCAGAATAAAATTACATTATTTATCATTTTCAAGCAATATTTAAAGGTTTAATTCAATTTTAACATATTATAACATGGTCCTGTGTGTGCTAAGATTTGTGGACATTTCACCACAGCGCAAATACCTACAGACTTTCGATTACGGTATCAGACTGCTATTTTTCTGTTTTTAAGGAGTGTGCTCCCTGTGCTCATACTCCCCTCCCCACCCTGCCTACGGACATTTTACCACCTCTAGCTGCAGCGCTGTTTAATTTGGCGCTGCTGTGCAAGTGGCAAAATGTTTGCTGAAAAACAAATGCAGCCAAAAGTCCGCATACCGTGTACGGAGATCTCTGCACAGTCGCTGAAGACCTTCGCGGACACAGGGCAGGAGTGGCAGACGTCTCCATACGCAGGTTTGTGAATAGCATTTTGTAGTAAATGAACAATACTGCTGTAGTACCACTTCACATACCGCAAAATGCAGTTTGTGAGTAGGCCTTCACGTATTCTGCTGTTTTTTTGCTGTGTGATGGAGGAACTAGACGGCTGACACTCAAGAAGCTATACATGACTTCCAGCTGAAAATCAGAGAGCACAGTATTTGGGGGGTGGACACTGGTGTAGTAGAGGCCATAGTGGAAAGAGGCTCTTTGCAAAGTGCTGTCAAAATATAGGCCATTAAGAACTCGCATATCTGCAGAACTGCTGGAAGTATAAAAAGATAGGGGCTGAAAGACAAATGGGGCACCCAAATTAGATAACTACAGAGGACAGAATCATAGTTGCCTTGGACTTCTTGTGAACAGTAACTGGTTCCCAGAAAACCTCCACAAAAAGCCTAAAAGACCATTGCCAGCTCGTGTGGGAACACTTAGTGTGTGGCAGTCTTGCAAAAAGCTAGTACTTCTGGTCTACTGCTGAGGGTGGGTCAGAGACCATCTATGCCTTGGCGCCAGGCCCACCAGATCTACTGTGGTTTAAGATCTACTGGAGACCTTCTTAGCTCCTGATGCCAGGTCCAGAATAGCATATTTGCTTTGGTGGTGATTATAGCCCTCGGTACCACTGCCTTACAGTGAAATATGTCTGCAACTGGGAACCTGTGCAGTTTGCAAATAGTTGGGATGCACATCTGGACCGGTGGGCTCCAGACACCAGAATTTCAGCTGTAAGAAGTGGAAAGCTGAACCTTACTCACATCAACTGAAACATGGTTCATACGTCACCAGGACTAAGATTAGACTAATTCTTAAAAAGCATGTCAGGAACACCCCAGTTTTTGATCTAACAAAGTCTTCATACTTGTAACCTATGTTACATTGTTTTATTGACACCTTAGTAGAACCCAATGTTAGTCCCTCTGTGTAACAAAGATTAGGGTTTGCTTCAGGTTTGAACAACATCTTAAGATCGTCTTGAGTTGAGCTGGCACTTACGTGAACTGTTTCATGATTACAGCAGTGGTTTACTGCTACAGAAAGTTTTTCTTTAAACAACAGAATACAGGGATCATCCACTTGTGTTTATAAATGGGCCTCCTTAATTTTTACATTCATGGGTCAATGCTCAAAACAGGAGGGATAGCACAGCCTGTGAAACTGGCAATATATGACCACTGGGGGAACTGACTCTACAATGTTCTTGATGATTGTGCACATAAAGCAAAGGTTCATGAGGTGTTCAAGCTGCAAGCAATTTAAAGAGGGATGATGAGAGTCAGCTTTCCAGAAACCAGATCATAAGATACCACCTTAAAACTGATAAACGTGGACATGAGCAACAGTCTAGAAACTAGTGCACAGTGGCGCAAATAAGACTTGATCGTCTTGTACATCACTGGACCAGAGTGGAGAAAAAGGGGGCTAACCTACATGTAAACTAGGAGGCAACATTGTGGATGGGGTGTGAGTGCAGATATGTTCAAGTATGTAAGCAAGCATAAGAATGTCCTTTTTTACTTTAAGCTCAACAAAGTGCTCTGGACGTATTCAAAAGTAGTGAAGGTATCCTTACCACTCCTTCGAAAGGGGAGGCTGGGCTACTACGATCCTCCTTTCTCAAACACATAGTACTAAACAACGAAGCAAAACTGAACATGATGAAACAGACATCGAAGGTCACAAGGCACAAGGTTTCCAAAAGTTATTGATCAACTGGTGCTCTGGAGAAATTTTTGAATTAGGACACTTAAAGGCGAGGTTTTTATAAGTCTGAGCAATGTCAAGTTTTCAGTTCTCTACTCTGAACAAGAAATGTGAAGGAGATGCTGTTCTGCACTTAGCAAGGTATGAGAGCTTGCAACCCCCTTCAACTTTCACCCACTCCACTGAAGGGCAATTCAGTGCTTGCTTTCAACGTCTTACTCTACCACACTCCGATCTACAGAATACTTTGCAGAACTGCCACCATGTATCTAAAAGATCTATCTAAATAAATGCATTTTAGCTCTAGAGCAGGGCACAGGGTGGAATAACAGTGCACTCATATAAGAGACCAAGGTGCTTTAAATGCATTTTTATTTTACATCTGGAACACAAAAGAGGGGAAATGTTATGTATGACTCCCCCATAACTCCCCTGCCCCTGCATACCAGCTTAAAGCAGCACAGATGATTTTAGGGGCCATATATAGGGTCGGCATATTTCTCTAAGAAAAATACCAAACATGTGGTTACGTTTTAAGATTCTGCAAAGGCACAAGCGTGATACTACATAGAACTTTATAAACAGCATTGTCTGTGTTCATTTTCACCATGGCCTTTCTTTATTGTTTAATTATCAGCCAGGGATCACAAAGCCAGCTGAACAGATCTTAAAGTGCTTTCGTTCTATATTTGCTGTTTTAAGTCTGTACTGACTAAGATACTGGCTTTAGGTAGGTTTCCTAATTTTTGTGTTGGGCAGAACATTGAAATACTTGTCATGTAGGTATACAACCAGCCAGGCGGCAACCCTTGCCAGATGTAACACAGAATTATATACAAGTAAAAAGTGAATAACAAGGATGCATTTCACCGTAAGGTTCAGAATGACGTAATTGACAGCTTAAACTTCACTCATAATATCTATTTGATGTCACTCAGAAACCCTGAGGAAAAATATATGTTATTTATTGTTACCTATCTACAATTCTAGATGTGTATAGAGAGTGAATAGCCTTCATCATAAAATAATTTGATTAACAGAGAGGATAGGTAGAGTAAAGGTTGCAATTAATTCCCCCTAGTGTCTGTGCTTTCTGAGTTTGGTGAGCATTGTCATGTGAATCGTTTGTAGCCCCATGGTCAATACAAAATGTTAGTCCTACTTATTTGTTTGCGGAATGTCCCGGCTTTTGGTTTATAAAATCTTGTGTGTAGAAAATGTACGTTACGTTTTTTAATAGCGCTCGAAGTGACCGGGAGATTAGCAAACATCCCACCTACCATATTTTTTGTCTTTATAGCTCTGCGGGGAAAAGGGGGAAAAAAGAGCAAAAAGGTTAAAGTTTTTGGTACCGGTCGAGACAGCCATTGGCAATACTAAAGCGCCCTCTGTAAAAAAAAACTGTGTAAACACTGGCAGAGTGTGCTGCTGGACAGACACGACATGCAGCAACCTCCTCCCTGCGGGCAGCCCTAATACCCACCCCGAACCCATCCGACGCAGGCGTCACCTGGAGTGATCCTGCCAATAAAAGGGCCGGGCACTTGTTCGAGGCTAGTTCAGGCCGTGGGCCCACGACACAATAACCGTTGATTGTTGTTCAAAAACAGAGGTATCTCTCCATTATAAATCATGACAAGCGGGGATATTAACAGAAAGGTTTATAGTTTAGTTCTCTAAGCCAAATCCTTGCGACCTAACCGCATTGCTAAAAGTGTTAAGTAAAGGTGGCCGCTCGGTCTTGCGATGTTTGGAACGTTTTACGATACATGTTCGCCATCCAGTGGTTACAAGGGGAAGCACATTCTATATTTGAAACTTAATAACAATCCCAAAACAGGACGGTATTCCGCCTCTGGTGGCGAGGGGACCGAAGCCAAACCCACTATTTTTAGTGTTCCGCGCCGGAATATAGTTAATAAGAAAAAAACCCGAACGCTTAGGACGTGAAGAGCAGGAATGTTAAAAAAGCATAAAAATGAAACAAACTGCAACTAGCCGCAGAAAGCTCATTTAAGTATAACTTCAAGTAAGTTGTTAAAGTTGGCTACACGGATTATACTGTATATGTGCTGTGTGGGTTTGAGTGTGCAAGTGTGTCTTTTCTTAGATTCTGTGTGGAAAGTGCTTCCATGTTGAGCGTAACAATCACCGACATGCGGTTATTGTGCTGCAGCTCTACAGGTTCCTTTCTTGTGTTTGGGAACTCTACTGTTATGTTTTCAAACGCGTTTCAAATGCTGACTATGGCAGAGGGTTGTCCACTCTAAGATCTTATGGATCTGAGGGAGCAACATATGTCGGATAAAGAGTGAGGGCTAATCCGAGATTTGCCTGTATGGGCCGTGCTCCATTCTGCTTTACATCATTGACATTATGAGACAATAGTAAGAAGATTTGCTGAATTACCCTTTAGTCATAGAATGTCGGTGTTCAGAGTATCTGACTACTCAGTGACCTGCAATGCGACAGACCTATGACATTCGAGATTTCTTTTATGTTTTTATGTAAATTATTTTGAAAATGGGAATTGTATGCTTGGTTGCAATAGATTTGTTAATTCGAATGAAGGTGTTTTTGACTTTGACACACAAGTATCCAGAGCAGAAGCTAAAAAGGACAAAATGTATGAGACTTATGGTCATACTATGTGGTTGAAACCTTCTATGAACAGTACTGTCTCCGATAGTCAAATAATGCCCATTCAGCCTGATTCAATGGTAGGCATCAGCTAAACATGGCCAAAATAAAAACAACTTTTTAGCAATGCTCCAAGGATACAGCACTTTTTCCATCCACACCTGTGCTGCAGCTCCTCCTCTTCAAGAGACTATTTCACGGTATTCTAGTTATAGAGCCCCATCTTTGGCCGGAAAAGCGCAGACAATACCAGTAAATGGCTAATGTTGAATTTTGTAATTGTTCAGCCAAATCTCTCTCCCACTCCAGTGACATCGTTTGCCATCTGGAAGGCTCTAATGTGTAAAATGCAACCCAGGTTTGTGCTTCCCACAAAACATTTACCTAGTCAATTTACTTACACAATTTCCTTCATACTAGTTACCCCAACCCAAAAGACGGCAGCAAACATGGATCTATGAGGTCTACTTACTGTAAGAAGTGCACTTGCCAAGCCTCCACGCCTCTCGCGCTCACAAGTTGTTGTCGCCTGGGAGATTCACCGGGAAAGGCAGGTTACACAAGCATGCACTGCTCACTTCATCTATGCTATGGAATGGGACAAGCCCTTTACTTCTTCTTGGGGGTGCACTGTTCACTTCCTCCATGTTATGGTATGAGTAATGTCCTTTTCTTCACCTCCGCTTCACCGAGTTACTTATCCTACAAGCCTGGTTAAGTCCTCTCTAAACCATCCTAGTGTGTTTGTTTGCAGTGGGGCAGACTCCTTACACAAAGCTCCCTCACTCCAGGTACAACATCACCTCCTCTTGTTTCCAGGAAACGAAAGAGTTCAAGCACATTCAAAATATTAGGCTTGAATCCATTACTTCATCTGCTGTACATCATTGTTTGCCTGTTTTGATGTTGCATCTGTGGTAACTTTGCCTTTACCCGGCACCACAAAGAACGGATATATCATGCTTCTTGACAGAATTCCGAGTCCTGGGTTTTTCTGCTGCAAGTCACCGTCATTAGGAGTAGTCAATTAATTATTAGTTCAAAAGATGCAACTCACAGATCACCAGGATCTGACAAAAAGTCATAAACAAGGCATAACTGATTTTAACCAAACGCATAGACCTGGCTGTCTCCCCTCCACCCTGGCCCCCAATGCTCCCAAATGCTGGGGTTGCCGGACGGTAAGGCTTACTGCAGCACAGACTAGATAACAGCTCAGGCCTTTTCCTTAGCTTGCTGTCTCTTTAAGTCACACCTGCAGGTTCGTTTTTAATTTCTGCTTTCTCTCTTTGTTGTTATTTCCCTGTCTTGTTATTACTCTTTAAGATGGCTATTGAAAAGAAGTCCCCACAAATGATAGTGACTGCCCACCATCTTTAACTATGAACAAAAAATTATGCATTGCCGGAGCCTTCCTACCACGTATCAAAGAAGGACTAGCACATACTAAATGCCTCCTCGTGGAAGCTCTATGAGACTGGCAGAGAAGTAGCGCACGTTGCTGGAAGTCCATTCTGAAGCAATAGATTAGGTCTTTGTGGGTTGGTGGACTACTGTTTACAAAATATTTATTTAAAGAAACACAATAAGGCCTTCAATGGTGCACTGACCTAACCACCTGAGGGTTTATAGAGAGATAAGGGAAGGGCAAGGCAAACACAAGATAGCTGATGTGGTTATCTGTGGTGCACAAGCTTAAGATTTTCATGGTCCAGCTTTGAACATTTGATGAGGGGTATATATGCACATTTGACGAGGGGATTTGACCAAATGGTACAAGTTGTAGTACAATTTGAGTGAAAATGCTCTCGAAGGAGAAAGCGCAAACCCATCTTTAAATTTACCTTGGACACCTCACTATCCATGACCCAGCAAGTCAACGCCATCTCCTCCTCCTGCTTCAACACTCTGCATGCTCCGAAAGATCTACAAATGGATACCCACCGAAACCAAAAGAACAGTCACCCAAGCCCTTGTAAGCAGCAAGCAGGACTATGACAATGCCCTCTACACAGGTACCACGGCCAAACTCCAGAAGAGGCTGCAATGCATCCAGAATGTCTTCACACGCCTCATCCTGGACATCCCCCTCCACTGCCAATGCCACATCACAGACAACCTGAAAAACCTGCACTGGCTTCCAGTCAACAAGAGAATCACCTTCAAACTCTTCACCCACGATCACAAAGCACTGCACAACACCGGACCAGAATACCTCAACAGACTCTCCTTCTATACCTTGAACCGGTATCTCCGCTCCGCCGACCTCGCCACCATCCCACGTGTCCGCAGAGCTACAACCGGTGGTAGATCATTCCCGCAACTCACCCCCAAAACGTGGAACACTCTTTCCCACCCACCTGCGTCAGACCAAAGACCTCCTTACCTTTAGAATACTTCTCAAGACCTGGCTGTTCGAACAGTAGCCGAACCCCCCTCCTCCCCCCACCCTCTCAGCGCCTTGAGACCCTCACAGGTGAGTAGTGTGCGTTACAAATTCCTTACTGATTGATTAAAGGTGCTGGGGGCACAATGATCAATGTCATGGAAATTTGATAATATCTGTATATTTTCTCTTATGTTTGGAATGCATCATTAGCCTTCCTGATTCCTGCACACTAAGGAAACTTTAGGTCTATGCCCCCCCCCCCCCTCTGACCCCCCCCCCTAAGCTTCCTGATTCTGTCTCTATTTAGGCTGGAAGTGCTACCTATTAACGTGACCATAACTCTGTGCCACCGAGTCAGAAAACCTAGCAAAACTCTTCCTTGTCCAAAGAGTCTTTTTCAATCCTGGAGATGTGAGCCTCTCCCTATCCCCACCCTCCTCTTTTTATTGAAAATACAATCAATCCCCTGCCGGAAAGGTAGCACAAAGTACATTCAGCCAACGATTGTTGTGCGCACAATTGCACAGCAATAAATGGTCATCTTTAATTTATCAGATGTCATGATTCCCATTCTGACAAACCTAGATGAAAGCAGTTGTGTAAAAAACACAGATAAACAATTCAAAGAATAAACGCTCTTTATGAACAAACAGTATGGATAAATCACAGAAAAGTAAGATACGCTTTTGCGAGCAGTGCACTAACTATTCGGAATAATTACGTGGAAAGCTAGTGAAATGAATTAATTGAGCTTCATCTGTTTTTGCAAAAATAACAGATGGTGCCAGTTGTTCTGATCCAACCTTTTTCACTGAGTGAGGAAGAGGTTTAAGTTTCACTGTAGGACTCAGTGACCAGGTATAGAAAGGCTGTCAAAATTCCATGTGAGGTGGTCCCTTAAAGGGGCAGAAAACACACTGAACGTCATTCCAAGGGGCCTAGGAGCTGAGGTCTGCAATTTCAGCATTTTCTCTAAACCAATAGCGCGTATTCTGAAACCAGAGAGTAAGGGCATGTTTGTTGGCACAACCTTTCCGGTGTTATTCTTTTGAGTTTTCTTTCTTGTGCTGTCCTTCTTGATGAAGTATTGTATGTACTCCGTGGTGATAATTATGTAAATTATAGCTAAGCCCCTTTTTCTCCCTCTCTCTCAACCCCCCAACTCACCATTCCAACATTCTGTTTGGCAGGGCACCAGATGATAAAGCTTCCTAAGCACGTGGCATCACAATCTGAGGTCTACTGTGGCTTGCCTGATGCCAGAGCTCTGAGTGCAGTGCAGAGAAGTACTTGCCGATATACAGAGGGACTCAGAGACAACAATCCAGTTCAGTCTGCCGAACATTCTCCGAGGTCGGCTCCTTTAGCAAAACGCTGGTTGACTGTGCAAAATGTTTAAAATGAAAAGGCTGTGTCCCCACCTTTTTACAACACATGCCCTTCCAGCTATTCTGCAGGAACAACGTGAGCCTTGCTTTGTATATACAGCCGTCTGGATCTAAAGCAAGCCGATGTTCAAGGGGTCTTGAGCAGTACCATCAGGGTGGCACAAACTGCGCCTACAAAGAGATAATATGACCCAAATGGGAGGTAGTGGTGAAAAGTCAATTGCTCCAGGGTGTTAAAAATACGTGCACTGGTTCTGGTTTTGCAGCTGCTGTGTGAGAACCAGACACTTGTATTCTTTGTTCCGTGCATCAGCTATGACTAACAGAAGGCCGGAGCCTCCACTGCTTAGCAAAAATAAAGCAAGCGGCTCCAAAGAGTGGCGTAGTTTTGAACAATGGACAGCTCAAGTTGGCTCTCTACAAGGCGGTAGGATAGTAAAAAGCAATTCTACCACTGGATGGCGCGAGCTTGCTAAAACATGACTGAAGATACTACATGCCAAAACGACAGCCCTCTTTGTGCCGTGGCGCACTGGGATTTTCTGCAACTGTAATTAGTCTTGGAGACAGGGATAAGACTGTTCAACAAGAATGCAGTGCAAGGCCCCCTGGCATGCAAAAGGTAGGGGGAAGAGACAGAGAGAGCGCGCGCGTGTGTGTTTTTTTTCTCAATCAGAGGGAAAATTACCTCTACTGCGGTTCTGTGATTACGGCGATTAGCTCGATTCTAAACAACACATTTTAATATGAAATGCTCAGTTAAGTAAAGGTGTGAGATTGGGAAGGCTTGCACTGTTTTTTTCATCTCAATTACTTCACAGCTAATTCTGATGAAATAGGGTTTCCTGACATTCCCACGACCATACACTGCCTCTGAAACCCCCTCCATTGCTCTCTCAATTCACTATCACTGTGACTGCATTTCCAATCCAAAAACTAAACCAAACTTTATTCCCATTTCATCAGGCTCTTTATTGGTACCATGTCAAATGCAATAAATATAAAGTAAAAAAAGTAATATCAAAAACATCCCTCCGCTCTTACACTACCAACCCCCGAGTCCAATCCACATACCGCCCCAAAACACTATACGTGACACCACAAATGACATCATTGTATCATGTAATGGAAAATCAGTGCTGTGAACCGAAAGATGTCTCTTTGCGTCTTTGAGTTTGGTGGAAGAGGAATGAGGTTAGGAAGTGCACTTTTACTATATTCATAATTAAAATACATTTCACAAACATATGGGTTGGAAATAAACAGAAACATGTACCTGTGAAAACCAAGGCAGGAAGTGGTCTCTGAAGTACTAACCGTAGCATCAACACACACGTGGTCTGAATGTTA
Organism: Pleurodeles waltl; assembly: GCF_031143425.1. Lineage (NCBI taxonomy): Eukaryota > Metazoa > Chordata > Amphibia > Caudata > Salamandridae > Pleurodeles > Pleurodeles waltl. The sequence goes on along the minus strand of NC_090440.1, from coordinate 1,185,547,473 downwards.
GGAGGGGGAGGGGTGGCTCCACTGACTAGCATTTAACATGGGGAACGAGGACAGCTCCGCCATTAAGGACGCGGGTGCCCTGCTGTACCTGAAAAGCTCACATCCCTTGACCCTCAGACGATTTCACAGGCTTGCTGTTAAGCGGTGGTCGGTAGATGATATGGGACTGAATCGATCTTACTGTGTGTAACTGGTTACTGGGGGAGGAAAGGTCGCCTTTAAGCGTGATGCGTCGTCCTGAGCTGCAGTATGCCCACAGTGACAAGTGCTGACTCCCACAAGAGTGCAGGTCAGACCTGCTCAACGTTCATTCTGACCATCAGTTCACTTGTGTACCACACGGTGTAAAAGTAACATACACTACCTTTTAACATTTTAGGGCGAGTACAGAACCTTGAATATATTCATTACCATTTCTCCCAATTGTATACTGTTGAAAAGACATTTGCCCAAAGTTTAATGACTGCCGAGTTGGGAATGTTCCTCTTATTGCACAACTGTATTTACTATTTGCAGTAGACTTTTGCGAAGACGCACACTAGCGTGATGAAAACACTTGCCGCTTTTTGCAAGATGCATGTGGGGCCATTCAGCCTAATTCGTTTTTGACTGCGACAGTTTCTAAATGAAGACACAAACGCACAATCTGGAAAAGAATATTGTGTCAGAGCAATATTCAATTCGAATGTCTAGTGCCATTCTATTTGTGATCTTGGATTTCTTCTAAGGAAGCCTATGATCCCAAAATAGCCGCTATGCACTTTCCCAGATTGGAGCACATTTTCAGGCACCAAATTATCTCCAAAGCTTAATGTGCTTTCTGAAGTTGCAGGAAAGCTAAGGAAGGGTCCGATCCCTCATTGGGTGGCACGCAGGCACTGGGGAATGTGACAGCACTCCCACAGGAACTAAACATTGTCAGCGCCAGCAATGTATAGCGTTCCCACGCCCCAGTACCACCAAACGGCGAGAAATGCAAACAACCCAAGGAGGATTATAGAGCTGAACTGCTACCACACAAGCCCCCACTTCTCAAATTCACGATACATCCGTGAAGGGTTGAGCCTGGAATCCTTCACTTTTGAAGAAGAAATACTATAATGGCTATTGTTCTCCTGTCAATTATTTTGCTGCGGTAAGCACTGACGACCTGTCTGCAGGCCAGTCTTTCCCTTCAGATGATGCCCAGCCACGGTACAGTTCTGTGCCCAACGGGTAACCAAGAACTCTACAGCTGACTACAGAGTGAGGAAACTCAAGACGCAGATAAGGCATAGCAGAATCCTTCATGCTAGAGAATTAGGGGTTCAGTTACTCGCTGGACTAACTGTTGACCTGATAATTGCTGCCCACCTCTCTGCCCCAAAGTTGCCTTCAAAAGTACCTCCTGCATTACAGAAACACTGGCCTAGTCGCCCCCGCCTTTAGTAAGACTATGATCTCTGCATCCACAAATGATTCAGAATGCAACCAGCAAGAGGACACTGGGATCTAACATTAACTAAAACAGAGGAATTTTGTGACACTATTCCAATCATAACTTTACTGACACTAATACAATTCCATCCCCCCTACTTGTATCTCACAGGACAGTAACACCAGTTTAGAATTACTGACTGCGTGTAGCAATGGTGCCATCTGGAATTCCTAAATGACCGTTCCCCTCCTGTGCACTTTTATTTAGTTCATCTCGTTGTGATTGTGTCAAGTTCACAACAAACATTCAAACCTTTTTACAGGTACATACACAAAAGGAAATAAACTATACATTGACTCCATAAAAACTGTTCCAGTTTGACATAAGTCTTTTGTTAAAAATGTTTTTTTTTTAGTCTTCAGTCTCTTGAAAAAATAAAACAGGCCACTGTCCAGCAGAGGCTGCATCAATCTGTCTCTGACCCCGTGACCTCACTCTGCATGGATTTCTGTTTCTGCCCTCTGCAGCGCCAGCTCAGCTGCTAGGAAGCCACCCTGGCCTAGGGCAGTGGCGTAGGTCCGGCCATGCCCGTGAGAAAAGCCTGGACCACTGCGTTGGAGTGGAGGCACAGCATGGTAGTTCTCTAAATTGTCGTACTGGGATACTGTGGTCATGGAGCTTTGGCGCTTGCCTTGGAGGGTTTGATAGTGGTAAAGTGAGCCAGAGTCCCTCTCAGAGGGATCTGGTGGATGTGCCCGTAGGCTATGACTTCTCTCTGGTTTTGGAGGTGGTGCAATGGGTGGAACATGTGGCTCGTCTTCACGATAACAGTCCCTTGAAGTGCGCTTCCCTGTGCCAGATGTCGTTCTTGATCGTGACCATTCCACATCTGGTCTTTCCTCCAACTGCCTTATCTCCTTGTGGCTGTGCCTCAGTGTATCCTGATTGGACGTGCTGTATTTTCCACTCAGATGATGGTACGAAGTTGAATCTGGGGGATCTTGTAAACACTGTACTCTGTAATCCAATAGCGGAGCTTGTGCCACTGCATAGGATGGACCATTTTTCATCTCTGGAGGTTGCCGATGGCTTAGTTCCTGGTGGGCATGTGACCTGTGCTCATGTGGACTGCAGGCTGCGTCATGTGATTTTCGACTCCATGTTCCGCTCTGTTTTTGGGGATGCAAAGGTTTCTCTGGTTGCCCACTGCCATAATTTCCATGATAGTGTTCTCGATCAGCACTTGTATCTGGAAGAGAGGAATAGTAATGCTCATTTCCATCAGGTGTAGCAGCTTTGGGAGGATAGCGACTGTCTTTGCTTTCTGCTAAAGTCAGAAGACCCATCTTGCCTGGATCTGACCTGCTGCGGTGATGAACAATGTCCAGTCCCCCCAGCTCTTCTTGTGGACCTGGGGCTACATTGTCATACTGGGACATCACAGGGCCCTTTACTTTCTGGCGAGTACGACTCTCTCTTCGAATTGATTGCATTCGATATTTCTCCATGTCCTCTAAGTCCCATGACATGTACATGTGTTTGGGCTCAGGAGCAGGAGGCATATCACGGCTGATAAAGCTGTGCTCTTTGCCTGCCAGCTGTCCAATTATGCTTCCACGAGGATATGGCAGAAGACCCATGGTACGATAGGGGTTCTTGGCTGGATGTCTAGAAGTATATGAGGCAAAGTCTCGATTGTAATAAGGGTTCATCTGCCTGAGCCTCACAGTGCTATAAGGGTCCAGGTCATAGAAAGTGCCATCAGAAGAGTAGTAAGTGGAGGAGGTTGAACTGGAGTAAGGACTGTACCTGTAGTGCACACGTCCGTTCTCAAAGTATGGCTGAAGCTGCGTCACATGGTAGTCTGAATGAGACATGAAAGGCTGCTGTGGCTTAAATTGATAAGTAGATCTTGGACAATATGCAGGCTCATCATCTGGTGGCACCTCTGTCCGAGAAATTGGCACTGAGCGGATAGGAGGCTGTGGTGGAGGAGGAGCATGTAATGACTGCACTCTTCTAATAGTTGGGCATGGCGGGTCCTCCTCAGTGTATCCTGTACATCGCAGTGCAGGATTGCCAGATGACATGTAGTCTGCTCGGCCACGAGGTTTGAAACTGGCAATTCCAGTGCTTTTTCCTTGGTTCAGATAAGCATTATACCGGGTGGCATTGGTGGCTGAGGTTTCAGATCGTGAACCATATATCTGGTAAGGGTCAAATTTGCTACTGTGATAAGTGTAATGTATTGGGATGTTTTCTGTCCTATACTGGTGTAAGGATGTTGGCTTGGAGTGCACAAAACTCTCTGCTAGGCTAGGATCTGGCATGCTCTCAGATCTGCAATGAGTAAGGTAGGCAGGCTGATGATAGGAATGTTTTGGTGCTGGTGGTGGTAGAGCATCTTCCACAGATGACGGCAACATTGAAGAAGACAAGAAGGAATGGTAATTGGATGCATTGATCGCTTCAGCATGCCCTGCATGGACAGCAGCAGCAATTCGACTCTCCATTGACCTTACAGGTGGCACTGGAGGGGTAAAGGCGTAAGTGGTGGAGTGTGATGGGAAGGATTCAGAGCGCATGCAAAGAGGTGGAGCACGGAAGCTCTCTCTGGGCTTTTCAGCAGAAGTTTGAGGAGCTGCCTGGGTTGAGCTGGAGGATTGAATGTTAGAGATAGAATCTGCAATACAAGCTGGTACATGATTTGAAGGTCCATATTTGTAAGTTTCTTCCTCTGCGACCTTAGCTGTCATCACATCTTGCACCCGAGGAGTCACCATTTCATGAACCTGAAAAGGAGGTGAAAACATGTTAGTGGTGTCATTTGTTTTTTTCTTGGCTGACAGTAAACTGTCAGTACCACAAATGCCATGTTCAACTACAGAAATGCGCAACTGGCTCCAGCTATTTGGAGGATTGAAGACTGTTCTCTTCAATATTATAATTTTTTAAAAAACATTACTTGCATAAAGATAGCTGCAATGTCAATCATTTGTGTCCCAAGTTCCTGTTAGCAGACAGCAAAAGAACCATCAACCGCATGCTGGAGATTGAAACCAAGAAAATAATGATAGCAGGAAAAATCAGTAGCATTTCAAAAGTGGACTGACCTTAAAGACAATGTTTAAATATTATTAGTTTTAAACAAATACCACTCCCAAACTACGATAATCAAGAAGGAAATCTCTTTCTGGTAGAGACATTATCTACCCAAGCTTAGCTTTGAGTGTATGATTTGAAAGAAGGAATGAACATTTTGATCACAGACCTGCAAAAGGCATAAGCAGAGTAATAATTACAAAAGGAAGGTGGAGGTTCTACATTCCTTAGACCGTGTAACAGACCTCAAGAATAATAATAATTACTTACCATTCACAAATCTAAGGCACTCCTGTTAATACAAATAAATGATCATAAACTCTCACGTCACCAATTCTATTAAGGTAGAATTGAAAGACTAGCCTGACACTAAGGAGGAAAACGTAAACTTTGCTGGTGTCTGTCTTTGACAAAGACAAAACCCTAATTTGGTGAGAAATTGGGTTGAATGGTGAGGCAGGTTACGGTGTTTCTCTGTAAGGTGTTTGAGAAATCAGCAATGGACTAGAATGATCCATATAGAACTTTTTGCTCTCCTTCATAACATCCTCAGTTTTTCATAAGGACAGGGGCGTAGCTTCAGGGGAATTGTGAGGGGTGTCATACCCCCTAACAAATGTATCTTGTGATAAATAGTTGGGTACCGGGGCTTTTAGTCGGGTATGGTGAGGGGTCATGTAGAATTTCACCCAGAAGTTACACACACAGAAACAAAAACGCACACACGCTCTCCCTCAATCTGTTTAGGAATACTTAAAAATAGTGGTTATTTCACATAATAATGTGCATTCTCTCACTTAGTGCACCTAACAATCTGCATTCGTCTCTCTTTCCACTGCCCCTAAGCCTCTCTTGTGCGCCAGTTTGTCGTAAAATGTATTTCAACATTATGGGGCAGCGTGATCGTTGGAATATCTGAAGCTCACTTCCCTCTCCCCATCTTACAGACCAAGCTACGCCGCTGGTTAATGATACTAAATAAAATGAAAATAAATAAAAGTATTCTTTCACGGCATACAAAGCCATTAAGGCGGAAATTGTTTTGACAACAGACCAACTAGCAGCATCTGAATACCCACTCAGGCTTTTGGGGCTGATTTTCCTAGCAGAAGTATTCTGGTCTCCCCACATGCTGTGCACTAAAGTTAGATATAGTCGGACAGTGAGAGAGGAAATGAAGTAAGGTCAAAGACAAACGACTGCTCTTCGATGGATGTCAGAAAAGTTATAACATGAACTGGAGTTGAAGGCTTTTGAATTTCATTAATATTACCGACCAGAGTCCCTGAACGTGTTTAAAATGTGACATCTTTTTGTGCCTCTCTCGCCTCAGAACAACTGAAGAGATGAGGTTCTGTTATTTAATTAAGGAGTCAGTCCTACATGGTTTAAACGACAACCAATAAAAAGGTACTTTGGAGTCATCAATTTCGCCCTAGTTTGCGAGCTCTGGGAAGCCTAGAAGCAGGACCTCAAGCCTGCATCCGAACACATGGCTATGTGCATCAAATCGTCCTGAGAGTTAAGTGTATGCCTAAGGAGTCCTTGGAAGAAATACACGAGTTGAGAAAAACAGACCACAGCAATCACTGCATGATCCTTACAAGTACCCTTTCCCTCTATGTGCTTTAAAGGAAATGTTTCCAGCAGGAGGTGAGACTAAGAGAGACCTCGAGTATAGAGGTCTTGCTACCTTAAGTTTTTCAGTAAACAACTATCATTCACCCCTTGCTTTTTCCGCTGATTTGATCTGAAAGACCTTATTTCAGGGTTATAGGCACAACATGGTCAACCATCTGGGAAGACATGGATTAAGTCTTTTGATATGCCCTTCACGCTAGGTTTCCCAAGTGGGCTCCCAACCCCATGAGGGATGCATCTGTTGTGATGACTACAGAGGGATTTGGTTGTCTCAAAGGTATGCCTACTGTGATGTTATTTGTGTTTCATTACTGTATTTTGTTTATACGCTCTCTCTGACAACCACTGGTTCCTTCCCTTTCCCGGTTGCCTAGGACCACTGATATTTTAGCCACTCCTAAAGTGACCCATTGTAGTCTGGAATGAGGTATATGGGAAATGCAAGTTGCCATTATGACCATTAGTTTCCCCCTAGTGTCGTCACTGTTAGTGGTTGTCCCTTCTCCAAGAAACGAACATGTTCTGTCGGTGCCAGGATTCTTCTTTGCAAGTGGAAGTTGTCTTGCTCCCAGAAATGCATTCTTTTTGACTGAGACCTGGGATAATTTTCCAATGTTCAAGGAGAACCCTAATCCGTGTAGTGTGTCTATGACAGTATTTATGTTTTCCTGACACAGTCTGATTGACTTTGTATTTCCCAACCAACTGTTTAGGCAAGGGTAGAGGTGGATTCCCTGCCTCCCCAAGCGTGCTGCAGCTAAAGCAGGCACTTTGTGAAAAAACAGACTTTATCCCGAAGGGGAGCACAGTGAACTGGTAATGTACCTTGCTTGCAGAAGGGTCTCCAGCAGGAAAAAGGATTCAGTTCTATTGCTCCTCTTCTTGGGAGTGTGGAATCATAGAAGGCTTCAGTGTCGCATGTTCTTCCTCACAGTCCTTCTGCCTCTTAGACTTTAAAGGGATTCAGAATCCTTTCGCCTTGCACCAGCGTTTCTTTCTTTCCAACCTTGAGAGTTTTTTGCTCAGCACTGAGTATTGAGGCCTTCCTCTTCAGAGTCAAGACTACCTTCTCTCCAGGTTCCTCGTCCCTACCATGCTCTATATCCTCTTTCACAGTTGACGCAATTCCTAGAGTTTATGGCTAATGGGGTGCTTTGGCTGCGACCACTGGTAGCTTTCGAGGACTTTGAGTCCAAAGATTCTGTCTCAGTCATATTGTGCCCCGGCACTTCAACATCTTGCTGTCTTTCAGCGTCCTTGTTGACTCCTTCTCCCTCGTGGCTTCAACTACTACTTTCTTGGTGTTGGAATCCCCCTTTTTTTCTGGGGGCTCTCTTCGTCACTCGGCAGCCCAAGGTCTCTCAGCGAGGGCTTGTGCTGTGACTGCATGACTCCGTCTTTTCACAATGATCCTTCAATGGAAATGTTGGCTTCAGTTTCTCCATGGCTTCAGAGCTCTCGACTGTTCTTCCAGACTCAATGGTGAAAAAGCAATCTGAAGATGGTGAGCAAGAAGAGGGAATTCTACGTCATGTGTCTGACATCATGTAAGAAGGGACATGGCACCAAATGGTTGACGATGATGCCCAGAGAAGGAAAAAAAAAACAAGACTGCAAAAAAACTATTCCTGACCCAACCATAAGATGGTGAAATAATGCACAGTATGTGAATCCAGAAAAGATTAATGGTGTAAAACCTGCAGCTTTTATACCACACATCAAATTAACAAGATCACTAGCAATGAGGTGGATAGACAAGTGTAACATAAGTATAGTTTAGCTGACATTTACTACATACCAACCAGGTTACATAGATCAATTTCCTTTTGAGCCTCCAGTCTATGTCAAATAGCAGAGGCATGAGACAGAACCCGAGAGTTCAAGGCCCAGTAATCTGCCAATTTTTGAATTCGACAGAAAGAGCAGAAACCATCCTTAATTCAATAAACTGTTCAGGCCTGGGCTAACTAATTTTCAGTACAGAGAACAAGGGCAAGTCATATGCCTGACACGATTTGGGGAAAATGTACTTCTATTATATGAGTGCCTGCAATCTGTGTATAAAAGTCTGTTACTAACTTCCTTATTAGAATTCAGTTTTGACATCTCTAGTCATTGGAAATAAATGATGTAGATACGCAACTGTGATATGTTATTGCAGTTGGATTCTCATGTCACAATATCTGCTGCCCGAGCCAGGAGCCAGGGTGAAAGAGCATAATCACAGCTGCAGTATAAAAAAGGGAAAGGGAAAGGGAATCTGGCTTTTCCTTCTTATGTTATCTTTTTCTCAAAAGAAGAAGTGATCAGTAGAAAGGAGATAGGTGTAGTAGCTCTGACCAAGAAAGAGCAAGATGCAAAGGATACAAATGGTTTGCCAGAAAGACAAAGGTGTGGACGTGTATTGTAAGGAATACAATAAGTTCCGCTCTACATCGAAAGAATAATTCAAGTCACCTGGAGTTCCATGACCTTAGGAAAGAACTCAGCCTTCGGTCTTGTTCCACATCTTCCCTCTTACTTTCTCCATTTTCTACTGTATCTAGACTCAGTTCTTTCTCTCATTCCAAGAAATTGTGCCGTGTATCTATAGTTGTGAACGCAGAACTGCTATCCTGACCTAAGTCAATTGGTTGTTTATATACACATCAATGTACACATCATTGATGTTTTTCAATGTGAGATCATTGCAGGCATCAAGTACTAGATTTGCTGCCGTCTGAAATTTACCTATGCGTTATTCAGAATAATGACTTCTTACTGCCTACCTTTGCTTTCAAGCATTTATTGCAATGGTAACAACTGCCAAAAATGTTACCAAATGTGGAAACAAGTCAGTCCATAGTGAACTAGTGTCAACACAGAAAACCCCAATCAGTGAAAGATAAGTGGTGACTACAGTGCAGTGCACGGACATCAAGAACAAAGAACTACTCTATCAAGATCACACACTTTCAATCAACTTACTATGATGTAACGGAGGTATTCAGTGAAACTATATGGCACAGCTTCCAAGCCAGGTCATGAGCAATCTACAAACATAAACAGCAAACATGGTGTTTGAGTCCGGTATACAGATGTACGTGAAGGGCAAAAGAGGTCCCACCTGATATTCACTTCAAACTTGATTGTTTGCGAAGTGCTGTGCCTGCTTTTCCACCTTTACAAGATTTAAATGGGAAAGAAAAGGATGTAAGAGGATGTAAGTGTATCAGCCACACCAGGTATGTAAATACTCCTATGATACTGCACGTATGGATGCTTTGATGAACAAAGGAAAATGTTCTCAACAAAGGAAACAACTCAAAAGAAATATGGGTTGTGTGCATTGCACCCTTACATGGGCAGATGGAATGGAGCACCTATTCTGAGCTACAAGGGAAACAGTGATGCAACCCCTTTTATCCAAAACTCTTCCTACAGTACAATAGCAACAGCAGAGGCAACACAAACTTAACAGGACACATTTTAGTTCAAGAGAAAGTCCATGGTGTTATGACACTTCAGTGTATCTTCAAGTTCTCCTTTTAAATTACTACCCATCAGTGGATAATCGATGGAAAATGATGCTTCACATGCTGGAATTGTGACTTGTGCTAAAATAAGAGCTGTATTACTATCAACAAAACATAATGTTGGTTTACCTGGTTTGATGGACTTGCTTCTATGCAGATTTCTGTAGGAATCTGTCTCACAATGGGCTGGAGTTCTACTGGCCTCGGCGGTGGGGCTAAAGCTGTCTCGTTATTAGTAAGTGTTAGTTGAGATGTTGAGATAGAAACTAGAGCAGCTCCACTTGGGGTGATTGCAAAAGAGGGCCCTTGATTGACAGCTTCATACAGTGGTTCAGATGTAGGAGTCATGTAGTTGGATTCAGTGGAAGTACATATTTCTGCTGGACACTCTTCTTGTGGGTTCTCCTCAACTATAGTACTAGGAACAGCCACCAGTGCATTTGGATTTGAGGAGTGTGAATTGATTGGTCTCAAATGGAGCTGGGATGAAGCTTGTTGCGCAGACTCTGCAAGTGCCAATGCTAGCATGCGGGCTGCATTCTTGGGAGGAGGTGGGGGTGGAATAAATGAAGCAGTATTTACAGTCACAGAATCCTGATGAGAATCAAGCGCAATGGCTCCTGTGAAAAAGCAGAAAGTGGTAATTAGAAGGGTCTCCAAAAATATTTCCAGTGTTCACCTTAATTTCCACTGTAAAGGAATCCTTTAAAGGACCAATTCGCAGAGCTATTTGCATCTATAGAATCTATACTACAGATGGATAAAGCCTTTTACAAACGTGTAAAAATACTTTTACAAGTCACAAAAGGTAAAATTAGTCACTCAAAGACATTCATGTGTGTAAAACTGTGGCAAGGAGTTCAAGTCCCATAGTCTAGAGCTCTGAAAGTGTGTGTGCACCTGCAAACGAGAACGGCTGTGGCCACTGACAAACTTATTTCTGACACATTCAATTCGGTTCTTGCATGGAAAAGGCAAGAGGACACCCCAAAATTTGGTGGGGATGTGGGAATGAAGTTTTCCCATGGACAAAATATTTCTGTTGTGTAATGAATAAACACTAAATAGAAAAAAGTGTAAATACACATATAGGAAGACAGGTCTAGATCAAGTAGCACAGTATGCTTGGATGCGACCCTGAGTAATTATCAGTGGCTGAGAATAATTCAAGCATTCCATCCATCACTTGTTTGTATACTTTTATATTGGACTTGGCCCGATTGGTAGAGTCTTCCCTAAGCGTTTTGCCTTCAAATCTCCTGTTTTCTGAACTAGTTTTTGTTGGACTTAGGACTCTGCACATTTTACCACTGCTGACCAGGGCTACAGTGCTTGTGCTCTCTCTTTTAAACATGGTAAAATTGGCTTACTCCCAATTGGCATATTTAATTTACTTATAAATGCCTAGTAAAGCGGAACTACATGTACCCAGGGCCTGTAATTTAAATACTACTAGTAGGCATGCAGCACTGACTGTGCCACCCACTTAAGTAGCCTTTTAAACATGCCTCAGGCCTACCACTGCAGCCTCTATGTACAGTCTTAAACAGCCATTTCAAACTGGCAAAATACACATTTTGCCAGGCCTAGCCCTTCCTTTTTAATACATATAAGTCACCACTAGGGTAGGTCCTAAACAGTCCAAAGGGCAGGGTGCACTGTATTTAAAAAGTTGGACATGTACTTTTGACTTTTACATGGTCTGGTAGTGAAATACTCTTAATTCGTTTTTCACTACTGTAAGGCCTGTATCTCCAATAGGATAATATTGGGTTACCTTATTACATGTAATATGTGATAACTTACAAATGGGAGCTGGTAGGAATTTTGAGTCTGGTCTTTATAAAGAACTGTTATTTAAAACCCTCTTTAATTGTAAAGTTGGATTTTAAGTTGCATTTCTGAAAATGCCACTTTTATAAAGTTGTCATTTTCTTGTCCCAACTTTTTGGTGCCTGCAGCCTGTATCCTGGGTTACTTGACTAGTTATATCTGGTAGCTGGCCTTTGTGTATTGTTCCCAGACAGTGAGACAAAGGAGGAATAGCTGTTAGCAGGATGGGCCATCTCTGTCAGGTTCAGAGGAATGAGCTGCCACCTACTAAGCTGGCACATCACAAAAGTTATGCCTTAGCACACACTCAAAGGATTTCACAATAGTATGTTGTGTCCTTGGCAAAGCTGGGGCCAGTGCAGGGTGGTAGGAAATTCCAGATATCACTGTAGTGGGAGGGCTCTAGAAGCATCTTCCACTTCCAAGCAGGCACCAGGTATAAAGTGGACCCTCGGGCCCAACTCTTTAGTACACTTCTAGACCTGTAGTAGACACAGGTGAAGGACTGCAGTGGTGCTCTTCAGCAAGAAGGGCCGCCCTGCTAATTTGCTGCCCTCGCAGTGTAAAGGACTGGATCTACATCTTGAACACAGGATCAACACAGTGACCACAACGGTTAGTTGGCTGGCCTCCTAATCAGAGCCCCAAGGAAAGAAAATTCTCCAACTATCTTGAACCCTGCATTTAGACTGTCCACTATGAATCCTAACCCCCAAGTGGTGCCCCTCAAGTCCTGGACCTTTGGAAGTGGGGTTAAAAGTGCTTTGTCTGCCCATCTGTAGTCTCATCGGAACTGACGGAGAGCAACACTAACCCGACGCAGCTCTGCGCAGCTCCTCATCGGAGCCGATGCAGCACAAAGCAGGGCCACATCACAGCTCAGCTCAGCTCAGCTCATTGGAACCTACGCTGCGTGACATCCTCAATGCGGGCATTACAGCTTCTCATCGGAGCCGATGAAGCCTCGACGCAAGCCCATATCATAGCCCTCTAAGCTCATCAGAGCCACTGCTGCATGATGTAACCCCAACTCAAGTCCACATCACAGCCCTAGCAGCTCATCGGAACCACCAACACGTAACGCAGCTTTGGTGTGGACCTTGCCTCACTTCTCAGAACCATGGTTGTGCGAGCAGTGCTCCACAACCAGTATTTAAGATAACTTTTTCAGCAAGACTAACTTGCTCCCTGTATTCGGCCTGTGCTCCACTGCGGTCAGCCTGAACTTGTGACTTTGTCCCAGTCAGTGCGACCAGATAAACAGTTGGCGCTTTGTGCTTTCAAGCATTATTTTTACGTAAACCTTTACATTTGCATATCATCTGTTCTATTAACTGGATTTTTGTTGTTTTGGTCTCAAATAATTTATTACACTTGACGCTATTTTTCTAAAACAAGTAACCCAATTTCTCGTAATCTGGAAAACTAGCAGTTTCACAGGTTTCCAAGTGTACCATGGGAAACAACGTGAATTCCAGAAATTCATATAACTTCACCCTTTGTGAGGCTGTAAACCTGCGGGGATGTGGATATTATAACATTTCAAGGAATTGGGCCCAATATATATAGTGAAGAATTTAAAAAATACCAGCTCTGAACCCACCAGGATATAAACTTTCCACAGTATTCTTGCAGACATGTTATCACTAGGCAAGTACTTTCCTTCTTTTTCCCATAGTTCTTGTTTGTCCTCTGTCATATTCTCTAGCAGTCTTGCATTCTTATAGTTTCTTATTCCCTCCACATCACAATTCGTAGTAAGAGTAGAGCTCTGACATATACCTACTTCTTTTTCGTCTTTGGCCTTTTGCATGCACTATATTCCCTTGTTCCTCACTCACTCTTTCCTTTCTCGGTTGCTTCATCCTCCAAAAATTATATCTGCTTGGGTGGAAGTCAGAACACGGTATTGATGCAGCATTCTGAACTAAATTGATCATTGTGTCTGCTACTTAACCTGTTTGCCATACTCAATGTTTTGTGTATTAGTCCTTCACACTGATTACTTTTTCTAACTGGCAAATATCAAGAAGGCTTATTACCTTGTAAGCACAGGACTGAAAATGTTACTATTTTAGTTATATGTCATTGCTACTGCTCTGGCTGCATTTATTTTGAGAATCATAGCTGTAGAGTACTGTGTACATATTTCATTTTCTAGCTTTAGGTTAACACTACATGTACGTTGTTAAATAACTATCAATTTACACTACTTTTACTTATTAGTATCATTCACAAATCATTTACTGTTTCGCAAAATTGTTTAAAATGCATCTAAGTGACCAGTGTAGAGGACAGGTTAGTAAAAGAGCACCTGATCTGTGTTAATTTACACATCAGCAGTATGTGTTTCAGCTAATCAATGACTTTATTTCATTTTTTATGTAAAGGAGGCTACTATGTGTTTCCTCTTCAAATGCCCTACCCCAAATAAGTTAGAAAAGTGGCAACTTTGAGTGGGGGACATGCTGTCTTTTATTTAACGCCTTATCCCTCATGCCATCATTTTCAAGGTTTACAAGACTTGTGAAACACACTAGTTAAACGCACAGATACTTGGCAAGCTGAGGTTCTGGTTATAGAAAGGTGATATGTTCCAATGCCACTTTAAAATACAATATGCCTGATGTTAAATTTCCCAGCATTTTCACATTTTATCATCGCAGTTTTGGCTTGCTTATAACGCCCCTTGTTTAGCATCTAACTATTCTTCCAAGTTTGATGTCAGCCCTGTGGAGATTTTATAAGGACTGTTTTTCTAATACTCATGTCTGGTGTATCCCACTGTAAACACTGTTAAAACAAGTAAATTTGTTACAGCAACTGGTAGTGCCGCTGCTACGACGACTTTATGGGGTCTGTTCGGACCCACAGGGTGTCCCCCTAGCCACAACAATATCGGAGAGCTGGCAGTGCCACTACCACGATGACTGGGCTCACAGCCATTCCCGGAACTGTCTCTGAATCACCCACCACCAGATGAGCTCGCTCATTAGTCGCTACCTCCACTTGGTGCCCGTAGGTCGTGCTGAAGCAGAGATTCCACTCCACAATACCCTTGGCCAACCTCCATGTTTCCGCATTGTGTGCCAGTGCTGCTGTTTTGATGGGTCAGTGGTGAGTGGGGGATCAGCCACAGAGATGCGCAGTGCTCGAAAGGACAACCATTCCCGCTGAAAGCAAGCCACTACTGATAGATTCAAAATGCTCATCTCTGCCACAACCTGGATGTATCGTCCACCCAAGTCATCAAAACTGTAAAAAGACTGCTGAAATACTCCCTCTCGGCCCTGACACAAAAAAGGCCTAGTAACTTCACTATACTGTACATCTAGGAAATATCCCTCTGAATCATCAAAACTGTAAAAGGATTGTCAAAATACTCTGAATTGGCCCGACACAAAAGAGGCCTAGTAACTTCACCAAACCGCACATCAAGGAAATAACCCTCACCGGTTAATCAAGACATAACAAAAATAAGTCCAGCTTTCCTCTGCAGTATAGTAAGACGTTTCAACCTTGACACCATCTTTAAAAAGTTGATATATGTTTTCCCTAACCCCCACATGAATAATAAAAGCCAGTATTGGGATATTCCTCCATTCCTCCCTCATTTCAGAGAATACAACATTCCCATAAAAGATCAATTAAGTCAGATGAGAGGTGGCCTGACTATCATTATTAAACAATCAATCCCCAATAAAATCATACCGTTCCTTGGTTTCCCAACTTTTGAACGCTTGAAACTAGCAATATCAATCAATCCAGTGAAAGGCATATTCATGCATCTAATCAACAGTCCACCAAATACCATAAAAACTTCACTGACCATAAAAATTAATTAATAGACCACAACCAAACACTTTTAGCAAACAACATCTATTGGGAGGATTTCAATATGGACTAGGGAAACAAGAATTCAAAACTCTACCGCGACATGCTTGACACAGCAAAACATTTAAATTTATCACAACTTCCATCTGATCTAACCACATGAAAGGCAGAACCCTTGACATAATTCTATCCTCTTTCGAGGGTTTAATATACTCCAAGCCTACAGAAATCGACTGATTCAAATACTTCCCTATGTATTACTTGCTACCATTTAAGCCTACTCATAAACCCACCACACAAATGACTAACAAAATTTCACTAAGGCAATACACAGACATAACTAAGGAAATGCTAAATTTCTTCCTGATCCCTCAACTTGAAACACTGAGGCCCTCATTATGACTTTGGCAGTCTACGTTGTAGACTGACGAAGTCCCGCCAGCCACAAGACCGCCATATTATGACTGCTGGCAGCTCTGTGCCATAATTTGGGCGGAGAGCGGCCAGCCGCCATACTGGCAGTTGGCAGTGCATTGGAGGTTGCTCTGCTGGCACTGCCACGTCAACACAACACTGCTACGCCTATTATGACTTAGGTGGGGATTGGGGGTGGGGAGGGGTTTGGAATTGGGATCGGGGTGGGGGATGTCACGGCTTGGAGGGGTGGGGGGCTTCAGATGGGGTCAGCGGTGGGTCCTACATGGAGGGGTGGCGGGGGGAGAGTCCTGCAGTGGTGATAGGAATGAGCCTTTCTGTCGCCAGTATCGTTACTGCCAGGGATTCCGTGGCGGGGCTGGCACCACAGAATCCCTGGCGATAAGGATGCACAAAATACCAAGGGCGGTGTTAGGTGGACCGCCGGGTCGAAGGTGGTCTACCTTCGGGCAGGCGGTCCTACCACCCTGGCGGTATAGGCGGTGAACTGGCTGCAATACAATCAGTTCACTGCCATTGGCAAAATTTCGCGGTCCTGCACCGCCACGCTGTCTGCGGTCTGGCCGCGACCGCCGGTGTGGTGGTGCAGGACCGCCAGGGTCATAATGATCCCCTAAATGGACTCTATGATCATAATGTCTTATCTAAAAAGTACGATGGAAGCAACGAAGAAACTTACTGACAAACTAAGAGCTGTACAACCGGAGAAATAATAAGAAAATCTCTGAGAAATTCTGCTCAAAAAATAAATCACTTAAAATCAATTCTACAAAACAGCAGGCCACGTCACAAAGGCTTCCCATATTAACCTGAAATTAATCAGTCACGGAACCCAACAAGAACTTTGTTCAAACTGATTTACAAAAACAAATTCAAAGCTAATCTCTGACCCCAAACACAAGTCTGAGGATAAATGTGATGTATTTGCAATGTTCTTTACCAAACAAATCACCTGAATTAAAAAACAACTTCCCCCAAGCAGCCCCTCCGCCAATGAAAGGAACTTCACTGTGAAGTCAGAGAGCTCCTGGAACTTTTTAAAATTACTTTAGTTGAAAGACAGTATCAAAGTAATCAAGCAAATGAAACACAACACCCGACTTCAAAGAAGACCTTCCAATAAAATATAAAAGCCTTTCACGTTCTTGATCCCCAATCGGTACAACTCATCAACTCTTCCTTACAAAAAGGTTTCTTCCCCAGCAACTTCAAAGTCAGGCAAATCACATCAATTCTATTAAAAAAAAAAAAAGCAAATACTGTCACTGGAGAATTACAGATCATTAATCAATTTGCCCTGGCTTGGCAAAAGTGTTGAACAATGTGTTAACTCATCAATTAGAAACCAATCAACCAAATCAATGCCAAATAGGATTCAGAAACAGTCACAGCACAGAAACTGCCACTATAAAATTTCTGGATGACCTTCTGAAAATGAAGAACGACAACAATTCTTGCCTTTTCATTCTTCTTGAACTGTTGGCAGCTTTCGACACAGTGGACCACAAACTACTACTACAGACTTTTAGAACAGGCATAAAAGCTACAGTTCAAGTCTTTCCTCAAGGAACATTCTAACCTAGTCAGTCCAAGTAGGTGCCAACATGTCCAGATTGGAAAAGATTACATTTGGCATTCCTCGCGGACCATTTCTTTCACTCGTCCTTTTCAATCTGTAACAAAAACTGCTGACCCTGCTGTTGGAAAAGTCCAATATTAAACAACACAACTATGCAGATGCCTAAATCCACCTTAAAATCTTAACACACAAAGATCTCCATGTACTTAAAGATGACCTACATGCAGTCTTCAACTCGGCATCTGCGAACTCCTTTAAACAGAATCCCCCACAAATTGGGTTCCTGCTCTTGCCATGTAAATCAACCAAATGAATTGATCCCTCGCTTACCTACCTGCTGGTGAATAATGGATGCCCACTCTCACCAGCATCTATGGTCACATCCTTATGGTTCCTCATAGACAGCAAGCTCTCTCTAGAACCTCAAGTGCTCAAACTAGCCTAAACAGCAAACTTTCACCTAAAACAACCGGAAGGAATACAACATCTTCTCTCCAATGAACAAATGAGAACTGCAGCCAAAGGCTTAGTGGTCTTCAGTATTGCTAGAGGGAACGCCATGCACTCTGAGCTACCAGCAAACACTCTCCGCCCACTGAAATGACTCACCACCCCACAGAGCCCCTTGTCAACAAAGTTTAACCACATTTCATCCACACTGAAAGAACAACACTGACTTCCGTTAGAAGCCCAGATCAAATTAAAAACAGGATGCATTATCTTGAAATCACTTCATACAGGAAAATTAAACTACATATCGTATCAGCTGAAAATGCTGGGTGGCATCAGAAAATCCTGAAGCAAAGTCTACCTTACACTCCCAAAATTCAACACCTCTTTAGCTCAAAGACTATCTCCAGTGCCGCTCCCACGTTTTGAAACTACTTACCCCACCAGTTACGACTGGCAACTGACATCCTTGCCTTTAGGAAGCACCATAATACTATTCCATTTAAAAATCATTTACTGACCAATACTTAAGAGTACTAGCCGTTTCCTCGTTACTTCCTCCCCTTTGCAAGGTAGATGCATCAACTTTTCTTAATGTGTTTTTTCACAGTGGTAGTATTCACTCCCTCCCCCAAAACCTCAATCCCCCTCCTCTTGTTTCTTGATTCTATTACATTAATGTTTGCTTGTATGCATATTATATCTTCTATTGTGTAATTGTTATTACAATGTAAAGCACTCTAATGTCACTTGGTGGAGTAGTGTTATAGAAAAACATGGTAAACCGTGAAAGTGATTTATTTTCCATATACGGTGGTGGCATCTTGCTCTTCACTTCTAACAGTATCCTGCTGTTAGTAAGTAAGATGTAAAACATCATCAAGCATTCATACATGTATTCTATATTATAGTATTCTGAATTATACTCTGGCAATAGGAAGTTGAAAAAGATGGAAGAGTTTTGCTCACTATTCTTCATTTCAGTGAAAACATGATTACTATATCATTAACAAGGTGACAACCTTCCCAATTGCCCAGTTATTAAACCCAAATGTTAAAAGGGTTTTACAGGACTGGCGGCCCCAGTTGTTTGCCAGAATAGGTCTGTGATCATGTCTTGATGTACTACCTATAAAGAAGCATGTACCATAAATGATGTCATGCCATAGCGCACTGATTAAATTTGTTCTTTTGAATGGATGTACTGCTTACCCATAACTGAAGCTTGGGGACCAGATTTGCAGGGTGAAGCATTTAATCTTACTCACTGGCGGGATGGAAAACCTCTTAGTAAAATGAAAATGTGCTTTAATGCCATGGCATCCCAATATTGCCCTTCGGGACATACTGGATGAGGGAAAATTAAAAGGGAGACACTTACCAGATGGACTTTGCTCCAACTGTTCAGTTTTGTTTTGAAGATCTGGTTCTGGTACCTCTACATCCTGTACCTCTGGGCCGCTAGCAATATTCAGGTACATATTTCCATTTGAGGGTTCTCCATTCGTACCCATCTCACTAGTCATATGAAACGCTGAAATCAGCTGTTGGGGTGGAGAAAAGTTGGCAGGGTTGCTAGAGGAGAATCCTTTAGTCCAGTTTGGAGGCGAGGTGTTTCCTGCAGTGCTTGGAAGACTTCCTATCATTTCAGACACCCTATTGGGGAGAGAGATGGCGATGGGCTCAGATATATTCATGGGAGGAGATTTGGTGGACTTCCTTCCTATCTTTGGTGAAAAGGCATGGGCCACTTTCTCGGCAAAGGAAGTTGGCTTTGAAGGCTTCTCCTCAGATAGGCTCACTTCAAGGGGAAAGAAGGGACTGGTTAGTTTATCCTGGAAAGGAGAGACCGGTTCTGAGCTTGTTGCACTGCCTGGGGCCTGGGACTGACTCCCAGATACCACGTCTTTACAGCAGTTTAATTGTTTGTCCCGGCTGCTGCTGCCTGCAGAATCAAGATGAGAAGTACTGTCAGCTGCTTCAGGCTCAACATGGGGTGGGCTGCACTGAAAGGACATTGGGTCAAAGTCCAGGTTGGCTACTCCAATCTCTGGTGGGCTGAGATCAACCTCTTCTGCCGACCTTGGGGAAATTAGTGCAGGGACATGGATCAACCCCTCATCACTCTCATTGTCCTGGGGAAGATTATCATAGGAATTGTAGTGGTTCATATTTTCCAAGAGATCACCATTATAACTCGTTGAGAGGGCATCACTACTAGACCGTGGGCGTCTTGGACGGAAAAGCTTTGACTCTCCTAAAAAGAAATACATGAACAAGAAGTTGAATACTTATAAAAATACAATTTTCTAGGAACAGACAAATCACAGCTACATACTCTGCAGAGTGTGATTATGAGCATGACTAACACTTTACTGTATCCTAATGCAGAACTAATTTTTACCACGTGCAGAAAATATTTTAAACACATAACCTATCTAGGATTATGAAGCAATTAACATGTTTTAGAGCTTCATTCACAATTTTAAACAATCCATATAATAAATAAGAACAGATTTACGCATATGTATCTAGTGAATAACAGTGGAGGTAAGAGGATGGAGGGTAGGTGTGACTATTGCTGTCACCAAATGGTGTGGCACAAGCAGCAAAGCATGACCAACTACAAATTTGTAGTCCGTTAGACAGGCTGCAGTCAAATTATTGCTGGTGGTTACGAGAGATGATACTGGTGACACATTGAGAGTATCTTAATATTTATGTGCGTGGTATTTGTATAGTACTAGTCAAGCTGTAAATCAGTGAACGCTGTAAAGGGTCTAAGCAGAAATGGACTGTTACTGTGACTTGATGCAGTGTTCTTTAGAAAGGTGCATCTTTCATAAAATGGAGCAGGGTTTGGGTGGTCCTTATGGATCTGGGATGTCAGACCAGACCCTGGATGCTTAGATTTAGCAGGTCTGTTGTCTTTTTTTCTTGTTGGCACATCCTTTTTGCCTTTTTCTTTTTTATTCTGAAATCCTTAAGAGCACAAGAGAAGCCGGAACTTCATTCCTAATTGAAAAACTGTCATTTAGAACAGAGTGTTTTGTATGCAAAATCTCTCAAAGTTCATTGCCCGTCTCTGCAGAAACCGCATCTGATCACTGTCACCTAAGCTGTGATTAAACCAAAGCAGGTGGGTTAAAAGGCAGGATGGCAGAAATTAACCAGGTGTCCTAAGGGACAAAATGGACTAATGCAAACTATGCTGTCCAAGGCACAAATACTGCCTTGACCATAGTCGAAATCTCTCTAGTATATTTTGAATGGATTGTACTTGGATGTTCTCTTACATGGATTAATCCTCGACCATTTAGGTTTTTCCTAGCTGTTTTGTCAATAGAGTAACAAACAGAAGTGACTACTGAACGATCACATACTGACACTGCAGACAAGATAGAAGCTGAGGGCTTTCTTTATATTCAGATTATGTGGCATCTAAGTTGCAAGATTCTAACCACATCTTGGGATGACAACTGTGGTCATAATCTTTGTATTCATCTAAAATATTGGATTTGCCTAAAAATATTCCAGTTGTCATTTCAGATAAAGGTGTGACAGTCTCTAACAATAATCAGTTACTCGCAGGTAACTGTAGCTCTCTCCTGTAGGTATCTTGCAGATTATAATACTAATAATGCACTTTTGCATTTCTGAGTAGTGTAAATAACAGTAGTTATTGTTAATGGTGTTCAATTTACTGACCTCGGAAGGATGGAAGGCTATATTTGCTCAAACTTGTGACATGCCTATCACTGAATATGTCTGAAGTGAACATGTAATACACTGAGAAGTTCTGTAGGACTTTTAATTGGTTTGGTAAAGGTGCCCCATCACCAATATAACAACTCAAATTCTCAGTCTGGCAGCTGGGTCGGAAGAAATGGAAAGTGATTACTTTTCACTTTTACACAGGTTTGTTTGCTTCAAAAAGTGTGGAATGGAGGTGTTCCCTAAAACGGAAGAGTGAAGAAGCTGCTCTGTCAGCCTGAGTTTTCCTTCGCTTCTCCGCCATATGGAACAATACACTATTTTAGAGATCCGAAACTGGCAGAGTGATTTTGTTTGAAGGGGCACAGTAATTGTGAACAGGCATGGCAGAATGACCAGGATTGGCTGAGCCCATCTTTTCCATCATATGGAAACTTTATACCAGTCTTAATTGAGATGCTGTGACACTGACTCTTCCAAGTCAGTCAATTATATACTGGATGGGGAAATAAATGTGGAATGTATCTGCAACATAAAGATGACTACAATACACATTTTTGTGCTAATAGATTGACTTCAACATGCCTTTTTTCATACAAGTGTTCATTATCTCACACCAATGTCAACAATCTTTTACTGTTTAATAGAAAACAATGCATAGAAAGGTTAGTTTGTTTACTGTGTTCTAACTGTAGCCGGGGGCTGGCAGGCTGTCCTCTATTTTTGGGCAAACCGCAGGAATTGATTATTACACTCTCTTGAGATCAGCTTAAGTTTGTTAACTCCTTTGGTTAATCCATCACCCTGGGCCTTGCTTCTGGGCTATAAAACGATGGATAAAGAAAGCAAGTCCATGTCACATTCAACCTTAAGAGCTTCCTTTTTTTAAGCTGAATGTATGAGGTAAAGGGAAGGGAATGCAAAGGAAGCCTGATGATTAGCCTAAATGGTCCCTTGTCAACAGATCACAATATACGTGAACAATGAAAAAAAGTCCTCTTCTCAACCTTTATTGATTATTGCCATAAAAATACATATCAAAAACTAGAAAACAGAAAAGAAAACACACGATTTGGTCAAGGAACACCATACAGTTGGTTCAAAAGGCAAATTGTTGGTTGTCTGGTGAATAAGGCCGACCCTCCACGAAACCTCATAAAATTCTTCTGTCAAGTGAAAACCAAACACTCCACTTATGTGCACCTCTATAGCGTAAATGTGCATGCCAAGTGACTGTACTACCAAAGAACAAATGTTATCACAATGTGTCAAACCGATGAATTAAAATGTTCTACTGTATTTAAAAGGAAGTTTTTCTGGTACTATCAAATCCACAGGTCAAGAAAGGGCAGTCCAAGTAATGGAACTATTTCAACTGACAAGAGCTCCTTTCACACTACAAACCCGTATGGTGTTCCCAAAACCAGCAACTCAGATCTGTAAATGAGAATCGGTAAACCTAAGCCAGGGTTAGCCAGATTACAGTGACTTTTCAGTACACTCAACATTCTGATCACTCTGTGCATCCGAGGCAATTAAGAACATGCACAGTCATTAGTCTGCAGTTAGCCCGCCACCCATTGTAGGGTGACAAGAGGTGGTACTTATGCTTTTAATGGTAGCAGTTAGTTAGGCCATGATACACTTATTATGAGCCTTCGACACCACTGACTACACCATCCTGATTAAAAGTGTGGCTGAAGCAGGTTTTGGGGGGGGCACGTTCTGGAATGGCTGAAATGACACCAAACGAACACGGCCAAGAACTTCATGTTAACTGTTTTAGTTCAGTCCGGAGTAATTAGCTATGGTTCCTAAAAGTGCTGATTCGGTCTCCATTCTTATTTAACCTATGCATGGGAACTCTTGCTTGACTTCATACTACAAAAGTCGAATTTTACAGGAGTACAAAAAACGTATAGCTCATGTTTGAGCTGGTGAACAATTCACATTTATAATGAGGAACCATAATCAGACTTTCTTATCGAATAGCCTGCCCTCATCAGGGGATGAAAGTTAGAATTTCATTAAAAGGTAAAGCCCACCAAAACCGGGTTCCATCTCACTCCAACAAATAGCTGGGGATGGGAGAGGGTGGTTTACCCTGAAATCTATGGCCCATCACTGCCTCCAGCAAAAGCAGTGTGTATTTGGACATCTGGATGGGTGTGGACCTCCGTTTGGAGAAGGAGGTTCTAAAGGTCTCCAACACGTTTTTCTACAACTCATGATGCAAAGGAAAATTGACTCTCAGTTGCACATGCCAGTTGTGAATGCACTTGTCCAATCTTGACTGGATCAAGGGAATCCTAATTCAATGTAAGCGCAAGATAGCAGTTTACACAACTTACAGCGGAACCAAAATATCACAACCAGACTGCTTCTGGGATTGCCAAATCGAGACCTGACTCTCAGTGAATGAGAGCATAACACTGGCTTCCCAAGCATCTTCAAATCCATAAATCATGTATTGCAACGATTGGCCAACAACCCGACATTGTGCACATAAGGTAGAACATTGCAATCAGCTCAGCAGACAAAATTGTGTTTAGTCAAGACTAAACATTTTTTCTTTGTGGGCAAGTATTTCTCAGTGGCAGCAGGAGTGTCTGCCCTCTATCTTTCGAGGAAGAGATCCAATTACTAAGATTCAGGAAGGACCATAAAGAAGTTACCATTGGTAACGCCCTATCTAATAGAGACTATCTAGCCACAGATTTCATATCTTAAAATTAGCCCCAGGTGTCAGACTGGATCCAGAAATGTTTAGTGAGCAGTACTCGGGCTCGCTGGTAGGTGGTGTTTTTCGGCTCCGTATGGTGTCCTTGGTGTCATCCGCAGACCCCAGCGTGCTGATGTCAGTTTCTTATCACAACTTTCTACTGAAAGGGAAACAGCCTTGACCCTAGAAGGAAAATGCTACCTACCCAGTAAGCACCTGTTTGTGGCATGTAGTTCTGTAGATTCACAAGCTCTGCATACTCCTGCCTTCTAGTTTCGGTATTTCAAGTTGTCTTACTTCAAAGAAGCATTTTCCGAGTCACAGGATCGAGTGACTCCTCCTCAGTGATAATGCATGGGCATAGTCTCCTTTGTTAGATTGTTTTCCCGCAGGCGAGTGAGAAAAGGAGTGTAGAGGAAGTTTGGAGAAAGAGATGTCCATGCAAATGTCACTATATATAGCTATATATGTACAATTATATACAAGTATAAGGTAACTGAAACGGTCACATGTGTCTGTGGAAGAGGGAGGGCGCATGTGAATCTACAGCACTACATGCCACGATCAGATGCTTCCTGGGTAAGTAACATTTTCTGTTTGATGGCATGTGTGGCTGTAGATACAGATGCTCTGCATAGACTGCAAAGTAATCCCTCCATGAAAGCAGTAGCAAGCCTGTGGGAGTTGCAGTTCACTGGACAGGTGTTCTTAGTACTGCTTGGCCTACATTAGCTTGCTGGGGTGCAAGTACATCCACACAATAGTGTTTTGTAAATGTATGTGGTGTAGACCATGTAACAGCCTTACAAATGTCAGCTATGGGTATATATCCATAGAAAGTCATAGCAGCTCCCTTATTTCTGGTAGAGTGTGCTCTTGGAGTAACAGGAAGTTGTCTTTTTGCTTTAGCATTACTAGTTTGAATACATTTCACTATCCATCTACCTATATCACTCTTGGATATTGGATTGCCTTTATGAGGTAGTGAGAAAGCTACAAAGAGCTGCTTAGTGTTTCTAAGTTATTTAGTTCTGTCAATGTAGAATATAAATGCATGTTTAACGCCTGAAGTGTGAAGGGCTCTTTCAGTAACTGAGTCAGATTGCGGAAAGGAGACTGGTAACTCAATGGATTGATTAATGTGGAATTAAGAGACCTCTTTAGGGAGAAACTTTGGATTAGTGCGAAGAACCACCTTGTCCCTATTAATCTGGAAGAATGGTTCTTCCAAGGTTAGTGGCCGGAGCTCACAAACACGTCTGAAAGATGTGATAGCAACTAAAAGAGCCACTTTCCATGAGAGGTACTAAGAGGATGTGACTGTAGTTGCTCAAAAGGAGGACTCATGAGCCTGGTAAGGACAATATTGAGTTTTCATGATGGTGCAGGAGGTACTCTTGGTGGAATGACCGGTTTTAGGCCTTCCACAAATGCTTTGATTACTGGAATCCTAAAGAGGGATGTATGTTGTCTGTTTTGCAAGTATGCAGCTATGGCTGTGAGATATATGTGGATGGAGGTGTAAGCTAAAATTGCTTTTTGTAGATGAAGCAAGTAGCAGACAATGTCTGGGACAGTAGCTTTGATAAAATCAATGTGTTTGGGCTGACAGTAGCAAACAAAGTGTTTCCACTTTACAGCATAACAAGCTCTGGTAGTGGGTTTACAAGCTTCTCTGAGCATGTCCATGCATTCTGCAGGAAAATCTAAGTAACCAAACTCTATGATCTAAGGAGCCATCTCGCAAGGTTGAGGGGTTTGGGGTTTGGTACCTGACCTTGGTTTTGAGTGAGAAGACCCGGCCTGTTGGGAAGCTTCTCGTGGAGGACTACTGAGAGGTCCAGTAGTGTGGTGAACCAGTGCTGGCATGCCCATGTGGGAGCTACAAGGATCATGTTGAGAGATGTTTGCCTGATTCCTCGAACTAGAAATGGAATGAGTGGCAGAGGTGGCAAAGCACAGGCAAATATTCCTGACCAGTTCATCCACAGAGCGTTTTCCTTCGGGTACCTGGAGGCAAAGTTTTGGCATTCTATGTTTTCTGCTGGGGCAAAAACATCTATTTGAGGTGTGCCCCACTTCCAGAATTATTTTTGAAGAACTTGTAAGTGGAGTTCCCATTCGTGAGTTTGTTTCTGCATCCTGCGGAGCAGTTCTGAGGTCGTTGTCCGTTCCTGAGAGATACTCTGCCACTAGGTGGATGTGATGGTGGAATGCCCATTTCCATATATTCTGACAGAGTTGCAACAATTGGAGTGACCGTGTCCTCCCCTGTCCCTGAAGGTCTTACATCGCTGTCATATTGTTTGTACAGACTAGGACAAGTTTGTGAGAGAGGTGATAAAGAAATGCTTTCAGGTTCTAGAAATACTGCCTGAAACTCTAGGATGTTTATATGTAGGGATTGATGATGAGGATCCCAATAGCCCTCTACTGAGGTCTCTAAGGTGAGCGCCCCAGTCTGTGTGTGAAGCATCTGTTGTCAGAATGATCTAAGGCACAGTGTCTAGAAAAGGTTGTCCTTTCAACAGGTTGGTGGTGTTCCACCATTGCAGAGAGCGGTGAGTTTGGCGGCCCAGCAACACTAGATCTTCCCAGTGACCCTGTTATTGAGCCCACGGATGAGACAGATACTGCTGTAAGGGACACGTGGAGTCTGGTATGGGGAACGATGGCAATGCAGGAGGCCATCATCTCTACAGGCTCATCACAGTCCTGACTGGAATGATGAGTTCTCTCAAAACGGAGGGAGAAGAGACCGAAAGTTGTGAATACGAGCTGGACTGAGGTATGCAATCCCCAATTCAGCATTGAGTATAGCTCCTAGATAGGGCTGTATCTGGAGAGGTTGAAGGTGGGATTTGAGAAAGTTGAGCATGAAACCTAATTTGTGCAGAAGGTCCACTGTCATCGGGGTGTGGCGTTTGCATAGTGACAACCTGCTGGCTTTGACGAGCCAATCGTCTACATAAGGGAATACATGTACGTTTTGTCTCCTGAAATGTGCTGCTACTGCTTCTCAGCACTTTGTGGAGACCATGGGAGCTGTGGTGATTACGAAAGAAAGAACCTTGAATTGGTAGTGCCTTCCCGCAATCACAAATCTGAGATAATTGCAATGTGCAATGTGGATAAAGATATGGAGTTAAGAACCCTTCAGATCTAGGGCTGTCATGAAGTCGCTCTGTTGTAAAAGGGGGATAACGTCTTGAAGACTGAACATGTGAAAGTGTTCTGAAATAATGTAGTGGTTTAAGGGCCTTAGGTCCAGAATGGGCCTGAGAGAGCTGACTTTTTGGGGAATAAGGAAGTATAGAGAGTATAGTCCTATTCCTTGATTTTGCAGCGGAACTGGCTCGATGGCTGCTTTGAGGAGAGATTGTACCTCTTGTTTGAGAAGAAGAGGGTGTTCTTGAGAGAGCCTGTGAGAGTGAAGGGGAACGTTTAGAGGAGTAGTAATGACCTCCAGAAAGTAACCATGTTGGATAATGTAGATGACCCACTGGTCTGAAGTGAGGTTGACTCATTGTGTATGGAAATTTTGGAAGTGTCCCCCGACCGGTTTGGAGTGGGAGGGTGGGAAGACATAGGTAGTCACTGTTTAGATGCTGATGAAGAAGTGCAGGCGGTGGTGCTCTTACCTCTACCTTGTGTGTTGTTACCTCTATAAGCGCCTCTATAGAAGCCTTGTGAGTATGCACTGCAAGGCTATTTGACCTGAGATGCAGAGACCTCTGAGGTCTTTGGGTTTGTAACCACCTCTGAATGTGGGTTGACGAAAAGTACCTCTCTGGGAGGGGGACTGCGGTATCGGTGTACTTTTTCTGTTTCTCAAGGGTGAAGTTCACTTGAGGGCCGAAAAGATGCTTCTTATTGAAGAGCATGTTTAGTACCGCTTATTGTACCTCAGATTTACAACCTGAGCATCTGAGCCAGGCATGTGCCCTTACTAGGAGACTCATACTGGTACTGACACCGCGTGCAGAGGTGACCGTAGCACTCAGGGCACCTGTGATGGAGTTATTACTGACTACCTGCCTGCCTTTCTGTGACTATCTGTTGTCCCCTTTTGTAGTGCTCATCTGGGAGATATTGGATGAGCTCCTCTACCAGTGAGTCCGATCATATCTCACAAGTAAGGCTTGTGAGTTGGCAATGTGCCAGTGATTGGCTGCTTCTGCAGCCATCATTTTACCTGCGGCATCAATCTTTTTGCCCTCCTTATCTAGGGGAGAAGAGTACCCTGTGGCCTACTACTGACCCATTTATGTGTGGTAGTAGCCACAATAGAATCTGACGGGACCTGTGATCTTATGTAGGTAGGATCAGAGGGAGCAGCACTGTATTTTTTTTTTTAACTCTAGGGGTGGTAACCCTAGAGGGGACTGGATCCTTAAAAATGTCATCTGCATGACAAAGCATGCCAGGGAGCATGGGGAGGAACTAGATATTTCTATGTGAGAACAACAGGGTGTCAAAAAGAAAGTCCTGCTCAATGGGGTCATTATCAAGCTCGACATTGTGGAAGGGAGCTGCTTGAGCAATGACCTGCTGGTAGGATGTAGCATCCTCTGAAGTGAGGGTGGTGCGGGTATAGGTCTAGATCTGTGAGGATCAGGGTCATGTGTGTCCCATGGATCCGGGTTCTGCTGTGTTCCACCCAAATCTTCACCAGGTATGGGGTTAAATCTCCTGCAGAGAGGAGAGGCAGGTGAATGAGGAGGGGAGTAGGGTGAAGGAGAGGTAAGTAGTGGAGGTGGTGGAGAAGGTGGTGGTGGCGGAGGAATAGGAAAAGGCTTGTGAATAGTGGTAGCCTTACCCTTCGTCTTCTTTGGAGGTGGTGATGTGTCAAGAGCCTCCTGAACAAATAGTTTCCACTTGAAAGTAAAAGGGGGAAGCAGTGATGTGCCCTGTACCATCCAGGATGTGCAGGCGGTGCTGAAAAGCATTAATGGTCTCTAAAATGGGCTCAACAGGAGATGGTGTGGCCTGAAAACTGGCTAGAGTCTTTCAGCTGTGAAGAGGTTGAATTCGTGATTTTTGGGACTGAGCTTTTCGGTCGGTGCCCTTTGTCGACACCGAAGTGGGTGAAGAGTTTGGTCGGCTTGGTGCTGAAGTGGTCGGTGCCAAGGGCCGAATGGAAATTGCCAGATGTCTTGGACCGAAGATGTTGAAGTCGATGCCGAAGACGATGTCTTGGCAATTTGCGGTGCCAAGCCGGAAGGCGGGGCATCTGAGCCCGTTTTTCAAAGCCGGTCGTGACCTGGTACCAGTGGTGGTCCTGCGACCTCGGTAAGGGGCCTTTTGGAAATCTTACAGGGGACAGGAGGGGCCACAGTACTCAGTGGTTGCACCAATGTCACCTCATGGGTTTTGATATCTGACTGGACTTTAGAGTCAGAGTCCTGAATGGAAAAGGCCTCCTCCTGGGCGTGCTCCTCTCTGAAGATGGCCGGCGTGTCTTCCGGAGTCTTGTGTGCCAACTCCAGCCCGACCACCTCTTTGGTCTTGAAAGGTTTTTGAGGCCAGAAAGATCTGCAGGCGTCACAGGTGGCTTTTATATGGTTGGGGAAGAGGCACAGGTTACACACCAGTTGTTGGTCCGTGTGTGGGAATTCAGAGTTGCACAGAGACAAAAGCAAAACGGTGTCCATTCCCATCAGCATGGCATACTGGTCAGTGCCACGCGTTGAGGTAGGCCAGAATGGGTGAGGACACCACAGAGGGTGTTCAGTCGGCTCCCGAACCGACAGAGTGAGATGAGCGTGAGAGTGTGAGAAAACGTGATGGAGAACAATTCCACTGATGGAGTAAAGACGGAAAAAGAAAAGAAGGTTTCGAAACTGCACCGAGGGGATGACGGAGCGATAAGACACATATCCGAACCAGACGGCGGAGAGAAAACAACCTAACAAAGGAGTCGATGTCAATGTGCATTGTCAACGAGAAGGAGGGCACTCGATCCTGTGACTCAAAAATGCTTCTTCAAAGAAAAACAACTTGCAACACTCTGAATCCAACACTAGATGGCAGGAGCATGCAGAGCATGTGTTTCTACAGCCACACATGCCATCAAACATCTGTTTTCAGATCACGGAGGATGGGTTGGTAGGTAAGGAACTAGGCTAGATAAAGTCTCTACCAGATAAGGTGTATCGAAGGTTACTAACTTGTTCACCAGAAAGAGTCTTCTAGCCATAGATTCCTTACTTAAATACACAAGCAATACCTACCAGAGGTGAGTCTGCAAAACTATTTCACAATAAAAAGTTCGTCAGGACTCAACAGGCAAAGTGCCTGTCCCAACTGATCTTACTGTTAATGCAGCAGTGCTTGGTAAACGTGTACAGAGAAGTCCCTATTGCTGCTTGGCAGATGTCCAGGACAGATCTCTGCATTCTAACGCAGTGGTTGCATCTTTAGCTCTGGTGGAATGAGCATGCAAACCCTCAGGGGGTTGCTTCTTGGCCAGTACATTGCAGATTTTAATGTAGAGCACAGTCACTGCGAGATGGTCTGTTTCTGCACAGCCTTCCCCTGTTTCGCTCTGACATGAAACGCAAAGAGTAGGTCGTCCACCACAAATTCTTTTATGCACTCAAGGTAGAAAAACAATGCTAATTTTTGGTCCAGTAGATGGAGTTGTTCCTCTTCCTTAAAGGGATGTGGCAGAAAATAAAAGATAGGCAGGGTGACGGACTACCCTACATGAAAGGGAGTAACAATTTTCGGCAGAAAGGAAGCTCTAGTGCGAAGAACCCACTTGTCTGGGACGATGGTTGGGTACAAAGGCTTAGTTGACAAGGTCTGGAGCTCACTGACCCTCCGAGCAGATGTTATCACAACTAGTAAGGCAGTCTTGATGGTAAAGAGCCTGAGAAGACAGTTGTGTAATGGTTCAAAAGGAGGACACATCAGAAATGTGAGTACTAGATTGAGGTCTCACTGAGGCATAATGAAGGCTGAAGGAAGAAACATATGTTGAAGACTTTTCAAAAACCTATTTACAACAGGTGATTTGAACAAGGATGGCTGATCTGGCCACCGCAGAAAGGCTAAGATGGCAGAAAGGTTGCCTTTTAAGATGCCCAAAACAGAGCCCTGTTGGGCAAGAGAAAGAATGAAGAGACGGTCCTGAGAAAGAGAAGCAGAAAGGGGGTAATTTTATTTTCTGTACACCATTCCACAAATGTGCTCCAGCGCCAGGCATATAACGTCTTCATGGAGGGACGCCCGACTGCCAAGAGAACATTGCAAACTTCGGGCAGAAGGGTAAAAGCTGTCAAATGTTGCTGCTCAGTTTCCATGCATGAAGGCACAGCATTGATAGGTTTGAGGGGAGAACCCTCTCCTGCTGCACAGACAGGAGATTCTCCTGAAGAGGTAGTCAGATCGGAGGACCGGTGGCCATGCTCAACAGCCCTGGGCATCAAACTCTCCGAGCCCAATCTGGAGCCAGTCAATCTTGACCTTCTTGAGAACTCTGGGCAGGAGTGGTATGTGTGGAAAGACATACAGGAGGTCTGAGCTCCTTTCGAAACAAAAAGCGTCCCTGAGCGAGAGTCACTTTGGAAACTCCACCACACAGAAGTACTGACATTGCGTGTTCTCGGAGGTGGTGAACAGATCTAACTAAGGCTCTCCCCAGACCTTGCACCACCTCTGAATGGAGATGCCATTTGTGATCTGCTAGGCATTTTCGAATGAGTGCCTCCACACTGGCATTCAGAGAGCCAACAAGGTGCTGAACCACCAGGGATCTGCCCTGAAGTTCCAGCCACATCCAGAGGCGCAGGGCCTCTTGACAAAGGGGCTACGACCCCACCCTGCCCTGTTTGTTGCAGTATCACATGGCAGTGTTGTCCATTAACACCTCCACTAGCCTTCCCTTGATGGAAGGTAGAAAAGCTTTCAATGCCAGCCGCATCGCTCAGAGCAGCAGATTAATGTGGAGTCCAGATTCAGCTGGAGAATAGCGGCCTCTAATCGCCACCTCTCCCAGAGAGCCGCACCATCCCAGGAGTAACATATTTGTCACCACTGTCAGATCTGGTTGGGGAAGGGAGAGGGGTCTGCTGTAGACCCAATTGCTGTTTGTTAACCACCTCAGAAGGTAGTTTGCAGTTCCCTCCAAGATCTGGACCATGTCGGAGAGATTCTCCTGATGCTGAGCCGACTGGAACTTCGGGTCCCACTGCAAAGCCAGCATATGCAAGGGGGTATGTGTCACAAGCAGGATGCAGGCGGCCATGGGGCCCAGCAGCCTCAGAGCCATTCTTACCGAACCCCAGGACAGAGGCAGAGGCATCAGTATCATAGCCTGAATATACTGGACTCGCAGTGCCGGAGGATAAGCCCGAAACTGTACCCTGTCCAGAACAACTCTGATGAAAGGGAGCATCTGAGACTGAGTCAGGTGTGACTTCGGTACGTTGACAGTGAACCCCAGTGAGTGTAGGAAGTTTGCCGTAGTCTGGAGGTGGGTGGAGCCCGCCTTCAACTGACAGTTATTGAGATAGTGGAATACAGAAACCCCTAATCTACGCAGGTGAGCTGTGACCAGCGCCATCACCTTGATGAATACCCAAGGGGTGCTGGTAAGCCGAAAGGCAGCATGGCAAATTGAAAGTGCTCGTGGCCCACTGTGAACCGCAGGTAATGCCTGTGGGCAGGCAAGGCAGGAATGAGGAAGTATGTGTCCTGCAAGTCCAACTCTACCAACCAGTCTCATGCATCAAGGGCTGACAGGACTTGAGTAAGCAGGAGCATTTTGAATTTCTTTTTTTTCAGGAAGAAATTGAGTGTGTGCAGGTCTAAAACAGGACAGATGCCTCCATCCTTCTTGGGCACCAGAACGTAGTGGCTATAGCAATCACAACATACTTATGATGCCGGCACTCTCTCTATGGCCCCCTTGGCCAAGAGAGCCACAGCTTCCTGTGGTGTAAGGAGAGATGGTCCTCCGTAAACCTGTTGAGTGGGTGGCTTGGATGGAGGTGAGGTCATGAAGGACAGGGAGTAGCCCCACCGGATAATTTGGAGAACCCAGCGGTCGGATAATATTGATCTCCTGTGGTGCAGGTGATAGGGTATCCTGCCACCCTCTGGATGCCCATGATGGTCGGAGGCCAAACTAAAGATGATTGAAGGCTGAGGATGCTGGGGGTGGTGGACTCGGCCGACCTCTGGTTGCCTGACCCACGTCCTCGGCCACGCAGGGGTTTGGAAACTTGCAGGCCATGGTGGCTGGGCGAGTAGAGGTGTGGGTGGAAGCCCCTTCCAAAGCCAAGAAAGGAGTGAAAGGTGAACTGAGAACTGGGGCCATTGAAAGACCCACGGGCTGGGCCATAGCCTGGCTGCCCTGAAATTGCTCTAGCACAGAATCTGCCTGGTCTCCGAAAATACAGACCATCAAAGAGCATGTTTATTGGCAAAGCTTGGACATCCCCCGAAAAGCCAGCTGTCCTCAGCCAGACAGTGCATTAAGGCCAATGAAGAAACAGTTCTACCTAACGAGTCAGTTAGCTGGACAGTTAATTTTGCTTTAAATCATGGCTGATGTAGTATAAGACGTTCTCACACAAGAAGAAACAGGGCAAGAAAAAATAATTCTCATTTTGTTTCTAGCAACTATCATTCTGGAGCAGTGGTGTCTTTCGTTTGTTGAGGAAAGACAAAATCCATGCTGGATTTCACAACATCCACATACAATATGATACACAACAAGAAACAAATAGATTTAACTGTGAGCCTGAAAATCTTGCATGGATCCAGCCCGCCTGGAAAAATGCTGGATTCACCGCCTCTGGAATAAAGATGATTATACTACAACATATCCCCCTTCTCCCTTATGAACTTCCCTGCTATGTTCATTCTTGTGCTCAACAGTGATATGCAACAGCACTGAATCAATCAATCAATCAATAAACGCCCGAAAGGGTACGCAGGCACTTGCAGGTCCAGGAGAAAGCAGGAAAAACATGGGAAAAGCAAAGAGAAGGCACAACAACTGGGGGGATAAGCAAGGAGAAAGCAGTGAGAATGAGGGAAAAGTAAGGAGAAGGCACACAAAATACAGGGAAAAAGCAAAGAGAAAGCAGTGAAAAAGGTGGAAAAGCAAGGAGAAGGCACATTAAAAAAAGGGGGGAAAAGCAGTGCAAACTAGAGAAAAGCAAGAAGAAGGCACACAACAAATGAGGGGGAAATCAATGAGAAAGCAGTGAGAATGATGGAAAAGCAATGTGAAGTCACAAAAGTGGAAGCAAGGAGAAAGCAGTGAAAAGCAAGGAGAAGGCACAAAAAAAGAAAAAAGCAAGGAGGAAGTAGCGAGAATGAGCGAAAAACAAGAAGGCACACAAAAAGGAGAAAAAAGCAAGGAGAAAGCAGGGAAGACAAAGGAATAACAAGGAGAAGTCAGACAAAAAACAGAGGAAGCAAGGGGAAAGCAGTGAAAACGAGGGAAAATCAAGGAGAAGGCACTTGAAAAACAGGGGTGACACGTAGCAATGTTCAGGGGTCCCCCTAAATACTAGATTTAAGGGATTTACAGGGGTCAGAGGGCAGTAGCCAATGTCTACTGTCCCTGAGGGTGGCTATACCCATCCTGTGCCCACTTTCTTATGGAGGGGGGCACAATCCTATCCTTAATGGATACTCTCCTCCAAAGCAAGAGAATTCTGCAAGGAGGGGGTTCACTTATGTTCTGGACACCCTAGGGGTGGTCCAAGCTCAAGTGGTCACTCCTCCTTGATTTTCCTAACTTTCCCTCTGAACCGGCCACCAAACGTGGGGCTTGGTCTGGGGGTAGGAGGGTTGGGGGCGGGCATCTCCACTAGCTGGCGTGCCCTGGGTCAGTGTAGCAAATGGCAGGAAGCCTTTGAGGCTCACTGCCAAGTGTTGCTCTTCATGCAATGGGGATGTGTGAAGAACCTCCACCCACAGCAGGCTTTGTTCCTAGCCCCAGAGATCACAAAGGCCCTCACCCCATGGGGTCAGAAACTTGTCAGTTAGTGGAAGGCAGGTAGGCATAGACCGATCAGCCACACACTAGATAGGTGGGTGAGGTACAGGGGGCATCTCTAAGATGCCCTGTGTGCATTTTGAAATAAATCCAACACTGGCATCAGTGTGGGTTTATTGAGCTGAGAAGTTTGATTCCAAACCTCCCAGCGTTCAGTGACGTTGTCATGGAGCTGTGGAGTTTGAAATGACAAACTCCCAGCCCATGTGCTCAATTTGGCCACACTACACTTACAATGTCTAATAATGGACTTAGACACTGTAGGGGCATATTGCTCATGTAGCTATGCCCTTACTTGTGGTATAGTGCACCCTGCCTTAGGGCTGTAAGGCCTGCTAGAGGGTGACTTACCTATGCCACAGGAAGTGGGTTGTGGGAATGGCACCCAGAGAAGGATGCCTTGTCGTCTCACCTTTTTCTTCCCACCAGTACGCACATGCTGCAATATCAGTGTGCATGTGATTGGTGAGGAGTCCCTTAGGCTGGCATCATACATGCTGCAGCACTTAGGGACTTTCCCTGGCCTCAGGGTCCCTGATGCCACAGGGTCCCTGATACCACTGGTAAGCAAGGAGAAAGCAGTGAAAACGAGGGAAAAGCAAGGAGAAGGCACTCAAAAAATGTGGGGAAAGCAAGGAGAGAGTAGTGATAATGAGGGAAAAGCAAGGAGAGCTACACAGAAATCAGGGGAAAAAGTGAAGAGGAAACAGTGAAAAAGAGGGAAAAGCAATGCAAAGGCACACCCAACAAGCATTTGCAATGCAATGGGTCTAGTTATTACCGTTTTAAATTCCTAACTGGACTTTTATTGCCACTTAAATTGAAAATGAAAAGTAAAACAGTTGACATGAGCAAGTCAATTCAAAGCGCCACAGTTGCCATGAGTGTGAGCACGAAGGAGATACACACAAGGAAAAAAAGAAAAAGAGGTTCGCTCTCAGTCAAACATATCGGAAAAAGTGCAATTATCCATGTTACAGGGTCGGTTCCCAAGACGGTAACCAAACCGCCCCAAGGAGGGACAAATGAAAAGCATTTACCAATGTCAAAGGATTTTTGAAAGGCAAGCCCACAAACAAGTGAAAGTGCTGGGCGTGGTTAAAAGCCCACATAGATACCAACACTTCAGAAAAGCAGCGCTTGCGCGCTGCTATGCTTTACCAAAAAACAGGGGAAAGAGCAAGGAGAAAGCAGTGAAATGAAGGAAAACCAAGGAGAGGGCAAGCAAATAAACATGGGGAAAAGCAAGGAGAACGAGGAAAAGCAAGAAGGCACTCAAAAAACCGGGGAAAAGTAAGGAGAACACAGGAGCAAGAGCGATGCAGCAGCACAAGGAGAGCTGGCCCTGGGAATCTTTACTAGGATGCACATGGGTGTGATGCACTAGCAAGAATACTTGACTGAAGGCAGCTGGTCAGAGAACAATTGTGAAATCCTTGGCCACATGTTTTCTTGCATCATTATGTGAAAATAACAATCGTTCAACTTTTCTGCAACTCATTTAGGTAACACCTTTTAGACCGCTACACAACAATTAGGTGGCAGGCAAGATGGGAATATTTGACTAAGGGGCCACTTATTAGATGTGAAAAGGGACATTTATGAAGGTATATTTTAAAAAACTCATTGACTGAAAATGGGGACTTGGGGGGAGCACAGGGCTTGCCCGTCTCCCCCCGGGTTTATCGGGCTGTGGTGGAACGTTCCACAGACTCGACTAGGGATTGGTTTGGGGAGGGAACTGGGTTGGTGACGTCAGGGGAGGTATAAAGGGCAGGGGCTGGGTGTGGGCGGCCTCTTTGGCCGTTGTCACACCCAGTGGGCGTTTTGGTTTTCGTGCCCTCCCGCCCTCCCTTTAGCTTATTATATTTTACCTAAGGTTCTTTAATGGGTCTAATTTTTAGGACAATGCCACCATTAGCGTGGTTTTCATTTCTTTCAATAGTTTTGTGTTTTTGTGGAAGACATGTTTTAACAGGGCAGGTCTGTTTTTTGTATTTTGTGTTTGTTTTGATTATAGGTTTAGGGTGAGGTTGCTAATTAGCTTGGGTTAGGAGTTTTTTGAGGGGAGGGGGGGGTTTATTATGTTATTGCCGCTGATAGTCAGGTCTGGTATCAATTGTATATTTATTATATTGCTGTGGCCTTTCGGGGGGGAAGGGGTAGTTCAGAAAGAGGAGAGGGTAGGGAATTTGCACTGGTCAAGGGTAATTGGAGAAGGTGACTGCAGGTCAGATGGGTTAATGGGGTGGTTGGGTCAAGGTGGGGATGGGACAAAGGGTGGGGCGGTTGGGTCAGTTTAGAGGGAGGGGGAGGGGTTAGGTGATGGTTTTTGTATTAGTGAGGTTTGGGTAGTTTTGTGAGGCTATTATGCCAAGGTTTTATCGCCAGACCTGTTCTATTAAAGCGGCCTTTTACCCCTTACAGTGAGTTTGTGGTCGTTTCATTTTCAGCCCGATGTGAAGAGTCGGTTACAAGGCGTTGTTCTGGCCATATTCAACTCATTGTTCTCCAAAATACACAAGTCATCAACAGTACCTACACCACTGTGATCTTGAGCAGAGACTGCCAAGCATTGTGCCAAAAAGGTTAAAATGTCATGTACTTGTTTTAAACCTGGAAAATATACGGTTTCTGGTCTGCTAAAAGTGTAGGTGATTTACTAGAAAATGTGATGACACATTTAACATTCATTTTGATACAGTGCTTCGAGCCAGTATGGCTGGCAAACAACATAGATGCCCCTGAAACGCAATGTCTTTTCTTTAACTGCTGTAATTAGATGCCACCACATTGTCAAACCAGGATAGCACACTTCACTGGTGTCTACTTTCAAAGGCAGTGGCTAGTGCCAGTCTTTCTCAGAGTGACAACGGGAAAAGTGATCATGGGCTCTCGGAACGAAGGTCAAACACTTGAACATGCACAAGAAACTCACAATCTGAAAAGATCAGACTCAAAGGCATCAATGTCTTATGAAAATGTAACATCACCAGTTAAACGTCCTGTACCCCAGTTAGAAAGCAACTACAGAGGGTTCACATCTGTTACTTAATGATCTGTTTAGCAATTTCTATAGTGCCTAAGTCACAAAAGGATTTTTTATCATTAGTAAGCTATGCGAGTTCAAATGTAAGTATGTTTCTGCAATCGCTTAGGAAAAAGACAGAAATTAGCAACGCATCTACTTACCATCCATTGCATGCACAGAGCTGAGCGACTCCTCACTTCTAGCCGAACGCAACGTTCCCGAGTCTCCTCTTCCACCTGAGGAAATACATCAATGTTCATAAGATAATATAGGTGGGAACCAACGCAAACAATGAAAGATAATGAAATACACACCTACAAGTTGAACAGTGACGGCGGCAGCTTCAGGAGGGAGGGGGGGCGGGCGGGGCACACACACACACATTCATTCTTTCACACACAGACACGCACGCACATCCATTAACAACACTCAAACCATTCAAACATGCACGCACGCACCAAACATTAATTTTAAAACCTCACACACACTCATTCTTTCACACAAGCACGCACTCACATCCATTAACAACATTCATACCATTCAAACATGCACGCACGCACCAAACATTCAATTCGAAACATCACACACACACACACACACTTACCTTCGGCCTCCAGGTCCCAGGAAGGTTGGGACTGCTGCCTTCCCTCATTGGCTGACCTTAGGTCAGCCAATGAGTGAAGGCAGCAGTCCCAGCCTCGTCACAGAGTGGGAGTGGGGTCAGTGAGACTGCTGACCCCACCCCACTCTGTGACGAAGTGTCACTGATTGACACTCGCCCTGGGCACTTCAGGGCTTAAACCTGAAGCGCCCAGGGAGAGTGTCAATTGGTGACGCTTTCCTCGTCACCCAGGGGAGGGCCTCGAGGCACCTTTGCTGGGCTGAGGAGGTCACGCCCATAGGAGCTGTGATCACCTCAGCCCAGCAAAGTTCAGCTCAGGCAGCCAGGAGTCTGCGCAAATCGCGCATGTCTGCTCCTGGCTGCCTGACCTGAACATGAAGAGTGTCTGTCAGGCTGACCTTTGTTCAGCCTGACAGACACTCTTCATGGGGGGCAAAAGGTGGGGGGGCGTGGCCCCTCCGCCCTAAAGGACGGGCCGCCACTGAAGTCGAAGAGTATGGGGCCTACTCTCCCAACATATTTTTAATGCAGTTAGACATGTTACGGATGGACATGTCCTCTAATTTCTACTGTCAAACAACTTGCTTAGCTGCTTAAAGGTTTGTAGTAGAAAGGACAAGCGTAGAATAGGAAAAAACATGTCTTTGTTAATGACCGAAACAATAATGTTTGGAAAGGTGGTGAATAGAAAAACAGCGGAGGGGCTGTCAGATTATTGGCAAATCCAAAAGAGGAAAAAGTGATCAGGAAACAATTCGGCAGATGATGAGTAAGAAGCGTTCTTCAGCCCTTTCACACTCAAACTATCTCGGTGCCTCTTATGTCCCAAAACGCTCTAAATTACAGCAACTGAAGCATCATTCCATTTAGCCTCTCCTCTTTATATAAATGTATACTGACAGAAATACCTAATTTCTTTAACTCCTCTTTTCCTGGGCACAATGCCTTTCCGCAAAGTAAGACGTGCTTGGAAAGCCTGGAATCATGTGACCTACACAGCCTTTCAACTTAATTTCACACCTGTCTTACAAAGTGTCTACACTTTATATAGACATTTGTGGTGATTTAGTGAGTAATAACTAGAAGTACAAGTTACTTACCTTCAGTAACGATATATATCTGGTAGAGACATATTCTAGTTGCAGATTCCTTACCTTATAATTTTCCAGCAGGTATCAGTCTGGATCCGGAGATTTTTTCTTCGAGCACTACTCTTGCGCGTCGTTAGGTGGCATCAGTCGACTCCATGGGCATTGTAGTTGCTGTGTCATGAGTAGTACATAGACCCTACCTCAGCACAGTGACATCAGTTTCTTTTCACGACTTTCCACGCCAAAGCACAGAGTTGCGAATAACACTGACATTGGTGCACCAGAGCTAAAGCCATGAATGGGGAAGCCCTGTCCCTAGAAATCAATTCGTAAGCAGGGAGGATAGGTGGGTGAGTAAGGAATCTGTAACTAGAATATGTCTCTACAAGATATATCATTACCGAAGGTTAGTAACTTGTACATCTGATAGAGACTTCAAGTTGCAGATTCCTTACCTTAGAACAGATACCCAAGCAATGCCATTCTCTGAGGTGGGCTGCAAATCAGATCATATTAGAAAGCAAAGTAGCCGTCCTGCAGGACCTGAATGTCCAGGCAGTAATGTTTAGTAAACGTGTGCAAGGATACCCACGTAGCTGCCTGGAAGATATCCAGGACAGAAACTCCTTGTGCTAACACAGTGGAAACATAGTTGCTCTGGTCAAATGAGTGCGCAAGCCCTCAGGGGGTTGCTTCTTTGCCAAAGCGTACCAAATTCTGATGCAAAGAAGTATCCATCGTGGATGACACATTTTTGCACAGCCTTCCCTTTCTTCACACATATCCAACAAAGAGTTGACACTCCACCCGAAAATCTTTAGTATGATTGAGATAGAACATCAACGCTCTTTTTGGATCCAAGCAGTGGAGTCTCTCCTCCTCATGAGAAGGATGTGTAAGTGAGTAAAAAGTAGGCAAAGTGATGGACTGGCCTACATGAAAAGGTGTAACGACTTTGGGAAAGAAGGAAGCCTTAGTGCATAACACCACTTGCCAGGGTACAGAGCCAAAAATGGGGGTTTAGAAGATGGAGCCTGAAGTTCACTCACTCTACGGCAGAAGTGATTGCAAGAAGAAAAACAGTTTTGAAAGTAGGGAGCTGTAAGGGACAATTGTGCATCGGCTCAAAATGAGCACACATTAAGCAAGTAAGCACAAGACTGAGGTCCCACTGAGACATGATAAACGGAGTGGGAGGAAACAAATGGGTGAGGCCCTTAAGGAATCTACTAACAATAGAAGACTTAAAGAGTGAAGGCTGATCAGGCAACCTAAGAAAGGCAGAGATAGGCGATAAATAGCCCTTAAGGGTGGCCAAAGCAGAGCCCTGCTGGGCCAAAAAAAGAATGAACAAAAGAACCTCAGAAAAAGGAGCAGAGAGGGAATCAACAGAGTTGATTGTACACCATGTCACAAATATATGCCAACAACAGGCGTATTCTGTTTTGGTGGAGGGACGCCTGGCTGACAAGATTACATCACAGACTTCAGGTGGAAGGTCAAAACCCGTCGACTGCCACCACTCAATCTCCATGCATCAAGGCGGATACTGGACAGGTTCGGGTGGAGAACCGTTCCCAGTTGCTGTGACTGAAGGGGCAGTCTGAGTGGAGGATTGGCCACCATGCTCAATAGCTCTGGATACCATACTCTCCATGCCCAGTCCGGAGCCACCAAAATTACTTGGGCCTGGTTGTTCTTGATCTTCTTGCCAACTCCAGACAGAAGTGGTATAGGCGGAAAGGAGGCCAGGGTTCCCTAGAGACAAAAAGTGTCTCAGAGTTGGAAACTCCAACGCGCAAAACAGTTGACATTGTGCATTCTCTGCAGAGGCAAACGGATCTAACCAAGGCTCTTCCCACTGCTGGAAGACACTTTGCGCCACCTCCAGATGGAGACACCATTCGTGATCAGCTATGCATCGATGGCTGAGTTCGTCTGATCTGGTTTTCAGAGAACCCCCCAAATACTGAACCACCAGGGTGATGTCCTGATGTGCCAGCCATGACCGGAGGCGCAGCACCTCCTGACAAAGGGTCTAGGACCCTACTCCACCCTGTTTGTTGCAGTACCACGTGGCGGTGGTGTTGTCCGCGAACACATGCACTACTTTCCCTTTGAGAGAGGGAAGAAACGCTTTTAACGCAAGGCTGATCGCCTGGAGCTCCAGAAGATTGATAAGGAGCCCAGCTGGAAACCAGAGGCCTCTTACCTTCGCCTCTCCCATGTGGCCACCCCATCGCAGAAGTGACGCATCCATCACTATGGATAGATCTGGTTGGAGAAGGGAGAGGGATCTGCCTTTGACCCAATGCTGATTTGAAAGCCACCAATGCAGGTCTTTCGCAGTCCCCTCAGAGAACTGGACCATGTTGGAGAGTTTTCCCTGATACTGGGCCCACTGGAACTTCAAGTCCTACTGCAGAGCCCGCATATGCCATCTGGCATGTGCCACTAGCAGGATGCAGGAGACCATGAGGCCCAGCAGCCTCAGAGTCAGTCTCACCGAAACCCAAGATAGAGGCTGAAAGATCGGAATCATACCTTGAATATCCTTGACTCGCTTTTTGTGAGGATAGGCCCAAAACTGCACTGTGTCCAGAACAGTTCCGATGAAAGGGAGTGTCTAAGAGGGAATCTGGTGTGACTTCATCACATTTATAGTGAACCCCAGTG
Organism: Pleurodeles waltl; assembly: GCF_031143425.1. NCBI lineage: Eukaryota > Metazoa > Chordata > Amphibia > Caudata > Salamandridae > Pleurodeles > Pleurodeles waltl. Next base: position 1,185,504,791 of record NC_090440.1, on the reverse strand, counting down.
TAGGCAGGAGGTTTGCTATAGTCTGGTGGTAGGAGACAACTGAATCCACATTTCTAAGCCTTGAATAAATGAATATATATTCACTGAAAAAAAACAAAGGTTTTACGGATGTTATAGTTAGGTTCTGAATTTACTCGTACAAAACTATAGAAACTATAGAAATTCAGCAGTTTTAGGTTAGAGTTATTTCAAGTAACTGTAACTCCCGCGCTTGCCATGCAGTTTTCTTATCAATAATTGTATTGCAAATGCTGCAATGACAATATCAAAGATGTAATCAATGAAATATTATGTGGAGCAATCAGCTGTGCATAGCGAAGGCATGAGTTAATGTTATCTTAGGGCGTGAGTTATAGTTACTTGAAACAACTCTAACTGCTGAATTTCTATGGTTTTGAACGAGTAAATTCAGAACCTAACTAGACTCCCTTTAATCTTTGGTGTTTTCTAAGTGAATTTCTATGGGGTTTTTTTAAACGTAAAGTAATTTTCATTACTATACGTTAATCCAAACACTGCTGCGCACGGCCATAGTTGGGGGTTGGCCACAGTACCTGGCCTGTGGCCAGGCCCTGCAGCCAAGCCCTTATTAACCACCCAGCCCTCCGTCACGCACAGCCTTTGGCTGTGTGCAGCAGGGATTGGCCACCAGGCCTGTCTCTGTCAATGGATCTCTGAGTGGGTGCGGGAGTGTCTGACTGGGTCTGAAAGCGGGTGTGTGTGTCTATAAATGGGTCTGAGTGGGTACATGAGTGTCTGAGTGGGTGTGAGAGTGGATGCATGATTCTGTAAGTGCATGTATTAGTGAATGAATGTATGTATGAATAAGTCTATGAATGTTTTCTTTTGGTGCATATTCTCAAATATCCTTGAAAGGGTATTCGCAAATATCGCATCTGGTGGAGAAAAATCATTTTAAACCCATAATTTGACCCTAAAACATAACCTGGGGGTCAGGGTACCTCCACTTGGCCCCCTTATAATTTCTATTTTCAGTCCCAGGGACCCTCTCTCATAATATAAAATGGCGGCCACAACTTTCTAGTCAGGATGTGGCCAGCTAATTACAGTGCACCTATTCGCGCGCACCTTCACAAAATTTGTGAATTAATTCTCAGCCAGAGATATACAAATTTGGATTTTTCTTAATTTCTTGTAAACTACTGAACGGATTTACACCAAATAACCAAAAGTTTTATCTGCGTTCTGACAGCTAGCTTTTTGCCACATTTGGTGTAATTCCGTCCAGCTGTTCGGGCTGTAGTCATGTCTAAAGGTCCTATGGGAATTAACATGGGAAACACAACGTTGCACTACATCTCCTACCACATTCAGGTGTCATGAAAACAGCTTACAGCGATGACCTCTGCATCGAACACACTTCTATGGTATTTGTGCAGGGGTGTGCGAGAGGCAATGTCCAGTCATGAAGGGTGGTGGTAGGTTAAAGTTATGGTCACAAATTCACAGGCTAAAAATGTCTGTAACTCCCAAAAGAAAGGAACAACTATTAGTGAAAAAGGAGTCACACTGGAATTTAATTGGTGCTCTTGGTAGCTCTTTAAGGGGAGAAATGAGGTCTAGGAAGTCCTTTATTAACAGGTTTGTTTGTATTTAACAGCATTAGACAAAGTGGATTGTTTGTGATACAGCAGTGGTATGGCTTTTCCATTATGCAATCTATGGGTGCCCCTACCACTCTCATTTCAGCATCTGTTCATAGTCCTGTGCACACTGCTGTCTCTGTTTGAGGGAATGCCCACCTGCCAAAACCATTGCCTTCATTTCTGTGGGCTCACTTGGATTGCGTTGCAGTTTTCTCTTGGAGACGGAGGTGGAAGACGAGGACTTTCCCAGGTTAAAGAAGGACCGCCAGCTGCCGACAGGAGACTTCTTCATCTTGTTCGGTGGCCTTTTCCTGCAGCAGATGAGAGAATGCCCATATTACAAAACCTTAATTGACTTTAGAGTAGCCAAACAATGTCCAATTGGTTTGGTGGTACAACATGTAAAAATCAATTTGCTAACTGCATGTTACAAACTGGCTTGCAAATGAAAGAATTCCAAAGCTTGTTAACTGGTAGATTTCAGCCAAATTACTGCTTTGTTTTAATTTCATATCTCAGGAAAAACATAGAAGCTATTGTTGCCCTTTATCTGCCATACATGTATGTTATGTAAAGTGTATTTTTAGGATGCTCTTATGGCATGTATGTATATGTGTGTATGTATGTATATATATATATATATATATATATATATATATACACACACACACACATATATATATATATATACATAAATATGGGCAAATGTGTTAATCTGTCGGGGTGGGGAACAAGAAAAAGGGGCGGTCCTTAAACATTGATTTACCGTGTCAATTCCCATGGGCATTTTTGGGAAGAGATACAGAAAAGAAATGCTGAGTTTAATTACACCAAATTTAGAAAAAAATTAGGACCCGACTCAGAAAGAGTGCTTTCTGTGATTTGGTGTAAGTTCATTCAGCTGTTTTTAAAAAAGACGTCCTTAAGGAGGTGATCAGGGTAGTCATTAAAGGGTTACAAAAAGAAAATGTAAACATCTGTTTGTGGCATACAGTGCCGTAGATTCACATGCTCTGCTTACTTCTGCCATCTATTGTTGCGCTCGGATGTGTGCAAATTGTTTTCCTTCAAAGAAGTCTTTCACGTTACGGGGTAACTCTTCCTATTACTATGTATACTAGTATTGTTTATGGGCATTGGCCGATTGTCTTTCCCGCAGTGTGGGTGAGGATGGAAAAGGAGCAGAAATAAACAAAAGAAGATGACATAACAGCCCAAGGCTTCCAGGGAGGACGGGTGGGCCATGCGAATCTACAGCACAACATGCCACAAACAGATGGTTACAGGGTAAATAAAATTTTCAGTTCGTGGAATGTGTATCTGCAGATACACGTCCTCTACACAAACTGTAAAGCAGTTCTTCTGTAAGCAGTGGGTAGCCAGAGGATGTTGCAGAGGACTAGAAAAAGTGTATGTAGAACAGCCTGGTCAAAGATAGCTCGTTGTGGCAAACTAGCACATCCACACAGCAATGCTTGGAGAAACTGTGTACAGTAGACCAAGTAGCTTGCTTACATATGTCAGGTATAGGGATGTTACCTAGGAAAGCCGGGGATGCCTCCTTTTTACTGGTAGAGTGGGGTTTGGATGGGACAGGCAATTGCTTCTCTGCTGTAGTATAACAGGCTTAACTATGTTTGACTAGCCACTGAGCTATGCTCGCCTTGGAGAGGTTGTGGACTTTGTGTTTTTTAGAAAGCGACAAAAGCTGTTGTGTTTTTGCGGAAGGGTTTTCTTCAATTAACGTAATACATAAGGGCCCTCAAAACAGCTAGTGCATGAAGTGCTCTCGCCGCTACAGAGTCTGGGTGTGGGAAGTACACTAGGAGTTTGACGGTTTGATTAAGATAGAAGGAAGATAATACCTTAGGGAGGAACTCTGGATTTATTCTAAGGATGACCATATTGTGTACCTGGAAAAAAGGCTCCTATAAAGAGAGTACTTGAAGCTCACCAACTCGTTTGAGAGTAATAATGGGCACTAGGAAGGCTACCTTCCAAGAGAGAAACTGCAGTGGGTACAAATGGAGGGGTTCGAAAGGTGGGCCCATGAGTTGTGTGAGAACACTGTTGAGGTACCCTGGGTTGAAGGACCCATTTAGGTCGTTCCATGAAGGCCTTGATGACAGGGACCCTGAACAGTATCAAGTGTTCTCTATTCTGAAGGATGGCAGTAACTGTGGCTAAGTGAAGTTGGATGGCTGTGTAGGCAAAGCCTGCCATTTGTAAAAGGAGCAAGTAGCAGACTATGCCCTGGAGTGTCGTTACAAGCAGGTCGATGTAATCAGTGATAGTAGTGGACAAATATTTTCCATAGCAGGCCCACACTGTGGGTCTATGGGCCTTTTTGAGGATGGTCATACACTCAGGATGCATGTTGAGGTAGTCAAACAATAGGATTTCAGGAATCAAATCACAAGATTGACCTGTCTGGGGTTTGGGACCCTGATTGTGCCCTGGTTCTGGATCACGTCTGCGTGGTTGGGCAGCTTCTCAAGGGGCACTAAGGTGAGGTTGAAAAGTGTGGTGAACATGAATTGCCTGCCCCCTCCAGTGAACCACCAAGATGAGAATTGGGAATGTTCGCCAAAGCTTATGAACCATGAATGGAAGAAGTGAGAGAGGCAGAAAACCATAGGCAAATAATCTTGACCAGTTCATGTGTACTGCATTGCCCATGGATTGAGGGTGTGGGAACCTGGAGGTGAATTTTGGGCATTTGGCATTTTCGGCAGTGGCAATAAGGTCTATGTTGGGAAACACCCAACAACCGAAGTATAGGAGTAGGATTGTAGATGGAGTTCCCACTTGTGGACTTGTTGTTGCATCCTGCTGAGCAGGTCTGCAAAGTAATTGTCCACTCACAGTAAATACTCCGCCAGTAGATAGACTTTGTGGTGAAGGTCTCACCGCCAAATGCTCAGGGCTAATGCTGTCAACTGTGTTGAGTAAGTGTCATCCTGTTTTAGTAGTACATTGTGGTCATGTTGTCTGTGCGGGTGAGGACCACCTTGTGATGAATATGGCAGAAGAAGGCTTTGACTGCTAACTGGATGGCCAGTAGCTCTAGGTGGTTGATGTGGAGACCCAGATGGTGTGGTACCCATATTCTCTGAATGGTCAATTCTTGTAAATGTGCACCCTCCTGGTTAGGGAAGCGTCCATCGTGATGATCACTTGTAGAACTGGGTCGAGAAAAGGCCGGCCCAGCAATAGATTGTTTCTGTTCCACCACTGCAAGAAGGGGTGGTTAACGGCCCAATTCAACAAGATCTCAATGACCCTCTAACTGGGACCATTGTGTAGCTAGGAACTCCTGCAACAGACGCATTTGCAATACGGCATGGAGAACAATGGAAATGCAGGAGGCCATTATGCCTAGAGGCACATGACTTTAATTTGATGATCTGGCTGAAAAAAGCCGCAGTAACAACGGGAAAGTTTGGATTCATGCTTGGCTGGGATAGGCTTTTATGATGAATGAGTTGAGGACTGCCTCTAGGAAGGGCTGAACCTGAGAGGGCTGAAGGTGGGACTTTACAGTGTTGATGGTAAACACTAGATTGTGCAATAGATCTATGGTGGTCTGTGTATGAGACAAGCATGGTCGTCTGTTTGAGCTCTTAATCAGTCAATCGTCAAAGTAATGGAAGACGTGCACGCCGGTCCTACTGAGATGGGTAGCTACCACACCAAGGAACTTTGTGACCACGCTTGGGGCAATTGTGAACCTGAAGGGTAGCACTTTGAACTGAAAATACTAGTCACTTACCACAAACAGGAGGTACCAGTGAAGTGTATAGTGGATCTGCATGTGAAGGTAGTCGTCCTTCAGGTCAAGTGCAGTCCTAAAGGTGCCTTTCTGTTAAGGTCCGAATGGCTGTACGAGGTATAGGATGTTCCCGTGGGACGCAGGGGAGGTGGGACAGGTTTTGTTACTGGGGGCCAGTTTTGTAGCAGTGCAGCAGTTTTAAGGTCACAGTAAAAGTGTCAAGATAACTCAAGTAATTAATGTACCTGCTGGTGACAGATGGGAGTTATGTCTAGTGACTCAACTAAGGTAGCACAGAGGGTTAATATCGCTGCTGCAAAGAAAGTGTAGCAAGCGGATCATAGAACAGTATTTTATGTGCATAGTTGAGTCAAATTACTGCTTTTGTCACAGAGATCATTTCGTTACTGTGCAGGTCATAAGTTACAATAGTAATCTAGCACAGTGAGCTATGAACTGCCATCTAAAAGCTGCAAGCAACATGCATGGTTTATGTTAGAACGTAATGTTTTTCACAGTCTGTCATTATCCTAAAGTTGCTAAAAAAGGGTTTGTTTGTGTAGGAATGATTTCTTATGAGTAAAGACTACCCCAACCACAGTGTGAATTTAGTTTAGTTAACAGATTTTTAGAGCGCATGGCTACCAGGAGGCTTCCCAGCGCTGAAGGTAGACTACTAAACTCATAAATGCCTATGCTGTGAATAAAAATGTCTTCAGTTCTTTTACGAAAGGAGGATTCCGACTGATCTTGTCGGAGTTCCAAGGGGAGGGAGTTCCAAAGATAAGCGGCTTTAACTGAAAAGAACTACCTCCCCATGTTACTTTCCTAAACCGGGGTATGTTAACCAGTGAGGCAGTGGAGGATCTAATTGCCCTCTGCGGGGGTGTTATACTTTTCCTGAGAAACAGCGGACCCTTATTGTGGAGGGCTTTATGTGTCATGCAAATGGCCTTAAAATTGTTAAGCTGTTGTATGGGAAGGCAATGAAGTAAAACCAGGGAAGGTTTGGCAGACAAGTGTCTGGGTGTGTTCATAAGCAATCGTGCACCACCTTCAGTCTCTTTCTTATGTAGCCCGGAAAGCTAAGGAAAAGGGAGTTGCCATATTCTAGGCAAGACGATATCAGGGCCTGAATGATGAGTCTTCTGGCTGAAAAAGGGAGGACTTTAAGAATTTTTCTAATGGTTCATAGTAGACCGAAACAGGTTGTGGCCAACTTTTTGGATTTGAAATCCATTGTGAGAAAGGAATCTAAGCAAAAACCTAAGCTCTTTATGTTTTCTTTGGGCGAAGGAAGGTCTTTAAGAACTTCCGATATCAGGGCTGGAGACCTAAGAGGAGCATGATTTCCAACTATCATTACTTCTGATTTTTCATAATTAAGTTTAAGTTTAGAGTGGGCCATCTATCTAGCTAAGTCTGCAAGACAGGAGGATAGAACGGTTTGAACAGTGTTACTAGTGTTGGAACAAGAAACAACCAGCTGGGTATCGTCAGCATACGACACCAAGCAGAGGCCGAAAGGTTCAACAATTTCGGCTAGGGGGGACATATAGATATTAAAAAGAGTGGGGCTCAACGAGGAGCCCTGGGGGCCCCGCATGTAAGGGAGAATGTGCTTGAAAAGAGCAATCACGGACTTGGAAAGTTCTATCTTTCAGGAAGGAGGAAAACCAATTTAATCTGGTGCCTTCAATTCCTATTGCCAGAAGTCTTTGTAGCAGTATATTATGATCTACAGTGTCTAATGTAGCACTAAGATCCAATAGAATAATGGCTGCATGTCCGCCAACATCCAATCTTTGGAGAGTTTCATTCATAACGGCTAACAGCTAATTCTGTGTTATGTTGTGGTCTGAAGCCCATTTGTGAAGCGTGAAGAAGATTATGGTCTTCAAGGAAGCACGTTAGTTGATTATCAATGTGTATTTCAAGTATCTTATATGAAATAGGAAGAAAAGCAATGGGTCTGTAGTTACTAAAGAGGGTTGCATCGAGTTTAGGTTTTTTTTTAATGAAGGCTTTACAACTGCATGTTTCCAACACTGGAATACAACACCAGATGTTAAGGAATAATTCAGTATATCTTTTAGTAATGATGAAATTATGTTTGAACCCAATGCTAAGACATACGGGGGCAGGATCTAAGGGGGAGCCAGACTTTATTGTATGCCAATATTTGGTAACTGAGGCTTCTGATACAGGTTGAAGGGAGGAGAGTATAGCTCTAGGACATTGAGAGTTCTGGTATAGAAGGCAATCTATTGTTTGAGGGAGGTTGGGCCAAAGAGTTGAATAAATGTCTGTGATCTTCTTTTGACAGTAGATTGCCAAGTTATTACTGTGGGCTGTGGAGGCTTCCACTGGGTTGTTCATCGAGGGGTCCAAAGTCAGTTCTTTAGTTTTACTAAGGGGGGGATGAAAGGGAGAGTTGTGGGGTCCAAGTGGAGATGTTACAGGCCGTGTTGGGGGAGTCAGGGAGTATGATTGAGTGGACTGTATTTGGAAAAAGGCTATTGAGAGCTAGCAGTTGTTGTCTTGAATAGGCTAGCCTTTTAAAGTCACTTTGGGCAGAATGTCTGGCCTCTGGTCTTTGCCAGACGCGAATGGGTGCAGATGGGCTTACCTTTGGCGTGCCAGCTGTGCGTCCGGCGCATGAAGCCTCGTAATTGAAAAAAGCTAGACCACCTACCAAAATAGCGGCAGGGAATGAAGTCACAAAGAGGATGTAAAATGGTGGAAAACTTGAGCCTAAAATGTAACAGGTATGTGAAGAAATGAGAAGCACGGTGCGGATAACACACACACACACGCCAAACAAGGTTTAAAAGTACGTGATATGTTAACATGTAAAATTACAGCGCTCAATAAAAACGTGGCAGAGAGTAACCAAAGCGGTTTGCAGTGTGAAGATCTGCTGTCAGCCTCTAAACACGGGCGTCACTTCTGTGCTTCTGCTTCTCCAGACCAAGCACTCTTAACAAATGGCTACCAGTATGGATGACATGTAAATGCTACACCTTGTAGTTCCCTTTGTCCTATGTAACATTTTCTGTACACTGAATTATATCTGTATGATTCATTGTCAATGTGTGTGATATAAAGTGATTCGACAATGGTATGAAAGGCACAATAAACAAATGAAATACATGTGAGAGAGGGGCTATGGAGAGATGGAGGCACAGTTGTAGGTTAATAGTGAGGGAACTCTGAAGAGTCTCAAAAAATACTGTTGTATTCTGGTGCACTGTAAGGTCACTATGCTTTCTTCAAAATTATGGTTACGGTTAGCACTCTAGAAACCTAAAATGGGGACACAGTTCCAAAGAGCTTTCAAATATGTTCCTCATCCATTTCAGTAAAACATTTTGATATGCAGACAGAAACATGTTCCTTCACCACTAGCAGCAGCTTGACAGCTAATGCCCTAGTAATCAACTGCTGCTTCACCACAACATTCTACTGAACAACTGGAGTGCTCATGTTTTGAGCTTACGACAAAAGGGTGGCACATCTGAACGCCATTTTGATTAAAGCTCAGCTATAAAACTGAATCAATTTACTACAGAGGATACTACAATAATGTGCTAAAATTTTCTATGAGTTCTCAAACATCCATTTCAGTAACACATTCTGACATGATAAGTCAAACCTATACACCCAATACCAGCAGAAGTCTATCAATTAACTCTATACTTATCAACTGCAGCAAAACCACAGAGTTTTAAAGAACAACTTGAGCAGTATTCAAGACAAAAATCAGGCACTCCTGAATACCATTTTTATAACAAACTATATTTAGACGGACAACCAAAACAATATGAGATTCTTCCTTTCAAACCACTTAAAAACACTCCCAGCACTCCATAACCTCCTATACCCAATCTTACTCTTCAGCCCTCCCATTTACTGGCAAGTGCAGCCTTTGTGAGATGTTACTTAGAGCTATCTACTACTACATTGCTTTCAATTTCAATGTAATGGCACGCAGGCAGTTTCGAAGTACATGCCACCCCTTTTTACGTTTTCACTATACATTATTTGTCAGTGCTATTTTGCACACTAGCGAATATCACTTTTAACAAAAAATGTCTCACGGTACAGTTGAATTAGTAGTCTTAGATATCATGCCAAATGAGATTTTTACTTGCTGCACGAGAATGCATGCTAAAGCATGCTTGCACATATCAGAAGATTGTAGCATTCTATCAGAATAGAATGCCTCAAGGTAAGTAGGCATATTATCAGGTATTAGGGTGCAGTCTATGCTCACGAACAAACACATACCACTTTTTTTTTTTTTTTGCCCTGCCCAATTATAGCAAAGTGTCCTACTATGATCACCAGACCTGCAGTAAAAAAGCCTTATGCTGAAATAAGCAATTGAGAAAGATGGAAACAATGGATTGGTTTTGAATTTAGAAAGTATATATTGAAGTTTTCTATCGAAGTACCAAAGAATTGAGAGTTTTTTTTTCAAATAATAATACATGGCATACAGTGTTGCTGACAAAAATGAGCCTTTTGAGTCAATTTCCCTTTGACCTGGTCTTTTTGACAATAGTTGTCAAAGGGAGCCTTGGCACAAACACATGCTTTGCTGAGATCTAAAATCCCTATTGTGTAGTTAGAGGAGAGGGGTCTGTGTTTCACAGACAGTGTTATCCTGAAAATGTGTTGCTGGTACCTCTCAGAAGGGAAATCGATGACAGTATGAAACTTCCCCTGAAGAGCAGCTGGTCCTTCCCCAACTTCGATATACTTGCTGTCTGCTGCTACTGGAGAGTTGATCTGAGCCTGAGTCCTTGCTTGAGCCTCTTCCAAGGTTAGCAGTTTGGTGGAAGGAGAAGACACCAGTAGAGACTTGGGTCGTGTCATTGAGGTATGACCTATAAATGAAAATAGCTGACATGTTACTACATATTTCAGTTGGTAACGTAAAACCATGGACTGCTGTTTCCATGCCACAGACAGCCCATGATGAAAAGAATTTAGCATATCTACCTATATATCTATAGATATATATATATATATATATATATAGATAGATAATATTTGCATTTATATACTTGTGATTATGCAGGGTCACTGTAGTCAACTTCCTTATGATGCCAACACAAAAACACAAGAGGGCAACAGACTGAGAAAAATGGCCATAAAATTACCTTCTGGGGAGAGGGCAGAACGTGCCTTAAAACAAAAACAAAAAAAATCCAAATATCAATTTATTTGGGATCTAAAAATCCTTACACCAGAGTTCCATTAAGGTAATATCCACCAACCACAAATAAAAAAGTTATTGTAGCATTGTCCAATAAGTATGCTGCATTCAAGTATATATTGACAACCAATACCTGACTTATAGACAGGAGCCCAGGGTAAGGAAGAAAGTGAAGGCACTACAACAGAGTTCTCAAGACTTGCACCGTGCACTTAGCACATGAATTATGGTGGCCTGGTCTGCATTTTAAAGCTAAGTACTATTCAAAGACAAACGTTACTTTAATGTGTTCCACCATGACAAGTGCATTTTGCACTGTATGACACTGTCAAGTGTAGTGTACTTGTACAGCTACTATGAAGAGTAAAATATGAAGAATAAGGAGAAGTGGAATCGGAACAATCACTGTTATGTGCTGTAGGAGAAATACATGAAATAAGTCCACATACCTCACAGAACTCCATTATCTGTCATGATCTCCTTGGTGTTGCAGATTTCTTCCCTGCCCTGTACTTTCTTCCCGCATCCTACAACCAGTGCTGAATGTGTGCCGGTTGTTTCCAGTGCTTAGCACCAGCACCTTTTTCTCAGGACCGCGTCTATGAGAATCTTGCCAACTCACATTGTGATATCTATCGCGTGATATCGGCACTTCACACTGTCTCCCGGTGAAGAGCTGACATCATCACACGGTAAGTGTGTGTAAGTGTGTGTGTGTGTGTGTGTGTAAGTGTGTGTGTGTAATTCACTGCGGCCGCCTGCCTTATCATTAGGCACAAAAACTGCCTGGGCTGGGTCTCTGCCTCAGCGTAACAGGTCCCTCAATCATAGTAGCATAGTGCTAGTGCACTACCAATGACCGTTCACTGCTTGCAAATGGATTATTATTAGCCCGACCCTCTTTGGCCCCGAGTCTGATCAATGTAGAGATTAGTGTCCCCACTTTTTGCCCGCCGCTGCGCTGCAGCATACTGCGCAGCCGTTAGCCAGTGAGTTAACAGAAGCAAGAAGTGTGTCAGACTCATGACTCGTGCACTGTAGCAGCAGGCCTCAGATTAAGATATAGGGATTTCCTAACAATGGGCAAGAGAAAATAACAACCTTAATGGTACTCAGCACCTTTGACCTGGCCAAATCAAGTTCTTAGCTTGACCTCATGCCTTCTCTTTAACTGGGTCCTTCGCAGCGTGGCATTTCAGTGAGTGAGGAAATGTGGCATAACGGTCAGATCAGCCAACCCTGGAACTGGGGATCCCAGTTCGAGTCTCGGAGTAGGTTCGCCACATACTGTGATTCTGGGCAAAACACTTAATCTACCCATGTTGTGCCTACCTAAATGAATGTGTCCTTTTGATGGCACTTATTGGGATTTGCCAGACCCAGACATTTCCTTACTGGAGACATGTACAGTGACAGCACCCTTCGCCCTTGTTGCCCTTTCCGCTGTACAGGAAGATATCATTTGACACTCTTCCACCTTTTTTACTCTCTCCTCACTGCTGAGAGACTTCCCAAACAATCTCCACATTGTTCACTCTCTCCTCGGTGGTGAAAGCCTCCCCATATACTGGTTCACATTTACCTCTTGTTCCTCAGTGGTGGGAATCTTTCTAACAACCTCTTTTTCGACAGCTGGCAAAATATACTGACAATTTTCCTGCCTACTTAGTGCTGAGTCCTGGGAATGTCTGTAAAATGTTTCAACGCTCTCTATGAGAGAAAACTGACTTCCCACGTACACCGCACCGATCTACAAGGCCAAAATAATATATTTCGCTCAGAGTCCTAACATGTCATCTCATGATTCCACAAATTCTTACTGATGCTTCACCTACTAATATTATATCTTGGTGTTGAATAAATAAGAAGCAATTGAGATGTGCGTGTTGATTTGTGGAACTTGCCATCAAGGGCGACTTTAGGGCGCTGAGACCGGTGCAGCCTCACCTGGCACTGACTTTGGTGGAGGGCACTGTATTTATAAAGAACTTTGGGTTTAAAGGCTTGCAAACTTCCTTGCTAGTCCAGCAGTTTCAGACAACAATATAAATGTCAAAATTACCCTGGGGATTAATGTTGCTACTGTTGGAGCGTAGCTCTTATAATCAAAATTAACATGAAATGTTTATGAACTAATGCATAATAATGCCGCATTGGAAAATGTATTAAAGTGTTTTACTAATGTGAGTCCGAAATGTGCCCACGGGGAGTGGCCGTCAATATATACGGGGACTAATAATATTGACTAATAATGAGTTATTGATGCACTAATGTATGATTTTGTATTAGTATTAAGAGCTATACATTAAGGTTTTGCTAATTAATTCACTAGGCCTTAGTTAGCATGAGTCGGAGCCTAGCTGCCCGGTTTCATATTAAATGTGTTTTTCTAACGTGCAGTGTGCTGACTTGCTGAAGGACATGTAATCGTATTTTTCCAGAAGCTAGAAGATGAGTGTAACTGTAGTAGATCCGTTCTCATGAAACTCGACTTGCTCAAGGAAACATTCTTGCTGAATGCAACAGTGTAGACTCGCAACAGGTACTGTAGTGTAGACATTTTTATGTAACCTTTGCGCGCTTGCTTCAGGCGGTAGGCCTTTGTGCGCTTTGCCCTAGATGCATTGTATTTCTTTGCTCGCAGCATTGGGCCTCTGTGCACTTTGCTCTAGATGCATTTTATTCAGCTTCGTACTGTTATTTTTAATAGCCAGTTCTACGGTCTTGTTTTATTCTTTATATCACACCATTTAGCCTACTTCAGCATCAGAGTTTTCAATAACACATTCTCGCTCACTCTGTGCTTCAGTCAAGGATACAGTCTGGTACATTGTCGATAGACGTGGTAGGAGTTTAGTCTTCGGGTTGTAGACGATACACATTCTTGCGTAGGGACGTTTTGTTCACATTGACATGTTAGTTATAAAAACACTTCCTTGACCTAATAAAAGCAAGAGGGAGATTCCGACCAGGGAACCACAACTAGACACTGACTGCCCTGTTGCAGATGCTGATCCAGATCACAGGCCTTTGCTCAGATATGAGGGTTGATGTCTTCCTAGGGAATCTGAAAGGCAAGCTTAACATTCTGTGCTCAAAATAGAACAAAATTAGAGAGAACGTAGTTTGTTAACACTATGATAGCGTTATTCCTATGTTTCACTCTCTTGGTTACTATTTTAATCCTACTGTGTTGTATGGTTCTGGTTATTGCGGCTCACGCTTTATTATCTAGAATGCAGTCGTTTTATTAAAACAATCTATAAAACTTAAACTGTTTCTGTCATTTGTATATGAGACCATATTGTAAATGAGAGAGCTGGTTGGGACCTGAGTGACCACGACTTCCCTGAGAAGTTCTGAGATGTCATGCACTCGGCTGCCAAATCATCCCTTCCCCTTGGGAGAGATGAGGCACTGCTCGTTAGCCGGAGCAAAACCGGATTGAAGGTGACAGGGGTCCTTCTTAGTAGGTCAGACTTAGTCCCCCACACCAGGAACGAGACTGCCACCTGGAAATCCAGTAGTCTCATTTAGGATAATGAGAGCCAACGCGACAGTACAAGTAAGCCTAAACTGGTATAGACAATGGAACCACTGACTGGGGATGCGAGAGGACCACGACAATATGAAATCATTCTACCCGTTGGAGAAGTCAATCACAAGAACCAATAAACTACGTGAGAACTCAATTGAGGTGACAATTTTGATGGTACGACTGGGAAACCACTGGATGGAGATAGTGGTGTGCCAAACCTGCCCAATTGGAAATTAGGGGAGTGTACAACTGAAAAGGGATAAAAACCTTTGACACGCGGAGCCATAGGGAGATGCCATTGCAAACTTCTTGCTATTACCCAGACACTTTGTCACTCTGCCTAAAACTTTGCTGTTTGACTCTTCAAACCATCCTCACCCTTAACTTGCCCGTTCTATACTTCTCCTCCTTATGAGGGAAGTGTCCCCACTTACCCCCGTCTTGCTGAACTTTGCTGTGTTTCCTGGCTGATGGCGAATAAACTGATGTCCTGAAGACGAAGACTGACTCTGTATGCTGACCCATTACGGAGGGTAACTATATGATGATGAAATTGTAATTGTCTGTTTGCCTTTCCTTTCTAGGTACCAACTGCTTCTTTTGACAGAGACCATAGTTAGATGTTTTCTAAATTTGTGTTACCAAAATTGTTTTGCATGAAGCCCAACATGCCAATGCCAAGTCGAGGTTAGTTAAAGTGTTCACTAGACGGACGCAAATAGACAAATGACTGAATCCATGCTTTGTTGAATATTGCGCTGATACTCTGCTAAGGTTAACCTATGTTGACGTCGTGTTATGTTCTAATGTTCGTGATCTTTGCCTTGATGAAATCTTATGCGAGTTTCCATATTATGACAATGCTGATGTGTTTCATGGTTTTGAGACTAATAAACTTATTAGTAGAATTGTAATCAATAAGGAATAAACATCATAAAAACGTACTAAACTGGTGTGGTTATTCATGACTGAAAGGTCATGGTGGTTTCCGAGTCTTATTAATGTTATTTATTAATCTAATTGATTTGTTATGGTGATTATTGATGGCGTTATTGACTTATTGGTTGACATGTTGATTAGTTATCTCGTCTTAAGGTGTCTTCAATCAGGGTCAAAAGATTAATCGGCCTAAAACGAGTCCCGAGTGAATAAATTATCTAGATTGGGATGAGTTATCAGTTCTAGTAGCAGAGGATGGTTTGGCCCTTTGGGGGCCCTAGGACGAGGGACCATTGTTTAAAAGTGTTTCCGAAATAATGCAAATTGAAGGTATGATGTGTCTCTAAGTCCCAAATGACTTTCCCGGAATCTCGGAGCTTGCCTAAGTGGGTTGGGTATGTTCTCGGCGTCCTAGCATGTGTGAAATAGAATTTGTGCTTGCCCAGCTTATGCATATCGCAGGTGATTTGTGAAGTTTGTGTGAATTTAGGCCAGGTAATGTTTTAGTAGGAGTGGGCGAACTCCATAGTATGAGAGTAGGGAAGTTGGCGAACTTCATGTGAGTGTGGCGCTTTGTGCTCAAAAATTGTCCACGTGGTTGTTGGTGATGTATAGACCTGTCATGTTCTGAGACTCCGGAGTATACTGAGAAGTGTATGAGACACTTGGTTTATGTTGTAATTTGTGCAGTTTAATAGGTCAATCGGGCGCGGTTGACAAGTCGGGTTTGAGTCAAAGTGTGTGTGAAACCTTCGATGGAGATTTGGCAAGTTCTAAAGTGCACTAGAACTAGCCATTGACAAGTCGAGAGTAGGATTTGCGGGTTGAATTCTGCTTGCGAGTGCGGGAGCTGAGAAGGAGAGAGTAGCGGCCGAGGCTTCAAGTGAAATCTCTGTAAAGTTCTGAAGCAATTGTGTTACCCTTCCTTTAGTGAACCGGCAAATTTGAGTTTATTGTTAAGGTGCTAGCAATATATTGCATTAGTTTCTGTGTGAGGAAGACAAGCCACAAGACTTTGTCAGCCGCAGTGTGTGTGTGAGTGTGACGTCATCGGAGCCGTGCTGGGATAGGTCAGTTGCTGAGAGGGGTCGCACACGGATTGGCAGCCGTCCGTGAGAGGCAATTGGTTGAGAGGGTAGGCGAAGAGTGTTCTGGGAATTAAAGTCACTTCCTGATTAGATTCTAAACAAAAAAAAAAAGACGCAAAAATGAAGTTTTTCAAGGCTCTAAAGAGTGCTTTGAGGGGAGATACATACATTACAGCGAGTGTGGGGGAGCCTACACCACCAGAGGATACTCTGGCTTATACTGTAATGGAGGAGAAGGGAGTCGCGCCATGTCTTTGGCTAAAGCAGAGGTGCAAAATGACAGAAAAGGAGTGATGTTTGGCGTTTCCGGAGTGTGGAACGTTTAATATAAGGAGTTTAGAAAATTTGCGGAGGGTGTTAAATGAACAAAAACCGCCCCCAAGACCAGCTCAGTTTGAGGCATTAGCGATTTGGGATTTAATGGCCATACAACAGAGGCAGCAGAAATTTGTGAGGAGAATGAGAAAAGCAGAAAAGACTCTAGCGGAGCCTAGATGGGATAGTGAGACCAAGATATGGAGAAGGGGAATAGTTGACGGAGTTAGGATGTTTCCGGCAATAACTCAAGAAGCTGAGACACAGGGAAAGAAGGCCACTTGTAAGACAGACAAGGGCTCTAGTAAGCCAAAGGAGACTCAAAAGTCTTGGGCTGATGCAGATGATTCAGACAATGAGGAGTTTCTTAATCAGTTGTTACATGATCGCCCGCCACCATTGGCCATGAATGATAATGGACAGAGTACTACTGCGGATCCTGAAGATCCGACACAAAATAAAGGAATCACAAATACAGTACAGACAAGCGATACAGTTCTGATACAGAATGATGTTAGTGTATCCACTGCATCAGACATGCAGATACAGTTACAGCCGCCGCCAATTCAGAGGCTCTACCCCGATGTCTCAGTATTGGAGACAACTACGAGTTTGATGGTGCCGCCTGATCCAGTATACACAAGATCAAAGTTAGTGCAGATTGAGCCAACTCCACAATTGCTGCCCCAGCCGCAGCAACAGGTGGTTGCGAATTACACTTCTGTAACAGGACCGCAGTCGGTATCCACAGCACCAATGATGAATCAAGCTATGGGAGTTAATGCTCCACAGGGTTTGGGAATTGGACAGACACCAGCTGCTATATCATTGCTAATTACTGTTGGTCAGCCAGTACCGCTGTATGCGCAAGCTAAGCCTAGCGTATGTGATGAAGAAGTAATGACCTAAGAGGCGATAAGAGGAGGGTTCACAGGAAACTTGCAGGGAATGGAACAGGGGAGACAGACAGCCGAAAGGTCTAGATCCTTGTTGGATTTCAGTCCGATTGGGGTTCCTTTGGAGACAATGAGGCAAGCAGGGTTGGGTTCACTAACCCCACAGGTGATGAGTGCATATACGTCACAGACTTCAATGATGCAGTCTGGAAATGTCTTGCTGCAAGGCTTAACAGCGCAACAGTTGAACGAGTGGCTAGATAAACTCAACACTCCACAGACTACTTCAGTGACTGCAGAGAGATTAGAAAGAGAGGAATACCTGAATTTTGTGAGGTTGGGTGTGAAAGCCGCAGAATTAGTAGAAGGGGCAATGGGGGTGAACAGATTAGAGTCATACACGTAAGCAGAATTGAGGTTTCTGTGCCCCAAAATAACCAAAGAAGTGAGCAGGGTGCATCAGAGGTTGGCAAACCTAGCAGACAAATACAGCATAGATTTAGATAATACTAAGCATTTGAAGAGGAGTTATAGGTTAAACTTTGAACCTAAAGATTTCGATCACATGAGATCCACCGGAATGAAGGCACATCTTAAAGAGATATTGCAGAGTGCTCAAATTTGGGGAGCATTAGAGAAGTGGGAAGGTATATGGGCAAAGAAGAGATAAAAAGAAAGGTGACTGCCCGGAACCGAAGCAGCCGAAAGCTGCACCAGACATGGGAACAATAAAAATTTTACCAATGAGAGAAACAGCTGGAGGGGTTCTAGTCCATGTACTGTGGTCTAGGGGTGACATTCTGTCATTCACAAATGATTATCCCAGGTTGAAGGAAAAGCCAATAGAGTGGTACCAGCAGATGGACAGGTTTGTGAAGCTTGCAAAATGTCTTTGGGAAGACTTGAATACATTGTTTGAGATCATAGTCCCAGCTGATTTATTGCTTGAATGCAAGAGGGTGTGGATTGGCCGACAGAGGAGCCGGCAAGGGACAAGATTACTGGAGCACTGTCTTCTGGAGTGATGAGGTATTACCATAAGGTGATTGAGTTTTTGAAGCAGAAAGTGTTGCCGAAAGTTACTGACTGGCAGAAAATTGATCGAACATCACAAGAGGGCAAAGAGTCGATACATGCTTACTATGAGAGGTTGTTGAAGGCATTCAAACACTATAGTGGCACTGAGGTCATAGAACCGAAAGGCATGAATAACCTTGTGTTCAGATTTGTTGAAGGTTTGAGACCAGAGATTAGTCAGATGATTAAGAATCATTTGATCTGTTGGCAAGCGAAGCTAATTGATGAGGTGTTGCAGTATGCGAAATACTGTAGCGATGAGATTGAATTGAAACAGAAAAAGCGGAAAGAGAAGGTGATGGTGATGCAAATTAAAGCAGCTCAAGCAGGGATGCAGGGAAATGTAGTACAGTAGATGGTACAGCAGCAATCGCAAGGAAACAGAATGTTTCAGTCACAACCGAGAGGACGAGGTCAAGGAGGTTTTGTGAACCGTGGTCCAGATTTGAATACCGTTGTGGTTCAAAATGATGTGCAAGGGATGAAAAAGGTGTTAACATGTCACACGTGCGGGGCGCTGGGACACTGGAAGCGGGAGTGCCCAATGATGGCGCAGGATGGCGTTGTTCAACAAAGCAATGATGTCGGTACATTTCAAAATGTGAGGGGTCCAAGAGTGAGGGGTCAAAATCCGAACTTCCAGAATAACATGGTGCAGATGCAGGGTCTCCAGCCTATGCAACAAATGGAAATGCCACGTGTTCACCCAGCACAGATGCAGCAGGCACAACAGCAGATTCCCATAGTACCTAGATAGCAAATGCAGTTACCACTAGCTCCAATGGGACAGCAACAGGTGATGCTTCCTCAACAGGTCACAGGTCAAACAATGAGTCAAAATGATACAGTACAACAGTTCCCATTGCGTTGTGAGGATGGAATAAACGATGAATGGTCGGATGATTGTTCAGATAGTGAGGAGTGCATGCTTGCAGCGTCCCTAGAAGTAGATCAGAGGGGACCTTATGTTCAGGGAAAGGTGATGGATCATAAAGTTTAGTTCCTAGTTGATACAGGAGCTACACGCTCTACAGTCAGAAGTGCAGAAGTTCCGAAATTGCCACTTTCGGGGCATACCATAAGGGTGGTAGGAGTAGCAAATCAGCTCCTGACAAATCTGATTACAGATCCTGTCCAAGTTGAGATTGGTACCTTCCAGGGATTACATAGATTTGTAGTCTGTGATTCAAGTCCTGTATCCCTACTGGGAAGAGACTTATTGTGTAAGACGAGGTGTTTGATTACCTGTTCCAATGAAGGGATTGAGGTGCAGACAAACAGTGATGATGAAGGGGACGATGGTCAGATCTCAGAGCCGAAGCCAGAGACCACAAATGAGGAGTACCCTTTGATAACCTTCTTCCCGATGTTCACAGTGACTGATTTACCAGCCGAATTACAGGGAACAGTGACAGAGAAAGTGTGGGACTTGACAGGAAAGGAAGTGGGATTAATAAGAGGAGTAGAGCCAGTCAAGGTAGAGGTGAAGCCAAATGCCGGGTCTCCCCAGGTACCGCAGTACCACATGGCACAAGATGTTCTTATACAGGTGACGCAGATAACTGCAGAGTTTGTAAAGCAAGGGGTTCTAAAAGAAGTGATGAGCAGCCCGTGTAATTCACCAATAATGGGTCTTAAAAAGCCTTGTGGGAAAGTTCGAATTGTTCAAGACCTGAGAAAAGTTAATGAGATTGCGGTAAAATGTTGCCCCATAGTGCCAAATCCAGCCGTGATTATGTTTCAGGTTCCGTGTGATGGAGAATGGTTCACAGTTGTGGACCTGTCTCAAGCATTCTTTTTGGTGCCTCTTCATGAGGACAGCCAATTTCTCTTCAGTTTTAAATTATTGGACAAGGTTTACAGTTGGTGTCGAATTCCTCAAGGGTTTTCTGAATCACCTTCCATCTTCAATCAGATATTGAAGAAGGACTTGGAATCATTAGAATTGCCTTTTAGTTCGACTCTAGTACAGTACATTGATGATTTGTTAATTGCGTCCAAAACGAAAGATGACTGCAGGTATGATACTATTGCCTTACTGAATCATTTGGGAAAGAACGGACATAAAGGGGGTCATTCCGACCCTGGCGGTCCATGACCGCCATGGCGGAGGGTGGTGAAGCACCGCCAACAGGCTGGCGGTGCTTCCTGGGCTATTCTGACCGCGGCGGTAAAGCCGCGGTCAGAAAAGGGGAACCGGCGGTTTCCCGCCGGTTTTCCCCTGGCCCAGGGAATCCGCCATGGCGGCGCTGCTTGCAGCACCGCCATGGGGATTCCGACCCCCTTCCCGCCAGCCTGTTTCTGGCGGTGTCCACCGCCAGAACCAGGATGGCGGGAACGGGTGCCGTGGGGCCCTGTTAGGGGGCCCCTGCACTGCCCATGCCACTGGCATGGGCAGTGCAGGGGCCCCCTAACAGGGCCCCACAAAGATTTTCACTGTCTGCTTTGCAGACAGTGAAAATTGCGATGGGTGCCACTGCACCCGTCGCACCCCTGCAACTCCGCCGGCTCCATTCGGAGCCGGCTTCCTCGTTGCAGGGGCTTTCCCGCTGGGCCAGCGGACAGCCTTTTGGCGGTCGCCCGCCGGCACAGCGGGAAAGTTGGAATGACCGCCGCCGTCTTTTGACCGCGGTGTGGTCATTCAGTGGTAACCGCATGGCGGGCGGCAACCGCCGCCCGCCGCGGTCAGAATGACCGCCAAAGTGTCCCCAAAGAAGCTACAGTACTGTCAGAAAGAGGTGAAGTACTGAGGTCACCTGATTGAAAAAGGGTCGAGGAAAATATCCAAAGAAAGGGTGACAGCCATATTGCAGATTAATCCCCCGACAACCAAGAGGGACGTTAGGATGTTTTTGGGAATGGTGGGCTACTGTCGACAATGGATTCCCAACTTCTCGATTATCTCTAAACCATTAGTGAGGTTGACGGTCAAAGAAATTCAAGACGGCCCGAGCGCCATAACCATGTCCGAGAAAGAGATGAGGGCATTCATTGAACTGAGGGAAAGCATGTCCAGGGAACCAGCTTTAGGTATGCCTGATTATACAAAGCCTTTTGTATTGTTTTGTCATGAACGTGATGCTTGTTCTTTGTCTGTCCTGACACAGGTTCATGGAGGTGCAAACCGCCCAGTAGCATATTTTTCAGCTACTTTGGACCCAGTCGCAGCAGCCTTACTGGGTTGTCAAAGCCTCACTCAGTGTGAAGGTATAGTGACGGGACATCCCCTAACAGTAATGGTCCCACATTCAGTTGAAATTCTGTTGACCCGAACAAAGACTCAGCATATGACGAATGCTCGCCTGACAAAGTATGAAACAATTATACTGGGGTCACCTAATGTATCTTTGAAGAGATGTACTGTGTTGAACCCGGCAACTTTGCTTCCTAACAAAAATGCAGACATTGATGATGCTGAGGAAGTAGAACATGATTGTCTTGAGGTAACGGATCTGTGCACCAAACCAAGACCCAACATTAAAGATACCCAATTGGAAGAAAATGATTACATTATCTTTGTTGATGGTTCATGCCTGAGAGACTCAGTAGGTGTACTGAGAGCTGGATATGCTGTGTGTACAGTCTCTGGTACCCTAGAAGCATCCTGGCTCGAAAGAGTATACTCTGCTCAAGTGGCTGAATTATTTGCTCTTACTAGGGCATGCCACGCTGCTGAGAACCTGAAAGTCACTACTTACGGATTTGGAATTGTCCATGACTTTGGCCAGTTGTGGTCACAAAGGGGTTTCCTGACCTCTTCTGGTTCTCCAGTGAAAAATGGTGGAAGAATTAAGGAATTGTTGCACGCGATTCAATTACCTCTTGAAATTGCTGTGGTGAAATGCAATGCTCATGTTAAATCACAAAACTTTGTGTCAATGGAAAAGGGATATGCAGATCAAGTCGCAAAGTTTTGTGCATTTAACTGTATATCGTTTCAAGACCAATGGGAATTGTTACCTGAAACTGAAAATGAAACATGCTCAGGGTATGCATTAAGGGTGGTTGACACACTGTATGAGTTGAAATCGTTGCAGGGACGTGCCAGCAAAGAGGAGAAACACTCTTGGCTCAAAATGCAATGCGTACAGAGATATGATGATTTATGGGTTTCAGAGGAGGGGAAAATGGTTTTGCCAAACATCCTTTTGTCACAGTTTGCGAGGTTCTACCATGGTCAAGCACATGTTGGGAGAGACGCAATGATCAGGTTGTTCAAAGTCGATTGGTTCAATCCAAAATTCAGACAAGCTGCAGAAGTTATCTGTCAGCAGATGAATGCAGGGAAAGGGACAGTGGTGAATTTGAGCCACATTTGGAGAGCAGGAGGTCCATTTAGCAGAATGCAGATGGATTTTATTGAGATGCCTGTATGTGGAGGTCTGAGGTACGTGTTGGTGATTGTGTACATTTTCAGTCACTGGATTGAAGCTTACCCTACACGTAGAATTGACAGTAGCGAAGCTGCTGCTTAGGGAGTTGATACCACGTTTCGGGTTTCCGATCTCTTTAGAATCAGACAGGGGAAGTCACTTCAACAATGAGGTGATTAAGCTTGTGTGCTGCCCTGAACATTGGACAGAAATTACACTGTAGCTACCGCCCTGAAGCATCAGAACTAGTGGAGCAGATGAATGGTACCTTGAAGTCGAGAATGGCAAAGATGTATGCAGCCACAAATTTGAAATGGCCAGATGCATTGCCCTTAGTGCTGATGTCAATGAGAAACACACCCGACAAGAAAACAGGACTGTCTCCTCATGAAATTCTTATAGGCCGAGATATGAGATTGCCCCAGTGCCTGCAAATGCTTTTGTGAACATCACGGATGATATGGTGTTGGACTACTGCAAGGGTTTGGCTGACGTGGTCCCCTCTTTCTCTCACCAGGTGGAAGCTACTACATTGCCACCGATAACTGATCCAGGTCACACCCTGAAAGCCGGTGACTGGGTTGTTGTCAAGAAACATGTGAGGAAGTCGTGCTTGGAGCCACGTTGGAGGGGGCTGTGTCAAGTAATACCGACAACTACTACTGCTGTGAAATGTGCAGGACTTCCAAACAGTCACACAAAGAAGGTGACGTGTCCAACTGATGAACTCGAATTGTCAAAAACAACAGCTGCAGAGAAGGAAGTCTCAGGGCCGGAGAGTAATCAAAGGGGAACTGAGACTGAAGGAGAGCCTGTTGAGGACGGCTTGGTCACTCAAACAGCAAACGAAATCCAGAGGGGTGACAGTGAGCCTATCTCAACTGAGGCGCCAGGAGGACCGACCCAAAGAGAGGTTCTCCCAGAAGCAGACGGATACGGGTTCAAAATTGAGCCCTTGACAGATCCTGAAGGCGAAGGAGGTAAGGTAGAAGGAGGTCAAAGTGTTCCGACTCCTCCTGAGCCGCTTGCAGATCCATCAAGAGAAAACACCATAGCACAAGAGGAGGGCATTGTTCAACATTCTGAAAGGCTGAGCGGTAGGAAAACACTTAAAGTAGATAATTGGCCGGAACCACAAGCTGTAAAGGAGAAAGTGGTCCTCAATGAAACAATAGAAGAAGAAATTGACACACTAAGAAAAGAAGATCTCAGTGAAGGAGAGTTCCAGGGTGATCGCAAACTGAAAAGAAAGAGTTGCAAACAGGAGGTACGCAGGCCCTGAATGGGCTTATGCGACATCAGCTGAGTGGCAACAAGAATTCTTGCCATTCTGTTTTGATCGAGAAATTCCAGGTCAATACTACGGCACCTGAATTCAACCACAGAAAGAGACTGTGTTAAACTGAAATTAAATAGAGAGAGAATCCTGAGAAAAGAGACTGATAAATTACGGGATTTGACACTGTTAACCTGAATTGACTCTGAAAAATCGATTATGACAAGCTGCTAACCTGATTTGACAAAGGGTCCTGGGAATGAGTGAAACGCTGTAAATACTTGCCAAGAGAGAGACTTTGCACGAAGAAAAAAAAGAGCTTTTAGATCTTCTTCAAGTTGATTGTTTGCTTCATATTATTCTGCTCTCTGATTCTTTACAGATCATGAGTAACATTAGAGATAATGATAATAGGGGTAGGATTCGTAGATGGTTAAGTGTTATTTTGGGTGTTATGTGTGCAATAATAATTATAGGTGTGATTGTGGGAATGCCATTGGTGGATAAGAGTGCGATTAACAGTGCTTCAATTCCTGAGACTGCTACACTAACACCATGGGAGAGGTTTGAGCAAGATACAAAGTATTTGCATGAGGGAACTAATACGGAAAAGGAACTATCTACTAATGTCTTCTATCGCTTGTTGAATAAGTATGTTGAAACAATGGATGTGAAGAATTGCTATGTGTGCACGAAGATTCCTTTGTCAGTACAAGAAGGGGTTACTTATCATAGTTTGCCGCTTACCTATGGAATAAGCTGTAGTTTGCTATTAACAAGATTCTATGATCAAGAACATATTCAATACTTCTATTCTAATCTAGATGTAGTGTTTTCTTTTGTGCCTATAATTGAGGAGTTTTTAAGTAAAATAGCTAAAGAACATAACATAAAAATAGTTAGGGGTTTCTTTGAGCCGACGCTGACATTTGGGACAGCTTATGCGCACTGCAATAATCTAACCTGCTTACTAACGCCTGTAGTGAAGAGCTCCTTAGATCACACTGATGATAGAAGAAAAGCGTTAAAGGAAAAGCTAGAAAAGGGATTAGAAAAACTAACGTTTGCGAATGATTATGCTTATAGTGCAATAAAGGCGCAAGGCAAGCTAGCTGTAGATGCATTACACGTAGGAAAGCTTTGTATATATAGGCCAAAATCTGATCATGACACTTTATTTGTGGGAACGAGTGAATGCAGACATGTGTTTTTGTTTCAGCGTAAGTGGACATTCATGTTAAATGGACAGGAGCCAGCGATCCCTGGGATCTATTACATATGTGGACTTAATGCTTATTATTGTCTTCCAAAGGGATGGTATGGGACATGTTATTTGGGAATAGTTTTCCCAAAGATCTACCAATTTGACGACTTAAAGAAATTTCCTAAAATGTCTGAATTACATCATACTAGACAAGAAAGAGACACAGCGGCTTCTGTCGTAGGTGATATATTTGGAGCCATAATTTCTTCAGTGGGGGTTATCTTAAACTCCATAAAGATTCGAAAGTTGTCTACTATTGTGGATAACATGCTGACAAACTTCACAGGGGCTATACCCGTGATAGATACTGAACTTGCTGCGGAGAGGGCTATGACTCCTCAAAACCGGCTTGCTTTAGACATTCTTTTAGCAAAGAGTGGCGGAGTCTGTAAAATGCTTAATGAGCGCCACTGTTGTGCATTCATACCTGACAATAGTAATAAGATTAGGAGTATGCTTACTAACCTAACAAGAGATAGTACAGATTTGAAGGAGTTGAAGGAACCTGGAGTTTGGGAAAAGGTTGGAAAGGGAATTGCTAAAATAGGGAGTTGGTTTAGTAGTACTTGGAATGGGATACTTGCAAAAATAATATGGGGTATATTGATTGTTCTAGCTTGTTTTTTCGGACTATGGTTATTGTGCAAAATTAGTAAAAGAATTAGAGAAAAATTGGCAAAACGCAATAAAAGGAAAGAGGAAAAGAAAAAGGAGAAAATATTCAAAGAAACTTATGCAAAATTAAGGAGGGGAGAAGAAATTGAAATGCGTAATTTAAGAAAATAAAAGGTTGTGAAGGGAAAGGTTTTTGTGTGATGACAAGTGTCATCAGAGGAGGGATTGTTGGTGCGTAGCTCTTATAATCAAAATTAACATGAAATGTTTATGCACTAATGCATAATAATGCCGCAGAGAAAATGTATTAATGTGTTTTACTAATGTGAGTCCAAAATGTGCCCACTGGGAGTGGCCGTCAATATATACGGGGACTAAAAATATTGACTAATAATGAGTTATTGATGCACTAACGTATGATTTTGTATTAGTATTAAGAGCTATATATTAAGGTTTTGCTAATTAATTCACTAGGCCTTAGTTAGCATGAGTCGGGGCCTAGCTGCCTGGTTTCATATTAAATGTGTTTTTCTAACGAGCAGTGTGCTGACTTGCTGAAGGACATGTAATCGTATTTTTCCAGAAGCTAGAAGATGAGTGTAATTGTAGTAGATCCGTTCTCATGAAACTCGACTTGCTCAAGGAAACATTCTTGCTGAATGCAACAGTGTAGACTCGCAACAGGTACAAGGTCGCCTAAACCGGTATAGACAATGGAACCACTGACTGGGGATGCGAGAAGACCACGAGAATATGAAATCATACCGGACATTCTACCCGTTGGAGACGTCAATCACAAGAACCAATAAACTACGTGAGAACTGTTATGAGGTGACAATTTTGATGGTACGACTGGGAAACCATTGGATGGAGATAGTGGTGTGCCAAACCTGCCCAATTGGAAATTAGGGGACTGTACAACTGAAAAGGGATAAAAACCTTTGACACGAGGAGCCACAGGGAGTTGCCATTGCGAACTTCTTGCTATTACCCAGACACTTTGTCACTCTGCCTAAAACTTTGCTGTTTGACTCTTCAAACTATCCTCACCCTTAACTTGCCCGTTCTATACTTCTCCTCCTTATGAGGGAAGTGTCCCTACTTACCCCGTCTTGCTGAACTTTGCTGTGTTTCCTGGCTGATGGCGAATCAACTGATGTCCTGAGGACGAAGACTGACTCTGTATGCTGACCCATTACGGAGGGTAACTATATGATGATGAAATTGTAATTGTCTGTTTGCCTTTCCTTTCTAGGTACCAACTGCTTCTTTTGACAGAGACCATAGTTAGATGTTTTCTAAATTTGTGTTACCAAAATTGTTTTGCATGAAGCCCAACATGCCAATGCCAATTCGAGGTTAGTTAAAGAGTTCACTAGACGGACGCAAATAGACAAATGACTGAATCAATGCTTTGTTGAATAATGCGCTAATGATACTCTGCTAAGGTTAACCTATGTTGACGTCGTGTTATGTTCTAATGTTCGTGATCTTTGCCTTGATGAAATCTTATTCGGGTTGACATATTATGACAATGCTGACGTGTTTCATGGTTTTGAGACTAATAAACTTACTAGTAGAATTGTAATCAATAAAGAATAAACATCATAAAATCGTACTAAACTGGTGTGGTTATTCATGACTGAAAGGTCATGGTGGTTTCAGAGTCTTATTAATGTTATTGATTAATCTAATTGATTTGTTATGGTGATTATTGATGGCGTTATTGACTTATTGGTTGACATGTTGATTAGTTATCTCGTCTTAAGGTGTCTTCAATCAGGGTCAAAAGATTCATCGGCCTAAAACGAGTCCCGAGTGAATAAATTATCTAGATTGGGACACGCTATTACTACAGGTGAGGGATCTGAATTTTATCTAGTGGCAGTTTAAGCTCATCATAAAGCAGTGCGAAGGGCTAATGTGCCTCCTGCAAAGAACGTGTACTCTGCAGATCACAGAACTGAGTGTGAGGGAACAATGAGTATCGCTGTAAAAAATATCATGCAGGTCAGAGAAAGGCCGTTTCTCATCACAGTGAAAAGGCAGACTATTCCCTGAAAGCAGTGGGGGAATGCAAACACGAAAATGGACACCAAACCAAACATATTAGACATCCTGTGTAGAAGGGCTCAAAGAACCTGGCAGTCACTCTGGCAAACAATGAGAAGAACTGGACGCCACCTAATGTATTCTGAAAATCAATTAGGAAAATCTGGGGAACCCATGTAATGATGACCCTGAAGGAGGACCTCTGACAAAGCGAGCAGAGGTGGCAGTGTTGTTGTGGTTTTGCAGACAATGGTCTCTCATCCACTAAGCTGCTGTCTCTGAGTTAATGATTGAATGAAATCCTAGATGGCAGGCTGCGTCTTGTCTACTATAATGCATGATAACATAAGTGATAGGATTCCCTTTTCTAGCAATATAAATGCCTTCACTCCTGTTCAACATATACTTGTGGAACAGCATACGAACTGCTGGTATTTGCACTTTACCTGGTCCATCACGAATCACAGAGCTGAGCTTAGGACTAAAAAGAACATCCACGTGGTTCAGAATGAATTCCACCACCACAGATTGGATCCGCACCTCCATGAAGGCTGCTGTGCCACTGAAGCAGGCAGACTCGATCTGCTTTGACCTGACATATAAAACACAGAACAAAGTAGAACTAGTATTAGGACTGCAAGTCACACCACATCCCATTGTAGAAAAGGAACATGACCCCATCTGGCAGCAAGAAAGGCAGACTTTAGTATAGTGCTGCCCAGAGGAAAGCATTACACCATGAGTAAGAAGTCCTGCTTGCCAGCTTTAGTGTCATTCAATGACTGAGGGTCACAGATAGGGAGGTCAAGCCATAGACATTAGGCCTTCACATGTTCCTCATCAAATCTTGAGAACTGCAGACATTAAGGGGAGAGCTTGCCTGCTAGTCCCGTAAGGAACTCATGATTTTAAGGTAATACATGGGAAGAAATCATTAGGAGATAGCTAAAATGATGTAGACATCCTTGCCTGTCCAGATAATGAAGTATCAAATGGACAGAGGTTGGCTGATGGGTCATTTTGGTTTCTGAAGATAAAACGTGAACACTGGCAGAATAGTAGCTGGACTGAAAACAGAAAAACTTCCTTTCAAAGAAACCCAAAATGATAGAAGGCATTCTTGGCACTGCTACCAAAAACCCAAAGCCTATCCATCGAGAGGAAGTTATTTACAAATCGAAGGAGGAATCCTGTATCTAGAGTTGAATTATTTCAGAAGTTAAATGACTTATTTTGTTCTGCTACTCTCTCCATATCACTAGATCAATTCTTACTTAATTCTAAATGCCCTGTGTTCTTATCCTCCAATGTGCCGCACTGACCATCACCAAAAAATAAACTGACCAGCAAGATTACCTGAGAAGATTGGGTGCCCAGACAATGGCGAGGTTCTTGGTGTGCATGTTGGTGATCGAGCAATACGTCGCCAGATGATACAAGTGCCTCATGAGGAACTCCAAAGTCCTGGATAAAAAGAGACAATCAAAGATCTGTCAGCAACGAAATGAATTCACTATGCAATGATCCTACTCAAATATCACTTCTTCTGGCATGTCATCATTTTAAAGAATAGTATAGGAATGTACGCGACAGATGAAAATGAACTTTGCTGAGATCCTTTCAAATTGATTAGTTTGTTGAGACCAACTGACTTTGGTAAATAAGAGCCTGTAAGGCAGCCCATTTGGGGTGCGTTGCTGTTGCAGATATTTATATGTAATGTAAAACTGAACCAGTGGAATTTCCTCCACTGTCTACCTATGGTTGAAAACAGATTTCCACCAGTGGTTTCTCCTCCAAGTTTAGTTCTTCCAGTCCAAATCAAAATACTTTCCACTGACTGACAGTTCGCAATCAAGAGCATAGACGAGCAGAGGTTCAGGGCACTGTCCACAGCTGTCAACGATCTCATCCTACATGCTGAGAATAAAAGCCCTCAAACTTGGCTCGTCTTCTTGTGCCCCAGTGCAACCATACCCCTACAATCAATGGAATAGTAAAAGGGAAAACAAATCAAAACAAGCATTTGCAATGCAACGGGTCTCACGTTTGCTCGAGGTAGAGCTATTTGTGTTTTAAACTACTTACCAGACTTTTCTTGACACATAAACTAAAAAGTAAAACAGTTTCACATAAGCGAGCCCACGGCCACCATGAAACGTGACAGAGACACACAAAAGGAAACAGATGTTTGCTCGCAGGGAAACGTATCAGCAAAAGTGCAATTATCCATGGAACCAGCAAAACTGCAATTAGCCATGTAACCGGCAAAAGTGCAATTAGCCATGTAACAAGGTCGATGTCATGCAAAGCGCTTGTCTACTGCCCAGTGAGATCGCGCTGCCTGTGAAATAGAGACAAAGTAGTCCAGAAACCATATGGAAAACATGGAGCCTCGTATGTTTTCAGTAGTTGGCTTGTGCGCTCGAGGAGAGCTAAACACTGGAAAAGGTATGAAATATGCATGCCTTTCACTAATGAAATGAAGCGAATTGTAAAAGGCAAGCCCACAAATCAACCAAACTGATGGGCATGGTTAAAAGCCCATAGAGAGATTACACCAGTGACAGAGTGCTTTGTGCTCGACCCTAAACAAGGCTGTTTCCACAAAGGATGTCAAGTGACATGAAAAGGCCAAAATGTAAACTGTTTATGATTTGACTTGAAGCTTAAAGGTGGAAAACACCACATTTTTGAAAAATACACAATTACATGTTTAGGTTGAGTATGTTCTCCTCTGCCTCAACTGAGGAGTTTCCATGAACAGCTGTGGTGTGGTGCAAAAGTCATAGGGACTACATTTAAGATAGGCCCCTCCCTCCTAATGCCCTTCCAAACATCCAACATAAAAACGATACTTGGAATCTTGCAAGTTTCCCATATCTCCCACTTGGCTTCCTTCGAAAAATATTAGGAAGTAAAAGATTCGAGTGACTTCCCACTTCCATAAGGCATTCCCTTAACTATCCCATGATTTAAAAACAAAACTACCATCCAATCATTCCTACCCATCTCACTCTATATTTCCTGTCTTACCTAGTATCAGCTTCACATTGCCTCTCAGAGACGAGAAAGAGGCAGTGCTTAGCAGCTTGCGGCATATGATATGCAACAGAGCACAACGGAGATCAGCTTTCTCATGTAGGACTTGTCAGGTGTATAGGAGTAAAGAGAAACAATTGGTAGCCAACCACAAGAAGCCCTGACTTATACCACTTTTCGTTGTAGAATGTTCTTTCCATGAGAATAGATTCACAGGACTGCTACGTTTTCAAGATGGCTGTCACTCACCCTTAGACCCATTCCTTCACACACCTGACCAAGTCAGGTGATGGTGCCAATAAAAGGAGTTTTAGGCCTTTGTGCCCCACTCCTGTTCTAACCACTAACCAAGTGACTGTGTCACTCTTGTTATAGCGTTGCTTGCATCAAGCAACACTAACGAAATTGAGCAGACTAAACATCACAATCTATCGATGATATCAGCAAAGTGGACTGACCTGAACTTTCCAGCCATCGCCCTGCCACATATGCAACTGGACATCTAAAAATGTTGCTGACATTTAGAACTCAGCCACAATCAGAATGCACATATCTAAAACACTAAACAGATTAAACTATGACCTCAAGTATTGTCATCCTGGTGCAGACGCAATAGTTCTTCCACTGCCACCCTGACTGACTTTGAAACTTAGATGTACATTAGTATCCTGTTTGTTTTGTTTTTCTTTATTGATCTATATTGTCTCATTGATATTCCATGAGTACATATCCACAGGGCAGTCACCTCCTTTGAAGTGTGGATACTAGTAGTTCCTTTGTGCGGTTGGGTGGAGGTGGGCCCACCCACATGTTATTTTAAACAAGCATCTGCAAAGGGATATGTCTCACACTTGCTTGAGTTAGAGCTATTGGCATTGTAAATTAATAACTCGACTATTCTTGACACATAAATTTGTTAACCGTGCTTCATAATTTCGTCTTTTCCTGCCATATAATTTAAGTGGCGCTGCATATAACTAAAGCAATTCCATTAACTTCTTTCTCTCTCTGCAGCAAACAATGAAAATGTTGCTATTTCACATCCTAATTTAAAGCTGCCATGCTGATTCCAATAGAATAACACTTTCACCATCCCACCATCAGAGTTGCGGGCTGGCTAACTAGAAGGGTCACCCAAACATATCAAGAGTGTTCAAACAGTCGTAGTATAATAAGGATGTAAGTTGGCCTGAAATCATGATCATAACTGTAATAAGAAGAAATTATTAAAACATACACAATTATCATATGAATCTTTACTCGATATTACAAAAAAGGCCTTTAATACAAAACTTCTCCCAACTGTAAAACAAATGTTCTAGCCATGAGAAAGCTTAAAAGACAATGAATGGTGGGAGGGGTTATTATTTTGGAGTCCCTACTAACCTTGTATGGTGACAAAGAGATGATGTAGACAGAAAGAGCATTTTGAAATTGGTCCCATTGTCCTAGGACCACCACAGGCTGAGTTATGAGCACAAATGTTTTATAAAAGTAATGCCCTGCAAAGCATTATTGGGCAAATGTTCATGCCCCTAATATTATAGTGTGCTGACTGCAATGCTCAGAACAGCCCTTAGAGAACACCACAATAAAAATAGCATTTGGAAGAAACATGGTCATTTAACCATACGGTCAGCCCTTAGAGAGCATAACCACATCAAAAAAGAATGGGAGAAAGTAATGCATTGTAACCATATATTTAGCCCCGAGAGGGAGTAGTGTGTTATGCACTAGGCCTGTTGCACTGATATTACAAACAAGGCCATAAAACACAATTTCCATCAGCAATAAAACACAATTTCCAGTCATGAGAGTGTTTACAAAGACAGAATGGTGGGAGGGGGTATTATTTTGGGGTCCCCACTAACCTGGTGTAGGGACCCAGAGATGCAGACATAAAGAACACATTATTGTGAATGCATTGATAGTGGTCCCATTGTCCTAGGGCCACCACAGGCTGAGTTATGGGCAAAAATGTTATGTAAGGGGGCAAGTTTCTGTGCCATTAATATTTTAGTTTGTTTATGTGACTGCAATTTTAGAACAGGCACTGAATGATGAATTATTATTTTGGGGTCTCCACCAACCTAGTGTGGGGATCCAGAGATGATGTAGACCGAAAGAGAATATTTTTGTGAACTTTTTGGCGGTGGGCCCATTGTCCTAGGACCACCACAGGCTGAGTTATGAGCAAACATGTTTTATAGAAATAATGAGCTGCAAAGCATTATGGGGCAAGTTTCCTACCTATGAATATTTTAGTATGTTGCTATTACTGTAATGCTTAGAACAGCCGCAAGAGAACACCACAATGACAATAGTATTTGTAATAAACATGGTCATGTAACTATATAGTTAGCCCCTAGACAGGATAACTACACAAAAAGAAAATTGCAATAATGCAGTGTAACCAATTACTTAGCCCCTAGAGAACATAGTGCATTAGATGTTGTCAGAGATAGCAGGCCTATAGCAATGATAGTACAAAGAAGGCCCTTAAAACACTAGCTGCTCCCAGCTCAAAAACAAAAGTTGTCTTAGGCTGAGTTATGAGCAAAAAAAAAAATTCTAAATGTAATGCCCTGGAAAGCATCATGGGGCAAATTTCCTGAGTGCAGTGAATATTGTAGTATTGGCTCTCGCGCTGTATGGGAGAGCTGTTTTCACTCTGAGGATTTCTGTTCTACATAAAGCATTTACCAATTTTAGGTGTTTTAAGGGGAGAGCCACAAGAAATTACTCTGATTAGGTAACTGAACAATGTGACCAGTGCTCCAATTGAATTGAGTTCACGCTGTTGTGCCTGTTCGCGCTTTGAGGGTCACGCCGACCATGCAGCACCAAGGGGAGGGACAAAAGAAAAATAATAGTCCAGTTCACCCACTCTATAGTATATATGTGCAATCTTGCAAAAATCCATGTAACAGGGGCAGTCTGCAAGATGATAACAAAACCTCCCCAAGGCAGGACAAACGTAAAGCAATTACCAATGACGACAAGGGATTTTTGAAAGGCAAGCCCACGAACGAGTGAAGTGATGGGCATGAGGTGGGTGTGGTTAAAATCCCACAATACTTTCAACAGGGCAAAGAACTTGCACGCTCGAACCAAAAAGCACCAGAAGTCATTTAGCACATTATTTAAAGACAATAATGTCAAGAACAATGAATAAGGAAAATGTTACTTATCCAGTAGACATCTGTTTATGGCATGTAGTGCTGTAGATTCACATGCTTTGCATAAATTGAAATAAATGACTGTCGAAGACAAAGGCCACTGGAATGCAGTAAAACCTCAGCAGCTGCATTGCCTCTTTTAAGTCTCATCTTACGCTGTGATTCTCATGGTGAATACAAAAAAAGGAATCAGTCCAGCTATCTTTTGCATAATGACCATGAATTAATTTGATTTATTTCCCCCCTTTGTAAGGATAACATAAGCTTCCCTGAAGCACTCTTACACCAACAGTGCAAACATTTCTCCAACAGAGAACAGGTACATCACTTGCAATAGCAGTGCAGAT
This sequence comes from Pleurodeles waltl, assembly GCF_031143425.1. NCBI lineage: Eukaryota > Metazoa > Chordata > Amphibia > Caudata > Salamandridae > Pleurodeles > Pleurodeles waltl. The sequence goes on along the minus strand of NC_090440.1, from coordinate 1,185,470,187 downwards.
CTCCCTAACATCCAGCATGAAAGACAGAGCTTTCATTAATGTGGGATATGTTGAAGCAGTAGCTGGTACCAAGAGATATGAATAGCTCAGTGTACTCAAATTTCTATCTGTCATTTAGTACCCAACAGTGGCAGTTTTCCTATTTTACTTCACTTTTTCAAAATATGCTTTCCGAGAAACTCATGAATCTCTCTTAAAAGTAGGGCTTAATGGCAAACAGTTTTGAGGGGGACAGGTAGGCAGTGCCAGTGGGGGAGGGGGGGGGAGAAAGAGGGTGGTGGCATCTCAAGAAATAATTTGGGCATCTGCACCCTTTTTTCCTCTTTTTTTCAATTAAGCACCTGTTGTTATGCATCCTTGCCAGAGATCAAAGTGCGTGGGATCAAAGGAGAACAGTGTATGTGACCATACTTTTTTACTTTATGAATAACAGTTCCCCTACTTCTGATAGTTTAAATGCTTCAGCTGAAGTGTCCCCTGTGCTGTGAAACCGTAGGGGAGCAGAAAGCTAAACAAAAAACAAGTCTTCTTACCACGGTGCCTGCATCCGTGGAAGAAATGTAAATGACGAACAACTCGTTAATCTGCAAATGAAAGGGTGCTTGGAAGCCAGTATTGTCTTTAATTGATGGAATCTCTTGAAGTTTCCTGGTGATAAAGGCTTATTCTTTTTGAGTGGTAGTGCAGGAGCTACAGCTGGGCTGTGAAGTGCATGCTTTTAAGGGACAGTCACTGAAAATAATTGTGCTACATACAGTCTGGGTATTACAATAAGCGATATTTTGGAAGCGCCTTTTTATCCTAAATCTTTTTGTGCATTTTGTAACAGCCTATCTTAAACTGTGACTTACTTTTTCTACAGACTAGGACCTCCTCCCACAAAAAATACAGAAGTCAATATTCTCAACTGCACCACACCCAAGATGGCAACGCAATCCTCAAGTACGATTTACCAAACTACACAAAGCCACCTCGAGCGGCCCTGAATTTCTGGTAAATGTGAAGAAATGCAAGACAGCGCAAGTCGCTGCCTTGCTCTATGCCAGGAAAGTGTTATTTGGGAGGACAGCAGGTGTTCCCATTCATTTGCCCAGGCTTTTTACCACATTCCCAGATGTACCAACAGTAGCAAACCTGGTAGTGCGTCAAAATTGTACGCCATCCCAATAGAGGCACAACAAGAAGAAATATCTTCATCTCTCTTTGTTGTTTCCTCCTGCACAAAAACAATCCTGCCCGCAATATAGGCACTCTTGCATCATGGCAAAAAGATGTCTGTGTTGGTGCTAGGCAGCACCTAGTGCGCAAGTGCAGTGAGAGCAGGAATGTGCCACGTTAGTAAATATGGTGCCTTGTTGCCCTCTACATTCGAAGCAGAGCAGCAAGTTGTCTTGCTATGTTGCACTGTATCCAATAATGATAAATCTGACCCTCAATTCTGTGGCTCTCTGGTTGCACACACAGACGTCTGCAGCGCATTAACAATAGAGGTTTCATAATGTACTACAGTACACTTCCCACTGATTAACTTACATGTATTTAGTTTTATTGTATGCTCAGGGGCGGCTCTTCCGTTAGGGCGGAGGAGCGATGCCCTCCCGCCAGCAGCGGCAGCTGCAAAACCTGTAAAAGAAAACCATAATAAACTTTGTGGTCACATGGTTCTCTTTTAAAGGGGCGGGGCAACAGGTGTGACGAGCAGTGAGGGAGAGTGCACAGCACTCCCCCCTCATTGCGCATAGAAGTTTGGCCGGCCCTCTCGTCTGTGTGTTATTTCTTATGTAGAAACCGGAAGGTGAAAGACCCAAAAAAAACGTACAAAATATTTAGTTTTTTTAGCCACACCTTTGACCCCGCCACGCTGAATGCAGTATAACAGTTCCCATACTTGTTTTGATACATTTCGATCCCTGATTCTTACAGACATTCCTTTCCATGTCAGTATGTACAAAATAAGTAGGAAGTCTGGACACGCGAGCCGTTGTAACTACTCACCCTTAGTCCTTTTCGAAGCAGCGTCACCTGAGCCACTCATCACTTCAGAGAGCAGGTCAAGGCAGGCGGCAATCCGTCATTCGACTCCAGTTCATTGAGTCGTAGGGGGGCCAGCAGATAAGCATCTGCCATTTAACTGTTTGTTTTGGGTATAAGGAGATGCATGCTGGAAGGCAGGCAGGTGGGGACTCTGGGGCTTTAGGGGTGTGTCATGTGGGGACGCAGCCATTGTAAAGCTTCCCGACCTTGGGACATCGCATTTTAAATTCCATTGATATAGATATTCCTACCCCTGAGGAGAAGTTGAAAATAGTGAAAATGGAATTTTGTTTTTGACCGCTCTGACATCGCGTCGGCGAAAAAAGGGGTAAAACTATATTTCTGCTTCCGGCGTAAGGCGTGACTTGGACATTACACACAGAAAAGCTGCTCTTCTAAACCCATTGCGCTTCTGGAGTGGAGCGACACAGACCAGGTGCTTCGTTTATTTTACACACGCCAGCGCCCCTCCCCATCTGTTGAGTGTCGGACCAACGCGTACTAGGATAATTTGGCATTTCAAAAACTGCTTGCATTTTTCAACAGTCCTCTGCCCTTTGATCCCTGCAAAATACCAATAAAGCATGAAGCAAAACCGAGCCTCTGCAGCCATAACATTCCAATGCTGCTGGCTCAGACTGTCTCACATCCGGCTGCAGCTGCGGGCGCCTGTCAGCTGGTTTCTGCGTCATGTCCACGTGCGAGCCTCCTTCTTCTGCACATTCCTCAAGAGTACATGCACCGCCCGTCCACGAGATCTGCTGTACAGTGGGAGCGTGCTGTACGCCTCCCAGCCAGCAACGATCCCTTCCCACGCCGCGCTCATCTCCCCCACATCCGGCAAATGGGGTCAGGAAGTCTCTCTATTTCCTCGACACAATCCCGGCTGGTGTTTGCATTATTTGTTTGTACGCGTGCTTGATTTTCTCCCATTCCTCTTCGCACAGGGTAGTGTTAAGCAATCCTTTTAATCTTTACTTTGTATGGAAAATATAGAAAGCTTTAATGTGTTAGAAGGTAAGATTTGCGGCGATCTGCAAATCACGAGGACAAATCATAGGAAGGCAGAGACCGAGTCAGGCTTCCATCCTACTGAGGTTGGTGAACTGAGTGCCATTATTTTGTTCATTAACAATGGCCTGAGGGGGCTGTGGTTAATGAAGAATGAAGTGGACAAGGTGAAGGTTACAAATTAATACAGATCAGGAAAAGGGTGTTTTTGTACACAAAAACATAAAAAGGTTCTCAAAAGGCTGTTGGCTCACATCGTCAAGGTACGCGAGTAGGTCATTTCCCGGCAGAGGTTAAAATATCTGAGGCTTGATATGTGGCCTTGCCAATTCATAAGACTGTTACGCGTCTCTTCCCAGTCTTGTGATAGGTTGTTCTATACATTTTACACTCGATTATAAAGCAACCATTAATGTTTGATTAGCAAAACAATAATGCCGCCGTACGTTCCGCATAAATACGCATATTTTGCCTTTCCATGCCATATAATATATCTCAGCTCACCCCTACTTAGCGCGTCACCTATTGTTTTCGTATTCATTTCGCATTCACCTATTGGGATCCTCTACTTTCTTAAGCGTTTAAATTCACGCCTGTTGTTTATTTTACTCAAGACATTGATTTACGCACATCATTTCGCAATTTTGCCACATAATTTGATCCTACGTTTCCATGTAACTCGAGTGGCCGTGTTTGAAGCAGAAATCGCTGGGCAAAGTGAAGAACGTGAAAAATGTAAGCAGTTCAAATGCACTACACCCCCATCCTGAAAATAATGTAAATGGTGAGGTTTGGTTTAGAGATCCAAAACTTAAATGTAATTATGTTGCAATGATTTGACAACAATTGCTGTAATTTCCAGGTGGAGAGGTTTCGAACTTTTACACCAAACACATATTAAAAGCTAACGTTAAAAATTATCGTAAATGCTTAGTGAATCATCAGAATGTTAAAATCAAGGATTTCATAAAACGATGTGTTTATCACCAAAGTGGCTTCTTAGCACTGGCCTAACAAGTTCGGCACACTTTTTTAAGAGTAGGGTGTTCAGTGTGAATATCCAGGATTTGCGTGTTGTTTGAAATATCACGCATTTGTCAACGTTCCTTCTGTTGTGAAGACTTTGTTCCACAGTAATGCACACTGCTCGTGGCCATTTAAGTGTGAACAGAATCGAAGTTCTTCTGGGGAAAGGAAAAGGGGACGCTGCAGTTGTTTACTCTTAGTTAGAAATGGGGTCTCTAGTTGGCAGTCAGTTTACACCCTGTCGAAGTAGGGACCCTCACTCTTGTCAGGGTAAGGGAAATACACAGCTCAGATAACCCCTTCTCACCACCTTGGTAGCTTGGCACAAGCAGTCAGGCTTATTTCAGAGGCAATGTGTAAAGTATTTGTACCAACGCACACAGTAACACTGTGAAAATACCACAAAAGTACTCCACACCAGATTAGAAAAATAGCCAATATTTATCTAAATCAAGTAAGACCCTAACAACAAAAATCCAACATACACAAGCAAAGATATATATACACTTTTAAAGTAAAAAGAGTCTTAATCCATAGAAATCAATGGATGCATTGTTTTAGCACAAAGTTCCTGGTATACGTAAAAAATAAAGACGCACGGGTGAACCTGCATCAGAAAAGCAAGCAATGTTTTGCTTCCTTACTCACAAGTGAGGGCATTCGTTGATTCTTTCCTCACAGGGAAGGGATGCGTCATTTTCCGGACAAGAAGTCTCAGGTCTGTGCAGTGATGTGGAAGATTCTGATGCCGAGGGTCGATATGTGGAAAATTCTGACACGCTGTGCAAAGGGTCCACATTGAGAACAGGCGCTGCATCGATTTTTCAGCTCCAGCACAGGTGCTGCATCAATTTTTCGGATGCGCACACAGCAGTGCACGTATTTTCTCTCACAGGTTACCAGCTTCCCCTTCAAAGGGCCCAGGGACTGGATTTGGCACCACTTAGCAAATCAGGACTCTCGGCATGAGAGCCCAGGCACTGGCAGATGAAGTCTTTGATGTCCGTGAGACTGCTGAACAGGGGACAAGCACAGACCAAGCCGTTGGAGAAACTTCACAAGCCGGTTTTCAGAAAGCAATGTCCAGCCCTTTTCCTCTTAAGGCAGAAGCAGCAGGCCAACACAGCAAAGCAACAGGTAGAGTGTCAGGTCCTGCTCAAGCATCAAGCTCTTCTCCTTGGCAGATACAGAAGTAATCTAAAGTTGTGGGGTCAGCAGTCCAATACTTATACTCATTTCTGCCTTTGAAGTAGGCCAACTTCAAAGGAAAGTCTTTGTAGCGCACAAGACCCTGCCTCTTCCTTGCCCTACCCTAGATACACATCAGGGGGCTTGAATCTGAATTGTGAAAGGACAGCCACAGCCCTTTCAAGTGCAGGTGTCAGCTCCTCCCCTCCCACTCTAGCCCAGGAAGACTAATCAGGATATGCAGGACACACCTCAGCTCCCTTTGTGTCACTGTCAAGAAGAAATTCACAAACAGCCCAACTGTCAATCTGACACAGACGTGTATTTAGCAGCCAAGCAGAGGCACAGAATGATTAAGTAAGAAAATGTCCACTTTCTAAAAGCGGCATTTTCAAGCTTACAATCTAAAAAACAACTTTACCAAAAGCTGGATTTTTAAATTGTGAGTTCAGAGACCCCAAACTCCATAGCGCTATCTGCTCCCAATGGGAAATTACATTTAAAAGATATTCATTGTTAATCCCCATGTTAACCTATAGGTGAGATGGGCCTTTCAATTGTGAAAACCGAATTTGGCAGTATTTCAGTTTCAGTACATGTAAAACACACCATTATATGTCTTATCTTTTAAATACATTGCATCCTGCCCATGGGGCTACCTAGGGCCCTACCTTAGAGGCGACTTACATGTAATATAAGGAAAGGTTTGGGCCTGGCAAATGGGTACAATTGCAAAAAGAACAAGTGATGGACGGAATGGTGAACAATGTCAAACATTCACCACCAGTAGAGAGATCTGGGCCTAAATCCATCGTTTTTTTGCTGCCCATGCCATTCCAGTTTGGACCCAGCCATATGCAAATCAGTCTTGACCCTGTTCCCCATGGGAACAGTCCTGCCCGAACTGCCAGGCCAGGTCCTCCCTGGACTGGAAACAAGCATCCTGGGACCGGTTTCGGGGTTTCACCCTTCACACATCATTCACACACCATTCACCTTTCACGGGAATGTGGCAGACTTTCAGGTTTAGACAGTACAACACATGCAGTCAACATCATGACGAACCAATAAAAGTATTTATATGTCAATTACACATATGAACATTGTACAACAGCTATATAATTGTATAAAATGAATTTCTAAAAAAGAACAAGCATTGGCAAAGGCAACAGGTATCGTCCGTACAAGAGCTATTGACTTTGCCAATGTGTTTTGGACATGTAGTTCACCAGCGTGGCTGCTGTTCAGCATGGCTAAAAGTTATTAGCATAGAAGAGAGTGGAATGGAGTGTCGCAGAGCGGCAAAGATTGAAATGTTGTACAGTGGACTGTCATAGTGTGGAGTTGCGTAGAGTGGCATAGAGTAGAGTGGACTGGTTAGAGTTCACTGGCCTAGTGTTGCAGGGTATAGTGGCACAGAGTGCAGTAGCACTGAGTGCAGTGGCATTGAATTCAGCAGCGTACAATGTAGTGTCATAGAATGAAGTGGTGCAGATTAGATTGGTATATAGTAGAGTGCAGTGGTGCAGTGTGGAGAGGCGCAGAGTGGAGTAGCTCAGTGTAGAGTGGCACAAGTGGAGTGGCATAGTGTGCAGTGGCATAGAGTAGATTGGCATAGAGTGGTGCAGAGTTGAATGATGCAGAGGAGAGTAGAGTCAAGTGGCAGAGTGCAGCATAGAGCTGAATGGCATAGAGTGCAGTGGTGTAGGGGGGAGTAGTGCTGAGTAGAATGGCATTGAGTTCAGTTGTGAAGAATGCAGTGTTGTAGAATAAAGTGTCAGAGTGCAGTGGTGTGGCGTAGAGAGCAGTGGGGTAGAGTATATTGATGCAGAGTAGAGTGCAGTGGTGCAGAGTGAAGTGACAGTGCACTTGTGTAGAGTGCATTAGCGTAAAGTGCAGCATTAAGAGTAGAGTGGTGTAGAGCGCAGTGTGGAGTGGATTGTTTCAGAGTAGAGCAAAGTGGTGTAGAGTGGAGGAGTGCAGGATAGAGTGCAGGTGCGTAGAGTGGAGTGGCTGAGTGTAATGACATAGATTGAAGTGGTGTAGGGTGCAGTGTCAGTGCAGAGGTGCAGAGTAGATTAGAGTGGTATATACTGCATTAGGGTAGAGTGCAGGGGCATAGAGTTGAGTGGTACAGAGTAATGTGCATTGGAGTAGAATGACTTGGCATAGAGTGTGGAGTTAAAGAGTGGTGAGTGGAGTTGTACAGAATAGATTGGTGTGGCCTAGGCTGGAGTGGTGTAGAGTGCAGTGGCAAAGAGTGTATTGTCATAGGGTAGAGTGGAACAGGGTGCAGTAGAGACGTGAAGTGGAGTGGTGTAGAGTGGTGCAGAGTAGAGTGCAGTGGATTGGAGTGGTGCAGTGTAGAGTGGAGTAGCACAGAGTGGATTGTTCATCGGGTGGTAGCACACTGCCATTATATACAACACATTTTCAATTTAAATCATCATTAAATTTGCAGACATACAGTTTTACTAATAAAACTATACAGTGCGCGTATGAAAATGTGTGGAAATTCCATCACCTAGTTTAATGATTCGATCTGATCATATTAAAGTATTTGTTTCCAACACGCTTCAGAAATAGCAAAAAATGTGCTTCATTTGTGCGTTCATATATTCTGAAATACTTACAAAGTTCATTTAAACGTTGTTGTGTGCTGGAAAAAAAAACAGTTTCCTACCTCCAGTATCCAGCAAGATTGTCACATAAATCCTCTTGCTTTGAAGTAAGAGAAAGAAATGTAAACAAGCGCCCTTGGAAGACAGCGCCTGGCATTTGACCTCAGTCTCTGAATGCACAGTAAATGTGATGGGATAAGAACAACATTTTAAGGCCTGCAAACAGAAAGCAAGTTTGGGAAAGGATACAGTAACCACAGGTTAGGCAACCAAAGGGACGAACTGAATCTGGAAGACTAAAGCAAATAAAGTCAACAAATGGAAAGCCAGAAAGTGTCAGTTACAAACCACAGAGCAAATGGTAATCAACAAGCGGAATGCATTCCTAGATCAGCTTTCTGAAAGTCTCCAAGATGTCTTTAGCAAACCAGACAGCTCAGCTGTCCAATAGGCTGCAACCTAAAAAAAAAAGGGCACCAGTATAATCTTGATATGCGATATTCAACAAACAAAATATTAAAAGGAAGTTTTTCATGAACTATGCACTGAATGTCATTGAATGTGGTCCCGCTTGGGGGTTTCCAAAGCTGCCCAAATATAAATAAAGTGTCAATGATTTATGACATCACAAGTCAAATTAAAAGGTCCATAAGAACTGCAGTGACTAGATACTCCTCTGTGTGATCTATGCGGTTGGATCTCTATATGTGAGACAAAAGTTCCTCAAGATCTATCACAGGGCTCAATGCAATTTGAAACTGAAAGTCAGGATGGTTGCTTAATCAATTGCATGCACACAATTCCATGTGTGCGCCCAGTCAAGTGTGGGGTTCTTTCTTCAAGAGAAATGTGTCTTCACACTTTAAAACGGAGCCCGCCTCCTGGATGGTGTTAACGTGTGCCTCCTTCGTTGCACTGCTAACAAGTCCCAAGTGAACATCCTCTGCGTACTTTACAGGCAGTGCATGCTCTCATTCATCAACATGTCGAGCTACCAGGGTGCTATGGCCTGATGCCTCCTTTTTAGGTGGAGCATAAGCATTCGTACTCTGGCATACTTTTAGTACACTTCTTATGGCTTAAAGCGATTTCATTTCTTGGTTGCAGTGTCCTTTAAAAATTCTTGTGCGCTAGTGGTCAGTTCTGCCTTTTTCTGTTTCAGAGCACTGACCAACTACTGTATTTTAGGCTGGTAACTGCCTGCGTTTTATTGCGGCATTCCATTCCTTCCAACTCCTACCATGTGGCTGACATTTTTTTTGGTTTTATTCCAGTGCTGTCCTCTTCTGGCTACTTGAACATTTGATCCACCATTAAACCTTTAATAAAAGGTAACTCCTAGGCTTAGTTTTTTTAATGTTATTTTACCGCTGCCCAGCGTCTGTTGATTAACGTTCTTTCAGTACAGCCCAGCGCATGCGCACATTGATTTAATCTTGAAGTAAGCTTATTTTTGCACATTTATGTAACATTAAAATAAGCTTATTTACAAAAGAAACAACCAGTGCCTAAACGTAAGCTCACTGCTCACAAAAGCCACAATATGCCCTTTCTCGTGGAATGTAACTAAACCTAGAAGCAATGATGTGAAACTTGCAGAGCCTGCATCTGGAGTCTTTCCAGGGCACCTCCCGAAATCCGCACAGAGGGAATTGCTTGTCTCCTTATTGGGGGTCATCTTCTCAGGCTGCTCTGCTATAGTTTACTTCATTAGAGCTTTGCTGAAATGCGAGGCAAGAACGCTTGCAAGACTTTGTTCTGTTAATATAAAAAGAAAATACTATTCCAGCCTTATTTTCCATCTTCTGTTCAGACGTTTACACAACTAGAGGTAGTGCAGTAATCTTCTTATCTCTCCTCAAAGGCTTGTTTTTTTCAGAGACTCTAAAAGAATCTTTGTAGCCCAGTAGCCGGGGCAGAGGCTTGCCTGCAAAATAAGTTGTGTTTGTTTATTTTCAGTAATTCTGCTCAGATCGCCTTGTGTCACCCCCACTGTCGTCACTGTTTCGCATGTGAGCTAATGCCTTCTGTCTTATTCTTGTGGAATCCTTTTTACCATTTTCAGGGGGTTAGTCCGGTGGGCACTGTAACACTTACTGTATCTTCTGCGTAAATAGATTAAGTATAATTATTTTTTTTTAGCAACTAATGCATTTAGAGGAAGTGTGGCTGTAAATCTATTTGAACCATCATTGTCAGTAGACTTTCTGTGACTGCATTTTCACATGTGTGTATATAAATTAATATGATTTGAGTGCATCTATTTTATATACGCGTATTTGTGTGCATGTATTTATAGAAACCCACCTACTTCTTTATACAATACTGCTGTGTCTAAGTCTGTTTTGTAGCTTCTTGACTATGATTTACTTTTTTCATATGTTTTGATTTTTGCGTGTATCCATTGTTGAAATTTAGATGTAAACATTTAAATTAGGATGCTAAATGGCAACATTTTCATTTTTTGCTGCAGATAGAGAAAGAAGGTAAATGGAAGTGCTTTAGATATACGCAGGGCCACTGGAATTTGACAAAATTATGAGGCAGGGTTGACAAGTTTATGTGGCAAGAAAAGTCCAGTTATGAATTTACAATGCCAATAGCCCTAATTCATGCAAATGCGAGACCTACTGCATTGCAAATACGTGTCCCCTTTTTTTCAGTACGAGCCAGCTACATGTCACTGCTTCATATCGGTGCATGCTCATCCTCAGCACATCGCAGCTCCTGATTAGTGGAGAGCCAAGCCGAGGTGTGAAGGACCTTGCTGGACAGAGTGGAAGCATACCCAGCCTACCCTCACCACCCTTAACAGCATCAGTCTACATTTTAAGAACCCGAATTATAGAATAAATCACCTCTGTCAAGCCAAGAGCTGGTACATTTCCTTTGTTTGGCCCCACATTATCAGAAACTTGGTGTCCCTCTAAACTGATTTTACCATTTGAATTGGTCATTTTCTGTTGAAAACTAGTACATGTGTGGCAACATAAAGCTCAGTGATGTGCACTTTTGAAGGCCAATGTGATACATTTATTCATTTAGCTAAGCACTTGGAAGTGGTTGATGTAGCCAGGGGATGGGTATATAATTCCATTCCTACAAAGAAGGAAATGCAGCAAGTAATTCACAAATAGCCTGATTGATTTTTAAATGATATTACAACCTATGTACAACCTAACTGCAGGAAAACATTCTTCAAGAGCACTGACACAGAATCTGATGGTGTTTTACCTGCTCCACTGAGCTATACTCAGCTGCAAAATCTGCCAGTACAGCTGCATTTCAGTGTAAGAAAATCGAGTAATAGCTGCACATTCGAAGGAGTTATGGGGTGAGTCCTCCTATAAAGACAGACGTAGAGGCACAGGTGCAGTACTCACCATCAGTTTGCAGACTGTGCTTCCTTGAAAATGCTTGATAACTCCTTTGAGTCATCTGCAGGATTAAACATTCTATGTTATGTTTATAACCTTTATAAAGCACTTATACACCAGCGATGTAACAACACCAGGATGGTACTCTTCACGGAGACGGTAAAATGTAGGTAACCGAATAGATTGTGTCTGACTGAAGAAATAACTAATAGACTTATAAAAGAATCATGTTTTTCTGGCCTGTGTAAACTGACTTTCATTAAATAGGCTCACATTGCAAGGAAAGTAAGGTCTGACTCACCTTACTGGGCATCGGGCTTTTCCCCAGGAGGCTGGAAGAGTGGGGAACGTGTTTTGTTACTCGGGCCAGTTTCACATCAGTGCTGCAATTTTGGCCCCCAGTTCCGCAATAGGCAGGCCAGCATAATTCACTCCAGCTCTAGGATGATGTGACCCCCCCCACCGCACCCCGAGCAGGGGGGAATGGGTGGGAGGAGGGGAGAGTGGGGGGGGGGGGGTGGCAAGTGTGTGTAGAGGTTTGGGGATAGGTAAAAGCAAATGGGCACTGTTTTAGAGTTCCTTGAATATTAAGCAGTTTTCAGGCAACAATAAAAGTGTCAAGATATCTGTGGTGATGAATGTTCCTGCCAGAGAGAGATTGGAGTTTTGTCTAATGGCAGTTTTGACTCATCTAAAGTAGCGCAGAGAGTAAATATGCCTTCCGCAAAGAAAGTGCATCATACATATCATATGTGCATAGCTTAGTGCGTTACTGCTTTTTTCACAGAGACCTTTTTATGGGCGAGCGCAAAGCGCTCCGTCCCATTCTGTATTTTCTCTTTGGGCTTCGAACCACGCACATGTCACGTCAGTCACTTACATTGGTTCGTGGGCATGCCTTTTAAAATCTGCTTGCTTTCATTTGCGAAAGGCATGCATGCGTCATGCCTTTTCCGGTGTTTAGCCCACCTACACAGCACCAGTAAACTACTAAAAACCTAGGAGGCTCAATGTTTTCCGCATGATGTCTGGACTACTTTATCTGTTTATTTTCCATGCAATGCGATCGCGCTGCATTTTACATAGTGTGATCGCGCTGCGTTTTTTTTCCTTTACAACGCCAATAGCTCTAACTCAAGCAAATGCAAGAGCTGTTGCATTGAAAAGGCTTATTGTTACTTGCAATTCATAAGTTACAACTGTAATATACGATAGTGAGCTATGATTCATCATCAAAAAGATCCTTGCAAACTGCCTCATACAGGTTAGAAAGTTATGTTTTCTTCCAGACTTTCATTATCTAATGTTGCCAAATAGGATTTGTTTGGGTATACATACATTCTTACTAATAAAGCCAACCCCAACCACTGTGGTACGCTTTAAATCTTAGGTGCGTGCTTCTCCAGACCAATCACCCTTAAAAATGCCTTCCAGTATGAATGACATGTGAGTCCTACACCTTATGGTTCCCCATGACTTGTGTAACATTTTCTATATAGTGATTTACACATGTATAATTGTATCTGCATGTGTGTGATGTAAACTGCTCCAACACCCTACACTGGTATGAGAGGCACTATAAAACAAATGAAAACATGTGAGAGAGGGGCTATGGCGAGATGAGGGGCACTGTTGTAGGGTGATAGTGAGGGAATCATTGAATCGCCCCAAGAAAGATTGACAAACTGTTAGCTAGCAGCGCTAAAGTATGTCCTGGCACTCCCTCAGCAAGAAGTCCCAGGCTTGCAAATTATCACAAGTACCTTATAGTCAGATCAGACATCAGAGGCTCTGGGGTAATGACTGGCCAGCATGAAGGACTCAACTGTCTATTCAGGCTTTTCTGTGTGAATCACCTAAGAATTCTGTAATTGAGGAATATATCTATTGTAAATCACGGCAATATAAATTGTGGTGATATTAGAGGATGCCACAATTAACAAACATTGTCTTCCTTGTTAAAACATGAGTACAAACATTGCTTTTCAACATGTCTACTGTGTCTTTTTTTGCACAATGATAGCACGACTCCCTGAAAGGGAGTTAACTGTATTTTGATGTTTTATATGCAGCCTTTCAAAATGGACCTATAACCAAAACACCTTTAAAATGCCTAATTATAATTGTTTATGTCGGTGGGTATCCTGGTGTACTATAAAGAAATCATCGAATACAATTGAATATATAAGGAAAAATGTGTTGCAGAAAGCACAATTTTTGCCATTTTCCAAAAATGTTCTTGAGGGGGGAATCTCCCCAGATCCCTTGTAATGATCAGGCTTGCTATGCACCATATAGGGGCTGGTGGACCAAATTTGCCTGGGCTGATTGGATTTCCCAGTCTGGCCCTGCACGAAAGGCGTTCCCATTCTCGGCTGCAAGAACAGAAAACCACCACTACCCATCCTGAGCTAAAGTAAAACAAGGGTGTTTTTATTGGTCGATACGGTACAATGCACTTCCAATTGAAAGTAAAAGGATCTCCATCTAGGGACTCACCGACAGAGCACAGCGTTTTAGAGCACTTTGCATTCTCTCATCGGATGTTAATTGCATTATTATGGGTAACTTGCAAATGATACAGCATGAAGTTCAGCAGGGACAAATGTAGATCGATACTGGTCTAATTCTGAACCAACAAATGCTAAAATAGCATTTCTTCTGTCGTGATCTCTAATAATATATGAGCTCATACCTGAGCTGGGATTTGGTTTGAAAGAGAGAGGTTGGAGTCTACTAAAACACCTACACAGTGCTGATTTAAGAGACTCAAGAAGAAAATCCTTCTTTTTAGTCCAGTTAAGCATTCAGCCAAAGGACTACTCTGCCATTCATCACCACAACCTCCATTTTATCTGCAATGAGCATAAGCCAAATACTGTCCATGCACTCGTAGATGCACCTCATATATTGCTGGAATTAGATGCCAGGCGACAGATTCCTTCCCTACCTATCAAGTGGGTATCGTCAATATACATATAAAACGTGACTCCGATAAAGTGGAAGACTTTGGCCAAAGTGGCAACATACAGAAGTGGGGTGAAAGCGCAGGGTCTTGCAGGTCTCTACAATACGGTGGAAGATCAACTACATAAAAAGAGAGAAGACATGCAGCATGAGTGTTCTGTCAGTAAAAGTCGTGCATTTCAGATTGTAATTGAGAGGAAAATCCCAGTTTAGCAGTGCCTTATTGGAAGGATTTTCAGCACTGGGACCACGTATTTCCCTTTTTGGTAAAAACAACAAAAAACAAATGCAATAGAAATTGTGCAGCGTCTTTCTTTACAAAAGGCTGGGGTTGACTCATGGCTTGAGATACTTCCAGGCGGTGGTGTTTGCGTTCGGATCACAGCCTTTGAGTGTGAGAATTGCCCATCAGCCTTCGCGTTTTTTCAATCCTTGGAGAGGTGCAAATAGGAAATATCATGGTAAAGCAGTGAAGCAGAGGCGCTGGGTAGTATATTTTCCTACGTAATTATGCCTTATCCTGATTGTATGGCATGCCTGGCATGCATTTAGGGGATGGGGCTATTTTTGTTGGTCACACTATCCTATTCTGGTACTGCTTAGGGTTAACTTAGTCTCAGCACTGGGCAGCCATTGCTGAGTAGGGAACCCCTATGGGGTTTTGGAAATATATCATACATGCCTTGTCTAAGTTTCACTTTTGTCCTGCATCAGCTTTGCCATGCTCTCGAAATGAGTGCATAAAGTGGCGAAGCCAACTCTTAGTAAAGAAAAGTAACAATACTACAAGAAATTTTGAGAAGCAGCCCAGCACCATCATTTTTGGGCCCCAAGGATAGCGGTAGTGGAGTCGTAAGCACCAGGAGAGACAACCCACAGGACCCCCAGAGGATTAAAGGACAACACAGGCCAACTTTAGAGATTTTTTTCTTAATGCTAGAGGCACAGGGAGCAAACGAGCTAAGGTGTCAGCTCCCAAAGCAATTGGACAGGGTCGAAGCTGCAGCTCTGGGACAGAACCTGATGGGCGGAGACATGTACCAGGGTCCTGTACCTGAACACCACCAGGGGTTCAAACATATGGCGGCCTACACTCAGATCTAGTGGGGATGGCACGCTTTATAGCAAGACAAAGGGCAGAGGGTTAGAGCCTCTCATTGCTGTGCAATGACCTCTTAGCAACTGCTTTCTTTGCAGGACTGGAATGGTTGGCAGACCTGAATAAGAGCTTTCTGGTGAGAAAAGCCATGAAGGGGTGTGAGCTGCTGCACCTACTGGGGGAAGTGTTTATAGCACACCAATATACCTGGCCAGGCTACTGGTAGTCTTGCAAGCCTTACCCTGTGTAGTGCCTTACCTGATTTAGAATGGAACCTTTAGGGTCCTCGAGTACTCTGTATAAGTGTGTGATGTATTCGCTATTTAGAATGTATGAATGCTTGCTTTATACTGTTGGGTTCACGAGTGCATGCAGAGGAATAAAGATATGTGATTTACAGCTGTGTGTGTGGACTAGCCATTTAGCATGTACCAGGCTGTGGGAGACAGTACACCCAGGAATCTGTTTCACTCATTATGAAACTTTCTTAGTCAGGTGTATTCTTAGGCCTTCTTTGAGGTATTTAGGGTGTTCAGAGGGCAGGATCACGGTCATAAGCGAGGAGCTGATGGCATTGAGCTTGAAGACATGCCACAGTCTGCAGGTGAGTCAGGTAATCGAAAGCTTACTTGGCTCATGGGTTGACTCTTTCAGCTCAACCAGACTGTGGTTCTGCTCTGATCTCGCTCACTCTATTAATTTCCTGACTTGAACACCTCTGGGACTGACACAGTGTAAGAGTTGGTATTATAGTAGGCGGCTTCAATTTGTAACACCTGTTGTCTAGCTAATTAGCATTGTGACCTGTTATTTTTCTGTACACAGAAATTATTTGCAAACACATTTGAATGATTGTTAACCTCTTAGCTGCTGGACCTTTCCCCCCCCCAGTGCTGAGCCCTTTTTTGGCTATTTGGGGTAGTTCGCGCTTAGGCCTTCATAACTTTTTGTCCGCATAAGCTATCCATGCCACATTTGCGTCCTTTTTTTCCAACATCCTAGGGATTCTAAAGGTACCCAGAGTTTCTGGGTTCCCCTGGAGGAGACCAAGAAATTAGCCAAAACACACATAAAATCTTGTTTTTTTCAAAACAAATGTGAAAAAAGGGATGCCGAAGAAGGCTTGTGTTTTGTTCCCTGAAAATGGCATCAACAAAAGGTTTGTGGTGCTAAATTCGCCATCTTCCCAGCTTTCAGGAACAGGCAGACCTGAATCAGAAAACCACATTTTTCAACACAATTTTGGCATTTTACTGGGACATACCCCATTTTTACTATTTTTGGTGCTTTCAACCTCCTTCCTGTTAGTGACAGGAATGGGTGTGAAAACAATACTGGATCCCGGAAAGCTAAGAATTTCTGAAAAGTAGACAAAATTCTGAATTCAGCAAGGGGTCATTTGTGTAGATCCTACAAGGTTTTCCTACAGAAAATAGCAGCTGAAAAATAAAAATATTGAAATTGAGGTGAAAAAAACAGCCATTTTTCTGCAATGTCAGATGTTTTAAAGCAATATACCGTTACATGTGCTGGACTCTTCTGGTTGCAGGGATATATATGGCTTGTAGGTTCATCAAGATCCCTAGGTACCCAGAGCCAATAAATGGGCTGCACTTTGCAATGGGTTTTCATTCTATACCGGGTATACAGCAATTCATTTGCTGAAATATAAAGAGTGAAAAACAGGTATCAAGAAAACCTTTCTATTTCCAAAATGGGCGTAAGATAAGGTATTGAGCAGCAGTGGTTATTTGCCCATCTCTGAATTCCGGGGTGCCCATACTAGCATGTGAATTACAGGCCATTTCTCAAATAGACGTCTTTTTTACACACTGTCTTACATTTGGAAGGAAAAAATGTAGAGAAAGACAAGGGGCAATAACACTTGTTGTGCTATTCTGTGTTCCCCCAAGTCTCCCGATAAAAATGGTACCACACTTGCGTGGGTAGGCCTAATGCACGCGACAGGAAAGGCAACATGGACACATCACACTTTTACATTGAAATCCGACGTGTTTTTTGCAAAGTGCCTAGCTGTAGATTTTGGCCTCTAGCTCAGCCGGCACCTAGGGAAACCTAGCAAACCTGTACAGTTTTGAAAACTAGACACCTAGGGGAATCCAAGATGGGGTGACTTGTGGGGCTCTGATCAGTTCTGTTACCCAGAATCCTTTGCAAACCTCAAAATGTGGCCAAAAAAACACTTTCCTCACATTTCGGTGGCAGAAAGTTCTGGAATCTGAGAGGAGCCACAAATTTCCTTCCACCCAGCGTTCCCCCAAGTCTCCCGATATAAATGATACCTCACTTGTGGGGGTAGGCCTAGTGCCCGTGACAGGAAATGCCCCAAAACACAAAATGGACACATCACATTTTGACAAAGAAAACAGAGCTGTTTCTTGCAAAGTGCCTAGCTGTGGATTTTGGCCTCTAGCTGAGCAGGCACCTAGGGAAACCTAGCAAACGTGCACAGTTTTGAAAACTAGACACCTAAGGGAATCCAAGATGGGGTGACTTGTGGGGCTCTGATCAGGTTCTGTTACCCAGAATCCTTTGCAAACCTCAAAATGTGGCCAAAAAAACACTTTTTCCTCACATTTCTGTGACAGAAAGTTCTGGAATCTGAGAGAAGCCACAAATTTCCTTCCACCCAGCGTTCCCCCCAAGTCTCCTGATCAAAATGATACCTCTCTTGTGGGGAGAGGCCTAGTGCCCGCGACAGGAAATGCCCCAAAACACAACGTGGACACATCACATTTTGACAAAGAAAACAGGGCTGTTTTTTGCAAAGTGCCTAGCTGTGGATTTCGGCCTCTAGCTCAACAGGCACCTAGGGAAACCTAGCAAACCTGTACAGTTTTGAAAACTAGACACCTAAGGGAATCCAAGATGGGGTGACTTGTGGGGCTCTGATCAGGTTCTGTTACCCAGAATCCTTTGCAAATCTCAAAATGTGGCCAAAAAAAACACTTTTTCCTCACATTTCGGTGACAGAAAGTTCTGGAATCTGAGAGGAGCCACAAATGTCCTTCCACCCAGCGTTCCCCCAAGTCTCCCGATAAAAATGATACCTCACTTGTGTGGGTAGGACTAGTGCCCGTGACAGGAATAGATCACACAACGGTCAATGTTGGTACTTACATGAGGCAACTGTTGACCCTGGGGCGATCCATTCCTTACGCAGGCACAAGGTATAGGCACTCAAGCGGGGTAGTGTTTTTATCAGGACAAGTGAGGAATCACTGGGTGGTAGGAATTTTGTGGATCGCCGCATATTCCTGTAGTTTGTGTGACAGAAATACAAGAAAAATAGAGTTTTTATTCAACATTTCAGCTTTTCAGGGTATTCTGGGTAAGAAAACTTTGGGCAATCCACACAAGACACACCTTTCTATCTAGTTGAGTGTGCCTTTGGTGTAATAGGCAGTTCTCTTTTAGCTTTAAGATAACAGGTTTGAATGCACTTAACTATCCATCTAGCAATGCCTTGCTTAGAAATTGGATTTCCTGAATGAGGTTTTTGGAAAGCAATAAATACAGGGAGTGCAGAATTATTAGGCAAATGAGTATTTTGACCACATCATCCTCTTTATGCATGTTGTCTTACTCCAAGCTGTATAGGCTCGAAAGCCTACTACCAATTAAGCATATTAGGTGATGTGCATCTCTGTAATGAGAAGGGGTGTGGTCTAATGACATCAACACCCTATATCAGGTGTGCATAATTATTAGGCAACTTCCTTTCCTTTGGCAAAATGGGTCAAAAGAAGGACTTGACAGGCTCCGAAAAGTCAAAAATAGTGAGATATCTTGCAGAGGGATGCAGCACTCTTAAAATTGCAAAGCTTCTGAGGCGTGATCATCGAACAATCAAGCGTTTCATTCAAAATAGTCAACAGGGTCGCAAGAAGCGTGTGGAAAAACCAAGGCGCAAAATAACTGCCCATGAACTGAGAAAAGTCAAGCGTGCAGCTGCCACGATGCCACTTGCCACCAGTTTGGCCATATTTCAGAGCTGCAACATCACTGGAGTGCCCAAAAGCACAAGGTGTGCAATACTCAGAGACATGGCCAAGGTAAGAAAGGCTGAAAGACGACCACCACTGAACAAGACACACAAGCTGAAACGTCAAGACTGGGCCAAGAAATATCTCAAGACTGATTTTTCTAAGGTTTTATGGACTGATGAAATGAGAGTGAGTCTTGATGGGCCAGATGGATGGGCCCGTGGCTGGATTGGTAAAGGGCAGAGAGCTCCAGTCCGACTCAGACGCCAGCAAGGTGGAGGTGGAGTACTGGTTTGGGCTGGTATCATCAAAGATGAGCTTGTGGGGCCTTTTCGGGTTGAGGATGGAGTCAAGCTCAACTCCCAGTCCTACTGCCAGTTCCTGGAAGACACCTTCTTCAAGCAGTGGTACAGGAAAAAGTCTGCATCCTTCAAGAAAAACATGATTTTCATGCAGGACAATGCTCCATCACACGCGTCCAAGTACTCCACAGCGTGGCTGGCAAGAAAGGGTATAAAAGAAGGAAATCTAATGACATGGCCTCCTTGTTCACCTGATCTGAACCCCATTGAGAACCTGTGGTCCATCATCAAATGTGAGATTTACAAGGAGGGAAAACAGTACACCTCTCTGAACAGTGTCTGGGAGGCTGTGGTTGCTGCTGCACGCAATGTTGATGGTGAACAGATCAAAACACTGACAGAATCCATCGATGGCAGGCTTTTGAGTGTCCTTGCAAAGAAAGGTGGCTATATTGGTCACTGATTTGTTTTTGTTTTGTTTTTGAATGTCAGAAATGTATATTTGTGAATGTTGAGATGTTATATTGGTTTCACTGGTAATAATAAATAATTGAAATGGGTATTTTTTTTTGTTGTTGTTAAGTTGCCTAATAATTATGCACAGTAATAGTCACCTGCACACACAGATATCCCCCTAACATAGCTAAAACTAAAAACAAACTAAAAACTACTTCCAAAAATATTCAGCTTTGATATTAATGAGTTTTTTGGGTTCATTGAGAACATGGTTGTTGTTCAATAATAAAATTAATCCTCAAAAATACAACTTGCCTAATAATTCTGCACTCCCTGTAATTGTTTTGTTTTGCGAATTAGTTTTGTTCTGTCAATGTAGTACATTAACGCTCTTTTGATGTCTAATGTATGTAGTGCTCTTTCAGCTACAGAGTCTGGCTGTGGGAAGAACACTGGTAATTCTACTGTTTGATTTAAGTGGAACGGTGATATGACTTTTGGTAAAAATTTAGGATTTGTTCGTAGAACTACTTTATGCTTGTGTATCTGAATAAATGGTTCTTGTATGGTAAATGCTTGAATCTCACTTACTCTTCTTAAAGATGTGATGACAATTAAAAATGCAACTTTCCATGTTAAGTATTGCATTTCACAAGAGTGCATGGGCTCAAAAGGTGGACCCATGAGTCGTGTTAAGACAATGTTGAAGTTCCATGAAGGAACTGGTGGTGTTCTTGGTGGTATAATTCTCTTGAGACCTTCCATAAATGCTTTTATGACTGGTATTCTAAATAGAGAAGTTGAGTGCGTAATTTGCAGGTAAGCTGAAATTGCTGTAAGATGTATTTTAATGGAAGAAAAAGCTAGCTTGGATTTTTGCAAATGCAGTAAGTATCCTACGATGTCTTTGGCAGATGCGTGTAAGGGTTGGATTTGATTATTGTGGCAGTAATAAACAAATCTTTTCCACTTATTGGCATAGCAATGTCTAGTGATAGGTTTCCTAGCTTGTTTTATGACCTCCATACATTCCTGGGTAAGGTCTAAATGTCCAAACTCTAGGACTTCAGGAGCCAGATTGCTGAATTCAGCGATGCTGGATTTGGGTGTCTGATCTGTTGTCTGTGTTGCGTTAACAGATCTGGTATGTTTGGTAGCTTGACATGAGGCACTACTGAGAGGTCTAGTAGTGTTGTGTACCAAGGTTGCCTTGCCCATGTCGGTGCTATTAGTATGAGTTTGAGTTTGTTTTGACTCAGCTTGTTTACTAGATATGGAAGGAGTGGGAGAGGGGGAAAAGCATAAGCAAATATCCCTGACCAACTCATCCATAACGCATTGCCCTGAGACTGATCTTGTGGGTACCTGGATGCGAAGTTTTGGCATTTTGCGTTTTCCTTTGTTGCGAATAGATCTATTTGTGGCATTCCCCAACTCTTGAAGTAAATATTCAGTATTTGGGGGTGAATCTCCCATTTGTGGATCTGTTGGTGATCCCGAGAAAGATTGTCCGCTAGCTGGTTCTGAATTCCTGGAATAAATTGTGCTATTAGGCGAATGTGGTTGTGAATCGCCCAATGCCATATTTTCTGTGCAAGGAGACACAACTGTGTTAAGTGTGTGCCCCCCTGTTTGTTTAGGTAATACATCGTTGTCATGTTGTCTGTTTTGACAAGAATGTGTTTGTAGCTTATTATGGGTTGAAATGCTTTCAGCGCTAGAAATACTGCCAATAGTTCTAAGTGATTTGTGTGAAAGTGTTTTTGGTGAGTGTCCCATTGTCCTTGGATGCTGTATTGATTGAGGTGTGCTCCCCACCCTATCATGGAGGCATCTGTTATTACATATTGTGGCACTGGGTCTTGGAAAGGCCGCCCTTGGTTTAAATTTATACTGTTCCACCACTGAAGCGAGGTGTATGTTTGGCGGTCTACCAACACCAGATCTAGAATTTGACCCTGTGCTTGTGACCACTGTGATGCTAGGCACTGTTGTAAGGGCCGCATGTGCAACCTTGCGTTTGGGACAATGGCTATGCATGAGGACATCATGCCTAGGAGTTTCATCACCTTTTTGACTTGTATTTTTTGATTTGGATACATGGCCTGTATTACATTGTGAAATGCTTGAACCCTTTGTGGACTTGGAGTGGCAATCCCTTTTGCTGTGTTGATTGTCGCCCCTAAGTATTGCTGTGTTTGACACGGCAGAAGGTGTGACTTTGTGTAGTTGACTGAGAAACCTAGTTTGTGTAGGGTTTCTATGACATACTTTGGGGGTTATTCTAACTTTGGAGGAGGTGTTAATCCGTCCCAAAAGTGACGGAAAAGGGACGGATTTACCACCAGCCGTATTACGAGTCCATTATATCCTATGGAACTCGTAATACGGCTGGTGGTATATCCGTCACTTTTGGGACGGATTAACACTCCTCCAAAGTTAGAATAACCCCCTTTGTGTGTTGTGAACACCTTTCTAGAGTGTTGGTTTTGATTAACCAATCGTCTAGGTACGGGAACACATGTATTTGCTGCCTTCTGATATGTGCAGCTACGACTGCTAGGCACTTTGTAAAAACTCTTGGCGCAGTTGTTATTCCGAATGGCAACACCTTGAATTGGTAATGTGTTCCTTGGAATACAAACCTTAAGTACTTTCTGTGTGAAGGATGTATCGGTATATGGAAATATGCATCCTTTAGGTCTAGTGTTGTCATGTAGTCTTGTTGTTTGAGTAGTGGGATTATGTCTTGTAATGTCACCATGTGAAAGTGATCTGATTTGATGTAGGTATTTAATGTTCGGAGATCTAATATAGGTCTAAGAGTCTTGTCTTTTTTGGGTATGAGAAAGTACAGGGAGTAAACTCCTGTTCCTTTCTGGTGTTCTGGTACTAATTCTATTGCTTCTTTTAGTAGTAATGCCTGAAATTCTAGTCCTAGAAGATCTATATGTTGTTTTGACATATTGTGTGTTTTCTGTGGTACGTTTGGAGGGAATTTGAGAAATTCTATGCAATAACCATGCTGGATAATTGCCAGTACCCAAGTGTCTATTGTTATCTCCTCCCAATGTTTGTAAAATTGTCTTAATCTCCCCCCACAGGTGTTATGTGTTGGGGATGTGTGACTTGGAAGTCACTGTTTGTTTGAGGGGTTTTGGGGCTTTGGAACTTCCCTCTATTTTTTTGGAATTGCGCCCCTATATATTGCCCCCGAAAACTTCCCCGCTGGTATTGGCTTTGATAAGTGGGCCTTGCTTGTGAGGTTGTGGCCTCTGTAGGTTGACCTCGAAACCCTCCCCTAAATGGTGTTTGGCGAAATGTGCCTCTGCTTTGTGGGGAGTATAGTGCGCCCATGGCTTTTGCGGTATCAGTATATTTTTTGAGTTTTTCAATAGCAGTGTCGACTTCCGGCCCAAACAACTGCTGTTCATTAAAGGGCATATTCAGCACAGCTTGTTGTATTTCCGGCTTGAATCCTGATGTACGCAACCATGCGTGTCTCCTTATTGTTATTGCAGTATTTACTGTCCTTGCAGCTGTATCTGCTGCGTCCATTGATGACCGTATCTGATTATTGGAGATACTTTGTCCTTCTTCTACCACTTGTTGTGCCCTTTTCTGGAAGTTTTCTGGGCAAGTGTTCTATGAAATGCTGCATTTCGTCCCAATGAGCTCTATCGTATCTTGCCAAAAGTGCTTGTGAATTGGCAACACGCCATTGGTTTGCTGCTTGTGCTGCAACTCTTTTACCCGCAGCATCGAATTTGCGACTCTCCTTGTCTGGAGGTGGTGCATCTCCCGAGGTATGAGAGTTTGCTCTCTTGCGAGCTGCCCCAACAACCACAGAATCTGGTGTTAATTGCTGCATAATATAAACAGGGTCTGTTGGTGGTGGCTTGTACTTTTTTTCCACCCTTGGAGTTATGGATCTGCCTTTAACAGGCTCCTGAAATATTTGTTTTGAATGTTTTAGCATTCCTGGGAGCATAGGTAAGCTTTGGTATTGGCTATGAGTGGAGGAGAGTGTATTAAATAAAAAGTCATCCTCAATTGGTTCGGAATGCAAGGTGACGTTATGAAACGCAGCTGCCCTTGAGACCACCTGCGTGTAGGATGTACTGTCTTCAGGTGGCGACGGCCTTGTAGGGTAACAGTCTGGGCTGTTATCTGATACAGGAGCATCATAAAGGTCCCATGCATCAGGATCATCTTGACTCATTGCAGTATGAGTCGGAGATTGGATCAGCGGTGGAGTGGCTACCGGTGATGTGTGCATTGATGGTGCTGGAGATGGTGGTTGAGTTGTTTGTCTTGCCACCTCTGCCTGTGGCTGCTTGTCCTTTTCTTGAAAGGCAAGTCTTCTTTTCATCTTAATTGGGGGAAGAGTGCTTATCTTCCCGGTGTCTTTTTGAATGTGGAGCCTTCTTTGAGTGTAGTCTGGCTCAACAGATTGAAGTTCCTCTCCGAACTTATGTCCTTGCATCTGGGAGGACAATCCCTGTTCCTCTGTGTAGGAACCTGTTTTCGGTTCCGAGGCTGGATGTTTCGGAATCGAAATCTTTTCGGTCGCCTTTTTGGGCTCCGAGGCAACCTTCTTTATTTTCGGCGTCGTGGTTTCTCGGTGCCGAACCATTTTGTGCCACTGTCTCAGGGCCGAATCTGTTCGGAGCTGCTGTCTCGGGCCCGAGATTGCTGTGTGGCGGTATCTCGACTGGAGTCGGATGACTTCGCCACATGCATGCCCTTTTTCGGTGCCGATGATTGGTCACCTATTTTTCGGGTTAAGCCATGGCCTGTTGGTGGTGGCGTCCCCTGGGCTTTTGTTGTCTTCTCATGAGTTTTATGTTTCGACGTCTTACTCACGATTTTCGGCGTTTCTTCGGGATCGAGCTCGTCCGATTCATGGATGGAGAAGCTTTCTTCTTCCTCCTCGAAACGCCCTTGTCCTGTCGGCGCCGACGCCATCTGCAGTCTTCTTGCTCTTCGGTCTCTTAATGTCTTCCTCGACCGAAACGCTCGACAGGCTTCACAGGTATCCTCCTTGTGCTCTGGAGACAGACACAAGTTACAGACCAGATGCTGATCTGTATATGGATACTTGTTATGGCATTTTGGGCAGAAGCGGAATGGGGTCCGTTCCATCAGCCTTGAAGAGACACGTGGCCGGGCCAACCAGGCCCCGACGGGGGGATCGAAAAAACCCCGAAGGGCCACCGGAGCTCTTCAAAAGTCGGTGTCGATCTGCTATAACTAACCCGATACCGAACGCAAACAATACCGACGATTTTTCCGAGATTCTAACTAACTTTCCGACCCGAAACACGGAGCGAAAAGGAACACGTTCGAACCCGATGGCGGAAAAAAAACAATCTAAGATGGAGTCGACGCCCATGCGCAATGGAGCCGAAATGGGAGGAGTCCCTCGATCTCGTGACTCAAAAAGACTTCTTCGAAGAAAAACAACTTGTAACACTCCGAGCCCAACACCAGATGCCGGGATGTGCACAGCATGTGTATCTGCAGCTACACATGCCACCGAACATATATATATATATATATATGTATTTTTTTTTGGTAGTTGTGAGGTTTCCTTGGGGCCAAAATGGCCCCCAGGGAAACCCTACAACTACCAATAGCTATATAACTATAACTAATAATACCATAGCTGCCTATGGGCGACCCCCTGTCAATTTCGTTTAAAAAATAAATTAATTAAATTAGCCCCGAGGGTGTCGCAATCGCGCCCCCCCCAGGGGGCCCCAACATCGAAATTGAAAAATATGGCCCCACAGAGGGTCGCCCTGCCTACGGGCGACCCCCTGTCAATGTCCTTATTTCTTTTTGTTTTAATTAACCCCTGGGCGTGGCGCGATGGTGCCCCCCCCCCCAGGGGGCCCCAACATTGAATTTTAAAAATATGGCCCCCGGGGGGGACCCCCCCATGTGAAATCCCTGGTGTCTAGTGGCATTTCCTGGCCCCGATCGCAGCTGTGCCCCCAAGTGAAATCCCTGGCGTCTAGTGGCGTCACCTGGTCCCCGATCGCAGCTGTGCTGCGATCGGGGGCCAGGAAACGCATTCAGGAAGGCCTCGTATGAAAGGGGAGAGTCTCCCCTTTCATACGAGGCCTTCCTGAACGTGGGGAAGGCTGTTTGGGCCGCTTCCTGCTCCGATGGGGAAAACAACAATGTGACGTTGTCACAAAGGGGCGGGGGGGAAACACAGAAGCTCTTCCGTGTCTTCCAGGGATAAAAAAAAAAGAAAATCCCTGGTGTCGGCCACTGGTCGTGACCCGCACCAGGGAGGACTGGCCCGCTCTAAAGGGGTTAAAATCTGCGTGGTCGTATATTTCCTAGACTAGTAGCTGAAATATTTGTGACTGCCTAAATGGTCAGACTTTTTCTCCAAATATACAATCACGTGTCACTTTTCAAGCAGAGAACCAGACATGAAACCACCTTTTCGCTTTTTTTGACACTTTTATGATTTAGGCTCACCAAGATGAAGCAAAGTTTACCTGAATTCCAAAATGAACTCTAATATAAATAACACAGACAGCCAGAGCTGATATTCCCGAGGGAAAGAGTTAACGTTTTCTGCAGAGAACAAAGCGCATTGCAGTTTGAACAGTAGTAAATAAGGAATACCACCAGTGCAATTCCACCTGAAAATAAGCCCCCCTTTCTGACCTGACGCAAGCAGAAAGTGGCCTTCATCTACTGGATGCACATTTGATAATACTCAACTGAAGGAAGAGGAGGAAGGTCCCACCTGTAGTGAGGCGGCGGAAGCTGCTGGATGACATCATGAATTCTCACCAAGCGTTCCTCATCTGTAGCTACTGAGACTGCATCCTGCCAGAAATGAAATCATCAGGGTTTACAATGTTGTTAGATCAATACAGCAAGGAATTAAGAATGCAGTGCACACCACCCACTAAATGAAATGGGAACTACCAGGAAGGTACAGCAATGTTTAGTTCCTCGATTTCAAATTTCCCTTTGAGGAGAGTTACATCCTATACCACAACATTCTCTTTCACAGGCACACAAAGGAAAGGAGTCTTGTGGGAGCACAAGCCATTTGTTTTGTTTCCAGAGTCAGTTGGCAGGTTGGCATATACCCAAACCAGATTCCTCTAATTGGCCTGGATAGAAAAGATGGGGAAGGCATCTCGGCTGCTTTGAAAAATTAGGATGTTGTGGCTTGGCACAAGGAGGTGGATCGGTTAGCCGTTGCATTCATGTCATGGGGATGAATGCAAAAAATCTCAAGGCGGTGATAACAGTATTTCAAGAACTTTTTAACATCATGATTATGTGAGCTACACCAAGGAAGAATCCACGTTGCAAATAACTCAATCATTACACAAAATTCAAAATTAATTTAAATATAACATTTTGATTGAACTTAAGCTGTGCACACATGAAGACTGTTGCCTCACCAAATATGCTTCTCTTTCATTCGATTTCAAACAGAACTAGAGCTCCCTTTCCTCTAAAATCCATCAGGGACGTGCTATTTTGTCCCATGTTGGCCGATATTCACCGTCATGTTACATAATTTTCATTTAGATTCACCACATGGAAATGTATCTTCCTGTGGACGTACTCAAAATCTGGCAGGGACTTTGTCCTCATGGACCAACACTGAATAGCCTAATCTACATAATACAGAGGGGGCGCATCTGCCTTCTTTGATGATTTAAATATGGAATCACAGGCAAAAACAGAATCTGAAAGGGAGAACATTCTTCCAAGCAAACACAGTTCTTAAATACTGAGATCCCAAAAGTAAAACAACTCAAAATAAGTTTCTCATAAATGGGCTGTGTCATATTAACTGTGATGTTGTCAGCCATATCCTCATTCACAGCTACTTTTTACTCTGATTAAATGCCACCCGTGAGAGATGGTGGTCACGGCTTTCTAGGAATGTAGCGAAAATACCATTCATCTTCATGATACAGCGAGGGAAGACATTACATTTTGTTTAAAAATCATATTGTCCAAGACCTAAAAGGAAAACATTGAAAGCTACAAACACATGCGAAGGAGAAGACAAACATGAAAGTTGGGAGGATTTTCAGCGCATTGGGCAAAATAAAGTGGTGCCAGACGCGGAGGAAAAGCCTTCTTTCAGTGATTTGCCACTCCCACAAAGTGGCGTACTTCACATTGTGGAAGTCTGGTCCTGACTAGGCGACAGGGAGGCGCTTTACTGTAAAGAAGGACATGTTGGAAACCATTTAACACAATTGTAAATGTAGCCAGAAGCTGTGCCTCACACTGGGACCCGGCAATTACATACACAGCTCTTTGCGTGTTTCTGGCTGGAACTCTACACTTCCTGTCCTTCTGAGTGTACAATGTCAACAGGCCCCGCCCTGGAATGAAAACATCTGCCACGTGCAGGTGTACTTACCGAGAACTTCTCGTACAGCTGGTAGGTCAGTAGGGGATTGGGCAGCTCTCGGAAGTACAGCTTACAGAGCGAGCCAACGCAGTGAATATCCTGGATGTAAACATCTTTTGTTAGGTCAGGAATCTGCTCCGAGTCAAACTCGTGGCTGGGAAGAAAAGGAAGCAACACATTATTGAAGGAAGTGCTAGTTTCTAATGAGCACGTAAACAGGGTTAAACGAGTGGCACTAAAGCTTACCAGATCGAAAGCAGCACGTGGCTGTCGCTTGTATAGGATTATGACATGTGGAGACACATGGTTTTGTATTTCCCATGATTTAGTTGCACAGCCTTCAAAATTGTTAGCATCCGTCATAGCTGGCTGTGGTACACCTTTGAGACTGGGTGCCTCTTGCTCTCTCTTCCGATGATACCTTTACTCGCTTTTAAAATAGGACTCTAGCTCCCCTACTCCCTCTATATTGTTACGTCAATTTGTATAGCGTTGTATTGCCATTAGTTTGTGCTTGTGCTGATGAAAAAAGAAGAGAAACCACCACATTTTGGCCTTGTGGGATCGGTCATAGTTCGGAGACCTCTTTCTAATAGCTAGAGTTGCAACTTTAGTAGAGTGCTTGTGGTTAATGTGTGTGCTTTAGAGGTTAGTGTGGACTGCTACGACCATTCTTTACCAGAAAATAATTTCTGACAGATATATAGACGCGCCACACTGGCAAATTATGTCTATATCTGGCAGAGTAACTATAACTGAAACTAGTGGCTCAGTTGCATCAATACATAAACTGCAGATGTGTAACGGCTATAAGGGTCACAGTCAGAACAATTGCACATATGCATGGGAAAAAGAGAGGCTAAGAAATGAAAAGCTCTTTGGAGGATTTAAATCAGGCAGGGTATCACACCCAAACACACACACCCACCCTCTCTCTCACACACACACTCAAGTATTATTTTGAAAATCGGTGGCGGATATGACCTTTCCACAGCACTGTCAGACATCTCTGGTATTAATGCATAAATAATCAATCTAAATGATCCCAGGAAATCCAGTTACATGGATGATCACAGACGGAACCAAAGAGATGTGTCTAGAAAACCAAACCAAAGAGCCAAACTACATGTGGCCACAGATAAACCATATATATCCACTAGGAGTAAGCTAAAACCTGATCAATATGTGAGGTGCCGGATAAAACTCTTCATGTGCGGACGCAAACATTTTATAGCCAAGGGCATATTCTTCTTTGGATCATTGAGCAAGCCTCCTTACACCTCTAATCAGGCAACCCCAAATGTGATTTAAAGTTAAGGCATATTTAGTTCATTACAGCAGTGGAGTTTATTACTTTCTTCTTTCATACCTGCAGTGAAGTTCATGAAGACTTTGATCGTCAACCCTACTAGTTCGTCATTCATAAGTGTCAAAGATGAACTAGGCATTAGCAGGGACATATTAAGTATTTTGTGGGCCTGGGAAAATGTGTTTGAGGGGCCCCTGTCTGGAGCAGCACTGAATGTATGAGCCAATTTCAGCTCTTTCATGCCCTTTTCAGCCAGGCCACTGGCTGTGCACAGGCACACATCCATATTCTAAATTTGTTCTAATAATCAGGGATAGTGACTGTGTTTTCAATATTGTAACAAAGCAGCAGTTCACTAATATTAATGCAAATAATCTCTGTGACATCCTCCTATTTCTCATATGTAAGGTCCTATTTTGCTCTAAACAATTTGTTTTATGGATGTTGCATGAAACATGAAGACAATATTTCTCTGCAAAATGTCTGTAATAGACTCTCAAACATTAACCACATTAAAATAAATAAATGAAAAACAGTATTAAAAACAATCTGCTTAAGAATTATTCAAGGTCATTAGGGCAAGACTGCAAAACAGAGCTGGTTCTATCGGAAGCCCCTTGAAAGACTGGGGGCCCTGGGCCACAGCCCGATTTGCCCATGCCTTGAAAGGTCTCTCCGCATTAGAGTCATTTGCGAACAAGCCTTTTAATGAGGAATAGACTATGTGCAATTGCAAGAGTAAAAACTATAATAACAGAAAGACCAAAATACTTAGACCCGAAAACGTCATGGAAATTCCATGGCTTAAGTATAAGGACATTCTCCAAAAACGTACCTTTTTATTTTACACATTTTACTATAAGAGTTCAATAAAATAAATTAAACCTAACTGTTTGATACAGTGAGATGTGTAAAATTAGAAATCGTTTACTTTTTAAACATTTTCAGATCTCTTGGTTGCCTGTCAGAAACAGAAATGTTTGTGCTCACGACCACCAGAAGAAAGCTGTCACATGAATAAATGAAGCAGTATTTCACCAGCAATGGACGTGTTGAAGGTTTTCAAAATACTGTGGAAAACACAAAGGTGATGGGTTGGTTGCTTGCAAATAATCTCATCCACTAGCAGGTCTTCTGACCGCTTTCTAGTCCACGGCCACAAGCAATTGCCAGTGGCTGTGATCATGTGCAAGCATTCCACAAACTGTCTTGGTGTTTTCAAACGTACAATGCCCTAAATGCAAAAGGTATGCACAGACGTGGATCCTGTGCTCACTGTGACAGGACTCAAGCTGTACCTCAAAGAGGAGGCCAAAGAAGTTAAGGGGTGCTTGCGTTCCCATTCACAGTCTATTTGGTTTGCACTTCCGGCTGGACTGTTCGGATTGGAGCAGCACCAAGGCCGATTCGTAAATAGGTGGTCTCTATTAAGAGTGGCATAGCCAGACCCTCCAGGATTTCGCAATTTGGAAAAAAAATCCCCCAAATTAGCAGTTTTGTACAAAGTCAGTGGTTTTTACAAAAGTGCCTGTGAAATTCAAAGAATGTAATTGCCGGGCCAAATGAAAGGAAGGTCAGCAGGGGGGGCAAAAACAAGTTTACTTAAAAAAAACAGGCCTGCCACTTGAGAGGCATGTAGTGGGCCTGCCTGATGTCAAATGTTTACAAATTAGGCACCCTGCTCACGTGGAGTGTGGCAGGTGATCAGGAAGCAAACATTTAAATATATAACAGATTCCACTCGAGTGAGAGAAAAAAAAAAAATCGGGCCTACCTCTTGAGTGGCCAGTTCCTAGGGCATGTGATGTGCCCGCAAGGACAACTTTAAAAAACAAAAATCTGGCCAGACAACATTAGGTCATTCAGCAGGTCTGTGGTGGCCAAATATTATTAAAAAATATGGACCTGCCACTAGAGGGGCATGTAGTGAGGCCTGTGGGGTCCACATTAAAAAGAAAAAAAAGAAATAATCGGGCTCACTGCCAGAGAGCATTGTTTTAGAAAATTGACCTGCAGCCAGAAGGACATTCCGTGGGCCTAAGTGGCCAAATATTAAAACATTAGACATGCAGTCATCCTCCAGCTTTACAAGGTGCCTGCCCCGACACCCACCGCAAATATGAAAAATTGGGTCCACTGCTAATGGGGTAAGTGGTGGGCCCCCCGTTACCTGCTCAAAAGCACCAACTGACATATCTTTGGGTGGTGATGTGGAAGAGTGTCTACCGGACCCGTATTTCTCCACCCCACCACCAACCGAATGAATGTTAGGCCCTTGGTGGACTCCTAGTCACCCCTCCCATACTCAAAGCGCTAGTTCCCCAACCTAAGCGTAAGTAGGGCTGCCACCCGTAGGACAAGTGGCAGGCCCCAGTCACACCAACACCATGCATACCTGCCAACTCACACACATTTGGTGGGTGCCGTCCTCTTTTTACTTCCATTCACTACCCTGATAAACAAAAAGCCCATAGGCTTAAAGGGGGTCACCTGCTTTTCAAACCTATAACATCCTCCAAAAAGTATGCTAAATAAAAGAACTCCAGTAAAATAAAGTGCCACAAAAATGCAACTAAAATTTCATTTCTGTGCTACAAAATTTGATAATGTATGCTGCAACATCCTGGAGAGGTCTTCATAGTGGGTGAACAACAATGGACTGGGATGCAACTCGAGCAACTAACTGCCAATGACTAACTACTTGCAATCAACCCGGCTATCATCATTGTATGTTCCTCCGTAATACTGTGCCACTAGGGAGGCATTTTGATTGCCAGTGCGATTCAGTAATAAATGAGAGAACATTCTCCTATGTTCCTGGATTTAGTGCGGCAACCAGTTATAACATTTCAACGATGAGTGAAATGTGTGGGTAGAAGCTTGAACCAAGGTGCCTTTGTCTCAGGGCTAGCCACACCGGGTCCAGAATGATCTGTTTCAAAGGAGGGCGGCGCGATACCACAGCAAAATGGAAGACTCTTTGCACTGAGATAGGAAAAGGGGAATTTTATGGGGGAGGCTACGCGATGCTCATCAGCTAAAACTTTGATCGAATCACTATTGCATTTTGTGTGGTTTTGTTCATCTTATTGCAGTCCAAGAGATTTGCTGCTCCTGGGGATCTTGAAAGAATTAAACGTCGCAACAATGAGGCAGTTACGCTGGTACTACAAATGTCAGGGAATGTACAAAAAACTTTATTTTACCCTCAATTCTTTTTGGAAAGCTAGGCTAGTTAGGGAAAAATGCTAACTCTATAAATTCGTAGACAAGTTGCAAATGGTAGAAATGCCTGTTTAAGTTGAAAAAGAGAGCAGCATAAAACAAGCACACTACATCAATGATTTTAGATGCAATATTAGAAAGAGTGGCAGCTCAGTTTTGATGAGATTTTTGTATGTGCTTTTGATTGTTTCTGTTTGGTGCAATGGCTATATAGGGACATAATATTAAATAAAGCATTTCTTGACTATGAAGACAATAATTAAAAAATCTAAGAGACATATAACTCCATGGATATCTCTTAGGAAACAGTGTCCACCTGGCCCTTTTCTCCAAACGTAAAACATGTGAAAACAAGAGAGGCTTGCTGACCCCAAGGGACTAGCTAGAACATTAAAATACTCTCCCACTTTGAATTACATTTCTGATGGCACCAAGCAAGTGACTCAAGTGTATTCAACCCTTCTTAGAAGAACTCCCCTTGTGTCTTCCGTACAAACATTTATTCATTCACCCTATCACCTTTCCATCCATTATTTCACCTTTTATATAGCCTTAGAACCCACCGTAGCGGACTCTACCAGCTATTAAAGGCCCGCTCCCGCGTTAAA
The DNA here is from genome assembly GCF_031143425.1 of Pleurodeles waltl. Taxonomy (NCBI): domain Eukaryota; kingdom Metazoa; phylum Chordata; class Amphibia; order Caudata; family Salamandridae; genus Pleurodeles; species Pleurodeles waltl. The sequence goes on along the minus strand of NC_090440.1, from coordinate 1,185,436,541 downwards.
GGCCCAAGCCGAACCGCTACGGCGGGTTCTCAGGCTATTAGAACATTCTGCCACTCGGGGGCAGAATGTTCTATTAAATAAAACAAATTCCTCACGAAACCCCAGGGGATTAAAATCCCCTTGGGCTCCGTGAGGCTTTGTTCACAGCTGTTGCTGTGAACAAAGAAAACATTGGAATGTTGGCTCCGGGCTTTTACCAGCCAGTAAAAGCCCGGAGCACTCCATTGTCTCCAATGGAGATCTGAACATTCCAATGTTCTAATATTTATTAGAACATTGGAATGTTGGCAGCTCCATTGAAAACAATGGAGTGCTCCAGGCTTTTACTGGCCGGTAAAAGCCTGGAGCGCCAACATTCCAATCTTCTTTGTTCACAGCAGCAGCTGTGAACAAAGCCTCACGGAGCCTGAGGGGATTTTAATCCCCTCCGGTTCTGTGAAGCCTTTGTTTTATTTATGAGAACATTCTTCCCTCTAATGGCAGAATGTTCTAATAGCCTTAGAAACCACCATAGCGGGAAGGCCCTCTCCCGTGTTAAAGGCCCTCGCCTTCGGCTCGGGCCTTTAACGTGGGAGCAGGCCTTTAATAGCCAGTGGAGCCCGCTATGGCGGGTTCTAAGGCTATATTAGAACATTGGAATGTTGGCAGCTCCATTGAAAGCAATGGAGTGCTCCGGGCTTTTAATGGCCGGTAAAAACCCGCAGCACCAACATTCCAATCTTCTTTGTTCACAGCAGGAGCTGTGAACAAAGCCTCATGGAGCATGAGGGGATGTTAATCCCCTCCAGTTCCGTGAAGTCTTTGTTTTATTTAGCCCTCTATTGGTAGAATGTTCTAATAGCCTTAGAACCCGCCGTAGCGGGCTCTACTGGCTATTAAAGGCCCTCTCCCTTGTCTTTAACGTGGGAGCGGGCCTTTAATATAGCCTTAGAACCCGCCGTAACGGGCTCTACCGGCTATTAAAGGCCCGCTCCCGCGTTAAATGCCCGAGCCGAAGGCGAGGGCATTTAACAAGGGAATGGGCCTTTAATAGCCGGTAGAGCCCGCTACGGCGGGTTCTAAGGCTATTAGAACATTCTGCCACTCAGGGCAGAATGTTCTATTAAAAAAAACAAATTGCTAATGTAGCCCGAGGGGATTAAAATCCCCTGGGGCTCCGTGAGGCTTTGTTCACAGCTGTTGCTGTGAACAAAGCGAACATTGGAATGTTGGTGCTGCGGGCTTTTACGGGCCATTAAAAGCCCGCAGCACTCGATTGTCTTCAATGGACATGCCAACATTCCAATGTTCTAATAGCTGGTAGAGCCCGCTACGGCTGGTTCTAAGGCTATATTAAATCAAACACAGGAGAAGGTTCTGTGCAGCATATATCCTGAAGTTATGTATTTCGAGGTCCTGTTCTACGTGATAATAATAGAAAAGGAAGGAAAGTGAAATAAAACAATTGCCTAGGATCACACAATTTGGTTAAGAGGAGAATCCAGGATTATGTCCCATGTTTTTGGATTCACATTGTGCAATTCAGACACTAGATGTATGGGTCGCTTGCCCTACACTCACCTTGCAGTCTACCCTGCCACCCTTCTGACATCAATGCGACCCTTGTTCACATCACAAACCAAACTTGTGGCCCCTGTGAAAATGTTAGCGAGTACCCATGCTCCAGATCGACAGCAGAGAAGAAAAAGAGCTGGAGCGACTCTCAGATCTCCATAGAATCAGAGAGGAGGGCACAGGCAGAGCAATGATTAACAACCCTCAGCTGCAGATACTGTATTTTGCTTTAAGATGGTCCCTGAAGAGGAGCTAAAGTGCTTGCTGTAAGATGGGAGGACCAAAGAGAGTTTAAGGCAAAGTCTACTGTACATCTCCTTTGCATCATGCCCTTTCAATGGAGTTGACGTGGGGGAAAAGGGCTTAACATTTGTTCTCACAATAGCCATGTGTTTATTGTCACATACAATTATTTGAGTCACAGACATTATGAATGCCTCCCTTTCCTTCTGATGGAAATAGGAGCAAGTCACAAGCCCCATGCACCTCTTCCCCCGACCCCACCATCGCCTTGGCATCATGTGGTGTTCACCTCTTTCAACTAACATATGGTTCCTTAAGCAAATGTTCTTTGTCTCTATGGAGGGATTTAGCGGAATACATTACTAACGCGTCTAGTCCCAGACAGATCTCAAATGTCTCTCAGAATCCAGGAAATCTTACCGCAACTTTTGGATGTTGGATGCAATCCCAGAGAGGCGGTACATGCCATCCACGATGCCATGCTTCTCAATGAACTCTGTGCAGCTCCTGAGCACCTGGGGAACTATAGCGACAGCAGGCACAGTAGTAGAGCGGAGGGATGAATGCAGAAGAAAAGAAGAGAAATGAGGGTGATCGAGAAATGCAGAGAGGAGGAAAACGGTGGAAAAGTAAATGGAAGAGTAAGTTAACAGGAGAAAAACAAGGAACAGAGAGGGGGTGAAAAAAAAGAGGTTAGCTCACAAATTAAATATAGCTCCTTCACTCTTTGTAGAGTCAATTGAGACCATGCATATGTATGTGTATTCTCAATGAAAAGGTATTGTGGTGATGGAAGTACTAGAAAACAAAGTCTGCCCATTGCACGAGACACGAACAATGTAGACATACATCTGTCATCACAATCGTCATTGTGTTTCAACTACGTGCTGAAAGGAATACTTCAAAGCAATCAGTGTACAGGTGCAGCCTTTGGGCTGGGCCGAAGATTCCTGACCATGTTCCAGGATAATCATGCCATGCTGTTTCACGATCTGAGGAGTCTTGGTACATTGGGAACTAGCTTAGCGACAGTCCGTGTTTGCATCGTATTGCTGGACTTTGTAACCTCCCTATCTACACCGTTCAGCCAGCAAATCCCTACATGGTCCAAAAATGCAAAATAGGAGTGTTCATCGACTTCATACGTGCAAGGTAAGTGCCTATCTTACCCCTTGGCCCAAACTCTTGAGCTAGCTTCCTGTGAGACGGCATACTAAGTTCAAGAGTACCTTCCTGGTGCGCACAGATAGCAGGGTTGACGTTTCTTCTTATCTCAGGAATAATATTTGAAAATACTACCCTGCTACCCGAGGGGACATTTATGATCCATGGATCAATTGAAGTTAATTTTGCCAAGATTTCTCAAATCCATCTGTGTGGAGACATACATCATGGGATATCAAAATAGATTTTTTTTAAAACTACGAAATGCTCAGCCACCTGCTATCAGCTTACTGAACACCACTTGAGTTTTCAGGAAGGTGGCGAGGAGCTAGCTACTTAGAACAGTCAAGAGGTAGCTGTCAGGGTGGTTGTAGTGAATGTTTGGTGTTGCACCGCGTGCTTCGAACCACGTCTGGGCATAACTTACGGTGTAATAAAATAGAGCGCAATGTGTTAGTATTCCGTACCACTCGTGGAGTTGTATAGGACCTCCTATTTCTTCACACTTTTTCATAGAGACCCTGAGTAAAGGAACCTCAACCAGCAATAAGGTGTCAGTTTTTGTCAATATGCATATGGCACCCACATCGATATCTCACTGATCACATAGGTGCTATCTGCTCTGTGAACATGTGACTAATGTTGCTGACTGGAAGAGGAATCTACATCTATTCACTTATCCTCTTCTCTGCATAAAAAGGGTTCTCTGGGCACATCCTGTCGAGTGAGAGCTTCATAGGAACTGGTAAAGAATCATCACATAATTCATAATATGGCTGTTCTGATGAGACAGTGAGCTGCACACTTTAAAAGAACATTTATCGAAACAAGATTTGTTCTGGCTTCCACTGTACAACAGGCCCTTCTAGTCCAAACCACTGTCAGCAGAAAAAACATTTTCAGGACTTTCAAGTTCTTAAGAGTTGGAAAGTTCCCCATCAAACATATTTAAAAAAACAAAAACTTTTTATTAAGATTTTTAGAAAAGTGAGGTAGTACACAGCATGACATCTTTCCAGTCATAGGTAATACAACAGTTATAGTCATTTCTCAGTTGCAAAACAAACCCTGAGAAAACAACATAAAGATCATCTCAAACAAACAGAGGTCCCTCTCTGCCCCCTTTTCTTATTCCTATGCTCACCTTAGTGTATCATGGAGTCCGCCCCTGCTCTCGGGCCTTCATTATTCCAAACCCTTGTCTTGCAGAGTTCCAGCTGTATACTTGTCATTTCTGCCCAACCCTCCCATATTTTACTGTTTCTTTGGGCATCCTCGAGCTTTATAGACAGGTTGCTCGAGACCTATACAATAATACATGCCTGTAACCCACCTCCCCGCCGACGGTGCAGCCGCTTCCTTCCATGTCTTTGGCAAGAATAAGTCCCATTCATAGAAAGGCCATTTGATATCAGTTGCCTTCCAGATCATTAGTGATACATAACAGTATTTAATCTGGGATCCCTCTCAACTTTCCAACCCAGTATGCCCTCCATCTTCCCCAGTATCCCCTCCCAAAAGCATGATAGGGCAGTGCAGCTCCAAAAGGTGTGTACCAAGTCCCCAAGTGAGATCCTGCACCTTAGACAGGCACTCTGCTGTGTAAGTCCTATTCAATGGAGTCTATCCCCAGTATAATATGTGCGGTGTAGTAATTTCAGTTCTATCAGTCGAAACTGTGATGCTATGACTCTTGGGCTTCTCTACAATCTTCTTCTTCTGTAGTTACTAGGCCTTTCTCACAGGCTTTACAAATTGCTTCCACAGGGCCAGGTAAATTTCTTAGGAGCATTTTTTATGTCTGGGACAATTTTTGTTCTTTAATATCCGTCAAAAGGAGCTTAGCCTCCAGTGCTTAGAAGTCTGGGATGTCCAGGCCGGAGCTAAGCATCAGTGCCAGGGCATGATGGAGTTGTAGGTATCGAAAAAAAAAACTGTATCCTATGAAGATCAAAGTCTTTTTGCAGATCTTGGAATGAGTTAAGTACAACATTGGTTAAGACATCTCCCACAGGAGATATCCCTATTGCGTCCCATTTGAGAAGCTCTGCAGTGCAGCTACCTGGGCTGACTCCAATGTCCTCTTACTTTGCTGACCAGTAGCCTTTATGGCCGCTTTCCAAATGTCCAACACCACATGAGTCGAGGGGAGCAATCCCCGGTATGTCTCATCACCATATTACAATTGTGATAAATTCTCCTGTCCCACTGTTCTACCGTCCAGGTTGGTTCGGTGAACCCCTCGAACTACCAGTCACTGAGTATCGAAAGGTGTGCTGCCCAGAAATATAAACATACATCAGGGGTGGCTACATCTCCTTCATACGTTGGTTGGTAGCAATTCCCCAAATCTATTCTATGCCGTCAAACATATTTGAACTAAGTTTAGAGGCAAAAGGTTGCACTGTGTAACCAATATCATGTTCGCATGAATTATTGAATACTTGATTTTTAATGCCTGATCCTATGTTGAATGTTTGGAATTGTGTTTAATGTGTTTTCAGCTTCTTATTGTGAATTGTAGTGAACTTAACAGACAACTGAAAACAGAAATAGGTTAATTCTTCAATATTCTATACTAAAGTGAGCTAACGGAGGTGGCTGTGCAGATATTTACAGCTTTAAAAAAACATGTTATAGCACATTGTAATACTGATGTCATTACATGAAAATACAATGTTCCTGTTTGCCATGTACAGGCAAACTGTCTGTAGATTGAGCACGTGCCCTCTACCCCAACGGTTCTTAACCTTAGCGCCTTACTTAAGTATATATGAATAAAGAAGCAAAATGTATAATTTAAATAGTGAAGGATTTTGAAAATCGGAGGCTAAAAATTCAGTTGGTATGCTCAGCTTGAGTCGCAGCAGCAGCACAAGGACAGCAAACAGAATATTATTTGGACAAAGAGTGACCTCAACTGAAGAGCCGGAAATGCAGAGTGATATGCTAGTAACATTTAAAAACGAATTTAGAAAACCTCCAAACTTCCCGTTAACATTTTGTTTTGTTTTTATCCTGTTTAATAAATATTTTATAATTTGTGAACTTGTTTCATATGCACTTATTTCAGTATTTCTATGTGTTGTTCTGAGGTTCAAAGCAGAGAAATTGCTAAGGCTGGAGCATCTGACTTCCAGTAATGATTTAGTGAGGGCTGCCCTATACCAGTAAGAAGTATGAGTGGGTCCCCATAATCCAGTAAGAACCCAGTTTTAGTCCACAGTAGTCAAACGGTTAAGAACTGCTGGTCTACAAAAAGTAAATGAGTAGTTGACAAGCTATGAACTCTGGACTAAACACCAGGCTAAGAAAGCATATGTTTCTCTGCTACTCAAGTCTTTTTCATGACCCAGTGTCATTATATCAGGCCAAAGTGAACGTTTTGCATAGTGTTTCATCATTTGCGTTTTTTATCACGTTAAACTGTGTAGACCTTCTTCAGGGCAATAATACATTAGTACGTTTTTAGAAATGATGAATGATTAATATTTTTAAAGTGTGCTCTTACCCCAAGGAAGGAACCCCCCAGGGCTGCCTAATTATCAGATTGACAGAAGACTCGCACTACAACTGTTGAAACAATCAAGTTTTTATAGACTTTCTGATTGCAGAAAAATCCAACAACTGCCTCAGCACAGCTGGCAGAGAGTTCCACATCTTGGACGTGGGATAAAAAAAACAAGTAATGTCAAAGCCAATAGGTCTCTGCAATGGGTGACCTATTGCCTTTGGCAAATGGGGTGGGGAACGGAAGGGCGGATGTGGGTGAGGAACGGGAGGGCGAGTGGGGTTGGGGAATGAGAGGGCGGTGGTAAACAGGACGGCAGGTGGGGATGATGAACGGGAGGGCGAGTGGGAATGATGAACGGGAGGGCGAGTGGGAATGGTGAACGGGAGGGCTTGTGGGGGTGTGAGAAACTCAACTCCTGCACTGTACTATGGCAGCAAAACAATAATCTCCTGTTAAAGTTAAAGGTTCCTTTCCGACAGCCCAGTGCAGAGTGATACAGAACTCATGAGGAGTGGAGCATGATCATCACACTCTTTTGTTGGTTGCGAGTGAGATGATGTCACATACACTCATGCTGCCCCTTTGACTGGGAATGGGCAGAACGTCTGGAGTGGGGATCTGTGACGCTGTAATCTGGACTGAACTCACACTGAGGAATCGTTACCTCACTACCCTCCCCTGAGAAGAGCAACAATAGAATGAACAGTTTGTTGTAGGAGTACAAGGCTTGGTCAGCAACATCAAAGGGCAGCCCAGCACACAAATACTGGAAAGCAACACGCTGCATAAAGAGCGTATGCAGCACTGTACGACTTGCCCAGCAGTTGTGGGCAGGGCTGGTGTACATGCTTTGAAGCAAATGGTAAAAACTGAACTTCCAGCAGATTCTGGATGCTTGGGCCGCAGACAGATGTTCATAATGTTGCCTAGTGAGGAGCAAACAAAGCAGTTTTACATAGCTCTGCATGTACTGAGTAAAATGGAAAGTGCGCAGGGCTTATAAACTAAGAAAAGAAAACGTGCTAGGCACTCAGAGCAAATAAAAACACCAGCTCGCCTGAGGATGACTTGTAAACCAAGAAAAAAAGAAGTCCCTAAAATTGTAATAAAGTGAGGGATACTGGAGGGATTGTATACATAGTCCCGGCTCTCTGGGAGGACTAAAAGGAGGAAAAGGCATGCCAAACGCATGCAATGCACAAAGCCTATGGGCGGGCTGATGCCCACCATGTAGATACAGCATGTCTCGGTTTGAGACAGCATGTGTGCATTGTTTAGAGACTAGACCTAAAAAAAAAAAAAGGTCTCCCCTGCGACAGCTTCTGAATTTAAGAACTTGGAGCAGACCACCTCCAGAAGAACTCAGGACACATGCAGGAGAGTAAAGACAGATTTTTTTTTATAAAGGTAGATAGGGGCCCACTCCTTTAATTGCTTTGAACACTGAACAGAGAGCCTTAAACACACTTCTCTGTCAAATAGGTTAGGCAGAGAAGAGAGTCTAAAAGACTTCAGAGAAGTCATTTGAAGAGGATTAAGATAACATGTGTGGCAGCATTCTTAACCACCTGGAGCATGTGCAGAAAAAAGAGGGCAAGCCCAGGTAAAAAGCATTGACAGTCCGGCTGGGATGTAATTAGAGCCTGGACCATAGTAGTTCAAGCACAGATGGGAAGATCGCATGCTTTTCCGTATAGCTTGAATCACTGTGAAACATGAGGGAAGCAACTGAGGTGATGTGAGACACAAATGAAAGATCAGTATCAAATATTACTCCCAGGTATCTAGCATAGGAAACAACAGATGGTAATGGGCCGAGTATCTCTGCCACCACTTCAAATCCCACATGACACTGTTGGCTCAGAAGAGAAAGATTTAAGTTTTTGCAGCGTTAAGCTTCTGCAAGTTTTGAATCATCTACCACAAGATGGATAGCATGCCTTCCTTCAGATTGTTGGAGATAAAAACAACAATCTGGGTATCATTCGCATAGGCCATGCAGGAAAAGCCAAAGGATCTAATCAATGCACCCAATGTAATCAAGTATTTATTAAACATGGTAGGGCTAAGGGACAAATCCTGAAGAATCTTGCAAGGAAAGCTGAAATCCTGCGATTTAAATTGGAAAAAGTAAAATAGTACTGGATAAACAACAGCATCAAATGCTGTGGACAGGCAGTAGGACCAGACCCACAAGCTTGCCCTGGTGAGGGATGCAACAAATCTCCTCCACTACAGAAAGGAGCGAAGTTTCTGTATTGTGAAGTAGTCTGAATCCAGGCTAGTCTTTGTCAAGTACCTAGAAGTGATCTGACCATTAACATGAGTTTCTAAGATTTTGGTTAAAACAGGAAGCAAGGTGCTAGGCCTTTAATGCTACATTGATGGCGAATCCATTGATTGGTTTTGACACACAATTATAAAAGCATGTTTCCAGTTGGGTGGGACGGAGGTAGTGGCCAAAGATTTGATGCATATTTCTACTAGTTTGGGTGCCATGAGAGCTATACAAATGCACTAAAATATGCCTGTTCAGTTAATTCTTTTGTTTGTAGTGAAACGCGGATGATTGGCACTGTTTTCAGAAAATAACAGTGTATTGTTCGCTTCGAAGTTGTTGCTGACACCTAACTCAGACAGCCACAAAAGGCAAAAAGGATGCCTGAAAACAATAAAGGAGAAACACGCCACTTTCTTCTTCACTCCGTTAAGAAATTATGTAGTGCGTAGTTTTTTATAAAACTATCTAGTTGACAGTTCTGACGGAATCTCTTTCACTATCTGCTATTTCTGAGTGGGACCGAGACTCCAACTAACTGGGAGCACAAGGCCGGTTCTCTTCTTGGAACGTTGGTTCTATGTCTCGTCTGTTTTGAGACACTGTAATTTTATTTTCCCCTCTCTGGCACAAGGCCCTAGATCACGTATGCCCACAATCTCAAAGTCCTACAGACTCATTCACCCAGGCATGAGTCGCACTGTATTGTGGCCGAGTATGTTTATTTTGTTGCTATCCTGATTCACTGCTTATGTGCATTTGTGGATGGGTAGAACTCTACCTAGGAGTGCTTTGGGTGGAACAGAATATTGTCTGGCACGTGCCCTATATGGATTAGTGTTTCAATGTCATGTGTGAGGACCCCCATTGTGTTCTCATCTGGTTTTATTGCAGCCCCTTAGTTTGACTCGAACTGAAATGGGTAAATAAAATGTTTAACCATTAAGCGCTACTTGATGAATGTATAGAACGATTGTGATTAAAGTGTGGCGAGTGTATTGGTGGTCTATAGTCCACATACGGAGCTGCAGATGGCAATTCCTAGAAAGGGTATGATAAACCAGCCATGGTACAAGCTCAAACAATACACCCAGCAACATGAGGGAGCAACTCAGAGGATTGAGCATTGCATGATACTGCATTGCATTGCAACATTTAATAGTTGACACTCCTAAATGGGGCACTGAAGTGCCTGTCTACATGTTAGCGCTTGACACTTTGAAGTCCTCCATTGGTCTGTAGCATGTAGCATATTTATTCAGTTATTCCATGCCTGTTCAGTTGGTGAGTGATGGTTTAATTGCTGTTAGATGGTACAGTACTGGGTGATGGACATGATCTGCAGCAGTTTTATCTTATGAGAATGTAAGTGAGCCAAGCAGAATAAGGGAATTATTATGTAGCTTGTTTGAACTACAATCAACTGCATAACAACTGAGTGTCTGGCTTAGCAGTTTGTGATGGGTTATTCCTATTGGAGCAGGACCATGGCTGATTTGCTTGCAGCTGGGTCTAATCTGAAGTAGCAGAATAAGCCAAAAAATGATGGACTGGAATGCTACCCTGAGCAATTACCAATGTTTAGACTATTTGTAAGCATTCACCCTATCATCTTCTGTGGCATTTGATTTAACACATTAAAGCCGGTCATACTGGCTTTGCCAATAATGGGAAAAGTAGCAAAATATATTTCTTTCTGTGCAGGATGTACATAGTAGAAGCATAAGTAAATGTGACATACAGCATAGTTCAGATTTAGAATAATCCATTGTGCATTCCTAAAAGGCAAAATGATACATGGCCAGCTGAATGCATGGAATAAGAAAGTAATACTACTCTGGATGGGAAGGGTATCCTCAACAGATCCAGGGCAAAGTGCACTCTATGCATATGTTAAAGAATTGGTAAGGACTATGTCATCCAGACACCTATGCTGTCAAACCAGACAAAGAAGGGAATTTTGTTAGTCAAGCAGTAATATTTTGTGGATTTTGTCATTCACAGACATACTACTTTGGGGGTCACTACAATATGTAGGAAGCTATAAAAATAAATCCGTTGAAATATGCGGAAAGTCGTTTTCGGTGCACTTGACACTGTTTTTGCATTAAGAGAAAAGTACAACACTCCATCTCTAGTAGCACTAGAACATCAAGAAAAAGTCGGTGCTAATTTTACATCAGTAACTGGGGAGGAAAAAGATGTAAACAATGCTTGCACATTTATCTCTAAATTTGTGATAATGTCATGATAACTGGTTTTGGAAACCGCATTACTGAACGGTGGTATAACAGAAAAACATCTGATATTCTGTAAATGACTCAATTAGTGGGGCAGTCTCATTTCTTCCAAATGGCAATGCAGCACAGCTCCATTGCATATAAAGAGCAGAGTGAAGTCCCGCAACTGCTTTCAGTGATGCCCTAAAAATGTTCTTCCAACTCTCTTAAGTGGTAAGCTTTTTCATGTTGCTTGACACCATTAAGGACCATAAAACAACGGCCCTGTTTTTACCCGGTAACTCCTCCCCAGAGTTCAAGATACAAGGGCCATTGATAACTGCAGGAAGAAATAGCAGGGAACAAATGGGATCCTGAGGATCACCATAAAATGGGGACTTACTGGGTGAGTTAGTAATTTGATTAAAAATTCTCCCCAGTATTTCACCCTTTGACTTCCTCTGCTTTCCGCACACAGAGCCACTGGCAGAGAGTGAAGGGGTAGGTAGCTATTTGTAGGATTTAGGAATGGTTAGCATTATGGGGCGGTAAAGTTAAGGGTTGTAAGTATTTTAGTGTTCAGGGAAGGGTACTGTTAAGGGGTAATAATGGGCTTTTAGCGTTCAAGGAGGGGTGGTATTAAAGGGTAGTTAGGGTTTTTAGGGTTCAGGGAAGGTTAGTGTCAAAGGATTTGGACGGTTCAGGGCAGGTACCATTAAGGGTTAGTAAGGGATTTTTAAGTAGGGGTATCCTTAGCTCGTAGCAAGCCTTTACCATGCAGGAAAATAGCATGCAGATAAGCATTTGTAGTTTACCATGAAGTACTTTACCATCCATACAAGTATTTAAAAACAACAATAACAAAAAAACAGAACTGTGTTGTTTTTAAATAAAGGGGTTTAGGTGCAGGTTGAGGTAAAGAAGTAAAGAAGTAAAGGGTGGTATGGATTAATTCACGGTTTTAGGATAGGTATAGGAAAACGGAGCTAAGGGTGATTTTAAGGTGCAGGGCAGGGCAGAGGTAATGGTAAATTTAGGGTTTAGGGGTGGTAAAGGGAGATAAGGATCATTTTAGGCTCAGGGGGTGAGAGATGTAAGAGGAGGTTAGGAGTAAATGAAAAATATGGGGAGGTTTGGGGAAGGGGTTCCCCCCAAAATAAAAATACAATATGTAATAAGTTCTTTAAAAAATAAAAATAATATTAACTTAACTTACATATACTTAACATGCGTGCTAAAGCCACCTGTCTGGTAACTGCTGTGTGGTAAAGGCATACATGTTAAGTGCATGCGCTGTAAGGACATATGTCTAGTTTTTAGGGTTCTGGGAAGGGTAGCATTAAGGGGAAGTAAAATGTTTTAAGGTTCAGAGAAAGGCAGTTTTGGGGAGAGTAGGAGGCTGGCCTGGTTTGTAGTGAGTACCAAGGGGTACTTACACTCTGCACCAGGTCCAGGTATCCCTTATTAGCGTAGAAGAAGTGTTCTAGCAGCTTAGGCTGATAGAAAAGGTAGCTTAGCAGAGCAGCTTAGGCTGAACTAGGAGACATGCAAAGCTCCTACTATACCACTGGTGTCATATGCACAATATCATAAGAAAACACAATACACAAATATACTAAAAATAAAGGTACTTTATTTTTATGACAATATGCCAAAGTATCTCAGTGAGTACCCTCAGTATGAAGATAGCAAATATACACAAGATATATGTACACAATACCAAAAATATGCAATAATAGCAATAGAAAGCAATGCAAGCAATGTACAGTCACAATAGATTGCAATGAGAGCACATAGGTATAGGGGCAACACAAACCATATACTCCAAAAGTGGAATGCGAACCACAAATGGACCCCAAACCTATGTGAGCTTGTAGAGGGTCGCTGGGACTGTAAGAAAACAGTGAGGGTTAGAAAAATAGCCCACCCCAAGACCCTGAAAAGTAGGTGTAAAGTGCACCTAAGTTCCCCAAAGAGCACAGAAGTCGTGATAGGGGAATTCTGCAAGGAAGACCAACACCAGCAATGCAACAAAGGTGGATTTCCGGACGAGAGTACCTGTGGAACAAGGGGACCAAGTCCAAGTGTCGCGACAAAGTCAAGATTGGGCAGATGCCCAGGAAATGCCAGCTGAGGATGCAAAGAAGCTGCCACTGGATGGTAGAAGCTGTGGTTTCTGCAAGAACGAAGAGGACTAGGAACTTCCCCTTTGGAGGATGGATGTCCCACGTCGTGAAGAAGCTTGCAGAGGTGTATCCACGCAGAAAGACCGCAAACAAGCCTTGCTAGCTGCAAGGGTCGCGGTTAGGGTTTTTGGATGCTGCTGTGGCCCAGGAGGGTCCAGGATGTCGCCAATTGCGTGAGGAGACAGAGGGGGCGTCCAGCAAGGCAAGGAGCCCTCTCAGAAGCAGGCAGCACCCCCAGAAGTGCCAGAACAGGCACTACGAAGAAGAGTGAACCGGAGCTCACCCGAAGTCACAAAAGAAGATCTCACGACGCCGGAGGACAACTCAGGAGGTTGTGCACTGCAGGTTAGAGTGTCGGGGACCCAGGCTTGGCTGTGCACAAAGGAAATCCTGGAAGAGTGCACAGGAGCCGGAGCAGCTGCAAATCACGCGGTACCCAGCAATGCATTCTAGCGTGGTGAGGCAAGGACTTACCTCCATCAAACTTGGACTGAAGAGTCACTGGACTGTGGGAGTCACTTGGACAGAGTTGCTAAGTTCCAGGGACCACGCTTGTCGTGCTGAGAGGGGACCCAGAGGACCGGTAATGCAGTCTTTTGTTGCCTGCGGTTGCAGGGAGAAGATTCCATCGACCCACGGGAGATTTCTTTGGAGCTTCTAGTGCAGAGAGGAGGCAGACTACCCCCACAGCATGCACCCCCAGGAAAACAGTCGAGAAGGCGGCCGGATCAGCGATACAAGGTTGCAGTAGTCGTCTTTGCTACTTTGTTGCGGTTTTGCAGGCGTCCAGAGCAGTCAGCGGTCGATTCCTTGGCAGAAGGTGAAGAGATAGATGCAGAGGAACTCTGATGAGCTCTTGCATTCGTTATCTAAAGAATTCCCCAAAGCAGAGACCCTAAATAGCCAGAAAAGGAGGTTTGGCTACCTAGGAAGGAGGATAGGCTAGCAACACAGGTAAGAGCCTATCAGAAGAAGTCTCTGACGTCACCTGCTGGCACTGGCCACTCAGAGCAGTCCAGTGTGCCAGCAGCACCTCTATTTCCAAGATGGCAGAGGTCTGGAGCACACCGGAGGAGCTCTGGGCACCTCCCAGGGGAGGTGCAGGTCAGGGGGGTGGTCACTCCCCTTTCCTTTGTCCAGTTTCGCGCCAGAGCAGGGCTGGGGGATCCCTGAACCGGTGTAGACTGGCTTATGCAGAGATGGGCACCATCTGTTCCCATCAAAGCATTTCCAGAGGCTGGGGTAGGCTACTCCTCCCCAGCCCTGACTCCTTTTTCCAAAGGGAGAGGGTGTAACACCCTCTCTCTGAGGAAGTCCTTTGTTCTGCCTTCCTGGGCCAAGCCTGGCTGGACCCCAGGAGGGCAGAAACCTGTCTGAGGGGTTGGCAGCGGCAGCAGCAGCAGCTGCAGTGAAACCCCGGGAAAGGTAGTTTGGCAGTACCCGGGTCTGTGCTAGAGACTCGGGGGATCATGGAATTGTCTCCCCAATGCCAGAATGGCATTGGGGTGACAATTCCATGATCTTAGACATGGTACATGGCCATGTTCGGAGTTACCATTGTGACGCTATACATAGGTAGTGACCTATGTACAGTGCACGCGTGTAATGGTGTCCCCGCACTCACAAAGTCCGGGGAATTTGCCCTGAATGATGTGGGGGCACCTTGGCTAGTGCCAGGGTGTCCACACACTAAGTAACTTGGCACCCAACCTTCACCAGGTGAAGGTTAGACATATAGGTGACTTATAAGTTACTTAAGTGCAGTGGTAAATGGCTGTGAAATAACGTGGACATTATTTCACTCAGGCTGCAGTGGCAGGCCTGTGTAAGAATTGTCAGAGCTCCCTATGGGGGGCAAAAGAAATGCTGCAGCCCATAGGGATCTCCTGGAACCCCAATACCCTGGGTACCTCAGTACCATATACTAGGGAACTATAAGGGTGTTCCAGTATGCCAATGTGAATTGTTGAAATTGGTCACTAGCCTGTTAGTGACAATTTGGAAAGCAAAGAGAGAGCATAACCATTGAGGTTCTGGTTAGCAGAGCCTCAGTGAGACAGTTAGTCATCACACAGGGAACACATACAGGGCACACTTATGAGCACTGGGGCCCTGGCTGGCAGGGTCCCAGTGACACATACAACTAAAACAACATATATACAGTGAAATATGGGGGTAACATGCCAGACAAGATGGTACTTTCCTACAGGGAGTAATACGGAGTTTTCAGCGTTCAGGAAAGTGTAGTGTTCAGGTGCAGGAGGAGTTGTATAGTGTTCAGCAATGGTAAGAAAAAAAATTAAAAGATACTAACGTGGTTTTAGGGCTCAGGGAAGAGTAGCATTAAGGAGTAGTAAAGGGTTTTAGGATTCAGATAATGATACTGTCAAGTAGAAAAGAGCATTAGAGTTCAGAGAAGGGTAGCATCAAGAGTTAGGAAGGACTGTTTTTAGTGTCAGCAATTGCAGAATTAAGGGGTAGTAATTTTTTGGGGAGAGGGGTCAGAGATGGGGAGTGTTAGTAGATAGTAAGGGACTTTATGGTTCAGGAACAAGTTGGGTTAATGGGTAACACTGGATTTTTATGGTTCAGGGATGGTATCTTTAGGCGTAGTAAGGAGTTTTTAGGGTAATAGGATGGGTAGCTTTAAAGGGTAGTATGATTTTACAGTTCAGGGAAAGGTAGTGTAAAAAGACTTTACTATCTTGCATACTCTACTTATTCGAAGCTATGCTCCCACGTATCACCAAAGAGGATACTGCCCATTTTAAGGCTGCTTGTATGTCATACATCTGGCCTTAGACTGGCCCAACAGACTTCCAGGCGTGGCTCCTCCGCTAGGGAAGAGGAGCATCACCCCATCCCAAGCAGCAGCAGTAGCAGCTGCAAACCTTTTACTAAAAAACTATAATAAACTAAGTTTATTATTGTTTTTTAGTAAAAAAGGGCGGGACCACGTGCTGAGACAAGCACCGAAGGTGAGTCAACAGCACTACCCCTCATTGCGCATGTATGTTTGGTCGGCCTTTTGCATGGGCGCTCCCAGTCAATCCCAACGCTGTTCTGAGCAGCGTCAGGATTGGCCGCAGGGCAGGCTGGGAGTCTGTGCCTGTACCCTGCCTGCAACAGAAGAGCGGTGCGGTGGTGACGGCAGCATTGTCAGCGATACAGGCAAGTTTAGAAAAAAATAATAATAATTTTTTTAATGAATCCCTCCATGCTGCCCCGCCCCTGTTAAGCACCGCGAGCCGCTCCTGCAGACTTGTACTTGCCACCTTTGAGACGGAGGGCTGGGAGTGCCTCACCTACTCTATTACCAGGCATAACAACTATGCTACATGTTCCGATGGTTACAAGTAAAAAACGATAAACCCTGGTGCTTTATAGACCAGAACCTAGCAACCAAACCACTAGGTGAGGTCCGTTGGGTCCCCAAAACTATGAGAGGCAGACTCCTATACTCCTCCCTGGTTACTAGAGTCACCCTAACGGTTTGGGACTCCATCGCAACTAAACAAGGACTTGCTCCCTGTCCCTCCACACTCACATGCGTCCTAAAAGAACACCGAGTTCACCGGTGGACTCATGCAATGGGCATTTCAAGCCTAAAGCGACACAGTTCTTTAGTCTTAGAGACTTTTCTGAGGGAGATCGAGTGAAAATGTTCAAGGAACTTAAAGACTATTATGATATCCCAGAATCCAAACATTTGCATTACATTCAGATCTGCCATTGGGTCTCAGACACTAGCATCAAAGTGCAGGAGACTAGGGTACCCACCCCATTCGCAAAGTTCCCCCAGCACCTAAACCTCTGATAAACACTTGGTCTCTGCCATCTATAGCCTCTTTAACATCCAGATAGCGACAACCAAAACATCATTCCAACTACGCTGGAAGAATTACCTCCAGATTACCTAGAAACGAAACAATGGCAAGAAGTATTTCACTGCACCACTAACTTTGCCTGCCACGACCAGGGCAGGGAGATCCTTTACAAAATTCTGTATCACTGGCATCTCACCGCCTACATGTTATGAATGCCGCCCACTCGAAGGAATGATGGGGTGGAAGTGGTGGCACAGGTACTCTCATGCAGATCTTATGGTCATGCCCTCACCTGGAAGCCTTCTGGGACACTATCTTCTATGTAATCTCCCAGATTCAAGGCTGGCATTTAGACAAACTCCCAGGATTTGCTATCTTGGATAGACCTGCTGAGGAATTTTGCCTACTCCACTCGACAGCAAGCAAACACATTTCCCACCTGGTCCTAGCTGCTAAACATACAATCCTTTCTCTTTGGGTAAAAAAAAACACTATCTCTTCTTACGAACTCTGGCTTCACAAGCTGTGGCAACTGCTCGGCTATGAAAAGATCACTTGCGACTTGGTGGACAAACCACAGCTCTTTCATAAACTATGGGATCCAGTGCTTATCTACTAAACCTCTATGACATTTAGGTCAGACATGCCCACAGAAACGTTGTGCACTGGGCCTACTCAACCCCAAGCTAATCCCCAGCATTGGTTCAATTCACCCTGCCATTTATGATGTGTAAACCATGTTTATTTACTACACAACTGTGCTGGTGTGGGGCAAGGAGGGATCTGGACACGTTTGTTGGGCTGTTTACCTTTGAACGTATTGTTATACGCAAAAATTCTAATGAAGGCAATTGAAATGTACTTTTTATCCAAATTAGGCTCACTCTTGTTCTTAAGATGAAAAGTCAAAGACTCTTCAGCACTGGTTTAGAAGGGTCTGCATACTACCCATTCCCAGTCCTTTTCCGTTACTGGGTGATGGTTAGGACAGTGAAGCAAATTCTACGGCCTAAGAGGTCACAGTGTATTTGGCATCTAGACTTGTTGTTACACTGTTAACCCACAAATCAATGTTTTGATTCAGACAAATGGCCTAGGAGTCTTGCTTTGATTTCACCTTTTTGGCACAAGTATGTTGTAAAACATGCTGATGAAAAGTTCTACAGGGAATACAACATGCTACACCAATCCTGCTGGCAGATACTGACCCCCAAATCCAGGAACTGTATAATGGTCTCTGTTTAATGTTGCACCCATTTAGGGAAAGCTTGTCTTTACTTCTGCTAAAAAAAAAAAACATGTACCACATTTTTTTAACTGGTTCTGAGTGGTGTTTACTTTCCACAGAACATTTCATTAACATGCTATAATTAAAAAGGGAGTTGCTGTATGAAATAATTGGGATCATGAGTGGTTGTTGATGAGGGTATTTGGAAGGACTAATGTTCCAATACTGCCCCATTAGTAAACAATTTCCTTATTTTATTGGTGCATTATCTGAAAAAAATCACATCTGCTTGTAGTTTAAATGAGGATGTGATTTGTTTCTGTAATTCAGAGGTGGCAACATTTCATTGCTTAGCTTCCTGAACAGAATGGTTTCCGCTGTTCTTTTCCTAAGGCCTGCTTTTCACACCACACAGTGACTTTTACCACATTGATTGTTATGCGTTCAATATCACATTAAATGGTGTGTGCTGTTTTCACTGCTAGAAGTTCTCACATTTTACACCATGTTAGAAATGGGGTCTCCGGTTGGCAGTCAGTTTGCACTCTGTCCAAGCAGGGACCCTCACTCTTGTCAGGGTAAAGGAGAAACACACCAGGGTAACCCCTTTTTCCCCCTTGGTAGCTTGGCACGAGCAGAAAGGCTTAACCCCAGAAGCATTGTGTAAAGTATTTGTATTAACACACACAGTAACTCAGTGAAAACACTACAAAATGGACACTACACCAGTTTAGAACAATAGGTAAGATTTATCTCAATTAAACAAGACCATAACAACAAAAATCCAACATACGCAAGTCAAGATATGAATTTTCGAAAGAATAAGAGTCTTGATCCTTAGAAAACAGTGAGAATAATGGTGTTACACAAAAGTACCTGGTTTGCATCAAAAATAAAGCTGCACGGGTGAGCGTGCGTCGAAAAAGTCAGCGAAGCATCTGTTCCTTACTCACAAGCGAGATCGTGCGTTGTTTCCTTCTCCAGTCAGGTAGGCAATGTGTTGTTTTTCTCCCTCGCAAGAAAGCCATGCGTCGTTTTCCAGGCGGGGCAACTCAGATACGGACAGGCTTTGCATCGATCTTTCACACCCAGCGATGTTGCGTTGAAATCCTGTCACACAGTGTCAGAGAACCGTGCTGTGTGGGGTTTGCAACGTTATCAGCCTTCATAAGCAGGTGATGTGCGTTGTTTCTGCAGCTGCATTGCATCGAACTCCCAGCCGTGATGCAGGTGGAGCGACGATTTTAGCCATGAAGGCAGCGGCACGTCGTTTATCGGCCATGTTGCGGAAGGTGCATCTAAAATGTCCCCGCACAGCGGAGTCTGAGTTGATTTCAGTCCTTTTCCACCAGCTTCCCCTTTCCAGGGGCCCAGGGAATGGATGAGGCACCACCTGGCAGGACAGGAGTCTCACCAGAGAGTCCAGGTGCTGGCAGAGAGAAGTCTTTGATGGCCCTCTAGACTTCGACAACAGGAGGCAAGCTCAACTATAGTCCCTGGAGATTCTTCTCACGCAGGAATGCACAACAAAGTCCAGTCTTCGTCCCCTTTCACTGGCAGAAGAGATTCCTCTGAAGCTGCACCCACTGGGACTTCAGTTCCCACTGCAGAGCCTGCATATGTCATCTGACATATGTCATCAGCAGGATACAGGAGGCTATGAGACACTGAAAGCAGTGTCGGAGTCTTTTTCACCGAAATCTAGGATAGAGGTTGAAACATCGGTATCATAGCCTCAATATCCTGGACTCGCTGCTGCTCGGGAGGATAAGCTTGAAACTGCACTATGTCCAGAACAGATACGATGACAGGGATCCTCTGAGAGGGAGTAGGTATGCCTTCGGCACATTTATAATGAACCCTAGCGAATGCAAGAGCACCGCCGTAGCCTGGAAATGGAAACGACAGCCTGGGCCACCACCGCAATCACCATGATAAAGACCTGAGGGGCACTGATAAGGCCAAAGGGGAGCACAGTAAAACTGGTTGTGGCTCATAGTGAACCATAAGTAACGTCTGTGGGCAGGCAGGATAGGAATATGGAAATAAGTGTCCTGCAAGTCCCACGCTACCATCCAGTCTCCTAGGCCCAGGACACACAGCAGTTGAACCAGAGTGAGCATCTTGAACTTCTCCTCCTTGAGGAAGAGATTGAGACACTGAATGTCTAGAATAGGGCGCACGCCCTTGTCCTTTTTGGGTACCAGAAAGTAGCGGGAATAGCAACCACAACCTATTTCTGGCACTGAAACCATCTCTATGGCTCCATTGGACAAGAGAGCCATAACTTCCTCGTGGAGAAGGGATAAGTGATCCTCTGTCATCCGATCATAGGATGGTGGCATGGACGGAGGGGTAGTCTTGAAAAGGAGAGAGTAGCCCCTTCCAGTTATCTGAAAAGCCCACCTGTCTGATGTCATGAACTACCAGTGGAGCAGGTGATGGTGATCCTGCCTCCAACTGGCCCTAGGTGGGGAGTCAGACTAGGAAGGCTTACACGCTGCTGCAGAAGGGGGAGGGGATGATGGCAGACTGATCAGACTGCTGGCTCCCTGATACGTGAGGTCTGTGGATCCTATACCCTCGGCCACGCAGAGGCTGGGCAGCATGCATGGCATAGTGGCTGGTCAGGAATGGATGCAGTTGGAGGCCAATTCCATAGCCATGAAAGGGGCGAAAGGCAGACTGAGGGGGGTAAGGTGCCACTGCTAGGCCCAAGGATCTGGCATAGCTTGGGAATCCTTGAAGCACTGGAGCGTAGAGTCTGCCTTACTTCCGAAGAGATGGGTGCCATCAAAGGGCACGTCCATCAAAGTAGCCAGATGTTCCCAGGTAGGCGTGGTGCCTTAGGGTCACTGTTGACAAAAACCACTCTGCCTAACGAGTCGTTCGTGCCCAGTTCGCAACGGATGGTGAATTTTGCTGCATCTCTCCCATCTACAAAGGCCTGAAATGGGACCTGTGGGCAGCACTTGGGCAACCGTATCCCACAGCATGTGGGAGTAATGCCCGAAAAGGCATGCAGCGTTCACAGACCGCAAAGTTAGACTGGTGGAAGAAAAAAAATCTTCTTCCCAAGTGTATCCAGCCTTTTGGAATCTGTACCCAGTGGTGTGGAAGGGCACGCATCCTGGGAAGTGGAGACTTGGATAACCAAGCTCTCAGAGGTGAAGTGTTGCATCAGAAAACTGGTGGTGGGCAATTGTTCTTTTCACAGGAGCCCATGTGCTGGGTTTGGACCAGGTACCCAGTAGGGCATCCGTGATGGCCTCATTACAAAGGAGCATGGGTTCTGAGGAGGAAGTGCCAGGTTGAAGCACCTCTGTCATGAGGTTATTCCTGACTGCCACCGAAGGCAACTTAAGGTCCAGGACTTCAGACTCCTCTTCTTGCCACCATAGAATAGGAAGCTCTCTCCTCTTTAGCCATGGTGGGGGGAGAAAGTATGCCAGTATCTGGAGAAGTATCCAGTCTGCTGGCTACACTCAAGTCTGAAAGCCAGTCCACAGGGTCTTGGAGCTGGTATCTTAAACGGTCCAGTGACCCTTCCCATTCCTCACCGTAATCTAGCCCATAAGAAAGGGGTGCAGGAATCAACATAGGGGGCAGGGCTTCTACCGGCATCGGAGTTGGCATTGTATGTCGCCCATCCGACTACGTGTCGGAGAGGGGATAAAAACTGAGATGGAACCGCCTATGGGCTCAGGAGGTGCTGAGAGCTTCAGTGTCGGGACCGGCATCAAGGAAGGTCAGAGTGGTACCACTGACATCGGTCCAGATCCAGGACTAGATTCATGGGTGCCCCCCGGCATCAAGGCTGAAGCCATCGATGCAGAATCCAAAGTGGTCCCCTTCAGCTCCGTGGGGCCCAAAGATGCTCCATCGGTATCAGACTCCCCAAAAATGAGGCACATGGCCTCCAAAAAACTCTTTTAAATGGGAGGCGGTCGTTCCGGCTCCAGAAACTCGAGGAGGTAGGGAATCGGTACAGGCTCTGTAGAGCGAGATCTAGAACACTGGTGCTCCCTCGTCGGCTGACAGACTAGGAGAAGTCGAAGAACCCTTCAAATTCTTAGATTTCTTTTTATGCCTCGGACTTACCTGGTTGCCCCTGGGACAGGAAGAGGAATGACGATGATGGAGGACTCTGAATGATCCCAGGGCTTTCCTCTCAACCGAGATCATGACCTGAGTGGAGTCAAGCTTTAGGCCGCCATCAGCTTCAGGGACTGCTACCTCAAAGCCTTCAAATGCATGGCCTGACACTTAGAGCACGACTTCGGGTAGTGGCCGTGCTCCAGCCACCAAAGACAGACCAGGTGCGGATATGTCACGGACATCGCCCAATAACAAGAACTGCAGGGCTTGAACCGGGCCTTCTTGATGACATCCTCGACACACCAAGAGTTGAAAACTCTAAAAAAAAAAAAAATAATCTTTGACAAATGTTGAAAAAATCCAGTCAAAAAATGACTGAGGGGTAGTTCTCTTCAGATCAGCACTAGCTGGCACAGAAAGAAAAGAACTGACGTCAACGTACCACGAAGTCATATGCGGCACGGATGCCACTGCCGCCGATGAACGCAGAGTCGATCGACTCCACCTTACGGGCATGGATACTGCTCATGAAAATTCTCCGGATCCAGTCTGATGCCTGGGGATAATTAAAAGGTAAGGAATCTGCAACTATAAGTGTCTTCCTCTGAAAGCAGGCTGCCCACAGTAAGACATCGGCACAGATATAACAATATGTCCCTCTCTTGAAGCATGGGTGTAAGGAAATGGCTTCCTGTTGCAGTTACCCCCCACTTTTTGCTTGATACTGATGCGGACTTGACTGAGAAGTGTGCTGGGACCCTGCTAACCAGGCCCCAGCACCAGTGTTCTTTCACCTAAAATGTACCATTGTTTCCACAATTGGCACAACCCTGGCACCTAGGTAAGTCCCTTGTAACTGGTACCCCTGGTACCAAGGGCCCTGATGCCAGGGAAGGTCTCTAAGGGCTGCAGCATGTCTTATGCCACCCTAGGGACCCCTCACTCAGCACAGACACACTGCTTACCAGCTTGTGTGTGCTGGTGGGGAGAAAATGACTAAGTCGACATGGCACTCCCCTCAGGGTGCCATGCCAACCTCACACTGCCTATGGCATAGGTAAGTCACCCCTCTAACAGGCCTTACAGCCCTAAGGCAGGGTGCACTATACCACAGGTGAGGGCATAGGTGCATGAGCACTATGCCCCTACAGTGTCTAAGCAAAACCTTAGACATTGTAAGTGCAGGGTAGCCATAAGAGTATATGGGCTGGGAGTCTGTCAAAAACGAACTCCACAGCTCCATAATGGCTACACTGAATACTGGGAAGTTTAGTATCAAACTTCTCAGAATAATAAACCCACAAAGATTCCAGTGTTGGATTTATTAAAAAATGCACACAGAGGGCATCTTAGAGATACCCCCTGTATTTTACCCAATTGTTCAGTGCAGGACTGACTGGTCTGTGCCAGCCTGCTGCTGAGAGACGAGTTTCTGACCCCATGCGGTGAGAGCCTTTGTGCTCTCCGAGGACAGAAACAAAGCCTGCTCTGGGTGGAGGTGCTTCACACCTCCCCCCTGCAGGAACTGTAACACCTAGCAGTGAGCTTCAAAGGCTCAAGCTTCGTGTTACAATGCCCCAGGGCACTCCAGTTAGTGGAGATGCCCGCCCCCTGGACCCAGCCCCCACTTTTGGCGGCAAGTCCAGGAGAGATAATGAGAAAAACAAGGAGGAGTCTCTGGCCAGTCAGGACAGCCCCTAAGGTGTCCTGAGCTGAGGTGACTCTGACTTTTAGAAATCCTCCATGTTGCAGATGGAGGATTCCCCCAATAGGAATAGGGATGTGCCCCCCTCCCCTTGGGAGGAGGCACAAAGAGGGTGTACCCACCCTCAGGGATAGTAGCCATTGGCTACTAACCCCCCAGACCTAAACACGCCCTTAAATTTAGTATTTAAGGGCTCCCCTGAACCTAAGAATTTAGATTCCTGAAACTACAAGAAGAAGACTGCTGAGCTGAAAAACCCCTGCAGAGGAAGAACAGAAGACACCAACTGCTTTGGCCCCAGACTTACCGGCCTGTCTCCTGCCTTCCAAAGAAACCTGCTCCAGCGACGCTTTCCAAGGGACCAGCGACCTCTGAATCCTCTGAGGACTGCCCTGCTTCGAGAAAGACAAGAAACTCCAGAGGACAGCGGCCCTGCTCCAAAAGAACTGCAACTTTGTTTCAAGTAGCAGATTTAAAGACCCCTGCAACTCCCCGCAAGAAGCGTGAGACTTGCAACACTGCACCCGGCGACCCCGACTCGACTGTTGGAGAACAAACACCTCAGGGAGGACCCTCCGGCGACTCCGAGACCGTGAGTAACCAAAGTTGTCCCCCCTGAGCCCCCAAAGCGACGCCTGCAGAGGGAATCCCGAGGCTCCCCCTGACCGCGACTGCCTGAACCTAAAATCCCGACGGCTGGAAAAGACCCTGCACCCGCAGCCCCCAGCACCTGAAAGGAACGGAACTTCTGTGCAGGAGTGACCCCCAGGAGGCCCTCTCCCTTGCCCAGGTGGTGGCTACCCCGAGGAGCCACCCCCCCTTGCCTGCCTGCACCGCTGAAGAGATCCCTTGATCTCTCATTGAACATCATTTGAAAACCCGACGCGTGTTTGCACGCTGCACCCGGCCGCCCCCGCGCTGCTGAGGGTGTACTTTTTGTGCTGACTTGTGTCCCCCCCGGTGCCCTACAAACCCCCCCCTGGTCTGCCCTCCGAAGACGCGGGTACTTACCTGCTGGCAGACTGGAACCGGGGCACCCGCTTCTCTCCATTGAAGCCTATGTGTTTTGGGCACCTCTTTGACCTCTGCACCTGACCGGCCCTGAGCTGCTGGTGTGGTAACTTTGGGGTTGCTCTGAACCCCCAACGGTGGGCTACCTTGGACCCAAAACTGAAACCTGTAAGTGACTTACTTACCTGTGAAACCTAACAATACTTTACCTCCCCCAGGAACTGTGAAAATTGCACTGTGTCCACTTTTAAAACAGCTTATTGTGTTTTATGTAAAAAGTATATATGCTATTGTGATTATTCAAAGTTCCCAAAGTACTTACCTGCAATACCTTTCAAATGAGATATTACATGTAGAATTTGAACCTGTGGTTCTTAAAATAAACTAAGAAAATATATTTTTCTATAACAAAACCTATTGGCTGGATTTGTCTCCGAGTGTGTGTTCCTCATTTATTGCCTGTGTGTATGTACAACAAATGCTTAACACTACTCCTTTGATAAGCCTACTGCTCGACCACACTACCACAAAATAGAGCATTAGTATTATCTCTTTTTGCCACTATCTTACCTCTAAGGGGAACCCTTGGACTCTGTGCATGCTATTCCTTACTTTGAAATAGCACATACAGAGCCAACTTCCTACACTGGGTTAGCAGGATTATTGGCAAACCGGCATGACAACATGAGCAGAACAACTGTCCAAACGCTGCTCACTACATGGATGGGGTTTTCAGAGAATCAAGACGTGAAGACAACTTCTAAAAATCTTGAAGTCACACATTTCTTGAACTTCATGTTCTCGTTGACCTTGTACCATCATTAGCGAATTTCAGATAAAAGCTGCTGATAAGGATCTGTGACATATGGCTTTAACTGAGATGAATGAAATACAAATGAGTCTTCCTAATGCAAAGCAGCTTCAACTAGCAGGCCAGAGGAGTGAAAACAAATGGGCCAGAAATTGTGGTCGAAATTTGACTGACAAATTATGAACCATTAATAAAGTGAGAAGACAGCTAAATTTTAAGCCCAGTAACAACAAAAAATGTTGTCTTATCAACGTGTTCTTTTATCTTGATCAATGAATAGCGTACATTTTCAGAAACAGATTGTCTTAGTTTCTGTAAATGACTCGCATAATTAGTAGTAACGAGAAGAAAAATACTCAATCCACAGTAAAGACAAAACAACTCTTAGATCTAATCCATGTACACAATTAAAAGTTGAGAGCATGGCAGAACTATGAGTTGAAAACTGTGTGAACATTCTTCAATTGGCAAAAAGAAAACCCAATTATCTTGACTTGAACTCAGGTAACAGTGAAGATCCTTATCCAGACTTTGATTGAATTGGCCTCTTGACCCAAGAGAAAAATCTGGCTCATTTCATAGGGCCTTATATAGAGCCTTCTAAAAACAAGAAAAGTATGCAGTGCCACTTTCAAAAATGACAGTTTCTGGCTCTAACACATTACTATTCCGAAGCGCCTTCAAGCTATGCTCTCACAGCAACGGAGTAAGGCTGTGGCCTCTTTTGACTGATGTGGCTAAACATGCAGCCCTTGAGAAAACAAAAACACATACTTTAGATTAAGGACGCCATAGATACTGTAGACTGGGAGAGCCTGTGTTTGTAACAGCAACAAAGAACAAAAACTTTTTTTTTCTCACCACAACAGATCAGCGGAGGATCCCCGGTGACAAGCATAAAAAAATGCAAGATCCCTCGGGGTGGGCCAGGCAATGGAGGTCAGTAGATTCCCCAGGGTTGCTTTTATTTAAAGCATGGGTACTCGCAAACATTTTCTCAGGGGCCACAAAGTTTGGTCTGTGGTGCGACCGAGGGGGCTCTGGGTGGGGAGGGTTTGTGGCGTTATGGTGGAGATAGGGGGCAGCAAAGCATATAGATCTAGTGGCTGAATCGCACAATGTGAAACCAGAAAACCTGGCATTAATCCCTGCTTCCCAACTTTACCAAACTGTGTGATCCTAGGCAATTGTTTTATTTCATGTTCCCTTCTTTTTCTTCATTATTGTATGTAGGAGGACCTCACAATGCATGACTTTGGTATGTGCGCTGTGCAAACCATTCTCCTGTGTTTGATTTAATAAACTATAAAGTTGTTCATGTATAATAGCAAATCAGGCCTATCAAAGAGTGCAGATAACAACTGACTTGCCTCCTAGTTCACTATTGGCATGGTTATCAAGGTGAGGGTAAGAATGAATGTTGGGGTGGGGGAAGAATGAAAGTTTCTGAATTTATGTTTAAAACCTTTGTTTTAAAAAAATACTTCTCCATGGACTGTTAGATTAAATGGTTCTGTGTGTGAATGAAATACACTTTCTGAATTTTTAAGAACACTTATCGTTATAGACATTTGCTGCAAGATTTCTTAAAGAATGAAAGTGTTCCTGCAGTTGAAGCGGTGTAGGACAAAATCCCAAGGCCGTACTTTGAGTATCACTGATTTAAAGGAAGGGGAGGGGGTGTGTGTCTCCCTAACCTTATATAGGCCCCCAACTCTCCAGGGACAATCCTGGAAATTAGGGGTTGCGGTGCACGCCCCCTCTTCCATAGACTCACTGAACCCCCACCATGCACAGTATTGTCATGAATAATGTCCTTTCACATGTTGCAGTAATCGTATAAATGAAGTTATCAAACATGTCATAAGTGATACAATATGTAAATATTGCTAGGATGCAAGTTACAGTTTTTATATTTATAGGGCATGAGTTAAAGTTACCCAAGATAATTATAACTGTGAATTTCAGTGTTTTTTGTATGTTTAAAATAGCAAGTTTTAGCTATTTTCACCTAACTCTACCGTCCCTTTAATCTTTTTCAGTGAATTTCTAGGCATGTTTTAATGCAAAGTAAAATGTCAACTGCAGGGTACAGCTAGAGGAGTGGTTCCCAAACTGTGCATCGCGGCTCCCTGGTGCGCCAATCAAAATTAGCCAGGGGCGCCGCACAGAGTTTGGGAACCACTGGTGTAGTTTTATTATGTCCGAACTGGAAATAGTTCCGTGGTTCCCAAATTGTGTGCGGCGCCCCTGGCTAGTTTTGATGGCGCACCAGAGAGCCACGGCGCAAAGTGTGGGAACCACTGAGATAGAGGTTGGGCAGAAGGCATGGCATGGGGCCAGGTCCTGCACTCAATAACCTGTGAGCTTCATACTTCACCCCAACAGTGCACAGCCTTCAGCTGTGCAGAGCATGGGCTTGGACGCAGGGCCAGGTCCTGTGTCCCACCCTTCTCTGACCCCCAACCCTCTGCTGTGCATGACATTTGGCCCAGCACTCAACCCCCACGGGCTATGTGATGTTATACTGTAAAGGGTGACATTTTAAGGTAAGGCAGACTTACTTAAACAATGTTTAATACAGTTTTATTAAAAAATTAATATGCATGAGTCTTTCTTTTAAAAAATTTCAGCCTATGAAATGCAGTCATAAAAACAATCACAAGAGGGTGGGGCCCTGCACTCCAGCTGATGAGCCTGTACTCCTCACCCACGCTCACAAGGCACTGCACAACGCCAGACCAGAATACCTCAGACGACTCTCCTTCTACACCCCGAACGAACAGCTTGGCTCCACCAACCTTGCCCTCGTCACCGTCCCAGGCATCCGCAGAACAACCATCGGCAGCAGATCGTTCTCACACCTCGCAGCCAAGATGTGGAACACTCTTCCCACTCACCTGCGTCAGACCAAGGACCTCCTTACCTTCAGGAGACATCTCAAGACATGGCTGCTCGAGCAGTAGCAGCCCCCCCCACCCCCACAAGCACCTTGAGACTCTCACAGGTGGAGTAGTGCGCTTTACAAATTCCCTATTGATTGATTGATTGTAGTACCTGCAAGGAGTGCTTCCTTGCTTTTTTATTGTTGCTGGGGGATGTTCTTACTGCAGCCACCCATCACATTTAAAAAAATATGTAAATAAAAAGCCCTTGCAGGGCATTATGGAGCACTCCATGCTGGTGCAATGAATAAAAAATGAGCGGCTCCTGCTGCTCATTTATTATTACTTTTCTTCTCCCTGTTTTTTTTTTTTTTTTTGAGTGTCTGGTTTTAACATGGGTGGGATACACACATCCTTAATTTTTGTTTAGGGCTATTGGAGGTGTCCAAGGGCCCCAGCGACATTGCCAGCTCCTTGGAAAGAGCCCATGGGTCGCGGAGTCCGCAACTTTATTTTTTAAATCTTTCTTTTTTCAACAACTGGGGTGCCCCAGTGTCCACCTGGGGCACCACACAGCATTTTTCATGTTGAGGGCTGCGGCACGGGGCCCTGCGCCCCTGGAGGCTCTCCTCAAAGGAGCCGGCTATTTTTCAAATGTTGGTGTGTGCACCAGTGCCCACGTAAGGCACCCACCATTCTGGCTTTGTTTGGGGCTGTGCAGGGTGTCCAGGGAGATGAAGTCCCCGGGACAATGCAAAGTATCAGACATCTGGGGATAAGGTCCCTGGGGCTGATCTGGGGGGGTGGGGGGGGGGACTGACTCCACTCTACCCTGTAAACATATGGCCCCATGGAATGGGGTTACAGGGGCCTCACAGAGGGGAGATTCTTTCTGCATGTTTCTACACATCCCGAGCTACTGCACTTTTTGCAACTAATTACTGTTTTTAGATCTTTTTAATTTTGCATCACACATTCTTTTATATTCTTCAACTTTGCAAACATGCTCTTTCTTTCATATAAAAGGGTTACACACCAGGGATTTAAGTTATGTGTAGGAAAGGTGATGGTGTGACCATGTATTATAAAAAGTAAAGTACCCTGTGTCATACATTTTAAGGATATTGCAAGTCCTCTTGGACTTCTATAACCTTATAAAAGAAAGTGGCCACCTGCCTCATTCCTCTATGTGGTCACGGAACTCCTCAGTGACTTGCAACACCCCTATAATGTATTGTAGGGGGTACTTTATTCCATGTATTATTTACTCGGTCTCTGTGAACACCATCAATTTAATCCATTCTCATTCCACAACAAACAATTCATTACAAATTTGTTAAAATGTAGTGCGTTACCTTGTGGATGTGTAATGGCCACTTGCACCAGTCTTATTAGGTACGAGGCACTGATGGATGGCTTGTTCTTTAGGTCTTGCCTGTACAGTGCATGTCCTGTCTTTTCATGACTTTTAGTTTTCTAGCAGTAGGCCATAGCTTAACATTGATTGGCTTGGTTGTCACACTCATTTGCTTTCTTCTTATTGGTCAGGTACCGTAGGCTTCCTTCCTCTTCATATGTTTATCCCTCCCCTGTAGAATGGATACATTACTTGTGCCGTTCCACTTCTCAGTTTTTTAGGTGCTACTTTTTTTCTTTGTGTTTAACCACTCTACCAGAGTTCATGCTTTTCAGTTGGCTGTTTTGTGTACTTATCCCCTTTCCCTCCTGTTCCTTTGCCAATGCTCGTTTTTTTATGATGCATATTCTGACAGTACGACATTCTTAGCAATCAGCGCTGAGTCCATTAATTCCAGTGTTCCCAATGTTGATTTATAAGCGTCAAATCCATCCTCTAGAGGCACGTTCACAAAACCCTCTCTTTTAGGTCTTATAAAAACAGAATGCTGAGTCCCTGCAAACAGCTGGATATCTCAGTATAGCTGGCAGGGACGGACTCCATAATCACTGCTATTGTTTCAATACCAGACGTGCAAGCAAAACATGTGTGCGAACACGTGAGGTCTTTATAGTACTCTGGGGATACCTAGACTCCTCGGAGGGGGGGGGGGGGGGTCAATGGGGCGGGTGAAGAGCACAGGCAAATGATGCACAGCTGTTAATGGGAGCAAGAATGGAATAAAGAGAGTACTGGGAAGATGAAAAACAGGGAGTTTGTTCAGCCCCCATGTGAGAAGAGGCGAGAGTCAAACCAGCACACACATAGAAAGCACCCAGCCACGCAGTTTGGTTCAGAATTATGTAGAAGGCTGCAGGCCCCGACACCCCACGAGCCAGACACTTAAAGGAGGACCCCTTATGACGCGCACACAATGCCTACAACCTCGCCTGTGAGGCTGACAGACCCTAGCGAAGGGCCAGGGAGCAAATAAACAAAATATGGGTTCACAAGGAACACACTAGAGCGACTGACGTTGCATGTTAAACAGAGTGCACTGGGATCTTCTAGAGATACTCTGGCTAACTGGTTAACAAAGCATCTAACGCTCATTGAGTGGCTACTCTGGGGGGTACGCTGGTATGCCGGCGAGCCATCTATAACTACTGGCCTCGGGTTAAGCCCCTTCACACTGGACATTGGCCTCAGCCTGCGAGAACCAAGGTAGTTCCCGTTTCCATTTTACTTTTTACTTACTCTTGAACTCCGTAAGAGTATTTCATTTTTCCAAAATGTACTTCTGTAGTTTTATGTGAAATATTACTCATGTACAGTGCGCACTTAAAAAGAGTCACCTCTGTGTTTGTGTGAGTTCAGTTTGTGGGTGGGAGAAGTGACGGCTTTGGCGTTCAAGCTGAAGGCGGTGTGAACTTCTCGCACCGTCTGTAAATAGGTCATAATGTGATCCAAATAACATGTTCAGCAAATCCTTGGCCTCTCTGCATAGCACATAAAGCAATGGCCAGGTGTGCCAGCTGTAAATGTGTTTCTATTCAAAAGTAGGCAAAGGAGATGCACAGCCGCTCAGATGACATGGGAAAAGTTCAAGAAAAAGCGGTGCTTACAAGACGAGTAGGTGCGTTGTGTGTGGCGAGGGAAAGGAAAGCAAATGCACGGAATCGCAGGATGGGGTGAGAGGAGGTCACATGTTTTTGGGACACGGAGTAGAGGCCATGTTTTGTACAGCTCCCCATTAATCCTCTGCCCTGCATAGCAATTGATAGCAGTGGTAGATTATTTGAGGGAGCCGTACATAACCTAAAATTGTAGATGGGTAAAATGCAATTACGGGGATTTTTGCACCTCAGGGCCCTGAGTGACATCATAGACAACTTGAGCCTTGTCTATTTCATGTCACTCGGAACCACTTTGTGAAAAACATCCCCATAAATCACTGTTACTTATCTATAATTCTACGTGTTACATATAATTCTAACAGCCTTTCAAAATCATGAACAGGGTTTTTAAAAGTAATAACCCACTGTCTGTTCAAATTAAACAAAACTATCCAACATTATTTTAATTTAGTTGGTTATGGCTTTTACGAAACCCTGTTCAGAAAGGTGAAAGAGTATTAGAAGTACATGTAACACACAGTTATAGATGGGTAGGGGGTGTTTTTCAACTTGGGGTTCTGAGTGACACTGACAACTTGAGCTTCGCTCTCAATGTCTATAACACCACACACAACAAATAACACACCCCATTTCCATAAGGAAACCATTTTCTGGTTAGCTTATATGTTTTGCACCGTGTGCCAACCTTCACAAAACTTTCCAAAATAATAGCCTCATCCACCTCTGCTCCTTCGTGAAAACTTTTGCGATGATCCAGCAGGTGCCAAAAAAAAGGGAGGGAGCCTCAAAACACATTTTCTCTATTCATTTTCCATAGGAAAATTAGACACAACACCCAGAAGAGTTTAATTGAATCAAAAACCAAATTCGGCAGAAAGCAAGGTCTTGGTCCAGAAAGTGTACGTTTTGTGATTTAGTATAATGCCGTTCAGTAGTTTTCAAGAAATTAAGGTAAAAAAATATATATAAATAGTTCACTCAGCAGAGGATCAGTGGAGCAGACAGATCTTAAGATAAGATCTGATTGACTGGAACTAAATGACCAAAGATGTGGCGGCAGCCATTTTAGGACTCGGGGACTCAGTCCACTATCCTAGACTAAAGTAAACAAGCATTTGCAATGCAATGGGTATTGCGTTTGCTTGAGTTAGAGCTATTAGCGTTGTAAATTCCTAACTGGACTTTTCTTGCCACATACATTGAAAATGAAAAGTAAAACAGCTGACAGAAGGAAGCCGATTCAAAGCGCCACTGCCGCCATGAGCAGGAGCGCAAGAGTTATTGGCTCCCTATGTAAATATCTAGCAAGGACTTAGGCTGGGAGGAAAGGCATGCCGAAACAGGAGGCGGGGCCATCACATGTTGTAACAGGAGGAAGAGTGACGTATTGGGATGGTCAACAAAAATGTTCACTTAGTTAAAACGCCGGGGGAGGGAAGTCAGCACACAAAGGCGGGACACTTCCCAAAATGCACCAATAAAAATGCAGCATTTAAGACAAGCACAGCAGAGAATGAATAGCAAGAGTGGGCATGGTTAAAAGCCCACAGAGAGATTACAACATTCTACATCGCTCACACGCTCGACCCTAAAAAAAAAGATGTAGTAAAAAAACATATAGGAGATAGGCTAGGGGAGAGCCAAAAACTGCATTCTTTATTGGCCAACATGAATCCAAGGAGCTGATAAAAAGAGGTGGTCTCCAGCCTGTTTTTGAAAAATAAACTCCTGATTGTGGACCAGGGCCCAAGGGTCCGAGTATACAGATTTGTTTTTGGGGGGGGCGGGGGGGGGGGCGGTCCATGCAGCCCCTCTCCCGAGCCCTGGAGAGGCCCCGGGGCTGATAATTTATATTAAGGAGCCAAGGCCATGGCCCCCTCATCAAGCACCTATGAGGTCCCTGGGATCCCATCCACCAGGGCCATTTCTATTATTAGGGAAGGGGAGCATGGTCCTCTTCCCTGGCCTCTATGAGGCCTGGGGACCCCATCCCCTGGGGCCAGTGCATTGTTTTATGAGGAGGGGGAAGTTGGAGGCCCCCCTTCCCAGATTTAATTCATCCCCAAGGACCCCACCATCTGGGGACCTACAGGGCTGCAGTGTCCTGGTGGCCCTTTCCCCCAGGACACTGCTGTTTCTGCCCACGAATGTACTGCTAATTACCTCACATATTACATGACTTATGACATGTTCTATGACACCACTGATAACATCCATGCAACATCTGAAACAATATCAGTGGTGAAAGCATTGTGCATGGTGGGGGCACAAGTTTAGCTACTTGAGGGCACGAGTTATAGCTACTTGAGATAACTGATTGGTGAATTTCAGTGGCTTTGTTTGCATAAAATAGTATGTTTTAACAGACATTTTCACTAAACTCTAACGTCCTTTTAATCTTTAGTTTTTTCAGTGAATTTCTAAAGCTTTTTTTTAAAGTAGATTAACAGATTATTACAATTCCTATCTATAACATAACTTTAAACTTTGTCTTTTTCAGTAAACATATATATGTGGACCATTCATATACAAACGTAGAAATAGAAAGGAGGGTGCCCTCTTTCAACTTTTACTAACAGGGAGATAGACATTTCAGTGCATTTTCACAAAAAGGATTTCTGAGTGTGTGAAGTAGCATTAAAAGGATACTATTTGCAGTTACTTCATTATTTATGTCAATCCGGGACAGTGTTCGTTTAATATATTTGCTGTTCAAAGACAGTATAAATTGTTCAACAGTCACCTCTTTGGGGTTCACCGTGTCATGAATTGACAGGATAACCCTAAATCCAGCCTAGGCACTACTCCCATTTACTTATACTTACACCTGATAAACAGTTTTTGCAACTGCTTCTTGAACACCGAACTGAGAGGACCGTTTTGAACTATCTCACTGTGTTTTCTGCATTTTAAGAAACAGATCAATTTATTAGCGCTAATGTTTTGGTAATGGTTCCCCATTAAAGCTCCATGATACTTCTGTTAATGAAGATGGGTGTAAAATCTGTTTATTGGGTGGAAGTACAGATTTAATAGAAGTATATCATATACTGGCTGTCCTCCATCATTCTGTGACAAAATAGCTATTTTTTTCTTGGATTTTATAGTTGTGTTCTTAGTTGATCAGAGGACGCTATCTATGGATAATGCATAGTCTTCACCTAGTCCTGGTGATTCGTCACACGTCACCAAGATGGGACCAAAATGTCGACAATTTTGATCACCGTAGGGACAAATAGTCTTAATAGTCTGATGGGTACTCTCTGTTCAAGGGATTGGAGGATTGTGCCCATTTTCAGATCCCCACAAAGAGACTTCTTCCTTTAGTCTTTTTTTGTATATATGTCACAGGAACTATTTTCTGTGTAAAAGAGTGGAAAAGATGGGGTTCTTTTTGAGGGCTACAATTTAGATTCATATTGAATTTTAAAAAAATGAAAAACATATATTTTTTGATTTGATAATTACTGTTGAGGTTTAATTTGCTACTTTGGAGCTTGTGTAGGATCGTCTGACCCATCCTTCAACAAATACTTTCTAATGCATTTATGCTTATAAATAATTTGTAAATGCCCAAAGATCGTTTTTTCTTCGTTTTTTAAAATACTGGCTGCGAAATTTAGGAGGGTATACTTTGTTTTTTTGTGTTTAGTTCTTTTTTTCAACAAAGGCTTAACAATTCCCTGTTTCCATACTTGAGTAACAATGCCGTTTTAAAAGGAAGCACTGAGAACAAAACGTAGAGCAGGAAAGGCCACAAGGTCCGAGGATTTCAAGAACCTGACTGGGCAAATGTCAATAAGAATACTGATTTTAAAGAGGCAAGGATAGCATACTTCTCTCATTTCAAGTTCCGAGGGAGAGCTTTCTAAGTGGTAGTAGCAGAGGAACCTTTATTAAGTCTTCCTGATCACAAAATAATGAACAACCCACATCTTGGAAAATGCTATCATGTGTATCCTTGTGTTTCTAATGGAAAACGTGGCTAAACTTTCACACAGTGATTGAGAGGGCAGGGTGGCCATTTTAAAGATAACTTCAAAGGTAAGATTAGCAGCCTCTTGAAATAAACCACTTGACTAACCGGCAGCCTGTGTAAAGGAATCCCCCAAAAATATGTTTTAGCAGAACTAAGACATTATGCTTTTTACCTTAATAGTAAAAATATCGCTTGTGCTTAAATTATCACACAAGGAGCAGCGCCATAATCACTGCATCTCTCAGGCCATCAGTTTCTTCCTAAAATTGGGAGTGGGCTAGAGGTTAATAGGTTTATCCACATAAGGAAAGCTTATCAAATGTTCAGAAGAGGCAAATATGAAAGCAAAATGAAACAAAGATGAAAACCTATGAGGCTGCGCAAGGGCTCAAATTTGGGTGGATATTTTCTGCTACAAACAGGCCACAATACTGGGCAACCAAGTTAGTGTGCCTTTAAAAAAGGCAATTTGGTTATCGTGCTGCAATAATATAGGTAAAGTATTTCCTGTTACTTATGTCCATGATCGATCTATGATTCCCCCATAAAGTTTTCCATTTATATACTATAAAGGCTTCTTCTGGTGCTAGGTTGTAAGAAATCATGAATGTTCTAACAAACTTGTCTGTAGCTGATTAAATTCTGTTTCGCTTATATTTGAAAGGGCAATCCTTGGTGAAGGAACGACCAAAGATAATGGTATGTTGGTGGATATGCTTCAAGTTGGTTTCATAGATGCTTCAATAAAATACTGAATGTAAGGTACTCGAATGAACATGTACAGGAGGGTGAGGGCCCATTATCAGATCAACTGATTTTAGCAGTAAAAAAATGTTGCAACTCAAACCTGTCATCAACAGAATAGACAACCCATACAAAACAAGCATTTGCAATGCAACGGGTATCGCATTTCTCCGAGTTAAAGCTATTAGCCGTTGTAAACTCCCAACCGAACTTTTCTTGCCTCATTAAATTGAAAAAAAGAGCGTGATCACGCCGCTACTGTTTACTCGTAATGAAACCTATTGGCAAAAGTGCAATTATCTATGTAACCGGCAAAAGTGCAATTAACTATGTAACAGGGTCGATGTCATGCAAAGTGCTCGACTTCTGCCAAGTGAGATCGCGCTGCGAAAAAAGAAGTCCACAAACTGGACGGAAAACAGCGAGCCTCGTATGTTTTCAGTACGTGGTCGCTGAGCTCGAGGTGGGCTAACCACCGGAAAAGGCATGACGTATGCATGCCTTCCACTAATGAAAGCAAGCAGATTTTACAAGGCAAGCCCACTAACCAATGAAAGACACTGATGTGACATGGACGGGGCTCTGAGCCCTTTTTCTAACTACTACAGCGTCTCGCAAGCGATACACATGCGCAAGCGCATGCTAGCGCAGGCTCCACCCTAAACAACACACAAAGACCAGCTTGAATGCCTTTTTCATCATTCTCGATCAATCACTCTAAGTATGCACACTGTGTTTCCAATGCTGGCAGCTGTTTAAATGTTATGGTGATATAAGCTGATGCCTATATTATTTATGGTAAATACAGTTCAATCCAGTCACTAGCAGGGGTAGCAGGCAGGGGTTCCATGGGGGTTCCATGAATCAATAACCACCCTGTCGCTCTGTGGCTGATTCTGGGGATATAGAGTCGTACAACCACCACTCCACCCTGCCTCCTCAACGGGGGAAAGAAAGAAGAACCAATGTTTTTGGGGGTCGTGGCTTATGGGATTTAAAACAATAGGTACTCATTTACTGCCCCAGTTGCAGAATGCACTGCACATGTTCTACTGTGGTGTTATTGGTTCTCTAGGCTGGTGATAGTGAATTTGCATCACTGTTCAGACTCCAAACAGAAGATTGAGTATGAGAGTAGCAGCTGGTTGATCTACTTTTGACTGCAGACTGCCCCGTAGCTCGTGGCATCCATTTCTAATAACCTCCAAGATGCATGGTCACCCACTAGAACCTAGGGATGCCACTGCTTTCTAGGGGGCTTGTTGCTATTCACACGACGTTCTCTTTGGAGTACCCCTGGCTGTATGAAGAACAATCACGAGGGTAACCATGAATAACTGTCTTTCTTCATTATGGTGGCACAGGGAAATGTGTTCAGGGTTAGTATGATTCCTCCTTTCTTAAAAGAGGCACCTGACTAGCAGTGATGGACTGCAGAGCTTGACACATAAATGTACCACTGGAAATAAACCTCTCGGAAACCACAACTTAAGTAATAAAGTAATAGCACATCTTGTTGTAGATTGTTCCACCAAAAACAATCACTTGCAATAGTGATTAGGATTTTAGATATATACAGATTTGATAAAATGGGCGCACTGTAAACAAACACACACGTTTGTAAAAATAAAAATAAGCCAAGCATGTCTTCGACGCACATACGCTGTCTCCCCAGTTGGTAGCCTGAGGGGCAAAGTTATCTCTAGCCTTCTGGACACAACCAGACTCTGCTGTCCCCATCTGGAAGCCACGGCCAGCAGGCAGACAATGGGCCGCCATTACTATGTGTCTTCACTTCCTTTTTCCTACAACATATCTTTACTCCTGTGCACAGCACATAGGGAAGCATGGAGCAGTGAAGGGGTTTCCATGAATGGTGAAGTGCAGGGGCAGTGCCTGGGGGTGCTGCAGATGCTGCTAGGAGAGACCCACTCAACCTTTAACCTCGTCATCTTGGAATGTGCTCACACCTATCCTCCTTTGAAATTTTGGTTTGTTAGGCTATGATTCATTGGTTATTGTGGTATATTTTCAAACGGGAACACTTTCTAAAATATAGAAGGATTTATGTTTTTTTTTTTTTTATTCTACTTCTTGGCGTTGAATTAACCAACAATTACATGTCACAGTTGATGACTGAGACGAAGCTACTGGCTAAGCTTGTTTTTTTTAAATCCCGCGGGCAATAAAAAAAGGGGGCAGTGAAGGGGGCTTACGATAGGGTAGGCGGGATGAATCACATCTTGTTGCTTTCTTTAAAGGGATAAGCGGGCTTCCATCTCCAGGTGACTGCCTTTTGCTCGGCTGTCTGATCCTGAGATGTTTCCTACGAACTCCAGAAGTCTATAAGTTTAGTAAATTGTAATAAATTGGCAACTACTCTTATGTCGTCTCTGTGAAAAGCGTTTCAACAGGATCGCGATACAGTGTTTCAGCAGTGCACAGATAAGCCATGCCTACAAATGTAAAGAAGCCAATTTGTAAATAGGAAGCCGGAGTCTTCATTCAAGCATTCCCTAGCTCCGCCTTATCTCCATGGTGCAGGAATTTGGCATTCCAAGCGTTCTAGACTTGAACCGACAGGTCAGGGAATCCTAGGCCGAGGCGGTGCAGACGGATTCTTTGTCTCGCTGCTCCTCTCTGGCCCCACGTTAGTCTTGTGCATGCAATATTCAACCCTGCTACAACAAGAAGCTTCCGGGAACGAGGCACGCGCGTCAATGTGCGTGAAAGCAGTCCCTGCGAAGGTCTATGCTCAAAAATAGGGGCGCAATGTATCGTTACGAAATGTATAACTGCTAAGGTCAAGCTCTAAACCTCAAGTTTTTCTCATATGTTACAGGAAAGTAACCAGCCTCACTGTCAAAAAATATAAGTGGCGCGTGGTTTTTGACAAAAATGAAGGAAATAAATCTCTAAAACAAGTGGGAAATATATTACGTTAGGAGATTACCAAACGCTGCATCCACAGACTCAGAGCTATGCATTCTGGTCGATGGGTTTTTTATGCCCACTTGTGGACATTTTTGCACTGCCAGTGCATGAAAAACGCCTGGCTGATGATTCTTGATCTAGTGGTTTCCCCGAGTATGCCAGTGTAAAGCCTCACTGTGGCTTTAACGGGATGGCATTAGTTTGCGCAGTTTGGAAGCAGCTTCACGCGCACTTCTTTGTAAGTACCTGCGTATATGTACTGCGCCGGGGCACGCAGAGCGTGTCTACTTAAAAATACCACGGTTAACCTGGAAGTAATGGTGAACTTCCAATACACCAAAAAGCCCCAGAAAAAACACAGCTCAGATCTCAGACTCTTCTCAACTTGAATCAAACGACCTTGTGAGTGATCGCCAGTTTGGCGCTGGAACGCTCCGCATTTACTAGCAGTTAGCAATAATATGTTCAGCTTTTTATTATAATTTGGCACTGTTACTAGATGGCCCTATAAAACAATACCTCAACTTACGAAAGCGCCGACAGTGTAAAAGCCACAGCCACTTTCCTAGATGCTAGGGAACAAAAGCTCATCACCAGAATTTAGGAACTGTCACGCACCCTAATGCTTATTTATTTTTAAGGTTTATAGAGCACACAAATATAATCTAGGGCGTCCTACAGTTAAGGAGTGAGGCAGTTACCACGCGTTAGAGTAAAAGAAAAAGATGACGGAAAAGCCAGGTTTTAAGTGATTTTCTGAAAGACAAAAAATAAGGAAAGCTAGAGGAAGAAAGGTCCAGAATTTGGCAGAAGTAACTGAATCTGAAACCAAAAAGAAGAAGGTGCAGCAAAGAGGTGAGTCAGTGAGTGCCAAGAGACTCTCTGAAGAACAGAAAGCTAGTTATATCAAGTGTTTATGGCAAACGCATAACTCTTAGAATGCAGAGCACTGGGCCACTTGCAGCCAATGCAGACAAGCAAGGTGGTTAGGGACTGAGATATCGCAACAAAGACCTTGTACACAGGCAGCAGCATTTTTGAATATCTTAAGCCTCTGCAGTAGGAAGTGAGTTAGTCACATGTAAATTGTGTTATTTTGCTACATCACTGAAGACTGTTAAAATGTTACACCACCGTAATTAATTAATGGACATCCTTGGCGATGCAAGCTTTTCCAACTGAGCCTGCATAAGGAAAACTTGCATTGCGCGCGTCCACAACCATAAACATTGCATCTTCAGAGATCGGACTGTTAGAATAATTTGATACCCAGCTACACCTCAAGGAACCTGAGGAAAGTGGTGGCATCAAATGATCATTGGTTCATTCACAGTTGAACGAATGATAAAAGCTTCTTGTTAGAGGGTTGGACTCCATTCAGGGAGCCGCAGTACAGACAGAGGCTATTGGGCTGCACTGAGATGCTTTGGTTCATATGTCACTCTTGTCCCGAGGTTTGGCCTATTTTCAGTCTGCAAACTGGGCGAAGTACAGCCCTTTCACAGTTGACTCTCAAGGCTGCGAGGGTGATTAGTCAAAGGCTTCTCCGGGAGGTGATGTGAGTGGCAACAGCTCAGAGGTCAACAATCAACCAAAACAGACAATATGATGCTGTACAGCTCAGTGTTTTTTTTCTAAAAACAAAAAACAAAAAAAACCCTACTTTAATAATACAACACACAATGTTATAGACAATAATGGGGCTAAATTACAGGGTTATTCAAACTGCAAGGGGTTTAAACCAATTTGTATACCACCTACACCAACCTGAGGTTCTGATCAGGGATTGAGAAGCCTGCCCTACTAAGACACTATCCCAATACAGCTTTAGTCCTCACCCTTCTAAGTAAGGCATTTATGTGAGTAGAATCTCAAGAGAGTACACAACTATGGCTCTTCAATCAATGGCCCAATGCAGGGGAACCGTAGATCTGCTCAGTCTTGTATCTTGCTGAAAGTATGGATGACAGACAGGCTATGTTTAATTTCACAGTTGAAGGACAAGATATAGACTCTCAGGGCCTCATTGCGAGTTTGGCAGAGTGGATTAGTACTCCATCACAAACGTGACGGATATCCGGTCCGCCGTATTACAAGTTCCATTATATCCTATGGAACTTATAATACAAGGGAAGGGATATCCGTTACACCAATAATGGAGTAATCCCCTCAGCCAAACTTGTAATGAGGATCTCAGTCTTTCAGACACGAACTTTTGTTACAAGCCTGGGCAAAGCATTGTGGTGGTCATCCTGTGCTCTTCGTGGTTACACAACAGAGTCCTCTGGCAACTGGTGTGGATGTTGTCCCCGCTCTTGGGTCACATCATAGCTGCAGCATGGTAGGTCATGGACGGTGGCTCTCTCTCATTAGCAGTTGTGGTCTGCGGGCTGTCCGCCAGGTCCTTGGCTGCAGCGCTGATAACACCTGGACACGCAGCTCAGCAGCAGCTAGACCCCTTAGGAAATGGTGGGAATGCTGGATGGTACTCTGATGATGAATGTTAATGTTGATTCCAGTAGATAGTTAAATAAACCATGCTGAGAGACCATGGCCCGGGAAGTGTTTTCCCAACTTGGGTTTGCACAGGGTGCAATTACCCACACTTCTGTTTTTTTCTAGGTGTTCCTTGCACTGTTTTTCCCTGCACGATCGGGCACTCTTCTATCCTCTATGATAAGGCAGGATTCTAGGCACCAGACAGAAAAACAGCTTTTTTTCATCAAGTTACACAGGCTCTGGCCAAAATAATGATTATACAGGTAACAGTGCTTTGTTTTAAGCAGAAACATGTTATTGCATCTTTAAAAAGATAACAGTATTTAACTGCAACATTTAAATAATTCTAGACATATTTAAACATTGCCATCTTAATAAAGTAATTGTGAAAAATTCTGAGGGGGGGGGCGATGATTTTTATTTTTCAACAGGGGGGGGAGGCATTAAAAAGTTTGCAAACCACTGCCATAAGATGTCACAAAGTCATCCTGTTACAACCTAGGGCTTCTCACTTATATTCTCCACCACTACTACTACTGCCCCTTAGAATTGCACTAGCCCTCACAGTATTCCTGTTGCAACTGGGCTGCAATATCATCAATGTTATTCTCACGTCAATCAGGCTGACAGACCTACAGCAGTTACATTGCAATGTCACTTGCCTTATCATTGACTGAAGTGTCTGTACATTCTCATTTTCTTCTCTGCTCATGGTAAGGCACACACTTTTGC
This sequence comes from Pleurodeles waltl, assembly GCF_031143425.1. Lineage (NCBI taxonomy): Eukaryota > Metazoa > Chordata > Amphibia > Caudata > Salamandridae > Pleurodeles > Pleurodeles waltl. Next base: position 1,185,393,897 of record NC_090440.1, on the reverse strand, counting down.
CCCCTAATGCTCTGAAGTGGCTTTTAAGCAGTGTGTTCTCTGCCGTGTGCTGCTCCTGGTAGGAGCTTGCTTGTGGACTCAGGATTTTGTTCAAGACAGATATCGCATCTAGTCTTCTGAGTCTGATGCCAGTTTCATAGATTCATTAGAAGTAGGATCACTACGTCGGTTTAGTTTCCTTCTGTAGAGCTCCATAAAAAACAGAGAAAGATTGAAAACCCCGAACACAGAAACACCAACTGGAAACAACTGTTTACACGTTTGTGATGGAGTACCTATCTGCCAAACTCGAAATCAGACCCCCAGTTACAGTGAAAGACACCTAAACGTTTAGAGGGGAGACATGAACACCCCCCTTAAATTAGACATGTAATTATTTAATAAATGTATATTTGTTTAGAATATGACATTGTGCAATACTCTGGAGATACGTTTAGGAAACCCACCTTTGACATTTGTTTACTTCTGTTTATGATTATTTCAAAATTGATGATTAGCAAACAATTAACGAGTACTCAATTTCAGCCAACTAAATTACAAAATGCCATGACGACCAAGGCTATAAAAAGACATTGGCCCTTAGTCTGGAATCCGCTGAGAGCGGGACTTGATCTTCTTAACTTATTTAGCCATTGAAACAAAAATACTGAACCAAAAGTCAATATAGAGTGTTGGACTGGAATCATGGTGATCTTAAAAACAAGAGTTATGAATTTCGAGCACTAGTGAATGACACATATGACTGGTGATAAGAACATGCAGAGAAACATGAGAAACCCACACTTTGTCCCTGACGACACCCCCTCCTCTTTCTTCCTAGTGCTCAGATTGGATCTGCTTCTGTGATGGTAGGGACATACAGCTGGCAAGACAAGAAGAAACCACCTTGAAACAGTCGGCAATGAGACGGAGCAAACAGCCAGGTCTATAATTAACCATAGGTGCGGTTTTCAAACGTTGTTTCCCTGTTCTCCCCTTCACTTCCAGGAGTCTCTGCCTTACGAGCTTTTAATATGCATGCATGCTTGCTTTCTGAGAAGTGGCTCCGCACCCTTATTTAGAATTGGTCACAGGCTGAATGACTGGCTCATCTAACCGTGGCTCAGAAATACAATGTGAGCTCATGATGAATTGGAACATGCTAAGAGGTTCCATATGATAATTTCAACCTAATTCATCGCACGAATGTCAATCTCAGTTGATTAATTGAAGTCTATTTTAAAAACAAGATCTTGTATGATTTGCTTTGTGAACTCCAAGTGTAAATGCATTTTTTTTTTTTTTTTTTTTTTTACATTACCCTAACCCATCTTCTCTTCCATATATTTATAAGCTTTTCCTTATCCCATACTTTGCAATTCCCATAAATCGTATTTCACACAACGCTCCTGTTTGGTTTTTAATATTTTATATTTTTGGCATTCATTTTTTTCCTCAAAGTTTTTGTATCCATGTGTTTTCTTCTGAAACTAGCATGTTACTGACGAGAGGTCAACTCAAATGCTAAGTCATTAGGTTTAATCCAACTTGATTCAATCTTTACTACACACTTATCTTCTTGATCTTCTGTGGTAACACCATAGCAGAGTACTGGTCTTTATGCCAATCCTAATCGCCACCACGTCATACAACAGCTGCGATCCAAGAACACTTATTTTGAGCCAAATATTCAAATTTATAAATAAACGGCTATGGAGTCTGGGCTCCTGATGCCCAGGTTGTGGAAAAACCTTAACACTGGAGGGTATAATTATAGTTTTCTATTATAGATTATAATAATTATAGTTACAAGTTGTAGTTGTCTCAAGTAACTATAACTCATGATAATACAATACAGTACAAATCTGCTTTATGTGGGATGGTGAAAGGCAAATAACCATACAATAACTTGGGACAGAGGGACCAAAGACAAAAACATGTGAAAAGGATACGATGTAATAGGCCAAAGCTGAAGAAAAACAAACGAAAGTGGTTCACACAGATGAGTATCTAGCCCATGACCTGAAAGACTGAGCTCTGATTACAAGAGAACTGATAGGAGACCTATGCTTTTTCAGTGATTTCTAGTTTTTATTGTTTAAGGTAAAGTCATCAGTCATAGTCACTATTGATGTCATAAATAATGCCATAGAATATGTAATGAGAAATGTAATGTGAAGTCATAAGCAGTGCATGACAGGGGTGCAAGTTATAGTTAGAGCTGCTAGCTATAACTGGTGAATTTCTATGTTTTTTTTTAGTTTGAATGCTAATGTCACTGACAAATCCAAGTAACTATAATGTTACTTAAACCTTTATCAGTGAAAATATGTGTGTATGTGTTTGTGTGAGGATACACATATAATGGTAGGGAGTAAACATACCCTATCTATATTTTCCTTGTATGGTAAATGTTAGAAATGGGGTCTTGGGTTGACAGTCAGGTTACCCCCTGTTCAAGCAAGGACCCTCACTCTAGTCAGGGTAAAAGAGAATCACCCTCAGCTAACCCCTGCTTACCCCCTTGGTAGCTTGGCAGAGCAGTAGGCTTAACCTCAGAGTGCTAGGTGTAAAGTATTTGTACCAACACACCAGTAACTTAATGAAAACACTACAAAATGACACTACACCGGTTTAGAAAAATAGTAAATATTTATCTAAACAAAACAAGACCATAACGACAAAAATCTGACATACACAAGTCAAGTTATCAATTTTTAAAGTTTAAACTCAAAAATAGCGCTTAGATACAAAAATGCTTCGATGAGATGTTAACACGGCGTCGTGATGGAGTCGTTCCCAACTAGCAGACACCAGTGGCGCCAGACACGGAGTCGTGTAGACCCCCAAGTACAGTAACTTTGGTGAAGAATGGAAACAAGCCGATGCGCAAAGTCGGGGATCGCGGCGTCTGTACGAAACGTTGAATCCGTGCACTTCGAGCGGCGTCGGTCACGACGTGGTGCGGCGACTTCCACGGAGTCGCGGACTTCAGCGGGCTGCTGCGGCGTCGGGCTTGCGAAGAGCGTCGCGTTCCAGCGAAGGTCACGGCGTCGGGTGCAGGCGGCATTACCAGATTCAGCAGCGGCGTCTGTCCGGAGTCATCCGAAGTCAATTTCCTTAGATTTCCACCAGCTTTCCTTTCAAGGGCCCAGGAACTGGATAGGGCACCACTTGTCAGGGCAGGAGTCTCTCCAGAGACTCCAGGTGCTGGCGGAGAGAAGTCTTTGCTGTCCCTGAGACTCCAAACAACAGGAGGCAAGCTCTAACTCAAGCCCTTGGAGATTTCTTCACAAGATGGAAGGCACACAAAGTCCAGTCTTTGCCCTCTTACTCTGGCAGAAGCAGCACTGCAGGAAAGCTCCACAAAGCACAGTCACAGGCAGGGCAGCACTTCTTCCTCAGCTATCAGCTCTTCTCCAGGCAGAGGTTCCTCTTGCTTCCAGAAGTGTTTCTAAAGTCTGTAGATTTGGGTGCCCTTCTTATACCCATTTTAGTCTTTGAAGTCACCTTTCTTCAAAGGGGACTCACACCTACTTGTGAAATCCTGCCTTGCCCAGGCAAGGCCTCAGACACACACCAGGGGGTTGGAGCCGGCATTGTCAGAGGCAGGCACAGTCCTTTCAGATGAGAGTGACCACTCCACCCCTCCCTCCTAGCAGAGATGGCTAATCAGGAAATCCAGGTTACAACCCAGCCCCTTTTGTGTCACTGTCTAGTGCGAGGTGAAAAACAACCCAACTGTCAAACTGACCCAGACAGGGAATCCATAAACAAGGCAGAGTCACAGAATGGTTTAAGCAAGAAAATGCTCACTTTCTAAAAGTGGCATTTTCAAATGCACAATCTTAAAATCAACTTTACTAAAAGATGTATTTTTAAATTGTGAGTTCAGGGACCCCAAACTCCACATGTCCATCTACTCTCTAGGGGAATCTACACTTTAATCATATTTAAAGGTAGCCCCCATGTTATCCTATGAGAGAGACAGGCCTTGCAACAGTGAAAAACGAAATTGGCAGTATTTCACTGTCAGGACATATAAACCACATTACTATATGTCCTACCGTATCCATACACTGCACCCTGCCCTTGGGGCTACCTAGGGCCTACCTTAGGGGTGCCTTACATGTAAGAAAAGGGAAGGTTTAGGCCTGGCAAGTGGGTACACTTGCCATGTCGAATTTACGGTGTAAAAATACACACACAGACACTGCAGTGGCAGGTCTGGGACATGATTACAGAGCTACTTATGTGGGTGGCACAACCAGTGCTGCAGGCCCACTAGTAGCATTTGATTTACAGGCCCTTGCACTTCTAGTGCACCTTACTAGGGACTTAGTAGTAAATCAAATATGCCAATCATGGATAAACCAATTACATACCATTTACACGGAGAGCATATGCACTTTAGCACTGGTTAGCAGTGGTAAAGTGCTCAGAGTTGAAAAGCCAACAGCAACAGGTCAGAAAAAAATAGGAAGCAGGAGGCAAAAAGACTGGGGATGACCCTGCATAAGCAAAAGTCCAACAGTAAAGACATGGGTGGTAAAGGTATACGTGGTAAAGTATTTGTGGTGAAGGCATGCATGGTATAGTCATACTACCATTTTATATAGAATTTTGCTTGGCAGTGCAAAGAAATGAAGGTGAACCGCAGATTAAGCTAGTTTACCAAATACTGCAGTTTCTGAGCAAAAAATGGGCCAAGAACGCAGAAGTTTTAATATTCAATGCTGAGCAATTAAGGAGGAAATATACTCTGTCTAATCACCAACTGTTGTTGAGAACTAGGAGCTGGAGATGTATGCTGTCAATGGGCCACTCAGAGAATTGCTCAACGATCTAGCTTCAACAGCTTCTAGATAAAGTGCTCTGGGACAATCCACAAATAACTAGACCAACATGAGAACTAACTCGACATTATTTTTTTCTCAGGTCTTTGGACCCGATATCCAAGGGACAGGTATGATGCCCTTTTGATTCTAGCAGACTTTCACGTGAGATAAAAGATACATAACACCCTGCAGCACTACTCACTCCACAGACAACTACAAACAATACGTATGTTATTGCATTTTGGAGGCATCTGTTAATATCGGAAATATATGGAATAAATACATATTTGGGTAGGCAATTGATGTTCCAGTTTCTGTATCTTATGCTAACCCTTGAAGAGAACATTTTAGTGTCAAGCAGTTTTTCAGTGTTTCTCACCGTCATAGCCAGAGTTTAGGAGGTGCTCCCCGAGGTCGCACCCAAACACCCGCTCCTTCAGGATCCCCCGCTGCTTCAGTTTCTGTTTTGTGGGGCGGGACTTCATGAATGTGCGAAGGAAGGTGATGAGTTTCCCGTGCTTCTTCGACACTGCAGCGCGACAGGACCAAAGGGGGAAAGAGGAAAAGAGAATTTGAGACACAGTTACCTAATGACTGCACGTATGCACTTATGAAGTCAACGGAGGATAATAAACTGAAACTCCAGGGCAGATTGTTTTAAATCATTTTAATTTAATAACCGTGCTCCAATGTACACTCTGTAAAATGGTTCAAGTCAGCTGCCCACTTCGTAATGATAAAAACCTGACAGTGTACACAGAAATAACAGATTAATGTTCACATGCACAAGAACATCCGAAGGACAGGCCAAGAACAGGGCAGCCTGTGGTTCCAACTCCTCGACTCCTTCACAAAGCTGATGCATTTCCAAGAGCAGGACCAGTTCTATCCCTGCTTAACCAGTCAGACATTAAATGAGCACACCCACAGAGAGGCAGCTCTCCTGCACCATGTACAACAAGCTATTAGAGGGGCACTGAAATCGCTCTCCAGCCAGACACAGTGGGATGCAAGTTATCTGGATGAATGATGTGTTGGGACACATTTATCCTCCCACCACTAGGAATCACTAGTGCATATGTCACTTTGAATAAACCCAAACATTTGCAAACAGGGTTCACGCTATACAAGCAACACTGTTGAATACTCGGATATCGCAAAACCTATAAAAGGACCAGAAAAAACATATACTGTGCTAGCTTGCTGTAAAGGCTTCAAGGGAGACCAATTCTCACTACGTTCGACAGCTTTAAAGTAACACAACGCAACCCAGGGGTGAAAGGACCACTGGATACACCTCTGTGTTGAACTGGATACACCTCTGTGTTGAACTGGATACACCTCTGTGTTGAACAGCTTGGACTCCGGTGTCTGCGGTAAGGCCTCAGCCTGCGGACCACAGGAAGCCTTTGTGTCCAGATGCCCTCCAAGAAGTGTCTATCGAGTGCTATACTTGCTTTCTCGAAGCTAGGTTTCATTCACTAATTGGTAAGGGCACATTAGATCTTACCTTTCAAAATGGATTGGCAAACAGTTTTGTTCATCATCCTTTGCATTTTCCGACAAATGCACTCTCCACCCATGGATTTGCGTTGATAAATGTTTCACCCCATTAGCCTATCACCCCATTAGCCTATCACCTCCAATGACCTTACCATACTCCTTCTCATAAATCTGAAGAGATGACAGACGATTGTTTATCACCATTCAGAGAAAATAAACCCAATGTAAATAAACAATTAAAAAACAACAAAAGTTCTATAAAAATAAAAAACCTACAGACAGAGAACTTTATGGGCTGCAGCTGGGTGTAACATGTTTCTTTTCGAAAGTCTGCATTTCAACGTTCACAGAAATCCCTAACCAGTACGGGCACTCTTCTTCGTGTACCTCTGAGAAGTAAACGGACTTACTGGATATTTAGCTCAGTGTAGTTTGTTTTGAAAAGAGAGCAACTTGTTCAAAACAAAAAGTATGAAAAATATGCTATTTTATGGTATTTCCTGGAATGGGGTAGTGGGAACGTCGTGGAGTGGGTGGAAAAGCTAGCTCCCCGAGTAATAAATATAACAACTGGTTGCTTTTATACCTATTGCGTTGTCACACTCTTCGTTAACACATTTGTTATACAAACTCAAGTTATTAATGCAAAAGGCACCCCTCGATGATATAAAAACTTAAACATTTAAAGACTTGTCAGCTATTTAGCAAGTATATGCACATAAATAATCTAAATAAGAAACACCAACACCTTGCCTTCCATACGCTTGCAAATTAAAGTATGCAGAGTCTTAGATCTTGCAAGCCTCAAAGCCTCACTCAACTCATTGACTTTAGAAGGCCAAAAGGCTGCGTTGGCGTGGATGCACTCAACCAGTCAACTTGTAGTACAGTACTCGGCAGTGGATGGATTATCCACTAAAACATCTTGCCATCAATACTTCTTGGGCAAAGCACTCGTGAGTGAGATGCCACAATGAATATCTCCCGATTCGGCAACTAAGACAAACAAGTACTGAAAGTATTTAAAAAAGAGAAACGTGCCCTTCTAACAGTCATTTATTTAAACATGCATTTGCTATGACATCGGTCTCGAATTTGCGAGGGTTAAAGCTACTGGAGTTGTAAATGAATGTTTTTTGTACCATGTGTTTTGGTTTGGAATGGAATGGATGTATGTGTTGTGGAATTATGTGTGTTATGCTGTGGTATGTTATGCTATTTTGTGCTATGTTATGCTATGTTGTGTTGTGTTATGCTAGACAATTTTGTCTTATGTTGTGTGATGTTATGCTAGGTTGTGTTGAGTTACGCTATTCTATGTTGTGTTATGCTATGTTGTGTTATGTTATGCTATGTTACGCTGTGTTATGCCATGCTGTTATGTTGTGTTTTATGCCATATTATGTTGTTATGTTATGTTGCATTAGGTTGTGTTATGCTGTTACGTTATGTTATGTTTTGCAATGTTGTGCTTCATTGTGTTATGCTATGCTATGTTATACTGTGTTATGTTATGCTAAGTTATGTTATGCTATGGTATGTTGTTTTACATTATGCTATGCTATGTTCCGTTATGTTATGCTATGTTCTGTTGTGTTATGCTACACTATGTTGTGTTATGTTATGCAATTTGAAGTTGTGTTATGGTATGCTGTGTTGCGTTATGTTGTGTGATGTTTTACTATGTTGTGTTGTTATGCTATGTTGTGAATGTTATGCTATGCCGCGTTATGCTATGCCATGTGGTGTTATAATATGCTATGTTGTGTTATGTTATGCAATGTTGTGTTATGTTGTATTTATATGTGCAATGTTATGCTATGTTGTGCTATGTCATGTGATGTTATGCTATGTTGTGTAATGCTATGTTGTGCTTTGTTATACTATGTTATGTAATGTTGTGCTATGTTGTTTTGTTATGCTATGCTACGTTGTATTATGTTTTACTTTGTTGTCTTATGTTATGCTAAGCTATGTTGTTATACTAGGCTCTGTTAGGCTGTGTTGTGTTATGATGTTTAATGCTAGGCTATGATGAGAGATGTTATGCTATGTTGTGTAATGCTATGCTGTGTTATGTTATATGTTGTGTTACGTTGTGTTATGTTAAGCTATGCTACAATGTTTATGTTATGCTCTGTTGTGTTGTGTTATGAATGATAGGCTATGTTGCGAAAAAAAGGAGCAAGCAATTAGTAACAAAGCCAAGCAATTAGTAACAAAACCAACCAATGGGTGCAATTTAAGTCCACTGTAAATTCTTGGTAAGCTGTCACCTGGTCTTTTGCAAGCTTTTGTGCTATCCGATTTACTTGACATAAAGCAAGAGTGACTACATAGGTTTCTCCACAAAGAAGTGCAGTAGAGGAAATATAATAATACAAATACGAAGACATGTTAGTGATCAAATAAAATAAGACATCAAACCGAATTTAAGCAAATAAAATAAGACATCAAACCAAATCTAAGCAACCAAACAAATCAACAAAAATTGTATGTGCCCTACAACACTTGGGCGGCTATATGAAGCAAAGTGGAACAATGAAACAGGCTACTTTAACAGAGGTGTACCAAATGCATAGGAAAGGACAATGGTCATATACTGCTCACTGTAAAGGATCCTGAAGAACCGAAAAAACAGACATTAGCAGGTAGAGGATCACAACACCCAAACCCAACTAAAAAATACCCATGAGAGACAACCCATAACAGACTCCATCCCCAGAGATTGGTACCTACCACGCATTTAAGGGCCAGGGCAGACTTGAAAACTTCCCTCACAAATGATCCTTTGTGAGCAAAGCCACAACTGCAAATGAAGTGTTAAAAGGCATTATGTTAAAGCTAAAAGAAAACCAAGGAACGGGAGGAGTCAGCAAAAACACCCAAAAAGAGGAGCAACCACCAGTGGAGCCAGACCCTCCACCAGAAACGCATGGACCGATGCAGCAATTAACTTTTCAGGGGCAGCCAGAGAAACAATCCTCCCGTGATTCATACCCCTTGATGTACTATGAAGCATCTTCAAGACAACCATCCATCTAAATTATTAGGATGTACTGACAAGCGAGCACGCTTTCAATGGGCGTTAGATGAGAGATGTTTTGTTCAATTTTAAAGGTCTCCTGAGCCCGAAGGCCGACATATAAGGCAGTGCCAGCAGGGCTGATCTTTTTTTATGTTTTAATTCGGGAAATTAGACAGGAGGTGCACAAACTACAGGGAGTGCAGAATTATTAGGCAAATTAGTATTTTGACCACATCATCCTCTTTATGCATGTTGTCTTACTCCAAGCTGTATAGGCTCGAAAGCCTACTACCAATTAAGCATATTAGGTGATGTGCATCTCTGTAATGAGAAGGGGTGTGGTCTAATGACATCAACACCCTATATCAGGTGTGCATAATTATTAGGCTACTTCCTTTCCTTTGGCAAAATGGGTCAAAAGAAGGACTTGACAGGCTCAGAAAAGTCAAAAATAGTGAGATATCTTGCAGAGGGATGCAGCACTCTTAAAATTGCAAAGCTTCTGAAGCGTGATCATCGAACAATCAAGCGTTTCATTCAAAATAGTCAACAGGGTCGCAAGAAGCGTGTGGAAAAACCAAGGCGCAAAATAACTGCCCATGAACTGAGAAAAGTCAAGCGTGCAGCTGCCACGATGCCACTTGCCACCAGTTTGGCCATATTTCAGAGCTGCAACATCACTGGAGTGCCCAAAAGCACAAGGTGTGCAATACTCAGAGACATGGCCAAGGTAAGAAAGGCTGAAAGACGACCACCACTGAACAAGACACACAAACTGAAACGTCAAGACTGGGCCAAGAAATATCTCAAGACTGATTTTTCTAAGGTTTTATGGACTGATGAAATGAGAGTGAGTCTTGATGGGCCAGATGGATGGGCCCGTGGCTGGATTGGTAAAGGGCAGAGAGCTCCAGTCCGACTCAGACGCCAGCAAGGTGGAGGTGGAGTACTGGTTTGGGCTGGTATCATCAAAGATGAGCTTGTGGGGCCTTTTCGGGTTGAGGATGGAGTCAAGCTCAACTCCCAGTCCTACTGCCAGTTCCTAGAAGACACCTTCTTCAAGCAGTGGTACAGGAAGAAGTCTGCATCCTTCAAGAAAAACATGATTTTCATGCAGGACAATGCTCCATCACACGCGTCCAAGTACTCCACAGCGTGGCTGGCAAGAAAGGGTATAAAAGAAGGAAATCTAATGACATGGCCTCCTTGTTCACCTGATCTGAACCCCATTGAGAACCTGTGGTCCATCATCAAATGTGAGATTTACAAGGAGGGAAAACAGTACACCTCTCTGAACAGTGTCTGGGAGGCTGTGGTTGCTGCTGCACGCAATGTTGATGGTGAACAGATCAAAACACTGACAGAATCCATGGATGGCAGGCTTTTGAGTGTCCTTGCAAAGTAAGGTGGCTATATTGGTCACTGATTTGTTTTTGTTTTGTTTTTGAATGTCAGAAATGTATATTTGTGAATGTTGAGATGTTATATTGGTTTCACTGGTAATAAAAAATAATTGAAATGGGTATATATTTGTTTTTTGTTAAGTTGCCTAATAATTATGCACAGTAATAGTCACCTGCACACACAGATATCCCCCTAACATAGCTAAAACTAAAAACAAACTAAAAACTACTTCCAAAAATATTCAGCTTTGATATTAATGAGTTTTTTGGGTTCATTGAGAACATGGTTGTTGTTCAATAATAAAATTAATCCTCAAAAATACAACTTGCCTAATAATTCTGCACTCCCTGTAGTGCAACAAATCATTACACCAGTAAAGGGGGGGGAGGGGGTCTCAGCAAAAAGTGTACTAAAGAGATGGGAGCATATTCAAGATGTCAGGGGCGCGGAGTGGGCAGCTGCGTTGGTACTAGTAGAGCAGATTGGTAATATTTGCTAAAATCAATGAAAGGAATGACTACCGTAGTATGGTTCTACACACATGGACGTTTTCTGCATATCAACCAAACTACGCAATTCCGTGTTATTTAATTGCACAAGCAAAGACCTCCAATGTTTCGGTGATAAATGACTCCTGCCCTTTCTAATTTCTAATACATACAGCTGCACATGCTCAGCGGGTTTGCCGCACAGCTTTTTTTCGCACCATTGCTCATCAGCAATGCGCACTCAAGACAGCACTGTGCTCTTCAGAAACCCTCAAGAGGGTTTACAGTGAAATTGCATTTAGGGCAGGATGAACCTGCTGCAGTGCAACAATGTCATAAAGGGTTAGGGGCGCTCCTGACCCTGTGTGCTGTGACATCACGACACAGACCACTGCGTTCTTCCCCCACCCTGCGGAAGAGCGCCGGTATGACCTCCAGGGAGAGGGCAGGTGACAGCTAGTGTCCATCCCTTCAAATGTTGACCAATCACAGAGGAGGAAGCAGCGCCAGCTTAAACACTAGAACGAGTAAATGCAAACAAAAAAACAGGCATCGCCTTCAGGGGCTGCCAACATGTTTGTGATTTGGATTCACTCTCCTTCAAAGGAAAGAAAAAGCTAAACTGTGGCTAGAGCTGCTGTATCATCATGTAATAATGGGATAAAGATTACTGTTTTTAGGTTGAGCACTGTCTACAAGACATGCATTTGATATGGGCTTTTAACCACGGCCACTCTTCATAACACACGAGGGGATAACTGACAAGCCACCGCTGGAACAGCAACAGACCACGGGAGGAGAGATGAATGTCCATGGCCTTAACAGAAAAAGGAAAAGGCTGGCGAGGTGCATTTTAAGTGACGTAGAACCAATTAACAGATGGGAGGAGAGGCCATCACACGCTGTAACAGGAGGAAGGGTGATGTAGTATAATGGCCAACAAAAATGTTCTTAGTGAAATCCCCTGGAAGAGAATTTAGCACGCAAATAAGGAACGTTTAGCAAAACACCAATAAAATCAAGCATTTCAGACAAGCACAACAAAGAAGGAATGGCAAGAGTGGGCATGGTTAAAAGCCCATATTCAATACAACATGTTGTTGTATTGGGGAAATGTGGAATGTAGAGTTGGGGAATGTAGAGTGTTGGCGTGGTGGTGTTCCCTGTCGAGGCAGTTGCTCGTCTGGCTGGTGAAGAGGAAGCCACATGATGCTGTATCTCTTGGGATACCAATACAACATGCATTACGGAAAATTCCTATAACGGTTAGAGGGGAAGTAAAGAAACTCATTGATATGATATCCAAAGGCATCATTGAGCCAGTGGAAAGCTCGGAGTGGATTTCTCCAGTGGTTATTACAAAGAAAACAGATGGAAGTCTGAGATTTTGTGTGGACTTACGCAGTGTCAACCACATAATTTTAGCGGACACCTTTCCTCTTCCTAATATCAATGAAATGTTGTTATTGTTGAGGGGGGGGGGGGGATTCAGCAAACTTGATCTCAAAAGTGCATATCACCAAATTAAGTTACATCAGGATTCTAAAAAACTTACAGCCTTTATAACATCGCAGGGGACCTTCCAGTTTAACAGGATGCCTTTTGGCTTATCCTCAGCTGCAAGTGTATTCCAAAGGATGATGTTGGTTGTTTTTAAAGGAGTGGAGAATGCCATTTTCTTTCAAGATGACATTCTTGTTTTTGGGGAAACGATACTTAGCCAAAATGTTGCATTGAAGTCGGTGTTTGATAAACTTAAGTCTGCAGGTTTAACTCTCAAGAAAGAGAAGTGTACGTTTTTGGTGGAAGCGGTTGAATATTTGGGACATACTCTCTCGAAGGAGGGTGTGAAACCAAAGAAAGATTTATTAAGATCTATCAGAGATGCTCCTCAACCAAATAACAAAGATCAGTTGAGGTAATTTATGGGCCTTATAGAGTATTATTCAAAATTCATTCAGAATTTTGTAGACAAAATTGATGTTTTGAGGAAGTTACTTAAGAAAAACATAAGTTTCCTTTGGGGTGTTGAACAAGATATGTGTTTCAATTCCATCAAGGAAGAATTGTACAATGCTGGTGTCTTGGTACCATTTGATGTGAATCGTAGGTCTATTGTCACGATGAATGCAAGTGCTGTCGGTGTAGGTGCAGTGCTATCCCAGCCTCATGCCGGTGGAGAAAAGACAGTAGCGTTTGCTTCCAGAACGTTGTCTCCCAGTGAAAGGAATTATTCTGTCATTGAAAGCGAAGCCTTGGCAGGTGATTGGGCGTTGGAGTACTTTCACACCTTTATTTGGGGAACAACAATTGTGCTATGCATAGATCATAAACCTTTAGTTAAGGTGTTAGCACCTAGTGGTGCAGGAAAAGGTTCAGCTAGGTTAGCCAGATTGGCTTCAAGATTGCAGGAATACATGTATGTGGTGGAACACATTTCTGGTTGGTGTAACGTACAAGCTGATTGTTTGTCTCGGTTGCCAGTTCAGGATTGGAGAGAAACTGATTTGGAGAGTGATGGAGATATTGTTGTTGCAAGTGTTGAGGATGTTTTTGAAAACATACGTGGGGCCATTTCAAAGGATAGGTGGTTGATGAGTTTGAAGAACAATGGTGTTTTGGGTGAGGTGGTTGGTTTAGTGATGTGTGGTGCAAAAAGGGAGAGTTGAGTAAACATATCTACGCGGCCGTATTTGAAGGTTTTGGATGAGCTAACTTTGTGTGGGCTCACCTGACATTGAATGGGAAGAATGGATTGATATGTTTGAGAATTATTTGGGGGCATTAGATGGACAAGAATTTAGGCCTACGAGAAAGAAAGCCATTCTAATGAGTGTATTAGGTAAAGAGGGTCAACATGTATTTAAGTACTTGCCTGAATTTCTTAATGAGGACCGGACACACATCGAAGATTTGTTCCTTGAAGCTAAACTCAGGCTTAAAAAAAGGTTTAAGGGAAACAAGTGTTATGTGTAGGTATACATTTTATGATTATTTGTTGAGGGCAGGAATCAAGCACTCTTGCATGAGTCTGTACAATCCCCGTGCCAATGGCATTGTAGAAAGGGCTAATCGCCTGGTGAAGGGGGCTATCCAAATGGCTTTGGGTAGCGGCAACAGTGTTGAGTCAATGGTATCGGACATGGTTTAGGCATATCGCACCACAAGGAACAGTGTGACAGGTGAGATCCCTTTTGAGTTGATGAGAGGTAGAAGGGCGGGGACAAGAGTGTTTCCGGCGTGGATGAGAACTATGTTGGATGATTGTCTACTTGGTGGAAAGGAAGGAAAGCATAATGAAAACAACAAGGCATGGTCTGATGTGAGCAGTTTTAACGGGATCCGTAAATGTCATGTACTGCGCTGGACTTCTCACCTCTGGATCTCGGATTGGCGAATACACTAAGGGGGTCATTCTGACCCTGGCGGCCGGTGACCGCCAGGGTCACCGACCACGGGAGCACCGCCAACAGGCTGGCGGTGCTCCCAAGGGCATTCTGACCACGACGGTTCAGCCGCGGCCAGAAAGGGTAAACCGGCGGTCTCCCGCCGGTTTACCACTACCCTACAGAATCCTCCATGGCGGCGGAGCGCGCTCCGCCGCCATGGGGATTCTGACACCCCCTACCGCCATCCTGTTCCTGGCGGGCAGGAACAGGATGGCGGTAGGGGGTGCCGCGGGGCCCCTTGGGGCCCCTGCAGTGCCCATGCCCATGCATGGGCACTGCAGGGGCCCCCGTAAGAGGGCCCCACAAAGTATTTCAGTGTCTGCAAAGCAGACACTGAAATACGCGACGGGTGCAACTGCACCCGTCGCACCTTCCCACTACGCCGGCTCCATTCGGAGCCGGCGTCCTCGTGGGAAGGTAGATTTGCCCTGGGCTGGCGGGCGGCCTTTTGGCGGCCGCCCGCCAGCCCAGGGCAAATCTCAAAATACCCTCAGCGGTCTTGTGACCGCGGAGCGGTATTTTGACTGGGGAACATTGGCGGGCGGCCTCCGCCGCCTGCCAATGTTAGAATCACCCCCTAAGTCTTCTACAGGTCCTGGATACTCCCAGATATGGGCGACCCCTTCTAGTAGCCACGGTTCCGCTTGAC
Source organism: Pleurodeles waltl (assembly GCF_031143425.1). Classification (NCBI taxonomy): domain Eukaryota; kingdom Metazoa; phylum Chordata; class Amphibia; order Caudata; family Salamandridae; genus Pleurodeles; species Pleurodeles waltl. The sequence continues at coordinate 1,185,378,559 of NC_090440.1, read as the reverse complement.
AGGCTACACCAAAGCAGACCGTACCCTCCAGAAGGAGTCCCAGAGGGAAAAAACCTCAACACTGGGGAAAAAACCTCTAACAGGAACTCCTGAAGGAAAACAAGAAAAAACAGGACTAGACAACAGGAAACAAAAATAGGCAATATCCAGGGTAAAAGGCAGGAAAAAAGGAACAGGCAAAAATCTCCCAAGGCAAAAGCAGGAACAAAGAACAGGCAAAAATCTCCCAAGGTAAAAAGCAGGAACAAAGAACAGGAGCGAACAGCACAACCAGAAGGAAGTGTTTGCAACGCAAGGAGGAACAAGACTGACTGACTTATATACTGAGAAAAGGGAAGTGACATCACAGGAAAGGGAAGTAACACCATCTTGGATTGGGAAAAGACCATAGACCAGTGTAGGAAAAAGGAAACAGTATAAAAGAAAAACAGAACATGCTGGGACAAAAACACGAAGAAGACAAGATGGACACAACATGGATAGAGACAGGCAAAAGGACCAACAAAAAACCCACCCCCAACAACAAAAGAAGAAAAAAGGCTACAAGTAAGTGTAGCGCGACCGGGAGCTAAATATATGCTTCCCAGAAAGCATAGTCAAAAAACGCGGGGAACGGCGCTCTGAATATCGGTAGCGCGTTCCACCCGCGAGGACAGAAAGAGACGCTGCGTCAGAGCGCGGCGTTACAGTAGGTCCCCTTCCCGAGGCACCAGGTTTGTCAGGATGATTGTCAAAAAACAGGCGAACCAAACGGGAAGCATGGACGGAGGAAGCATCCTCCCAAGAACAGTCACTGAGGGGGTATCCTTTCCAATGGACCAAAAACTGTAGTTTGCGTCAAAAAATTCTGGAATCACAGATCTCCTGGACTTCATACTCAGGCTGTCCGTTGATAGAAAGAGGAGGTGGACGTTGGAACTGGCGATGGTAAGGATCAGGAACAAAGGGTTTTAACTGGGACACATGGAAAACAGGATGAACCCTCCAGGTATGAGGTAAGCGGAGACGCACAACTACAGGATTCAGGATGTGCGAAATTCGAAAGGGTCCATAAAAATGTGGTTTGAACTTATGGGTGGAAAACCGGGTTGGTAGAAATCTGGAAGAAAGCCATACCTTGTGGCCCACTTGATACAAAGGTGCGGCTTGCCGATAACGATCCGCCTTTCGCTTCATAGCTTGTTTCGAATCTAGGAGAGTTGTGTGAAGTAGGCCCTGGATTCAACGGATCTGTCGTGAAAAAGAAGTGACTGCAGACACAGAAGAGGATGTTCGAGAAACAGTAGTGAAAGTCCTCGGATGAAATCCAGAAGTACAATAAAAGGGTGTGGTCTTGGTCGCACTATGTATTGAGTTGTTATAGGAGAACTCGGCAAGAGCAAGATATTCCGACCAATTGCTTTGTGTGGCATTACAGTAACATCTCAGATACTGCTGAAGTTCTTGATTCACTCGTTCAGTTTGCCCATTCGTTTTTGGATGGAAACCCGAGGATAAAGAAATCTCAATGTTAAAGAAGGCACAAAAGGCTCTCCAGAAACGTGATACATATTGAGGCCCTCTGTCAGAAATGACCTCTTGAGGAAGACCATGGAGGCGAAAAATATCCCGTAGAAAAATGCGACTCATTTCTAGGGCCGTTGGTAGTTCTTTCAAGGCTTAAAAAATGGGCCATCTTGGTGAATGAATCTACGGTTACCATGATTACTTGGTTACCAGAGGAGGTAGGTAGAGAGCATATGAAATCCGTGGATAGAGTACACCAATGAGCGGTAGGAACCGGTAAAGGTCTTAATAAACCTGCCACCTTAGTTCGGGGTGTCTTAGTCTGGGCACAGACTGGGCATGCTGACACATAGGTTTCAGTGTCTGTCTTTAGCGAAGGCCACCAAAAAGATCGCTGAAGCAGCTCCTGGGTCTTCCTGATACCTCGATGACTGGCTATAGGAGAATCATGGCACATTTGCAGGGCTTCTGTCTGCACTTTCTTGGTAGATAGGGAAAGAGCATGTTGATGATAGAAGTAGTTGTCCTTCTTCTGCAAAAAAGGAGTCACTCTATCCCATTCTGAAGCAGACTGAAACTGGTAATCGGATTGAATGCGTTCTTGAAAAGATTGAGTAGCTCCGATGATCCTGCTAGACTCAATAAGATGTGGAGAGGAGTTCTGGGCTATGTCAGGATATCTGCGGGATAAGGCATCTGCCACTAAATTCTGGGAACCAGGTATGTACGTGATCACAAAATCGTACTGGCTAAAGAAGAAAGCCCATCGAGCCTGACGACTGTTGCGACACTGAAAGCTCTGAAGACACTGGAGATTACGGTGATCAGTCCTAGCTTCAAAAGGCTCTCTGGAACCCATCAGGAAATGCCTCCATTCCTTACAAGCTACTTTGAGAGCGAGTAGTTCTCGTTCCAGTACAGAATAATTTTGTTCAGTCTCCGATAGAATATGAGACAGATAAAAGATAGGATGTTCCAATCCATCGTTGTCTTGCTTCTGCAGCAGAACTGCTCCAATAGCCCTGTCTGAGGCCTCAGTCACGACGATAAATTTCTTGGTATTGTCAGGATGACGCAACACGGGTGCTTGGGTAAAGGCTGTCTTTAATTCTTGAAACGCGCGTTCAGCCTCCTTGATCCAAATGAAACCCTTCTTCAGGTTCTCTTTCTTAATTGTTTGTGTTATGAAACTTTGTAGGTGGGCAAAGTTCTGAATAAACTGACGATAAAAGTTTGATAAACCAAGAAAACATTGCGTTTCTTTAATGGACGTTGGAGAAGGCCAATCTAATATGGCACTGATCTTGTCAGGATCCATGGATATTCCGTGTTGATTAATACAAAACCGGAGATACCTTACTTCAGATTTATGGAACTCACACTTCTCAGGTTTACAAAACAATTGGTTTTTCTTGAGTCTTTCCAGGACTTGCAGGACATGATCTACATGGTGCTCAGGATCACGGGAATATATCAAGATATCATCCAAATAAATGACTACATATTGATTGAGTACATCAGAGAACACTGAATCCATAAATCGTTGAAAAACAGAAGGGGCGTTGGTCAGTCCAAAGGGCATAACACGATATTCATAGTGCCCAAAAGGGGTACGGAAAGCTGTCTTCCATTCATCTCCTTCCTTGATCCGAAGGAGATGATAGGCACCCCGTAAGTCTAATTTAGTAAATATCTTGGCTCCTTGAATGGCATCCAATATATCTCTGATTAAAGGCAGTGGATATCGATCCTTAATTGTTATTCTGTTGAGTTCATGAAAGTCCACACAAGGACGCAGATCCTTAGTCTTCTTTAGGACGAAGAAGAGAGGAGCCCCAGCGGGGGACGTGGAAGGAGCAATCAAACCGTTGTGTAGGTTGTCGTCTAAATATTCCCTTAGCACCTTCTTTTCTTGGTCTGTCAGAGAATACATTCGACGAAGGGGACGACTTCATCAGGAATTAAAGGAATAGCACAGTCATAACTGCGATGAGGTGGCAAAATAGGATTACTAGGTTTCTGAAAAATCCTGATATATTCCTGATAACAAACTGGAACCCCCTAGATAATATTGATAGAGTTAGTGTTATCCTTAGTTGACTGACAGGACCTTTTTGGAGTCCAATAAGAAGTAGTGGAATAACAATTCTGTTGACAAAATGAAGACGTTAGGGATATAGTTAATGTTTCCCAGTTGATATAGGGGTTGCGTTGGGCTAACCAGGGAACTCCCAAAATCATGATGTGATTTGGAGAGGCTATGAGATCAAAGGCAACGTGTTCTTGATGCCCCCCGAATGTTAAACAAAGAGTAGGAGTTGAGGCCACCACAGGTCCTGAGGTTAACGGAGAGCCATCCACCGTGTAAACCTGCTCAGGAGTTTCTTTAGGAATGCGGGGAATTCCTTTACTCGTAGCCCAGGTCTCGTCCAGATAGAGTCCACTGGCTCCACAATCAAGGAGAGCCAGAAGATGTTCTTCTTGATCTTGTGAACTTTGTAACTTGACCGAGAGGATAAACAGGGTGGACATGCTTTCTTTGGAGGAACATATTGATGGTACTTCAGCTCCTCCCGTCTCCTTCCTCCTTACAGGGGACGGGAGCTGGCGTTTCCCGCAGGCCTTGAGGGACGTACCGGACAACTACGGATCAGGTGGCCAGCCTTACCACAGTATAGGCAAAGTCCCCTTCGTTCCTCCCTTTCTGACTCCGTCAAAGGCCCACAAACCAGATCTATCTGCATGGGCTCTTCATCGGGAGGTGGAGAGGCTTCAGATGGACTATCTTCCGTTCGCCGACTGCTAGCACGAAAGGTACCGGACTGGTATGGAGCTCTAGTTCTACGTCTTTCCATCTTGCGCTCTCAAAGTCTATACTCGATGTTCATAGATTGATCCATTAATTCTTTCAAAGAACAAGCTGGAGCAGAGTGTACAAGCTCATCTTTAATTTCTTCACGCAGGCCTCGGCGGAAAAGGGTTACGAAGGTGCGTTCTACCCAGGAGGTTTCAGCTGCCAGCTGTTTAAAGCGGGTTATATACTGCAGTACATCCTGATTACCCTGCTGGATGTCACATAAGGCTTCTTCAGCTGCTGCTTCTACCCCAGGTCTCTCAAACATTTGTTTGAAAACAGTCAGGAAAGCGGAATAGTTAGCCAGGACTGGGTCATCTGCAGAAACCAGAGGAGTCGCCCGAGCAAGCGCTGGACCAGACAAGGCGCTGATCAGATAGCCCACCTTAGCCTTATCCGAAGAAAACTGGAGTGGATGAAAGGCAAAGAAAACCGTCAGGGCGTCCAAAAATTCCTTCATCTTTAAAGGATCTCCGGAATATCGAGGAATAGTAGCAGATACGGGTGGTATGTCCATTGATCGGGAAGACAAGACCTGTCGTACCGCAGTGTTCTCTGCCCTTAACTGTTGTAACTCTTGGGCTTGTTGTTGGAAAGTCTGTAACATAGCTTGATCATTTTCTGACGCCTCTCCCTGAGGATCTTCCATGGCGCTCTCGCAACGCAGAATCTTTTGGCGTTGCAATCTGTCACGTACTGCGCTGGACTTCTCACCTCTGGATCTCGGATTGGCGAATACACCAAGTCTTCTACAGGTCCTGGGTACTCCCAGATAAGGGCGACCCCTTCTAGTAGCCACGGTTCCGCTTGACAGGCTACGCCAAAGCAGACCGTACCCTCCAGAAGGAGTCCCAGAGGGAAAAAAAAACAACACTGGGGAAAAAACCTATCATAGGAACTCCTGAAGGAAAACAAGAAAAAACAGGACTAGACAACAGGAAACAAAAATAGACAATATCCAGGGTAAAAGGCAGGAAAAAAGGAACAGGCAAAAATTTCCCAAGGCAAAAGCAGGAACAAAGAACAGGCGAAAATCTCCCAAGACAAAAAGCAGGAACAAAGAACAGGAGCGAACAGCACAACCAGAAGGAAGTGTTTGCAACGCAAGGAGGAACAAGACTGACTGACTTATATACTGAGAAAAGGGAAGTGACATCACAGGAAAGGGAAGTAACACCATCTTGGATTGGGAAAAGACCATTGACCAGTATAGGAAAAAGGAAGTAGTATAAAAGAAAAACAGAGCATGCTGGGACAAAAACACGAAGAAGACAAGATGGACACAACATGGATAGAGACAGGCAAAAGGACCAACAAAAAACCCACTACCAACAACAAAAGAAGAACAAGCATTTACAATGCAACGGGTCTTGCGTTTGCTCATGTTGAGGATGATCGCGTTGTAAACTCCTAACCCGACTTTTCACCTAATGGGCAAAAGTGCATTTATGTACACAACCCGAAAAAGTGAAATTAACTATGTAAAGCGCTCGACTTCTGCCAAGCGAGATCGCGCTCGTAAATTAGAAAAAAAGAAGTCCACGAGCCAGATAGAAAACAGCGAGCCTCGCATGTTTTCTGTACTTGGTCGCTGCGCTCGAGGAGGGCTAGCCACCGGAAAAGGCATGACTTCTGCGTGCCTCCAACTAACGAAAGCAAGCAGATTTTATTAGGCAAGCCCACGAACCAATAAAAAACATTGACGTGAAGTTGACAGGGCTCCGAGCCCTTTTCTAAATACAAAAGCGTCTCGCTGCGATACGCATGCACGAGCGCATGCAACGCAGGCTCGACCCTAAAAAAGGCTACAAGTAAGTGTAGCGCGACTGGAAGCGAAATATATGCTTATCATAAAGCATAGTCAAAAAACGTGGGGAACGGCGCTCTGAATATCGGTAGCACGTTCCACCCACGAGGACAGAAAGAGACGCTGAGTTAGAGCGCGGCGTTACAGTAAAGGGTGAAAATTAAAGTCAAAGCAGGTATGTGGAAGAAGTTCCGTGGTCCATTCAAAGTGAGAGAAGTGCATCGTTTCTTTGTGGTTTTGGAAAATGGTGAAAGGTGGAATTTGAGGACAGTAGCTAAGTATGGAGAGGCAAATTCGGTACAATTGGGAAAGGAAGAACATTTTGCAAAGGTGCAGAGCAGCAGTGGTGAGAATGGTTGTGGTAGTTATATGTTGATGGATGATGATGCTTTGATTCATAATAATGTGGAGGGAAGTATTGGTGAAGGAAATGCTTGTCGTGTAATAGAGAGAAGATGAAAACTATACGTTATTACGAAGAACTCAAAGGAGTCAAAGAGCTCCTGTCTATTAACAGGACTCTGTAAGATAATATGTCTTTTTATTCTGGATTGTAATCTTTATTAGTGCTACAGGTTACTTAAAGGACTATGTAAGACGTAAAATGTTTGTTGCTACAGGTTACTTAGAGGACTATGTAAGACCTAAAATGTTTTTTTTTATCTCATGTTATTTAGAGTTATTTTTTTATTTTTTATTTCCTTCTTTCTTGTGGGGTAGTATTGTTTTTTTTTTTTTTTCACTGTGACAGGGGAAAGATGTGTTGTATTGGGGAAATGTGGAATGTAGAGTTGGGGAATGTAGAATGTAGAGTGTTGCCGTGGTGGTGTTCCCTGTCAAGACAGTTGCTCGTCTGGCTGGTGAAGGGGAAGCCGCTCGATGCTGCATCTCTTGGAATAAACCTTTTATCTTACACAAATTTATGCCGTGTGAATCCCTCTGCAGTCACAGTACATGTCTTGTGCTGCCTAGCTCAACCTAAAAAGACACACTGCTATGTTTGGCTAATAAGTAGAATCTGCCCTGAAACTATGGTCTGTGGAATTACAAAATATATATATATATATATATATATATATATATATATATATATATATATATATATGTGTATATATATATATATATATATATATATATATATATATATATATATATATATATGTGTATAATTATAATTTCTATCTCTTCTCACCCAAAAGAAACCACCAACTAGAATTCTCTGACCATCTCAGGAATGGTAAGCATTTTCATTAAGCCATTCCAACCTGCATTCGCTATGTTCAATGATATGGCAGGTCTAATCATTTGACAAAATCATCTGCATTACTGTGTCTGATAGCTACTAAGAAATGACCTTTGTAATTTAATCAATGGGGGTGTATGTAGTTGCCACCCAGAATCTCCACAACTAGAGCGAGTGTGCAAAAAGAAAGTGGATTTCCCTCGATCAGGATTCTTGCCTGATCATGGGACAGCAGAAAATCGTAGCAGGTGTGGTGGGGTACTGTGTTTTCCTATTTTAAGACTGATACCTTTTTATGGGTGACTCATTTATGACAGTTCAATTGTAGTTACAGATCAGCATGCACATTTAGAGAAGGTAAGTCGCCATTTGGTGACTAGAGCAGCTCAAAATTATAACAGCTCATTGTAAGGTAGATTAAAGTGTAGATTTGCTCACCTTGGTCCACTTCAGAGGCTGCAGTACGGAAAAGGGAATATTACGGACTCTTAACTGAACACGTTCAGACAAGGTACTCAGGACCATGGCTTGGTTGGGAGCTCACCAGTCACATGGTACTCGTGGACCAATACAGTTAAGGTTCCAATAAAATTACATCTTTTTCCAGCAGACTCACAGACCGCCCCTGTCGTCCCCAGGTCCATCTTAATTTCAGACTGACCCTCTCAACTCAATGCAGTCAGAGATCAAAGGAGAAAGACATGTCATCACTGGAGTTGGCTCTTCCGCCATTTAGGTTTGTGATTTTCAGTTGCAAATTTCAGCCATTTAACTTGCAGAGGAGCTGTGAGCCTCGCTCCTAGGCAGGAGGACAGTTCTTTTCTTACCGTCAGAGTCACCTGCTGAAGCTCAGTGACATCCTACCATCAGCGCTATCTCGCCTTGTCGCCTACACTTCTGACCTTACACACATCCATGGTTGTTCCCAGTTGTTTTTTGACAAAATAGTTCATGGAATTGCAAAAAGTTTAAACCTCCAACATATGAAGCACATCTGTTTGATACGAGTCAAAAGCATTTGCAGGAACCAATAACTCAACAACAACATCCGCAGGTAAATTTGTAACAATATACAATGGTCAACATGTAAGTACAAACAGCACAATAAATGTTTTCATCAATTCCTCTGGTGCTGCCAGACATGCAAGCCTCAGTAATTTTGACTAGGAAGTGTTTGAGGTGTGGAGGTGGAACCTATGTTTTGGAGGAAAACATCTGTCCATGTCTAGGCAGAGGCAATGGCACACTGACAGGATCTTTGTACTGTTTGAGTCTGAATGGCTGATGAACTGGCAATACAGCTGGCCCTCTTCCTGATAAGGTGTTTACAGAATTGGTGGACAAAAGCCTAACCAAAGGCAGTTTTTAAGAACATCCAGCCGAGATAAACAGTCTCTACATTGAACAGCAATAGCTTTGGTGGCAGTAGTTATCCTGAAAAAGTGGAATGGCCCCGGGTTCATTGAGAAACATTGGACACCCCTGGTTAACTACGCTTGTAATTGTTGGTGGTCTCTGAGAGCTAGCCCAAGTCACGTTTTTTGGCAATTTAACTATGATCTCCACTATATAAAAACATATGTTGTGATAAATTGTAAAATCTTAAATGTCTAACTTCACTAAGTCTACAAGCTCCTTACTGAAAAATAAATTGACTCAAATACAATGACTAATCTATTGGCTTTGTCAATTTTCAGTTGTCAGTTTTAAATAAAAAGAAACTATAGTGCGGGTATGTAAATTTAGAAAGGTCCCTAGCCTCGTCTGTAATTACTGTTGAAGATATCGATGGCATCACGTCAGCTACAGTCTGCCAATAACATGCAGAATCACTTTCCTCTGTTATACTTTCCTGGCCCGTGCACATAAATTCCTATTCAACTAGTCCGACTATATGCCTCATAAGAATGTTGCATCACAGACAATCTCCCTGTTTACCACAGATCTGTAATCCTGAGCAAGTAAACTCTAATATGTTTGTGTAGTCGGTCCATACACCAGATGTAAGAGGCTGGAGTCCGCGACTCAGTCAAACCACTCACCTGCTCATTTAACCACACAGATTACCTTTAGCCTCTGGGATTTACTATACTCGTGGTTCAGCAACAACAGGATTTGTCCTCTCACATGCCTCAAATAGGTCTTCAAGCTCGGAAGAGAAAATGTGACTGTTTGTTTAGGCGCTCATTTTGTTTTAATCAATTTTCTTTTCTCCTTTCATGGATACAGTCGGAAAAGAGATGTTGGTCTCACCTTTTGAGATTACTGAGGATATGAGAATACGCTCTTCGTATATAGTCGGGATACCACATACTTACAATCGAACTGTCTTGGATTCAATTCACTTCCATTTCAGAGGACTATTGGAAGCCTACGTACGGTCGGGATTCGGAATCGTTTGCGTTTTAAGTCATATTCAACACTAAAGGGTGCTTCTTGGATCCATCGATCCTACATGTGGTATCGAAGGCTCTTGGCACGTTTCATTGGTTTCTAACCTTATTGTAAAGAACGAATGGGATTCTTTGTATCATAAAACACACTATGCCATGCCACTTTCATTCACTAAAACTGAATAAATGTTTTACAGCACCTACTAAAACACACAAATCTGGATATGGTAAAAATGTAAATACAACTAGCGTTTTTAGAGTACACAAGAAAGAAACTTGGTCAAATTCTCATCATAAAACAAATTGCAAAATTGTCCCAAAAGACTAGTGTGGGCAGAGAAAGGCAATCCGCATTTGGATTCTGTCCTAAAGCGCTATACATGTCTCCCCACATGATACGATCTCAAAAGTCTTTCTGTCATATATCTGTGACTTTAAACATTATTCGATTTAGCGAAGTATTGGCAACAGAGAACCATTGTTTGAGAAATGGGCAGTCAAGCCCTTTATGGGTATAGTATTCATGTGTCTGCCAAGAAAAACCTTAAGCCAAGTAGGATGCTGCATTCCGGTCTTTCTTTGAGGTTTATCGAGGACCATATTCATAACAGAGAAAGAAACGATACTCAGAAGGCACAGCTGGCAAATCCATTTAAAGGTGAGATTTTGGTATAAAGAAGCACCTCAGGTCACAACTAATCAAATTTACATTGCTGGTGAAACGGTATCTGCAAGTCCGTAATAAGCCTTCTCCAAATGTAGGTTCTGAGGATTTTTACCATGTCTAGCTCAGTTTCGGCTCTTTCTAAGCTATCAGTGCATTACAAATAGGTATTCGATCTTACAATTGCAAATCATTCAGAACAGTATAGGGGCAAGCAAATGCTTTCTACAGTTCCTTTGCTACATTGCCTTCATTGGTAGCCAGTTTCATCACAGGTCATTTACCCAGCTTGATAGCAGACCTATCTTCAAGATGCATTGCAAGACCAATACTTTAAATATACAGAGTGGGCTTTCGCCCCGCCCACAGGAGTATTACTGTCTCACCTCACGTTATAAGTGATTTCGTATATCATTCTACCTTCCAGGATGTGCTTTCTCTGGAATGCACGAGGGGCTATTTTACATCTGAATAGTACACTAAATCACGAGTCAGCAAAGCCAAGCTGGCAGGCTTTATGTAATAAACAGCATTTATTCATGTAAGCAGCATTTGTGGGCGCCTGTATTTACATGGGTTGGCACATTACGGCCAATCCTACTGGCTTTAGACATGCTTCTGTAGACTATATATTGAACATAAGTATAGTCTATGGTCACAACCAATCTTTCTGGGTATAGTCAGTTCCCCAACCAAGCCCTACTCCATATCATCCAGTTCCAGAGCCGATGAATGGGGATGGCTGGGAGGGTGGCCAGGGGGGGAGAGAGGGTGGGAGGAAAGGGCATTCTTTGTGCTTGCTTCCACTGCCTGGACAAAAGTGCCCTCATGATTTCAGAGCAAATTAAGTCCAGCACACAATTACAGAACAAGTTACTTACCTTCAGTAAAACATTATCTGGTAGAGGAAAATCTAGCTGCAGATTTCTCAACTTTAAATTTCCCAGGCATCAGGAAGATTTTTGTGTGAGAAGTACCACTGTGCGCCAGTAAGTGGTGTCGATCGGCTCCCTGAGGCGTTGTCGGCCTCATCTGCACCAGAGATGGCATTATGGTCACCTATCTGGGCGTTACCTCCGCATGAGGACGTCAGTTATTTATTTTTATTATTATTATTTTTTTTTTACAAATTTCCATGCCAGGAGCACCGAGCCATCAAGTGCACTGACATTGGTGTGTCCAAACTAGGGCCCTGAAAGGGAGTATCCTTAGCCCTAGAAATTTGCCCTCATAGCAAGGAGGAAGGGTGAGTCAGTAAGAAATCCGCGACTAAATATTATCTGTAAAAGATAATGGATTATAGAAGGTAAATAACTTTTCCATCTGATAGCGACATTTAGCTGCAGATTCCTTACCTTTGAATAGATGCCCTAAGCAACACTGTCCCCGGCAGTGAACTGCAGACAAATTTGCTTAAATAAGAAGTCCTGCAGGGTCAAATAAGTGAATTGCCAGCCCCTGTGGACCTGACTGTCCAGGCAGTAGTAAATGTGTGCAGGGGTGCCCAGGTTGCTGCCTCGCAGATGCCCAGGACAGACTCCACACGCTAATGCAGTGGTCACAGCTTTGGCTCTGGTAGAATGAGCCCGCAATCCTTCAGGGGGTTGCTTCTTGGCCAATGTGTAGCAGATTTTGATGCAGAGAACAACCCATCGGGAGATGGTCTGGTTCTGCACAGCTGACCTTCCTTAGCCCCAACACAGCCCACAAAGAGTTGGTCATCCATCCAAAACTCTTTTGCGTGGCAAAGGTACAGTGGAGCCACTCCTCTTTATAGGGATGTGAAATAGTGTAGAAAGTGCGCAAGTTGACAGATTGGCTCACATGAAAGGATGTCACCACTTTTGGGAGGAAAGAGGCCCAAATTTAACTGGAAAGGCAGATAATAGGGAGCCTTTGAATGCAAAGCCTGCAACTCACTCACCCTCCCGACAGATGTTATTGCCACAAGAAAAGCTGTCTTGATCGTGAGCAGCCAAAGAGAACAATTGTTCAATGGCTCAAAAGGAGCATCCATTAGAAAAGTGAGGACCAGATTAGGGTCTGACTGAGGCATAATGAAAGGTGAAGGGGGAAACATATGTGCAAGACTTTTGAGGAATCTATTTACAATAGGGGACTTAAAAAAGGAGAGTTGGTCAGGCAGTTGCAAAAAGGTGACAGAGCAGAAAAGCAGAGCTCTGCTGGGCAAGTGTGAGATTAAAAAGAAGGACATCAGATAGAGAATCAGAAAGAGGGTCAATAGATTTCTCTGTACAGTATATTACAAATTTCTTCGGCGGGTATATAGAGTCTTGGTAGAGGGATGCCTGGGTGTCAGAATGGCATTACAGACTTCAGGAGGAAGGTCGAAAGCCATCAAGTGTCACCGCTCAATCTCCATACAAGAAGGCAGTTGACAGGTTCAGGTGGAGGACCCTCCCCTGCTGGTACGACAGAAGATCCTTCCGAAGGGGCAGCCTGATCGAAGGATCAATGCTCATGTGCAGAAGCTCGGGATACTAGACATTCCATGCCCAGTCCAGAGTCAGAAGGATCACTTGGGCCCGCTCATTCCTGATCTCCTTGAGAACTCTAGGCAGGGGTGTTGTGGGCAGAAATATAGAGGAAGTCTGAGCTACGCTCAAAACAAAAAGCATCTCCAAGCACTTGTCGCCATGGAAACTCCAGCGACCGGTCCAACCAGATCTAACCAAGGCCTTCCCCACTACTGAAAAAGACCTTCCGCCACCTCCAGATGGAGAGACCATTTGTGATCTGACAGGCATCAAAATTTGAGTTTCTCCACTCTGGCATTCAGGGAACCTGCCAAATGCAGAAACACCAGAGATATGCCCTGCTGTTCCAGCCATGTTCACGGATACAGGGCCTCTTGACAAAGGGTCCACGACCCCACCTCACACTTTTTGTTGAAGTACCACAAGATGGTGGTAGCGTTCGTGAACACCTGCTCTAGCTTTCCCTTGATGGAGGGTAGAAAGATTTTCAATGCCAGTCGGATCGCTTGGAGCTCCAACAAGTTAATCTAGAATCGGGGTTCCACAGGAGACCGGAGTCCTCTGATCTCCACCTCTCCCAGATGGTCGTACCATCCCACCACTTTGAGATCTGGTTGGGGACGGGAGAGGGGTTTGCCTCCGACCCATCGTGGTTTGTTAGCCACCACTCCAGGTCCTTTGCAGTTCCCTCTGGGATATGGACCATGTTGGTGGGAGTCTCCTGATACTCCACCCACTGGAACTCCATGCTCCACTGCCAAGTTCGATTATGCCCTCAGGAATGTGTCACAAGCAGAAGCCAATTAGGCCCAGCAGCCTCAGAGTCAGTCTCACCGAAATTCAGGAGGAGGATTAAAACATCAGTATCATAGTCTGACAAATCCTGGACTCACTGCTCGGGAGGATAGGCCCGAAACCGCACTGTGTCCAGAACAGCTCTGATGGTATCCGAATGCTCCCTATGGCGCCCTTGGCCAAGAGAGATATGACTTGCTCACTGAGCAAAGCTAGATGATCCTCCGCCAGACGATTGTGTTTTGGAGGTATAGGGGTAAGGTAGGATTCAAAGGGGATGGAGAAGCCCCTCTGAATGATCTGTAAGACCTACCTGTCTGATGTTATCGATTGCCAGTAGTGGAGGTGATGGCAGATTCTGCCACCAACTGGATGTCCATTATCTTAAAGGGCAAGATTAGGAGGGTTTAGAGGCTGCAGCCGCAGGAGAGTTGGTGGTTGTAGCAGACCTCAGGCTACCTGAACCTCGGGCTGGTATGCAACACGCCCACGCCTAGCTTGGAGAGTTTGCACGGGACAGTGGCTGGCATAGGTTTAGCGCAGTGGAAATCTCCTTACGTATCAATGAAAGCGGCGAAAGGCAGACTGGGGATGTGTGGCCATTTAGAGGCCCAAGGTCTTGCCCGTAGACTGTGATTCCTTAAAGTGACCAGCGCAGAGTCTGCCTTGTCTCCCAAAACACATGTGCCATTGAAGGGCAGGACCATGAGATTAGCCTTGACATCCCACAAAAAGCCAGAAGTTCTATGGCAGGAGTCACGTTGAATCACCACCCTCAATGAAACTGTTCTGCCCAGCAAGTCGGTCATGTCTAAACCACACTGAATGGTGAACTTGACTGCGTCTCTGCCATCCTTGACAGCTTGGGCAAGAGTGGCCCAGGCCTCCTCCGCGGCCTATGCGAGCAGCTGTGCAACCGTGTCCCACAATATATGGGAGTAGCAGCCCAATAAGCATGCAGTGTTCACCAACTGCAATGTAAGGCTGGTGGAAGAAACTTTTTCTTGCTTAAGGTATCCAGCCTCTTGGATTCCCTGCCTGGGGGAGCGGCAGAGAACACACCATGGGATGGGGTGGAGCATTGGGTGAGATAGATAGGTCCCCTGGGACGGAGCGATGGCGACAGGCAATCGTCCTGTACACAGGAACCTCTGTGCTAGGCTTGGACTAGGATCCCAGCAGGACATCAATAAGTGCTTTCATTAAAAGGGAGTAGGGGATCAGATGAGGAGCTCCCGGCTTCAACACTTCTGTCAAGTTGTTAATCTTGCCTGCCTAACACAGAGGCCACAGAGTATGAAGCATCCACCTCAATAGCCATGGTTGCGGGAGAAAGCAAACCAGTATCTGGAGCGGTATCCAGTGCACTGGCATCTCCAAGTTCCTCACACCAGTCCATCGAATCCTGGCCTTCCAACTGGTATTCAAAAGGGTCCAGTGACCCCCCTCCTTGTCTAGCCCCTCAGATCAACGTAGGTCAACTTCATTTCAGCTCTGTGTCGGATTAAGGAATACAAGTGGGGCTGGCGCTAGCTGTGCCAAGAGCATTGGCGTTGGGGAAAGTTAAGGTGACATGACCAGCGCTGGTCCCGAGCCGTGATCGGATCCACAGGAGTCCATTGGAGCCGGGGCCAAAGCCACCGACTCAGAACCCAATGGAGCCCCCTTCTATCCTGCAGGGCCCGAAGGCACTAAAGAGGGGTCTGCCTGATCCCAGAAAAGCATGGAGGCTCAAAGTCGAACCTCAAAAACTAGTGTTCCGTTGTCGTCACATCGGTCGACGGATGAGACGTTGACGCATGCTTCCACTTCTTGCGCTTCTTATGCCTCTTTCCAGAATGTCCAGATGACTTGAAGTGGGACAAAGAGGACTTGCTGCCAAATGAAAAGAACTGACGTCAGCGCGCCAAGGTGGTGCCTATATAGGTGACTGCAAAGTCACTCCTGGAGCCAGCGATGATGCCTAGAACTGATCAACACGCCCTACCAGCACACAGGGGTACTTCTCACGCAAAAATCTTCTACATCCAGTCTGATGGCTGGGAAATTCAAAGGTAGATGTCGTTATCAGAAAATGTGTTTTCTCCCCTGGCTCTACCTATGAATGCATTTTACAGTTTCAACCAGCTGTCTGGCGCCAAGAGGCCTTTTTGTCGGTGGTACTCTTTATATAATTTTCACTATTACTCTTCTCCTCAAATGAAATGCTCTAAGACACAGAGCACCACCCTTCACTACCTAATACTGAGAAACAGTTCAGTTTCTGGAGATTTATAGCACAAATTGTCTTGCATTCTTGCACTTCAAGAGCAAGCTAAGTTGACATTATCTTTTCTTTGGTTACAGTGCCACAAATAAGGCAGTCGTCAGGCAGCAGAGGTGTAAATGTTAAAAAGGGAGGGGCAAAAGGGCTGAGAAATGACAGTGAACACAGAAGCTATGTAAGTGACAAGAGATAGTCACCTATAGCCTATTAAGCAAGCTCGAATATACACAGCGTATTTGCTTGTTTTACTGCCAAAAATAGACTAATCCCCCCCCCCCCAACAGAAAATACAGAGTAAACTTCACTGGAGTGTGCCCAATCCTTCACTCGTGCAGCCTAAATGACACCTTCCAGAGGTACATCAGAAGCAACATACTACAGGAAGGCACTCTGTTTTTGTTCTATAATCTGGAGAGGGGGATTAATGTGCAAAAACATCTTTTCATTTATGCAAATTAAGCACCTACAAGGCACAGAATATGGTATGAATACCCATCACTCCAAATTAAAATGTACTTATATCTGCTTTGAAATGCTTCTATCCGGAATAAGAATAACCTTTTTTGCATCACAAGTCAGCTTCCTACTCCCATCTTCTAAATGGGGGCAGTAAAATACTCCCACTTCAAATCCTGACCAGGAGTTTTGAGAACCTAGTTAAATATCATGTTGTCTCCCTATTGCTACAGTCCCGAGAGCATCACACTGACATACTGCAGAGTAAAGATCAAGTAAGAACAGTTAGAAGAGGACATCAAACACAATAGCTAACAATGCAGTCGCTGGACCACATTAACTTGCATTTCACCTTCTTGAGAATGAGTTTGGGATTCTGAGTTCTAAGACAGGTCTCAAGCCCCCCATCTTTCCTGAGGACCTGAAAGTAACAAGTAACAGTCCATCCCATGTTCTGACTTGGGTACAAGCTCAATAGCACCCTTAGCAAGATACACCAGCACATCTTTGGAAAGGATACAGGTGTGGTCTGCCAATATCTGGATGTAAACATGGGGAATTGAGGAGGGGTGTCCAATAAGGGAAGGCCATAAGCAGCTTGGACAATCTAGAGGACACGTATGTTCAAAGTGATCAAGTATCCATAGGGGGCAATGTCATTTTCAATCCCCTACTGGCCCAGATGACCATTTGAGGGCAAACTAAAGAGGTTCGGAAGCTTAACTTGATGACAAGGTGTACAATTGTTGCTGCTTCTTATGTCCTTGACCTGTGGCACTACCTCTAGTGCCACAAAAGTCT
The DNA here is from genome assembly GCF_031143425.1 of Pleurodeles waltl. NCBI lineage: Eukaryota > Metazoa > Chordata > Amphibia > Caudata > Salamandridae > Pleurodeles > Pleurodeles waltl. The sequence goes on along the minus strand of NC_090440.1, from coordinate 1,185,361,276 downwards.
GCACTTCTGTCTGGATTGGTAGCGATCAATCAGTCAGCCAATCAATCATTACTTGTAGAGCACGGCTAATCATCTGTAGGGTCTCAAGAAGCTGTGGTGTACATGCTGATCATTCTAAGAGTCAGGTCTTGAGATCCTTCCTGAATTGCTTCAGTAATGCTGCCTGTCTGAGTTTGAGAGGGAGTGTGTTCCATGTCGGGGCTGCGAGGAAGGAGACGGATCTGCCTCCAGCTGTGATTTTCTTGATTCTGCGAAGGTAGGAAGATCAGAGTTGGCTGCTGGGGTGTAGAAGGTCAGGCGGTGGTTGAGGTAGGCTGGTCCAATGTTGTGAAGTGCCTTATAGGTGTGAGTCGGTAGCTTGAAGGTGATGCATTTGTCAACCGGGAGTCAGTGAAGGTCTCTGAGGTGGGCAGAGATAAGGTTGTAGTGGGGCTGTCCAGGATGAGTTTCGCTCCTGTGTTCTGGATTCTCTGTAGTCTTGTTTGTAGCTTCTTTGTGATGCCAGCGTAGAGTGCCTTGCCGTAGTCCAATTTGCTGCTGATCAGGGCGTGGCTTTCTGTCCTTCTAGTCTCAGTGGGGATCCATTTGAAGATCTTTCGATGGAGCCGCAAGGTGCGGAAACAGGCTGAAGAGACAGCATTGACTTGACAGGTCATGGAAAGCATTGAGTCCAGGATGATAACCAAGTTGCATGCTTGGTCACTGGGGGGGTTTCCCAGGGCGGCTGACCACCAGGAGTTGTCCCAGGAGGAGGGGGTGAAGCAGAGTACTAGGATTCTGTCTGGTCTGAGTTGAGCCTGGGGCAACTGGCTTCCATCTGGGCTGTGACTGCTCTCATGCCATTGTGGAAATGTATTTTGGCTGTTGATGGGTCGCTAGTCAGGGAGAGCATGAGCTGGGTGTCGTCGGCATAGGAGACTATGTTTAGCCCGTGCTGTCTGATGATCTTAGTGAGCAGGGCCTTGTAGATGTTGAAGAGGGTCGGGCTTAGTGAGGATCTCTGGGGTACTCCACAGCATGTTTCTTTGGGCGCCGAATTGTACGATGGGAGTCTGACACTCTGGGTTCTTCTGGTAAGGAAGGATCTGATCTATACCAGTGCTTTGCCGCAGATGCCAGCCTTTTGGAGTCTGGTGAAGAGGGTGGTGTGGGAGATTGTGTCGAACATGGCGGAGAGGTTGAGGAGGATGAGAGCGGTTCTGTCTCTGTGGTCCAGTATGGCGCGGATGTCGTCTGTGGCTGTGAGGAGGGTTTTCTCGGTGCTGTGGTTGCTCCTGAATCCGGACTGCGAGGGGTCCAGAATGTGGGTTGATTCGAGAAATTCTGTCGCATGTGGATGGCTTTTTCTGTTACCTTGGCTGGGAAGGGGTCTGTAGTTTTTCCATCTTTCTTGGGTCGGCAGAGGGTTTCTTCAGCAGTGGGTTGATCTCTGCATGTTTCCAGTTGGATGGGAAGGTGGCAGTTTCGATCGAGCGGTTGATAGTCCTGCAGAGCTCTGGAGCAATGGTGGCGCTTGTCAGGTTGAATAAGTGGTGTGGGCATGGGTCGGAGGATGCCCCTGAATGGATGGAATTTATGAGTTTCCAGTTGTCTTCTGTGGAGATAGAGGCCCAGTGGTTCAGGGTCTGTGGCATGGGGTCCTTGGTGGCACAGGTGGGTGGTGGGGACAGGTTTTGGTTCTTGAAACCTTAGTAAATGTCCTGGATTTTCCAGTGGGAAAAGGTGGCACGGTTGTTGTAGAGGTCTTTGGGGGCAGGTGGGATGTCTGAGGTGTCTGATCCAGGGTTCACAAATTACTATGGTGAATAGCTCCTTGCTGTTGTGTGAGTTGGTGCTCATATGTTCCTGAATGGTGACTTTCTTAGAAGCACTGATGCGCTTGTGCTGCGTCTTTGTAAGCTGTGCAATCTGCAGTTTCTTTGTTGTTCCTCCATTTTCGTTTCAGTTGTCTCCAGTTTTGGTGGATTCAAATGGCTGCCTCAGGTAAAAGGCAATGCCCTAGACAACCCTGGAATATCCATTACTGCGGATAGAATCAGCATGCTGGAGAGAGCAATCCCAAAAGGCAAGCTGTAGCTCTGTTTTTGAAATTATGCACAGCTGCATCTATCTTTTCTCCAAAGATGTGGCCCATACCAAAGGCATATCAATTATCGATGTCCGGACATCTCGAGAAAAAAACGGCAGACTGCATTAAGTCATGTCTGGTAATGCCTGGGCAGTTCGAATGTCCCCAAAAATATCCTCCTTCACACTGCAGTATTGGGGTTGAGGCAGAGGAAATGGAGGGGAGTGTTACTCCACACTTAGTTGTGTGTTGATTACTGTATACGTCACATAGAGCAAACTCCAGCTAAAGATAGATCCAGAGCCGGAAACCAACTCCGTAGCTGGGTATAGCACAAATAGAAGAACAGTTGGGGATGCAAGGTCCAGAGGTCTGAATACATTAGGAATCAGTTACCACTGAGAAAGCGCCGTCTTGGAGATGTTCAACTGGGGGCACCACCAGGTCCATGGGGCCTGGAGTTCCTAGAGGGAGGCAGGACGAATGTGAAGATCTGCAGCATGGCCTCTTTGAAGGCCTCAGCTTGCTGTGGCTTTGACGATGACTATGCAGCTTGGAGTGTTTTGGCTCCAGATTTGCTAATCGGTCTGAAAAGGAACCGATGCCAGATTTCTGGAATGCTTACTGCAAAACCTCTCTCAGGAGCAGAAGCATCTAGACGTTAAATAGCCTTGTTTACTCACAGTTAAAAAAAACAAATTGTTCCAGAACTTTGCCATCAACTTACAGATGACAGCGATTGGACCAGCCTTTTCATCTTAATCAGGATCAACTCTACTTCTAAGAGAAGTAAAGTTGGTCTTCCCACTCTTTTACTCACTAAAGTAGATAGGCCAGCATAAATTCTAAACTCAGTAAAGATGGAGCTTCAGATTCATATCAAACAGCTCAGGAAAAAAAAACATGACAGCGCGCAGGGGTAGCGCCTTTATATGGTTCTATGTGACCATGTCCAGAGGTGGGACGAAGTGTGGTGTAGGCTAATGGTGCCATATGCTGGTACACAGTAGCACTTGAAATTATGAGTACAATCCGATGCTTGGGAAGATTCATAAATTGAGAAATCTGTGTTGTGAAGTATCCATCAGAGAAATAATGATGTCTAAGAAGATGACTCAGCCCTTTAACTTCAGAATCAGGATGACTCAAACTTGTAATATCAAGGTGACTCAATCCTTAACCATCCAATGCGAACACCTTCACTCACAGGAAATGGAAGGCCCAAGCATAAATGTTAAGAATAATCATTCCAATTTCCTGAGGAGAAAGCTAATAATAACACAAGTCTCAGGCAGCTAGAAAGATACTGAACCAAGCGTAACCATGCAAGTACCCTAACAACTACAACCTTACAAAGTGAACAAAATAGTATTTCAAGATCAGAAAAAAGAATAAAGTTACAAACGGAAGCATAAGAGAGAAAAACCTATACAACAAAAGAAGCATCAGGAACCAAAACAAGAAAAAAACAATCAAGCACCAGAAAACAAAGTAAAATAAAACTTGCTTCTGTGCATTACAGGTCAATAAGCCGAGACCCATAGATAGAAAACAAGTTAAAAAATACACTTACGCTGTAAAAACCAAACAAGGTAAAAACTGAAGCCTGGTGAATTGAAAAAAACCCACACAAATCCTGTATTATGAGGAAAGCAAAAATATAATAGAAAGTAATATAGCCTTAGAACCCGCCGTAGCGGGCTCTACCGGCTATTAAAGGCCCGCTCCCGAGTTAAATGCCCGAGCCGAAGGCGAGGGCATTTAACAAGGGAAAGGGCCTTTAATAGCCGGTAGAGCCCGCTACGGCGGGTTCTAAGGCTATTAGAACATTCTGCCACTCAGGGCAGAATGTTCTCTTAAAAAAAAAAAATTGCTCACGGAGCCCGAGGGGATTAGAATCCCCTCGGGCTCCGTGAGGCTTTGTTCACAGCTGCTGCTGTGAACAAAGCCCATTGGAATGTTGGCGCTGCGGGCTTTTACCGGCCAGTAAAAGCCCGCAGCACTCCATTGTTTTCAATGGAGCTGCCAACTTCCAATGTTCTAATGAGAATTAAACTCCAGTACCACAATGTTTAAAAAATGTTATCCATAGAGACGAAAAGTAAACATTTGCAATTAACTAAAAGAAAATAAATGCTAAAGCCTCAGAATGCAAGCACATTAACAATGCAACACAGTTACAAACTGAACCTTCAAAATTCAAAAAGACAGGTCTGGAACTCATGAAAGATAGAAACCCGAGGTCCAGAATGCAATAAAGTTCAAATACTCTATCCTTTGAAGAGAGACATCAAGAAACCTAAGTCACAGAAAGAAAAAAATTAAAATACAGTGATGTGATCCATTCTGACATTTCACGGTCAGCCCTTAAACTCTGCACCTTTAAGGCAGTTCCTTCTCCATGCAATCACCTAGGGTTTTTATGTGTAATATGTGATTACATAGCCAGAAGCAATCCTTTAACAGTGTGTATCATGTGCATTAGTTCGCTAGCAGAGAACACCTGCAAGTCCTTGCCACAGATGATAAATCTAATGCTGCTAGTTAGAATGGTCTTCTGTGATTCCAGTCTGAATAGTGATCTATTACTAGGTATCCTTTAAGGATTCATACTAAATATCCTAAAAAAACTCACCCATTTTTGTGGGCTGTTGTAATTGATATAATCCATATCTGCCAGCTGGTCCTGTCGCTTACCTTATGCCTCCTTCACAAGTAGACCTGAGTGACTGCACATTTTATAAAGTTCACTGCTGCACCAAACAGCCTTAGCGCTACTGATGACTCTCAGTACAACTTTTGCGGGCTGAATCCCTGATTCAGGTGGGAATAATCCTCACCTCTATATCCTTAATAGAATTGAAACTTTCTGTTACTAAAGCTATGAAATTTTACATTCTATCTCAGGACCAGAGGCGAGGATTAGGCTAGTTCAAAGCTTAGCAATAACTACTGTGGCCTTGTTAAGTACAGGTTTGAAATAAAATGTTTTTAAGTGGATTTAGATGACCAATGGGCTGTGTTGGACCTGGCCCTTGTGGCAGGTTCTTCCCCTGACTTTTTGCCTCCTTCCTCCTTTTTTGTCTGACCTCTCGCTGTTGGCTCTAGGACTATGAGCACTTTATCACTGCTGATCAGTGCTAAAATGCAGGCGCTCTCCCATTTAAGTTGGTATGATTGGCTGATACCTATTTGGCATATTTAATTTACCTATAAGTCCCTTGTACAGTGGTATCTCTATTCCCAGGGCCTGTAAATTAAATGCTACTAGTGGGCATGCAGCACTACTTGCGCTACACACTTAAGTAGCCTTTCAAACCTGTCTCAGGCCTGCTAGCGCTGGGCCTGTGTGCACAGTTTTATGCCACAGGGGCCTGGCATCTAAATTTACTTGCCAGGCCCAGAACTCCCCTTTTACTACATGTAAGTCACCCCTAAGGAAAGCCCTAGCTAGCACTGTGGGCAAGGTGCTATGTATGTAGAAGGCAGGACATGTGCCTAGTAGCGTGGCCTGTCCTGGTAGTGACAAACAGACTATTTGGTTTCTCATTGCTGTGAGTGCTGTCTTCTAATGGGATTGCATTGGAAATGCCCTGCCTTATGTCTAGGGGGTATTGTCTGATTTATGAGGGCTAGCGTAGGCATGTTTGCTATAGTTTTAATGGTAATGAGAAATGTTGCTAACTGGTGTAAGTGGATTTTTTATTACTATTACAGAAATGCCACTCCTAGAAAGTGAGCATTTCTCTGTGCTTATGACTCCAGTGTTTTGCAGCTTGACTCCAATCCACGTCTGGGCAGTGACAGTTGGGCTTTGTGCATACTTTTCAGACAGCCTGTACACAGGGAGGGTGGAGGTGTCACAGAGGTGCATCTGCATACTGAAAAGTCTTCCTGGGCTGAGAGAAGGGAGAGGCAGGGCACATCTGCATTTGTAAATGCTGTGCCCTGGCCTCACACAAAAGGGCCTTTTACCTCCAACTGATGTTTGGAGCCTGTGCTGGATGAGAGAGGGGCCACTCCCAGAACCCGATGTAACTGGTTGGAACCTCCTCTCCCCTTTCTTTGTAAACACACAATAAAACTGAGTATAAGTACAATGGAATTTTCCCCACAAATGGGAGATATCTTGGAACTGGACACAGCATGTTGGAAGGACTCACCAGGAACCCCCATGGACTGCTGCTGTTGTGCTGACCTGTGACCTGCTGGGTCACTAGGAGAGACTGCCATCTGCTTGCATCCCCCTTGCGCTGGCCTGCTGCTGGGCCCTGCCGCCTGTGCTCCTTTTTTTTTTTTTTTAAACCGTTGTCCCCCAGGGCCAGGGTGCGGTGGCCCCTGACCCCTGCAACTGTCTGCTTCCAGCGCATGAGGAGCGCTTTCATTTTAATTGTATAGCGCCTGGAGAACGCTTTTCTTTAGGCCCCTAGCGCCTGATGAGGGCTGTGGCGCTATTTGTGTAGCACTTTGAAAGCACTTTTCCGACGTCAGGAATCACAGCCGCAGCCCGGGAGGGCTGCTCTCATCCAGCGCGAGCGATCCACGCTGTCCTGGGCCCCCGGGGCACAACCCGGTGAAGATAGGAGCCAGCGTGCTCCTGATAGTGCCCCCAGGGCGACGAGTGCTGAAGCAAGTGCCCCGGGGGCTCCAACAGACACCTCCTTAGGGTGTTTTCACCGCCGCAGCCCAGCCCGAAGAGGAGAGGGAAGCCGTGGTCAGTCAGACAATGAGGACACAGTCACAGGCTACTGAGCCCCCCTGAGGAAGGGGCTGCATTTAGGGACCGCACAAGGTTAATGCAGCCCACGAGAGGGGAGCAACCCTTCCCCTGGTCTCCCAGATGCTTGCGGGCGGAAGCCTCGCCGGAGGCCCCCCACAACGCAGGTCTCATTCAGTGGCTCCACTTGTTGGCTTTTGGCTCACCCCCCTTGTTGTGGAGGGCCAGTGGAGGTCCGCCCTCTCCCCCCTCCAAAGAGATCACTGGCCCTAGGAGGGGCCCTGGATGAAACTGGAGAGGGTGCGTGTCACCCCCAGAGTGAGTGCATGGATCGCCAGGGGCCCCGTTGTGTTCCTCATGGCACTGGAAGGGCCTTCCATCATGATACAGGTACTTTGAAAGAAGACACATACTTTTCGTAAATGTTCCTCAGGTGGTCGTTATGGACTGATGGGCTAACCTGCATTTTTCATGTGCTACATATATGTGCTGATGTTCCTTTTATGGGCATGACATGCTAATATGTTTCCCTCACTTGCCATATGTTTTATAATGTTCCTGGTATGGGCATTTATGATACTTTAATAACAAGTGCAATTACCCTGTAACTTTTTTCCTGACTACTGCTTATGTTGCAGAATAATAAGTAACCTGTATGTTATGTGTGACTACTGCTGGTTCTGCAGAGTAACTAATGTGTAACGTCCTGACAACTGCTTGGGTAGCAGGATATTACTGACATATTGTGTTTGATCTAATTGCATTGTGTACAATACAGTATATTTTCATATAACTTGGTGTTGTGGTTCCTTTGTGGTGGGGTTAGTGCGTCACGTGTGTTGTGTGTGTTGTGCAAACGCTTTGCACGTTGCGTCTGGGATAGGCCTGTTTGCTCGTGCCAAGCTACCAATGGGGTGAGCAGGGGTTATCTTGGAGGTGTAACTCCCTTGCCTTGACTAGAGTGGGTGGGTTCTGCCTGGCTTAGGTGCATACCCTAGCCAACCAGAAACCCCATTTCTAACAGGCTGCCTGCAGAATATCTTCTAGTTTAGCCCCCAAAGAAAACGCATTGGAAGGTATGGAATCTGTCGCCGAAAGTGCTCCAAAACAGATGTGTGAATGGCCACTTCTTGCATTACATTTTTCATCCACCAGGCTATAGTAGGAGAAGAGAATGCCTTGTAAGGTTTATGCGAGGATATGAGAAGTTGACGTTCCCCAGCTGGGTGAATGTCTTTCATAATGGCTTCACATGCCTTGATACAGGCAACCACACATACTTTAGGTGTTTCATGCAATGCTGGATACAACACCAACCTGACATTACATTTATTTCATCTAGAAATGTGAAATGTCAGCCCATCTGGAGTGAAAACCTGACCTATAATATGCAGGGCTCTCACATCCGAAAATCCGTTTACAGGATATCAAACACAATACCATGGCCAGTTTACCTGATAACTGTTTTCTGGAAAGATATTTATTCCGTGGCCATGAAAGAAATAGATTTAGGACTTTGTTGCCATCCCAAATTGTAGAATATTTGGGGACCTGAGGAACCGATATCCCTATTCCCCTCATCAGTTTCCAGACTCAAGGTTGTTCCCCCACTGGAGAACCATCCACAGGGGGAGTGTTCTGCTGAAATGAGTGACCTCAAAGTGTTTATACAACGATAGGCTAATCTCTCACATACTGGAACTGATAGAAAATTCACAATGTGGATGGCATACGATTGCACGGGGATCTTCATCTCTTTGACCACACCAATGTAACCATTTTCCCCAAGCGGAGCAATATTTCTTGGCTGTTCTGTCCACCCATGCTCTGGATAAAAGACACACAGCTTCCTCTGAAAACTCGCAGACCGATCATCAGCTCCTGTGAGCCTTAATTCTATAAGGCAGATTGAGCCGCCCAGAATCATGTGATAAGGATTCCGTAGATCATCTTGCAGGAGATCCAGTCTGTGAGCTACAAGGATTGGAAAATCCAAAGAAAGTTCTATCATCAATAGAAACCACACTAGAGACCACCAGAATGCTGGAATCTACACAAAGTCCACCTATTGCCTCCTGACCCGCGCTTCCAGACTCATCAGCATTATGAAAGGAGGGAAAGCATAGCCTTTCTCCAAGCTCCAGTCCTGAAGGAAGTCATCAGTCGCTGCTGCTTGCAGATTCGGTTTCCGGCTGAAGAATTTGGTCATTTGATTTCTCAGTCGAGAGGCAAAGCGATCCACTGTGAATTGTCCCCAGAATTGTTCCATCGCTCTGAAAACCTGATGCAACTTCCACGTGGTGAGATCTCTCAGGTACCGTCAATGCCAATTGGCCACCTTGTTGGACGTCCCCGGGAGAAATTCTGCTGTCACCGAGATGTGCCGGTCCGGACAATACTGCTAGAAGTCTTTCATTAGCTCTGCCAGCATCTTGAATCTCGTAACCCCCCCCAGAAGATTTATGTAACGTACCGCTGAGATGATGTCCATCTGTCCATCTTCAGCACAACGCAACTGCTTGCGAATCACCCTGCCATCAACTCCTGACAGTTTATATGCATGTGATGTTCTTCTGAGGACCACTTTCCACTTGTGGAAAAATCCCCACATCTGAACCCCCAGCCTGTTGTGCAGGCATCAGACTCTATCACGATGCTGGGGCTGGATTGGAAGATTGCTCTCCCATTCCATTCTTTCATGCGGGCAAGCCACCATTGCATTTCTTCCTGGGCTTCCTCTGACAACAGTACTGATTCCGAGTACTTCAGGCTCCTGCAGAAATGAAATGCTGTCAGTCGCTGCTGAGCCTGCAGGGGTCCCGGAAAGATGGCCTAAATAGACAGGCCCACCTGACTGGCAAAACTGATGTTGGGATGTAGTTTGCCAAGACAGGATCTTCTTGATATCGTGCTGGATCTTTGCCATCTTTCTGGCAGGCAGGCTCAAAGTCGACTCTGTGGAGTCTATTACGAATCCCAGAAATAATGTGTGCTGCACGGGAACCAGTAAGGATTCCTTTACCTTTATCAAAAATCCCATGAATTTCAGCAAATCCACAGACTTCTGGACTTGATCCGTGACTGTCCAAGGGTAATGGTTCAACAGGAAGATATCGTCCAGGTAGAATATGAGACGTAGTCCCTAATTGCAAAGATGGTCTATCACCGGCTTGAGGTCCTTGACAAAGCAGGAAGGTGCTGCCAATAGGCCGAACGGCAGAGTCCGAAACTGGACCTGATATTGTCACATGAACTTCAAGAACCTGTGGTGCAGAGGGAGCGTCTGAATCATCAGGTAAGCATCCTTGAGATCCTGTCTCGCCAAACAGTCCCCTGGCCAAAGAAGATCTCAAAGCAGACGGATCCCTCTCATCTTGAAGTTGAGGTACACCAACCACTCATTGAACTCTCTGAAGTTTATCAAAGGGCAATAACCCCCATCCCGTTTTTCTACCAAAAAAACGATTGCTTAGAAAACCACAGGGATGTAACATTGAAGGGACAATCTCCCCTTTGCTCAGCAACTCTGCAATTGTTTGATTTACAAGAGCAGAATCTTCCTGAGAAATAATGAGAGGTTGGGGTCTGGACATTTAAACTGGGGTCACCATAAACTATTTCAAACTCTTTTACGTTTACAGGCTCCAAACACCAGATGACAGTTCCCCCCAGTTGTTCAGCAGAAACAGAGCTAATCGCCCTCCCACTTTTAGCTGGGAAGAAAGAAGAGTCCTCACCTTGGGAGCCTCGACTACCACCTCTGGCACCACGACCATGCTGGAATCTTTTGGATGGGTAGAAGTTGCTATATTTCACCAAATCTTGTCATTGCCCTGGACGAGAGCCCTGGCCTCGCTGGGGAGCATTGGACACAAAGCGGCAGGACAAGCGCCCCTCACATGTCCAGCCCCTCCAAAAATCTTATTACCGAAGATTTTCTTCATTGAGGTTTTCACCTTATCTACTGAATTAAAGGTAGAGACGAATCTGCCAAGCTCCTTGAGAAAAGGATCACCAAACAGACCACCTTGAGCCATGGGGTTCACCACTGAGGTTGCCAAGTTTCCCAGATTGGGGTTAATTTTTATCGGCAGGGACCAGCGTCCTTTTGCTGACAATGTGCAATTCGTGTTCCCCAAGAAAATGACCGCCTGCTGCGCTTAACCAGAAAGGACTTCAGGGGATATCAGGAACCCTGACTGCTTTGCATCTTCCGGCATAATTACGATTTTGGTTAAGGGCCCTGAGATAGCGAAGAGTTTATCCTGGTCTGACTCCAGGAGCTGTCAATTCCTTTCTTAGGATTGCATGCAAACCCGGACAAAAAAGTGGCCATGAAGGGTTCTATTTCTGGTGTTGGAGTTACTTTTCCTTCAAGACAGGGGCACATACACTCCGCCGTGAGGCAGAGGCATACCTCTTTTTCTAGAGGTACCTGCAGGCGGTTCGCCACATAAGTGGCCACCTCGTCGCTCGGAGACCAAATAGAGGATCCTGGGGCGCAGCAGGTGGTCGGTATCCAGCATATCTGCTACTAAGGCAACTGCCTGGGATTCAGGGCTGGACATGGGTCGAGGAGTTTCATCCAAAGATGGGCGCCACTACTTTGAAGGACTGCGTTCTACATCAGACTCGCCCTGTGAGTTATTTTCCTCTCCAAAGGTTTTGGAGTGTTCAGTGTTATAGTGAGAGGGTTTGCATCTGCAAAATGAGGTTTAGCATGCAGGAATGTCTGCTTTAAATGCTCAAAAGCGTCACCATCAACTGCCTCTTCATGGGGTCTCATAAGTGCCCCAAGTTTAGACTGGCACTTATCTGGGGCCTTGCTGGGTTCTTGGGGCAGTTGTGCCAGTGTGTCAATGTTTTGTTGCAGCGGCGCTAGGGCTAAAGACAATGCATGCTGGATGAAGGCATCCACTGCCTCACAAAATTAATCATCTAAAGAGAGGAAAGAGGTGGACTCCTCCTCCAGGAAGTATTCTCATTGGCCTAAATGGTGGTGATCAGGGTGCTAGGGAGCCTAGCTATTAATGTGAGCCTCAAGCTCAGATATTGGGACCAAATGCCCTGGTAACATTAATAAGGGAGCCTGGGTGGTCCCTGCAGCCTGGGTGGTCCCTGCGATGCCAAGAGGTTTTGCTACTCAAGCAGAAAAATGCTACCTTGCAGAGCGCTGATGAGCTTCAGTAATAGCCCCAATAACCAGAGTGGAGGCACCACAGTCACAGCCCAAGAAAATGGCAATTCTGGCAAAGGGAAACCCTTCAATATAGACCTGCGGTCCGGGTATCTTGCTTCAGGCTGCATTCAGGGACGCTGTGACGCTTGTGGCTGAACTCCAGTAACAAGGATTCAGCACGCATTCACCCCAGAGCAAGTGGACACACTTTATGCTCCTTTGAGAGCCCTCTGATGGTCCACGTCACAAACTGCACTTGTGGCACCGGGAAATTAAGAGAACCAGGTAAGGATCACTGAGGTGTGACCCTGTGGTTTGCTGAAGGGAGAAGATGTGTTAAGATACAGAAATCCCCGCAATACAGTAATAACAAAGCCTCAACAATCCTCCCAAAGAAGTGATTCAAGGAGAAACAAATTAGGGGCAAAAAACAAAGATGACTGACTATATTTGTACACAGTATCATCGTATTGGTTATTTATGTTATTCTTTCCCTATGGGTTATAGGAAAGGAAGTTTTTTTCTGTTATTTGGCTGCTATTAATAAAGTGGAGAAAGATAAGAGCATAATCCGTGCCTCCAGTCCTGACATAGAATTGAGATGTACTAAAGAGAAAAAAAGTGTAAGTATGATTTCTGGCATTTTCTAAAAAACAAGTTTGGCGCAAACTGCTAAGTGTTGAAGTTTGTTCTAGAATGTGACAGTAATAAATTGAAAAGACCATCTGCAAGTCCTGGCCTTCCTGACAGGTGGAACAACATTAAGGCCAGCAGATCCCAAGGCAGGGTGAGGGTTATAGCGATTATTAAAGGAGATTTGGTCATTAAAATAAAAGTTCATTTATGTGTATTTAAGTAAGCATAACCAGGCCTCGAGTTGACATGACTGAGCCTCAGATTGCCAGTACTGACATGCATTTTTGAAATTACAAAAATAAATGCTGTTTTATTATTCACTTTTAACAGGCCTGCTGGTGTTCTCTTCCATTAAAAGAAGATAGCTGAAATAGATCTCGTCTGTTATGCCGCGATTAAACTAAATGGAATAATTTCAAAGCTTTGGAGGAAGCTGTGCCATAACTGCAATCACTATTGCAACAAATCAAGGACTTTTCCTGTTCCTGTGGAGCATTCTAGAGGGTTAATTGTATTGAATACATGCAAAACTGTAGTGTTAATACTTGTTTTAAAGTTAAGTGTTAGCATTATTATTAATTCTGACGTGTTTCTTGCAGTGCTGCAGTTAATATATCGTGGTTATGAAAACCTATTTGTCATAATTACTTTATTTCACACTATGCTATCAGATTGACTTTCACTGTTTCTCACTTTAACAAAGGTAGACTGTATGACAGTCTGACATTTGAACCTGTAATTTGACGTTTCTCTTGACATGATACAAACTGATGCTAATTTAAACTAACTACCTTTCCTGCTTTCTATAACGATTCTTACAATTGAATAAAACGTTGTAATTTTGATTTAATATATTATTTGTCCTGCATGGTTTAACTTTATTTGCTTTGGGTCATTTTCCTTTGCGACGTTTACGGCCAAGTCCTGTATAACGGTTTTAACTATTTTAATGGTGCAAAGTACCAACACTAAATTATATCCTCTAGATTGCAGGGGCCCTGATCGGAGACTACACCATAACAGAAGCCGAGGATTTTGAAAATACTGTTTGTCAACATGAAACCAATGCATTTTGAGTAACTGACTGGAGAAATACTATTTATGGAGGCCTAGAAGTATGCAAAGAGGCAGTTTTCTGTATGACTTGCAATCCATAAAGTTGTTCATGAGGCAAACCGAGAAATTTCAAATAACCGTAGTCTTGTCTTGAAAAATAGATAAACAAATGAGTTCCGATAAAGCGGTGATGTATAAATGGAATAGTTGAGATTAAAACAGTAACATGTGGCACTGTTTTAAACCTAAATTGGAAAGATGTAAGGACAACCTGTGAATTATTTCATTAAAAAAAAGAGCAGCATACATTAGGAGCACGGCCTCCTACCCCTGACTTCATAAGTCGATGGAGCAAATGGAATGGGAGACTGTATCAAAAGAAGCAAGCAGGTCCAGTACTACAAGGATGGCTGAATGTCCCATGGCAAGACAAGATCTTCTTTTTATTATCTTGATTATGTCCTATAAAAAGAACACATGCTGGTATTCAGACAAACGGGATGACAAATTTTCATTAAATCTCCCCTTCTAGAAGGCGGCATGCACTGTCTGGTGCAAGACATCTTGTTCGCTTACACCGAACATCTAAACCTGTCTCTTGCTTAAAACTGATTTTCTTTATCATTACTCATTTGCTTGGGTCTTTTTTGCTGGATTGTGTTGCTTTTCCTTCCTCTACCTCTGTTGTCCGCCCCTGGAGAATGGACGGATTACTTGTGTCCTTCCCCTGCTCACTTTTGAAGTGTACTCCATGAGAGTGCATGTATTTTCCAGTTTTCTCCCTCATGTACCAACTACCCCACCTTTGCTGCACTCTGTTCCTTTCTGCCCGTGTGCTTCTCCCCCACTCTCCTGCATTGCTTTCTTGCACGGCTGACAGCCAGCTCCACATTGTTCTATCACCCATTCGTTCCCCTACCCATGCCCTCAGTATTACTTGCCCCCACCAATGAAATTTGTGGTGCCCCTCGCAACCCACGTCCCTGTTTTGATTCCGCCCCGCACCCACGCCCCCATGTTGCTTCTGCCTTGTGTTGCTTCTGCCTCCACCGAAGACTTGTGCTGCTTCTGCTCCCATGTTGCTTCCGCCCATGTTGTTTCTGCCCCACAATGCTTCCCCACATAATTAAAAAACAAAAGCTTTCACGTCTTTTTTTCTTTTTCTCACCCATGGATGCATGTTGTGCAAGCCAACAATATGCTGAGACCAGGCGTCAAAGGTTTTTTCTTTTTTTTAAATGCTTTAGCCGGACTGACAATTGCCTATTAGTAATATCATCTACCATCACTGGCAGGTAGTTGGGGCCAAAGAGTATTTACTCCAGGTAATCAAACTGAATACCAGAGTATATGGAGTGAGGGGTGTAGCCCACTACTTTGAATTAATTAAATGTTTTACTGGCCGCTTTTAAAAACTGTTTGCCATTTGAGGAGCATACGAATCTGTTACTTAAAGCATACAATATATTTATTATCTGCACAAGGCTTAGCAATATATACAATATAAACATTAAAACTTGTCACATCAGGGTTACAAAATAAATATATATATATATATATATATATATATATATATATATATATATATATATATATATATATGAAAGAAAAGATGTCCTGATCTGCGTGTTACGGCGCACTTAATTCTCCGGTGGTGCTGGTTTGAGGCAGGACAACCATATTTTCAAAAAACAAGATTCTCTTTCTGTTTTAGCAAGAGAAAACCGCACTCTGTCGTTGTGCCAAAAATACCTTAACTTTTAATACATTAGTGAGATCATAAACAAACAAACAGGAATCCCAAATTCCTGTTTGTTTGTTTATGATCTCACTAATGTATTAAAAGTTAAGGTATTTTTGGCACAACGACAGAGTGCGGTTTTCTCTTGCTAAAACAGAAAGAGAATCTTGTTTTTTGAATATATATATATATATATATATATATATATATATATATATATATATATAATATAATAGCGTATGCTACATTTAGCCATAACTATAGCTACAAACATGCTTTAATTAAACGGAAAGGGAATTAAGGCAGCAACAAATGATGGCAAATAATACACTAGTACTCGAACTAATAATTATATATTTGCTCACATAACCAAAATGCAAAATACAATTAAACTAGTTTGATTTTGTGCCACCTGCCTGTCACACTGACCAGATTGGTCTTTATCAAACCATTTAGACTGTCTCCTCTAACAGACTTGGAGAGGTTGGACACTGACAGTAAAAAGCATGCCTTACTGATCATTTCTTTTTATAGGATATCCTTCTTCCCTTCTTGCCCCCCACCCCACCAGCTACTACTAATATATCTTCCAAGTTCGTATGTACTGATTCCACTTGCGATTTGAGCAAATAAACTCTAGTTCTACACTGAAATGCTCTTCTATCTATAAAATGTGATTCATGGTGACATCTTACAGATGTTTCACTACCAATATCTAATTTTAAATTAGTAAGATAAGTGATAAGTGGGTTTCACTAGCTATTAAAGATGGATATAATCACATATTGTGGACTGACGCCCAAGCTTCTATAGTAATCATAATGGAATTTATAAGACGTTGCCTTCCGCCCCCTCTATAAGTCATATTTTCTGGGACATCAAAACACATATGACCATTAAGAAATCTTGGGCGATATGTCATTATCATTGATGCAGAACAACTTCCCAGCCTGCTATTTCCTTTACTATAGGTCATATCAGTTTCTTGCACTCCCTATGAGGAATCTCCTTCTGATATTACACCCGCATATCTTTATTTAAAGAGTTGTTATAATCATCACAAATTACTATTATATAATGTTCAGGCCTTTCACTCTAATCTAATTATTAGTACCAACCTTCCAAGGACAGATAGAATGAGATTACCTCTATCCTCTCTGTCTTCAGGGGTGGATATACAGATTCAATATGTCAAGAACTTCTGCAGAGAGGGTATCTTCCATTAACCTAGTGTGGGTTATATTACTGGACATGCTTGGTACTGTAAGAAATCGAACAGCCACTTGCCGGGTTACAGAAAACCAAGCAGCTAATCAGTCAGTCAGGAGGCCAAATTTCCATTAAGTTACTAAGGCATAATGTGTGATGTTCCTATCCATACCGAATTCTGAGGTAGCTCACGTCTCTTGCAAACAGCAGATGTAATCTTGTTTTCACTCTTTGTCCTCTCCTCTAGAACATAATCCAAATTATATTCTGTCTATGCTTAAAGGATTTAGCTCACATCCTACGCTACTACCTCCTACTTGTCACTTCTACCATAATATAATTTAGGCAGATGTATGGTGTTCTCTGTGGTAAAAATTCCTGACTTAATTGAATGGAGACATAGTTCTGGATGAATAAGGTAAGACTGCAGGAAGCCAACCCCAAGAGGTTTCTGCTGGCTATGTATTGTAGTTGTGACTTACTTCCGTTGCATCTGATCTAACTTTTTCTAATAGTATGTGGTAACCAATAGGTTGGGAACACATCAAATCTGTATGTTAGGTACTTCCAAATAAATCCTCAGACACATCACAATCTTTCCTAGTGGCAGGGTGGTAAGAGACTACGGGCCAGATGGATCATTTCTTACAATAGCGATGACCTAATTGTGATTTTTAGCAAATCACAATTATGTAATCGCTATTGTAATGTATGAAACTCCAGGAGTTTCATACCGTAATTCGCAAGGGCTCGCAAATCGATCTACCTCATTAATATTCATGAGGTGGGTCACAATTTGCGACCCATTGTGAATGGCTACAATCACAGGGATGGTGACCTGCTGGCCTCAGCAGACCATCATGTCTGGGATTGCTTTTCAATAAAGCAATCTTTTTTTTTTTTTTTTTTTTTTTTTAGATTGCCGCCCGTTTTCCTTAAGGGAAAACGTGATGCATTTAAAAATGTCAATTGGAAAGTTTTCTTTTCATTTTATAAGAGCAGGCAGTGGTCCATGGGACTACTGCCTGCTCTTAAAAAACGTTTTCGCATGCATTCACAAAGGGGAAGGGAACCCCTTCCCCTTTGAGAATGGGTTACCACCTACTTGAAGTCCGTGGTAACTGCGATGGTTTTGCGACCGCATTCACGGTCACAAAACAATCATCCATACCTCTGCGATTCTCTATTAGGAAGGGACGCCCTTGACACGCCCCTTCCTAATACCGAATCGGTATGTAGTCACAAATCCAATTTGCTATTCGGTAACAAGTTACCGAATCGCAAATTGGACTTGTTACATACCAAAACACATTTTTGCGATCGCCAAATGCCTCTCATAATCATAAATCAAGGGATTCAAAACCTTTAGGTCTTTGAAATTTAGCAATCGCAAGGATGGTAGTGCGTAAAAGATATCATGTATACGCAATCTATTCAGAGGTAGATAAGTAAGTGAGTCTGTGTATAGCTCAATAATGAACAATAACAGTCTCTCACATCTAGATTATCTCATTGGACAGACCAGATGTGGCAGTTCCAGGCCTTCTCTGCAGACCTTAGGATCATCTTTTTTGGTCACAAAAGGAGTCTGCAACAAGATTTCATGTTGAGGATTTTGAAAGTGGGTGAACATGGACAACAAGGATGCATTGATTTTTGGATATTAGAATATTGATCATGTGCTGGTGTGGGATGTACCACAATAAACACAGATTTATTGACTTCTTTTTCTTTATTCATGGGTTTGAATATGACCCCATGGGCTCCCTTTCTTCAAACTCATCTTTGTTTCTTCCTCTTGTTCTTATTAGTCATTGACCCAATTAAGACCGCTCTCTTTTCGTAGGAGACTAAGGGGTACTAGTCTGCTACATTAACAGGTGGTTTGGGACGGCTAGTAATGAGGTTAAATTTCTAGAAGATACAGTTAAAGAACCTAGCAAGATGGTACCTTCTTCTTTTTCCTAAAGATCTGCTTAAATGAGTAAACTGGACTTTTGATTCTCTTATTCTTTTTATATCCAAGTCTTATTACAATCTTTTCTAGAAGGCTTCCATTTCTTCTTGCATGGTATGGGAGGCCTGATTCCAGATGCCATTGTTGTTACTGCTAGCATTAAACCGAAATTCTCCTTCATTGGTGATGAAGGATCTTTTATTGCCTTGCCAAACACATTTTTCTCAATTTGTGAATGTATCACTGGCATCATAGTAAACTCTGTGGAAGAACAGAAGGCATTTGTTTAGACATGGCATCAATTTGAGATATTTAGCCTTGAGATGAACCCTTCCATAATCTTAACCAAGATCTGTGATATTTCTGTCATAATCATGAGAACATGGTCTGAATTCATCAGAAATAATTCTAGAAGAGTGAGTATTGCAGACAAAATCCACTACAGTGTTTCAATCAATTCCAATATGTGTTTGTTATATCTTGGGTGTGTAAATGATACATTGTCCAACAATGGGGTAGCTGATAAATCAAGGCCAGAAGAATATTCATGAAAGTTGCATTCGGTTTCCTTTCTGTTGGTGTTGCCATCCTACGGCACGGATTTCTTTGTGACCTGGGTATCTGGAAGGTTATAGTCAACAGTAAACGAGGAAGAAACCAACGAGCTTGGAAGCACTACTTAAAGTACAATGATTTTTTTGCCTTTCTGACAAATTGAAATCTCAGATGAGCAGTTCACAGATTTCACCCGCTGAGCCTCTTTCTACTGGTTGTCTCTCTCAACAGCTGTAGCTAGTGATTTTGTTGGTTTGTCTTTATTTAATGGATCCCCATTGTTCCTTGCTTATTGGCAATAACTGCAATGGGGGGTAAAGGAATCTCAGGTTGCCTGCTGAAAAGTACTGAGAAATTGGCAAGGTCCCATCTTGTGCCTGAGGATGGTTCACTCTAGAATCCCAATATAGGATACTTTAGACTCTGAAGTTACCAATATCAAACTGCTGCCAGCAGAACTTTAGTATGAGTAAGTCTGTCTACTGTGTTCAATATTAGACAGCCGTTTCCACACTTCTGCATCAGTTACTAATGCATGCAAACATATATCATCTTGGATACCCTAAAACAAGAAGGGTAAACACACCCTGGGCTGACTTTATGCAATCAAGAATCAGGACAAAATTCGACTTACCGCTCTAATGAATGACTACTTGGAAGCTGTACACCAAGGTGGAAGTTTCAGACTGACGGGTGAAATGAATCACTGCTCATTTCATCTATCTTAGTATACCTAACACAAGGGCTTGCCACTGCTTTTTTGGTATTTCTTTCTACATTCTTTTCGTTTACGAAATAAAATTATATATTTTTACAAGGCCTCATTCTCAGTTAATTACTGGGACAAACTAAAATCTGGCAAAATGTTCGATCTTTCATTATTATATCAATTTAGTTCTTTCTGACAGGGAATCAAACAATTAAACCAGAGCAACATATCAATTAATGACAATGTACATAGTGAGGCATTCACAGATTAGATTGGAATGTAAAGTCAGATTACATTAAAGACATTGATCAAGGCTGCATGGCCGTTAACCGTGAGGATAAATAGAGATAGGTTTTCATCATTGCCTAAAGAAAGGGAGATTGGGGTCATGATGCTATTTTGCCATTAATGTATGGTATGCTGAATACTATGCTTACGCAATCTCAATAGGGAATTCAAATCAAAGTGTTATTAGAGGAAGGGTATATTTTAGCTCTTAAGAGAAAATCTGTCTATAACGTACTTTCTAGGGCAAATCTATTTTCTTAGAAGCCCCTCTTTCTGTCTTCAGGTGAAACTGTGAAAATAATAGTGTAGGGATCTCTCATGACAGATTTGACTGTTATGTTGGTTGATTATTGCACACATACTACAAACAGATGCAGCCTACAGGGAGAGACCATACAAGCAGAAACTGTGGTTGTAAAAAATATTGGCAGGGAACATTGAGAGGAATCAAAGCCAGGTAGTGAGTCATGTAAGGTAGGGCGCATGTAGCATTTGCATTATAAATTGAATTGTCTCTTGGAGTAGCCAATTAACCTGCTTAACAATTTGCCAGCAATAGCCACTCCTCTTGTGCTCAGCGCACCTACTAAGACCTTTCTGGGTCACTACTGTCCAACCTTGACTTCTTGGCAGATATCCATATTAGTTGTTTACCCTTTATTGATACTGTGTTGTTCTGTTACAAAAACCCAAGCAAAGCCAGCTAGAAACTGGGGAGAGGCTGCACCGGTCGGAAAATACATACCAGTCACAAGAGAAAGAATTTCAGAAATGTAAAAAGAGAAGTGGTTCTGACAATGGGCATATGTTGAACACTACGAAATTTCATATGTCGTGCATTCCTCTTTTATGCAACACCTGTCTGGCAGGTGTAGAGTAACAGCTTTCTCATGTGTCCTTTATCCCCATTTTCTTTTAACATCACTGGAAATTATAGTATGGAACAAAACGTTGTAAAGTAACCTGAAAACAGTGCATAATTTGTACTTGTTATTTCCGGGGCTGAGCACCGGCACTTATTTTTGAGGGTCAGCCCTTATTTTTGTGCCTCAAGCATATACTGTGAGCAAAACACACATATGGGAAAGACGGAGGAAGAGAAAAACGAAAAAGCGTCACAAAGGGAGCAAGCAGAAAGCTGCAAGAGTGAGCTAAAGGGGCAGGGAGTGGCTTCAAATGGATTGAAGAGGCCAAAGATGGCTTCAGGATTGCGCTGCCTCAGTACAGGTGTTGACTGGTGTAGAGCAGACTGGCATAGAGTAAAGTGGCGTAGAGTAGAGTGGTGTATAGCAGAGTGGCGTACAGCAGAATGGTGTAGAGCTTAGAGAAAAGTGTTCTAAAGTGTTGTAGAGCACAGTGACAGAGTGCAGTGAGCTAGAGTGTTGTAGAGTAGATTGGTGTATAGTGTAATGGGGTACAGTGTAGTAGCATAGAGTAGAGTGATGCAAAGTAGAGTAGAGTGGCATAGAGTGCAGTAGCATAGAGTGGTGCAGATTACAGTATGTGGCGTAGAGTGAAGTGCAGTGGTATATAGCCCAGTGGCTGTGGAGTGGCTAGAGTGCAGTGGCGTACAGTGCAGTGGTGCAGAGAAGAGTAGAGTGGCGTAGAGTGCAGTAGAGCAGTAGAGTGGTGTAGAGTGCATTGGCGCTGAGTAGGGTGCCATAAAGTGCAGTGGCATCAAGTGCAGTGGCATAGAGGGGTGCTGAACTGAGTATAGCGGTGTTGAGTGCAATGGCGCAGACTAAAGTGGTGTAGAGAAGAGCAGAGTGGTGTGAAGTACAGTGGCAGAGAGTGGTGCAGAGTACAGTGGCATAGAATAGAGTGGTGCAGAGTAGCGTAGAGTACAGTGGCATAGAGAAGAGCAGAGTGGCATTCAGTGCAGTGGCAGAAAGTGGTGCAAATTAGAGTGGAGTAGAGTGGTGCAGAGAAGTGCAGAGTGGCGTAGAGTGCAGTAGTGCAGAGTGGCATAGAGCAGAGGGGAGCAGAGTAGAGCAGTTTAAAGTGCAGTGGAGTAGAGTAGAGTGGTCAGGGGAGAGTGGGGCAGAGTGAATGTTGCAGAGTACAGTGTAGTGACTTAAGAGTGCAGTAGCATAGAGTAGAGTGCAACTGTGCAGACTAAAGTGCTGTGGTGTAGAGTATTGGGTAGGGGGGCGAAAGGAAAAAAGTAATATTGAAGGGGGATGGGTGGGAAAGAATAGAAGTTACACAGACAAAGATATGGGTGTTGGACTGAAAACACAAACACTGATATAGAGTGCTATAGAGTGCTTGAACACAAAGAAAAAAGTAGCTCCAAAAAACAGGGGCAGTGGATGAACACAGGTACTTGGTCCATGCTCTAGGGGAGGGCCAAACACAAGAATAGGACACGGCGTGCATATGCCATGACAAGTGGGAGCAAAGCAAATGAGTGATGCTGACACTAACAAATGATAATATACGCACAGTCTGTAAGCCCACAGCATGTAAACAAAAGTCTCTCAGAGTGAGAGCGTCTGCACTGTCTATGAGAAACCTAAAAAAAAGAAACTGACGCGGAAAAAAGCAAATTGCCATCCCTTTCTGTATCGAACGCATGCATAAGATACATCATTCTATGTGCCAGGATTCTGTGTACTTTTGAGATGCTAAATAGTAGTTCTTGCTCTGCAGTGCCAACGCCCATGGGTGGTTGAATGATTCAACAGAGCCAATAGTGTGAGGTAAAAGAGAAATACTCTTTCAGACAGTGCTTGAAATGGAAATATAGAAGTGTAGGCACTCATTATCCCAGAGTACGTTTTTACTACTTATAAGTGCGGGTACTCTCCCATCCAACATATTGGCCCTTTGCTGACAAGTGCAGGCACTCTCCAATGAAACGTATTGGTCCTCTGCTGAGAAGTGCATGTGCTCTCCCTTTAAAATGGAAGAAGTGCAGGTACTCAGTGCCCGACAGCACCTGCCCATTTAAAGCACTGTTTCTGGGTGTAATCAAGGCCCACTCCATGTATTGTTTTTAAAGAGTTTTCAACGATGCATCTAGGAGATTGCTGCACTGTGAAGCCAGACCTATACAGACTGCCAGACTCTGGTTCTGGAGGCCCAACTGTGGCTTGACGGCGGCCATGAGGCTGGTCTCTATATGACTCCCAGGGGCGTGATGTATACAGTTCAGGAGTACCTGAAAACCCTCAAGCTTTTGGAGGGTTTATTTTTTGCAGTTTTATATAGCGCGCACTCGGCATGAAGGTATTGAAGCGCTTAACTAAGCACCAGCAACAACACACCAGGACACATTCATTTTTTGAGGGCACGGGGAGATTAAGGGAGGTTGAGCCGAGACTGGAACCTGGTCCTGCAGTTGTCAGCTCTGGCGGTTACGCCACATCGCCCCAGTGTTAAATATGAAGGAGAATTCAGCAGCAGATTTTCCTCCCTGATAGGTAGATGGGGGGGTGCAGGACACTGAGCCGGTGGGTTCACCATTCTTGTAAATCAAGCTCAGGTGACACAGCAGTAGCAACACCCTGAAGCAGCACATAGCAGCACACAGCAACACCAGACCCCTGGCTGAGCAGCCACACACACAGCTGAGAGCAGAATACGCTGCGACGCACACAGAACGCAAAGGGAACGCAAATCGAAGGAGCAAACATCGATTTATTTTTACAACTTTTTCACTATTGTGTGACAAGCTCCAGATGGTGCGGTGGTGGCTATGCTTGTAAGGTTTCATAGGGAGAGGCCGCTTTAGAGATCCCCCTGAGCACACACAAGCACAGAGACATGGCTTCGTAAGGTGAGTTAAGGGGCAGCTGATCAGCTGATCCAAGCCTTCTGCTGGTGACAGACCTCATTTGTACCCAAGAATCACCATCTTGCTGAACACCACATCGGGTTCAGGGTTGTATTTTTTTAGGTCCCACCAAGGCCTGGTTTCTTTGATAACAGGAACACGTGGTCTGTAATTAATAACACAAACGCAGTGTGATGTGATGGCAACACTTATAAAACTACCTTAAATAGTCGGAAATGACCCCACCAAACAGGTATTCATAATATCTGATGAGATGTGAGATTGCAGTCGGGGGCTCCACACTACACAGAACACATGTGGCACAACCACAACCAGTCTATCACAAGCTGATAGGACAGTTACCTGCGTGCACACCCATCAGTGGCGTCTGTCTGATGAGGTGCAACCAAGTCCCGCTTCAATGTGAACAAAATAGGATAAAACTTGTAGGATGCGAAAGATCACAAGAACACATATGGTCCAAATGACACTGCACCAGCCCACAGCTGTAAAGAAGACATGAAAACAGCCCTGTACCGGAAGAGATCACAGCGGAAATCAAGTACACTGACACCAGGTGGGAGAGGAAAAGAGCGCGTCTGATCACCTAACACCAACACATTTCCCCCGACTCCAACCACCAAAAATAGAGTGTTAATATTTGTATTACAAGTGACACATGGTATCAGTAGAACAGAAGCATAAAGCACCCAACTTTTATCCTGGGGAACCAGGTTCGAGTCTCTGCATCAGCTCAACATGCTGTGATTCTAGGCAAATCAGTTAATCTCTCCCTGTTTGTCTGAAATACGACTGGAGCTCAATTACAGCGCTCACCTTTGGTCGAGTTTGTGCTAAAAACATGCACTCTATCGAGTGGGGGACAAAAGTAAAAAAAAAAAAAATAATAAAAAAAAAAAAAATAGGACCTCTGAAGGGCCAGTAGAAGGAGATCAGTTGGAAGCCACTGACTGCCAACTGGAAGTGGTACTTTGTCCAAGCCAGGGAACAGTCGACGCCAAGGAAAGAAGAGAGGACGTTCTGCTTGATGGCATCAGAAGCGGCTGCTATTAAAAACAAAAGACTTTGAAAGAACAGCGCAAGCTCTGTGCATACAAAACCTAAAAAACAGTGTTTTTTGCTCCTGCTAGATAATTTTACATACAACAAACAATATTGACTATATAGAGAAAATACAAACTGTAAACATTGCTGCTGTCTGCTACTATTTTGTTTTGACAACTGGCAAGGACAGTTCTAGGACGAAGCACGACCAGTATTTTCC
The DNA here is from genome assembly GCF_031143425.1 of Pleurodeles waltl. Taxonomy (NCBI): domain Eukaryota; kingdom Metazoa; phylum Chordata; class Amphibia; order Caudata; family Salamandridae; genus Pleurodeles; species Pleurodeles waltl. The sequence continues at coordinate 1,185,336,098 of NC_090440.1, read as the reverse complement.
TAGGGTTCTACCTCCTCCTCAGTATTGAGCCACGTTACTCTCACCAGCATCAAAGGTTGGCCCAGAAGCTCCAGAACTAAGAACAGAGGTTGAGCAGAAATGTCAGGTTGTCTAGGGTAGCAAAAACTCTTGCCACAACACTGGGGTCTGCAACATGCAAACGCCAAACTGGTTTTGCTCCACAGAACCGAAATTACAATACTGATATTTGCCGGATGCCAGGTGTTAAGTGGATAGTTACTTTCCAAATCTATTCAGGTTTTTGCACAAAGCAGACACTTTGAAGAGCAATCATCATTCCTGTGCCATGGTAGAATACTAGTACACAGTGAGGCTGGTCATTTTTATGGTTGAGCCTGTGAGAACATGCGCTAATGCATGCATCTCACTAGCAAGACTCAGTTGTTTACAGTAAAGGGCTTGGATATGACAATTTCTTACCATTTGTTGGCTTGCATGGCACTGCTCTTTACAGCATTGCAATTCGACACTGCAGCCCAAGCATAATTTCCGTTTCTCTCTGTGAAGCTGGAACCAAGTACTGATTGATTCAACTTAATCAGTGCTTGTCAGCTGCTCCTGATGTGATTGAGGTACTATTTTGTTCTTTTTAATTTCTAGTGCCCTCCAAACACATGATGTGTGACTAGCAAAAACGTGCCCATCAGGTCAAACATAATTGGTAAGTTTTATTTTCCATGGCTAACTTTCTTTTACTTTGCCAATTTGTCTTTTCTCACTTTGTACCCACATCTTCTTTTATTTTTGCTTGTGGGCGCTGTTCACAAAATATGTAATTATCTATATCTAAATATTGCAAGGTGATAGTGTTTCTTTTTTATGTGTAATTTCACAGCACACCCCAATCCACCTAAATCCAAACCATCCCACTACAATCCCCATCAATCCACCTCACCCCACACCAATCCACCCTGCTTATTCCAGTTCACCCCACTCCATTCCAAATCACTCACCCCAATCCAGCCCAACCTACCCCACTCCAATCCTCCCCACCCACCCCAATCTAATCTGTCCCAATCCAATATACCTCATTTCAATCCACAACAATCTGCCGCACTCCAGTCCAAAACAGTCTGCCCGATGCAACCTGCCCCACCCCAATCCAACACAATCCGCCCCACTCCAACCCAAAATAATCTGCCCCACTCCAATTCAATCACTCTACTCCATTCCAATCCACTTCAATGCATCCCACTTCAGTCCACCACACTCCAATCCAATCCAATCCATCTGGCCTACCCTAGTCCAATCCACCCCACTCTAAACCAATCCACTCGCTGTCAAACCAATCTGCCCCACGCCAATCCAATCCACCCCACCTCAAGAGAATCCACCCCACTCCAATCCAACCTACCCCAGTTCAGTCCAACCCACTTCAATCCAATCAGCCCACCCACTCCAATTCACCACACGCCAACACAATCCACCCCACCCAAATGCATGCCAATGCAGCCCACCACACCTCAATCCAATCCACTCTGCTCTATTTCAACCCACCCCACTTTAATCCAATCCACCCCACTGCACCCCACCACATTACTCCAATCCATCCCGCACTACCCAAATCCAACCCACCCCATTCTACCCCAAGCCCATCCAATACGCCCAGCACCCAAACCCAGTTCAGTCCACCCCGCTCCAGTCCACCCCACTCCAATCCACCCCAATCCAATCAACTTCGCCCCAGTCCTATCACTCCAATCCAATCCACCCACTGCAATCCAATCTAATCCACCCCAATCCATTTCAGCCCACTTCAATACATTCCACTCCACACACTCTATCCCACTCCACTCCATCCCATCCCACCCTACTCTACTCCAATCCACCCCACTTCCATTGCAAACCACTTCACCCTTATTCCACTCCAACCTACGACACACTCTGCCACTGAACTCAACCCCCCTCTGCTCAACTCTACGAAGCTCTACTTTCCCACTCCACTTATCAACACTCCAACAAATATCCACTCTACAACACTCTACTCCCCCACTCCACTCTATGACACCCCATGCCACTAACTTTTTGCCATGTTGAACAGCAGCCACACAGGTGTGTTACATGGTAAAAACACATTGCCAAAGCCAATAGCTCGTGTACAGGCTTTGCCAATGCCTGTTTAAAGTGGAGTGGTAGGTGTAACACTTGCCCTGAATTCCAGTGAGGGGGGTGATGGGGACAGGGGGAGTTTCTCCCTCAAAACACTTTTTAAAAATTGAGTCAAACAGCATATTCTAAAGAATTATTTGTACATACATTTAATAAAAAGCAATAGGCTCTGAAAGGCCACACACATATTCAAGTACTTTCAACATGCAATAATGAAGCCTGATGCTTATGAGGCATTCAGCCCATTTTTTACAACAGGTGTTATGAGTGCCCCTTAAGTGTCTATTTTACACAATATCTCAGACAACTTCACACACTACCACTCACTCTCATGTATTGTGTTCCTCACTTTCTCTGACAGTATCTTACTCACTTGCTCACACACTGTCTGACTCGCATACTCACACTCTGGCTCACTTGTACACATACACTAACCTACATGCACCACATATTAACGGAAAGAACACTGCTCTTACACTTGGTTGCCTGCTTCAGCTCCTTAGCTCCGAGTGCACCCAGTAATCATGCAGGAAACCGACTAAGGGTCCATGCTGATGCACTGCACAAGATTCAGTTTTCAACTTCTTACTGTTTCACATCACCCTTACCAAGCCCTGACAAGTTGGGAAGGCTTGCGGTGATTGTATGATTGACATCGAACCTAGCAACCTTGTTACTTGGGCACAGTAGGTTCCTGAAAGTCCATGTCAAACCCCAGCTGTTTAGTTTGGAGAAGCAAAATGAAAAATAGGGACTGCCATTAATGGTTCCATCATCTTCTGGCAACCTCTGCACCCCTGCTTTATCTACGTGAGCCCCTACTACTCCCTCCATCTTATCTCTCCACTCAAAAGCACATGCTCTCTGGCCTTAACCTTCTTCAAGACAGTGGGAGAGCAACTCAGACCTACCTGTGGGATCAAATAAGCACGTCCGTGTCTGACAGTTTCCATTCTAGAATTGAGGGAATATCTACAGGAGAAGCATACTGTGTGTTTCAGATGTGGGAACAAAGGACACCTTGCTAGAGCTAAGAACTGCCCAGCAATGAAATCAAAATGTTCCTATTGCGGTATCACGGGACATTTTGCAAATGTTTGTAGTAAAAAAAGTCAATAATTCAATGGTTAAGTGTGTATTGGAAGAGCAAGAATGTCCTGTGAATGTCAATGAATCAGACAATGAGGATTATATTTTAAGTATTGAGGACACTGTGTTAGGAATTGAAGGGATGACAAATAAATTAATGTGTGACATGAAAATTGAAGGTGTACAGATACTTATGGTCGCTGTAGGAAGTTGGCTCTGTATGTACTATTTCAAAGTAAGAAATAGCATGCACAGAGTCTAAGGGTTCCCCTTAGAGGTAATATAGTGGCAAAAAGAGATAATTCTAATGCTCTATTTTGTGGTAGTGTGGTCGAGCAGTAGGCTTATCAGAGGGTAGTGTTAAGCATTTGTTATACACACACACAGGCAATAAATGAGGAACACACACTCAAAGACAATTCCAGGCCAATAGGTTTTTATATAGAAAAATATCTTTTCTTAGTTTATTTTAAGAACCACAGGTTCAAGATCTACAAACAATACTTTAAATGAAAGGTATTTCACTGAGGTATCTTAGGAACTTTGAATCATCACAATAGCATGTACAGTTTTGGCAAAAATGGCAATGAGCTATTTTGAAAATGGACACAGTGCAAAAATCAACAGTTCCTGGGGGAGTGTTAGTTTCACAGGTAAGTAAAGCACTTACAGGGTTCAAAGTTGGGTCCAAGGTAGCCCACCGTTGGGGGTTCAAGGCAACCCCAAAGTTACCACACCAGCAGCTCAGGGCCGGTCAGGTGCAGAGGTCAAAGTGGTGCCCAAAACGCATAGGCTTCAATGGAAAGAGGGGTGCCCCGGTTTCAGTCTGCCAGCAGGTAAGTACCCGCGACTTCGGAGGGCAGACCAGGGGGTTTTGTAGGGCACCGGGGGAGACACAAGCAGGCACAGAAAGTACACCCTCAGCGGCACAGGGGTGGCCGGGTGCAGAGTGCAAACAGGCGTCTGGTTTGTAATAGGATTCAATGGGGAGACCGGGGTCTCTTCAGCGATGCAGGCAGGCAAGGGGGGGGGGGGCTCCTCGGGGTAGCCACCACCTGGGCTAGGAAGAGGGCCGCCTGGGGGTCGCTCCTGCACTGGAGTTCGGATCCTTCAGGTCCTGGAGGCTGCGGGTCCAGTGTGTTTCCCAGATGTCGGGTTCTTTGAAGCAGGCTGTCGCGGTCAGGGGGAGCCTCTGGATTCCCTCTGCAGGCGTCGCTGTGGGGACTCAGGGGGGTCAACTCTGGCTACTCACGGGCTCGCAGTCGCCGGGGAGTCCTCCCTGTAGAGTTAGTTTTCCACAGTTCGAGTCGGGTGCAGAGTGGAAAATCTCACGCTTCCGGCGGGAAACGTGTGGTCTTTAAAAGTTGCTTCTTTGTTGCAAAGTTGCAAGTTGGTTGAACAGGGCCACTGTCCTTGGGAGTTTCTAGGTCCTTTTAGATGCAGGGTAGTCCTCTGAGGCTTCAGAGGTCACTGGACCCTGGGGGACGCGTCACTGGTGCAGTTTTTCTTGAAGTGGGGAGACAGGCCAGTAGGGCTGGGGCCAAAGCAGTTGGTGTCTCCGTCTTCTCTGCAGGGCTTCAGGTCAGCAGTCCTTCTTCGTCTTCAGGTTGCAGGAATCTATCTTCCTCGGTTCTGGGAGCCCCTAAATACTCAATTTAGGGGGGTGTTTAGGTCTGGGAGGTTAGTAGCCAATGGCTACTAGCCCTGAGGGTGGCTACACCCTCTTTGTGCCTCCTAAGGTTGGGGAGGGGGTCACATCCCTAATCCTATTGGGGGAATCCTCCATCTGCAAGATGGAGGATATCTAAAAGTCAAAGTCACCTCAGGACACCTTAGGAATTGTCCTGACTGGCCAGTGACTCCTCCCTGTTTTTCTTATTATCTCCTCCGGCCTTGCCGCCAAAAGTGGGATCAGTGGCCAGAGGGGCGGGCATCTCCACTAGCTGGGATGCCCTGTGGCGCTGTAACAAAGGGGGTGAGACTTTGAGGCTCACCGCCAGGTGTTACAGTTCCTGCAGGGGGAGGTGAGAAGCACCTCCACCCAGTACAGGCTTTGTTCCTGAACACCGAGTGACTAAGGCACTCTCCCCATGTGGCCAGAAACATGTCTGGTGTGTGGCAGGCTGGTAAAACTAGTCAGCCCACTCTGGAAGTCGGGTATGTTTTCAGGGGGCATCTCTAAGATGCCCTCTGGGTGTATTTCACAATAAAATGTACACTGACATCAGTGTGCATTTATTGTGCTGAGAAGTTTGATACCAAACTTCCCAGTTTTCAGTGTAGCTATTATGGTGCTGTGGAGTTCGTGTATGACTAACTCCCAGACCATATACTCTTATGGCTACCCTGCACTTACAATGTCTAAGGTTTTGCTTAGACATTGTAGGGGCTTAGTGCTCATGCACCCATGCCCTCACCTGTGGTATAGTGCACCCTGCCTTAGGGCTGTAAGGCCGGCTAGAGGGGTGACTTATCTATGCCATAGGCAGTGTGAGGTTGGCATGGCACCCTGAGGGGAGTGCCATGTCGACTTAGTCATTTTCTCCCCACCAGCACACACAAGCTGGCAAGCAGTGTGCATGTGCTGATTGAGGGGTCCCCAGGGTGGCATAAGACATGCTGCCGCCCTTAGAGACCTTCCCTGGCATCAGGGCCCTTGGTACCAGGGGTACCAGTTACAAGGGACTTATCTGGGTGCCAGGGTTGTGCCAATTGTGGAGACAAAGGTACAGTTTAGGGAAAGAACACTGGTGCTGGGGCCTGGTTAGCAGGCCTCAGCACACTTTCAAATCATAACTTGGCATCAACAAAGGCAAAAAGTCAGGGGGTAACCATGCCAAGGAGGCATTTCCTTACAGTCGCTGATTCTGGGTCACCATATACTATTATTTGTAAAGTCAGGGAGGAAAAATTTGCGAAATTATTAGGGAATTAATTATCACCATTATTACCCAGTTACGTTTATAGGAGAAAAGATCCCTATGTTGGGATGTAAAATCTTAACTTTTGAGTTTTAAGGGACGAAGGTACAAGGGACACTGTTTGTAGCAGAAAAAGGACCGCCTGTCTTAGGGTGGATAGACCAGGAAACATTAGGCATCATACTAAACGCCAATAATAATACACAGGTATTATCAATAGAGGAACCGGGGAAATTAATAGAGGAAGAATTAAGGTAATTTTCTCAAGTATTTTCAGGTAATGTCGGGAAGCTATTGAAATTCAAACATAAAATAGTGGTAAAGGAAGGAGCTGTGCGTGTGTGCCATAAAGTGAGGAACATCCTCATGAAGGTGAAGGAAGTTATAATGCAAGAACTAGATAAGTTGGAAAGTAGTGGTATAATAGAGACTATAGAAAGTGCTGAATGGTTAGCACCCTTGGTAGTAGCCTGTAAATCTAATGGACAAATCAGGCTATGTGATGGCTTAAGAGAGCTGAACCAAAACTTACCAGTGGAAAAATTCTCACTTCCCAAGATAGATGAATTACTAGCAAAATCTAAAGGTATTCAGTGGTTTGCCACCACATACTTAACGTTGGCCTACCAGCAAATTCCTTTACGCCATTTAAGTAAGAAATTAACATCCTTTATTATGCCTTTTAGGTGTTATATATTTGTTTGCATGCCATTTGGACACGCCTCCACTGCTGCTGTTTTCCAACAGTTAATGCACAAGAGGGTGTTACGTATTTCCAGGATGATATACTCATTATGGGGAAGGACAAGAAAGAACATGATGCTAGATTGATGCTAGTAATGGAAAGGCTTGTGCTAACTGTTTGACTTCTGAACTCAAAAAAATGTAAATTTGCAATGGAATCTTTCACGTACCTAGGGCACGAGGTTGGAAGGAGCGGTATTTTTTCCAAAAGAAAGTACTTTGACTGCTGTGAGGGAGGCTCCAGCTCCTGTATCTAAGGATGCAGTGAGGTCCTTCTTAGGACTAGTAGAGTTTTATTCAAAGTTTGTTAAACAATTTTCCACTAAAATCTATTCATTGAGGTGATTACTTAAGAACAAATAAGAGTTTAAGTGGGATGTAAGACTGAATGAAGGGTTTGAAAATATTAAACAAGAAATTTGCACAGCTATTCCTTTACAAGGATTTGACAATCTACAGCTTAGCATTCTAACTACTGACACTAGCGGTAAAGGGTTAGGCGCTGTTCTGACACAAAAATCAGTTGAAGGCGTAGAATGCACTATAGCTTTTGCTTCCTGTGCGTTGACCCCTATGGAAGAGAAGTTTTCTGTTATAGAAAAGGAGATGCTGGCAGCTGTTTGGGGAATGGAAACATTTAGGCAATATTTATGGGGATCTACATTTACCTTGAGGCCCGACCAAAAGCCCTTAATTAAGGTATTAACGCTGCATGGTACAGCAAAGGCCACACCTCGCATTGCAAGAATAACGTTATTATTATTAGACTTAGTCTCTGATGTAGTGTATCTACCAGGTCACAAAAAAGGTAGCTGGTTTCCTAAATCATTCTCCATTACCCATAAGTAATGTTAGTGCAAGTGAATGGGATGTATACAGTGTAGCTCTAACCAATGAAGTGGAAGCTTGTTCTACTGACATGGACAACAATGTTATAAGAAAGGAGGATTGTTTAATAGCCTATAGTAATGACGACGTTTTGCATGCAGTTATGGAATATGTTAATCTAGGCTGTCCGGGCAAATAGAAGTTACCCAAAGAATGTCTTAAATGGTGGGAAGTTAAAGATTAATTGACTTTAAATGACAATGAATTCCTCATGAGAGATGAAAAGATGGTTCCTCCCAGGGATCTTAGAGGAAAACAAATCTTATTATCACGCATGAAGGCAATCTTGGCATTGTAAAGTTAAAAAAAAAAAAAGGTGAAAATGTCATACTGGTGGCCTGGAACAGATGGTGACATTGAAAGAATTGTACGTGCTTGTGAGATGTGTGCCAATACAGACAAGTCCTTAAAGGTTTTTAGACCTGCTTTAGGTGAAAATGTTTGCCCTCAGAGTTGTTCGGAAGAGTTAGCTGTTGGCATTCCGGGGCCTGGTCTGAATTCATTGGGTGAACCCAGGTAAGTAATAGTTGTATTAGATCTTTACTCGGAGTGGCCTGAATTTAAAGTGTGTGGGAAAACTGACATGTCAGAAGCAATTTCATTTGTGTCTGGATTATTTTTAAGGGAAGGTATTCCTTGATCAATGCTGAGTGACAATGGTCCTCAGTTCATATCAGAGAAGTGGAAGAACTTTCTGTTAAGGAATGGTATAAAGAAAAACACACCCATGTATACCATCCAGCAGGTAATGGTGATGTTGAAGATTCAACCGAGTCATTATGAGGTCTATACAGACAGCTATCAATGCAGGTGCAGATTGGGAAAACGAGCTAGCAAATATGGTACAGGCTTACAGAATAACTCCTACTCTTACTGGTTACAGTCCTTTCAAAATACTAAGAGGAAGAGAACCTTACACCAGAGATAATAGAGCTTGGATGAATTTAAAGACTCAGAGTAAGTGGTCCCCTGCCATGGTTAAAAGCAATATTTTAACAACACAAAAGGTTTACAGGGAACATTATGATCAAAGCCACAGTGTAAAAGATATTAAGTTGGCACCTGGAGATTGGGTGAAGGTAAAATTGGGTCAGAAAACAAAAAAAGGGAAAAGCAAGTTTTCCGATCCTCTCCGAGTTAAAAAGGTCTTTTACATGTTAAGCCTTATTGAGCGATGGGTGGCACATGGGAAGGTTGGCGAAATGCAATAAAATTTTAAGGCGGAAATCAGATGACCAATTGCATAATGAGTCAACAACTTGCTATGATTGGTTGTGGCCGGAGGCTGTGCACAATAAAGAGGATATACAAGGAAAGGATGGTTGTATGGTGGATAAATTGCATGGAGGAATACACGGAGAGGGAAGAGAAGAACATTTTGCATTGAGAAAGGGAGAGAGTGACTCTAAAGAACAATCTGAGGCTCCAACTGTATTTACCCGCAGTGGTAGATTTATTGTGCAATCAAAAAAAAAAAAAAACAAGATTTTGTATTGGGTAAATATATTCCATTTTGTACCATCCTCTTCACTTTTAGCAGTAAGTGTCTAGTATATTTTGTTTTGTGTGTACATACATAAGAGTTCTGTAAGTATGTTTTGGAATGTTCTTCTTTAGCTATTTATTGTTGAAGACGTTGTGAGAAAAGATTTGTTAAAGGAGCGGGATGTGTGGTATCTAATTAGCGCCTGCTGTGTTTGACAGCTTCCATTCTAGAATAGTTGACTGTTGGGACACGGCGGTTGGACGCTGAAGAGAGATGAGGCGAAAGATGTACATGCTCTCCAATAAAGTAACTACTCAACTTGCCGTGGAGTGACGAAATTCTTTTCCACACTACCCATGTCATAGGAAAGTGTGTTTACATGGAAGAAGTATCTCCAAGACCAGAGCATTACAATATTTGATTATGCAGCAATTGGAGACTTTACCTAAAGTGACCCTGCTGTAATGTCTGAACCAACCAATCAACTATACTTCATGCTTTACAATAAATCTCATCTATAAACACTGGAAACAATTAGGCATGTCGAACTATGGTGATTTAAAATGATTATCATCTTAAGGAAGGAAATATGTAAACAAAGTTTTACAGCAACTTTGAAGCCACTCCTTACCAACTGGCCATCCACTTTGATCAAGATCGCTGGCAATATGATTAAAGTATGCAGCAAATTTGACTAAATTGTCAGATATAAGAAAGTTAAATTATGCTGCAATTTCTACAAATTATGTGCAAGGTGTGATATTAGAGGCAAATTATGAAGCACAAAGGATTGGATACACTTGTTATTTTGACATATTAACACATACCAATTCAAAAGAGATTCTAACACTATGGAAAAAGTTGTTTGAGAAAGAGAATGCAGATATTCGGTAGAAACCATTTAAAATGCTAGTCAACAAACATGAAGGTGTACTGGGGTACAGGACCCCAATTATATCGGTTTAGCACATGCAAGCACTTATTTTTGAGGGCCTGCACTTACTTTTCTTTCTCAAGCATTTACTCCGAGCAAAAGACAGATGGAAAAGGAAGAGGAAAATTAAAAAACTTCACAAAGGGAGAAAGCTGCAAGAGTGAGCTGAAGGGGCAGGGAGTGGGTGTAAATGGATTAAAAAGGCCCGAATTGGCTTCAGGATTACACAGCCTCAGTATTCCATGCTCGCACATTTAATTGGAGCAGCCGTGTGTTTCAGAGGAAAGCTTTGGGCTCCAGGACGTTTCTATTTACAAACTAAGCACTGACGCAAGCATATATTCTAACACTACAGAAATATTAACATTCATGTAAGTTACACAGACACATTTCTTTTTTATTTTGTTAGCTGAAGTAGCCCATTACTAGTTGCTATCCATGCGCAGTCCTGACCACACCTTCTGGTCTATAACCACATTGTTTTGCTTCTGTTGTGATTCCCTGACGTCCGGAGATCTCCATGAGGTGACGGTGTACTTTATGAAATCCCCTTGCATCATAGAAATTGCTGAGGCAGGGGGTCACTGGCCTCCAATAATGACTCAGTTGGGTCCCCTGATTCCAGTAATGATTCAGTGGGGGTCAGCAGAAGTCAAAAGTTTAAGAACCGTTGGAGTAAAGTATTAAAGTGAAGTCAAAATCTTTATTTGGCACAGTAAAAGTACAGTGCAATATACCATCAACAGATATAAATAATTAAAAAACACGAAAGATACAATATGAATAAAAAAAAAGATACAAACATCCATCTCTTTCCTTGTATTGACCGTTAGCATGCTTTTCCTAAGGTGAACTGTCTTCCATATAGAAATTGCAGTAATATAACATTCATCAGGCTGTTCGAGTGCGACCAAATACTTTAATACAGGTTTATTGTCTTCAGTATTCTGTGTGAGAAACATTGGTTTAACAAAATGTATCCTTAAGTTCTCATAAAAACCACAGAATAATATAAAGTGATGATTGTTTTGCTTAGAACGCCCATCACAGGGATAAGGAATCATATCCAGTGGTCTTGCCTTCATTTCTTTAAAGGCAGCTAAAAGATGCACTGTGCCCAATTGTAACCTTGTCAATACAAAGCGATCCTTCCTGTAAATCAATCGACCAATAAAAAAACAACTCTTGGTTTCCTAAATTCTTCTGGTATTCTACAGTTCTGCCCATGTTTAAAAAAGGAAGTCTTAACTTTATTCTTTTCAAGGGATGAAGTCCTATGTGGACCATGCAGTGCAGATACTTTAAAAAGCAATTTAAGAAAATCATTTTTGTATGAGTGCCCGGGAATATGAAGACTATGGTCTAAGACTAAACAATGTAAGACAACAGAGTTGGTAAAACCTGGTCAGCTTTGGACCAAATAGAATACTAAAGCAATAAGGGTTTTAATAAAAGCAGATCATCTAAACATTAAAGCCCTACCTCCTTATTCCGAATCCAAGATGACGTGGAAGTAGGTAGACATAGCAGGTGTCTAAGAAAGAAATTCTCCTGAACCTGGAGGGAGTTGAGGGTGTAACCCCTTCCCCAAAAGTTGCCGTAGACAACACTCCAGCCTTATATAAGTTAATCATCTCTCTAACAGGCTGGCTTTCAAGCTTAAAAGAGAACCAAAAAATTCCCTCACATTTTCGGCTCATCTTTGATCTGGCATTTAAAATCCGTTGGGAGCATGAACCGCTATTTGAGAAAAGTATCCGTAACGGAATAAATACTTCACTCTTGCTATAGGTGAATCACCAATAAAAAAAGAACTGCATTGCTGCACCTTCTTCCCACAGGCAGTTGTATAAGTTTTTTGTTTTATTAATTACCATTTTCCTGGACTTCATACAGTAAACAAATGCATTCATCAGTTTCTTCAAAGCCAATGGGTGATCTGAGTTCTCAAGTTACTAGATTTGTAGGTCTAGTAATATTTTAATGATTTTTTGAGGCCAGCACTAGAAGGTTCATTAAGAGCACAGCACATAAGTTAGAGAAAATTAGCAGGGAGCCAGATGGGAGGTGGTGAATAGAGGAGTGAAAACGTTGCATTAAACTTTAACTGCAATCATATTATTTCGGCATTTGTGTATTGGATCTCACATAAAAATCATTACTCACTATTATTTTCCACAAACATATAAACCCAGAAAAAACGACCTCACTACCTTATCTCAAAGTAAAGAGATTTTTTAATGTAATATACAATTGAAAGCAGCTCTGTAGGCATGATTAAACCAGCATTACACAGGAAATGTTGCTTATGTTTTCACCAATAACTCTAGACTCTTAGCAAATTGAAACCAAAATTGTCAATTGCTTGAAAAACCTAACTCTACATCATTGTAGTTGCAGAGAGTACATCAGTAAAATTATTTTAAAACAATTGTGCTGGTCCAATTTAATGTTTGGTCTCTGTTACAGGCTAAATCAATAGCCGGGTTTCACTAAATTTGTCAAGAACAGGTACATTTTCTAGAATAGATCTTAATATTTTTAGTGTAAATCTGCTCAATATGTTAAAGATGTGAGCAATTAAAAAAATCAAAAATCCACTTGTGATAAGGTTAATTTTAAGTAAAACTATTTTTCTGACCTGCAGATCGGTCAGAGCCATTTTTAACAAACCTGAATAGCTGGCATCATTTTCGGTATATATGTACGTGGTATCTGTGTAGCGCAAACCTACCCAAAAAGCAGCAGAGTGCTGTAAAGGATCAATGGCAAACATACAGTCTGATGACTTAGCTCGGTTTTGGGGGCAGATGTGGACCATCAAGAAGAGGTGGATCTTTAGCTGTTTTCCTAAAATGGGGAAGGGTTAATGCAGTCCTGATGGATAAAGAGATGTTGTTTCAAATCTTGGGTGCATATATGGCGAAGATCTGTTATCTTGTTTTTTTTTTTTTACAGTTCTTGATCTCTGGTCTGATGGTGTTCTGGCTAGCTGCAGATATGCCGAGACCCACCAGACAGTTAGAGGTTGTCAGCCAGATAGGCGGGGGTGCTGGTTGCAATGGCTTGTAAATGATGCAGCCAGTTTTTTTTTTTTTTTTTAAAGGTTAGGGCTGGCAAAGGGATGCGCCTCTGGAGTCCTTTCAGGATTGCAGCCATAACTATAATTTTGCAGACAATGCATCAGTCATGCTGTGGGTTGTAAGACACAGTTAACGGATGAATGTGGTATTTGGCAGGCCATGTAGCCAGGTGCAGTCACGATCAAAATGCAAGAGAACGAGGGCTTGAACAGAAATTATGAAAGTACTTTCTGGAAAGGACTACTTCACTTTCTTCAGAAGAGGGAACTCGTACCAGTCCGCCTTCATTTTCTTGATGATATGTTCCTTGGGATTGAGGTTTGTATCCATGGTGAATCCAAACGATTTGCTATTGAATGCCATTGCCGTTGGTTGAAAGCTGGGGTTTGAAGCCATCAATATTCAGTCATGTCTATCAACCCACACTCTTAGTTTGTGGACAAGTTGTGCAGTCTTGTTTGATCCGTCAAACTAATGTGTATGCTGCCATGAAAAATCTGTACCTGGGACTCTGTGCAACAACTCCAGACACATATGAGCCACAAAGGAGAATTACAACATTTCTCAGGGTTAGAAGATTTCCACATTCACTAATTAAGTTGAGAGCTTGATATACTCATATCCAATGATTATAATTCCATCCCTCATAGACATTCAACAGTCGTGTACTTTTTCATTTTTCTTTAATATTGAGCACCAAAGCTCAGAAAAATAGCTTCTCCGCACCTACAAACAAAACATGTCTCAGATAATGCAAAGAACAAGAGGCAAATACAATTTTGATTGATAAATATTGATGATATTTGGAATGATCTCTGTATAGTGTCTTTGTAACATAGCTGAGGAAGCTTGCGAGTGTGTCTGCCCGGCTCACTGCTTGGCTCCAACGGCTTCCCACAGACACCGGTGAGAAAAAAAAAGCCCTGCCACAGGCCAGACACAAGGAGCCCACAATCTTCTGATCTACAAACTAATCTAGGACACAAAATGCACATATCCGCTTGAGAAAGGGCATTCTGATATATTAATGGTGATTCCTCTATCCTAGGGAGACAACTGTCTCATTTAAGGGTAATGTTAAAACCCTACTACCTATCTTAAGGACAGTAATATTTAAAAGAGCTTCAATAATATGTTGTTTTTATATTACGGTTGTGGGCGTAGATTCTGCCACTCAAAGCAGTAAATGTGGCTTATTGCATCAAACCTTGAAGTTGTAGAGTGATATTGACTAGGTTCAGAACCTTAGCCTATCAGAGGGCATATTCAACAGGTGGTAATTCAGACCTGACTACTCACAAGGTGCCACAGTGTGTCACACGATATCGGCTCCCTTTGCAGGGTCACCAGATGAACAGCTGATATCACACGGTGCCAGGGAAGGCAAGTAGGAAACCCCCTGCACAGAGTGGGTTTCCAGCTCCTCTTTAGAAACTTTTAGCAGGCCATGTCCTTTACAACTTTCAAAAACAACTCACGACATCAGTGACAGCTTTATCAAACTTGTATTTGTTTTAGGGTGGGGATGTTATAAGTTGGTGGGTGGAGGGTGTAGCAGGCTGGCCTGGTTTGTAGTGGGTACCTTGGGTACTTACACCTTATACCAGATCCAGATATCCCTTATTAGTGAAATGTAGTAGTGTTCTAGCAGCTTAGGATGATAGAGGTAGGTATAGCAAAGCAGCTTAGGCTGAACTAGGAGACATGCAGAGTTCCTGCAATACCACTTATAGTTACACAGTTTTTATACACAAGTAAAGACAATACACAGTGTTACCAAAAATAAAGGTAGTTTATTTGGGTGACACAAGGCCAAAAATATCTTAGAAGCAATACTCCTTCTGGAGGTAAGTATTAAACACAATATATACACTAGACACCAAAATAAGGTAAGTAATTAGACATAGGATAATGCAAACAATAGGAAATGCTATAGGATGCAATGGGATAAAATAGGTCGGGTGCAACACAAACCATATACTAAAAGTGGAATGTGAATCACGAATTCCCCCTAGACAAGTGTAGTGTGTGCAGTATTGTTGGGGGAGTAAGAATACAGTAAAGGTAAGTAAATTATCCCACCCCAGAGTCCAAAAAAGCAGGAGTAAACTACTGCAAGTTTCCTTAGGACACACTACAAGCCGTGATTAGAGTTATTGCAAAAACCAAGCAAGACTGCAAACAACAAATGGTGGATTCCTGGACCTGAAGACCTGCAAAGGAAGGAGACCAAGTCCAGAAGTCGAAAGAAGTTTCAGGAAGGACAGGGGCCCCTGCCAACCCGGAAGAGGGTGCAAAAAAAAGAGTCCCCGGTCGGACGAAGACTGCAGAAATGCACCCTAGGAAGTAGTCAGCGGGTTCCTGTGTGATGCACTGGATGCCCCACGGAGAAAAGTTGGATGCAGGCGAGTTTTGGTGCTGGATTCCTCCGACAAGCCTTAGTTCCCGCAAAGTCGCATTTTGCGTCAAGTTGGCGCAATCTGGACCCAGGAGGGACCTAGGGGCCTCAACTCTGTGTGGGGAGGAAGAGAGGGCTCTCAGCACTTTAGAGAGCCCTCAGAACACTAGATAGCACCCACGGGAGTCCCAGGACACGGGGACAAAGGAGGTGCAAAATGCAGTTGGTGCAGCAATAAAAAGGAAGGTCCCACGCTGCTGAAGAACAACTTAGAGAGTTGAACGTCGCAGGTTAGAGTGCTGGGGACCTGGGCTAGGTTCTGCACAAAGGAATTTTGCAGATAGTGCACGGAGGCCTCAGGAGGTGAAGAAGACGTGGTGCACAGGGGTACTGTCGTTCTCGGGGAAGGCAAGGTCTTACCTCCTCCAAATTGGGACAGCAGGACCTCAGGACAGTCTGTGCCGATGGGGTCCACCCTCTGTGTTCCAAGGAGCAGGCTCATCACCAGGAGAGGAGTCCAAGAGAAACGGTTGTCGACTTAGAAGGTGCCTGCTTGAACAAGGAAGTGACTCTGTCACTTCACAAGAGATTTCTTCGGTGCTTCTGGTGCAGGGTGAAGACAGGGAGTACCCAGAGCCTGCACACCGTGGAAACTGTTGCAGTTGCTGGCTGGAGCTGAAGTTGCAGAGGAAAAGTATCCCTTGTGGATACTTTGTTGCTGTTACAGCGGTTCCTGGAGGAGGCTGCGGTTGATCTGAGGTCAGAGGATGAAGTAGTAGTTGCAGAGGATTCCTGCTGGAAACATGAAAGTAGAATCTGAAGAGAACCTACAGGAGAGACCTTAAACAGCCCTGAGAGGGGGATTGGCTACCTTATCAGGTATGGACCTATCAGGAGGGGACTCTGATGTCACCTGCTGGCACTGGCCACTCAGAGGCCTCCCAGAGTGCCCCCACACCTTGGAAAACAAGATGGCTGAAGTCTGGGAGACACTGGAGGAGCTCTGGGCACCACCCCTGGGGTCGTGATGGACAGGGGAGTGGTCACTCCCCTTTCCTTTGTCCAGTTTCGCGCTAGAAAAGGGACAAGGTGTCCTTGAACTGGTGTAGACTGGTTTATGCAAGGAGGGCACCATCTGTGCCCTTCAAAGCATTTCCAGAGGCTGGGGAGGCTACCCCTCCTCAGCCTGTAACACCTATTTCCAAAGGGACAGGGTGTAACACCCTGCTCCCAAAGGAAATTATTTGTTCTGCCATCCTGGGACTGAGCTGCTCAGACCTCAGGAGGGTAGAACCCTGTCTGTGAGGTGGCAGCAGCTGTAGCTGCATTGCAAGCCTCAGAGAGCTGGTTTGGCAGCACTGGGGGTCCATGGTGGAGCCCCAAGATGCATGGAGTTGGTTTCCCAATACCAGATTTGGAATGAGGAGACAATTCCATGATCTTAGACACCTTACATGGCCATGTTCGGGGTTATCATTGTGAAGCTACATATAGGTATTGACCTATATGTAGTGCACGCGTGTAATAGCGTCCCCGCACTCACCAAGTTCCGGGAATTGGCCCTGAACTATGTGGGGGCACCTTTGCTAGTGTAAGGGTGCCCTCACACTTAGTAACTTTGCACCTAGCCTTCATTAAATGAAGGTTAGACATATATGTGACTTATAAGTTAAGTGCAGTGAAAATGGCTGTGAAATAATGTGTACACTATTTCACGCAGGCTGCAGTGGCAGTCATGTGAAAGGATTGGTCTGAGCTCCTTAAGAGTGGCCAAAGAAATGCTGCAGCGCATAAGGTTCTCCTGGAACCCCAATGCCCTGGGCACCTAGGTACCATATACTAGGGACTTATAAGGGGGGGTCCAGTGTGCAAGTTGAAATTGGTAAATGAAGTCACTAGCCTATAGTGACAAATGTAAAAGCAGAGAGAGCATAAGCACAGAGATTCTGATTAGCAGAGCCTCAGTGACACAGTTAAGCACTATACAGACACACACTAGGCCATAATCTGTGAGCACTGGGGTCCTGACCAGCAGGATCCCAGTAAGACAGGCAAAAACATAATGATATACAGGCAAAAATGGGGGTAACATGCCAAGAATGATGGTACTTTTCTACAGAGGGGAACACAAGTGCCTCTTGGGCAGCTCTCAGCACAAAGCTGTGTTGCCGCCATTATCTTGACCCCACTAACAAAGTTAATTTTTGTTGCTTGTTGATAATTGGATTGAATAACAAACTGTTTCCCGATAAGTGGTGCCCAGTTGCTCGCAGGGAAGCAAGGGAAGCTCCTTGACCAGGTTACAGCAGATCTGTTGTGAGCGTTCACCACCCTCCTTCGGTTCCCCCTCCATCAACACAAGCGATTGTCAGCTAATCCCTCAAACATCCCAAAGGAAGATCCTGATAAACATTAGGACCTGCTGGTATAGTTCCTTGAGACAACAGACAGTTTTGCAAAAGGAATACTTTAAACATCTAGCTTTGCGTAAACCTGTTCGTTTAGCCAGGCAATAATGTATTCTGGTGAATTATTGTATTACGGAGTATGTGGCGTATTAGCTTGAGTTGCTGAATGTGGAACCTGGGGACCGGAGACTGGATCCCAGTACTGTCACTTGACTTAACATTGTGTGATTTGGGGGGAAAAAACTTCCTGTACCTAAAGAAAATTGGGAAATGTAATGTACTGGTGTAACTCCCACTTGCATAGCCTTCATCACCTTTCACCACCCAACCTAATGTATAGTACTCCGTTGCTAGTTTTTTTTCTGTATAAATACCAGATATTTACATAATGTTCAAACGAGAAGCACAGCAAAGCGGGCCCTGGAATGAGTGTCAAGCATTACTAGGGAATGCGCGACCTCTGCCTGAAGGCTGTGAAACAACCAAAGTGAAGTTTTTTCATTTTCTCACACAAACGCGACCCGCTCCCTAGTCCCTGGGCCTGTTAACGCATTGCTTAATTTAAGGCGATGGTTGCTGGTGGGGGGCGCCGGCACTTTCTTTTGAGTACCGGCGCTTATTTTCCCTGATCGGACATTTCCCGAAAGCAAAAGAAGTAAAGACACAAACTGGAAAGAAGGATTAAGAGAATGATGGAAAATCGGCACGAAGGGAGGGAGCAGATACCTGAGGAGCGAGAGGAAGGCGGAGGGATTGCCCGGCAGTGGATTAAAGAGGCTTGGAGTGCATTCAGGGCTGCGCATCCATGCTACTGAGCGTGCCGACGTTTCATTGCACCGGCCGTGGTATTCCGAGCAAGGCTTCGGGCACCGGCACTCTCTCTTCAAATTAAGCACTGCATCACACTGAATAAATCAAATGTGCCGCAAAGCATAAAACCCCTCACTTCCTGTAGCTCGCGCAGTGTTGCACGCAGTAAGCAAACAGAGCTACTCAGCAGTGCAAGGCCGGGTCAGGGACGTGCATCTGGGGTGAGATTTTGCCTCGTGTTCGGATTACAGCTCTTGGCCTTGAAAGGTTCTAACCAACTACAGCCAAATAACAAGTAAAAACACCAGAGCAGAAGGAAGGAGGCAATCAAAGACAAGGACCTGAAAAAGTGGGGTTTAAATAAATTCGAGAAAAAGATGATATGTAGGGCATACTGCGTGGCTTGAAAGTAGAAACATCCTGTTCCACTGGAGGGAGACTTGGTTGAAAATATTCAGATGCCTCTTGTCCCGCATTGGTAACTAGACCCAGTTAGAAACTGGGAGTGTTTAGAATACCGCCAGCTGTGTGTGAATTCCACCAGTTAACAAGCATCAATAACAGCATTGATCATATATCATGTAGCAGCTGAGTGTCAGAATATTGTGCACAGAAATTTTGCACGACATAAACATTCAGTTCCAAGCACATTTATTTACAAATATATATCACCACTGGCTGTACATTCCCTATTGTTAGGCTCAATAAGGCAGCACTTTTTAAAACAGTATTTAGGGCACATTATTTACGTACCTAATATTCTGACAGATGTATTAGTAACACACCCTAATAGATAGTAGAAATCTCTTGAAAGCATGGTGTAAGGCTTGACGAAGATAAACAGATGCCTGACTAGGTAAAATGATGAAACCATTGCAAACTCTCAAGGACATCTTGCCACGTAGGGACAGTCCATGGGAATGTTTAGCCAGGAAAAGTGGGAGGAATAGCCAATCAGGTGGAGAAATACCTGTCATTCAGGAGAAAGGCTCCTGGACTCCTAAGCATTGACCAAATCCTAGAAATTTTTATGTATTCAAACATATATGGAGATTTACAGGGTAATGGTGGGTAGAGTATACACAAAGTAAATACTGGCAGATAATCCACTAGTTTGCAGATATCGCAGATATTAACTTTGGGTTGTTTGGACATATCGCATTTTTGAATATGGATGGATTTTTCTGTATACTTGAGCCAGTGGTTATTGGAATTAAGAAAGTTAAGTAGGCAGGCTTGCCAAAGAAGGGGCGGGAGAGGGATCAGTAATCATCAAGCTGTGTGTTTAGGGGATCCACGTACTTGTGCTGCTAAATTTATTTATAGATTTAAATGGGAAAGCTGTCCTGCTTATTAACGATGAAGTAAGCTAATACCAATAATGGCCACACCAAAGCGTAAAGGGATATTAGAATAAGGTTCAGATTTGACACAAACAAAACTATGGAAATTTAGCAGTTATAGTTATACTTATCTCAAAAAACGGTAACACGTCCTCTAAGGTAACTAACTATAACTCGCGCCCGCCATGCAGTTTTCTCATCAATAATTTTATTGTCATATGTTGCTGTGATATTATCATCAATGATGTTCTAGAACATGTCATGAGCGACGCAATATGTGGGGTAATTATCAGTGCACGGCGAGGGCGCAAGTTAAAGTTACCTTAACTACTGAATTTCTATGGTTTTGTGTGCGTAAAATCTGTACCTAACTATAACACCCCTGTAACGTGTGTTTTTTAGAGAATTTCTAATGTGTTTTAAATGTCATTTCCTAACTATAATATCCGTGTAACATTTGTCTTTTTTTTTGTGAATGTATATATACACCCACACACACATATATACACACACACACAGCACGTCAGCCATGTTCTTTCTTCACTGTGAGACATTTATTTTCTTTCTAAAATATGTACGCACCATTTTTAGACTGTGGCATTCTTAATTTCTATTACTTTTAAATTGCTAATGCTTGTTCCATTGGCTGCAAACAAACACCACAGCCTTGCCAAGGCCAGACTTACTGGCTTAACCAATGCTTGTTATTTATGTGTTTCCACAACAATCCAGAGTGTCGTCGAAAAAAATATTAAATATTTTCACAATCTCATAATGTAGTGTAATACGCATACAGATTGGGGTAACCAAAGAAAATGCACCAATCATCAACAATATAATATAAAGGGGAGGGGCTGCGGTAAGGAATAAACAGAGAATGAATATGTTTATTTGGAGGGAGGGGGGTTGAGGAGAGTGTAAAAATATAGAAGTATCACAACTATAAAGTATACATTTTTACTGGGCAGTATCTCGCAAGTCCGTATTGCTCCAGTAATCATACCATCAGCAGTATTACTGTGTTGGCAAAATACAGGGCTTTCCTGGTGGTCATGGACCAGAGTGGCATCAATGCAGTCATAAATGTGCTCTTGCATTCCGAATATCACCCTTTCATAGAATGCCACGTGCAACATCTCAGTCTGTAATTCAGCATATTTCGGGGACATGCACATCTCCATATGCTATCATCAGTAAAATAGTAAAGCAATCCACCTTAGCCCCTGGGTCGTAAGGTTTGAAACACCTGACATGTCATACAATGCTATATGCAAAACAATGCCATCAGCTTGAAGTTGTAGCAGCCAATACTTTGCAAGTCTGCACAAATCTCAGTCCAGCATCCTTCCAGTGCAGCAGATAACAACAAGGTATTATCTATGTCACAGTCTGCGAGGTGGCATTGTTAGCCGTATATATCTTGGCTCCGTCTTGCCACTGCAAGGTTAATGGGAGTCTAATGTCACAAAGTTGGAACTTTCAAAAGTTGAACTCAATTAAGCCTATGCTCTTATATATCTTTCCCATGCACGAGCAGAAGTGTCACTGAATTTTTTTTTAACCAAAGATACAACAGTAGTGAATGAAACCAGTCTTTGCCAGCCTCTAATGGCTTAGAAAAGAGTTATGTGATGAATGTCCCACATAAACCAAAGACAGCGCCACCATATTTACCACAAACGTTAAACAGAGCTAATTACATCAACACCCTAAACTTAACACATAAAAAACAGAATCCCTCCCGATTTCTCACCAACCTCTGAACCTGATCCAAACCTGTGTCAACTCACTCTCGGTACAGAATTGCAACCCCTTTGTGGTCAAGCCCACAAAATCACCTGACTTCTGCACAAAATTAAACCGAAATTTCGAAGCAACGTTCAATATCAGAGCAAAGTGGGTGCATCTGCAACTTAGACTCCTCTACGTAATCAATCCTCCTTTAAAGAAAAATCATTTTAAACAATTTATCCAATTGCTTGAGCTATCGAAACTCAACTAAGGAAATTCCATCCCAAATTGAACAGATAACATATATTTATCTCCTTTAAAGTGGTCATTCCTGCGGTTACCAGGGTTGCCACAGGTGTGACAAAATGTGACCAAATATTACCAATATTCCACCATAGAAGTGAGAACCATCTTCAAACTTGCTGCATTACTCACAATGCAGTTTTTCTAGGAACTCCAGACCACCAAGCCCAGAAATGGTCAACGAAGGACGCAATGTCAGAAATACCTGCCTTGGGAAATACAAAGATCTAAGAAAACAAAAACTTTGATTCTGTTCTTATCTGGAAGTGCCCCAATAATTTGGAACCTCATTCTCTAGACTTTTAGAACTATTCGGTTTACTATCACTTTTAAAATAAAAGAGAAGGCCTTTCAATTTCAATATTTCCAACTATGAAACAATCCCACCTTGCCTCATTTTTGATAATCTGTAATCTCCATTTAGTAGTATATTTCATCACTTGTTGATCTGTAGGTCTGCGATCAGTTGTTGTTAGTAAGAAGTGACTACTTTGTGAAGCACTATTGGCACCAAATGGGTTCTGTTTGTGAAATATAAAAAAAAACAATAAATTAATAAATAAATTGAGGGGGTCAAGACAGGGTAGTGGTAGCAAGCTGAATGGTTGTGAAATGTTCTAGCTGTGCAAATTCCCAGCGTTGTGAGGTTTTGATTTGGAATTTCGAATAGTTTAAGTCATCCATCATGTAAAAAAACATCATAGCATTGGAGGCTCTCTTTATAAGACCACATCACTTTGTCAATCCATATCTTGACAAAGAACATTTTCGTAGTGCTCCATATTACAGACTCAGGATTGAGAAGGCTGAGAATTCTCATGTGTCAATATTGGGACTGCCACATCAGTAGCACTGTCCGTAATATGGGGTTTTTATAATTCTAAAAGGGAGCAATTTTTCTTGTAAAAAAATCTCCAATCACCTAGGATTCCTCAGCAGCTGTTCTTCAAGGAGGAGGCAGGTAGGACTGACTGATGACTTAAAAAAAGGATAACCCTCTCTATGAAAGCTAGAATGCCGTATAGAAAAAACATGTTCAGCAAACGTAGGTCACCAAATATGGTCACTTCGTGAAGCTTTGAGGTTGACATCCATAGTGATGATCCTGCCCAGATAAAATGTTGGATCAGTAAATCGATATCTTTCAGTAGGTATCTGGAGAGGTAGTACTCAAAGTACTTAATCTCTTTTACACGGCAATGACCTATTTTCAATTTTTTTGGGGAAATTGTTCTTTCTTTATACATCTATATATGTTAATGTTCCAGTATGTCTCTCACATTCCCTTGCATTTCATGAACATCGTCTCTTGGCATCACATTTTAGACACTAAATACAACAACTTTAGCTCTCTTTAGTCGATTCTGATGAAATGATCAATCTCCTGTTTTATTCCTATTGTGAAGGAAGGTCAGTTATACTGCCTACACCAGTGATACTCAAAGTACGGCCCGGGGGCCGCATGCGGCCCCCCTGACATTTACATGCGGCCCCCAGGTCAACAGCAGCACTGTGCTGCTGTTTATTCGAGTTGGCACCAGCACTAAAAATTGTTAAATAAAGGGCAAGTATTTAATTGGAGGCTAATTGAAAAGAGTAACTATGGTGTCCTGGAACTCAACTTTAGAAACACCTTCCTTATTAAAGACATTGTGCAACAAAAATATAAAAGTATGATCTGTTTAAAATTTAAAAAGTGAATTTCATTGACCTGCAGAACAGTTTCACCTTAGTACACACAATTATATCACTGCAATGAGAAATATTTTTAAAGTGATAGTTTTGGAACATAAATTTAGAAACTTTCATCCCACTTGCCCCCCACACCCTGACAACAATGTGAACTAAGAGGCAAGCCAGTTGTTATGTGAACGCTTTCGGAGGGCTGGGTTTCTATTATACATGAACAACATTATGTTTTATTAAATCAGACTCACAAGGTTTTATGCAGCATACATCCTGAAGACGTATTTCAACGTTCTTATATGTGATGATGAAGAAAAAGGAAAAAAGGAGGTAAAGTGAAATAAAACATTTGCGTAGGATCACACAATTTGGTTAAGTGGAGAAGCCAGGATTTATACCCAAGTTTCTGTTTTCACATTTCTCAATTCAGACACTAGGTGTATAACCACTTTACCACCACCCCCAGCCCTCTGACCACCGCCCTGCTGACATCAATGCGGCCCTCGGTCACATCACAGACCAAACGGTGCGGCCCCTGCAAAAATGTTTGTGAGTACCCATGGTCTACACCATTTCTGCCTTTGAGGGATCTACTCTCCCTTTCACGTGGGCTCGGTAGACATTCCATCACCTTTTGTGTTGACGCACTGTTGATATCTATTCTTTTCCTTCAAACATTTATAATTATTTGAGCCAACTTTTTAGAAGATAATATTGTTGATGAATGAAATCTTTTTCTTGGATAAACTTGACCAAAATTCCTACAACATATAACTTGCCTTTTGCTCCTTCCCCCTTTTAGAATATGCTGAAACACCCCAGGTAACTTTTATTATGAGGGCTCTATGGATGTTTTCATTTTTAACGGAAAGACATTTGATGTGTTTTTTATTTTCTCGTGCCAAAAGGAAAACATCCTGCTTATCTGCGTTCAAATGACACCTCCCTTCTCGAAACCAGCACAGGAGGTAAGAAAAGCGTGAACCAACTGCAAACACGTAATGACGTAATATTAAACAATATATCTGCCAGTGGAGGCAGTCATAATATATTTCCACAGTTCCATACTTAGTCACGTGGCGCCTTATGGAGCAGAGGTTTTATGAACTGGAGACAGCAAAACAGTTCAAATGATTCTGAAGTGCCACATACTGACAACCACTGACTCCTTCGTCTATCCAACATTTTGTATTATTTATCACCTTTTTTTTAAAAAAATGTGCTCAGATAAGCTTTTGAACCAGATTTGAAATCCATCATAGAATCTCATTATTACCCAAGCTGGAAGCCTGATGGAGGAGTTTGTGTCCAAAAATGATTTCCAGTTTCTGAAATAACTATTAACCCCAGTGTTTTTTCCCCAGATGACGTTCACCAGGGAAAACCTGATGAAATATACTTAGGGCTAAACCACAACATTCTGCATTCATGTACTTGAAACTGGATTAAAACTTACATTACCGGGTTACCTTCAACTCTATCGCAGTTGTGCCTTAACAACGCACACTGAAAACACAATACTCTGCAGTGTCAGTATATACCGGATGCTGTATTACTGCATCAATTTCCTATGGGAGTGTTCATGATCCCCATAGTTTCTGAACTTATCACAGAAATCCATAAAAGACTTCCCTCGATCTTTAAGGCACAAGTCATAAAAATATTTCAGTGCATTAAAACATATGGGAACTCATACCCCAGCCATCTGTAAAGTGCTGTGGTGACATACAAATTTCATTCTATGTGCTATCCAAGTGCTAACAATGGCAATTATGGAACTATAAAAGAAAGCACACAGCCAGTCACACGTTACATATAACGTTCATACAAAAGCAATCAAATGTTTTATGGATGTATGCAGAGAGGGGGGAACACAGATCTGCTGTACCTTATTAGCAATTACTACTATGAAACTGGACAAGAAAACACCAAAACAATAATAAAAAAAAAAAACAGCAAAAAGGCTTGTTGACAGGCAACAACATCTTCAAGTTCATGTCAAATACATGCATGGGCGCACAATTATATAAATCTTGAAATATCCGAAATGCACCCTTTTTGTAATCCATCTTTAAAGCGAAACTGGAATATAAAACTACCTAAATTTGCTTCATGGAGAGCCATGGAAATGGCTAAATTTTGGACAGTTGATGCGGTTCGTCTGATTTTTCTCAGAAGAATGACAATGACCTGTGCCTGACTTGACCACAAACTGGGCAATTCCTGGTTCCTGGGCACTTTCTCATTAGCTGCAGGTGGACTTACACATAGGCTTTACGCACACATGTTCATTAATGGTGGTTGCATGAAGTTTTGACGGCCAGATCCTTTCGTGATGATCCCACCCAGGCAAAATATTTGATTAGTACGGATATGTCCTTCCTTATGTTTCTAGGTCTCTTGCGAGAAAGCATCCCGACTTGCTGCTCTCTTTAATAGAGATTTATTTACAAGACCAATATTCTCTTTTCCATTCTTTGGCAATTTGTTCGTTCTCTTTTGTTCATCATCATAAAATGGTTTTCTCCTTATACCCCTCATTCCTTTGTACTTGATAATTATTATTTAGACACTGAACAGCTTACACTATACTTCTCGGTGTCATTAATAGAATAACCAAGCTTCCCTTGTTTTCCTGCTTTTTAAAAACATGTAATATGTCCGGTCTATATTTCTGTCTTTCAGCAGTCTACTTTCCATTTTATTTGGGCTCTTTGACATTATTATATTTTGTGTTTACACGAACCGCATGCTACCCTATGTGCCCACAAATTAGTCAGTTTGCACATCGTGTGCACTTTGTTAGGTGGTCGCGTCTTTTCAGTGGCATGCAGCGAGGATCTGTGAAACTTTTCAGAGTGCTGCGATGCGGACTGCAGATTTAAAATCACCCAGCCCTATTATCCATCATTATGAACTGCAGGCATCTGCACAAAACAATCAATCAATCAACCTAAACCACATATTTTACTACTGCTGTTACCTGCAGACGGCCTGATTCCAGGAATCAAAATACACAATTCTGGCTCCCCTTTTCCACCAGAAATGTTGCTAATAGGAGCTCAAATTCGCAAGGTTGGCTAAGGAGGGGAGAGAGGTTTGGTGTAATTCCAGGTTGCTGATGGACATACTGTCACCTCTGCAAGATTAGCAAAACGCTGAATGTGAAGCTGGATTGTAAGAAGCGAGCAAGCCATTAGATGAAAGGCACAACAATGGCACGACAATGTTAGAAAAAAAGCATCACGCACCAGTGCTAGGAATGCTCGGCCAGGATAGTAAAGGAAAGTCCGATATAAAAGCTACCGATAAGAAAGATGACAAGTCTGTGTTATTACATGGACCGAAAATGTGCAAAAATTCTAAGAAAAACATAAATCTTATTTCTCGTAAAGTTACTCTCCACTAACAAACCAAACGTCGCTGTCAGCGACCTGAGTAAATGACGTGAAAGGAACCTTCGGTCTGCTATGCTGCAAGGCAGGTGTTCTCACTCGAAGGGAGGAAAAATAAACAGGTTATCATGCGTGATCTATGACATCTGAGTGGCAGGTGCACGCCCTTAGTGAGCCGGAAGGGCCACCAGAGTACGGAAGAGTGCACCAGGCGTGGACGTGCTGTCAATGTATCAAACTCGTTTTTCCACAATCTCAACAGCAGGGCAACGTGTACATATTCCAGGTACTTTGTACCTAATACAGTTCCTGATGATTTCTCTGCAACAAGCCGCTCATTTAGCGGTACCCTTGAGATTATTTTTCTTTGGTGTATCCATTTCAAAATCGTGCAAAAGGCACTGGATCCACCTGCTTTCCAACAGACGCTGTTAAAAAGGATCCTCAATTAAAACGGTTTGGTAAAAAGGAGACATATGTGGATAACCTCATTCCTTTGGAAGTAGATTGTCCATATTGTGTTTAAAATATATATTTTTGCACCTCTCATCAAATTCAAAGAATGTTTTATTTCCACTAGTCTACTAATCTGTGTGAGAAGTTAGTCTCTGTAATAATATTTTGTATCACCACTTCAATCAGTGGAGTCCCAGGGCTTGCACCCCCTAAAAAACGTTAAGTAAAAAGACGACCAGTCTTTCATAAAAAGAGCATCTTGAGGCTTTTATTTCATCAGTAGTTGGATGCTTGTGTTTATCAGCCACAGTTTAGTTACATTCTGCAACCAAATGTTTGCAATAAGGATATGCTCTATGGATCAACTGGTCAGGGATATTTGCTTACGCTTTTCCCCCTCTCCCACTCATTCCATTTCTAGTCAACAAACGATATCAAAACAAACTCAAATTAATACTTATAGCACCAACGTGGGCACGCCAACCATGGTACACCACACTGTTGGATCTCTCAATAGTACCACACGTCAAGCTCCCAAACAGGCCCGATCTGTTGACACAACACAATCAGCAGATCAGACACCCCAATCCAGCGATGCTCAATCTAGCAATCTGGCTCCTGAAATCATAGAGTTTGGCTATATGAATCTTCCATCTGAGTGCATGGAAGTCATTAAACAAGCAAGAAAACCTACCACCAGACAGTGTTACGCTAACAAATGGAAAAGATTTGTTTTCTATTGCCAAGCAAAACACATAACACCTTTAGATGCGTCCATAAAAGACATCATAGGTTATTTACTCCATCTACAAAAAGCAAATCTATCTTTTTCATCCATAAAAATACATCTCACTGCAATTTCTGCTTATTTGCAAAATAAAAAGACAAAATCCCTGTTTAGGATACCAGTCATTAAAGCCTTCATGGAAGGCCTAAAACGAATCATACCTCCAAGAACTCCACCAGTACCCTTGCGGAATCTTAATATTGTACTTACACGACTCATGGGTCCACCATTTGAACCCATGCGCTCTTGTCAGATACAATTCTTAACCTGGAAAGTAGCATTTCTAGTGGCAATCACTTCGTTACGAAGAGTTAGTGAAATACAGGCTTTCACTATTGAAGAACCCTTTATACAAGTACACAAACAAAGTTGTTCTACGCACAAATCTAAAATTTCTACCAAAAGTCATCTCCACGTTTCATCTAAACCAAACAGCGGAACTCCCAGTCTTCTTCCCACAGCCAGACTCAGTGGCAGAAAGAACACTGCATACATTAGATATAAAAAGAGCTCTAATGCATTCATTTACAGAACAAAAGCATTTCGTAAAACTAAACAGTTGTTCGTCGCATTCCAAAAACCCCATACTGGTAACCCTATATCCAAACAAGGCATAGCCAGATGGATAGTGAAATGTGTACAAACGTGTTACCTGAAAGCTAAAAGACAACTACTCATTACACCAAAGGCACACTCCACTAGAAAGAAAGGAGCAACAATGGCCTTTCTGGGAAACATACCAATGACAGAGATTTGTAACGCAGCCACTTGGTCCACACCTCATACTTTTACCAAGCATTACTGTGTAGATGTGTTCGCAACACAACAAGCCACAGTAGGATAGGCTGTACTAAGAACATTATTTCAGACAACTTCAACCCCTACAGGCTGACCACCGCTTTGAGGAGGATTACTGCTTTATGGTCTATGCATAGCATGTGTATTTGCAGCTACACATGCCACCGAACAGAAAATGTCACTTACCCAGTGTACATCTGTTCGTGGCATGTTCTGCTGCAGATTCACATGCACCCTCCCTCCTCCCCGGGAGCCTGTAGCCGTTTAAGTTATAATTAAAAATTGTACATATGTATATAAACATTCCTTTATTAAAACTTTGTACATACATCTCTATTCCATTGCATGGACATCTCTCTATTAACACTCTATCACTCCTACCTTACCCTCTGCGGGAAAACAATCTAAGATGGAGTCGATGCCCATGCGCAATGCAGCCGAAAAGGAGGAGTCACTCGGTCCTGTGACTCGACAATACTTCTTCGAAGAAAAACAACTTATAACACTCCGAGCCCAACACTAGATGGCAGGACCTGTGCATAGCATGTGTATCTGCAGCTACACATGCCACCGAACATATAGATATATATATTTCTATAGAAACTAGAACCTAATTATAACTGCCTAGTGGCAACAACCACTAGGATATGTATACATATATCCTAGTGGTTGTTGCCACTAGGCAGTTATAATTAGGTTCTAGTTTCTATAGATTTTTTTTTTTTTTTACTTGCCTATATCATTGATGCCTGTTGATGTATCGTCACAAATATTTCCCCCAAAGAATTGCCAGTCACAT
This sequence comes from Pleurodeles waltl, assembly GCF_031143425.1. Classification (NCBI taxonomy): domain Eukaryota; kingdom Metazoa; phylum Chordata; class Amphibia; order Caudata; family Salamandridae; genus Pleurodeles; species Pleurodeles waltl. The sequence goes on along the minus strand of NC_090440.1, from coordinate 1,185,305,909 downwards.
CAGCTGCTGTCTGGAAAGTTTTCGGTTGATCCGTCAAGCTAGGGCAGAGAAAAAAGGGGTGTGTCCCAAAACACATTTTCCCCAATTAATTTTTCCAAAAGAATTCTGAACAGCGATAGCGCCGAAACCACTAAACGGAATTACACCAAATTTGGCAGAAAATTAGCTGTTGGTCAAGAAAGTGACCCCAGGGACCACCACCTCCCCGGGGCATTTAGTACATTGTGTGCGGGGAGGCGTGCAGTCACCCGCAGCCCCGGGGACCACCACCTTCCCGTGGAATTCGTTAAACTGTGCGCGGGGGCTGTGGCCAGCATCTCCCTTCGGCACAAGAGTAATTTAACGCAGGTAATGGTGGTGAGGGTGTTGCCCCCCCTCCTGAAACTCCCCCCATCCCTGGGGACTGCCACCTCCCCAGAGCACAAGATTAATTTAATGCAGGGAGTGGGGGGAGGGGGGGGGGTTACCCCCTCCCTCCTGAAATACCCCCCTTCACTCCCCAACCACCTCCCTGGGGTTATTTCAAAAGAGTGAATGGGGGTCCATTATAGTGATAGTTATTACATGCAACTATAACTCATGCCCTCGTCAAGCACAGGTAAATATCCCACATATTACGTCACTGATGACATCTTCTATGGTGTCACTGATAGTATCACTGCAACATTTTCAAAAAAAATTATTGATGAAAACACTGTGCATGAACTGGGGCATAAGTTATAGTTACCTTAGGGCACAAGTTATAGTTACTTGAAATAACTATAACTGGTGAATTTCTATGGTTTTGTGCATGTAAATTCAGAACCTAACTATAACAACCCTGTAACTTTTGTTTTTTCAGTGAAAAAATATATATATGTGCGCGCGCGTACAGCGTTAGATCTGTTGTGCATTCCCCTGCGATCTAGTGTTGTACTCGGACATGCAACTTCTTTTTGTTTGAAGAAGTGTTTTCGAGTCACAAGGTGTAGTGACTAAACCTACTGTAGAAAAAGCACATGGTCATTGGTTCCATAACAGATTTTTTTTGTTTTTTTTTCCTCCCAGAGGGTGAAATGTAGATGGAGCAAATAGATAACGAAGAGATGACCATGCAAATTAACAAATTAAATGTAAGAGAATTTGAAACTAACCTCAGGGGGCCGGGGAGGCTGCTGGGAGCATGTGGATCTACAAGTAGACATGCCATGAACAGATGCTTACAAGGTAATATTTTCCACTTTTGGCAAGTGTAGCTGTAGATACACATGCTGTACATAGACTGTAAAGCAGTCCTCCCCAAAAAGCGGTGGCTTCGCCCGAGGATGTCGCAGAAGATTGAAAGAGTGCGCATAAGACAGCCTTGCCAACTCTAGCTTGTTGTGTAGCCAGGACATTCACACAGTAATGTTTAGTAAAAGTGTGAGGGGTGGACCAAGTAGCTGCCTTCAGATGTCAGCTAGTGGTATATTCCACAAGAAAGCCATCAAAGCCCATTTTTTGTGAGTGAAATGGGGTCTTGGAAGGATAGATAGGGGTCTTTTGGATTTGGCATACCAAGTTTCAATCCACTTAACAAGCCAAAGCACAGTTCCTGCTTTGGGAATGGTCTGCCCCTTGTGTGGCTCAGAGCAGGCCACAAAAAGTTGTCTTACGAAACAGCTTTGTTCTATCCATTTAATACATTAATGTTAATTGACATCTAAGGTTCCGCTACAGACTCTGGATGTGGAAAGAAAACTGGCAACTCAATGGATTGATTGAGATGAAAAGAGGAGGTTACCTTAGGGAACAATTTGGTGTTGTTTCTGACAACCACCCTAGCCAGATGAACCTGTAAGAAAGGCTCTTCTAAGGTGATGGTGTGTATCTGGCTGACTTACCTGTGGAAAGTAATGGCTACAAGGAAGGCTACCTTTCATGAGAGAAACTAAGTCGAACAAGAGTAAAGGGGCTTAAAAGCAGGGCCCATGAGCCTAGTTAGAATGATGTTGAGATTCCATACCGAGGCAAGGGGGTCCGGGGCGGTATCACCTGCTTCAGTTCTTCCATGAAGGCCTTACTGACTGGTATCATGAAGAAGGAAGTGTATTATATTGTATGCGAGCAGCCAAAGCTGCCAAATGTAACCAAATGGAGATGTAGGCAAAGCCTGACTGTTCAAGGTAAAGGAGGTAATAGACAATTTCTTGTACTAATGGTGTGAGGGGATTGATATGTTTTGGATGGAAATAGTGCATAAAACATTTGGCGATGTAGAAGGCCCTGGTAGTAGGTTTGCATGCTTCGCGAATAACGGACATACATCCTTTTGATAGTTTGAGATAAACTCTATGACCTCAGGAACCAGATCACAAGATTGAGTTATTGATCATTGGGGTGCCAGAGAGTTCTGTGATGTGAGAATGTCTGGCCTGTTGGGAAGTTTAAAGTGAGGTACTACGGAGAGTTCCATCAGAGTGAAGTATAAAGGCTGGCGCGCCCAGGTTGGGACTATTAGGATGAGGGACGTCTGCTTCAGTTTTCAAACTACAAATTGTAGGAGCGGGAGAGGTGAAAACGCATAGACAAGTATCCCTGACCAGTTCATTTATACTGCATTGCCCATGGACTGCAGGTGTGGTACCTTGACCGACGAAGTTTGGGCATTTTGTGTTTTTGGCTGTGATGAACAGGTGAAGGAAGCCCCACCACTGGAAGTAAATGTGTATGATCTGGGGGTGGTGTTCCAACTCGTGGGCTTGTTGATATATCCTCCTGAGGGGGTCGGCCAAGTCGTTGTCCAGACCCGAATGTACTGTATGACCAACTGCACCTTGTAATAATCACCCACGTCCAGATGCTCTGGGCTAGGGCAGACAGTTTGGGCGACTGTGTGCCCCTTTGCTTTTGTAGATAAAACATAGCAGTGGTGTTGTTCGTGGTGACTAAAATGACCTTGTGAATGAGTGGAAGAAATGCTTGGAGAGTAAATTGAATATCCAGCAATTCTGCAGGGTTGATGTGGAGGCCCTGCTGTGAGGATGTTTACAAGTCTTGAATTGTGTGATCTTTGAGAAGCACTACCTATTTGGGGAGTGAGGCGTTTGTGATGATTGTCTCTTACGGAACTGGGTTTAGAAATGGGCATTCCTGTTACATTTTATTAGCGTTCCATCACTGCAGGGAACCATATGTAAGGCTCCAAATCAACAATAGTTCATACAATAGACCTTGGGCCTGGGACCACTGTGCTGCTAGGCACTGTTGTAAGGGACGCATGTGTAACCTTGCATGTGGTACTATTGCAATGCAGGATGCCATCATGTCTAGAAAACGCTTTATTGTCCTTACCGTTACCTGATGCTCTGGCTAAAAAAAGAGGTAGCAGACTTTGGAAAGCCTTGACTCTGACAAGACTTGGTTAAGCCTTTCCCACCCTTGATTCTAGCATAAACTCGAGAAAGGGTTATACTTGGAGAGATGGAAGGTAAGATTTGGCTACATTTAATGTTAAGCCCAGCTTGTGAAGAAGGTCTATGATTGTTTGCGTGTGTGCCAGACATTGTCGCTGTGTGACGTTCTTGATCAGCCAGTCTTTGAGTTAAAGAAGTACGTGGATGCCACCCCACCTAAGGTGGCCGTAACCACGGATAGACATTTGGTGAAGACTCTAGGTGTGGTTGTGACCCCAAAAGGAGCGTTTTGAACTGATAATGCTGTCCTCTCACCAAAAACTGCAGAAATCTTTAATGGGCTGGGTGGATATAGGTGTCTTTCAAGTCAAGGGCAGTCATGAAGTCGCCTTGCTGCAACAGAGGGATGACATCTTAAAGAGTGATCATGTGGAAATGTTCTGGCAGGATGTACCTCTTGAGGGACAAGAGGTCTAGTATAGGCCTGAGGGATCAACCTTTATGGTGGATGATAAAGTACAGGGAGTACATTCTCACTGCTGAGATGTAGTGACGGCACTGGCTCTATAGCCCCTTTGGCAAGATGTGCAAGCACCTCTTTTTGGAGCAGACTCTGGTGCTCTCTGGATATAACGTGTGTCTGTGCAGAGAAATGTTGGATAGTATTTGGCTAAGTTCAAAGCAATACCCATCCCGTCTGATGTCTAGAACCCACCAGACTGAGTTAACTGCCGCCCACAGGGGCAGGAAACCCTGTAGTCTGCCCCTGACAAGTGTTGGGTGGTCCGGGAAAGGTGAAAAACCTCACTGTTTTGGGGTGATAGCTCCTTTGGGAACTGCCCCTTTACCTCTACCTCTGCCATTGCTCCCTTTATGCCCAACCCAGTAGAAACCACGTGAACAAGTTTGGTGTTGGTTGCCTGGTCTAGAAAGGGGAAGCCTCTGGGGTTGTAGCCGCTATAGCTGTGTCACAATACTGAGGGTGGCGAAAGGATTCTTTATTTTTACGAGCATCTTATCGACCTGTGGGCCGAAAATAAGGTTGCTGTTGAAAGGTACATCAAGGAGGTGTTGTTTACTTTAAAAGTGGGGACACATAGCGATTAATGTCATCCTAGAAGGAGGCTAGAATTGATGTGGCGCACAGCTGTGTCTATGGCATCCGGAGCACAGCGAATATTGGTATTAGAAATTATTTTTCCCTTCGCTACCCATTTGCAGTATTGGTTGGGAAGATGCTGCCTAAGATTTTCCATTTGATCTCAGTATGCACAATCCTACTGAGAAAGCAAGCCAATGGAATAAGCAATGCACCACTGAACAGACTGTGCTGCAACACACTTACCAGCCGCAGCTATTTTCTTGCTCTCCCGGTCCCGGAGGGGGAGGAGTTGGGGGTTGTGCTCTCCTGTAACACTGTGTATTAGAGGGACCTTTGAGGGGAGGAGAGGATTTCTATAAGGAAATTACCCTTCTCAGGTTCAGCTTGAACATGCAGTTTGACCTTATGAAAAGTTTCTGCATTGTGTAGCACCTCATGGTATGAGGGTGTGTAGTCAGGGGGAGATGGTTTGGCCATTGTCAGCCAGTGGATCCACCTGTTAGTCATCCTAAGGGTCAGGAGCCTGGGGATCATATGGAGGGTCATATGAATCATAAGCTGATCCTGGACTGTCCCCACCCATTAAATAAGAGTCCTGTGGGGAATGTGTGTGTGGGTCCGCAGGCTGTAAAGGGGAAGTAGGAATAGGAGGACCTGGAAGAGGTGGAAGAGATGGAGAACGTGGAGGAGGAGGAGGCTTAGAAGGAGCAGGCAGTGAGGGAGAGAAGCTTCTATCAGGGCGCCAAGGCTTTTGGGGCATTGGTTCCTAATGAGGATTGAGGCCTTCCTCGAACGTAAGTCTCCTCTTGTGAGGAACGGATTTCTTGGGTGGTTAGGCAGGCTGGGCAGGCTTAGCCATGATCCAGCCCTTGCCCGGTTCTAAATAAGTCATCTGCTGCCCTGAGGTGTTCTTGAAGCCATTGCAAGATGATGTGGTTGATTTCCATAATGGTGGCCTGGATGGAGCATAAACAACTTGGCGCTCAGAAATTCCTGAAGTGGAACTCTGCTCCGAATTTTTCGACTCAGAGCGCAGCTGAGCAGGAGACTTCAGATTCAGCGCCAAAGCAGCAGACGGCGTTGAGAGATGAGGCTTTGAAGCAGAATTCAGCACCGAAGGAGTAAGGTCTTTGGGTCTGGTTCGGTGCCAACTATGGCAGTGAGGCCCAGTGTCATCAAATGAGGCATGCAAGCTTGAGGCTGGTGTCTTTGTGGAATGGGAGCTAGCACTACCTACTCCGGTCCTCTGTAAAGGACATTGCCCAGGCAGGGGCCCTTCAGACTCGATAACAGACTCTGAGTCAGCATCCTCCGATGAGAAGACCTCGATTATTTCTGTGCCAGACTGACTTGCCTATTGCAAGGCTTCTCTCTTCCCTTCGCCGAAAATGTTGAAGGCAATGTGCCCTGCCCTTCGGTTCTGAAGCACCTTTTAGCTGCAGAACTTGAAACACACCGCACAGGAACCTTCTCTGTGATCGGAAGACAGGCCCAAGTTACAGACTTTGTACAAATATGTCCTTGGGAACTTGACATGGCAACTTGGGCAGACCCGAAAAAGAGTCAATTCCATCATGTGGATATTTTTGACTGCTGCAGTGATGGGAGTTGTGAGGGGCAGACTCTCTGAAGTAGAGGTTTTGTCGACCACAAGACGGAGTCACAGCAATACCACACCGTGGAGACTGACAAACAGCAGGATTGTTTGGATCGACAAGGGACAGAGGTGACCTCCCGTGAAGAATGTATCAAGCCGGAGCTCCGGTAGACACGTCTAAACCTGAAGATGGAGAAAAATATTCTAACTATTGAGCCAATGCTCACGCACATTATCTACAATAGATGGAGTCACCACATATGAAAAAGACTTCTTTGAACAAAATCAAGTTGCACATGTCCGAGCCCAACACTTTCAGCCAGCCCTCTTCATCCATTGGTTTGTTGTGGTGTCAGTCATATTTTTCTACTGCCCACTATCGCATGGAGTAGTGGCTGAGCCCATTTCAGCCACTATTGTATCTAACCTTCACTATGGGTGAGGATACTGTTATTTCACAAGGAGCATATCCACATACAAAATGCTTTGCTTTACGCTTAATACTTCAATGGAAATAAGTGTTTTTTGAGACCAAAAAGATAACAACCTATAGCTATTTTTTATTTTGCTCGGGGCTGTCAGCTAACTCAACAATAATGACATACTGGCATTGCCAATGCTCGTTGCATAGTTATACTTCTGTGGAAAACACTGTGGTGAGGCATATAACAGAGGAAAAATCTTTTTTGGACAAAACATCAGGTGTAGATGGAACTACATCAACGCAAGAATTTTCCTGCAATTATAAGATGGATTCCACTAGCATCAACTAGAGACAAACTCAGCAGACTTTGTGCACCTACTGAGAGAACCAGATAGTTACACTTATTAGCACATGAATTCTCCAAATCAGAATAGTTTGCAACACCTTCATAGATCTTTGCATCAGAGTTTTACGTCTTTGCTTTCTAAATTACACAAGAAGTGTGGTGTGTAATTCAACCTCTTCTATATAAGAGTAAGATTTGCTCGGCCAACCAGATGGCACGGAATGTTAATACTAACTGCTGTTGCTTTCCGTTTAAATTCTACTTTTTGTGCGAGTTTGAAGCAGGAACATTAAACATTCTGGACAGCTGGCGTGTTTGCATGCAGGCCTGGAGGAAGTGTGACTGATGGGACAGTCTTGTGTCTGCATGCTGCCATGCATCAAAAGTTGTTCATTTCCCTTGGCAGTTATTAAATTCCATTCCTTCAGTACAAGGCCACAATTGGAGGGCCAGTAATTATAAGTGGTTACAACCTGCAGTAGAGGTCAATAATGCCTAAATAATGCTGAGTTACAACAAGAGTTGTTCAAGGAAATGGCTCTTATTTTAGAATTATTTAAAGGAACATGGTATTTCAATGCAATAGACTATTATTTGACTTGCAAATAAGCAGCTTTAAAGCACTACAAAGAGTTGTAGAAATGGGAGGCACCTCTCCTGCTGAAGTTTGTAAAGTTATGTTATTCACAGAGCGCAAACCTACCAGAAATGCAGCGGAGCACTACACAGTGTCAAAGGCAGGTTTACAATCAAAGAGTCAACCTAGATGAGGTGTGCTGGTATCTGAGATTGACATGGGTGCTTCTGATGGATACAGAAATGTTGTTTCTGAACCTTGGTCATCGATGGGGAAGGACTGTTGCCTTTTTTTCATCTTCATAGTGATGGTGTCCTGGTTGCAAATGCACAGAGAGATGATGGAAATTGTAAGTTTGTCAGCCAAAGTGAGAATAGTGGTATGCTAATAAAACAAATAAGCTGTAGCTTTAAAGTACTAATGCTGCATTAAAACCTGATACCCAGGGCTGTTATGGTTGTTAAAGATGCTGAACCTGAGATATAGGTTGGACCCTTAGGCGAGCACCTGTAAGAAGGACGAAGGACTATAACAAACTGGTACCAGTCCGAGACAGAAGGGCTATAATGCTAGTAGAGCATTACATCCACAGGGGGTAAGAATGTTCTAAATTAACAAGAACTGGCAAAACCAATAGATCCCACAAATGTGACAGCAGTTGACTTTGTCAATGTCTTATACCCATGTTGTACAGCAGTGCGGCTATTTTGCAGCATGGCTGAAAGTTTAAAAAAAGCACAATGGTGACTGCATTGTAGTGCTTTTTTCCTAGAAAGGAGGGATGGGGGCAAGCACAATGCAGGAGGAACGGTGCAAGAAACAATGCATAAGGGGTGTGGCAGGAACGAGACAAGCAGCAACTCACGGAACAGGGCAAGCAATAATGTGCAGCTGGGCAGGAGAGATGGGGTAACCACAACGCAGGGGCAGAATGGATGGTAGCAAGCAACAACGCAGGAGAGGGGCAGGAGAGAAGGAGCAAGCAGCAGCAACAAATGAGAGGGGCTGGAAGGAAGAAGCAAGTAGCCACAACCTTCGGTAGGAGGGACACAGCAGGCAAGCAACAAAGTGGGAGGGACGGGGCAGGCAATTAGCAGCAACAAAGCCGGAGTGGGCAGGAGGTACAGAGCAGGCAGCCAGCAAAAACAATGCATTAGGGTGGTGGGAGAGATGGGACAGGCAAGCAGCAACAACAACAACGTAAGGCTGGAGGGATAAGAGCAAGCAATAACAAAGTAAAAGGGGCGGGAGGGATGGGGCTAGGAATCATGCCAGAGGGGTGCAGGTAGGGTCGTGGCAAGCAACAACGCCAATGGACAGGCAAGCAACAATAATGCAAGAGGGAAGCAGAAGGAATGGGGCAAGCAACAACAATGCGGGAGGGACGGGAAACAACAATGATGGAGGGGTGGAATGGACAGGTGAAGCAACAACAAGTAGAAGTGGGTAGGACACAGCAAGCAACAATAATGTGGGAGTAATAGGGCAATCCGCAACAACATGGGAGGAGCGGCCAAGCAAAAATGCAGAAGGGGGAAGAGATGGGGCAAGCAAGCAACAATGAGAGAGAGGTGACGGGAAGAACCGGGCAAGCTAGCAGCAATGCAGGAGGGGGTCAGGAGGGACAGGGCAAGCAATCAACAACACAGGGAATTGGGGAAGGGGAATGAAAGTAACAATGTGGGAGAGGCAAATGAAAGCAACAATATGGAGGAGGAAGCAAGGGTGACGGCCTGCAAAAACATACACACTTATGGAGCTCTGTAACTAAAAGAAAAAAGTAGAAATATAAAGACAAACATTGGAGCTTAAGGCGCATAACAGATGTTTTTGCCGTTGACCAACTTCATTGTCTTCCATGGGGCTCAACATTCTAATGTTCTAATAGCAATAATACACTAATTATGTTCATTTCATTAACTTTATTCGGCCAATACAAAATAGCCATAAAAGCACATATATATGTAAATAAATAATCAACATACTCATATCCTAATTCATAATACAGATACTAACCATAATAAATAAAACATGAATATAAAACATATAATAACATTAATACTGACCCCCCCCCCCCAATTCACAATAACAATCATTAAAAGTATAATAAAAAGCTAATTTATTGCAGTTTCACCGGAAATAAAAACAAGACATTTCCTGACTTGTATGGCGTTTAAGACATATAGGGGGTCATTCTGACCCCGGCGGGCAGCGGTGCCATTCCGACCTTCCCGCTGGGCGGGGTGGCGCTAACATTGAAGCCCCGAATGGAGCCGGTGGTGTTGCAGGTGTGCGACGGGTGCAGTTGCACCTGTCGCGCTCTTCACTGTCTGCTAAGCAGACAGTGAAAAGCAGGCTGGGGCCCTGTTAGGGGGCCCCTAGACCCCCGTTACCGCCAGCCTCCTTCTGGCGGTGTAAACCGCCAGAAACAGGCTGGCGGTAAGGGGGTCAGAATCCCCATGGCGGATTTGCCCAGCCGGGGGAAATCCGTCGGGAAACCGCCGGACCCGGTTTTCTGACCGCGGCTTTACCGCCGCGGTCAGAATGGGCAGGGAAGCACAGCCAGCCTGTTGGCGGTGCTTCCGTCATTTTAGCCCTGGCGGTCTCGGACCGCCAGGGTTAGAATGACCCCCATAGTGCCACCCTATAACATACATGTGTATTGTTAAGTGTTAACAAAAATTCCAGTGCCACCACATAGGTTCTTATGCTATTTTTTTTAAACAAAAGAGGTTTAAGATAAAAAATTCTAAGACGGTCATAAAACTTACAAACTAAAGTGTAGAGTGCCTTGTTTACTTATCCCATCACAGGGGCAACTGAATGTTTCAAGAGGACAAGACCACATACTAGGAAATGCTACTAAATGATGCACTATACCCAGTCCTAGTCTTGTCATAAAGAACCGGTGCAGCATATTAGTAACACCAAGTTGGTATCCTTCTCTACTTGCCTCCAGTGAAAGGCACATACATATGCCAGGAGTGGATTTCATGGATTTGTTTGTATTCCCACTATCAGCCCTGTGTTGCAAAAAAGTGTCCTTTATACATTTCTTTGATAATGCCAACACTTTCTCTGGATCTTGTTTAATATTTATATTGAATACAGATTTGAAAGAGGAATCAATAAAGGCGAGCAATGAAATATGCGTAGCATTATCCAATTTTAAACAATCTAGATTAACTTTCTTTGAGAAAACAGTTTCCTCCTTGGACCAAATACTACGCCATAGGAGCAAAGGGCTTACCCACAGCGTGTCCTCCAAGAATTGGAGGTCCACCCACCGTACCCTTTGAGGTCATGAACTGTTCTAGACCGTCCATTCGTTTTTGAAGCCCCACTGGGGTCCCAGAAATCAGGACAACATCATTGGTACAGAGTAATGCGGGTACGGGACAACCTGCCACATAGGGGGAGGTCCACCTGGATTTCCTGCAGGAACTTGTCCACCCCATTAATATATAATGAAAACAATAACAGGACCAGTACACAGCCTTGGCGAATACCTCTACCAATATTAAAAGGTGGAGTGCACTCTCCTAATTGGCCAAAGCGGACTTTACATGTTAAATCTGCATAAAGGTGGGCAATGAAATCAACGATGTACCTTGGGGCGCTCATATCCAGTAGTGTGGTCCAAAGAAGGGTAAGCTCAACTAAATCAAAGGCACTACTAAGATCTGCAAAGCAGAGGTAGAGAGACCCTTCTTTTGGCCTTTGTATACTTCCCTATGATCAGATCTAAGATTGCTCTATAGTGCTCAGTACTGTCCTAAATCCAAACTGGGCAGGTGAAAGAATATTATTATTAAATGCCCAGTCATTGCCAAGATTACTCTGCTAAAAATGTTACTGGATTAATCCAGCAATGATATTGGGTGATAGTTTTTGGGATCAGCTTTTGTCACCTTTCTTGTATATAGGTATAATGATGGACGTAGTCCAGGACATCGGGATTTCCACTAATTACATTCAATTAATGAAGAATGCAGAATGATAAGGACAAGTGAGTAGGAGCAGCAGATCAGCCTATAATTGATTAATAGAGTTTACAAGATAAGGCACATAAGTGTAAATGAAGTACTTCTTAGTGCAAAATGTATAGCACACTTCTGTGCTTAGTGAAAAGATGTAAAAGTAATAATAAGCCTGACTGGTAGCAACAAGGGTGAGATATTTTGTAACAGCTTGTTCCAACAGAGTATTGGCATGGTATTGAGAGCTCTGGATATGGTTCTTAAATGTCTTGTTCTACCACCAGTAATAAGAAGACATTTTGACCTGTTGGCAGAACCAATGACATCACAACTATAATGTGGAGTGATATGTTATTAGGAAATATTATCCAAGGTGGAGACATTCCCAAGTAGCTACTATCAGGGTGGAATCAGAGGTCCTCCGTGACAAACCAGCAAGACTTTATTATGTATTGGGGGCAAATACCATGGATCATCCTCACTGAGTTCCTGGACGAGCGAGGAAGCTCAGTCAGTATGGCAGGAGAAGTTTAAGATAATCTTTATTTCTCTCTGCTGGGCAGCACTTTTGTATTTGTATTTTTGAAAATGTATAGAGCGAATTATACCAAAGGGTGTCAAATTGCTAGCAAAGAGGAAGAGCAACTACTAAAGCAGAGTCCAGACCCCTCCAACATAGAAGGGAGAAAGCCAAGTTTTTAACTGTTTACAAAAGGCAGCATGGGAAGTTAGAGTCACAATGTGAGTGGGTAGCATATTCCACAGATTTATTTTGGGAAGTGAAATGGAAAGATATGCTCAGAGATTTGCCCTGCTGACTACGATTGGCTGCAGGGGATGTAAGAACCGCACTATTCAGAGCAGGATATGGACACTTCTTTGTTTTGACCTGCGTAAGAAGCAGCTCTATCAAAAAAGGTTGATCCCACTTTTCTTGCAGGTAACCCTCTATTACTTCCCATTTGTTAAAACATTAATGTAACAATGCTACCCATAGGAGCCCCCAACCCATTTCCCTTATGCTGGCCGAGGTCTGAGGCTATAACCCCTAGTCTGTTTCTTCACCAACTTTTTTGTAAGTGGCAGCCTCTAACAACTTCGAGATTTTCCATGCCAGCAGCAGTCACAAAAAGAAAATCTATGCAGCGTCTAAATGAGGCCAGGCGGATGGCAGTGCTTCTACTGCCCCACAAGTGGGGGCCTTCGGTACTGCTGCAGACTCAACTCTAGATTCTTCTTGGCTCACTTAGGAGTCCAGCACCAGCAGTGCCACATGACTCGATCCGCCAACGTGTTGGACTCAGTTGTCACTGCCATCACCAGGACCTGCATAAGTATGTAACCCATGAGCAGTATAGTAGAAAAGGGAAAGACACCACATGGATACCGTGGTGCTGACAAATAACTCTGCGTCACTCAGAAGGTGACATAAGTGCAAATAAAGAAGTCAAAGTCCATTCAATTAAACATGATTGTTAATTGACGAAACCATACATTTCTGAACGGAGAGCATCAGGCACCTGTCACTCTTGAAAGCTAGAATAAAATGTGCCAACTAGGAGCCGGGCGGCCAGACATTCACTGTGTGGCTAGACTGACAAAGCGCTATTTGTTGTTCAGCAGTTTATATTGGTCTCTTGTAGGGCAATACCATAAAAGATCTGGTAGTAGGGCTTTGTTACCTGACCGGCACCAAGAAAACAGATTGTTTTGAGGTTGATACTTCCCACTACACTACTTATATTTCTCTTATGTGGAGGTGCATGTGCTTATTCCAGTACTACCTATTTGTGTTCTGTTTAAAGCAAGAATCATGACAGGCAAAGACAGACAGTCACAGAAGTGAACAGCCACTGAAGTTTTAAATATTTCCAGTCAGTTTCCGATCCAACTATTATTCTACCCTGCAATTGTTTCCTCTGTGCTACCTGTAGTGTTCAACTATTTTACAATGCTGGTTAAATGTGTATGTAATGCAAATTCTGCAGACAAAATCATATTACCAATATTGTTAACACTAGACTGAAAGCAGTCATCCAACTCAGCCAATCTCCAAAAACGCAGCTCATTGACCATTCCTATTTCCAGCCATACAGTATCCAGTGCCTGGTCCGCCCTTGGCCTCTCTGTGTTTAAGTGAAAGATCTTCTGTATTTCAAAGGGCACTGAAGTCCTCACACGGTAACGTACACTACTGAAAAACACTGTATATAGCCTTATGCAATAACAATATAACATTGGCAAAGCCAATAGGTTTCACCTATACAAGAGCTATTGGCTTTGACAACGTGTTTTAGCCATGTTTTACACCAATATGGCTGCTGTTCAGTATGGCTAAATGTTAGTGGTGTTGAGTGCCCTACAGTGGAGTGGGGGAGTAGAGTGTTGTGGACTGGATTTGTTGGAGCAGAGTGCCACAGAATGAAGTAGAGGGAGTAAAGTGTTGTAGAGTTGAGTCAAGGGGAGTAGAGTTCAGTGGTAGAGAGTGTTGTAGAGTGCAGTGTCACAAAGTGTAGCGGAATAGGGTGGAGGGGGTTGGAGTGGATGAAGCAGTGGGGTGGACTGGATTAGAGTAGATTGGGGTGAACTGAATAGTGGAAGAGTGAGGAGAGTGGGTGGACTGGATGTGGTAGACTGGGCTGGAGTGGGGTGGATTGAAATGGGGTGAGCTGCATTGGGGTGAATTAGATTGGTTTGGGTGGGTGGATTGGAATGACAGGACCGAAATGGTTTGGAGCTGGGTGAATTGGAGTGGTCCTTTGGAGTGGGGTGGATTAGAGTAGACTGGAGTGGGGTAGATTGGTCTGGAATGGAGGGGTTATATTGAAAGGGGCTAGAGGGGGTAGAATGGATTGGAGTGGGGTGGACTGGAGTGGGGTGGACTGGAGTGGATTGGACTGGAGTGAAGTGGGGTGGACTGGAGGTGTGGTGAGCTTGACTGGAATGGATGGGTGGGGTGGAGTGGATTGGATTGGATTGGAGTGGGTGGACTGGACTGGGTTGGAGTGAGTTGGATTGAAGAGGGGTGGATTGGACTTAGTGGGTGGACTGAACTGAGGTAAATTGGAGTGCAGTGAGGTGGATTGATGTGGGGTTGACAGGATTGGGTGGATTAGATTGGAGCTTGGTGGATTGAAATGGGGTGGGTTAGATTGGAGTGGATTGAAATGAGGGAGGGTCTGGATGGGGTGGACTGGAGTAGGGTGGAGTAGAGTGGGTGGATTGGGGTGGGATGAAGTGGTGTGGGTGAACTGGAGTGTGGTGGACTGCAGTGATGTGGGGTGGGTTGGAGTGTTGTATAATGGCTTGAGTGGATTGGAGTGGGGTTGAATGGAAAGGGGTCGAATAGATTGGGGTGGATTGGAGTGTGGTGGATTTGATGGCTTGGGGTGGGGTGAGTGCTAGTGGAGCAGATTGGATTACAGTGGCTGGACTGGATTGAGTGGGATGGATTGGAGTGGGTGGACTGGATTGAGGTGAATTGGACTGAAATTGGGTGGATTGGGGTGGGGTGAATCATATTCCTGTTGATTGGATAGAGGTGGACTGGATTGGTGTGGGGTAGATTGGACTGTAGTGGGGTGAGATGTATTGGACTCGATTGGGGTGGAATGGGACGCATTGTTTTGGATTTGAGTAAAAATGGATTGAATTGGGGCAGATTATTTTGGATTGGAGTGGGGCTGATTGTTTTTATAAGAGAGGGACAGGATGGAGTGGGGTGAATTGTTTGGGGTTGGAGTGGGACATAGTGTTTTGGATTGGAGTGGGGCACATTGTTTTGGACTGGAGTGAGGCAGATTATTTTGGATTGGAGTGGGGTGAATTGTGGTGGATTGGATTGGGGTGGACTGGATTGGGGTCAGGTGAGGTAGATTGGATTGAAGTGGGTATAATTAATTGGTCTGGAATGGTGTGGGGTGGCCTGGACTAAAGTGGGGTGGATTGTGGTGGACTGGATTGGAGTGAGGTAGATTGGATTGTGGTGAGTTGGACTAAGGTGGAGGATTCGATTTGAGTAGAACAGATTGGATTGTGCTGCACTGGGCTGGACTGGACTGGTGTGGGTGGGTTGGATTGGGGTGGGGCCGATAGTTTGGATTGGAGTGGGTGGATTGGAGCGGGTGGACTGTTTTGAATTGGAGTGGGACAGATTAGAGTGGGGCAGATAAGAGTGGAGAAGATTGGAGTGGGACAGATTGTTTTGGACTGAAGTGGTGCGGACTGGAGTGGGGCAGATTTTTTGGGATTGGAGTGTGGCAGATTGGAGTTGGGAGGGAGGATTGGAGTGTCGTGGATTGGATTGGGTGAGTCATTTGGACTGGAGTGGAGTGGTTTGGATTGAATTGGAGTGGGTTGAATTGGATTGGTCTGTGGTGGTTTGGATTAAGTGGGTGGATTGGTGTGGGGTAAAGTGGGTGGATTGGAGTGAGACGGATTGGAGTGGCCTGGATTGGGGTGTTCTGTACGATTATGTGTTAAAGCATCATTTTAGAAACTACACATAAGAAGTAAATAGTGCCACTTCGCAACATTTAGGACAAGATAATTGTCATCTTGTGAGAACAGCGCCCACAAGCAAAAACTAAAGAAAACATGAGTGCAAAGTGAAAAAAGAAGACTTGGAAAAATAAAAGAAAGTTAACTATAGAAAATAAATCTTAGCAATTTTGTTTGTCCTGCTTGGCACGTTTTGCCAGTCACACGGCTTCTGTCTGCATGCCACTAAAAGTTATTGAAAAGAACAAAATTGTACCTCAATCACATAGGGTGCAGCAGACAGGCACAGATTAAGTCAATCTGTGCTTGGTCCCTGCTCCATTATAAGGAACTGATGTGACGCTTGAAGCGTGCTGGTCAATTAGAAGGCTGCAAAGAAGAAGGGCACTAATGTCAACAAATGCTAAACAATGGGCGGCTCCAAGCCCTTTTTTATGAACAAAAGTCTTGCAAGCGAGACGCATGTGCTAGCTAAGGCTCGACCATAAAGTAATATCATCTAGCTTCATTAGCCAGCACGACAGACTGACTGCCAATGGCTGCACAGAGAACCCTTGTACAAGAAGCAGAGACTCCCGTGAGTCATGCGGGGGCACAAATACAATTATTATGAGGAATCACAAAGGCACACAAAAAACGTAATTTTCAATCCCATGCAGAACTTCAGAAAAAGTACAGCAAACTGGATCTGGCTGAAGAACCTCAATTGAAGTATTTGGACATGGGCAGATGTGCTCAGAGAAAGATATGTAAGGGAAGTTCCATTCCTTACTTCAGGGGTCTCTGAGGTATTCCAGACAGACATTGTACAGTATTTATACAGCACGAATGCTAATGCTGCCAATGTGGATGGCCCTATAGGGCTGCTTCCAGATAATTACACATTTTGGACTACCAGTGGAACAGGTATATTAGCTGATAATGCGTTTTAGGTCTTGCCTAAGACAACACATGTGCGGCCTGCTACGAGACATTTTATTAGCTTATGGTGGGCTTAGAACCGACCCACTGTTTACCACTGGTTGGCCTCGATGTCAGTCTCATTTGTGTGGCTTGTGTTGGCTTTACTTTCTTGTTGTGAGTTTGACCTTACCCTAGAGCATGGACACAATATTGTGTCCTCACACTTTTCGTTTTTTTGGTTCAACTTTGTTCTTTTCAGTTAAGTGCTCTATGAGAATGTGTGTTTTCCAGCTGTCTCCCTTGTGTGCTTCTCTGCACTTCTGTTGATGTGCTTTTCTGTCCCCATTTCCATGTTGCTCTATCTCGCCATGTGCTTCTGTGGTCACACTCCCATCTGTCTCCATGTTGCTCTTTCTCATTGTGTGCTTCTCTTCCCCGTGTTGTTTCTGTCCCCTTTGTTGCTTGTCCCCACTTCAGTGTGGCTCTGTCTTGCCTTATGCCTGGCTGCTTCTAAAAGCAAAGCATTCAGATATTTGTTCATGATTTAAAAATCACAAAATAGCAAAAGACGTGCTTTTAAAAATTGTGAATATTTTTTCACTACAAACACAATTCCACAAACCCATTTCACATGACAGGGAGCACGATTAAAAAAAGTTTGCAGCGGATAATATTCCACTGAGGCCCATTTAGTAGCAGCAGAAGATCAGATTAAAATACTTGGGTGGGGGCACAATATAAAATACACTGGTTACACTGGCTAGTACAACCCAGATCCAATTTTTAGGTCTTAACGCACAAGTTCATTTTAGCATCAGCATAAGAGTGGAGAACATAAGAGGTCATCAGCATCATATGCATCCTGCTACACGAGATGGCTTGCCACTAACTTTTTTCCGTCTGCAGACCAATCCCCTCTAATGTGAGGCCAGCCAAAAGCGCTAGTACTAAGGCGAGGCAAAACTTGGCATGCTGGTACCAAACTCGCTGACACTAGTAGGAAGTCATGTGCAGGGTCCTCTGCTCAACCAAATGTCACCGCATCAAGGAATTAACACAAGCTTGCATCAGCCTGTTCACAAAGATCAAAGGTACCCACCGGTGCTGAAAATGGAAGCATGCCAGCTCCTCAGCATAATAGGCAACTTTGCAACACTTGGGAGAACTGAGAGGTCGTGGGTGGTTCAGGGGAAGGACTGTTAATGCAGTACCACTATTTAGCAAGGAGAATAAGCTATTAACGAAGGAGCAGCCAGAAAATAAAAATACCACGCACTATGATACAAAGCCATGAGGGCACCAAGTACGCAAAGTAAAGGAGCCCGAATCTCCTGAAAGGAGCTATCATGTCTCTTCCATTCATCCTTTCACTCTTCATTGCACCCGAATATACCCATTATTTCACCTTTACATTATTTTGTTCATCATTCAATCTTTTACCATCCCATCCATTCATTCACACATTCATCATCTATGCATTCAACCATCCAACTATTCTTACATACATCCTTTGAGTTACTCATCCATCCTCTCAGATGTCCTTTTACCATCCTTTAACTAGTACATCCACCTATCCATTCACTTCTTTCACCCAATCACCCATCCATTCATCAGTATTATCACCCTTCCTGTCTTTCTTCACCCTTTCTTACTTCCACCTTTCCTTCTTTCAACCTTACATCCTTATTTCCCTTTTCTACCACCACGTCTTTTATTCTTCATTGTAGCGTTATGAACTTTTATCAGCAGCTAGAACAGGCTCATAAATAACGCCACCTCTGCTGTAGCTGCTAAAATAGGGATTCACGACGCACCTGTTGATTAATGTCAGAAAAGCTGTGCACTTACTTACAGACTATGATACGAAAAACAAATCAAACAGAACAATTTCACCATAAAAAGGTTAAGGGGACTTACAAAGTGGTCCTGAGACCACCAGCAAACCAGCGAAACCAAGAAGAAGACCCTAGCAGAGTGCACAGACAACAACTCCAAGAGCTGTAAAGAAATCTTAACAATCGTCAAAGATTTCGCCTCATCAGCCTCCACCACTAACAACACCACCTGCTCGTAAGAACTATGCCACAAACTCTCAGAAGTCTTCAGAATTCATCAAAACCATCAACAACTTTGACCCTCAACAGAACCCCTGCACCCTGACCTTCAGTCTAACCACAAATTCCCACAGACACTCCCTGACTACTTGGAGAAAAATCACCAGCAATGAAACTGCCCACATCATGAAGACCATCTACTCCAGAGCACTGGCAGAACCCTGCCCCCACCACATCTACAACATAGGTGCCTCCCTAGTCAGCAAATTTCTCACCTGCATCCTAAACAACTACATCACTACTGCAACGCTGGTTGGAAACACAAAAGGTCAATGTACTGCTAAAGAATTTCATACACCTGTGGCAGGTGGGCACATCCTGAGAAAGCATTTGTTTCCGGTCTATGTGAATCTATCCCAGTAATGAATTTATTTGCACTGCTAAAGAAACCTAAGTCGCAAACTACTTAACTAGCAAACTACCACCCAATCTCCCTTCTGCCCTACCGTACCAAGGTCCTGGAGAAAGTCATCAACAAGCAACTTGCTCACTACCTCAACACACACCAACTCCTTGTCATCATGCAATCAGGTTTCCTTCTCAACCACAGCACAGAGAAAGCCCTCATTGCAGCAACAGACAACATCAGGTCGACCCTCAACCATGGAGAAACAGTGGCCCTCATACTATTAGACCACTCTGTGGCCTTTGACATGGTCTCCCACTTCACTCTCATCAGAAGACTACATTAAACAGGCATTCAAAGACCCACTGTCAACTGGATCTCCTCATTCCTCACATGTAGAACACAGTGTCAACCTGCCACCTTACATCTCAACAAACAAGAACTTCATCTGTGGAGTCCTGAAGGATCTTCCCTAACTCTGATCTTATTAAACATGACCAGTCTGTCTGACCCTAACAGATCACAAATCATCATAAACATTTCCTACTCAGACAACATCCAACTACTTCTCCCCCTGTTGGACAAGTCCACCTCAACAAGAAACAACTTTGCCACATGAATGACCTTAGTAGCCAACTGGGTGCGATCCAACTACCTCACACGTAGCACTGACAAAACTGAAGCACAGAGCCATGAAGAACACTGAAAATGGTGCACCAGATCTAAGGCCCTGAATGGGGAATCCCTGTCCTTAGAAATGAGTTCACAAACGGGGAGGATGGGTGGGTCTTTATGAATCTGCAACTAGAATATGTCTCTACCAGATGAATTGTTACCAAAGGTAAGTAACTTGTACATCTGATAGAGACTTCTATTTGCAGATTCCTTACCTTAGAATAGATACCCAAGCAATGCCATTTTCAGTGGTAGGCTGTGAACTAAGATCATACTAGAAAGTCCTGCAGGACCGAACGACCAAAGTAGCCGCCCCTGCGGACCTGACTGTCCAGGCAGTAATGCTTTAACATGTGCAGGGATGCCCGTGTTGCTGTCTGGCAGATATCCAGGACAGGAACTCTGCATGCTAACGCTGTGGTAGCAGCAGTTGCTCTGGTGGAGTGAGCGCACAAGCCCTCAGGGGGTTGCTTCTTTGCCAAAGCGTAGCATATTTTGATGCAAAGAAGCGCACATCGTGAAATGGTACGCTTTTGCACGACATTCCCTTTCTTTGCACTTACATACAGGGAGTGCAGAATTATTAGGCAAATGAGTATTTTGACCACATGATCCTCTTTATGCATGTTGTCTTACTCCAAGCTGTATAGGCTCGAAAGCCTACTACCAATTAAGCATATTAGGTGATGTGCATCTCTGTAATGAGAAGGGGTGTGGTCTAATGACATCAACACCCTATATCAGGTGTGCATAATTATTAGGCAACTTCCTTTCCTTTGGCAAAATGGGTCAAAAGAAGGACTTGACAGGCTCAGAAAAGTCAAAAATAGTGAGATATCTTGCAGAGGGATGCAGCACTCTTAAAATTGCAAAGCTTCTGAATCGTGATCATCGAACAATCAAGCGTTTCATTCAAAATAGTCAACAGGGTCGCAAGAAGCGTGTGGAAAAACCAAGGCGCAAAATAACTGCCCATGAACTGAGAAAAGTCAAGCGTGCAGCTGCCACGATGCCACTTGCCACCAGTTTGGCCATATTTCAGAGCTGCAACATCACTGGAGTGCCCAAAAGCACAAGGTGTGTAATACTCAGAGACATGGCCAAGGTAAGAAAGGCTGAAAGACGACCACCACTGAACAAGACACACAAGCTGAAACGTCAAGACTGGGCCAAGAAATATCTCAAGACTGATTTTTCTAAGGTTTTATGGACTGATGAAATGAGAGTGAGTCTTGATGGGCCAGGTGGATGGGCCCGTGGCTGGATTGGTAAAGGGCAGAGAGCTCCAGTCCGACTCAGACGCCAGCAAGGTGGAGGTGGAGTACTGGTTTGGGCTGGTATCATCAAAGATGAGCTTGTGGGGCCTTTTCGGGTTGAGGATGGAGTCAAGCTCAACTCCCAGTCCTGCTGCCAGTTCCTGGAAGACACCTTCTTCAAGCAGTGGTACAGGAAGAAGTCTGCATCCTTCAAGAATAACATGATTTTCATGCAGGACAATGCTCCATCACACGCGTCCAAGTACTCCACAGCGTGGCTGGCAAGAAAGGGTATAAAAGAAGGAAATCTAATGACATGGCCTCCTTGTTCACCTGATCTGAACCCCATTGAGAACCTGTGGTCCATCATCAAATGTGAGATTTACAAGGAGGGAAAACAGTACACCTCTCTGAACAGTGTCTGGGAGGCTGTGGTTGCTGCTGCACGCAATGTTGATGGTGAACAGATCAAAACACTGACAGAATCCATGGATGGCAGGCTTTTGAGTGTCCTTGCAAAGAAAGGTGGCTATATTGGTCACTGATTTGTTTTTGTTTTGTTTTTGAATGTCAGAAATGTATATTTGTGAATGTTGAGATGTTATATTGGTTTCACTGGTAATAATAAATAATTGAAATGGGTTTATATTTTTTTTTGTTAAGTTGCCTAATAATTATGCACAGTGATAGTCACCTGCACACACAGATATCGCCCTAACATAGCTAAAACTAAAAACAAACTAAAAACTACTTCCAAAAATATTCAGCTTTGATATTAATGAGTTTTTTGGGTTCATTGAGAACATGGTTGTTGTTCAATAATAAAATTAATCCTCAAAATTACAACTTGCCTAATAATTCTGCACTCCCTGTATCAACAAAGAGTTCATCGTCCACCCAGAAATCTTAAGTACCATTGAGGTAGAACACCTACACTCTTTTTGGATCCAGGCGGTGGAGTCTCTCCTCTTCATGAGAAGGAGGTGGAGGTGTGTAAAAAGTAGGCAAAGTGATGGACTGGACTACATGAAAAGGTGTAACTACTTTGGGAAGGAATGAGGCCCTAGTGTGTAACACTACTTTGTCAGGGTGCACAGACTAAAATGGGGGCTTTGAAGAAAGAGCCTGAAGCTCACTCACTCTGCGAGCAGAGGTGATGGCAACAAGAAAAACAGTTTTGAAAGTAAGGAACCATAAGGCACAGTTATGTAACAGCTCAAAAGGAGCACACATCAAGTAAGTAAGGAAAAGATTGAGGTCCCACTGAGGCATGATAAATGGAGTGGGAGGAAACAGATGGGTGAGACCCTTACGGAATCTACCAACAATAAGGGACTTAAAAAGGGAAGGTTGATCAGGCAATCTAAGAAAGGCTGAGATAGCTGATAAGTAACTTTTAAGCGTGCTCTAAGCAGAGCCCTGCTTGGGCAAAGAAAGAATTAACAAAAGAACCTCAGAGAGAGCAGCAGAGAAGGCATCAACAGACCTTTTGGTACACCATGCCATAAATGTATGCCAATGACAGGCAAATACCATTTTGGTGGAGGGATGTCTGGCGGTCAAGATAAAATCACAGACTTCGGGTGGAAACGTAAAAAAACGTTAACTGCCGCCACTCAATCTCCACGCATAAAGGCGAAGATTTGAAAGGTCAGGGTGGAGAATTGTCCCCTGCTGCTGCGACAGAAGATCCTTCTGAAGGGGCAGTGTGACTTGAGGATCGATGGCAATGCTCAGTAGCTCTGGGTACCATACTCTCTGTGCCCCGTCCGGAGCCACCAGGATTACTTGGGCCCGGTCGCTTTTGATCTTCTTCAGAACTCAGGAGTGGTATAGGCGGCCCGGAGTTCCACTCGAGACAAAGCGTCGTTGAGCGTGTGCCGTCTTGGAAACTCCAATGGGCACAGCAGCTGACATTGCACGTTCTCTGCAGAGGCGAACAGATCTAACCAAGACTCTCCCCACTGCTGAAAGAGACCTTGTGCCACCTCTGGATGGAGAAGCCATTCGAGATCGGCTATGCATAGACCGCTGAGTTTCTCTGCTCTGACGTTCAGTGACCCGCCAGATGTTGAACCACCAGGTTAATGCCCTGATGTGCCAGCCATGCCCAGAGGCGCAGAGCCTCCTGACAAAGGGTCCAGGACCCCACTCCACCCTGTTAGTTGCAGTACCACATGGCAGTAGTGTTGTCCGTGAACACCTGAAACACTTTCCCTTTGAGAGAGAGAAGTAATGCTTTTAATGCAAGCCAGATCGCCTGGAGCTCCTAAAGATTGATGTGGAGTATAGACTCCGCCGGAGACCAGAGACCACTGATCTCCGCCTCTCCCATGTGGCCGCCCCATCCCAGGAGTGACACCTCTGTCACTACTGACAGGTCTGGTTGGGGAAGGGAGAGGGATCTGCTGTTGACCCAATCCTGATTCGAAAGCCACAACTGCAGGTCTTTCGCAGTCCCCTCCGAGATCTGGACCATGTTGGAGAAAGTTCACTGATGCTGTGCCTACTGGAACTTCAAGTCCGACTGCAGAGCCCGTATATGCCATCTGGCATGTGTCACTAGCAGGACGCATGAGGCCCAGCTGCCTTAGAGGCATTCTCACCAAAACCCAGGATAGAGGCTGAAATTTCGGAATCACAGTCTGAATATCCTGGACTCGCTTTTCGGGAGGATAGACCCAAAACTGCACTGTGTCCAGAACAGCTCCAATGAAAGGGAGCATCTGAAAGGGAGTCAGGTGTGACTTTTGCACGTTTATAGTGAACTCCAGTGTATGCAGGAGGTTCGCTGTGGTCTGAAGGTGGGAGATTACTTTCTGGGGTGTATCTGTCTTCAACAGCCAGTCGTCGAGGTAGGGGAACACTGAAACACCTAACCTGCACAGATGAGCTGCAACCACCGCCATCACTTTTGTGAACACCCGAGGGGCACTGGTAAGGCCAAAGGGAAGCATGGTAAATTTAAAGTGATCGTGACCTACCACGAATCGTAGGTAAAGTCTGTGGGTAAGCAAGACGGGATATGGAAATAAGCATCCTGCAAGTCCATGGTACCATCCAGTCTCCTGGGTCCAAGGAAGACAGGACCTGAGCCAGGGTGAGCATTTTGAACTTCTCCTTTCTGAGGAAGAGATTGAGGGCCCGAAGGTCTAGGATAAGACGTAATTCCTTGTCCTTTTTGGGCACCAGAAAGTAGCCGGAATAACAACCACAACCCACTTCTGGTGCAGGGACCCTCTCTATGGCTTCCTTGGCCAAGAGAGCAGCTGCTTCTTCACGGAGAGGTGCGGATGACCCTCCGTTAAGTGGCCGTAGGATGGTGGCATGGCCGAAGGGGCAGTCTTGAAAAAAGAGGGATGGGAGGGTGGGAACAGATGCCCCTTCGGACGATCTGCAAAACCCACTTGTCTGTAGTGATGGTTTCCCAGTGGGGCAGGTGATGGTGAACCCTGCCGCCAACTGGCTTGGAATGTAGGAAGGTTTGGAGGCTGCAGCAAGGGCAGGGGTGGACTGGGCTGACCTCTGGTTCCCTGTCCCACGAATACATGGTATTCCGCGTCCCCGCAGGGGCTGAAAAGCATGCTTGGCACTGTGACTGGGAAAGGGATGCAACAGGGAGCCACTTCCATGGCCACGAAAGGGGTGAAAGGTGGACTTTTGGGGACGAAGGGCAGTCGAAAGGCAGAGGGACCGAGCCATAGCCCGGGAGTCCTTGAACCTCTCAAGCGCCTAGTCCACCTTGTCTCCAAAGAGACGGGTGCCATCAAAGGGCATGTCCATAAGGGTCTGTTGGACATACCCTGAGAAACCAGATGTCCCCAAACAGGCGTGGCACCTCACGGCCACCATCAACGCAAACGATCTACCCAGAGTCAGTTGTGTCCAGCCCACATTGAATAGTGAACTTCGCCACGTCTCTTCCATCAGCAACTGCTTGGGAGATGATAGTCCAGGCCTCCTCCGGTATCTGCGGTAAGACGAGCACATCCGTATCCCACAGGAAGCGAATATAATGGCCCAAAAGGCATGCGGAGATCACTGACCGCAATGCCAGCGTGGAGGAAGAAAACATCTTCTTCCCAAGTTGGTCCAGTCTCTTTGATTCCCAATCTGTAGGTGCGGAAGAGAATGCGCCAGATGACGAGCATGCCTGGATAACAAGGCTCTCAGGCGTCTGGTGTAGGGACAGAAATTTAGGGTTGTTCGGGGCGGGCCAATGGCAGCGAGCGATCGTCCTGTTCACAGGAGCCTCTGTGCTAAGTCTGGACCAATTACCCAGAAGGACATCAGTGAGGGATTCATTAAAAGGAAGGAGAGGCTCAGATGTAGAAGCCCCTCATTAAAGCACCTCTGTCAGGAGATTAGACCTGACTTCAACAGTAGGCAGTTCGAGGCCAAGGACTTCAGCTGCCCTAAGGGCCACCAGAGAATAAGTGGCTCCCTCCACCACAGGCACGGTAGGAGGAGAAAGCATGCCAGCTTTTGGAGAAATATCCAGAACACTGGCCTCACCCAATTCCTGTGCCCAGTCCATATTAGGACCATCCTGGTATTCATAAGGGTCCAGAGCCCACTCCAATCCTTTCCCGTATTCATACCCATAAGAAAAAGGGTCTGAATTCAACCTGGGGTGAATACACCCCATCGAAGAAGAGGGCAGCATCGGCTAACGCCAGGGAAGGTCTTGATGATATGAGTACGAATTTGGAGGTGGATTCGGATGGGACCTTGCTGGCCGGGGTCGGACCTGCTGGTGTGGAACCCAAAGGGCCCCCAGCCGAACCCCCAGGGCCTGAAGGAGGGTCGGACTGCCCAAAAGTGATCCTCATGGCCTCATAGAATTCTTTCAAATGGGCAGGGGTCACACCGGTTCCCGAAAAGTCAGGGAGGTGCAGAGCGGACCCAGAGGACGGAGGCCAAGAGCGGCGATGCTCCTCCCGTGTTTCTTCAGCCGAGCAATGGGGTGAAGTCAAAGGATGCTTAGCCTTCTTCGACTTCATCTTCTTACCTGAGTGACACAAAGATTTGGAGGATGGCGAGTGGTGGTGACTCCGCAAGCGGTCTCAAGACCTTCCTCTCGAACGAGATCGGGATCAATGTAGAATCGGGCACCGAGCCGCCATAAGCTTGAGGGAACGCTCCCTGAAGGCCTTCGGGTTCATGGCCTGGACGACTCTGGGTCGTGGTTGCGCTCCAGGCACCACAAACAGACCCGGTATGGATCCATCACTGAAACCATGCGGTGACAGGCCTCACAAGGCTTGAAACAGATCTTTGGGGAGATCCTTGACGCACCAAAAATTCACCAAAAACTCGACAAAAGAGTTGAAATCGGTCAGAGATTGACCAGGGTAGCTTTCTCTCTGGATCAGCGCGTGGCGCAGAAAGAAAAGAACTGACATCACAGCGCAGAGGCGGCATCTATGTACGACTCCTTACGTCATCATGGTGACCACAATGCCAATGACACCAGTGGAGTCGACCAACGCCACCTAACGACGCACAAGGCTACTGCTCGAAGAAAAAACACTCCAGATCCAGTCTGACACCTGGGGGAAATTCTACGGGGAGGAATCTGCAACTAGAAGTTTCTATCAGGTTCCTGAGTTT
Organism: Pleurodeles waltl; assembly: GCF_031143425.1. NCBI lineage: Eukaryota > Metazoa > Chordata > Amphibia > Caudata > Salamandridae > Pleurodeles > Pleurodeles waltl. The sequence goes on along the minus strand of NC_090440.1, from coordinate 1,185,279,102 downwards.
ATGCTTCCCTAGACCAAATACTCCTAAAAAAAAATGCCTACCAGAATCAATTACGTGAATCCTACACCCTGTAGTCTCCCTTGTCAACATTTTCAATACACTGATTTGCACATGTATGGTTCAGTGTGTGTGTGTGTGTGTGTGTGTGTGACTATAAAATAAATTAAATACATGTGAGAGGGGGCTTATGGAGAGATGAGAGGCACTGCTAAAGGGTGATGGTGAGGGAATCATTGAAGAGCCCCCAGTAAAGATTGCTGTGTTCTGGTTATCGTTCACAATGCTTTAAAAACGAACACAATTTAATATATTATGAAAAATGTGTTGTAGAATGCACCATTTTTGCCATTTTTCCCCACATTTTTTCGGGGTGTGAGAACCCCGCTAAAGCCCCACTGAAGTGGTCAGGCTGGCTCGCTATGCACCTTATGGGGGCAAATCTGATAAAGTTTGCCAAAGCTGCTTTGGGTTCCCAGTACGGCACTGGTGCAGCCTACTACCTCAACAACCACGTACACTTCCCACCTACCGCCCAGGCACCTGTGCTCAGCTGGACACTCACTAGCATGCCTACCCGCATCCACAAAACCAAAGCAAGGGCCGTGCTTTCTCTTACATCTCTCCCAAAGCATGTAAGAACATCCCCACTCATAACAAAGCCTCCTTTTTTGCTTTTCGATAAACTCAAGAAGATGAAGACTTGGCTCGTCGATGAAACTCACCAGGGAGACAGCCGCCTACCACCTGCAAAGAGCAAAGATGATTAGCGCGTTATACAAAATAACATTTCACACCGTAATATCGCAGTGTCCTGCATACATAACGGAGCCTGACTGGAGGGAAATGAGTTCACAGCTCACCATGTGGGGCAATAGAGAGCAGATCAAATGTGATCACCCTAGAACAGAATGAATGCAATGGAATCACAAGTCCTACACCTATAATCAGAGCCACACTGAAAACAAATTAAAAACAAATGAGTCCTCGACGTTACGTTTACAGCACTACACACCAGCAGAACCAGTTTTTAAGTATTACCCAAGTCCAGCTCATTTAATTGCAGCACGAGCAGTGACTCGCTCAAGATCACACGCTGTGACAAATAGGCGGATTAGCTACCAAACAATGTGCAAAACGTCCCACAAATGACCTTTGTGACCAAACAGATCGCATTGTGGAAACGAAAGGCAATGGGTGCATTCTGTCTTCAACAGAGATGGATGGCTTAATAAAATCAAATTTAGTGTGCACTATGCCCGTGCTTTAAAACATGTTACGGTATAGCTCCGGTAGCAAAGTAATTCTAGACTAGAAAGTTCAGAGCAGCTGTGCTTGTTAATAGCTTGGGCAGTTGGGAGAGAGTGGTGCTGAAACGTTAAAACATTTGTTTGATTTGCATTCTATGTACCAACGTTTTGCTGGACAAAAAGCAGGAGAACAACAACTCCAAAGCAACTATTCAAACATATTTTCACACATGCGGTACAACGGTCAACAAGTAATACAATATTGGTCCTCCTCAGTGAATCAGATAGTCGAGTCCAGTGTTTATTTCTGAAATAACAAAAAACGTTTGGGAAAGCATGCACAACCTTAGATTTAAAGTAAATGGTTCGGAAATTCTACTAAATCAGGATGTATAGGAAACCCCCACAGTGCTTATGCCTGCTACAACGTTCACGGCCTCCAGTGGGAGAGCCACATCTGCACAGCTGGAATCCAACCCAGCGACTGAAAAAGTCGTAATGGCGTTGCCTCCATGTGAGAGAGCCGAGATTGGCTCCTGCAAGTTGCCAGTTTGCAAAGTGTTCTTACCTGCCTCCGGGATAGGAGTGGTATACCAGAAGAACAGCCGCCACTCGCTCTCTGTAGCCTGCTGAATCCAATGTATGACATAGGCTGTAGCAGTGCTGCCTACAGATCACCACAGGGGTGGTAAATTCGCTTTGCTCCCAAGGCTGTAGTTTCCGAGTAGCTCAGTCTCTCGCCGTTGTTTTGCTTCTCTCTGGTGAGGAAACACCGGGTGAAGCTCTGTCCGCACCTTCGCCGCTTCCTTGCTCTCTCCCCGGGATTCCTCTTACGAAACCAGCACTGCTAGCCAGCCCCGCCCTCAGGTGGCGGCTTTTGGTGCAGCTGTTCGCTGCCTCGGCTGCTTCCTATACCATTCATCGCCCTTCAGTTTATCTCGAGTCGGGATTCAGTTGCAGAACACCGCCTCCCAGCGTCGGAAGTGCCGCATTACAGCAAATGCAAACAGCAACAGGAGGTTCCATAACGCCATTGATACGCCCTGATAAACTCAGTCGGTTAGGCACTTGCTCCTCGGATTTCAGAAGACCGATTCAAATTTCTTCAGGGCCAACTCAATTTTACATCTTTCGAAGTACGACAGGGCCCGGCTATAAGGCACTCACAGCACTACAAAATGGTAAAACGTAGACCATATGTACTACACAAAATGATCATAATTTTTAACAGAAGCCGGTCATTTTATCGTTTGCCGATACGGGCTTCCAGCTTTTTGTACTTTAAACAACGGATATTGTTATGGCCTAATGCAACTTGATTGAGCGCAGAAGGACGAAAGGACAATCGCTGACAGTGTAAAAAACGCTATCAACGGGCTTGGATGCAGTAGCCGGTTAAGAGATTTCTCCTGTTCACCCCCTCTGATGCTGGAAGAATGATCCATTCCTTTAACACCCATTATGAAGGAAAACAGTGACCTACACAGACCGCTTCCGCATATTAACTCTTTGTGGACAGTGAGAACTCAAAGACAACAGGGGGAATTAATGCACCTGGACTATAACTTCCTGGCTCCTTCACGAAGGTTCTGAGTCTGGGCCCCTATTGGGAAGGTCATCTTCACTGTCCTGAACACCACCGCACGTCAAGGGACAGCACGTACAATGGGAGACGTGTACCATAAAGACATCTTATCGGCGCTGCCGACTTGAAGGCAAGCAGACCTGCATCTCGGCTTGACGTGTACCTGAGATGCCAAAACTTAAAAGAGGAGGCCTGTCTCCATCCAGAGTCTTAAGGGCTACGAACCGCTGTACACCAGTGCCTCCAAGACTCTAGCCACCGAATCCCTTTTATGCATGAGCTTGGTCGGAGCCCATCACATGCTGAGCCGCAAAGGCATTACATGTTGGCAGCCATTCGCATCCTGGAACTTTCCCACTCAGTCATAAATTACTTTTCCTCCTATGCTAGCATCTCCTTTCTCAAAGTTACCGAACCTTTCCTCAACAACTTATTGAAGTGGTCTCATTCTTTGAATTTTGTGTAGGTACTCTAACAGGGATGCGTACACCAGAAGTTCTAATTTTATTAAAGTGTGCATCAAGCTCAAGTAAAGGATAACAGTGGCCTATGGAGAGTGTATGCCTTCCAAAGATGAACGCGGCTTTCTTTGACCGGAACAATTTTTCTGAGAAAGAGGATCATGGGAAAGTGTGAAGTTTGATTTTACCCTAACCCATCAGTATGTTCAGCCATAAGGTTTGATTTTCCATGTGTCCTCCATTCCCCTCCTACAATCTTCACTAGCATGATAATTATTCGCAGGCACGTATCTTTTAAGACTCCTATTTTCAGAACTTTTCACATTCGCTGTACTGGACAACCTGTTTGCAGGCACCTCTCTAGTTCACATTTATTAATTCCAAGTTATTAATCACTTGAGCGAACATGTGAGATAAATCCTCTCTCATCAGAAAGAAGGCCTTTTTGAAAACGTTGTGATTAGCCACGGTCCACTGAAGGTGCCAAAATATACAAACGCAATGCCCAGGACCACTGAAAGACATGCCCATACACTGGTTCCTACTGCTGAGCACGGGGTCTTTTCTTGGCTCTCAAAAACTGTATAGAGAACAGGAATACATAGACAACAATAAACTATTTTTTCTCCACGTTACATACCTAATGCAGGAATTTAAAGACGCCAAATTAACAGGTAATGAGTGGCAACCTTCCCAGTTTTTTTCACTAACAAAACTATTAAAATAGCCGCACTCACTAAATGTGACTATTAAGCAACTAATTCACAAAACAGGTGTCAACCCTCACATCACAACTCCAAAGAGTGCAGGCAAATAATACTTGTGTTGTCCTTCAGGGCAGTATCCACACTTCCTGCCTCCAATCTACCCAGATCTACTGTGAAAAAGGCTAAATCACCTCTTCTGCTTTCAGCTACGTGCCAAGGAGAACAGTCTGCTGTAACTTTGCTACTCTCCTGACTAGAACCTTTAAACTATTCATTGTTTTCTCGGGATGCCCTCTCCCTCTAGGAATTAGATGAATTTCCACCAACATCGATGGCTTATTCAGCCTTCTGCACTCCTTTTAACTTCAATTGTTGAAATCAAACCCTCACTGTAGTGCCTGGAGTGAATGCTAGTCAAACCTTCATAAACAGTGGTATACGAGTCACTGCTATTTGGTAATGACACATATGTGTGAACGACTGATTCATAGATTAAATTATTAATGACGAATACACTTTTTTTTCTTCTTTCTGGATGAAAGCAGTTTTTGCATCCAGCACATTTTCCGGAATTTCTCACAAAAGATCCCTTGCATGTTTACAAGTCCTATTTCTATGACATCAACATAGAAAATGGACTGCTCTTTTCTCAGTCCAGACCTGGAAGACACTTACATTGGATTACAGAAATTGCAACCCCCATCATACACCGTAAGGAACTAGCTTGTCCAAAATCCCGTCTCTGGCATGTTTTTTGCCCCTGCTGTCATCCTTCAGGATGGAATATTTTGTATGTCTTTAGTGGAGAATCTGGGGATAGTTTAGCAAATGCCCGTTTAATCACATTTTCACCTGGTTGACAGAACGGCAGCTACGACACACGACAAACTGAATACAGGAGTATTGCAGGAGTTTATGGGTCCTAATGGTTTATGCAGGGCTGACCTGAACATGGAGTATATTAAAGGGTAAAGACTTTGTGGAAAAAAAAATATTACAGTGTCTTTTTAATTTTAGGCTAATGGTTGAGGAAACGTTTTTAAAGCTTCTGGCACTTGGTAATGAAATCCATTTTCAATAATAGAAAATATTAATCACAACCAGGTCTGCATATAAACTGGTTCTAAGATCGCAATTCGCACAACTGTTCACACACTATCGGCTGAAATATTCACAAATGGAATGCCTCGGTTAACAGCACAACTTCAGATATTGTACTGTTCTCTATCACTGATATAAGGATATGGACCTTAAAAGTGCAAAGGTACATGCAGTGACACACACGTCAAAGTTTTTTTCTTACTGCAATATATGGACGTTACTAGATCACTGGCAAGATTTACAATGGGCCTAAATGATTTACATTTTTCAATGGGCATGTATTTAACTACATTTTTATGAATTACGTGTACTTAATGGTTAAGAGACATCCGCCTTAAATAAACAGCATTTCGAAATGATATTGACTTGACCCCCAAGTGTGCATTAGCCTTGTTTCAGAGGGAGTTTCAGTTTCCAAATATATATTCATGGTCTAACACAGGGGGAAAAGAAGGCCCCAGCCTCTTACCCACCAACAAAGACACCAGCTCTATTGTTTGTAACAGATTATTCATCCTTGAACTCTGATAATGTGTCTGCCCTTAGGTGTGTTACTCCGCATATATTAACATCACTGTCATCCTTTTGGGGACTTATTTCACGGTGGGTGAGCAATAGCTACACAGGGTGCCGAGTCATTTAGCCTGTCAGCATAGGATTCAGCAGAGGGAGCAAATGACGATAAGTATTAATGCTCATTGCGCATGGCATGTCGGCTGCAATGTAAACAACACTGATGCACCAACTCATCAATGGGCCAAAGACAAGACATTCTTAACATAATAAATATGGCCCTTCATGCAAGCAGTACAATTCCTATTTAAGGAAGATCAGTTTTACGTTGGCATAAAGGGATTTCCACAAACGTATTTATCCCCAAAAAAGGAAGGGGATGGAGAGAAGATATTTAACGCTGTCCAGCCCACAGCCTTCCCAAGGTTAAATTATTCCATAAAGCAGAACGTCCTGTTCAGCTAGGTTACCAAAAGTTACAGTGAACTTTGGTTGTAATCATACAGGTCCAGGCGATCCTCTCCTTAGAATGAAAAGGCCCTCACCAACCTAGCTGGCATGTTTCATCATCGGGCTTTCTCCTCACTGGGTGGTAGGTGCAATACCCACCTGCCTCCCAAAACTGGGCCTCTTTGGCAGAGATCTTTTTTCTCTTGCCTGGCCCGGTATTTGCTTGAGCTCTGGTTGATTCCCCAGTGATTTGAAGGTTGTGGGTGTAGACTGGGTATGGAAAAGTGTATTAAAATTGACTATGGTTACCCCCTTAGTGTCCTTCATTCATGGCGGAATGAATGCTTTTAGAGAGCAAGTTAATTAATACAATTTTGAAGTATTGAAGTACTAAATAAAAGAATAAAGTGCATTACAAATTTGTTTTGAAATTAATGTGTTCAAAATGTGTAAAGTGGAAAAGATGGCAAACACCATCTGTAATTAATGTAGAAATGTTTTATAATATATTAATATGGATTAATATGAACACTAATGTAGTTTAATTAAATACTTATTTGGTTTAAATGTGAAATTAAATGCTTTATTAAATAGAGGCCTACATGAAAAGGTCTAAAGCTAATTTTACGCTTTAAAAGCTTGTGCAATGTTTTTCTATCTCAGCAGTTTCTAGAAGCTCAATGTTCATTGTTCACATAATGCTGACCTCACATAATATTTCAAATGTTTAGTGAAATAGATTTTAAATACCCTGTGTAACTCGTACACTGTGGAAAAGTTATATTCTTATGTTGTAACATTTGTCTGTCTTCCTGGGATGACATAATGTGTACCCAGGAACAATAGTCTTCAGTGCTCATATATAAACTGCAGAGTTCCTAATGTGATTTGTGTTTGGGATAGGGTTTGCACTTCCAGTGCTTTAGCAAATCGCAGGTGAATTGTGATGTTTGAGAGAAATAGGGAGTTTGTGTACTCTAGTGTAGTTTGTTAGGGAGTGTGTGTACTCCAAACGGTGTATGTAGGGAACCCATTGTACTTCAATTGGGTGTGGCGCTCTGTGATAAAAAATTGCCCATGTGGTTGTTGGTATATGGGCACTGCATGGTCTAAGACTCCGGAGTATTGTACATGTGGTTGTTGTTGTAACTTGTCTGTTTAGTTTGTCAATTTGGGGGTGGTTGACAAATAGTATACCTAGTGTGTGTTTCAAAAGAAGTGTTAGTTTGACAGATATTGGTGATTCCTGAGTGCACAAGGAGGATCTAGTATTAGTTAAGAGTGAAATTTCCTTCTGGAATTTTACTTGCGAATCAGAGAAAGCAAAGATTGAATGAGTAGTTGTCAGAGCTAAAAGCAGCAAACTTTCTGTGAAGCTTCCGAAGTGGTTGTGTTACCTACTTGTAATAAGCAGTTGTTGAGTTGATTTTTCTTTGGCGCTCGCAATAGTTTGCATTAGTTTTTGTGTGAATTGAGTTTTGGAAGACTAGTCCACAAGACTTTGTCAGCCGTTGTGTGTGTAAATGTGACATAACTAGGTTTGCACTGGGATAGGTCGGTTGGTGAGGAGCTGTGAATGGATTGGTGGACAACGACTTAAGGGCTTTTGGTTGAAAGAGGCAAGCAAAAAGTATTTTGGGATTGCATTACTTCGTGTTTTAAAATTAAACTGTAGTTTTAAGCCAGATTAAAGTAAAATTTAATTTTTCAAAGCGTTGAAGAGTGCACTCAGGAGAGATGCTTTCATTCTAGTTTGAGTAGGAGAAATTGCCCCATCAGAAGGAACACCTGCATATATCGTAACTGAAGAGAAAGGTACCGCAGCATGTGTTTGGTTGAAACAGAGGTGCCAAATTACAGAGAAGGAAGGGAGTTTAGTGTTTCCTGCTTATTGAACTTTCAGCCTGAGAATATTAGAGAATTTGAGGAGAGTGCTGTATGAATTAAAACCTCCCCCGAGACCAGCAGAATTTGAAGCTTCAGCCATTTCAGAATTAGTGGCCAGACAACAAGAGAAATTAAAATTTGAGAAGCGAATGAGAAAAGTTGAGAAGACTTTATTAGAGGCAAGGTAGGATAATGAGCGGAAATTTTGGAGAACTGAAACTTAACAGGGAATTTAAATGTTTCTTGCAATCACACAAGAGAAACAGAGCAGTGTCAGGGAAAAGACAAAGAAAAAGACTAAAGAAGAGGAGTCAAAGTCAGATAAGGCCAGGAAATCACTGACTTATGATGATGACTCAGATGATAATGAATTTATAACGCAGTTATAGAGAAATCGTCCTTCACAATATGCAGCACAAGAGACAAGTACAGATGCTAATACTGGTCCAGGTGCACCAGTACCAGTTGTAGTAACACCAAGCCAAATACAGGTTGCAACTAACGTTCCTGCTATTACTGTAACTCAGACACCTAGGACCTTGAGCTACTTGTAGTCTATTTTACAATTCCTGTTGAAAGTTCTTCACTGAGTATGCCAGTACCAGTGGTGCCATCATCACAGATTTCCCAGAAACCAGTGATGGTTCAGGTGGAGTCTACACCTAACTTATTGGCTCCAGTGCAAGTTCAGACAATGCAGAGGTAAACACCTGTGACAATATCACAGTCGAGTTTTTCAATGCTATCATGTCAAAGTTCTGGAGTAATTTACTTGAGAAATCGGAATGTTCAACCTAGTCCAGAAGCATTAACAGTACCTGTTACTATTGGTCCTGTTGTACCATTGTTTGCTTAGGGAAATAATGAGTAGTGTACAGAATTCTTTTAATTCAAATGCAGAAATGGAGAGAATCAATGTTACTGCGGGAGTCATGTCTCCAATGAATCAGACTTTTGACAAGACAAGGTGCACTGATTGACTTAAATTATTCTGGGACTTCACAGAATTTGAGAAAGTCATGATGTGAATTCAAATTAGTTTCTGGTGACTCCACAGACTCCATGTATTGCTCCACAGAGCGTGCCCAATGTAAATAACCATGTTTAGTCACAAGGTTTGACATCTCAGCAGTTAATAGACTGGTCGGGAAAATTGAGTGGTTCAAAAACAAATGTTGAAGGAGAAAATTCATTGAACCTGATAAGACTTAAATTATAATTAAATTAAATGACTGAAGGAACACTTGAGTTAAAAATAATTGATTCACATAATGAAGACAAATTACACTTTATGTGTAAAAATGTTACAAACAGGACCGGACTGGTACACAAGAAAGTATCAGAACTTGCAAAGAAATATGAAGTAGAAATTGAGAAATCAAAGCCACTGAAAAGAAGTTACAGATTAGAATTTGATTCGGAAGATATTGAGAACACAAGGATACTGGGAATGAAAATTCACATTAAGGAACTAATTCAGAATATACAAACATGGGGAGCATTAGACAAATGGGAAGGCAGATAGGTAAAGAAAAGAGATCAGAAGAAAAAGGAGTCTGTGAATTTAAATGCTGATGTGCAGCAGACTGATAATCCGGTAAATATATTACCAATGAGAGAAATTCCAGGAGGAAATTATGTACATGTCCCTTGGAGCAGGAGTGATATTTTGTCATTTACAAATGAATACCCGAGATTGAGAGAGAAACCAGTGGAATGGGACCAGCAGACAGATAGATTTGTGAAGCTTGCAAAATGCCTTTGGGAGGATTTGAATACCCTGTTAGAAACAGTGGTCCCAGCTGATTTGTGGGTGGAATGCAAAAGGAGTGTTGACTGGCCAACAAATGAGCCTCCACAAGATCTAGTTACAGGTGCACCATCTTCTGATGTAATGAAGTACTATTACAAAATGATTGAATTACTGAAAACTAGAATTTCTCCTAAAAGTACTGATTGATAGAGGATCGATAGGACAGCCCAGGAAGCAAAGGAGTCAATACATGCATATTTTGAGAGGTTGTTGCAAGCTTTTAAACATTATAGTGGACATGATTCATTTTGTTTCTCAGATTTGTTGAAGGGTTGAGTCCTGAAATTAGCCAGATGTTTAAGTCATTTGATTTGCTAGCAAGTAAAGATGGTTGATAAAGTATTACAGTTCGCTAAATACTCTAGTGATGAGACTGAAATGAAGCAGAAGAAATTGAAGAAAAGGTGATGGTGATGCAGATTAAAGCTGTAGAAGCAGGAATGCAGGGAATATTTCCACAACAAGAAACCATGCAAGTATTTCAAAATCGGGGACAGGCAAGAGGTAGAGGTTGTGGTGGAAATGGAAATGGAAACCATGGCATCAATTTGAATACTATTGTTAATCCAGGTGATGTACAGGCAATGAAAAGGATGTTACCTTCTCACGCTTTAGGGGGCTTGGCATTGGAAACAGGAGTGTCCAATGACGGTGCAGAAAGGTGTTCCTACGCAGATGAATGAAAACAATCTTTCTCCAAATTTGAGGGGACCAAGAATAAGAAGTCCTAATTTAAATGTCCAGAATTTGAATAACCAAATACAGATTCCTCAGATAATGCAGTCCCCAACCAATGCAACAGATACAGGTGCCAAGTTTTCAGGTGCCACAGTCACAACAGATGCAGCCCCAAATGCCAATGATACCAAAGCAACAAATGCAGATACCTCAAGCTCCAATGGAACAGCAGTAGGTGATGCTTCCTCAGCAGAACATAGGTCAAAAGTTGAATCTAAGTAATCAGACAGTTCAACAGGTTACACTTCATATTGAGGATGAATCAAATGATGAATGGACGAGTGAGAGTTCAGATGAAGAAGAATGCGTGTTAGCAGCTTCATTATAAGTGGATCAAAAGGGTCCTTATGTAAATGGAAAAGTAATGAGTCATCAGGTTTCATTCCTAGATGATACATGAGCTACATGCTCTACAGTAAGAACTGCAGAAGGTCTTAATGTACCACTTTATGGAAAAACAGTACAGATTGTAGGAGTTGCAAATCAATTCCTGACAAATACGTTTACTAAATCGGTTCCTGTTAAAATTGGCAATTTTGAAGGTTTCTCAAATTTGTAGTCCATGACTCAAGACCAGTTTCCTTATTGGGAAGAGACCTTTTGTACAAAACAAAATGTTTAATTACCTTTACAAATGATGGCATTGCTATTCAGACAAATAGTGATAATGATTCATCTATGCCAATTGAATGTGATTCAGTTAAGGAAGAATTTCCACTGACTAGTTTTTATCCTGCATTTACAGTGCAAGATTTGCCAACTGATATACAAGGAAAAGTTACATTAAAAGTTTGGGAACTTTTGGGGAAAGTCATTGGTCTGTTCAGAGCAGCGGAACCAGTTAAAGTCACAGTCAAACCTGATGTAGTTTTTCCACAAACTCTGCAGTATCACATAGCACCAGATGTAATTGAAGGAGTTACTTCTGTAATTTCAAATTTTGTGAAACAGGGAGTTCTGAAAGAAGTGCTATGCAGCCCATGTAATTCTCCTGATATGAGTTTGGGAAAACCAAGCTGTAAATTTACAACTGTTCAAAATTTGAGGAAAATTAATAATATAGTGGTCAAATGTTGTCCAGTGGTACCAAATCCAGCAGTGATTTTGTTTCAGATCCCATGTGATGCAGAAAGGTTCACAGAGGTGGACATATCACAGACATTTTTCTCAGTCCCTCTTCATGAGATAGTCAGTTTCTTTTCTGTTTTAAATTCTGTAATAGTGTATATTCTCGGTGTAGGATTCCACAAGGCTTTTCAGAGTCTCCATCAATATTTAATCAGATGTTGAAAAATAATTTTGAATCATTGGAAACACCTTTTTAATCAGCTTTAGATCAGTGCAATGATGGTATTTTTTGTCACTTCAAAGACAAAGGAAGAATGTAGGCAAACTACTATTGCTTTGCTGAATCATTTGGGTGAGAATGGACAAAGTGTCCCCAGTGAAAAGACAGTACTGCCAGAAAGAAGTGAAATACTTGGGGCATCAAGTAGAAAAACGTGCAAGGAAAAGTTCCCAGAGACAGAGATGCAGCGATTTTACAAATTAATCTTCCAGTTACACAAAGAGATGTCAGGATCTTTTTGGGAATGGAGAGCTACTGTCTCCAATGGATTCCCAATTTTTCTGTTATTTCAAAGCCATTTCAGAGGCTGACCCACAAAGATATAAATTACCCAGTGCCCTTTGATGAAGCTTGTAAGAAATCTTTTACTGAGCTGTGAGAGAGTATGTGTAGAGCACCAGCTTTGGGAATGCCCAACTACATGAAACCAATTTGTGTTTTTTTGTCATGAACGGGATTTTTGTGCCTTTTCTGTCCTTGTACAGGTACATGGTGCAGTAAATCGCCCTGTAGAACATTTTTTTCTGCTACTTTGGACCCAGTCGCAGCAGCTTTACCTGGTTGTTTGCAGGCTGCGGCTGGTTTGTCACTCACTCAGTTTGAGAATATTGTGATGGTACATCCTTTAACTGTCCTTTTCCCACATTCTGTAGAGGGTTTGCTCACCTAAACAAAGACCCAATATTTGACAAATGCAAGGCTCACAAAGTATGAGCTGTTCATTTTAGGCTCTCCAAATGTTACTCTGAAGAGGTGTACAGAGCTTAACCCAGCAACCTTGCTCCCAGTTGACAATGTTGAAATTGAGAAATTGAAAGAAGAACATGACTGTCTGGAGGTTACTGAGTTGTGCATGAAACCTAGAACTGCCATTCAGGGTACCCCCTTATAGGAAAATGATAACACATTTTTTGTTGATGGTTCCTGTTTAAGAGATAATGTGGGGACTTTGAAATCTGGATATGCTGTCTGCACAATGTCTGGATTACTCAAAGCTTCATGGCTTAAAAGAGTATTTTCTGCACAAGTGGGTTAATTAGTGGCTCTTACTAGAGCATGCTGTTTTTCTGCACAGCTTAAACTTACAATTTTCACAGACAGTCAATATGGATTTGGAGTAGTGCACAACTATGGGCAGTTGTGCTCACACAGAGGTTTTATGACCTCTTCTGGCTCACCAATTAGAAATGGTTATAGAATTTGTGCTTTTTTGCAAGCTCTACAGTTACGCGAGAGGATTGCTGAGGTTAAATGCAATGCACACCAGAAAGCAAATGGTTTTGTTCCAATGGGAAATGCTTATGCTGATCGAGTCACAAGGTTTTGTGCATGGAACAGCCTTTCTATTAGTGAGGAATGGAAAGAACTAAATGTTGATGAAGTAAACCCAAGCTACATGTTAACAGTAATTGATTTGAGGGGAAATCAAAAGTTAGCAAGAAAATGTTTCTGAAGATGAAAAGAACGGCTGGATAAAATTATCATGGTCAAGCACACATTGGCAAAGATGCAATGATTCACACATTTACACAGTCCTGGGTCAATTCAAGGTTTAGACAGGTTGCTGAAGCAATGTGTCACAGATGTGTTGCAGGTCAACAAATGAACGTGGGGAAAAGAACATTAGTCAATTTGAGTCACAGTGGAAGAGCAGGAGGTCCATTCAACAGAATACACATGCATTTTATTGAGATGCCTATGTGTGGTGGTCTGAGATAAGTGTTGGTGACTGCCTGTATTTTTAGTCACCGGATTGAAGCTTACCTCACACATAAAAACTATAGTCTCATAGAGGCACAGCTTTTACTTAGAGAGTTAATTTCTCACTTTGGGTTTCCAGCCTCTTTAGAATCAGACAGAGGAAGTCGCTTCAATAACAAGGTGATCATATTATTATGTTTATCCTTAAAATTGAGCAAAAGTTGCACTGTAGCTATCACCCTGAAGCTTCTCGATTAGTAGAACAAATGAATGGTACTCCGAAGGTACGGCTTGCAAAAATGTGTGCATTTACAAATCTGAAGTGGCCAGATGCTTTGCCTTTGGTTCTGATGAGCATGCAAAACACACCTTACAGAAAGACTGGAAATTCTCCCCATGAAATCCTCATGGGCAGAGAAATGAGATTGCCAGCTGTTCCTGCAAATTCTCTTGTGAATTTAACAGATGATATGGTGCTGGATTACTGCAAGAGTCTGGCTGATGTGGTTCTCTGTCTCTCACTAGGTGGAAGCTACAGCTGTGCCGCCATCCCAAGGCCAGTCACAGTCTGCAAGCTGGTAACTGGGTGGTCATCAAGAAGCACGTGCCAAAGGCTTGTCTGGAACCTAGGTGGAAGGGCCCCTACCAGGTTGTACTTGTAACGACGACTGCTGTGAGGTATGCTGGGATCCCAAACTGGATTCACACTAGCCACACTCGAAAAGTGCCATATCCTCTGAAAGATTAAGAAGAGTTGTTGATAGCCCCAACAACTACTATGCAGTCTCAAGGAGCAAGAAGAGAGACTTTGGAGACAGAAACAGAGATGGTGCAAACTGCTGAAGGTCCAGGTGTGCCTCTGAGAGACGAAATAGAGGAACCTCTATTTCCTGAAGTTGCTCAACCATCAGCAAATATAGCAGGAGAGTCAAGTCAGAGAAGGACTTTTCCAGAAGTAGATGATCGGGAAAATCAGTTGAAACAAATCATGTTTCTTGAATCAGCTGAGGGCGGAGTTGAGCTGAATCAAGGTCATGCAGATTTGACTCCTGAATTAGCTAATGTTGCAGGTACATCATGTCAAAGTCAAAATCCTGTGAGTCAAGAAGATTTGTAAGCCCAGTTTTGCAAACAACACGGCCAAAGAAAGCTGTATAAGAAGACAAGTGGCCCAAACTGCAGACAAATGAAAATGTTCCAGATGTGCTGTCAACCATAAATGAAGCAGATATAGATGAAAATCTGACTGAAGGAGAAATAAGTGCAAATCGGAGATCAAAAAGAAAAAGAGTGGCAAGGCAAAGATACTCAGGTCCTGAATGGGCGTATTTTATCACAGAAGAATGGCAACGTGAATTTTTGTTCTTTTGTTTTGATCGTAAATTTCCAGCTCAATTGTTTAGAATCTGAAGTTGCTTTTGAATTGAAATTCGAAACTACATTGCCAACTGAACAAGAGAAACATTATATACTACAAGTGACAATTGCTGTCCAATAGAATATGATCCACTGAAAGATACTTTGAAAACAAATTTTTGACCAGCTGCTAAACCGATTTTGACAAAGTTCTGGTGAAACGTCTGAAAGCAGATGTAAATAACTGCAAATAAAATTGAAGATTATTTTTGTTTTTGATTTTTGGCTGCACAGTTAAATATTTTTTCTTTTTTTCTGCTTTCTGATTCTTTACAGGTTATGGCTAACAATCGCAACTGCGTTAAAAACAATATGGGGGTCATTTTGACCCCGACGGTCGGTGATAAGGTGGCGGTAATACGGCCAACAGGCAGGCGGTACATATCGCCACATTATGGCATTGTACCACTCCGACCACCATGGCGGTAGCAACCACCAGGCTGCAGATAAGAATCTCCAGTCCGGTGGCCGCTATTGTGCCACCTCAAGCATTTTGGCCCTGCCTACCGCCATGGTTTCTGTGGCGTTCGTAACACCAAAAAAACCATGGCGGTAGGCCCTATCAGTGACAGGGAATTCCTTCCCTGTCACTGGTAGGAGGCCCCCTCTCCCCCAAACACTCCCCAGACGACCCCCACCCCCCTCCATCCACACTCCCCCACCAATCCTCCACCCCCCATACATACACACACAGACACACACCACGCATACACACACTCACACAGGCATGCACACATTCATACACGCTTGCATCCATTCATTCATACACACACATCTGTACCACATTCACTCTGACACGCAGACATTCATTCACATATCCATTCATACACGCATTCTCACACATGCATACATACACTACACATACATTCGCATTCACGCACACACTCACACAGTCATGCACACACCCCCACAACCCCTCCCCTGTCGGAAACCCAACTTACCTGAATCCAGGGGGTGTCCGGCAGTGGACGGGACGAGGGGTTGCTACCGCAAGCAACGCCCGCCAGTAGAACACCAAGAGGCCGTATTATTAGACATAATACGGCTGTCGGCGGTCTATTGGCGTGGCGCTGCTGTTGGTAGCAGCGCCAGCTTAACAACATCCGCCAGCATGGCCTCAGCCAGATTTCCACCTTTCTTGTGCCAGAAATCGGGCTGTGGTCATCATTTGGCAGATGGCTGTTAGCCGCGGCAACGGTCTGTTGGCGGCAGTTGCCGCAGCAGTAGGCGATACTTACCGCCATTGTGCCTAAGGGCCTAAGTGTTGTAAATGTATGTGTATTGGTTTGTGAATTGTAGGTGTGCTAGTAAGTTTGTTATTAATTGTGAGTATTAGTTTCTTTCTAGCAAAGCTGGAACTAATTATACACCTTCTTTAGAGACTACTACACTTTCAAAGTTAGATAGGTGTAATAGGGATGACAAATATTTACACTTAGACAACTCAAAAGGAGATCTTTCTTCTAATGTTTTCCATCGCTTGTTGTATGAATATGTTGAGACCATGAATGTGAGAGAATGTTATGTTTGTACGCAGATTCCTTCATCAGTGCAGGAAGGAATTACTTACCATAGCTTGCCATTAATGTATGGAATTAGCTGTATTTTATTTTTACTAACAAGGCTTTATAATCAAGAGTACATACAATATTTCTATTCTAATTATGATCTAGTGTTTTCTTATGTTCCGATTAATCAACATTTGAGTAATAAAGCTAAAGAGAGAAATATTGAAATTGTGGGAGGTTTCTTTGAGCCTGCACTAACATTTGGTACTGCTTACAGTGAAAGGAACAATCTTACATGCTTACTTTCGCAAATAGAAAAATCTTTTCTAGATGAAATTGATGACAGGAGAAAAGCACTGAAGGAGAAAATAGAGAAGGGGTTAGTGAAGAGGACATTTAGGAATGACTATGCATTTAGTGAAACTAAAAAACAAGGGAAGCTTGCTTTAGATTTTGAACATGTAGTAAAGCTGTGTATTTACAGACCTCAGTCCAAAACTGATACTAAGTTTGTGGGAACGAGTGAATGCAGACGTACTTCTTTTTAAGAATACATGGGATTTATGTTAAATAGACCACATCCTGTGATTCCTGGGGCATATTACGTCTGTGGAAGGAATGTTTATTATCGTCTCCCAAGAGTATGGTATGGGACTTGTTATTTGGGAGTGGTGTTCCCAAAGATTTACCAGATTGACAATATAGACGACACACGACATGAATGAATTGCAAAGACCAAGATCTAAAAGAGCAACCTATTCTGAAATAATTGGGGGTATATTTGGAGCAACTATTCCTTCTGTAGGAGTTGTTCTAAATGCTTTGAAAATTGGCTTCTACTGTGGATAACATGTTGACTGATTTTTCTGGCGCTGTTATTCTAATGGATACTGCAATGGATGCAGTCCCTTCCATGATTCTCCGGAACAGACTTGCGTTAGATATACTTTTAGCAAATGAAGACGGAGTCTGCGAGATGCTGAAAGCAAAACATTGTTGTACATATATACCTGATAAAAGTAAAGGAATTAGAGATTTTATTAAGAACCTGACATATCCAAATTCAGACTTAGAGGCTCTGAAAGAGCCAGGAGTATGGGAAAATATTGGCAAAGGTGTTATTGAAGTGAAACATTGACCGGGTAATCTTTGTCAGGGTGTTGTGGAAAAATATTGAAACCATTATTAATTGTGGTTGTATGTGTCATCTGTATGATCAGATTTTACAAACAGTATACTAGACAAGATGAGAAGCAGATACTTTAATAATTTGAGAAAAACTGAAAACTGGAGAAAACCGAGAAACAAAAGATATTTTACACAAACTACATTTTGAACTGACTCACAAGTATTAATACAAGCATTAACAAGTATATTTTGTGACGATACCTATAGTCGTCAGAGCAGGGATTGTTAGAGAGCAAGTTAATTAATAAATTTTTTTAATATTAAGGTACTAATTAAAAAAGTGTGTATTACATTTTTTTTTTAATTAATGTGTGTTTAAAATGTGCAGCATGTAAAGAGGCAAAGATGGTGAACACCATAAACAAAACATGTTTAACAATGAATAACGATAATGTAGAAATGTTTAATAATATATTTATATGGATTAATATGAATACTAATGTATTTGAATTAAATGATTATTTGGTTTAAATGTGAAATTAAATGCTTTATTAAATATGAGCCTACATGGAAGGGTCTAAAGCTAATTCTACACTTTAAAAACTTGGGCAATGTTTATCTAGCTCAGCAGTTTCTAGAAGCTTAATCTCCATTGTTTACATAATGCTGACCTCACATAATATTTCAAATGTTTAGTGAAATAGATTTTCTGTAACTCGTACACTGTTGAAAAGTTACATTCTTATGTTGCAAATTTTGTCTGTCTTCCTGGGATGAAATAATGTGTACCCAGGAACAATAGTCTTCAGTGCTCATGTGTAACCTTCAACAATTGTATTCTACTGCGGAAACTGGTGACTACAGTGAGAGAAGATGGTCCAATCGTGAATGCAGAAACTGAAGAAAAGATACTTTTGAGACACAGAATAATTGTAATTGGTTTCTGACCTAAACCACCCCATAGACTGACCAAGAAAAACGTAGCTAGTTGCTTTCTATGAATTGAACACAGCGCAGTTTAAGTGATGCTAGGGCAATTCCTTTCAGTTCCTTGCAGTTAGATGATATGTGCCTATTTCTTAGCTTTTTGTCTATGATTCTGAAAGTTCAGTTGCACTAAGGCCAAACTTTACTGAACTGTTTCCCCATTCATAATACTGATGCTGTAAAATGAAGCCCAGATGCTCCAGTGATGAGGACGTCACTGCTTGCTGATCCATTTAGGAGAGGTTTAACAAAATGTGCATTTTTCTATCTTGCAGATTTTCATGTTTTCTCTCTTTAGATAATCTAACCACTATTTTTGGTTAGCGCCATAGTCAGATGTTTTTCAAATTAATGTTTGCCTTCTTTTATATTTCATAAAGCCCAAACATGCTTATCGAATCAGAGTAATAGTCAAAGATGTCAAAATCTAAATTGGACTGTTTCATATAATTTGATTGTAAACAACTCATCTACAATAACTAAGATGTATTCAGTTTCTATTATTCATCTATGATTGTTGCTATTCTGCATGGTGGTTTCTTGAATGTTTAATGATAAATATTCTGTCTAGGTTAATATTCTTTTGAAGATTTGGTCAGCCTGTATTGTTTCTGTACTTATATCATTTGGTCTTGCGTTTGATTTACGTGATCTTAGCATTGTTAATCTAAAGGGCAATAAATATTTGAACTTTACTAAATTGGTGTGGTGATTCATGGCCACATAGGTCATGGTGCGTAGAAATTACTGATTCCAAAATTTAAAGTGATGTTTATTGATTTGATATTGTTAATGCTGATTCTTAGGATGCTATCACACTCCTATATGTCTCCAAAGATTTGTGTCGACCTCTAAGGGTAATAGATGGTTACCCTATATGTGTCACCTTATAAATAAATTATGAAAAGAAATATAAGGTTAGACACACCCACAGTAGCAACAAACGTAAGTGAGTAATCTTCTCACTGGACAGTTACAAGGTGTGCACCTGGAGCCCCTACTATTCACGAGGAGTGTAAATGTGAAAGCTACTGTATTGTTTTCTAGTATATATTTTAGTTGGCTTGAAAGAAAGTGGTTCACTTGTAGAACATGAGTTTGGAAAAACTGAAAAATGCATCACTAGCTGCCTGAGGAGTGGATTCTTTTTGCGCATGACAATGTTAGAAATTGGATCTCTATTTGGCAGAGGTATGCACCCTGTCGAAGTAGGGACGACAATCCTAGTTAAGGTAAGTCACAACACAACCTATATTAACCTGTGCTCACTCTCTGGTAGCTTGGCACAGAGCAGGCAGGCTTAACTTAGAAGGCAACGTGTAAAGTATTTGTGCAGTCACTCATGCAGTAACACAGTGAGAACACCACAAAAAAGACTCTAAACCAGGTTAGAAAAATAGAGAATATTTATCTGAGTAAAAGAAGACCAAAACAACAACAATCCATCATGTGAAAGTCGAGATATGCATTCTTAAAGATCAAGGGCCTGATTTAGATATTGGAGGATGGGTAACAACGGTGACGAATGATCCCATCCACCGACATCTAAATCCCATTATACCTAACAGGATATTCATCACCGTTGTGACAAAGTAACCCATCCGCTAATATCTAAATCAGCCCCTTCATGTGAAAACAGTGCTTAGAAGTCACTAGCTGTCAAAAGGTTACTTGGGGTCGTGAGTGACCGGTGCAACTCCAAAATCCACGCCGACCTTGATGAAGGGTAGGCCGGCCACATAACCTACGCAGGGCCTGCTGAAACAGTACCTATGATGGAGCAAAGCGTCAATGCTAAGGGCACAATGTGATGCCGAACAGACTGTGAAAGTCATTAGACAGCCTCTGTATTGACGTCAGGGAGCGGTGCCGATTTATTTCCTGCACTGGAGGCAATGTGTCATGTTTTGCAGATAGCAGCTGCAGAACCCATTTCTGAGGCCCAGAACTTTGAGGGGACACCTCAGGCAAGGGTGAGACTCGTGGAGAACAAAGTCCAGCAGCTCCAGAAGAGTTGTAGGCAGTCTTTGATGTCCCTGAGACTGCAGGAGAACAGGGGGCAAGCCAGCAAGCCCTTAGAGATCACTCTGGGAGGAAGGCAGAGTACTTCCAGCAGGGTCAGGAAGCAGCAGGGCAACAAGCAGAAAAGTAGTCCTTCCAGAAAAGTGGTCCGGTTGAGTCTTTTGAGCAGCACTACAGTTCTTCTGACAGAGGTACAGTTTCAGGTCCAGAAGTGTCTGATTTTAGGGGGCCAGAGACCAGTAAATATGCCCAAAAGTGTCTTTGAAGTGCGGAAGACTTCAAAGAGTGGCTTTGAAGTGCACCAGTGTCCTTTCAGCCCATTCCTGTCTGCCAGGCTATCTGTGAGGAGTAATCAGTCATTTTTGTGGGGTCAGGCCACTATCCTTTGAGTGTAAGTATGAGCAGCTCACATGCTTCTGCCCAGGAAAACCCATCAGTATGCAGATGAGTGCAGATGCAGTTGAGTGTCCAGGGCTTGTAGCTGTCTGGATAGAATGCACAAATGTAGCTGTCACCCAGCCCAGTCCAGACGTGTATTGGAGAGCAGAGAACTGCCTACATTCTAAAGTAAAAAGAACAGATGAAGGACGGAATGATGAACAATGCAAACATTCACCCCCAGTCACAAAGATCTGGGTTTAATTCATCGTTTTTTTGGCCCACCATGCCACCCCACTTTTTAAAGTGGCATTTCCAAAATAGTATTGTTAAATCTGACTTTACAAGTAAAGAGGATTTATCATTACCATTTCAAAGTTATGAAACATGAACTAGTGACTCCTTTTTGATTAGGAATTACAGCTTGAAAGTATATTAAGGAATATCCAATGCTGGCCTATGAGAGGAGCAGGCCTCACTATGGTGGAAAACGACTTTGAGAGTTTTTTACTACCAAGACACGTAAAATTTAAAAGTAAATGTCCTGCCTTTTAAGTACATTTCACCCTTCCCTTTGCGTCCCGTAGGGCACACCTTAGGGGTGACTTGTATGCAATAAAAGGGGAGTTTAAGGCTTGGCAAGAGGTTTAAATGCCAAGACGAAGTGGCAGTAAAACTGCACATACAAGACTTGCAATGGCAGTCTTGAGACATGGTTAAGGGGCTGCTTATGTGGGTGGAACAATCACTGCTGAAGGCCCAACAGTACCATTTAATTTACAGGCCATAGGCATACATAGTGCACATTACTAGGGACTTGTAGGTAAACTAAATACAGTTGGGTAGCAGCCAATGTTACTATGTTTAGGGGAGAGCGCACAAGCACTTTAGCACTGGTCAGCAGTGGTAAAGTGCAAGCAGTCCTAAAACCAGCAAAAATGAGATCAGGAAAATAGAGGGAGGGAGGCACATGAAAAGTTGGAGGAAGACCACCCTAAGACTCCGGTCTAACACATGTATTTTTGTTTACGGGCGTATTTGTTTCTGGTTCTTCAATGGAAAATGAAACATTCGTTTTTTTTCATTTTATTTTTAAATTCTTTGTATTTGCAAACAAATCACGCTAAGCATATAGTAAAGAGGGTTGCGAGAATCGCAGGACACGTACAAAAGAAAGCTCACAGTCAATTTCTACCATGGACATGTAATTTGTGAGACAAGAACATAGGCATGACATAGGAAGCCCATCTAAAGGCCCATAGCATCCATCCAACCATAACCAGTCTGTCCCCACCCCTCTCCATTCAACCTTCCCTATGATTGCACCAGCTACCCCAAACCTTATCCTATTTGTTGGGGCAACCCCTACTTTGATAGGCCATTTTGTCTGCCCTTTGACACCAGTCCATGCCTGACTCCCAAATTCTGATGCAGGGTGGAGAAGAGGCACCCCAGACCCACACTATATTATTCTTAGCCACATTAGTCGCTACCACCAACCAGAGCCGCTTATACCTTGGATCCTCTCCTGTAATTCAATAGAAGTAGGTTAGCCTCCAGGGGGATTGTTTGTCCAAGGACTTTGGTCATAATCTGTAACACCCCAGTTCAGTAGAGTTTTATAGATGGACATTGCCACAAAATATGATAAAAGGTGCCTAGCAGCCCACAGTCCCTCCGGCAGAGCCTTGAATCCCCCGCCCATCTTGAAAACGAGAGCCCTAAAGTAGTAAGCCCTGGGGAGAATCCATAGCTGGACTAGTCGGAGGCACGCTCAAATTGCCACCTCTCTTGGGCTCTGTACAGCCTCTGTCCAGTTATTGTCCTTCAAGGTTCCAACATCCCTCTCCGACATCCCTCTGCCAGGCCGCTCTCAATGCAGTGAGAGGGTCTGGGGCATTACTCATTTTCTTATAGATCATCAAAATAGCCTGCCTCCCTAAAGGGGCCGACAAGAGGCAATCTTCCAAGGGCACCGCCTTGGAGAGCATGTCTGATATGTATCTGTAGCCTTCAGTCTCCACCATTCATACTGCTGAAGGACGACCTCAAAGGTCATCATCGCCTGCCCTTTCCAGACATCTCCAAGGTGTTCCAGACCTATCAATGCTGCCTTCGAGAATCCATACGCAGGAGTTTGCTATTCCATAATGGAGTCTGTTCTGTCAATTAATCCTCCCAGCTCAAATATTTGGTGGCTGCTCGACATACCCGTTTTACTGTCTGAGAATGGACTGGCAGGTGTGCTCATGTGCTCGTCAATATAGGGCCAGCTCACAGCCTCTACTCTCCAATGCGTCTCTATCTACTCTGTATGCTGCTTCTGCCTGCCCTGCAAATGGCTAGTCACTGAAAGTTACCAGCTGTGAAACCCACTAATATTTAAGAATGTCTGGGACATCAATCCCCCATCATACACGCTCCTCTTTAATTTTGGGAGCACGATCCTCAACAATCCCCCATCCCAAATCAATTTCGTAATTTCATGGTCAATCTTTCTGAAGACTTCTAGGAGTATCCTGTATTGTGTATTTTGGAGGACATACAATATTCTGTATAGTAACATCATTTTAAAAAGGGCAGCTCGGCCCAGGAGTGTGTCTCAGTGTGCCACATCTCTGTGGAGAATGTCCAGCAGTGGGGTTGAGTTTGTGCTAAATCAAAAAACAAAAAAAGTCACCTGGGTCTCGAGTTACATAAATGGCAAGATACTAAGGTATTTAAATCCAGCATTTCCCAGCTGTGCAGTACACCTCTGTGGAAGCCGCGGGCCCCCCTCATTGGGAAATATTAGGGACTTTATATGGTATCCTGATTCAAAAAAATTGTAGTATCCTGTCTATGGAAGGAGCCAATTAGGTGACAGAGGATTATGTAATCAGCATAGAGGAAAATTATCTCTTTCCAAGTCCCAGTGGCACTGATTACCAAGAGGAGGGGGGTCATGATGCACTCATGCCGCCAAGGGCTCAAGCGCCAGCGCTAATAATGTAGGGAAGAGGGGGCACCCCTGTCTTGTGCCCCTCGCAGGGCAAGAACTTGAGGCAGAGTGATATTGACTCAGACCCTCCCAAGTGGTTTCTGGTATAGGAGTCGGACCCAGCCACAAAACGTGGGGCCGAACCCCAGCCAGATTGGAGTTGCAAGCATAAAATTTCCACTCCAAGCTGTCACATGCCATTTTGGCATCTAGAGAGAGAAGCACAGTTCTTCAGAGAGGGGCTTACTTGCCACGTGCAGGGCCCCATTAAGATGTCCGAGATTCAGGTGCATACCCCTATGGGGCATGAAGCCCAATTGATCCAGATGAACTATAGTGGCAATCATCATCCACAATCTCGTCGTCAAGGCCCTCACTAACATCTTGGTTCCAAACTGTGAGATGGACTGGTAAGACCCACAGTCTCTCAGTGGTTTGCCCTTTTTGGGGATTACAGCAATAGTCACGATCCTCTGATCCATCAGCAGACAACCCTGCTCCTGCATGGCATGGAACATGACCAAAATATGCTCTTGCCACCTTGTCTGTCACACGTTTATAGAGTTCTACAGGCAGAGGGTTCAGCCCCGGTCCCTTTCCCGATTGTAGGGCTTTGATCGAGCTCGCTATCCCTTCAACTATTGGATCATCTTTGAGGGTTTCCCTCTCTTCGGCAGACAATGTGAGAAGGGTTATATCTTTTGGGAGGTCCACACAATCCTCTTCCAATATAAGGGTCGTCGAGGTGTACATCCTTTTGTAGTACCCAGCAAATGCTCCGGGAATAGCCTTACTGTTTGTGTAGTGCGCCCCATCACCATCAACTATTTTCCAAACCCAGGCTCATTCCTGGTCCCCCTACCCAGCCATGCAACCAACTTATTGACCGTATCTCCGACATCATAAAAAAAATGCTGAGTTGCCAGTGCATAGGCTTGAGCACAGCCTTCTGCCAACGCTCTCAATTCTTCTTGTTTGAGACGCAGCTGGTG
Organism: Pleurodeles waltl; assembly: GCF_031143425.1. Taxonomy (NCBI): domain Eukaryota; kingdom Metazoa; phylum Chordata; class Amphibia; order Caudata; family Salamandridae; genus Pleurodeles; species Pleurodeles waltl. Next base: position 1,185,254,140 of record NC_090440.1, on the reverse strand, counting down.
GTGTAGGTAGAAGTTGTCCTCCCCCTCCAGCAGATGTCTCTCTTCCATAGAGATAATGTCACGCTCGAGTGCTTGACATTGATGCCTGCTTTCTTTCGGTCATCCCCAATCAGACACTGGACGTGACCCCGGATAACCGTTTTGAAGGCCTTCCATAATATACTAGTCAATTCAACTGAGCCTTTATTCTATGAAACGGATTGCTCTGCCCTGTCTATCACCTTAATCCTGAAAGCTGTATCCCTAAGATGCCAGGGGTCAATCTTGGGGGGCAAGATGTAGGTCTTAAGCAGGCCAAACAGAGTTACACTCAAACAGGGAATGGTCTGAAATGATCCGCTGTCTATGTAACCCATTCCGGAACATACCAGCCTGTTGTCAGTTGGTAAGAATATAATCAAGACTAAAGAAACTACCATGGATGCTGAGAGATATGTATACTGTCATGAAAAGAGCTTCTGGTCCCACCAGAGATCCGTCTGGCCCATAGCAACCATAAAAATCCTGAACTGACCCGCCTCACCCTGGGAGGAAACCTTCCCTATCCATTTGAGCCTCCAATACTGAGTTCATGTACCCTGCCCCCCCCTCTCTCACCCCCCCACCACACCCCCTGGACCAGCATCCCAGGTGGCATCTCCAGGAGCAGGGTGCCGATGTCAGCAAAGGTCTGTGTATGTAGGTTGGGTGGCGCATATATAGAACAGAATTCAGAGTGCGGCCCTCCTAACTCCCCGATAGTGCCACATATCTGCCAAGCTGGTGGCACCACATGCGGAGCGGAGTAAAGGGGCACCGATTTCTTAAACGGGATACCAATCCCCCTTAGAGTCAGAGGTGTAACCTGAATGCAACACAAAAGTGTATCCAAATCTATCTAGGGACTTATACCGGTTCCACCTCAAATGTGTCTCTTGTATTAGGAATAGATCAGGGGCCCGTCTACGCAAATATTGGAGGACAATAGTATGTTTGATCTTACTGCCAAGCCGTGGACATTCCACGAGAGGCTGTTTAAAGTCTGAGGAGATGGTGTCCCCATATAAGAGTAACGTGTGTTTGAGGGTGTCTGTGCCTCAGCCATGTGTGTCCTTATCCTCTCTAATTCCTGCGTGTCCCATGCGTAAGCTCGCAAACTTTCCTCAATCCTGTACCTGAGCAAAGATTAAAAAAAACATAAACACAAAATACCAAAGCACTCTACCCCAAAAACTAATGCCCCCGCTACCCTGCAAAGTAGTCTCAGAACTGCCCATCTCACCATCCTGCAGAGTACCTGTCACCTCAGCAATGCCATCTAATACAAAAGTAAGGCATGCACTGCCCAACCAGCCTAACAAACAGAACAAAGGACTTGATAAAGGAAAAACACAGTACTCCCTTTAGATGCAATTTACACTCACCTCTGCCAAAGAAAACATTATAGCCACAGTATAGGTTTTCCGCTGTAGAATATTCACAGGTGTCTCTCACTGGATACAGTACCCCCTTCAGGATGGGGTGCAATATTCCCTCACATGACACACCAGGATCCCTCTGGTTTCCAACACTCAACCAAGGAGACAGTTCTCAGTTTAGGAGTTCTCTGGGGTGATTATGCATGTTTCCTCCACAGGATCCGGCCCTTGTAGTGAGTCTGAATGCTCCAATCGTCCATCATCTGGACCCGCTCGCCGGCAACCCGCTGAGTCCTCCTTCCTGTTGCGACGGCCCTAAGTACACCAGCCCTCCAACCAGTCCTAGGTCTCCTCAGGCGGGACAAAGTGCCAGCATTGTGTACTTACGTTTATGCACCCTAAGCACTTTCTTATGCTCATCGAAACTGCGTCTTTGGCGTTGAATCTTTAGCGTATAATTGGGAAAAAAAACAGATCATAGTGTTCCCATATTGAAGGTTTCTGTGGGAACACACCTCCTGCAGAATAGCGTCCCGAAGCATTTTGTAGATCAAACCTACGTTTTAATGTCTTACATGTTGCAGACACAGAAGGCCATTGCAAGAGTGGTAATACATAGTCTCAGTCTTTGCTAAGCCATTTCTCAAAAGATAATGTCCACTGTGGCTTTCTTATATTTTGTGGGCTGTCCATCTTCCATCTATGTAATGCCAATACCAAAAATGATATAATGGAGGGCACCTTTAAAGGCAGACTGCAGCACACAGGCACTCTCATAAGCCTGATCTGGCAAATTTAGAAATTCACAACAAATGCCTTGATTTAACCTTTCTGGCCCAGGATCGAAAAGGACAAGCCACAGATCTACGCCATTTTATTCAGTTCAAAATATAAATACCATTTCAGAGTAAGATGTTTCTGAAACCTGTTTCAACGCCACAGTCAGATTTTGTTAGACCTTGCTTCAAAATTAATACTGCAATGCAAATCTAGCTAAAAATATTTCACTGAAAATTGGTGTTGATTCTTACTAATGAAACCTCTTTCTTCTGAATTTTTTTTTCTGCACTTTTTATAAAAAACAATTTTTTATTTGGAATCCCATCAAAACCACTAACTCAAATCCTTGATCCTAGCATGAATACTCATGCCACCATGGCGAATTTCACACCAAACCTTGTCTTTAACTTCAACATTGACAGTGCCTGTAGCTTAAATGTAACATAACCTAAATATTGTTTTTAACCCTTACCTAAACCTGAATCCCTTAGCTGCTATCCTAACTCTTGCCTAATAGCAACTTTGATTCTAGCCTACACTTTAAGTTACTCAACACCCAGATTCTAAAGTAACTTTGTCTTTAACCCTAACCTTAACGTTGATCCTCGCTCGAACACTAACCCTGACGCAGAAACAATATCTTTATGTTTTTCGATTCTGACTCTAATTGCTGCCTAACTGTGACATCTACCCTTCCATAGCAAATAATGTTACCCTAACGATAACCTCAACACGACACATAGCTAAGTCTAAGTTTAACAATTGTATAAAACATTAACCCTGAAATTATTGGTGTCTAAACCTAATATTGACACTATATCTAACTTTACTGTCCTAATTTCAATGAAATGCATTTCTCAAACGAGTACTTCTCTGAATTGTTTTTTAATTAATTGCTTTATTAATGAAATAATGACAATTAAATAGTTTTCTTTGTAATTTACTATGATAAAATGAAAGACTACGATACATGTATGGTATCAATTTCTTCCTACCAAAACATTTACCCTCACTGCTCATTGTTAGTTGTATTAGTATCCAACTACATAAATAATTAGCATTTTAGGACTGTCCATATAACAACTTTTAAACCTGCTTAAGGAGCAGCACTAGAAGCATTTTTTTTAAAGAGTGCATTTTATTTTTATTTTGCTTCAGTCAGTTTTCAATGTACTTTAATCTTGGTGTCCTTGATTCCTGTGCCAGACATAATTATTACAGCAGATCTATGTTAAAAAGTTACAGGAAAAAGCAAGTTACAAGACAAAGCTGCAAGCATTGTAATCACAAATGCTGGACTTCTATTCTAGCCAAGTGCCCTAAATTTTGAAACGCCATCTGAGGCCACAGAGTTGTAATTTTGTGGATGGCAGCACCAATTGGGTTTTCAATATGAGCCTCTCGGCAGGAAAGAAATCAACTATGAAATGAAAAGTGAATGTTTATGGTTAATGATTTATGATCATGTTACTGCGAAAGGTTTGTCAGTAGTGCTGTTATCTTAAAAAGTTATCCTGCTTTTTCAAGACTCAAATTCTCTTCAGCCGCATCACAGGGCAGTCATGTGTTTAAGATTAGGCTTTGCGCTGAGATGATCAAAGCGTATTCAATGAAACAGACTTCGGTATTGCTGCAAGAACACACAGCAGAACTGTAAAGCCCCTCGTTGTGACTGAGCACTGAAAAAGAGAGTTTACTAGCGAACCCTTGTCTGGCTCATGCAAAGATGGACTTTGCTGGGGATTTAAAGGAAAATTAAAAGGCTGAAGAGACTTTGCACTCTTGCTTTGTAACACAGACTATAACCTGGTTAGAGGCAGATGTGAGGAGGATGCTCTCCTCTAAAATGTTCTTCTACCTGAACTCAGTTGGGAGAGGTTGCGATAGTCTGCAGTGCTCGTATAGGTCAGCTTCACACTAGTCATCTCCAAATCTGACCAACATTAGGAAGGGGAAAACAAGGCAGGAAAGGGTGCACACATTTAATAGAAGTCTATTAACATATTATGACAGAAAAGAAGCTGGTATAATTCAATGAAAAACACTTTTGTATCAACTACACTGCAGAAGACAGTTAGATAATCTTGTTTCACAGCCACAGCCTACAAATGGACACAAACCTCTATCTACTTCACAAAAACAGTAACCTTGACAGCAGGTATCTAGTTATGCAAGTATTGCTGCACCATATTTTGGACACAGATGTTGGCTGGGTTACAACACAACCTAGGCAGCAGTACAGAGCTGCCAACTACAGCCACATTAGATAGCATTACCTTTGGGAATACCTTTAGCCAACATAACAGGATCTTCCTTCTACTGGGCACCCTCCCTTAGTAGAGAAATCAGCTCTCTGGTGAATCCCTTTAGCAATCACCAGAAGTTATCATAACTACCTCACTCAGTAACTAGTGTAGCAAACTAGTGAATCTGTCTGTCACCATACTCTTGTTCAGATCCCTAAATGTATATCCTCTCAAAACTGTTTTCAAAGAAGAGTCTTCTCTGAAATGCACTGCGCATTACAGTCAGACATTTACAAGCACCAAATATTTAAAGAATACAACAGACAAATCTTAGTTACTGTCTGCTTGAAAAACAGCAACCCGGTCAAGAAAACAATCCAGAGCTGTTGTTATACTAATAATTAGCCCTTGTACAGTGCAACTCTGCCCTTGGTGCGGCGGCTTCGTTGCCAACTCGGAGTCTCAGAGAAATCTTGCTTTTTTCAGGATGCTGCCATTACATTGGGGACATATTTGATAGCAGGCGTCTTCTGACGCCCCCCCTTCTCTGACAGAAGATCATCTGGTTCTCCATCAAGGGTTCTTGGAAATGTACCACACTGCAACCCTCCATACTACATACACCCACTAAAAGTTTACCAGAAGATGATTAAAGTGATTTACACTTTAATCATCTTCACTTTAAAACGGCAATAAAATAAAGCAGTATGGAATCACATCACCTTTTGAGAATCAGGGTATTTACACTTATTTGTAAACTAGATTGTGACTTGGTTTTGTGAATAGCAATGATTTGTGTTTTCTAGTTCCATGTTTATAGCCACATGTTTAAGAAAGGGGCTGCAGCTCTTTCCATTCCCTACTTCTCAGCACAAGGAACATACAGTGGCCATTTTCTGAGCAGGCCTTCTTTTCTATGACTAGATGCCATGTTTTTGAGGGCGAAAGGTGTTTTAAAGGACCAAACAATTGGCACAGGGAGTCAGCAAGACAAGAGTTTTGGAAGAGAAAAACTAATAATTTATGTGTACTAAGGGTGAAGACAACTACGGTAAGATACAGGGGATTGAGCGCTACTTAAAATAGAACAAATGGGCAACACTAGCAACAAACTGCACTTGTTAATGCAGATTTAACCATGAAACAGAGAGGGGCTATAAGTGCATATATGCATCACAGTGCCTGTGCTCTGTAGTACTACAAAAGGGAGTCAGTTACCTAACGGGGTGATACAAGTTATGATGATCCATAAAATCTTTTTGACACCCTCAATGGGGTCTTCCAGGCCACACAGGGTTTTGAACATGCTTTCTTCTGCAAGAACACTGGCAAAAACCAATGGCTCAAGCATGCGTACATAGGGGGTTATTTAGGGTTTAATGGATGGGGGTTCCTCCATAAGAATAAAATATTCGAGATCAGGAGCACTAAAATTAAGGACAGCAGTTGGCCCTTGTGAGATACCAATGATGCCATGATGGTAGCTACTCAAAACAATGGTTAAGTAAGTAACGCTGAGTGCTGTCCCCCAAAGAACATCCTCCATCAAAAACAAGTAGGTCTCCTGCCAGAAACACCAGATGGGAAGAGCTAGAACACAGCGGTGACTAAAGCAGCTACAGCTAACCTACGTTAGGTTTGTGGAGACTGTGATTTCTAATACAGTAAGATGCTTATTAATTGTTTGCTCCGAATAATCACCTACACAAAAGGAATATATATGTGACAAGGTAAAAGACAGGCAGAAATGTCGTTAAACAAATCACGAAAGGCTTGTGAAATTCGAGGTCAGTTTCACCGAGTAGGATGGTGACTTAGGTACAACAAGAGTATAACATGATTCTATTGAACGTGATGCATGAAGTTAGAGTAATCAAGTGAGTTGTGTTAGTTTACTGATAAAGCCAAAGACTGAAAGAGATCAATGTGGGCTTTTGATCATTGCAGACTATAATCTGGAAAGATGGCTTAATACGTGAATATTATACATATGTGTACACTTGGATGCTTGCCTTCTTGCTGTGTGCTATCACAGCTTATTTTGCAGTGTCCAAAAAACACCCTGGGCTAGAAGTAGTTGCCAACTTCACATCATCAATATGAAATACGCTTTCACCTCTAAAATGCTCCAGCTCATAGCACAAGTCAAGAAAAGTAAAAGTTACCTGCTAAAGTAAAAACATGCTATGACTGTACAAAGCTTCACATTTACAGGGTATTCTTCTGTAGAAGAAATAGACACTAGGAGGACGGCCGTTCAAGTGAGACATGAGAGTTTCAAACTCTATGGGGTTATATGGGAAAATTGCTAATACACCACGAATATTTATCGGTGATTAGCATTCTCTGACAGAGCTTAATACCAGCAAAATGCCCTTTGGCATCTCTGTTTGAGAAAGAAATTTCCAGACATTATAAAATGCCGAATTTTTAACAAATCAGATATTGGTTCTCAAACACTCACTTCCATCTCTAGTAAGCTGTATATCTATTGGTGAAACTAAGGGCTTGATTTAGAACTCGGCAGGCAGGTAACTCCTTCACAAATGTAACGGATATCCCGTCCGCTGAAATCTAAAACCCATTCTATCCTATGAGATTTAGATTTCGGAGGATGGGATATCCTTCACCATTCTGACGGAGTAGCCTGTCTGCCAAGTTCTAAATCAGGCCCTAATTCTCAAAACATTTCATGTATTGACAACTTAAATCAAGTTTAGATACCTGTGCACTTGTTATATAGAAACTAGGCAGTCAAACAAACAGGAGAAATGAAAATTATAAAGGAGGAAGTTATCTGCCAAAAGGTGGGAAGTCTGAAAATCAGACATATGTGCAGTCATTAATGGCTCTGACATTAAAGAGTCTTTAGATTAGAATACCCAGTCGTTCACCTCCCACAGTGAATGCCTGCAGAACAGTCTGTTAGCCACAGACACATAAGGGAGCGATAGGTGAACTGACACATAAAAACGCATTGTTTCCTTCAGAGCTCTTACTTGTAAGAGGTCAGCAGCATCGAGTGTTTGAGAGAGAGGCTTTAGCCTGGGATTCTATTCCAACAAGGCTCATAAACACCCCTGTACACAGAGAAACACCAGAAAAAAACGCTCAACATAACACTATCTTCTACGAGAAAGAGGAAGTGCAAGATCTTCACCAAGTGGATGTACACAATGTTGATTTCATTTAAGCTACTATTTTCAAGAACTCCATCCAGAAGCCTGTCCTAATTACCTGCTCTGAAATAATTCAAGACATTGTACTCGACCTTTAGTGATGGTTCATCCATTTCTTCATTATCCAATTCCAGCCCCAGCATCTGAGTTATGTTTTAACTTTTTACCATGTTTTTCGGCAATGTTAAGCATTTTATTTGCTATGTAGAATCTATTGTTGAAGATGTCTTGTCAGGATAATTCTCCTGGACTTCTCACATTCCAACACCCTACTACTTCGGCTGAAAATTCTATTTAATAAAATACCAAAACCAAGAGGCACAGCAAATATTTGTATGGTTGGTCTTATTCTCCTGAATGCCTTTGCATAGCTTTGCAAATTCGGAAAACAGTTTCATGAAAAGTGTGAAGTTTGTCACAAAACTAACAAGAAGAGCATGAAGCAAATATAAAACTTTGAAGACTGCTTCCTACGGGGGTATACCAGTGGCAGTCACAGAAGTGGAGCTTCCCACACTAAACATTAAGAAACTCAGAGTCACTTAGGAAAAACATGCAAAGTGTTTCTGTAAAACTGGTAACTTCACACACTTCTGTGATGTGTCTCCAGCTTTGAAGAGTAATACGGACTTTGAATCCAAAAATATTTAATAGATGACGAGTGGGAGTAGGCCACATGGGCTCCTCAAGAAATTGCAATCAAATCAAGTTTTAGACTAGTGCGGCTTAAAATACTGCATCACAGTTACTATACTATGGACCACCACAAAACAAAGGGATAAACCCAATCTAAGCGTGCCTCATGGAAAGTGAGAGTTTTACTTCACATCTGGTGAGAGAGTTCTGGTTCTGCTACGCTCTGCAGAATGATAGGTAGGCAACTTAAAGAGCTCACAGAAGATGAAAAAGAATGAAATGCCTAGGTTTTGCTATTAAGAGTATAGGGAAAGCACACAATAAACAAATTCAAAAATGCTGTGTAACACAGGTTTGGAGCTTGCCATATGGAATTTATAAGACTTTGGGAGTGAGGGAGAACTGCCCCTAAACTTTAAGGGCTGTATTGCAGACATGGACTGGTGCAGAGTGGCAGAGAAAGATCTATAAAGGTAGAAGTTGGCCTCATAAATGCCAAAACATTTGGGGAATGGTGTGAAATAACATCACACCGAATGGTGGGTGTGTGCAAAATATCCCTAACAACAATGTACACTCCCTAGAGTGACAATAACATATGTATTGTGTTGATCAATACATTCGCACAGTAACACAAATATATTGTTAAAAATACGTGCATTTAAAGGTGGGATGCCTACTTACCTTTTGTACTGCTAGCTAACAATTGCCACTGATTATCAACAATTTTTGTTGCTGCAGTGCCAACGTTCCAGATCAGGATAACGTTTCTGAGGTGCAGAGGCACAAACTCAGGCCCCATTCAACGCACAGGGGAAAACTTTGCACATTTTTTTATTTTTGAAAAGGAAAATTAATCTATGGGATAACTGACAGCTAACTAAATATGCCACAGAGTCGTGAAACATGCTGTTGCCACAGCTTAAAAGCGGCCTGTCAACTTCTCTTGATAGTTTGATCCCTAGTTAGCACTTTTAATCCTTATTAGGATATTAAGGTTTTTCACACGTTAAGAAAACCTTTTTTTTTCAATTTGTCGCAGTGAAAACGATCAAAGGATGTCAAACAGCCACGCTATTATCAGTTTGGAAGAACAAAGGCTGTGGACTGCTTCATTTTGAAGGACAAAGTGCTGATCATTAATTGCCGCTCTATTCATTGCCCTGTGAAGTAAGAATCTGACCCATACAAACGTTTTATTCTCGTCTAGAGGGACGCATGCCATGGTGGCACTAGCTAAGATTTAAACCTTCAAGCTGGTTTGTTTGCCATCTGCGCCCTCCGTCCCAATCTACCCTGGCAAGGCCTGTCCAGCATCCCTGCAAACGTCCCCAGCATGACTCGAGGACAGTGCAAGGGAAGTTGCCTTAGGGCATGGACTGCCCTTTGTTTCAGCTACAGTTGTCTAACTCATCACTACAGGAGTGTGGCCAATATCTCCGTGAGCCTCCTTATGACATTTTCATCGTTAAGCTGCACTTTTAGGTAAGATATGGTCAGAATGAGATTCTAATACTTAACATACTGTATAAATGCATTTTTGTTGATGAATAGGTTCTGGTTTTAAGCTGATAAAACTTTTTTCAAACACTCCTGGCCATGAACGGATTTTTCTTTCTTACCCCCATACATAACAGTCGATATTTTTGTAAGATACCATCACTGACTACCAGCCTCCTACTACTGACACACACTTGTGAAATCCAGCACCATATATTCGTACATCCCGCTCTACATTACACTAACAGTGCCACCCTACTGTTATTGGCTAGGGGCAACGCCTGACCTCTGCCCCTGTCAGCCACTAGCAAGGGTTGAAGCAAGCCTCCCCATCTGGCGGGGACAGAAGGTCACTCCCAGTCCAGCCTAAGGATGCAGGCGGAAAGGGTCAGCATCACAGTGGAAGGGAAGTGGGGGTGAGCCGGCAGTGCTTTGGGAGGTCTTGGGAGGAACGCAGCTTGCAGATCGCCAAAGTACTGAAAGCTCGAGCGTATTAATGCTGTTCTGTGGTGCCGCCTCATGTAGTGAGGAAGCAGAATGTAATATGGGACATCTCTCATATTCAAGGAAAGCAGAATACTCAATGCGGAGCTCACAAAAGGCTACTATTTAAGACGTGTAAATTACTAGTTCTGCCTTTAACATTCAAATGAAGTTCAGGAGCTCTGTTGACCACAAGATTCCTTTTTTAAGAGTCACACCTAACTGCGAGAGGCACAATCCTGGATAACCTAATCACATCAAAAGAGGGCCAGGTAAGGAAAGCGCTAATGAAGCATGGCAGCTGTCCAGACACTTATATTTGCTTACATAAAGGAGAGGGGTATGGCAGCTCGTTTATAATACCCTCACAATACTCCTGGGCATCCAGGCAGGAAACAAAGTCTCTGTTTTAGGATGAATGCACCAAGCTGTGGGTCCTTCAAGTGATGGCCCTTATGCTTGTGCACTGAAGGATGTACTAGGTTTGGCTTGCAGCTTGAGGAGAAGTGTGCATTTTTGTAAAGCAAACTGTGTCCTCAAAGTGATTTTCATGAACAGTTTGACTGCAAGGACACCTCAAGCCCAACCAGGGTCCATTTGCTTCGGCTGTGCAATACAAGATTCTCCTTGCCCGCTGGTGAGCAATATGCATCAAGGTACCAGTGGAGATGGATTTAAATCTTAGATACCTGGCTGAAAGCATGCTGTTCAGAGCCAATGGAGTCCTTAGGACTGCAACATTTATTTTAATCTCAAACAGATTCTCGAGGACTCAGTCTCACTCAGTTGGACTACAATTGTCTCTGTTTATATGCAACATTCAGGGCCTGATTACGGCTTTGGCGGATGGGATACTCCATCACAAACGAGACGGCTGTCCCGCCCACCGTATTACAAGTCCTATTATATCCTAAGGAACTTGTAAAACGACGGGCGGGATATCCCGTCACGTTTGTGACCTAGTATTCCATTCCCCAAGGTCATAATCAGGCGCTCAATGTGTTTTGAGGTGAGAGACAGCCTTCAAAGCAAGTTATTCTTCAACAAATGAATACCACTAACTCCAATTACTGACAGAGTCACATAATAGGAACGCTGCGTCCAGGTGGGAGATCAATGCTGCCCGCTACAGATTCAGCTGTACTTGTCACCACTATGATGTTTAGGCAGGGAAGGCGGGATGCAGGCTGTAGAAGTCAAAACCCAAACACCATGAGCATGTTGGTGAAGGTGAAAAAATACCCACGGCTGAAAAAAGTATGCCTGTAAAAGCTGGCCAGTCAGGTATCAGTATGGACAATACTGGACAATTTATTTAACTAATAATCCAAAATGTTTTGTGCACTCTAATGATGCAAATCAAAAGCATGATAACCTTTTAAGCTGGTGAAGATGTTGGCTGCTTCCAGCCTGTGTGTATGTATGAGATTGATAGAAAAACAACAAACCTGGAAAAATCCTTAAAGTCATGTTTGTTTTGAGACCTCGTCACAAAGAACACTTGGCAAGTACAGTTTAGAGTATTCCAGACTTTTCTAAAGTAACTATGCAATAACTGAATGGTTGCTATGGACTCTACAGCACATCCTTAGGTCAGAATCAAAAACATAAAAAGAAGAATATGAAAAAAACCTACAAGGGGGAAAGTAACTCCAGGATGCCGGACGTGTTCCTTGGGCAGGGGAGACTGGCCATGGGCAGAACAAGAAAGCAAAAAGAAAACAAAGATTTAATAAGCAGCAATAAATATAAACATCATTTAAAGTCAACAGCCTGTAAAATGTGTAACATGGGATTTAACAGCCAAAACTTTCTAGAAGAACCTGAACAACAATCATGCAAATTTCAAATGTTCTTATAGTTTTACCTAGATGTAATTCTACATCTTAAAATGTGTTCCTGTGTTTTTATATAGGCATAAAACTAATCAAAAACTAAAGAAGCTGAATCACCTCAAATTCAATTCACATTTCTGAGAATCTGATTTGAGGCAATTCAAACATTAATGGGCATGATTCACGAGATCTGATGAATTTCTTGAATTTCACAAACAGATTCAATGGGTCCTGCAAAAATGAAAAATGAAAAAAGAAGACAGTCGACAGTAAGATGTATCAAACGTCTGACAGACATATAGGTGCACTGTAAAAGACAGTTGTACATGTTTAAATTTTCCCTGCACCAGGCAAATTAGTGTTGCAGAAAAAAGGATTTGAACGTTTGCCCTCAGAGGACTTTCGTTGTGCTTTCAAATATGTTGGGCACCATGCACTGATGCCTTTGGAATCATCCGCCTTATTTTAAACCTTCCTGTGACTTTTTTTCTGACTATAGATTCCAAAATGTCCTTAGCTTGTTGCGATGTTATCTGCATTTCATTAATTGAAAGAAACCCCACAGATTTTGAAAAAAATGTTTGTTTAACAAAGATAGCTTCATAAAATGCTTCATGTAATATCTGATAGTTACTTGATGGACTTTCACCATTGAATATATCTTTCCATTTGCTAGGAAACGATTTATTTTCTTCTAGATAGTTGCCTGCACAGATCTCCGATAAGCTGCATCAAATACATTCCACCCAGACACGCTCTACCGGAGGATAAATTGTTCAAGGTATTCACCAAGCCCACACACAGCACACTTAAAAGTGCCCTATCGCTGGAACATTTGTCAGACATTTGACTAGTTTTAGTCTGAGAGGACGGATCAAACAAGATTTTTAGGAGAGACAATGTCTAGTTAAATCCTAAATGACTGATATTAGAACCTACTCTATTGAGGTGCATTGCACATGGGAATTCTAGAATGTAGCAGACACACATGGACATCCCTAGCCTATGCCCATGCTACCGACAAGGCTTCTGTGTCCCGTTTGTAGGGGCTGTAACCTATTAATCTGTAGACTTTCTCAGACTACTCTAAATGCCTCTTAAAAACAGAGATGCCTGAAACTGATAGTCTATGGAGAAGGTAAAAAGGAAAATTAGAAATACATAACATCCTACCTACATTTGTTTAGCTACAATATCAGAGCACTTAGCTGCGGTGTCCAATATTGAGACAGAAAGGTCTCAATGATTATGAGAAGTTACATTTTAAAGTTATTATCTCTTTCTACTTGCACACGTTTAAAGTCATTTGGGGTTTTCATAATTTAAGCCACCAAGAGCCTCATTACGAGCTGCATAGAGCACTTTACCCACAGGGGCAGTGTTCCAGGCACCCACGTGCAGCCCGTGTTGCAGGCTACCTACTGCCGTGCCCAGCTCCCACCCACTAGCACAATGTGGTATGGGCGGGGAGAAGAAAACTAGCGCCTAGCTGAAGTATAACATAACCCGCGCTGGTCTTCCAAGCCCTCGTTCCCTCACACCCCCAAACAGCTCCCACAAATTTCTCAAGCAAGTGATAAAAATTTGCAGATCTGTACATATTATTTCCACAAGTGAAAAAAACGCTGGGTGGGGGGCGGGGGGGGAGAGAGGGGCGATATTCTGGGGTTGAAGTGTCAACACCCTTGCCAGGGAAATGACTCTACCAGACGGAACTGAAGATACCGACACTCCAGTATCCCCACATCTTTATTGGGAGCTCGGATTGCAGCATAGAATATTAATTGCTTCTATTGCTTGCATGTTATTAATCTTGTTTGAATACTCTTGCAGCTATGTACTCTTGGACAAACTTTGTATAGTAAACCACCAGTGATGCCACGTCTTTGAGAAAGCATTAGGGGAAATTCAGATTAATGGAGAGAAACACGTGCTGGGTACAGAGGTAAAACGGTTAGAAAGATTGGTGAAAAAGGCAAGACAGAGTAATAAATGCACACAAACAAGCAACAAATATAAATGGGATGAAGGAAGACAGTAAAGTAAAATTGTACAAAAAAGTGCAACGAATAATAACTAATAAAACGATAATCAGGGAAACTTCCAAACAACCAGAGAGACCGTGTATTTTTTGAGGGATTTTGCGGAACAGGACAGTAGCCTACCATTTCCTAGAGTGCCTACAAGTCGGTTTAAAAAAGAAGTTGAGGTGAGATTATTCTAGGGAGGTGAAGTTCACTCAAAATGAAATGAAGGAGAATAAATGTTATTACAAAAATTGTAAAAAGATACGATAGAGATGACTAAATCTTAACTGCCTGACAGCGTTACAAACCAAGTGTTGGGTTCTAAAGCACAAAGGAGCATGCAGGCAAACAGTAACTCGATGCATAAAGTATGGTCTGGTGTTGATTCTTCCAATGTTGCTGTTTATTTCTATGTCTGACTACCCCCACTTCATCTCTGCCTCTGGTGCACTGGAGCATCTATAGAGCAAATAGTCCCACCACACCCTGATGGATGGCCTGTTAAGAATCACTCAGTGGACTACTCATGTTTATCTGACTGCCGTATAGTCTTATTATTGCTATGTTTAACTACAGGTTCCAGATCTTGCCAGTTGCTGGGGTTAGTTCCCTTAGTATTTACTCCTCGTTACTTCTATTTCCCAGTGCCAGACTTGGTTCTGGAGGCATCACTGAGCACCAGGAATCATCCACTGTTTGTGACACTTGAGAAAAGCAGCTCAGGGTGGTCCTCGCAACCTTTAAATGTGCACTCTAAATAAAACCACATTTAATGCACTGGTCTGCATTGAAGTCACCTGGTTCACACACGTGCTTTGCATAAATAATCAAACACACACACCTTTACCTTGAAGTCAAAAATAATAAAACACGATAAGTTAGCCAATGCCTAGTTCAGTGAATGCTTCTGATTCAGTGACAGTTCTGGTTGTGACCATCGGCTGCTCAGGTTCTGAAAACAGCCTCAACACCAGCAGGGTGTGCGGGAACATGGAGGTTCTCTTCCCTCCCATGTTAAAAAGTTACCATCCCTCAAGTAGAGCAAGGAACCACTTTCCTTTACACAATCTTTGAGGGAGCAGCAGCCTCCCACAGGGCAACTACAAATGTAGCGCCTTGGTGAAAAGCAAAGCTCCGGCTCTAGTCACAGCTGGCGACTCGGCATAGTAAAGGGGCGGGGCAAGCAAAAAAATAAATATATATATATATATTTTATATAAAAAAATTCTACTTACCTTGTCGCCGCACTGCTGCTGCTTTGCCGCCGTCACATTCTGGGCACAGGCTCCCAGTCTGCCCCGTGCCAATCATGATGCAGCTCAGAGCAGCGTTATGATTGGCTGGAGCGCCCGGGGTGGGCGCTCCAACGCAGACTGGGAGCCTGGGCCACCTCTCTCCAAGTCAGCCACACTGTGCCGGGTTGGAGAGAGCCCTTGTGCGCATGTGTGTTTGACTGGCCCGAGACGGCCAGCCAATCATACATGCGCACTGAGGGGAGTGCTCTGTGCACTCCCCTCACTGCTCGCCACCCCCATTACGCCGCCCATTTAGAAATAAAACGAAAATAAACAGTTGTTTTGTTTCTAAAGGTTTGGAGCTCCTGCTGCTGCTGGCAGGGTGGGGGGTGGGTGGGTGGGGAGGAACGCTCCTTCGCCCTAACTGAGGATCCACCCCTGTCAGGCTCCTGTAAATTAGATAAGGACGAAGGATGTCTTGGGAGGACGCCGAGCACTGACAAACATATAGGCCCTCATTAGGACTTTGGCGATCTATTCCGTAGACTGCCGAAGTCACGCCTGCCATATGACCGCCACGTCACCACAACACTGCACGCCATACAAGAACACTGTAAAAGGCGTGACAGTGTTGTGTTGGCAGGGTGCTGGGGGCGCAGCAAGCGCCATGGACCCCGTTCCCTCCCGGACGACCACCGCAACCACCAGGTAAGGTGATTGTCCAACGGGGGTGGTGGTGGGGGGAGTGTTGTGTATGTTTGTGTGCGTGCAAGTGTCTGTGTGCTTGTGTGAATGCGTGTATGCGGGGGTTAGGGGTGTATGAGTGCGTGTATGCGGGGAGTGGGATGTGTGTCGTGGCCATGTGTGTATGAATGAGTGAATGTGGATGTGTGCGTGTATGTATGTATGTATTTAAGTATGGTGGGTGCGTGCATGGATCGGGGGCATTACTGATTGGGGGAGGGGCCTGTGATGGGGTCGGTGGGTGGTGGGGGCCTATTACATAGAGGTGGGGGCTTGGGGAGTCCTGTTGTGACGACAGGAATTTGAATTCCTGTCGCCGGTATCCTTGCCACCAGGGATTTCGTGGCAGGGCTCGTAATACTGCAGGCATTGTTAGGTGGACCGCTGGGTCGAAGGTGATCAACATTCGTCCAAGCAGTCCCAGCGCCCTGGCGGTACAGGCAGTGAACTGGCTGTGATGCAGCCAGTTCACCGCCGCCATCATAATTTGGCGGTCCAGCCCCTCCATGCTGTAGGTAGTCTGACCGGAACCGCCGGCATGGCAGGACTGCCAAACTCATAATGACCACCATAATCTCTTTTAATTGATACAGTTACTAACGAACCTTGGGAAATGTAAGGTTGCTCACTCTCAACACAGGAAAACTGAGGAAACGTAGCTGCTTCACTGGTCTTCACCCATCCTTATCTAAGGGGCAGCAACTGTATGAGTGCCAATGTTTTGTAGGCATTGCTTCTTTTAAGAAATGGAACAGCTCCTATATTCCAACGCCAGCCTCTTTACTTTCAATTTTGAGTCATTGTAAAAAGGCAAACAGTCATAAAGATGTCTTGAAAATAGCTTTACAGAGAAAGCCCGATACAAATCTATCGCTATGAGCAGCATTCAGGTGTCGAGCACTGCATTCGTTGTCAGTAAAATAAATAGTAACTATCCATGGATGGTACCAAAGCCATCCGTTAATTTAGCTAACTAAATCACTTATTTGGAAATATTTTCATTTAGTCATGTGACAAATTTTGCATGTTGATTTCGAAGCTTTAATTGCAAACAGGCTGATCAAGTGATATTTGATTATGAAAGTCTACAACTAATATTATTCAAGATGGAATGCACACATCCATAAAAGAACCACCCACACATGAAAGCCAACGTAAAATAATTTGTGAGTAGGATTTAAAAGTAAATAGCCACATACTAAGGGGTCACTTGTTAAGTTTCTGGGCACCTTGGAAAATAAGCATTAGCAAAGTCAATATTATCGGTATATAGTAGGGGGGGCGGACTCGAGGAGTTACATTAAAAAAAACCACAAGATTCCTCAGAGTCCCGCAAGCAGGAGGAAATTGGCACATCATGGTGATTTTTAGCATAAGGAGTTTGTTCTGCACTGAGAAATTAGCGCAAACAACACCACAGAGCATGCCAGAGGGAGCAGCTGCTTGAGTACATTTTTTACTCAAGCAGAGGTTTTCCCAATGTGAACAGTCATGACCGCCCACTTTGGGAAAAACTCACTGGGTGGCCTCCTAGCACCCGAAAATCGCACTAGGGAATGCCAATGCCAAAACTGTTGCAAAGCCGTGCGAGAGAAACAACTCTGCCACAGGGAAGCATATCTTGGCTGGAACTCCACATTGCAATGGTAGCGTGGAGTGGCCGAAAGTTCATGATCTTCACCAGCGGAGCAGAGTTTATCGCCTACTCCTAGTTTACTGTGCGAATGTGTACAGCACAGTAGTGCAAGACACCTGGGAGTGACCAGCAGGAGTGGACAGCAAGGGTTATTGTTAAGTATTCCATTATACAGTTCAATGCAAGCACTTGTGAGAAGGCAGAAGCAAACAACCAAAAAGTCAATACCTTTAGGGGAGAGACATATGTTCCAATGGATCAAGAAATTAATGAAAATGTCAATCCAATTGCTGAGGAGGTTGTTCAAAGAAAGCCAGTAATTGAAAGATGTGGAGCCTAGGGCCGGCTTTAGGGCGGTGCAACCAGTGCAGTCACACCTGATGCTATCTTTGGTGCGGGCACCGTGTTTAAAAATAACTTATGGACTTAAAAGCATGTGAACTTCCAAGAGTAAGTCAAGCCGTTTTCAGGCAACAATAAAAATGCCCAGTGGCTGTTTTTACTCATCATAAAGTAGCACAGAAGTATAGTGTGCCTGCTGCAAAGAACGTTAACCATGCACATCACAAAACTGTGTGAGTGAACTATGAGTAGGGCTTTAAAAAAAATGAAATGTATGTCACAGAGGGGCTATGGAGAGGTGAGGAGCACTGTTGGAGAGTGGTACAAAGGGAATTTGTGTAAAAGGAGGTCATTGGGGTGGGTGCGCCCAAAAAAAAAAAATGTTGCACTTGACGCCACCAGCACTAAAGCCAGCCTTGGTAGAGCCAAAGCTACTTTATACATATCGTAAGCAATAAATATGTTTGACAGATGTGCTGTCATAAACCAGATGTATGTAAGTATTCGTAAACCCAATAGGTCTCGCCTTGTTGACCTGCTTTGCCAATGCTTTTTTCCTATGGTGTGCAACAAATGATGTGTCCTCTGATGGCGGCTGTGCCATTCTCCTGGCATCCGCATGTGTGACATGCGCATACATGTAACAAAACACACATGTGCCACAGAAATAACCAGGTGCCATTTTTCTATTTGTTTTTTTATTTATTGATCCAAGACTGCGGCTGTCACTTGGACCAGTACATTTTTTTTGGGGGGGGAATGCACTTTTTGCAGTGTAGACGGGACGGCAGCTAATTTTAGTTGCCTGATCCCTCTTATAAATTAAAATGACGAAAATATATAATGCAGGGCTGGGGGAGGCAGTGGAGGACCGGCTGGGGTGGATGGGGGTTTAGCAACAGAGGAGCAGTTGAGTGAGAAGCAACAGCAAGTGAACAGGAGATTAGGGAGCAACAGAGACATGCCAAAGCGCTTGATGTACTGTGGAGTGGCCCGGCAGCAAATAGCAGGTGCTAACCCTCCCAAAAACTAAAATAATAAAAATAAGTAATGGACCATTGGAATGGTGGGGCAAGAAAGGAGTTGGTGGGTATGAGCAGTGAGGGAGTGGGTATGGGTTGAGGGAGCAAAGGATGCACACAAAAGGACTCTAGAGACTGCAGCGGGGCCTGGAGGCAAATGGCAAATCCGAGGCCCAGAAAATATGCAAAAGTAGAAATGTAAGTATTTCCTTTCGCCATGAGGGGAAGGGAAGCAACAAAAGAACAGGTAAGGGTGCATGTGAAAGAGAAGCAATAGGGGAGCGGCTATTTTGAAGGGGAAGAGGCGCACACTAAAGAGATCAAGAAAACACATCACTCTCCTGGAGAGTCGATATCACACGGTGTGCAACCCGCAGAGAGCAGGTTTTCAGTTCATTGTTCCAAGTGCACAGTCAAAGTCCACTGGAGAAGGAAGAGCAGGATAGGGCTCTCAAAGGGATTGCGTACAAGGTGAAAGAATTATTTCATGCTAAATTAGAACATTCACTGGCTTAGTCGATTAACAGTTTTGTATACATATTAAATGAATTTCTGCAGTCAAGGATTACAATGTTTTTAAAAGCATAAACCCATTAATTACACAAATGCAAATGCTTACTTAAAAAGAACATGCATTTTTGTATACTGAAAAGATGATTTTCTAAACCCACAATCTTCATCAGACTGTGACAATAAAATTTCCCTGCAAATAGATCGAGATCTAAATCGATTTGCTAAACCTTGTTCAGCTTCACATTATTTTGGTGTGATTCAGATCTTTTGATGAATTTTGCTATTGGTTCTAGGTGGTGGTTGACAAAAAAATGCACACACGCATGAACAAGTGATTTGTAGAAAACAGAACCAAGACTGGGTAAATCAGAAAATGTACAAAGCACATATGCAGGAAATGAAGATTCACAAAACGTGGTACAACAGCACACCAGAAAAGAGTAAAAGGACCCTAAGTATGAACTCACTGGGTGTCATGGGAGGAGTCTGGTAGGCAAATACCAGGACACCTTCTAAAACACCACTCACAGCGCAGCACATCCCCCCCACACCACTAAACAAGTAAAGTATGCAAA
The DNA here is from genome assembly GCF_031143425.1 of Pleurodeles waltl. Lineage (NCBI taxonomy): Eukaryota > Metazoa > Chordata > Amphibia > Caudata > Salamandridae > Pleurodeles > Pleurodeles waltl. The sequence goes on along the minus strand of NC_090440.1, from coordinate 1,185,233,990 downwards.
GGGATTGTCGTTCAATTGTCAAGGATTGCCCTTTTTTCTTTAAAAAACTAAATAAGTAAAAAAAACTGTAATGCCCGCAGCACTGAGGGAGAGGGATGTCCAGAGTTCTCGAAATGTCAATACAATTCCACACCCTGAAAGTGTAAGAACATATATTATCATTGTGTATGAAACAGTGGTTCACAAAATACTCAGCTAGCAATTGTCAAACAGCTTTGAAGCTGTTCTTACGGTTTTTGGGCAGCCCAAGCCAGATGATTACTACTTTTATTTATCATCATTAGCACAGAAGGAGGCGCGGGGGGGGGACCGCCGAAGAATGAGGTCTCCCCCCCCCCCCCCGGGAGGTTTGGGGAAGTGGTATAGCCCACGGGGGCCGTTGGGCGCTTTTGGGCTACTGGCGATAAGAATTTAATCCTGCCATCTTGGGTGTTGGCACCATTTTGTTGGTGCGACACAGTGGCCGGTAGTAGGGTATTTGTGGCGTGCATGCTTAGGGTAGCATTTAGCAGTATTGGTTCAACTTGCTTAAAAAATAAATAAAAAAAACCCATTAAACTAAACCCAGTTCTCAGGTGGAAGTTTTTTTTGGTAGGCGTTGGCGACTCACCTGATCGGTTACGCAGCATGGCAGCAGAGAGCAAGGTGCAGGAGGCGCTCCGTCTCCTGAGGGAGGCGGGCCGCCTGGACATCTTGAAGGAGGGTGTGGAAGGCCCGTCGCGCCCACCGCGACGGGCCTCCGGCGGCGTGGTGGCAGCGGTGATCGCCTGCTCCTCGCCTCGGGCTCAGGAAGACAGGCAGGTGGCAAGGAGGAGGGGCGGAGGGAGGTGCAGGGGCAGGGCTGGGGGTGCGGCTGGAGGAGGCCGCGGGAGGGCTTCGCCGCCTCGCCGGGCCGGCCCCCCTGTGGCTCTAAAGCTGTGCGGGGCCGGGTTTCGTGCCGGGGGACTCCCCCGGGGGCGCACGCTCGCCCCAGGAAGCAGCGCTCTGTGCAGCCTGGGCTTGGGTGAGCGGCGGCTGAGGATTTCAGCGGGCCGCGCGTCCACGGCCCGGGCCTCCCTGCGGAGGAGGGTGAGAGGAGCTGCACAGCACCGCAGGGTCGTGGCTCTGTGCCAAGCTCGGGAAAGGGCAGGTGAGCCTGCCGAGCAGGCGGTACGGGTCGGGGGGCCCAGGGCCCCTAGGCAGATCGGGGCCACGGCAGGCAAGGAAGAGGAAGGGTTTTTGCACCTAGATGACACAGAGCGGCAGGGCCGCGTGGTTGGAGGCCAGGCTGGGGGGGATGGGGAGTCCTCAGGCAAGTCAGAAGGGGCTGAGAAGGTAATGGTGTCAGGAGGGCCCGCGAGTTGGGACTGGAGTGACGGTGAGGAAGGGGGATCCTGGGGGGTAGAGGAGGATGGTATTACTTTACGCGTGCTCCCCCCTCGCCGCACCTACGCACGGGTGGAATACAAGGAGAGTTTGTGAGATGGCGGGGATGTCAGGGGAGTAGAGGAGGATGGAGTAGAGGATTGTGAGGAGGTGGAGGGGTTAGGGGATTGGGAGGTTTCTGACGGTTCAGGGAGCTCCTTGCATGTAGGATTTACCGGCACTCTGGGCTTTTCGTGGCAGGATGATGAGCAGCTGCGTCGGGACCTGGGCGGGTCAGGGGCAGCCCGAAAGACCCCAGGAGGAAGTGAAGGTGGGGCCCAGCGCAGCCGGCGGGAGGACGTCTAGAGAAGTTGCGCACTGCGGGACCGCGACGAAGGGGGTTTCCGCAGTGAGCAGTGGCGGAGTGGGTTCTGCTCCCCCCGTTGCGGCTTTCCTGTGGGAGCGGCAACCTCGTAAGGCCTTTACAGGATCTGCACAGTTTTCAGTGGATGCGGCTGAGGTGCAGGCAAGGGTTTTTGGGGGCGCCCTGCCTGCGGAGGATGAGGGGTTGACGTGATGGAGGAATTGGATTATGATGAGGACAGTCTGGAGGAAGGAGAACTGTGGGAGGAGGACGAGTGTGCATGGTGGAGTGCCAGGGGTGGCGGGGGTGATCCAAAGCTGTTTCAGACCCCAGAACAGGATCGCAGACAGCAAGTTCCACTACGGAGGAGGACACAGGAGCGGCATCAAGTGTTGAAGGCAGGTAAGAGGTGCAGTGCGGTTCGCACAGGGGCTGTTTCGGTGGCGGTGGAAGCTAAGGTAGGCAATACTCAGGACCAGCTATATAAAGGGGTCTACGTTGCGGATGTCGGGGTCGGGCCTGATCAAGTTGAAGGGGACAAGGAGGACAAAGGGTCGCAGCAGGACAAAGGGGCATCTTCAGTGGCGGGGGAGCCGAAGGAGGAGAAGGCGGTGGAATCGGGGAAGGACAAGTCCGCTGTCGGGGCAGACACGGCCAAAAAGTTGCCGTACATGGGGACAGCGAAACCTCTGGAGGCCCACTTAATGTTGGCCACTAAGGAAAAGATTTGGAAGGGGGAGTACGTGGAGATGCTCAAATTGTTGCATCAGGAAATCAGGGCAAAAGAGGGTTTGAAGGAGGAGGAGAACGAGCTTGCTAAGCGTCCGAAGGTGTTGGTCACTATCGAAAATTGGACAGCTGCGTTTTTAGTATATGCCAGTGTATATTGTGAGCGCTTCCCTGAAAGGGCTGTGGCGCTCTTTAAATATATGGACGTCATTAGAAAGGCGTATATTAATTACGGCGGTTACACCTGGGTACAGACTGACGAGGAATTTCGGGCAAGAATGGCGGCCGAGGAGGAGGTTAAATGGGGTGAGATTGACACGGATCTTTGGCAGCATACTATGGGGCCCGCAAAATTCAGTAAGACTGTGTTTACGGGCAGTGGTTTGCCCATCACCTACCGGCCATTTCGAGAGTGCCCCACTCAGGGTGGGGCAGGCACTGCGGCAAAGGGAAGGTTGGCCGCAGGGAGCGGTCCCGCCAAGACAGGCGATGTTGGGACTACAACAAGGGTCTGTGCACCCGCAAACACAGTAAATTTTGACACGAATGCTCTCGCTGCGTGGGACGACATGTGATTTTGCATTGTAATGCCCCAGCAACACAAGGGGTTGCAGGCACAGGGCAGGTCAGGGTCAGCAGCCTGGGGGGGAGCAACTCTGGGAATCAGCAGTCAGGGCGTTATCGAGGTGGACAGGGGCCTTTGGGAAAAGGCTTGTACGCTGGTTAGATTAGAGAGATTGGACCCGTGGTTGCGCGTGTATGGAGACCGACAGGCAGCTACACTTTTGTTCCAGGGTTTCGCAGAGGGTTATTAATTGGGATACGAAGGGTCACGGGTGCGCCGGTGGGTGGATAATTTAGGATCGGTGACTGGGAAAGAGGACATTGTGCTGGGCAAGCTGCGAAAGGAAATAGAAGAGGGTCGCATGGCAGGGCCTTTCAGGGACTGGCCGCTGGAGAATCTCATGGTTTCTCCTATTGGGGTTGTTCCTAAGAAGGAGGCAGGACAGTACAGACTCATATCATTTGTCGTGACCAGAGGGGTCCTCGGTTAACGATTTCATTCCGGAGGAACGGACCAAGGTTTCCTATGCGTCGGTTGACGTGGCCATTGAATTGGTGCAGATTTTCGGACAAGGGGCCTTGATGGCCAAGAATGATATGAAGTCGGCCTTTAGACTGTTGCCAGTGCACCCCAGCGATTTTGAATTGTTGGGTATTCAATTTGGAGGCCACTGGTATGTGGACAGGGCGCTCCCCTTGGGCTGTTCCATTTCATGTGCTTTGTTTGAGTGCTTCAGTACGTTTCTACTGTGGATCTTTGCCGCAGCAACAGGGCATACTGCTGTGACGCACTATTTGGATGATTTCTTTTTTGTGGGGCAGCCAGAGTTGGACCAATGTGCGGTCGGTCCAGCGGCGGTTTCAGGCTCTTATGGGGGACCTTGGTGTGCCCCTGGCCCCTGAGAAAACGGTTGGGCCCTGTGCGGCTCTGACTTTTCTGGGCAATTAATTTGATACTCACATGATTGTGGCGAGGTTGCCGCTCGAGAAGAAAGAGGTCATGTTGAGGACGCTCGCGGAGATCTTGAGGAGACGTAAGGTGACGGTGAGGGACATTCAGGTGCTGCTGGGTCATCTCAATTTTGCGTATCGGGTCGTGCGGGCAGGACAGACTTTTTGTAGAAGACTGGGGATATACTTGGCGGGCAAGCAGCTACCGCACCATCATGTGCGGTTGCGTGCAGGGGTAAAGGAGGACTTGAGGATGTGGGGCGTTTTTCTGGACCGGTTTAATGGTATTCCATTGCGGACATGGCAGGTCGTGGACTGGGACGTGCAAATTTTCTCAGATGCGGCCGGCGGGTCAGGGTTTGGCGTTTACTGGGACGGTAAGTATTGTGCCGAGTCGTGGCCGGCGTCATGGACCCAGGGTGGACGGAGTATTGCTTTCCTGGAATTGTTCCCCCTCATCGCTGCGGTTTGCCTCTGGGGACATCTATTGGAACATCAGAGGGTACTTTTCTGTGGTGACAATTTAGCAGTCGTGCACGTAGTCAATAGACAGTCAGCAAGGGAGCTGCAGGTGCTGCGGTTACTATGAGTTTTTGTGCTTCACTGCCTACGTCGCGATATTCATTTTACTGCTCAACATGTGCCAGGAGTGAACAATGACATTGCGGATGCTTTGTCTCTTTCACAGTGGGAGAGATTCCATGGGCTGGTTGTGGGCGAATATTTGTGCAGGACGCGGATGCCGGAGGCGTTGTGGTCAGCAGGAGAGACAGAATGCTTCAATTGCTGTTGAACTCGTTGGCGCCATCCACACAGCAGGCGTATATGCGGGCGTGGAGGGAATTCAAGCGATCAGGAGCCTGTCGTAGGGACGACGAGCGCGATAGAGTGGACGATGTGGTGCAGTTTATCATGGAGTTGGTGGAGAGACAACAGTCCAGGGTTACCATCTCCGGGAAATTGGCGGGCATTGCATTTATGGGCAAACTGTTATGGGGTTAGCCCCCATCGGTGGGTGAGTTGGGACATCGTATTCTGGATGGTTGGGAAAAAGAAGACGGGAGACAGGATAGAAAAGGCAACCACTGACACTGGATTTTTACTGAAGAGAGTGACGCAGATTCTCGGGAGCATTTGTTATTATGGGTTTGAATGCCTACGGTTTCGTACTTTGATGACCTGGATGTTTTTCGGAGCTTTCAGGGTGTCGGAGCTCCTGGGGACACGGGGACACAGGGAGGTCACGTGGGACGACATAGCCTTTGGGCACGGTCATTTGGTTGTGCGAATCGGGAGCTCTAAAACAGACCAACAAGGTTTTGGGGCGCGGGTGGGTTTGGCGTCTTACCCGGACTGCGCTGTGTGTCCTTTTCGTTGGGCTTGTGAGTTGAGGCGGACGGCTTGGGAGAGAGGACAAGGGGTTTTTAGGCATCGATCAGGGGAGAGGGTGTCCCCCCCATCAGTTTAGGGTGTTTTGTGGTCAGGCTTGCGGCACATTGGTCAGAATGAGTTACAGTTTGGTACTCATTAATTTCGGAACGGGATGGCGACGGAAGCAGGGTGTAGGGGATGGGCGGACAGTCGCATAATGGTTTTGGGGAGATGGAAGTCGGACGCGTATAGGTGTTATGTGAGGAAAGGGGGTCCGGGTTTGGCTGTTTAGTAGAGTGACATTAATTTTTTCCTTTTATCACAGGTTCTGTGCCGGGCAGGGGGTCCAGTTTCTGCACATATGGGTCGTAGGACACTCCTTTGTAAAGTGGGCACAACGTCAAGCTCGGGCTACAGCAATAGGGGACAATTTAGGGCTGGATAGGGACAGATATAGGGTGAGATGGTCAGGGAAAGGGGGGATGAAGTGGAGACAGTTGATGTTGACTTTGAAGGACTTGAAGGGCCAGGGGTTTTGTCCAGACGTGTTGCTCCTGCATTTAGAGGAGAATGACTTGGGGCAGAGGACTGGGCTAGATGTCATTAAGGGCATGAAGGGTGATTTAATGGAGATTAAGAGATTTTGGCATAGGTGCCATCTGGTATGGACGGCGTCTGTACCCCGCAGAGTTTGGAGGGGGGCACGGAAACCAGGGGCCATAGAGAAAGCACGGAGGAAAATAAACAAGGAGATGAGAGTTTTTTGTGTGAGCCAGGGTATCACGTGCTTGGAGCACGGTGATCTGAAGTCTGAGGACATAGGTTTTTTTTAGGGACGACGGGGTGCACTTGTCCTTTATGGGCATGGAGCTATACCTGCTGCAGTTGAGGGAAACTTTGAAGGCTCTCTTCTGAGAGGTTTAAACTTGAGGAGGAGAGACGGGTTGGGGGGGGGTTGTGCAGGAAAAGGCGAGGGTGCGGTTCAAAGTAGGGGAGGGGTGGGAGGGGTAGGGGTGGGGGAGAGAGGAAGTAGGAAAATTGATGTCTAGTGAGGCTTTAGTTTTGTGAGGCGGAAGGCCTAGGGTATAAGTAAATGTGAGTGCACCTGTTTCCAATAAAGCGGCCTTTTACATACAACAAGCCTGTGAAGTGTCCTTCTTCCCCAAGGAGGCCCCGGGTGGGACCGCCGAAAAATGAGGTCTCCCCCCCGGGAGATTTGGGGAAGTGGTATAGCCCACGGGCGCCGTTGGGCGCTTTTGGGCTATTGGCGGCAAGAATTTAATCCTGCCATCTTAGGTGTCGGCACCATTTTGTTGGTGTGACACAGTGGCCGGTAGTAGGGTATTTTTTCGTACCATCCCTCCTTCCCTGGGCTCCTGGTGGGCTGGGGGAGGTGTTTTGCGAGGGTATAGGCTGGGGAGGCCCTCCTTTTGGTTGGAAAGAGGTGCACAGGGGCAAGTTTATTGTAGTCTGTCGCTGAGGAACAGGTGCAAGCGGGGATTGGGCCAGATCGCAGGAATATGACAACAGCGAAGGACGGCAGTGCCGACAACATTTTTGCAGGTGGAAAAGGGAGTGGACGACAGCAGGACTATTAGGACAGATAGTTGGACATTAGGAAACTAGTAACGTTGACGTTTGGATTATGACAAGGAGAGTTACAGTCGAAAGGTTAATAGGACATGCAGTTTAAAGTAGGGGAGGGGTGGAAGGGGTGGGGGGAGAGAGGAAGTAGGAAAATTGATGTCTAGTGAGGCTTTAGTTTTGTGAGGCGGAAGGCCTAAAGTATAAGTAAATGTGAGTGCACCTGTTTCCAATAAAGCGGCCTTTTCCATGATGGTGGCAGAGGGCACAGTATAGGAATCCATAGTAAAGCATAACATGTTAATATCAGGTATCCGGGTCAACATACTGCACAATCCAAAGGCACTAGGCGGTGTAATGCAGTGATACCGGTGAATCAGCGGGATCCCAGTTAACAGGGTTCCCAAAACTTCACAGTGAGAGCTTCCTTTGTCAGCTGTGAAGTTTTATTGCAGGCGAGTTGCACTACGGCATAACAGTGGGCTTCTGCTAGCATCACTGAACACTTAAAGTCCTGAACGCTACTAGAGTGGATTAGCAATGACAAGCATACATTACATTTTCCTTATTGCAAACAAATATCTGAAATTATTTTAAGCACAACATGCAGGAGCTCTTTACCTATTCAAACCAGCACAAGAGAGCATGTAAATAGCCATCATATTCCTCCTTGGGCAGCCCTTGTTCTCACCCTCTGCCCCTCACCTCTCAGTTCATTCTTTACAATTCATTTGGATCCTCCTGGCAAATATTTTCAATTCCAGTACAATGACTCTAGACTATTATGGAAACAGACATAAGAAACTAGCAACTTACCTGTAACAATATGTTTGCAATGTGAACATCTTCTAGATTCACATGCTGTGTGAACATCTTCTAGATTCACATGCTGTGTATTATTCCGTCACTTAGCAGTTGGGACAAAAAATGTTCTTTTAAAAGATAAATAAAGTTAATAACACCATTTGATGAAATCCCAACCTGGGCTGCCCTCACGCCCAGGGGGTGCAAGGTGGCATTTCAGAGAGTGTGACAAAGAGGGAAAGTATGTACTGTATGCATAATAGGAATCCGGTGAGAATAAGCGCAGATACTTCAATCTGCATATAGGGTCACTCTTATTGCAGCATCACCAACACACACTTGTGCCGTGGCCATGCCTGTGATCCTACCCCTTCTCCTTCTGCATCTCGATTGTTTGCCCATTGGATTGTCATTCCAGTCGGTGTGTTTTTTTTGTGGGGCTTTCTTCGGTATGCATATAAAATCACTGCAATTATAAGCTCAATTGCACAAAAACTTTAGGTTCAAAATCTTATTTTCATGGAAAAGCTGAAAATGAAATAGTATTGCAAAATGTTTTCCATTATATTCGTTTGTTATTTGAAAATGTAAATTTTTATTTTTTACAAGAATTAATTGATAACTTATAAACTGTTGAACTACGATCGATCTATTTGCATAACTGATCAATAGATGACTTTCATGATTGTAGAGTACATGTATTGAGAAGATGTATCGAGTTGAAATGTTTAACATGCAAAAACGTTTTCATAAACTGTTTTGATTCTTAAGGAACTGTTCCAAAGTTGAGTTTTGTTTCTGTTGAACAACCACTACTTCTTGCTTCATAACAAGTGGCATTTAAGGTATCAAATCCCAAGAAGCCCCATACAATTGCAGAATGTATCATCGACCCTTGTGCACCAGAAATGGCACAATTTTCTTGGACAAAAAAACAAGAAAAAAATTGAATTAGTGCCCCTATCAAATAGTATAATTCAAAGCCGAATCAGTGATTTGAGTGAATATATTTTGGACCATGTTATCTCAGATGTCAGAGCCAGTCCTCTGAAAATCTCTAATCAGTTGGATGAGTCAACTGATGTCTGCAGTTGTAGTCAAACTTATGACATTAGTGAGGTATATCAAAGATGGTGCTGTGAAGGAAGATGTCCTGTTTTGTGAAGATCTGAAAAACAACCCCAACTGCAAAAGATGTGATGCAGCTGGTAAAATACTTCTTAGCCAAACATGACTTAGATATAAAAATCATTAGTTCTGTGTGTACTTTTGGAAATGCTTGTTAGTAAACCTGGCTTTGCGGCACTGATGAACAAGCATTGGAATAGCCAATAGGTCTCGCCTTTGGAACCTTATAAGTATTTAGCCATGCAGCACATTATCCTGGATGCTACAACATTTACTGTTCTTTAATGTGAAAGCTTTGATATTAATAGGCACATTACAGCACTGCATTGAGAAGTACTTATTTAAAGAAACGTTTTTCTAAGAAACAGTAGCATGCAAATTAAATTAGTTGGTTGTCTGAATGTACAAGCATAGGGTTTAAAAACTGGACTTGCATACACAATTTATTTTGTTTGGCTCAGATTTGCAAGTTATTGTACCAATGACAGATATTACTTCAAATTTTGGAGATTGGGCTATTAGGTGTGGCCTGTAGAAGTAATAGTTCCTCAATTGTCCTCAGTAGGGTACCAAATACCCCACTGTAGCACATGTGTCACAGGGTAGCGAGGCAGAGCAGTCTAAGGCCTACTCAAGGGAAGTGGTGCGAGCTAGAAATCACCAATTACTGGCCACAATAATAACACTCAATAAATGATTGACCAGTCAGTACTTTTTCATTAGAAAAGGAGAAGTACATTTATTAGACACACACTACTAAATACTATGTAATAATTTACAAATATACACTGGCAGATGAAGCATACTATAGCTGACATTGTGCAACCACTGGTGACTGACCCCCTAGGAGGGTCCCCCAATAGGGAGAGATCAATAAACCACATACAATCATTATGTACACCCAATAAAAACCTTTATCAGAAAAAAACTTTGTGTGTGTGTGCATTCCTTCATCCACTCGAAACTAGACTGTAATGCTCAGAACAGCCCCTAGAGGGCACCACAAAAAATAGCATTTGGATGAAATTAGGGAATGTAACCATAAAGTCACCCCCTACAGGGCATAACCACATGAAAAGAGAATGGCAGAAAGAACTGTAGTGTAACCATAGAGTCAGGCCCTAGAGGGCATAGTGCATTACACATGTTAATGCCAAGCAGGCCTGCTAGAATATTATTACACACAAGGTCCTTAAAGCACAAACTACTCTCAGCTGTAAAACAAAATCTCTAGGCTCGACAGAACCTAAAAAGACATTAAAGGTGGAGAGGTTATGATTTAGGGGCCCCCAACCTAAGGTGGGGAGCCAGAAGATGACCGGGACAGAAAGAGCACATCGTGCTGAATGTTTTGGTGGTGATCCAGTTATCCTAGGCCTGCCACAGGCTGAGTTATGGGCATAAATGTGTTGTAAAAGGAATTCCCCACAAAGCATTATGGGACGAGTTTCCAGAGTGCAGCAAATATTGTAGTATCGGCTCTGCCGGGGAGAGACACAATGAGGAGTTCCCTCGTGTTTCTTCAATTTAAAAGGCGCCAATCTGTATATTTTTTAACTGCTGATTTTAGAAAGAAATTAGGAATGGTGTTGCAAATTTACATGACTACGAATCTCAAACCGGCAACAGTGTGAGTAATGCGCTTGTCAGATGTAGACATAAAACTAGTTGTGTGGATAAGCGCTTCAGACCCCACAAAGCGGTAGTACGTGCTGCACTAATGCTATACTAATGTAGTACAATCATTGCACACAGAGTGCAGCATAAGGGAGAGGATGTGTCCTAACAGCTTCCGGCTTTGGAACTGGGGAATCAGGTTCAAGTCTCAGCATCGGATCAACATCCTGTTATTCTGGCCAATTACTTAATCTCCCTGTGCCTACCAAAAATGAAAGTGTCCTTGTGTAACATAACTGGTGCTCGTATAAAGCACGCCAATCTTTGGGTCAAGTTTGTGCTATATTTAAAACGTCAATTAATAAATAAAGGAAAAAAGAAACCCCCTCCAGCTTGCAGCCTTAGTCAGGTGCAGACACTGCAAAGAAACAGCGCGATGCCCAAAAACAAGGAAGAGGAAGAAACAAAATACAACCACAGAGCAGAAAGCGGAGAGGCCAAAGAAAACAGTAGTGCTAAGGTATATGACCGATCGTGCACTACTCCATTGGCCATATGTACGAACACAGTTACCGATAGACACAGAATGGGTAAAATCTTTTCGTACATCTGGCCCCATGTAACATGGTCAGTCTCCAAGGCGGTAACAAAACAGCCTTAAGGCGGGACAAATATAAAGCATTTACCTAACAAACTAAAAGAATTTTGAAAGGCAGACCGAGGAATGAATTAAAGTGATAGGCATGGTGAAAGCCCACAGAAGTAGATTACAACATGTCGAGAGAAAGTGCATGCGCGCTGCCTAGGCTCAACCTAAGAAGAAGATTCCAGATTTGCAAGTTACCCATTGTTTTCTTCATTGGCATGCTTTGGCAGCAAAACACTGCCTCCAAATTTGAAGAAAGTCCTTGATACTTGTGTAAAGATCAACAAATGGTTCAGTGGGCATCCTCTGAACCATTGCATCTTCAAATCATTTTGTGAAGATCCAGGAAGTGAGCGTTCAGTTTTGGTTTTCCACACAGAAGTCTGTTGGTTGTCACACGGACAAGCTTTAATCCGCTTCTTTGAACTGCAGGAAGAAATCAAAGTGAACGTGATCTGGTTGGGGCATTAGAATCACAGGAATTCGCCCAAATGCTGGCTGATCTGAGTGTTTCTATTCAAGGAAGAGGGATAAGCATATTGAAGGCTTTCAAAAAAGTTGAATTCTTTTAAAGAAACGTTATCTCTTTGGCATCAAAGGACTGAAAGAGGCAATCAAACTTTCCTTCACTTTAAGAGATGGTTGATGATTGTGGATTCATAACTCCTACTGTGCGTGAAGAAACTGTGACTCATTTGGAAATGCCGTCAGAATAGCTTGATGGATATTTTGCCGCTGGAGATTAGAAGATTGCAGAAGAATGGATCATGCATCTATATTCCTTCAATTTGCTGGAAATGTCAGATGATGAAGAGCTGAAGAAAAATCTTATTGCTTTACTGACAAATCAACCTCTTGAAATGCAATTTGAAAGCAGGACTTTTGAGGAGTTTTGGTGATCAGCACTGGATATGTTCCCAAGGCTTGGTGGAAAAGCACTCTGTGTTCTCATTCCATTTGCAACGACATACATGTGTGAATCTGGATTCAGCTCTCTTTTGTCAATAAAGACAAAATCAAGGAATCGCCTGAATCCATAGGCAGACCTACGAATCACAATCAGCAAGAAAGTTCCACGTTTTTGACAAAATCAGGAATGAGAAGCAGGAACCAAGGAGTCACCGAATTTTATGTTCATAATTGGGATTGATTTTATTATTTACAATTTTTTCTAATAGCTCAATTTATTATTTGCATTTTATGCAATGAGTTAAAAGTGCCTTTTTCTAGTTCAATTTTTTCACCTGCAGTATTGTATGTGGTTCAATCTGTGGTTAAAAAAATAAAAATTTGACTATTCATCTTCAAATGTGATATTACTTTTGAAAGGGGTGCAAACATTAATCAAACATTTCCTATGGGTGTGGGGCATAGAAAAGGCTTGGAACCCCTGACTTAAATACATTTCACATTCATTAGACATAAAATACAACTCATCCAAAATACTGCTGCCTTCACCCGAGGAGGCATGACCCCTGTCCTGCAATCACTCCACTGGCTACCTATAGCTAGAAGGGTAATAGTCAAGGCACTATGCATTTTATACAGGGTCTCCTAAAGGACCGCTATTCCCACAAGTTACATTTAAGTAATAGAAATCAAACAGAACACTGCACTCCAGGTTTGCACCACTTATCATTCTACCTTCCATAAGAAATCTATAGGAGGCAATGCTTTCTTCAGTACAAGCTGCCAAGCTCTGCAACTCGCTACCAGCCAGCATTTGAAGCACCCAGGAGCATATACACTTCCAAAGATAGTTGGAAATTTGCCTCTTTCCTAGATAAATGCACCACCTGCAGCCAGACAACAGAACTCTGAAAACAGTCATACCCTCAAGAACAACTTTCAGCTCAGAACCCACGAGCTGCATACAACTCAACCAGCACACTGCTTTCAGTATACAGGTAAGCAAAAAAAGGGATGACCTATGGGTTGCAGCAACATTATATAGCTATGTACTTCCATGAATAACTGATATCGCCCACAAAACTACTAAATCGATAAAACTCAGCAGTCAGCAACAAACCGAAATGTATATCTGTTAAGTTCAGATAATATATATCTGCTATAAGGGTTGTCCATCACCAGCATTGTAGAGCCAAAAAAACAAGCATCTCAAAATGAACAGGAATGGAATAATTCAAGATATCTGTCCCACATTATTGTACAGTTTTGGAGGACTTTCATGAAGTCCATTCACAGCAGGTCCCAAATATCTATACAATGTGACTGCTTCTTTACGTATCACATATGGGATGATCATAGGATTGCCTATCCCTACAGATATATCTCTCTCTCTCTCTCTCTCCCCCCACCCCCCAAGCTTTGCCAGCTCAGGACCACAACCATATAAAATCTCAGAGACAACCCACAGCAGTAACCAGCTAAGCAGACCATATCATATGAAATACAATAAAGGGATCTGCAGAGCTGTTCAAAGCTAACAGAATACTGAAAACCATATAACTGTGTGTCTGTCTCTTACACTTCATCATCCAACACACTGCCATGCGCTGCATTACCACGATAACTGCAGCTCAGTGGTCATCCAGCAGAACATGGGAACACTTCCCAAAAAGGACCAAAACAAAAACATAATTCCAACCACACAGCCTACATGGTGTAGTATGTTACTCAGGTTGTCAAACGCTTCACACCCTACACAGGGGCAGTAAGCACTATTTAAATGCTGAAATACAATACAATACAATACTAAGGGTGCAAGAAGACCATCAAGTCTACAGTGTTATGCCCATTGTATTTAGATGTTATAGCTCTGCAAGCAGAGGACTGGCAACAGAGGGAGATGGTGGCGGAACGCAATGGACTTTGTACAATAGGGTAAGTGACACACACACACTCTACATTAGCCATGTGTCCCCCTGCACTACACACTAAACAACATATGCCTACCATCATCCATTAAAATTCCAACGCAACCCCATACATGCCGAAAACAGAAATTACATACATCCATGACAAAACATTGACACTGCACCCACGCACAACCACAATAACCAAAACAAGTAGACACTCAGCAACACAAACACACGCACAACTACACACATTGTGATAATGTCCACCACACAAAACTCACCTGAATGTGTCACACGGCAACACAACATACACATCAGTCTTGCATGCAAGTGACATACAGACACCACACCACCCACTCCAGCTCCCACCACCTCAAACAGCCAACCCACACTGACTTACATACACAACAGATAGCACAAACCTACCCGTACAAGTCCCCTTGCAATGCACACACATGGACACCATTGTCCAGTGTGAGTGCACCATCATTATGGTACCAGCATTCATTTTGCAATGAATGCTGACAGCACAATGACAGTTGTGTACGTGTGTGATATGTGTGTTGTGCCTGCAGTGGTCCCGACGTACCCTGGCAACATGGAGTTCCTACCTTCAAGTCCAGCGGGGGCGTTTTCTCCATGGGTGGGGGGCAGCAGTGATGGCAGGTGTTGGCCATTCGTGCCACGTGAAAGAAGGATGTGGAATGGGAAAAAACGCAGAGTTTTCACCCCCCCCACCTCAGAAGTGGTCAGTCCACCACTTTTTTCTTAGAGATAAGACACATCCAAATCTGCACAGCGGGTAGGGTGGCTGAGGTCACGCCAGCACCTACTTTTCCCTCATTTGCCGCAAGTGATGTTTCTTGGTGGAGATGGTGGTTCGAAAGCGGACGTTTGTTCATGGGACCACCAAAATCTAAATACGACAAGTGAACATGCAGGTTTTTGGTTGAAAAGTCAAAGACAAGACCTTTACTGCCAACATCTAAATCAGGCCCTACCTTAGGCTCTAGCACTAGGAACCCATTTCGATTTTGCACTTTTTTTATATCATAAACTCAACCCAAAGGTTTTGGAGAGCTTTACACAAGCACCAATTACGTTAACGAAGGACACATTTTTTAGGCACAGGGAAATTAAGTGATTGCCCAGAATCATCACAGCATGTTGAGCTGACGCCAAGACTCAAACCTGGGTCCCCAGTTCCAAAGTAAGCAGGTCCAGCTGTAGAGCCACATCCTCTACCCTATGGTGTGCCAACTGATCACTTTTCAAATGAATCTTCACAACGTTCTGCTGACCATGCTAAACGTTCCTGTTCCAACAATTACAACCAGAAGCCAGGGTGTATATTTTATAAATACAGCAGTACACTGTCCCGGTGTCAGTAACATAACACTAGACAACCACTTTCATTTCCTATTTATACCACCTAATGGGGTTGTGCTCTGTTTTTCTCTGTATCAGTTTTCAAAATAATTTCCAACCATCTCCACTTTTTGGGGGGGGGGCACGGCCATTATCTATTTTAGTTGCCAGTGCACCATCACACTGCACATCTGGTCAGGTGAGGCTCGACTGTGGTCTACCATTGGGGAAATTATTTTGTATTAATCCAAAAACTTGCTTTAACAGCATGATAAAAATACTGAATAGACATCACATATTTCTAACCTAACTGGTTTCAAACACAGCACGAATGGCTCACCTGACTTTCTTAGCAGCCTCCACTTCCTAGTGCATCCTGTTTCGCACCATGTAAGCAATCCATTCTCAGACAGCTCTCTGTAGTCATCCACTCAAAACACTTACCACCTACCATCCTCATTTGTATACCACACCATGAAAAGGTATTCACCAGCACGGCTTCATCCACCTCACTACTCACTCCTCTCCACTCCCAGCATTTAGTGCTTTTCATAGAAATGCTTTTCTATTAAACTCAATCCAACTGCATGCACATCAACTCCAGGCTCATCCCTTACACCGTCTCTTTATAAATGAAACTGAGCTCTCTTTTACCCAAGTTTATCTGATGTACTCCTCCTAGGTGGCTCCACCATTATACACAAAGGCAGTTTTCGCAAATGCAGTGATGGAGCCACACTTATTGCAAACTACTATTAGAATTGCTATTTAGCTGACTCACTTACATAAATCTCTACTAGAAGTTATACATAATAACTTTTATTAGGTTGTCACCCACAAAAACATGATTACCGACATGTACAATTAATACACTGAAATAAACTGTGAACAGCCTTACACTTTAAAGTATTAAATGTTAATATCACAACTCATTTACTACTCGCATTAAATGATAAAGCCACGTCAAAGGGAGTTCTCCTTGATCACAATTCTAACAAATATACAAATAGTCAATTGTTCTCTCGAAGACCTTATGCCAACCTCGCTGGTGATGCGTTTCATGTAAATCTTTCATGCAACTGAAGTGGATGGCAGAGAAACAATAAATGAGCAACATCATGTGGACAATGTCTTTCGCACCTATATTGGGGATTGCTTGCCAAAACATTTGATGATTTTGGCACACGCGAAACTGAAACCTAAACAAATTGCACTACAATCTCGGGTTTAGGCAATCAGACAGATAGTCCATGATGAGTTCCAAATAGCCAAGTGCACCGCACTTTGTGACTTTGACTTTCAGATAGTGGTGCTTCAGTGCCAACGCTAATCCTAAAAAAAAAATAAACTTGTTGCGGTGTAACCAGATGAAATATGGGCAAACATAAGCTACCTGTGATTAGAGACGGGGGCACCGTGCTTGATTTCTTCCTGGCTCGAGCTGTTGTGGTGAGTTCCAAAGAAAATGATCTTGCAGAGAGACGCCTATTCTTACACACTGGGGAGAGCCCTAGCTAGCCACTGTTGGGCCTGACTGCGCATCCCTTATTGTTGAGGAGAAGGGATATCCTCACTCCTTGTTGTCCATCGCCTAATGCATCAGAAATACTAGTTCAATCACCACCCACTGTAATATTTAACAGCTCTGTTACTACTACTGCAAGTGACTGTGGGTCCTCGGCCAAAAGAAAGCACAAACCCAAACGGGCAAACCTAGACATCGAAGGAACCCAAACAAGAACACTCTGGGTTCCTCCATGAAGTCTGGTCTGCTCCAGCCACCTGTAAATGAAGTTCCAAACGGAGTTCCAAATATTGATTGGGAACGTATTCCGGACAAATTTAAATCCATTGTTATTGCTTGTGTTACTCCGCTGGTGGACAGGTTGTGTGAAGCCTGGAAGGTGACATTCTGGCACTAACCAAGCTGCATACTAACCTGAAGGTTAACCCTGATCGTGCTCAGTCTGCTTTCCCTAGCTCAAAAAAGTCCTCAAGCATGACCACTATCCCCAGCGGCCCCGACTTGGTCATACATCCATTCCATCATGATACGGTTTTTACTGATTCTCAGCCTTCCACCTCACAAGTGGAGGGTATCTTGGTCTCTCAAAGTGGGGAAAGGGGCTTGCATTGGGGAGGCGGGGTCAAAGGACCCAAATGTCTTGCCAGATCAGAATTTTGGAGTCCAGGGCCAAGCTATCCAGGTTATCCCCAACCAGTCACGGCTTAATCTTCCCCCCAAATGTTTTCCCTATGTTCCCATTATGACATCGTCTTTGAACTCCTGTGGGGAGGAATTCACCCCAGCTCAAAAACGAAATATACACTTGGTTGATCCAATATTCAAATTTCAATATCAATGATTATAACAAATTTTGTTTATGAGGAGGGCTGAATAGATTGGTCCCTCCACTAAACATTTGATATGGGATTGTATCATAATCAATTGCAAATACCCGGATGTAGCTCAACACTTGATCCCATGTAGTGCCAGGAAGCATTCCCAGAATATTGATATCAACTAGGAAGATGGCAGGGCACTGGAGTTCGCAAACCATAGTTGATGAGTTTGTCAGACCACCCGTTTCCATTTCTAACAGATTATTTCCCACGTCGGACCTGGCCAGTAACGACTGATGCCCAGAGGCCATAGCTGTGACCACTGCCATAGTAAACTTGCAGGTGGTCAGCCTCCTACCAGGGATGGGGCCAGGGAACAAGGCTCAGTTCTAAGGATGGTCTGTTGGAATATTGTGGGTGTCGGGAATAAACAATAGGCTCCAAAGTGGTTTGATTTAATTAATCATTTTGACACAGTCATGTCGCAAGAAACCTGGGCTCCTGAGATTGCATGGGAGGGCTATGAGAGCCTTACCATACCACCGGCCGTGGCCTCATGAGACAGAGAGCACGGGTGGCCATTACGATGTCCAATCCGAATCTGAAGCTCCTGAAAATTGTTCCTATTACCCTAAATTACAGAGGGATTTAGGCTTTGTGGGTTGTTTTACCCAACAAGTGTAATTTTGTTCTTGATAATTGTTATAGCTCTGTGTACGAACTAGGATGTCAGATAGGGACAATCTTTCAGGTACTGTCAATCATAAATGGCAGATCATCTAGCCTTTTTAACAACTTCAACATAATACTAGGCGGTGATTTAAATACCAAATTGGGTTCAAATTTCACTGTGTCTGAACCTTTCTTGCTGCTTGATATGCCTACTTGTAGTACATTGACTGATTAGAGGGGTTGGAGGCTGTATAAGGCTCTATGTAAATCGGGTCCTTCCAGTGTGGTGCACCTAGGGTGTGATCCCGGTCTCCAGCCCGCCACTTTTGTTGGCTGAGTCTCTCCAATTGATTATGTTTTTAGCTCCGGGAAAATGGAAGGCGTTGCTCACTGGTGATGAGGCGTGGAGGGAGGGGTATGGGAGGGAGGGGTATGGGGGGGGGGGGGGAGTGATCAATAGAAATTGCTATAGTGATCATAACCCTATCGTATTTTCTTTGACCTTAGCTGGCTGATATCCCTTCCCTGGTATACTGGTCTCTCCCTGAAGGACAAGGGTGTGGGGAAGGGCGTAAAATGGGGGGTCAATAGAAAATTGGGAGGATTGGAAGGGGTGAAAAATAAATTGTTATAGTGACCATAACCCTATCAAATTGCCTTTGAGCTTAGCTGGATGCTCTACCTACCATGTTACCCCTGGAATAACTGGTCTCTCCCAGAAAAACAATGGTCTTAGGTTAAAGTAGAGGGCAATCCATATTCCTACTCCGACGCATTAACTTAATAGCATCTAATTTTGTTTTATCAGTTGACTGCCTTTTAACAACCATTTCCCCGGCCATTTTTACCTTAGAGGCTCTTCTAACCTTAAACCTATCCTCTAGAGCAATTATGCTAGATCTCTTGGCATCGAGAGGGACATGTAAATTGGGCTAGTTTGATAATAGTGTAGATTAACTAATCGTAGGGTCCGAGAAGCCCTTAGTGCTAGGTCAGGTATCCAGCAAATCATTATGGACGCGAGGCTAAAATACAAAGAGGCAATTAAAAAAAGGATACTTGAATTAAAAGAGGAAAGATGGGAGGGAACGCCTAGTTTTAACATGCAGAACTAGAAACACAAAGGGGTTTTGGGAGACTGTCAATGACAAACAGGTTCTTTCTCATTCCTCAGATGGCCTAAGCTCTAACCTCAATCTAGAAAGATGGGTGGCCCATTTTAGGCAGATTTATTAATCAGAACCTAGCTCCATGGCAGAGTCCGAAGAGGAGATTTCACTGTTTTTTTATTTTTGGGGGAAATCTCCTTTGAGAATGAAAAAGACTTCACTGTCATTATGACTAACCCACCAAACAAGGCTCCTGGGCGAGATGGGGTGCCAATGGATCGGTATAAGGACAATATCCAGTTAGTGGCCCATCTCGCAGAGAATGTTTTAAGCACTGCTGCATCTGTAAAAATCCCAGATTCAAGGAAAATTGTGGCTATTGTTCCTGTATTCAAGAAAGGCAAAAGACAGGACCCTTGAAGTTACAGACTGATATCACAGTTAGACTCTGTAGTCACGATTGTGGGAAGTATCATTTTTAACTGCATAGAGGCTTGGGCACAGCACAATGAAGCCCTCAGTCTGGTGCAGTATCGTTTTAGGCAAGGTTTGGGGACCCTAGAACAAAGTTTAAACCTCATCCTTAAAGCGAAGTATGTCACAGCAAAGAATGGGGTACTTTACTTAGCCTTCATCGACCTAAGCAAAGTATTTGACCTGGTTAACCTGTCAGAACTGTGGGACATTTTATCCCACATGGGTATGCCCAGTTCTCTGGTTAATTTTTTGCGGGCCCTGCATACGGGGAGGGGAGTTTTTTTTTGGGGGGGCGGGTCAGTGTTTCCATCATATGTGGCATTGAGGAGGAAAGCACTGAAGCTTTTGGTCTTTCTCAAGGAGTCTGACAAGGCTATGTCTTGGCCCCTATTTTATTTTTGTTATATATTAATGATCTTAATTAATTTTTAGTTTCTAATTGGAAGGATATGCCTAAAGTGAAATCTGCTTCTATCCCGGCTCTTCTTTATGCTGATGATGCTGTCTTGCTCTCCCCAACGGTCTTAGAAGTCTTGTAGACGCCTTTGTCAGGTTCATGGATGGCATTCACTTGCAGAATTGTCGTTTTATGTGCTTTAACCAATCCTGTGGAGCACTGTTTAGGTTTGTTGCTACTGTTCGAAGCAAACCTATCCCACCCCTGCTGAAAGTGTATGTTTTGACATTTGGGGAAGGCATATGGGGATACCATGATTGCACAAATCTACAGCAAAAGGAGAACAGATTCTGCAGAAGGCTGTTAGGACTGGGCCAGGGTAGCACCAATTTCTTTGTCGAAGAAGAACTGAATCTCACATATGCTGAAGATTTAATTACATTTGCTCCACTCCTTTTGTGGATGGTGATTGGAGCAATCAGCATACTGTTTTAATCGTGATGTGATCATGGATTGCTTAATCTGTGAGCATGGCCACAGGATTCCATGGCAAAATTATGTTACGAGTACTGCTGAATCGCTGGGCTAGGCAGACCGGAGTTGTATACCCCCCAAGTTTTGAGTAAAGGAGAGTGTGCAAAGGTTAAGGACTTATACATTAAGTGGGGTTTGGATGCAAGCGAGAGAGGTACCCTGGTACAACTAACAATGAGAGACTATCTGGCCATTAAAACTAGTGAAGGGCCTGAGCGCTATCTTTCACTTGTGAGGAATTCATGGGCAAAGTCCCTTTAAACCAAATTCACAAAAGGCTCAATTAGAAAACATCTTTGTTTGTTTCCCTTCTGGTCACTTTGACGCGAGGTCTATACAGACTTGCCCATGTGACAGCTCTTCTCCTCAGACACTAGAGCACTTTACCCTATTTTGCACATATAATGATACGTTTTGACGCAGATACTTGCTGCCCATTCTTAGAACCTGTAGTTACCACCAATACAGGACAGCCTTTTTTTAAATCCCTGAATGCTTTCTGAGCCGGCTGTATGCTATGCTGTAAATGTTTGAAAAACGCAGTGTACTGGTGAGAAAAAGCCATTTTCTAGCATATTCTGACTTTAACAAAGTATGTTTCTTTGAACCCAATGATTTTTTAATGTTTGTTAACGATTTATATCTTGTTTTTATGACCTGTGCTTTTTTTAACACTGATATTTATTGTAATTTGTATGTTTTACTATTTTATGATTTTTTAAAAATAATTGATTAAAGATTTCACGACGTCACGAGGATGCCATATTATTTATGGCTCTTCAATGTGCATCTCAACAACGTATTACCTAAAAGTCCATTGGTACAGGTATGGACATATTCCTAGTGGTTCTAAAAGCAAGTTCGAAAAACTAACAATCTAAAGTTGCCAGCATCTTTTTAACATCAGATATTTATCCCGAAAATCTCTTAATCTTAATTCTTCACAACCTTTTAAAACTGTCCACTGTGACATTTAGCAAATGAACTACCTAGTTTTGACAACAGACACGAAAAGAATCTAATGGAGCATTACCTGTAAGCACTGAGACTGTCCAGGCCGTGTTGCAAATCCTTTGAGAAAAATGCCGATGTCAATAATACAAAAAGGACAAACATGACAACTAAAAGTCTAAAAAAGACACACAGGAATAGAGCAATCCACAGATTTGTCTGCCGAGATGGGGATTCCGCTGTCTGCTCATGTTCCTCCAATCAGCCCTGGTTCCCCAAAAACAGAACCCAGAATCTTCCATGGATTGTACTAATCATAGGCACCCTTGCATCTTGCACATATGTATAACACACACCCACTTCACAGCACTACATCTTCCACGTATTGTACCATTTGCAGGCACACATACACCCAACACATGTATATAACACACATGCACCGCCACAGCACTACAAACTAACCGGTTGTAGACCAAGGGTGAGTTATGCACACACAGCAGTGGAACTTTACATGAGTGAGCCTCTAGGCCTCACTCCAGTGACCCAAGTAAAAAAGGTCTCTTCACTGCTATTGATTACTACACAGCATGCTGCCACTACCGCACTTGTGCTGCTTAACTCCTTGACTAATGCTTGCCCAGGACAATAAAAATTAGCATCTTGGATTCAGATATTATTGCAGGTGGTGGGCACTCAGGTTACAGGTACGCCTCCATCACTATGGGAAGGACATTAATGTTTCAGCAAGTTCAGTTACGAAAATTTCTGTTACAGGATGCACATTCAGCTCAAGGAAACAATGGAATCAAATATTCATATAATTTAAACCGTGTACTTGAAGATCATTAAAAGTCTCTTATTGACCATATAGTTTCAGGCATGACATGGAAAAGTGACCAAAAGTCATTGCCTACTTTTCACTGTACCCATAGTGATTACTGCAAGCCTACCATTTGAGGTTATTCAGCTTCTACACATCTCCAAGGGAATATCAGCACATTTGATCTCAGTCTGACACCAAAAATGAATACCCTCATGTGTGTTTCATCTGATATGTATATACCATGGTCCCTGTCACAAACTTAAAAGTGAAATAGGCACAGGTATCGCTTCACTTCCTGCTCACCGTAATCCAACCACTCCTGTAAAATACACTTATCCATGCCAGTTTGGCGTCATTTGTCCTCTAAAAGCATTTCCACCTTACCTTAGATCTACATAATTACGTAGCTCACGTTTCAAACTGGTGCGCTGTGGGAGAGCGATATATTTTATTGCTGCTACATGAAGCTGCTTGCGACACAACAAATTGGAATATTAAGAAGGGAGGCCCTTTCAAAAATTGGCTCACCCAAAGTAAGAAGTATTACTTGATTGAATAAAATTTCTATTTTTCTTCTAAGGCGAAGACAATTAATAGCCCTTATATACAAATTACCATCACGGAATGAGCTTTAAAAAACCTCTAACACACCTATCAAAAGACCACAAAAGCTTCCAAGCATCAAATACCTTGGCCAGACAATTTGATGATGCTTATGTAAAGTGTCAGCCTAGCACAATGATTCTGAACCCTTGTGGCAAGCACAGTTCAGTAGTAGTTTTCAATTACTCTTCAAAACCATGTACCTCTACAGTGTCTTCTTAAGTTTAAGCGCCGGAGCAACCAGATTATAGCACAGAATCACTAGCCACGGCATGAAGTCCAATAGGAAATCCCAATGCCTTTGAGAACAACCACGGCAAAGTCACTGTATCTCATAAAGTGACCTACTGGCTTGCCTTTGATTTTTGTTGATGTGCAGCGTCAGCAAAAACACAAAAAATGAGAGAAAAAGAAAAACCTGATGACATAGCCACCTGACGTCCAAATCACTCCGTATGTTCATGCATGCATGATGACGTATGCCCATGTGTCACCTCTCATGCATGTGCACAAGGAATGAGGCATGTGCTATATATATTTTTTCAATTAGCAATTCCAGATGGCAGATGCCACATGGATTATTATATTTTGAAAACATTAAATTTTCTTTGAACAAAAGTGCGTTTGGTAATGAGCGGCCGGGCAGCAAATGTCAGCTACGTGAGGCTCCAAAAATAAATACATATATAAAAAAAAAAAAAACGTAAATACTGCAAGGGCATGGGCGGAGCGGGTGGTGAGGCGGGTAAACAATAGGGAGTGGGCAAGGGTGAGGGAGAAAGAAAGGCATGCAGAAGCGCTTTTTGTACTGAAGACTGGTCCGGCAGCAAAAGGCTGCAACTGGGCCTTCCAAAAATGAAAGCATTTTTTTTAAATAACAAACGGAGGAAAAACACACAAACGTAAACACGTGCTCCTCATGAACTGCAGAGAGAAAGAAGCTGGTAAAGGAGCATTGGAATGTCTGTGGACTACAACCAAATATAATCCAGTTCTAAAAATCCAGATGCCGAGAAGTGAAAGCAGGGTGTAAATATTTGTCACCAAGTATATGGGGGAAATAGTCATTCTGGAACTGAAACTATTTTATTACAAAAAGCAGAACTACTGTGCATCTAGTGCTGAAAGATATATGAGCACCAATGCATCGAAGATCCACTTCAGATTATAAGTATTCGTTGGGGAATTAAGGGAATCTAGACAAGAGGGGTGTGAGAAAGAAATGAGCAGATGCACGGAGAGATGAAAATGAGAGAAGATGTAGAGACATGTAGAGAATGACAACTGTGAAATAAATGGTGAATGAAAGTCACACTGACAAGGCAGATTTGTTTACACAAAATAAACTAGTCATTCTTTGCAAGACATACCAGGTTTTGGCACAGAGTTGGTCACCGACTGAGGAACCTTGTCGTTAATTAGCTCGACACATTCACTTGGAAAGAAGCCCACCTGCAACACAGAGGAGAAAGGAGAGAGGCTGAAGGCCAGGTCACACCGGATCCGCACACTTACTAACCGGCAAAGCCATTAACTCTAAGCAGTGCTTTTTTGGTACCGTCAAGACAGAGGTACATCATCCTGATCAAGGGGAGCATTTGTTCACTGCCTAACCTTTGTCACAACAAGATGGCGTTCACTGACCGAGAGAAAGTCGGCCACGGTGAGTGGAGGTTCTTGTTTGTGCTGATCCTAGTCTAGTCTTGGTCACCACAGCCTTTATAGTCCCTACCGGCCTATTGGAGAGTGGGACACTTTTTAATAACCCTGACATTTTTCGTCTGATGTCACAGTTCTCAGGTTAATATTTTCGTTTTAGATCGATCAGAATCTATTAACAAGGTTAGGCGAAGCCTCTGCAAATGTAAACTGGGGGCAGATCAAACACTTATTTTACCAATTTACAGACCAGAAATGCCAGATGTAATGGGCATCTTCAACAAAGATCCATAACAAGAACCACAGACATAAGTGCTCCTCTGGAGGCCCCACCTACCCCCACCTGACACTTCTCAGTTTGGTACCTGAAATCCATGTTTTCCCCTCCACCAGGAAGTGAGCTCTTTCGGAGGCATGTCAATGACCGACACTATGTCACCCACCTGCAAAATATAAGTGTCACATTAGAGTTGTGCAACTAAAGAAAGGTTTATTCACAAGTCTACAAAATATGCTGGATCGAAAGACAATATAAAATTAAGACCTGTAGCGTAATTACAATAATTGTTTTTATACATCACTTGGTACTTTAATTTGTCGTCCGAAGTGATGGAATTATTAGGCATTACTAAATACCCATCGAAATGGAACTCAGTGTATTGACCTTAGAAGAATTAGAGGGTTAGTCGACTAGCCTGCTGTAAGAGGGGCGGCAGAGAGGTAGTCACGAACAACACCAAAAGTTAAATGAAGTGGTGATGATTTATTTAAGTAATACGCCAAACGATTAGCCCTACACCAACCAGCGTCCTCTTCTCTCCCCTTCAACTGTCGCTCCACATTCCACAAGCCGCATCTCGAGCAAACACAACATTCTCACTTTCATCTCGTGCCGGACACGCACGCACCCAGATTCCTAGGATACCACACCACCTTCCCCATATCAGAATAACAAAACTAAAATACAAACTACCCATGGCCCTTGAACAATTAGTATTGCTTACAAACTAAGACAAATTGAAAGAACATTGCATCACAAAGTCAATAAAGATGTCCCAGAACACAGTTCATTTCACAGTTCATTTTACATAGTCACTGAACCATGATGGTTTTGAAACATTCCTTTTTGGTCGAGTTTCAGCTGGGCCTCGTATTTTCGTAACACCTGGAGTGATACGGAACATCCAGTGAGATACCTTGAGAGTCATGAACTTCTACATCGGGTCCCGAACACTTAGCCACCCTATTCAGATTCCATATCCTATGATCTTCTGTTTTCACTGCATTCCTAAACAGTCTTATGACTTTAAATGGACCCTTGAACTTAGATAGTTTTCCCTCCTTCCTTGGAGATCTTATCTTAACAAAATCCCCTTCATGTAATACAGTTCTTTTAACAGCTTTTCGCTCATCATACCTCAACTTTCTTCTCTCTTTCACCTCTCTCTCTCTCTCTCTCTCCAACCTTCAATGCTATCAACCTGATCACTGACCTCTTTTCTTTTCTCATTAACCCATCTGGGTTCAATCTCACTGTAAGGAACTCTACCTTTGAATAACTGAAAAGGAGTCACCCCTGTAGTGGAATGTGGCGTCAAACGATACTCCCGAACCTTTTTTTTTTTACTTCACCCTCCCACTCAATATTATTAATAAGTGCTAATTGCATGCATTGCTTCAGCACTTTTATAAAGCGCTCAACAACACCATTAGACTCTGGGTGATAAAGAGCAGCTCTTTTGTGAACCACATTCCTTTCTCTTAAAAAGGACTCTGTTGCATCAGAAACAAACTGCACCCCATTGTCGGTCAGTAAAGTAGAGGGAAAACCCTCTCTTTCGAACAGGTCATCAAGAAAATTAATTATGTCTCTTGATTCAACCGAATTCACAACTCTGACTTCTGGCCAACGGGAGAACATGTCAATACAGACTAAAATATACCGGTCAACAGACTTCAGTTTAATTGGGCCTAAAATGTCCAAGGCTATGTCAACCCAGGGACCGGAAGATTCCTCACGTATGACCATGGGCTGAACCCTACACTTTAATACCTTATCTGAACAAGCGCACTCACAGCAGTTCCTCACTTCCCTTTCCACCATGATGTCCATGGCAGGCCACCAGTAGGTGTTCCTTAATCTCTCCTTTGTTTTGGAGATGCCCAAGTGGCCTGAGTGAGCAAAATTGATAAGATTCTTTCTCAAGCTAGTTGGTGGAACCAACTTGCTGCCTCTCATCAATAACCCACCAACTACGGACAATTCATTCCTGACCTGCCAGTAGCCTGTTAATTCTTCACACAGTTTCTCTTTGACACCCCAACCATTTGTAATTTTACTCACTACATCCTGCAAGGTGACGTCTTTCGACAATTCATCCAACCACATTGGTTCGGAGATTGTTCCCTCAGTGACAACGCAGACCTTTATCTCCTCGTCAGCTACAATGTCCGCAAAACACCCTCTTTCAATGATCTCATCATCTTTTCCCGTGTCTGGACACAACCTCGACAGACAATCAGCCTGAACATTTAATGTCCCCGGCATATAAGAGATTACAAATACAAATTCTTGCAATGCCACTACCCACTTCCTGATTCTATGTGAGATCAACTCTATTCCTTTTTTTGTAAATACCTCTACCAGAGGTTTGTGGTCAGTCACAATCTGAAATCTATGTCCCCACAAAAATTTCCTCAGTTTTCTTATTGCCCAAAAGACACTAAGCGCCTCTTTTTCAACAACCGAATAATTGAATTCAGCTCCCTTCAAACATCTGGATGCAAAAAGAATAGTCCTCATTTGACCATGTTTTTTCTGTAACAAAACCGCCCGAAGACCCTTAGAACTGGCATCAGTCATCACAATAATCTCATCGTGTGCATCAAAGCTCCCTAAATCTGCTGCCTTATCTAAGCTCACCTTGATGTCCTGATACTCCCTTTCACATACCTGATCCCACTTAAATTCTGCTTTTTTCTTTAACAATTGTCTCATGTAATAAGTTCTTTCAGCAAAGCGTGGGACAAACTTATTATAAAACTCCGCCATTCCTAGGAATTTTACAAGTTCTTCTTTATTTTGTGGACTGGGTAATTTTTTTATAGTATTGACTAAACTTTCCTTGGGGCGAATTCCTTTCACCGAAATCTCATGACCTAAGTACTCAATGTTGGGAATATTTATCTTACACTTCTCAGCTTTGAGAGTCAGGCCACTGTCTCGTAGCTTCTCTAAAACCATCCTCAGTCTCTTGTTGTGTTCTGCTAGATTAGTCCCTGTGATTAAAAGGTCATCTTGATATACTTTCACCCCTTCCATGCCTCTCAAAATCCTTTCCATGGCCCTCTGAAAAACAGATGCTGCAGAAATCAACCCAAACGGCATTCTTAAGAACTTGAATGTGCCAAAAGGTGTTATAAAAGTGGTAAGTTCCTCGGAAGAATTATGCAAATTAATTTGATGGTAAGCAGAGGTCAAATCTAGGGTTGAGAAGTGACTTGCCCCACACAGCGAACACAACAACTCTGTAATATTTGGAAGAGGATAGTGGTCTATTATGACTGACTTGTTTAGATCTCTCAGATCAACACATAGGCTAGCTTCGCCGTTGGACTTCCTTGCCATAACAACTGGTGCCACCCATTCTGAAGCCTCAACCTCTTGAATAATCCCATTCATGATGAGCTTATCGATCTCAGCTTTCATCTTATCCCTCACCAACAGAGGTACATTTCTCACTTTCGCTGCCTTCGGCTGTGCACCAGGCTTTAGCCTAATTTTGTGTACATAGTTTTTCAGACAGCCTAATTTCTTGCTAAACACATCTGGAAACTCCTTCACCCAAACCCCCACATCTTCCGAAACAGACTGAACTGTGTGGTTATCCTTCAGCCTAACAGGTGGGTCTTCATTTGGATCAAGCAAAACTCTGAGATCACGTTGATGAAACCAACTAATTAAAGAGTCCCCTTTTACAGAGACGTACACTTTTGCTGGAATGACACGCTCCCTAAACTCTACCGTTCCCCAAAAGTAACCCAACAACTTGATTGGCTCGCCACCATAACCCTTAGGTAACACATCAGGTTTTAACAAGTCGACTGTCCCCTTTAAATACTGATCATAAAATATTTTAGGTATCAAAATAAGTTTTGCCCCAGAATCAAATAAAATTTTGAGGGATTTACCATTAACCAAGATTGACTCTACAGGACCATCAAAAGACCCAACACTAGTTTGTAGAACCTGAACGACATTCACTGCTTCAGCACCATCTGTGTCACCATCACACCACACCTCTCTTATTTTCTTTGTGTTATTCTTCACCCTGCAACATCTAGCAAGATGACCAACTCTACCACAGTTCCTACAGAGTATTTTCCAGGCAGGACATTCCTTGTTATTGGCCATGTGACCAACATTCCCACACCTAAAACACTTCCCAGCAAATGTTTTCTTTGACTTTACTGATTCTCCACCAACTTTACTGTCAGTGTTATTGCAATGTATTACTTTCACCGACGCTCCTTCATCCCTTGTTGTGTCAAATACAGTAGAGTCTTTTCGAAGTACCTCAACACATTTCTTGGAGTGTTCACAGGTTCTAGCCAACACTAGAACCTCATCTAGAGATGGGTTGTCCTTTTGCCACATGTTCTCCTTTGCTTTTTCCAAGGAGCAGCCAAGCATGGATTGATCCCTCAAACGTTCTTCATAAGAATTTCCAAAAGCACAGGTAGAAGCAAGCCTTCTCAGCTCAGTAATATATTGTTCCACCTTGGCGTTGCATCCTTTTTCCAAATTGGTATCTTTCAAGAACTGTACTTACTTTTGGTAAGTAATGCAGGTCCAGTTTCTTTAGACAAATATCAAATTTGTTGAGGCCAGTAGAGTCTGTATCTGAAAGATCAGGAAGGTTCTCAAAGACTTCTTGGCCCTCAGTGCCTAAACAGTGCATTAAAAGTGAAGTCTTCCTTTCAGCACTTAATGAAGTTCCACACACCCTAGCATAGTTGTTAAAAACCTTTTTCCACTTTTGCCATGATATGGGTGGGTCACCAGGAGAGGTTAAAAAAAACGGTGCAGCAGGAACATTCTGCATGATGACCAGTGAAAGACAACTCCACAATCGGCAGGTTTATACAAAGTAACTTTAAATAGTTTAAAAGGGCAAGCAATTAATTAAAGCTGTTTAAACCTGAATTAAGAAGTGGCACCGAAATCAATGATGAACCCTCTATTGCAGAAACGTGACTACCTATATTGCAGAGAAATAAACAGGAACAGATGAAGGCTGTCTGTAGGTTACGGTTACATGAGCAGACTGGCATCAGTAGATGACACAAAATGTCAATGAGCGTCAAAAGTTGCTGTTGTCGGGGTGCGCGTGAGTTCCTGGCGAGGTATAAACCTCTAGCACGAGACGCGTTATTTCTATGGCTGCTGTTGCTAGGGTTGCGCGTATAAGCCTCTAGCACGAGACGCGTTATTTCTATAGCTGCTGTTGCTAGGGTTGCGCGTTTGGCTCTCGCGCGCCGAAACTCGAAGGGTAACTGAAGCTGATTAAAATAAAATAAACACGCCAGCACAAAATGAAATACCTGGGCGTGAACAAGTTGACAGAGAAGATCCACGAAGATCCACAGACGTGTTGTCAGACAGAAACCAATCAGTTCCACTTTCACCTTGTCGCCAATGTAAGAGGGGCGGCAGAGAGGTAGTCACGAACAACACCAAAAGTTAAATGAAGTGGTGATGATTTATTTAAGTAATACGCCAAACGATTAGCCCTACACCAACCAGCGTCCTCTTCTCTCCCCTTCAACTGTCGCTCCACATTCCACAAGCCGCATCTCGAGCAAACACAACATTCTCACCTTCATCTCGTGCCGGACACGCACGCACCCAGATTCCTAGGGTACCACACCTGCGTTCAAACTTGTGACATCTAATTTAGTAAAAGCTTCTAAAGCTTACCTCAGTGACCCATCTTACCAGGCAGAAAACGCATGAATTTTTGACTGTCCTCAAGGCAGCTAAGTCAGGACTGAGGTGAAATTCAAAGACGGTATTCGACAAACACAACATGCAGCCACTGGTGTCCTAGAGTAGTGAAAGTGTAGCGAATATAATACATACATTCTCTTTTATGTACCTTTTCTTTGAATAAGCCATTCCAAGTAACTTTTCAGAATTTCCCTCACCTCTGTGGCAATTTCATTTCTCATCACTGAAACACACCATTCTAACAATACAATCCCACCCCATGCCCATGAGTAGATGAGGATCCACTACTCTGACCATTTTATTACAGCAGACAAAAAGGTTAATGTGGTGTTACTGTCTGCACCAGGACGGAAATAATGTGCACACCGTTAACTAGATGACAGTAAACTCTGCTGCGGTATGAAGAAGCAGTTGAGAGAGTAAGAAATGTCATGATATGGTGGATGCCTTCGGTTGTTTGCCTTTGTAGTTCACACCATGAATGAAGTTTATTTTATGTTGTTGGCCCATCCCTATGAAATTTTGTGTTTGTTTGTAAGCCGGCACAAGAACAGATTTTTACCAAGAATCTTGGCCTTCAATTATCTGAAAGCAGTGTGGGGATTGTGCTCCTTCCACACATGTGTGAGAGTTGCCCAATACACTTTGCCTCCGTGTTATGTGCAGTGTTCACTGTTCTAATGCATTGTGTGAAACAATGAGCACAGTTCGATATTATTCCACTGAATATGTGATCATAGTTCATGCCAGTGACTTTGCCAAGTGTCCAGCACCATAAGTTTCATGTGTCATTTTGCTCTGGCACCAGTAAGAATGGAAGTTGAACTTGGGGATCCTCGGTTTATATGAACAAATATGCAGGCTCATAACCAGTCAATGCAGTACTGTCTGCAGCACATATCTGGAAACACAGAGCAGTGGCTGCCTCCTCATCCTTCTGAGATACACTACCTGCAGCTCATACACAAAATTCGAGCTTTTCTGTGTAATTATATGCTCTGTAGGCATTTCAGTTTCATCAAAGACATGGCATGGACCTCTTCTGGGCCTATGCATGGTTGCTAACTATTAATGTAGATTTTTTTTATTGTTACTCCTGACATCACAATAATCATCTATTCATGACAGTCTATGCATTTTAATTCAAATACACATAGATTAGTTGTAAAGTGGTGCACTGAAAGCCATATTAATGTGCATAAATCGTAGGTCACTAGACAAAAGTGTTGCGGTATAGCTTTTAAATTTCATGCTTAATTAATCTATTTCTGCATTGTTCTTCATGGTGTTAATTCATAGTGTGCACTAAAACAATAAAAGGATTTCAAGAAAGGGTTTAATTATTACATGCAAAAGTTGAAAATTGCAGTTCTGCACCACACTTAAAGCAATGTATTAACAGGGTTATTTATTGTTAATTCTATCGTAACATGAACACTGACAAAGCTTATCAGTGATAAATTTATATTTTGGAATGTCATATGTGCATTAACTTGTATACTTGAATTTGTCGTTTTGATTTATTTTATTTAGTCTAAGTGAGGCCTGGAAGGCCCCGTTTCCTGACTGTGCAGAAAATGTTTTAGATATTCTTGCTAACATTAACTTTTTTTTTCCAGACTTTGTTCCCATGCAATGTTAGCTTGGTAATGGATGCTCTATTGTTTTACACATAGTGAGCCTGAGAAACTAACCTTGAGCACAGTACATGTTTTTTGCATGTAGTAGTGGGAATCTTCACTGAACTTGCAATCCATGTTGCATGACTGACTTCCATTGGGCAATTACTCCTGCGTCATATCGAGTGATGGGTGAAATAATTATTTTTCACTATGTACTTTAACATACCATTCCCCAGCTGGATATGCAACATTTACTCCTCGCCTTCCCCTCAGCAGTAGTCTGCTCCATCCCACCCTTCTTACTGGACCCCTTGAACTCTGACAGGTACAGTCGTCTCTACCCACACCCATCCTTTTGAAATGCTTTGCTGATACTTAGAACATTTTCTCCTGGCCCCGGGAAGAAAACTCTTGACTAAGCTTCTGACAAGCTGACACTTTCCCTGTTTACCTTCTTTTGCTAAACCTGGTTAGTCACCTTTTGCCCCAGAAGTCATTTTTCCAAATTCTTTTTGCATTTTTTCTTTTTACCTTTTTGCCCAGGTGTTCAGCCCAGCTCGTTAACATCTCATTAACTAATCTGTAGGGTTTTTCCTTGCCCTGTCTAGCTAAGCTTACATGATTTTAAATTGCCTTAATGCTTAAAAGAACTCAATAGCACCTATTTCTGTACATCAGGTTATTCTTCTGGCGTTTTGTACTGTTTTTGTCAAATGTTTAGTTTTTTTTTTAAGTTAGTTTGTTTGAATCTTTCCCGTCATGTTGGCCAACACTTGGCGATTCTACATCTTTATAACTTTGTCTTGAGAAGTGTCTACATGATGGTGTCTGAGCTTGTAATAACATCCTTAGCTTTATTTCAGACTGGTGTTTTCCTTGTGGGGCCATACTGTGACTCTAAGTTGACTTGTTGGGGGAGGTTTTGATGCCGCATGTCTCCACACTCTTATGCTGGGTGAAAACATTTATTGATCGTGTTTAAAGCAAAATACTAAGTAGGAAAAGGCTGCAGAACTATATTCATCGTATGATCCTTGCCCTTCTATGTGAGGGTGTGTGGCTTCTGCAGTCATGCTTTTTGTATCATCACTTTGTAAAACTGAGAACTGAGGCCCTTATTACGAGTGTGGCGTCTCAAGACCGCCACACTTGCAAAGGTGGTCAGACCACCACAGACAGGGCGGTCCGACCGCCCTATTATGACCGTGGCAGATGGACCATGGTCCGCCCGGGGGATTACGGGTACCCTTTCCGACAGCCTCTGCATGGGGGTCTCACTGACATGCAAAGGCTGGCAGAAAAGGGATGCTGGGGGCCCCATGACGCATTTCATTGCCCGAATTACAGGCAGTGAAATGAGCGACAGGTGCTGTTGCACCTGATGTACCACACAACATTGCCGCTGACTCAATTACGAGCCAGTGTCAATGTTGTGGTGAGTTTTCTGCGGAGCCAGCGGGCGGAAACACTTTTTTGCCTGCTGGCCTAGTGGAAAACTCTTAATAGGGCAGGCAGTACACCGCCAGCACTGGCAGTATACTGGCTGCAGCGGCTTCAGCGTTCTTTTTAAAAGACCGCAAAGTCGTAATGAGAGCCTGAGTGTTAGGTCTGACGCTTTCCATGAGGACATTGGTTCTAAAGTCATCCGTATACACAGTGATCTTTGCTGCTACAATCTTTATACCTGAGCTATCAGAAAGCAAAGTTCAGCCGCACTCTCAGTGATGGCATCAGTGATGACATCACGATGGTGCCTCTTGCCCTGAAATTAGGCCCTGCTCATAGCTCAGCTGCAAATCTGCTCACCTATAACACAGCAATGTGCAGTCTATACTGGGTTAAATCCATATAAGGTGAGCTATGCTCCCAAAATGGGTGTGGATGTAGGTCCCTGTAGTCCACGGACCATGAGGATGGTCAAACAGACATATTAAGTGGCTTATCAAGGCCCAGGAGTGTCAGAGCAGGAACATTTAAAACAGAAAAGTGCTTCGAAGTAGAACCTGCACGTTTTTTTATTTGTTTATTTATCACTTCTTCGTTGATGGGCCCCATGTATGCATGTGATAGCCAGAAAGTGATCCTGAGGATCCACAGTATTTCAAGGATGAGCCCCTAATATAGCTGAGGGAGGCAACACATTTCCACGAATCCCCAAATTGTCACGGATGTGACGCGATTATGCTTGTGACTGTTACAAAGCCATCCTGAATTCTCCCTGCATGTCATGGATGGGACCATATTGTGGCTGTGAATATATCACCCCAAATGCCAGTCATGGACTGGGCCCCCTGTTACAGCTGTTATAGGCATTCTATTATTATTAGTGCATTATGTCATGGATGGACCCCGTTATGGTTGTGGTATCCTTTATGTCATAATGTTTCCAGGGTATGTTCAAGACCTGTATTATGCATCCTAGCCCCCTTACTAAACTCCTGGCCTCCTGCAAGTCATACACTGGGCATAAACTCACATACCCAGGCAATGAAACATTAATTCCCACATTTAGCACACAGATTGAGACACAAATGTGCAACTGGAGGCCACAGCTCCATTGCCTCTAAGCCGTCCTCATATTTCTGGCATCATCACTTGTGGGAAGTGGCAAAGAATCCCAGTGGCTAAACCTTTTTCTAGCCACTCCTTTCCCAGCTCTGCATCTTCATCTAATGCATGCAGCAGCAGCAGTGACATTAGGGCGATGAAAGCCTAGCAAGGGCAGAGTCTGAGCTCTCCCCCACCTAAGCACTGCAGAGGCTAAGCCCTGGCATAGCAGCAGGACAGACAATGGAGCATACAGTTCAGGGGATTAAGGGCCACAACAGAGGCACACTCCACTGAGGTCAAGGACACATGCAAGATGCAATGGCTGCCTTGTGCTCTGTCTCACCTGGATCTTGGCTCATCTTCTTACTAGTTGATTAACAGGAAAAGGCAGGATTGTTAGAGAATGTGGTATTGTACAATGTGGTAAACATTATCAGAGAAGAGTGGGCGAAAAGGAGAAATGTGCAGATGAACTAACAACAGATGGTGGCATGTTGACAAGTATTATTTTATTGTTGGTTCACTGAAAGTGTAATTGATATGAGATCATGAAGTGTCAAATCAGGGAGAAATCTGGGTGTTCGATGCATGACAGACCTATTTAACACTTGTAAGGGTGTTTTTTGTTTAGTAATTGCCTGTTCTATGTCTGGGTAAGCAAGTAGAGGTATCTGAAAGTCCTTGTGGAAGAGCTTTCAGGTGTCTGTACTGGCTTCAGGTGGAAATTCAAAGTATACTTTGGTCTGAAAGGTTATAATTTCCAAAAGCACCAGGAAAATGTTATTCACAACATCAGTCCCAAGATTGTAAATGATTTTTGGGATGTGTTTAATCGTGGCAATTTCTTCACAAGTTGGCCATGGGCAATGGGACTTCAGTGGTGTTGGGTAAAGCAGAGTATATTTTAGTTTGTTTGGAGTGAAGCATAAAAAAAATACCCTTGTGTCACTCCAGAAGCAATGATTTTGTGGGTGCTCTGAAAGAGTAATTACTGGAAGATTGGACTGACAGTTAACAGTGTGAGTTGGAAAAGCCACATTCCATGTGAGTACTTGTGTTTTGCTGATTCTTTTATTATGAAGGAGCGCTCCAAAGGAAAACTGAATTGAGGTTTGATGGGCAGGATTTGTGTAAATGAAGAAAGCTCAAGGGTATTGTTATGGAATGAAAGATGTAAACCCTGGTGCTGATATGGTGGGTAGGATATGGAGTATGTGCATAGGTCTAGGAACGCTGTGAATAGATTTGCCAATCCTAATTGAGAAGAGAAGTGAGGGGCACAACAGGGTGTTTAATGAAGCAAACAAATGAAGTAATGTCAGGTTGCCAATTCAATCTAAGGCGGTCTAGTAGTGGGAATGGTGTTCAGTAAATGGTGAAGATAAGGAGAAAGCATGTAGGCTCTTGGAGGGGACACATGCTTACCTATACATCTGAAGGATTATGTAACGTGATGTAGACTTTCGATATAGTTACTCTTCGTTTTGTTGTTTGCTCTATGTTTTGGATGAGATGAAGGATGTGTTGGATCTTGAGTTGCAGCTTGTATAATGAGTTAGTAATTCTCCGTGAAATGTACATGATCAGTGATTAAAAACACTTGCACTCCCAGTGCACACATTTTATTACCATATATTTTAAGCACCGGGTCTACACATCCCACTCATTGTTGCAATGTGACCAGCACGCCTTCTTGGATTATGATGAGTGTTTGGTGCCCAGAGCTTTAAAATATCATGTAGGTTTCAGCAGCACGGACAATACAACCAAATATGTCTTGCTTATGCCAAACTAGTGCTTGCACAACAAAGGCAAAAATAAAATCAATTAAAAATTTCGTTCTGAAGTTACTCGTCGTCTGACTAATGAACAGACACTTTATTAGAGCAAGTGTGTCCTTGCCTATTTTTTATCTCTGTTATGCACTTGCACATTTTAGTCAGAGATGAGGTGTTAGACCAGGGGTGGATTTCTCCTATAATACTACCTAAAAGGGGTAAACAGAAGTTTGTTTCACCTATTCATTCCCCAAACTGAAAAGGAGTGCTTGAAGGTTGGAAATATTACTATGAGGAATACTGCACTACAAAAACAAAAAACAGAAAAGATTTGAGGGTTTTAAGGTTACAAGAAAAAAAAGAGTGTGTTCTTGTTTTCATGTCACTTTACTTAAATGTTTTCAGACGACAGTCTTATAAGCGATGGTGTTTTAATATTTAAAAGAGGCACCATGACGATGGTGGCAGCAAAGGATCCTCTAACAATGAGTGTCGCTTGTGAGTGCGGCCTCCTGCGAGTAAAGATAGTATACATTGCTCCTGCACACGAGAGGAGCAACAGTTTCAATTCGCCCAAAAAGGGTACAGAGTCATGCCCTGCTGCGTAACACATGACAGTGTCAGGAAATGCTTTGAATGTTGGTAATGCAAGTAGAACGCATTTAGTTGTTCACCTGTCCTGCAATGCAGGGTACACCCTCTGCCACCCCATGCCATGCGCTGTGCTGCAGTTCAGTAATCATTTCCCCACAAATCCTACTATACAAAAGGTACTCTCTACTGTCAGATCCAACGGGGTTTAAGAATTGTAAAAAGCTATACATTTGGGAATGAGCTTACATCCGCAAACTCACTGTATGCAGGACAACAAAGAAACACCAGCATGTACTAACTTGGGACAGTCGTGGTAGTGGTAAGACTTTTGCTGGTGCCCTGCATGTAAAATGCGGTCTTATCTGATCCCAGGCTTCTGCTAAACGTCTAGAAAGGGTTGCGCCATGTTTATTCTAGTGGCTCACCCACCAGCAAGGCTATCCTCCAGCTTGCAGCACGCAAACTCATTTAGAAACTCATAGTAAGTAACACACAACTGCTTCACGTGGCGATCTAACACTGGTGGAAGTTTCTGAACTCTGGCTGTTACCTCAAAAGACAGCTCATCCGCGGCTTGTGCGTTGTACCGCTTGATCACGTGTGCAGCAGCAATGGCAGGAACATTGATGGAGGACTCCTCGTGGACTAGCAGGTGATTCCCCTTGTTATCAATCTGGCAAGAAAAAACACATAACTGTGCGGCATCTGGAGGAAGAGCAGCTCAATAACCTCTCATTGACGCTTGCAGGCTGGATGATAATATGATATACACAGGAGTCACCGACCGCCACCACCAGCGAGGGCGGGACCCATGAACTCAGACAACAAGACTTTCAAATCACAATAAAACATGCCTAGAAATCGTGCATCTGGAAAATGCATGGAATGGTGGACTACTGTTCCAGTTTCTCAAAAAGCATAATAGTCTCAGATGCTGGCAAAATGAACACTTCATCTTGTTTGCTCCCCATTCGCCCATGGCTGGAGAGCCTCAATAACTAAGCTGCAAAGTGTTTTAAATCTAAAAAAAAATGACGCTCATACAACAGTCTTCTGCATAAGACATAGCACTGAGATGGAAAAACAGAAATCAGAGCAGGGTTGGAAACGTAGTTTGGACAATACAAGGATGCACATGCAGATGTTTATCTAACATTACAGTTTTTATACATCAACACATTTACATTAGGCTACACAACACACACCTACACTTTGATGCTTTGGAAGATTGATTTGCTCAGATTCACACGCAGAAAACAAAAGCCTCGATTAGAACTTGGGTCACCAAGATATTGAGTAGACCCGTGTCCCGGGGGTGCGGGGGTTGAGGCATTCCTCAACATGAAAAGTAAAATCTGTGATATTGCAATGTTACAATTTTCCCAAAATTAAGTGGTTCAATTAATGTAGCTGAAGTGTATGTCCCGTGGCGGCCCGTCCTTTAGGGCAGAGGGGCCACACCCCCCCACCTTTTGCCCCCCATGAAGAGTGTCTGTCAGGCTGAACAATGGTCAGCCTGACAGACACTCTTCATGTTCAGGTCAGGCAGCCAGGAGCAGACATGCGCGATTTGCGCAGACTCCTGGCTGCCTGAGCTGAACTTTGCTGGGCTGAGGAGATCACAGCTCCTACGGGTGTGACCTCCTCAGCCCAGCAAAGGTGCCTCGAGGCCCTCCCCTGGGTGACGAGGAAAGCGTCACCAATTGACACTCTCCCTGGGCGCTTCAGTTTAAGCCCTGAAGTGCCCAGGGCGAGTGTCAATCAGTGACACTTCGTCACAGAGTGGGGTGGGGTCAGCAGTCTCACTGACCCCATCCCACTCTGTGACGAGGCTGGGACTGCTGCCTTCCCTCATTGGCTGACCTAAGGTCAGCCAATGAGGGAAGGCAGCAGTCCCAACCTTCCTGGGACCTGGAGGCCGAAGGTAAGTGTGTGTGTGTGTTTGTGTGTGTGTGATGTTTCAAATTGAATGTTTGGTGCGTGCATGTTTGAATGGTATGAATGTTGTTAATGGATGTGCGTGCGTGCTTGTCTGTGTGTGAAAGAATGTGTGCATGTGTGTGTGTGTCCCGCCCGCCTCCCTCCCTCCTAAAGCTGCCAGCCACCACTGTGTATGTCACTGAATATTGTTCCATTAGGTAACTGGGTAGAAGGCAGATAGATAGCCCATGTTCAAATGAATTAAGAAACAAAGTGGGCGCCAACATTTAAACACAATTTCAATTTGTTCCCAAGAGGGATCTTGCAGGATATCAAAGGGAATTCTGTCTTTAACTGAGTTATACCCCTTTCTTCACGTCTAGGCGCACTACACAGTTTTTATTTAACATCTAGTGACACATTCGGTAAACACCAACGCATCCTGCCAGGCCAACACGCCGCTGCAGATCTTGACAGGTATGGCGCTTCAGAAGCTCAGGGCCTGCCTTGATCATGGTGCTTACAATGAGGAGCATCACATTCCAAAATAATATTTTTATAGGGAATAGTGGATGAAAAACGCACCATCTTTTAACTTAAAAGTAAAAATATTATGGAAATTCGCACTATTTCAACACAGATTGAGGACACCTGCCTCAACGTTGTCGTCTGTTGATAAAATAGAATTGAGCCCTTCAACGCCTGTATCAGAGTGCCTCTGGGCCCGCTTAGAAAAAGTGGGTCACATGCAGGTAAGTTAGTGACAGACCCTACTGATGTGGAGTATGCCCCATCAGCTTGTCAGGATACAAGCACTCATCAGACAAGAACATGCAGGGCACAGTGTGTCAGCAGATTACATTTTCAAGGGTGCAATACAACTTACCTCCATCCAAGTTAGGGCAGGCCCACAGTTGATTTTGTTGCCTGCGATGGCTGAAAGACGAGACAGGTAAGCCATCAGCATCTGGGTGACCACCTTAAAGAAAGAGAAAACACATTTCACTCACCACGTAACTATTCTTTTGCCAATGAGTGATGGTAGTATAACTGACTTCAGGCTTTCAAAACAGCAGACCTCCTAAATTGGACCTACCATTGCACACAGTTAAATTAGTTAATGCTTTTGAGTAAAGAAATCACTGGAGAGGCAACTGTAGAATATTTAATGTTCTGCTAAGATCCTATTATGTGGTATTTGAGCAAACTCCTCCTTACCAGAGTATACTGGTAAAATTAAAAATTACTTAACTCTGGATCTCCAGCATGCCTATCACTTTAAGCGTCATATGCTGTTAGAAATAGCTCCTACCAACTGGGAGAATACTTTTAAGACTTGCTTTAATTGTAAGTATATTTATCTTATGCAGTTACTCTGGAAATCCGTCATGGGTCCAGCAGTTCTCAACCTTTGTTCCACATCTCTGCTTTAAACCTAAAGAGGCAAAAACTAAAAATCTGCATATGGCTTTTCATGCGACTACTAAGGTGTCGGAGCTTCTCAAAGTCTAAAGACTCTGCTGGCTCTCTCTCGGCTCTCATCTATCTCCACTTCCTCAGTAACATGGATGCCAAAACAAAGCAAATGCACGATTTTCTCAGGAACACCTTGGCATCAGCCTGATAATCTTAGCTAGGACATTCAGCACAGATGGGCCACATTAGCTGCCTCTCCGACAGTTCTATTAAGCATGTGAAATGAAGTGTTGAGGAGATGAATTGGAACTTGACTTCTCTCGAGTGAGACTGAGTTTCTAAAGTGTAATGCCCATGTAACGCTCGAAAGAGTGAGACATGCTGCCACACAGGCATACATTAACAGTAACGGAGTGGCTCACTTGTACATGGACGGAATACTGCAATGTCAGCTTCACAAAATATGGTGACATCTGAATGGAATGTACCAACTTACATGTGGCACAAAGTACATGTGCGATAGCTGCACCTGAGCGACAGGTATTCTTGACAGAGAAAAAAAATACGAACCACACTTCATGGATAGAACCCTGCGTGGTAGCATGTCTCACCCCTTCCTGTTTTTTACCTGACTAATGTATTTTAGAAGCTCAGTGTTTCCCCAGATAGTCCGCACGTCCACCTGATCAGAAACACCAGTCACGCGTGTGCCTGATGAACATGTACACTACGGCTCAGTTTTCCTTTTCCCTGCTGCTTAGGAGTCTTGAGTAGTGCTCCAGTATGTATTCAAGTGCTGGTATATTCCATGTAAATATCACGATACTGATAGTGTAGTTATGGTAATATAGTTAAAGGTACTGTTGGTTGGACGCATTCTTAACAGTGTCAGTTTACAACATGTGTTAAATTACTTACTATGCATCTTCTGGCAGATTCATTTGTCTATTAGGCGGATAAACATTAGCTACAATGTGCAGTACAGAGTCCTGGTGGTTAACTGCAAGCCTCCATTTTATATAGGCAACGTCTCAGCCATTAAGCAAGTTAGTTCAGAATGAGAACAATTGAGTTCAACTTGTATTGGAAAGACTGCTTGAAAGGAAGCTACTGACAGGAGCACTTTTTGTGAGGAGAGGCTAAGTATCTTTCTGTGCAAGGATTCTGTTAGAGGAGCTGTGCTAGAAGTCTTTTTTTTTTTTAAATCAAATATTTTTATTTTTTATTTTTAATAAGGAAAATAATAGAGGGTAGAGATGTCATTCCTGTTTTGCCCATCTTTGGATATTTTCAGGAGGCGATGAACCTGTGTTTACTTCGATCCTTACTACTGACTGCCATTCTCACTCAACACTCATCACTGGAATACCGGACCAAGACCAAGTGTTTCAAACGTTTAGCTCAGAAATTCCCATTTTACCTGGTCAAAAACATTTTCTGCATCAAGTGAGCTCAGGAGTGCAGTTTCTTTGGGTATGGAGTATGTTGTTGATATTATGGATTTTTTTGTGTTATTGCTGCAGTTCCTTCTGGGGATAAAACAGGGTTGGTTCAGATTAAGCCAGGTTGCTAGTACACTGATAAAAATGTTTACATCCACAATGAGAAGTGAAATAGGGTGGTAAGAGTTTATACGGTGTGGGATCTGTGTTAAGTTTGAGGATAACTATGATTATTGATTCTGACTCCAAAATGAAGTTGAAGAGGTGAGTCAAAATCGTGGCAAGGAAGGTCTTGTAGAACTGCAGTGTTGAGCTATGCGTTCCTGGGGATTTGCCAGGTTTGAGTATGAACAGTGATGAGACTACTTCATCTATTCGTATAGATCTG
The DNA here is from genome assembly GCF_031143425.1 of Pleurodeles waltl. Taxonomy (NCBI): domain Eukaryota; kingdom Metazoa; phylum Chordata; class Amphibia; order Caudata; family Salamandridae; genus Pleurodeles; species Pleurodeles waltl. Next base: position 1,185,191,413 of record NC_090440.1, on the reverse strand, counting down.
TCTACGGGGCCTGCTTCTTCCTTGGTCAATTTCTGTAACTATGTGTGTTCTAGGTAGGACTGAGTTGAAGATGGAGATATATTTCCACTTGGTAAAGTTTGGAGTAATATGTTCTGAAGGTTGCTGCTATTGCAGGGTCATCCTGCCTTGGCTCCCCATGACGGCTCACCATTGCCTTGATCCTGCCCTTCACTATCTTTGCACAAGGCTCTCTGCCTTCTTCCCTTTTTTGTACAAATAAATCCTGGTAGAGTCTGAGCAAGGAATATTCTGCCTTGTTTAGATCTAACTCTCTAAATTGCTTCTTAGGTCTGTGAACTAATGCCAGACCTTAAGCCTATTGTGTTATAGGTGGTTCCATTTCCCCCAATTGAACTTTTATTTCTTCCCTCACCGCTCTCCTCTTTGTTGAATTTGCCAGCAACTGATATTAAAGTCTAACCACTAATTCTAGAGCATTCCAGAGAGCATTCTCAGATACTACACAGATAAGGACCTTATAATTACTGATGCTGTCCTGGATTTACCTCTGGAAAGCCTTTACCAGCAGTGATCCATTACTGAGCCTCCAGCATCTGCTGCATGCTCTAGCACAAGTATCCAAAGAAAAAGAGGTAGGGGCACGATCTGACAAAGCTATATGACCTATATCCATGGCACGTAACCTGGGCATCAGTGAGTCTGTTATCAGAATGTTATCAACTCTCGTGTATGTGTGTTGTGCAGCCAAAAAGAAGGAAATGTCCTGCTGGTCTGGGTGCTGCATACACCACACATCAGTGAGGTGTATGATCTCAACCAATCCCAACCCTGTATAATAAGGGATCTTGTTTGACCCAGTCTTGTGCAGGATCTGTCTCATTCATTGTCAATACAGAGGCACTCCTAAAATCAGATTTTTTTCCAGCCCTATGCAAGATTTCAGTAATTACAACCCTAAAAAAAAAAACTCCTGCCTGTTGCTTGTATTATATATATTAGCTCTTGTAAATGCGCACATTCTCTGCTTAAGTATTAGTGCAATTAAACTTTCAATATCATCTGATGTCCCCACACCACCCATGTCCGTTGGTTTAAAGGCTAGCTACCCCCCCCCCACTTCCCTGCTTAGAGGAACCCACTACAGAAGTGCCAGTATGAAAAGAACTTTGACCTGAGGTTGGACCAATCCATTCTTTTCAGGTGTGTTTTCTATATGAGACATATGGACAGTCCCCCTAGTTTCCTGTAGCATATTCAGCACAGCAAGGTGCTTTGTCAGGGAATTTAATGCATAGGCGTTATCGAATTGCACATTATATATTTTTTTCCTCAGTGGAATTCCCCAAAGCCCCCAAAAAAGAACATAAAAAAAAACAAGTTCAGTTCAGCAAGAAAACAAAGAAAAACATTTCATCCAAGGTTTCAAGCAGTTTCCTGCTGACCCAGGCATCAATCTATACCCTAGCAAGTCTCCATTTGAAGTAAGGCCCATCTAGAGTCACAATCATCACCTGTCTCGTCCGTTCCCCTGGACTCCAGTAGTCAGCTGTCACCTGCTGCATGAGAGTCTAAAGCCTCATTTGCGCTTCAGTCACTGCACAGCATTTCTGCCCCCTGAACCCCCTTCCTTGGAGCTGGGCAATGATCTGTTTTCTGTCCCTTTGTCATCCGCAGTACATTTTGTGTGTGTTTCAACTTCACCAATATCGGCCACCCCTCTCTGTGGTCTCAGGACACGCCTCTGGGGTGTTCGAGGTGGCCCCCTGCTCCACTTTCATCAAGGTTTAGTTGGACCTTTGTTTCCACTAGAGAGAGAATATAATAAAATTGGTCTTCCAAAGCAAAAGTTAAAGGTGCTGATCTGTATGTTACATCTTTTGACCCAAGGACATCGTTGAATTGATGAAGACCGTATTTTTTGTAGTGTTATAAAGGAGCAGTGTTGGAAGAACTGACCCCTGTGTCCTCGAAATATATTGCTCATCTTATTTCCCAGGAGCTATTGTCAAGGTCTTCAATCCTTCCGTACAATGTAAAATTTTGTTCCATGAGTCGTCATCTTCTCTGTTGTTGCCAACCTTCTCCAGGAGGGATTTGGCAAACAGGTTTTTTAATATCTTGTAGTTTCTACGTCATTTCAAACTTCAAGGCAGCAAAGTCCACCTGGAGGTCCCTCGATTGGTGTTCCATGATCTGATTTGTGATGGGGCCACCCGTGTTTCTGTTTCAGATGAGAGAGGTACTTCCAAAGGGAAATAAATATGCTTCCTCCTACAGGTTTAGTCCTGTTTTGGTGAAGGGTGTTTCACTCCCTTGTTCTCTTTGCAGCCCCCATGTTACAGTTTCAAGGTGAGGGTCTGTGATTTCTACCAACATTGCGACTGTCCTGGTGAGCAGAGGGCAATTCCTTGCCTGTGTATCCCCGCTGGTTGACTTACAACTCCTGAGATGGGGTCTCTGCTAGTGGTCAGCATCACCCACTGATTGCTGGTTCAACCACTTCTGCGAATCTCTGCAGTAGTATTTCCCCAAAGAGAAACTTGAAGGATACTTTTATACTGCTATGATGCAATCTGAGACTGAGTACTACCTCCAGGTAGTTATGACAAGCATAGTTGGATTCTCAAGATTTGAATATATATCTACTCTCTGAGCCACATAGTCACAGCTATGTAGAATTCAAGGCACACTGGGGCCTTGTAGTTTGAGCATTATGGTTTAAAAGGGAGAAGATGTCGGGGCCCCTCTACAACCGGCACCTTGGTGAGAAGGTCTTATTATCCTCACTGCACTCACTTTCTCCTACTTTGAAGTTTTCTTTCCCTGAACCCAGACAACAAGGCCCAAACATACACTTCAAACCCAGGGGTCCAAGACAGTGTCCAGTTTCTCCAACCAGGCTAGAGTAGAGGGGTGATCATGCATTATAATGTTGCATGCATGACCATGCATAATAATCATGCAATATAATAACCTGGACCTGATTGCCCGGGCCTTCAGGGGTCCTCCGGACTGCTCTGCTTCCGGGGCCAGAATCCACTTACACTGCAAGCTTAAATGTCAACTTTGTCCCCGGCACGCCCTATGGAATGCAGCAGGACCATCTAAAATCATTCTGGTGAGGGAGGGATGTGGGGGATCTGCACCTAGGGCCTCCAGCTTTCTTCTAGGTCAATCAGTGGGATATATTCTACCTCTCACGTCATACTTGCGGGCCTCGAGGCCCTCATGTGGTCCCTGTATAAATACTTGTTCCTCCAGTCATCCTCATCATCACAGCCATGTGGCTAAGACAGGAAGGCCCGATGTCTACAGTGGTTTCTTGTGACCCCAAGCCTGAGACCATCTTTGCCACAGCCAAAGGACTCCCATCAACCATACTGTAACCACAGTGTAAGTGCTACAGCCTGATGGGAGCACCAGGCAGTCCATTGAACTGGGCTCACCACTTCCTGCTGTCTTTGTCTCCTTCTGCGATCTTGCAGCAGTAGTAGTTGGCTGGCTCACAGGGCTCACCTTCTTCACTCTTCCTTTATCCACTAGCTTTAGCACGCATCAAGTGGTCTCCTCATACACTGCTGTTTGTCCTGATTCTGGATGTTTTTACTCCTTTGTTCACCATCCCATCATCTCTCACGAGCATAATTCTCTACCAAATCCCTGGAGCGTGGCACTATATTAACAGTAATGCTGTATCCAAGTGGGGGGTCTAGGGTAGGATCTCTGCCCCAAGGAGGACTGATAATGTGTGATTTGTTTGTTTCTGTACCTATCTACAGAATGATGCTGAGGAGAAATTCAAGATCAATGGGATAATCTATTCTAGGACTTATAATGAAATCTAGGAATATTATGATGTACCTCTAACTTGCGACTTAAAATATTTACCACAATTTCCAAGAAGATACTGTTGTAGAGCTCAATGTCAAGGAAACCCTATGAAACCATATGAAGGCCGAGCTTGACAATTACGAGACTGATAACCCATGGTTGTGCTGATAGCAGCATAAATGAACTGTATTTAGAGTATAAGGCATGTAGCTGAATAACAGCCATCACCTTCATTGTTCTTTCCCAAAGTGACCTTTTGCACATGGATTGTATATTGGCTGTAGATGGATGTGACAGTGTAAACTTGCTGTAGCTGATTTTGTAGGTCTCACAGTCTATGTGATAGATGTGTTGGAGACTGGGGTGTGAGACATAGGCAAACCAGGAGGCTGAGGAGTGGATGTAGGTTTACAGGAAAGACTGTAGATGATGGGTATTATTGTAACCAAGATGAGAGTTTGATAAAGGTGTAGGTCCCTATATGGATGATGAGGTTTTGAAATATATGTGTATGTTGTAGAGTTAAAGAGGTTGCAATGTGTGTGAAGTCTGCAAAGCTTTGAAAGTTAATAGTTTCAGGTAAGCCACATCAATGCCTGATTTTCGATTACCCTTTACAACTTAAATTAGTTATAGCAATAATCATTGTATGTAAATGTTTCTAATCTGGATATCTGAAAAACTCAAATGGATCTGGCCATCCTAGATGTATGTTAGATGTTCCCTATTTAAGTTGAGAGGATGCAATGGATTTCCATTTGTACTGTATGTAAAGCTGAGGTAGATATGGAATTCCATTTTATGATAGTGGTAAAAACTGTTTTCTTCTAGAAATTTCAGGCAGTGGTCAGATGGACTAGAGCTATACCGCAATGAAGGAGCAAAAACAGATTCTTACTATATTTTGAGGTGTAGTGTACGGACTCTGCAGAGTAATTTTGGTCTCTAGCAGATAACCCAGCAGTATATTTACTCTCTGGCAGGACAAAATGGAGGGTTTTTTATCCTGATTTGTTCTGTTTGTAGATGAGGTCTGAACATTCTATCAGACTTAATGGAATGTAATGGCGAGTAATGGGCAACAGCGAATAATGGGCAGTTTGAGGCAACACTCAATCTTTAGGCAACTCTGCACAGCTGGGGTTGTTGCTCTGTATGTGAATAAAGATTCAAGCAAAATAGGAGTCTGGCGTTTTTACTGATTTGCGTCAAGGAGTTCCTGGCTCACACCCAGCGTTAAGATTGGCTGTTGCTAACACAGAAGACAGACTGGGGAATTTAAATGGTGATGAGTTTTAGCGTAAATAGGTCGTATTAGAAACTACAGAACTTGTTGCTGAAATTTACCTGAGATATACTTGATGTTTTTTTTTTTATTAGAGGAACACCAGATGTATACTACGTTGGGCGTGGCTACCGATTTTCACTTAAAAATGCATCATGCTTAAGATCTACAGTTACTTCTATCATGTGCATCTCTATTTTTGCTCTTCTTTAAAAAGACACAGCTGATACACGTCAAGATAACAGGACAACACGTCACTACAGGAATCAATGCTGTTTATGCTGCGTGTTGCCATACTGAAAGTATTTTTACAGCACTACATATCGTTTTTGAACCAACTGCAGCCACTGATTTCATAAGGACTTTTCCATACTTTTTTCAACTGTTCACAGTAGGTTTTGACTGTTATAATTCAGATTAGGGTGAGTCTGCTAATGGCAAGCTGCATACTAAAGTTTGTCTAATATTTTGTCTAGATTATTATAGTGTTCATCTATGCACATATCTGGCATCTACTGACTTATTCTTAACAAGTTGTCACAAGTGTCCTTGCCGAATCACACATGTGCACAAACACTCTCACTTAAACCACTTCAGGCATTTTTTCCAGTCCCTGGTCAACCTAATATGAAATGGCCCGAGTGGAAACCATATTTTTTAAACTTCATTTTTACTACTGAGGAAGATGCTGCTGAAAAATGTTCACCTAGAAGGAAAACAATTAAATATATAATTACATACTCTTGGCCCAGAAGGCCTAGGAATCTACAGCAAAATGGAGAAAAAAATCAAGAGTTGCAACAGAAACAGATGTGTTTACAAATGCCATTAAAGACCTAGATCATCAGTTTACACCATCTGCATGTATTTCTGTTGACTGATTCAATTTCTTTAAAAGACAACAAAGCACCCCAGAATCTACGTTGCTGACTTAAAGAAACTTGCATTTCATGCAAGTTCGGAAGCTTACATGATGACCTTATCATGAGCCAAATTGTTATGCACATAAATTACTTAGGCCAGCAACAAAGACTATGAGTTATTGGAGACTCCAGCCTTAAGCAAGTCATTGCCATTTAAAAAAAAAAAACAGAACTATCAGAAGGCTGTGCTGAAGTGGCACTCAGTAAGCTCAAAGAAAAGGAAGTGTACAAAACTACTCAAGGGATCATAAGAAAACACACAATTAGGTATTTGCATCTGGTAAAATAAGATCCTTCAAATCTGCTAAACAAGACAACAGAGTGCAGGAGAATCACAAGTAATGGTATATATGAGGCTGCAAGGACCACTTTGCCGGCAACAGACATTGCCCAGCATGAAAACAATAGTGCTCTAATGGTGGCATCATGGAGAACTTCACCAGTGTACCGGACGAAGGGAACAAACTCTAGTGCGAAATGAGTTATTGAAAATTCAAATTCTTCTGCAGAACTTGATGAAAAAGCGATTTACAAAGTGTATTAAGCATAGATTCAGATACCCTATGTCTTAGCACAAATTCTAGGAAAAAAACTGTCTGTTCCATTTGTCTGGATGGTGTACTTATGCACATAGTAGCAGATTCTGGATCTCTCTACACTGGAAATGTTTTAGGGAAGGAATTAAATTCTGACATAAATCCCAAGAGTTTTACGCAATAACCCACACCTGTGTCTGGGTATCAAATAGTGAAGTTTGAATACAAAAGGAAGGAATCTCAGAAAATGTTGTATGTCACAGAAAAATGACCTTCCGTTTTTGGTTGGACAGATCAAGGAAATCTACAAATTCAGTTAAACCTTAATAGTCTGGACCAGGTGTCGTTACTGAATAACAGTGATGTTTTTCCTCAACAGGTTTGTAAGGAATTTCTTGAGTTGTTCTCTGTGAGAAGCTGGCCCGGCTTGTAGTGGGTACCAGAGGCACTTGCAACTTATACCAGGTCCAGTGATCCACCTTAGTGAAATGAAGGCAGTGTCTAGCAGCTTAGGCTGTCTAGGGGTAGCTGTAGCAGAGCACCCAAGGCTGAACTAGGAGACATGCAAGGTTCTTGCAATACCACTATTGTTACACAGTACTTATACACAATAAAAGACAATACTAATTGTTACCAAAAATAAAGGTACTTTATTTTAGTGACACAAGGCCAAATATATCTTAGAGGCAATACTCCTGCTGGTGGGAAGTATTATACACAATATATACACTAGTAACCCAAATCATGTAAGTAAACAGTCATAGAATAATGCAAACAGTGAAAAATACAATAGGTTGCAATAGACCTGGGGCAACCCAAATCATATATTAAAATAGTGAAATGTGAATGTCGGATTACCCACTAGGCATGTGTTGTGTTTAGAGGGGTGCAGGGAGTGTAAGAACACACAAAAGGTGAGTGAAATAACCCACCACAGAGTCCAGGAAAACAGGAGTAAAATACTGCAGGTTTCCTCAGAACACACTAGAAGTCGTGGTAAAGGATTATGCAAGAACCAAGCAAGACTGCAAGAAACCAACAATAGATTCCTGGACCTGAAGCCTGTGGAGAGAGGAGACCAAGTCCAGAAGTCGATGAGTCCAGGAAGAACAGGAAACCCTGCCAATCTGGATGAAGGTGCAAAAGTGGATTCTCTGGGTAGGAGAAAAGTACAGAAATGCACCAAAGAAGACAGCTGCGGGTTCCTGCTTGGTGCAAGAAATGTCCCATGTCGAGTCGTTGGAGGCAGGTTGTTTGCGTTGCTGGATTCCGCCAGCAAGCCTTGGATCACGCAAGCACGCATTTTGCATCAAAGAGGTGCTGCCCGGACCCAGGAGGGACCTGGGGGGGTCTCAGCTCGGACTGAGGAGACAGAGGGGGCTCTCAGCACTTCAGAGAGCCCTTAGAAGACCAGGCCGCACCCACAGGAGTCCCGGGACACGGGGACAAAGGAGTTGCAAAGGGCGGTCGTTGCAGCACTACACAAAGGGATCCCTTGCCGCTGGATTACAACTCAGGGAGGTGTGCGTCGCAGGAAAGAGTGCTGGGGACCTGAGCTACAACGTGCACAAAACATTTGGAAGTAGTGCACAGAAGCCCAAGGAGCTGCAGAACACGCGGTGCATAGGGTTACTGTCTGGCACAGGGAGGCAAGCCCTTACCTCCACCAAATTTGGACAGCTGGACCTTTGGACAGTCAGGATCACTTTGGTCCACCACCTGTGTTCCAGGGATCACGCTTGTCGAAAGGAGAGGAGTCCCAGAGTACTGGTTGTCACTGCAGAGGGGTGCCTGCAGAAGCAGGGAAGTGAATCCGTCACTCCACGGGAGATTCCTTTGGTTCTTCTGGCGCAGAATGAAGACAGGCAGTCCTTAGAGCGTGCACAACATGGAAACTGCTGCAGTTGCTGGCTGGAGCTGAAGTTGCAGTTCACAGTAGCCTTCCTGGATACTTTGTTGCAGTTACAGCGATTCCTGGAGCAGTCTGTGGTTGATCCGACAGAGGAGGCCTGGTGAAGTCTTGCAAACCAAATCTGAGGAAACACCCAGAGAAGAAACCCCAAATAGCCCTGAGAGGGGATTGGCTACCCACCCAGGTATGCACCTATCAGGAGGGGTCTCTGACGTCACCTGCTGGCACTGGCCACTCAGATGATCGCAGAAGGTCCAGACACCTTGGAATGCAAGACGGCTAATGCCAGGGACACTCTGGAGGAGCTCTGGGGACCACCCCTGGGGTGGTGATGGACCTGGGAGTGGTCACTCCCCTTTGCTATGTCCAGTTTCACACCAGAGCAGGGACTGGGAGTCCCTGAACCGGTGTAGACCGGATTATGCAAGGAGGGTACTGTTTGTGCCCTTCAAAGCATTTCCGGAGGTTCTGGGAGGATACCCCTCCCATGCCTGTAACACCTATTTCCAATGGGAGAGGGTGTAACACCCCTCTCTTAAAGGAAATGCATTGATTTGCCTTCCTGGGATTGGGCTGCTCAATCCCCAGGAGGGCAGAAACCTGTCTGTGAGGTGACAACAGCTGGGGCTGCAGTGGAAACCTCAGAGAGCTGGTTTGGCAGTACTGGGGGCCTATGGTGGAGCCACCTGGGTGCATGGAATTGCCCCCCCCCATACCAGATTTGGATTGGGGGTTCACATTCCCAATCTTAGACACCTCACATGGCCATATTTGGTGTTACCATTGTGAAGCTACATATATGTATTGACATATATTTAGTGCACGTTTATAATGGTGTCCCTGCACTCACGAAGTCCGGGAAATTGGTCCTGGACAACGTGGGGGCACCTTTGCTAGTGCAAGGGTGCCCTCACACACAGTAACTTTGCACCTAGCCTTTAATAACTGAAGGTTAGACATATAGGTGACTTATAAGTTACCTGGTGCAGTGAAAATGGCTGTGAAATAGTGTGTGCACTATTTCACTTAGGCTGCAGTGACAGTCCTGAAGGAGTGTGTCTGAGCTCCTTATGGGTGGCAACAGAATTGCTGCAGCACATAAGGATCTCCTAGAACCCCAATGCCCCGGATACCTAGGTACCATGTTACTAGGGACTTATCAGGGGGGTCCAGTGTGTCAATCTGATTTGGAATATGAAGTCACTAAACTATAGTGACAAATTTGGTAAATGGAGAGAGCATAAGCACTGGAGTTCTGGTTAGCAGAACTCCAGTGACACAGTCAACCATACTGAGGACATATACAGGTCACAAACTAGGAGCACTGGGGCCATGACTAGCAGGATCCCAAATAGACAGTAAAAACACACTGACGAAGAGGCAGAAATTGGGGGTAACATGCTAAGAAAGATGGTACTTTCCTACATTCTCTGACGAAGTTGCTGAACTACAAGGGTTTCAGCTTAAAATAATTCTGAAGTACAACATCAAACCTGTGACGCATAATATGTGCAACATTACGTTTAGTATCAGGGAAGAAATCTGTGTGGAATTAGATTGTAAGTAAAAGAAGAATTCATTAAGTGTATTAAAGAGAGCAAGTGAAAGTCAGAATGTGTATTGACTTGGGTAATTTAAATCAAAACAAAGTTTATTTGATGAACTTCCACTTCCCAGAATGAACAAGATGCTAGTTATGATCAAGGGGATCAAGTGATTTTCATCATTGAACTGGACTTCCTTGTAGCACCAGATTCCACTTCATCCAGAAATCAAAGGCTTAACTGCATTTCTTAAGTTGCATTCACACTTTAAATGTCTTTGCATGTCATTTGGGCTACCGCCAGAAGCCACTGTGTTCCAACAACTAATTTACCAACCTTTCAAAGACCATAAAGTGGCAACTTTCTTTCTGGAAGATATCCTTGTTATGGATCGTACATACTAGAACACAATCTGAGACTTAGATAATTGTTAAAAATGGTAAATAAATGTTAAAAAGTTTAAATAACAACGATCCTATTGCCAAATCTAATAAGTGTAAATTTGTCTTGAAGGTTGTGTCCTATTTGGAACATTAAATAACTGGGAAAGACATAGGACTATTCAGAGTTATTAGCACGTCATCCTGTGACCAAAGGGGCCATTCACTTGCTCACTTTAATGTTCTTGATGAATTCTTCTTTTACTTACAATCTAATTCCACACTAATTTGCTACTTGAAAGGGCGATGTTAGGTTTTCCCTTCGCCTGTCAGTTTTTTAGGCTAAATTTGTACAAGATTTTAGAGCTAAAACATTTGAGATAAGATAAAGAATTCTGTACAGTTTGTGTGGAATGAGGCTCTCTAAAATTGTTTTGAGAGCATATAAACGACAGCTACGAAGCTATTCCCTTTAGGGCTTTGATCCCAGTATTAGAACTATCACTACTACAGATGTTAATTAGAATGCTTCAGGTGTAGTATGATCTCAAATAGCAAGGAATAGCCAAGAGATAACTATAGACTCTGCTCCTCACACTAGAGTGTGTGGGGGGGTATGTAAAGTCAGACAGTGTGTCAGGGAGTAGACGACAAACCTCTTACTAAAATACTAACTGCTGGAATGTAGAAAGCTACTTCAAGGTTAATCAGAATGTCATTGAGGTTGCAACATTACAATTATAAAGTACCTTACTTGGAGCCAAAAATAAGGCAACAGATTTTCCTAGCAGGGTTCCTTTCATTGTTTTTTTTTTTTACATGTTTTATAGGCGTTTTTACTTCATAAGACCAATACAATGAAACACTACAGCTATAATGATAGATACAATGTTTGATTCTACATCATAATGCACATGTGATGCCTTATAGTGCCCCTGCCGGGGATTGGGAGGGTACACCTCCTCGATTTCAACAACAAATAACATTAGTACAGATCACAGAGGTTCCCGCCCTAACACCTGGAATGCCACATGATGAACACACCAGCTCTTTACACTCAGCAACAAGCTCCAGACTCTGAATTCGCCCATGCCCATGGGGATACTCGGGCCATACCCTGGCCAGGCCCAAGGGATCCCTCACTCATCTCAGTAATCCGATTCAAGCTTTCCACCATCTCACCCCCACAATTACAGGTCCTGCTCCATATTCTTGACTGTCCACACTTGCCACAGCGAACATTCTTCAGCGATCGACCACTCACTCAGATCAGACAACCATGACTGGTAGCAGGGCTATCCCGTGTATTTCTGTGTGTCTCCGTGTTACCACCAGCATCAGCAGCGCAAGTCTGTAACCCATTTTCTTCCTTGTTGTTGGCAGAGGCAAAAGTCAGAGCAGGTTTTGATGCACCGTTCTCTCTAGTTTTATGCCCGTTAACACTGAGGATAAGCAGCGCTCCCATCTATTAAGTATGCAACCACGGACAGCTCCATCTCATATGGAGAAAACCTGCTGAGGACGCTTCACATCTAGGACATGCGGCAGCGCGAACATAGAACATCCTGTTCAATATCTGAGGCGAGAGGTAAGCCCAGTGTAGGTAGTAAAACTGTACAAGCTTGAAATGTGCATTACTTGTGGTCTCCGTCACCTAGGCTTGGGAACGCTTCCACTCAGCATCCTTGAGAGGGTCTCCCAAATCTGCTGACCACCCAGCGCAGAAGAGCTCCACACCTATGTATCTGTCTGCCTTCAATGCTGCTTAGCTGAGAAATGAGTCCCCTACTTACATTCAGACACAATATGACTCCCATGATACAGTACTTCTCCGGCTCCTTGGGAAAGGTCAAACAAATCCCTTAAGCCACAATGGAGATCTTAGCAAACTGCAAGAACTGTCCTGGCGCTACACGGTGGCCTCTGCCTCAGCCTCTGCCATTGTAATGATCTCACCATTCAAATATAGGTTGCCCGCCGCTTAGAGGCAGCCCTCCTGCCACTGCGTTCTATCCATCAAGGACTGTATTTGCAGTCACCAACCAACAGAGAGGGAGTAGCTGAGCATATGGAGTCCTACATAAGAACCTTTTCACCGGCTGCTTCCAGGCCACTGCCCCCTTCTTCACCATGTGGGAGCAGTTCTCAGTCATTCGATCGTTGCTCATCAATAACTATAGGAGAGCCTCAGCCTCCACCAAACCTGCCAATAATCACTTTTCCCTGTTTTGGCCATCTACACACCACAGTGCTGCATATTGCAGGGGTCCTGCTTGATAATAGAGCTCTAAATCGCCCTCGTCGGGGTCCAGTTTCAAGATATCCAATTTGACCCAGATCCTCTTGCTAGCCCATACCAAGGAAAACCACAGACTAATAAGTTCTATGAACACAGCCCTCGTGGATAACAGAAACAGCGGGGTAAAAGCACCCTCTTGGCTAGGGCTACTCTGCCCATCACCGAAACCTTGAGTGTGGTAGAGAACCGGACTTAAGTTCATAGACCACCAATCATCCTCCCCATATTCAGGTCATACTGGGGGTCAATCAATCAGTTATTTGTTAATCGCGGTACTCACCCGGAAGGGTCTCAAGGCGCTGGGGGGATTGCTACTGTTCGAAGAGCCAGGTCTTCCTGAAGGTCAGGCAGTCCTGGGCTGTACATAGGTTTACGGGGAGGAGTTCCAGGTTTTGGCGGCAAGGTGGGAGAAGGATCTGCCGCCGGTTGTGGTACGGTGAATGCGGGAGACGGTTGCAAGGGTGAGATTGGCGGAGCGGAGCTGGCGTGTCGGGACGTGGAAGTTGAGACGCTCGTTGAGGTAGGCCGGTCCATCGTTGTGGAGAGCTTTGTGGGCGTGGATTAGGAGTTTGAAGACGATCCTTTTGTTGACAGGTAGCCAGTGGAGGTCTTTGAGGTGGGCTGAGATGTGTTCGTGGCGAGGGAAGTTGAGGATGAGTTGTGCTGAGGAGTTCTGGATGCGCTGGAGTTTCTTCTGGAGCTTGGCCGTTGTTCCCGCGTAGAGTGTGTTGCCGTAGTCCAGTGGGCTGCTGACGAGGGCGTGGGTGACCATTCTTCTGGTTTCCACGGGAATCCATCTGAAGGTCTTGCGGAGCATTCAAAGGGTGTTGTAGCATGAGGACGAGATGGCACTGACTTGCTGGATCATAGGAAGCCCAGAGTCCAGCATGAAGCTGAGGTTGCGTGCGTGGGTGGTTGGCATTGGGGACGACCCCAGAGTGGCAGGCCACCAGGAGTCGTCCCATGCTGATCTGTCGGGCCTAAGATGATGATGATCTTGGTCTTCTCCGAGTTCAGCTTGAGGCGGCTTGCTTTCATCCAGTTGGCGATGGCATGGAGTCCGGTGTAGAGGTTGTTCTTAGCCATTGCAGGGTCCTTTGTGAGAGTGAGGATGAGCTGAGTGTCGTCGCCTTAGGAAACTATGTTGAGGACATGGGATCGGACGATGTTGGCGAGCGGAGCCATGTAGAAATTGAAGAGGGTGGGGCTGAAGGAGGAACCCTGAAGAACTCCGCAGATGGTCTTGGTGGCCTTAGACAGGAACGGGGGAGGCGCACTCTTTGGGTTCTTCCAGGGAGGAAGGAGGCGAGCCAGTACAGGGCTCTGTGGCGAATTCCGGAGTCGAAGAGGCGTGTGCGCAGGGTGTGGTGACTGACAGTGTCGAAGGCTGCAGAAAGGTCAAGGAGGATGAGGGCAACGGTTTCACCTCTGCCGAACCTGTTCCTGATGTTGTTGGTGCAGGCGATGAGGGCGGTCTCGGTGCTGTGGTTTTTGCGGAATCCGGACTGGGAGACGTTGAGTAGATCGTTGTCCTCCAGGAAGCGGGAATGTTGGTTGTTGACTATCTTCTCTATCACCTTCGCAGGGAAGGGAGAGTAGGGAGATAGGACGGTAGTTTTTGAGGTCTTCGGGGTCGGCTTTGGGCTTTTTTGAGCAAGGCATTGACTTTGGCGTGTTTCCAGCTCTCCGGGAAGATGGTGGTCTCGAAGGAGCTGTTGATGACTGTCCGGAGATGGGGAGCGATGATTTGGCTGGCTTCACTGAAGATGTGATGAGGGCAGGGGTCAGCGGGAGAGCCGGAATGGATGGTGCTCATGGTCTTGGTGATTTCCTCATCGTTGGTGGGGGTCCAGGCGCTCGGTACGTTGGTATGGCAGGGCCCAATGGGGTCAACCTTGGCGGTGGTGGGAGACAGCGGTGCGAAGCTTCCATGGATGTCTGTGATCTTGCGGTGAAAGGTGGTGGTGAGGGAGTCGCAGAGGTCTTGCGAGTGGGGTGGGTCGGCGAAGCAGGGCTTCGGGTTGGTGAGTTCCTTGATGATGCTGAATAGCTCCTTGCTGTTGTGAGCGTTGTCATCAATTCGTTCTTTGTAGAAAGATCTTTTGGTGGACCGGATGAGCTGGTGGTGTTTGCGGAAGGCTGATTTGAGGGTGGCGAGGTTGCTTTCTGATTGTTCTTGGCGCCAGATCTTCTTGGCTTTCCGAATTCTCATTTGGAGGCCTGAAGGTCTGCGGTGAACCAGGGATTTTTCTTTTTGGTGCGGGTGATGGTAGTTTTCCTGAGTGGAGCAAGGGTGTTGGCGCAGTCGTTGAGCCACTGTATGAGGTTGAAGGGGGCGGTGTTGGGGTTGTTGGTTGTGGGTGGTAGGACGTGGGTGAGGTTGGAGATCAATTGGTCCTTGGAGATCTTGTTCCACTTGCGGTGGGGGATCCGAAGCTGTTGGTGGTGGCTGGTTGGTTTCAGGAAGGAAAAATTAACACAATGGTGGTCGGTACAGTGGAGTTCGGTGGTGTGAGTGAATGTGATGTGGCTGCCGGAGAAGAAGATGGCGTCAAGTGTGTGACCAGCTGAGTGGGTGGGCGCGGTGACCAGCTGCTTGAGGCCAAGGTTGGCGAGGTTGTCCAGTAGGGTAGAGGAGTTGCTGTCACTGGTGTTCTCCAGGTGGAAATTCAGGTCGCCGAGGAACATGCAGTCCGTGGAGGCGAGGGCGTGGGAGCGGATAGTGTCGGCGATGGCATCACAGAATTGAGGGTGGGGGCCTGGCGGTCTGTAGATGAGGGTTCCTCTCAGGATGGTTTTGGCATTGACATATATCCAGAAGTGCAGGTGTTCTGCGGCATCCAGGGCGTCGTGGATGTCGTTTGAGATCCTGATGTAACTTCTGTGGACTATGGCGATTCCTCCTCCTGGCTTGTTGGTACAGTCTCTTCGGGTGATCTTGTGGCCCTCAGGGATGGCTATGGCGATGTCTGGTTCCGATGAGGGGTTCATCCAGGTTTTGGTGAGGAAGGCGATGTCCGGGGACGTTAATGTGAGCAGGTCCCTGTCCTGCCATTTGATAAAGTTTTGTTTTGACCAATGACTTTGTGTTTCACCACTGCGCATATTAGTTGCTCAATGTTCACCAGTAGCACATGGTATGTTTTGTTCAGTTTAGCCGCCTATGGGCTTTGACATTGCATTAGCCATTACATTCTGTATTCTGCCTATTGGCTTTGATATGCTGTATTCAATTTAGCTGCCTATTGACTTTGACATGCTATTAGATATTCTGCCTATGGGCTTTGACATGATATTATATATTGCATTTTGTATTCAGCTTAACTGCCTATTGGCTTTGACATGATATTCAGCTTAACTGCCTATTGGCTTTGACATGATATTAGACATTGCATTTTGTATTCAGCTCAGCTGCCTATTGGCTTTGACATGATATTATACATTGCATTTTATATTCAGCTCAGCTGCCTATGGGCTTTGACATGATATAAGACATTGCATTTTGTATTCAGCTTAGATGCCTATTGGCTTTGACATGACACTAGACATTGCATTTGATATTTAGGTTAGCTGCCTATTGCCTTTAACATGACATTGCATTTGATATTTAGGTTAGCTGCCCATTGCCTTTAACGTGGAGTTAGACATGGCAGTTGAGAATCTAAGCTGTATTTTTCCAAGCTGTGTTTTTGCACCAGAGAACCAAGATGTTTTGCTCTCACAGTAGACTAGACCTGATAAGAGAGGGTACATGGGCGTTGTTTCTCTTCCCTTGAGCTTGGGAACAGGAGTAGTCTTGGAGACCTGGCCAGTCTCCAAAAGGCTTGCTCAGTTTCCCAGGTCTGAGAGGAGGGGGCACACCTTTGTAACGAATGTAACAGGCTGCAGAGAGTCAGATTCGAATCTGCCGGACCTCGTGCTGGAGCTTGGCGCAGGCTGCCAGCAATCCCGTGTGGGTAGATGAATCTCTCTTTCTCGCGGCTGACAGGGGTCCTCAGCTTGCAGACCTTAGAAAGATGAAGCTGTGAATAGTTCCCACACGGTGAAGTATTTGTTTTGCTTTGCATTCAATATCTTATAAATATAACCTGCTGTGTATATTGCAAACTGATATATTTTGTTTGATTAACGCGGACTTGAAAGCTACTAATTCGTCATTCATTCATAAACATTGTGGTTGGGGAAGAATAAAATAACAATAAAAGTCTTCTTTGACCTCAGAAGTGCATTTCTGTTGTGTTATGTTAGTGCTTAGAAACTAAATAAGAGGAAAGCACTACAGTCCCAGAGTTCGATGGCGTGCTTGTGGATGGAGTGGGTGTTGAGGAGGATGCAGCTGAGGTGGGTGGCATTGTTGTGGTGCTTGAGGGCTTGCGCGCTGGTGAAGTGGCACGTGCGGCAGGAGAAAGGTCCATGGGTGTGCCTAGGGGAGGTCTGGACGCAGGCGGTGGGGCGGCTGGACTGAGTGCGAGGAATTCTGAAGCGGTGTAGTGGCGTCTGGCGGTGAGGGAGGTGCGTGGGGCAGAGGGACTGGTGCTGGGCGTGGTCCAGGTAAGGACGGGCCTGCCTCTGGTGTGCCAGCGGCCAGCATTAAGAAGGGAAGGTGGGAGGGAGGAGCAGCTGGAAGGTGGTAGCGAGTGGGGGCGCGCCGCAGGGGACCCAGCGGCAGGACTGGGGCGAGGGAGAGGATCGGCAGAACAAGGCAGTGAAAAAAGGGGCAATAAAACTGTCAAAAAACGGCAGTAAACAAAAAAGGCACAGTAAAATGGCACAAAAAGGCACTAATACAGATTACAGACACACACACTATACTTACAGCAAACCATTAGACACCAGGGATGAGGCGCAGACGGGTGCTTGATAGTGGTGGAGGGCCTCGAACTCGCGACAGTAGCGAGGGAGGGGTCAGGCGCACAGGAGCAGGCTGGTGGAGCTGATCGGCTTGTCGAGTGACACCTGGCCTTAAGGCAGGTCAGGGGTCCGGGTCATGGGCAATTTGCATTCGCAAGTATCAAAATTTCACCAACCCACATGGCAGACCTATCTCTGGGAGGTCCTCCTTCAAACACCCCACTAGATCCGCCAGCAGGAAGAGCACTGTCTTGGCTCTGCTGACGTGTAAACCAGAAGGCCTACCAAAACCCTCCAACACCGAAATCGATTCCCCTGGCCTGCACAAATACAGGAGAGTATCATTAACAAACATCGATATGGCGTGCATTATGTTCCCCACACATATTCCCCATTCCACCATGACCGACCTAAGGCACACAGCCATGAGCTCCAACACAAGGGCAAAAAAGAAGTGGGGACGGGGCATCCTTGTCTCGTGCCCCTCCCCATACAAAAAGCCTCGGACAACACCCTGCACATCAGTACCCATGCTGCTGGCATAGAAAAGGTGCACCAAAGGCAAAAATGATGGCCCACCCCCAATCGCCGCAACACCTCACACAAATACTCCCATCCTAAGGTATCAAAGTTCTTCTCTCTGTCCAGTGCCACCAATGCCAATTTTAGGTCCTTCCCACGAGTCGAGTGCATCACATAGGACAATTGTCTAAGATTTATGTGGGTACCAGACCCAGCCATGAACCCGCATTGATCATACTACACCAGGCTCAACACTACCATCCACAGTTTTGTGGCCAATACCTTGGAAAGCATTTTTATGACCATGTTTAACATAGAGAGCGGCCTGTATGATTCCAGGTTGCACAGGTCTTTATCAGGTTTCGGGAGCAGCACAATAAAGGCCTCGCGCATAGGCACCAGCAGGGAACTGTGGCTTTTAACCTCCAGGAGCACCTCTCAGAGTTTGGTGACCAGTACCACAGAGTAAGTTTGATGGTACTCCACCGGCAAACCATTTAGCATGGGCGATTTCACGTATATTGAGCTCCTCAAAATGAAGCTCTGCTTCTAGGCTCTGTCTCTGCTTCACCATAAGCCAGTACAACTCTCCTCTGTCTAAGAAAGCTTTCATCGCTCAGCTCATGTCAATCTGCGGTGCCATATACACCCCTGTTAGGAGGCCTCGCAATAGCACATTTATGACCAACTGGCCGCCCACCGATTTGCCATCCACCTGAGTCCACTACAAAGTCAGTAGGGAGGGTTTGCTCCCATTTGAGGAGCCACGCTAACAGGCACCCATATCTGTCTCCCTTCCAATGTAATTGCTGTCTACATTACTGCTTAGTATAGCCATCCAATCTGTCCCATATATTAGTCACAGTGCGCCGAGCCAATATCAGCACCCCATTCCCCATCCCCAGCCGTACAGCCCGCCTCTGCTGGATAATTATGTTGAGAGCAGTAGAAGAAGGATTAAATACAGAGAAAGATCTACGTGTTTTTTTGGAATATGCTTTTCATATATTTTATTGCTGGTGACCACATTGTGGTCTTTTTCATAACATGTTCCATTTCATGTATCTGATGTTTCCCTGATTTTTTCTTACTTTAGACTGTAGTACATTTATGTTACCCTTATATATGGATGTGGAATATTTCTGGTCATTTATACAATGTATGTTACATTGTTCCTGGAATTTGACATTTGCCTTTTTATTAGATATACTGGTTTACTTCATTCATATATTTTTCTAGATTCTGGGCCTTGCTTATGATAATTGGTCAATTATTATGAGTTTATTACAGGTTTGTAGGTGTCCCATATGTGGTCTAAAGAATTATGTTGTATTGCTCAGATCTCAAGGGTTAAATTAGACCAACGAATACACAGACTTATATGTATATATTAATCAATTTTATTTACATATATTTTACATCTAAATTCGTTGTTTTAGCAAATTGCCAATTTTGGCCTTAAGATTTCAAATGCACAAGTGGGTCTTATGACTATGCTTGCTACATGTAGTTCATAGCTTTTTTTGTGGTTGTTATATACTGAGTGTCAACGTTCCAAAATGGCGACTGAGGTTTGGGTGAATGTTTCAGATGTACTTTGGCTAGTGTAGTCCGTTTTCTATCTTTATGACAATATCATTCAGGGTCCACCTTAAAAATGTCCGACTCGCTTAAGCTTTTCTACTTTCTATCTTCTATTACAAGTGCCGATAACGGAGGATTACGGTGAGTTACTTGCAGGTTTCGGCTTTACTTTGTAATTCACTTTGTTTTTCGCGAAACACCCACGGTGTTTATTTTGCTGCATGAGAGTTTCCCACCGCTAGGTTTTCATTGCTTTTCTGTATAATAGCGGTCATTATATATTTTGCTGCATGAAAGTTTCTCACCGCTCGATCACTATTTGTTTTCCGCACACTAGCGGTCATTTTACATTTCCTCGGCCAAGAATTAGTATTTCCTGTGGCATTAATATATCTGCTATGGGGTGTACTGGTGCATATACAGTTTCTTAAGGTTTGAATATATTAAAAAGAATTTGAGTTTGGTGACGATAGCACGATTCTTCTTTTCTTGGTATTAAGTGCCTATAGTAGCATGGATATTGGACGGATGGTATACTTTTATTTAGTGGTTATATTTTGGGAATTATAGGTTAATTCTTTTTCCACTATTCAGTGTATGCATGTCACCTCTATCTATGCAGCTTTCTTTACTCGTCTGCTTGGTTTTTGGTGTCTCGTTTTATGGCAAATGTAGTCAATCTTATACTTAGTTATGTATATTTATATTGCCTTCTCATTTATAGACTTGTCAAGGTCGGCTTCTCAATGCATACTACATGCTTTGCATTTGATACTTATCTGGCTTTACAATTTATCTGGAGGACACAGGAAACCTTTGAAGTATTTTGATGGGGTGCATATGATGAATTATTCAGGTAGGTTATGCATGTACTTGCATCAAATTGGATTTCATCTTCTTTCTGTTTGGTACACTAATGGCTCACCCGGTTCTATGGGCATTTTTGTAAATTACGGATCAGCATTTAGTTTTGATTATCTGGTCACTTATATGTACCACTCATGGCTACAGGGTTCGATTATATGCACTGCATGTACTGCGTTTCCTTCTCAGGGTTTTACATTTACATCCTCTTTTTCTCTTTTTTCATTTTAAGTATATCACGAGGGAGACCCCTTTGTGTGTTTGTATTCACTCATCATTTTTCATTTGTAAATAATTTTTGGATCTTTAGGGATTCTGTACACTTATTTCCATCCTTGTACCCATGTAATATCCTGGGATGGTATCATTATATATTTTTTCTTTGTATGTATTTTTGTTACAGCCTTGAGAAAGTCTTATTGACGAAACACGTGTCGCTTGTATTCTCATTTGAAGGAGTCATTTCTCATACGAAGTAGCTGTGGTCTATATCGGAGATATACGGAAGCGAACAAATTAAAACCTTCTTGATGAACTACATTGCTGTGCCATACGTTTCTTAACAACTATACAAAGGACTTACCTTATGGACTTTTTGTGTGTGCTGTGGTACATCTTTGTTATGAAATTGGGTTGTCTTTCAACCAATATTTATGCACCTGAAGTGGTTTCCGGTTCGGCGATGCAGTGATTTTCTCACTGCTGGTCAGGCTGTGCATCGATTCCGGCAAGACGTGTGTCAATTTTTGCCACACATGAGTTTCTTTGCACAGATAAAGTTTTCTGGCCCTGAGACTTCAGGAAATAGGAAGGCAAGCTCAATCCAAGCCCTTGGAGAGCACTTCTCAGCAAGGCAGCAGGGCAGTGGCAAGGTAGCAGTCCTTTACAGCAAAGCAGTCCAGGTGAGTCCTTTGGGCAGCCAGGCAGCTTCTCTTGGCAGGTTGCAAGTTCTCGTGCAGAATGTTGGTCCCAAGAAGTGTCTGATTTGGTAGGGCCAGGGACCCAGTTTATATACCGAAAAGTGCCTTTGAAGTGGGGGAGACTGCAAAGAGTGGTTTTGAAGTACACAAGGTCCCCTTTCAATACAACCCTGTCTGCCAGGGTCACAGTAAGGGGTTTGGCAGTCATTTGTGTGAGGGCAGGCCACTGTCTTTGAAATGTGTCAGGCACTCCACCGTTCCAGCCCAGGCAGACCCATTCAGAATTCAGATGTGTGAAGGTGTGACTTAGTGTCCTATGTTTGTGGGTGTCTGGCTGAAATGCACAAGGGAGCTGTCAATCAGCCCAGCCCAGACATGGATTAGATACAGGCTGTAAGGTAGAGAAGGATTTAAGTGCAGAGAAATTATCACTTTCTAAAAGTAGTGTTTCTAAAATAGTAATATAACATCCAACCTCACCAGTCAGCAGGATTTTGTATTACCATTCTGGCCATACTAAATATGACCTGTTTACCCCTTTCTAATCAGAATCTACCACTCAAACAGTTTATGAGGGTAGCCCTAATGTTAGCCTATGAAAGGAGCAGACCTCACAGCAGTGGAAAACGATTTAGGAGTTTTCCACTACCAGGACACATACAACATACAGATATATGTCCTGCCTTTTACCGACACAGCACCCTGACCTCTGGGTTACCTAGAGCCTAACTTAAGGGTGCCTTATCTGTAAAAAAAAAAAAAAAAAAAAAGGGGGAGCTTGAGGCTTGGCAAGTATTTTTAAATGCCAAGTCGAAGTGGCAGTGAAACTACATACAGAGGCCTTACAACGGCAGGCCTGAGGCATGGTTAAGGAGATACTTATGTGGGTGGCACCAGTGCTGCGGGCCCACTAGTAGTATTCAATCTACAGGCCCTGGGCACAGTGCTGCCAGACCACTAATAGTATTCACTCTACAGGCCCTGGGCACATTTAGTGCACTTTACTAGGGACTTACAAGTAGATCAAATATGTCAATTTGGTAGGAACCAATGTTACCATGTTTTAAGGGAGAGAGCATATGCACATTGGCTAGCAGTGGTAAAGCAAACACAATGTCAAAAAGTGGATGGAGGGAGACAGGCAAAAAGTTGGGGGTGACCGCCCTAAGGCTGTCAGGTCTAACATGTGTCCCGCCAGCTGAAAATGGGGAGAGCTACCCAACCTCTAGGGAGCTCTCATCGCTAAGGCAGAAGTATCTGGAGCGACCATCAGCATTGCCGTGGTCAGTCCCCAGGAGACGCTTCACCGTAAAGTACATCCTCTGTAGGGAAATGG
This sequence comes from Pleurodeles waltl, assembly GCF_031143425.1. Lineage (NCBI taxonomy): Eukaryota > Metazoa > Chordata > Amphibia > Caudata > Salamandridae > Pleurodeles > Pleurodeles waltl. Next base: position 1,185,168,644 of record NC_090440.1, on the reverse strand, counting down.
ACCACCTCAAGAGTTTAGGATTTTCACCCCTCATCTGCATGAGCCATCTGAGGGGTCTGGGTCTGTCTGAACCCGGAATTGAGTCCCAAACGGGTATGGTCTCAGCTTCTTCAGTGCCGAGACCACAACAAGTGCTTCTCTTTCAATAGCACTCCACTTCTGTTCCCGTGGTAGTAGTCTCCTGCTAATAACTACTGGGTGGTCTAAGCCCTCCTCATTCAGCTGTGCTAGGACCACCCCATGCCAAGCTCTGAAGCGTCTATATGCATGATTAATTCTCTGAAGTAGTCAGGGGTCTTGAGCACGGGTGCCGTGCACATGGCTTCCTTCAGGGAATCAAAGGCTTTCTGACAAGCCTCTGTCCAATTCACCAACCTAGGTTGCTTCTGGAGTGTGAGTTCTGTTAAGGCGTCCTCTATGGAGCCATAACCCTTAACAAATCTTCAGTGGTATCTGGTGAGACCAAAGAAGGCTCTCACCTCAATTTGGGTTCTAGGTGATTGCCAGGCCTTGATTGTTTCAATCTTGGCATGGAGGGACTGCACCTTGCCACCACCTACTAGGTGCCCCAAAATACACCACAGAACCCTGCTGAATCTGCCACTTACTGGCCTTGTTGGTAAGGCCTGCCTGTTGCAGGGCCTGAAGCACCTCCTTGAGGTGAAGCAGGTGTTCCTCCCAGCTGGAACTATGGACGGCGATGTCATCTAGATAGGCTGCACAGAAGGCATCCTTGCCAGCGAGGACCCCGTTATCTAACCGTTGGAAGGTAGCGGGGGCATTTTTCAGTCCAAAGGACATTACCCGTAACTGGTAATGACCCTCAAGAGTAGAAAAGGCTGATCTCTCTTTTGCCCCTTCATTCATTGCGATCTGCCAGTACCCTGACCTGAGGTCAAAGGTACTAAGGAACTTGGCAATGCCTAGCCTGTCTACGAGCTCATCAGCTCGGGGGATGGGGAGAGCATCTGTCTTTGTGACAGAGTTTAGATCCCGGTAGTCCACGCATAACCTAAGCTCTGCTTTGGCACTGGGAGCAGCAGCCTTGGGAACCAACACCACTGGGCTAGACCAGGGGACTGCTGGACTTATCTAGCACCTCAAGAGCCAGCATCTTGGCATCTTTCTCCTTGATACTGGACCTCACCTTTTCCGACACTCTGTAAATGTTATTCTTTACATGGGGACTGCCTTCTGTGTCATGGACACACAAGTGTGTGTGAGTCCAGGGGTGAGGGAAAACAGGGAAGAGAACTGCTCCAATAACTCGTAGCAGTCTGCTCTTTGATCTAGGGTCAGGGAGTCAGAGCAATTGACCCCCCTCCACTGACCCATCACCTTCTTTAGCAGAGAGGAGGTTGGGGAGAGGCTCAGTCTTCTCTTCCATACCCTCATCTGTCACAAGAAGCATGCTGACTTCAGACCTCTCAAAATAAGGCTTCTGTCTGTTTTGATGGAGCTCCCTTAGTGGGTTCCTAGAGAACTTGAGGTCCTGGATAGCTCTAAGCTCTGCTGGCTCCATTACCCATTCCTTGTCTCCAGGTGAGAATTCTACCAGGGTGTCCTTCTGGTCATACCATTGCTCCATCACCTCTTGACTGGCCTTGAGGTTGCTCTTGGCCTGTTTCCAGAAGCGCTGCATCTGGTTGTAGAGGGCCAGCGTGTAACTGACCACATACTGGTGGGGTTTCTGGGAGCTTTCTCCCACCCTTCTTTCACTATGCTTAGTGGTCCCTGACAGGGTACCCACAGAGAAGTTCAAAGAGGCTGAACCCCATCGCTTTCTGAGGCACCTCTCTAGAGGCAAAGAGAAGGCATGGCAGGAGGACGTCCCACTTATGCCTCCAGGTCTCAGGTAGGCCTGTGATCATACCTTTTAGGAGCTTGTTGAACCGTTCCACAAGCCCACTGGATTGAGGATGGTAAGGGGTGGTAAACTGGTAGGTCACTCCACACATTCCACATGGACTTCATGTACGCTGACATGAAGTTTGTGCCTCTGTCAGAGACAACCTCTTTTGGGAATCCCACACAGGTAAATATCCCCATCAAAAGTCTGGTCACCACCAGTGCAGTCGCAGTTCCTTAGAGGGATCGCTTCTGGATAGCGGGTGGCACGGTCCACCAAAACCAGGATAAACCTGTTACCTAGGGCAGTTTTGGGGTCCAAGGGACCTATGACGTTGATGCCCACCCTTTCAAAGGGGGTGACAACGATGGGGAGTGGGATCAGGAGGGCCTTGAGCCTTTTCCCTGTCTTCCCACTAGCCTGGCAGGTTGAGCAGGACCTACAGAAATCATCTGAGGCTACCCGCATTCAGGGCTAATAAAAGTGGGTGACAAGCCCGCCAAAGGTCTTGTCTTGCCCCAAATGTCCCACCTCGGGGATGTCGTGAGCTAACCCCAGTGGGAAGGCCCAGTGGCACTGGGGGACCACCCGCACATGTGCGCCCCAGCATCCGGGACCTTGGGTTCACTGTAAAGAAGATAATTTTCCCAATAGATAATGTGATGGCCAGAGGCGTCACATGCTGCCTGGGCTGCGGACTGCCGCCTCAAACTCTCAAGAGTAGGGCACTCTTTCTGCGCTTTGCAGAACTCCTCTCTGGTTGGACCACCCTCAACTTGCCAGCCTGCAAGCTCAGGCAGGTTACCAAGGGCGGTGATGTCCTCTCCAGTTGGCTCAGGGACCTCCTCCTCAGTGATCCAGTCAACCACCACGGGAACATCTGGGACCAGTTTCCCGCACCCCTTTCCCCTTTCTCTTTGTAGCTGTCTGAACCATTGTTCCAGGCTCCAGGCGCCCTTGACTCCCTCCCTGGGCAGCCATGGACCGTGTGGTCATGTAGACCCATTCAGGCAAACCAAACATCTCCAGGTGAGACCTGAGATCCACTTCCTTCTAGGCAGTATGCTCAAGGTTGTTGCCTAACAGACAATCTACAGGCATGGCAGGACTCACAGCAACTTTTAGAGTACCACAGACCCCCCCCCCCCCCACGCAAAGGGGACGAGAGCCTTGGTAGGTGGCTCTCACAATTGTCAAAGACTATGACCTGGTGGAATGTATTGGGGATGACCTGCTCTGCTGTCATCTAACAGTAGTCATGCTGGCTCCTGTGTCACGCAGAGCCTCCACCCTTTGCCCATTAATGGTGACCCACTGCCTATACTTGGAAGTATTAGCAGGCATGTAGGCTTTGGGCACCATTTCCTCATCTCCCAGGGACACTAGGATTACCTCTATCTGTTCCCCAAAACGATCTGGGACTACCTCCTCCCCAAGCACTACGCTAGCCAACCCAGGTGTCTGCCCTCCAGAGGGGGGTTGTGCCCGCATGGGACACTTGGAGTTGCACTTGTAGTGACCAAACTTGGTACACTCTAAGCATTTGGGTACAAACTTCCCTTTATTTTTATGAAAGAACCCTGGCCTCTTTTCAGAATCAGGTTGGGGCTGGTTACCACCACCCCCCTGGGAATAGTTTTGGGGGCCTTTTGAGAACTCCTTATTTTTACGTTTTCCTCCCTCCCTCTTTCTTCTGATGGGAACCCTGACCACCTTTGTGGGTGTGTTCCCCCCCACCCCCAAGATACCTTTTTGGACACTCTGGTGCTAACCCAGAGGTCCGCCTCTTCAGCAAGCTTCCTAGGGTCAGTGAGCTTACTGTCAACTAGGTGCTGGTGCAACTCTGTAAAGCAAACACTGAGCATATGCTCTCTCAGGATCAAATTATACAACCCCACATAGTCACCTACTTTACTGCCCCCCACTCAACCATTCAGTGCCTTACAGGAACAATCAAAAATGTCTACCCGAGTTTGTGTGGAGAGTTTGGTGCTGTCCCTGAACATCTGACAGTACTTCTCAGGGGTGAGCCCAAACTTGGCAAGTAAAGTACTCTCATGGGTGAGTTTGTGTCCCTCCCAAAAACTGGCACATATCCCCACATGCCTGCCCCCCACTGCTCTTCAGGAACCCCATGAGCCCTTAGTGCAACTTCATAAGCAGCCAACCACTTACTAATGTCATCTCCCACCACATAACTTGGCACCACATTCTAGGGTATCCGAACCTTCCTGTCCCCAGCAGGTCCTACATGTATGCTGCCACCTTCAGTGCTGGACTCAGACTGCCTAGACGTGAGGTCCACCTCTTTGAGACTCAGTTCGTGAGCCAGAAGACGGTTCTCTTCAGCCAAGGCCATTTCAGCTTCAGCTTGTTTGGTTGCTCTCTCAGCCTTGGCTCTCCTCTGCTCCTCTCTGAGCTTTCATTTCCTCTGCCCCCATGTTTAAACTTGCCATTTGCAATTGGAATTGTCTCTCCTCTCTTTTCCTCTGCGGCCAGGCCATGGCTAGAGACACTGCTCCCTGGTTTAGCAGTGGGTGCAATTTAAGGGATAAGATCCCCTACTGCTAGTGGCAAATCCTCCAAGGGGCCATCCTCTGGCTCCTCAATCTCAACATTTTCCTGTAAACGGGCTTCCGCCCAGGCCCGCAGCGCCTTTTCATACTACTCCTTCCTGCAGGCACCCCAGGTAGGTACTCCCATCCCCTTGCAGAACCCTTTCAGCTGGCTCACAGTGTATGTCTCCAACTTGGTTATATCAAACTACTCTCCAGCTCCTGCTGGAGACCCAGCTAGAGACATGTTGTATGAAGATTTGATTAGACTGGCAAGCAGAAAAACGAAATTGCAGAAAAAGAGAAAAAATCTAGTTGACCTTCGACTGTGGGTAGGTAGTGTACACGTAGCTATTGTATGTTACTGCACACATACAAGTCTTATCCTCACCGCTGATCACCAATGTTAGAAATGGGGTCTCTAGTTGGCAGAGGTATACATCTTTGTCCAAATAGAGATCACAGTCCTAGTCAGGGTAAGTCACACACAATCCAAATTATCCTGTGTCCACCCTCTGGTAGCTTGGCACTGAGCAGTCAGGCCTAACTTAGAAGGCAATGTGTAAATTATTTGTGCAATAAATCATGCAATTACACATTGAACACCACAGAAAGACACAACCCAGGTTTAGAAAAATATAAGATATTTATCTGATTAAATTAAGGTCAAAACGATCAAGAATTGATAATCACAAGCTGAAATATTACTTTTTGTAATGAGACGAGAGTCTGTAGTTCTTAAAAACATTCATGGTCTCTTGCAAGCACAAAGTACATGGTTTGCATGAAAACTACACGCATGAGGACTGCAGAGGAGGAGATGCGGGGAAAAAGGTAGATGTGTGTCGGCTTTCTGGGTGCACACAGATGACGCATCGATTCTTTTCCCACAGCAAGGGCTTTGCGTTGATTTCCGACGCGCAGGCTTGAATCCTCTTTGCGATGCAGGGTCTTATGATGCCCATGGAAGATGCGTGGAAATCCTGGGCGTGTAGGGTGAAGTCACAGCTGTTGGTCAATCCGGTGGGTGATGTGGCGGAATTTTTGCTGCATGGCTGGCGCTGCATCGATTCCTCTTGTAGGAAGTCAGGCTGTGTCGTTCCGGCTCGGCGATGCGTCCGGTTGCAACGTTGGCGCTGTGTCGATCTCCACTCGGGGAGCCGGGCTGCATTGTTCCAGTTCGGCGATGCAGTGATTTTCTCACCACTGGACAGGCTGCGTTACGATTCGAGCAAGCTAGGCATCGAATTCTGCCGCACAAGGAGTTTCTTTGCAGAGATGAAGTCTTTTTGGCCCTGAGACTTCAGGAAACAGGAGGCAAGCGCAATACAAGCCCTTGGAGAGCACTTCTCAGCAGAACCAGAGGCCAGCAAGGCAGCAGGGAAACAGCAAGGCAGCAGTCCTTTACAGCAAAGCAGTCCAGGTGACTCCTTTGGGCAGCCAGGCAGCTTTTCTGGGCAGGTTGCAGGTTCTGGTGCTGAGCGTCTGTCCCAAGAAGTGTCTGATTCGGTAGGGTCAGGGACCCAGTTTATATACTCAAAAGTGCCTTTGAAGTGGGGGAGACTTCAAAGCGTGGTTTTGAAGTGCACAAGGTCCCCTTTCAGTACAACCCTGTCTGCCAAGGTCCCAATAGGGAGTTTGGCAGTCCTTTGGGTGAGGGCAGGCAACTGTCCTTTGCAATGTAAGTGTTAGGCCCTCCAACGTTCCAGCCCAGGAAGACCCATTCAGTATGCAGATGTATGCAGGTGTAACTGAGCATCCTGTGTTTGTGGTTGTCTGGCTGAAATGCACAAGGGAGCTGTCAACCAGCCCGACGTGGATTGGAGACAGGCTGTAAGGCAGAGAAGGATTTAAGTGCAGAGAAATGCTCACTTTCTAAAAGTAGCAATTCTAAAATAATAATATAAAATCCAACCTCACCAGTCAGCAGGATTTTGTATTACCATTCTGGCCATACTAAATGTGACCTATTTACCCCTTTCTAATCAGAATCTACCAAACAGTTTATAAGGGTAGCCCTATTGTTAGCCTATGAAAGGAACAGGCCTCACAGCAGTGGAAAACAAATGTAGGGGTTTTCCACCATCAGGACAAATAAAACACAGAGATATATGTACTGCTTTTTACCTACACAGGACCCTGCCCTCTGGGTTACCTACGGCCTACCTTAGGGGCCATGTAAAAGTTGTCAGATAGGGGACCTGTAATCCCCAGGGCAGCGCTGCCCTGGCAGATCAGGACCGCCAGACCGACAACACGTCGTGATTTGGCGGTGCTGGCGGTCCAACCGCCACAGTCAATGTGGCTGCCGGACCACCACACTGGTGGTGGTCCCACCGCCAGGGTCGTAATTACCGCCATAGTCTTTACCCTTCCCTCCTTCTGTAGCTCAGTGTCAATTAAGCTTCAGACGGAGGGGGGTGAATGCTGTTCAGCTCCTGGGTCTTCCTGGCTTGACTGAACTACAAAGAGCAGTTCAGCCGAGCCTGGTATAATCAAAGGCTGACTTCACCCCATTTTCACAGCTCTTGCTGTGAATGTTCAGCCATGGCGGTTAACTGTAGAACATTCACAGCAAGAGATGTGAACAAAGATCTCGAAGCCCAAGGGGGATTCTATCCCCTGTGCTCTGAGAGGCCTTTGTTTTTCTAATCAAAAACTATACCATGGGCTATACCAGCCATTAAAGGCCCGCTCCATTTTTAAAGGCCTTCGGCTTGGGCCTTTAGCGCTGGGGCAGACCTTCAATGGTTGGTATAGCCTGCTAAGTAGGGCTATTGGGCAATATTACGATCGTAAGCACAGAGTACAAGATGTAAAGTTAGCAATAGGAGACCGATTCAAGGTAATTAAAGAAGGAACGAAGAGGAGAGGTAGCAATAACTGTATAGGTACTTTCTAAGTGTTTAAATTATTCACCATTACGGCTAGGCTGAGAGTCGGTAAGGTTTGGCACTTTGGAAAGACTGAACAGTGCAGCAATGTCAGATTCCGCCAATCCTGTGATCAACAATTTTAAAACCAAGGGGTGGTTGGTGGATGTAAGTAAAATTGATGGTATGGTAGGAGACAAGTATCCAGAGGGCACATAGAACTATTTGTTAGTGGGCCTACTTCAGGGACTTATACTACCGTTAATACTGAAATGCGTAATGTACAACGAGGAAGAGAAAACTGGCGCATGATTTTATCATAGGTTGACATGCTTTCCACTAAGAGCTTCATTTACTTCTTACTTTGTGGTAGAAAGTATAAAAACAATATAGTAGAAAATATAAAAATTATACTTACCATACCAATAATCTTTGTTTCTCTTATGTTATTTATTAGGCAGTCATTCTTGAACATTTCTTCAATACTGTTATTAGTGTTCAGTATTACTGTCATTAGACAAAGAGAGGGAATAGGTTACCACATTCCGTTAGCCTTAATGGAATGGAATGACGAGTCAAGGGCAGCTTGAAGCAATGATGAATCTGCAAAGAGGTTGTTTAGTGCAGCTAGAGTTGTTGCTCCGAATGTGAATAAAAATTCAAGCAAAAATTGAGTCTGGCCTTATTACAGGGCTAACTCAATTATATGTTGATAGACTTCTAAAGGAGGTTTGTGGTGCGAGAGGGAATAGTAGTACTCTAAATCTGTGGACAGGATGATTTTAGGAGATGGATGGAGGATGAGTCACACTGGAGTGAATCCACGAAGACTAGTGGATCTGTAGTGACTTTGTACAATTTAGGTTGACACTTTAAAGCTCAGGCAGCTTTGTGTTGGATGATAGTGTATTGGAAGTAACTGATGGTAGCTGCATGTGTAATAAAAGGATCTTGAGGATTCAGGTTGCTGTGGCTGCAGAATGGCTTGAAAGGGCAAGACTGTGGAGAACCTGTAAGGCTGAGGGAGAACTAGGAAAAATGTCAGGTAAGGGATAATTTGAAAGCAGCAGCTGCTGTTAACTGTAAGTGTTTTCGCTACCATACAAGGACTTGAAGGACAGTTTTAGGTGGATAGGATAGCATAGTGGGATTGAGCTTGGTGCAGAGATGAACCTGAATCCTTAAACAAATGGATTTAAGTATCAATATTTCCAACCTAACCTTTTATCCTGGCAAAGTTGATAAAACCTGTTTCAGTAATTTGGATAACAGTGTGGGCACTTTAAAACACTGTTCCATACACCATATTACTTTAATCACTTACAAATTGAAGAAAAACGTATATATACTGTACCTCTGGACTATCCTTCACGGAGTCGGAACGGGGAAGCTCTGAGAGCTGGGAGAAGCGCCGGTCATAAATACACAGGTGGAGGTGTTTGTCGAGTACTCGAAAATCTTCATAACTCCGCTTGACAATCCAGCTCCTGCCCTGTATCAAGAGAGATAAAGCAAGGACAGTTAAAATATGATGAGGCCAAATATATTATGACATTGATAAAGCATGCATGATTAGTAAACTATGATGTATGTTTAAGCTACAGCATTTAAATACAAAGAACAAGAGCATCTCAGGACCAAGAAAGAAATGTTGGAGTAATAAGATCCCATCACATGAGGCAAGCCATTTGAAACCTACCTGTTCTTAACCACTCCAGATACTGCTTGTCCTATTGATTAAAATTATTACATTTATACAGTGCTTCTTTTAACCAAGGGGGCGGGGGTCAGATCAGTATTCAGATAACAGCCAAAATATCAAGTAAAAGAATTCACAATGGAAACAGAAATGGAGACATTGGTTTAGTGGAATAAGACTACTTTGAAAAAAACAAGAGTAATAAGCACCTCTTGAAGAAGAGGTTATACAAGGTGGTAGCTCCTGAACAGCAGTTTTCAGTTTGTTTCTTTTATGAAACTTAATGAAGTTTTCCCAAGGATCTCAGGTCCCTGGAGAGCATTCTACAGAGTGCAAGCAACTACTGAGATGGATGTGGCTGAAGCGGAGTTAAGGTTGAACCTTTTTAAATTGTAGGTGAAATACTTTTCAACGCTGTGATTTTTTGAAAAAACAAATATTTTTCTGGTCACTTGGAGGTAGACCAGTTGATGAATTTTAGGATATTGACGAGTTGGGGGCATTGTTGAAGCAGTAGGGAGGTGGGGGCCCTTGCCTATGTACAGAAACACACAGACTGCGATGAAGAAATAATGGGGCTTACCCTACACTGAGGGCTCGAGGCAGTAGAAGGGCTTGTAAGTCACCTTTGCCAAAGTGTGTGGGAACTATAGTGAATGATGTGCCCATACTTTTGTAATTTCACAAAAACAGTTTTCCTACTTTTTGTTATAAGCAAGGGTCCCAGAACGTTTAATTTTCACGAGTTGTAATGTCTTGTCTGAACTTGAAGGGATGGGGTCTGTGAGGGAAGGACAAGCAGATAAACAAGAAACAAGACTTGTCTCCGGGGTGCCTGCTGTCTGGAAGAAATGTAAATGTGTGGAATGGGTTCATCAACTTTAATTGATGGAGTTATTTGAGGTTTCATGGTGGTTCAGATTTATTCTTTTTTTAGAAGTAATGGAAGGTCCTTACCAACTCGGTTCTCGAGTGCGTCTTCCTAATTTTATCTTTCAAAAAATGTTTGCATTAAGTAGTCTAGTTGCTTATTATTAAATAAATATTTTGAAAGAACTTGTTTTGTCTTAGTACAATATAGGCTGCCGCAAATAGATTTTGTGTTGTGTGTAAGGTGATTTTAAATTGATGACTTGCCTATTCACAGTGCCTTCCGTCACATGCTAGGGCCTCGTGGCACTCTAAATACACAAGTCACTATTCTTCACTGCACCAACCAGGATTTAAGGCTTCATGTACAAAGGGTTTTAGTGTTCGCAAACTCTATGATTTGGTACATATCTTTTTTTATGTACTTAAGAAACAGGAAACTGGTTTCTGAATTAGTAAAAGGGTCTGGGAAACCGTTAGGAATCGTTATTTGGAAGGGGCATGTAAACAGTATCTCTTCCAAATACCTATTCCTCATGCTATACATTAATGTATTCTAACTGCAATCCAGTTGCAAAACATTAATATTTTACTAATGACTCATAGGAGTTGGCAAGTCATTCACACACGGGAAAGGCTAGCCACTTTGTTTGAGTTGGCAGTCATCGATGAACATGGGCATGCCTACTTCTTAAAAAAAAATAATAAAAAAAAAAAAGTTTGTACAACTTTACATTTTTTCGGAACGCATCACAATTACCTTTAAGGAAAACAAACTGCAAAAGTTAAATATTGATTTATTTAAAAACAATCACAAAAATTGTGTTCTGCTGACCTCGTTAGGCCACAATCCCTGTGATTATGGCCAATTACAGTGGATTGCAATTTGCGATCTACCTCATGAAAATTGATTAAATATGTCTAGCTGTGTCAGTGCAAACTGCAGTCACTTTTACCAAATACATTTTAGTACATTCCAAATAAGAAACTGCAAATTTGGAATTGGTATTGGTGGTAATTTATGATTTCTTTTTTGGAATCTTTGCACGAGGCTCTTTATTCTGTGACTTTCCGGTCACACACACATGGAGCAGCATAACTTAATGCTCCATACATTTATACAGTAATCATAATCACTGTGATCTAACGCTATTAACTTGTGTGCACTGTGATAATCAAAATAATAGTATGTGACTGCATTTACCTGCAGTAAGAGTCACACAAACAAATATGATGAATGGTTGTCACACCCTAACCTCTCTAAATGTTGATATGAGTTGTGACTAGGTCCGACCCACTCACATTACTTCTTTATAAACCGCAACAAAGTTTCTTGTTTTCCCACCTCTTCAGGTGCAGACTCTAGGACTGCTTGTTAGTTATAATAAGGTTTTTGTTTATTGTTGGAAACTGTTACCTTAGCTGGTCAAATTGAATTCAGGCCGTGGATATGCAGTGTGTGGGGATAGAAGAGAGCTACTTGTGCCAGGCTGATCAAACTGTTGCTAACTTTACGGCCACATAGCTGTGTACCTCTTTGTCTAACCTTAGCAATCGGGGGGGTCTAACTGCTGCCGAAGAACACTGTCTTCTGATTGGACCGTCTACAGGAAATTGGTGGAATGAAGCTTCCTGAACATTTTACTGTGTTTTAATTGCGTGTTCCATAGAATAGTTTAGCAGACCCTTTTCCTGATTTCGCTGAGAGAGGACCTTTCTTGTACTCTACTGATTCTCCTTGTCCATTGTGTTGTGCTTTTTCCTTAAGCACCCGTGTCTTATCCGGGAACCTTAATTTGGTTCTTCTGATGCAGACAACCTCTTCTTTGCACTACCCCTTGTCACATTCAATACCTGTAGGAAGTTGGCTCTGTATGTGCTATTTCAAAGTAAGGAATAGCATGCACAGAGTCCAAGGGTTCCCCTTAGAGGTAAAATAGTGGTAAAAATAGATAATACTAATGCTCTATTTTGTGGTAGTGTGGTCGAGCAGTAGGCTTACCCAAGGAGTAGTGTTAAGCATTTGTTGTACATACACATAGACAATAAATGAGGTACACACACTCAGAGACAAATCCAGCCAATAGGTTTTTGTATAGAAAAATATCTTTTCTTAGTTTATTTTAAGAACCACAGGTTCAAATTCTACATGTAATAGCTCATTCGAAAGGTATTGCAGGTAAGTACTTTAGGAACTTCAAATCATCAAAATTGCATGTATACTTTTCAAGTTATTCACAAATAGCTGTTTTAAAAGTGGACACTTAGTGCAATTTTCACAGTTCCTGGGGGAGGTAAGTTTTTGTTAGTTTTACCAGGTAAGTAGGACACTTACAGGGTTCAGTTCTTGGTCCAAGGTAGCCCACCGTTGGGGGTTCAGAGCAACCCCAAAGTCACCACACCAGCAGCTCAGGGCCGGTCAGGTGCAGAGTTCAAAGTGGTGCCCAAAACGCATAGGCTAGAATGGAGAGAAGGGGGTGCCCCGGTTCCGGTCTGCTTGCAGGTAAGTACCCGCGTCTTCGGAGGGCAGACCAGGGGGGTTTTGTAGGGCACCGGGGGGGACACAAGTCTACACAGAAATTTCACCCTCAGCAGCGCGGGGGCGGCCGGGTGCAGTGTAGAAACAAGCGTCGGGTTTGTAATGGAAGTCAATGGGAGATCTAGGGATCTCTTCAGCGCTGCAGGCAGGCAAGGGGGGGGTTCCTCGGGGAAACCTCCACTTGGGCAAGGGCGAGGGACTCCTGGGGGTCACTCCTCCAGTGAAAGTCCGGTCCTTCAGGTCCTGGGGGCTGCGGGTGCAGGGTCTCTCCCAGGTGTCGGGACTTAGGATTCAAAGAGTCGCGGTCAGGGGAAGCCTCGGGATTCCCTCTGCAGGCGGCGCTGTGGGGGCTCAGGGGGGACAGGTTTTTGTACTCACAGTCTTAGAGTAGTCCTGGGGTCCCTCCTGAGGTGTTGGATCGCCACCAGCCGAGTCGGGGTCGCCGGGTGCAGTGTTGCAAGTCTCACGCCTTTTGCGGGGAGCTTGCAGGGTTCTTTAAAGCTGCTGGAAACAAAGTTGCAGCCTTTCTTGGAGCAGGTCCGCTGTCCTCGGGAGTTTCTTGTCTTTTCGAAGCAGGGGCAGTCCTCAGAGGATGTCGAGGTCGCTGGTCCCTTTGGAAGGCGTCGCTGGAGCAGGATCTTTGGAAGGTAGGAGACAGGCCGGTGAGTTTCTGGAGCCAAGGCAGTTGTCGTCTTCTGGTCTTCCTCTGCAGGGGTTTTTCAGCTAGGCAGTCCTTCTTCTTGTAGTTGCAGGAATCTAATTTTCTAGGGTTCAGGGTAGCCCTTAAATACTAAATTTAAGGGCGTGTTTAGGTCTGGGGGGTTAGTAGCCAATGGCTACTAGCCCTGAGGGTGGGTACACCCTCTTTGTGCCTCCTCCCAAGGGGAGGGGGTCACAATCCTAACCCTATTGGGGGAATCCTCCATCTGCAAGATGGAGGATTTCTAAAAGTTAGAGTCACCTCAGCTCAGGACACCTTAGGGGCTGTCCTGACTGGCCAGTGACTCCTCCTTGTTATTCTCATTATTTTCTCCGGCCTTGCCGCCAAAAGTGGGGCCTGGCCGGAGGGGGCGGGCAACTCCACTAGCTGGAGTGTCCTGCTGGGTTGGCACAAAGGAGGTGAGCCTTTGAGGCTCACCGCCAGGTGTGACAATTCCTGCCTGGGAGAGGTGTTAGCATCTCCACCCAGTGCAGGCTTTGTTACTGGCCTCAGAGTGACAAAGGCACTCTCCCCATGGGGCCAGCAACATGTCTCGGTTTGTGGCAGGCTGCTAAAACTAGTCAGCCTACACAGATAGTCGGTTAAGTTTCAGGGGGCACCTCTAAGGTGCCCTCTGTGGTGTTTTTTACAATAAAATGTACACTGGCATCAGTGTGCATTTATTGTGCTGAGAAGTTTGATACCAAACTTCCCAGTTTTCAGTGTAGCCATTATGGTGCTGTGGAGTTCGTGTTTGACAGACTCCCAGACCATATACTCTTATGGCTACCCTGCACTTACAATGTCTAAGGTTTTGTTTAGACACTGTAGGGGCACAGTGCTCATGCACTGGTACCCTCACCTATGGTATAGTGCACCCTGCCTTAGGGCTGTAAGGCCTGCTAGAGGGGTGTCTTACCTATACTGCATAGGCAGTGAGAGGCTGGCATGGCACCCTGAGGGGAGTGCCATGTCGACTTACTCGTTTTGTCCTCACTAGCACACACAAGCTGGTAAGCAGTGTGTCTGTGCTGAGTGAGAGGTCTCCAGGGTGGCATAAGACATGCTGCAGCCCTTAGAGACCTTCCTTGGCATCAGGGCCCTTGGTACTAGAGGTACCAGTTACAAGGGACTTATCTGGATGCCAGGGTCTGCCAATTGTGGATACAAAAGTACAGGTTAGGGAAAGAACCCTGGTGCTGGGGCCTGGTTAGCAGGCCTCAGCACACTTTCAATTGTAAACATAGCATCAGCAAAGGCAAAAAGTCAGGGGGCAACCATGCCAAGGAGGCATTTCCTTACACAACCCCCCCCCAAACGAAAGAGGATGAGACTAACCTTTCCCAAGAGAGTCTTCATTTTCTAAGTGGAAGAACCTGGAAAGGCCATCTGCATTGGCATGGGCAGTCCCAGGTCTGTGTTCCACTATAAAGTCCATTCCCTGTAGGGAGATGGACCACCTCAACAGTTTAGGATTTTCACCTTTCATTTGCATCAGCCATTTGAGAGGTCTGTGGTCAGTTTGAACTAGGAAGTGAGTCCCAAAGAGGTATGGTCTCAGCTTCTTCAGGGACCAAACCACAGCAAAGGCCTCCCTCTCAATGGCACTCCAACGCTGCTCCCTGGGGAGTAACCTCCTGCTAATGAAAGCAACAGGCTGGTCAAGGCCATCATCATTTGTTTGGGACAAAACTGCCCCTATCCCATGTTCAGAGGCATCAGTCTGCACAATGAACTGCTTAGAATAATCTGGAGCTTTGAGAACTGGTGCTGAGCACATTGCTTGTTTCAGGGTGTCAAAGGCCTGTTGGCAGTCCACAGTCCAGTTCACTTTCTTGGGCATTTTCTTGGAGGTGAGCTCAGTGAGGGCTGTCACAATGGATCCATATCCCTTCACAAACCTCCTGTAGTACCCAGTCAAGCCAAGGAATGCCCTGACTTGAGTCTGGGTTTTTGGAGCTACCCAGTCCAGAATGGTCTGGATCTTGGGTTGGAGTGGCTGAACTTGGCCTCCACCTACAAGGTGGCCCAAGTAAACCACAGTTCCCTGCCCTATCTGGCATTTGGATGCCTTGATAGAGAGGCCTGCAGATTGCAGAGCCTTCAAAACCTTCCTCAGGTGGACCAGGTGATCCTGCCAGGTGGAGCTAAAGACAGCAATATCATCAAGATAAGCTGTGCTAAAGGACTCCAAGCCAGCAAGGACTTGATTCACCAACCTTTGGAAGGTGGCAGGGGCATTCTTTAAACCAAAGGGCATAACAGTAAACTGATAATGCCCATCAGGTGTGGAGAATGCTGTCTTTTCTTTTGCTCCAGGTGCCATTTTTATTTGCCAGTACCCTGCTGTCAAGTCAAAGGTACTTAGAAATTTGGCAGCACCTAATTTGTCAATGAGCTCATCAGCTCTTGGAATTGGATGGGCATCTGTCTTGGTGACAGAATTGAGCCCTCTGTAGTCCACACAAAACCTCATCTCTTTCTTTCCATCTTTGGTGTGAGGTTTGGGGACTAAGACCACTGGGCTAGCCCAGGGGCTGTCAGAGCGCTCAATTACTCCCAATTCCAGCATCTTGTGGACTTCCACCTTGATGCTTTCCTTAACATGGTCAGACTGTCTAAAGATTTTGTTCTTGACAGGCATGCTGTCTCCTGTGTCCACCTCATGGGTACACAGGTGTGTCTGACCAGGGGTTAAGGAGAAGAGTTCAGGAAACTGTTGTAGGACTCTCCTACAATCAGCTTGCTGTTGGCCAGAGAGGGCGTCTGAGTAGATCACTCCATCTACTGTACCATCTTTTGGGTCTGATGACAGAAGATCAGGGAGAGGTTCACTCTCTGCCTCCTGATCCTCATCTGTTACCATCAACAGATTGACATCAGCCCTGTCGTGGAAGAGCTTAAGGCGGTTTACATGGATCACCCTCTTGGGGCTCCTGCTTGTGCCCAGGTCCACCAAGTAGGTGACCTGACTCTTCCTCTCTAGTACTGGGTAAGGGCCACTCCATTTGTCCTGGAGTGCCCTGGGAGCCACAGGCTCCAGAACCCAGACTTTCTGCCCTGGTTGGAACTCAACCAGTGCAGCCTTTTGGTCATACCAAAACTTCTGGAGTTGTTGGCTGGCCTCAAGGTTTTTGGTTGCCTTTTCCATGTACTCTGCCATTCTAGAGCGAAGGCCAAGTACATAGTCCACTATGTCCTGTTTAGGCTCATGGAGAGGTCTCTCCCAGCCTTCTTTAACAAGGGCAAGTGGTCCCCTTACAGGATGACCAAACAGAAGTTCAAAGGGTGAGAACCCTACTCCCTTCTGTGGTACCTCCCTGTAAGCGAAAAGCAGACATGGCAGGAGGACATCCCATCTCCTTTTGAGTTTTTCTGGGAGCCCCATGATCATGCCCTTTAATGTCTTGTTGAATCTCTCAACTAAGCCATTAGTTTGTGGATGGTAAGGTGTAGTGAATTTATAAGTCACTCCACACTCATTCCACATGTGCTTTAGGTATGCTGACATGAAGTTGGTACCTCTGTCAGACACCACCTCCTTAGGGAAACCCACTCTGGTAAAGATACCAATGAGGGCCTTGGCTACTGCAGGGGCAGTAGTCGACCTAAGGGGAATAGCTTCAGGATACCTGGTAGCATGATCCACTACTACCAGGATATACATATTTCCTGAGGCTGTGGGAGGTTCCAGTGGACCAACTATGTCCACACCCACTCTTTCAAAGGGCACCCCCACCACAGGAAGTGGAATGAGGGGGGCCTTTGGATGCCCACCTGTCTTACCACTGGCTTGACAGGTGGGGCAGGAGAGGCAAAACTCCTTAACCATGTTGGACATATTGGGCCAGTAGAAGTGGTTGACTAACCTCTCCCACGTCTTGGTTTGTCCCAAATGTCCAGCAAGGGGAATGTCATGGGCCAATGTTAGGATGAACTCTCTGAACAGCTGAGGCACTACCACTCTCCTAGTGGCACCAGGTTTGGGGTCTCTGGCCTCAGTGTACAGGAGCCCATCTTCCCAATAGACCCTATGTGTTCCATTTTTCTTGCCTTTGGACTCTTCAGCAGCTTGCTGCCTAAGGCCTTCAAGAGAGGGACAGGTTTCTTGTCCCTTACACAGCTCCTCCCTTGAGGGTCCCCCTGGGCCTAAGAGCTCAACCTGATAAGGTTCAAGCTCCAAAGGCTCAGTTCCCTCAGAGGGCAGAACTTCTTCCTGAGAAGAGAGGTTCCCTTTCTTTTGCTGTGTTGCAGTTGGTTTCCCAACTGACTTTCCTGTTCTCTTGGTAGGCTGGGCCATTTTTCCAGACTCCAGCTCTACTTTTTCACCCTGTGCCTTGCATTGTGCTCTTGTTTTCACACACACCAGTTCAGGGATACCCAGCATTGCTGCATGGGTTTTTAGCTCTACCTCAGCCCATGCTGAGGACTCCAGGTCATTTCCAAGCAGACAGTCCACTGGGATATTTGAGGAGACCACCACCTGCTTCAGGCCATTGACCCCTCCCCATTCTAAAGTAACCATTGCCATGGGATGTACTTTTCTCTGATTGTCAGCGTTGGTGACTGTGTAAGTTTTTCCAGTCAGGTATTGGCCAGGGGAAACCAGTTTCTCTGTCACCATGGTGACACTGGCACCTGTATCCCTCAGGCCCTCTATTCTAGTCCCATTAATTAAGAGTTGCTGTCTGTATTTTTGCATGTTAGGCGGCCAGACAGCTAGTGTGGCTAAATCCACCCCACCCTCAGAAACTAGAGTAGCTTCAGTGTGGACCCTGATTTGCTCTGGGCACACTGTTGATCCCACTTGGAGACTAGCCATACCAGTGTTACCTGGATGGGAGTTTGGAGTGGAACCTTTCTTGGGACAGGCCTTGTCTCCAGTTTGGTGTCCATGCTGTTTACAGCTATGACACCAGGCCTTTTTGGGATCAAAGTTTTTACCCTTGTACCCATTGTTTTGTGAAGAGGCTCTGGGCCCACCCTCCTGTGCAGGTTTTTGGGGGCCTGTGGAAGACTCTTTACTATTTTTAGTTTTGGTTGTCTCATCACCCTTCTGCTGGGGAGTCTTCGTGACCCCTTTCTTTTGGTCACCCCCTGTTGAAGTCTTGGACACCCTTGTCTTGACCCAATGGTCCGCCTTCTTTCCCAATTCTTGGGGAGAAATTGGTCCTAGGTCTACCAGATGCTGATGCAGTTTATCATTGAAACAATTACTTAACAGGTGTTCTTTCACAAATAAATTGTACAGCCCATCATAATTACTTACACCACTGCCTTGAATCCAACCATCTAGTGTTTTCACTGAGTAGTCAACAAAGTCAACCCAGGTCTGGCTCGAGGATTTTTGAGCCCCCCTGAACCTAATCCTGTACTCCTCAGTGGAGAATCCAAAGCCCTCAATCAGGGTACCCTTCATGAGGTCATAAGATTCTGCATCTTGTCCAGAGAGTGTGAGGAGTCTATCCCTACACTTTCCTGTGAACATTTCCCAAAGGAGAGCACCCCAGTGAGATCTGTTCACTTTTCTGGTTACACAAGCCCTCTCAAAAGCTGTGAACCATTTGGTGATGTCATCACCATCTTCATATTTAGTTACAATCCCTTTGGGGATTTTCAACATGTCAGGAGAATCTCTGACCCTATTTATGTTGCTGCCACCATTGATGGGTCCTAGGCCCATCTCTTGTCTTTCCCTCTCTATGGCTAGGATCTGTCTTTCCAAAGCCAATCTTTTGGCCATCCTGGCTAACTGGATGTCCTCTTCACTGGAGTTATCCTCAGTGATTTCAGAGTTGTTGGTCCCTCCTGTGAGGGAACCAGCATCTCTGACTATTATTTGTGGAGTCAGGGCTTGAGAAGCCCTGCTCTCCCTAAGTAGGACTGGAGGGGGGGAATTTCCCTCCAAGTCACTATCTTCATCCTCTGAGTTGCCATCCTCAGAGGGGTTGGCCTTTTCAAACTCTGCCAAAAGCTCCTGGAGCTGTACTTTGGTAGGTTTGGGGCCTATTGCTATTTTCTTTAGTTTACAGAGTGACCTTAGCTCTCTCATCTGTAGATGGAGGTAAGGTGTGGTGTCGAGTTCCACCACATTCACATCTGTGCTAGACATTATGCTTCTAAAAGTTGGAATACTTTTTAAGAAACTAAAACTGGTTCTAGAATCTAATTCAAACTTTTAACAAACTTTTAAACTCTAAAAGAAATGCTAAACAGGATCTAACACAAGGCCCTAGCAGGTCTTTTAAGAATTTAGAAAACTTTTCAAATTGCAAAAATCAATTTCTAATGACAATTTTGGAATTTGTCGTGTGATCAGGTATTGGCTGAGTAGTCCAGCAAATGCAAAGTCTTGTACCCCACCGCTGATCCACCAATGTAGGAAGTTGGCTCTGTATGTGCTATTTCAAAGTAAGGAATAGCATGCACAGAGTCCAAGGGTTCCCCTTAGAGGTAAAATAGTGGTAAAAATAGATAATACTAATGCTCTATTTTGTGGTAGTGTGGTCGAGCAGTAGGCTTACCCAAGGAGTAGTGTTAAGCATTTGTTGTACATACACATAGACAATAAATGAGGTACACACACTCAGAGACAAATCCAGCCAATAGGTTTTTGTATAGAAAAATATCTTTTCTTAGTTTATTTTAAGAACCACAGGTTCAAATTCTACATGTAATAGCTCATTCGAAAGGTATTGCAGGTAAGTACTTTAGGAACTTCAAATCATCAAAATTGCATGTATACTTTTCAAGTTATTCACAAATAGCTGTTTTAAAAGTGGACACTTAGTGCAATTTTCACAGTTCCTGGGGGAGGTAAGTTTTTGTTAGTTTTACCAGGTAAGTAGGACACTTACAGGGTTCAGTTCTTGGTCCAAGGTAGCCCACCGTTGGGGGTTCAGAGCAACCCCAAAGTCACCACACCAGCAGCTCAGGGCCGGTCAGGTGCAGAGTTCAAAGTGGTGCCCAAAACGCATAGGCTAGAATGGAGAGAAGGGGGTGCCCCGGTTCCGGTCTGCTTGCAGGTAAGTACCCGCGTCTTCGGAGGGCAGACCAGGGGGGTTTTGTAGGGCACCGGGGGGGACACAAGTCTACACAGAAATTTCACCCTCAGCAGCGCGGGGGCGGCCGGGTGCAGTGTAGAAACAAGCGTCGGGTTTGTAATGGAAGTCAATGGGAGATCTAGGGATCTCTTCAGCGCTGCAGGCAGGCAAGGGGGGGGTTCCTCGGGGAAACCTCCACTTGGGCAAGGGCGAGGGACTCCTGGGGGTCACTCCTCCAGTGAAAGTCCGGTCCTTCAGGTCCTGGGGGCTGCGGGTGCAGGGTCTCTCCCAGGTGTCGGGACTTAGGATTCAAAGAGTCGCGGTCAGGGGAAGCCTCGGGATTCCCTCTGCAGGCGGCGCTGTGGGGGCTCAGGGGGGACAGGTTTTTGTACTCACAGTCTTAGAGTAGTCCTGGGGTCCCTCCTGAGGTGTTGGATCGCCACCAGCCGAGTCGGGGTCGCCGGGTGCAGTGTTGCAAGTCTCACGCCTTTTGCGGGGAGCTTGCAGGGTTCTTTAAAGCTGCTGGAAACAAAGTTGCAGCCTTTCTTGGAGCAGGTCCGCTGTCCTCGGGAGTTTCTTGTCTTTTCGAAGCAGGGGCAGTCCTCAGAGGATGTCGAGGTCGCTGGTCCCTTTGGAAGGCGTCGCTGGAGCAGGATCTTTGGAAGGTAGGAGACAGGCCGGTGAGTTTCTGGAGCCAAGGCAGTTGTCGTCTTCTGGTCTTCCTCTGCAGGGGTTTTTCAGCTAGGCAGTCCTTCTTCTTGTAGTTGCAGGAATCTAATTTTCTAGGGTTCAGGGTAGCCCTTAAATACTAAATTTAAGGGCGTGTTTAGGTCTGGGGGGTTAGTAGCCAATGGCTACTAGCCCTGAGGGTGGGTACACCCTCTTTGTGCCTCCTCCCAAGGGGAGGGGGTCACAATCCTAACCCTATTGGGGGAATCCTCCATCTGCAAGATGGAGGATTTCTAAAAGTTAGAGTCACCTCAGCTCAGGACACCTTAGGGGCTGTCCTGACTGGCCAGTGACTCCTCCTTGTTATTCTCATTATTTTCTCCGGCCTTGCCGCCAAAAGTGGGGCCTGGCCGGAGGGGGCGGGCAACTCCACTAGCTGGAGTGTCCTGCTGGGTTGGCACAAAGGAGGTGAGCCTTTGAGGCTCACCGCCAGGTGTGACAATTCCTGCCTGGGAGAGGTGTTAGCATCTCCACCCAGTGCAGGCTTTGTTACTGGCCTCAGAGTGACAAAGGCACTCTCCCCATGGGGCCAGCAACATGTCTCGGTTTGTGGCAGGCTGCTAAAACTAGTCAGCCTACACAGATAGTCGGTTAAGTTTCAGGGGGCACCTCTAAGGTGCCCTCTGTGGTGTTTTTTACAATAAAATGTACACTGGCATCAGTGTGCATTTATTGTGCTGAGAAGTTTGATACCAAACTTCCCAGTTTTCAGTGTAGCCATTATGGTGCTGTGGAGTTCGTGTTTGACAGACTCCCAGACCATATACTCTTATGGCTACCCTGCACTTACAATGTCTAAGGTTTTGTTTAGACACTGTAGGGGCACAGTGCTCATGCACTGGTACCCTCACCTATGGTATAGTGCACCCTGCCTTAGGGCTGTAAGGCCTGCTAGAGGGGTGTCTTACCTATACTGCATAGGCAGTGAGAGGCTGGCATGGCACCCTGAGGGGAGTGCCATGTCGACTTACTCGTTTTGTCCTCACTAGCACACACAAGCTGGTAAGCAGTGTGTCTGTGCTGAGTGAGAGGTCTCCAGGGTGGCATAAGACATGCTGCAGCCCTTAGAGACCTTCCTTGGCATCAGGGCCCTTGGTACTAGAGGTACCAGTTACAAGGGACTTATCTGGATGCCAGGGTCTGCCAATTGTGGATACAAAAGTACAGGTTAGGGAAAGAACCCTGGTGCTGGGGCCTGGTTAGCAGGCCTCAGCACACTTTCAATTGTAAACATAGCATCAGCAAAGGCAAAAAGTCAGGGGGCAACCATGCCAAGGAGGCATTTCCTTACAATACCTTAGTAAAAATAGGAAATTACTTTATGGAACCAATTTATTTCCTATTCTGTGCTCTCTCATCATATTTTGTATGCTTTTCTTTATAATATATAAATTGAAACTGCACAAATATATATTGATATGTATGCATTTTGGATACATTGATTCACTAAACAATTGTTTGTAAGCTTTAATGAATTTTGCTACACCTTCATGGTTTGGATCCTAGCCACTCTGTCATTTTCGTGGAGTCCCATTGTTATCTCTGAAATTGAAATGTGATGCTAGCTCCTTTCATTCTCTTCTAGTTGACAATCAAAGGTCCGTATATGACCAGTAAAGGATCCTCTCTGGTGACTACACTAAAATATTTAGGTATAGAGAGATCCGCAGGATCACACAAATATCTATCAGCAGTGGTCACGTTAACCAACAGAGGTTTCAAAACTTGTATTTATTTTTCATTTTTCGGTGTGCGTAGTATTTTATATGCAATTACCTCAAAGTCAAAGACCAATAACGTATTTACAGATCCTGTTCCTACACTCACTGGTGCCCATTGCACTCAGGATCTCAGCCCCCATACCTTTTTTTTTTTTTGTTAATACAGTTTGACCACTGCCCTCCACACTTGATCCCAATCCACGATCAAGTTTCAACAGCAGCTACCCAAAACATCTCTGACACACCCACAAATCATACTACCACACTGTCATAGAGTGTCTAAGCAGCCAAATAAAACACTAGACCTCTGCACATCCTGTACACTAATCACAATATAACTGCTCATTGTCATTATTGGTAAAGCCCTTCCAGTTTCTTGACTTTTACATTTGTTTACTCCACTAAAAATTATTCTAACCAGCTTTTGAAAAATCTGGTAGTTCTAGCTGATCCCATTTACAAGCACCTGTGAAGTGGACACCGTAGAACAGTGGTTCGCAAAGTTTCGACTTGTGGTGACCTCCACTGAATCATTGCTGGAATCTAGACAGTGGCGACCCGTCCTTTAGGGCGGAGGGGCCACGCCCCCCACCCCATGAAGAGTGTCTGTCAGGCTGAACAAAGGTCACTTCATGTTCAGGTCAGGCAGCCAGGAGCAGACATGCACGATTTGCGCACACTCCTGGCTGCCTGAGCTGAACTTTGCTGGGCTGAGGAGATCACAGCTCCTATGGGCGTGACCTCCTCAGCCCAGCAAAGGTGCCTCGAGGCCCTCCCCTGGGTGACGAGGAAAGCGTCTTCGTCACAGAGTGGGGTGGGGTCAGCAGTCTCACTGACCCCATCCCACTCTGTGACGAGGCTGGGACTGCTGCAGCCAATGAGGGAAGGAAGCAGTCGCAACCCTCCTGGGACCTGGAGGCTAAAGGTAAGTGTGTGTGTGTGTGTGTGTGTGTATGTATGTGTGTGTGTTATGTTTTACATTGAATGTTTGGTGCGCGCGTGCCTGTTTGAGTGTTATGAGTGTTGTTAATGGATGTGCGTGTGTGTGTGTGAAAGAATGAATGTGTGTGATCTTGTAAAATGAATGTTTGGTGTGTGCGTGCATGTTTGAATGGAATGAGTGTTAATGGATGTGCGTGTGTGTGTGTGAAAGAATGAATGTGTGTGATCTTGTAAAATGAATGTTTGGTGCGTGCATGCTTGAATGGAATGAGTGTTTTTAATGGATGTGCGTGTGTGAAAGAAAGAATGTGTGTGATCTTGTAAAATGAATGTTTGGTGCGTGCATGTTTGAATGGATTGAGTGTTGTTAGTGGATGAGCGTGCATGTCTGTGTGAAAGAGTGTGTGTGTGTGTGTGTGAAAGAGTGTGTGTGTGTGAAAGAGTGTGTGTGAGAGAGTGTGTGTGAGAAAGAGTGTGTGTGTGTGTGTGAAAGAGTGTGTGTGTGTGTGTGTGAGAAAGAGTGTGTGTGTGTGTGTGAGAAAGAGTGTGTGTGTGTGTGTGTGAGAAAGAGTGTGTGTGTGTGTGTGAGAAAGAGTGTGTGAGTGTGAGTGTGAGTGTGAGTGTGTGTGTGTGTGTGTGTGTGTGTGTGTGTGTCGCCCCCCTCCCAAAGCTGCCGGCCGCCACTGAATCTAGAGACCCCCACTGAATCATTATTTGGACTCCACGGATCCCCAGTGAATCATTATTGGAATCCAGGGACCCTAGCCTAAGCAATTTAGATGATTTAAACTGCAAAACAAAAAAAACATATGTAAACAAGCTTTTATAAAAACAAATACACAAAAAATGAAATATTTTATTTAATTCACAATCATAAAAAAATAAACATTTTAATTTTAATGGAATGTTAGGAGCTCTTTTATTTTCAATTGAGGCCACTCATTGTCACCCTGCCTGTTCATACAAATCAATCTGAGGATAGCAATGCATATTGTGTTTGGGGACTTTCATCAATACAGCTCGTTGTTTTGAACCTACCCTGACACGTTTTAATTTTCAGTACTGTTGATGTAATTTAGCTTACTTGTGTGCACTATGCAACTGTCTTTAATCTTTCAGGCCCTGTTATAATTCTGCTTTTTTGTAATTTCATTTATTTGCAATCTGTACACATGAAAAAGCAGTACAGGAAAATGTCCACACCAATTGAGAAATATAGAGTAAAACATTATTTGAAACCAATAAGACAAAAATCTAATCAGTAAAACCGGAAATATGAAATTTCAAAGATTTTAAGGTCAACATAGCACCTAAAAGCATAAAGTGCCACTCATGGTCAGAGCTATAAAAACAGGAGTTATGGAGACGTAGAGCCCACTGCCATCCTGGTAAGCCACTGCACTCACTTATTTTAACAAATGATGCCATGCAAATTTTAACAACAAATTATTTATGTTCGTTTTCTTAATTCAAATGCTTTGCTATACCGGTTTTGTTATTTTTGCTGTGTGCTGTGAAGTCTAGTGATAGCAAATGATCAGATTCACCAGCAAATAAATGAAATTGCAAAAAAGCTAAATTCTAGTTACAGAACTAAAGTACTTTTAAATTAAAACGTCTCGAGGGTACATCTAAAAAACAAGCTGTATTGATGAAAGTTCCCAACACAATATGCATCTGTGCCATCCTAACATTTTTCTCTTTCCCCCAAAAAATTGCACTGCATTTTTATTTTGTTTGCCAACAAGTGTGTGCGACCTCGACCCCGAGGAATCCCTCGAAGTAAAAAAACAGGCATTTGCAATGCAAACGGTCTCGCATTTGCTTGAGCTGGAGCAATTAGCATTCTAAACTCCTAACCAGACTTTTCTTGCCACATAAATTGAAAATGAAAATAAAACAGTTTCACATAACTAACTGGACTTTTCTTGCCATATAAACTGAAAAGTAAAAGTTTCACATAAGCGAGCTGACGGCCGCCATCAGTATAAAGCAGACACACAAACGGAAATAAAAGTTTACTCGTAGTGAAATCTATCGGCAAAAGTGCAATTTATCGAAGTAACCGGCAAAAGTGCAATTAACTATGTAACAGGGTCGATGTCATGCAAAGCACTCGACTGCTGCCAAGCAAGATCGCGCTGCGAAAAAAAGAGAAAAAGTAGCTCACAATACGGACGGAAAACAGCGAGCCTCGTATGTTTTTAGTACTTGGTCGCTGCGCTCGAGGAGGGCTAATCACTGGAAAAGGCATGAGGTATGCATGCCTTCCACTAAGGAAAGCATGCCGATTTTAAAAGGCAAGCCCACAAACCGATGAAAGACACTGACGTGACATGGACATGGTTTGAAGCCCAAAGAGAGATAACATGGAACTGTGCGCTTTGCGCTCGCCTGTAAAAACTGACTCACCCCAGGGTACCAATTTTGGTGAATGCTGAGAGGAAAAAGCCTTACTTGGTTTCCCAAACTATAGATTAAAGCTGGCACTTCTTTGGCGCCTTCAATATAAGCCCTGGCTACTTGCAATTAATTCTTGGGGCAGAGTTGCACTCGAGAGGTTTGGACAAATGGGTGCCCCATTTGAATGAATGTAATGTCCTGCAAGTGCACTATCAAACCCTTTGCAAGCATTACATCAAATATGCATTGTAAGTGTTGCAATCATTGCTAGGATCATAGTAATAAACATTTACTTATAAGAATGTCATTTGCAAGATGGAGATTTAATGCAGCAAACAAGAGGGAAACCCCTATCCGGTCGTCTTCTGCTCTTCTTTGTTTCAGGGTCTGTATGGGAAAAAAGCCTCATGGTTTGCTCTAAAACAGCTGCCTGAAGATGTAACGGGGCCCTGCGTGTGTGCAGAGCATGCTGCATTACGGATTCCGAGAAGAGGACATTCCTAGACTTCACTCTGACAGATACAGTGTTCCATCAAGAATGCCTCATTTTCAAACTGGAAAAATACCTTGGGTGATAATAGGATTCGGAATTTAAGCTCGAGTTGCCCTTCAGCTCATTGATCATCATTTAGAATGTGGAACTGCACAAATGCTGATGTTGCAGGAGATTTCAGGATGTCTCGAGTCGAATGCTGGCCACTTCTTCATTCCAACAAAACTGCAGGTGAACTTAAGCTCCTCCAGCATGTCCTGCTCTTGACCTTGCCTGTTTGAAGCCCCAACCAACCAAAGAAGTCAATAAACAGACCCAGTAGCCCCTTCCCCAAGAGAAGAGGGGCACTGCACCAAGGAAACTTCTGGAGGTGAGACTGAATGGTGGGTCATTCAGACTGAGGCGTGCTGCACCATGTTCCGAATGGATGGCGGATGTATGTACTCTGTTGCTTTGGAGAAAATGCACCCCACTATATTTAGAGATCTGCGCCTGCCAGGCAATGTGGCTCCTCTGAAGGCACTCAAAGTTCACCATGGTTGCATGGCATATTTGTTTTGCTAAAACTAACTCTCAATAAGGGAATGCCTCTGTTGTGAAACAAAAATCTAATAACCCTCACACTTTGAGTTCATTTTTCTTTTGTATTTGGGATTGTCACGTTTTCCCAGCAGTCCTGGAGAAAAATGTAGGTCATAACAGCTACCCTAAATAATAAGGACAGTCTAAGGTGCTTGCACTCACAGGCTCAAGACAGTTGGGCTCTTGCTTTTAGGTTCTACCAATCGAAAAGTGAGCGCACCACTGGCAAAAACATGACACGCTAGTATACAAAAAAGTGATAGCTGAAATGCTTGAATTAACCTTAGCCATTGGTAATTACTCGGGCTGCATCCCAGTCCATCGTTGTTTTGCACACTATGCCACCTTAGTTTGGGCCAAGACATATGCAAATCAGTCTTGACCCTGGTCCAATGGGAACAGTCCAGCCCAAACTACCAGGCCATGTCCTCCCTAACCAGAACAGAAGCAACCCAGGACTAGTTTTGCCATCATTAGGGTTCCTCATCCAGGTTTAGCTTGGTTGCAGTGACACAGTGTGCACAGGACCCTGCTCTGGGCGTGCCTATTTAACTTAGAATTACACACTTGTATACAAAAATGTGATAGATGGAATGCTTGAATTTCTCTCAGACACTGGTAATGTGGCCCAAGTACTTAACAGCGGCTGAGATGAATTCAAGCATTCCATCCATCACTTTCTTATACTTTAAGGCAAAAGCATGACAGTCAGCCTGACTAAGTAGAGTGGGCAAACACGGCACTCGCTATATATATTTATACATATATATATTTATTTTTCACTTTAAAAAAAATCTGAGGTTACAGGGATGTTATAGTTAGGTTCTGAATTTACTCGCACAAAACCAAAGAAATTCGGCAGGTCGAGTTATTTCATGTAACTACAACTCTCGCCCTAATGTAACTATAACTCGCGCCTCTGGCATGCACAGTTTTTTCTTCAATAATTTGCTAATGCTTCATTGATATTTTCATTGAAGATATAAAAGTTGTCTTAAGTGCTGAAAAATCTGGGGTAAAAAGCAGTGCATGGCAAGGGCGCAGGTGATAGTTACATTAGGGCACGAGTTATAGTTCCTTAAAATAACTAATTATAACTGCTGAATTTCAATGGTTTTATGTGTGTCAAAAGCTAACTATAACATCCCCGTAACCTTTGTTTTTTAAGTGAATTTCTATGGTTTTTAAAATTCTATTTCCTGACTATAACATCCCTGTAACCTGTTGGGTTATGGTTTAGACATGTACTCAGTTTATGAACGTTCTACTGTGTATTATGAAACGCTTAGAATGTAGTGAGGTTGGAAGCGGAATGCGGGAGGTGAGGATTGGAGGGAACGGCAGTTGGGGACCTTGGAGAAAGGGAGCTGGATGCGACCTGATTGGGTGATGTACTTTTGTTCCTGCTGTCTATCAGGTGAATAAAGAAGTTATCTTACTGAACTCGTACTTCTTAATATAACCTTTGTTTTTTTTTGTGAATTTCCAAGTTTTTTTTTTTAACATAAAGTAACTGCCCACTGTCTTTGGCTGTGCGTGGTGGGGGTTGGCTACAGGACTTGGCCTGCGGCCATGCCTTTCAACCAACCGTCCTATAACCACCCAACCCAGCAGGCATAAGTCTCTGAGTGGGTCTTTGTGTGTGTTCGCATGAGTATTTCAGTGGGTCTGGTAGTGGGTGCATGGGTCTCTGAGTGGATGTGCGAGTGGATGCATGACTGAGTAGGTCTGTGAGTAGATGCATGACTGAGTCGGTCTGTGAGTAGGTACATGTAGAGTGGGTCCGTGATTGTGTGCAAGAGTGTCTTAGTGGGTCTGTGAATGGGCGAGTGAGCATCTGTGAGTGGGTGCATGACTGGCTAAGTGGGTCCGTGAGTGGATGTGTGAGTGAGTGTCTGAGTGCATCTGTGAGTGTGTGTGAGTGTGTGGGTGTGTCAGTAACTGTGGGAGTGACTCGGCAACAAAGGAACCTCACCGGCCCTTTTTTATCCAACAGGAGTCCACAGTTTTGCAGAAAATGTCTACCCAAGTGGAGTTCTTTCTGTCTCCTCGGGTAAATGTCCAGTACGTACTCTACACTACAGCTGTGTAGTGGACCATGAGGAAATGTCTCCAGTGACCTTGTGTGCATTTGGCAATGTGATTGTGGCTCGTGCGTCTTTCTCCAACATTCTGTGATAACAGGAATCCTCCTATAGAGAGGCCAGCAAGACTACAAAGACGTACATCTCCACCAAACCAGGGTCTTTCCTGTTAACTATATGATGTAAGTGGTTCTTTGTGGAAATGTCCTCATATTCCACAGCATCAAGAACGCACCACCATAGTCGTCGACAAACGCACTGGCGTGCTCTTTGGCAAGATGTCCATCAACCTGGCAAAAGGAGGAAAGCCCTTTCAATATTAACTGACGATTTCAGCCCCGGTGACCCCAACCCGGAGGCCAGTTATGTCACCTGGGTATCCTGGGCACCCAGTGTGCAGGTCGGGTCCACGAGGGGAGCCTCAAGGCCCCCACAGTCCCAGCAGGTTCCCGCCTCCTTTGGGCTCCAACATTGCTATTGCACACAGGCAGCTGCTAAACATGCAGCTCCCTGTGTGCAAGAGCAATTGTTTAATCGCTTTCCCTGCCCACATGCCAGCAGGCAGAGAAAGAGATGAAACCTCTGCTTCAAGCAGGCAGGAGCACTTTGACAGCTCCTGCCCGCTGGAACTGGATGGTTGCTTTTGCTTGTTGGGAGCTGACAGCTCCCATCACGCAAAAGCAAACAGCTATGTCCTGGGGGTAAGCATCCCGGGACATAGCGGGAGGCAGCCCTGGGTAGTGGCAGTCCCCACGGCTATTACTGTCTCCAAGAGATAGGTCATGTGCCCCCCTTCCTTTACTTTTCAGGGCCAGCCCTGGGGAGGTGGTCCCCGGGGCAGTGTGTGGCCTGGAGGAGGGGGCACAGGCCCCTCTTCCATTATTTAAAAGCATTGGGCCCCAGGGAGGTGGTGGCCCCCAGGGCTGAGGGGGGGTCCATGTGTTATTTAGCCCTGGGGAGATGGTGGTCCGTGGGGCACAGGGGGGTCCACACGCACTCCCATTACTGGTTATTTAGCCCCAGGGAGGTGGTGGTCCCCAGGACTTACAGAGCCTCAGGAGGGGGGGCCCCGTGTACCCCTCTCCTTTTTCCTCATCTTAAACAATGTCCCCGAAACCTGGCCCACCCGGGGGGGTTTTGTCAAAACAACAGTGGGAGCCCACGTTTGTTTTTATTTTTTTGTTTTATTTTACCAGAGTTGCAGATCCGCTGCGATTTTCACCAATTTTTATTTATTTATTTATTTATTTTTTTTTTACCTGGGAGGGTCACTCTGGGACTGCAGCACCAGAGCAAAGGGATCAGTGTATTCCTACCCTGGCCCACCCTTTTTTTTCTTACCGTTTTGGGGTCTGCTGAAGCAGGGTTCCAAAATGGCAGCCAATACTTCCTGGTAAAGTGTTGGCAGCCAATTACATTTCTGCAGGGGG
This sequence comes from Pleurodeles waltl, assembly GCF_031143425.1. Classification (NCBI taxonomy): domain Eukaryota; kingdom Metazoa; phylum Chordata; class Amphibia; order Caudata; family Salamandridae; genus Pleurodeles; species Pleurodeles waltl. The sequence goes on along the minus strand of NC_090440.1, from coordinate 1,185,138,132 downwards.
GCTGTCAGATCCTGGTGGCTGCCGCAACCCTAGCTATACAATTTGTTTGTTACAAAAACTACTGAACGGATTCACACAAAATAACAAAAAGAGCACGTTCTGGACCGAGGGCTACCTTTCTGCCATGCCAAATGTGGTGTAATTCCGTCCAGCAGTTCGGGCTGTAGTTGTGTTCAAAAACCCTATAGGAATTAACATGGGGAATACACATTTCAGGACCCCTCTTCTTCTCAGTCCCCAAAAGTCAAACCAAAACATTCCAGACAGCAGATGAAGTGAGCGTCAAATTTTTGGGAAAAATTCTGTGAAGATTCATCAACAGGCACCAAAGATATACGCAAGTCAAAAAACAATTTTTCTATAGAAACTAGGTCCTAACTATAACTACCAATTGCTTTGCAAAAACCACAAATAAAATAAAAATAATTTTAAATTCCAAAATAAACGCACAGGACAATCTCAAATCTGTTAACATGGAATAAGTACAAAAATCAGTCTTTGATATTAAGGATATAACTTATAGATTTGAATGTGGAAAATATGTTGCTGTAAAGACGCAATCTGCATTTTTGAACAATGATTTTTATCACTACTTTCCACCACCTGAACTCAGCAAATATTCTACTAGTTCAATTTACACTAATGAAGAATGTGCTAGCAGCAGAAGTGACAAGATGTATACTTCCCGGGGGTGAAAAATCCACAGATACAGTAAAAAGCCTAAGAAACACCACTCACTCTACCATACAAACTTCACTGTGTTGAGGAGTAAAAGGAGGTAATGGCTTCTATCAATTTTGCCCAAATCTGATAATAAACATTGCAGCAGCACAAACTTCAGGAGGAGGCTGCGAGCAGATGTGAAATAATGTCCGGGTACCCCGAGCCTGTTTAAGAGTCATTTGAACATGGATAAAAGGTACAGTAACACAACGGCATGCACTAGCATAACACATAAATAACGTTGTGCCCAAATACCTTTTTCTACCCTCTCAGATAACATCACATAAATGATAGCGGTTTATGACTGGACCATGTCTGCTTCACTCGCAGCAACCGACTAGGAGTTATCCTAGTACATGAACAGCAACAGCACCTTCCTCTACAAAAGTCAACAAATAAATCTTATTAGCTTGCACTGTCCTGAATTACGTCAAATCCAGTGCTGACATATTTGCTCTACTTACCCAAGTTCAGATTAACAAGTTACTCATAAAAGATATCTTACATCAGCGTCTCAGAGAAGGGTTGGGCACCCTTCTTAAGCCGAAGCTCACCGTGGATCTTGTATCAAATCACTGAGCTAGCCCAACATCAACTGCAAAAGTTACTAGAAGTTCTAATACTGCAACAGTAAACCTTCATGAACACACACCTAGTCTCCCTCACGTAAATTGTCCTTCGTCCAGGACAGAACTAGAAGAGCCCCTCAGGGGTCCTGTGGATCAGCAGATCGAGTTATGAAGGACACGGACCAGACTTTATTCTTAACCAATCCATAGCTGCTATTATTTTAAATTATGTGGACACCGCGAGTACACTCCCCACCATGTCCCAAGTCATTCCAGTGGAAGTCAAGAGGTTCAATTCACTACTTCATCAGGTTTCACCCTCACCTTTCGTTCCTCTTTAACATCTATGTTATAAAGCATCCTCTTGTGCTTAAAAGAATAATGTATTTATAAACGCGCCCAAGTGGGAGAATCAATACCAGTAGTGACCACTGTTGGCAGTGCATGAATAATTGTTGATGTCAGAACAATACATCCATTGGGTTAAAACATCAATATTTCAACTCTCTAAGCTGTGCAGCCAGGAACATCTTTTCATCAAGGGCTTGTTTCACTTCAAGAGCACATTCTCGGTTCGGCCTCGTAAACCTGTTTCACAGCACCCGCAGTCTATGCAGCTGAATTAAAAACTCCATCCGCGTTAGTCAGAGGAAGCTTGTTGCACTGCAACACATGGAATCTATGCGCCTCACTCACCCTGAAAACTCTCAACAACTGAGCCCTTATCGGTCTTGCAGGACAAAACACATGTAAGTACAACAGGGAGAGAGTTGGGATTCCCTGGAGAGCCACGTTTCAAAGGATTGAAACAGTAAACAAGCTGTGAAAACAATTACTTAGATGACCAGTTCACTCATCCAAGTCCAGCTGAACGAAAAGCTTCAAACTAAGTCGCCCATCTTGTTTATATGAATGAACGTAAACACAGCGACTGCTGAGGCAGGAGAATGTGAAGAACAATCTGTGCCCCTGCCTGGACCAGCTGGAGCGCCCATGAGGACAGTTATTGCCAAGAAGAAACGCCTACACACATCCTCACATCCGGAGAAAGACTGTTCTGTGTGTGCCTGCCCCAGCTGACGCGGCCTCTCACCTACTTCATCTGCATCGCAACGTGTGCGTTCTGCTGCTGCTCCCAGATCGCCCCTTTAAAGAAGGCAGTCGGAGATAAATGAGGTGAAACCATAACATTGGGAGACGAGGTCTACGAGTGAACGTTTGTGTAAGCGACTGCTTGTGTCTGTAGTACGCTTGCATGTCTGGAACTGTGCACATGCCTGGCATGATGCATGTATGGGTCTATATGTGATTGTGCATGCCTCTGATAGCATGCTAGCCGCCACTGACTGAGTGTGTGCCTGTGACAATGTCCGCCTCAACCTGTCTGTGCACGCCTGGGATTGTGTAATTCTCTGGGATTACGTGTGTCAGGATCTGTCCACGTCTGCCCTTGAGTGTGTGCATATGTGAGTGTATGTTGACTGTGCGGGAGTGTATGAAACCCCTGTACACACGTATCTTGCGGTCCGTGACGCTGTGTCACAGAAAATATATTTAGGTTTGGGTGTGATATGGTGTCACCATCAACCAGACGAAGAAGCTGTCTTCTTGAGCCAGTCAGTGAGTTAATATGTGCCCGTTCATTCAAGTTAACAGAAAGTGACAAAGTTCCGGATCCAAGACGCGATGGCTGCTGCACATGTTCACATCTTGTATCAGCCAGTAGTTACAATGTAGAATGTCTTATCATTGGAATGTTTATCCGGGGTTCGTATGATTTTCTATCATACATAACTAACATGCCGGTAGTTGAAACGAATTTTATATATGAAGAAATACATTGGTTAAAGTGTTATATTTATGTCTTATTTTCAGTTAAAACTCCATCTCGGACAAGAACGGCGCCAGCTCTGCCTCTTGCACCGCAACCCCCGTGGGAAGCTTTTTGCCCACAGACTCTGCAGAGCACAGTCCACCTGATGTAAAATGGTTTGTTCCTCTGTTCTGATTGCAGTGCAGTTTCTCCTGTTCTCCGTGAATTGAAACAATCCCAATCGCTGCCTTCTGTTGCGGATACCAGTCTATGAATTCACTGAAAGTTCCATTGTTTAAATGTTTAATCTTAGTTAGAACAACTACAGATAATATCAACAAGGAGAGTACTGAACATGGCCTTTAAAATGGGATGTTGCTTATGTGCTAAGGTAATTACATATTTTTTTGTTTTTAAACTTGATTTGCCACAGAAATGATGTTTTCACTCAGACTGACTGCAAACAAATTTATTTTTCTTTGTGTCTCTCCTTCGCGCTCATGGCGGCCATGGCACTTTGATTCAGCTTGCTTATGTCATCTTTTTTACTTTTAATTTTCAATTTAAGTGGCCAGTAAAGTGCACTAAGGAATTTACAACGCTAAAAGCTATAACTCGAACAAACGCGAGACCCACTGCATTGCAAATGCTTGTTGATTTTGCTGCTCAGGTGGCACTTAGAATAAATCTGAAACTGCGTACTCTATATGATTTAGCATCTGGAAGCCTTTATGGCATTTTATCTCTACTGGGTATCTTGAATTTTGTACTAAAACCCTTTAACTTTTTACTGATCTGGAACTCAATTATTGAGTGGGCGCATTATTATTCAAACTGTTTAATTCTGCTAATCAATGTTTAACAGGTTTTCTAAAGAGTAATTCAACCTGTGGAAGAGCCTTCTGAAGTAAAATTCCAGAGTGTTAAAATATTGGGGTGTCCACATTTTTGGGGTATGGTTTTGCTCCCACAATAGATAATTCTGATTGGAAACTTAAGTAAATAAGCTCTTACACCTGTAAAGTCTACAAATAATTCCTACTAGTTTGCACAATAGTTGGCAAGTGTTTCAGAAACAGGTAAAGAAACAGAATCTATGCTGAACATTCAAAATTGTAGGATAGAAAAGTCAAAAGCTTTAATCAAAAAGTGAGGAAAATGTTGCTGTGTAGTTCAAAATGCCAGGCAGTCTATGTAATTGTAAGACAGTCTGAAAGTCTAAAGTTCAAAATACTTCAATTTCTCAAGAGATACATTTTCTTTCTAAAGATTCTTACCAATGTTGTACGGTACCCTAATTGCTAATACAGACCAAATAACTTTGCCCACCCTATCATACCCATACCATAAACCTCACCCCCACAATACTTCACCCTATTTTTTATATTATTTCAAAGCCTAACCCTAACATTAACACACATCTATACCCTAAAGCACACCTTGGCCATTTCCAAAAACCCAGACCTTTGCTTAACCCCTGAAATCCACCCAACCCTGACCCTTGCCTTAATTCAATATTATCATACCCATATTCTTTCAACATTTTTTAGACTGCTTTTTCCAAATGTTTTGCTTTCAAAGTATTACGTTTTTCCAAATATTTTACTTTTACACTACTTCTTTTTTTCCTCACTGTAAATGTTTACATTTTGGTCTTTATATCCAATAGATTTTGTCTTTCTGGCCTAAACCCAAAGTAACCATGATCTCATCTCATCTATCCAAGACTACTGGAAAGGGTTGTAGCCAGGAAAGCCAGCTTCTTTCATCCACAGGCCACAACTTCATAAATTCAGCCATTAGATGAATAGTGAGAGACGGTTGACGAGAATAAACCTCCTCTGCGGTTCCTCGTGCCCCTGTGGCACAGGTGCAATATACCCCTCAGAAGACCTGCTAAGCTCAACAGGCCAGCCTAAGTGAAATTTTTAAGAGGCACAAACTACATTTTGCAGAGAGGCCCCATTCTTTTGAATTACCCCACTGATCGCTCAAGTTATTTTGTCCCCTCTTTAGCATTTGATAGCCAGTAACATTAATTTCACTTTACTGTGCACAAAGCTTTATTGAGCTTGGTCCTTCCTTGTTTGTCAGCAACATTTTATTGTTCTCCTGTTTGATACCCTTTACTGAAAATATGCTGGAGGCCCAGTGGCGTTAAGAGGTCCAGATGAGTGGAAGTTCCGTTAGCGCACCCAATATGTGGAGCTCTCTACTAACCAACGTCTTAAGTGTCAAAAATCACCAGAGATCAATGCACTATTTAAAAGCTTGACTTTCCTGCCAAAACTATTATTCACTATCTCTCAATTCACCCGCTGTAGAATACTTCGGCTTACAATCCAATAGTCCAATTAGTATTACATGAGCTATTCCTTATTACTGCTGAACACCAAAACAAAATAAAATATAATTACTAACTACTAACATGAGAATGGATTGCCAAGCCCAGAAACTATTATTGCTTTAACGTTTAAAAGCATGCTCTGAATTTCATATAACCCGTGCTGCATAAATTTGCAGGTCTCGCTAGGCTGGCACATATTCTATTAAATGTTTCTTCTGTAACCTCTTCTTAACTTATAAGATGCTACAGCTTTTCTTAAAATAACAGAATCAGTATTACATTCACCCCTACCATAGCTTCGTTATGCACTGATGTGTATTTAGAAAATAACAACTGCCTCTACAATTTGAAACATTAACATTGTACTAATAATGGAAAATAAGTGGGCATTACGCTCATGTATGTAAAATTGGTCTTACAGAAGTGAAGGAATACTTGTGAGAGGAAGTAAAGTATCCAACCACTGCTATTGATCAAGAGAAGCATTGTTTAATTCTACAGCATCTCAGGAAATGTATAACTTTGTTAACAAATGTATCGATCAAACTAATTATAAAAGATGTCTTAGGGAAAGAGAAGGGTGGAGGTTTGTTTTTCGGTTCAAGAAGAGTGAGAGAGGAAAGTGAGTGAGAGACAACCACAGTGACCCTTGCTTTGGGCCACCACTTCTTCTGCCGCTACCAGAGCTGAGAGTCACAGCTGACCAGAAAATATCAGCTATAGAAAGACAGAGACAACATTTAAGAATAACAGCACTAAGCTGACTGCATTAGCTAAGGAGAGTAGTGTGGAGTGTAGAAAACGTTGAGAGCTACATGGCTTCAGCAATATTAGATACAACAGGGTTATTCCTTCTGCTGCAGATATTGTATGAGGCTGAGGGGGAGTTGATAAATTGTTTCAGAACAGAGTGATAGCTGTAAGCACATGAGGTAGATAAACATGCTAACTGTAGTTAATATAACAAACAGACTGAGGGCTTCATTATGAGTTTGCCACCTGCCAAACTCTTTGCGCCAGAAAACCACCACTCTGGTTTTCCGCCAGTGGGAAACTCACCACAACATTGACGCTGGCTCGTAATCGAGCTGGCGGGAATGTTGTGGTGCGTCCGGTGCGACAGCACCCATCGTGCTTTTCACTGCCTGTAATTCAGGCATTGAAAAGTGCGACAGGGCTGCCCATGGGGGCCTGTGCACCGCCCATGCCAAGTGCATGGGCAGTGCAAGGGCCCCTATGGGGGCCATGGCACCCTGTCTACACAAGCGTTTGCATGGTGGTGGAATTGCCAAACAAAGGATGGCGGACATGGGGGTCGTAATCCCCAGGGCAATGTTGCTAGCAGCGCTGTCCTGGAGGAATAAGACCACCGGAACCGCCAGGCTGTCGGCCGGCCTAAAAGTGGCAGTGTCGGTGGTCCAACCGTGGCGCTTTCGCCACAGTCGTACCATGGAGTTCAGACCGCCAATTTGGTGGCGGTTTCACCGGCACCACGAGTCTGGCGGTTTTAAACCGTCACACACTTAATGAGGGCCTGAATGTTCTTTTCTAACTTTCCCAGGCTACAAGGCAGCATTAGTCCAACTTACCACATTCTGTAGGACAGAGACGAACAAAGTAGGGGCAGATTCAGGACACCCTTTCTGCTGTTTCACTAACTTTTGGTTGATTAATAAAATGTTTCTTATCATTTGCAGATCTCGCTAGGAGCTGCACGTTACAGTGAGTGCAGCTGTAAAACACCTTAGGTCTCTCTGGGAGCAAGGTTCTAAGCAACTCTTGTGAACTTGGAAGGATGTAGCTGGCAAATATGTTTCTTACAGTCTTGCCCCTACTGTGTGTGATACTGGGCCTGGACAGTCCTTGATATCTCATGCAGCAGGGTGAGACACGAGGACCTTCGAATACCAACATCCTCCGATCGGGAAAACTGACCACACCTCCTCCCAGTACCCAGACAGATGAGAGCAACCCCAGAGGACATGTACAATATCACAGCCTCCTACTACTGCTGTGCCAAAAGTTGCCACAGCTTAGCTGGGGCCAGTGCCAATTGTGCAGCAGTTTAATTTATAGGATTTCAATCTACCTTTTCGGAGTGGAGTGTTGTGGTCCTCCAATGATACCCACACGTCAAGCAAGTAGGTATGTCCCACAGTCATCTGCCAATATAGCCGGGGAGCAAAAGGCAAAACTGAACATTTTAAAAATTTCTGTAAACATTAAGGGATTTTAAATTGGAGAGTACAATTTAAGTTGGCATCCTCATACTGATTTGATGGAGCAGTGCATCAAACAGAATCTAGTATGGACAATTTGTGGCCTCAAATAAATTAAGCAAAGCTGCAACTTTCCTATTAAAATTATTTTTTTATATATTTGTTTATGAATTAAATAGTTCATCATTTGTACGTTTGTTTAATGAATATTTGTTTCTTCATTTTTCTTGATTGATTTGCGGTTCAAATCATCAAAGTAGCTTAGACTGCAGTCCCTGGATTCCAATGAGGAATCACAAGGGGTCCTCAGGTTCAATAATGATTTAGTTGGGGTCCACAGAAGTAGGGGTTAACAGAAATGAAAAGGGCTAAATAATATGAGCCCACATAGATCAAGCAGAGCTCCCCAGCCTCATCACTGGCATATAATTTGGACATAAGACAACAAGGTTTTACTCCGCCCTAGACAAAGCCTATGATCGTCAAATCAATTTCACTGAGCAGGGAACAGGTAGGGGAAGCATCCCCACTGAATCATGGTGCTGTCACCATTTTCACCACCTGAATCCGACTCCAGAGTTAAAACTGTAAAGGAGTCCGTTTGGCAAAGTTTCCACCTCGACATTCCTGGAGTCCCAAAACAGGTGGGGTAAAGTATGCCTATGATTCTGCAAGGATCTGCCAGGTATGAAACCCACTTGGAAGTCATGGGTGAATAAAGGGATCACCTTTATGGAGCATATTCGCAAAGCTCTTAGCCAGGATCTTAACGTCTATGTTTATCATGGAGATTGGACAATGGCTCCCATATTCCAAAGTATCTCTCCCTTACTTAGACAGGACAGTTTTGATGGCCTTGTTGGACACGGGTCTAGCAAGCCTGTCTCCTCGGGCTTCTGGGAAGGCCTGATATAACATATGGGACACCTGGGTCTTGCAGGTCTTAGAAAACTCACCAGGGGTATTGCAAGCTGGCAGGTCAGAATTAGCATCACCTATTTCTTTGAAGGAGATTTCCCCCTGAACCAGGACCAGACCCTCAACAGTCAGAATAGGGGAATGGATAAAGTCGAGTAACCTATCCATTACAGGCACCTGCAGGGATGCGCAGCATCTCGTAATAGGTGGTAAATGTTTGCAGTATGTCCTGAGGATGTCTAACAACCCACCCAGAAGGGGACTGTATTGCCAGTATAGTAAGCTGTGCTTCCGTTTGCTGAAGCTGAAAGGGTAAAATGTGCCCCACGCCCCTCCCACCCACTCATAATGCCTTCATTTGAGCTTGTTGAGGGCGTTCTCTGCAGTCACAGTTTATGGCTTATTATATTTGAGTTTCTCTACCTCTAGATGTTGCTCGTTATGTGCAGTGGGGTTTCTCTTCTTAGGACTTCAAGAGTAGCTGTTGTGTGCTCCAGGTGCCTGTGTTCTTCCACATAGTTTCTCCCTAATCGCTGAATCTTGCAATTAAGGACCCTGCCAGGTCACATTTGAAGCTGTTTATACCATCTGCTATGATGTTACTGATTGTTCATTTTCAACACAAACTATTTTACATGTACCCTGTCCATATGTCCTCTGGCAGATGCTACTTAGCAGCCTGCATCCCCCATAACCCTATGGGAGTAAGTCTACCTTCTACCGTGATGCTGAGTAATATTGGGGTGTGATCCAGCAACCCTCCTGGGAGTATGTCAGAATCACAGTATAACGGTAGCATGAAATGGTGTGCTAAGTAGAAGTCAATGCATGAGACGGTATTGTGGACAGAGGATACTTAGGTATAGTCCTAGTCCGTAAGTTGGCCCAGGCACCATATATCCATCAGCCCATGATCTCCCATTAAATCCAGCAAGTGTGCCCTATCTGCTATGTTGCATCTGTTAGGGGGATGAGTCGAGTCAATGATCAGTGTCTGGGGTTAAGTTACAGCTATCTCTCACAATCAGTTGTGAGTTTGAGCATTCAGGGAAGGGTCTATTAAGTTGCCTAAAGAACCTGTTCATGCTTATATTGGGTGCACAGATCAAGACCGCAGCCAAGAAATGTTCTCCGATCCTCAACGTAGCAAAAACATATTTGCCTTCAGAATCTGTCCATGTGTGTATCAGGTGGTATGGAAGAGATCTGTGAATGAGAGTTGCCACCCAACATTTCCTGAAAGGGTTCAAAGATAGTGTGGAGCTTTGTGTGGCCATGAGTGTTTTAGTCATGCGGCTGCTACCCATCATACTTCCAACCCAGTTCCTCTTGAGTTTTGCAAGTTCTTTTGGTGGTAAATGTAGCTCATGGTAAAAGGCAACATCCGCCTTCTGATGGCAAAGATAGTTCTGTAATTTTTCCTTTTGATGTAATTGGGAAGGACATTCAAGTTCATGGAAATAATACACACAGGGACATCTCATGCTTTAGTATGGGATATCGTGGCAGGGAAAAAAGGTCTGTGTTTAAATTAACAAAAAGTAACTATATATATATATATTATATATATATATATTATATATATATATATATATGTATAGTTACTTTTTGTTAATTTAAACACAGACCTATATATATATATATATATATATATATATATATATATATATATATATATATATATATATCCCAAACTCTTGACTTTTCTACTTTATAACAAGTAACTGGTTGTAGTCTGCAAAGTAATCTCCCTCTCACTACAACACAGGGTACTCACCACTAAGCATTTTAGTCAAGCATCCATTAGAGCAGGGTCGGACACTGAATGAAGTACAGTGGTAAAAAATTAAGACAAAGTGGCTTGTGCAGGTACGTATATATGCAGTGGGGTTGTCTGTGTTCCCCCTCTTTCCCTCCATCGTGCCACCCACATTGGAGTCAGATAGAGTCAGTCCACGGGTATCCAGGAGTCAGAACCTGCCCCCATTTGCCCTCAAGCCCCACAAATGTGCCAGAGAGTCACTGGCTGGGGGGTTGGGGGGAGGGAATCTCTTTATCAGATCAGGAAATAGCAGCTGAGGTGAATGGTAATGTGCTGCTATGCAAAAGAACATAATCAACATGACATTCAAAACTGATCCCAAATACCCAGGCTAAACAGCCAGGCAAATAAACAAAAGGAGATATAAAGCAGACTTGCAGACTCAAGTTCACGGTTCTGAGGCTTCAGAGAAGTGTTCCTTCAAAGGAGATCCAGACTTATCCCTGTTTCGATCCTGGGCAAGCACATTTACCACATTGTTGAGCCCAATTCTGCCAGAGCACCTGCAGTGGGTCCCAATGGCCAGGGTCCTGGTCGGTTGTGTTCCGCAGGGCCCCAGAACGATTGGTGGTAATGTGGCCTTCTCACAGAGAATCTTTCAAGTCCATCAGGGGCCCCTTTCTATCATTTTATCCATGGCATCCAGAAAGACAGCCAAGTTCTCCACTCTTTCAATTCCAAGGTGCGGTGCTAGATCATCACTATAAGCAATGCCGGATCTAGCAGACCAAACTTAATTCCATCTTTGTGTAGGCGAGGATGAAAAGCTAAGAATTTCTTTCCTTTGATCGCTGTTTTGTGAGAAAAGTTAACTACTACATGGATCATCAGGCCAATACGTTGAAACGGTCCTGTTTTGTTTTGTCATCTGAAGTATAAGCCTAGTATACTGGTGGCACAAGAAGCAAGCTTCTATAAGCCTAGGACTGTTGAAACAAACATCTCAGCAGAACGTTCCAGAGGTAGCACACACAGGAGTACAGTTCACTTCCTCCTCGCTGGTTCAATGCACTCTGGTTCAACAGGTATAGTTTGTGCACTTGCAGATGACATCTGAGGGGAGCACCCTAGCCTCCAGCCATCCCTGCCCGCCAGGTATTGTACTGTCAGTCCAGATGGGGGGAAGAGAATACAGCCAAGGTGAGCCTCATCCATGGTTATGTCAGACCCCCCCACCTGTAGCCATACAGGAGTCAATTTCCCAGAGGAGATGTCCCAGCAGGTCTATGTAGCCCCCGTCTCAGGGAGTATCCTTCAGAGTATGTAAAGAGCGAAGCAGTATGTTCAGGCCCAGGCCGCCATTCAGGCTAGATGCAGCTGGCAGGAGAAAAAACACGTCCGGTTGCATGAGATCCGCCGATGAGGCACAATCGTTGCTACCACCTCTACAATCCCAGTCCCGCTACTTACCTCCCCCCAACAGGCATGGCAGGTAGGATTAGTCGAGTGCTGCTCAATGAGTCCTCTCATCTGCACCTCGGCTGTGGTGCCTAATGCACATGAACCTCCTGCACGCTCCTCAGAGCCAGCTGTTAAGAGCCCTGCCGGCTACAGCCCTTGTATCAAGAGATACACCCCTCCAGTAAAGGCCCGTAGCACAGTGGGCACAGTATGTACTGGTGATTTAGTCGAGTGTGCAGGTGACAGCAGACCACAATACCATGGAGTAGGCGAGGGTCAAAGGCACTCCGAGTTCCATCGCTGTTGCCTCTCAGAGTGAGCAAGAGTGTTCAACTCCTTCTCTGGGCGTTGTTAGGCATGACCACTGAGCTATGGGTCACATCCTACCCTCTGTAAATGGGAAGCTCAGTCAGTTACACCCCCCCCCCCCCAACCACACACCGTCCAGGTGAAAGAGCAGTTCAGGAGTCGCAATTTTGGTCCGTGGTGAAGCCCAGCCCCTCTGATAATTGCCATCTTAAATAAACAGTCTGCAGCTGGAAGCCAGTGTGAGATGATAGCACTGAGTAAAGATGCCCTCTCTATGGTGCCAGCTTCAGGAGGAAGTAGAAACAGTAATGAGACTGATGGGACATGCCTGGGCAGGAAGTGAAAGACATTGTTCAGATCTATTCAGATGTCATCTACCATTATGACGAAGAAATAGAAATTGATTGTGCAGGCCATTTTAGTCAAAGTCTGATGAGTACAAATATGTGCCAGACCCTAAAAATTAGTACCGGCGGGCTGCACCTGCAACCACCAGCTCAAAGTAGGCAATGACCTTGCCACACATACATGTAGATTTAATCCATTAGTGCGCAATCTACTTCCATAAAAGTAATACAAATGTTCAAAATAGGCAACACAATAGTATTTTCTGAAAATAATCCTTCATAAGCAAATTAATCAAAGTTACCAACCGTTTCAAATGCATATCACAAAAAAACCCACTCCAGATCCATGCTAACCATGGCAACCATTTCACTGTCAAACCTACTCAGGAGGCCAAAGGGTAAGCAAGAGCTGTTAATATGGCTCTGCACCCTGGGTCAAGTACAACCCCTTCAGCCTTTGATTTTCAGTGGTAACAACAGCGAGCAGTGACAGTCTTTTCAATAAATTAGTGTGGGGGAGCTTGAGCTCAGAATGTAACAATCACACAGGAGTGCAACAAATGAATGTCCAGACCAGAGACTGTGACGTACGGAAACGTCTTTAATGTGCACGGAAACAGAATATTAACCACAAACATAGGTAAAGCACATTTAGTGCCCTGGATGCTATTGGCCAGGGCTGTTCCTCTATCCATCCCCTGGTCACTCCATTGTGGGCTAGGTGGTGGTGTGATTATGGCTCAGCTGCAGCTCTCCTTCTTAAGGTATTTGTGCTCAGTTTCTCATAGTTCATTAGTTCTCAGAAACTTCAGTTGCCTAGTTCCTACCACCCACAGTGGGACAGTCTTTTGGGCAGCTCCTGGCTTCATATCAGAGTGCCCTCTCCTTCCTGCTTCTGGGAGGAGCAATATTCACCAGTAGCTCAATCTGGAGTCATCTATCTGTCAGATTCAGCGTCAGATATGCTGCTTCTGCAGGTTTCTCTTAGCCACTGGCAGCGCACGAGCAAGAAGGAACAGCGATCCCCACAGAAGACTTAATCTCAGTGTGGAACTGGTAGACTCAGTACAGGCATGCTCTCTGGGAGTGGTGACACAATAAACAGGACACTCCTTTCTGCAGTGCAGATGCGCACTGGCTGATCCTACTCTGTTGTGCACTGACACACAGGCTGATCTCTTTCTGGACAACACAGGATCTTGTCCTGGGCAAATCAGTTACCCACAGGCATAACTTCTTGGCAATAGGGCTACGCCTATCATGATCAGGAGCAATCTCCAGGTGAGTCCTCTCAATTCCTGCCAGGAACCGTGTCCATAAAGAATGTAGACCCACAGGCACAAGGGTATACCAATCGCTCTTTGCAGACTTCCTCATCTGGAAGTTCCACCAGCTCTGGGAGCCCACTTCACCTTACTGCTCCTGGACAGTCACCCTTCCTGAAGGATTGACAGGCTCCCTTCGTCTGTCAGCAGCAGGATGGCTAATAGGGACTTCAGAACAGGTACAATGCTCTCCCAGGATGGGGTCAGACTAGGGTGAAGTCCCTTCACCTCTGGGAAGCTGCCTGCAAGGCAGGCACCAGCTCTGGCTGCACAGAAGCCTTCAGAGTACTATCTGGGAGACTCTCTTCCTTGTCCGTAGAGAAGTTAAAACTAGAACCACAAGTAGAGTAATGGAGTCCCACATTTACACAAAAAAGCAGACAGGAGATGTGTATCCACTGTCTGCACTTTCAGAGTCACTTTGGGATGGTTCTCCTTCCAGCGTCCTTTCTAGGCTACTCTCCAGGCACATCATTTGTTTGAAGTGTTGCTTCTCACAGCAGAGTTGTCTCCAGCCTCAGACACCCACAACAGAGGCAGAAAAAGATGTGAGGCTGTTGCACCCGATTGTCATCAACCAACTGAAGGTGTAATCCGGTGAAGGCAAAAGGCTGCATTTCATCTGAAAGGCTCCCCTTCACCTTGCAGAACAGAGTCTGTAGCCCCAGCCTTCACCCCACCAATCACTAATGGCAGTTCAGGAAGACTAATTAGTGGCCCCATGTGCAGCAAAAGCTCAAACTGAATTTCTAAAGGAGCATCTCTATTCCCTCAAGTCACTGCCTATGTCTCCTGGATACTACAGGGCTCTATTACTCTTGCGTGTTCACAAACACATTGCAGGTACAATGCAGGCAACATACACAAACATGCATAACACACATTTGGGATGCTTATGTTAAAATTTGGGTAGGCACCATGGAGTGTCTGTTTACATCAGTAAGCCAGTAGACTCTGATTCTATTTCTAACTATAGCTTCACAAACCACAGTATGCTGCCTCCACCACTCTGTGCTAAACCCACGACACGGACAGTAGTACACTCTCTGCCGTGCTTGCTATATGCCCCTCCAGGTCACAGGACTGGCCCAGGGCCTAACTCATGTTAAGAGACAGGCTGGCCCCTGCACATACACTTGATTAGCATGATGTTAGGCCAAAATAAAAATAAAACAAGATACCACATACATCTATTTAGGCATTCAGAAAAGGGGAGCAGAATACAACAGGAGACCATGCAAGTGGCATTCCTGTCGCAACAGCCACTGAAGCAACACATCCTACAGTAGCCATGTAATGCTTTTGTAAGCCAAACATTGACAGTGGAAATTATGTTTTTTGTGAGGATTATTTTGCCTAGGCCACAGGAAACCGAGTTTTTTTAATGAACAGTACAACGTATACTGGCAACCACAAGTAACTTTCAGATTGAAGAATTGAAAAATTCAAAGGTGATAATTAAGGTCCTTCTTGGAGTGTATGCAAATGAGGAAACACCAAATAGAGCAGAGAGGTCATCAGCCAATTTTTCAAGGATGGACCGCAGCCACCCAACTCTAAATCGGGAACTAAGGGCCAGATGTAGCAAAAATGTGCGAGTCGCAAATGGCCCAAATCGCAATTTGCGACTCCGCAAATTCAGAAATGGGATGCAAAAACCCCATTTCCGAATCGCAAATTGCAACGCAAACCATTACCGACTCGCAAAAATTGCGACCCACATATAGGAAGTCACAATTTGCGAGTCGCAAACCATATAAAAAAGCCACTAGCAAATTGCGACTAGTCGCAAAAAGCCCATTTTGCACTTCCAATTTACCACTAACTCAGAGCAGGTGGTAACCAGAACCAAAGTATAAAAGGAGACCCAGAAGGCACCTGGGTTACTCAAGATGGCGGAGATATATGTGATAGCAAGGAGGAGGAGAGCCCACACCGCACAGCAGATGAGGAGGAGGAGACAGGAGAAGATATACAGAACCAGACAGACACTTTTCCAACAAACTGAGGAGGAGATATATGATAAATACAGACTCAGCAGTGCAGCTATATTAGAAGTAATAGATCTACTCAATCCGCAGCTACAACGCCAGACTGTGCATGGCAGCCCCATCCCCACACATGTGCAAGTGCTATGCTCAGTGCACCTCTTGGCCTCGGGTAGCTATCAGGGGGTCATTGCTGTGGCAGGTGGGGTATCTCAAAGTGCACTCTCACGGTTCTTCAGAGCATTCCTAGATGCCATACTCACACACATGTCCAGATACATATACCTACCCAGGAATGAGGCAGAAATCAACAGCACCAAGTTGGAATTCTACAGGATTGCCAACTTCCCACATGTAATAGGGCGTGTAGACGGGACACATATACAAATATGCCCTCCTGCAAATCTGGAATATCTGTCCCCGCAACCGGAAGTGTACCCACTCACTGAACATCCAGGTGGTATGTGACACCCATTATGTCATCACTGACATGGTAGCCAAATTTCCAGGGAGTACACATGACTCTTACATTTTCAGGCACAGTGGGATATACCAACGCCTAGAACGTGGGGAGTTTGGAGACAGATATCTCCTAGGTATAGCTGAATACACCTTGAAGACATACACACAGGTCAATGTGGAACCCATCCATGCCCAGCTAACATTGTTCATT
This sequence comes from Pleurodeles waltl, assembly GCF_031143425.1. Taxonomy (NCBI): domain Eukaryota; kingdom Metazoa; phylum Chordata; class Amphibia; order Caudata; family Salamandridae; genus Pleurodeles; species Pleurodeles waltl. Next base: position 1,185,121,678 of record NC_090440.1, on the reverse strand, counting down.
TTTGCCAAACAGGTGACAGTGCATATGCACTACGACCATGGATACTTACCCCGTACTTAACACCCAGCAATGAGACTGAGAGGCGATACAACAGTGCACATAGGAGGACCCGAAATGTTATAGAGAGGACCTTTGGACTGTTGAAGGCAAGATTCAGATGCCTCCACAGAAGTGGAGGTGCCCTCCAGTATGCCCAAATAACAGCATTCAAGATCGTTGGCGCATGCGCTATGCTGCACAACATTGCCACCAGACGTGTGCTACATCTCACCCCTGAAGACCCAGATTCGGAGGATGACTAGCAAGAGCTACCACATCGCCATCATGGGGATAAAAGCATTGCAAATCAAGGCAGACAGAGACGGGACCACATTGCAAACCAATACTTTGGAAGGTATGAGCTGCCTGTCACCACACACACGAATGTCACACACAAAGAGCCCAGGTGTGAAGTGGAACAAACAAGAACTTTAATGAAGTGAACCAAAAAACTATAGAACTGAACTATTTATCAGGGGCTGTAAATGTCCACCTGCTATGAGGACACATTAACCTCATGTGCCTCAATTGTTATTTAGTGCGTAGCTCAAATCCTACGCCTGGGACGCCCAGCATGGCTAGTGCCTGGAGCGTCTGCCGATCCCTGCCGTGCACTGCCACTACGCAAGACCCTGGTGTCTGTGGCAGATGCACTACTGATAGTAGAGCCCTCCTCACTGTCTTAAGGCGTGTCTGCTGCGCCCCCTAGCCACCTGTCGTGCCTCCATCATGTCCATAGCGTGGCTTATCCATCCCAGGCCGCGAGCCACATCGCTGGCAAAGTGGCCCATGTCGACCTGTAAACTGACTGTGCGGCGTGACAGCCCTGTAGTAATCACAGCCAGGCGGACGATGGAGGCAGCCATGCGGTCTAGACGGTGGATTGGTTGGCGTTCACGGCGCCTTGCACTCTCTCTCTCCGTAACAAGTTCAGTCACTAGTTGCCTGATGGAGAGCGCAAGGTCACCTACATGACTGTTCAGGTTTTGAAGCTCTATGTGGACCTGTGCCAGCCCTGTTGTCTGATTCCTCTCCATTCGCCGCATGGCCCCTGATATCAGTCTCATATGCCTTGTCTGCAGGCGCTGACCTTCGATGAGTGCTGCCTCGGCAGCCGACATAGAGGAGTCCCCTACATCTCCCTGGGACCCTGCAGGGACATCGACACGTCATCTGCGACACGGTGGTGCATCAGTGTCCTGTTGGCTGGCACCGGGTGCTGGGTCAATCTCCACTATGGGCACTGGTGCATCTGGAGGGGACTGTGGTTGGGTGGTGGAGGTCCCTGTGGTGGCTGCTCCTGAGTCCTGTGCTGCCTGGTGGCTGACCTCTGCACCCTGGACGGTGTGGCTGGTGGTGGTGTCTTGTGGGAGACCTGTGGGACATAGGGAACACACTGTCAGTATCTACCATCTGTTGTATGCTTCCTAATAAACTGTTGCCTATCAGCTGCCTACTGGACTACATTGCCCATGATGCACCATTCTGGTTGTTGCTACTCTGAAATGGAGCTATTTTGGTTGTGCATGCTGCTGTGTACTAGGTGGGTGGGGGTATGGCAGATATGGGTGTACATGCATGTTTCATGGTACTCACTGGTTGATGGTCCTGGCGCTGACGTGTCCAGCTCTCCTATTCCAGACACTGCCTCTGGCTCCAGGGTCTCTTGCACTCGTTCCTCCAAGGGTGTGGGTGGTGGGATGGTAGATGGGCCTCCTCCAGTGCCCCTCATCTCCCGGAGGCGCTCTGCCACCCTCTCCTTGGTCCTGGAGCGCAGGTCATACCATCTTTTTTTCAGTTCGTCTATGCTCCTGTGGCTCACCCCAATTGCATTCACCTTCTCCTGGATTTCCGCCCAAATCCTCCTTTTCTCCAACTCAGGCACAATGAGGGCTGCTCTTTCAAAAAGTTGATCATGGTGCTGGCAGCCTTCATCTGTCAGCACCTCCAGTTCCTTTTCAGAAAATTTGATTTTCCTCTTTCTGCCTGATTCCTCCATTGTTGCTGCTGTTCCTCCTGTTGGTTGTTCAGCAGTTGGAAATGGGTGTGGTCCTCCCTCCTCCCAGGTGTATTTGTAAACTTCCTGGCTGTGATGTCATCATCAAGAGCCAGGAGGTGTTTTCCAGAGTGTTCTGCTGCACCTGCATGCAATTTGCGTCACAGTCGCAATTTGCGACACCCACTCACAATTTGCGAGTTCGTTTTTAGCGCGGTCGCAAAAAGCGACCTCGCAAACAGCGGACTCGCAATCTGCGGACTCGCAATCTGCGGTGCGACTTCATTTGCGAGTCGCAAAATGAAGTCGCTTCTTCTTGTTGGATACCTGTTTCCGAGTCGGAAATTGCGAGTCGCAAAGACTCGCAATTTCCGACTCGCACTTTTTTTCCTACCTACATCTGGCCCTAAGTGTACAAAAAACATGCACAGGTAAAGCCAACATCTCTCGTCTGTTGGACCTACTGGCTTTGCTAAAGCTGTCTGCTGATGCTTTGCATCATTGGTGAAAAGCATGTTTTACTGATGCTATGCATCATCGGCAAAAAAAAAAAAAAATATTCAATCATGATGATGCAGTCGTTGGTCAAGTCATTTCGTAGGCAAATGCATGCAACATCATGCAAACACATTCATGCATCACCACGTAGGACAAGACCTACAAAATGGTGCAAATGCATCTTGTATTGGTAAGTTAATTAAAAAAAAAATGCATCAGTCAATTTTACAAAATTAGATGTCAAAGGCTCAAAAGATATTTTCTAAAAGGTAAAAGGGCCAGCAGCAAATTTCTGTCTGTCCCTTCAAAAATAGTTTGTAGTAAATGAACCACAAATGGGTGGTGGGGGGAGGGGGGGGAGGAGGGGGGCAACAAAGAATATGGAGGGGGACAACAGGGAACAGGTGTGGCAGGTGGGCAAAATCAGTACACGAAGGAGAGCACATCACAGGGGTGTGGAAGAAGAGAAGGGGGACAGAAACATGGAATGTGGGGAATGGCATGTGAGAAGCACTTAAGAGAAAGCAGGTAGCACAAAGGCTGGGGAGAAGCACATTATGCAAAGAGTACCACAGAGCAGGAATCTGGTAGGGGAAGAAACACACAAAAGAAGGGGCTAGAAACACATGCACTCTCCTGTGCAGTGCTTAACCAAAAAGGAAGAAGTAGTTCTCTAAAACTGAGCAGTGGAAACATACAAGTCATCAATCAAAAGGATGATAAAGAGGTTAGGCGCCAGGGAAGGGACAATCCCAAGAAGGGGAAGGCAAGTCATCAAATAAGAAGCAAACAAATGATAATGACAACAAAGCCAACCAATGGTAAGGAATAGGTGGGCTGTCAACCCACTAAACGTCTTTCACAAACGGACAGTGTGCTCTGCTTTGTTGGAAATACTTAAGATCATTATTTATCTAAGCAGAATGCTAAATGGCGTTAACTTATAAAAACTGACACATTATAAGGTAGGGAGAAGGAAACATTCACAGTGTTCCCTTTCACTGTATCCAAAAGGTGTAATAACAGTTTCTCGGTATATATACGAGGATGTCTCAGTCACTCAACAATAGTCCATAATTCTGCACATACATATCTGATCTGTTAGCGCGAAGCAGCTTGGTGCCCAGGACAGTTTCAAAGCACAGAAATCTGACACAAATACAACCATGTTGAACCCAGCATACAGTACAAGTATTCGCAGCAAAACTGCATTTCCAGACGGAAGAATCAGGTTCCAGGAGTGTAAATGTCAAGCTTTTCCAGCCTCTCTCCCTGGGAGGAGGATACCGGTGACGTGGTGTAGCACTATAAATGCTTTTGCATGCTAGTCAGTGGAGGCTTTGCAGCTGTCATATATCAGCCTGAGTGCCAAAGTCAGATTGTGCTAATGTAGACTGGCCATACCTTGCAACGAATGTTTCAGAACCACCTATACTGTTTGGGTGGCAAGAGGAACTGAAGAAAGCCAAAGAAAATGCTCTCTGTGGCAGGAGAATTTCAAAGGATTTCTGCTCGTGCCAATGAACAAATACAATGTCTGGTAGAAGCATGTTGTTAATGTAGGACATGGGACTGGACTTGGTTTAAAATATTTGCCAAAAGCCCACTGGAAGTTTAAAACATGAACAAAACATCCCAAGCCAATCTGAATTCAGAGATCATGCTCCATCCACGCTTGCACAGAAAGTATTGCACTTCACTATATGATTTCTATCCCCTGCCCAACAAAGTATGCGGCAGGAACTGAATGACTTAGATTCATAAATCATTATCCCTCTGTCCTGCAGCATTAACCATTCTCGTGTTACCCATGCTAACAGACTGAGGAGGTTTTTGATTTGAGGGCCCCTTCCTCCAGTGGGTCGTTTGGGCTGCGATGAACTGGAAAACCGTGATCATCCTCGGACGTGCTTGCACCCGGTTAAAACCAACCATTCTGGATCCCAGCACTTGACTAATTAAATCCCGCCCTCCCCTAAACCCAGTAGCCCCATGTCAGAAAAATTAAACACACCCTCACCCATGCTAAAACCGTGCTCCATTCAGAAAATTATTATTGATTGTAATTGTAATTCTTTTGTAGAACGCACAGCTACCCAAATAGGGTTTCCCGGGGCTAAGCCAAAAAAATAATAGAAGTCGATTACCAAGATTAGAATAACCATGTCCTCAGGTTCTTGCGGAAGGCAAGGGGTGTGGAACAATTCCTTGGGGAAGCTGGAAGAGAATTCCAGAGCCTGGGACCCAAGACTAAAAACGTGCGACCCCCCCCCCATCCAGACCAGGGAAAACCTCGGAACTATGCACAAATCCAGATGCTTAGATCTAAAGGGGTAGGTTGTCAGATAAGGCAATATCAGTTCCTGAATATAGCGAGGACCAGTCAATGCTCTGGCTTTAAAGACTTAGCACAGAACCTTAAATTGGATGCACTACAGGATCGTCAGCCAGTGAAGCTCTTGCATGAAAAGGGAAACCAAAGTAAATTTCAGGAGGCGGAACAGAAGGCTCACTGCATCATTCTGAACCATTTGCAGGCAGCAGATAGAAGTTTGGTCTGCGCCAAGATACAGAATATTACCATTGTCAAATCTGGACAGGATTAAAGCTTGGAATAAAGGCTTTTGAGCAGACAAGGGAAGAAACCAGATGATTTTCTTAAGCCACTTGAGTATGGCAAAACAAGTGGTGGTCACCTTCACAATCTGAGGTTCCACCTACAGATTTGCATCCAGTAAGAAGCCAAGAGTCTTGAATTTGAAAGTCAGGATAAGAGGGGACACCAACATATAGCAGGCCAGTGTTGGGGATTCTTACCCAAAATCACCTCCATCTTGTTGCCGTTCAACTTGAACGAGTTTATACTCATCATCATCAAAGATACTTATTCGGTTCATAAGAACTATTAAAGTCACAACAATAAAAACCCAAAAATAAAATACATAGTATTAAAAGCAAATAAAATATTACAAACCCAGTAGTGAATAAGTTAAAACCATAGTCATGTGAACAGTATGACTCAATATCTGGAACATAGCTTCAGAGCACTTAAGATTTCATCTAAAACAGCATAAATTACCAATTCACTCCCCAATTCATGCAAATAGGTAAAGGCAGCGACATGCAATCTTATTCCAGAAGCCTTCCACACTGGGCGCAAAAACTACCTTCTCTGGAGCATATAAAATGTGCAAAATAGCAAGAAGTGCATAGTACTTTGATCAGCCGGTATTTCAAAGTGGCAATGGGGGAAGAAATTAAAACCATGTGACTTTTACATGAAAGACCAACAAGTAGTGAATAGATTGAAGATGAAACCTTGTTAATAAAAACATATGTCCCTCGTTATTAATAATCTGTGAATAAAGGGCAGGACAGGGTGAGAATTCACGAAGAGGATATCTTGTCCGCTGATTATTAATTTCAGATGGCAGCCTCTAAGCGTATTGTTTAAAAAGATCTTTAGTATGACTTAACGGGATAACAGCCAAACTTTCGGGGTCATGGAAGAAAGCAGGAAAGCCCAACCTTTCAAAGTTAGTCTTAATGTATTTAAGCCATGGGATTTCTAGACAGTTATCCAATTTCAGGCAGTCCATTAGTATTTCTTTGCAAACCTGTGCTTCTGGGTTCTTCCAGATTCTATGCCATCATAACATGGGCTGCAGTTTAACAAGATCTTCAACATAGGAAAATCCCGCCTTTTCAGGGCAAAACGACCCTGGAGTAGAGTGTGAAACAGCTAGCGATCTTCTCAAAAAGGTATTTTCAATCATTTGTAATGCTTTGCAGTTTACCTAACCCCATACTCCCGCACCAAACACAGCAACGGACACACAAACTAACTTTTAAAAATGCAAAGGATCTCTCTTGTTGGTTTGTGACCCAACCTTCGGGAAAATCTAAAAACTGTATCAATTGCCGAAATGGAATACCCAAGTTTGGAAAATGGGGAGTTTTCTTAATTTCTTCACCATTCAATAAGAATTTTCTGGACTTTGATAGTTTTGGGCCACATTTCATTATAAAGGACTTTGTATGATTTGTCCTCAGTCCTAGACTAGCCATGAAGCCATTAAAAGTGTCTAACAGTAACTGAAGGGCAATTAAAACCGCGTGAACGGCATAAAGCAGAACAGGAATTTCACAGGAACCAATTTTTGGAATATCTTTCCTGATCTTTCTCAAAGCCTCTCCCAAGGAATTAATACAAATTAAAAATAAAAAGGATGCCAAGACACATCCTTGTCTAACCCCGGTTACTGACAAAAAATCTTCAGAAAGCTTGCCAGATGTGCTATAGCGTACCCGAGCTGTAGTGTAAGCATGAAGCCTACTATGCAAAGAAACAATTGCACAGTCAATACCCAACTTGAGCATTCTTTCCCATAACTTAGGACAATCTATCATATTAAAATCTGGTGTTAAGTCCATAAAAGCAGCATGGAGGCACCCAGTTTTTACTCATCCAGGTAGCAACTGACCTCAGGCCACAGTTAAGATCAGATGGATCCTGCTCCTGGGCAGACGATAACGAGAAAACAATTTGTGTACTGTCTGAATAGAGAAGAGGGTCAGACCACAGCACTCCACCACATCTGCCAGCAGGGGAACACAGATGTTAAAAAGTAGGGGACTGAGCACTGAGCCCTGCAGAACACCTGATGTTAGGCACTGCCTGATAGCGCTGACCAAGAATACCTGAAGGGACCGATTGTGAAGAAACTAAGTTAGCCAGGACAGTGCAGTGCCCTCAAGCCCCAGTGCTAACAATCTCTCAATCAGAAAAGATTGTGACACAGTATCAAACGCAGCACTCCGATCAAGTAAAATGAGCACCACGGTACCACCTTCATCCAGGTCATTTCTGAGATGTTTCTAAACTCCCAAGAAGGCAGATTCCGTGCTATGCCCTATCCTGAAACCAGATTGTGAGGGTTGAAGAAAATTTAGGTGCTCCACATGCGTTGTTAGCAAAGCGTTTCCATGCTTCTCCAGCACTTTAGAGAGGCAGGGCAACAGAGAGATGAGCCAGTAATTCAACCAGATGTTAAGAGTGGAAGTACCATGGCTCATTTCCAACATGCCGGATCAACACCCTCATGTAGAGAGAAGTTAAGGAGGCTCACTACTACTACTGATCCATCTCTTTGAATAACACTACATTATGTCACAGTAACTATCCATTTCCTGTCTCGGAAACCAGCTAACCCTCATATCAGCTGTTAACAGTATCTTTGCATTCTGTTCTCTGGATACTCCAGCAACGCAATATTTCTCGGGCAATAAGCTACTTTTACAGAACACACACCAACATCAAATAAGTACATTTACCAGGGCGTGGAGCTTAAGCCAGATGGTAGGGGATGGATACATAACTTACTGCTGTGATCCACATTCCATACAGAACCCGAAAGAAACACTGCAATAATACAGAAATTCAAAACCCCTGTTGGGCACCAGGTTTACAAATTGCCATGCTGCAGGACGAGGAGGTTTATAGAGGTCCAGAGGCAGTGGTATATATTTGACATAATGGTGTACTGCATAGTGGTCAATATTCATGAAGCAGCAGGAACACAGTATATCGTACACACTCTCACAATGCAGTCCATGTGGAGTTATCTAACAAAAAAACTTTACATCAGCACTTTGGCCAACTCAAGCTGTTCTATTTATGGATTTTTAAAGATCCTATTGTCTTTTTGGCCAGCACCATCAAAACACATGGGATTTTTCGAAATCTTTCATTCAACCTCAACAGCAGGACTTCAGTAACGGCAGTCTACTAGGGTCACAGAATGGGTTAAAGTCTGCAGCTTTGCAGAAAGCTGCAGGTGACTGAAATTACTTCCTGCCACTGGATGAAAATACTGTAAACCTCCTGACACTTTTGGATATAATAAGACTCTATGAGAAAGCACAGTTATCGCTCAAGAGATTTGATCCCATCCGACCCACTTTGAGAAATAGACCAAGTCACTTTCTGGTTTATATTAACCCCTTCGCTGCCAGGCCTTTTCCCCCTCCTGTGCCGAGCCTTTTTTTGGCTATTTGGGGCAGTTAGCGCTTAGGCCCTCATAACTTTTTGTTCACATAAGCTACCCACGCCAAATTTGTGTCCTTCTTTTCCAACATCCTAGGGATTCTAGAAGTACCCTGACTTTGTGGGTTCCCCAGAAGGAGGCAAAGAAATTAGCCAAAATACAGTGAAAATTTCGTTTTTTATTTAAAAATGGGAAAAAGGGGCTGCAGAAGAAGGCTTGTGGTTTTTTCCCTGAAAATGGCATCAACAAAGGGTTTGCGGTGCTAAAATCACCAGCTTCCCAGCTTTCAGGAACAGGCAGACTTGAATCAGAAAACCCAATTTTTCAACACAATTTTGGCATTTTACTGGGACATACCCCATTTTTACGGTTTTTTGTGCTTTCAGCCTCCTTCCAGTCAGTGACAGAAATGGGCATGAAACCAATGCTGGAACCCAGAAACCGAAACATTTCTGAAAAGTAGACACAATTCTGAATTCAGCAAGGGGTAATTTGTGTAGATCCTACAAGGGTTTCATACAGCAAATAACTGGAAAACAAATATTGAAATTGAGGTGAAAAAATCTGCAATTTTTCTCTACGTGTTACTCTGTAACTATTTCCTGCAATGTCAGATTTTTTAAAGCAATATACCGTTACGTCTGCTGGACTCTTCTGGTTGCGGGGATATATAGGGCTTGTAGGTTCATCAAGAACTCTAGGTACCCATAGCCAATAAATGACCTGCACCCTGCAGTGAGTTTTCATTCTATACCGGGTATGCAGCAATTCATTTGCTGAAATATAAAGAGTAAAAAATAGCAATCAAGAAAACCTTTGTATTTCCAAAATGGGCACAAGATAAGGTGTTGAGGAGCAGTGGTTATTTGCACATCTCTGAATTCCGGGATGCCCATACTAGCATCTGAATTACAGGGCATTTCTCAAATAGACGTCTTTTTTACACACTCTCTTATATTTGGAAGGAAAAAATGTAGAGAAAGACAAGGGGCACTAATACTTGTTTTGCTATTCTATGTTCCCCCAAGTCTCCCGATAAAAATGATACCTCACTTGTGTGGGTAGGCCTAGCGCCCGCGACAGGAGTTGCCCCAAAAAACAACGTGGACACATCCCATTTTTTGACAGAAAACAGAGGTGTTTTTTGCAAAGTGCCTACCTGTAGATTTTGGCCTCTAGCTCAGCCGGCACCTAGGGAAACCTACCAAACCTGTGCATTTTTTAAAACTAGAGACCTAGGGGAATCCTAGATGGGGTGACTTGTGGGGCTCTGACCAGGTTCTGTTACCCAGAATCCTTTGCAAACCTCAAAATTTGGCCAAACAAACACTTTTTCCTCTCATTTCGGTGACAGACAATTCTGGAATCTGAGAGGAGCCACAAATGTCCTTCCACCCAGCGTTTCCCCAAGTCTCCCGATAAAAATGGTACCTCACTTGTGTGGGTGGGCCTAGCGCCCACAAAAGGAAATGGCCCAAAACACAACGTGGACACATCACATTTTTTCACAGAAAACAGAGGTGTTTTTTGCAAAGTGCCTACCTGTGGATTTTGGCCTCTAGCTCAGCCGGCCCCAGGGGGGGCAGAAATGGCCTAAAATAAATTTGCCCCCCCAGTGCCCCTGGGGAGCGACCCTTGCCTAGGGGGTCACTCCCCTTGCCTGACGGCGCAAAAAAAAAAGATCCCCAGTGCCTAGTGGTTTCTGCCCGCCTTGGGGGCAGATTCACCTAAAATCGGCAGAAATGGTCTAAATGCAATTTGCCCCGCCAGGGGAGGGACCCTTGCCTAAGGGGTCGCTCCCCATCTCTAAAAAAAACAAACAAACAAACAAAAAAAAATATATATATTTTTTTAGCCCTGGTGCCTAGAGGTTTCTGCCCCCCCCACCCCTCCTGGGAGGGCGGAAATGGCCTACAATAAATTCCCCCCCCCCCCCCTTGCCTACGGGGTCATTTCTGGTGCGTGACAGCGCAAAAAAAAAGATCCCGGGTGCCTAGTGGTTTCTGCCCCCCCTAAAATCTGCCCCGAAAGCGGGCAGAAATGGCCTAAATACAATTTGCCCCTTCAGGGGAGCGACCCTTGCCTAAGGGGTCACTCCCCATCTCTAAAAACAAACAAACAAAAAAAAAACACACACACACAAAAAAAATTAGCACTGGTGCCTAGAGGTTTCTAATAACAATAGGCCGATCTGCCTCTCTGGGGGGCAGAAATGGCCTAAAATAAATTTGCCCCCCAGGGGAACGACCCTTGCCTAATGGGTCGCTCCCGTTACGTGAAATTCACGAACAAAAAAAAAAAACTCCCTGGTGTCTAGTGGTTTCTGTCCCCCTTGGGGGCAGATTGGCCTCATAAAAATAGGCCAATCTGCCCCCAAGGGGGGCAGAAATGGCCTAAATATAATTTGCCCCCTAGGTGAGCGACCCTTGCCTAAGGGGTCGCTCCCCACTTCTAAAACTAAAAACTAAACAAAAACGAAACAAAAAACAAAAAAATTATCCCTGGTGCCTAGAGGTTTCTGCCCCCACCCCCTCCCAGGGCAGATCGGCCTAATAATAGGCCGATCTGAAGGCCTTAAAAAAAAAAAGCTCCCTTATATCAATTTCATTTTGTAAATAAAAACCCTGGTGTCTAGTGGGCGTTTTGACAGCCAGATTGCTTTCAATCCGGCTGCCAAAACGCAGAGAGAGACTTCAAAGGGAAGGAAATAACTTTCCTTCCCTTTGAAGCCTCTCTCGGCCTCCCCCACGTGATCGGAAGAGAAATGCAAAGCTCAGCTTCCAGCGCGATGGGGGAGGCTCTGTGACAATCAGCGCGCACTCGCGCGCTGATGTCACAGGGGGGGTGGGGAGGGGTCGGGTGGAAGGGGAAGGGCTTCCCCTTCCATCCCTGCCTTGGGGGGTGGGGGGGAACCCCAGAGGGAGCAGTAGCGCTCCCTCTGGGCTGTGTGCCCAGGACATAATGGTTACGTCCTGGGCACAGCAGCACTGTGCCGCAGGACGTAACCATTACGTCTGCGGCACAGAAGGGGTTAACTTTAATTCTACACTTCCTGGTAGCATCAGTGTAACGTACTCAAGTCATAATCTATTAAAGATTGATTTGATACAAACGTTTATTGCATTTTGTATTTTTATTTTTTGTAAATTGATGCTTAACAACAACTGGTGACCTATGGTTTGCTACATAGGAAGAAGGGCAAGAATGAGGTAAGTCGATTACAAGTCTGGTGAAAAGGGACCAAGTATTGCTCAGAATGAGTGTTCGTTGTCCCACTGCGTCTCTGCTAGCGCTTTGATGTCTTCGGGTTTAATGCGCTATACAAAGTTTTCTAATATAGCTAACATGACAAGTAAGCCTTCAGATAAGGGCGGATCATTCTTGGACACCACCCAACAAAAGTGACCCAATAAGGCAAGCTTTAAAGAATAGAATCCTAAAAGGCAGGATGATGAAGGCATTCAGGTCTTAGGTGTCTCAGGGGCCAGGACTTCAAGGAGGAGGAGGGATGATTTGAAAAGGATTGGATTATATCGATGCCAGAGAAGGTGGATCTGTAAGGATTTTTGTAATTTGACCAACTTTTTCATACTTTTTTTTTGGGTGTATAACCCCATATAACATGTACAAACAACACAGCAATACAAATATGATATATTAAAATCTAACGACATTTGTTAAAATAGATTCAAAATATTACGCAGTACACCGATTCTTATGTGCAAATTAGAGAGATTCATGAAGAGGAAACTCGTGGTGTAAAGTGCATCACGTATTAACAGCAGGTCAAAGCAGGTCAAATATTTAAAGAAGGGAGGGGAAAATATACAAAATGAGTTAAGATAAGTTATGCTGTAAAATACAATAATCTACCTGGGTTCGGACCCCTTCTAGTATCTTGGTGTATTTAATGATATATAGACAGTTAAAACAGACACATGAATCAATTAATTAAATCAGTTTACAGTAAAGATAATCTAAACAGTTTGAAGTGTTTCATTACAGAGGTCACCTCAGTATTTTCCTTATTCACTATATGGGGATGACTCTTCGACAGTAAGACCCTAGAAGCAACTGAAAAATGTCTAATTCCTACAATGATGAAGAGTGATTTAATCCAGGTGCTTCTGGCTTTTTTGTACGGGGACAGAAGAATAATAGAAGTTCTAAATCTCTTAGAGGCACAAAGAGCATAAGTCACAGGTGGCTTTTTCCAATTACTTGTGAATGCCTTAACTGGAGAGTGCCTGCCCTAAGCTTTATGTATAAAGTCTTATCTAAACAAGGGCTAAAAGTATTCACTTAAGGTTCGAAGGCAGTGATGCAACTGAAGGAAAGAAAATTAGCCGTAAGATAACCAGATCAGCTGTTCCTAGAACACTGGTCATCGTTAAAGGTCCAAAATCCTGCCTTAGCAGCTGTTCCTGTGCCACCATTTATGGACAGAGGGTTGCTTCAGTTGATGTCATACCTACTGCATGGAAGCTGGACTTTAGGTAGGATAACTATTTAATGGATGACGAATTAGTAATATCTAAAACCTCAATTACTGAACTTTTATAGGGTTCTAACTCAGGAGTTACCCACAGTCTGCTCCAAAATAGGAGTGGATTTGGGGCTGCTATATCATTGATTTTTTAAGGCATGTGTCAAAATATAGGGGGACTGTTGTTGTACTATGCGTTAAGTACACAGTCCCAAATCTCCATCATGTACAAATGTGGTACTCTGGACTTTTTCTTGGTATATCGCTACAGCTAGCGATACATGTCTAGGGGTGTGATTTGTTTTATCTTTTTAGAACAGGAAAGGCATCAAGCTGTAAAGATGTAGTTATTTTGTTCAATTGTGTGGACCAAGATGATGATTTGTCTAGTATGATAACAAGATAATCAAAGTTTTCCTCCTTCTGCAAAATAACCCCCTTCATACTAAAGCCACCTCTGACTGATTTAGGACGTTAAAAATCACATACTTTGTATTCAATGTATTACCTTCTAAACCCCTCTCATCACAAAAATCCGTGAATTTCTTTAAAAGATTGTGTAGGCCCATGGAGTTGTGTGAAATTAATATTGTGTCATCTGAAAACAAGAGAGCCAGTATTGGGCTTCCAATAAGTCTAGGGGAATCATGAATACAGAGGTTCAGGTAGCTAAGTACCTGCATGTTCCAAGATAGCAGCTGTGGACTGGGAGTTTGTGCACGGGGTAGCAAGTCTATGTTTGGGACAGCAGTATGGGGTGGGTTGCTATTCACCGGAACAGGGATCTCCATCGCAGACATAGGAGGATCAGGTTTGAGTCACACTGCTCCGGAACTTTGAAGAGCAGCGGTATCCATGGATGGAGTAGATTCATACAAACCTCAGGGGTACGGTTACAGGTTGATGCAAGGCTGACTTATAATAGTGTGTGGGTTTCAGACTTGCAACAAATTGAATGCTGCAGCCTGTTGGTGGTAGAGTTCTTGCCTACATCGGCATTAAGCCGCCAACTAGATCGGGCCATCAAGTGTGAGCTTGGCGTAGTAGAACTCGTTCCCACGACAAGCCAGACGTTTGGCTGAAATAATGTCTTTATGGATTATGGCGCTGCACTAGCGATTAAACTGGATCCAATGAGTGGTTTTGTTGATACGAGCCTCCACACCCTCTTTTTTGGGCTTGAGTTCAGCGTGGGTATATACATCATGCAAATCACAACCCTTTCCCCCAAATCAGTCACAGGAGACGTAGCTGAGCTAGAACAGCGGGCTTTGCTGCTAAAAGCACAGCCGACGTGGGAAGTAGAAGCTGTTTAAAGTTGTGGTGGCTGACACTGCGGCCCCTAGGTCTAACATGATAGTCGAAATTTGTGGCACTGGAATTCAAAGGATTCAACAAGTGGCTGGCACTTGGGCACAAGGGGGGCTGGCCTTTAGGCTGGTTAGTATGAAAATTCAAACTACCCCTTGATTCAACAGATCCTGCTTGGAATAAATAACGAGGGTGATTCCCAACTCCCTTACCGGATAATTGTAAGTTAACATAAGACTGAGTGTGCTCTGAACCTCTGGTAGGGAATTTGAGTGCCCATGGGGTAGGATAACTTTCCAGGGGCAAAAGCCTCAAAAGATCTACGTTTGGTATGTGGTGTTATTGCTGAGTTATTAACCTCCTGAAGGCACCTTAGCAAGTTATTTAATGAAAAAATGCCTCTAACTGGGACAACTCAACTTTTAGGTAAATTATTATATTGACTGTATACTCTCAGGATCTAGAGACTGTCTCTCCTTATCGCATTCACTCTCAGGCTACTGTGAGTCGCTAATCATGGACTAGGGCTTATTGTTGACATTAGGAGTTACCGATGGAAAAGGCTGTAAGGAGGTGGAACAATTAGGAGCTGTAGCTTAAGGTGCATGAAAGCACTCACTTGATGACTGAGTAGGGGCCTGGACCGCAGCATGGGGAAGAGTGTTATCTCCAGCATTTTCAGTATCAGTGCTAGTCAAACTCTTCAATGGGCTCTTACTGTTCAAACCAGTTACCTCAACGTGAGCTAATTCTCTTTGGGTGTTCCCTTGTGTGACCCAGGAAGAAATGAGTGATTCGGTTTGATAATTAGGGTTGTCTCTTTTCTTCAGCTAATATTTATTCCACTTCCACAAATAGCTTGTTGATTTCAAGCAGTGTACAATTTTCTGCTGAGTGCCTGTCAGTTTTAGGCCACTTCTTACAAGTTACTGGGGCTTCTGTCGCCTTTCTCACTGGTATATATATATAAATATATATATATGGAAAATGTCACTTACCCACTGTTCATGGCACTAGTCGCTGCAGATTCACATGCTGTGCACATCCCGCCATCTGGTGTTCGGCTCGGAGTGTTACAAGTTGTTTTTCTTCGAAGAAGTCTTTTTGAGTCACGAGATCGAGGGACTCCTCCCATTTCGGCTCCATTGCGCATGGGCGTCGACTCCATCTTAGATTGTTTTCCCCCGCAGAGGGTGAGGTAGGAGTTGTATATGCTAGTAATAGTGCCCATGCAATGGAGTGAATACGTATGTACATAATGTAGTTTAAAGTAATATATATATTTACAAATATACAGATGTTCAAGATCAACTTCTAAACGGCTACAGGCTCCCGGGGAGGCGGGTGGGCGCATGTGAATCTGCAGCGACTAATGCCACGAACAGATGTACACTGGGTAAGTGACATTTTCCGTTCGGTGGCATGTGTAGCTGCAGATACACATGCTGTGCATAGACTAGTAAGCAGTTATCTCCCCAAAAGCAGTGGTTCAGCCTGTAGGAGTTGAAGTTGTCTGAAACAATGTTCGTAGTACTGCTTGGCCTACTGTGGCTTGCTGTGTTGTTAGCACGTCTACACAGTAGTGTTTGGTAAATGTATGAGGCGTAGACCATGTAGCTCCCTTACATATTTCTGTCATTGGAATATTTCCTAGAAAGGCCATGGTAGCACCTTTCTTTCTAGTTGAGTGTGCCTTTGGTGTAATAGGCAGCTCTCTTTTAGCTTTAAGATAACAGTTTGAATGCACTTAACTATCCATCTAGCAATGCCTTGCTTAGAAATTGGATTTCCTGTATGAGGTTTTTGGAAAGCAATAAATAATTGTTTTGTTTTGCGAATTAGTTTTGTTCTGTCAATGTGGTACATTAACGCTCTTTTGATGTCCAATGTATGTAGTGCTCTTTCAGCTACAGAGTCTGGCTGTTTGAAGAACACTGGTAATTCTACTGTTTGATTTAAGTGGAACGGTGATATGACTTTTGGTAAAAATTTAGGATTTGTTCGTAGAACTACTTTATGCTTGTGTATCTGAATAAATGGTTCTTGTATGGTAAATGCTTGAATCTCACTTACTCTTCTTAAAGATGTGATGGCAATTAAAAATGCAACTTTCCATGTTAAGTATTGCATTTCACAAGAGTGCATGGGCTCAAAAGGTGGACCCATGAGTCGTGTTAATACAATGTTGAGGTTCCATGAAGGAACTGGTGGTGTTCTTGGTGGTATAATTCTCTTTAGACCTTCCATAAATGCTTTTATGACTGGTATTCTAAATAGAGAAGTTGAGTGCGTAATTTGCAGGTAAGCTGAAATTGCTGTAAGATGTATTTTAATGGAAGAAAAAGCTAGCTTTGATTTTTGCAAATGTAGTAAGTATCCTACGATGTCTTTGGCAGATGCGTGTAAGGGTTGAATTTGATTATTGTGGCAGTAATAGACAAATCTTTTCCACTTATTTGCATAGCAATGTCTAGTGGTAGGTTTCCTAGCTTGTTTTATGACCTCCATACATTCCTGTGTAAGGTCTAAATGTCCGAACTCTAGGACTTCAGGAGCCAGATTGCTAGATTCAGCGATGCTGGATTTGGGTGTCTGATCTGTTGTTTGTGTTGCGTTAACAGATCTGGTATGTTTGGTAGTTTGACATGAGGCACTACTGAGAGGTCTAGTAGTGTTGTGTACCAAGGTTGCCTTGCCCATGTCGGTGCTGTTAGTATGAGTTTGAGTTTGTTTTGACTCAGCTTGTTTACTAGATATGGAAGGAGTGGGAGAGGGGGAAAAGCGTAAGCAAATATCCCTGACCAACTCATCCATAACGCATTGCCTTAGACTGATCTTGTGGGTACCTGGATGCGAAGTTTTGGCATTTTGCGTTTTCCTTTGTTGCAAATAGATCTATTTGTGGCGTTCCCCAACTTTGGAAGTATTCAGTATTTGGGGGTGAATCTCCCATTCGTGGATCTGTTGGTGATCCCGAGAAAGATCGTCCGCCAGCTGGTTCTGAATTTCTGGAATAAATTGTGCTATTAGGCGAATGTGGTTGTGAATCGCCCAACGCCATATTTTCTGTGCCAGGAGACACACCTGTGTTGAGTGTGTGCCTCCCTGTTTGTTTAGGTAATACATCGTTGTCATGTTGTCTGTTTTGACAAGAATGTGTTTGTAGCTTATTATGGGTTGAAATGCTTTCAGCGCTAGAAATACTGCCAATAGTTCTAAGTGATTTATGTGAAAGTGTTTTTGGTGAGTGTCCCATTGTCCGTGGATGCTGTACTGATTGAGGTGTGCTCCCCACCCTATCATGGAGGCATCTGTTGTTATTACGTATTGTGGCACTGGGTCTTGGAAAGGCCGCCCTTGGTTTAAATTTATACTGTTCCACCATTGAAGCGAGGTGTATGTTTGGTGGTCTACCAACACCAGATCTAGAATTTGACCCTGTGCCTGTGACCACTGTGATGCTAGGCACTGTTGTAAGGGCCGCATGTGCAACCTTGCGCTTGGGACAATGGCTATGCATGAGGACATCATGCCTAGGAGTTTCATCACCTTTTTGACTTTTTTTTTTGATTTGGATACATGGCCTGTATTACATTGTGGAATGCCTGAACCCTTTGTGGGCTTGGCGTGGCAATCCCTTTTGCTGTGTTGATTGTCGCCCCTAAGTATTGCTGTGTTTGACACAGCAGAAGGTGTGACTTTGTGTAGTTGATTGAGAAACCTAGTTTGTGGAGGGTTTCTATGACATACTTTGTGTGTTGTGAACACCGTTCTAGCGTGTTTGTTTTGATTAACCAATCGTCTAGGTACGGGAACACATGTATTTGCTGCCTTCTGATATGTGCAGCTACGACTGCTAGGCATTTTGTAAAAACTCTTGGCGCAGTTGTTATTCCGAACGGCAACACCTTGAATTGGTAGTGTACCCCTTGGAATACAAACCTTAAGTACTTTCTGTGTGAAGGATGTATCGGTATATGGAAATATGCATCCTTTAGGTCTAGTGTTGTCATGTAGTCTTATTGTTTGAGCAGTGGGATTACGTCTTGTAATGTCACCATGTAAAAGTGATCTGATTTGATGTAGGTATTTAATGTTCTGAGATCTAATATAGGTCTCAGACTCTTGTCTTTTTTGGGTATGAGAAAGTACAGAGAGCAAACTCCTGTTCCTTTCTGTTGGTTTGGTACTAATTCTATTGCTTCTTTCTGTAGCAACGCCTGAACTTCTAGTCCGAGAAGATCTATATGTTGTTTTGACATATTGTGTGTTTTCGGTGGGACGTTTGGAGGGAATTTGAGAAATTCTATGCAATAACCATCCTGGATAATTGACAGTACCCAAGTATCTGTTGTTATTTCCTCCCAATGTTTGTAAAACTTGCTTAGTCTCCCCCCCACAGGTGTTATGTGTTGGGGATGTGTGACTTGTAAGTCACTGCTTATTTTGACGAGTTTTGGGACTTTGGAACTTTCCTCTATTTTTTTGGAACTGTCCCCCTCTATATTTTCCCCAAAAACTTCCACGCAGATATTGGCTCTGATAAGTGGGCCTTGTTTGTGAGGTCGTGGGTTCTGTGCTTTGCCCTCGAAACCCCCCTCGAAACTGTGTTTTTCGAAATGTGCCTCTGCTCTGTGGGGAGTAGAGTGCGCCCATGGCTTTGGCCGTGTCAGTGTCCTTCTTAAGTTTTTCGATAGCAGTGTCCACCTCCGGCCCAAACAACTGCTGTCCGTTAAATGGCATATTGAGCACAGCTTGCTGTATTTCTGGTTTAAATCCGGATGTACGCAGCCATGCATGTCTCCTTATTGTCACTGCTGTGTTGACAGTTCTAGCAGCTGTGTCTGCAGCATCCATAGCTGACCGTATCTGATTGTTGGAGATACTCTGTCCTTCTTCAACTACTTGCTGTGCTCTTTTGTGGAACTCCTTGGGCAAATGTTCTATAAAATGTTGCATTTCGTCCCAATGAGCCCTATTGTATCTGGCCAACAAAGCCTGTGAATTTGCAATACGCCACTGGTTTGCTGCCTGTGCCGCCACCCTTTTGCCTGCTGCGTCGAATTTGCGACTTTCCTTATCTGGAGGTGGTGCATCTCCTGAAGTATGTGAGTTTGCTCTCTTGCGAGCTGCCCCTACTACAACTGAGTCCGGTGTTAGCTGTTGTGTGATGTACACGGGGTCTGTTGGTGGCGGTTTATATTTTTTCTCCACTCTTGGAGTAATGGCCCTTCCTTTTACAGGCTCCTGAAACACTTGTTTGGAGTGTTTGAGCATTCCAGGTAGCATGGGTTGACTCTGGTACAGGCTGTGTGTGGACGACAGTGTATTAAATAGAAAGTCGTCTTCAATGGGCTCTGCATGTAGGCTGACATTATGAAATGCCTCTGCCCTCGACACCACTTGTGCGTAGGCTGTACTATCTTCTGGTGGCGACGGCCTAGCTGGATAACAGTCAGGACTATTATCTGACACTGGTGCATCATAAAGGTCCCATGCGTCAGGGTCATCTTGACTCATCCCTGTGTGGGTCGGGGATTGCATCATAGGTGGAGTGGCTACCGGTGATGGTTGCGGAGAGCATTGTGGAGATGGTGGCGGGGTTACTTGTTTAGCCACCTTTGCCTGTGGCTGCTTGTCTTTCTCCTGGAAGGCAAGTTTGCATTTTATCCTAATAGGAGGGAGAGTGCTGATCTTTCCCGTTTCTTTTTGGATGTGGAGCTGTCTTTGGGTGTAGTCTGGCTCCATTGTCTGTAATTCCTGTCCAAATCTATGTATTTTCATTTGTGAGGGCAGTCCTTGTTAATCTATGTAGGAACTTGATTTCGGTTCCGAAGCCGGATGTTTCTGTATCGAAACCTTTTCGGCTACTTTTTTCGGTTCCGACGAAACCTTTTTTGTTTTCGGCGTCGTGGTCTCTCGGTGCCGACTCATTTCGGTGCCGCTGTCTCGGTGCCGAACCTGCTCGGAGCCACTATCTCGAGCCCGAGATTGCTGTGTGGCGGTATCTCGACCGGAGTCGGATGACTTCGCCACCAGCGTGCCCTTTTTCGGTGCCGATGATCGGTCACCTATTTTTCGGGTTAAGCCATGGCCTGTTGGCGGTGGCGTCCCCTGGGCTTTTGTTGTCTTCTCGTGAGTTTTATGTTTCGACGTCTTACTCACGGTTTTCGACGTTTCTTTGGGATCAAGCTTGTCCGAGTCCGATTCATGGATGGAGAAGCTTTCTTCTTCCTCGTGGAAACGCCCTTGTCCTGTCGGCGCCATCTGCAGTCTTCTTGCTCTTCAGGGGAAATGTTAATAGCAGAACAAGGGGTGGCCCTGCCCTGGCTCTCTCTGGCCCTGAACGGAGTCAGGATGGGCCTGCCCTTTCCCAGGCTTCATTCAAGCACAGCCTACATAGCAGGGCTGTGCAACGTGCTATATAGCACAAGCTACATAGTTGAGGAGTCCTCCTCCTCCTCCTCCCCTCGGGTTATGACAAAGAGTCCTAAGACAGGTAGCTCCCCTTCCAACAGTCTCCTGCGTCTTGCCCAGCAGAGATGGTACGTGCTATATAGCGCTGGTGAAATCAAAGGGCATTCTACTCCACCTTCCACCCCTCGTGGTATGGCAAACAGTCCAGGGAGAGTTACGTATTCCCACTTCCAGCAGCCTCCTGCATCCCCACCAACTTATTTTCTTGTTTCAAATGTAACGGTAGGTAATTCCACAATTAGGTGCCCCAAATATAAAAAGATCAACTTTAGAATATTTTGTATCTAGTCTGACGGGTAGTCAACAGCCATCAGTTGTCAGACCTGAGGCATCCAGTTGATGGGCTAGGGACTAGAAAGTAGGTGAAGTAGATTGGTCCTTAGCTAGGCAGAGACTTGTATAGAAAGTAGAGTGTTTTAAGGGTCATTCCTTTTACTCGATGCCAATGAAGGGATCACTGTGCAAGTATAACATAGCTTTGCGTTTTCTAATAGCAAATCCAGACTAAGTGCATAGTTTTGAACTCTGTGGAATTTTGAGTTAGAAGCACTGTGGAGTCCTTTGTAGAAATAGTTACTGTAACACAGGCTAGACATGGCCAAGATTAGGAATATTTTCTTAGACCACTGGATCAAAGTCAGAACTCCTCTCTGCAGACATTGATGATATAATACAATTTCGGAGACCATATTTAACTGGAGGGTAAATTATAGATCAATATAAAGGAGTGTTCTCATTTATCAAGATTTGTCCACGGAGATTTGAAGAGACTGAAGTTCCACAAAGCAAAAGCAGGTAATGGAAAAGAGTGTACAGGGCCCAGGAGGAAGATTTCAGTTTTATCATTGGTTGGGCATAGACAGTTATTTTGCATTCAAATATGAGTGCACTAGAAGTAGTGAGAAAAAATGTGGAGGTTGCCAGAATTATCATTTAGCATTGGGTGGAATTGTGTGTCGTCCGCATGTAGTTTGCAACCTATCTTGTAGGCATTTAAGATGGCAGCCAGCACAGCCTTGTAAACACTGAATACCATTGAAGACAAGGAGCAGCCACGGGGTAAGATAGATACTATTATATCTAATTTGGCTTTTAATAAGTAGGAGTGCCTCTACACTGTATTGTGAAAGGAGATCGCACTACTGAGTCTATGGTAGTAGGACATAAAGTGGAATTTGTCCCTCTTCAAGTCCAACAGCAGATAGTGGGAGCTTATCTGCTCCCTTCCTTGCACTTATATGCTTATGTTGACTACAGATGTGAGGGTCACTGACAGTCTGCAGATCCTCTGAGGGCAATTTCCTGAACCTGACTGCCTGGCGGCAACTGAGTCTTGCAAAAGGCATTTTTTTGGATGGCTATGGAAGCAGAGCCCTTCTAAAGTAGGACTTTAATCATGCTTGAGGAATCCTCCGAACACTTTGCAGGTTAGAGTATGCAACCGTGAGAAATTGCCCACAGTGATGCTAGGAGCACCCTGCTGAACTGAAGAATGTCATCCACCAAGACTGCTACTAATAACTGGTCACGTTATTCTTGAATTAATCAGCCACATCCCAAAAGATCAGCAATGGTTATTCTTTACAGCTATTATGTCACCAATCCTGTGATATCAAGAGGTCAAAGGGCAATGTGCAGTCTCAACATCGCCAGCTTATTGTAAACCCCTGTTAACACACTGTGGGTATTCGAACTCTAGGTACAGCTAATGTTGTGGAAAGTGATGAGCTGTCGAATCTGTGGCCATGGTTGTACTTGACAATTTACCAAATAAAATGAAATAAGAACAAAACAAAAAAAATAGGAGGATCTCTGTCACTCCACCCTGGGGGGGGACCTACACACAGGTCATTCTAAAAGGACCTACAGTGCATTTTCAATAACTGCACAATATGTCTGGAGATGATTCTGCTCACCAGAAGATCACTACTAGACCCTTAGGAAAACAAATCTTTGGATAGCATCACTAGGTTTAAGGCCAGTGCGCTGTTTTCAAAAGAACGGATTCTTTGGAATAAAAATATGGACTCTTAGAAAGCAGCAATGCGGCGATGCTTTCGTATCAAGAGCAAGCACTTGGGTGTGTGCTTCGTGGAAATAATTACCGTCTGCCTCCTAGGACACGCGTTTACAGACATTTGCAGCAATTCTATTTGAAACCCCTCCTCTCGAGTCCCATCATCTTACCCTTGCAGAAATTCAAGGTGAACCATTTGTCTGCTAACGCCAAAGGAGCTCATGCACTCTTCTCCAAAATCCATGTTTGTGCATACCTATCTCACAAGACTCGTAAAAATACACCATTCATGTTAGGCAAGCCGACAGAATACACCTAGAATTCGCGCGTAACCAACCCCATTTCTGAATCACGCACAAGCGGCACATTTCTTCTCCTGCAAGGCAGATTCGATTTCCTCCACTTGGAGGTGCATTTAAGCACTTCTTTCCGGATAGATGAGCTCATTACACACAGCACAGGTTTTTAAGCCCCCACTGAGACTCGTCATATCGAAGTGTCTAAGGGCTGGCACTGCAAACCACACAGCCGTGCAGGGCGCTTACCTGGCACGAGATCTGGATGAGGTACACCAGCTCCTTGGACTCGCAGCCGTTCCGGGTCACTTCACACTGTTCCTCCAGGAGCGAGAGCTGCAGCAGCAGAGAGGGTGGGAGGGGGGAGAGAGAACGGGGAGACCAGGTCAGTAGGCAGACAAGAGAGTAAACCAGGCGAGTAATAATGCAGGGAGCGTTCACCGACTTCACCGCCACCCACCCCACCCGGCCAACGAAGGACATCAGGAAATTACAGCCAGCTCTGAAAAATCTTATTTTTGCAAAACCAATCTTAAACTGTCCTTGGGCGCGTTCATTTACATCATAAATAAGGGTCGAGAGCTCATTGCCGCGATGAAACGCACGATACACCGCACGCAGCATGCATCCACCGGCCGCTAATTGGTCCCAAAACGGGGCTGGCCATGTGATCAGATTCTAATGTTTCCAACCTACGCCCTCTCTACCATGTCTAAATGAGGACTACTCTCCTAAAGAAAAATAACAAGGGCCGCAAAACGAATTATTTCTAATGAAAACTGTTTCCTTTAGTATTCGGCTTACTGTAAGTAAGACCCAATAATAACTAATGCCGCCGTTACAAAAATATGGAATCTAAAGGAATCCTAAACCTAATCCTGCACTAACGTGAACCTTTACCACAACCTCATCTCCCACACTCCCTCCAAAAACATCTACCCCATTCCGACATACACCATCATTAGCTACAGATTTGCACCTGCTTGTACTCTGTACATCTACACAGACACTTTCTTCTACATCCAACGCTATTCGCCACCTCTCGCTTTTTTAGATATCGCGTGGCTATTTTAAAACAAATGTTGACATTTACAAACTTGAATGTTATTTATTTTTCTTCTTAATTGTACCCACTACTTGCTCAAAAATGTTTTATTTTATATATGCAATCATTATTATCATTATTATCATTAGTTTATTTAGGATTAAAAACCAATAAAACCACAATAAAACAAACAATGACATTTCCACCATCTGTAAAAACACAGAGAGAAAGGATAAAAACAGTATATAAAATACACAGATAAAAAAGACCAGCAACAAAGTGCATGTGCAGTGCCATAGATTACATAGCAGCCTTGGTAGAAAAATATCGTATACGTTTCAAGAAAAGACACATTAACATCCATGAATATCACAGAGTACCAGTGCTAAGTGCAATTTGAGTGATATCCTCTTGCAGATCTGCCAAGTAAATCTGTAGGTCAACAAACCTCAGGATGTAAAAACTAAAGTCACGAGAGCATGTCAGCTTCAAGGTGCTAACTTCTTCTACATTCCCTTTGTAACCTTATAAGCCATGCTGCACTTATATATTTAGATACAGCAATGATGACTAATTCACTGGTATCTGTACGCAGGTAGATGCTGTCTGAAACCCAAAAGCGTACATAGTGGCTTAAATAATTTCCCAAGCAGGTAGACATAAGCACTACAGGAGAAGGCAAAGCTATGAAGAGTGTCCTCTTCCTGTTGGCATGTAGGGCACTTAGCACTGATAAATTTATTTACAGACCAGTCTGCGGTGAGGCTTTTAACAGGGAGTATACTAAGGACCTGATTTTAACCTTGGCGGACGGCGGAGGCCGTCCGCCAAGGTTCCGCCGCCAAATGACCGCACCGCGGTCACAAGACCGCAGCGGCCATTCTAACATTTCCTCTGGGCCGGCGGGCGCTCTCCAAAAGAGCGCCCGCCGGCCCAGAGGAAATGCCCCTGCAACGAGGACGCAGGCTCAGAATTGAGCCGGCGTAGTTGCAGGGGTGCGACGGGTGCAGTTTGCACCCGTCGCGTATTTCAGTGTCTGCATGGCAGACACTGAAATACTTTGCGGGGCCCTCTTACGGGGGCCCCTGCCGTGCCCATGCCATTGGCATGGGCACGGCAGGGGCCCCCAGGGGCCCCGCGGCACCCCCTACCGCCATCCTGTTCATGGCGGGTTTCCCGCCATGAACAGGATGGCGGTAGGGGCTGTCAGAATCCTCATGGCGGCGGAGCGCGCTCCGCCGCCATGAAGGATTCCCCCGAGCAGCGGTAAGTCGGCGGGAGCCCGCCGACTTGCCGCTTCTGACCGCGGCTGAACCGCCGCGGTCAGAATGCTCGTGGGAGCACCGCCAGCCTGTTGGCGGTGCTCCCGTGGTCGGTGGCCCTGGCGGCCACCGGCCGCCAGGGTCAGAATGACCCCCTAAGTCTTTATTTTAAAAAAGTTGCTCTGCCAGGCACGCTGGAATGATGTCAAAAAATGATTCATATGGAGAAGCGGGCTTAAAATCCAAAAATGCATTAGCCAGGATACCAGGCTTGATTCTCCTCAACTCCCGCTCCCATAGATATTCCTTGCAGAGTTCCTCAATTAGTAGCGTGGGACTAATTTAGATTCATCAAGTTTCTCCTGCAATTTGGGTAAACTATATCCTGAAACATGGACAAGACAAACCAAGATATCTTCTCCCATCCATTTTGATTAAGAAGCAACTTAATCGACTGTCTATACTTAATTATATTTCTTACGTTTTTCTATTTTTCTAAAATTTATTCATAGCAATAGCAATCAATTCCTTGTCCTTAAATCACCCTCACTGATCTTCAAGGTTAAACAACTACCTTAACAATATGTATGCATTCACTGGCTATTGTAAAGGACAGATCTAATGCTTCCATGAGACATTCCTAAATATGGAAGGCATAACACCTGGTGAGGACCAGAAGAAAAAAAGGGGAAGATTACAGGAAACAGGGCAAAAACAAGGGCAGCTGATCCAGATTTATGCATATTTTTTTATATATTATGTGGTACTGTTGACATACAAGGCTACATGCATAATATCCTAGCGCTGGTGGGTTGCTAAAGGAGAATAGCAGTACTTTGGCATAAAATCAAGGGATCAGGAAAATTCCAGGTTTTAATCAATAAAACGTATGTGCATTGCTATGAGTCTGCTTAACACATTTATATAGACATTGGCCAATGGCATTGGTAAAAACTTATTAGCAATTAAAGCCGTCTTTATGAGGGAACGATGGAGGCGTACAAATAATTGCTAGTTTTAATTCGCAGTCCTTAAAAAAAATGGATCTAAGTTGTTAGTTCGAGTGTTGAGACCAGGGGTGAATTATGGATGTTTCCAGTTCCAGAGAACCCCTGCTTGAGAGTTACAGCACAGTGTTAGGAACAATCAGTCAAAGAATGCGTGTACGAAAATATGAGAACGGTGGTATAGAAGAAGAGAGGCAACAGGTAAATCATAGAAAAACAGAGGAGAGGGTGGCGCCATTGTGAGGAGTTCCCATAAAAGCCTAGAACCTGATTTTATGTTGATTGGGTAAAGGTAGGAAATCAGCCGATTTCTGACAGAGATGCAGCATTTTGAGCAGAATCCACCAGTGGAATTCCCTCCACCATATCATTCCAATTTGACAAAAATTCCACTGATGGAACTGTCCTCTGAAAGTGGCATTTACTGCAGAAATCAGAATATTTTCCATTATCACTCAACTCTAAATCGGGTTCATTGTGATATGTAGCAAGTCTGATCAGAGCCAGACTAGGTACATAGCCGAACTCAATACATGTCATCAGAACAAGCCAAGTGAACTCTCGGAGTACTAAAAATCCCTAATGCTATATGCAGCAAGCAACGGGCCAGTTGGCGAGTCAGGAGACAAATGTGGATATGGGCTTTGAGTGAGGGCCTACCATCTCCTTGCGGACACTCAATGTGAACCAGCGCAGCTCATTTGAAACACGGATGTCATGTCTAATCCATCAAGCAATATGAAAAGGGTACACCGAGAGACATCCCAACTGCATAATGCCTCAAACAGTCCGATCTTTCTTCCTGAGATAAAGGTTCAAAATAGCTGTGATCAATGTTATTATCTGTATGTTGTTAAAAATGTACTGTTTGCTGAACTATTTGCTAATTTATTTTGCCAGCATTTGCCAGGTCGTCAATACACCCACATCCTGAAAGGCAGAAGGAATTCTTACTTAGTTTACGCATCAAGTCCTGCTATTCGTTCGTTACTTTATTTCGGCAAATATTGCCATAAAAGTCAAGACAGGAAATAAATACGACATACATAAATACATTATACAATAAAATATAAGATACAATACATACAGTTGGCAAGAAGTATATGGATGTCCCCATGATTAAGCAGTATCATTAGGCGTATAAAAATATAAATAACAATTTATAAAATAATTAAAAGCCAGAACTAAAAGAAAAAAAAAATTAATTAACTTGTCGATAAAACAGTGCATCATATACCTTTGCAAGGAGGGGGATGAGCGGGCCACCTGACAAAGCGTTACAATTTGTGACCAAGTCGATTCCTGATAAGGTACACATTATATAGGAATCTGCTTGTGCCAAACACCACTAATTGTGAAGTATTGGACTGAAATATGCGCACTGCTTCTTTATAGGATCTGACCCCCACATATTTACAAACGGGTTTGATCCACCGATCCCTTGGTTTCTTGTATACTGGGCAAAAGAAGAGTAAATGAACAACGTCTTCTTTAGCCCCTAAGGTACAGAGAGTGCAGAGTTCACAACCTTTTACCCCTCCCGAATTGCATGTGTAAGCATTAATCTGTAAGACCCCGTACCTAAACTGTAAATAAAGTGATTTTGCCAGAGGAGGGCCGACCTCATCCAAAAATTGTTCTAATTTAGGTGTATCTTTTATGTTTAAAAAATTCAAAGTCAGAGTACCAATCGATGAACTATGCAGTAGCTCTCCGTTGACATAAGACCAAAAAGTGTCCTTTACATTTTTCCTGGTACATGTTGTCATATTCTGTGGAGCTTCCCATAGGTGTGATAAACCTAATCTCTCGTACCACTTAGATACATATTTTAACCAAGGGGTATTCATATGTCCATCTATCTGAGTTAGTTCAGTCAATCCGTTCTTGTAATCACTCAACTCCGGGGTTACCCATAGCCTGACCCAATACAGCAATGGTCTTAATAATGCTTGATAGTCTGCTCTTTTAAGATTAATATCAAGGAAAACAGGGACTAGGGGGGTTCTTGTCGGTATTTTAAGTAGCCTTCGTACAAAATGGTTTTCCGGTTTTCCAAAGTTGTTATTGCAATGGAAGCCCCAGAGTTCAGCACCATAAAGGGCGGTCGATTGGGCCTTTGCTTTATATACTTCCAGTGCTGGTGAGATTGCTTTAGAGTAACTGGCTCCGTGTATTTTTAAAATAGGCATTGAGTTTTGTTTAAGGGCTAGAATGCTTTTATCCATCTGCCCTTTCCAGGACAGGTTACTATCCAGCGTCATCCCCAGATAATTGAAACTCCCTACCTGTTCCAGTTTTTGGTTATCCAAGGACAGATTATTCCTGAGGGATTTCTTGGAGTTTATTGACATATACTTTGTTTTGGTAGGATTTATTTCTAGCCCCTTCCCCACGCAATACTTCTGGAAAGAATCCACCAAATTCTGTAAACCTCTCGGAGTTTGAGAAATGAGGATGGTGTCATCGGCAAATAGTAATGCCGTAACCGGCTCGCCACCTAGCTTCGGTGAGTCATGTACACAATCCCTTAAATAGATTGGAATATCATTAACATATAGTGAGAAGAGTGTAGGAGCTAACACGCAGCCTTGGCGCACACCACGGTCTACAGGTATGGCCCTTGAGGTCTCACCTTCTTTTCCCCACCTAATTTTTGCATAGTTCCCTGTGTGAAGCTTGATAAGTTCTTTAAGTAGTTCCCCAGGGACCGCCATGTTTCTTAATGTAGACCACAACAAATTGCGAGGAACAAGGTCAAAGGCGGCCCTTAGATCCATGAATGCCACATAGAGGCTACCCTTCCTTATGGTTATATACTTCCAACAGATGCACATGAACCTAAACACCTGGTCAACCGTACTTACTTTTATTCTAAAGCCAGCCTGATATTTGGTTAATATTTTAGTCTCTTCAATCCAATCTAAAAGCCTGTTTAAAATATGTCTGGCATATATCTTTTGAAATGAGTCTATTAAACTTATTGGGCGGTAATTACTTGGATCGTAGCGATCACCTTTTTTAAAAATTGTCATAATTTCTGCCCCTTTCCAGGAATCGGGGATTGGTGTGCCTGCCACAATGGAATTACTCAAGTAATTTATGTAAGGCCCCCACACATCCACATCATATTTTAGAAGATCTCCGGGGATTTTATCAGGGCCTGGGGCTTTGCCCAATTTCACAGCTAATAAAACCTTATTAGTTTCTTCTAAACTAAAGGTTAGTGGAGCAACACTTATCTCTGAATTTGTCTCATGGTCCTCGAAGGGCAAATTCTCCTGTTTGTTAGCATAGAGCTTAGTGAAGTGGTCGCACCAAGTATTTTCATCTAGGAAAATATCCTTTGTTGATCTGCCCTGCTTATTTCCATTAGCGATTAGATTCCAGAACATACTCTGGTCCCGTAGCTTAGCTGCATTCAAGAGATCCTCCCAGAAATTTTCATCCCATGTTTTTTTAGCTTGGGCCAACGTTTTTTTGTGGGCTAGTCTATTGTTTTTTATATCCAAGCTGTTCCCGGATTTTACTGCCTGGATTAGTCTTGATTTTGCTATACGACAGTCTTTATTATACCATGGGTTCGCTGACTCAAGATCATTCCGTTTCCTATTACCATCTTTTTTATAGATTTTGCTCAATAGTGGGGTTAATGCGTCTACCAGCTTAAGATGTATGTCAAGCACACCTTGTGTTCCCACTAATGCTGTCTGAAGGCCTCCTACCGTTTCAGTAAATACATTGTATATATTTATCAGCGTTATTTCGGTTCCCAAGATATAGGGCCATCTTAGGGCACGCCTGTTATTAGTTACCTCTAGTTCCGCGACCGTGGTATTTAATAGGGTCTCTTCTTTGGATTTAATAATGAATGATTGAGAATCCAGCCATAGTAGGAGAGGAAAATGATCACTCTCCGTCCTATGGTCTATCTTAAAGTCGGTTATTTGGTCCCATATATTCCGGGTAGCCATTACAAAATCTATATGGGATCTGGAATTTCCCTTAAAATAGGTTGGGGCTGCTGGTCTGTCTGAACGAAATCGACCATTACAGGCCCTTAGGTCATGCGCCACAGTCAACTGTAAAATCTGTAAGGCGGCTTTTGTGCCTTTAGCTGCACTTACAGATTTTAAGGGCAGGATGTCATTAGCAGCATCTTGATCGTCGAATAATTGTTCCAACCCCAGGATAGGCTCATATTTACAATTAAAATCTCCACCAACTAACACCTTTGCATTATCTCCTAATGAGTCTAGAACGGAGTCCAAGAGTTCTACTACCTCTGATTCCTTGTTAGAAGGGAACGGTCTGTTATATATATTTATTAGATGTATAGTTTCTTTCCCTCTTGTTTTGATTTTAAGGCCTAGTAGGTCCGGGGAGGGGATGGGTAGCGGGGTGACATCTATTTCTAGGGTCACTTTAACCCAGATGACCAGTCCCCCTGAGGCTCTCCCTCTAGTTGATGGAATAGCATGGGAACAATAGGTTTTATACCCCAGCCTATGGGGGGTTTCTACCATCCAGGTTTCTTGTAGGAGTATGATGTCGTAGTTCTCAATATAGGAACACCATACCACATCCTCAAGGTTCCTTGCTAAGCCAGCTATATTCCATGATATCAGTCTAATACTTGATTTTCCTTTTACACAGGGAGGATCTAATACTATAAGTAGGTTGTCTTTTTCTGTAACATCCTCCAGCTCAACTAAGGGGTTTGGCTCTTTATCTTGGTTGTAGTTTTTACTAGTGTCTTTACCCTCCATGGTCACTGAGAGGCACTTATCCGGTACACCCGAACTAGTTGTCTTACTTAAAATAGAATAAGGGGATTTAACGTTGCTTACCAATTTAACTGTCCTTGTATTTCTGGGACTCGAGGGTACTATGAGTTCCGGTTCAAGATCTTCTATACTCTGTTTTTGTTCCCACGTCTGGGTATATACTAACGTTTCTGTGATGGGATCCCCTGCTCGTGGGAGTCAATCGTTTTCGTCCAAAGTGCTCAGTACCGAAAAGCTATTTCCAGTTGGGGTATAAGAGCTAGTGTTTCTTCTAATAGTCAAGGGTCTGTGTTTTTTAGAAGGTTCTGATGTACTGGCTAAGTGTCGATAAAAATAACCCAGAGGATGCACACCCACGTCAGATTCCTTTATATCCAAGGAGGCTGCTCTAAGAAGGACAGTCGCAACATGTTGAGGGTGCCTAAAATTAACAATTACACAGTCTCCCTTACATTTTTTCCTTGCGTTTCCGATCCATGGTATCCGCCTAGTAGACAGTATTTGATCGGATAGGTGTGGGGGGAAACCACAATTTTTGTTTAACCAGGCAACTGATTTCCGTTTGAGAGAATCATGTGATTCCTCACGGAAGTTCACTGCTGTTGGGTCTAAGGGAGGAATGTTCGAAAGGACTATGACATAGGGTTCACAATCAGGTGGAAGGTTAATAAAATTTGGTCTGTTCACAGGAGTAGTGTTCCTCACAATATTAGATGCAGCTGCTTTCATATGAGGGGTACTATCCACCATACTTGGTGGCTCCCTAGATTCAGGTAAACGTGGCCTCTGTGCTTCAACCAATTGTTCAGGGTTGCCGGATTGGACGGATAGCTCAGACTGTTTCATAGTTTGTCCCATATACATTTTGTCTAAAAGACCACCCAACCTAGATACCTCCGTAGATAGTAATTCAATCTTTTCCATAAGAGGTTTAGTCATATGGACTAGTTTTTCCTCAAATAGCTTAGCGATGTGGCCCAAGAGAATACCATTCACATCGTCCTTGTTAATTGTAATCCCATTTTCAGCTACATTACTTCTATGACCATATTCTATCATTGGTTCTATTGTTGGTTTGAAATGAGTGTTACCCCGCTTGGATAGCATTTTTCTGCATTTTCTAACAGCTCTCTTAGGGGGAGAGTGAGACAATGCAGGCTCACTCGGGGGCTCCAATGGGACTTGATTTGGTGGCTCTAAAACGAAGGGTAAAGCGGCTGGGTTTTCCAAAGGGAGAGCTTCAATATTAAGGGGGTCCATCATAACAGAACCGCTACCATTGTTTACAGGAGAAAACATTTCTGGGGTGGACTCCTTCCCTAAGGACTTCCTTCTATCAGTGTTTATCTTGCTCACCATTTTAACCAGGTAATTATCCAGGGTGGAAATATTCTTAGCCATTCTACACCGCCCTCACGAATATGACGACCACTACTAGTTTTTGATAAATACTAGACTGTCTAGTTTTATGGCCCTGCACTACACAGAACTTTTATATCGTTTACAAAGTATAGGGCCTCTACATATATCAGCAATAACACAGAACAGCAAGTGTATAACACCCAGAAGACACAATGAATCAATTTAAATGGAGCCCAGGTATACAGCTTACTAAAACGTTATCAGATTCAATAAAAACAATTACAATTAACTGCTTAGTGAACTTGCTCAACCCGACCCCTTCTGGCCCCCTAACGGCTCCCTAACGGACTCACAACGGCCTGTCCTTTGCCCGACCCCGCTCAGCCAGGGGCAGGATCAGTTTGATATCACCTTCGGGCGTGTGAGATCCGCTTGTTCTGCTTCCGTGGTGCTAGGGGACCTGGCTAAAGTAGTCCCGTCCTGGTCCGTCAACGCTCCTCCCACACAGCGGTCGCAATGTCGGGCGACGGCGGGGGGGAGACGTGGAGGTCAGCAGAGGGAACAAAAGGGACGGCACCCCCCGAGGACCACAAGGGCACACAGGTATGCTGCACGATACAGGTGTAATTAAATTACAGCATTAATATGTCTGTGACCAGATATTAAAGAGGGGTGGCCCAGCCCAGCCTCTTCCTGTCGATGACGGGCGAAGGACGGGCCCGCCCTTGGCCCGGGCTTTGCCCGGGCGCCGCCCGCACGCGTCCCGCGGCTGCGGGCGCGCCAAGTGAAGTTTAAAGGGCCTCCCGCCCTATCAGCAGCTGAGGCTGCTACCGCCGAGATTTAAAGGGCTCCTGCCGCCTGTGCAAGTCTGTGCGCGTCCCGCGGCTGCGGGCGCGCCAAGTGAAGTTTAAAGGGCCTCCCGCCCTATCAGCAGCTGAGGCTGCTACCGCCGAGATTTAAAGGGCTCCTGCCGCCTGTGCAAGTCCGCGCGCGTCCCGCGGCTGCGGGCGCGCCAAGTGAAGTTTAAAGGGCCTCCCGCCCTATCAGCAGCTGAGGCTGCTACCGCCGAGATTTAAAGGGCTCCTGCCGCCTGTGCAAGTCCGCGCGCGTCCCGCGGCTGCGCCAAGTGAAGTTTAAAGGGCCTCCCGCCCTATCAGCAGCTGAGGCTGCTACCGCCGAGATTTAAAGGGCTCCTGCCGCCTGTGCAAGTCTGTGCGCGTCCCGCGGCTGCGGGCGCGCCAAGTGAAGTTTAAAGGGCCTCCCGCCCTATCAGCAGCTGAGGCTGCTACCGCCGAGATTTAAAGGGCTCCTGCCGCCTGTGCAAGTCTGTGCGCGTCCCGCGGCTGCGGGTGCGCCAAGTGAAGTTTAAAGGGCCTCCCGCCCTATCAGCAGCTGAGGCTGCTACCGCCGAGATTTAAAGGGCTCCTGCCGCCTGTGCAAGTCTGTGCGCGTCCCTGCTATTCTACATCTCTGTCTAGCACATCTGAACTCAGGAACGTGGTTAAAAGGTCTCATTCCATGTAACCCATATTATAACTAACGTGGAAACAGTAACTGCAAGAGAAAATAATAAGAGGTAAATGCGATGAGCACCACGTATAGTACTCAACTTAATTAAAGGTTTAAGTAGTCTTTCTTAAATGTGTACGGTTCAAACAACTGATGCGCATGTCATCATATCTAGAATTAAAACATGGACATGCTTACATTGACACAACTAGCAGTGACATGCGAGCTGTAATCAAGGCTACAAGTGCTCTTGCAAACATGGGATCAAAAAAGCTCAACATACTTGAAAACACATAAATGAAAGGACCTTTTCAACCTGGGAGATTGAATCTTATACATCCTTGCCTGTTACACTGGTGTTGACATCACTGGAGTCCCTAAATCTTCCTGAAAACCGTGCTTTCATGTACTTTTTCCTTTTTTTGATTCATCAGTGTAGACCATAACTGATAGAACGTCTCGATTCCTTGATGAATTCACTCTTGCAATGCTAGGAACGAGACAGACGTTCCGTGAATTAGCAAATCTGATATATATAAAATGTTAGAGCATACGACCAAAAAGTGTTATCACAGCCTCATGTCAACAATACATTTGGTAAATCAAAGCTCCTGAGTGTCGGAGCCTTCTGTGTAGATTGGAGTGCGGATTGATGTGTATGGATATATATATATATATATATATATATATATATATATATATATATATAAAAAATATATCAAAGATTAATTTTGATTATGAGAATGTTGTGGTGTGGAAATCAACATGAATGTAACGGTCAGGCAGTGGTATCTATCTTTCAAATTTGTTGAAGAGACGATTTCCCAGACCAGGACAGCATTAATCTCGATAATTAAAGCATGTCTGGAAGAAAAGTTAGGATTTAACCTCAAAGGTTGGCTAATGAATCAATGTGGAGGCACTTAATATTAATATAAAAAGATAAGACGTTGATCATCAATGTATTTGTGTACTTGTGACTTTATTTTGATGTACTTTTGTACAAAATCTGGCCACACATTTAGAAGTTGGTCTTTCAATTTATTTATTGCATGTACAATGCCATACCTTACCTGCTGAAATGTAACTTACTTTTTGTATCTCTCAGTCTACCTGAAACACCTAGGGCTGATTTGTTTTCTAGAGGGGTAGCATCCATCAGATTCTTCATGGTTCTCCATGGACCAATTTTATATGCTTTTACTCAAGTGGAAAGGTGCAAATTACCCCATAACTCTTGTAGAAAAATGGGTTCCACCCATTCAGTCCGCCCAGATTTTTTGCTTTTGATCACCCTGTTTTTTTATCCTTATGATGGGTGAGTCTCACTATCAGCGACTAACTGTTGGTAATTTCCCCGAAATTGGACTGGGGGTGTTTATCGCTAGTGTCTGCCTTTTAAAATATACCTGGTGTGGTACAGGTATGGGCATTTGGCTGGTTACACATGAACATGTGTGCACACTAGTGCAAGTCTACTATCATGCACAGCTCTATAACTACACAAAGGTAGCCTGGGGCAGAAGGAAACCTTATAATTTATAAGTATCCTCTACCCTACTTCTGGATGGTAGTTCAGGTGGGCTTATGAACCTCGCATACAACGCCCAAATTAGGTTGTTTTAATGTCCCTCACACACCCTAATGGTGTCAAGTGATGAAGGAACCGTGCAGGGGTAGGTGCTGCTCTGGGGTAGGCATTCTAATATTAGTGGGCATTCCTAGATAATCAAGCAAACCCTGCTGACCTATCTGTAGTGTCACTGTATTATACACATAGGTGAAATTTGCTTTAAAGTACAGCTTCGCTCAACTTAGACCTACACAGTCCAGCGAGGTGTACAACTGAGGTGATACATGCATGCCAAGCTTGAATATGCAGGTCCAAATAACATATGTGTACATCTGGTGAGTCGCTCCAAATTATCATAATTCTCTGGCTCAGCACAAAATCAGATTCTAGTCAGTTTGTCCCCTCCAGGGCCAAGTTAATTACTCTCCCGCACAGCAGTCGGAACAAATGCCTCCCCACACAAAATGAGCAATTATCAGCAGTTGACTCGGTTCGTAAGATGGAAGAGGTGGGGAGGAAAATCTGCAAAGGATAATTAGCTGTCACACGACACCTGGCTTGGGACAGTCCAGGACTACTGAACTAAGTAGCAAGCCCAGACATTTAGAGCCGACACAGGAGGGGTTCCCCTTTGAAGTTTTGGTAAGAAAGTATCTGGCAGTGATTTCAGCTAGGGGTGGAGTTGAGGCCCTCAGAGGAGCTCTGAACAGAGAAAACTTGTTGTCAGTATATTGGATTGTCCCAGAAAGCTGTGTAGGACGACTGGTTCTGGGCTCCCCAAAGAAGCACCTATCTGAAACAAGTGCATTTATGGTGGGTGCCTGGACCTCATTTGTAGAGGCTGCCACCGCCAACCAGATACCTCCGGAGGCCCCATTCCCCAAGGGCTGAAGGAGAAACAGTGGGCTACCGTCCGACAGAAGCAGAAGTGAGAAGCAGAAGTGAAAAGCAGGAGCATCCACCTAGCAGGCAGACACATGAAACAGCAGAAGAGATTGTTGCTAGCTTCCACACCTGACACTGAAGGCCCCAGTGGAGTTGGCTTTAGGGTGCGCTGGGGTCTTGGGGCTACCCGCTCTGCCCCCCCAACATAAACTGCAGCATCCAAGTGTCCCAGGGTGGGGCCGGGACATCACCAACAAAGAAACCCAAACAGGAAAATGACACGTGGTGCAAAATGGTGCACAAGAAAATGAAGCAGGACAACCTACTAATAAAATATGCATTTCCATACTGCTTTACATGGCCTCATTTGCATACAGTATTCTTGTGGTGCACAAAGGAGGGGCAGGGACATCACCAACATGCCTCAACGTGTTGTGGGACTGCAGGGAGTGCAGCAGCCCCTCTCTCCACAGCAGGATGCATTTAAGAAAGTTACCCTATCTCTCTCAGATCACATGATGCAGCACCTGGGAGGCATTTTCAAGCACTCCATGGGCTTAACCATGTGCACTTTAGCTTGTAAGTACAGGGTGCCCCCCTAGTGGTTGGTTCTATGGCTGCATTCTATGTGGCCTAAAGTGGTAAAAGAAAGAATTGGACATATGTTATGTTGATTTGTAATGCTTTGTTACAAAAAATGTTTAACAATATTCACTGAGTGTGTAAACATGGTTACCGATTCCAATAATTTGAATGTGTTGAACATTTTTGACATGTTAATATTTTGTTCTTATAATGCGGTGACACTTTGACGAAGCCATTAGGCTTGCTTTATATTTGCATGTGGTGACCCTTTGAAAAGCTAATAGGCTAACCTTATATATCCACAAAGTGACCACCATGACAAAGCCTATAGGCCTGCTTTATTTAAAATGACACCACAGTGTGTTGTGATGTTATATCTGGTATAAGTGAGTGGTGGATTAATTAAGGATTCAGAAGTCATTAGGGATCAAATGTGAAATCAGGATGTCACCAAAGTATTTCCAGCTGCTTTATTTATAGATTTGTAAATGTATGTGTAGTTTTAGTAGCATGTGTGTAATGTACTTTCCCTTCTTCAAAGAAAAAGCTCTAACTGGACAATCATTTATTGAGTGTTGGTATTGTGTGCCAGTGGACAGAGATTACTAGCCCACACCACCCACTCAGAATAAGCCTTGGACTGCTCTGCTCTGCTACCCTGAGAGAATCCAGTACTACATGGGATGTTTGTTTCCCACTGAAAAGACAATTTTAGACCTATTCCTTGTGCAGGCATCACATCCTGCAAATAACCCAATTTCTTACAACTCTCTACTCTAGTTGCATTGCAAATGCCTGTAAGCATCACATTTGCCAAATATCTCTTGCGTTTAATGCACTGCACACAATGCAAGGGTAATATCCAGGTGCATTAATAACAATAGTTACTCAGAAATAATCCTGAATTTCAGGATCAATGTGAAAACAATATCTCCTGAAAGCAATATAACCACATATTTTTGCACTTACTCACAATTTTTTCTAACCAGCCTCGAGCTGCTAACTATGAAAGATAGAATTAATTGTTTTTTCTTGGGCTGTTTTACCCTGCTCAGCCAGCATTTTGTTTAGGCACCAGCATGTCACAGCAATTCCTCCAGCAGAGAATGCCAGATAAGAAATGACATGTAAACAGGAATTATTGTCAGTGCTGCTTTTCACACGAATATATGTACCAGGCACTTCAAAATGCGGCAGTTTCATTTACATGTAACATATTTCACATAATACAAAGTTAATTCTCTATCACACGCACAGATTTTGGAAACAAATTAACCCATTCATTCAGCAATGAATGGATACACAAAATAATAATTCAAGTAAAACCAAAAAATATTGCACCCATAAACACCTCAAACAATTTAACGTTAAAAAATAATACATTTTCATACAAATACTTTAATTTACAAGAAAATTAAGAGAAGGCCAACTTAAACCACACACTAATGCATGTTAATGAAGGCATATAAATAAGCTGTCGAAAGCCTCACTACCAAAAACACACGACAGTTTCTCTGTCAATTTTTAAGAAACATGATTACTGGTTAACCCATGGGCAGAGCATGGTTACTACTCATGGAATTTGCGTTTCTTGCTCCTTTTTATGGAAAAGGTATGCTTTCGTTAGTTTACACCAGTGGTTCCCAACCCTGGGTCCATAGAGCATCCTTAGGAGGTTCTCGACTGCTTAGAAAATTAAATATGATTAACAGATTAGGTCCCCAGCTTTCAGTAACGACTCAGTAGGGGTCCCCAGATTCCAATAATGATTCAGTGGGGATCCTCGGGTTCCATTAATGATAAAGTGGGGGGTCCACAGATGTCAAAAGGTTGGGAACCACTGGTTTATACTGTAACCGAACCAAAAATATAATAAAGATTGTTTAAATATAAAAAATACACAAGCAGCAAATAACTATAATTAGCAGAAGGCCACAGCGGGTAAGCAGGAGGGTGGGTTCAGGACAGCACGATGCAGCACACCGTGGTCCTTGAATAATCCTGATGGGCTAAGTGATTTCAGACCACATCATTAGCTGAAGTTGTTGTTTTTTCAGGGCCATTCTGCACCTGTGGATGAAGGATGTTGATCCAAAACTGACTTGGAATATTTTCCAGTGGAGAGGGCGAAAGAATAATAAAACTGATGTAATTGCAAAGTAGTG
This sequence comes from Pleurodeles waltl, assembly GCF_031143425.1. Classification (NCBI taxonomy): domain Eukaryota; kingdom Metazoa; phylum Chordata; class Amphibia; order Caudata; family Salamandridae; genus Pleurodeles; species Pleurodeles waltl. Next base: position 1,185,082,331 of record NC_090440.1, on the reverse strand, counting down.
CAGCAGAGGATGGGTTTCCAGTAGATACGGGGCAACAGTACTAGCCTCTTCACTAGTGCTGGAAGGCTAGAACCTTTGGCAGATGTATACACAAGGGGGAGGCCCTGGTAGTAAGACACTCAAGTGGGGGGAAGGCGCAGTTGGCCAGACCAAAGAGTTGCCACCACAGAACAGTTTGTTATGACCAAAGCATTGGTAGAGTGGAAGGTGAGGACAACTGCAGGTTACGAGCAGCTTATTGTGGCTAAAGGTGATGCTCAATGTAATGGGTTTGATGCAACATTTTGCTGTTACACTGAATCCTGCAGTTGTGGGAACAAGGACAGGGAAGAAGGAAGTCAGGAGAAAATAAATGAAAATGTGGCGGGTCCAGTAAAAGAAAGGCAATAAGCGATTTAGGATTTCACAGGATTGAGCCTTAAAGAACATGTGGCAATTCAACCTCTGGTCGCCACGGGGTACTTGGGTATGCAAGAGTAGAGGGAGCCATTGAATAAAAAGGTGAGGAATGTTTCAGTGATGTCTGCACAGAGGTGGTGAGAGCAACAAAAAGAGAGAAGACTTTCCATCCAACGGAAGTTGTGTAGAGAACAAAAAAGAAAGAACCAAGGACAGTCCTTAAAGAGGTCACATTTTTGTCTGGTAGGCAAAGAGATGAAAGAGTACCAGGATCCTGTGTTAAAGCAGCTGCCAAGCTATAACAAGAGCCAGTAATGTGCTGTGCCAGTGTTCCCCTGATCTCAGGACATTGTCATGAGTTGCCAGAGGCAGCAAAGGAGGTCAGAAGGAAGGATGAGGGTGATTGTGTTATACTGGAATAATGAGGCTCCTAGAGGTTTGTTAAATGTAATGCTTATAAATTGTTTGTGTGGGAATGTGAAAGTAAAATGGGTTTGATCCTGCTGAAGATCTCTGGCGTTTTATGTCTATGGATGAGCGTGTTACTGCTAAAAGGCTTTACTGTTTTCACTGAGGTGGGTCATTCCTTGTTAACTGCAAGGTCTTAGTAAATTGTTTTCTGGACAAAGCTGCTAGTCTGGTAAATTGCTTTATGTGCGCATGGTGGTCTAGTATCCTTAAACTAACCATATCTTGGGATGTTTATTACAGTTACGAAACTAAGAGGGTAGACATTTCAAAAGCATGTGCGCGTTAAAAGACAAAGAATGATATGGAGAGGGTGGCAATGGCTAAGGGGCATTACAGACAGAGGTGACGTAAAAGGGGTTTAGTGGGGCAATAAAAACACTTTCCAGATATCCTGGTACCCAGCTGGAATGGTGACTCTAGCAGAATAGGATCCTTACTGTCTCCAAGTTTAAATTGATGCCTTGTCTCTTACCTCCCCCACCCCCTCTTCCTGTGGGGCTTTCCAGGCGGCTGCTTTGGATTGTCGCCATAAAGCAGTGAAACAATTTTAATTTGCCCTGTGTGCATGATCCAGCTAGTGTCGGAAACACAGGAAAAAAAACCTTCAACTGCTCAAGGTCTGAAGAGTTGTTTTGACTGGAAAAAAGGTGCTGCTCCTTACATTCCACTGACAGAGCTTGACGGACTAATGGACATGAGGTAGCGAGGAGGTGGAGCTCCGGAGCAGCTGCGACTCAGTGGCGCCGCCTGTTGCGGACCACACTGAACCACAGCACTAGAAATTCCCTTAAAGCCAGCATTTGCATAGTGAATAGTTCCCTATCCCACATCTATGTAAAGTGCTTTGTTTCTTTTCATTAGATTCGTAACTTCTACGTTCCAAAACATTATATAAACGGATCAATCATGACAAAATAGAGAATTCTCTCTCTACATGCAGCAGGAACCAATAACGAAGTCAGTGATGGAACAATCATCAGCATAGGCAATATGTCTTGCGTATGTGAGATCTATTATCTTTGCCACTGTTTTTTAGCCATGTTGTAAGTGGCTGAAAGTGATGATAAAAACCTTTCTGACACAGCCAGATTTGACTACGTTATAGCCTTTTTTTTTACTTGTGACTGCTTGTTTAGTAGAAAAATATAGCAATTATCAGTGTTCTGTGGGTATCCTAGAACTTTAGGCCCCATGCCAGTGCACCTGCTGCACCATACAAATCATGGGTTTCATAGACTTTTTGGCCCATGTGTCACGGCACCTGCTGCATCATACAAATCGTGACCTTCGTGCCTGCAGGGTAATTGCACTTGTGACTGCTTGTTTAGTCGTAAAATATAGCAATAATCGGTGTTCAGTGAGTCTCCTCAAGCTTTCGGACCCTGTGCCCCTGCACCTGCGACACCATTCAAATCATGACCCTAGTACCTGCAAGGTAGCTCTGAGGACTGACTGGCCTTGTTCGGTCCAAAGAGTCGAAGACTGAATTGAATTAAATGCTGGAAAGGTTGGAGCCATTTCACATTTAATGTGCTGAAAATCAAACTGCTGGAAAGGTGGGAGTACTTTACATTTGATGATGCTTAAAAAAAAAAGTAACAAATATTGGTTATCAGTGAAACAGTTTATGCTGTATTTGGCATCAGTATTTTTACTTTCACTTGCTGCTGACATCCGGATGGGCCGCACGTACACCAAATCTGTGTATTCAATGAACATGCAACAAATATTTCCCACAAGCAAAACGTGTGTGCCAGTTAAGAAACTGGCCACTGCATAAAGTTATCTTTCTGCATTCTGACAAAGCTAAGGGTAACAATACAGAGACTACAGGGCTGTCCTAACAACTTGGAGTGAGTAAACCTGGATGTGGCATAACAGCCAGATCAGCCGACTTTGGAGCTGGGGAATCAGGTACGAGTCTCTGTGTCAGCTCAACATCCTGTGATTCTGGGCAAATCATGTAATCTCCCCATTCCTACAGAAAATGAATGTCCCCTTGTGTAATGTAACTGGTGCTCATATAAAGTGCTCCCATACCTTCTGGTTGAGTTTGCGCCATATAAAACTGCAGAAAAAAAATAAAACCTGGAGCTCCCAGTCCATGCTTTATGTTCAGGGCCTGAGGTGTCAGTGGAACAGAATGGGTGGGTTAGATAAGAGCAGTGGTGGGCAGCACCAGTGATGAAGCGATGTGGGAGAGGCGCTGTCAGGCTGTGAGTGATAATGGGTACGAATAACAAAAGAGGGAGTAGTCCTGCAGCTAAGCAGAGATATGGTCACGTGGGGGAGAGTTGTGAACGGTCATAGTGAGTGAAAGGGGGTTTTACTTACAGCACGTCCTAACAGTGCAGTGGTGAGACCCGAAGACCGCAGGGGCGCCAAAAGATAAATTTAATGATAGGTACTTGAAGTTATTGGTAGGTATTATATCATTTGACAATTGAATCATATAAAATTGGTATACATTACCCACTGAAAGCAAGCTACTTGTTCTGTGACAGCTTCCTCCTGATGTGCACCGTGACAGAATTGTTTTGTTTTCATAGCACTATTATGTATAGATTATCGGGATATTACGTGTTGCAGCACCACTACAGACATTTCCAGAGCTGTCATGTTTTGTCAGATGTGAATATCCAACCACAGAAGTAGCAGAGCAGACACGGAGGTACCTTAGCAACAAAAGGAGCAGGTAGATTTCGGTAACTAGAAAAACCAGTGCCCTCGGAAGACCGTACCTGACATTTGACCTTGGTCTTTGAATACCCAGTAAATGTGACAAGATAAGAACAAGATATACACGCCTGTTTATTACAGGAAACTAGTTTGTGGAAGAATACTGTAAACACAGCTTTTGCATGGGTAGGTACAAACTCGAGCTGGGAAACCCAAAGCAAATAAAGCCAGCAAATTGGAAGCAAGAAAACATGAGTTACAAACTACAAAGCTAATGGCAAACGACGGACAGAATACATTTCGAGGTCAACTTTCTGAAACTCCATAAGATGTCTTTCGCATAAACAGAGAGGCTGCAACCTAAAAAAGGGAGGGAGATTGTTTGTATTTTACAAAAGAAAAAGCCACCAGAAGACTGGGAAGACCATATGGTGATTAGCCAGAGGTGCAAGAATGCGTGTAGGATCCTATAGAGCTGAGAACAGTGTATACGGTGGGAAGAGATCAGAGGTCAAAGTGTTTGGGATCTGAAGGGCATGATGTGCCCATTTAAATTTGCCAAAAACAGTTCCTCTACTTTATGTTGAAAGACAATCATCCCAGGATGGTTACTTCTGACATATGAGATTGCTCTGCTGAAGGATAAGGGTGAGAGGGAGTCTCCAGTGCTGCAAAGCCAAGGGAAGGCCAGATAGCTAAAGGCAGAAAAAAGCCTTACTGGGTGGCTGCAGCCTGAAAGAAATGTAAATGGGTGCAGTTGGTTAATCTGCAAATATAAAGGCTGCATGGAAGTCGGTTTTGGCTTTAATTGACAGTCATTTCAAGCTAAGTGATGGCAAAGCTTTATTCTTTTTGAGAGGGATTGTAAGGGTGTAACTAGCTGAGCTATGGAGTGCACGCTTTTAATGGACAGTTCTAAAAAATGTTTTCACAAGGTGCAGTCTGCATTTTACTAAGACCTATATTTTGGAAGCACATTTCTAATATTAAACCTACATTTTTTGTATGAGTTGTGGAAGTCTGTCTAATAATGCGTGTGTTAGAAAGAGCCTTTCCTGCAGGGTTTTCCCTGTCTTTCTGCTTCTGACATCCTGTTTTTTTAATTCTGGGCTGAATTTCGTTTTTGCTGGCTTTAGGACTCTGGGACTTTACAACTGCTGACCAGTACTAAAGTGCAAATGCTCTCTGTCTAAATGGTATTTGTGATAGGTTTATCCATGAATGACAGTTGATTTTATTAGTAAGCCCCTAGTAAAATACACTCAGTGTGCCCAGGGCCTGAAACTCAAATACTACTAGTGAGTTTGCAGCACTGACTGTGCCACCCCACAAGAGTAGCTCTGTAATCTACAATGCAGTGCTACTGCAGTGTCTGTGTGAGCAGTTTTTACTGCCAGTTTGATCTGGCAAGTGCACCCACTTGCCAGGCCTCTACCTTCCCTTTTACTACTTGACCACCCCTAAGAATAGGCCCTAGGTAGCCCCATGGGCAGGGTGCAGTGTATTTAAAGGTAGGACATGTGCTGAGGTGCTTTACATGTCCTGATAGTGAAATACTGCCAAATGTGTTTTTCACTATTGGAAGGCATATCTCGCCCATAGGTTAACATGGGAATTCCCTTGAAATATCTTTTAAGTATAATTTCCCTTTGGGAGCAGATTGAGATGTGGAGTTTGGGGTCTCTGAACTCACAACTTAAAAATACATCTTTTAGTGAAGGTGGTTTTCAACTTTTGTGTTTGAAAACGCCACTTTTAGAAAATGCCCATTTTCTTGCTTAACCATTCTGCCTGCCTGTCTGTGGAATCAACGTCTGGTTTAGACTGACAGGGGCTGGTCATGCATACACTCTAGACAGTCACACAAAGGGAGCAGAGGTGTGCCCTGCATATGCTGATAGCCCATCAACCGGCTAAAGGGTCTCCCAGAGCTAGAGTGGTGAGAGGAGTTGTCAAGCCTGTGTAGTGCGTCTGGAGCCATGCCTGGGCAAAGAAGGATCTTGTGAACAACAGCAACTTTCCTTTGAAGTTTGCCTACCTCAAAGGCAGAAATGATTATGAGCAGTGGACCGAAAACCCGAGACTTTTAGAACAATTCTGGATCAAGAGGAGACCCTGCCAAGGAGAAGAGCTGAAACGCTGTTAGGAGGAGTACTGCCCTTTTGCTGTGTGTGCTTTGCAGGGTTGGGCTGCAGTTGCTGCTTCTTCTTTGGAGAGGACAAAAACTGGACTTTGCTGTGTATCCTGCTTGTGAAGTTTCTCCAAGGGTTTGGACTGAGCTTGCCACCTGTTAAGAAGTCTCAGGGACAGCAAAGACTTCACCTACCAGCCTCTGGGTTCTCATGCGGAGGACACTGATTCGCCAGGTGGTGCCCACTCCATTTCCTGGGCCCTTCGGAGTGAAAGCTGGCATAAAAACAAGCTGAACCAGGCACATCAGCTCCAGACAACTCTGTGCGGCTGCCGGCACCCGAAGCTGTGCTCCCCGCAGAAGTGCAACAACCGTGACCGATGATGCAGGCCCGATGCCACTGCACCGCCTCTGAAGCCCCGAGACATAGTGAGTCCTGAGTGCCATGTTACTGCCGTACATCTGTGACACCCAACTCCGTTGTGCACCTGTGGCCCTGTGGTGTGGCCGCGACTTCCCCTCATCACGTCTTGACCCCCTGGGCTCATCGACCCTGCCGGATAGTAAAGAACCGACGGCTCACTGCCGATGTTGCATCACCTCCCATGCAACCGTAAGGAACCGCCACCTCATTTTACCTGCCTGGCAGTAAGGAACCGATGCCTCACCTCCTTAATAGCAGTAAGGAACCAACGCTGCACCGGCTCGAGCAACGCCTTACCTCCCCGACTCCGCACTATGTCTTTGCTTCCTCATTTTCAAAGAGACTGTACCTGGGGTCTATGCGACTCCATGCACTCCCTCACGAGTGGCATCGGACTATTAGGAATGACAGTCACGGCGCCATGATAGCACCAGTTGGACCTATTGTGTGTCTAAGTGCTTTATTGGGATTTTATAAAAATGTATATCTTTGCTTGTGCATGTTGGATTTTTGTTGTTTTGGTCTTGTGTTACTTAGATAAGAATAGCCTATTTTTCTAACCTGGTGTAGTGACCATTTGTAGTGTTTTCACTGTGTTACTGTGTATAGGTACAAATACTTAACACATTGCCGCTGGGATAATCCGGACTGCTCGTGCCAAGCTACCAAGGGGGTGAGAGCAGGGGTTATCTTAGCAGTGTGACTTCCTTACCCTGGCTAGAGTGAGGGTCCCTACTTGGACAGGGTGTAAATTGACTGCCAACTAAAGACACCATTTATATCAGTGTGTAACCCACATTTAAAATAATGACTCACATATTTACAATGCTTATATGCAGGAAGACAGAGACACCACGGCATTAAAAAGACACAAGTCACTCTTCCACACTGCACAAAACAGGATTCAATTTTTGTGGCCCAGTAATCATGCACATACATCTGCAGTAACACCATTAGCCAACAGAGGTTGCTTAATGTAAAATAGTGCATCTCTTGCTGGTTAGTTTAACTTGCATTTCTTTTTCATTTAAAGGCTCCCTTATTTCATATGCAGTTACTTAAAGATAAAAGACTGACTGAGTTGCAGAATATTTTGTTCTTTTTAACCATGCGTTTGAACCCGGGCTTACTAACCCCGGCCCTTTTGCACTCAGGATCACAGTTCCCATACTTTTTTTTTTAAATGCACTTTGACGGCTGGAAGAGATGCATGAATAGAAGCTGGCAGGTTTGTCAATGCCCAGAGCAAATGCACGAAAGTGAAGACAGTGTATCTGAAGTTAATTATACATGCATGTCTTCCTTTTACTACAATAAACTGCACAACTTCATGTATATATATATATATACACACACACACACACACACACACACACAGACAGACATATAGATGTATATATATATTACCTAGCAGCAGTCCCACTAGGTCGTTTTAGTTAGGACCATCTTGTTCCATAGATGGAGTGTTTTCTTTTTTTATTTTGCTAATAACTTTGGCATCCCTTGATGATTCTTAACAAAATATTAAAAACGCATACTTTGGTCAGTTCAGCTGCTCTGTTGGAAGTTTCAGGGTGAACAGTCACATATTCCCTAGTATGTGTCAATGGAATTTTTCACATTTTTGAACACGCCTACAGCCTGAACTGCTGGACGGAATTACACCAAATTTGGCAGAAAGTTAGGTCGTGGTCCAGAAAGCACACAATTTGTGATTAGGTGTAAATCTGTTCAGTGGTTTTAGAAATGATAAGTTGAAAAATATATACATAAATATGGGTGCACTGATAGTTTGCAGATCCTCTCCGGATGATTCCCCAGAGTAATGAGCGAAAAGAGGAATATAACTGGCTGTCCATAACTTGTCAGGAAAGTTGTGGCTGCCATTTTGTTATAACTAGGAACCGTCCCCCAGGGCTGAAATGGATGGTACAATGGACCGTAAGGGGTCGGGTATAGGTTCCCTGGCCCCTTGCGGCATTGCTTGTGCATGACAACACATTTATTAAATGTTTGAACTAGACAAAACCTTTTTTTTTTATGTTTGCTGAAATTCACGGATTCACCTGTGGGCTCCAGCATAGCCCCCGGTGTAAATCCGCAAACTAATCCGCGGATTTCACAATATAATATATATATATATATATATATATATATATATATATATCTATATATATACACACACACACACACACACACATACACACACACACTTTCACACCTAGTCTCACAAGCAGACACAGCCTTTGAAACCCACTCTCACAATTAGACACTCTCACACCCACTCTTACACCCAGAGACACTCTCACAGTCACTCTCACACCCAGACACTCTCACACTTAGTCTGACACTCACAGAGAGACTTTCACACCCCGTCTTACAACCAGAGAGACAGTCACACCCACTTTCACTCGTTCTCACACTCTCACACTGACTTTGACAACCACAGACACACACTCACACCCAGAGACACACTCAGACTGACTTTGACATTCAGAGAGACACTCTCAGACTGACTCTGATACCCAAAGAGGGACTCTCATGCCCAATGTCACACCCAGGCAGACACTCTCATTCTCACACACAGAGACACACTCTCACACTCACTCTCACACCCAGACACTATCCCACCCACTCCACACCCAAAGAGACAATCTCACACCCAGAGAGACACACTCACACCCACTCTCACACCCAGACACACACACACTCAGAGAGACACTCTCACACCCTGAGAGACATTCTCACACTCACTCTCACACCCAGACACTTTCACACTAAGACACTCACTCCCACAGAGAAAATCACACTCAAACCCAGAGAGACACTCTCACGCCCAGTCTTACAACCAGAGACACTGTCACACCCACTCTCACATCCAGAGAAACACTCTCACAGTGAGTCTAACGCCATGAGAGAGACTCTCACATCCTCTCTCACACCCAGAAAGACAGTTCCAAACTCTACAGACTGTCCCATTCACTCTTTTCATTGGACACACTGGATTTGTGAACTTAGAAAAACTGTTGGTGTTTGACTTATGTGAATAATTTGGAAACAATAAAGTAGACCTGATGCTGTTATGAGACTGTTGAGACCTCTTCCTGCAATGGAATGTTGGTTGCTATGGTAACAAGAGCTAGAGAAGCGTGGGCGAGGCATTAAAAGAGACTGGACTGTGACTTTGTAGTTGAAGGTCTAGTGAAAAAATATGTTTAAACAAGTGATTGACGGCGAATTAAGTATTTTATGTAAGTAGTAATATATTTGGAAGCATTTTACAATATACTGGAAAAAAAGTTGGTATATGTAATGTTACAGCATAATACAATTTATACAGTATTACAAGCAAAAAAAGAAAATTATAAAATAAATCAGTGAATCTGCTAATCGGAATACAAACTAACAAGTGATCGTAGGAAAAACCATAGAGCACATTCGCCGGACAGTTTGTGGGTCCGCGGAAAATCCGCCTATGCGAATGTTTTCACACATAACAAAAACTAACTGATATGCAATAAATCTCTTTAATATTATCAAATTTAGTATAAATATACTTAATTACTTTTACTTATTTTTGGAATCACATTAACTAAATTGTTGTTGTCTACCAACCAATCAATATACAATACAGTATGTTGTAACAGTACACAATGACATAATGAGAAAAAATTAATATATAAAGATTCACCATACTTTTATGAACACAGCAAAGAGATTTACTGGAAAAATCAAAGGCTGCAGGGAGGTTATAGTTAGGTGTTTGCATTGAAAAAAGCATACAAATTCCCTGAAAATAAAACAAAAGTTACAAGGATGTTCTAGTCAGGAGATAGATTAAAAAAAAAAAACTTAAAAATTCACTAAAAAGTTACAGGGACTTCATAGTTACATTCTAAATTTACTCATACAAAACCTTAGAAATTCAGCAGTTATAGTTACCTGAGCTAATGATAAGTTGTGCCCCCGTAATGCACTGCTTATGACCTCACATATTACATCACTTATGACGTGGTCAGTGACATCACTGATGACATCATCCAGTAAGTGTTAATAGTTGTATGTATGTTTGAGTGGGTATATGAGTGACTGTATTGGTGAGTGGGTATATGGGTGACTGTATTGGTGAGTGGGTTGTTGACTCAGCTTCTGTATGGGAGAGTAAGTGGATCTGTAAGTAGGTGTATTGGTAAATGTGGGTTTATAATTTGGGAAATTCAGAATGTAACTATAATGTCCCTGTAACCTTTTTTTTTAGTGAATTTCTAAGGTTTTTATTTTATCTATCTCCTAACTATTGGGTCCCTGTAACCTTTGTTGTCACACACACACACTCAACCCAATCCATTTAAAATGTGCTCACAGATGTAGATTAAATCAAGTGATCAATCCACTCAAATGAAAGTATAGAAGAACAATAGTTTGCAAACAGAATGAAAACACACTAAATGAATGAGTCACATAAGTGTACACGCAAACCGTTACAATTAACTACAAAACATAAGACAGGTGAAAAAATAATTTCATTATTTGCAACAGCAAGTGTCAAAATACAAAAATAATCACATACTAACTATTGCAGAAACAAGACGATCAGATAACACTCAAAGGTCCATTTAAGTGCAGGTGTTGTATCTCAAGAAGAACAGAGACTGAACACTTCAACTTGTATTTATTTTAAGTTGCAGTAAATACGCCAACACCGGTGTCTGCTGCCCTGTTCATCTCCAACTGTCCCTCTTCCACATTCCATCCCTTAGACATTCCTTCCCTACATTCTTTTACCTCATAACATTCCAATAGAACAGAACAAAACAACATACTTCATAACATAACACATCTTCCCCTTACACAATACAATATGAATGAGAGAAGCCAAGGAAAAGGAAATAACTAATTTACAACATAATCTTTTAGATAAGCAGGTTTCTTAACAATTCTTCCCAGTTTACTTTCATAAGTTCCGTTCTTTCCAGATTGTGCTGAACTGTCATTGGTGACTCTAGCTTCTTGTGTTGAGCTGTCATTGTTAACTCCAGCACCTTTATACGCCGAATACCCTTCTTCAGCTCCAATAAGATCTTCCATCCCGGTGGGAGTGTCATTATGCACAGTATCTAGCCAAAAGTAATTCTTTGTAAATTCTGTAGATTCTGCAGAAGTATTTCCATCCACATCAGTAGAGTCTCCTCTAAACCTTGCAAAACGGCTCATATGCCATACTCGTCCATCACTCAATTTGGCTGAATTTTTGTATATCTCAAGAACTGTTTTAGGTTCAGAAAACTTGGTATCTCCTTTTTTAACCTTGCCTGGTAATTTGACACGAACTACATCACCTTTCTTAAGATTTATTTCTTTAGCACCACTCTTCAAATCAACAAAGTTTTTATAAAGACCTTGCGCTTTTTGAATATTTTTTTTAACCTCAGCAGGTGACCATTCTTTCATCCTAGATTTGTTTAACCAACCCTGATTATCTTTTGTGAATGGAATTCTTCCTCTCATGACAGTAAATGGAGTGTGCCCTGTAACAGTCGGGCTGGTTCTGTACATCCAAATCATTTTCTTAACACAGGTTTTCCAGTCAACATTTTTATATCTAGCTAATTGCAAAGAATCTTTAATTACTCGATTAAATCTCTCCACTTCACCATTCCCACTTGGATGGTAGACCGAAACAAACTTATGTTCTATTCCATTCCTCTTAAAAAATTCTTTAATCTCCTCACTTTTAAATTGAACACCATTATCCGTGATGATTTTCTTAGGTAAGCCTTCCCTGTGAAAAAGCTCATCCAAGAACATCAAAACATTCGCTGAATTAGCTTTGGTAACAATTTGAATCTCTGGCCACTTTGAGAAGTAATCAACCACCACTATAATATACCATTCCACATTCTCCTCAACGATTGGTCCCATTATATCGATACCAATAACTTCCCAAGCCATTTCAGGACAAGGCACAGGATATAAGGTTGGTTTTAAGGTCACCAGAGATTTATCAGCATTCATACATAAATCACAATTCCTAACCATTCTCTCAATATTAACATCCATACCAGGCCACCAATAATTTTCTTTAATTCTTAGTTTGGTTTTGACAATGCCCAAATGTCCTTCATGATTCATTTTGATGATAGAATCCCTCAATTTTTCAGGTGGAACCATTCTATCACCCCTCATAACCTTGTCATAGTCCACTGACAACTCATCACGTAACTCAAAAAAAACTTTGAGCTCAGCTTTAATTTCTTTCTTTTCTGGCCAACCACACTGAATGTACTTCTTTAACGTAAATAGAATAGGATCATTTGAACTGGTTTCATCCCAGACTTCACAACTAATGGCATTCCATTCAGTATTCCCGGACCATGCAACAGTGATCCCTTCATCTTCATTCAAAGATTCTTGGAGGGGTAGGGGCAATCTACTCAAACAATCCGCCACCTTATTCTTAACACCTGGGACATATACCAATTTATACTTGAAGTCCAACAATCTTATGGACATCCTAGCTATTCTTGCAGTGGCCTTAAGTAGTCCTTCAGTGGTCAATACTTTAATTAAGGGTTTATGATCACATCTAATTTCAATGTCAAAACCCCACAAAAAATTCCTGAAGTGCTCTAAGCCCCAAACAACAGCAAGAGCCTCCCTCTCTATAACTGAGTACCTTCCCTCTGTGGGGGACAGTGCTCTAGAGGCAAATGCTATGGTCACTTCTTCACCATTGACCCCTTTCTGACTTAGAACTGCTCCAATACCCTTATTAGAAGCATCCGTGGTGAGAATGGAAGCAAGTTTAGGATCAAAGCCTGCCAACGTTTTACCCAAACAAATCTCTTGTTTTACGTAGACAAAGTCTCCCTGTAATGCATCTGTCCAAACAAATTTACATTTTTCTTTTAACAATTGTCTTAAACTAAAGGTTTTTTCTGAGAAGTTCTTAACAAATCTTGCATAGAATTCCGCTAAGCCAAGGAATGATCTTAATTCGTCCTTGTTACTATGTGCCGGAGCATCTTTAATAGCAGACAGCAATTCTTTTTTTGGTTTAATTCCACCTGCAGTCATCTCATGCCCCAAATAGTTCAGTTGTTGAACACCAAACTTACACTTAGAGAATTCAGCTGTTAAGCCTTTATCCCTCAGAATACCAAGTACTTTAACAACTCTAGCATCATGTTGCTTCCTATTCTCGCCCATAATTAAAATGTCGTCCTGAAAGAAGATTACACCTTCTACATCCTTGAAAAGTTTGTGCATTAGTTTCTGAAAAACTGCTGCAGCAGATGCTAATCCAAACGGCATTCGAACATATCGATAACAACCCTGAGGAGTCATGAAAGCAGTTAAACCTTTGCTATCCTCATGTAATCTGACTTGATGGTAGGCCGAAGACAAGTCAATGGAGGTGAACCATTTCATGTCTTTTGTCAAGGCAAGTATCTCGCCTATCTTTGGTAATGGGAATCTTTCCATCACTATGTTATTATTTAATTCCCTCAAGTCGATGCACAAACAAATTTTCCCATTGGCCTTACGTACTGCCACCAATGGGGAGATCCATTCGGAAGCATCAACTTCTTCAATTATACCTTTCCTTAATAGAGACTCCAATTCTTTATTAACCTCCTCTCTTAACACCCAAGGAATGTTACGAGATTTGTGAATTTTTGGTACAGCATTTTCCTTTAACAACATTTTATGTGTAAAGTCCTTAAGTGCACCGATCCTATCAGAGAACAGCTCAGGAAAATTGTTCTTCAATGTGAGCCCATAATCTCTGCTGACACTCACCACCTTAACTTGTTCCGTACTATTTGGGTCCAACAGAATGTTCAAAGCTCTTTGATCCAACCACCCCAAAACCGCTGGGCCCTCTTCAGCAACATATCATTTGCCCACAGTTTTCCTACCTTTAAACTCAAAGACTACTTCTCTAAACCCAATCATAGGAATAGATTCTCCTGTGAAACTCTCAGGAGAGACATCTGGAGGAATCAAGGTGGACCCAAGAACTCTTATGAATTTTTTCTCCCATAAATTCTTATTAATTATTGTGTAAGGAGAACCAGAGTCTGCTACAATCAGTACTTGCACACCTCCCAAGAGAATCTCACACACAGGTTTATTCATTGATTGTACATTCAAGAGTGATACATAAGGATTTTCCAAAAGATTCACTTCTTCACATTCTTCTAAAACTGAAAAATCACTAGCGCTGTTAATACCTAGAACACACTCATGTACTTTTGAGTCCAGGCTAGAATCAGAACTACATTCTGAATCTGATTTACTGACAATTGCTGCAACTTTTTTACCCCTTCTACATACTTTGGCAAAATGGCCCCTAATACCACACTTGGCACACTGTTGGTCACGTGCGGGGCATTTCCTGTAGAACGCTAAGTACTCCTTACTCCCACAACGAAAGCACTTTTTATCATTATTCTTTGGTTCAGGTGGCTGCTTTCTTTGTGTCTCCTCCCTATATTTCTTGAATTTAACTTTACTGACAACTTCGTTCTGCGTTTCTTTTTTTTCAAGTGAAATAGCCTTAGCACATTTATTAGAAATTTCAGCTTTTTTAACAAGGGCCACAACTTCTTCCAATGGCGACTCACAATGCACCCACAATCTCTCTTGAATATGGGAATTGTTCACATGCATAATAATCTGATCCCTGATCAGCTCATTATGTAGCACACCAAACCTACAAGTAACTGCTAGTTTTTTTAGTTCAGAGACATATTCCTCTATAGATTCAATTTTCCCTTGTTTCCTACTAAAGAAATTAAATCTATCAATAGCAATACACACAGAGGTCGAATAATATCGGTCTAGATCTTCCAGGGCATGTGCAAAAACATTAGAGTCACCATCTTGATGAACTTTTTTTTCCAAAGAGTTATACACTTTAAGACCTATAGGTCCCAAACAATGCAACAAGATCTTCTTCTTAGCCGGGGTTAAATCTTCCTCATCAATTATGTCTAAGTAATTCAAGAAATATTCCTTCCACTCCAGCCATTTCACTTGTTGATCACCTGTAGAGCTTAGAAAGGGTTGTGGAGGAGTGAGGGTAAATGTTTGAGCAGCACACATTTTTCCCCGTGAAAAATACTACACATTAAAAGCTAAATTAAAAAAAAAAAAAAATGTGAGTCCTTTAAAAGCATATGTAGTAGTTTCAAAATGGCAGCCGAATGGGGTGCTGACCTGCAATGTACTCCTAAGATGGCCGCCTCTCCGTGCGCAGACAGCACAGCGTAAAGCTCACTGGCGTACACACCTGAGGAAGGACAAAAACATAAAGCACGCCGTGCGCACTATACGGTAAGCACACAACGCCCAGCAGTGTGTGCCGCGCGCCGCCCCTAAGGTTTGCTTCAGTTGCGGCAGAGAATCCGCAAGAATACTTGGAACGTGACTCGCGTGAAGCTTAGTAAGCGCGAGTACAACACTTAGGTCCGCGCGTGCCGCTGCTCCAATAACTCAAATCTGCGAACTTGGAAATAGCCAAAAAGACAAAAAAAAAACGGCAGGCCTGCTGTAAAAATGTCCAAGGGGACACTTCAGGCTTCAAAGGGTGCGGGGAGGTGTTGGCGAGTACTCACTCCATTGTGTAGATGATCCTGAGAAGAGGGTCATGTAGAGAGTGCAGCATAAGTCCTTGCCGATCCAGCATGAATTCTTGAAAACACCTTCGTCGCCAAAATTCGCGTTGTATCTCAAGAAGAACAGAGACTGAACACTTCAACTTGTATTTATTTTAAGTTGCAGTAAATACGCCAACACTGGTGTCTGCCGCCCTGTTCATCTCCAACTGTCCCTCTTCCACATTCCATCCCTTAGACATTCCTTCCCTACATTCTTTTACCTCATAACATTCCAATAGAACAAAACAAAACAACATACTTCATAACAGCAGGTCAAATAATAGTGCCTTTGAATTGACATGTCAGAGAACGAAGTTCACATCAAATGGCAAAGTCCCAGGGATTCATGTATTTGAGAAAGGGAAGCCTGGGTTCAATCATAACAGCAGAGGCGTGCTATGCTTTCCATGGGTTACATTATTTAATATAGCTGGACGGCATTTCTCCGTGGTGTGGTTTTCTCAGTGAGGCGTGCTGATGTCATGGTAAGAAGAAATCCGCTCAAACTTTCCGGGCCATCTCCTCTTACAAATTCATGTGGATGGAATGTCGGTAGGGGCGAAAGTTGTCCCATTTAAAGAGGCAGCAATCTCACCATCCTCATGCGAGAAAACCTATACTAGAAAGAGGAAGGTGTAGTTTCTGATGAATGCGTGATATGTATTTTTACGTATGTTTTATGGTTTTCTTTTGTGTGTATCCATCTTAGCGATCGACAGATTGCGAGCCCTTAACAACGAGCAGATTTCATAACATCAGATGTAGGTACAGACCCGCTGCAGATGATACGAGGAGCTATAAATGTTATTATTTATCAAGAGGTTCCAGACTGGTTAGAATCACCGTGCTGTTTTCTAAACTTCAAACAGGGGGTCGCCAGTCTTCTAGCTCTGCTGGATGTCTTACGAGGTACCGCATCGGGCCGGCTTTAGCTGTGGCGGCGGTATTATTTATTGACGTCGCCTATCACAAGATTTCTTTGAGTTAGCAGTAGCACTGCCATGCTTGAAAGGCGAAGAGTGCAAACATGGAGCATATTTTAAAGGGCCTCGGGTAAATAAAACATCCTACTTTTTATGATAATCCACATAGAACTATTTCTTAAAGTATTTCCAATGCTCATATTCCAATTTCAAGCTGCGCATACTGAAAGGAGCCTTAGGAGGGAGGCACTGTATGCGCCTGGTGAGTGTGTGCTGGTGGCTGGCTTGACAGTCCCAAGGAGGTCACACCAACCCCTCTGAGGTCGAAGGCCTGATCTAGGGCAGGGGCAGGCTGCTAGAGAATCCACTCAGTAGAGTCAGTGTGTTAAGCTGTTATGTTTTTAACTACCTACTTACAGATGCTTGTACAAGGGCTGCCGGGCGGCACAGTAGGTCCGCTGTGAGCATCTGGCACCTGTGAGCTGCTAACATGAAGTCGGCGTCTTGACTGTTTTGGACCAAAAAATATGCTTTTTTAGTTGGTAGTACATAGTAATTAACGCAGCATAACATCGCGCTTATCTCGCCATGTAATGAGTGGGAATTAAAAAAAAGCCATATGCGTTGTTACGCCCACCGTCGTAGAAATGAAACTTGGCCAACGACGTGCATTTGAGCATGTGACCAAACAGCCCAATGTTGCTAGCTTCCAGATGTGCACAGCTGTCAACTTTTCAGTTAGATAATGTGTGACAGGTACATTTCCGGTGCTCTTTAGTGACTTTTAAATGCCATCTGTGACTTTTGAGTGACACTTCATCACGAGTTTCACAAAACATTCATGTCCCTATAAAAAATATTAAAAATACCCGTATTTAACGCGAGTCTGCAGGTCACTTGGCAACGATCTGTTGTATCTTAATAAAAAAAAAAACACTCTAAAAATGGGCTTTGAGCCCGCCCATTACTCACCGTTTGTTGGCATCCTTATCACTCGTTTGCTGCCTTTCAGTTCGGCAGCGCGTACGATGCTGTCACTTCATGCGTCACTTCCTTGTTTTTGTGTGGAGCATGTACCAGGTACATATTTATTTACCTTAATTAGCGTCCGTACGCAGTGACTGGGGTTCTAATTCCTCCTTTTTTGCCTGTTTAAATAATACAAACTGAACCCCACTGGAAGGTATTGGGGCGCTTTACACGAGCACCACTAACATTTTGTTTTAAGGCAGGGTGTTTTGTCAAAACTCGAGTAAAACTGCTCGGCGTATTAATGTTCCCTTCAAAAACACTATAGCTAGCCCTTTTATGTGCGGAGAGGGGACGAGAACTCCTACGTCATTAACTTTGAACGGCATACTTTCCAAGAAGCCTGCTCCATTAGCTCGAACGTGGAGGCCGTCTTGAAAATTAAAATGTTCATTCAGGGGGACTTGCTAACAAGTGCCACAAGCTCTTAGACATATTAATTTGAAAAACATATTTATTGCTTAAGATATGCACAGTTCAACTTTGCATACAAGTTTGAGGTACCACTGAATGTTACTTCCAAAACTGATTCCCCAAGCAAAAATAACCCCAGCTGGTAGTTTAATTTGGAATATAGTAGCGATGAAGTAAACCAGCCATTTAACAGTAGCCACAGCATTTGCCGCCATCAGATGGGGATTTCGCAGCACATCTCGTATATGCATGTGACAGGCGTTACACCTTCTTTTCAGGCCTACTGTTTACCTGTCTGGGGGGAGAGGAAAGGGGGGCGGGTTCTAGCGTCTGTCAACTTCTGAGCAAAGAGCCAGAGCTTTTGGGATCAGGAAAACAAGGGATGATCCAGACAAGAAGTGGTTCGGGAGGAAGAATAGGAGCATCGAGGACATCAGCACTATACAAGGTTTTCGCGTCCAGCTGTACTAATGCGAGGATGTATCTCTTATACTATTATTGGTAGTTTGTACGTTTTATACAGTGCTTTTGCTGCGAATTTAAAGTCATTTTATAGACATCCACTAACATCCATCCATTTAAAATAAACAGATATATACACTTTACTTGTTCACAGATATACACATTTAGATCTATTCCGACATTTATTTATATAAATGTACAACAATGTTTCTACGTGAATAAATGTGGACACTCGTTTGCCCACTGGCCCCACTCTAATTGTCATCTCAAATAAATTGGTCAGTGCAGCAGTTGAGCTGCGCTAGAAACGACACGACAAAACTAACGCGAGGTAAGCGTTTATGTTCCCAGCCCCCCTTTAAAAAATCTCTGTCATCTTATTAGGGGATGAATCTGGATTTATGTATTTATTTAATCCTGTACTTCCGTTCTTGATTTCTCTCAAATGCACGTCTATCCTCAGAGTTGCCATCTTTCTAAGAAATTAAATGCTGGTCACTTATTTATGTTTTACTAAAAAGGCCCGGAGCTAGTACCGAAACATCATTTTGTGTACCGTGCTCTATATTCCTGTTTTTTGGTATTTGATCCAAATTTTATACGTCACGATCAAATATCATATGACACAATTTGTTTCGTAACAACTAATTGCATCTTCTTAGCTACTAAAGAATACTATGCTTCAGGGTCAGACCGGGACATAAAGTATGCCTTGGCACCAAAACAAAAGTGGCCTCGATTAGAGGAGCAAATAGCATAAAAAAGTGGCCAAGGTTTGCAAATCAGGCCATTTTTTTTAATTTTTGAATGATTTTAACCATAAAACTCCCATGATCGGTACACTACAAATATAGAGTGCATAAGCACATTATACATTCGATAAGAGTCCCATGTCCACGGCATGACAAATGTAAATAAATTGAAAAATATGTCTCAACTCGGTCCTGGAGAGTCCATTCAGCCCAGCAGCCGTCCTACCCTCCCCCCCATGAAATATCCCCATCAATCAATCGAAGTCTAACTGGGCAGAGTTCTGGCAATATCCCCTGTGGCTGGCCCAGTCCTTACACATCTTATGGTGCTTCCGGGGGCAACCTCTTGCCAAGTATATAGGGCACTCTAATCCCACGCAATGGTCCATTCCCTTGGCCTATTTACTAACAGTGGGGGGCCTCCACATTTTTTCAGGCCTGCGCTATGTCACATCTGACGACCATCCAGCCTAGCCAGAACAATGCCCTCTGGTACCTATTCCTCTCCGTGCCCTCTGTAATATGTAGGATCATTAATTTTGGGTCCCTAAGTATTAGCCAATCTAGTGCTGTCTCCAAGGTACCCAGTTGCTCAGCTCCAAAAGAACAAGACAGCACCAGAATGTATGTGTGAGGTCACAATTAGGGTCAGCACACCACAGGCATGTTTCCTCCACAATCAACCCCATTTTGAAGAGGAGGGCCCTGGTTAAATATGAGCAGTTTAGCAGTTTAAGGTGAATTAACTGGTACTGGAAGGCTACCACAGCTTCCCTTGGAGCGGCCTCTGTCTCAATCCAGTTCACATCTTCAAGTGACCCCAGATCCCGCTCCTATAGAACCCTCAGCCCCCGCCAACGAGTCAGGCCAAATTTGAAGCAACAGCTGGTAAATGGCACAGTTTGTGTTCTTTAATATTAGTGAGTAGGACCTTGGCTTCCTAGGGGTAAAATTCAGGAATAGCTTCAGAGGACTGCAAGTATGGCGCACGTACATGACAGAGCTGAAGATAACGCAAGAACTGTGTATGGTACATTTGAAATCCTACTTGTAAGTCCTGAAAGGATTTCATGGATCCACGGTGAATCACGTCACCCAACAAGAAGATGCCTATATTGTCTTAAGTGGTAATGCCCCAGAGAGCTAAAACCTGTGGGAGTCTATTACCCCTCCACAAAAGAGTTTCCAAGGTAAGTCTGCCCGCTCAGCCCATGGACTTCACCGCTTCCACCCATATCTTCAGTACAACTCTCATGGTGGGTGGTAGGGACGCTGGAGTATGTCTCCCGTAGAGCCGGTGTGGGAGGTTAGTACAATCCATGATCCAACCCTCAGTTGCCTAGGCCACGTCATCAAATCCCTAATTCCAACAATTGTTCAATATAAGGAGGTTTCAGCCATGTAGTAAAGGCGCATGTCAGGGGTAGGTATCCCACCATCAAAGGCAGGACAGCAACACTTGTCAATGGCTATCCAGGGGACGCCTCCACCCCATAACAGATTACGTATCATGGTGTTAACTTTAACCAAGACGGTTCAGCACATAGGGAATAGGTAGTTTTGGAGCTGGTAAAGAAGACATGGCATGGAGACCATTTTAAAGATGGTAGATCAACCCAGGAGGAATAGTAGGCGAGTGAACCAAAATTTGACATGCTTGGTTAGACCATCAAGTTGGGATAACAGGTTAATCAGGCCAGTTTTGACTTTATAAAGCCACACTGTATGTGTATTTTGCAAGGTCTGGGAGACTGCATGCATTTGTGCAAAACACTTGTGACCATTACGTGTTATTGTGGAGAGGTTCCTTTGATTTAAGTATATAATGAACTCTAAATATTTTCTCCAACCTCTTTGATACCGTGCTAAGCAACATGCTGACATATAGGAGAGGAACTTTTTTTGTCAAATTTCAGTGCATTTTTTTTACCCCAATTCCGTTTCAATTTGCTCTAATACTAATTCAGGAATAGTTTAGAAAGCGCTAAAGTTCTTTTGAAGTGATTTCTTTGTGTATTTGCTATAAGTTTACATCTCAAATTTGAAATTTTATTTTGATAATTTTTCCAGATGTTTTTATTTTCCTTGATATAAAAATACTCAAAATACTGGTTATGCCTGTAAAATACTGACTAGGTGTAAACCCCACCTTCGGATCATTCTAGAGACAAACGGAGTAAACAGTGAGTAATAAACTGAAAAGCTCCTTGTTTTCACCCTAACATTCTTTTATTGTCATAGGCTGTGCTTTATTTTGAGGATTCATAAAACCTAGAAACCGTTTAGTTTTCTGAACTTGACGGTATAGAATGTGAATGATCTATGTAGGCGGCTTTCTTTTAAGTTATAATATTCCTTGGGCCATGTCTATGGCACCAGACGTCTCCGAGTTACTGAGTGTGCAACAGTGCCTCATCAAGGTCGTCCAATGAAAGGGGTGTTTCCGGATGTCAAATGTAGATGAATTAATTTGCACAAGGACTTGCAAGTACTCAAGAGGATCTTTTAAGTGATGAAGGTAAAAAAATTAATCTGACAAATATAACTATAATTATTTTCAAACACCTTTACATTCGAGACTGAAAAAGAGATGAAATGTCACTTACAAAAACATAGGGGTCCTCACGCTGGTTAGTTGCTAAGATCCAAAACGTAAGGCAGCAAAATCAATTCCAAAATTAAGAATTGCAACACTATCGTACACTGGACTTGGCATATCTTCTCGATGGAATCGTAACAACCATAACCCCCTTTTGGTGATGACAACATGGCTTTCCATTGGCGATCCCAACAAGATTTCTAGTCATTAACTGTGTCAACTAGCTGCCCCATAGTTCTTTAATTGGTAAGGGGTGAGCGATGCTGAATTGCATCTTACCTAAAACGGATTCTAAATTTAAATCATAATCTTTCATTTTCACTTAATAGTGATGAAGAACTAGCACCCTCATGGGGCTTATGAGTGATTACACAAGTTATCATTCATGTTTTTTTTATTGCAGGAAGGATTAAGTGATTTGCCCTGCATTTAAGACGTTGAGGTGACGCTGAAATTGGAACCTGGTTTCCCAGTTCCACAACTGGCACCTTTGCCTGTAGAGCCGCATCCCTCTCCCTTCCACCAACTCCTCAAGTCAGGTTGGGCATAATATTTTTTTTTAATCCAAGATGCACGTACAACATGCCTGAAAGTAAAAAAAAACAATAAAAAAAACACTATGACGCACCCAGCATTGTCCTTGTCATAGCTCTTTTATTTGTTTACTTTCAGCCGTGTTGCACAGCGTCTGCGCTGCTGTGCAACATGGCTAAAAAAACATTGAAAAAGTCAATAGATCTCACGTAGGCGAGGACTACTGGCTTTGCAAATGTCTGTTATGAACTGCAATGGACTAGAAGGACAAGTTGCTTACCTTCGGTAACGCCTTACCTAGTGGAGACAACATCTAGTTGTAGGTTCCTTAACTTAGAATTTCCCCAGGCATCAGAATGGATCCGGAGATTTTTTTCACGCAGTATCCCTGCGTACTATTAGGTGGCGTTGATCGGCTCCGCGTCCGTCGTTGGAGTCGTCCACACCGGATATGACATTGCAGGTCCTATTTAGGCACAACCCTGGCGCGCTGACGTCAGTTTCTTTTCACTACTTTCCACACAAGAAGTGCAGAGCTATGAAGAACACTGACCAATAGTGAGTCAAAACTAGGGCCCAAAAAGTGAAGTTCCTGTCCCTAGAAATCAGTTCACAGAGCGAGGAAGATAGGTGAGTCCGTAAGGAATCTGCAAATAGATATTGTCATTACCAGATAAGACGTTACCCAAGATAAGGAGCTTGTCCATCTGGTAGAGACATCTAGTTGCAGATTCCTTACCTTAAAATAGATACCCAAGCAATACCATCCATGGAGGTAGGTCTGCAAACTAAAATCATACTAGAAAGTCCTGCAGGACCGTGCGGTCAAAGTGCCCGTCCCTACGGACCTAACTGTCCAGGCAGTAGTGTTTGGTAAACGTGTGCAGAGATGCCCACATTGCTGCCTGACAGATGTCAAGGACTGGAACTCCGCGTGCTAATGCAGTGGTCGTAGGTTTAGCTCTGGCAAAATGAGCATGCAAGCCCTCAGGGGGTTGCTTCTTAGCCAGTGCTTAGCACATTTCAATGCACAGCACGGCCCATTTTAATGCACAGCATGGGGATGGTTCTCTTCTGCACTGCTTGACCATTCTTTGCACCAACAGAACCAACAAAGAGTTGATCATCCACCCGGAACTCTTTAGTACAATCAAAGTAGAACGTCAAAGCTCCTTTTGGGTCCAAGTGGTGCAGTCTCTCTTCTTCATTAATAGGATTCGGGGGTGCGTAAAAAGCAGGCAAGGTGATGGATCGGCCTACATGGAAGGGCATAACAACTTTTGGTAGAAAGGCAGCCCTAGTGTGAAGAACCACTTTGTCAACATAGATGGAAAGTAGGGCAGCTTAAATGACAATGCCTGCAACTCACTCACCCTGCGGGCAGATGTAATGACCACAAGGAAGGCTATTTTTAAAGTGAGAAGCCAGTGAGGGCAACTATGGAGAGGATCGAAAGTAGTGCACATCGGAAATGTCAAAAATAAATTCAAATCCCACTGGGGCATAATGAAAGGAGATGGAGAAAACATAGGAGTAAGGCCTTTAAGGAACCTTTTTACAATCGGAGACTTAAACAAGAGGGGTTTATCAGGCAACCGCAAAAAAGGCAGAAATGGCAGACAGATAATCTTTAAGAGTGCCCATAGCAAAGCCCTGCTGGGCCAGAGAAAGGGTAAACAACAAAACCTCAGAAAGAGGGGCAGAAAGGGGATCAAAAAACTTGTCGAAGCACCATTCTACAAATTTCTACCAACGACAGGCATATATTGTTTTGGTGGAGGACGCCTGGCTACCAAGATTACATTACAGACTTTGAGCGGAAGGTCAAAAGCTGTCAACTAGTGCTGTTCAATCTCCACACATGAAGGCGGCGACTGGACAGGTTCGGGTGGAGAACCCTCCCCTGCTGCTGTAACAGAAGAAACTCCAAAGGGGCAGCCTGATCGGAGAATCGATTGCCATACTGTAAAGTTATTTGTGTTTTGACCACTGACTCCACGTTGCACTTAGACTAGCAGCACACCGTTGCATTAGTGACCACCAAGTTAATTTTGCCTATTGTCTTTATTTTAGCATTAGCCACCACCACGTTAAAAGCGGCAATTATTTTTCCATGGTCACGTTATACTATGTGCTCATGTTTTTTTCTGCATGTTTGGGTGTTCTTTCTCACCAAGGCTTAGGCTGATAAGAATGTACTTGAATGATGTTTATGGTACAGCAGGGAACGGTCTTGTTTTGAGAGAGGGCACCTTGGGATCTTGGCCAATTTCCGACGTGTTCTTTTCAAAACTGACCTTAAGTAGCCAGCATTTTTTGAATAATAAATTTATGGAGTGGGAGGAGGTTTCTAGAATGCTCCTCTCTTATTTGTTTGAAGTATATAAGAGGCCAAGACCAGATGGACCGGGGAGTCACTCAGATCTCGGACATGCTTAGGATGCTGAAGTGTATCATCCTTCCTGTGAGGATAATTGATCTCTCTCTCCACGATCGATTCTGGGATCTGGCGTTCGGATGCTGATAAGGAAGGAGAGGACGCAGATTTGCCTGTGCCTCATGGTGAGGCATTTCTTAATTCTTGTTATCTGCTTTTGAACTTCTCTTTCTTGAGAAAGAGATTGAGGGACTGAAGGTCTAGGATTGGGCACCAGAAAGTAGCAGGAATAACAACCCCAAATAATTTGTCGCACAGGGAGCCTTTCTATGGCTCCATTGGCCGAGAGAGCTGTAACTTCCTCTCAGAGAAGTGCCAAGTGATCCTCCATCATCCAATCGTAGGTTGGTGGCATGGATGGAGGAGTAGTATCGAAGGGGAGGAAGTAGCCCCTTCGGACAATCTGCAAAATCCACCCGTCTGACGTGATGGACTGCCAGCGGAGCAGGTGATGGCGGGTCCTGTCTCTGACTGGTCCTAAGTGGGGAGTCAGACTAGGAAGACTTAGAGGCTGCTGTAGAGGGGAAGAGGCAGAATGGCCAGCCTGCAGGCTCCCTGATCCATGAGGATGCTGAATTCCATGTCCTTAGCCCTGCAGAGGCTGGTCAGCATGCGCGGCACAGTGGCTGGAAAGGAATGGACGTGGCTGGGTGTCCCTTCCATAGCCACGAAAGGGGCAAAAAGCAGACTGAGGGGGATGAATGAGGGGCCGCTGTGAGGCCCAAGAACTAGGCAGTGCACAAGAATCCTTGAAGTGCTCAAGTGCCAAGTCTGCCTTCTCTCTGAAGAGATGGGTGCCATCAAAGGGCATGTCAATAAGATTAGCTTGGGCATCCCCCAAAAAAGCGTGGTGCCTAAAGGCCACTGTCAAAGCAACCAATCTGCCCAGTGAGTCAGTCATGTTCATTCCACATCGGATCGTGAACTTTGCTTCGTTTTTCCCCATCAGAACTGCTTGGGAAAGTACAGCCCAGGCCTCCTCTGGGACCTGTGGCAGCAGCTGTGCAACCATATCCCACATCGTGTGGTAATAAGAGCCCAAAAGGCATGCAGTGTTCACAGACCACAATGTCAGGCTGGCAGAAGAAAGCACCTTCTTGCCAAGTGTGTCCAGCCTCTTGGATTCCCTATCCGGAAGTGCGGGAAAGGAACGCACCTTGGGAAGTAGAGGCTTGCATAAGCAAGCTCTCAGGTGTCATATGGGGTGTTGCATCAGGAAACTGGGGTCACCCAGTGCAGGGCAAAGGCGGCGCACAATTGTCCTGTTCACAGGAGCCTTTGCGCTGGGTTTGGACCAGGTGCCCAGTAGGACATCCATAAGGGCTTTAATAAAGGGGAACAGAGGTTCACAGGATGAAGCTCCAGGCTGAAGCACCTCTGTCAAGTGGTCAGTCCTGACTGCCACTGAAGGCAGCTCAAGGTCCATGATCTCAGCTGCGCTCCGCACCACCACTGAATATAAAGCTCCCTCCTTTGCAGCCACAGTGGGGGGAGAGCGCATGCCAGTATCTGGTGAGGTATCTAGTCCACTAGCTTCACCCAAGTCTGTTCACCAGTCCATGAGATCTAGGAGCTGGTATTCTAAAGGGTCTGGTGACCCCTCCCATTCCTCACCATATCTCAGCCCAAGGAATAAGGCTCAGGATCCGACAAAAGGGGCAAGGCCTCTGTTGGCGCCTTATTCGGCATTGTACAACACTCATCCGGCTCCGTGTTGACAATGGGGATAGAGGCGGTACCACCCGGAAGCACAGGCAGCACTGGAGGTGTCAATGTCGAGACCAGCGCTAGGGGAAGCGCAATGGATCAATGGGTGACTCTGAGCCAAAGCTGCCAGTGCAGAACCCAAAGGAGCTCTGACTCGGTGGTTCCAGAAGGTTGCCAGCAGGGTAGAAATGCCTAAAAACAAGGCACATGGCTTGACAAAACTCCTGGAGTTGGGCACGGGTCACTTCGGCTCCCGGAAACCTGGGGAGGCGCAGTGGGCCCAGATGCAGGCTCCGCAGAGGGAGGCTAGATCGATGAGGCTCCCACTCACTTGTCTTGTCGACCAATGAAGTAAAGTCGAAGAACACTTTGCTTTCTTGGACTACTTCTTATGCTCCGACTTATCCGATCGTCCCGGAGACTTGGAGTGGGATAATGAAGAGAGGGGGCTTTGTGACTGTCCTCTTCCTCCTGAACAGGACTTACACGGAGCTAAGCGCAGGGCCGATATCAACTTTAGAGACCACTCCCTCAAAGCCTTCAGGTTCATGACCCAGCACTTCGAGCACAGTTTTGGGTTGTGGTCGTGCTTCAGACACCAAAGGACCCGAAGTGCAGATCCGTCATGGACATCACCCGATGGCAGGATCTGCAGGGCTTGAACTGGGTCTTACAAGACACCCCTCGACACACTAGGAGTAGATATTATTCAAAAAAGCTTCAACAAAAGTTTTTAAAAAAATTAAAAGGCCAGTCAAAAAGGGACTGTAGGGGTAGCTCCTTCTTCCGATCACAGCTGGCTGGTGCGGAAAGAAAAGAACTGACATCAGGGTGCCGATGTGGCTCCTATACAGGAGCCGCAATGTCATATCTAGCGAGGACGACAGACGCGGAGCCGATCAACGCCACCTAACGGTGCGCCAGAGTACTGCTTGAGAAAAATCTCCAGATCTAGAGTGACACCTGGGGAAATTCTAAGGTAAGGAATCTGCAACTAGATGTCTCTATCAGAAGCTGCCTTAACAGTTGTCATGTGAATGAAGGCCTTATGCTAAGTCACACATTTATTCATTTTGTAACACAACACTGCTCACCCTCAGCATCTATGAAACCTAAATGTTCTTGTGACTCAGTACCCAGGCCCAGGGGCAGCAGTGATTGACAGCCAGGATCCAGCCAAACTAACTAGTATTACCAGCAGTCAGTGAATGACTGCTGCAGCTGGCACACATCAGACACTTTGTATAGTGGGATTGGTTCAGTTAGTGGGACACCACCAGGATATTAATTCTGAGCACTGCAATCAGAAAGAGTTGGTTCTAAACCAGTGCTACAAAGAAATTGGAGCCCACATCTAATTTGAGCCGAGTTCAAATTGTGACAGAATAGAAGGGAAACCTCGGTGCTGAGCAGTGCTACTTATACACCAACTTAGTAAGCAACATAGAAGCAGATGTTCTGAGGTGATCTGAGCAGTGCCTGAAAAACCCAGGGTCAATAACTTTGGTCAGGGCTCAAAGCTGGAATGCTTTAAGACTGGTGGGACTATTATGTATGCTAGCAACTGTAAATATTCAAATATCAATTTTGCTGTCGTCTTGTCTGAAAAGCTAAGGCTAAAAACAGTTTCACTGTTGAGCTTTCTTTTTTTTTATACATCGGGTAGCAACAGTTAATTACAATTATCCATTGTGATTCAAGAGTTTATTTATATACAAATAAAGTTGTTTTTTTTTAAATACGCTTTGAACATACATCCAGCAGAGCTGGATAAACAGAAGAAAGATATGCCATCCTATAAAGCTGAACGTTACAGCATTACAAACAAGATTAAAAAGTGGCACATCTAGGGCACAGCTAAAGTGCATGATGTACTGGCTCAATCCAGCCTGTCATAACATATACCCCTACATTTTTTCATACTGCCTATTCTTTGGGCCCCCTAGCACAGGTCGAAGGAAAATGTCTCAGATGATCTCCAGTTTTGCAAAATTAGAGATATAGCGATCAGTGTAGCAATTAAAAACAAAATTGATGCTACCGAAATTTGCCTATATGGAGCACACTTATCAACTAAAACCCACAGGGGATCTGAACTGATATGAACCTGGAGCTTGTCAATAATAAACTGGAATATCTTTTTCCCAAAAGTGGTGAAGCGCGGGGCATTCATGTACCCAATCGTACCTTCCGTGGCCACTTCTAAAACATATAGAAAAGTTAGGATGGAACATTTTCTGAAGTGGATAGGGAGTATAATACAACATCTATTTGGAATAGAAGGCCATCCGCTTGATATCTGCCCCACAAATGGCTTTGTGAGCCATTAGAGCGTAAATCGATTTTACATCTTGTGGAGGCGATCCCTTTGCTAATAAAATTATGGAACCACAGCCTCACTATAATACGCGGTACCAATTCCTTATTCCTGTGAAACAGGTCACAAAATAGGCTCTGCAAATATCCCCGGAAAATCTATTAGCCCGTTGGTGGATTACTTGTAATTTGGAGATAGGAGAATACAAATTAAAAGGAAATGGCTAAATTGTTGGAAGACAACAGATCCCAGGATTTCACTGCCCCGGACAGACGAAAATCACTAAGTCTGTGAAAACCCACCATTTCCCATCTCCCAATAACTACGGCCTCAAGTTGAATTCTAACCTTGGGCATTCACTTAACTGGATATGGGGATGAAACTGGGGAAAACTGAAATTCACCTTTTAGTTTCGCGAATCTGAAAGCCAGGATATGGGATAGCTTGTATCTTGTGCGTTTTGGTATTTTCAGAAAAGTAAAAAGCTGATTATCATCCTCTTCCAATCTCAACTTGAAGTAAAAACAATCCAGTTATTTGCTCATAGCTTCGACATGAACAAGCCAGTCTAAAAAAAAAAAAAAAAAAGCTTGATGCTTAGTAATACCTTCTGATATGTGGGAGAGCCAACCCTCCGTCTCTGACTTAACTGCAATGTCATCCAATTGATGTAAGCTTTTTTTCTCTGCCATAAAAATGGCTAAGCATTTGATTTAATTCATTAAAGACTGAGGAATTTTGATCAATTATGAAAAAAATAAAAATAAAAACACATCGTGCAGTAATAGCCATTGTCACTAGTGCAAATCTTCCTATGATGGTTAGTGGCAGGGAATACCACTGACGTAGTAGCCCCCGTGCCTTGTTATGGCTAGTGATATAGTTTAGTCTGAATAGGTCGGAAAAGTTGTGTGAAATATGGATGCCTAGGTATCAGATGGAATAAGTATTTGTTGCTCCGAATATCTGTATATGTCTGAATCTTAGCGAGTGCGATCAAGATAATTTATTCCTCGACAGCCCGGTATAAAATCATGCCATCCGCGAAGAGTTTTGTCTTTGGTGCACGCGGGATGGGAAACCTAATCGCAGAAACTTGCCTTAGTGCGGTGGCCAGAGGTTCGATGAATATGGCAAACAAAACAGGTGACAGAGCACACTTGCCCTGTGCCACACCTCACTGATTGTGAATTGATTATTATTTCAGCCTGCGCCTTCTTATGTAGCTTTTCCAATAAGCATACCAGTTTCTGAGGAAATATGAAATGGAGTAGTATGGGAAACAGGGCCGCCTTTTGTACTAAACTCAATGTCTTTTCTGCGTTGGGCATAATAATAGCCGCCTCTATGGTATTATTTGAGTAACAGTCAATTGCCTGAAGCAAAAAAAATGGTGTTAAATTAAATCAGCCTAGCGGGTAAAAAGCCACTTTGGTCAAGATGAACCAGAGTTTGTGCTAGAGGGGCAAGTCTGGCTGTGATAATTTTCGTAAAGATTTTATAGTCACTGTTCAGCAGGCTGATCGTTGAATATAAGCTTGGCTTTTCAGCGGGTTATCCTTTTTAAGGAAACTAATGATCACTGCTTCTGTGAATGAGCTGGGTAAATCCCACCCTTCTAGAATGTCATTGAAAAGGATGGCTAGAAATTTGTCCACTTGGGCTTCAAACACCTTATACATTTCAGCCAGCAGACCATCACTCCCACAAGCTTCGGAGTTGGGAGATGATTTGATTGCGTCTTGTACTTGAGCTTTACAGATTAAATCAGCTTCGGTGACCATTTGCCTCTCTGCTTGGTCAAAAATGGCTTGATGGTCGCATTGTGTTTTTTTTTTCTTGACTGACCATGCCAGGTATTGATGATGTCCTTGCTGAAGGAATCTCAAGTTTGTTGACTCCGTCCGTCTCATGCCCCCCCTCATATGACCAATATATCAAGAAACAATTCCAGCATTGATAGAGAAGTGGGACTGGCGTCATTGGACCCTTCCACAGCTGGGTGCCCTGGATTCATTAATTCTTGGAAATTAGACTTTCAAGGCAGTCCACCTGAGTAGGAAGTCTGCTGTACCTCCTCTGAAATTTTGGCTCCCTGCCTCGAAGCTGACATTGTAAAGGCATAATGATTAGCACCCTTGCAGCCTTACTCTGTGCCCGAGTCTTTGCTGAAGTGTCCCGGGTAAGTCGCTTCATTGACTTAAACAAGCTCAGTGGTACTTGACAAAAATAGTTGTGGAATAGGCTGAGGGCACCTCAGTTGGACGCAATCTGCATCCAAACTCACTGTCGTAGTTGCAATAGCTCAGACTGTAATATAATGCAGCAGCTTAGTTGTTACACCAGGTTGCCAGGTATTTTTCATTTAATAGGCCCTATAGGTGCCGTACAGCTTCCCTTGCCTCTTCTAGGTCGCTGCTCACCTCTGTTCTAATCACTGTGCCTGGAGCAGCTTTACTATAACAACTGCCTTGTGTTAAAGGATGACACATTCAGTCAAGTAAAACAAGCAGAAATACACCAACAAGTGCTGTATATTACGTTCTTCCAACAGCCCACGCAGTTTTCACAAGAGTTGCTCCTGGATACCTCTGTGCAAAGCTGTGAGGTAGTCTTCCGCCTGGTTACGTCAGCAGGGCCCATCTTGAGTGGCAACCAATTCCAGATCAGGTGGGTGGTAATGAAGGGGGTAAAACACAGCATGTGTGTGCAACGGTATGCCTCCAAAACTGCAATGCCAGGATTGCAGACAGTTGTAAGCGGGTACCAGAGCAATCACGGTGCAGAGTTTTTTGGAGCAGCCGCCGTATTACAAGCCCAAGAGTCCCAGCACCTTGAAGCCGGTAGCTGAGAAGCACATTGCAGTGACGAGGCACAGAAGATCAAACACATACCAACTTTGTACCCACTCTGATCAACAAGAAGCAGTCTCAGCCACAGAGCATGACGGGTGCTCTAGGTGGCTTTGCCCCCATCCGTAAACAGTAGCGCCCCATCCATAAACAGTAGCCCGCTGTTGAGCTTTTAGGAAGGTTGGGAAAATATACCAGTCAGTACAACAAGGCTAAAACAGTCATCTCCAAAAAGTGGGAAACCAGCAATGGTCTCGTTCTAAAATCCATACTCTATTGTTTCAAACAGCCAGATGGTTCAAGGGGACCGGGTTGAGCCAATTACCAAAGTATATTCCAGTTCTACTCTAGTGATACGGAAATATCCAAGCATAACTCTGGCTGAAACTGTAATAAATTGGGTAATTAATTGAGGGGTGTAAGTACCCACCTCAAATAAAAATCAGTCCCTTTTAAGGTGAACCCTTAAAGTTACTAAATTAACCTGAGCTTAACTACCCTGTTAGCTATGGCACAGAGCTGACAGGCTTAACTTAGAGGCAATATGTAAAGTAGTTGTGCAGTGCTACAACAGTAGTAAAGTTGAGTTGCAAAACAATAAAACATTTTGATTTTTTAAAGTTTTAAGTAGAAATAGCACCAAGAAGCACACGGTGCTAATGCTAGTCAATGGTTGTGGTAGAACAGGTTCTAGGAGCAATTTGATGCAGATGACACTGGAGTGCAGATCGGATACACTAACCATGTTCTTCCTTGTCAAAGATTTCATCTTCTGATTTTAGCCATTTGAGCCCCAATTCATCACATGGGTAGAAGTCTAAGGCCCCCAGGACTACAGGGAAGGCACCTAGAGACTCACAGCATGGCAGGCATAGGCCAACAGAAGAATCAGTACAGGTCCAAATGCCACTGGTCAGCTGGACAGTTGTATGAAAAAGCCTCTTGTGGCTCATGTCCCTGTAGCTGTAACAGGAGATCAGCCTTATGACCTTGAGAGGCTCTGGCTTATGCCTTATGCCTTTGGGTACAAGAGAGAGAGAAGGTGCAGTCCTCCAGGGCTCTTCTCAGGCTGCAGAGAGTAGGTTTAGTAGTCACCCAATGTTCTGAAGTGAGTGCCTGATGGTGCCACATTTCTATCTGGAACGAGATAATGACACCCAGGGATGCCCTTACAAATGTGGGAAAGGTTTCCAGAGCTAACACTACCCACACTTTGGTCATTTTCAAGATGACCAAAATCCTAGTCCACATTAAACTTGGGCTCTGAGGGCTGGGGTGTGTGCAGAGTGTAGTGTGGTAATCCTGGAGTCCACTCACATCTAACAATAAAATTCGGTTTTGGGCAGTCCATGTACCCTCTACAAACTCAGAGACAGAAGTATGGTAAAATCAAAGCTGATATTTCAGAAAGCACACAGCAGATA
Organism: Pleurodeles waltl; assembly: GCF_031143425.1. Taxonomy (NCBI): domain Eukaryota; kingdom Metazoa; phylum Chordata; class Amphibia; order Caudata; family Salamandridae; genus Pleurodeles; species Pleurodeles waltl. Next base: position 1,185,049,112 of record NC_090440.1, on the reverse strand, counting down.
CACACACAGTGTTTTTGGCATTCTGTTTCCCTCCTTGGAAATGTGCCCCAAATGTTATTTGTAAACCCAGCAGACCTGTCAAACAATCCGTGACAATGTAATGTCAAAGAGGGTCCATTGTGATTGGAGCCCGACTGGCAGGCAGAACAAAAGAAGGGCCCTGCCCATGTGTCAGCTAACATTTACATATGACAGGAGAGGCCTCTTTTAAGTCTGCCCCACATTTAATATGAAAAACCCAAGCAGAACAGTCAAGCAAGATGAGAAAAATCAAGCAGTAGTTGACATTCTAATGTCAAATAGGATGTTCACAGCCCCACTCCAGTGGACACTCTAAACCAGCTTGGGGCAGCTCTCCCTCCCACTGGGGTTGGAGCCTGGCTGACTAGGGCAAAAGGGGGAAGTCGGCTCAGGTGTAAGCTACATCTGCCTTACGCCCTTTGACATGCACCAAGGGTCAGGCCACAGCCCCTGGGTCATCCTGTCAAGGGGAGGGCAGCTCCTCCCCACACCCAAGGTCCATCCAGCTGCCAGGTTACAGTTCAATACTTACAGAAAAGCCTCGAGAGTCTTTATGCAGGCAAAAGGTAAACTGGTACCTTTTCTAAACTACCTTTTCTGTAATAGGCAAAATTAGACATTACAATTACATTTGATTTTGTTTAACTACTAAACTGTGTCTTGGAATATTTCTATAGCCATTTCCTAGGCAGAGATAACATTTATTAAACCTAATATTGTATCCCCAAACTGTCCAATAGAACAGCCAACCCTACCACAGCAAATATAGTCTTGGGGGCATTTTCACTGTAGAGACATATTTAACATTAAACTTTCACATGCCCTACTTTTAAATATTATGTACCCTGCCTTGTGGGCAATAAAGCCTCGTTGGGGTAACCTTTACATATTTTAAAGGAGAGGTTTAGGACAGTCAAAAGAGTTATTTTGACAAGTTGAATTTGAAGATAAAACCTGCACAGTCAGGCTACTGGAGGTAGACCTGCAGCCATGTCTACATTGTCACTGCAGTGGATGACACAATGTGTGCTGCAATTCACTTGAGACATTTTACTTACAGACTCTGTGTACAGCTTGGTACCATATACTAGTGACTTATAGGTAAGTTAAATATGCCAATCAGGATTATACCCATTTTACCACTTTGGGTATTTCTTAGAGGACAAAATCCTATTGTGTCAATTTGGCTATGAGAAAAGCTTCTTCTATTTTGTCTACTAAATACATGTTGTATATGTTACCGTGTTGTGCCCCCTGAGGAAGGCCATCGCCAGTTATTGCTTTTTAAGAACAAGCAATGGAAAGATATATTTCTAAGGTTCAGAGGGAGGAATGACAACTGTGGTTGGAAATTTGGAAATCCTTTGCCAAAGCCAGTTTAATGTAATGCCAGAATACGGGGCCACTCTGGTTGGCCTAGAGTCAGTATGTGAATATAAAGAAGGATAATGCAGCTTCTAATTTGAACAGTTCATCGCCCCCTGAAGATGATGTGAAACCATTTTTTTGCCCGCTGTGGGGTTAATATGAAATTGGAAGTGCACTAGTTTGAGATCACGGAATCTGTGTGTACGATTCCCATTTTTTGGAGGGCAAATAGTTCTCACTTTAACTCCGTCTCCACTGAGTCCGTCAATGAATCTTTAAGGATTTCATACTTTAAAAGTGGCTATCGACACAGTAATGAACCAAAGGAAGAGCTCTTTATGGACTTGGAAATATGGAGTACAGATTAGCGTATTGTGTTTTCCTCATCACAGCTGCATGCTTCAATGACATACAGGGCAGCAGGAGATACAGAAAGCTATTAATCCTTGCAAAAGATTATTAACATTATGGTCTGAACAGCAACACCCGGTTGAGAGAAGAGTTCCTTTATCCCCTTCTGTGCCGCGGATGTAGTGGTTACGTCCCGCGGCACAGTGCTCCTGTGCCGAGGACGTAACCATTACGTCCTCGGCACGGAGCCCGGAGGAAGCGTTAGCGCTCCCTCCGTGGGGTTTCCCCTCCACCCCCCGAGGCGGGGATGGAAGGGGAAGACCTTCCCCTTCCACCCACACCCCCCCACAATGACGTCAGCGGGCGATCGCGCGCTGACGTCATTACCCACTGCCGGTCGCACTGGAAGCCATTTGCTTCCAGTGCGATCACAGGAGAAACAGGTGAGTTTCTCCTCCGGCAGGTGAGGGGTTTGGGACAAAGAGGCACCGGAGGAAAGGAAAGGCTTTTCCTTTCCCCCGGTGTCTCTTTAAGCATTCCTGCTGCCCGATCGCATTGCCATCAGTCAGCAGGAATGCCCACTAGACGCCAGGGATTATTTTTTATTTTTTAATGTTTTAAAATGTTTACGCGTTTGGGAGCGGCCCCTTGGGCAAGGGTCGCACCAATTTGGGGGCATGTTTGAATGGCCATTTCTGCCCCCCTTGGGGGCAGAGCGGCTTAATATTTTTAGGCCGATCTGCCCCCAAGGGGGGGCAGAAGCCACTAGACGCCAGGGATTTTTTTTTTATGTTTTCAATGTTTAGCGTTGGCGAGCGGCCCCTTGGGCAAGGGTGCCTCCCATTTGGGGGCATGTTTGTTGTGGCCATTTCTGCCCCCCTTGGAGGCATATCGGCCTATTATTTTTAGGCTGATCTGCCCCCAAGGGGGGCAGAAACCACTAGAACGCCAGGGATTTTTTTTATATGTTTATTTTTGTTGGGGGGGGGGCCCTTGGGCAAGGGGTGCCCCCCCTAGGGGGGCATTGAACTGTTGGCCATTTCTGCCCCCCTTGGGGCAGAAGCCATTTAGACACGAGTGTGTGTGTGTAGGCCCCTTGGGCAAGGGTCACCCCCCCCCCTTTGAGGGCACATGTACCAAGGCCATTTCTGCCCCCCTTGGGGACAGATCAGCCTATTATTTTTAGGCTGATCTGCCCCAAGGGGCGCAGAAACCACTAGAACGCCAGGGATTTTTTTTTAAATATGTTTATTTATGTGGGGGGCGTCCCCTTGGGCAAGGGGCGCCCTACCCCCCCAAGGGGGGCATTAAACTATTGGCCATTTCTGCCTATTTTTTTTAGGCCCATCTGCCCCCAAGGGGGGCAGAAGCCACATAGGCACCAGGGATTGTGTGTGTGTGTTTTTTTTTTTTTGGGGGTGGGCCCTTGGGCAAGGGTCGCTCGCCCTGGGGACACACTACTAAAGGTATTTTGTCCCTCCTTGGGGCAGATAGGCCTATTTTTTAGTAGGCCCATCTGCCCCTATGGCAGAATCCACTTAGGCACCAATTTCTAAATGCTTGCTGGTGGAATGTTTGTCAACTGATGAAGTATTTGCATTTGTGATAATTTGTTTCCTCCTTTTTGTTTGTAGTTTTGTAATGATTTCTAATTAGTTAGGGGTTTCTTTGTTTAAAAAAAAAATGTGATGCCAATGTGTGTGGAGTGGGGCTTGGCTGAGGGTGTACATATTGACTTGCTGTTGGCTACTGCAACACACTGCCAGCCAAACACCAGTCCACACACTCCCATCAGCTGGTGTGATTGTTGTATCAGGCATGTGGGCGTATGTAAGTGATGGGCCCTTGAGTGGCGCTGTCTGTCGATGTGAGTGTTGTAATGCGCTGGGCCGGTGGCTGGCGGCGTGAATTGTCTTGTACATGTCATGTATGAAAGGTATGCGAATGGACTGTAAATCGGTTGGTGCCTTGCCGTGGCTTTACAGCCCACGAGCGGAGAGTCATTGGTTCAGTTTTTGGGCCTTTCAGTTATTAACAGTGCATTTCATTTTTGTGAAATTTCTTGTTAATAAAATTTGATCCACTGAACCATCACTCACCCTCGTGCCAAATCCAACCAGTATGTGTGGTAAAAATGACAAAACCTGCTCAGCTGTAATCAGGCGTTGCAGCACACTTGTGACACGCTAGGTGTCTCAGGTGGGACCCCGATGATGAAGCATGCCACCAACTTGGTTTGTGGGTGAGGGGTCTTTTTCACATAACCTAAGTGCGTTTCTTTTCACAATTTTAGTGTTTGGCACATAACAGACGTATGTGGACACATCAAAATGATATATTACAAAACTACCTGTGTTTGGGGGGGGAAGGGGCCACCTATGTTTTTGGTCCTGGGTGCGGCCTTCATCTAGGGAAACCTACCAAACCCAGACATTTTTTAAAACTAGAGTCCCCACGGAGTCCAGGGAGGTGTGGCTTGCGTGGATCCCCCAACATTTTCTTACCCGGACTCCTCTGCAAACCTCAAAATTTGCTTAAAAAAGCATATTTTCCTGACTTTCGTTTGTACGATCACCGCTCCAGCACAAAATTCCTACTCCCCAGAGTTCCCCTTAGTCTCCCAAGTAAAATGGCACCTCACTTGTGTGGATCCCCAAAGCAGAGTCAGCCTAAAGATGTATAAAAGAAGAATATGTCCTTATCAACTCGCTGTGCTATCCCCTCTATCGCTACAAGTTTTTGGCCTTATTCTGTTGCAGGCACCTGGCCCACCCACACAAGTGAGGTATCATTTTTATCGGGAGACTTGGGGGAGCACTGGGTGGAAGGAAATTTGTGGCTCCTCTCAGATTCCAGCAATTTCTGTCACCGAAATGTGAGGAAAATGTGTTTTTTTAGATAAATTTTGAGGTTTGCAAAGGATTCTGGGTAACAGAACCTGGTCAGACCCCCACAAGTCACCCCATCTTGGATTCCCCTAGGACTCTAGTTTTCAAAAAGGCACAGGTTTGGTAGGTTTCCCTAGGTGCCGGCTGAGCTAGAGGCCAAAATCTACAGGTAGGCACTTTACAAAAAACACCTCTGTTTTCTGTCAAAAAATGGGATGTGTCCACGTTGTGTTTTGGGGCATTTCCTGTTGCGGACGCTAGGCCTACCCACACAAGTGAGGTATCATTTTTATCGGGAGACTTTGGGGAACATAGAATAGCAAAACAAGTGTTATTGCCCCTTGTCTTTCTCTACATTTTTTCCTTCCAAATATAAGTGTGTGTGTAAAAAATGCCCTGTAATTCACATGCTAGTATGGGCACCCCGGAATTCAGAGATGTGCAAATAACCACTGCTCCTCAACACCTTATCTGGGGCCCATTTTGGAAATACAAAGGTTTTCTTGATAGCTATTTTTCACTCTTTATATTTCAGCAAATGAATTGCTGTATACCCGGTATAGAATGAAAACCCACTGCAGGGTGCAGTTCATTTATTGGCTCTGGGTACGTATGGTTCTTGATGAACCTACAAGCCCTAGATATCCCGCAACCAGAAGAGTCCAGCAGACGTAACGGTATATTGCTTTCAATAATCTGACATTGCAGGAAAAAGTTACAGACTAAAACGTAGAGAAAAGTTGCTGTTTTATCCGCCTCAATTTCAATATTTTTTTTTTCACTTGTTATTTTCTGTAGGAAACCCTTGTAGGATCTACACAAATTACACCTTGCTGAATTCAGAATTTTGTCTACTTTTCAGAAATGTTTAGGTTTCTGGGATCCAGCATTGGTTTCACGCCCATTTCTGTCACTGACTGGAAGGAGGCTGTAAGCACAAAAAAATCATAAAAATGGGGTATGTCCCAGTAAAATGCCAAAATTGTGTTGAAAAATTGGGTTTTCTGATTCAAGTCTGCCTGTTCCTGAAAGCTGTGAAGCTGGTGATTTCAGCACCGCAAACCCTTTGTTGATGCCATTTTCAGGGGAAAAAAACACAAGCCTTCTTCTGCAGCCCCTTTTTCCCATTTTTTGGAAAAAACGAAATTTTCACTGTATTTCGGCTAATTTCTTGGCCTCCTTCTGGGGAACCCACAAAGTCTGGGTACCTCCAGAATCCCTAGGAAGTTGGAAAAAAAGGACGCAAATTTGGCGTGGGTAGCTAATGTGAACAAAAAGTTATGAGGGCCTAAGCGCGAACTGCCCCAAATAGCCAAAAAAAAAGGCTCGGCACAGGAGGGGGAAAAGGCCTGGCAGCGAAGGGGTTAAAGCTAGGGGGTTGGAACCAAACTAGTCAAGGCATTAAAGCTAGTGATTGTGCTACACCCATTCACTTTTAGGAAAACTTAATTTTGGACTAATATTTATGATCAGCCAGCACTTTTCTGGTCAAGGTGTCAATCAATGGGAGCGGGCTACGACCTTTTTACAAAATTGAATATGATTAAAATTAATACATTAAAATAATGAAGTACATACAAATAAATAAGCAACATTGAAAATTTTGATTGTGAATTAAACATTTTTCGATACTTCAAAATGTAATTGGTGTATTCTTGTCTGTATGTTTTTGTGTATTGTTTTGAGGTTCTAATCATATAAATTGCTAAGGTTGGGTCCCGGGCTCCCAATAATAATTCAGTGGGGGTCCTCGGAAGTCATAAGGTTAAGAAACGCTACTAAAGATACTTCCTTGCTTCATTATGAACGTTTCTCGTGTTCACGCTCTTTCTAACCAAGAATGTTTTTTTTTTTTCAACAGCTTCATCAAAGGGCTAGGAGGCTTAAGGATTGGTCCTGGCCCTGGGATAATTTAGTAGCAGAAACTAAAGTGATAGATTCAAGAAACAAAATGGCTATTTACTTATTTTCGAAAGAATCGATTGTTTTACATCATGTTTTGTTCCTAGTAAGCCTTAAAAGTATCTAAATATCTCACTTGCATCATTGCCGGTCATTATAACTAGGACAATAGCAATTCGTTCATTTACAGATTAAATTACACAAGCACAACCATTCACACAGGGCCCCATTCATTCTTTAACGCACATGGAGTCAGTCAGTCAAGCATGGACAGCAGGCTTTTTCATAATAGTAATTAATAAATCACGTGCGATGAAACAGGGGGTTTATTTACCAAACAATCCGATTACTCATGGACGTTTTCAGTAACACGCACAGATAGACCTTTCCAAAACTGCGCTAAAGGACTCGTAGCTTACATGAGACCAGGTAACAAGTACGAACACACTCCGAACCCAGACTGAACACACTTAGGCCGCAAAAGCCGAAAGTTAACAAGAACACTTCAGTAAGTGGCAGGCGCCCACACGTGAAGGCTGGTGCGACATCGTCATTCGCACCCAGCCGGCAATAACGGCATCTGGGATCTCAGACGAAACAGATCTTGGGAGCTGCTATTTTCGTGATCAGAAACGCCTGCCCACACACGGCTGAGAATGACGGATGCCTCAAATCTTTGGCAGAGGTATCGCAGAAAGCAGGCAAAACCTTTTGACCTGAAACATCTCCAGACTAAACCACAAATCTAAGATTCTGCTTTACATCTAAGCAACAACATTTGGCAAAGGGTCTACTCTAACCCGATCGCCCGGGTCGCCTCATCGGACAAACGAACAATCCTTCAGCATCTGGAGTCTTTTATTAGATATGAGGTATGGAATGTCATTTTTTCGGTCTGGCTTGTTCACACAGCTGCCAACCGACCTATTATTACAAAGTCTTAATAAGAGTGGACTTTGACCTCACCCAAAAGGGTACTGGTCTCCCCCTCATAGGACTGGCTGTTTAATGTAGCATTCCAGGAAAAATGTTCGCCTGAAAACTGCACTCAATCAACTCATTGTCATATTCAAGTCTCTACCTCTTGTAAACATTCATCATGTGCATAGGTTTGCAAACACCATTTATTCACACCAGTTTGTGCATGTGTTAGCATATTAAAGCCAGACCGATTTGCTTTGCAAAAAAGGTTGCTTGTTCGGCTACTGCGGAGCTGTCTTCTCCACAGTGCACAGAGGTTGCTGATGGGTATGACTCACCAATCCTTGCACCCTCCAAATAACCCTGTATACTCACCACAAGCTAACTCTGAACCTATCGCCATCTTCACCTCTGTATAATTCAGTTGCTAAGTTGAGTATAAGAAATAAAATATAGGAATATAACCAAGTGTAGAGGCCCAGCGTAATTCTTTAATCCCCTGGCGGGAACAATATTAGCGTTTCCAAATAACTGGCTACCTAGTCCAGATTCCATCTCTTCCTCCTTGCTGCTGCTGGTAATTCTCACCATGCACCTTTTTGTGTTCACTGGACAGATGCTGATGGATTACCTCAAATGGAGAGAAAAACATCCATCCTTACCTAACCGTGCATTAAAAAAACGATTTAAGCCATTTGTGAGGTCTGCTCCGTGTGCTTCCCTCTGAATCTAGGTAATCTAGGCCTGGGCCCAGCTCATCTATGCCTAAGGCTGGCCCTGCCCGGCATTATGTGCACTTTACAGACATACACAAATTCCCACACTGTGTCTGTCTCTGCAATTCTACTTGTCTTTCTGGGAGTCACCTTCACCCTGACTCCTAACACAAATCCTCCCTGGACCAAATTTGTTTTTAAAAATTGTCCAAGAGAGATGGGATGTGGTGAGACAGTCTCACGGTGCAAAATATGAGCCACAACCATGTCCCTTCAATAATGTGAACAGGGCAGCGTTCTTAATGTATAAACAACAGTCTTTATAATACCCAGGCACAAACATCTGTCCAGCACTGTTCTCTTATTCCACTGGGTGGGAGTTGTTTTAATTGAATGTTCAGTGGAATGTGATCTGATGTGCAGCTGCATTTTAAAATGAAAATCTAAACAATAATACCTGCTCTGGATGGATTAGTCAAGCCGGCCGCCCACACATCATCTCCAGCCAGCTGCATCCCGGCTTTAGGCAGGAGGCAGAGTGCTCAATCACACTCTAATCATTGGGCAGACAGAGTATTCAATGAAAGGGGTATAATATTCCCAAGCAAGAAAATAAGCATGAGACAAAGAAACAACAGGCAGCAATAGTAGATAACTCAGACAGACGACTTGGGAGGCGGTGCTACTTATAACTTGATATTGTAATTAGCAATGAGAAGATCTAGTGTGCTTTTTGAGTACAATATCACATTTTCTAGCGTGCACTACAAACTTGCTTCCACCCTGTAATGGGATGTATTGGGCTCGTGCGCTCATGTAAGGTCGCCTCGGAATCTCCACACAGAGGTAAAAACTCTTCACCGATCTGCGTGAGGGAATATCTGCATTCAATTTCACTCACTTTGGCCTTCCGATCTAATTTGCCTCCAGTATGTGTCTCTGAGGAATTACTTCGACTGCACTTAGTCACTACTGGGGCATGCTATAGTCCCAAAAGGAATAACTGGCACACTGACATCACCACTACCTGACTCGGAGATTCCGAGACGTACAAGCACTTCAACCACAACATGACATAAGTAAACTGCCTCCCTCTGAAGGCACGCATCACCTTCAAAAGCTGCATCTTTCAAGGACGGACTCATTCAACATCCTTGTGCTGGGATGAAAAAGAGCAAAGACCTGTTCAGCAAGTACACAATCTAGAACAGAATTGCCCCTGAATCCATGAGAAACGTTATTTTGCTTCCCAACTGGTTAGGTGCTATACAAGTTCCTTTCCAGACACACATTCATACAGGGTGCAGACATCCAGGGCCTACTACTTGCTCAAGAACGGACTGGCCAAACGGGATGCAGGGAAAAAACCCAGCTGGATAGAGTCAGCAGATTGAGTTCAGGGCTGAGGTACAGAGGGATCCTCAGCCTTCTGACCCTAAAGCCAGGAAAAAGCAGTACACGCTTTTGATAAAGACGCATACATCATTTGTAACTGTAACTAAATAATGCCCTTAGTTCTAAGCCACGTCCCAAAGAACTGAAATACTTAATTGGTTTACATACCAAACTGCCTGTAAAATGCAAGGCTTCTTGTGAGAAATGGGGTTCTGGTAGGCTAGGATGTGCACCTAAGCCAGGCAGAACCCACCACTCTAGTCAGGACAAGTACGTTACACATTCAAAGATAACCTGTGCTCACCGCCTTGGTAGTTTGGCACAGAGCAGTCAGGGTTATCCCCAGAGTCGAAGTGTTAAGTGTTTACGCAACACAGTCACACCAGGGACACACCAAATACACCATAAAAGAGGCCCCACACAGGTTCTATAAAAATATCTTTGTATATTATGGACATATCAGAAGGCCAAAAACTGCATAAATCTTAAGTATTGTGGATGACATTCAATGACTGACATAGTACTCATCATTCTTACAATGCAAGAACTAAGATGGTATACACTAGGCAGTGCCTTGCAAGTTCAGTGAAAAGACCATATGACCAAACAACATGAATCCTGGGTACTGAGCATATGGAGTAATTCCTGTACAAGAATATACACAAACCATACCACCACATCAGTAACTACTTAGGCCAGGTACTGCATCAGGCTATGGAAAGAAAAGGTACATAGGTATACACAAAAGGTACCTTGGCATTTGTGAGGCATCTGAGTTCCGACAGCACACCATAGTCATTTACTGGGTGCCAGGACACGTGCACGTCTTCTAGACCAAAAATTGTAGTTTTTCGTCCTCTCAGTGAAAACTGGTGTATTTATGCAGCAGGTGTAGGCTGCAGGAGCACCAGCGAGTCTACATACCGAGATACAGTAATCCTGTTTGTTCCTGAGTGACAGTTGGGGGCCTCAGTCGAAGCTTCATCCTGCAATGCCGCTATAAGAAAAGAGCCCTCCGAAGTGTGTCCTAACAGGGGACACGCACACCATCAGATTTTTCAGGGAGAGCTCGCTGGGTCCACAGTGTATGGAATGGTTGAAGGCAGCTGCCGGCGAGCAACTGCCGGTCACCCAGCACAGCTCGTATCAGTCCCGGTAGTGCTGATACCCTTTGGTGGCATTCCAACAGGGATCCACACCGGGGAAGAACTCCCTAACAGCAAGCACTGGAACAGGGACAGGGCTGGCCAGAGCGAGCCTTCAGGGTGCTGGCCTACCCTGGATAGCAGAGCAACAAAGCTTCCACAAGGCATATGAGGCATCAAAAGTAACAGGGGCGTCTAACCCATGATGGGGAAGGCAGTTAAGGAGTGCTCTGGCCTGCACTGGTTTCTCGCGGCCAAGCGCTCCCCACGCACTTCTGTCACACGCACTCATCATGCACAGCTTTTGGAATGATGTGAGTGGCCAGACTTGTGTGTCCCACGTCCATTAGAAGCAGGTTCCCAATGAAATCTAAATCCTGGAAGAGCCCCCCACAACAGCAGGGAAGAAGGAGTGACCTCACCCTTCCCTTGTGAGCTCTGCAGTCACAAAGCAGGGCAGCAGGCCAGCTCAGTCAAGCAGATAGCAGGGTTGGAGGTTTCTCAGGGTCTTGGTAATACAGGATAATGGAGCAGTTGGCAGCGGGGCAACAAACAGAAAATCAATCCAGTGAGCCCTTTACGCCATCCAGCAAGTAGCAGGCAGCAGGGCAACAGCTGAAGAGCAGTCCAGGAGAGTCTTTTGCGCAGCAGTTCTTCTGACAGAGGCGCAGGCCCAGTTCCAATAGTGCTCTAAAAACATGGGGTCACATCACATGTACATGTCTTAAAAAATGCCTTTGATGTAAGGGGTGACATCAAAAGAACCATTTCAAGTGTAAAACAAAGCCTTTCAACCCAGCCCTGGCTCCAGACATCAGTGTAGGGTAAATCAATCCTTTGTGTAAGGGCAGGACACAACCTATTGACATGTAAGATGTAAACAACCTCTCCCAGCCTAGGAAGACTATCTGTATGCAGATGCCTCTCCTGTCACACCCAGCCCTTTCTGTGTTGTGGCTGTCTGGAAAGTATGCAGAGTGTAATTGTCACTCTCCCCTCGACGTGGATTGGAGTCAAGCTTCAAAACATTAGAGTGATAAACACAGAGAAATGCCCTCTTTCTAAAAGTCAAACAACAATAGATACCTATGCTAATAATTATTTTGTCCTCACAGTTTTTGAACGTGATCATGTTTTTCATTTCTTTGACCTCATAGTTATTTAGTTAAACCACTAATTATTTTAACCAACACACTTATACACTTTCCATATTATTAAGACAAACGCCATACTTTTTAAAACTATTTTAAGCCCACAAATTAAAAATAACAAAGGACATAAATCATATATCATACATCAAACCAATAACAAAAGACAGTACTATAAACACAATTATATTATACCAGTCGTTAATTCAAAAAGTGAATGGAGTTGTCCTATTCTGCTCTATTTTTAAGCACACTCCTTATTTATACGCATTTAGAGGGGTTGTACCACCATTTTGTTTCGAAACAGCAAGGCATACAATGTTCCTTTTTGTATTGCCATTGTGTGTTTATTAATTGTTGCCAACTCCCTTGCGAAACATGGTGACCAACGATTGATAACCACGCAAAGACAATCCAAAAAGGAACATTAAAGTGTGCTTAAAGACAAGACAATCAGGTGTTTCATCATACCATAGGTGAGGGTACTCAAAACTAGTTTGGGGACAATGTTCGCTCTACCTCCTCTGTCCTCCGAGAAAGGGATGCCTTTAAATCTGTGATCAGCTAGCAATGTATAAAACAGAGGTGGGAGTACGTCACACGTTCATGACCAAGGTCAATGACCAGGAGGAGGTAGTCCGTGCAGTACAGAGGGATAGATAGGGACACCCGGATCTACAGAACAAGGTCCTCGTGGAGAGGGAGCAGTTGGCGGAAAAGACAGAGCTCCTCCGCTGCTTTGATTGCAAGGAATTTCTTGGTGAAGACTTACGCTAAACAGGACAAATTTGCAGTTTTGTTGGCATGGTGAGCCAATCCCACCAAGGGGTCGGGGGCTCTTCTATACTGGAAATACACAATATAGAAAGGGCCAGGGTATTTGGTCAGAATGCTATTAATGAAGTTTTTAGAAAATATTACTCAGACTTATATGCCAGTCCGGTAACGCACAGGAGAGACTGGATTTCCTGTAGCACCTGCTGCTCCAGTCACTCACTGGTGTAGAGGGAAGGGACTCAGGGGACAACATTACACCACAAGAACTTGGGGCCGCAGTCAAGGGACTGACTTGGGGGGGGGGGATTACACTGCAGTAACGGACTCCCGGTGGAGTTCCTTGCTGCCTATATGGAGACCCTGGTGCCACGAATGGCAGAGGCTTACAGTACGGTGCGACGGGAGGGATCATTGTCTCCTACTGCTAGTGAGGCACTGATAGTGCCACTGTTGAAACCAGGGCGGGACCAGCATGATGTCAAGGTGCATAGATCCCCATCAATGCTGAATGCGGACTATAAGGTGTTCAGTAGGTTATTGATAACTTGATTTTTATCATATATGCCTTGCCTCATCCATACGGATCAGATGGGATTTATATCAGGCCAAAATACTGCTCTGAACATAACACAAATGGTGGCCATATTACTGGATGCCCTCAACATCCCTACATATGCACTGGTGATGGCCACTGACGTGGAGAAGGCCTTTGTTAGTCTAGACTGGGAGTACCTCTACACAGTGATGGAGCAGTTGGGTCTGAGACAGGGGTTTATAGCATGGACTCGGCTACTGTACTCACATCCCACAGCATGGATTAAAACAGGGGGAATTATATCATCAACAGGGGTGCCCCTTAATTGTCACCACTGCTATTTGCACAGTCTGGGGAGCTCCACCGCCGGGGCTCGTGGTGCAGAGTGGGAGCCCGCCACATACCTGGGGATTCGAGTGTTCAGAGCTGTGGATGACCTGGTGGAGGATTACTCAGGTCTACTAATCTCCTTACTTTGTGCAAAGGTCAGTTTCTAGAAAACTCCTGTTATCTGTGGCTGGAAGTGTAGCACTTACCAAAATGGTGTCACTGCCGCGACTCCTGTATTTGTTTGGGGCCCTTCCTGTTATATCCAGACCATTATTCAGGGATTTGAACTCAATCCTGATGAACCTTATTTGGTCTGTGGGTCAATACAGGGTGGCACTTCCCAAGCTGCAACGACCAGTGACAAGTGGGGGGATTTCAGGCCCAGACATGGAATCCTAGTACCCGATGGCACAGATCAAGTGGGCTGCACATCAGATTCCACTCACAAACTTCACCAGCCGCCACTTACTTTCAGTAAAGTTGTATTATTATACATTGTCTATAGAGGTTGCAGTGGATAAGGTGAATAAGGGGACTGAGAATCGGACAATAAGGCAGAAAAACAACATCCACTATCCAGGTAACCTCAATGAAGTGAGTGATCTGCACCGCACCCACCCACCCAATCTAACATTTCAAAAAGCCTCTTGACACCGCTTTCTGAGGTTAATCTGCAGCTCATCCCTTTCAAAAACATTTCTCTGCAAGGAAAGGTGAGGCTGAAGGCGGGACGGCCGCTACAATGTAAGCAGTGTGCTTTGGTAAACTTCTTTACACACAGTTACCTCAAGAGATGTTCGCAGCTTTCATGCGAAAGCCAAAAGATGCTGTCTTTCTTCAGATTCCTGAATGGCATGCATTGTGTGGTTGTACCAAGGCATAAATACTATACATTTGTAATACACAGAAGAATGTATGAAAAACCATAACCTCAAATGCAGTGGTGGTTTAAAAAAATCCAAATGTCTACATCTAGTATTACTTTTTAAATATCTTGTAAGAGTGATTGCCTTAGGTAAGGTATTGTCTCTTGGCAGTCAGTGCCTTAACTACTCAGTGAAGACATACGGACATTGTTATCTTATCATGTAAGGCCAAAACTCCTGGGTTTCAAATATCGGATGCACTGAAAACTATCAGTATCTTGAATGTGAAGCAGTATGGTTGCGCTGGCGACAACGAGGACGGACTGAATAGCTTGCCTGCAGTTGAAGCAACGCCACACATGAGAGTCTTTACCGGCGCTGCTCGTGACATGCCAAACCTGACAGATCTGGTAAAATGTGAGTGTTATTTAAGTTTCATTACAACTGAAATTGCGCCTTTATGTTTTGCAGCCCTTTTTCTGAAAATGAAGTTGTGTATGGGTGACATTTGTTGGTTGGAATTAGTCACACTCCTTACTGATTCCAAACGTGTGAATTAGCAGGTACATGAAAATAGCATAAGTCTATTTTCAAGATAGAACCATTAATAACGTAACTCAAGTAGCAACCTGAGGCATAGTCTGCAGCTATCTTTCATATTCTGTAAAGCTAAAACAAAATCCAACAGTGAAGAACTCTTGCAATGAATAAATAAAGCCCAATATTTTGAGGGGGTGGGATCATATGGGTGATGGAAGTTAATAACAGGAAACACTGAAGGTATCAGAATCATTTGTCACATGGAACCAAACAGTCTCTCTAATTAAGGGAATGTGGATTTGTTTCCGTTTGCTGATGACGGCTCGAAAAACATTATTATGCCCACCAGAAGAATTATGAAAAGCATCAATTAATGTTGTAGCAACATAAGGGGTGTCCCTCAAACACAATGGCGAATTACCAATTTTAGGTCTTCAAGTCGGTCACGTTCTGCGGGGTCTCAGACGAGGCAGCAATTAAAAACCTACTCTAAAAGGGGTCTCCTTCGGGCTCCACATTTACTATCAAAAGGACTGATGATTTCACAACAACGACTTAAAAACGAGGCTATTCCACGACAGGGATGAAGTCTCTGTTTACATTTCATGTTTTACATGGTCTTGCATTCCATTAAATGTTTGTGTTTTTTTCAAGGTGTTGTGCTTCTACCCTTAACGTGCAACATTTAACTCTTGTACAGCGTATGCTTTGAACCCGGTCGATTCCAGTTGTCTGAGTGAGTTCAGGTTATGGATGGGTATTTATGTCAGTGTAAGAATGACAGCGCTCAGGCGGAGGCAGAAGGCAGTGTAGGTTTCTCACAGTGCCTGTCAGTGGCCCATAAAATATGCAGAAACGTGCACACTTAATCATTGGCCTCTCTGAAGAATGCAGAGAGTGACAGCTGTATGTGGGCAAATGGTAGTAGTGGAAAATTGAGAGATATGCAGATGGAGTATTTCAGAAAGATGTGGAGAGAAAAAGGGCAAAAGTGAGTAACAATGTGAGAGACGCAGAAGAAAGTGGTATGAAGAGGAGAACTTGAGTGTCTGAGGCACTCCAAAGAACACTACGCCTTCCACAGAACTTAGTAATGTTTAATTCAGTCTCAATTTTCTTATTTTCACAATTGAAACATTTTCAATTCTAACAATTCACAACAAAATCGCTGTTTATTTATCTGATAAAGCTAACAACCTTTGGCAAAGGCAGTGGTCCTGATTTTTCTAAGGAAAATAAGTTGGTCGCTGAGTGACACATCTAGGTACAACAGCAGAAAACTCCTAAGAAGTTCCCAAATACTAGTCAGTTCGCATGTTGTGTGCAGCACAAGATTTTAGTTAACATTTTTATGCCACATCCTGTCATACGGAGGCAACACCTCTTGGAAAGGATTCCTAGTTATGCTTCTTTGGCCACACACCCTTCAAGTCCCATTTCTCTGTTTTCAACTGATTTAAAGCCCTGCCCATTTCCATAGCGGAAACCCAGTAAAGATTATATGAAATGGACAGTTAACATACAATTAAACCCTTCCATACTTCGGTAGATAGTTAATGAAGTATTCAGACTGAAGGAACAGCGCTAGACATGAAACTTACACACACACAGGGATAGATTGATAACCTTTCTTAGTGTTCAGGCTAACCTGATGAGGTTACTAACTACACTCGCATGTGCTATTCCTCAGAGCCCATGCCATCTACTTTTGTTAGATCTTGGGTCAGAGCTATGTGCCATCTATTACACCTCCTAAATTGGACTTCCCCTAGGCAATCTGCTGCATAACATAAATGGACAAAGAGAATATCATCGTACTCCACTCTTCTGGATGTTGTCTAGCTTCATTTGTAGTGCCTAGGTGCAGATTAGTGTACCATACTGTCATGTAATGTCATTTATTTTTTACTTTGTTCACCACCTACATGATATATCATTCTGAAAGTCCAATAACGTGACAAATAATTATACATGCTACTATGGTAGGTGACTCCCCTTGGTCACGTTTGAGCTGTATTCGGCCAACCCCATTAACAATTAACACCATTAATTTTCACAAGCATGAAGAAACATGGCAGATATGAACTACCACAGGCTGATTCTTGAGTTTAATATCCCAGTATCAAACCTAACAATCAGCATCCAAGAACAATCTAGTAATAAGCCACGTCCATAAAGAATGATCATTCAGACCAGAGGCAGCACAGCAAATAGGTGCAAATACCTGGAGATCCTTTTGATGAAGGTGAGTGCTTTACATTAGCCAGACCCTGAGACTCCTCTCAGACTACTGTTACTTTCTAAAGCCAAACCTAACAAGAACAATAATCACCCTCAGAATCAGCTTAATACAATTTCACCAGTGTAGCAGTCTTACTGGGTGGTGCATGTTTTTGGAGTTATGTTACTATTAGAAAGGTGATCACAAAGTTGTTATGATTATGTGTTAAAACTTTTGCCCTTTCGACAGGGTCAACCCAGGTTTTTTTGCCTTTTGTTGAACCCTATTTTTGCTGTCTATAGAACACTATGCACTTTACCCCTGCTAACCAGTGGCAAAGTGCTCATGCACCTGTTTTCAACAAGGTGCAATTGGTATATTCTGGATTGGCATATTTAACTTATCTATAAGTTCCTAATATATGGTACCAAGGTGTACCTGGGCCTGTAAGTTAAATGTCACAAGTGGACTTCAATATCCAGTGTGCCACTGATTAAAGAGACAATATAAACATGACTGCAGATCTGCCACCCCTAGCCCGTCTGTGTGGGTTTTAACTGCAAATTTGATTTTACAAAATAACCTGTTCCAGGCATAAATGTGCAATCTCCAGACACCCACTTCAGGACAGTCCTGGACCAGCTGATTAGAAAGGACTGATCCTGCTGCCTGATATCTGAGAAGAGCCTAGAAGAGTCCTTATAGCCAGGACAAAGAAGTAGACTTCAAGGGCCATAAGACTGATATGTTAAAGCTACGGGCACATAAGATACAAGAGGTCTTTTGCTGAATCTGCCTAACGGAAACTGGACCAGGAATGGACCCTGCTGTTTCCTCTGCCTGACACCCTGTGAGTCACAGTCAGTGTCAAATTGCACCTTGGTCCTGTTTCACGAACTACCATGAGCACTTTGTGCTTCTTGGAACTATTTCTACTTTAAATCTTTTTAAAAATCATATTTCTGATTCCCCCCTATAGGATTTTTGTACTTTTTGGTGTCAATTTGGTGATTACATTTTACACTGTTTTTCTAATTCTCTTGAGATTTGTATTGTTTTGTACTTTAACCTTATTACTGTTTTAGTACTGCATAAATACCTTACACATTGCCTATAAGTTAAGCTGTGTGGTGTGTGTGGTAACTAACACGGAGATGAATTCAAGTTTATTTAGTGATTTTAGTGGTTCCCAGACCAGGTTTGTGATTGGTACTTGCAGTGGGTACTTATCCCCCTTCAACTAATAACACAACTTCTTACAATCTTCATAAGTTCTCCAATTTGCTATTGTCATATGTGGGCTTTGTATTCATTCATTTCATGTACCTACTGTTTACACACATCACTGATCCCAATTGACCAAAAGGACATTTGACAGCCCTCCCTGGAGGAGCAGCCAGGGGACGTCAGTCCTGATGAAAGCCTCACACTTTACAGGCTTTTGGTGGGGGCTCAAACATGACGCCCACATTAAGGGCAGAATATATCCCCTCTTCCTTTCTAATATTCAGATGACAAACCAAAATAGGAATCTTTGGCTAACAGTAATTTTAATCTCACTTCCTTTTTTGTCCCTCTCACTGCTTTGAAAGTTCCACTGTCAATTACAGTGACATTGTTATGTCTCAGAAAAACACCCAATGTATGATAGGAGCTCCCTTAACTTTGAGTCGGTGACCACTTGGGACAAGAATACGGACAAGAGTGAGAAATGGGCCTCATGATAAAGCATGCCACTGTTACGTGATTATGAGGTCAGCATCGTATTAATGAAGGAGTCAAAACCAGTTTGCTTAAATACAGAGGGGAACTAATCCATATCCCGTCAGAGACTAAGATTATTAGATTCCCCGTAAGGAGTGGTTCTGAAAGAAGGTTACCCTAGATTCCGTTTATATATCTAGAGTTACTTGAGGGAGGATGTAGTGGGGATAGTACTACTCCTCTGCTTGTGGTCTTTTTTATCATTCTATTTTGTTAATGATCACTCTTTTGGCACACATGATAACCATTCTTTGTGCTTGTCCATTTTCCAGACTATGGACCATTTCACAAAGCATTTACGAGCATATGTAGCAGTACTGAAAGGGCTGTATTATGGAAACGGCTCACTGTCCCATTCTATGCAGTGGCACACACTTAAGACTGCACAGGTTGTAGACTGAGACAATGTGCTGTTTGACAGCAAATAGCTGTTCCCAGTTCAAACGTGCCTACTGATGGCCCCTTTGCCTCTGCACCCATGTCTGCAATGTGGTGCCGGTGCAAAGGCAAAGGATTCTCTTATTTACATGGGAACAAATTCCCATGCAATGAGGGAACACCACCTTCAGGTTGCGCCGGCAGACATTTTTGTCTGTGCTATCTGTATTACAGAAAGGTCTGCAACCCCTTCACAAATACGAAAGTCTCCTAGGTGTGCAAAATTCAGGTGCAAATTACCCCTGCGTCACAATGCATTTTCTTTAATATGGCCTGAAGAAAGCAGCATTACATACTGAATAATGCATCCATGAATTGCAGCTCTTGTGTTGCGATCTGCTAAGTTACGCATCTTTGCACAACCATATAAAAAAACTGAGTGCCCGGCAGAAAGACAAACAAAAAAGATTGAAAGGCGCAGCTGTCCCCACAGAGAGAGTGCCCTCATGCCAGTAAATCCATTTTGCAGAAGTGGTACTAATGCACACCTAATCAAAAACATACAAGTACTAATTGCAAATACCCTTAGATCGTTGGCCTCTTTCGGTTGAGGATTGGAGGAGAAAAAAATGTAAGAAGTGGGTCGCTCCAGGTGTCACTGAACAAGTGAACTGAAAAGTATACAAAGGTTTTATGGGCCATGGAAGCAATAAGGTAAAATTCACATTAAGGTTTCTTCTAGAAGATGCAGCAATTTCCTTAAGAAGAGTGGCCATACTGTCAGACCGGTATAAACATACTATCTCCACTGCACATAAATCTACACAGCCTACACAAGCTGGGTCTCCTTACGCACTCCAGGTGCTCCCAATGCTCCCAGTTTACCGCAGACTTCTATCACGTGGTCTCGCTCTGCCCAATCATGCAACGCTTCAGGGAGTCAGTGGTTGCAAAACTTTCATCGGTACTGGAATGTGAGCTAGACCTCTCTCGATTTCTTTTGCTGCTCAGGGTGTTTGAGGGTGTCGGGGGCACAAGAGCAGACAAGGCCTTGATGAGCACAGCCACCATAATAGCCAAAAGAGACATATCCCTTCACTCCAAATCCTCTGGACCACCGTCAATCACTCAATGGAGTCAAGAGGTGGACTGGTGCGCCCAACAAGCAAAACTGGTGATCGAGGTCAAGGGCTGCCCTGCCAAATACCACAAAATATGGGACAAATGGTTCGGGGGGGGCTCAGGTTTAGACTTAATGGCTCTAATATGGCATTGCCCATTTGGTTGTCCTGCTGGTCTTACATGGGAGCAGTAATACTTACAACGATGTACTTAATTAATATTGGTTGTGAGGAAATGCATGATATGATGTTGACTTGCTATGATGTTATAAAACCCAATAAAATAAATTATCAAAGAAAAAGAAGAGTAGCCTAATTTTTATCTTCAGCTGAAGTTATTTTTAATGTTATTCTGCAACACAGTTGTTTCCTGTTAGACAGCTTGGTGACAAAAAAATATGTATTCCTAAAAATCAAAACCGACCCTTTTTTATAATAATTTAAGTGCTGAGAAACAATCCAACTAATTCACAATCAATTTTTTATACTGAGTTCTGAGTTGTAAGATTCTTCAGCTTTTCCATTGGCATCTTTCACTCTTGCTTGTTCAGTCACACATCACGGCATATCCTCACTAGCCACCTCTGTTGCTGAAACAGCACCAGCACAACCTCAACTCTCCTGTCCCATTTATTATAATCCACCCTTTACCTTGTGAGTCAGCTTTTCCAGTCAATCCCGTTGTACGCTTTGCTGGAAAAAAAAAAATCCTCTCATTTTTGGTGTCTGGTAATCATTTCCATTAAGAATGTAGTGAGTTCACAAAAGGCAAACTAGGACGGTGTCCAAGACTGCACAGTGTAGCAAACACTTCAGTGGAGATTCCCTTAACTTATATATTATAAATAACTTTCATAAAGGGGATTCAGACACTTCTCTTCCAAAGGCCTGCGAATGCCCACTTGCTGCTCTGGAGTGTGCCTGCCAAGCGGTTGCGGTAGTACCTATACGTTTTTCAGTCTAAGAAGACCCTCCATCGTGGACACCCAAATGTGCCTGCATCTTGACCTGCAGAATCTTCTCCTCGTGGGTTACTAGTTCTACCTCTCCCATCACAGCAAAAGAATGTGCTCCCATCCCCTGCAGCTAGTCCAGAAGGGTTGTCCAGAGAGCAGAAATGATGGACTTACTTGTGCTTGTATTACCTTATTTAATCTATGTCCATTGTTCTAGAACACAATTTAAATGAAGGTACATGACGCAAATGCAATTCACAATGGGAAACCATATTATCAACCAAACTAAGTCATATTCAGAGTAACCTCCCATAAAACTGAACAACTAAACTAACTTAAAAAAAAATCAGGAAAACAAATTTTGATCTTTTGTATTGCAGGTTTTTAAGACGTTGAACATTCCAGGCTAAATACAATATGAAGGCTGTAACGTGCCAGGAAAGGGTTGTCAGTTTAAGTATCACAGAAGCTTTTTTAAACCTTTGGATGTTATAGTGTGCAAGGATGCAACGATCTGGACCAGCGGCATACGCGTGTGTCAAAAGTAGTAAAGCCGTCGATTGACATTCCTGTCATAATTCAAATATAAGTAGAACTCTGCAACATGATTTAAATTCATTTTTTGAAGTTTCACAAATATAACAACCGTTTTTAAATTAGCAGTGTAACTCATCTGGCATAGCAAGTGGTGTTCCATTCCCTAGTAGCTCCCCCGTATGGAATCATTTCTACAAGGCTTGGCGAAGGTACCACATATTGAGATAGTAGTGTGTGAAGCAAGAGGCTTCGGGCAGCAGCAGCAGAATTCATCACACAGACAAAAGAAAAGGTTTTCAAATATGGTTCCTCCATCAGTTCCTGGCGGACAGTTACAGACGAGTCCCAGACTGTCCGTTAATTCCATTTCAGGTTTCCTGAAGGAAGCAAGCTGCTCTAGCGCACACATGCACCCACCAGCTTCCTGGATTCACAGAGAGCAGAAATCCCTCTTCATGTATCCTGGTGTGCTTGCAAATGTATGGATTTTCAACGCACTTAAACGCCTCTACCACTGTCCCAAACTTAAGCACAACGAACATACACATAGTTCTGAATAATTTAAAAACATCGGAAAGCGCCCTCGCTGCATCAGCATAATATTGCTGCAATTCTGAGCGAATTCCCTTTTGAGGAATGCACAGTGGGATTGGCTCATAATAGCGAGTTGCACTGCAAGCAAGGCACTGAATGAATGGCTATCCTAATTGTGAGCAAATACCACTCCTCTGAATGAAAGATTGTAACAAGTATTCATCATTCTTACAGAATAGCACAGGACCGAACGAGTGTAGTATGGTCCTAGGATTCTGCATGAAAAGCAATGAACTGTCTGAATGGCCCGCATAGGGATACTAACATTCTGAACCAATCCTACTGTACTGAAGCAATGACTGCGACACTATTATATATGAGTAAATTCTAAAGTACGGAATGAATGACTTACATCCTCTCATTATGAGTGAATCCTACTACATCGAGCGAATAACTGCAACATGCAATTGTTTTATGCAAGTAGATGATTGTGACTGGATACCCTATCGGGTGATTAGCCGCGCTTTATAAATTCTGACTGATTTATTTATTATGGTGAGCTAATCTTACTGTCCTGAATAAATGGCAGCAACCGCTATTATGAATCAGGGTGAAGCCCACCGTACTGAAGGAATGGATGTGGATACGACCGTACTGATGAAAGCGATAGAACGTGTAGCGCATTGTTCCTGCTTCCACACAGAGGCACATGAGGACGAAGGGAGCGTTTGGGGCGGCTACATGATCACCCTTACTCAATGCTGTTACGCCGGAGATGGAAGTGATCAAAAAACCGATGGGCTCACTGAAGAGGCACAGTAAGATGGCTGTGCTCTAATAAACGGGCATGCTTTGTAATCTGCGCGCTAGCGATGGGTCGACATTTGAGAACGAGCACTGCCCAAGCGCATTCGTTGTCATGGAAAGCAATATACGGCTCTGACAAATGGAAACCTGGAATTTGCATTACCCCATGCAGTGAAGCCTGGAGGACCTCACTGGCTGGGAATGGCGGCTCATTGTTCCATGGGTTGACTTATTGAGGGAGAGCTGTGCCTCGGAGGGCGGTGTAGAGGGTGGAGTGATGAAGCATGGTCCGAGAACAGAAATGCCAGGGCATGCTTTTTATTCCGCTCCGTGACCCGGCCATCTTCTTTATCAGTGATGTATAGCCCGAGAGATCGTCTACAAATGTCTAGGGACGCGCTCTAACGCATGTGGTGGGCACAGGCGGATGTGTACGGATATGTCTGGGAATGTCATTTCCTAATGTCATACAGTGACGTATGGAGGGCGCCGGTACCCACTCGTGCTCTTGAATCCCCCCACTCTGTTTTGGGGATAAGCCAAGGTGAAGAAGCCCTCATCCAGCCACTCTTCTAAACAAAACCCTCTCAACAATTTTCGTAGCCCTGCGTCTACTAATGATCGACTGTGCTGAGCGGCCGAAATAAATTCCTTTAATTCTCCTTGGTGGGAAGAAAAAAAAAGGTAATACATCTGCACGGCTGTATTGAGAGTTAACCCTTTGCCCGGCTGCTCGTGTATGCATGGTTCCTTTCACAGTTGGCAGCACCAGGGGCTCTACATTTGCGTGAAGGAGGGAAGTGTAATAACCTGTCCTTAATTTACGCCCATTTCAAAAGTTCTATAAACAGTATTTGGAGCCAAATATTGAATTGCAAACTTCAAAATGGTTCCTTTAATACAGCTCGCCTTTCCTGTGTTTTTTTAAAGTTATGGTGTTCTGGTCCGACTTCATGCATCAGGCCAGCCCCCTGGAACGACAGGCAGGCAGCCCTTCGAAGAGTGAGAACAATGGTGCCGCTCAAACACTGGAGCTCCCACTTACCCGGAGGTTTCCATCAGTCCCGTCTACCGCTGAATGATATTTTTCCACAGAGCCAGCTAAACTCGACTTTCCCTTCAGCTTCTTGAGCAGCCGCAGATACAGATGAAAAGTTCCGTTTAAAAATGAATCCCCGGGCGAGTGAGAGCCCAGTCCCTCAAGCCACCTCTCTCCTCGTCAGTCTCCTCGTCGGTGCTCACGACGGCTGCCATTTCTGATGTTAATGTGCCCGGGCTGAGCAGTCAGTTGCCCAGCCTCGCCATTGCCCGGTGTATCGGTCCATGCTTCCCATTTCACGCTCGATTTGCACGGGGGAGAAACCAGCCTCGCTCTCTCTCGCTATAAATCCCACAGGAGGAGCCAGGAGAAACTGAGCTGGAGTGTCTGAAAGGCTTGGCTCGCAGGGCTGCAAATCAGAAGTGTGCTGCAGCAGCAGCGGTAAAATGTACAGCCACAGGAATCCAACCCCGGGTGAAACGTACAGCTGCTGGCACCCAACCCCAGGTGAAACGTAGAGCCGCTTTGCACCCAACCCCAGCTGAAATGTACAGCCGCTTTGCACCCAACCCCAGCTGAAATGTACAGCCGCTTTGCACCCAACCCCAGCTGAAATGTACAGCCGCTTTGCACCCAACCCCGGGTCAATCGTACAGCCACAGGCACCCAACCCCAGGTTAATCGTACAGCTGCAAGCACCCAACCCCGGCTGAAACGTACAGCAGCAAGCACCCAACCCTGGCTGAAACATACAGCCGCTGGCACCCAAACCTAGGTCACTCGTACAACCGCAGGCACCCAACCCCAGGTGAACCCGGCTGAATCGTACAGTCGCTAGCACCCAATCCCAGGTGAAACGTACAGCCGCAAGCACCCAACCCCAGGTGGAACGTACAGCCGCTGGCACCCAACCCCGGGTGAATCGTACAGCAGCTGGCACCCACCCCCGGGTGAATCGTACAGTCGCAAGCACCAAAACCCGGCTGAAACGTACAGTCGCTTTGCGCCCAATCCTGGGTCAATCGTACAGCCGCAGGCACCCAACCCCAGGTGAAACTTACAGCCGCAAGCACCCAACCCCAGGTGAAACGTACAGCCGCTGGCACCCAACCCCGGGTGAATCGTACAGCCGCAAGCACCCAACCCCGGGTGAATCGTACAGCCGCAAGCACCCAACCCCAGGTGAATCGTACAGCCGCAAGCACCCAACCCCGGGTGAATCGTACAGCCGCAAGCACCCAACCCCGGGTGAATCGTACAGCCGCAAGCACCCAACCCCAGGTGAATCGAACAGCCGCAAGCACCCAACCCCAGGTGAATCGAACAGCCGCAAGCACCCAACCCCAGGTGAATCGAACAGCCGCAAGCACCCAACCCTGGGAGAATCCTACAGCCGCAAACACCCAACCCTGGGTGAATCGTACAGCCGCAAGCACCCAACCCCGGGTGAATCGTACAGCCGCAAGCACCCAACCCCGGGTGAATCGTACAGCCGCAAGCACCCAACCCCGGGAGAATCATACAGCCGCAAACACCCAACCCCGGGTGAAACGTTCAGCCGCTGGCACCCAACCCCGGGTGAAACGTACAACGGCAAGCACCCAACCCCGGCTGAGACGTATAGCCACAGGCACCCCACCCCGGGTGAATAGTACAGCCGCTGCCACCCATCCTCAGGTGATTCGTACAGCTGCAAGCACCCAACCCCGGCTGAAACGTACAGCCACTGGCACACAACCCCGGGTTAAACATACAGCCACAAGCACCCAATCCTGGGTGAATCGTACAGCAGCTGGCACTCAACCCCGGGTGAAACGTTCAGCCGCTGGCACCCAACTCTGTATGAAACGTACAGCGGCAAGCACCCAACCCCAGCTGAGACGTGATGCAGCAGGCACCCAAACCCTAATGAAACGTACAGCCGCAAGCACCCCACCCTGGGTGAAATGTATAGCCACAAGTACCCAGCCCTGGGTGAAATGTACAGCCGCAATCACCCAACCGCAACGTCGGATGAAACGTACAGCTGTAATCACCCAACCCTGGGTAAAACGTACAGCCACTGGCACCCAACCCTGGGTGAAACCTACAGCTGCAGGCAACCAACCCCGGGTTAAACGTACAGCTGCTGGCACTCAGCTCCAGGCCAAACGTACAGCAGCAAACACTCAACCTTGGGTGAAATGTACAGCTTCTGGCAACCAACTCAGGGTGAAACGTACAGTTGCAGGCACTCAAACCCAGGTGAAACATACAGCCACAAACACCCAACGCCGGGTGAAACGTACAGCCACTGGCACCCTACCCCAGGTGAAAAGTACAGCCACAGGCATCTAACCCAGGGTGAAACATACAGCCGGAGACACCCAACCCTGGGTGAAATGTACAGCAGCAGGCACCCAACCCCCGGTGAAATGTACAGCTGCAGTCACCCAACCCCTGCTAAAGAGTTGCTTTTATAACCAAGCTATTTTTGGAGCAAGCACGGACAAATCTAATAGACTTAACTTGTTTTAGGTGCATCTGGGCTGGCATTTCGGGCTGTACTGTTGCTACTAGCGTGGGGTCCAGGATGGCTGGTTCCAAATGGATGAGGCATGGTAAGCAAAAGAACGATGGGTTGGAATGTTAACCTGAGCGATTGCAAGTGGTTAGACTTATTACAAGCATTCCCCCATCACCTTCTGTGTGTTTGTTGTTTTATGCATGTGCCACAAATAATGTGGTGTTTAGTGCACAAGCAGAAATATACAGACTCATGTGCATGCCTACAAATGCGCAAGCACTTAGGACTGCACTCACTACATACACAGGGCACATAGAGATAAAGGAGGGTTAGCTGCATGAATGGATCAATAGCTCAGTGGCAGCAAAAAATGTTCAATAGATGGAGGCTGTAAGTGCTTCTTAGTGTTGGTGTACATCGGAGATGCAGGAAATAAAGGTGGTCCATAAATCATCAGAGAAAGTCACCAGAAATAGTTTTGATTCCAGATTCCTAGGTTGACTTCATAGTGAAGAGTTGCCCGGCAGAGATAGAAGATAACAAATTGGTCAGTTATGTTGGCAAGTAAAGTACCAAGAGAGGGACAAGAGAAAGGAGTATGGCACATGGTAGGAACATAGAGGTAACAGTAGGGACAGGAGTAGGCACAGTAGTAGAGTTGATGGGACAAAACAGACCTTGGTGGTCCTACAGCTACTGCCACTCACTAGCAGCAGGCCTGTGCTAAGAAGGCCTTGTAGGCTGAGCCCAATTTTAAGCCCACCACTGTTTTAATGATGCCAACTTCCACAAGTGCAAATCCATCTAAATGTCTCAAGAGAAATAACAGAACTTCGATCACATCCTATTTTTTCAGCAGGGCAGTGGAGCGATCTACACCTAAGCAGAACATTGTGGACAATTTGTTAGATATCTGAAACAATGAGATTAAAGTTCCCAACGTGGATAGTTAGGTTCTGTCCAATTTATGGGTGCATAGTAGTACACAATCCACTACTATACCTAATTCTACTGTATGCCATTTTATCCTTACCACAGCCGAAATTCATGAGGCTCCATTCAATCTGCATCAGCCTAGCTCCACATGACTTCATTCTTTTTCTAGATTCTATGACCGGGATATTAGCCTATATCTTTCAGATTTTTATTGTCTTATGGACTAGCTGGACATCCCCTGCCCAGGTGGGCATGAAATTGATAGTTCTTCTTCTTCCTTTAATCTTCAAGTAGAAAATATGGCGTTGATGACACTTTGCCTCTCCCTCTCAAGCTTTACTTACAACCTCTTTGCACTCCACCAATACTACTACTATTATTAAGGCAGAGACCAAGATCACAAACAGCCAGGAGACCGGGCTAGAGGCTACCCCACCCTCCTTGTCAGTGCTTGCACTCATGAAAACCATCTGTGAAAATCTGGACTTAAACTACAGAGGCCTAAATTACCCAGTTGGGAAAACATTGATTCCCCATCAATGGGTTTAATGGATATGCCTACCGATTTAAGCTCTATGGGCAGGAGAACAGGTTTTCTGGCAGAAGTGGTTATAGATTTATATGGAATTCAACCCACAAAAAAATGGGTAATTTTAACTGTAATTGTTCAGCAATTATATATTTGCTTGGGGTGGTTCCAGCTGTCACTGAGTCCATCTTGGCAGATATTAGGGCAAATTCTGGAGAACAGGCTCTGGCCAGGCATGTAAGCATTGAGACTCACACTCTGTCAAAAGTGTATGAAGATCAAATTCCACTTACGAGGGTGCATCCAGCTAATTGTTTCACTCAAGCTTCTGCTCAACCTGAATCGGATCATGAGGAAATCTTCATTTCCCAATAAAGCTACCCAAGAACAAGCACCCTTGTAAAACTTTATTAAAATTCGTTCATGTAACAGAAGGAAACAAAAATGTATAATGGTGAAAAAAAAGAGATGATCCCCCTACTATCACAGCTCCACACATAAAGCTGCCTTGGTAACCTAACAATAGAAAATGGGAGCCTAAAATGTAACTCGAACTGCAAGCAGAACACACCTATTCAAGGTATCCCAACCAAGGAAAGATCAGCAGAGAAGGATATGGGAAAAAAGCGAGATGCATAAGCTTCAAGGGCCTATCGGTAATAAAATAAATCCTGAGGTATCCATAACACAATTAGGAAAAGTAAACGCCTCAGTGAAATCAGAATGCCATTTTGAAGAAACTAGGCCATAAGAGCACTGCGGTCCACAGAGGACGCCTCCACTAATTCAGATGATTTCAAACTGTGGATCACGCCCCTCCCCCACTAGAGGTCTTGGCAGGGCTTTAAGTGTGATGAAAAAACAGAGTCTCCCAGAGGGGCGTGGCCCATGTATTTAGGGCATGGCTTAAAAACAAGTGAGCTAAAAGCTGTGCCACCCCACTGATATTTCTGCTGCTTCCTGCCCTTGCATTAATGCTTCAGTTCTGCAATGATGAGACTGAGAAAGAACTGTAACAAGTCTCTTTGAAGTTACACCAAAGGTACAATGAAGGGTGATACTGTTGCCGAGTCAAGATTTTTTTTCACCCTGATGGTGAGGGCAAAAATGGACCGGTCTCGGCACCTACATTTTAGAACTGCCAGTGTTGAGCACTGGCAGAACCCTGCCCACTTAAAAGCCCTGGGGCTGTAATCCCAAGAGGCGCAAATCCATTTGCTAGTAATTGTTTATAAAGATGGCCTGAAAGTGCAACTTTGTTTATTTGGCACTTTTCCAGGCTGTCTTTCTTTACAAGCAGCAGTTAAAGTGCATACAAAAAATAAGATAAGTATGATCCTGACCACTGTGGTTCAGAGGAATGAAAGGCATGACTAAAAGGCACAACTATTTTGTTGCGCTTTTCACCAGATAAAATCATGCACACACTCTACATGAAAAATAAATACAACTTAAACTAATCGGTGGGATATGTACACTTTTACATTATGAAATCTCATATGGTTAATGCAAACACTCCAGATGTCTGTGTGAGACCAGAGAGTCGCAGAACTGAATCCTGATTGGAGCAGTGGGGAACAGGGAGGGACTTATGTATTTATAGTGCTGAGGTCCACGTCTGTAACAGAAAGCACCGTGAATATGTAAGACAATACGTTAAAAATGTATTACAAACAATATAAGAAAGGCTGCCACAAGCTGATTTACTGTTTGAAATAAAACTCATGCCTTCAAAGTATACATTATATTTTAGCAATAGGTAATCAGACAGCACCTAGTTCAAGCATTTTTTAAGTGTCATTTAAAAGGGCACTTTCCAGCACTCTGCACCCTTATGTCATCTTTCAAAAAGAATACATCTTTGTTATCATGAAACTTCAAGTGACCCCCTCAATTAGGCCTATGCTGGCATCCAAGGCCTTTACATGTGGTGATAAACCAAGTGCACACATTTACATTTCTTTCAGGTAGCAGGTGCCTTGGTGAGAAGGTCTATTACTTCTTTACCTCTCAGTCCCACTCTGGGCTTCACAAGGCATTAGACACTCATCCACTCCCCTTTCACTCAGGCACCTCGTTCACATTAACCTCTCAGAAAGTTGTGTTTCAATAAACACATGGGAACTGTTTTTACAAAATACAAAAAGCATGGGCACAGTGGACCTCATACACATATGAATTAATTGAGAGGTGGCATGGAGGCCACATTCAGAACTCAGAAGCATCCAGTCGTCTGAGGTCTCAGGGCAATGGCCTTGGATAAATAGGAAACGAGTGAGACTCATTGATAGCGTCAAAGATATGCCTCATAGGAGAAGGTGCTATATGGGAGCTATGTTTTGTCTACAGACCAAGGCAGCTTTCTCAGAGAGATAACCTGATGAAGGTGGCAAGATATTGTAGCTTGTTTATTTATTTTTTATTTTTTAGAAAGGGCCATCGCTACTATTAGAGCAGGAGGTACAGTGGCATTAGGATCATGAGTGTGAGGTGGTCCCTGAACCATATATATTGCTGTCTTACTAGCAAAAAGTGGAGTGGGGTATTCCTTGCTAATATTAGAGCCTAGTTCACCCTTGTTATGCAGGGGACTGGGCCGAAGCAGCAAGGGGCAGGATGGATGTGGGTCTTTTTTCCCTTTTTTTATTAAACAGAATCAAATCAAATAATTTCTTAAGTGCACTACTCACCCGTTAGGGACTCTAGGCGCTGTGGGGGTGGTGGGGGTTGCCGGTTACTGCTCAAGAAGTTATGTTTTAAGGTGCTTTCGGAAGGTTAGGAGGTCCTGGGTCTTGCATAGGTTGGTGGGGAGGGAGTTCCAGGTCTTGGCGGCGAGGTGGGAGAAGGATCTGCTGCCGGAGGTGGTGCGTTGGATGCGGGAGACTGTAGCGAGGGCGGCGGAGCGGAGCTGTCGAGTTGGTATGTGGAAGTTTACTTGTTTGTTGAGGTAGGCCGGTCCAGTGTCGTGGAGGGCTTTGTGTGTGTGGACGAGGACTTTGTAAATGATCCTTTTGTTGATGGGCAGCCAGTGTAGGGATCTGAGGTTGGTGGATATGTGTTTGTGGTGAGGGAGGTTGAGGATGAGATGTGCGGCTGCGTTCTGAATTCGCTGGAGTTTTCTTTGAAGCTTGGCTGTGGTCCCTGCGTAGAGGGCGTGGGTGACTGTTCTTGTTTCTAAAGGAATCCATTTGAAAGTCTTGCATAGCATGCAAAGGGTATTGAAGCAGGAGGATGATATGGCGTTGATTTGCTCGGTCATGGAGAGCGATGAGTCTAGAACGATGCCAAGGTTGCATGCGTGGGTGGTGGGTGGGTGGGTGTTGGGGGTGGTACGAGAGTGGTGGGCCACCAGGAGTCGTTCCATGCTGTCTTGTTGGGGCAGAAGATGATGATCTCTGTTTTGTTTGAGTTTTCATTCATTGATTAGCTTTATTTCAGTAATAAACATACCATAAAAGCTTATCCTACAATGCACATATAGAAATGAGTAAGAACCATATTGTAAAACACTAATATAAAACACTCTGTCTATAAAATATTGAAAAAGTAAAAATTCTAAATTGTTAAGACATAATCAGAATAATAAGAATCCATCAGCATAAAAATCAATGACATAAAAACCTTCACCTAATAGTCTAAAAAGCAAAAAGGAGATTAAAAAAAAGACAATATAACAATGTTTACGGTTGATACCAATTATACCCTATAGAAATGACATTTCCATTATTATCTATAGTCATACACTTATTCAGAGGGTGCCTTTAAACGTTTTGCTCTTACATGCCAAATTGCATCTAAAAATCTGGTCAGCGCACATACCACAAAACCATAGGTATTCGTTTTGCAGATCCTAAGAGCTAAAGACCGGTTATTAATGCCCATGGATCTGCAAAGAGGTATAATCCATTGAATCCGCTGTTTAACATATACGGGACAATGAAATAGCACATGTGCAATGCATTCTGGTGACCCACAGCCCATTGGGCATAGGTCCTGTTGGAGGTCTGCTGGGACCATCTACAGGTAAAAGTGCGTAATGGTAACAATCCCAGCCTAAACCTGATATAAAGTGCACGTGCTCAAGGGGATAGAATCAGATCCATATAGTTTTCAAATTCAAAATGACATTTAACTGATGTAAACCTATCTGTCAAGCTATGCGAAGGCGCCTCAACCAATTTACCTATTTTTTGTTTTAACCAGTATGCATCTTTAACAATTTGTGCCACATTTTAGGGAGACCATACGGGGCTGTCCAAAAATGGGCCAATCCTAAATTGGTCAAGCTATTTTCAACGTGGTTACACCATGGAATTTTCCTTGTTATATGTGTACTAAGCAAGGCATTCAGCCATATTCTAAAAGGGCCGAAGGTGTCCATGGACCAAATCCTAATCCAATACAATATTGGTTTTAAGGCGGCTATATGAGCAATGGAATCTAAATTCAGGTCCATCCGGTCAGGCAATGTGGGAGAACTAGTGGGTATTTTGAGCAAAGCCTTTATAAATGAGTTTTAGGTAAGCTTTAAGTCCCTCAAATTGCCATGCCCCCATAGCTCTGCTCCATACAGGGCGCTCCCTCTTGCTTGTATTTTGTATATTTCCATTGCAGGAGAGATTGCAAATCTAGGAGATCTATTAGCAAATCTCAAGACACCCCCGAGTTCTGTTTCAGTCTCATATGTGCCATTAATAAATGGGCCTACCATTTGTGCGTGTCCTCTAATCGGACTCCCAGATAATCAAAATCGGCAACTCTCTCCAGTACTTCCCCTTCCATTAGAATCATCTTCCTTATTTTACTTTTTTTGTCGCCAAAAATCATATATTTAGTTTTCATGGAATTGACTTCAAGGCCATAATCTTTACAAAAGGACGTAAACTTTACGAGTAAATTGGCAAGTCCGGAGGCAGTTTGGGATAATAACAAGGTATCGTCTGCAAATAAGAAGCACGGAATCTTTACCCCATCTAATTTTAGTGAATCATTGTCACAGGCAAGTAAGTAAGGGATGCATGCATTAATGAACATTAAAAACAATGTAGGGGCCAACACACATCCCTGCCTCACCCCCCTTTTAATCAGAATTTCACTCGTTACCTCCCCATCGGATTTTTGCAAAACTCTCGGTATATAAGCTTTTAATTAAATTTAATAAGGGACCCAGGAAGCCGACTCTGTCCGGTACCTCCCGCAGTTTGCAGCGCTGGACCAAATCAAATGCAGATTTAAGATCCACAAAGGCCACAAAGAGATTCCCTCCATCCAAATCTACAATCTTCCATTTGATCATAAGAAACCTAAATATCTGTTCAATTGTACTGATATTCTGTCTGAACCCTGATTGGAGGTCACTGAGCACTTGAGACTCTTCTAGCCATTCCTTAATCCTTGTCAGAACCTGATGATAAAATATTTTTGGGAGATTATCCAAAAGGCTGATTGGTCTGTAATTCACCAGAGGGGCCCTATTCCCCGTTTTATAAATAGGTACAATAATAGCACCATTCCTAGAGCGTGGGTAGATTCCACTAGCCAGGATGGCATTTAATAGATTATTGACATAGGGGCCCCACATATCTAAATCAGATCTATATAGATCGGCAGGTATGCTGTCTAGGCCAGGGGCTTTTCCAGATTTTTTGGGCCATAATGGCCATTCTAGTTTCATTCAATGTAAACGGGGTCAGGCTATTAGTAGAAAAGGAGTCTGATTCAGTTGCAACACTACTATTAATTTCGGCGTCATATAGCTTCATAAAATGGGCCACCCAATTTTCCGGTGAAATATGACAATCTGGTCTAGAATTTTGATTTCGGCCATTGGAAGCCACCAAGGACCAAAAAAGTTTTGAATGCTTCTCCTTGGCTTCTATCAACAAATCCTGCCATGAATCTGCTTCCCAATTATTTTTACAGGTCTTTATTGTTAGGGAATACTCGCGCCTAGCACTAGTTATCAAGAATCTATCTTTAGATTTGATTGCCTTTATCAAGCTACACTTGGACTCCCTACATGCTTTGCCAAACCACCTATGATGGGGTCCGGCTACTGGGTGGTAGTTTTCTCTAACAGTTCTAAAAAAAACAAAACAAAAAAAAAGGTCCCTCAAGGTGGAAATAAGATCCATATGCAAACTCATAACCTCGTTTGGGGAGTACAAACAAGGATCTTCTACTAATTGATGAGTTGATACTAAGTCAAGCATGTACCCCCACAATTTTCTTGAGTTTTTAAAACACTCCCATTTCAGAGCGCACGTATTTGAAGAAACTGCTAAGAGTAAAGTAGTTCCATTGCTAAATTGCATGTCTGTCCTTCTGGCAATAAGCCCGTCATGTTTGACTAAAATTGGGGCATGATCGCTGTTATACTGTTTTCCTACACAAATGTCTTAGATAGTATGCCATATCCTCACATCGATAACCACTTAATCTAGTGTACTACTATAGAACCTTCTGAAGAACGTGGGTTTAGCGGGAGAATCCGAGGGAAAACGCCCATTCCCTGGGTGAAGACCGTGCATTATCATAAAGTGTGTAATCTGCAACGCCCTAGTACTTGATTTGGAGTGGTTCTTCAAAGAGGAAAAGGAAGGAATATTCCATGATGCATCTTCTAACTGCGTGATCTCAGAGAATGTAGAATTTGGTTCAAGTGTTACATTTAAGTCCCCAGCAACAAAAATAAAATGTGATGATATATAGTCTGACACCAAAGCGTTCAGCACCTGAATATTTTTAGACAATTGGTTCGGAGGACCTGGTCTATTATAGACATTGACACACAGCAGGGAAGAACCATGCTTTTGTTGAATGGATAAAGCCAGTATATCCTCTGAATCCACTGAAATTTCTCGAATCTTTCCCAGTTCTGAGATCCTTGTCCAAATAACAAGCCCCCCTGCCGCTCTCCCCCCCAAAGATGGTCTAGCTTCTTTGCAGAATGAATTAAACCCTTGTCTAAAAACATTAGCAGTTGACCAAGTTTCCTGGAACAAACATATGTCAAATTTATCAATAAACTCCCCCCAGTCTGGATCATCTAATTTGTTGCAAATTCCAGCCAAGTTCCATGTTAGGAGCTTAGAGGTTGGAGACTCCTGAGTGTTAGGGACCTTCCCTGAAGGTAACAAACTACACGGTCTAGCATTGGTCTTTATAGGGATAATTTAACAGTGGGTGTGTTTAGAACGACAGATAGAGACCCCTTCATCCTAGAGGAAGGGAGCTATAAATCTGACACCCCATCTGCCTGGGGGTTAGTAATACAAGGAGATCCTCTATTTTCCCGATCAATTTGAGACAAAAAAAGTCAATCAGTGACTAGAGCCTTCCTTCTGTGAATTACAGTCCAGTGCATCCTTGATGTGCCAGTGGTGCAGTGGTGCAATGGGCCTTGTACCAATGGCCCAATGTAGGGGGATATTGAAGCAAAGGAGCTTGGGTTTCAGAAAGATAACAGAGGAGATGGAGCAAGAGTGGGTGCTATGTTATTAACAAAGAGCAGAGGAGATTGTCCACTTTGCAAAACAGTAGCTTTCATTAGTAAAGTTGGTAAAGTGGCACTGGGGCCAAGGATTGCGAAGGACCCAGTGCATCACAACTATGACTGTCTTACTATACAAAATAGGATTGGGCCTTTGCTAGCACAAAAGCTGTGAAGATCCCTGCTGCAAAATGGGGGCAACATGTGGGAGTTCATTTTTACCTGCAAAGGACACAATCTGTTTAAGGATTGGAGTAATGGCCAAGTATGGTTGAGTAGGGTGAAAGAGGTAGAGAAGACAACCTGATACTCAGGGCTGCAACTACCGTTAGTGCAGCAGTTGCTTTGGAGTCCATGAGTGTGAGGGTCTTATAACTCCTGCAATTATGCGGGGTCGTGTTGTTGATCAATTCCTATTTTTGTTTGATGTACTTGCTCTTTTATAATTCTACCAGTGACCCCAGTGCAGTAAAAAAATAAATTAAGTTTCACGTTTCTCTAAATCAGGAAATAAAACCTTTGAACCCTATATCCCTGAGCCAGCACAAATGGTAGATATGGTTTCTCAATTTCTCGATCCAAGTGGATGCTCTTCTATTCCTCAGTTTGTACCAAAAACCAATGGAAACTAAAGAAATAGAATACAGCCTGCTGATGATTTAGTTCATGGAAGAGCAGCACCCACTGAGTTATAGGAAGCATCCAATGCTAATTCATGCTAGTTAGTTGGATAAGAAAATCACCTGTTGAGCGAGCACAACCCTTCTCAGGCCTGCTAACTGTTTACAAATATTTATCTGAAGACCAAGAGACCTCTTCCTCTTTATTCTCTGTACATCTCTAGAGGTACTTGTGATGTCCAAAATAGAGGAACTTATTGAAAATACTTAGTCATATCAGGGTTGGAAAATATTTCCTTGATCAATCTTCTATCACTAAGGTTCTTGGACCAAACACAATGATGGATAAAGAAAGCACAGAAACTCTGTGGTATTCTCCATCCTTGGTAAAAGTAATCCTCAGCAATGCTTACATTTTAAAAACATGGGGTTTTAACATTACATATTCAGCTAAGCAGACCGTATATTCTGATAAACACCCGGACCACATTGACACCTCCTCGTGTTCCTGCAGAATGACTGTGGACATGGACGAATATGAGCGAAAGCAGCACCGCTCCATCCTCTGGCCAAGATCTTTACTGGGATAATTCTGCGCTCTTTGGTGAGCTCAGATCAGAGTAGATAATCATCCATGTTGTTCCTCTTTGGAATTTACCCTTAATTTCCTCTATTGTCTCCCCAACAATTCCACCTTCTTATTTTTTTTATTTTTCCATGTTGTTCTTCCGTACCCATCCTCCCTAATTTTTTCCACAGATCGGACTCTCATTCTGAACAATGGTAACAATGCATGTCGTCCCGCTTGATGTGATCCACTTTATCTAGAAGTCTCACACATTAATTAACCGGAGACCATCTTCTTTTTTTCTTAGAATTTTCTCCCACAAGCACTTAAATATTATATCCACCACTACAGTGAAATGGCAGTTTGCAACCCTCTGTAATAATGCAATACCATCTTTAAAAAAACAGACATCAATCGGGTATCTATGCCTAGTTATTTTGCGCTTTTGCTTGACCACTGAAGTCCCTCTTTTTTTTTTTTTAATCATTTAGGTTCCCTACAACTAACACACCTCTACATAACCCTATCTGAAGAAAAGTGACCAGCTTAGGTAACAATCTATTTGCCATTCTAAAATAATACCTCAGAACCCCCAGCATGAAGACTTGCTCACCCCTCCTGTCATTTCACTTGTGATGCCACCCAGACCAGCCCTTTGCGTATAATATTGAATCAAACATCATTAGACTGGTCACGTATATTATTTACCATAATCATCCACTGTCCTTTACTTTAAATGTGTACTCGCCATGCACTAGCTTAAGTATCATATTAGATTAACTGTTTTTTTCTAAGGCTTCCTGTGCCACAAGTGTAATCACTATTACAGTAAAAGTATATAATTCCATTCAGGACATATTAGTCTAAACAGCATTTTGGAGTATGTCTTTGTTTAGAGTCTTGAAAAAGCCCCAAGCCTGCATGCCTAACGGGGGTGAAACACGTGTTGTCCGAGCTCTGACTGGCCCACATGGTCATCAATGAAGGCCAATTAGTTTATTACAAGATATGCATTTTATTCAAACCAGTCAAAATTGGATACAATAGTACCTAGTTTACCTGTATTCTTTAACTGTGATAACTAACCAATACTGTTATGTGATAGTCTAGATAAATTATTAAGCAGTTTGTACCCAGGTTGCATTTTGATATATATGGAGCTATAGGTACAGAAATTGAAAACCATGCCTCTTAGTCCATTTTGGATGGGAATATGAAAGTCAATGTGAACAATCATATTAAGGCAAAACAATAAATGTATCACCAAAAAACAACAGTTTGATCAGCTGCCTGCAAGGATAAAGCTTTATCATGGAATTGGTTAGCTACACCCCTTCTACACAATTGGACATCCCGGGTATTGGAAATAATCATCATAGATTCCTGTTCTGTCAAACAATCATGAAAATATCAGAAAGAATGGGTTAGTATTCAAACAAAGTACCAATTGCCAGACTTTTTGAGGGTGAAAAGCAGGGTAAGCTGGAATATCACCAGTCTAAGACAAAAACTTGATGATAAGGACTGGGTCACATTCATCATACGATTTGAAATC
Source organism: Pleurodeles waltl (assembly GCF_031143425.1). Taxonomy (NCBI): domain Eukaryota; kingdom Metazoa; phylum Chordata; class Amphibia; order Caudata; family Salamandridae; genus Pleurodeles; species Pleurodeles waltl. The sequence continues at coordinate 1,185,010,646 of NC_090440.1, read as the reverse complement.
TGTTGCTTACAGGGGACCTGGGTTTTTAGAAGTGATACATATGGATGGATATGTCCTTATCAGGAGCAGCACTTCCTAAGAGTGGCTTAGAACTCTGGATTTCCATAGGTCTCACAACATGAGTTACAGCAAACACTACTCTAAATATCACCTACAGCATGCAAGCCTTTGTAAATGTGTTCTGCAGAATGGAAATATTTAATGTCTACTTACCCCAGGAGGCAACTCTGGTAGATACGCAACACTAAAAAATCTAAAAACTATATCAAATACATATGAAGTAATAAGCAACAAATGAGGGGTAGGTATTATTTATGAAGACAAACAAGAAAATGCACCTGTTAGCTTGCCACAATTTCAGCACCAGATAAAAGGATGTTGGAGCCAGGCACTGTAGTAGAAGAAACTGGGGAATCCCAGAATTGGCTATGAAAGCATTAATGAATGCAGGGAAGGTTTTACTTCTTACCATATATTTGGCACCTGGTCATCTGCAGAGTTTAAAAGGGTTCACAATTTCGGATACTCCTGCAACAAAACCTAGAGGGCAATAAACTGGAGTACCCTTATCTACTATATCTTCTTCACATGGATTCTTGATCTACTGCTCATAACAAGTGTGTATATCCAACAGTGGAAAGTGGCCACGACCCTGAACAGGCTAAATTGCTCCCATCTGTTTTGGGGCCTATGCCCAATAGATGCAAATATCTTCTGTTCCTTAAAACATACTATTGAAGCCTATTCAGGGATGCACAGATGGATATCAGTTTATTATGACCCTTCCAATACATATTTGGAGCAGACTGTTCAAGATAAAACCTCACAAATAATCCTCAGAGCAGAAAATCTGGAGGTGAAGGCAGCTAATATTTTCAAAGATACCTTGAGAGTGTGATCTTCAAAGCCATGCCTGATTTCCACCTGATATAACGATCTAAACTTACATACTGATTCAACCTCAAATTCAAACTTGGCAGCTCTTAGACTAAGGGACAAGGCTCCCAAAGGGGAGACCATCTTGGGCAACTGTAATTTGCCTTTTAAATTTTAAAAGCGTAATCAAGCATAGGAAGCAGCAGCTCCAATACAAAGTATGAGAATGGATGCTATCTGTGCTAAAAGAAAATAATTCCAGGGAATTTTGAGAAATAGTGGGGGAGGCAAACTTCAGTGATCAACCTGGGAAGCTCTATTTCAAGGAGTTGAAGACTGTCAACGAATGTACAACTGAAGAAGCAGGATAAGTAATCTGCTCTCAGAGAAACTACAAGGCCCCAGGTCCTGATACAGTCTCTACTGATATTTTTATAATAATCATTCCACATGGGCTCCTATCTGCAAAGTAGTATACAACATTATCTGGAATACTGGAGGAATCCCGGAGTCTTGGCAGTCATTGTAGTCCTAATATCCAAAAAAGAATCCCTTGCAGATCCAGAGAACTACGGACCAATGCCATTGGTGGAAGGGGCTGGCAAAAGTACTCAGGCTATTTCTCAATTGCATTCAGCACGTGGTCAAGAAACACCAAATCTGGTTTGGTCTGCACATGCTCTTCAGATCTGGAGTTGGCACAGTGGACCTCACAATGAGATTACACTTGACCGGTATCAAATATGTCCAGATATAAAGGTTCACCCTTTTTTTAAGCTTCAGTGACCTAAAGTCCATTTTCGACTCAGTAAACAGAACTTTACTTTGGTCAAATTTCAAGGAGCAAGGAAAGCCATGGAAACTATTCCTTACCTTGAAGTTTCTCCATCATAACATTCAAGGTTGGTCAGATAAAGCAGCAAGGGAGAATGTACTACACAATTCCGTATTAAAGTGGGGGTTCTGAGAGGCTGAGTTGTCATATAATTTAATCTATGTAGCAACAAAGTAGGTAACTTTCCACTGAACCTGGAAGCAGATCTTCCAAGACTAGGAAGAGAAAAAAAATCCTAACATCTTCGTTTGCAGACAACATTGCACTCCTAGCAAGAACAGAGCCGAAAGTGCATCGTCCTTTGAGTGGTTGTAAACAATACTTTAGTAATAAACATCTTATTATTAATGCTTCCAAAACTAAATTCATGATCATGAACTCAAAGAGCAAACTGAGAAAAACCTTTGCAATTGATGAACTCTTTTGGCCTAGCAAACCACCTTCAACTATCTGTTTATTTGCTTTGACAGAAAAATGACAGTCAAGGCCTTTAGAAAAAAATGCCACTATCCTAGGAAGGAATACAAATGCCACTGCAATCTAAAAGGAATGTGGGAGTCTCCACACTAAAGCCAGCCCTCGAAATATACATGGTCAAAAAGATAGATCTGCTCTTATGGGCATAACTGCAGGGGTTTTGTCAGTTCACAGTCTTTCAAAAGACTGAGAACAGTTTTCAAGGTAATTGCTACCATTGCCTTGACCCCAGCACCCCAACAACAGCCATAAGACTTGAACGTGGTATAGTTAACATCAAATCACACATGGTTCTTAAGCCTATTCTGTTTTTGGGTAAGGCGGTGAACAAACTTGGCAAAGACTTCTTGCTTAATTTTGAACCTGGACATATGAAATAGCAAAAGCAGCAAAAAGGTTAAATGGTTACAACATGAGGAGCCTACTTTTAAATTCATCAGCTGACTCCTTCTGCAATAAATAAAACTAGCAATAAAGCTATTAAGGAAATTCCTGGAAAACTGAAATTTTTTCAATCAAAAACTCAGTCATAGAAGGAAGTTTGATATCCCTATATATCGAACTAAACTCCTGCATGCCATCAAGCTCCCTCCTAGAACTAATCCATCCTGAAGCTAAGAGAAGGCTTTTTGTTGTGTTGAAATTAGGTACCTTACCCATTTGAACATATACCAAGAAACTGAGTGGGAACGAGGATAAGATTGGCCTTTACACTTGCACTCTGGGTAGATGTGGGTATTTGATGCAAGTTTGTACCAAAGCTCCTTCTCTAGGAAAACTGCTTCCTCATCCCCTGTTCCTAAAACACAAAGTGAGATTCTTCAATGAGGCACTGGATTTGTGTCAAAGGACAGATTTACCTTGGATTTATTTACCTATGGGTACTTACATTGTGAAAACTTGGAACATTAGGAGATTAGACATTTTGTAATGTGGCCGTTTTATGTTCTCTTCTAATGGGTATAGGGTTCTAATGCTGTATATTTTGTAAAGGAAACTCTATTTATAACCCAAAAATGATGGATTTTTAATAAAATAAAATGTATGTAAGCACGCGCCTGATGATTTTAGAACATTTTGATAATTTTAAATGCATATCTGTTTTAGGCTGACACAATTTACTCAATAAATGCATGGGGAAGAGCCAGGAATATGCACACTGTACCAATGTGCTGAAGTGATATAAGTCTATATCCCGGGTTCCTAGTCCCCTTGTTTGAACTGAAGTGTTAAGATCTCCCACTTTATTTGAGGCTGACGGCCTGCCACGCAAGGGGCACCAAGTGCAATTGCAGGTTAAGGAACAAATAGAGGAATCTGAGGAGGACTACCATCTTAGCAATTGCCAGTCTCCTCATCAATGAGAGGGAGCTTCATCCAGCTACCTACATGCTCCTCTAGCCATGTCATTAGGTGCGCGTTATTGGCCCTCCACAGGTCATCAAGCTAAGCCATACTCCTTAAGTAGCGCACTGGCTCTCTTGCCCAGTAAAGTGGAAATTCCATTGTAAATTCCTCGGACACGTCCGTAAGGGGGGGAACAGAATTGGCCCAGTTAATAAAAATACCCATTATGCCCCCGAACCTAAGAAATACCCTTACTAATGGATCCAATGTTATCCCACAAGTATCACACATATAGGATGACGTCCTCAGTGTACATGGACACCAAGATTCATCAAGGTGTGAATGCCAAACCCAAGTGTGAATGATGCTGTCAGAGTCACGCCGGAGGAGGGTCTATAGCAATATTGAATAGTATGAGGGAAAGGGGCATATGCGAAACTAGAAAGGGAGAGGTGATCACTCCATTTATCTGCTGGCAGGCCAAAGGTGGGGCATATAGCAGGTAGATGAGCCGGATAAATTTGGGGCTCATGCCCAGATGTGAAAGCAGTGCAAACAGATAGTCCATTCTAGGGAGTTGAACACTTTTGTGGCGTCTGGAAAAACAGTTGCTGCACGGAGATCAGGATCTATGGTGTAAATCACAGCAAACAAGGTACTCGCCGTCGATCTTCCGGCTACGAAGTCCGATTGGTCCGGGTGTGTAATAAGGCAGGAGTGGTAATAGTCGCAAGGCGGTCATTTTTTAGAGGATTTTATTATCCACATTAATCATGGATAGGGGACATAGGACTCACAACAGCAAGGGTCCTTGTCGGGTTTGAAGGGTTTGAGTATCGCCACAATCAATACTTCATGCAAAGAGGGAGGAAGTGCACCCTCAGCAAGGGAGGGCATAGTGTTAGTAGATGTGGCGTGCAAATCTCCACATATTACTTGTGAAAAGCGTCAGGCCATCTAGCCCAGGTGTCTCCTGACCGTGAGTTAATGATCCATTTGATATCTTCGGCTGTAAATGGCACATCTAAGAACCGGCAACAGTGCTGTTCAAGCCACAGTAGCTGTAGCGAGTGAGAGTAAGGTCCAGTGGCGACTCGGTTTGACCCGCCATGTAAAGTTTTGTGAAAAAGGCAGTCATTTCTTTTTGTACAGCTTCATTCCCCACATGCTCATGCTCCTCATCATCCTCCAGTTCGACAATGTACTCTATTCCCCAATGGTCAACGCACCATAGATGCCAGGGTTCTATTTGGACAATCCTCCTCCCCATAGCGTCTTATGTTGGCCTCGCTGCCCAGATGGTGCGTCTCCCTCCACGCGCTTCTTCATATTCTCCCAGGTTATCTCTCAATGTGATTAGTAAGGATGGGTCACTATTTGCAAAATACCGGAGCTCCAGAGTATTGCTCTCATGCTCAAGACACGCCAGCTCACAGTGAAGTATGTGTAACACCCCACCTGCTTCGCTTAGCAAACTCCCCATATAACTGCCTTGAAGGCCTCCACTAAAATGGAATGTGAAGTTACTGACTTTTAATTATGTTGTTCTGACTTGCTTCAGGGTGGCGCAAGGTAAAGGTACCCGAGGTGCCATCTGGGGGCCACTTTCCAACAGTAACGGGGCATGATCAGAAAGCATCCACAGCAAATGTTCAACCTTCGAGGTCCATTCGAGGTGCATTCATCTATGGCGCGCGAGGCAAGCCAATAATAAATACTCAACCATGTGGTGTATGAGGCAGCTATGCATGTAGCTTCTATGCTGTCACCATGACTGGCCTTCCACACATCTAAAAGGTTGATGTCGGTCATTAATGAGCACAGTCACCCCACCTCGTTTGGATGAAACCGCAAGGTGTTACTAGAGCACTCAAACCTGGGGTCAAGGACCACATTAAACTCCCCTCCGCATAGGCCCATCATGCCTGCCAGTCTCCATACCTCTGAAAAGAAGTCGGGGTCATCTATGTTCGGGGAGTAGACCGAAAGCAGTCAGATCGTGGGTCCCTGAAGTGTGCCAAACATTAGCACATATTAGCCCTGTCGCTCACAGAGGATGCAGCACATGGGCCACGGTAACCGCTTGTGAATTAGAATGGCAACACAGCTGGAATAGTTGGAGTAATAAGCCATATGGCACTCCCCAACCCAGCCAGCTTGCATGCACATTCAAGTTCCTTCTTTGAGGTGCAACTCATGCAGCATGCAAGTGTCAATCCAATGTCAGAGATAGGCAAGCATGTGTCGTGCCTTATGCCGGTCATTAAGACACGTATATTCCACCGTACGCATTTAATCTGCTCCATCTGGGCACAAGATTAAATAAAAGCACGCTCGCTGCGGAAACGGGAAGCATTGGAATGGGGCACCTACTTTATAGCGCTGAGTGGAAGAGAAGGCAGACTCTCACCAACCAAATGAACACAAACAATTTCAACTTCATAATAACCCACCCACCACACACTTGGGCTTCCCACTCAGGCCCAAATTTACCAACCTTTCCAATAAACAAACTACTTGTGAGCAACAAGAAGATTAACCACCAGAGAATCATCCAACTGAGGCAAACTAGAGGTCCAACTCACTTCTAGCCTTGGAGCAGCTGGGTGGCCAGAGAGATGCATTGGCCGGGTGTGCAGGGCCCACCAGGGAAGGCCCAAAGTCCATGTGTCTGGAATTTCAGTGCCATGGAAGCCCCAGTAGAATTACTGGGGTCCCATGAGCAGCACTTCAATGAAGTGACGTGAGGTATTGGACAGTCTGTCTGCGAAGAGCACACCCTGGGGCCTTGAGCACAACTCATAGAGTTCTTCAATTGTTAATGCTGAGAGGGCCAGTTCCTAAGCCCTGGGATGCCCCAGGCGCCAGCGCTCCTGTTCTGGGCTAAGTTTTCATAAACTTTGCAGCAGCTTTCTGGTCCCTAAAGAAGTGTGTCTTTCCCTGGTGGTAGTGTTGTATGTGGCACCATCTACTTTCTGAGGCAGGAACTTGTGTGTGCTGCTCAGTGATCCTGAGGACCTGGAAACGCGCCATCAGGAGAGAGAGCGCGAGAGAGCCAGGAGGAGCCAGAGGCAGGAGGAGCCGGAGCAGCCCAGCGGCGTGCATCACTTTCCCCGTGGGAGCCCAGACCCAAGGCTCAGAACCTTCCCCCAGCACCCTGCCGAGGCCCCGGTGATCAGCGCATTTTACATCGGAGCTCTGGAGCGTCAGGAGCGCCAGACGGCAGGCAGCGCAAGCAGCACATTCCACCGGCCGGGTGAGCAGCCCCTCTCGCGGTCTCCGAGGGTCCTATAGAGCTAGCAAGCACGCAAGCAGCTAGCAAGCAAGCAAGCACTGAACTCTATAAGGACTTCATAAGATCTTCACAAGTTATAAACAGCATACAACCAGCATCAAACATCTAAGCAGCAGCAAGCTAGGTTGCAACAGCGGTCCGGCCATCTAGCAAAATCACCCTTACCTGTCTACACTGGCCCCAACTGCGGACAGTAGAGATGAGATCATGCAAAACACGAGACAGGCCCTCACTTACAAATAAAAGAGAAAGGAGGAATCATTGGCTGAGGGAACGCAAACAAAAAGAAGACTGGGTGTAGTTAGCAGAGCTCACCCGGGGAGATCACCCAGGGCCCACTGCACAAACCCCTTGAGTTCCCCTACGTCATATATGGAGCCTTCGCCACCGCAGGATCCTGCACTCCAAATAGCAATGGTCAAGACTAACAGTGAGGTCCGAAATCTCCAGGCCAGGGGGGCAGTCTTCCCCGTCACCCTGGCCGCGGGAGCAGCCGTATTCCACAAAATAACGTATTACTTTGGAGTAACAAGCAGGACTAAGAAGCTTCCCCTCCCCCAGGCCCCGGTCTTGGAGCAGAGAAGGGAGCAGAAGGAGAGTAAAAGTAACATCTCACCACCCATCCCACTGTCCCCAATCGTCAGCATACTGGAGGGCGGAATGATACGGGCTAGGTCTACGATCCTGAAAGACTCCGAAAAATCCGGGAGCCAGTTATCCCGCTCCAGGAGGGTCAGGGTCCATTATAAGCGGCCAGGATTCAGCACCCAATCTCAGGGCGGGGGAAAGTATGACCATCCAGCCATCCAGCATCCTACCCCACCAAACAATTTTATAAATGAGGAGGCCAAAGCCAGGCGGGGAGTGAGGCGAGCAAGACAACAGTCCCCTCCAAAGAGCACCAGTCTCAATTACTTCCACTTTCCGGTCATTAGCCCAGGAAACGCATACCAAGAGGATATAGCGTCAAGGACGCTGGAGGTCGTTGGGGACAGACGGTGTCCCGCCCAGTTTTCCCATGCCCCTAGGACACCACAAAGGAATGACTCAAATACACCTGTAGCCTCCCTGGCGCCCGTAACAGACATCTGGGCAGCAATACTGAATTCAATGCAGACCACAATAACAGCTTTACAGTTTCAGTCCCATAAAATGGACATCCAGGTTGATCTGTTAAGCACTCTGGCAGTCTTCATCTCAGGAGTCGATAGCAAACTGCAAGAACTAAATTCATTAATTGCAAGGGCACAACAAAATCAATGTAAGGATTGTACCATATGCTCCTGCAAGGAGGTAGTGGATGGATTGGGCCAACTACCAGTAATTTTTAAAGACATCCTGCAAGAGATTCGTCACCCTACCAATAAAGAGACCTTGGCCCGGACCTTGGCCCGAACGTCCAATCTACCATTGAGGTGGCCTGCAACCCCCAAATCTTCAACGCCCTCCGAGGAGAATTGTCCTAGCCCGCAAGATGCCCTAGCCCTAAGGTCATCTAACCTGGAGGGAAATCCAACTAGGGAAATAGTGGTGGTCACTCAACAAAGGCCACAGGAACATTCTTCTGAAACAGAGCCCAGAGTTGTGGAAAGAGAGTTTGGGCATCGGCGGACAAAGAGACAGGAAGCAGGCAAGGAAGGGAAGAAAGAACATCCAGGCGATGTCCAGATCTGGAATGGGATCTCCATCCCACACAGTGCAGGAGAGGGCAGCGGGGAAATGAATCCCTTGGCAGCACAGCCTCAGGCATCGGACCAAGAGGGATATGACCCAGCTGGGATATGCCCAGAGCCATTGGATAGGGCTCCTGGATCCCAGGGCCGACAAGCACTCACCGCAGTGTGGCCCCAAACATCTACCCAGGTAAAGCTAAGGCCTAGCTCCACAGAGGTAAAAACCAAAGTTGTGGAGCCGGGCATAACAATAAGGAATCAGCATCTAAGGGCAGAACTGGCGGAGACGAGAATAGGCCAGCCAAATCTAGCGGAGAGTTCAAATCAGGCTCTGCCTGACCAAGGACTGCAATTGATATGGATCCCGGAGTACAAATCTAGAGACTCGCAAGATGTGCTCAATCGTTCCACCATCCTTAAGTTAATAAAAGCACTACCAGACTTGGCAGCAGTGAGTTCGGATGACCTCACCGCCATTAAATTCATTCAAACACAGGAGAGCCAGTCCATGGAACCTACAGTGGTATTATTTGCCTCTTTTGAGGTACCAAAGCAAATTATAGAAAAAAAAAAAAAAGCATCCTGAAAGCCTGGGTAATTGAGGTATGCTATTATTTAGGAGAAAGATATCCACAGCCGCTAGCACAAAGAACTAATGCGGATAGGGGGTATGCAGCCACTCGGTCCATCCTACGAGGAATATCTGGGTACTCACAGATTGGAGAATATGGCCAGGAACCTTTACGTCAAGGAACAGTATGGCCTCCAGATCTACGGATCGAAATAAGGGAAGGTGAGGACTGGAGAAGGATAGCAGTGGCCCAACCCTTGATAGATAATCATCTACAAGACAACTGGACCTGGCTCCCAAAAGTGCTAGCCCCCCCTCCAGACTGCCACAAAAAGCCTGAATAACACCCCATCAATCATTTGTGACACAAGAATCCTTAAGTATCTGCTCATGGAATATAGGGGGTCTACAATCGAAACTGGAAGATGCATAGATCACCAAATTTCTGGGCACCTTTGATATCATAATGTTGCAGGAAACAAGGGCACTTACAAACCTTCCTTTAATTAGTTAACAAAGAGTACAAGATTCCAGCGGTTAAATAAAACATGCTTGGAAGAGCAAAAGGAGGGCTGTCAATTTATATCAACACCAAGCTAGAGGCAAAAATATCTGGAAGGCAGACGAGTGATCAGCCCTTCCTATGGGTCCACTTGGACAACTGGGCAAAAAACATACAGGACCCCCTAATCCTGATCAATGTGTATATTAACCCTAAAAAGAAAAAGTTGGAAGTTGATATCCTGCTCCAGATAATAAACACATACAATCCAGCCTACTGGTTAGCATCAGGAGATTTCAACCTTAATCTATTTCATAAACCAAGCGAGGACCATGTACAATTAGCGGTTCCATTACCCAATCAAAAATTACCCTCTAGGAGAAAGCAGGAGAAAGTGGGCCTAAGGCTAATCAAGAGCTGTGAGCTAGCAGGCCTTTTTATATTAAATGGGCAGCTCCCGTCTGCTGTACCCTCGGCCTCGACAAGAGCCACAGAAAGGGCTGTCTCATATTTGGATTTTATCCTATTCAGATTGGTGAGAGACTTTAAAATTCAAGCCCATACAGAAAGCGACCACAATCTGCAAATAATTACGATCGGGAGCCAGGGGTCTACCCAAGAAGAAGCAAAACTCCTTAACGGGAATCTTTGTACTGAAAACTTAAAATGGTTAAAATGGCGTTTGCCGACGATCTGTGCTCAAGCTGAGGATGTTGTAGGGAAATTGGAAAATATGGCCAATGACCCATTAAGAGTAGTTGCCATATGGGAGTCATTCACTGAAAGCCTTGTAAAGCAATCCTCTGTGAAGGGGAGGGCAAGGAGGGCTCCCCTGGGGTATAGAAAGACCATACTTATGCCACGGGCAATATGAAGGAGGAATGCGGAAGTAAAAAGGCTCTTGAGACTGGCACAGAGATACCCAACCGATAAACTAATCTTAGAAACCCTACGGCTCTACCAAAGAGGGCCATATGGCTTTTTAGACAAACAAAGCAGGAAGCATTATGGGCAAAACTTCACTATGCATCAACATTGGCAAACTCGAGCCGGTTCTGGAGCCTGATCAATAATATCGAGAAAGGTCCCAGAGCCGCAAACAATGCAAAAGTGAAATGTGATGGAGGAGGCATTGTGGATTATTTGAGAACCCATTTTAAAGGAAAAACGGCGACAGATGCTAACACCTCCTTATTGGAGGAATCCGAGGTCAGCAGGGAATAGGAGGGGCCCATCGCATTTAGCCCTTCAGAAATAGCTAAGACAATAGAAAAATCACGCCGAGACTGTGCGCCTGGACCCAATGGCCTCCCTCAGGCCCTATTTAAAGAGCAGGCAGCAAAATGGGCGACCTTTTTTGCCATACTGTTCAATTATATCTTAACAACAGGTTTTGCACCAGCTAGTTGGAAGGGTTCGATTATTCACCCTATTTACAAGGAAGGGAAGGCCTCCCTACCTTCCAACTACCACTTAATTGCTCTTCTAGAAGTAGACCTGAAATATTTCTCAATAGGCATCCTGCAGCATTTAGAACGGTGGGCTATGGATAAGGGGAGGCTTCCGATTAATCAAACAGGTTTCACAAAAAAACAGGGTACGTTGACAAACCTCATGGTTTTAAGCCTGGTAATAAATAGGGCAAGGGCTACAGGGACACCCCTTTATATGTGCTTTGTGGACTTTAAGGCTGCAGTTGATTGCGTCCCTAGGGAAAAATTAGGGTTAAAACTACAGAAGTGGGGGCTACCGACAAATTAATTAAAGGCTATCATCCTGCTCTACTCTGACACCTGGGTTAAAACTAAACTGGGAGACGGTTCGTTTTTATCTAGGCCCATCAAAACCACTATTGTCCTGAAACAGGGTTGTGTATTAGCACAGCTTCTCTTTAATTTGTACATATCAGACCTATCCCCAGCTCTGGACGTGCAGTCAGCCCATCCACCAACCCTAGGGGGTCGTCAGGTGTGTCCACCTTATTCTACGCAGATGACCTACTGCTGCTTAGCAATACTAGGGTAGGCTTACAGAAACTCCTGAACGGCCTAGGAGGTTATGCACTAACCAATGACTTAGAAATTAATTATGGGAAGTCTAAAATAATCCCCCTTAATCGCAAACCAACCTCACGCCGTAAGTGGCTGTTAAATGGGCAGTACATGGAGGAGGTAGCAGTGCATACATATTTAGGGGTCAGGTTAGACTCCAGGGGTTCATTCTCAGCGCACAAAGAAGCAAGAATAGAGAAGGCATGAGCTCTGAATCGGGCTTTTGGGACCCTGGCAAAATCCACTCTTGGGCGGCCTCTAAAACCAATGGCAATGATCATGCAAGCGAAAATATTGCCAACCCTTGCATATGGGACAGGAATCATGAGGGGCGGAGGTAGCCACACTGGATAAGTTATTAGTGAAATCTTATAAGCAAGTCTGACCTCGGCATCTCCGGCCCAGGTCAGACTGGAGTTTTCCCTAACAAAGCAATCATTGGCAAGGTTAGCAGCTGTTGCAAATGGCTGCTATAAACTTTATTTCGCACCCATGGGGTCTTTCGCAACCTAGTCTGGCATGAAATCACCCTTGCGAGGGGGTAACAATATTTTTAAAGCCCACTGTGGAAAAAAGCATAGCCCGGCTTAAACTGGGTGATTTGTGGGACAAGACAGTATCAGCACTAGCCTTCAGGAAAGGAGCCAATAAATTGGCTAAGATCCTAAGCCGACTAGAAGATACGGAGGCGCTATCAAACCGATCGCATGGATGGTTAGTCCTTAATTCATATGTGCGGGATAAGGAACCTCGGATCCAATACACCACATTACCGCAGGAAACCAGGTTGTCACTTCTACGGATGAGGTTGGGTGACCTACCAACTCTGGACTTCCTTCCGAAATTGAAAAGAGAGGCAGGATGGCAAACACAGGTTTGCAGACTATGCCATCAGACCAGGGAGACCCTAATTCATGTGGTTTGCATCTGCCCAGTCATGGGATGCCAGAGAAGGGAGCTGCTGAGGAATTAATTCAACATCTTAGGAGTCCGGTCGTGCAGGTCGGCCGTTATAACAGCCCTTGACCCAACTCATTTCGTCTGCCCAATTGCACTTGGGTACCCCTGTTGTTACCAAGAGGGGCTCACTCCAGCTTTAGCATTTATTTTTAATGTTGTGTATATTTTATTGTACATTTGCTTTAGGTCAATCTTTGGATGTATTTGATGTACCCTCTCAATGTGCTTCCTCTTTTTATGGTTTTTATTAACTAATAAAATAATTTTCTTCTTCTTCTTCTATTGTAGCTTTTACGTTTTAATATAGTACACAAATGTTTTTTTTTTTTATAAACAGAAGAAAAGGCAAAGGGGAATGCCCCTGACTGCATGCACAAGTTTGTGTTTAAGTCGAGGTACCAGAGTGGTCTGTCTGCTATGATGAATTTTGGATTCGGCAACGTCACTGTCCTTCCTTTGGTACCTGACTTTACGCCTCATCTCTCTTCTGTCAAATAACATTTAAAAGCAATTTCATGGGTGTCCCACCATCCTCTACCCTCCTATAGCAGTGGTTCCAAACCTTTTGATTCCTGAGGACCCCCACTGAAACACTACTGGAAGCCGGGGACCCCCAAGCAATTTGTATAATTGAAATTTTAAACATTAAAACAGTAATTCACAAAAAATACTCAAACAAGTACGCACCAAACAAATACTAAAGATACAATTATTTTATATTTTAAAAATATGCAAAAATCGAACATTTTGAATGGGAAGGTTGGTGCTGCATCTTGGCGACTAACTTTCTAATGTTTGGTTTTATTTAGGAAAGCTACCTCTCCCGGTCAGATTCTACATTTCCGAAGCAATTTCTGTTTTTTAGGTACATAAGATATGAGAAAGCTTTTTCACATAAATATGTGGTGGGGAAAGGAAATAAAATCATAAGGGTCTCTTATATCTCCATAGCCTCTCTGTCACATGTAATTCATTTGTTTTATAGCACCTCTCATACCACTGTAGGGTCTCTGAGCACTTTACAAGGGACTACAAGGTGTAGGATTCACATCATCCACACTGGTAGCATTTTTTAAGAGTGCAAAGCACAAACTCGTGATTCAGAACATAACACAGTGGTTAGCGCTGACTTTATTAATAAAAATATATTTCTACGCAAGCAAACCTTTTTTTTTTTTTTTTTTTAAAGCAGCATAACGCTAATGGAAGACTGGGGAACTTTGCAATTTGTGCCATGCTGTTTGCATGCAGCTCTTTGATGGCAGTTCATAGCACTGTACTAAATTAGGGTTCTAACTTATGAGCTGCACAGTAACAAAAGAATCGAAGAGACAAAAGCAGTTAACCCCCTGTAATATGCACATAAAATACTTTTCTTTGCATTATACACATTCATTGCAGCTACCGTATTAACCATCTGTGCTACCTTAGATGAGTCAAAACTGCTACTAGACAAAACTATCTCTCTACAGCAGATACATTAATCAACAGAGTTATCTTGACACTTTTATTATTGCCTGAAAGCTGACGGTTGTACAGGGAACTGTGCAGCGCTTTTAAAACTGCTACACAAATAAAGTCTTAAATATAAAAACACACACGTATTCCTGTACAGAGGCCCAAACTCAGGCCTGCGGACCCCCTCGGAATGAGTCACGGACCCCCGGGAGTCCGCGGACCACAGGTTGGGAACCACTGCCCTAGAGTATCACGGTTTGTTCCTGCTCATCAATATAAATCGGCAATGCAAACAACGTTTGGTGGTGCAGATAGCTGCTTCACAGAGGAAAATGCAGAATATTTGGACTGAGAAACCCGTCGGCGAGACCTCTATAATATGTTGACGATTACCGTGGGAGGTGAAGATGGACCGACCATAGACAGATTTTCATTAAGAGGCAGAGATATCGCCCCCAGGCCAGCAGGAACGGTCAAGAATGATCCGAAATTAATTTGTTCTCGTCTTCCGTGAAATCTACCTCACCGTCAAAAACAAGGTCTCGTTAAAAATACACATTAAAAAGATTCAGAAAATGTAGGTAGAAAATATAAGCTTAGGAAGGAGAGGGGTGGCCAGAAAGTCTCTTGATCGAGGAGCCATCTTCCAAAATTATCTCCTGGAGTACCACGGACTACGCATCCACTGCCACAAGGAAACGGTGTTACCTCTGGTCACCTAAACCCTGTGCCAGATTCATCCTCTTCTTTCATTTTCTTCTTGTCCTTATCACTCCTCTAGCATCATATTCCTTATCTATCTCTCTCTCCTTAGCATCCTCTTCCACTGTCTTAATGCACGTCTCTGTTTCACCCCGGTTAAGGTTTGGTGCTGCTCAATACTTTTTTATTTCACTAAAATAATATGTAAAACATTCTTAATTATAAAGGCATCCAGGAAGCCCTCTTCATTCATTGGCCAGTTATTGTGTCATTCACATTTTTCTTTCCCCCACTACAACATATAGTAAGGGGGTAAAGGCAGTGCTTAATTTGTACAAGAATATGTGCTGGGGCACAAACTTTTTCTCAGAAGCCAGTGGCCAGCGCTGTCAAATTTTAGGGTGCCGAATATCAAGGCTGAAAATCTTGATTCCACCTAGTGGCTTTTTAACCCACCACTAGACACTCCCCTGCCTCTGTCCCTCATTTTTTCATTGTGCTTTGGATCAAAGGCTGTGGAGGAAAACTGCTGGTCCACAAAAATGTTTGCCAGTTGCATCCACCTGCAACCATTGGTACAATTAAGCTCTGGGCAAAGGGTAAGCCCACTTAAGCCATTGGCTAACGTCATTGTGAGTGATGGCATTCTGTGCTTCTACAAAGAGCATATTCACAAATAAAAGTTTTATTAAGTACCAGAGGCTACCAGCGGCAGCTCCTTCGCAATGGGGGAGGCGTGTCGCCCCACAGCTGAAAAGTAAAACAAAATTTTATTATCCTGTTATTTTTCAGCAGCTGGCTGAGCCAGCGTGTGAAGGGAGGGGCAGGCTGGGCCACGGAAGGGAAGAGGAGGAGGACCGAAGTGCACTTAAGTGCATGTCAGTTTGACCGGTGTCTTAGGTGTGTTGCACAGCTGGGTAGGTGAAACTGCACAGACTCCCATGCACTCTGTGAGCGGCAGACCAAGCCGTTAAGACCAATCCTGGTGCTGCTCTCATGCTAGGTATAGCATCACAGCAGCGCCAGGATTGCGTAGGGAGCTTTTGCTGGTGTCCCAGGGACTGCCGAGACACCATCAGGAGCCTGAGCGAAGCAGCGGCAGGACACGTAAGTGGAATACAATGGTAATGAGTGCTTTTTGAATGGAAAACATATTTTTACTTTTGGACAGTTAGTTTTAGATTGAGGACCCAGCAGCTTTTACAACAATAACATTTTGCAAAAAAATCCATCACAAAAAAAACAAAAGCATTGACAAAGCCACATGGCTGCTAGCCAACATCAGACCTATTTATTGGCTTTGCCAATGTTTATTTCGCTCCTGCTCTTCATCTGTTACTCAGTTTTTCATTTTTCAGCCTCCACGCTTAAAACTGATCCTTATATCCACCCCACTGCTCACTCATTGTGAACGCTCATTTATCAGACAGTTCTAAAGTAGCTGTTTTATATTGTACTAATCATTCCTAGAGGGTGCAAGAGTACGTCATAGAGCAGACTTTGTTGCAGGTTTTAAAATGAAGCACTTAAAAGAATATAAAGTCACATACCTGGTGTAAACCTATACATTATCCTAAATATAGTGCCAGAATAACACCTATTTAACGACCGGGGAAGCACACATAGGTGAGGTCTTTTACACATAAGGTGCAGAGATGAATAAACCTATTACGGCATTGACACTGGAAGAAGAGTTTTTGTTCCCAATATGCCACACAAAAAGGTGTCAATTAACAGTCTGCCATTGTCGCTGCTGAGTCTTTAGAAGTGGAAGTGACACAAAAGGTGAATGGAAAGGAAGAGGCCCACGTAAGCTGACCAAAGAGCTTTCAAATTACTCCTGCTACTTTTGCAGTCCAAGTCAAATTTACAGATCCTATCCGCTGATTACAACCAGCTTCCGGGAGCAGGCGAGGTGGATCTAAGGCAAATTATACAGATCTCTCTCCTCACCAACAGACTGAGGTAAAAGACCAAGCATTTCTGTCTGTGCAATATGCTCAAGTCCGATTGAACATTCATTCCAAACAGAATCAGAAGGAGGCACACTGACTTGTTATCCCAAAACTCCAGAAGTCACCCTCAACACACTTTCCCAAAAGGCAGGATACAAACATATGGATGTCAACTACCATTTCCATCCCACACCGGTTACCAGGGGGTCACCCCAACAAATTTTGGCCATTTATTCAGAGTGAGATGTATCCAACGCCAGATAAAAAAAATAGTTTTTCCTCAGTGATGCTGATTTAACAGTGGAGTAAAGGAGGCATAATGAAGATTAGCAATAATCGGGATGCTCGTCAACTGGCTGATATCTTATCCCAAGGATGGACATCTATTTTACTTCTCTAGTCATCAGCCATCACCAGATCCCAGTATCAAACAGATTTCCTTTTTTAATGGCTTGGGGTCCTGCAATCTACTCTCCAATTCCCATCACACCTGCCATCCCGTTCGTGTTCAGAACCCCAAGAGGGCAGTTGCAGGTATTTGAACCATGGCAGAGTGCTCTTAGCTTCTTCCCTTAACACCTCCCATGAAGTTACCTGGTGCCATCTAGCAGTTGCCCCATATGTTAATTACCACTTTAATTAGAGGGATACTCAGCTTTTCCACCAAAAAAGAGGGAAAACCTGAAGAGTTCCAGGCTGGGCCAAAATCTGAATAGTATGCAATTCCAGGAATCTTCATCATGCAATGGCAGACGTTTAGAAAGTCCTTCAGAACTTTCAGCCAAACCTTCTTGAAGTACTTCTGGTCACCAATCTTATGCAGGAAACCATCAGGTCGTACTGAATTTAACAGCCTGGTGTAAGTTCTACCCCTGCTGGAGTTGTAAGGACTCCCCAGAAGCATTCTTAAATTCCTAAATTGAAAGGAAAGATAATAGAGGAAGACATCTGGCAATGCCACCACTCTTTTAAGCAACTTTCTCCTCAGTTTCTTCCAGCTAAGTCTAGATCCCTTGGATCTGATCTAGACTCCCTTTAGAAAAGGGGAGTGGGATACTGTCAAAATGATATGTCAACTTAGGAAGAATTGTAATTTTCACTAAAATTGTTCTACCATAAAGGGTGAGAGGAGGATGAGTTCATCTAGAAAACAGTGCCTCAATTTTTTTCCTTCCCCTCCCCAATTATACTCCAGCTCCTCATCCAGCTTATGCAAAGCTGAAATGCTCAGGTACCTAATCATCCTGTGGTGGCGCACCGCAGTACTGGCTATACTCCACACCATCACCTCAGTTTTTTCCCTAGTTATGGATTAGCCCGAAAAAGCCCAAAGGCTCCCGTTATAATATCCATATGTTCCATAGGTTCCATGGATGTCTTCTATAAGAGATTATGGCCCTCATTATGAACATGGCGGTCGCAACTGCCGTGTTCATGCTTGCGGTAAAAAACACTGACCGTCAGCATCCCCGGATCCTCGCCGGCCGTATTAGGAACATTCTTGTGGAAACATCGTTTCTGCCCGCCGGCCCACAGGAATGCCTGGCCGGGACATTGACGGCAGCTCGCCAATGCCTCTGTGCGGCAGGTGCAGCAGCACCCGTCACACAGATCACTGCCCGAAAATCGGGCAGTGACCTGCGCGATGGGGCCCCCAGGGGAGCCCCGTGTACCCCTTCCGCCATCCTTTCCCAGGCAGGAAAACCCGCGAGGGAAAGGCTGGTGGCTGAGGAATCATTATCCGAGGGGCAGCACCGCTGCCCTGTCGGATAAGGTTTCCGACCGCCGCCAGGCTGCCTGACGGAGGCAGCCTGGAAGGGAGAGAGGGCCGCCATGGGGTTCTTTATGTGACGGTGTGGCCCGCCATGCCGCCAACTTCGTAATGACCAGCTATATAATTTGCATAACGGCCCAACTTAATCTTGAACATCTGGAATTTGAAAGGCACAATTTCCAGACATGCCCTAAAAGTCTGTGCCAACAGCTCTTTATACAAATCAAAAAGCAAAGGTGACAGGTCCCCCTCGAGATGTTAACGTTCCGTACCAACCTTCCATTAATGAAGACGTGAGCTGGCGGTGCCAAATAAATAACCTTTATTGCAGCAACAGTCTCTCACAGATAAGCCCCACACACTCTATCCTACACTTTAGCAACGCCAATGGTAACAATAGCAAATGGATCTAAATTCACCCTTGACAAATCTATTGCAGATATCAGCTGATGTGTCAAATCATGCAGCTTCCTACTACAGCACTAAATCCTTCTAGTTTAGATGAACTACCTTACCAATGATTAGGAAGATTCTCCTCGCTAAAATACACACAAAAACGTTATAATCAACATTTAGTAAGAAGATAGGCCGATATGAGTCCGCTTCCTTAGGGTCTTTATTTTGTTTCAGGAGCAAAGCTATTGTGGTATCATTGCAGGATGGGGGGATTTCTGAGATTGCTGCTAATAGTAAATTAAATAACTCCTTCCATAATGGAACTATTACTTCCTTCATACTGTTACAAAATTGCCCTGGGTCAGCATTCGGTCCTGCCGCTTTCCCATTCCAGGATTGATCAATCTGAAAAATAATTTCCTCTTCCATTATGTTTTCCAGAAGACCTTGTTGTTCAACGCTAGACAGGCCCGGTAACTGTGTCCCTGCAAGCCACTGCCTAACATCGGTTGCCCTAAAATTGCTTTTCTCAGAATATAAAATCCTCAAACATTTTGTGGAAGCACTTCACAATCTCACCCGCATCTTCTGATACCTTGTCATTGCCCTCCACTGTCAAACTCTCTATATAATTCTACAATCTATCTACTTTTGCCTTCCAAGCTAACAGCTTACCAGTCCTCTCTGCAAACTCAAAGTGGGCCAGCTGGCTAGCATACCATCTTGCTCTGAATCTGCTCTCTACGACCTGTATATAAGCTGATTGTATCTCCACTAATCTCCTTTTAACTGCCTCCACCCCTTCTTCTGAGGAGGACACATGCTGTTCTTTTTCCATTGTCACCATCTCTTCCTCCTAGCTCTTGTCCTCAAAGTGTAGCTTCTTCAACCTAAAGCACCCTTGCTTGCGCAAGGTCCCAAGGGCCACTTCCTTGTATGAATACCAAACCAACCTCAGAGCGGCTGACTCAAGATGAATGCTGAAATAGTATCTGCTCTACGTTTTTAACACATGCATTATATCTGAGTCCAATAACACCAGCCTAGCCAGTGTCTGACTTCTGTATCTTCACTCAGCAATATCTTCTCCATTAAGAAATAATCAATCCTGGTGGATCTCTTTAATATATTACTAAAGAAAGTGTACTCTTTCTTAACCCTGGCCTTCTTTCGCCAACAGTGCAAAGATTACAATCTAACATGAGGTCCCTGAGAGACTTCCTTACTTTTGTGTGCTCTGCCTCCTGCCTTTGTGATGATCAATCTAAAACTACAACTGAGCAAACATTAAAGTCCCCCCCAATATCACAAAATGAGGAAAATCCAACAGATTGTCACCTAGATCACATAAAAAGGAGATATCATCACAATTCGGATCATAAATACTCCTGCATGTAAACTTAAACTGCCCAAGAGTCAACCTCTCTACAATACCCCTGCCTGAACAATCTGTTTTAACATCCTCTACATTTATGCCGGTGTTTTTTCCTGATGACAAGAGTTACTTCCCCTAGTGGGCCGGGAGTGATCCAAGTAAACAGTCTGATGAATCCACCTTTGACCATTATAAAGGTCCCTACACTCCTGTGCGGAAGATGCGTCTCCTGCAAAATTAGAACATGTACCTGATAATCTTTCTGATTCTGACAGATCAATCTTTGCCTCCCCCTACTCGGAGGCCACTGACATTCCATGTCAGAATAAAAACGTCCTTCACTCCCATTTCACCAGGCCTCCCCAGCTCCTCCTCCCCCACACACATACACTTACCCCTTTCAAAGCAACCTTCAACCCTGACAATAGAACTTTGGCTGTAAATACTAAAAGCAAAGCTGTTTACAACTAACTTGGCAATGAGGAAAATTTTTGTCGTTCCCTTTTTGTTTTGTCTTTTTCCCAACTTTACTCCCCAAATACGCCCCACTCAGTGACCCTGGTAAGCCCTCCCCGGGGAACCACTCCAACCACTAATGTTTGCACTTTCACATGCCATTTCGGTGCCCCACCTCGGGAGGATATCTAAAAAAAGAAGAAACTACTATAACGAAGCCCACCTTAACCCTAAAAACCCTCACAACCCAAATACCCTTACCCACCCTAAATCCTAAAAAAAACTCTTACCATCCAATTCTCAAACCCACCCCTAAACCCTAAAAAACCATTACCACCCAAATACCATTACCCAAACTAAACTCTAAAACAACCTTACCACCAAATATCCTCACCCATCCTTAAACTCTGAAAATACCCTTACCACCGAGTACCATCACCCACCCCTAAACCCGACTAAAGAATACCCTTACCTTATAGATATAGATATATATATTTATCCACTCCAAAACTTTGGCACTCCATGCAAATCACTGGCTTTGGTTTATTTCAGAAATTCCATTAAACAAAACATAGGGCAACGCGTTTCAACCATCACGGTCTTCTTCCTTGGCCCTTTTCACAAACATACAACAAAGATGTGGCCCCTCCTACTTACTATATATCCACTTATCCATAGACATAGAAAAAATCCCTTTTTTTTTTTTTTTTTGCATGGAGTGCCAAAGTTTGATTTTCTTTTGGAGTGGATACAAAATGGGTCCTGTGCCCATTTACTGAGCACCAACCTCGTCAGGCAAGCACTGGAAGAAACACAGGACTGCTCTTCAGTGATATATATATATATATATATATAGATAGATACACACACACACATATCTGATATGTATTTACTTACTTTGTTGTAAAGGCATGCATAGTAAAGGCATGTGTGTGATAAAGACTTGGGTGTTAAAGACAGTGCATGCTAACAAACGCATGGTAAAGACCATACTGTAAAGGATGTTCCTCGTTCCACTCTAGATTCGACTCGGCTCCCTATGATGACTACTTTTCTTTCAACTATTAATTCTATTTCCAAGGGTCGTCGTTCTGAATGTTCTTCTTATTCACATGAATGTATCCACTGCTTTTTAAATGTTTTGCCATTTTATCCTGTATTTTGCTTCTTTCTCGATCTGTGGTACTGCACTTTCTTGCCTCTATTCATATCTTGTTTTTCCTTCTCTGCACCCTCATCCCAATCCGCTATTCTCCTTCAAGTTCTTTTAGGTTTAAACTCATTCATCTCTTTTACTCTAAGTGTACTCCTGCGATACTTTTATCGTCTCCTCTTTTGGTCTACCCTGTTACTTCTAAGCTAATTATTTTCTGTTACTCCAGTTCCCTCAAATTACACGTTTATGGGCAATCATTCTATGCAGCCTCTTTGAAAAACATGATGCTTTTCCACTTCCTACACCTTAAAACTTTTATAACCAAGACAAGATTATTTTTCTAAACCCCTTTCCCTCATTTGACTTACTGTCCTTATTTATATGGTTCCACCTCTATTTACGTTTCATAATTCTTGAACTAGTCCAATCTGCTATTTACCGATATACAAGTTTCATAAAATGTGTCCACTACTAACTTTCCATGCCACCAGTCGTCATCTCTATACTAGTCTATTCTCAGATAAAATAATGTTCTTTCTCTTAGGTGAATGCAGCACCTACTTGTGAGCACCTCTGCAGTCCATTATTAACCCTTCTTTCCATCCTTTCTTCTCTTAATATTAGTACTATTGTAATATTGCATTTATAAGACCTGGCCACACAAAACTGATGTACAAGTTAGTAACTGGTTTTGCCTATTCTGGATCCAAAACCAAGCCCTGATTGTATGTTAAATTTAGGCCAATCGCGTTAATGTCAAGGACTGTTAAAATAGAAATCCTTTAAAATGGGCAATTAGACTAGACATAAAATAGCACACAATTAAAAAAAAAAACTTTGCAAGTTGATGTGCTGTGCTCTCATGTTAACAATGGATTTTGGGTAAGTACTGATGTTCTTTCTACTGGACTCACATCTATTTAATTTATTTAGCCCACTAATAATACTCCTGTACATTGGGGAGGCTGGGCCACATTGCTGTCATTTATTTTATTTCATTATTTTAACTCAAGAGCTTTCATAGCAGAATATTATTTTAGCTTGGCTTCTTTTACTGATTTGTTTCTATTACTTATTTTTGTTTTACTTTCCCCATAGCCCTTCAAGTAAAGGAAAGCCTTCAGTGATGGCAGGAGCAGTCGGGCTCAGATTTGCTTTTCACTTGCCCCCTTTTGTATCTTTTATGTTTTTTTGTGGTTCGGGCTTGCAGTTGTTTAGCAATGTCACATTCGTTTTTGCTGCAGGGTAGCAGCCTACAAAAGAGGAGCAACTGCTATACGTGCAGTAACTACACACCAAAGGCAAGCCTGCCTTCAACCTGGATTGGTCCCCCACCAAGGCTAATGAATGATCTACTCACAGGAGGTTCTTTGTATGCTTTAATGATAAAGTTTTTGCAGGCAAAGTAAGCTGTCTCCCTGCTTCCTCTGATCCCACCAAAAACCTGACCTCCTCAAATTTAAATCTTTCGAATGAGCACCCCAGAGCCATCCCTAGCAGCAATACCAACTCATTATCAATTGCATTATACCTTAACTATTTCCTTCTACATATGTGTTCCTTAGCAAGGACATTAATTTACTTACTTCACTTAACATAGACATTCCAGACATTCTATTTATTACTAAGACTAGGCTACATGATATATCAGGTCCTGTCCAAGCTGTAGTCATTCCTGAAAATTATAAAAGTTTTCAGACTGTCCCAACTATACAGGTGAAGTGGTAGTGAATGTCTTCCATTCCTCCATAAATCTTACACTCCCACTTCCCAGTTTGCATACACTAAATTATTACCTTTTCAGTTGTCACTTTCTCCCAAACACTTATTCAAAGGGATACTTATCACACCACTACAGCCAATGGACCTTTCCTTAAGGTTTGTTTAAGCTTTAATTCTCATTTATGCTTCACTACTCCACATTTACTATTTTAGGTGATTTAAATATACAGCCAGATGATCAAAACCAGATGTAACTGTCAGAATGTAATGATTCCTCTGAAGTTCTTGGCCTTAAACATTTAAGCTTGGGTCTCATCCATAGAGCTGGTCACCTTCTTGATTCTGTTTTCACTAAGGACAATACCCAAACTTCAACAATGTATTCTATCATGTACCAGATGAATCATTACAGAAACCCTTTAATATAAATTGGAACCCTCTTTTCTCTATAACTCAGCGCCCACCTAGTTGACCTACAGCATGCACTAAAATCAATGCCCTGATCCTTTCACCTGGCCCTTTACCCCTTTTCCCTTACTTACCTGAGAAACCTAATGCCAATTCCCTAATACAAAAATCCAATGCCAGTTTCTTAGCAGAAATGTTCAATATGTGGCTGACCTGTGCTTAAGACATGGAGGCACCATTAAAAATGGTTATCACACACAGAATAACTCTTTCAGCTGTCTGTCACAAGAAGGATGTAGCAGAGGCTAACAAGACTGTGAGAAAAATTGGAGGGAAAAATACCTTGATGCATTTAAGGTATTAAATCATATAAAGCTTTATTAAAAGAAGCTCATACAAAGTACACTTTGCAATGTATTAGACACGTCACTCATTATTTTAAAGAACATATCCAGATAAAGACTTTGTAACCCCCAAGTCTGTTACAAAACAATCATGGACTCCAAGAAACTGAGGAATAATCTATCTACATTAAACAAATAATTGCTTCTTTAGCCAAGACTGCATCCCCAATTCATTCCCCTATCAAATTAAAGCAAACCTAAACTGTTTTTCAAGCCCTTCCTTCAGTTTCTACAGCCTCTATTATTGTTATACCCAAGACAATGGAATTGTGATTCCCCTGGATCCCTACAAGGCTAACATTTTTAATAAGACACAACATACCATATGTGCTGAACTGGCTAACATGACCAATGAATTGCAGGACA
Organism: Pleurodeles waltl; assembly: GCF_031143425.1. NCBI lineage: Eukaryota > Metazoa > Chordata > Amphibia > Caudata > Salamandridae > Pleurodeles > Pleurodeles waltl. Next base: position 1,184,985,887 of record NC_090440.1, on the reverse strand, counting down.
CCAAAATTGTTCCACTACCTAGAAAAAGGTCTTAGTCATTCATACTTGAAAAGGAAAAAAAAACAAAAAAAAACAGCCTGATGCAAACTTTTCCACTCCTGATGAAAACTTTTCCATCCAGGGGACACAGGGCTGCAGGAGTAAATGAAGGTGTTGCATTGGTGTTCCATTTAAAACTTTGGAATATTAGCTTTTGAGAGCAGAGTGGGGTTCTAGAAGAAGGAGACTATGGATGAAGGAGTGGGAAGGAGGTGCTGAGGCTGGGATGTTTCTCTTGCTGGAATTTACATAACTTCATTTAATTTCAATAGAAGAAGATATTCGGATTTTCATCGCGTTCCTGAGTTCCTGAGTCCTGGTACTTCAATATAACACTGACGACGAGGGGTATGTTTATCCTACGCTTTGCATGCCTTGAACACTTCGAAACATCTCAACTCCAAGTTAAGTCCCTTTCTTTTAATTTGTTACAAGGAGGCGTCACACGTTAACATTGGCCTTTACTGGTCTGATTTTTCGTGCTTCGCTGAAGTTTTCTTTACGGCTTGTTACTTGAGCCTTTATCGGTTACAACGTTGCGGTATCCTGGCAACGTTCCTTCCTGAGCGTCCTCGGTCTCCTGGCAACCTTGTGTACAAGCGTTACGCGTCAATAGACGCCTTGTGCTTCCTGGAGTCTGCATGAGCATCGGACGCATTCATCTTATAAAAATGAGGAGACTACACGTCAAAAGACGTCTAGTGTTTCCTGTAGTCGACACAAGCGTCGGACACGTTCTTCTTACACGAGCGTACTTTCTTCTCCCTTGGCAACGCCTCGTGTTCACATAAGCCTGATACTTCTTCTGCTTCACACGAGTGCCCGCTGTATGGGAGACGGGACTCTTCTTTTGATTTCCAGCCTGTCACAGTGAATCCTACTGCGATAGGCACGCATTTTCAAGGTACCTGTACTCTGCTTAACAACTGTACCCCATTCTTCTTTAAATTCTTCGTGGGACCAATTAGACTAGTACTTTTGCACATCATAGCAAGTGTTGCTGTATATATAGTAATTTTGTGTGGAATTTTTTTTTTCAATTTTTTTTTATTTATTATTTCAGTTGCGTTTGAGTTTGTTTTTTCTTTTCAATTTCACTCAAGTTCATAATGCAAAACGTGGCTTCTCCTCCCTTCTTCCTTTCCACCCCGGGTGAACCACTTCTCAAGTGGAAGAAATGGAAAAAAGTTTTTGAAAGGTACGCCAGAGTTTGTGGAACATCGTTAAGTACAGAAAGAAGAACTGCGTTATTATTACACTGTCTAGGTACTGAAGGCCAAGAGGTTTTTGATAATCTCCCTGAAATTCCCGATAACAAAGCAATTAATCTTAATGAATATGAAATCTGAATCAGGAAAATGGACTTGCATTACTTACCAAAAGTTAGCACAATCTTAGAAAGATATTAATTTGGTAAAAGACTTCAAGTAGAAGGTTAATCTGTTGAGAATTACGTCACTGACTTAAGACGTTTAGCCTCCTCATGCAAATTTGGTTCATCTATAGATGAAAGAATTTGTGATCAGTTCATGCAGGGTTGTATAATTGATAAAGAGCGAGATGAGTTGTGGTTGTTGGATGATCCTCATCTTGATGAAGTTATCTCTCTTGCTAAAAGGATTGAACATTCCATGAAGTGTGTTGATGTGATAAAAAGGAATGGCCAAAATGATGTATCACTAGTGAATGACAACAAGTCAAAAAGTAATAAGAATGTCACCAAAAGTACGTCTCAAAATCCTGGAAAGAAAAAAAGGTGTTACAGATGTGGCAAAGAGGGACATTTCGCGAATGATAGATTATGTCCAGCTATCAATAGTTCTTGTCTGTTCTGTAAAAAGAAGGGCCATTTCTCGATTGTGTGCAATCTACGTAAGGCTAAAGAAAGCGTGAATACTATTGATTGTCAAGTGACGAACGATGAAGATGGTGGTGAGTCACAGTGTGTTCAGATAGTGTTACAAGTGTCTGATAAAAATCCTAGTGGTCCTCTGGATTACGTTACGATAGAAGGAAAAAAAACGAAGGTACTTTTTGATTCTGGTGCCACAATCACTATCGTTTCTAATCAGTTTTATCAAGAACAGCTCAGAGGGCAAGATAAGTTATTAAAACCTGATATCAGGTCATGTGCGAATGATGGGGAACCTATTGATTTACATGGATACTTTCTGGGGTTGATCGAATATAACCAACGTTATACCTCAGGGAAGGTGTATGTCTCGAAGAGGGGTGACTATTATTAGCTGGTGGCATCAGAAAGATTTGGGGTTCATGCTAGATCCTACAGTTTTCCCCCAATAATTTTGAAAGAACGAATGGGTGTTGATGTGGAGAGAATACATGTGCTACCTCAGATTTGGTGATGTCGCTTCACCAAGACTTTAGCAAAATCTTTTGTGAAAAGATTGGATGCACAAAGGGTTATTCCCACAAGATCAAATTAATTCCTGGGCCTGTTCCTTATTGCAGTAAGGTTCGCAACATTCCTTTAGCCATCAGGAGCCAACTCCAAGCTGAATTGGAGAAATTGATGAATCAAGGCGTTATTGAGGAGGCGGAAGGAACGGAATGGTTGGCTCCGATTGTTATTGCTAAGAAGCCTAATGGAAATATAAGACTATGCATTGATCTTTGTAAGCTCAACAAATGTGTTGTTTTGTACAAATATCCCCTGCCAAACATCTCAGAGTTACTAACAAGAGTCTATGGAGCTCAAGAGTTTTCTACCATTGATCTAACTTCAGCCTATCACCAAGTACAACTAGATGAATCCTGTAGACATTTAACAGCTTTCATAACACCTTTTGGGATCTTTAGGTTTGTTCGGCTACCATTTGGTTGAGTTCAGCTGACTCAGTCTTCCAGAGAATAATGGAACGTATTTTGAAAGGGATAGATGGTGTGTGCATCTATCCAGACGATATTTTGATTTTTGGTAAAAATTCTATTGAACATGAGATGAGGGTCAGGGAAGTTCTAGAGAAAATTTCTGAAAATGGCCCGACGATCAAGTCGGAAAAATGCAAATTTGCTGTTGGCACTATCGATTATTTGGGTCACACCCTAACTGGAGATGGCCTTATACCGAAGAGAGAACTGGTTGATACTATTCGAAGTTTGTCTTCTCCTACATCTAAAGAGGAGTTGATGATGGCTGAATACAATGGCAAATTTTTCAGAGACTTTGCGAGTTCATGTTATCATATGAGGTGATTATTGAAGAAAGGGGTGGAATGTGTGTGGAGTGAAGAATGCGAGAAATAATTAATTGATATCAAAGAACCTCTTTCTAGTGCTCCTGTGTTGAAAGATTTTGATCCTAATTTACAGTCCTTTTTGACCACTGATGCCAGTGGAAAAGTTTTGGGGTCGGTATTACAACAAGGAGGGTGTGCCCCTGAAAACACAATTGCATTTATATTCAGAAGTTTAAAAGGTGCGGAGACTAGGTATTCTGTCATCGAAAGGGAGGCTCTTGCAGTGTCTTGGGCCATTAAGAAGTTGATGAAGTTCTTGTGAGGAGGTTCATTTGTTGTGAGAACTGACCACAAACCCCTGTGTGAAGTTTTCTGTTCTAAGGGAATTGATGAGGTGTCAGGGAGGATAACCAAATGGATTGTCGGATTGCAGGAATATTATTTTATTGTTAAATATGTCCCTGGTTCTGACAATGTATCTGCTGATGTCTTGCATAGACTGGTATCGCCGAATACTCATGCTCAAGAAGATGATTGTTTAAGTGATGATATGGAGAGTTTGGAGCGAGTGTTTGAAGTGGATTTTGAAATAATCTCTGAGATGAAGTGGCGTGAAAAAACTTTGTCGGACAAGGTGTTGACTGAAGTAATCGAACTATTACGCAATGGTTGGTAGAACATACATCAAGGAAGCATGGAAATTACAGGTTTCTGGAATATGAGGAATGAACTTGCGGTAAGGCAGGATCTCCTATTCAGGGGTACAAGATTAGTCCCTCCCCTTATTCTTAGAAGTCAACTAATAAACCAGGCTCATAGCAGTCATGTGGGTATTTCAAAGACTAAAGAAAGATTACGTTCCTCGTACTGGTGGCCTGGCATTGATACCTAGGTAGAGCGTGTGGTGAGGGAATGTGTACAGTGTGCGGTTAGTGAGAAGGCAATGAAACCCAGAGTACAACCTATGGTACTTAGAAATAAACCTAAGGGACTGTGGGTAGACATTGCTTTAGATATTTTAGGACCCATTCATGGCGAGAATACAGTAGATTACATAATTGTTGTGGTGGACATGTTTTCGAGATGGCCTGAAGTGTGTTTTACTAAGAACATTGAGACTTGGAAAGTTATAGAATTCTTGAAAGATTTGATAACTAAGGAAGGCATTCCCTCTACTCTTCTCACCGATAATGGTGTGCAACTGGTTTCCAAGGAAATTAATGATTGTTTGAGTGGGTATGGCATTAAACATACACTTTGTGCATTGTACCATCCAGAATGCAATGGTATGGTAGAAAGGTTTAATCGGGTCATTAAAGAAACTGTCTCTATTGCAAAGGGGAGCCAGTTGAATTGGAGGCAAGAAGTAATGAAAAAAGTATATGTGTATAGACATACCCCACATTCCACTAGTTGTCAAACGCCATTTACCCTTTTCCGAGGTAGGCGTGGGAATACGATTTTGGAACCTAAATGGGTCAATGATCTGTTGGACAGGAGAGGGAGAGTGGTGGTAGAAGAAAATTGGAGACATAAAGAACGAGAGAAGTTATTGAAGAGTAAACTGAACTTCGATAGAGCTAACTGTGTGAAGAAGACGTTGATTAAGGTTGGTGATTGGGTAATGATTAAGCAACTTCTTGCAAAAAAGGGTGAGAGGAAATTATCTCTTCCCGTGAAAGTTGTGAAAGTCTTCACCAATGCTATTAAAACTCATGATAACAGGATATGGAATTTAAATAGAGTTGTCAAATATAGTGGGGTTGCTGCTAGTTGGGGGAAAGATGATGGACGAAATGAAGGAAATGATGATCGCACAGGAAATGCAACTTTAAGAAGACTGAAAGTGAGAACTGATAGTTCTATGAAGGACTCAGTATTGAGAAGATCTAACAGAAGAGTCAAGACCCATGCATATCTTAAGAACTATAATTTGATGTGAAATAATAACCTTTGGTTCCTTTTTATAGGTTGTATTTTGTATTTTTGCTGCTGTATATTTATGGCGGTTTGTTTTTACAAGTTTATGGGAGGGAGAGGTGTTGTATTGGTGTTCCATTTAGAACTTTGGAATTTTAGCTTTTGAGAGCGGAGTGGGGTTCTAGAAGAAGGAGACGGTGGATGAAGGAGTGGGAAGGAGGTGCGGAGGCTGGGATGTTTCTCTTGCTGGAATTTACATAACTTCATTTAATTTCAATAAAAGAAGATATTCGGATTTTCATCGCGTTCCTGAGTCCTGGTACTTCAATATAACAGAAAGTTACGTACTGGATATATCCCTTGACGAATATTTGACTATAGGGACCATCCCCTCTGCAAACCCCTATGATGCCTCATTAACATATAGGGCATTCATGACCCTATCGAGGAAACTATGGTCTGTATGAATTGTGTGCATGCTTCTTTAATACTGTTATGAATACATAAGAAATAGTTTGGAATACCCAACCCAACCCCCCACACAGGGATTTGATAAACATATAGAAACTTGGCCCTAAAGAAAGCCGATTGACCCTCTGGGGCAGTTAGATGGTTGAAACATGTCAGGGACCATCATATCCCTATGACATATCGCCATTTTCAATCTTGCCCAAGACCTTGCTCATCAAATATTAATTGTAGGGTCTACGAGGAAATTTCAACCTATTTACATAACCCCCTGCCTTTTATCTTCTAAGTGCTCAGCTTAAAAATGCGTTGCGCCCACCTACCAACATTAAGTGGTGTGGGTCCAATGATGAAGCAGGCCACAGGTGGTAGGTACCCTGTGGTTGAGGACCCTACAAATATATCCAAGAAATGTGTAGAGAGCACTAATTTACCTGGCGCGACTTCACACTTACTTGAGCTATTTGGAAGGTCATGCATCCTACTAAGTAAAAGACAGGATTTAAGAGAGTTGGGCTAACCCTCTTTTGTGTATTCTTTTGGATTATAGCTTGGGAAGCTGGGAATCTACCCTAATAAGAACTTCTCACTCTTCTTAAGTGTTAATATAGTATCTGTAAGGGGCCATGTGTGGTGCTGGACTTACAAGGCTGGGCTAGAGTACATTTAACAACTGTTTTGTGGCCTTTTTGGCTATAGTAGCTATAAAGGTGCTGTTTGTGAAACAAAATGAGCTTACCCTTGTGTGGGTGGGTATTTTGTATATGCATTTCCCTCTCTAAACAACTCTTGTTTAAGTGTATGTATTCCTCATTTCCATCCACACTATTACTAAAACGTAGACGTGTGTGCAGTGGTCTCCACATTCGTGGTGGAGATCTGCACATAGAAAATATAGGCGAGGCTGGGCTATCTGCAAGTAGGTTTGTGAATCAGATTTTGTAGTATTTAAATACTACTAATGGTACTACTTATATACTAAAAATGCAGTTTGTGAATCGGCCCCAACTCTCTAAACCTGAAACGACTAAAAAGTTTATACTTAACAATGATCCAAGTTTTGGGAGTTGGGCACAGTGATCTTCTTTTTTCACGCCTATTTTTCATTCAATAACCACATCAAAAAAGGTACATAGGCCTGCTTTTTGTCCACAAAGCACTTAAGAAAGATCTCCTTTCCTTCCGAATAGTCTAAATAATCAAGTGGTGAAATCTCAAAATATTTCTTGATTACTGCAATTCCTTTTTCCTAGGTGGTTCATATTTTAGCCCTACACATCTTCAATTAGTTCATAACTCGACAGTTCATCCTAATTTCAGGACCCTGGCAAGATCTTCTGTTACTAAACATCCTGACATTATCCTCTGGCTTCACTTCTCTAAACATTCTCGTCAAAACTCTCTGTACCTGCCATTGTGCTCTTCACAAAATAGGTTTGGCTTATCTTGAGGACAGTATAATCCCCTTCACTACCAACAGAACATTGCAATGTGAATCGTTTTTCAAATGGACTAGATGACCTTGTAACATTTCAAAATGTAGCTGACAAGGACAATTTGTCCAATGGCATGTATGACACTCATGAACAATTTTTGCATTTTAGCCAACAGCACTTTGCATGCTGGGGTTTTGAGCCCATAACAATGTTAAAGGCAACACTACAAGCTCCAAGGTACAGCTTGCTGTTTGCTGCAAAGCCAGGAATAGCATTATAAGTCACAGAGCCAATTGGCAGACTTGTGAAATTTAAAATAAAATCTAGTTCCTGATTTTCTGTCTTTTTCTTATAGCAATAAAGGGTGAAACAGTCCAATCGATGAGAGAGGAGCAGAGCAAGCCTTTTTAATGCAGACAGGATTATCTTACTGCTAAATGTCAAAAATCCCAGCAGTACCCAAAAGTATCTGAAGAGACACACTGAAGAAACATGATTACAGCCTTGCTACCCGAGACCATACTTGGTCTAGAGATTGGTGTGATTTAGGTGGAGTGTCTACAACACCTCTATGAACATTCTGTGCTGGGAACATGTTGTGCTTTGAACAGGTGTAGCAAGTGCTGTTCTGTGATGCCTGCAATCGACAAAGTACTTCTTGTACAGGGAAAGGAAAAAAATGGTGCCTACACTTCAAAGGGAAAGAAAGAGTCCCCCTAACATGGGAAAGAGTCAGCACAAAGTCTCACTCAACCCAGAAATCGGCTGAGAATAGGGCCCATGCCCAATTAGACAGCACTGAATGTCCCAACCACTTGTCCAGGCAATCTGCATGCAAGAACCCCCCCCCCCCCCACCCCACTAAAAGTCCAGGAGCCCTGCAGACAACTAGTCACCTCAACCCACTTTGGCAAATGATCCAGTTCCCCCCTTCTACAGAGAGCGCCAACTGTCACAAAGGGCTTGTCAGGTCTGATCTCCTTGGCTGTAGAAGCAGGGAAATGGAGGTTGGGGCACCATCTCATCAAAGGCAGCATAAACAAGACAGAGGGAAAAGCTTGGGTGATAGGCCACATCAGGTGGAAGTGAGTGTTGTTCAAGGCCAGTTGTTCTATCGTCTACAGCAGGCATGTCCTGGTATGTGTGGCGATGGACCCCACAGAGCTGCTGACCTTGGCCACACTTCTTCAGAGAACTTCCATAGGAATAACTGATATTCCTGCCCCCACCCTACTTACAAAGAAAGACTATCCCATGCAACAAAGAGGGGTGGCTGGCTTTGTGACTGGGATGGCTAGTGGTAGTTTGGGGTGGAACTAGTGGCTGCACAACTTTGCACAGTTGTGCGACCTTCCATTGCCACTTATAGTTGCACCTTAGTTTAGGAGTTTGTAAAGCGCATGGCTACCCGAAGGCCTCCCATTGCTAGAGCGGAAGCAGAACAACAAGGAGACAACTTATGCTGTGAACAGAAGGGTCTTCAAATTCTTACGAAAGGAAATTTCTTGACTATCCTGGCGGAGCTCTAAGGGAAGGAAATTCCAGAGATTTGAGGGTCTGTTGCTCTCTCTCTGCTCCCGTGGCTGCGGTCTCTCTCTAGGGTCTGTGTTTTTGGACAAGGGTACTAGCAAGGCCAAACATACATGTATGTGTAAATGTTTGCTTCACGTTTGCAGATTGTAGCTTTCAATCCCGGTAAACCCTAACGAGAAGGAAAGTAAGTACTTTCTAAGAAGGGAACAACAATTTTCCAGGAAACAATCCTCTTATGTCACTAAAATGGTGAGATGGTTCTGTTGGAGAGAAGGCGGCTCTGTTAGGTTAACCTAGATTGAGGATTATTTTTTAGGTCGAGCCTAGCAGACTGTGCAAATGCTCTGGTTGCAAAAGATCTTCTGTGGGCTTACCAAGAACTTCCACGGGCTTAAATCATGTACACTGCTTAACATTGGTTGTCTTTATTGTCACTCATTTTTCTTGCTTCTTATTCAATGAGTTTCCTTTTCTATCCTGGGTTTCACTCTGCACTGGAACATAATCGCTTTACCATCCTCCTGACTGGTTACTTGTGCCCTTCCTTTGCTCCCTCTTTAGCGGCCTACTTCTTTCTTTTTAGTTAGGCACTCCATCAGATTGCATGTGTTTTTCAGCTCTCTCCCTCTTATATTTCTACTTTATCCCCAAATAGGCATTCTTCCCACTGTGCTCTGTGTTTGTGCTATCCTTCATGGTTGCTAGCTCTCCCTCCCATTCTTCTTCCCTCCATCGCACTGCTGTCTCTCTTGTGTTTCTCCTCCACCCTCCATGTTACTATCTTCTTTGCGCCCCGCAAATTCCTCATTGCTTCCCCTGAACCGCTTCATCAATGTGCTCTTCAGTAGACCCCACATTGACTTTTTTAATTCAAAATATATGTTTTTTAAGGTCTGGCAGCATATTGTCAACAGCCCTCTACAAAAGCACTTTCACACAGTTAACATTTTATTTTTTCTGTGGACCAATCAAAATAGAGCCCATCATCTTAGATCGATCAATAAGATTTCTTTTTTTTTTTAAATGGCGCCAGCACATGCCTAAAGTATGACACCCCAGCCAACACCAGCTGGGTAATTGCATCTTTTTTAGATCGATTCTCAACAGCATCATCAAAACGCATTTGTGTTACAATGCTGTTAAGCATTGCTATAAAGTATTGGTGAGACCTATTGGCTTGTTAAAAATGTGTGTTTTAGTGCAAGTTTCTTCATATGAAAAGAAATCTCTTTTTAATTATTTAGCTTTATTCTGTGTTATAAAGCGTCGCTGCCATCTTTTGGTTACATTAATTGATAAAGGCCCTATAATTCAAAAGGTTTTGCATTAGCCAGTAAGAAAAAGGGTAAATCATAAATTTGTTAAACCTCGTCATTTATTTTCAAAACATAGTAAACCACTTCAAGGGGGCACTACAGTTGTACCGGGTAGTTTGTAAAGAATGGCTGAGAAGTGGCGAAATCATCAGTTAAAAACAGTGTCCTATTAGGGAAGTTGGAGTGTAACATACATATTATTTTTTGTGCTCTACGCTTCAACTAATGAACAGCAGTAAACTAGGTGCCATGAATGCGCACAGAAAATCAGTTCAGACAAGCCTGTAATCCAGGTTTCAGGAATTACAATATTTCAAATAGCATGCGTAGTTGCTTGGAGGACTGCATGAAACATATTTATGCAAACATTTAGCCTAGAACCAGACATATACTAATGTTTGAGCGACGAGGAAAGCCTCGAATAGCCAGGCCGTTTTGCTCAGGGCCAACTTAACTGAAGCCTCCCAAGGCTGCAGCAAAGAAACTCACTCTGTGGAATTCCCACAACTCTGTCACCCACCTTCTCATTCTGGGAACTGGTGGGCTCTGGGTATTAGTTCAGCCCCAATTCCATCATAGTATCAGTTTTAAAACTTTACAGCTAATTTCACTTCTGCTGTCGTGTGCTGACCTAAGGTAAAACAACGTAAATGGTACAAATCTATAATCCTCCGACACACCGTTCCTCTTTAAAATTTGACTGATGGCATCAGCCCAACAAAACTATCTTTAACAGCTGGCCTTCAGGTAGGAACAGGGTCTCCATCAATAACTCTGCCAGCACTCCACTCCTTGAGTTGTTTACTGTTCATTGTAAATGCTCCAAAAACCTGGCACAAAGCAGTGTCATACCAAAAACCTTAAAATAATCTTAAAAATAGCATGGACGACTCACCTGGAAGTACATGCTAAACCCAGTTTACTCTATGAATTACTCAAATTCAAAACGATGTGTTCCACTCTGGGTGTAAATCAAAAATATGGGATGCAAGTAACCCTCTAAAAAGTGATATACTTCAGCTAAAAAGTACAGTACAAGTACTGACTCCTGAAAATAAAAGAAGTGCAGGTATTCATTTTAGTATTTCTAAAGTGCTTTCCTGCCTTTTGTCTTGCTCCCCAAATTAACAATGCATTTCTGAAAGCCACAAACCTGAACCCTTCCGTAGGCATTGAAAAAGTGAAAATACAGCTTCATTTGACATATCTGCTGCATATTTAGAAACTCAATGGTCGGAATTATGACTGACACAGAAAATTATAATGCTGCCGTGGAGACTGTCTCACATGAGTCATAATGGGAGGAGCAGCAATAGGGTTATCCGTGTTCAGCCATAAGCAGGATCAGTCAATGTGCTGTGAAATTGATTTCTCCCATTATGTCTCAGAGCAGAAAAATAAATCTGATTATAAATAGTGTTCTTTAGGAAACAGTGGAAATAATCAGGTTCAGTCAGGCAGTTCCTGGCTTTGCATGAAAGCAGGTGCACGGCCCAAGCTCCATCCCAGTTTCAGATCTAATCAGACTGCGGCACGTATCCGTTGACACCAGCCCAGCACTTTCATAGTAGGTTGATCCACATATTTCAGGCAAGACAAAATTGTAAATGCATACCAAAAGCAGTAGGTACTATTCTACCTTTCTCAGTTGACTGGGATCTGCGCACTTTTAAAAGGCCTACTGAATTCTCAGAATACTTCTCGATCTAAGAACTGAATCCTAGGTAAGTAGCAGACTTCAACTCAGGAAACGCTTTCACATTGGACAACCTCTTCTCCATCATGTAAACCTCAACCATATGAATCAGAGTTCTGGAAAAACAGCCTCTCTGGAAGGGGTGGTTAGAAGACTAATTTCCCTATCTGTGGATCTTTAGCACACACCCAGCATATTTTGTAATCTGCTTGGGTGAACAGAAAACTAGAAGTCAATAGGTCAAATGTTTGCAGATAAACAGAAAACCAAATATGCCTTCCAAGACTGTTTTGCACAGGGTAGCCAATCAGCAAAAAGAACAACTGCTGTTTTACCCTATGTACTTGGCCACTTGTCAACCAATCACATTTTATTCCTCTGTCGTCACCACTGTGATTGACTGCTGGGGCGCTAATCAGAATAGTTTGGACAAACTGCACCTTCTAAGACTGTTTTGAGTTTGAAGGAGGTGCTCACACTGAACTCAGGCTGGCAGATATTAGGTGCCATAATAGATAAAAATATTTTTTGTAGAACAGAAATTTTCACCCAGGGTTCCTAAAACGGTAGATTGTTTGTGGCCAGAGTCTTTTTATTGCGTTTGCCGTTCTTTTTACGAAACAATATTTAGGTCTTTCACCCTCTCAAACCACCTTTTTTTTTGGCATCACATTTAAATGGACCTCTCTTTTAATTTTCTCCTGTCCTCGCTTGAAATTCTAACTTCTCAAAGCAAAAAATGAAAAGGAAAGGATAATGTCAATTCTTCTAAACCGATATGCTGAGTTGAAATAATCTCCAATGCATATGACTCATGAAAGCAATTAAGGATGAAACATATCAGTGGTTTCTTGTTCCTCTATGGATGGAACTGCATGACCTGTGCAAAGTAGACCTGACCTATCTTTTAGGCTTCAGGATTAGACTGATTTTTAGGAAAATTGTATCTTTCTGTCATGACACAGACAAAGAAGAAATAGTAAACATGTTGTTCCCAAATGACTACTTGCAGTAGTTTCAAAGGGCAAGCTCCAGCAGATTTTTAGATCTGAAAATTAAAATCTCTTTTGTATGGACTCAATTTCATCTTCCCTTTTAGCTGAGGTTTCAAAGTTGGAAGCCAAAGGTATCTGTGTAGGATAAGTGCACGGGGGAGCTTGGGGTGTAATAGGCACTTTATGTTCAGCAGCTGGGCTCATCTGTTTTCGCATGACAGAGACCCAGAACTCCAAGAGGTGAACTCATCTTATTATGAGCAGCAACGCAAATGGCTGTCTTTTCACTAAATGTAAGTGTAGGTTATTTGATAAAATCATCATGAGAAACTCGCCATCTGTCACATTTATTGACATGTTTATTTTATTGCTATGCTGATGTAAAGGTAATATTTGACAAAATATATCTCAGGATCAGGAGAATAATTACTCGACAAGAAGGATTTTTTACTTTGTAATCATATTTGTCATGTTTGTGCTGAATCAGTTAAGCAATGAAAATCTTCGAAATACACCTACATTCTGCATTATTATTGTAATGACTATTATTAAACAGCAATATAATTCAAAAGTTGATTGAATTGAGTATTTTGTCAGCCCTCACACACAAAACCAAAACGTTCACAACTACATCATACCTTAAGCTTGCACTTTCTCCACCAAACTAACAGGGTATGAATTGCACTTCCGGTCACACACAAGCAGTACAAAGCATTACATAGATTTAAGACTTTATTACAATGCAAGTGAACAGTACCTTTGGATAAGACTATACAAATCTGAACTAAGCAATTCCTTTCCAAAAGTTAAAGATGGCGTCAAAAGTCACTCTATGGGGGGTCGTGAAGCGGATGTACTGGTGCCAGTGGGTGTTTCTTCAGAATCCAGTGCAGTAGTCAATAAGGAACAGATCAATCCCAAACTTTCAGGAAAACCACATGGGATAACATCACACATTATCTAAACAGAAATGAGTTATAAAGTCCGTGGTTAATCTGGAAATTAGGCATTGATCTGATGTTTCTGGACGAACACACGATACCCCTGTTCCAAGGACAGGTTCTCTAGAAGGGTAATTGGGGAAAACTCGACTTTGGAGCAGCGAAAGCCTTTTTAAACCACCTGGAGCTACCACTGAAGCAAACGTGAAGACAGTGCACCAGGGCTGTGTGTACCTAGAACGGTGGTCACCATAGTCCACAGAATTATTATCCAAATGTGTTTTTTGCTTTACATTGCAGCCTGCTTGTACCATACTCGTGCAGACATGCTGAGCAGAAGCAATCTGCATTCACGTTCACATATCACGTTCCCTCAATGAAGTTGTCTCTGGTGGGAGGAAACACGAAGAAACAGGATGGAGAACGAAGTCGGGACAAAACAAATCAATGATCTGCAAAAAGTATGGTCTATGCCAAGGACAAGAGCTGCTGTACTAGTACCACACAGAAGTCCACGTAATTTCTTGTGGGGCATAAAAGGGTGATGTGTCAAAAGAAATGGCCAGGTAACTGTAATGTCTTCTACACATAAAGGGAAGGTGGAAATTGGCATGGAATTAATATAAGCTATAAAGAGAAATAAAAAATAGATTAAGCTGTGCTCTATTTGTAAAGTACATATCCATGTAAAGAACACTTCTAATTGTCCAGTATGGAAAGTCTAAATAAACAAGGTATATGGTATGACTGTGTCCTTTACATGCAGTGTCATCATAGAAATGGTCATGACAAGATTTCCTTTACTTTCCGAGCCTTGTCAAAATTGCCATGATAATATATGACTTCCCAGGGGCGGCTCCTCCATAAGGACGGAGAAGTGTCACCACTCCCCCTCCCCCCAATCAGCAGCATCCGCTTGTGAAAAGGGTGCGGCATTGGGGGTGATGAGCAGAGGGGAGTGCACAGTGCACTCCCCCTCAGAGCGCACGTGTGTTTGGCCGACCGTTTCGGGACGGCCAAACATACATGCGCACAGAGCTCTCTCCAGCCCAGCAACACAGTTGTACGTTTTTTCAAAATGTTCTTATAGTAAATGTATTAATCCCCCCTGCCCTGCCCCCACGAATGCTCGTGAACTGCGACTGTGGCTTCCAACAGAGGTATTCTGTCAAATAATTGCAAAATGTGCCTTACATACATAGTAGGGTGATCTGATTTTGAAACCCCTAAAAAATAGAAGATTTCACAGAGCAGACCTACACCTTTGCATCAACAATAAACAGACTATAGTGCACAAACGGTAATTAAATTCAACTGTCACATGCAGTATCATCGGTGTTAATCAAAGTGCTTGCTGCAAGGGCTGCCATATAATTTTGCATTGGAACACATGACAACTTGCTTCACTCTATGTTCAATCGACCCTCACAAGAAAAACCAGGACAAATATACCGAAACGTGCTGGGAAGGATGGTGAAACCCTGGATTGTCCTGGCAAATCCAGTCGGGTGGTCACCCAAGTTCAAGAGGTTTATAAAAAACAGTGATGCTATTTAAGGTTTTCATAGGATCACACTGTGGAAACTACCATGGGTACATCACATAATCAGGCGCTTTGCCAGGAAGATCGGTAACCAGGGGGTAACGGTGAACCTCACCAGCCTACGAAATCTATTTGCAGCATTTGGCAGCACTATTGCCTGTCCCTTCAGTGCCCTGGCACATCCACAGTCAGCAGAGGCCTCTGGTGCAATAAAAAGAGATGTCCAAATTGTGCATCATGGACCACTCCTCAGAGAGTGGCGCCATTAGCAAACAAAAATCGGCCATATTTGAAATGTACAAATGGCACAGTGATGTTTTGCATCATACTATTAGTGTCTTCAAATATTTCGACAGAACCTTACAATATAATTCTTAGCAGCAGTGCTTATTTACTGCATATTCTGAGATCTAATGGCCTACAAAAGTGTGCTATTTGAGGAACATGGATATATATTTAGGACAAGATCTGACATGTGAGGGCAGGGGCCTGAGGTATAAAGGTGCACATTCAGATGTTGTTTTATGTTCTGGTGGGTTAATATCTCGCACAGGAACTATGATGGGCATTATGTATTCGCACAGTATGTAAAACAAATGTTATTTCTGTTGTCACAGAGTTTTTTTTGTAAAAGGCTCATATTGTATCAGATAGGCACTGCTTTAGTGCTTTCTCTGTAATGAAATTCAAATAGCTTTATACGTATATTAGATAATTGTAATAGTCATTGTGACTTGTATCTATACAGTGTTTACTACCCCTGATGAGGCGTATAAGCGATCTGAGGTGAGTGAGTAGCACGCAACTCCGCAGTCCAAGATTAGAGGTTAGTAGTTTTTAGGTTAGTCTTTTTATTTTATTTCATTTCTGCATTAGCTGTGGTAGGTTTGTGCAATTGATTTGTGTGTTTAGTAGTTTAGAGTAGGGATAGAATGATGGGAATGGATCTAAGTAGTAAGTTGATTTCACAAATAGTGATCATGTGTGCCTGTTAGTTGAGTGACATGGCTAAAAAAGGAGGGCGACACGTCTAAAAAAGTTGAGAGGAGGATTGTTTTTATATTTAAAAAAAACAGAAATTAACTTATACATACACATGCCACTTGGTATGGTTGCACTGGCTGGAGAAAACCCCTCTGTATAAATACCCATGTTTGCACCGAATCAGTAATATTTACGTGGTCTGAATTGCACAGGTATCTAGTGGAGACGTATGCAAATGTTTTAATAATTACATTTCTCAAGAGTTTTAGTAACATGTGTTGTAAAGTGCCCCATTTTGGATGGTCACTGCCCACTTTTTGCTGTCAGATACTGTTTTATTTGACCTGTCAGTGTACTGAGGCCTGCTAACCAGACCCCAGTGCCAATGTTCTTTCCTTTAAATTGTATGTTGAATTACATAGGCCAATTGGCAAGGACCTTACCACCCCTGTTAGTCCCTGGTAAATGGTACCCAGGGTACCCAGAGCAAGTGTGGTAAAGGGGGTCACCGTGCCTGCAGCATGTATTGTGCCACCCTGAGTATCCCAGGTAAGAGAGAGACTGCAGAGCTGTCATGTCAGCCTGCACGAGCAGCCTGCTGCTCAAGTGAGACTCTGCCCACAATAGGTGCAGGCAGAGTCCCTGTTACTGCCCATGGACAGGTCAGTCACCCCTAAGGCAATCCCCCTCTAGCCCTGGGGGCAGGGTGCACTGTCCCATGAGTGAGAACGTGTGTAGGAGCACATATGCCCCCATGCTGGCATTTAAGACGCAATGCTGGCCAGAGTAACCAGCGGTCCATTGGTTAACATGGGCTGGCATCTGACCACTGTTCAAATGTCCAGCTCTGCAATGGCCCAACCAAATCCCTTCATGTTTGGAATCAAACACTGTGCTTTTTAACCCTGAAAAGGATGCCCATGTTTAGGATTAAAAAACAGATGCCCGGGTGGCACCCTTAGAGGGTGCCAACCAAGTTACAGAGTCCTGTACTGTTTTGGCTGGCTTCCCCAAGCCGCTGCTGCCACAGACAAGAGTCTGACCTCCTGCTGGTGGTCCTAGTACCTTGGCAGGATGTAAGACAAAGGGCCTGAGCAGGAAGGAGGTCACACTTCCTCCCACCCAGGCTGGCTAGTGAAAAAAGCATCAGGGCGGTAAGTCTCAACAGCTGCACCCACCTTTGATGTGTAAACAGCTGTCCCCCTAGTGAAGGACAAAGCCCTAACCACCGTGCCCGGTGAGGCAGGTGAGAAATTAGCTATGCAAAAGGAGTGCACCCTCACTGGACTAGCCACACCTTGAGGGTGGGTTAGGAGGTCTGCATAGCCGAGGGAGGGTTCTGCCATCTTGGCAGACCCTAAGAATAGTTGGCTCTGGGTAGACAGTGATGTACTCCCACGGGAGGTCGTCCCTGCAGGGGCAGATTAGCCGCAGGGACTAGAAGCCCATTGGCCACTGTCCACCACACCCTTAAACACCCCCTAAACCAGGATTTACCAAGCTCCCCTGACACCAGGCACTTAGATCTTACCTGGAAAAGAAGAAAGAAGCACAGAGACATCTGCACCAACAACAGGACCTGGACTCCAGTCCCAGCGCAAAGAAGAGGACACACAGTGAACTAAGGAGACAAGTACTGGAATGGCATGGCCAGGGTGTGTCGGAGGTGAAGACTGGTTGGTCCCAGCAAGAGGGACCCCAGTGGACACTCAAACACCAGGGAAGACTCCCCTGACTGGTGGTACCAGTCCCCTGCAGCTTGAAGGACGTGACTTTGACCAGAGCACCAAAGCAGCTTTGGCACAACCAGCCTGGTGACTGACAGCTAGGAGCTACCTCAACACCCATAGCCACCTGAGAAGGTGGTAAAGATCCAAGCATCGATTCTTGTTCCTGGCCCCCAAAAGACCTCTACATTCGAAGGGTGGAGTGTGAGTCCAACACCAAGTCCAGTTTTGCAAAGGACTGCAAAATGCACTAGCCACTGCGGACTGTTCAGCACCAAGGACAGCCAAGTCACCTCTGCAACTGGACTCCCTGGGCAAGGTAACAAAAGCCCGACTGTTGGATCTTGGTCTAGGACCCAGCAGAACCTTAAGTTCCAGTGGGTTCGTCTGACCTCACCCTACAAGTGCCTGAGTGCACACTGCTATTCTCCCCATTGACTGCAACGGAAGCCCTTTAAATCTACAAGGTACTGTATATTCTTAGGACTTAAATATTAACAACTCTGGTTGTACAAAAGCGAAAAAGTTTGTTTTGGTGTGTAAATTAGGATTATAACCTAATGTATTTTTCTAAATTAGTGTTAGATTTCTGTTGAGTCGTGTCATTTATTTATTTCCATGTTGGTAATGTGAAATGCTTTATTCATGTTTCTCTACGTAGCCTGACTGCTCTTTGCCACACTGCCAAGACTGAGCTACGGTTTGCTGAGAGTGAATCCGAGGTCCACCTTGGGTAATGTGCTGGTATTCCATGGTAAGACTACCTAGTCATACCATGCAATACCTTCATCTTGCTTCAGCAGGCATGAGCTATTTTATATATGCATCTACATGTACATATCAACAGCAATTATGGCATTGTCTGATACATGTCCCTTGTGGTGTAATATACTTTTTGCTCCTTATGTGAATATATCTGCTGATAACAGGGAGCATAGTTCAATGTACAATGACATATATAATACATATACACACAAACACAAACATACATATAAATTATATATGGATATACTTATACATAAACAATATTTATATATATATTGTTATACATATGTGTATGTACATCTATATTATTATATATATATGGAAAATGTCACTTACCCAGTGTAAATCTGTTCGTGGCATGTTCCGCTGCAGATCGACATGCTATGCATACCGTCTGCCATCTAGTGTTGGGCTCAGAGTGTTACAAGTTGTTTTTCTTCAAAGAAGTGTTTTCAAGACACAGGATCGAGTGACTCCTCCTCTCCGGCTCCATTGCGCATGGGCATCGACTCCATGTTAGATTGTTTTTCCGCAGAGGGTAAGGTAGGAGTGATACAGTATAAATAAAAGAGATGTCCATGCAAATGGAATATATACATACATACACACACACACAAACACACACAAGTAAATGTTGAGCTTAAACGGCTACAGGCTCCCGGGGAGATGGGAGGGTGCATGTGAATCTGCAGCGGAACATGCCACGAACAGATGTACACTGGGTAAGTGACATTTTCCGTTTGATGGCATGTGTAGCTGCAGATACACATGCTATGCATAGACTACAAATAAGTTTTTCCTCCCATAAAAGCGGTGGATAGCCTGTAGGAGTTGAAGTTGTTTGAAATAATGTTCTAAGTACAGCTCGGCCTACTGTGGCTTGCTGCGTTGCTAACACATCTACACAGTAATGCTTGGTAAATGTATGTGGTGTTGACCAAGTATCTGCTTTACAAATCTCAGCCATTGGTATATTTCCTACGAAAGCCATTGTAGCCCCTTTTTTCCTTGTGGAATGTGCTTTAGGTACAACTAAGAGCTGCCTTTTAGCTTTAAGGTAACATGTTTGGATGCATTTTACTATCCACCTTGCTAAACCTTGTTTTGAAATGGGGTTACCAGTATGTGGTTTTTGGAAAGCCACAAATAACGGTTAGTCTTTCTAAATGATTTTGTTCTATCTATGTAATACATTAGGGCTCTTTTAATATCTAATGTATGCAGGGCTCTTTCTGCAACAGTATCTGGCTGTGGGAGAAGACTGGTAGTTTCACTGTTTGATTGATATGAAAAGGTGATACAACTTTTGGAAGAAATGTAAGGTTAGTTCGTAGTACGACTTTATGTTTGTGTACTTGTATGAACGGTTCTTGAATTGTGAAAGCTTGAATTTCACTAACTCTCGCAATGAAGTAATTGCGACTAGGAAGGCAACTTTCCGTATTAGGTATTGAATCTGACATGAGTGCATAGGTTCAAATGGAGGGCCCATAAGTCGTGTGAGCACTATGTTTAAATTCCACGAAGGCACTGGAGGCATTCTAGGTGGGATAATGCGTTTTAACCCTTCCATGAACGCTTTGATAACAGAAACTCTAAATAAAGAACTGCGCTGTATATTTTGTAAGTACGCGGAAACTGCAGTGGGATGTATTTTTATGGATGAAAAAGCTAAGTTTGCTTTTTGCAAATGAAGCAAATAACATAAAATGTCTTGTATTGATGCTGAAAGAGGGGTAATTTGTTTAGATTGACAGTAATGCACAAATCTTTTCCATTTGTTGGCATAGCACTGCCTGGTAGTGAGTTTTCTTGCTTGGTTAATTACTTCCATACATTCAGTTGGTAGTTGTAGATACCCAAATTCAATGCCTTCAGGAGCCAAATCGCTAGATTGAATATGTTGGGATTTGGATGCCTGAGCTGCTGTTTGTTTAGTGTGAACAGATCTGGTCTGTTTGGGAGTTTGATATGTGGTACTACCGACAGGTATAATAGTGTTGTGTACCAGGGTTGATGTGCCCACGTTGGTGCTATGAGTATCAGTTTGAATGTGTTTTGACGCAGTTTGTTGACTAAAAATGGAATGAGCGGGCGAGGGGGAAAAGCGCAAGCAAATATCCCTGACCAATTCATCCATAGAGCATTGCCCTTGGATAGGGGATGTGGGTACCTGGATGCAAAGTTTTGGCATTTTGCGTTGTCGCTGGTGGCGAACAGATCTATGTCTGGTGTTCCCGATTGTTGAAAGTATAGTTGAAGCACTTGAGGGTGAATCTCACACTCGTGTGTTTGTCAATCTCGGCTGAGAACATCTGCCAATTGATTGTGTATCCCTGGAATGTATTGTGCCACCAGGTGAATTTTGTTGTGGATTGCCCATTGCTAAATTTGTTTTGTGCTAAGAGGGAGAGTTGGGATGAATTAGTCCCTCCTTGTTTGTTTCGGTAATATATTGCTGTCATGTTGTCTGTTTTGATAAGGATATTCTTGTGAGCTAGGAGAGGCTGAAAAGCTTTGCGTGCTAGCAATACAGCTAGCAACTCTAAGTGATTTATGTGTAACTGTTTGTGTTTGGCATCCCATTGTCCTTGGATGTTGTGATTGTTGAGGTGAGCCCCCCCAGCCAATCATTGGTGCATCTGTTGTAAGTATGGTCTGAGGCACGGGGTCTTGAAATGACCGCCCTTTGTTTAGGTTTGTGGAATTCCACCACTGAAGGAACATGTATGTTTGGTGGTCTATCAACACTAGATCTTGAAGTTGACCCTGTGCCTGTGACCATTGCTGTGCAAGGTACTGTTGCAAAGGCCGCATTTTTAGTCTTGCATGTGGGACAATGGCAATACAGGATGCCATCATGCCCAATAGTTTCATGGCGAATTTGACAGTGTACTGTTGGGCTGGCAGTATTTGTGGCAATATATTGCGAAATGCATGTATTCTTTGTGGACTTGGGCTTGCGAGCGTTTTTGAGTATTTAGTGTTGCCCCTAAATACTGTTGAATTTGCGCAGGTTGTAAGTGTGATTTTTGGTAGTTTATGGAGAACCCCAGGGTGTGTAGGGTTTGTATTACATATTGCGTATTGTTTTGACACTGTGTATGACTGTTGGATTTTATTAGCCAATCGTCCAGATATGTAAAGACATGAATGTGTTGCCTTCTTAGGTAGGCTGCAACTACCGCCAGGCATTTTGTGAATACTCTGGGAGCTGTTGTTATTCCGAAGGCTAACACTTGAACTGATAATGCTTTCCTCAAATGACAAACCTGAGATACTGTCTGTGTGCTGGATGGATGGGTATGTGAAAATACGCATCTTTGAGGTCTAGTGTTGCCATGAAATCGTGTTGTTGAAGTAGTGGGACAACATCCTGTAGTGTTACCATGTGAAAATTTTCTGACAGAATGTAAAGATTGAGGGTTCTGAGATCTAATATTGGCCTTAAGGTTCCATCCTTTTTGGGAATGAGGAAATACAGTGAGTAAACTCCTGTTCCTATTTGATTTTGTGGCACTGCCTCTATTGCTTGTTTGAGTAATAGAGATTTTACTTCCTCTTGTAACAGGGCGATATGTTGTGTGGAGAGGTAGTGTGGTTTTGGTGGAATATCTGGTGGAGCTTGTGTCAATTCAATGCAATAGCCATTGCAGATAATTGTTAACACCTAGCTGTCTGTGGTAATGGGTAGCCAATCGTTGTGGAACCTTTGCAGTCTTCCCCCCACAGGTGAGGTGTGAATTGGAAAGGGATGGCTCAAGTCACTGCTTTGCTTGTTGTGAGGCTTGTTTTGCTGTTTGATATTTTCCCCTGCCTCTGGGGTACTGGCCTCTGTAAGTACTTTTGAAATCACCTCGTTGATATTGAGGTTGGTATGCCGGCTTTGTTTGTGAGGTGGACGCCTCGGCTGTTTGGGCTCTAAATCCACCTCTGTATTGGGGCTTACGAAAGGATTCACTGTATTGCGTGGTATACAAAGCACCCATGGCATTTGCTGTGTCAGAATCTTTTATCATTTTTTCAATCGCTGTGTCCACCTCTGGGCCAAAAAGCTGTTTTTGGTTAAACGGCATATTGAGGACAGCCTGTTGTATTTCAGGCTTAAATCCTGAAGACCTAAGCCATCTTATTGTTACAGCAGTGTTAATTGTTCTAGCTGCTGTATCTGCAGAGTCCAGGGCTGACCTGATCTGGTTATTGGTGATGGCTTGCCCTTCCTCTACTATTTGTTGTGCCCTCTTCTGCTGTTCCTTAGGGAGATGTTGTATGATGTCTTTCATCTCATCCCATTGGGCCCTGTCGTATCTAGCCAAAAAATGCCTGAGAGTTGGCTATCCTCCATTGGTTGGCTGCTTGAGATGCCACCGTTTTCCCCGCAGCATCAAACTTTCTACTCTCCTTGTCTGGTGGGGGTGCATCCCCTGATGACTGCGAGTTTGCTCTTTTCCTGGCTGCGCTTACCACTACTGAGTCTGGGGGCAACTGTTGTGTGATAAAGACAGGATCAGAGGGAGGTGGCTTATATTTTTTTCTCCACCTTAGGAGTAATTATTCCAGTTTTAACTGGCTCCTTGAATATTTGTTCAGCATGCTTTAACATGCCGGGAGCATGGGAAGCGACTGATAAGTTGCATGTGTAGAGGAAAGTGTATTAAAAAGGAAGTCATCCTCTAACGTCTCAGTATGCATGGCGACATTGTGATAGGATGCCGCCCTAGCTATGACCTGAGTGTAGCCTGTACTATCCTCTGGTGGTGATGGCTTAGAGGGATAGCAATCTGGGTTGTTGTCTGGAATGGGGTCTGGATCATAAAGATCCCATGGATCCACATTGTCCTGCTGCGAATCGAATGAGGGTGCTGGAGATTGCATAGGTGTAGGACTAGTAGGGGGAGAGATAAATGAGGAGGAGACTGAGAAGGAGAAAAATTGAGGAGGTGGAGGTATCTCTTTGGTTTTTGGCATTTTAGCTGGAGGCTGAGCAGTGTCCAATTCTTCCTGAAAGGCTAATTTCCTCTTTGGCTTTAGAGGAAGTGGTGTTAAATTTCTGCCAGTCTCTTTATGGATGTGAATCCTGGCTTGCCTTTCATCCATTGCCTCCATTTGTGAGTGTTCCTCACTAAGTTTAAGGCTTTCTTTGAGTGCTTGTGAAAGTACATGTTCCTCCATGTAAATTGGCTTTTTCAGCTCTAAAGCTGTTTTTTTTCAGTATCAAAAAAGTCAGGGTCGAGGATGGTCTCAGCTACGAAAACGATTTTCGAGGTTTCAACTTGAAGGATCGATGTTTGGTGGGCTCGGAGACAGAGCCTGGCCTCCAGTCCGATAGCTTGGGTGGCCTTTTTCGGTGCCGAAGTTGTGGGTTGGTCACCGATGGTCTTTTTCCAGGTCGAGCCATGGCCTTCCGGCAGTGACGTTCCCAAGGCCTTATGTTTGGGCCTGGCTGGGGCAGGCGTACTCACATGCTGTCCTGCCGTGACCGGTCTGTCCTCCTCCGACTCCTGCTCGGAGTCGGATCCTCGAACGGAGACAGCCGTCTGCATGATCTCCTCCTCTTCGACATCGAGACGTTCGGTGCTCTTGGATGCCATCTCGAGTCTCCGTGCTCTTCTGTCTCGGAGCATTTTCCTGGAGCGGAAGGATCTGCAGGCCTCGCAATTTTCTTCCTGATGGTCTGGGGAAAGGCAGAGATTACAGATGAGATGTTGGTCTGTGTAGGGAAATTTAGCGTGGCACCGAGGACAAAAGCGGAATGGGATATGGTCCATGAGGCTTCCACGCGGATGGCCCGACCAGGCCAACGTTGGGCGCGGGTGCCCTGAAGGGCGAATAAAGATGTTTGACCCGACGGTACCGAAGTGTTGATTGAAGATGGAACGCGATCTAAACAATACCGACGAGAATGAGAGAGTTTTGAAATTTTTCCGACTCAAACTATCGGAGCGAAAGGAAACATGTCCGAACCCGATGGCGGAAAGAAAACAATCTAACATGTCGATGCCCATGCGCAATGGAGCCGAAGAGGAGGAGTCACTCGATCCCGTGACTCGAAAACACTTCTTCGGAAAAAAAAAAAAAACTTGTAACACTCCGAGCCCAAAACTAGATGGCAGACGGTATGCATAGCATGTGTATCTGCAGCTACACATGCTATATATATATATATATATATATATATATATATATATATATATATACCCCCACACACACACAAATATATATTCATACATATATACAGACACACACACAATAAAGCAAGCCAAGTTCTATGACAGAACTATCATAAGCAGGAGTGTAAGACTTCAAATCACAGCCCATGTTTCAAGTAAGAACAGCATTAAGGTCCCACATGACTACGGATATTGTTCTAGGAGGCATTACTCTTAAGACCTTCCATAAATGCTTTAACCATTGGCATTTTGAACATGGACTGGTGCTGCCTATTTTGCATGAAACCTGTCTTAGTGGCAAAGTGTATCATTTAGCTACATCACAAGCCTTTCTACTGTGCTTGTCATGTGTGCATTCTTCAAAACGACCATCCACTTCTCAAGACGTTAAAGATATCCAAACTCTAAGGCCTCTGGTGCCAAACTAACATTCAGTGCCTACGAATTTGGATATTGCGGCTGGCCCTATGCAGTCTTAGGAGGTTTGTGCAAAGAGGGAGTTTCTCATGGGGATGTACAGAAGTTGCCAAGAGCATTGGGAACAATGGCTGTCTTGCACAGATGGGTGCTATGAGGACGAGCTTCATGGATGCTCACCTAATTTTACTCAGTACATATGTTACCATCAGCAGTGGAGAAAACACATACACAAATATTCCTAACCAACTCATAGATGATGCACTTCCATAGGGCTGGGTACATGGATGCAAAGCTTGGGCATTTTGTGTTCTCTTAAGTGGCAAACAGGCCAACTTTTGGAGTCCCTCCTTCCATTGTTCAAAGTACTGCAGAAGTACTTGTACACTAAGTTTCCATTCATACATCTGTTTAGGCGTCTTGCTGAGGAGGTCCACATAATAACTATCCTCTTCCTTCTTGTGGTCTGAGTGAAGAAGTTGATACTGGGTATCCCCATGCAAGATTGCCTGAGCCAGCTGGCCAACTGTCATGACTGCATTCCTCCTTCCTTTTAAGTATAATACAAAGTGGTCATGCTATTTGCAAAAAAGAGGACTGTCTTGTTGCACCTTAGTCTGTAAAATGCCCAGAGTGCTAACTGGACTTTAATTAGCTCCAGGATGCTGATGTATAAGCTCTGCTATTGTGGGGACCATTGCCCTTTAACTGTGAAGTGGCACAAAGGAGTTTCTCACATTGTAAAGGTGGTGTCTTTATTGATGATCACCTGTGGAGGGCATAGAAAATTGATCTGCCTAGTTTACAAGTTCTTGTCGTTCCACCATTGCAGTTTGTGCTGAACTCTGGGCTCCACGCACACTACACCTTCCCAATGTGCAGGAACTTGTGACTATTATGAGGCAAGAAGCTCTTGATGGGGGTGCAGGAACGAACATTTGGGGCTGCTGCAATACAAAATGACATAATTCCTAACAGTTTAATAATACATTTGACTTCAAGTAACGGGGCAGTTTTTTAAATGTCATAACTTTTCTGGGGTAGGCTTTAACTGTTACTTTACTTATTGTCATTCTTGGAAGTGATACTGTTTGCTTAGGACCGAGGTGTGACTTTTGGCACTGACTTAGAAGGGGACATATCGCTGCTGGCGGTTGCTTTTGCCTAGCCAGTCATCATTCCATAGAAAGTTATGAATTAAATTTCAGCGACTCTGTGCGGCAACCACATTGTAAAAACAGATACAATTCATATTTCAGCATTTTAGATCTAACTAGGTCAGCATTAGCAAACAAAAAGTTCAGCATAATAAAACACCACAATAAAAATAAAACTTTACATTAAAAGACAACCCTGCCTCCTTAATTCAGAACAGCATAGACTCCCTAACACGAAGATATTTAATTAAAAAAAAAAGAACATACACTAAGACAAATCTCAGGTGTGCTTAACAACTGCAAATATAGTAGCGCAGGTCTGAACCTGGACAGACTTGAACCCTTCAGGAGGGGATTAGAAAGTTCATTGTAAAACAACAGCAACATTTACTAAAATATGGAAGGGGACCGTGGGAATCTTTCAACACAGGGACAAACAAGAAAAGACATCATACTGTGCAAGGGTAAAACAAAGCTAGCTTCAAATGATTCCCTTCATGAATCTAGTTAAAATAGTCAGATCACATGTATTACTCACAAAGCCCAAGTACAGCTCGAGGACTCAAATTGTTTGAATTGAAACATATTCTCGATTCTGGGTCTTAGTCAACTCCACCACCTCCCTTTCCCGCTGCCTCGAGTCCAAATAAGATCTTCTGATGCAGGTCAAATCCTTTTTGGATAAATATTGTGACTTAGAAAAAATGGTTGCTCTGCCAAATTTGAACACATCTGCTTAATGTAATCCACCCAGGTGATATGATGACCCATATCACAGGACAAACAGTTCTTGATCACCTCCTTATTAAATTAAGGATAGGAAATACACCAGACTGAACACCACAGTAATAATGGGGGCAAATTAATCTGATCTTCCACATAATCAACATTAAGCTCATGATGGATAGCAAAAGTGGAGAAACTCCTCGGTCTGTAACAGTTTTCTAACCCCGAAGACCTTCCCCTACAGGTTAACAGACAAACACTTGCTCCTATACACTTCTGACAGTGACACAATAGGCTTCTTATCTGTGGTCAAAGTAAGACTGGACACAAAGCCTAGAGTTTGAAAATCATGTCCTTGTCCTTGCAATGCATGGACACCAGGGACTCCAGAATCAAAAGTAACATAGGAAAACTCGTTCATGCTCACAATCAGTTTGCCCTGGATGGTCAAGGACCTTATTTTGGAGTTCCTCAGTCCACAAACCATGACAAAGGTTCTAGTGGGGATAATCTCCAAGTTCAACATGACCATATAGTTGATATAACTGTCTAACAAGCTTCTAAACCCATACGGCATTCTAGAAAATAGGGCAGAGTTGTCTGCGTAAGTTAACACGGGGATAGGTCTATTCTTAATAACAGGCACATCACAATCCTTTGCAATCAAATCTTCATCTAGGCCATGGGTATTTATAAATATTTTCTGAGGGGCCACAAAGTACAATCTGGGATGTGCTTGGGGGGGCGCATCGATGCAGGGCCGTCCCCAGGAAGACAGGGAGGGATGGAAAATTAGCAGGACAGTTTAAAAGTAAAAAAACATTTAACCTGGAAAATAGGAGATTTCGAAAAAAACGGGGGAATTTATTTTCCCCATAGGCTTGTGTGAAACTCTGCCAATTTTATGTGGGAAACACCTAATATAAATCCATTTTTGACTTAAAAAATCTGGAGCCTCACGCCTGAATCGGGTCAATAGAAAAAAGCCCAGTGCAAGAAAAAACAAGTTTTTGATTAGTAAAAATGACAGAAAAAAAACAAAGCTCGATCAGATTTTATTGTTCTTATAGGCTTTCCCAGATAAATGTCTGTAGGCTGCAAGGAGAGGTCTGCCAGCGACCTGCAGGACGTACTTTGAGT
This sequence comes from Pleurodeles waltl, assembly GCF_031143425.1. Taxonomy (NCBI): domain Eukaryota; kingdom Metazoa; phylum Chordata; class Amphibia; order Caudata; family Salamandridae; genus Pleurodeles; species Pleurodeles waltl. The sequence continues at coordinate 1,184,957,714 of NC_090440.1, read as the reverse complement.
ACCACTGATCTAGACCATTTACATACAATAGGTGAAGGATTGGGGTAAGAACGCAACTTGAAGAACTCCACGCCCCGAGCCTAACAATTCAGTGCATTCCCCATTTTCTCCATTTCTAACAGAGAGGAAATAATGTAGGGCCCTCAAAAAATCCAACAGCCTCTTTTCTATCCCAATAGTTCCAGCGTTGCCTAATGTTTGGACCTGACCACACAGTCAAAAGCACAAGACAGGTCCAGGAAGGCTAGCAAAATTGAGCTATGTTTGACTATGGTGTATTTACTAATGAGAGCACTCAAGATAAGGCACTGTTGGATTGTAACGAGCCCTGATCTGAACCCATCCATTTTGTAGTTTGGAAAGGACTCCAGATTCAGAATCCTTGCAAGTAAACCCCACATAGGTAGTACTAGTAGTATAATCAACTGCACATCCTGTAAGTGTCAAATAGTAGAAAGAACATATATTCATAAATTGGGTGCTGTATGGTAAAATGTTCCATACTACCTCAGGGCAACAAGACATGTGCTACCCAAAGGAGCACATATATCTCAAACAAACCAGGAGAGTCCACAGCACTCAATGATTCGATATGATAAGTCCAAAAAAGAAACAATAATGTAGATCTCAGTCCTTATGTTGACTTTATTTCACCATGAATGAGTAAATCTTCAAGCCAAATCCTTCAGCCAATCAATACAGTAGATAAATCAGTCCTTGCTTGTCGTCAAACTGTATAATAACCAGTCAAATCATCTATGAACAGCCAACACGTGCTTCGTCACACCAAGTGACTTTTTCAAGGCAACAAATGTATACGAAGAACGCCACAGCCGACAAGGGCATTTATCTCATGGATAAAGTAACTGTCTATATTATTCAAAATCTTCTATACCGGCATCTTGGTAGTATGAGAAGCAAAACATTCAAAAAGGGTGAATTTTCAACACCAAACATACGTGTCACATGTATCCAATCTGTAAGTCAACATTGACCATAATAGGACCATTATACGTCCTAATTCTGTTTACTATACAGAACCTAGTCTCAGCATCTCTGCATTGTACTCGTCTTCTGGTTTGGTCATGAGATTCAGAAACCTATTAAGATAGTCTTTTCAATACAATCCTTTCAACAGTCTTCACCATATAGTCTAGAAGGGAAATCGATCGGTAGAAGATGGAGCTCTTAAAGGGTCAGTATCATACAGGGGCACAATGAAGGCATACCTCCAAGACTGTGGTAAGCCGGTCTTGCAGGCCAAACTAATATAGCTGGCGATGAGAGGAACTCACCGGTCCAAAATTAGTCTATAAAGGTCCATTGGGACCCCATCGGGCCCAGAAGCTTTATTTATAAGGCTAGTTTTAATTGCCTCGATGTCCGCTTCCAGGCAAAATTCAATGCTGAGGGGGAAATGTGGTGGAGGCTGGTCAGTGGCCCCCTCACTAGAAACATCTGTGCAGTAGATTTGGCTGAAGTGAGCAACCCATTAGTCTGGAGTTATATTGACAGCTAACATAGAATCAGAGAGCTTACTTTTATTAAATGTATGCCAAAACAGCTTGGTATCTTTGGACTTGCAGGGAGTAGCTAATTTGACCTATGTGTCATACTGAAGCTCAGGTTTCCTTTTACGAAGCATTTGCTTATACTCACTCCTGCAAATAGCAATTACTGCTCTGTCCTCCGGATGTGCATGGGGGGCACTGTGTAAGGAGCACAGGCCTTCCTACACCAATTGTCAAACTAAGACTGATATCGAGCTGCTTGGGGCCTAGCTGGCTTTGATTAGAAAGCCCTAATGGCATAGACTGATTTTATGTAATTCTCAGCTGAGCTCACGTGGTTTAGGTCAAAGGTAAGACGCCTTTCAATCAAGGGCCTATGATCAAAACAAAACTTGTGCTGAATAACCGCCAGGTCAACATCTCTCCAGCTAATCTGTGTCCACTCTCTATGGTGGTAAGATTGCTGTTGTTTACCACAGTTCTTACTAGCTTCCCCCTTGGAATGGCCATAGTGGTGATAAAGAGATTATGATCACTATAAATACTAGGCACTCCGGCTACTATACGGTTCAGAAGGTGCTGTAAAGCAAAAAAATAATCAATTACAGACTGACAGTCTTCTGAGATGTGCGTAGGGATTCTAGAGTGTGATGTATCAGCCAACTCAATGGCACTGATCAAAGTTTCAGGGTTAGAAGTAAAACAATCTGCACTTTCGATCCCTGCCCTGTATTTTACCCCCAAGCTCCTGACCTCAAATATACGTGTCGCCATGTAAAGTCATATCTCCTAATTTGGCATTAAACTCCAGGGCAAGCACCAAATGGAACAATTTATTCAAAACAGCATATCAACTGGCAATCTGGCCTATGAAATCAAACAGCTGGACAACATTTGGATTAATATAGGACATGGAATTATCATTGTAAAAATTAATAACAACCAAACTAAGTTTGCATTTCGAGGACAAATGAATGGCATGAAACAAGTCACTATTAGTAACCATTGGGATTATAGAACAATTCTAAGTTGTTTTAAACCATGAGGATAAACCAACCTGAGCACACCTTGCAGGTGAAGTAACTGCAGGGCTGTAAAACAGGAAATAAAAATATCACAAAACAATTCATTAGCAGACCAGGTGTTCTGAAGTAGGACAATACCATCTAGCTTGAAACATTCAACCAACTTTCATTCCTCAGCTTACTCGATACTCCAGTGATGTTCCAGCTCAAAATTCTGATTACAATGGGCACTCCATTTGGCTTCAACATCTGACCCTGGGTTTGGCACTGTACATGTAATGGGGAAACACTATCAACCAGGTAGGTCTCACTCTTCATACTATTGGTAACCCAAAAAAAGGTCCGGAACTCTCCTTGGTCTCCGAAGAGTTTCCCAGTCAGTTGTTCTTAGGCTAATTCTGAAGTAATGATGCTGGTTAAATGTCAGGACCGAAGTGTCTACAGGGGAGAAAAAACAGGTGGGCTTTCTCTAAGCGCTTAACTCCCCAGAACCCTCATTAGGCCCCTGTAAAAAAAACAATGGTAAAACCCTTGTGGTTCCTACTTAGCCAAATTTAGATGAGTGTATAAATTTCCCAGCAAGATGCAGGTTCCTGAAGTTCAAGATGATGCAGTCACCTCTAAACTCCTAAGGCATATGGCCCATCAACCCCACTCTACGTGCAAACAGGATGTCATTAAACACCCATATTTGGCTGTGTGAATTTCTGTGCAGCCAGTGAGTAGTTTTATATGATGAGCTGACCTGTGGTTTCTACTACCTGTCATGCTAGTCTAGGTACATCAGCTAACACAAGAACATATGGACATGTGGCTGGAGGTAAGTGGCATACAGACGTATTGTTAGGCCTGCACGATTTAGCATTAGAATCAAATAAGGCTTCAGATAGGCGGTTATCCTGGGCACTTCCCCGCCACCCTCTGCCTGAGCTGGCACCGTCATGCGCAAGTTGCATTTGTTATTAGGATTTACCCCTGTGTGGACCCACTTCCCAGTTCACTCAGCCTCTTCCCTCAGCAGAGGAAGTCTGTGTTGAGGCAGAAATCTCATCCTTATTAGCCATTACACCGCTCGCACCCAGAGTAGGCAATTTAGATTCAGTAGACCAGCATTCATCAACAAACGCCTGACCTTCCACCAAAAGACAAGACACTTCTGATAAGATTCCCTCTCCTTTGCAGACATCCCACGGATCCGTCGAGCCAACAACGGAGGACGCACCTTCTCGCACCTGGCAGCAAAGGCTAGGAACAACCTCCCTCTGCACCTCAGGACTGCACTGTCACTTCAGCAATTCAGAAGAGAACTAAGGGCCTGGATGTTCGAAGGATCATTCCTCCACGCAGCAGCATACAGCTCCTCGAGACTCTCACTGTTGATTTGTTGTGCTCTATAAATGTCTGATTGATTGATAGATTTGAGGAAAACAGATAGAGGGTGTAAACAGGCATCCATTAGGCATTTTAGTGAGTTATTAACCTGTCTGACAATTTCATTTTCAGGCTGTCTAGAGCATCTTTGTCAGCAGACCGTGAGCGAGCCGAATCAACAGACGGGTCACAGTTCCTTAGGTTGGGCCCTCATTTTTCCATTTTGCCACAGGGCCAAGCATAATGGGGATGAAGACACAGAGACAATGTCCAAACTAGGGTTGGTATCAGAAGTTCCGTCAGATACTGAGCTGCTGCAAGAGGATCGGCAAGGCTATAAGATGACAGAGGCAGATCCAAAGAATCAGCTGTAAGGGAAAGACACCTATTTCAGTATGGATTGCTCACACAGCCTGTGCAAAATAATCCCTCCCTGGCTGTACTCCTGCGCACTATATTGGGAGTGTTAGAGTTGGCAAAACTAAGTATGCGTTTCCCCATAATGTAAGCTAAAACTCAGCTGCAATTAATAGTGAACTACACAAAAACAAATAACCCTTGATAGAGGTTGAACAAGGCTATAGCAATAAACAATATCTTACCAAGCTTGCACATATGCATTTAGATGACAATGAGGACTGGCCCCGCTTGGTCTCCTACGGTTGATAACAGGTGAAGAGGGGACCACTTTGGGCCAATGCGTGTCCCAAGATTTGGGAGTCCCAGTGTGCTTATGGAGCTCCTGGAATCAAAGGGAGGCCCCTCCTACTCTGGCCTCCAAGGATTCTGGGTGATGTGCTTTTTTTCCCCATTAAAACTCACATCCCTCGCTGCAGGAGTCCCAAAGCACTTGTGCAGTGCCAGCCAGCAAAGGGAGGTCCCTCCTCCTCTGGCCTACAAGGATTCTGGGATATAGAGTTGTTGGAGCAGGTATGCTAAAATTAGAAATTTCTAATGATTTACGTATAAATACTAATGAGAAATATTGATAAAGAAGCTAATATTTGAAAATAACGTGTATGAGTAAATTGTGCCCATGGGGAGTTGCTAAATAATGAAAAATATATGTATTAAAAATGTACTAATATGTCATATTTGAATGTATAACCTATGTTTTATGATAATTTGTGTTCTTAACTTAGCCAAACTGGAGGCCTGGTCTTCGCTGGGCCTTGCTTGCTTTAACGTGGAGACGCGACAAAGCTGCCGAGGACTGGAACTGGAGAAGAGGACCTTGAACTGTACAGAGTTCAGAGAGAGCTCTGCTAGAAAATTCTGCAAATGTACCAGTGGACAGGAGATGATGAGGACAAATTGATACAATTATGTGTAGTGCAGGCTAAACATACTTTCCCAGGACTTGAACAATAGAAGCATTGACTGAAAGACTGAGCAACAATTTTGTTACCTGAAGAGCCTGATGATGTTCTCATTGACAGAAGAACCAATCAAACTAATGGAACTTGAATCCTGAATTGACGTGTATATGTGGTAAACAAAAACTATAGGTTATAGTCATAACTTCTGATAAGGTTGACCAATTAGCAATTATTGGGATGGACTGAGAGACCCTAATAAAAAGTCACGACAAGGGAAGGAAATTTAGAGTGGAGAGGCGGAAGTTGATGATGTCAGGAGACTCTATCCGAAGTGCTGATAATTGGGCTTACCCTCTGTCAGCCTGATACCTTGCTGATGACTGATGACCTGGAGACGAAGACTGACTCGTTGCTGATCAATCTTGGATAGGTAGCTATAACAATGTGACTGACTAATGCGTGCTTTTTCTTCTAAGTACCAACTGCACTGTTTAAAATATTTTTCTCTTTTAGATAGATTTTTCCAAATTAATGGTTTTGTCTAAATTGTTTTCGCATGAAGTCCCACATGCTGATGCTAATCTGGGATAGTTAGGCTGACAAGGGTGACTTTAACGGTGACAACTGACTGACTAAATTGCATTGCTGAATTATCCCATAAATGTTAAAGAATTTGATGACTTATGTTGTTGCTTTCATTGCTAGAGATTTTCTTGATGAACAATTGCTTTGTGATGATTAATAAAGCTTGATTAACAATAAAGTCGAATAAAGATTTTTGATTAGAATTGTAGCTAATAGGGAATAAAAATGATTAACCAAGTTGAGAGTTATGGTATTTCTTATTAGATAGGGTTTTCTTAAATGTTAGATATTGATTATAGTGGTCATTAATGGTCCATTGGTCTACCAACGAGCTGGGATACTCCATGCGATCCAAAAGGTTTATCGACCTATACGCGTCCCCTTGTAAATTTACTTACTAAGGATCAGGCGCGCTATCAGTTTTTGGTAGCAGCTTGATGGGTGGTTTCCTTGGGGAACTAGTTAAGTGGTGACTAGTGGTTTCGGTAGTAGTTTAAGTTAGGTTCAGTTGTTTGTATTTTATGAAGTTTGAATTTTGTTTTTCTGAAATGGCAATGGTAGCAAAGATGATGTTCCCTTAAACCCAGAAATGACTTTCCCAGATCCTGGAGCCCGTTGGTAAGGTTGAGTATGTTCTTGGCATATTTTTGAGATAGTATGAGAGTAGTAGGTTGCGCTTGCACAGGCTTAAGCAAATCACAGGTGAATTGTGATGTATGTGAGGTAAAAGTAGGGAGTCTGCGTACTCCAGTTAAGGGTTAGTAGGAGTGTGTGTACTCCACAGTGTGAGAGTAGGGAAGTCGTCAAACTTCACATGTGTGTGGCGCTTTGTGCTAAAAAATTGTCCACGTGGTTGTTGGTGATGTACAGACCCTGCGTGGTCTAAGACTCTGGAGTATATTGACAAGTTTAGGAGACACTTGGTTATATGTTGTAATCTGTCTGGTTTAGTAGGTTGGTCGGGCGTGGACAACAAGTCAGAGTGCATGTTAGTTGAGTAAAAGGAACTTCGACTAAGATTTGGTGAGTCGTAGGTGCACCAGGACAGACCCATTGGTCAGTTGAGAGTGAAATTCGCAGGTCGAATTTTGCTTGCAAATGTGGGGGACTGAGAAAGAGGAATAGCTAAAGAGCCAGGAAGAGCCATTAGTGAAAATCCATAAGGTCCCTGAAGCGATTGTGTCCCTTCCTGTAGTAAACCAGCAGGTTTGTTTTAGTTACTATTTGGTAAAGGCGCTCGCAATAAAATTGCATTAGTTGAGTGAAATCGAGTTAAGGAAGACAAGCCGCAAGACTTTGTCAGCCGCTGTGTGTCAGTGTGACGTCAGAGTGTGCGACGCTGGGATAGGTCGGTTGTTAAGAAGAGCCGCGACCGAATTGGCAGCCATCCGTAAGAGGCAATTGGTCGAGTAAACGGGTGAAGGGAATCTCAGGAGTAAAAGTCATTTCATTTACTGAATTAATAGTACACAAAAACAGGTAAAATGAAGTTTTTCCAAGGCATTTAAGAGTGCAATGAAGGGTGACTCTTACATTAAGGCATCAGTGGGGGAGCCGACCCCCCCGGAGGATTCTCTGGCGTATCTTATGATGACAGAGAAAGGTATAGCTTCTTGTCTTTGGTTAAAGCAATGGAGTAAATTGACTAAGAATCAAAGGACATTAGCTTTTACGGAACACGGAACGTTTAATTTGAGAATTTTGGATCACTTGCGATTATCATTGTATGATATGTAGCCATTACCGAGACCAGAACAGTTCGAGGCTTTAGCAGTTTGGGAGCTAGTGGCCAGACAGCAGCAAGAGCTGAAGTTCAACAGAAGGATGAACAAAGTCGAAAAGTCACTAGCGGAAGCTAGATGGGATTGGGAGCAAAAGAGATGGAGAATGGCGACCATGAAAGAGATTAAAATGTTTCCAGCAATTACAGAGGGCGATGAGTCAGAGAAAGGAGATAGTGCCAAGGAAGAGGAAAGCAAGGGAAAGAAGAAACGGAAAAAGTCTTATGTAGATGATGATGACTCTGATGTTGAGGATCTCATTACACAGTTGTTAAGAGACCGGCCTCCACCTATGACAACCTATGCAGGGTGTCCAGGACCTAATGCTACAGCCCCTCCTGCCACTCCTGGAACATCCCAGGTAGTTGCGGGAGCTGAACATGCAGAAGGAGGACAGTTACCAGGGGTAATACAGAGTACACCTGTTGCAGGAACTAGTACTGTAGCTCAGGCGCAGATGCACCCACCTTCAGTACAGAGGATTTATCCAGATGTACCAGTTCTTGAGACTGTTTCAAATATCATGGTGCCAAAGGGGCAGGTGCTTCCGAAGCCAATGTTGATTCAAACAGACCGAACACCAATGTTGTTACCCTCAGCAAAGGCAGGGTATGTCAAAGTTTACCCCTCTGACAGGAGCTTAGGCTGATTTTACACCAATTATGAATCAGGCAATGGGGGTATCACTCGCACAAGGTGTAGGTGCAAGGGCAGCTCCAGACGCAAAATCGCTACCAATTACTGTTGGTCCAGGGGTACCTTTATATGCACAGAAGAAAACAGACAGGAGAACAAACTGACATGTCACAGAGTCTTGTGAGAAGGGGAGCGGGAGATTCAACACAATTGACATCTGCAGGACAGGGTTTTAGTGAACCTAGGCCTTCTATGGGGTTTAGTCCTCTTGTGGCATTGCCAGATGGGGTAAATGTCTCAAGTGCAAGTCAGAGCTTGAGACTCCTGACACCGCAAGCTTCGGGTACAGTGGTACAGCAATTGCCAGTCCAGAATGCAAATAATATTTAATTGCAAGGATGAACAGCTCAGCAGTTGAATAACTAGTTGAACAGCCTAAATACTCCTCAGAATGCATCGAAAGGGCAAGATCAGCTGAACCGAGTGGGATTAAATATTGAGGCAAATGAGTAAGCCCAGGGAACAATGGGAATGAATAGGTTAGAATCCTATACTGAAGAAGAGCTGAGGTATTTATGCCCAAGGATCACAAAGGAGGTGGGGAAAATACACCAGAGGTTAGCGGAATTGGCAGAAAAGCATGACATTGATCTTAAAACAACGAAGCATTTAAGACGAAGTTACAGATTAGATTTTGAGGCAAAGGATTTTGAACACATGAGATCAGCTGGAATGAAGGCACACTTAAAGGACTTACTGCAGAGTGCACTGATTTGGGGAGCGTTAGAGAAGTGGGAAGGCGGATGGACAAGGAAAAAAGAGAAACGAAAACGAGATTCCCAAGAAGGAGCAGAGGGAGCCGAGAAAGGGGAATCAGTCAAAATGCTTCAGATGAGAGAAATTCCAGGGGGTCAATTTGTTCATGTCCCATGGCACAGAAGTGACATATTGTCTTTTACAAATGATTATCCCAAATTGAGAGAGAAGCCAGTTGAATGGTATCAGCAGACTAAGAGGTTTGGGAAGCTCTCTAAATGTTTGTGGGAAGACCTGAACACTTTATTGGAGATAGTTGTTCGAGTGTAAGAGAGCAGTAGATTGGCCAACGAGAGAACCCAAGATAGACAAGGTTACAGGCGCACCGTCACCTGAGGTAATGAAGAATTATTGTAATGTGATTGAGTTCCTGAAGACTATGATTTCTCCTAAGAACACTGATTGGCAGTGGATTGATAGGACAGTCCAGGAGTCTAAAGAGTCAAAACATACTTACTATGAAAGGCTAATAAAGAGTACAGTGGCAAGGAAGCGGTTTAATCAAAAGACATGTTGCATTTCGTGTTGAAGGGTTGAGACCTGAAGTAGGGCAGATAATTAAGAATCATTTGATTTGCTGGCAAGCAAAGCCGATTGATGAGGTGCTGCAATATGCTAAATATTGTAGTGATGAGATCGAATTGAAACAAAAGAAATTGAAAGAGAAAGCAATGGTGATGCAGACTAAGGCAGCCCAATCAGGAGTACAAGGAGCTCTAGTGCCGCCGATGCCTCCGCAACAGAGAGCTGTCATGTTTCATGCGTGGTACGGATTTAGGCACTGTGGTTGTTCAGAATGACGTGCAGGGCATGAAAAAGATGTTGTCATGTCATTTGTGCGGAAACGTGGGACACTGGAAGCAGGAGTGCCCATTGATGGCAGGAAGGAATGGTTCAGAAAGGTGATGTTAGTACAGTTCAAACTGTAAGAATTCCGAAAATGAGGGGCATAGTTCTGAATGCTCGAAATCAAGGTCAGAATTTCCTTCCTGTACAACAGCTGCAGGTGCCTCGAGCACAATTTACTCCTTTATCACCAGTACAGCAGCAGGTTTCTATGGTGCCTAGACAGCAAATGCACATACCCCAAGCACCGATAGAACAGCAACAGGTTACGCTTTCCCAACAGATCACAGGTCAAAGACAGGACAATAGTAACAATACAGTACACCAGGTACCATTTCACAGTGAGGATGAAATAAACGATGGATGGATGAGTGACAGTTCGGATGAGGGAGCCTGTAATCTTGCTGCGTCCTTAGAGGTAGATCAGAGAGGGCCTTTCGTGAAAGGAAAGGTAATGGGTAACAAGGTCTAATTTTTAGTTGATACCGGAGCTACGCGCTCCACAGTGAGGAGTTTGGAAGTACCGAATTTACCTCTTTCCGGCAGGAGAGTTCAGGTTGTGGGAGTGAAGAATAGACAGTTGACAAATCCTATCACAGAACCAGTACAAGTCGAAATTGGAAATTATTTAGGACTGCATAGATTTGTGGCGTGTGATTCAAGTCCCGTGTCCTTGCTGGGTAGAGATTTGTTGTGTAAGACCAAATGCTCTATAAATTGTACAGATGCAGGAATAGAAGTCCAAACCAATAGTGATGATGAGGAGGAAAAGGTATCAGCCATGGTATTCAATGATGGTCATGAAGAATACCCATTGATTGAATTTTTCCCGATGTTCACTATAAAAGAGCTACATGCAGACTTACAGGGAACTGTAAAGGAGAAAGTTTGGGACTTGACAGGAAAGGAAGTAGGATTGATTAAAGGAGTGGAACCTATTAAAATAACTTTGAAGCCAAATGTTGAATTCCTGAAACTTCCACAGTATAACATGGCACAAGATGTGATGATGAAGGTGGCACAGGTAATTGGAGATTTTCTAAAACAAGGAGTTCTAAAGGATGTGTTGAGAAGCCCATGCAATTCACCAATAACAGGACTGAAAAAGCTGTGCGGAAAAGTACGAGTTGTGTAGGACTTGCAAAAAGTGAATGACATGGTGGTTAAGTGCTGTCCGATTGTACCCAATCTACCAGTGATACTGTTTCAGATTCCATGTGTGGCAGAGGGGTTCACAGTGGTTGATTTGTCAAAAGCTTTCTTTTCAGTACCACTTCACGAGGATAGTCATTTTCTTTTCAGTTTCAAATTCCTAGATAAAGTCTATAGCTGGTGTAGGCTTCCACAAGGGTGCACGGAATCATCATCCCTGTTCAATCAGATTCTGAAGACGAATCTGGAGTCATTGGAATTACCCTGCCAATCGACTCTTGTACAGAACATTGATGATCTACTGATTGAATCTAAAACCAGGGACGAGTGGGAATGGTAGGGTACTGTAAAAGAGTGGATCCCATATTTTTGCTGAGATAGCCAAACCCCTACAGCAGTTAACTCACAAGGGAGTTACAGATCCCATTATCCTAGATGAGGGCATTTACTGAATTAAGAGAGAGTTTGTGCAGAGCTCCAGCGTTGTGAATGCCTGATTACACAAAGCCTTTCACATTGTTTTGTCATGAACATGATGCTTGTTCTGTGTCTGTTTTGACACAGGTCCACGGAGGTGCTTATCGCCCAGTAGCTTATTTTTCAGCTACCTTGGACCCGGTTGCAGCAGCTTTACCAGGTTGTCTGTGGGCAGTAGCCGCAGTTGGTCTAAGTCTTTCCCAATGTGAAGGGGTGGTCATGGGATACCCTGTGACCGTAATGGTACAACATTCTGTTGAGATTTTACTGACAAGGACGAAAACACAACATTTGACGGGGCCAGACTGACAAGGTATGAGACGAGCATTTTGGGAGCTCCAAATGTAACTTTGAAAAGATGTACTGTGTTGAATCCAGCAACATTATTGCCAAGTGATACTGTTGAAATTGAAAAGGAGGAGGATATAGAGCATGATTGTCTTGAGGTGACGGAACTATGTACAGAGCCGAGGCCTGATATTAGAGATACTCGGTTAGAAAAAAATGATCAAATTGTCTTTGTTGATGGTTCATGTCTTAGAGATGGGACAGGCACCTTAAGAGCAGGATATGCTGTATGTACAATTACAGGAACTTTAGAAGCATCATGGCTCCCCGGTGTGTATGCTGCACAAGTAGCAGAACTGGTGGCTCTTACTAGAGCTTGTTATGTGTCTACCAGGCTGCGAGTGACAATATACACTGTTAGTCAATACGGATTTGGAATTGTTCATGATTTTGGTCAATTGTGGTCACAGCGAGGTTTTATGACCTCCAGTGAAACACCAGTACGAAATGGTGACAGGATAAAAGAATTACTGTATGCAATTCGGCTACCTGAATAAATTGCTGTAGTAAAATGCAGTGCACATCAAAAAACGCAAGATTACATTTTCTTGGGAAATGGGTATGCTGATCAGGTCGCAAGATTTTGCGACCTGAACTGTATATCGTTCAAGGATAAGTGGGAAGTGACGCCAGAAGAAGAGACCAATTATGCAAGTTTTGCATTGAAAATAATTGACATCCTAGAAGAATTGAAAATATTACAAGAAAATGCAAACAAGGAAGAGAAGAAGTTGTGGGTGAAACTGAAGTGTGTACAGAGACTAGATGAGATTTGGATATCTGAGGAGGGCCAGATGGTATTGCCGAATTGTCTGTTGACTCAGATGGCTCAGTATTACCATGGTCAGGCACACATTTGAAGAGATGCCATGATTAGGTTGTTCAAGGTTGATTGGTTCAATCCAAAGTTCAGGCAAGCAGCCGAAGCAGTGTGTCACAGATGTGTGATCTGTCAGCAGTTAAATGTGGGAAAAGGGACAGTGGTGAATCTGAGCCACAGTGGAAGAGCAGGCGGACCATTCAGCAGAATGCAATTGGATTTCATAGAGGCGCCTGCAATGTGGTGGATTGAAGTATGTGTTGGTGATTGTGTGTGTGTTCAGTCATTGGATTGAAGCATACCCCACACGTAGGAATGATAGCCTCACAATTGCAAAGCTGTTACTTAGAGAGTTGATACCACGGTTCGGATTCCCGATCTCTTTAGAATCAGATAGGGGAACGCGCTTCAACGAAGTGATTAAGCTCTTATGTGCAGCACTGAACATTGAACAGAAGCTTCACTGCAGCGATCGTCCAGAAGCATCAGGACTTGTAGAGCAGATGAATGGTACTTTGAAGTCAAGAATTGCCAAAATGTGTGCTGCCACAAATTTGAAATGGCCAGATGCATTGCCAATGAGAAATATACCTGACAGGAAAACAGGGATGTCCCCACATGAGATTCTCATGGGCAGAGCTATGAGGTTGCCAGCAATACCAGCCAATGCTCTTGTCAATATTACAGATGATATGGTGTTGGTCTACTGCCAGGGTCTAGCTGATGTGGTTTGATCTTTCTCTCAGCAGGTACAAGCTGTTACCCTGCTACCTATCCATGACCCAGGTCACAACCTAAGAGCAGGAGATTGGGTCGTGATCAAAAAGCATGTGCGAAAGACTTGCCTAGAGCCACGTTGGAGAGGTCCATATCAAGTGGTGTTGACAATTACAACAGCTGTGAAATGTGCAGGTTTGCCTAACTGGATACATGCGAGTCATACCAAGGGAGTGGTGAGTCCTCAGGGCCATGAAGAAGTGTTGTTGAGAACACCAACAGCAGCAAAGCAAATAGTTCTTCCTGAACCAGAACCAGAGCAGGTCGAGCCTGAAGTAGATCCAGAACTGGCTGAAGACGGATCGATCTCCCCAGTGAGAGACAAGGGCGCAGAAGTTCAGGAGACAGAGCAAGAAATTAACTCGGCGGAAGTTACTGGAGAACCAAGCACAGGGGAGGTTCTCTCAGAAGCAAATGGTGACGAACCACAAGGAAACCAAGTGCCAGAGCCTGAGGGGGAAAGAGCTGAGACAGGTCAAAGCCAAAGTGATCTGACTCCTCCTGAACCCTTTGCAGGTCCATCAAGAGAAGGCACTACAGATAAGGCGAAGGAGAAAAGTCCGATCTTAAAGAGACTGTTGACAGAAGGAACAAGAAAAGGAGACCATTAGCCTGAATCTCAAATAGGCAAGAAAAAGGGCTTGGTTATAAATGAGACAATACAGGAAGAAATCCACACTACAAGGAAAGACAAACTAAGTGATGGAGAGCTAGCAGGAGAACGAAAGTTGAAAAGGAAGAGAGTAGCAAGTCAAAGATACCCAGGACCCGAGTGGGCATATGCCGCAACAAATGATTGGCAAAACAAGTTTATGTCCTTTTGTTTTGACAGATAAGTTCTGAATCAGTATTTTGAGGCAACCTGAAAAGAATCAATAGACTGAGTTGTCGAACTAAGGAAGAGAGCAATTGAGAAAACTGCCAAATTTAACCGGAAGAGACACTGATAACCTGATACAATATCTAAAAATCTGAATGTGACCAGCTGCTAACCGATTCTGACAAAGGAAGAAAAAGGGGTCTTTTTGTATGAATCTGAAGCGTGAGAAAGAAGTATATTTTTGATTTTTCTTGTTGCACCTTACTCAAGAGTTAATTCTACTTTCTGATTCTTTACAGATCATGGTTGGATTAGATAATAGCACTAAGAACATTAGGTTTTGTAGGTATTTGATTGGAGGAATGGCGTTTGTGTGTGGTATATTGTTTGTAATAATGATTGTGGGAATGTCTATTCATGAGATGGGAGAAGCCGATGTTACATCTGTATCTGACACTACTACACTAACAGCTTCAGAGAGGTTTAAATTAGATGAGCAATATTTGCATGATTATACTAACGCAAAGGGAGAGCTGTCTTCTAACATCTTTTATCGATTGTTGAGTGAGTATGTGGAGACGATGGATGCAAAGGATTGTCTTGTGTGCACGCAGATCCCTTCCTCTGTGGAAGAGGAGGTCACTTATCATAGTCTATCTCTGATTTATGGTATAACTTGTAGTTTGCTACTAACCCGATTCTATAATCAGGAGTATATACAGTATTTTTACTCCAACTATGATGTTGCATTTTCCTTTGTTCCTATAATTAGATATTTGAGTAAGATAGCTAAGGATCATGACATAGTATTAGTTAGAGGATTCTTTGAACCTACACTGACCTTTGGCACGGCTTATGTGCATCGTAACAATTTAACATGCTTACTAACACCTATGGGTTATTGGGAATACTGACGACAGGAGAAAAGCACCAAAAGAGAAACTAGAAAAAGGGTTAGAGAAAAGAACCTACAAGAATGATTATGCTTATACTTCTATTAAAACACAAGGGGGATTAGCTTTAGATGCATTGCATGTAGGGAAGCTTTGTGTATATAGGCCAAAATCACGCACTGACACTATTTGTGGGAACGAGTGAATGTAGGCATGTGTTTTTGTTTCAGAGTAAATGGACATGAATGCTGAATGGAGCAGACCCTGTGATTCCTGGAATTTATTAGATTTGTGGACTTAATGCTTTTTCCATCTTCCTAGAGGATGGTATGGGACATGTTACTTTGGAATAGTTTTTCCTAAGATTTATCAAATAGATGACCTGAAAAAGATACCAAAAATGACTGAATTACATAAGATGAGACAAAAGAGAGAAACATCCTCTGCAATCGTAGGGGATATTTTTGGAGCAATAATTCCCTCTGTGGGAGTTATACTGAATGCAAATAAGATACGAAAATTGTCTACTATTGTAGATAATATGCTAACTAATTTTACAGGAGCTATACTTTTACTAAACACTGAACTAGCTGCGGCTAGAGCTATGACACTTCAAAATAGGCTTGCTTTAGACATAATATTAGCGATGGACAGAGGAGTCTGTAAAATGATTAATGCAAGGCACTGTTGTTCTTATATTCCTGAAAACGGGAAAGAGATAAAAGATCTACTTACTAATTTAACTAATGCAGGTAAGGATTTGAAAGAATTGAAGGAACCAGGAGTTTGGGAAAAGGTTGTGAATGGAATTGTTACAGTGGGAAATTGGTTTATTCAAATTTGGGGTGGAATATTGTGGAAAATTGTCCAAGGAATATTAATTGTGATCATTGTCATATTAGGCTTATGGGGGATATGTAAATTATGGCAGAAAATAAAACTAAAAAGGGCCAAAAATGATCAGAGGAGGGAAGAACAACCCAGAAGAAGAATCTAAAGGGAAAATATGAGGAGGAGAAATCTAAATGTGGCTGAAAGCAATTTGTAAAATGATTGACAAGGGAAAGGTGTGATGACATATTTAGTCATCAAAGGAGGGACTGTTGGAGCAGATAAGCTAAAAGGAGAAATTTCTAATGATTTGCGTATAAATACTAATGAGAAATATTGATAAAGAAACTAATATTTGAAAGTAATGTGTATGAGTAAAATGTGGTCACGGTGTGATGCTAAATAATGAAAAATATATATATTAAAAATGTACTAATATGTCATATTTGAATGCATAACCTATGTTTTATGATAATTCGTGTTGTTAACTTAGCCAAACTGGAGGCCTGGACTTCGCTGGGCCTTGCTTGCTTTAACGTGGAGACACGACAAAGCTGCCGAGGACTGGAACTGGAGAAGAGGACCTTGAACTGTACAGAGTTTAGAGAGAGCTCTGGTAGAAAATTCTGCTAATTTACCAGTGGACAGGAGATGATGAGGACAAATTGATACAATTATGGGTAGTGCAGGCTAAACGTACTTTCTCAGGACTTGAACAATGGAAGCACTGACTGAAAGACTCTGAGCAACAATTTCATTACCTGAAGAGCCGGATGATGTTCTCACAGACAGAATAACCAATCAAACTAATGGAACTTGAATCCTGAATTGACGTGTATACGCGGTAAACAAAAACTATAGGTTAGAGTCATAACTTCTGATAAGGTTGACCAATTAGCAATTAGTGGACTGAGAGACCCTGTTAAAAAGTCATGACAAGGGAAGGAAATTTAGAGTGGAGAGGCGAAAGTTGATGATGTCAGGAGATGCTGTCCGAAGTGCTGATAATTAGGCTTACTCTTTGTGAGCCTGATACCTTGCTGAAGACTGATGACCTGGAGACGAATACTGACTCGTTGCTGATCAATCTTGGATAGGTAGCTATGACAATGTAACTGACCAATGCGTGCTTTTTCTTCTAGGTACCAACTGCGCTGTTTAAAATATTTTTCTCTTTTAGATAGATTTTTCCAAATTAACGGTTTTGTCTAAATAGTTTTCGCATGAAGTCCCACATGCTGATGCTAATCTGGGATAGTTAGGCTGACAAGGGTGACTTTAATGGTGACAACTGAGTAAATTGCATTGCTGAATTATTCCATAAATGTTAAAGAATTTGCTGACTTATGTTACTGCTTTGATTGCTCGAGATTTTCTTGATGAACAATTGCTTTGTGATGAATAATAAAGATTGTTTAACAATAAAGTAAAATAAAGATTTTTGATTAGAATTGTAGTTAATAGGGAATAAAAATGATTAACCAAGTTAAGAGTTATGGTATTTCTTATTTGATAGGGTTTTCTTAAATGTTAGATATTGATTATAGTGGTTATTAATGGTCCATTGGTCTACCACTTAAGTGGGATACTCCATGCGATCCAAAAGGTTCATTGGCTTATACGCATCCCCTTGTAAGTTTACTTACTAAGGATCAGGAGCACTATCAGAGTCCTATCCGCTCAAACTAGAGTTCTCGGTATGAAATGCTTTGATGGGGCAATATATTCCGAGAGGCACTTGTATAATTCACTACTATGGGGATACTTCCTTCCAACTGGTGGCACATGTGGCATCCCAGGAGTCAGGTCAAGGCAGTAGATGGTGTCTCGTGTGGCACACGAAAGTGTTCGATGAAATAATCAAATAGTAAGTGTAATCGGAAGCAGTGCCAACAAGTCTGTAAGGCGCAGTAGGGCATATCCAAGCAGTGGCACTAAATAAGTGATACAAGGCCCCAATTATTTTTTTTCAGTTGGCTGTCAAAATTCTAGTTTCCTCTATCTGTTGAAATGCCTTGTACAATTCTCAATTTAAAATAAGCAACAATAGATTTGGGGGTCCATTTGAGAATCCCTTGCCTTTGGTAATAGGGTGACCACCTGGCATAGAGGCAAGGTCTTGACAGGCCTGTAAAAAGTCAGGACAAAGGGTCAAACTCCAGGACAAAAACCCGGGACAAAAAGACATTTTACGGACATATCTGAGGAGAATGTCATACTCCACTATTTTATCAGTGCATTTACTTTTTTTATATTGCACTATTTCTTCACTGTGCTCTCTATGGGATTGCCTCTAGGTTTGTTACAGGCAGGTTGCTCATTATGTCCTTGTTCAATTATAAATTGATGCCCTTAAGCCACTGTCCAGGCATCACACCTTCCCAAATTTATCTAATCGTCTTTGAAGAGAAAGCAACAGAAAATCTTTGATTACGTTTCTAAACATTTAAAAACCCATTGCAAACAATTTGGTAAACATTAAGGTAAGTGACATTTTCACCTTCTGCTAGGCAAGTTGAGTAAAAACATCTGGCTCACTTTGCTCTCCTCTACATGTCAACATAAACAAATGACGACTAGAAATGGAACACATGCAATAATTTGAAAAATCGCGTGAGTATGCCATTATTTTCATACCAGGCATGCATCAAACAGTCAACAACGTGCTGCATAGTGCACCATTGGCCACTGCGTAGCAAGCCCCACCAATGGCATAGTACATCACAACACATAGCATAGTGCACCACCATCCTCAAACTAGTGTACCACCACCCCTAAAAAACAGTGCACTACCAACTGTGTAGTGTTAGTGCTCTGGTAGAGACAGTTCGGGCTAGACCAGCCCACGGTTAGTATTACCGCATAATATTTTCAAACCAGGGCACACCATAAAAGTCCATTCCTTCTTGTCGTAGACATCAAAACACCAATTCGAGGTAAGTGTAAGGTAGCAATTTATTTTTACTATTACTCAATAATTCATGAGGAAAGCAGCCATCATGAGTCCAGGAATGCAACAGCCAACATGTGGTTCGTCAACAAGACTTTTTCAAGGCCCGAGATTGGATATGTGTAAATAATATCCAAGTTTTTACAAGTTTTATATAAAGTTCTAGTACGAGGAAAAATCTTAGCAATATGAAGAATATGTCCATAGACATCCGTCTAGCCGATTTCTGGCACACATGCATTGTTACTTATGCCCTAAGGCTTATCATGGTCGCATGGGTTATCTAGTGACACAAGACGGATGAAATGACTCATTCTCTCACACTTTCCTTCCCTTGTATGACATTTTAGTTTGTGGTGCTGATGGTGTTTATTAGTGTTTAAATATTGACACTGAAGGAAGATGTTTCCCTTTTGGTGGGGGTTTATCAGTTACAATAGTTTTAAACCTAAAAGAGCAAAGCCTATTCATAACATATTCTTTGTCCTGTTTGTTCTTAATCAACTGCTGTGGTAACTTTTCCCGTTGATGTCCTATGAGACAGTTACATTTTGTAACCCAATATTAGTAAATCTCATCTTCTTACTCTGCTTCTACTTTTCACTTATACTCAAATTTACTAATTTACTAATTATACAGCAGTTGCAGAGCTCAACAAAGGAACAATGAATAACTATATTCATGGCAAAGCAATGAAATGAGCATCATAGACCCGTAATGGACTGATCACCCTTCATGATACGCAGCCCTCATAGAAATTCTGAACTGCAAACAGGATATTTCAGTCCTCTCTTTCTCCTAGAGAGACTAATCTCACTACCACCTCAAGAATGCACTCTTGAGACAGCAAGGAGCTAATTCTTGCACTTTCCTCACGGGCCACAGTACATTTCGAATACAGGCACATACCTTAAGTGAAGGTGGCACGCAGAATTGGAATGTGAAACACAGAGTTTAATAAAGTATTCAAAAGAAATATTTAGCAATTACCAATGCATATCAAGCAAGAGCCAACCACATCGTGTCCAAATGTATAGGTGACATCTGGTGCAGGCCAGCAGTAGGAAGGTTAATGTACTACTCACAAACATGACTGATATGATATGGTTTGTGCAGGTAACTTCAATTACAATACAATATACTTCAGTGCCTTTACATGTACAACATTTTGGTAAAAGAAAGGATCGCTAATGTGGCAGCTGTCTGCTACATCCTCTATATTGTTACAGCCGGTCTCTAGCTCCTGTTTATCACATGCGGAAGGTGGTTGTATGTGATTTAATTGGAAAACAATTTATTGGAACACCATTACTGAGAAACTATTTCATCTAAACTCTTTGGATGCTTTTAATTCACTGACCCATCACCATCGGCAAACAGCATCCATCATTGACCCCTTACAACACTTAAACACCATCACTGCCTGACCCCTAAAACCTCTCACCACACCTTAACTACACTCTTCCCTGAAGCATAAAAGCCCTTTTTACCCAAAGAATTTACCGTTCCTGACCCATAAAATCACTCACAACCCCATTAATTCCTGAACCCTAAACACCCGTTTCTGTGCCTAATCTCCACCCATCCCAAACCCCCTTAAAACACCTAAGCACACGCAAACTCGACCCCTTCCTGAACCCTAGAAAACCCTCACTGTCCTTAAACACCAGCCATGACCCATAAGAACTCCTCATTACCCTAAACTACTCATCCCTAAAGCCTAAAAGCCCCTTTCAGCATCTGAACTACACCCATCCCTGAATCCTTAAAACCACTCACCACCCCATCTTGAACCCTAAAAACTTTTTACCACCTCAGCTGCTACCCATAATTAAACATCAAAAACCCTCATCAGCCCTAAGCTCTGGCCACCGCTGAAACCTAAAAATACCTCACACACCTAAACATCTCTCATCTGTGAACCCTAAATTCTCCCCACCACCACCCATACACTCCACCCACCTCTGAACCCTAAAAAAATCCTTTTTCTTCCAGACTGCCAATTAGTCCTGACCCTAAAAAACCCTCTTCAGCCTAAACATTACCAATCCTTGAACCCAAAACCCCACAGTAGTCTTGTTATGTTGCTTTAAAATGTTTCCTTTGATTTTCGTTGTATTTCCTTAAAATTGTCTGTGTTGTTTTCTCATGATTTGGTTTCCTCCAGTGTGGTTTCTCAGTTTTTATTTTCTATTAATTCACACACACTAGCACGAGATAACCAACTCACAAAGCAACTTTTCTCTCAATTCAAGGCGACATTAGCAGATGGTTAACCAAGTTGCCAAAAAGCTGCTAGGAGATGAAAGAAAGACATTGCACAAATCATAGAGCTTAACATTCAGAGTTGTAGGTGAATAACTAGTTAATCTCCTTCCCATCTGTTCTACATAGCTTTACTCTCTTTAAACCTACCTTCATGCTACAGGACTCGAGACAAGACTCCGCAAAGGGCCTGCAGTAGCATACCTACTGTACTGTGTTGATAAAACTTTGCAGAGCTCACTCATTGGGTTTACCATGCCCTTATGAGCATTGGGCTTCTACTGGATCCACAGAGGGCAGCTAAATGCCTGCCCTTGGCCAGTTACTGCTGTTCACCTACCACTTTTCTCCTGCTCAGTTTTAGGATGCTTGGAAACTGTGATGTGGGTGAAAAATGGTTGCCACTGGGAAGCACTCACCCTTTTCCAGGGCAGCAGCAAGGCCTATGTAGTGCACTTGACCAATCTTCACCATGCTTTTGGAAATCTTGTCTACCCTATGCCCCAGGTGAAAGTAGAGAGTAGGGTGATGGAAGAATTGCTTTGCACAAACATGCTGCATCATCAAAATCTTAAAGAAATCCTTAGCAGCTTTTTACATCAATGAGCTGACATCTGTCCCTAGCCACAACCTTTATTTGTTAAACAGGTCCTGATTCAGTGGTAGCACACTCAACTGTTACGTCCATGTATTCACATATGAGCAAATCATAGGATCAGCTGTCTCAAAAATCACTACTATATGTAAAATTCAAATCTATCCGCCAGTCTGTAAGCCATCTCTGATCCTCCTGGCTCCCACTTTCGTCCTAAAATAGTTTCCAGCAACACTGCATTGCCATATCACTTTAGTTACAAAACTAAACAGTGTAATATAGAGCATAGGTAAAATGTCTAAACAAACTTTAACAGGCATTTGATTTTGAATTACTATTAGAAGACAGATATCAGAAGGTATATCGATGTATTCAGCATCATTGTTTGAACCTTGAAGTGAGGCAATTAGGCAGCATTTTTTATTCTTGAATCAAGTCTTGCTTTTTGCAAACGAGTTGGTTATATATAACCAAAGTTTACACAGACGTTATACTGCGATTCAGATTTTACACCCATCATAGAAATTCAACAATTATTCTTAACTCAAAAAACTATAACCTGTGCACTACGTTAACTATGACTTGCGCCCCGGTTAGGCACAGATTTCTCATCAATGATTTTATAGCAAATGTTACAGTTATATTGTAAATTATGTCTGAAAAGATGTCATTACTCATGTAATATGTGGTATAAGTAGCGGTGCATGGTGAGAGAAAGACATGTAGCTGACTTAGGACTGTATTTCTAAGGTACTTTTAATTATATTTCCCAACTATAACCTCCCTGTAACCTATGTTTTTCCAGTGAATTTCTAGGTTTTTTTAATTTCTTTTTTTATGATAAGTAATATTTAATTACCTTACAATAATCCAGTCCCTGCTGCACAAGGCTTTTGACTGTGCGCGGTGGAGGTTATCCGCAGGGCCTGGCCTGCGACCAACCCCCTATAGGCACCCAACACCGTGCCACACAGCCTACACCCATGCGCGGCGAGGGTTGGCCGCAGGGCCTGGCTGCACCCAAACATGTGCCACACACATCCTTCAGTTGTGCATAGTATGCGTTGCCTGCAGGCATCTAACCCAGCTATGTGCCCGGCCGGGACCACCTCTCATATGCAGACAACCCAGGGAGGGCGCTTCGGCCCCCCTCCTCTGGCCAATTGCGGCCACGGGGACACAGTCCCCAGGGCCCACCAACTTACTAAAACAGCCCCTCTCCCCAGGCGACCCTATACCCCAGAGACAGACAATTACGACAATTGGTGCCCCGCAACACCACTCCCTTGGCCTATACGTCTCTGGGGCCTGGCTAATAAGTGCAACGGGAAGGGGCTGCGTGGTCCTCCTCCCTGGGCCATTTTGGCCCTGGGGAACCCCATCCCCTAGGCCCAGGCAGTTACTGTAAGGGGAAGAAGGCTTGGTAGTGGGCAGGAAACAAATGAGAAGTCTGCTTCCAGTGGGAGTAAGCAGTTTTTCTGTTCCCACCCGCTGGGAGTGAACTTTCTGTCTGCTCTCGCTTGACACACCCCCATTCAAATTGCATGGGCTGCCCCAGAGAGGTGCCGGTCCACGGGGCTGAAAACAGTACCAAAGGGGGGCCGTGAGCCCCCCTCCTTCTGGTAAAAATCGGCCTGGCCACAGGAGGTGTTGGTCCACGGGGCTGAAAAGGGCCCAGGGGGGTGGGGGGGAAGCACGCTGCTCTTTCTCTCTTTTTCCATGTTTTTTTTGGGGGACCGGCTGAGTCTCAATCGCAAAATGGCGGTCAACACTTCATGTTTGAAGTGATGGCAGCCAATCAGATCTCAGCCTGAGATCTATTGGCTCCACAGGAGATCTGATTCCCTAAATATACACATTTCTTTTTCTTTAATGACAACGACAGAACTGATTTACACTAAATCACAAAAAGAGATCATTCTGGACCAAGAACGAACTATCTGCCAAATTTGGTGTAATTTCGTTCAGTGGTATGGGCTGTAGTTTTGTTCAAATTCCCTATGGAAAACTGCATGGGGAAAACACATTGGGGCCTTCGCTTGAAGAATCACCCCGCAACTTTCAAAACAGCAGTTGAACTAACTTGCGTACCCGTTTTGAAAATTTCATGAAGATTCGTCAAACGGTGCCAACGCTTTGTCTATGGAAATTAGGTGTAAACTATAACAACCAACTGGCGACCGCCACTGGGTAGTTAAGCTTAGGACCACATTTCCATAGGAAATGGATTTTTGGTTTGCTAATAACGTTGATGCTCTTTGATGAATCTTCACAAAACTTTCCCAAAAAAGATCTCTTACGCCTCAGCTTCTTCCTGGCAAATTTTGGGATGATCTATCAAGCAATGGCCAAGAAAAAAATGAGAAAATTTACAGGTGATACTGCAAAAACAGCTGAAGGTAATTACACCAAGTTTGGTAAAATGCTAGCTTTTCACACAAAAAATGTGCTTTTTGTGATTAGGTGTAAACCTGTTCAGTAGTTTTTGAGAAATTAAGGCTCAAAATGTACATATAGTTAATGCTGCGGATCCAATGCAGTGAATGTGCAGGCTTAAGTGTGTGTTGGGATTAGATGGCTACAACCTGAAGCCAAAAGTTGCAGCTGCCATTCCTATGCTCTTGGACTCAGTCCCAAAGTCCACAGATTAAAAAAAAAAAAAAAAACAAAGAGGGAAGTGGTATTCGGACCTACTGGACCATGTTGAGGGTCCCAGAAGAAACCCCTGGAACAAATTTTAAAAACAATGATTTTTTTTATTGTGTGTGGGGTGGGGGGGGGGGGGGAGGAGGAGGGTTGTGAAACCACGAATCCACCTCGTGCCCCAGAGCGGTCCTCCGCAGAATCACAGCTGATTCGTGGCGCAAGATTTTAATAAAAAGGGTGGGATCAGGCCCTTCGCTCAACTCCATGTCACACGCAGCCATGGGTCATACGTGGCATGGGTTTGTCCACCCGAACCCTAAACTGGGCTCAGCAATGGACACCTTACTTTATGTAAAAAAAAAAAAAATGCACAGAAATTCACTGAAAAAACATAGGGTAAAGTAACATTATAGGTAATGCAGTAAAAACCGAAGGTTAAAAGGACGTTATAGATAGGTGGAAATGTCAGTTAAAACATCACATTTTAAACTACAAAACAAATAACATTCGCCAGTTATACTGATAGCAGCAGTGCCTCCAAGCCACTGCACGTGAAAACAAGAGATAAACTGTAGAAATTACTCATAGGAGACTCGAGTCACACAACTATCAACTGTTCTGGTCGCTGGAGAGAGGGACACCTCTCCTACATGTAGGAAATTGACAAGAGAATTGCCCCTTCCTTGTTTCGGGTAGCGGGTGGGTGTGTAAGTGGGTAAGAGTTGGTTAAGACAGAATCTCAGGTCTTCAAAAAAATACCCTTTTCCTACTAAACTCACGAAAGTGAGAACAGTAATTACGTTTCCTATCCTTCACTTCAAGCTGTTTCTGTAATTCTCTCCCCTGATCGGTATATGCTCAAAACTAAAAGTAGATCAAATGAAGATACTGCATTGCAGCATGCCTTACTAGCAGGAGGGACGTACTTTTAAACGTATTAGAACATCATACGTTATTTGTTACACTCTTCACCTCACAGTTAAACTGGTTTTCACTTGGGCGAGCCTACTTCACTGCCACTTACCAGCACACTTCTATAAGTTGCTCAATCATGCTGCCTCATTATCCCAGTGAATGTATACAGCGTCGTGTGGACTATTCCTGTTCCAATTATGAAATTCAGAAATTACAGGTTGGCTCATGCAGGAATATTGTACTGAGGGCTGGAGATTGAAAGTCCAGCTTCAACCGTGGAAGGACATAGTCTGAGGTTCCTGGATTATTGACGAGAACCTAGATCATTTTCCAAACTTAATAGTACAACCAGTGCACACTATTCCTTCAAACAGAAGTAAAACGCATTACCATGAAATGTTTGAGCAAAATCTATATTTTATCGGTGCCTCTTAGTGGTTTGGAAGCAGTTCTGTTCCTAAACTGAGATTTTGAGTACATTATCAATTTCACACTGGTATTGTCCTCTTTGCGTTGATACAATTACAAATCAGCACATGCACATTGTGAATTTCTCCTCTTGCCAACACAAACAAGTTTTCTGTGAAAACCTCTGCACGGCTGATTGCAAAATAATAGTAATCTGAAGACGGGTATACACAGTTGCTCGATGTATAACAGCAAAGGGCGATAGGCCCCAAAAGAGCGCCTATTAGTGGCAACTAGTGGCATTAGTTGGAAGAGTCCAAAGCTGTGATCAGGTCAGAGTGGGCAACCGCGGAGTAAACATCAGAGTGTGCCATCCTCGGGGAACCGACCAGTTTATCTTCCTTAGAAGATCCTGTTGTAGAAAGGCTTTCTTGAATTACTATATGTGCAGGAATCACTGGCGAACACATTAATTCGGGAACACTCCTGACTTCCGGCCGTGCAGAACTTCATTCTACGTTGGTCCATCTATTTCGACGTTACGCTTATTCTAGAACTGCTGGGGGCAGTATTGCTGGACCCACCTTTAGGGCAGTCTAGCCCTGCTCCATGGGACAGACTGAACACGCCTTTGCATGGGCTGTTTCTGCTCAAGGGACAAAACACGCCCTACACATAGGCCCTTTTAAGCTGGCCTACCTGGCAGTGCCAGCGCACCCGAAAGAATAGTCTAACAACGGGTGGCAGAAGGGCAACCTGAGGGCAAGATAATAACCAAATAAATAAAAACTACTTACATTTATGACTCTCAAAAACGGGCTACTGGAGCAGACAAACAATAGCTGACAAATCGAGACAAATTATTAGGTCAACTTTGGTTGGGAAAGCCTGAACCTCTTTCTCTCGCCACATAGAGTTTAGCTGGCTCCATATAATGCCTACAATATAAGGGGCGACGAGTCAAAAATAACAGCATCATGCCCCTCCTGACCTTTCCTTGCGCTAATAGGAAACCACAGTAGCCTAGAGAGGGCTAATGATCAATGAAACAGCAAATGGCATTTATTTTTTCAATAAACAGCGAAAGCAGAGTGCGAGCATTCCCGCCGGCTCCATTAGTATAAAGACGTGCGCAACCAGAAGGCGGTCGATGCAGCTTGTCCCGCGTCACCAAACACCCCAAGCAGCAGCGCATATTTATGGCTCAGCATTTTCCAGTCAGTGGCGCGTTTTCAACATCAGCAGCCCTGTCTCGGCCTTGCTGAATAAGGACAGGAAAGGGCTGAATTGAAAAGAGGGCTGCCAGCTCTGAACATGGGAGTCTCTTTCTCCTACCTCAGAAGAGGGTCAGTATAAGATGTTTTTTATACTGCTCTAAACAATGCAGAATTTAGCTGCAGCCGCTCCAGGAAATGTTGTTTAATTTGATGCTTGGACAGCAATATGGAACTTTATTGCTGGTCGAGCCCTAGACATCTGTCTAAAATTGACATACTAATGAACTAGCTCTGCCTCTTTTGCTATGATGGAACTAGGCAAATATACCTACATGAGGGCATCCTCTGTGACATATGTAGCACTCGCATACAGAAATAACGTATGTAGACGAAATGAGGGTGTACTGCCTGAATTAGGTAGGACATGCTCACCCAAATTAAAGGATTCGAATATTAAGGTATCCTAATCGCACATAGCTAAGATGAAGAGACAGCACATAACATTGGCCCAGTCCTGAAAGGCAATAATCTTTCAATCCCATTTTGCTATTGCCTGCTATTGTTACTGTTAGGCCAGATGACTCTGATTGACAAAATTGCTGACACATCACATGGGTCTTTACAACTTTTAAGGTATGACATGGTTGGTAACCCACTACGATTAATCGGAAGGCATCAGAGTTACCATGTGAGAAAGGATCACCTGCATTGCCAGACTTTGAATACTACCATATGGTGTTGCAGACATTGGGAGAAGGTCGGCTGGAGGGATGCTATGAAGGTATTACTTTGACCTCTCGGTCTATGTCTGCATGGTCCCCTGGTCCTTATAGCTTGCCGTTGATCACCCGTTGTCACAGATCTAGGAATGGATGATGAAGAGTGCTGAAACAAAACCCATTATGGTGGAATTTGCAATAGGGGATCACCCAGATTTTGAAAAAGAGTGATGGGTTCGACAGAGAACCGCTGTGGGAGCAGTCATTAATTTCTCTATACAACATTCAATAATATGTGGGCTATTAGGTACAAGAGACAGTGTAATGATGTAACTTATCTGTGTGTTTAGGTTTCGTTTGTGCTGTTAAAAAAACGAGAGCACGGTCAAGACTGATTTGCATATGGCTGGGTCCAAACGGGGGTGGCAAGGTGAGGAAAGGAACAATGATTCAACCCGGTCTGTGACTGGCAGTGAGTGCTTGAAAAGTTTCAGCACTCCGTCCATCATCCTTTTGTGTTGCCAAAAAAAACGAGAGATAATCACCCGTAAACACTGTAAAACCACATCAAAATATCAAATAAATAGTGAATTGCAGTTAACAAACACATACTTTGATATTCTCACAAGCATAGATATATTGTTGTTACTGTATCGACATTGACAAGTTGACGTGTGCTTTATTTTAGGCCCCAATAATAACTGTGGCCCTTATGTGCAAGTGTGACAATTGGACCGCCAGGGCTAGAACTTTGTGCTGGTAAGCTGATGATGTACTGTATTTGATATCTGCAAACATTTCAGAGTGTTGGAGTTTAGAACCCCAAATTATTTGTGGCCTGTATGTCTATGAAGTAGGTGTGAAATGTTGGCCCCGCCAAGGTGAAAGTTTTGCCATGCAGACTTTGTTCATGCGTTTTGTTTGTTGTTTGCAGAGAATGTCTGATATGGTTTTGTGGTAGATGTGAGAGTTGGGCTTGCCTGTGGGCAAGTTTCGGCATGATTTTCACTGTTCTGGTCACAGCCATTGATGTTTAGGACACCAGTTTCTGAATGTGCACGCATTGATGATGAATTATTTGTTCTAAAACATTTTCAAACAGCCACGGATACTGGACATTCAATTATGTTTAACTACTCAAAAATCTGCCCAGACCAAGAAAAGGTACTGAATGGAGACAAGTACTCCTTGTCTGTAAATCTGCTGAACATTCATTTAGTGGTCTATGACTTTATCAAGCAAAATGCCGCCTGGGGGGTTTTATGCTATTAATTGTGTTTGACCAATGACTTTGTGTTTCACCACTGCGAATATTAGTTGCTCAATGTTCACCAGTAGCACATTACATGTTGTATTTAGGTTAGCTAACTTTTAGACATTACATTTGGTATGTAGGTCAGCTGCCTATTGGCTTTAACATGGCATTAGACATTACATTTGGAATTTAGGTTAGATGCCTATTGGCTTTAACATGGAGTTAGACATTGCAGATGAGCTATGTTTTTCCAAGCTGTGTTTTTCCACATGGTAGACCAAGCTGTGTTTTTCAAATTGAATTCACACAAACCCTAACGTGACAAGAGAGCGTCTATTTAGTGTTTTCCTTTCTGCTCAGCCTTGGGAAGAGGAGGGACCTAGGAGATCCGGCCAATCTCCAATGGCTTGTTTTGTTTCCCGAGTCTGTGAAGAAGGGGCAGGTTTTTGTAACGGTGGCCCTGTGGCAACTGCAGGGAGAGATCTTTCAGGACTTCAGTCAGGAGAGGACGTCAGCTGCCTGTCTCCCGTTTGGGTGAAAAGTCTCTTTCTCGCAGTTGAACCGGAGTCATCAACTTGAAGATAGGAGAAGGATGACAAGCAGTGATAGGCCCTACGGTGATGCAATTTTGACTTTTATTATTTGCTTTGAAGTTATGCTATAATATAATCAGATGTATTTGCTGTGTACATTGCAACTGAGAAGTACTTTGATATATTTTGCTTTCATTGCTGTGACTACTTTTAAACGTGTGCTTCCAGCCTACTAATCTCGTCTTTCAGGAACCTCGTGGTGAAGTAATAATAATAAATGTCTTCTTTAAACTAAGAAGTGCATTTCAGAGAAGTTTTGTAAGCTCGGTCATAAGATAAGAGAAGGAAAGCAAAACAGGGGGATTCCCACATAATTTGAAAAAGTTGCAAGACTTGTGACCTTCCTGTAGAAGTTTTGACCAATCTACACCACATTTAGCATACTTACATTTTGAAATTTAAACATGGTTTTCCTCAAGTTAGGGGATATGTGGTGCTGGAAGAGGCCTATTAAATAATCCCACCATATTAAATACATTTCTTAAGACGTCCAAAAAATGAACGTGTGGTGGCACATCCTCTCACGTTCGGGAGATGCAACTCTTTTTGGCCTGCTGCTTAGAAAAAACCTGAACCTTGGACATTAAATCCTTAATGGATGAAGATGTCTGTGATCAAACTTTCATCCATCTCCTATTAAGGCTAGAGATGTCTTGTGCTCTCTCGTTTCATATACACCATGGTGTTCCAATGTCCACGGCCAATAAACCTCATTTTCATAAACTCTGGGCCTCATTAGGAGTCTGGCAGTCAACAGACCGCCGGACTCGCGGTGGCGGTCATGAACGCCGCTGGTTTGCTGGTCCGACCGCCAAATGAAGAGTTTGGCGATCGGACTGCCAAATGACTGCTAATTCCGGCGGGAACAATGTTCCTAATGGGCTGACAGCACGTGCAGGTTGGAATCAGCCAGGGCGGCGCTGAACTCAGTGCTGCCCTACTGATTAAAACCTGGTTCGCCACCAGCCTTTTCATGGCGGTTTCACCGCCATGAAAAGGCTAGTGAGGAACAGGAAGAGTAGCCACAGGGCCCCAACACCCTCGTAATACTCACTGTCTGCTGCGCATTACGATGCTGCTGGTGACCTCTGCAGACAGCAGCATTGCTGCTGACTCGATTACGAGCTGGTGACAATGCTGCTACCACTTTCCCGCTGGGCTTTCCGCCCGTCAGCCCAGCGGGAGAGTCATAAAGGGGCCGGTGGGGAGGTTGCCAGTAAGTCTGCAACCTCCCTGTCGGAAGTTCAGCGGATGGGTCTTCCCGTCCGCCAAACTCATAATTGGCTCCTTAGTGTACAATTGTAGTCTACTTTAACTCTAGCAGAAGGGAATACCACAGAACGGTGGGAAACAGGGGTCATCTGAATAACATCTCCATGCTGGGGTGGGGAGCTGTAAATCATATCCTTCCGAGTCAATTCAGAGCCATAGAACCATTAAGTGGCATTCATGAAACAGTTTATAGGACTATTTGTCATATTTGAAAATGCACAGATGCATATACTAGATCAAATGTTGAGAGCAACATCTGCTCCCCGTCTGCAAGCTTTATAAAGCAAAACATCAGACTCCTGGTGCTCAGTGAGTTGTAAAGCGATCTAGCTGCAGATCTCCCTACATTTCGAAAAAACTTAGTTACATCCTGATGAAGATTTCACACCCTGAAGTCTGCTGTGAGCATTAATCCAAAAACTGTTCTTTTATCATAAATGCACAGGAATGCAAATGCCCCTTTGAAACTACCCAAGCTTAAAAAGCAACATTGCTTTCCTGGACAGTTTGAGGGAGCAAGCTCCTCATACATGTTATTATAGGGCATTGCATAGTCACGTCAAAATGAAACCCACTTACCTTATGCAAAAAAACCTGTTAATGCCAACCTAGTGACTGAGCACCAACAAACTGATGAAGAGTAATCTTTTGCCATCTGACCAAAGAGCAGTCATAGATAATGCAGCCACAACACAGACAAGGAGGCATCTTTACCAAATTAATCTGACAATTCACCAGAGCAAAACTCCTACTCTCTCAATATTTTCTTATCCTGTGTAAACCACATAATATATCTGCAAACACACTATCACTGTTAGAAGATCTGTCAGTCATTCTCAAGTTTGTGAGCACTGATTCCTCAATGACCAAAGAAGCAGCCTTGTGCACGGTCTTAACTGGCATACCACAGAACATAGGATAACATCAGAGCTCTCAATCTCAGAAACCACTGCCTGCCTGGCCCAATCTGGAAAAAATACTGGCACAGCAAATAAGTCTAGCCATGTTTAAAGAACATATTTTCATCTCTTGATAAGCATTTCCCTGAAACAGATTGCAGTGACTTAAATCACTACAAGCGGTTCCACCTTAGGCCGTTACTACAGGTCCCTTGTAGCAGGCTGCAGTGCCTTAGGGTGCTAATACTGATCCTTTGCTACTAGATGTCCCCCCACTAGAGTTCCTGTGCAGCAGGCTGCTGTACTTTAGACTGTCACCACAGGTCACATATAGCAGGCTGCCACACTGTGTGCTATTACTAGAGGTCCCTGGCAGTGCCTGTTAGAGGGGGTTCCTTCTTGGAGGTTCAGCACCTTATGCCATTATTGGAGTTCTCCTACAGCATGCTGCAGGACATCATCTCATTACTGAAGATCCTTGTCGCTGGATGCAATACCTTAAGCTGTTACTAAAGGTCTCTTGTATCAGGTTACTTGTAGACAGCAGTATCTTAGGCACTTACTAGAGGTCCCCATTAGCAGGTATTTCCTTGGAGGGGCCTTTCAGTGTAGAGAAAAAACAGCATTCTTTTCACAGCCCTGTATCTCTTATAATCTGCAACAATAACCATTCTAAAAAAAGTGCTTTGTCTGATGACATCTGCTTTGGTTTAGAAATATACTGTGACATTCGCTGGATGTCCCATTTATACAGTTACTGGAGATCTCTTGTACCAGGCAGCAGTATCGTAGGTCTTTATTCGAGATGTGATAGGCATTTCCTGGAGGTCTCTTGTAGCAAACTGCAGTATCTTACACGGTTACTTGCAGCCCCTTGTAGCAGGCTGCAGTATATTAAACCCATTGCTAGAGGTAACCTGAAGCATACTGCAACACTTTGGGCCACTACTAGATGTCCTTTGTAGCAGTAGGGTCCAGCACCATAGGCCATTACTACTCATACCTTGCAGCAGGCCATAGTGTCATAGGCTGTCAACAGAAGTCATTAGAGTTAGACACAATTGCCTGCTCCAGACGCTGCAGTACCACAAGCCATTAGGGAGGTCCCCTGTAGCAGGCGGTAGCACCTCAATATGTTACTAGAGGGCCCTTGCTGTTGGCTGCAATACCTTAAGCTATTTTGGGGTGGCATGGTGAGAACAAACACAATGGATTTAACTAAGTTCTGTGATTGGGGGTGAATGTTTGACAGTGTTCTGTTGTCCATCCATCATCTTTTCGTGTTGGAGATTCTTTATACACAAATCAGCAACATCTTGGCTGATTTTAAAAGATACTGGATGGATGGGAGCTGGCAAGCATTTAAGGTAAAACCTAAAGTGATAAGACCACTTTTACAGTGGTGCAGCAAGGGTCCCTTGGGATCTGATGCAAGCGATGTAGTCCATAATTTTGTGCTGTACCTCATGTCACAAAAGTCATCAATGTGTGACAGTGTATGTGTTAATTTTAACCAAAGTACTAACAGTTTGAATGTAGAAAGATGCAATGACAAATTGTTAGAAATGGGAGCTCTGGTTGACAGTCAGTTTGCACTCTGCCCAAGCAGAGACCCTCACTCTAGCCAGGGCAATGGAGATACACACTTAGATAACCCATGCTCACCCCCTTGGTAGCTTTGCACCAGCAGTTATGCTTTTCTCAAAGGCAATGTGTAAAGTATTTGTACCAACACACACAGTAATTCAGTGAAAACACTACAAAATGGACAACACACCAGTTTGGAAAAATAGGCAATATTTATCTAAATCAAACAAGACCAAAACAACAAAAATCCAACATACATGGGTCAAGATATGAATTTCTAAAATAAAAAGCGTCTTACTCCATTGAAACGTTGTTGTTACTCAAAGTACCTGGTTTGCGTAAAAAATAATGCAGCATAGGTGAGCGTGCGTCGGAAAAGTCAGCGATGCGAAGATGCTTTACAATTGAGGCTGTGCGTTGTTTCTTCTCCAGTCGGGTAGGTGATGGGTCAATTTCCAAATGGGACACCTCGGATCCGCGCAAGTTTTTGATGATTTTGTCACCCAGCGACGATGCATGAGAAATCCAGTCGCACTGTGTTGGAGAACTGTGCTGCATAGGGTTTGCGTCATTATCAGCAGCCGCAAGCAGGTGTTGCGTTGTTTCCCCAGCCACTTTGCAGGTGATGCGTCGATTTCCCAGCCGCAATGCAGGTGGCGAGTAGATTTCAGCAGTGAAGCGGGTGGGGCATCGTTTTTACAGCCGCATTGCAGATGGTGCGTCAACATTTTCCCTGCATGGATTTCCGTCCTTGTTCTACCAGCTTCACCTTTCAAGGGCCTAGGGACTGGATAGGGCACCACTTGGCAGGGCAGGAGTTTCAGCAGAGAGTCCATGTCCTGGCAGAGGAAGTCTTTGATGGCCTTGAGACTTCAAAACAGGAGATAAGCTCACTCCAAGCATTTGGAGATTCTTCAGAAGAAGAAATATACCATAAAGTACAGCTTTTGTCCCCTTTCACAGGCAGAACCAGCAACTGCAGGACAGCCCAACAAAGCACAGTCACAGCAGGGCTGGAAAAATCCACTTGATCATGTAGAGCTATTTTTAATGCTTACTGGTCCCTTCTGGCAGTTGACAGTGAACATGTGTTCTGTTCAGTTGAGAAGTGGAGGGGCAATAAAAGTTGCCTTTAAATCTTGTTCTTATGTCACATTTGCTCTGTGTTCACAGATGGAGGTCAAAAGTCAGTTTTTCTTACAATTAATTTTCCTTCAGGCTGCAGAGTTCCAGGAATTTGTAAGTTGAACTGTGTGACCTGCTGCTTAGAATGTAAAATAAAAGGATATAGGGTGTCAGGTTTTTCCTAACACACAACATTTAAATGACTAAGTCAACTGTGCAAACATTTCAAAATATATTTCATTAGTGTGAAAGTCCTTTTTTTATATTTCTGTGTGATGAAAAAATATTTTAGTAGGATGAAAACAAATCAAAATACTTTACATGTTGATGTGCAAGGGATATGTTTTCTGAAACCCGATTTTCACAGATTGTTAATACACTATATAGTTTTATCAGTAAAGCTGCAAGTTAGTGGAGAGGTTTTTGGAAATTTCTCGGAAAGTTACTGTGTGTAGAAGACAATATGTTACCACATTATGGTTTAGTAATATATTTATTAAACTTGAGTGTTTCAACAAACAGACACACTCCTGCCCTGATGGCAATGTTGTAAGTAAACTAAAAGAAGTCCTAGGTTATGTGGGCTAAACCTCATGGGTATGTGGGCTAGCTTCTTGTAATGCATGTAGCAAACGTGAGTCCATTTAATCAAACAAAAGAGTTTTTTTGTACTGCAGAAATGCCGAGTTCACATATTTGAAGGTGCAACCAGATGGGAGAATTAAGAAAAAGGCGACTCTGTAAACTATTTGCCCAGGCTCGCTCAATTTAAGACCCGTTTACGAGTCAAGTACATTACAGTTATGTCGAGTAGATTATTTAAGTTACTCGACCTGCAGGTCTACTAACAATTTTATGATTTTTCGAGCCCTGCACAGGCAAGGACAGCACTTCTCCTCGGCTCTTCAGCTCTTCCCCTTGGCAGAGGTTCCGCTTGGTTCCAGAAGCAAACTCTAAAAATCTGGGGGTTTGGGTTCACTGCTTATACCCCTTTCTGCATTTGAAGTAGACAATCTTCAAAAGAAAGTCTCTGTTGTTCACAAGATTCGGCCTTGCACAGGCCTGGCTCCAGACTCACACCAGAGGGTTGGAGACTGCATTGTGTGAGGGCAGACACAGCCCATTCAGGTATATGTGACCACTCCTCCCTCTACTCTAGCCCAGATGGCTCATCAGGATATGCAGGCTACATCACTACTCCCTTTGTGTCTCTGTCTAGAGGGGATGCACAAGCAGCCCAACTGTCAGTCTGACCCAGACAGGGAATACACAAGCAGGTAGAGTCACAGAATGGTTTAACCAAGAAAATGCCCACTTTCTAAAAAGTGACATTTTCAAACTAACAATCTAAAAACCAATGTCACCAAATGTGTATTTTTAAATTGTGAGATCAGAGAACCCAAACTCCACATCTCTATCTGCTCTCGTAGGGAAACTGCACTTTAAGCATATTTAAAGGCAGCCCTCATGTTAACCTATGAGAGAGATATAACTTGCAACAGTAAAAAACAAATTTGGCAGTATTTCACTGTCAGGACATGTAAAACACATCAGTACATGTCCCACCTTTAACCTACACTACACCCTGCTCATGGGGCTACCTAGGGCCTACATTAGGGGTGCCTGACATGTATAAGAGAAAGATTTGAGCCTGACAAGTGGGTACACTTGCCAGGTCGAATTGGAAGGTTAAAACTGCACACACAGACACTGCAGTGGCAGGTTTGAGCCGTATTTACAGGCCTGCTCATGTGGGTGGCAAAACCAGTGCTGCAGGCCCACTAGCAGCATTTAATTTTATAGGCCCTGGGCCCCTCTAGTGCACTTCAATAGGGACTTACTAGTAAATCAAATGTGCCAATCATGGAAATGCCAATCACACATACGACTTACACAGGGAGTACTTGCAGTTTAGCACTGGTCGGCAGAGGTAAATTGCCCAGAGTAACAAAACCATAAAAGACAGAGTCCAGCACAGAGTCACAAACTACGAAGCGGAGGCAAAAAAGACAGGGGAGACCACGCCACGGATGCTAGTTCTAACAAAAAATTTTTTAACTGTGCATTTGTTTAAACTAGTGTTAGAAACCCTTCTGGTATTGCTTATAAATCAAATCATTGCAAGATTTAATTGATGTGTTGTTATAATTTGACCTTAGACTAATAGAATGTATTGAAACAATATTGAATTTCTAATGATTCATAATTTGAATACTTGAGCAAAAATAGAGAAATGCAGTTCTGCATTATATCAAATGAAATGTATTAAAGTATTTTTCATTTCAAGTTAAAGTAGCATGCATATTGTTGAAGCATTATTAATGTTGAATTCATAAGTTTGCATATTAAAAGTGTGTTTATTAAAATGTATTAATTACAGGTATTCTTTAATTTACTTGTGTTAGCCTAAGTGAGGCCTGTTAGTCTTGTATTTAGTGACTGTGTAGGAAATGCTGATTCATTATCATAATGTGAGTTTATTTCAGAATTAATTCCCATAAGAAGACTAGCTTTGGTATTAGACCCTATTGTTGATATAGAATGAAGTGTAATAGTATCCTTGAGTTTGGAACATCCTGAGCAGTAGACTAACAAATTATACAAATGTTTCAAATCTGTGTGGAGCTACATGGATGGCTAAGGTTTCCATGACAGATCTAGAAAAAGATGTTGCAACCTGGAGTTGTGTGATTGATTACTATTGGATGATGTTCCTTCAACGTAATATGGACTGTCTTTCAGAGCGAATCAAATTGCCTTGTGCACTTTAATATACAGTTGACCAGTTGGACTGTGGTCAGACTTCCAGAAGACCTTCGACCAGAACCTTTGCTGATGAAGAATCCCTGAATGCTGAGCCCATTGGAGAGGTATCTTCTTCTCTGCTTTGCCCCACTGAGATGCCCCGCTGGGTGTTTGAGATTTTCTCCCTAACACCCGAGAATCTTGATCAAGCTTCTGACATGCTGATGCGTTTCCTTTTATACATCTTTTGCCCACTTTAGTTAGAACTATGTTGCCCGAGATTTCCTTTTTCAAATTATTTTTGCCGTTTTTGTCTTTTGCCCACTTGTGTTATGCCCCACACATATTAATCCTTAATTTGGCTACGGTAGGGTTTTCCTTCCGCTCAGCTGAAAACTATAACTTTCATGATTTGAAACTGACTGATGCTTGCTAAGCCTGAGCAACCCGTGATTTCTATATCACAACTAACATTGTTAAAGCTCTGTACTTTTCTTATTGAATGCTTACTTATACTAATGTTAGTCCAGCTGAATCTACTTCACTGCCTTTGGCGATTCTGTATCTTTAAAAGTTTGTCTTGAGAGTTGTCTACATAAGTTTGAGCTTGAGTTTGTAATAAATCCCTTAACTTTAGTCCGGACTGGAGTTTTCCTTGTATGGCCAAATGGGTCATACTGTTCAACCTAATTAGTCTGTATTGTAATTGGATTATATGTTTCTACTACACCCTTTCGCAGGGTCCAAAAGTCCACTGGCCTCGATGAACATCGTTTCATGCGAAGGGTGAAAAAAGCTACAACACGAGTTAGGATAGTGGGACCTCTTTGATGACAAAAAACAGCATTAATTAGGGTTCAGCGGGACCCTCGTACTATTGGACCCAGGACAAATTGCACCTGCTGAACAAATAATGACTGCATCAGTGACTAGTTAACAGTGTCTAAGTTATTCAAGCAGTCCGCAGAATGACACAATCGGCTCTCCTCATCCACTATGCAACGTAAGTCTTATATGTTTAGCAAATGTAGAGTTAAGTTTCAGCATATCTGTGATCGAGCCTGACAGGTACAGCTACACCTTTACAGGGCTGTAGAAACACAGGCAGTTTCAGGGGTGCGTATTACGGCTGTGTAACTTTTTACTGTTTTATTGTTTTTGCTCTGCTTAGCAGTAGACCTAGCACAGCACTTTTCAAAAATCATTTCATTCTTTATCTGGGAGGAGGACAAGGTGTCCTGAAGCCAAAATCTATTAATCATGATAGAAGGGAAATGAAGTAAGAGCTGTTTCCTCCATCCACCTCCAGCCGTGATTTATGTGGGTAAAGGAGAACAGGTAAATCAAATAGCCCCCAGTCCCTGCCCAAAAGTCACTGTGAGACTACCTATTTCTGCTACTATGGGGAATGAGGCGTTTATGAGGGTCGCGAGCATCAGTATGGAAAGCTGACGTTCCATATCTTTAACCCAACTATCCTTCTAAGCCATGGCACCTGAGGAGAACATCTTGTGCACGCCCCTTGGAATGCCAGTATTTTCGCAAGTTCTGTTTAAAGATAACTGAGGTCTGCTGTCTATGCTGCACCTCAAGCTTCTTACGTTGAACACTGAATGTAACAAAGTTGTTTGACATGGATTTAAAAAATAAAAAGTATTTATATTACTTACATATCATTAAAGCAATCTTTGTTTAACATTAACCCAATAAATAGATCAGTAATCCTTTAAAGAAATTAAATTTTATCTGTATTTGTCAAATACCTCCGTTTATAATTTATTTAAAGAAGCAGCTTAAAAGTCCAACCCTACACCAGAAAAACAACTTAGTACAGGGTGTTAAATTTTGTATTGGTGATAACAAAAAAGCTTTATGAATAGAAAGACGGCCACCACAATTACAGAAAATACTCAAGATAAATGACTGGATAATTGAGGTCATCTCAGGCTGTATGTAAATGTCCTACGTGCAGATTGATGGGAACCCAGAAAGCGCCCAGTTCCATAGTGTACCTCCACTGTCGAACAGTGGTGTAACAAAACATCAGTGGGCCCCCCTGCAAGGAATGGTGACCTTCCCATGCATATTCCCTCGCAGTCATCAACCACCCTGTAAATAAATGGCCTGCCTTTTGCCCGGGCAGTATTAACTTGTTAAAAAATGACAAATTTATGAAGTAATACTATCAGAAAATGTGACACATTACGTAACGTAATTTACTTTTTCTTGCTACATAATTTAGTCATCCCTGCCGCATAATTTGTTCTTTCCATGCTGCATAATTTTATTGGCCCTGCTAACAAATTTAAATTACTCGATGAGGGGTTCATGTTCAGTTTAAGAGATGTGGTCACCTTTTCAATGCATCTTCTTGGATTACAGTAAATCACATGTCCCTAAAGAACTCCTTATCTAAATGTACTACATATGCAGGGGATACCTGACCTACATAAGGCTATGTCAAACTAGTCTACTAAGTTTAAGTCAGTTTATGTGTGCCATTTGATCGTTTACAGCAGCTTATGTGTGACATTTTCCAGCCCCATGTGAGACTCACTGAGTGACACCCTTGGGAAAACTTTGTATTTGACCCAAGCAGATAATGGGTATGCACAGGTAACAAATATTGTTCCTGATGCACGTTGAGTGACCCTTTGCGGGTAACTTACCCTAAATGTGTCAGGAATTGTACTTAGCAATATAAAATGACTTCATTTGAACCTCTGACAATATCATGACTCCCCTTTCAGCAATAGTTCCCTTTTGGCCACGTGTCACTATCATAACCTACCCAATAAAATCATGTGCTTGGTCCCTTTCCTCGCATCCTGTAGACACTATCTTGGTATCACCGACTGCCTTGTTATACAAAAGGAAGGGATTTTATTTTGGAAACTAAAATAACCAATGCTTCTGTACATTTCTGCTATGGAAGCTACCAGTAGGAAAGCACAAACCTACTATGTGGAAACAATGAAGGAAAAGGCTTCCATGCTCCTCCATATGTGCAAAATAAATTATCAATTAGGCCTTACACAGTGTCCTCACGTTTTTCCATTTCAGCTGTGAGTAGTTAATGCATTGCATTCTAGCACTTGTAGTCATGTCTATAATGGCAAAGCGAAAAAACAATAGCAAGGTTTAAAAACCTAACGTGGCTATTTAAATATTGAATTCACTGATTTTTTTTTATTTAACACTGAGGGTTTACTTTGGTTTAACAAAAAAAGTACATTAAGCACTTGTAAATATTTCAGCAAACCTGGTTACTTTAGTTTTTCAATGTGATGTTTTTATTGGTATACATTTGTCAATTATTTTTTAACTATATGTACTGCATATTGCTTTTAACTTTGGCCGGGCTTTTTAAAGTTATTCAAAGCACGCCTGATGGAAGTAAGAGCTCTGGGTTTCCATCAGAGCCTCTAGTGGCAACATAATGAAATCACCTGCAAAGACTAGTATTTACTGTTCTAGCCTTATGGTTTTCCCTTATTTGTATACACTTTAAACAGTTAATGTAAGAATAAAACACTAATGACCTAATGTCCTATTAACCCTTGACTCATAAGTAAACCTAAACATAAAGGCAATGTTAAAATGAATACAAATTATTTCATAGAAATATTTACTTACAATAGTGTGCAGGCTTTTGCAGAATCTTAAAATGTGAAAAGAGGACTCACGTTTTTTATGGAAAAGGTGGCAACTCTACCTCTACGCCAATAAATTCTATGCTGCCATTTCCCTTTAAAATGTGCAGTGCTGAGTGGAGGACACTCTCTCTCAGGGCCCGCCCACTTCTGTAAAGCACCTCGCAGGCTCAGACTGAAATGAAACAAATAAGTTATTCTGTTTCTTTTCAGTCTGGAGCCAGCGCTTTGTCAGCTCAAAGGAGACAGCACACTGCAGCTGCTTTAGAGAGAGACACACACTACACAAACAAGCTGAGAGGGCCCCCTTCCTATATAGAAGACTATGCCCCCCGCACCGCAGGGGGTGCTCCTTACGCCCCTACTGTTAAACAATCAGGCATCCCTATCTCCTAACTCCTTTGCTCAGTACTTTGAGGACAATAGCTATTTTGCCTCCTCTCTCACTACCTCTTCTGCCACTACACCCTCTCTCAACCTGGCAACCATCCTCTCAACCTACTGCCTTCTCTTTGGAGCTTTGGACTTCAGGTCAACTCCAGAAGATATATTTTCTTCTGAATTGCAGTTCTGATTGAGAATAGTTCTTACATTCTAACTCAGTTGTAGATTCCTTTCCTAATGCTTCTGATTCTGCAGGATGTTGGCACATATGTGGGTGCTACTTCCGGATGCTTGCCCTTAAGTTGTCAGGCCTTTTTTGCATAGGACTTTGTGCTCATATTACAGTCTCCTCAAATTAAGTAAGTAAATGTCAGCTAATAAAATGCTAAAACGTCTTGTATAGGATCTCTTTGAGAAAACAATAGTAAAACTGTAAGGATAGTTTGTGGATGAGGGGGAGCGAGTAAATGGACTTAGGACAGTTTGTGGATGAAGGGGAGTGAGTAAGACGGACTTAATAAAGCTGCAAAGAAAGTGAGGATGCATAGGAAAGAGAAGTGTGGCAACAGGAAAGAGTGACAAGCACGACCAAGACCAGCAGAAGAGAGCCAGGAAAAACATACAGTCCTATCAAATGCTAAAAGCCTAATTTTAATTAAGCATTCAAAAGGAACAATCATCAGCAAAGCCAATAGTTTGCACCTTTGAGACCTATTTTTTTTCAATGTTTTTTAGACAACACACTGCACATCACCCACAATGTTGTGCAGCATGGTTAATTTTTTTTAAAAAAAGCCTTTGACATGGTTGCATGTGTAATTTTGTGGTCACACCGGAAGCATCTATTTAGCATTTTAGTTACTGATCCGAATTGGATTGTTAAGAGATTTTTTTAAGCAGTGAAGCAGGGGGTGTAGAAGCAAATGGGGTAGGGTGGGGGAACAATGAAACATGGGGGCAAGTACTAAGACAAAATGGGGATGTTTGGAGGGAGGACACTTAAGCAACACAGGAGGGGACGCAAAACCAATGGAGAGGGGCTCGAGGGCACAAGAAAAACAGAGGGAGGACGAGAGCGAAAGCAACAGAGGGATTGGTAAAAAAGCAATACAAAAGGCGTGGGTGGAGAGAAGCAATGGGAGAAGAACACATGCAAGTGCAAAAGGGAGGAGGGCAGGGAGAAACAGTCAGGCAACAAACAGCAACACAGACTGCAGAGAAAGAGAGGTACATGCAGGAGAGGGCTCAAAAACACATGCACTCTAATGGAGTGCTCTACACAAACAAAAAAGTATTGTTTGAAAAGGAAGCAGTATAAGCAGCAATGCCAGTCAGTTATAGAAACTGTGAAGAGGCAATGCTCCATGGGAGGGGCAAACACAAGATTGACATACTAGGACACATATAGGAAGCAGGCGAATGAAAATGACAAGTAAAGTGGCAAGCAATGGGCAGGCTCCAGGCGCCGCTTTGTTCATGGTAAGGCTCAACATGACTCACAACAGACAGCACCTGCACTGTCTAGTAGGCTCAACCTAAAATTAGCTCCTTGACGTCAGCTGTGGAAGGATACAAATCATGCAACAAAAACATTGTGAGACCAAAATACTTTTGAATGGGACAAACAGATTAATGGAGGTGAAAGGTATTGAATCAAAAGCAGTTATTCAAGATCAAAAACAAAGCCATCCAGTCATGAGTATGGGGAAGACCCAAAGCTCACTCTAACTATATGTAAATGTATTGGAAACAATAGGTTTTACCAAGAGACAGCAAATACCGTTCGCAGCTAGTACCTAAAAAAACACTAGCTCAAAACAGAAACTCACAGCCCACAAGAAGTTAGGAAACAAAAACCCACAAGAAAACATAGCACTTTAAAAGCAGTTCAGTAAAGAAAAAAATGATAGAACATAACCAGAATTTTACTGCTCAAGAACATCCAAGTAATGCTCGTGTAATTTTCTAGCAGGTGGCGGTAAATAAAAGCCTTGCACCTGCAGGTAGAAAATCCACCATCGGTAGTGAATAAAAACAACTCCATCTTCATTGGAAAGTCATGTCGCCAGACGGGTACGGTAAAAATAAAACTATCTGCAGTACCAACCCACATAGCAGGAAGGAAACTACTGAAAACAAGTAGCGTGATAAATAAACAAACAGACAAAGCCGTAAGTCCAACAACCAGTTACACACTAAATAAGCAGCATTAAAAAACTTAAAAGCTTCACTGTCTCGTAGCTAACAATTTTTGCCTTTGGTTACAGTTTTCACTTTCATTTAATGGAAGCCCTCCTTCCTTTTTCGCAATAACCAATTAAATCAATGCCTAGCTTCACTGCACCAAAGCAAAGTTAGTTTATACCAACTAGCACAATTTTCGAGCTACCCATCAATTGCCCAGAATGTCTGGATAAATAATGAGTCTAACCATAATAAAGGGCCCGCAAACTATTCATTGCCTATATTTTTTTCTCGCTTGCTAGCCGATGTTCTGCACTGCAGCATAGTTTTGAAGCAAACTCAAGTAATCTCATCTCCAAAGAAACTGCTCAGCAAGCTGATCCCTGGGAAGTTAATGTCCAGCACATCAAAGCAGTAGCAATACTGATCTAATTTACAACAAGCATTTGCAATGCAATTGGTCTCGCTTTTAATTGAGTTAGAGCGATTGGCACTGTAAATTCATAACTGGACTTTTCTTGTCACATAAATTGGTCAACCCTGCTTCATAATTTTGTCTTTTCCTGCCATATAATTCCAGTGGCCCTGTATATAACTACATCATTTCCATTTATCGCCTTCCTCTATCTGCAAAAAAATGAAAATGTTGCCATTTAGCAACCTACATAAACAAGGTATGCTAATTCCAGTAAAAAAAACACTTTCACTACCCCACCATCAGAGTTGCTGGCTGACTTACACAATTCCCCCAAACATGACACAAGACAGCCACGTTGGAGCAACAAGAGAAAAGAGTCACTCAAACATATCTAGAGTGTCCAAACAGTCATAATGTAATAAGGATGTTAAGTTGGCCAGAATTATGGTCATAATTGTAATAAAGAGAGATTACTAAAACATATACAATTATCGTATAGACCTTTAGCAGAAATAAACTGTTGGCATTAGACTGTAGTGCTTAAAACAGCCCCTAGAGGGCAACCTAACAAAAATATAATTTGTAAGAAACACGGTTATGTAACCATATAGTTAGCACCCAGTGGGCATAACCCCACATAAAAAAAGCAGGAGAAAGTAATGCAGTGTAAACATGTACTTAGCCCAGGGAGCGTTTTTAGGGCTAGCAGGCCTACTGCAATGATATTGCAAACAAGGCCTTTAAAACAAAACTTTTTCGAGCTATAAAACAAATGTTCTAGCCATGAGAAAGCTTAAAAGACACTGAATGGTGGGAGGTGTTATTATCTTGGGGTCCCCACTAACATAGTGTGGGGACCTAGATATGATGTAGACAGAAAGAGCATTTGAAAGTGGTCCCATTGTCCTAGGACCACCACAAGCTGAGTTGTGAGCAAAAATGTTTTGTAAAAGTAATGCCCTGAAAAGCATTATGGGGCAAGTTTCCATGCCACAAATATTTTAGTATGTTGATATAACTGTAATGCTTAGAGCAGCCCCTACAAGACACCCCAATGAAAATAGAATGTGTTAGAAACATGGTCATGTAACTATATAGTTAG
This sequence comes from Pleurodeles waltl, assembly GCF_031143425.1. Taxonomy (NCBI): domain Eukaryota; kingdom Metazoa; phylum Chordata; class Amphibia; order Caudata; family Salamandridae; genus Pleurodeles; species Pleurodeles waltl. The sequence continues at coordinate 1,184,912,774 of NC_090440.1, read as the reverse complement.
CCCCTAGAGGATAAACGACAATAAATATTGCAGTGTAACAATATATTTAGCCCCTTTGCATTACACATTTTCAGGAGTAGCAGGCCAATAGCAATTATATTACAAACCAGGACCTAAAAACACAAGCTATTCCCAGCTGTAAAAACAAAAGTTACAGTCATGAGAGCACCTAAAAAGACAATGAATGGTGGGAGGGGTTGATTATTTTGGAGTCCCCACTAACTTAGTGTTGGGACCCAGAGATGATCTATACAGAAAGAGCACCTCATGGTGTATATTTTGTAGGTGGTCATATTGCCCTAGGACCAACACAGGCAGAGTTATGAGCAAAAATCTTTTGTAAAAGTAATGCCCAGCAAAGCAATATGGGGCGAGTTTCCTGAGTGCAGTGAATATTGTAGTATTGGCTCTCCTGCTGTGCCGGGAGAGCTGCTTGCGTTTTGAGGATTTGTGTTTTACGTAAAGCATTTACCAATTCCAAGTGTTTTAGGAGGAGAGCCATAAGAAATGACTCGGATTAGGTAACTGTGAACAATGTGACCAGTGCTCCAATATCACCAATTGAGTTCACGCTATTGCACCTGTTCGCGCTGTGAGCGCCATGGCCGCCATGCAGCACAAAGGGGAGAGACAAAAGAAAAAAAGAAAAAAAATTGTTTGCCCATGCTGAAGTATATGGGCAATTGTGCAATAATCCATGTAACAGGGGCAGTCTGCAAGGCATGACAGAAAGGCCTCAAGGCAGGACAAACGTAAAGCATTTACCAATTACATCAAGATGACTTTTGAAAGGCAAGCCCAGGAATGAATGAAAATGATGGATGTGAGATAGGAATTGTTAAAAGCCCACACTAATTACAACAGGTCAAAGCGCTTGCTCATTTGACCTAAAAGCAACTGCAAAACAATAGCATTTTAAGAAATTCAAAACCTAACAGTGCTCACAAATGTTTCCCCAAACCCTCATCAACAATGCTCAAGCATCAGTCAGACATAACCACCTGCCCTTGCTGTACCCATGATTAACCAGCCACCACCACTCAGACTCCCCTCATTCTTGGAGATAGCAACCTTCACCATTTCAATTATAGACTTCAGGACACAGAGCACACCAATGAGGTACCACCATCATCCTTCAGAATGGAAGGATAGCTACTAAAAGCAAATATTTCCAATGTAGAATTTTACTGGACGTTAAAAGCAGGGATGTGCCCTAATGTATTTATTTTGTTGTTGAAGTGGATGGGGGCAATTGTTAATGCTTGACTACAAATGCAAACCATTCAGCACTCGATTACATGTGGCCTGGTACAATCCCCGTTACAATGGACCCTTCAATCCTTGGGGTGGGAAACTAATGGAGATTAGAGGGTTTTGGAAAATACTATGGAGGGATTGGTTTTTCTACAGTGGATTCCCTCCTGTTGTCCCTCAAAGTACCCCATGGACGTTTTGTTTACTTACAAATGTGAAAAATCACAACTGATAACTCATGTAGGCCTGGAACCTACAGTTACCAGGCCCATCGGTATTTAGGGGGCACTCTTAATGTAGTCAGGCTTTCCAATTGCACTGATGGAATCAATCTAAATAGAGACTTTGATACAATAGTATGGCTTTAGCTTTTGTGGGAAATTGCTTCCTCAAGTTATAAAAAAAATGTTTTAAAAAAAAGTTTGAGGGCTTGTGACTGAAAAAATGGTGAAGGTCAAAGTTCATGTGATGTGTCTTGCCACGTAATCAAGGGCAAGTGGAGCTTTTTCTGTAACATATACGAATTTGATGAAATGATAGCACTGCAAAGACTGAAGTCGTCTATGTCCACCATAAATTTGAAGGCCTTGAAGGCCAAAAAAGGATTTATGCCACAGAATGGGCCACTGATACTTTAGAGCACTACACCCTACGAATGTGAAATATGAGCACTACATTCACATTCTGAGTAATCAATTGTGACTGCGGCAGATTCGCCCATAATACCAGGTGCCTAGCGGGAACAGCTGCACTGATTTGATGTAGACTCAAGTGGCACATTTTATGTGTTCTGAAATGTGTAAAGCACATAAGTTTAATTTCGAATCTCTTCAACTTAAAGTATGAAGCTTTAAACAGCTTGAAAACAAAAGAGGCAGCCATTGCACTCTATTTCCAAGGTGTCATGAAAATCATTCTCTCCTTGGCAAAGAATCTGAGTTATGGATATGCCTTTTAGACAGGGCAAACGTACAGAAACCAGGAGCTGGCCTCTGTGCTGGTCCAGTGCAATTGTTCATAAACCAGCCCCAGATGATTATTCTACTCTTCAGGGGGTGCAAAATGGTTCTATAAATGCTTGCCAGTGAGATTTTAATTTAAGGCCTAACTAAAAATTGTAGAGGTTAATGTACTGGTACCCCACTAGTGTGGTTATTGCTGAAAAAGTGGATTTTGAGGCATAATATGCAAGATCAGTAGGATGTCAAGTGATAGGACGCTGCAAGTGGAATCATTGGGCTATTTTCTTAAAAAGATAGCCCTTCACAAGCTTAAGGTGGGACTTCTTGCTTCTGTTCATTTGGTAAAAGGAGAAGTCTGGCACTTGAATGAAAATGAGGCAAGAAGTGTACACAAGATGCATTAAGGCCCAGTGGCAATCACTCGCACACAAACATAGGTCGCTGCACTCTTGACACAAGCTACAAAAGCACTGCAGTGAGGTGCTTAATGTGCAACTTCGCCAACAGGCCACAATCCGTTCATTGTATTGTAACTGCATTTAGATTATGTTAACTACCACTGACTGGCCACTGAAGAGCTTTGTGGCTAGTAACACACGACTCGATAACCCAAAGTTAGTGGCTTACTCGTTAATTAATTATTGTTGTAAACTGGTTGGTGTAGGAAGCTGGCCCCTTGTTGCAGTACCCCACACTTTTTGCCTGATATTTGATGCTAAATTGACTGAGTGTGTGCTGGGATTCTGCTAACCAGGCCCCAGTACCTGTGTTCTTCCCCTAAAACTGTACAATTGTTTCCACAATTGGCACACCTCTGGTACACAGATAAGTCCCTTGTAAAAGGTACCAGTGGTACCAAAGGCCTTGTGGCCAGAGAGAGTTCCCAATGGCTGCAGCATATATTATGCCACTCTAAGGGACCTCTCACCAAACACATGCACACTGCAGATTGTGAGTGTTGGTGGAGAGAAAAAGGCAAAGTCGACATGGTATCCCTCCCTGGGTGCCTTGCCTACTAAACTCTGCCTGTGGCATGGATAAGTCACCCCTTTAGCATGCCTTACAGCCCCAGAGCAGGGTGCACTATACCACAGGCGAGGGTATAGCTGCATGAACAATATGCCCCTATAGAGTCTAAGTCCATTCTTAGATATAGTAAGTGCAGTGTATCCATATTGAGTACATGAGCTGGGAGTTTGTCATTATGAACTCCACAGCTCCATGATGGCTTCACTGAATGCTGGAACGTTTGGTATCAAACTTCTAGGCTCAATAAACCCACACTGATGCCAGTGTTGGGTTTATTGTAAAATGCACACAGAGGGCACCCTAGAGTTGTACCCTGAAATTCACTCAACTCTCTAGTGTGTGGCTGACCGGTCTATGCCAGCCTGCCACCACCAGACAAGTTCTGTCCTCATGGGGTGAGGGCCTTTGTACTCCAAGGGGTCAGGGACAAAGCTTTCTCTGGGTGGAGAAGCTTCACACCTCCCCCCTGCCTGAACAGCAACACTTGGCAGTGAGCTTCAAAGGCTCCTGCCTTTTGTTCTACTGCCTCACAGCCCTCCAGCTAGTGGAGATGCGCCCCCCACCTGCCCCCAAACCAAGCCCCATATTTAGCAGCAGGTCGGGGGAAACTAGTAAACACCAAGAGGAATGTCCACCCCAGCTGGGACCACCCCATGGGTTCCCCCGAGCTGAGGAGAACCCCACCTGGCAGAATCCTTCATGTTGTTTTGGAGGGAGATAGCCGATAGGGTTAGGCATGTGCCCCCCTCCCCAAAGGGAGTGGGCACAGGAAGAGTGTTGCCACCCTCAAGGTGAGTAGCCATTGGCTACTGCCCTCTGACCCCTGCAACACACTTAAATCTAGTATTTAGGGACACCCCTGAACCTTGCTCTTCAGATTCCTGGCGACCTAACAAAGAAGAGCGACTGAAGAGCCACACCAGCAGTGAAGACTCCAGACGACAACTAACTTAGTCCCAGCCCTACTGGCCTGTCTGCAGCTTCAAGACTGCTACTACAAGAAGATGACTTGTCCTGAAGGACAAGCAACCTCTCCAAAACCCTCAGAGGACTGCCTGCCTTCCTTAAAGACCAGATCTCGAGGACACTGGCCCTGTCTGCAGAGAAACCTCCAACAGGGACTCCAGAGCCCTCCGGATCCGCGAGTCCTGCTCACTCCGCACCCGACACCCACGGCCCAAATACAGGTGGCACACCGGACCAGAGAGTCCCCAGGCGATTCCCATATTGAGTCCACCCTGGGCTGTCCCCTCCTGGCCACCACAGAGACATCTGCAGCCTGAATCCAGAGGTGCCCCCTGACCGGGACCGGGACCAGATCCAGTGAAGATATCAGACACTTAAAGGTACCCCTGCACCTGCAGCCCCCTGGCCTTGGAGATCCCAGCCAACAGTCCATCAATGTCCAGAGGAGCCTCAGCTTACCTTTCCAGCCATTGGTCTTCTTCAGCCGACCCACCTGGACCAAGCCTGGAGTCTCCTTGTGAACCCCAAGTTCCTCATAGGCAGGCACTGGGTCCCCATCGCTGTGTTTGTACCCTCCACCCATCCGCTCCTGTGCCGCTGAGGGTGTGTGTTTGGTGCTTACCTGTGGCCCCCCTGCTGCTGATCCAAACCACCCCCGCCCCCCAGGGCCTGATCCCTGAGACCACTTACCTGCAAACCGTTCTCTTTTGAGTGCCCCCAGTTTCCACAGGGTTCCATTGGGCACCGGACACCAACTCTGACCTATGCACCCGGCCAGCCCCGTGTTACTGGTCATGCACTCTTGGTGTCAACCTGAACTCTGCCCTGTGGACGTCTTAATCCCCAAAGACTGGAACTGTAAGTCTAGTACTTAACTGTAAACTGTGTATGTACATTTACCCCCTAGGACTGTATGGCCTTCAGTGAAAATTGCACTGTCAACGTTTGATATTGAAAAGTATTACATACCTGAAAACTGTTTTATCTGTGAATTACAAACAAAGTGCATTTGATACTTAAAGTGATGCATTCTTGAAACTGTACTTACCTGCAGTAAAGATCCTTTTGGTTTTAGAAAAAAAAAGCAACAAAGCATTTTTTTAAAATAAATAAACATTGGCCTGGAGTTAGTCATTGATTGTGTGCCTTGTTTCTTGACTGTGTGTGTGTACCACAAATGCTTAGCACTACCCTCTGATAAGCCTAACTGCTCAACCACACTACCACAAAAGCGAGCATTAGTATAATCTACTTTAGGCTCTGTAAACCCTCTGGGGATCCACTGGACTCCTTGCACACAATACCTTACTCTGATATATTATATACAGAGCCAGCTTTCTAGAGATAGTTACTGGATTAATCTTGCACTCAAAAGAAACTAAAGAATTTCCTCTAGTTTCTAGTGATGAATTAAATTAATGCGAATAATGGGTCAATACAAGAGTGAGTTTGGGCAACTGGAAAAAGTGAGATAAATAATTAGCGTGGAGGAGGTTACATATTGTGAGAGTGCAAGGAAAAGTTACAAAAAAGGGGAAATTATACTTTATGGGAGGGTGGCAAGTAGACAGTTTAGAAATGTTAATTACTGCAGGAATGATTACTCAGAAGGAAAGTTTATGATTTGTAAGGATGGGTATTACTAGTTTCCTCAAGTATAGTAGACGGCAAGGAAGAAGGGTAGACTCAAATGAACTAATACAGGCAGTGACTGGTGTATAATACAGGAAGTGCAGAATTATTAGGCAAGTTGTATTTTTGAGGATTAATTTTATTATTGAACAACAACCATGTTCTCAATGAACCCAAAAAACTCATTAATATCAAAGCTGAATATTTTTGGAATTAGTTTTTAATTTGTTTTTAGTTTTGGCTATGTTAGGGGGATATCTGTGTGTGCAGGTGACTATCACTGTGCATAATTATTAGGCAACTTAACAAAAAAAAATATATACCCATTTCAATTATTTATTATTACCAGTGAAACCAATATAACATCTCAACATTCACAAATATACATTTCTGACATTCAAAAACAAAACAAAAACAAATCAGTGACCAATATAGCCACCTTTCTTTGCAAGGACACTCAAAAGCCTGCCATCCATGGATTCTGTCAGTGTTTTGATCTGTTCACCATCAACATTGCGTGCAGCAGCAACCACAGCCTCCCAGACACTGTTCAGAGAGGTGTACTGTTTTCCCTCCTTGTAAATCTCACATTTGATGATGGACCACAGGTTCTCAATGGGGTTCAGATCAGGTGAACAAGGAGGCCATGTCATTAGATTTCCTTCTTTTATACCCTTTCTTGCCAGCCACGCTGTGGAGTACTTGGACGCGTGTGATGGAGCATTGTCCTGCATGAAAATCATGTTTTTCTTGAAGGATGCAGACTTCTTCCTGTACCACTGCTTGAAGAAGGTGTCTTCCAGGAACTGGCAGTAGGACTGGGAGTTGAGCTTGACTCCATCCTCAACCCGAAAAGGCCCCACAAGCTCATCTTTGATGATACCAGCCCAAACCAGTACTCCACCTCCACCTTGCTGGCGTCTGAGTCGGACTGGAGCTCTCTGCCCTTTACCAATCCAGCCACGGGCCTATCCATCTGGCCCATCAAGACTCACTCTCATTTCATCAGTCCATAAAACCTTAGAAAAATCAGTCTTGAGATATTTCTTGGCCCAGTCTTGACGTTTCAGCTTGTGTGTCTTGTTCAGTGGTGGTCGTCTTTCAGCCTTTCTTACCTTGGCCATGTCTCTGAGTATTGCACACCTTGTGCTTTTGGGCACTCCAGTGATGTTGCAGCTCTGAAATATGGCCAAACTGGTGGCAAGTGGCATCGTGGCAGCTGCACGCTTGACTTTTCTCAGTTCATGGGCAGTTATTTTGCGCCTTGGTTTTTCCACACGCTTCTTGCGACCCTGTTGACTATTTTGAATGAAACGCTTGATTGTTCGATGATCACGCTTCAGAAGCTTTGCAATTTTAAGAGTGCTGCATCCTCTGCAAGATATCTCACTATTATTGACTTTTCTGAGCCTGTCAAGTCCTTGTTTTGACCTATTTTGCCAAAGGAAAGGAAGTTGCCTAATAATTATGCACACCTGATATAGGGTGTTGATGTCATTAGACCACACCCCTTCTCATTACAGAGATGCACATCACCTAATATGCTTAATTGGTAGTAGGCTTTCGAGCCTATACAGCTTGGAGTAAGACAACATGCATAAAGAGGATGATGTGGTCAAAATACTCATTTGCCTAATAATTCTGCACTCCCTGTATGAGTATCATTCAAACAGGAAGAGGAGAGAAAAATCCCTACATAAAAATCAGTTTAATTTTTTCGCACGTCTTTAGGAAATATTGTGATAGGATGTGACCTAGGGAAGTGTAACAAATAGAAAGAAATGATTAAAGTTGATCACCTGTGGGCAAGTGATATATTTTGTTACGTCTTGGGTTGTTTCAAAAGGCTCTTGATAGTGTTGATGAAGTCCATCTTTTTTTTTACGCAGACAATGGATATTATTAAAAATGACTGACTTTGTACTTGTTTCCTAATATTAGATGTGAATGGACAGCAGGTTGCTTAGGCTTGTGTGGTGAAAATTTAAGAAGCATACAATTCTTAGGGTTTGCAATGATCATTTTGTTATGTGCTTGGATAGTATGTTTCTAGAGAAATACTGTTCTCCTGGATATTAGCTGTTTTCAAGGGATTCTGCTGATTTAACCCCTCGGGTGCCTGTGGCGAGCTGGTCTCGTCCTCGGCCACAGTTGTCGTGTGCAGAGAACGAGACCAGCTCCTCCTGCCACCCACACACCCTCCATCATGGATGGAAGGTGAATCGTTTCCCCTTCCATCCCCGACCCCCCCCCCCACCCACTTCCCGGTTACGTCCGATGACGTCAGCGCGCAATCGCACGCTCACCTCATCCGAGGTCACCTCCTATCACGCTGGAAGCTCGGAAGAGAAATGCAGGCAGAAGCATGAAAGGAAAGGAAAAGCCTTTCCTTTCCTTTCATGTCTCTGAGTATTTCTGCAGCCCGACTGTAAACGAATTGGGCTGCAGAAATGCCCACTAGAGATCAGTTTTTTTTTTTTTTTTTTTTTTTACATTAGCATGAGGAGAGCAACCCCTTGAGTAAGGGTCGCTCTCTGTGGGGGACAATTTTTTAAATGCCTTTTCTGCCCAATCCCCCCAACCCCCCCCCCCCCAAAGGCTGATCGGCCTATTGCAACTAGAAACCTCTAGACACCAGGGATTATTGATTTTTTAAAATTTTTTTTATTATTTTTTTTTACAGGAGGAGAGTGACCCCACAGGCAAGGGTGGGTCGCTTCCCTTTGGAGCACATTTATTTTAGGCCATTTCTGCCCCCCTCGCAGGCAGATCAGCCTATTTTTTTAGGCCATATGCCTAGGCACCAAGGATTGGTTTTTTTTGTTTGTGTTTTTGGGCACCAATTTCACGCAAGGGGAGTGACAATTGGCACGTGTTTTACTCGCGCTACTACGCATTTAGGATATTTCTGGCAAAAGTATTCATTTACCTCATTGATGCGATCGTCTTCATCCACGTGCACGCATCGTTTGAAATTTGTTGTGACACGAGCGTGCCGGAGTTCTCATGCTCGGTGTAAGATGAAAGAGGTCAATTGCCCACAGAAACAGACCACTTTCAGCTACGCTCTTGGCGGCCATCTTAAAGCTCCGATTGTCTTCCATTGCATTCAAGGCATTGTCAGAACTACGTTTGGATACAGTCACATCTTCATCTACTGGATACATATTGTTGCTTGAGCCATTGCTTACTACTGTGCAATAACTGGGACACTTTTATTGCAAATATGCTATTGCCTCAGAAACTAATGTGCCGCTTGCGGTGGTAGGCACACCTGGTACTCTATAAACGCTAATAACAACAAAAAAAAGGAAGCGTTCAGATAAAATGTATTATTGATACATTGAGTCAACTTTGTGCTCTATTTTAAAAAACACATGTATGCATTTATGAATAGATTGTATTATTTACAATAAGTGTACGTGTCATTTATACACTATAAGTTGTATTGTTTACAGTAAGTGATGGATATTGCAGCAGTCAATTCCCCACAGCAATTCCTGATGCAACCGGGGGCCTACCAATAGAATGTGAGGAGTGGATAGACATGTTTGATAACTATCTAGAAGCTTTAGATGGGTTAGGGTTCTCTTCTAATAGGAAAAAGAGCTATTTTACTCAGTTTTTTAGGTACGGAGGGCCACCATGTGTTTACATTTTTGCCCAAGGCTGTTAAGCAGGCAGGGCAACCAATTGAAGATGTATTTATAGAAGCGAGGCGAAGGTTGGAGTTGAGGTTTGCAAGAACTGAAAAAGCTATCATGCAAAGATTCAAATTCTATACCCAACCGCAGAAAGACAGTGAGTCTGTGGATGAATTTGTCGCCCGTTTAAGAGAGCTTTTAGTTAAGTGTAGATTTGGGGAAATGACCGAGGATTGATCAGAGATCAGCTCATTGTACAATGTAGAAGCAAGAAAATGCAAGAAAGGCTGTGGGCAGCAAAGGATCCTATGTTGAAGGATGCCATAGAAATTGCAAAAGTTGTTGAGGAGTCTGAATTTTGTATGAAGCAGATGGGAAGAAAAGAGGCAAGGTGTTCTGAAGAAATAACATTAAGAAAAGTGACAAAACCGTGACGTCTAAACAACCTTGGAGTAGGAATAGTAACTCATTTTCCAGCAACGGTAGAGTTGAGTTAATAGCAAAATGTGCACCAAGTGTGGTAGTAGGTACCACACTTCAGAGTCAAAAAATTGTTTTGCCATAGGGAAAGAATGTCGGAGTTGTGGCCGTAAAGGGCACTTTGCTAGAGTTTGCAGAGAGAAAGAACTCAATAAAGGGAAAGTGGCTATGGTTGCTGATGTGGTAGGGGACACATTCAAGTGTGATAATGTTGAGAGAGTATTGTGCGTATCTGAGTCTAACAGTGTGGGAGTAGGAACAGGGAGAATGCGAAAGCAGAATTTATCATAAAGAATGTGTCAGTGGAGTTAATGGTGGACTCTGGTTCTTTGTATGCCATTATACCAAAAAGTGTGTTCATGAAAAAATGGCCTTTGACTAGATTGTTACCAAAAGACATAAATCCTGGATGTTATCAAGGGGAACAGATCAATATAATTGGTTATATGCTCACTGAAATAGCATTCGAATAAAGGAAGATCATAGGCAAGGTTTATGTGACAGAGTCTGGTCCTCCTATTTTAGGATGGCAGCATCAATATGATCTTCATATTACCATAAATCCACATGCTTCCATCAATGTCATGTTTGTGGAAGATATCACCCTAGCAAATATTTTACGAGGAGTAAAGGATGTGTTCAGAAAGGAAATGGGAGAATTGGGAGGGTATGTTCATGAAATTAAATTGAAGCAAGGGGCTATTCCTGTACAACACAAAGTCAGGAAGGTGCCGGTATTGGATAGAGAAGAGGTTAAAGAATTATTCAAAGAAATGTTGGAAAGTGGAGTAAACGAACCTGTGGAGGCATCAGAATGGTTATCACCTGTCTTAATTACAACAAAAAAAAAAGAAAGATGGGAAATTGAGATTCTGCATGGATTTAAGGGGGTTAAATCAGAATATAGTGACAGATAATTTTCCATTGCCTAATATCAATGAGTTGGTCTTGCTAATTAAAGGTGCTAAGTATTTTTCAAAATTGGATCTTAAACATGCATACCATCAAATAAAGCTGCATGCAAAATCAAAAGCACTGACAACATTCATCACCATGGAAGGCACGTATCAGTTCACTAGAATGCCTTTCGGTCCAGCGTCTGCAGCTAGCATCTTCCAGAGAAAGATGAGTGAAATCCTCAAGGGTTTGGATGATATATTGTACTTTCAAGACGACATTCTAGTTTTTGGCTACGTCACTGAAAATCACAGTGTTACCTTGAAAATGATGTTGGATAGGCTATCAGAATTTGGATTGACCATAAGGCAAGAAAAATGTCAGTTTCTTGTAAGAGAAGTGGAATATCTTGGTCACTCTTTGTCTGAGGATGGGATCAAACCAAAAAAAGATTTGTTGGAAGCTATCAAATCTGCACCAGCACCAAAAGACAAAGAACAGCTGCGATCTTTCTTGGGTTTAATTGAATATTACTCCAAGTTTGTGAAGAACTTTGCTAGTAAGATGGAAAGTTTGAAGGTTCTTATGCGTAAAGGTGTAAATTTTGCTTGGGAAGCGGCACAACAACAGTGTTTTCAACAAATAAAGGAGGAGGTGTGCAATGCTGACATATTGGTATCTTTTGACACTAAGAAGAAAACTATAATAACTGTTGATGCCAGTGCAATAGGAATCTGGGCAGTTATGTCTCAAGTGCATGGATCCTCTAAGAAAACAGTTGCTTTTGCTTCCCGGACCTTAACGACTTCTGAGAGACACTACGCGGACATTGAGAGACACTGGCAGCAGCATGGGAAGTGGAGTACTTTCGCACATATCTGTGGGGCAGCAGTATCATACTGCATACTGATTACAAGCCTTTGTTAAGAATTCTTTTGCCTGGTGGAACTGGCAAAGGTTCAGCAAGACTGGCCAGATAAGCTTTGCGCTTACAAAAGTACTATTCCGGGTTAGAAAAATATTCCGGCTGATTGCCTTTCACTATAAGCCCTTGATTGGCAACTCGTGGATGAAAAAAAGTGTTGAAAAATGAACAAGAAGGGGCTGTTGCGAGTGTGCTTGAAGTCACTCGATGCAATAAGGGCATAGTAAATGAGAAAGACTGGCATTTGGCTATGGAGGGTGATAATGTATTAAAAAATGTTATAGTCTTGATAAAAAAAGGGGGGAGATGAGATAGCACTCTTTCGGTACTTGTACGGCCTTATGGCAAAACTTTGGATGAGCTATCTGAAATAAATGGAATGATGGTGTTTCGTGTAGAAAAAAAATTGTCCCACCCACAGGTGTATGGAAAAGGTTGTTTGACATTGCTCATGAGGGACACTTGGGACAAACTATTATGAAGAAAAAGCTCAGAATGGAGTTTTGGTGGCCTGGCCTGGATGATGATGATGTGGGATGGGTTGAACGGTGTCCTGAATGCATAGAGAGTGAAAAGCATTTGAGGGTTGGCGTACAACCTGGATGTGGTAGTATAACAGATCAGGGCAAACCATGGCACAGTGTATGCATGGATTTCAATGGATCATTGTCAGGAACAGGTAGAGGAAGGAATTTTGCATTAGTCACGGTGGATGTGCACTCTAAATGGGTGGTTGTTAAATTCATGGCTGAAGTCACTACATCAGCTACTATAAGTTTTGAAAGAGGTTTTTGGTGAGGAGGGTTTTCCTGTAGTTCTGATCACAGACAATGGTACGCAACTGACTTCGATTGAAATGAAAGATTTCTTGGAGTCGTGTGGCGTGAAGCATGCACGTGCAGCATTGTATAACCCCCGTGCCAATGGGATTGTAGAACGGGCTAATCGTGTGATCAAAAGGGGGTTAGTCAGCTATAGCTAACAGATTGGATGTAGAGCTCATGATCTCGGAGCTGGTTTGGTCATATCGCACCAAGGAGAGCTTAAGCACAGGCATGATACCATTTATGGTCATGAGAGGTAGAAAGCCTGTTTGCAAACTTAAACCTTCGTGGATGGGAAATTTGATTGAAAAGCGAATTCTTCCCTACAAATGTCAAGAATCTAAAGCAGTTTGCAGCGGACAGTGGATTAAGCCAGGGGAATGGGTTAAGGTTAAATCAGGAATGGTTAAAAAAAAAAAAAAAAAAAAAAGGGATGAGCAAATTTTTGGGACAGTTCAAAGTGCAGGAGGTTCACGGGTGGCATGTGCTTCTCACTAATGGACAATGTAGGAATTTAAGGAGAGTGGCGAAGTATGGATCTGAACTGAACGAGAGGAATGGTGAGAAGAGCGGTGAGTGCAGTGGTTATATGTTAATGGAGGATGAGGATGCATTGAATCCTCGTGAGACTTGCAGTGGTGTAAGGGGTCGGGTAGGGGGTGGAAATGGTGGGCATGGTGCAATCTTCACAGCTGGTCGAGATTCTACTAGCACAATCCCTAATGCGTGGGTACTAGAGTTACTAAAACCAGAAGACCACCCGCATTTTTGAAAGATTATGTAATGTGATTTTATTGTCTTTTATTATTGGTTTTGGTTTCAGTTTCTCGGTTATGTGTTATCTTTTATTTCTTATTATTCAATGTTCATTTTATTGTGCTTGAATTTTCGGTTAACTGTTTTGATTATTTATTTAGGGTTAACGAGGAAGGATGTGCTGTAATCTGCTTCGGTGTTTGTTATACTGTTTGTGAGGCTCTCCTAGAACATGGAGGAAAAAGTGTTTTTTTGCCAAATTGTGAGGTTTGCTAAGGATTCTGAGTATCAGAACATTGTAAGAGCACCACAAGTTACCACACATTGGGTTTTCCCTAGGTGTCTAGTTTGAAAAAATGCACAGGTTTGGTATGTTTTCCGAGGTGCCGGCTGGGCTAAAGACCAAAATCCACAGCTAGGGACTTTCCAAAAAACACGGCAGTTGTAAATGTAAAAATTTGATGTGTCCATGTTGTGTTTTGGGGCATTTCCTGTTGCGGGCACTAGGCCTACCCACACAAGTGAGGTACCATTTTTCGGTGAATGCTGGGTGGAAGGAAATTTGTGGCTCCTCTCAGATTCCAGAACTTTTTATCACCGAAATGTTTGGAAAAAGTGTTTTTCTGCAATTATTTGAGGTTTTCAAAGGATTCTGGGTAACAGAACCTGGTGAGAGCCCCACAATTCATCCCATCTTGGATTCCCATAGGTGTCTAGTTTTAAAAAATGCACAGGTTTGGTAGGTTTCCTTAAGTGCTGCTGAGCTAGAGGCCGAAATCCACAGCTAGGCACTTTCCAAAAAACACGTCAGATTTCAATGTAAACATGGGATGTGTCCATGTTGCCTTTCCTGACACAGGCATTAGGCCTAACCATACAAGTGAGGTACCATTTTTAATCGGAAGACTTGGGGGAACACAGAATAGCAGAACAAGTGTTATTGCCCCTTGTCTGTCTTTACATTTTTTCCTTCCAAATGTAAGACAGTGTGTAAAAAAAACATCTATTTGAGAAATGCCCTGTAATTCACATGCTAGTATGGGGAACCCGAAATTCGGGATGTGCAAATAACCACTGCTTCTCAACACCTTATCTTGTGCCCATTTTGGAAATAGAAAGGTTTCCTTGTTATCTATTTTTGATTCTTTATATTTCACCAAATGAATTGCTATATACCCGGTATACAATGAAAACCCATTGCAAGGTGCAGCTCCTTTATTGGCTCTTGGTACCTAGGGTTCTTGATGAACCTATAAGCCCTATATTTCCCCGCAACCAAAAGAGTCCAGCCGACGTAACGGTATATTGCTTTTGAAAATCTGACATTGCAGGAAAAAGTTACAGAGTAAAACGTGGAAAAAATTGGCTGTTTTATTTTGTTTTTTTATTCCAGCTGTTCCTTTCTGTAGGATAAACTTGTAGGATCTAGACAAATGCACTTTGCTGAATTCAGAATTTTGTCTACTTTTGTAGAAATGTTTAGCTGTCCTGGACCCAGCATTGGTTTCACACTCATTTCTGTCACTAACTAGAAGGAGGCTCAAAGCACAAAAAATAGTTAAAATGGAGTATGTCCCAGTAAAATACCAAAATTGTGCTGAAACGTGGTTTTCTGATTCAAGTCTGCCTGTTGCTGAAAGCTGGGAAGATTGTGATTTTAGCACAGTAAACCCTTTGTTGATGACATTTTCAGAGGGAAAAACACAAGCTGTCTTCTAGCAGCTATTTTTCCCCCATTTAAAAAAAACAAAACGTATTTTGAGATTTATTTTGGCTAATTTCTTGGGCTCCTCCAGGGGTACCCACAAACTCTGGATACCTCTAGAATCCCTTGGATATTGGAGGAAAACGACACAAATGTGGCGTGGGTAGCTTATGCGGACAAAAAGTTATAAGGGCCTAAGCGCAAACTGCCCCAAATAGCCACATAAAGGCCTGGCACCTGAGGGGGGGAAAGGCCTGGCAGCGAAGGGGTTAACATCTCCATCATTTTACAGGGTCCAGGAGGGTTTCTGGTTGCAGGCTAAAAAAAGAATGTGGATTCTTTGCTGAATGGCATTAGTAAAGATCAGTGCTTAACCATGAATAACCAGTTTGTAATTAGTTGCAAAAAAGATATCATATTAACTTAATGTACATCCTTTTATAGAAAATGTAGATAAACGCAGATATACTTTACTTTTCCCGTAATTAACTTTAGTATGCACAAAATAAACGTAGTCCCTTAAATATACCATACCTGTTCATAACTATTAATTTGTGTATGACCTGTATATCACCTCTGCTGCTGGCAGCAGGCATTATGAAATCTTTTATACAGGGTTATCACACATATATATATATATATACACACATACTGAAAATTAAAGATTAAAGTGACATTCTAGTTAGGCAACAATTTCAGTGACAATGTCACATTTGAAAATTAAAAAAAAAAAAAAAAATCACCAGTTATGGTAATATCTAGCTTGTGCCCTAAAGCAACTGTAACTCGCAGCCTTGCCAAGCACAGTCTTGCCATCATTGATGTAATTGCAGATGCTGCAGTGATGTAATCAAATACGTAATTGAACATGATGAGTGATGTAATATGGGAGGTAATTAGCAGTGCATGACAAGGGTGTGAGTTACAGTTACCTTAGGGCACAAGTTATATTTACTAGATATTACTATGCCTTGTGAAATATAGCGTTTTTTTTAGCTTAAAACATTAAATTGGCCCTCAAATGTTTATCCTGTGATTTTTTTAGTGAATATCTAGGGTTTTTCTTTTAACAGTAAAGCAATATTTTATTACCATACGTAAAACCAACACCCCCTCAGGGTTGTTGGTCTCAGCCCAGTCCCCGCGGGCAATCCCTCGCAGTCAAGCAATTCCTCCCACCCCCCTCCCCAAACCCCTGCAAAGCACAGTCAAAGGTCATGCGCAGAGTCGGGTTTGCCGCCAGTCTAACCTCCATCCAACTTCCTGCAGGCATCCAAATCCCTGCCGGGGGGCCTCCCGCCAATACAAGACAGGTCATTTCCCCCTGACCCCTTGCTCCCAAGACACTATTGGCCCCAGGTACACCATTCTGCAGAGGCTTTTGTTTTTAAAAAGGGGGTCGGTATACACAGACCCATTTCCCGAGCCTCTAGTGACCTCAGGGATATAATCTCTCTGGCCTTTATTTTTTAATAGAGGGTCCTCGGGCCACAGGATGGGGTTCCTGTGGCTGCTACAGCCTTGGGGAAGGGTACCATCTGGCTCCATCCCCTATTAATATATTTTCAGCCCCATCCCTCTGAGGCCTCTTCAAGGCATGGAGGGAAGGCCACGTGCCCCTAACCCTCTTTTGATTAATTTGACCTCAGGGGATTGGGTCCCTGAGGCCCATCTCTGGCTCAGGAAGGGGTTGGGATTGCATGCCCCCTCCTCTAAATATTATAAACATTTGAAAGCTGAAGAGCGTTTATTTTTAAAAATGAGTTACAACCCAGCAGTAGTCCTCCAGGATCAGAACTCTTAAAAAAAATATACATATATTTTGTGACCCCCTATCCTTCCCCAATCCATCATGTTTTCCCTAACCTCAAGACAGGAGACTATGTCCCGAGCCTTGTAATGGCTGTATGCAGCATTTTTCATCATGCTGCAGACAGCCAATCAGAGCCTTGCTGACATGGGGCCCCCGGGCTAATTGCTCCAACACTATCAAATAGATTTCCACCATGTCACAAAAAGCATGCTTTCTGGAGCAAGATCCAGCTTCCTGCCTAATTTGATATTATTTTGTTCAGCAGTTTTTGCAGCAGTGCTGTTCAAAAGAGTTTATGGAAAACGCATGGGGATTTTGAGTTTTGGAACCCCTCCCCTTTTTTTTTTTTCCTCGGTCCCCGCTTGACAGATCACCCCAAAACTTTCCATGTTTAAACTAAACAAAAATCATTACCTTTTTTGGAAAGATTTGTGAAGATTCATCAAACGGTGCCAAAGCTAAACAAATAAGGCATGAATTTCTGTGGGAAATGCTGACCTAATTATATCTACCCAGTGGTGACCACCCCCAGGAGATATATTTAAATATATATATATACACACACACACACACACACACGCACACACACACACACGCACACAACCAACACTCTTCAATCCAAAGAGAGCCTGCACTTGAAGATGGAAAACATTTCATCTTTTATTTCTCCATGTTGCACCAAAACCAAATCAGCTGTTTTAAATTCTAGCCACACAGCAAATATCAGTTCTAAATTAGTAGGAGACGTGATTTGGCTATTTCCTTAGCCTTTCTTAATCCTTAACACTCGCCATTTAGGTTGCTCATTGAATACATTTGAGTCAAACAAAAGGGAAGAAACACTTCAGAGATTCCTGCATTGCAATTATGACCACCACCACACCACTTCTGCTTGATATCCTTTTTTCAGTTCAGTAACAATGTATATAAAATCTTCCTTTAATACTTACTGTTGCAGGAAACCAACTCATACAATTATTTTCAGATAAGAGCAACCAAAACGGCTTACTTCAACCAAGTCTGTGCCGCCCAATATGTAATTTGAAAGTTTAGTGAGATTTACTCCACAAAGGAATATCATTTTCCAACCCTCACCACTGAGTTAATGCTTATGTGTTGCCCTGCTCCTGGCATTCCCGTCCACTTGGTCTTTTGAAAGAAGGTTACTCTCTAATTAACTATATATGAACCATATGACTGCATGGTCTTGGAAATTTTACAGTGAAACCAGGGTAGTGCCTCTCCAGGGGTAGCCTGGGATGCTCTTAAGACTGGAATTCAAAGTGAAAAAATCCGTTTCAGTCTGAATCACAAGAAGCAGAAGAAACAACTCCTGGATAAGCTTTATGGGGAATTAGCAGAGACCGAAGCCCACCTCATCAACTGATTGTCTCAAAATCTGAAGTCTTTTCCCTCTTCGACGTTGTTATATCAAAATCACCTAAACAATCCCCTAATTCCCTATTGGTCAGTTAGTCGTACACGTTTACACTTCTGTCCAATGAAAAAACTATACCAAATCTATGAATTCTAATATTTCTCCGTTCTCGTATTGTTGATTGGTTCGTCTTGCGATGTACTCATCATTCGGCTTGTCAGGTAACAATATTGTTGCAGCTTCCACTCTAGTCAGTATCTTCATTGTTCTTGTCCTGGGAAAGTTAGTCTCACACACATTACACATAAAATGTTGCATTAGCAAGAACATCATCTCCTAGCAGTGGGTTCTCACGAAAAACTTACATTAAGCACATTTAAACAATACAATGGACATTTCACAGTTTAATTAACTTGGTCAGCATTTTTATTAAACACTAAGAAATACAGCTTCTGCATGAGGCCTGGCAAAATAGGCCAAGACACTCGCTAAGTTAAGGCCTACAATGAATAAAGCTAAAGCATACTTCATATCCCTTAATATGTCATATTACTGCATTAGTGTGACATATATTCAATATTTCATAAGTATTAATCATTGATTAGTACACTTTGTTAACACTGGTGGCCATTCTTCGAGGTCACATTTTCAAATGCGTGCATTATTTTTTTACATTATTTCATTTTCTACATAAGCTCATTATTCAAAATACATACATGTTCATTAATAATTGTTTTATTAAAGACACCTGCGCTAGCAGGTTCAAATTGATGGATGACTTAGCTAGCATTTTTAATTGGTCGTATGCTAAGACCAGGAAATCTCTGATTTTTTTTTTTTTTTTAACTCTTTCAAGGGAGTGAGGTGGCTGGGCCATTCCCAATTTAAGATTTAACAATGGGCTGCGCCTTACAGTATATGAGGTCTTTTACTGGTGGGTCATACGGGGGAGATGGTTTTCCCCCCATTTAGGGACTGCTTAGTGGGGAGGATGCCAGGAACCGTTTTTTGAAAATCTTTGAGCCTTGCTATTTTAAGGAGGTTACATTTAGGACCCTGAGTTCAATATTGACCATCCCTTTCTAGGTAAGGATCCTTGCGGTCATGGCTCGGAAGCCTGGGGCTTGTGGAAGCTTGGGGATCTTCATGATGGGATCACTATAAGTACATCTGAAGACCTGCAGCAGGACTATGGGCGCTATTTTATCGATATTTGCAGATTCGTGTTTTTTTCCTCAAAAATCAGTAAGGGTCTAGTGAGATGATAAAACTACCTTTGATTGAGATTATAGCAAAGAACTGTGGCTGTACAATTAGTTCCATTTATGAGTGTTTGATCTGTGGTTTGCTGGATGATTTGGACAAACAGGATACTAAATGGAAAAAGAAGTTATGTACAAGTTACTGTTGCTTTTTTGTGTAATTAGAAATTGGGCGCTTTCGACAGGTTTCCAGGTGCAACACTTAAAAACTATCTTTGACCTATTTTACACCCCAGCCAACGTCAAATTCAGGAAGTGGCTTTATTGCATATGTTTAGCACTAGATTTATTGAAGCAAGAGATCTCAGGGTTTATGCATACTGCTCTTTCCTTTGACATCACTCTGACCCCTCAGCTAATGTTACTTGGCGTCCATGACAAGGTGGTGCAGGATCTTTTCGAATTAGTGTCAAGTAAAGATATAGACGTATAATCATGTAGGGAGAGGGTAGAATTGAGCCCAGATATTGTAGTCTTTTCAAGGGACAATCTAGCTTTGATCATATGAAATTTAAATTACCAGTCTTAAAGTTCACGTTATGCTAAATGTTTTTGAACTACAGTTCTGCTTTATGCCTTTTTGCCTTGGTTTATTTGCCTGTAATGAATGTGCCAGAAACCTCTTGATTACCCATCTCTCCTTTTCGGTAATGATTATTTGGAAAAACAAAACTTTTTTAAAAATAATGTAAAATGAAAAATATCATTAATGTGAAAAGAGCACATTTGCACAGCAGAATTCTTAGCAATTACAGCGTATGCAAACCATACGGGCATGGATGGAAAGATCCTCATAAAATTAATACTTTCCCATTGTAACACCACTTTCTATCATCAGTGAAAGATCCTGCCGTCTCGCGCAGTGCGCGTTCATAAATGTACTTTTAAACAAGGAATGTTACAATACTCTGACCGACTACCAACGGCGAGTTAGTTTACTGTTACCAATTCTAATACAATTTCTTAGCAATTGCAAGCAAACGCTGCCCTCCAGTGGTCAAATACATTTGCTGTAATCCATCCATCAGTAAGAAAACCTGACCTGTATTTTGAAAATGTTGAATTGGGAGTGCTGGTTTTCTTTTTATATTATTTATATTACCTATTCAAAGATACTATTATCCAGTATATTGGTATTCAGTTTAACAACCATACAAAGTATAGAAGGCTAACTTGGCCTTTCTAGGGTGATGAGATTTTGAAAATAAAAAAACGGGATATTTTGCAAAAACAGAAACATGTATTGGCAATGCCCATAGCTCTGACTTTAAAGGAATGTTGTAGGGTAATGTGAAGCATTACATTATACTGGTGTAGGTTAAAAGGTCTAGTGACAGATCCACAGTCAAGCCAGACCTAAAGATCTATGTAGGTTAATTACTGCCCTCCTCCCATCTGTGTTTCTGCCAGAGGAAAACATCACAAATGATATAGTTATCCAAGACACTTTATTAACATTAAAATGTAATATGTGGCACCCCTGAAAGTTCAGCTTCTAGCAGCTGGATAAATAAAATCATCACTGCTGCATTGAGGACAAGCACGTTATGTGGACGCACACAACTTCTGCCTAATTAAAACATGTACTTCTGACTCCCAACATGTAGGCGGAGCCGAAGTCCCTTTCTAGTGATGCTCACATAACTGTCTGGTGACAGCTGTGCTGTCAAGCCAAACCATGAAAAGGACAACAATTTTACATCAAAAGAGGAGCACGGAGCAATAGCACTCATCATCTTAGAAAAACAGGCAAGTGGGAACCAAGGAAATAAATAAAATGCAATTTTTAAATCCAGTGTAATATACGTTAATTAAATTACTTTCTGAAAACAGCTACTAACTAATCATGCTTTGGAACACTTAAAAACGTGCTTCCATCTATGTGCTGGAAAGTAGGGTGATCTTGCTGGATCCCAGTTCCAGCAGCTATTTCGAGGCTGGATTTGGGTTCCGGCCGACGGGGAATATGCTGAATTTTTCCTGGTGTCATTTTCTGACAATTCAGCAGTGCCCACGCGTTGTCTGCTTTCCGTTTGGAGCAGCAATTTGCAGGTTGCGAGGCAGCTTTCTATTTTTCACTTCCAGCTGGGGCCAAACCAAAGAACTGATATAAAGGGACATCAGTCGTTCTCTTGTTGAATTATTATTGTGGTTGGGGGGAAGCCTCTAGCCTAACACTTAGACATTCATGCAATGAAAGAAAACAAAGGTACACATCTTACCACTACTGGTGCAAATATGCTAATTGGAAATTATTGAGTGTTTACGTGTTTAATTCATGAAAGTTCATAGAGAAATTAGTTGTAGAGAAAATAATGTGCACGTTTGAAATTTTGACCACGGAGATTGTCAGCCATTTATGCGAAGTTATGCTAAAATAACTACGAGATGTGTGAAGTAATGAAAATGTGAAAGAATAATGTAGCAATATGTCATATTAAGATGTATAACCTGTGTCTATATTAATTTATAGAAGTTTACTTAGCTGAGATTAAAGCCTAGCTTTTCAAGGCCTCACAAGAAGAGCTGAAATACTAACGCGCTGCAGAGAAGTTGAAGCAAAGCCTTACCCTGAACCACCCGATGTAAAAGTTGCTTAGCTAGAATTCTCTGCAATGTACCCACAGACAGGAGATGATGAAGACAATTTGATACAATTATGTGTAGAGTAGGCTAAATGTACTTTCCCAGGACTTGCACAACGGAAGCACTGACTGAAGAGGAACATGCAACATTTTCGATACCTGAAGAGCCGGATGATGAGGACATTGTATAGTGGACCAATCTGCGTGCTGAAAAAGGACTGATATTAAAATTCATAGATTTGGTAAATTAATGTTATAGGTTGAAGTCATATCTGCTGACTGACTGACCAATTGGAAATTAGGAGGATGGTTTGGGAGACCCTACTAAAAAGTCATGACAAGGGGCTAAGACTTTAGATGCGAGAGAATAGGGGTGAGACGTTAATGACGTCAGGAGACGCGGTTCCAGATTCTGTCGTTGGGCTCACACTCTGAGAGAGCCTGATGCGGTGCTGATCTATTGATGACCTGAAGACGATGACTGACTTTGTTGCTGATCCATTCCGTGGATAGGTAGCTATGATAATGTGACTGACTAACTTGTGCCTTTTCTTCTAGGTACCAACTGCGCAGTTTTATAGTTTTTCTAGTAGCAAGATGTTTTTCCAAATTCCTGTTTTCTAAATTGATTTTGAATGAAGCCCCACATACTAATGCTAATCTTGGTTAGGTAGGTTTCCGAGATTTTACGTTTGACAGGGACAAATGACTGACGAACTATTTGCTGAACTCTGCTATTAGTGCTGTGTATTAATTTCATTTGGCTTATGTTGGCGCATTCGAGCATATGTTTCCTAAATTTCGGATTAAATTAGGTCATTGGTGTTCATTAATGAACTAATTCTGAGTTGATCGAATAAAGTTTGATCTTACTGATGTCTTAGTACTGTAACTAATAGGGAAATAGAAATTGTTAAAACGCTTTATGGAGTTTTGGTTATTCATGAACTGAAAGTTATAATAGTTCTGATTTTAATATAAGAAATTGGTTGTGCTGATTGATACCATTAGTCACTACATGGCTAGGATATTCCATGCGATCCAAAAGGTTCATCGGCCTATACGCGTCCACTTGTAAGTTTATTTACTAGGGACCAGGCGCGCTAGCACCACTTCATAACAACTTTAGAGAAACTTTGACTTGAAGGCAGGTTTTTCATTTTGTTCAATGCCCCCTATGTAAGAGATGTGCATGTCCATATTTGTAGACCTTATGTGTTAAGAGTGAATGCAGCGAAAACACAATGTTTGGCATAGAAACCATAGCGGAGTAATTGGAGTTGACTATAGTAACAAGACTTTGTTACTTCCCAAGGGAACCTTTAAAATAACAAAAAAGAAAAAGGATCTAAACCCATGCCTGTAAATAGATCATTGTGCTATATTAGAAGGGTTGCACTTATGAGCTGAATGTAACACAATGATCTGTGTCGAAATTAGTCACCCACTTACCTATCTACAAAAAATACAAATCTCTGATCTTCATGCTAGACAATTTGCTTTGCAGCAGGCACATTTAACATCTGTGCTACTTTAGGAGTCAAAACTGTGACACAGAACAGCCCAGATATGATTAACCACCAGAGTTAAATTACTGCTTCTGTAATCGCCTGAAGATCGCCAGGCACAAACAATCTGCAGCAGTTGTCTTACCCCTGTACGATGTTGTTAAATGCAGACTCTTTGAGGCCAATTAAGTAAGCAAAAACAGATTTACTGACACGTCCTTGTTGCCAGTTCTTCGAAGTACATTTTGTTTAAAATAACTGTGTAAAATGTCAGACTCTGCCTCTTTTTTTTTTAAAGCTCCAGCCCTGGTGACTTCGCCCCTTTTCCTCTGCCACACATAGACCTCTAATTTATCGGTTTCCGGTTAAAAAGTTTCCAATTTCGGGACTGCTCTGACTGCTTTCAGCTGACCCTATGAAACCGGTACATGAGCCAACTACGCTGAAATCTACCAGGACAGCTGGTCAAAAATTGGTCCCCGCAAATCTGGACTAGATTGGTCCCCTACCTTTCGGGACTCACATTTATGACTTGCAGGTCATTGTACAGAAATGAGAAAGGCGTTTAATCACAAGAGCCATGTTACGGGAACAAAAACCACTTATAAACAGTAATACCAGATGTATTTTTCAAGTGCCTGAAAGCCCTAGCTTCCAAAAAGGCATTCTCTAGGCAACTGATGACCTATTACAAGACAGTATAAACGATGATTTAAAATGGAATAGGCAGCTTAATCATTAAGAACGCTTGATTAACAAAGGAAGGCTACAAACTTTTTTCCTTCGAAAACAATGTGTAGCACATGAGACCCGCGCAACCACTGATCAGATCCCGTGTATATGACCTTGCGAGATTAACAATATTCTGTGAAGTCCTAGCCTGTGCTCCCTTGGCTGCCCTAACTTCACATGTCTATCGGAGCTTTAAAAAAAATTGTGACCTGTGGGAGATGAACAGTACTTTCCACACAGTGCCTATGAAGCGAACACAATATCACTCAAAGACATGACGAGGAGGGCAGCAGATAGAGTTTTCAAACATATCACGGCAAACTATTAAAACTGGCCTTTATTTATTTATATAGCGCACTGAAGCCACTAGTTTGTAGAAAAGCATACCGTCTGGATGGGACACAGTACAACACGTTTCGCAAATGTTGGTGTTTTCTGTGCTGTAATGGGGCACGGGCTCTTGCTCTGGTTTGGTGGAATTATATTAAGCTTCATTACATCAGTCAAAGACAGCAACCCTTTCTTCAGGGCGTTCTCATCACTAAGTAGTAAACATGAGCCACCGTTTGAGGAACATCAATTCAAGCAATAAATGTAAAAGTGCAACCAATGAAAAACTTTTCAGATCGTCTGTTCTTGGTCTAGTGCTTTGAATACATTAGCCTTGATCACAAAGTTTGCTTGCCAAATACACAAGTATCATAACTGCATAATCTATGTAGATCAGGCTTCTCCAAAGAGTAGCACATGTGCTACTGGTAGCTCTCACGAAGTAGCTCTCCTTTTTGCAGCCCAGCCTACGCTTGGTTGAATCAATATGTGTATACGAAAATTGAAAAGCGTGTGTTTGGCATAAAAATGTGTGTATTTTCAAATAACCTCAGCTCACATTTGGAGAACATTTTTTGAATTTCTAATATATACTTAAAGCCGATATTTGAGTAATAAATCATGAGGCACTAGGGAAACATTACCAATATTTAAACTTTGGTGTAAGGGGCATTGCAGCTATTTTAACGACCTCAGTAGGTTGAGCTACATACATAAGAGCTACTTACAAGTAGCTGAAGAGCTACCAGTAGCTCACAAGGTATTCGATGGAGATGTCTGCTTTAGACACACACTAGATGTAGTAAATACTGTGTCATGCTAAAAAGCAGCTATCTATACAAATTCTTTTTGGCACAACAGAATAAAAGAGGCCCTTTATTTTCAGTGCATTTCAGTTGTTGAGAGGATTCCAAATCCATACTATGTAGCTAACTTCCCATGTGGTTCTCCATATGTTCACTCAGAAAGACATCCACGTTTGGCCCTGGTTAACACAAGCGAAGGTCAGAACATCTGCAACAGTGTTACAAATTATCAAATTCCCTTGGGAGAGAGCATATAAATTGCACTCACCTGGATGCTTCCAAAATCCACGTTTTCATAATGAAAGTGGGCACATTCAGCCATCTTTGGGAAGTGGCCCTTTGTAAACGATAACCTAGACCAGGGACAGAGAGGCCAAGAATATGTTAGAAGTCCAGCGAGAGCAATGAGTAGGGACATGTGTATAAAAAAACAATAAAAAACAGGAGGGAGCGCACGCACACGCCGATGCCAATGGGAAGAGAGGGCACACATACACAGAGGATGATAAAAATGTAGAGCACATACAGAGGGCAACATGAAAATAGAGCACATACACAGGTTAAAAAAGGGAGAACACACACACTGTGGTAAAAAAAAAAAAAGACAGTAGAGAAGGAACACAAATTGTCAAATAACTACATACTATATACATAATTCACAGTTTCTGAACTGGGGAAAGCTAAATTAAAAGCATCTTTCATGTTTAGCACTGATGTACCAGACATTTTAGTATTGCCCCTGAAGTCACGCCGATCAGGTATATGTGACAATTTATGAATTATGTTAATCAAAGTAGTAATAGTTGAATAGTAAAGTGGTGCACTGACACGCCATATTAACGTGCATTCACTAGAGGCCATTAGTTGAAAGTGATATGGTACAGGCATTCAACTTTATGCATGACTAACTAATTTGCTTTTATATTTTAAGTCACAATGTACTTTAACAGCCAGCTTTAAAACAATAATAGGTTACATGCATAAAGTATTTTAAAAGGTAACAGGCAAATGTAGAGAATGTAGTTCTGCCCTTTATTAACATGAATGGGTTTACAGAGTCATTTCGTTTTGAATTTACTGTAACATGAACATTGATAGAGCTTATTAATATTGGCTTTATGGGTTAGAATGTTAAATGTATATTAAACGTAAAAATGAATGTGCTGTTTTAATTCATTTGCTTAGCCTAAATGAGCCCTGCAAGGCCCTGTTTTCCATGACTGTGCAGAAAATATTTAGTCATTCTTGCTAATATGAACTTTTCCTTCAGACATTGATCTCATGAGAATGCTAGCTTAGTAATAGATACTCCTTTGGTTTACAAATAGTGAGTTTGGGAACCCAATCTTGAGCACAGTACAGGCAGGAACTGTGGAATAAATATGTGTGCAATTGTTCCAATCCAAACAAATGAGCTAAGATGGAAGCCTTTCATATGAAGAACCTGGGAACTTTCACCAATGTTTCGGACTATGTGGTATGACTGTTTGCCACTGGACAAATCTCATCTTTTGTGTCATATTGATTGATGGATGGATGAACTGACTTGCCTTATGAACTTTAATATACCGTTCCCCAGATGGATATGTAGCACTCTTCTCACTTACCCTTTGAGCAGATCTTCACTGTTTATTGAACGCTTGGACTCTAAGAGGTACAGTCCTCAGTATCTTTTGCTCCTTTGAAATGCCTTGCTGGGACTTAAAAAGATTTTTCCCCGGACCCAAGGAGACTCTTGATCGAGCTTCTGAAATATTAATTTCTTCCCTTTTTATCTACTAATTTCCAACCTTAGTTAGTCACCTGTTCCCCCAGATTTCCTTTTTTTTTTCTAAATTCTTTTTGTCTTTTTATGCCCACATGTGCATGTCCCAGCACATGTTATTATGGACTTGCAAATTTGTAGGGTTACCCTTTGCCTAGGTTACTAAATTGCAGAATTCTAAATGTTTAATTGAATTAGACAACAGTTGTTTCATGTTTTTCAGATTTTGTTGTTGCTTTGTGTTGCATTAATGGAATGCTTAGTTTCTTCTGATACTGAACTTCTTTTGGAGGTTTGGACAGCCTATCATGATCTTATACAGTGTTGTACCGGCGATGGTCTATGTTAATTTAAGCCTAACTCTGTAATAAATACCCTTGGACTTTATTTAGGCTTGGAGTGTTCTTTGTGTGGCTAAAAGACTCATACTGTTATTTAAACTGACTGTTGTGAAGATTTGATGCCTCCCGTCTGTACTCCCTTAAGCTGGGTGAAATGACCTATCAACCTTGTCAGAGCATAATCCTGAGACGGAATATGCTACAACATTATCGAATACCAACACAATATTATGCTGTCCTTAAGGAACAGCAATCCCTTTTATTTCTTCCTTGTTTGTGATAAAGAAACTTAAAATCTGTCAGAATAAATTTAACCCAACAGACCACTCCAATTCTCCCAACAACAGCGTAGCAGTGGCACAATATGTTGCATGCAAGAACCCACCTGTAATCACAATGCAGAACACTATACTGGCAACAAAGCAGTACATGTTGAACGTGACACATGCACTTCCTTGAACTGCTCTTCCACAAAAAGATAAACATAAGACAAAGCAGAACTTAAGAAAGGATCCATGAACATAGACACCTCCTCTCCTTACAGAAGACAATCTTCCAGGAACACAGGGCATCTCATGAAGACCAATGACACCCATTAAACTCGCCAACAATCATTGTACGTAACATTGTAGCCGATGTAAATGCCAACGCTATTACATACCACTGTACACAGGATAATAGCCTGCTTCTAAGAACTACAAATTACTGAGATAAGGGTACTTTAGAGGAAGGTCATAAAATGACTAAAACAGGATTTCACAACAAGGCTGGATGGAGAAAAGGGATCAGAAAATACATCTCTTCGTTTCACAACTGATTATCTACGCACTAGAGAACATCTCCCCACTGCACCAGTTTTAGAACCTCAGTATTATAGTCTTCCTCGACCCCTTGAAACGATTCACAAGCCTTAAACCTTTAAGTGTATCAGGCACACATACACCTTTGCAACATACCCGATGCACTTCTTTTTCTCAGGTTTCCAAATCTACCTTCCAAACTCTAAAATCAGGCTTCTGAGGCCTCACAGGATAACTTTCAACTAGCTCCTATAAGGCTCTTCTTAACGTACAAAGGAGCATTTCAATAAGTCACCTCTGAAAAACTGAGCAGTAGATCTTTGATGTTCATCCTCCCAGACCCACTCTCAGGTCTTGCCAGGCATCGCTAGCAGTAATTAAAATCGGACTTACAAATGGGCTCTATAATCCCGTCCTTAACTTTACTGGCAGAACACAGTATGATTTCACACCAGTGACTTAAAAAACCTTAATATCACCCATGTCTTTGATGCAGTCCCTGTTTATGTGTCATACGTTTCACTTCATCTTGCATCACTTAAGAGGTTTATTTTTTCAGTTGGTGTTTTTCTGTATTTTTTATTTGTTCATGCTACAAATAACTCTTGTACAGCGCACACATTGAACCCATTCACCTCTTTGTGGGGGGTCGTCACGGGGGTGGACGAGGATGTGTGTGTGTGTGTTTGTGTGTGTGTGTGTAGGTGAGAACAATTGAGAACTCTGGTGCTGAGGCTGAAGGCACTGCTAGTTTTTCATAGTGCCTGTCTAGTTTGTCTCATAGGGTCGTTAGCTTGTCGGGATGAGCATGCACATATTACCTATTAAATGGGCAATAATAGCCTATGGAACAAAGAAGGAAAACACCCTACAGCCCAAGGGGCATTTATACTGTAGTACAACGAGGCATTCATGTGCACAAAGTCAAGCTATCATACATTGTAAATCGATGCAACAAGAGGATGTCAGTTATGGTAGTCACAAAAAAGTTTAAATGATCCCTTAATATGTACTTTAGGTCTGGAGGCGTCCCTGAAAATACACAGAATTTGGTAGTTAAGCTTGCTCTTTTTGTAGTTCACATCTCTTTGGTCATAGGTGGCTTATATATACTAAAGTATTAGTGAGTCATAGGCTGGTTTAATATTATTTATTTAATCTCAGTCCTACATATTCTGATATTCTCTAATTTGAACAATCCTCGCCAAATAAAGGTAAAAGAACATTTTCTGCACCAAAAGCAGGAGCATGGTAGACATAACGAACACTGAAAGCCCTGTAAAGTAAGCATTGGCTAAGCCAATATGTCTCACCCATGAGACCTATGGGCTTTGCCGATGTTTTTTACCCATGCTGCACAGCATTGCAGTTACTGTGCAACATAGATTTAAAAAAAAAAAAAAAAAAATCTCAATGACACGGGCAGTGTCGTCTTTTTGCCGGCATAGGAATGTGTTCAACATGCTTGCGCGTGTGAACAAAGTAACAGTGGTGGGGTTTTTTCCTTTTTATTTACTGATTCAAGATGCTTCTGTAATGTACAAAATCCAGCATAAATGTGCTTTTTCAAAAATGTTGCATGAAAGTGCTTTTTCGAAAGAAAAAAAAAAAACTGATCAGTTGGTTGAAACAACACAGTAGGTGGATGGGTGAAGAAATATGGGAGACAGAACACAAGGGCAAAGAAAGAAACACATGGACGAAAGACAGCAACATGGACTGCACGGGGCTCAGACAGGCAAAAAAGAGTAACTCAAGTGTGGGTGGGGAAGGAAAGCACATGGACGAGAGACCAATGGGGGCTGGAAGCACCCAAAGAAGACAGCTGGAAAACACGTGCACTCTCACTGAGTGCTTAAAACAAAGAAAAAAAAACGTAATTTCCTTGAAGTGAACAGTGAAAGCACAAAATTGAATAACTAGGACACTAAAGCCACTGAGAAAGAAGCAGTGGGCTGCAATTCCTGTACAGTTCTTGGTAAGCCAATAATATGGCTTCACAACCAGGTCCTAAACAGTGAAAGGCATGGATCGCTTTAAGTGGAATTAGAAAGCACCATGTTTGGAAACAAATAAGGACTTAATGTAAGGTGAAATCTGGAGCATCATGGCGTGGAGTACAGTGTCTGGTCTCTCCTTCATGTACTGGTGCTTGAATGTAGGCATGCCCGTTGAGATAGTTAGCATTCACCAGTAACTATCAAAAAATACGGCTTAGTGCTCCTCCATGTGGGGAGCCCGTCAGGCGTTGCACTGGCGGCTTGACGAGGAGTAGTACCCAATGATGATGCCAGTCATCCATTGTGATGCTTGAGGGCCCTTGCTCCTGATTTTTCAGATCCCCCTAGTTTCTTTCTTTCTCTTTATGGAACAGTGTACTTTAGTTGTTTTGTATCTGGTCTTTGATGGTCAGCTGTTCAGGGTATGGGGCACAGGGGAGCAATTCCCATGCCCTTCTGAAGCAGCTAATGAATACTTCATTTAAACTCTGCACTGAATTTACTAATGATGATTGCAGCAACATGTTCATCAACTACCTTGCTATATATTAAGTTGGGGTTGTTTATATAACATGTTTATATCTGTAGTTTGAATGGTGTAACACAGTTTGCATGAATGAACTGTAATAATGCTTTACAATATTGAATGTACGGCTGAAGTAGGTACACATAGGTGTACTCTCTGTGTTTGCACGTACTTATATCGCACATAGAGTGGGGTGATGTGCACAAAAGCTTTCTCAATAGTGTTGTCAAAGTCACATGGTAATTACTTGGACTTACGTTTTGTGGCGAAGCAAGTACTTGGCTCTTCTTGAAAGTTAATGGAAGTGTTTCTGGAAAGACTTTTAAAACTAACATCCCATCCCTTTACAGTACAGTGTAAAATGTATTTCTTTCTACAGGTTGGCATCCACAAACTGCATGCTATAAATCCCTCTGCTATTTTTCTAAAACCCTGCAGGAACAAATTACCTTGACTTAAACTTTCAAATTGTCCTCCCCTACTTATTTCAAATGCCCCTTTCCTTCTCTTTTACCTTCTGCATACCTCGTGTTTATACCGACTACTCAAATGGCATGCGCATCCTATCTATTTCTATCAAACCACATCCCTGCAACCTAACAATACGTATTCATTCCATCAAACGTTTGCTTCCCCCACGACCCCCTCTAATGATCCCACAAAGGCTTTCATGTACAACATAGAAACTGAAGTAAATGCATGGAATAGTTTCTTTCAGAGCACAAGAGTAATTCCAATAACCAAGGGTCTTACAACGAACTTTGGGCCCCCGAGTAGCAAACTACTTGCCACAAAGCACTTCAATGCCTCATCAGGAGTAGTAAGTGCTATATAAATGCAATTTCAATGCAGTACAGTACAGTAAGGATAACCTTACTTTATTCGATAAATAACAGAAAGATGAAAAGGTACAGGGAATGTGTCAATAACACTAATCAACCTAACAGAAATTATATGGCAGAAAAAGAACACATGCCCTGTCTTAGTCTCCCCAGAAATGTCTCCTCGCTAATGCTGAAATGATCTCGAAGGTACTTAGAAAAATCCTTGCATTCACTTCAGATAAAGGACCTTTGGGAATCTTAAGCACCATTTAAAAAACAAAACGCTGAATAGCGAGTGGATTGAGAAAGCTCTCCCAATTGGAGGTCATGGAACCCCTGGTCAAGTGGTGTAAAGCATGGAGGCTTCTGAATAATTATCACAATTTGAAAATGCAACCATATCCCGGAACAAGATACTCAAATCTTTCTAAATCAAAAATTCATGCTACTCCGGTTTGGATGTCTCCAGTCGCTTGACCACACACCACACCACTATGTGTCAAACGATGTGGAAATAGGAACTGTAGACTATGTGGTGCCTCAAAGGAAGACATGAATCGTCTGGTCTGCGCATGCCCCTCCCTTATTAAAGGAAGGAGAGACCCAATAAATCACATTTGACCAACAGAATATTTTGTCATGCAGACAAGCTTAGGTCCGACAGTTCCAATAGCGAACTGTCGAATTACAGTGTTCTGGATTAGGAGAAGGAAAAAAATAAGGAATTCACATGAATTTCTAGCTCATATGTTGCAATTTAAACTCATTCATCAGAATTAGAAAATTGAGAACTCTAAACGGATTTTTATTTTTAATCTGCATTCAGCATACACTTTTGCTACTGCAGGGTTTTTTGTTCTTTTAACTGACACCATAAATTATGATTTTAATTAATTGTGCATAATAAATTTCATTTGACTTGATCCGAACATGAGTTCTCTTTTACTCCATTATGAAGTGGTATTTCCCTCCCCCGCCCATTTGGATGATTCCCTACTTAAGATATAAAATTTCTCACTGCTTGTTGAGGTTCCCAACCCAAAATAGATTTTTAGATTGAAGGTTGTTTATGGTTTCGAACTGTCTTATTTATGCTAAACTGTATGATTTGTAATAAACGGCTTAAAAATGCACGCCCAAAAAATGTACTTCACTAAATTTTACAAAGTAGACCGTTTTAAATTAAGCTCATATTTTAGTCTAAACATATCATGTTGTTTAGATACTTGAAAACCGGACAGTAAAGTGAAATGAGGATTGAAACTGTATACTTTAAAAGTGCATTTTGACCAGCACATTAGGAAAAAAATATTCATTCTAGAAGATTCTCTGGACAACGCTGTGCAGGACTCTCTATAGCATATAACTGGTGTTAAAAGGTATCTTATTTAAAAACATGTTTAAAGAAGGTTGGGCAAAAGGGCAATTGGCTTACATGTTTTTAAATACAGGGTTGGCCAAAATTAGTTTTTATGTGAAACACTAGATAATTATGCACATTTGACAAATCCACATGAAGACACTCTTCCCCAACCGCAAGCACATATTTGCACTAAAATATAAAAAAAATTGGGAACTCCTATTTGCATATTGTGCCTTTAAGCTTCTTCAAAAACATTAATTGTACTCTCAATCTCCAAGCCACACTGGAAAATATCCAAAAAGGCGATATGGTATGGAGCACTATGGTATTACAAAAGTGGCCAGACACCCCTTCTGTAATATTCATTGCGCTGGTGCAATACTCATAGCGCTTTCATGAGAGGATGTTGCCTCATTTGCAGCGGAAATTAGGGAATTACTTTGCCTCTGCATCCGTGCCCTATTACACATGCTGGTGCAGAGGCAAACAGTCCTTTAGAGGGTGCACTAGAAGTAAGCCACCAAAAAAGTGGTGCATTGTTAGTGCACCCCCTGAGATCAACTCCACAGGCATTCATTGTAGTCATGTGCAGTCAACAGCTGCACTTGCCTGCAGGGGGATCTTTGTCGGCTCCTTACAGTGCAGGCAACTGACGACTGCACCGTGAAACACAGCAGCTGGGAAGCTACCACTCAGTTGTTCACTGAATGTGCTGCCCCCCCAGGCGAACCACAAGTATGTGCCTGTCCAGGGAGGAGTGCCGTCTTGATAACAGGGCGCACTGTCTGTATAAAAAAAGTGCGCCCTGTAGAGAAAAATCTGTGTCAACTTGTTATGCTACAGCGGTGTTAGTCACTACTGGCGGCAATTATATGATTAGATGGTACTTAATTTGTCTCTTTTCATGCATGGCCTTTGAACCCTTGTCACAAAAAATACCATGGAGATTAATCATTATAACAACTTATTCGCAGTGTTCCATCAAATGATGCAAACAATATATTTAATTTTGCCTGTTCTGTAATCAGGGCCCTGAATTGTTAGGACTACAAACTCTGTAACATATTTCACATGTTCGTCTACAAGACGGGGGAAGAAAAGTATATTCAGCATAGTTGTGTGCCTGAGTAAATAACCCTTAAGATGATATATGAATAATGCTGGGTTTTGGCGGAACATCTTCAAGAGACCTCTAGAAGACAATGGTAAGGCGGATTGATTGTTTAACCTATCACATAAACCATCTCTTGTGAGTGACTAACTTCTGCCATCGTGGCACTATGATGTAGTGGTTTACAAAGAGCCGTTTGTTAACTGCCCTAAACTAAAAATTATGCCACCAACACAGGAAAGCAGTGCAAGGCACTTGCTGTATCCCCCTTGCTGGGTTCTCTTGATTTTGAACCAAAGCATCAACTTTATTATAGTGAAATGTTGGAGTAGAAAAACTGCTTTTAGTGAACCTTTCCACTGAAGTAAAACTGTGCTGTATTTGGGACTAGTGTCTGTCAGTTTTGCCTCAAAAGTGAGTTTGTTTTCTTCCTCCTAAGATGTCAGTCACTTCCCTTGCACGAATGTATATTCATGAAAAGGCCAGTGGTAGCGAAGTGACATTGCACGCCATTTGACCTTTATGTTCACTTACACACACACGCTTAAAAATACATCCACAATCACACGTACACACTCGCTCTTACATAAAGGCTCTCACATGCACACAACATGCATTTGAAAGCATTTGCCTCTTACGTCAGGTGCCAGATTCATAATGCAGTTGATAGTACTCCATGTTTTATTACACTTATAGTGAATAATGCTATTCACTATTATAGTGAACACTGTTATTCACTAATAGTGTAATAAAAAGACAAGGAGATTAGAGCCCCAACCATTGTCCATAAGGGAGAGCTTCTCCTCTGTTCCTGGCAATGATTTTGTCACCTCTGAGACCAGGGGTCGCAAATGCAGTGCAGGGGTCTCAAGGTGCAAGCCAGGGGTCAGAGTTGAACCCTAAATGGCGTCCCTGTTCCCTTGCTTGCTCCGATCCTCCTGCTCCTCCTTTAACAAACAAGGGCAGCAAACAGAACAGACTGGGTACAACGTATGGTCGTGTGAGGATGAACTAAAGATACTATTCATTTAACCACTTCCTCCGGGGCGCCCAGCTCTGCTGTCTACATAATCGCTGAAAGTTAAGGGCATATTCCTTTGACGACTTCTCTCTTTGGGCCTGTTAGGCCAGTGCTGCTGGTCCCCTATCTATTTGCCCAAGAGCCATATTCTCTCATCTACGGTTTCCTTCTTCACTGAACCAAACACCTTCTGTCCACAGGCGTCCCTACACCACAGTACTACCTGCAACAGCACTTCTCCATTTAGTAATCCAGGTCAACTCACGAAGCCGCCACAATTATATACTGACCTGATGAGCATTTCTGGTGGCACTACAGTGCCTTGAGGGCTTAGACTCTCAATCCCACTTCAGTAGACTCTTCATGTCACGTACTAGAGTCTGAGTTATCTCCCTCTGGGCCCAGTGCAATGTCAGGTCTACCTTGCTTTGGAGGCACATTCTAGCATAATAGCCGCCTCTGTTTTACCTGTGCCTCCAATGGGCTGCCCCTGTATTCCTCCTATGAAGCTATAGCTATTAGTACATCAGTGGGAAGTGATGTACTACTGATAGAAACTAGGCGTTGAGGGTCATAACATAATTTTATAAGTGATTTTGGTTTCTGGAATGGTGTGGTAATTTCACTCTCTTGGATGTTTTCTGATTCTGCTTCAGAAGCTGAATGAACGCCTCTCCCTGGAGGGTCCTCATTCCTCCTGTTTTGATTTTTTCTGCTTTAGGTGCCTCATCAGTAGTTGAACAGCGCCTCCAATTTGTTTTTCATCTGTTGCTCCTTGGCATACTCCACATAAAACCCTTTGTCGTTTAACCATGCTTGATGTGGATTCCTTTTCTGGCACTCATGGGTAAACTACATCTGCTTCTCCTGATGCACATAAGTGGCTTTTTCAGTATTTATCGCCCACCTAAAATAAGGCACATACCTGTACTGATTGAGAATAAGAGATCAGCAATGTGTCCACTCAATGGCATGTGTAGACTGGGACACATTTAAAAATTAACGGAACCGTAAGAGAATATATAACCTCCATGAGTATGTCTGTTTTTTCCCATTCTATATACGAATGCAGATAGGAGTCTTCAACTCACATTGCCACTGTGCTATATTTTTGTGCTGTGGTCAAGATGCTTAAACAAGATGGTGCAGATCGTGTATATGGCGCACATTCTAGACGTTGTGCTTTACGTATATAGACAGTTTAACAGTCTACCTTAAAATATTCACAGGCAATCCTAGAGCCACAAATAACAAGTAAAACATTTAATCATGTGAAGCCTGAGTATGTGTACACTTTGAGAAAGTAAAAGGTCACTAGCAAACATCCAAAGGTTTAGGTGTCAGTTGGGTAGATTGGAGTTAAGGGTGGTTCCTAGATGGCCCTCATCCTACAAGCATTAGTAGTTAAGAATATGACCTTTCAATCAGTCTAGGTCCACCAGATGTGAACAACACTCTGGATATAAACAAGCCAACAAGACTGCACCCATGTGCGATTACTTAAACACGTGTGGGCAACAATACGCATCATGGTGAGTTCTTCATCCCATACACTATATTTAACTGAAGATTTAGCTCATTTACAACCAGTAACAATCCCTTATACTTTCTGGTAATACGTGAATGAGGATCGGAGACTGGATGGCATTCTGTGGCGTCTAATAAGATGCTGATGAACAGGTATTGTCCCTTAGTGAGAAATATGTGCGCAAAGCATCTCATGAAATTGTGCGTCCCTTACTAGGTCATGGGTGATGTTCATGAAACTGTATGACAAAGTATGGAATATCTTTAGAAACAGATGTATATTTCTATTTATTATTATTATAGATTGCATAAAGATTTTTTTTTCACTTAAAAAACAAAGGTTACAGGGATTTTATAGTTAGGTTCTGAATTTACTCACACAAAATTAGACAAATTCAGCAGTGTTAGAAATGGGGTCTTTGGTTGTCAGTCAGGTTACCCCCTGTTCAAGCAAGGACCCTCACTCTAGTCAGGGTAAAAGATAATCACCCTCAGCTAACCCCTGCTTATCCCCTTGGTAGCTTGGCAGAGCAGTAGGCTTAACTTCAGAGTGCTAGGTATGAAGTATTTGTACCAACACACACAGTAACCTAATGAAAACACGACAAAATGACAACACCAATTTAGAAAAATGGGAAATATTTATCTAAACAAAACAAGACCAAAACGACAAAAATCCGACATACACAAGTCAAGTTATGAATTTTTAAAGATTAAACTAAAAAATAGCGCATAGAAACACAAAATGCTTCGATGAGGTGTTAACACGGTGTTGTGACGGAGTCGTTCCCAACAAGCCGGCACCAGCGGCGCCGGACACGGAGTCGCGTAGACCCCCAAGTACAGTACCTTTGGTTAAGAGTGAAAACAAGTTCATGCACGAAGTCTGTGCGAAACGTTGAATCCGTGCACTTCGAGCGGCGTCGGTCACGACGTGGTGCGGCGACTTCCAGGGAGTCGAGGACTTCAGCGGGGCTGCAGCGGCATCAGGCCTGTGAAGGTCGTCGCGTTCCAGCAAAGATCACGGAGTCGGTTGCAGGTGGCGTCACCGGATTCAGCAGCGGCATCGGTCCGCAGTTGGCCGAAGTCGATTTCCTTGGATTTCCACCAGCTTTCCTTTCAAGGGCCCAGGGACTGATTAGGGCACCACTTGTCAGAGCAGGAGTCTCTCCAGAGACTCCAGGTGCTGTCAGAGAGAAGTCTTTGCTGTCCCTGAGACTTCAAACAACAGGAGGCAAGCTCTAAATCAAGCCCTTGGAGATTTCTTCACAAGATGGAATGCACACAAAATCCAGTCTTTGCCCTCCTACTCTGGCAGAAGCAGCAACTGCAGGATAGCTCCACAAAGCACAGTCACAGGCCGGGCAACACTTCTCCTCAGCTCTTCAGCTCTTCTACAGGCAGAGGTTCCTCTTGATGTTCAGAAGTGATCTAAAGTCTGCGGTTTTGGGTGCCTTTCTTATACCCAATTTCTCCTTTGAAGTAGGCCTGCTTCAAAGTAAAGTCTCTTTTGAATGTGAAATCCTGCCTTGCCCAGGCCAAGCACCAGACACTCACCAGGAGGTTTGGAGACTGCATTGTGTGAGGGCACGCACAGCCCTTTCAGGTGTGAGTGACCACTCCTCCCCTCCCTCCTAGCACAGGTGGCTCATCAGGAAATGCAGACTACACCCCAGCTCCCTTTGTGTCACTGTCTAGTGTGAGGTGCAACCCACCCAACTGTCAAACTGACCCAGACAGGGAATCCACAAACAGGCAGAGTCACAGAAATGGTATAAGCAAGAAAATGCTCACTTTCTAAAAGTGGCACTTTCAAACACACAATCTTTTTAAATTGTGAGCTCAGAGGCCCCAAACTCCACATGTCCATCCGCTCCCAAAGGTAATCTACACTTTAATCAGATTTAAAGGTAGCCCCCATGTTAACCTATGAGAGGGACAGGCCTTGCAACAGTAAAAAACGAATTTAGCAATATTTCACTGTCAGGACATATAAAACACATTACTATGGCCCTCATTCTGACCTTGGCGGGCGGCGGAGGCCGCCCGCCAAAGTCCCGCCGTCAGGTTACTGTTCCGCGGTCGAAAGACCGCGGCGGTAATTCTGACTTTCCCGCTGGGCTGGCGGGCGGTCGCCTTCAGACCGCCAGCCAGCCCAGCGGGAAAGAGGCTTCCACGATGAAGCCGGCTCGGAATCGAGCCGGCGGAGTGGAAGCTGTGCGACGGGTGCAGTTGCACCCGTCGCGTATTTCACTGTCTGCGCAGCAGACAGTGAAATACATGTAGGGGCCCTCTTACGGGGGCCCCTGCAATGCCCATGCCAGTGGCATGGGCACTGCAGGGGCCCCCAGGGGCCCCGCGACCCCCCCTACCGCCATCCGGATCTCGGCGGTCCGACCGCCGGGATCTGGATGGCGGTAGGGGGGGTCGGAATCCCCGCGGCGGTGCAGCAAGCTGCGCCGCCGCGGAGGATTCAATGGGGCAGCGGTACACTGGCGGGACCCCGCCAGTGGTGCCAGTCCGACCGCGGCTTTACCGCCGCGGTCGGAATCCCCATTGGAGCACCGCCGGCCTGTCGGCGGTGCTCCCGCGGTCCTCCGCCCTGGCGGTCAAAGACCGCCAGGGTCAGAATGACCACCTATATGTCCTATCTTAACCATACACTGCACCCTGCCCTTGGGGCTACCTAGGGCCTGCCTTAGGGGTGTCTGACATGTAAGAAAAGGGAGGGTTTAGGCCTGGCAAGTGGGTACACTTGCCAAGTCGAATTTACAGTAAAAACTGCATACACAGACACTGCAGTGGCAGGTCTGAGACATGATTACAGAGCTACTTATGTGGGTGGCACAACCAGTGCTGCAGGCCCACTAGTAGCATTTGATTTACAGGCCCTGGGCACCTCTAGAGCAATTTACTAGGGACTTAATAGTAAATCCAATATGCCAATCATGGATAAACCAATTACATACACTTTACACAGAGAACATATGCACTTTAGTACTGGTTAGCAGTGGTAAAGTGCTCAGAGTTCAAAAGCCAACGGCAACAGGTCAGAAAATATAGGAGGCAAAAAGGTTGAGGATAACCCTGCATAAGCAAAAAAGTCCAACAAGCAGTTAGAGTTATTCAAGCAACTATAACTCACGGTCTAAGGTAACTACAACTCACGCCCTCGCCATGCACAGTTTTTTCCTCCAAAATTTTACTGCAAATATTACAGTGATATTAATAATGATGGTATAAAAGAGGTCATGAGTGCTGCAATACATAGGGTAATTAGCAGTGCATGGAGAGAGCGCAAGTTATAGTTACCTTAGGCTGCAAGTTATATTTACTTGAAATAACTATAACTGAATTTGTCTAGTTTTGTACGAGTAAATTAAGAACCTAACTATAACGTCCCTGTAAACTTTGTTTTTTTAAGTGAATTTCTAAGGTTTTTTTTATGCTATTTCCTAACTCCAACGTTCGTGTAGCCTCTGTTTTTTTCAGTGAATTTCTATGTTTTTTTTAAACGTAAAGAAATTGGCAAGGAAACAGAGGAAAACCTCTGGTCCCGGCAAGCAAGAGCTGTTTGCCAGCTGTCACTTGCTGGGAGCGGACTGTTTGCTCTGACTTGGCAGGAGCTGTCAGTTCCCGGTAAGTCAGAGCAAACAACTATGTCCTGGGGGTGAGACACCCCAGGACATAGCAGGAGCCAGCACTGGGGGGGGGGGGGGGGGGGGGGGGGGGTTCTGTCTGGGACCCCAGCACCAGTTCTAAGGGGTCAGGGTGTCTCTGCCCTGGCTCCTTTTCTGACTTTTTATCATTATATCAGGGACTCGGCTGAAGTGTTGGCAGCCAATCAGATCTCAGCAGGAGATTGGAATGATATGTGGAGGCTTCTTGTCCCTATATATTTAAGTTTGAATTTTCTTTAATATCTCGAAAACTACTAAATGTATTTACATCAAATAACAAAAAGGGAGCTTTCTGGCCCAAGAGCTAACTTTCTGCCAAATTTGCTGCAATTCCATCCAGCAGTTCGAGCTCTAGACCTGTTCAAATACCCAACGGGGAATTAGCATGGGGAAACATGTTTTGGGACATCCCGTGCCCCCTTTTTCTCAGTTCCTGCTTGACAGACCACTCCAAAACTTTCCAGACCACACCTGATGTGAGCGTCAAATTGTTTGGGAAAATTATGTGAAGATTCATCAACTGGTAGCAACGATAAAAGCAACTAAAAGAAACGCTTTTCTATAGAAACTAGGTCCTAACTATAACTACCTAGTGGTGACTGCAACAAAGATATATATATATATATCTCTAGGTGTTTTCAAGGGGATAGGGAAAGCAAAACATAATCAAGTAGAAGTTAGACTAATCATCCAGAAAGAAATGCAAGTTCTGCCAAGCAGAATAGTGCATACCTCCAAAGATTATCTACTGCAAAATACACACTAAGGTACTTGCTAGATGTTTAGACCTGAATTTGTGGTGGCCAGACATACTCCAGAAAAAATGCACAGAATATTGTCAAGCAAATATGTCTCAGATTATAGTATTAGAAAACATTATCCAAATATCTAAACATGATTAGAGGTTGTATGATTTTGCAGCCAGATCTCAAAGCTGGAGGCCAGTAATAACTTTCGGAATGAGAATGAACAGGCTATGCAAGTGAACAACTTCCACTGGCATTAGCACATTGTCTGAGCGCCAGGAAGAAAGACAGGATCTCCTGGAGGAGAAATCCCTAGGTGTTTTGTAGTAGGTGAAACAGAAGAGAGACATTTGCGCTTGAGCAGATGGCACTGTTCTTCTTAAAACTAACTGTGTGTAGATAGCCTGACTACTATTGACAATGAAGGTCTGTCTGCACTGGCACAAGTCTACTGTTTAGGGATGCACAAGGGAAGAGACTGAATTTAAAGAGGGCTTGTCGATTACATCGTCATATATTGGGCTCAGCCACTCCTGGATCTCTGTATCTAAGAATGATAGAATGCGTATCAAAGTTCCTGCACTTCAGTAGAGAAAAATGACTTTTTATGTATTTGTGAAGTATTAGGTTTCTCGGGCATATAACAGTAAAATTAAAATAGTTTGTGGAAATTTGCTCAAGCACTAAAACATTTAGTTGAAATTTTCTCAAGTATACCTTGATACCAAGTAAAAAAAGAAAGGATTATATAGTAACCCTCTGTCACTGATATATTTGATGGTAACTGCCCATCCTTCTACTTCACTGCCATCACTGACGGGAACGGATTGCCAAAGATCTCCACCACACCAGCTGCCCTTCATAAGAACCGTGCCGCTTTCACACACCCACCCACCACAAAGGCGGTGGAATTGGTATTATGATTAACAAAACACTGACAACCATTCTGGCTCCTTCAATTGCCACACTAACTGCATCATTTGGCATTCCTTCCACGTTTACCACTACCCAATTCAAAGCAAATAATAGAAAGTTCTACAACCCGACACCAAGCCCTCTTTCTTCCTTTTTGGGAACTTGGCACAGTTGTGGTAGCTTTTCCTAAATAAATGCTCCATTTGGGTGACAAATTGGTTTTGAAAACTAATGAATTATTAAAGTTGCACTTGGAATGATTTTTATTATGGATTTAAATAGGTTAGTTGTGCCACATTTTTCCAGAGACGCCATTCTATTAATATGGATACTGTTTTAGTGCTTTGTTCACTTTGCTCCTGCTCATTACCCCTCCCAATCACTGTCCAACTGCGTCGCTTCTCTTCCCACAGTCTCTGCAGAGCACAGGACACACATGGTTATTTTCATTAGAGGCAATGTATTGTGAATGAAACTTTCTTTGTGTACTGGATGTTACGGATCCAAGGACGCTTTCGCTGGAAGTTCCGATATAGACCTGGTAGCATACATTTGAGCATGTGTCTTTGTCTGAAAAATTATTCATATTGTATTGTGCGTCTCTGGTCTGCGCTGTTGTTGCAGAAGCTGCTGGAGTTTTCCTTTCCTTAAAAATGGGTTAGTGTTAAATTTTTTGTTTGAGACAATCCAAATGCTGAATTGTTTATTATGTCATCACTAGTCAGGCCATGCTGTATTTGCAGTTTTTGCTGACTACCTATTCATAAAATGAGTATAAAAACCCCTGAGGTTTTGAAGGTGTGCCAGAGGACTATCCTATTCCCTCCAAGACGCAGTCCATTCGATATCGGACTATAAGCTCTGTATCTGGACTCGCAAGTCGAAGCCTAATGCTGGGACAGGAAGCCATGGGGCCAGAGAAAAGGAGAAGTTCTTCATTGTTGGTGCTGCCGCCAGTTGGGGACTGCATGTCCCAACAGCCCTGAGGTTTTGGAGGCGGAGCCGCAGCCTACGTGCTATATAATGCTTGTCAGCTACCAGCAGGGCAAGATCATCTTTGGCACTGCAGCCTGCTGGGGACTGCATGTCCCATAAGTCCTGAGGTTTTGGAGGAGGGGCTGCATCTTACATGCGCTATATAGCGCTTGTCGGTTACCTGCAATGGGGATGCACATTGTCCCTGCATGCCTGGGTGATGATTGGCCAAGACAGGGGCTGGGTCCCCGCTTTCCCCTTTTTTTTGTGACTCGTACGGACAACTTCTCCTTCTGGCATGTGTAAGAAGAAAACTGTGAGCAGTTCTGCACCTGCAGCCACGGTTACCACCATTGACTCATTTTTAGTGTGCAGTAGGGGTAATTACAAAAGAAACTGCCCTAACCAAGAGAAGATTATCTATTAAAGGAGATGGCGTTCCTATTTTCACACAGTAAGGAGGAGGTCAGGATCTTTTGTCTCTGCTAATAACGGTGGCGCTTTTTCACTTGCACAGTCAGAGAAAATGGACTGCATCCATGTAGATTATAATGACACTTCTCTGTCTAATGAACCCCCTGTTATAAAGAAAAAGGGTTGTGTTGCTAAGGGGAGAGAAATGAGGCGTTCCAAAGGTGCAAGCTTCAAGCGAGATGTTATGGCTGATGAGACTGAATTATATCACATAGGTGAAATTTGCTCTAGATTTGAGTCTATTTATAAAGTGCAACTTAAGCCTTTGTTAGACTGGTTAGACCCAACAGAATCTAGTCTGGCCAAGAATAAGGAAAATTGTGAGTCTGTTACTGAGTCTAATGTAATTGCTTTCACCATCAGTGCCTCTGGAAATGTACCAATTAATGTAAACTACTGACCTCCGAGCGACAGTAAGTGCTCATCTTAACTTACCGGTCCCATCCTATCAGCTTCTGCCAGCACCTGCTAGTTCTCCATGTCTTCCTCTCGTTCAATCAACATTGTCCAACTATTCGTTCTCACAAACAAACCAGCTGTTTCCCCTCAGGCAGAGTCTCAGAGTAAGCGTCATGCTTAGTGGGACGCCATTGAATCTGCCATCTTAAGCCCATCCCTTTGTCTTAATTTTGGCCAACATGCCTAGACCCAAATTGGTGCTAGAAGAATCAACTGATCAGTTGGTTTATAAGGTATTACATTGGTTAAGTAAATACATGAGATGGAACCCCTTGTTATCCACTCAAATAGTAAGGGCATGAAGAATTGACTGGAATGGATCAAATCCGAAAACGCTGTCTGGTGATTATATAGTTGTGAACTCTAGAGATTCATAAATTGTACACAGCCTTGTAGCTTGTCCTAACTTTTGCTTTTCTGGCAATACTCCCTCTTCCACTGGGTTATTTTTTATAAACCCCCTTCTGCTATTTTGCCATACTTTCCCGGTCCAGCTTTTGTCCCTGACTAGATTATCTATGGCATATTCCAAACCGGGGTATGCTGGACTACATTTTAACCCCTTCCCCGCCAGGGACGTAATGGTTACGTCCATGGCAGCGCCCGTGTGGCGCCATGGACGTAACCATTACGTCCTGGGACTGGCAGTCGGGGGAAGCGCTAGCGCTTTCCCCGA
Organism: Pleurodeles waltl; assembly: GCF_031143425.1. Classification (NCBI taxonomy): domain Eukaryota; kingdom Metazoa; phylum Chordata; class Amphibia; order Caudata; family Salamandridae; genus Pleurodeles; species Pleurodeles waltl. The sequence goes on along the minus strand of NC_090440.1, from coordinate 1,184,868,083 downwards.
GGGCTGCCCCCCAGGCCAGGGCTGAAAGGGGAATCCCTTCCCCTTTCACGCCCCCCCCCACCCCCCCCCCCAGGACGTCAGCGCGCGATCGCGCGCTGATTTCATGGAAAGGGGGAATGACGCGCTGGAAGCCATTTGCTTCCAGCGCGTCAAGGGAGAAGGTGAGGGGTGGGGGTGCTCTGAGAGAGGCATCGAGGGAAAGGAAAGGGTTTTCCTTTCCCTCGATGTCTCTGAGCATTCCTGCTGCCCGATCGCGATGCGATCGGGCAGCAGGAATGCCCACTAGACACCAGGGATCTCGTTATGTGTGTGTGTGTGTGTGTGTTTATTGGTGTGGGGGAGCGACCCCTTGGGCAAGGGTCGCTCCCCTTTGGGGGCAAATGTATTTTACGTCGTTTCTGCCCCCCCTGGGGGCAGATTGGCCCTATTTTTAGGCCGATCTGCCCCCAAGGGGGGCAGAAAGCCACTAGACACCAGGGATTTTATTGTTGATTTTTATTTTTTGTGTTGGGGGGCGGCCCCTTGGGCAAGGGTCGCCCCCAGGGGCCCTCATGTATTTTTGGGCAGTTCTGCCCCCCTTGGGGGCAGAGAAGCCTATTTTTTTTAGGCCTTTCTGCCCCCAAGGGGGGCAGAATCCCAATAGCGCCAGAAATAGTATGTATGTATGCGTGCTTTGTGTTGGGGGGTGGCCCCTTGGGCAAGGGTCGCTCCCCCCAGGGGCGCAATGTATTTATTGTAGTTTCTGCCCCCCTTGGGGGCAGATTGGCCCTATTTTTAGGCCGATCTGCCTCCAAGGGGGGCAGAAAGCCACTAGACACCAGGGATTTTATTGTTGGTTTTTATTTTTTGTGTTGGGGGGCGGCCCCTTGGGCAAGTGTCGCCCCCAGGGGCCCACATGTATTTTTGGGCAGTTCTGCCCCCCTTGGGGGCAGAGAGGCCTATTTTTTTTAGGCCTTTCTGCCCCCAAGGGGGGCAGAATCCCAATAGCGCCAGAAAGATATGTTTGTATGTGTGCTTTGTGTTGGGGGGTGGCCCCTTGGGCAAGGGTCGCTCCCCCCGGGGGCGCAATGTATTTATCGTCGTTTCTGCCCCCCTTGGGGGCAGATTGGCCCTATTTTTACGCCGGGCAGAAAGCCACTAGACACCAGGGATTTTATTGTTGGTTTTTATTTTTTGTGTTGGGGGGCGGCCCCTTGGGCAAGGGTCGCCCCCAGGGGCTCACATGTATTTTTGGGCAGTTCTGCCCCCCTTGGGGGCAGATATGCCTATTTTGTAGGCCTTTCTGTCCCCAAGGGGGGCAGAATCTCCATAGCGCCAGGGATACTATATGTGTGTGTGTGTGTGTGCTTTGTGTGGGGGTGTGGCCCCTTGGGCAAGGGTCGCCCCCCCCAAAGGGTGCAATGTAATCTGGGCGATTTCTGCCCCCTCCCCTTGGGGGTAGATTGGCCTATTTTTTTTTAGGCCCATCTTCCCCCAAGCAGAGAAGACTAGACACAAGGGAAAATGAAAAAATGGTTAGTGGCGGAGTGTTTGTCAACTGGCGAAGTATTTGCTTTTATGATAATAACAGTTTTTCTCCTTTTTGTTCTAGTTCAAAGCTTTTGCTGACTTTGCTGTGGCTTGTTGCAGTTTTGGCAGTAGTTGTCCTGCGGTTTGCGTAGTTGCATGTTTTAGGTAAGTAAATAAATTTACTCCAAGTGAGTATTGTTGCAATGCATGAATGACACGTTTGTAGGTGGTGTACTGAATGCAGGATTGTGTGTGAAATTGTCCTTAGAGTTATGCACAATGATTATTGTGTTGTCTTATGTCTAATTTGCTTTTTTTTTTCTCTTTTTAGTGGGATATCGTTGGCGATTGCTGTGGCTGTGCAGAGTAGTTGCTGGTGAGTCAAGCTTTTTCAGGCAAGTGAGCAGTATAGTTTTTGAGTTTATAATTCTTAGTGATAAACCTATACTTTGTTACTTATCTTACACAGTGCTGGTTGTTGGTGGTGTATTTGTCCAGTTAATTTTTGTAGGAAGGATCATGGCCAGCCGTAGGATGACTGCTCAGCAGGTTGTTAGTGTGCTTTTTGAGTCATCTTCTGACCATGAATATGAGACTGACTCTGCATCTGAGGCAGAGGAGGAAGTGCAGGATTCTGGAAGTGAATTTTCTGTCAGAGATGAATCATCTGATGATGAAGCCACTCTCAGGGCCTGTTTTAGAGGAGGACAGTGATGTGCCAATGGTGCAGGAGCCAGCGGCTGAAAGGCTTCCCATTGGAAGACCTGACGCATGGGTTGCACCAAACATGGAGCAGCCACAGTTGCCTACGTTTACTGGTTTTCCAGGGTGTCGAGTTAATACGGAAAACTTTTTGCCCGTCAACTTTTTTGAGTTGTTTATGGACGATATATTTTTGGAAGAGATTGTTGAGCAGACTAATTTGTATGCAGAGCAGTTTTTGAGGGACAACGCTGCCAGACTTAGGCCACACTCTAGAGCTAGCCGGTGGATTCCCATAAATCTGGAAGAGTTGAAAAAGTTCTTGGGTTTAACTTTTTTGATGGGGCTGATAAGGAAGCCGTCGCTGTCTTCATATTGGTCTACTAGTCCCTTGATGGCAACTGCTATATTTCCTGCCATCATGAGTCGTAACCGGTATGAGCTTCTTCTTCGGATGTTGCATTTTGTAGATAATGCTTTAGCCTTGCCACGAGATCATCCTGATTCTGACCGTCTTTTTAAGATTAGACCTGTCCTTGATCATTTGGTAGATCGGTTTTCAGAGATCTATGTTCCAGGGAAAGAAATATCTGTAGATGAGTCTTTGGTCCTGTTCAAGGGTCGTTTGGTTTTTAGGCAGTACATTCCTAGCAAGAGGGCACGGTATGGAATTAAATTGTATATGCTGTCAGAAAGTAGTACAGGATATGTTTATAATTTCCGGGTCTACACTGGTAGGGATTCCAATATTGACCCCCCTGGTTGTCCTCCCACTTTTGGAGTTAGTGAGAAAATTGTGTGGGAACTTGGTAGACGACTGTTTAACAAAGGTCACCATTTATATGTAGATAACTTCTACACTGGAGTTCGGTTGTTCAAGGAGTTGTTCAGAGTGGACACTGTTGCTTGTGGCACAATCCGCTCTAATCGGAAAGGCTATCCAAAAGAGCTTGTCTGTAAAAAACTTGAGAAGGGACAGTGCAGTGCCTTGCGGAATGATGAGCTGCTAGCTCTGAAATTTGTAGACAAGAGGGATGTATACATGCTAAGCACCATCCATGATGAGAGTACTTCACCTGTGGCTGTTTGGGGTCAGGTTGCCGAAGTGCGCAAACCTGTGTGCATCTTAGACTATAATAAGCACATGGGTGGTGTTGATAGAGTAGATCAGAGGTTAGAACCTTACACTGCTGTAAGTCTTATGTGTGGTATAAGAAATTAGCGCTTCACTTGTTCCACTTGGCAACTTTTAATGCTTTTGTTGTGTTTAAGGATAGTTCTCCAGAGTCAAGGATGACATTTGTGAAATTTCAGGAGTCTATCATAGCTAGCCTTGTTGTGCTGGAACAGGCAAGAGTTCCTAGAGAAGCAGTGGTGGAGGATGTGGCTAGATTGAAAGATCGTCACTTTGCTGAGCACATTCCTCCCACGGCCCAAAAAAACTTTCTTGCTAAGAGATGTAGAGTCTGTGCTCGAAGAGATATCAGGAAGGAGACTAGGATGTACTGCCCTGATTGTCCTTCAAAGCCTGGGCTGTGTGTGGGTGGCTGTTTCAGGAGCTACCACACACAGAAGAATTATTGGGAAATTCCGTGAGCGTAAACTGGTGTTTTATATTTTTATATGTTCGGTTTCACGGTTGGCATTAGTCATGTATTCAGTTAGAGCTTTTGTGTTTGTAGTTTTGTACTAATTTATGATTAGTGGTTTCTTTGTTGTTTAAAAACAAAAAAAAGGGGATGGCATGTGTAGAGTGGCGCTTGGCTGGCGGCGTGGGTGGGGTGGCGCTTGGCTGGCGGTGTGTGTGGGGTGGTGCTTGGCTGGCGGTGTGTGTGGGGTGGCGCTTGGCTGGCGGTGTGTGTGGGGTGGCGCTGGGCTGGCGGTGTGTGTGGGGTGGCGCTTGGCTGGTGGTGTGGGTGGGGTGGCGCTTGGCTGGCAGTGCCGGCCAAACGCCAGTCCACACACTCATCAGCTGGTGTGATTGCTGTATCAGGCATGTGGGCGTATTAAAGTGATGGGCCCTTGACTGGCGCTGTCTGTGGATGCGAGTCTTGTAATGTGCTGGGCCCGTGGCTGGCGGCGTGAATGGTCTAGTGCATGTCATGTATGAAAGGTGTGTGAATGGACTGTAAAGCGGTTGGTGCCTTGTCGTGGCTTTACAGCTCACGAGCTGTGAGTCATTGGTTCAGTTTTTTGGCCTTTCAGTTATTACCAGTGCATTTCACTTTTGTGAAATCTCTTGTTAATAAAATTTGATCTACTGAACCATCACTCACCCTCGTGCCAAATCCAACCAGTATGTGTGGTACAAATGACAAAACCTGCTCTGCTGTAATCAGGCGTCGCAGCACACTTGAGACACGCTAGGTGCCTTGGGTGGGACCCCGATGATGAAGCATGCCACCAACTTGGTTGGTGGGTGAGGGGTCTTCTTCACATAACCTAAGTGTGTTTCTTTTCACAATTTTAGTGTTTGGCACATCACGGACGTATGTGCACACATCAAAGTGATATATTCCAAAAATACCTGTGTTTGGGGGGGGAGGGCCCACCTATGTTTTTGGTCCTGGGTGCGGCCGTCATGTAGGGAAACCTACAAAACCCAGAAACTTTTTAAAACTAGGCACCCCAAGGAGTCTAGGGAGGTGTGGCTTGTGTGGCTCCCCCAACATTTTCTTACCCAGACTCCTCTGTAAACCTCAAAATTTGCATAAAAAAGCATATTTTCCTGATTTTTCTTAGTAGGATCACCGCTCCAGCACAAAATTCCTACTCCCCAGTTTTCCCCTCAGTCTCCCAAGTAAAATGACACCTCACTTATGTGGGTCCCCAAAGCAGAGTCCGTCTAAAGATGTATAAAAGAATATGCCCTTATAAACTTGCTCTGCTATCCCTTCTGGTTTTGGGCCTTATTCTGTTGCAGGCACCTGGCCCACCCACACAAGTGAGGTATCATTTTTATCGGGAGACTTGGGGGAACGCTGGGTGGAAGGAAATTTGTGGCTCCTATCAGATTCCAGAACTTTCTGCCACAGAAATGTGAGGAACATGTGTTTTTTTAGCCAAATTATGAGGTTTGCTAAGGATTCTGGGTAACAGAACCTGGTCCGAGCCCCGCAAGTCACCCCCTCCTTGGATTCCCCTAGGTCTCTAGTTTTCAGAAATGCACAGGTTTGGTAGGTTTCCCTAGGTGCCGGGTGAGCTACAGGCCAAAATCCACAGGTAGGCACTGTTTTCTCCCAAAATTTTGGATGTGTCCACGTTGCGCTTTGGGGTGTTTCCTGTCGCCGGCGCTAGGCCTACCCACGCAAGTGAGGTATCATTTTTATCGGGAGACTTGGGGGAACGCTGGGTGGAAGGAGATTTGTAGCTCCTCTCAGATTCCAGAACTTTCTGCCACAGAAATGTGAGGAACATGTGTTTTTTTAGCCAAATTTTGAGGTTTGCAAAGGATTCTGGGTAACAGAACCTGGTCCGAGCCCCGCAAGTCACCCCTCCTTGGATTCCCCTAGGTCTCTAGTTTTCAGAAATGCACAGGTTTGGTAGGTTTCCCTAGGTGCCGGCTGAGCTAGAGGCCAAAATCTACAGGTAGGCACTTCGCAAAAAACACCTCTGTTTTTTTCCCAAATTTAGGATGTGTCCACGTTGCGCTTTGGGGTGTTTCCTGTCGCCGGCGCTAGGCCTACCCACGCAAGTGAGGTATCATTTTTATCGGGAGACTTGGGGGAACGCTGGGTGGAAGGAAATTTGTAGCTCCTCTCAGATTCCAGAACTTTCTGCCACAGAAATGTGAGGAACATGTGTTTTTTTAGCCAAATTATGAGGTTTGCTAAGGATTCTGGGTAACAGAACCTGGTCCGAGCCCCGCAAGTCACCCCCTCCTTGGATTCCCCTAGGTCTCTAGTTTTCAGAAATGCACAGGTTTGGTAGGTTTCCCTAGGTGCCGGGTGAGCTACAGGCCAAAATCCACAGGTAGGCACTGTTTTCTCCCAAAATTTTGGATGTGTCCACGTTGCGCTTTGGGGTGTTTCCTGTCGCCGGCGCTAGGCCTACCCACGCAAGTGAGGTATCATTTTTATCGGGAGACTTGGGGGAACGCTGGGTGGAAGGAGATTTGTAGCTCCTCTCAGATTCCAGAACTTTCTGCCACAGAAATGTGAGGAACATGTGTTTTTTTAGCCAAATTTTGAGGTTTGCAAAGGATTCTGGGTAACAGAACCTGGTCCGAGCCCCGCAAGTCACCCCTCCTTGGATTCCCCTAGGTCTCTAGTTTTCAGAAATGCACAGGTTTGGTAGGTTTCCCTAGGTGCCGGCTGAGCTAGAGGCCAAAATCTACAGGTAGGCACTTCGCAAAAAACACCTCTGTTTTTTTCCCAAATTTAGGATGTGTCCACGTTGCGCTTTGGGGTGTTTCCTGTCGCCGGCGCTAGGCCTACCCACGCAAGTGAGGTATCATTTTTATCGGGAGACTTGGGGGAACGCTGGGTGGAAGGAAATTTGTAGCTCCTCTCAGATTCCAGAACTTTCTGCCACAGAAATGTGAGGAACATGTGTTTTTTTAGCCAAATTTTGAGGTTTGCTAAGGATTCTGGGTAACAGAACCTGGTCCGAGCCCCGCAAGTCACCCCTCCTTGGATTCCCCTAGGTCTCTAGTTTTCAGAAATGCACAGGTTTGGTAGGTTTCCCTAGGTGCGGGCTGAGCTAGAGGCCAAAATCTACAAGTAGGCACTTCGCAAAAAACACCTCTGTATTTTTCGAAAATTTAGGATGTGTCCACGTTGCGCTTTGGGGTGTTTCCTGTCGCCGGCGCTAGGCCTACCCACGCAAGTGAGGTATCATTTTTATCGGGAGACTTGGGGGAACGCTGGGTGGAAGGAAATTTGTAGCTCCTCTCAGATTCCAGAACTTTCTGCCACAGAAATGTGAGGAACATGTGTTTTTTTAGCCAAATTTTGAGGTTTGCAAAGGATTCTGGGTAACAGAACCTGGTCCGAGCCCCGCAAGTCACCCCTCCTTGGATTCCCCTAGGTCTCTAGTTTTCAGAAATGCACAGGTTTGGTAGGTTTCCCTAGGTGCCGGCTGAGCTAGAGGCCAAAATCTACAGGTAGGCACTTCGCAAAAAACACCTCTGTATTTTTCCAAAATTTAGGATGTGTCCACGTTGCGCTTTGGGGTGTTTCCTGTCGCCGGCGCTAGGCCTACCCACACAAGTGAGGTATCATTTTTATCGGGAGACTTGGGGGAACATAGATTAGCAAAACAAGTGCTATTGCCCCTTGTCTTTCTCTACATTTTTTCCTTCCAAATATAGGAGAGTGTGTAAAAAAGACATCTATTTGAGAAATTCCCTATAATTCACATGCTTGTAGGGTCACCCCGGAATTCAGAGATGTGCAAATAACCACTGCTCCTCAACACCTTATCTTGTGCCCTTTTTGGAAATGCAAAGGTTTTCTTGATAGCAATTTTTTACTCTTTATATTTCAGCAAATGAATTGCTGTATACCCGGTATAGAATGAAAACGCACTGCAGGGTGCAGCTCATTTATTGGCTCTGGGTTCCTCGGGTTCTTGATGAACCTACAAGCCCTATATATCCCCGCAACCAGAGGAGTCCACCAGATGTAATGGTATATTGCTTTCCATAATCTGACATTGCAGGGAAAAGTTACAGAGTAAAACGTAGAGAAAAATTTATGTTTTTTTCACCTCAATTTCAATATTTTTCTTTTTCAGCGGTTATTTTCTGTAGGAAACCCTTGTAGGATCTACACAAATGACCCCTTGCTGAATTCAGAATTTTCTCTACTTTTCAGAAATGGTTAGGTTTCTGGGATCCAACATTGGTTTCATGCCCATTCCTGTCACTGACTGGAAGGAGGCTGAAAGCACAAAAAATTGCAAAAATGGGGTATGCCCCAGTAAAATGCCAAAATTGTGTTGAAAAATTGGGTTTTCTGATTCAAGTCTGCCTGTTCCTGAAAGCTAGGAAGCTGCTGAGTTTAGCACTACAAACCCCTTGTTGATGCCATTTTCAGGGGGAAATCCACAAGCCTTCTTCTGCAGCCACTTTTTCCATTTTTTTAAAAAAAAACGAAATTTTCACTGTATTTTGGCCAATTTCTTGGCTTCCTTCAAGGGAACCCACAAAGTCTGGGTACCTCTAGAATCCCTAGGATGTTGGAAAAAAAGGACGCAAATTTGGCTTGGTTAGCTTATGTGGACAAAAAGTTATGAGGGCCTAAGCGCGAACTGCCCCAAATAGGCAAAAAAAGGCCTGGCACAGGAGGGGGAAAAGGCCTGGCAGCGAAGGGGTTAACAATATATATGCAGCCTTAGAGGACATGACTGTGACTAGCTCGCAGATGACCTTGCTTGTAAGCTTATGCATAGTCGGGCCACTCAAAATGCTGGTTCTATGTAGCTACTTGCGCAGGGGATTTCTGTGCATGACAAGTGATTATGTTTTAATGAACTCACCCAAAAATAATTCCATCTCGGCCACAAGTGATTAGGTTCCAGTTGTACAGGGGAACATTACAAATACCAAATCCAGGGTCAGTTTAAGGATTTTAACTTTTTGTCTTGGAACATTGCAAGGAGCTGGTCCTGAAAGACTGGGCGACTTTAAGCAAGCAGTTCGACTTTGTCATTGTGCAAGAGACCTGGGCCCTAACCCCACTTGTGTGTAATGGCTATACTTGTTTTTCTATTTGTACTACCCAATCCACATCGGGTCGCCCTAAAGGGGGATTATCAATATGGATTAAATTAGAGGTCAAAGCAAAACTAGTCCCCATGGATCGTGGTTGCTCTAAAATGCAAATTTTAGAGTTAGTGTGATCTCGTCGTTTTAAGTTGTTTATCTTAAATTTCTGCAACTATTATTTTTTTAGCTCCAATAATAGGAACGTTTTGTCATCAGTTAGCATTGTTGATAAACGTTTGTATAAAGTTATTTCTCCGCTGTCTGAATGTAACATTATTTGTGGTAATTTTAATGCTAAACTCGACTATTTAACATCTGATAGTTTTTGTTTGCCCCATTACAACAGATGCTCTGTGATCGGTCTTCCTGATAGCAGAGGTGTAGAATTAGGTTGTCATCTTCGGCACGCGATCTTGTTAACATTCATGAATCTGTTTATGAAATGGAACCTCCGGTTCCCACATTTCACGGTACAGGTCGTGAATCAATAAGTGATTATGTGTTAGTAACCTGTGGACTGACACACCATTCAGTTTAATGTGATATATTGCGCTCCAGTTTTAGCGACCATAGCCCTCTGATAGCAAAGTGTATTCTCCCAATAGAAACAGTTAGTGGCCCAGCACAAGCAGTACAGCAACCTGTGCCCAGACATAACGAATTTAGGCTTCTCTGGCATTCACCCAACCCAATCAAACTCTGCTTAATTAAATCACACCTTGACTTCTTTTTAATATGTTTGTGTGAGGTATCTATGGGGGAGAATTAATGTAATCAGTTCAAAGTCGAGTGAAACTTAATACATGACTCACTGCTGAATCCGGCCGAAGACCTTCCCGACCCACTCATTGGTTCGATGGTACCTGCTCTCATGCAAACCGGTCTTTGAGGAGAGCCTCGACTACTAGTCTCAGAAATCCCACTGTAGTAGACAACAGGCCCCGGGGAATAGGAAGCGTGAACTCCAAAGGGATCATTGGGAGCATCTGACCAATACAGCTTCGCTCAAGAGTTCTTCTGAATTCTGGAGAGTGGTTAGCGATCTAAGAAGTCAAAAATCTTCAAGTTCCATAACAAGATGCCATATTTCCGGAGATCAATCTGTAGCGCATTTTAACACCATGCATTGTAGAACCCTCGTTTGTATTGATTTCTTATCCCACCTAAGTTTTTAATAGACATTTTTTGTTTTTCACCACCAACAACAGCAATACAATTAACCAGTTCTAAACCTTACAGCCATCTGCAACCAACTGATATTCAGTAGTGATTTATCGCCGGTCAGTGTCCATCACTGCAGGCATCACATAAAAATAGATTCCAATACTCACCCCGCTTCTAGTGCTACAGAAGGCACGGCACCCCTTACAACAAAAATGTATCCTACATAAGTAACTGCATCAATAAACTTCACTTTTCTGTGGATGAGATGATCATTGCCCTTAATACCTGCTTACCCTCTAAAGCTCCAGGACCAGATGAAGTGCCCATTGACATTTTTAAATGTAGAGTGGATTTCTGGGCTCCTCTGCTCACCAATGTGTTTATCAATCTTGATTTAAAAACCTTCCTTCCACATGTCAAGTTGCATTATTGTCCCTGTCTTTAAAAAAGGTAGTCATACAGACTCCAAATGCTATAGATCCAGATCTTTAATCGATCCCACATTCAGAATAATGGGTAGAGTTATTTTTAATAGGTTAGGAGACTGGCACAATGAAAATAATGTTTAAATCCTTGTCAATATGGGTTGAGAAAAAGATAAGGAACTATGGAACAGTGCCCAAATCTTGAATTAATAATAGGTCAATTATATCACCTCCAAAAGGAATCCTTTGTACCTTGCCTTTATGGACTTATCCTCAGCTTTTGACAAGGTAAATCATAAAAAGCTATGGGGTATTCTACTGGAGCTGGGAATAGACACCACAATTGTCAATTTTTTGGTCTATTTACATCATAGCCAGACTGCTGGGCCAAGTTTGGCCCTAATGGTTAGCTTTCCGACCCATTTAGTTTACATTGTGGCATCAGGCAAGTCTGTGTTTCAGCCCTGTTGTTATTCATTTTATACATTAACAAACTCCATGATTTTTTTAGCACCATTGCACATGATGTCCCTCATGCCATCTTGGTTCCTATATCCATATTGTTGTACACAGAGGATGCTGTACTTCTACCGCGTACCCCTAATGCTTTAGGGGTGCCTGGTCAGAGCTTTTTCTGAGTTTATGTCAAAGACGCGCACTAGCCAGGCCCGCTTTCCGCCCGGCGACCTCTGTGCAGCCGGCCGCCGACATTCCCCGCCAGAGTCGCAGCTCGCGCGTCTGTCTCTATCCTGTGAATGGGCACGGTCGGCGCGAGAAGGCCTTCCCGCCGAGGCCTCCCTGCCTGAAATCGGCACATACCGGGACACGCAGGCACCAATGGTGGACCCGTAGCTGCGGAGCGCCCGGAGGCCTCGCTGGGTCCCGCCGCCTGTTGACACGCAGGCCCCATGAGCCCGGGAGAGGCTCCCTGCACCGCACTGCGACAGCAGCCCCCCTTGGGGGGCCCGCACGCAACTGCCCCACTGCCGGTCACCTCCTGTCTGCCAAGGCCCGGCTCCCTGACTCCCGAGGGGAGTGGGACCCTCCGTCCCAAGCCCGGCATGGGGACCCCCCGAGGGTGCCTGACAGCCCCACCGACGCATGCCTCGCAGCAGACCTGCAGTAACTCACCCAGGAGGCGCTAACCAGAGTGCATAGAAAGAGAAGGCAGGGCTGAAAGAAGTTCCCCTTTGGCTTGCTGGGAGGAATGACGTTACAACACGCTTGAAGGACTTTCGTCTTGGGGCCCTGAACCTGGGGTGGGACTTCTTCCCCCAGGCTCCCTTGCTGCCAACTCGCACTTCAGCCCTACTCGATCCCCGCAGCGCAGGACACGTCCGGGCATGTGCCCGGGCGAAGACTCATCTGACAGAGGCTGGGCGCTACTATTTTCTAGAGAAGTAAGTTTTAACTTTAAGATGTGCCTTAAGGTTTGACTTATCCGTTTACACACCTTTGTTGTTTATTACTTTGCCATCAAGAGATGGGGAAACGAAAGGCTGTGGACACTCTTGCTCAAGTTAGTTGCTCAAAAAATAAAATCAAGGAAACTGTCTAAAAACAAAACAAGCCTTATATCTAACCACGGAAGCCACTCCTGGGAAGACATAGATATTTTGACTGCAGAAGTGGAGGCCATTTTAAAAGACAATTTACCGCCTTTAAAACAGGATCCCCCTGTTATAAAAATACCAGATATATTTAAGAAAAAGGCTGGAACTACTTTGAGTGCCCTGTTGTGGGTTGGATGCTGCATCGTGCACTACAAGTGGCATTCCTGTGGGGGATGAGGCTCCCTGTCCTCCCCTGAGTCCTGAGGTTTTGGTGATGCCTAAGATCCTGTGTTTTAACCGGTATGGGCCTTTGGGGAACGAAGAAGGACCCTGTAACACTGTTACATGCATATGTACTGGGACATGCGCGGATGTTGAAGACGCAATCAATTCATCTTTGGGTTTGGACAGATCGCCGACACTGCACAGCAACCTTGATTTGGCCTTTGTTCACCGCAAGCTAGATGAAGTGAAGAATCAGATGTTGACATTCATGAACCAATTGACGAGGGAACCTGGGTTGTTATGTGGTTGTAGATGCTCTCGATCAAGGCTGGATGTGTCCTACCCTGTCACGGGGGGCACATCCACTGTTCTAGCTCCATCATATCCTAGGCCTCAAGTAGGCAATCAATATTTACAGCCTGGTTCCATTTCTTTTCCCACTTTACCTGCTCTCCATATTGAAGGTCCACAAGCCTGCCCTGGGGCCACTAGGCGCAAGTGCGCGATTGGTACCAAGGATTGGAATTTTACCGGGCCTGATAGATCCGGTAAAACCACACATGCTGATTATAGCGAGGATCTGGGGGGGTGGGTGGGGAGGTTGGCTCCCAGGTGCTGAGTGGAGCAGCCATCCCACCAACTTATCATACCAAACCACCTGATGGTGCCTCACATCAGGTTGGAACGTGATGGCTAGCACCCAAGAAGCAGTTTCGAGCCCCGGGAACAAAGGAGGTACCTTGTTTATGGTTGAAGTACCCAAATTGCCTCCAGGGGTTGTGGAAACTTGGGATTCCTTGCTAAATAAGGTTGTATACTGGTTGAGAGTCCAGTGGAAGTGCCTCTCTGTTATTCGAGCAGATATTGTGGAGGTGGACCGACACTGCCAGTTCGGCTCCAAATTATATTTTATTTCCATCCGTTTTGTGGACAGGTTATTAATGGATAATCTTAGTGATTTTGAATTGCGTACTTGCTATCTTAGCAAGTACAGTGGGATCGGGTTAGACTCAAATCCTCTGTGCCCTCTGCTAGTTTGTCTACAAATGGCGAAGATTCAATTGTTGGGAAGGCTGACACTAGTCACAAGTGTGCTTTGGCAGAAAACAATTTGCACTTATTATGAGATGTTGACTATCCACTGACTCCAATCTAACAATTTTTATTCGGGGTCCGGTGGGTAAACTGTGGGCATCTAATAAGTCTGTTGATTATGGGGAAGTCCAGTGCCCGACCCCAATTTAATAATTCCTACTCTGGGTTCGGTGGGTAGGCCTGGGTTGTCCAACAAGTCTATTGATGATGGGGAAGCTCAGTGATCTGGGCCCAGAGATTTGGGAACTAGTGCTGAACTTTTTATTATGTCTTGGAACCTGGCTGGGCTAAGCAGGAAACTGTTGGATCCTGAATGGGTTAATTACATAAATAAGCAGGATATATGCTTATTCCAGGAGACTTGGGCTATGGACCCTGTCTTCCTGGATGGTTTTTTAATCATACGAGGTGATGGCCCTACCAGCAGATGGAAATACTGGTCGTGCCAAGGGAGGTCTATTGATACTGCTTAATAAGAGGTTGCAGTGCAACCACTTGGTATTCAAAATTGATTTCCCGGATTTACTAGGTGTGCAACTTGTATTTAATAGAGGTTTCAAGACTATTATAATTAATACTTATGCAAGGTCAGTGCTGCGGAGACAGGAGTCTCAGACTATGACCCAGTTATCTGAATATTTAGATACCCTCTCTCCCAACACCAAGGTAGTGGTTGCAGCAGGGGACATGAATTGCACATTTGAACCCTCTTATTTAAGCAATGACCTAACAGTTGAAGAGGATGAACAATGGGGTATTCCTCGTTTGGCGAATGTGTAATCTTGTAGCCGCTACGGTGTTGCCCTACAGTTGACATCATTGTTTCTTAAGTATGGTCTTAGGGCCTGTAATGGTCAAACGCATCTGATCCAAACATTCAAACGAGGACAATCGTCTAGTGTTATTGATTATTTTCTATTGGATGTCAGGTTATGGCCATTGTTAGAGGATATGAAGGTGGACTTCTGCCATGATAGCGACCATAACTCCTTGCTCCTTACTTTACATAGTGTTGAATTTAGGAGGTTTTGAATACTCCTCACACTGCTGTCCCTGAGCCACATTTGGATAACAGTCTCACCCGTGTTAGTTGGCCAAAAGTGCTGTCCAACCCATATATGATTAGGGAGATCTATAAATTGTTTATTGGTGTTATGGCGGACTATGAGGGACATGAGGTTGCCAATATCCCAATTCTTACCATCCATGAGATAATGACACATAAGTTGCAGAACATTTTTTACAAGAAAATCCCCACTATGCAATTCAATCATCCACTTAAAAATAGAGAGTGGTTTAACAAGGATTGTTCGAAGGCCAAACTTACACTAAAGCTAGCGATCGTGTTCCGTTCCCAGGGGGCGATTAGAACAGCCAGACTAGCCTACTATAAAGTTATAGCACAGGAAGAGAAAAGCCGGGATGACTCAATCTGGCAGAATCTGTTGGATGCTGCCAGACACAATAACAACATGGTTTTTGGGAAATTACTGTCTGATAGACCTGGAGAGGGCAAGAACATAATTCGTACCCATATCCAACCTGAGAGTTGGGTCTATCACTTTTCTAATCTTTATGCTATGCCCTGTATTTTTTCCCCTTATTACCTTCATTCCCAACAGTCAGCTGCAGTGTGCCTACCATTTGGTGACCCTGGAACAGATGTGTGTAAACAGGATGACCATATTGTTTTTAACCTGGAGGAAACAATAGCTGCAATTAATTCCCTGAAACCTTCTTAAGCCCCAGGTCCAGATAAGATACCAGGGAATTTATAGAAGTCTGAGCCAGTGATCTGGTCCAGTTATATAAACATGATATCTAACGCAATAGCAGCAGGGGGTCCAATACCCAGTACTTGGAAAGGGGCTGAAATAGTCCCCATCTATAAAAAGGGAGTGGTGAGTTCTCCTGTCAATTATAGACCTATTAGTCTCATTAACAACCTTAAAAAAAAAATTGCCAAACAACTCCTGGAAAGGCTTTTAGATTGGGTTGACACCCATTATGCGATGTCTCCACTTCAGGCAGGTTTCCCCCCCAAAACTAGTACCGTAGATCAGGTTTTTAGGCTGGCACTTTTATAAATTATATGTTGCTTTCATGGACCTTTGGTCTGTGTTTGATATGGTTCCTAGAGGAAAATTATGGGATGTTGTAAACAAAATAGGTGCTCTAACTAATATAATTCATCTCCTACAGCGGTTACATGAGGGCACATGTGCCCAGGTGAGGTGGGGCAATCAGGGTGAATTAACAGACCACATTGCTATTCAACGGGGGGGGTCATCAAGGATATGTTCTGGTAGCAACTTTATTTACTTTATATATAAATGAGGTGGTACAAGATGTATCTCTTTGTCAAAATTATGCCCCTCCCCTAAATGAGCAAAAGATTCTTATACTGCTCCTTGCGGACGACTCTCTCCTCATTTCCAAGACCCCACTGGGTCTTCAGACCCTTGTGGATACATTTATAACCTTCTGTACTGACCAATGGGTTGGAACTAAATGCTAGCAAAACTAAATTAAAGGTGTTTATCCCAGGACCAGTCAGGAGATGTACTATCACTTTGGCTGGGGCTCCCTTGGGGGAAGTAAGCTCAATAGATTAACTGGGTGTGAGGATTTCTAACAAATTGCTCTGGGAAGAACAGATCAACAAGAGTGTGTCCCTTCTCCAACATAGATCTGGAGCCATTCAGCACTTTTAAAGGAGTGTAGCTACGAAAGCCGTTTCTTCGGCTATAAAGATTTATCTAGCTAAAGCACAAAATGCTTCTACTTATGGCGCCGAGGTGTGGGTTTTTTGTAAAACCTCTTAATTATCGGTGGGTGAGAATAACTTTGCTAGAGCACTCCTCGCATGCCCAGGTAGCACTCCCCTGATTCCCTTCTTTTTGGACCTCGTTCTTCATCGTATCTCTGATATGATAGTTTTAAGACCGTTACTTTTCTGGTTAAGAATATGGATGACTCCCCAGCTTATTGTTTATAGGGACTCTCTCCTTGTCCCCTTAAAAAGACCTAATGTAGCCTCTATTCCATGGTTTAGGCATGTGTCCAACTGGTTTCACATCCTGGGTCTTGGGAATTACTGGGAGAGTCCACAGGATTTAGAGAAGGCCCATAAATTGCCTTTGAAAATAGCTTACTATGTTAGGAATAACTATCTCCTTGGCTCATCGCATGGACGATTGACCAGTGGTTTTCTCGGTTTTAAATGGTATCCAGAGTTTGAGCCTTATTTAGATCTTATTCCCGACACTCTGGGGAAGAGTTTGTATGCCCGTTTCCGCTATGGGTGCTTACCATTACTGTCTTTTGTTAGTAGCTGGAGGTCATCGCCGGCACCTAATTTATGTCCATGCTGCAATACTGTTCCGGAATCAGTTGAACATTTCATGTTCTTCTGTACAGTGTATTTCCTCCCTCGACATAAGTGGATTCGTCCAGTTTGTCAGATGCAGTGCTTTAGGCAATTTGCTATTGCCCTTAGGATTTTAAAGAGCGATACCTCTTTTCTTGATCCATGCGTTAGCAACTTTCTTGTGGCTGCATGGTATATATTGACTTGTTTTTTAAAAACATTGTAATTTATAAATATGTATGCCTTGGGACATGTATTGAGAGATTTTACTGGTCTTATTGCTAACAATGAATGATGCTTTTATTGTTTTAATATTTATTTTTTTCTACAAAATTTTACTTGTATATTGTAATTATATGAAATCTTTTTTTTTTTTTGCTTTGATGGTTTATGATCGAATAAAGCTTGTGTTATGATGATGATGTCAGATATAGACCTCTCAACCAACTATAATAAATCTCAAACCATGGCATGCGGGCCCAAACACTACTTGCTGCATACCCTCTGTGTGAAAGAGAGCAGCTTAGACAGTGTCCCTAGAATCCCTTGTTTAGGTCTTGTTTTCAATTCCCATGGGTCCTGGACAGAAAGCGTCAGATATAGGAACACAAAATTCAAGCAAGCTATTTGCTTCTTATTTAGTGCCGGTAAGCCGACATCCTCACTCTTAGAAATATATTCCAAGAAATGTGTACAATTTGCCAGATATGAAAGTGGAAAATGGGGATATAGTGAATGTCAATAATTGCAGACAGAGGACAACCACTTTTTTCTCACTCTCTATCTCAACATCCCACTATTTTTGTCATTAAGAATTGGCCCAGTCATATCTCGAGGACTCAATTAAGTTGGGGCTCCTTTTATTGCGAGTCTCGGTACAGAATAATCCCAGGGCATCTTTTCAGCACAATATAATTAATGATTATTTTTGTGATTTGTATATTCCCTGGATTAAATATATAAAGCATAATGTGGCTGCCTTGGGTAAATCGGCCCTATTTCACAATGCCTTATCAATTTGCAAGGCTGGTACATGCTCACTAAAGCATTTATTTATTGAAAGTTGTTGTGCTACAAGTGAAAGCTTGGAAATAAGCAAAACAACTGTCAAGAACCATATTCCCATAAAAGCTAATTTTGGCCCAGAATAATATCTATTGTATGTGATCAGCATTTGGGAAAGAGTTTTACTGTTAAAATGTAGAGGCTGCACTTTAAGTTTTAGGTTATTTTTTCTGCAGGGCTTTTATGGGAATCTTGAAGGGAGGAAATGTATTTGTGATAATCTGTCCTCTCAATTCTTATTGCATTTTGTGGTATTTTGTAAACTGCGCAACCCCTTTAGAGCTCACTATTTATTACCTCTTTTTAAAGCTTACAATTTTAAACAACGTTGGGTTGCTCTCTGGCTTTTACAACTGCTACCCAGCACTGAAGTATGTTTTAGAAAGGGCAGTTTTCTAAAGCAGCTGTATTTTACTGTAAGAGTTGGATTTGATGTCAAAGAGGATGGTGACTCTTATTCAAGATCAAGGGGGCTGGCGCAGAATCCAGGGTAAATTCCAGGGTGAACTTAAATATTTGGGCGCATTAGAATATTGGGGTTCTGCTCCCATACAGTCATTGATCTCTCTGAACTCACCCCCTTCATATTACTTGGGAACGTCGCCTATAATCCACCCTACACTCTTTTCCCAACTATGTTTAGACCATTCATTATTAATCACACACTCCGCACAAGCAAGGAACACTTATGTACACACCCTAATACCTAAAAAAGTCATCATTCTCTCTTCTAGCTATAGGTCCCTCTCTGTTTGGCCATGAACTGATACACACTGTGGTAAATATCCTACCTTTTAAATACACTGTGCCCTGCCCTGCACATTGGGCTGCCTTGGGCCTACTTTAGGGCTGACCTATATGTAGTAAAACAGAAGGTTTGAGTCTGGCAACGTCAGATTAAAACTGTGCACACAGGCATTGCAATGGCAGTCCTGAGGCTTGTTTGCAGGAATACTCATGTGGGTGGCACAATCTGTGCTGCAGGACCACTAGTAGCATTTGGTTTACAGGCCCTGGGCACACATTGTGCCTATACTAGGGACGTACTAGTGAATCAAATATGCCAATCATGGAGAAACCACTTACCAATACAATTTAGCCAGAAAGCATATGCACTTTAGCACTGGTAAGCAGTGGTAAAGTGCCCAGAGTCCTAAAGTCAACAAAAACAGGTCAGAAAAAATAGGAGGAAGACAAAAGGTTTTGGTATAACCCTGTAAAAAGGGCCAGGTCCAAAAGCCAATGACAGACCAAATGTGTAAACCAATGTTTATTTATTGTGTATTATAATGAAAACTCTCTGGGATGCGGAGTCTTCCTTTAAACTCATGGATCTTTGTGACTCAGGACACCCAAAGCGTGCCAAAGGTGAGGGGAGAAGGGTGGAGAGGGAGCGCTCTTGTCCACCCACAAAAAAAACACACAAAAAAGGAAAGAGATGCCAACTTACTTCTTCACATTTTTAACTTTCATGCTTGCAGTGCTGCCACATGACCGGAGCGGGAGGTCTCCTGGAATGGGTAACTCTGGGAAATCAGCTCCTCTGGCCTACAAGAAGAAGTTGAAAGACAATTAGACTTGTAGGGTCAAGAACTACCCCACCCCTCTGCAACTAATTCGCTTTCGCAGCTTCACTGAATCGTGGCCTGGCTTGTAATACCCTGCAGTTCTGAGTAAGTAAACAAATTAACAATTTATTAACAGTAACTATTAATGAGCAGTAATGGTAAAGCTTTCTTCACTATGCAGACTGTGGCTCATCAATTAAAGTTTCACTTTATATGGATATCACTTTCTGCAGAGGACAACCAGACACAGTTTTACCAATAACAATTGCCAAAGAAACAAAAGGGTTAGGGGGAGAAACAGGGTGGGGTTCTAGCCTGACAACTTTCTGATAAATTTCACTTCACTGTGCAAGAGGGGGTGGGAGCTTAAAGGGGCCGAGTCTGTGGGAAGCGGGACAGTAAACCCACTGCTTTTATGAGGCATGAGGGGGCGGGTGATGTACCGAGAAGTGACCCCCCTAATCCAGCCTCTCCCCCCACCCCAAGAAAACAAAAGCTTACGCGGCTCCTGCTGATGTCCTGTGGCGTTAGTAAAAAACCCTCACAAATGTCAGCAGTGCCCAGCTCCCATACATGAGCTACAGAACCACGTTGCACAGGGATTTCCAACTCATATTATCTTCCACCATGTGATATCGGCTCCTCACCAGGAAATCGATACTGTTTCACACTGTGTAGGAACATGGATGTTGGCAGGTCTCTGGGGTCTTGTGGCTGAATTTCACACTTTGGAACCCTAATCATGGCTTCGACTGTTGAATGATAATGGTGAGCGTTTAGCACATCACTAGAAGCATCAGTTTGATAAAAACCAGTGATATAACCACTGAGTAAACACTCAAGCTGGGCTGATTCTGAAGGAATGATTGTGGTATGACCAGGGAAGAAAGAGAGGAGGGTGTAGGGCTATCCACAAACATGAAACACTAATTTACTTTCAAAACACTGTCCAGGGATCCAGGCAAAAACAAAGGAAACGAGACTGGAAAGAATATATTTCATTACATCTTTATAATTCATATTTTCAGTGTGTTGCCTCTTAAATATGTATTTAACATAAGCTGTTATTCTGCAGGGAAGCAAGCAAATGTTACTTCAAACACTACTATTAAGGGTTAGATTAAAATAAAAGGAAAGACTCCGTTTAATCCAGAAGAGGATGAAAAGACATATGCCCGCTACGGCAATGTATAGAAGCATGATTGAAGCCATCAAAATTTAGAAAAAACAAAATTGATAAAATAGTCAAATTACTTTTCTGGAGATTTGTTTTCTGAAATGCAGACTAAATGGGGAAATATTAAAGTGACTAACGAGGGGCATACAAATTCCATATTCTGATATTTAAACCATGGATTTATGGACGAAAGCACTACACAGGTATTTGAAATAACCATACAACATTTCATACAAACAAAGCTGTACACATTCCTTCAAATGCATAAGTGATCGTTTGAGCCTTTAATACTCACTGACACAAATGGGAACTATCCTGTTTATGCAACGTGGCAGCAGGCCTCTAATAAAGAACAGATGTTGTCTGCGACTGCGGAGTAAAATGGCCAAGGTTTTAATCCTGAATCCACCAATTGACTACATTGTTTGGTTATGTGCAAATCACACTACCTCTGAACGCAGAAGCTCTCTAGCCTGCCATAATTTAGAGCAGGCTTCTCCATGGAGTAACTGGTGAGCTAATGGTAGCTCTCCAATCACCTGCAAATAGCTCTCCTGTGTGCTTACCAGCCTATTAAATTGGAATCTTTTGCTTGGCTGAATCAATATACGTATGCCAAAAGTGTGTATTCAAGATGGAAATTTGTGCATTTTCAGAATTCATAAGCTTTGCAGCAAAATGACTGAATTTTCAAAATGTATTTAAAGCTGATTTTTTAGTTATAAATTAGGCGGGGTCACTTATTTCCAATATTACTTTTGCGCACAGGGCACTCCACAGTGGCTGGCATGTATTTCCCATGTAAAGATGTAACAAGCAGACTAACCTTTTGTTTTTTACCTTACTAATGGCAACCCTGTCTGATACACTGAAGTAACCACTGCTAGTAATCTTGCATATTGTGGCCACTAATGTAATCTTGTTTGATGTGGTGATTATTACAACACCAATTACAACAGTAGCTTATGGTGAGTTTAACTGAGCCTAACTGGAACATGACTAAGATAATTGAAATAACAGAAAAAGACAGATATATACCTACTGAGACCTGACTCGTGATGAATACTTCCTAGTTCACACGCTGGACATTGGCAAAACCCACATACAGATATTTCTTTGGCCTACAAGAGTGAGTTAATCGCTCAGGTGGGGGCTCAGTCTTTCCAAATGCGGAGAGCTTCACTTTAGTTTGACAAATATTTTCATAGTTTACATAAGAGTAAACACATCATAGAATAAGCAACATTTCATTATGCTTTGTTATCAACATCGTAACGAAATTAATTCGATTTTGCAATTTACGCCCAGGTAGATCACTCAAGTAATGTGACAACATTCATCCGGCTAAATGCTTTGTCCCAGGCTCCTGTCTGGGCTCTTCATGAAGATGTGTGCCTT
Source organism: Pleurodeles waltl (assembly GCF_031143425.1). NCBI lineage: Eukaryota > Metazoa > Chordata > Amphibia > Caudata > Salamandridae > Pleurodeles > Pleurodeles waltl. The sequence goes on along the minus strand of NC_090440.1, from coordinate 1,184,846,123 downwards.
CCTATGAGCAACTGCATCTTGCCACGGGCACAGATGCTCTTCGTGCTGCCAAGGAACTGCTTCTTGCACTGCGTGCTGCCCTGGGGTGCATTTTGCTGCCACTTGGGCAAATCGTGCTTTACCAGCCTCGGGCAGGGCAAACCGGCAACCTGGCAGCGGCAGAAGGGCTGATCTGACCGGCCGCTGTGTGGTTTTTGGCTGTTTCTGGTTGTTTTATGGTTCGGTGGGCTAACTTTGGCAGTTGGTTTCTCGGATATTACCCCCACATATTGCCCGCAGCAAGCATAACTCCACGCCCTCTTCCGATGGTTTGTGGCAATCGTTTGCCAGTTCCCTCTTTTGACAAATGAGGATGACTTAGACGCGATTTAAAAAATATGACGGAGCCTTACATGTTACAAACATCAGTGGCGACATAAAGCGCCTTGCTTCTATGTGCAATTGGCGTTAGAAAACTTTGAAAGATAATTGTCGCTTGTATTCGAGTCTTTAACTTTCCAATGCAAGCAATGATCTCTTTCCTCGTGTTGTTGTGCCTGACTCAGGATGTGACGCGCTGAGAAATAAAGACAAAATCTGAGCTTCGTGGTTCCAGGGACATTGTGTTCTCATATGTTTGAGAAAATGTCCAGCAAGCAGGTATTCACCGGTATGAAGTTATGTGCTAAATCGGCGTAGTGTGTGTACTGGTTATAACTGAAGCAGCTGATTGTTTTTTTAGTGGTTTTGTTTTTTTTGCGATTCCAGCTACTTGCTGTAGAGGGCAATAACAGTCCAGATTGAAAACTCTTCATCAAAATTATTTCTACTGCAGTTTGTATCGCCAAATGGGGTACATCATCTGGATTACAAGATCTTTGCCTTCTCCAGAAATAACCTTAAAACTCATCCTACAGATAGGCAAAAAACGTAAAGTTAATTTTGAGTCTGTAGTTTTACACCAAACGGATTTCTTTTCTTCTTGCTATCCCGGTTTAGGACCACCTGCAATCAAGTCTGCATGCTTCTTTCCTGTAGTTCGGAAAACCCTGCAGAGCCACAAACTCCGGGAGCACTGAACCTACTTGTCAGCAACATGCAGTACATCACAATGGGGTTTTGGGGGGAGTCAGGCATGCCTGGTCTCCCCCCGGGCTTATCGGGCTGGTGGAGCTGGCCACAAGGGGACCGGGTATTTGATTGGTTAAGGGACAGGAAGGGGTGGTAGCCTGGGGGTCACTATAAAAGGTGTGGGTTGGGCTTGGGCGGCCTCTTTGGCCGTAGTCACACCCAGGAGGCGGGACTCGGGCAGTTTTTTGGGCGTTTTTAGGCCGGAGTTGGTAAATCGGAAAAAGTGTTATTTGGTTGCCATGGAGATTAATCCAGTGGTTCAGGCATTGAAGGTTTTGCAGGAGGCTGGGAGGGAAGATTTGATAAGGGAAGGGGTTTTAGAACAAGCGTGGGTGGGCTTGAGGAGACCGAAGAGGCCTTCTTCTGACAGGGTTTCAGCTGCCGTTTTGGCCTGTAAATCCCCTGTAACAAGCCCTAAGAAAGGCAAGAAATTTAAAGTTAAAAGTGTGGCCGGGCGAAAAGTTTCGTTTTCACCGGACCACGGAAGTGAGGAGCCAAGGGTTAGCAATGAGGGCGGCTTACCTGGAATAGGGGCGGCGAGGAGGGGTGAGGCGAGTAATGCACGTCGTTATGGCGGTTTTTTGGTGCGTAGGGTGGCAGCAAAGGGTAGAGGCGCCCGTGTGGTCGGCGATGGCTCTGCGGCGGGGAAAACGGTTGGGCGCGGCTCTCGCGCGCGTTCTGGGACTGGAGCTGGGAGGCTGAGGGGCGCGATGCGCACCCGCGGCCAGAAGGGGGCGGGTGCGGCACGCGCGAGCTTGGCAAAAGGCGCGCGTGCGCACCAGGTTCTCTCACCTCGAGCCCCACTCGCCGTAGAAAGCGAGTGGGAGCAGGAGGGGCTGCCTTTTGAGGAAGGACAGTTAGGAGGGGCAACAAGATGGCCGCGCCCTCCGATTTGAAGGATTTAAGCGTCGGAGAGGGGAATTTGATCAATTTCGGAGTCGAGGAAGAGAATTTCCCGTCGGGTGAAGGTAGCCATATGTTTATGGCTACGCGAGATAATAAGGCTGTAATAGTCATAGATTCCGAGGAGGAAGGTGAGGTTTTAGAGCTGCAGGTTGAGGAAGGGAGTGGCATTGGTGGGCATTTTGAAAGGGGTTTCTTAGTGCCTAGTGGGGGGGGGGGGGGGGAGTCGGCAGACTTCCAATATACTTTGTCAGGTGGGGCTTGGGGTGCAAGAGTGGGAGGTGGAGGATCATTCAATTTTTAGGGCAGGAGGGCGGGGTTTTTCCCGGAAGGAACAAGGTAGGATTTCACAGGGTAGCATTTGTGGCGCAGCATTGGAATATGGGGGTGCAGGGTCAGCGCAGTTGGGTCAGAAAGTTTTGGGTCACGAACAAAGGGCGTACCTTTCCGAGTGTGCGGCCCCTCATGTTTCAAGCGGACATGGGGTGTTAATAGAGCACCAGCGGTCTGGACGGTCGGCTGGAGGTCCTGTTTCGGTGGGGGTCAGGGCACCTCCGGGACGCCGAACAGAAGGGAGGGCGCAATCCGGAGCGGTTCGCCTGACGGCGAGGGAGGTCACACCTATGGAAGTCAGATCGGTCGAGTCGAATGCCAGAGGTTCGGAGTCTAGGTCTTATAGCCGGAGCGCTATGTTGACTGGTGAGGAAGAAGAGGAGTTGGACTATGATGAAGATGTTGAACAAGTCGAAGCTCCTCAAGGGTCAACGAGTGGGCAGGCGTTCCGGGGCGAGCGGCTGTCTCGTCGAGATGTGGCTGCAAATTTATCTAGAGGTGAGGGTTGTGTATTGGGGGGTACCAGGTCTGGGCTTCGAGTTTCAACAAACGTGGATGTAGCAATTCAGGCGGGTGGAGAAGGAATAGAGAGCAAAGTGGGGGATCCCATGAGTGCGCAGGAAGAATCAGGTAAGGTTGGGGTGGATCAGGTGAGTGTGGGACAGAGTAGTAGCATTAGTCAAGGTTTGGGAAAGGGAAAGAGATTACCGTATATGGGAGTGTCGATGCCTTTGGGGGCGCATCTCACTCTAAGTTTGAAAGAAAAAATTTGGAAAGGGGAGTTTGTGGATGTGTTTAAGTTACTTCATAGAGAAGTTCAGGCTAAAGAGGGTTCTAAGGAGGAGGAGTGGGAATTAGCTCGGAGACCTAAAGTTCCCACGACAATTGAGAATTGGACGTCAGCTTTCTTGATTTATGCCAGTGTTCTGTGCGAGCGTTTCCCGGATTGCTCGGTGGCGCTTTTGAAATACATGGACGTGGTGAGAAGGGCACAGATGGATTATGGTGGATTTGGCTGGTTCCGTTATGACGAGGAATTTAGGGCAAGGAAAGCGGTCTACCCAGAAAAGGCTTGGGGTGAAATTGATAATGAATTGTGGATGCAGTGGTTGAGAACTGCTCGGACTGCCCCAGCAACGCATACGGCGAGCGGTTTACCGGTTCAGTATCAGCCCTTTCAGAGCCGTCCCACCCCTTTTGGGGTGGGATCTGGGCAACGGGGACAATTGCCACATAATGGGGCCTGCTGGTCATTCAACAGTGGGATGTGTACAAGGCAACAATGTAAATTTAGGCATGATTGTTCCAATTGTGGGGGCAGGCATCCGGTTTACCAATGTTTTGGAGGATTCAATTGGGCTGGACAAGGGGTACAGGGTAGAGGAGTGGACAGGGGAAGAGGGCAATTCCAGCAGTTGGCAGGAAAAGGGCCCTACTCCCATTAATATAGAGGTTGTTACGCATTGGTTACAATTTTATCCACGTTCGGAGGATGCAAAAGTTTTGGTTCGTGGTTTCAGGGACGGATTTAAGCTATGTTACCAAGGTCCGAGGATGAGGAGATGGGCCAACAATTTGAAGTCCGCAAGGCAATTCCCCGATGTTGTTAGGGCTAAAATTAAAAAGGAAGTGGAGTTGGGTAGGATTGCAGGCCCCTTTTTCAGCTGGCCATTGCCGAATTTGATCATTTCCCCTCTAGGAGTGGTGCCAAAAAAGCAGAAAGGCGAGTTTCGTCTTATCCATCATTTGTCTTGGCCGGCGGGTGCGTCGGTGAATGATTTCATCGCCACGGAGGACTCAGTGGTGCATTATGCATCGGTTGATTATGCTATTGCTTTGGTGAGGAAGTGTGGCCGGGGCGCTGAAATGGCTAAGTCAGATATTCAGTCGGCTTTCCGGCTTTTGCCAGTGCACCCAGAGGATTTTTCTTTATTGGGTTTGCAATTTGAGGACGCAATTTTTGTGGATAGGATGCTACCTATGGGATGTTCTGTATCTTGTTCTCTTTTTGAAATGTTTAGCACTTTTTTGCAATGGATTTTACAGTACAGGGGTGGAGTGAAGTTTGTTACCCACTACCTGGACGATTTTCTGTTCATTGGGACACCTCAGTCTAGTGAGTGTGGTCAGGCGTTGGAGACCTTTGAGTGTCTTATGGCAGAGTTCGGGGTCCTGTTGGCTCAGGACAAAACTGAGGGGCCATCCACCTGCTTAAGCTTTCTCGGAATTGAGCTTGATTCGGTTAAACTGGAAGTTCGTTTGCCCCAGGAAAAGGTTCAGCAATTGATTTCCTTGTTGGAAGAGGCGGTAAAAAGGCCAAAAATTGAGCTACGGCAAGCGCAGAGTGTTTTAGGACATTTGAAGTTTGCATGCAAAGTGGTTAGAGTTGGTAGAGCTTTTTGCAGGCGCTTAGGTTTTGCAATGAAAGGGGCAGTTTTGCCACACCAGCACATTCGGCTTCGGGCAAGTGTCAAAGAGGACTTGAGGATTTGGATCAGTTTTCTGGAACAGTTTAATGGAGTTAGCATGTTGGTTGATGAAATGGATTGGCAGTGGCAGATACAGATATTTTCAGATGCGGCAGGAGCGCATGGTTTTGGCCTCTTTTGGGATGGACATTGGGCGGCTGAGAGTTGGCCCTTGACTTGGAAAAAAGCGAAACATAGCATCGCTTTCTTGGAATTTTTCCCTTTGGTGGTGGCTTTGTCGGTTTGGGGTTCACATTTGGCAAATCGCAATGTTGTTTTCAATGTGGATAATCAGTCAGTGGTACATTTGGTGAATTCCCAGAGGGCGAAAGACGAGAAGGTTTTGAGGCTGTTGAGAGTTTTCTTGTTGAAATGTTTGCAATGGAATGTGATGTTTAAGGCGAAGTATGTTCCTGGTGTGAATAACGATATTGCGGATGCACTGTCTCGTTTCCAGTGGCAGAGGTTCCGTGGTCTTGCGCCGGGAGCGGATGTACAGAAGAGGGAGTTCCCCAGGGAGTTGTGGGATTTAGGAGAGTGAGGATGTTGCAGCTGGTCCAGCAATCGATAGCTCCATCTACACGGAAGAGTTACGAGCAGGCCTGGTTGGAGTTTTTAAGGTCAGGCGCGGTGAGACGGGTTGGGGGTAGAGAAGTTTTTATGCAAAGGAGGGAGGACGCTGTTCATTTTATTAAGCAGCAAATAGAGTTGGGGTTATCGGCGGTGACTATTTCAGGTAAGTTGTCGGGGATATCATTTTTTGGTAAGTATTTTTGGGGGTATGATCCGGTGGAAGGGGAGCTTTGCAGACGTTTGATTGCGGGGTGGGCTAGGGAGGGGGGGGGCGAGGAGGGATGGGAGGAGACCTATTACGTCAGATTTGCTTCAAGAGTTGTTGGGAGTTTTAGTTGAGGTTTGTTTTTCACCTTGGGAATGTCATTTGTTATCTCTTTGCATGTCTTGGCTTTTTCATGGAGCATTTAGGGTTTCGGAGCTCTTGGGAATCAAGGGTCGTGATGGAATTTTGCAGTCTGATGTGCAGGTAAGGAGCGGGGCGGTGGTGGTTTGGTTACGAGCATCAAAAAATGATCGGTTGGGGAGGGGACAAGAGGTATTTTTGAAGGGTACAGGTCTGGCTACTTGCCCGGTTGGGCTTTGGATGTCATTCGCACGAAGATTATCGGAGTCATCGAGGTTTGTATTCCTGCATGAGGATGGTTTGCTTTTGACGGCTTACCAACTTCTGGCAGTCATGAGACGGGCTTTGGGGTGGCTGGGGATGGATTATTGGTACTATGGGACACATTCCTTCCGAATCGGAGCGGCTACAGAAGCAAGGACGGTGGGTAAATCAGATGTGGCAATAATGAATTTAGGGCGTTGGAAATCACAATGTTTTAAGCGTTATGTCCGCCAATTTAGATGAGTATTGGTTTGGGGTTTTTTGCAGGGGATAGTTTTCAGTTGAGGTTTTTGTTATGGTTATTTCGGTTACTGTTAATGTTATGTGCATTCCAGTTCGGTGTTTTTTATTTCTCTTTTCCATTGTTCTTTCATAGGTTGTGTTGCCGGTCCTGAGGGATGCTGTATCGTTTGGATCGTGGGGCACTCTTTTGTGCGATGGGCAGAGAAACAGGCGGCGACTAGGCATTTTGGGAAGCAGTTGGGTTTAGATGGGTCAAGGATTAAGGTCAGTTGGGTGGGTAAGAGCGGTATGAGGTGGGGAGAGCTCTTGTCAGTTCTATCTCGTAGGATGGAGAAGGGGGTTTGTCCGGATCTTTTAGCAATTCATTTGGGGGAAAATGACTTAGTTTCCTTATCAGGTATTGGTTTGTTAAAAGCAATGAAAATGGATTTGTTAAGAATTAAAGAGCGTTGGGCTGGCACTCATATTGTATGGACTTGTTTGGTACCTCGCAGGTTTTGGAGAGGAGCATATTCGGTAGCAGGTATCGAGAGGCAGAGGAGGAAGGTAAACAGAGAGATGAGGAATTTCTGTCACGAAAAGGGAATTTCGATATTGTGGCATGATAATTTGGTGGCTACGGAATTGGCTTTATTCAGACAGGACGGGGTGCATTTGTCTTTTTTGGGGAATGAGATGTATTTATTTGAATTGAGAATGCTCATTGCAGATTTATTGGGTGAGAAGTTGTGGGATCGTTAATTCGGGGTCTGGGTGGGTGGGGGCAGGAAAACACTGGGCGGTTTTCCTGCGTGGCGGGGGATTTGCACATAAAGCCGTTGGGGGGGAGGGGAGGAGGCGGAAGTTTGAGGTCAGGGAGGTTGTAGCAAGGGTCACAAGGGAGGAAAGGGAAGGGAAATACAGAAGGGGGGCAGGAAGACAGATGGGAAAGGTTTTGATTAAGGGTTTACTGGGAAGGGGAAGTTTAGTGGGGGGGAGGGGTTAGGAGAAAACTTTGTCTAGTGAGGTTATAGTTTTGTAAGGCTTGTTGCCAAGGTTAATTGTTTCACTGGACCTGTTCTATTAAAGCGGCCTTTTATCCCTTGGAGCGGTGTCGCGTGGTCTGTTCCTCATTTTCAGCCCGATGGGGTTTTGGGGGGAGTCAGGCATGCCTGGTCTCCCCCCGGGCTTATCGGGCTGGTGGAGCTGGCCACAAGGGGACCGGGTATTTGATTGGTTAAGGGACAGGAAGGGGTGGTAGCCTGGGGGTCACTATAAAAGGTGTGGGTTGGGCTTGGGCGGCCTCTTTGGCCGTAGTCACACCCAGGAGGCGGTACTCGGGCAGTTTTTTGGCCCACCCACCCTCCCTCGTTTTGTTTCAAGTTTTGGTTTTTTTGCCTTGTTTGAGTTTTGTTGATGTCAAGGTTTTTCTTTTTTAGCTTAAAGAGACAGAGTTACCAGTTTTGGGCTTAATCAGGCTTTAAGAGGACAGGTAATTGCTTTGCACTTTGGTGGTAGGTTTGTTGTTTATTGAAAATAGGCTGCCGCTGGTAGACAGGTCTGGTGGGGGCGGGGGATTTGCACATAAAGCCGTTGGGGGGGAGGGGAGGAGGCGGAAGTTTGAGGTCAGGGAGGTTGTAGCAAGGGTCACAAGGGAGGAAAGGGAAGGGAAATACAGAAGGGGGGCAGGAAGACAGATGGGAAAGGTTTTGATTAAGGGTTTACTGGGAAGGGGAAGTTTAGTGGGGGGGAGGGGTTGGGAGAAAACTTTGTCTAGTGAGGTTATAGTTTTGTAAGGCTTGTTGCCAAGGTTAATTGTTTCACTGGACCTGTTCTATTAAAGCGGCCTTTTATCCCTTAGAGCGGTGTCGCGTGGTCTGTTCCTCATTTTCAGCCCGATAAGCCTTTGAGAACTGCCTAAAGTATTCTCACAGTAGATAAGGCGAAACCATCGGATACTCGCTTGGATACCGCGGAAGTATGCTTAGCGTCTACTTTCCGAAATATATCCCTGACTGGAATGAAAGCAGACATGGCAACAACGCATGAATAACAATCTCTCGGTTTAAGGAGAAACAGGAAAAGCTGTTGTTGTTAAGTGGACAGATGAATTCAAGAAAATAGTTTATCAATGTCAAAAAGTCAAATGGGTCTCTCAAGGGAGTCGCCGAAAGTAATTTGAGGTAATGGTTCAAAAAAGCACCACTGGAGAAACAAAACTACATGAATCCCCCAGAGGCTAATGAAGAACCCAACAAATTCACATGCTATGGCTTGATAAGGCCATATTTAAAATGACATCCCCTTATATTGGGATGAGAGCTCTCGCTGGCTGTGCACATATGGTGGGGGGGACGGGTTTGGGGGCGCTTGGCCACCCTATGTGCGGTCTGGTCCACCACAGACCAGTGACGTTATAGTTAGGTATGGCAGTAAGATCAGACACGGTTTATAAAAAAAAAAAACTCATAAAGGCACTGAAAAAAGTGAAGGTTAAAGTGATGTTGTAGTTAGGTTTGGTAGTAATATCGTTCATTAAGTTACAACCCTAGAAATTAACTTACACAATCAAAGGTTAATGTGACGTTATATTAAGGTAAAATGTTAGTTAAAAATACAATTTTGAACTAAAAATAACACTGAAATTCACCAGTTATAATTCACTGAGCTAACCAGAACTTGAGACTTCACTATGCACTGCTGATGATCTCACATATTACATCACTCATGACATGCATGGAAATGGACATCTTACTTTACTTTAAAGAAAAAAAAACAAGAAATTCACTGTAAAAACAACAAAATTTAAAGTAATGTTATAGTAGGGTAAAATGTCAGTTAAAACATACTACGAGCAAAACCATTAAACATTTACCGTTAGCTCAAGTAATTGTAACTCATGCCCTAGATTAACTATAAGTAGTGCTTTAAGTAAACGGAAACTAGTCACTCCAATTATGCAGATAAAATAATTAAATTCGTGTGTGATGGTGGAAAAAAAAAAATCAGTTTTTTGAGAATAAGAAAGTAAATAGCCGCTCAATTCTCCATGTCCAAAGCCTATCTTGAACTCCATCACTCTGGAAGCAGGTGAACAGCATCACACTGTTTATTCCAACAAAACAAGAACTGTTATGACTGGGTAACAACTCTGTCTGACAAAATCACATTTAAACTAAAAAGGCGAAAGAAGAGGACCCTAACTGTAAACTACAAAGGTGGTAAAATACTTCAGGGAAAGTAGAAAGTAACAGAGGATATGCTGTACACTAAAAACACCAATAATTGATGTGGTGTTAAATTGAAAGAATGTAAAGTTACAAGCTTCAATTAGAGTCAAAGAAGCAGCTGCATTTATACAATCAGGAGCTCAAGGTAAACCACGACTCAGATTCCTTATGGTCATATACATTAGAAGGACATAGTTCTAGAGAGCGGTTCTTAATTCCAACATCAATTACGCCAATTGATCGGCATAAAACAAGTCTAAAAATGTCAGAATTATTTTTATGACTGTATTAAACAATATATTTCCTGCTCCCCCACTACCAGGCAGGGCGCAGTGCCAGATTCCAACAACACTTTACTGTTCTTGTATTGGGATACTAGCTTTTTGGGTAAAACAATCCAATTCACAAGGTTCCTTCATCCTTCCTGTTATCTTGTCAACCTTTTCCACCATCTCATGTTTCCTCTTTTCCTTCTGGCTTCATCCACTCAAATGTTTTAAGATGAAATTGTAGTGACATAAATCACTGTGCAAATACCCAGTTCCATTAAAGGAACAACAATGACCCACACTCACCATCACCATATTTGCAGTTTCCTAAATTGCAATTTCCAGCAATAACTGTAGAAAACGTGGCGATTACCATACGTTAAGCTTACATGTAAATTTAAGACCACTTGCATCCCCCCACACAGCGATGAGTCAGAAAGCCGTGCAGGGTTGACCGACTGAGCCTGCCAGAACAGAGCTAAGCAGCAGTGCTGAGTGTGCCTAGTCTCCCAATGTCATTTGATCAAGTACATTATCTACTGCTAAGTATGTTGGAAGGCGTGGCCAAGATAGCCCAAGCCACGCCCGAGTTTCACAGTTTCTTAGAGGATACAGATATAATTGCACTGCTAAGGGCATTTACCTCCTCACCTTATAGGGCTTTGTGGAGAAATGTAAAGAACCCATCCGATTGTCCTTCAAATCAATGTACATATGTCAAACCCATCCCATCCACGTGAGTAAGAAGCAAGAAGAGAGTTTTGTGTCTATTTTCCAGGACATATATGCCTACATAATGATGGTTCCTAAATCCAGAGGACAATCCTCCAAACGGCCTTCCTAAAAACCAAAACATGCAAATAAGACAACCAGCCGCAATTAAATAAATATTAAATGCTACGCAAATAGTGATTTTCTTTGGTTCAGTAAAGCATCAGCAATTTGAAAGGGTTGCAACCATTTACCCATTCTTAAGTCTCCGTTTTAAAGCAAAGAACAGTACAATGGGATTAGAGATCTATGAGCAAGTAATGTATTCCTGATTCCCAAATAAATGCACTGTTAAACAGACTTTTGCATGTATACAATGTAAGACAATTACTAAATTGCGTCCAATCCAAATCTTGGAGAGTGGTCTGGTTCAGAGGAATTCCGAGGGTGTAGTACATCAGTACCTTCCTCCTTAGACTAATGTTGCTTATTCAGCAACAAATGCATGGAATTCAGCACCACAACTCATCAAGAGCCTTCAAAGAATGGGCCACGTTACAGAGAAGCTCAGAACTCTGCAAAGGCTTTCAGAGGATGTACAAATAAAATGTAAGCCTTTATGCGCAGTGCAAACATCCATTATAGCCATTACCCTGTAAGATCTATACGTCGTCCTCAATAAGAATCCTCTCTAATGACCTCAGATCGGCAAAGACAAATTGATTAGCAGAGCGCACTCTCAGCCTGAACAATAAAGGGCCACGTTGGGGAACATACTCCCTCAGACATTAAAGATTGCTGGCAATTATCAATACATTCATTTAAAATAGGAAAAAAAGCCTCTCTCCCCAAAACAGCTGCCTTTAGCTGGCTCTTATCTTTCATTGTAGTCAGCAGGCTCACACCAGCTTTCTGAGAGCACTCTCTCCGATTGTATGCTGATGAGTGCTATGCCCAGGTAGGTGGCATTCTTTTCTGTACCTCGTTTACTTCCTGTCCCTTCAGTTCACACAGGAAGTGACGTCCAGGATGGGCCCAAAGCACACTTCAAGCTCAGAATCCTAGAGTTTGGGGACAATAAGGATCTGACTATATACAACAGCCGTCTACGGTAGAAGAGACTCTAAAAGAGGCCATTAACAAAGAGATAAACACACTTTAAACCCTAGGAATGCCAGCGAGGTTTCATTTTAAAACAAGCTGCAATAGATTATTTAAGGCAAATGAAATTAACTTTCATAAAGTCCCGATTTAAAAGAAACCATCACATTCTAGGACAAGGGTCTGCTAGGTTTTTGTTTATATTGTTATAACAGGAACTAAACGCTGCTGCCGATTTCAAATATATTGGTATAATCCGTTCCTTTTCGTGTATGACATAAAAGGGGTGATGACAGAGCAGTGAATCTTATAACAAAAGTAAAGGTAAGTAACTCATGTGACAGGAGTGATTGTCTATTGAAACCCTATTCCTCGAAGATTCGATCATTGTGAATCACAACAGAAGTGAAAACGATTTCAAGCTAACTACCCGACGGGCGTGGGTAACCGCTGGCACAACGTTAACCATTTTTCTGCAGAATGAAAAAAAACACAACAAAGGAGAAAGGGTGTGCCATCAACTATGCCTGTTGTTTGGAATGCGTGGAGAGTGCAATATGGTCTTGGGCTGTCCCTTTGACTAGTATATGACCTATCTGGAGTGTCTGGTCAGAATGTGTACGGAGGCACAAAAAGAAACATGCATTTTCAATGCAACGGGTCTTGCATTTGCTCGAGTTAGAGCTATTAACTTTGTAAAGAAAAAAAAAACGCAGCGCGATCACACTATGTAAAATGCAGCGCGATTGCACTGCGGGGAAAGTAAACAGATTAAGTAGTCCGGACACCATGCTGGAAACATCTAGCCTCGTAGTAGTTTACCGGTGCTGTGTAGGTGGGCTAAACACCAGAAAAAGCATGACGTATGCATGCCTTTCACAAATGAAAGCAAGCGGATTTTAAAAGGCAAGCCCACGAACCAATGTAAGTGACCGAAGTGATATTGACGTGGTTTGAAGCACAAAGAGGGATTACAGAATGGGATGGAGCGCTTTGCATTCGCCCATAAAAAGGAAAAGACATATGTGAATTTCAGTGCAGGACTAGAAAACAATAACTAGGAGACCGCAGAGTTATCCCTTATGCCAAGACACTAAAGAGAGAAGCATCATGTGCTGTTATTTCTTTAACATTCAGCAGTTTTACGATCATAATTTAGTGGAGGGACTGAATCACATTTGAAAAATCAAACTCTACATAGCTATTGTAAGAAAATGCCTCTTTTTACCAAACAGGCCTCAGTGCCAGGGCTCTGACTCTCTAAACGGTATATGTCTAACTGTTTAAGCCACAAGTGGCATAAGTTAACTTACTTAGGAGTTGCTAGTATGAGGTAGCTGGGGTAGCCAAGGCCTGCAGGTTAAAGTGTCTCTCGTGGGCTGCAGCACTTGCTGTGCCACCACAGATGGGACACTGTAAAGCATGACTCCCAGCCAGCAGTGGCTGGCTGGCGGAGCAGTTTTTACACTGCTGACTGGACTATGCCATTTCAAATAACGACAAACCGTAAGCCCTCCTTTTTACTGTTCATAAGTCACCCCTAAGGCAGTCTACTGAGCCCTAAAGGCAGGGGGCATTATATTAAAAAGATGGACATGCGTTTTCTAACTTTACGTGTCCTGACAGTAAAAACCCCACGTTGTCGTTTTCAGTAAGGGAAAGCTAGTAGCTCCATTGACCAGTACAGGGTCACACAGCAGTGCTAGCTTCTGAATGTGATTGCTAATTATGATACTTCAGGTACCAAATAATTTGCCGCAATAAATCCAACTTGATGGTCAAGTCGAATTCAATGTGACTTTTGCACAAATAGCAATTTCAAAGAGTTGCCACTTTGTTGCCCAAAGCTTTCCAGTGAGCATGTATAGTTGCTGACCTTAATACAGCCTGCTGACCTCCTGGGGGGAGGAGTGAACGACTTTCAGGAAGGAACACAAAGAGACTTCTGTTGGAGGAGGAGGCTGGCAGGAAAGCCAGGCAGGGTGTGAGCCCAAAAGGTAAGCTTCAACAGGAAGCCACCTTTGAAGGGCAAATTTTAGTCACACGTGATAAGGGCTGCTCTTTTGTCTACGCAGAAAGGCTGTCACCGGGACAGTGAGGGAAAAGCTGTGAGATGTGCTAGGGCACGCCACACACAATAGAAGGGTGTTGCCATATTGGAAGTGGGCAGAATGGTGCATTCTGGGCTAGACAGACGCCACATTTTGCAGGAAGTCGCAACTAGGCCAGGATGGACCTGGAAGCCCATTGGCTAATAGTCACTATATTTTAGAGGGTACAAACTGGGCACAAAAGTGGCACACCTGGCACCCAGACCTCAGATTATGCCTCTACTGGAAAGAGGACTGAAAAAGGACTGACCTGCTGTTCCCCTAGATCTGGCAAAGAGAGGCTGCATCAAAGACTGGACTGCACCTGCTGCCCTTTGGGCTAGCAAAGAGAGGACAATGTCTATGGTGCTCTGCTTGAGGAAAAGTTCACTCGAACCCCACACAGAAGAAGAAGTGACTCCAATGGCTAGTTGGCTAACCTCCTGCTACAGATCTAGGTCCACAAAAGCTGAAGAAGATTGGTAGCCAAGAATGCCTGATCACCACTGAAAACCTTAGTGCAGCCCAGGAGACTTAGATCTGACCCTCAAAACTGGCAACGGAGTCTGTTATACCCAGGAGAGTAGCTGGAGTGTAATTTGGTTGCCCATCAAGAAAGTTACTGCCTGTTAAAGGGAACCAGTGGGTCCCTTTAAATGGAGACCAGTGGCAACTAGTTTTTGGCTGGAATTCACCCAGTCTTTGAATTCTGTGGCCAAAGTTGCCCGACCAGGTCTTTGAACTCTGTGGCTAAAGTTGCCCCAACATGTTCGTAGACTGAGGGGTGACCCTAGGAAAAATCCAACACAATAAAAAAACCAACACCTATTTTTGAAAATATGTTGTATTTGCCCTGTCACTGGCACAGCATCTCCAGCTTCTTCTATCCCTTCCAACAGGACCACTCCACTACAATATATGGTGGTTCCCCCATATAGCGTTGTACTGAACTGGATGCTACTTTGACTGCAAGGTAACTGTTTTACTAGACCTTTTTGGTCCCAGTGACTGACTTTTTGCTGTAGTTTGGCGCCACAAGAGTGCTTATAGTGTCATTTTTAAGTTACTTGATGTGGCTAATCCTAAATCACAGATCGCTGTAGATTACAATGATGTATTGTACTGAGTGAAAATATGCAGTGTATTGTTAATTTGAAAAGTCATAACTCCGGAATACCCCAGTGTTCTTTTTGTCCTTTAGGTGTCTATTTAAAGACAAAAATACAACCTATTTTTTAAAATAGGTGTTGGATTTTATTGTGTTGTATTTTCTTCCCATTGAATTGTCTTGGTACTTCTAAATGCTTTACACTTGGTTCCTTTGATAAAGCCCGACTGCCCAGAGTTGCAGCTACCTAGGGTTGAGCTAAGGAGGGTTCAGCTAAGGTTTTTCAAATGACCCCGAATGGAGCCAAAATGGATTTGTGCCTTTATTACACAGGAAGGTTGCACAACCACACAATGTGCTAAACAACTTTTCCCACGACTATTCTTTGAATAAAAGTAAATTTATACAGGAGGGGAAATCTGATTGCCTATCAAAAATCCAGCAGGAGCAGAGTCATCTGTTATGTACCCGCTAGACTGTTTTTTTTTATTTCACTCCTACACGTTTTAAGCACTATAATCAGGGTGAGTGGAATCATGTGGCAGGGGAGGACCAAATTATGTGGCATAGTGTAGCACATTTTGTGTTGGTATTCTTTCCATATTTTGTCATTTTACATAGGTTGACACTGTCCGAGTCAAGGCTTAACCTCCTTAGTACCAGCTTAAAACCCACATACACAATAAGCAACAGAAAGGAGGCCAGTCAACTTCTACAAAGGGCCTTGAACTGTGCAACAATACATGTTGCTGTGTTTAGTAACTTTTGATCCATTGATCCATTTCATAGTTATGCAGATTATGTCACAGCTGCAAAGTAGCAGAATTCCAGTGTCTCTGGCTATAATATGGTTATGTTTGAATTGAACTATTAAAGTAAATCCTCTCTCTCTCTCTATGTATGTATGTATATATATATATATATATATATATATATATATATACACACACACACACACACACACACACACACACACATACATATACACACACACACATATATATATATATATATAGAGCATCTTCTGCTTACAAAATCTATCTCTTGAATTCTAGCTTCTAGACTGAAATCCAAGTGATAACATCCCTATGTTAGGATGTTGTGAAATCTACGATCACTCAAAATCTGAGTTTTCCTTTATTTTATTATATTGAATGTTTGGGTGCTTTTATTGCACAAAATTCAGTGATATAAAAACCCATATTTCACTGAGAACTCTGAATTATGGAAAATGCTTCACGGCTCACTGTGAAATAGGGGTTTCATGATTGATGTAGCATCCTTCAAATCACTCTGTAGAGCTTCACCCCTATCAAGGCTAATAAGAATATATAGCATGGAGGACCAAATAAGGCAGTAGAGGCTAACTATATTATGCAGCAAAAAATGCAAACTAAGCAGCACATTCTCTGGCACTATTACTTTCATCTACGTGAGGCAGAAACAAGTATTGGGGGAAATCTGAAAATTATGGGGCGAATGCAGTAAAAACACAATTAACGTTTAACAATACCCACACCTTCTAATTGTTATTAGCCCCCACTCTTAACTGGACTTTGAAGAAAACAACTTTTTCAAGCTAACTTTCTCTAAATAACACATTACAAAAAATATATTACAGGTAATATGGTGGTATACCGTCAACCCGGGGTTCTCGTGATATTTATAACCCCATCTCCCTTTGGCCTCATGGTTTAATATATCACCGGAACTCCTCAATTGCAATATTGTTCCATCTTATATGGTTAACCATCATCTATCCTCTACTTAATAATGTTTTTTTGTAAAGCGCTGCAAAACACTAGTGGCAGCCTTTGAGTGCCTTTGGTTAAAAACATTAGTACATCAGGCAATTAAAGAACTATGATGTTGACAGCAAAGTCAAAATATTAACTGTACTTGCTGATGATAAAGCCTTAGAAAGGAGAGCACAGAGTCTCAAAAGTTTGCATCGGTGGTTAGAACGCTGGCTTTAGGCATCTTCTAGGTGACATCACTGTTATGGCTCCAAGCTCGAAAGTTGGCTCCCAACCCCAAGCTGCTGTACTCCAGATCCTAAAGCACCTCAACACATGACCGCTCCTAAGGATACCTTTGGAGAGGCTCTAAATCCAGGCTACAGATGGCTACAGTAAAAGTCTTGTGAAAATCAAATTCATAATGTCCTGTAGCTAAAGAATCCCCATGAATACCCCATGAGCCATATACTCCTCAGCCTTAGCTTCACAAAATTTACATCCTCGCTACAGCAATCTATCAATGTAAAAAGCATAGGTCAGTCAGGCTCCAAAAGCAGCACATACTCCCAGCACAATCCTTCCCAATGCCTTGTTGTCCCTACCACCTCATTGAGACAGAAGTGTTATTAAATGTGAAAGTTACTCAAGCTTGGAGCCCATCACCTCAAACTGCTTAGAGAACTATGGTAACACTCAGTCCCTACCAACCTCATAAATACATTGGTTAACTCTAAATGTGATCCAGCCATTGTCAAATTCATGCCTAGTAATCCATGCCATGTTCCAGATAGCTTAATAAACTACGAACGTGTGCCAATATTCCCTTTAACACCTTAATAAAATGACTGTAGCTAATTACAATTTCAAGCCCAAGCTTCCACTAGATTAAGACTTGTCAGGATTTCACAACAGATTCAGTGAGTCTAAATGCTACATTCCTGTGGTGCTGAGACACTGAGCAATTTAGATGAGCAGCATCTCTCCAGCACATCTTAGTAAAGCTGAAAAAAAAGTTGATACACATGTTCACATGTTCATAGCATCTCTTTTGGATGCATAGCTACTGCACATCATGCTTCTCTCCACAACGATTCAAAACAGTCATATCAATTAACAGGTTGAAAGTTTCGACTTTCTCTGTGCGCACACAGAGAACATCCCCTGTCCCGGTCCAATATTTCCATGCTCCCTGTAATCTATTTCCTAAAAAAAAACAAGGCTGTGAATTAGCTAAAAGAAAAAAGATCAATGTTAGCACGGTGTCTGTGCCATTGTGGCCACTGTTCCGATGCCCCTAAGTGATTTCTCTGAATTGTTTATTTGTGGCAGAATATGTTGGACCCCAATTCTCTATGAACTCCTCAATGATGGATCTGGTTCCTCTCAGGGTCGCCCCCGAGGTACTCTGATAAAAAGGTTAATTGGTTCTAGTCACCCATGGCATTAGGTGGTAAACCTCTCTTGATCACCTTGCCCCTCTGCAAACCACTGCTGATGGTAACTGGTTGTCATTTTCTGGGTACAAAAGTCCCCACAAGGGAGGTTTTGACTGGACGTGCCATGTTAAATTAAGACCGAGTGCTCAGGAAGATGATTTCTCCTTCATAAATGCATTTTATATCATTAAATGTAATGTTGACAAACATACTTGGCCATCATTAGCATAACTCTTAGTCAACATTAGTGGGCTTGATACAAGGCTCACAATCTAAGTGAATTTAATTTGAAGCTTATATATGATGCAATTGATAATGTAGTGATGTCCCTCATGTGACAGAAGTCATCAATATGTGTATTGTGTTAGTCAAAGTGCAAATGGTTTGAATGTAGGAAGATGCACCTGAAAGTCATTTTTAACCATGCATGGCTTAGACTGGTGTTATAAACCCTGGTGATAGCTCCTATAAATCAAATGTTTGGAAAATGTAATTGATATTATTATAATTTAGACCTTAGACCAGGGGTCATCAAACGTTTTCGTACTGTGAGCTACTTCTGATCAGTAAAAATCATTGTGAGCTACTAAAGGCTGAGCAACTTGCTCACTCTTACCAGGCACCCACACGACCAGCTTCATTGAAACCTAATGTTCATAGAGCCAGATACTATGGTTTGAACAAAATACTTTGACTAGGGCCATTATGACAGGGTTGCTATGTGTGTCAATGAGAGCATGGTCTATAGGAATGTATGAACAGGGAGGCGAATGAATGGGAGTTATGTGCATGGGTGACTGAGAGCCTGTGTCATATGTTCTGTGACACAAGACATACCTTTCGTCATATGTGGCACCATTACATGTATAACGCAAGCGTGCACCATTTTTTTAAATCTGAAATTTTTTAAGTGCAAACAAATTTTCATTGTATAGAACATTTTTCTGCACTTTACATATCTCCCACTTAAAATAATGGCTGTATTTTTCAATTATAAATATTGCACAATGTCTACCAGTCATTGGGGGCAAGATGCATGCTGTGTGTAAAGGCAAAACTTTGAAATGGAAGAAATTTAAACAGAAGAGGTATCTTTATTTTTATATGAATGCCATAAAACTCACTCTTTACATTTTCTCCCATTTTCAAGTGTCACCTTTACAAACAGCAGGCATCATGCTCCAAGTGGCCTGTAGACACAGTGCTATACTTAAAACAAAAAAATACAGCTATATGTTTAAATCAAAGGAATTTAAAGTTAAGAAACATGCTTCATAAAACATTGATGTAGATGCTTAATGGAAACTGGAGAAAAAAAACTAACTAACACAATGTTTCATGGAAATATTTTTCTTCACTTTAAATGTCTAACATTTGAAAAAAAAGACTATTTTTCAATTATAGATAGGACAATGTCTTTTGGCTACTGGGAGCAGAGACCAGCTGTTTGTAAATGCAACATTTTGAAGTAGGAGAAAATTAAATGAAGAGTTAACTTAATCATTCAGGTAACATCTTATTTTAATTTTCTCCCATTCAAAAGCATTCAGCAACATTTTGTTCACATGCTCCAATATTTAGATGACAAGGACTTTTATTTAAGAGTTCAATCTCACTGCTCCAGTTCTTCACCTCTGTGACTCAAACTAGGCCATAAATTTGACTGAGCTGCAGGCTGAGGATAATGTAAAATAAATGCTGCCTTCCCTTAACTTTAAAAGGAAATGTGGCCCTGTGATTATTTAAAAATGAACTCAAGGATGTGAGCTATTCTGAAGGTGTCTACGAGCTACTGGTCGTTCACGATTGACTGGTTGGAGACACCTGCCTTAGACTAACAGAATGTATTGAAATTATATTGACTTTCTAATGATTAATGATTTAAATATGTGCGGAAAAATAGATGAATGCAGTTCTGTGTTATACTGACTTAAATGTATTAACAGAGACTTTGTTTTTTTGCTCGCCTTTTTTCCGCCCCGCACATGTTAATTCTTAATTTGGCAATGGTTGGGTTTTCCCTTTGCTCAGCTAAAATTATAATTCTGTTGATTTGAGACTGGTTGGTGCGTGTTAAGCTTGAGCAATGCTTGATTTCTGTACCACATAATTTTATTGATGTTTTGTACTCTTCTTATTGAATTCTTAGTATTATTGTTAGTTTGTCTGAACTTATTTCATTGTCTTAGGCATCCCTTGGTGATGTCTGTATCTTTATTATTTTGTCTTGAGAGTTGTCTACATGACTTGGAGCTTGAGTTTGAAATAAACCCCTTAATTTGATTTCTGACTGAAGTTTTCCTTGCATGGCTACATGGATTGTGCTGAACAACTGGTTTGTATTAAAACTGAGTTGTATGGTTCTACCACACCCTGTTGCAGGGTCCAAAGATCCGCTGGTCTCAATGAGCATTGATTCCAGTGAAGGATGAAAATGTCAGCAAGATTTTCAAGTAGACGTAACACTGGTTACAAGATGAATGTGATACACAGAGGGTATCTCACCTCCCACTATTTCTTCCTAATCTTCCTAACTTTGTGAGTGTACGTTAGAGTTGATCTTCGCTGGCTGAACTTTTCCTGGACGTGGACCTACTGGAGCTTTTTGATGCAGAACTTATGTACATTGTGGAGACATTGTGCTCCCCACTTCATCACGTCTGGGACCAAGCTAAAGCCCTGCTGAAGCTCCGATTGCCACCTTGCTGTGCAGCCACTCTGGTCCAGAGGGTAAAGTCCCAGCCAGTCAGAAAGTGCTGCACCAGGAGAGAGCCTGGAGCAAAGTTTAGAAAAAAGGGGCAGTTGATCGCCGAAGAATGATTCAGATTATGCAATAAAACCACATTGTACCATTCTTCAATTGTGTTCTTATTTCTGTGTTACTCCAGAATATATTTCTTACCTTTCTCGTAAGCAAAATGTCAATGCAAACAAATATTTTCAGAAATTCCCCAAAATGTTTTACCTGTGAGGAGAACCACTGTGCATTTGTTAGAATACACATATACCCAGGTGCCTAAATACTTTTGGATTACCCTGTTTCTATAGTCACCCTTGAACTGGCGAGCACAGCGGTCCAGCATTGGGTGCGTAGCCAATCAGGAGGGCTTAGGAATGTTTGCGGCCCATCTTGAGTCATGTCTGCTCCTGGGCTTTAGTCTCTGAATGCTGTTTGGCATACTTAAGGTGAGCATACTTCCACTGTCCCACAGTCTGCAGGTACAAGAATCAAGTCACTCCACTCTTGCCTGTGTTCCGTTTTCTTTCCGCTGCTTCAAGTGTTGTTGAGCATCTAGATTTGCCCACATATTTAAATGTAACCAAGAGATACAAAGTATCATATCTTGCTGGAAAGGGTTATGGTCCTCCATTTTGAGCAGCAGAGTCCACAGTCATAAGGCTTTGTTATTGTTAGCTTCTTGAGAAACTGGTTGCACTAAGTTCACTACACTGGCATTTGTTCAGGGTTCTCTTCATTTCAAGTCAGTTCAGACGCCCGTGAATAGCGCTTTGCAATCACTAGGATGACTGGAAACATGAATACAGTGTTTAGTCAGTACCCATGGTTTTAGTACTAATTGTGTTCTACATGTACTCTTATTGTGTATAATGACCTTACTGGAGACAGGCCTCTTATCAGTGTAACTGAATTATTGTACCAATAATGGTTATGGAATATTGTAATTTGTATGAGTAGCATTACATTCTGTATAGGCTCCAAGCCGGTCCGAACTACTTATACTGCAAATACATTTTATATGTACGAGTTACTATTAGTGATTAGAACATTGGAATGTTGGCATGTCCATTGAAGACAATGGACTGCTGCAGGCTTTTACAGGCCGGTAAAAGCCCGCAGCGCCAACATTCCAATGTTCGCTTTGTTCACAGCAACAGCTGTGAACAAAGCCTCACGGAGCCCGAGGGGATTTAAATCCCCTCGGGCTCCGTGAACATTTTTGTTTTTTGATAGAACATTCTGCCCTGTGTGGCAGAATGTTCTAATAGCCTTAGAACCCGCCGTAGCGGGCTCTACCGGCTATTAAAGTCCCTCTCCCTTGTTAAATGCCCTCGCCTTCGGCTCGGGCATTTAACGCGGGGAGCGGGCCTTTAATAGCCGGTAGAGCCCGCTACGGCGGGTTCTAAGGCTATAGTGTGTACCCTTGACGTGACACTCTCGCCCTTAACTTCTGGTAGGCAACCAATACAGCCTTTGGAAGCTTTGCGAAACTGTCACCACTGCTACTCTATAGATTTGCTTTGTAACATAGGCATAAATATTTATGACAAAAGTGACTATTGCACCGAAGAATACAACAAAAAGCACATGCAGCAAGGGTAGGAACTCCAGAAAGCACTATATGCATGCTTAAAAGCCTTCACTCATTTTTATGTGGCTGCAATAATGAAATTTAACTTTCTGTCATTCCTAGAGGGACCTGCGAAAGCCAATGCCCACTACTTCTACAAACAGGTCATTCCCGATACATCAGGCAAACTCCTTCAATCAGTGTAATACTTGAAAGCCTTACATTGTGTCACCAATATCCAGAAAGTATGCAAAACCTATACATTTGTATACTGTACTATTCACTTTAAAAAACTAAAGTTCTACTCAGTTAAGGTGTAAATCATGCATGCTTAGGTAGAGTTGCTGTGTCAAGGCCTCACTGGGGTACTCGCCTTACTGTTTAGTAGGCTACTCACCTGTTTAGAGACATAGAAAACTGAAAAGCTCATTGTTAAGCTTTTATCACATCCACAATGTTTAGTGTATATTTATATTAAACCCATTAACTTGATAGTACCCACCAAACTTTAATTGCAGCATTTTAAAATGTATCGATAGAGACTGGAAGAAAGGCTGGCAAGTATTTATCCGCTGCATAGTAGGGTATTAATAAACTGGTTAAGATCTGCTTACCCATATTGTGTCTGGACCTATGACCTTCAGAAATCTACTCTACTTTTTTCATTTCAACAAAAACGTTGTTTTACTTATAAAAACAAAGCAAAGGTAGAAATTATGCAATGTGCCTCCCTAGCTGTTAGTGCTAGAACTGCGGGAGTATACAGTCCTTTTTTTTTTTTTTTTTAGCAAGGAGCCCCAGCACAAAACTTGTTTGGATAAGTTCTTAAGGAAAATCTTCAAGGATCCAACGGAGCGAAACAGTTTTTGGATAGACAGGTCCCTATTCCTCACCCAGGTCTTCATGATGGCGCCACTCTTTGGCTTCTCACTCTCTCGTGGAGCTTGGGCTCGCAGGGGTCCTGCACTCAGTCTGCTAAGGGGACTGTGGCAGGACCAATGGATGTTAGGAAAATATTGCTAGCAGAGGCAGGTGAGAATACTCCAGCACTCTTGGTGTTGTTGGATCTGTTCAACTCGCCCGACACAGCATGACAAGCGATTCTGCTAGGCCTATTGGCAAAGTGGTGGTGAGATAATCATTCAGAATGGTTTCGATGGAAGATAAAGTTACACAAGTCTCATAAGAGGCAGTTTTGGCACAGTCACAATTATTTATCCATGTGGTTCAGAAGGATCCCTATTCAACAAGCTCTTAAAACCCCTTCATGATCTGTTAGTGGGTGAGAGTCCTGGCATTTTAGATCTATGTGAATAACCGTTTCTTCGCTCTCAGTGGGGGATGTCTAGAATGATGCATTAGAACCGCACAAGGCCTTGTCTGTTTATAGCCGTGGATGTGGGAAGGCCGGTTGACCGTGAACACAATTAAGAAGGAGCTGATGATGGCGGTCAGTAATTCAGTGACTGCAAAGCTGGGCCAAGACTAGAACTACATCCACGTCAGGGCCCCCTCTATCAGCCTATTACAATCCGTAATATTTCTGGGTTTTGTTGCAGATAGGCAACTAACCACACAGAATCAGCCTGGCTTTTTACCGGACTGGTTTAGGGTTTTACAGCATAACACCTGAATATGTACCAGATTAGACCCTATCACATTATTAAAATCAAGAGAACAAAAGGTGACCGTGCTTATAAATGGAGGAAATGGTACTTACAACAGCTGCAGTCATCTACCTCCTTTGCTAGGGTATTTCATTCAAGTTACCGATCTCACAACGATGGAAGGGTGAACAGGGCAGTTCGCCCGTGCTAATCACAGCAGCTGTCAGCAACCAACGCACGAACATAAAATACTGAGCCGCCTCGCTGGATCCAGGTATTTTAATCTTGCACAGAAACAGTTTGCACTGATGCTTTATTGCGAATGGCAGTATCTAATCTGTCACGGACTCATTAACCGGAAAACAAACAACACGATATGAGGAAGAAGACAGTAAGACTAGCACGCAGTGATGAATTTGTTCGCCATTTTATGATTTGATGCAAAACTTAAAAACCATTAGTCTGAACTCGGCAATTGCACTGAGGTATAAAGAGAACCTCGACAGACAGCGTGCAAGGCCCGAATCTCTTTCACAAAAGCCGCTCCATCTTTTTCTCCCCTAAAAGCAGCTCTAAAGAGGCGTCAGAGCGATTTTCACAGCTGAACAAAGACATATAAATGTGGGTTGGCGTGACATTTGCCTTTAATGCGAGAGCTGCCAGACTCAACACCCAGGGAGAGCTGTGACTTTGCTAAAGAGAGAATCAGCACTGAGCAAAGTGGACGTTACAGGGAGAGAGGGGACACGGCGCAGCTGCGCTAGAAAAGATCTTTCAAGACGCAAGAGCACGCGAAGAACAAATTACGGGGAACAGCAGCCACGGAGCGAGGGCGAGCTCAGAGCACAGGCGCACCTGCGCTTCAGCACGGAGCCTGGTACAGGGAACAATCTGTTCTCTCCTCCCTCGGAGGCCCGCTAATTTCTAACAAGACCACAGTAAAAACCTGCCCATGCGATTCCTTCGCTTCAGCACTGCTGGATGCGATTCACAATCCATGACAGGCATAAACACATATAGGAGCAAGACGGGCATGAGTGTATTTCTGTTTTGGCATTGGGAGCGTGTGCAAGGCGGTATGTGTTTGTTTTTTTAAATGAAATTGTTACTTTAGCTTAGATAAGTGTATTTCTATGTTTCTGCAGCCCGTAAATGCGTTAGGGGCTTTGGGCCAGATGGATCAAAGGGGTTTACCCATTCTGTGTCTATGGGAAAATGTGTTCGTACATATGGCCCTTTTTTGTTATTTAGTTAGACATATGTCTCTATATCATGCGCTAAATCTCGATCCACGATATCCACTACACAATATCATGGTAACTATATAGAAGGAAGCTTAACTTCACATTTACTTGTGGAGTACATACTTGCAGGTCGATATTTTTTTACCACAAAAGTCTTACACCACTTTGTATTTTCCCCTTGGATGCTTACCAGAATGTTTTACACGATGAGGAATGCATACTGAATTAGCTGAAAACCGGAATGCAATGTGTAATAATTGTATTTTCAGTTTCAAATATTCCACCTACAACATTCCCTTATTGGTTATAAATCCAACTAGAGAAGACAGTTGTCGGCTACGCTGTCAAAGGGCATGGTCATGATTTTCTTAACAGACCATAGGTACTTTTCAGGGGGGGCTCAGGTTGCGTTAGGCCACTGTGGAGGGTCAGGGTTTATGGACTGACCTCAGGAGTGTGTTGCCCCTCCCTTCATTCTGAAAGACTGTTGATTTGTGGGCACTTGAGACAACTGAAGAAGTGAATGGATAAAGTGCCTGACAACCCTTGGTTTGTAGGTTTTGCATGCGAATAAACAAGTGACTAAGGCTTTCTGTCATATAGGGCAATGGTGTGCATTTGTGGCAGAGGTGGGACATAAGGGAAATAGGAGACACTAATTTTCTCGTGGGGACATAGCCTTTGAGAGCACAGAGCCAGGGTCTAGCTTGCTTGTTAGATTCAAAGCATGAGCTGAACCATCTAAAGATGTAAATCAGGCAATAAATGTCATGAAAAAATATGACAGTTTAAAATAAAAAAAATAAATCTCCTTTTCTCTCAATTAAACACATACAATTAGATTACGGAATCGACTGATATGCATTTTTTTTTTTTTAAATCCACTGGCGACATTGACAGAATGACATTTTGAGTAACTCGTGGCAATGTTCTATGTTTATATAACCTTTAATGTTATGAAAACGAAGCAATATTTTTTTCAATTAGCTGCATATAAGTGTGTGTTTTTTGTAGAGCGCATCTCCTGTACTGAATTGTGCTCTGAAACACATGCATTATATAACCTTTAATGTTATGAAAATAAAGCAATATTTTTTTCAA
Organism: Pleurodeles waltl; assembly: GCF_031143425.1. Classification (NCBI taxonomy): domain Eukaryota; kingdom Metazoa; phylum Chordata; class Amphibia; order Caudata; family Salamandridae; genus Pleurodeles; species Pleurodeles waltl. The sequence continues at coordinate 1,184,819,958 of NC_090440.1, read as the reverse complement.
TTAGCTGCATGTAAGTGTGTGTTTTTTGTAGAGCGCATCTCCTGTACTGAATTGTGCTCTGAAACACATGCATATATCGTGAAGTAAAGAGTTGATGCTGCGGATCACACAATTTGGCCAAGTAAGGGACCAGGGATGTGAATCCAGGATTGTATCTTCACTCTTCAGGTTAACACAAAGGATCAGTGCTTTGTGTTCAGTTCAATTATTGCTATTCAATTAGTGTTAACATATGGAATGCACTAAACACTCTTATCATACTCAGAATCAAAACGACGCCATACAAAGGTATAACATATGCATAGTCATAAGATTTAAAGATGTTTTTGTTCTGATTGGAATGCTTTCACAATCGCTGAGGATCAAACACAGGGAAAGATCATGTCAAACTGAAATCAAACTGCACTTTGAAGAGCTGAAACGCAAGGAGCAAACTCTGTGGGGCTTCAAGACCTCTTTTTTGCTAATTATTTAATTGCAGTGATTAGGGTGCTGAACTCTCCTAAAACTGTTCTTTTTTTTCAAGTCAGCTGAGACAACAATAACAGCATAAAAGCCATTACCTCCCGTCCCTCCCTCGCCTTCCTTTTAAACCAATGAGGCCTCCCGCCTCCCCCCTAGACCCTCCCTTCCCCTTTTAAAAACCCCCCCACCCTTACCTCCTCCTGTTTTTTTCGTCTAGCCCACGCTAGACATTTTTTCTTTCCCTTACCTGCACGGCGGGGCCTGGAGGTCTTCGTTGACGGTGCTCCTCGGGGTGCGGAGCTCCACGAGGAGTACACCAGCTGATCGCGTTGGAATGCGAGCAGCCGGGCTGCTCAGGACTACGCAGATTGAGGGCCGGCCGACGGGGTCGACCGGCCCTTTGTAGCTGGGGCTTGTATTTCCGGGTTACCACGCTGCTGAGCTGCGAGGAGCTGCTGGATGGGGACTTTTGAGCTGAGATGCCGGGAATCGACTGGTAGGACGGGCGTTCTGCCCGAAGTTTTTTTGTTTTTTGTTTGGCCAGGAATATTTGACCTTTTTGGGGATTGGTTTATTTTTAGGTTCAGGCTAAGAGGCGTAGGATTGTCTCATCTTCCTCTTCTGAGGAGGAGGGTGCTGCTGGAGTTTCCACTCCTGGGGACTCACAGTTACAGGATAGGGGCACTCCCCTCATGTCCAGGGAGGAGGTACAGGAGATGATTGAAGTAGCTGTTACCAGGGCTCTTCAAGCAGGGGTGACCAGGACTGGTCACTCTAACATTTCTCATTCAACGGCTGCTACAAGGAAGTCCTCGTCAGACAGTGAGGGTGATGAGGCCCCTTCTACGTCTTCTGGGGGTAAATATGTATCCAGAGAGGAAATGTGGGAGGTGATGGCACATGTTCGGGACAATTTGGGTTTCCCAGTGTTACATCCTTCCAGCTCGGATTCTCACTTATTTCCTCAATATCAGACCCCTTCCAAGTTTGCCATGCCTTTTCAGGGACCTGTGAAGGAGATGGTGTTTCGTAAATGGAAAGATGTGGATAAAGCTCAGGTTCCACGATTCCTGCAGAAACTGTATTTACTTGAGGGTGAGGAGGTATTACCTCCTTCGGTCCGCCTGGATTCAATTCTAGCTACCCTGATTGGCAAAACGGCAGTAAATCCGGAGGATTGTGTGCCTACAGATGCCACGGATCGTAAGGTGGATTCAGGTCTTAAGAGGGCATTTGCCGGGGAGAATTTGGCGCTAAGGGCAGGTATTTATTCTGCTTATGCGGCCCAGTCATTGGTGCAGGACTTTGATAAGCTGGCGGTGGCTGTTCAGGAAGGTGCCGAATGTTCAGAGCTCCTGGCTGTTATGGAGCAACAGGCCAGATTGTTGGCGGATGTTTCTTCGGATGTGGTCCGTACTTCGGCGCTGGCATCGGGGGCTTTGATTGGGGCTCGTAGGTCCCTCTGGTTACGTTCCTGGAAGGCTGACCCAGGGGAGAAGGCGGCCTTGCTGAGACTGCAGTTTGAAGGTCGTAACTTGTTTGGAGAGCAATTGCCATCCATGCTTTCCAAGGCGTTTAAGGAACGGAAACATGCCTTGCCTTATAAAGGAGGTTCTACTTCTAGTAAAGGATGGAAGAAGCATTCCCGATCTTCTCCGAATAGGGAGACCAAATCCTTTTCATTTAGGAAACAGCGTTTTCAGCCGCGTTTTTCCCCTAAGAAGGCTGCTCCTGCGAACCGGGGTGGTTTCAAGAAGGGGTCCTGACAATCATTGTGGGCCTGGCATAGGGCCGGTTGGGGGAAGGTTGATTCACTTTCTTTCAGCTTGGGAGGAAAGTATCAACGATCATTGGGTGCTAGACATTGTGGCCAATGGTTATGTCATCGATTTTGTGAGAGTTCCTCCAGATTCAGGGGTGCGTCCCACCCCTCTGCCTTCAGGGGGGTCAAGGAGAAGGGCATTATTGGACGGAGTAAGGGACTTGTTGGTCAAGGGGGCCATTTCCCGAGTTCCACTGGAAGAAAGGGGTCAGGGAACTTATTCGGTCCTGTTTCTGGTGCAGAAAGTTTCAGGGGGTTTTCGACCAGTGCTCAATCTGAAGGAGGTGAATACTTGGATCAGGACGGTGCATTTCCGCATGCTGTCTATTCAGACTATCTTTCCATTGGTCAGGCAAGGGGACTTTCTTGTGTCGCTGGACCTGCAGGATGCTTACCTGCACGTGCCTGTGGCAAGATCTTCTCAGAGGTTCCTGGGGTTTGCCGTGGATCAAGAACACTACCAGTTTTGCGTTCTTCCTTTCGGTCTGAAATCTTCTCCTCGAATTTTCACGAAGGTGCTGGCCTCCTGATGGCCTTGCTACATTCAGAAGGGATGTTTATTCATCCATATCTGGACGACATTTTAATTCATGCCCAGTCACGTGTCCTGTTGCAGAGCCAGGTGGACCAAGTTCTGGGGGTCCTGCAAAACCACGGTTTTTAATCAATTGGGAGAAATCAGATTTAGTTCCATCCCAGGATCTGGTTTTTCTGGGGGCTCGGTTTCAGACTCTTCTCGGCTTGGTGTCGGTATCAGAGAAGAGGTTGGGTGTTCTCCAGGCCTTGGTCAAGAAGGTGGTATCACTGACTGCGCCACGAGCTCTTCTTTGGTTGCGGCTGCAGGGTCATTTGGCATCTGTGATATTTCTGGTTCCTTGGGCGCGTTTCCATCTCCTGTGCTTGATGACGTGGTTCTTGAAAAGGTGGACTCCGGGGTCCGGGTCTCTGAGGGACAGGGTTCCGGGGTCCAGATTGATTCGCAGGGAGCTGCAATGGTGGTTATATGCAGCTCATCTTCGGGTAGGGGTTTCTTTGTCTCCTCTGAGGCCCGTGGTGGTGACTACGGATGCCAGCCTCTCCGGTTGGGGGGCGTGGATAGGGTCGGCTCAGGTTCAGGGGTTTTGGTCCCCTCGGGAGGCGAGTCGGTCATTGAACTGGCGCGAATTAAGAGCGGTCTTTCTGGCTCTGGTCCATTTCCAGGGGTCCCTGAGGGGGAAGGCGGTTCTTATTCGGACGGACAACTTAGTGGCCAAAGCTTATGTCAACCGGCAAGGAGGGACCAGGTCAAGGGCGCTGTTCAGTCTGGCCAGGGAGATTTTTGTGTGGGCTCAGGAGTGGGTTCCTTCTCTCAGGGCCACGTACATTCGGGGGGTGGTCAATGTTCGGGCGGATCTTCTAAGCAGGGTGATTCCTTCGTCTCAACTTTTCTCCCTCCGGAAGTCTCTGTTTCTGCATCTGGTGCGGCTTTGGGGGCTTCCAGTGTTGGATGTGTTTGCGTCTGCGGAAAATGCAAAGTTGGATCGCTTCTGCTCCCGTTTTCGGTGTCCCCAGGCCTGGGAGGTGGACAGGATGTCATGCCCTTGGCCGAGGGGTCTGTTGTATGCATTCCCTCCGTTTCAACTTCTCAGGGCTTTTCTGTTGAGGGTGAGGGATCTGGGCTCCAGGGTTATCCTGATTGCACCTCTTTGGCCACAGGCGAATTGGTTCCCGTTGTTGAGGCTGATGGCAGAAGGGAGGATGTGGCCTCTGCCTCTTTGTCCATCCCCCCTGGAGTTTCCCTGCCTATCAGTGGTGTCGTTGAGGAGGTTGCACTTGACGGCCTGGAAGTTGAACGAAGGGGCTTAACGGGTCTGGGGGTACCTGTAGCGTTGAGTTCTACTTTATTGGCTTCCAGGCGGCGTTCCACTTTACTTTCCTATGGTAGACAGTGGCGGTTTTTTTCTTCTTGGTGTTTGAATCATGAAGTAGATCCTACATGCGCGTCTATCTTTGAAGTAATGCAGTTCCTGCAGGACGGCGCACATTTGGGTTTGTCGGTAGCATCTCTGAGGGTACAATGGGCGGCGATTCAGGCATTCAGAGGTCGGTGGCGTAATCTTCAGGATGAAGGGCACCTGATGCCTAGATTTTTTCAGGGTCTGGTTAATTTGTTTCCTCGCCCAGTACGTTCCTTTCCTTCCTGGGATCTTTCTTTGGTTTTGGATGTTTTGACAGAGGCCCCATTTGAGCCATTGGGGGACTGTGATTTACGCCATCTGTCTTTGAAGACGTTCTTTTTGGTAGCCATTACTTCGGCTCGTCGGTTAGGGGAGTTGGGGGCATTGGCCTGTTCCTTTCCTTTTTGTAAGGTTTTTCCCGATCGGGTAGTTCTGGTTCCGGTTCCTTCCTTTATTCCGAAGGTCAATTCTTCATTCCATTCCCGTCAGGAGGTTATCCTGCCTTCATTTTGTCCGGATCCCTCCTCAAGGGAAGAGGTCCGTTTGCATTCATTGGATGTACGCAGGGCTTTATTGGAGTACCTGCGGTTGGTGGCTTCTTTTCGTAAGGGGGATTCGCTTTTTGTGAATTTCGGTCCGGCACGTAAAGGTGAGAAACCTTCCACGGCTTCCTTGAGTCGTTGGGTGAGATCTTTGATTCTGTTGGCCTATTCCTTGAAAGGGGTAGTTCCTCCTCAAGGGATTCAGGGTCGGTCTACCAGAGGTATGGCGGCTACAGTGGCGGAACTACAGGGGACCTCCGTGGTGGAAATTTGCAGGGCCGTCACTTGGGCTTCTCCTTTGACGTTTGTGCGTCATTATAGGCTATCGGACTTGGGTAGTTTGGAGTCGGTATTAGGTCACCGGGTCCTATCCTCTATGAGGTAATAGGGGTAGGGTGTTTTGGTGTCCTTGGGGCAGGATATGAATAAAGGTTCTTGCAACTCAGTGTCCGTCTCCTGTGTTTTTCTTGCTATGTCTCATTGGTTTAAAAGGAAGTCGAGGGAGGGACGGGAGGTAATGCGTCCATTTTCTTACGATAATGGCATTACTCCTAGTCCTACTCCCTCGCCTTCCTTTTCCGTTCCCTCCCACCCTCCCGGTACGGACTGTCCGAGTTGCTGCTTGGGCTTGGGTTTTGTACAGGAGGAGGTAAGGGTGGGGGGGGGGGGTTTAAAAGGGGAAGGGAGGGTCTAGGGGGGAGGCGGGAGGCCTCATTGGTTTAAAAGGAAGGCGAGGGAGTAGGACTAGGAGTAATGCCATTATCGTAAGAAAATGGACGCATTTCTTGCCTTCCTGTACTTTGTTGGCTTAACAAGTAGAGGGATTTTAGGAGATGCTCACCATCTCCCCATACCTCTAAAAACACACCAAAACAAAGAAGTCTCGGAGCCCCCAGAGGGTCAGTCCTCAAGATACAGCGCTTCAGGAGGATTTGGGTGATCACGTGCAGCATGGCTTCAGTGAATCATCTTCCGTCTGTACCTGTTTATTCATCAGTTAGTACTGCAAGATATGGGGAAGGTGGGATACTTTACCCTGCATCCCTTTACTCCAAAATCAACCCCCATCCCTCACACTTCCTAGGCCCATAGTGGGACAGATTTGATCCGGCGTTCACCATATAAGAAGTCTATCAGTACAAAGAGAGCTATGCATTTTTCAATCAGTGATTTTGAGTGGCTCAAACGTTTGTTTTCTTTTTAGTTCCTTGTTCTTTCTCTCTGGAAGAACTCTGTTCTGCTTCATTTCCCCAGATCTGGAAGACTCTGGAGCAAGTGCTGTACTAAGTCCTGTGGTGGGCTGGGAGTGCTTCGCTGTCTGGTGAGCTTTTTTCATCATCAATGATAAAGGAGATTCCTCACTTTGCTTTCACTAACTCTTGGTGATACATGAACTCTATAAAAGGGGTATTCCACTCCAAGCCAGTGATTTTTGTTTTTAGGTCTGACATTATAGCGCAGCTGTCTGGAAGATATATTGCTACCAATTCTTTCACAGTGGGATTTGGCTCCACTTAAAGGAGTACGATTCCCTCACTTGTTATTGGCTATCTGATGTATCATTACATTTTCAAGGAAATTATTTCACTGAAATGCATGAAGGACTACTTTACATCTGAAAAGAACACTTGATCATGCTGTTTGTCATAGCCAATCCTTTATCTCTTATATGAATTCTATTTAGAAACAAGCCTTTTTTCTAATTTTTACCTAGCACTGTCAAAGGCAATGTGGCAGTCTTTAATGCGATAAAACAGCATTTGTGCATTCAATACACGTCAAAACCTTTTGAGGCTACATCGGTTTGTACATTCAGGTCAGAACTACTGGCTGTGGAAATGCATATTTTCTACAGTACTCAGCACACAATGGTCTACACCAGTGGTTCCCAACCTGTGGTCTGGGGACCCCTGAGGGTCTGTGAAGCCTCCTCAGGAGGTCCACGACTACTAAGAAAATTAAATAATATTAACGGATTAGGTCCCAGGCTTTCAGTAATGACTCAGTGGGGGGTTCCTGGATTCCAATTATGAGTCAGTGGGGGGGGTCCCCGAGTTCCAGTAATGCTAAAGTGGGGGTCCACAGAAGTGAAAAGGTTGGAAACCATTGGTCTACACGCTACAGAGATATAAGGGTATTAGTGTGTTCTTCCTCACACACAGGGGAGTTTTTGCTACTCGGTTAGTCAAATACTTATGTTGTAAGAAATTCAATTTGCACATCCTGATGCAAATTTTATTAACTTCAGCTATCACACACCTTTTCAAGTACTGCAAATAACAGGTGCTATCATTACCTAATTTGATCGCAGTCAATATACCAACTACATACATGCCAACAGACTCAATTCAGACGGGAGACTCCTAAATTTTGAAACAAAAACTCTCCCGCCTGAAATTGCCTCAGCTCCAATATAAGTCAATGGGGGGAAATCCACCCACCCCCCCTCGATTTTATTCAAAATCTCCCACTTTCCTATTCCAATACGTTGGAACGTGTGCAAATGACTGACAGAGGGAAGGGTGGAACGCTGATTTGGCAGTGCTGGGATTCAGACGTGTGATCTGAAGGCCACAGCTCATTTCAGAAGGGAGCATGTTTCCTACCATTTGTATTTACTTTTATCAAAGTCACTGTTAAAAAAAAAAAAAAAAAAAAAAAAACCAGGGCGTATGCCTGTGTCTTCTCATTGTGGATTTTACCCTGCACTCTACTCTGTTGTCAGGTAGTGGCTCACGCCAAAAAGGGCTCATTAGCTAACGAAGGCCTTCGACATTTGAGCTACTTGCAGAAGTCTTTGAAACTGTACACTACAAGGTGCACCTTGAGCATTTTTGGAGGGACTTCAACTCATGATCAAGGCACATGCAAAAAATGCTAATTTTATTAGACTCATTGGTAAAATAAGTGCCTTGCAGTTACTAGTTTATTGTGCAGAATATCATGGATCACAAATCTTTTCAGATTTCAATTGCCACGTCATTCAGGTCGTATGATTGCATATCTGCCCAAAAGATTGTTAGTTTTATTATGTAGCCAACCTAATAATCGAGTTTTTAACTTTAGGCATCTAGAAAACAATTGGAATTGCATTTTCCCGGTTTTTTTTACAGTCCGTTACTAGGTCTGCAAACCCATTTTGCACTGGTGCAAAATTGATCAACTTAAGTCCTCTGCCGTCCTTATGCTGATCACCAGAACAGTTCTACATTCTTCTCTTCTTTGTTATCTACATTGCCAGCTCCCCTTCCGGGGGCGTTAGGACCCCAATCAGGGGTACAAATCCCTACAGTTGGTAACTGTTACTCCAATGGGAACAACACAAACACAGTAGTACATTCTGTCTGCACAGCTGTGGACAGGGTTCGGCTACAAACTATTGACAAGATTGTCCTGCTCATATAAATTCAGTAAGGTATGGAATTCCACGTCCGTGTGTTCTAAGTAACAGCAATACCAAGGCTGGGCTCTAGTTTCAGAAAAGTGATACCTTTTCAACTTTCTATGGGCATTTATACATCAACTGACAAGTGCTAGAGTCCCTTACATTTGTTACATACATCAAATCTATGTTCATTTCTAGTTCTGTGCTAATGCCTCTCTCACTCAAGGCATCTTCTTAAAAGCTATCTAGACTGGCCAGGAAGGAACCTACAATACACCCTGATTTTCCAACTCCCTGCCCATCACAGAACCGTCCCCATGACCTGCTCCCCTTGCTGCCTCGTTGCTTGCCTTCACTGTTCCCCAGTGTTTTCTGGCCGACATTGAGCTCTATTTTGCTGTGCTCCTCTGTGTTGTGCCTGACTGTTGTGTTGTACCTGAATTGCCTACAGTTGTTTATTGAGTTTTGTTTCTCCCCCGCTTGATTCCTGGTGTTTTTTTCTCCTTCCCACTGGTCCCACCCACCGTCCCCAGTGACCCTCCCAGGACCTGCTTAATGGAGGTCAGAGCACACCCCCATTGAGCAGGTCCCGGTGTCCTGCTCCCCTTGCTGCCTTGGTGCCTGCCTCCATTGTTCACTGATGGTTTCCGGCTGGCTTGCCCACACTGAGCTCTATTTTCCAGTGTTCTGTGTTGTGCCTGCATTGTCTGATTGTAGTTTGTTGTGCTGTTTTTATCCCCCCGCTGCCATCTCGATTCCGGACATTTTTTTTCTATCTCCTACCGGGCCTATCCACCACCTCCCAGCGACCCTCCCACCTCCCAGCATCTACTTAGTGGAGGTTGCAGTGTGATTGCACAATGTAACCGCATAGCAGGTATGCATAGCGGGTGCGACAAAAGAAAGCTTCCACCTCAACAACCCCTGTGACACCAACACAACCAACCTCCTAGAAAGCATCAGCAACATCGGCCCTCAAGAAACTTGTCACCGACCCTACCCACATCGCAGGACACACGCTAGATCCCAATTTCACACCCAGCAACACACATCTCTCAGCTCATCTGGACCGACCATTACAGTGACAACTTCACCAACTCAGGACCTACCGAACACTGGCACCTTAACCCCTCAGCTCCATACACAGAAACTGGAAAAATGTATCAGAAGACCAGTGGAACAAGGCTCTCAACTCCCACTTACCAGACACAACATACAACCCAAAACAGACTGCCAAGAGCTTCTTGCAGTAGATCACGGAATGTGCAGACATTATCGCCCCCACCAAGCCTGCCAAATCCAATTGACCTGCCAGAAGAGCCAGCTGGCTCACCGCAGAGTTTAAGTCCACCAAACGCAAATGTCAGGATCTAGTAAGGAAGTGGTGCAGCAGCAAAGGGAAAGGAAACCATCCCACCTTCAAGACAGCACTCAACCAGTACCACCACTTCTGAAATGAAACAAAGAAGAGCACCCTAGCAGACCACATAGAAGCCAACTCAAACCGTAGCAAGAAGCTCTTCGCCATTGTGAAGGCGCTCTACAATCCTGCAGCCGCCGGAAACAGCATACTCCTCCCAAGAACTGTAGGAGACCCTGGTGGACTTCTTCCACAACAAGATCTCGGTTACCTACAAAAACTTCAAGCCCCAACCCACTGCCACCATCAGCCTGCTCACACCCACTGCTAGAAAAAGCCCTTTTGCAGGGTCATCCCCAGACCTTTTGCCTACCTACTCCTGGTTTCTGACCTTGTTTTTGGTGATTTTAGGATTCTGGCCACTTTACCACTGAGGACCAGTGCTAAAGTGCAGGTGCTCTCTGCTTAAAACATGGTGATAACTGCTTCTCCACATTTTACATGTTTGATTTTCTTGTGGGTCCCTAGTAAAGTGCACTATATGTGCCCAAGGCCTGTGAGTTAAATGCTAGTAGTGGGCCTGCAGCAATGATTGTGCCACCTACTACAGTAGCCTTTCAAACATGTCTCAGGTATGCCTCTGCCTGTGTGTGCAGTTTTAAACTGCCTTTACGACCTGGCAAGTGCACCCACTTGCCAGGCCCAAACCTTTCTTTTTATTACATGTAAGTCACCCCTAAGGTAGGCCCTAGTTAGCCCCAAGGGAAGGGTGCACTACATTTCAAAAGTTGGACATATACTCTTAACTATAACATGTCCAGGTTTTGAAAAACTGCTAAATTTATTTTACACTACTGCAAGGCCTATCTCTGACATAGGTTAACATTGGGGTTATCTTGCAGCATCCTTTAAGTGTAATTTTAAAGTGTGAAAAAATAAAAATGTGGAGTTTGGAGTCTCTGGACTCACAATTTAAAATCACAACTTATGATGAAGTTGGATTCTAAATTGTACACCAGAAAAAGCCATTTTTAGAAAGTTGGCATTTTCTTACTTTAATCATTCTGTGCTTCTGCCTGTCTGGGGTTGGTGACAGCTGGGCTTGGTGCATTCCTTCTAGACAGTTACAAACAATGGGAGCTTAGATGCGAATGAATGGGCCATAATGGGTCATTAACTAGCTTGATGGGGGGCCCAAGCTTAGCACTGACTCACACCTGAATATGGCTGTGCCTCTTCCCACATTTAGGGCTGCATTACCCCCTGTGTAGTGTCTGGACCCGGGGCAGGGACCTTGTGATCTTCAAAGGCTTCTTTGAAGTCTCCCCCCACTTCAAAGGCATATTTGGGTGTAAGTATTGGACCCAAAACCCCCCCAAATCAGAGCTCTACTGGCACCAAAGAGATGCTGCCAGGAAGAAGAACTGCTGTGCTGCAATAAGGCCTGCCACTCTGCAACTCTGAGATACCAAAGACTGCCTGCAACTCTTCTGGTGCTGCTGGACTCTGTCATCTGTGAGTCCTACTCTTGCCTGAGGTGCCCCCACCAGTCCTGGGGCTCAGAAGTAGGTTCTGAAGCAAATTTCTGCAAAAAAATGACACATCGTGCCCTCATTGTCAATGTTTTGCTCCATCACAGGTACTGTTACAGCAGACCTGCATGGGTTCTGTAGTTGGCCTATCCTCCATCACGGTCGGCCTGAACTTTGGATTTGCACCGGTCCCTCACAACCTTAAGTGACCATTTGACTGCTAGAGACTTTCTAAGCATTGTTTCACATTTATTCTTCAAACATTCATATCCCAACTTCTACTTGTTGGATTTGTGTTGTTTCCATCTTGTTTTACTCTGTTTACTATGTTTTCTATTGTTCCAAACGGAATTGGAGTATTTTTGTGGTGTCTTTCACTGTTTTACTGTAATTAAATGTTGTACAAAATCTTTGCACAGTGTATCTTAAATTAAGTCTGATTGCTCTGTGCCAAACTACCAGAGGATGAGCCCAGGTTAATTTAGGTTGTGTATCTGACTGACTCAGATTAGGACAATGGTCCCTACTTGGAAAGGGTGCATACCTCTGCCAACTACAGACACAATTCTTAACACCCACAAACACAAGTCCCAAAAACTTGATCACACTCTGGGACACTCTTACAACTCAAGTCACAATTTCCATCATGAACTATGTGCACTTGGGTGCACCCACAGACCCCTGTCCCCATCACATCTTCAACCTTGAGATCAAGACAATTGGCAAAGTGCTCAAGAAAGTCCTGAACACCTTCATCACTTCGGCCTCCTTCCCTAGGGACTGAAAACACGCTGAAGTAAAACCCCTCCTGCAGAAACCATCCAGTGACCCAGAAGATGCGAAGAAGTACTGGCCCTTCCCTGCTCCCGTTTCCAGTAAAGGTTCTCAAGAAGGCACTCATACAAGCAACTCACTGAACACCTGGAACGCAACACCCTCCTGAACCCCTCATAATCTGAACTCAGAGCCAACAACAGCACCAAGACAATCATGCTCTTAGATACTGATGACATCAGGACCCTCCTGGACCACAGCAAAATCGCAGCCCTCTTCCTCCTGGACCTGTCAACCACTTTCAACACTCTCCCATCACATCTTAATCCAGGGAAAAGCCATCAAAGAGATCGCCTCATACCTCACTGGAAGAACCCAGAGAATCACTCCCCCATCATTCACCTTGGATCCCACAGAGATAATCTGCTGTGTCCCCCAAGGATCTTCAATCAGCCCCACCCTCTTAAACGCGTACCTGACCTCTCTAGCTAGCAGCGGCAGATCACAGGAACTCAACATAATTTCCTACACGGACGACACCTGGCTTATTTCTCAATGTCAGAAGACCCCTCCACCACCAGGGCTAACTTTCACAGGTGTATGATGAACGTCGCAGACTGGGTGAAGGACAACTGTCTCAAACTCAACACCGACAAGAAGGAAGTCCGGATCTCTGGGAAAAACACCTTTCCATGGAACGACACATGGTGGCCTGCTGAATTCAGCCCAACACCCGCCCGACAGACCACGCCCCTAACCTCGGCATCATCTTGGACAGCAAGCTTTTGAGGAAGAAACATATAAATGCAGTCTCATCTGCCTGCTTCCATACCCTACGCATGCGCCGCAAGATCTTCATATGGCTCCCAGTTAACACCAGAAGGACCGTCACGCAAGCCCTCGTCACCAGCAGGCTGGACCAGGGGATCACACTTTATGTAGGAATCAACACAGGCCTCCTGAAGAGACTACAAACAAACAAAACTTAGCGGCCAGACTCATCCTCGACTTCCCAAGACGAACCCACATCACACCCCACCTCAAAAACCTATACTGGCTCAGAATTCATAAGAGATGATAGTTCAAGGTGTTGACCCATGCATACAAAGCCCTGCACAGTGAAGGACCAGCCTACATCAATATACGCTTGGCATTCCACCAACCAACCAGACACCTACAATCTGCCTCCCTCTTCCTCGCAGACACCCCCCAGATCCACTGAAGCAACAGGCAGCATAAGGCTGGAACAACCTTCCCCTGCACCTCAGGACCACCCAATCGCTCCAGCAATTTAGGTAAGGAATGAAGACCTGGCTGTCTGAATGAAAAGATCACCACGAAGCAAGCTGCAACTCCAACATCTTGAGACCCTCATGGGTGATTTGCCATACTATACTAATCCTTGATTGATTCATCACTCACCTACCACTCATCAGCAAGATGAGTAAAAGTGCAGTCTATGTTAAACTACAAGATCTCAAAATTGCTAAACATCTCCTGCTCAACTATTAGTCTGGCTTCAGACCGCAAAGTATTGAGATATAGTGATTTGAAACTACACAACAAATGACTAATAAATAAATATCACCTGACACTAAAAGGAACTTTTTTTGGTGTAGATTTGCTCTTTGTGATGGAGCAGAATGCTGTCACACACAGTGAAGTTAACCAGTGGCTGAAATGCACAAACCTATTGTCCCAAGCTGTATTGTTATGAGGGGCAGAAGAAAATGTGAATGTTACAACAAATGATCAATAGATAAAGAGTTGGCTAGAAGCTGATACAAGTATATCAATATATATATATGTATTACCCACTGGCGGGTGCCAGTAGGTAGTTGTAGTTAAGGACTATGTTTCCATAGAAAAAGCATTGTTTGACTTGCCTATATCTTTGACGCCGTTTGACGGATCTCCACATAATTTTAAAAAAAATGTTTTCCGGTGATTCTTGTTGTGCATGGGAAATTTCAGGGTGTTCCATAAAGCAGGGGCCGAGAAAAACAAAAAAGGGGGGTGGGCAGGAGAGAACATACGTTTTCCATGTTAATTCCTATAGGAGGTTTAAACATGACTACAGCCCGGACCGCTGGACAGAGTTACACCTAATTTGACAGAATGCTAGTTTTTGTTCCACAGATTGAGCTTTTGGTTATTTGTTGTAAATCCATTCAGTAGTTTACAAGAAATTAAAGAAAATCCAAATTTGTATAGCTGAGGTCATGGATAATTCACAAATATTTGTGAATACTCACGAATAAGCGCACAAATAGAAGTGCTGTAATTGACTGGCCACAATCTGAACAGAAAGTTGCAGCCGCCATTTTAAGGTCCCAGGACACGGTGCCCGGGGCTGAAAAACAAAATTAAAAGAAGCGCATAAGGAGTCATGGTGGAGATACCCTGACCCCAGGAGTGTTTGTGGGTCGAATTATGGGTTTAAAATGATTTTTCCTCACCATGCGCAACTATTAGCGAATAAGCAAAAAGAAAATGTAAAAAAAATTGACTCATTCATACACTAATCCAGTCACTCATACATGCACTCAGAGATTCACGCGCTCACTCACCCACCCACCCACCCACTCAGACACTCACGCACCCACTCACAGATCCACTGACAGAGACAGGCCCTGTGGCCAACCCAACTGCACACAGCCAAAGCTGTGCGCAGGGTTGGGTGGTTATAAGTGCTTGGCTGCAGGGCCTGCCCCAGTGCGTACGGGTGAAAGCCAGGTGCGGCGGTGGGTGGATTAATGTATAGTAATTAAAATGACTTTACGTTAAAAAAAAAACATAGAAATTCACAGAGGCTATAGTTCGGTTCTGAATTTACTCATACAAAACCACAGAAACTTAGCAGTTATAGTTAGAGTTGTTTCAAGTAACTATAACTCGCGCCCTAAGGTAACGATAACTCACGCCTTCGCCATGCTCAGCTAACTACTCCACATATTATATCATTGATGACATCTTCTATGGCATCTTTTATATTATCACTGCAACATTTGCAATAAAATTATTGATGTGAAAACTGTGCATGATGAGGCCACGAGTTATAGTTACTTGAAATAACTAACTAGAACTGCTAAATTACTATGGTTTTGAACCCAACTATAACGTCACCATAACCTTTGTTTTTTCAGTGAATATATATATATATATATATATATATATATATATATATATATATATATATATATATATATATATATGGCTCCTGGTTTCATAGTATATATATTTTAAATATTTATGCCTGTATTTATCCATATTTATTTTCTGCCTATATTAAAGTACTTATCTAGATTTACTTTGTGTGTCATGAGCTACATTATTTTAACTGATCATCGAGTACTTGTACGTTGGTTTGATGTCTGTCGACATTTAGCCCTCTAAGCATCAAAATGTGATATAATAATACACATGTGTAAATTTGCATTATAGTACAACAAAGTGCACACAATGTTTTAAAGAACATTTCATTTTTTAAATTCTGTATTCTGTCAATCTGCTTAAGTGTTGCTCTGGGAGTCTTGAATGACAGCATGTTGAATCATGGAAGGCATGACCAGTTTTCTGTATTTTTTTGTTTTAAAAAATAAATACTGACAGGAAAATAGTTTCTCTGTAAACATCAGTAAAAACAGGAAACTGTGAGCCTTAGTTATATGTACCATTTTGCTAAAATCAAAAGTCCTTTGCTAATACCAGACCTTAAAAGTAGTCCCCTGATGTGGAGCTATGGAAGGTTACAAGTCATCCAATCAAAGGAATGGTAAAGAAGCTTTGCCCCAGGAATGGGACAAATACAAGAGGCAAAAGGAGACTCACTGAATACAATTCAAGCAAATCAGACTGAAAAGAAAGCCAACCAATGGTAAACAATGGGCTGCCACTAAGTATTGGCGTTGTTGACAATAACTCATCAAGGGCAAGACATAACATCCATTACTTTATGTAACCAATGTATACTTACTTCTCCAGCATAGGTTCATAGAATAACTTAAGAACCATTTACAAAAATAAAATACGACTCTTAAATATACATTCAGTGATAAAGAGCCCTTCACTCTCCTATTAACTATTTAGTAAGAATTTGTCTTACTTTATGTATTCTCCTCCATTATAGAAACTGCCTTCAAATCCTGAACTTCGGTAATTATGCAGCCGACAGGGTGAACAGTCAGTAGATTCAATACGCAACAAAAGTGCAAAGTAAAATGTTCCAACCTCTAGTTGCAATCAAAGGAAAATGTAACCTTTCATTGTGTAAGCTTGTAACTGAAATATAGCTGAACTCTGCTTGGAAGGTCATTGGTAGTTCACAAAATGAAGGCAGACACAGGCGAAAAAAAATATCACAAAAAGCTTTTTTTCTTTTGTTTATTTATTTAAAAACAATAGCTTATTTATGAGGTTAGATAAGTATGTAAGCATACACCTAATTAAAAGGACAGAAAATCCCAGCTCTGCATCCTATATGCAACTCCTCTCATAGTCACTTGTGGGCTGTTGTACTTTTCCGTGGTGGGACCACCGGTCCCAAGGAACATCTACCCTGACGATCACAGCACCTGCAGCGTGGGGGGGGGGGGGGGGGGGAGGGGGGTGAGTCTCCTGATGCACTCATAGTGCCGACATTCACCATGCGGTGAGAGATTCTCACTTGTGTAATTTTCTCTGGTGGGACCACCGATCCCTGGGAGCACCCTGCTTGATGATCACAGCTGCTGGGGGGGGGGGGGGGGGGGGGGGGGGTTTGAGACGGCAGAGCTGCTTGGTGAGCTTATAGCACCAACATTTACCCCGGGGGGCGCTTGCTTGTGGGTTGTTGTACTTTTCCCTGGTGGGACCACGAGTCTCAGGGAGCACCTGGCCTGATGATCACAACTGCTGCAGGAGAGCAGAAGCTCATATGTGTTTAAAACATCAACATTCACCCTGCGGCACGGGAGGCTCGCTTGTTGGCAGTTGTACTTTTCGCTGGTTGGACCACTAATCAAAAGGAGCACCTGGCCTGACGATCACAGCTGCTGCAGGGGGGGCGGAGCCTCCTGATGCGCTAATAACACCGACATTCACCCTGCGGCACAGGACAAGTGCTGGCCGCACCAAGGCAATGCCCAGGTCAAAGGCAGGCCCATCCTGCACCCTTCAGCGACCGTAAGAAGCCAGGCTGAGCCACCTCTCTTGGCTTTTGGTTTCAGCTTACCCAGGTGACTTATAGGTTAAATTGGGCACTACTGAGATGGATAAAAAAAAGACTGGTAACAGCTCAGCAGCGCGGGACACGATTGGCTAATTTTTGCCGCAGGTGGTGGGACTGCTCACTAAGGAAATAGATCTAACAGAGAGGAGGCTCTCCATGGAAGGGACAGGGGGGCCTCTCTCCTCACCAACAGATGGGGTTGCTAGTCAGAGCTCTTTTGACATTGTAGAGTCACATGGGTTGCCCACATGCCTCGAAGAAAAGGAGTATGTTAACAAGGGCGAAGACACCCCCGCTGATAGCTCCTTCTTAAGTGAACCCCCAGGTAAAAAAGAAGAAGAGGGGTGGAGCAACGAAAAAAAAAAAAAATCCAGCCAATAAAAGGGCACATGCAGATTTAGTAGTTTCACAAGGCAACATGTGCGATGAAAAATGCACAATGGTTGACAGAATGATAAAAATTATTTTAACAGCCTTACGTGATCGCTTGAACATAACTGAGTTCAATCTGGCAAGTTTAGTTAAGTCGAGGGAGATCCCTCCACCCGTTTCAGTATCTCAACTCTCACATACAAGCTGTGTTAACTCTGAGGAGGGGCCCACGCCCTCTACAACATCCCTTTCCTTGGTAGGAGTGCCACCCTTGAAGGAGGCCGTAGCAGAGACAACCGTGGAGTTAATGCGCAAAGTTAAATAATGGTGTGATAATGCGTTGGATAAAGGTCCTGCCCTTTCCCTCATATAATTATGGGTAGAAGAGTTGGTTGAGTGGGGCATAAGGAGAAAAGCATCAATGGGGATTGTGTGGTGATTAATCTGAGGCATCCTGGGGTCACATGGGATTTTATGCAAACTAGAATTCTCTGTGATAAATCCCGGCCGAGATTTGGAATGTTCCACTGTCATTTTTTCTCCCCTAAACTTTGCGCCCTCCAGAGTGTAGAATTTAATTCCATATGGTATAGGGCCATAAATGCAAGGAGTTGTATACCCTAGGCCTCTCCCTCTAATGAATAGATTTGAACCCCTGAGCAAGCTAGATTGTAATGACTGACTGCACCCTCCCCCTTTAATTCCTGCAGAGACTCGTGTTGATAGTATCCATGAGCAAAGGGCTAGTGTGATGCAGGGTTGCCACAGGTGGGCCTCAGTTGTGAAAATAGGTAGTTGGAACACTGCAGGGCTGAATGGCGAAAAAGATGATTAGACGTGGTTAAAGTTAGTCATGGGGCAGCATATACTAGCAAGAAACTTGGGTGGCTGACAATTCCTTCCATCTGAATGGGTTCTCCTAAGTTTTTAGTCCAGCAGTACCCTCAAACGCAGGTAGAGCAAAAGGGGGGTTACTGACTGTATTCTCTTTGGAAGTCTCATGTACTCCCTGCCGAGGAGGGACAGGCTCAAGTTGTCTTTTGGCTCTCCAGCTGGTTTTTAAATTGGGCCCCAACCTTGTTGATTGTAAATGTTTACAATTTGTTTGTGCAGGGAGGAACTATTGAACATTTATCCAGTTTAAAATGCTTCTTGGAAGAGTATGATGGGTGTCAAACAACCATCTTCTTTGTGATTATCCTGGGTGACTTTAATGTCCATTTCTGCCCTCCCCCCCAAACACCGTTTTAACTATGATGAAGTCAGGTGGTTATTGGCTTTATTTTTGTATCAGCTCAATAGGTCCATCAAGTTCTGTAGATGAAGATTGAATGGAATCACTTTAGTGACCACAATCCGCTTTTTTTGGAAATGGAATGGGGGCTGCAGGAGGGAGCTGTTTCTGGTTTTGGTATGAGGAATTTCAGAATCGCCCCTAGGGACCAGGCATGGAGGTTTAAGTGGAGTAAAGTGGTCCCAGGATTCTTTATGGAAAATCTTTTAGTGACGAAGGAACAAGATGTCAATGTTTGTTTTTGAGGAGGGCACTCGAGAAGATGAGGTACTGAATGCTTTCAATAGGCTTTGTCTGCAGGTAAGAAAAAACCTGTCAATCATGGCGAAAGTGAGTTAATTGGAGGGGGGGGGGGGGGGCGGAAATGTTTTGATTAAAAATGCTCAGAAGCCCATAAAAATAGAGAATATCCTTAAAGCAATATCATATCCAAAAGATTGGGTTAGGATAAAGTGTGCAGGAAGGCCTATAAAATAGTAAGAGAAGCTCGAAGAAAGTAAATTAGAAATCAGGTTTGGAATAATCTCCTGCAAATAAGTGTTCTAAACAACAGTGCTACGTTCTGGGAGACAGTGAACAGGCCAGTGTTCATAGGGACCAGGACTGAAGTCACGGGCTAGACTATCTCACCTGACATTTGGGTCAGGTATTATCAGTCCTGGTATGGTAATACTGTGGCAGAGGGCCTTAATTCCATCCAAGTACCCCTCTGGGGTAGCTTAGAAATCTAGGTATTGACATATTTAGTAAATTTCTTAATGGAGTTTCACCAGGATTTAGGGGCATCTGTCAGGTATAAACACTGAAGGCAGTCTTATAGATCCAGTGAGAGTCCAAAGAGGAATGAGGCAAGGGTGCATTTTAGCCCCGCTACTGTTTATCCTTTATATTAACAACTTGGGGCTCACTTTAAGAGCTGCATGTAAGGACATTCCCCAGGCTGCCTCCCACCTCATCCCTGCACTCCTTTATGCAGATGTTGCAGTATTAATGGTGAGGATGCCTGTGGGTCTCCAGCGACTGCTGGACGCGTTTATTAGTTTTATGGGGGATTTGTATCTGAGCACAAATTATTCTAAGTTGCATACTATGGTGGTGGGGCCAGGCAAGAAGGTGCAGAATAAATCTTTTGGGGGTGGTACAGAATTGACTAGAGTAACCACCTTCCCTTACCTGGGGGTTCTTTTTGATGAGCAGGGGTCCTGGATACCACAAAGGAAGGTCAAGAGAAACACCTTATCCAGAGCTGTTGGGGCTACGTTTGATTTTGCAGAGAGCCTGGGAGCGAAGCATGTTCAGGACCTGGTGAAGGTGTACTAGGCTAAATGTATTCCAATGGCGACCCATGGGTGTGATGTCTGGGGTCACAAGAATACCAGAGAACTACAGATAGTGGAAAATGGTTTTCTGCGTAGACTGTTAGCAGTTCCTCAGGGAGTCCCCTCATACATGTTACATGACGAACTTGGTAAGGGTTACATTGCAGACCTGGTGGCTCTGGCTCCAGTAATGAGATGGGTCAGGATATGGGTGAACCCTGATTTAGAACTCAACCAACACTTTATAGTTCTGTTGTTAAAAGGGAACCAATTTGCAATGCTCTCAAGCTCACTGGTATGCCATGGAGTTGTAAGTTTCTTGTCAGGAGCTCTCAGATTTAGGAAAAAGCTGTAGGGTTAAAATGATATTTTTCTTTATGTGAAAATGGTTTGAATGTGCATGACATATGCAAGATTCAATTATTCTTTGTACATTTTTAATAATTTTAGTGTACTATTTTTAGGGATTTATGTTGATGTATAACTGTGATATTTGAATGTTTTTATGATGTTTGTATTGTTGGGTGTTTTTACATTTTTATGGCTTTAATTAGCCGAATTAAGTATTTCTTCTCTCTCCCTCAAAGTCCCACTTCCCATTCCGCATCATCCAACCACACCTGAGCAGAGAAGAACAGATAAATAAAAATCTATGTTCCCTTTAATTCGAAGATGTGAATTCCTCAGAAAAGGAAAAACGTATTAGATAAATCAAAGAGGGAAAGGGAGGAATTCACAGTCTGCTGTACATTTTCCCAAGTAACTAATAGTAACAAACAGTATGGAAGCTTCAACTCCTTTGTTTGTAATGAGAATCCGGTCAGAACC
Source organism: Pleurodeles waltl (assembly GCF_031143425.1). NCBI lineage: Eukaryota > Metazoa > Chordata > Amphibia > Caudata > Salamandridae > Pleurodeles > Pleurodeles waltl. The sequence goes on along the minus strand of NC_090440.1, from coordinate 1,184,799,119 downwards.
CCTAAACCAGAGTCATCAGTATAGTGGCAAGTGCGAGTGTGGCACGCTTCGCTGTCTAGCACTTTTGGACACGACTAGTGGAGCATATGTCTGCTGTTTCTGTCCATCATCCAGTAAAAACATCTCCACTACGCCCACACTTATAAACATATTGCTGGCGTCCTCTATGCTAGTTGGGTCTATGTAGGGCATATAAAGATTACAGATGAGTGAGGATGGACTGAAACTGCTCTATTATTACCGCTCGCCCCACCCTATATTCGATCTCTCACAGTCAATCTCTTTCGCCACTAACCTTGTGCTGGAAAGGGGTCAGGCACATTCAACAAAAAAAGGACTGCATTGAGATCCCAGTCCAAAAACACAATGGCTGTAATCCTTTACTGGCTTAAATAAAGAGAAAAAGGACTGTGAGGATAATGGTCCATCAATCTTCCTTCTTAAGAATCTTCTCTGTGCAAGCATAATTCTACACTGCAGTAAATCACTTTAAAACACATTTTACGGATTTATGCCCCTTTTTCTAATTAACAGATGATATAGACACCATTAATATCCAAATGTCATCACAATTAAAGCCCAATAGGTGTCCTCCAGTAAATCACTGAATCATTCAACAACTGACTGAGAACAAGGCACCCTCGCTGAACATGTTAGCCATAAAGGGGATGTGCTGCACTCATCGCTTGTAAAGAAAATTAGATTTCATGAACAGATACAGCCAGGTTTCCTGTATTTTAATACATACAGATGCATATATGTTTCAGAATGTGCACACTGCCTCGGGGGGTTGGTATTCACAAAATGTAATTAATGCCAAAACTGGAGTTGACACCAGGGGTTTCTGACCCAAAGCCAAAGTAGATAAAAATAAAAGTCAGCAATCCTTTGATGGGTTCAACGTCGAACTCATATGCACTAACCTCATCTCACCCTAATCCGTTTGGATGGAAGAGAGCTGGTGGGCGAATTATCTGTTTTCCCTAATAATTATTGACATGAAAAATAATCTACTGCCCTTCAATAACCCATTCAAAATGACTATGTGGTATCCAGCATGGTAGGAGATATGAACGTGAAGCATGTGGCTAAAAAAAAAAAAAAGTACCAAGTGATCGACAGCGTCCAGGTGGCTTTCACTGCAGTGCATGCCACTTGCTGTCATCGCTTAGTCCATTTATATAGGTGGATAATCTATAATGTGTCAGTAGACTCTGTTATCATACATGTAGTTTCTGTGATGAAACAACGCCCATGGAAGGGCCAACTCTTGCTAGCAGAGTGTAAATTCACCTACACTTATTTCTCTCTGTAATATGTAAGCAGTGCCCCAAAAATGCATATTACGCCTGTGATCTACCATCCTTGTGCGCATCTTTCTTGCGGTCATATTAATGCACTTGAAACCATATGGGCACACAACCTTATAAACAACATGATTCAAGTTACAGTTGGCGTGGGACCTTTGTTCCTTTGTATGCTGTCCTAGATTTATCATCTTGCTTTTGCTGGTGTACTTGCAGACTGAGCAAGAACTGAGCAGAAACCACGTCTGGTATGTCCTTTGACCTTTAGCAAGCCCAAACACATGTAATTATGTGTGCTGAGTGTTGCATACATCAGATGATCCTTTAAATTCTCTGATCTACTGAAGACAAAAAGGAAATTTGTCTATGAGGAAGTACCTGTTTTTATAAAGTCCTAGTGTTTGGTGCTCGTTTTTTTAAATTTTTTATTTTATTTAGGTCAGACAAAAAAGTGTTAATATGTAAATTTCTTCTTTGCGTCGTCACGGGGCAGGTTTTCATTAATGTTTCCTAGTTATTGTGTTCAGCACACTTTTTGTTCTATGTTGAACCTTCAAAAGGTATGTATGGTGTTACTTCCAATTTCACTGTAAATTCTTCTGCTTGTTCGTTTTATGAGTCAATCTCAGAGCAATTGGATGGCGGATACGGCCACCAAACTCAATAATCAACTGGACGTAAGATAATATACACAAATCCCTGGTCATTTATAGAAGCCCTAAAGGACCATCAAAGGTAATTAAAAGTCACCAGGCATAAATTCCTAATGCTTCAGGCTGCTGGTAACCCTCGGTTTCCTTCTTGCAAAACTTGGGTTCCTGTCAGTTCCCTCTGTTGTTCAGAACATTTTATTTATTGTGAAAGTGACGGTAGGAGAAGTGAAAACTGTGACAAATCGTGTGACAAATCGACGGTTAGTAATCAAAATAGAAACACAGTATGTAAATGCACTTATTTTTCCTCATTTATTTGTACGAGTCTATATATGTCTGTGCTCAGCGCTACAGAATGAAGTATATTATAATGAACAAAACATTATTAAATCAGGATTGGTTTGGTTATATGAAACCTCCACTAGGGTTCATGGACGCACTGTGAAAAATAAGGTGGACTACCAAAACTGGCAAAGGGTAGTCCATCCTGGCAGTCAGGTAATGTCCCTAAAACTGAAAGATTTCCTTCGAGTAATTTTTGCATTTTCTTTGGGACAGAATTAGCATTAGCCTTTACACACACAATTAGATCTAATAGAGTAGCGACAACCCTTTCAATGGCAGAATGATATCAGTCCATTTGAGCTCCATTTCTGATATTTCACTTTGAGGCAGAATGTTTTCGAGTTGAAGACTAGGACGACGAAGACTGTGATTCGAACCTTTCATCCACTAAACCTTTCAGTATAATGTGTTAAGACTGTGATTCGAACCTTTCATCCACTAAACCTTTCAGTATAATGTGTTAACTTGGGCGTTGTTGAGCAATCAGATTTTTTTTTTTTTTAATAATAAAACTATTTAGGATTGATACACGTTCAAAGTCAGTGGCGCTCCCATTTTTGTCTTTGGTTGTACATTTCTAAAGGAAAGGTGAACACTCAGCTGGAGAAATGCCGGAATGTAATCACACAGCAATTTAGAAGAACTACTAAAATTGTGTGCTGCAATTCTGGTTCAGATTAAGCATTATTGTGCTGGCACCAAACATGTCTTTTTGAAACTCCATTGTTTAAACTTAACTACAAAAATGCCAGCTGCAATTTCCCTTGAACAATACTGAAATGCTGCCACATTGGAGTTTAATGTTTAAAAAGTCATTTCTATTGGGAAATACCTGGCATATATTCTTGAAGTCCTTCACCTCAATTTGCCTTAACTGCTGATTTATCTGATTCAAATTCATATGTACCCTTAGGCTTTATCATGGGCATCAACAAACAATTCCTTGTCTTATCACAGGATCACTATTGAATGTGTGAGAGGAGAGAGAGATAACACCTCCTGAATTCAAATTCCAACGGTATTATCTAGTTCGTAAATCTCTGGGAAAATGAGTATAGCAATGTCTAAATGAGACTATGAATTCGATTTATTAAATGAATCCGAAAGAATGGTACCTTCTGGGTCGTTCCACAACTTATTGTTCTTTAGCATACTACTGGTAACTGTCTAAATGACAATCGTAGATCACTCAGGTAATACTCAAGGCATTTGTAGGCCCACGAGGATAATTCCATAATCATGATAGGAGGATGTCCAATTGTGGGTAAACCTCTTTTTATAGGGTGGAACACTGTACAATTTGTTGATGGCTCTGAGCTTTTGTAGAGGATTTTTATATTATTTTTCCACTTCCAGATCACATAATCGGGCCATTAAATAACATTTTCGTGATTTAGACATCATTATTTAGAAATTACAAAAAACAGATTCTTTCTTTACCCAAATTGTAAAGGTACTTTGCTACCTATGTATGAGATGCTTTGACTAGAATATACTTGGAAACCACTATTTTGAAAATACTTGTTCATATGTACGAGTCATGTGGTAATTAAGTTACAACCAGTCACATCATATGATGAAACGTTTACATAGGAGCAGAAATATATTAATTTCTTCGCAAAATAAACTGTAGTGAACCCAAACATTTCCCACTGCATGGTATAATAATTTACAATGATGGTATGAGTAATAATAAATATAAATAAAGTTACCACATAGGATAACCTGTTAATGGTCAGCCCCTTGATGCACCTCTAAAACTTGCTTTTGTTTCAAAATATGACGAGTATCAGTGACTGACTAGCTTTAAAATAAGCAGCATACTTACTTCCCAGCAACTTCGTTCCAGATGAACCAAGAGACTCCTAGTTTAACAGCCTCCTTATAATCAATCAATCTCCTGTACAGAATTGAGATAGTTCAGGTACCTACACTGCTTCAATCGGGCTGTTTCAAAGATATCAATATCTACTCAATGTCTGATCATCCCCTTTCAGAGCACCCGTCCTCCTTTTCCTTTTATTTAAAGCAACTGGAATGGCAACAGTGTTTGTAATATTAGAACACAACATAAGTGTTATCAGCCTGTATTAATGTCACTCTTGTCCTACCACCAGCTTCAACTATTTAGTGTAAATGTACTGACCAAAGATATTCTACTTTCCCCTTTAGCTGGAAAAAGAGGATCTGCCACAAAAATTATATCTGCATATAAGTAATAAACCAGTTTTAACTAACTCTGCTGAATGAATACCAGAACAGAATTATCCATTAATCACAGCTTGGCATGGGTAATACATTTCTTTAAGGACCTAATTACTTCAACAATCGATGAGCAAACACAGTTGCATTAGAAACGCAGCAGTTCACTCATGGAAAATTAATACATTTTAAATCCTTGTAAAAGCCAAGCGCTCCAGATGAAGGATCGACAGCACTGATTCAGGACGTTCATGTACTGTTTGCATAATTTAAAGTCCAGTACTTGGGATAGGTCAATGAAGCTACCAAAGTGAACCAAAAATATCTTTGGATAAAAACTATTCCACATCAACACTGCAGGTGATGCTCAAAGGGTTGATGATGAAACCCTTTCTGCCTTCCATCAAGGGCAGTACTGTGCAAGTACGGACAGACAACACAACTGCCTTGATGTACTATAAAAATGGTGGTGTGGGATCATGCGTGCTGTGTCAGCAGGCGATTTATGAAACGAAATGATGTGTCAGCATTTTTCAGAATTACAATAAGAAAGAATAAGAAAGACAGGCATGAGACTGGAAGGCCGCTATACTCAGAAATAGGAAGCATGCAGAGTGTGGAAGGTAAGAAGAGGGTCACTCTAAAGTAAGAAAGGAGAGGAATCAAGTGAAATTAAGTCAAGTTCGGTTTTTTCATGCAGGGTATTAGGAGTATAGTGGAAGGCGTCTTTCTGAGATAGCAAGCAGTCAAAGGATTTAAGAGGTAGAAAGCAATCTGAGAATGTAATCTGTAAAAAGAAAACATTAGACACAGTGGCCCATGACCGAGGCGAACAGCTTAAAACATGCAAGCTAATGTGTACACATCACTTAAACATTAAGAGTCTAGCCTGCTGTTTGCCACCTTAGGGCATCCCCTTTAAACATAGTCTAGAGAATGCCAAACTTGGTACGGTGCCTTTACTTTGTACAATGCCGAAGTATAGGTTATAAATCTTCCATGAAGTGAGAACATATCTTTATAACAATCACTTCCTGGATGTAAGGACCTACTTCAGATATTGAATAATCAAAGGCAGTCTAGTCACACACCTTTTGAGCACTGCCTTTCCTTTTCTTATCTTCCTTCTTGCATTTCTTGTCTTCTGTGAACTGTTAGTCCTTATCTTCTAAATAGTGTTACAATGCAAAACGTTTATGAAAAATTGTTATAGTGAAAGGGTTCCCCCGGCCAATCAGAGGGATGTAACAATAGAGACATGCCCTGATTGGCGATGGAAGCCAATCATGCTGAAACAGCAGGCCTTTCAGTGGTTTCACCCTTCCACCTGTTTTTTTGGGGAGCCCATTCATAATAACTCTGTCCTGCCTGGTCCTCTGTCAGACTGTACATGACTACATGTATACAATCTGGAGGCAGTACATGGATCACCACATTTCATTGGCTGTTCACTGTTTTCCTATGCATCCTACATGGGAGATGATCCAGGAAACAGCAGTTTTCCACTTACAACGCAAATTCATCCAGACCTTCCGAAAAGGAGTATGGGATAGGTGTTTGTTACATTCCTTGACCCTGGTATGATAAAGTCACAAGAAATGCATTTTCAAACATGCAGGCTCGCTGATGTCTTTTCTCTCGTCTAGGTTTCCTACAGAAGGTTTAGATCATCTTCCGCCTCGGGACATCTCTTTTTAATTGGGTACATGAACGGGATGTGGAAACTACGCTCTTTTGCCACCCCTCCCAACACTCACTGGTTATCCATAGCGAGATACACTCTGTATTGTCCACAGCAACCTTGTCAGGGCCCATCTTTCATACAAATAAAACTCCAGCTGATGCAAGTTGTCGCAGGGGACCGTTTTGAAAGAAAATAATAAGGTGAAAGCATCCAAGACATGTTGTGCAAGTTCACGTGCATGATTGCGAGTGATATGTTACTGATTATGTAGGTGAGTCGTGTTTTAAACAGCTGATAGAAAGCGACTAGTATGGGCAAGCATGCTCAAGTCTGAGTCCCTGCAGTTGAGTGCTTGTGTGAGTGGAAGATTTAAGCAATTGTGTCAAGTGCTATTGGTGGGTCAGTAGTAAAAGATGCAGCAAGCAGTAGAACAGTAAATGGGTCTTCAACTTGAGTGGTTGCAGTTGAGGGCGAGTTATCTTTTGCGAGTGTTTAAATGTCACTGTGACTAATGTGGCAAATTATGAAGTGACTGACTAGTTAATGGATGCCGAGTTTGTTGGTTTCCTGCTTCGAATAAGTGCTGCTGCAGAAGGCTGATGGCATGTAAAGTGTGCGAGTGACTGGTGCTGTAAGTAATGTCGCAAATGTGGATGACTTAGCGATAGGCGATGACTAGTGCTGCATGCGTTTGAATATGTAGCATGGTAGTTGGCTCTGTGTAATTTTGTGCATGAGTGTTATTGCACATAGTTGAAGTGCTTTGTGCTGTAACTATTTCATAGTGATTTAACAATGTACACAATTAGTGTTATGCCTGGTGTTAAAAGTGTGTTGTGATGTTTGTGGCTCAGTGGCGTTTTACATGGGTTAAAGTGTAGTGAGGTGAGAAGCTTCGGGTTCACAGTGGGTGTGTGCTGAGTTATAATGTGAGGTATGAAACTGGTGTGCTGTCACAATTATGGCATTTGATTGTGCTGTGGGTGAATATGGAAGCAATGTGTTGCAAGTAGCTGAGTGAGGTAAATGGCTGGGTTGTAGTGGAGAGTCTGGTGTGAATAGGAGGGGCAAGAGTAGGTGAAATCACCATAGGTGAGTGAAGAAATAGTAAGCAAATGATGTTGTGAGTGGTATGATCATGCATGTACATAGGTGACTGCAATGACCAAGCAAATGCCAAACACGTGACACAAAAACACTCTCCACATTGGCTACACTTCATTCCTGAACGCTGACAACCAAAAAGCTTAATCTTCGTATCCCTCACTCATTTCTGCTACACCCCCCCCCCCCCCCCCAAGGTGCAGTTACATAAAACATTGTATGAGTACAAGTCTGCAGACAGCACACACATCAACAAAAACCTCCATATGGGCAACCCTTAAAACTCACACCTTTCCAACCAAGCACAGTCATCTGAGTTGCATGCCAATCTCCAACACCGTGATTCTCTCTGTCTGTCCAGAGGTATGGAGCAAATATAAATGCATGTACAATAATAGTAAGTGGCTGGTTCTCTAAATGTGTATGAATCGTGTATGTGATGTGGCTGCCAAGGAATTATAGGCCTAAAGTACAATGCCTTTTTGCGGTTGCAAAAGGCGAAAATCACTGTTCACAACTGCAAAAAGGCAAGGTACGATGTACCATCCCTATTTTGCGAGTCGGTACGCAGTTACCGACTCACAAAATAGAGATTGCAACTGACAATTAAGAAGGGGAGTCCCAAGGGCGTCCCTTCCTAATTGCGAGTTGCAGTGGTATAGATGATTGTTTTGTGACTGAGTGCAGCCGTCAAGTATAAAATATTCCTGGATGGTGTTGCGTATGTCATCTCTAGAGGACTTACCTCTTATCAGAGAGGAGGGGGAAGTACCATCGCAGGTTTTTCAAACTGTTTCCTCTCCAGTCTAGTGTAAGCTCCACTGGGGCATGGTCTGAGAGGGTGATGGAGTGGATTGATGCCTTATGAAGCTCCTGGACTACCCCCTGACTAGAGAACACATAATCAATCATAGAATACGCATGTTGAGTGTGTGAGAAAAATGTGTAATCTCTACCTTTAGGATGAAGTGTCCTCCAGGTGTCCACCAATCCTATCTCTTGCATTGCTTGTTTCAGTGTGTGCGAGAAGTTCCCCATTGGTGAGGATGGGTGTGCTATCCTGGATCGCATGCCAAGTGAGGTTAAGGTCACCTATCATAAATACATCCCCCTATGCAAAGGCTCCCAGTGCCTCTAAGCACCGATGTAGGAATCGTTCTTGGTTGGTGTTCGGCACGTATACTGAAGTGAAAGGTACTCGGCATCCCCACATTTCCTCTTTCACCATAACATAGCGCCCTTCTTTGTCTGTGTGGTGGCCTATGGGTTGGAATTGTAAGGCTTGATGAAACATAAGTGCCACTCCATTATGTTTCGTCGTGGTTGACGATTTAGAAATTTGTGGGTATTGTTTATGTTTGCACCTATGGTCCTCCCCAGTCTAAGATGGGTCTCCTGTAGCGCTATTACATCATAGTGTTGATCCGTCAAGTATTTCCACATTTTATGGCGCTTCGCTGTTGAGCTTAGACTTTTAATATTCCAAGTAATCAGCGTCACTACCATAATACTGTCAGGGGTACAGTCTTATTTCAGAAGCTGATATTGAGCTAAACCGCTGTCTACCCCCCCCTCTGCCCTCGTGTCCGTATCCCGAGGCCTCACACCTGTACATAAGGGATTCATTTTCTCTCTCCCCCCCCCATTAATATCTGTCTCTTGTTCTCTGTAGACCAAACTGAGTCTCCCATCTCCGAAGAAAAACCAAACATTAAACAACAAAAGGACAACTTGTCCCAAACATTGAAATCGCCATAATTCTGTTACAGCAGCTTGGGCCAAGGCTTATTACCGCTTACGTCGCTTTGTAATCTTATGATATTGGGCTTCACTATTAGGGAAGTGAAGTGGCGGTAACTTGTTCATTAATTTGAACTTTGGTGCTGGAGGCATCATTAGGTTTGCATCTTTATTATCTGTTTAGCATATGTCTCTGACCAGATATGCAAGGAGATTAATCGTCAAGGAAGGGGGTTCCCCGGCCCCCACAAGGAAGGGCTCTGCTTGTGCAGATGAATTGCCCTGTCGATGTATCCCAACAGAGCTGAACCAGATATCCCCCTTACCTGTCAGCGCCTGTTTGCTCGAGGATTCATTCGGGGTAACCACTGTCTGGGTGTCTTTCCCAATCTCGGCACAGATGGACCCTCCCTTCTGCTCTCTCCTGACTGAGGGATTCCAAGCACCGCTATTGCCTTTGAAAGGTCAGTGACATGATGCTGTCTGTTCAAAGGCCGGGGCAAAAGGGAAAGGTCTGGCGATATCTGACATGATCTTCCCTTAATTTGCCCATGATTGGTTTGAACTGTTGTCGCCTGGCGAGGGTGGTTGGACCTATATCTTGGAACAAAGCGCAGGAGTCTCCCTGAAACATCACCTTGTCTGCCTTTCTTGCCGCTTGGAGGATGGCTTCTTTGACCCTGAAGGAGTGCAGCTTAATGAGAATGTTTCTTGGCCGTCACTTGTCACTGGAGGCGCTGCTGCCCACTCTGTGGATTCTGTCCATCTTTATCTTTATCTGGAACACACCTGTCACAAGGGCCTCGAGGTCAGGCTCCTCCGCTTCCTCCACAAGGTTCCTAATCCTGATGTTGTCTTGACAAGGCCTGTTTTCCATGTCTTCTTGCTTAAGTGTAGCTGCCTCAAACTGCATCTTGAGTGATTGTGTGAGTGCATCTAGTTGGTTGGCCGCACCTCCAACTCCTCAGTCTTTGTCTCTGTGCCTAGTATTCTAGAGCCTACGGAGTCCACATCTTGCGCAGTGCTGATAGTTTGTCGCTGAGATCCACCTGTAATGTTTCGAGCGAGGAGGCCACATCCACCCTCAGGTCCTCTCTTAGTTCCTTTTTAAAGCCTCTCAGGGACGCCAGGAGGTCATCTCGTGTGAGAGCCATCTCAAAGACCTCATGCGGGACCATCCTCCCTTCAGCTGTAGCAAAGTAATTGTAAAAAGTAAAAGGTTTTTTGGGAGGCATGTCTGGAAATAATATTCTCTGATGGCCTGCTTGTGTTCAATCACTCTTACTATAGCTTTTGAGGTGAGTCGCTGCAGATCCTGGCCTACACTGGGGGTGGGGGGGAGAGAGGATCTACTTCGTCCAATGATCAGTTCACTTTTCCACCATCATTGGTCTTCCTGGTCTGTTGTTTCGGGGGGGAGGCACCCGCAGTCTTGTGCGCCTAAATCAGGCCCTGCACTTTGTATCTATGGAGTGCCTCCTATCCTCTCTTCACTCCACTTCATATCCCTCGATGCCGATGGGTGATCATCCCACAGCCTCACATCCTGATTAGGTCCCCCACTCTGTTTCTTGATTCACCACCTGAGCGTGCAGCGCCTCATCTTCCCTCTGCCCCTCTCCACCATTCCTGTCATGTCCATGTGGGGGCCACTGGAAGACTCCTGACGTATCTGATGCTTCCAGAGATTAAATCAATTGAAGCACGTTTGGCCAATCCTCCCTTCGCAGTGGGGCCTCAGGGGCTGTTCTCCTACCTTTTCACCCCAGACTGATGCTTGTAGGCCATTTTACCCTGTGCCAGCGCACCTCCTTATTGCCATGCGGTCGCCATTTGAGGGTCAGGCACAAGGCCTGACCCTCCTCTCTGGGCCTGGGACCCCACCAGTGCCTCTCCCGCCTCTGGCAGTTTCATTTTAGTGCTCCGCACTCCAAAGGTGGCGGGCCTCACACTCCTCCTCCAGTCCACGCACCTTTATTGCTAGCTTTAGCGGCCGGAGCTCCATCTCAGTTTCTAGCGCGGCTTCTGATACAGGTGCTCCTCCTGTTGCCAGTGGGGGTCCGTCTGTCTCCCCCACACCTCATGTTCCTTCAGGCACCGTTCATGCTCCGGTTATTGTCATCAATGCCCAATTTTACTACGGGAGACAGCGGAGCCGAGGGGAATCACGTCCCGACCGCCACCTTGGCAAGCCCCCCCTCCCCCAATTTATTTTTATGTTGACCATAATGGTTACTACTGACTGTCAAATACAAATATTCTTTTTAAATATGCAAGGTATCAAAAGCGTTTCCTTAATGATGGCACAGCTTTTTTAAGTTGCCATTTTTTTATGCCTATTTTATTTTGGAACCAATCACCAATCTTGCCTTTATGGTTCTGCATGTCCTTGAGAATACTAGAAGCAATATAAATATACTATTACATTTTTCAGACACATGTACATTTTTTTTAAATTGGAGCCACTGTAAGTAATGCAACTGGACTTAAAGCACACTGCATTTCTGCAGAGCACTCAGCATGTAAAGGTTTTCCATTAATGAATCAACATATACAAGAAAGTGAATCTTGCCTCAAAGATCTGAATAAGCTTAAATCCTTATATTGAAGGGTCTGTGGCTTCTTCAATAAGGAATAGATAGTACAAACCAGTTTTCTAATGAGGAAGAATGAGTTCCTAAGAGTGGTCTGTCTCCTTGAGCATGGTCTCCGAAGGGGATATAAAAGTCTCATGTAGTCTGTGTACAAACAATCTTTTGTATTATCTGAATATATGGCATTCAACCTAGTCAGATCTAACTGAATTATTGAAGAAGCAGGTCTTGCCCATACAAAGTGCACACAAAGACCTTTCCAGCCAAAGCACTTCCACGCCCAGAATTACTGACGGTCATTATGCTATTCTAAGAATTTTGAGAGTCTTGAGAAAATCCTAGGCCTGCATACCATTACAGGGAAACACGTGTTGGCTGAAAAAAATACTGTACCACTGCACAATTGAAGAATGCTATTAGATTTCTGTTAGTTGCTCGAACTAAGAGATATGTGAAATCATTTATGTTTAATTTCAATTAATGAAAACATTTCTTAAAAAGATATATTACTAGAAAATTGTTTTCAAATGTATCAATATGTGTGCATCTCCCTACTCGATAAATTGCACATAACAAGTTTAAAGGCCTTTACCTAAATCACATGCACGTTTTGCAGCACACTTTGGAACAACACCTACTTTACTTAAGATAGGGTCATTTACAAGACAAATGAGGTATTTGCGGTAGGCCTTTTTTCCACACTCTTGGTATATAAGAGGCCAGTGTATGCCATCTTCCGTTTAACCATTTAGACCATTATTTCCTCCTTAACATATAAAAATGTATTGTTGCAATTTGTCATTACAGCTAGGAGACCCAAAGTATACTAGTTACTTAATTGTAGATGTATATTTTTTTCCGAAGGGGGCTGGGACCATGTCATATTTTCAACATACTACATGAGCTAAATATACATATAAATCATCCAACTGGGAATAATTTACAATATTAGTCGTGATTCTGAATATAAGTCAAGGCTATGGCCCCCTCTTCGACTAAAATTATAAAGCGCTGTGCTGGCACTATTAAATAAGCCCTTAATGCAACTACATTACCAGACCTTCTGAGACAGGGAAAAAAGATGAGCGCAGCACCTGGTAACAGGTCGTTATGGCCACATTAAGCCAGATATGGACTATAAGCCCACACTACTTTACACCTCGGAGCTTATAGCTTTGTCTCATACTCGGACCTGTACTGTGATGTAGGCTTAAAAATCAGGGCAAGATGAAGATGACCCTCGTGTTATGGGGCCAGTATTGGTAGACTGGAGTCACAGACGAGCACAGGGCTTCCTTAACAGCTGGAAGGGCAGAAGCCTTGGGGGTGCTCCCAGTGACAGTGCCCAATCACTGAAAAAAAGATCGAGAATCACATTTTTCATTGTGTGGGAAGTGATGCAGTAAGCAAAATCCTACTGTAAATGCTTCCAATGTTGCTGACTACCATCTTAGAACCACGATAGTTAATTTGCACTGGAGCTCGACAGTCAATCGTATTCTCGGACCCTAGTATCAAGTATGAGAAAACCTGAGACCACAAAACCCAAAGAGGCCAAAAAGGTTGAGAAATATAGTAAACGCAATTATGTTTCTCCTAAACTGAAGCAGAGGCATATTAGGTAAGAATACCTTCACTGGCTGCATGTTAGCATTAAGAAATATGATGAACACAAGTCGTGAGTAAGAAGGCAACTCAAACTAACTCAGGCACTGATCTTAGAACTATCCCTCTGTGCATCTAATGTGCAGGATCGAGGTTTCAGGGGCAATGGAGAGGCGAGCTAAGACAAGATGCAGCCGCAGCACAGAGCCTGTCTATTGCGGGCTGATAAGCTCGTAGAACCCTGGCAGAGGTCCAACAAATCCAAGTCATCTTACTTCAATTAGATTTGGCCTCTAAAAATTGTCTCCCCGCCAATGAGAAAGTATTTCAGAATTCCCGAGGGTTTGTAAATTAGGTCAACCACCCACATATTAAAAAAGAAAAATCACAGGAGAAAATTAAATGCTTTTCATGACCTAGGAAAAAGAAAGCTTTTACATTTGTCACTCTCCTACACATTAAGGATATTTCTGAGGCCTTTACACATGAAAGTGCGAACTTCCTCTATAGAAAGGATGATTATGTTGCAGTAATCACTACCAATTACAATCATTTTTGTAAAGGAAAGCGATAATTACAGTGATGCAGTACACACCAGAAACTCCTCAAGCACCTATCAATCAATACTCCTCTGATGTACACTCTGGCCTTCTTCCTCGGCTAAGTCGTGAATTGAATTTGGTCAAAGGGAACCCACGTGTTTAGCACAGACACATTTGACATTTTAAAAACACTCCGCACCCACGTACATTTCAGTGTTCACATTAAAATGATAAACAACTGTGATACAACAGCACTAATCATGGTGCCAGTATGCTGCCTGAATATCAAATCACCGGCCACTAAGAAACTTTAGGAGCTTCAGTTTCTGTAGCATTATTGAAAATCTCAGGGTATCTTCAATGAGTCCAAAACCATCTAGTGGACCGGCGATTTCTCAGTTACCTTCTCATCGACCACACTCGTAAATATTCATCTCATATCCCTTACATGTGCTCATCTCAGTAGTAAATCAATACACTGAAGCAGGTTTACTCCAGTGGTAAAATAGATTGTCTTTCCTCCTGTGCTCGGGAGCAAGCTGTTCATTCGGGTAGAGTTCATTCTAGCCGAAACATAGCCATACAGGGACTCCCTTACTTGGGCAGACAGCGAGGGGAAGAGGGTGGATATTCTCCTGACCCTGTCCTCTGAGACATCAGCCTCAGACCAAAACACGGAACACGGTGAACGTTCATTTATAGCTTTTCTGAAACACTATACATGAGCTCCAAACACTATAGGTGATTTTGATGGTATATTTGTATATAGTCTCGATGAGGTACGTTACATTTTCACGCTGTGTTGTAGTTGTATGTTACGTGCTGTTTTATCACGATCTGTCTTCATTTATATTTTTGTTTTTGGTGCTTTATGTTAAGTTGTTCTGTTGTACTTTCCATTAATACTGGAGTATTTTGTTCCATTATGATGTTTTCTGTGTTGTGCTTTCGAGGTTTTCTTTTCATTTTTATGCCTTCATCAAAGGCTCAAACTTCTCAGCAAATTCTCCAGGACGCATGATGATAATGACTGTTTAATTAATGCAGTTATGTAACAAATGTTACACGGAAAGGCATTTGCGTTTTCGACTGCCTCTAGAACTTGGAGAAAGCTTGCACTGGTGTAAGTATGCATATATGTGGGACCAGCTCAACAGTGGTCCCGTATTAACAGAAAACTACATCAGTGGTCTTAGGCCTAAACAAGTGGGAATTCTGTGACTGAGGTCGTGGAATAGGATGGCACCTGTAGTGGAAGGGAAGGGTGCCTCAGTGAGAGAAATGAACGGTGGCCTCAGAAGAAAAAATTTGAACACCAGAACTTATTTACTTATTCGTGTATTTATTTGACAAATTAAGTACTGGTAAAGTCCGAATCTGGTTGCTAAAGTGAAATAAATCACGGGTGCTCTTGTGATGCAACAGTATTGTTTGACCCTTATAAAAATGGGATAGCCATGGGGACTTACCTCCAACATAAAGAGCTAAGGAAGGTTTGCAGTTGATCTAGATTATCCACATTGTAAAATTATTTATTCTTACAGCAATTTATTTTCTGCTTAGCTTAGTCATTTAGTTACTTCAGAGCAGTGAGAACTGTAACATAAAGGAATCATACATAAAAGGATCAAGGGGCACTAGAATCTTGGTAGATGGCAACTATTCAGTATTTTTCAGTTCTGCTCCCCTAGTCTGTGTAGAAATTATTTGAAAGCAAGTTTAAATAGTTCAATTTTCTGATGTCGCTGAACCACTTTCTGTTGGATTTCAAACTTGGGCGGGGACCAATGGCATTCCGCGTTCTAGGTCCTTGAATTCACAGGGTAGGGATCTGCCTCCATGCTTCAATGTTTATTAAGGGTCATTGTTTGATCGGATGGACACAGGCTAATCAGAGGTGAGTATCAGAGCTTCCTGCCCAGCAGGGTACCCGCTGAAGGACTAGGCCACACTGAGCTGTAAATCACGTCTTCATTCCACTGCGTGTACCAACATTTTAAAGAAAACTCACAAACATTCTATTCTAGTGTTTTTTAATTTCGTGCATTGAAGATTTCTAAGGAATACAAGACGAGACAGCCGACACGTGTTTCGCCCCCTTGTGGTGGGTTCACCTGGGACTTTTTCAAGGTTGCAGATAACAAATAAAAATCAACTTAGAGTAATAATACTATCGAAGTTGATAGATTGAAATG
Organism: Pleurodeles waltl; assembly: GCF_031143425.1. NCBI lineage: Eukaryota > Metazoa > Chordata > Amphibia > Caudata > Salamandridae > Pleurodeles > Pleurodeles waltl. The sequence goes on along the minus strand of NC_090440.1, from coordinate 1,184,783,148 downwards.
TAAGTAAAGAAGTTAAGAAAATGCCACCATTTAATTCAAAGTAGTGAATCGACGAAATAGAAAAGATAGTAGATAGAGATCATATCCAAGTGGTAGTCCCGTAGCCAAGCCCAAAGCAGTGAAGAGGATTAAAGAAAAATATCCGTAACTGTTAATCTCCAAGATTCATGCTCATTAAGGTTGTGGCAGTAGTCAGAAATAAAAAGTTAAAATTACAATGAGCACTAATAGTGAAGTTGGTGCTGGCACTGAGAATTAAGGTGGCTAACACATTGGTGTTTTGTGTGATGATGAGAGTTAGTTCGTAATATCAGCAAGTGTTTATTGTAGAAAGGCATCATACCATTACATTGCTCAAAGGGAGTCCATTTTTTAATCAAATAGTCTAAATTGAAAAAGGAGTATCATAAATACACATTTGTCTGATTGTTGGTGAAGTATACATTTAGACAATGAATAAGACAGAACCCACTGGCCAGTGAGATTAAATTTGCTTATTCTCAAACATTATTAGAAGAATGTACAGTTTTATCCAGACTAACAAAAGAGAAAACACATGAGTATATTGAGATAAGTTAAATCCTATAGTGGGAACTCAGAAGAAAGCTGATTTTATCAGATCAAGTATAATAGCTAAATGAGGCATTCATTTTCCTATAACTTACAAGGCAGTCAAGAGAAAATACATTGTACATCAAAAGACAGAATATTGCATAACAGGCGAGGTCTTGAATCACCCCCGTCTGATTAGAGATTTTTGTGAATCGTTTATAGTATACCAGATAACATATAAAAAGATGAAATGGCCTATGGAGGGACAATACTGTGAGTCTTAAGTCACTCTCAGATAATATCAATGTCTGATGCTATGATAGAATGGAGAATGCTCAAATGGATGACTAATCACTTATTATTGTAACTTAAGGCCATAAGGCAGGGTATTATCGTCAGTTTATCAAAGATTGCAAATGGTAAAATGTATTCACAAAAATCTGGGACCCGTTTTTAAGGGGAAGGCTAAAGCGACATCAGGAAGTTAAGGTAAGCAGATGGGATGCTGCGCTTTTATTCAACGGCCCAGTAATGCAAACCAATGTTTCAATGTGGACCAGAGCAGGTTAGACGAGGCGGTCATATAGATGTATTATTTGATATGACCCTAGAGATTTTCCCTTACCTGATTTGTGGCGAAGGAGTCCTGGGATTGATCCTACGATCAATTACACGGCGTCCTTGGCAGCCGCCATATTAAGTGAGAGAGCCCCTTCGGGAGCGCTTCTCCTATTTTTATTGTTGGACCAAGATTAACAAAGTCCTACTTTTGTATCCATGTTTGTGCCTACGCTCAAATACACGGCATCCTTGACGGGCGCCATATTGAGTGGGGAAAAAAAAAACCTTTGCAAGTCCTTCTCTTATTTTTATTAATTATTGAGCCATAGGGTATGCCAAACTACAAGGAAGAAATTTAAGTTTACGTCAGCCATATTAACCAGGCAGTATAAACAGGAGAACAACATGCAACTGAACAGAAAATGGTCTAACAAGGTCCTACTTTTCTATCCATGTTTGTACCAACGATCAAGTACACGGCGTCCTTAACAGGCGCCATATTGAGTGGGACAAGACCCCTTTGCGAGTCCTTCTCTTATTTTTATTAATTATTGAACCAAAGATTGTGCCAAGCTAAAAGGGGAAACGTATGCTTACGTCGGCCATATTTGGTCAGGCAGTCGGTACAGCAGAACAACAAAAGTTAGAACAGGAAATGGCCTATTTCAAATTTGTATATATAAAAAAATAAGTAGAAGAGATGTTTAGTCATAGAAATATCGTTGTGTGTACAAACAGGTCACATATGATATCCTCTGTCTGAGCAAAAAAACATAGAACCAACTGAGCATTTTCTAGGAAGGAGAGATGGACCATTGACTTTCTGCATCTATTCTAGCGATTATATCATACACTGATACAGAGTCCTCAAGGAGCCATTAAGGCATGATTCAAATCATGCAAGACACTACATCTCCCCTTTTGTTATATGAAAAAGTTGGTAAATTTTTAGAAATCATTAGACAGGAGGAAAATCTATAAATACACAAACATGTACAAATATATCTCTTCAACTAATCTTCTTGGCGCTTTGATCTGTCTATCCTATCTGGTTACTGGAAGCTGTGAATGGTCTTCTTCACCATCAGAAATAACCAAGGATGTTAATGAATCAGCAACAGTCATTAAGTTTTCACAATCAGTCTTTCTTTTACCATCTCAAGCTGAAGATCGATGAAATAAAGGCATGAAGTGAGAAGAGTCTCTGGTAAGTGACTTCCCAGGTTAGTGGGCTGTTACCATTTGTCTTTTGGTAGACACTACATCAAATGGTTCTACACTGTAAAGTGCATGATTTTCTTTTTCGTAGTTGTCAAGCAATTACCAAATCTACCTTTTGGACAGAGAGGTCTTTTGCATGTCGCCACTCATCTGCATACATTTTTATTTTCTGGTTTTGTACCCAGTCCCTTGTACAAATCACGTTTTCATGAGTATCTCTCTTGGTGGTCCATTGGAGTACCTTGGTTGCCATTGCTCTCCCAAACATCAAAGTCTCAGGACTTTAATCTGTGCTTGAATGGAGTGTTGAACGATAAGTTTGAAGAGTAGAGTTCAGCACTGTTCCTAAATTGAGCTTCTCAAGAGCTGCACGCTGAACTGCTTTCTTTAGCGTACTCATAAAACGCTCAACAGGTCAATTGTCCTGTAGCCACAAGGGTGTGATCTTTTGATTTTTCACATTGAGATACTCCAGAAAGGCCTTGAATTCTTTGCTATAAAAGGGTGGATAACTGTCCAACTTTACAAACACCTGGAAATGTTCATAAAACCATACCATAGCCAAACATTTATTTTCGGGCTGTAAGTAAGCATGTTCTGTTTGAACTAAAATTCGACTAGCTCAGGCCACACTATGCCTTCTTGCACTTGAGCATCCACTATGTTGTGCAAGGATAACAACTAACCTAAGATGACTAGCATCAACAACAATCTCAGTATGGAGTTTTGGATTAAAGTATGCTGTTTCTGTAGTATTGTCAATTGCATGTTTGATTATGTTGAAACTTTTCACATTCTTTTGATCATGCACGCAAAACATTTTTCTTTGTTAATTCTTGTAGTGGAGCACTGACAGTGGCTAAGTCCTTTATGTATTGTGCACTGTAGCTGGCCATTCCAAGAAACGAACGTACCATGGAAACATCTACGGCTAAAGAATTTCAATTTTGTGTTACTAAACTCACACTTGTCAGCATATAAAATCAAACCTGCATCACTAATTAACTGACATACTTGTGTGAGGGCTCCATTGTGCTCCTTTTGTGTAGCCCCAAAAAACAATATGTCATTATTATGGTTAAATGCATTCACAATAGACAGGTTGTATTACATGTGGTATGATCTCTTAGAAAAGATCTGCAGCTGATGAAACACCAAAACTAAGGCCCTCATTACGAGTCTGGCGGTCTTGAGCCTCAGGCCGCCGTCCGGATTGTGAGGTTGCACACTGCCACAGAAAGCCGGGTGGCCACAACCCTGGTGACAGGAATCTTCATTCCTGTGGTCGGCACACACACACACACACACACACACACACGTCACCATACATGCACATATCCCCCCCACCCGTCCATACACTCACACGCACCCCCCACTTCATGCACGCATGCATTTACATACACACCCATTCAGCATATGCATACATGCACTCAGACACACCCACTCACTCGCATTCATCCATACAGACACCCCGATACACGTGCGCATTCACACATATACTCGCAGACACACAAGCATTCAGCACCCCTTCCACAAACACACACCCCCAAACACACCACAGACCTCCTCCCCATCCTTTTGGACAACCACTTACCTCTTCTGTCGAGGAGGACGTCCGGGAGGGGATGGGTCCTGGCGGTTTTACCTCTCCGCCACCACCACGCCAGCAGGACACCACTGAGCCGTATTATGGCTCATAATACGGGGGGCGGAGTCATGCTGGTGTGACGGTGCCGGGGAGGGAACAGCCTTTGCACGGCCAGAACGAATGATGGCTGCTCTCCACCTCAAAAATGGGGGTGAGCAGCCACCACTGGTAAGATGGCAGTCGAATGGCGGGTTCGGCTTTGACCACCAAAGTCGTAATGAGGGCCTAAGTCTCTTGTATCTAAACAAGCTAACAAGTTTAGCAAAATTTGTAATATATCAGCGGTTTTCTTCTAGTTCTAACTGATGATAACCTTTATTCAAATCAAGTCGAGAAAAGACCTTGCCACCATTTAATTGTGTAATCATGTTTGCCAGGTGCGGCCCAGGATGTCTTTCTCAGCCAATTGCTTTGTTCACTTGCCGCATGTCAATGCAGATGCACACAGATCCTTCATGGTCATTTACAGCCACTACTACTATGGAAGAAACCCATGACGTTGGACCAGTGAAATATTTAATGATGTCATGCTTTAGCAATGATTCAAGTATTTTTTAACAGTTTCTTGTAAATGAAAAGCAACTAGTCTATGTCTCTGAGGAACAGGATGGACATCGTCATTAAAATGCAGTTTTACTTTCAGTCTTTAACTTTCTTAAACCATGAAACAATGAAGGAAACTGACTTACTATCTTGTGTTGAGCAATCATGTTGTACTTCACTGAAATCACTCCTATGTCATCCGTCGTGTTGAAACTGAGCAAACAGGCACTTGCTGCTGTACTTTGAAGTACATGTATCAATGTCGCCATAAAAGAAACTTTACTCTTCATAGGTGTCGATGCAGCCCAAAGGTACACTTTGGTCTTTGACGGCGTGAGCCGCAGTAATGGAGACAGTTCATAGCATTTTTCGTCAGGCATTATATTTATCAAAGCAACACTATCGATGATGAAAGATATTGAACATCCATTTATTTTCAGTGTCATTTCTGGACAGTGTCTGTATGATTTTGTTATTTTTCCATGTTGACTTTTTTTGACTGACTTTCCTCCTCACAGGCAACCAGTCCAACATGTATATGTTTCTCTGAGGTAAGCATTGACACGGCAGAATCACTTTCTTCACTTTCACTTATTATTGAGGCTGAAGAACTGTTTGACGATGATGTAGATGGTGATCAACTTCTTTTAGTATCTATTTGCCTCAACTGATGTCGTCGCTAGGCCTTGCAGGCGAGTGTCAAAAGTTGGTTCTGGAATGTTCTGGTGGCCATTTGTCTTTACGTCGTGACGCACTTCTTCCTTCGTTCTGCAAATCGTCACAAAATGGTTCTCTTTACCAGCCTTTGCATATATGCCCATCGGCGCGACACTGTACTTCATGTGAAAACGTAAACCCACATCTGAAACACAACTTCTTTTTGCATGTGACATCACTTTGTGTCCTTCAGTCCTTTGTTTCTAATTATTTTTCAAACTCATGACTGACTCACTCTAGGTACCTCAGGCCACCATGCGGGCAGCCTGTCGTTCAGAACGTTTCTCACCTCTGGCAGCCATCAGCACTAGCTTCAGACTAAAAGTTTCTCTCTGACTTTGTCTTCTGAATTAATCAGACAAGCACCTATCCATCACTATAAGCCACATGACTTCTTCATCATTAAATGTATTGAACTTGCAGTGTTTGATGAGTGTGTTGAGTCTTTCCACATTTTCATCAATAGTTTTGCCAACTCTCTGACATTCTAGCCTAAACCTATTGTTTATAATCAACATTTGGTACTGGATTGAATTTAGATTCAACACATTCTTAATCTGACGGTGTGACTTCATCAGTTCTCTGCATTTTCTTTATGACTTCTTTCACACCATCACTAGCAAGATTTTTTGAGATATTTGATAATCTTTCTAATATCAGTCTCTTCAAATGCATCAATGAGGTCTCAAATGTCTCTATCCATGCAGTCCATCTATTGCCAATATGATGCTTTTTAGCAGTTGCAAATGGTGGTGGTAGCTTAAGCGGCAGCATTGTAACTCAGTGTGGAACTCACAGAGGCTGAGACACGTTCTTTCCCTAGCCTCTCTGACTGGAGTCAGACCTCGTCTCATTCGTGCCCGGGGACGGGCCAGCCTTGGGGGTGTCCTTAATGGGCTTCATCGGCAAAGCGGCCTTCTGCCGAGTTTCTGGCTGCTGGAAATATGGACCGCTTCTCTAGCACACCTTCTGTCCTTCTTGGGCCCTGCATTGGCCGTGATGCAGTCACTCTCTTTAACGGGTGAAGTAAATCCTTTACTTTATTCTTTGTACACTTCAGTTTGCATTGTTTTACACCTGGTTGATCCACCTTTAGCGCTATTTGATAATTGTCTAACTGCTCTTTATAAACCTGGTTGGATCCACCTTTAGCGTTACCGCTCTGTGTACTGTACAGCTTTATTTTGCGAGGCAGAGTGGTATGTTATTGCATGATCTTGTTCTTAGTTTCTTGACCAACGATGCATAGACTTTTTCATCAAGCTCTCTTTCCATTCACATGTTTTACTTTGGCTGAAATTGCGCTTTGACTCCACATACGCCCACTGTCGGTTCGGCACTTCAACGAACGCACATGTGTCACGCATGAGCAGTTTGCTCAGACCACAGCAAACTCTCCAGACGATCACTGTCTTCTTCAGGTTACATATCCCGTATCTCGTCTCTAGTTGTAGCGTCCTCCCCGGCCTGGTACTCGCTGAATTACCAGCCTGCACACAGAGCTGTTTCTTTAGGAGAGCACTGACAAGTATGTGTTTCCATGGTTTCAGAAAGGTGGCTGTACTGATGGAGGTGTTGAGGATGGAGTGATGGCCTTGCTGATTGGGACTGATTGCTCCTTTGTCAAAGGTTGATGGGGGTCGCAGAGCATATGGTCTTCATGGTTGCTGTGGGTGGTCTTTTTGACACATTAGTTTAGTCCTAGGCTGCTGACCCTGTCGAGAAGCGTGACGGAGTTGGGGTCTGTCCAGTCTTCTAGACGAAAATTGAGGTCTCCTAGGAGGATGAATGCACTGGAGTGGAGGATAAGGCGGGGGGCGGTGAAGTCCGTAATGTTGTTAGCAGTGTTGGGTCGGAAGCGTTAGACTAGGGTTCCACCCAGGCTGAAGTTTGCTTTGATTTGTAGTTTAAAGTTGAGGTGTCCCATGTAGTTTGTTTCAGCTTCAGAGGAGGTGGTGCAGTCGAAGATGTCTTTATTGACCACAGCGATTCCTCCTCTGGGCCCGTTTGGGCTGTCTAGCCTGGTGAATCTTGTAAGGGCGGGAATGGCAGCAGTGATGTCCAGCATTGAAGCTGTGGTCAGCAATTCTACTTGCATTTTAATTTAGATATTTTCTAAGTGATAAAAGCATTCCATCCCACAAAACCAAAGTACCATCATTTTACAGCATAAATTTCCCTCAAATCCTTGCTTTAAATGTTCATGATTTAACATTGACATACATGTGTGTATATAATCTTGCATAATGCTATTTACTGTTAAAATCATCAACCAACATAATTTTCAGGTACTAGTTGTGTACTCACACTTTACCTTTGTTTACGGGAAGATTATACACAGTTTTTGTAAAGTAAATGTTTCACCAGCCTGGCCTTGTGCAGTCACTTCATTATAGGGCAAATCAAATCCCTCCTCACACAAGGTCTAAAGGAAAATCTAGTCTGTGCCAATGTCGTAAGAAAATTAACCACACATGGTGGTTCTAGATGTCATTCTTCCTGCAAAACACATCAGACACCTGAAAATAGACTTGAGCACAATGTCTAAGCAATTGATAGGTCTACAAGAAAGGTTCAGACAAACTAGAACCATTAAACAATTTGATGTTGAAATATTATAAAGAGAAAGGGATGGTTATGAGACGATGCGACAAAACATTCAAGAAAACTATTCAGAAAGACATTCAAGAAAAGTATATATATTTTTTAAAATATGAAGAACAAAGTACTACATACAATCAAATCTCTACTGGTTCCCCGTTGAAAACATATCAAATTTAGAATGTGCTGCCTGATTCAGAAGGCATTCTGGGATAGGAATCACTCCATACATCATATTAAAACGACAGTACACCAGGATCTTAGAAAGTTTTCTTTTAGGAGGGTTAAAAATGGCACAGTCATCTGATGGTATTTGACAGTGGTTCTTTGTTCAGTGCCCAATTATTTTACTGAGCTTTCATCTTGACTTTGATGGTGCCATAATATCATAAAATGTCTGCTCTGAAGCCGTCCTCTGAATCCACCTACTTATGTTTGCATAATGTAACCACTGCAATTGTAGCATTTTAAACATGTACATATGGAGGTCTTCTGTCCATCACAGTCCTTCATGAAGGCATTCTATAGGATTTGTATAGGGTATTGTGCCTCTTTAATAAATAAGAGATTTTCTGTGAATCCTAATTCTTACAAACAACATTTTGTGTTGTGACGGATTAGTACAACAGTGGCAGAGCAAACAAAAGGGCAGGATCGCATAGGAAAAATGTGCAAAACGTATCTGTGACCGGATTCGTAGCATATGACACATTTAGTACCAACAGGAAGAGTAGATCAGGCCCTGTTTTTGAATGTTAAAAGACAAATACTAATAATTCGGGAGCTGGGTGGTTGTCTTTCACTCCGGGAGTGCCTCAGCCTAACACTTCATGGAGGGAAAGTGCCTTCTCACACTTCTGTTTAGCACTTAATCAGCCTAAAGGCTGCTTTAAAACTCTGACAAGAGCGAGAAGAGGACTGGATGCCCCAGAGTACTTGAGGGGCTTAGGGGCTTAGGAGCCAGGAGCTTTTAATTCGTGCAAGTCGGGCACTACATTACGGCCGCTTGTTCCACGCTCAGCAGGATGAGCAAGGAGAGAACTGGATGCCCCAGAGTGCCTGAGGAGGCAGTAGCTTCTAATCCGTGGCAGTTGGGCGCTACATTACAGCCGTTTATTCCCCGCTGCGCAGGATGCATGTGGGTTGCACCAGGGGCGGGCCTGGGTGAACACCGCACCAAGAACAGGCCCATCTGCACCCGCGGCTGTATGAGGCTGGGCCCCCCTTCCCAACACATAATAATTGACCCTAACCCAGCCTGGTGAGGAACTGGTGAGGATTATTGATACCATGTTACAGCGAGTAATCAGGGTGGTGACCAATTAAATTGACCTGGCTGAATGGAGGATAAAGCTGGGCTATGCAGATAGTTTGGAGGAAGGAGAAGACTGTTCTGGCTTAACTTGTGCTGGTATCCAGACAGAAGAGGACTGCACCAGAGGAAACGTAGTTCTTTTAGCTCCTCCTCAGCTTAATGCTATGCATGTTACAGTCTCTGTCAAAGCTAGCAGGGGTCTCTTTTTGACATCTTTGAAGACGGAGAGAGTACTGTATTTCCTGTCGAACCAGAAGCAAAGCGGAAGAAACAAGGGACTCACTGCGGGGGAATCAAAAACGCAGCCAGACAGCTGGTCACAGAAAGAAGGTAGCTCCCCCCACCTTTTTCCTCCAATCTGGAAGAAATCTTTAAGTGGCTTGAGTTGATGGGTAGCCCAACTAGGTCACATAGCTGGCTACTCCGAGTGGAGGTAATATACCCTGATATTTTAAATCAGCCCATCTATGCCTATGAGGAGAGGAAATCGAATGGCCCGGGGGACAATCTGAGTCTCCCAATCTTTGGTACAGTCCACACAGCGTACAACGCAACCTACTCCCGATGAAGGGAACAATGCTAGCACCAAACGTGGTAAAGCAGGAGCCAGCCAGGGTGAGGGACATACTTCAACAGCAACGATCTGTGGTATTTACACTGGTCACTGAGAATAGTAGTTGTGGAAGGTGGGCACCAACAAACTGCATCTGTGGGCAACGCCAGGCCCTAGCTCTCAGGCTTCACCTCCCCCGGACTCTACCCCTTTTGTGGCTATTTTGACGAATGTTCCGCCCCAGATCTCAGGGGTAGAGAAATCAGTATGTGAGTTCATTGGAAAGCTAAACATCAGTGCTTTTCCAAGGGGGATTTACCTGGTCATGATTGTGGAAATATTATCATGGCCAGACAAGTGGGTTGGCTAGGTCCTAGGCAAAAATCATTCAAAAAAGATTGCACTGTGATGATTTTTAGGCAGCCTGATATAGCCAGGCGACTGATCTTTAGCAATATTGGGGAGGGGCAGTGTGGGTCGGGCATTCAAGTTCTCCTATTGGGGTCCTTTTATCCTCCTGCCTTGCTGCAATTCAGGGGGCTGCAGGCATAAGACTCTTATAAAAGGGTTATTTAGAGCCAATGGAAATGGAGGAACAGATTTCAGGCTTTGGGGTCTTTGGAATGTAACGACTGACTCAGAGCAGGTTTGAGAATCTCCTTATTTACATCTGTGTCCCCTGAGTTGTTATGGCACTGAACGAACCTTCAGTGTGGGTTTTTGAACAGGGTATTAATTTTGAACATTCAGCTGAGGGTAGTTTTCTGGATGACGTTTTGGCAAATTTTAATCTGGTACACACCAGAGAGGGCATGGAAGGGCCTAATGTTCCAACTTTTAAGGGAAGAGGGGCCAATATGATTACTGATTGCAAAGTTTGTTTCAGCCTACTTGGTCCAGTTGTGTATAGTCCTGAAGTATTGTAGTCTGTACTAAGTGAGCATAATTCGCTAGCCATTTTTATGGATTGGGGAAGCCAAAATGTTGTGATGACAGATATTGGCCCCACTAATGAAGAGATCCCCCCCACATGATCAGGGCCATAGGTTAAAATGGAGTAAGGTACCTCATGACTCCTTCTTTTATTCCCTTCACAATATGTGTGACAGTAATTTCCAACTATCCTTGGGTAACCATGGGGATCATGAAATGCTTTTGGAAGAATCTGTAAGCGAATTAAAAGTAACTTCAGGGCCACATGCAGTTAAGATCAACATACAGGTGACAGATGGTTTGACTCTAATTACTCTAAGGCTCTCCATAATCTGAGAGTGTCTCTAAAGGAAACCCCCCAGAGATAAGACAGAGATAGCCAGCCCGTAAGAAACAGATTAGGGAAAAAGCTTGGGAGTGCTTGGTGAACACTCTTACCCTAAGCAACACTGGTACATTTTGGGAGATTATCAACCGTCCTTTTTTCTCGGACGAAGCAAACAAAGTAGTAGGTTGTACAATTCCAGTGGATGCATGGGTAATGTATTTTTCAGGGATTTATGGCAAACCCGAGGTGACCGTGCCTATAGAATCCATGACACACCCAGGGAGGATGTTGCTGCTTGTTTTATGGAGGAGGAGGTTGGGACCGCCATTTTAACTATGTCTAAGAACAAGACACCTGGGCCTGATGAGGTCCACGCTGACTTATTCAGTTATGAAGCCCCAGTTTGGATAAAGATTTTAAAACAAGTTTCTAATGCGGCTTGGAGGACAGGTTCTCTAACCCCATGGAGTTGTTCAGTTATTGTCCCGGTGTTTGAGAAGGGAGACAGGTTGGACCCCAGATGTTATAAGCCGGTATCATTAATTGAGTCACCTGTGAAGATCTTGGGCATGGTGATTTTGGCAAGGTTAGCCAATTGGTTGGAACAAAGGAATGTCATCTTTTGTTTCCAATTTTGTAAAGGGGGGTAGGAGGAGACAAGAGTTTTTACCTTCCCATATTTAGGTGTTATCTTTAATGAGAGAGAATCTTAGGGCCTCGCAAAGAAGGGTCAAGAGAAATTAGTTGGGTAGGTCAGTGGCCTCTCTCTTTGAGTTTGCAGGTAGGTTGAGGGCCAGACCGACGCAGGCAATGGTATAAGTTTACCTAGCCAAATGCCTGGTGATGGCGGGCTATGGAATAGATTTATGGGGCTATAAGGACTGTGGTGAGATACATATGTATCTGTAAGAAGACTGCTGTATCTCTCTAAGTCGGCTGCTACGTTCATAGCGCATTAAGAACTGGGCCTGGATTATATATCAAACAAGTTGGCTCTCTCCCCAATAGATAGTTCGGGGTCTGGGCAAGCCATGAATTGGAGCTGAACCAGGCTTTTATAAGAAATTGTCTTGCTCTGGATAAAGGCCTTATTATCCCATGGTTGCGCTAAATTAAAGACTCACTGGAGAAACTGGGCAGTGTAGCACTATTTGGGGCAATAAAGAAAAAAAGATATTCTCTGGATTAAAAAGCAATTTGTGGCAAGAGCCAAAATTGAGAGAGAATGGAAGGAATTACAAAAAAACACAGTTAGGGCTTTTAGCAGAACTGCAGGGTAACCATAACGTGGAAAATCAGGAGCCATGTTCATGAGATACATTTTTTATTCAGGACACAATGCACTTTATCTTTTTTTGTGACCACTATAGTACTCTGAGGCAGTGTTACATCTTACCGCTGCTTAGAGGGAAAGGTTTTTGCCAGGCAATGCCTGCCCTGCTCCATTTACACATGTTGCAATCCCTTGCAGTCTGTCGTAATGTGGCTAGATTTTTGTCAGGCTCACTTAGGCAGAGGAAGATACACCTATGCTGCTGAAGGGTTTGGGATGATGCACTTTTTATGTTTTTATAATATTTATTCATGTTGATAGTCCTTCTTAAGAATCTTTATATTTTTTCATATTTGAGTGTTCTGTTTATTCTTTTTAAAATGAAAGAGGGGGAGGTGTTTTATCATTGCTGTGCATTGCTAAATTGCATTTTATTTTTATTTTGGTACTGCCTGGAAGAGCTGACACTATTTTGTATGCATTGATGTATATTGTTTTTGTGATTTATGCTTTTATGGATTTTGAATTAATCCAAGTAAAGATTATTGACTTGACAAACACTATTTAGATACAGTGGAGCTATTATACCTCAGAGATCTGGTATCACTGCATCTGCTGAAAAAATGAAAACTTCGCATCTGGATATGGCGACAGAACCAAATGTTACCATACCTTGCTGAACATGTGTGACATTAGTAAAAATGCAAAAAAAATAACTTTGAACAATGATGTTGGGTTTATTGTAGAAGGTAGGTGGTGCCAGTTGCCACTGTGGTACTACCTATGGGATCCTGTTTAAATATACACCATATTTTCCACCAAATCCCACAAACCAAGGGGAAAGGTAGCAGAGTACTCCATGGTACTTTGCAGAGCTGAGGTTTGCTTTTAACATTTGTATTTTGGGTAATATTTTAAAAAGAAGCCCCTCAAAATTATAGCTCGTTGGTGGGCTGAAGATACTTAAATGAGCAGAAACCTCACCTCAAACAAAAATCTGAATTCCTCTTCACCAATGAAATTTGCTGCCGATACCATCAACTATTAACCAATGTAGATGTGTGAGTGTTTGTATGGATGTGTGAATAGGTATTTAAGTGGTTGTGTGGGTGCTTGTATGGGTGAGTGAGTGGCTGTGTTGCGAGGCTGTATGGGTGGGTGTGTGAGTTGAGGTATAGGGGGAATAAGTGGGTGTGTAAGTAGCTCTATGGGTGAGTGTGTGCCTTTGAGAGTAGCTGTATGGGTAAGTGACTGGCTGTATGAGTAACTGTATGGTGAATGAGTGGTTGTGTGTGCCTGTATGAGTGAGTGGGTGTGTGAGTGATTCTATGGATGAGTGAGTGGTTGTGTGAGTACTTGCATGTGTCTGTAAATGGATATGTGAGTGGTTGTGTAAGTGCATGAGTGACTGTATGAGAGGTTGTTTAGGAATTTGAGTGCCTCTGTGGATGAAGTCACCAGTGATGTCATTTGAGATGTCATCAGTTATGTCACTGACTAGGTCATGAGTGATGTAATATGTGAGGTCAAAAGTAGTGCATTGTGGGGCGGGCATAAGTTATAGTTATCTCAGGTAATTAATTGCTGATGTCACTGGTTTTGTGCAAGTGAAATGTGAGCCTAACTATAATGTCCCTGTAACATTTGTGTTTTTCTGAGAATTTCAAAGTTTTTTTTCTCCTAACTACAACGTCCTTAAAACCTTTTATTTTTTTAAGTGGATTTCTATGTTTTTTAAAATTCTATTTCTATAACACCCCTGTAACTTTTGATGTTTCAAGTATATTTAAATTGTATTTGGGTAACAATGATCTGTATGGTTTTAAAATGGGTGTGTGACTGCTTGTATAGATTGGTAAGTGGGTGTATGAATAGGTGTATGTGTCTGTCAGTGAATGTGTGAGATGTTTTGTGGGTCTGTGAATGGGTGTGCAAGTCTCTGAGTAGGTCTGTGAATGAGTGCATGAGTGTCAGTGTGTCTACAAATAGGTTCATGAGAATGACATGCTGTGTGTGCGGGTACATGAGTCTCTGAGTGGCTACGTCAGTGTCTCAGTGGCTATGTGAGTGGGAGCATCAGTGTTTGAGTGGATCTGAGCGGGTACGTGAGGGTCTGAGTGGGTCTGTGTGAGGATGCATGAGTCTGTGAGTGAGTCTGTAAGTGGGTCTGTGAGTGTGTGCGTCAGTGTCTCAGTGGCTATGTTAGTGGGTGCAACAGTGTTTGAGTGGGTCTGTGAGTGGGTGCGTCAGGATTTGAGTGGGTTCATGAGGGTGTGACGGACTGAGTGGGCCTGTGGATGAGTGCATGAGTCTCTGAGTGAGTGCGTCAGTGACCACGTGAGCGGTGCGTGAGTGGGTCTGTGAGTATTTGCATGAGGGTCTGAGTGGGTCTGTGATTGGGTGGATGAGTGTCTGACTGCATCTATGAGTGAATGTTTTAGAGTATGATTGAATGTGACATGTTAAAACAAAAAAAAATATTCGAGCATATCGTGGGGTATGAATAAATATATATTTTAAGGTCGTAATTTGACCCTCAAAGACCTCCTATATCACAGCCCTGGGGTCAGGGTACCTCCACCCTGACCACTTATTACACTTTTCATTGTATTTTTCAGCCTCAGGGACCGTGTTCCATTACCTAATATGGTGGGCGCGACTTTCTGGTCAGATTGCAACCAGCTAATCACAGCATTCCTGTTGGAGGGTGCATTCTCAAATTCACTGCAAAAATGTTGTGATGGATCCGCGGCCCTACATACACAAATTTATTTCAGAAATTACTGAATGGATTTACACCAAATATTCAAAAGTGTAAGCTGCGGACCGAAACCTACCTTTCGGGCAAATTTGGTGTAATTCGGTCCAGCAGTTCAGGCTATATATGTGTTCAAAACTCCCATGGGAATTAACATTGGAAAAACACGTTTTTGGAAACCGCCCCTCTTTCTCAGCCCCCACTTGACGGATCACCCATGAACTTCCCATGCAGAACAAGAATCACTGACAATATTTTGTGAAGATTCGTCAAACGGTGCTAAGATACGGGCAAGTCAAAAAGCGCTTTTTCCATGGAAACATGGTCCTAACTTTAACTACCTAATGGTGAACAACAGTAAGAAAAAATATATACTTGCTCAGTGGAGGGCCACATTTCCATAGGAAAATCATTTTTTGTGTTCCTTATAACTTTGGCGTGGTTTGACAAGTGTTTTCAAAAACATGTTTTTCTTTAAAGCAATTAAAGCTCAAAATCTTAGTATATATAACACTGCAGGGGATCCGCGTGGCCAACAGATCTCATGTTAGATCTGATTGGCTGCAACCACATCAACAAGGATGTGGTGGAAGCCATCTTAGGACTTGGGACTCAGAACCAAGTGCTAGGGAAAAATACAATGTGACACCCTTGGTCTGGCTGTAGGGCCCAAAGTAAGCCTGCTTGGGGCCCAAAACACAGTTTTTTTTGTTTTTTTTAAACATTTTGATAGAAATTTGTGGAGGATCTGCAAATCTGTGGCAAAATTAAAACAAGATAAATGAATGGCTCCCATGGCTTTAGGCAGAAAACCCCCTGAGGCCCTGGGGTTTGTCAGGGCCCGGGGGTGTCACAAATGCTTTTATTATGGGGTGGGAGAACCATATCCACCAGGGTTGGTCTGTAAAATAAAGGGAGGGTTGAACACATCCCCTCTCTCTGAGACTTACTAGGCCTCAGAGACCCTATCCCCTGGGCCTGAATTACACACAAAAGGGGAGGTGGTCTTGGGAACCCCATCCCGAGCCTTAATAAGCCCATGGGACACATCCCCTGGGGCCAAACTGAATAAAAAAAAGGTAGGGGCTGCACAGCCCACCCTCCCTGAGTCTGTTAAGGCTGTGGGGTCCACAGTCCCCTGGGGCACAGTGTTTTCCTTGCCTGCAGGAGCATAGCCGGGGACACACAGAAGTCTGCTTGAACCCGGTGGGAGCTTTGAAAATGCTCCAACTGGGTTCAAGCAGATTTCTGCTTCCCTGTCCACTTTCTTGGAGGTGGAAAACGTCAGTTGCTCCCATCCAGGAGGAGTAAGCAAAAATAGCTGTTCCCTCCAGGCGGGATCTAAGATGGCTCCTGATGTACCCAAAATGAGTGCATTTGGGAAGTCGGTGGGCCGACGAAGGCATAGTGCTTCACCCGCAGCCGCTTACACCGTGTTTTGTGAGCACCCCAGATAAACACCAGGGGGCCCACTTGAGGCCCCAGAGAATGTGGTCTCCAGGGCTATAAAGGCTCAGGTAGTGGAAACATGTGCCTCACTCCCCCTAATTAATAAAAAAAAGGCCCTGTGAGGATAGGGTCCCTGGAGCCCAAGGAACCTTGGAGAGGAGTGTTGTATGCCACCTTCCCCTAAATTATAAAGAAAGGCCCCAATTGTAGGATCCACAGCCTAAAACGGGCTCAGGGAGGGGGGCTTTGCGCTCCTCTCCAAACTAATTTATTATTATTATTATTCTTTTTTTAAAGGTGTCCCGGGTGAGCGTTGAGACACCAAAGTGAATAATGAAAGTGTGTCAGAGCCATTCATGTAGTATTCACTGCTCTAGCATGGAGCGCCCCATTATACCCTGCAAGGGTTTTTTCATTTAAATGTTAAGCTTGGTGGTGTCCCTGTAATAAGGGTGGGGGGGGGGGGGGATTGCCTCCCCCAACAACGTTAAAAACACACTATTAAACATTGCATTTTGTGAATTACTGAAATGTACACTAAATTAGAAATGTGGATGATTTTTGGAGAAAGAAGACAATAAGGCACTTTTTATATTCTGGTGTTGTGATTCGTCAGCAAAGTCAGTAAGCCTACCAGAGTGCAGCCAGGACCTGCCCGTGCCAGGGGGCCATGCATGGCGTTGGCTAATTGCAAATGGTTGAGCGGAAGGCTTGGACACAGGCCCCTCGACCTCGACAGCGCACAGTAAATTCCTTGTGCCACAGGGGAGTTGGCTTTATGTATGGGATAACATGTTACTTTATGCTAAAAATTAATTGAAACAAATTAAGGGTTAAACTGGCATTATAGTTAGGTGAAAAGGTCAGTTTAAAGTTGCTGTTCTAAAAGAGTTATAGTTACCTTAGGGCATTAGTTATAGTTACTTGGCATAACTATAACTGGTGAATTTCAGCGGTTGTGTAGGTTTAAAACTGCATGTTTTAACTGGCATTTTCACCTACCTATATAAAATCACTTTAACCTTTAGTATTTTTAGTGAATATATAGAGGCTTTTGAGCCCCAACACGTCAGCTCAGACTAATGTTATGAAGTAACAATTAAGAAAATTTCTTTGCAGTCTATGCTTGAGAGTGCACACGTGTAGATCATCATCCTTGGATGTTGAAGTGGTTACGCATGGAACCTCAGACTCGTTAATGCACAGCTGCCACTAGGATCTGGATGCGGCTTAAGCTACTCCTTCTACTGATTGTGACCATTTTTATGTCATTTTCCTTAATAAATGTTCTCCTTTTTTATGAAAACAATTTAGGAATTTTACTGCTTGGTTTCTTGACATTAATGTTGCTTTGATTATTATTAGATATTTGATCAAAATTCTCTGAGGCAGGCCTGCCTCTTAAGCCATGTGTTTGCTGGTGAGCCAAAGACTCCTTTTGAAACCTGCTTTCATGTGAGAAAGCACTAGACATGGTGGGAAATGTCCTCCAAATTAACAATCCTGTATCTTATCCTGACCTCCCATAAAGGCAAGAATAACCCAGCTCCAAATCATGGGTGCTGGCGGTACCGTGGCACCCTCCACATAGTGATGGAAGGTGAATATGTAGAGAATGCAATTAAGGGGTTCTTGAACTCATCTGAAAAACATCTGGTGATTATTTTAACAATCCAGGAGTACATTCTATTCTGGCTTCTCTGACTACAGAATCTAGGGATTTAGGGCCAGATGTACCAAAGGATTTTACCCATTCTGTGTCTATGGGAAAAAGCTTTCGTACATATGGCCCTTAGTAACTTCAACCTGTTGATGCTCTAATTAGAGCGAGAGTAAGATGTTCTAACATGCATCTACTCAAAAACGTCACATGACACTGCCAATACTATCCAGGGAAACCTGCAGCTGGCATATGTTCAGGTATATTTTTGTTGATGTTTCCGAATTGAAAAAAATAGTAAACTGCTCCAGTTTGTAGTAGTACCATTATGACTGCAGATTCACTATTTTGTGACTTGGGCTCAGTGTCTTACGTTTAGCTCTGACCGATTATTTTGAGAATCCCAGAGTTTGGGGGCATTATTCTGCTACAGAGCAGCAGTATTGGACAATATATGGATGGGTAGACAGAACGTCTTATGGCAATATTTGTCTGGCAAGAGACAAATTCTTGTATAATTCTCAATAAAACAACATTTTCAAGGTCACTACTGGTGGCACAGTATCTCTTTTGTGCTCTGTGGTACATAATGGGACAATTTCTGTTATTAAAGAAACAAGACATAAAGGCCCTGATTCTAAGCGGGAACCGCCAGAAGACCGTACCGCAGTCAAAAGACCGCGGCGGTCATTCTGGGTTTCCCACTGGGCTGGCGGGCGACCGCCAAAAAGCCGCCAGCCAGCCCAGCGGGAAACACCCTTCCCACAAGGAAGCCGGCTCAGAATGGAGCCGGCGGAGTGGGAAGGTGCGACGGGTGCAGTAGCACCCGTCGCGAATTTCAGTGTCTGCAAAGCAGACACTGAAATTCTTTGTGGGGCCCTCTTACGGGGGCCCCTGCAGTGCCCATGCCATTGGTATGGGCACTGCAGGGGCCCCCAAGGCCCCACGACACCCCATACCGCCATCCTGTTCCTGGCGGGTGAACCGCCAGGAACAGGATGGCGGTATGGCTGTCAGAATCCCCATGGCGGCGCAGCAAGCTGCGCCGCCATGGCGGATTCCCATGGGCAGCGGAAAGTCGGCGGTACACCGCCGGCTTTCCGCTTCTGGCCGCGGCTGTACCGCCGCGGTCAGAATGCCCGGCGGAGCACCGCCAGCCTGTTGGCGGTGCTACCACCGACCCCAGCCCTGGCGGTATTTACCGCCAGGGTCAGAATGACCCCCAAAATGTTTCCACTGAAATCTCAGATGGTTTTGGAGATACCAAGTAGTAATGCATCCTGGACATTGTTTTACACTGATTTATTCAAGTCACTATCATATGAATATATTCCTTTTACTTTTGGTGGTTTACAAAAATACTGGTAAAGGTCAGCTACTGAAGACTGGGAACTGCAGTGCCCACACAAACAGAATTATAACAATCTTTTCCCGAAGTCTATGTGGCAATAGCAAGTATCTCTTGTCCTTCACTTTCGAAAATGTTTGTGTTACCAACACTGAGAAATGGCAAGCTTTCAGAAAAGAAGAAAGAGTGAGAGAAAAAAAACACGTACTGGCTAGTCCCATGAATGCCACTCCTCCCCTGTTAAGCAAAATCAATTTCTGGATTGTGCCAAACTGGTGGAGAAGTTTTTATGATGAAGCATACTGAAACCCAGAGAGGTAAGGCACACTAACCAAAGGTCAGACTGAGAATGTGTAATGTGATGAAAACCTCTGACTCATTCCACATGTATTATGTTCAATTCACTGGGGGCATCTGTAATGAACTCTTTCACTTCACTACGGATGGCTCAATATATGGTGCCAATTCAGGTTGGGACACCAAAGATCTCTAGGTTAGCCTTTAATACAGACCATCAAGGTAAGAGGTTAAAGTGATTAGACTTCTCTTCCTCATTCAAAACTGAATTGCTGGTCTAATGGTGGTTATTGTGATTTATGTGAACGAAAATGCATCCTAATCGTGCATGCGCTAATGGTATTACCTAACCCCACCTAGCTACATACCATTGCGGAAGTGCTTTCCAAAACACACCATATGACACTCCAATGTACTTGCACACTTGGTTGGCACCTTAATTTACACAGCAGAGGAGCAGTTGTCAAGCCCTATGCTTTTAGCTAAGGAAATGTTGATAGTGTGCGTCCCAAGTCTTGAAATTGTTCCAGCACCACTGCTCCAAATATTAGGAATATTACATGTGTCTATGAGAAGACAGCATGTGTTCCCCTATGACTATTTTCCAGGTGGATCGCAGAAGATTCCTTCCTTGAACCTTCTACTCGAGCAGCATTTTAGTCTCCAGCCTACCGGAATGTTCCCTGTGTCTCAGATGCCCAACACAGCTCTACTGCAATCTCTCGGTTCAGCATCTCTGGACTATCCCAGCTGCAAGGTTTCAATCCACAGTAAACACTGTGCACCCTGTAACCTGCTAAAGAATATTTGTTTCAATACTAATCATTAGGACTTCTTATAGCTGCTAAATACTGTGGGCCTGCTTAAAAATCTTACCCATGACTTGTACAGGAAAAAAAGGAGGCACTTTTGAGATGCAGGCACAAATTCATAAAGACAATTTAATTTACAAACACATACTTCGTGCCCCTGTGTAAATGTTGTGCTTTTGAGAGTGCCAGGAGGCCTGATAGGCATAGATACTAATTCAGCACAATGTGGCGAAAGAGGAAGATATGATGTAGGCAAACAACACACTCATAACAAAATAAACAAGCTATAAATGGCCCGCCACATTACTATCAAGGCATTTAACATGACTTCTCCAATGTACGTCAGACCGAGACATACTATACCAATATTGCAATTCAAGATGTAAAAAAATATTCAAATAAATTTCGACTTTTAAATGGACCATGACCCACCAACAACACAGATATCATTCCTTGTTATAGCACAGTGACACTGCACCGATCAAATCCTGAACAGCAATCTTGCACTGAATTGTACTGCAGAATTTATGTAGCACTTCATAACTCTTATATGGCTGTGAAATGCTTAAAGTTACAACAGGTCTCTGGTGCCATTTTGAACTGCATGTGAAAACACATACAGTATACCTGTCACTCCAGGGTCCATTCACAAACAGAAAGGAAATACTGGGCAATTATCTAATACCACCGCAATCACCATGCTCCACAAGCATCTATGGAAAACAACTACAAGCCCTTTTATTTCAGTAAGGAGGATCCACAATGACCAAGAAATTCACATCAATTCACCAAGCGAGGAAACACTTTCCGCTCTACAAATAAATCATCCTCTCTGATCAGTCTTCCATACTTCCAACCAGCCCTATGTCTCTCCCTTTTCCCCTGTGGAGAGCAACAAAACTTCAACATTTCTACGCAAACTGCAACATTTGCGCGAGATATTTTACCGACAAGCTTCACAGGGAGAATTGTTTGTTTTCAGGAAAGCCACAAAAAGCAGCTAGGAGGATAGACAATAAGATGAGCATTTGCGGTGAGCAGATCACATCATGCCCTGCGAAGCTCATGGAAAGCTGCTGCTTAAGTAAAGACCCCAAGGGACCCATAAAGCTCACCCTCTTTGTGTCATTAAGGATATCCATCCAGACCACTAGAATCAGGCTGCTCTGTGACATTACGCCAACACAACTGAGCAAAACAGCTTCTTTGCCTGCTCAGGGCACTGTCCTTCTTACATTACAGTGAGTTTCTTAAGGATAATCAGGACTAAATATGATACAAAACCCCTCCTAAGCAACACCTCGAGCCCTATTCTGTAAATTATTTGATTACAGAGATGTGCTGAAATAAAACAAAATGCAAACCACTGTTGCCTTCTACAAAACAAGAGGACGTATACTTCAAACTTTTAAACATGGGGAGTCAACTGGCGGAAACCCCTTTACACTAAACTCGTGCTTGCTATTTTATTAAGTCTGGCCTAGACACTGCTTTAGTAGTCTCATTAGCCAACTGTAACCAAAACATATATACATTTAAAAAAAAAATATATAAACATATATACTAGGGCTTTAGGTTTGTCCTCTTCATCCACTGCTGTGCTCAAACTGTCATTTCCATTTTTCAGCCACCCACCACACCACACCGGATGTAACAATAGCCCAGACCTAATTCAGTCTTTGGCTCTCTTCCCCTGAAAGAGATGACATCCTGACTGAGCAAATGTGCACGTCCACCTAAACCGAAATTCTGGTGGGCCAATACTTTATTTTGCCAATTTGTTTTTATTTCCACTCTTTATCTTTTATTGTGTATTTTAGTCATCTTATGTTTAAACCACCTCTTCAGCACTGAGAAACTCAAAGGCAACAGTATCCTTTATTTGCCCCATTAAGAATCATTTTCATGGTCCGTGCAGTAAAACTAAGAAGAGTTTCTATACATGATCTAAGTACATCTGCCTGCAGTACAGCATCCTTGTTATTCTATTAAAACTATGTGTGATGGCAATTGTTTTTTACCACATTTTATCCAAGCATATACACACCAGGTTTAGGAACTAGCAGGTTGCCTTTGTTTCTTTTGTGGCATGTACTGCAATAAAATAAAATGTAACAATTGCACCAGTTTGTCAAAGCCAGACATACTGACTTTGCCAATGTGTTTTCTTTCTGAAGCGCTTAAAGGCCTTGGAAATTTGGCACCAATTCAAAACTCGAATATTTCACAACAAACAATCTTCAGAAGAAAGGTTTCTGATGTTGAACATTTTGAACTGTTTTTAATTGCCCCTTTGAGCAGATACGTATTCTTTCTTTTTTCAACTAAGAAATGCATTTAGGTCAATACATAACATGTCTTCTTTGGGCAAAAAAAGAATGCAACTGCTCTTCTGTTCTGCCATTCTGCCAAAAAAGACCATACCTTTCTTTGCATGTACCCCACTCCCGTCCATGACCTAGGTATCTTAAGCTAAGAAACAGGTAGAGGTTACACTGGACAAGTTTTGTTTCTGAATCTATTTTGTTGCATCTTAAACACATCTTAAACAAATAATGATGCCATCAGTTGTAACTTAGTGAGCTCAGGTTTGTGCAAAGAAGATGCCAATGGGAAAAGAAAATTGATTTACCAGTGTTCAACACATAAAATGAGAAAGTTCTTATTTGTTAGCACTAGGAAAAAATCTATAAAGCCTGTGATTAAACTTGTGGCCTCTAGATACACAGGTGCATCCCCCACCCTGGAATGTTAAATAAAGTTTTTTTAAACTTGCAGCTGGCATCACGCCACTGTGGGCATATGCGTCTAGCGTAGTGTGATGACACAGGTGCATCTACACATCACTGCATTTTTTCAAAGACGTATGTGTCCTTTTTGCTAATGCAAAGCAACATCAGGAAAAATATGTTAATAATGCCAACAGGTCTGCACTGGCAAAGTTAAAAGGCAAGAGCTATTGGCTTTGTCAATGCTGCAGTGTCTTGATTTAGAACGAAATCATTATGGTTCCCCGAGGACTCTGTATCAGTATGTGACATAATCACTAGAATATAATGCATGAAAGCTTGCTTTAGAATGTTGGAGTTCACAAGTCTGTGCAGAGGAATAAAGACCGGAGTTACAGCTCCTTGTGTGGCCTAGTCATTCAGCGGGTACCAGGCTGGGGAAGACACTACAACTGGCGATGACATAGGGGATAAGTAACCCAAAGAAGGAAGAGGTCTTCTGGAGAGTTTGCTGTGGTCCAAGCAAACTGCTCGTACATGACACACGTGCCTTTGTGGAAGTGCTGAGTTGACGGCTGACATATGTGGAGTCAAAGCACAACTCCAGCTAGTGTGAAGCTGGTGAAAGTAAAGAAAGCTTCACGGAAAGTCTTCACATTGTTGGTCAACAAACTACGACCATGATCCTACAAAAATGTACCGTGCAGCCAAGCAAAATAAAGTTATACAGTATACAGAGGCGGTTTTAACCAGGTTTACAAAGCGCAGTTTAGGACAATTATCAAATATCAAATAGAGCTGGAGATGGATCAACCAGGTGTAAAACAGTACAAACTGAAATATGAAAAGAATAAAGTAAATGACTTACCAAGCCAGCTACAGACAGTCAAATGCATCACAACAGACGCTGGGTCCAAGAAAAACCAAAGGGGTTGTGCTCAAACAGCAGTCCAGATTTGCAGCGGCCAGAAACTCAGCCGAAGATAGTTCTGCTAATAGAGCCCATCAAGGACAAGCTTGAGGCTAGTCCATCACAGGGCCACAGCCGGGGCACAATAGGAACTGATCCTGGTTTCCAGTGAGAGAGGACAGGAAAAGTGCTACCCTCAATGTCAGTGAGTTCCACACTGGTTTGCAAGGCTACCACCTTCCACAAACAACCACCACCACCCTCTGACACTGCCAAAAAGTGAAGACAAAATGTCTGCCAGAAAGTTTCAGAAGCAATGTGCGACGCATGCCCACAAGGTCATGTGGCGATATCAGTTGAGGCAAATAGATATTAAACGAAGTCGACTGTCATCTAAATCATCCTCAAACAGTTCTTCACCCTCAATAATAACTGAAAGTGAAAAAAGTGATTGTTTCATGTCAATGCTTGTCTCAGAGAAACGTGCACATGTCGGACTGGTTGCCTGTGCGGAGGAAAGTCAGTCAAAGAAAAGTCAACATGTCAAAATAACAAAATCATACAAATACTGTCCAAAGATCACACTGAAAATAAATGGATGTTCAATTATTTTTATCATCAAGTGTGGCGCTTCGAGAAACATAATACCTGAAGAAAAATACCATGAACTGTCTCTGTTACCGTGGCTAATGCCGTCGAAGACCAAAGTGAACACTTGGGCTGTATCGGCACCCATTAAGAGTAAAGGTTCTTTTATGGTGAAAGTGAAGCACAAGAAAACAAAGGTTCAAGCACTGATACATGTGCTTCAAGGTACAGCAGCAAGTGCAGTTTGCTCAGTTTCAACACAGTTGCTGACGCATTATATAACCTGTTGTGAATGCATCTAACTATGGCAATGACATACTGGTTTTTAGAGCTACACAAAAGGAGCATGATGGAGCCCTCACACAAATGTCTCAATTACTCAATTATCCAGGCTTGACTTTAAAGGCAGACAAGTGTAAGTTCAATAAGAAAAATGAAATTCTTTGACCATTTCTTTTCTGATGGGGGCATGACACTTGATCCTGCAAAAGTACAAGCTCTAACCAATGATGAACTTCCACAAGATGTTTCAATGGTACGTTCTTTTCTTGGAATGGCTCAATACTGTTAATAATACATAAAGGACTTTGCCGCTGTTACTGTTCCATAATGAGAATTAACCAAGAAAAAGGTTTCTTTTAACTGTCACAAGAATGTGAAAAGAGTTTCAGGAGAATCAAACATGCAGTTGAAAATGCTAGAGAAATAACGTACTTCAATTCAAAGCTCTGTACTGAGATTGTTGTTTATGCTAGCCCTGTTGGGTTAGAAGCTATAATTGCACAAGCATAGTGGACAGCCCAAATGCAACACAGCACATTGTTGCCTATAGTGGTAGAAGTTTATCCCATACAGAACATGCTTACTCACAACCTGAAAAGGAAAGTTTGCTATAGTATGCGCTTTTGAACATTTCCATGTATTCATGTACGGAAAGCCTTTTATTCTTGTGACTGATCATCAAGTCTTCCTGACTATCTTTGGCAATCCAAAAGTCAAGATGCCTCCTCAAATTGAACGATGGGGACTACAATTATAAGTGCACAATTTTACAACTGTGTATCGCCTAGGAAAAGATCAAGATCCTGCTGACTTTTTTGAAAGTGTCCATTCAAGGTCATGGCCCTCCATCCAAAATGGCTCAGGCCTACGTCTAATTCATTGTCAAGTACACCAGTTACTGTATCATTAGCCCAGACTGTCACTGCTATGAGTCATGAAAGTGACCTACTCAAGTTAAAAGACCTAATTACCCATCAGTCATGGAACAAGCACATTCAACCTCTCAGTAATGATGGTGAATATCAAAAGTCCAAGAATGTCAAAGATGAATTGTCCATAACTCAGAAAGGAGTTATTCTGTGAGGATCGAAGATCCTGATTCTGGAGAGTCTACAACAAAAGGTGATAGAAGTAGCTCACAGAGGTCATCTTTGTATTATTGCTACAAGGAAAGCTCACCAAGACAGAGTTTGGTTTCCTTGGTTAGATAAATGAGTGGAAACGGAACTCAAGTTCTGTAACATATGCAATTGCCTATCAACCAAAGTTACTCAACATACTCTAAACATGTCAGAACTTCCTAACTCCCTAAACATATTTGGGAGAGAATAGCCATTGATTTTTGTCTGGTTGTCAATAGACATAATTTAATAGTGATAATAGATGAATATTCACGTTTTCCTTTGGCATAAGATTCCTCACCCACAACACGAGCGAGTAATAGAAAAACTTGATATTTGCAACATGGGTTTGCCAGCCATTGTGAAGTCTGACAATGGGCCAGCATTTAACAGCAACAGCAAAGAACTGAAAGAATTTCTCAAGCGTCTAATCATAAAGCATCAAAAGATCACACCTTTGTAGCCACAGGTCAATGGACCTGGAGAGCACTTTAAAAGTATACTAAAGAAAGAAGTCAGCGTGCAGCTCTTGAGAAGTTCAGTCTAAAACTACGAACTTACCATTCAACACCCCATTCGACCACAGGTGAAAGTCCTGGGACTCTGATGTTCAGGACAGCAATTTCAACCAAGATTCCCTAATGTACCACAGAAAGATATGGTAATGAAACCTTAATTTGTACAAGAGACTTGGTTCAAACACCGAAAATTAAAGTATGCAGAAAAGAGGTGACACATAAAAGACCTCTCTTTCATAGAGGGTGATTTGTTGATTGCTGAACAGTTGTGGAAAAGAAAATGTGATGCTCCTTACGATGCTGATATTTTCACGTAGTATCTACCAAAGGAGAGATGGTGACTGCCCAACTACCTGGGAAGTCCCAAACCAGAGACTCTTCTCACTTCAGTTTAGTTTAGTTTAGAGGGTTTATAGAGCGCGTAGTTACCCTAAGGCATCCCAGCCCTAACCAGACATGACCAGTGCTGGCAACAGGAGGAATTCAGAGAGTTATCTACAAAAAAGAATGGTTTTGAGTTTCTTTCTAAAAAGCTGTTCTGAAGGTTCAAAATGAAGTTCAGAGGGGAGCTCGTTCCAGAGACGAGCGGCCTTGGTGGAAAAGGAATTGCCCCCCCAGGCTCTCTTAGACCGCAAGATGGTCACATGTCGGGAGAAAGAGGACCTCAGACTTCGCGAGGGGGCATAAAGATATAGCCGCTTTCTAAAGAACATCGGACCCTTATTATGAAGGGCTCTGTGAACAATACATAAGGCTTTGAAATGGGTGCGCTGTTTAATGGGGAGCCAGTGAAGTGTTGCAAGAGCAGGCTTAGCGGATAAATGTCTGGGAAGATTGATGAGAAGCCTGGCAGCTGCATTCTGGACTATCTGCAGCTTTTTTATGGCATAGGCCGGGGCGCTAAGAAACAGTGAGTTCCCATAGTCCAAACGGGAAAGGATCAGAGTTTGAACGAGGATTCTCCTAGCCATAGGGGGGAGAAGATTAAAGATCTTCCTAAGGACTCTTAAAATACCAAAGCAAGTAGAAGAGACATTTCTTGCTTGGTAATCCATGGTCAGGCGAGAATCCAGCCAAAAACCAAGGCTTTTTACCTGGTCCTTGGGCGGGGGGAGATTGTTGAAAGCCTCTGAGTACAATGAGAGGGGAGCGGCTGGGGGGGCATTGCCCAGCACAATGACTTCTGACTTTCCATCATTGAACTTAAGCTTAGACTGGACCATCCAGCTTCCAATGTCTTTCATACAGCACGAAAGGTTGGCCGCCGACGAGTCCCCAGAACTAGATAGGGATACCACCAGTTGAGTATCGTCGGCATAAGTGACCAGAGATAGATTGTAGGGAGCGATCACATTAGCCAGCGGGGATAGATAGACATTAAAGAGGGTTGGACTCAGGGAGGAGCCCTGAGGGACTCCACAGGTCAATGGAAAGATATCGGAAAAGTAGGCTCGATCCAGCACTTGAAAAGATCTCCCTTTGACAAAAGCGGACACCCAGGACAAAGCTAAGCCTCCTATCCCTAATTGAGAGAGCCTACTGCAAAGAAGGTTATGATCCACCGTATCAAAAGCTGCGCTAAGATCAAGTAGAATCACGGCTACATGAACCCCTTGGTCTAGAAGCTGCCTAGCTGACTCCGTCACTGTGAGGAGGGCTGACTCCGTGCTATGATGGGCTCTGAAGCCCATTTGAGTGGGGTGGAGATTCAGGCCTGTGTTTCAGCAGTCTTCAACTTGAGATGGTGAATGAAAGACTCATTGTGAAAACTCAATTACTGCGGCTGATTCCTTACCATCACTGGCTATTTCCGACAATGAAGACAACAGTTTACAGCTTTCAGTAATCAAATAGGGTTGATAGGTCAAAGCGCCAAGAAGATTAACTGAAGAGATATAGTTGCACATGTTTCTGTATATGTAGATATTTATCTCGGTCTAATGATTTAGTATGGAACCTTTTTGGCTCTGAGGACTCTGCATAAGTGTGTGATTTAAGTGCAAGAACAGAATGTATGAAATCTTGCTTTAGAATGTTGAAGTTCACAGGTACACGCAGAGGAATAAAGATGTATTATTTACAGTTGTGTGAGTGGCCTAGTCATTCAGTGGTTACCAGGCTGGAGAAGATGCTATAAATGCTACCTGATATTTGAGTTAACACATATGCCCACGTGCATGTGCTAACATACACAAAAATTGAGATGGCAACATAGCTAGAGAGAGCATAGCCTGGCTCCTCAGTTAGCAGACATGTCCTGCTGAGATTTGCCCACTGACTCCCAGAGCATCCTCAATAATTTTGCCTGCAGTGGAGATTCCTGAGCCCTCACACCCGAGATCTATAGCCCATGGAGCTGGAGTCCAAATAGTTAGAAAGTTTTATGGTGATCTACTGTGTACACTGAACTTGTCAGCTAAAGAGGAGTGATATCTTTCTCCTCCATAAAAGCAAGCACACTGAGGTTCCCCCAGGCCTCCACTCTGCTCAGATTTAGAGGTTTTGAAGGTCAAGACCAACAGCATCTGAAGATGGGTCCTGAAGAACTGAGGAAGTGTTGACTGGCACCACTGGAGTCCAGACTACCTTTGTTAGCACGCCAGTCCTTATCTGGTCTTTAAGGTTTAATTTATAAGGGGACGTGTTAGAGGTTTGTAAGACCTTTTGACTACGCTTAGAGTGATTCCACCATAAGTCCGAAATACATTACAATTATGTCTTCATAATCAACAAACATCATCAAATATTCTTTGGAATCAGTAATCTTTACACACCATGACCCATTCGGTCACGAATAACCACACCTTTATGCAAAAGTTAGAAAGTTTATTTCCCTATATTAACAATGCTAATGTCACGTAAATTAGTCTCAAAACTAACTGATAAACATATAGGAATAACACCGGTTGACCAAATCTTCCAAAGAATCTCAATTTAGCAAACGCATTGATCACTAGACATTCAAGAGTCACAGTACAAATTAAGAGCAAGAGCAACTGCACAATAGAAATAGCATACATCTAGGTTCAGCAACTGAGCAACATCAATTTTCTTTTAATAGCAGCCTGTTATCATTTCAGTGTCCCCCTAACTAACTTTCTAATTATAATAGCATGTTTGGGCTTCATGCAAAACAATTTACTCAACATTAATTTGGAAAACATCTAACTATGGCTCTATCAAAATAGCGGTTGGTACCTAGAAACAAAGAACAAACTCACATCAAGATCAATAGCATTTTGTTTTACCGCTCCTCATACAGATCAGCAAGCTGTGATTATCTTCGTCAGTTGGACAGCAGTTCGGTCAGCATCAGCAACTGGCATTGAAGGGAATGGTTCAGAAACGGAGACTCTAAACAAGCTGAACCATTCAAAAAGGAAGGTCTAGGGACCAGCATTCAGCATGAGAATTTTAAGCAATAAAGTTAAGGATAGAAAATAAACCATCAGGAACTGTTCAGTTCCTTAATCAGAAAAAAATAATCCTCTATGGAGGACATAAAAGTAAAAAAGGATGTGCTACTCTTGGTGCAGTCGGGCTAAGTTAGAATCACCTAAAGAACTTCCCACATTGTAAACGTATGATTTCCTGACCAATGACAATTAGTCCAATAAGGATTAAACCTCAAATCCAAGATATAACTAAACTGTCTTTCACATGTCGATGATTGGCTCCTCATCTCCTGTTCCCACCGTAAGACTCGTCAGTTAACCTTTTTGTATCCATCAGTACCCCAGTCAGTGCATCCATTGTCAGCTCCTGGGAACATCGCTATCTCACGTATCAAACTATACAGTGTAACAACTACTAATACAAGATATTCTGGCAAGCAGTTCTCATGAGAAAGTTAAAGACATCTGCTAACGTTTGGTCAACACAGTGTGAATAGCGCATGAATTAGTTTCTCTGGACATACATTCCTACGATTTTATTAAACAGTGCAGCTTTATATGAGGCTGTGCAGACTAGGCCCAAACCTCACTAACTTAAAGCCAACAATTAATAAGCAAATATATAACATATAATCATTAATATAACACACTATTATATTTTTCTTATTGTAGGCACTTCATTTAGTATTACTATCTATTAATTAAAGACACTTCGTAATAGGTGGCAGCCACTCAAGTGAGCACAATTTCCAAGACGCACATTATTTTCTACATTAGTTCAATTCTATGCAAATTCCTAATCCAAAATACCTAAAGTTCATTAGTAGGTAAATTCAGCGTTCACACCTTTCCCGGCTTGACTGAGAGCTACCAGGGCAATAACTAGGCCATGGGGCAATACACAAAGTGTATGTTTAAAAGGAATTCTGGAGCTCCAGGTGCCTTACCCCACCCATCTAAATAGAAAAGAAAAGGTGATGTTGCAGCTGCTGTGGAGTGATGCAGAGAAACCCCCAAACCCCAGACAAGGGTAGCCAAGGAGGCACATATGATTTTAATTGTTAGCAATAAGTATGGCCCCTTTTCAAAGGCAACGGGGAAGGTTCGATCTTTCACATTAGGCATTAAAGGAGAGAGTCCACAACTGGATCACCACCTCCCCGCTTGAACTCTTAGCAGTCAGCTGTGACAGCAATTTACAGTCAAGATACGTGGAACAGACATTCTATCATTTGGCTGAGCGCATGGGCTACCATCTCAAAGACAGAACTATAATTCGAAGGACCAGAATAAACTTGGAAAGATGCTAATGACTCTACTTCACAGGAGCAAACTGTAGGGAGTCCATGTAATGTCCCGAATGGGGGAAAATTCTGATTCAAGACGTCTGTAGTTGTAGAACACAGCACTGCTTCTACAAGAAATATTCCATTATTTTAATTAATGGTTTCTACTTTCTCAGGGAGAGTGTCATTCATTTTAGGTTCTAGGTCTGAATTCCTCAAATAACTTGGTCATCCTGGTTGGCTTAAGGGGATTTTAACTAATTCGCTGAGAACACAATTTCTAATAGTATCAAGACCTTCAGGGCCAGGGTGGAATTTCATAATTCACTTGAAAAGCAGAAAAACATCTATCTTTGGATGATTAGAGAATAATCCAAAGATGGAAAGTTCCAACCTAACAACATCACAATGAGGAAGGAACATTGATTTCTCACCAAGAAGAATAACTCCTTGCATTCCTGCAGGACAGATGAAAGCAACATAGAAGTAAGTACTCTGTACAGTTAGGACAGCATGCACCCATTCCAAAAAAACACTTTTTAAAACAATTTCTTCTATGATTCTCGTTTTGTATAGGGTAGTGATAGACCCTGTGTAAGCACTTCCAAATTGTACGCCACACTAGAGAAAGGAGGTCCACAACTTCTTCATTTAGAATCATATTGGATCGCACAGCAGTTAGCGCAATATATATATGCTACCCACCCACAGAAACACACCACTTTGGGTCCCGATGGAATGATTCATCCTTCGTTTTGACTGACAATTTTCTACACCAAAAGATTGAAAGTTACGAATTCCACCAATTCTATTTTTCATTCCTCACAATTAGCAAGGTAAAAAAAACACATAAAATCAAGGATGCTCATTCATGTCTGCACTATGCAGTTCCATTATGGGATAAAGCTGACATCTTTTATAAAGTCTGAGTCCGGCAAGGATGTTGGGATGTCAGAAGTTATGCTAGAGATGCATTTAAAAATAAAATATTTTAATTAATAACCTTATGAGTGAAATGTAGGCCTAACCAAATACTGAATTTTAAATGTACATTTCCCTTTCTAAACTCTGCAGGACCCACATTTAAATGACTTGGTTGATTTGCTAATGTTAACACATTCCAAACTGCTTTAGCTCAGCAGAAATGTTTCTACTGTGACTTTTGCATGGCCTTTGTATGATGCAAACTTCCTATGCTTACAAAAAGTTATATTCATCTAATTTCTAAACTAATACTAAACTTGCTACGTTTTGAATAGACGTCTAGCATGAAGATGAGTGAGAGCCGAGGTGATATAATGCAAATACCCTTAAAACTAACATGAGTTTTTCTTTATTTCAAAGACCAAGACAAATGTGAAAATTCTGTACCTATGGTAGAACTCTGTTTAAACTTATAATTTCTATGGGCAAAGTTCTTGTCTCACAGTGTTCTCTCCTGCTCACTGGTCGACTATACAACTTCTCTGAAATATTTGTTATAATTCTATTTTTATTGCATTCTGTGGTAAAAGTGTTCCAGGGAAAGAACAGAAAGACTTAGAGACATTAGGACTTTCTAGGATTTGGCGTGCACGTGAGCAAGACTCTCTTGACTCGGACAGAATTAGCTTTCTGCCTACAATATTCTCTATCAGTCTGATACTGTATTCTTTATGAGCACTGATGGTTTGGCTGGCTAAAATGATCCTCCGACAGTAGTTCCTTTGGATTATTTTCTGACTAAAATTATTTATTTCTGCAACTTTGGAATAATAGAATAGGAACCAGATTATCGGACAAGCTTTATGTAATGTTCCGTACCTTATGCTTGACTTATGAAAAAAATATTTAAAACTTATGATAAATAAAACCTTTATATTTTAACTCCAACTCTCATTATTGACTAGAGAATTTACTAAGTTTATTAAAATATGTATTGATGTTAAAATAGCAGTTTGATTTCTCCCGCTCTTTCTAACGTCCCCTACAAGGTGTCTAAGAGTTGAGGAGTGTCCATAAATTTAGAGTTCCGGGCGCTCCCAAAAAGTTGATAGACAATAGTTTAAACGACGAGAGGAAAGAAGCTGCAATAATTAAAAAGTGCCCACATTTTGATAAAGTCCTATCACCCAGAACCTGTTTGCAAAGACTTATAAAGTGCAGTTTCTGTAGCAATTGCGGACGGCGGCTGAAGAACTGGTGAAGTTAACAGTTGTGAGTCTCAATAAGGCAATGCGTAGAAATTGTGATGCTTTGTAAATTGTGATTTGTATTGAAAATGTTCTGATTTTATTTTGAAGTGCAATTGCTATTTGTCTAGATGTTTTATGTGCTTTGTTGAAGAAAAAAGAGGTTATCGGACTAAAAAGTAGTCTAAGATCCCAGGATAGAGATAGAGATATGAGAAGTTTTCTTGTCTGTTAAGAGAAGTGTTATTCGAGAGACGTCGTCAACTAAACAGATAGGAACATAATAACTTGCTGTGACTGTGTCAGATTAGTGTTTGTGAAACCTGATGCACCAAGGTGACAACACTAATTAGATGATTTTCCTGCAGGTCAAGAATTCATCATTGTGAGTGTAGAATTATTTTTGATAGAAGAATCGGAAGGTGTAAAACCTAGTTCCAAATGTTGATTGTACTATTGGTTTTCCTTAGAAGAAGCAGGCAAAGAATGATGCTCTTTTATGTTGCTTAGTTGTTAATATTGCCTTTGTCTTGTCTGGAGAAATTTATAAACGAGGATGAGCTGCTGCAAGGAGTGAGTAGTTGCGTCATATTGTGCTGCAGTGGTATTGGTTGGTTGGTTTAACGCTGCGCTGTGACTGGCTGAATATCGGTAAAGGTTGTGAAATCACTAGTTGGTTGAATTACGAAACAGTATTTTGATTTGTTCAAAGGAGTTCTGTGTCTGACGTATACGGAACAATTTTAAAACAAATTGAGATGGTGCAAATTTGATTGTTGATTTGTTGAAGCAAAAATTTGAAATAAAGACATTTTTAAAGCTTTAAGGAGTCTAATGAGGATTAATGTAATGGTTCTAGTTAGGGAGGGTGAGGAAGCACCTCCTGAGCTTATGCCAGCATATTATATGATGATTGAAGAAGGATTACATACTTGTGTTTGGCTTCGTCAGTCGCGTAAGATCACTGAATAACACAGTGTTTTGAGTTTTCATAGATGGTGGACATTTAATTTAGGGACCATAGGTAGATTATGAGAAACATTGCATGAAATGAAGCCACCTCCTACACTTACACAATTTGAACCCCTAAGTGCATAGGAGAAGATGGTTGGCATCGAGGAAAGAGAGTGATTCCAAAAATGAACTAAGAGAGCAATGAAAAATTATGCGGATGCAGTTTGGGATGAACAAGCGCAGAGATGGATGAAGAGTGTGGTGGAAGGTTCTAGATTATATCTAGATCTTACAAAGGAGGAGAAACCTAAGATTAGAGAATCTGAAAAAATTAAAAAAGAAAAAGATCAAAGTGGACAACGAAGTGAAAAGTGAAAAAAATATATATATCTCATCTGGATACTGATTCAGGTGATGGCATTTTAAATTAACTTTTGACTACACGTCTGCCACCTTATGGCCTATGCCAAAAGATAGAGCCCAATTCATAAATAATGCGACTATAGCCACAGCTCCTATAGATTAAGGTGTTTCAAAAGTCACTAGCCCGATGCAAGCAGTACACCCTGCAAACGTGCAACCTGTATTGCCTCAGCCAGTAATAACTCAGCTAATTGTTGTACAGCCTGTTACAACACAGCCTGTAACTCAGCAAGCAGTTGCAAGGTCTCCAGCACCAATGACTACAGCTCAGAAAGTAACACAAACAGATGCTACAGAAATTACTGAATTGATTACAACACAGACATTGCCTACACAGGTTCTTCATACACCAGCTACAGTAGTTCAGGAAGCATCTGAAGAGGTATACCAGTAAATGGATTTATCCAAAAGTTGCAAAATTCACAGATTGTAGATTGGACAAATCCACAGACCATTCAAGCATTAGGAGAGGGAAGACAATTTGTCTTCACAATACAAACTGTGCCAGGTGAATGTGATTTAGAAGGTGGATTACTTCCTCCTTGGTCTGAAAGGGGCTGCTAGAAATTGTGTCAAAGTTGAGGATGCAGAAAGACCAAGTCCAAATTCAAGTTCAAATACCAGTCCAGCTCCAGAAAAGAAGAGATAATTAAACCAAGCAATCAATTTGTGTTTGTAAGCGCACTACTCACCCGTGAGGGTCTCAAGGTGCTGTGGGGTTGGTCCCCTGAGCTTCAGTTAAATGTGTCTCAATTAAAAATAGAAATAGAATAAATTGTGAGAGGATGTTTGGATCTTGATCATATTCACCAATATCAAGAAAAGTAATTAATGTATCTGTGCAAAGAAATTACGAGGAAGTCTTCAACTGTTCATGACTAATTAACTGAATTGGCAAATAAATATGAGATTGATATTTCTAAAAGCGTACCATTACAGTGAAGTTTCAGGATGCAATCAGATGATGAATCAGTTGAAAACATGCGTTCTTTGGGAATACAAATTCATCTTGCTGAATTAATAAAATGTGTATGCAAATGGAGTGAATTTGAAAAATTTTAAAGTAAATGGTCACAAAAATTTGTATAGAAAAAGAAATAGGCAGAAGAGGCTGAAAAGAAAAGAAAACAAACAGCACGCCCAGGATTGAAGAAAGCACCTACTGCCTATCCTTTAACATACGTACCAGATGGACAGTATGTGCATGTCCCTTGGAGTAGAGGAGTTATTGCATCCTTTACAAACAATTTTCCAAAGCTGAGGGGAAAGTCCAATGCAGTGGTATATGCAAGTCAATAGATTTGTTAAGATTTCAAAGGTGTCATTTTGTTGGTTTAAATACATTTTTCAATATCGTGGTACTGAGTTATTTGTGGGCAGAATGTGAAATTGCTGTTTAATGGCAAGTTGCAGAACTAGCGAGAGATTCTGTCACAAATGCGCCTTCTCCTGTGGTACTGATTAAGCTATATGAGGTGATAACATTCTGGAAGGCTAGTGTTCCAACTAAGGATTTGGATTATTTGAAACTGAACTGAATGCAGCAGGACGCTAAGGAAACTGTATATGAATTCTATGAGAGGTTGATGAAAGCATTTCAACAGCATACAGGACAGTCGCACCTTGACCCAGCAAATACCGGGTTTTTCATTACACAGTTTCTCCTTATTTTGAGACCTGAGATTTGTCACCCCATACAGCAAAATGTGATTTGTTGGCAAACAAAGTCTTTGCATGAGATTTTTAAATATGCACAGTATTGCAGTTATGAGAAAGAGATGGACCATTGTAAAGTAAAGGAGACGTTTATGTTGGTACACACTAAGTTTGTGCAACAAGTTTTTCAAAATCAATAGGTTGCTTGGAAATAGTGGTGCAGATCAGAACTCAAGTAGAATTCTAATGGGTGGTTTT
This sequence comes from Pleurodeles waltl, assembly GCF_031143425.1. Taxonomy (NCBI): domain Eukaryota; kingdom Metazoa; phylum Chordata; class Amphibia; order Caudata; family Salamandridae; genus Pleurodeles; species Pleurodeles waltl. Next base: position 1,184,746,288 of record NC_090440.1, on the reverse strand, counting down.
CAAACTGGAATGAATGGTGTTCAGGTAGAAATTATGGTGTCTCAAGGAAGAGGTGCTCCGAATGATCCGAGAAACTGGTGTTGATGTTGTGACACTGAAGAAAATGGCACCTTGTCACTTGTGCAACAGGGTGGGCCACTGGAAGCAGAAGTTTAGGCTCAATCCAGAAAGAACTATCAATATTCCGATATAGGGAGGAAAACAAATGCGGATGCCAAATATTCCTATGCAACATATGCAGGTATTGATGCAAAATCGGACTCAAAATGGTACCCGTACCACAAGCACCTGTGGTTCAATCCAATGTAATCAATGCAAGATTAAATCAGAATCAGTTGTCAAAAATGAATCGAAATGTGATGCAGAAGCAAAATCAAAATACAGCCCAGCAGTTTCCCATGTTTGAAAACATTGATGTGTTAGAGACAGGCAGCCACAATGACGGTGCCTGAGAGGGGAGGCAGACTGCATTCTTGGCACAGTGGACCATTTGTAGCAGCTGGGGTGAATGGCCACCATTTGTAGTTTTTTACTGACATCAGAGCTACCTGTTCCACTGTGAGAACAGCGGAAGTACCAGACCCATCCCTCTTGGGAAAAGAGATCTAAATTGTGGGAGTTACAAATAGATAGATTACTAGCCCTATCCCAAAAAAAAAAAAAAAAAAGACTGATAAAAATAATTTAAAAGAAGACAAGAATATTACTCAGGGCTGAAGGAGCAGCTGAAGAGTAAGGCTAACATTTTAGAAGAACACAGAGTATGGTTAAGGACTACCTACCTATACAAAGACATTATCATTAATAAAGACTAAAAGTCCAAAACAAAAATTTAATTAAAAAAGGAAGTGGATTAACTCAAGGAGAAACTGACCTGAAGAAGAATATATTGATATTGTTCAACATTAGCAAGAAGGCAAAATTTGCTGTTACAAACGATTATTGGTAGCAGAACTGATTGTAGAGAAACATGTGCCCCGCTAGTTGAACTAGGTGCAAAATTATTTTAGGAATTTTACTTACACATAGTTTTAGTAGGAGTAGCAATAGTGTTAATTATACACTTCTTACCTAACATCAAAAAATCTGTAGTAGAATTTGTGAATGCAACATCTAAACTAAATAAATATAGATGAAGATGAGTTGAAGAAATTAATTGTAGATTACATGAATGATTACTCAATGAATGTCTACTCTAGACTAATAAAAGAATACACTAAAGCTACTGATGTTAAGAACTGTTATGTATGTGTATACATGCCATCCTCAGCAGATGAACAGGTTTCATATCACCATAATCTACTTTCCTAGGGTGTCAAATGTAGTATATCTCTTAGTTTAGTGTATAGGCAACAGCGTTTTGAGTACTATTACTCATACCTTTGACATGGTGCTTTCAAGTTTCACTAATAAAGAGTATGAATCTACACCCACAAGCTAGAGGAACAGAAACTGCATGGCATTATTTCATACCATTTTCTTCCTTTAAACACTGTTAAAGCACATCAGAGAACCCTAACATGCCTAATGAACGCACAAGAGAAAGCTTTTATTTTAATGTTAGAAGAGAGAAATGAACAATGTGCAAAAAGTGCACACAAGAAAGAGGATGTTCAAAAGAATGTATAGAGAAAAGAAGGGAATGGATTTAGAAGAAATATGTCTGTTCCTAGGTTTAAATCAGACAAAAAGCACAAAAGGAAAGTATGTGTGTTTAAGAGAAGAATCGGTGGGATAAAGATGTCAGTGGGAAACAGTAATTGTGAACATGTGTTTGAATTGTCTGGAGGACCATGGCAAATTTTGCAAGTTGATCCTACGATACCTGGAGTGTATTTTATATGTGGAGAGAATGTGTATTTTAGGTTGACTGATTACTGGGAAGGTATTGGCAATTTTTGGCTTACTTTTTTTTGAGGGAAAAGTATCACATACAGAGTTTAGATACATTAACTATGACACCTTCACACAGAAGATATGCATACAGTGTGAATGAGGAAAAACAATTAGCGGAAGACATTTGTGGGGCAATCATAGCTGTTGTAAGAGTAATCTTGAATGATAAGAAAATCAGAAACTTTCAACAGTAGTTGATAAATTAGCAACTAGTACAACTGGAGCTTTTTTAGTTTAAAAAAAAAAAAGAACACTGAACTTGTAGCAGTTAGATCTATGGTCTGCAGAAGCGCTACGCCTTAGATATCCTGCTTGCAGAAAACAGTAGAGTTTGCAAGATGCTGAAAATTGTTCCACCTACATACCTGACGAGAGTAGAAAGATATCTCTGATCTAAAACTTGAACTTGAACCTTTAGAAACTACAAGTGTAGTTCAAAGCTTTGCACAGGGGCTTTCCTCAGTAGCAAGTTGGTTTAAGGCAGTAGAAGGAGGGAGGGGGAATACTCAAAACAACTTTAGTCCCTATATTAATAGTAATAGCTTGCTTTCTTTTTACATTAGCAATAAAATTGAAATTAATAAAAGAGAAGAGTGAGAGATGAATAAAATAATGAAAACATATTTAGAATTGAGTGACATTGTGTATGAAGACTATAAGAGATTGAAAAAAAAGAGACAAACTAAAATAGGAAAGACGAGCGACTGAAGAAGAAGAAGAAGAAGAAGATGAAAGTGAACTCTGACAATATATTTGTGAATGTAATTTATGTGATGGTTCCAAACCATCAGATGGGAGAAATTGCTAAAGATTTCATTACAAATAAAATCCATTTAATTAGTAACCTGTATGAGTGAAGCTTAAGTCTAACCAAATGCTGCATTTTAAACATGCATTTTCCTTTCTAAACTCTGCAAGACCCGCATTCACTTGACCTGGTTCATTCCAAACTGCTATAGCTCAACACAAATGTCTCTATTGTGACTTTGCACAATGCAAACTTCCTACACTAACAAAGTTATATTCTTTTATTGTTTTAACCATTTGACCTGCATTACAATCTCAAAATTTCCTAAACTAATGTTAAACTTGCTTCTTTATGAAATGGCTTTTAGTGTGAAGATGCATGAGAGTGGAGAGGATATACTGTGAATGCCCTTAAAACTTACATGAGAGTTCTTTCTTTCAGAAAACAAGATGAATGGGAAAATGTTGTAAAGTTTAACTCTGTACAAAGCCTTCACAAACTGTACCGTATGTTAGAACACTTTTTTTGTTTTTTTTAATCTTACCATCTCGACGGAAACTGTTCCTGTCTCTCGATGTTCTCGCTTGCGCTTTGGTCGACTATACGACTTACCAGAAACATCTGTTATAATTTTATTTTCATAGTACTCCGTTATAAAATTGTTCCAGGGAAAGCACAGATACAGACTTAAAGTCTTGGAGATATAGCAGCATTTAAACATTTTATGACTGAAGGGGCACGAGAGCAAGACTCAATCTCTCTTGTGACTCTCTGACAGACTTTGCTCTCTGTCTAACTATTCTCTATCAGAGTCCAATATTGTACTCTTAATGAGCACCAACAGTTTTGCTGGGTAGACTGATCCTCAGACTTGTTACTTTTTCTGTTTTCTGACTGAAATGATTTATTTCTGCCAATTTAGGATAACAGATTCGGGACTAGATGATGGGGCACACTTTATGCAATCTTCTATAACTTATGCTTGACTAATAAAGAAAAGATTAAAAACTTATGATAAATAAAAATAAAAAGAACTGTAACTACAGCTCTCATTTTGGACTACTGAGAATTTAGTATGTTTATTAAAATATGAATTGATGTTAAAACTGAAGTTTCACTTCTGCTCTTTTCCAAGGTCCCCTACTGGGTATCTAAGAGTTTATAAATTTAGGATTCTCTGTGCTCCCAGTTATGTATATCTGTTGCCTATACTGCTGTTGCCACTCACAAAACCCAAATGTTCTCTGTATGAGAATATACCAAAGTCAGTGCTGCAGTGTTAATGATGGAATCTAGCATTGCTGCTGCCCGTGAATCACCAGCTACTCACATCCGAGAGAGAGTGCAATAGGTCAAACGCTTACAATAGTGAACTCGCTTAGTGGAAAAAGATTAAAGGATACGAAGCCTTCAGTGTCCAATGATTTTCTAAAGAATTCCTTTCAAAAGCCTTTAATTCACACAAAGAAGGGTAATAAGTGCTCTTGACCCTAAGTTAAATTGCTGGAAAATATGCTCATCCACCTTCTTACTGTCAATAAGCTGTTACAGGCATGGGACAGACAAAGAGGAGTCTGATCACATAAGCAAACTTGAGCCTTCCAGGAAGGGACAAAATGACCAAAAAAGTTGCTTTAAAGGGGGAGCTTGAACAGATGATAAATTCAGCCCACTGATGGAAACAAGGCAGAACTACGCACCTCTTCTTAGAACAGTCAGACTAGCTTTTCCGCCACTTTGAAATTTCCCAGGTGGCCACAAACAAGGGGGCTGCGTTCAGAGCTGGAAAGCCATGAAGGCCCACTTGGCCCCAATCTAGTGAAGGACGCCTACAGTGCATGGCTTGTTTGATCATGTCGGTCAGGGCTCATTTATTATTCAAAGTATTTTTAATGTGAACTGATAAAACTGTTCGTTAACAAACCTGCAATCTATTGCCTGCAAGAGAGACAGCAACAAATACTTCTGGTGTCTGTAAAGTCTACGCTAGTAGCACCACACAACATGTTAAAAAAATTGAGGTTAATTTCCTAATTTAGGACCTTCTTTGTATATTTATATAGGCCATGTAGTATGTAATAAGCAAGTGTATGCATCTTTTGAAAACCGACGTGAGGAAAACAGGGCAAAAACAAAATAGATATTTTGCACTTTGGTGGTAGCGACTCTACTTTCACACAATACTATATTTCAGTTGACTTTACACAGCACTTTATTGCCCTGTCGAGGCACCGAAGCACATTAGCAGATACATTTTGTGAGCTTGGATGAGAGACTGTTGGTTTCTGGTGTGATCTGTGTGGAAAGTATTTTGATGTCGCATGTGACCGCAAAAGCTGTGATCTTTATTTATCAGTGTCATTAAGCAGAAAGTGTGCAGTGAATCGTAATGAATGAGAGATAAGACACTTCAGCTGATAAACTGCTAGAGTACATAGGGAGAGGTGGGTGAATTCAACAAATCTAATTTTACCCCATGGTGCAGTGTGAACTAGCTTATATCATTATTTTGTAGGTGTGTAAGACCTCAGCTTGTTTCTTGTGAGAAACTCATGTCCAGACAATAGTAGCACCTGTGTGGTTATCTGACTTACCTTCAGATAACTGACTGACAGTGCGTTTCAACTGTCATGATATATCCCTTTCCTAAGCATACTCTTTGCAAAATGCTAAAAATACATTTCCTACTTAAGGTGGGAAAGCAGTTTTTTCCAAGCCTTTGGAGACTGCAGAGAGAAGACTGGGGTACTCCAAATCCAGTAGATTCTGGAGAGAGAGATTAGAAGCTTGTAATCTTCTCTTTGCCACAGGCGATCCACTGCATCAATGGATCAGTGAGCAGCAGCATCAACAGCATATTCTTGCTCAAGCAAGAACACACCTATGGCACAATTTCACCATAGATTCTTCATAGCTTCAGTTCAGCTGGAATTACTAAGATCACAAAGATCACAAAGATCAGTGCCATTGCATAGGCGACCAATGGTAGTAGCACACAATCAGCAGCAACTTCACTAGGGTGACAACAACTTAATTCCACATGTGGGTAACAGCAGCATTTTCAGGTCTCCTGAAACTCCTCTTAGGCTCCTGTAAGACCACCCCCATGGTACGCGCTATTTACTACAACATCAGCAGATCAGGATGAGCTCCACAAAGGGTTCAACCACATCAGATCATACTAAAAGTGGATCCTACCAGCATCATCAGAACTCCTCTTAGGTTCAAACAAGATCAGCTACATGGTAGATACGAGCCAAGGTAGCTACATCAGATCAGCCTGAATACTCTTTGGACTCCACCAAGCATCCAAACTTCAGCCCAGTTTACCTCAAAGCCAGCAGTACTAAGCGATAAAGGCAGATGTTTCTGATCTTCACTCTGCATTACCATCACTTGTGATCTGCAGAGGTAAGGACCAGGAATTAAATGGTGCGGTGAGCTCTGGCCCTTGAACAACACAGATCTAAAAAATAAATCCTTTCTTAATTAAGATGTGTAAAACATTTCTGCTATCCCAGCTCGAGAATCGGCCAGCAAATCTCCTGTTGGCATATCTCTCTCCCTAATCTAAGAGATCATGAGCAAGTTATAAAATCCCTCTAGGTGTGGTCGAGTTCTGCAAGATTAAAGTGGGAATCTTCAGGTAAATCTTACCTTACACTTGCATCCAAGGATGTTGAGGAGCCAAAGATAACCATATTTGTTCTCATCTGTTGCTCAAATGGATCAAGTATGATTAATTAAGTTATTTAATAGAGCTCAGAGAAATCCCTTCTTAACTCCAGGACTGCATCAGCTATCTTCAAGATGAGAAAGTTCCATGGTAGTTGGCTGGCTGCTTCCTTTTAGCTATGTTATGCTATATCATAATGCTCTTATAAAGTGCGACAAGGACCCAATACTGAGCATCCCGACGCTATAGAGATGCAAAGGAACCTCTGTGTCTTGTGGTACAAGGACGGCCCAATATGAACACATTGGTTTTTAATTTCTTTCTGAAATTCAGTAAATTGCTGTTAGACCGCAACATAATAGGGAGGGCATTCCAGAATATAGCTGCCCTATATGCACATGATCGTCCGCCTCCTCCCTCTCTTTTAATTCTAGGAACATCATGGAGAGAGAGGCAGTTGGATCCTAATATGCTCTTTTCCATATGCGGGATAACCAGATGTTGCTATGGGTAATAACCTTCTAAGTAGTTCAATCTATAAAAAATACAGAGGGCTTTGAATTCTATTCTCCTTTTGACCAGTAACCAGTGCAATTATGTTGATACTGGGCTGACCGATTGTCTCTTTGGCACTTCTGATAGTTAGTGGGCTGTAGCATTTCGACTGATTTGTAAAAAAAAAATTATGACATAGGCCATACTACCCAGGAACAGAGCATTGCCATAATTCAAGCATGTCACAATCATACCCTGGATGACAAGTCCCCTACCATCATGAGCCAACCATTTAAGTAATTTCCTTAAGGATCATAAAAGCCCACACGGAGAGCGGATACCTTCTGGGCCTGAGCCACCACAGAAAGATGTTTATATAGGACACCAGCCAGACTTTTTACCTCAGATTTAGGAATGGATGGTGTTCACAAGCTGGAGAGCAAGCGGAATTGATCTCAAAGTGCTGGGTTGTTTCCCACCACTAGCACCTCGGTCTTATCTCCATTCAGTTTCAGATAGCTTGCTGTCATAAAGCTGGCTACCTTTTCCATAGATGTAGTCAGTTTTTTTGAGACTGAGGAATTCTCTGGGGATGGGGAGACAATAATCGGTATGTGTTGTCCGTATATATGATATCACTGTGAAACCAAAAAAGCAAATTATATTAGCGAGGGGTTGCATGTAAATAATAAAAAGCGTGGGCTTAGTGAAGAACCCTCTGGAACCACACATTCCAGTTTATATACCTCCGATAGAAAAGATCCCTCACTTACCTGAAAGCTCCTATTGGTCACATACAACATGAACCACTTAAGGGTTAAGCCCGAGATACCAGTAGCTTTCAGCCTATCAATCAGGACAGGATGTGAAACGGTATCAAAGGCCATGCTCAGACCCAATAGAATAAGCTCAGCCCATTACACAGGTCAAGCATCCTTTTAATGTCTTCGGTGACCCAGAGAAGGGCAGTCTCTGTATTATATCCCTGCCGAAACCAGTTTGGAACTGACGTAAAAGATTGTTGGTTTTTAGGAGTTTTTAAACCACTCTGTTGAGAATTTTCTCCAGAGCTATCCCTATCCCGGGAAGCAAAGAGATGGGTCTGTAGTTCTCTGGTTTGTCCTGGTCCAGAGAAGGTTTTTTTCAATAAGGGCGATTCACTGCATGCTTTCAGACCTTCTGGCACCTTACCAGATTCCAGAGATTTATTATACATAGTCATTAACATGGAAATCACTTGCTCACCGCCATGTAATAAGATGTTCATTGGGACAGGGTCAAGTGGTGAGCCTGACTTCACCAGTCTTGCTGTGTCTACAACTTGTGGAATATTTACTAACGAAAAAAGAACTGCATTAGGGTCACTGTCTAGCCCGCAGGGCTCTGATTCCACTGAAAACTCCCCAGCCCTGCTAGGGAGTTTTTACATTTTTTTGACTTTGCCCAGGAAAAAAATGCTCATCTGCTCACAATGATCCGTTGAGGGCGGAGCACCTTTAGCCATTATGTTGGGTTTCAGAAATTAATGGACAATGACGTACAGCTCTTTAGCCTGTTTAATCATAGTTGTAAAGTTGGCCACCATGGCCCTCCGAATAGCATGGTGGTAATCTTTGACTGCTTTCTTATAATGCACTTTGATTTCTACATCATACCGACGTCTCCAAGTCCTCTCCCATTGTCTGCACCGTTTCTTTAATTCTCTTTATTCTGTCGAAACCCAACCTGGCCTTAAGGTAAAATATGGGAAAGGGTTAAATTTGACTACCCAGCCCCTCCCATGGGTGCCATATAAAGGTCTTCAGACTTATCTCTTAAGAACTAGCATCAGCCAAAGTTAAGACCTTGGATGGTGAAACCCGCTAGGCTGTCAGTCTTTTCATCTACATTGCCTGCCGAGTAGTCCCATTCAGACAAAATGCAGGACATCAGATAGGTGCTAAAAAGACGGAAGAAACAAACATGTAACCCTCAGGGGAGTGGAATTTATTAAAATATCTACTTGTCCATGGGACAGGTTGCTTCTTAAATATACTTGTCCTATAAAAAAATGGACTTGTCCCTTTGCTGCCATGTAGTGCTGCGACAAGTTATGGCAGCAATCTCATTATGTAAGATCTCTGATAATAGCTTCTCTGATTATGCCGGGGCTACTACTATAGTAGGACTTGAATACTTGCAATTTCAATCCCTACTATAGCAATTTCCTTATTTTGCCACCTTTCCACAGATCTACATAATGGGGCTGGAGGAAGCAGTAAGCAATAGTTCCAGAGCTGGCTTGCCCTTGAGTTTGCAAACCTACTAACTTGTGTGTTTTAAGGATTTTCACCAGATCTCCTCTAATCTTTTCCCGTAATGAGAAAGTGTGGAAATGTACTCCTGACAATGGCAGAAGTAGAAGTTCTTCCAGGGTGGGGAAAAAAGTGGATGGAGGGAAAGTGAACTTGTAAATGCTCAATAGATTTTTGCATGAGCAATTCTACACATGTATATTTGTTCGTACTAAAATACAGTTCACAAATATTTTCTAGGAGTATGATTTTGTGGTCTACTTCTGTAAGCTCTTGTGAATTTATGAAAGCCACTAATTCAAAGACATATACCATGGGTGCTCTTTTGTGACTTTCTTTAAGAATTGGGTCCCCAATTAGGTCTGGCATTAACAAAGACATTTTGTTTTTATTAAACTTCTATTTCTCTTTCTATCGGCTGGCTTTACTGTGAGTGATCACATTCTGCTCTTCCACAAGGAGCATATTGGCACACAAAGTAGTTGTTCAGTGCCAGGAACTACTGTGGCAATCAGTTGGGTAACGAAACTGGAGGACCCCCCTGCGAAGAACATGGAGGCCCCCCGCCCTGCAAACTCACTCAGGACAGGTGCTAAGCTGAGGGGGCCTCTGGAGGGGGGCTGTGGGGCCTTTGTTACACTACTGATTGCAATGTGTGCTTTTTGAGACCAAAAACTTTTCTTTTCCATTTGTCAGTGTTTGTTACAATGGTGAGGGCCTGACAGCTCTCACAACAATAAAGGGTTATAAAAGCCATGTCAAAACAAGACACGCATTGATGAAAGCAAAAGACTCACAAAAAATGTCGGATTGGTTGGCTTTGCCAGTGCTTGTTTATTATCATGCTTCTCATATTCTTGTTGAAAATGGTTACACAGATTTTCCATTAGGAACATTTTTTTGAAACACTAGCGTGCGTCAACACATTTTAATAAATGAGGCTTCAAAGAAATAGCATCTAAAATTTCATTGCAGCGAAGTGCTTTTTTCCCTACCTGCATTTTTTCCTGAACATCTTATTTTGAAAGCAAAGAATCATCACTCTTGCTTACAAGCTTCTGCAGACATTTGCATCTAATCAAAGAGCATTCTGGGAACATTGTACCTAGCCTCATCTTTTTTAACTTTTCAAACGTGTGTCCACTTTTCTTTTTTTAAACTAGAACTACTTTCAGTACTGCACTGTGGCCTTAAAACATTTATTTACGGCGCTCACCCAAATAATGAAGACTTTTAACTAATGAACCATAAATACAGGTTCGAACAGCATTAGCCTATGGACACACATACTACCTCCACCGCAAACAGTTCCCTTTTTTGTAAACTGGCAGCTAAAGGGTTTGTGCTGCAGGGGGTTAGGCCTGCTTGTCCCAAGGACAAAATAAACATGAAAACATGTTGCCCTTGACACCAAACAATATGTCCCAGGGGTGGGGCGATAGGAATTCCACATCCCTGAACCCAGAAAAGGCACAACATTCTCAAATATAATTAAATTCTGAAAGCCATTGTCCCTTGCTAATGCCTGGTTAGAAATCCCCACATGAATATTTGTAGGAGTGCAAGGGAATGAATATGAGAAGATAGCACTTTCATCTATGATGCTTTAAAAAACAATTCTCAATAAATAGTGACATAGAAAAAAGCTTTATGTGAGAAGAGGGTCAATGCACACACTTTTTCAGGTAATATTGTTTGCGTGTGACAGTTATGTCTGGCCTCATGAGATAGTTAATTATTAAAAGGACTCTAACGCAGTACCTACCTTCAAACACTCTGGTTGACCTGCCCTAACAAGGCAGCCCTATGCATAATTTTGGGTAAAGAACTACAGCTGAGAAACCAAATCTCTACTACTGGTGGCAGTTATGCTCTTTTCCTTTAATACACATTTTAAATTTCACCTATAGTGTAGGCACAAGGAAAGCGTCATAGGGTCCAAATCCTGACGAATGCCATACAAATGTATGGCTCTCTTGGGCAGAAACATGTCGACCAATACCACCTGAAATACCCTATTGTTTTTAATATGGTGATAGGGAGTTGACTATAAAGACTACATGATCCACCACCTACAAGATTTTGATAGTGATATGACCCACTTGTGATAATTATGGGCGGGCAGCCACTCCACTCCAGAAGAAGCTCAAGGAGCACAATGATGAAGAATATGTTCTGTGGGCAAAGGTTCGCTTTATTTTTTATTTAAGATATGATCTATTGCTATTTGTTTAAAAAAAAAAAAACATTGATAAAAACATTATTTTTTCCTTATAGTCTACAAGAAGTAGTAACACAAGAGCTTACCACATCTTATTAATAGCCTGCCTCTCACTCATTCATTCTCTCGTTGTAAACCCAGGGGTGACATTTGGCCTCAAAAGGCAGGAAATCATTCAAGCTTCCATTCGTGCCAGTTCTATGCCAGCATGATGGCTCAGCCAGTTAATCTTATGAGGGAAGGAGGTTGAAGCCAACCCACCCTTTCACCCCTCTAAGGTATATGAACTGAGTGATATTACAGGGACGATAATCTGATTAATTTGCATAGCACTTTGATCAATCGGTTAAGACCACACATCCAGGTAGTAAGGAGGCGGGTAGAAACTGGGGATAGACCATCGAGGTGGTTCTCCAATTCCTGCCGTCAGGCAAAAATACAGTTATTGGGAGCATTGAAGGCAGGGAACTGCCGAGAGATAAGAGCAACCAGGACTGCTTACAAAACAGTATTGAAAAATGCAAAAAAAAAAAGTAGGAAACCAAATATTGGAACGGGTTGGTGGATGCACTCCATGAGAAGGATCATAAACTGTTTTGGAAACTAGTGACAGGAAAAAGCCGCTCCCAAAATGTGGAGAACTACCCAGCAATCCAGCCAGAAACTTGGGTGTTACATTTTGGTAATCTATATAGAGAAGCTCAAATTAGTAATACTATTGCTCCTCTACGAAAATACAAGGGGCCCTTTATCTCTCACACACCAACTGTCTGGTCAGTTATACCATCTAAATTTGACCTGGACCTCTTCTCCTTAAAAGAAACAGCCTTGGCTCTCCACATAGTACACAAGGGAAAGGGGCTAGATGGTATCCCAGGTGACTTGTATTTGTCTCGACCCATAACTTGGTCTTTATATTTAAATGCACTCAGTAATGAGATACTGAGGGGTGGTGGACTTCCCCGCACATGGCAAGGAGCAATCATAGACCCTGTTTTTAAAAAGGGGGCAAGGGAAGAACAAACTAATTATAGGCCAGTAAGTTTAACTGATGTCAGCCAAAAAATATTCTGTAAACAGGTCCGGATTAGACTGCAGACATGGATAGAGGACTCTCATATCCTTTCCAATTTTCAGGCAGGATTTAGGAAAGGAGTGAGTACAATAGACCAGACGTTTAGGTTTAATCTCCTGTGTTGGAAATACCGGACACTTAATAAGAGCCACTTGAATGTGGCTTTTATTGACTTAAAAGCCGCCTTTGATATGGTCCCACAGGACTTAATGTGGAATGTTCTGGAGACCTATCAACTTGACAAATAATTGCTGAGATTGATTAGGTATCTTCATGAGGGTACTTATGCTCAGGTACGCTGGTCTCAAGGTGGTGATCTGACAGAAGCCATACCCGTTGACAGGGGGGGGGGGGTCAGGCAGGGGTGTGTCCTGGCCCCCACATTGTTTAATCTCTTTATCAACGGTGTGGTGGACCAGCTGATCCATTGTCATCATGATGCTCCAAAGCAAGCAGGAGCCAATGTCCCCATCTTAATGTTCGCGGATGACACCTTACTGATTTCCAGAACCCCAATGGGTCTTCAAAACTAACTAGATGCTTTTTCTAATTTTTGTACCAAGAGGGGCCTTGAAATAAATCCAACCAAAACAAAGTTTATGGCCTTCAATCCGCATAAGTCATTTAGGGGGACAATGACCATAGCAGGTCAACCGGTAGAGAGAGTGTTAGTCAATTTGACTATCTGGGGATTAGACTAGCAGATGACCAATAGTGGTCGGCACAGATTGGGAAGAGCTTGTCTGTCCTCAGGCAGAGATCAGCAGTGATAGGGAGGGAAATTGCTAACATCTCGGAAGGGGAAATTTCACCTGCTATTACAGTTTATAAAGCAGCGGCTGCTTCAACTTATGGTGCTGAGCTGTAGGGGTATTTCAATTCTAGACGTTTGACGACGGTAGAAAACTGTTTCATACGTAATTTCTTGCGGCTGCCGACAAGTACCCCTCTTATACCCCTCAGCTTTGATTTAGCTCTAAACGAGGTCAATAATGAAATTGCTCTAAGAACTCTTATGTACTGGGTCCGTCTTTGGACTTCCGAACACTTGTGTACCTACCAAACAGCTACATATGAGTTCCTAGTGGACGGCTGTGCATTAAAAATCCCTTGGTTTAAATATATTAGAGATATGTGCAAATTCCTCAAAATGGAGGTGTGGAGAGATCCTCGCAATTTGACCAAGGAAGTAAAAGCACGCATAAGGAGGTGCTACTGGGAGATTATCCTTGTGCAAATTTGGTCCAAAAAATCCCAAGGCAGCAGGACGCAACAGTTTCTGGATCATAAATGTAGCCCCAAACCTTTTTCATTAAATTTAGACTAGAGACTCTGCCACTCAAGACATTTACTGCGAGATGGAGCATGGAGGATTACAATCTGACCTTTTGTCATTTCTGCCAGGAGAAACCAGAGTCACTTGCACACTTTATGTTTTTTGTCCCAGATATTTGGCTTCCAGGAAGAAGTGGATCATTTCCTTATGTAGGTCAATGGGGATGAGGAAATGCAATACATCCTTACATATCTTGGCAAGTGACACAAGCGACAAGGTAGTCTTTGCAGTTGCAAGGTATTTACAAAACGCATGGGCTATAAGAACTAGAGAATTGTCACAACTATGTGTTTTAACAAACTTATTTTAGGTCAGATTCATTCACTGTAGCAGCAGATTACCGATTGGAATTTAGATGCAAAGGCCTATAAGGTTTTAAGAGTTGATGTCTGTTTTGTACTGTTTTAATAACTATGGGGGTCATTACGACCCTGGCGGCCGGCGGTAAGGTGGCGGTAACACCGCCAACAGGCTGGCGGTCTTCCGCCAGCAATTATGACAGTGGCGGAATTGCCACGGCCATACCGCCGGCCCCTCCAATATCCCGCCAGGATTCCGCCTGGCGGTCATAATCCCCAGGGCAGCGGTGGGATTAGGAGTCCCTGACCGCCAGCCTGTCCGTGGCGGTAAACACCGCCATTGAAAGGCTGGCGGTAAGGGGACTTGGGGTGCCTCTGGGGGCCCCTGCACTGCCCATGCACTTGGCATGGGCTGTGCAGGGGCCCCCAGGCATAGCCCCGTCGCGCATTTCACTGCCCGAATTTCGGGCAGTGAAATGCGCGACGGGTGCTACTGCACCCGCTGCACATCAGCATTGCCGCCGGCTCTATTACGAGCCGGCAGCAATGTTGACGTGAAATTTCCGCTGGGCCAGCAGACGGTAACACTGTTACCGTCCGCTGGCCCAGCGGAAATGTCATAATGGGGAGCCAGGAATACCGCTGGCAATGGCGGTATTCTGTCTCCCGCGGCGGTCTTTGTGCAAGACCGCCAAGGTCGTAATGACCCCCTATGTGTCTTAGCACTTTATTTTAGAAGGAATTTTAGGGTTTCTTAATGTATCATGTGGTATTCCTTGTTTTATTTTTTAACTGGTTTACTGTATGATTATGGTATGGTGTCTATTGGATACTTTTATGGCTTTCAGCCGAAATAAAGTTATTTATTGATTGATAGATTGAGTAATATTACACTAGGGTCTAATAACAATGCTATTTAAAGCATTTTGAAAGTGGAAAAACTAAGGTCTAATATGTTATATGGACAGAAATAATCACCCTTATTGTTAATATGTGTATACTCAGTTCGAAAGATTCTTATGTTATACTATTCCTCCTTGTTACGCTCATTCATGTCATACCCTTTATTTCGGCTTCTGTTTATTTCACCATTATTTGATTACAAGGACCTGTGCTACCATTTTCATATTCTGTGTCACTGAACATTTTGAAAAGTTTAACACAGCAGCTAAAATGCAACTAAGCGAATATGTCTTTGCAGTGGGTGTGACATTCATACTGCGCACCACTTAGTGCAGCGTTGCCCTTATTTCCTGCACATTTGACGTCAGAGCCAGAAACCGCTTGAATTACACAAGCTAAACTCCCTGGAGAATCATCACCGGGCACACGTCATCCACCTTTTATCCCGCAAACAGCAGGGTGCAAAAAAACATTCATTGCAGGACCTCAAACACACACACTGCAAAAAAATGCTGATTTACTGTAGTGTTCCTCTGAGGAATTTCATATAGTTTTGACAAGTGTACTTTTGTATATATTTGTAATTTTATTACAGTACATCTAAAGATTGCCTTGAGGGAAAGCGTATTCTCTATATAGAAGGTCTCAGTTCATTATGACAAGCCACTCAAAGTTTGATTGATTGTTTCTTAGGAAATGTTATGGCAGATGCCATATTTATGATCTGTTATTATTAAAGTTACAACAAAGGTATCAGCTTTCATTTATCTATTTATTAGAACATACACAACCACATATATTGTAGTCTCGCTGCACTGTACATGACAAATGCTACTGTAACCTAATGGTATTAAATGTATCAAACCCTGACTCACAGGAGTCTAAACTAACCCTCAGGCTCAAATACAGCACTAAATTGGACAGCGATCTCAGCAGCAGACGCTTAACCCACGGAGGTATCTAATAAGGGCTATAGATCAGAAAAAGTGTAAATATTTTCCTCTTCTTTATCTACCACTGCTCATTTTGAGCAATTTTTCTCAGGGCAAGTAATACTACAAAATAATTGAAAAATAAATATATTAAAAACAAAAAGCAATCATCTTTTGCAAGGCAAAAGACGAAATTTATCAGAATACTTGTTTGAGGGGCATAAATACATTTAGGTCACGCTTCTCTCGTTCAGCTGTTGATGTTCGGGAAATATGAACAGTATTGGCCAATGGTGATTCCCTGCCTCTTAAAAGGCTTCTTTCTCTCCGGCATCAGCCTTTGTCCAGAAAAAAAGACACATGCAAGTTGACGTTGAACTGGGTACCTTTTCCAATACGGATTTCCACTTACTTTCCCATGGTCTTCTGCAATGATAAACAGCAGTGGCAACTTAATAACAACTGCCACATGTGCACATCAGATGGGCCTTCAACACTAGACAGTTAAATGTGAATGTGGTGACACAATCCGAGGCAACTAAATGGATAGCAGCTCTCAGCAAACTATGAAATTCTTAATGTACGCATCACACGCTACAACGTGCAATAACAATCATTCACAATAACATTACTGTTTTGTAATAAGCAACTCGGAAACATTTCTTATGACTTTAAAAGACATTTAGGGCCTGATTTGAAGTTTGGCAGACGGGTTACTCCTCGCAATGTGGCTGACATTTTGTCTGCCGTATTACGATCTCCATAGATAATAATGGGATCCTAATAGGATGGGATCCTAGTACGGCGGACAGGATATCAGTCACGTTTGTGATGCAGTAACCCTCTCTGCCAAACTCAAAATCAGGACTTTAGTGAGGTAGCACCATTGTCTCACTGAAGGGTTGAATTAACTGAGAAAGAAACGTGCACAGAAATATGTTAAGCCTGCACAGCGGGCTCCTCTGAAGGAAGACAATTTTATAGGTGGTCTAAAGTTAAAATGAGTTCAGAAAAACTCTAGCAAAGCCAATATGTCTCCCCTATAGAAAAGCTATTATTGGCTTGGAGAATGTGTTTTAGTCATTTTGTACACTGGCGTGGTTGGTGTTCAGCATGGCGAAATGTTAGTGTGGAAGAGAAAGGCGTGGTGTGGAGGGTCGGAGAGTCAAGTGGCACAGAGTGCTGTACAGTGGACTGGAGCAGAGTGAAGTAAAGTGTTGTAGAGTGTCATGGCATGGAGTGGTAGAGTGTAGAGGCATAGATTGGAAGAGAATGCCGTAGTTCAGTGTGGAGTAAAGTATTGTAAGGTGGAATGGCATAGGGTGGAGTGGCGCGGAGTGGAGTAGTGTGTTAGAGGGGAGTGGAACAGAATGGGGTGGGGTGGCAGAAAGTGTAGTGGCGGAGAGCAAAGTGTCAGAATGAAGCAGATTGGAGTGACTGGAGCAGAGTTGAGTGGCACAGAGTGGAGTAAAGTGGGGTGGGGTGGCACAGAGTGGAGTGGCCTAAAGTGCAGTGGATTGTCTTGTGTAGAGTGTCACAAACTGGAGCAGCATATAGTGGAGTGAAGTAGAGTGTTAGAGAGGAGTGGCACAGATTGGAGAGGTGTAGAATGGAGCGGAGTGCAGTAAAGTGGTGCAGTAGAATGGATTAGAGTGTCAGATAAGAGTGGCACAGAATAGAATGGCACAGAATAGATTGGCGTTGCATAGAGTGGAGTGGCATAGAGTGGAATGATGTAGAAAGGAGTGGAGCAAAGTTGCATGGAGAGGGGCAGAGTGCTGTAGAGTGGCTCAGTGTGTCTCAGAGTTGATTGGCCTAGATTAGAATGGCCAAGAATGGATTGGCTGAGGGTGTGTGGCATAGACTGTCGTGGAGTAGAGTGTCATAGAGTAAAGTAAAGTGAAGTGGCATAGTGTGGAGTAGAGTGGGGTGGTGTAGACTGTCTTAGACTGGAGTGTCGTAGAGTAGAGTGTCAAAGAGTAGAGTGGTGTAGAGTAGAGTGGCATAGAATGCAGCGGAGTAGAATGTCAGAGTTGAGTGGCATAGAATGAAGTACCGTACAGTAGAGTGTTGCGGCATAGCGAGGAGTAAAGTGTCAGAGTGGAACAGACCAGAGTGGCATTGAGAGGATTAGCACAGAGTGGAGAAAAGTGGCGTGGAGTGCCGCACAGTGGAGTGATGCAGAGTGCAGTGGAATGTCAGAGCTGAGTGGCGCAGGGTGGAGCAGCGTTGAGTGGAATAGAGTGGAGGGGCTTAGAGTGAAGTGGAGTAAGCAGTCAGAGAGAAGAGAGAAGAGTAGTGCAGAATGGAGTAGTGTCATATTGAGGAGTGGTACAGTGAGTGTCCTAGTAGAGTACAGTGAGTGTCCTAGACTGGAGTAAAGTGGGGTGAAGTGTCAGAATGGAGTGGCATAAAGTGAAATAGTGTGTCGGAGTAGAATGGAGTGGTGCAGGGTGGAATGGTTTAGGGTGGAGTAGACAGGAGTGTCAAAGTAGTGTGGCATGCCACAGAGTGGCATGGAGTAAAGTGAAGTGTCAGAGTAGACTGGAGTGTCATAGATTGGATGGGCACAGAGTGGAGTAAAGTGGCATAGAGTGCAGTGGAGTGGCATGCAATGGAGTGGCATACAGTGGAGTGGAGTGGCACAGAGTGAAGTGGAAGGGAGTGTTATGAAGTGGAGTGTTGCAGAGTGGAGGAACGTATAGTGGCGTAGAGTAAAGTAGAGTGTCAGAGAGAGGAGTGGCATAGAGTGTTGTGGAGTAAAGCAAAGTGTTGTAGAGTGGAGTGGTGTAAAATGGAGTAGAGTTTCAGACTGGAGAGGCGCTGAGTGGAGTTGTGTGGAGTAGAGTGGAGTGTTGCAAAGTGGAGTGGTGTGTAGCAGAGTGGAGTGTAGCAGAGTGGAGTGTGTTGAAGAGTGAAGTGGCATAGTGTGTTGTAGAATGGAGTGGCATAGTGGGTCAGAGTGGTGTGTCAGGGAGTGGCATAAAGTGGAGTGATGTTAACTGGAGCATTGTGTCATGGAGAGGAATAGGAAAGAGTGGAGTATTGTAGGGTGGAGTAGCATAAAGTGAACATGTGCAGAGTAGAGTATTGTGGCAAATAGTTGATGGGGCTTTAAGAGTTGAGGTCGTAGAGTGGCACAGAGCACCATGGAGTGGCGCAGACTGGAGTGGGGTGGGTTGGCGTAGAGTGGAGGAGAATGGTATACAGCGAAGTGGCGTAGAGTGGAATAATGTTGCATAGAGGGTATTTAGACAGAATATAGGAAACACAAATATTTTGGACCATAATATGTCCAAAATATTGAGGACAAAAATGTTGTGAAGGTACATTTCTATAGGTAAGCAAAGTTTTACTATATAACTCCACATATAGATACCTTGAGAATATATACATCCTCACGATACACAGATGAGTTAAGAATAGTAAATCTATACTTACCTATTTGCACTTACCTTCTCAAACTTTTTGTCCTCAACATTTTTGACACAATATTCTGCCCACATGACACAATAATATTAATAATAATACATCTTTATTGCTTGAATTGATAAAACAATTGCAAAATAGTCATGGAAATTGCTGTACTTAAAATACATCAGATATGCACTGACAAAATTTTAGCCATACAAACGATATCTACTAAAAACGTGAGCCGGCTTAGCTCTAAGGTTTTAAGAGGGATCATAGAGAATTCCCTTCTCCCCCCAAGTCTTGAATAGTGTAAGAAATAAGTTCATGGCTTTAGTGCAACTAAATTTGCTACCGCAAAGTGTCCGTGAAATTGCCCAAATATAAAGCTATTGTAAAAACAACCCATAATTCCCATTGAGGCCAACCTATATTAAGGCAGCTTTCCTTGTACAGTCTGGCTCAACAACACACTGGCTGGAGGATTAAAGTGCAATGCTTAAGAGCAAATAAAATAGGAAAGTACTGCAAAGTACCACATGCATCAGACACGAATGATGCAGCAGGGGCCCCTTAAATCAAGTGACCAGGGTGATTTTGATTTAAAGTAGTTCAAACCACACCATGGATAAGAGGGATAAGAAGGAACCTGTTCCAACTGAGGACAGCACCTGACAAAAGTGCACCTTAGTTTGCGCTAGCCCCTCAGAACCTCGTGTTAGACTATGGGCTGAGCTTCTTGAGTCATTCCTAGCTGGACTTTAGGCATTGGTTTGCCCTAGAGCACTTCCTGACCCATGACCGATAGGCCCCTAGCCTTGGTCCTTTTCTTGACTTTCTGGAGGACTTGCACCAGTGCACAGTTCAACCTTGTGTCCGATGGGTTGAAACAGGCCAGCACTGCCTCCCTGCTGGATCTTATATTCCACTCAATCCACATTCTCCGTAAGAGCTCCTGCTAATCCACCCTAATGTGGGGAACAGGTAGAGGATATGAATAATGTCTTCCCAACCTTGGTCACATAATTTGCAGTTGCTTTGCGTTTCAGGCCTGATCCAAGCGAGAAAGTGGCTTAGGATTGGCAGTATCCCCAGCTTGCGTTTCAGGAATAGCAACCTGGACCGCTCGCTGTATGGGTCACTAAGGTAACCCTGAGATTTCAGCTTTGTGTAGCTGTGTAATGTCACCCATCCGTGCTTTTGCCTAGACAGGCAATCCTTCTTATCAAGCATGGAGAGTAAGTGTGTCCATGATTTGACCAGTTTTTTGGACTTATGGTGACTAATAGTTTGCTTCCAGGCGCTGAACCTTCCTTTGCTGCCTTAAGTTTATGACAGCACATCGTGGAGGCTGCCTTCCGTGCCAGTGGCTCTTTGACCATGATAAGCTCCAGCCTGATCTGAGCAGGCAATGTGAAAGATGGTATCTGAAAGATTGACCTATAAACCTTGAGTAGCACTTTGTCTAGAACTGTGCTGTCCCTACGCCTGAGGGCCTCACTACCATAGGCCAAAGATGGAAGGGCCTTTGCTTGAGTCACCTGCAGGATTGGTGTGAGTGATGGTCCTTTCATTTTGCTGTAAAGAGGTCTGAGGCCCAAGGCCAGGGCGTTGCCCTTCCTCTTGAGTTCTTCAGGTTGTCCACATAACCTGCCATTCTCCTTATACTGAACACCGAGACACTTGAAGCTTTTTACCAGTCATGTTCTATATTGGGCCAGAAACCATGTGGGCTTTTGATTTCTTAGGCCGCGGACCACAAGGTTTTTGTCATCCTTCTATTGATTGTTAGGCTGTTCCCAGTAGAACAGTGAGAGGCAGCATCCAACAGGTGCTGCAGTCCAACCTCGGTTCTGCAAATTAGGACCAAATCATCCATATAAAGCATGTTCGAAAGCTGGAGGCCCCCTATTTTGAGCGGGTGGGAGTTGACTGCGTTCAATGTTGGGGTGAGGTCTGATATGAATAGAATAAATATTATGGGGGCTAAAACGCAGCTCTGTTTATAGCCACTGCTGCAGCTCCTGTAGTAACACCCCAACAAGATATCTGGCATCATTGTCGATTAAAGCCACCAGGCAGTAGTTCCTAGGATCTGCCTTTCCCGCCCTCCAAGTCCCATTGCAGATTATGGCCAAGATCGAGCCTTGCCATGAGTAGGGAATACAATTGAGCTGAAAAATGGTGTTGAAGACCAGTAATTGCTGGTCAGACCAGAATATTGGGTCTTACTTGTGGATATGTGGATTTCCACTCAGACCAGGCATCCCCTCTCTCTGTCCCTTTGCGATTTGTTGGATTACAACTTTTGAGGAGACTGAGCTCTAAGTTGTATTCAGATCATTCCCCATAATAAGCGTTACGAGTGTCACAGGTTCTGGGTCATTCTGCTGAGCTGCTGGAGTGGTCGGGTGGAGCCAGAATGTAGTGATCGTTCAGAAAGTTATACCAAATTGACTCAGCAATATTTGACAAAGCTACCTTTGGAAGGGTGTCTTCCAATTCAATTTATGGTCCGCCAGAAGTCAGTGGTGTTATTTATCTTAACATTCTCCCACAATTTGGCCCAAAAGGTGTTTCAATTTTCCCTTTGGCAGTTCCTTTTCTCCCTCTCTAGCGTTTTTCTCACCTCTCAAAGACTGTACAAAGTTGGCTGGTCCCTAGACGACCTTTTCAGAGCTCGCCACAATTAATACACCCTCCTTTTGGCCTCTCTTATGCTGTGGTTTGTGGACTTGTTACTCCACCCTGAGGGAGGGGCTATTTTGTAACCTTGAGCCTTGACTTTACCCTAACTGGCACAACATATAGATTATAGAACTCTGTTGTGAATGCTTCCCAGCCAGACAGACAATCTTCCCCTATGGTAAGTGTGGAGGCTATTAGTTGTTTGGCTGCGGGGGCCAGTACTGAACAAGACTTAGTAGTACAACAAGTGCGTTTGAGTTTAATTGTTCCCAGCTAGGGCCCTTGGTCTGGCAACTCTTCGAATTTGTTCAAGCCAATGCTGAGGACCAACTCCTGTGGTCGATGGTCGCTTTCCAATTCTTCCCTAAGGACAAAGCAGGAGATCCTGTTAAGTAAGGTTAGACTCACAAAGGTGTAATCAATCAGAGAGGCCTGGGAGGACGATATATATGATAGACCAGGCGGTTTATCCAGGAGTATGCACCAGGAGTGCCCTAAGACCAGCTGTTCTAAGTTGCCTTGTAGGGCCTATGCTCTTATCTTCTTTATACCACCCAGGGATATCTTGAGAGGGAGTCATCCAGTTGCTGTTTTGTGCCTCTGTGACTTTGTTTCTTGGGAGCTCATTCATTGGACCCTTGTTAATGTCCCCAGTTATAGTGAAGTCATTGTCCTTAGGTCTATTAGAATGTCAACCAGCTTGTCGGAGAGCTCTGTCCTTGGTTAAATGTACAAGTTTACCAAGACGATTTCCTGACGGTTGGCTGTTTTGAGCGATAAACCCACTGCCTGCAGGCACAAATCATTGCAGTCCAGTTCACATCAATCTATTTCGCTGATGGCTGACACATATAAAGCAAGGCCACCTTTGCTGCGTCCTTGCTTATAAGCTTTGGTAGCTGGGACAAGGAAGTTTGAGTAGCCCTCCAAGTGAATCGCCATCTGTGGCCATGTCTCTTGTAAAAGTACTATGTGAAATGACCGAAGGTATTGGAGGGTTTCGGATTCTGCCAACTTATAGGCCAATCCATTGATATTCCAGGAACAGACTTTTAGTACATGTTCAGTGAAGTCAGATTCAGGGACACACTGTCATTGTAGCAGTCTGGCTGAACTCAAGGCTCTCAACAGCCAGCCTCATTCAGCGGTTACCTTGGAGCCCGCGCCCAGCTTGCTTGGAGGTCCACCAGGATGTTGAATAGGTGGGACCGGCGAATTACTCAGGGCACTTCTAAGGATCGAATAGACTTGTCTGTGACTGGGTGGTGTAAGCCTTGTTTTTCCAAACTTTCAAGGAGATGTGGGTCTCCCAGGTTCTTAATGGGGTGGTGATGATGATCCCCCAGGGTTTGAACGGCTTGGCATACCTCAAAACCATCCAAGCCATCTTGTGGGATCCCCCTGTTACCTTGGTCATCTAGTTGAGTTGCCTTGGCCTCAGCCTTATAAATTAGATCAAGAGGATATCTATGATTGAAAGCTCTCTGAGCTTGCTCAGTGACTGTGCAAGCTAAAGTATATTCCGGGTAGAAAAGTGTGCTGGCTACAGTTGTTGGTAGGTGCTGTTCCTCCAGGGAGAAGCTGAGTTGCACTAGTGGGAGCTATTCCCAGCCGACCGAGGAGGGACTTTTCCCAATTCTCTTGTTGCTAAGGGGGGTAAAGTTTGTAGGCTATGTGGGTGCTTCAAGTCTCCTCGGCTCATGGCTGGTTCCTCATTACTTCCATTAGTTGCAACACTTGTGATGGGGTAAGGCCCCTCAGTGCAGGAGTATGGCCCTGAGGGCGGAGTTCCCTGGTCTGTTGGACAGGCGAGGATTGCGGCAAGGACCAAGTTGCCAGTTTGTGCCAATGCTGTGATGCCCATTGGTGCGGTTACTTGTTCAATTATAATCTCCTTTGGTAATTTAGTAGAGCAGTGTGAGGTTATTTCTTGTGCTGTTTCCTGTACAATTTCTGTCAAATTAGACAGTTTTACCCCTTGGGCAAACACCTGCACGAGGCCTGATTCGGTCAAGGCCTCTGCCAGGGCCCTGATGAGTTCTTCGTGTTCCTGATTTTGGAGCGGAGGGGCTGAGCTTTTCCTTGAGAGAAAGACTGGATAGGCTGCCATGTTGTGTGCTCATAGTAGATTGTTGTTGTGACCCTTCCTTTTGCTTCTTCTCTCGCATTTGGGCTCCCCTTCAGTTGCAAGATTATCTCTGCTGAGTGCCTAGAGACTTGGGGTCAAGGCAGGTGTGTCCCCACATCCGGTTCCGTTGGTGGGACCTTCGGATTGTTGAGCATGTTAAGGTTATCACAGGGGTTTGTTGACTGCCAGGCCCGCTCGTGTGACTGATTGTTTCAGTAGTAGAGTCTTCTCTATGCCTTAGCTGGTTTATAGCTTCTCTTTGCTCTGACTGATTTTCAGGGGCAATGCCACTTCCTTCTTTCAGGTGTACCGTACCTTTAAGTGTCTCTCTGCTGAACACAACTTTAAGCTTATGCAGAAGTTTTGACATAATCTCTGGTAAAGTATACAACTTGTCAAGGACCGGAGAGCAATTGATACTTGTGTTTCTGATACTGTGACAGTGATCAGCATGGGGGGGGGGGCATATAGTTGGGGGGTATAGAGTGGAGGGTCACAGAGTGGAGCTTCCTAGAGTAGCAGTGAATGGAGTAGAGTTGAGTGGCAGAGTGGCATAGTGGAGTAAAGCAGAGTGTTTGTTGTTGAGTGGAGTGGTGCAAAATGGAGTAGAGTGTCAGAGTGGCATGGAATTGAGTGGCGCTGAGTGGAGTAGAGTGGAGTGGCAAAGTGTGTTGTAGTGTAGTGAGTGGTAGAGTGGAGTGGCACAGTGTGTTTGTAGAGTGGAGAAGCGTAGTGTGCCGTAGAGTGGAGTATAATGTCCGAGTGGAGCAGGATACAGTGGAGTGTCGTAGGGTGGAGTGGCATAGGTCAGAGTGGCGTAGGGTGGAGATGTATACAGTGGAGTGCTGTGGCACAGTGAAGAAGCGTAGTCAAGGGTCAGAGTGGCACAGAGTAGAGCACAGTTGAGTGGCAGAGTAGCTTAGAGTGCCATGGATTTGCATAGAGTGGAGTGGCACAGGATGGAGTGGCATGTAGTAGTTTGCTGTAGGGCGAAATGGCATAGAGTGGAAATGCGTACAGTGAAGGGTCCGCGTGGAGGGTCATAGAAATGCATAGAACGGAGAAGAGTGTATCTTAATTTTTTTAAAACACTTTTTATTAAAGTACTCAAATGCTCAGAATACAACTCATGTCATCATTTTTAGTATTTGGATAACAATATGCTTTTAGATGAAAAGGGTACAGTATTTCAATCTGACATATCAGCCAGTTAGTACATCTACTGTTCATCATTCAGTCCAATATTGACCATATATCATCGGAATCAAAGTTGGCAATCTACGCTCCAATGTATTCTATGACTTTGCCCCATGCCGTGTGTCAGTTCATAAACCTCTATAGCTGTGCCAGTGAGACCGGATTTTATCGTATTTCTTAGTACTGCCCCTGCCTTTATAAATCGCCTGTTCGGCTAGTTGACACCAGTCTATGTTTTGTTCCCAATCCCGAATGGAGGGGCATCCACTTGCTCCCCATACTTTGGCTATATCTCTTTTGGCCACCTCGCTGCTAATCTCAACCATGTTTTTTTTTGTGTCTGGGCCAATTGTCCTCCCCTGTGATACTTAGGATAAGCCAACTGGCTTCTAGTGGCACCTCAAGGCCCGTTAATTGGCTCATCACAGTTACTTCTTGGGACCAGAAACTTTGAATGATTGGGCAACTCCACAAAGTGTGAAAGAAAGTCCCCACTAAGCCACAGCCGCAGCTGCATAAGTTAGAGTCACTTCGGACCATGCAATATGAGAGGTATCTGGAGTAGTATGACCTATGCAAAAGTCTAAGTTGTATGAAGCGAAACCGGGCCTGGATCGCCACCTCTATAGGGCTGGGAAGGGCTTCCTGCCAGTCTTCATCTTTTATGGGGCCTATGCCTCCTTCCGAGGCCTCTTGAAGTGTGCGCAAAGGATCTGGGCGTATTATTCAATATCTTTTTATAGAT
Organism: Pleurodeles waltl; assembly: GCF_031143425.1. Taxonomy (NCBI): domain Eukaryota; kingdom Metazoa; phylum Chordata; class Amphibia; order Caudata; family Salamandridae; genus Pleurodeles; species Pleurodeles waltl. The sequence continues at coordinate 1,184,720,244 of NC_090440.1, read as the reverse complement.
CACTGATACTGCCTTGTCTGGAAGTGGCTCCACTAGCAATCTGTCTCCTAACGGGGACGCATCTGGGAATGATTCCCCTTCCTTTATGTGCCATCCGAGTGCATGCCTTAACTGTATATATCCATATCTCTCCGAGTCTACCATGGAGAACTCAGTATGCAGCTCTTCAAAGGAGATAAATCCCCCATTCCTCCACAATCTCCCAGCCGCTCCATTCCAATGAGACCCCATCTATTAAAACTCCCCAGTTTACTTAACTTGCTCAATTGGTCGATATTCCAAAGTGGGGTTGCGTTCGCCAGTGTGTTCTCCCATCCTAATAATTTTGTTGCCTCTCTCCATGCTCGGATCGGGGCCAATGTATGAGGGGGTGGGGAAGACCAGCCTCTCTTTTCCTAGTATATAAGGTTGCAGGGTATGGATATTCTACCATTTCGACTATCTACTTTGTACACTGGTTCTTCACTGTCTGCAAATACCCATTCGCACATAGCTGCTAACTAGAATGCCCAATAGTATGCCCGGATATCCGGGATCGCCAATCCTCCTTCGAATGCTCCCCTCTGAACCTTATTAAGGGCACTGCGTGAGCTACTCCCATCCCACAGGAGGACACACAGTTCACTGTTGATTATGTTAAAGAAGACTTTGGGCACTTGATATGGAGTATTTTGGTGGACAGCCAATAATCGAGGGAGAATCATCAATTTAAATGGGGCAGCGCAACCCAGTAGAGATTACGGAAGTGTCTGCCAGTGTGATACATCATCCCGAAGGCGATCAAACTGTGGGCTGAGGTTTTCTTTAAGGGGTCCCCTCTTGGAGCCACGGATGGCTCTGGGGACCGTAACCCTGCATAGGCCTTGAGGATCCGCCGCGGTCCTGTCACTTTCTCTCGCTCTCTCTTCCATCCCATAGTAGGATGGAAGAGCGAGCGAGATTGTTATTTCAGTGGTCTTTCCATATTATGACTTCAAAGTGGCACATAAGAAAGATGTTTGCTTGGGATGTTTTAGTTACCCTTTGATGCACAGCATAACAGTGTCACCTCTGGCCTACTGGTAAAGCCCTTGGACTGTCACTCAATAGGTTGACGGTTCAAATCTTGATATCTCATGGCAGGATGTCTCTTTACTCGCGTTTTGAATGTTAAACACTCCTAGTGATGGAACATTTACCTCTTCTTCCCATCACCATCTTTGGATTGATTGTCACAGAGATGTCTGGATACTGCGTGCTAAGGAGCTATCTGTGACCTAGTGTTTAAGGTCTCAGAACCTCACACACAAGGTTGAGGGTTCCAGTCGAGGTGTGTCAACTGTCATTTCTCAGCATTTAATTCTTTTCAACTTCAAATATTTAAGGAACATGCAGAAAGGTGATCCCACTCTGTGTACTTGTTAAATATATTTTTTTTAATTCGTCAGAACATTTCTCATTCTAATTGGCAAGGGAGATGGGTGGTTATAGGGAAGTTGGCCGCAGGGCCTGGCCCTGGGTCAGGCCCTGTGGCCAACCCCTGCAACGTATGGCCAAAGGCTGTGTGTGGTGCTGGCGGTTATAGGGGCTCGGCTGCAGGGCCTGACCGCAGGCCGTGCCCTGCAGCCAACCATCGTCACATATGGCTCAAGGCCGAGTGTGGCGCAGAATTGGGTGGTTATAGTGGGTGGGTGGATTAACGTATAGTAATTAAAATTAAATTACTTTATGTTTTAAAAAAAAGGAAATTCACAGAAAAAAACAAATATTACAGGGACGGTCTCAACTGCTACGAGGTATGATATAAGCAGGATCTCAGTGAACATTCTCTGGAATGGTGATATTTAAGGAGGGGGTGGGTGGTCCTTCAGCTCTGCAGGTAGGAAGGTAGAATGACACGTAGTGTGCCTTGCATCCGATGTAGTATGAACCTGTCCATGTGTGAGGTGCTATGACCCTCTGTCAGTACGGCGATAGATTGCATGGTAGAGTTAGCGAACAGGTCACCCACAGTGTGCAGTTTATGTGTAGCAAGGGTGCACTGAGATAACATTACACGAATAAATGGGAGCCATGGGTTGTAGGAAAGAGGGATATGCGGGGAATGTAAAGCATTGTCACCCAAATAGCTGAGAAGTTTCATCCAGGCCCAGTAGGCGGTGGGAAGCATCTGTATCTCCACCAGGTTTCTGGGTAATCCCAGGGGCAATATTGTGGAGAGGTGAAAAGGGAGGGCTTGCTAGCATGCTTGTTTAAGATACCGGATTCCAGAATTGGGGTGATACCAGAAGTAGTCAAAATATGATTGTGCGACCAGGTAATAGAGATGCATGTTGGGAACTCCAAAGCCGTCACGGTCATAAGGGAGTGTTAATGTACTCCAACGGATTCGAGCGCAACGGCCTCTCCATATAAGCAAACTGCGCAGTGTCAAAAAAGCACCTAGTCAGGGCAAAGGGGATCTTCAAAAACAAGTACAGAAACCGTGGGAGAGCCACCATTTCAATTATGACAATCTGCCCCACTATTGACAAAGGAAGCTTAATCCATCACTCGACTTGGGACGTGAGCTTTTCAATCACTGGGCTATAATTGCGCCAAATCACTTCGGAGCTATCTCTGTGCAGGTAGATGCCAAGGTAATTAGGGGAGTCGTCCCACTACATTAGGGGATAGATGATAGCTCATGGAACCTGTCAGTGAAAAAAGTTACCTTTTACTTCAATTGATGGACAAGCCAGAAAAGGCCCTAAAAACAAAACACCTCTCTTATCAGAGGAGGAAGGCTACTTGTGGGGTCCCGTACGAACAGTAATATGTTGTCTGCGCAGAGAGAGGTTAACAATAGACGTCGATGGAACCAGAGCCACCAATCCAAATGGCATTCTTGTAAGTGTCGGGCCAGAGGGTCCATGGTGATAATGAAAAAACAGGGGGGAAAGCGGGCAGGCTTGACAGGTACCGTGTGTTAAGAGGAAAAACTTAGTGTGTGCCATTAATTCGCAGCCACGTAAGTGGTGCTGTATACAGCAGAGTGATTAGGTCTTGTAATCCTTGGGGTATTCCCAATTTTGTTAAGATAGCATGTAAAAAGGACCAATCAAGGGAATCAAATGCCTTTTTGGCATCTAATAACGCTGCCGCTTCTTGAAGATCAGGGAAGATTTGATTGATTACCGCAAACACTGTGCGGAGATTAATCAAGGTAGAGCGATGGGGAAGAAATCCTGACTGCCTGAGGAACGTTATGCCGCCCATTAAAAGAGAGAGGCGTATAGCAATAACCTTGGCTAGTATTTTATTGTTGTGATTAAGTAATGACAGAGGTCTGTACGAGGTGCAAAGATATTGGGGGGGGGGGGGTTGAGAATCAGGGGGAAGGGGGAGGTTTCCAGGTTTAGGTAGCAAAGTAATATCTGCTTCTCAGAGGATAGGAGGGAGGACCCCCAGTTCCAATGCTTCGGTGCATACTTCTAATAGGTGAGGAGCCAGAATAGTCTTATATACCTTATAGAAGTCACCAGTGAAGTCGTCCAAGCCAGGGGCTTAAGAGCCGCTCAGGGCATCAGTAGCTTCAGATATTTTCTTGCATGTGATGGGGGAGGCCAAGAATTGTTGTTGGACGCTGTCAAGCCATACGATAATAAACTCTGAGAGATAGTCCACCAGGGTCGTCTCAGACATACCAGCGTGGGATATATAAAGTTGCTGATAATATGCAGTCAACATGGTCACTATCGTGGCATTGACAGTGGCCATGGGGCCATCTTCGTGCAGCAAACTTGTTACATAGGAGCTGATAAGATGGGTGAAATAGCTGAGCTAACCTGCGGCCAGGTCTATTCCCCTCTCCGTATTTGCACACCCTGGCACATTTGTCTAAGTAGGCCACCTCACAGGCGGCCAAGTCCTGAAACACCTGAAGTAGCAGCATGTATGTACTATGCAGTGCTGCATGGGATGGAAGAGTCATAATCTGATAGTCAAAGTTGTGTAGCTTTCTCTCAACCTTTGTTTGGCCACTTCTGATGCTGCAGAGGACTCCTGTATGTTTAGCCATGCATATCCCCCTAATGTGTGCCTTGAAGGCCTCCCAAAGTACTGTGTGTTTCTGCAGAGTCCAAGTATTTGTCTAAAAGTATTCATTGATTGCATAGCCGGACTTCAGTCTGGAATACCTCATAATGCAATGCCTTCACTGGGAAACGCCAGGCCACGACTGGAGGGTTGGGGCAGGGAACTCGTAAAAATGCTATCACTGGAGAGTGGCATGATATTGTGCGTGAATAGTGTACAATGGCAGAGAGCCACAAAAGCACTTCAGGAGAGAGGCACCAGTGGTCTATATGGGTCCATGCATTGTGTGGGGAAGAAAAGTAGGCACAGTCCCTCATGTGTGGGTGTCAATAGTGCCAGGCATCAGTAAGGTGAAAGGTGTCAAGGAGATTTGTAAGTGCTCAGAGGGAGTGTGGTTTGGTGATTACAGATGAGCCAGTGGAGTCCAGATTAGGGTGGAAAGTGATGCTGAAATATCCGCAAAGAATTATATAGTCAGCCTGGAATCCCCATGTGAGTAGAGAGCTCATGGAAGAACTCTGGGAAATAATGTAGGGGGTATAAATACGTTAACTAGTAAAATATGCTTCCCAGCCAGTGCTATAGACAAGGCAATATCTGCCCTCGGGTTCAGTCACCAAGTCACGACTGACAAAGGGAATGCTTTTATGGATCAGCGTGCACACTCCTCAGGAGTAAGAGCTATAGTGCACAAAAATAATGATTAGGGCCCCATTTGCAAGCTTAAGAGCAAATGGTGAAGGGCGCCAAGTGAATGTCCGTTAGGAATTCTAATGTAATACCATGCCTATTTAGGTAAGAGAGAACTTGCTTCCCCTTCCACGGATTGTTGAATCCCCTGATCCAAGTCATGCATGACATGTCATCAGCCAAACAGAGGATGTATGGCGTATAAGCAAAGTGAGAGACACCAAATGTCATGGGGTATCCAGTATTGGTGCTTCTGTGAATAAACATAACAAAGAGAACTATTCCCCAACAACCCTTCCACACCAGAGTAAGCAAACACCGGTGAATCCAACAGTTCCAACAAATCAGACAGTTAAGCATGACATTGTACACCACGGGATATAGCAACACTCCATAGGGCGGGGGAGGCTGGTAGCCTTGTTGTATAGAGGGTCTGCCATAGTGTGAAGTCTGCCGATGGAAGATAAAGTATAATCTGCAGTGTTCGTAAAAAGTCTCTCCCGCATTAATCATCAGGACAGTTGTCGCATCGAAGCCATCAAGTAGGAAGGGTGCATGGTTGATGAGCTGTCAGGGAGGAGAAACAGTCTCCAGTCCCGATGGCGAGGGTCTGGCGAAGCAGTATCCAGGCGAAGTTGATGTGAGTTTGTGTTGTTTGCAAAAGAGTGCAGCATCTGAAGGTGAGTTAAGCACATGATATTTGCCATTTAGTTCGATCTAGAACCGCCAAGGTATAACACACTATAGCAAAAGCTGCATTTCTGTACGGTCTGTTTAACGTCTGTATTTGCAACACACCTCCTGAACCACCTATGTGAAGTCGGGAAACAGAGAGAGGGTCATGCTCTGATACTGTAGTGGCCCCTTCAAGGGCTAATCGCAGGGCAGTATCCCGATCCTGGAAATGTAGTAAACTGGCAATTATTGAGCTTGGAGTCGCCGCCAGGATAGACCCAGTCACGTGATCTGTGTGCTCTCTCAACAACTAACGTATCAGTGAATTACTCTCTGCCGAACAGGTCCACCAATATTTTTTCTATAAAGGTGTCCATGCGCTCGGTGTTGGTGGTTCCAGCTACCCCTGCAACGCGAAAATTATCAAGCCAGGATCACGCTTCGTCGTTTTTGGAGACCACTGCTTTCAGCAGGTGTTCAGCCCTAACTAGCCGTTTAATTGTGTCAACATTGCCATCTTCAATTTCAGATATGCAGCACTCAGTGCTATCTAACCTCATGTCGTCGCGGTCAATGTGCTCTTTCATATGGTCAAGTCTCATGGTTAGGATGTCAAAACACATGTCTATGGCTTTAAAACCAACCTTCAACTCAGCCATGATCGCAGTTGCTCTGCCAAGTAGAGAAGCAGAGGCGGCGTCAGTGGTTGGATCCCCATCAGTGGGTTTGTCTGAGCCCTGGTGTTGCAGGGCCTTATCGGAGATAAAGGATAGTTGCTGCTGTTTAGGGTGCCCAAGCCCCAGTGTGCTGATTCAAGAATACTGAGGCAAGGTATAAAAGCTAGGGTGTCAGAGCGTGATGAGTGTAGGAACAAGACCAGGGCATCACTGTAATGATGGGTGGACAGCAGGAAGCAGTCAGCACATCATATATGGATGAAGTCCAAAGCTACAAACAGGGAACAGCAATACCACGACAGCACCACTGCCTCAGTAATAGTAGGTACCAGGGAAGAATCCAGGCTAGTCACGTCAGGTCTCCGTGGTGCAAAACAACAGGCTGCAGCCCAGTGCCACACGTCATCTCAGGTATGCCAAACCAGCGCTAGTCAGTGCACATGAAGGAGCTGCACTGTGTAGTTGTAAATAGAGATAAGTAAGATCTCAGTGCAGCGCACAATCTCTCAGGCTCAAGCAGCAGCCAGCCGTATTTCCCCTAGGTCTCCTAGAGCCCTCTGACATCAAATAGTGGAGGGGGAGGCTCTGTCAAGGTAGGTGGTGCGTGGCTCATCCCATTCGTTCCAGACCAGTTTCCATAGCAGCATTGCAGCTGCAAGCGGCTCACCTTTGCCCCAAGGTTCAGTGCATGTCAGCCATGCACGTTGCAGGATGCCCCGGTCCTGAGGAAGACCAGTAACGGGGCTCCTTCTGAGGCCTCACATGCCACAACTCCCACCTTAGCCTCTGGTGTAATTCTGTTGAGGGTCTCTCGCTGCTGCCTTGCCCTCAAGCTAACCCGTGAACAATGTCCCAACAGGGCCTCCGAGGGCTGCATCAGGTCGTGGAGGCCGGCAGTCTGGAAAATGGCAGGTACCCAGGGGGGTCTGCGGCATCAGAATAAGTGCTCTAGGTTCCTGGCCTCCGCATGCATAAGGCTATGCCCACGGGGAGCATTGAGGGAGCAGGATGACGCCAGCAGACATCAACATGTAGGTGAGGTCCCTGGAGCCTCAATGCCGTTCGACCATCTTGGTCGCCAGCTCGGCCATGCCCCTCTCTCTATTTGTGCCCCATGCTTTATGGTAGTCTTCCTCTTTTGACACACACGTGCTTGCATAATAATACATCATCATCTTTAAATACCTAATTCTGTGCACAAGTACATTCAATTAAATAACTGGCAAAAAAATTGAAATTATGGATAGAACATAGCATGGATTTGAACCTGTGACCATGAGGATGAGCACAGATTCTTGCAGTAGATATTAATGAGCTGCTCACTACAACTGCTTCCCAGTGTCTGCCAGAGGACTGCTCTCGTATTCACTTTGTTTTGGATAGGGGGAAAGATAACAGACAGACCGGTCCCAAGAAGTTATCAGGCAGCGTTACGATCTATGCACATTTTAGTAATACATTTAAAGGCTATATTACTAGCAAGGATGAGCCGTTTTGCTCATCATGAGTTAAGTTACTTTGTTATTGCATGATTGCAGCATTAGTGATCCAGTTAGCATCTGAACAGGGATATCTTAAGGATTTTGGGGGCCCTGGGTCAAACATATTTTGGGGACCCCGGTTAGAACCAGCTTTGAATTTAGGATTCAAATTTAGATCTTTCATCCCTTAAATCATACTACTCAAGTTAGAATGCCCCAGAAAGATTGAAAACACACATATCTTCAGTTGCTTCAGAGCCGTTGATCAGTGGATGCCTCGGAGCCATCTCAAACTAAATGCCTCCAAAACAGAAGTACTCCTATTTGGTGACTGGAAAAATTATGACCCACTGTGCGCTTGGCCTGATGATCTCGGACTACCTCCTCAATTATCCGAGGAAGTTAAAAACCTTGGAATTACCATGAACTCCAAGTTAGCACGAACACCTTGAAGACTCTAAGAAGCTTCTTCCCCTACCTCTGATTTCCACACAAGGTACAGGCTACTATCTCGCTTGTACTATCCAAACTGGATTATCCCAATGGCCTCTACCATGGATCATCTCTATCTAATATGAAAAAACTAAAACATATTCAGAACTCCGCTGCCAGGCTACTATTACATGTAAAGCCACAAGCCCACATCTCACCTGCTTTGAGAGCACTACACTGGTTACCCGTTGCCAGAAGATGCACCTTCAAGCTGCTTTGTATCACCCACAAAGCTATATATGGAACAGGACCACTCTTTATCAGAAACAAAATAAGCAAATACATTCAACTAAGAAACCTCCACTCAAGATTGCCACCCCGCCTTAGAACACCACCATATAAGAAAAAGACTATAGGGGGTACATTCTTCTCCATTCAAGCAGCCAAACTATGGAATTCATTACCCCCAAATGTAAGATCCACAGATAACTATCTTGTCTTCAGAAGACTACTCAAGAGTTGGCTCTTTCCTTCATAACCACCATATCCAAACAGCTATGGGACTGCATATGCCTGTGTGGATAAATATTTTTAATCTGATTACGTGTATATTCTAGATATGTGTAGTTCTTTAAGAAATATGTATCGCTACCATGTCCTAACAATAAATCACACACATACTCTTTAAATCTGTTTAACAAATGTATATCTACTCACAGTTTATGTATATGTGTGCGTGTGTGTGTATGAATATATATATATATATATGTGTGTATATATATATATATATATATATATATATATATATATATATATATATATATATATATATACACACACACACACACACACACACAGGTGTGTGTGTACATTATTATATGCTTAATATGTTCATTGGTCATTGCATAGATCCTAGATAAATTGTTATATTAGATACTTATGAATCCCTACTCTCATTTTATATCACACTAATCAAATGTTTTATTATCATAAGCATTTGGCTATTCAAAAATTGAGTAAAGATAAATAAATGTTAGATAAGAACACTTATTAACCTGTTAGGTGCCTTGGACAAGGTGATCTCGTCCACGGCACAGGTTCCCGGGTGCCTTGGACGAGATCACCTCGTCTTACACCCGGGACACGGGGGGAGCGCTAGCGCTCCTCCCATAGGCCCCCCAACCCACACACCCCGGTCGTGGATGGAAGGGAGCCATTTGCTTCCAGCGCGTCGGGGAGAAAGGACCTAAAAGGTAAGTCCTTCCCTCTTTGAGGGTTGGGAGGGGGGGGAAACAGACACGGGGGGAAGGAAAGGGTTTTTCCTTTCCCCCTGTGCCTGTTTTTAGTGGATTCCAGCTCCACGATCGCGGACGGGGCCCGCGATCGTGGAGCAGGAATCCCCACTAGGCACCAGGGATTTATTTTTGGTGTTAGTTTAGGGAGCGACCCCTTGGGCAAGGGTCGCTCCTATGGGGGGCTAATTATTTCCGTATTTCGCCCCCCCCCCCCCCCCGGGGGGAGATCGGCCGATTTTTCAGCCGATCTGCCCCCAGGGGAGGCTGAAATCCACTAGACACCAGGGAAATTATGTTGGGCATGTATTTTAGGGGGCGACCCCTTAGGCAAGGGTCGCTCCCATTGGGGGCTAATTGTTTGGGTATTTCGCCGCCCCCCCCCCCCCCCCGGGCAGATCGGCCAAAAACCACTAGACACAAGGGAAATTATTTTCTTTGTTTTAGGGCAAGGGTCACTGCCCCAGGGGCAATAATTTTTTTATATGCTTCGGCTACATGGGCCATGTTTTTGGCTGATCTGGCCCCTGGAGGGGGGGGGGGGGTCGAAACCCACTAGGCGCCAGGGATTGTGAGGTGTGTGTGTTTGGGGGCACCCCTTGGGCAAGGGTCACCCCCCCCCCCCCCAAAGGGGGGAAATTTCGTGTTGGCCATCTCTGCCCCCCTTGGGGGCAGATTGGTCTATTTTTGTAGGCCCATCTGCCCCCAAGTAGGGCAGAAACCACCAATACGGCAGGTATTTTTTTTTTTTGGTTCCCGTTTTTTTGTTTAGTGCTGGGGGTGCCCCCCGTTTGCCCCCTTTGGCAAGGGTCACCACCTAAAGGGGGCACAGAGCTGTTGGCCATTCCTTTTCATCCTTGGGGCCATATCGGCCAGTTTTCTTACGCCCATCTGCCCCCAAGGGGGGCAGAATCCACTTAGGCACCAGGGATCCTGTGTGTGTGTTTTGTGTGGGGGGGGTGGCCCCTTTGGCAAGGGTCGCCCCCCAAAGGGGGCACGTTAGTGATGGCCATTTCTGCCCACCTTGGAGGCAGATCAGCCTATTTTTTTTAGACCCATCTGCCTCCTAGTGGGGCAGAAGCCGCTTAGGCACCAGGGACAATTTCTAACTTCTTGGTGGCGGGGTGTTTGTCAACTGGCGAAGTATTTGTATTTGTGATTATAACAGTTTATTTCTTCTTTTTGTTCTAGCTCAAAAGCTTTTGCTTCCTTTGCTGTGGATCCTTGCGGTTTTGGCAGTCGCTGTCCTGCGGTTGCATAGTTGCATGTTTTAGGTAAGTGAAAGCAATTTACTCCAAAGGAGTATTGTTGACATGCATGAATGACATGTTTGTAGGTGGTGTACTAAATGCAGTATTATGTGTGAAATTGTCCTTAGATTTGAGCACAATGATATTTGTGTTGTCATAGGTCTAATTTGCTTTTTTCTTTTTAGTGGGATATCATTGGTGATTGCTGTGTCTGTGCAGAGTAGTTGCTGCTGAGTAGCTTGTTCAGGTAAGTGAGTGGTATAGTTTTTTAGTACATAACTCTTTGTGATAAAGCTACACTTTGTTTATTACTTATTTTAGTGCTAGTTGTTGTTGGCAATCCTTTTGTTGTTAGTGAGGATCATGGCTAGCCGCAGAGTGACCGCTCAGCAGGTTGTTCGCATGCTCTTTGAGTTGTCTTCAGACCATGATTACGACACTGACTCTGCATCTGAGGCAGAGGAGGAAGCAGGAGATTCTGGAAGTGAGTTTTCTGTCCGAGAGTATTCTTCTGATGAGGAAGCTACTCTCAGTGCAGATGAAGGGCCTGTTTTAGAGTAGGACATTGATGTGCCAAGAGTGCAGCAGCCTGGGGCTGAAGGGTTTCCCATTAGAAGACCTGACACTTGGATTGCCCCAAACATGGAGCAGCCACAGTTACCTGCATTTACTGGTCTCCCAGGGTGTAGAGTCAATACGGAAAACTTTTTGCCTGTCCATTTCTTTCACTTGTTTATGGACGATGTATTTTTGGAAGAGATTGTGGAGTAGACTAATTTGCATGCACAGCAATATTTGAGGGACAACGCTGCCAGACTTAGTCCTCAGTCTAGAGCTACTCAGTGGGTTCCCACATATCTGGAAGAGATGAAAAAGTTTTTAGGTTTTACTTTTTTCATGGGGTTGATCAGGAAGCCGTCACTGGCTTCTTATTGGTCTACTAGTCCCTTGATGGCAACTGCTATATTTCCTGCAACTATGACACGTAATCGCTATTTGCTTATTCTTCGTATGCTGCATTTTGTAGACAATGCTTTAGCCTTGCCACAAGATCACCCTGATTGTGACCGTTTTTTTAAGATTAGGCCTGTCCTTGATCATTTTGTAGATCAGTTTTCAGAGGACTATGTTCCAGGCAAAGAGATAAGTGTGGACGAGTCCTTGGTCCTTTTCAAGGGGCGTTAAGATTTTAAGCAGTACATTCCTAGTAAGAGGGCACGGTATGGGATTAAATTGTATATGCTGTCAGAAAGCAGTACAGGATATGTGTATAATTGTGTGGGAACTTGGTAGACGACTGTTTAACAAAGGTCACCATTTGTACGTAGATAATTTCTACACTGAAAGGCAGTTGTTCAAGGAGTTGTTTAGAGTGGACAATGTTGCTTGTGGCACAATCCGTTCTACCCGTAAAGGCTATCCAAGGGAGCTGGTCTGTAAAAAACTTGAGAGGGGACAGTGCAGTGCCTTGCGGAATAATGAGCTGCTAGCTCTGAAATTTTCAGACAGGAGGGATGTGTACATGCTATCTACCATCCATGATGAGAGTACTTCCCCTGTGAATGTTTGGGGTCAGGTTGCGGAAGTGCGCAAACCTGCATGCATTTTGGACTACAATAGGCACATGGGTGGTGTAGATAGAGTAGATCAGAGGTTGGAACCTTACACTGCTCTTCGTAAGTCTTACGTGTGGTATAAAAAGTTGGCCCTGCATTTATTTCATTTGGCAACTTTTAATGCTTTTGATGTGTTCAAGGATTGTTCACCTGAGTCAAGGATGACATTTGTTAAATTTCAGGAGTCAGTGATAGAGAGACTTATTGTGGTGGAACGGGCAAGAGTTCCTAGAGTAGAAGTGGTGGAGGAAGTGGCTAGATTGAAAGATCGCCACTTTCCAGATCACATTCCTCCCACTCCCAAAAAAGACTTGCCCACAAAGAAATGTAGAGTATGTGCCCGGAGATCAATCCGGAGAGAGAGCCGGATGTACTGCCCCGAATGCCATTCAAAGCCTGGGCTCTGTGTGCCCGGCTGTTTTAGAAGTTAGCACACTAGGAAACATTTTTGGGAAATACCGTGAGCGTAAACTGCCTGTTTTATATTTTCATATGTTCAGTTTCACGGTTGGCATTACTGTCATGTATTTAGTTAGAGCTTTTGTGTTTGTAGTTTTGTACTTATTTTATAATTAGTTAGTGGTTTCTTTGTTGTTTATAAACAAAAAAAAAGTGCTGGCGGTGTGTGTGGGGTGGCGCTTGGCTGGCAGTGTGCGTGGTGTGGCGCTTGGCTGGCGGTATGGGTGGTGTGGCGCTTGGCTGACGGTATGGGTGGTGTGGCGTTTGGCTGGCGGTGTGCTTGGGGTGGCGCTTGGCTGGCGGTATGGGTGGGGTGGCACTTGGCTGGCGGTATGGGTGGGGTGGCGCTTGGCTAGTGGTGCCAGCCAAACGCCAGTCCACACACTCATCAGCTGGTGTGATTGCTGTATCAGGCATGTGGGCGTATGAATGTGATGGGCCCTTGACTGGCGCTGTCTGTCGATGTGAGTGTTGTAATGTGCTGGGCCCGTGGCTGGCGGCGTCAATGGTCTTGTGCATGTCATGTATGAAAGGTGTGTGAATGGACTGTAGAGCGGTTGGTGCCTTGCCGTGGCTTTACAGCTCACAACCTGTGAGTCATTGGTTCAGTTTTTTGGCCTTTCAGTTATTACCAGTGCATTTCACTTTTGTGAAATCTCTTGTTAAAAAAATTTGATCTACTGAACCATCACTCACCCTCGTGCCAAATCCAACCAGTATGTGCGGTAAAAATTAAAAAACCTGCTCCGCTGTAATCAGGCGTAGCAGCACACTTGTGACATGCTAGGTGTCTCAGGTGGGACCCCGATGATGAAGCATGCCACCAACTTGGTTTGTGGGTGAGGGGTCTTTTTCACATAACCTAAGTGCGTTTCTTTTCACAGTTTTAGTGTTTGGCACATCACAGACGTATGTGGACACATCAAAATGATATATTACAAAACTACCTGTGTTTGTGGGTGGGGGGGCACCTATGTTTTTGGTCCTGGGTGCGGCCTTCATCTAGGGAAACCTACCAAACCCAGACATTTTTTAAAACTAGACACCCCAAGGAGTCCAAGGTTGGGTGGCTTGCGTGGCTCCCCCAACATTTTCTTACCCAGACTCCTCTGCAAACCTCAAAATTTGCTTAAAAAAAGCATATTTTCCTGACTTTCGTTTGTACGATCACCGCTCCAGCACAAAATTCCTACTCCCCAGCGTTCCCCTCAGTCTCCCAAGTAAAATGACACCTCACTTGTGTGGGTCCCCAAAGCAGAGTCAGCCTAAAGATGTATAAAAGAAGAATATGTGCTTATCAACTCGCTGTGCTATCCCCATATTCCCTACAAGTTTGTGGCCTTTTTCTGTTGCAGGCACCTGGCCCACCCACTCAAGTGAGGTATCATTTTTATCGGGAGACTTGAGGGAATGCTGGGTGGAAGGAAATTTGGGGCTCCTCTCAGATTCCAGAACTTTCTGTCACCGAAATGTGAGGAAAACGTACTTTTTTAGCCAAATTTTGAGGTTTACAAAGGATTCTGGGTAACAGAACCTGGTCAGAGCCCCACAGGTCACCCCATCTTGGATTCCCCTAGGTGTCTAGTTTTCAGAAATGCACAGGTTTGGTAGGTTTTCCTAGGTGCCGGCTGAGCTAGAGGCCAAAATCTACAGGTAGGCACTTTGCAAAAAACACCTCTGTTTTCTGTCAAAAAATGGGATGTGTCCACGTTGTGTTTTGGGGCATTTCCTGTCGCGGGCGCTAGGCCTACCCGCACAAGTGAGGTATCATTTTTATCGGGGGACTTGGGGGAACGCTGGGTGGAAGGAAATTTGTGGCTCCTCTCAGATTCCAGAACTTTCTGTCATCGAAATGTGAGGAAAGCGTGTTTTTTTAGCCAAATTTTGAGGTTTGCAAAGGATTCTGGGTAACAGAACCTGGTGAGAGCCCCACAGGTCACCCCATCTTGGATTCCCCTAGGTCTCTAGTTTTAAAAAATACACAGGTTTAGTAGGTTTCCCTAGGTGCCGGCTGAGCTAGAGGCCAAAATCTACAGGTAGGCACTTTGCAAAAAACACCTCTGTTTTTTGTCAAAAAAATGGGATGTGTCCACGCTGTGTTTTGGGGCATTTCCTGTCGCGGGCGCTAGGCCTACCCACACAAGTGAGGTATCATTTTTATCGGGAGACTTGGGGGAACGATGGGTGGAAGGAAATTTGTGGCTCCTCTCAGATTCCAGAACATTCTGTCACCGAAATGTGAGGAAAATGTGTTTTTTTTAGCCAAATTTTGAGGTTTACAAAGGGTTCTGGGTAACAGAACCGGGTCAGAGCCCCACAGGTCACCCCATCTTGGATTCCCCTAGGTCTCTAGTTTGAAAAAATGCACAGGTTTGGTAGGTTTCCCTAGGTGCCGGCTGAGCTAGAGGCCAAAATCTACAGGTAGGCACTTTGCAAAAAACACCTCTGTTTTCTGTCAAAAAATGGGATGTGTCCACGTTGTGTTTTGGGGCATTTCCTGTCGCGGGCGCTAGGCCTACCCACACAAGTGAGGTATCATTTTTATCAGGAGACTCGGGGGAACATAGAATAGCAAAACAAGTGTTATTGCCCCTGTCTTTCTCTACATTTTTTCCTTCCAAATATAAGAGTGTGTGTAAAAAATACGTCTATTTGAGAAATGCCCTGTAATTCACATGCTAGTATGGGCACCCCGGAATTCAGAGATGTGCAAATAACCACTGCTCCTCAACACCTTATCTTGTGCCCATTTTGGAAATACAAAGGTTTTCTTGATAACTATTTTTCACTCTTTATATTTCAGCAAATGAATTGCTGTATACCCGGTATAGAATGAAAACCCACTGCAGGGTGCAGCTCATTTATTGGCTCTGGGTACCTAGGGTTCTTGATGAACCTACAAGCCCTATATATCCCCGCAACCAGAAGAGTCCAGCAGACGTAACGGTATATTGCTTTAAAAAATCTGACATTGCAGGAAAAAGTTACAGAGTACAACGTAGAGAAAATTGCTGTTTTTTTACCTCAATTTCAATATTTCTTTTTTTTCAGTTGTTATTTTCTGTAGGAAACCCT
The DNA here is from genome assembly GCF_031143425.1 of Pleurodeles waltl. Taxonomy (NCBI): domain Eukaryota; kingdom Metazoa; phylum Chordata; class Amphibia; order Caudata; family Salamandridae; genus Pleurodeles; species Pleurodeles waltl. The sequence goes on along the minus strand of NC_090440.1, from coordinate 1,184,704,541 downwards.
TGTAGGATCTACACAAATTACCCCTTGCTGAATTCAGAATTTTGTCTACTTTTCAGACATGTTTAGGTTTCTGGGATCCAGCATTGGTTTCACGCCCATTTCTGTCACTGACTGGAAGGAGGCTGAAAGCACAAAAAAAATCGTAAAAATGGGGTATGTCCCAGTAAAATGCCAACACTGTGTTGAAAAATGTGGTTTTCTGATTCAAGTCTGCCTGTTCCTGAAAGCTGGGAAGCTGGTGATTTTAGCACCGCAAACCCTTTGTTGATGCCATTTTTAGGGAAAAAAAACACAAGCCTTCTTCTGCAGCCCCTTTTTCCCATTTTTTTTTAAAAAACGAAATTTTCACTGTGTTTTGGCTAATTTCTTGGCCTCCTTCAGGGAAACCCACAAAGTCTTGGTACCTCTAGAATCCCTAGGATGTTGGAAAAAAAGGACACAAATTTGGCATGGGTAGTTTATGTGGACAAAAAGCTATGAGGGCCTAAGCGAGAACTATTCTAAATAGGCAAAAAAAGGCCTGGCACAGGAGGGGGAAAAGGCCTGGCAGCGAAGGGATTAATTAACTTCAAATATTAGAAATCTTGAAAGTCTGTGTTTATACAATACTACTTTTCTTCTCATATTATACCCATTAGTATATTCCTTGACCATATAGGCCCTCATTATAAGATTGCCGGCAAATGCCCCCTACCGCCACGGTGACGGCCGTCAACATACCGTCACCGTGGCTACTAACCGTCCACCAAATTATGACTATAGCCGGAATTCCACCAGAAGGCTGGCGGAATTCCGGCTACCGTCATGGCGACGGACGGCGGTAAGGTGGCGCTGCTGCCAGCAGCAACGCCCCGCCAGCAGAACGCCACCGACCGTATCATGAGTCCCGTCTCCTGCCAGAGGACCCCATGCAAGCAGGTAAGTCAGGTTCTCAGACAGGAGAGGGAGATGGAGGGTGTTGTGTGTGGGGGGGGTGTGTGACTGTTTGAGTGCATGCATGCATGCGTGTGTGCATGAATGGGTGTGTGTACGTGCATGTTGGTTCATGTAATTGCGTTTGTGCATCGATGTATGTTAGTGAGTGTTGCTGTGAGTGTGTATGAATGTGTGCATGCGTGGGTGAATGGGGGTATGCGTGTGTGTGTGTGTATGTATGTGCGTGTATGTGTGTATATGTGGTGGGGGTTGGGAGGGGGAGGGTGGGGGAGGACTCTGGGGAGGGCGTGTAGGAGACCCCTATCGGTGCCAGGGAAGGAATTCCCTGGTACTGATAGTGCCTACTGCCATGATTTTCATGGCGGTATAGAAACCACGGAAACCATGGCTGTGGGTGGGGTCAAAATGCCATTGGCGGCCTAGTGACGGCCGCCGTGCTGGAGACTAGTCTCCAGCCCAGCGATCGTTACCGCTGTGGCGGTCGGTGTGTTAACTTGGCGGTTTGGCTTTGTCCAAACCGCCAATGTCATAATAGTGGCGGTGTGTACCGCCAGCCTGTTGGCGGTACTACCGCCACTATTACACCAACCGCAGGGCTCGTAATGACCCCCATATTCCCTTACTATGTATTTACATATCTATTTATTACTCTAGCCCTACTGTACCAGAGAAAAATTAAATAAAAATAAAATAAAATCTATAAATAAAATTCAAATAATAAATAAGTGAATATAAAAATGTATTAATAATGAATAAATTAAAAATAATGATGAGAAAATGTGTGTATGTGTATATAAATATGTATATATATGTATGTATGTATATACATATATATATATATAAATATAATTATAAATACAAATATTATATTTTTACTCTCTTGTAAGCTTTACTTTGTGTACCCATCACCATATATCATGTCTCTATCAATCTATGCTCCATCCCCACTCTGGCGCATCCCAAATCCATTCTACTACTTTCATCTCCTAAATAACCCTGCCTAAGCTCTTCCCTCCTCTTCCACATGTAGCTCACCCAAACCTCAGTTTACTACCATGATCTCCCACAACCCGACTAAATTCTCCCTCATTTATCTCACATTTGACTCATCCAAAACCCTTCCTGCTACTATGCTCTCCCTAACCCTTTCCACAGACTCTTACCTCCTCCATCTCTCCTTTATTCATCCCAAGCCTCATCCTCTTACTATAAACTCCCAATTAACACTTCTGGATTCTTCCCTCCTCCACCTCTCCATTACTCCAGTCAATCCAACTAACAAACTCACATATCCGCGGCTCAAATTAACTCATAATAATACTAAAACTGTACTCCTATTTCCCTATACTAATCTTCCGCTAATTCCTTTTGGGTTCCGGAGTAGCGTGCTACTCGCCGAAAAGCGCTTCAACGCCTCGACTGGGGTAGTAAGCGCTATATAAATACTATTACAATACAATATCAAACCAAGCGTACAGCGGTCCCATTTTCAAGTCTTCTGTTCATAGTTTTGAGAAAATAATTTATGGTGAAACACATGCGGAGGGATAGTTTGTCATCTGACTGATCAGTGTGACTCTCTTCTGATTCTAATTCGCGCCACTATAAATATAACCTTGTTTATGGCAGTGGAGTATCTGGAAGTGACTTGTTTATGCTATTTCCTTAACATTAAAAGCGGACGGTCTTCTAATTTTGTTTATTGCTACTTCAGTTTTTGACGGTGTTTGTGACCAGCGTCAACGCCACATCAATATAGAATTAGCATCTTCTGCTTAATGTAACTGTGAACTAATTTTAGGATATGCACACATCTGTTTCAGGATGTCTCCCTTTGCAATAGCCACAAAGAATTAATGACAGCCATTGATCACTTCTGTTATCACCATAAGCTCTGGTTGTATGGTGCCCTTTTTTTACTTAACTGAAACATACGTTGGCAAAATGTAGGGCCAAGGAATAAGTGTAGTCCCCAATAAAAACTTGTGATAATATTTCTTAATAAAACCGAACGTCATCCTGCAGATTCTTGAACTCGAGAACTTTCAGACGGTAGCCTGAGACACTGTCAGCCAGGTCTTGCACCAGCCCACGGCACTATTTACTCTAAACATGTTTGTATTGGCTGTTTGGGTTTACCATTCCACATTCACTGGGAGGCACGAAGGAATATCTTACAAATGAAAACTACTTTGTCATCATTTAATTATATCACTCATGAGCTTTATACACAAAGCAACCTTTTTGTGGTTTCTATGCGGTAGCAGGAACTTTTTGTTGCTTTTGTTGGTGCACAAATGTAAACATCAAACCTACTGCTTAGCCAAGGCTTGTTATTCTAGTACTTAATGATGAACATTACTGTAAGATGGTTAACATTAGCCGGTAAACTGGAACACTGGGGCAAAATAAACAAATACAAATATATCGCCCGTGGGTGCATTTAAATGTAAAGCATATCTAAGTTTTCTCTCCTATATTAAGGTATTGAGTGGATATGTATTTATTTCATTGTTCAATCCTGCAAACCATCATTTATGGAACCTGAACACAAAAGCAACGTTTGTAAGAAATTAATTTCTATAAGAAAATACTCTAAAGAATATACATACATTTAAAAGAAAATGTTTTCTTTAAAACGTATTTTAGTCTCCAAAGAAATATCCTATGAATGGTAACTTGCTAGAATGAATTCAACTTTAATCTATAGAGTAATGCCACGTTCTATTGTTTTTTTTGCTACTACCTTAGATGCATCAATGAATATTTCTTTAATATTAAAGATAGCTTTGCTATTAGTCTCTCGCAATCCTTACGCAATTTGGGCAAATACGAGAACTGCCATCTCGGAAGAGTAACCGTTTCCCCAAATTTCCAATTTATATAAAATCTTGGTTTCTTTACTTTCAGTAGCCTCCCTCCGACCACCTTTAGTCTGCTCTTCCTCCTTTCTCCCTCACTCCTTCCTCTTAACATTCATCTCCAGTTTGCAACTAAATAGGTGATTTTATGTCAGGACCGAAAGTGAAGATTATGCTGATCTTTCCTTACTTTATTTACCAACTGCCATTGAAGTACCACAATAACGAAGGACTTAATTTCCCAGGAGGCTTAGGGAAAGGGAGAAATAGCATCAACAACAGTCCATCCTATCAGGGTCCAGTATATTCCCTCAAGAACCTCTGTAGACCTTCTTTCCTCCTCTTTGTTTCTGTGACACATGCCGATAAAGTACGCACCAGTCGTGACAAGGGCAGAAGCAGAAGTTCTTCCACGGTTGGGAACAAAGTGGTTAGAGGGAAAGTGAACTTGTAAACGTTCAATCGATTTTCACATGAGCAAATCTACACATGCATATTTGCTCATGCTAACATACAGCTCACAAATATTTTCTAGCAGTACGATTTCCTAGTCTACTTCTGTAAATTCTTGTGAATTTATGAAAGTAATTGATGCAAACAGATATACCATGGGTGCACTTTTGTGACTTTCTTTAAGAATCGGGCTCCCAGTTCGGTCTGGCGTTAACCAAGGTATTTTGTTCTTATTAAAATTCTATTTCTCTCTCTATCCACCTATCAGCTGGCTTTACTGTAACAACATTCTGCTCTTCTACAAGGAGAATACTGGCAAACAAAGTAGTTGTGTTCAGTGCCAGGAACTAATGTGACAATGTGTGCTTTTTGTGACCAAAAAACAAAGTAGTTGTGTTCAGTGCCAGGAACTAATGTGACAATGTGTGCTTTTTGAGACCAAAAAACAATCTTTGCTTTTGACAATGTATGTTACAGTAGTGAGGGTCTCAAAGCTTCCACAATAGTAAAGTGTTACAAAAGCCATGTAAAAACAAGACACGCAGTGACAAAACCAAAAGACCGACAACCAATGTTGAATCGGTTGGCTTCACCAGTGCTTGTTTATTTTCATGTGTCCCATAATCTTGCTGAAAATGATTACACTGATTTTCCATTAAGAATATTTTTGGAAATACTAGCACACTTTAGCACATTTTACTAAATGATGTTTCAAAGCAATAGTACCTAAAATTTCACAGTAATTTAGCAAAATGTTTTTTTCTATTTGCATTTTTTTTGTAACATTTTATTTTGAACACAAAAAATCATCAATCTTGCTTACAAGCTTTTGCAAACATTTTCATTTTATCAGAGCATTCAAAGGAGCCTCATATTGGTAACCTTTTCAAACCGGTGTATATATTTTTTTTTACTGGAACCACTGTCAGCAGTGCAGTGTGACTTTGCAACGTTTGTTTTGAGTGCTGACTCTAACAATTAAGGCTTTGCATTAATGAACCATAAATACAAGTTCGAACAGTATTAACATATGGACACAAATATTACCTCAACTGCAGACAGTTCCTTTCCCTGTAAGCTGGCAGCCAAAGGGTTTGTGCTGTAGGTTGGCCTACTTGTTCCAAGGATAAAATAAACATGAACATGTGTTGTCCCAGGCATCAGGCTATAGAAATTATACACACCTGCTCCATACAAACTACACATTTATTGCTGTGTATTCTTACAATCTGGCAGAAGGAAAACATTTGATCACATTAAATACAAGCTTTTGCAAGCATAAACAGGCCTAATCAAATGCTACAAAAGGTTGCTGTTTCTTCCTTTTCCTGTTTCTTCCCATCTCTAAGCCTCATGGGAAATGATGCCTTTTATTATCATGGTTGTTGTGATTCTTCACTGCTGGTAAATAAAGTACAGAAAGATCAGCATTCTTTTCGCCTCTGTGTCGTTAAAAGAATTGAAAATGTCTGTTACAACGTTTTTCATTAAGGTGAGGGGACAAACGCAAATGTGTGTCAAAAGCTGGTCACTGCTCTGGGCTATGCAGCCAGGATGTTACTAGTGAACACAAAATGGCCTCCCACCAGGCTCACTAATGGGACGAGTATGCGGGGTAAGGGTGGAAGAGGAGAAGGATTGGGGGGGGAGCAAATTTAGTTTCACGTGGGGTGCTGTTTTCAGGAAAGGCTGGCCCTCCAAAAGGGGCAATTATGACTATGACTGGACAAAATTTAGAGGTGGCGAAAACATTAGCTGGTGAGCCATTGTAGGATGCAGACAAACAAAACTGAGTGTATTCAATTTTATAATAATGTTCCTGGCGGGTCCAGGGTTCATGGTGGCTGACCTAGGTAGTGGAGTGGGTAGACACTCCTGCCATCAGAGGTGGGTGGGTGGGCAAGTGGGTATGTTGACGCTGTGGTAGTACAAAGAGATGAGGAAACTTATTCAAAACATATTGTTTTGTTATCCGAAAGCCCAGGACTGGAACAATGATAATATAGAACGACATGCCAATTAAGTTGCAACAATGGACTGGTAACTGAAGCAACACCAAATCAGAACATAAATCAACAAGCCACATCAAACCATGCCAATTATCATTCCAAATCACTTGCTGTACAGGTATAAATAGTACACTCAAAGCAGGACAAGCAAAAATGACTTTCACAATCCTGCTTCCTATTCGCTTTTCACAAAGGAAGTTGTATCTACTAAGTGACTGAAAGCAGTGAAAGGGCAACAGTATTACGATATTGGGAAGCAGGGCGCAACCATCCATAAAACGTTAGGAGTGTGCTCATTTATTTTACTGAAATGTAGAGGAGAGGGTGTGAGTTGACTTACTGGGGCAAACTGAGGTAAAGGAAATTATGCATTCAATATCCGACTATTTTCCTGATGTTAAGGATGCATAACAAGCTATAATTGATTCTTTTTCTAACTGTCAATTAATCAGGGTCATTTTTATAACTACAAATAAAAGGTAATTTGATTGTATGAAGGAATAAAGAGGAGGAAATTTGCTTTCACTGAGCATCTCCTACATTGAACATATCTAGCGTTTCTTCCCAAGCAATAGCGTTGATTGCAGAACGACATATGCTGAAAGGTCAGAGAAACGACGGGAGTGATAAAGCATCCTAAATCATACACTGCACGCTTAACAGATTTCAGTTTTGCAGTCACATATGGTTGCAAAATCATATTCTTGTCTTAAAAGCATCCATAATACCAAGTGCAGAGATAGCATATGAAGACATAGTCATGTAGGTTTTCCACAACAGAAAACTTAATCCAAAAACAAAGTCTGTAGCAGGACCGAATTGGCGGCGTTTGAAGATTTGACAAAAACGTGACCTTGGATCATTTTTAGTTAATAATCAAAGCAATTAAAACACGAATCGAGAGAGCTGGTCACTACCGATTTGAACACATTTTCACAAAGGGGCACATTACATTAGGTAAAAGATGGACTAATGTATGTGGCAGCCTACCAGGCTAAAACAGACACCAAAATGTTGTTTAAATGACAACTGTGATCCTGATGCAACAAGAGAGATTACAAGAGAATCAAGATGCGTCACCCACGACTTTCTACAATCATGGACAACACGAAGTAACAGTGGAGTACATGGTTTAGGAAGACTTTAACAGCAGTAATCCAAACTCGCCTCAACTCAAACCTTTGGCTCAGATAGGCTTCTACAAGTATTTATCAGACTCTACTGAACTCTAATCCTTGGGCCAGCTAAACCAACAAAACCTCCTCAGTCTTTAGTGACCTCTAATGAGAGTACAATCTGAATCACTTGAAAGAACATTATGCAAGTCGTGGGATGTGAACCTGGCCTTTTGCCCCCTCCACCATTTATATTTTACCTATCAGCTCATGAAACAAAGACCTTAAGGCCAGAGAAACTGCAAGGGCTATAAAAGTGTTAAATGGACTAGAATGAGAATAAACAAGGTCAAGTGTTGAGAGTTACCATTGCGCAGAGAGTCTCTTCCCAGTCTGGCCGCTCCCTTGGATGGATGCTTCTTTGAAGTTCTGGGACAAAGTCATCGTCCTCTAGATGGTGAGAGGACTTCATGGTTCTACGAAGACAAGATATAAAGAAGACAGTAACTTTCAGTAGGACAATTCACATTGGTTTATTCCAACCATCTTAGAAGCTGAAAATCAGCAGATACCAGTCATTAATGGCAATGCAACTTTTACTGCCTCCTGGAATATTTAAATTATTGAGAGCAATGCCTGAAAAACACTGCTCTGTGACTAGATTTGACTGTAGGCAAATATAAATTCTACAGAACAGGATTTCATTCTTTTTTCAATGAACTGTAAGGCAAATATCTACAGAAAAAGAGGATCAGTTTTGAAATATGTATTATCCATTTCTCAAAATTCTACTTCAACACAAATCTTTGGCATAAACCAGTGCCTAATAAAACACAACAGTATCCCATAACACTAAATCACAATGTTTCTTCCTTTGAGACTGTGACTGTTATCAACCCTTATTTATACAAGTGTACTAGTTTATTGTGCAATCAGCTGGGTGTTTTTTTTTTTTTAAGAGAAAAACAATTAATCTTTTTCATATTAGGGCAAAAACAATATGAACCACGTAATCCCATTAAGACGTGAAATCAAAGTTTTTAGTTCTAGAGACGTCAATATAGAGTGTTTCCCAAGAAAAAGTGATAAAACAAAATCAGAGAGTAAAAAGACTAAGTATACATTGAAATTATTGGATATTTGTCTTATCACTGAATACATTTTATTGGTTCTGTTGGCAGGTGAGAGATGGATGCTCCTGGTTTCAGTGCCACCACAACGGTGAATGTAGTCTTAGGAATAATGCATATTTGAAGACAAAAAAGTATCACCATGTACCTGAATGCATGCACGGCACTCTAAAGCAAGGCAAGCTGGTGTGATATAAAAACCTAAATGAATTAAGGTATGTAGACACAGGTGTTTGTACAGCACAAAAAAGCTATAAATCAACACTTCACCGATCAACGGTGAGAGGCAATAGCTACAATTCATGTATGTTAAAGTAGGATATTAGCAGGTGACAAGTCCTGAAGTCTGTTGCTGTAGTGCATTCTGAAGACTTTGCAGGGTCATCCCAAAACCTTCTGCCTTCCTCCTCCTGTTTTTCTGACACACATTTGTTGGCTTTAGGACCCTGGTCACTTAATCACTGCTGATCAGTGCTAAAGTGCATGTGCCCTCTCCTTTAAACTTGGTATGATTGGCTTACACATGTTTGGCACATTTAATTTACCTATAAGTCCCTTGTACAGTGGTATCCATTATCCCCAGTGCTTGTAAATGAAATTCTACTAGTGGGCCTGCCGCCATGTTTGTGCCACTCTCAGAGGTAGCCTTTCAAACCTGTCACAGGCCTGCGTCTGCAAAGCCTGCGCACAGAGTTTACTGCCACATTGGCTTAACATGAAAAATGACTTGCCAAGCCTGGAACTCCCCTTTTCCTACACACAGGTCACCCCTAAGCTAGGACCTAGGTAGCCCGAATGGCAGGGTGCTGTGTAGTTAAAGGTAGGACAAATGCCTTCATTGTGTGATATGTCCTGGTAGTGACAAACAGCCTATTTGGTTTCTCACTGCCATGAGTGCTGCTCCACTCATAGGTTTGTATTAGGAATTCTCTTATATATGTCTAAGTGGTGATTTATGATCTATGAGGAGTATTGTAGACATATTTGGTATGTTTTGGAATGGTAGTGAGAAATCCAGCATATTGATGTACGTGGATTTTGTAATACTTTTGGGGAAAAGCCACTTTTAGAAAGTGGGCATTTTGCTGTGCTTAAGACCTGTGCTTTCCAAACAGCCAACACACAGGGAGGGGGGAGGTGTAAAATGATTACATCTGTATACTGAATGTTATTCCTGTACTGGGAAAGTTGGAGGCAGTGCACACTTAGTCGTATAGGCTGTATCCTGCCCTCACACAAAGGGCTCGTTTACCCACTACTGATGCCTGGAGCCAGGCTGGGGTTGAAAAGGGGTGTTGTGCACTTCTAAAGTTCCTTTGAAGTACCCCCTAGATTAAAGACATTTTGTTTACAAGTACAGGGGCCATAGCTTCATGTTTTAAGACACTACGTGGACTTGGCACCCAGATGCTGCTGGAAGGAACTGTTATGCTGGGAGGAAACAGCATTAGGACTGACCTGCTGTTGTGCTGACCTGTGGCCTGCTAGGTCACAAGGAGAACTGTTACTTCAACCCAAGGACCCCAATGTGCTGGGCCTGTTGCTAGTTCCCTGTTTTTGCGCTCCCCAGTGATCCTCAGGGACTGGGTGATGTGTACCCCCTCCCTGTTTTGCTACAAGCTCTCCTTTTATTGTGAGAAGGGCTGGACTGGAGCATTCTTTCGACCCCCAGGTCAGCAGGAAGGAGAGGGCGTGCGGCGTCCTGATTAGCGCATGCTGGGTGCTGTGACCCAGAGGAGTTATGCAGCCTAGTCCCAACCCTCTTGGGGTGCTGTATTCTTTTTCTCGCATTGATGCCCAGAGAGCCATGCTGTTGCCCCCCTGGAGAAGAAGTACTGTGGGGACTGCCGACGGCATCCAGGGTGGTGCAGATGAAGCATGCACCCCCTAGTGCCCTGTGGGACAAGCAGGCACTCACTCCCAAAGTCAGAAGCTGTGAGGGCAGCTGTACCCCACTCGGCTGTTCTGCCTCTATTTGTTTTTACCACCAGGGCCTAGATGAGCTGTCCGCATTTGTCCCCTCTGCCAGAGGAGTCACTCCATGTGGGGAAGAAGCAGGCGAATCAGGAGACCGCTCCCAGGATCTTCGGTGGCCGAGACAGCTGCATCACGCGCTCGCAGGTAGCAGCTTTGGGAGTATTTTTTAGACAAGGGACCCATGTGGCTGTCCCTAGCTGGTGTCTATTCAGTGGGAAGGACCCTGGGGCTGTTGGCATCTGAAGGCATTTCACTACTTCACAGCAGGGCTGAGTGCCGGCCGCTGCACCGCTTGGACAAGGGCAACTATTTGTTGGAATTCAGCCCATGGCGGACCTAATGAGGATTGATCGTCATGTAGGAGGTGTGGGGCCCTCCCCCATGTTGTGCATACCTTTGAGGGGCACCCATGGACCACGGGGCAGACTGGAAAGGGATCCTCGATGAAGGTCCCGGACTTGCCAGTGCTAATTTTGCTACCTTAATTACAATTATAGAGGCACAGGAGTCACTGTGCCCTACGTTGTGGATGTCTAATTACCATATGGCATGTAAAAGGCACACAGATGCACTGTAGCCTTCGTAGGGAAGGTATTTTTTGGGGTGATGGTTTTATGTTCTACAGCTCAACACTGTGTTCTGTACCCTCATTATTTATGCTGTATGTTCTGATTTGAGGTGATTTATGACAATGTGGTTGCTTTGCTAGGAGGGGCATATTTCAGGATCTGCATTTCACTCATAGGGAGGGTGTGGTTTTAGGACATGGGCAATATAGAAATGTTTCTGTTATTCTGCACTGTGATGAGTTGCCAGTTGGCAAAGTGATTATTGGTCTATGTTCTATATGGAATACAGTTTATTTTAATATATTTTTGTGTGGGGGTCTCTTTTATGGTGTATTTATTGTATCACAGGAGTGTGTGTGTGTGTGTTGTGCAAATGCTTTACACATTGCCTCAGGGATAAGCCTGACTGCTCTGGCCAAGCTATCAAGGGGGTAAAAGCAGGCGTTATCTAGGGTGTATAGCTCCCTTACCCAGACTAGAGTGGCGAGTTCTGCCTGGCCGAGGTGCATATCCTAGTCAACCACAAACCCCATTTCTAACACTGTGTATAACTAAAATGATGATTACTCATCGGTCTTATGACAGTCATTCAAGAACTTGGCTACTGTAAGACAGACAACTCGATACTTCCTGTGAAAAAAAAAAGAATACTACAGCGCTGATCTAACTTGGTGTACCTTATTTGTTAAATGAGAATTAACACATTTATTAATAAGAACACAAACACACGTTGAGAGAGAGAAATATTCTATTTATTACCAGCATTGGGAAAGGCTATGATTGTGGAGCCTTGAGTGGGTCATGATGGGTTTCCCTTCCTCAACAATGGTGATAAATGGCATGTCACACTCAAAGAATTAACATGCGTGGTTTATGCCATGCTATGTTTTCATCCGTGGGAGTTGTATCACTACACCATGCAGAAAATAATAAAAGGAGCTCCAACACCAAACAGTGACGCTTAGCGAGTAATGTGATATTTTTCCATTACCCATAAATTGACAGACACATAAGAATAGGAGGAACGTGACGGACAACAGAAACGAGGAAAATACTTTGCAAATAAACTGTTTTCATTAAAAATAGACGTAGTAAGAGCTTCGAAAAATCCTCTATTGTTTTGTTTATTTTTTAACTCACTAAAATGTGGTTATCATCAGTAGTTTTGACCTCACTTTATAACATCGAAAGTGAACATTCAAGCGGTTATTTAGAAAACATGTATATAACTAATTATTAAAAAAAATGCATTGTATGAAGCAAATCTGAAGAAATCAGAGAATTCTAATCTCATTAAAAAGGTTTAGTAAAAAGCATAATATTGAAAGGTTAATTCCGAGCTTCCTTACTCTAATTTATTTTATTGCTCCAATCCTGTAAAAAGCACTGGTTTATTCTTCCGACTACGCAGGCGTGGGATGTGTAAACAGTACACGGTAGGCCAAAGGCTGAAAGAAATTGCGGCAAACTCGGGATTATGGCGAGACGACAGGGATAAGGCTTTCAGAAAGGGAGTAAATGCCTTTACCCTAAACTCAGATGGCTCTGCTTCCTTTCAGATAGGTTGCGCTATAACAATACATAGATGGAGCAATAATAAACTAACCTAGAAAGAAAGAAATACAGGTATTATTTTAATAGAAAATAGCCACAAAATTAAATTGATTTAATGCTATTTTCACACATTATTTTAACTGAGCACATTATCATGTCAGTTATTGTTAAACATCACCAAGCGTCGGATCTGTACGCCATATGGTAATGGTTGGTTAAGTCTCACTGCTGTGTTTATTTATGTTTTAGTTATAGCATGAACTGCAGGGAGGATCCAGCTTTCAGAACTCGCTAACAAGAAGCATAAAGGTTTCAGCATGCAGTTTTTATGCAGACTTGGTGCATTAATGATATGGTCAGACAAGAAGTGTGAAAGAACACACAGCTTCAATGGGATTCAGTAAATGGGCGTTCCATGGTCCAAATTGTAATCTTGTCTACATCCAGGAGTGCTGGATTTATTCCAGGTTTTCAGGCTAACAGGGCAGGGGTTGGGGGGGTTTGGGGTTGCAATCAAGCACTATGGCTTGCCTCTTCCATCGTGGCTGAGAGTACCGCGCCCTGAAAGACTGGTTGCCCTGTTTGTGGGCACAACTGATGCAACTGTTCTAGGCTCTTGTTTACCAAAATAGGCGGGTGTGTGTGTGTGTGTGCAGACCTCCTTCTTAGTTCATTGTTTCCTGCTCTGAGCGCCTCAGCGCTTTAATAAACTGTTCTTTGCGTTCTATGAAAAGAGAAAACTTTATTAAACATGTTTTTTTTTTTTTTTAAATGGCAAACATAAGAAAATTCTAAACACGGGCCCGTTTGGCTTTGGGGTGATACAAGTGAATGTGTGCATTTTGATCACTAGGCTGTGATGCTGAAGGCATAATTTACTGAGGCTTTGTGGAACTAAGCAGGCTTTCCAACAGAGAGCTCCATTAACCATTATAATCAGAGGAGTGCCCAAAAGGTAGCATAGAGCAGTCAGTCTGTTTTTTGCACCGACTGTTCGGTAATCGTAAATTGTTTAGAATAAGGTACCAGAGATAAAGACTATGTGAATGCCAGTGAAGGTTTTTACAATTGCTCAAGTTTATTTTGCCAGTGTTTCATGTATCTGTGGCCTTCGTAGTTTCCCACAATGACGTGTTCTGCCCTTGATGGGTGCTCAATAAAGCTGTTCTATGCTCACTCTTCTATGTTGCTTGCACTTGACTTTGCCCTTACCCACTGGTCTTCTGGGTGCAAGTTATGAGAATATGTGAAAATAACATCCTCTTTTGCTTCTCTCAAGTGTCAGACTTTCATCTGAGGTTCTGGTCCTAAGCAAACACAGGGCCATAAACATCTGTACATACTTTTCAAGAAACAATTCAACAGGTAATTGAGAACATATAGAAGGGTACTTGGAGATAGGTTGGGGTTACCAGATTTAGAACAATGGTGATTCGGAGATCAAATACTGCAACATATTTTCAAAGCATAATTATGTACATACACAAGTTAATGATTTCCTGGATATGAAACTGTAAACAAACCCAATGGTGGTTTCAGTCATTCAATTTCAGTCACTTACTTATCTTCCATTCTACAAATAATTGGTTTATATCAGTTAAACATGCAGATGATCCTATGAAAACATAATCTTGTATTTCTATTGCTTTAACGTCAATGTCTCGTCCCTCTTGAACATCAGAACATGCACGGATACATTTTATATAATCAAATCTAAAAGTTGTTTTCTTATTAATTTGAACTGCCCTTTAACCTCCATAAGCTAGCTATGTATCATGGCTCTAGTAGGCTTAGAAGCCATTTTATTGAAGGTTGTACATTTGTGCATAACCTGCTTCTCTTCTTTTTTTCAAACTTTTATTGAGTTTTTTTCATTTTAATAAATCATTCCAAAATCATCATGAAATGTACATCACAATTGGTACTTGTTAGGGTGTAAACATCAGTCAAGAAGTAGGCTTGGTATGGAAATGTAGGTAGTGCTGGATCGGAGGTAGGAATTGCGGGCATTCCAGCGCACAAGTTGGAGAAACATGCACTAAATTGCTGTCTGTTCTGGGTGCTTTTAGGAGAATGAAGCTCCAGTGTGTCATCCTCAGATATATGTCCTTCTTGAACAGTGAACATGGAGTGGGGGTGTAATTACACAACAGCACAAACCTAGGTGACAAAGGTGTCAGGGGGAGGGTGGTAGCCAATGGGGGACGGAGGAACAGGGGACTACTGTGGTGAAGGTTGTAACTCATGGTTGAGCTGGATCTTGGCTGGTGTCTGGGGCAGCGTATGGGGATGGTCTGAGGCATCTACCCCATAGGGAAAGGAAGGCTCATGATGGTTTAACACACTAGCAGTCATCTGGGGAAGTTTCAGCCAAGCATTTTTGGGGAGTAAAGGAGTGTCTGCCTCCCAGCATCTCCTCATGGAATTGAGTGAGCATGGTGTCCCACTTTGCCGCCATGGGTTGTTTGCGGAGGTGACAAACCTCCTTGCGGTGTATGCTTGTACTTTCGGCTTCTCCCCATCAGAGAAGAGCCATTGTATCGGGAGTGGTGGCTGGTGAGCCCTCCAATGCAGTGTGAGGACACGTTTAGCAAGTAATAGGGCCAGATTTGCCAACCGGGTCCAAATTATGTTTCTTTTCTTGCTCGTAGCTCCACAGAGCTGTTGCCTCCCATGTATTCAGGTGCGGCAGTTCCATTACAGATATAGGGCATTGTGAACTATTCACCAGTATTAGGCTAGGTTGGGGCACTCTCAAAGCAAGTGTCGGAGGTCTGCAGCATCAGAGTGGCATGTTGGATGTGTGACGTTGGCTGTAGGGAATATGTGGTTTAGCTTGGTCGGGGTTAGATAGATTCGGTGTAGAACTGTGTAAAATAACCTGCATCTCAAAAGAAAGCATAGCCTTGCCGACTAGAAGCAAGGTTTTAAGAAATGAATGAAGTCAACAGTGTGTGTATGGTATCATAGCTTCAAGGACATCGGACATTTTCTCCATTAGAAAGCTTTGCCACCTGTTCATTAGAAATATTCTGCTGAAAGTAACACATTTTTGTCACATGTTTGCACCCCCCAAATTTGCATAAAGAGATAAACGTATATACATTTTTCAACTGTGCATGCATTTTAGCATTATATGCTTCAGCTGGCTTTTTTGGGCAAGAGCTCTGATCAGTTGAAACGACAATTGCCTTCTGATTATTTGCTGTGTTGCTTGCAATAATGTTTGCTTTAAACGAATGTCAGTCTTTTGGCTTACCAACATTTTGTTTATTTTTACAGTTCATTCACACCGCCTGTGGAGTGTCCCAGAATCCACTCTCATATGTTGTAGTGACTGCTAAAAGGCAGAAATGTTGCTTATTTTTTAAATTTGGGTTTTCAGTATTGTGCCAACATGCACCTTCTAGTTTAATAATGGCCCTGCATGTATAGTAAATAAATGACAGCAGAGATGAGTATAGCTGCCTAGTTATACCCTGCTGTTGCTTGGAGAGCTGGTAAAAGTGATCAGTAATATGTCTAGGATGCTCTAACAATGTCCAAGATAGAAAGCTATTAGAAATGGAGTTGGGTTGGGAAACAGAAGGCAAGAAGAGCAACACTACTGGATTCCAACATGCATCCATTCTGAAATGGATGTAAAAAAGAAAATAAGTTCCTGAAAAAACGTTTACTTCTACAAAGAAACGTTACTGAGAAGACGCGGTTCTATGATCAAATACTGACAGAATGGAATCAGCTCTCATTTCTTTGTACAATCAAGTATTTTCTTCAGGAAAATGATTCCAGAACGGCTGTCCAAGCACTGGTCCCTTCTCACTAAAAGGCAGCAACCCCTTCTGGTCGACATTCCAGACACCCATCTCACACCAAGGTGTAGAGTGTTCCATGCCGGGGTCTAAAGAAGCTCGTGCTTCAAGAACTAGACTGACCCCCCTTTAATTTCAAGCTTCTGTTGCACCAGGTTCCAGGAAGTATCATTCATTAAACCACCTAGTTGACAAAAAATACATTTTCTAAAGATAGATTTAGATTTGCAAGTCTATATGTTTAATTTTGAAATGTTTATAAAACATACACATATAACACAATATAGAGGTTACATTCAAGAGCATCTCTTCTAAATATAACCATTGTATAATTAATAATGCATACAAACGCTAGAACCAAATTCATAAGAATGTCTAACGAACAGAAATTAAAAGCCTTGCAGGACAGTTGCCTGCAGGCGAGAATAATGTGGACAAATTCCAAGGAGCACACAGATTTCTCTTAATGCTTGATGGGCACAACCAAACATGCACAAATTCATGACAAATCACTCCCACCAGATCCTTCTGTATATTTTTGTATGGAAGAGAAAGTGTCTAAGCCTAAAAAAGGAAACACCATCTTCTCATTAGCAAAAGTATCTGGGGAAATATTGTGCTGACCTTTTCAGCGGCGTTCGAACTTAATTTGACATCCCTGGTAATTATTGTTTTTCAATTTTGTTTCAGATGAGGTGTTAAATTAAACCACAGGGGATCTATAACCTCGCTCACAAAAGCCGGACCTTCAATTAATTTATTTTATTTCTAATCTAATGTGTCTGTCTGAAATATGTGGCTACTTGTCAAATTTCTCTGAACATAATCGACAAAGTAAATTAGAATGGAGGATAGCTATGATTCAGACAGGAGTCAGCGTTCTCATGGCAATGGCTTTACCCAAAGTTTTCCCATGTATGTAGGCTTTTTACAAGAGTGTATCAGAGCCTTTTGGTTTGTTACACAAACATACAAATTCAACACCTTCCCGAACACTACAACATAATCACAAGGATGCATAAACAGTCTGTATATCATTCATTTTTAATACGTCTGTTATTTACTTTCTCATTAACAGAACAACAAGGTAGTATTCGGTGTTCGTTTTCATTCTGTTCTCTTTTTTTAGGTCTAGCGCGCAAGCGCTGTGGCCTTTTGTAATCTCTCTTTGGGCTTTTAGCCACGCCCACAGCACGCCCATCACTATCACTTGTTCATGGACTTGCCTTTCAAAAATCCTTTGTTATTCTTAGTAAATGCTTTACGTTTGTCCCTCCTTGGGGCAGTTTGATCATCGCCTTGGCCATCAACTTTGTTAGATGGATAACTGCACGTTAGCCGAAACGTTTGACTGCCAGCCAACTTCTTTTTCTTTTTGTGTCTCTCCTTCGGGCTCATGGTGGCTGTGGCGCTTTGAATCGGCTCGCTTATGTCAACAGTTTCACTTTTCATTTTCAATTTATGTGTCAAGAAAAGTCCAGTTAGGAATTTACAACGTTAATAGTTCTAACTCGAGCAAACGCGAGACCCACTGCATTGCAGATGATCGTTTCTTACTCTGTCTCTTGCAGTGGTTGACATCTTAGTCCAATTATACGGGCTAAGTAAACAGTAACAGGATAGAGTTTTGGAACTGCTCCCAAGAGGCAAGAAGAACAGTTATAAAGTGTACTGTCACGGAGGCACAATATGCTTTCTTAATTTCCCTATATTGTTCTAGTTGTCACTCTTACTATTGTTTACTACTGTTCTCTGCTAAACTATTGCTTTCCCTATTCAGGTATACACAGCTCCTCTGCAGATGGCTGAAATTTGAAAGGTACTTAAGCAAGAAAAAAAACAGGCATACAGTGAATATAAACTGTAATAAGGTAAATAGTCAATGGTTATCATGAAGACCTGCTTTTTATCAAGTCCTTGTAAATCAACATGTACTTGCTAAAAGAGGAATTATGTTTTAGCTAGACCTCAACCTCCCAGCTAATCTGGGCAACATATTTGTGATTTTGCTATTCTTGGCCTTGTTATACCATACTAGTGGATATTTATTTAAAATCAAATGTACATTTATTTATCATTTTAATACATGGCAGAGCACCAACAGGAATGAGAGTGCTTTACACGTAACAGAAAGAAGAAAAGATTACATAGAACATCTCTTACAAGGAGAGAATAAACAGGGTGATGTTGTGTGTTCAGAATGTGTACAACGCATTATCAGGAAGGAGTGGTTAGGAAGTTAATGCACAGATGATGGATTATTTAAATTGGAGACATAGGTTAAGTGTATGGCATTCTGATGTTAGACAGCATCAAAGAAGAACAGAAAATATGGTTAGTCATTCAGCAACACAAGAATAACTGAGTAATAGAATTGTAGAGATGGTTAGTACATACGCAGATGGTGGTTTAATTAGTTTGATATAGTCTGAAGGGATAATTTCCAGGTGTTTATGAAAAGACAAATGGGAGGGTTTAAATCTTAAGTCCGCTGAACGTGATTTCCACAATAGCGAGGTTGCTCCATAGAAAGACTGATTCTGTGTTTGAGTGGTGTTAAAGGAGGGTGGTTTGAGAATCAAAACATTTTTGCATCTAGATCCTGTGTCCCCATGTGACTGTTTGAGCAAGAAAAAATGAATAAAATACAATGAAATTCAATTTACTGAGTGTACATAAACCTCAAGGCATTAAGGCGGTGCAACCTAAAAGCCCAGCAGAAGAAGAAAAAGCACCCCAATCAAAACCTAAAAGGGCATAGAGCGGAAAAAAGTTTTGCGGTGTGTTATAAACAACGTATGATCCTCCACAGCTTTCATATGAAGAGGCAATGAGTTCCACAATTTGGCAGTTGTAAAGGAGACAGATCGACCACCCCATCTGGCCCCAGATACTCTAGGACAGCAACTACCATACCAGCAGCTGAATGAAGTGGGCGTCTGGAAAAGTACCACTGAAATTTAGTTCTTAACAATTGCTGTCCTGAATTTGTGTGAAGCTTTATGTGAAAAGCTTAACAACTTTAACATAATCCTGTCTTTTGCCGGGAGCCAGTGCAATTTATTCAGATACAGGGAGACTGACTGAAATTTAGAAATGTTAAGAATTAAATGGGCAGCAGCATTTTTGCACTGCCTGGAGCTCACTGAGCTAACTTTGATCAATGTTCAGTTACAGCGCACTGCAGTAGTCTAGCCTGGAAGAAACCAGGGCTAGGACAATTGCTCTGTGCTACGAAAAGAGGAAAGAAAGTAAATATTTTCTACAAAATCCTGATATTGAAGCATAAGGATACTGTATGACTGACCTGTTTATTAACTGTCAGCTTATCATCAAATATCATCCCGAAGTTCTAAGCCAATTTGGTTGGGCATGGTGGAGTGCTACATTCAGTTGGTCAACAGATATTAAACTAAATAGACTACTCCTACCAATAATATGAACCTCAGTCTTGTCAGCATTTAAGACAGTTCGTTTTAATCCAGTTACCTATTGCAGTTGTAAAAGTTTGCAGCTAATCTGCATACGAGAGAGCTAGCAGACCAAATCACTTAAAATGGGAAGTGAAAAAATAACTGGAAGAGAACTGATCTCATGCAACCTTTTGAGACCTATCCAGCAGGAAGGAAAGCATCACCTCTAAGGTCTCATCCTTGATGCCAAGCTGAGCAAGGCAGGTCAGCAAAAGAGAAGGGGAGACCTATCAAATGCTGGGGACAGATCTAAAATATTAGGAGCTGATTCATCTCAACTGTTCACAACAACTCAGATGCAGTCTACTTCTGCCACCAGCGCTAACTCAGTGCTGTGCTCACTTCTAAACACGGAGAGTGTTGGGTCAAGGAAGTCAATCTTATGTATGAATGATACACGTTCCTGATTCGGGAATTTTTGTAAGATCCTAGCAGGGATAAGCAGGAGAGAGATGAGAAGACATTCTTGAAACTTTTTGGGATCCACAGTAGGCTTTTTAATAAGAGGTATAACTGTAATCACTTTCCATGCCGTTGGGAAAAAGCATGACTTAATCATCATGTTAAGCAGTCATTATATTACTCCCAACCATGTTACAAACAAGCTGCACAATTCTAGGTTGACAAGTGTTGGATGGCGCTCCGGACTTCATATTAAGAATGAGGTCAATAACTTGTATCTCCGAGAGATGGAAAACGTATGTAGAGCTCTGTCTTTAGGTATATTAGATACATCTAGCAGGATGTTTCTATTAAATTAAGAATTTATGCAGTTATTACATGGAAACTTCTACTAAATATTACTATTTTTGTCTGAAAGTAAACTGTAAGATTATTTCAGAAAGGCATTGTGGTGTCATTATTAACTGTGCTATTGTGACAGAAAAGAAATATTTTAAAAAGCACCATTCTGGGTGTATCACTGTCCGTTTTGTGAGTAAAGTACTTAGATATTTCTTCAAAAGATAGTCAGTTTGTATTCACCAATCATATTTCTATATTTTGTTTTTGCTTGTAGATCGTACCTTAATCTCTATTTTGTCTCCGTCTAGGATATTTTTGCTTAAAATGCTTAGGATTTTCTGAGATCCACTACACAGTGGGATTGAGCTATAATATCTAGATCCATTCAGTAAATATTTCAGCTGCCGTATTAGCATTTCGGGGAACAGAGGGGGCCTGTATGTGAACCGAGACTGCAGCTGGCTTCTGTTATTCTATTCCAGCCTTACAAACCTGATACAAGACATTAGATCGAGCTACATTCTCAGGAACTTTTAAGTGAAAGTTAACCGCCAAATGGCCAGAGCAGCTAAACGGAAAGACCAATACAAACTGTAAATGTGGAATATTATAGAAAATGCCATCTAACATATGTCCTGCCAAGTGAGTCGAGACATTCACATGTTGGGTTAGACCAAAGCTAACCATAATATTGATGAGCTAAAATAAATTTAATCAACATCAGCTTCAAGATGAAAGCTGAAATGACCAAGGATTGTAAAGTTGGACATAAACATAAAAGGTTCTAGAAATGCACCCAGTGCTAAAGCAAAATCATTTCTTGGCCCAGGTGGCTAGTACAAAATGAGGCCTGAAGAAAAGTATCACAGTACTTTAGGGGAGCAAGAGGTGAGATATTGTAATGTAGAGTGTTTCGAAAAACCATCACAAGGCCCCCTCACAATTTGTTCAAACAATCATGCCTAAGGAGGGAGTACCCTACTGAGATGGCCTCTACGAACTCCTGACCATGCCTAAGGAGGGAGTAGCCTACTGAGATGGCCTCTACGAAATCCTGACCAGAGGAGTCACTGGCCCAGGTTTCAGTCACAAAAACACAATCTATTTTTTGTGACTGTACGAATTCCATAAATTCAGTTTTATTTTTCACTAACAATCTAGCAATAATGAGAAAACATACAAGGTCATTACTTAACAATTTAGAGAGTCCAAGCTCAATTTTGACCAGTATGTTTTCATCAGCCACTCTCTGCAACCTGGTAGTAGGACTGGGTTTTGTAAAACACTTCATATTCCCCAGCATCCTGATGAAGCTGCATATTCAACAGGTGGATTTCCTGAATTTCCAAGTTAAAAGGGATACATACTTGGTGTGTAGCTGCTTTCTGTATCTCCAATAGTTGAATGCGGGAATAAGGAGGAATGATCAAGCTGAAAACATCCATAAATCCTGGGTGCTGTTCGGGTGCAGACAGACTAGCCTTGAAGGTGCACCAGCGGTACAGAGCCGTTGCCATCCTATTAAAAAAGCCCGCCATACAAAAGGGGCGTAGCTACGTCTATTGCGTGACACATCAGCCAAAACACGGGCGAAGGTGAATGAAAATCTCAATTCAGCAGCTCCAACTTTCGCTCAGAGACTACCCTATGAGGCAAGCTTACGAGGAACCATTTTAGGGTGGGGAGATTAACTGGATAGCCTGCTATGACAAACATCCCAATTTGAACTTTATTCTGGTTCCAAGAGGGAGCCAGCACAATATAGCCAGAATGTGCATGAGGTTGGATGTACAAATATAAGCAAAGGAACATATCTTACTACCTTATCTGCTGTTTGTTATATTGTTTATGTGTACAGTGCCACAGAGGATTTCAAAGCAGCTAAAAAGCTTACATGGAGCAATATACAAATAAAGAAAGAATATATTTCGGGCTGCATATCTCCCGAAGATCTTTTAAATTTTGAATTTGGGGGGATAGGCAGTGGAGGGGGCTCTTGATAACACCTATAGCTATGATGTGAATCATCAAGACAGCTTAGATTTTTCTGCTTTCACTCTATGCGTTTTGACAAACTGCTTATGATGTCTAGGATACAAGCACAGCAAGTCCACACTCAGACCCTGGATCTACCAATTTAAGATGGGCAGCAGGGCTGTGAACAGCCTGGTGCCATGCCTGCTATCTGCTCACAAACTGACTACTTGATGTAGGCTGCCTACAGGGGAGGAGGGACACAAGAGTGTGACACCAAAGAGCAGTAAGATCTTCCGGAGCAGGCACCGGTGCTGTGCAACCAGGGAGCTGCAAGACGTTTCTGGGAACTGTATTTACAGTTTATGGGAAATGCTCATGACAGAGCACGGCTGCACACGGTTGAAGTTAAACCATTTGCAAACCGTGATGCATTCTCATAGTGACGTGTGTGTTTGCAAAGCCTAGAAAATGGAGATAAAACAAACAACTTGTGGGACTGCTTAGAATCATTCTATGCTATCAACGCACTGTCACGTCCCCAATATTCATCAAGTCTGTTTAAAACGGATTAAACAATCAAAATCCATAAACCTAAGGCAGGGCCAGGCTGGAAACTGCAACCAGACCTCAAACAATCATAAAAGTAACCCAACATCACAATGTGCAAGTGAACTTAGCGACCAAATTTGACTCTCGACTGAAGATTACAAACTGGGGAGATTTCTTACACCAACAACAAATGTAAGAATAAGCACTGGCCAAGCCAATAAGTCTCGCCTATACAAGAGCTATTGGCTTGGCAATCTTTTTTCGCCATGTTGTTTACCAACAACATGTTTACCAATGTGGCTGCAATTAAGCATGACAAAAAGTTAGCGGTGTGGAGTGTCAGAGTGGAGTGGGGGAGTAGTGTTGCAGTGTGGACCTGTTGGAGTAGTTTGTCGTAGAGATGAGCAGAGGGAGTAGAGTGTCAGAGAGGTGAGTAGAGTTCAGTAGCAGAGTGTAGTGTTGTAGAGTGTAGTGTTGTAGAGTGTAGTGTTGTAGAGTGTAGTGTTGTAGAGTGTAGTGTTGTAGAGTGTAGTGTTGTAGAGTGTAGTGTGGAATGGGGGTAGGGTGGAGTGGGTTGTAGTGGACTGGGGTAGTCTGGTGGATTGGATTGGGATAGAGTGGGAAACACTGGATGGAGTGGGGTGGGGTGGATTAGAGTGGGATAGATTAGATTGAATTTCGGTGGGTGGACTAAACTGGAGTGATAGGCCTGGGGTGGGTTGAACTGGATTGGAATGGGGTGATTTGGAGTGGGGTGGATTAGATTTGGGTTGGAGTTAGGTGGATTGGAGAGGGGTGGGTTTGATTCACTGGATTGAATTTGGGTAGATTAGACTAGAGAGGGGTGGATTGGACTGGAGTGGATTGGACTGAACTGGGGTGGGGTGGACTGGGGCAGAGTAAGGTGGACTGGAGTAGATTAGATTAGAGTGGGGTGGATTGGAGGGTAGTGGGGCAGATTGGAGGGTAGCGTGGGATAGTGGAGTGGAGTGGGGTGGACTGAGATGGGGTGGGGAGGACTGGAGTAGGGTGGATTGGATTGGGGCGGGTTTGATTGGGGTGGAGGGATTGGAGTGGGTGGACTGCATTGAAGTGTGGTGGATTGAAGTGGGGGAATTGGAATGAGTGGAGTAGATTAGATGGGGTAGGCTGCAGTGGAGTGGAGTGGATTTGATTAGAGTGGGGTGGACTGGATTGGACTGCAGCGGGGTGGACTGGAGTGATGGAGCTAGAATTGGAGTGACGTGGATTGATTGGAGTGGGGTTGATTGTGGTGGGTGGACTGGGGTCTGGTGGAGTGGATGGGAGTGGGGCAGGGTGGAGTTGGTGGATTACAGTGTGATGGACTGCAGTCAACTGAACTGAGGTGGAGTTGACTGGATTTGAATGAGGTGGACTGGACGAGGTAGAGTGAGGTGACTGGAGTGAGGTGAATTAGACTGGTGAGCGGTGGATTAGATTGGGGTGGGGTGGTTTGGAGTGGGGTGGCGTGCATTGGGCTGGAGTGGATTAGATTGGAGTGGATTTTTTTGGAGTGGAGTGAATTGGATTTGTGTGGGGTAGACTGGATTTAAATTTGGTGGATTGGACTGGAGTGGGGTGGATTAAGGGGGTTTGGAGTAGGGTGAATTGGGTTGCGGTGGACTGGAGTAGGGTGGATTGAACTGGTGTGAGGTAGGTTGGATTGGACTGTATTGGATTAGCGTGGGGTGGATTGGAGTGGGATGGATAATGCTGAATTGGAGTGGGGTAAACTGGAGTGGGGTGTACTGGACTGGGGTGAGGTGGAGTGGAGTGGTTCGAGCGGAGCAGATTGTTTTGAATTGGAGTGCAGCAGATTGTTTTAGTTTGGAGTGGGGCTGAGTGGAGTGATGCAAATGGGCCCATGGGGTGGGATGAGTTGTGAGGACTTGAGTGTGGTGGATTTGAGGGAGTGGTTTGGCATGGGGTGGATTGGAAAGGGTGGACCGGATTGGTCTGGGGTCAACTGGATTCAGCTGGGTGGATTGATCTGAGTGGAGTGAATTGGTGAGGAGGGGTGGGGGTGGACTGGTGTGGATTGTATTAGGGTGTACTGCACGAATAGATGTTGAAGCATAATTTTGGAAAATATACATAAAAACGAAGCAACGTCTCTTTGCAATATTTAGAACTAGATAATCCTCATCCTTTGTTAACAGTGCCCACAAGCAAAAACATGTGTGAAGTGAGAAAAGACGACTTGGCAAAAGAAAAGTGTTAACCATACAACTATGAACTTTGCAATTTTGTTTGTCCTGCTGGGTATGTTTTCGTGAGTTACACACCTTCTGTTTGCAGAGCCCTAGCAGTTAAGAAGAAACGACCTCAATCACATTGGAAACATCGGAGGTTTACTGAATGAGTTGAATGAATCAGTGCTTGGTTCCTTCTCCCCGGACAGGAACGGAAATGATGCTTGGCCTGCAGTGACGAATTACGAGACTTTAAAGAGAAGTGCCATTCAAGCCAACAAATGGTAAGCAAGGGTCGGGCTTCAAGCTCTTTTTAGTTAACAAGAGTCTTGCAAGCGAGATGCATGACTAGCGCATTCTCACGCAGGCTCGACCTTAAAAATGTGCCCTAGCAGAGCCAAGAGTAGCACTGCACAATTTCTTCGATCTACTGGCTAGGAGCTTTCAGGTCTAGATCATGGAAGTCCATTCATTCTTAAAAGCATCCTAAAATTCAAAATGGATTTGCGATTACAAAAATTCTGCGCTGTGGTGGAATTCCTGCTTTTGCAAATTAGGGTGAAAGATGCTTTTGAGGATGTTCCATGCAGGATCTAATTGCAGAAGCAAGTCAACACTCACACACTCACTGTTGGTGGCATGTACATATCATATCCATTGCAGTGTTGTTTCACAACCTGGAAATGTTTGTTAGTTTACACATGTTAACATCAGGCTTACGTGCGTTTCAAATTTGAAACAGAGAGAACACTCCAAATTTCATACTGGTGTAGTAAAATTATTTATTTTACCAACAATAAATACTTTCGCAGTAAGGGAACAAAAAACAAAAACGTTCAATGTGAGACTACAAGTTCAAATAGAATGTTCATATGGGGTTGTTCCACATGACGTAAATTCTGCCTGTGTAAA
The DNA here is from genome assembly GCF_031143425.1 of Pleurodeles waltl. Taxonomy (NCBI): domain Eukaryota; kingdom Metazoa; phylum Chordata; class Amphibia; order Caudata; family Salamandridae; genus Pleurodeles; species Pleurodeles waltl. The sequence goes on along the minus strand of NC_090440.1, from coordinate 1,184,678,257 downwards.
TTTTTCACGCAAAAGTCGCAATGACCGTCATAGAAATGATTTTGGTGGAGGTAAACTCCCAGTTCTGTGAGCCTGTCTTTTGTGAAGTAAGTCTTTAGTGCTCTACAAGAATGAAAGTATTTTCAGCATCCCTTTCGTTATATATTAAGCTAATTGCAATTCTACACCAAACAATCTACAACAGGCACAGAACTGCAGTTATTTTGGCAATAAAGAGGTTGACGTCCCAACAGATTGAGAGGTTTGCATGTGAGACCAAAGTGTCAATCTGCTTGTAAAAATGTGGAATCAACAAGGTGGGGTGTATGCAGAAAACATTAACCTACTGGTATACTTAAGAATGCTCTTCTAAAAGAATATGACTCAGTTTGTCAGTACAGCAAAGAAATGGACGAGAATAATAAGGGAGACGAATCTAAGATAACACACAGGGTCGCAGTGTACAGAATTCTCACATCTCTGAGAAGCTACAAAAGAAAAAGTGTAATAGAGCCCTACATATCAATAATGACAGGAGAGCTAGAAAGGCAATATGAATCATTGCTATGTTCTTGGAAAAAATACCTAGGATTACCACACTCCCTCCAAGTGAGTTCACATCATTCTTGTATACGGTGAATAAATACTGGGTTTTAAGCAATTAAAAGGAGGCTATATTTAAGCTCCTAATTCAGGGAAAATGAAAATGATAAGGCTCCCAAAGGCCATCATAACAGCATTTGAGGAAGCAAGTATCAGTGATATATTAAAATAATTGAGAAAATCAAGCATTATAGATCTGTAGGCTCTGAAAAAAAATGCAAAATGGGAGATCGGATTGAATAAGTTGGATAGAAGACAAACACATTTTCAAAAATAAAGAGACTGTGACAAGTAAAAACTTTCATAACAACTTAAGCATTTTTGGCAGTCACAGAAATAGATAAAGGGAAACATAAAAGTCTTAGAACAAGAAACTTTGAAGTCATAATAAAACATATGAAGTTCATCCCTTAAAGGTTAGTCATCTTAAATGGCACTTCAGTGTCTTACTAACCTCCCTCAAGAAGATAGAAGGCTATTTCAACACCTCCATATGATTTCCAATAAGGGAAAAAATAAAAGATCACATTGAAGGGAGTTTGCACACCACACTTTCCTCTGCAATATAGAGAGAGGAATACAAGGCTTGGAAGGATCTCGAAAGGTGATCCAATGTGCAGCTAAACTAATTCATAAAGGACAAAAATCTGACTGATGAGTTCCAATCTGGGCACAGGGGCGGCCCGAGTAAGGAGACAATCATTCTGCAAATCACTGATGATGCACTGCAAATCATGGCTATTGATGAAGCTTGCCTTCCTATTCTTGATCACTTGGCAGTGTTTGATGCCATCAACCAGGACATCCATATCCACACCCTGAAAGAGTGACTGGGCTTCGGAGGAATGGTAATTAACTGGATAACATCCTGCTTTGAAAGAAACAATCACAGTTGGTGAAAGTGGACTGTGCTCTTTCATACCTAGGAATTGTATTTAGAGGGGTCCATCAAGGTTCTGTGCTAGCCCTGTTCCTGTTCAATCTCTACCTTAAACCTCAGAGCACTCTCATAACAGACTATGGCATATAATACCACCAACAGCCAAATGACAACCAGCTTTACCAGAATGTTTCACCCCCCTCCCGACATATCATGCTTAGATCAAACTTGGGACAAAATTCAGACCTGTCCATACACCATCTCAAGTACAGTCCACATAAATAGGACTTTTTCCTCTTTTCACCACTGTTATACTCCTCCCACCACAGTTATATTCTCCCCCCACCAACATTCAAAAGAGGCCATGTTTGACAAACATCCTTGACTACTCGCCTTTTATTCTTGAGACTGCCACATCCTTTGGTTGCACTCTGGATAGCAGGCTGAACTTTACTGACAACATCAAATTTGATGTAAAAAAATGCTAACTACCAACTTAAAGTTATTTGTAGGATCAAACTGTTCTTTCCTGAACAAGACCTCAAGGGAATCACTGAAGTATCATTCAAGCACTGGCCCTTTCTGGACTCTACCGTGGATTGCTATTCAGCCCATGATTCCCAAAACTTATCCAGACCCTAGCAAAGGTTCACTGAATGTCGTTCCCCCTTCCCTCATGGCCACACGAACTGATCTTTTCAGTCACATCACCCCATCCCATTACCTCTAGGCTGGCTTCCTATTGAAGGGAGATCCATGTGCAAAGTCAACTGACTGAAGCTTTGAGGCATCTTTTGTCAACTATGGAGCACTGACTTTACTTCTTCTCGAGGTCCCTGAATTTAGAAAAATGCAGACACTTAATCAGTGCTTCTCAGGCTGCGCGCCCAAAATCTGGAACTCATTTACCTTCTAATACACAAACTTTAATCTCACATCCAGGTTGCAAAAAAATCAACTGAAAGACCATCTCTTGATGAAATTCTTCACAAAGGTCATTCCTACATAGTCCTGCAGCAAACTCAAATGTATGAATAATGCTGGAACTTTTGACAATTCCTCATGGTCTTAACTGTTTTACTCACTTTCTAGCCTACGCTTCTAGCTTCCCATTGTATGTGCTGTTATTTTCGTCACTTCCTTGGGTATCAAAGTCTAGTGTAATTACTAGTTTTTCTCTCGTGTTCCAAGATATCCTGATTTTTCTTCAGTTACTTTTTGCAGCTACTTGTACATTGCTCTGATGCTCTCTGGCCTCGTATGTGCTCTATAAAAACAATAAGTAGATAAATACATGAATAGGTAAATATATAAATAAGTGGTTTAATGACTTAAGTTGTAATCTTGAAACCCAAAGATTGGATATTGGCCCAAGCACTTGGCCAAATATCCTGTGACTGTGAGCACATCACTGCATCTCTCATGCCTGAATTTCTAAAATATGTGCAACAGAAATATTTTGAATTGCATAATGTTGAAAATATTTGTAAGGTTAAAATTCCAATGTAAATCGATTTCTCAGTTTCTCAATCCCCACCCCTGTCACACCCCTAGATTTGTGAATCTGGTTTTAGTTCTAGTTTGCAGAAAGGCCTCATGTTAAAAAATCTCGGACTGTAATAATTATGTAAAGAGCTCCAACGATTCTTGGAGTGAAGGATTGGCTCTATGAATCAGAACAATTACAGAACCACCAATGTGAAAGGCTGTATTATAAGATGATGCAAATACCGCAAGGTTCTGTTCGGTGACAATGGCTAGACAGTGGCAACATGTGTTTCAATTCCTGCAAAAAGGCATGAAGAAAAGGGGACAGGTTTTGGGGCATAATTTTTAAATCACAGACACACACACATCCTCAATAACCTGTTGCACACGTGCTGGGTGTGTAGTACCAAGCTGGAAGAGCGAGCTAGCCCAACTACCACCATCAAATTACGACGTTCACTCAGGGTAGTTGCAGACGAGTAGACTTTAAACTCCTAGGGGTTTGTGTTTTGAATTAAAATCTTCTTATTATCTGCAACTGCCCTAAGTGAGCTTCGTAATGTGATGGATAAGGGATATCTATATATCTATCTATATACATATATATATATATATATATATATATATATATATACATACATACACACACACACACACACACACACACACACACACACACACACTGAAAATAACTAATGTCAAACTGATATAGTTGAATGAAAACATCAGTTTAAACGTTTGAAGAAAGACTGAAAATCAACAGTTATAGTTATTTCAAGGAACTATAACTCTCACACCCTCATCATGCAGTGTTGTCGTCAATGATGTCAGGTTAGTTGTTATCATTGATATTACAGAACATGTCATGAGTGTTATAATATGTCCGGTCATAAGCAGTGGACGTGACAGTGTGAGTTCTGGTTACCAACCCCGTATCCAACGCCCTTCGCACAACCCACACAGAATCTCAAGCTCCACCTTCTTTTCCCCAATCCTGTGAGAGTCTTGCGCCCCTCTGGGACTCCCAGTGGAGCCCGGGGGGAGGAGGGAGGGCATGCTGGCTCTCTCAGGACACCTGCAGGATCGCAGAAACACAAAAAGAAATATTAATTTAAAAATATCCAGGGGGTCAGGGTACCCCTAACCTGCCCGCTTACACCATGTTTTTTTAATCTTCAAGACAGAGGCTCTGAGTTCCCATTTTCTGATATGTCAGCCACAACATTTATCTTCATTTTGCAGCCTGCCTGAGTGCGAGTTTCAACAGGAGATTGCACGAGCCTTTTATTTCGGTGCAAGCAAGGCAGCTAAGGGGAAAAGAAGCCCCTTTGGCCAATCAGATCGCTCTATTATTTCAAACTGCATGATCGCGGGGCTCCCGCAGGCCTAAAACAGAACCCAACCATCCAGATATCCACAGTTTTTTAACCATAATTTCTCAAAAACTATTTATTAATTTTTTGATGTATTAATGCACAAATTTAAATTACATTTTTAACTTTGTTTCAAAATGCTGAAAATTATTACAAATAATTAAAAACAGAACTTATAACCAAGTTTGCTATAAATTAAATAAAAAATAAAATGTTACTGTGGGTGACTGATTTTAATTATGAAGTACTGTTTAAAAATACCATTAAAAAATTCATATATTTAAATTCATTTACAATGTAATACAGGATTGTTTTTAGTAGTTAGGTGTATATTTTTAAGTAGATCTAGGTTTGTGTAATTTGTCAAATAGCATTTTACATTTTTATTTTATATTCACTGCATTTTTTATAATGCACTTTATCACAGATTCCTTTGTTTTCCTAGGGGCAAGTAACTCCGGTGGCAGAGATAGTGATACATTGATGAAACGTTAGTAACAGTACTTGGTCACTTGCGGATTGAGCTCAGAGGAACCCACTTGTAGTTAGATTGTGAGAGTCCCAAAACCAAGCTGAGAAAGTCAGACCAAATTTATCCTGCTAGTGGGACCCAGGTGCTGAGATGTCCTGGCTTTCCATGCTGCTGAACCTGGGACCTGCAGGTGCTGCAAAATGGTACTTGTGACACTCAGTCACTAGCAGGTCGAGTTTGTGGGAGCCCACTGGGGGCTAGTCTTGTGTGGGCCCTGAACCAGGATTCACCAGGCACAACAACTCCTTCTAGTCTTGACGTCTCTGGTGCAGAGGGGTGCTTGGCTATCCTTGATGTTGAACGGGAGCTGTGGTTGACGGCTTCACTATGGAGATGGTGTGGGTGAGGGAAAGGAGGCTACTAGCCCCAGTGGCTAATCCACCCCTGAGGTGACCACATCCAATAGGAAAACTGGGGTAACTCGGTGGGAAACCTCTAAGGTTGATTCCTGGGTCCATGCCATTTTTGTCAGGTGTGAGAAGGCACGGTGTTTAATACCAAACATGACCCACTTCAGCTGTACCATAATGGAGCTGGCGACTTCGGGTTTGCCACGGTGCCAGTCCATGTTTTACTGTAGTAGTTTTTAAAATAATGCCTCCTGGGCTTTGGAGGCCTACCTTAGGGGTGACTAACATATATTACTGGCAGTGCTGGGGCTGTGTCAGACACTGTGTGGGCACACACGAGTTCGAGCAGCTTGCTCTGCTCCTAAAGTCTGCAAATGGAAGGCCTGCTGTCAGTAGTTTGCTTGGGTAACTCAGGGTGGCACAAAGAGTGCTTCAGGTCCCGGTGAACCCTTTAACACCCATGCCCTGGGTACCACTGGTACTATATACTAGGGACTTATCAGGGGTTAAAGTACTATCCAATTAGGGATACAAATTCACAGTTACCAATTTAGGGAGAGAGCAGTGGGACTTGGTAAGTAGGCTCCAGGGCACGCTCAGAGTCATAACCAACAGCATCTAGAGGAAAAGGTGGGGGGTGACCATCCACAAACTGCACTTTCCTACATACAGCAAATAAGAGAAGGAGCAAAGAGTCAAATAGTGTCCAGCGATTCAAGGTTGAATTGCAATTAAGCAAAGGTTAACATTTTCTTTGAAGGAGTAGCGGTAACATGGGGTTAATTTAAATACAGCAATAGAATACTACTGAAGCAACTATTGTGATGTCCATGGCATGCAATAGCCACAGAAAGGCACAACGATGGCAGAGCCAATTACCGTTCAAGACCTGAATCCCTCGGTGGTGGCGGGTGGGGGGTGGGGGGTGGGGGGGGGGGGGGGGGGGAGGGCACTGCCATGCCAACGATCGTGATGGCAGCTTATCTGTGAAGCTCTTTGGACGGCTCCCGTACAATCTACCGGAATGGGCCGAAACAGAGCATATGCATGACAGGGATGGTAGTGGAGCATCAGTGATGGGTGGAGGTACCAGGGGGGCTGCAGCTGACTTCACTGGGGGGGGGGGGACCTCACGGTCGCTGCACTAGTTGCGGCCCACTCTCACCCGGCTTGCGACAGGGGCGCCGGGTGTGCCTAAAGCTCCTGGACGGTACGACCTAGCCGGGCCCTATCAACTTAGTCAGCCGCAACTGGCTGTCCTTGTGGCCTTCTGTGGTAGGCTGCGGGACCCTCCCTAACCATGAGGGACAGTATGGGGGTGGGATGAGCTGCTGGGGCCCAGGCACTGCAGGCGCGCCGCCCTGGATGTGGGCTGCCTGAAGTACACTTAACCACTGTAACGGAGCGTTCACCCTGGGGCTCTCTCTACCGACTGGCTGATTCACGTGTTGTGAGCCATGAGCTGTGGGGTGACCGCCTTGCAATACCAAATATCTAGGGCACTTCTGGGGCCCGTACTACTTGTGGTTCTTGCCCCCGTGGTGGTGCTCTTGACGCCATTCATGCACTGTGGTGGTGCGTCCACCTTGCTACCTTGCAGTGGGATCACTGTCTATGCAATAGCTCCTTGCCCCTCTTTGGAGTGGTACTGTGCTGGTTTTGGTGGTGTCCGGTGCACTAGGCACAGCGCTGGTGGTGGTCCGTGCCTCCTCTCTGACATGGGCCGTGGTGACCCGAAACAGTGAAAGTTACCATTTGAGAAACCGGTGCTGCCTGGCATGGCATAATGGCGGAACTTTGCAGTGGGTTCTGTACCACTGACACTAGATATGATTCCTTAACTGCCAGGCTTGACAGTATGGGGAGTAGCCTGGATAAGCAGCAGACCCACCTGGAGAGGTCGGAGGGCTGCATCTCTACAATAGAAGATGGAAAAGCGAAGCTTCTGAACCATCTTGAGAAAGTGGAGGGCAGGTTAAAAACAGTAACTATGAAAAATGAGTCCTTGGAAGCAAGGGGGCGCCGCAGCAAAATGCAAATTTCTGGAATCTATGAATCCACTAACAACGGCCAGTTGGACCCGTTTGTTGCAGAACTAGTGGCGGAGCTGTTGGGCCACCAGAGCTTCACCTTGACGTTCGTGGTGAAGAAGTCACACCGCACTTTGGGGCTACGGCCTGCCCCTGAAGCACCAGCCCGCCTCATAATCAAGTGTCTACTAAATTATAGGGACCGTGACACTGCCCTCCGCCTGGCCCAGGAAAGGAGCCCTTTACATTATCAGGGTGCTGTCGTGTCCCTCTTCCCTGACTTTACAGTCGCTGTTCAGGACACCAGACGGAAGTTCCCAGAGGTCAAGCTGGCACTTCGGAATCTTGACCTTCGATATGGTATGATATATCTGGCCAGGCTACAAGTAGATGTGAACGGTAAGCCATGCCACTTTAACAATCCCGGTGATGCCATGGCTTTCTGCAAGCTGCAATTCAAACATGGTCTGTCGCCTCGTGGTCTACCCCAGTACACGAAAATCTGGATGCGGGGCCCGCTTCCACCATGGATTTGTTTCCTCTGGACTAATCTGTTGGGCCTGCCTGAGAAATACTCTGCACAGTTCTGATTTGCCTTACCTGCATTATAGATGACGATAACAATTTCCACTGCGCTGTATACTTCTTTCATCGTTCCCTTTTACAGTCTGCCCATTCTCATTCCAATAAGCAATCACTCCTGTTTGTTGTCTGGGAGTGCCTCGCAGTTGCGTTGCTGCGCCCACATGGTTGCAACAGAGTTGCAACAGAGTTATTTGTTGTTCAGTTGGGATTATCCCTGTTGGGGGTTACATGGGATTTGTTTGGCAGTTTAAGGCTGGGCGTGGGAGGTGGGCGAGTAATTTTTTTTCCATCAGAATGTATGTTTAAATGTTCCTATGTTATGCAATGCAGACTACATACTTAGCTCTTTAACTCACAATGACCACACATTCTTCATGCATGGTGAATATCACTCTTGTAGTGAAACAGTCTCTGGACATCACCCTCAAGTCATGGAACACACGTGGCCTCAATAACCCCCATAAGGGCAAGCAGGTGCTGCAATATCTTCATAAACACAGCATGCAGGTGGCTTTTCTGCAGGAAACCCACCTTCCCGCTGGCGCTGCGCCCTCTTTCGCATCCATCTGGGGCTCACATAATTTCTTTGCAAATTATAGTACCCGGGGGCATGCATTTTGGTGCACAAGAGTGTTTCGGTCTGCCTCCTATTCTGACAGAGATGGTAGATATGTTTTGGTGGCAGGGCTGCTTGAGAATATCTACATTTTATTTGTAAACATTTATGCTCCAAATGTCGACACACCTGATTTTTTTTTTATGACCTCCACTCCCATATTGATCACTTTGAGGTTGATCACATCCTCCTGGGGGGCGATCTTAATATGGGAATGGACCCTGCTCGAGATATCACTTCCCGTGCCCCGGCATCTAAACCTCGATCCCTCTGGGCCCTATGAGCTATCAGTGAAGCACATGTCTTGCACAACCCTTGGAGATTACATGGTATCGATTCACTGGCCCATATTTTTCGCTCAGCGCCCCATGGCACCTGGTCACGTATTGACTATTGGCTTCTTACTAGCACAGTCGCCCAGTGGGTCACTACTATCAAGCATCTCCCCGGCTCATTGTCAGATCACTCAGCAGTGCAGACTACACTCGTAATCTCCATATTTGCTAGCACCAGAAGGACCTGGCGGTTCCCTGACATGGCACTTCAAGATGCACTGTTTTGTGCTGACCTAAAGGAAGCAATAATAGAGTTTTTCTGATTAAATCACCTGGGCGGTGTTGTGGGATGTGCTCAAGGCATAGCTCAGGGCCATCTGCATATCTAAACACTCTGGAATGTTACGAGACATCTGCCGAAGTCTTGCACGGGTTGAGGTGCAGCTCACAGATTTTGATCGGGAGCCCGGGGCATTGGGTGTCGAGTCCCAGCTACACCAGTGTAAATTACTACTGGACAAATTCAATGAACTAGCAGAAAGAGGCAAATAACATGGGCAAATATGCCATGGCACATAATCATGGGGAGGTGACTGACCGGGGAGGACATTGGCTACACTTATCCTTCCCTCATACCCAGCAGCACACATACTTGAAATCAGGAGATTGGACACCAGCCGTGCTATTGGTACTGCAGATGTCCAGTCTGAATTCTTTACATACTACTCATGCCTTTACACAGCCCACCCATCGCCACCACGCCCTGCATTACACAAATTTTTTGATGACACAGCAATGGCGTGGTTAATGTTTGCCCAGCAGCAATTACTTGCCGACAGAGGCGGTCATACAGGCAATAGATTCTTTGGAGGGGGCACGGGCTCCGGGACTCGATGGGTTCACTGGAGCGTTCTATAAGAAATATAATAACAAACTGGGCCAATGCCTCATATCTGTGTATGCAGAGGCATTGGATTCTGGGGTTCTCCCCGCAACACTGTGCCAGGCGGTCATCACCCTTTGGCCAAAACCTGGTAAAGATCCTCTTTATTGTGAGCCCTATAGACCCCTTTCCTTTCTAAATGTTAACAATAAAATACTGGCCAAACTGATTAGCACCCGCATCTCTCTCCTGTTAGACCAGATTATTTCTCCTGCTCAATCCGGCTTTATTCCACACCACTCCACATCCCTTAATCTCCGCACTGTTTTTGCAGTAGTTAGAGTGTCCCCAGAAATATTGGCAGCTATTGCTCTACTGGATGCTGAAAAGGCATTCGATTCTCTTGAGTGGCCTTTTTTACATGCCATCCTTTGCAAACTCAGGTTTCCATGAGGATACACTGCCTTGATCTCTCTGTTATACACACAACCTGCAGCTACTATACAACTGAACGGGACACTCTTCCCCCTTTTTCCCCATAATGTGTAGTACCCGCAGGGGTGTCTGCTTTCCCCCATTTCCCTTCAAAGAGTCCTGCGAAACAGAACTGGGACAGCCCCTATCCCAGAAAATCTGGGAGGCGTGTTGCGCACAGTCTCGCTTCGTCTCCTTCAACCATCGTCATAAATCAACACATTTCAAATTCTTGCAGAAAGTTTACAATATACCAAGTGACACAGCCTGCATCGATCATACCAGTTCCCCTGCATGCCTCAAGTTCTGTACATCACTTGCTGACTTTCCACACATGACATGGACTTGTCTAAAATATCAAGCGCTGTTGGTGTGATATGTTTGACCGACTATCACGTATTGTGGGATTGCTCCTCTGCACACACTTGGACCTCCTGAGCTATACTGGAGATTTACCAATAACTATAAGGCGCATCACAGCTATTTCACTTTTACTGGCCAAACGTGAGATAGCGCTCCTATGGGGTACCAAACACAGGCCATCCGCTACCACAAGCCTTACATATTGCAATAACGCCAGTGAATTTTATGCATCACTGCAACCTTTAACATCTAGACCTCGGGATATTTGGCAGCCATTGAGGGATTACTTGCGCACACTGGACACTACTCCAACGATCTCACAGTCGTCCACAGAGGCGTGATGTACCTGTGGTCCTGCATTCATTCTTAACAATTACGCTTCAATGGCTTACTGGACCATTTCCCTATGATAAAGTCTGTGATCCTTTTTAGCATTGCCATGTTAACACATTGAGCCTGTCTACCGTGTTCCCACTGTCAAAAGATATAACTGTGCTCTGGAACAATGATTTTCCGCTTGCAGGTGGTTCATTTTCCCATTATTTGCATTGCTGTGTGTTTTTAAAATGATAAATAAAGAGATAAAAAAAAAAGACCTGTGAAACCTCAGTAAGCATTGTGGAGAGGGTTGGCATGAGAAAGAAGGGTAGAATCCTAAAAAGGATGGAGCAAATGCAGCTGGTGCAACCGATCTGCACGAACCTCTTCTTGTCTTAAGGTGATCAGGGTCAAAACTCAGCTCTTAGTCCGACTCAACGCCTTCCTGTTTAGGTCACTGACTATGTATGCCACAAGAGATAGTGCATTCGGTCTATAGCACACTGTTAAATTAGCCACTCTTGAAACCATTTATGTCCGTTTTTACACAACAGAGAACGCTTTATTCTTGTTCAGAATCCTCACAAGACAAGCCGCTCACAAGCACACACTTCAAATAATATTTTGGTTACAAAGAAATATATGTTATATTGTTATATCCTCGTCTTTACATAAACTCTCCTTGAAGAGTCCGACCAGAAAGATTTACATTGCATTTAAAAGCAAATTAACAGTAGCTTCTTGGTCCAATTTTACAGGTTTCTTCTTTACTTCACCTCCCCATTTTCGATGAAACAAGCAATATTATTAATTATTCTTTGTAAATCAGTAAAATCTAACGCGAATGAGGTTCCTAACAAGGCAGATTATTCTTGCCCAAAATTAGACTAAGCTAAATATTAATAAAAGATTTTGGCACACCACTGAACAACATTCACCAGTGTAGGCTTATGTCCCTTTCGTCTTTGGACCCTGTAATGTGTACTAGAGGAATCACAAGAATTGGTAGCTTGTTTTCTTTCACATGATTATCACAAAACACATTTTTCAGACGTGACACTTAAAAAAAGAAATAGAAGTACAAGGGAATGGCCATAACCATTTCAGAGAAGAAGTTGACCCACAGCTATAAAGATTAATAAGGCAGGTGTGCGCAGTCTCTGCTTAAATTGTGGGGCGTTATGGCACTATGCGAGCAGCAAGAGGCTTTCAATACCTGGCTTGGAAAAAAACAAAAATGTTACTGGGGTCACTTAGTCCCCAGCGGTGTAAAAAAAATAACTTGCAAACAGCACCTATGCACTTTTTATGCCACAGCACCAATTAAAAGAACAAAAACGCGCTCACTTACGTTTTGCAGGTCACATTTACCACTCACTTTTCAGAGGAAAGCGAAAACAAAGGCTAAATGAAGCATATTCTAAAATAATATTGCTGATGCACTTGACTCCCCAAATTTCGTCCTGATGTGCAAATTGGGTGCTAAAACCACACACTAAACTCAATGCAAATGTACTTTTTCCACTGCATTTTAGGCTGAAGTAAAAACACTAATTTTTAAATGTGAAAACGGCGAAAGATAGATGCAAGTCTAACACTAAAAAACAATGCTGACATAGTGAATGTGACTAAAATGAAAATACGCAGCCTTTTCATGGGCCAGCCGATCATCAGGAACCACTAATATTAACATGTCCTTCGCCTGCGCACGCACAAACTACAGCATAGCTCAGCACAAACATGTTAGTGCAACGTGGAGATCACAGAATTACAACCTAGCATAGCTGGATTAGCACTTCATTTTCCATGGGTCAATGCAATCAGTGCCATAAAACTGAAAAATAATAACTTATCTAAATGGCAAGACGTTATTTTAGTTTTTGATATGAACAATGTATTGATTGCGAGACGTCTGTATCACAGTCATGCAGATGAAAATAAAGACCCCGAGTGGTCTTCTTTGTCAGACATAGGGGTGTTTGTTTGAGAGGGTCGGGTCTGGGGCAGTGAGAACTAATACACCCAGTGCAGGTATTTATGTTTGACCCCCTATGGCCAAAAGTTCCGATTCCAGCGAGCATTACTTTGCTTGCATTGTCCTGCTATCAATAAAATGAATTCCCTCCAGTCGGGTATCAATACAAATCTGCTAAACATCAGATACCCAGGGCTGAACGTGTGCTTTACACCTTGCTACGATAAGGGCTGCTGGTTTAGAAAAAAAACGAGGAGCCAAGGCCAATAAACTGGACCTACCCATCTCCACCAGCAAATGACAACTAAATAAATGTGGTTTTTGGCTAAGCAGTGGGTTTGTGTATAATATACAAAGTACAGAACTACAAATGACTGGAGAGGGTGGTACCAGTTAGCAGGTTGCAAAAAGAGAGAGAAAAACTATAACATCCCCGTCAAAAAGAGATAACTCCTCCCTATTATTCTGCATTCCGTAGCCCGGTAGTTTTCACCTGCCTCCCACTCAACTATTCATGCTTTTTCTTTTTCAAGTGCATTCTGTCCTCTCCCATTTTTGCACTCGCAACCACTGTAACTGACGGACCCCGAACGCAACCACGTGACGCTCCTCTTTAAATAATTGACACAAGGCAACAAACATATAAACCTTTCCCCAGCAGCCAATCAAATAGCATCATTTGCAATGACCTCGACTCGGGGAAGAAAAACTGGACAGTAAAATTGTTAAGCCATCCTTGTGGTAAAAAGCCCTTTCTAAGTAATTATTAGTGCATAAACAGAGTGGGATATAATTGAATGTGTGAATGCATTTGACTGAAGCAGATGGAACTTATCTTGGTCCCTAACCAGTATAGCAGATTTCCTACACGGATGCCAAATGATCACACTTTCCTATCAGAATTCAGAACCTGGCATTACTCAAGCAATAAGGGGGCGGGTAGTCCGGACGATTTAAAGCAATCAAATGCCCGACATACACCTCTCTCTGTACCCGTGTACAATCATTTGATGTCACTGTGCAGAAATCACAGGGGGGGGGGGGGGGGGAATAAGCCTCGAACATGACAACGCCGAAGAAAGAAGCGTAAAGAAAAGGAGGCTGGCGCCTGGCTTAGCTGATGCACAACACTGCCTCGCAGTCCCATGGGCCATGTAGGCGAGATCGGTCTCAATAGGCATTTGCCAGCATCTTAGCAAATGTAAGCAGTTCGTCTGCCTTTCCATCCCGTTGAGAGCAGCAAAGGGGCCAAGAGGTGGCCCACGACATCTTGTTGTAAGGGGAAAATCAGCAAGCGGAAGCTACTGAGACAGTTTGCCTGTAGGAACGACATTTCTAAAGCATCTCATAAAAATAAGTCTAAAAAGCACTCACAAATATTTAAACTAAATTATGCCATTCGGTACTCTCAGTGGTTGCACAATGGTGCTTCCAGGGGTTAGGGCGTCTGTCAGTTATCGGTAGGAGCCGAATAATATACTTACTTTTCACTTACCAGTGCTTGAGTTTTGGTCCTGAGACTACATTCAGAAATTACTTGTTACTATTTAACTAATCCTCTAGTGGCTCGGACTGGTCACTCCTGGGAGACCTCACTTAACATCTGTGGGTGTTTCGACTGTACTATAACGACCACTCTTAAAGATGACAAGTAGATGCTTGCATGACTGCATCTATACTCACAGTCATTGCAATCCTTCATGTGTGAGAATTACAGTGATGGCACACCATGTTAAGAACATGTCTAAAACCTCACGCACTTCATCAAGTAAATAACAATGAAATAACAGCCCACCCTGCTCTCAGAACCCAGCTTCCCCTCCGATCACTTGTTCACTTATCTCTGCGTAGGAACCTGTAAAAAACAATGTGTGACAGTGGGAATATTATATATAAATCCTGTGGTTTATTTCAGTCATCAACAGAAACCGTCCGCTTGCTTCGGTATCCAACAGCAGAGTCCCGAACCTTCAGCATGCCTCCCACATTCCAACTTCTCCCAACATTCCACAAACACATTCTCCAGATACCTAGATATAACACATTTCCCTTCCTAAAACAGAAATATATTAAAGGAAACCAAAAACAATAAATGGCGTTGCATAATCCAAATTATACAGAAAATACAAAATGAAAACACAAAGTATAGATAATGACGGAGTATGCAACATAACTATTATACATATTAACACTCAATATCTAATTACACAAACTCTCTAAATTTGCACGGTGGACGTTTCCTCGCATTGAGTTTTACTCTTGAAGCAACAGAATCTCCATTCCCTATGTTGTCCCCAAAATTCCCTTGATCTGAGGAAGCATCTGCAGGGACAGACTGTCCGTACTCTCTCTCGCTTCCTGCCCACTCAACAGGTCGTACAAGTTCTTCACAACAACCACTCCACCCTGCTACCAGATGATCAATACAATTACCTTCATTACCATCAACTTGGTCACCACGGCATTTCGCCACCCTTCTCACATTCCACACTCTGCCATCCTGAGTAACCACACTATTTCTTAGCACCTTGACCACCTTGATAGCCTTGCTAAATCTGCTTTCAGTCTTTCTTACCAAACCAGGCTTACGTATCTTAACCCAATCTCCCACTACAAACTTAGGTTCTATCACATTCCACTTTCTGTCATAAATTTCTTTAATCTTCATCTGTTTGCCCTTGACTCTTTCCCTGACTTCTTCCAGAGATACATTTTCCCACTCCTTGCCATGCTTCCTCTTGAACCACCATGGACATAATTTCGATACAGGATGTCTTCCCCTTAACAGTCTAAAAGGACTCACATCTGTTGTGGATTGTGGAGTAATCCGATATAGCCATAATCTTTCTCTTAACTTTTCCTTCCACAAACCTCCAAAACCACGTGCCCAAATTATGCTGTCTTTAAGAACACGATTAAATCTCTCCACCTGTCCGTTGCCTTGTGGTTCATACAACGGAGTAGTAACATGTTTAATGTTGCTGTACCTAAAAAAAACTCTGTGTTTCACCAGCAACCAATTGAACCCCATTGTCCGTAATCAAAACTTCTGGATAACCCTCTCTAGCAAAAATTTCCTTGAAAAATTCTATTGTACTACTCGCTGAAACGCTTGGAACCATTTTTACCTCAGGCCACTTGGAAAAATAATCAATAAGAACTAGAGCATAACGTGCATCAGCTGGAAGTGAATAAAATGGACCAGTAATGTCAAATCCCAATTTTTGCCAGGGAGAGGTCGGCCAGGAAACAGGTACCAAAGGGGCAGGCACAGTTCTTAACATTTTCTCTGCATTTACACAAACATCACATTCTCTGACCACTCTATCTACCATTTTATCTAATCCTGGCCACCAGAAACATGTGCGTACCAAACGTTTCATAGATGACATACCCGGATGTCCCTCATGGGCTATGCTCAAAATGGTCTGTATCAATCCGCTGGGAGGAATACACTTCTCTTTCTTGAATAACATCTCATTTACCACTTCCAATTCATCCCTAACCATAGCAAACGGTTCTAATTCTGAGGCAAACCTCCCTCTACCCGGCCAACCATCTCTCACATATTTTATTACCTCCTGCAATATACCATCATTTTTCAACCAATCCATCCAATCTTCTTCTTTGATGCTACCAAACTCTTCAGTCATGTATCCTGATACATTAGAAATTACATCATTCTCCAACATCTCACGGAATGCCTCATCCCCCTTTGTCTCATTCTGTGGAAGTCTTGATAGACAATCTGCCATCGCATTATTCCTCCCCGGTACATATTCAACATCAAAACAATACTCTTGCAATCTTGACACAAGTCTAGCAATACGAGCTGTGGCATTCCATCCCCCACCTGGAGAAAGAATACCCACCAAGGGTTTATGATCAGTTTGAAGAATGAACTTTGTACCCCAAATATAGTCCCTGAAATGTTCAACCGCCCAAGTACATGCTAACAACTCCTTTTCAATCACAGCATATTTTCTTTCTGTGTCGTTGAGTGTACGTGAGGCAAACGAAACATTCCACCGGTCCTTACCACATCTTTGAGATAATACACCTCCAATTCCATACATACTCGCATCCACCGTCACCACACATTGCGCCCCCACACTGAAAGGTTTCAAAGTTGGAGCCTCCACTATCTCCCTTTTTATCCCCTCAAAGGCTTCATTTTGTCTTTCCGACCAAATATATTGGATCCCTTTCCGTGCGAGTTCTCTCAAAGGTTCCATTTTTGCGGCAAAGTTGTCAATAAATTTACTATAGTACTCACATAATCCAGCAAATGATAGTAGTTTCTCCCGATTGTCAGGAGCAGGAGCCTTTACAATAGCATCAACCAAAGACTGTTTTGGAACTACACCATTGCCAGATATGCTATGCCCTAAATACTCCACAGATTCGGCAAAAAACTTACATTTGTTTTCCTTTAAAGTCAATCCCTTTTCCCTCAATACATTACAAACATTTGCTACATGTTCTTTGTGGTCTTTTTCATCCCTGGAAAATATTAAAATATCATCTTGAAAACATTTTACATATTTATCCATGTCTTTTGGACAAGTGAAACATTGCCCTTTGAAAAACTGATGCCGCAGAGGCTAAACCAAAGGGCATCCTTTTAAACTGGAACAATCCCTGTGGGGTGATAAACGCCGTAAGATGCCTTGAATCCTCAGTCAACTCTATTTGATGATACGCTGACCTTAAATCTAGGGTGGTGAAAATATTTGCTCCTTCTAGCAGACTGATCACCTCATTGATCTTAGGCAGAGGATGACAATTTACAATAATGTTTGCATTCACCGCCCTCAAATCCACACATAACCTCAAAGATTTGTCTGGTTTCCGGGTCAACACAATTGGAGAAACCCATTCAGAGGATTCTACTTCTTCTATTACATTGTCTTTTATCATCTCTGTCAATATATGTTTAAATTCTTCTCGAACACAAATAGGTACATTTCGAAGTTTCTGCACTACAGGTATAGCATTATTCTTAACCTTTATCTTATGGCTGTAATTCACCAATTTACCCAGATTATTGGTGAAAACTTGTGGAAATTTGGAAATGATCTCCTCCCTGTTTTCCCAACATCCTACTGCCAATACAGGTTCTCTGCTCCTGGGGTTCAAAATTATATTCAATTTACCTTGATCCTTCCAACCCAAGACATTCACGCCTTTTGATGCCACATACAATTTAATGTTTGCTCTTCTTTCTTTAAACACAATTTCCGTCTCCACAAATCCCATAACATCAATTGTCGTACCTTCAAAACTCTCAGCTACAATGTCAGGTTCATTTAAATCAGTTGTGTCCCAAATACCTTCAAACATACGTTCGAAATAATCTTGCACAACAATTGTCCACGGCGACCCCGAATCCGCCATAAGTACTAACTTTCTTCCTGCCACCATCACCTCACACATAGGTCGTTTTGACACATTCTCTTTTTCACCATCGCAACTTTTCAGCGATAACACCGTCCCACTATGCTCATCGCTTTTCACATCACTGCCCCATCCACCCACCTTAGATTTTCCAACACTCACACACGCCATTTTCCCTCTCAAATTATTATTATTATTATTTTTCTTAACATCCCTGCATACCCTAGCAAAGTGTCCTATTCTACCACATTTCTTACAATCCTTTCCAATAGCCGGACACTGAGCTGACGACGCTAAGCGATTCAAACTACCACACCGAAAACAAGCATATTTATCTACCCTGCATTACCTTTCTTTTCTCTCTACAACATTGTTACTATCACCCATTTTACTATTGGAATTCCCTCCCATCGCACCCACAACATCCAATTCCATACTACCAGCTTGTATAGTTTTTATCCATTTTTCTGACTGTTCTAAAGCTTTAGCAGTTGCAATAACATCTTGTAGTTTAGGATCTCCCATAACCCACAAATGTTCCTGAATTTTCCTACTTTTTACGTGCACAATAATTTGATCCCTAATCATTTCATCAGTTATTTCTCCAAAATTACAATGTATTGATAAACCCCGGAGTGCCGTCAAAAAGTCATCAAAAGTTTCTTCTGGATGCTGCATTCTTGTGTAGAACTTGAATCTATTCAACGCAAAGCTTGGTGTAGGCTTGAATCTGTTTTCCAATCTTATTAAAGCTTCTTTGAACACATCTACCTCTCCATCACCTTGTCCCAAAATAGCCACAGGTGGTAAAGTTCTGAACACCATTTGTCCCTCCGAGCCCAAACAATGCAGCAAAATATTTTTTTTCCTTTCTTGAGACATATTTTCAACGTCGATTGCACTCAAATAGGTTAAAAATTCTTCCTTCCATCTGGACCAATGCATAGGCGGATCACCTTTGTTTTGCAAAAATTTAGACGGTGGTTCAAATTGCATCTTTAATCCTGGAAAGTTTTATTTATATTCCTTTATTTTTTTCTTTATATGGAACAATATATGTGATATTAAACTCGCTTACAACTTGTTCTCTATTATTCCTATGTGCGGGTCTTTTTTCGACTTTTATTGCTGTACCTACAGTCCTATTTCTATTTCTGCCACCAGTACGAAACCGGAAGCTTCGTGGAGAAAATCCAGCAAGCTGTTCCCAATGAACTACGATGAGGTAAGCCTTGTTGTCCTGATTCACGTCTGTCTTTTTTAAATATGCCACTGAAGCACGAGTTGCTCCCACCAATCGATATGTGCAGCACGAAGGAAACAGTGCAGCGCGTGTTACCTGAACGCGCTTACTGAACAGTGCAGCGCGTGTTACTTGAACGCGCTACACCGTCGCTGAAGGAGAATGCTGCTGCGCGGTAAACATATCGCGTGCGCCGCTTGTTTTGAACTTAGTCGTGTCAACGGCTAAGTTCAATGCCATAAATCACACAGTAACTAACATTAAAGTTACCAACTCAGTCTGTAGAATTTCTCCTCAGCCGTATGTCCTTGAAATGCGAACTTTCCGTAACCGCAGAGAGAAGAAATTTAAAAAAAAAAAAACTTCCCAGACGCATCTAGGTCCGCAAAAGAGATACACTGTATCTCACAAAAATTGTCTCCAGACCCTCGTCGCCACTGTAAAAAACAATGTGTGACAGTGGGAATATTATATATAAATCCTGTGGTTTATTTCAGTCATCAACAGAAACCGTCCGCTTGCTTCGGTATCCAACAGCAGAGTCCCGAACCTTCAGCATGCCTCCCACATTCCGACTTCCCCCAACATTCCACAAACACATTCTCCAGATACCTAGATATAACAGAACCCTTACAGCACTTCGATGCTTTTGACTTGGTTCACGATATACAAAACGCACAAACATGCATGCCTCCCATGTAAGCCCAACTACAACACCCTTTTCAACAATGCACTCCGAAAGAGTGCCAACAAACTTGATACAAATCAAAGTGCTTCTCAGTCTGTCACAGGAAGGAAGGGCTACATACATGCTAAGCACAATAAAAGCCAATAAAAACTCCACCCCTAGCCCCTGATATAAAATCCTGAACACCAAGCCTAAACCTACACTCTTTCTATACCATCACCACGCACTTAACACGAATCACATGGCGATGCTTCAGATTTTCTTTGTTTTACTGCATGTGAATTTAGGGGGAACACATGTTCTAATCTGGAGAATCTGACCTGTGTATATGCATAGGTATTAGAAGCATACCCAGTCACGTACGAAAACATTAAAAGATTTGCCAAGAGAGCCTTTTTACAAAGAAGAGAAAAGTGAGCAAGGCGTACAAATATAAATTATAAAAGTCACAGAAGATTAATGGTGAATCAGACCTAAATGTACGTTTGTTCAAAAATATATATCAAGTAGAAAGCAATATTATTATTAGTGAAAGACATGCAAAAGCCCTCCTTTTAGGGGCAGTGAAACCTTAACAAGTGAGGAAGGTAGCTTAGTGATCTTGCTTCTTGGAGAAACAAGACTTTTTTCCAAATATATTATGAAAAAACAATATACCCACCGCTCTTAATCGCTGCTAAAAAGAACAATTTAACCACTTCCTGTGAATCAAGCTAAGTTAATGAGTACCGTCATCCGAAATATTAAGCAGCAAGGGCAGAAAGTGTTATGCAATGGCTTAGTTTGACTAATTTCTTAGAATTAGGCAATATCTAGAAGAGCTGTTCCCTTGTTGCAGAGACTAGTGATATATAAACTCACATCTGACACTTCAAAATGAATGATATGCTGCCCTTGACTATCACATACGAAAAATATGTTAATGATCTGTACGCCGGATAAATTATGTTAAAAAATATAAAGATATGGAAACAAGATTCCGACTATTCCCACAGTGAGCTGATTTGTCTGCTCATCAAATGTCACTCCTTGGTATGTAGCCCGTACAGCCATCAGAAATGGTACAATTTAGCAATCAATCCTTGAAAGATTAAGTACTTAATTAAAAAGGTTACTGATAGCAGCTGCGGTGAGAGGTGAATGTCTGGAATACTACTTTTATAGCTCAACAACAGCAAGAATGGTGGAAGGCTTGCATGGAAGTGGTTATATACATGATAATGATTATATAAAAATAATAATAATGTTTGCCAGGAATTTATGATCTCAAGATAACCAGCAATTATGTCAATGGTTTCCCATTCAGGTCAAATAAATACCTTTTTTTTTTAAAAGGATATCCAGAATGGCGGTCATGGATCTTGAACCGAGAGCCCAAAGTTGAACACCCCAGCTGCAGCCTCAATATGATGGAATCTAGCTATCCGGCTGATCACCACGGGGCTGCAACTACGTCCTTGTATCCAGCACGACTACCACTCCCCATCCCAGTTCAGAGATCTGTTGAAGACGCAGCTCTTTTAAAAACTGAACACTACTTAACAGCCTAGAGCAGCAATCGGAGATCACCGTCTTCAATCACGCATTTTCATTTCTGCTATTGGAGACGTACCGTGCCACTGTCTAAACTATTTTAACACTATTTAAACACAACATACCTAGATCATGCACCATGAATCTGTGATTAACTCAGAAAATACATGTCAGCACTATAAATATCAATAGTTTTTGGCAATATTCTTAAAAATATAAATGAGCCTACGACTTCTGAAACACACACAAACGCAGGGCCTGATTTTGTGCTGCATGAAACAAGTACGGTTGGTATCAGTGCTTCCCCTGCACCGACAGGATTGAGGGACACCGTATTTTAATGTTCTTATTCCACACCCAGCACTGCACGGCTAAGGACAGGGAATTCGATTCCTCTTACCCTGTCTTTAGGCCACAGGGTCGGTTATTAAATCGCAGACCCCTGGGCGTCAATATGGAGCACACATTTGGGGAGGAGGTGTTGGCTGCCTGGAAATGCCCCCTCGCCATAAGCTGGCCGTTTGCCTTCGTAATGTCTTGTATTGTGAGGCCACTTTCAGTCTGACATCGCATCATGGCACCGCTCAGGTGTAGGTACACGCTACTATTACCGAACCACAGCATTGCAGGAAGGTGTCCTTTCCCATCACTGCACCACTGCCCATGAAGTCACTGCCACACCCTTATCTCTCTCTTCCGCAGTCTTTCCGGGTGCAGTGCTTCAGTAAAAAATACAGTCTAGCTCAGTGGTTCTCAACCTTTTGACTTATGTGGACCCCCACTTTAGCATTACTGGAACCCAGGGACCCCCAGTGAATCATTATTGGAATCTGGGGGCCCCCTTACTGAGTCATTACTGGAAGCCAGGGACACTGGCTTAAACGTTGTTGATGATTTGAACCCCAAAACAATAAACAAAAAATACAATAACTAGTATTTATCAAACAAATACACAAATGATAACACATTTTACTTAATTTACAAAACAAATATAAAAAAATTATTATTATTAGTTTTTTAAATAGGGAGGTTGGAGCTTTTCCAAATTATATTGAAGCCACACATCATCCATATTATATTCCCACAATACCTGCACTGTTCCCACGAATCAATCTGACAATACTAATTTAATCTGTTTCCTCCAATTTCAAGTTCCTTCACATTTACGGTAATATTTGAAATTCTCAATTGTACATTTAGGCACCTTATTTATATACCCTTCATTAATCTGTTAATATTATTAAATGTTCTAAGCAGTTGCGGACCCCCTGGGGAGGCTTTGAGGACCCCCAGGTGTCCCTGGACCACAGGTTGGGAACCACTGGTCAAGCTGATGACATGTTAAGAGAACCCCTCAACTCGCATTACTTAAACCATCAAAATACCTTGGACTCTGTAAAGTTGTAATATTGCAGAGCGTGAGGCTCAAAATAGTGACAAGAACTGTTATTTTGGTTTAGCATTACTGTTCTTTGTAAATATCATTTATTTTGAGTGCTTGGCTAAGAAATGCCAGGAGTAAAGTTTAACTTAAATGAAAAACGTGCTTAACAGTGTGACTGCTGGTCGCGCACCACGATCTCTGATGCACCATTCCTGATGTTGCTGATCTTCGGAAAATGGCTGACTGGAAAGCACTAGTCTGCAATAGACATCAAGGGAGCGATATTATTTTCTCTTTATAATTCCGAAGCCCTACTACAATATCGGTGAAATGTTGAGAGGTTTTGTTGTAAACACGTACATTTTGTATAAGGCAAACATTAGTGAATCTGATTTCAACCTAGTCAATGCTCTCAGCCTCTTTTGGGTTGCACCTTCTTTGCTTACAGAATTACATAATATTCCAACTGGACACAGGCGGACATAGGCATCTTGAAATCTTCTTGGAAGCCACAGAATATGCAGCGACACTGGCATTATCCCCTTATGGGGTCCTTCCTTGTTCCAGTCCTAACAAACTGAAGGATGCCCCTTTCACGACAGCCATAGCATGAAAGTCCTTCCTTAAATTTTTTTTTCTTAATATATAAACTACCCTGCACCTCCCACCTTGCACGCACAAGCATGCAGATTCAAGTAAGCTTTCTGCTTTCCTGATTATGTTATACTCTGCCAACATGTTCTTTCTTTCTTGTCTTCGTTTCCTGGAGGCGGCTGAGCTTTGATCAGACTCATCACTACTTTCCACTTTCCTGGAGTGGGTGGAAGTGTGTTCTGCGTCAGCCGTTGTTCGCGCTCCCTGCTCATGTGCTGGGGCAAGTAGCAGTTTTTTAATGTTCTCGGCCGGGCCATTCGAGAACCATTTTAGGAGGCTTCCCGAGCCCATGCCAGTGTATTTATATAGGCCGGTGCATGAGGGTTGGCTTCAAGTTTTTTGAGTTGCCAGAACTCACGAGGTTGTTTAGTTATGGTATAAAACAGAAAGTAGGTCGCTGTTCTAGCGTATTTTGGCTTCCTGGTGTCTTTTATCATGGCCAAGCAACTTGATATGTGCAAGACTCCTCAGCCCGAGGCCAGTATGGAGGAGCTCCTTCAGATTTCTAGGAGCGATTTATAGGTCCTCATTAAGGAGGCTGATCACACAGCCATAAAGGAGAACGAAATCCCTACTAAAGGTCTGCATTTGGATGAGGATGCAGAGGAGCCTGATGATTCAAAGGGCAGGTATATTCAGGCAAATCAACTTAAAGAGGTGCTGCCCATAGTAGAGACCTCTTGAGGTGTGTGCTCCCCCAGAAGTTGTGGAAGAGGAACTTCTGGCCCAATATAATTCTGTGACAAAATACCTTTTTCCCCTTCGTAATGTAATTCAGAACTTGCTGCAAAAGGAATGGAGAGACATTGATAAGCCAGCTGTTCCCCAGTTTCTTACAAAATGCTACACGTTGGAGGGGTTCGAGGACCAGTTCCTGCAGATGCTTAAGGTGAATACTATTGTGGTAACCATGTTTTATTCTTCTTTGGCCTCAGAGGATGCTGTCCTCTCTGATACCATGGATACAAAAGTTGAGTCTGCTTTGAAAATGGCATAGGCTGCCTCTAATTATATCAGGGCAAATACGTATCCTGCTTATGCTACACAGGCAGTCCTTAAGGACTTCCATTCTCTTTTTGACTGTCTTCAAGCACAGAAAGATCCTACTGCCCTTCTGACCAATATGGAGATTTTGTAAAAGTTCTTATTCAATTCCATTTTTAACAATGTTCAGGCTTCCATGACGGTGACAGGAGAGTGCATCTCTGAGCGCAGGTCCTTGTGGCTAAAATCTTGGAAGTTGGAGACTAATCAGAGGTCCATGATTCATAAACTTCCTTTTTTGGGCCCTAAATTGTTTGGTCCTCAACAGAATGATACAGTGGAGAAGGTTTCAGAGGAGAAGAATATTCTGAAGCCATTTTCACAGCTCTGGGATAAGAAGCTTCCCTTTCGAGGGTGGGCCTGTAGTTGGGGGATTCCTTTTATAGCAAATCCTGGCCTTCCTCCTCCCGTACAACCAAAGTCCAGCATCAAAAATGACTATATGGCGGTAGAAGGTAGACTCAAAAGTCTCTGCCTCATTGGAGGAAGGGGGTGACAGATTCCTCGGTCCTTTCGACAGTGGAACATTATCGGACTCAATTTGAAAGGCCCGTTCCCAGTTATCGTTTGACTTCCTACAATCATTCTGGTTCCAGTTTGGGGTTTTACTCCACTCTGTTTTTGGTGCCCAAACCAGATTGAGAATGGGCCAAAACAACAAATCTCAGGGACATAAACACATTTGTCCTGCTGGAACACTCCCAGATGGCGTTTCTATAGACCATCATTCCCCTGCACATGAAAGGGGATTTCTTGGCGACACTGGACCTACAAGATGCATATTTTCACGTTCCAGCTCATGTGGAGTGTCAGCAATTGCTGAGGTTTGCAGTAGATGGTTTTTGAGTTTTAAGCCTTGCCGTTTGGTCTGGCCACATCTAACCGTATGATCACAAAGGTATTGGCACAACTTGCTGCTTTCCTGCATTTGCAAGGTGTTGTTTTGTATCCTTATATTGATGATTGGTTGTTGTCTGTTGCTTCCTTTTCCAAGGCTTGCCAGCATGTGGAGTTGGTCCTGACCAAAATGTTCACAAAGTTCTGCAAGATGCTGGTTGAGGGTGCAAGGTCTTTTGGCAGCTTCAACAGCAGTGGTCTCATGGGCAAGGTTTCATTAAAAGCCAACTGTGAACCACATCCTGCGCCATTGGGATCCCAGCTCACAGAACTAGAAACTGTTGATTCCCCTTTCAGATCAGATTTTGGAAGCCCTGTCTTGGTGGCTGGTTCGAGACAATCTGCTGAGGGGCGTTTGTTTCCAGCTGCCAACTCCTGTTCTATTATAGACCGATGGCAGCATGTGAGGCTGGGAGACAGTGTTGAATCGAAAGGAGAGGAGTGTCTTCTGGTCTCAATGGGACAATCAACAGCCCTCGAATTGGTGGTAGCTGATGGTTGTCCGGAAGGCCTTGGCAGCCTTTCAAGGGTGCCTGGTGGGCAAAAACATGGTAGTCAGGACCAACAATCAAAATGCAAGGGCGTACCTGAATAGGCAGGGGGTACGAAGAGCAAGCCCCTCAATCAGTTTGCATTCCTGATTTATCTCTGGGCAGAGGGGTATGTTCTGGATCTGTCTGCTGTTTACATTCAAGGGGAGATTAATCTTTGGGTGGACAATCTCAGCAGAAACATTCCACCCTCAGTGACATATCATTGATTCCTTTAAAAGTCTTGACTTTTTATGAGATGAGTTTGTCAAGGGGCTGACTCCGAGCACTCTGTGTGCTCAGTGGGGTTCGATCAAGGCATTCATGTCTTTTTCAGATTATTTCTCTACTAGTTCTCCATTGGTTTGCAAGTTGATTAGGAGTTTCAGACCACAGTGTCCCTCAGTCAGAAAGGAGATTCCTTCTTGGGACCTGGCCGTGTTCCTCTATGGGTTGCAAGGTGCCCCTTTTGAGCTGTTGAAGGGAACATAGTTGGTGTGGTTGTCAGCTATGGTGGTCTTTTTCGTGGTCATTACCTCTAATAGGAGTCTTGGTGAGATCAGGGCACTCAAGACCGTTTTTCTTTATCTGAAATTTTTTCCTGACCGGAAAAAACGGATTAGACTGGATCCTCAGTTTATTCCTGAAGTGTCTTCTTTTCACTCAGCTCAGGAGGTGATTTTGCCAGTTTCTCTGGATTCTTCCTCCTCTGATCTCCCTTCAACTCTGAATGTCAGGAGGGCTCTTCTGATTTATCTGGAGCGCAAAAGGCCTTTTCGGTTGTCTAACTCTTTGTTCATTGCTTAGGGGTCAGTGACTTATAAGCAATAAGTCCCTCAGTTAGTTAGGACTGGGAAGAGGAGGACCACTAACCAGCGTAATGATGATTACCGGTAAGTAACCAGTTCATTAACATCTCCTTTCATGCTGTTGGAAAAACATACACACCAACAATGGAACAAAAAATGACAATGGAATACACTGGCTAAAATAAATTTTAAAAAAAGACCCTGAGCTCACACAGGGACAGTGAGGCACCAGCACGTGCTGTAAATGGAACTTACAACTCAGGATTGAAGGAAGCACGCTAGAGGTAATCCCTTAACCACAACCCCACACAACTGACAGTGAGATGATTTTATGAATATGGAGTGGAGGTGTGCACCTCAGAGGTCTGACTTTGTGGATAGATTATACTGGGAGGTGACAAACACTGCATTATAGCTACCTGCTTTTAGCTGATGTGGAGAGTATTGTTTATAATGGACATTTGAATGTCTAGCGATGTTCACTGTCATGGAGCTGTTTTGTACTACGAGAATCTATACTGTGTGACACCTTAGCGTAGGAGCCGCCGCTGCTAGTTGTGACCTCATTACAAACCATATTGTTTCAGCACATTCAAGGTTATGCATTGCTGCAACAGCTGCACAATTATCTTATTGCTCCCTGAAGACATAATGAAAACATGTGGAGATTGTTTTTTAAAGAAATCCGATTAATATTTTGTTGTATTTCTAAAAAAAGGAAAAAAAAAGACCAACATAAACCTACGAACATTAATCATGGACACTTTGCTCTGGATGTTCTGAGTCTGGAAACACTAAATATATATTTGGATTTTCTCACGGGGTTTGTCTGCATAATCAATCACCTAACATTAACAATATATTGATTAAGAGTGCGCACAAGGCAAAAATTTAACTTTATAAAACACTGAAATATGCATTTTGTAACGTGACATGAACACTTGACAGAAAACATACCACTGTTTGTCGATATTTTTTATTTTTAATGAACTAAACTCTCTTGTTAGATGAGCATAAGATGACAATGTTCACTTGACAGCCTCATGACAAAATAAACGTCTATTAAGCATTATGAAAGTTGCACAGGTGCGTGTATCCTTGTGCACTTCCATGTTTTTCTCCTCCCAGACCCCAGAGACAACGTATTTTTTAATTGGAATGAAGCAAGGAGTTGTTGAGATTAGCATTAGTACTACTTCAAGTGCAGATGACAGAATAACAACCATTCCAAATAGTTGCCTTTCGCCCAAGAAAGTTGAGCGTCTTGCATATGCTGTGCAATAGAATTGCAAGCACTGAGCAGAAGCAGAAACGTATGGCTCTATGCTTTTTGGCATTTTGTGTTTCCAACAAAGCATCATCTCTAACCCTACCGAAACAGGCTAATTATGCTAAAAAGATGACAAAACAAATCGTGGTGGATTTGTCTCATGTGGAAGTACCAGCTTTTTAGATAAGCGTTGACAAAGAAAATAAATTTGGCTTTTACATGTTTGATTGTTGTGGATGTCACCCACATTCTTATCTGCTCACATGGCAGTCATTGGTCTCTGTGTGTGACATTATGACTAAAAGTAGAAATGTAAGAAAGCATTAATTAGGCTGACAAACAATAGTAGGCCAGGACTTAAAATCTAGTAAACCACCATCACGGGGTGAGGCGGCTACCTTAGTACCACTAATCGCATCTTTTCATCTAAAAAGATTGCAAAAAGCATGTATCTAGTTTAATCAGCTCTTCGACTACTAGCTCATTTCCTGCATTCATCATTCTGAAAAATAAAACAATAAGAACCAGGTGTTAGAAATGGTGTCTCTAGTTGGCAGTGACCCCAAGTAGGGACCCTCACTCTAGTAAGGGTAAATGAGTCACACAGCCAAGATAACCCCTGCTCACCCCCTTGGTAACTTGGCACAAGCAGTCTGGCTAATCTCAGAGCAATGTATAAAGTATATGTAAACACACAGTAAAACAGTGAAAACACCACAAAAGTACTCCACAACAGTTTAGAAAAATAGCCAATATTTATCTGAGTAAAACGAGACCAAAACAACAAAAATCCAACATACGCAAGCAAATATACAAATACAAAAATAAAAAAAATCTTAGTACATCGCTTGGAAACAGAATAGCTCCAACTGGGGCTATAACGGCATCTTCACAGAGCCGTTCCCAGCAGTCCGATGCCACTCGCGAGGGAGTGCGGCCCGGTTATGGAGTTGCACGGACCCCAGCTACAGTACCTTTGAAAACGATGAAGAAACAACAATGTTACACGGATTCAGGGAGGTGAGGCTTTGCTGGAGTCAGTGCAGCGCCGGTTCCTAACTGCTACTGGGGAGGTGAGGTGTCACCTCCTTATGGATGCAGGGGAGGAGATGTGTCATCGGTGGCAAGGCGTTATTTCCTTATGACCTAGCGGGGTAGAAAAATCCAACCGGTCAAGATGAGTGGTGTCAACTTTGCAGTGTCGCGAGCACACCATGGGGCCACGTGTGCCGTGGCCAAGTCGGAGTCAGTTGTCACTGCCGTCTGAGACATGGCATTCGGAACTTGCGCTGTGGCGGGACTTCGGAGGCGCTGTGGGGGTGTCGGGTCTGCGGCGTCCATCATGGTCTTGACACTTAGCGGGATCACAGCTGCAGGCAGCAGCGTGGAGTCGGACAGCTGCGCCGGTTCCGAAGTTGCGCTGGAGCCGATGTACTTAATTTCTTTTTGGTTGCACGAGAACTCATTCCCAAGGGCCCAGGAACTGGATTTGGCACCACTTGGCAAGTCAGGACTCTCAGCAAGAGAGCACAGGTGCTGGCAGATGAAGTCTTTGGTGTCCCTGAGGTTTCTTAACAGGAGGCAAGTTCAGTCCACGCCCTTGGAGAACCTTTGAAAGCAGGAAGTAGAAAGCAAAGTCCAGTCCTCTCACTCCTAGGACAGAAGCAGCAAGCAGCAGGCCAGCACAGCAAACCAAAAGGCAGAGTGGCAGTCCCACCTATAGCATCCAGCTCTTCTTCCCAGCAGAATGTCCTCAGTCCAGAAGGATTCTCTACCTTTGTGGGGGTCAGAGGACCAGTACTTATACCAATTTCTGTACTGAAGTACACAAACTTCAAAGAAAAGTCTTTGTAGTGCCCAAGACCCTGCCTTTCCTGCCCTGGCCGCAGACACACCCCAGGGCATTGGAGCCTGTCTTGTGTAAGGTCAGGCACAGCCCTATTCAGGTGGACATGTCAGCTCCTCCCACCACTCTAGCTCAAGAAGACTCATCAGGTTATGCAGGGCACACCCTTTGTGTGACTGTCTAGAGTGAATTCACAAATGGCCCAACTGTCATCCTGACCCAGACGTGTATTCCACAGACAGGCAGAGGCACAGCATGATTAAGCAAGAAAATGCCCACTTTCTAAAAGTGGCATTTTCAAACTTACAATTTAAAAACCAACTTCAATGAGAGATGCATTTTTAAATTGTGAGTTCAGAGACGCCAAACTCCACATCTCCATCTGCTCCCAATGGTAAACTACACTTAAGCTATATTTTAAGGCAATCCCCACTATATGAGAGAGACAGTCCTTGCAATAGTGAAAAATGAATGTAGCAGTATTTCACCATCAGGACATGTAAAACACAGTACATGCCCCACCTTTTAAATACACTGCACCCTGCCCATGGAGCTGCCTTGTACCTAACTTAGGGCCACTTTCATGTAGTAAAAGGGAAGTTTTGGGCCTGGCAAGTAGGTGCGCTTGCCAGGTGGAAATGGCAGTTTAAAATTGCACATACAGTCAATGCAGGGGCAGGTCTGAGACATGTCTACAGGGCTATTCATGTGGGTGGCACAATCAGTGCTGCAGGCCTACTAGTAACATTTGATTTACATTCCCTAGGAACCCATGGTGCCCCATACTAGGGACTTAGTAGTAAATCAAATATGCAAATCATGGATAAACCAATTACCAATACAATTTAGACAGAGCAGAAAGCTCCTGCACTTTAACATTCATCAGCAGTGGTAAAGTGCCCAGAGTCCTACAGGCAGAAAGAACAAAATGCAGCACACATCCAAAAATAGGGCATCAGATGCAAAACGTTTGGGGATGACCCTGCAAAAAGGGCTATTTCAAACATCAGGGTTCAGTGTTACAAAAACGGGCTCTGCTGAGTTACTCACATCTACTGAGTGGTCAATTGGACACACACCGTTTGGGCAATCCACTCCTGGGGCTGGCAGTCAGCTAAAATCACCAAGAACATTAGGACCTGCAGCCCCATTGTTTAGAAAGTCCAAATGACATTGGATAAAAAAAAAAAAAAAAGAACAAGGAAAAATCCACAAAAAGCAAACCGTCTAAAACAACTCTTACAAATTTCAAAACTAACAAAAACTACAAGATAAATAGACGTCTTTAGAGGCATCATTTTGCAGTTCAGTATTTCTTTCTACAAACCACTGAAATAAAGAAACATAAACCAATTCGTTCAACTAAGGTCAAGAAAGACTACAATTTCCAGAATTCATTGAGGTGTTAAAAGAATGTCCAAGACTGAACCATGCGGTCAACCTACACAGCCACCTGGTACCCCTACCTATCGCAGACCAGGAAACTGTCAAGGGATGGATAAACTGTGATCCAGCTGGCATGTTAAGAAAGCAGGTAGACCAGGGCCTTCCAAGCCATCCGTAATTTAAAACAGACTTTAAACGGGTCCCTTATGGGCTTTGTAGTCATGTACTAAGTTTAGGGGCGAAAACAAGGATCGATTTACAAAAACAATGAATGTAAAAAACTTTAAGGTAATCCATGTTGTTCCGGTTTATATTTCATTTTATTTCCTTAAAGCTTAGATTCCCAAGATAGTTTGCTTTTTCCAGGATGTTCAGTTGGGGTATTGTTTTCAGGCAGCATATTTCTCTTGTGCAGTGATAACTTTGAAATAAGCCTCCCATGGGTGTTTTTAACTGGCCACGATTGAGAATGCTAGGGTTGAGGCTGAAGACACTGCGAGCTTCTCTCAGTACTTGTCAAGAGTGCCAGAAAGGTCGTGAGAATACATGGTCCTCCAACCCTTCGCCTCTCTTCGAAACGAAACGCACAGAGCAATGGTCAGGTACACTAGCTGCAATTTTGATTCTATGCAAATGTGTGAAGAATGTACACAATTATCAAAATAGTAACAAGGCACACATGAAAATAATATGTAGTACTTACAGGTGTGTGTGTGTGTGTTTGTTGTGTGAAGAGAAGGAGCTTCAAGGACGTACATGCAGGAGACTGTGATAAGTGTGTGCTGAAGATAAAAAGATATGAGGTGCTAGATATGTACATAGAGGATTTCAGGCAGATAATGAGAGAAAAATGGTGTAGGTATGACAGCAAAGGAAAGCGGTGTAAAGAGAAGAACAGGAGTGATGAAGACACCCTGAACATCACTACCCCTTCTTCCGTAGTCCTTAATGATCTTTAATTCACAATCTAATAATTTCAGAACTGAATCCTTTCTAATAGAAATTATTTACAACAAAATCGTTATTGTTACTCATTTGTCTTAAACAGCTAGCAACCACTGGCAAAGTCAATAGCCCTGACTTGTTTTAGGTGTATGTCAGTTGTGTTATATATAAGAATGCAAAAACAGAAAGCTCAGAATCTCACCAAATTACTGGTTGGGTGGCACTCCTTTGGAACCACAGAATGCCACTTTACATGTTTAAGCCACACCTTTAATTACAAAGGCCACACCCCTTTAGTGCCCCCAAACATTTTTTCATCTCACTTACAACCCTTGGGTAGGCACCTAACAATTTCAACAGCAGAGGACCAAGAGCTCAATGAACATGTAGGCTGGCCTTTTCTATCAAGATGTGCTCGCCCTAACAGCAGATTCACCTTCTGTGTTAAAGAAAAGGCTTGATGGCTACTTCCACAATACATCAATATGAAAGCATGAAAACATCTCACGCTAGTGAATGGTCGTTTCATTTACTTTCCCCAAAAAACAGAGCATCAGATCAGAACATGTTCCATTTAGAGGACCTTAGCATGGACAGATGACAAAACACATGTCTGGAAAGCACTAGACGAAAGAGACAATCATAGCATTCCTTGAGTCATCAACAAACCTCTCAATTTAATGTTAGTGTAGGCTCTGCCAGCAAAGTCAGTGACTGAAGGGTTTGACCAATATCCCCACTCTTTTGTATGATGTGCTGTGGGCTGAATAAAAAATGTTAAGGAAAAAAGACTAAAGGCGGCCGGTTGACCAATTTGTGCACTGTTTATGTATTATGTTTCTCTTACTAAAAAAAAGTGTAGCAGAGATTTTGAGGTGCATTGTGCCCATAGTTAAATCGGATGACCAAATGCAGACACCGGGAATTACTTAATACATAACTCGTTTATTGGTCCCGCATGTTCGACAGAGCTGGAAGAAACTAAACGATATTCTCTAAAAAAAAAAAAAAATCTCCTGCACCACAGGATATATTGTTTCCGCATTCTGAAATATGATGTTCTACATTTACCCAATACAATGGTCCACATTTTAACGACAGTGAGAGGAGAAAAGACTAAGGGCCATATGTACGAAAGCTTTTTCCCATAGACACAGAATGGGTAAAATCCTTTGGTACATCTGGCCCTAAGTCGGCTCGACTGGTAATCTGCTTGTTAAATGATGGGAGCTAGAGAGCACATGCTATGAGAGCAAGAAACAGGCGAGGGACACCCAAGGTCAGGGGGTATAGGGCAGCACATGTCTACATAAAGCTGAAGCAACTGGTAAGATAACGCTGGATGATAAATGCAAAATTTAAATTATTCAGAAAAATCGGGCTAAACAATGCTGTGGTGTAAAAATTACTTGTACTTTTCCAGTGTCCTCTTTTTAGGGCGAGCATAGCAGCGCGCAAGGGTTGCTTTTCTGACGTGCTGTTATCTATTTGGGCTTTTAACCACACCCACCTGACAACCATCATTATCGCTCATTCATGGGCTTGCCCTTCAAACATTATTTGTTATCATTGGTGAATGCTTTACGTTTGTCCCTCCTTGGGGGCAGTTTGGTTATTGCCTTGGACACTGACCCTGTTACATGACTAACTGCAGTTTTGCCGATATGTTTGACTGCAAGCAAACTTCTTTTTCCTTCTGTGTGTCTCCTTCACGCACATAGCGTGGCGCTTTTAATCAGCTTGCTTATGTCAACTGCTTTACTTTTCATTTCCAATTTATGTGGCAAGAAAAGTCCAGTTAGGAGTTTACAACGCTAATAGGTCTAACTCGAGCAAATGCAAGACCTATTGGATTGCAAATGCTTGTTTGTACAGTGTTTGCTCCTCTAGCAAAACAATCAACATGGATAAGATCAGAGGAAACCCAAAATTAATACAATCCAGTTCCCCCAAAGGGTACTGCCAATTCAGGACGTGTTAATCTTTTCAGACAGAGGTAAGCAAAATAATTCAACTGCTAAAGGGAAATAATTAAAAATGCAAATGGTTTCTAACATTGTACAAATTCGGCTTGCTCTTAAAGTTTAATGATGTTGTCCCAGGTTTACAGAACGTCTTTGGTCCACGCACGTACACCCGTTGTCACCAGAGCATGGAAGACCGAATCTCCCCTTAAAGCATCAACAGCAGCAGTAGATATGATAAAAATGCAGCACAACATTGCGTTTACCTGGGAAACGATTTTTTTCATAGAAAAAGTTATGCACAATTTTTTAATCTGGGAATTCTAAAGGTGCCCAGTGTTTGAGGATTCCAATGGAGGGGACAGAATTTTTTTTGCCTAAATACAGCTAAGTTTTTTAGGAAAAAAAGTACTGCAGAAGAAAGTGTCAGTTTTTTCCCTCCAAACAGCATTACCGAAGGGTTTGCACTGCTAAACTCGCCATCTTCCCAGCTTTTGGGAAAAGTTAGACTTGAATCATAAAACCAAATTTTTTAAACACAGTTTTGGCCTTTTACTGGGACATAGCCCATTTTTCCTATGTTTTATTTCAACCTCCTTGGAGTTAGTGGTAGAAATGGGTGTGAAACCAATGGTGGATCCCAGAAAGCTATACTTTTCTGAAACGTAGACACAATTCTGAATTTAGCAAGGGGTGATTTGTGTAGATCCTTCAAGGTTTTCCGAAAGAAACGAACAGTTGAAATAAAAAATAATGAAATGGAGTTGAAAAAAACAGCCACTTGTGTCTACATTTTCATCTGTAACTATGGCAGATTTTCAAATGCAATATACCACTACGTCGGATGGACCGTTTTGGTTGTGGGGATATATAGGGCTTGCAGGTTCACCACGAAGCCTAGGTACCCAGAGCCAATAACTGAGCAGCACCATGCAATGTTTTTTTATTGTGTACTGGTATACTGTAATTCATTTAGTACAATATAAAGAGTGAATGAAA
The DNA here is from genome assembly GCF_031143425.1 of Pleurodeles waltl. Lineage (NCBI taxonomy): Eukaryota > Metazoa > Chordata > Amphibia > Caudata > Salamandridae > Pleurodeles > Pleurodeles waltl. The sequence goes on along the minus strand of NC_090440.1, from coordinate 1,184,642,944 downwards.
AGTAGGTATTGAGGAAACCTATCTATTTCCGAAGAGGAAAAAGATATGGAGTTTAGAAGCAGGGGTTATTTGCACATACCTGAATTTGGGGTTAGCCATATTAGCATGTGAATTAGAGGGCATTTCTTAAAATGACTTCTTTATTATACACTGTCGTACATTTGGAAGACGCAAATTCTGAGAAAGACGATTGGTAATAACACCTATTCTACTATTCTGTGTTCCCCCAAGTCTCCTCATAAAAACAGTACCAACTTGTGTGGGTAGGCTTAGTGTCTGCGACAGGAAACGGGCCAAAACACAACATGTATACATCAAATATTTCCACGCAAAACTGACCTGTTTTTTTGCAAAGTGTGTAGCTGTGGTTTATGGGCCCCATCTCAGTTGGCACCTAGGGAAACCTAGCAAACCTATACAGTTTTGAAAACTAGACACCAAGGGGAATCCAGGGTGGGGTGACTTGTTTGGCTCTCACCAGGTTGTTTTACCTAGAATCCCTTGCAAACCTCCCATTTTAAACTAAAAAAAAAAAAAAAAAAAAAAACACATTCTCCTCACATTTCTGTGTCGTAAAGTTCTGGAATCTGTACAGAGCCACAAACTTCCTTCCACCCAGCATTTTCCTACGTCTTCTGATGAAAATGGTACCTCACTTGTGAGGGTAGGCCTAGTGCCCGGGACAGGAAACGGCCCAAAACACAACATGGATACATGACATTTTTCCTCGCAGAACTGACCGTTTTGTTTGCAAAGTGCGTAGCTGTGGTTTTTGGGCCCTGCCTCAGCTGAAACCTAGGGTAACCTAGCAAAACCTGTACATATCCAGAAACCAGACATCCAAGAAAATCCAGGTTGGGGTGACTGGTGTGCCTCTCAGCAGGTTCTGTTACTCAGAATCCCTTGCAAACCTGAAACATTGTCTATAAAACACATTTTCTTCACACTTCTATGGTGGAACGTACTGGATTCTGAGGGGATCCATACATTTCTTGCCTCCCAGCGTTACCCTTGATCTCCTGATAAAAATTATACCTCACTTGTGTAGGTAGGCCAGGTATGTGGAGAGATTCTCCCCATTACAATGATACCTCTCCTGTCTGTCTCAGTTCTCAGGGTGGAGAGATTACCCCTGAGCACCCAGGCAGTGAGAGTGAAATGAGCTGATTTGATTGGCTCATTTCACCTTCAGTTTCAGTGAAATTACATGAGTGCACTGATAGTCATTCCACTGAAACAAAAGAAACAGCATTGGGAGATGGGAAGGCTCTCCCCAATCTCCCCAGGCTGTTTCCTTCTAAAAGAAATCCCTCTAGTGCCCGCACCAGAGGGACTTCAAGTGCCATGTGCGTGGACGGCCAGGAGCCGTCTGACGCACATGAGCACTGTGGAGTCAGATGGCTCCCGGCCGCCTGATGCTTGGAACTGGTTAAAGGTGGTCTCTCTACTATGAAAAACAACTGCAGATGTTTACATCCAGGACAAAAAGTCAGGGCAGGAATCAATCCTTATTGTGGCACATTTTTCTCTCTAAGTGGGTGGGGTGGTTCCTGTTTGAATGTTTTCCTCTCCCAAAGGCCCTGAAAATACTGACACCCTCATCACCAAATGGTTGTTGTGGGTCCTACTTGTCTTTTTCTTTCCAGGGGTCAATGAAATTCTCTTGAGGCTCGGCATTTTTTACCTATATTATTAGGAGGCCAGACATGCCTAAAGTTGCCTTCCTCCCTATTTGCTTGGGGAGCTTTTCTACTATATGGGTTTCACTTCCTACTGCCACAGAGACCCTTTTGAAGTTATGCAGCAGTTTTCGTCAATCAGGTCATATAGCCGCATACCCATTGTTTCCGTTATTACTTGTTATTCCTCTCATCTGCTTCTTGGTTCCTATGTCCGTCAATTTCCTCTTTAGGCCCTGCCTTTTCAAGTGGACACCTGGGAAGTACCTTATTTGGGAATATGGCTGCACTTGACTCTGCTTATATTTTTTGACATTTTGTTACACTGCACAGTGGTGAGACAGAGCCAAGAGTTGTGTACCTTCCTCAGTCTGGGGATACCAAAAGCAGGGGTATGACATTTAATGAAATACCTACTTGTCCACAGGGCAGGTTGCTTCATAAACCTTTTTGGTCTGTAAAAAATCTACTTGTACCTTTGGTGCCATGTGGTGTGGCCACAAATTATGGCAGCAATATCATTATATAGGAGCTCTGATAATAGCCTCTCTAATAATACCCAGGGCTGCCACTACTACAGTAAGACTTGAATACTAGTAATTTACATATTTTGCCACGTTTCTGCAGATCTACATAATTGGGCTGGAGGTAGCAGGTAAGCAATAGTTCCAGGGTTGGAATGCTCTTTTGAGTCTACGCAAACCTACTAACTTGCATTGCTCTAGGGGTTTACACCATCTCTTCTCTAATCATTTCCCATACTGAGGAAGGTTGGAAATGTACTTCTTCCAGGGACGGTGAAAATATGTTTGAAGGGAAAAGTGAACTTGTAAAGGCTAAACAGATTTTCGCATGAGCAAATCTACTCATGCATACTTGCTCATTCTAAAATACAGTTCACAAATATTTTCTAGGAGTATGATTTCCTGGTCTACTTCTGTAAATTCTTCTGAATTCATGAAATACATAAATCTGCACTAATACAAATATATATATCATGGGCCCTATTTTGTGACTGAGAAATGGGTCCCTAATAGGTCTGGCATTTTTTTTTTTTAAAGTTCTATGTCTCTCTGTACATATGTTGGTTGGCTTTCCTGTGAGTAATAATCTGCTCTTTCACAAGGAGCATATCTGCACACAAAGTAGTTGTGTTTGGTGCCATCAACTACTGTGGCAATGTGTGTTTTTTTTAGACCAAAAAATATTTTTGCCTTTTACCAATGTTTGTTACAATGGTGAGGGCCCAACAGCACCCACAACAGTTAAGTGCTACAAAAGCCATGTCAAAACAAGACTTGGATTGACAAAACCAAAAGACTGCCCACCAGTGTTGGACATTCTGGCTTTGCCAATACATGTTTGCCTTAATCTTGTTGAAACTGGTTACACTGATTTCCGATCATTTATTTATTTTGTTAATACCTGCATGCATTAACAGATTTTACTAAATTAATCTTCAAAGAAATGGTACCTAAAATTTCACAGTAATTTAGCAAAACATTTTTCCCTAGTTGCATTTGTTTTAAACTTTTTATTTTGAAAGCAAAGACTCAATAAATCTTGCTTTCAATCTTCTGCAAATATTTGCCTATAATCAGACAACATTCTTGGAGCATTATAGGTAGCCTCATATTGTTAAACTTTGCAAATGTGTACACATTTTCTTTTACTGGAACCACTGTCTGTAGTGCAGTCTGAGCTTCCAACTTTTATTTAGAGAGGTCACCCTAATAATAAAGGCTTTGCATTAATGAACTATAAATACAAGTTTGAACAACATTGACATATGGACACAAATATGACCTCCGCTGCAGACAATTCCCTTCCAGGCGCCATATTATGGTACTGCAATCTGGCAGCCAAAGGGTTTATGATGCAGAGGGTTGGGCCTACTTGCCCCAGGATCAAAATAAACATGAAACCGTGTTGTCCTCGACACCAAAAAATATGTCCTGGGTGTTCCACATCCCTGCAAAAGAAATCCATTTCCATGCCTTAATGCTCATTCAGTGGCACTAATGGTGAAGTCTGGACAGCTATCAAGGGTTTAGTTCGAGTGTTCTCAATCTTACACACCCACTAAACTTACACCCTTCATTTACCATTGTAACAGTTGCTAAGCACAATTGTTATCGATTAATTAAATAAAGGAATTAAGCCAAAGATATTTATTTCTGCAATATGGCTCAGTGAATTAAAAAGTTGCTGACATTTCGTGCAACATGCTAGTCATCAGTTTGAACCCTAGCAGGGCAAACCGAGTCTTTAATGTTTCCAACTTTCATACAGTGAGCAACTTTAAATTCAAGAAAGGTAAGACCGATAACATCACTCTAAATCAGCAAAAAACAGAAGTAAAAATCATGTAAAAAATATGATTTGAGTAGGTCTAATTGATGAATCCAGAGCATAAATTTGCACCCGATTTCCATAATGATGATGTAAAATCCCTACCTGTCTGTACAAATGTTACAATAAACATAACAACCATTGGCAAAGCCAATAGGTCTGACCTTGTAAAACTGGTGAAATGTTTATATTGCAAGTGCTTCCTAGCAAGAAGGTGCATTTAGAACATGTACAGAAACACTTTTTAGTTTAAATGCGCATCACGGGACACTATGATTTTTATTGCAGCGTTGAAAAGGTACTATTGCATTGAATTATTACCTGAAAACCTAGTTTTAGTGCAAAAGGATGAACAAAAAAACGAGAAAGAATGGGAAGGTAAAACACCGACACTGAAGTATTGACCTGTCAGCTGTGGCACTAACATGCACTTCTGTTTCGGTGGATGTCCACATGCCATACACAAAATCCTGTCACTTTCAATGCTAGAGGGTCAGTGGCCGACATGGACTGACCTACTGCTCCATGCTGTATGATGTGGGCGGAAGCAAAACGTTAATGACAACTGAACTGACCAATGAATGGAGAGGGCTGCCCCAGAATCACTAAGTATGTAAATATGTATTTTTATGCATTCGCTTTTGGGTTACATGAGGTTGTGACATAGCAAAAACTCTTTCCAAACCTTAAGGGCGATCTTATTAATGTGACCTCAAGCGGCTACTATGAAATTCTATTGATCAAATGAACTGTGTAAATCTATAAAATGTTCACCCCTTAGTAGCACTAGGATTGTGTAAAATGTTACTGGTCGTAATGACTTTGTAAATAATGCAGATGGTTTTGTATATGGTACAGGCTTGCAAAGGGAGCCAATACAGTCCTTTCAGAATAAGGATGATGTGAACACATTTCGTTAGGCTCTGGATGAGACATGCTGAGGCTACAGGATGCACTTAAGGGATATCAATGTGAAGTCTGGGAGGTCAAGTAGAAGGGTGTTACCACCATCCAGATCTGAGAGCACCAGGGCTTGAACAGCAGTTCTGAAGTTGTTTTCTGGAAGAAACAGTTTCACTTTCTTTGCAAGAGCTGGAAGTGTTTTTTGTTTTCGTTAATATGTTCATTTTTGCTGAGGTTGGTGTCCAGAGTGAATCCAAGTGATCTAGTTTTCAATGAAACTTGGGGCCTGAAGCAGTCAAGGTTCATGTCACTAAACCCTAGAAGGTTTGTACTGTTTCTTGTATATCTTTCCTGGCAAATAATAGGAATTACGTTTTGGTTCATTTGACCCTCAGGCAAGTGCTGGACGTCAACGTTCGTTTGATGCACTGCATGCTTGAAACAGAGAGGAATTTCTAATAGAGGTGTGTATAAACTGCATATTGGTAAATCCTGATACTATTACCTGTGAATCGAACACCAAGCAGTTCCATGTAGAAGCTGAAGAGGACTGGAGACAGTATGCAACCCTAGGGCACTCCTAAGTAATAGGGATCTTTTAGACCCTAGAGGTGCCCATGGATACAAAGTGGTGTTGGTTGGAAAAGAAGGAGAAGAACCAGTGAAAGGCATTGCCAGTGTATCACATTTGGGACTCCAAGGAGATTATGAGGGTGAGATGGTTGACTGTGTCGATGACAGCTGAGAGGTCCACCAATATCAGGAAGCAGAGGTAGGGCCACTGGAATGATGGGATTCTGCAGCTGCATCTTTTTTCGCTTAAAGATAAGCTGTATTCGCCATGTTTTCCTTCATCTGCTGCATAATCTGCAGATTTTAACAAAAACATTGTTTCTAGGTCAAATGGATCAAAAGTTACCAAAAACATGGCAATATGTGATCACGCACTTTGGAAGACCCCTTCGTAAAGGTTACCAGGTCATCTTTCAGTTGCTTATTTATGTATTTGCTTCTTAAACTATTGGGGTGAAAATATAGTCCAGGCAGTATAACCATATGTAAAAATTAAAAAATAATGAATTAACACTATCAAAAAGGGTAACAAATTATGCTGCATAATTTGGCTTTTCTTGCCACATTATTTATTCAACTCTGCCACATAATTTGGTGCTCTCCTGCTGTATAATTCTAGTGGCTCTGGGCAGAGGTCAGCTTCATCTATGGTCATGAGGGCATCATCGATAATGTGTAAGGTAGTGTTCTCCATGCTGTAGCATCATCTGAAGCCAGACAAGTATTCGTGCAGAAGATAGTTAACATTGATGTGATTTTGGTGTGGAACATAGACTGCTCTTTCAATGAACCTGCCAATAAACGTTAGGTGAGCGATAGTCCGGTAGTTGACATGGCCATCAGGTCACTTTAGGAGTGGGACGATCTGGGCTGCTTTGAGAGCTTGTGGGAAGGTGTTGTGAGTTAGGGAGGCATTGACAGTGATGAGTAGGGCTGTGTGGACTGGTTTCTTGGCTGAATTTAGGCCTATTTATGGCTTGGTGGGGTACTTATACTGTTGATTTCTCCGATACTACATCCATGCAGCAAAAGCACAACTGCATGCAGTATCCCATACCCTGCAAAACACCATCACAGTGTATCTTTAAAAGTTGGAAACTGCCCTTATTTGCAAACGTGGGCCATTTTTATTTATCTATCTGATACGCTAATAGGGGCCCACTTTTATTTTGGTGCTCAGGTCTATTTTCTTTACCAGTCCAACCCTGCCTGGTATTGTCACTGTGCTGTGAGATAATATTTTTCCACTCAACAGGTTGATGGTGCTGCACTTACCTGTTGAGTGAAGAATACGTCTGGCAGGGGGGGTGATGCAATGCTTGACTGTCTTGAAAAGTGCTCAGCTTACTGTTGTGTCTTCACTGATGGTGTTGGTATAAGCACTCTGACATAGATGGGGCAGGGACGATACCCTTGTCTTCACACCAAACATTACTCCAACCAAAAAAAATAGGGAGCAGCACTTCGCGTCCTCCCACACGGCACTCTTCAAACATACAACACTGCTGCAACACTACAGAACCAAGCAACTGACACACCCAGTTCTCAATGTAATAAACAATGTTACAGCACATACAGCACATGATACATGTCGGGAAACCCCTAACTCTGAAAGCACCAGGCAGCTTCTGGAAGCTCTTTTTCCTCTGAGCGCATGATATCCTTTTACCAGCACTGGGCCTCTAGCAACCCTTTCCCACACAGAACACCTTTTATGCCCTAGTTCCTAGTCGTTGGAAACTCTTCCATTTGTACACAACCTTATACATCACCTCAGTATCTGATAACACTCCTGCACACAGAGTATTTTGTATTATACACTACACTTGGGTATCACTTAACCCTATGACACCTTGTTTTAACACACACAGTACTAAAAACTCTAAATTGAATACTTATCCAATATATGACTCAAGAACAAAGAAGAAACTCCCAGGATGACAGACAAGATAGGCACTACTTCTCAGTGCATCTGAAAGAACTAATCTAACTAGCACATAAAACTTAGGCAAGTACATGCAAAATATTGGTATTTCCTTACAAGAAACAAGGGAACATTGCGATAAACACGAAGAAAACCTATCCACAGACTCCTATCAATCAAATATTACCTCTCCACCAGCACTGCATTGGATAGCTTTTTTTACATCTCTTGCCGCTAATCCTGCATCACAAAATACAGTAGAAGGACCTCTTAATAACTTCAGCTCCAAATGTTTATCAAGAAAACACTAATTACAACCTGAAATACCAACATGATATTCACTTTTCCATCTGTGGCTTCTTTACACTACACAGCAAAACACAGGTTCAATCATTTATGTTCTGTCACACTATGTTCCAATGGACAACTCCCATTACAACCATCCAGGATTAAGCACAGAGTGGAAATCAGAAATGTATGCAAAGTTGCTCTTAGCTAAACCTCCAGTGACACTTGATACAGCTGTGCATTAGTTTAAACATTCTAGGCATTGTATTAGAACTTAAAAATGCTAAACCACAATAAGAGTAACATTTTGACACCAGCTCTAGTATCCAATGTCTCAGATGCACTGTTACAAGTAGCAGAATCAAAGGTCAAATACATGAATTGTTAACTGTTTCAAAAATAAGCAGTCATTGGTCCTTTTTTAGGTCAAACCTAATAAACAAAGTAGCTGTCTGGTTGAAAAAATCCTATTGTCAGCTTACCATCATACATTGGGCTTATAGCTTTTCCATTGCTTGTCACTTTCACGTCCTTGTTTCTTTAGGGTTGAGCGCACAAGCGCTCCATCCCTGCTGTAATCTCTGTTTGGGCTTTTAACCACGCCTGTATCACACCTGTCACTTTCATTGGTTCGTGGAATTGCCTTTTAAAATTTGCTTGATTTCATTTGTGAAAGGTATGCATACGTGATGCCTTTTCCAGTGTTTAGCCATCTTGAAGCACACCGGCCAACTACTGAAAACATACGAGGCTACATGTTTTCAGCATGGTTTCTACTTTATCATTTTATTTTCCATGCAGCGCGATCGCACTGGGTTTTACATAGCGCAATCTCACTGAGTTTTTTTTTAAAATTTCAGCACGATTGCGCTTGTTTTTTTACCTTTCAATTTGTGCAGCAAGAAAAGTCCGGTTAGCAGTTTACAAAGCTAATAGGTCTAACTCGAGCAAATGCAAGACCCATTGCAATGCAAGTGATTGTTTTCAATGGTTTGCCTTGTCCATCTTGTCCCATCTTCTGCTTATCTCTCTCCTAAAGCATAAGACACTCCATGAGAGTGCAAGTACTTACCAGCTCTCTCCCGGTCCGTTGTGTGCTTCCTGCAAATGCTCCCCCCCCCCCCAGCATCAATGTTTTTCTCTTGACTGCTTTACCCTCGAACACCCACCTCCGCCTCCCTCCTGTTGCTCTTCTGCATTGTAGCTCACCCCCACACCCCTCTCTCCCTTCAGCCTTCCATTCCATTCCTACCGCACCCACTCGCTCCCCCTCTGCAATTTTTCTTTTTTTGTTAACCTGTAAGAAGACAACACAAAGGTCCACTTGAAATGCAACAGCCACAAAGTACATTTATCAGGCTAATGTATGGCCTTCATTAGTATATAATATAAGAGGGGGGGAGGGACCGGGAGATTAATTGGTCCAGTATACACTCTCCCTACAATAATGCAACACAATTAAAGTACACTGTTCCATGAGAGAAAAGAAAAGAAAGAAAAACTAGAGAGACCTGGAGTATCAGGAGTAAAAACCCTCAAGCATCATAATAGATGACTAGTATCATCATTGGGTAATGCTCCACGCCAGGCCGGCAGTGCAACGCCTGACGGGCTCCCCACAAGGAGGAGCACTAAACCGTATTGTTCTGATAGTTGTAGATGGATACTAACTATCTAAACAAGGTGAGTGCTTCCATTCAAGCACCTATACCCAAAGGAGAGAACAAAAGAAATTAAAGGTAAAATTGGTATAACAACCCTACATATATCATCATTTTAATCAATAGTCAGGGATGCCACCAAGATTAAAAACAAGAGAAAGTAATATAATGAGTGTCAATGCTCAATTACTTTCAATGAGCAATAAACTCAGAGGAAAAGCCCACTAGGAGTCCTCATTAGACAGGGTCAACATGTTTCGCGTCGTGTGGTCCCCACGGATCCATGACGCTTCATCAGGACCAAAAATTAATAATACGCTCTTCTCCAATTAGACAAATTTATTAACAAAGCCAGTCACTTACATTGAGGAATAAGAGGCTAAGTCACAGTCAGGTCGCCCACCCCCAAGTCGGGAACAGGCTCCTTAGTAAGCACGTCCCCTGGACTCGGCTATCAGTCTTGTGCCGTTGGTCCTATCTGAGGACCTACCCTCCGGGACGTGAAACCGCATTTATTAGTAAACAGGTATGCCTAAATCTGCACGGAGTCTAGGGGAGGTGGGGAATCGTAACAACGTTTCAGCACCAAAACAGCCACAAAGGAGGCGCCTCTGTGTTTGCACAGACGGCACACCTGAAGGAACCTCTTCGAATGTGTTCTCTTTCAAAAGTCTTTTCTTTTTTTAATATACCTGCATTTGCTTTTAAATATACATACCAATGAATTATATGATTTTAAACGTTTAAGTAAATTTTCAGCTCCTACAGTACACTGCTGCAGCTGTTGAGCGCGACACTGTCCGGTGTTTAGCGAATGCTCGTGCTCCTCACCACCTTTAGAAATTCAGGATATCACCTGCAACGTGATTCGTTTATCATCCTGCTTTACCCGCGGCATGAATAGACGTTTAAGGAAATACTCAATGAGAACGACGTTTTAATAACACAGCTCAACTGACTGCACAAGTTCAACTTACCTTATTAAATACCTACATAAGTGTTATTTACAGAGTCATGACCGGCAGAAGTGCGAAATTAAGCGCTATATAAAAAAAGAAAGTATTAAATATGATATATACATGTATAATATGACTATTCATATAGTAGTCGCGGAAATGCAGCTGGGGCACAACTAAGTAATATTTTAGATTTATTGGAGCTGCCCAATTTTCTTGAATTTCTGAGAATTAAAGATAAACAGAAAATAAACCAAGAATCAGAATAATCGGAAGGAAACTTAACGAACAGCTTTCCAGTCAGAGAACGTTCTTGTTCACACTAAAAGTTGTAAGCACTCACTGTCTCGGTGGGAGTGCAGGCAAAATCAGTAATGGAATTCAAAGGGGCCTCGGATATGCAGGCACAGCCCTATGTGCCAAAAGAAACAAGGCGTGGAGTTTAAAGGAGGGCCTAAGTCGTTGGAGAGTTTGGGATGGGGAGGGGCGATGTAGACAACAAAAAATCTCAAAAGGCAAGTGCTTGTACGTTTCTCTGCAGTATTTGAACTTGTCACTTTCTCTACTTAGGCAGAAAACAGGCTCATTCCCGCTACAATATGAACCAGGTTTAACAAATTGACTCTACATCATCCAGGAAACCATGTTCCACTGTCATATATTTTCTTTCACACTGTGGTGCATTCTGGGAGTTGTGGCCTGGTTCACTTGAATGGAACTCGTTGGATTAACATTCTCGAAAACAGTAGTAAACAGAAAGCCAATAACCTCGAGTCCCAGCTGACATGGAGTAAACATGTACAGGTTTGCATGGATGCCTGCAAGCTTCTGCAAAGCGTCCTCCCACTATACTCTTAAAACCCTTCAGGAAAATTTACATTGGTCTAAAACTTTCAACTGTTCTTTTTCTTTCTGTCTTTAAATGCTCTCTCCTTAAATTCCATGCTCTGAATACCCACCCTGTAGGAGAATAGCCTCCCCTAAACTTTATTCGTGTCTGCCTTCATCTTGCCCCATTGCATAGATCACAACCTCTCATCCTTTGAAAACATACACCTGCATCCTAACAATATCTTGCCTCCTCAAAACCCTTTATTCATACCAACAACCACAGGCATGAACGCCTATACCGACCACTAATAATCAGATTTAATGCCTAGTGATTTAACCTGCCACAACAAAAGTAGAGAAAATGCATTGAGTGACAGCACAAGGCCAATCCAAATAACCAATAATGGGCAATAACCACAGGATTAAACTGCTAACATTGGGTTCCAGAGTAGCATGATACTTGCCGTAACATGCTTCAACATCTTGTCAATGGTAATAAGATCTAGATATTCCAATTACAACACAATACCTTAATTTGAACATGGTGAGCTTTATTATGCTTTGTCGTTTTTCTTGATTCAGCCCTCACTGCCCAAGAAGACCTGAGGACATCACTGTCACTGAAAATCTGGGGACTTCAGCAACTACAAAGTCATTGGCTTGGTTTCACTGGCCACGCCGAGAATCTAGCTTTCCAAATGTTCAAGAAGGAGGCAGGTCTGAAAAGAGTAGCTGCGCTGCACCCAGAAGGCTGAAGTACCACGTTGTCAAAAATTTCTGTTCTGTGGAGCACAGGGGAGGCTACAAGAAGAGGGCAAATGCCTGATGACTTCCTTCCCTCACCCTCAGTTCCTACACCATTGCTAGGGGTCTGTTATGCATGACTGGATTTAAGGCCTTGGCAGGACACAGATAGAATCAAACTCCCAGATTGCGATTCCAAAAAGGGGTTTTCAACATCTGGCTTGACAGCTCAGCTGTCTGATGACCTATTGTTATCAATTCTTTAAAATATCACACACAGTTTCTTTGGTCCTGCCCTGAGGAATATCATTTTATAACCTAATGTAATTGGCTGTTTAGTGTATCATTTTGCCTTGTATAGAGTGCTTGCTTTGGAATGCACAAGGGTCTATTCGCATCTCCAAAGCTATTGCTTAATTTGTCAAACAATACGTACCAGCACCAATGTTCTGCTCAGATGCTCGTGGGCAGCGCTGATTGCTATTGTGCCAAATACCAGGGATGTATAGGCTTGATTCTGCCTCATGCCTTTTCAATCCACCACCACAGAATTCATGCCCATTTATCTCACTCTTGCAGGTTCCTGCATTCTCCCTTTGTCAAGTGTTTCCCCTCTCTTTCTCTGGGCAAAAGTCAAATAAGGGCGGGTCCCTAAAAAGGAGCACTGACAACCCCCCACCTGCAACCACCAGCTCAAATTAAGCACTATTCAAAGTACACTGAATCATCATACAATATCATTATCATACAGATGTTTTCCTCACCAAAAGCAGTATTTTAAAGTTTTTAAGCTGTAACCACCAACTCAAATTAAGCATTAAAAAAAAACAAAAAAAAAAAATATATATATACTTACATTGGGCTCTGTACCAGTCCATTGCTTTCCATAGATTGGCTTCTTTAATGCTGCTCATCTGCTTGCTTCTTATATGATGGCTTTCCTTCATCTTCTTGTGTTTGTCCTTTCCTCTGGAGCACAGCATCTTTGCCATCCGTTTGACTGAATGACTTGTATCTTTTCACTGCTCTCAGGCAGGGGACTACTTATTTTCTTTTTCATTCAGTAATCCATGAGAGTACACGTTTTCTAGTCTGTGTGTGCTGCTTCCACCGTGAAATCCTTTCCACACTTTCAGTGTTGCTCCTCATCCTAACCAGCTTTTCTTAAATTATAGCAATAGGTATATTTTTCCTGGGTTTGACAAACCAGCAGACTTTATGGGTTGTGGTTATTTTATCGCATACGCCTTTCACATGCATTTCACATACTGCACAAATGCACATGCCTTTGCACAAAAATCCTTTTGTTGTTCTGCAAGATTGGCTAGCTGCTGTACTCTCTCTGGCTTTTAAAGGCAGAAGCTGTAGTTAGAATGACTGAAAAGATGTCTTCTGCGGGATGCCAGTCAACCAGCGCTTTGGGTTAATACCGAAGACCAAGTAGATGAGGTTTGTTTCAGTTCTGAGTCCAGTCGAAAGCGAATTAGAACCTGGCAAGTGTTTTCTGTCAAAATCCGACACTTCCTTGTTCTTAAATTCTGTTCAGTTCCATGAGTGAAATGTATTTGAAAAATAAACCATGCCATATGTAAACATTGCAAATATTTAACCCATTCGCTGCCAGCCCTGTTCCCCTCCTGTGTCGAGCCTTTTTTTGGCTATTTGGGGCAGTTTGCGCACAGGCCCTCTCAACTTTTTCTCCACACAAGCTAACCATGCCAAATTTGCATCCTTTTTTTCCCAACATCCTAAGGATTCTAGAGGTACCCAGACTTTGTGGGTTCCCCTGAAGGAGACCAAGAAATTAGCCAAAATACAGCAAACATTTATTATTTATTTATTTTTAAAGGGAAAAAAGGGCTGAAGAAGGCAGCTTGTGGTTTTCTCCCTAAAAATTGTATCAATATAGGGCTTGTGGTGCTAAAATAATCATTCCAAGCTTTCAGGAACAGGCAGACTTGAATTAGAAAAACCCATTTTTCAACACAATTTTGGTCTTTTACTCCTTCCAGTTAGTGACAGAAATGGGTGTGAAACCAATGCTGGATCCCAGAAAGCTAAACATTTCTGAAAAGTAGACAAACTTCTGAATTCAGCAAGGGGTAATTTGTGTAGATCTTACAAGTGTTTCCTACAGAAAGCAGCTAAAATAAAAGAATATTGAAATTGAGGTGGAAAAAACAGCCATTTTTCTCCACGTTTTACTCTGTAACTTTTTCCTGCGATGTCAGATTTTTTAAAGCAATATACTGTTACGTCTGCTGGACTATTCTGGTTGCGGGGATATATAGGGCTTGTAGGTTCATCAAGAACTCTAGGTACCCAGAGCCAATAAAGGAGATGCACCTTGCAACGGGTTTTCATTGTACTGTATACTGGGCATACAGCAATTAATTTGGTGAAATATAAATAGTGAGAAATAGGCATCAAGAAAACCTTTGTATTTCCAAAATGGGCACACAATAAGGTGATGAGAAGCACTGGTTATTTGCACATTTCTGAATTCCGGGGTGCCCACACTAGCATGTGAATTACAGGGCATTTCTCAAATAGATGTCTTTTTTACAGTCTGTTTAACATTTGGAAGGAAAAAAATGTAGAGAAAGACAAGGGGCAATAACACTTGTTTTGCTATTCTGTGTTCCCCCACGTCTCTTGATAAAAATGGTACCTCACTTGCGTGGGCTGGCCTAATACTCGCGACAGAAAACACAACATGGACACATCACATTTTTACATTTGGCCTCTAGCTCGGCCAGCACCTAGGGAAACCTACCAAACCTGAGCATTTTTTAAAACAAGACACCTAAGGAATCCAAGATGGGGTTACTTGAGGGGCTCTGACCAGGTTCTGTTACCCAGAATCCTTAGCAAACCTCAAAATTTAACCAAAAAAACACTTTTTCCTCTCATTTCGGTGACAGAAAGTTCTGGAATCTGAGAGGAGCCACAAAGTTCCTTCCACCCAGTGTTTCCCCAAGTCTCTCGATAAAAATGGTACCTAACTTTTGTGGGTAGAACTACTGCCTGCGAAAGGAAATGCCCCAATACACTATCTGGACACATCAAAATGATCAAATACAAAACAACCTGTTTTTGCCTGTGGGGGTGGGGGGCACCTGCAATTTTGGTCCTGGGCTCAGCAGCCGTCTAGGAAAACCTACCATACCCAGACATTTCTGAAAACTAGGGAGTCCAGGGAGGTGTTACTTGGTGGATCCCAGAATCCTCAGCAAACCTCAAAATTTAGCTTTAATAAAAAAAAAAAACATTTTTGCCACATTTCTGTGTGGGATCACCACACCGGGACAAATTTCCTACCACCCAACGTTCCCCTCAGTCTCCCCGTAAAAATGATACCTCACTTGTGTAGGTGGGCCAAGTGCTTGTGACAGGGAAGAGCCAACAACATGTCGAAATTTAGGGTTAACCAAAGCGGGTCCAAAAGGGCAGTTTGAAAAAAATAAACATTTTTAGGCTGACAAGTGCAGCTGAATTTTTATCGGTATAGATGAGAAAATGTTGGGTGGTAAGAATTTTGTGGATTCCTGCAGATTCCGGAAGGTTCCATCACAAAAATGTGGGAAAAATGTGTGATTTCCAGCAAAGATGGAGGTTTGCAGAGCATTGTGGGTAAGAAAATGGTGCGGGGTGAAGCACACCACCCTGGAATCACCCAGATGTGTCTAGGTTTTGTGGAATTTTCTACATGGCAGCGTCCCAAAGTCCATAAAGTACAGCCCTCACCATTCCAAGTGGGACGATTTTGAGAGTTAGCTACTAGACGTTAAATGTCCCTTATGCGTTTCACATCACACACGAGGTAAAAGGAAACATCCGCTGAGTGATCACGTCGCACGATTAATCTCTCTCGTTTAAACACAACGAGCATGCACTGGTGTTAATGACAAAAGTGCCCACTTGTGGAGAAAACTTTATACATTGAACAGATTATAGAACACACAAAAACCTGGGCACAAGGTCCTCACAATTCAATGACTAATGTTACTACCTCCTTGTGCAGAGTCCCCCAGTACATCCAAATTCCTAACACTGACTAAATCAGTTCCTGCGTATCCAAAAGATCAGTGACTGCGGATGAGATCATGACTGGCTATTGTGTCACCCGGTCCCCACCACTACCCATTCCCCTCTGGCTATAAGGCCCCAGGGGTAGGACCTCCATATGGGATGTTTAATCCCCCTTCCAAAAATTCCTGCTGCATGAAGACCACGTGGAAAGGGCCCTCCTGCCTGCCAGGATACCTACCTCGGGCACCCTCTCCACCCACAGACTCTACCCCCCCAGGGGCCAGTGCTAGCTTCAAATCTTTGAGCATGCGTAGGTGGTTGGCCCTAGTGACCAGATGCCAGCGACCGCTCGCAATCCCTACGTCCCTGGTTGTCATCCTCACTTTCCAGCCAGCACCCCCTGGAGGGTCCAATTACCTTGCCATCCTGCTGAAGTAAGAAAAAGTCACCTAATTGTCCCCCCAGTCATGATCTCACCCCCACCAACCATAACCGCATAAAATATGACAACAGAGCTTTCACAGCGAATTCCTTCATGCTGTAGAAAGAAAATGTTAGTAATTATATAGTCAACACAATCAAAAACCTCATGTAGCAAAGAACAGAAAATAGGTTCCATCTGAAACAAGTCAATATATACAAAACCAAGTAACTGCCATGAGGGGAGGTTGGTGGGTGTCTTCAGAAGTTCTTTGTGCCAATGGAGCGCACTGGAGTCCTCGGTCAGCGAGCGGTAGCAAGAGACCTGCTCGCCCACCACTACCCCCTTTTAAAGGGGAGTGCAGGTGACCTGTACTTGAATTCGCTTTTGATTTAATAGAAGGGGATGTCACAGAAGTGCTTGCCTCTGCTGATGCATTGGACGGTTGTTGAGCAGCCACAACTGGCAACGGTGCTGACTGACTCCCAGTTGCGCAGGCCAACGCTGGTGAATTGGCCTCTTTCAGAAGTTCGGTGCTCATTCCCCCAAATACCCCCCTTGAGACTCTTGGCCACCTTTTGAGGTGCTAATATGGGAAACCAAGCACCGTACCCTCTCCATAACATCCTCCACCCCTACACCAGCCAGGGGTCTACTAACCAAAGATGGGGGCAGCATGCTGTCTACTCGCAAATGGCACCGCAACACTCCCGGTTGCTGTCTGAATAGGGACCAGGCTAGCTCCAACCACAGCCTGCGCCATACCAATGGAAAGACTTAAGGCCAGGACCCACTCTGCGCAACAAGCAGCTCCACCAGACTGCCCTCGTGCTCCTGGCCCCACCCTCGCTGCTGCCACGAGTTCGAGGCCCTCCACCACCCGCAGGCACCCGCCTGCGCCTCATCCCTGGTGTCTAGTGGTATGCGTAAGTATTGTGTGTTTGTCTTGCTTCTGTTTTCTGTGCCTGTTGTGCAATTTTTCTGCTTTTTACCTTTTCTGCTGTCTCTGCCTTTTTTTGCCCGTTCTGCTTTGCTTGATGCCTGGTTCTGCCCAGTTCCCCGTTCCCGGCGCTGCGTCCCTGCTCCCATTCGCCACCCCTCCCGCCTCCCAGCTGCTCCTCCTTCATACCTCCCCTTCTTAATGGGGGCCGTTGCGTGGTGCCCAGAGTGATCCCTGAACTAACTTAAGGCCAGGAACCACTCTGCACGACGAGCAGCTCCACCAGACTGCCCTCACGCTCCTGACCCCGCCCTCGTTGCTGCCGTGAATTCAAGGCCCTCCACCACCCGCCTGCACCTCGTCCCTGGTGTCTAGTGGTATATGATAAGTGTTGTGTGTTTGTCTTGTGTGTTTATCTTACTTCTGTTTTCTGTGCCTGTTGTGCATTTTTCCTGCTGTCTCTGCCTTGCTTTGCTTGCTCCTTGTTTCTGCCCGGTTCCCCGTTCACGCTGCTTCGTCCCCTGCGGCCCGCACCCTCATTCGCCACCCCCTCCCGCCTCCCAGCTGTCCTCCCTCCCGCCTCCCCTTCTTAATGGCAGAGGCAAACCAGAGGCAAGCCCGTCGGTGCCTGGACCCTGCCAAGCACCTGCCCCCCTGCCCCTCGCACCCCCCATCCCTCCAGACGCCACGACACCACCACTGAGCTCCACGCACTCAACCCTGGCCGGCCCACCGCCGGCACTGAGGCTGCCCCCAGGCACACCTAGGGACCGTTGCCTACTGCTCGTGCCGTTTCACCTGCAATCAAGCCCCCAAGCACCACAACAACGCCAGACACCCCAACCATCTCAACTGCATCCTCCTCAACACCCGCTCCGTCCACAAGCACGCCACTGATCTCTGGGACCTACTCACGTCAACTTCCCCGACATCGCCTTCCTCACCGAAACATGGATGAACCCCTCTTCAGAACCAGACATCGCCATAGCCATCCCTGAGGGCTACAAGATCACCCGAAGAGACCATACCAACAAACCAGGAGGAGGAATCGCCAATATACACAGAAGCACCATCAGGATCTCCACATGCACCACCGACACCCTAGATGCCGCAGAACATCTGCACTTTCAGATACACATCAACGCCAACACCACCCTGAGAGGAACCCTAGTCTACAGGCCACCAGTCCCCGCTACCAATTCTGTGACGCCCTCGCCGACATGATCAGCTCCGACGCCCTCGCCTCCTTCGACTACCTGCTCCTCTGCGACCGAAATTTCCACCTAGAGAACACCAACGACTGCAACTCCGCTGCCCTTCTGGACAACCTTGCCAACCTCGGCCTCAAGCAACTGGTCACCTCACCCACCCACTCAGCCGGGCACACGCTCGACGCCATCTTCTCCTCCAGCAGCCACATCACCTTCACCCACACCACCGAACTCCACTGGACCGACCACCATTGTGCTAATTTTTCCCTTCTTAAGCCCACCACCCACCACCAACAGCATCCGCTCCCTCACCCCAAGTGGAACAAGGTCCCCAAGGAACAACTGATCTCCAACCTCGCCCAAACCCTACCACCCAAAACCAACGACCACAACACCACCGCCCTCAACCTCAAGCAATGGATCGACGACTGCGCCAACACCTTCGCTCCACTCAGGAAAACCAACAACACCCAGGTCAACGTGAGCTCCCTGGTTCACAGCAGACCTCCAAAAAAGAATGCCGGAAAGTTGAGAAAACCTGGCACCAAGAACAATCCGAGAGGAACTTCACCGCCCTCAAATCAACCATGCGCAAACACCACCAGCTCATCCGGACCACCAAAAGATCTTTTTACAAAGAACAAATTGACAACACACAAAACAACAAGGAGCTATTCAACATCATCAAGGAGCTCACCAATCCCAAGTCCTGCTCCACCAACCCTCCCCACTCACAAGACCTCTGCGACTTTCTCTCTATTGTCTTCCACCGCAAGATCACAGACATTCATGAAAGCTTTGCAATGCCGTCCCTCACACCCACCACCGACATGGTCGACCCCATCGTACCCTGATGCACCAACATACTGAGCGCCTGGACCACCACCAACGAAGAGGAAACCACCAAACCAAGACCATCATCCACTCCAGCTCCCCCACAGACCCCTGCCCTCACCACGTCTTCAATAAAGCCAGCCAAATCATCGCACCCCAGCTCCGGACCATCAACAGCTCCTTCAAGACCACAATTTTACTGGAAAGCTGGAAACACGCCGAAGTCAATGCCTTACTCAAAAGCCCAAAGCCGACACCGAAGACCTCAAAAACTACCAACCTATGTCCCTACTCCTCTTCCCTGCGAAGGTCATAAAGAAGATAGTCAACAACCAACTTTCCCACTTGGAGGACATCAGCCTACTTGATGTGTCCCAGTCTGGATTACGCAAAAACCACAGCACTGAGACCGCCCTCATCGCCTGCACCAACGACATCAGGACCAGGCTAGAAAAAGGTGAAACTGTTGCCCTCATTCTCCTCGATCTCTCTGCAGCCTTCAACACTGTATGTCACCAAACCCTCTGCACACACCTCTTCGACCCCGGAATTCACCACAGAGCCCTGGACTGACTCACCTCTTTCTTCTCCAAGAGAACACAAAGAGTTCGCCTCCACACCCGTTCCGGTCAAAGGCCACCAAAACCATCTGCGGAGTCCCCCAGGGATCCTCACTCAGCCCCACCCTCTTCAATATCTACATGGCTCCGCTCGCCAACATCGTCCGATCCCACAGCCTCAACATCATTTACCAATGCTGACCACACCCAGCTCATCCTCTCCCTCACAAGGAACCCCGCAACCGCCAAGAACAACCTCCACACCGGACTCCTCGCTATTGCCAACTGGATGACAGCAAGCCAACTCAAGCTCAACTCAGAAAAAAAACGAGATCATCATCTTCGGCCCCAACAAGTCAGCATGGGACGACTCCTGGTGGCCAGCCACCCTGGGGTCACCCCTAACACCCACCACCCATGCACGTACCTACCTCTGCTTCATACTAGCCTCTTCACTCTCCATGACCCAGCAAGTCAACGCCATCTCGTCCTCATGCTTCAACACCCTTCGAATGCTCCGCAAGACCATCAGGTGGATTCCCGTAGAAACCAGAAGAGCGGTCACCCAGCAGACTGGGCTACGGCAATGCCCTCTAAGCGGGGACAACGGCCAAGCTCCAGAAAAAACTCCAGCGCATCCAGAACGCCTCAGCACATCTCATCCTCAATCTCCCTCGCCACGAACACATCTCTGCCCACCTCAAGGACCTCCACTGGCTACCCATCGACAGAAGGATTGTCTTCAAAATCCTAATCCACGCTCAAAGCTCTCCACGACACTGGACCGGCCTACCTCAACGATGGACTCAACTTCCACATCCCGACACGCCAGCTCCACTCCACCAACCTCACCCTTACAACAGTACCACGCATTCACCGCACCACAACCGGCGGCAGATCCTTCTCTCACCTCGCAGCCAAAATCTGGAACTCACTCCCCGCCAAACTACGTAAGACCCAATACCTCCTGACCTTATGGAAGCACCTAAAGACCTGGCTCTTCGAGCAGTAGCACCCCCCTGACCTCCAGTGCCTTGAGACCATTCCGGGTGAGTAGCGCACTCAACAAATAATTGATTGATTGATTGATTGATTGAAATAAATAGGATACAGCACCGCAGGCTGAACTTGGGAGTACCCCCTCCTGTTCTGGGATGGCCCCTTTGGCTCAGAACCTTTTTCGGGACAGGGGGAAACGCCTCCCTAGGATGCACCCCTGTCCGCCTTGGCCTTTCTGCCCAATCATTGGGTACTCTATCGGAGACGGAAATCTGAGACCTCAATGACACCTGGTCCATGGCATCCATCCAAAGCATCAATGCTTCAAGCAATTACTCCGTGCGTAAGCGCTTTTCACCTCTATGTCCACGAGCTGCCATGGCATAATAGAAAACCACAATCACAAGACACAATACACTAGCAAATCCCTACTCCCAAAGAGCCCTCCCAGAAACGACACAAACTAACCTAGGGAACAGATGGAAACAACCCCACGTTAGGCAAGGGTTAAAAGAAGCTCCCAAATTAATCAATCAAAACTAACAAAGCAGCCCTGGATATCTGCCAAAAAGGAAGGCGTCCCACCAAAATTCCACCCAAGCTACCTATGGCACTTATCCACACTCCAGGCAAGGGCAAAAAATGCTCACAAGAATAAATAAAAACAACCACCATTGAAAACCCCTCTCTTCCCGTGTGGCCTCACTTGCAGCCCCAGAGCCCCCACGGAGTGTGCCTTGGGTCGGGTTATCGTGGCTCTAACCTGTACGGTTCCTAGTGTGGCCTGCGCTGGGCTGCTCGTGACAATCAGGGCCAAATGTGCAGAGCGTGCGAGCAGAGCGTTAATCTGATGCTTCCTCGCCTATCAGTATCTGCAAAGGGAAAAGGAGAGAAAAAAGCAAAAAGTTATTTGCGCCAACGGAGCGCACTAGAGTCCTTGGTCGGCGAGTGGTAGCAACAGACCCACTCGTCCACTGCTGCCCCCTTTTAAAGGGGAGTGCAAGAAACATGGCGTCATCAAGACGTCAGCCTATCCTGGAGACCTCACTGTGGGGGTGGGGTGTGAAGCAGCATCCTATGCCCCCCCCACTTCCATTCCCAGCGTTCCACCATATATGGGGCCCTCCTGATGGGTGGGAGCCCCATCCAGATATTCAACTTGGTAGCAGGGATAAACATAATTTGGAGGGGAGGGGAAAGGAGGCCTCATCTTGCCTCCTAGCTGCCAATTACAGATGGGACCCTACTAGCAGTGAAATAGTCCCCTCCTATGAGCATAGTACATAAGCTCCCTGTAAATACCACCAGGACTGCAGAGCCACACCGAAGGGGCTGTTGGCTCCTGTCACACCATATTATTTGGAATAATGTGAATCCTTTGCACTGCCTTTATGGAGAAGCATAACAACCCCCCCTCACTAAAGGGGAATCCTAGGTTATGCGCGCGGTATCAGAGAAAGAACTTCCTCGAGCTTCCTTTTCTTGGAGATGGGTGCTAATATAAGATTTGAAAATAATCAACCACCATGGTTCCTAAAACCCTTCGGAAACCTCATAGTTTATCCCACACTGGCTTGTATGTATGGTAATGCAGGGGAATCATGGGGATTTGTTGTGGCCCAGGGTTGTCTACTACACAAGGCAGAACAAGGATATCAGCATGTTGGCGCTTTCACTGCCCTGCTAACATCCACTGCCACCCTGCTAGTCTCATGCCACAGCTTTGTCACCCCGTAATTCAGGAGAAAATCTGTCAGCATGTATATCGAAAAATGGTTAGAATGGTGGCGGAATTAGGTCTGGTTGAAGGGGGGGGCCTACATCCAGGTCCAACTAGAACCCTAATTAATCTCATATACAGGAGGCTTGCACAAATGCAGTATACCACACTATGGCCCTTTGTCGCTTATAACTTGCCAATCTATTGATATTCAAAATGCTCGAGTTAAAAAATAGTAGTATAGGAAAATAGTTTGGCGTGAAGGAAAATCTGACCTAACTATATGCAACATAAAGTTTGTAGATTTAAGGGGTGGAAAATTAGGGAGTACATAAAATATTTTTTCACTTGTTTGTATAAATAGATGCCATTTTAAGATATTAATGCGTACAAGAAGAGAGTGGGGATTCTTTGGAGAGGGGAATGAAGCTCTAAAAGCCAACAGAATCTGATGGAGTCACACGGGTATTACATTAAGCGTTCAATCAAAAACACAGGTTAGGGGAAGCTCGTACTCAAAGTTCATATAATGTTTCTTCAAAAATAGCATGCTTCTCTGAAAAGAGATTGCATAGTTGACCAAAGACATACATAAATGTGGTACTTCCATGTATACCCAGGAAAAATGAAAACATGGAAAATACTTGCAGTAGAAATATTGAGTAAATAAGGCCGACTGCAAAAAACCACCATGAAATAATATTTACCTACAAAACTATCTGCAATCACTCCCATCATCACGCTTTTGTCACCAAATACCTTCGTTTTGAAGGTTCACCGTAACTGACTATTTCTGCAATAAGTGGCAAAAGCTCCAGGCAGGAACTGAGCCATTTTACATGTACTTTTGTCAGTAGATATTCATGTATGATAAACATGCAGTCATCCTGCTTCGGAAAAAAACTAACTACAGAATTGTGTATCTGATCAAACTGCCACTTCATTTCAAATATCTCTACCTCAGAAAAATTCTAGGCAAAGTGGTAACAACAATTTCAGGTAGACCTTGAACAAAACATTGTCCTCCACAACCAACAATCTACATAGAGACCTGTGAGAGGAAACAAAACCACCCAATTCATGCACTAGAGAGCAATTCCTCACCATTAATGATTAAGGCAAGATAGCCTCCAACATGCTCACAGTAACATATGTTACAATTGAGAATTGCATTCCCCTTAGAAGACTTCAAGACTAAGCAGGTGTTGCTGCAAATTTTGAAAATAGAGTTAATGCTTCCTCTGGGATCAAAGTCCACAGGTACATATCAGATCTGCATTGACCCCAAAGGGGACTTGTGGTGTGCCACATAGCTCTTCTCTTTCACCATCACTGTTCAACGTGTATATGTTGCTATGTATTCAAATTTCAAAGTAAACATCAAGTTTGGTAAAGCATGACAGGGCCCGCGTAGAGCCTCTATTTTAGACTGCACATTCTGCTTAGCATTTCTTTCTGATGGTGACTTATTGCATGTTTTTCACTCATACAATAATGTACTGAGAATACACAGTACAAGCAGCCCATTCCTTGCATGCGTTGCTACCATGCAGTCTGTACACTGTGTCCAACGATACTGTTCTTCACTATCACAATTGTATCTGTGCTACGAGAGTACAATGTTAAAGTGTTATAAAAGTCTGTTAATAAACAAATAGTGGTCAAAAATCTTGACCGCTTATAACTACCATATATATGTTTGGAGTCAATAGTTTCACTCTTCTCTTGACAAAATAGGTGAAACATAAGGAAAGTTGTAATCAATTTATAGAAATAAATCCTTGTCTGTCAAGAATGAGTAAGCTTCCACAAGCTAGATTTAAACATTATACTTTGAGTAAATATACATTTTTCTTTTAAATCCCTCACGAAATAGGGTGCACCCTCTGGTCTAACAGACAAATACATACAAACTATCTAGTAAGAAAGATAGTTAAAAGAAGCACAGAGTACCATAAAGATAATGCCACAGTTTTTAGTCCTTTATTTATTTTTATTATATGATTTTATAGAGTATTGTGTAGCTCCAAATTAAATCGCTCCCAAATACTCTTGGCAACAGATTAACAACTTCCAAAAAATAAGTAACTAAATTCTTAATTTTCTTCTGATGATTCAATGACGCTTGGTCTAGGCAGGCAAAAAGTAAAAGAAAACTCCACAGTGATGGGCAAAACCTAGCAACACCCTCTACTAGATACTTATAGGAACCTAGTTATTTGAAGAGGAAAGAGTTTACACAACACATGGGTGAAGATAAACCAATCATATTTAATATCTTCACAGAAATCCAGGGGGTTAGTATTCACAATTGTGGATTAGGTAAAGCACCATAAAATGTCTGCTTGTAGAAAGGTAAGCCTTACAAATTTTTCAAACTTATGACCACAGCCCAAAGAAACCTGGGTGCCAGATTTCTAGTTGGCCACATATGTGTAATCTGATTTCGGGGGATACTCGAGACCAGAAATTTGCTTGGCCACATCTTCACATAACCAATGTACAAATTACCACATGCCATTTAAATGAGAACATTAAAATAAATGTGGACTGTAACCACCGTTGATCATAAGAGTAAGTTACAGAACACACTTTTTCTATAGAAACATTTTTCTTTTGTTGATATGCGCAGTAACAAGAAGAAAAAAAACTGTTGCTTTTTGAGAACACACATTTTTAACATTCAACTAACATGGTGGTCCCAAACACCAACCAAAGACTCCGAACCTCGGCGTATGCTCAAATGACAAACTTATGCAGCAGATGCACTCATCTTTCAGTCTTCAACACTGATCTAGAGCATGGAAGAATATTGCTTTTTCATTTGTTTATATTTAAAATATTTGATGTCATTTAGGTTTGATGGCTTTTGCGTAAAGCTAAAGGATGCTTTATGGGCATAGGTAAGAAATTACATTTGGTCAATGTTTGGTGTAATTGACTGGGTTTAAGATATAATTAACATTTCATAATCTATCCTAAAAAACAATGTTTCAAAAATATGAACAAGGACTACAAATAGAACTTAAACATACTGCTTTCATACTTGGTTAACATCAATATGGGAATCAAAAAGAGTGAAAAGACGAAAGTAAGTCCAATTAAATAGATAGTTTTCGCAATAAACTCTAGGCATTCCCTACCACCTTTGCTCGGTCTCAGAAGCAGCCTAGCATCTAACTTAAGTTTATGAGCTCAAGTAGAACACAAGTAAAAGGTTGACAGAGACACAACAGGGAAGTTTATTCTCTTCATCTTGTAACAAATTATTCGAGGTTCTACTCATGGTCCATTGAGCTGTGCTCTGCGATGGTTATATTCAGTGGTCCATTCGTCAGAATTTGGTGGTGAGGGATTATATTACTGAGCAGCTGTGCAAATCTTCCTGTTAGTCTGCAAGGATAGTGGTATGTGGCAGATCTTTAGAGCTAATGATTCCGTATTCTTATCTGGGAGAAAATGTATTTCAATCAGCTTTGTAAAATAAGGAAAACGTCTATAAGACAATAAAACAGTTGACTGAGAAAACACACTGCCTAATGCTTTAATCTTGAATGCTAAGATAATTTAGCAAGAGAAGAGAGACGAATAACAATGATCTTTAAAAAAAATTGACAAGACCATTAATGTAACTGTATCCAATTGTTCGGTGAGAGCCACATATTTTTCTCTTGAATATTAACTTCAAGAAACATTACAAGATACGTTATTCAATGGCCTCTCAACACAGTGGGGCAGAATATGTGCAATGTATGGGCAAGCATTAGATTTAAGAATTTAGGGCCATATGTACGAACACATTTTCCCATTGACACAGAATGGGAAAAACCCTTTACTACATCTGGCACTTAGACCTCAGAAATGCTGTAAGGCCATCCGATTAGCAAAAGGTCCATAAAAGGGAGTAGACAGAGATCCCAATTACATGCATGTCAGAAGATAAAAAGAAATTCAAATGAGAAGGGACACTGGCGATGTTCCCAGGGTAAGAAAAAAAAAGGTTAGAATAAATAGAGATAGGTTCCTACCCTCTGAAAGATGTTGCCTAACTGACCTTGTTAAGCCGACCTTCCCATAAGCTCACACAGCCCTTACAAACAGTAGCAGAAAGCAAAATAATACTTTAGGATTTCTTAGTGGAACAGAGATATGGTCCAGTACAGATGTTGCACTCCCCCATTTTTCACATTAATCCTCCTGTTGGTGAATTTAATGTTGATATTTTTTTTTTAAAAAATAGGATACCAATTATCTACAGTATAACAACTACAGACTTGCCAGCTCACATGATGCCACTGTGTTACATGGTTTTGGTTCCCTTCACGGTCACACGGTGAAAAGTCAAAAATCACACGGTTGCAGGGAAAACAAGCTGAAAACCACTGTAAACAGTGGCTTTCCAGATGATGTTTAGAGGCAGTAAGCAGCCGATGACAATTAAGAGGTGTGAAAACAGCCCAGGGCATCGGCGACAGCCTCAATGACCCCTTGTGGTTTTTTTTGCTTTGTTTTTTCAGGAGGAGGTGCAGGACTTGGTGAGGGACCGAGGTTCTCTTTGATAGCTATCGGCACGAGACCCAGCCCCTTCCTCACACAGTGACATTCATACGTAAGTTAGAAGGTATGTGACTGACTTCTAATTTTACCCAATTATTTTCATCAAAGAAAATCACCAATATATATTAGCAGGCAAACACTGACAAGTCTTTCACACTAACATTTGCTTCCTCTGGCCTTATATAAATCCATCCAATATGTACAATATTATGCTCCAAAACCTCACGTTTAGATGACATCAGATAAGCTGTATTATTTATGCCCAAGGAAAGGCATCTGTCTGATTACATGTTGTTGGCTTCATTTGATTAAAATAATTCACTAAAACTAAGAAAGAGATCACAATACTTTGGAAACTGGATGCCTCCATTTTTTGAAAGCCAAACAAGGATGCAAGGGAGTATCAATCATTATCAGTATTGTTATTATGATGATTATTGTTAATAGGCATTCTAGATCACACTAATAACCATGTCCTGGCTCTAGTAAATGCACTAATAACCATGTCCTGGCTGTAGTAAATGGATGACGGGATGAGCTTTGAATGTCTACTAATGCATTACATGCTTTGATCTGCAAATATGTTGATGTAGTCAGAATGGATAAATCACCTAAAACATTCTACTGAAAAGTAGCATGACCTTACATCACCAACTTGGCCAGACTGCATCAAAGGGGTGATTGTTTGTGAAGACATATAATTTATGTAAAGATTCACTTTGAACCTGCCGTAGGTGGCTGCCAGAAATTATAGAAACTCAGAAGCACACCCCAAACATGAGTATTGTTTAAATATATTATGCCAATAACTTTTGGCTGGAAAGTTGTGCTTTTGTTAAGCCACAAGAGGTTACTCCAATTCGTGAGAAATATGTTGTGTGAGTTGGGATGTCACAGTCCTTGAGGCACTGACTAAAAAAGCTACACATCTGGGAATCATGCAAATCAACATTTTTTAACAAAGTAATCCCTGGCGTATTGTAATAATAAAATGTCAGTACGTAATATTGTCACAGTGCGCTTTTCCATGTATTTTATACATATTTTCCTCTGTTCTAGACTAAAAAAAAAAACAACCATTATCAGACAAGCGAGGCTGGCTTCAAGACTTTGTGGGTGAATCTCACATAAAATACTGTTCACAAATTCAGGAAGATAGTGCCTGTGGTTTTGAAATATGCAAACATAATGTGTTGAAATTCTAATTCGGAGTAATCTAACCCAATGCTGGAATTCCTTTCAACACATTTACTTATTGACTCTGAATGCCAATTGGCAACACATGGTGCAGCACCCAGGTAATGGCAATTAAGGACTGGTGGACTTTAAACTTCCGAAAATAACAATCTACATCTTGCAACTTCCTCCCCACTTCCTGCTCCTAAACTGTCATCAAGGATCCATTACCAATATAACTAAAAGGTAAACACCTTGGCCTTCCTCTTGCTCGGAACAACAACACCTTTCTGTGCTACAGATGGTTCCACTGCCCAACTAACTCAAATTAATTGAAAATAAGGCACAAGTCCAGATGTGCTATGTAGAACTGCATTGTTGATCGTCCCACCACTGACCTAATGTGCTGGGCCAGTGTCCTTTTCCGGTCCCTATCAGCTAAAGATGAAGCTACTTTAAAACCCTGACTTCAACAACATAGCCGCCTGCTATGCATACTTCCCTATTTCTCAGGGTCAAAGCACTGAATAGTGACCTGTTCTCAAGTGTATTCATGCCTGGATTTTCACAGTGATCTATATTTTAGTTTACCACTATTTTTGCGTTACGGCCTACTTCATAATAACGGCCTTGCACGGTCACCAAGTTACATCAGTTTCGCAAAATTAACGTTTATTCCACTGCATCAAGGTACTAAATTTAAATCACTTTGTATAGTGCACAGGACCATGCATTAGCATCTCCTTCCTTAGCAGACAGGTGTCCGTTCTATGTGCCCATGTATTCACTGTACTTAGCCTCAGACGACCTTCCAGTGAGTTCTGATTTTACTGTATCACTGATAAGGGATCATACTCTGTGGGTAGGGAGCCACCTTGTGTCATGAATTCCATCAATAGATGAAGTTATAATACAATTACATGGTCTCCAGTAAAGAGCTAAAAACCTGGTAAATTCCCTAGTGGATCACCATGCTGAAGCTGCAAAGTTAGCCCTAAGTAGCCTTTGGCTGTCAAGCTGTTTATAAAATGGCATAACATTACTTAACACTTTGTCCATGGTAAGTCACTACCTCAGTTGACAAATATTAATGAAAAAATGAGTGGCCACTTGTTTGCAGTATTACAAAAATTCCAAAAATAATTTAGACCTCCAACATACTTGAAAGCCTTCCATTAGCTAAGGGAACTCAGATGTTCTGTAAACTAAGGCTTAGCTCCCATGCAAACCAAATATATTAACGCTAACACTACCATCAATTCATGAGAGGGCAAAGACAGATTCAAGCACATTATATGCATACACTAATGAACTTGTACAACTGTTACACACTTTTCAGATCGTGTGCAATGCTGGCCAGCACATCTGGAATCAGCCAGGCAAACAAAGGAAGGAACACTGAAATGTGCAATCTGTTGGAGAAGCGGAATTCTGCCACAGCTTTCATTGGGAGGCACACTTAACTGATTGAAGATTGGATATTAGCAATAACAACATTGAGACAGCTTGAGCTATCTCACTTACAATATATACGTTGCTGAAATGTTCACAACATTCTAGCAACATTTCCAGGACAAGTATTTAGTTTTGATTCCATACATTTTGATAATTTCCTGTTAATGCCAGCAAATAACACAGTGTTCCACAAAATTCAACAGGTTCCACAATATATGCTTCTCAAGAGACAATGTGCTTCATGGCACTGCGTGAAATTCACAACACGGAAGGACTTCTACGACATTCATTGTGCTCCACAGTATTCCATACGCTCCTCAAATCTGAAAACATTCCACACTGTTTAACAAATTCCACAACATTCAACATATTTCACAATATTCAAACATGCTCTTCAGTATTTAAGGAGATCTAGAATATTCGTCATTTTCAACATCTGATATGTTTACTGTATTTAATACACAGTTAGGCGCTAAGTGCACCTACAGCTTTAATTTGATACCATGTATTCAACAAATTGCTGATTTCAATCAAATAAAATGTAATTTACCAAATAACCAGCCGCCATATTTGCCTACTGTGACATCAACTCTACAAGATGATTCCCAAGCATCAAAATGTGTAGTCTACATGTTCAACTATTAGTAGCTGTGCCTCAAAAGTGTATTAAGCAGAAAGACAGTAAGAGGTGTCTTCCAGTTTACCAAAGACTTCAGTCTCGCTGTTACATGTCCATATTTGTGATTGGGGCACTTCAATGTGGGCACCATACATGTCTGTTCTCAACGGGCAGGGACATCAACTGACAAGGTCTGCATGTACCTCAATGTCAAAGTTTCAAATGCCAACCAACCTATCACCCTTTTGGGGTTAAATAAATGATTACCGTCATTTTGCTTTATAAAAAGTATGTTGGTGGGGCCTGCTGCTAACAGTGAAGTTATTAAAGTGTAATAATTACATGCACCGGTGATTTATCACTTAACCCATAAGTTTACCTAGGGTTATAAAACTGTACAAAATAATTTATTAATCCATTTTAAAAAATCACTAAAATATACATAACAACAAAATTAAAAGGGTGTCCCACATGTGAAGTGTAAGGGAACAGAGCAATTAAGCTGTACATCAGTAAACTGACCATGGGTGACAAAATCAAAACGATTACTTCACAAACTGCATTTCAGTCAAGTAGGCAACAGATCTGAAAACCCCTCCATCCCCACGCACTGCACGATTTCCCCAAGCTTCGTGCAAACATGCCATGGTGATATCAATTATTTGTTCATCACAAAATTCCTTGAAAACAAAGATCTGGGTTTACAAACGTGGAGAGCTATACTCAAGTGCTGACTATCCATGCTTTTACGAATGGGGTGACTTACATTAATCACTAATACATTGAATGCAAATATATTTGATGTCTGACATTTTTGTTTAGTAAATTAAGCAGTCGAATATAACAAAACAATACACCCACGGGTAATTATTAGCATTATACCTCAGACAAATGTGGACATATTTTGTTATTTCAGGAAATCTCATCCTGTCTCTCAACTTCCCATAGTGTCTATTTGTTCTGCTGTTAGCCTGGAATTCATGAAAGACAGCTGGGAGAGTCACACAAAAGAAGACCAATTTCCTGCATTTAATAATAAATGCAGACATGAAACATCGTTTCTGCCTGTGCTTATATGTAGAAACTGGCAAAAAAAAAAAATCAGTAAAAATGGAAAACTGTGAGCTTTAATTATATATATATATATATATATATATATATATATATATATATATATATATATATATATATATATATATATATATAATCTTGCGGTTGACACCAAAGGAAAAACTAGTGTGGTCTATCTTGCTATTTATTCTTCATCTGCAGATAGTCGGGATCAGACACAAATATACAAGCACATTCTTCTGAAGTGCTATCAGAAATAAAGTGACATCATGTGTGCAAAATCACAGTCGAATAGCAAGGCCCTTTTGCCAGAAACCTTTAATCCATGACAATATACTTATTCTGTAAAACAGCAGAAAAACTAACCTTCGACAACAGGAAATGGTAAAGCTAGCAAGAAGGCTACTAGAGACTTTGACAAACCTGCTTAGCCGCCTACTCAGTTACCAACGAGCACGGGTAAAGATACAGTTCCCTTTAAAATCTATGTGAGAACCATTTGCATCCCTTACATTGAGATTTATCATCAGAATAAAAAAACAGACAAAAGTTGTTAAAAAGCACTTTCATCATAGAAGGCCCCTTTTACAACATCAAAGACTCAACGAAAGCAAAAGTGACGTAATCATACCGAAGTGTAACATTAAATGTGAACTAGACAGCCAAAGACAAACTATGAAATAGTATAACCACTGCAGAGACATTTGCCCTGTGAAGGGATTATTGGTGTGGTGCTGCTAGGAAGATTTGAGATTAAACAAGCACTTCGTTGTCAATATGAAAAGGTGTTCCTCCACATTCCAAATGAATGGATTCGCTTAAAAAAAAAATACTCCTTCATGTTACGGTTTGAGTTAGGGTAAAGTACCAAAACACAAGGAATTCGGAGTTTCTCCTTAGACTTATTACGTATGTCAAGAACTGCAACTCAGAACAAAGTCAGCTACATAGACAGGTGATAAGCAGAGATGTGAGTAAGGAGGCAGAAATGGGAACACTCACAATATAAATTCAACACTAGGGTAAATGTAGCAAGGGGGGAAAAAAAGAGATAAAATAAAGACCATATAGAGGATCCACAAGGAAACAGAGCCACAATTAAAACTAGAGACTAGATGGGAAAACAGAGCTGCAATGTAGGAGACAAAACGCATGAGGGAAAAACGAGCTGTAATTTAAACTAGAAACTTGACAGAGGGAAGCAAGAAAAACAATAGAAAGAAAGGCAAAGGTGAATTATAGGCTAGAGACTAGTCAGAGAACAGCACTGAAGCCACAGTTAAATTATAAAAAAAATACTTAAAGAACAGTGTTTCACACTGTCTTTAAACTAATAGAACAGCTATGGGATACAAGGGAAAAGAGTGCTATAACTAAAAAAAGACTTTATTTTTACATGAATGCCATAAAAATGCATGTAAATAAAATCACACAAGATGAAAACATAAAGTAAACAATATTAAAAGCATACACATCTATAAAGGTACTATAAGATCATTCAAGATTCATAACAATCATATAAATTGAATAGCCCAGGCAAAGGTATAAAATGAGTAATAGGTTTTAAACAGTACGTACAGTGCTGCTACCTTAGGTCTCCATAGAGATAAGCAATTTTTGTCTAAGTCTCCAAATTCACAACAAAAATCGGTAGAGTGCAAAAACCATCAACTGACTAGTGTCAGATGTCATAATTCTAAGGCTGCCTTGTGTTTCCTGACACCCAGACTATGGCACTAATGGAAATATCCAGGTCTTCCTACTGTTTTGGTAGGCCAGGCAGAAAAAAAGATGAGATGCTCAAGGGCTTGCTGGGATTGCTACAAGATGGCCACGAGTATCCTCTACCCTTTATGCCACACACCCATTTAGCAGTATAAGAATGGATGGCCAATGTCTTATAACGGAACTGAAAGAACAGCCGCCCAGCTCTTGCGGGCTCTATCCCATCCAGAACTGGTGCTCCCCAAAAAATGAGTCCTTCGGTATGAGGAAGGCATCGGTTAAAGAGAAAAGCTTTGTCTCTGTATATATATATTAGTCATTGTACTGCCAATAGCAACCCTCTCCCGCCCCTTCCATGCCCCAATTGCTCCAAAGACTCTCATGCACAATCTCTGTAAGAGTCGCTTTTACATATCTCAGCCAAGAGTACGTGTGCAATCTCTCTTCAGTGCTGTAACACTATAATAGTACAAACTATTCAGAAAGCAAAAGCAAGAGAGGGTCCTTGTAAACTAGAAACTTGATCTGAAACTATACATTAGAAGAGAACAAGGGCTAGTGAGCAATAACATATAGCCTATCTGCAGGACGAGAGGGAAAGAGAGATGCGTTACAAGGATATCGGGCACCAGCGAGATCTGCAATCATAGAGGCTTCTATAGATTAACTGGGTGAGAGATAACAATAATCACAAAATCTATTAAAGGCCGCTGGCGGCGGCTGAACGAGTAGTTATTTGCCCTCTCCCAGAGATAGGCACTGCCCATTGCGGTCGGGAAGGTTAAGAAAACCAAACAGTTCTGCTCCGAGCCCAGTAAATGAGACCAGTAATCACAGAGTTGCACTACAGAGGAGACGGAAACCGGCAAGGAAAGCACGTATCATGGAACGCTACAAATACACCGTTGACCCCTCACCCACGACCTCGACAGTAGCCTGCTGACAGTAGCAGGGCTATAAATAGGAGGCCAGGTTCTGCAGAAATGCGGATTTCAACGGAGAAACCTTTCAGCGGTAACCCGAGAGCGCTGAATGGGCGCTCGACAATTCAGCGGGTGAGAGCAACACGGAGATAACTCCCGGCTACCCTTCCCCTCACTGCCCCACGTACACGTCGCCGTCAGGGGAGCTCATTAGCATATAAACTATTTTCATTTCATCCAAACTAACGTGGCACGATACACACCAATCACTCGAAGCACCTGCAGCACAGAAGCCACTGGTAAAAGAGGCGGCTCAGTGGAAGGGTGGGAAAAGCAATCAGAGCTGACCCCTGCTGCCACGATTGAGCACAATTACACGGCGGAAAGTAGCAAACCGCTTCCAGAGTGCCTACGACACAGCAGCATCTGGGGTGACTTGAGTCACGTTGCACCTGCAGCACACAGGGTAGTGGGGCTGGGAGACAGCGTGGCCAAAGAGGCCCTCGGTCGCGCAGGAGGGGAGAGAAGAAGATGCCCCGCAGGTACTAACCTGTCCGAGCTCTGCGGGTGGCTCCCGGGCCGCAGGGCCCCCGGCACACAGGAAGACGCACGGCCGTGGGTGCGGGAAGCGGCGGCTGCAGTCCCTCCCCCGTTCATGGCGCGCTCCCTCTGCGGAAGCAGCGTGTGAGGCGGGGAGCAGCGGGGCCAGGGAGGCACCAGAGACGGCGCTGCTGCTCCACTACAGGAGGCGGGGGCTCGGCTCTCCACGGCCGAGGCGCGGGAGGGACGCCCTCACCCGCTGCATGACGGCGGGGTCTCCGGGGCGGTGGGCGCCGGCAGAGGATCCCGAGTGAGCACACCCAGGCCAGCCCTCCAGCCCCAATAGAAAAGTTACCATGTAATTCCCGCTGAACGGGTGACGTGGTGGAGAGGCTGCCTGGGTATTCTTCCCGTGTAACCCTTTAAAGAGGCAGCGAGAACGAAAGAGCAAGGTTTCCGCGCATTTCACACAATGCCTGCACGTTGCGACATCAATCAGGGGTGTGTCTCGTCTTACCTTCCCATCGACTCGGAGAGCACGTCTGGCAGCCAGGAGAGTTCGGAACAGGAGGCTCCTCCATCTTTTGTGGGATAAGGTGTGCTGGTGAGGAAAGCGCTAGGGCCGAGAGTCAAGCCTCGAGCCATGGATCAACGTGTAGTTGTCTATAGTAGGTGGCACCTAATACTATTGTGCATTACGTTTCTGAGCACGCAGAGGTTTGACAGTGACAGCACCAGAGTTACAGGAAGGTGACGCTATTTTACACGATTTATTAACCAAGTAAAGGTAGAATTAGTAATCACGATATTCCTTAGTCACCGTGGACAACATAATTACAAGGCAGCAGAAGTCTGGAAAAACGTCACCCTTAATAAATCCTAGTTATCGGTGGTGTTTACTTTCATCCCTTATTGCTTTATTGCTTACAAGAAGAGACAGCCTAGGCAGTAGGAGGCCAACGCTCACAGCACCTTCCTTTCTTCACGGAGGTTTCATGCCGTTAAAATACGGAGAAAAGCGAAGATCTGCTGTCTGTACTGTTAATACTAATCCTTCTTCCAACCTTGCTAATGTAGTTTAATAGTGTATTATCAGGGGCGTCTCCTCCATAACTATGCTGAATTTCTACGGTTTTGTGTCTGTCAATTGTAAATCTAACTGTAACGTCTGTGTAACCCCTTTTTTTTTTTTATTTATATACATATATATTCACTAAAAAACATAGTTTAACATATTTAGGTGTGATAATAGACTATGTTGTTTTTTTTTTTTTTGACAACCTTAGAAATTCAATGTTAAAAAAACAAAAGATTAAAGTAATGTTATAGTTAGGTGAATTTGTCAGTGACAACACCTAAAGTTTGGAACTAAAACAACACAGAAATTCACCAGTTATAGTTAGTAGTACAGTTATAACTTGCGCCCTGCCCTGCACTGCTTATGACCTCACATGACATCTCATTACATGTTCTGTGACTTAATTCAGGAGAT
This sequence comes from Pleurodeles waltl, assembly GCF_031143425.1. Taxonomy (NCBI): domain Eukaryota; kingdom Metazoa; phylum Chordata; class Amphibia; order Caudata; family Salamandridae; genus Pleurodeles; species Pleurodeles waltl. Next base: position 1,184,606,758 of record NC_090440.1, on the reverse strand, counting down.
CACTGATGACATCTCAAATTATATAATTGATGAAATCACTAATGACCTCATCCAATTAATATGCAAGCTTGTTTTGCAGTTATTTTACAGTTTACATAGTGGAAGGTAATTTAGAAAAATGAGTGGTCCGGTCTGAGGTAGTTAAGTAGTTTATTGGAGAACAGGTGTAGGAGGCTGGCCTGGCTTGTAGTGGGTACCAAGGGGTACTTACACTTTGTACCAGGTCCAGTTATCCCTTATTAGTGTAGAAGAGGTGTCTAGCAGCTTAGGCTGATAGAAAAGGGTAGCTTAGCAGAGCAGCTTAGGCTGAACTAGGAGACATGCAAAGCTCCCACTATACCACTGGTGTCATATGCACAATATCATAAGAAAACACAATACACAGATATACTAAAAATAAAGGTACTTTATTTTTATGACAATATGCCAAAAGTATCTCAGTGAGTACCTTCAGTATGAGGATAGCAAATATACACAAGATATATGTACACAATACCAACATTATGCAGTAATAGCAATAGAAAACAGTGCAATCAATGTATAGTCACAATAGATTGCAATGGGAGCACATAGGTATAGGGGCAACCCAAACCATATACTCCAAAAGTGGAATGCGAATAACGTATGGACCCCAAACCTATGTGAGCTTGTAGAGGGTCGCTGGGACTGTAAGAGAACAGTGAGGGTTAGAAAAATAGCCCACCCCAAGACCCTGAAAAGTAGGTGTAAAGTGCACCTAAGTTCCTCAGAGAGCACAGAAGTCGTGATAGGGGAATTCTGCAAGGAAGACCAACACCAGCAATGCAACATTGATGGATTTCCAGACGAGAGAACCTGTGGAACAAGGGGACCAAGTCCAAGAGTCACACTCAATTTGTGAGTGGGCAGATGCCCAAGAAATGCCAGCTCAGGGTGCAAAGAAGCTGCCACCGGATGGTAGAAGCTGTGGATTCTGCAAGACGAAGAGGACTAGGAACTTCCCCTTTGGAGGATGGATGTCCCAAGTCGTGAAGAAGCTTGCAGAGGTGTTTCCGTTTTGCAGAAAGACCGCAAACAAGCCTTGCTAGCTGCAAGAGTCGCTGTTAGGGTTTTTGGATGCTGCTGTGGCCCAGGAGGGACCAGGATGTCGCCAATTGCGTGAGGAGACAGAGGGGGCGCCCAGCAAGACGAGGAGCCCACTCAGAAGCAGGCAGCACCCGCAGAAGTGCCGGAACAGGCACTACGAAGAAGAGTGAACCAGAGCTCACCCGAAGTCACAAAAGAAGGTCCCACGACGCCGGAGGACAACTCAGGAGGTCGTGCACTGCCGGTTACAGTGTCGGGGACCCAGGCTTGGCTCTGCACAAAGGAAATCCTGGAAGAGTGCACAGGAGCCGGAGCAGCTGCAAATCACGGGGTACCCAGCAATGCAGTCTGGCGTGGAGAGGCAAGGACTTACTTCCACCAAACTTGGACTGAAGAGTCATTGGACTGTGGGAGTCACTTGGACAGAGTTGTTGAGTTCCAGGGACCACGCTCGTCGTGCTGAGAGGGGACCCAGAGGACCGGTGATGCAGTCTTTTGGTGCCTGCGGTTGCAGGGGGAAGATTCCGTCGACCCATGGGAGATTTCTTCGGAGCTTCTAGTGCAGAGAGGAGGAAGACTACCCCCACAGCATGCACTACCAGGAAAACAGTAGAGAAGGCAGCAGGATCAGCGTTACAAGGTTGCAGTAGTCGTCTTTGCTACTTTGTTGCGGTTTTGCAGGCTTCCAGCGCGGTCAGCAGTCGATTCCTTGGCAGAAGGTGAAGAGAGAGATGCAGAGGAACTCTGATGAGCTCTTGCACTCGTTATCTAAAGAATTCCCCAAAGCAGAGACCCTAAATAGCCAGAAAAGGAGGTTTGGCTACTTAGGAAGGTGGCTAGGCTAGCAACACAGGTAAGATCCTATCGGGAGGAGTCTCTGACGTCACCTGCTGACACTCGCCACTCAGAGCAGTCCAGTGTGCCAGCAGAACCTCTGTTTCCAAGATGGCAGAGGTCTGGAGCACACTGGAGGAGCTTTGGGCACCTCCCTTGGGAGGTGCAGGTCAGGGGAGTGGTCACTCCCCTTTCCTTTGTCCAGTTTCGCGCCAGAGCAGGGCTGGGGGATCCCTGAACCGGTGTAGACTGGCTTATGCAGAGATGGGCACCATCTGTGCCCATCAAAGCATTTCCAGAGGCTGGGGGAGGCTACTCCTCCCCAGCCCTGACACCTATTTCCAAAGGGAGAGGGTGTAACACCCTCTCTCTGAGGAAGTCCTTTGTTCTGCCTTCCTGGGCCAGGCCTGGCTGGACCCCAGGAGGGCAGAAACCTGTCTGAGGGGTTGGCAGCAGCTGCAGTGAAATCCCGGGAAAGGCAGGTTGGCAGTACCCGGGTTCTGTGCTAGAGACCCGGGGGATCATGGAATTGTCCCCCCAATGCCATTCTGACATTGGGGGGACAATTCCATGAACCTAGACATATTACATGACCATGTTCGGAGTTACCATTGTGACGCTGTACATAGGGAGAGACCTATGTACAGTGCACGCGTGTAATGGTGTCCCCGCACTCACAAAGTCCGGGGAATTTGCCCTGAACAATGTGGGGGCACCTTGGCTAGTGCCAGGGTGCCCACACACTAAGTAACTTTGCACCCAACCTTCACCAGGTGAAGGTTAGACATATAGGTGACTTATAAGTTACTTAAGTGCAGTGGTAAATGGCTGTGAAATAACATGGACGTTATTTCACTCAGGCTGCACTAGCAGGCCTGTGTAAGAATTGTCAGATCTCCCTATGGGTGGCAAAAGAAATGCTGCAGCCCATAGGGATCTCCTGGAACCCCAATACCCTGGGTACCTCAGTACCATATACTAGGGAATTATAAGGGTGTTCCAGTATGCCAATGTGAATTGGTGAAATTGGTCACTAGCCTGTTAGTGACTATTTGGTGTACAGAGAGAGCATAACCACTGAGGTTCTGGTTAGCAGAGCCTCAGTGAGACAGTTAGGCATCACACAGGGAACACATACATATAGGTCACAAACTTATGAGCACTGGGGTCCTGGCTAGCAGGGTCCCAGTGACACATAACAAACATACTGAAAACATAGGGTTTTCACTATGAGCACTGGGCCCTGGCTAGCAGGATCCCAGTGAGACAGTGAAAACACCTGACATATACTCACAAACAGGCCCAAAGTGGGGGTAACAAGGCTAGAAAGAGGCTACTTTCTCACAACAGGCACTTGACTTCTTATCACCTTTAAAATGATTACCAACTTTAACTACTCTCATCATAGTTTTCTTGAATACTTCAGATCACCTTGCTGCCTCGGTGCAGGTATCCTAGATACCACATCTTCATTCCTCAACAATAATATAAATTATAATCAATCCTAATACAGTACATGTATAACAACATAAGCAAATATGAATGTAATGTGTCACCTCCTTCTAATACAGACTTTAAATACTACTAAATTAAGAGTACAATAAATATAAATTAAGGTAAATATATACTTGCACCCCTTTTTTATTTTTTTTAGATTAGACTAAATTAAAAGTGTGAATGTTACATATACATATGACGCGCTTCGCCGGATGGACTAGGTGCTCCCTGGTTACTAAACAGGGTCACGACTGCAGGCTTATCAGGGCCCCAACATCTCCTTTTTCGACCACTGGACCATTTAATACTCACCTTGGCCAGATTCGGGACTGACTACCGACTTAATTTTACTTTGGCTTGCTGTTTCTTTTCCCTTGGTCGGACGGGCCCAGCCTTGATAAAGTCACTTGTGTGACGAAACACGTGTTGGCTGTTTCCTGTAAGACGATAGAAACCTACGCCTGTGAATAAAGACTCTTTCAACACCAACCCGGAATCATCGCTTTTCTCTCCGCTTCTGGATTCACACTACTGGGGTTACTTTTTCCCTAAAACGCTCATGGACTCCATTTCTCTGTGTGCCTTGGTCAATTTGCATTTACATATACATATATTACATTTGATCTAGTGTAAAACATAGGAATCAGTAAACAATGGAAAACACCCCATTACAAAGTCACTGAACATGGTTGGCAACACCACGTTTCTGCCTATGCGCGTATAGTTTTATCCAAATCTGGATTCAGAATTTATATCTGTACACAAACTTAGTTCATTATCACCCCCACTGGGAATACTGTAGTTATCATGATTCCTGACAGCTTCATTAGTATCATTAGATTTTTCCATTCTAGTACTACCATCATCCCATAACCATACATCAGATTGTAAATCATTCATGCCATCTTTGTTATGTTGCCAGTTCAAATTTTTATTACATCGGGCCATTGTACTAAAATGCCTTTTTTTTTTTTTGTCACTCAGCAATGCAGATTTATTTTTTTTATAAACTTCTTTGACCTGCAACAGTTCTGAAAATTTGCTGCATCTTGTCCCCACTTTGTGCCCTAACTTTACTCTTACCCAATCTCCTGGTACTAAGTACACATCCTTCACACCATGTCTCTTTTTATAATTTTCCTTGCAAATTTCTTGCATCTTCAGTAAACTGTGCCTTGCTACAGATGAAGACCACTTATTACATAATTTCATACTCATCAAAGCTCTGTTATACTTAGTAAATGGTTCTCTCCTTCTGGGAATCCTAAAGGGGCTATAAGATATTATTGTTGGTGTAATTCCATTAGCACAAACTGTATTCCCTAACTCCTTTTCACAATCTTGCCCAGCATTAATGGCTGCCTGCACACTACCCATCAACACTCTTTAAAGCGCTCCACAATTCCATTACCCGTCGGATGGTAAACTGGCGTGCACCTTCCCTTAATGCATTCCTAATTAGGACATTTTCAAACTTCTCAGCTATGAATTGTGGTCCATTATATCAACGTGGACTTAGGTGTCCCCACTCTTAAGAAAAATCTTTCTAAGAATGAAAGTATAGCTTTTGCCTCTACAGGTTCTGATACTTCGTAATGTGGCCACTTCAAATAATTGTCAATCGCTACAATGATATACTTATTCACACTCCAATTTCCAAAATTGGGCCTAGAATATCTAAACTGAGGTCTTCCCAAGGATTTTCTGGACACTGTCTTCTAGTGAGGGGCACAGCATAGATTAAGCTTTATCATAACTCACACATGTCAAACAGTTCCTTACAAATTTTTCTGCGTCCATATGTATCCCTGGCCACCAATAAGATCATTTAATCTTCCTTTAAAGTTTTACAATTCCTAGAAGGCCTTCATGATTAATCTCTGGAATCATTTGTCTTAAACGCCTAGGAGGTAATACTCTATTGCCTCTAAGTATATGACTTGTTTCACTAATGTATAATTCATCCCTTATTTCCCAATACTTCCTGCATTCTTCTTGCAAGTTATTCTTACTTGGCCAACCATTGGTAATATCTTATCATATATTGCTATGTACTCTTTACCAAACGTAGCACCACTATATTTGTCCCAAATATTACAGATGTTTCCATTCAATGGTAATGGTGAACAACTAAAATAGTCCGCCGCTTTGTTCTTGTTCCCAGGTAAATATTCCACATCATATGTGAAGTCAAGCAACCTGAGTGTCATTCTCGTCACTTCATCAGGCATCCGCTCCCCAAGGCCCTACTAATATTGGTAGTTCTTCTTCCCCATCTGCATTTCATCTCGATCCTGAAGTACCAAACGACAATATTACACATTTCTCAATTCCTTATTCTAACCGTTTCTCCTCTCTGGCCCCCCAAGTTCTGGAAAATCCTATATCAATCTCTACGACCTTGCCATATACGGAGAGTGTTCCTTCACTAAATGACTTGCCAGCATTGGTGGTTAGTCTTAAGAGCGAAATAGGCGAGCTGAAATCCTTACTGTTTGAAATTACTACTCTTCTCAAAGGTAAAATTCTTCTCCCTATTGGTGAGCCCAAACCAAACTCTACAACATCCAACCACTCACACGTTAAAATTGTTTCTTCAACTGAGTCCCTGCCACCGCCATCAAGCGCAGCAGCCTTTATGGAAGGGCAGCACTCTTACAGCCAGAATATGTCCTCTTTTGAACGTAACACTCCTCTTTCCTTTAATGTCCCTCTCAAATGGGACACTACTAAAGCTTCCCGTCAAAACTTTGACCCAACGAAGAATAATTATATATATATGTGTAATGTTCCACCTCTGCCCCCAAATACACGAGAAGACAAAGCCTCACTAGCCAATAAGGCCACGCACTGGCTGAGACACGTTAGGGGCTGTGGCTCAGTCATCCACAACGACATTTTATCTGCCGAACGAACGAATGGCCTTCCAGGTTGTCGAGACTTCATAAAACTCAATTTCAAAAACTCCCATCTGGTAAGAGGTCTTCTAGATATGGAAGCACGCAATATAAATAGGAAGCCATCTGCTATTTCTCTCAGCGCCAATCGACCCACCGATGGTTATATGAAGCCGAACCTCCTCCCTAGAACAGCCAGCTGGGTCTCGAGCCGTTCTATAGACCATCGAGATTTCAGGCCATTAGGCCATCAGGCCCCAAAAGGTGTACCATCTGACCCTGTCCCAAACACCAGCTCCGGCCCTACTTCTAGTGGCCAATTAGCATCTGATTTCGATCTCCAGGGGGCCATCTCCGACATAGATTGACTATACTCTATTAATTCCTGCGTCCCCATTCCTAGCTTAGACCGACGGGCTATAGGTTCTTCACTCTATCCACTTAGCCCAGGTGTTGCTTCCCCTCTGGGTTCACGACTCGTTAATATTAATCAATTTACAAGTCCGGGTATGAAGAAGTTTATTGACAGCAACCTTCCAGATGACACTCTCGTGAAACCAAGCTGCTCTATTGCCCAGACACCAGCAAAACTTTTGTCCTGGAATGTGGCTGGCATCAATGGCAAACTTGCAGACATTGAGTGGGGGGTATTTGTTGAAAATTTTAATGTATGTATGTTCCAGGAAACATGGGCCAAAAACTGCACATATAGACAGGGGTTTAGTTCCTTTTTTAAACCGGCTATGCCGTCTTTAGCAGGTAGGGCAGTAGGGGGCTTATGTACTTGGGTAAAATCGACAGAGGTGGGAGGAATAAAGGAGATATACGTGGACTCCCATGACATTTTGGCTATTGCTATCCAACCAATCTCAGGCTCCCCCGTTCTCTGTATAAATATTTATAGCAGGCCGGGACCCTCCAATAATTGCTCTACTATCACTGAGCTATTAAATACTCTTATTTCAGACTTTCGTCTTAAATATCATATTATAATAGCAGGGGATTTTAATGTCCAGCTTGAAATCAATTTAGATCTTATAGAGGTCATGCAACCTGAAGATAGTGTATGGAACATTCCTCCCTATTCCACTCAGCAAAACTCATACAAACCTTGCGCTAGGGCAATGCAGGTAATAGATCTTATGTTATCACATGGTCTCCGTCTTGGCAATGGGCGTTTCCCATCTGACACCCCCGCAAGACCAACCTTTTTTAGGGGTTCTTACAGTAGTAAACTAGATTACATTTTTTTTTATTTAAGAGTTTGGCACTACATACTAGATGTGGAAGTGGGCAATCCATACACTAGCGATCATGCCCCTCTACAGATTACGTACAAGAGACCTCTTCTAGCAGGAGCCGTATTTCCTTCTGCTTTACCTGCTGTTATGGAGTTGTCTAGCAATAGGCGCACAGTAAGATGGGACTCCTTTGAGAAATCGAACAAGCTCCGAGAAAAACTGTGTGATCTAATTTCTTCCCACCAGTTATTTGACCATAGTCTTACTTTTTCTCCAATTGAAGTTACGTCCCTCCATTTGGACCTCTTTACTACCCTGAAAGAGCTGTTTTCTAGACGCCCAAGGCCGTTGACTAACTCCTGCCCCCAACCCTGCTCCAAATGGTTCAACAAGAGGTGTAGAGAGGCTAAAAATACCCTGGTTAGCGTCTTAAGGACAAAGGACAGACTAGGTATCATCAATGCTAGACGTAATTATGCTTTTATATGCAATAAGAGCAAACATGAGCATGAAGAGGAGCTTTGGAGTGACCTACTTGAGGCAGCTAGAGCTCATGACTCCAAACGATTTTGGATTTTGGTATCTCGCAGTGATCAGAACCGAGCCCCTTATTTGGAGTCTCATATTACTCCTGATGCCTGGCTTTCCCATTTTAAAGAACTGTACAGCTCTCCATTGGCCCTCGATGCCCCAAATCTGGGACAGCTGACAACATCTTATTCGCCAGCGTCCTCTTTGCCCCTCTTTACACTGAACGAAACCGCCCTGGCCATCACAGCCCAAAAAGCAGCAAAGGCCCCTGGGTCGGATGGGATTCCTTCTGATATGTTTAAAGCGGACCTGAATACCTGGAGCCCGTATATTAATAGGCTCTCTAATGCCATTTTGACTACCAGATCCTACCCTGACTCATGGAAAGAGGCTATTATCGTGCCTATCTATAAGAAAGGAGAGAGGAATTCCCCGGGAAACTACAGACCCATCAGCCTCCTTGACAATCTCCCAAAAATATTTTGCCACCAATTGTTGAGCAGGCTGAGTAAATGGATAGTGGATAACCAAATTTTAAATCACCTCCAAGCGGGCGTCAGAGAAAAAATCAGCACAATAGACCAGATATTTCGCTTTATCTCTATTAAATGGAAAGTTGTTGATGTGAATTCAGGCCACCTATTTGTAGCTTTTATTGACTTAAAATCAGCTTTCGATTTGATTTGGTACCTCTCAATAAACTATGGGAGGTCTTGTCTAAAATGGGAGTCCCTTGCCCTATTTTAAATATCATTAGAGATCTCTATACTGGAAATTATGGTAGAATCAGATGGGGCCAGCATGGCAAACTAACTGAAAAATTTCCCACTGTTTGTGGTGTGAGGCAAGGTTGTGTACTCGCCCCTACCTTATTCCTCCTTTTCATAAACGCATGCATTCCGTATCTTATGGAGTGCTCCAATGACGCCCCCAAAATGGGAGGGCAGAAGATCCCCTGCCTCCTATTTGCTGATGACACCTTGTTGATATCCCTAACAGCCACAGGTCTCACAATCCTGCTTTCGAGATTTATGACCTTTTGTAATGACCACGGCCTGGAAATCAACCGATCAAAAACTAAGTGTATGGTGTTTGGGGATAAAAAAGGTAGGATGCAGCGCCCCATTTATTTAGAGGGCGCCGCATTGGAAAGAGTTGGCGATTTTGAATATCTAGGCCTGAAACTAGAAGATTCGCACAAATGGCATTCTCATCTTCAGAAAGCAAATGTCCGCTTGAAACAACGGACGAGCGGTATCATAAGATTTGCAGCTAGATCTCCCAGCTTTGCCGTGACACCCGCAATTGAAATTTACAAATTACAAGCAAGGGGGGGAGCCCTTTATGGAGCCGAGCTGTGGGGCCACTGTAATCTAGATGATCTGATAAAAGTGGAAAACTCTTTTTTAAGGTCCCTGCTAAGAGTTCCTTCTAGTACCCCAATGCTCCCCATTCGAATGGACCTAAACTTGCCTCCCATTTGCCAGATTGCTGCGCTCAGGCCCTTGTTGTATTGGATCCGTCTATGGTCATTAGACTCTCTTATTCCCTATAGATGTGGGCTAGTCAACCTGATGGCCAATAATACTAGTCCAAAAATCAAGTGGTGTGTGTATGTAGAAGGGATTTTCACACTACTTGGCTTGGGGTCTTACTGGAAGGATCCGCTATCCATTCCAAAAAACGCAACACAGACACTGAAGGATGCGTTTTGGCTCCATGTGCATCTTTCACAACTGTCTGCTGTCTCACCATCATCCATGACGGGCAGTTTCTTACAAATAAAATGCCATTATGAATCTGCGCAATATATGGACATAGTTCTCTCTCCACGTGCACGTGCATTGTATATTAGATTTAGGGTAGGTTCTCTCCCTTTGCGCATCTTAACACATAAATGGGCCAACACTAGCTGCACTTCGAAGATATGCCCAATTGGTTGTGCCAGGGAAGAATGTTTTACCCACATTCTCTTTCAATGTCCTGCATACCAAAACCAGAGAGCTCGTTGGATTATCCCCTTGTGTAGGAAAATGGGTTTTAAGAACTGTCCACTGGCCTTGAGAATTTTTAAATCTGATCCATCCGTTCTAGTGGTTTGCTGCCTGGCAAAATACTTAGATTCCATCTGGCACTGTAGATTGAACATGCTTAAAAAAATAGAGGTTAACTCGACCATAGATGTGGGGAGCGGTTGTTGATGAACTCATCAGTGAATTTTAATGCAGGCACCTATTACCTTTTACTGCTTAAAGTATTTTTATGCCTAGACTTTTTTTTATATATTTTTTTCTTTTAAGCAGAAATGTCTTATTATATTTAATATGACCGGCCACGCCTGTATCTGATTTTCGATATTTATCATGCAAAATTTTTGTATTCCTACATGATCTTTTAATATGGTTTGAAATTTCTAAAAGAAGAATTTTTATGGTTAATATATACACTTTTAATATTTAAAAACATTTTTAATGTATGGATATTCTTATATTCTTAAATAGAAATGTTTCCTTTTGTGACATGTTCGGTTAGGCTTGTATTTGAATCTTGATGCCCAACATGCAAATCTTTGCACCATCATATGATTTTATAATATGGCTCGAACTTCCAGAAGGAAAACTCCCATGTTTAACATCTTCTTATTTTCAAAATCTTCTGTTTATAACTTGCTGCTTTGTAAAACTGTGAATTGTGGTGTGCTTTTATGGTATTTACTTTTACCAAAATAAAGCTGACGAACGAACGAACGAGCACTTTAACAAGTGGGTTATGATCAGTCGTAAAATGAACTTCGTTCCCCACAAATACTGCCTGAATTTTTCCATGGCCCATACTGCAGCCAATATTTCTTTCTCTATAACTGAAAATTGTTCTTCTTGTGGAGACAGAGAACAAGAAGCATACACTATGGTATTTTCTTCTCCCGTCATAGAAATGTGGGTCAAAACAGCACTGAGACCTTTGCCACTAGCTTCAGTTGTTACTACACTACTGTCACATAGGTTCTCATTATCCTAATGAGACTACTGGATTTGGGTGGCAGAATCACTTGAGCTGTAGGGTACTCAGTACAATCCCACACCTGTGACACCTATTGGCCTACTCTGTGTTTTTCCGGCCAACTAGCAGTGCCTCATCTCCACCCAAGAGCGGGCATGATTGTGGCAACCAGGCGCATGACAGAGAAGACTCCTCAGGGGAATCGTGGTATATCAGTTCTCATCCCTTTCTCTCAGTTACATTAGTCTCACACATGCAAAGACAAACAGAAGCGGAGTATAGTTAAATAAGGTTAATTAAAGTAACGGTATCTTAGATAAAACGGCATGTATTGCAATAACTAGGATGATAAAACACACTAGAAGCAAAACTGTGACAAGGAAAGTGAAATACAAAAACAGCCCCACCATACTGTCACTAGGCAATATATAAATATCTCCTGCCGAAGCTTTGTTAGAGCACAGCATGATAAGCCCTAATCCGCCCTTCAGGTTTCCCCCCTGGGAAGACATCATCCCCAATACCTGAGCAAGAAAGCCTGTTGTCTAAAAAGTCACCGTCCCAATGTAGGCCAGGGATTCGGAGTCTAAGCAGGCAGCTGTAGCGAAGACATTCAGCAATCAGCATGCAGTCGTGGTCATCTGGCTGGAATCTCCCTCTAACGTGTACGGGGCAAAGGAGAGTTTTATAATAAAACAATGGATGTTCTAGGAAAACTTGTCCCCACGTAAGGATGTGTATATTTCTGTGAAAGTCGAACACACAGCACACCACTTTTGCCGGCAACCCTACAGACTGCAGTCTTGAGAAAAGCACAAAGTGAAATGAATGCAGTGCTAAGAACGTGATGCTTTCCTAGGTGATAGAACAACTAGATAGAGAAAATAAAACACCACCACAAATGTGGCTAATGCTAGAAAAATAAAGCAATGCTGAATATAATGTAACTGGGCTAAAGTGCACCATGTCAGCCCTAGTTTGCTAAAATAACGTGTCTAAAACATGGCTAAATTAGCTATACAACACTACAAGCATCCATTTCGATCCCCTGTAAGGAAACAGCAGTACATATTTCCTGCTTTATGTTTTCAAAATCAGCCTGCAACTCCTCACTCCATTTGAACTCTTGCTTGTTTTTCAGTAACTGTCTTAAGCCATATGTTTTATTGCAAAATTCTAAACAACTTTAGAGTAGAACGCTGCAAGGCCCCAGAATGATCTAACTTCCTCTTTTGATGTGGGAGACAGGGGGTTACTAACAGCCTCTATAATGCTTTTCTGGGGTGAGATGCCTTCTCTTCCAACTTCATGGCCTAAATATGACACAGACTTCAAAGCAAACTTGCATTTACTTACTTCGGCTGTAAGACCTTTTTCGGCTAGTTTACTCAAAACTAGTTTCAGTCTATCGTCATGTTCTTGTTTGTCTCGGCCCTTAACCAATATATCATCTTGAAAATATGTTACGCCATCTATTCCCTTGAATAATTCACGCATTAGGCGTTCAAAGACAGCTGCGGCAGACCAAATGGCATACTGCCAAATCTGTAACAACTAAACGGAGTAATGAAAGATCTTAGATTTTGACTAGATGGGTGTTTGGTGATATGCCGGAGTGTGGTTTATGTTGGAAAACCATTTATATCCCCTGGATTGTGATAAAAGTTAATCAATCCTAGGAAGTGGAATGGTATCCAGAAATATATTCTTGTTTAAATATCCTAGATCAATACATTATCATATATTGCTGTTAATTGTCCGGGCCATGACCCTGGGTGCAAACCATTCTGCACACTCCACAGGCTCAATAACACCTTTCTTTTCCAATTGATCTAGTTCTTCCATGACACTTTTCCTGACTTCAACTGGTATGTTCCTGACTTTGTGGCATACTGGTACGACTCCTTCCTTCAACACTGTTATGTAAAAGTCCACTTAATTTCCCTACATTTCCTGAAAATACACAATTTCCCTAGAGCTTCTCTCCCTTTAAATTAGATTGAAACTTGCCTATATCTCACCATCAGAATTTTTTTCTCCTGTAAATGTAACAGGATGTATATCAATGGGATTCAACGTGTCCCCAAGTACTTTGGCAAATTTATCTTCCCACACTGCACGTTGTATTTTAGAGTAAGGTGACCCTGAATCTGCCACAATCTGTATTTCAGTTCCCTCATTGATCATATTGCATAAGGGTTTCTTCTTCTCTGTTACACTTGTAACATCCAAGACAGCATCATCAATACTAAGAATGCCCTCATCACTCAAGGACTCATTATCTTCTTCCAAGTCTTCTTTGACGTTTTCCATAACACATTTGACAGAATAACCTTTGTTTCTCTTTTTCCTCCAACCTTGGCAAAATGGGAAACCATTCCACAAAATGAACATTTGGTCTCAATGGCTGAACAATTTTTATCTCTAGCCGTATGACCCTTATTGCCACACCTAAAACAGACAGGGCTCTTGTCATTTATATCTGTCTCGTTTTTTTCTGAAAGTTTCCCACAATAGTTTTTTTCCTGCGCGTCTTGCATTCTTTTTATTATACTTTTTAGCATTCAGCGCTCTACACACGGAATCTGTCTCCTTATTGTTTTTGAGTGCACATTTTGCACATATTTTAGATATTTCTGCTTTTTGTTTTTTTAACAATTGCAATGGTTTCATTCAAAGGAGGTTCACCACACACCCACAGTTTTTCCTGAATACTGGGATTGTTAGAGTGCATCACACTCTGGTCTCTTATTAGATCCTCCTGTAATGTCCCATATTTGCAGGATATGGCTAATTTTTAACTGCAGCAACATAGCCTTCTACAGATTCAGTTTTTAATTGTTTCCTTTGGAAGAAATTAAATCTGTCTATGGCAACGCACATAATAGGTTGGTAGCATGCATCTACATCTTCCAATTGTTCTTCAAATATGTCTGTGCTCTCTACTTGTCTTGGTTCCTTTTCAATTTGGCTATATACCCTATATAAGATTGTGAAGTAATATTTTCCTTTTCCTAGATGAAGAAAATTCCTTATCATTTTCATCTTTAATGCCCATCAAATACTTAATAAAATAGTCCTACCAATCGGACCATTTAATTTGAGGCTCACCTGCTCTTGGAAGAAAAGGTACGGGTGGTGTCAGATCAATATTTGTTGTACTCATGTTTTTACTCCAACACTTACACTCTATGTGGAGGAAGATGGGGAAATACTTGAAGCACTTTGTTTGTTCTCCTTAGAGTTATCAGTAGGTATATAGTATATTAACCACTGACAAAATGCCCTAACACAACAGTGTGCGATGTCTTATTCCTCAATAGTTCTTCATAGTGTGCGTATAACTCTAAAACACTTCCTGGGATCTGCAAATTTGTCAGGTAAAAGTTGTTTGGATGACCAATGTGCCTTAATGTTAATCAATTAGTCTAGGTGTGCATATCACAGATATACATTACGCAATATGATGCACACGTAATTTAAAGTAGTAAGGGTAGACGTGTGACTGTAGAACTGTACTTTGGGATAGGGGTGTGCGCATCATTGATTTATTTATAATAGTGAAGGTGTGCGCAAGAAGTTTACGTTGGTATAGGGGTGTGCGCTTCACCAATCTATTTAAAATAGTAAAAGTGTGCGCATCACTGATGCGCATCCACGCTGCCGAAGTTCAAAGTTGTAGCCTTTTCCTCAAAATAGCCACAGGTTATCTTGTATCGGGGTTATAGACGTCAACACAGTATTGGGTATCTCAGGGTTAGTGTTGTACATTGGTATAGGGATGTGCGCACACCAGTTTATGTAAAATAGTAAGGTTGTGCGCATCACTGATGCTGAAGTTTTTTGTTGAAGCCTTTTTCTGAAATAGCCGCATATCCGGCATGTAGACGTCAACACATCATTAGGTATTGCAGAGTTAATGGTGCAGACCGCCTTCAAAATGGCTGCACATTGCCCTACGCAAAGAGTGTTGATGGAGCGTCTCGAGCCTGCGCGAGGGATGTATGTAGACCTCGCACTGGGGCAGCGCACAAAGGATAGTTAGGATTTCGTAGAGAATAAGGTAAAATTGAAAAAAGTTGACCATACTCCAGGTAAGGTCACTTGCATTCAGGGAGCCTTAGGCTGAAGCACTCCTCACAGTGTTATTCTAGCCCATGCATTTCAGCTATCGATATAACCTGCCCATCCATTGGCATTTGTTGAATTTTGGGAGTCCCTTTAGTGTTTCAGGACCCCTGCTTAAAAGAGCATTACCATGATACATGGTACTCCCTGTGTCTGACTGAACACCACTCTGATTTGGCATTTCAGGATCTTGGATTGTGTTAGAATGATCCAAACGCGTTGTAAGGTGACCTGTTAGTGTTATATAAAACAAGTAACCCATACAAGCAAATTTAGTGTACAGAGACACCCACCACACCAGACCCAATGTCTGTTTGGCTGAGAATACGATATTGAAGTTGAGTTTTCAGCAGCCATTAAATCGCAAAATAATTTCTTAGGGCTAAGCTTATCAAGTAGCGAAAGCATTGACAAGTCAATCACTTTGACTAATGTGTGGGAGGAAGCGTTTTCTTTGGCTTTTCTAAGACGAAGCAGATAACACATGGGTCCTTCACACAGACAACATCTGCAGTATAGGCAGTAGCAGTGCAAGTTTCAGACACAGGACACTGACAGCATATTTAGTTCCAAGCTTCATGCTCACACACAACTGATGCAGCATGAGAGCGAGCAATGGATGCTGCCCTCAGTATAGGCTTTGAGAGAACAAGAGGCTGAATCAAACATTGGGGAACAAGGCTTATGTCCGTACAAGCAAGAGGAGCTCTAAGAAGCGAGGAATAAGAGAGGAGTTGGTCACCTTGACAGGCACAAGAGCAGAGGAGGCAAGGGAAACAGTGCAAGTGGTACATGGAGCAGAAAGGCGCAGGGGGACTCATGAGGCACGGACGAACCAGGTGGGAGGGTTTATGGGAGAGGCATAGGGAAAGCCTGGGTGAACTACAAAGGATGTAGGTAGTGGTGCAGAAAGGAAATAGAAGGGGTTCTGGTTAGACCACTATAAAAGGGTAAGTTAGAGATGTACAGGCAAAATGTGAAAGCATAGGCATGTTCCCTTGCCGGGTTCCACAGAGTGCCAATAAAACCAGGCAGAGGGCTGTGTATGTTTGAGAGAATGGCAGGGGTGCATGAGACGTTAACGCAATAAAGAACCTCCAAAGGTCCGTCCTGGCACAACAGTTAAGCTCACTAGCATGATCTCAACATTGATGGAGTACTGATGGCCTCCACCTTAGTCCAGGAATTCACCATGTACACCCTGTGGAGGCAAACATCTTGGACCTGGATTGGGTGGCTATTCAACTTGGTTGTATGATGGAACAACGCATGCGAGAACCATGCATGCCTGAACAACCCGGTCGGAACAACGTCCATGTTGTTACCACAAATGCATTTACCTCACATGCCTCCACAACTATTTTTGTTGTAAAAGCATGCCTAGTTAAAGGCATGTGTGGGATTGGCATGCTTGGTTCTAGAATGCCAACCTCCACCCACCCTAAGGCCCAAAAGTACCCTACTCCTAATACTAAAACTACAACAACCCCCAACCCTGCCCCTAAAAACAAAACTACCCCGACCCCCCCACACCCACCCTGAGACCTAAAACCTTTCCTGACCACCCCACCCGTCCTAAAAACAACCGACTGCCCCTAAAAACCAAACTACCCCCACTCCACCCATCCCTGCCCCTGAAAACAAAACTACTCCAACACCCCCACCCACCCAGAGCCCTAAAAACAACCTAACCCCACCACTACCCCTAAAAACAAAACTTCCTGATTCCCCCAACCCCGCCCCCAAAATCCAAACTACCCCGACCCCCGCCTCTACATACAAAACTACCCCAACCCTCCCAACTCCCGCTCCTAAAAACAAAACTACCCCGATACCCCCACCCACTCTAAAAGCAACCGACCTCCGCCCCTAAAAACAAAACTACCCGACACCCCCCAGACACCCTAAAAACAACTGACCCCACACAAACAAAACTACCCGCCAACCCTGCTCCAGCCCCACTTACCTGACTGCGTCCTCTCCCAATCCACTCTGCCTTTTTCTCTGCCTTAACCATACATGTGTGTAGTTCAGCACATGTATGGTTAAGGCAAAGAAAAAGGCAGTTGTTGTTCCGGCAAGCGCCGTTACACTTGTGTTGTAAACTTAATCGTTTTTAGGAAGTCGTTGTTCAGGACGTTTCCTGTTCAACTCAGCTGAGTGGCAGATAGTGCTGTAGATATAAAAAGTTTACTCTGGAATCCCATAAATTGGGTGCAGAAGAAAGGTAACAAGAGTCTTTATGCCCACAGAGAAATTGATAAAAAAAGAAAATGTAACAGGAAACATTTTGGTTGACTTAACTGGTCGAACACCCACTGCATATTAGATTTTAAGTTAGCTGAGGTACTTTAAGTGGACTGTAATATGTGTGGTTTCTAAGGTGTCGTAGCTTAAAAAGAGGAATTATGAATAGTTTAGAAGAGGTGTGACTCAAACTAATAGCATAGCCTTATGCATGTGACTTAGAATCACATTGGTGTCTTTCTCCCTGCAGCTCTCCTCCTACTAATCCTTCTGCTCTTCTTCATCATCCTCCATCTTATTTCATTCCCCTTGCAGATCCTTCACCTCCTAATCATCATACTATTCCTTGTGGTCCTCCTTTTTCTTATTCCCTCTTCTCCTCTAGGTCCTAACTGCTTCCACTTTCTCTTCTGCCTGGTTCTCTTCATCTTGGTTTTGCTCCTGGTGTTGCTCCCTCCTCCAGGTCCTTGACATTTTCTGATCATCCTTCTCCTGGTCTTCCTAGCCCTCCTCTGGACCAGGAGAACCTTATACTTATGGTCTTTGGTTTGGCCCTCACTTTGTTCCACGTAGCCCTGATCCTCATTCTTGTGATGTTTCTGATCTATCTAATTCTGGCTCCCTGGCTCTGGTCACACCTTCCTCCTGGTCCTTCTCATGATCAAGGTTGTCTCATTATCTTCATGGTCTGCCTCCTGGTCCTCCATCTAGTCCTCCTCAAGGTTTTTGTCTTATTTATGAGACACCTGGTCTTCCTCATCATAGTCATCCTCCTACTTCTCATCCTCCAGTTCTGGTCAGGCCCTCCCCATCATCTTAGTTTTAATTCTGATGACCTTCTCAGACCTGGTGATAATGATCCTTTTTTTTCTCTCCTTCTAGTCCTGATTCCGGTCCATTTCTGGTGCTTTGAGTCTGGTTTTCCTGCTCTTCCATGATCCACTTGTCCTTGTGATCTTGGTCCTGGTTCTCCCCAACCTCCTGGTTTTCCTGTTAATGATCCTTCTTGTCATGGTCCTCTTCCAAGTTCTGGTTCTATCATCTGTCCTCTTGCCACTATATCTGGTTCTCACTCTCCTACTGGTGTTTTAGCACTAAACCTAAAGGTGCCAGTCCACCTGTTGCTGGTTCACACGATCCTTGTTTACCAATCTTGATCCTGCTCCTCCTGAATTACTCTTGTTTACTTCATGTTTCATTTCCAGGAGAACTTGTCTTTGTTCTACTGCCTGGCGTTTCTGGCCCTTGTCCCGTGGTCATTGTCCTCCTGGCCCTGGTCCTTTATGTCTTCCTGGTTGTTATGTTTCTTATCTTACTGCTACTTTTAGTCCTAGTAATAGTGGTCTGCCTAGTGGTTGTAGTAGTGCAGGTTATGGTCAACCAGGTGCTGCGGTAAAGACTGTCACTCAGGTTTTTGGTCTTTTGAGTTGCTTCTTGGTTATCAGCTGGTGAGGTTGTGAAGAATACGATGCAGTAGACACTCCTCACATAGCCTCTTTTTTTTTTTGCCACTGGTACTTAAAGCCTGGAAGTTCTTCCAAGCAAAACAACAAGGTTAATACACCTACACCACAGATCTATGTGAATCCAGCATACAGAAATGGTAAGCAAACTGGTTTTTATTGCACTTGCTCAAGAGATATGCGTGCATTCTGTAATCACATGTTTAAAGCATCAACAAATAGCACCTAGTTTTAATATGCTTGACTCTGACCATGCTTTGTAAACTGTTGGTTACAGATTGGTATTTTAGGTAAGACAGCTCACTGGGTGAATATTTATTTTGTTTGCAGACAGCTTTGTGTTATGTGTAGGTAACACGGTACAATCCTGGTAATATAACTCTGTGAGTTAGTAATAAACACCTATTACCAAGAGTTACTGAAAATGGTATTAGTTTACATAGATTTTTAGACAAACATACTTGCAGACACCAACACTTTTTACAATCATAGCTTGAGAGTTACACATATGGCTTCCGTATTTCTATTTTAGCTACTGGTGAAATGATACATTTTGTGTTTTTGTTTGATGAGCGTCTGTGGTAGTTTGTTATCAAGGGGGTCGGTTCCAGCTATGATACTGTGACATTTAACTGCTCCCAGTCTTTTGGCACAAAAGGATTTTCCTTTGTGTACTTTCCCGAATGCTCCATGTTGTTCTCTCCCTTGTGTGCTACTGCTCAGAATCCCCAGTGCTTTGTGTTGCTCTCCCCCTCGTGTGCCTCCCCTGCAACCTCCATAGTTCTTGTTGTTCTCGTCCTCATGCTTCACTCAACCTTGCACACTTGTTGCTCCCTTCCGCATGTGCTTCCCCTGTGTTCCTTTCTCCACCATGTGCTTCTCCCCTTCAAAACCATTAGTCCACGTGCTCCATGTTGCGCTCTCCCTTGTGTGCTTAGCTGCCCCATATTGCTCTCTCCCTCGTGTGCCTCCCCACCCACATAACACTCCTGCTCTGTGTTGGTCTGTCCCTGATGTTCTTCTCCCTGCATCCTCACACTCCATCTTGATCTCTCCCTCTTGTGATTCCCGCCTGTCACATGCCCTCCCCAGTGCTCTGTGTTGGACTTACCCTAGTGTGCTACTCACCTCGAAAACACCCCCATTTTTATGTTGATTGCATAATTTACTGAAGAAGCGATCCATATTTAGGCCATGTACTGTGAGATTCAAACAGGTCATGGAGAAGTGAGGAGAGTGTCCCTGGATTTTCACTCATTACAATGTCAGATATATAGTTCTATGTAAACATGTTGGACGACCTTTAATTAACAGCTATACACTCAATTTCAAATGTTGCAGTAACCTATAGTCTAGCTGTACAGCAGGCAGTGTTTAGCATTTACTGTGGCTTTATAGTTTAAGATGGGGAATGCTGTCCTGCAGCTTCATATCCTAGTTCTAAACTCCACAGTCTAATTACCACTTTCTAGAATAGAATGTCCCACAGTCGAATTTGTGATAAACAGAAATACGACAGCTGAGTGCGCATCTTTGAACCAATCACAGCAAGATAACTTGAACACCCCAGACCCATGGGCACCGGTTGTGGGATTACAGCAAGAGCTGCCGACTTTGGAACTGGGGAACCAGGTTCAGTCTTGGCTTCGGCTCAACATCCTGTCATTCTGGGCAAATCACTTAGGACCTGATTTAGAATTTGGCGGAGGGGTTACTTCGTTACAACATGACAAATATCCCGTTGGCCATTATAAAAAAGTTCCCTAGGCTACAGTGGAATCGTAATATGGCAAACAGGATATCAGCAATGTTTGTAACGCAGTAACCCTCTCGGTCACACTCTAAATCAGGCCTGTAAACTTCATAAAGTGATTCTGACCTTGTGTTATGTAACTGGTGCTGATGTAAAGTGCTCAAACACCTTGTCAATTTTGTGCTATAAAATACTGCAAAAAAAAAAAGCAGTGATGCACATAACACAGCGTTGAAGGTGGCGATGCCAGTGTAAAGAAGAGTGCTTGAGATGGGCAGTCGAAAAGGCATCTACACATGTAGCGCACTATGAAGTATCCTGGCAGCACCAGGAACAGTTTATTATTCACAACCAATACAAAATAACACTAAGGCCCTCATTACAACTTTGACGGGCGGCGGAGGCCGCCCGCCAAAGTTGCGCCGCAGGACTACCGCACCGCGGTCTGAAGACCGCGGCCGGCATTCTGAGTTTCCCGCTGGGCGGGCGGGCGGCCGCCTTAAGGCCGCCCGCCAGCCCAGCGGGAAACAACCTTCCCACGAGGACGCCGGCTCGGAATCGAGCCGGCGGAGTGGGAAGGTGCGACGGGTGCAGTGGCACCCGTCGCGTATTTCACTGTCTGCAATGCAGACAGTGAAATACAAAGTGGGGCCCTCTTACGGGGGCCCCTGCAGTGCCCATGCCATTGGCATGGGCACTGCAGGGGCCCCGCGACACCCCCTACCGCCATCCTGTTCCTGGCGGGCGAACCGCCAGGAACAGGATGGCGGTAGGGGGTGTCAGAATCCCCTCGGCGGCGCAGCGAGCTGCGCCGCCTTGGAGGATTCAAAGGGGCAGCGGGAAACTGGCGGGAGACCGCCAGTTTCCCCTTTCTGACCGCGGCCAAACCGCCGCGGTCAGAACGCCCTGCGGGGCACCGCCGGCCTGTCGGCGGTGCCTCCGCGTCCAGCGGCCCTGGCGGTTACAAACCGCCAGGGTCGTAATGAGGGCCTAAGTATTACATTTTACAAACCAATCGCTACCAGCTAACCAGCCTCTCTCTCACACACGCACACCACAAAATCAGACCTGCACGTAAAGGGCACCAAAGTTCATGAAGCACCGGGGTGCCTTACAAATGTTAGATGAGTGCTGTATTTTTTTTATTCAAATTTGGATCAATCCAGGACTATTGTTCTGTCTTCTAGTTGGATGCCAAAACCAATGACAATCATATTTACATCCCAGCTCAGCAAGACACCTAAAGTTCAAAAGAGAATTTAACTTGGTTGGAGGGCGTGGACAACAGGGCCAAGTTGGCGGATGCTCTCTGAGTGAGCTCCGATACGCGGCCCTGTTATCCGACAATTCTCAGGCAACATCGAGCTCATTGGACACCTGTCCTAATGCTACTGCACTGACCCAAGAATACCGCCGCTATGGACCGCCTCAGCCCATACATATCCGCCCTAGGAAGCGGGGTGTGGACCTCATGGTTGGCCCTGGGCTGTGCCCGTGACTGCACGACGCCAGAGATTCTGGAGTGGGACTGTGATCGGAGCGGGCCGGCAGCTTACTGCCGGCCCTGCAGTGAATTTGCCTAATCTGCGGGGGTCTGTAGCTGAAAGATTACTAAGAGGCGCAGCAGTGAAAGTAAGCACCGCTGCGAGAACCCATCTGCATGGAGCTCGGGGGGGGCTCCTCATTAATATGGAACAGGCATGATACGCAGGGGAGCCTGGGATCTGTCTTATGTCAGGGAGTTTGTGCTACTGCTGCGCTGAATGGGTGGAGGGTCATAACGAGCCCAGGCCAAGACTGGACCTCCTCCTTCATTTTTCTGCACCTGGGCACCATCTCCAGTCCAGTGAGGGCTGAAGCTGGTCATCAGGTATAAGAATGCTTCACCGATATCTGAGGACTGGACGGGAACAATTGATTTGCGGAGCCATGATCACTGCTTAGCAATGTAAATAAAGCGGCATACCCGTTTGCTTTAGTCTCCCTTCCATTTGGCTACCCCGCCAATCTGGCACGCACCTGTCCAAATCTATGACTCTTGGGTGGATGGGAGCGCAGTGACACAGTCATGATACCCCATTCATGCAGCGCTATAGTTGACAACTGTTGCACCTAGGCACCCAATTGCAAAATAGACACTATGCCAGGAAACACACCCCTTCCTAGACATATCACTGTGCATTTGGTTTCCGTAAACAGTGCCATTGAAAATACAAGTGAATTGTCACCACAACTGCGCATTGAGCCATTTCTGCCTGCCTCGGCCCTGCCCCACTGGGCCCAAGCCTGATCATGTTCCTGTGTAGTAGCCCTCCAGTTGGAATCAATCATTAACTTGTCCACACTACTTACACCCCTTACAGCCAATTCCGCCCTATCTTCACATGTATGGCAGCGTAATTCTCAGTGCTCTCAAAGTTAAAGAACACAATAACTAAACTCTTTTTTCATCTAGTACTGATTACAACGTGCCTTGCATTTCTCATCTGGTTCAACTCCTATTAATCACAGATTGTACATTGCTAGTGCCCTTATATTTCCCTCTGCCCATCCTGCTTTGGCTGGAATTGCTGTTGGAGCCCTGCATCTACTGGACAACCTTGGAGTACGGTTGTCAGCCATGGCCTGCTCATGTACTAATGCACGGAGTACTGCACTCTATCCATCAGTGGCCACCTCCACTGCTGGTATGGATGGCATGCTGGTGGTGTCTCCACCCCAATAGACTTCTCTAGAATATAAACTCAACTCCTTACTGGCTGCAATAGAGGAATCCAGAGTTTCACTGGAAGCTAAAAATGACAGTGTAGCTTCAGACCTAAAATTGCTACATGCGGACCACCGCAAGCTGGCCGACGGAGTCTCTCTATCAGAGCAAGACCTCATGAATCTCCAACCACAAACCAGCAATGCGACCTCTTTTCTATAATCATTGTAAGATCGTGTAAGAATCATGGAGCACAGAGCTGAAGATGCGGAAGGGAGATCAAGGCGGTGTAACATTAGTGTGGTAGGCTTGCCAGAGAATATAGAAGGTCAAGAAGCAACAAAGTACTTAGAGCTCTGGCTGAGAGACCTTCTCCCCCCACAAGCATTGTCACTGTACTTCACTGTTGAGCAGAAGCACTGGGTCCCAACTAGGAGACCCCCAACCGGTGCCACCCCGACCCAATAATGCTGCGATTGCTGCACTGTAGCAATAGAGACTCAATCCTATGTGAGGCCAGAAAACTCCTGGAAATCAAAGTGGATAATGCTCACATTATGTTGTTCCCGGATTACACCATAACCAACCAGAAACAGCATAGAGAATTCATGGCAGTGAAAAAGAGATGCCGCAAACTAGATTTGAAATATTCTCTTCTGTTTCCAGCGCAGCTTCGTATGATTGTGGGAAACAACACACATTTTATTGACTCTGCAGAAAGTGACTGGAAATGGCTAGATACACCAAGTCGGCATGCGAACAAATTCTCTCCATCAGGCACGTTTATGACTGGAGGAAAGTCTGGTGGCTGCCGCCACAGCCGAACTGGTGGAGATCGGCCTATTGCTACTAAATTGGCACCAAATCAGGAGGGGATCATAACGGAACATTGGCAAGCACTGCAACACGCTGCTACAATTGCAGATAAAGCTGGTTTATCTGGTCCTGAGGATGACCTGATTCAATCCTCCAATAATGAGAATTCAATGTCTACCTTGCCTTTCCATACTGCACAGTCTGGGCAACCCCGAGAGGTTACCTCACAAACAGCTGATGATATCATACAGTTCATTCCTTACTTTGCAGTGCTAGCCGAATGTTTGCATAATATTGTGCACGTAATGGGTATGAGTGGCTTTTTCTTCCTAATGACCGTCTGCCTAAAGTTCTGTATGCACGCCCAGTGCCTTAGCATTATTACAGGGACAGAGTGGTGGGGTGATATTGGTGTTTACCTCCCAGAACTGTATATTTTGGTCCTCTGATGTTCTTCACAACTAGCAATTAGGGGTTCTGCAGCATTAAAATCTGTTGTCTCCCCCACCGATACATAGTATTTGAGTGAGTCTGTTACATACTTGATACTCACTGGTATGGGTGGCCACTCAGTTGGTGTACTGTTCATATGGTATTAACTGTTTGCCTTTTTTTTGCTGTTTGTTACATGATTCATCATGCACATGCACATGCTAAACATATCCTCTACTCCCCTTTATCCCCCCTACAACTCTGTCATTAAGCAACAGCGCAGGGTTATTTCTACACTACATGGTGCATCTCTTAAATACCTGATATCGTCATCATGGCCATCCATTAAGGCATTGACATGGAATGTCCGCGGGATCCACACTCCCAAACATAGATACAATATTTAGTCTACCTCCGGATACATGCCAAAAAATCTCGTCTTTTTACAGGAATCCCACCTGACTCACCAAGAAGCAACTAGATGAGGTTCTGGCGTGGCCACGTATATATGCCACTGGTTATACCTCATACTCCAGTGGGGTGCTTCTCTCGATTAAACAAGGCACTCCATTTGCCTCAAATGAAGTGGTCATTGATCCAGAGAGCCCCGTTATATCCTACTGGGAAGAGTCTATGCCCCCAACGTGAAGTAAGCGCCTTTCCTGCAGTTGTTTTCACAAACTCTCTCATACTGGAGTGATATTCCATGGCCCATCAGAGGCGATTTTAACTGTGGGCTTGACACAACTTTAGTTCGTTCCTTTCCCCCATTACCTTGCACTGTCACCTCCTCTAACACCCACACACTACGTGCTTGCTTCCACGACTGGGACTTAGTGGACATCTGGCATCATCGTAATGAAACGGCCAGAATCTACACATATCCCTCTGCGCCACGCACTTTACATGTGTGGATTGACTGACTGGTGTGCACACGTAATGTCCTCCAAAGTATCACCTAGATAGACTACCTAGGATGCACTCACTCCAACCACAAGCCCCAATACTTACAGTTTGCCTGGGAAACGAGTCCTCCCCCATCCCAGCGTGGTGTCTACAACCAACAGCCTTAAAAGCCTCCCCTTTTTGCGAGTGTGTTGCTGCCGCAATCACTAATTATTTTTACCTTAACACTGACACTACCTCGTCACGCTCCACAGAGTGAGACGCGAATAAGGTCACGCTAGGGGGTGGGTGTATGCTGGAACATAAGATGGCAACTCCACACACAAATTCTGAGCATTGAACGGATGTTGCTGCAACTCGATAATGAGGCAGTAACTGATGTTTCCATGCAATGCAGACTGGCTAAAGCGCAGGACGAGCGCCTCGCTCTGCTTGAGTGCTTGCATTGCCATAATTATGCTGCCCACTCTGCCAAAACACACCCTACGGCAGATAAGTCTGGTGAGGTTAATACAGTGAGAATTTCCAGGTAACCTCATTGTGGCACTCCTCTATCCTACAGGCCCTATGCTATGCACACAGCATGAAATACATCAGGAATTGGCTAATAGATATACCTCCCTCTACCGCTCAACCCTACCATCCACATTGGAGGAAATTGCTTCCTACCGGCCCACAATACCCCTTCTCTCTGTCACCTGTGACCAGCGGGAGGAATTGACGGTCCAATCACACACCCCTTGAAATACACGAGGCGATAAGGACATTGGCAACAGGTAGGGCCCTGGGCCCTGACTGCCTCTCGGCAAAGTTGTTTAAAGACTACTCCATGCTCCTAGTGCCTTGATTGCACTCACTATATGCCAAAGCATGGAAAACATCTAGGCTTCCAGTCTCCCTGAGTGAGGCACTCCTCATTTCTCTAACAAGGGCCCGCGGCCGTGAGTTCCTACCGCTCATTGGCACCATTGAATACAGATAAAAAAATTCTGACAAAAGTATTGCGTGATCCCCTACCTGTATTGGGACCAAGCTTAGTACACTCCAACCAAAGTGGATTTTGTACCAGCCTGAAACACATTACTTAATCTGCGTTGCTTCTTTTTCATAATGGAGCGTGGCCAAGGGCAGGCTGTCTGGTCCTCGATTTGGAACAGGCGTTTGCCCTTGGAGTGGGTATACTTATTTACGGTTCTGCCTTGTTACAGGCTTGGGGAAAGGTTCTTGAAGCGAATCCGCCTGCTATACACACTTCAAACCACTGGGGTAAAAACAGGCCCACTGATTTAAGATCCTGTTCGCATAGGTAGAGGCACACGTCAGGGATGTCCATTGGCACCACTGTTGTTTTCTTTGACAGTGGAGCCCCTGGCGGCTCGCCTTTGTGTGCTGGGTTGTGACTGGGGAATACCCCATGGAGACGGTGTTCATGCTGTCTCAATTTAAGCTGATGACCTCCTGGTGTACTTGAAGGATACCTCGACCACTCCTGAGTCAATCACTCTCGCCCTTCACCAGTTCGACAATCTATTGCGATAGTGTGCACTGCCCCTGTAATCGTCGTCCTCCACCTCAGCCGACCCTATTACAAGTAGCATACAGATGCTTCAGGAGTAGCTTGTACCTCGTCAAATCAGTTGTGACCTATGCTCCAGCTCTGGCATTGCAGGGTACGCCACAAGGGAGCTGCTTCACTAACCTGGCAGAGCTAGCCCCAGGGGTGGTGGCGGGGTACTGACAGTGGGAGATCTGTATGATGAGAGTGCACTTTTATCCTACAACACATTGATAGTGGTAACAGGCCAACCCCCTGGGCAATTCTTACTACACGCATGCCTTTCTAACGCACTAAGACAGCAACGGGGTCAGATATTTAGGGAACCACCTATGCACCTGACCTTGCACTACCTCCATTTCATGGGCCCGGGTCGACATTTAGTACGCTGGCTTGCTAGCTCAATACGCACGCACGCGCCACCCTTGCTCGCATCGCTTCGAAAGAGGTTGGAGCTGAATCTTGCTTCTCCCTGCTCTGACAAAGAGTGGTCTGTGGTACTAGAGAGGCCCACTTATGTACAGCGAACTGCATTGTTCCGGTTAATTCAGTTGTATATTGTGCACAAGGCGTACCTCACCCCCTTCAATATTAACAGGTACTTTAACTCCTCGAATATGTGAGCTGGTTGATGCGGATATACTGCATTTGCTATGGGCCTGTTCATACTTGCAGTTGTACTGGGATGGAGTAATGCGCTGGTCTAGCGCATTAAACAGACAGAGCCATCCCTAATACATGGGAAGTGTACATCTTAGGGCTGTACAGCAGAAGCAAGACGCATAAACTCAAATCTCACTTTATTGATCTCGGATTGCTCCTAGCCAAGCGAGTGATCACACGCAAGTGGAAGTCACCTGATCCACCACACCTGATAGCCTGGATTTGTTCCTTCATGAATTGGGTACAAGCCAAAAGCGTGGTGCTGCGACACGAGGATGCCATGGGATTACTCAGAAAACCTATGGCTAGTGGGTGGGACGCTATATTGGAATTGCATGATTTGTGGCCATGCCCTGCCACTAAATTTTAAAGGGAACACTAGCCTAAATAATTCCTTATGAACCGTCTATGCTTTCTGACGTACATTGGCACTCATTGCATTGCACTTGGGTGTTTTCTACTGTGTAACGCTTAGATGACACAAGTCCATTCCTATGTTGAAGTAGAGGGTAAAAACGTAAAGTAGCAGGTTTCAACATGTTAGTTAATGTTATTTTACTATCTAATCATATTTGTAATATATTGTTTGTAATGTTTTATTTATACGCTCAAAATAATGTATATTGTTGATGTTACTGGACGCCATGCACCTATCTCTGCTCTGACAAACCTGTTTGCAACTGTTGTATGGTTGTATCAGTGCTATGCGGTGCTACCCACTGCCTAGCGCTTGCAGTTCAGCAGATGCAGGCGCTACAATCCCAGTATGTGCCTTAAATTGTAGCTTTGCGTCCTGCAACTCACTTTATAGTGTTCTGTTCACTACTACACAGGAAAAACATGTCAAATCCATATTGTTACTGTATGATCCGCATAACACAGCTACAACTGTATGTAAAATTCGGTACTAAAAACAATAAACAGATTAAAACAAAAAAATATATAATTTAAGTTGCTTGTCATTTTGAACTGAAGGGGTGTGACAAAAGCATCATGTTGTCTTTGGTTTCTCCCACAGTATTTTCCTGGAGTGTACTATTACTTCTCATCGAGTTAAAACGACAACCTTTTCGTATAATAAAAGCACTGGTTTGGAAAAATAGATAATTTGCAACACTTCTCACCATTTTTAGGTCTGGGGTTAGCAAAGACGTTTTTATTTTATAAAAAAACTGTGTGTGTCTGTGTGTATTTATTTATATATATGTGTGTGTGTATATGTGTGTGTGTGTGTATATATGTGTGTGTGTGTCAGTCTAACACAAGCTTTATTCGATCAACGATCATCAAAGCAATACATAATAAATATCATCATAAAAATATAAAATACAGTTTCATTCTAAACTCATAATGCCAAATAAGAAAACCACCTCCACTGGCCCGTCTAAGAATCTCATCCAATCATTCTTAAAATCCATTGCTGATAAAAAAGTTTCTTGTACGCCATGCTGACAATAGATATTTGCTTACAGCATATATTAAAACTTTGGAGGAGTGGCTTTTTAAAACCCTCAAAGCTAATGCACATTTCCTTATTCCCATTTCCCGACACATATTGCGGATCCACTTGGACCTAGGAATTGAATATGCAGGACAAAAAAACATAAAATGTTCCACTGATTCAGAGGTGGTACCACACACGGGACATATATCGTTTGTTACATTTGCATCCCATCTGCGCATCAAGGTCTTCAGTGGCAAAGTCCCAAAGCGGAATCTAGCATATAGGCTTTTGCCTAAGATGTCAGGTATAATGTCTAGATAGAGTTCAAACTGTGGGTACCACTTGATGTAAGTAAATAGATTGGTTAAGTGACCACAAGATTTACGATTGATGATATCATTCCTCACGTGAGACCAATAGGCACGCTTCAGTACTTTTAGATGGACTTTCTCAAGTTTATGGGGATTCTCCCAGTAATCTCCCAACCTCAATTTCTTAAACCAACTAGATACATGCTTGACCCATGGAATGGAAGCTGAGTTGGGGCGTATTAGCAAATCTAGGAGTGAGACCTTTTAGACATCTAGTTCAGGAACGGTCCGTAGCCTTACCCAATATAGGAGAGGTCTTAAAATTATCAGGCCGGCTATCCGTTTTAGTCCCAGATCTAGAAACAAAGGAATCAGTGTGGTACTAGGGGGGCAAGCACATAAGGCCCTCGCAAAGCTATTCTAACCCCCCGATGGTTAACCTGTTGCTGTCAGAAAAGCCCCATACCTCCGCACCATACACAGCAGCTCCCTGTGCCTTAGCGACATAGATCTTGATGTCTGGGGAGACCGTTTTTACAATCGTACTCCTATAGAAGCGCAAGATGGATGCTGCACTGTGTTGAAGAAGTCCAGTGCTTTTATTATTCTGTTCTTCCCAGTGAAGGTTATCAGTAAGCCTTGCACCTAGATAATCGATAGAGCTGACCTTAACCAAGGGATCACCATCTAGATTAATAGTACACTTCTTCCGCTTCCCAGAGCGCAGGACCATCAGCTTTGTTTTCTTGGGATTTAACTCTAAGACATAGTCCCGACAGAATACATTGAATCTGTCAATGAGGATTTGCAAGTCCATAGGGGTCTTGGAGATAAGAAGCGAGTCATCTGCAAAGAGAAGAATTGGAATTTTTTGGGCGCCTAGGGTGGGGGCATCGCTCTGGCATGCCATCATGACCTGTACCACCTCGTTGATTAAGATGGAGAACAAAAGCGGTGCCAACACACATCCCTGGCGAACACCCCTATTTATGGGGATTTTGTCAGTCAGTTTGCCTCGGTTGCCCCAACGTACTTGTGCATATGTTTCTTCGTGTAGGCGCTTTAATAATAAGATTAAATTGGTTGGGACCCCTATTCTATATAGGACTACCCACAGCTTCTCCCTTGGAACCAGGTCAAAGGCTGATTTCAAGTCGACGAAAGCAACGTACAAGGGCTGTTTTGCGAGGGCAGTATATTTCCAATACAGCACGGCCAGCCTAAAGACCTGATCCACTGTACTGATTCTGGGTCGAAACCCTGCCTGGAGTGGAGATAGTATCTTATGTTCCTTGGCCCATCTCATTAGTCTGCCTAAGAGTTGTTAAGCATAGAAAGTTTTGCAGATTATCTATGAGACTAATCGGCCTGTAGTTTGCTGGAAGATTTGCGTTACCCTTTTTATAGATAGGAATGATCTCAGCACCCTTCCAAGTTATAGGAATCTGCCCCCCCTTCAGTAATTTTATTAGAAAGTGTGTTAATATACCAGACCCATATTGATGGCTCGGATCTATAAAGATCCCCTGGGATCTTGTCGGGTCCTGGTGCTTTACCAGGTTTTAACGAACGAATTGCCTCAGCGGTTTCTTCTATAGAGAAACTGATGTGGACCTCGGTATCTAATAGACCCCCTCCTAATAGAGCAGAGGGGATGTT
Source organism: Pleurodeles waltl (assembly GCF_031143425.1). Lineage (NCBI taxonomy): Eukaryota > Metazoa > Chordata > Amphibia > Caudata > Salamandridae > Pleurodeles > Pleurodeles waltl. Next base: position 1,184,575,609 of record NC_090440.1, on the reverse strand, counting down.
CCATGTCTTGCGGGGAGCCAGAGTCTTGTCGCACATCATGGTTAACGAGGGCCACAGGAGTGTTGATTTCATCATAGAGGCATGAAAAATGTTCCACCCATCTTTCTGGTTGTATGTGATTCGTTAAACTGGTCCTGCCCCCTTTCTCTCTTTTGGACAGCAATTCCCAGAATAACATATTATTGTTAGATTCTGTTGCATCTAACAACTCCTGCCAAATTGAGTCCTCCCAGGATTTTTTTGCTCTTGAAATGGACTCCTTATATATGCGTCTGGCTTGCTGAATTTCCCCTAAGGTCCCTTTCATAATGGCATTTTTTACCCCTGTCTTAGCCCTGGAACATGATTCATCAAACCAAGTATTATTTGCCGAGGGCCCTCCTTGTAGACTTGCCCCAACCTTCCTGTAAAAGATATTCTGGGGTTTGACAACCATGGTTTCATGTATGCGAAGAATGGGAATATCTTTAAGATCGTAGTCTTGGTAAGGTGCCAGATTATCTAAAAGGGATGAGTAAATCTCATGTAACAAGTAGGGGTTCGACGCCACCTTCGGCCACCTAACCTTCATGGATGAATTCTTCACAGTGGGAGTAGGGACCATAGTAGCTTGATTGTTAGCAGTTCTACAAAATACGTCCCCAGAAATAGACAGTACCAGCGGATAATGATCACTCTCACACCACCTTCATATCTCTAAGCTGGGGCCACAATCTTACATCAACTAAGAAATAATCAATTACACTTGTGATTATGCCTCGCTTAAATGTGGGTGCAATGTCTGGGTCGGAAGGCATACGGCCGTTGCAGGCCCTAAGGCCATGCTTCAAACAGAGGGAAGCCAGCCGGGCCGCTACACGGGTACGAGGACAAAAGTGATCAGAATTCAGTTGTGCAATCCCCCATATTTGATCCCCCTCCTCCGTTAGGCCACTAAGTAGCACCGATGGTTCGAAGGTACAATTTACACCCCCCGCTATAATCAAGTAGGATGTAGGTTGAATGGTATCTAAGAAGTCGAGGAGCTGGATTAGGGTCTGAGATTCTACTCCACGTGAAACAGATCGAGCATAAACATTAATAATGGTTATATTAAAATTCTGCTGGAACGATATTTGCAGCCCAATCAAATCAACACAGTCAAATTGTAAGATCTTATATTCACATTGTAATCTTTTGTTCAATAGGATTAGCAACCCCCCTTTTGCACGACCTGACACCTTTTCAGATGGTTGGGCAGGTATATCGAAGGAAAGAAACCCATCTATGATGATCCTGTCCTCAGCCCAAGTTTCTTGGAAGAGGCATATGTCTTGGGTGTTTACATAAGAGCACCAATCCATGTCATCCAATTTCCTCCCAATACCAGCTAATTTCCATGACAATATTGATAACCCATTAATAACAGGTATAACACTTAGGCGGTCATTACAACCCTGGCGGACAGTGTTAAAGCTGCGGTAATACTGCAAACAGGCCGGCGGACCAAAAAAGGGAATTATGACCGTGGCAGAAACCGCCAACATAGACAGCCACTTTAACACTCCGACCGCCACGGCGGTACAGACAAGCAGCGCGGCGGTCACCGCCAACAGACAGGCGGAAGACAATGTACCGCCCACAGTATCACAACCCGCCAATCTGCCACCTTTTCCGGGGCGGATTCACCGTGGATAAAAACACGGCGGAAACAGCTTTTACAATGCGAAAACGCTCACCTGAACACACTCCACGACGGAAGGAGGCTACCATGGAGCCCGAACTACAAATACTCCCTGCGCTTGTCTTCCTGCTCCTGTACGATCACCAGCAACGTAGGCGCCGAAGACAGCGGTGAGTACTGCACCTACGACATAGGGGAGGGGGGAGGCAAAAGTCAGGGGGACACACACGCAACACCCCCACCCCCAACCCGACCCTCGCACACTACAACACACACACCAATGCAGTTCCAAACAGCACAGTAACAACCCCCAACCCCCCCGGAAGAATGCAAAGACAAAAGGAAATGAGTACAACCATTGTAATGTATCAAAATACAGTAACCTACTATATACAGATAGATATACACTTTCCAAATATATACATCACGATTAGTAGTGCAGGTATGCACATTTCAATGTCCGTGGACCACTGGGCCCAAAATGCATGGGCGAGGCCCACACTAGATACCTGTCCACAAACGGATAGAACACTGCAGGGGCATCAGATAGAAATACAACAGGCACCTCAGGGGGAAGGGAAGGGGGGGCACCTCAGCCGGATTACAGCACCACGCCAGATCCACGACGGGGCTCCATGCCCATTGATGTATCCTGGGGAGTGCAAAGCCACAGTCAAGTCCCTACAATGGGTGGTTTGCCCACTGTACCATCCTGGGGAGTGCAAAGCCACAGACTCTCAAGTCTCTACAGTGGGTGGGTTGCCCACTGTACCATCCTGGGGAGTGCAAAGCCACAGTCTCTCAAGTGGATAACAGTCTCCACTGGTTCTGGAGGGGGACTGGTGCCCAGAGTGCTTCATCCTGTGAAGGACAGACAGAGTGGATGCAGGTCTCCACTGGTTCTGGCGTGGGACTGGTGCCCGGAGTGCATCACGCTCCCCGTGACGGACCCTGTTCCATCACTGTCCCAGCTGCACATGGGCTAACGATGCTTGATTTGGCGGTGCCTTGCCCTGTTCAGCGGTCTTCACCATGTCGGTCTTTGGCCTGTTTTTCCGCCAGGAGTCTTCACCCTCTCCCGTCGGCCACTTTCCAACTTAAGGTGCTTTACAGGGGGTGGACTGGCAGTGCTTTGGCTCCGTGTCACACTGGCTGCCCTGGTGGCCGGTGCACTCCACACACCTTTAACACGCACCACTGGTACCGGACTTTTTTTGGCTGAGGTGCTACTATGGGACCTATGAATTGGAGGGGTGGGGGTGGGGGGAAAGAGGTCAACGTCGCGGAGGAAGAGTTTCTGACGAACCTTGGGATGGGTAGCTGGAGGGGGTCTGGGAGTGGAGGAAGAGGAGGTGGTTGTAGGAGGTGTCACTTTAGGTGATTTGGGTGCAGGTACTGGAGGCTGTTGTGATGTGGATGGATGTTGGGTGTGTGGGTGCCCGCGTTTGCGTACTTTGGGAGGGGGCGTCACAGACACACTGGGAGTGGACACAGGGGACGTGTAAATGGTAATGGGGGTGGTGAGTGCAGGTGACCGGGGTGTGGTGTTGGGTGTTCTGGTGCGAGTGCTAGTGCCTGTAGATGTAGTGCATGCAGGTGACAGTGTAGACGACACTGGGAGGGAGGAGGGAGACGACGAGGAGGGGGACACAGTGGAGGCAGTGGATGTTGCTGTGTCTGTATGTGGGTGATGCTTGTGTGAGTGCCTATGGGATGTGTGGTGCTTATGTTTGCCTGAGCTACTTTTGTGTTTTGGGGTGTGTGCATGCTTGTCTGATGGTGTGCTTGGGATAGGCTGGGGTACAGGGGATTGGGTCTGGGTGGAGGAAGTTGGAGGGGGGAGGCTAGAGACAGGGACAATGGCTGCCATCAGTGCTGAGGCCAGAGATTGCAGGGTTCGATGAAGGGCAGCCTGACCAGAATGAATGCCCTCCAGGAATGCATTACCGTGTTGCAACTCCCTTTCTACACCCTGGATGGCATTCACAATGGTAGACTGCCCAACAGTGAGTGACCTGAGGAGGTCAATGGCCTCCTCACTGAGGGCAGCAGGGGTGACTGGGGCAGGGCCTGAGGTGCCTGGGGCGAAGGTGATGCCCACCCTCCTGGGTGAGCGGGCACGGAGCGAAGGCTGAGGGGCTGCTGGGAGGGCGGTGCTGGTAGGGGGGCTGGCGGCTGTACCTGTAGAAGTGGGGGGCACAGATGGTGCCGCCACCACAAGGGAGCTCCCATCGGCGGACGAGTCCGTGTCGCTGTTTGGTGATCCGGTGACCGACGTGAAGCTCCCCTCGCCCTCCGTCCCACTGGTGTATTCAGAGTCTGTGGTGTGGCCCTCCATGGCCATGTGGGATGCAGCTCCCTCGTGCTCCGGTGCCACTGTACCTCCGCCTGATGATGCACAAAAGAACAGGGAGAGCACAAAAGGGGGGGGGGGGGACGACAGAAGAAAGACAGGTTGAGTGCATGGCTTACCGCTACCGTTGGCGGACAATACAGACACAGCAGCCCCCTGCAGTACGCCGTGCTCTTGGCCTCTACAGATGCAATTCCTGGTATCTGGCCTACATGGCTATCTTGGATTTCTGCACACATAGATGACACAGGGGCATGTATACCTGTACTTGGCACTCTACAGAGGTGGGGTGGAGTGCCACATGGCATGCAATACGGAGAGGCCTAGCCTACCTAACTCGCCCTGGCCTAGGGGAACCCATAGCCCTCCTCCCCCACCCAGACCCCTCCACTGTGCGCAAAGTCCACAGAATGATGTTGTACTCACCCCCTTGTGTCTGCTGTGATGCCCTCAAGCGCCCATCCAACTCAGGGTAGGCCACCGCCAGGATCCGGAACATCAGGGGGGTCATGGTGCAACGGGCACCCCTCCCACGTTGGGAGGCCATCCCCAGCTGAGCCTCCGCCGTCTTCTTGCTCTAGCGGCGAATGTCCTCCCATCTTTTACGGCAGTGGGTGCCCCGTCTCTGGTGGACCCCCAGGGTCCGGATATCCTTGGCAATGGCATGCCAAATGCCCTTCTTCTGGTGGGCGCTGACCTACATGACATGTACAGGGGAAGAAGAGAAGTCATTAACAAGTGCACCGTCGAAGTGAGTGGCCCCCATTCCTATCCTTGCCATGTGGCACATGCATTCACAGTCCTTCATGGTCGCTTAACTCTGCCCCCTTGTTACTGACATCCAGCCCTCTCCACCCAGCATAGCCCATACAACGTGCTCCCTGTGGTCTGGAGGACCGTAGAGTCACGTGTACTGGGGGAGAACCCCATCGACTAGCTTCTCCAACTCCTGAGCAGTGAAGGCAGGGGCCCTTTCCCCAGATGCAGCAGCCATTGTCTCTTCCAGACCGAGGTCACAGCAGCACTTGCAGTATAGGTCCTCTCCTGTCGAAGATCAGGTATCGAGTGATTGAACAGATAGTAAATGGCGGTCACGTCCGCGGCGGTGACGTCCGCGGCGGTGCGTATCATCACCGCCGGCGCACTTCGTCATTGGCTCCTGGAACCCATAGGGTCCAATGTTAACCAATGCAGCATTGCGCCGCGGTCTACGACCGCCTACCGCGACGTGTACAACGCCAGCGCAGATACCTCACACCCCATTGTCCCACTTTAGAGGTCAGGCAGCCGCCATTTCAGGGGCCCACATGGCTTCATTTACTACTGCGTCACACATACCTAGGCCTACACTCAACACACATACAGGATGTAGTTTTGTATTTGGTGTCGTGTTCTGTGTAGCTGTGGGTACGTACCTGGGAGGTTGTTGACTCTGTGGTCGCTGTTGTCCTTCTTAGGCACAGTCAGCTGGGACATTTGAGAAGATGGCGGAATCCTCCGGTGTACCGACCGCTGGTGGACCTGTTAACAATGGAGGAGCGACATTTGATCATCACCTACAGGTTTGACTGTGCCACAATCCAGGAACTGTGTACCACAGGAATACCCCCTGACGTGCAGGTGCTATCAGTGCTCCATTTCCTTGCAAGTGGATCATTTCAAACAACAGTGGCCATGGCATCAGGGATGTCCCAGCCTATGTTTTCCAACGTGCTGTCCAGAGTGTTGTCTGCCCTGCTGAAACACGTAAGGAGCTACATCGTTTTCCCTCAGGTGGAGGATTTGGCTACAGTGAAGGGTGACTTCTATGCCCTGGGACATATCCCCAACATCATAGGTGCTATTGATGGCACCCATGTAGCTCTGGTCCCCCCACGCAGGAGTGAACAGGTGTACAGGAACCGGAAGAGTTATCATTCCATGAATGTACAGATGGTATGTTTGGCAGACCAGTACATCTCCCAGGTGAATGCTATGTTCCCTGGCTCAGTGCATGACGCCTACATCCTGCAGAATAGCAGCATCCCTTATGTGATGGGTCAACTCCAGAGGCACCGTGTGTGGCTATTAGGGGATTCTGGTTACCCCAACCTGTCATGGCTACTGACCCCAGTGAGGAATCCCAGGACCAGGGCAGAGGAACGCTACAATGAGGCCCATGGGCGGACTAGAAGGGTGATCGAACGCACCTTCGGGCTCCTGAAGGCCAGGTTCAGGTGCCTCAATATGACAGGTGGTTCCCTATTCTACTCACCAAGGAAGGTGTGCCAGATCATCATCGCCTGCTCCATGCTTCACAATCTTGCTTTGCGACGCCAGGTGCCTTTTCTGCAGGAGGATGGTCCAGATGACGGTGTTGTGGCAGCTGTGGAGCCTGTGGACAGTGATGAGGATGAAGCTGAGGAAGAAGACATAGACAACAGGGAGTCAGTCATACAGCAATATTTCCAGTGACACACAGGTGAGAACATTCTTTTAACTATCACATTCACTTTCACAATTCTACCTCTATCCTGTCTGTCAATTTGTACCAGTATATGGTAACTGAGTTGTACATTTCCATTACGGTTTCACAGGTGTGGTTACCAACGTGTGTCATCTGCTTGCATCCTTCATGGACTTGTGATGTGTGACATAGGTATGTTGACATTACATTTTCGAACGGATTTTGCCATTGTCATAGTTAATACACATTTTCATAATCACAGACTGACTCCAGATTTTTTTGTGGTTCAAGGGTGTTTATTTAAGTGCTAATTATTGGAGGGGGTGGCAAAATGGTGATGGGTGATGGTGGAGGAATGTCCATGGCAGAGTCCAGTCTATTAGTCACACAGGTGCATTGCCCATATGGGCATAGGAACTGGAGCTGGGGCAGTTCAAATCTGGACAGGGTAACAAAGTGGGACAGTGGGAGGACAATCAGGGTGGTCTCATTTCCTGATGGGTGTCTTGCCATCTTGCTCTGTCCTGTTCCTGGATCTCAGGGACCGCTTGCGGGGTGGTTCTCCATCTGCAAGGGGTGAGGTGCTGGTGTGGTGGTCCTGTGGCGGGGCATCCTGTCCACTAGCACCGGCGGAGGTGGTGGGCAGTTCATCGTCCATGCTAGTGTCAGGGGCCCCTTGTAGTGCCACGGTGTCCCTCATGGTCTTTTGTATGTCCTTCAGCACCCCTACGATGGTGCCCAGGGCGGAGCTGATGGTTCTAAGCTCCTCCCTGAACCCCAAATGCTGTTTGTTCTGCAGGCGCTGGGTCTCCTGAAACTTGGACAGGACCGTCGCCATTGTCTCCTGGGAGTGGTGGTAGGCTCCCATGATGGAGGAGAGGGCCTCGTTTAGAGTGGGTTCCCTTGGCCTGTCCGCCCCCTGTCGCACAGCAGCCTTCCCACTTCCCCTGTGTTCCTGTGCCTCCGTCCCCTGGACCGTGTGACCACTACCACTGCCCCCAGGTCCCTGTTGTTGTTGGGGAGGTGGTTTACCCTGGGTTCCCTGAAGTGGTGGACACACCTCTGATTGACGTGTCCTGGGTACGGAGGTATGGGCCCGCTGGGTGGGTGCTGTGCTGGTGTTACCAGAGGGTGGAAGGTCAGTGTTGGGCTGTGCCTGTGCATGGGGAACCGACTGTCCCGAGGCCCACGATGGTCCGGGCTGGTCATCTGGATCCAGTTGGCCAGAGCTGCTGTCATCACTATGGGCCTCTTCTGTGGGTGGGGTAGAGATGTCTGGACCCTCCTGTCTGGTGACGTTGGGTAGTGGTCCTGCAGGGGTATAAAAGCATGATTATTGCATGTGTGTGTGTCATTGTGTGTAATGGGTGGGTGTGCGTGTACCCCAGTGCTAGCATTCCAGTGTGGGGGCTTGTGTGATGATGGTTGGGGGGGTGTTAAGGGTATGTGCTGTGGGCATGCTTTAGTGAGGGGTGACCATGCTTTGGTGTTGCATGCAGGGCTTGGTGTTGGGATGTGTGGTTTGTGTATTAGGTACATTAGTGAGGATTTGGCGTGATAGGGGAGGGTGTGAGGGTGGGGGTGTGAGATAGCATGCAGGTAGGGTGGGGGATATGATAGTTAAGATTTGACTTACCAGTGTCCCATCCTCCACCGACTCCTCCGAGGCCCTCAGGATGCATGATGGTCAAGACCTGCTCCTCCCATGCTGTTAGTTGTGGGGGAGGAGGTGGGGGTCCGCCGCCAGTCCGCTGAATCACGATGTTGTGCCTGGATTTCACGGAACGCACCTTCCCCCGTAGGTCGGTCCACCTCTTCCGGATGTCCTCCCGATTTCTTGGATGCTGTCCCACAGCATTGACCCTGTCGACGATTCTTCGCCATAGCTCCATCTTCCTGGCTATGGAGGTGTGCTCCAAATAGCTGTGGCTCTACCCGTAGGATTTCCTCCACCATGACCCTGAGCTACTCCTCGGAAAACCTGGGGTGTCTTTGGCGTGACATGGGGTGGTGTAGGTGATGTGTGGGGTGGTGTATGTGTTGATGAGTGTGGTGATGTGGGGTGTTTTGAGCGTAGATGTTGTATGGGTGATGGTGTTGTGTGCCTCTGTGTGGTGGGGTTGTCTATTGCTGTTGTCTCTCTCTGGCCTTCTTTCAGATATTTTGGTCGTAGGGGTTTGTGGGTGATGTGGGTGTGTGTTTTATATTGTATTGGGTGTGTGGGAGTGGTGTGTGTATGTGTATCAGGTGTGTGTATTTTGAATTTTCCAATGTGGCGGTGTTTTGGAGATGTGTGTGTATTTTGAGCGCGGCGGTGTGTACCGCCAATGGAATACCGCGGTTGTAAGACCGCCGCGTGGATTCGTGGGTCGTAATAGCATGGGCGTGTTTCTGTTGGCGTGACGGTGGAGGTTTTGTTTTCGCCAGTTTATCACTGACCTTTGGTGTGGCGAAGTTGTGTGGGTGTCTGAATTTCGGCAGATTCCGAACTGTAGGTC